>NC_065446.1:80691861-85913500 GCF_917563875.1 Diabrotica virgifera virgifera | reverse complement strand
AAAATCGTGTATTAAATGTGACATAATTTTAGGGGCGTAATAAAGCAAAGATTAGAATTTGGATTATATAATAAAGTTTCAACATTCTCCCCCGCGTTGAAGCATCCCTGCTTCAACTAAATTACACGGTAACAGGAACAGAAAAAACAAAGTGTTAAGAAGAATGTAACAAAACTAGAAATAAGCATGTTGGTCGTTTTAAGGTTGAGTTTGATTTAGTAATAAAGAAAGCTTTGAAATGGATCGGATAAACTCTCCGGAAGCCGTACGGAGCTTAACCACACGGACTTTGCCATCCTTACCAGGATATACTTCAATGATGCGCGCCAACGGCCACATCATTGGAGGTACATTATCTTCCTTGAGTAAAACTAGTTTATTTACTTGCAGGTTAGAATATTCTTCAGCCCATTTAGGCCGGTTCTGAAGGCGATTTAAGTAATCAACCGACCAACGTTTCCAAAAAACTTGTTGAATTTTAGAAATCTGCTGGAAGGTGGAAAGTCTATGTTCGTTTAAATGTGAAAGATCCTTTTCAGGATAAGCGGTGAGAGGAGACCCTATCAGAAAGTGTCCCGGTGTAAGGCAGGTTAAATCTGTAGGGTCATTAGAAACTGGACCTAAGGGCAGAGAATTTAGTATTGCCTCGATTTGACAAAGAATAGTGTTAAACTCTTCTGAAGTGAACAAAGCATTACCCACCAATCTCTTGATATGAAATTTTGCGCTTTTGATGGCGGATTCCCAGATTCCACCCCAATGCGGAGATCGAGGTGGAATGAATTTCCACTTGGTCTCATTTTGTGAAAGAAAGTCACAGATAATATTTACATTATTATTAGTTTTGAAAAATTGATACAACTCATGTAGGACATTTTTTGCACCTAAAAAATTGGTGGTGTTGTCACTATAGATCACTGACGGATTTCCTCTTCTCGAGACAAAACGTTTTAAAGCGTTCAGAAAGGAGTCAGTAGACAGTCCAAGAACTAGCTCTATGTGAACTGCCTTGGTGACCATGCAAACAAAAACCGCAATGTATGATTTTATGAGTGGAGATTTACGAAGCCTTGAGGATTTTATTTGAAAGAATCCTCCGAAATCAATTCCAACTTTCTGAAATGGTCTAGAAACATTTACACGATCAGAGGGCAAACTTGCCATAATCTCTTGGCAGACTTGATTATTGAATCGAAAACACATATTGCAATTTCGAATGATTTTTTTGATCTCTCTGAGCCCATTAAGGGGCCAAAAACGTAAACGAATATTGCTCAGAACGGTTTGAGCACCAGCATGCCCGAGCCGCCTATGTTCGTACTCTAGTATGAGGGAGGTCGTATGATTATGGGGTGGCAAAAGCAAGGGATGTTTCTGTTGGTAGGGAATGGAGGCGTTACAAAGCCGTCCGCCGATCCTCAGCATTGATAATTCATCGAGAAATGGATTTAAAGATAATAATTGTTTATTTGATAGTTGCTGGTTTGCAGAAAGTTCGGAAATTTCTTTAGAAAAATTGGTTAGCTGAACTTGCCGAACTATAAAATATAGAGCTTGGTCCAATTCTTCAACAGTGAGGGAATCAGATTGTTTGTTTCCTTTTAAACAACTGACAAATCTGAGTACATATGCGATAGTATGACGTAATCGAGAAAAAGAAGAAAATTTTTGAAATAATTGTTCCCAAGGAGGTTTTGAGTTGACGTTTGTGAGTATATTGGAACGAGTTTTTCTGTGCTCTGTAATTAGCTGATCAGCTATTGGGGGTTCATCAGAGAATTCTAAAGAATGATTAAGAAGAAAAGCAGGACCGGACCACCACAACTTGTTGTCCAGAATTTCTTTGGCTGATAAACCGCGTGATAGAATGTCAGCACTGTTTTCAGCTGATTTAACGTATCGCCACTGACAATTTTGCGTCAGTTCTTGAATTTGAGCAACTCTATGCGATACGAACACTGACCATTTACTAGGGTGTGCCCTGCACCAACATAAAGCGACCTGAGAATCGGTCCACAAATTTATTGAGTCATACTCTAATTTATTTTCGAAGACTTGTAGAATTTTGTTTACAAGTTTCGCCAGCAAGAGCATAGCGCAAAGTTCTAACCTTGGAATGGTAATTGATTTAAGTGGGGCGACTCTAGATTTTGAAGATACTAAAGTAGAAGAAATATCATTGTCAGAATAAAGAACTTGAAAATAAATGCAAGCACCATAAGCATCTATGCTTGCATCAGAAAAGCCATGAATTTCTATTTTGCTAATAGTTTTCGGACGAAAATATTGTCTAGCTATTTTTTGTTGTGAAAGCAAGGGGATATGTGCAATAAAATTGTGCCAATCTTTAAGAATGCAAGCGTCGTTTATTACGGTGTCCCAATGAAACTTTTTGAACCATAATTTTTGCATCAGTATCTTACCTTTTACTTTAACAGGATTTATCAAGCCTAACGGATCATAACATTGAGCTAAGATAGAAAGTATTTTTCTTTTGGTAACTGGACCGTGCACGATTTCTTGAGGCACGGAAATACAAAGAGTATCTTCTGCTGTACTCCACTTTAGCCCAAGAACTTTACTTGGGACTTCATCTATGTTTATGTCATAATCAGCTTTTTGATTTTCCGAAATGTCTTTGGAAATATTTTTAAGAAAATAATCACTATTTGAACAATATTTATGCAACTCAAACCCATGCTTATTTAAGAGGGTATTTAATTGAGAGTATAAATTGAAAAGTTCGTTGTGATTATATGAACCACAAAGGCCATCGTCCATATAGAATTGATTCAGAATTGCATCAGACGCAAGAGGAAATTCTAAAGAGTTTAGACAAGCAATTTCTTTAAGAACCCTTGTTGCCAAGAACGGGGCTGAATTGGTTCCAAAAACTACAACATCGAGTTGGATACATTTAAAGTCTTCATCAGGGTTTTCTCGCCATAAAATGTTTTGAAGAAAAGTTTGTTCCGGGTACACGAGGACCTGTCGGAACATTTTTTTAATATCTACCGTGAATACAAAAGGAAAAAGTCTAAATCTACATAGAATATCATACAATTCTGGCTGGACCTGATATCCCTTTAAACACACGTCGTTTAAGGAATACCCTGAGGAACTTTTGGCGCTGGCGTCCATGACAACGCGCAATCGCGTTGTTAAACTGGATTCTCTAACTACACCTAAGTGCGGAATAAAATATTTATTTTCAGATTTGGCATTTAGCAGAGTTAGGGGTACATAATGAGCATGTTTAAGTTCAATTAATTTATCAATAACTTTTTTATAGTCTTGATAAAAGTTCCAATTAGTTTTAAATTTATTTTCTAAAGAAATGAAACGCTTTCTGGCCATGTAATAAGAATTTCCTAACTTTAGATTTTCTGAAGGTGATTTCAGCGGCAAACTTACTTGAAATCTACCATTTTGTAAAATTTTGGTTGTAGAACGGAATAGGTTTTCAGATGCCTCATCAGCTTCTGAAAGATAGAATTTAATAATTTCCTCGATTCCCAGAATTTTTTCAAACGCTGTCTAATTGTAATGTGGAAAGAAGTGAATTAGATTCAGTTAAAAACTTCTGAACTACTATCTGTAACAGACATATTGGATACAGTAAAATGATCAGGAACTGTACCAGCTACCACGAAACCTAAGTGAGACTCTTGTAAGACTTTTTTGCCAAGTCTGACGAAGTTAGGTAAAATAATATCGTAATAAAGATCTAAACCAATTAGAATGTCAATTTCAGAAGGCTTAAAAAATTCGTCGTCTGCTAGAAAGAATTGTTCCGGTATATTTAATTTTTTCACTAGTATTTTTGATTGAGGGAGAGCACAAGTAATCTCGGGTAATACAGCTACTGAAAAATGAAAACTCTTCGACGATCATAATTGGAAAATATGGTTATATCTGACATTTTAGTACAAGTCGAGCCACTCCCTACTATTCCTGATATATGTACTGACTTGTTATACGTATCTAATTGTAACTTGTTCACAAGCTTCTCTACGATAAATGAATTTTTGGGATCCTGTGTCCAAAAGAATTTTCGCTATGCAGAAATTAGCGTTTTTACCAAGTAAGGTTACTTTTTGCAGTACCCAGAAGAATATGACTATTTTTTTACTGACTGAACAGATGTAATTCGCTGAATGATTATTTGCGGTAGGGTTATTTTCCGTAAAATTTCTCGAAGGACCTTGAAAATTTGTTATTTCTGAATTTTCCTGTACTGGTTGGATATCCAGAGAACGGGTTTGAAGATTTGAATTACTATCGAGATGAGAAGATGAATTATTACCATTTTGAACATGAGCAGTATTATCTAAATAAGAAACTATTAGATGAGATTAGAGAGCTATGGTTACCTGCGTAGCTATTAGGTTGAGAATTTGAACCATTATTATATAGAGAATGTGAATGACGCTTACTACTAGTCATTGGCGGAGAATGTTGATTTTCGTCGATTTTTATGTGCATTAACGAATTGTGTGACTTGGAGCAAAAAGAACATTTTTAGAGGATTTACACTCTTTCAAATTGTGTTTACCAAAACAATTTATACATAAATTTTTTGCCCTAATAAATTGCAATTTGGCGGAATGAGACATATCTTTAAACTCAGAGCAAGTGTAAATTTTATGGCCCTCCTTGTTACAGTAGATACAAATTAATTGAAATTGGCGATTTGAAGTTGTCTCATGCATTGTCGAATGAGATGAGAAATTTTTTCTGGCAGTTTTAGGACTAGAAATTTCAACATTTTCCAGAATTACTGCACGTTTTTCTAAGAATTTTAAGAAATGATTTAAAGTAGGTATTTCATCGTGATTCCTCTCAGATTCATATGCCTTAGCCGATTGAAAATCTAACTTCTTTTTTAGAATGAATATAAGTGTTAAGTCAAATAAATTTTCGGAAGTTAAATTCAAATTTTTTAGTGACAAAATATTCTTTTGAATTGTAGTGATTAATTCTCTTAATGTGTCTGACTTACATTTAGAAATATCATTACAATCAAAAATTGCTTGCAAATAAGAATTTATTATGGCGAATTTGTTTTCGTACCTCTTCTTTAAAATATTTAACGCGATTACAAAATTTTCATTAATTATCGGTAATGAATCTATAAGTTGAAGGCTTTCACCTTTTAAATAACTCTTCAAGTACACAAGTTTTTGGACATCTGTTAATGTCTCATTTTTCACTATGAGCGCATCGAAGAGCTCGATGAACGATTGAAAGTCTCTAATATGACCTGAGAATTGTGAAATTTTTATATCCGGAAGACGAACTGCTATTGGAGCACTACAAGAACCCTCACTGGATGAACTAGATCTTATCTGAGAAGGTGCAGCTTTTAATTTATTAACACAAGCGGTCAAATCGCTTACAAGTTTGAAATATTGATTTTCTGTAAACTCTCTATCTTTTTCTTCTTTGCTTGTATTTGATGCAAGGAATTCGATTTCATTTTGTGCTTTTTCATAATCATGAAATATTAAATGAGTCTACTTAATCGCGTCTCGAACTGGGTAACATCTAATTCTACGTCTCTTTTGGCTATAAACCAGTTAGACATACGAGTAAGAGAAGACTCAGCAATTTTTCTATATTTTTTGAACTCATCCATTTTTATTAAAGATATTGGAACACGAAAATGTCTTTGAATCACAGAATTTATTGATTTTAATGTCTTTGAATAACTGATAGCCAAATAGAATAATGAAACAAAGGGTATATAAATGGACTTATCTCACCCAGTATATCCTTTTGTTGTTGTGTCGGCAAATAATCTTGAAGAACTTTCCATAAGTTTTAAGTTTCCAAAAAGTAAAAGGGGACATTGGTACAAAAGTTTTGGGGAAGCTTAAGCAGGTTTTAGAAAATAATGAAGGTTTCAAAATTATCCAAAATGTGTCATCCATTTTTAGAGACAACTTTGATATAGAAACGTGTAATGATGGAAACCTGTTGCTAAAATTAAAATATGCCCCTATTACCTCAGTAGATGTGGAGCAAAGCTTCTTTTTATATAAACATATGTTTTCTGATAAAAGACAAACTTTTACCCTTGAAAATTTTGAAAAATATTTAGTTGTAACTTCCTTTTACAATATCAAATTAAGATATATGGTATATTATGTAAAAATAAAGTTGCTGAGTATTATTGTTTGTTTTTTAACTAAGAGGAGTGATTCAAATTTACCGCGCCGTGATGCTTGTTTCTAATTGGTCCAACCGCAGGCAAGTTTACTCCACTGTTATTAAATTTTGACACTAATGACATTTATCAAATTTTGGTATTTCTGTCATTTTATAGGTTAATTAAGTATAGGCCATTTCAAGACTTTGACGTTTATGACACTAAATTGAAAGCTGGAGGGCAAACATTGAAATTCTTATATTTGTACCGCATTGAATTTTTTGAGTTTTTTACGTTAAATAGTTTTTTTTATAAAATAGTTATTGTTGTTATAAAATAGTGGTTTATATAATTGTTTTTATATAATAGTTTAATCGTTGTATAATAGTTTTTTATAGTTGTATTTTCCGAACATTTTGCTGTTGACTTCGTATAGCTTCTAGCTGTAGAAGTACTTTAACGACTGTATTTAGTTGTAAGCAGTGAATAAATAAACATAAGTAAATATTTTCAAAAGCTGTTGGTATATAGATCCATTTTCCCTCAAGGAGTATGAGTTAACCTACAGTAGAAAAAGTTTTTCAAGGGTAACAACTTGGACATAGTTACTTACATGGACATACCTAGTTTTTTTTGTATTTAGAGCTTAGTAATAGTTTTTACACAGGTCAACAAATGAAGGCATTCACGAATTTAAATTCTTACAAATATTTTGAGGTAGGATTTGTATATAATTGTGGAGCTATAAAAATAAATAATTTCATCATAATGGTTCACCCCAGATATCTTAAAAAATTGACCTTTTAAAGAATTTGTACAGTCGGAAAAATGAAAGAATACCCATGAACGGTCACGTCAATCTTTTTCCGACTGTACCTGCAGTGAAAAAATTTCAAGAGAAGAAACTGAGAATCTGCCGGAAGAGGTGAAATGTTTTTTGATTAGACAACGCTCCTGCTCATCCCTCTGAAAATATTCTATGATCAAAACATGGCAACTTTAGTTGTATGTTTTTGCCAAAAAATACAACATCGCTTATTCAACCCATGGATCAGGAAATAATTTTAGCAACAAAACGAATATATCGCAGAAAGTTTTTAGATGAAGATAACGCAGAAGATACAAGAGGGCAGCATACTTTGCAAAATTTAACTGTTACAATTTGAAATCAACAATTTGTTAAGTTTGCTACAGCATGGAAAGGCAATTATTAAGGGGTTACATAGGTCTTGCGGGTAAAAAAGTGACTTTTTAAAAAAATTATATCTTGGAAACTAAAAATTATTTTTATTTATAATTGGAACATGTAAAAGTATAGTACTCTCAAAAAAATTTCAGCCAAAAATATTCATTTTTGTAGAGTTGACTACAATTTTTCGACAACAGCCCTTTTTTGCGGTGAGCAGCATAACAAGTCCAGTCTCATCTGAAATCATAGATTCTTGTAGTTTATACCACTGGCTAGTGAATGAACGAAGGAATTTTTATTAGATGAGGTCATTTTTGTTTTATAAAAAAGAACTACTTTAAAAATGAGAAAAATTGGGGTCGAAAATGTGTTTAAACTTATGTAAAATCTTCAAATTTCATTTTTTTAAATCCTTCGTTCATTTACTAGCCAGAGGTATAAACTACAAGAAACTTTTTGATTTCAGATGAGACTGGACTTAGTTATGCTGCCCACCGCAAAAAAACTTATCTACAAAAATGAATATTTTTGGATGAAACTTTTTTTGAGACTACCTTAAGTACTATACTTTTACATGTTCCAATTATAAATAAAAATAAATTTTAGTTTTCGAGATATAATTTTTTTAAAAAGTCACTTTTTTACCCACAAGACCTATGTAACCCCTTAAAAAAATGTTTGGAAGAATTTGTTTGATGGCCAAGATGCATACATATATTTAGAAGGAAAGTTCCTGATTTCTGTAGTATAATACATAATCGAAGAGGAAGTAGCCCTAAGCGCCGGACTCCACTTGCGATTTGTAGTCGTGAAGATTGAACACATTCTTTCAAATAGAAGTCAATCCATGATTATTTAGTCACAAATGGATTGACTTGTATTTGAAACAATGTGTTCAATCTTCCTGATTACAAATCGCAAGTGGAGTGCGGCGCTAATAACACCAAAATATTCCATATATGTCCATAGAAGGTACACAGACATTGAAAAATTCCTGGAATATCCCCAAAAACACGTTCCCTGAACATTCGAGGAAAATCCTGTGTCAGCATTTTAAACATTACCTGAATGTCTTATTAGAACATTCCATGAATGCCCACGAATGTTCTTTGGACATTCAAAATATATTTTTAGACATTCCCTGGATATACCAGAAATACAGTGATGAGCGCTCTAATAACCCGCAAAATAGCACAAAAGATGTATTAAGTAGTGAGATAAAAAGACATGAAAATAGTCGAGCTGGGAAATTTAGCGATATTAACTTATACATTTAGATTATATTGATTGTGTCCCACCTTCAGACGTATCAGATGAGTTTGGAAACTACCACTGTCACAGTGACAATTTTAGTTGACATACTCCTCTGATATGTGTGAAGGTGGGAAACAATCAATATAACGTAAATTTAAAGGTCAATTTCGCTAAATTTCCCAGCTCGACTAGTTTCATTTCTTTTTATCTCACAATTAAATATGTTGCGCTATTTTGCCGGTTATTATGGCGCTCATCACTGTATATCCTTGCTGATGTGACAATACCTCCTATCTGTTTTTTCATGAGTTTTGTAGGAGAGATGGAAAAACATGTTTTAAGGTCACCTCCTGTGTTCATATGTAAGTTTTGACTTGTTTTGTAGTTCATAGATAGTTTAATTTACTACAAAACAAGTCAAAAAATATCATATGAACACAGGAGGTGACCCTAAGACAAGTTTTTAGTCTCTCTTACAAAACTCATGAAAAAACAATTAGGATGTATTATTACATCACTGACGATATGTGGCCATACCAAATAATACATCCTTGATAAATATAAACATTTTTATTGCACAAAATCTTTTCATACATTTTTAATGTAGTTTACTGATATTCCTACTGAAGAAGTATCGCTTTGGTATTAATTCCCAAACCGTTTTCTTCGTCTGTTGGTTGTAGAATAAATTACTTCTTTTTCCTAATTGGTTTATTTAAAAAGACTACACTTACTAAAGCTAAGTTTAGCTTTTACGCCAGACACATCGAGAATTAATATTGTACAGAAAAAGTCCCAAATATTAATTTGGACTTAATTATGAACTATTATAATTGAAAAAGCTATCGTTTTTTTAAATATATGTAACCTTGACAAATATTTTTTTTAGGAATTGTCACTCATTTTTTTGAGATAGATTTTTTAAGAAGGCCAAAATCGTGTATTAAATGTGACATAATTTTAGGGGCGTAATAAAGCAAAGATTAGAATTTGGATTATATAATAAAGTTTCAACATTCTCCCCCGCGTTGAAGCATCCCTGCTTCAACTAAATTACACGGTAACAGGAACAGAAAAAACAAAGTGTTAAGAAGAATGTAACAAAACTAGAAATAAGCATGTTGGTCGTTTTAAGGTTGAGTTTGATTTAGTAATAAAGAAAGCTTTGAAATGGATCGGATAAACTCTCCGGAAGCCGTACGGAGCTTAACCACACGGACTTTGCCATCCTTACCAGGATATACTTCAATGATGCGCGCCAACGGCCACATCATTGGAGGTACATTATCTTCCTTGAGTAAAACTAGTTTATTTACTTGCAGGTTAGAATATTCTTCAGCCCATTTAGGCCGGTTCTGAAGGCGATTTAAGTAATCAACCGACCAACGTTTCCAAAAAACTTGTTGAATTTTAGAAATCTGCTGGAAGGTGGAAAGTCTATGTTCGTTTAAATGTGAAAGATCCTTTTCAGGATAAGCGGTGAGAGGAGACCCTATCAGAAAGTGTCCCGGTGTAAGGCAGGTTAAATCTGTAGGGTCATTAGAAACTGGACCTAAGGGCAGAGAATTTAGTATTGCCTCGATTTGACAAAGAATAGTGTTAAACTCTTCTGAAGTGAACAAAGCATTACCCACCAATCTCTTGATATGAAATTTTGCGCTTTTGATGGCGGATTCCCAGATTCCACCCCAATGCGGAGATCGAGGTGGAATGAATTTCCACTTGGTCTCATTTTGTGAAAGAAAGTCACAGATAATATTTACATTATTATTAGTTTTGAAAAATTGATACAACTCATGTAGGACATTTTTTGCACCTAAAAAATTGGTGGTGTTGTCACTATAGATCACTGACGGATTTCCTCTTCTCGAGACAAAACGTTTTAAAGCGTTCAGAAAGGAGTCAGTAGACAGTCCAAGAACTAGCTCTATGTGAACTGCCTTGGTGACCATGCAAACAAAAACCGCAATGTATGATTTTATGAGTGGAGATTTACGAAGCCTTGAGGATTTTATTTGAAAGAATCCTCCGAAATCAATTCCAACTTTCTGAAATGGTCTAGAAACATTTACACGATCAGAGGGCAAACTTGCCATAATCTGTTGGCAGACTTGATTATTGAATCGAAAACACATATTGCAATTTCGAATGATTTTTTGATCTCTCTGAGCCCATTAAGGGGCCAAAAACGTAAACGAATATTGCTCAGAACGGTTTGAGCACCAGCATGCCCGAGCCGCCTATGTTCGTACTCTAGTATGAGGGAGGTCGTATGATTATGGGGTGGCAAAAGCAAGGGATGTTTCTGTTGGTAGGGAATGGAGGCGTTACAAAGCCGTCCGCCGATCCTCAGCATTGATAATTCATCGAGAAATGGATTTAAAGATAATAATTGTTTATTTGATAGTTGCTGGTTTGCAGAAAGTTCGGAAATTTCTTTAGAAAAATTGGTTAGCTGAACTTGCCGAACTATAAAATATAGAGCTTGGTCCAATTCTTCAACAGTGAGGGAATCAGATTGTTTGTTTCCTTTTAAACAACTGACAAATCTGAGTACATATGCGATAGTATGACGTAATCGAGAAAAAGAAGAAAATTTTTGAAATAATTGTTCCCAAGGAGGTTTTGAGTTGACGTTTGTGAGTATATTGGAACGAGTTTTTCTGTGCTCTGTAATTAGCTGATCAGCTATTGGGGGTTCATCAGAGAATTCTAAAGAATGATTAAGAAGAAAAGCAGGACCGGACCACCACAACTTGTTGTCCAGAATTTCTTTGGCTGATAAACCGCGTGATAGAATGTCAGCACTGTTTTCAGCTGATTTAACGTATCGCCACTGACAATTTTGCGTCAGTTCTTGAATTTGAGCAACTCTATGCGATACGAACACTGACCATTTACTAGGGTGTGCCCTGCACCAACATAAAGCGACCTGAGAATCGGTCCACAAATTTATTGAGTCATACTCTAATTTATTTTCGAAGACTTGTAGAATTTTGTTTACAAGTTTCGCCAGCAAGAGCATAGCGCAAAGTTCTAACCTTGGAATGGTAATTGATTTAAGTGGGGCGACTCTAGATTTTGAAGATACTAAAGTAGAAGAAATATCATTGTCAGAATAAAGAACTTGAAAATAAATGCAAGCACCATAAGCATCTATGCTTGCATCAGAAAAGCCATGAATTTCTATTTTGCTAATAGTTTTCGGACGAAAATATTGTCTAGCTATTTTTTGTTGTGAAAGCAAGGGGATATGTGCAATAAAATTGTGCCAATCTTTAAGAATGCAAGCGTCGTTTATTACGGTGTCCCAATGAAACTTTTTGAACCATAATTTTTGCATCAGTATCTTACCTTTTACTTTAACAGGATTTATCAAGCCTAACGGATCATAACATTGAGCTAAGATAGAAAGTATTTTTCTTTTGGTAACTGGACCGTGCACGATTTCTTGAGGCACGGAAATACAAAGAGTATCTTCTGCTGTACTCCACTTTAGCCCAAGAACTTTACTTGGGACTTCATCTATGTTTATGTCATAATCAGCTTTTTGATTTTCCGAAATGTCTTTGGAAATATTTTTAAGAAAATAATCACTATTTGAACAATATTTATGCAACTCAAACCCATGCTTATTTAAGAGGGTATTTAATTGAGAGTATAAATTGAAAAGTTCGTTGTGATTATATGAACCACAAAGGCCATCGTCCATATAGAATTGATTCAGAATTGCATCAGACGCAAGAGGAAATTCTAAAGAGTTTAGACAAGCAATTTCTTTAAGAACCCTTGTTGCCAAGAACGGGGCTGAATTGGTTCCAAAAACTACAACATCGAGTTGGATACATTTAAAGTCTTCATCAGGGTTTTCTCGCCATAAAATGTTTTGAAGAAAAGTTTGTTCCGGGTACACGAGGACCTGTCGGAACATTTTTTTAATATCTACCGTGAATACAAAAGGAAAAAGTCTAAATCTACATAGAATATCATACAATTCTGGCTGGACCTGATATCCCTTTAAACACACGTCGTTTAAGGAATACCCTGAGGAACTTTTGGCGCTGGCGTCCATGACAACGCGCAATCGCGTTGTTAAACTGGATTCTCTAACTACACCTAAGTGCGGAATAAAATATTTATTTTCAGATTTGGCATTTAGCAGAGTTAGGGGTACATAATGAGCATGTTTAAGTTCAATTAATTTATCAATAACTTTTTTATAGTCTTGATAAAAGTTCCAATTAGTTTTAAATTTATTTTCTAAAGAAATGAAACGCTTTCTGGCCATGTAATAAGAATTTCCTAACTTTAGATTTTCTGAAGGTGATTTCAGCGGCAAACTTACTTGAAATCTACCATTTTGTAAAATTTTGGTTGTAGAACGGAATAGGTTTTCAGATGCCTCATCAGCTTCTGAAAGATAGAATTTATTGGGAATTTCCTCGATTTCCCAGAATTTTTTCAAACGGCTGTCTAATTGTAATGTGGAAAGAAGTGAATTAGATTCAGTTAAAACTTCTGAACTACTATCTGTAACAGACATATTGGATACAGTAAAATGATCAGGAACTGTACCAGCTACCACGAAACCTAAGTGAGACTCTTGTAAGACTTTTTGCCAAGTCTGACGAAGTTAGGTAAAATAATATCGTAATAAAGATCTAAACCAATTAGAATGTCAATTTCAGAAGGCTTAAAAAATTCGTCGTCTGCTAGAAAGAATTGTTCCGGTATATTTAATTTTTTCACTAGTATTTTTGATTGAGGGAGAGCACAAGTAATCTCGGGTAATACAGCTACTGAAAAATGAAAACTTCTTCGACGATCATAATTGGAAAGTATGGTTATATCTGACATTTTAGTACAAGTCGAGCCACTCCCTCCTATTCCTGATATATGTACTGACTTGTTATACGTATCTAATTGTAACTTGTTCACAAGCTTCTCTACGATAAATGAATTTTGGGATCCTGTGTCCAAAAGAATTTTCGCTATGCAGAAATTAGCGTTTTTACCAAGTAAGGTTACTTTTGCAGTACCCAGAAGAATATGACTATTTTTTACTGACTGAACAGAGTAATTCGCTGAATGATTATTTGCGGTAGGGTTATTTTCCGTAAAATTTCTCGAAGGACCTTGAAAATTTGTTATTTCTGAATTTTCCTGTACTGGTTGGATATCCAGAGAACGGGTTTGAAGATTTGAATTACTATCGAGATGAGAAGATGAATTATTACCATTTTGAACATGAGCAGTATTATCTAAATAAGAACTATTAGATGAGATTAGAGAGCTATGGTTACCTGCGTAGCTATTAGGTTGAGAATTTGAACCATTATTATATAGAGAATGTGAATGACGCTTACTACTAGTCATTGGCGGAGAATGTTGATTTTCGTCGATTTTTATGTGCATTAACGAATTGTGTGACTTGGAGCAAAAAGAACATTTTTTAGAGGATTTACACTCTTTCAAATTGTGTTTACCAAAACAATTTATACATAAATTTTTTGCCCTAATAAATTGCAATTTGGCGGAATGAGACATATCTTTAAACTCAGAGCAAGTGTAAATTTTATGGCCCTCCTTGTTACAGTAGATACAAATTAATTGAAATTGGCGATTTGAAGTTGTCTCATGCATTGTCGAATGAGATGAGAAATTTTTTCTGGCAGTTTTAGGACTAGAAATTTCAACATTTTCCAGAATTACTGCACGTTTTTCTAAGAATTTTAAGAAATGATTTAAAGTAGGTATTTCATCGTGATTCCTCTCAGATTCATATGCCTTAGCCGATTGAAAATCTAACTTCTTTTTTAGAATGAATATAAGTGTTAAGTCAAATAAATTTTCGGAAGTTAAATTCAAATTTTTTAGTGACAAAATATTCTTTTGAATTGTAGTGATTAATTCTCTTAATGTGTCTGACTTACATTTAGAAATATCATTACAATCAAAAATTGCTTGCAAATAAGAATTTATTATGGCGAATTTGTTTTCGTACCTCTTCTTTAAAATATTTAACGCGATTACAAAATTTTCATTAATTATCGGTAATGAATCTATAAGTTGAAGGCTTTCACCTTTTAAATAACTCTTCAAGTACACAAGTTTTTGGACATCTGTTAATGTCTCATTTTTCACTATGAGCGCATCGAAGAGCTCGATGAACGATTGAAAGTCTCTAATATGACCTGAGAATTGTGAAATTTTTATATCCGGAAGACGAACTGCTATTGGAGCACTACAAGAACCCTCACTGGATGAACTAGATCTTATCTGAGAAGGTGCAGCTTTTAATTTATTAACACAAGCGGTCAAATCGCTTACAAGTTTGAAATATTGATTTTCTGTAAACTCTCTATCTTTTTCTTCTTTGCCTGTATTTGATGCAAGGAATTCGATTTCATTTTGTGCTTTTTCATAATCATGAAATATTAAATGAGTCTACTTAATCGCGTCTCGAACTGGGTAACATCTAATTCTACGTCTCTTTAGGCTATAAACCAGTTAGACATACGAGTAAGAGAAGACTCAGCAATTTTTCTATATTTTTTGAACTCATCCATTTTTATTAAAGATATTGGAACACGAAAATGTCTTTGAATCACAGAATTTATTGATTTTAATGTCTTTGAATAACTGATAGCCAAATAGAATAATGAAACAAAGGGTATATAAATGGACTTATCTCACCCAGTATATCCTTTTGTTGTTGTGTCGGCAAATAATCTTGAAGAACTTTCCATAAGTTTTAAGTTTCCAAAAAGTAAAAGGGGACATTGGTACAAAAGTTTTGGGGAAGCTTAAGCAGGTTTTAGAAAATAATGAAGGTTTCAAAATTATCCAAAATGTGTCATCCATTTTTAGAGACAACTTTGATATAGAAACGTGTAATGATGGAAACCTGTTGCTAAAATTAAAATATGCCCCTATTACCTCAGTAGATGTGGAGCAAAGCTTCTTTTTATATAAACATATGTTTTCTGATAAAAGACAAACTTTTACCCTTGAAAATTTTGAAAAATATTTAGTTGTAACTTCCTTTTACAATATCAAATTAAGATATATGGTATATTATGTAAAAATAAAGTTGCTGAGTATTATTGTTTGTTTTTTAACTAAGAGGAGTGATTCAAATTTACCGCGCCGTGATGCTTGTTTCTAATTGGTCCAACCGCAGGCAAGTTTACTCCACTGTTATTAAATTTTGACACTAATGACATTTATCAAATTTTGGTATTTCTGTCATTTTATAGGTTAATTAAGTATAGGCCATTTCAAGACTTTGACGTTTATGACACTAAATTGAAAGCTGGAGGGCAAACATTGAAATTCTTATATTTGTACCGCATTGAATTTTTTGAGTTTTTTACGTTAAATAGTTTTTTTTATAAAATAGTTATTGTTGTTATAAAATAGTGGTTTATATAATTGTTTTTATATAATAGTTTAATCGTTGTATAATAGTTTTTTATAGTTGTATTTTCCGAACATTTTGCTGTTGACTTCGTATAGCTTCTAGCTGTAGAAGTACTTTAACGACTGTATTTAGTTGTAAGCAGTGAATAAATAAACATAAGTAAATATTTTCAAAAGCTGTTGGTATATAGATCCATTTTCCCTCAAGGAGTATGAGTTAACCTACAGTAGAAAAAGTTTTTCAAGGGTAACAACTTGGACATAGTTACTTACATGGACATACCTAGTTTTTTTTGTATTTAGAGCTTAGTAATAGTTTTTACACAGGTCAACAAATGAAGGCATTCACGAATTTAAATTCTTACAAATATTTTGAGGTAGGATTTGTATATAATTGTGGAGCTATAAAAATAAATAATTTCATCATAATGGTTCACCCCAGATATCTTAAAAAATTGACCTTTTAAAGAATTTGTACAGTCGGAAAAATGAAAGAATACCCATGAACGGTCACGTCAATCTTTTTCCGACTGTACCTGCAGTGAAAAAATTTCAAGAGAAGAAACTGAGAATCTGCCGGAAGAGGTGAAATGTTTTTTGATTAGACAACGCTCCTGCTCATCCCTCTGAAAATATTCTATGATCAAAACATGGCAACTTTAGTTGTATGTTTTTGCCAAAAAATACAACATCGCTTATTCAACCCATGGATCAGGAAATAATTTTAGCAACAAAACGAATATATCGCAGAAAGTTTTTAGATGAAGATAACGCAGAAGATACAAGAGGGCAGCATACTTTGCAAAATTTAACTGTTACAATTTGAAATCAACAATTTGTTAAGTTTGCTACAGCATGGAAAGGCAATTATTAAGGGGTTACATAGGTCTTGCGGGTAAAAAAGTGACTTTTTAAAAAAATTATATCTTGGAAACTAAAAATTATTTTTATTTATAATTGGAACATGTAAAAGTATAGTACTCTCAAAAAAATTTCAGCCAAAAATATTCATTTTTGTAGAGTTGACTACAATTTTTCGACAACAGCCCTTTTTTGCGGTGAGCAGCATAACAAGTCCAGTCTCATCTGAAATCATAGATTCTTGTAGTTTATACCACTGGCTAGTGAATGAACGAAGGAATTTTTATTAGATGAGGTCATTTTTGTTTTATAAAAAAGAACTACTTTAAAAATGAGAAAAATTGGGGTCGAAAATGTGTTTAAACTTATGTAAAATCTTCAAATTTCATTTTTTTAAATCCTTCGTTCATTTACTAGCCAGAGGTATAAACTACAAGAAACTTTTTGATTTCAGATGAGACTGGACTTAGTTATGCTGCCCACCGCAAAAAAACTTATCTACAAAAATGAATATTTTTGGATGAAACTTTTTTTGAGACTACCTTAAGTACTATACTTTTACATGTTCCAATTATAAATAAAAATAAATTTTAGTTTTCGAGATATAATTTTTTTAAAAAGTCACTTTTTTACCCACAAGACCTATGTAACCCCTTAAAAAAATGTTTGGAAGAATTTGTTTGATGGCCAAGATGCATACATATATTTAGAAGGAAAGTTCCTGATTTCTGTAGTATAATACATAATCGAAGAGGAAGTAGCCCTAAGCGCCGGACTCCACTTGCGATTTGTAGTCGTGAAGATTGAACACATTCTTTCAAATAGAAGTCAATCCATGATTATTTAGTCACAAATGGATTGACTTGTATTTGAAACAATGTGTTCAATCTTCCTGATTACAAATCGCAAGTGGAGTGCGGCGCTAATAACACCAAAATATTCCATATATGTCCATAGAAGGTACACAGACATTGAAAAATTCCTGGAATATCCCCAAAAACACGTTCCCTGAACATTCGAGGAAAATCCTGTGTCAGCATTTTAAACATTACCTGAATGTCTTATTAGAACATTCCATGAATGCCCACGAATGTTCTTTGGACATTCAAAATATATTTTTAGACATTCCCTGGATATACCAGAAATACAGTGATGAGCGCTCTAATAACCCGCAAAATAGCACAAAAGATGTATTAAGTAGTGAGATAAAAAGACATGAAAATAGTCGAGCTGGGAAATTTAGCGATATTAACTTATACATTTAGATTATATTGATTGTGTCCCACCTTCAGACGTATCAGATGAGTTTGGAAACTACCACTGTCACAGTGACAATTTTAGTTGACATACTCCTCTGATATGTGTGAAGGTGGGAAACAATCAATATAACGTAAATTTAAAGGTCAATTTCGCTAAATTTCCCAGCTCGACTAGTTTCATTTCTTTTTATCTCACAATTAAATATGTTGCGCTATTTTGCCGGTTATTATGGCGCTCATCACTGTATATCCTTGCTGATGTGACAATACCTCCTATCTGTTTTTTCATGAGTTTTGTAGGAGAGATGGAAAAACATGTTTTAAGGTCACCTCCTGTGTTCATATGTAAGTTTTGACTTGTTTTGTAGTTCATAGATAGTTTAATTTACTACAAAACAAGTCAAAAAATATCATATGAACACAGGAGGTGACCCTAAGACAAGTTTTTAGTCTCTCTTACAAAACTCATGAAAAAACAATTAGGATGTATTATTACATCACTGACGATATGTGGCCATACCAAATAATACATCCTTGATAAATATAAACATTTTTATTGCACAAAATCTTTTCATACATTTTTAATGTAGTTTACTGATATTCCTACTGAAGAAGTATCGCTTTGGTATTAATTCCCAAACCGTTTTCTTCGTCTGTTGGTTGTAGAATAAATTACTTCTTTTTCCTAATTGGTTTATTTAAAAAGACTACACTTACTAAAGCTAAGTTTAGCTTTTACGCCAGACACATCGAGAATTAATATTGTACAGAAAAAGTCCCAAATATTAATTTGGACTTAATTATGAACTATTATAATTGAAAAAGCTATCGTTTTTTTAAATATATGTAACCTTGACAAATATTTTTTTTAGGAATTGTCACTCATTTTTTTGAGATAGATTTTTTAAGAAGGCCAAAATCGTGTATTAAATGTGACATAATTTTAGGGGCGTAATAAAGCAAAGATTAGAATTTGGATTATATAATAAAGTTTCAACATTCTCCCCCGCGTTGAAGCATCCCTGCTTCAACTAAATTACACGGTAACAGGAACAGAAAAAACAAAGTGTTAAGAAGAATGTAACAAAACTAGAAATAAGCATGTTGGTCGTTTTAAGGTTGAGTTTGATTTAGTAATAAAGAAAGCTTTGAAATGGATCGGATAAACTCTCCGGAAGCCGTACGGAGCTTAACCACACGGACTTTGCCATCCTTACCAGGATATACTTCAATGATGCGCGCCAACGGCCACATCATTGGAGGTACATTATCTTCCTTGAGTAAAACTAGTTTATTTACTTGCAGGTTAGAATATTCTTCAGCCCATTTAGGCCGGTTCTGAAGGCGATTTAAGTAATCAACCGACCAACGTTTCCAAAAAACTTGTTGAATTTTAGAAATCTGCTGGAAGGTGGAAAGTCTATGTTCGTTTAAATGTGAAAGATCCTTTTCAGGATAAGCGGTGAGAGGAGACCCTATCAGAAAGTGTCCCGGTGTAAGGCAGGTTAAATCTGTAGGGTCATTAGAAACTGGACCTAAGGGCAGAGAATTTAGTATTGCCTCGATTTGACAAAGAATAGTGTTAAACTCTTCTGAAGTGAACAAAGCATTACCCACCAATCTCTTGATATGAAATTTTGCGCTTTTGATGGCGGATTCCCAGATTCCACCCCAATGCGGAGATCGAGGTGGAATGAATTTCCACTTGGTCTCATTTTGTGAAAGAAAGTCACAGATAATATTTACATTATTATTAGTTTTGAAAAATTGATACAACTCATGTAGGACATTTTTTGCACCTAAAAAATTGGTGGTGTTGTCACTATAGATCACTGACGGATTTCCTCTTCTCGAGACAAAACGTTTTAAAGCGTTCAGAAAGGAGTCAGTAGACAGTCCAAGAACTAGCTCTATGTGAACTGCCTTGGTGACCATGCAAACAAAAACCGCAATGTATGATTTTATGAGTGGAGATTTACGAAGCCTTGAGGATTTTATTTGAAAGAATCCTCCGAAATCAATTCCAACTTTCTGAAATGGTCTAGAAACATTTACACGATCAGAGGGCAAACTTGCCATAATCTCTTGGCAGACTTGATTATTGAATCGAAAACACATATTGCAATTTCGAATGATTTTTTTGATCTCTCTGAGCCCATTAAGGGGCCAAAAACGTAAACGAATATTGCTCAGAACGGTTTGAGCACCAGCATGCCCGAGCCGCCTATGTTCGTACTCTAGTATGAGGGAGGTCGTATGATTATGGGGTGGCAAAAGCAAGGGATGTTTCTGTTGGTAGGGAATGGAGGCGTTACAAAGCCGTCCGCCGATCCTCAGCATTGATAATTCATCGAGAAATGGATTTAAAGATAATAATTGTTTATTTGATAGTTGCTGGTTTGCAGAAAGTTCGGAAATTTCTTTAGAAAAATTGGTTAGCTGAACTTGCCGAACTATAAAATATAGAGCTTGGTCCAATTCTTCAACAGTGAGGGAATCAGATTGTTTGTTTCCTTTTAAACAACTGACAAATCTGAGTACATATGCGATAGTATGACGTAATCGAGAAAAAGAAGAAAATTTTTGAAATAATTGTTCCCAAGGAGGTTTTGAGTTGACGTTTGTGAGTATATTGGAACGAGTTTTTCTGTGCTCTGTAATTAGCTGATCAGCTATTGGGGGTTCATCAGAGAATTCTAAAGAATGATTAAGAAGAAAAGCAGGACCGGACCACCACAACTTGTTGTCCAGAATTTCTTTGGCTGATAAACCGCGTGATAGAATGTCAGCACTGTTTTCAGCTGATTTAACGTATCGCCACTGACAATTTTGCGTCAGTTCTTGAATTTGAGCAACTCTATGCGATACGAACACTGACCATTTACTAGGGTGTGCCCTGCACCAACATAAAGCGACCTGAGAATCGGTCCACAAATTTATTGAGTCATACTCTAATTTATTTTCGAAGACTTGTAGAATTTTGTTTACAAGTTTCGCCAGCAAGAGCATAGCGCAAAGTTCTAACCTTGGAATGGTAATTGATTTAAGTGGGGCGACTCTAGATTTTGAAGATACTAAAGTAGAAGAAATATCATTGTCAGAATAAAGAACTTGAAAATAAATGCAAGCACCATAAGCATCTATGCTTGCATCAGAAAAGCCATGAATTTCTATTTTGCTAATAGTTTTCGGACGAAAATATTGTCTAGCTATTTTTTGTTGTGAAAGCAAGGGGATATGTGCAATAAAATTGTGCCAATCTTTAAGAATGCAAGCGTCGTTTATTACGGTGTCCCAATGAAACTTTTTGAACCATAATTTTTGCATCAGTATCTTACCTTTTACTTTAACAGGATTTATCAAGCCTAACGGATCATAACATTGAGCTAAGATAGAAAGTATTTTTCTTTTGGTAACTGGACCGTGCACGATTTCTTGAGGCACGGAAATACAAAGAGTATCTTCTGCTGTACTCCACTTTAGCCCAAGGACTTTACTTGGGACTTCATCTATGTTTATGTCATAATCAGCTTTTTGATTTTCCGAAATGTCTTTGGAAATATTTTTAAGAAAATAATCACTATTTGAACAATATTTATGCAACTCAAACCCATGCTTATTTAAGAGGGTATTTAATTGAGAGTATAAATTGAAAAGTTCGTTGTGATTATATGAACCACAAAGGCCATCGTCCATATAGAATTGATTCAGAATTGCATCAGACGCAAGAGGAAATTCTAAAGAGTTTAGACAAGCAATTTCTTTAAGAACCCTTGTTGCCAAGAACGGGGCTGAATTGGTTCCAAAAACTACAACATCGAGTTGGATACATTTAAAGTCTTCATCAGGGTTTTCTCGCCATAAAATGTTTTGAAGAAAAGTTTGTTCCGGGTACACGAGGACCTGTCGGAACATTTTTTTAATATCTACCGTGAATACAAAAGGAAAAAGTCTAAATCTACATAGAATATCATACAATTCTGGCTGGACCTGATATCCCTTTAAACACACGTCGTTTAAGGAATACCCTGAGGAACTTTTGGCGCTGGCGTCCATGACAACGCGCAATCGCGTTGTTAAACTGGATTCTCTAACTACACCTAAGTGCGGAATAAAATATTTATTTTCAGATTTGGCATTTAGCAGAGTTAGGGGTATATAATGAGCATGTTTAAGTTCAATTAATTTATCAATAACTTTTTTATAGTCTTGATAAAAGTTCCAATTAGTTTTAAATTTATTTTCTAAAGAAATGAAACGCTTTCTGGCCATGTAATAAGAATTTCCTAACTTTAGATTTTCTGAAGGTGATTTCAGCGGCAAACTTACTTGAAATCTACCATTTTGTAAAATTTTGGTTGTAGAACGGAATAGGTTTTCAGATGCCTCATCAGCTTCTGAAAGATAGAATTTATTGGGAATTTCCTCGATTTCCCAGAATTTTTTCAAACGGCTGTCTAATTGTAATGTGGAAAGAAGTGAATTAGATTCAGTTAAAACTTCTGAACTACTATCTGTAACAGACATATTGGATACAGTAAAATGATCAGGAACTGTACCAGCTACCACGAAACCTAAGTGAGACTCTTGTAAGACTTTTTGCCAAGTCTGACGAAGTTAGGTAAAATAATATCGTAATAAAGATCTAAACCAATTAGAATGTCAATTTCAGAAGGCTTAAAAAATTCGTCGTCTGCTAGAAAGAATTGTTCCGGTATATTTAATTTTTTCACTAGTATTTTTGATTGAGGGAGAGCACAAGTAATCTCGGGTAATACAGCTACTGAAAAATGAAAACTTCTTCGACGATCATAATTGGAAAATATGGTTATATCTGACATTTTAGTACAAGTCGAGCCACTCCCTCCTATTCCTGATATATGTACTGACTTGTTATACGTATCTAATTGTAACTTGTTCACAAGCTTCTCTACGATAAATGAATTTTGGGATCCTGTGTCCAAAAGAATTTTCGCTATGCAGAAATTAGCGTTTTTACCAAGTAAGGTTACTTTTGCAGTACCCAGAAGAATATGACTATTTTTTACTGACTGAACAGAGTAATTCGCTGAATGATTATTTGCGGTAGGGTTATTTTCCGTAAAATTTCTCGAAGGACCTTGAAAATTTGTTATTTCTGAATTTTCCTGTACTGGTTGGATATCCAGAGAACGGGTTTGAAGATTTGAATTACTATCGAGATGAGAAGATGAATTATTACCATTTTGAACATGAGCAGTATTATCTAAATAAGAACTATTAGATGAGATTAGAGAGCTATGGTTACCTGCGTAGCTATTAGGTTGAGAATTTGAACCATTATTATATAGAGAATGTGAATGACGCTTACTACTAGTCATTGGCGGAGAATGTTGATTTTCGTCGATTTTTATGTGCATTAACGAATTGTGTGACTTGGAGCAAAAAGAACATTTTTTAGAGGATTTACACTCTTTCAAATTGTGTTTACCAAAACAATTTATACATAAATTTTTTGCCCTAATAAATTGCAATTTGGCGGAATGAGACATATCTTTAAACTCAGAGCAAGTGTAAATTTTATGGCCCTCCTTGTTACAGTAGATACAAATTAATTGAAATTGGCGATTTGAAGTTGTCTCATGCATTGTCGAATGAGATGAGAAATTTTTTCTGGCAGTTTTAGGACTAGAAATTTCAACATTTTCCAGAATTACTGCACGTTTTTCTAAGAATTTTAAGAAATGATTTAAAGTAGGTATTTCATCGTGATTCCTCTCAGATTCATATGCCTTAGCCGATTGAAAATCTAACTTCTTTTTTAGAATGAATATAAGTGTTAAGTCAAATAAATTTTCGGAAGTTAAATTCAAATTTTTTGTGACAAAATATTCTTTTGAATTGTAGTGATTAATTCTCTTAATGTGTCTGACTTACATTTAGAAATATCATTACAATCAAAAATTGCTTGCAAATAAGAATTTATTATGGCGAATTTGTTTTCGTACCTCTTCTTTAAAATATTTAACGCGATTACAAAATTTTCATTAATTATCGGTAATGAATCTATAAGTTGAAGGCTTTCACCTTTTAAATAACTCTTCAAGTACACAAGTTTTTGGACATCTGTTAATGTCTCATTTTTCACTATGAGCGCATCGAAGAGCTCGATGAACGATTGAAAGTCTCTAATATGACCTGAGAATTGTGAAATTTTTATATCCGGAAGACGAACTGCTATTGGAGCACTACAAGAACCCTCACTGGATGAACTAGATCTTATCTGAGAAGGTGCAGCTTTTAATTTATTAACACAAGCGGTCAAATCGCTTACAAGTTTGAAATATTGATTTTCTGTAAACTCTCTATCTTTTTCTTCTTTGCCTGTATTTGATGCAAGGAATTCGATTTCATTTTGTGCTTTTTCATAATCATGAAATATTAAATGAGTCTACTTAATCGCGTCTCGAACTGGGTAACATCTAATTCTACGTCTCTTTTGGCTATAAACCAGTTAGACATACGAGTAAGAGAAGACTCAGCAATTTTTCTATATTTTTTGAACTCATCCATTTTTATTAAAGATATTGGAACACGAAAATGTCTTTGAATCACAGAATTTATTGATTTTAATGTCTTTGAATAACTGATAGCCAAATAGAATAATGAAACAAAGGGTATATAAATGGACTTATCTCACCCAGTATATCCTTTTGTTGTTGTGTCGGCAAATAATCTTGAAGAACTTTCCATAAGTTTTAAGTTTCCAAAAAGTAAAAGGGGACATTGGTACAAAAGTTTTGGGGAAGCTTAAGCAGGTTTTAGAAAATAATGAAGGTTTCAAAATTATCCAAAATGTGTCATCCATTTTTAGAGACAACTTTGATATAGAAACGTGTAATGATGGAAACCTGTTGCTAAAATTAAAATATGCCCCTATTACCTCAGTAGATGTGGAGCAAAGCTTCTTTTTATATAAACATATGTTTTCTGATAAAAGACAAACTTTTACCCTTGAAAATTTTGAAAAATATTTAGTTGTAACTTCCTTTTACAATATCAAATTAAGATATATGGTATATTATGTAAAAATAAAGTTGCTGAGTATTATTGTTTGTTTTTTAACTAAGAGGAGTGATTCAAATTTACCGCGCCGTGATGCTTGTTTCTAATTGGTCCAACCGCAGGCAAGTTTACTCCACTGTTATTAAATTTTGACACTAATGACATTTATCAAATTTTGGTATTTCTGTCATTTTATAGGTTAATTAAGTATAGGCCATTTCAAGACTTTGACGTTTATGACACTAAATTGAAAGCTGGAGGGCAAACATTGAAATTCTTATATTTGTACCGCATTGAATTTTTTGAGTTTTTTACGTTAAATAGTTTTTTTTATAAAATAGTTATTGTTGTTATAAAATAGTGGTTTATATAATTGTTTTTATATAATAGTTTAATCGTTGTATAATAGTTTTTTATAGTTGTATTTTCCGAACATTTTGCTGTTGACTTCGTATAGCTTCTAGCTGTAGAAGTACTTTAACGACTGTATTTAGTTGTAAGCAGTGAATAAATAAACATAAGTAAATATTTTCAAAAGCTGTTGGTATATAGATCCATTTTCCCTCAAGGAGTATGAGTTAACCTACAGTAGAAAAAGTTTTTCAAGGGTAACAACTTGGACATAGTTACTTACATGGACATACCTAGTTTTTTTTGTATTTAGAGCTTAGTAATAGTTTTTACACAGGTCAACAAATGAAGGCATTCACGAATTTAAATTCTTACAAATATTTTGAGGTAGGATTTGTATATAATTGTGGAGCTATAAAAATAAATAATTTCATCATAATGGTTCACCCCAGATATCTTAAAAAATTGACCTTTTAAAGAATTTGTACAGTCGGAAAAATGAAAGAATACCCATGAACGGTCACGTCAATCTTTTTCCGACTGTACCTGCAGTGAAAAAATTTCAAGAGAAGAAACTGAGAATCTGCCGGAAGAGGTGAAATGTTTTTTGATTAGACAACGCTCCTGCTCATCCCTCTGAAAATATTCTATGATCAAAACATGGCAACTTTAGTTGTATGTTTTTGCCAAAAAATACAACATCGCTTATTCAACCCATGGATCAGGAAATAATTTTAGCAACAAAACGAATATATCGCAGAAAGTTTTTAGATGAAGATAACGCAGAAGATACAAGAGGGCAGCATACTTTGCAAAATTTAACTGTTACAATTTGAAATCAACAATTTGTTAAGTTTGCTACAGCATGGAAAGGCAATTATTAAGGGGTTACATAGGTCTTGCGGGTAAAAAAGTGACTTTTTAAAAAAATTATATCTTGGAAACTAAAAATTATTTTTATTTATAATTGGAACATGTAAAAGTATAGTACTCTCAAAAAAATTTCAGCCAAAAATATTCATTTTTGTAGAGTTGACTACAATTTTTCGACAACAGCCCTTTTTTGCGGTGAGCAGCATAACAAGTCCAGTCTCATCTGAAATCATAGATTCTTGTAGTTTATACCACTGGCTAGTGAATGAACGAAGGAATTTTTATTAGATGAGGTCATTTTTGTTTTATAAAAAAGAACTACTTTAAAAATGAGAAAAATTGGGGTCGAAAATGTGTTTAAACTTATGTAAAATCTTCAAATTTCATTTTTTTAAATCCTTCGTTCATTTACTAGCCAGAGGTATAAACTACAAGAAACTTTTTGATTTCAGATGAGACTGGACTTAGTTATGCTGCCCACCGCAAAAAAACTTATCTACAAAAATGAATATTTTTGGATGAAACTTTTTTTGAGACTACCTTAAGTACTATACTTTTACATGTTCCAATTATAAATAAAAATAAATTTTAGTTTTCGAGATATAATTTTTTTAAAAAGTCACTTTTTTACCCACAAGACCTATGTAACCCCTTAAAAAAATGTTTGGAAGAATTTGTTTGATGGCCAAGATGCATACATATATTTAGAAGGAAAGTTCCTGATTTCTGTAGTATAATACATAATCGAAGAGGAAGTAGCCCTAAGCGCCGGACTCCACTTGCGATTTGTAGTCGTGAAGATTGAACACATTCTTTCAAATAGAAGTCAATCCATGATTATTTAGTCACAAATGGATTGACTTGTATTTGAAACAATGTGTTCAATCTTCCTGATTACAAATCGCAAGTGGAGTGCGGCGCTAATAACACCAAAATATTCCATATATGTCCATAGAAGGTACACAGACATTGAAAAATTCCTGGAATATCCCCAAAAACACGTTCCCTGAACATTCGAGGAAAATCCTGTGTCAGCATTTTAAACATTACCTGAATGTCTTATTAGAACATTCCATGAATGCCCACGAATGTTCTTTGGACATTCAAAATATATTTTTAGACATTCCCTGGATATACCAGAAATACAGTGATGAGCGCTCTAATAACCCGCAAAATAGCACAAAAGATGTATTAAGTAGTGAGATAAAAAGACATGAAAATAGTCGAGCTGGGAAATTTAGCGATATTAACTTATACATTTAGATTATATTGATTGTGTCCCACCTTCAGACGTATCAGATGAGTTTGGAAACTACCACTGTCACAGTGACAATTTTAGTTGACATACTCCTCTGATATGTGTGAAGGTGGGAAACAATCAATATAACGTAAATTTAAAGGTCAATTTCGCTAAATTTCCCAGCTCGACTAGTTTCATTTCTTTTTATCTCACAATTAAATATGTTGCGCTATTTTGCCGGTTATTATGGCGCTCATCACTGTATATCCTTGCTGATGTGACAATACCTCCTATCTGTTTTTTCATGAGTTTTGTAGGAGAGATGGAAAAACATGTTTTAAGGTCACCTCCTGTGTTCATATGTAAGTTTTGACTTGTTTTGTAGTTCATAGATAGTTTAATTTACTACAAAACAAGTCAAAAAATATCATATGAACACAGGAGGTGACCCTAAGACAAGTTTTTAGTCTCTCTTACAAAACTCATGAAAAAACAATTAGGATGTATTATTACATCACTGACGATATGTGGCCATACCAAATAATACATCCTTGATAAATATAAACATTTTTATTGCACAAAATCTTTTCATACATTTTTAATGTAGTTTACTGATATTCCTACTGAAGAAGTATCGCTTTGGTATTAATTCCCAAACCGTTTTCTTCGTCTGTTGGTTGTAGAATAAATTACTTCTTTTTCCTAATTGGTTTATTTAAAAAGACTACACTTACTAAAGCTAAGTTTAGCTTTTACGCCAGACACATCGAGAATTAATATTGTACAGAAAAAGTCCCAAATATTAATTTGGACTTAATTATGAACTATTATAATTGAAAAAGCTATCGTTTTTTTAAATATATGTAACCTTGACAAATATTTTTTTTAGGAATTGTCACTCATTTTTTTGAGATAGATTTTTTAAGAAGGCCAAAATCGTGTATTAAATGTGACATAATTTTAGGGGCGTAATAAAGCAAAGATTAGAATTTGGATTATATAATAAAGTTTCAACATTCTCCCCCGCGTTGAAGCATCCCTGCTTCAACTAAATTACACGGTAACAGGAACAGAAAAAACAAAGTGTTAAGAAGAATGTAACAAAACTAGAAATAAGCATGTTGGTCGTTTTAAGGTTGAGTTTGATTTAGTAATAAAGAAAGCTTTGAAATGGATCGGATAAACTCTCCGGAAGCCGTACGGAGCTTAACCACACGGACTTTGCCATCCTTACCAGGATATACTTCAATGATGCGCGCCAACGGCCACATCATTGGAGGTACATTATCTTCCTTGAGTAAAACTAGTTTATTTACTTGCAGGTTAGAATATTCTTCAGCCCATTTAGGCCGGTTCTGAAGGCGATTTAAGTAATCAACCGACCAACGTTTCCAAAAAACTTGTTGAATTTTAGAAATCTGCTGGAAGGTGGAAAGTCTATGTTCGTTTAAATGTGAAAGATCCTTTTCAGGATAAGCGGTGAGAGGAGACCCTATCAGAAAGTGTCCCGGTGTAAGGCAGGTTAAATCTGTAGGGTCATTAGAAACTGGACCTAAGGGCAGAGAATTTAGTATTGCCTCGATTTGACAAAGAATAGTGTTAAACTCTTCTGAAGTGAACAAAGCATTACCCACCAATCTCTTGATATGAAATTTTGCGCTTTTGATGGCGGATTCCCAGATTCCACCCCAATGCGGAGATCGAGGTGGAATGAATTTCCACTTGGTCTCATTTTGTGAAAGAAAGTCACAGATAATATTTACATTATTATTAGTTTTGAAAAATTGATACAACTCATGTAGGACATTTTTTGCACCTAAAAAATTGGTGGTGTTGTCACTATAGATCACTGACGGATTTCCTCTTCTCGAGACAAAACGTTTTAAAGCGTTCAGAAAGGAGTCAGTAGACAGTCCAAGAACTAGCTCTATGTGAACTGCCTTGGTGACCATGCAAACAAAAACCGCAATGTATGATTTTATGAGTGGAGATTTACGAAGCCTTGAGGATTTTATTTGAAAGAATCCTCCGAAATCAATTCCAACTTTCTGAAATGGTCTAGAAACATTTACACGATCAGAGGGCAAACTTGCCATAATCTCTTGGCAGACTTGATTATTGAATCGAAAACACATATTGCAATTTCGAATGATTTTTTGATCTCTCTGAGCCCATTAAGGGGCCAAAAACGTAAACGAATATTGCTCAGAACGGTTTGAGCACCAGCATGCCCGAGCCGCCTATGTTCGTACTCTAGTATGAGGGAGGTCGTATGATTATGGGGTGGCAAAAGCAAGGGATGTTTCTGTTGGTAGGGAATGGAGGCGTTACAAAGCCGTCCGCCGATCCTCAGCATTGATAATTCATCGAGAAATGGATTTAAAGATAATAATTGTTTATTTGATAGTTGCTGGTTTGCAGAAAGTTCGGAAATTTCTTTAGAAAAATTGGTTAGCTGAACTTGCCGAACTATAAAATATAGAGCTTGGTCCAATTCTTCAACAGTGAGGGAATCAGATTGTTTGTTTCCTTTTAAACAACTGACAAATCTGAGTACATATGCGATAGTATGACGTAATCGAGAAAAAGAAGAAAATTTTTGAAATAATTGTTCCCAAGGAGGTTTTGAGTTGACGTTTGTGAGTATATTGGAACGAGTTTTTCTGTGCTCTGTAATTAGCTGATCAGCTATTGGGGGTTCATCAGAGAATTCTAAAGAATGATTAAGAAGAAAAGCAGGACCGGACCACCACAACTTGTTGTCCAGAATTTCTTTGGCTGATAAACCGCGTGATAGAATGTCAGCACTGTTTTCAGCTGATTTAACGTATCGCCACTGACAATTTTGCGTCAGTTCTTGAATTTGAGCAACTCTATGCGATACGAACACTGACCATTTACTAGGGTGTGCCCTGCACCAACATAAAGCGACCTGAGAATCGGTCCACAAATTTATTGAGTCATACTCTAATTTATTTTCGAAGACTTGTAGAATTTTGTTTACAAGTTTCGCCAGCAAGAGCATAGCGCAAAGTTCTAACCTTGGAATGGTAATTGATTTAAGTGGGGGCGACTCTAGATTTTGAAGATACTAAAGTAGAAGAAATATCATTGTCAGAATAAAGAACTTGAAAATAAATGCAAGCACCATAAGCATCTATGCTTGCATCAGAAAAGCCATGAATTTCTATTTTGCTAATAGTTTTCGGACGAAAATATTGTCTAGCTATTTTTTGTTGTGAAAGCAAGGGGATATGTGCAATAAAATTGTGCCAATCTTTAAGAATGCAAGCGTCGTTTATTACGGTGTCCCAATGAAACTTTTTGAACCATAATTTTTGCATCAGTATCTTACCTTTTACTTTAACAGGATTTATCAAGCCTAACGGATCATAACATTGAGCTAAGATAGAAAGTATTTTTCTTTTGGTAACTGGACCGTGCACGATTTCTTGAGGCACGGAAATACAAAGAGTATCTTCTGCTGTACTCCACTTTAGCCCAAGGACTTTACTTGGGACTTCATCTATGTTTATGTCATAATCAGCTTTTTGATTTTCCGAAATGTCTTTGGAAATATTTTTAAGAAAATAATCACTATTTGAACAATATTTATGCAACTCAAACCCATGCTTATTTAAGAGGGTATTTAATTGAGAGTATAAATTGAAAAGTTCGTTGTGATTATATGAACCACAAAGGCCATCGTCCATATAGAATTGATTCAGAATTGCATCAGACGCAAGAGGAAATTCTAAAGAGTTTAGACAAGCAATTTCTTTAAGAACCCTTGTTGCCAAGAACGGGGCTGAATTGGTTCCAAAAACTACAACATCGAGTTGGATACATTTAAAGTCTTCATCAGGGTTTTCTCGCCATAAAATGTTTTGAAGAAAAGTTTGTTCCGGGTACACGAGGACCTGTCGGAACATTTTTTTAATATCTACCGTGAATACAAAAGGAAAAAGTCTAAATCTACATAGAATATCATACAATTCTGGCTGGACCTGATATCCCTTTAAACACACGTCGTTTAAGGAATACCCTGAGGAACTTTTGGCGCTGGCGTCCATGACAACGCGCAATCGCGTTGTTAAACTGGATTCTCTAACTACACCTAAGTGCGGAATAAAATATTTATTTTCAGATTTGGCATTTAGCAGAGTTAGGGGTACATAATGAGCATGTTTAAGTTCAATTAATTTATCAATAACTTTTTTATAGTCTTGATAAAAGTTCCAATTAGTTTTAAATTTATTTTCTAAAGAAATGAAACGCTTTCTGGCCATGTAATAAGAATTTCCTAACTTTAGATTTTCTGAAGGTGATTTCAGCGGCAAACTTACTTGAAATCTACCATTTTGTAAAATTTTGGTTGTAGAACGGAATAGGTTTTCAGATGCCTCATCAGCTTCTGAAAGATAGAATTTATTGGGAATTTCCTCGATTTCCCAGAATTTTTTCAAACGGCTGTCTAATTGTAATGTGGAAAGAAGTGAATTAGATTCAGTTAAAACTTCTGAACTACTATCTGTAACAGACATATTGGATACAGTAAAATGATCAGGAACTGTACCAGCTACCACGAAACCTAAGTGAGACTCTTGTAAGACTTTTTGCCAAGTCTGACGAAGTTAGGTAAAATAATATCGTAATAAAGATCTAAACCAATTAGAATGTCAATTTCAGAAGGCTTAAAAAATTCGTCGTCTGCTAGAAAGAATTGTTCCGGTATATTTAATTTTTTCACTAGTATTTTTGATTGAGGGAGAGCACAAGTAATCTCGGGTAATACAGCTACTGAAAAATGAAAACTTCTTCGACGATCATAATTGGAAAATATGGTTATATCTGACATTTTAGTACAAGTCGAGCCACTCCCTCCTATTCCTGATATATGTACTGACTTGTTATACGTATCTAATTGTAACTTGTTCACAAGCTTCTCTACGATAAATGAATTTTGGGATCCTGTGTCCAAAAGAATTTTCGCTATGCAGAAATTAGCGTTTTTACCAAGTAAGGTTACTTTTGCAGTACCCAGAAGAATATGACTATTTTTTACTGACTGAACAGAGTAATTCGCTGAATGATTATTTGCGGTAGGGTTATTTTCCGTAAAATTTCTCGAAGGACCTTGAAAATTTGTTATTTCTGAATTTTCCTGTACTGGTTGGATATCCAGAGAACGGGTTTGAAGATTTGAATTACTATCGAGATGAGAAGATGAATTATTACCATTTTGAACATGAGCAGTATTATCTAAATAAGAACTATTAGATGAGATTAGAGAGCTATGGTTACCTGCGTAGCTATTAGGTTGAGAATTTGAACCATTATTATATAGAGAATGTGAATGACGCTTACTACTAGTCATTGGCGGAGAATGTTGATTTTCGTCGATTTTTATGTGCATTAACGAATTGTGTGACTTGGAGCAAAAAGAACATTTTTTAGAGGATTTACACTCTTTCAAATTGTGTTTACCAAAACAATTTATACATAAATTTTTTGCCCTAATAAATTGCAATTTGGCGGAATGAGACATATCTTTAAACTCAGAGCAAGTGTAAATTTTATGGCCCTCCTTGTTACAGTAGATACAAATTAATTGAAATTGGCGATTTGAAGTTGTCTCATGCATTGTCGAATGAGATGAGAAATTTTTTCTGGCAGTTTTAGGACTAGAAATTTCAACATTTTCCAGAATTACTGCACGTTTTTCTAAGAATTTTAAGAAATGATTTAAAGTAGGTATTTCATCGTGATTCCTCTCAGATTCATATGCCTTAGCCGATTGAAAATCTAACTTCTTTTTTAGAATGAATATAAGTGTTAAGTCAAATAAATTTTCGGAAGTTAAATTCAAATTTTTTAGTGACAAAATATTCTTTTGAATTGTAGTGATTAATTCTCTTAATGTGTCTGACTTACATTTAGAAATATCATTACAATCAAAAATTGCTTGCAAATAAGAATTTATTATGGCGAATTTGTTTTCGTACCTCTTCTTTAAAATATTTAACGCGATTACAAAATTTTCATTAATTATCGGTAATGAATCTATAAGTTGAAGGCTTTCACCTTTTAAATAACTCTTCAAGTACACAAGTTTTTGGACATCTGTTAATGTCTCATTTTTCACTATGAGCGCATCGAAGAGCTCGATGAACGATTGAAAGTCTCTAATATGACCTGAGAATTGTGAAATTTTTATATCCGGAAGACGAACTGCTATTGGAGCACTACAAGAACCCTCACTGGATGAACTAGATCTTATCTGAGAAGGTGCAGCTTTTAATTTATTAACACAAGCGGTCAAATCGCTTACAAGTTTGAAATATTGATTTTCTGTAAACTCTCTATCTTTTTCTTCTTTGCCTGTATTTGATGCAAGGAATTCGATTTCATTTTGTGCTTTTTCATAATCATGAAATATTAAATGAGTCTACTTAATCGCGTCTCGAACTGGGTAACATCTAATTCTACGTCTCTTTTGGCTATAAACCAGTTAGACATACGAGTAAGAGAAGACTCAGCAATTTTTCTATATTTTTTGAACTCATCCATTTTTATTAAAGATATTGGAACACGAAAATGTCTTTGAATCACAGAATTTATTGATTTTAATGTCTTTGAATAACTGATAGCCAAATAGAATAATGAAACAAAGGGTATATAAATGGACTTATCTCACCCAGTATATCCTTTTGTTGTTGTGTCGGCAAATAATCTTGAAGAACTTTCCATAAGTTTTAAGTTTCCAAAAAGTAAAAGGGGACATTGGTACAAAAGTTTTGGGGAAGCTTAAGCAGGTTTTAGAAAATAATGAAGGTTTCAAAATTATCCAAAATGTGTCATCCATTTTTAGAGACAACTTTGATATAGAAACGTGTAATGATGGAAACCTGTTGCTAAAATTAAAATATGCCCCTATTACCTCAGTAGATGTGGAGCAAAGCTTCTTTTTATATAAACATATGTTTTCTGATAAAAGACAAACTTTTACCCTTGAAAATTTTGAAAAATATTTAGTTGTAACTTCCTTTTACAATATCAAATTAAGATATATGGTATATTATGTAAAAATAAAGTTGCTGAGTATTATTGTTTGTTTTTTAACTAAGAGGAGTGATTCAAATTTACCGCGCCGTGATGCTTGTTTCTAATTGGTCCAACCGCAGGCAAGTTTACTCCACTGTTATTAAATTTTGACACTAATGACATTTATCAAATTTTGGTATTTCTGTCATTTTATAGGTTAATTAAGTATAGGCCATTTCAAGACTTTGACGTTTATGACACTAAATTGAAAGCTGGAGGGCAAACATTGAAATTCTTATATTTGTACCGCATTGAATTTTTTGAGTTTTTTACGTTAAATAGTTTTTTTTATAAAATAGTTATTGTTGTTATAAAATAGTGGTTTATATAATTGTTTTTATATAATAGTTTAATCGTTGTATAATAGTTTTTTATAGTTGTATTTTCCGAACATTTTGCTGTTGACTTCGTATAGCTTCTAGCTGTAGAAGTACTTTAACGACTGTATTTAGTTGTAAGCAGTGAATAAATAAACATAAGTAAATATTTTCAAAAGCTGTTGGTATATAGATCCATTTTCCCTCAAGGAGTATGAGTTAACCTACAGTAGAAAAAGTTTTTCAAGGGTAACAACTTGGACATAGTTACTTACATGGACATACCTAGTTTTTTTTGTATTTAGAGCTTAGTAATAGTTTTTACACAGGTCAACAAATGAAGGCATTCACGAATTTAAATTCTTACAAATATTTTGAGGTAGGATTTGTATATAATTGTGGAGCTATAAAAATAAATAATTTCATCATAATGGTTCACCCCAGATATCTTAAAAAATTGACCTTTTAAAGAATTTGTACAGTCGGAAAAATGAAAGAATACCCATGAACGGTCACGTCAATCTTTTTCCGACTGTACCTGCAGTGAAAAAATTTCAAGAGAAGAAACTGAGAATCTGCCGGAAGAGGTGAAATGTTTTTTGATTAGACAACGCTCCTGCTCATCCCTCTGAAAATATTCTATGATCAAAACATGGCAACTTTAGTTGTATGTTTTTGCCAAAAAATACAACATCGCTTATTCAACCCATGGATCAGGAAATAATTTTAGCAACAAAACGAATATATCGCAGAAAGTTTTTAGATGAAGATAACGCAGAAGATACAAGAGGGCAGCATACTTTGCAAAATTTAACTGTTACAATTTGAAATCAACAATTTGTTAAGTTTGCTACAGCATGGAAAGGCAATTATTAAGGGGTTACATAGGTCTTGCGGGTAAAAAAGTGACTTTTTAAAAAAATTATATCTTGGAAACTAAAAATTATTTTTATTTATAATTGGAACATGTAAAAGTATAGTACTCTCAAAAAAATTTCAGCCAAAAATATTCATTTTTGTAGAGTTGACTACAATTTTTCGACAACAGCCCTTTTTTGCGGTGAGCAGCATAACAAGTCCAGTCTCATCTGAAATCATAGATTCTTGTAGTTTATACCACTGGCTAGTGAATGAACGAAGGAATTTTTATTAGATGAGGTCATTTTTGTTTTATAAAAAAGAACTACTTTAAAAATGAGAAAAATTGGGGTCGAAAATGTGTTTAAACTTATGTAAAATCTTCAAATTTCATTTTTTTAAATCCTTCGTTCATTTACTAGCCAGAGGTATAAACTACAAGAAACTTTTTGATTTCAGATGAGACTGGACTTAGTTATGCTGCCCACCGCAAAAAAACTTATCTACAAAAATGAATATTTTTGGATGAAACTTTTTTTGAGACTACCTTAAGTACTATACTTTTACATGTTCCAATTATAAATAAAAATAAATTTTAGTTTTCGAGATATAATTTTTTTAAAAAGTCACTTTTTTACCCACAAGACCTATGTAACCCCTTAAAAAAATGTTTGGAAGAATTTGTTTGATGGCCAAGATGCATACATATATTTAGAAGGAAAGTTCCTGATTTCTGTAGTATAATACATAATCGAAGAGGAAGTAGCCCTAAGCGCCGGACTCCACTTGCGATTTGTAGTCGTGAAGATTGAACACATTCTTTCAAATAGAAGTCAATCCATGATTATTTAGTCACAAATGGATTGACTTGTATTTGAAACAATGTGTTCAATCTTCCTGATTACAAATCGCAAGTGGAGTGCGGCGCTAATAACACCAAAATATTCCATATATGTCCATAGAAGGTACACAGACATTGAAAAATTCCTGGAATATCCCCAAAAACACGTTCCCTGAACATTCGAGGAAAATCCTGTGTCAGCATTTTAAACATTACCTGAATGTCTTATTAGAACATTCCATGAATGCCCACGAATGTTCTTTGGACATTCAAAATATATTTTTAGACATTCCCTGGATATACCAGAAATACAGTGATGAGCGCTCTAATAACCCGCAAAATAGCACAAAAGATGTATTAAGTAGTGAGATAAAAAGACATGAAAATAGTCGAGCTGGGAAATTTAGCGATATTAACTTATACATTTAGATTATATTGATTGTGTCCCACCTTCAGACGTATCAGATGAGTTTGGAAACTACCACTGTCACAGTGACAATTTTAGTTGACATACTCCTCTGATATGTGTGAAGGTGGGAAACAATCAATATAACGTAAATTTAAAGGTCAATTTCGCTAAATTTCCCAGCTCGACTAGTTTCATTTCTTTTTATCTCACAATTAAATATGTTGCGCTATTTTGCCGGTTATTATGGCGCTCATCACTGTATATCCTTGCTGATGTGACAATACCTCCTATCTGTTTTTTCATGAGTTTTGTAGGAGAGATGGAAAAACATGTTTTAAGGTCACCTCCTGTGTTCATATGTAAGTTTTGACTTGTTTTGTAGTTCATAGATAGTTTAATTTACTACAAAACAAGTCAAAAAATATCATATGAACACAGGAGGTGACCCTAAGACAAGTTTTTAGTCTCTCTTACAAAACTCATGAAAAAACAATTAGGATGTATTATTACATCACTGACGATATGTGGCCATACCAAATAATACATCCTTGATAAATATAAACATTTTTATTGCACAAAATCTTTTCATACATTTTTAATGTAGTTTACTGATATTCCTACTGAAGAAGTATCGCTTTGGTATTAATTCCCAAACCGTTTTCTCCGTCTGTTGGTTGTAGAATAAATTACTTCTTTTTCCTAATTGGTTTATTTAAAAAGACTACACTTACTAAAGCTAAGTTTAGCTTTTACGCCAGACACATCGAGAATTAATATTGTACAGAAAAAGTCCCAAATATTAATTTGGACTTAATTATGAACTATTATAATTGAAAAAGCTATCGTTTTTTTAAATATATGTAACCTTGACAAATATTTTTTTTAGGAATTGTCACTCATTTTTTTGAGATAGATTTTTTAAGAAGGCCAAAATCGTGTATTAAATGTGACATAATTTTAGGGGCGTAATAAAGCAAAGATTAGAATTTGGATTATATAATAAAGTTTCAACATTCTCCCCCGCGTTGAAGCATCCCTGCTTCAACTAAATTACACGGTAACAGGAACAGAAAAAACAAAGTGTTAAGAAGAATGTAACAAAACTAGAAATAAGCATGTTGGTCGTTTTAAGGTTGAGTTTGATTTAGTAATAAAGAAAGCTTTGAAATGGATCGGATAAACTCTCCGGAAGCCGTACGGAGCTTAACCACACGGACTTTGCCATCCTTACCAGGATATACTTCAATGATGCGCGCCAACGGCCACATCATTGGAGGTACATTATCTTCCTTGAGTAAAACTAGTTTATTTACTTGCAGGTTAGAATATTCTTCAGCCCATTTAGGCCGGTTCTGAAGGCGATTTAAGTAATCAACCGACCAACGTTTCCAAAAAACTTGTTGAATTTTAGAAATCTGCTGGAAGGTGGAAAGTCTATGTTCGTTTAAATGTGAAAGATCCTTTTCAGGATAAGCGGTGAGAGGAGACCCTATCAGAAAGTGTCCCGGTGTAAGGCAGGTTAAATCTGTAGGGTCATTAGAAACTGGACCTAAGGGCAGAGAATTTAGTATTGCCTCGATTTGACAAAGAATAGTGTTAAACTCTTCTGAAGTGAATAAAGCATTACCCACCAATCTCTTGATATGAAATTTTGCGCTTTTGATGGCGGATTCCCAGATTCCACCCCAATGCGGAGATCGAGGTGGAATGAATTTCCACTTGGTCTCATTTTGTGAAAGAAAGTCACAGATAATATTTACATTATTATTAGTTTTGAAAAATTGATACAACTCATGTAGGACATTTTTTGCACCTAAAAAATTGGTGGTGTTGTCACTATAGATCACTGACGGATTTCCTCTTCTCGAGACAAAACGTTTTAAAGCGTTCAGAAAGGAGTCAGTAGACAGTCCAAGAACTAGCTCTATGTGAACTGCCTTGGTGACCATGCAAACAAAAACCGCAATGTATGATTTTATGAGTGGAGATTTACGAAGCCTTGAGGATTTTATTTGAAAGAATCCTCCGAAATCAATTCCAACTTTCTGAAATGGTCTAGAAACATTTACACGATCAGAGGGCAAACTTGCCATAATCTCTTGGCAGACTTGATTATTGAATCGAAAACACATATTGCAATTTCGAATGATTTTTTGATCTCTCTGAGCCCATTAAGGGGCCAAAAACGTAAACGAATATTGCTCAGAACGGTTTGAGCACCAGCATGCCCGAGCCGCCTATGTTCGTACTCTAGTATGAGGGAGGTCGTATGATTATGGGGTGGCAAAAGCAAGGGATGTTTCTGTTGGTAGGGAATGGAGGCGTTACAAAGCCGTCCGCCGATCCTCAGCATTGATAATTCATCGAGAAATGGATTTAAAGATAATAATTGTTTATTTGATAGTTGCTGGTTTGCAGAAAGTTCGGAAATTTCTTTAGAAAAATTGGTTAGCTGAACTTGCCGAACTATAAAATATAGAGCTTGGTCCAATTCTTCAACAGTGAGGGAATCAGATTGTTTGTTTCCTTTTAAACAACTGACAAATCTGAGTACATATGCGATAGTATGACGTAATCGAGAAAAAGAAGAAAATTTTTGAAATAATTGTTCCCAAGGAGGTTTTGAGTTGACGTTTGTGAGTATATTGGAACGAGTTTTTCTGTGCTCTGTAATTAGCTGATCAGCTATTGGGGGTTCATCAGAGAATTCTAAAGAATGATTAAGAAGAAAAGCAGGACCGGACCACCACAACTTGTTGTCCAGAATTTCTTTGGCTGATAAACCGCGTGATAGAATGTCAGCACTGTTTTCAGCTGATTTAACGTATCGCCACTGACAATTTTGCGTCAGTTCTTGAATTTGAGCAACTCTATGCGATACGAACACTGACCATTTACTAGGGTGTGCCCTGCACCAACATAAAGCGACCTGAGAATCGGTCCACAAATTTATTGAGTCATACTCTAATTTATTTTCGAAGACTTGTAGAATTTTGTTTACAAGTTTCGCCAGCAAGAGCATAGCGCAAAGTTCTAACCTTGGAATGGTAATTGATTTAAGTGGGGCGACTCTAGATTTTGAAGATACTAAAGTAGAAGAAATATCATTGTCAGAATAAAGAACTTGAAAATAAATGCAAGCACCATAAGCATCTATGCTTGCATCAGAAAAGCCATGAATTTCTATTTTGCTAATAGTTTTCGGACGAAAATATTGTCTAGCTATTTTTTGTTGTGAAAGCAAGGGGATATGTGCAATAAAATTGTGCCAATCTTTAAGAATGCAAGCGTCGTTTATTACGGTGTCCCAATGAAACTTTTTGAACCATAATTTTTGCATCAGTATCTTACCTTTTACTTTAACAGGATTTATCAAGCCTAACGGATCATAACATTGAGCTAAGATAGAAAGTATTTTTCTTTTGGTAACTGGACCGTGCACGATTTCTTGAGGCACGGAAATACAAAGAGTATCTTCTGCTGTACTCCACTTTAGCCCAAGAACTTTACTTGGGACTTCATCTATGTTTATGTCATAATCAGCTTTTTGATTTTCCGAAATGTCTTTGGAAATATTTTTAAGAAAATAATCACTATTTGAACAATATTTATGCAACTCAAACCCATGCTTATTTAAGAGGGTATTTAATTGAGAGTATAAATTGAAAAGTTCGTTGTGATTATATGAACCACAAAGGCCATCGTCCATATAGAATTGATTCAGAATTGCATCAGACGCAAGAGGAAATTCTAAAGAGTTTAGACAAGCAATTTCTTTAAGAACCCTTGTTGCCAAGAACGGGGCTGAATTGGTTCCAAAAACTACAACATCGAGTTGGATACATTTAAAGTCTTCATCAGGGTTTTCTCGCCATAAAATGTTTTGAAGAAAAGTTTGTTCCGGGTACACGAGGACCTGTCGGAACATTTTTTTAATATCTACCGTGAATACAAAAGGAAAAAGTCTAAATCTACATAGAATATCATACAATTCTGGCTGGACCTGATATCCCTTTAAACACACGTCGTTTAAGGAATACCCTGAGGAACTTTTGGCGCTGGCGTCCATGACAACGCGCAATCGCGTTGTTAAACTGGATTCTCTAACTACACCTAAGTGCGGAATAAAATATTTATTTTCAGATTTGGCATTTAGCAGAGTTAGGGGTACATAATGAGCATGTTTAAGTTCAATTAATTTATCAATAACTTTTTTATAGTCTTGATAAAAGTTCCAATTAGTTTTAAATTTATTTTCTAAAGAAATGAAACGCTTTCTGGCCATGTAATAAGAATTTCCTAACTTTAGATTTTCTGAAGGTGATTTCAGCGGCAAACTTACTTGAAATCTACCATTTTGTAAAATTTTGGTTGTAGAACGGAATAGATTTTCAGATGCCTCATCAGCTTCTGAAAGATAGAATTTATTGGGAATTTCCTCGATTTCCCAGAATTTTTTCAAACGGCTGTCTAATTGTAATGTGGAAAGAAGTGAATTAGATTCAGTTAAAACTTCTGAACTACTATCTGTAACAGACATATTGGATACAGTAAAATGATCAGGAACTGTACCAGCTACCACGAAACCTAAGTGAGACTCTTGTAAGACTTTTTGCCAAGTCTGACGAAGTTAGGTAAAATAATATCGTAATAAAGATCTAAACCAATTAGAATGTCAATTTCAGAAGGCTTAAAAAATTCGTCGTCTGCTAGAAAGAATTGTTCCGGTATATTTAATTTTTTCACTAGTATTTTTGATTGAGGGAGAGCACAAGTAATCTCGGGTAATACAGCTACTGAAAAATGAAAACTTCTTCGACGATCATAATTGGAAAATATGGTTATATCTGACATTTTAGTACAAGTCGAGCCACTCCCTCCTATTCCTGATATATGTACTGACTTGTTATACGTATCTAATTGTAACTTGTTCACAAGCTTCTCTACGATAAATGAATTTTGGGATCCTGTGTCCAAAAGAATTTTCGCTATGCAGAAATTAGCGTTTTTACCAAGTAAGGTTACTTTTGCAGTACCCAGAAGAATATGACTATTTTTTACTGACTGAACAGAGTAATTCGCTGAATGATTATTTGCGGTAGGGTTATTTTCCGTAAAATTTCTCGAAGGACCTTGAAAATTTGTTATTTCTGAATTTTCCTGTACTGGTTGGATATCCAGAGAACGGGTTTGAAGATTTGAATTACTATCGAGATGAGAAGATGAATTATTACCATTTTGAACATGAGCAGTATTATCTAAATAAGAACTATTAGATGAGATTAGAGAGCTATGGTTACCTGCGTAGCTATTAGGTTGAGAATTTGAACCATTATTATATAGAGAATGTGAATGACGCTTACTACTAGTCATTGGCGGAGAATGTTGATTTTCGTCGATTTTTATGTGCATTAACGAATTGTGTGACTTGGAGCAAAAAGAACATTTTTTAGAGGATTTACACTCTTTCAAATTGTGTTTACCAAAACAATTTATACATAAATTTTTTGCCCTAATAAATTGCAATTTGGCGGAATGAGACATATCTTTAAACTCAGAGCAAGTGTAAATTTTATGGCCCTCCTTGTTACAGTAGATACAAATTAATTGAAATTGGCGATTTGAAGTTGTCTCATGCATTGTCGAATGAGATGAGAAATTTTTTCTGGCAGTTTTAGGACTAGAAATTTCAACATTTTCCAGAATTACTGCACGTTTTTCTAAGAATTTTAAGAAATGATTTAAAGTAGGTATTTCATCGTGATTCCTCTCAGATTCATATGCCTTAGCCGATTGAAAATCTAACTTCTTTTTTAGAATGAATATAAGTGTTAAGTCAAATAAATTTTCGGAAGTTAAATTCAAATTTTTTAGTGACAAAATATTCTTTTGAATTGTAGTGATTAATTCTCTTAATGTGTCTGACTTACATTTAGAAATATCATTACAATCAAAAATTGCTTGCAAATAAGAATTTATTATGGCGAATTTGTTTTCGTACCTCTTCTTTAAAATATTTAACGCGATTACAAAATTTTCATTAATTATCGGTAATGAATCTATAAGTTGAAGGCTTTCACCTTTTAAATAACTCTTCAAGTACACAAGTTTTTGGACATCTGTTAATGTCTCATTTTTCACTATGAGCGCATCGAAGAGCTCGATGAACGATTGAAAGTCTCTAATATGACCTGAGAATTGTGAAATTTTTATATCCGGAAGACGAACTGCTATTGGAGCACTACAAGAACCCTCACTGGATGAACTAGATCTTATCTGAGAAGGTGCAGCTTTTAATTTATTAACACAAGCGGTCAAATCGCTTACAAGTTTGAAATATTGATTTTCTGTAAACTCTCTATCTTTTTCTTCTTTGCCTGTATTTGATGCAAGGAATTCGATTTCATTTTGTGCTTTTTCATAATCATGAAATATTAAATGAGTCTACTTAATCGCGTCTCGAACTGGGTAACATCTAATTCTACGTCTCTTTTGGCTATAAACCAGTTAGACATACGAGTAAGAGAAGACTCAGCAATTTTTCTATATTTTTTGAACTCATCCATTTTTATTAAAGATATTGGAACACGAAAATGTCTTTGAATCACAGAATTTATTGATTTTAATGTCTTTGAATAACTGATAGCCAAATAGAATAATGAAACAAAGGGTATATAAATGGACTTATCTCACCCAGTATATCCTTTTGTTGTTGTGTCGGCAAATAATCTTGAAGAACTTTCCATAAGTTTTATGCTGGTCAAAAATCCGGCTCGATGTAGGCCAAATGAAGAAATATCGCTTTGGTATTAATTCCCAAACCGTTTTCTCCGTCTGTTGGTTGTAGAATAAATTACTTCTTTTTCCTAATTGGTTTATTTAAAAAGACTACACTTACTAAAGCTAAGTTTAGCTTTTACGCCAGACACATCGAGAATTAATATTGTACAGAAAAAGTCCCAAATATTAATTTGGACTTAATTATGAACTATTATAATTGAAAAAGCTATCGTTTTTTTAAATATATGTAACCTTGACAAATATTTTTTTTAGGAATTGTCACTCATTTTTTTTGAGATAGATTTTTTAAGAAGGCCAAAATCGTGTATTAAATGTGACATAATTTTAGGGGCGTAATAAAGCAAAGATTAGAATTTGGATTATATAATAAAGTTTCAACACCTACATATTTTTAAAAAAATGTGTCACATTTGCTTTGTATTCATTTCTTTTGCCTTTCGTAGCCACATATTCCATTCCCTTCCTAGTTTTTTTGTACACCACTTCTCTCAGCTGATTCTAAAAAAAAATTAAAATGGTAATTTTTCTATCCTTTACAATTAACAATCAGAAGAAATATTAGTTACAGATAATGATATGCATAATAATAATAGGTTTGTTCTAGCATCAGTTTCAAACAGTTTGAAACCATCAGCAAATAGTGGATCAGCGTGAGTAGAGGGGATAGCACTGGTGACTGTATTATGTTCTCTCACTGACCAACTGTTTGCTGACGGTTTTTGACTAGTTTGACTGTTTGCTAGAACAAACCTAATAATAATGAATATTTTGTATTCTGACAATGACATCTGATGTGGAAGTCAAAACATTAATAAAATTATTTTTTCAAGTTAACTTTCACATGCGTGTCTTAAAATTGTACTATTAATACTTATATCATAAATAACTATTAAAACTATCTTAAGAGGAAACAGTATTGATCAACAGGTAGCGAAAACGTGTTCCAAGATTGCGGCTGTAATTTTGAATATTTTTTCGAGATATTTGGCACACGTATTCGTAATACTAAAATTTTTTATTTCATTAGTAGTTCCAAAATGACACAAAATCTAGGCATCGGATAAAAAAGTTTATTTGAAGAAAGTGTATTTTTTTGTTCTTCTTAATGGCGGTATAGGCTCGTTTTTTAAATATTGTATAATTACAGAGTAATTTCCACATATTAATATATTTTTTAAATTGGGCTCTGTACCGCCATTCTTTATTATATTACGAATACATGTGCCAAATATCTCGAAAAAATATTCAAAATTACAGCGGCAATCTTGGAACGCGTTTTGGCTACCTGTTGATCGCTACTGTATCACCTTAAAACATTGTAATTTGCTAAACCAGTATATTTTACTCTACTAGCTACCTCATTTTCCACTGTTTCTACAGACTTGTTTACATGGGTAGAGTTTTGAGGAGAGTAGAATAGCAGTAGTACTCTACCAAAAATGGCTTGATACCATTCACATGAGGAGAGTACAAGTATAGTACTGATGCTAGTATAGTGAAACCGATTTTTGTATTTTTAAACACTCTTGATTATAAGTGCACCTTAAATTCTTAATTTTTTGCTTGAGCTCGTTTACTCCAAAGCCCCCTTTGCCATTCTTTCGACAATTTCATCCTCCGCAGCTTGCTGCATACTTTTATTTCTGTAGTATACACTACCTAAATTCCATAAACACTGGTATTCGCCGTATTATAGCTCTACAAGTTTTAAAGTTTCATCTTCGGTGAACTTCATTTTCACTATTTACACAAAACACAATTCCAGCCAGAATGACAGCGGCCCCATGTACTCTCCTACCTACTCTACTCTGCCATAATTGAGCGTGTTCCATGGGTAGAGTGCGCAGCCGAGTAGACATTTTGGCAGTGGTGGTGGCCATAGAGTAGTTACTTTGCCATATGTTGCTAGTCACTCTACTTTAACTCCTACTATACACTCTACTAGCTATTCTACTGTGCTGAGCATTTTTACAGGTAGAGTTACTCTACTCTATCAAGTACTTGCATCATTACTCTACCCATGTAAACAAATCTACTGAAGTAACAGTAACCTACAACCATTAATGAAAAATGTCTAAAATCATTTACCCACCTAGTATTTGTAGAATTTAAGACAGTCCAGTGCCTTATAAATAATTTCAATATGAATATTTTTTCTTTTAATTCTCTTTGATACCACTTCATTTTAGATTTTGGGGAACTTATTTCATTGTGTTTATAGCCCATATTTATTGAAGGAACCCAATCTGGATTGCTATTATCGATTAAGTCGGCTGGTTTTCCTATAAGATTAAAATGTTAACATCTTCAAAAATCGTTACGGTTGTAATTGTAACTTACCAGATATAAAATGATTACAGCAGACAGGACAGGAGAATTTTCATTTCGCTAGTAAAACCTTACATTGTATTGCATTTAACCATTGTTGTCTCTCAGCTGATACCGTATTTAGTTCAGTTTAAAAGTGAACTTTATCTTGACTTTATCAGGATTACTTTGCATTTCACACTTCAAAACACAACACCAATGAAGCATATTATCTTTCTAAATTAATACTTCCAGAGAAAATGTTAAATTAATCTTTGTACAACACAAAATTACAAAGAAACACAACAAAAATGATCTAAAACCATCTAAAACACATTAAGAACCTATAGAATAACATTTATGTTTTACTTCCAGCAGCCATATTGATTTAATTTTGACAGCATGTTGGAACGGCCTATATCGGCGATTTTTTGTGTTTTTTGCATCATTCGTTTAATTTTTAGGTTTTTAGTCTACTTTTATTTAAAAACAGTTGTTTTTAGAACTCTTTAGCGATGTGTTAGTGTAATATTATAATATGAATGGATTATCATCGAAAGCTGATATGATCAACAAAAAAAGAGGATGAAATTGGTGACTTTTCTAGTAACTTTCTTGGGTGTGAATCTGTCTTTTTAGTTTACTTATCTTGGTTAAAAAATCAACTATAATGTTGTTTGTTTTTAACTCATTATTAGGATGGTTATATAAATTATATAATTATTGCTTTAATTTATTTAATACATATTTTCGACGAATCCTTACATATATTTAAAAAAATCTTTACAGATATATGTACATATTTTTATACATTTTCATACATATAATCCGCCCTTTAAACATAATCTATCATGCCGATTAACAAGAACACGTAGCGATAAAATACAAGTCTACTTCTGCTTCACAGCTTCTACTACATTCTGAGGGAAACCATTTCCTTAAGTTCTTAAGCTAGGATATTCTTCGTTTTTCCACATTACGCTTTTCTCAAATTTTGTCTTGTATAATAAGTTATATCTAATAATAGGAAAGTCAATATAGACGAACACTTACATTGTTTCGGAAAAATTCAAACAACCTTATAGTAGGAGAGGAAAGTATGCTAAATGTGCAGTCACTTGAGCTTTATGGGGACCTATTGGGTTGTGAAGAGTAGGTTCTAAAATAAAAAAACTTTAATAGACCAGGGCGCATCTGTAAAAATATTAGTACATGTGGACGTTGAGAGGTGACTCAATTTTTCTTGCAGAAGTTGCTTGAAAATAACTCAAATAATAATATTTGAGTTATCCTCCCCCTCAAAAAGGTCCGGAACGTTATTTAAATGATCAAAATGTCAAAAAATTAAGGAAAAATTCGATTTTTTTCTTCGTTTTTTGATTATAACTTTAAAAGTATTCATTTCCAAGAAAAGTTGTACTGACATAAAAATTGCGTAATTAAATTTCCAATAATATAGAATTGGTTAAAAATTTAAAATGTAGTAACATTTGTCGCAAAATAGCAATAATTGCGAAAAAAACCATACACAAACAAGTATTTGCATTTTACCTTTTTCAACCATTTATGCTCCAACAACACAGATGCAATCAAAATCAAAACGGTCTTTATCAAGGCCATTTTTGATGACGACCTCAATTAATATTGAAGGACTATCAGCAGATAAAGAAGACCTATTGTCTAATATGTGCAGAGAACATGGTGTCGATGTTCTACTGGTTCAAGAAACCCATAGAGGTACGACAAGCCGCAGACCAAGGATTCGGGGTATGAAGCTCATACTGGAGAGACCACACGACCAATATGGTAGCGCAGTCTTCGTCAGACCAGATATCGACGTAGCATCCACATCTCTAACAGATCAAAATGACATCGAGATCCTCACAGTGGAGATAAACTCCTGTACAGTAACGTCAATGTACAAACCACCAAACGCTGACTTTGCTTTTGAGGAACCGAATAACTTTCAATCACAGCAAATCAAATTCGTACTGGGTGACTTCAACTGTCACAGTGTCGCGTGGGGTTACAACGAAACAGATTCCAATGGCGAAGAACTAGAAAAATGGGCTGAAAGCATGAACCTAAAACTTATTCACGATCCAAAGCAGCCTGCGTCGTTCAACAGCGGAAGATGGCGCAGAGGTTACAACCCAGACAATATATTTGTCAGCGACAGAATTGGAGACCAGGTGACAAAAATCGTTGGAAGCGCTCTCCCAAAGACACAGCACAGACCAATAATTTGTCTTTCCAACGCGGCAATCAGATACGAAATTGTTCCTTTCAAGAGAAGGTTCAACTTTACTAAAGCAAAATGGGAAAAATTCTCTGAAACATTGGATCAAGAAGTTTCCCAGCTAGAACCTTGCCCTGATTCATACGATAAATTTGTAGAAATCGTAAAGCAAGTATCACGGAAATTTATCCCTAGAGGTTGTCGAACTGAGTACATAGCGGGGCTCAATGAAGAATCTAAACCCCTACTTAAAAGATACGAACAGCTATATGAAGAAGACCCTTTCTCGGAAGCGACAATACAGGCTGGGGAGGAAATGTTACATGCGATATCCGCCAACAGAACGGAAAGGTGGTGCAAGCTGGTCACGAGTCTGGACATGAAACAAAACAGCAGACGTGCCTGGAAGCTGATTCGGAATCTTGGCAACGATCCCGCTGCTCCGGCAGTCAACATGACAGAAGTCACACCCGATCAGATAGCCCATCATCTTCTAATGAACGGTAAGACGACATCAAGAAAGAACAAGGTGAGAGCTCAACGGAATATCGACGAAGAAAGAGATGTTCTAGGTACCTCTTTTTGTCTAGAGGAGATGAGAGGCGCGATCCATCAAATGAAAGATAATAAAGCGGCTGGCCTGGACGACATACGAACAGAGCAAATAAAGAACTTTGGACTAAAAACCGTAGAGTGGCTCGTAAAAATGATGAATTGCTGCATCCGTACATTACAAATCCCCAAAATCTGGAGAAAAGCTAGAGTGGTAGCCCTCTTAAAACCAGGGAAGGATCCGGCGGATACAAAGAGTTTTAGACCTGTATCTCTCTTGTGCCACCTTTTCAAGGCCTTTGAAAGAATGATACTGAACCGGATCGCAGAATATGTGGAGACTAAAATTATTCCAGAACAAGCAGGATTCAGACCCGGAAAGTGCTGCTGCAGTCAAATTCTTAATCTCACCCAACATATTGAAGATGGTTTTGAACGGAAGGAAATAACAGGAGTAGCGTTCATAGACCTAACTGCCGCCTATGATACAGTTAACCATCAACGGCTACTCGCAAAACTCTACGAAACTACAAAGGACTTCCAACTAACAAGGTTAGTGAAATGTCTCCTCCAGAATAGACGCTTCTACGTAACGCTCCAGTCCAAGAACAGTCGGTGGAGGGACCAAAAAAATGGGCTACCACAGGGAAGTGTCCTCGCGCCGTTTCTATACAACATATACACCAACGACCAACCCATACACCAACAAACAAGGCAATTTATTTACGCTGATGATACAGCGGTGGCAGCTCAGGGAAGAACCTTCAATGAAGTCGAAGTGAAGCTGACAGATGCCCTGGGAGACTTAGCTCTATACTATGATAAAAACCATCTGAAACCCAATCCCACAAAAACCCAGGTATGTGCTTTCCACCTGAGAAACAAGCATGCCCGAAGGTCGCTGGAGGTGGAATGGCGTGGTCAGATGCTGGAACACAACAAGACGCCAAAATACCTTGGCGTCCGTCTGGATAGAACTCTGTCTTACCGATACCACTGTCAAGATGTTAAGAAGAAAGTAAGTGCCAGAAATAATATCATCCGCAAGCTAACTAATACAAAATGGGGAGCACAACCACACACTCTCCGCACTTCTGCCTTGGCATTATGTTTTTCGGCCGCGGAGTGTGGAGCACCAGTATGGGCAAACTCTGCTCACGCAAAGAACGTCGACGTGGCTCTAAATGAAACGGTCCGTATAATATCGGGTTGCCTGAAACCGACACCTATCGAAGAGGTATACCCCATTGCTGGAATTGCTCCACCACCAATCAGGAGAAAGGTCACGTCAGAGGTAGAACGGAAAAAGCAGGAGACGGACCGAAGACACCCCTTATATGACCACCAAACTCAGTCAAGCAGACTAAGATCTCGGAAAAGCTTCCTGAAAACATCAAGATCCATCCCCGAAGCGCCAGAGACGCGCCGAATACACCTATGGCAAGCGTCAACTACTGCGACACATTTTCCTCCCTCGGAGGAAATGGCTGCTGGACACAATTTACCGTATCCGACTTGGAAAGCGCTAAACAGACTAAGAACCGGCGTTTCACGTTGTGCTAGTAACCTGAAAAAATGGGGATACCAGGAGGACGATACCTGCGACTGTGGCGCGGTTCAGATCAGCCGGCATCTACTATCATGCACAGAGGTGAGAGAGACCTGCACAGAACAAGACTTAATTATAGCAAATGACAGGGCCATCTATGTGGCCAACCATTGGAAATACAGAATTTAAAGTTGTTGGTGTTCCGGACACGGAAAGTAAGTAAGTAACCATTTATGCTAAACTTAGGACCTTCATATTTCACCCAGAAAAACTTCATGACACAGTAAAACAATACTGTAAATTTCGTTCAGATCAGTTTAATAGATTTTGCAAAATAAATTTTGTAAACCAGCTTTCGCAAAAAGAATTCATTTTTTCAAAATGTTACAGGACTGAAAATAAAGCAGATAGCAAGTTGAATTTTTTTTTGCTTATAGAAGTGTACTGTACCTTTCATTTGAAATTTGCCAAACTAAAATCGATTAATCGCCACGGCGTCAGGAAATTTTTTAAATAAACATTAATTATTGGTGCTACGCGCAGGACAGCGTATAGTTTATTCTGATTGGGCATTCCAATGACCTTTGATAATGATTGATACATTTTAATTTTTATTACATTTCGATATAAATAAATAAATTTGTTTATTGCAAAATAAAAACACACACTCTATCCTTTGAAATCACACTTTTTTTAGCAAAATTTTTCTTTGTTTATATATTTTAACTTAGAGAAAAAAGTTTATTATTTTTAAACATATGCAATTGTTTAAAAAATATTTCACACACAATAATAACATTAGTTTGATTTTTTTGGAATTAAAATATTAAAATACAACAAAATATAGAGTAAGAAATAGTATATTAAGTATGGAGAACGGTAAGGGTTTTATACGGATCGAAGACAACTGTTTGGAGGAGGAGCGGAGCGACGTCACTCCAATTATTGTCTGAGATCGGTTACCCTTAACGTTCGACATGCTTATAACGTTTTTTGCACGATTGATACCATTATAAATTATAAAATTAAACATTTTCGTCATATTGACTAGTTTCATTCATTTTATCAAGATAGATACTTTGGTTGTTAAGTAGTAACTAGGGTGCATAACAACAATGGAGAATTGAGTTTTTATTTAGTTGTCAATAATTTTAAGTACAATTTTGATTATTATAAATTAAAATATGATCGAAAGTGAATTTGAAGAAATTGAACGGGCTTGGGATGAAGGGTGTTCCGCAATTATTCCCGAAAAATCCAAAATCCGTTATCAAAATACCTACTAAAAGTATATAAAACTTCGTCCATTACAAGTAAAATCAAATCATTTGTTCTTAAGATACGCGAAAGGAAAATGTTGTGCTCAAGTAATAGGGAAAGTGACAATCGGGGGCTGGCCTTCTCAAATTGCCAAATTCTTAAATTTGCCCAATCCCGAGAACTATACTGGCCATTCGTTCAGGAGGACATCAGCAACGCTTTTGGCTAATAAAGGTGTTGATGTCCTCGGATTAAAGTGTCATGGAGGTTGGCGTTCATCGACAGTGGCAGAAAGCTATGTACAAGATTCTCTTCAAAATAAAATAGATTTTGCCGAAAAAATATTGCGCAATACTAGTAATACTACTAATGTATGCGATTCTGCAGGAGTTCCTGTTAGAAGTGAAACCACAGCCCAAACAAGTGAGATTTCATTAAATAATTTAACAAATTGTACCATAAGTTTCAATATCAATAAATAATTCGTTAGTTTTCTTTATTCTTTCAAAAAATAAATTAAAATTAAGAGATTTTTTAACTCGACGGTAAGTGAATTACTTACCGTCGAGTTGGAGTACTTACCGTCGAGTTGGATTACTTACCGTCGAGTTGCTAGTAAATGTCACCTACTGACGTAAAATCTGTCAGGGTAAACAGTCAAAAATGATCAATCGTGCAAAAATAATATATTAGATGAAGATTTGAAGAAATTTTGGTGGAAATCAACTTGTGTGAATCAAACACCGCTGTCCTGCGCGTAGCACCAAAAATTAATGTTTATTTAAAAAATTTTCTGACGCCGTGGTAATTAATCCATTTTAATTTTGCAAATTGCAAATGAAAGGTACAGTACACTTCTATAAGCAAAAAAAATTCAACTTGCTATCTGCTTTATTTTCAGTCCTGCAACATTTAAAAAAAAATGATTTTTTTTTTGCGAAAGCTGGATTGCAAAATTTATTCTGCAAAATTTGTTAAACCGATCTTAATAAAATTTACAGTGTTGCTTTACTATATCATAAAGTTTTGGTGGGTAAAACATGAAGGTCCTAAGTGTAGCATAAATGGTTGAAAAACGTAAAATGCGAATACTTGTTTTTATATGGTTTCTTTCGAATTTTGCTATTTTGCAACAAGGGTGACTATTTTTTAAACTTTTAACCAACTCTATATTGTAGGAAATTTAATTACGCAACTTTTATGTCAGTACAACTTGTCTCAGAAATGAACAGTTTTATAGTTATAATCAAAAAACCAATAAAAAAGTCGAATTTTTCCTTCATATTTTGACATGTTAATTATTTAAACAATGTTCCGGACAATTTTAAGTGGGAAGATAACTCAAATATTATTATTTGAGTTACTTTCAAGCAATTTCTGCAAAAAAATTTGAGTCACCTCTCAACGTCCATCTCAAAACAGATGCGCCCTGGACTATAATAAAGTTTTCCATTTTAGTGGGGACTTTCCATTTTTTAATTTAATTTTCCATTTCCAACAATCGTTATTTCCGATTATAGCGGCATCTATCCATAATTCGAAATAAGGTCTCGAATGAAAGTTACTTATTTTTACGTAAGTACCATTTTTACCATTTTAAAGTAACCCCCACCCCACCTCCAAAGGGGGTCGTGGTTGGTAGTATCGTATAATTGATCCAAATAATGGCATAACCCAGAAATCCAAAGTGAAAGTTATCCTCCAGCACCAAATTTTATTTTGTATTTTATATTTATTTGGGCAATTGATCATGATTTTGGGCGGTGAGGTTGACGTTTCTTCAGGGGCTCATCACTAACATACCATGGGCCACTGAAACAGCAAATTTTATTTCCAAAACACAATCCTGTTAAAAAAAAAATTATTTCATCCTAATTAATATTATAACTTGTCCAAATAATATAAAAAGTATCGAAAACCTCCACTTTTCACCCTCTGTAACTCTGGAACCGTTGATTTTATAACAATGATGAGCTGGATATTTTTTTGTTTTAAATTGTATATAGAACATTTTTGTATAGAACATTGTTTATGCTAACGTATAGTTTTATAAATATTGACGAAAAACGTAAAAAAACTACTAATTTACCGGACACTTAAAATGGTGTAACTTTTTACTGAACAATATGTGAACCATATAGTCCTGTCGCCAGGGGGGGTACAACGGCCTCGTTAATTCAGATGGACTTACTCAAGTTTTTTTTATGTATTTTGACCCGTAGAACACGAATTTTTTGGGTAACAGTTGATCCGGATGTCGATAAGATTGTTATAGACCAAGAACTTGAGGAATCAAATAACAGCGATTTTTGGCAAAACAAAACAATATTTTGTATTTTTTGGGCCATTTTAAGTAAAAAATATTTCTACAAGTTTTTTCGTAGGATGCACAGTTTTCGAGATAAACGCGGTTGAACTTTAAAAAAATCGAAAAATTGCAATTTCTGAACCCGAATAACTTTTGATTAAAAAATAAAATAGCAAGTCTGCTTACCGCATTTGAAAGTTTAAGTCAAATTATATCGGTTTTGATTATTTGCATTGGTAAAAATTTATTTTTTTATTGTTTAACAAAGCTATAAACACGTAGGGTTTCCCGTGCTTTTACATGCGTTTTACCGCATGTAACGTAGAAATAGTCTTGATTGCACTAGTACCTATTCTACCTACTCGTTCGATTTTAAATGAGAAATCATAGAAACATCACTCACGCACTAGTTGTTTGTAGCTTTGTTTAACAATAACACAATAAATTTTTAGCAATGCAAATAATCAAAACCGACATAATTTGACTTGAACTTTCAAAGGCGCTAAGCAGAATTGCTATTTTATTTTTTAATCAAAAGTTATTCGGGTTTAAAAATTGCAGTTTTTCGATTTTTTGAAAGTTCAACCGCGTTTATCTCGAAAACTGTGCATCCTACTAAAAAACTTGTAGAAATATTTTTTGCTTAAAATGACCCAAAAAATACAAAATATTGTTTTGTTTTGCCAAAAATCGCTGTTATTTGATTCCTCAAGTTCTTGGTCTATAACAATCTTATCGACATCCGGATCAACTGTTACCCAAAAAATTCGTGTTCTATGGGTCAAAATACATAAAAAAAACTTGGGTAAGTCCATCTGAATTAACGAGGCCGTTGTACCCCCCCTGGCGACAGGACTAATATAGATCAATTTGATGTTGGAGGAAAACTTTTACTTTCGATGACTGGATTAGGCCTTTTTTTGACCAATTATACTATACTACCTCCGTTACTTTGGAACCGTTCATTTTAGAATGATTCTGCATACGGTTTTATTTCAAACTTAATGTAAAACAGTAGAACATTTTTGTATAGAAGGTTGTTCATGCTAGACCGCATTGTTTTAGAAATATTGTCGCAAACTGTAAAAAACTACGAATTTACCGATTTCTCCCCCCCCCCCCAAACCCGATGCTCAACATGGTGTGACCTTTTTCTAAATATTATGTGGACCATACAGAACAATTTGGTGTTGGAGGATAACTTTCACTTTGGATGTCTGTGTTTGGGTCTAGTTATGTACTATGGTGCCATTCGATAGATTTAGATTTTTCAAACATATTGAATAAGTGTATTTTTCAATCTGACATTTATTTCGCGAAATATCGCGGGATCTGTATATAAAATTTTAAATTTATCCCCCACCTCTCTCCGTGGGAAGTCGTGTTTGGTATCTTTTTGATAGATTTCTGAAAAATTTTGAGCACGTATTTTTTAGTTTTTCGATCTGTCGTTCATTTCGCGAAATATTAGCTTTTTTCTTGTGAAACTTTGTGACTCACCCATTTCCTTATGCCTCGCTCAAATTGTCAGATTCTTGAAATATACACTGGTTTGCATGTACTTAACTGACCCAATCTAAATCTGACGATTTCGAGTTTTTCTAAGGATAGATCTTTTTCCGCATTCCCTTAACGAACTTCCCTTTATTAAGAGCCAATATACGACAGAGGTACATTTACAGGGTACAAAGTTTCCCCCATGTGATAATCTGACGCGCTCGAGTAACTGCAAAAATCCCCGATTGGGCTCCCCTACCATTATATGTTTATAAAACTTATTTTGTTTAGTTTATATTATGTTAAAGTAAAAAGTTCTACTCACAGACTTAGCCGTTAATTGTTTATTAATTGTTTAAACAATAACAATTGTTTTGTATCAATATTCATTTTTTTAACGACCGTTTAATAAAATGCTCAATATTCACTATTTCCGAAAAGATAATAACACCCATTAATTTACCCGTGAGTAATAGTATATTATTCAACAAGCCTGTAATGATGGCTACTACTCACGATGATGAAGTTTGCGACACGATCCTTAGGCGAGTAGAATACTATACTTTTTCTACGACCTTTTTTATTTTAATTAGTAAGAAATATAATTATCAACTACTTCAGATTAAAATTATAATTTACAAAAATACCTAAATACCTATATACCTGTAGTACGTGGCTGAATAATTGGTTGCCTACTATTATCAAATTCTGTCTTCTGTATTGTAAAAATACAACAAGAAATAGTGAATTCAAGTTCTATTTGTTTCCGAAAAATTATAAGCACAAATTTTTACCTATTGTCAATGCATCTAATAAATAGGAAATTGCTGTTGTCGGTGGACGTATTTCATAAAGTTATAATGTATATACATTTATAAACTGCTCGTCAAAAGTTAGGGATATGGAACATTATGCTCATTTTCATAGTTGATTTTTTCGCGAAACGGTTAATGGATTCCGCCAATTTTTTTTACTATTTTAGATTTTTCGTTAGTGTTTACAAAGTTGTACAGAGGTTTACTCAAACTTATTTTTTGTACTTATACCGGGTGGAAGAAAAGAAATGTTTTCTTATGTTAAGTTTGTGCCACCCTGTAGGGAGGACGAGGTACAAATGTTAGTATACATCGAAATCGTATTGTAGTCTTATGTTTTGTGAACATTTTCTTTTTTGAATGTCCTTAATATCTTTAGAAACAAAGAAGATAGGTAGTTCAATTTTTTATCAGGTGCTTTAAATTAACCATAAAAAATATCAGTTAACAAAACTTTAAAAACAGAAAGGTACGTAAGGTAAACAATTCTTATCGACATTTATAAGAGTTATTTGTCGACCAGGTAAGCGGTATGCACAGCATAATATAAGAGAGACGAGATGGTTCAATGGAGGCCCTGTGATGTTTTAAATATATTCGGATTAATAACGTCTTAAGACGTTGTCCGACTCCCAAACGTCACTGTAATCTGTCCTGAGTTAGGTCCTCATTTAGATTTCGAGCGTTAATCGCTTTCCTAACTCCCAGATTCCAGCTCTGTAGTAGTCTTCCTCGTTTTTTCTTCTCTGCGGGTTGCCACCTCATAGTTTTTTTAGACAATGTTTCGTCCCCCATTCGTCTTATATGCCCATATCATATGAGCTATTTTCTCTCAATATCCTCAACTATAGTGCCCTCTACACCCATTTGATGTTTTATTGCTTCATTCCTTATTATTTCGGCTCTTGATATTCTCATCGATCTTCTGATGGCATCCATTTCTGTGGCTTCGACCTTTTTCTTATATTTCTCGGTTATTCTCCATGTCTCGGCTCCATAAAGTAGGCTAGTTTTAACCATTGTCTCATACATGTTCCATTTTCTTTTCTTTGATATTTCTTTACTCCATAGAACTCCGTCTAGACATGCTTCGTGCTTGTATGATTCGATGTTCTATTTCTCGTTCGTCTTTTCCACTACGGTCGAAAATGACGCCCATGTATTTATATCCGTCACATGGATTTATTTTTTTATTGTCTTCGATATCGAGTTGTTCTGCTTCAGCGCCAATTGAGAGGTATTTTGTCTTTTCTAAATCGATATTTAATCCCCATTTCTGGTATTGTTCAATTAGTTTTCAAAGTATATATTCCATGTCGTCTTTATCATTTGAGATCACCACCTGATCATCTGCAAACTGTAAAGTATAAGTATCTGTAATCCTGATCGTTCAATTGTATACACATTCCTTTGACTTTCCTTTTCCATTGTTTGAGAGCTGCAGGGATATAAATCTTAAACAGAGTCAGAGAGATACAACATCCCCGTCTGAGACCCTTAGTAACTGCAAATTTTTTAGCTAAGAGGTTTCCGAATTTTATTTGGGAGTTTGAACCGTAATATAGATCTTTGAGAGCACTAACTAATGTTTGACGCATGTTTGATGTGCCCAGGACTTCCCATAGTTTATTTAGGGGGACTGTGTCATATGCCTTCTTAAGATCTACAAAAGTTATATGTAACTCTCTATTTGTCACAACTTTCTTTTCTATAATTTGTTTAAGACAAAAGATGTTATCTGTACATGAACCACCTGCTCTAAATCCTCCTTGTTCTTCGTCTTCAGACGATTGATAATCTTCCTTTATCAGGTCCCGTAGTATTCGACCATATAGCCGACTCATTGAACTTGTGACCTTTTGGGGCGGAATTTCCTTGAGAATAAGTACGGATTTGGTGTCTAGTTGGAGGCTCTTTAAATAGCGAGAGGTACATTACACAGATTTTTTTCTTTAAACACTCTGTTCCTTTCGCACTAAATATGTAGAAAATAATTTCATCTTAGTGGTATGATAAGACATGACTTCTTCACGTATCGCATGTCGTCAGTTAAAGCACATACTAAAGACTAAAACCGTCTAGTTTCTTTGTTATTAAGCCCCTCACTATGAACATTATATACTTAGGTATCCCAGGAGTGAAAGAGTTACCTTTGTGCATATATACTCTATGATATACTTTGCTGCACGACTTTAAGACACTAGATGTTAGGCGGAAAATAAAATATCACAATAAATAAATAATTTTAGCATTTTACAAACAACTTTCAATTATAAAAACTGAAAGTAGATGAGTAGATTGGAATGAACAAAACGGAGTTTCTCGTTAAACCCTAAACTACGTACTTATCTGACATAAACATTTCATAATCGTTCCCAAAGCGACCCCTTCCGCTATTTGCTATAAGGTCCTGACCCCCCAGCCTTTGTTCACCAATAAAATTCAGGTCGATCGGAAAAGAAGGAGCCGAAAGGGAATTCGAGACGAGATAAAGGAGAATTCGACCTTTCGCGTCGCATCAGTAATGACTTTATTGAATTATAAGAGCCGAAAGAAGAGAAAAGTTAATTAATTCACCAGATACAGCTACAGAAGTTACAAATAATATTGGTATCGGATACGGCGGAGCGAATCTCGCATTAGCAATTCTCTCGACGTCTCTTTGAATAATTGTAAATTTTTTTGAGAAATAATTGAACAGATGTTCGGAGTTCGTAGCTATTGTTTGTCTCATTTTAGCAGTTTGTTTTGTTTATTCCGAAATTAAAAAAGTTTTTTGCAAATTTATTCCTAATTAGAGTGGTAAAATTGTAATTTATTCAAATTCCCCTTTGTTGACATATAAATGTGTATAATTAGAAACAAAATTATGGGATTATTAAATTGTACAAAATACAGCCAATAAAATTAAATTTGTTTGCTGACATAAACCCATTTAAAGGTATATTGCCGTACAATGATATTTATAAATTTTTTGTGTTCATAAAAACCGCTCGTTGTTTTATTAGGCAAGCGGCACACCCCTAATTTGAGGCTTAGATATCGAAAAAGCGGCCTTAAGGCTATGGGTACATAATTCGCAAATATTTTACGTGTATCCCTACTTTTTCTGTCTTTACACGGCAAATTACGTGTAGTAAAATTCACACTGGTATGGATATCTAAAAATTACTAGAATGTCATTCTGCTTGAAAATGTCATCATTAATTTAAAGAGATGGGTTTTGAATGTTCTTGGATAACTGTTATTTTTATAAATGCAAATTATTAATTCAGTTAATAAATGTGATAATTTTTTCACTAACTATGTATTCAGTAATTGTAAAAATTTATTTGTACAACAAAGACTAATACTCAATCGAAAAAAAAAAAGTGTTAAAGTGATTTTTTAATAATATATTGTTATGGAACGCTTACAATTCTGAACATCTTTAACAACAAAATACTTGGATCACAGAATATATTATCCTGATGTATTCTCTGCTTGGATCTTCCACAAATAATACACAATAAATAACTTTTTATTAAGTTCACGTCTTAAATCAATTATTTATCAAAGGTAATACCACGAGTCCTCTAAATTTTATCGATAAATTTTTTTGTTTTCACGAAAACTTCTTTATTTGGTAAAATTACGAAAACAAACCGAATGATAAAATCACGAGTTCGAAGGACGAGTGATTTTATCCATTTCGGTTTGTTTGAGTGATTTTACCCTAAATAAAGAAGTTTAAGTATGAAAACGAAAAAATTTATCAAGCAAAATTTAGAAGACGAGTGGTATTTGAAAAGATTATTTTGTGAACCAATATGTATTATTAGTAAATACGGGCATCTGTGAAATATTTTTAAGACAACTAGGATCAATGTCTTAAGTAGGTTATAGATAAATTATTTTATGATTTAAAAATGAACCAATTTATTTAATATATTGTTAATACATAAAAAACTGTTTAAATCGAAAATGAACCATTATTAAAAACACAATTTTTATAACTAATATGAGATTTTCCAATGTCGTTCGTAACGTATTATGTGAAATTTAGGGTACATTAAGTTTTATCAGGGAAGAGACTGTTTTATCAAGGAAGAGGCTGTTTTATCAGTATTACACTCAATGATTGGCTAGAACGACGCGTGGTGATTGGCTGAAAAAGCAAAAACGTCAGAATTTGACAGGTGAAAAAAATAATCAAATACATTATATATCAATAATATTTAATCAATAACTCAACATATCGCACCCTCAGTAATATAAGGGCTTAACTCAAAATTTGTGGTAACTGTGATTTTAAATGATAAGGGCACAAAATGAAATTCTCTACCGGTTAGCGTTGACAGAGAAAGAAAAAGAACATGAATTGATCGGTAAATATATTTGTGCCTCTCTCTCACTCTCCCCGACCACCTCTGGTTTTTACTACTACAAGGGAGCAATCACTAACATGTCTTTCTATGACGAAAATCCTGGTTAGAGTTTCAACATTTTGTATTGTAGAGAATAGATTTTTAGTTGAGCTGCTATAATATGCAATATATAATAAATAAATGGATCTAATTCATAACAGATGGCTATTTTGCATAAAAAGTGACAAGGTATTAATAATATAAGGGTTCAGACATAAAAAGTTCCTTATTTCTGTTATGATTTTTTGTACTATATGGGACTAACTTAAAATGAAAGTATTTTTTTCAATTACATGTAATCAATGGAATGTATTTATAATAATTTTTTCTCTCATTGCTATTTGTAGTGCAATTATCAAATAATAAATCTGCCAAATTTCACATTTATAACTTAAATAATAACCATGTTATTGCTGTAATTTTAGAAACCAGAATCTTTAAAAGCGATTTCCCAAAAATCTACTTTTTTGAATTGTGCCTCTATATTACTGAGGGTGCGATATTCCCGATGCAATGTCAAATATTTAAAATTGTCACTGATTGTCAGTGTCTGAGTGACAATATATGCTGACAATATTATATTCGGCTGAGTGCGTTGTAAGACAAAGATAGATTTGGAAAATATTACCACGGCATTGTGTTTATTTTTTTCGAATCCTGAAAAAACCAATAAATATTTTTGAAAAATTTTAAACTCAGAATGAAAGACTAAATTATTACCGAGGGCCGAAAGTTCCTTAGAATAAATAAAAAGTTTATTTTGAATGATATATTTGAAATTAAAAATCACACTAAATTTTCTCTTAGTTTTCACCCATGTAACTTATTAAAATAAACATTATAGAAGTTCTTAGGGACTTTCGGCCCTCGATAATAACGTGATCTTTTATTCTGCGTTTACATTTTTCAAAAATACTTATTAGTTTTCTCAGGATTCGAAAAAAATGAATCCCCATTTGAATAGCATTGCAGCCGAAAATACGTACCGATCCTCATAATAGGTAAATGGCAAATTTTGGTCATTCTTTATGATTTCGAGGTCGCTGAATCCGAATATGAAGTTTATTTTTATCTGGAATTGGTGGAACATGTTCCAAAATCACAATTTATGCAAAAATGCGAAACATCAATTTTGATGCTGTATATTTGGTAGCTGTAAACATATCCTTTTGAAAATTTTACTGTGTCATCCTTGAAGAATTTAGATAACAATAAGATTTATACGAGATGCTTAAACAAATTAAAAGAGAAGTTGTTAATTTAAAAAAAAATTGTCATAAGGTTTCGTTAGTTTCATGTTTACTTAAAAAAGTTGTGTGACAAACTTTTTATTTTATAATTTTAATCAACACATCATTAAAACATAAGTCATGAGGAAGTTTCCTGGAAAATTTCAAGTCAAAATATGCAATAGAAAAAAAGTTATGTGACTTTATAGACGAGTGGCACTCCCCCGAAAAAACGTTTATTTCTCGAGATACTGACCACGGTGTGGTGAATGGCTAATTTTGATCATAGTTTACGTTTTTGACGGTGCTAAAAACGGAAATAAAGTTTATTTTAAATTTAAATTTTAAATTTTTAATAAACACAGCTTTAATATATAATTCATGAAGAAGTTTTATGGAAAATTTTATGTCAAAATATGCAATTCGAAAAAAAGTTGTGACTTTAGAGCTCGTTGTGTGCATGGCGGGCAACGCACTCGGTAATGCGGCAAATCAAAGCCAGTGCTCTATTATAAAGAGTGAGTTTTATGTATAGAAACCCTCAATTCTTTCGGAAACGGCTGGCACGATTTTTATAGATTTTGGTGGGTAGGAGTTTTCTAGTACAGCCGATATTATAGTGATAATTACACTGTTATCAGATCTTCCGTTTTTCTGGAAATCTAATGAACTTTCTTATTTAAAATGGAATACCCTGTATATTTTGTGCGTTTTGAAGTCCTTAAGAAATACTGGATATTTTTCGTGTTATATTCGCTATACCTAAATGCCATAGTTTCGGAGTTATCACTATATTTAAAAAAAAAACCTTTTAAAACAAATTATAAAAATCAATTTTTTCGGCCCGTGTAGACATTAGTTTACGTTCTATGGATCATTGGGAACAAAAAAAGTTCTGTTGTAAAGTTAATCGTTTTCGAGCGATAAACAATATAAAATTGAAAAAAATCGAATAACGACGATTTTCAAGGTTCAAAAACACAAATAAAAAGTATTATTTTTGAAACTGCGGAATACCCAAATTCAAGCTAAAGCTTTCTTCTAGCTATAACATTTTTTGGCACGTTTTATTCTAAAACATTGCTTTTTATTAATTGTTAACGAAGCGCATATGAGAGGACGGGCGATAGGGCTGCATTAACAACTAAAAACAATATTTTAGAAAGAAACAAACTCAAATTACTTATTGGTAGCTGATAAAATTAGGCTTGAACTTGAATTTGTGTACTTAGCAGTTTCAAAAATAATATTTTTGGTTTGTGTTTTTGAACCTTGAAATCGTTATTACTCGATTTTTTTTTTCAGTTTTAAATTGATTATAACTCGAAAACGATTAACTTTAGAGAAAAATTACAAAAGAACTTATTTGTTCCCAATAGTCCAAAGAAAGTAAAATAATATCTACCCGGGCCGAAAACATTGATTTTTATAATTTGTTTAATTTTTTTAAAACTAATTGTAGCAATAACTCCGAAATTATGGCCTTTAGGTATAGAGAATATAAAATCAAAAATAATTAGTATTTTCTAAGGACTTCGAAATGCAAAAAACATACAGAGTGTTCCATTTCAAATAAGAGAGTTAATTAAATTTTCAGAAAAAACGGAAGATCTAACAACAATGTAGTTATCACTATAAAATCGGCGGCATTAGAAAACCCCTACCTAACGAAATCTATAAGAATCGTTCAAGCCGCTTCCGAGATAACTGGGGGTTTCTATACATAAAACTCACTCTGTATATACGAATATTATGCTATTTTTAAAACTTTTTTATATTAGTTTATATTTTTTAAAAATATACGCATTATAAATGATGGTGTGTGAATGAATATTATAATAATATAAATATTAAATTATCTGTGCACCAAAAAATTTTACATATAAAAGTTTTATTTTTCGGCTTCTACATCGTTTGTTACTTCTAAACATTGTATAATTACAGATAAGTATCACAAGATTCTAACATTACGCAGGGACAGGCATCATGTTCACAAACATTTTTCCTTTGCACGAACAAAAATATTTCTTCAGCAGTTCCATTGCCGTATATCCATCGTAGTAGTCAGAAGGAGATAATTTCATCATTGATAAACCATCCACATACATTTAAATTTTTTACTATATTGGATACTATTAACTATATTGGAAAGTGAAGCTTGATTCTATCCATTAATGTGCCAAATAGCTCCTAAAATCTGTTTTTTAAAGCAGGTTTTGAAGGAGTTATTTTATCTATACATACATTTTTAGAAATAGCTATTTGATATCTTAAACAAGTGATATCTGTTTGTGTAACTTTGAATTTTTTTTTGTTGACCATAAAGGAAACCCATAAAAAGGGTTACTATTTATATGGCTCTTTAAATAGGCACAGCTAGTTGCATAGATCAGCTAAATTTTTTAAATCATTATTTGTCATTTTTTTAATGCCGTAAAAACAGTCTTTTTTCCTATATAACATATCGATGAAACTGTATTCATAGCCAGTGAGAACCTGAGCTGCTAAAGATGACAAAGTTAAAACTTTTTCCTAAAGTTTCTGATAATACGTGAATAGGTATATATCTGCGCAAATCGGTACAGCGAGCAAAGATACATCGAGTTTTTGAAAAATCACCAAAAATAATTTTTCGCATTTTTGTATAAAATTTGATTTTTGGACATATTCCATCAAATTTATATAAAAATAAACTTCATATTCGTATTTAGCGACCTTAAGAATATAAATGACTAAAATTGGGCATTTACCTATCATGGGCGCTTTTTAGATTTCTAAGCCTCAAAATTAAGGGTGTGCCGTTTGCCTATTCTTCTTTGTTTTCAATATGAATTTGTCTTATATCACTGTATTTGTTTTTTACATCCACTGTAGAATGATTCTTCACACTGTTGTAGAATAAAATACTGCTCCAAATAAAATAATCTCTATTTTCTCAAGAAAATTATGAAGGCATTCATAATATTTTGAAAAATGGTGAAGGTTCCATTATAACCTGAATTACAAAAACACTGGAGTATTGGTGACTCAAAAATAGTAAAATAGTGATCAAAAATGAATAACCATTTTCAATTTCGTTGCAACACGAAACTACAGCCGCATCATTATTCCAGTTCAATCAGAGAGTGCAGAAAGCACCTCTACCGGTTTTGAAACTTATTAGTCTCTCATCAGGATGCATATCGCACCTCGGCAACAACACTGTCATAAGTCGAAATTCAGTGTATTTTGTTAAACTTTCGTCTGCATCACTGTCGAAAAGATATTTTGTGTTATAAGCGCTAGATGGCGACTTATGTCTGTTATAGCAATAACTATTTTTGTACAACTCTATTCAGCAACACTGCAACAACTCACTTATGACAGTGTTGCAGATATATTTAGATACATTTTTTTTAAATTAGGTGCGCTATAATGAGTGGCAACACTGTCACATTATTCTGAGAACCACGTTTGTGGTGTTATTTCAGTTAGTTATAAACGTGATTTTTGTGAATTTGTCGTTTAAAATGACTGATCGTTCAAAATATATATATATATATATATATTAAAACTTGCTACTAAAAAAGCTGTTTATTTTAAAAGTGGACAAGGAGGAATATCTGGGCAACAAATTCATACAAAATTACAGAAATGAACTTTACAGATTTTTTTGATGTAAAACATTTGCAGGAGAAAATGGGAAAGCATTTTGTTTTAAATTCTGACGGAGAAAAAGTTTTGTGGTCCGATATTGCAACATTACAAGTACCTACTTAGAGATGAACTGTTTACCGTTTATTATAAAACTTCTTACAGTGATAGCAACTTCAAAATAGAATTTTAATTCGGAAAACAAACAGTAGAAATTCCATTGGCTTAACTCCTGGTAATATTGAATTAAAACAGCTCTATAACGCACCACTGAAACTTTTCCAAAATAAAATAGATGCCTTGAACTTTTTATCCAACAAAAATCACATCATTTTAGAATAATGTGTATCATAATTTTTATCGATCTTAGGATGCAAAATAGACCCTCCTCTCAGATCCTCCTCCAATCATCAAAGAAAGGCGTCAACAACCAGTAGTTACTTTAAAATTAATGTTAAAAATCTAAATAGGTACATGTTTCTAACGAGTATTTTGTAATAGGCAATAAGGGGATTTATTTTATGTTCTTATGTAATTACGTTTGTGTTGTATTCTTTAAATAAATGTATGTATTAATAAATCTTAAAAATCATTATAACCTATCATAATTTTCACGTTGAACCTCAATTTCTGTGCAATTTCCAACCACTATGATCAGTAACAGTGGCACATTGTTATAATCCATCTTTGGATTTTCAGCAACACAGACACATTTGTTAATAATTAATAAGTTAGTTTCAAATTTCTACAATAAAGAGTACTAATTGATAAAATAAACTAAATTAATCTTATTGAAGAAAAAATAACAAAATTATTGTTCAATTTATAGAAATAATCGAATGTTATACAGTAAGGATGATCTTCATACCGGATTTACTCAAAATGGCTATTTTTACTTATGACAGTGTTGTTGCCGAGGTGCGATATATGCTGCTCTCTATCTGACCCAACTAGGACAAACCCCGGCGTGCAGTCACGGATTGCAACGAACGAAATGGCAGGGATGCCCTAGCGGCAACTGCTAGCAAAAAACTAAGTTCTCAATCTAATAGCACATAAAACAACATCCAAAACTGCTACTCTACATCCTACCAGATTGAAAATAATGGGAACCTACTCTGGTAACACCTCCGAGGCTTCTACAATTTGCAAGTCATAACGGATGCTGAGACTAAGGAAGATGAGGGAATTTTACAATTTATAATTCACGTCCCATCTGGTCAGCGCGGTAATGTTCCAACGAGAATGGTTCCCTTTGTACTCCAATCCTTAGACCATAAAAACTGATAGACACGCCGTAAAGCTATTCTCTCGTCTCGAAGAGTGAAGCCAACATAAAACGATTCACACAGCTGTGCGTGACGTCAGTTTACGGCAGAAAACGTTAGAGATTATTAGAAGTGTTTATAGGCGTTGTGAATTAAAATAAAGTATATTTTCTACATCCAGTAACAAATCAAAATATGTAATGTTTGACCCTCCACATATATGTTAAAACTTATTCGCAATACTTTAGGTTATTTAGGTCAACATTAAGACTTTTTTTACGTTTATTTCATTGTAAGTAAACTGAAATTGTAAATTATTGTAATAACTATTGATTTGAATAAACGTATATTATGTATATTACAAAAATCTTTTTGACGGGAATAATAAAGCAATTAAATGGAAATATTTGGAAAAATTAGTAGACATTCAAGAAAAGGAAGGCATTCATCTTGCAACTAGGATAACCCGAAGGCATTTAAATTGGTATAAGAAAAAAATTAAGGTGAAATTAGCTGCCCAAACGTTCAGCCAAAAAGTTGCTAAGGCAATACATTATTTGAGAAATAAAAGCTCAAAAGAATTTGTACATAGCGAAGCTACTCAAAATTTCATTGAACAAATTAATGATATTTTTGGTATTTTGAATAGCCGAAATTTATTGGCAAAACACCTAAAATCCAGTTTACGGCAGCACAATAAACAAGCGATTTTTCAAAAAATTGAAGAATCTATAAAATATCTTAGATCACTTAAATGTTCCAACAATGGTGAACCACTATAATATCCAAGCCAAAGAAAAACGGGTTTTATTGGTATGATCATTAGTTTAAAGTCACTAATGGGAATTTGGAAAAATTACTTGGAGGATATGGATGGAGGTCTGAAGTTCTTTCGGTCTATAAACTTTCTCAAGATCACTTAGAAGTTTTCTTTAGTTCTATTAGGAGTCATGTAGGTTACAACAACATCCCAATGGCAAAACAATTTAAAGCTGCATATAAAAGACTCTTAATGCACACAAGTGTTACAGGATCTACCCAGGTTAATTGTATAGAACAGACACCTTCCATAATTTTAGCAATGAGCACAACAAATACTGTGAAAATGAAAACAGATTATCATCAACTCATTGACAACTTTATAACTGATGAAAATAATAGGGAAACAATAACTAGTAACCATAATTATACTGTAAATAATTTAAGTTTTTCAAAAACATTGTCATCTTATATGTTTGTGATGTTGTTGACTATATCGCTGGGTTTGTAGTTAAGAAAGTTAAGAAAACATTCAAATTGTGACATATGTTTGTCTGCAATTGAATGTGATAATTTACAATCTCCATTCATAAGACACAAAAATTATAGCATATCAAAAAAAATTTAATTCAACCTTCTAAAGACGTCATTCATATTTGCAAAATTGCTGAAAGCGAAATTAGATTTATGTACAATTCAAAAAAATTGAACGATTCTAAATTAATGAGAAGATATGTACATACAAAGAACATATATCTTTGATCATGATTTTGAAACAAACCATTTGTTTAATCTAATAAAGATAATTTGTTTCCTTTATTGCAACATCAGATTGTACCATGAACGTGAAAAACTAAATAATGTAATAAGAGTTAGAAGTAAGTTCACAAAAGCTATTTTGTTTTGTGGTCAATAAATTAATAGATTTCCTACATATTTTTTCACCTACCTGAAACTTCCACCCAAAAGAAAATTACTCTCCTCCAAATTTATTTTTGATCATCAAACAAGAAGAGATATACCAACGATATAATGTACCTACTTTTAAATAAAACATTTATTTTTACAAAATATTGAAGTTATATTAAAATTAATCTAAAATTGGGTAATTTTATTAGTGCTTTGCTAAGAATCCAAACGAGTTCTTGCCGTATTGTGACGTCACTTTCGCGGAAGGTGTTTGCTTCAACGGTTCGGTACAAGGCGTGTCTATCAGCTTTTATGGTCTAAGCTCCAATCAGAGTAAACATGTAAATCAAAAATGAATAACCATTTTCAATTTCGTTGCAACACGAAACTACAGCCGCATCATTAATCCAGTTCAATTAGAGAGTGTAGCAAGCACTTCTACCGGACTGCACGCCGGCGTTTGTCCGAGTTGGGTTAGAGAGAGCAGCATATTATGTGCCTCCTGATGAGAGACTAATAAGTTTCGACACCGGTAGAGGTGCTTGCTGCACTCTCTGATTGAACTGGAATAATGATGCGGCTATAGTTTCGTGTTGCAACGAAATTGAAAATGGGTATTCATTTTTGATTTACATGTTGACTCTGATTGGAGTACGAAGGGAAGGGAGTACGCTGAGCAGATGGGACGTGAATTATAAATTGTAAAATTCCCTGATCTTCCTTAGTCTCAGCATCCGTTATGGCTTGCAAATTGTAGAGTCCTCGGAGGTGTTCCCAGAGTAGGTTCCAATTGTTTTCAATCTGGTAGGATGTAGAGTAGCATTTTTGGATGTTGTTTTATGTGCTATTAGATTGAAAACTTAGTTTTTTGCTACCAGTTGCCGCTAGGGAATCCCTGCCATTTAGTTCGTTGTAATTCGTGACTGCACGCCGGGGTTTGTCCTAGTTGGATGAGAGAGAGCAGCATATGTGCCTCCTGATGAGAGATTAATAAGTTTCGAAACCGGTAGGGGTGCTTGCTGCACTCTCTGATTGAACTGGAATAATGATGCGGCTGTAGTTTCGCGTTGCAACGAAATTGAAAATGGTAAGCTATTTACAATCTCTCCATTGTAGATATATCCCCTGTTACAGTTCCTGGCCATATGACCACATATGAATTTTTACAAAAATCAACTATAAAACTAGGTATATTTTACTTAAAATATGATTTTTAAATTTAGTTTTGTTATGTAATGTTAATGTTATACATTAACTATAACATATTTAATAATCAACACCAATAAAACATTTGAACATACATAATACCTATTTATACATTTTTTAATATTTTGTTGAGCTCCTGACCTTAATCCCATAGAAAATGTTTGGGATCTTTTAAAACAAGAAATTTTCAATGATAAGGTCACCAACAAAATTGTTTTGATTGAAGAACTAATACTGTATATCATTGGACCCCAATGGCAAATTGAATCAAAGTGAATTTAACTGCATTTAAGGTATGCAAAGACGGATACCAGCGGCAATCAAAGTTAAAGGGGGCTCAACAAAATATTAAAAAAAACATAAGTATGTGATATTATCAAATGTTTTATCGCTGGTTATTATTAAGTATAATATACCAACTAAGCTGTCCCTCTTCTATAAATTCTATAACTGGTTGTACTTTTACATTATTTCTTATTTACTGGTTTCTCATTTTATCCATTCTAGTCACTCCTTTAACTCATCTTAAGTATTTCAGCTTGTATTTCACATTTTATTCTTTCTGTTAACGCCCAGGATACACATCCATAGGTGAGTACTGGTCTGTCTCGTTGTTAACTATTCTAAATGGGAAATAAGCAAGGACTTAACTAAAAATTTATTTTATTAACGTTTCATTTATTTTTATTTTATTAATAAAAACATTTTTTAGTTAAATTGTGACTTATTTTCCATTTAGAATAGTTAATTACAAAAATGCCACAAGGAAATAATTTGAGAACAACATAATTTGGTTGCTTTATTTTTTCGTTCTTTCACTTCAATTTCTTGTCGTCTATTTTCATGATTTGCATGTTATTAGGTACTCCCAAATATTGAAATTGGCTAATTTGCTCTATTTCTTGGTTTTCTAAATTTATTTTCATATATTGCTTTTCTTCTGCTATTGCCACAACTTTCGCTTCCTTTCCATTTATTCTCATATTATTTTCTTGTAGTACTTCATTCCAGATTGTTATATTCTTTTGTAGGTCTTTTTCGTTTCCAGTCATGATTAGTACATCATCGGCAAAGGCACATTCATATATTTCTACATGCTGCAGAGTTCTTACTCCAATATATAGTTTTTCAGTTCTTTCATTGCATATTTTATGATGTCATCCATAAAAACTGTGAAAAGTATTGGGTTCATTACACCTCCTTGTCGTTGTCCTTTAGCAGTCTTAAAAGTTTGTGATTTCATGTTTTTATTTGCAATGTAGTTTTCATTTTTCACGTATAGGCTCCGTATGGCTGTTAGTAGCTTCTCTGGAGTTCCTCTTCTATTAAGACGTTCCCAAACTTGGTTCCTGGGTACTCCGTCAAAAGCCTTTTCTAAATCCGTAAACGCAAAATACGCTTCCTTTTTCCTCTTTAAAACTTTATCAATGATCTGATTTATTGCAAATATGGTCCTGAATGCTTCATCCCTTCCTAAAACCGCTTTTAGACTCTTCTAATGTGTGTTCAATAATTATTGGTCTCGATCTGTTCTCCAATACTCTTTTACTTTGAAGACTGTACTCAATAATGTAATTCCTAAAGTACCGTATTTTGGAGAAAACTGCATCAAAATGAGTTAAACAAAACTTAAAATGTTCATTTTCCATTGTACTATAGTTCTCATTAACATTATACTAACTTTTTGATCTCACCACCAAAAAATCGGTTTCGATTGTTTTTTCACATCTAAATTGTATATTTTAAACGTATATAACTTTCTCAAAAAATAAAAATTCGTTTTAAAGCTTATAATCATATAATCATTGAGCAAAGCCAACGTAATAAGCAAAAATGGCTGACATTAATCAATAATTTTTTATGTTTTTAAAATAAATTTGTTTCCAAAGTTTGTAATTCGCAGGTCAAAATATATGAATATGAATTGTAAAATCTAATAGACCCTCAATCGGTCACGACCCTTCCCCTCTTTTGCACTTAGACTAATAAATTGTAAACCTACCAATTATTATATTTTTAACAATGCCTTTCACACATCCCGCCACTGGGATCAACTTCCAAAACGGTATCTTCGTCGTTTTCCACGTGCTTTATCGCCACGCACTTTCGATGAATTTTGAAGTGCCGTAAATTACCAGCATTATGAATCTGAAAAGGAAATTCAGCTTCCGAACACAAAAAAAGTAATGGGAAACTGGCTTCGAAATTTGTTAATTTATTGCTGGGATTACAAAGTTTTCGAGCCGATAGAGCTGATTTCTCACGTTTTGATTTTGAAGATTTTCCAGCGGATTGGGAACGGTTTTATAACTCGAGTCAGTGGATGGATCAGCCTGTAATTGGTGATGTTGCTATTGCAATAGAGGTAATTAGTAAGAAACTCAAACTTTAAGACTTGTGAAGGGCTAAATAATAAAAAGGGCTGAATAAAAAGAGCTTGTGAAGTTTGCAAAGGCTATTCAAAATATTATGAAATTTTACTAACTATACAGTGACTATTATAAGGTGATTGATTAGTGGGGTAAAGCTTCGTAGATCCGTTATAGTAATAGATAGCGATAAAAGTTAATAACAAAAATTGTAGCCAAGTTTGAGCTTCACATTACAAAATTAGTTAGAATGTTACAGGTTGTTCGATAACATAGTGGCACATCAAACTTATGTTTTTTTTTAAATGGAACACCTTGTATTTGATTTTATAGACGAAATCTTCTTAGCTTTTCCATTACAAAAATATAAATGGTACCTATGTTATACAGGGTATTTACAAAGATATAACCAATTTTATATGAAAATCGTGACAAGTTCAACTCCCTGTATAAATAAAAATAAGCACAACAGCAATGGTTTATTGATGCCATATTTTTTTTCTTTATGTCAAAAATTTCATAAATTATTGATATTGCTAATTTTCTTTATATTGAATAGACGGTGAGTCAAAACGCAAGTACATTATTTTCTCAGTAATTTTAAATGGAACACCCTAAATTTTATATCACTATTAGTGGAGTCACTGAAGGTGGATATGAGCTATTACCTCCGATTTCGTTGAACCTCCATAGATTTGCATGAAAATTGGTGAGTGGTTAGAGGATATCTCAAGGAACAAAGGTGACATGGTGCCAACTTGCGCTTTTACCCTGGGGGTGGATGCCACCCCTTCTCGGGGGTGAAAATTATTTTATTAAAAATAACCCCATAAATCGATAGAGGGACAAATTTCAAGCAAAATTTGTTACATAAAGTTTTTAAAATAAATCAAAACTTTTTGAGTTATTAAAGATCAAAGATTTTAATTTTTCTTGACAAAAATGCATGTTTGTAACCAATTTTTCATCAATAACTCAAAAAGTGTAAGTTTTTACAAAAAAGTTATTATTATCAAAATTAAAGCTAATAAAAAATGAAATAAACTCCTTACTACAAAAACCTTTTAATGATAACTAAAAGTGAGTTATAGGTAATTGAATGCATATTTTTTTCGGCGAGTAAAAAACTCTAAGTATTACAGCTGAAATAACGAGAAATTAATGCATTTTATAACAAACTTATTAAATATTTGTCAAAGTACTTAAAATATCTATTAAATAAGCCCCCGAACATGTTGATAGCGTTAAAATTTATGCTCCAAAATTTTTTCAAACTTTATCTTTTAAAAATTTTTTCAAAAGATGTTATTTTTTTTTTAATAACTCCGTTCGTGTTTACGATATCAGGTTCATCTAAAAACTGTTTGAAAGTTAATTCCAAGTTCTATTTAAACACGTTGAACCTAATCTTTTAAACACCTTACTTTTTTTAAAAATAAAAGGTTAAATTACCCCGATTGCATGGTTCCCACAGCAAAATTTAAGATTTAAACGTTTCTATCTCGGTTATTTTTTACCCTATAGTAATAGTAAAACAGGTAGAATATTTGGCACAGAAAAAACTAAAATTTAGTTATATATAATTTTTTACGTATATTGAATATTTTTGGAGTTATTATTAAATATATATGAGAATTACAATAATTTTAAAAACTATGATTTTCTTAAATTATATCTTTTTTTTTAAAATGTGCATTCTAAACCGGTCAAAATTATCGAACACATTACTTTTGCCAATATAAAGAAGTTCTTGTAAGGATTACTATAAATTTTAATTTTTGTGGAAAAAGCGTTTGTTTTATTTTTCACGTTTTCCTAAAAAATTCGAAACGGTTCTTTTATTTTCATTATAACTTGCTTAAATTTGACGCTATTACCTTGTTCTGAAGCTCATTTGATAGGTACTCCGAAGTACTTTGGCAAATGTTTAGCAGGAATATTTTATACATTGCATCGTTTTCCCGTTATTTAAGCTTGAATATTTAGATTTGAGTACTCGTCGAAAAAAATACACATTCAATTGCCAATAACTCACTTTGAACTAACATTAGTTAGTTTAGTTCTTTATGTGAGGAATGTATTCAATTTTTTATTATCTTCCATTTCAGTAATAATAACTTTTTTGTAAAAGCTTATAGTTTTTGATTTATACGTGAAAAACCGATTTAAAACATGCATTTTTTTACGAAAAAATAAAATCTTTGGTCTTTAATAACTCAAAAAGTGTTGATTTATTTTAATAACTTTATATAACAAATTTTGCTTATAATTTGTCCCTCTATGGTATAATGATATTATTTTTAATAAAATAATTTTCACCCCCGAGAAGGGGTGGCATCCACCCCCAGGGTAAAAGCGCAAGTTGGGATCATTTCACCTTTGTTCCTTGAGGTATCGTCTAATTACTCACCAATTTTCATGAAAATCGATGGAGGTTCAACGAAATCGGAGGTGAAAACCTTCATTGACTGCACTATATCGAAAAGAACCATTACCGTACTTTAATTTGTATGCAACATTCTCTATGTCCAAATTTATTAGTTTTCGAGATATTTTCATTTTTCTATGGACCAGTAGCGTAGCTACTCACATTACCAGAATTTAGTAAAGTGGACCGATTGTTTTGGGGTTACTTTAAGAATGAAGGTTATAAAATGCCTCCAACAACAGGAGATGAGACGAAAATAGAATTCAAAGTGTATTTTGAAGTGTTAATTTACAAATTCTTAGTAGTGTAAGTAACTCATTCAATTGTCGTTTTTAGGCATGCATAAATGTGTTAGGTCATTTTGAACAACTCATGTTATTAAATGTTTAAAATATTTCATTAAAAGTAATTTTTAATTTTTTCAAAATTTTGTATTTTGTATTCATGTTTTTTTTTTGTAAAATTTTTTACTGATAAATTAGTTTCCGTTCCTTTTGCTTTTGTGTTTTGTTTTTCTGTTTTTTGTAAAATTTATAACTAATGAATTATTTTCAAAACGTTTTTATATACTTGGCTTGGTCTGTGTCACTGTCTCCGCAAATTTTGTAATCCATTTTAAAAATAGTTCTAGACTACCTAGGCGCCTGAAATTTTCAGAATAACTCTGAACTAGCTAACAATGCAATATTTAACTGCTATTATATTGGGTGATTGATTAGTGTGGTAAAGCTCCGTAGATCCGTTATAGTAATAGATAGCAATAAAAGTTAATAACGAAAATTGTAGCCAACTTTGAGATTCACATTACAAAGTTAGTTGGAATGTTACAGAGTGTTCGATAACATAGTGGCAAACCGAACTTTTATTTTTTTAAATGGAAAACCCTGTATTTTATTATATATTCGAAATCTTCTTAACTTCTCCATTACAAAAATATAAAGGTTCGGTAAATTATTCAGGGTATTTATAAAGTTATAACCAATTTTTTATGAAAATCATAACTCCCTGTATAAATAAAAATAAGCACCACGGCAATGGTTTATTGATGCCATATTTTTTCATTTATTGTCAAAATTTTCATAAATTATTGATATTGCTAATTTTCTTTATATTGAATACAGGGTGAGTCAAAACGCAAGTACATTATTTTCTCAGTAATTTTAAATGGAACAGCCTGTATTTGATATCACTATGGAAAAGTACTATTACCGTACTTTAACTTTTGTATAACATTCTCTAGGTCTAAATTTATTAGTTTTCGAGATATTTTCATTTTTCAGAGCAAATTATTAATACCGGGTCTAAATATTTCCAAATTTTAAGTAAGCCATGACTGAATTGTCTAAAACTGACAATTTACGATTACTGATTATCAATCTGCAATCAAAGTTGGCTACAATTTTTCTTATTAACTTTTATTGCTATCTCTTTCTATAACGGATCTACGGAGCTTTACACCACCAATCAATCACCCTGTATTGATAAATCGATTTATTTTAATTTCAAACTATTTTAAAAATGTGACTATTGCAATGATATTTTTAAGTACGTTAATAAATCGATATCTACAAATTGATGGTGGCTCAGTGCTATTAGACTGCAGATCCAGAAGTTCCGAGTTCGAACCCGGCTGTGGCTGTTGCGTATCTTTTTATAATTTTTTTAATAAATAAATAAAAGTTGAAATAATTAAAATTTATATTTTATAAGTTAATTTTTATATATAAAAATTATACATACCATTTTAAGCAACCGTGGTATTATAAAAAGTATTTTTTTCTACTAGTGTATTTTTGGAATTATAATTATAACAGTAGTTAATACACCTAATAAAAATTCATATTTTATAAGTTAATTAATCTTTCGAAACATGTTGGGTCCTATAACAAAACCGTGGTATTATAAAAAGTGTAATTTTTGGAATTTTAAACATTTTTTATCGACAAATTATTTTATATTCTCTTCTATAAATAATAAAAACGTTTTATTATAAAAAAGGTCTTTGTTATAAAAGTGTAATTGTTCCTTCTTTATTTGTTACACTTACGTGCCAAAGTAGTTTTTAATTGTTTCAAAAATATTGTATGTTGTGGTTGTGTCTTGTGTGTAAATTTTATTACTAGTAAATTATATTTCTTTCTTTATTTGCTACACTGTAATAGTGCGGCAGATTCGTGCAAATATTGTAAGAATTGTGCATTTAATGATAGAAGCATATAATTTGGACTACATATATACTACGTATATAAAAGTTCAAAAATAGATATAAAGCCATCTCACATTTTACCTTTTACAAAAATGGCGGGCATTCAAAATGGCGACGATACATATGTGACTAATAGCACGATAACTTTTGAACGAAAAGTCTGACTTCAACCAAATTTGGTATATCGGTTCTTTTTTTTAGTGTATAAGATCGAGCCCTTGAACCGGAAAAATTGGTTTACCAAAATATGTGTTTTCCTGATTTTTTATGTAAAAATATGTTGTTCTTTTCAATTCTTTCACCCTGTATATATTAAATTTTCGAAAAGGTAATGCCGATGTTGTAAAGAGCGTAAAAATATTTTTTAAGAAATATTTTGAACTTTTTAGTTTTGTTAATTTCCATTTAATAAATGCATAACTTATCTTCACATGTACCAATGTTCGGCAGATTCGTGCAAATAATATAAGCATTATTGTGCATTTAATGGTAGAAGCATATAATTTGGACCACATATACTACACATACAAAAATTCAAATTTGGATATGAGGCCATCTCAAATTTACCAGAAGTTGTGTTTTTACTGTTTTTTTTTTGTGTAAAAATATGTTGTTTTTTTTTCAATTCTTTCACCCTGTATATATACATTTTTCAAAAAGGTAATACCGCCATTGAAAAGAGTAAAAAAATATTTTTCAGAAAATACTTTGAAATTTTTAGTTATGTTAATTATCATTTAATAAATACATAACGTATATTCACATATACCTATGGGCGGCAGATTCATTTTGATAGTGCAGCCGATATGTGAAACAATTGTGCGTTTAATAATAGAAGTATATAATTTGGGCCACATAATATACTACACATACAAAGGTTCAAATTTAGATATGAGGCCATCTCAGATTTTGCGTTTTACAAAAATGGCGGGCATTCAAATTGGCGACTATACATATGTGACTAATAGCACGATAACTTTTGAACGAGACGTCAGATTTCAACCAAGTTTGGTATATATGCTCTTTTTTTATGGATAAGATCGAGGTCTCGAACCAGAATAATCGGTTTACCAGAAAATGTGTTTTTCCTGGTTTTACTGTAAAAATCTGTTGTTTTTTTTTTCAATTATTTCACCTTGTGTGTATTCATTTTTCGAAAAGTTAATACCTACATTGAAAAGAGCGTATAAATATTTTTTAGGAAATATTTTGAACTTTTTAGTTATGTTAATTACCAGTTAATAAATGCATAACGTACCTTCACATGTAACTATGTGAAGAAAAACTCAACTTCTGGTAAACCGATTCTTCCAGTTTAAGAGCTCGATCTTATAAATCAAAAAAGAACATATATACCAAACTTGGTTGAAATCTGACGTCTCGTTCAAACCTTATCGTGCTATTAGTCACATATGTATAGTCGCCAGTTTGAATGCCCGCCATTTTTGTAAAATATAAAATCTGTGATGGCCTCATATCTAAGTTTGAACCTTTGTATGTGTACTATATGTGGTCCAAATTATATGCTTCTACCATTAAATACACAATAATTCTTATAATATTTGCACGAATCTGCGCTACATAGGTACATGTGATGATAAGTTATACATTTATTATATGTTAATTAAAATAACTAAAAAGTTCAAAATATTTACTAAAAAGTATTTTTACGCTCTTTTCATTGCCGGTATTACCTTTTTGAAAAATTAATATATACAGGGTGAAAGAATTGAAAAAAAAACAACATATATTTTATTTTTACATAAAAATCAGGAAAAACACAACTTCTGGTAAACCGATTCATCCGGTTCAAGAGCTAGATCTTATATATCAAAAAAAGAACCAGTATACCAAATTTGGTTGAAGTCGGACTTTTCGTTTAAAAGTTATCGTGCTATTAGTCACATATTTATCGTCGCCATTTTGAATGCCCGCCATTTTTGTAAAAGACAAAATCTGAGACGGCATCTTATCTAAATTTGAATCTTTATAAATATATGTATTATCTGTGGTCCAAATTATATGCTTCTACCATTAAATGCACAATAATTCTTATATTATTGTTTGCACGAATCTGTCGCACATAGGTACCTACATGTGAAGATAGATTATGCATTTATTAAATGGTAATGAAAATAACTGAAGAGTTCAAAATATTTCCAAAAAAATATTTTTACGCTCTGTTCATCGCCGGTATTACCTTTTTGAAAAATTAATATATACATGGGGAAAGAATTGAAAAAATAAACAACATATATTTTATTTTTACAAAAAAATCAGGAAAAACCCAACTTCTGGTAAACCGATTTTTGGCTCAAGAACTCGATCTTATACATCAAAAAAAGAATTTGTTAATGGGCCCTTCATCAAGACTATCTCTGGATAATAAATTGCTGCTCTATAAGGCAATACTTATGCCAATCTGGACATATGGGTTGGAACTATGGGGAACAGCCACAGTCACTCGAACATCGAAATCATCCAACGCTTCCAATCAAAAACCCTCACAACCATCACTAATGCACAGGAGCGTCATTTGAAATTTTGATAGGGGGGGCAAGCATTATATATACAATAAATTTATATGCAAACATAATACAAAATTGATCTATTTTTTGTAAATTTCAGTAATTTTCAGGGTCAGGGGGGGGGCAAATGCCCCCCCTGCCCCCTATCAAATGACGCCCCTGCTAATGCACCTTGGTATATCAACAACAGAATTATTCATCAAAACCTTAAAATGGATATGGTACAAAAAGTCATCACAAAACGTAGTGCTGCATACCTTGCCAAGTTGGAGGATCATGAAAACCAGTTTGCACTTAACCTTTTAGACAATTTCCAAGAACAGCGTAGGTTAAAGAGGTTCAAACCACTGGACTTACCATTTAGAATAAACTTTTAAACTAATTAGTTAGTAGTTATAAAATGTATTTATTTTCTACACAACTTTATAAAAATTTTACTTTGATTTTACCAGTGGGTAAAATCCTTCTTGTCCTTAGTCGATGTCATTACTTTTGTTTATTGTTGACACTCAACAGATTGCAAAATACTCAAAAAGTTCAAAATATTTCCTAAAAAATATTTTTACGCTCTTTTCAACGCCGGTATTACCTTTTTGAAAAATTAATATATACAGGATGAAAGAATTGAAAAAAAAACAAAAATATTTTTACATAAAAAATCAGCAAAAACACAACTTTTGGTAAACCGATTCTTCCGGTTCAGGAGCTCGATCTTATACATCTAAAAAAGAACCCATATAATAAATTTTATTGAAGTCGGACTTTTCGTTTAAAAGTAATCGTGCTATTAGTCACATATGTATCGTCGCCATTTTGAATGCCCGCCATTTGTGTAGAAGGTAAAATCTGAAATGGCCTCATATCTAATTTTAAACCTTTATATGTGTAGTATATGTGGTCCAAATTATATGCCTCTATCATTAAATGCATAATTCTTATCATAGTTGCACGAATCTGCCGCACCATACAGGCAGACAAATTCAACCTAATTAACTCAACAGTTAGGAAAATAAAGGGAAGTTATTGCACATGTTATTACCTATGTCTTTTATGTAGTTTGGGTTTATTTATTTTATATATTTTGGGGTTGGTGTTTTATTGGAAGTCGCCCCCCTTCCCCAAGGCAAATGTTCCGTCACTGCTACTGAAATATACTTATAGGTCGTTAGTTAACACGACATACACGTGCATCTAACCGAAATCAGCAAAATCTTAACGTACAGATAGTCGAAGATGACATAAACCCGATTTTTACATCAGCATCATCATCATTCAACCCGGATCTATCCAGTGCTGGATATAGGTCTCCCTCAGTTTTTTCCATGCATCTGTTTTGTGCTATTTGCATCAAGTTTTTGTCGATCCGTTTTATGTCATCAGACCATCTGGTTGGCCGACGACCTCTACTTCGATATGCTTCTTGTCTTGGTCTCCAGTGTATTATTCGCTGTGTCCATCTGTTATCCGACACTCTAGCTATGTGTCCAGCCCAGTTCCACTTTAGGGTCATAATTCTTTCTATGGCATCCGTCACTCCTGTTCTTCGTCTTATCTCCCTGTTCGTAATTCGATCCCGACGAGAAATGCCTAGCATTGAGCATTCAATGGCTTTGGGTAACACAAATTTTATTTCTTACTTTCTTGGTTATTGTTAAAGTTTCTGCACCATAGGTAAGTACTGGCAACACACACTGATCAAAGTGACTTAAGTTCTGACTAATGGACATACGAGTAGCTCAGCTTGCCGAATGCCACCCAAGTGAGTCCTATGCGGCGGCTTAGTTCGCATGTTTGATTATCTCTTCCTATGCGTATCTCATGCCCTAAGTACTTATAAGGGGTGGTAATTTTTACATAATAGGTTGTAATTAATATTTCGCGTTTACTTACTACCATGTATGTATTTTTTTTTCGTATTAAGATCACGTCCATTTTCTCTACTCATATCTGATATGCTGGAGATTATTTTTTGCAAATCATCTAAGGTATTTGCAAAAACCTACCGCTTCGTCCGCATATCTACAGATTTTTAGAGGCACTCTATTCTGCATGAGTGAAAACCTGAGATATCTTGTTCTGCTCTAACAGCACTTATTGTTGTTGTTGCTTAATTTTATGAAGGCGTGTCAGTAGCGGTGACGCAACATTTGCCTTGGTTCACTTCCAATAAAACACCAACCCCAAAATACATAAAATAAATAAATCCAAACTACAAGACATAGATAATAACATACGCAATAAGTGTCCTTAATTTTCCTAATAGTCGAAGATATTGGGTTGAATTTATCTATCTGTAGTAAGTTTCATGTCAGCTAATATATTTTTTATGTTTCAACAATTTTGTCTTTAATTCTGGACTGTGTTACGGGGGAATTACCCAATTGCCCCCTAGATCCGCCACTGTTCAGTAGTTTTCTAAAGATAAGGCGGTACTGCAGCTAGGCTGGTATTAGATAAGTCTGAATCATTCATGAAAACATGATAATTCTTATGTTGCTGTAGCAACACATTTTCTATCGCACTTCTTTAGTTTTCTGAGTAATTTTCGGAGGTTTTGTGAAGACTAAAATACGATGCATCCATTTTTATTTACGAATTCACATGAAAAAAGCAAATATGGATTAAGATAAGAGTCTCTCTTCTTTCAATAATAGATATTTTTATTGACTTGACCGTGAATTAGTGCACTTAACGTAAACAGAGTACCTGAATTTAAGAACTTCAGAGGGCTGTAACTCGAGAATAATAGTTTTTCAGACCTAGGTGTCATGGACTTTTTTAATCTACTCACCAAGAGCTATCATGAACTAAAGTTTCGTTAAATTTGACCGGGACCACTTTTCCATAAGTAGTGTTGCGGGGTCCTTTCACAGCTCGACTAGTTTCATTTCTTTTTATCTCACAAATTAATAGGTTTTTCATCTTTTGTGCTATTTTGCCGGTTATTAGTGCACTCATCACTGTATTTAATTTATAAAATACATTGAAAAACTCCTGAGACGAGAATAAAAAACCGCTAAACGCCGTAAAAATGAGTGGCGCACACAATATTCCTGCTACAAAAGAGCTTATATAAATATTACGTGGCGCGAAAATTTATTTTCACTTTGATGGAAAATAAAAATCTAGTTTTATTTTGAAAGATTTTTCCATAATATTTGCTAAATGTAAAGTAAAACGACCACAAAGCAGCTTCAAAATGCAAACTGTATCAAAGTTTCTCTTTTGTGGCGCGTTTTACTTCAAATTTAGCAAATATTATAGAAAAATCTTTCAAAATAAAACTAGAATGTTATTTTCCACCAAAATGAAAATACCTTTTCGCGCCACGTAATATTCATATCAGCTCTTTTGTAGCAGGAATATTGTGTGCGTCACTCATTTTTAAGGCGATTAGCGGTTTTTTTATTCTTGTACACTTATACGAGGGAGATGGGGTGTGTGGATGACCTGAAAGGCCACTCTGGTATGATTTTCATGCATATGGCTCGAAATAGAAAAAGATGGACGAACAAGGGTAGCCGTATCTATGTCCAATATTTGATGTCTCAAGACTAGTAGTTAGATAGGTTAGATATATTAAAAATAAATAACCTACTCCACATTTGTTTTTTATTTTTTTTATTGATAATACAATGGGAGATCAAATTATTAGAGCCACCTAGTAAAATTCAATGTTTTAAAGAAATGGCATATAAATTGAGCTGTATTAGTTATTAAGTTACCAAGGATATTATAAGGATAATAACGCTTGAGGTCAATGGTGGGAAACTATGTAATGTAACGTTAATTTATACGTTTATAAGGATCATTTTCACCTCCACTAGTTTTGTCTCTTTTTTTTTTTTTTTTATTTACAATTTGCTTCAACCACAAGGGTTATTAGCAATGAACTGTATTTACATCAAATTACAAAATTTAGGTATATTAAATTTGGTTAATGAGTCCTATAGTACGTAAAAAATTAAGAGTCTTACATGAATTACTTTCACTTAAACAATCTTTAATTGTAGTTGGTAACTGTTGATGTTGCCGTTCTATAACGTAGAGGGGACAGTCTATTATTATATGTTGCACTGTTAGTTCACTATCACACACATAACACATCGGAGGGGCTTCCTTCTTTAATAAAAAGTCGTGGGCGATCTTCGTATGACCAAGTCGCAATCTGGACATGAGCACTTGGTCTCTTCTCTTTGTAGGATGTTTCGACGGTGATATACTTTGTTTGATCGTTCTTAATGTAGAGTTTGATTCGTTCCAATTTGTTTGCCATTTTGTCATGATCTTGTTTTTAAAATATTGCTTTAGATCAGTATGAACGCAAGTAGTTATGATGTCTGTTAAGGGATTCTCACTCGCATTTTTTGCTAATGTGTCAGCTTTATCATTTCCACTTATCTCGCAATGTGATGGTACCCAGAGGAACTGAACTAATCTTTGATTTTGTTGGCATATCAAGAGTTCCGCCTTAATTAAGAGGAGGATAGGATGTTTGGGGTATACCCGCCTCAAGGCCGTTAATGCACTTAGGGAATCGCTAATGATTATTGAGAATTTGATGTCATGTGTGTTAACAAACTTTAATGACTGGAGGATAGCAAAGAGTTCAGCTGAGAATATGGAGGTTTGGGGAGGGAGCTGGTAGGAACTGTTATAGTTATCTGTTGTGAAAGCCGCTCCTACTCCATTTGCAGATCTGGATGCATCGGTATAAATATGGATGTGATCATTAAAACCATTTAATATCTCTAATAATCTCTGATTGAAGATTTTTGCTGGTGTGTCACCTTTCTTGAATGCAGATAGGTTTGTATTACAAGCAGGGAGAGCAATTGTCCATGGTAATATGTGTTGGCTGACTTTAAAAGTATTGTAAGTGTGTGGAATTATTGTGTCTAAGCTCTGTAACGTTGCTCTCACTCGATGATAAAACGGAGGATCCAATCTTTTCCCACAATTAAATGTCGATGGAAATCTATCTGTAAATGTGTTTTTATAAACAGGTACATGTGGGTTAGTTGATACTCTTAAGGCATACATGAGGCTAAGGTATTCTCTCCTGAGTTGAAGGGATGGTTCGCCTGATTCAACATACATACACTCAACTGAGCTTGTGTAGTGTGCTCCCAGTGCAATTCTAATTGCTGAATTATGAACTGTGTCTAGCACTTTCAATAGTGAACCTTTGGCTGAGTTGTAGGCAACAGCAGCATAATCTAGTTTTGAACGAATTAGGGTTTTGTATACAGTCATAAGAGTTTGGAAATCGGCACCCCATTGTTTATGAGAGATACTTTTCATTAAGTTAAGGCCGTTTTGAACTGACAGACGGAGAGAGTGGATGTGGTCTTGCCAAGATAGTCGGCTATCCAGTTTTACTCCCAAGAAGTTGATCGATTCTGAATACTTTATTGGTAAATTTTTTAGGAAGAGTTTCGGTGGATTTACTTGTTTCTTTGGAGTTTTACTGAAGATCATTGCTTTCGTTTTAGTGGGTGAAAATTCTAGGCCAGTAGTATTCGACCAATTCTCTAGTTTGTAAATGGCTTGCTGTATATGGGTCGTCATTGTTGATATATTTTTACCACGACAGAATATAACAAGATCATCAGCAAATAGACGGGCTTTGACTAATGGGCTAAGTGACTTAGCGATGTCATTGATGGCAATAAGGAAAAGTGCAACACTAAGAGTAGACCCTTGAGGAATACCGTTTAATTGGATTTTAGAGTCTGAAAGAAAGTTGTCTATTCGAACTTTGAAGTTTCGCCTATATAAAAAATTATTAATAAACTTGATAATATTTCCTTTAATCGACCAACTTGACAGGATTCTTATGATATCTGATATCCAGATTGTATCATATGCACGCGTTATATCAAAAAATACAGCCAGACATTCTTGACCACATCCAAATGACTCATGAATTACAGATTCAATATCCACTATGTTGTCTAATGTAGATCTGGACTTTCTAAATCCACTTTGTATAGGGCTAAGTAGCTGTCGATCTTCTAGGTACCACATTAGTCGGTTGCTTGCCATTTTTTTCAAGTACTTTGCACATATTAGATGTTAGGGAGATTGGTCGGTAAGACTCTGGGTCCGATTTATTCTTGCCCTGTTTAAGAACTGGTACAATAATGGAATCGTACCAATCAATGGGGAAAACATTATTTGTCCAAATTAAATTATAAAGATCCAAAAGATATTGTTTTCCTTCCGTTGGCATAGCTTTTAAAAATGTCGTAGGGATGTTGTCAGGCCCTGGGCTAGTGTCTTTAACTTTGTTTAAAGTTTCTAACAGTTCATCCATCGTAAATATGGCATTTAGAGGTAAATTATTGTGGTCATCAAGATTTATACATGCATTATTAAATTTATTTTTATGGGCCAGGAAACTTGTAGATAGATTTTCGTCACTGCTATGTTGTTGGTATACGTTTGCTAGTACGGAGGCTATTTCTTGCTTAGTTGAATAAATATGGTTATGATGTTCTAGGTAATGAATGGTGTTAAATGATTTTTTCCCGTACATTCTGCTTATCATTTGCCAAACCTTAGAAGTCGGGGTAGATGAATTTAAAGATGATACATAATTTTCCCAGGCTTCTCTCTTACTCTTCTTTAAGGTGTATCTAAAATACGCCCTTAATCTTTTGAATTCTAGCTGGTTATTTAAAGTTGGGTGCCTTCTTAATTTATAAAACGCCTTTTTTGACTCTTTAATTGCTGCTTCGCAGTGGGAATTCCACCACGGGACTGGAGCACGTTTTTTTGGAAATTTTGAATAACCTATGGACTCGTGAGCTATTGACGTTAAAAACTGTACGAGATGGAGTACTTTGGAGTTAATATCAATGTATCAAAGGGCTGAACCAACTGAGAAATTTTTTGTGAAATTAAAGAGGAATATAGAGACCAATCTGCATTTTTCAGACACCATTTATTGGATGGAATTGATGAGGAGATATGGTTATTGTTCGTAATTAGGATAGGAAAATGATCGCTTCCATGCAAATGGGATGTCGCATCCCACGACAGAGTTGGTTGTAAGACAGGGTCACAGAGGGATAAATCTATTGGGGATCCATTGCCGGTTGAAATATTGAACCTTGTGATTCTTCCATCGTTAAGGATATTCATATTAGAATCTGTAACAATTTGTTCGATTTTACGTCCCAAGGAATCTGTTTTTTTACCTCCCCAAAGTATATTGTGGGCATTAAAATCGCCTAATATAATACGCGGTTCTGGAATTTGATTGAAGAGTTCAGTTATTTCTTTTATGGACGGGTCTAAGTTCGGAGGAAAATAAATATTACATATATTGACTTTGTGGGGGCCTTTTATAGATACTGTTGTTGCCTCCAATTCAGTTCTTAAACGTATTACTTCGGTATTAAATGAGTTATGGACATATATTACTACTCCCCCACTAGCATGGCTAGCAGTTATTCTGTTCTTATAGTACGGAGTATAGTTTCTTAAATTATGACAGTTATCTTCTTTGAAGTGGGTTTCTTGTAGGCATATTACAGATGGTTTAAACTTAGCTATAATTAATTTAAGTTCTTCTAAATGGGTGTAATACCCATTTAGGTTCCATTGCAGTATACAGTTGAATGTTGTTTTAAATTTCAGCAGAGGCGTCGCTGCTGTATTCACTGTGATCAGTAGAGAAAGCGGATAATAATAGCTGTTTATTAATCTTAGTTTTTAATCTTGTACAGCGACTTTTCAGATACTTGGGAGTTAATGCTGGATGGATTTTAGTTAAAAAATTGAGTAGTCCTTCGATATCTTCTGTATACGTTTTTGCAATGCTGAGAGGATCTGCAGAGCCGTATGCATTTTCAAAGAAATCAATTAGTTCTTCCTGGGTTAAATATCCGTTGTCAGAATTATCTTGGAAAAAAGAACTAGTGCATTTAATAAGATCTTCTGCTAAAGTCTTATTATCTTCAGGAATAGTTTTTGCTTTCTTAGATTTACGCAGAGGTTCTTTAAATGGGTTCTGGTCTACTGATGTTGAAGGAGACGTTATTTCTGACACCGCTCGTTTAGACGATTGAGTGTCAGAGGGTGTAGGAGGTTGATTTTGGCTGTGATTATTCATTTCAACATTATCTGGCTGGATAGGTGTTTGAATGGGATTTGAATCAAATAGAGAAGTATTGGTTGTTTCTTTTGATTGTGGACTGGTGGATTGTTGCGAAGATTGTGAAGGATGGATAGTTGGCTGAGCATCTGTTATGATAGGGTGGCAATTTTGGATATAATTTGGTTGAGCAGTAGGTGATGAATTTTCGATAGATGTTTGAGTGTTTGTATTTTTTTTGCACTGAGAGGCTAGATGACCTTGTTCTTTACAAATGTAACAAGACTGTTTTTCAAGTGAAAAATAAATTCGATAATTGATTTGTTCATAGTTAATTAATATAGACTCAGGAATATTTTCCAGATTTTTAGGAGAAATGTAAGTATAGCGTCGGAAACTCAAGATATGCTTAAATAAAGAGTTAGTTGTACCTATTCTTAGAAAATCCAATGGAGTTATTTGATGAATTGCAAAATTTTGTAGTTGAGTCTCTATAATACTGTGAGGTATTGATGGGGGGACATTAGAAATTATCAGTTTTTCGCTTGGTGTGACTAACTTCCTGGCTTGGATACGTTCCTGATTGATTACTATTGTTCCATTGTCTGTTCTTAAAAATTCGGTGACTGTTTCTTCAGTAGTAAAATATACGCAAATACGATCATTTACAATCCTGGAAATGGCGAGAATTTTATTGGGATCGACTTTAGTTGCTATGGCATTTAAATAATCTTCAATTTTTGTATTTGGAAGTGAATTGAATAAAATGGCTTGGTTTTTGCTTGCGAATTTTTTGTTAGGTTGAGTCAGAGCGGTTGAATATAATTTTGATTGATTGGATGGATTAATGACATCTTGAGAATTTTGAAGTTCAGAAGATCTCTCCTCTGAAATTTCCTGCATATTGGGCCTATGTTGCCTGATTACGGCCCTTGTGCTTGGACAGGTTCATTAGTAATTAAGCTACTTAATTACCTCGTTACTGGTATTTATAACCGTTGTTTACTGTTTGTTGATTTAAAAATAGTAATAAAGATGATCTAACTTACAGTTTGATCCCAAAATCGGATTAAGCACTATATAATACACTATTATACCAACTTTGATAATTTTCTAACAAGTAAAACCACCTTAATTTTGATAAAAACTAAGAGCTAATCGGAAACACTGTTTACTAGTTAAGAAACCAGTTTCCTTTCTTTTGTCTCTTTTTGTTTTGCAATTTATTATGTTTTCCATCTTTTGCGCCATTTTGCCGGTTATTAGCACGCTCATCACTGTATAATACTTAACTGACTTCGAAATCATGTCATTTTTTTGTCAAATAATATACCAGTCGGACATTAAATACAAGGTGTAACAAAAATACAGGTCATAAATTAAATCACATATTCTGGGACTAAAAATAGTTCGAATGAACCTAACCTACCTTAGTACAAATATGCACATAAAAAAAAGTTATAGCCCTTTGAAGTTACAAAATGAAAATCGATTTTTTCGAATATATCGAAAACTATTAGAGATTTTTTATTGAAAATGGATATGTGGCATTCGTATGGGAGGAGCATCTTAACGAAAAATTATAGTGAAATTTGTGCTCCCCATAAAAATTTTATGGGGGTTTTGTTCCCTTAAACCCCCCCAAACTTTTCTGTACGTTCCAATTAAATTATTATTGTGGTACCATTAGTTAAATTCAATATTTCTAAAACTTTTTTGGCTTTTAGTGTTTTTCCGATAAGGCAGTTTTTATCGAGTTGCGGCTTCTTTTTTAATATGTTTACATAAAAATTTTATGGGGGTTTTGTTCCTTTAAACCCCCAAATGTTTGCGTACGCTCTAATTAAACTATTACTGCGATACCGTTAGTTAAACAAAATGTTTTTAAAACTTTTTTGCCTCTTTGTATTTTTTCGAGAAGGTGACTTTTATCGAGATATGGCTTCTTTTTTAATACGGTTCAAAATATACCTAAAAATGTAAATCATACATAAATCTTCATATTATTACCAAGTCTCCATAATCGTACTTAGCCATATACATATATGTGGTGGATTTGAAAAATATTCAAAATATCTCGATAAAAACTGACTTTTCGAAAAAGTACTAAGAGCCAAAAAAGTTTTAAAAATATTGTGTTTAAGTAATGGTACTACAATAATAATTTAATTGGAACGTACACAAAAGTTTGGGGGGGTTTAAAGAAGTAAACCCCCATAAAATTTTTATAGGGTGTTCAAATTTCACTATAATTTTTTCTTAAGATGCTACTCTCATAAGAATGCGATATGTCCATTTTCAATAAAAACTCTTTAAAAGTTTTCGATATATTGGAAAAAATCGATTTTCATTTTGTAACTTCAAAGGGTTGTAACTTTTTTTATATGCACATTTGTACTAAGATAAGTTAGGTTCAGTCAAACTATGTTTGGTCCCAGAACATGTGATTAAATTTATGACCTGTATTTTCGTTACACCCTGTATATTAATGCGTTAGATTCCATTGTTACACTTTACAAATTTGCAATAAATAGTCTGACAATAGTGGTAACACGTGTGTGTGGCAATGCGTGACTCAGATGCCATTGTTTGTCAGTGCTGCCCAGCCTAGCTTGCAACTCGTGCGCCTTTTATTTTGTATTTTTGGTGTTTAGAGTTATAATTTCTAGAGAACAAGTCATCAAAATATTGTTTCCATCGTTTTAATATTTCTTGGTCATCAAATATCATTTTTCCTTCTTTATCTTTGTAATAAATGGGCTGTGGTTTATATTCTCTTTTTTGATTTTTAATGCCTTGATATAAATTCCTAATAAGATTATTTTTGTAATTCTTTTCAATGTCTTTCAACTTATCTTCGTAAAATTTTCTCTTTTTATTTCGTAAAATTGCGCTGGTTTTTCTTCTTTGCTCTATGTAAAGTGTTCCCGCTGTTTTTGATTCCAGTCTTAGACTTTCTAATCGTAGCTTGTTCCGTTTCTCTATTTCTAGTTTGCATCCATTGTCGAACCATGCCTTTTGTTGTTTCTTGATTGGCTTGTCAGTATCATCTGCTACGGCTTTTAAAGTATTTTTAATTAAGTCCCATGTTTGTTCTACATTGTCATTTTGTGTAATAAGTTCCAGTTTCTTGTTAAGTGTCAACTGGTATACCTTTTTTTCTTCTTCTGTTTGTAACCTGACTATCTTGTTCATCATGCGTTTTTCTCTGTTTCTGTTTCTATTTATAGGTATTATTTGGTTCATTTTTATTCCCACTAAAAAGTGGTCTGAATCTATATCTGGCCCTCTATATGAACGTATGTGCATTATGCTTTTTTCTACATCCTTCTCTATTAAAACACGGTCTATTTGGTTTACCGTTTGACCGTCCGGCGATCTCCAAGTGCCCTTGTGTATTTCCTTTCCCTGGAAGTAGGTACTTTTTATTAAAAGGTTTTTTTCTCTTGCAAAGTCGATGAGCATGTGTCCATTTTGATTCGTTGTTGGATGCAAGCTGTATTTTCCTATAGTAGGCATAAATATGTCCTCTCTACCTATTTTGGCATTGGTATCTTCAAGGACTATTTTGAGATCATATTTGGGGATGCTTTCATATAATTGGTCCAGTAGGTTATAAAACTCTCCCTTTACCTCTATTTCTTTTTCTTCCGAAGGTGCATGAATATTTACAAATGATATTTTTTAGAATATAAAGGAAAAGATTCCTCTCATTGGCTGTATACCATAATAAAAACTTACTAATGAAGTAAAAACCTCACATGTCGGTAGGTGGTATATAATTTATTAAAAATTTTTTTTCTAAAAATGATCCAAGATGGATAAAATCACAAACGTTTTCGGACCAATCAGTCCATCATCAGGTGGTAGAAACCTAAAATAAGCAAACCACTGTATTAAAAAAGCCAAGATGAAATTTGACTGTCTGAAAGTTAGGAAAATTACAACATGTGGTTACTTACTTCAGATCCAAAGTAGTTGGAACTAGCTACATAATTAGGTCAAAAGACCTTAATGTAATAATAATTATGCCATTTAGGCTACAAAAATGTCGACAATAAGTCGATGTCACAAGAAATTAAATTGCAACGGTATTACAAAGTGGTCTTCATCTTGGCCTCAAACTGACAGACTAAAATATGACATTGAACGGATATTGACAAGACCTTCTAGGGAATTTTATGTGTATGTAGTTATATTGTATTTTAAAAATGCAAACAATAAAAAAATATTTTTACTTAACTGAATGAATTTAATTAGATATTAAATAAATGAGAAAGAATAAACAATTTAAATTAATAGTCAAATGAAATTATTTATGAAAATTTCATGGCGGTGAAAGCGAAAATTTTGCCAACAGGTAATGACGTCACTTGGTAAAAAGAAGAACAAAAAGAAAAATAAACTGAAGAAAAATAAAAATAAAATAAAAAGAAAATTATTAGATAATAATTATAAGGTAAAAGAATTAGTGAATAAATCTGGAATTTGGCTATAATGAAATGTAATATAGTTGATAGTCATAATGTAACAGTATAACTGGTTGTCTAATTTCAAGTAGATGTAATAGGGTGAATAAAACACAACTAAGTAAAATACTATGGTTTAACGGAATTGAGATTAAAGTACTAAATGGATGTATTATTTAAGAGAAAGTACTGTGAACTGTAAATAAAAAAACGATAAGTGAAAGTTAATATGGTGTGAAGTAAATAATGATATGATGCCAAATTATTGTTTGAAAATTATGTGAAAATAAAATTAAAATTAAAAATAAAATTATAGAGGAAATAAAACGAGGGTGAAAATAAGGTAGAAATGATGCCTTATAAAATAAAACAAAAATTGTAGGCCTTGAATTAATGGTTGTCTAACTTGAAGAGAGAATGAAAATAAAATTAGGTAAAGAAATTAAATTAAAGTTAAAAAGAAAAAGAACATTTTATGTGGTTACTGGACCAACAGAAACATGAAAAATTAAGCCTACCTCCACAAAGGATAGGAGACACGCAAAGGCACACACATATCCGTCAGCTCAATGATCACATAATAATCATGACAAATTGGCAAAATAGTTCTCAGATTAACATTGTAGGTAATGGTGTGATAAATGTATAGTCAAAAGTAGAGGAAGGTCTAGCTTGTTGAATATAACAAAGCTAATAGAAAGCAAAATGAAAATGTTTGTGGTCAACAAACTGACAAGAGACAAACATGCCTAAACCTACCTCCACAAAGGATAAGAGACCTGTAAAGGCACACACATATCTGCCAGTCCAATGATCACAAACACTAATATCAACAATTTAACTTAGATGAACTGAAGGATTGTATATTAGAGGTGTCCAATAACCACCAGCAACCGAACCACAACCAAAAAACCTGTGTATAAGAATAAAAGGTGAATAGTTCAGAAAAATATATGTATTGTAAATGGATGGAGGGTTTGTGAAATGTATATTAAGTAACATGTAGTTAGGTAAAAATGTGGATTCGGAGTTATCAAGCTGAAAAATAAGAATGTCTTAAAACAAAAATGAAGAGAAATATCATGTGAAGCATGGACCCTGTGGAAATAAAATAGATGTATTTAGAAAAATATGAATTAAGTGTAAAAGGTTAATTCTAAACTATGGAAATAATTGACGGTGTATAGGAGTAAAGTCCGGTTTAATGAAGTTTGACGATTAACATAATTTGGGCTAGTACGTATGTCCTTGATAATCTCCAAATCCTCATACAAATCTAACCTGAGTGTATTTTTATCTTGAATGTTGTGGATCAAAGAAACCCCTTCTGGAACCTTGAGATGATGTTTATTGACTTTAAGATGATGGGAAAAAGCAGAAGTATTGTCACGTTTGGAGTGTTCAGAAGTTCGAACTGTAAGAGACCTAAAAGTTCTGCCCACGTATGTAGCATCACAGTCAGAACATGACAATTTATAAACACCACTGAGATTCATATAGTGGATGGAGTCTTTGGTGTTGGATAGGATTTTACCAAGAGTGTTATGTACTTTAAATGAAATATTAATATTGTCGGAGCTATTAAGTATATGTTTAATCTTTTCAGAAATTGATGAGTTATGGAATGGTAATGATCTATATAAAGGAGGGATGGTTGGGTTAAAATTGTAAGCCGATTGCCGGAGGAGATTGGACTCTCTCTTACGGATAAGTTTATCAATGATGTCAGGACTGTAGTCATTGTTTACAGCTATTTGTTTAATTATATTGAGTTCTTTGTTGAATTCATGAGTTGATAAAGGAATAGTGTATAGTCTATGTATGAAACTTCTAAAAGCTGAATATTTATGGGAGAGAGGATGATTGGTGGATGCGTGAATGACATGATCTGTTTGCGTAGGCTTGCGATAAATACCAAAGTTGAATTGATTATTAAATCTGGTAATGGACAGATCTAAAAAATTGATGGCATTAGAAGACTCTAGTTCCATAGTAAATTTGATGTTTGGATGAAGTTGATTATTTTTGACAGAAGAAAATTAGCTGTGTCGGAATTCCCTAGGATAAAGACGAGACAATCGTCGACATAACGGTACCAGTGTAGGATTTCAGTGTTTTTCATGATATAATTGGATTCTAAGTTATCCATAAAAACATCAGCTAAGAAAGGAGATAAGCAACTGCCCATAGCTAAACCATCAGGTTGTTTATAAAATGTATTATTAAATATGAAAAAATCTTGTGACAGACAAATTTGCAGAATATCTATAATCGGTGAAATGATTTGGGGTTGGATGTTATTATTGGTTAGGAGAGAATTTACCAGACTAATTGTTTCATTTTTGGGCACTAAAGTGAATAAGTTGCTATAAGTTCCAGAAAGATTGTCTTCTGGAAGACAATCATTTCACTCCCTTATCGGTAGATCCTACCAAAAGATTCATTGCCAAAATCAAAGATAATATTAAAAAAATTTTCTGATTTTTTCTCGGATTATGATGCCCCATACAGTAAAATCCCTAGCAACCCTTTAGTTCCTAGGTTATATGGCTTGCCGAAAATACACAAGGTTGATATCCCAATCCGCCCAGTCGTCAGTTTCATCAATACTCCAGTTTCTATTTTATCTAAGTTCCTTCTTAAGACAATTAAAAATCTAATCAACTTCACTCCTCAATTTTCAGTTATAAATTCTTACCAATTAGTTGAGAAACTTCAACTTATTAATCTTCATCCTGACATAACAATGCTTTCCTTTGATTTTAGCAACTTATTCACTTCAGTGCCCAAAAATGAAACAATTAGTCTGGTAAATTCTCTCCTAACCAATAATAACATCCAACCCCAAATCATTTCACCGATTATAGATATTCTGCAAATTTGTCTGTCACAAGATTTTTTCATATTTAATAATACATTTTATAAACAACCTGATGGTTTAGCTATGGGCAGTTGCTTATCTCCTTTCTTAGCTGATGTTTTTATGGATAACTTAGAATCCAATTATATCATGAAAAACACTGAAATCCTACACTGGTACCGTTATGTCGACGACTGTCTAGTCTTTATCCTAGGGAATTCCGACACAGCTAATTTTCTTCTGTCAAAAATTAATCAACTTCATCCAAACATCAAATTCACTATGGAACTAGAGTCTTCTAATGCCATCAATTTTTTAGATCTGTCCATTACCAGACTTAATAATCAATTCAACTTTGGTATTTATCGCAAGCCTACACAAACAGATCATGTCATTCACGCATCCTCCAATCATCCTCTCTCCCATAAATATTCAGCTTTTAGAAGTTTCATACATAGACTATACACTATTCCTTTACCAACTCATGAATTCAACAAAGAACTCAATATAATTAAACAAATAGCTGTAAACAATGACTACAGTCCTGACATCATTGATAAACTTATCCGTAAGAGAGAGTCCAATCTCCTCCGGCAATCGGCTTACAATTCTAACCCAACCATCCCTCCTTTATATAGATCATTACCATTCCATAACTCATCAATTTCTGAAAAGGTTAAACATATACTTAATAGCTCTAACAATATTAATATTTCATTTAAAGTACATAACACTCTTGGTAAAATCCTATCCAACACCAAAGACTCCATCCACTATATGAATCGCAGTGGTGTTTATAAATTGTCATGTTCTCACTGTGATGCTACATACGTGGGCAGAACTTTTAGGTCTCTTACAGTTCGAACTTCTGAACACTCCAAACGTGACAATACTTCTGCTTTTTCCCATCATCTTAAAGTCAATAAACATCATCTCAAGGTTCCAGAAGGGGTTTCTTTGATCCACAACATTCAAGGTAAAATACACTCAGGTTAGATTTGTATGAGGATTTGGAGATTATCAAGGACATACGTACTAGCCCCAATTGTGTTAATCGTCAAACTTCATTAAACCATGACTTTACTCCTATACACCGTCAATTATTTCCATAGTTTAGAATTAACCTTTTACACTTAATTCATATTTTTCTAAATACATCTATTTTATTTCCACAGGGTCCATGCTTCACATGATATTTCTCTTCATTTTTATTTTAAGACATTCTTATTTTTCAGCTTGATAACTCCGAATCCACATCTTTACCTAACTACTTGTGACTTAATATACATTTCACAAACCCTCCATCCATTTACAATACATATATTTTTCTGAACTATGTACCTTTTATTCTATTCTGTCGGTCTTGACGGTCCAGTTAGCTGGGGCTCAGTCGATCGACAAGTTTAGTGGATTTGCGATTTGCGGTCGCTGGTTCGAGCCTCAGCTAGGTCATGAAATTTATAAAAGGCCAACGCCGTAGTATAAAACTCAATAGAGTCTACGGCTTGGTCTGGAATAAACTGGCGTCTGATCGACCTATGGAGGAGCGGTACGGGAAGGGATAAGGGCTTCCGTCTTGGTGATACTCCTCCATAGATCCCTACCGAAGGGCGTTGACGCCTAAGAACGGTGTATACATACATACCTTTTATTCTTATACACAGGTTTTTTGGTTGTGGTTCGGTTGCTGGTGGTTATTGGACACCTCTAATATACAATCCTTCAGTTCATCTAAGTTAAATTGTTGATATTAGTGTTTGTGATCATTGGACTGGCAGATATGTGTGTGCCTTTACAGGTCTCTTATCCTTTGTGGAGGTAGGTTTAGGCATGTTTGTCTCTTGTCAGTTTGTTGACCACAAACATTTTCATTTTGCTTTCTATTAGCTTTGTTCTATTCAACAAGTTAGACCTTCCTCTACTTTTGACTATACATTTATCACACCATTACCTACAATGTTAATCTGAGAACTATTTTGCCAATTTGTCATGATTATTATGTGATCATTGAGCTGACGGATATGTGTGTGCCTTTGCGTGTCTCCTATCCTTTGTGGAGGTAGGCTTAGGTTTTCATGTCTCTGTTGGTCCAGTAACCACATAAAATGTTCTTTTTCTTTTTAACTTTAATTTAATTTCTTTACCTAATTTTATTTTCATTCTCTCTTCAAGTTAGACAACCATTAATTCAAGGCCTACAATTTTTGTTTTATTTTATAAGGCATCATTTCTACCTTATTTTCACCCTCGTTTTATTCCCTCTATATTTTTATTTTTAATTTTAATTTTATTTTCACATAATTTTCAAACAATAATTTGGCATCATATCATTATTTACTTCACACCATATTAACTTTCACTTATCGTTTTCTTATTTACAGTTCACAGTACTTTCTCTTAAATAATACATCCATTTAGTACTTTAATCTCAATTCCGTTAAGGTGGTATGACACAATGTTAAAATTTATATAGTTTTTAGGTACAGTTACCGTCACTATTTCAAAACCAATCTTCAACTTAGTGGTATGTACGTGAACTGTAGACTTTCTATTTTAATAGTATCTAGTTAAAATTTAAAAAGAAAGTAGTATATTTTTTATAACTGTACTTAAAGGAGTCCATGTCATAACTTACTTAGTAACTTATTGTAAAAATTCGTTTTGCATAATAATTTTTGAACTTTGGTAGAAAATAACTATCAGAAACGATTAACTATGCCAAAAGCTTTATTTTAAACAAAATTTCATTGTCCGTACTGCCATAATTTTTAAATTAACTGTACCTAAAGGTAAAAATTATTGTTAAAAGCTGCAATCTGGGGATTTTGTTCATATTACAGCAATAAGTTGGCATTTTTCTAGTGATAAATTAGTTCCGCTGTCACTGAATAGATGAGAAGATGAGTTCACGTGTCATTTAGTAGATGGCAGCAGTGATGTATTAAATGGCGACAGATGCGCGTTTGCCGGATTTTAAGAAAATCTGCAAACAATTGAAAACGAGTTTTGTAACCACGTAAATACGATGAATCACGCGGTTTTGTTTAGAAAAGTGGCCCCACCCCCTCCCAGTACACCTTTTGGGCCTTGTTTGACTTTCAATCATGATTGTATAACGTCACGGTGTCTTTACAATACAAATATACATATTTTATGCTTGAAACCGTGATGTTATACAAATGGTTGAAAGTTAAACTAGGCTCAAAATGTCTTAAAGTGTTTACTGGGGGATTATACTAGTTTTGACATAATACATAGATAACCTAAGCTCTAGTATGTTACGTGGGGCGTATCTAAAAATAATTTAAGTTTTATTCACTTTCTGGCAAATTTAATTTTTAAAATAACGCAAATAATGCGTTCGGATACAATTAGCTTTTTGTAAAGACGATGACATCGACATTTTTACACACATTACACATGCCAATGGCTATTAGTATTTGTTGAGGCATTATCCTAATAAAAAAATTGTAGACAAAACAATATTGTATAATCATTGATTAATTTATGTCAAATATTTCCGTAAGTGAAAAAAAATATTGAAATTTACTGAAGTAATAATTAGCTCAACCGATATGCAGACGATACAGTTGTGGTTGCTAGCAGTATTGATGAACTTCAGCATCTTATGGACAGGGTACCTACAAAGAGCGAGTGAAAAAAGAGAATTTAACCTTCAACATAAATAAAACAAAAATAGACACCGGTGAGCAAAACTCAAAAACCTGCCAGACAATTGAAAATAAAAAACCAATTCAACACGTAGAATTTTATGTATACTTTGGAACAGTCGTCAACTCGAAATGGGATCAAAAAACCGAAATACGATGTAGAATTGAAAAGACCAGAGCTACATTTAACACGAGAAATATATTCAATCATTGCGACATATCTGTCCCACTAAAAATATGGCTGCTAAAATGCTATGTATTTCCAGTCTTGTTGTATGGAGCAGAGACCTGGACAATAACGGAAACATTATCGAAAAGGCTAGAGGGATTCGAAATGTGGGTGTACCAACGTATCCTCAAAATATTCTGGACGACTCACACCACCAACGAATAGGTATTGCGCCGAATGGGAAAACAAAAAGAAATATCTTTCACAATTAAAAAACGAAAACGTGAACACCTCGGTCATATATTATGAGACATGATAAATATCGTATACTGCAGCTGATAATATAGGGTAAAATAGAGAGTAAACATGGACCCGGAAGAAGAAGACACTCATGGCTTCAAAACTTACGCCAATGGTTTGGACTAACATCGATCGAGTTATAGACACGCTGTAAACAAAATTAAAATTGCTATGATGATAGCCAACTTCCACAACGGACAAGGCACATGAAGAACAAGAAAATGTAAAATTTTCCGAGGAAAAAAACTTCCCGTGTTGACATTCCAACATACAAATCAATGGTGTCACCCTTCAGAGTTTCCAAAGCTTCATATACCTTTTTTTTTTTGGACTGAGGTGGAACGCTCTTAGCTGACTAGGGAAGATGTCCCTAGTACTGTTGGACTCGGACAGGAGAGGAGAACACGCCAAGGCACAGAGACCATAGTATGACCCATGTGTCCCGCGTGCCCCCCATAACCAGCCGCCTACCAACTAAAACCACCCCCTCTTCCGACCCGGAATATCCCTGAACGTGTTCAGTGGATGAACGAAACATGGGGATATTCCGCGCAGTCTAAAAAGGATGTCTGGAGATATCTTACGTGTTAAGAAATCCTATTATGCTTGCCTAGAAGCGGCAGGCACATAGCAGGAAGTCTGTATCTTAAGTTTGAATAACTGGACCCAAAGCACCTGCCTAAAAGCGGCAAACGCTTGTGGACTAGGTCCTGGCTCAAAAAGTTTCACCAGAGCAGCGGAGAAACTTAGCTAGAGGCATTATCGTATCTATGGTCCTGGATCAAGGATTCCTCTCAAGAGGAAGAGAAAATTGTCTTTAGTAAAGAGAATTAAGGTGTTGAAAATTTGTATTGGACCACCATAATAATTTTTTTAAATATATACATACATATATTTTTTATATACATATATTTCATACACGCATATATACATACACATACACACATACGTACACATATACATATATTTTTTTATTTTTTTTGCATTTTTTTACGTTTTGTAATGGCCTGGAGTGACCCACCTCAGCCATTTTGCTCCAACATTTCCATTAGGGACTTACGCTTCATTATTTTTGTTACAATATCAATAATGGTTTCAAAGTTGTTCTTACTGCTAGTCGCTATTCGCAGAAAATTATCAGGTCCAAAGTCGCCTAGCCTATTTCGCAGGGTGCCCTGCTCACGGGCGAAAACATTGCATCTAAAAATACAATGTTCCGCATCCTCCCTCACGTGGCAGGTTTGACACGTGTCATCGTTTGATTTCCCGATTGCGAAAGTGAATGCTCTGAAGGATCCATGTCCTGCTAGAAATTGGGTAAAATAATAATTGACACGCCTAAACTTGCAGTCGTACCACGTCCCAACATCTGGGATCAGCCTCTTAGTCCACTGGGCTTTCGTGTGCTCTGCCTCCCATTCCCTTTGCCAGTCTTCTATGATCCGCACGCGTGCGATTGATCTTACTTCCGGTACGTGACCATTGCCGTTTTCGTATAATAATTGGCGTTCCTTGGCTAATAGGTGAATGGGGGGCTCGCCCGCTATCACCTGCAAGGCCTTGGTAGAAGTAGTTTTATATGCACTGGTGACTTTCAACAGAGGTTTACGCTGCGCTCTTGTTATCATATCCCTGTACTTTTGGTATCTTAGTACCCCGAACCAGACTGGGATTCCGTACAGAAGGGTAGACTGAACGATATGTAGGTATAGCCTTCTCCTGGAACTGCTCGGACCTCCAATATTAGGTGTAATTTTTTGGAGGGCCGTCGTCTGCACTTCCGCCTTCTTCACCACTCTTTCCAGGTGTTTAGTGAATCTAAGTCCTTCGTCGAGGTCTATACCCAGATATTTAGCGCAGCGCGTCGCCTGGACGTTGTTATTTCCTAAGCGGAACAACAAGTCTGGCCCATTTCTCGGGGCTTTTAGGATGGTGACCTCTGTTTTGACATCTGCAAGTTCAAGGTCATTGTCAATCATCCAATCATTCACTTTCTTGTAGCAATCTTCTACGGTCTCAACTAACACCCGATACATGTCACTAGTCGTGAGAATGGCCAAGTCATCGGCGTAGGCCACGGCTACACTATCTCTGCCATATGGAATCTCTAGCACTCCATTGTATAGAATATTCCATAAAGTTGGGCCGAGCACCGAGCCTTGAGGTACCCCGGCTGTTAGCTTTATATCTATATTTTTCTCCACAGTTACATACCTATCTGTGAGGTAGCTTTTAACAATGTTTATTAGGTATTCTGAGATATTGGCGGCTTCCATTTTTTGTATAATATAACCCCAGTTTGCACAGTTAAACGCATTTCTGACGTCGAACATAGTTATCACGGCCCACCTCCTTCTTGTATTCCCTACACCGTCGGTGATGTATTTTACCGCGTCAATCGCCGATCTTGCCTTTCGAAAACCGTATTGCCTAGCCGAAATTACGTGCTTCTCCTCTAGTTCTGCTTCCAAGCGGTTTTTGATTATATTTTCGTACAACTTGCCTAAGCAATCTAAGAGACAGATTGGTCGAAAAGAGCTAGCCTCTCCTGGGTCCTTTCCGGGTTTCAGGATTAGTGTGAGGCGTGCCCACTTTAGCGCGTCGGGAAATTCCTGGGCCGTAAGGAGCTGGGACATGATGTTCGTTACTAGTTCCGGTTTCGCATTAGTCAACAGTTTGATTGCTTCGGATGGCACACGGTCTGGTCCCGGAGATTTCCCCGTCTTTAATGATTCCACAGCTCTGGTAAGTTCCATGGGGGTAACTGCATCCGGGCGCGTGCATACATTCGGGACGAACGAAGTATCCGGTTTACTGGGGAAGAGGACATTCGCGATTTCCCTTTTTCTATTTTCTGATAGTCTATATGGAGTTTCCATTCTCAGGCTTTTTGTTGCTATCTTGTAGGCCTGACCCCATATATCGTTTTCCAGCGCATCGCACAGATTTTTCCAGCAAGTACGCTTGGAGTTCCTGATAGCTTTATTGAGTTCCTTCTTGGCTTCTTTGTATGCTTCTCTTGCCTGCTGGGTTCTGGCTCTCTGTGCGATACGTCTCATCCTAAAGGAGTTAGTGCGCTTATTCTGTATATCCTCATTCCACCAGTATGGCACAGTATACGATGTGTATGTGCTGCTTTTGCTCGTTTTGTATGCAAGTATTACCGCACTTCTGAAAGAGTGGAAGTTAATATCTTCTCCACGCAGATTCCCAATATTTTCGGTAAATCTCTCCTTATTGAAGGAGAGGATCCTTCTGCCGCTACCTGACATCCCCTTGGTGCCGATCTCGTAGAAAATGTATCTGTGGTACGTGAACAAGTTATCGTCCAGCACGTCCCAGTTCGTTACTTTCCTGGCATACTTACTTGACACCAGCGTAACGTCGATGTGGCTTCGTGAAACTCCTCTCTCAAAGGTATGTTTGCCATTATTGGCAATAATCAGGTCGCACGACAAGATCCAGTCGTTCCACATCTCACTCCTGCGGTCATTTCTCGGAGATCCCCATAGAACAGATTTCGCATTTATATCTCCTGCGATTACAAAGTTATTCTCCACCAAAGCTGTTTCCATGATGCTGTCCACCTTGTCCCGATAAACCGTCATATTGATGTTTGGAGATATATAGCAAGCAATGATAGCCACGTCAAGCATGTTGATCTTGACTACCCCCTCCTTCTTGGTTATCTTTTTAATAGCAATATTTTTGTTCACAAGGTAAACAGCAACATCCGAGAGGGTGTCCGAAATCCAGCCAAACTTCGTAGATATGTTCTTGTTCGGCTCCGGGACAACGATCATGTCCGCCTCGATGTCCAGGGCTTTCGCGTGGACCAGATCATGCGCCACCTTGGCTCTTCCTACATTAACTTGCAAAACTTTAAGAGGTTTATTCCTGGGTACCGCCATTGAGCGTGTATGAATCTATACGGGTCAGAGTCTAGGCTCTAGGCTCTGTCTAACGGGTAGGTGGACCCACCCTGAGGGGATTGTTCCCTGGAGCAACGCAGGCCCTCGGTGGCCGCGCCCAGCATGTCGTCAAACTGTTGTAACAGCTTACTCGCATTTGGAAAAACGCCTCCATGGAACACCTCGTCGTCCATTTTCTCCATTTCTTCTTCGGTGGAGGTGCAACCGGAGGCCTCGTTTGTTGGAGTCCCCTCATGTTGCCTGCTTGTCGTAGCGGTGAATCCGGAGGTCTCGTTTGCCTTGGTCAGAGTTTTTTTCGTAGTTGGTGGGTTGATTGTCCCACTGGTTGTAGCCTCCTTCTCTTTGCTTGTGGCAACTTCGTCTATGGGACCGGTCCCGTTGGTGGGCGGGAGAACTCGGAAAAAGGGGGCATCAGATGTCTTGTTTCGCTCCGCCGTTCTTGCTCTTTGCAAGGCTTCTCTGAAGGCGGTGCATTTGCCGCTTCCATGCCTATGGGCCTGATTGCATGTCACACAAAACTCCTCTTCCTTACAGCTCTCCTCGTTGTGACCGGCCTTGCCGCATCTAAGGCATAACCCCGTGCGGTCCGGACCGTCGCATTTCGATACCTCGTGTAGGAAGCTCCAGCATTTCTGGCACTTCCTCACTATGTATCTCCGTTCGACCTCGCATCTGGCTAGGCCCACCTTCAAGTATCCAATATCCAGTAGTCGACCTGCTGCCTGCGCGCTTAATATTAATGTCGCTGCTTTTGTGTCGCTGCGCATAGGCCGAATCTGTTTGATAGCGAAGTTCGGCTCCCATGCCCCCAGCTCTTGTATTATGGCTGCCTTTATCTGGGCCTCCTCTTTGTTTGCCGTCATACCCCTGAGGTGTACTATGGCTTGCTTGGTATCACCCTTCAGAGCTCCCAAAGCTTCATATACCTGGGCACAGAGCTAAACAGTCAGCTAGACCACTCAAATAAAAAATTAGAAGACGCATTTAAATAGCAAGATATGGCTTCACGAACATGCTTAAAATGCTCTTTAACCCCAAGCTATCAGTCACAATAAGATTGAGGACACTAAAGTGTTATGTGTGGTGTCTATTACTATATGGCTGTGAGACCTGGACATTAAAACAGTATGATGTCAACAAACTGAATTCATTCGAAATGTGGATGTACCGCCGAATGCTAAGAATAAGCTGGACCACCAAAACTACAAATGAAGAAGTACTGGAAATAATGAACACACGTCCTCATCTGGTCAATACAATCAAAATTAGAAAGACGTCATATCTAGGACACATAATGCGCCATAGGGAATTTGAGCAGCTTCAGGTAATACTAGAAGGCAAAATCGAAAGTAAAAGGGGCATAGGAAGAAAGAAAAAATCTTGGCTCCGAAACATCAGAGATTGGACCGACACAACAGGGAATGACGTTAATACATCAAGCCCAGAACAGAGATAAATTTGCCATATTGATCTCAAACCTCAATAGAGAAGGCACTTAGGAGGAGGAGGACAACGCAAGAGACCCTAACGGCCGGTTTCACAAAGTAAAGTTAACTTGTGGTTAAGATATAACCAGAGGTTACCCCAAAATATGCGTTTTAGTTTCAAGTCAACGGCGAAGTATGGTTAACTCACAGAATTTTTAACCAGAGGTTGGAGTGTGTTACCCTTATGGGTATACCCAGAAGGGTAACAATTATGAAACTGAAACGCATATTTTGGGGTAATTTTGAGGTTATCTCTTAACCACAAGTTAACTTTACTTTGTGAAACCGGCCGTAAGAGGTAGTTTTCTGTCCCGGTTAAACCCCGATTAGCTAACCAGGACATAAAATACCGGTCCTAAGGCTCAAAGATAGATAGAAAGTAGCTTGTGAAGTGGTTACGATTGATTTGATTTAATATGATAATTAGGGGGTGATTTTCCCGAGGTTTTTGACCAAAAAAAGGGACCAACTATATTTTGAGCATTTGCTTAGTTTTGATGCTACAAACTAAAAAAAAAAACAAAAATAAATATTTTTTAAACACTTTAAAAAAGTTGTAATGAGTTTTCTCCAAAAAAGTGCATCATTTTTTGGTTATTTCACGTTGAAACGTTCACTTTGAAATTTGGCGGGTATGAAACTATTTTTTATTAGCTACAACTTTGTTTCAACTGGGTCCATAGAGTTCATAATATATAGACCTGGATCCCGCGTACCTAAAAAAAGTTGATTAATAGCAAGCTGAAAATTTGTTAATAGCTTAACGGTGTCTAGTCGGACAAACTTTGATGTATGGTAACACTGGAACAGGGGAAGTTTTATTTGTGGAACAGCTTAAAAATTTGGAACGTCAGACTACGAAAACGTTCCATGTATTTTGTCGGACAGAACTTCCAATTGATTTGTTAGCATTTCATTAAACTTTCATGTAAAAATCAGACTGGTGTTTATCACCAACTGTGTATTTTAATGAGTGGAACACGAAGAACATGTCAAATGACAGTAATCAAGTCGGTTAGTAATAGCAGTCTAATGTTTGCATGAGAGTTTAATGAAAGGGTAACAAATCAATTGGATGTTCTGTCCGACAAAATACCTGGGACGTTTTCGTAACCCCCTGTTACAAAGTTCCCCTGTTCCAGTGTTCCCTCCCGTACATCAAAGTTTGTCCGACTAGACACCGTTAAGCTATTAACAAATTTTCAGCTTGCTATTAATCAACTTTTTTTTGGAACGCGGGATTCAGGTCTAATACACCATTTTTTTATACTTTTTTAGAAGCTACATATTTTTGTTAAGAATGTTTTTTTCGGATAAAATACTTACTTTTTGAGTTATTTGTAAAAGCCGCCTAAAAACGTGTTTTTTACTCGCAAATAACTCGAATATTAATTTAGTGAAAAAATCCTATAGAACAAAAGTTGCTTAGAATTAGTCAGTTTATCCATTTTCAGACTTATTTTGAACGTATATTTTTTCACCCCCGAGATGGGGTAAAACTCACACTCAGGGCAAAATCTTACATCGGCACACTATCACTTTTCTTGGTTGACATGTTACCTATGTGTACGCCAAATTTCATGTTAATCCAAGCGATTATTTAAAATTTAGAGCAAAAAGTGTGATTCAATGTATATATTTACTACTTGTATTTCAAACAATTGCAAATTTCTTTATCAGTTTAAAATAAATATTTTTGACCAGGTAAAGAATTAATAATTGTCACAAAATTACAAATCACATTATTACAAATATAATCTAAATACAATAAGTGATAAAATATTTCCAAACGAAACGTTTTGTATCTATTAGCATTGTTTAAAAAAAGATAAAAATTTGTCTAGTTATACAATGCTATCTATTAATAGTAAGAATTTACCATTTCCAGGTAAAGATTTAAACACCCTCATCTATAAATACAATAAAAGTACGATTGAAGGCGAACGGTACCGATCGATCGGTAACGATCATAAGTTCTATTTAGTACTTGGCAATGGCAACAGCGCCGTCGTTAATAGAATTAAAATTCGTCGTTATTAAAATGTTCGAATATAAATACGTGCTGCCATCTACTGAAAGAATTGTTAAACGTTTAGTTCCTATGATCAACAACGATTTTGACTGTGGCGTTTACATACCCCCTTAAACCATAGTATTTTACTTAGTTGTGTTTTATTCACCCTATTACATCTACTTGAAATTAGACAACCAGTTATACTGTTACATTATGACTATCAACTATATTACATTTCATTATAGCCAAATTCCAGATTTATTCACTAATTCTTTTACCTTATAATTATTATCTAATAATTTTCTTTTTATTTTATTTTTATTTTTCTTCAGTTTATTTTTCTTTTTGTTCTTCTTTTTACCAAGTGACGTCATTACCTGTTGGCAAAATTTTCGCTTTCACCGCCATGAAATTTTCATAAATAATTTCATGTGACTATTAATTTAAATTGTTTATTCTTACTCATTTATTTAATATCTAATTAAATTCATTCAGTTAAGTAAAAATATTTTTTTATTTTTTGCATTTCTAAAATACAATATAACTACATACACATAGAATTCCCTAGAAGGTCTTGTCAATATCCGTTCAATGTCATATTTAATCTGTCAGTTTGAGGCCAAGATGAAGACCACTTTGTAATACCGTTGCAATTTAATTTCTTGTGACATCGACTTATTGTCGACATTTTTGTAGCCTAAATGGCATAATTATTATTACATTAAGGTCTTTTGACCTAATTATGTAGCTAGTTCCAACTACTTTGGATCTGAAGTAAGTAACCACATGTTGTAATTTTCCTAACTTTCAGACAGTCAAATTTCATCTTGGCTTTTTTAATACAGTGGTTTGCTTATTTTAGGTTTCTACCACCTGATGATGGACTGATTGGTCCGAAAACGTTTGTGATTTTATCCATCTTGGATCATTTTTAGAAAAAAATATCGGAACACCTATTTTTATGTTGTTGTCTGGACAGTGGCGTCACTCCTCCTCCACCAAGGAAAATAGCAGAAATAAAAACTTTATTATTCAACACTAACCCTTCAACAGAAAGATAGCATCCATTTCTAAAGTTTCAAATGCAACGTGGATTGTATCGTATAAAGAAAAAATTTACATACTATTATTAAACAAAAGTAAAATTTCTGAGGTGGCTCTAATATGATCACCCACTATATTATCGTAAAATATGCAGAAGTTAAAATACCTTTTTCTTATTTTGTAACATACTAATATTAGCTTGTTTTTAAAGCTATTGTAATACCAGAGATCCTTTAAAAAAAAGACAGACATTTTTGAATTTGGAGGATCAGATATATTTAAACGACAGTTTTTACTTTTCCGGCATCAAAATGATTATTGGCCTGTTGAATATTGCTGTCTATTAAATAAAATAAATGATTCTTAAAATTTTGGTTTCTACTTAGTATATTCCGATTGATTCAGTCAATTTGTACTCTACGAGCTCCCTAGTGGGAAAGTTTTGGGGTAGTTCTGATTTCTTTCATTATATATGGATTTTGGGCTGCTGAATCCGAATATGAGGTTTGCGGACAAAATTTCTTGCCGGAACATTGAAAAAATCGCGAGAAAATCGAAAAATTTCAGCTTTATTCCGCTTTTTTGCTCAAACCTCGAAAACTATTAACTTTTAGTAAATGATCTGTTAAAAGAAATTAAAGTACTTAAAATTATCTACAAACATCACTATTTACTTTTTTTTTCAGACGAACCGTTCGGTCTAAAGTGCAAGTTAAAAATTGCCAATTTATAACGGTCTCGGCAAAACCTACTTTTTACATTCCAAAACTTTAGTTTTTATTAGAATGTTGTCATTTGATAAATTTTTCCTGGTTTTCTGTACAAATAATAAATGTTAGTTCATAATATGAATATGGTATGTCTCTTCTCACAGCTTTCATGAATCCATTCCATCCTAAAATACCGAGAATGTCTCTTCTTTTCCCTTAGAGCCACAGAAGATCAGGCACAGATGGAGTCACAGTTTCAGTTGGTGTGAACATTCCCTTCAGATCTTGATTTCTGATAAACCTTGAGGTTTTGTCCTTTCAAAATGTATTAGTTGAACAGCTCTCTGACTTATATAAACTTCAGGTGCGGGTCTAGTTTTTAGCCGAGGAATGGATTGGTTAGGAGCTATTGCATGTTTTGGTGCAATACAAGAAATGCCACCCATGACGTAAAAAGTGTGGTATCCGTCTATTGTATGTACGTTAACCCTTTCTGTCCCAAAGCTGTATAAATACGTTTTTGAAAATGTGGGTCTGTATTCCCAGCCGCCGTATATATACGTTCAAGGTGTTATGATCTCAATTTACCAAAGCCGAAAATATGCGTTGCTTATAAAATTTTAGATGCATTGGTGTCCCAATGCCGTAGAAATATGTCCGAAAATGTTAGATTATTGTTCCCAAAGCCTCAAAATGTTGGCACCTAAGACAGGTCATGCGGACCCATTGCCGTATATATTTGTTCACATATTTTAGATATATGCTATATTGTAGCACTGGTGGCAACGCTTATAGGTAGCTGCTAGGAGGTAAAGCGTTTGTAGCCACAGAAAAGACCAGACAAAAAGAAGCGAATCGAGATTCGTGTGTGCAAGGTGCGGAGTCGGCCTTTGCCTAGTGTCATGTTTTGAGGAGTACCACACAAAAGAAAACTTTTAATGTTAATTTACATTACATTATTTTTATTTAAGTTAGTTACATTTTTTCAAGTTGGTTTTGCTCTCTGATGAGTACTTTTGAAAAGAAAACGTTTAAGTTAATTAAAAAAATCCCATTAAAAACATGTTTTGGTCATTTATTTGTTTATTTACATGCGACGTATAGGTATTCTCCTTTTCATGAACATTTTTCAGTGCGTCACAAATTATAGAAAAAAAGGTAAGTCCGTGATAATACACATTTATTACATTTATTCTAACGTGACATTTTAGTTAAATCTGACAGTTGTCAAATTTTATTTTCAATTTGGAATAAAACCAAATCAATTGTGTCTATTGCATTTATAAAATGGTATTTTCTTTCATTTGTATAGTCTTATAAATTGTACAGATTATATTGATAATATTATTATTTTATTTAATAAATAATTCTTTTTTGATTATGGCGCCATCTATCGACAACTAGAATAATCACCGAACTAGAATAATTACCGAAGTATTCCCAGACGTGCCTTTTTTTCTGTCACATACAATTTAATGCGTTAGAGAGAAATCGAAAAACTGTGACGCACTGAAAGATGATCATGAGAAAAAGAATATATAAGGCAATGGCACACTAAGCATGAGAAAATTGTATTGCGGGACCAACATGCAAATTAAGGCCTGGCATAGAAAGGGTTAAAATCAGCGTTTTCGTACACCTGTTGTGTAAAGCACGGCTGGTCAATTTTCTGCGGATCACCTGCGATTGCTGACACTTCCAGATAAGCAATGCGCTTGCTCAAAGTCTTGTAGCGGCAGTAAGGCCCAGATAGTTGGTCTCACTATTATTTGCAGGGTTGGCCGATTTCTCTACAAAAAATACGGCTCAAAAAAATAGGTTGATGTAGTTTCCTCTTTGGGGTTTTGTTCATCCAATACAGAAGCTGTTCGCCTGTCAGTGTCAGCATTCGCAGGCGATCCGCAGAAAATTGACCTGCCGTGCTTTACACAACAGGTCTACGATAACGCTGATTTTAACGTACATACAATCGACGAATACCAAACTTTTCACGTCATATGTGGCATTTCTTGTATTGCACCAAAACATGCAGTAGCTCCTAAGCAATCCATTCCTCGGATATAAAATAAACCCGCACCTGAGGTTTATGGAAATCAGGGAGCTGTTCAACTAATTCATTTTAAAAGGACAAAACCTCAAGGTTTATCAGAAATCAAGATAACAGATCCGAAGGAAATGTTCACACCAACTGAAACTGTGACTTTATCTGTGCCTGATCTTCTGTGGCTCTAAGGGAAAAGCAGAGACATTCCCGGCCTCTTAGGACGGAATGGACTCATGAAAGCTGTCACACGAGACATACTATACCTATGAACTAACATTTATTATTTGTCCAGAAAACTAGGAGAAATTTATCAAATGACAGCATTCTAATAAAAAATAAAGTTTTGGAATGTAAAAAGTGGGGTTTGCCGAGACCGTTAAAAATTGGCAATTTTCAACTTGTACTTTAGACCGAACGGTTCATCTAAAAAAAAAGTAAATAGTGACATTTGTAGATAATTTTAAGTACTTTAATTTCTGTTAACAGACCATTTAATAAAAGTTAATAGTTTTCGAGATTTGAGCAAAAAGGCGGAAAAAAGCTGAAATTTTTCGTTTTCAAAAACCTCATATTCGGATTCAGCAGTCCAAAATTCATATTTAATAAAAGAAAGCAGAACTACTCCAAAACTTTCCTAGTCAAAACACAATTTTATTGAATCAGATGTAATTTTCCAAAGTTATTTTCTGGAAAATACAAAACTATTCAGAACTAGCAAAATTTTCCAGTTAACTATGAAAACCCAAACACATTTGCGTCATTATACCCTTTACCGTTGTCTCTGTCAAATGGGGCTAATTACTATTCCGACTCTGGGTGATAAATGATTCATATCGGCAATAGTTATCGATATTGAAATCAGCTTCCGACAGGAAACCTATTAGATGGGATAATGTATTGTGGTGACATGAATACGTAGATCTTAAATATTAAGTTGTTTTGGCATTACGTTGTTAAAAATAATATTTAATATAATTTTCCTACTGGGTGTTTGGTAGGTCGATGGAAATTTTTTAAGGGATAATAAGGGACGCCATTTGCAACATAACCATGCATACAATAACCATGTTTATAAGCCAGCTGTTTTTTAATTCTCCTAAAAATGTATACTCACCGGCACAAAATACGGCCACTAAAAATTTTTGATTAAGTTTGGCAACTTCTAACTTTATTATTTTTACTCCGATTGTCGTCCGAGTGTCAACCACACACGGGCTCACGGAAGAAATCAAAATCAATGCAGGCATTAGACAAGGGGACAGCCTCAGTCCATGCCTATTGAATCAGGGATACAAAATGGGTGACCGAACCATGAGAATACTTTGCTACGCAGATGATGCAATCTTAATAGCCGAAAACGAAGATGACTTACAACGCCTACTACAAAAATTCAAAATAACCGCCGAAAAGTATAACCTGACACTATCCAAAGAGAAAACCCAATCGATGGTAATATCCAGGAACCCAATTAGATGTAAATTAGTAGTGGACGACCATATAATCGAACAGGTAATGGATTGCAGATACTTAGGTGTGGAAATATCTAGCGACAGGCATCTGTGGCTAGAATCAAAACAGCAGGCAACGAAAGCAGCGAGAATATCTGGTTTCCTGAGGGACATAATCTGGCGGAATAAATATATGAGCACCGAAAGCAAAGTCCGCATTTATAAGACATATGTTAGACCCGTACTGACATACGCAGCTGAGACAAGGGCCGAGACAACAAAGACCAAACAAATAATGAGAACAACAGAGATGAAAACCCTAAGATCCATAAGAGGTATCACACTCAGAGATAGAATACGAAACGAAGACACATTGAGAGAGCTAGGCGTTCAAGACGTAGTGAGATGGACAAGAGCGCGACGACGCATGTGGAGAGACCACGTAGATCGGATGGACCCTGAACGTATGGCGCATTGGGCGAAAACACAGAAGCCCAACACCAAGCGACCCATAGGAAGACCCAAAAAACGATGGTACGAGAGTTGGAGCTCCGGATCCCAGCAAAGACTGTAACAGAAGAAACAGGACATAGTCCTATTACAAGAAGAAGAAGAAGAAGAAGAAGAAGACTCCGATTGTCAAGATTCTTGCATCCCTTTGTAGGTACATGTATTGACATCGTTTACTATTATTCCGGTAATAAAAAATTGTGCTTAGATGGCATTATACGGGGCTGAATGGAAACGTTGTATTTCCTCCTAACTTTAAAAAATTCTGTGGAAAAATTGATGAGCTGATTTTGTTTTATGGTCCTTTCGTATTATTAGTCCTGTCGCCAGGGGGGGTACAACGGCCTCGTTAATTCAGATGGACTTACTCAAGTTTTTTTTATGTATTTTGACCCGTAGAACACGAATTTTTTGGGTAACAGTTGATCCGGATGTCGATAAGATTGTTATAGACCAAGAACTTGAGGAATCAAATAACAGCGATTTTTGGCAAAACAAAACAATATTTTGTATTTTTTGGGCCATTTTAAGTAAAAAATATTTCTACAAGTTTTTTCGTAGGATGCACAGTTTTCGAGATAAACGCGGTTGAACTTTAAAAAAATCGAAAAATTGCAATTTTTGAACCCGAATAACTTTTGATTAAAAAATAAAATAGCAAGTCTGCTTACCGCATTTGAAAGTTTAAGTCAAATTATATCGGTTTTGATTATTTGCATTGGTAAAAATTTATTTTTTTATTGTTTAACAAAGCTATAAACACGTAGGGTTTCCCGTGCTTTTACATGCGTTTTAACGCATGTAACGTAGAAATAGTCTTGATTGCACTAGTACCTATTCTACCTACTCGTTCGATTTTAAATGAGAAATCATAGAAACATCACTCACGCACTAGTTGTTTGTAGCTTTGTTTAGCAATAACACAATAAATTTTTAGCAATGCAAATAATCAAAACCGACATAATTTGACTTGAACCTTCAAAGGCGCTAAGCAGAATTGCTATTTTATTTTTTAATCAAAAGTTATTCGGGTTTAAAAATTGCAGTTTTTCGATTTTTTGAAAGTTCAACCACGTTTATCTCGAAAACTGTGCATCCTACTAAAAAACTTGTAGAAATATTTTTTGCTTAAAATGACCCAAAAAATACAAAATATTGTTTTGTTTTGCCAAAAATCGCTGTTATTTGATTCCTCAAGTTCTTGGTCTATAACAATCTTATCGACATCCGGATCAACTGTTACCCAAAAAATTCGTGTTCTACGGGTCAAAATACATAAAAAAAATTTGGGTAAGTCCATCTGAATTAACGAGGCCGTTGTACCCCCCCTGGCGACAGGACTATATCCCGGAGGTATCACTAAGATTTTTTTTTGAAATTATCCAAATATCTCTGTTCTTGTTATAGCTAAGCAATTTTTTGTAAATAAAATCACTGATTGACTCATAAACATAACGATCTTAAATAGAGGTTGGATTGGTAAAATTTGGATGGCCCGCTTGCAGCCCAGATCTCATTCCTATCGAACGTTTATGGGATGAATTGCAAATAGGTATTCGCCGTTCTCCTAGGCCTCCAGAAAATTTAGTACAGTTATGGCCCTGGTAGAAGAATATCGGGCTATTCCCCAGGCAAGGATAACACATCTTATTTATTAGATATCAAACATATTGCAAGCAGTCGTTGCTGCGAGAAGTAGACGTACCCGCTATTAAATTGTTTTGTTGTTTTGTGTTGCTAATTTTACTGAGTTTGATAAATTCTAATTAAATAAACCTTCAAATCAGTTTTTATTTACAGCTTTTACAAGAAAGGAAATACATATTCGAATAATTCAAAAACAAAATCTTCGGGGTGCCTCAGAGATAATAAGAAAGGAGTATAAAACAAAATATGTGAGCCCTTAAATTTTTCCCTAGAATTTTTTAAAGTTTAGTAAAGTAAAGTAAGAGGTATATTTATTTGAAAACCCCAATAAAGGGCCACAATAAAAACAGAACGTTTTCGCTCTAAAGAGAGCATCAAGAGTATTCTAAGCAAGCTCTACATGCTAAGCCACCAAAAATACATGGGTTAAAACCCTTAAAATGCCGACTAATAGCCTTACATTGGCGTATAATATACTAAACCCTGGCGAAGGGTGAAATTTAAGAAATATATACCTCAAAGTATCATATGACTATACCACGAGCATGTGGGCGGTTGAGTTGATTTCTCTGTCTTCACAAAGAGAAAGGTGAAAGCCAACTGAGATTTCACCTTTCTCTTGGCTTTCACCCTTCTCTTTGTGAGGACAGAGAAATAAACTCAACCACCCACATGCTCGTGGTATAGTCATATGATGCTTTGAGGTATATCTTTCTTAATTTTCACCCATCACCAGGGTTTAGTATATAACACGCCAATGTAAGGCTTTTAGTCGGCATTTTAAGGATTTTAACCCATGTATTTTTAGTGGGTTAACATGTAGAGCTTGCTTAGAACACTGACGATGCTCTCTTTAGAGCGAAAACGTTCGGTTATTTATTGTGGCCCTTTATTGGGGTCTTCAAATAAATATACCTTTTTCACAGAAGATCTTTTTCTTAAAAATACAACGCTTCCATTCACGCCCCTATAATGCAAGAGCAAAAAAATTTTGTTACCGGAGTAATAACAAAAGATATTATTACATGTACCTATAAACTGATGCAAGAATCTTATACATAATATATGTATAGTAACGTTATAAATTGTCAAACTTAATCAAACATTTTTAGTGGCAGAATTTTGTGCCGGTGAGTGTATATACAGTGAGAAAATTTAGGCTGGAATAAATTCATTTTCTCGAGAATGGACAATTTTGGGGACAAATCCCGAAACAGCTCAATTTTTATATTTAAATTATGATTTTTTTAGCATGTATATCATACTAGTCACGTCATCAATTTGGGCGTCATCGTTGATTTTTTAAATGAGAGTAGGAGTTCTGTGTTAGGTCATTTGAAAGGGTATTCAATTCTATATTCAGGAATATAAACATTAACATAATTTTTATACAGGGTGTCCAAACCTTTTTTTTTTAATAATTGACACAAAACGAAGAATATAAGCGTTCCATTTTAACAATATATTATTAAAAGATCACTTTAAAGCTTTTCCTCTTTCTCGATTGAATATTAGTTTTTGTTGTACATATAAATTATTACAATAACTGAATACATAGTTAGTGAAAAAATTATCACATTTATTAACTGAATTAATAATTTGCAATTATACAAATAACAGTTATCCAAGAACATTCAAAAGCCATTTCTTTAAAGTTAATGATGACCTTGTCAAGTAGAATGAAATTCTAGTAATGTTTACATATCCATACCAGTGTGAATTTTACTACGCGTAATTTGCGTGTAAAGACAGAAAAACTAGGGATAGCGGTAAAATATTTGCGTATTATGTACCGATGGCCTTAAATATACATTTTATATGCATTTTGCATGTTAAGTTAAATACACCTTAAATATACATTTTATATTTTATATATACATTTTATATACATATATACATTTTTTTTGTCTCAACTAAATTAATTCAAAAAAAAAATTGGATACCCTATATAAATAATTTATGTTAACGTTTATATGACTGAATAGAGAATTAAATAATAGCTTGTACCTAGCATTTTCGAGCAGGGAAGCATGTTGCCCTTTAGGCATGCATTATATTATATCTAGCAACATCGACTTGTAGTCAACATATTCTACTAATATAAAATATGTAAACCATATATTATTGGGTTACCACTTTAAATAGTGTGCTAGTTTCAAACTACTCTACAGAATGTAATTTAACTTTTTTGCTTTAATCTAACGTGGAAATACTTCATTCTAGTCACTGAAGATGTTCTGAATTAGAACGAAAACGTTTTGCAATCCGTTTGGATGACCTTTTAGATAGTTTTAATTAACAAGTTTATACCAGAATACAATTAGAAGTTTTTACTTCTGTATGAGTTTTTTAATTAAATAATCTTACAAATCAGCTATTACTCGACCGCTACTGTCATTTAAAAAATCATCGATTACGTCATCACGCCCAGATGGATGACGTCACTAGTATGGTATATATACCAAAAAATCATAATTTAAAAATAAAAGTCGACCTGTTTCGGGATTTCTCTCCAAAGTCGCCCAATCTCGAGAAAACAAATTTATTCCAACCTAAACGTCCTTATATAATAAATATATATTATATCTACCTGAGGAAAGGAACGCCAAACGCATAACCTGTTTAAAACAAGTACGGAAGGTTAACACTTCAGTGGACGGGTGAGGCCTCTCAGGCCTCAAACATATGAGGTATTACAACATAACCTTGGTAATTTGTTACTGATAAAGTTGAAACCCTATATACTTTTTCTACTAATAAAAATATAATTTTTTTTTAATTTTGAACAAAAAAGATACACGGAACTTGAAATATATCCTTAATGGTCTTCATGGACCCAACCCGACCGAACGTGTAATTTTTTTAAATAACTTTATTCCCTTCAGTATACGCTTCATAGAAAATTACTTCTGTAGTTCCGCTATATTTAGTACATTATGTTTACATTCTACCTTTACCGTTTAGTTACAGACAAACGTATACAACAAAGTAAATCCTAGCTCCAGGGGACATGAGATTCCCCGGAGTGAGTTTGATTGATATCTCTGATTGATTTATTTCTAGTATTGGAAGGTCTTCCCTATTCATTATATTTCGAATATAGTAGATCAAAAGGCTTCAATTACCATTACGTTGGGGAGTATTAATTTAGTCCATTACCTCACTGTAAAATATTGTTAAACCTCACAGTTCTAAAGAACCCCACCGATATCTTAACTTTTCCTGCCAATTGTTTAGAGAATAACCTTTCAAATGAGCTAGCACACGACCCCTATTCTCATTAAAAAAATCGTTGATTACGTCATCACGCCAAGATGGATAACGTCACTAGTAAGATAACTATAATTAATACCAAAAAATCTTAATTTAAAAATAACAATGGATAAAAATGGTTTTGGGATTTTTCCGCAAAGTCGCCCGCTTACGAAATAAGGAATTTATTCCTTTCATTTGCACCATACTGTATGTGTGTATCTGTATAACTGTTGTGTAGTGTAAACTTTAATAGTATATTATGCAACGAGCATTTAACGATGGTCATTATGAAGCCAGTATGAGGGTTACGAAACGAGCCGTATGCGGCGAGTTTCGTATAGAGTACGAGCTTCATAATGATTATTGAATACAAGTTATATACACTATTTTTCTATGATCATTCACAACAAAATATATATTCAAATTTATTAATTTTGTAACACAAATAAATTCAGTAGTTTGTCAGTTTGAAGGTTTGTTTACATATTGAGAACTGTTAAAGCGTATGTATTTGACTCGCCATTGGTCACAACGCGTGTGCCACCTTTATCGCGAATGCCATATCGCGATTCTATTGGTTAAAAGTCTGTATCTTAATGAAAATCTGTATCATAATGAAGTTCATTATGATACAGGTAGTGACATCATAATTGATATACATATTATAGTACGAGAACAGAAAAAAATTAATTTAGTATTAATTTGAAGTTTTAAACCGGTTAAAATTTTAGGTATGGAATACCAACGTTGTTAGTATGGAAAAGTTAATTTTACGCGAAATAAGATTTTCACGCGAACTGTGAATAATCTTCAATTTTGTGGAAAATTCATGAATTCAATTTTTTCAATTAACTATTTTTAATAGGAATAAGCCAACGTTTTACTAAAAAAATTATTTTATTAACGTTTCGACGTTCAAATCGGATGCAGTTGTCAAAATAAAAAAAATATTAATGAATTTAACAAAAATGCTGTTGCTTAGTAAAAAATTCTTCTAATAAATTATTTAATCTGACTCATTTATATCGGCAATTCAGACATATATTATACATTTTAAAGTAGAAGACTTTAAAACGATATTGTCAATATTTATGAGTTGCGTTCCAGGGACTACTTTACTGAAAGATAGTTCATTCGATTACATGAAATGAACCCCAACGTCCCCAACTCAAGAATATCCGTCACAAAAAAAATCGTAACATGTGATCTGTCTTTAAAAAGACAACCACATGCAATGTTGACAGTAAAATTCTTGCGTTAGAGGGAAAATTACGAGGAAAAACCAGGAAAAACACCGTACTTATGCCCATAATTTTTTTTCTTTTCATTATAACTATGAGATAGCTTAATTGTTCTTCTTTAAATGTCCAATTTGTAAAATTGCATTTGACCCATTATTTAAAGAATTATATTAAAATAACTCAACCGTGCGCTTCGCCGAACGCTAGTAGGTATACAGTGCGCCAATGTTTGTGAGAATGGTGACTTTAGCGTTGTAAATAAAAAATTAAAGAAGCTATATATGTAATTTTAGAATAATTTTTATATACGGTTTTTTGTGTAAAATTTTCTAAATTTTTCATTGGTTATGTCAGCTTTTTTCTATGATTCATATTTTCGTAGTTAGTTAAAAAAACAATTCATTTCGCAGTTCATTTGTTTAATCAAAAATGAAGCAACCACTTCTGGAGCAGAACTTTTTGATATGATGTTTATTAAACATTTCTTAATGAAATTACAAGAAGTTCTATCTTGTTTGATTTTTTCCGAAGTCAAAATCTCTATTGACTCCCCTATAATAATTTTCCTTCAAGTTCCTATCTTTTTTATTTTCCCAAATTATAGTTAGTTTAATGCTGTTTACCAACATAACAAAGTTTCAATTTCCTAGTCGTGTTCCACTAAAACAGCAAAATGTCGGCATAATTATTACCGCCTACCATCAAGAAGTTATTGACTATGCATGAGGCTCTGTGAAACGGTAAACAGTTTTATGATTTTCAGGTCATTCATTGTGTTGGTGCTTTCATCACATAACTTGGGCGATTAATTCTTAATCAGCTTTCCTTCGACATGGCCTCGTAGCGCCCCCAATGCCCGAAGTATTAAATGCGAATTTCATATCATCCGCGTCGATATGTCTTCACTAACTCATACTACACATTTAATAGAAGAGGGAAATAGACCAGGCTTTTGCACGTATGTTATATTTTGTTCAATTTTTAGTCCTTCACTTTTTAGCCCCATATCACTTAAATGAATCATGGACAATCTAATCTTATAAAAGCCTAATGCGACAATTCACGCAATCTGTCCTGTACTTTTGTCGATATGTAAACATTGAATGACGTTTAATAAACGTTACTTTATTTTTTTATGAATTAACTAATTAAACATAAATATCTGATACTATTGAAATTGTAAATAAAATGATAATCTATAATATTTTATATTTAAAGCATTTTCAAAATTACTGCAATCATTAGGTAAACAAAATTTTTAAAGATAAAAGTCTGTCAGTCTCTCTAGGACAGTATCTAACTTCGGGATAATTTTATTATTTATCTATACTAGGGCAGTCCGATAAGTACTTAGCCTCTCCGACCGATGGCGCCACTATCGCAAATGAAGTGTACTGTCATTTAATGCGTTCTCGTAGACGCCTAATATCAAAATTTTAGCCAAATCTAAATTATAGTATTGTTGTGATTGTGTGTGAAATTCAGCATGTCCGCGGATTTTCATAAAATGGAAAAAGAGCAATATCGGTCGGCGATTCGATTCTTGTTTTTGGAAGGGAAATCACGCAGCGAAATCAAAGAGCGCTTGGTTGCTGTGTACGGTGACTCTGCTCCTTCGATAGCAACTGTCAAAAATTGGTTTAATGCGTTTCAACGTGGACGAACGTCGGTCTTTGATGAGCCACGCGTAGGTGCCCCTAAAATGGCTACCACGGAGAATAACGTGACAAAAATCCACGATCTTGTATTGGCAGGCCGTCGACTGAAGGTGCGCGAGATAGCTGACACAGTAGGCATCTTAAAAAACCATGTAGGTCATATCCTACATGAAATTTTGGGCATGAGAAAGCTGTCGGCGCGATGGGTGCCGCGTTTGCTCACTTTAGACAATAAGCGCAACCGTGAGACCACTTCAGAGCAATGTTTGACGCTACTTGAGTGTGATCCAAAGGAGTTTTTACGTCGTTTCATAACCGTCGACGAAAGATGGATTCACTGGTATACACCAGAAACCAAGAAACAGTCGAAAGAATGAACAGCACCCGACAAACGTGCTCCGAAGAAGGCGAAGACTGTCTAATCGACCGGAAAGGTAATTGCCAGCATTTTCTGGGATTCACAAGGTGCGATCTACATCTACTACTCTTAGAAGGGCAGAACGATCACAGGGCCCTATTATGCCGAATTATTGGGCCAATTCAATGCCGACTTGAAAAAAAAACAACCCATTTGGCAAAAAAAAGTGCTCTTCCACCATGACAACGCACCGGTTCACACCTCTGCCGTCACCATGGCCGAATTGGGCTACAAACTGTTGCCCCATCCACCGTATTCTCCAGATTTGGCCCCGTGCGATAACCATTTGTTTCCAAACTAGACAAAGACACTCGCTGGGCAGAAATTTAAGTCGAATGAGGAGGTCATCGCCGCCACGGAAGCCTATTTTGCAGACCTCAGGAAAAGGTGAAGTGTATCGGCCTAAAAGGAGACTATGTATTCTTTGCGTCAAGATATAAGAAATTTTACCTGACGCTGGTGGGATGTCCCTACCGATTTAGTATCATAATAAATAGTTGACGTTACTAATCCCTCAATTATCTTTGCGACGGGTGGCAATAATTTTGGAACAGCTACTAGGGCCGTACTTTATATTATTTACAGAACTGACTCGTTACCTACCAATGCAAATAAATTATTAAAATTAAAATTTCTAGACAATGTATTAAAAATTTTATTTGCTGTAGACGAATTCGTTTACTCATCTGAAATTAACTTGCCTGGAATCAATTACAAACGATCACAAACAATTTTTATGTCCAATGCGCTCATTACGTGAATTTTATTGAGTTATATTATAATGTGTTTTATATCGTTTTCACTTTAAACAAAATGAACTTGCGATAATGCAGCTTTCTATCTTTAAATAAAAAAATTAAAGAATCGTTAGAAAGAGCATTAGTTAAAGACAAGACATACCTCTAATTATTATTCTATAGCTTTACACATAATTCTCGTGTTTATAGGTATTTAGGTAAAATTAAGTATCATTTATTTATCCAGAAAACATACATTATGGAACATTATGAAAGGGGGGCAAACATATTTAAGTTTGACATTTGCACATTCAGGCAGTTATTTTCTTGCATTTAGATAGAAGGTTAGATCGCGACTATTCATGTAAAATGTCTGAAATCGGTAAAGCTAGTGCTAAGTGTAAAACACGTGTACATTTATCTGATGATGCCAAAGAAATTATTAGGAATGTTTATCAAACTGTGAAAGAAGATAATCCAAATCCAGAAGACGGTAAATTCCTCATCAACACAACATCTCGACTGACAAGGATGCCATATACAACAGTGTGGAAAATTGTTACGAATAGAATTGAACCTCGTAAAAAGCGGAGTGACTTTTCTACATATAAAGCAGTAAATGAAAAAGACGCTGAGGTATTTAGAAGAGCAATTTACAATTTCTATTCAAAGAACCTAGTTTCAACGCTTAGTTTGATCTACGATCAACTTGTTAAAGACTATTCCATTACGTATTCGCCTTCAACTTTATCAAGATTTTTGAATCACATTGGTTTTCGATACAAGAAAATTGATAAGCGATCATCAATAATGGATTCCCCTCGTCTAATTAAATGGAGAAATGAATACTTGGATACTATATCTAAATTTAGAGATAAAGGAAGACCGATATTTTATCTAGATGAAACATGGTTCGATACCCACGATACTGCTCAAAAAGGTTGGACAGACGATTCTATTAAATGTGCACCCAATTATCCAATTAATAGAGGTCAGAGAATAATTATTCTGAACATTAGATCCAAAAATGGCTGGCTTGGAGGGGAAAGTTTTTTACTATCGGCAAAAAACTTTAAAGATTCAAAGCTGAACTACCATGAAAATATGACGAGTAGCTTGTTTAAGGAATGGTTTGAAAAGAAGGTGTTGCCAAATTTGCCTCCAAAAAGTGTAATTGTAATGGATAACGCAACGTATCACAGCGAACAAATTAGAAAAATCCCCGGTGTAGGTTCGACAAAAAAACAGATATCTGATTTTTTGTATGACAATGATTTGTACTTTGAAGAAACATATACAAAAATAGGAATGTTGGAAGTTCTTCACACAAAAGTGTTTGAGAAACAATTTGTTATAGACGAATTAGCCAAACGTGATGGTCATAATGTATTGCGATTACCTCCTTACTACTGTGTCTTCAACCCCATTGAATTAATCTGGAGCCAACTTAAGGAAAGTTTACGGCGAAACAACTGCTGTCCCAAATTTAGTAGCGAATCGGTGTCACATGTTGCAGAAGAAATAAAAAAGATTTCGCCAACACTGTGGCAAAATTGTGTTTCACATGTTATAAAAACGGAAGATCATTACAGAACGTTAACCTCACATATTAAACCAATAATTATAACATTAGATAACGATTCTGGTGAAGATGACAGCGATAGTGACAGAGTTGTAATTTGTATTTATTTTTTTCCGCCTAAACTTCAAATTTTATTTTTCTGTCATTTTCTGTTATTTTTTATTATGTTATCTTTTTTAATTCTGATTTTTCTGCGTTTAAATTTTTCAAAAATACTTACATATTAGTTTTCTCAGGATTCGAAAAAAATGATTACATTTAAAACACATTGAAAATTTTGACAAGCGTCGAAATTTTGCATTTTGTACCTATCTTCTTAATTTTAGCGAATCCGCTCCTGGAGGGTTTGTTGTTTGTTATTATGATACTAAATCGGCAGGGACATCCCACCAGCGCCAGGCCAAATTTCTTATATCTTGACGCAAAGTTAGAGAAATAAATTGCCACTTTTCCAAAATTGTCCTTTTTCTTTTGTAGGCTAACACGTAATTATATAGGTACATACGTTATATTAAAATACATAATATTTTTAAAATTTAATAAAGGAATGTATTTATTTATTATTTAGAGTTCAATCAAATTATGTTTTATATATGACAGTAATATGTAATAGTCTAAGATCCGAACAGGTCGATCTACACCGATCTGTTTTCAAGATAAAACATTTTTTTATTAAATTTCATACATAGATAAATATTTCTAGCATGGGTTGCATATCAAAATCGTGTCATAGATATCCTTAAGGGGGGCCGTACGGGTTGAAATAAATATTACAAGCACATTTTTTTTTTGAAAGTGTGGTAGAATTAATTTATTTTTAAATTAAATAGGCATATTAAGTACAATTCATAGATTATTTAAAAAAAAATAAAGGAAAAATATTGAAAAATAAGCCAACGTTGACAAATTTCTGAAGACACCTCAATGAATAATGAATTTTGCGGTGGACATCAGAACTCATCATTAGATGATGGTAGACAAAAAATTCAAAACATTTTTTTAGTTTTTTAGTCTTATCGTCTTTTGACTTTTTGATATCACTCATTAGTCAAAACAACGATTTTTTTTTTCAAGTTCTGAAAATCAACATATTTATTATTGTTAAACAAGAAATAAGCATAAAACAAAAAATATATCGACAGCGCTACCTTAAGGAATGTCTAAAGAAAATATAGACAAAATTCCAGGTGGGTCGGTCAAGTAGTTTTTGAGTTACAATGCCTACAGCATTTGAAAAAAGCAGTTTTGGGGAAAAAGCCTTTTAAGTATTGTTAACTTTTATTTTCAATTTTTTTATATGTCGAATCGTAAAATGATGCACACTGGAATATCTTTTTGAATCTCGGAGTAATTTACAAAATAAAATGAGAACAGCTGTTGAGCGTTTCTCACTACGCTCAAGCGCGCTGACGCCAACCTGCTACAAAGCGAGTCGAAGGTATTGGGATACTCAGCACTATCTCCCAATCTCCCTACCTTCGACTAGCTTTGCAGCAAGTTCGCGCCAGCGCGCTTGAGCGTAGTGAGAAACGGTCAACAGCTGTTCTCATTTTCTTTTGTAAATTACTCCGCGATTCAAAAATATATGCCGTAGTGCATCACTTAACAATTTGGCAGACAAAATAGAAATTGAAAATAAAAGTTGACAATACTTTAAACGCGTTTTCTCAAAACTGCTTTTTTCAAAGGCTGTAGACATTGTAACTCAAAAACTACTTGACCAACCCACCTGGAATTTTGCATATATTTTCTTTAGACATTTCTTGAGGTAACGCTGTCGAGATATTTTTTGTTTTATGCTTATTTTTGGTTTAACAATAATAACTATGATGATTTTCACCATCTTTGCAAAAAAAATGGTTGTTTTGACTTCTGAGTGATATCAAAATCAAAATTCGATCAAACTAAAAAAACTCGACAGCGTTAGTTTCTATTAGTATTACTCCTATTGAGTAACATAGGTCCATTTTCCGTTGGAATTTACCACGCTGGACAGACGGGGTTGTGAATTGCAAATTGTAGAAATCCATCGTGTCTTCTTTGCTTCAGCATCCATCTGGTTTGCATTTTTTAGAAGCCGTAGATGTGTTACCAGGAAAATGGTCCAATAAGTTTTCAATTTGATATTATTTTAAATATTTTAATAAGTTGAAAGCTTTGACTTGTATCTAGCAGATGCCGATAGGCACCTACTACCGTCACATTAGTTGCAATGCGGGGACTAATAGACTGGGTAATTTCAACTTGCTTCATAGATAGCAACCATTGCATTCTCTGATGAGCCTCTACTAAGAGGCAAAATCGTCGATAAGAGTGGTGGTTGCGCTCTCTGAACTAAGTAAAAATTAAGACAGTTTTGGCTCCGCATTGCAATTGAATAAAAATGGTACACATTTTTATACTCAAGAAATGATCTACATACAATATTCAAGATTATCATTATCTTTTCAATTACCTCCATGGGGGACATGAAAGGAGCCTCCACGTAGATTGTGATCACTTGTGAATACAATCGGGCGTCCCCTGGAAACGAGTAATGTCGGCTAATCCTTTCAACACCGGTGCACCAACAACACAGATGCAATCAAAATCAAAACGGTCTTTATCAAGGCCATTTTTGATGACGACCTCAATCAATATTGAAGAACTATCAGCAGATAAAGAAGACCTATTGTCTAATATGTGTAGAGAACATGGTGTCGATGTTCTACTGGTTCAAGAAACCCATAGAGGTACTGCAAGCCGCAGACCAAGGATTCGGGGTATGAAGCTCATACTGGAGAGACCACACGACCAATATGGTAGCGCAGTCTTCGTCAGACCAGATATCGACGTAGCATCCACATCTCTAACAGATCAAAATGACATCGAGATCCTCACAGTGGAGATAAACTCCTGTACAGTAACGTCAATCTACAAACCACCAAACGCTGACTTTGCTTTTGAGGAACCGAATAACTTTCAATCACAGCAAATCAAATTCGTACTGGGTGACTTCAACTGTCACAGTGTCGCGTGGGGTTACAACGAAACAGATTCCAGTGTCGAAGAACTAGAAAAATGGGCTGAAAGCATGAACCTAAAACTTATTCACGATCCAAAGCAGCCTGCGTCGTTCAACAGCGGAAGATGGCGCAGAGGTTACAACCCAGACAATATATTTGTCAGCGACAGAATTGGAGACCAGGTGACAAAAATCGTTGGAAGCGCCCTCCCAAAGACACAGCACAGACCAATAATTTGTCTTTCCAACGCGGCAATCAGATACGAAATTGTTCCTTTCAAGAGAAGGTTCAACTTTACTAAAGCAAAATGGGAAAAATTCTCTGAAACATTGGATCAAGAAGTTTCCCAGCTAGAACCTTGCCCTGATTCATACGATAAATTTGTAGAAATCGTAAAGCAAGTATCACGGAAATTTATCCCTAGAGGTTGTCGAACTGAGTACATAGCGGGGCTCAATGAAGAATCTAAACCCCTAATTAAAAGATACGAACAGCTATATGAAGAATACCCTTTCTCGGAAGCGACAATACATGCTGGGGAGGAAATGTTACATGCGATATCCGCCAACAGAACGGAAAGGTGGTGCAAGCTGGTCACGAGTCTGGACATGAAACAAAACAGCAGACGTGCCTGGAAGCTGATTCGGAATCTTGGCAATGATCCCGCTGCTCCGGCAGTCAACATGACAGAAGTCACACCCGATCAGATAGCCGATCATCTTCTAATGAACGGTAAGACGACATCAAGAAAGAACAAGGTGAGAGCTCAACGGAATATCGACGAAGAAAGAGATGTTCTAGGTACCTCTTTTTGTCTAGAGGAGATGAGAGGCGCGATCCATCAAATGAAAGATAATAAAGCGGCTGGCCTGGACGACATACGAACAGAGCAAATAAAGAACTTTGGACTAAAAACCGTAGAGTGGCTCGTAAAAATGATGAATTGCTGCATCCGTACATTACAAATCCCCAAAATCTAAAGAAAAGCTAGAGTGGTAGCCCTCTTAAAACCAGGGAAGGATCCAGCAGATACAAAGAGTTTTAGACCTGTATCTCTCTTGTGCCATCTTTTCAAGGGCTTTGAAAGAATGATACTGAACCGGATCGCAGAATATGTGAAGACTAAAATTATTCCAGAACAAGCAGGATTCAGGCCCGGAAAGTGCTGCTGCAGTCAAATTCTTAATCTCACCCAACATATTGAAGATGGTTTTAAACGGAAGGAAATAACAGGAGTAGCGTTCATAGACCTAACTGCCGCCTATGATACAGTTAACCATCAACGGCTACTCGCAAAACTCTACGAAACTACAAATGATTTCCGACTAAAAAGGTTAGTGAAATGTCTCCTCCAGAATAGACGCTTCTACGTAACGCTCCAGTCCAAGAACAGTCGGTGGAGGGACCAAAAAAATGGGCTACCACAGGGAAGTGTCCTCGCGCCGATTCTATACAACATATACACCAACGACCAACCCATACACCAACAAACAAGGCAATTTATTTACGCTGATGATACAGCGGTGGCAGCTCAGGGAAGAACCTTCAATGAAGTCGAAGTGAAACTGACAGATGCCCTGGGAGGCTTAGCTCTATACTATGATAAAAACCGTCTGAAAGCAATCCCACAAAAACCCATGTATGTGCTTTCCACCTGAGAAACAAGCACGCCCGAAGGTCGCTGGAGGTGGAATGGCGTGGTCAGATGCTGGAACACAACAAGACGCCAAAATACCTTGGCGTCCGTCTGGATAGAACTCTGTCTTACCGATACCACTGTCAAGATGTCAAGAAGAAAGTAAGTGCCAGAAATAATATCATCCGCAAGCTAACTAATACAAAATGGGGAGCACAACCACACACTCTCCGCACTTCTGCCTTGGCATTATGTTTTTCGACCGCGGAGTTTGGAGCACCGGTATGGGCAAACTCTGCTCACGCAAAGAACGTCGACGTGGCTCTAAATGAAACGGTCCGTATAATATCGGGTTGCCTGAAACCGACACCTTTCGAAGAGGTATACCCCATTGCTGGAATTGCTCCACCACCTATCAGGAGGAAGGTCACGTCAGAGGTAGAACGGAAAAAGCAGGAGACGGACCGAAGACACCCCTTATATGACCACCAAACTCAGCCAAGCAGACTAAGATCTCGGAAAAGCTTCCTGGAGACATCAAGATCCCTCCCCGAAGCGCCAGAGACACGCCGAATACACCTATGGCAAGCGTCAGCTACCGCGACACATTTTCCTCCCTCGGAGGAAATGGCTGCTGGACACAATTTACCGTATCCGACTTGGAAAGCGCTAAACAGACTAAGAACCGGCGTTTCACGCTGTGCTAGTAACCTGAAAAAATGCAGAATTTAAAGTTGTTGGTGTTCCGGACACGGAAAGTAAGTAAGTTTTCAATTACCTACTGCCGAGCTGGTGTAGATGTTGACAATCATCACATATTTTAAAAAATAAAAAAAGCATGACATGAAGCTTAAAAGCCAAGTACATTTTGTATTTAGACCACAAAAGAAAGAATCCACAAGTGCAGTTTTCAAGTAGTTCAGAGATTGGCCTACCTCTTATAGTTCTCGGACAAGCGTCTAGAGCTGTCCTCTGAGAATTTCAGAATTATGTTAGAACTTGTTCGGAATTGCATGGCGGTGACGCATCAGCTATTAGTGACATCACCGCAGGGAGACACAAAAGAAGGTCGGCGATAATTGAATTGTCACAGTAGATATTGCAGATTCCGCTATATGAGACTTTAGGAAATGAGGCTGTATGTAGGTTACGAATACGGGTACAAGCAGTTTATGATATTTTATATAAAATCGTGTTCATATATTATTGTAGACACAAATCTTTCACAGTTAGTCTTAAAATTTATAACGTAGCTCTGTTTCGTGTTGTGTTTAAAGTTTATGTAGTGGCGTCATTGTGGACTTTGAAAAAAGAAAAATCTGCATGACAAAAGAATAGTGGAGTTACAGAGACGATCAAAAATATTGAGACAAAATTCTTACTGTTGCTAAAATTTAAAGGTTGCTACTCATTATTGATTCTGTATTCTCAAAGTATGTGTTCAGAAAATTATCAAAATTAAAAACACCAGTAATAAAAAACAGAAGGAGAAAAATAAAGTAACAAAAATAGTTGAAGACTTCCACAAACTCTTGTACAGCTCGCAAAGCAAGGCCAATGAACCAAGAAAAGTGAACATGAAACAAAATTAAAATGTGGAATCGGAGGCATTACCAAATATGGAGGGATTTCACATAGAACGAGCCTTAAAAGACCTAAAAATGAATAAAGCTCCAGGACAAGACGCGACGGTATAATTGCAAAAATTTTGTAAAAAAGCAAGACAGTAACAGTCTTAACACGAACAGAGCTATTTAATAGAGATTTTTATAATAGTAAAATACCTAAAGACTGGAACGAGAGTATAGTAATGATTTAAGATAAAAAAGAAGACAGATCTGATCTGCAGAATTATAGACCTATGTCTTTGCTCAGACAAGTGCACAAACTGTTTATGAGAATTATTAACAACCGGTATAACAGGCTGGCTTTCGCAAGGGATATACATACATAGTACATCAGACCATCTGCTGACAATGAGAATATTAACAAAAAAGGCAAATGAACACCAACTACTCATATTTCTTGCCTTTTTAGACTATGAAAAGGCACTTTACAATATCGACATCTAAGCCATAGAGCCAGCTATTAAAATTTTAAAATAGATTCCAGATATAGGCAACTAATACATAATATCGATGGTTAAGAGCGCAGATATAGTATGTCCAAATATCTTAATTGTTGAGGAGAAAGTTTTCGCGTTACTTTTTGTTTGATACTGCTGATATACCGATATATCATAATGTTTGGGTAATAAGTTCGGGTATCATTATTAGCTTAATGTAGATAGTTTTTAAAATATTATGTATTATTGGGTTAAAAAATATTTGTTTGAAAATGTGTATGGACATACAACATAAGGTATGTTACTGCATGTCCGGACAAACAGTATTTACAGCCATGATAAGTTTGATCGCGTGAGCACTAATATTGTATGTCCAAAACATACTATGTGTGTGCACTTCCAAACGGATATAAAATATCTGTGCAAGTAGGTTTTTAGTACAAATGGGAAATACTATATTTTGGCAAGGCCGTTTAACCCATTTACAATCATTCTGGACTTTGTAGAACAGATATAGACAATGCAGAACATTCATATGACCCTACTGAATATTTTTATAATGTTATCTTAAAATCAGGAAAAAGTGGACATACTATATCTGTGCTCTTAACCATCGATATATTATATGAAAATGCATTAAACGTATCAAACAAAGTAATCTCGCCAAAGCTATTTAATCTAGCCCTAGAAGACATCTTCAGAACTAGTAGTTGGTCAATATTCGTTAAATGGAATTTTCCTTATTTTCTAGAACTTCTCCAAGGTAAAATTTTTCGATTTCACGACCTCTCGCTATGCCTGTTTTTTGCAGATTCCTTATCGTGGAAACTAAGGAATTTTCAAGTGACATAAAGAAGAAAATCACGGACACTGACCTATTAACACTAATATAGATACACTAACATAGATTATTTAGGAAACCACACAGTTTTCTAAGACTATGAAAATCTGATGACCTACAAAGGGAAAGAATGCTGAAATTATTAGAAGGACCAGGCTGGCATGGATAAAATTTGGAAAACTCAGTTGAATACTTCAGTGCATCCTTCCTACTATAACATATATATGTCAAACCTAGACCTACACCCTACATCAAGACAAACATGAAGAAATACGATTGTCAGATACAAAGAGAAACGATTGGGTGAGATCAGAACCAAAAGTTAACGATAAAAAAAATTGTCAAACTTAAATAGAGCTTTAGGCCACACTGCTAGACAAAAAGACTTCTTCTTCTTCTTCTTGTAGTGTCTATCCGTTGCGGATGTTGGCGACCATGATGGCAATCTGTACTTTGCACACTGCTGCTCTAAAAAGATTTGTGGTTGTTGTGTTGAACCATGTGCGTAGATTCTTCAGCCAGGAAATCCTTCGCCTTCCTGGTCCCCGTCTTCCCTCCAATTTTCCTTGCAAGATTAGTTGGAATAGTCCATATCTTTCGCTGTTTCTCATGATGTGACCGAGGTATTCGATTTTGGTTGCTCTTATTGTGGTTAACAGCTCTTTTTCTTTTTGCATTCTCAGCAAAACACCCTTATTAGTAACGTGGTCGTGATAAGATACCTTCAGGATTCGACGATAAAGTTACATCTCAAAAGCCTCAATTTTCTTGCAGGTGGCATCTGTGAGAGTCCACGACTCAACTCCGTACAACAGTATAGGAAAGATATAACATCGCGGTAACCTGACTTTTATGGGCAATGATAAATCATGACATTGGAATAACTTAGCCATTTTTTGAAATGCAGATTTTGCTTTCTCTATCCTACATTTAATTTCCATAGAATGGTCCCAGTTTTCATTGACGTTCGTACGAAGATAGGTGTATGTTTTTACTCTTGCTATTTGTTGACCGTTCACACTGATTCGCCCAAATTGCTGTTCCTTCTTAGAGATCATCATACATAAAAATAGACTAACATTGGAATATCAGAACTTTGGAGACCTTTCAAATTATGTATGCAATCAAGAGGAGGATCATTGACGATATAACAAAAAAAATTGCATAAACAAATTAAAAGTATGTTGCTGATAATAGAGATCGATGGAAGGATTTGGAAATTGTCTGGTCAATCACGGACGTGATTGTAAAAAGACTTGCCACGTTTGAGATGTGGTGTTACCGAAGAATGTAAAAAATGTCATTGATACAAGACGTAACAAACACAAAAATAAACATTAAGAAAGATTAAAAAGGAAAAAAAATAATGAACACCATGAAGGAAAGAAAAATAAGCTACTTTGGTCAAAAAATAAGAAATGAAAAACATGATTTGATGCGATTAGTTAGTTATACAAGGAAAAGTGAAAGAAAAAAGAGAACCGGGAAGACGATACATATCCGGGTTGAACATTTTACCTTGAATAGAACTTTTCAGAACCGCTGCAAACAAAATAAAATGGGCCGTGATGATCGCCATTATCCTGAAAGGATGAAACACACGAAGAAGAAGATTGAGTTACTTAAAAAATATATTTCAGCAATATTTCCGAAATTCTCTTTGGTTTTCTCATGAACTGTAGCATAACTGTTAGACCAGGACTAATCTGTAAAAAAAACGTGTATTTTTGGATGTGAGAGGTGGCATTCGGATTTTTGCAGATAAAGTTAGGTGACACCTTCAGTAATAATAATTGACTTATTCTCTTTCTCAAAATATGCCGGGAACATTAATAAAAAAATTAAAATATTTAATAATTTCGAAAAACAATGATTTTTTTCTGCTTTCTTTGCTTATAACTTTAAAACCGTTCATTTTGGAACAAAGTCGTTCAAAAAGAAAATAAAGATAATTGAATTTTTTATGATTTTATACGACCGGTCAAAAATGTCTTAAGGTATTACTTTTTCTGCAATATAGCAATAAATACAAAATAAGGGGGCAAAATACCCCTGTTGTTATTCAATGTTTCTTAACCGCTTTGGTGGCACTTCGGATTATTTAAGGGGCCTCAGCAATGTTTTAAAATTACAAACAATTTTTTGAATTATAAACAAATAGCTTTGTTTAATAATAAAAAAATTAATTTTTAGCAATGCAAATAATTAAAACCGGTATAATTTGACTTAAACTTTCAAATGCTCTTAGCAGAATTGCTATTTTTATTCTTTAATAAAAAGTTATTCTCTTTCAAAAATTGCAATTTTTCGGTTTTTTGAATGTTCCACCGCGTTTATCTCGAAAACTGTGCATCCTGCGAAAAAACTTGTAGGAACATTTTTTGCTTAGAATTACCCAAGAAATACAAAACAATGTTTTATTTTGCGAAAATCGATGTTATGTAATTTCTCAAGTTCTTTGTTTATAATAATCTTATCGACATCCGGATCAACTGTTACCCAAAAAATTCGTGTTCTACGGGTCAATATACATAAAAAAACTTAGGTCCATCTAAATAAAGGAGCCCGTAGCACCGCCTCCTGGACACAGCACTAATTTGTTTATAAGCCAAAAAATTGTTTATAAATTTAAAACATTGCTGAGGCTGCATAAATAATCCTATTTTAATTCTGTAAAGTGAATTAGATAGGTGGAGAGCTTCTTTATATGCAAAAAAAATGATAAACCTTTGTATGTTCTAGTTTTAGTTGTGCAAGATTTTAAAAAATTTCCAATTTTTTTAAAAAAGTTAAGATTGCAAAATTATTATGCAAAATCTAGTAAGACAATTTTAATGAAATTTGGATTACGGTTTTAGCACATTACAAAAATTTTCTAAGCGGATTAGGAAGTTTCCAAGTGTAACCTATGTGATGGAAAAACATTGAATAAAGACAGACTTGTTTTGCCCCTTTATTTTATATTTATTGCTATTTTGAAGCAAGGGTGTTAAATTAAGACATTTTTGACCAATTGTATCTGATAGAAAATTCAATTATCTTTGTTCTGTTCCTATACTTTGCTCCAAAATGAACCGTTTTAAAGTTATAAGCAAAGAAAGTAGAAAAAAAAAACGAAATTTTTTGAAATTTTTAAATATTTAATTTTTTTATTAATGTTCCGGGTATATTTGAGAAGGAGCATAACTCAATTAATATTAATGAAGTTATCACCTAACTTTATCCGCAAAAATCTGAATGCCACCTCTCACCTGAAAACCACCTAATCCACCTAATCCACCTAAAAACAGGTCCTTCCTAGTCTATAAAGAACTATAACAAACCAATTAAAATCCAATTTTTCCATATCTATTTCCATTAGGTGTTCAAAGACTGGAAAATTTCAAATGCTTTTCGACAAATGCTCGTGTTATACTATTTTCTTAACAGGTGTTGTCTCAATTCAGCTTTGCAAGGAGGTCATAGTAGATGGATCACACTTTTTCAACATTTTTTTAAAAGGGTATCATCAAGTCACGTAATTTTTCACGAGAGAATGGAATCGTTGTGCTCGAGGACGCAAACAGCTATGGATATACGTTCTTTCTTACACTGCAGCTTATCTACAGCGCTTTTCATTCACATAAATGCCTAATTTTTTTTGATCACCTGGCAGGTAATAAATCTCACAAAAAAAGCTGTCGTTTTTATAATATTTATTTTTAATATTAAAAAATACCCTGTCAAAATATCAATTGCACGTCCCTGTCCTGAAAGAAAGTAGATAGCTCTACACGTATAGTTCTATATTTGATACTGGTTAATGTTCTTCTTTGTGTGCCGTGTTTGTTTTCAAATGTTGCTCGGTCGGCAGCTACCTATATGAAACAATGCAATTCCTCTACCGTTCGACCTGTCCATTGTCTAATGTTACGCAGCCAGGACAATTGTTTGCTTCCAACCCAGCGTTTTCCTTCGATTTTGCCCTGAATTATCAACCGGCCTAAGCAATATTTAGGTTGTCTCATTATATTCGACACCCCCATCGAACAAGGTTGTAACTCAGTTTTAGCGATTTTACAGGAGAGGCAAAAAACGAAAACATGACTTTTTAAAAATTTGTAGCGAAATAATTAGAATCTTTTACACTAATGTGACATGATATTTATATCTTAATAAGGGATTACTGTGAGATGTGTGTTTTGTAATTTTAACCCTTAAGTACTAACATCCCGTCTCTCAGACGGCATCGCTTGACGAAAGTGGGATATTTCCCTTCCTAGAAAATTTTGATGGTCACCCGTTTATGACTTTTCAAGTTGGGTTGTTCTTTAGTAGTATTGAATTCGGCAATTTGCTGCAGGTTGTTATTCGAAAGATATTTAGGCTCAAAGTGTGATTTCCGTCTAATAGACGGAAAACAAAACATGTTAGTGTTTGTGCCCAGTTCGTCATTACACATAATGTGCCCTAGTTCATCAAAAAACATCAAATAAGCGAATAAAGACCCTAAGGAATCTATGGTTTGATGAGGTAGAAGACGACATAGGCGAAGTGGAATCAATTTGTGATGAAAATGCTGCCACTGACTACCATTGCTACACTGTACTAACTATAGTACCTGTCAGTTTTTTTTGTTTTAACATTTTTTAAAAACCTTTTTATTTTCAGTTTTCTTACTCTTTGTTTAACTCGATTATAAATTTTTATTAAGATTCTTTAATTTGTTTAATTTTTATTACATTTTTTTTTTCAGAGGCAAAAAGGTACACAAACAATTCTTCCATTCTTGTTAAAATGGTTTTTATTTTAATAAATGCAGAAAAACTAGATTAATTACTATGTCTTTTAGATAATCAATACTTTCAGTAATCCATCGAGATATTTTTTTGCATTAAAATATTTAACAAAAACAAAAATTACGACTAAAGTGTTAAACCCGTCTGTCAGGCGGTTAGTTAGTGTTTACGTCATTGATTTAAGATGTTGGTACTTAAGGGTTAATAACTATTGAAAATCTTGAGTTTGATTGAGATACAACCTTGAAATTAAACATGAGTATTCATAGAAGAAGGTTGTAAGTCGCCTAACAACCATTTTACACTCTCTGCGTTAATTATTTTTCCCGTTTAACTATTAAACGGTTGTATGTTTTGAATTATTTGCAGTATAGCTTGGAGAAAATGCGTTTTTAAGGGATATTTAAACAAAATATCAACTAACAGTTTTCACAATTTTAATTGGAAATTATAAATTTTACAATAACAATAATATTCTATCACTATGAAAAAATCAGGGTATGAAATATCTCAAATTTTTCATATTTTTATTGCGTATCTGTAAATATTTAATTCTAGACCATTTACTTGATTACTTTAGTCTTTTACTATTAACATCTACATCAAAATTAACATGTGTGTCCTTAAATATGTTAAAATGTAGAATTTGGTTCTGATTTAATTCAGTTACGGATTTAGGCTTGCCTAATGCTTTGGCATATCGTATCATGATTATCCATTGGTCTGGAGCATATACGACTTAATGTTTTTCCGTTTTTCTATAAGGGCATGCATTGAATCTCCCTCGTTTTGTGAATATGCTTTTTCGAAAAATACATGTGTAATGTTAATATTACACTGTTTCACTACACTCAAAAAAATTTAGTTCGTAATATCGATTAACAGTGATTACTGAATAGTATTTCGTTGTCACAACAATTTAATTTGTTGTTTCAACGAACTTTTAGACATTGACGAATTTGGTTATTGTCACAATGATTGAATAATAATTGTGAGAATAACTAGAGTACATTAATCAATAACACTCAATTTATTCAGCCAATAACTTAGTTTCGTATATTTAATAAATACTGTTAATTCTGGCAGCAACTCACGTTCTTGATTTCGTAGATGACAAGCAATTACCTTGGTTTATCGTGACAACGTACAGATTTCATTAAAACAATGTACAAATGTTGTTAATATAGAGTAATATATGATTATTGAATAGATGTAAATTGATTGTTGTGACAACGAATGCATTAATCAATCTACTACTGCATGTAATTCCCACGACCAATGCGGTCATTGTGACAATAATCGTAGTTGTTGAGACAATAAATGTTTTGCTTGACCATTTGAAAGTTAACGGTTTTTCCTTATCGTGATACCCCTAGCTTCTCTGTGTTACCGAAGTGCCGAATAATAATTGCATTTCGTTTTCAAGTGTAGTCCGTAGTAGAAGGAAGTTCTTGTGTGTCTATTATCGTGAAATTTCGGTCGAATTCTTTTTAAATGTACTCATTTTTTTCGAATCCTGAGAAAACTATTTATTATTTTTGAAAATTTAAAAGCAAAATAAAATATTACAGTATTATCGAGGGTCTGAAGTCCCTGAGAACCTCTATAATGATTATTTTAATAAGTTACAGGGGTGAAAAAAGAAAATTTAGTATGATTTTTAATTTCAAATAGGCATACCATTTAACAGAAACTTTTTGTTTATTCTAAGGGACTTTCTGCCCTCGGTAATAATGTAATATTTTATTCTGCGTTTAAATTTTTCAAAAATACTTATTAGTTTTCTCAAAATTTAAAAAAAATGAATGCGTTTAAAAAGAATTCGATCGAAATTTTGCACCTGCACTCTCAAAAAGGATTAAAGTGTTATACATTTTTGGAATCAATATTTCAAACGCTTTTAAATAAGCTGTCGCATGACTTACTTTTTCATTAAAAAAAATCAAAGTTACGCCGCGCCTGTCACCTGAAGAGGGATCGTGTAAAGTTCGAAACATTGATGTTATAATATACTTTGATTATTTTAAAAATCGACCTGTCCGAGCGTTTTGCTTATGTGCTAAAAATAAATAAGTTAATAAGGGGGCGGGGGGAGTGTAACACTTATTCCAGTACACTGTATAAGTGAAATCATATGAAAAATCACACAGTGTAAAGTCCTTTAGGTTAAGGACAAAAAAGGAGGATTTAAAAAATTATTATTAATTAGTTAATATCATACATTGGGCTATTGCATTCAGTAATTATTAATATAAAATACGTTCATAGTAGGAATGAACGAAACTGATTGTAAGAATGAATAGAATTGATTGTAAGAAAAACCGTATTTATTGTGGGAATGAACGGAAATAATTGTAGAAATAAACGAAATACGTTAGGAGAAATAACACTGTTATTGAGACAACGAATAGTCTTCGTCGGTCAATTAACGACGTTGTTGTTTCAATAAATAGTGTTCGTTAACTCAGTGAACAGAGTTCGTAATATCAATAAATAGTGTTCGTTGACTCAGTGAACAGAGTTCGTAATACTAATAAAGTGATATTATGGTATATATAATGAATGTTCATCCATTCAATAAACGTAATACATTGGCTCAACGAACGAAAATAATTAATTGATGAACATCGTTTTGATGTCCCAATAAAATCAAGAATTGGACAAATTTTAAGTATTGCGTTTGTTCTCTGAATTAACATTTTTATTGATATTACGTACCTTTTTCGTTGAGTGTATATAGAAGTATGTAGCAAAAACTATTCTATATTTATTTTGTCCACCGCAACTATCAAAATGGAAAAAAACTTTAAATCCTTTTTTTATTTTCATTTCGATAAATTGACTTATGAAATACACCATATGTTTAAATACTTGATAAATAAAACATACGCGCAACAAAGTTGTAACTCATTTAAAATCCTTGTTAATCGTCAAGTATAAAGAAAGTAAATGTTTAACATAGGGAGTATCTAGTGTTACTGCCTTTTTTACGCTAAAATGGCACACGTAAGTTAAAATACAACTTTTTTCAATGGAGTATTAGCCAAACTACTGAGAATAAAACTATGTCGTTTATATTGACGTGTGCGCAATTTTTTGCTGAATTCGCCTGTGTTGAAATCTGAAAATAGATGTAACTTTAGTTACAGCCTTGTTCGATGGGGGTGTCGATATGAAAGAAGTCCCGAACCTTTCTCATTTTTATGGCGTTGATCAATTCTCGCTCTTTGTGCATGGTCTCCAGCACACGTTCGTTGGATAGGTGTGCTGTCCATGGGACTCTGAGTTTGCGACGATAACACTACAACTCGCACGCTTCTAATTTGTTGAGATTCTTTACTTTTCACTTTTATACTGGTTAACAGTATGCATACTGATTAATAGTATGCATATATTCAGAAGCAATTCCCTGTATTACAGATGCGCACCCTGAAAATAATCCTGGGGCGCCCATGCAACCATCTTGCAGAGTTAAAATCCCTGGCAAATTGCCTGGCTTGTTAATTTTCTTTACACTTAAATACATAACTGTACCTAACGATAAAACACTGAAAACGTTTGTTTTCTATATTTCCACAAAATTTATTATAACTATGTGACTACAGCTGTTTCGGCAGAGTGCCTTTCTCTATCACATATACTCTAGCACATGTACTGGCAAGATATCAACAAAAATAGCCAGATACATAAAAAGAAAGGAATAACACCAGCTTTCAGAACTAACACAAACTTAAGCAAATATATTAAGAACAATAAGAGCCGAAAGAGAAAACAACTACAGAGTGGTGTCTACAAACTAACTTGTGGTGACTGTCCGAAAACTTACATCGGTCAAACTGGCAGAACCTTTGACAAACGGATAACAGAACACAAAAGGGCTTTTAACAATAGAAAAACAGACACTTCTACATACGCACTTCACCTTCTAGATCATAATCATTCTTTTAATGAAGTTTCAAATTCTGCATATTCAAAATAAAGGCCTTAAGCTATCTTTATTAGAATCTATGTAAATTAATAAATTGAAAAATACAGATATAATTCTGAATGACCAACTCGAGACAAACAGCTCCCCACTCCTCAACCTCTTCAGTTAAAAACTTTAAAAAGGTAAACCCATAGTAAACTAAATCACTTGAGAAAGGCACTCTGCCGAAACAGCTGTAGTCACATGGTTATAATAAATTTTGTAGTAGTATAGAAGACAAACTTTTTCAGTGTTTTATTGTTAAATAAAATGAACTTCCATCAAGTAACGGTCGAATCCATCAATTATTTAACTGTACCTTAAAGTCTACTCAAAGATAGTTTTTGCAATAACAATTTTTACCCTTTTATAACTTTTGGGGGATTTTTGGGGAAAATGCTTAGAGAAAAAAGAGTTACCTGAAAATGTTTCAGCTTGCTTACAATTCCTACCCAAAAATGTCTAACAGCTCTCGTGCTAACACGGATGCTGATGACTTAATGTCCAACACACATATGCAATTGTACCGGGTGTCCCAATAAGAATGGCTCTTGGCCATATCGCAAGAACCGTTTATAGTACAGCTTTGAGAAAAAAAATATTTATAACAAAAGTTGCCTCGGGAAACGCCTGGAAATTATTTTCATAATTGTAGGTTCACCGCTAGAAGGCGTAATTAAATACCAAAAATTATATATATATATATATATATATATATATATATATATATATATATATATATATATATATATATATAGTGGGGTTCCTACGGTCTCCTCCGCATCCCACATTTCGCTCGCCATCGTTTTCTATCCACCCATTCGTTTTCGTCAATAGCTCTATCTGCCATAGACTGTTCTATGCCTTTCTTCCATGTTTCTGTAGGCCTTTCTCTTCTTCTTCTATTTATGGGTGTGTAATTTAATGCTCTTTTCGGCCATCTTTCCCCTGACATCCTCATAACATGACCATACCATAGCAATTTCTTTGTTTCTATATGATCAACCGTGGAATATAAACTCTTTGTCCGTCGTCTTATTTCCTCATTTGATACATGTTCTAATCTAGATACTCTGCATGCTCTACGTAAGTAATCCATTTCCGCTACTTCTATATTTTTTCTTTCCTTTCCTGTGAGTTGCCAACACTCTGCTCCATAAGTTATAATAGGTTCCACAATTGTTCTGTAGATTGTTAACTTTGTGTTCAGCTTCACCTTGTTAGACCATAGTAGACCATTTAAAATACGAGTTGCTTTCCTTCCTTGCTGTATCCTATGCTGTATGTCTCTTTTTGTAGTTCCTTCTTCTGATATTATGCTTCCTAAATATCTATATTCCTTACATTTCCTTATACTTCTTAAGTCTAATTCCGGATCTTCGGTTTCCTCTCCTATTCTCAAATATTCCGTTTTCTCCATGTTCATACATAGGCCCCATTTTTCATATTCGATCTGTAACTTTCTTAGCATATAATCCATATCATGTTCATCGTTGGCAAGAATTACTTGGTCATCAGCAAAAAACAAAGTTGTTAAGCAGTTTTCTTCAATCATTATTCCCATCCCAGCAACTGTTTTCCTCCATTGCTCCAGAGCTTTCTGGATGTATATTTTAAATAGTGTTGGCGATAAGCAGCACCCTTGCCTTAAACCTTTTGTAACAGGGAATAGTTTCGACATAGATTTTCCCTGTTTAATACAACTTTTCGGATTTTGATACCTATTTTGAATTGCTCGCACATATGCTTCGCTTATGCCTATCGTGATCAAAATTTCAAAGAGTTTCTTTAAAGGCACCGTGTCGTAGGCTTTTCCAGATCAATAAATGTTAGGTGAGTAGACAGATTCCTTGCTCTTCTTTTCTCTATTATTTGTTGCATCACGAATATTTTATCTGCGCACGATCTACCGGCGCGAAAACCACTTTGTTCTTCCATGTCCTGAATTTCTAATTAAATTAAATTCTGATAAATATCAAAAATTAAAAAATCAAAACTTTACAAAATTTGCCCAATGAAAGGGCACTGGAAATCCAATCATCGTATTCTTCATAAAATTCTGCGCATATTTGATTTCACAAATTTAAGTCTACCTTTGAAAATAAGAGGTGGGGGTGATAGGGAACTTTGTTATGAAAACATGGCTGTAAGTCCGGTTCTGCTAAATCGAATTTTGCAAACTTAGTCTTGTTGAAAACAAATCTTCTTCGTTAATGTAAGAGTTATAATTTACAGCTACGGGACGATATTTAATTATTTTTAGAAATCTAGTTTTATTTGAAAAATATTAAATACAAGTATTGCATTGCATTTTTAATCCTATATTACAAAATTAGATCAAATTAGCAATAGAATAGCGAAAACCGCATGTCGATACCTTTTTTATATCTCGAGATATCTTAAGAAACGTGTAAATTTTAAACCTAACCGTTACTGTCACCGGTAAACCAAGTCAAGGAAAGGTAGTGTGCTGTGGAAAACATAAAGAAACATTTTCCAGATGTCAACGTATATAATTAATTAAAACAGCAATAAGGCAAACAACACTATAAAATATAACAAAGAAATAAAGCAACTACTTAGTGACGGCTTAAATGTTCAAATTATTGCCCATTATTTTTGATTCAAGCATTTACTCTTTCAAAAGAAGATTAAACAGCAGTCTTAATATCTGCTGTCGATATGCTATGCATGGGGTTTCGTATTCTCTGGATCATTTTTTCTCGAGTAGGCCTAGCTGCTAAAACAAGGTCTTTATTCCGTCCACATACTTAAATAAAAGTGAAATGCCAAACAGTCCCCACACCAAACAGTTAAATCTGGTGATAGTCAGATAATTGGACCCTTTCTTTTTGATAATGCTATTATTGGTTAACGCTATCTAATTTTTTTACGGAATGAATGTCCACGTCTTCTGGAAGATGTACCGCTAGCAGTTCGTAGGTCCATGTTGTTTTAGCACGATGGTTGTCCCGAGCATTTTTCCAGAGTAGTAAGAGATTTTTCAGATGAGTTATTCGCTGGTAGATGGATAGGACCTGGAAGCCTATTTTTTGGCTAGCCAGATCACCAGATTTAACTATTTTAAACTTTTATATGGGGGCGGATTGAAATACATTGTTTTTGCCGCTAGGCTCACTACTCGAGAAAACATGATCAAGAGAGTAGGAAACGCCATGCAAAGCATTGCTAGAGCCGAAATTGAGACTGGTGTTCAATATATTCTTAAAGAGTAAATACTTGAATCAAGAACGATGGGCAATAATTTGAACATTTAAGTCGTCACTAAGTAGCTGTTTTTATTTCTTTGTTATATTTTATAGTGTTGTTTGTCTTATTGTTGTTTTAATTAATACACGGTGACGTTTAAAAAATGTTCTTTTTTCCACAGCACACTACCTTTCCTTAACTTCGTTTACCGGTGACAGTAACAGTATTACCCCAGGCTGTGGGTGAAAAAACGTGATATAATTCAGGAATTTTTGAAACCTATCAGATGTTGTAAAGGACGATGCCAGGAATAACTTCTACTAAAATGTAACCAAAAATATTGTGCGCTTTTTTTTATTGCGATTTTCATTTGTTAAATTTGCAATTTTTAATGATTTTTAATTTTGTAGCTTAGGATATTGATTTTAGAGAAATTGATTCTTGAAATTGATTCTGAGAAATTCTTTCTAAATTCATATTATTTGACACACCTCGTATAAAATTAACAAACTTGGAAAACTGATGATTGTATCTTAAGGTTTAGACCATGCACAGATTTTTATGAAGAATAACTTTTTTCCTTAAATTATTAATAAAAGAGTTATTACATGTCTAATTAATAAAAATGATGTTCGGAATCGGTAATTTAGGAAAATTTCAGAATTTTTTTTTCAAGTAGAAGGCTGTTATTGCATATTTGAATATGGTTTTTAATTACAAATAACTTTTCATAATAAAATTTTTTGATATTTTGAAATATAAAGGTAGTTTGCTCTTGAGCGAAATTCATATTTTTTGACATATACTATTGACAAAATTTGATATCTGATGATTGAATCTTAAGTTTTACACTATGCAGAGCACTTTATAAAGAATGACTTTTTTTCGTAAAATTGATATTAAAAAAGTTTCCCATATGGTTCCAAGTTACGCAGACACCCTGTATATTATAGGAAAAGTAAAAATTAAAAATGGAAGTGTGTAGCGGCTCAAAAGAAAATTTTATTAAGTTGAATCAACAAAGAAAAATATCTCAAAGTGCAAAGTTGAAAAATCAATATTTGTTGAATAAGCCTTTAACTAAATGTTGCAAATGGAAGTCGATTGATCTACATGTCGTATCTAATCAAATATTTATCCTACTGTGGGAACTGGTAATGGAAATGTAAAGTTCTCCCGCACGGCCCATTTTAACTTGTAATCACATGAGTATGAGTAAGTTTAGTTCCGTTATGCAAAAGCAGAACTAGATACTATTGATTAAAATTACGTATTGGAATGCAGTATTGAGGAGGATTTCAATAGGTAGTTACGAGTTGATAACTTGAAATACACAGCAGAGGTGCAGGATTCTGATTTTCTCTAGGTAATTGTACGGGGCCGTGTGCATATTCCATGTGAAGGCCATTGTTACAGCTAAGTGTATAGCGTGCACGCATTACATATTTATACGCTGCAGAGTAAATTATTAACAGGTGATAAATGGTTTACAGTGATATATCATTTGGCAGAAAAACAGTTTGACATGAACAAATAGAAAAGCGAGCAAAAAATAATATTAAAACTAAAGAAATGTGATATATTAAAAAATAATGATTCCTGTATTCCTGTTTCATCGACTTCGAAAAAGCGTTCGACAGGGGCCGACATTAAAAAGTAATAGAATTATTGAAAAACAGAGATATAGACAGACGAGATTTACGAATTATCATCAATCTGTATTGGAATCAAAAGGCCAATATAAAGATAGAAGAACAAGAATCAGAGAATATTGAAATAAAGAGAGGAGTAAGACAGGGTTGTGTTCTGTCGCCGCTACTGTTTAACCTGTACAGTGAAGCCATATTTTAGGAAGCGATAGCGAAGTGATGGAATCTCTATAACGGAAGAATAGTAAATAACATAAGATTCGCTGATGACACCGTTATAACGGCAGACACCCTGGAATCGCTACAAGAATTACTAAATAGAATTAACGATTATTGCATTTGATACGGACTAAAAATAAACAAGAAAAAAACTAAATTTATGATTGTCTCAAAAACAGAACATGGAAATGAAAGGTTATTAATAGGGAAAACCCAAATAGAAAAAGTTAAGACATATAAATATCTGGGAACCTGGGTTGATGACAAAAGTGACCAAAGTAAAGAAATTAAAGTCCGAATTGGAACTGGAAGACAAGCATTTATAAAAATGAAGACGCTTACAAACAAAGACCTTCAGTTGCCTCTCAGATTGAGGACTCTATGATGCTACATATTTTCTACATTGCTATACGGAATGAAAGCTTGGACATTGAAGAGGCAACAGATATAAGAAGAATAGAAGCGTTCGAAATGTGGTGTTACAAAAGAATATTGAAAATTCAGTGGGTTCAAAGGATTACCAATGTTGAAGTGCTACGATATTTAAATAAGGAGTTGGAAATTATGAAGAGTATAAAAACTAGAAAATTGGAATATTTGGGTCACATTACCAGGAGAGAAAATATGAGTTGCTGAGAATTATTGTCGACAAATTGATAACTTGAAATACACAGCAGAAGTGCAGGATTCTGATTATCTCTAGATAATTGTACGGGCTCGTGTGTATGTTTCATGTGAAGGTCATTGTTACAGCTAAGTGTATAGCGTGCACGCATTACATATTTATATGCTGCAGAGTAAATTATTAACAGGTGATAAATGGTTTACAGTAATATTTCATTTGGCAGAACAACAGTTTGACATGAACAAATAGAAAAGCGAGCAAAAAATAATATTAAAACTCAAGAAATGTGTTATATTATAAAAATAATGATTCCTTTATTCCTGTTTCATCGACTTCGAAAAAGCGTTCGACAGGGTCCGACATGAAAAACTAATAGAATTATTGAAAAACAGAGATATAGACAGACGAGATTTACGAATTATAATCAATCTGTATTGGAATCAAAAGGCCAATATAAAGATAGAAGAACAAGAATCAGAGAATATTGAAATAAAGAGAGGAGTAAGACAGGGTTGTGTTCTGTCGCCGCTACTGTTTAACCTGTACAGTGAAGCCATATTTTAGGAAGCGATAGCGAAGTGATGGAATCTCTATAAACAGAAGAATAGTAAATAACATAAGATTCGCTGATGACACCGTTATAATGGCAGACACCCTGGAATCGCTACAAGAATTGCTAAATAGAATTAACGGTTATTGCATTGGATACGGACTAAAAATAAACAAGAAAAAAACTAAATTTATGATTGTCTCAAAAACAGAACATGGAAATGAAAGGTTATTGATAGGGCAAACCCAAATAAAAAAAGTTAAGACATACAAATATCTGGGAACCTGGGTTGATGACAAAAATGACCAAAGCAAAGAACTTAAAGTCCTAATTGGAACTGGAGTGTAAGCATTTATAAAAATGAAGACACTGCTTACAAACAAAAACTTTCAGTTGCCTCTCAGATTAAGGACTCTAAGATGCTACATATTTTCTATATTGCTATACGGAATGAAAGCTTGGACATTGAAGATACAACACATAAGAAGAATAGAAGCGTTCGAAATGTGGTGCTACAGAAGAATATTGAAAATTCAGTGGGTTCAAAGGATTACCAATGTTGAAGTGCTGCGACGTTTAAATAAGGAGTTAGAAATTATGAAAAGTATAAAAACTAGAAAACTGGAATATTTCAGTCATATTACCAGGAGAGAAAAATATGAAATACTGAGAATTATTATGCAAGGAAGGATCCAAGGAAGAAGAAGCATAGGAAGAAGACGCATCTCCTGGCTGAGGAACCTTAGAGAATGGTTTAACTGTAGTTCATTAAAACTATTCAGAGCAGCAGCCAACAAAGTGACCATAGCCATTATGATATCCAACCTCCGATAGGAGAGGGAACTTTAGGAAGAAGAATTTATCAATGTTGTTCTGAAGCTATTTTCTTGTGGCATTTTTACAATTTTAACTATATTATAATATATTTATATTTATCTATATTTAATTATAACTATATCCCTTGTGATTTACTATGAGATCTCTAACGTGAGAATTTTAATGTCACCGTTGCATGTGGTTGTCTTTTTAAAGACAGATCACATGCTCTGATTTTTTGTGACGGATATTCTTGAGTTGGGGTAGATTTCATGTAATCGAATGAACTATCTTTCAGTAAAGTCGTCCCAGGAACGCAACTCATAAATATTGGCAATATCATATTAAAGTCTTCTACTGTAAAATGTATCATATGTATCTGAATTGCCGATATAAATGAGTCAAATTAAATAAATTATTAGAAGAATTTTTTTACTAAGCAACAACATTTTTGTTTATGTTAGTAGTATTTTGTATTTTGACAACGGCACCCGATTTGGGCGTCGAAACGTTAATAAAAATCATTTTTTAATAATATTGTGGCTTATTTCCCATTATATATAGTTAAAAGAATTTATCATATACATAAACAGAATAAATACTCTTCTAGAAAGTTAGCATAATGATGATGCTGTTGAAAATTTTTTTTAAGAGGAAACAGTAGCGATCAACATGTAGCAAAAACGCGTTTCAAGATTGCGGCTATAATTTTGAATATTTTTTCGAGATATTTGGCACACGTATTCGTAATATAATAAAGAATGGCGGTACAGAGCCCAATTTGAAAAATATATTAATATGTGGAAATTACTCTGTAATTAAATACAGTATTAAAAAAACGAGCCTGTACCGCCATTAAAAAGAACAGAAAAATACACTTTCTTCAAATAAACTTTTTTATCCGATGCCTAGATTTTGTGTCATTTTGGAACTACTAAAATTTTTTATTTCATTAGTAGTTCCAAAATGACAAAAAATCTAGGCATCGGATAAAAAGTTTATTTGAAGAAAGTGTATTTTTTTGTTCTTCTTAATGGCGGTACAGGCTCGTTTTTTTAATATTGTATTTAATTACAGAGTAATTTCCACATATTAATAGATTTTTCAAATTGGGCTCTGTACCGCCATTCCTTATTATATTAAGAATACGTGTGCCAAATATCTCGAAAAAATATTCAAAAGTACAGCTGCAATCTTGGAACGCGTTTTCGCTACCTGTTGATCGCTACTGTTTCACCTTAAGAGATCAAATCAACTTCTTTGCGCCGTCTTCCTTCGAAAATTGGCCAGCACTCATCGGCCCAGTTCACATGAAAGGTGATACTAGATACAGATACTAGATACTAGGCTGAAAAGCAGAACTAGACACTATTGATTAAAATTACGTATTGGAATGCAGTACTGAGAAGGATTTCAATAGGTAGTTACGAGTTAATAACTTGAAATACACAGCAGAGGTGCAGGATTCTGATTTTTTCTAGGTAATTGTACGGGCTCGTGTGTATGTTCCATGTGAAGGCGATTGTTACAGACAACTGTATAGACCAGGGCTGATCTGTGAAAAAACGTCTATTTTTGGATGTGCGAGGTGGCATTCAGATTTTTGCAGATAAAGTTAGGTGACAACTTCAACAATAAAAATTGATTTATGCTCCTTCTCAAATATGCCCGGAACATTAATAAAAAAATTATATTAAAAATTTCGAAAAACATCGACTTTTTTCTACTTTCTTTGCTCATAACTTTAAAATGATTCATTTTGGAACAAAGTCTTAGGGAAAGAAACTAAAGGTAATTGAATTTTGTATGATAAACGACTGGTTAAAAATGTCTTAAATTATTACCCTTTCTGCAAAATAGCAGTAAATACAAAATAAGGGGCAAAATAAGCCTGTTTTTATTCAACGTTTTTCAACCACTCTGGTTGCACTTAGAACTTTTGTAATTCGCTTAGAAAATTCTTACAACATACTTAAATCATTAACCAAATTTCATTAAAATCGACCTGATAGATTTTGCAGAATAATTTTGCAATCTAAATTTTTTTTAAAGTTCAAATTTTTTAAAAACTTTCTGAAGAAAAAGTAGACCATTTAGAAGTTTGCTAATTTTTTTTTCATATAAAGAGGTTCTCTACCTATCTAATACACTTTACAAAATTAAAATCGGATTATTTAACGGCCTCAGCACTGTTTTAAAGTTATAAACAATTTTTTGGCTTATAAACGAATACAGTGAGGACGTTTGAGTTGGCATAAATTAATTTTCTCGAAAATAGGTGTCTCTGGAAAAAATCCCGAAACAGGTCGATTTTTATTTTTAAATGCTATTTTTTTTTGCTATACAGTAAGGTCTCGTTTTATGGGGTGGATACGTTCTACAGAAAAGCGCATATAAAAAAATCGCATTAGAAAGACTTTACTTGCATTGAAAAGTAGGGACACGTTCCGTAATTTTCTAAAATCATATAAAACCAAAAGTTTGTCCACCAAAATTTTAAGTAAAATCTTAAAAAAGAAATAAAAAAATAGACTTGCGATATTGAGTTGGCAAAAACCTATTCTTATGAAAAGTAAAACTTGACGACACTCGCAATAAAGGTTTCAATTTAGAAATTAAAATGTGCTGCATATAAAGCCGCGTCCGCAGTGGTAAATTTTTACGTGCGTATTGAACTAATGGTTTGTCGCAAAAATTTGCGTCGCGAATTTAACTGCTCGACCATCGAAAATTTTCGAAATGGAAATCCTTTTATCTTCGCTCAAAAACCGACAACCGATGGAGCGTGTGTGTGTGTTGTGTGCGTTGAAAATAAGCACAGTTTACCTCGAGAATGAAAATATTTGCGACCAACAACAGCTGGTTCGTTGTAAATTTTTACCAGTGAGGAAGCGGCTTTATACTGCAACTTGAAATCAGCAAAATTTAAACTCGTCACTTATAAAAATGAACGAAGCACCGCTAAGAGAAAATTAAATTTCAAAACAACTAGGTAATACAAGTTATACCTTTCAATGTGAAACTCAGAATGATGTCATAGCGACATCGTGTAACAAAGTGGAATCCCCAAATAAAATGGCAAACGCTCGCTTTATTGATATCTGAAAAAAAAATAGAAATTTTTGAATGAAATATAAGCCGCACAACTTTAAAATCGCATTAAAAAATCCGCATAAAAAGAGACCTTACTGTATATATCATACTAGTGACTTCATCCATCTCGGCGTAATGACTTAATCGATGACTTTTTGAAATGAGAATAGGTGCCGTGTGTTAGCTCAATCGAAAGACTATTCAATTGTGTATTTACTAATATAAACATTAACATAATTATTTATACAGGGTTTGAATTAAAAAAAAAAATTTTATTTAAATTAGTTCGAATATTTAGATTACGTCATCACACCCAGATGGCTGGGTGTGATCACTAGTATGATATTTATGCCAAAAAAGTATAATTTAAAAATAAAAATCGATCTGTTTCGGGATTTATCTCCAGAGTTGCCCATTCTCAAGAAAATGAATTTATTCCAACTAAAATGTCCTCATTGTATTTGTTTATAAGCCAAAACATTGTTTATAACTTTAAAACAGTGCTGAGGCCGCTTAAATAACCTGATTTTTATTCTGTAAAGTGTGTTAGATAGGTAGAGAACCTCTTTATTTGTAAAAAAATTTGCAAACTTCTAAATGGTCTACTTTTTGTTCAGAAAGTTTTTAAAAAATTTGAACTTTTTAAAGAAAAATTAGATTGCAAAATTATTATGCAAAATATATTAGGTAAATTTTAATGAAATTTGGTGGACGGTTTAAGTATATCGTGAGAATTTTCAAAGCGAATTATGAAGCTTCTAAGTGCAACCGAAGTGGTTGAAAAACATTGAATAAAAACAGTATTTTTACCCCTTTATTTCTATTTATTGTTATTTTGCAGAATGGATAATAATTTAAGACATTTTAAACCAGTGGTATATTATACAAAATTCAGTTATCTTTATTTTCTATTCCTACGACTTTGTTCCAAAATGAATCGTTTTAAAGTTATAAGCAATGAAAATAGAAAAAAATCGATATTTTTCGAAATTTTTAAAAATTTAATTTTTTTTATTAATGTTCCGGGCATATCTGAGAAGGAGCATAAGTCAATTATAATTACTGAAGTTGTCACCTAACTTTATCTGCAAAAATCCGAATGCCACCTCTCACATCTACCTCAAGACAGATCCACCCTGGTCTAGTATAGCGTGCACGCATTACATATTTATACGCTGCAGAGTAAATTATTAACAGGTGGTGAATGGTTTACAGTGATATATCATTTGGCAGAACAACAGTTTGACATGAACAAGAAGAAAAGGCGAGCAAAAAACAATAATAAACTCAGGAAATGTGATATATTATAAAAATAATGATAACACATTTATCATAAACATAAACATCTTATAAATATCATATCTTCTAGAAAGTAAGCATAACGATGATGTTGAAAATTTTTTTAAGAGATCAGATCATCTTCTTTGTGCCGTATCTCTTCGAAGATTGGCCAGCACTCATCTGCCCAGTTCACATGAAAGGTGATAAAACTGTATGTAATAGTTACAGCGGAATCGCACTATTAGAAGTAGTATACAAGATATTGGCAAAAACTATTTAGAAGAAGAGTAAAACCCTACGAATGAGAGATAATAGGAGAATACCAGGCTGGTTTGAGACTGGAAAGAACAACAGCTGACAAATTTGTATGTTTAAATTATTACAAAACAACAGTTATGAACAAAATTTAGGTTTTAATATGCTCTTTATTGCTTTTAAACAGGCCTATGACTCCATCTCAGGAAACGGACCATACGAAGCGCAGTAATATTTCTAGAAATACTAATAGGCCAATCAAGTTAGGTTTTTACTAGACATAACGGAAAAGACGAGGTTTGACAGTTGAAATGTGTAGTATGAGATATTACAAAAAGACTACCATCTTTGGATTCATCAATTTTTTAGTGGAACATTTTTTAAATAAACAATCAAAACGTCAAACTTAGTTTTTTACTCATAACTTAAAAACTTGTTTATTTAGAAATTTGACGTCCACAGGTAACTTTCTCAGAAAAAAAAGATACATCGAATGAGATACGCTAAATAAAAATCGGTTAATAAACAAAAAAGTTATTGCAAAACGGATGACAAAATCACTGTTTTTGAATATAGTTAATAACAATTTTATTGTTTGTTAAAATACGTTTTAATATACCCAAAATTTAGGGCACTATGGTGTTTGAATGGTGTGCAAAAAATGATCCAGATCTGTTAAATAGTTTTCGTAAAATTGAATTTGTTTATAAAATTTTTTGAAAATCGAGCTAATTTCTGAGGCTGGTCCAGTTAATATGGCTGAATGTATCTCAATAGTCCGGGGCTCATTTCCTTCGTTGAGATGTATACTAACAGCTTATGAAAAAAAATTTAAAAAAAATTACATATACGTACACAAAATTATTTGTTAATAAATAGCAGTTTTTAAGCTTATAAACAATTACAATAATTTCGTAGAAATGAGATCAAATTAAATGGCAATAAAAAATACGGAAAGCTGGTTAAAATAAACAACTTTCAAAAAAATTTTTAGGTCCTACGACCCTTGGGGTCTGAGATAGCCCCTTTTTTTGAAAAAATCACTGTTACGTTAATTAACAACACTAAGAGCTGAAATTAACCAATCTTTTATAAGAAAAGTCAAAGTTTTTAACAAAGTTTTTAGTAAGAAAAAATGTTAAAAATTGTTTAAATAGGAGTGTTATAAACACAGAGTATTTTGCGTTCTGACTAAAGTAAAAAATAGCGGGCGTAGTCGACTGACTGGATAGTGGGCGCGGTTGGCGACCGGCATGCGGCAGCAACTATTAAAATTACGTTATCCCGACCACAAAAATCCACTTTAAGGTAAATGACAAATTTTTGTCATTCCTTAGGTTTTCGAGGTCTCTGAATCCGAATATGGAGTTAATTTTTTTCTAGAATTAGTGGAACATGTTCAAAAATCAAATTTTATGCAAAAATGCGAAAAATCAATTTTGATGATTTTTCAATTTTAACTCTGTATTTTCGGTCGCTGTAAATATTTCCTTTTGAAAATTTGACTGTGTTATCTTTGAAGCATTTAGATAACAATGAGATTTGTCCAAAATGACTCAACACGTTAAAAGAGAAGTTGTTAATTTTTAAAAATTTTGTCGTCAGATTTCGTTAGTTTCATGTTTACTTAAAAAAGTTGAGTGACAAACTTTTTAGTTTATAATTTTATTTAACACAGAAATAAAATATAATTTATGAAGAAGTTTTCCAAAAAAATTTAATTTAAAATATGCAATAGGAAAAATGTTATGTGACTTTATAGACGAGCGGCACACCCCAAAAAAAAGCTTATCTCTCGAGATACTGATACTAATTTTGGTCATACTTTATATTTTTGATGGTGCTCAAAACTAAAATTAGGGTTGTTTTGAATTTTACGTGGGGGAACATTATCAAAATCGCAACTTTACCCTAAAAATAAAAAAAAAATTCACGTTTTTTTGAGTTTAATTTGCTACAACTCTGTTCAATTGTAATATTTTTTTCTGATATTTTTATAGTATATATTTCTCACCTTTCTGAAGACAATGGGACCTGCTTCAATATTTCTGTCTTGCCATAAAGAAAGTTATAAATTGTTTGACGTAAAAGGTGCAGATTCTTGAATTGCAAAGTTTAATCGCAAAAGTTGAGTAACAAAATTTGAAATTTAACTGTTTAATTAATTTTAAGTTAAAATCTAGAGTACAGAGAACAAAATGTTTTATAGAAAAAAAATGGTGTAACTTTTAATTTTAAGAAAAACGTGATTTCATCTTTTTTTATTTTTAGGGTAAAATTGCGATTTTGACAATGTTTCCCCATCTAAAATTCAAAATAAAACTCATTTTCGTTTTCAGCACCATAAAAAGTATAAAGTAAGACCAAAATTAGCCATTCACCACACCGTGGTTGATATCTCGAGAAATGAGCGTTTTTTTTGGGGGGAGTACCACGTACCACTCGTCTATAAGGTTGCGTAACTTTTTTTCTGTTGCATATTTTGACTTTGTGGCCTTTTTATTGTTATTCTTTAAATTTATTTATTTAAAATATAATTTTACTAAATAAATGTGCAACATAATAATATTAATAAAATTCAAGTTTCTACCAAAATATATAAATATAATATTAAGCTTCAAATCCGGTATACTGTCAATGTTAAAAATGGGCTGCAACGGTCTAGCGCTAGCGAATGCTAGTCCGCGAATTTATTCTCATTCGGCTGCGCCCATCATTTTTTTTTACTTTAGTCGGAACGCAAAATACTCTCTTTTTATAACAATACTGTTTAAACAATTTTTAACATATTTTCTTGCAAAAAACTTTGTTAAAAACTTTGACTTTTCTTATAAAAGATTGGTTAATTTCAGATCTTAGTGTTGTTAATTAACGTAACAGTGATTTTTTCAAAAAAAGGGGCTATCTCAGACCCCAAGGGTCGTAGGACCTAAAATTTTTTTTTAGAAGTTGTGTAGTTTAACCAGCTTTCATTATTTTTTATTGCCATTTAATTTGATCTTATTTCTACGAAATTATTGTAATTGTTTATAAGCTTAAAAACTGCTATTTATTAACAAATAATTTTGTGTACGTACATTTAATTTTTTTTACTTTTTTTTTATAGTTTATTAGTATACATCTTAACGAAGGAAATGAGTCCCTGATTATTGAGATACATTCAGCCATGTTAACTGGACCAGCCTCAGAACTTGGCTCGTTTTTCAAAAAATTTTATAAACAAATTAAATTTTGCAAAAACTATTTAACAGATCTGGACCATTTTTTACACACCATTCAAACACCATAATGCCCTCAAGTTTAGGTATATTTAAATATATTTTAATAAACAATAAAATTGTTATTAACAATATTCAAAAACAGTGATTTTGTCGTCCGTTTTGCAATAACTTTTTTGTTTATTAACCGATTTTAATTTGGTGTATCTCATTCGATGTATCTTTTTTTTTTTCTGAAAAGGTTACCTATGGACGTCAAATTTCTAAATAAACAAGTTTTTAAGTTATGAGCAAAAAACTAAGTTTGACGGTTTGATTGTTTATTTAAAAAATGTTCCACTAAAAAATTGATGAATCCCAAGATGGTAGCCTTTTTGTAATATCTCATACTACACATTTCAACTGTCAAACCTCGTCTTTTCAATTATGTCGAAAAACTGCTTATTTTTTACTAACTTGATTGGTCTATAAAATCTGGTACGATTATTTAAAATGACGCTAACTAATACAATAGAATCAATAGAGTCATGATAGAAAGTGTACAGGATTTATGTTATTATTCCAAAATAAAAGCAAATCATATTCATTTAATTTTTAAATATCTTAAAACAAACATTGCCTTTTGTTGTAAATAACTAGGTGACACAGATTTCCAAATATAATGCACTTGTTTCAAGAACACCTTAGTCAGCTATTTTGATATAATTATTTTATTAGGTCGAATCGTGTCAACAATCATAATAAACAATTGGGATTGATTATAGATACGTAACAAGTAAAGAAAGAGATCATTCATTATTCAGCATTCATTATTCAACCATCAAGGTAGTTAGAATATAGACTTTCGTCCACCAACTAGTTACTGATAATAATTAGTAGTGTTCAATAAATAAAGAATATGAGCAAGTAGTGTTTTATCAAGTCAACCCTCACCTCCAGTTAGTCAACTACCCCACAACAACCGAATTCTTTTATAAAAGCTTTACCATTCTTTATACCGTCGGCTTAAAGATAGGAGAATGGTTTGGGAAAAGTATCGTTGAACATGTTCGCATAACATATCTTTCTATGGCTAAATCCTCATCTTTAACAGAACGATTCGCTATTTTCCATTAAAAAGCATCTTTATTGTAGAGCTATTAAACCCATAAAGCAACCGTCAGCTTTGGTAATTAATAGAGTTTATTTTAAAAACTTTTTAATAAACGTCAAGCTACTGTTAGTTTTATGAATTTATTAATACAGTCGAACCCGCTTATTGAAATAGGCTTCGTGCCAAGTAAAAGTATTCCTATAACCGGTATATTCTAATAACCAATCAACGATGACCAGTAGAAACATTTTGCCATCTCAAATTTCTATTCTTTAAACCGGGATATTCCTGTAACCGGTATTCTAATAAGCGGGTTCGACTGTATGAAAATCACAACATTCTTTATTTACTGAATTATTTCAAAACTATTTGACACCGATAAGTTATATTTAGTTAATATTTGACTTAATAAAATACCAAGTGTTATATATGGTTGAACTCATATCGAATTGGACATCCTTAAAATAAAACAATATATAATATAAAGTATTGTATTTAAAAAGTTAAATCAAATCCCTGTTGAGCTACTTAAACTTTTAGATGAGGAAAACATTACCTACTTGACTACTTTCTTTAACAAAATTTACAACGAAGGAAAAATACCAGATGATTGGTTGGAGTCACTGTTTATAACATTACCAAAGAAAAGCAGGCCCACCAAATGCAGCGATTTCAGACTAATCAGTTTGATGAGTCACACACTTTACTTGATACTTTTACGTATTATACAAAACCGAGTATTCCTTCTGTACTGTGCGAAACTAAAATGGGTAATAAGCAATTTGGATTTAGAAATGTTTATGTTTGTTTCATCGACGTCGAGAAGGCATTCGACCGACTAATACATGATACACTTTTCGATTGCCTGCAGGCAGCAGGACCTGACCACTACGATATATGACTGCTGAAATACTTACATTACAATCAAGTAGACTCTACCCAAATTGGAGACAGTCGTACTGAAAAACTGCCGATAAAACGTGGAGTATGACAAGGTTGTGTTTTATCACCCACCCTTTTTAATCTGTACTCTGAAGAAATCTTTAGGGAGGCTTTGAATGACAGACAAGAGGGAGTAAGGCTAGGCGGAGAAGTAATTAACAATATTAGATACGCTGACGATACAGCCATTCTTGCTGAAAATCAAAATCTTCAGACACTACTAAATCTAGTCAGTGAAGCAAGTTATCGTAGAGGCCTTAAAATCAACATTTCAAAAACAAAGTGGATGGCAGTTGGAAAGATTAATATAGATCAAGGTCAGCTTTCTCTTGATGGAGAGGAGTTAGAACGGGTAAATCATTTCAAGTATCTTGGCAGCTGGTTAAATGTAAATTGTGACTCTGATGAAGAGATAATTACTAGGATCGAAATATCACGGAAGGCTTTTATGACCTGGAAACTAGTTTGATGTAACAGAAACCTGTCGATAAATATTCGAAAGAAGGTGCTGAAATGTTATGTGTGGTCTATCCTATTGTATGGTTGTGAGACATGGACGTTACAAACCACAATGCTTAACAAAATAGAAGCATTCGAATTGTGGTGCTACCGACGAATCCTAAATATATCGTGGGTTTTGCACATTTCCAATGAAGATGTTCTTCAAATGCTGAATTCAGAACGTCTGCTCATAAGCATCATAAAGAGGAGAAAAACAGAATACTTCGGCCATATAATTAGAGGACCAAAATACCATCTGTTTCGCCTTAGCGAAAAGTGGCGGAAAAGAGATGGATTGGTCGAAAGAAACTTTCATGGCTGCGTAATATTAGACAATGGTGTGGCTGCACAGTAGAGGAATTATTTCGCGCAGCAGCCGATAGAGAGATTTCAGGAAATTGTAAACATGATGACGGCCAACGTCTGAATACAGACACGGCACCTAAAGGAGAAGATTTAAAAAGTTAAAGTAACTAACAATATCGGAAAATGGCAAATCTGGCAATACATATTGCAAGCATTAACCCTTCAGTCGTGACGTAAAACAAAGTTACACAATAGTCGTGACTACTGTCTCTCATACCATGTTTTTGTTTTAACCTTGTATATGAAAAAAAGAACAAATATTGTTTTCTTTTTTAAAATATTAGGTTTGTTCTAGCATCAGTTTCAAACGGTTTGAAACCATCAGCGAATAGTGGACCAGCGCGAGTAGAGGGGATAGCATTGGTGACTGTATTATGTTCTCTCACTGACCAACTGTTTGCTGACGGTTTTTGACTAGTATGACTGTTTGCTAGAACAAACCTATTAATTATACGTATCAGTACATGAAACGTCTTAAACAACTTTTATTCAAAAACTAAAACGATTGGCTTTAACCATATCAATAGTGTTTAATTGGAGGAAAAATGAAACAAAAAATAAAACTAGGCAGTCTGATCTGTGTTTTGTTCGCACTTTGCGGAAATACCGGAAATGTCAGGGTTATAGGGATTAAAATAAATAAATAAATAAAGATACTTTTTCTACAACCGTGTTAAAAATGCAATTTTTAGCACTCCATACGAGCGTTAAAAATGTTCGTATTGACCGTATAGTCAATCTTGATGTAATGTCAAAAAAATATAAAAACGGAATGTCAGTCAAGTTCAAGTAAAAGTTTTTGTAGATCTTGTCCTGTAATTACGTTTGTAGAAAAAATATTGTATGATATGCGTGTTAAAAAGTACATTTTTAAGGCACTCATGTGAATTGCAGAACTCACTTCGCTCATTCTGCAAATTTTCACATGCGTGCCTTAAACGTATACTTTTACCATTTATATCATAAATAACTATTATGTAATCATATGATTTTCAAAACACTTCTTTGTTAAGTGCAGTAACACATAAGTCATGGACAGACTTGGGATCAATGATATAAGTCAGGTATTTCATTTTTTACATATCTTGTATTTCATTATTAGTGGAAAATTTGGAAAATATTCCATATTAGTATGAGACGTTTACATGGATTAATTATAAAAATAGCAATTAAAACAAAATAAAGTAAATGTTATATAATTGTGGGCAATAAAACGAAATTAGGGGTACCCGGCGAATTTTAAAACGCTTCCACTGCAAAACTAGGCAAATTGACTTATGTGCTTTCTCACCACGGTCAAAGACTGTGACTGAGGTGAGTAAGGACATAAGTCAAAAATTCGGAAATTTTTTTTGCTCAAAATATATAGGTAGGTGTTTTGTAATACTACCATCTGGTCCAAGCATTTGTCTCCTACGCATTCTTACATCTGTTATTGAGAAGTGTGCATAATAACTATATTGAGAAAATGCCGACTTGAGTTTGTGAATAAACACTTACGTTGACTTATGTGAAAAGAGCCATCTGGAGTTTGTTGTATCTTGTCGTCCCGTCGCTGACTTATGTTACTGGGCGCGTTGGAAAGGGTACTTGCAGAAAGCAACCACATTTCACCCTCTTCCACTATGACCAGCTAAATGTAAAACACAAATCTTTTCCCCATATATGAGAAAAAATCGAGGCCACGTACAGACGATCCAGATAAAGAAAAATTTCGCCTCACAACCTACAAATATTTTTTAGGAATAAATGCTTTCTGGTGACTTTGAATGAAACAGAAAATTTAGTTATCGTTTAAAAAAGAGCATCACCGGGGAAAGCAAAGACTGATTCTGCCGAGGAAAGAATATTCCACCAAACAAACGAGTAAGCATATTTTGAGTTTCCCTAGTTACGAAAGCCACTGCTCACGTGCCCAAGCAAATAAAAAGTTTCTAAGGTCACATCTGACCCAACAAGTGATGTATTCCTTTACAAGGAATCATACCAAAACCCTATGTCGTATCCATATTATAGATCTGAATTTAATAAATTAAATCTGTCATTTAAAAAGCGTCAAACTGATACTTGTCATAATATATGCGACAAGTTGATTATGCTAGTGAAATGCAGTGATGGAGTGGAGAAAGAATCTGCAACAATAGGAAAGGAGAATCACATGATCTCATGTGTAAAATCACATGAATCATTATCTCTGCAAACTGGCATATTAAAATAAAAAACAAGACAAGCCGTTAGCTCAAAAGATCACAGGAATGAAGTGTTTTACTTTTGACCTACAGCAATGTCTACCAGCCCCTTTATTAAAGTCTTCAGTCGCTTTTTACAAGTGACAGCTATAGGAATTCAACCAGACTGTAATGAATGAAAATGGAGAGTCAAAGCATTTTATGTGGCACGAATGTACTGCAAAACGAGGAGCCAATGAGTTTGCATCATATTTGTATAAAGTTTTTCTAGAATTTTGACTCCTGAAAAAACTCATATTATTGTGCTTTATTCAGATACATGTGGAGACTGTATATTGGCTGACCGGCTTTTCATAATATGATATATGCACATATTATGTACCGTCAGTACCTTATGTACTTATCAGTTAATTGACAAGTTTATATAGGAAAGTTCTTCGAGGTACCAGATTATCTTTTTCAGTGTTAAAATTATAAATATCGTACCTATTAATTCCTGATACATTTATTAGAGTCTAAAAAAGTACCATTGACTACCATCGAGATATTATCATTCCCTGGGACGTGATATATGGCATTATAAAATATTAGGACGTGAGTAGTGACCACGGTGAGAGGCCAGGTTTCCAAAACAACAGCTGATACATACTGCACAGGCAAAGACTTGTCAACAACTGAACGCACTACAGGGTGAAAAGTCGACTCGAGTTAGGAAGCTACAGGGATAGGCTGTTCACACATCCTGTTCGTAAAATAATTAACTTAATTTATTTGAAGGCATCTTCTGAGATACCATCCGACACGACTGCAGGGTTAAATTTGAAATCTTCATATTGCAGAATAGGCGTATACCGGTTCTTTATACATTTACGAGATAATTATGCGTTTCCAGATTTTTGATCCACGCTGTTTATGTATATAATATATATCCTCAATATCCCCATTTGGTAATAATCATATTAAATCAAAGGACATATAAAAATCAAATTTAGATATCTATTAACCCATTAGAGTCCACCGTACTCATTTAAGTACAGCTGCTATTTTGACATACTAGTGCCATTATACAATAAAATAGTTGCAATTCTATAGTAATTACAGGACACTAAATACCCTTAAGACGACAACCTTAACAGATTTCGTTGAATGATTCAGCTGGTTTGTTAGATTTATTGTTTATGAAGTCAACTAGTGCATTTTTTATTTTCTCGACATCAACTTCGTAAATTTACAAGATGTTTCTCTCGTTTACTTCTTTTTGTCATCAAATGATTTTCGTTAGTTTATAATAAGTTTAGTAAAGGGCTTAAGTGATTAATTTTTCAGAATTTTAATTATAAGGTGATTTATTTGTTGTTAAATTTAGGTGTACTCATATGAGTACAATAGGCTCATGAGAGTATTTTTGATATTTTACAATTTTGCTACAGATCTGGCATCTGTAGATGATTTTGAGAGTATTAGTGTTCTAAATTTCTATGAAAAGACATAAAAGGTTTACCTTCAGAATTAAAAGATATTCGTGCTTCTAATTCGCGGTCTGAGGTGGATATTTGTATTATACTTACAGACCCAGATATGCTAACTGATGAAAAAGACATTGAGGATAATAACCTTGTGAAGGCAGTTTGACACTACCTAAAGACGTAGGACAAATTAAGGTTTATTGCTATTCGTATGCAGACTTAGAAGATGTACCTTTGGCACTGTGGTTAAAAAGATTACGAGAACAAAATTGTTTAGTCCCGTAATGGACAAAAGCTTGTACAAATTGGTGGAACATCATGGTGGATTTGAGCGGTTTGAAATCGTTAAACATGAATTACTAGACTTATATGAAGTTTATTTAGGTTGTAATGCCAAATCAATGTTTATGAAATGTAAACCTTCCGGAGAAATTCTGCCTACCATTAAGAAACAGGAAGGAATACACTTTCCAAAAAAACATATAAAACAATTAAGGTGTGCTCAGTGTCATCAAAGAGCCAGATGTAGTTGGTGAAACGTGTAATATAACTCTTTATATTGATAGTGACTGTTTTAAAAAGTTTACATTTAAATTAATTTTTTCTGCTACATTATTTATTAACACATTGAGTGCCACGTCGCTCATATAATATGAGAGAAACAAAAATGTTCTGCCAGGGGCCACGTCGCTCGTTTTTAATATACACGTATGGTCGAAGCGAAGGTCGGTGGGATATGCGCATTTTATCGATGCAATTCAAAATTTTTAAGACATTCCAGAAGCCGCTATAGATAAAATGTTTTGACAACCCATTAATCATTCCGAATTATTGGATGGATATCAGTACAGTTAAAATAATTAAGACGATAATGATTTAATGAGTGAAATCTAAAGTTTTTTCTACTTTAATGACAAAAAAAGCAAGCTTATTAGCAGAACCCAATTAAAAATTATTTTGCACATCATATTTGAAACATTATTTGGTTGAAAAATCTCATTTTTGTTGGCAAAAAATATATTAATTTGTCTGGACTAAATTACAGTCTTGTTTATCTCAAAAGAGATATGTTACTATCAACATTAACACAGTGTTGCCAAACTGAATTTTGATATTTTGAGTGTAAATTTTCCCAGCGATCTCCGAGGGTACAATACGACTGACTTTCATTGCCGTGGATATGCCGTGGCCCCCGAGAGTATTATCCGGATCAAGGCGTGGCACACAATGTGTTAAGGCGCTGTAGTGCCCAGTGTACTCATTTGGGTACTTATCTATATCTAAGTAATTATATTTTTTTCAAATATTGTTTCATTTGAAGTTTTGTTACAAATAATATTACTAATAAATACCCAACTAAAAAGATATTAATTCTTCAAATTAGATGTCGTGGGCGCTAATGGGTTAATGTCATGAAACAAGCGAAAGAAGAAGAACTCGACAGAATATATCAATCCCGCATATATTTGCTTCATAGACCTAACAAAAGCATTTGACAGAGTCAGAATTAGCGATATATTTCAGAAAATGAAGCAAATAAAGTATACCGGCAAACATTGTGGCAGTCACAAAACAAATGAACAATAACAACACGACAAAAATTAAAACAAACAACACCACTACGGCCAGCATACCAACACCAAAGGGAATCAGGCAGGGAGAGAGCCTCAATTCGTTTCTATTCAATATGCTAATGGATAAAATAACAGAAGATGTGGAATCGCTACAACTAGGATACAAACCCGGTCACAGTTGAATCAGTATAGTGTGCTATGTAGATGATGCAGCCCTGACTGCAGAGGATGAGGATAAATTACAAAGACAACTATATCGATTCTACCAAGCATGTTGGCGATTCAACATGCACATATGCACGCAGATAACAAAATGCATTACCATTGCAAAATATCTAATAAATGCAAGCTCGTGGTAGCGGGGAAACCCATAGAACAGCTAAGCAAGTTCAATACTAGGTGTAGATTTATCAAGTTACCATGACCCAGCCAGAGACCTAAGAGGACAAATAAACAAGGCCGCACTCATGTCAGATGTTTGAGAGATTGATCTGGAATAAACCATGAGAATAGACAGCAAAGTTAGAACTTATAAAACTTGCATCAGAGCTGTTATGACCTAAGGTATTGAATCAAGAGAAGATGGCAATAAAACCAAAAGCATGCTACGAACAGCCGAAATGAAGACACTAAGACCAATGGTAGGAAAGACAGGGAGGCATAGAATACGAAAAACCAGCATCAGGGAACAATGTAGCGTACAAGATGTAGTAAGATGGGGTAGGCAAAGACGAAGAGAAGGGTTCAGTCATGTTAAAAGAATGGAGGAGCTACCAAGAATTGCGCTAGAAGGAAAACCAACTGGCAGACGTCCACCGGTGAGACCACCACAAAGATGGAGAGATAGCTGGCAGTCTACCTCTTAAGAAATAATTCAATGTCGGAATTAACAGATCGATAGATCTACAACAAGTATAAAAAGAAGAAAGAGATATCTATTAAGACAAACTATTAAAATGTTTAATTATATAAAATCTGTAAGTACTGTTACAGACAAAATCAACTTACAGCAGCAGACAAATCGTTATATGCATATTTATATTGAATTCGTTACATTTATATAGGTCTATCCATCTACAAGCTTATACTTATTTAAATCCTTTTCAGAATAGCTTATAAAATTGAATGTTTAGTATTGGTATTTCGTTTATCGTAGATCGGATGATCATATTTCTCAATAATAATGTAACTTCCTATTCAGTGTGTACTTACTGATCGGATTTAATAAATATTTTATTGATGTTAGTTTGGGAAAGGTTAAAGGGAAAAAATTCAATCAAATTTATTTTTATAGTCTGTTTAAAAAGTAAAGAAACTCATTATTTTTATTCTTGGTGGGCTTATGAAAACAAGGGTTTAAGAGGAAACAGTAGCGATCAACAGGTAGTGAAAACGCGTTCCAAGATTACGGCTGTAATTTTGAATATTTTTTCGAGATATTTGGCACACGTATTCGTAATATAATAAAGAATGGCGGTACAGAGCCCAATTTGAAAAATATATTAATATGTGGAAATTACTCTGTAATTAAATATAATACTAAAAAAACGAGCCTGTACCGCCATTAAAAAGGACAAAAAAATACACTTTCTTCAAATAAACTTTTTTATCCGATGCCTAGATTTTGTGTCATTGTGGAACTACTAAAATTTTTTATTTTATTAGTAGTTCCAAAATGACACAAAATCTAGGCATCGGATAAAAAAGTTTATTTGAAGAAAGTGTATTTTTTTGTCCTTCTTAATGGCGGTACAGGCTCGTTTTTTTAATATTATATTTAATTACAGAGTAATTTCCACATATTAATATATTTTTCAAATTGGGCTCTGTACCGCCATTCTTTATTATATTACGAATACGTGTGCCAAATATCTCGAAAAAACATTCAAAATTATAGCCGCAATCTTGGAACGCGTTTTGGCTACCTGTTGATCGCTACTGTGTCACCTTACAATCAGCATATACCAGTCAGTGAGGGTATTTGTCTCCGAATTCCATCCTACTGCATCAATTTACTTGATATTTTCGCTGTAAGTATTGAATAGCTCAAGAAACAAAGTCTACCCTATATCCTAAGGCACGTTTATCTTGGGGTGGCCCCCTTATCGGAGGTGGAAAATTGTTTGGTCAAAATAACTACGGAATTGGCTAGAGCTAGGAGAACGTATGCAAAAGCTGTTCTGTATATTTTTTTAAACTCGATATTTTTGAGTTATTCGTAGTTGAAAATTTGCCATTTTGACTAAAAAATGACACCTTTTCGGGCGGCTTTTTGCGAATACCAGCGACTACAATTATGCATCTAACAAAAAAACTATTTAAAACATTTTTGTAGCCTATGAAAAATCAAGGAGATTCATTTCTTCATAAATCTTCTAGTTATAATACAAAAAGATATGGTAAAAAAAGATTTTATGTGGGCGATCAGCATGGCTATACTAACTTTTCTTTCTGCTATTCTGACTCTGATAGTCCGGTTGCCGACTTAATAAGCCACTTTCTCAGGTTTTGAAGCCAATATATTCTTCTTCTCCCCAAAATGAAGAAAGTTGTATTATTTTTTTTAAGTCAATGCATGATGCCGACACTATACAGTCATGAGCGCGCTAATAACAGGCAGAATAACGCAAAAGATGGAAAATACATTAAGTTGTGAGATAAAAAGGAATGAAACTGGTAGAGGTGGGAGATTTAGCGATAAAAACCTATAAATTTACATTCTACTTATAGTTTTTCACCTTTAGACGTATCGGATGAGTTTGGCAATTGCCACTATGACAGCGACAGTTTTAGTTGACATACTCATCTGATACGTCTAAAGGTGGGAAACAATAAATATAATGTAAGTTTATAGGTATCTATCACTCAATATCACGCCTCCATTAGTTGCATTTCCTTTTATCTCACAACTTGATGTGTTTTCCATATTTTGCGTTATTCTGCCGGTTATTAGCGAGCTCATCACTGTGGATAAGGATACAGTTGCATATTAGGGACCAGAAATTTTGACGGTCTATGTCTATAGAAATACAAAAGGCGGGATTGACGTCGTTGACCAACTGTGATCATGATCAACGACGGATCGATTAATTCGCTAGTGATTCATGCAGGTAACAACCCTGCTGAAAACAAAATGCTAAAACACAGGGAAAAGCGTACTTTTGAAATGTGTAAGATATATAAATCCTAGCTGAGCGCTTTCGGCTTATAAAGCCATCTTCAAAGCTTGGTCGATAATTTCAAAATACCACCATGAAGAGAGAGGGATCCCATGTAAGATTAAAAAAATTTAAAAAAACTTCTACTTCTAATGCAGTTTTTTATTGGTTGAAAAAAACCTTGTCTGACCTTTGGAAAAAATTGTCTACTGGTGTTGTCGGTGGTTGGTTGGAACATTAAAATACATCAAATACGGGGACAAAGGACTCACACAAAAAACAGATCACAGATATTTGATCATGGTAAGGTCAAAAAGCCTTACCATCTGAAGCGTACGTTGGCAGCATGCAAAATGGAGGCATGAGGCATTTAATGACAGCCGACATAGACAGGATGTGCTCGCTTAGATGCTTTCCTTTTTCCTCACAACAAGTGACAGTTGACATATGACATTTTAGCAAATTTGAATATTGAAGTATTGAAATTTGATAATATTACAATGAATTTAAAGAAGGGAATATGGAAAAATCCAGACCCTTTGAAAAGAGGATTCCCTTCCAATTACAGTATAAATAAGAGGACTGGCCAAGAACCTAAGAGGTGGTGGCCATGAAACTAAAAGAAGAAGTATTGAAAATTTTTGGAAAAGTGGATAATTGAATTGAATAATTTTTAACATAGTCTGTAGTTACATAGATCTGGTTTTTTAAAATTAAATACGTGTTGAGAAAAGACTTAAGTTCCAAAATAAATCATTTGACAAGTTATCCCCCAAAAAACATAATTCGATTCTTTTTAAAAAGAATAAAGGATTTTTTTTGTGTGAATTTGATGGACTTGGTTGAGCCAATTATAGCCAGACATTTTCTTTTAAAAACAAACAATTTTTTTCAATGAGAGGAATTTTTTCTGTATTTCTAACTCTAAATATATGTACATAACACACTAACATACTAGTATGTATCCAAAAAAATACACGGTTTGGGATGTAAATATTTTTTTTGTATATATTTATTTTTTTGTATATTTTTTTTATTATATTTTTAATGGTTTTTTTCTTTTTTTATTGTTTTTTTTACTACGCTAAGACATAAACCCAATTCAATATCTCGGAGGTTTACATCTTTTTAGTTTTTTTTCCTTTTTTTCTCTTCTTTTGGTTTTTTTTCTCTTTTTTTTGTTTTTTTTTTCTTTTTTTTCTTGCTCTTTTTTTTCAATTATACATAATATACAATAATTACTTAAATCTACAGGGTTAAAAAAATAACAACAAAACAAACATATTTGTTTTGCTTTAACAAACATGCCTGTTTTATTTTAACAAAATTACTTAAATTCAGGGTTAATTATATTGCTACAATTTATATTTACAGTTTTTGATATGTTCGTAAATTGTTTTTACTTTACTTTACTTTACTTAATCAGTAGACCCATTTGTACCTTTCGATGTTGGGCCTAAAAATCTTCAGAGAAAATCAAATTGTTCAGGTAGACGGGAAGTAAAATTTTTAAAATATTAAGATTATCATAAAATTTGTTTATATTTACTGATTGATGGGAACATGCGAGGAGAATATGTAGTAGATCACCTTCTTTTCCACACTCACAGTTAGGTGACACTGTGAGACACTAACTGAACATATGAAGGGGAGTAAGATCGTGATTACATCTCAATATATTTATAACTCTTATGAAATGGCGATTTGATACAGAATGAAACCATCTTTTTATGGGAATTTCAAGCTGCATTTGTTTGTAATTACTTCCAGTTCTCGTGTTTCGATAATACGTTTGCCAGTTTTCTTTTTGATGTCGTTTGCTAATAATATCAATATCCGAAATGGGTAATAAGTTCAAGGGAGGTTCTTCGCCTATTTCTAGGGCAGATTTGTCTAGCCTCTCTACTATTTCGTTACCCCTAATGCCCGCGAGTCCCTTTATCCATGATATAATGATGTTTTTTCCTAAATTTGCAATTTTATTATAAAGAGTCATAATTTCCAGTTCTATATGATTTAGTTGTTGGGACTTATGTACGTAAGTTAGTCTGTCAACGACACTCTTACTGTCTGTAAATATTATGCAGCTATAGGTTTCGTTACTATATATGTGTCTTAAAGCAAAAAGAATAGAAGATGTAAAGAAACTTAAGGGTGAAGTTTTATCATATTATTATTATTGGATAAGTCACACATTACATTAAGTGTACTATGGTTGTATCAAAAGATGGAAAATATGAATGAATTTTTGCAAAATATTTTCTGCTCTTTTAAAGAATAAGCTGCCAAATTATTAACTACAAATATTGTTATATAATGACATTTAATAAAGAATTTAAAAAATTTGATTTTGATCGCATGAGGTTAAACTTCTTCCTCTAAAGTCTGCGACAAGAGTCTGAATAAAGGTTTATAATTGTAATTTAGATTGATTTGTGTATTCAAAGCAAAAATAAAATGACTCTTAATTACAATTATAAACTTTTATTCAGACTCTTGTGGGAGACTTTATAGGAAGAAGTTTGACCTTATGCAATCAAAATCCAATTATGTTTTAGTAGCCCAGTAAATGAACGGGAAATTCGGCGACACCGTGTAATTTTCAGAGGCAACTCCGAATTGCATGAAAATTTGGATTTAGGTTCTACTTACCCTCCACTTCAAAGTTGAAATTGTGCCGTTGGTTGCTTTTACTTGGGGAGTGACAGTCACCCCTTCTCGGGGGTGAAAAAACATATGTTCAAGATAAGACCGAAAATAGATAAATTGACTGATTTTAAGCAACTTTTGTTCTATAGAGTTTTTTACTTAAGTCAATACTTTTCCAGTTATTTGCCATTGAAAATGTTAGTTTTTCGACAAAAAAACTACGTTTTCAGACGGTTTTTCGCAAATAACTCAAAAAATAAATATTTTGTCAAAAAAAATGTCCTTGGCAAAAGTGTAGCTTATAAAAAACCCAAAAAAATGGTGTATGAGCAAAGTCTATCAATTAAATAAAAACAAAATTGTAGCTCATGAAAAATACGTTCCTATTCGTCTAATTTCAAATCTAATATTTCAAGGTGAAATCACCGAAAAATTAAGCACTTTTCGGGAAAAACCCATTTAAACTTTTTTAAAGTGTTTATAAAAAACTTTGTTTTAATTATTAACAAAAGTTTTAACATTAAAAATAAGCGAGTTACGCTCAAAATAAAGTTGCCCCTCTTTTTTTTTTGTAAAAAATCATGAAAATCTCGCCGTGTTTAGCTCCCCAAATGAAATTAATCTCTACCGCTTTACAAACAATTTAATTACCTATCTATTTTTTATATGATCTGTCAGTCTCATCGGTTTAAAGTGTTTATTTTTGAAAGGGTTATAATTGAGAAAGGTTGAATGGGTCACTAATCACGAGTGTATGCAAATTTTGAATAGCCATATCTTAACCAATTTTTGTCTTACGGAGAAACAAAATGAAACTAGCGTATTTATAATAGCAAAACCTACATTTTTTTACTCTTTAAGATTTTTCTTATCACTAATACCTTTTAAGTTATTTTGAAAAGAAATTTTCAAAAATTTTTAGAAATTTTTTTTACTATAAAACCAAATGTTTTCAAAAATAAGCACTTCAAACCAATCACACTTACATATCATATAAACAATACACATACAGTTAACATAGATGGTAAAGCCGAACGATTAATTTCATTTAGGGTGCTAAATAGAGGGAGGTTTTCACGATTTTTTTTACCATAAAAAAAGGGGCCAACTCTTTTTTTCATTGTAACTCGTTTATTTTTGATGCTGAACACTTTTGTAAAAAACAAATAATAAGTTTTTTTTCGATACTTTAAAAATGTTAATAAGGTTTTCCCGAAAAATGCTTCTTTCTTCGGTGATTTTGCGTTGAATTATTCGATTTGAAATTAGACGAATAAGAACGTATTTTTCATGAGCTACAACTTTGCTTCTACTCAATTTGTGGACTTTACTGGCACACCATTTTTTTCGTTTTTTTATAAGCTACACTTTTGCCCAAAATATTTTTTTCGACAAAATATTTACTTTTTGAGTTATTTGGTAAAAACGGTTTGAAAACGTAGTTTTTTTGTCGAAAAATCAACATTTTAAATCGCGAATAACTCGAAAAGTATTGACTTACGTAAAAAACTTACGTAAAAAAATAAGTCAATTTATCCATTTCCGGCCTTATTTTAAACACGCGTTTTTCACCCCCCGAGAAGGGGTAAATGTCACCCCCCCAAGTAAAAGCAACCAACGGCAAAATTCAACTTTGAAGTGGAGGGTAAGTAGAACCTAAATCCAAATTTTCATGCAATTCGGAGTTGCCCCTGGAAATTACACTCCAAAACGTTCATTTATTGGGCTATAAATCAAATGTGTTTTATTTAAACTGGTTCCAAATATTTTTATTAAGACAAGCTGAGAAGTAAAAAACAAAGCGTTCATTCTGACCGCGCGCGATTATTAGTTTAAAAAAAATTCCTAGCGAATGATAAGGGATTAAATAAAAAAATGAATATCTCTCTATTACATTATTTCCGTTTGTTCAAATATATTTATTGAATAATTTGGGGAATCTTGCAATAAATATAATATTAACCAGCATAAATTTAGCATATTACCCAAATGAAACGTTTATTTTCAATTACATTTCGCAAAATCAAAATGCCCGATTACATCTCAAACTCCCATTTGCGTCACCTCAAGCCGTTCCTGCAATCATGTCACGTCTTTTCCTATCACAAGCCATATCATGGGCACACATTGAGAGTATTATGTAGCTCCTCATTTTAAAAGTGCTCTCACAGAAAATATCTAAGTTTTATAAGGCGTCTATTCAACATTCTTAGCACAGCTCGCACGGAAGCGAGATAATTTATAAATCCAGGGTTGAATTTCTGGAAGTTCCAATCAAGTAGTAGGGAGTTCTATGTGGATAACGTTAAGGAAACCTATATTAAAGTCTCCAGCACACATTCTGATACTTCTGTTCGTTTTAATTTCCAGAAATTAGTTTCAGGACCTAGACTCTGACATGCGGTATGTCATACAGTTGCCAATTCTTCTTTGTTTTCGATATGAAATTGTCTTATATCACTATTTATTTTTTACATCAACTACTGAATGAGTCTTCACACTGCTGTAGAATAAAATACTGCTCCAAATAAAATAAACTTTAATTTTTCAAGAAAATATGAACTAATGCATAATATTAAAAAAATGGTGGAGATACTTACAAAATCCTTTATAAACTGAATTACAAAAAACGAGTCATCATCGTTCAATCTTCGCTTGTCCACTGCTGGACATAGATCTCTTACATCCAATTCCTATGACAACGTTTTAGATCATCAGTCCAACGTGTTGGTGGACGACTTCTGCTTCAGACTACAAGTAGGCTTAGCCGTCTACTAGTAGATGTCTTCGGTTAATGCCATACAGTGTAAGCAAGCAAGCAATTTGATTCAACCCGACCTGTGGGAGATGTCCACCGTTTCGAAAAAAGTACATTCGGGTGTAACAAATTCATTGGGGCGAGGTGGTTTAACCCGAGTTTAAAAACAGGGATCACCCCACCTCGCTCCAATGCCCCAGGCCATCCCTTTCCCCCCATAGCACGCTGATGCGCGATGGGGGCACAACTATCGTAGCCAAATGCTCTTCACAATGGAATCCTGGGTAATAAAATTCCAATGTAGTGCCCTAATCGAATGCAAAAACTAGGCCAGCATGATGCGCTGTATGCCTTTATCTTCTTACTTACTTATCCGCGGAACTAAAATTGCTTGCATCCACAAGTCATTGTACCAAGCCCCACTGAGCTCGGTACAATGGCTTGGAACTCAAGAATTTTATGATTTTTTTGGTGGCTTACGCCTTTTTTTGGTTTTTTTGTTTGTATACTGGTTTTACCTGATCGTCTGTCTGGTATCTTGGATGACTTCTTGGACTACCTTGGTCACTATGTTGGTTACTAGTCTGACTAGGTAGTCTTCGTCTGGGAGGATCGCTGTGGTGGCTTGTTGGTTATTGGCTTGTGTGGCTTTGGCATAGGAGACTCCGGTTGCCTGTTGTCGTCTGTTGGTCTGCTGTTGTGGCTTCTGTTGTGGTGGTCTGCTCCAGGTTGGACATCTAGGGCATCCTCTGTAGCTTGTGGGATGGCTTCCGTGGCAGTTGGCGCAGGTTGCCTTTGTTTCTCTGGGCCTTTTACATTGCTTCGAGGGGTGATCTTCTCTGCATTTCACACATCTGGGGTATTTGTGGCACGCGTTCTGTGCATGGTGGAAGCCCGGGCAGTTGAAGCACTGCGTTGGCCCTGTCGCTTTTCGTAGGTCTTCTACTACTACCTTCATGTGGCACAGATTGGTGATCAGCTTAGCCTTTTCTACGTCCTCGCGATTCAGAGTCAGTACGAACATCGGTAGTTTCCTTTTGGGGCCGGCTCTTGTGGTCATATTCTTAGCTGCTTGGCAGACTATTTGATGTTGTACTTCCATCTCTTCTTGGATTTCCTTCTTGGTGGTGTTTGAGGGCAATCCTCTTAAAACCACTTTGGGTTTTATATCCACTTCTACTGGGAAGGCTACCCATTGTAGCCTCTTGTCTTTGTGTGCCTCTGCGTATTCTTCTATTATCCTCAACATTTTTTTATAATCTTCCAGAATTTTCGCCTGGATGAGTGTTTCTTTGCCACTCCTGGAGATTTTGTTTGTCGTGTAGACTTTTAATTTTTGGGCTATGGTGAGGATAGCCCCTGTCTCATTCACACTCTGTAATTTAATGTAATTTAAATACAGGCGGCTTTCTGTGAGGTGTTGCTTATTGTTCGGGCAACACGGTGGTTTCTTCGTTTGTTTCCATGTATTCTGTCTCTGAATCGCCAGATCGTCTCAAGGTAGGCGTCTCACCATCTGTGTTTTGCTCTGGGGGGGGGGGCTGGCTTTCTGGTCCTGGTGACAGTGGTGGGAAGTTTTCTTTCTTCTTTTTTGGCTTCGGTTCTTCAGCCGCAGGTGGCTTTTTGGTTGCTGGGTTCTTGTCCTGTTGTGGCCTCGGCAGCTTTGGTGGCTGCTTCTCCTGTTGGTGTTGCTTCTCTATCAGTTTCCGAGTTTCTTTCAACTCTTTCAGCAGGTCGTCCATCCGGGAAGACATCTTCGCCATCTCTTCTCTTTGTCGCTCGATTTCGGCAGTTAGTCGCTCCTTTTCGGCTCTATGCCGGGCTGTCTCTTCTTAATGCCTTTTTATCTGATCGTGCTGATCTGCAAACAGGGTTTCGAGCTTTTGCAAGGCCACCTTCCTCTCAGCCCTTCTTGCTCTTTCTCTCTGGGAGCTCTTTCTCTCTGCCTTTCTGGGGGCTTCATTTTCCGTGTCCTCGGTGTCGGTGTCCTCTTCGGAGTCTTCCTCGGATTTCATCTCGGTATCTTGTTCTTTCTGTAATAGGCTAAGAACCACTTTGCGTGGATCTTCATGTGTTGACGGAGTGGCCATAGGGGGGGGGGTGATCGAGACCTTGCTCGATCAATCGTCTGGGGGGGGGGGGAGAATCTCTAATTTTGGCGAACCTTTTTTTCCGCCGACTGGACCGACGTCAGCTCGGCTTCAGGGTTGGTTTCCCTGTCCCCATCGCGGTTGTTCACGTACCCAGACGGAACTAAGTAAGGAGACCTCTTGATGTTCTCGTTCTACTGACCTAGGGGCCGGGGCTGCCCGATGTAGATTCCAAAGAACTACACCTTGCAGTGTCTACCCTTACGGAGGCACAGTAGAAATCCCGTAGCGGGCTCACGTTGAGCCCGCTTTACTTTTTCTGCTAACCGATCTCTAGCTGTGGCGTCTCAGAGAATCCAATAAAATCAAATTCCCTAAGTTTCACCACATCCAGTCGATCGGCCGTTGCCTCTCCTTCTCGCCTCAGAGAGTGAGAAGCGCTCAACTGCTGTCTTGCTTACATTCAAGACTGAACTGAGAAGTTCACAGTCGAGCCACTCCTACTTCGTTGGCTGTGTCGCTGCTATTCCGCTCCGCTGCTGGCACGTCTTCCTCCGGTGGCTGGCACTGGACAACTACTATGCCATACAGTGTTTGCTTTTCTGTATTGTACATATCACCGATTTTGACGTGCCCGATAATTAGCCCCTCCCCTAAGTTGAGCGTTCACTAGAATGCTTGTATATTTCGACGCTGTCAAGCCAAAACGGCATAAACGACATTAACTTGATTTTTCAGGAAACACAAAAAACTGATTATTTTCATTTTCACCAATTCTGCTTATCTGCAAAGTGACTCAAAAAAATTGGTGATTTTTTTTTCAAATTTTAATATTTTGTAAACATTAATGTGGCTGAAAATACTATGTGAAATAAATTAAAAACTAGAAAATGGCGCTTATGTCCAATCAAGATATAACATTGGTGAATATGCCAAACTTACCTCTGGCGTTTGTGTCGATCGCATTGTTGTAAGGTTAGCCAAAATGGCGCTTAAAAGGGATATATGCCATTAATGAAAAAAAAACGAAAATTAAAAATGGTCGTTTATGCCAACAAGAAAAATTATGAAATTACGAAGATTTTTGATAGGCTTTATTTTTTATTAATCAAAAATACATTCTAAGTTAAAAACAAAACCCTAAATCCTTTAAACATGTTTTTGGTGCTAGGATGAAATACTTAAAAGTAAATAATACTCAAATAGAAGAGCTATACAAAAATTGGTATAAAAATAAAACTCAAAAAACACTTTCAAAGAACAACAACTTAAAATCTAAGAAAAAACAAAAATCAGAGGTACATAAAAATATTTATTTTTTAATTTCTAAAACAAATAAGAAAATAATTATTCACAATTTTTCCGCGGACGTTAATGTATTCTCTTCCAGAATCTTTTAAAAACTTTTGTTTTTCCTTCTTTTCTGTTTTACAAACAATACCATCTTCTTCATTATTATTATCACAATCTTCACTTCTATGGTTTTCTATTTTGCTTTTATTTTTATTCTTTGACTTTCTTTTTCTTTTCTTATCGGGATTTATGTCCTCATCAGAATCATCAGTTGTTTCTGAATCGGCGGATTCTAATTCACAATCACTGTCAATATTTGGTTCAACACCCGTATTGATTTGATTGCTTGTATTTTCCTTATTTTGATCACTACTTATACCGGCACCCAAACCATTATCTGCTGCTAAGTTGAAACATGATGTGAGATCGTGACTAAATATTTCTTCTTCTGCTGCTTGCTGCTGCAACGTCTGATGGTTCCTCAAAGATGATAATGTCATTGCTAAAAGCTTCTGCAATGTTGGCAATATGTCATAAACCTCTAAGGGGAATATAGGTGAATTATTGCCAGTCTGTATATCATTTTGTGCTGCTTCGGTATATGGTTTATTTTCATTTAGTAAGGCCATTATTTTTTTACTTCTGCTATTCATCTGCAACAAAAATATGGCATAAACGCCAAAAATCGATCTCCATTTTTAGTTATATAAAATTGATTTGAACTATATGCTGTAGTACAAAAATAATTGTTCATCACACTAGTACAAAGTTACAATAAAAAATTTTAAAATAAACTTTTTATTTGCGCAATTTTTAAAAAAGAAACCTGCATAAGAATACCATTGAGGAATGGCGCTTGTGTCAACCACGATGTAAATATTTGGTTTTGGCCTAAACGCCTCATAGTTTTTAAAGAAATTCAGGGTGTTTACGCTTCAAAAATCAATACAAATTGAAAATATTGCAGAGGTAAGTAATATCATGTTACTTATCCATAAAAATTGTAAAAATACATACCTTTACTATTATTACTGGACCGAACTCTACACAATGATAATCTTACGGGCACTGGCGGTTGTGTCAATCGGTGTTCACGTCGACCTTCACGTGCGTGACTAGACTGGCGTTTATAAAAACTTTAAACCAATATTACACCTATTTCACTTTGTTTTCGGTTATGCCGCGGTGACTGTCTGGTGCGGAAATTAAAATCCTATTTTTTCGTGCATCTACCTCAAAACTGGTCATTTTGGCGTTTATGCCGTTTTGGCTTGGCAGCGTCGATTTGATGCAAAAATGATTAACACCACCGGCCACGTTACAGTGGGGTCAGTCGGTGGCGAAATTTTTAAACAATTTCAAAATTTCACCCTGTATTATTCATAATAGACCCTACATAATACACTTTTTTGAGATGAGTTTATTAAGTAGATTTAAATAACATAAACATACACATATACAGGGTGGTTCATTAAAACTAAAGATCAAGAACTATGCTAAACTTTCGTGACTCATCCTGTATATTTAAATTTACGTTTATAAAGCACCTATTTGAATTTAAAGTTAAATCAGGTTGTTAAGGAGCTTTTAAAAAATAAAAATAATACAGGGTGTTCCATTAAACATAAAGCTTATGAATTATGCTAAGCTTGCGTGAATCACCCTGTACATTTAAATTTATGTTTTAAAAGTGCACATTTATACAGGGTGTTTGGTAAAGAATGGGCCATAGCTTAACCTTAGATTCCTGAGGTTAAAATGGGTCGATTTAAGCAAACTTACCTTAGTACCAAAGTTGATAATAACCGAAACAGAATGTCAAAGTTAAATTTTATTTTATTTATTCTTGAATATTTCCTAACAGGCATGGGACAACAAGACGAAATTTGGTATGCGGGGATTTTTTGGGACGAGAAATCTAAATTCCCCACCAAAAATTATGTATTTTTCAGAGGGCGCCATATACGTCTTACAGTGCTCATTTAATACGTTCAGTTTTTTTTATCCCCCACTCTACATACTTTTTGGATCAAAATTTTTATTGTCTTGTTATTTCTACTTAAAAAATGTATACTACATATTACGTATTTTGTGCATAATATCATTGTAGTTAGACCCGAAAAATAAAAATAATTGTCCAGTTCTCATATTTATGTCATTGCATCGCAAATTCCATTTGAAGAGATTTGCGATACATTTTTATAAATTTTTATGGTTTTAAGTTATTTTTGGGGTGTAACTACAGTGATTATATGCAAAAAATTATGTTGCCTCGCAGATTTAAAATGCGTTTATCTCAAGAACGGTCAAGTTTAGCGAGTTGAATCTAGTATACCTTTTTTTAAGTAAAAATAACAAGAGAATAAAAATTTTGATTCAAAAAGTATGTAGAGTGGGGAATAAAAAAAAACCGAACGAATTAGATGAGCACTGTAAGACGCATGTGGCGCCCTCTGGGTAATACATCATTTTTGGTGGCGAATTTAGATTTCTCGTCCCGAAAAACCCCCGCTTACCCAATTTCGTATTGTTATCTCGTGTCTGTCAAAAAATATTCAAGAGTAAATAAAATAAAAGATTAACGTTGACACCCTGTATTTCGGTTATTATCAACTTTTATACTAAGGTAAGTTATCTTAAATCGACTTATTTTAACCGCAGGAATCTAAGCTTAAGCTATGGCCCATTCTTTACCAAACACCCTGTATATAAAAATCGGCGTGTCTCAGTGTGTTTTATTATTCTTTAAAACAAGGACTTCTTCATTATTATTATATTATTATTAGACTAAGATAGACTATTATTCTAAAAGTTATTCATGGAAGATTATACAGAAAGCTAGAATATGATGTGGATGATACCCAATTTGGGTTCCGCAAAGGACTTGGAACAAGAGAGGCATTGTTTGCGTTTAATCTCCTCTCCCAAATATGCTTAGATATGAACCTGGATATTTATTCCTGTTTCATCAACTTCGAAAAAGCGTTCGACATGGTCCGACATGAAAAACTAATAGAATTATTGAAAAACAGAGATATAGACAGACGAGATTTACGGATTATCATCAATCTGTATTGAAACCAAAAGGCCAATATAAAGATAGAAGAAGAAGAATCCGAGAATATTGATATAACCAGAGGAGTAAAAGACAGGGCTGTGTTCTGTCGCCGCTACTGTTTAACCTGTACAGTGAAGCCATATTTCAGGAAACGATAGCGGAACTAAGTGATGGAATCGCTATAAACGGAAGAATAGTAAATAACATAAGATTCGCTGATGACTATAATGGCAGACACCCTGGAATTGCTACAAGAATTGCTAAATATAATTAACTATTATTGCATTCGATACGGACTAAAAAAAAACAAGAAAAAACTAAATTTATGATTGTCTCAAAACTGAACATGGAAATGAAAGGTTAATGATAGAGCAAACCCAAATAAAAAAAGTTAAGACATACATCTTGGAACCTGGGTTGATGACAAAATTGGCCAAATCAAAGAAATAGTCCGAATTGTAACTGAAAGGCAAACATTATAAAAATGAAAACACTGCTTACAAACAAAGACCTTCAGTTGCCTCTCAGATTGAGGGCTCTAAGATGCTACATATTTTCTATATTGCTATACGGAATGGAAGCTTGGACATTGAAGAAACGACACATAAGAAGAATACAAGCGTTCGAAATGTGGTGTTACAAAAGAATATTGAAAATTCAGTGGGTTCAAAGGATAACCAATGTTGAAATGCTACGACGTTTAAATAAGGAGTTAGAAATTATGAAAAGTATAAAAACTAAAAAACTGGAATATTTGGGTCACATTACCAGAGGAGAAAAATATGAGTTGCTGAGAATGATTATGCAAGAAAGGATCCAAGGAAGAAGAAGCACAGGAAGAAGACGCATCTCCTGGCTGAGGAACCCTAGGGCCGGTATTTCAATAGCTACTTAAGCTTTTGCTTAGCTAAGCCTGTGTCAAAAGTTAAGGAGAAGCTTAAGCCGGATGCCGTATTTCCATCATTTCCTTAACTAAACTGATGCTCAACTGTAAAATTAATTGGTTTGGTACCTCTGAATACGTCAAAATGCAAGAACTAACTGTTCTGAGGTAAAAACTACTACTGTTGACGTTTAATTTTATATTGTCATCTTATCAATATCAATGTCAATTACTTCACTTAATTTTGTGTACATGGTACATGTGTTGTTAGTTTATATTTTCTCTGGTTATATTTTATTGTTATTTTGCATAAGCAATAGATCCGTCTTTGTAATTTTGTTTAGTGGATATATTCCAATACCTAACAAGCATTGTAGAAATAAATAATTTTAATGTGCCTACACCTTCCAAAAGTAGTAAAAATTTTAATAATCGTTTTTACGGTTAATAAATTAATAGATTATTATTTAATAATCTACTAATAACGTTATTACTCAAAAGTTGGTTTTCAAAATAACTTTCTAATTAATAATCTATAGAAATAACCTCAAAAAAACAGAAAACAAATTTTAAGCAAAGGCTTAAACCAACTCCCGCGCGAGCTTAAAATTATTTGGTTTAAGCGTAGGCTTAAGCCTCAAATTGAAGTGGAAATACAGGCATCTAAGCTTAAGCAAAGGCTTAAAGTAAGCTTTGGCTTAAGTGAGGTTGGAAATACCGGCCCTTAGAGAATGGTTTAACTGTAGTTCATTACAACTATTCAGAGCAGCAGCCAACAAAGTGACCATAGCGAATATGATATCCAACCTCCGATATTAGAGGGAACTTTAAGAAGAAAAGAAAAACAAGGACAAGAATAATTTTATTTCATAAGTGCCTTCCACACTGTATAAATAAAAAAATAAAATATAGGCTATTTTAGATTCTACCCTGTAATATTCTCTGATAGATCCTCTGAAGACTCGCGACTTCATTTGAGAAAGCAACTATCGCAACCAACTACTTTTTTACACTATTTTGAATCAGAGTTTCACCTATCTTGTTTTTCATACAATTTTCTGGTCTCGTCAGTTACATGTGGGCGGAGTTTGAAGTTTGCGGTGAGAGTAAAAATGCATGTCTGGAAAATTGTTTTGAATCGGTTTGTGGAAATAGGGAAAAGCTTTTACAAAATCGATCGCAAACCATTGTTTAGGGCGGTATAAAATATAATTGAATTTGGTGACCGACGTTTCGCTAAAAATTCTGGTGTAGTGATTCTGGTTTTTATTGGGGTAGGGATTGGCTATTTCAAAATATTTAATTACTATAGGATTATTTAATAAAAAATACCAATAACAAAAGCAAACTTGTTTTTTTATTGATTAGACCTAATATATCTTTGAAAGTATCATATTTTTTTTACTTTGAACAGTGATACGAAAAAAGCATAAAATATAATACGGGAGGAAAGTATGCTAAATTTGAAGTTACTCGAGCGTTATGAGAACTTATTGGATTGTGAAGATTAGGTCCTAAAACCAAAAAAATATTAAGTAAAGTTTTACATAAAGTGGGTGAGTTTCCATTTTTTAACTTAATTTTCCATTTTCAACAATCGTTTCTTCCTATTATAGCGCCATTTATCCATAATTTGACAAAATTTGTGTATATTATCCATATCTGCAGTAATAAAGGGGGCTCATATTTAAGATTTTAAAGTAACCCCCAACCAACATATCTACATGAGGGGTCATGTTTGTTACCATTCGATAGATTTTTCAAAACATTGATAAGTGAATTTTGCAGTTTTTCGATGTGATGTTCTTTTCGCGAAATATCATTAGTTACACATTTTTGAATAATTTTTAAACAAAATTCATGTTAGTCTCACTTTCCGCCCACACTGTACTTATGCCCATAGATTTTATTTCTTTTTATAATATCTGTAAAAACACCTAAATGTTCTTCTTTCATGTCCAATTCGTAACATTTCATTTGATCCATTAGTTAAAGAATTACATTAAAATAACTCAACCGCGCACTTCGCTGAACGTTAGTTTACACTGCGCCAATGTTTGTGAGAAGGGTGACTTTAGCGTTATAAATAAAAAATTATAGAAGCTTTACGTTTGATTTTAGAAAAATCTTTAATTTTTTTTTAAATTTCCTGAATTTTTCAATGGTTAAGTCAGTTTTTTTTCTAAAATTTATATTTTCCGAGTTATTTAAAAAAAACATCTAATTTCGCAGTTCATTTGTTTAATAAAAAATGAAGCACTCACTTCTCGAGTAGAACTTTTTGATAGGTTGTTTATTAATCATTTCTTAATCAAATTGCAAAAAGTTCTATCTTGTTTGATTTTTTCCGAAGTGAAAATCTATATGCACTCCCCTATTACCGTTTGAAACAGCCAAAAGACATTATCGTAAAATTTATTTCTATTTTCATAAAATATTACATATTTCTAAAAAATACTTTTTAACAATCTGCCTTTCGATTGCTGCAGTAAACGCCACAGCTAATATCAACTTCGCAAATGATCCTATTGTATGTCGACATAACGTCAAAATAACCAGCTTTATTTTTGTTGAAACATTTGTTTTATGCGAATTGGCCCATTTGACATTGTAGACAACATGTCGATAACAATAAAATTGAAATTCTGTTTGATACTGTCACTATGAACATGTTCGCAAAACTGAATTTATTGTGTCAATTGTGTTGTTTGTTTGTATTACAAAATCAGTTAAACTCGCGGTTTACTTGGCAAAATATGACTGCGTTACATACGGGGATTATTTTACGAGTTATCGCTGTCAGGGTACATGTTTTTAAATCTAACGTTTTATTATTTACACATGAAATTGTTAGTTTTTATCGATAAATATAGAATATGATACAAACGTCGCTATGAAATATTTATATTTGACCCTGGATACAACTATTAAAATACACTGCGCGTCAAAGAACACGGGACCACCCACATTTAGGAAATTTTATATGTTTTTATATTTTTCTATATTTGTTTTATGTTAATTAAGTTAAATGAATTACTTCGGGTACTGATAAGCTTTCGATTCGAGCCTTCAAACAGAATAAATAAATTCGAAAAACCTATTAAATCATAAAATTCTCAGAACTCATTATTTACGAATCTACGAAGCTTCGCAGAATTGATGGTTTTGAGAACTGTGTGAACTATTGTAGTGTTCTAAAGAGTTTCTGAGATATTTTACTCTTATACTGGCCTCCTTACATTGATGGAAAATGGAACAAGCCAAAGATATGTCGCAAGACAACTGCTTGTTTGTCATCTAAGGCTCCACGGGCGACAAATTTACGCTAGCATGCAGTAGCCATAAAAGGAACTTAAGGTTCCGCGGAACGGAATAGGAATAGCCGAACTGAACCCACCACCCACCACAGGACTTGTGCGTAGTCGGTTCAGTTCGGCTATTCCGCGAAACCTTAAGTTCGTTTTACGGCTACTGCTAGCGTAAATTTGTCGCCCGTGGAGCCTAACCTAATTGTGCAGACAACTTACCACTGGTCTCTTGAGATCGAGTCTCATCAACGGCGACCCGGCACGGGTGCAAAAAGAAATACAAAAGTCATAAAAGGTCACGGTCTCACTATTGCTGGATTGTGAAATCGGACGCAAACTGCTAAAATGCTCCAAAGTCATATTCAGCCAGTCCAAGGACCAGCAATAAGCATATCTGCTGTTCGACAGATGTTAACAGAACAGGGTCTGATAGGTTGTAATACAGCAATGGGGCCATTAGGTACTGCTGCTCAAAAAACGCAGACTTACAATTGCCCGTGAATACGTCAATCGGACAATAGACGATTGGGAAAAACTATTGTCTGCGAATAAGTGTAGAAAATAAATTTATGGCAAATATGGTCGAACAGAAGGACTTGCTTTTGATGGTGACTCAGTAATGTTTTGGGCAGGGATACCGATACAAAAAGAAGATCCTACAATATCACGTGATGCCATTAACTGGGTTTATTGGTACTGGTTTTCTGCTAACGCAACAAAGGCGAGATCACACACGTCAACCATTGTAACACAGTATCTTGAAGATGTTGTTATTTCAGGACTGACCTGCTCAAATTCCAGACCTTAATCCCATTGAGAAAATATGGAGCCTTCTCAATAGGCATAAAATATGTCGCATACCTGCTCCAAAAACATGTGAAGAGCTTCGAATGACTCTCATTTAAGAACGGACAACTTTTCCCTGAAGGGACATCGAAAACGTGATTAGTTGTATGCCAAATCGAATGATGAGTGGTTTCCAGAATCGTGGTGGCAACACACATCTTTAAAACGAGTGACACTTGTCTATTATAATTTAGTATTATAATATAGTGACATTATAATTTAGTTATTGCTATAACTGTAACTGTAAGGATATATCGAAATTTTCAATACTTACATGTGTTATTTTCTCAAATTTCTCCTTGTTTTCGGTTTGTTACTAATAATATTGTCGGATTATGTGCTACAAAAGTAACTGACTGAATACATAATGGATTTAATTTAATATAAATAAAAACAAAATAGAAAAAATGAAAAAATTCTTAAATTTTGTGGGTGACCCGTTGTCTCTGATGCGCAGTGCAATACATTTTAAGGCGTAACTAAATAAAATATTAGCATGATTTATTAATTATTTGTTGGTATTTTGCTTTGCTTTTAAGGCCATCGGTACATAATTCGCAAATATTTTACGGCTATCCCTACTTTTCTGTCCTTACCCGGCAAATTACCTGTAGTAAAATTTTCACTGGTATGGATATGTAAACTTACTTGACAATGTCATCATTAACTTCAAAGATGGCTTTTGAATGTTCTTGAATAACTGTTACTTGTATAATTAATTGCCTTAATTATTTATTCAGTTAATTAATATGATATCTTATTCATTAACTATGTATTCAGTGATTGTAATAATTAATCTTCTGTACAACAAAAACTAATAATCAAACGAGAAAAGAAGAAAAGTGACAAAGTGATTTTTTAATAATATTATGTTACTATGAAACGCTTACAATTTTGAACATATTTAACAACAAAATATTTGGATCACTGAATATATCCTGGTGTATTCTTTGCTTGGATCTTCCATAAATAATAAACAATAAACAACTTTTTATTAAATTCACGTCTTAAATCAATTATTTATCAAATACACTATCAAAATTATTTAATTATTTAATTACAACTCAAAATATTCCCGATGCCATGTCAAATATTTAAAATTGTCACTGTCTGACTGACAATATGCTAACAATATTCTATTCGACTGAGTGATTGTATGATAAAGATAGATTTGGAAAATATTACCACCGACATTGTGTTAATTTTTTTCGAATCCTAAAAAAACCAATAAATTAATATTTTTGAAAAATTTAAACTCAGAATGAAAGACTAAATTATTACTACCGAGGGCCGAAAGTCCCTTAGAATAAATAAAAAGTTTATTTTGAATAAAATATTTGAAATTAAAAATCACACTAAATTTTCTCTTAGTTTTTCACCCCTGTAACTTATTAAAATAAACATTATAGAAGTTCTTACGGACTTTCGGCCCTTGCTAATAACCTAATCTTTCATTCTGCGTTTAAATTTTTCAAAAATACTTGTTAGTTTTTTCAGCATTCGAAAAAAATTAATCCCATTTGAATAGCATTGGAACAGAAACTACGTACCCATCCCCTTAAGGAAATGTCGACTCGGTTTTACATTATTGCACAAGAAAATCTATCAGGATTATAGTTTGGAATTTAAAAAAATTAGTTTTTTATACGGCTAACTTATAATATTTTCTGCTTAACATATTCCCAAAATTCTACGTGAACCTCCAAAATGTGATATATATCTCCAGCCGTTCGGAATTTACACACTAACAAAAAGCGTATGGTGGATGGAGAGTTTGGGAACTTGGGTGGTATCCAATGCTTCCTCTGGTATCCGGCACAAGCCGTCCGCATTCCTTCGCCTGGACCAGGAATATTCCTGCGAATTCCGGCCCGCGACATCTGCTTATGTCTACTGGGTTATTGACTATCTTATCCTCGACATTGTACTATCCAAGAATTTATAACTAAGGTAGTATTTGTATTAGAAATTTTTGGCAACATTTTTAGGTAATAGACGCATAAATTAAAATCCATGTTTATTGATTAAAGTTAAAATAACGTCTTTAACACACTATACAGGGTGATTGATTATTGGGGTAGAGCTCAATAGATCCGCTATAGTAAGAGATAGCAATAAAAGTTAATAACAAAAATTGTAGCCAACTTTGAGCTTTACATTACAAAATTAGCTAGAATTATACAGGGTGTTCGATAACACAGTGGCAGACCAAACTTTTGTTTTTTTAAATAGAACACCCTTTATTTTATTTTATATTCGAAATCCTGTTAACTTCTCCATCACAAAAATATATGTTAACTCATGACACATCTTCGAGCAAGCGCTCGGAAAACTACGGGAAGGTGTATTCGGCAACGGAGTGCGTCTAAACAACATTAGATATAGACCAGGGCTGATCTGCGAAAAAACGTCTATTTTTGGATGTGAGAAGTGGCATTCGGATTTTTGCAGATAAAGTTAGGTGACAACTTTAGTAATAATAATTGTTTATCCTTCTTCTCAAATATGCCCGGAACATTAACAATAAAATTAAAATATTTAAAAATTTCGAAAAACACCGATTTTTTTTCTATTTTCTTTGCTTATAACTTTAAAACGATTCATTTTGGAACAAAGTCGTAAAGAAATAAAATAATGATAATTGAATTTTGTATGATATACCACTGGATAAAAATGTCTTAATGTATTATCCTTTCTGCAATATAGCAATAAATACAAAATAAGGGGGCAAAATAAATCTATTGTTATTCATTGTTTACTAACCACTTTGGTGACACGTAGAACCTTAGCAATTCGCTTTGAAAAATTCTTATAACATACCTAAACATCTACCAAATTTCATTAAAATCGACCTAATGGATTGTGCATAATAAATTTGCAATCTAATTTTTTTTTAAAAAGTTCAAATTTTTTAAAAACTTTCTGAACCAAAAGTAGACCATGTAGAAGATGGTAAATTTATTTACATATAAAGACCTATCAAATACACTTTACAGAATTAAAATCGGATTATTTAAGCAGCCTCAGCAATGTTTTAAAATTATAAACAATTTTTTGGCTTATAAAAAAAAGGTTTGTTTAACAATACAAAAATTAATTTTTAACAATGCAAATAATCAAAACCGGTATAATTTGAATTAAACTTTCAAATGCTGTAAGCAGAATTGCTATTTTATTTTTTATTCAAAAGCTATTCGGGTTCAAAAATTGCAATTTTTCGAATTTTTGAAAGTTCAACCGCGTTTATCTCGAAAACTATGCATCCTACGAAGGAACTTCTAGAATATTTTTTGCTTATAATTACCCAAGAAATACAAAAAATGTTTTATTTTGCGAAAAATCCGTGTTATGTAATTCCTCAAGTTCTTTGTTTATAACAATTTTATTGACATCCGGATCAACTGTTGCCCAAAAAATTCGTGTTTTACGGGTAAAAATACATAAAACTTGGGTAAGTCTATCAAAGGAGACCGTTGCACCCCCCCTCCTCCCTGGCGACAGAACTAATTTGTTTATAAGCTAAAAAATTGTTTACAATTTTAAAATATTGCTGAGGCTGCTTAAATAATCATATTTTAATTCTGTAAGGTTATTAGATAGGTAGATCGCCTCTTTATATGTAAAAAAATTAGCGAACTTTTAAATTGTTTATATTTTGTTCAGAAAGTTTTTAAAAAACTTGAACTTTTTTTTAAAAAATTTAGATTGCAAAATTATTATGCAAAATCTATTAAGTCGATTTCAATGAAATTTGGTGGACGGTTTAACTATGTTATAAGATTTTTTTATGCGAATTACGAAGGTTGTAAGTGCAACCAAAGTGGTTGAAAAACATGGAACAAAAGCAGGCTTATTTGGCCCCCTTATTTTGTATTTATTGCTGTTTTGCAGAAGGGGTAATAATTTAAGACATTTTTGACCAGATATCATACAAAATTTAATTATCTTTATTTTATTTCCTGTTTCAAGATGAATTGTTTTAAAGTTATAAGCACAGAAAGTAGAAAAAATTCGATGTTTTTCGAAATTTTTAAATATTTTAATTTTTTTATTAATGTTCCGGGCATATTTGAGAAGGAGCATGTCATTTATAATTATTATTGAAGTTGTCACCTAATTTTATCTGCAAAAATCCGAATGCTACCTCTTACATCCACCTCAAAACAAATCCGCCCTGGTCTAATATTACGCTGATGCAATAAGCAAACGCAGTCCAGGACGAAGAAAGACTTCGAAGAAAGAAATTGATATAAGCATGCTATTTAAAGTGGCAGTAAATAACATTCCAAACAACGTTCTGAAAGGACATGTACATGAAAAAGAAGAAATAGTTTTTGCAGATAGATTTAATAGTTTACAAATAATAATCACTAAAAAGTCCTAGCATATGCATATGACATAAAATTATTTCGTATTATTTGACACTATGTGTATGTGTGTGTGTGAAAAAATGGCTTGGATGCGGGTCCGTTAGCCACAGATTTTTATTTTATTTTTACCTCAATTTATTAGTTTTGTTATATTCCCACCTATCTGACTCAAATGATGAATGTGCATCTTTCAGTTCCTAGCCGGCTGCAGACGGGGGATTTGAATTGCAAGGTTTAGAATTCCTTCCCTATCGTCTTTACTGCAGCATCCATATGACTTGCAAATTGTAGAAGTCTTGGAGGCGTATACATGGGGATGTACCAGTAAGTTTTCAATTTAAAAATCTTTTAGTGATTTTTGATATTTTTCAATATTAATTATTTGCTATTAGGATTGAAAACTTGCTTCGTATTTTTACGGCCAGATGGCGCTAGCCACCCATTACCATCACTTTGGCTGCAATATTTGGGAAAACCTTTCGATGCAATTTGATTGGATTAAGGAGAACAGTGCCTACGTTCCTTCTGATGACGCTCCAATAAGAGCAGAAAACTGCAGTTAAAGGGACTGGCTGCACTCCTTATTCTAATTAAAGAGTAAGATTGTTTTTCCTTCGTATTGCAGCCGAATAAAAATGGTACACATTTTTTTTTATTATTTCAAATGACTATATTTGTTTCTTTCAAGTAGTTTATGAGTAATTTAAATATTTCCATTTTATGACAACTTAGTAGATATTCTATACTAATTGGAAAATGAACTTGTGTTTGTCGTAAATTGTAATACAATTGATTTATGTAGGTATCTCTCGTTAATTTTGCATTCAAAGAAAATATGGTTCAAATCTCTAATCGAAACAATATCACAAAAACAGACTGATGAATTAACTATTCCTAATTTGTGCAGATGTGCCTCATATTTTCCGTGTCGAGTTTTTAATCTGACGATAGTAGAAATATCTTGCTTTGGCAGGTTATACTTAAATATGTATTCAGGTGGCGGAGGAAGTTCTTGATGTAAAGAAAATATAAATTTTTTGATATGCTTGAAATATTTTTCCATTGTTTTTTCCATATTTTATTTATTCTATCTTTGACGTCATTTATTGCATCTGTCGATAAGATCTGAGTTAGGATCTCACCATTTTTTATTGCATCTTTGGCCAACTCATCCACTTTCTCATTACCCAGTATACCGGCATGCCCTTTTGCCCATATAAATACTACTTCCACTTTAGACAAATTATTTTTTATATTACATAAAATCTTTGATTTGTATGAATTAAAATCAGTGTTTTGAATTGCATATATTGCAGGATTGGAGTCTGTTTTTATCACAGCTTTTTCAATATTATTCTCTTTGATCCATTCTAGAGCTTTTTCGATGGCTATAATCTCAGCTGTAAAAATACTACTAATACTAGATAATTTATAATTATTATGTTGATGGGTATTTTGCACATACATAGCACATCCTACTCCTGTTTGATTTTTAGAACCATCTGTGTAAATTACTGTATAATCCACAAAGTCGCTCAGTATAGATTTTACTAAAATATTATTTAAATGATTTGATTCTGTATATTTAGGAATTATGATTCTTGGTTTTTTTATCAAAGTTTTATACGGAAATTTATAAATTGGTAATAATTTACTGTTGTGTAAATCTGTATAATTCCTGGTTTCAATGAATGCATCTGTTAGTGGTGGTGAATTTTTTATTCTCCAATATTTGCTAGTTAAGTTTTCCATGTTTAATAAAGCCAGATTTGTTAAAAGGTCTGACTCAGTGTTTCTTAGCTTTATGCAGTATTTTTGAGCTAAAAATTGTCTACGTAAATTTAATGGGATTTCATTACACTCTGCTAGCATAACGTTTGTTGGAGTGGATTTGACACTATGATTGATATACTACGTATATCATTTATTAACCAAAATTCTTAAAAGAGAGGTTAATAAATGTACTAATTATTTGTTTACTACCTTAATCCTGAGAAAATACGTTAATTTAATTGCTGCGTCTCTACTAAGACTAGTGTTGAAATGATCAATGGAAAGAGCGGAAAATATTTTACACGCGCCTATTGACGTTTCCCTAAAAGACGCGCCCACTCTATAGTTAAATAATATATAATAAGAAAATTTTGCAAAATATAAAGTAAAATCTCATAAAAACCCAATACCTTCTTAGCTACTAGAAAACAATGCGTTTATTGAACTTTTGACCTATATATCTCTTTTCATAAAAATATCCAAAATGATGGACTACTTCCTACTTTATTATCATCCGGGTTCTGTTAGGTCCACTTTGTCCAATCAAATCGAGAATCCGAGTCGTATCGAAAGAAAATTATAACACATAAATAATAAACCCTATCTTCTATTATCATCCTTTCTCTAGCTTTTCGAACATCAGCAACTTTGGTTTCGCCTGATAAAAATTTATATGTATGGATTTTGAACGTTCAATGGTCTGCTGAATGACTTTTTATATTTTTAAAGAAAATTAACTACACATTTTCTTTCCCATGTCATTTTTGTATCTTTTAAATCAACTTGCCTATCTGTAATGGGCAATGTAAGATAGTTTTAATAGCATTATATTAATACTATTATGATAATTATATTAAATCATTTTATCTATTAGTACACTGCTAAAATATGTGTGTGTAGTAGCATTAAATGGAAGCTTATTTGCTAGAAAAAAGTTATTAAAAGGATTAAATATATTGGCTTCTTATTCTTGTTCTTCTGTTTCTGTAGGCATAACTCTGTCTATTTTTCAATGTGTGTCCAGTAAGTTTTTTCATCGTTTTCGTAGACTTTTCACTGATCGTCCTTCTATTGGCGAACCGTCTCTCGCCGTATTTACTACTCTATTTGTTGTGAATTGTTGTTAAGGTGGTCGTTCTGCTTTTCTGATTCTTACCCAAATAATAATGCTCTCCACCTTGCATCAGCGTCGTATCGTCTAGGTGTATCCCATAGTGAGGTCCATGTCACCAGCCCCCTCTTTTTCGATTTGAGGGTCGAAAAAAAGCTCACTCGTTTGTATTGTGTTAGTACTGGATTGTATCACCCTTCATTCGTTTGTACTGCCCCCACCCTTTTAAATCTGTCTGGAGGGGCTGGTGACATGCTATCCCCCCTTTTTCGATCTGGGGGTCCGGAATAGGTATGTTCGTTTGTACTGCGTTAGTATCGGATGGTACCGTCCTTATTTTGTTTGTACTGCCCCCACCCTTTTAAATCTGTCTGAAGGGGCTGGTGACATGTTATCCCCCTTTTCGATCTGGGGATCCGGGATGGGTATGTTCGTTTGTACTGCGTTAGTATCGCATTGTACCGCCCTTATTTTGTTTGTACCGACCCCACCCGTCTAGATTGGCCTGGGGGGGGGGGGCAGTGACATGCTACCCCTCTACTTTGCACTCTTTGCCATCTGAAAATCAAAAATAGGCTATTTCGTTTGTAGTGCGTTAGTACTGGATTGTACTGCCCTTATTTTGTTTGTACTACCCCTACCCTTCTACATTTAAAACAGGGGAGGATTAGTGCTAGGAGTAAGGACACAAAAAAAGCCAAACCTTGCACATAGTAACACCGCGGATGTAAAATTTGGCAAATTCGTCAAAAATGTAACGAATTACATTTTGAAACTGAAAAACAGGCTTGCAAGCCACTCTCCACGGGGGATGGAAACTTACCCCCTTAGATGAATCTCTGAGTAGTTTTACGCTACCAATTTAAAAAATCGTACATGTATTTGTTGAACACAATTTTCGATCAGAAATCAGATCCCGAAATGCATTTTTCAACTTCGTTGTACAACTTCAACCCTTTTGTCTTCCCACTGGGGGTAAAAACCACCTTGTAATCAGAGAATTTACAGGATCGATTTATGCGGCCTCCCCAAAGTGGGGTAGGGGGTCGAGCATAGTATGGGCAATTTGTGCCCAATTTGTGCAATTTGTGCTTCAGGGTCCCAGAATTTGTGTCGCCTTCCTTCACCCTGGACATTTAAGACAAGTTTGGGGGGCTAGCGAAAAGTTCAAAAAAGGCTAATTGCGGTAAAAAGGCGACTCTCTTTGGATTCTGCTTCTCTCCTTCTTTGATTTTCGATCCTCATCATTTTTCTTCTTAAAAGTTGGTTCTTTGAATTTTTGGAGAGGTGGTGAGATGAAGAGATAGAGATGGACTAGTCGAGCATAGTATGAGCAATTCGTGCCCAATTTGTACTATTTGCGCTTCATGGTCCCAGAATTTGTGCCGCCTTCCTTCATCTCCACTTTCCCATTACTCCATCTTTTCGTCACTCCAGCTCCATCTCACCACCTCCCCATTATGCGTCTGCATCTTTTCATCACTCCATCTTTCCATCACTCCATTTCTCCATCTCCATCTCACTACCTCTCCAAAATTTTAAAGAACCAAATTTTAAGAAGAAAAATGAAAAGAGAATCGAAAATCAAAGTCGGAGAGAAGCAGAGTCCAAAGAGAGTCACCTTTTTAGCGCAATTAGCCTTTTTCGAACTTTTCGCTAGCCCCCAAACTTGTCTCTAAGGTCCAGGGTGAAGGAAGGTGGCACAAAATCTGGAACCCTGAATCAAAAATAGCACAAATTTGCGCTACCAATTTTGACCCTCTATCTCAATTTGGGGGGCCGTAGACATAGACCCGAATTATAGTCGGAGAGATAGAAGCGGATTTTCTGCGTGATAAGTAATATGGAAAAACTATACGGGGATATGTTGAATTAGTTGTGTACATGATTTTCACCAACGGCCGGAAACCAGAGTTGGGGCCGAGGGTAGTTATAAGGGGTCAAAGTCGCGGATTTTATTATTTTTTTTATGACGCTCATGATCGAGATAGTGCACCAAAATTTGGAAAAAAGTAGGTCATGACGTAACTAAGTAAAATATCTAGGCCTCTCTGGGACTGTAATTTTTTCCTCGACGCCGGTGAGAGGGCCGAGTAAGTGGTCTTGGTCCCTGAAATTGTGAGGGGAGCACGACCAGTGAAACCAAACACGGTCCCAGCGTCCAGCGACTGTGCACCGGGTGGTCGCCGGACACCGCCGCTGGACGCTAAAAGGTGCCGCAACTGGGGCGAGCAGTTGCGGCACCTTCGCCTTCAGCACTTATACATTTCCTTCCAACTTCCTTGCGGCTACCCTTACCCATAAATTTAATCTCGCCCACCCCCAAGAGTTTCTGGCCGGGGCCCGGTGGAGGGACCCCACGCACTGGGCAGGGGGTCCTCCGTCGGGCTCCGATCACAAACCTCTTTTCGAGGACATTCTCGACATACCCATCGTGAGTAGCCGCCATGTCTTACCCCACCTAAGCACCTTTCCCACCGCAAATCCTTTCCAAATCCCGCGCTACAGGGGAGGCAGCAGTAACGCGGAAATTCCAAGTAGCCTGTGAATACAGACTGCTACTGCGTCCGGAGGCAACCGTGATAAAAAGCCTAGAGGAGTAAACCTCAATAAAATAATCCCCATTATCACGGTGGAAGGCATCGTGCCAAAGGTATGAAAGATGTGAGGGTTAGAGCATCACAAACGATCCCTTCGGGATACCTGGCGACCTCCCGAAGTAACTTAGCCTTAGCGCGGCAAGGGCGCACGGCCCCGCTGGACTGTTGTTCGGCCCGACTCGTGGGAATTAGAATGGAAGTAAAAAATAATGACAATACAGTTGCGGTGGAAGGAGAATTTTTCTCAATTTTCTCCCGATCTATGAGGACCGACAGAACCCCTGAAAAGGCGGCAAGAAAGAGCAAGAGTGAGGCGGAAAAAATAAGTAAGAGTGAGGGGGCTAATAGTTCTTCTGAAGTGCCGGAGGTCCACACGGACCTAGAACAGAAAGGGACGCCGGTAACTACCAGCAAAAGAAAGAGAGAGGCGGGCATAGGGCCAGGACAAACCCCAGAACGACTAGAGAGTGTCAAAAAGATGAGAACAGAGTTGCAAAAGCTAAAGGAGACGATCACTGAGGTGCTGAGGTTGACTAAGGTCAATCCCAACACCAAAGTTGAAATCAAGACTGAGGTGGCGGGCTTAGATTGGCAGCTCACCAGGCTGGAGCGGTCTTTTAAGGAAATGGAAGGAGAGGTAGCAGAGATGTGTGGAAACAAAAAAAAGAAATCTAAGGGTCTTCCGTCTGTACAACAAGCGAGGGAACACAGACGTTTGCATCGATGGCTCCAACGAGTATCGATATTGGAATTCAGACCAACCTGGAGGAAGAGTTTTCGGAGGAACAACGAGTGGCAAGGATTGAGAAGAGTATGAACGAGGGAGCGAATGCGAGTGCGGAAGATATAATGGCGGTGATTAGCGAGGATTGGCCGGAGGCTTTGTTCAGGAGGACGATCCGGAAAGAAGGAAGTCCCTTTTCATCTGGGAGCGACGTGGCCGTGGCCATAACGAGTGACGCTGGAGATGCGAGGGTGATTGAGAAGCTCAAGGAGCTTTATCCAGAGCTGCCAAGCTCCCCTGTTTCCGGTAACGAGACCGCAGGCGTGGGGACGGTATATGTAAGGGTCCAGCACGACAACGAGGAGGGTGAGCGAGTGTCTACTGAAAGGCGCGCGCACAAACTCATCCTCGGCAAGGGTGAGGAACCGGACGCTGTCAAGTTCCTGTCAGCGATGAGATTGTTGACGGAAAAAATGGAGAAGGATGAAAGGAGCAGTGTAAATGTGTGGGCCCCGACAGCCTTGGGGATGGAGGTAGCCCGCAAGCTGTCGGAGTTGGCAGTGAGAGGCAGGAGCTTGACGGTGACCCTGTTCGGAGAGAAAGAGAGTGAGAGAAGACCCGCTGTCAAAAACGGGGTAGTTGTGCTAAGCAAGGCCAAGGATAAATCCTTTGCTGATATGGTGCGAGGGCTTCGCACGGGACTGGGAGAGAGGAAAGATGTAGTGGTAAAGCGAATGAGGAAAACAAAAAATGAGGGCATGGTTTTGGAATTGGACGGTGGAAGAGAGATGGCTGAGGAGGTCAGGAGGATCGTCTCCGCGGGCAACACCTGTGTTACCAAAGCGGTGGCGAAGGGTGGAGTGCCAAAAAAGATGATCTCCCTGATCGACATGGACTTGATAACCACGGAGGAAGACGTAATGAACGCGATAGAGGACTTTGCAGGGAGAAAGTGCGAATGTGAGGTGAAGGATATTCGACCGTCACACGGTGGCAAAATTGCCAGGGTAGAGGTAGAACTTTGCGTAGCAGAGAGACTGATTCGGAGGGAGAGACTGAGGGTGGGAATAATATCCTGTCTAGTAAAGGAAAGGGTTTTTATCGCGAGATGCCACAGATGCCAGGCATTTGGGCACATAAGAGCGGAGTGTAAGGCAGAGAGTGAGCATAAGGGTTGTTGGAGATGCGGAGAAGAGGGTCACATAGCCACACAATGCAATGAGAGTAAATTGTGGTGCGCGAACTGTAACGTAGAAGGTCATAGAGGTCAGAGTAGAGAGTGCCCGAAGTTCAGGCGTTTGGTTGACGAGGCCAGGCGTAGGTCTGCGAACGCAGTGCGGTAGATGTGAGCTCTTTGTCTGAAATGGCGAATAAAAATCGTTATCCTGAGTTGAGGGTTCTCCAGACCAACGTGGGTACGGCAAGATTGGCACACGATCTAGCCATTGCTTCCGCCGCTGAGGGAATGTTTGACATTCTCGTGGCGTCGGAACCAAACCCTACATTGGTCAGGAATCGTGGCTGGTATGTGGACGACTCGGGTCGCGTCGCTGTATGGATCCGGAATTCAAAGTTAAGAGTGAGAGAGATCGAAGCCCATATGGGCTTCCTGTGCGTAAGGCTGGAGAGAGTGAGTCTCGTTTGCTGCTATATCTCTCCAAATATACCAGTGAATGAGTTCGAATGGAAAATGAATGAAATAATGGAGGAGGTGAGGAAAGAGAGTAGTAACGGATGTGTAGTGCTCGGCGACTTTAACGCGAAATCCGCGGCTTGGGGTTCGCCGATCACCGACACCAGAGGGCAAGTGATGATGGAGTATGTGGGTGCTCTTGACCTGGTTGTGCTAAATACAGGCCTGGAGCCTACGTTTGTGAGAGGTGAGTCTGGAACATATATCGACGTCACCTGCGCTACGCAGGCGACAGCGCGATGCGTGAAAGATTGGGCTGTGTTACCGGACTACACTGGGACCAACCACAGGTTTATCGGCTTCGCGATAGGCGGGGCAGGAATTCCCACAAGAAGGTCCTCCGCGCGCGAGACGGGTATTCAAGGAAGCCGTCAGATAAACTGGGACGTATATGAAGAGAGAGTGCAGTGGGAGGTGCAATGCGTCCGGGACCAACCACCTACGGTGGAATGTCTTGAACGAGCTATGAAAGCCGCGCTGAGTGATAGTAGAACGAGAAATGTGCACGCCAGCAGAATGCCTTACTGGTGGAATGATGAAATTGCAATACTGAGAAGAGAGTGCATCACGCTACGCCGGCAAATGACAAGAGCGAGGAGTAGAAGACAGGAAGAAGTAGCGAGAGATAAAGAGAGAGAGTATAAAGCTCGGAAGAAGGATTTGAATAGAACGATCCGAGCCGAGAAGAAGAGGCACTGGAGTGATCTGTGTAGCAAATTGGATGAGTACCTCTGGGGGGACGGGTATAAAATCGTAATGAAGCATTTTAAAGCGTATCGTCCGTACGACATGCCGCTGGACGAGAAACTTAAGATTGTCGGGGAGTTATTCCCGCCCGGAATTTGGCATGGCGTGCGGAGGGACGTGAATGCGCAGCGGGGTGTACCCTTCTCCCCTGAGGAGCTCGCTGAGGCGGCGGAGTCCCTCAAGTCGCGCAAGGCTCCCGGTCTAGACGGAATACCGCCAGAGGCGATTAAGTGTCTGGAGCGATTGGAGCCTGCGTGGCTTTTGGGCCACATAAATGCCCTGCTTGAGGCACAGGTGTTTCCCGAGTCTTGGAAGATCTCTAGGCTCGTACTCCTGCCGAAAGGTGCCGGAAAGTATCGGCCTATTTGTCTTCTTTCCAGTATAAACAAGCTGTACGAGAGGATGTTGCGTAAGAGAATCGAAGGGGTGATAGAGAGATCCGGGGGATTGTCCCCAAGGCAGTACGGATTTTGTAAGGGTAAGAGCACGGTAGATGCGGTGATGGAGGTGTTTCGGGCTGTTGAGGGGAGGGGAGATCGCAACAGGTGGGCGGTTCTGCTCCTCTTCGACGTTCGGAACGCTTTTAATTCATTACAGTGGTCCTCTGTGCTGGGTCCTCTGGCGGCGAGGAACTGTCCCGCATATTTGATGAATATCGTGTCGGACTATCTGTCCGAAAGGAAAATTATGGTAGAGAGAGGCGTGGTTGTAGACGTTACGGCTGGGGTGCCCCAGGGGTCCGTCCTTGGCCCGTTGCTATGGAACTTGGCATACGACGGTGTCATTCACTGCGAGTTCGGAGAGGGGGTAACCCCCTTTGCATTCGCGGATGATCTCGCGGTGCTGGCAGTAGCGCGGGATAGGGAGGAACTCCTGTTCCGGGTATGGCATGCAAGTGTGTTGATTCAGGACTGGATGAATGACCATGGTTTGAGTCTCGCGGCGGAGAAGACGGAGGCGGTAATCCTTAAAGGCCCGAGAAAGAGAGATGGAATGGTGTTTGACTGTGCGGGCGTGCGGATCACTCCTAAGAAGTACGTCAAGTACTTGGGAGTGGTCTTACATACGAATGGTGGTTGGGGAGAGCACGTCCGGGAGGTGACCCGGAAGGCAGCGGAAAGAGCGGCTGCGCTGGGGAGGATAATGCCTAACATCGGGGGACCTAAATCCGAAAGGAGGAGGGTTCTACACGGTGTTGTTCAATCTGTCATCCTCTACGCGGCACCAGTCTGGAGTGCCGCTGTGGAAATACAGGCATACAAGAGGCTTTTGGTACGCGCGGACAGAACTAGTTTGCTGCGGGTGGCAAGTGCTTACAGGACTGTGTCTGCTGCTGCCCTGTGGGTGATCACCGGCTGTGTTCCCTTACATGTGTTGGTGAGTGAGAGAGATAGAATGTTCCAGCAGAGAAATAGAGAACTACAAGGGGAGAACGTTAGAAGTGAGGAGAGGGCCACATCTATTGAGATGTGGCAGGCCGAGTGGGATGTAACGGAGCATGTGGCGCAGTGGACGAAGTCACTGATACCGAATCTGCGAGGCTGGCTGGACTGCGGGCACAGGCGCCTAGACTATTATCTGACGCAGGTGCTCACAGGACATGGGAGCTTCCGTAGCTACTTACACAGATTCAAAAAGACCGAATCGGACAATTGCTTGTACTGTGGGACTTCGGACACTGTGTCACATACCCTTCTGGAGTGTGTCAGATGGGCAAGGGAAAGGAATGAGTTGGAAAGAGTGTTTGCGTCTGTGAGAGAGATGGTAGAGAAAATGGTGATTGATGAGCGATGGTGGGACAAAATCCACAATTATGTGAGAAAGGTTTTGTCGATAAAAGAGAAGGAAGCGCGGGAGCTAGACGCAGTTCTGGCAGGTATCGAGGAGGCAGAGCTGGGCCCGCATAGGTAGTAAGAATAAGAGGTTGACAGCATATGATTGAAGGACGTAGTGGTCGGATGAGTGCGAGAGACGGAAGCTAATGCGTGATGACGAGTGATTGAGAATCGGGTAAAAGAAGGACATCAGGGAGAAGTCATGCCTTAACGGGCGATTCCAACCTGATGCCCTAGTATGAGAGGGGTGGGGTTTAGCTGGTCCCGGCCACATCGGAGTTACGGAGGGCAGGGAGGTCCGATTTAGGGCCAAACTGGTCGACGTGACACTGATGAGGTTTCAGCTCAGGAACCCAGCACTGTCGGAAATGTTTACCTCCGTCGTCTGTTTGCAGATTCCCCACCTAGTGATGAAAAAAAAAAAAAAAAAAAAAAAGGGGCGGAACGCTGCGTGGCCGACAAAGGGGTGGGGGTAGGGGGTGAATATAAAAAATATAAAGGGTTTTTTGCGACGTTCGTGATTGAGATAGTGGACCAAAATTTGGGAATAAGTAGATCATGATATTACTAAGTAAAATGCCCAGAGCCGGAAACCAGAGTTGGGGATGAGGATAGTTATAAGGGGTCAAATTCGCCGTTTTTATTATTTTTTTTTGTGACGCTCATGATCGAGAGAGTGCACCAAAATTTGGGAATAAGTAGGTCATGACGTAACTAAGTAAAATCTCCAGGGGTGGCACTATGCGTGGCCGACAAAGGGGTGGGGCAGGGGTGAATACAAAAAATATAAGGGGTTTTTTTGCGACGTTCGTGATAGAGAGAGTGCACCAAAATTTGGGAATAAGTAGACCATGACATAACTATATAAAATCCTCAGAGCCGGAATCCAGAGTTGGGCATGAGGGTAGTTATAAGGGGTCAAACTCGCCGTTTTTATTATTTTTTTTGTGACGCTCATGATCGAGATAGTGCACCAAAATTTGGGAATAAGTAGGTCATGAGGTAACTAAGTACAATCTCCAGGGGTGGAACGCTGCGTGGCCGATAAAGGGTTGGGGGTAGGTGTGAATATAAAAAGTATAAGGGGTTTTTTGCGACATGCTAGATTGAGATTGATGCAAAATTTGGAAATAAGTAGACCATGACTTAGCTAAGTAAAATCCCCAGAGCCGGAAACCAGAGTTGGGGATGAGGGTAGTTTTAAGGGGTCAAAGTCGCAGTGCGTATTATTTTTTTGTGACCCGGCACAACATTTGTCCCCCACGCAGCGTTCCGCCCCGGAGATATTACTTAGTAATGTCATGATCTACTTATTCCCAAATTTTGGTGCACTATCTCGATCACGAACGGCAAAAAAAACCCCATATATTTTTATACTCACCCCTGCCTACCACCCCTTTGTACCCCAAGCAGCGTTCCGCCCCTGAAGATTTTACTTAGTTACGTCATAACCTACTTACTCCCAAATTTTGGTGCACTATCTCCATCATGAGCGCCACAAAAAAAAATAATAAAAACCGCGACTTTTACCCCTTATAACAACCCTCGTCCGCCACTCTGGTTTCCGCCTCTGGGGATATTACTTAGTTATGTCATGATCTACTTATTTCCAAATTTTGGTGCACTATCTCAATCAGGAACGTCGCAAAAAACCCCTTATATTTTTTTATTCACCCCTGCCCCACCCCTTTGTCGACCACGCAGCGTTCCACTCCTGGAGATTTTACTTAGTTACGTCATGACCTACTTATTCCCAAATTTTGGTGTGCTATCTCGATCATGAGCGTCACAAAAAAAAATAATAAAAAACGGAACTTTGACCCCTTATAACTACCTTCCTTCTCCACTCTGGTTTCCGGCTCTGGGGACTTAAATTATTTATGTCATGGTCTACTTATACCCAAATTTTGGTGCACTATCTCAATCACGAACGTCGGAAAAAACCCGTTATATTTTTTATATTCACCCCTACCCCCACCCCTTTGTCGGCCACGCAGCGTTGAGCCCCTTGAGATTTTACTTATGTACGTCATGACCTACTTATTCCCAAATTTTGGTGCACTATCTCGATCATGATCGTCATAAAAAAAATAATAAAATCCGCGACTTTGACCCCTTATAACTACCCTCGGCCCCAACTCTGGTTTCCGGCCGTTGGTGAAAGTCATGTACACAACTAATTCAACATATCCCCGTATAGTTTTTCCATATTACTTATCACGCACAAAATCCGCTCCCAGCTCTTAGACTATTAGGATAAGGATGCATTTTTCAGTTGGAAAATGATTGACGAGGAAGGATGTATGGCTTCTGATGTCTATACTGCTATAATATATCGGATATGCGAAATAAGAAATCAATAATTATCAGCTCATTTGTTAGTTACTAGTAAACGCGATCCTGAGTTTAGACTTTCTCTTCTTATCAATATTTTACGAATTACTTTATAATACTCGTACAGAAGCACAGGAAGATCGAATAAATGAGATGAAAGGACTTTTTTTATTTTATTTTATTTTATTTTATTTATTTATTGTTTATATGACCTGGCCTCTAGAGACTAATTCAGGTCGTTTTTTCCTGATGGGATTACAGATATTTTTATATTTTTACATTTTTTACTAAATTACTAAATCTATTTTTACAAAAATGATGAATGGACTGTCCGAAAAATAGGTTCCCAATTATTAGTGACGAGAGTACCGTCAAATGGGGTTATTCAACTCAGATTCTTCTTGTAAATATCAGCTGGAAGCTGCATCCTTCCTTTTCATGTTTCCCTTTCTTTTTTAAAAAAATGAGTAATTCTAGAATTTTTTATGACTTTTCAAAGGGCGCAGATCGAGAAAAGTACTTTTGTGGGGTAACTTCATACATGAAAAAAAGACGTAGGTACGGTCGGGTAGGAAATTCAGTTCTTGAAGCGGGATTACTGACTTGAGAGGTATGGATAACACAACCCATCCTCTACCACCAACCCCAATCAGGAAGCTCGCATCCCCCCTCATGTCCCTTTATAGCCTATGAAATTTGTTTATAATAACTCCACCCGTACCACTCCCTTCAATTTCGCAACCAGGAAATCCTTCTACGTCCCACATTTCCTTTTCCCAAAATTTTTCCTTGGAACTTTAGCTACTGTCTATTAGATTAAATCTTGTGGTAGAACTGGACCGTTCTTAAAAACAGTATAATTTTCATTATCTCTGAAGGGATATTGAGTATTTCCTTAACAGTAGGTTTCAAATCCAATTATTTATACAGGTTGGTGAATGATTACGGTCGGCGAGGATGTGTTTCATGGTCAGGTAAACATTTCAATGGAGGCAAGTTGGATGAGTTCCTGAGGACATCAAGAGAACATGAGTAAGTTTGGTGTGGTTAATTCTGAGTCTTCTAATAATCGATGCTTCATGCTTCCCTTGGGGTTGGAGTTTATGAAGAGTTGTTTGTTCTGTTGCCGTAAGTTTTTCCAGGCATCATTTACTGACTTTTTGAAAACGAGTTTGAGATCGGAGAAGGAATAGGAGAAAAGAAAGAAAAACTATTGAGAATGAATGGAGAAGTCACTTGTGTTTCCATCGTCACTAAACAGTTGTTCAGCGAGTTGTAGCTTTATTTTATTTAAAAGGCGTGTTATGCGATTTTTAAAGATCTTTCGTTGATATCGGTATAGATTAGAGCGAGCTCTTTCTTTAAGGAGGTTATGGCAGTGCTAAATTTACTGGCTTCAATAAGAGGGTCGTTGGTGCTAAATATGTTTTTCAAGAAATGCGATGCAGTAAGCTGGGTTACGTGAAGTGAAAATGATTCTGGGATATCTTCGTATAGTTTATTGATAATAGAGATAGATTCCTGATTAATACTGTAACAGCCATGATCAGATGATTTGAATTTTTTTATTTCTTTTTTGCTGGTTTTTGTATATTAGTTGATGAGGACTCATGTAAAAGCATTGCGTTAGGAATTGGAAGTGGAGTAGCATTGGATGATAGGAGCTGAGTTGAGCCGAAGTTACTGTCATTAGAACGTGGTGTTTATTTGCTAATTTTTTGATTATTCAGCTCGGGATAGGAGGAAGGTGTAGGTATTTTTTCGGATGATAAGTTAGAAATATTCGGAAGGGTGTTGCTAGTAGTAAAATGACATGACATGCTTTTTCTACATCTGATAAGTCGATTGGCCTCGAAGGGGGGTCATTGGAAGCAACACAGCCTTGGGTATTGAGACAAGACTCTGCATTATGTCCAACTTGTTTGCAAAGAAAGCATTCAAATTTACCAATTGAAATAAATGTTATTTGAATTAAGTTAACAAAGGAATGGTAGTCGATATTTGCAGAGAAAAATCATCACTGCTAGGTAAAATATAACTTACGCAGCAGAAACTTAAAACATAAGTGTATTGTCAGGTTAACCATATTTAACGTAAGAAATAGGAGAGATAAGTGTTAATCCTAGATCCTAGACTGCTATTTCAATTATGAGGTGAGGAATGGATAGGCTTACATTAGAAATTATTATCCTTTTGGTAGGTGAAACAAGTCTGCGTATTGGAATAACTGTTGAATTAACTGAAATGTTTTGATACGTACTTAGAAGATTGTCAACTTGCGACGAAGAAGACAGGTAAATACAGTTACGACCAAGGGAGATTCTAGATGCGAAGTGTACGTTTTTGGGGGAAACAATAGTACCTACTGCTTTATTGTAATCAAACAGTACAGTAACGGGCGGAGAAGGCATGATGATCGCTTGGTCTCAAGAAGGTTCAGACAATGGAGGAAATTTTGTATAGGTAGCAGCTGCATAAAATTAGGGACAGAAGTATTATTTGTATTTTTGATATTGGATTATTAAAGGAAGTTGATGGGTTCGAAATTTCTGTGTGAGTTGAGTTTGAAGTTGGGTTTGACATGTTAGTGTGATCCTGGTTACCAAAACCATAAACAGTTAGTTATATTAAAGATGGTAAATACAAGAAAATATTAGCTCAATTTACAGTTTGCAATTCAGTGATAGGCTTATTAAATCCTCAAACGAATAGCAAATCAAATAATATTCACCTAACTTCCAGTCAGCAGTCAAATCATCGTACATTTTACAATAACATTTGAAAAATGTTAAAAACTCGTACTAATCCGCTATTAACTAACGATTTGCACACGATGAACACCAACATATGAATGGGAATACTTTAATTTCTATGAAACATCAATAAAAATTGATAAATTTTTCGGAAGAACTTGGAAAAGTTGACGTTTTTGGTTTGGCGTTTATTTGACGTATGACATGAAAGTAAAATAATCGAGTAATATATTGATAGAAGACACTTTTTTTATAAATATATAATTATTTATTAACAATCAGAATTACGCATTCTATAAGTTAAGTTGAGCACAATAACTTATATAAACTATAATATTGCACCCTTGATTACAATATGGCGTTATGATATACATCACCCAGCGGTTTCACCTCAATTTCAGCGGAATAGAAGACACTTAACAAACATAATAAAAATGGGAACAGGACATGCTATGTTTGGAACTCATTTGCATCGAATCAACATTATAACACATCCTTACTGTGAGTGTGGACAGGAAGGAGATCTAGACCACATTTTTCTTCATTGTCCAATTAATAAAATCAATTCATGGGATACTTATACATAAAGCGCTACAAGCTTTATGAAGCTGACACTTCCAACATCCAAGTATATTACAAAATATTAACAAAAAACAAATAGAAGTTTTAAATAATTTTTTAAGCATCAACAAGATGAACATATAAAAACAAAGAAGGTTATCCTAGAGAAAGAAAAGTTTAAACTCCTTTATTGTGCTAACTGTGTTTTACCGAACTTCACCAATCCCATTAAATTCCATTCTATACTACCATAGAAACAGTATTGCATATTACCATGAGCAAGACCAAATGCAAATAGTATGCACGCCAAAAGTGAAGAAAGAAGAAGTACTGGAAAAATGTGTCCGTAACGTTAACTTTTTATTAAAGGACCCTTTAATCAAAAATTGACCTGTCGCTCTGTTTTTCAAAAATGTCGTATAGTCCAGAAAGCCACTGCGCATCCGCTAGGAAAAATATTCTAACTCGGATTTTTTGCACAATCTTACTCAAAAAGGACTCCTTTTAACAAATTTGCATGTTGCCAAGGCCAAAAGGTGGTCAAAAATTTTTTAAACGTTTTTTTTTGTTTTTTTCCTAAAATTATTTTTTTTGCATGGAAAAATTTTTTTTAGGTTTTTTGGATCATTCCAAACAGAAAAGTTCTTTAGTGACTTTTCTCTAAAAATGATAGTTTTTGACATATAAGCGATTAAAAATTGAAAAATTGCGAAATCGGCCATTTTTAACCCTCAAAAACTATTTGAAAAACTGAAAATTTTAATGTTGCCAAGTTAGGTAGATATTCTTTAAACATCGATTGATGAAATCTCGAAGAGTTTTTTGCAATACAATATTCAAAACTCCTTTGTTTTTTAATTGCTAATCAGGCGTGCGCGACACTATTTTCCACCGACAGTATGGTGCAAATAAAAGGAATAAATTCGTTATTTCGTAAACCGGCGACCTTAAGGAAAAATCCCGAAACAGGTCGATTTTTATTTTTAAGTCATGATATTGTGGCATATATGGTATACTAGTGACGTCATCCGTCTGGGCGTGATGACGTAATCAATGATTTTTTTAAATGAGGATAGGGGTCGTGTCGTAGCTCATTTAAAAGGTTCTTCAATTCTCTATTCAGTTATGTAAACATTTACATAATTATTTATACAGGGTGTCCTTCTACTTCTTTTTTTGTCAAATAATTTACTTTAATAAAAATTTTTTGGACACCGTGTATAAATAATTATGTAAATGTTTATATTACTGAATAGAGAATTGAAGAACCTTTCAAATGAGCTAGCACACGACCCCTATTCTCGTTTAAAAAAATCATCGATTACGTCATCACGCCCAGACGGATGACGTCACTAGTATACCATATATGCCACAATATCATAACATAATTAAAAATAAAAATCGACCTGTTTCGGGATTTTTTCCTAAAGTCGCCGGTTTACGAAATAACGAATTTATTCCTTTCATTTGTACCATACTGTCGGTGGAAAATAGTGTCGCGCACGCTTGATTAGCAATTAAAAAACAAAGGAGTTTTGAATATTGTATTGCAAAAAACTCTTCGGGATTTCATCAATCGAATATCTATTAAAGAATATCTGCCTACCTTGGCAACATTCAAATTTTCAGTTTTTCACATAGTTTTTGAGGGTTAAAAATGACCGATTTCGCAATTTTTCAATTTTTAATCGGTTATATGTCAAAAACTATCATTTTTCGAGAAAAGTCGCTAAAGACCTTTTCTGTTTGGAATGATCCAAAAAACCTAAATTTTTTCCATGCAAAAGAAATAATTTTGGGAAAAAAACAAAAAAAACGTTTAAAAAATTTTTGACCACCTTTTGATCCTGGCAACATGCAAATTTGTTAAAAGGAGTCCTTTTTGAGTAAGACTGTGCAAAAAATCCGAATTAGAATATTTTTCCTAGCGGATGCGCAGTGGCTTTCTGGACTAGTAGTGTTTCGTTTTCGTTCGGCCAACCTGCATATTGTATATACAAGGTGGGGCATTAGTGTGACAAAGTCCAATTTCTCGTTTCGTAAGAGATACGAAAAAAAGTTATTTCGGTATAAGTTGGAGTACAGATAGGATAGGATAGTTGACACAAACTTATGTTTTTTTTAATGGGACACCCTGTATATTTTTACATTATTGGATTCTCCTCGATGCCTTCTTTAAAAAAATATAGGATTTTGTAATATTATACGAGGTAGTTTAAAATATAATTACGGTTTTTTTGGTAATTTCGTAACAATATTCACACCCTGTAGAATTGTAGTGATTTGGTATCAAAATTTCTTTTTCTGTTCAAACGATTTTTAATATAGTCTACTATTATTAAACATTATTAATATAACGAAACGTTTAATTTTAGTTTACAGGGTTGGTCGAATCTCAGAATCAGTATTTTCTGAGTTTTCTTAAATAGAACACCGCTGCATTTTAGTATTGCAATGAAATGATATTTTATGGTACTTTTTTTATTTCTTAAGCATTTTCTATATCTAAGTGCTTTAATTAGTGAGTTATTCGCGATTCTTTAGCCAAACATTAGTTGCAAAGAAATTACGTGAAATTTTATTAGGTGGCCGTGAAAATATTCAATCAAAAATAAATTTTCGAAAAAAAAAATACAGATTAATCTAGACTGATCCTTGTGTGTGTGAGAGAGAAAAAATGGCTTGGATGCGGGTCCGTTAGCCACAGATTTCTATTTTATTTTTACGTCAATTTATTAGTTTTGTTGTATTAGACTAATCCTTAATTTATTAATATTGGATTAGATATAAAAAACACCAATGTAGTTACGCTTGTTGATGCGTAAAATATTAAAAGAAACCTAAAATATTTCATCTAGTTGGCTATGCCATTAAATTTGCTTAAAAATTTGACATTATAATATTTTTATAGGTCTAGTTGCTTTGTTACTATTACTAACAAGAATTTTTATAATGAGTAACTGACTAATATGGTTTTTGTACTAGAACTGTTTAACAAAAATGTGCTACAAGCAATAAGAATTTATCTTCGGCAATTCCCTGATAGACGACAATCAAAAAGAGGAACTTTTGAAAGTTTACTAGAACGGTTTTAATGGACTGGACACTTAGATTACGAGCAAAAACTGATCGAACAAAAACTATTGTAAATTAATAAAATACATTAAATGTAATATTTAGTGTCACTGATGATCTGCATATTAGTACGACCGTTTTTATAATCTAAGTGTCTAGTCTGTTGAAACCGTTTTAGTATACATACTTTCAAAAGTTTCTCTTCTTGGTTCTCGTTTATCGGGGAATTGCTGCTGATAAATTTTTATTACTAGTAGCGTTGCTAGTAGCACATTTTTATTGTACTCCCCTAACAGAAAAACCATATTAATCAGTGACTTATTCGAAAACGATGAGCAAAATTAATATTAATAATAGGTTTGTTCTAGCCTCTAGCAAACAGTCAACTAGTCAGAACGGCGGGTATATTTTCCTCACCAAAATAATTTTTTACCTGCGTTTGGAAGGGTATGTCATAATCCCACAGGTATTTTCCTCACCAAAACCGAGATGGTTCTTTCAGGTAAATTTTACTAAAAGGCATTCGGGGAATTATTTATCTACTATAAAATTACAGTAGGTACCTATAATAATAATTAGTTAATTGAATATAGTATTTTATTTTTAGTGGAATTTTGACAAAAATGGCATGTTTAATAGAAAGTAAGCGCGATAAATATTTACTGGTATTTGAAAATTTTATTTTTTATAAAATGAAAGTTTTAAGAAGTGAAGAAGTGTACTGGAGTTGTAATAAAACAACTTGTAGTGCGAAATTGTTTACTATTGGTGCAAATTTTACAATATCTCGAAGTAGCCTACACCATAATCATGAACCAGATCGTCAGAAGATATATCTTAAAATTGTTTCTAACTCTTGTAAACGTAAATCCGAAGAGAATCTAACTGAAAAACCAGCAAAAATTATACGCCAAGAGCTTGCAGGTAATTTGACTGAAAGAGTTACTACGATTGATGTCAGTTACCGGAGTAACCTAATTGAGTCCCAGAATTTATAATCCGTCTTTCCAATAGCCGAGTTGAGTCCCGAAGATGGGTAAATTGAGTCCCGTGCCTACCTGGGGCTTAGTCGGTGTAGGTAATGTTTTCTAGGAATGAGAAAACAATAATTTATTTTATAACATATAATTTTATTACAAAAATGCAATCCTAAAATATTTACAGTAAACAATATAACCACATTTACATGCTAAATCTGTGCTAAGTAAGGTATTTAACTGCCAGTCTATATTGATGTGATCTTGATTATTGATATGAGATAATATTCTTATATGTCATTTAATTTAATCAATGTATTAATAATAATCTAATTAATTTACCAGATCACATATCAATATGTTTTCAATCTCAGGGCGAATTATAAAATTAATTACTTACACTCGTGGCTTCTAAGTATTTCTCAATGGTTCCTAATCGGGATAGGAAAGAAAAGAGTAAAATAATACACACATATGGGTTACAATTATAATCAAAATATTGTTTATTTTATTTAAATGGCAATCACTGCTTAATATTTGCTAGATCTTATTTTTCTTAAACATAACATTTACAAATGGGAATCTTATTTCCTTTTGGTTTCCAATTGAAAGTTTTTATTAACATTTAACTATTAGGATTTATTAGCAACAATTCTATTTAAGTTTGATGAAGCTTTTCTGATATTATTTATTATGTTCTTCAATTTATAATGTGGTATTTAATACGAAAAACCCATACATTCATGTCCAAACAAATGAGACTGACCTTTTTCTGGTGAACTGATGATGTCTTCACACAAGACCCGTTTCCTGCTATCCTTGGCTGCGATCAAAACCTCGTTCTGGCTTTCAGTAATGTTCTCCTTTGAAAACTAGCTCGTATAGCTCTCGTACCTGCTTCTGTCGTGATGCTGTATTCTACCTTTTTCGAAACTGCAATCAGCTACCGGGACACTCTTGGCTCAAGGAGGTTCTTTTACTCTCAACCTGGCCTACCTCTCGTTCCACGATAGATACTCCACACTCACGGAACTACACCGGCTTTCTCACTCTCCGTACACTACCGTCTACTACTGGACTTCACTTCTCGACAGCTCAAAACATTCTGCTCTCTATTTGTCATTCATTCTCCTACTTTCTAAATATCCCTTCCAGATTCACAAATCAACCTTCCACCACCAACTCTCATTCGCAGTCTTCCTCAAAACCAATTTTTAATCTTTCTAAATATGCTTAATGGATTTCAAAGAAAATAGTTAATTCCCATTCTAAAATTACTTTCTACTATTTACAAAATTTAATGACCTATTCTCTATTTCCACTAAGTCTTATTTAGCATCGGCTAATGATCGAACCTTCCGCGAACAACGATAATGACCTATTATCGATTTCACTTGAGTTTTATTTAACATAGGCTAATGATCGAACCTTCCGCGAACAACGATAATGGTACGCGCCATTCACTTTGTTTTTTCTAAGCGCATTGTCCCGAGTTCCGTAAGCTTTTTCTAATCACTTCTTAAAATTAAATATAACAATTTGTTGTATACAGGTTGTTCTAAATTTATATGCCCGTGGTTGAGAAAATTGAAAATATTTTATATTAAATTGAATTTTGTTGATAATTATCAAATTTTAATTTTCATATCAAATAGAAATATAACAAATCCCCGCCTTGTATTCGATAAAATTTATCTGCATTTTTAAATAAATTTTCTCGAGGCAAAACCAACTCCCTGTATATTTCCTTACTTTAATCTACGTCTTATACCCCTTCTTCTTGTATTACTCTAATTAGTCCCACCTGTAGAGTAATTGTTTCCTTATTTTCAGTGTCCTCATCCTGTGTTAGAGTGTCGGCTATTATGTTGTCTTTCCCTTTTTCCCATATCAATCTTCTGTCTTTTTCCTCAGATTTTTCACATACTTTTACCGTGTATTCTGCATCCTCGTTTTCATATACCTCCTCTTCAAATGCCACTGTTTCGATCATATCTTTTTCGCTTTCATTTGCTAGCTTTATTTCTTCTTCTCCTGAGCTCATCTCTTCTTTTGAGGAATCCCAGTTTTCTTTTGCTTTTGATACTCTCAATTTTTCTTCTTCTGGGCTCAACTCTTCTTTTGAGGAGCCACAGGTTTCATTTTCTTTTGTCTTTTTCTGACTTTTTCTCCCTTTTCTTCTTTGTCCTTGCTTCGTTGCCAAATTCATTTCCACTGTTTGTTCTTTACCTGATTCGTCCGTATTTTGTTTCTCCTGTTCCTTGTCCTGTTCTTCTTCTTTTTCTTCTGTTAGATTCATTGTATTATTTTTAAAATCTATCACTACATGTTTTTCTGTCAATTCGTCAACTCCTACTATCATGTCATGTGACATGTTTGGCATTATTACACATTGTAGTGCATACATCTTCTTACCCAGTCGTACCATTACTCGTATGCCTTCATTTATAGTTGCCAATGTCCGTTTGTTTGCGCCCACTAAATTTACCCTAGGTATTTTGTAAATTAAATTTGTTAAGTTAACTTCTTCTATTAGTTTACTGTTGACCAATGTTATTTCAGATCCAGTGTCTATCATAATTTTAATTGGTTTCTCGTTGATAAATCCATCCACAAATTTTAAATTAACTCCATTTTTCTTTTCGTTGTTTCTTGTCAATTTAATAAACTCCTTGGGGTTACAAAACATTCCTGTTTGATTTTTGGTTTTTAGTGAGCGCCGTCGTGAAAAGACGCCGGTTGCTCATCGTTGTTTATATTTTCGTCATAATGTCTCTCTCCGTCATATTCATCTGTCTGGGTATTATTTACTTCTCTTCTATTGCTTGTTTCATTTTTTGTTGTGTTTCATCCATTTTTTGATCCAATTTTTGTTGTGTTTCATCCATTTTTTGTTGTGTTTCATCCATTTTTTGATCCACTTTATCCATTTTCTTTGATGTTTCTTCCATGGCTTGTTTCGTTTCACGTTGATTTTCATCCATTTTTTTTGTGTTTCATCCTGATTTTTGTCCATTGTTCGTTTTGCTTCATCCATTGCTTGTTTTGTTTCTCTTTGATTGTCATCCAGTTTTGTTCCATTCTTTGTGACTGGAGTTGCATCATTTGTAATAATTTATCTATTCCTGATAATTCTTGCTGTTCTGATGCCATGATTGTCGTGTCTAAAATATCTTCTTGGTCTGAATTATTCTCTTGATTTGAATGTTCTTTTTGTTTTTTGTTGTCTTTGCTTTGGCTTCTTGTCACAGACATTTGTTTTCAAGAAGTACTGTCCCCGCCAAATATGAAATTTTACTAGTATGTTACCAAGACGACTTTTTCTCACCCAAATATTATAAATTGTCAATAAATATATCAAATGTAAATATCGTAAAAATAAAATATTATATCAGTTATGTAAAATTTGTACCTAAAGAGATCTAAAATTTTATGTTATCAAATGTAAGTATCTCACTTTTTACCACAGGCATATAAATTTTCAAATACCGGCTTTACTCTTTCTATCCTTCAAATTTGCCACTAGAAATACTTTTCCATGCTTTCCACGTTGGACGACAGTTGATGTGATCTTGATTATTGATATGAGATAATATTCTTATATGTCATTTAATTTAATCAATGTATTAATAATAATCTAATTAATTTACCAGATCACATATCAATACGTTTTCAATCTCAGGGCGAATTATAAAATTAATTACTTACTCTCGTGGCTTCTAAGTATTTCTCAATGGTTCCTAATCGGGATAGGAAAGAAAAGAGTAAAATAATACACACATATGGGTTACAATTATAATCAAAATATTGTTTATTTTATTTAAATGGCAATCACTGCTTAATATTTGCTAGATCTTATTTTTCTTAAACATAACATTTACAAATGGGAATCTTATTTCCTTTTGGTTTCCAATTGAAAGTTTTTATTAACATTTAACTATTAGGATTTATTAGCAACAATTCTATTTAAGTTTGATGAAGCTTTTCTGATATTATTTATTATGTTCTTCAATTTATAATGTGGTATTTAATACGAAAAACCCATACATTCATGTCCAAACAAATGAGACTGACCTTTTTCTGGTGAACTGAGGATGTCTTCACACAAGACCCGTTTCCTGCTATCCTTGGCTGCGATCAAAACCTCGTTCTGGCTTTCAGTAATGTTCTCCTTTAAAAACTAGCTCGTATAGCTCTCGTACCTGCTTCTGTCGTGATGCTGTATTCTACCTTTTTCGAAACTGCAATCAGCTACCGGGACACTCTTGGCTCAAGGAGGTTCTTTTACTCTCAACCTGGCCTACCTCTCGTTCCACGATAGATACTCCACACTCACGGAACTACACCGGCTTTCTCACTCTCCGTACACTACCGTCTACTACTGGACTTCACTTCTCGACAGCTCAAAACATTCTGCTCTCTATTTGTCATTCATTCTCCTACTTTCTAAATATCCCTTCCAGATTGACAAATCAACCTTCTACCACCAACTCTCATTCGCAGTCTTCCTCAAAACCAATTTTTAATCTTTCTAAATATGCTTAATGGATTTCAAAGAAAATAGTTAATTCCCATTCTAAAATTACTTTCTACTATTTACAAAATTTAATGACCTATTCTCTATTTCCACTAAGTCTTATTTAGCATCGGCTAATGGTCGAACCTTCCGCGAACAACGATAATGACCTATTATCGATTTCACTTGAGTTTTATTTAGCATAGGCTAATGATCGAACCTTCCGCGAACAACGATAATGGTACGCGCCATTCACTTTGTTTTTTCTAAGCGCATTGTCCCGAGTTCCGTAAGCTTTTTCTAATCACTCCTTAACATTAAATATAACAATTTGTTGTATACAGGTTGTTCTAAATTTATATGCCCGTGGTTGAGAAAATTGAAAATATTTTATATTAAATTGAATTTTGTTTATAATTATCAAATTTTAATTTTCATATCAAATAGAAATATAACCATATATATGTATGTTTTTTTCTATTTGGCAATAAGAAGAAAACCAAAGGTATATAATGATCTTCTTTTAGATCATGGATGGAGAACATTTGCATAAAAAACTTTGAACAATATTCAAAAGTTCAATTGCTGTTGTAATAAAACCATAATTTGGTTTTTGTATGTCGTTTACCATTAGAAAATCCTCCTATTTGTTGGTATTCACTGGAAATGTTTTAATGTTCATGAGTTTCTTCCAAACTTTTTGGCAATTTAGGCAGAAGAGATCGTCGGGCGTTATACATATTTTTCTGACCAATTCCACATCTTTGGTAGCCAAGGTACTAATATTGCCATTTCGTAATTCCTCATGCAAAATTTTCATATCCCTCATTTTCAAAGGTCGTTCACTTATATCTTCTACGGTCTTTCACTTCAAGGAGTTACTAATATTTGACGATTGAGTACATCTTCGTTTAATTAACTATGATTGTGGTCATCCATAATTTCCGTCACTACTTTGCCCCCTTGGGTTTTTAAAAATGCTTTCCATTTTTCTTTCGTCTGCGCACAACAAATCCAACGCTTGCCGTAATTTTTTAAATAATTTTGAAAACGATGTTTGAAGCCATTCAACACAATCAATTATTGTTTTTCTTTTTCACTAAGAACGATTTTCATTGGCAATCAACTTAACACTGTATCGTATACAGATAGATCGCACTCTATACTAAATATTTTGTGGTATACATATTACTTTTTATTTGATTACCATAAATGCATAACCAATAAAATACTTACAAACTAAAAAGCTATTAAAAGGTAATTAGAAGGATTACGATGCCCGGGACTCAATTCGACCATCTAAATATTTTGACCCTTCTTAATTCAGGTATACGGGACTCAATTTACCTATGCCCTCAGTTACATAAGAAAATATATTTATATATTTATCGACGAAAAATGATGCCTGGTCAACCTCCTTCCATAATTGATGAGGTTCAAGAATTTGTGAAGAGCTGTGCTCAAAAAACAACCAAGGGGGAAAATTTTCTCTTTATAAATTGTGTCAAAAGTAAGATAATTGTATTTAGTTGTGAAACAAATATAAGACTTTTAGCCACATTGAATTTTATACAGAGAGGGTAAAAATTATGGAATAAATTCATTTTCTCTAAAATGGACGATTTTGGAAAAAAATTCCGAAACAGGTTGGTTTTTATTTTTAAATTAAAATTTTGTGGCATATATTTCATACTAGTCACGTTTGATAGCTCATTTGAAAGGTAAAATAATTCTCCATTCAATAATATAAACATTAACATCATTATTTATACAGGGTGACCAAAAAAATAATTTTTGAATTGAAATAATTGACGCAGAAAGGAGAATGTAGGTATGTACTTTATTTAACTCAAAATGCATTGTACTGCTCTCAGCAAGTATAAAAAATGTTTATTTTACAAATAAACATTTCTTTTCACTTAAATTAAATCTCAAACAACCTCGCACCTGCCTCTTGGCAATTCGAACATTTAATTTAAGCGAAAAGGTGTGTAACTAAAATACAGGGTGTTCTATTTAAGAAAACTCAGAAAATACTCATTCCGGGTTTTGACCAACCCTGTATAATAAAATTAAACGTTTCGCTATCTTAATAATGTTTGACAATAGTAAACTATATAAAAAATCGTTTGAACAAAAACAAAAATTTTCATGTCAAATTACTACGAATCTACAGGGTGTGAATATTGTTACGAAATTAACAAAAAAACGTAATTATCTTTTAAACTACCTCGTGTAATATAACAAAACCCTATATTTTCTGAAAAAAGGCATCGAGCAGAATACATAACTGTAAAAATATATAGGGTGTTCCATTTAAAACAACATAAGTTTGTGTCACCCTGTCAATACGGGTGGTTTATATTTGAAAACATTTTTAAGTTATGGTCCTATCTGTACCCCAAATTTTACCTAAATAACTTTTTTTCGTATCTCTTGCGGCAAACGAGTAATTGGACTTTGTCACACGAATGCCCCACCCTGTAGATTATTTCACAAGTTTTATATGCTTTTAAAAATTATATGAAACGTTTTGTTTGTTCCGAAGAGTTGGTAACAGTGTTTCATAGTTTTGCTGTTGTCGCTCGTCTACCGCTTTAATTTAAAATGAAAAATAATAATTATTGTCATAGCAGAGCGAAGAGCACAACCTCATAATCCTCCACGCTCGGCGAGCATTCCTACTTGGAGATATGTGATCCAATTATTTAAATGTTCACTTTGAAAGCCATTAACTACTCCAAATCGCTCAATATAAGGAACTCACACTCTCACACGTATTATCTATCACTATTCAAATTACGCTGACATAGTCGGTTCTTATAGCACTATATCTTCCCAACCCAACCCCATCTAGATGGTAGTTGGCGTTTCCTTTTAGTTGACTACACGGGTCGTCACTTGATTAATATACTGGCCTTTCATTCCGGATGTCTACTAGGCCAGATGTCCTACTTCGTGGCGATTTATGGAGGTCCTGTGGATAATTTTAAGATGTACTTTTAAGAAAATGTCGCTCATAAATTAATCAATTTTTATGTAGATTTGAGGTAATTTAACCAGGTCATCTTATAGACTATTGTGTAACACTGGAGAGCAAACGAAATTTTCAGAGTTTAAATTTGTTCTGAAATATCTTTTTGCAACTTTTAATCAACTACTCTATTTTATGAGAATAAACATAATAATAGTCTCTCTTTTATACCGCTAAGGGAGCGTTCAAGTATTACGTAACGCGATTTTTGAAGATTTTTGATCCCTCCCCCCCCCTCTACGTAACGCACTGTAATGGGCGTTTAACTATTACGTAACGCAATATTTAAAGATTTTTGACCCCCCCCCAACCTGCGTTACGTAAACGTGGCTTTCGGATTATAGCGGGGTAGTCAGCTATCTCTAGGGTCTACGGTACATAAGGACTCTAGCAGGGCCAGTGCTACGTTTTAACCGTCTATTATTACACCTGCTTTTATCCAAGGTACTCATTTTATTCAGGCTGAGTCGGCCTAGCCGCTGTAGATATTTTTTTAATGTCTAGGTGTTCTCGCCGGCGCTAGAATAATGCTGGTTTTCATACTAGTCTGGGCAGATTATCGGATAACAGGTCAATTTTTGGGAAAGTTATTTACCAGCAATTTTATTGCTGGATTCGAATCTTATGATTGTATATATTAATAATATAGGTATGTTTCAATGTTGGCTTTATAACTCCAAAGATTTTAACTTTACACCAAAAACACTCGAATAAAAATTCACCGTAATTAAATTCTGCATAGAGACGTGTTTTTACCGATTTACTTTGACGAAAATTTTCCCCGGAAAATGCCGATTTTTCCAACAAAATCTTTAATTTTCAACTAAAATTTTAGAAGAGTAATTGTTTATCAATAATTAAATAACTTGGCAGCATAAAAGCTTTTTTCGTTTAGATTACAATTCCAGAAGCCGATGGAAATTGAACGAACAGTTTAGCAATAATTGAATTATTAATTAAAAATTTACGGTCGCTATAATATCCACAATAATTATGACACATAAGAATAACTATGATTTTTGTATGTATTAAAAGATACTGTACCTATCTGACGTACTTTACAGAATGGAAATTGAACTATTTAAGCGGCCTCAGGAATATTTTAAAATTATAAACAATTTTTTGGCTTATAAACAAATAGAATATCTCGGGAAATATTAAACTAAATTAAATAACCAACACGGTATTGGAAAAAAAGAGCATGACGCTTCTTCTAAAAGAAAAACCGTTTAACGGTGATGAATGGTTCATGAGATACAACCGCTCAAATTTGACCGGCATTTACGGCAAAGATATAAACAAGAGGATCATAATTTTCAAACCATCACCTTTTCATTTTTATACTCTCTCTTCACACCAATTTTCTAATCTTTAAAATAATTATAACATATATTGTTATAACAAAAACTATCGATATTACGAGTGAAAATTGCCAAAAATAGCAAAATTCCAATCAAAAATTAAGCTCGAGAAAATGTAATCTCAAAGTTCAAAATCGGTATAAGTACGTTAAAAAAATGCATTTTCTCGGCTTCCCATTGAGCAATGTTCCTCATTCTTTTTTTGTTCCCAAGTAACTCGAGTAGAGCCATCTAACTAACGCATTATTAAATGTCAAAGTTGCTTTTGATTTGTTATAATAAATTTATTTATTTATTATACCAAATCTTTTAATTTGTTTAAATAAAGATTGTTTAAATAATTATACATCTTTCAGATGAGAATATTTGTGTTTTTAACGTTAAAAGGTACACTTGTCGTAAGTTTATCTAAAAAAGTCTACAACTGGAAAAAAATATGTAGTTTTCTTTTCTTATAAATAAATTAACCTATTATAACAAAACAAAAGCAAGTTTGACATTTAATAATGCGAGTAGATGTCTCTACTCGAGTTACTGGGGAACAAAAAAGAATGAAGAAAATTGCTCCGTGGGAAGCCGAGAAAGTGCATTTTTTAACGTATACCGATTTTGAACTTTGAGATTACATTTTCTCAAACCTGATTTTTGATTGGAATTTTGCTATTTTTGGCGATTTTCACTCGTAATATCGATAGTTTTTATTATAATAATATATGTTATGATTATTTTAATGATATGAAAATTGGTGAAAAGAAAGGGGATAAAATTAAAAAGGTGATGGTTTGAAAATTATGATCCTGTTGTTTATATCTTTGCCGTAAATGCCGGTCAAATTTGAGCGGTTGTATCTCAGGAACCATTCATTACAATTAAATGATTTTTCTTTTAGAAGAAGCGTCATGCCCCTTTTTTCCAATACCGTTTTGCTTATTTAATTTAATTTAATATTTCCTGAGATATTCTATTTGTTTTAAGCCAAAAAATTGTTTATAATTTTAAAATATTCCTGAGGCCGCTTAAACAGTTCAATTTCCATTCTGTAAAGTACTTCAGATAGGTACAGTGTCTTTTAATACAAAAATCATAGTTATTCTTATGTATCATAATTATTGTGGATATTATAGCGACCGTAAATTTTTAATTAATAATTCAATTGTTGCTAAACTGTTCGTTCAACTTCCATCGGCTTCTGGAATTATAATATAAATGAAAAAAGCTTTTATGCTGCCAAGTTATTTAATTATTGATAAACAATTACTCATCTAAAATTTTAGTTGAAAATTAAAGATTTTGTTGGAAAAACCGGAATTTTTCGTGGAAATTTTCGTCAAACTAAATCGGGAAAAACACACCTCTATGCAGAATTTAATTGCGGTGAATTTTTATTTGAGTGTTTTTGATGTAAGGGTAAAATCTTTGGAGTTATAGAGCAAAAATTGAAAAAAACACGATTTTCGGGCGCCATTTTGTTTATAAAAAAAGTAGCACACTATCTGCTGACTTTGCATACCTATATTATTAATATATACAATCATAAGCTTCGATTTCAGCAATAAAATTGCTGGTAAATAACTTTTCGTTGTATTTTGCCAATTAGCCCAGAGTATACTGGAAAATCGTGTACAAATGCAATATTCGTCATAAGTAAAATACTGAGAAATCACGTAAGTATAATAAACCAGTATTTCTGATTGACTTGAAGAAGGAATTTGACATAGTAAGGCTCAAATGTAATTCATTTTGTGTATAATGTTATCATTCTAACGTCCGAACAGTGAACACCTATTCCGAGTTTATTATCAACGAGTAATAATTATTAACAGTCGATACAATAGACCAGGGCGCATCTGTAAAAATATTAGTACATTTGGACGTTGAGAGGTGACTCAATTTTTTTTACAAAAATTGCTTGAAAATAAATCAAATAATAATTTTTGAGTTATCCTCCCTCTCAAAAAGGTCCGGAACATTGTTTAAATAATCAAAATGTCAAAAAATTAAGGAAAAATTTGATTTTTTTCTTGGTTTTTTGATTATAACCTTAAAAGTATTCATTTCCGAGAAAAGTTTTACTGACATAAAAGTTGCGTAATTAAATTTACTACAAAATAAAAATGGTTAAAAATTTAAAAAATAGTCACACTTGTTGCAAAATAGCAATAATTGTGAAAAAAACATACAAAAACAAGTATTCGCATTTTACGTTTTCAACCATTTATGCTACATTTAGGACCTTAATATTTCACGCCTAAAAACTTTATGATACTGTTAAACAATGCTATAAATTTAATTAAGATCGGTTTAATAGATTTTGCAAAATAAATTTTGTAATTCAGCCTTCGTAAATAAAATTCATTTTTTCAAAATGTTACAGGACTGAAAATAAAGCAGATAGACAGTTGAAAATTTTTCTACTTATAGAAGTGCACTGTACCTTTCATCTTCAATTTAGCAAAATTAAAATCGATTAACACCACGGCGTCAGAAATTTTTTTAAATAAACAATTATTGGTGCTACGCGCAGGTTAGCGGATAGTTTGCTCTGATTGGGCATTCCAATGACCTTTGATAATGATTGATACATTTTAATTTTTATTATATTTCGATATAAATAAATAAATTTGTTTATTGCAAAATAAAAAAAATACTCTATCCTTTGAAATAACACTTTTATTAGCAAAAACTTTCTTTGTTCATATATTTTAACTTAAATAATAAAAGTTTATTATTTTTAAACATATGCAATTGTTTAAACAATATTTCACAAACAATAATAAAATTAGTTTGATTTTTGTGGAATTAAAATATTAAAATACAACAAAATATAGAGTAAGAAAATAATATATTAGATAAAGATTGGAAGAAATTTTGGTGGAAATCAACTTGTGTGAATCGAACACCGCTGTCCTGCGCGTAGCACCAAAAATTATTGTTTATTTAAAAAGTTTTCTGACGCCGTGGTAATTAATCGATTTTAATTTTGAAAATTGCATATGAAAGGTACAGTACACTTCTATAAGTAAAAAAAAATTTCAACTTGCTATCTGCTTTATTTTTAGTCCTGTAACATTTTGAAAAAATAAATTGTTTTTGCGAAAGCTGGATTGCAAAATTTATTTTGCAAAATCTATTAAACCGATCTTAATGAAATTTACAGTTTTGTTTTACAGTATCACAAAGTTTTTTCAGGTGAAATATGAAAGTCCTAAGTGTAGCATAAATGGTTGAAAAACGTAAAATGCGAATACTTGTTTTTGTATGGTTTTTTCCCAAATATTGCTATTTTGCAACTAGGATGAATATTTTTTAAATTTTTAACCAATTCTATATTGTAGGAAATTTAGTTACGCAACTTTTATATCAGTGCAACTTTTCTCGGAAATGAATACTTTTAAAGTTATAATCAAAAAACTAAGAAAAAATCGAATTTTTCCTTCAATTTTTGACATTTTGATTATTTAAACAATGTTCCAGACCTTTTTGAAAGGGAGAATAACTCAAATATTATTATTTGATTTATTTTCAAATAATTTCTGCAAAAACATTTGAGTCACCTCTCAACGTCCATCTCAAAACAGATGCGCCCTGGACTACAAAAACCAAACCCATTAACAGTGGAGGTGTAAATATTATAATTTTAATATATGAATGTGTGTGAATTTCAAAAAATGTATGATTAAAATTACATCAATGAGTGTCAAAAACATCTTCGCAGTATGTATAGTTATCCCAATAATATACCGGATCATCAAAACTTACCTACATCAGGTAATGTACAATTTTATCCTAATACACAATGCAATACAGCATTGCATGTTTATAACTAATACTATGCCCAATTATAATATGATATCAAACTTTAACACACATGGTCAGCAGATTATTTATAATCCTCAAAACCAATCACTGCAACCTAACACTAGCATGCCGAATTCGATAGCACCTGACGTTCCACCAGGACCTTCAGCGTCAACACGCCAGATGGATAATTTGGATTGCAGTCATTACTCCGATTTTTCAATGAGTAGCAGCGATGATGAAACACAAAATCCAAACCCAGAAACAGACAAACATCCCTGGTGTTGTTGTTGTTTTTTTGTGCAGTTGTTTAAATGTGTATCATAAATAGTGTAAAAACACACAAATAGTGCACAAAGTGCACGTGATTTATGTGAGTTTTGCCCCCTTTTTAAATGTTTTACACTACTTATAATACACATTAAAAAGAACTGCACAAAAAAAACAGGACAAAAAAAAAACTGTAACTATATAAAAAACAAAAATCATTTGAGAACACACAAATAAAAAACAAATCTATATTTCACAATATAGCAAATAATCCACATATTATAAGAGCTACTATACTAGTCTGCTGTCTCATGGGGCTGGTGACATTCATGAGTATCTTTAGCTGTAAAACAGTTTCGTCACTGATATGTAAGTACATACCTATTATTAATAACTCTATGTGTATTTAGATTATATACCATCTTGTTAAGACTCCATCAACCCTTAACCACTTAAGGATTGATGGTAGTATATATTTTATATTATATTGTATACCAAGCAATTCTCAGCAGATTGGTCACTCCCAATGCAAAATGTCTCACTATACGTTCTCACTATATATTCTATAGACTATAGACTACTAAATACTCTACAGTTGTTCTGCTTTATTGTATGTATGTTAAGTTAAATCAAGACATAATTGTTTTTATATAATGTGTACATTTTGTCTTTTGGTTATTTTTATCTTGGAGCTTGTAATTGTGAAGTCATGATGTACTGGGCCTAATGATGAGGCAGAAATTGTAAGCCTCGAAACCGGTTCTTCCATGATTTTGTAACAACTATTAAAAATACAAACTTAAACATTTGCGAGTATTTACGCAATTTCTATATAAAATAGTATAATGGAATCGCATTGGCAACCCTTTAATATATTATAATAATAAAAACTGCAAATCAAAGGCTAAGTCAAGCCATCGGGCGATGATAGGAATCTATTTTATTAATGGATCAACAGTTTTCCCACCTAAACCGCTCTCATTTTGTACTCTGTACCAGTTATAGAATAAAACAAAAGAAAGATAGATGATTGCGTTTTAATTCAATTCGAGTGTCTTACCATCCTCTGACACGTGTTTTTAGGTTTCTTCTTCTTTAGGTGCCGTGTCTGTATTCAGAGGTTGGCCGACATGATGTTTACAATTTCCTGAAGTTCCTCTCTCTCGGCTGCTGTGCGAAATAAATCTTCTAGTGTGCAGCCACACCATTGTCTAATATTACGCAGCCATGAAAGTTTCTTTCGACCAATCCATCTCTTTCCCTCCATTTTTCCTTATATTATAAGGTGAAGCAAATGTATTTAGGTCCGCTATATAATATATGGCCGAAGTATTCTGTTTTTCTCCTCTTTATGATGCTTATGAGCAGACGTTCTGAATTCAGCATTTGAAGAACATCTTAATTGGAAGTCTGCGAAACCCACGATATCTTTAGGATTCGTCGATAGCACCACAATTCGAATGCTTCTATTTTGTTTTGCATTGTGGTTTTTAACGTCCATGTCTTACAACCATACAATAGGATAGACCACACATAACATTTCAGCACCTTCTTTCGAATATTCATCGACAGGTTTCTGTTGCATAAAACTGGTTTCCAGGTCATAATAGCCTTCCGCGATATTTCGATCCCAGTTATTATCTCTTCATCAGAGTCACAATTTACATTTAACCAGCTGCCAAGGTACTTGAAATGATTTACCCGTTCTAACTCCTCTTCATCAAGAGAAAGCTGACCTTGATCTATATTAATCTTTCCAACTGCCATCCACTTTGTTTTTGAAATGTTGATTTTAAGGCCTCTCCGATAACTTGCTTCACTGACTAGATTTAGTAGTGTCTGAAGATCTTGTAAATTTTCAGCAAGAATGGCTGTATCGTCAGCGTATCTAATATTGTTGATTACTTCTCCGCCTAGCCGTACTCCCTCTTGTCTGTCATCCAAAGCCTCCCTAAAGATATCTTCAGAGTACAGATTAAAAAGGGTGGGTGATAAAACACAACCTTGTCGTACTCCACGTTTTATCGGCAGTTTTTCAGTACGACTGTCTCCAATTTGGATAGAGGCCACTTGATTGAAATATAAGTATTTCAGCAGTTTTATATCGCAGTGGTCAAGTCCTGCTGCCTGCAGGCAGTTGAAAAGTGTATCATGTTGTACTCGGTCGAATGCCTTCTCGAAGTCGATGTAACAAACATAAACGTTCTTTCGGAAATCACAACTTTTTTGTAATAGAACGCGAATACAAAATAGTGCTTCTCTAGTTCGTAGACTATTTCTAAATCCAAATTGCTTATTACCCATTCTAGTTTCGCACAGAAGGAATACTCGGTTTTGTATAATGCGTAAAAGTATCTTAAGTGTGTGACTCATTAAACTGATTAGTCTAAAATCGCTGCATTTGGTGGGCCTGCTTTTCTTTGGTAATGATATAAACAGTGACTCCAACCCATCATCTGGTATTTTTCCTTCGTTGTAAATTTTGTTAAAGAAAGTAGTCAAGTAGGTAATGTTTTCCTCATCTAAAACTTTAAGTAGCTCAACAGGGATTTGATCTGGTCCAGGTGCTTTATTGTTTTTGGCTTGCTATATTGTTTTTATGACTTCTGACTTCAGTATACTGGGACCTCTGTCTAATTGGTTGTCACAGGTAGTATTTGGAGCATTTCTCGAGAAGCATCGTCAAAAAGGTCACTGATGTGTCTCTCCCATTCTTTGCACTGTTGTTCGTGATCACAAATTTTTCCGTCTGCGGTTTTAAGTACGTGAGCATTTTTCTGTTTTCTAATTCCGGAGGTATATTTAAGTTTCTTTTGGAGGTTGAAACTGTCATGCTTTTTTTGGAGGTCTTTTATTTCTTTACATGAATTCTTGAGCCAGGATTCTTTGGCCTGTTTAATTTTTCTTTTTATGAGTTTGTTTATTTCACGGCATTTGATAATATTTCTATTTTTGTATTTTCGTCGAACTTCCATCAGGTCTAAAATTTCTTGGTTCATCCAGTCATTTTTTGCCAACATTGTAGGTGTTTTTAAAGATTCCCTTACGTCCTCGAAAATGGAGTTTTGAATATCGTACCAACATTCGTTATTAGTTCTGTTTTCGTTTGGTATATTAGATATTCTGTGCATTTTAATATTTATCTGCTGTGGTATGTGTTTTGGTGTGTGTATGGGTGGTATGCATGGGTGTTTTTAAGGGGGTCGAGATATTTGTTACTAGGCTTAGTTGGCTTTGTTAGTTTTTAGGTTTACCTGTTATCAAAAAAGGCTCTTTAGAAGACTGAACTGAATCAAAACTCACCGACTGGTTGGTAAATATATCGAAATATTATAGCAACGCAATTGTTAACAATTATTCTTAGATTGTTAGTGATAACTATCTGTTTTTCCTAATATTTAAAGTCGCAAAAATTTGACTAAAATTTTTTAATGTTTGTATGTAATAGTTCTCACTATTCCTTTGACTTGTCAAAAAAAAACTAAATTTCTATTTTGACTAAATAAATTCTATTATATTCTATTCTATCCAAATATCTGATCATCAGCAGTAAATTAAGGACGGTATTTTTAAGAAACTCTGTAAAGTATATAAATAATAAAGCACCTACACCTACCTAAATTTCACCCAGTCCTGTGTTATATTCTTAACTTGGCTTAGTAAAGAAAACTCATTTCCTTTGATAATTTTTTAATGAAAAAGGGTAGGGTAGAAAATCTAAACGAGGTAAACATACGTATTCTTAAACAACTCTCGGTATTACTTTATACAACACGAATACTTTAAAACGAACCGAAGAGGGTATTGTTCCTAACTTTATGAAGCTGGTCTATTTAAAATTCTCCAATTTTTATAAGAGGCAAGGCAGCAGTAAACAAAGACTATTGTAAGCAAAGCAAATGTTTTCTTTTGATGTTTTCACTAAAGGTTCGTATAATCTTCCTCACCTCAGAGCTAATCGCTGAACATCAAAGATTTTATTTTTTGGTGAGTACTTTGTTTCTAAATCGCCTTCTGGCTTTTTAAGAATTACTTTTGGTTTCTTGGTAAATTAAGTTAAGTTAAAGACTTTGTAAAATAAAAATTATGATGAAATAAATAATAATTTCATCTTGAGTAAAACTTTCGTTTATATTTTATGTAACATATTATTTCTTTTACTCAATTTCAAAATTTTCTTCTATGTAGTTCCTTTCCAAGTTCTAAAACTGTTTTCTTGAAATTTGTCTGAATTAACCCGGGAACAGTCGCGCTATAGTCAGAGAGATAGAAGTGGATTTTATGCGTGATAAGTAATATGAAAAAACTATACGGGGATATGTTGAATTAGTTGTGTACATGACTTTCAACAACGGCCGGAAACCAGAGTGGGGGCCGAGGGTAGTTATAAGGGGTAAAATTCGCGATTTTTATTATTTTTTTTTTGTGACGCTCATGATCGAGATAGAGCACCAAAATCTGGGAGTAAGTAGGTCATGACGTAACTAAGCAAAATCTCTAGGGGCGGAAGGCTGCGTGGCCGACAAATGGGTGATGGTAGGGGTGAATATAAAAAATATAAAGGGTTTTTTGCGACGTTCGTGACTGAGATAGTGGACCAAAATTTGGGAATAAGTAGACCATGACATTACTAAGTTAAATCCCCAGAGCCGGAAACCAGAGTGGGGGACGAGGGTAGTTATAAGGGGTCAAAGTCGCCGTTTTTATTATTTTTTTTTGTGACGCTCATGATCGAGATAGTGCACCGAAATTTGGGTATAAGTAGGTAATGACGTAGCTAAGTAAAATCTCCAGGGGTGGCACGCTGCGTGGCTGGCAAAGGGGTGGGGCATGGGTGAATACAAAAATGTAAGAGGTTTTTTGCGACGTTCGTGATTGAGAGAGTGCACCAAAATTTGGGAATAAGTAGACCATGACATAACTAAGTAAAATCCTCAGAGCCGGAAGCCTGAGGTGGGGGACGAGGGTAGTTATAAGGGGTCAAATTCGCCGTTTTTATTATTTTTTTTGTGACGGTCATGATTGAGATAGTGCACCCAAATTTAGGAATAAGTAGATCATGTAGTAACTAAGTATAATCTCCAGGGGTGGAGCGCTGCGTGGCCGATAAAGGGGTGGGGGTAGGGGTGAACATAAAAAAGATAAGGGGTTTTTTGCGACGTTCTAGATTAAGATAGTGCACCAAAATTTGGGAATAAGTAGACCATAACTTAGCTAAGTAAAATCCCCAGAGCCGGAAACCAGAGTAGAGGATGAGGGTAGTTTTAAGGGGTCAAAGTCGCAGTGTGTATTATTTTTTTTTGTGGCCTGACACAACATTTGTCCCCAACGCAGCATTCCGCCCCTGGAGATTTTTGTCATGATCTATTTATTCCCAAATTTTGGTACATTATCTCGATCACGAACGGCAAAAAAACCCCCATATATTTTTATACTCACCCCTGACTACGACCCCTTTGTACCCCAAGCAACGTTCCGCCCCTGGAGATTTTACTTAGTTACGTCATGACCTACTTACTCCCAAATTTTGGTGCACTATCTTCATCATGAGCGCTACAAAAGAAATAATAAAAACCGCGAATTTTACCCTTTATATATACCCTCGTCCGCCACTCTGGTTCCCGCCTCTGGGGATATTACTTAGTTATGTCATGGTATACTTATTCCCAAATTTTGGTGCACTATCTCAATCACGAACGTCGCAAAAAACTCCTTACATTTTTTTATATTCACCCCTGCCCCACCCCTTTGTCGGCCTCGCAGCGTTCCACTCCTGGAGATTTTACTTAGTTACGTCATGACCTACTTATTCCCAAATTTTGGTAGACTATCTCAATCACGAACTTCGCAAAAAGCCCCTTATATTTTTTATATTCACCCCTACCCCCACCCCTTTGTCGGCCACGCAACGTTGCGCCCCTAGAGATTTTACTTAGGTACGTCATGACCTACTTATTCCCAAATTTTGGTGCACTATCTCGATCATGAGCGTCATAAAAAAAATAATAAAAACCGCGACTTTGACCCCCTTATAACTACCCTCGGCCCCCACTCTGGTTTCCAGCCGTTGGTGAAAGTCATGTACACAACTTATTCAACATATTCTTGTATAGTTTTTCCATATTACTTATCACGCACAAAATCCGCTCCCAGCTCTTAGATTACTACTTTTTGTCACACGATTGGTTGCACGTTAGATTTTTTTATCCTAGTAATACGTATTTAATAGACCAGGGCATTACTAGAAACAACGGAATAAATCGAAATACAGAACGTTGAACGAGATTTGCAACCTTTTGCGTTGTGTTCATGATAATGTCAGGAAAAACGTTTACCACAGGAAAATGGATAGAAGTGCATAACTTCATTTTAAAGTGCATAAAATTCATCCATGTTGACGCAGATCTAATCATCAATGACCAAAACTTCGAAGCGGTCAAAGAGTTCATATATCTAGGGACATCGATTAACCCCAATAATAACGCATCCGAGGAAATAAAAAGGCGAATAATAATTGCAAACCGGTGTTATCATGGTCTATCAAAGTACTTATCTAAGAAACGTATGCCTAAAAAATCCCGTATAGGCTGTATAGAACACTGATAGTCCCCGTTCTCCTAGATATAACTTTGAACTGCTGAATATCTTCAAGCATATTGTAGGCCTATGTAGACTGAGGCCTAGATATAACTTTGAACTGCAGAATATCTTCAAGCATATGTTTGGTGAAAAAGATATTATGACTGTAATTAAGCGAAACCGCGTACAGTGGGCAGGACATGTAGCCCGTGGCCTGGGCCCCTGAATCGAACATGATAAAAAATATTCTAACAGCTCATCCCGTGGGAATGAGAAGACGGGGTAGACCAAAGTTGAGGTGGATGGACATGGTAACACAAAATGCCGAGAAGATCGGAGTCGGCAACTGGAAAATGCAAGCAAGGGACAGAACAGAATGGCGTAGAAAGCTTAAGAAGGTCGAGGCCCTCTAAGGGCTGTAGCACCAAAATGATGATGAAAATGCATTTAAATGTGCATAAACATGCCAAAATATGCATATTAAGGGCAAGATTTTGTTACTCGGGGGATTTTTGGTGTCGCCTAAGACGAATACGCCATCAGAACCGACCACCGGAACACTTAGTACCTGGGGTCACTGCTAAGGCACATCATCTGGAGGTTCGAGGGATATCGGCACAAAATTGATACAAACAGATTAATTTGAGGTCCTTGGAGTCGCTGAACACGAATACGCCGTCAGAACCGAATCCCAGAGCACCTAGTGCTCAGTGATATTGCTAAGTCACGTCATATTCTTGAGTTTCGAGGCTTTTCGGCCTTAAATTAATGCAAACATATTACTCGGGCGTTTTTTGGGGTTGCTGAAAACAAACTCGTCATCAAAATAAAAACAACCCTAGACAGTCGGAGCACCTGGTGTCTAGGGATGACGAGTGATTTCGGCACTAAATTGATGGAAACAGATTACACTTACACAAGGGGTTTTTGGGGCAACTGAACAGAAATTAATACCCTATCGAAACTGAACCATGGAGCACCTGGTGCCCACGGTCACTACTAAGGTATGTCGTCTTCTGGAGTTTCAAAGGTTTTCGACCTTGCATGCAAGTATATTACTAGCCGGTTTTGGGATTGCTAAATACGAATACGCCATCAGAACCGATCTCTAGACCACCTGGTGCCCAAGGTCACTGCAGAGGCATGTTATCATCTGGAGTTTGGACGGTTTTGTGCACCAGGTGCACCACGAGTCGGTTTTGATAGCGTATTCTTGTTCAGTGACCCCAAAAACCCCCCGGGTAATCTGTTTGCATCAATTTAGTGGTTGAAAACCATCCAAACTTCAGATTACGTACCTTAGCAGTGAACCTGGACACCAGGTGCTCCGGTGGTCGGTTCTGATGGCGTATTCGTCTTCAGCTACCCCAAGAACCTCCGAGTAACAAAATCTGGCCCTTAATATGCTTATTTTGATATGTTTATGCACCTTAAAATGCAACTATGCATTTCCACTCATTTTTATATAGTAGACTTTTATCCTGGCATCATCTTGAACACAGTGCAAAAAGTTACAAGTCTCTAGGTGCTGTATTTCAAAACCTATTTATTTTGGGCTAAATGCATTGGTCGATAAAACAAATTTTTATGTTAGAGTATTTTTATTTACTTGTTATTTTAAAAATGTCTATTTCTAAAACGAGAGATACAAGAAAACAAAACAAATGCTAAAATAAAAGATAACAGATACAAATAAACGGAACAAGCACTAAAATATAACCACTGTATATAATTCCGTTAGTACGCCGGGCTAATTTTTGCGAAACGTGCTCACAACTGTTAGTTTATGGTTCATAAAGAGATCATTTATTATGCCTGGTTGCACCAACAGATCTTAAGTTCCAGCTTAGCTAAGCTCTACCTATAGATAGGGCCTGTTTGAGTATCATTTACGTTGCACCATAATTTTAGATTGTAATGAAAATTACATTTTAAAATAATATTTTTGTTGTTTGATATCCATTCCAAAATACATTTTCAAATAGGATGTTATAAGAATTGTATGAAAAGAGTATAACCGTTAAAGTTGTTGGGGGGTTATGTATTTTCAAAATTGACCGTACTCGGTTACGGTCTTGTAGGTAACAGCCATACTTTTCACTGAAAAAATCTGGGGCGGATTTTGGTGCCTCGGGACACCAAATTCTGATGATTTTGTGTGTTTCCGCATTATTTGTATGCGCATTATGCGTTTGTGTATATTTGTTCGTGTATTATGTTTATGTATTTTGTTTTGCCTTGTATTATGTATAATTGTATATGATATGCCTTTGAGTCTCTTATTTCACAATTATTGTTGGTATAGCCGTATTGTTGACTTCTTATTTTATTATTGACAAACAAAGCCTACTTTCTGATGACGGGTTTGATACACATTTTTGTCTTCATTATGTAGGACGAGAGCTGTATTTTCGTTAACATTTTTGTTTCCTTCATATGAATATTGATGCATCTTTCCATTGTATCCTGTGCTCATTGCTCCAGGCGTATTTACACATCTGTGGTTTTATTGAAGTCGCTGTTTTTATGTATGTTTCATGCTCCTTTATCCTTACATTTACTCGTCTTGCGGTTTGTCCCACATATAAATTATTGCGTTCACAGGATATTAATTTTATAGATGCAGTTCCTTGATCTCTTTTGTATTTGTTAGATTTGGTTTTGGATAGATTAGATCTGAGTGTATTGTTTGTTTTAAATATTGTTGTACTTATTTCCTATAATTTCTAATTGTTCTGATACGCCCCTTATATAATGGTGTTGTTGTCATCTTTGAATCCCTTATTGTGAGTCTTTACGGACTGATTGTGGTGTTTTGTTGTTTCCTTTTTGAGTCTTGTAAAATTCCTTGTTTATAAGTGACAACGGGCAATGATTTTCCATTAAAATCTTTGACGATAGGCTTTTCTTTTCGGTTACGGATTTATAATTATAGAAGATTCAAGATGGAAATGGAATCAAAAAATGATAGACAAAGCTACAAACAATAAAGTGCTAGCTAGTTAGAAACACTAGTAGAGAAAAATACGTGGACAGAACAGGACATGAAAAAAAAACACAGAATGAGGACATAAGTGAAGATAAAGATGATAAATGATAACATAAACAGAAAAAACTACTGTAATAGGCTACATAAAGACAAACAAGGAGAAGGCCATTTTAAAAATAGCAACATGACAAAAAGCCAACAAAAATAGAGGAAACACGATATTAGAAAACGAAAGCTTACTAATATATTTATAGTAGAATAAACGAAAAAAACCTCAGGCAGAGACAACATGCGCGGTGAAGAAAAATATCATCTATAGAATAAGGTATTTTTTTTTATTGACATCCCAATTTACTACAATATGCCGTTTTTTACAAAGTAATAAGCATTAAGTAATATTTATGTCGGCTAAAGTATTGACATGTGGCGAACATACCCATTAATATGCCGCTCTTGATGTTAGTCTACTACACTATTATTGGTTCTGGGAAAACATAAATAAGCACTACACTTGTTTTTAGCTCACACTAAATCACTAGTCACTTTACGTTTTAACCTGCGCACTGCACACATCTGCATCAAGTTCCTTGCTAAGTTGTTTGGGTGTTCCCGCAATCGGTACTTGTATTTTTTTTATTCGATATGTAATTTCTTCCTTTACATAAGTTACCTCTGCATCTCGATGCACGGCGTTGTTGGTGATATACCATGGTATATTTAAAATCATCCTTAATATTTTGGATTGGAACCTTTGTATAATTTCTATATTAGAATTTGCGGCTGTTCCCCACAGTTCTATCCCGTAGGTCCAAATTGGCTTCAACACCGCTTTGTATAGGAGTAATTTGTTTTGTGTTGATAACTGGGATTGTTTTCCTATTAGCCAGCTATTTCCTATTAGACATATTATGTCTCTCACTTTATGGCCCAGTTGTTTTCGTTTAGAAAATATGTGTTTTTTCCAGGCCAGTTTTCTATCCAGGTGAATCCCAAGGTACTTTACATCATCTTTCTGTGGTATTTGTTTGCGGTTAATAGATACAGGTGGACAGGTTCCTCTGCGGGTTGTAAATGTTACATGTATCGACTTTTGCTCATTTGCTTTTATGGTGGTACGTGGTTATTGAACTGCTCTGGTGATGGAGTCGACTATCAGGAATACACTATATACTCATAACTTCTTTATTTGGTTAAACTAATACCGTATAAATGTATTCAGTTGATAGGTGACATTATTCTGCTCTATCGGCAGCAACCTCCCAAGCCTAACTAACTAATTCAACTGACCCACTAATGACTCAAATCTGATCATGTTCCCATATTTATCAAATACTTCGTTTTGTAAATATGTTTGTATATATTCTCGTTAGTGTGTCAAAATGAATAATCACAACCTTGTTGAGTAAGCAAAACGTGGACTTTAACTAAGGTGTTCTACTTTGCAATTATTATAACAAATATGCGTAATATTTATTGTTTTATAAATAAATATCTAATGAATACTTTAGTTAATTTAAGGATTTCTAAAATATCTAAATAATGAGATAAATCCCATTATATCATCCCCCTTAGAAAAGAAAATTTTCTGAGCCATGTACCGTGCTTCCTTTTTCCTCCCCGAAGAGAAGAAAATTTTCTTACTATCATCATCAACTGACTACGTTATATGTATAGATTTATACAAATTTTTACAAAAAAAATATATAAACAAAATTTACAAATATATACAATTTATTTCACTAATTATCAAACATCGTCTGTTCTTAGTTATTTCTTTCCTTATGACTCGCGAAAATCTATACTCAGAAATTGTATTTTATACTTTACTTTAATTTCAGTGGTTTAAAAAAAAATTACAACTCCTACATTTGAACTTACTTGTTAATTCTACTTCTTTACTAGACCTTTAAGACAAATCTTTTGATGTTCTCAAGTTTTACATATTTTTCTATTAGAAATTATCTCTTTTTTCTTCTTCTTTTTCTTCTTCTTGTCTGGTACTTCACAATAATTACATATTTCTTCATTTTCTTTATACTTAGTACTTTCTTCATAGTGTACTATTAAACATAAATCTTCTTCTTCTTCATAGTTCTTCATTATATCATTTATAATTTACTTTATATTTCATATATATCTTCCTTCCTAATATATTCACATCATTTTTCATAATTCTTTATTTATATATCATTTACTTCATAAATTCTTCATTTTCTAACCCTTACCTACTCGATGGGTAGTTTTTCGCAACTGTATACCCTTGAATTTGCTTCCGGTCCTTTTGCACGTCCTTAGTCGTGAGAAGGTTTGTTCCAAAAAGACAAAATTGATAGTTGTGCGCTTAAATAAATCTTCTACATCTTGCATCCCTAAATTCCTGTCTGATCTGATATACTCAGTCTAGGTGAGATTCAGTTAGTTTCAAAACACGAAATGGGTATGCTAATATCTTCTAATTTTCATTTTGTACCTTTTCCTTGACAAGAGTTGGTTTTTATTGTCTAAATTGTCTTTAATTGTATTTTATTATAAAATATTTATACTAAAATTCGACCGATATTAAAAAATTTAAATAAAAAAGTCGGTATCAAAAAAAAATTTTTAGCATTCAATTATGAAAAAAAATCGAAAGAAAGTATTAATAAAAATAGACCATATTCTGTTAAAAATATCATGAAAATCTCCTACTAATGAAAATCTCCTGAAATATCATGAAAATCTCCTTACATAAAGAAAATTTCAGCTTGCAATTGCTGAGTAATTAATATTAAGTCTGGACGTCCATTAAAATATTTACGTTAAAACTACTAATGAGAAAAACCTACAATAGCTAAATAGTTAATCTAAATTTTTGTTACTAGTTAAATAGAAGTTCAGTTTCTTCACGCGAATAGTCACTTTTACGTCACAAAAATAATCTCTATTTCTTTAATTGAAATACAGTCTTACATGACCTCATTCGAATAAAGTAAGTATATCGTCTATATTATATAAATTTAAAGTTATTTTATATATTATACTAATAATTATGTTACTTGAAGCCATACAAAATATTCTTCTTAAATAGTACTTTACTGTAGGTACTAAGGTACTGTAACTTTTTGTACTGCAGGTACAAAATTCTCTTCAATTAAGTATTCTATTTTTCCAGATCTTTTGACATTAATCTTCTTCAAATTATCCTTAATACTTGCCTTTCTTCTAAGATAACTTTTTAAGTCTTAATTTTCCATATTCTTTTGTCTTTTTCCTCAAATGGGATTTTCTTTTCCTTTAATATAACTCCGTTACTTCAGTGTATTTATATAACTTGTTTTGTTTTTATTTTTCTTCTTATATCAGTTCATCATCATTTTATAACTGACTTTCTTTTCGTCACAAATCATTGTATAAAAATAATTCACTCTCTCACGAGGAAATTCGTTTACTCAATAAACATTCCATATGTCATTATGGTAGTAGTTGTGGTCTCTATCACGAGGACGAATTTTATTAGTCCTATGTACGTGTTATAATCATACTCCTTGTATATAAAAAATTATTTCTTCTCCGTAGTCATTTTGAATTTTTCCTTTTTTATGTTTCTTTGTCTTGTCATATTTATCATAAGTAAAAATCTTTGCATGTACGTGCATTTCTCAACAAAAATTTCCATTGATTGAGACATTTCCGTCTCTAATATAAGTCCTTTATGCTGTATTTTCCAATTTCTTTCCAACATCTTAAAATACTTTGTTTTATCTTTACTTATAAACATAATATATTGTTCGAATACTAATATCTTAAATTTTTCAGGCTAATTTTATTTATCATAATAACTTTCTTCATAAAAATTTGTCGTTTAGCGAATTCTTATGTAGTTCATTCGTTTCAATTTTCAATGTCAAACACGTCATATCATCATAATATTATACTCGAAGTACTTAGTAAACTGTTATAAACAAAATAACTTCCGTATGCAAAAAGTGCAGAAAAAGCAGAAATACAAAATAAACTTATTTACGTTCTCGTATGGTTAAAAATAATTATATTATTTCTTACCATATAAAATATAAAAATTGTTATATTTCTATTAAAATAAAACTATCGATTAAGATTATCTATAATATGATATATGTAATTCTTAAAAAAATCTTCTAAATTAGTGAAATACTCCTAAAACTTAATAATATACGAAAAAAATTTAACCTAATTTAATTATATTTAAGTGAAAATTAATAAATTCTAGTTCTTCTTAAATGATTATATTTATATTATATTAATAAAAAAATTCATATCTGTGAGACTGTATATGCAATTTAAAAAAAATAGCTAAAAGTTACTCACGATTAGGTACACATTTGTCCACTAGGCATTGTCCATTTCTTTCCATTTGTCCTCTTGACGTTTGGGCGTGGTCCCAAGTCTCCAAACCTTCGTCCATGTCGACGTCTACCATTTGGACTCGCTTATCGTTGGCCTCTCCAGCTCCATATAGTCCGTCCCATTCCATCTAACGATACCAATTAGTATGGGGATTGGTACTTTACCCCAAATTTTCTTCGTTTCCTCCAGTTTTTTGCCATCTTTCCTGTTTTCTACTGCTTCAGAAGTCCTAGTTCGTCACTCAGGTCGCCATATGGTGGTACGTGGTTATTGAACTGCTCTGGTGATGGAGTCGACTATCAGGAATACACTATATACTCATAACTTCTTTATTTGGTTAAACTAATACCGTATAAATGTATTCAGTTGATAGGTGACATTATTCTGCTCTATCGGCAGCAACCTCCCAAGCCTAACTAACTAATTCAACTGACCCACTAATGACTCAAATCTGATCATGTTCCCATATTTATCAAATACTTCGTTTTGTAAATATGTTTGTATATATTCTCGTTAGTGTGTCAAAATGAATAATCACAACCTTGTTGAGTAAGCAAAACGTGGACTTTAACTAAGGTGTTCTACTTTGCAATTATTATAACAAATATGCGTAATATTTATTGTTTTATAAATAAATATCTAATGAATACTTTAGTTAATTTAAGGATTTCTAAAATATCTAAATAATGAGATAAATCCCATTATACTTTACTCAGAGTAAGGAATTGGATATATTTCAAAGAGTGAAAACTTATAGATTGTATAAAATAACATATAAGACAAAATACAGCCTAAGTGTAAATAAAGAGAAGACACAGATAATGACAATAACAAAGAGAACCGGTACCGAAAACCTAGTCAATGTGGTGATAGATCAACAATATAAAGGAAACAAACAGTATACAAATACATTGGAACAGTTAGTAGTACGAAATAGAAGATTCCCCAACAAAAAAAAAATATCAGAAAAATCCGAAAATGGCCATACAAAGAACAGTATAATAGGTCAACGTTGACATACGGAGCAGAAAACTGAAATTGAAGCAGAAGACACCACAGCAGGATACAAGCAACAGAGATGAAACACTTCAGAAGAACGATAGGGGCAAGACGAATAGACAACGGTCCATCCGTGATATTCTAATCTTTCGGCGCAGGCACCACATTTTAAAGACGTCAGGTTTGTTAATGGAGCTTGCCTTTAACGTCCATGCTTCTATTCCATACAAGAGAACAGACGAAACGTAATACTTTAGCATCTTGTATCGCAGGTTGAAATCCAACTTGCGATTAATCAGCAATTTACAAAGCGTAAAAAAGGTGTGTAATCGGTAATCCGTAGTGTGTGTAGTCCGCTTAAAATACTTTTAAGATATTTTGCAGCGGATTCGGTTTAATTACTCAGCTTGTAAAAATTACTTAGCTTAAAAACAATTCAATTAAAATAATATTTAGAAAAGTACTAAATGAAAAACCAATTTCTGATGATACTTAGTCAATGATGTTAAACTAAAAGATGCAATGTAAATTAATGACAGCTTTTATCTTTGTTAATGTAAAAAAATAAATTTTTAACAAAGAAACAAAATCCATATTGAAACATAATACAAAAGGAATACGTGAGTATGTGCTTTAGGTTAGATATTTCATGATATGACCAGATGGTTATCGTCCATCACTCTGCACATACAAAAGCCGGATTAATAAATTCTATGCATGCCAATGATACAACTCTTTTCAATAGTAGACCAGGGCGCATCTGTAAAAATATTAGTACATTTGGACGTTGAGAGGTGACTCAAGTTTTTTTACAGAAATTGCTTGAAAATAACTCAAATAATAATATTTGAGTTATCCTCCCTCTCAAAAAGGACCGGAACATTGTTTAAATAATCAAAATGTCAAAAAATTAAGGAAAAATTCGATTTTTTTCTTGGTTTTTTGATTATAACTTTAAAAGTATTCATTTTCGAGAAAAGTTGTACTAACATAAAAGTTGCGTAATTAAATTTCCTACAACATAGAATTGGTTACAAATTTAAAAAATAGTCACCCTTGTTCCAAAATAGCAATAATTGTGAAAAAAACATACAAAAACAAGTATTCGCATTATACGTTTTTCAACTATTTGTGCTACACTTAGGACCTTCATATTTCATCCTGAAAAATTATATGACACAGTAAAACAATACTGCATGTTTCATTAAGATCGGTTAAATAGATTTTGCAGAATAAATTTTGCAATCCAGCTTTCGTAAAAAAAATAATTTTTTCAAAATGTTACAGGACTGACAATAAAGCAGATAGCAAGTTGAAAATTTTTTTGCGTATAGAAGTGTACTGTACCTTTCATGTGCAATTTGCAAAACCAAAATCGATTAACTACCACTACGTCAGGAATTTTTTTAAATAAACATTAATTATTGGTGCTATGCGCAGGACAGCGGATAGTTTGCTCTGATTGGGCATTCCATTGACCTTTGATAATGATTGATACATTTTAATTTTTATTACATTTCGATATAAATAAACAAATTGTTTATTGCAAAATAAAAACACATACTCTATCCTTTGAAATAACAGTTTAATTAGCAGAAACTTTCTTTGTTAATGTATTTTAACTTAAATAATAAAAGTTTGAATAATAAAATTAGTTTGATTTTTGTGGAATTAAAATATTAAAATACAACAAAATATAGAGTAAGAAAATAATATATTAGATACAGATTGGAAGAAATTTTGGTGGAAATTAAATTGTGTGAATCGAACACCGCTGTCCTGCGCGTAGCACCAAAAATTATTGTTTATTTCAAAAATTTTCTGACGCCGTGGTTATTAATCGACTTTAATTTTGAAAATTGCAAATGAAAGGTACAGTACACTTCTATAAGCAAAAAAAAATTCAACTTGCTATCAGCTTTATTTTCAGTCCTGTAACATTTTGAAAAAATGAATTTTTTTTGCGAAAGCTGGATTGCAAAATTTATTTTGCAAAATCTATTAAACCGATTTTAACAAAATTTACAGTATTGTTTTACTGTATCATAAAGTTTTTCTGGATGAAATATGACGGTCCTAAGTGGAGCATAAATGGTTGAAAAACGTAAAATGCGAATACTTGTTTTTGTATGGTTTTTTCGCAATTATTGCTATTTTGCAACTAGGGTGACTATTTTTTTAAATTTTGAACCAATTCTATATCGTAGAAAATTTAATTACGCAACTTTTATGTTAGTACAACTTTTCTCGGAAATGAACACTTTTAAAGTTATAATCAAAAAACGAAGAAAAAAATCGAATTTTTCCTTCAATTTTTGACATTTTGATTATTTAAACAACGTTCCGGACCTTTTTGAGAGGGAGGATAACTCAAATATTATTATTTGATTTATTTTTAAGCAATTTCTGCAAAAAAAAATTGAGTCACCTCTCAACGTCCATCTCTAAACAGATGCGCCCTGGACTAATAGAACCTTCCTAATTTATTTAAGGACCGAAATGGACGGGGTTGATATCAATTAGAAAACAATAAATATACTTAACTCATTGTACTCTTCAACAAATAAATACGCTATATGTGTTTAATTAGAAAGAACACCTTATTGTCATGGTTTAATAACTAGTTTTGAATAGAGTTTATTTGTAGCAAATAATAACATTATAAATAAACCTAGTTTCTCAATGAAGTTGTTTGTGACCTGGACTACAACTTTTGCGTGAGGGTTAAATTTTGATTATATTAAACTACATTAATTTATCTTAAAGTTTACAAAAAGGAATCAAATATTTTTGCTCATCTGTCTTCAAATTTGAGCTCCTCTTCTCACTAATTCATTTACTGTTAAATTTTGTTTATGGGACCTACGAAACTCTCATAAAATTCAAGAAAGGACTCGGAAAAATTTCTAATGGGATTCTTCTGGCTGACTTTGTTTTCTATGATAATTATCATTACTTTTTGAAGGGGTTTTATCCATTTTTACAATAATTTTTACAATTTAAACATTTATAAGTGGCATTTAAAATAAATCATTTTGACCTTTTTAATTGTTCACTAAAACAAAACCAGGCATAAAGAATTTACATGGCCTTAAGATGAAGCAAGTGGAAGCACACAATTAGCGAACTTCAAAGAAAATAGCTACTTTTATCTAATCTCAATAGAGCTTTTGCTTACTGAAAAAATCAAACAAGACAGAACTTTTTGTAATTTCATTAAGAAATTTTTAATAAACAACATATCAAAAAGTTCTGTTCCAAAAGTGGGTGCTTCACTTTTTATTAAACAAATGAACTGCGAAATTAGTTGTTTTTTTAAATATCTACGAAAATATAAATCCTAGAAAAAAACTGACTTGACCATTAAAAAAATCAGAAAATTTTACAGAAAAAACTTTATATAAAGATTGTTCTAAAATTGAGTCTATAGCTTCTATAAGTTTTTATTTATATTGCTAAAGTTACTTTTCTCATAAACATTGGCGCACTGAATCGGCGAAGCGCACGATTGAGTTATTTTAATATAATTATTTAACTAGTAATTATTCAAATTAAATTTTGAAAATTGGAAATAAAAGAAGAACAGTAAACGTATGACGTAATAAACAATGACGTAATCGATAATTTTTTTAAATGAGAATAGGGGTCGTCTGCTAGCTCATTTGAAAAGGATATTCAATTCTCTATTCAGTAATGTAAACATTAACATACTTTTTATACAGGGTGTCCAAAATCAATTTTTTAAATTAAATTAATTGAAAAAAAAAGAAGAATGTATATAATTTAATACAAAATACTTTTTATTGATATCATTATCAGTTATAAGAAAACAGAAAAAAATGTTTACTGAAGTTACTTCTTTACCGGCGATATGAGGGTGAATTTTTATATGTTAAAACCTATGATCCCGGCGCATGCGCATTATAACTTTGTTCTGATTGGATGTTCAAATGACATGTCAAAAATTATTCAATATGGCGGCTGTGGCACAGCTGTAGTTAGATTATTAATAGTTGTTGCATTTTAAAATTTGTGTGAAAAGAAACAACAAACAAAAGTTATTTAATAGTTATACTGCCTTTTTAAATAGTTTTCATATACCTATATTTTTGGTCTTTTGGACTATTTTGGACAAGGAAAACTCATTCTAATTTGGTAAGTAGTTTTTATTATAATCATATTGTAATTATACATTTGGATTAGGTTGAAATACAGTAGAGCGTCGATTATCCGAACTAATTGGGGGACATAGGTGTTCGAAAAACCGATTTGTTCGGATAATCGAACTACAATATATTGATACATATTTATAGTCATACATATTTATCCACAAGTGAATAAAAGCCATATTTATATTTATATACCTACATATTTATTTATATTTTGATAATGACAACTAGCAACTAAACAAAAAAGTGCAGTCTTTGCAACAACATAATTATTTTTGGATACAATATTGAAGAAAATTAAAGATATTTTAAGCGTCAATTACTAACGCTTGCTCGGTATTCGAGTGCGGGACGCGGGAGTCGATAGTTCGAATAAGCGGTCGTTCGGTTGATCGACGTTCGGATAATCGACGCTCTACTGTACATTTATTTTCTCAAGAATGGGGATTTTAGAGAGTAATCCCGAATTAGGTCCGATTTTTATTTTTAAATTATGATTTTTTGGCGTAGATTTATTTATCTAGTAGGTATGTAATGCTTTGATTTACATACTTAATTTGATTACCAACAAAAGTTCTACCAACCTTCATCTAATATATTGTTTTCTTACTGTTTTGTTATATTTTAATATTTTCTTCCACAAAATTTAAACTACATAATTTAATTATATTCAAAAGAACTGTCAAACAGTAAAACGTTCAGTTATCCTATTTTTCCACATGACAAATAATGTGGAATTGGACGAGTGAGTCTAGGCTTCGTTTTTATTTAACAAGTTTTTATTTTTTTTATGCATTTTATGATTGTAAGTATATTTGTTATATATATTTTTTTTTCAGAAAATGCGTATTTAAAATTTTTGCCAACAATTATTATCGTTCAGAAATTATTTTTTCTTTGTGGCATTTTTCAATGTGTTTGTGTGCGTTTTATTCTTTTATTTTTTTAAATTTTTGGTATTGTCTTAAAAATCACATAATATGTAGAAGAAGTATAACTTCTTACGTGCGTACAAAGTACACACACATTCTTTTTTTTAAATAAACATTGCTTTCCTCTTAAATTCAATGTTCAAGCCAGCTTCCGCTAGGCACCTGCTTTTTGGAAGTTTGAACAATTAATTTAAGCAAAAAGCAAGGTTAATTTTTCGAATAAACATTTTTTTCCTGTTTTCTGAAAGTAGTAAATGTATTTTGAATTAAATAAATTACATACGTTCTTCTTTTTTTGTCAATTAATTTAATACAAAAAAATGTTTTTGGACACCCTGTATAAATAACGATGTTATTGTTTATATTACTGAATAGAGAAGTGAATAACAGTTCGAACGAGCTTGCACACGACCCCTATTCTCATTAAAAAATCATCGATTACGTCATCACGCCCAGATGGATGACGTCACTTGCGTGATATATATGCCAACATATCATAATTTAAAAATAAAAATCGACCTGTTTCGGGATTTTTCCGTAAAGTCGCCGGTTTACGAAATAAGGAATTTATTCCTTTTATTTGCACCACACTGTATGTATGTATAAGGTAAGTGTGATTGTTTATGTTCCTTTAGAACTGTAGATATAGGTATATTGGTTTAGAAATAGACTATTTGTCCTATTGTTTTAATAATTTTTTACTGTTTTAATGCACGGTTGCACCAACAGATCTTAAGCTTCAGACGTGCCTTAAGCTCAGCTTACTAAACATACACTTAGCACTTACCAATTTTAAGCTTGCCACAATGGATTTCCACGTGGATTGCATCTTAAACGTAGTATCAGTTAAGACGTCATCATCATCTTCACACAGCCAAATTTGTCCACTGTCGTACATAGGCCTCCTCAAGATGTCACCACTCTTTTCTGTCTTACGCAGCTGCAATCCAGTTTGTTATTCTTTTAATGTCGGTCCATCTGGTGGGTGGTCTTCCACGACTTCGCTGGTCTGCCCTTGGCCGCCACTCTAAAATCTTCTTTGTCCATAATGTGTCTCTCTGTCTTGGGACGTGTCCTGAGCATTTCCACTTAAACTTCGTAATGCGTTTTATGATGTCTTCCACTCCAATTTTTCGCCGTAACCCATCATTTCGTATTCTGTCTCTCAAAGTTAGGCCAAGCATGGATCTTTCCATTTTTCATTGTGCTACTTGTAACTTTCTTATTGATGATTTAGTCAATGTCTGTGTTTCAGCTCCATGAGTATGCACCGGAAGTACGCACTGGTTAAAAGCTTTTCTTTTTAGCTTTATTGGGATGTTTTCCTTAAACACGTCTCTTAGTTTTCCATATGCTGCCCATCCTAAAGCTATTCTTCTAAATAATTCACATGTTTGGTTGTCTTGACTTATTTGTATTTCGTGGCCCAGATAGACGTATTTGTCAACTTTTTTAAAATGGTAGTTTTCTAGTTTCAATGGTCCGCTAGGTACTACACTGGTCATCATTTTAGTTTTCCCAAAGTTTATTTCCAACCCTACCTTTTGAGAAATTCGTTGTAGTTCTTGCAGCATTTCGTGGGCTTCCTTGTTAAGACGTGCTTACATAAAAATCGAAAACTATGGATCTATAAACTGAGCTGAGTTAGGGCTTGTTTATATTCAGGAGGTTTGGTAACGTCGACGCCGCGATTTACCTGTTTTCCCCCTGTTTTAGTTGATCTCACCCTAATGCCGCCTTTGAAGTCACCAAGATAAAGAGAGGGAAAACAGGTAAACCGCGATGTCGAAGTTGGCAAACCGCCCTATATGAACAAAGCCTTAAGCTGGAGCTTAAAATTTGTTGTGCAACCAGGCACAAATGAAGCTTCTAACAAATGGTAACTAACGTTTTCCTTGTCACTAAGTTAAAAAGATAAGACGGCATCTTTTTTATTAAGTTCAAGTTTTTATCAATTTCACATTCAGTTAGCATGACTCAATTTTTTACTTTCTTTCTGATTTGGTTTTAAATAAACCGTTTCAGTATTCCCAGGCTAGATCTGTTAACACACCATCCAACGCTCGCTGTTGTGTCCTTCAAACACCTGGGAGCCGATTTTCAACTTGGGACTTTTTCGTTTAATTTAAATTCAAAGACAGAACGTCCCATTGTCCTAATTTTTCGTTACCAAAACAGCGCCCAACATCAATATTTATAAATTGAAAGAAGGAGCAAATAATGTCCAAATGCTATATTTATAGTTACATCTGATACGCATTTGGACGCACATAGTCCCCCCGAATCTCTATAGTCGAGGAAATGAAGCTGGAAAAATGGCAAAACCTCGCAATTTTTTCGTCCAGCATCGATTTGTATAAAAATTTGGGATTAGGCTCATTCCACCCTCTAGTTCATTTTCTATATTGAGCCGTTGTACGCTTTTGGTTTTTTAAGGGTGAGAACCACCCCTAATTGTAAAAAATTATAAAATAACATTTTAAACTTTAATATTGTTAACATTTGCTTCTTATTAGTTACATAATGATTGTTTTGTGCTTTAAGATATAATATCACAATATTTCAACCCTTAAAACCACCCTTGTTGGAGCTATATATGAAAAGTTTACTTATCCTAAAAGAATAATTTCGGCTTGCATCAATTTACATAAAAATTTGGGGTTAGGATCACCTTGCCCTCTACCTCATATTCTATATCATGCGCAAGGGCGCTGATTATTTTTAAGGGTGTAAACTACCCTTATTGTCAAAAATTATATAAAAATATTGTAAACTTTAATATAGGTAAAATTTGGTTTTGACTGGTTAAATAATGATTGTTTTATGCTTTAGGATATAATATAATATTTCAATCCTTAAAAACCACCCTTAATAACATTGCAATTTTTATAAGTAGACAATTAAATAGATCTATACAGAAAAAAAGTAGAATTAAAGAATGACAAAAACATTTATTTACACAAAAATACGAATTTACAAATATATAAAAATACACATACAAATAGTTTTTTAGTCATCCAGTATACGAACCGACTCTGTGGTATTATATAGGCACATTGAAAATGCTCTACAAGGAGACTATTCGAAATTTTCGAAAAAAAAATTAGTTTTATAAACATAGGTCCTTCATTTTTGGCGATAATAAGTTTTTTCAATAATAGTTTTGTAGGATTTTTTAAGAGTAATAAGTCTGTGTAAATTAAATTCTGTAAGATCAAAATGCTTCATTTCCTCGACTACTATTACACAATTCAATGATACAACATTTTCTATTGGCTATTGACTGAAAAATGACCTAATTTTATTGCCTATATAAATATGATACACACTTTGGCCATCTTTTCTTTGGTTTATCGTACCTGCCTAGGCCAAACCTTCAGAGGGTTGCACCCTCACCTGGAGTTTTTTCCTCCAGGGTGTCCACTTATAGTATGTAGATAACTACGTAATTATGTAACCCACGTCGCTTTTCCAGCTCTTTTTCTTTATTTTAATGAAACTTGTGTGCTTTATTCACTTCCTTATCTCGATGAAGCAGTTATTCAATTTTATATGGAGCTTTTACAACTCATGACATGATAACCGGTTCCATTTTAAATAAAAGGTGGTTATTTACCTTTTGAACAATCCGATAAGGACTTCATCATATTCTAATCATATATTCTTACTAATCATATTCTTCAATTATTTAAATAATCTTAACTTAAAAATAAAAAACAAATGGATTTATGGATGTACAGGGTTATTCACTATATTTTGATCCCCCTGTAAACTGCTTTATTTACAGAATTAGAAAAAAATGTAAAATACAAAATTTATTCGATTTTTAAATTATGATTTTTTGACATATACATCGTACTACTGACGTCATCCATTTGGGTGTGACGACGTAATTTTTTTAAATGGAAATAGGGGTCGAGTGCTAGCTCATTTGAAAGGTTATTCAATTCCCTATTCAGTAATATAAACATTAACATGATTAATTATACACGGTGTCCAAAAAAATTATTTTTTAATTAAATTAATTGTCACAAAAAGAAGAATGTATTTAATTTATTTAATTTAAAATACATTTTACTGCTGTTAGAAAACAGAAATAAAAGTTTATTGCACAAATCAACATTGATTTTTGCTTAAATTCAATGTTCAAACTGCCAAGAGGCAGATGGGTGGCAGCTTGAACATTGAATTTAAGTGAAAAGTAATGTTTGTTTGTTCAATAAACATTTATTTCTGTTTTCTGATAGCAGTAGAATGTATTTTGAATTAAATAAATTACATACATTCTTCTTTTTGTGTTAATTAATTTAATTTAAAAAAAATTTTTGGACACGCTGTATAATTAATCATATTAATGTTTATATTACTGAATAGGGAATTTAATAAACTTTCAAACGAGCTAGCACTCGACCCCTATTCCCATTTAAAAAATAGTCGATTACGTCATCACGCCCAAATGAATGACGTCACTAGTACGATATATATATATATATATATATATATATATATATATATATATATATATATATATATATATATATATATATATATATATATATATATATATATATTTACTCCCAGCGTATGAAGTGAGCCACATATCAAAAGAAACTGCGGTTGAAGTGAGGTCCTGTACAAAGTGAGGTCCAGTATACGGACCTCACTTAGTCAATCAATGTAAGACTTTTTCGTAGACATGTACTGATAGCAAACACTGTTTTTTTACAAAAAAAAGTGGGGCCTCACTTTGTATGGTCCACATCAATTTTTAGTTCAGAGATTTTCCGCATAGAGGCGCTGACTTTGGCGTATATTTTCTAACCATGTATATTCTATGCCCTGTTGAATAACTTACGATACACATAGTGAGGAACATACAACTGGCAACATCTGTTCAACCAATCTTTAAAACAGTGGATCGTCGCATAAATTCAAACAGTACAAAAATGTTTAATACTTTAATCCTTTTTGAGAGCGTAAGGTTTTCTCAGTATTCGAAAAAAATGAACGCATTTAAAAATAATTCGAGCGAAATTTTTGAGCATATGCTCTCAGAAAGGCTTAAAATAATATAAATTTTTGTAATCAGTATTTCAATAGTTATTTATGATATAAGTGTTAAAAGTACACGTTTAAGGCACGCATGTGAAAGTTTGCAGAATGAGCGACAGCGAGTTCTGCAATTCACATGAGTGCCTTAAAAATGTACTTTTTAACACGCATATCATACAATATTTTTTCTACAAACGTAATTACAGGACAATATCTACAAAAACTACTAAAATTTTTTATTTCATTAGTAGTTCCAAAATGACACAAAATCTAGGCATCTGATAAAAAAGTTTATTTAAAGAAAGTGTATTTTTTTGTTCTTCTTAATGGCGGTACAGACTCGTTTTTTTAATATTGTATTTATTTACAGAGTAATTTCCACATATTAATATATTTTTCAAATTGGGCTCTGTACCGCCATTCTTTATTATATTACAAATACGTGTGCCAAATATCCCGAAAAAATATTCAAAATTACAGCCTCAATCTTGGAACGCGTTTTGGCTACCTGTTGATCGCTACTGTATCACCTTAAAAATAAATTCGATAAACCAATTCATCATTTATTGCCATCAAAAAATTTCAGTAGGTAGTATTTTTTAACACGTTTGTATAATACCTTTCATTTCCTAAGAATTATGTATTATTTAAAAATTACATAATGGAGATTCCTAATCGTATTTCGGTATTCACATTTCATACAAGAGTCTCAAAGTACTCAAGTATAAACAATTTTTAGATGATTTTGGGAATATCGATTTCAAGCAGATCACTTACCTTTTTATGTAAATATTCATGTGTTTCATAAAAGCTGATGTGACACTTTCGTCCAGTTCTTTATTAGTAAATAAAAGTTGAATTATGGTTGTTTGGGTTAATAATTACTTCGCATATTATTTATAATACATATAGTAGGGGAGCAAAGTATGCTAAATGTGCAGTCACTCGAGCGCTTAGGGGACCTATTGGGTTGTGATTATTAGGTTCTAAAACCAAAAAAGTTAAGTAAAATTTTCCATTTTAGTGGGGACTTTCCATATTTTAATTTAATTTTCCATTTCCAACACCCGTTTTCTCCGATTATAGCGCCACCTATCCATAATTATAAAAAATGTTTCGAATAAAAGTTGCTTATTTTTACGCAAAGAATCCAAATCTGTAATAAAAAAATAGGGGTTCCTATTTAAGAATTTAAAGTAACCCCCCCCCCCACCTCCGTGGGGGTCGTGTTTGGTACCATTAGATAGATTTCAGAAAAAATATTCAGAAATTGTAGTGTATTACCTATAAGAAATTACCGTTAAGCCGGGTCCAGACTATGTAAAAAAACATGTTAAATAACAAAGTTTTGTAACTTGTTACAAAATTTTAAATAAAAGACTTTTAAAACACAGTGTTGTATAACATTTTTCTGGTTATATAGCATGTTTTATGTTATCCAACAGATGTCGGTAAACATCAAAGAAAGTTATAAACCCGCACCGCGACTGATCTACACCTAAAAACATGTTTTTCAAACATTTCTCTGGCATAGTACGCGAGCAGCAACCGTTGGAGTCATATCGCCTTGTTCATTCTGGAGTGATTGTGCTAGATTTTTCTTTGCTCTGTTCACGTAGGATTATTTACACGATGAAATTGTCGAAAGAATTGACTACTTATTTAATTGAGCTATTTCGTAAGTAACGAGTATTATGGAATTGCTGTGGGATGAGCTACATTTATTGATTAAAAAAAAACAAATAAAAAACACGATGAATAGACTGAAATAGAAGTGAAAATAGATACAGAAACTATAATTAAAACTAATGCACGTACGCCTATAACTCAAGCCAACAAATGAAAAGCAGTACGCGGAACCTTAACAGCAAATCGGTGCAAATCAACTCTAAATTTGACATAAATAATATTCTCTACAGAGCAGAGTGTTCAGACATAAAACTTTAACATTCACTTCATTCGCTACACAGATGCAGACTGCTTCATCAGCTACTCAAACAGGCACTCAATCATACAATATATCTGAGCCTTTCTATTCCGTCCACTACATCTACATCCGCTACTTCTCCAGCTACACCAAATCAAACAGACAGTGACACTCAATCATGAACAGGTGAAGAAGATAATACTGAGGAATTAAATTTTACAGAAATGTTATACTTCCTCTCTGAAACAATGAGTAAAAAGTTTAAAAAATATACTTTGCTAATAATATAACTGTTAATCTTTCTCTTACTGGAATTGCATCTCGAAATGTCTTTCCTGCCTATTTTATGGCCGATTTCATTTATAAGAAATTCAAAATCAGAACTTTCTATTCTTAAGAAGCTTTTAAAACTGCCATCACATTTAATGTGTCCTGTCGATGGGTCTATGTTATCTCTTCCCAGATCAGCTAAAAGAGCTGTACCACTACCTATATTTTGCTCGAGCTGCTAATGAAGGACACACCCAAAATATTAATTTAACAAGCCGGTGTCGCCTCCACAATATTATACAAGCTACTGTTGCTATGAAGAGATCCTCCATACTTATATGACGCAATTTTATATACTACCTAACCTACCAGCTATCCATCTAAAATGCTGCAAAATTTATGCGCATGTTGTTTTGTTTTTTGTTATATAGTCTGGATACTCATGCTATATATAACAAGTTACATGTTTTGTTACATAGTCTAGACCCGGCTTTAAAAGTTCCCCGTTTCAGGAAAAATATTGTCTAAGAGTGACTAGTGACCTAGTGGGTAGACCTCGGATAAACTCGGATTCGTAAAGCAGAGGTTTAGATTTCAAATCCGGGGTGTGGATCTCCGATTTTTTTTATTTATTGTTACTGCATTCATGTCTATAGACAATGTTGCAATCTATTATGAGCACAATAAAAAAATATAGTAATAAAATAATAAATAAATATTTCAAAAAAAAACAAGAAAAAAAAATACAATCACTGGAAGCGAAACTAAACAATACGGAAGAAATATAACCACTGGATTCGGAACTGGATATGGAACTGGATAATATTAGAAAACTGATATTATAATATGTAAGCACTACGAGCCTAGTAGGCCCATGGCTTGATGTACTATTCTTTTCCACTCCCTTTTGTCAGTCGCTTTTCTTTCCCAGTTCCTTAAGTTAATTCTTCTCATATCTTCTCTAACTCCATTACTCCATCGTGACCTCGGTCTTCCTCTTCGTCTTTTCCCTGCCAATGCACTAGATAGTACCATTCTGGGAATTCTAGATGGAATCATCCTCTGCACATGGCCCAACCATCTAAGTCTTTGCGCCTTAATTACTGCTAGTATGTTAGGATCTTGATAGAGCTCAGTTAGTTCCTTATTTGTTCTTCTTACCCATTGTCCATTTAAGTTTTTCCCACCAAAGATTTTGTGCAGTATTTTCCTCTCCCAAACTAATAACAATTCTTGATGTTTTTTTGTTGTGACCCATGTTTCAGAAGCATACGTTACTATCGGCCTTATTACGGTCTTGTAAGTTCTTAGTTTTGCTCTTCGTGATATATTTTTACTTCTTAACCACCCATTAAAAGCAAATATAGCGCGGTTGCCCGACATAATTCTCTTTTGTATTTCTTCTTCACAGTTATGATCTCTTGTGAAGACAGTTCCTAAGTACTCAAATCTCTCAACTTCTTCGAATTTATACTGTGTTCCCTTCGCTGTTGTCATTGTTATGTATTGCCCCCGAACGAATTGCTTATTTGTTCATTCCATATACTTTGTTTTTGCTTCATTTATATACAATCCTTTGGTTGCTGCCCTCTCCTCGAGTTTCATGACTGTTTCTATAAGTTCTATTTTGCTCCTAGCCAAGATTACCAAATCGTCTGCGAATGCCAAGCACTAATGTTTTTTGTGGTAGATCAGACCTGTTCTATTAATGTTTGCTTCCTGTATAACCTTTTCTAGTAATATGCTAAACATTATAGACGATAATGGATCACCCTGCCACACTCCTTGTTTGACCTCAAAGCTTTCTGTTATAGTATTGTTTATCTTGACTTTATTATACTGATATATCATACTGATATTGTTTAAAAACACTAATAATATTGATATAAAATATTAATCAATTTTATTTATTGTTATAAGAATCAAAGGTAAATATGATTAGGCGAATGAAGCCTTAGGTTTCGCAGTCAATATCCCAACCACACACACATGTTGCAATCTATTTCAATACGGTTTATAGTACAAACTATACATTTAATATCAAAATAGTGGGATATATTTTTTTAGTTGAGGACACTTGGTCACATTGCATTGTTTCAAGATAAGGTGAAATATCTTCAATAAATGGAAAAAAGCATGTATGTCATATATTATAATACTTTCTATACTCTTAATATGTAGTCTCGTATAAATTTGTAGTGACATGATTTTAAGTATAAGAACAAGAAGCTTGCAACAATTTTCAGAGAAAATAGAAAACTAAAACTATTTTAAAATGATTATTCGAAATAAAACATATGCACATATTCACTGTATTTGCCATCTAGTGGAATAACTGTAAAATTAAGTCAGTAAAAAAGGTACATTAGGTTTAATTAAATTAAGTAAATCATCTTGTATACTAAAGTTAAGGTTGGAAAATTGTCGTTTCAAAATGAAAATCGACAGGGGCAACAGAACCTATACTAAAATACACTCTGTATAGATAATTATGTCAATGTTAATAATGCTGGATAGAGAATTGAATATCCTTTCAAATGAGCTAGCACACGCCCCTATTACCTATTTAAAAATAAGGGGTGGTGGAAATGGAAGGGAGGGGGTTGAAAAATGACAGATATGTATGTACCGTAAAAACTGTGTTCCCCTTAGATCAAAAGTCGGGCTTTTATATTTATATGTTAAGTTCAATATAAATTTCACATAACTGAACTATCACTGTATCCTCCATTTTGATTATTATTGTTCTTAACTAACGCTATTTTCAAAATTCTTGCTTTCCTATCCATCTTTAATGTAAATTATTAAAAAATATAAAATATTTCTTTATTAACGCTAGTCTCCGATAAGGCTACCGTGATTTAATGCTGAGGTACTAAAATGTTATAAAATTAACAAACAGTACGAGCAAGAACAAAGAGTCCACATCCTTCTTATAACTACAAGTGACTGAAACATCGAAACAATAATAATTCTTACTGTGTTATACAGAAAAAGGCAGTAGAAATGATTAATCTCATATTTATCGACAACACTGTATGGTCCTCACTTGATGAGCTGTAAGGAAATATACACGTAAAGTTGTCCTCACTTTGTGCGCATAACGAAAAAGTATATACAGTCTCACTTTAATAGCTGCGTATAATGGCCTCACTTGGGTGGCAATATACTTGAACAATACGGGACACATATACGTAATTTTTTTTGTGTATACTCTGTCATTTTTTAATTGCTATTTACTTGTCAAGGTCACTATGAAGAGTTGAAACGATTATGTCTACGTTTTCTACCGGTCCTCACTAAGTGCGCGTAATGTCAGGACCTCACTTTGATATCTGTGCATAAATATATATATATATATATATATATATATATATATATATATATATATATATATATATATATATATATATATATATAAAAAAAACAAAAGATGTAGATCTTTGAAACACACTCAGTGATCAAAAGCCAGAAATAGTGGATGTGTGAGTTATTCGTAAGGGGATTTTTCCACATTCTCTATTTCATTTGTTTGATTTTTTTTTTTTTTATATATATATATATATATATATATATATATATATATATATATATATACATCTTTCCAACAATGTTGCGTCTTTTCGTACTTGCACCTTCTTGCGTCTCCTTGATAGCGATGAGTTACGTTCGATTCGATAGTGAATATTTGTTATAAACTGTTTATTAATAAGGGCTGCCAATTTTGGTTTTAATAAAAAAAAAATTTTAAATTCAAATTTTCATTCAATTTGCAAATATTGCTAACTCCTTTCGGTATCCCACTTTATTAGCTCCAATTTAGTGTATATTGTATATTAGTGCGTCATTACAGTGTTGCCATACTTACTTACTACAAAAAGTTCGAACACCTGTTCATTCATCAGCTAAATTTAGATTCCTACAAGGGAAATCTATTATAGATGTTTTAAATGGACTTTTTAACTTACTCAATGGTTACTCAATGCATTAAAATAGATCCTCATGAATGATAATAATAATTTTATTTTATTTTAAATTGGGATTTATTTAATAGGAGTATTAATAAAACGATAATAAAGATTTTCTAGTTTTTATTCCTTGATAAAGACAATAATCATTTAAAATACAAAATTTTATTCTTTTAAATATAAACAATCATTCTTAGAGTAATGTAAAACCCAAAATTTAATAAAAAACATGTGTTAATTTTTATTATTGCAATTTGAATGTTGTATGAATACTTTAATCTTTAACCAGTTTTTATGTTCAATAGCTCAGGAAATTTATTCTTTAGTTCTTCACACTCCCCTTTTTTTGGAGACCTTCTAGATTTGATATGATTCTTGAAAAAGTTTAGAGTGACAGACTTTTGTCTTTCTGTCCATGGAACTAGGTTTCGCGCAGTCTTATTTTTGAATGTTTTATTATTTTTTTTTTGTTGGAAAAATGGTATTCTTACTTTGACTAGTTGATGGTTCACTATCATCAGGTAGCAAACACTTTAACTCATCGTCACCATCAACATCGCTTTCAAAAAAGTTATCTTCGAAAAGATTTTTGTCCATATCAATTTCTACTTCATCTAAAGATTTTCCTTTGAATTTGTTGGCTGTTCCCTTCTCCATTACCATCAACAGTTTCGCTATTTTAGTAGTTTGGTAAATATCATCTGGCAGTCTGTAGGAATTTCTGTGCACACCAGGCATGTGTCCCATGAAAGTAGCTAATTGTTCAATCTCTCCATCAGATAAATTTAATAATTGTGATAAAGTTGCCAGATGCTTACGCAAACGAGCCTATGTTATAGAAGTAGGATCTTTCGCACCGGATAATTTTGCGTGCTTTCCTAGTATTTTGTAACCGATTAAATGTGAAGAAGATTTAACAGGAGCAAATAGGTAAGGATTATCCCTTGGTACAAATTCATTTCTAACCGCAAGCAAAATATCGATATGATTTTTTACCTCGGGGTTGAACAAAACTGGAACACCCCTGCCCCTCTTACCTCCAATGGCTACTCTCTTCATTGAACTTAATAGTATTTTTTTAGAAGGTGAAACTGCTTTTTGAAACTCTTTATATTTTTGGTTTCCGATAGAGTAAACGTAAGTGTGAAAGGACAACGTTTTCTGTTTAGCAAAATTACTCTACAGTACACAGATTCAATGAGATTGTTAAACGCTTTAATATCTTCTAATTTTAGTACATTTGACTCCAAAAATGCACCGCAAAAGACTTTTGCGGTGCATTTTCAACTGTAGTGTCACTTAAATAATTCTGCAGAATTTTCGTTGCATCGTCAGCAAGTTTACCTAAATGGGATCTTAGCAATTTTAGATCATTTGCTAGTGGAACTATGGTGACCTTAATCCATTTGTTAAGATTTAAATTATTAGCTGCTTGGGATGAGGCCTCAATAGTCCAGTTTTTCTCAAATAGATGAATTAAAGTTTTAAGCTATGCCTCAATAATTGTAGCAGTTAAAATAGATAAGAATGTAGTTTGTTTCTTATAGGCAAAAGTGATTGAAATATCGCAACATTGTTTGAGTGATCTCACTGTATTCATGGCAAAATTTGGAGACAAGTAAATGTCTTTTTCAGGATCATAACAAGCTATTCGTTTTGTGGCTTCAACAAAGACATCAAAATACTTTGGTCGCGATGCTGAAAACATAGTGGATATAGATGGGTCTATTTTTCTCATTTCTTTAAATATTTTTGACAGTTCCCTCATTTTGCGTGATGTAACTGCTATAAAATGCTTTTCTCTGTGCGTCTTCAAACAACGGGTTCCAAATGCACGAATTAGAAAGTCGTTCTTGGCTTCTACTGAAATCCTGTCCGCTCTCATCCTGAGAAACACTTCTTCTTTTAGTCGATGATCAATATAATGTTGGGAAACATTTTTGATTGGCCAGCAAATTGTCCCCTTTCTTGATTGCTTCTATTTCCACATTTTTTTTATATGTCGGTATAATAGTTTGGAAGAGAAATATCCAAAACAATTGTCACAGTGAATGAGAACCGGATCTGGTACATAAGTCTGTCTAACAGCCTTGAAACAGTTTCCACCATCAGTTAAAAAATTTCCTTTTCTTCTGAGTTTATCAAATAGACTTCTTCTTTCCCATGATTTGATTGGTTTGGAGATAATTTCAGCCACAGCGACTTCCATTGAATGGTTCCTTATAATATGGCGACCAAAATTAAGAACTTCCGTTTCACAGTAGTAACAATAATCTGGTTTTCTTTTATAAGGAGGTTTGAGATTACCTGTATTTCTACACTTTTGTTTATTGGAATTGTGTATATCTTCGTGTACCTCAGTTAACGTTGCATCGAGGGCTGAAATATCTTTCACTTCATGGATTAACTGGTGGTCGGTAAAAGTTTCTGTGAGAATCCTGAGATTTTTTTGACTTAAGTTAGCACTGCTGTTATCTGACTCGGTCTCCTATAATAGAAAATATAGAATTAAAGTATATACGAGCTTTATTTACGCAATCCGTCAAATAATTTTGTTCAGTATAAGTTATCTACTAAATAAATATCTTTGTACTTTCAAAGGTAAATAGGGCATAAATATGTATATTCTACATCGCTAAGAAAAAGAGCTTGATTGAAAAGATTTACATGCAATTTGGCATGCACATAGCTAACATTAAAATAAGTGATATTGTGCCGATGTGTGCTTTTGACCTGGGGGGGGGGGAATTTCACCCCTTCTCGAGGGTGAAAAAATATACGTTCAAAATAAGTCCGGAAATGGAACTGACTAATTATAAGCAACTTCGGCTCTATACCGTTTTCTCACTGAGTTAATACTTTTCGAGATATTTGCGAGTAAATATGTTCATTTTTAAATAAAAAAGTCACGGTTTTAGACGATTTTTTGCAAATACCTCAACAAATAAATATCTTATCGAAAAAAATATTCCTAGCAAAAATATAGGCTATAGAAAGGAGAAAAAAATGGTGTATGTATGAGGTATCTAGACCCAGCAGAAGCAGTGTTCTAGCTAATGAAAAATAGGATATTCGTCAAATTCCAAAACGAATATTTCAACTTGAAATAACCAAAAATTAAAGAGGTTTCTGAGGAAAACTCATTACAACTTTTTTAAAATGTTAAAAATAATCTTTTCTTTTTTTAAATGAGTTTCTAGCATCAACAGTAAGCAAGTTACGCTCAAAATAAAGTTGGTAACTTTTTTTATAAAAAAAATTGTGAAAATAACCCCATAATTAGCATCTAAAATGAAATTAATCGTTACCTTACACAAGTTGCTTTACTCGTGCACGTATTGATTATATGATCTCTAAGTAACATCGGTTCAATGTGCTTATTTTTAAAAGGGTTGTAGTTGAGAGGGCTTGAACGAGTCGCTAATCACGAGTGTATGCAAATAATTTTTAAACAGCCATATCTGAACCCATTTTTGTTTTACTGAAAATCAAAAAATAAAAAATATTCAAAAAAGTAAAGCTTACAATTATTTTTCTTTGAGATTTTTGGTGCCTATCACTAATAATTTGTAACTTATTTTGAAAAAAATCATGTTTTTGTCAAAATTAAAAATTAAGACAATTTTACTTTATTTCCAATTTTTTCAAAGATAAACACTTATAAACGAAACTTACAGATCATCAAAATAATACATAAGTAAAGCAACTTGTGAAGCGGTAACGATTAATTTTCTTTGAGATCCTAATTACGGGGTGGTTTATCCCATTGTTGTTTTTTTTTTCAAAAAGAGGTACTAACTTTATTTTAAGCGTAACTTGCTTACTTTTGATGCTAGAAACTTTTTTTTTAAACGAAAATAAAGCTACTTTTAAACTTTTAAAGTTTTCCTCAAACGTTTCTCCATTTTCTATTATTTCACGTTGAAATATTGATTTGGAATTTGACGAATATGAAACTATTTTTCATTAGCTACAAAACTGCTTATGCTGGGTCTAGAGGCCCCATACATACACCGTTTTTTCACTTTGTATAACCTATATTGCTATTCTGCTAAAAGTGTTTTTTTTTTCGATAAAATATTCACTTTTTGAGTTATCTGCGAAAAACCATCTAAAAACATGTTTTTTTTGTTGAAAAATGAACATATTCACTCGAAAATAACTCGAAAAGTATTGACTAAGTGAAAAAGGCGATAGAACAAAAGTAGTTGCTTAAAATTAGTCAATTTATCCATCACTGGCCTTTTTTTTAAAGCATGTTTTTTCACCCCCGAGAAGGGGTGAAACTCGTCCCTAGGGCACATCGGCACAATATCACTTTCTTTGTTAGCCTTGTTAGCTATGTGTATGCCAAATTTCATGTCAATATAAACGGTTGTTTAAAATTTGGAGCAAAAACCGTGAGTAAATGGATTTATTTTTAGTAAGAGTACATTATTCCTTTGAAATATCCCTATTTTTACAATTATTGAAACTTAAAACAAGTGGTCACAAAAATGATTGCAATGACGTCCAAATATTTGAATATTTACCATTTTTCTTTCAAATTACAAAAAATTACTTTGTAATTTGAGGCTGTGCTAGTAAGTTTATCTCAATTTATCCAAAAAATGAAAACAGTAACTGATGTCTCTAGAAATTTACTTAACAAAGTTGTGCATTTAACTTCTTTAACTGATTAAATAATTACTGAATTAATAAATATTATCAAAAACATTTTTAATATATTTTACTCTTTTAGTGCACAGGCAATAAATAATCTCGAAATAAAAAAAATAATTAAAATTTTTTCCCTTCTAATAAAAATATTAACATAGAAATTCACTTACCTATTTGAGGATTAAAAGAACACAATAAATATACGACGCAATAAGCACTAAGACGAACACGTTGATATATTATATTAAAATCAACGAGAAACAACCCGCCGAAAACAAACTAGCCAAGGTCGAAAGATTCTGTTATGTTCTAAAAATAGATACTCTGGGCAACGTTGTCATATCTCCTATTTTGACGCAATATTGTTCTAAACGAAACGAAGTATACGGTAAATATGTATATTATAACCGCGCCACTTTCGTCAACTCGCTAAACTAACATTATTCATTTGGTTACAAGTTTAGAATATTATTGCGTCTCACGATTTTTAGGAGAAGTTTAATATTTCAGAAATCTAACTAGAGAGCTGCATGACGTTTTGGGCTATGGGTAAATATAGAAATCTACATTTAACTAAGGCGCCATTTTTAAGTAGAAGTAGCGGGAAGTCCATAAAATCAGGATGGTTTTATTGCGTCCAATATTCGGACGTAATAGTTCGAAGGACGCAACATTCAATGCAACGGTATATAATATGGAAGCAATAATGATATAAATATGAATATATATATATATATATATATATATATATATATATATATATATATATATATATATAGATTATAGTTTTGTTTTGGGGTTGCAGTCATTTATTTTTTAGGGGCAGGATAAGTAAAACTCTGTGTTATTACCTAGCTTTCGCAAAATATATTTGCTTCTTCAGGGTAAGCTGAAATGAGTATATTATAAATACAATGAAATTAAGTTAAAATACATTGTATAAAAAATAACAAAAAAGACTTACAACTTGAGGTTATTCCTAAACATTTTCACAAAACATAGTATATATATAATTCTTATTCTAATGTTATCCAAATAGCAATGTTTTAATTTTCAAAAATTCGATTTAATAATTTAGTTTTTAATTTTGATTAATGCCAGAAAGACACTCGAATAATGTCAAAAAGACACAAAAATCTGTTTATTTTATTTTAAGTTGAAAAGTTAGTATTAGATTATTTAATTAGTAATCAAAATATCAAAAACTACTACATATTTTAAATTATAGAGGATATAACTAGATATTTATATGCATTAGTATTTTATTTTATTTTAAGTTGAAAAGTTAGTATTAGATTATTTAGTGAGTAATTAAAAACTATTATATATTTTAAATTATAGAGGATATAACATATATTTAGTTTGCCAATTATGGTTTTGTTAATAAATTAAAGTGTTGCCAAATTTGAAGATTAAATTTATAAAATTTAGTCGAGGAATTTAATGTTCTTGATTTAAAACATCATTTATCATAAGATAAAATATAATTATAGATGTTGCTTAGTTTATTTATATCAGTTCTTTTATTCACACATTGATATTTATTTATGCATACCATTTCTAGGAATTCCCTTTTATTTAGTTGGTTTTCATGTTTTAATACCGTTGTTTCATTGAAATTGAAAGAATGATTTTTTACTTATGGTATGATCCACTAATGCACATGTATTTTTGTTGTTTCTGAGATCGCTTTTATGTGATGTTAGTCTACCTATTAAATTCCTGGATGTGTGTCCGATGTATGATTTATCACAATATATTTATCATAAATAAATATCAATGTGTGAATAAAAGAACTGATATAAATAAACTAAGCAACATCTATAATTATATTTTATCTTATGATAAATGATGTTTTAAATCAAGAACATTAAATTCCTCGACTAAATTTTATAAATTTAATCTTCAAATTTGGCAACACTTTAATTTATTAACAAAACCATAATTGGCAAACTAAATATATGTTATATCCTCTATAATTTAAAATATATAATAGTTTTTAATTACTCACTAAATAATCTAATACTAACTTTTCAACTTAAAATAAAATAAACTACTAATGCATATAAATATCTAGTTATATCCTCTATAATTTAAAATATGTAGTAGTTTTTGATATTTTGATTACTAATTAAATAATCTAATACTAACTTTTCAACTTAAAATAAAATAAACAGATTTTTGTGTCTTTTTGACATTATTCGAGTGTCTTTCTGGCATTAATCAAAATTAAAAACTAAATTATTAAATCGAATTTTTGAAAATTAAAACATTGCTATTTGGATAACATTAGAATAAGAATTATATATATACTATGTTTTGTGAAAATGTTTAGGAATAACCTCAAGTTGTAAGTCTTTTTTGTTATTTTTTATACAATGTATTTTAACTTAATTTCATTGTATTTATAATATACTCATTTCAGCTTACCCTGAAGAAGCAAATATATTTTGCGAAAGCTAGGTAATAACACAGAGTTTTACTTATCCTGCCCCTAAAAAATAAATGACTGCAACCCCAAAACAAAACTATAATCTACATAGTATCAGTCAATATTACCTAATTACTTTATATATATATATATATATATATATATATATATATATATATATGTCAAAAGATCATAATTTAAAACTCGAATGACTTTTGTATTTTACATTTTTTCTAATTATGTAAATAAAGGAGTTTACAGGGGGGTCAAAATATAGTGCATAACCCTGTACATGTACAACCAAATAATGGTATGTAGCTGAGTGATCCTGAGTGATTCTGCACCAAACAATTGTATTTCCATAAGAAATAGCATCCTCGCTATGTTTAATCCGCTGGAAGGCATCCTCTTTGTATAACTACGGCTGCTTTGGTACCAAGTAAGTTCCAGAGAAGTTAATAATAAGTACATAATACCACAGAATCTTGGAAAAAGAGGATTTATGGATATAGGTGAGCAATTAGATAAACAAATTGCTAATTTAAGAGCTTATTTTCAGACTTAAGCTCAGATATCTACTCTACATCGCGCTATTTGCGCAGTAGATGACACAACACCGATCAAACTGAGGGAACCAGAAATGCGCATAAACCACCTCACTAAAGACGAAAAAATGCGCACCTGGATGGGTAAACCTCTGCACGGGCGACATCCCAATGAGGTAAGCCAAGACTGTGTCGACAATACAGCGTCGAACTATTAGTTGACATCAGGAAAGATATTCCCTGAAACGATGGGTTCATTACTGGTCATTCAGGATCAGGTTATACCAACCAGAAATTATCTGAAATATATCATCAAAGACCCTCAGGTTTAAAACGACAGATGCCGATATGGATGTCAAGCCCAAGAAACCATCCAACATCTTACAGGGGGCTGCCAGGCATTTGCTGCAACTGAATACAAGGAACGATATGACGCAGTGGGAAAAATCCTTTATCAAGAGATAGCTATCAAGCTGGGACTTCTCCAAACGGACCATCTGCCATATTATCAATACGTCCCCGAGAGTATGCTTGAATATGGCAACTACAAGCTATACTGGGACCGCACTGTGCCCACAGACCAAACAGTGGCACATAATAGACCAGATCTCGTACTAGTTAATACATTAACAAGACAAACAACACTAATTGATGTGGCGATACCTAAGAACAATAATCTACGTAGTAAATTTACTGAAAAGATAGCCAAGTACAGAAATCTGGAAATTCAAATACGAAGGCAATGGAGAATGCAAAGTACCCAGACGATACCGATTAATATATCTACTACCGGAGTCATTCCGAAGACCCTCCTCGAACGCATAAAAAAGCTGGGTCTAAATGAACACCTTTATAAGACCATGCAGAAAGCTGTACTACTCGCGACGGCCAGATGCGTACAAAAATTTCTGAAAGAAACTCCAGCATACCAAGTCACTTAGGACTCGATAACACGGAAAGAGTCCCACCAGAGCTCCACATGAGCCGTATGGCTAAATCTGGAGTATATAAATGTTCGTCTCTGAAGACATGTTCGATCCAATAAAACCAATGTTTGTTGTATATTGGATCATGAAAATAAAGCATGCCTAGTTCAAACCAAACCCTTCTTTCAGTTTATCGAATTCTCTTTAACGCATTGAGTTGGAAACGACAGAAAAAAGGTACGTCCATGTTTATTACACATATAACTTAGAAAATTATATATTCGCTGACGGATAGTTGCATATTAAAGTGACTTTTACTTATGGATGTATAACTGGTTGACGTTTAGAATACGCTAAATAGATAACCAATCAACGATGCGAATAAAGATAATTTGACGCAAAAGTACTCGATCGTGACAATACTTTCACAATTCCAACGTATAAAATAAGAATTGTCAATATTGATTCTTATTTTCGGACATTGTATAGTGAAAAGTTTATTTTACATGTATTGTTTTTCAATAAAATACTTTATCTACTCTATCTCATATTATGTATAAAATTTTAGTTTGTGAAAACTGTCATTTTAGATAGCAGTGCGTGAAGGATTTAAAGTGTGCGTGAAGTAACAATGTATTTTAAATGGGATTTACTTTTTCGCATTGTTTTTTGGCACACTTTGATGACATGTGAACAATAAATTACAACAAAAGTTTTGACAGTTTTGTGGTTTGAAAGAAGTTAGAATTTTTAAATATCAAGGTTCTAAAAATTGTAGAATAGAAATGAATTCCAGTGACGAAGAGTTATAGTTTTTGTTTGTTTATCATAGATAAAATATTGTATGAAAGTGTGCGTAAAGTATTTTTTGCGAAATTACGCGATGTATAGCACTCGCTCCGCTGTAGCTCGTGATCTAAACATCGCGTGCTCTCACAAAAAGCAGACTTGTAGTCGAGAAATAAGATTTTGCTCGTGACACATCCCCCTCCCGGCCGAATCCAAATTTTGTGAGTAGTATGGACATATATATTAATAACCTTTCTGTTTACTGCAGCCGATTTTGATGATATACATAGTTATAAACAAATGAAGATCAAAAAACGGTAAATTTTCCCTTTTTCGTCTATTACCAAAAAGTTAAGCATTTTAAACAAATTTGAGAGTAAGAAACTCATAAATCGTCTAAAAAATTTCAGTATTGCGTTCGCTGAATATGTTTATCCTTATTGGTTGCTTAGAAAATTTGCAAAATAAATCATAAATTTTGCGTTTTAATAAATATTCATAACTTATGTAAAAATTAACTTAGAACCTTCTTATTACACGAATTGCTGAGACTTCTGGTGCTTAAATTATATTTTAAATTTCAAAGCAATTGGTCAAACAGTTTAAAAGTTATTTAATTTATTTTTCCCAAATTCATTTTTTTGCAACACTATAATTCAGAAAATTATCAGGTTACAATAAGACTTTTGACAGTTTATGAAAGAAGAACATTTATACTATTGACTTAATTAAAAAAAATGACAAAAAGTAATTTTAAACATTGTAAAATTATTTTGCAAAAACACGTCGATTTTTTGCTTACTTACCAACAATTAGAATAACTTTTTAACCCTTACCTGTAGAAAAATTATTTTTTCATATTTGGAAAGACTGAATTTTTATACACATTTAGAAAGAAACACAATTGTCTTAGGAAAATTAGTGAAGAAGTTAGCCCCCCCTTTTTTGATTCACATGTTTTTGCAAAATAATTTTGCAGTATTTAGAAATATTTTTTATCAGTTTGTTTTAATTAAATTAATAGTATAAATCTTCTTCTTTCATAAACTATCCAAAGTATTAGTGTAACTTCACCATTTTCTGACTTATAGCGTTGCCAAAAAAAATTAATTTGGGATAAACAAATTAAATACCTTTTAAACTATTTGATCAATTGCTTTGAAATTTAGGGTATGATTTAAGCACCAGAGGTCTCAGCATTGTGTGTAATAAGAACGTTCTAAGTAAATTTTTACATAAGTTATGAATATTTATAAAAACTCAAAATTTATGATTTATTTTGCAAATTTCTAAGCAACCAATAAGGGTAGACATATTCAGCGAACGTCATATTGAAGTTTTTTATACGATTTATGAGTTTCTCTCTCGCAAATTTGTTTAAAATATTTAACTTTTTGGTTATAGACGAAAAAAGCGAAAATTTGACGTTTTTCGATCTTTACTTGTTTATAACTATGTATATCATCAAAATCGGCTGCAGGAAACGTATAGGTTATTATTATAGATGTCCATACTACTCAAAAAATTTGGTTTCGGCCTGGAGGGGGTTGTGTCACCAACAGGATATTTCTTTTTCCTTATTTCTCTGAACTATTCACGAACTGTTTCATAAATAACTATTAAATATTAATATTCTGAAAAGTATATTGGTAGATATTTATATTTCTATAAATATAAATGTTCTGGAAACTGTCAGATTGAACTACAATGTCATAAAAAAAGTCGCGACAGTCTTAAAATAGTATAATATGACGACACAATTAATGAAGCACTGAAAGAGGGGTTTGGTTTGAACTTTAATATTCTATACGCTTGACGTATTCTATACGTTGCAATACGTTTCTTGACGAAATATTTATAATACGCCTCTGGAGCATTCGTTCATCGATCAAAACCTATATTGAAACCGCAAACTGTTTTCAAACTAGCACAAATATTTACTACTCACCTAAAACAGCATACGTTATCTCTAATCAGGAACAATGACAGTTAATTCTGTGCCCACTGGGATGTACCCTCTATAGCCTGTCAACAAACCACAATGTTAGAGTTTGTCCAATCGAATCCTCTAAAATTTTATTAGTAGTATTCAAATGTTTAAATATGGAAAGCTTTGAGTCGCTCGGTGCCAAGTGACTGTAAAGAAAAGCAAATAGACATGAAAATAACATTTGTTTGAGCCTGTGGCACATTCGACGTTGACAAAGTTAGTAATTCAGTTTGAATGCGTAGCAAAATTGCAGCAAACCGATGCGATGGTACAAATGTAAATTACACCACCGCACTGCTGCTAATTTAAAAATGCAGAATTCGTATAAAAAATTTTGACGTAGTAGCTGTAAATTGTCGACTTTTTAAGTCTGCCTAAGCAATTTATTATAGGTAAACTATAAAATAAGTATATATTAACCCTTAACTGGTCCGGTACTGTAGCAGTAGCGTAACTGGTCCGGCGTCGTCTGAGAAACTACTGTTTTTAAGAAAGCCAAACAACACTCAAAAATAATTTTTTTATATAAATAAATGTTACAAAGATACCTTGATATGTTTATATAAAAGTGAACGTAATAGATTTGGGCGTTATTTGGGTTAAGAAAAAAATATTAAAATAAAACTGAAATCCGCACAAATATTTGTGAGAAAGTACATAGTTTTGTGAAGTAAATAAAAAAAATATAAAAAACAACATGAAAAACAAAAGTATTGCTGGGATAGATGTTCAAACTGCACACTAAACAAAAAACTAGGTAAAATAAAAATCGATCAAAAATGTTTGTTTCCAGCATCAGTCAAACTTTACCTATTTTATATGCAATTTTTACATAGGTAGTGGTTTTGTACATCCCAAACAAACAGGCTTTTTGCAACGCAAGCACAGGTATTTTGTCATCCTGCGCTTTCTACAAGGACATAAACTGCAAATCTTGCGTTTTTCTAAAATAAGAACATCCTCTTGTTCTTCTTGAACTCCCAAGTATGAACACAAAAAAGTGACACCAACGGTCCGGCGTCGTCTGAGAAACTACTCTCAACCTAACTGTTGCGATAACTTTTTAGGAACTGAGAGAAACTTGTCTCAAATACACCCACTTGTCAAGCTCCAATAGTTTAAGGATTAGATAGAACCACTTGCCTGTGGGCGGTGCCAATTTCCAATAAAAAATAATCAAAATTATTGAATCGTCTGTCAGACGACGCCGGACCAGTTAAGGGTTATATCGGTTTTATAGCGTTCCACGCCTTTCCGTTCCTAATCGCCACTCCTTTCTATTGTAGCAGTCATCCTCTCTTAAATTTCTTTCCGACATCGCCTTGGAGATGCCCTTTATCCATGTAGTGGCTGGTTTTCCTCGTTTTCGTTGGAGGACCTCTTTCTGTGGAGGTCCATTCTAACACTTTTTTGGGGATTCTCCTTTCGTTCATTCGTCTTACCTCTCCGTACCATACTAGCTGTTGTCTTTCGATGTCATCTAAGATTGTTCTTCCTAGTTCCATTTATTGTCTAATGTCGGCTTTTCTTATGTGTTCTAGTCTAGATCTTCTTGTTGACCTTCTCCAAAAATCCATCTCACTGGCCAATAATTTATCTGTGTACTTGTTGGTTAATTGCCAGACTTCAGCTTCATAGGTTTTAATATCCACTGGTTTTAATATTCACCAAACCCTTATTTTAATATCGTGCTGTAAATTCGTTTTTTATTTTCTGTTCTTATATTTTTTGCCACAGTACCGAATTCAGGGCTCCTATCACCTGTTTTTTCTTTACTATCTTTTCTTTAATATTTTCTTCGTTTCATCCTGTACTAATTAGTTTGTTAGTGTGTTCATTGCAGCTTGTAATTGTCTCTTGTTCCATGTTCAGGTTGTCCGTTTCTTCCCTTCGTACGCGTAGATGTTGTGTTTTTTAAGTATTTACCTCCAGACCCAATTTTCTATATTCCTCTATTAGTTTCCTTGTCATATATTCAAGATCTTCCTTGTCCTGTGCAATTACAATTTCGTCATCTGCATAGTGCATCATGTAGAGTATCGTATCTCCAATCGGTAGTCCCATTCCATTGCACTTCTTCTTCCATTGTCTATGGGCTTTATCAATATATATATATATATTGAATAATACTGGCGATATACAGCATCCTTGCCTTAGCCCTTTAGTGGCCAGGAAACCTTTTGATATTTTGTTTCCGCTTTTAATTTGGGATGATGAGTTTCTATATAGTTCTTTGAGTGCCTGTATAATAGATATATTCATGCTGGTCTTCTCTAGTACTTCCCATAATCTATTACTGGGGACCGTGTCATATGCCTTCGTTAGATCTACCATGAGTAAATGCAATTCGATATCTCTAACCGTCTTTGAGATAATCGACCTCAAAATATAAAATGTGACGTCACAATCCGGTTATTTCCTACCAGGCACTAAACGTCAGCTGAAATCTTTGATTAGGAAGTAGGCTACTTTTTTAATCTGAATTTGTTAAGCAAAGCAAATGTTACTATTTAAATTTGAGTTTGACACTTCGTGAATGTCAAACTAAATTTTAAATTATTTAGCTATTACTAAAATATAAATGACATTTTATAGTGAATTTAATTATTATATAAAATAATATTTGTAATAAATGTATAAACATACAATTTGAGTATATTTTGAAAGCAATAATACATATTATACTATATTAATAATGAATCACTAGAAACTATTATACAGGGTGTCCAGAAACTCTACCGACAAACGAAGACAGGAGTTTCCTCAGATAATTTTAAGATAATTTAACCCAATTCACCTAGCCGAAAATGCTTCCTAAGGGAGCTAGAGCTCTTTGAAGATGGCGTCATGTAATTAGCTTTTTTTAAATACCCCCAGAACGCTTTTATTTAGAAAAACGAAAATTTGTATGCTTATTTACTTTCCATATATAGATCGATTTCATCCATTTCGAATTTCTAGTACAGGTCATAGGCGTGCATTTTGGGTAGGGCGACGGTTGTTTTATCGCATAACTTTTTTGTCTTTCACTTTTAAGCATTTCCGACACTGTATTAAAAAATTGTCAGGTATTCCAGTACTAAAAGATACTCTTGCTTTAAGTCAGTTGGACACGCCGTTTTCTATAAAAATCGATTTGAAAGTTTTTCGTTTTTGGTATTTGAAAAAAATATTGAAAAAAAATTGAAAAAAAAAACGATGTATTTTACAAACTTAAAGCAAGAGTAACTTTTAGTACTCGAATACCTCACAATTTAATAATCTAGTGTCGAAAATGCTTAAAAATTAAAGACAAAAAAGTTGTGCTATAAAATAACTGTTGACCTACCCAAAACCGACGCCTATGACCGGTACTAGAAATTCGCAATTAATCAAATCAATTTATCTCTGTAATATAAATAAATGTACCAGTTTTCGTCTTTCTAAACAGTTTTTTTTAAATTTTTTTTTGAAATTCCAAAATCTAAAAATTTTGAAATGGATTTTTATAGAAAACGGTGTGTCCTACCGACTTAAAGCAAGACTACCTTTTAGTACTAGAAAACCTCATAATTCAATAATCCAGTGACAAAAATGCTTAAAAGTTAAAGACAAAAAAGTTATGGGATAAAATAACCGTTGCCCTACCCAAAATGGACGCCTCTGACCGGTACTAGAAATTCACAATGGATGAAATCTCTGGACGATATAATACCCGTACTAATTTTCGTTTTTCTAAATATAAGCGTTCTGGAGTTATTTAAGAAAACTAATTACATGACGCCATCTTCAAAGAGCTCTAGCTCCCTTAGGAAGCATTTTCGGACTAGGTGAATTGGTTTAAATTATCTTAAAATTATCTGAGGAATCTCCTGTCTTCGTTTGTCGGTAGAGTTTCTGGACACCCTGTATTTAAATTTGGTAAATTATAACTCCACTCGACCAGCGCACGACCACACAACTCAAAACACGTACACACAACTCAAAGTACGCAAAGACGGTTGCGTGAAGCGTGGCGCAAAGCCGTGGAATTTACGAGACTCGCTGGGTCTGTAGATCCAAGTAAAGTTCATCAGTAAAAAGTATTTTTATCATGTATGTATTATTTATTTTACAATATTGGAAAATTGTTATTTAAAATGTGGTTTGGAATAAAAAAGTATGTTCTGATATATGAAATTACATCCTTCTAATGGAAAAAAATATTTGACGAATTTTCTCAAATTATGGATACCAACATCATTTTCATTTATAACTCTTATTTGACGAAGAAAACGTTGAAGTATTTTTAATTTGACGAAGAAAAGTTATTCTTCATAAAAATCTCTTCTTGGTCTAAGATTTATGATGCAAACATTATGAATCAAATTTTATTAATTGTATACGAGGTGTGTAAAAAATATGAATTTCGAGTAAAGTTTATAGTTCACAACATTTAAATTATTAGAATGATATACTTGCACATTAAAACATAATTTTTAATTCTAAACAGCTTTCGTAATAGCAATTTTCTATATTATGAATTTAAATACGTATATAAACAAAGTTTTCGTTATGATAATGCTCGCATTTTCAGCTTGTTATATTCTGTAATTACCTCGTGTAATTATTACTGATAATTCCGTAACTAATTCTAAATGCATTTGTACAAAAACAAATGAAGAGGCATATAGAGGGTGTTTCATTAATAATTGTCCATATAGTAACTGGACAAACCTTAGCACAAAATACGAAGATTTAACCTAAAACACTTAAATAAAATGTGGTCCCTTACTGAGTTACAGGGTGTTTTATCTAAAAATTTAAAAACTATTTTTGCTCAGCATTTTAAAACTATTCAACTTACCTTTTTCATACTTGGCAGAAAGCGACTACTATACAGCCTACTAAATTATGATAAACAAACGTTTCTAGCTACTACCAGAGGCGTACAACAGGGGATAGTGAATGGTTGACCTTTCTCAAATTCTACGCCACTGGAGGAATTAATATTTTCGTACCGTTTTTAGATTCTCCAATACTTTCTACGTAAATAATATACTCTTCATTGGTAACGAAAAAGTCATTAGTTTTCGAGATATTTGAAGTTAAATATGAAACGGCACAGTTATTTTGATTATTTTATGATATGATTCATAAGATTAAAATTTAAAAATTATTTGTACCCAGTACTTTAAAACTATTTGGCGTATCCTTATCATACTTGGCAGAAAGTGTAGGTACTGTACACGTTACTAAATTATGATAAATAAACGTTTCTAGCTACCACCAGAGGCGTACGACAGGGGATAGTGGCTGGTTGACCCTTCCTAAATTCTACGCCACTGACGAAATAGCTATTTTAGTGTAATTTTTTTATTTTCCAGTACTTTTTATGTAAATAATGTATTCTTCATTTGGAACGATAAAATGATAAGTTTTCGAGATATTTGAATTTAAAAATGGAGCGACACAATACATTAATCAAAATAACCGTGTCGTTTAATTTTTAACTTCAAAGATCTCGAAAACTAATGACTTTATCGTTACGAATGAAGAGTATATTATCTTCATAGAAAGTATTGTAGAATTCAATAATTAAACTAAAATGGCAATTCCGCCAGTGGCGTAGAATTTGGAAAGGGTCAACCATTCACTTTTTCCCGTCGTACGCCTCTCGTAATAGCCAGAAACGTTTGTTTAACATATTTTAGTAGTTTGTACAGTACCTATACTTCCTGCCAAGTATGAAAAGGATACGTCGAATAGTTTTAAAATGCTGAGCAAAAATAGTTTTTAAATTTTTTGATAAAACACCCTGTAACTCAGTAAGGAACCACATTTTATTTAAGTGTTTTAGGTTACATCTTCGTATTTTGTGCTAAGGTTTGTCCAGTTACTATATGGACAATTATTAATGAAACACCCTGTATAACCTTTCATCAGCTTACAATCTCAAATCTTTTCTTCGTCTTCCTCGGCTTTCTCCAATTATGGGTTCGCCGTTTTCGTCTTCGACAGCACTCCATTATTCTCTCAATGTTGTTCTGAAGTTATTTCCTTGTGGCATTTTTTAATCAACTATTTTAAATGAGAGATAAGCCACAATTTTACTAAAAGAATGATTTTATTAACGTTTTGACGCATAAATCGGATGCCGTTGTCAAACTACAAAATATTAATGATTAAATTTTTTTTAACAACGGCATCCGAGTTGGACGTCGAAAATAAAATCATTGTTTTAGTAAAATTGAGGCTTATTTCCCATTTAAAATAGTTTATCTATTCTCTCAGTCGCCATCTCTATCTGTCATCATACCTTTTTTATCGCGAATTAAGAAAGGGCCCGCATAATCTTCCCCAGTTACAATAAATCCACCTGCAAGACGCTGGGCAGGTAGGTCTCCCATTATTGGCTCAATTGATTTAGATTTTAACCGAAAACCTTTCACACATTTGTGTGCAGGACGTCTTGCTAAATTTCTTTTGGATAACGACCAGAAAGTTTCAGATAAAAAACCAGCATGCATATGGTCCTTGTGAAGATGATCAAATATTATTGTTGTATCTACATGATCTGCGCTAAAATAAGATGGGATAGGATTGGATGTTTTTTGTCATACGCAAACTTGGAATGTTTGACACGACCGCCTACTCTCATGATGCCCTGACTATCAAGAAATGGAAATAAATTTATGTTTACTGGCTGTTCCCAGAGACCTTTTTGGCTCAAACGTTAAATTTTGTTAGAAAACGACTGTGCTTGGCACATTTTGAAAACTGTCAATAAACCACAATGTTAGAGTTTGTTCAATCGAATCCTCTAAAATGTTTATTAGTGGTATTGATCTGTTTAAACATGGAAAGCTTAGAGTCGCTTGGTGCCAAGTGACTGTAAAGAAAAGCAAATAGACATGAAAATAACATTTATTAGAAGCTGTGGCTCATTCCACATTGGCAAAGTTACTCAATTAAGTTTGAATGCGTAGCAAAATTGCAACGAAGTGATGCATGCTGGTATACATGCAAATTATACTACCGATGCTAATTTAAAAATGTAGTGTTGTTCTGAAACTACTTCCTTGTGGCATTTTTATAATTAAGTATTTTCTATGGGAAATAAGCCACAATTTTACTAAAAAATGAATTTATTAACGTTTCGAAGCCCAAATCGGGTTTCGTTGTCAAAATACAAAATACAACAGTATTATTATAAAAGTTATTCTTCATAAAATACAATAGTATTTTGTATTTTGACAACGAAACCCGATTTTGGCTTCGAAACGTTAATAAATTCATTTTTTAGTAAAATTGTGGCTTATTTCCCATAGAAAATACCTAATTAAAAATTTAGAATTCGTATAAATTTAAATTAAATTAAATTTTGACGTAGTAGCTGTAAATTATCGATTTATAAATCTACATAAACAATAATTTATTAAATGAAAAGAAAATAATCGTTTTCGTTATTAGGTAAATTGTAGAATAAATATTAGGGGAGTGCAATTAGAACGAAAATATGCATTGTTTCGGAAAAATTCAAACAAGCTTATATTTTTCTAAAACTTTTTTTGTTAGTTTACATACATGTTAAAGTAAAAAGTTCTACTCGCAGATTTGACCGCCAATTGTTTATTAATTGTTTAAACAACAACAATTTTTTTGTATAAATAATTTTAAAAATATCGTTAAATTCATCATTTTACTTTGATCAAATATGTTTCTATTTTGTTTTTGATTATGCTGAATCCGAATATGGCATTGCAATTTGAAAATTCTTATACAAAAGCTCTTATACAATATGTCTACGTAGCTAGGAACCACATGGAAAACTTTTTTATTATCAATTTCATGAAAAAAAGTTATTCTTCATAAAATGCTCTGGATAGTCAAAAATCTAAAATTCAACCATCAGATATCAAATTTTATCAATTCTATACGAGTTATGTCAAAAATATGAATTTCGTTAAAGAGTAAAGTACCTTTATATTCCAGAATATCCAAAAATGCTATTACAAAAAGTTGTTTGAAATTAAAAACTATGTTTAAATATACAATTACATCATTCTAATCGAAAAAAAATTCAATGTTTTGTCAAATTACGGATACTCATCATCATTTTATTACAATTATGATAACTATGTCATTATCACTTTTACGAAAAAAAGTTATTCTTCATAAAATGCTCTTCCTGGTCTATATCATAAGATACAACCATTAGATATCAAACTTTTTTAATTTTATACGAGGTATGTAAAAAATATGGATTTTTCTTAAGAGGTAAGTGCCCTTCTTATTCACAATATTTTAATTAGAAGGATGTAATTGAACACTAAAACAAATTTTTTAATTCCAAACAACTTTTTTTAATAACAATTTTCGATATTGTAAAATATAACGGTATTTTACTCTTGAGTGAAATTCATATTTTTTGACATACCTCGTATAAAGTTAATTAAATTTGTTATATACGATGCAGAGTATTTTATAAAGAATAACTTTTTTCGTAAAACTGATAGTAAAAAAAATAACAATAGGTTCCAAGTTAGGCACACATACTGTATAAGAGCTAAAAAAAATTTTTTTTGCTGAACATTTATTATTGTTGAAGCTTATTATTAAATGTGTTTTAGGTAAGTTTTACAGAAACAAGTTTTGATCACACATTTTTTTAGCTGGTAATTTTCGGTTTTTGTATTAAATTTTTGTTATCTTTCTTAATTTTCTCAAAAAGAAATAGTCTATTTCATTTCTAAAGTAAAATAATTTAGTGAATTTTAAAGAATACATCCTAAGCTTTAAAAAAGCATTTATAAAACTGTAATAGATCTGTTCAAACTTAAGTAATACCGTCTTAAATTGGTGGTAATTCTATAAAACTAAGAAGATTTCAAAAATGACATTTTTTGAGACCTCATATCATTTGAATTAAATTTTTGAGATTTTTTTTTGAATGAAACATCAATTAGTAAGATGCTTGAGAGGAAAGTTGTGCAAAATTAAGGATTTTATAAGGAAAAATTGTATTAGTTACACATTTTTAAATCATTTTTAAACAAAATTCATGTAAGGCTCACTTTCCGCCCCCACCGTACTTATGCCCATACATTTTGTTTCTTTTTATTATAACCATAAGATAGCTTAATTATTGTTATTTCATGTTCAATTTGAAAAATTTCTTTTGATCCATTAGTTAAAGAATTTAACATTAAAATAACTCAACTGTGCACTTCGCAGTACGCTAGTTTACAATGCGCCAATGTTTGTGGGAAGGGTGACTTTAGCGTTATAAATAAAAAATTATAGAAGATACAGATTTAATTTTAGAAAATTCTTTATATGGGTTTTTTTTTGTAAACTTTTCTGAATTTTTCAATGGTCAAGTCAGTTTTTTCTAAAATCTATATTTTCGAATTTATTCAAAAAAAACATCTCATTTCGTAGTTTATTTGTTTAATAAAAAATGAAGCACCCACTTCTCGAGTAGAACTTTTTGATATGTTGTTTATTAAACATTTCGTAATGAAATTACAAAAAGTTCTATCTTGTTTGATTTTTTCCGAAGTGAAAATCTACATGTACTCCCCTATATTAAGTGTTTTATTAACACCATTAAAACTAATACATGTAATGTTAACGAGTTTATTTATTTTATTATAATTTTAACACTTCATTTTAATTGAAAAAACTTAATTTATTAGTCTTTATTTTTAATTTATCTACAAGCTAAAACATATTTTACTAACATATAACGTATATATCTAATGATTTTATATAATTTATTTTACATTTATCAATAACGCGCACTTGTCATCGAAATTATGACAGTTAGCAGAGTCGGTGTTAGCAAAATTGGTCCATTTATATTTTTATTCCACCTCTGCTGGAGAACGGTAGAACATTCGAAAGCGGTGTGGACCTCAAACCGGCGTCGCGTTACTTGTTATTTTTTTTCTCTAGGTGCCATCTCCGCTTCGAAGGTTGGCAATCATCAGAGCGATTTTTACTTAAGAGACCGCGGCTCTAAATAGTATGTTGTTACTTCATCCAAACCATTCCCTAAAGTTCTTCAGCCATGAGTTAGGTCTCCTTCCTATGGATCTTTTTCCCTGGATTTTCCTTGCATAATAACCTGGAGTATTAGATATTTACCTAAAAAACTCCTAACATGAAGTAAAACCACTTCTATGTAAAAGGTATATTTAATAAAATTTTAAAAATCCCAATGGATTAAATAAAATAGGTTCATTCAGAACGTTTTCGAACCTATCAGTCCATCATCAGTGAATTCGAGAATACTTGCTAATTAGCACCAGGACCAAACAATGGTTGTACTTAAAATTCGATCTACATTACGGTATTGTGAAATTGAATAGGCTAAACGCCGATGTTATAAGAATACGCCTATTCAATTTCACAATACTGTAATGTAGATCGAATTTTAAGTACAACCATTGTTTGGTTCTGGGGCTAGTTAGCAAGTATTCACGAATTCACTGATGATATACTGATAGGTCCGAAAACGTTCTGAATGAACCTACTTTATTTAAGCCATTGGGATTTTTAAAATTTTATTAAATATACCTTTTACATAGAAGTGGTTTTACTTCATGTTACGAGTTTTTTAACTATATGGTATACAGCCAACCCAAGGAACTACCCCTTTTAGTTTAGATATTTATCTCCTCTCATCACACGTCCCATATATCTCAGTTTTCTTCTCTTAATTGTTAGAAGCACTTATCTTTACTTATGAATACGTCTCATTACCTCTATGTTGGTTATTCTATCTACCCATGAGATCTTCAGTACTCTTCGGTACATCTACATCTCGAATTCCTCCAGTCTCCTCGTGTCAATTTTTTTCAGTGTCCATGCTTCCATCAGGTAGTATAATACGGATAGCACATAGCACCTTGTTATTAACGAGTGCATTTGCTTCTTGTGTGTTACATAGCCGTGCCGTGCTTTCTGAATTATCTGGCGAGCTTTAATTTTTCTGTTAAGCATATCCCACAAATGCTCTATAGCAGGGATGGCCAAGCTCCTTAATAGTCCGAGCCACTTTTCACAAGTTGAAGTTTTTCGCGAGCCGCAATCAAATACGTATTCAAAAAGTATGTAAAGAAGGTATTTACAATTTTTTTAACAGAACTTTTACTTGCTAAAAACGAAATAAAATTACGAAATATTAAAACTTAATAACATTTTTGTTTTCCTTCTTTTGATAATTCTTTACAATTTATTGATTAATATGTGGCAGTACTTCTCAGTAATTCTTTTAGATGCTGGTTAGTTAATACATACTGATAGGTGTTAGGATATCACGAATTATAAAATGGAATAAAATGGTCCACACAAGTACGTTGTTCCTAATATGGAAATAATTCGACAAGCATCCTTTTTTAGGCTACCTACTTGGATTTTGGTATAAATTTCCAAAATTCGGTATTCGGCGTCGACTTATAGTTTTATTTTCGAGCTTGATCTTCTTTCGTCTCTATTAATTTTAATTCTCCAGATGTTTTTTGGGTCATATAATAAAAAATTCACCTTATGAAATATGTTCATTTCAAATGAATTCAGAAAAGAATGAAAGGACGATTTAACATATTTTAAGTCTTCAAATCTATTTTGGAGTTCAGTCAATATTCATTCCGGATTTTTTATATGCCTACTCGTTAAGTTTTTCTAGTTTAATATTAAAAAAAAAAATTAAGTCGAGTAAAATTACTAAAATGTAAAATGTGTACCTAATCCAAATTACAAATTATATCCGTAGCAAGAGTTATACAAAAATCGGTCTGGATTCAGTTGATTACTGACTTTTACATTGCGCCACTCTTAAGCGCAGTTTTCGATGTGTCATATCATTCTTATCTTGGATTGAAATGGCATTTTTACAGTCTTTCATGTTTGTTGTCAGTAATTTAAAAGACATTTTGAACCACATTAGAACGATAATATATTTTTAAATCATATCTAATACAAAAAAGAAAAATAACTCAGGTACAATCGAGAGCCACAAGTAATCCTTCAAAGAGCCACATGTGGCTCGCGAGCCGCAGTTTGGCCACCCCTGCTCCATAGGGTTAAGGACAGGTGAGTTAGCAGGCCACTTCAGAACAATGATAGCTTCTGCTTCCAGGAAGCTTGTAATCACTTTGCTGGTGTGTATAGTTGCATCGTCATGCATGCAAATTAAATTTGCTCCTATTGCACCTCTCCAAAGCTTAACTATAGGTTCTAGAACCAAATCAACATATCTGTGAGCTGTTAAAGTTGGTTGGATAAAAATTAAACGAGATTTTGTACCAGTCAAAATGCCTCTCCAGAATATGATACTTCCTCTTTTGTATCTGTGAATAGATCTAGTAGTTTTCGTTCCTCCTTCACTTACTCGTCTTCTGAGTACCCGAATTCGTCGTTCTTCTGATTTTACACAAATCGTCTGCAAATAGCACATTTTCCCAATTCCAAATGTTCAAGTTTTGGCGTTGAAGACACCAATTTGGGCGATCAATCTTGTGCCTCCTGGATAACTCGGGAACCTGTGACTGTCTCCTGCAGTATACTTTTTGGGCACGAACCCTTTTTCTTATCGTTTTAATTGAAACACTTACACCCGTAACTTCCAAAAGCTGCCTTTGACGCTGCATGTGAGAATAGAATAGAAATATGCTTTATTGTCATGAAAAATTGTACAATTTTATCGACAAAGCTTATAAAAAGTCAAGAAAACAAAACAATAACAATCCAATTTACTAAAATTACATAAATCGTCAATATATTTACAATAATAACAATAATAATGAAGTTAAACAGAAATAATCAATTGCAAAATTTAAGTAAATTGAAAATGCATAGTCTACCAAGTAATTAATAAGTTTAAAAGTTAAGCTGCTGCATATGACACCCAAATATAGACAAAAAAATGATAATAAAAATACTATTTGTGCAAAGGGTACTGTAATTTCTTAGTTATTGACTAAGAAAATCTTCTACTGAATAATACGGTCTTTCAGATAGGTAGGCTTTTGTCAGTTTACGGAATTTGGGAAAATATGCTGCAGATTTAAGTTGTAGAGGGAGATGGTTGTAAAGTTTTTTTGCGGAATATAATATAGATTTCTTTACTAACTCAGAGGACGGGGTTGGCATATAGACGTCAAACGTAGAATTTCTCGTAAAGTAGTCATGATTAGGTCTTGGTGGAAAGACATGTAGATATTTACGAATTAAGCAAACAGATTCTAAAATATACAAAGATGGAAGGGTTAAAATTCAGTGATCTTTGAAGTAACTTCTGCAATGTGTTGTTCTTCTGAGGCCAAACAGATATCTAATTGCTCTTTTTTGTAATTTGATAATAACATCGAATTGGGCAGCTGTACCAGAACTCCAAAAAGGAAGACCGTAACGAAGATGTGACTCGAACAAAGAAAAATATGTTATTTTGGAAGATGTTAAATTGAGTTCATTCGAAACAGATCTTATAGCATAGCAAGCTGAGGATAGTTTCTTCCTTAATAAATCGATATGGTGGGACCATTTAAGGTTGCTGTCTAAAAAAATAATAAGAAATTTTACAGAATCAACGATACTGATCTGGCTGTTATTACGAGGTAAGTGTTGAAGAGCTCCTTAATAAGACAATGCTACTGTTTTATCTACGCTAAACGAGAGTAAATTAGAGTCAGACCATATTTTTATTGTGAGTAGATCAGAAGTTATAGTAGCATGAAGAGTTGCAATATTTGAATTGCTCCAAGTGATACTGGTATCATCAGCAAAAAGAAAGATTTTTCCATCCATTTTTAAACTAGTGGTGTCATTAATAAAGATAAGGAAAAGTAGAGGACCCAATACTGAACCTTGACGTACCCCACATACAATGTTTTTGAGACTAGAGTCTGTATCATTTGCTCTAACCATTTGTTTCCTATCATCCAAGTAAGATTGGAACCAATCTAAAGAAATACCTCGAATTCCGTAGAAATTTAGTTTTTTTTTATCAAAATGTTATGATTTACACAATCAAAAGCTTTGGCGTAGTCACAAAAAACGGTGGCAGTGTGAAGATTATTGTTCAGTGCTTGATAAACCTCATGTAGTACAGAAAATACGGCATCAGTGGTGCATTTATTATTTAAAAAGCCGAACTGACTTTGTGATAAAATGTTGTTTTCAACTAGAAAGGACATAAGTCGGGCTTTTATGAGTCTCTCAATAATTTTGGAGAGTACCGGTAGCAGTGCAATAGGTCTATAATTGCAGGTATTAGATATTTCACCACCCTTATGAAGAGGAATAATGATGGCTGTATTCAGGCACTCTGGAAATTTACCTTTCTCAAAGGAATCATTAATTAGTGAGCTGAGGACTTCTACCACATTTTCTGGGAGATTAGAAAAAATTTTTATCGATAGACCATCAGTACTACAGGAAGATTTGCTTTTGATACTATTGATTGTTTGGATCAGTTCAGATTTATCGACTGGTTTTATAAAGAATTAATTCGAGACCTTTCTTGAATTAGGAAGATAGGCAATGGGATCTTGTTGTGGCAAAATAGTTGATGTAATATTTTTACTCACATTAACAAAATATTCATTTGGATTTTCAGGGTCTGGAAGGGAAATTGTTTGAGCAGTGTGGGTTTAATTTCGAAGATCGTTTATTATGGACCAAGTTTCCTTTGCAACACTTTTTGAGCTTCCCAGACGGTTATGGTAGTAGTTGTTTTTAGCTGATTTTATAAGTTTAAGATAGGTTGCCCTGTACTTGGTGATATATTCAGTGATAGAGACGTTTGTAGTAAATTTCCTGATATAGAGAAGAGAACGCATATTCTTGGAAGATATTTGAATACCTTTAGTAGTCCAGGGTTTGCGATGTTTTGGCTTAATTGCAATTAAAGGAAATGCTTTATTGAAGATACAGACAAGCTTATCTAAAAAAGCACTGAAATTATTATCCACGTCCATAGCAGGAAAGCGCCACTCAGAGGTTAAGCATAAATTTTGGAAATTACGAAAGTTCCGGGTGGAAAAAATCCTGCCTAAACGTCGGGTTTTCTAGGAGGGTTTGCTTAAGATATTAAACTTCGTATAAACTGCTTCATGATCAGATAGTCCAGCATTAATAATTGTAGAGTGGACATCAAGGGGTGAAAAATCTGAGACAGTATAATCAATTATGGTAGATGAAGTTTTTGTAATCCTTGTAGGAGATGTAATATGTAATTGTAATCCTTGTGAGAAATTGTTAAGTCTCTTCTAGTTGGTTGGACAATGATACGATCGTGGCGAGCCGTTGTTACTTTTTAATCTTTGACACATTCCTTGCTCCACAAGACGAATAATCTCCTCTCTTTGCACGTCTGATAACACAACTTAAGGCATATTTTCGTTATTGGACGCAAAAGTTAGTTTATTTTTTATTTTCGTTTAATTTACAATTAAAGCAAATAATCTATAACATACTGAGCTGTGCTTTCTGATTATCTTCGGTTTCGGTTTGTTTTGTTTCAAGAAAAACCTTTATTCTTCGCAATAGTAACAAAGTTTTTCATAAAAATAAATATTGCTTTGAAATACCTACATGGTGATTCCATATATACATGTAAGATGTGAAGTTTGGTTGTGTATATGTTACAGTTCAAGTTGATTCTCAGTTAGAGTTGACTCCAACTAGTTGGAGTCAACTCCAACTGAAACGAGCAGTAAAAGTTGATTTTAAAAATTTAAATCAACATTTACTAGTTGGAGTTGACTCTTCCTGGATCGATTCAGTAAATGTTGATTATACGAGAATCTCAAGTGCATTTTTGATGAGTGTGCGTTTCTTTGTTTTGACCGTTTCAACTACTTATTAGTATAGTCTGTAACGTCGCCCCCGTTAGGTAAATTATTCTGATTCGATTTTTTGCACAAACTTACTCAAAGAAATACATCCGTATAACAATCGTTATAACAAATACACAGGGTGTCACGTGGTACCGCGGTCGAAAAATTGTTTAACCAATTTTTGTTAACCAAATTCACAAAAATAATTTTTATCTACTCTATCTCATATTATGTAAAACAGCGGTTCTCAATCTGTGGTACATATCATTATTTGCGGTGGTACACAAAACACACAAAAACTTAAAATAGTAGTACATAGTAAGCCTTGATTATACAATCTAAAAATATAGAAATATAATAAAAGAAACTTTAGATGGTACATGATTCAAAAAGATTGAGAACCGCTGATGTAAAGGTTTTATTGTATGAAAATTGTAAATATAGATAGCAGTACATGAAGAGTTTAAAGTGTGTTTGAAATAACAATGTATTTTAAATGGGTTTTACTTTTTCGCACTGTTTTTTAGCACACTTTCATAAAATTAAACATCCTTAACTTTCGCCTTCGGGAGGAAATCAGACACGCCCTTGCAACGGCAACTGAAATGCTCACAAAACAGCGACCACGGAAGCAAAGATGGATGACAGAGGAAATATTGGATTTAATGGATGAAAGAAGAAAATGCAAACAGCACAAAGCAATGTATAAAGCATTAAATAGAACCATTAAACAAAAAATAAAAATTGCAAAACAAAAATGGATGACAGAACAATGTGAAGAAATCGAAAACTTATATAAAAACAGGATGACTTCCATCTGTATAAGAAACTCAAGGAATTCACAGGCACGACATACTCACAAGGACCAAATAATCTAATCAACGCAGAAGGCAAACTGATTTCAAGCCCTGAAGAACAAATAAACATGTGGGAAGACTATATAAAGGAACTCTTCTATGACATCAGAGAACCTCCTACATTAAATACCGAAAACGACGAAGGTCTTCCATTACTGAAGTCCGAACTGGAATATGCTCTACGTCAACTAAAAAACAACAAATCTGTAGGAAAAGATGAAATACCAGCTGAGCTATTGAAGTTAATCAACGAGGAAAACTTAGACCTTCTTCTTGGACTATTTAATAATGTTTACAATACAGGGACTATCCCTAAAATATGGCTTGGATCAGTCTTCATACCAATGCCTAAAAAGAAGAACGCCAAATTATGCCAGGACTTCCGCCTTATAAGTATATTAAATAACATTCTGAAGCTTTCCTTGCGTATCATACAGAACAGAATATATTATAAAAAATGTGATGAGGTCACCGGTCAAGAAGAATTTGGCTTCAGGAAAGGTATGGGGACACGAGAAGCAATATTCTGTCTTCAAACTCTGGCACAAAGATACAAAGATCAGCAAGCAGACCTTTTATCTGTTTCATAGATTTTAAGAAAGCGTTCGATAGGGTGAAGCACAAGACCTTGATAGAAAGATTGAACGACATCGGAGTCGACAAAAGAGATTCTAAAATTATAGAGGCTATTTATTGGAATCAGACAGCAATCATAAAGACCAATGGTAATACGTCAAGGCCAATTGAAATACAACGAGGTGTTAGACAGGGCTGTGTGCTATCACCCATACTTTTAACGTCTACTCTGAGGTAATATTTGCGAACTCTTTATCGCACCCTCCAGATGGAATCAGGATAAACGGTCAGAGAGTAAATAACATCAGCTATGCAGGTGACACAGTATTAATGACTGATTCGAACAATAGTCTGCAGATACTGTTGGATAGGGTTACTGAGAGTTGTGAAAAAATGGGGATGAAGATCAATACTGCGAAAACCAAAGTTATAAGAATATCAAGGAACAAAAATTTACCTCTTCCAATAAATATGTGAAACACCAACAGCTTGAATACGTAAGCCAGTACAAATATCTTGGTTGCTGGTTTAACAATCAACTTCATTATAAACAAGAAGTCAAGAGCGAGAATAGAGGTAGCCCGACAGGGGTTTATCAAAATGAAAAGCTTATTTTGTAACAGTAGCATTAATATCAGCTTTAGATGTCGTTTTCTGCATTGCTATGTGTGGTCAATACTTTTGTATGGAACGGAGGCCTGAACATAACACAACACTGATGAACAAGTTGGACTCCTTTGAACTCTGGCTTTATAGAAGAGACTTGAAAATACCTTGGACAACCCACACCACCAACGAATATGTTCTGAGGAGAATAGGTACAGATAGGGAACTGCTTAAAATCATTAAAGTCAGAAAAGTTAGCTACCTGGGACACATAATGAGAAACGAAAAGTACCGCCTCACGCAACTAATCATCCAGGGTAAGATTGAAGGAAAACGGGGTCCCGGTAGGCGCCAGATTTCATCGATTAGAAATATCAGAGACTGGACCGGCCTTGATTCAACATCTTTGTTTAGAGCCGCATTGGACAGAGACAGATTTGCCAGTGTAGTCGCTAACCTCCACTAAAGGAGAAAGCACCACAAGAAGAAGAACTTTCGCCTTGTTATGGTAATGACATGTGAGCAATAAATTCCAAAAAAAGTTTTGACACTTTTGTGGTTTGACAGAAGTTTGAATTTTTAAATGTTAAAAGGGTGCAATGATGCATCTCACTCGCACTCACATTTATAACTGCGTCAATACGCTCCTGTCGCTCATTGTTAATATTTAAAAATATGTAACCGCTTAGTAATAAAATAATAACAAAAATTTCTTCAGTATCTTGTAGGGGAGTCGTTAAAATTTTATTTGGTGACTTTCGGACTTTCATAATAATAATTTTTAACTGAGTTATTAAGCCTTGAAAATGGCCATTTTCGTATTTTGCAAATGATGTAAAGAAAGTTGTCGTGAATGAATTTTTTTTGTGAGTTTGTTTAAAAAAATTGTTTAAACAATTTTTGACCACAGTACCATCTGACACCCTGTGGATTCGTTATAAGGACCTCTTTTTGAGTAAGTTTGTGCAAAAAAATCGAACTAGAATAATTTACCTAACGGGGGCGACGATACAGTCTAGACTAATTTGAACATATTCAGTAACATTTAATTTCTAGAATCGGCTGTTTGTGTGAATCAGAATCAACTTTTACTAAATGGCATTGGGAAGAGTATACTTTTCCTAGTTGGAGTCTACTTTTACTAGTAAATGTTGAATATAAATCTTCATTTTATATTTATAATCAACTTTTACTGAAACCAGCCGTTAGAGTTGACTCCAACTAGTTGGAGTCAACTCAAACTGGATAATCAACTTGAACTGTAACATATACATACTCATCTATCTGTTCACTTCCCCTGGCTTAATAATACACGAATATAAGAATAAATTGCTCTTCAATTATTTAGTTAATATTTAATAGTTATTTTGTCACGTAAACAGTAATGTACATATATTATTAAAACTTTAAAAAGGGGTAAACCCTCTAGTTGGCTGTATACCTTTAATATAAAAACGTGGAATGAAGTAAACACTTCTGTTTTATGTAGGCATATGAATTTATTAAAAAATCCTTAAAATTTATCCACCAGGGAGTGGAAGTACAAAGCGTTTTCGGCCAAACTGGCCATCATCATTGTAAACCTGGAAATAAGTGAACCACTAAGATTAAAAAGCAAAACGGTGAAATTTTGACAGTTGAAAAAATAAGAAAATGTGGTTACTTACGTTCAGAGTACAAGTAATTGTAACTAGCCATTTTAATAGGTGTAAAAACCTCTAAATTACATTATTGTTACATTCTATATTAAAAAGTAGTCGACCTAAAGTCGATGTCTTAAGATTTTAAAGATCACATGTGAATGTATTTCATCCTTGCTCGAAAATTGCACAATGTACTTGTGTTCTAGTGAGAGGTTAACGACCAACTGAATATTAGACAGTTTGGTGTCAGAAATGTATGACAAGATGTCAAAGGAAGTTAGGTGGATTTTTCATCTGTAATCCGAAAAAAATTTTTTTTTCGTGCCAATTTAAAATTAATTTCTAATTCTTTTTGTTAAAAATTTTTCGTATGACAGATGAAAAATCCACCTAACTTCCTTTGATACCTTGTCATACATTTCTGACATAAAACTGTCTAATATTCAGTTGGTCGTTAATCTCTCACTAATAGAACACAAGTACCTTGTGCAATTTTCGACCAAGGATGAAATACATTCACATGTGATCTTTAAAATCTTAAGACATCGACTTTATGTCGACTACTTTTTAATATAGAATGTAACAATAATGTAATTTAGAGGTTTTTACACCTATTGAAGTGGCTACTTACAATTACTTGTACACTGGACGAAAGTAACCACACTTTCTTATTTTTTCAACTGTCAAAATTTCACCCTTTTGCTCTTTAATCTTAGTGGTTCACTTATTTCCAGGTTTACACTGATGATGGTCAGTTTGACCGAAAACGTTTTGTACTTCCACTCCTTTCTGGATAAATTTTAAGAATTTTCAATAAATTCATATGTCTACATACAACAGAAGTGTTTACGTTACTCATTTTTCCTTTCTGGCCTTTTATCCGCTTATAACTATTTTTTGGTCTTCTTGTTCTATTTCTTGAATGTTCGGCAGCCGTGCCGAAGTCCTCTTGTTTGCCATCCTTTCTAGGTGGCTCTCCACCAAGTCTCTGTGCCTTTATCCTTCCTATTATATTTCGTTGGTTATATAATTCCTTTAACTCATCATTTGATCTTCTTATCCATGAACTTTATTATTCATCTATATATCTTCCTCAGGATTTTCGTTTCTCATATCTCCAGTAAATTTTGTTCTAATTTTGTTATTGTCCATGTTTCACTGGACTATACTATCGGTGGTATATTTGTTGTGTATAACTGTATTTTTGCCTTTATCGATAAAAACTTGCTTTTCGAGATTAAGCGGGTGTACACTTCCATTGCCACCATTATTCTGGCTTGAATTTCTTGTTTAATGTTCGGTTTTCGTGATATTATTGATCATAGGTACGCATATCTTTCTACTTTAAACTTTTATTCATTACTGGACTGACCCACTTGTCCATTCTATACATTTTGTTTTAATTTCATTTATGTACAGTCAGTCCCATTTTTTCCCTGTATTTACAATTCCCTGCACTATCTCCTGTAGCTCTTTTTTTTTTCTCTTTCCAGCAATTTTATATCATCCACAAATGTGCTTTTTAATATAGGACTCCTTCTATATTGATTTTTGCTTCTCGCATTATTTTTTCTACGAATAAGTTAAAGAGTATCTAGTGATGACAAATGATAGCCCTGCCTTATTACTACCTTTACTATAAATTTGTTCGATGATTGATTGTATATTTTGACTATGTTTGCTGTATTCTCTAAAGTAAGATTCATAATGTTGCGTAAAAACATCCAATGTAGATCAAACCAAAGAAATTAAGACACGTATTGAAATAGCACGTGCATCATTCATTAAACTTAAACAGCCTTATTAATAAAAATTGCTTAGTCCGACGTTAGTCTCGGATTACTTAGTCCGAGATTAAGCGAGTACTAACTTCATTTTAAGATTGTCATTAATAAACACGGACTAAGCTCGGACTAACTAAACCTTCCTTAGTCCTAGTTACAACAAATTTATGTTGGCAACCCTTGCGAAAAAGAAGAAAAATGTAGAGAATTTTGCGAAAAAGAAGAAAATGTAGAGGATTTAACCTCTCTTTCCTCTAAACCGAACAGCTGTTCGGTCGGTGCCATTTCTGCTAAATTTTAGTTAATTTTTGTTGGACTTGGTTCTGAGAAGGTGCTACCTGGTGTTTTATATTTTATATTATTGTATTATTGTTTTGTATTTCATATTAACTGTTGTACCTTTTGAAAATCGGTATTTGACTTTAAATTTACCTTCTAATTCCTCTAAACTAAAGATTTTTTTATAATTTTGTATATTTTGATGTGACTCACAAGAGGAATAGGTATCGTTCCGCTGATTTCTATCCTCATTTAATTCGTATATTAATTATCTTAAATCATTAATAAAATAATATCTCTCCATTATCAATAATAACATAATAATGTTATTATATATTATAAAAGCAAGCAAAAGCAAATAATGTATTTAGCAAGTTTGTAAGGTTATGAATACAAAACGTCAAGTTAGTCTCGGTTTAAACCTACTATTACCTCGGATTAAATTTTAGTCCGAGACTAGAGAGGGTTTAGCTTAGTCCATCGTTAGTCGCTGTTTATCAATAGGGAAAATGAATGGTATTGACTTAGTCCTCGGACTAAAGTTAGTCGAGCGTTAGTCCGTGTTTATTAATAAGGCTGAAAGAGTTTCTTTGTTGTCGGGATATTTGGTGTTACAGAAGAATCGTACGAATATCATGGATTCAAAGAATGTTAAATGTGGAAGTAACTAGAAGGACAAGAAATAAACCGGAAATAATATTAACTATCAAAAGACGAAAACTTGAGTACTTGAGACATGTGATGACAGGTCAAAAATACTCATTATTACAGCTTTTTATGCAAGGCAAAATCCGAGGAAAGCGAAATGTGGGAACACGAAGGCCATTCTGGCTTTAGAACTTAAGGGAATGGTTCGAATGCAGTAGTGCAGAGCTATTTAGAGCGGCAGTCAACAGGTCAACAGAGCATTGCCATGATGATTTCCAAATTTCGATAGAAGATGGAACTTAAAGAAGAAAACTCATCTGTAATTACTGCATTCCGTTTTGTTGCCATTTTTGTGTGTAATTGGAAAATAGTTGCTTCCTTCTCATTTTCTGGTATTTGCTACTTTACCCTTTTTTTACATTAATTTGAAACATATTTTGGAAATCCGTATTGAAAATAAAAGTTTTCAGTGTTTAATTGTCAGATAAATATCAAAATAAATGAACTCCAATTATTTAATTAATATTTATTAATTACTACGTCACGTAAACTGTATTATATATCCTCCATTTTATCACACATATCTCTTATAACCTATATTTAAATGAAATTACCAACTCTAAACACCACACCGTTATATATGGATATAATTAAATTAAGCGTTAAAAGAATAACCGGTAATTGCGGTATCTCACCTAATTAAATCCATTAAGCACTTGCATCAGACATAAGTTGATAGCAATTCGAATTCAAATCATTCAATTTATCACATAATACGATTCGAGTTCGAACTATATTTGAATAATCGGTACGGTAATTTCGACTGACACTAACTATCTATTCATTAATAATTACGAATGTATTCAAATTTGAATTCGACTATGGATGGAATTTAATCAAAATCATCCTTTTGAAATAGTAGTCCGTTTGTGATGCCACCGAAGTGCAATTTTCGAAAAGTTTGTTAATATTTGAACTCATTAACCGTCGTTGTTAGAGAATGACAATGGTAACTACTGTAACTATAGGTTTTATCATATAATGCGGTTAAATATAATGTTCAGTAGTAGTATTTTTTGTTTAGAAATGTCACACTAATAACATTGAGCATGTATGCAAAATAAAATAAGATGTATAGCAGATAAGCTGATGTATAAGATAAACTTATGCTAATATTTTATTTAGTTTATTTCACTCTTTTTGGTAGTGCCGGGCAGAATCGAATTCTTTCAAGAATCGAAAACTTCTAAGATCGACAACTTTCTGGAGAACCTAGAACCTACCTCATACCTAGATCTTTCTCAACTTTCTCAAATTTCTTGTTAAGATCAAATGGTTTTATTTTATACCTTTCCAAGAGCATATATCCTACATAAAAGCAAGGTTGCCTTGGAATTAAAACCGTTTAGTTTAAATGCTGCTGTCAATAATGCCACTCGGTTTTAATGTGAATCTAACCTAAAATCGAGGCGTCGTAGTTCTGTGTGTGTTGTATTTTTCTTTTAAAATGACCAGTTCGTTTATATTTTAAGTTATTTCGACTCATTTTTTCCATACTAACTGTACTTCCACTTTTTACAACACACTACACTACTGTTTCGCTCTAAAACAAATGCCCGACCAATTTGGACATGCAAGAAGAGGAGAGGAGTTTAGTTTTATTGTTTATAACAAGAAGCATATTTTAGTCTTTACGATAACCAAATTGATTCAGTTAAGAGCGTTTGGTTTTAATATAGCCTTCTAGTTGTTTTTAGAAAGCAACTTTAAAGAAAATAAAAATAAAGTTTTAAGGCATATGTTTTACTGGCATAATAGTCTTGAGATCGAGTAGTTTTAATAATAGGTTTTATTAGGAATATTAGGAGAATCTTTAAACCTGCAATAAAACTAAAAGGTAGCAAACTAGAATCTAATAAAACCAAACAGTCCGGAAGTTCTTCATAAAACTAATTAGTTTTAAAGTGAACTGAGAATAAACCATATTAAAACTACAATAAGACAAATTATCTATTAAGATTAATTAGTCTTATTTGATACTCTTATTAGATACTTTAAAACTAGTGACAAATGCTTAACGGTTTTAAAGTTCTGGCAGTATATCTACAAGGTAACTTTAAAACCATTATCTTCGTATTTACCACAATAAAACCTTTATAAACCTTAAATAAAACTAAAATGTTTTTATTGTGCTACTTGGGTTGTTGTTGTTTTTTAATATGTACTATATTTGCATAACTCTTACATATTATACTGAAATATGTTTACAGAAATATGATAATCTGAATTAGCTGTTTTGATGATCTTGAGAATAAATGCATGTCTTCTTTGTTGAATAGTGGAATCCTATTAAAAATAATAATAGTAACAGTTTTGAAGTTGTAGTTAATAATATTGTGTAGATACTGTACTCTACTCAAACAAAAAAGCATACACTTACTAGAATAGGGAAGTTAAGAAAAACTCTGACCAAAAGAAAAAACTAAACTTGGGAAAAAACATGTGAAGAAATAAAAATATACAGGGTGTTTGGTAAAGAATGAGCCATGGCTTAACCTTAGATTCCTGAGGTTAAAATAGGTCGATTTAAGCTAAATTACCTTAGTACGAAAGTTGATAATAACTGAAATACAGGGTGTCAAAGTTAAAGTTTTATTTTATTTGTTTTTGAATATTTCCGGACAGGCATGGGATAACAACACGAAATTTGGTAAGCGAAGGTTTTTTTGGGATGGGAATTCTAAATTCGCCACCAAAAATGATGTATCATCCAAAGGGCGCCACATACGTCTTTTAGCGTTCATTAGGTGGCTCTGAACGACAGAGATAGCTATACAATGCATGTCTATTCTTAATTCAGTTATACCTTCCAGTTTACGTCAACTTTGCAGTGTAGGTCAACTTAACAAGAAAAGTTAGGTTATGTAGAGATGTTGGTGGTGGACATATACAGCATCTTGTTTAATTTTATTTATTATTGTTACTTATAATTTTATTAAATGTTTTAATTTTTGAATAAAGTTCTGTTTTAAAGGTTTTGACTGATTTTTATGTTTTATAATGTTAATCAAAATTATTTGATAAACCAATAATATAAATTCAGATTAAAACAAGGCATACGTAATTTTTCGTACGGCTAGCTTTGATCCCACTAATTGTGGATCTCTCGTTAGAAAAAAACCTTACGAATATCACACGACAATAATAATAAATAAGAAAATAAAGTTCCACTTTTTCTCACACTAGTTATCATTGGGCAATAGCCTCTCGAGCCCTGCGGGCTCTCTTGTCTATTGCCAGAGAACAAGTTTTCGAAAAATTATCGCATTATTGTCAATTTATTCTCACTCTCTTCTGATATTATGCAGATTATTTTTTTCACCTGTCAAAATCTAACATTTTTGCTTTTTCAGCCAATCACCACGCGTCGTTCTAGCCAATCATTGAGTGTAATACTGATAAAACAGCCTCTTCCTTGATAAAACAGTCTCTTCCCTGATCAAACTTTCACATAATACGTACATACCTGTGTTTACTAACTTAATTTATGAACAGCCCTGGTACATAGATATTTAAAAAATACTAACCACGATATACTCAGATTTTCTACAGTTTTTATTTTCAAAATAAATATTTCTAAACTTTTCATAAACGTCAAACAGGACCGATGTAAACCGTACACAGAACACAGAACTAATTCTTCTATTTTGTTGCCGATTTCAACAAACCAGTGTTATCACATAAAAGGATTCGAATATCTACAACGTAATATTTTGAAACAATAGTTACTTTTAAAATACACATTATATTAGTAGAATTAGTAAAATAGTTATAAAATTACATTCTCCTATTTTATTATTACAAAAACACGGGTGAATAATAATTAAATAAAATGCATTCACCTGGGGGTTAGGCAAAACCAATTACACCACTGCACTGTGGTGAACTCACCCAGGTAAGACCACGAAGCAAGTAGGCCGCGCAATTTTGACCGATTTAAATTTTCGCGATTTAACATCGTCATAATTTAATTTAAACAAAATGGACGTTAGCGTTAGATTTGGTGACAATGATCATGAACAAATTAAAGATTTGTTAAAAAATAATACGCCTCAAAATACAATTAAGACAAAAAGGTCTGTTTGGACACAATTTGAGCAATTTTGCACAGTAAGGAACTATCAGTTGAATGATAATACAAGTATTCAAGAAATTGCAAAAGTTCTTGAAGATTGGGGAATGAATATGAAGAAAATGAATGGTGAAGATTACAAGGAATACTCTATTAAAACTATTTGGAATGTAACAGCCAAAATGATTCAAGAAATATATTTTTCAGAGTTTAATATAAGTTTTAACCCGTTTATCGACATTGAATTTAAGAAGACACGAGACGTGAGAAATGCAAAAAGGAAAGAGTTACAAAGTCGTCCCGAAAAAAGAAAACAAAGTGCTATAGCGCTGGATGAAAAAGAGTATTTGAGTATTATAGACTCGTGCGATGAAAATAATCCGCTAGGATTAGAGATGGAATTTTTTCATGTTGTCTCTTACGAGTTAGCATGGCGCGGTGGTGACGGTGTCCATTTTAGAATTGATTATTTCAAATATGAAATAAATAATGCCGGCAAAGAAACAGAAAGGATTGAATATAATCCAATTTTTACCAAAACATGCCAAGGTGGTCAAAAAAAGTGTTCCGATTCAAAATGGCTGACACCAAACATTAAAGATCCAGAAAGGTGCCCAATAGGACTATATAAAAAAATCATGGAGAAGCGTGGTAAAAATATTACCAGCGATAGATTTTTCCTTACCCCAAATTCATATTGGCAAACAGGTAATGGAATATGGCTAAATGGTTGAAGAACTCTGCAAAAAAATGCGGATTGGACACACAAAACCGAAAAATAACAAATCATTCAAGCCGATCCAGTGTAGTATCTCATCTTGTTAAGGCAGGAATTCAAGAACAGGAGGCAATAAAAATAACTGGACATGCAACAGCTTCTTCGTTAAAACCTTATTTACAAGTTAATGAAGAACATCATAAAAAAATTATTAATAAACTTAGAACAACTACTACAACTGAGTGCATTGCCAGTATATCAACTGCGACTGTAATTAATGATACTGAAAGTGACGACAGATTAGACGTTACGAACGACATTGGAAAATCTCATATTACTTATAAAAATTGTGTTTTTAATAATTGTTCATTTTCGATTTAAACAGCTTTTTATGTATTAACAATATAATAAATAAATTGGTTCATTTTTAAATCATAAAATAATTTATCTATAACCTACTTAAGACATTGATCCTAGTTGTCTTAAAAATATTTCACAGATGCCCGTATTTACTAATAATACATATTGGTTCACAAAATAATCTTTTCAAATACCACTCGTCCTCTAAATTTTGCTTGATAAATTTTTTCGTTTTCATACTTAAACTTCTTTGTTTAGGGTAAAATCACTCAAACAAACCGAAATGGATAAAATCACTCGTCCTTCGGACTCGTGATTTTATCATTCGGTTTGTTTTCGTAATTTTACCAAATAAAGAAGTTTTCGTGAAAACAAAAAAATTTATCGATAAAATTTAGAGGACTAGTGGTATTACCTTTGATAATTTTTGATGATATCCCGTCGTCAAGCATAACGACAGATGCCCTTCGTTACTACGCAAAAATGATCATTCAGTGACATTAACGACAATATTAATGTTTTACAACTATTTGTCACAGAAAACACCAAGAAATATCTTTAGCAAATATTCAGGTGAAGATGTCAATAAAATATTAGTTAAAATGATTTAAAAAGACAGTTTTATTCATGAAATAATCTCAGCGAATTACACTCGATCTCTACAATTATTACCGACTTGTTGCCCTCGTGACACTTTGACATAATTTCACTCCCTTTCGGGCAGTGAAATTAAAACTATCAAGTGTCACTCGGGAAACAAATCGATCATTTTAGAGCTCTCGTGCAATTAATACTGATAATTCGATAGTCTGGGAAAGAAATTACTGGAAAAAGCAATGTGAAAAACAACATGAAAAAAGTCGTAAACAAATAAATAAATAATAAATAAATAAATACATGAGAGTGGTGTCCGATTAAAATTGTATAAAATAATTATTTTACTACAACAATTTTGGTTAGTGTAGTGTCAAACTTGCATTACGCTTAATTGTTATGTTTTTTTAAAAGCCTAATGTTTATCAAAGTTAATGGAATTTATTTGCAACTACGAGCAGTAAGTTTTTTACAGCTTCATCTAAATGTAAACATTCTCATGAAAGATACACCTTTAGATTTTATCTATAATAAAGGGTGGTTCAGTGAAAAGGTACGATTTGACAATGCTGCTGACGATAAAATAGAGGAGCCACGGACTTGCGACGTAAACGTTTTGAATCTAGAAAGCGAAAAGTTTAGTTATCATGAATAAGTGGTCGGATGAACAACGTGAATTTGCTGTAAAAGCTTATTACAAAAATGGTGAAAGTTTGGTACGTGTACAACGAGCGTTTCGTTTACACTTCAATTTTCCTCCCCCGTGCTGCAGTCCCGTCTAACATGGCTATTGAGACTTGGATTAGGAACTTTGAAAGTAGTGGTCCAACATCACAAAAAGAGATGCAGTGTCAGAACTGCTTGCATAACACACGCGAGTTGTCGCAGGGATCTTCGAGGACTTGCGTGTAATGAATTTAGCACCCCTTTAATATTCTGTGGTGTGCGAGCAGTTTTGACACTGAATCTCTTTTTGTGATGTTGGACCACTACTTTCAAAGTTCCTAATCCAAGTCTCAATAGCCATGTTAGACGGAACTGCGGCGCGGGGCGGCAAATGAAAGTGTAAATGAAATGCTCGTTGCACACGTACAAAACTTCCACCATCTTTGTAATAAGCTTTCACAGCAAATGGACGTTTTCACCCGACCACTTATCCATGATAACTAAATATCCCACTTTCTAGATTCACCACGTTTACGTGGCAAGTCGGCGGCTAATCTATTTTATCGTTAGCAGAGTTGTCAAATCGTACCGTTTCACTGAATCACCTTGTATTATAAATATGTGGAGTATAAAAAGGACATCTTCATCATAATCATACATCTCCAAGTGGAGCAAAGGGCACCTTGCGGTGTTTCAAGTAGCATGAGGAATGATGGTGAGGTTGCTAGTCCCACGCATCACAGCAAATGGACGTTTTCACCCGACCACTTATCCATGATAACTAAATATCCCACTTTCTAGATTCACAACGTTTACGTGGCAAGCCCGCGGCTCCTCTATTTTATCGTCAGCAGAGTTGTCAAATCGTACCGTTTCACTGAATCACCTTGTATTATAAATATGTGGAGTATAAAAAGGACATAAAATTTTCGAAAGCTCGATGAGGCTCAAGGAGTTTTCCTTATATGCCAGCCCAAATTAATTGATTGAATTTCCCAAGATTAAAATTTTTTTACATAATAATTGAACAATCAATACATTATTCATATTTTCCTATATTCAATGATAACATTTTTAATCGTAAAAAATTTAAAACCTCAGTAAAGAAAAAAACTTACCAAATGTAGTTTTCTCATCATACGTGTCCTGATTAACCAAGTCGTTTGTTCTGTGAACCCCGACGTAATCAAATTAAATGAATGAAATACTTCAAGTTTATTACAAAAATTTTTAATTCTATCTTTCACGATTGAGGAGCCTCGAGCCAAAGTCCGTAATTAATTAATTCCATGAAAGAGAGTCATGCCGCGGTTAAAATTTAATCAAATAAAACCTGGTTGACAAATCGACTCGCCCTTTTGACAAATCTTCTAGTCTGCCACTGCCTCATAATGTTCAAGCCAGATTAATTCCTACCAGCGGAAAGTTTGTTTAGACGACATTATTTGGACCCCGTATACACTAGCACAGTAAATGAACGTAATAATACGGCGATACCGTGTAACTTTCAGGGTCGCCACCAAATTGCATTCAAATTTGGAATTAGGTTCTACCTACCCTCCACTTTAAAGTGTAACTTGTTGGTAACGTTTAAAATGGATAAACTGACTAATTCTAAGCATCTTTTATTCTATATAGTCCAGAAAGCCACTGCGCATCCTCTAGGAAAAATATTCTGATTCGGATTTTTTTCACAATCTTACTCAAAAAGGACCCCTTTTAACAAATTTGCATGTTGCCAGGACCAAAAGTGGGTCAAAAATTTTTTAACGTTTTTTTTTGTTTTTTTTTTCGTAAAATTCTTTTTTTTTGCATGCGACAAAGTTTTTTTTTAGGTTTTTTGGATCATTCCAAACAGAAAAGGTCTTTAGTGACTTTTCTCTAAAGTTGATAGTTTTGACATATAAGCGATTAAAAATTGAAATATTGCGAAATTGGCCATTTTAACCCTCAAAAACTATGTGAAAAACTAAAAATTTGAATGTTGCCAAGGTAAGTAGATATTCTTTAAACACCGATTGATGAAATCCCGAAGAGTTTTTTTCAATACGATATTCAAAACTCTTTTGTTTTTTAATTGTTATCAAGCGTGCGCGACACTATTTTCCACCGACATCGACAGTATGGTGCAAATGAAAGGAATAAATTCGTTATTTCGTAAACCGGTCGGGAAAAATCCCCAAACAGGTCGATTTTCATTTTTAAGTTATGATATTGTGGCATATATGGTATACTAGTGACGTCATCCATCTGGGAGTGATGAAGTAATCGATGATTTTTTTAAACCAGAATAGGGGTCGTGTGCTAGCTCATTTGAAAGGTTCTTCAATTCTCTATTCAGTAATATAAACATTTATATAATTATTTATACAGGGTGTCCTTCTACTTCTTATTTTGTCAAATAATTTAATTTAATAAAAATTTTTTGGACACCCTGTATAAATAATTATGTAAATGTTTACATTACTGAATAGAGAATTGAAGAACCTTTCAAATGAGCTACCACACGACCCCTATTCTCATTTAAAAATGTCAAAAACTATCAACTTTAGAGAAAAGTCACTGAAGACCTTTTCTGTTTGGAATGATCCAAAAAACCTAAAAACACTCTGTTCTATGCAAAAAATAATAATTTTAGGAAAAAAAAAAACGTTTCAAAAATTTTTGACCCACTTTTGGTCCTGGCAACATGAAAATTTGTTAAAAGGGGTCCTTTTTGAGTAAGATTGTGCAAAAAATCCGAATCAGAATATTTTTCCTAGCGGATGCGCAGTGGCTTTCTGGACTAATATGTTTTACTTTATCGTACTACATACGTAGTATACTATAATAGATATTACTTTATCGTACTACATACGTAGTATAGTATAATAGATAAAGTTATAGGATCGTGCAAAAAATTTTTTTTCATATTTTACTTTTTTTAGACGTTTTGAGACCCCCTGAATCTAAAAAGCAAATAAAAAAACATGTCGGAAGTATGTACGTACGTACGTACGTATGTACGTATGTCGCCACCACCCAGCAAAAACTACCGGACCGATTTTGATGAAATTCGGTATTAGTAACTTTAAGAAAATTTTGTCGAGAAACTAAGCTTTTAAAAAAAATCTCTCAATGGGGGGCCGAAATAGGGGGGTTTAATTAGGGCCCATTTTTGCAAATTTTGACCGAAACTAATGAAATTTAACTCAAAGTTAGCTCATCGATAGTTAAATAGAAATACGGAATTTGAAATTTCCAAATTCAAAATGGCGGCCAACATGGCCGACCGCCCACCCGACACATTTTCCTACCTATCTAAAAACTTGTTTAAGATAAGTTTAATTTGAAAAAATCGTAATGTAGCCTAAAGATGGGGCTGTAAGAAAAATATTATCGTTTTTCAGGAAAGTTATGGGTTGCCTATATTTAAGGGGTCAAAATTTGACATTAGTTTGAACTAGATTTTCTCAAAAATGGCTCCAAGGAATTTGTTCATTTTTTAATGTGTTTTTGATATCCTATCGGTAAATTGAATGACATTAGTCAGATTTCTTAACTCCCCATAGGAGGGGAGTTATGAATTTTTTATAAAAAAATATTCGAGTGCCCGTTATTTCCTTTGTAATAGATACTAAAATTTGAAATTTTGCAGACATATATGGTACTTTATTATCTATTATCACAATAAATTTTACTCAAAATATGGCTTCCGGTTAAACCGGAATTGAAACAAAATTATTAATTTTTTTAGACATGCCCTGTATATTTTTACATATTTTTAAAGAATGCAAAATTACCTTTCTCATGACATAAAACTCGTTGCTGTAGCTAAAAAATTCGAAAAGTTACAATAAATAGAAGTTTTGATATAATCTTGTGTGTGTCCTCTCTCACGCGATAGTAGCAGAGCATTATTATATATAGGGCAGTCAATGAGGGTATTTGGCTCCGAATTCCATCCTACTATATCGATGGCACTTGATATTTTCACAGTAAGTAGGAAATAATTCAAGAAACAAAATGTACCCTATATACTATGGCGCTTTTATCTTGGGGCGGTTCCCACCCCTTCAAGGGGGTGGAAAATTTGTTGGTCAAAATAACCACGGAAGTGGCTAGAGAACCTATTTCTAAGCAAAAACTGGTCCATACTTTTTTTTGAGAACTCAATACTTTTTGAGTTATTTTGATTGAAAAATTACACCTTTTCGGACGGTTTTTTGTGAATACCTTAAAAACTATATATCGAACTAAAAACACTATATAAAACATTTTTTTAGATTACAAACAACAAAGAGATTCGTTCTTTCGTAAATGTTCTATTTATAATACAAAAAGAGATATGGTAGGTGAAAAGAGTTTGTTTTTTGGTACATGCTCAAATTGGTGTATTCAACTTGAAATAACAGAGGAACGGTAGGTTTTAGGTGTATAATGCTACCAACGCCTTTTGTAGTGTTTGAAAAGGCCTTGAAAAAGGGCACCGTTAAATGTCGGTTACATTCAAACTAAGCGAGATATGGTGCAAAAAATATATAACTAATGTACTTTAAGGAAAAATGAGAAGTACATACATTTAACCCCTCATCCACCAGAATTTAAATGCATTGTTTTTCTTCTGCAATACCTTTTAATACAGTGTTATTTCTACTTTCAAAAAGTTGAACGGGTTTAAAATAAATGGTTTTTGTAAAAAATATGATCAAATTATAACCAAAAAAAGTTAAGTAAAGTTTTCCATTTTAGTGGGGACTTGTCCATTTCAAATTTAATTTTCCACTTACAACAATCGTTTTTTTTTAGATTATAACGCCATCTATCCATAATTCGAAAAAATATTTCGAATAAAAGTTACTTATTTTTATGTAAGGAATCCAAATTTGCAATAAAAAATTGGGGCTCCATTTAAGATTTTAAAGTAACCCCCACCCCACCTCCGTGGGGGTTCGTGTTTGGTGCCATTCGATAGATTTTTCAAAAATATTGAATAAGTGTATTTTTCAGTTTTTCTATCTGATGTTCATTTCGCGAAATATCGCGGGATTCGTATTTAAAATATTAAATTTACCCCCACCCCTCTCCGTGAGAAGTCGAGTTTGGTATCATTCGATAGATTTTTGAAAAAGATTGAGTACGTATTTTTTAGTTTTTCGATCAGTCATTCATTTCGCGAAATATTCGCTTTTTTCTTGTAAAACTTTGGGACTCAGCCATGTCTTTACGTCCCGCTCAAATCGTCAGATTTTTGAAATATACACTGTTTTGCATGTACTTAACGTAACTTATCTTAATCTGACGATTTCGAGTTTTTCTAAGGATATATTTTTTTTCGGCCCTCCCTTAACGAACCCCCTGCATTAAGATTCAATATATGATAGAAGTACATTTTCAGGGTACAAGGTTTCTCCCCATCTAATAATCTGACGCGCCTGAGTAACTGCAAAAATCCCCGCTTGGGCTCCCCTACCATAATATTCTATTGATTTATGCAATAATCTATACATCTATAGTGTGTCCCCGAAATATGGCATCAAACATTTTCTCAAATGCAGGAATTAATGATGCGTAGAGCCATAAAATATTTTCAAGTATACAAGGTGTTTCTAAAATATCAAAATAACGAGCCACTTTGTTATTTTTATAGAATGCCAGTATCTAGTACGATAACGATAATAGATCGGTACGATAAAGTTCTCGGGCGGCCCTCCCGTCCAGCGTTTTTTTTTAACTAAGTCAATACTTTTCGAATTATTTGTGTGTGAAAATGTGTATTTTACCACAATATTACCATGTTTTCAGCCAGTTTTTCCCAAATATTAACTCAAAAATTAAGTATTTTATCAAATAAAATATTCTTAGCAAAAATGTAGCTCATGAAAAAACGAAAAAAAATGTGTACTCATAAAGTCCATAGACCCAGCAAGAAATAAGTTATAGCTCATAAAAATCCTTATTCATCAAATTTGAAATCGAATATTTTAACGTGAAATAATCAAAAATTGAAGCATTTTTCTGGAAAACCTCATTTAAATTTTTGAAGGTGTTTAAAAAAAGCTTCATTTTAATTTTTTTAAATAGTTTCTGCAAAAGAAAATATGGTGGTTTTAAGAGATCAAAGAACCAGAGGTAAAGTAAATGAAACCAAAGCACATAGAAAAACACACATGGATTGATTATCTAAAAAAGCTGTATACAGAGGAAGAACAAATGACGCTAGCACCGGAAACACCTGAAATTAGAACAAAATGAAGATGTTAATATAACTACATAGAAAGTTCTCGCAACTACACATGCAAGTCTCGCTCAAAATAAAGTTGGCCCCTTTTTTTTGGTAAAAGGGATCGTGAAAACCTCCGCCCATTTAGCAACCCAAATGAAAACAGATCACATAAATATAAACAATACATACTGGGTTGCGAAAAAGTCTGGCAACACGGTAGTTTCTCGGAAACCGCTAGAACGATTTTTATGGATTTTGGTGGGTGAAGGAAGGTCTTTTAATGCGGCCGATATTATAGTGGTAATTACATTGTTGTCAAATGTTCCGTTTTTCTGGAAATCTAATGAACTTTCTTATTTCAAGTAGAACACCCTGTATATTTTTTGCGTTTTGGAATTCTTAAGGGATACTGATTAGTTTTTAAATGATATTCTCTATACCTAAATGCCATAATTTCAGAGTTTACACATTGCACATTTACTAAAAAAAAATTTAAACAATTTATAAAAATCAATTTTTTCCGCCCGGGTAGACAATATTTTATGTTCCTTGGATCATTCTAAACAAAAAAGGTATTTTGTAATTTTCCTCTATGGGAGCGTTCAGTATTACGTAACGCGATTTTTGAAGATTTTTAACCCCCCCCCACGTAACGCACTCTTATGGGAGTTTAACTATTGCGTGACGCAATTTTTGAAGATCTTTGACCCCCCCAACCTGCGTTACGTAATACTTGAACGGTCCCTAAATTTAATTAAAACTGAAAAAAATGGAAAAATGACGATTTTCTAGGTTCAAAAACACAAGTAAAAAATATTATTTTTGAAACTACGAAGTGCCTAAATTCAAGTTCAAGCTTTATTTAATCAGCTACCGATAAGCAATTTGATCTGGTTTTATTTTAAAATATTATTTTTTAGTTGTTAATGCAGCCCAGGCCGATCGTCCTTCTCTTATATGCGCTTCATTAATAATTTAAAAAACAATATTTTTGAATAAGACGTGTCAATTATTCTTATAGGTGTCTGATAGAAGAAGGTTTGATCTTGAATTTAGGTACTTTTTAATTTCAAAAGTTATTTTTTTTTACTTGTATTTTTAAACCTTGAAAATCGTCATTTTTCATTTTTTTTTCAGTATTAAATTGTTTATAACTCGAAAACGATTAACTTTAGATAAAAATTATAAAAGACCTTGTTTGTTTTTTATGAAAAGATTTTTATAAATTGTTTAACCTTTTTTTTTAATAAATGTAGCAATAACTCCGAAATTATGGCATTTAAGTATAGGGAATATCATATGAAAAATAATCAGTATCACTTAAGGGATAAATTTTGTCCCCGTAAAATTTAAAAAATATACAGCGTGTTCCATTTGAAATAAGAAAGTTAATTAGATGTCTAGAATAACTAGTGTGACCAACTCCAATTCAGTCGAATCCGGGACAAGGCTGAAAAAAATACCTGAAATCCGGGACTTTTCAATGAAAATCGGGCCATTTTTTTTTCAGAAAATGATAATCAAAATACAGAAATAAAAAAGTCCACCGTTTCAGTTTTCATAGAACTATAATACCAAGATATAAAATGCATGGGTTTTGGATGTGATATTAGTATTACACTCTAGAAATTGTCCATTTTTTTTCGTCTGACCAATTCAATTTGATGTGAATTGTTAGAAGAATAACGTATTCAAAATTTCAAAATAGAATTTTACCAAAACGTTGAAAATTCGGATGGCCCGGAAGCTTTGTCCGGGACTCTGGGACACGACTTCGTAATTCGGGCCATGTCCCGGATTTTTCGGGCTAGTTGGTCACACTAAGAATAACGGAAGATTTGACAATGTAATTACCACTGTATTATCGGCCGCATGAAAAGACGCTTAACCACCAAAATCTATAAAAACCTTTCTAGCGGTTTCCGAGAAAATAACGCATTGTCAGACTTTTTCGCAACACTGTATACATATTTATACAGGGTGAGTCATGAGGAACTGTACATACTCCTACCTCGTATAGAGGCCCCTATGGGAAATAACAAATGACTAGTGTCTGCTCCCATTGTTTAATAATATACAGGGCGAGTTTCGCATTTTGACAGAAATTTTTATTCGTCATAATTTTTGAACCGCCAGATCGATGTGTCTCTTATTTTGGTCAATCGTTACACTATTACCACCTAATCAACTGATTTATTCAAACTAGAAAAAAATCAGGTCCGGCTTTAAAAAATTAGTTCGTTTGGGTCTTAGAAAAAATTTCACCCTGTATACACTTTTTGAAAACTCTAATATTAATTTTACAAATTAGACAAATAGGCAATTAAAATGACGTATTTATTTTTTTCCCCACACGATTACTTAATTTTTTATAAAAAAAATCAAATTTGACTATGAATTAAAAATTTGGTAAAGTGAACCATAGATTTAAAAAAATTAACTTTTATTACAAAAATTAATTTTTTTTAACAAATATTTGATTTATTTTACCACCCAATCAACTGATTTATTCAAACTAAAAAAAAATCAGGTCCGGCTTTAAAAAATTAGTTCGTTTGGGTCTTAGAAAAAATTTCACCCTGTATACGCTTTTTGAAAACTCTAATATGAATTTTACAAATTAGACAAATAGGCAATTAAAATGGCATATTTATCTTTTTCCCACACGATTACATAATTTTTTATTAAAAAATCAAATTTGTCAAAATTGCAATTTTCCCATAAAAATAAAAAAAAATTAAACAAAGTTTTTCTTAAAATTAAATGTTCCACCATTTTTTTTTTCTATAACACGTCTAGATCTTAAACTCCCCGTAACACTTCTCTTTGGACTCTATAGTTTAACATAGACGTGATCAAATAGATAAATTTTAAATTTTTTCACTTAATTTTTGCGATTTAACTTTGCAATTCATGAAGCTGCACCTTTTATTTTTTAAAATTCATAACTTTTGCGAGAAAAAGGCGGAAAGTCTACAACAATTGTCATAGTCTTCACAATGATAAGAGATATGTGCTCTAAAAATATCAGAAAAAAAAATTAAATGGAACGTTGTAGCGAGTTAAACCGTGATTTCATCTTTTTTTTTTTCATTTTTAGGTTAAAATTCCGATTTTGACAAATTTGATTTTTTAATAAAAAATTAAGTAATCGTGTGGGGAAAAAATAAATACGCCATTTTAATTGCCTATTTGTCTAATTTGTAAAATTCATATTAGAGTTTTCAAAAAGCGTATACAGGGTGAAATTTTTTCTAAGACCAAAACGAAATAATTTTTTAAATTCGGGCCTGGTTTTATTCTAGTTTGAATAAATCAGTTGTATCTCAGGGTGGTAACATAAATTAAATATTTTTTCAAAAAAAAATTAATTTTTCTAATAAAAGTATTTTTTTTAAATCTATGGTTCACTTTACCAAACTTTTAATTATTATTCATAGTCAAATTTGATTTTTTTTATAAAAAATTAAGTAATCATATGGGGAAAAAAATGAATATGCCATTTTAATTACCTATTTGTCTAATTTGTAAAATTCATATTAGAGTTTTCAAAAAGCGTATACAGGGTGAAATTCTTTCTAAGACCCAAACGAACTAATTTTTTAAAGCCGGACCTGATTTTGTTCTAGTTTGAATAAATCAGTTGATTGGGTGCTAACATAAATCAAATATTTGTCTAAGAAAAATTAATTTTTGTAATAAAAGTTAATTTTTTTAAATCTATGGTTTACTTTATCAAACTTTTAATTCATAGTCAAATTGGATTTTTTATAAAAAATTAAGTAATCGTGTGGGGAAAACCATAAATACGCCATTATAATTGCTTATTTGTCTAATTTGTAAAACTCATATTAGAGTTTTCAAAAAGCGTCTACAGGGTGAAATTTTTTCTAAGACTCAAACGAACTAATTTTTTAAAGCCGGACCTGATTTTTTTCTAGTTTGAATAAATCAGTTGATTAGGTGGTAATAGCGTAACGATTGACCAAAATAAGAGACACATCGATCTGACCGTTCAAAAGTTATGACGAATATAAATTTCTGTCAAAATGCGAAACTCGCCCTGTATATTATTAAACAAGGGGAGCAGACAATTTTTAATGGTCATTTGTTATTCCCCATAGGAGCCTCTATACGAGGTAGGAGTATGTACAGTTCCTCATGACTCACCCTGTATAGAGTAAAAATGGCAAGGCGGTAACGAATATTCAGTTGGCGTGCTAAATGGATTTTCAAAAAAAAAAAAAAATTATACAAAAATTTTATCAAAAAAACTTGCTTGGTTTGGATGCTAGAAACTTTTATAAAAAATTAAAATAAAGCTATTTTGAACACATAAAAACATTGAATGAGTTTTCCCCGAAAAGTGATTCCATTTTTTGATTATTTCGCGTTGAAATATTCGATTTGGAATTTGAGGAATAATAACGTATTTTTCAGTAGCTACAACGAAGAATACGTTTTCAACAAAATACGTACGTTTTGAGTTATTTGCGAAAAAACGCCTGAAAACCTGTTTTTTTTTGTTGAATAGTCAACATTTTCACTCGTAAATAACTCAAGTATTGCCTTAGTTAAAAAACTCTATAGAGCAAAAGTTGCTTAGAATTAGTTAATTTATCCATTTCCGGACCTATTTTAAACATATGTTATTTTCCCCCCGAAAAGGGGTGACTTTCACCCCCCACGTAAAAGCAACCAACGACACAAATCCATCTTTGAAGTGAAGGGTAAGTAGGATCTACACCCAAATTTTCAGTAGTAATTGCACAAGAGCTCTAAAATTCTATATTAATTTTAGAGATCGAGTGCAATTTGTTGCGATTATTTTATGAATAAAACTGTTCAAAACCAAAATTTTATTGTAATTTATTTATTTAAGTACAAATTAGTACAATTAAACACGCAGTTGTTATAAATATGTATTTGACGGTTGAAAGTATGGTTTGTTCAACAGTAAATGGTTTGAATTCAATTAGTGCGGTCGTAAATTTATCTGACCTGGCCCATTGTTAAGACCCACCCGGAGCGATAATCCATCGAGGTAGACAGAGTTGGTCTTTTGCAATTAACACTGACTAGACGGTACTCCCATAATAAAGCCTAAAATAAATTTTACCTGAAACCGGGCCTTTTATACTATTATCGGTTAATCCGGGTTGTTTATAGTGGTAACTAATTGAACTTAACCATTTACTGTTTAACATACCATAATCACTTTTATAATTTTTAAAACATTTGTCATTAATGTCACTGAATGTATTTTTTCGTAGCAACGAAGGGCATCTGACGTAATATGCTTGACAACGGGCAAATACCAAAAAAGTTATCAGTTTAATTTAGATTTCTGTAGCTTTCTATTGGTCAGAATCTCCTTTGAATGAAATAATCAGTAGTAATTGCACAAGAGCTCTAAAATTCTATATTAATTTTAGAGTTCGAGTGCAATTTGTTGCCATTATTTCATGAATAAAACTGTTCAAAACCAAAATTTTATTGTAATTTATTTATGTAAGTACAAATTAGTACAATTAAACACAAAGTTTTTATAAATATTTGACGATTGAAAGTCATCACTTATAATTTCTAAAACATTAATTGTCATTAATGTCACTGAATGTATTTTTTCATAGCAACGAAGAGCATCTGACGTAATATACTTGACGACGGGAAGTTATCAAAAATTATCAATTTAATTCAGATTTCTGTAGCTTTCTATTGGTCAGAATCTCCTATGAATGAAATAATCAAGCAAATCCGTCGTAACACTGAAAATTGCACTCCAAAACGGTCATCGACTGGCCTAATAATGTTCAAGCCAGATTAATTCCTACCAGCGAAAAGTTTGTTTAGACAACATTATTTAGACTCCGTATACACGGCACCTACACCATTTGTATTGACGGCCCCACTCGAAGGGTTGACAGGTAATCTTCATTAAAAAATTCACTGTGACGATTTTCTGTGTCCCTTGTTTTGGGGCTAGTGATGGATTGTATTACGTTTGGTCCATTAAAAACAGTATTAGGTCTGAAACGGGCCGTAATGCAAAGGACACTAATTGTTTTTTGTCCCCGTGAAAATCCAATTCTATATTTGCTGCAAAATTATAACATTATGTCGAATATTGACCTATATCTTACTGACGATTATACCGGGTGTCCACTTATATTTTCCCCCATTTTAACTGCCTATAACTTCTAAACGGCTTAAGATAGAAATATACGGTTTTCGATGAAATGTTTTATTTTAGTAAAAGTTTTGTCTGAATGGATTGAATTTTTTATATCGCTTTCAAATACGAAAAGAAAAATGGCGGATTTTTGGAAAAAACGTTGTTGACTTTTTTTTTAATGGAACACCCAGTATATTTTTTTGTAAATTGAAAGAAAGGACATTCACCTATCCAGCGATATAAAGTTTTTCAAGATCGGTTGTCAAATCACTGGGTAATTAATTTTTAAATTGATCGGTGCAACGTGGATATCATATACCTGAATAACATATTTATAATATAAGCAAAATGATATTTATGTTATGTGATTTCCACATTGCATCTTTCATTTTAAAAATTATTTGCTCAGTCATTTGACAACCGATTTTAAAAAAATTAATATCGCTGGATAGGTAAATGCCCGTTTTTTCAATCTACAAAAAAATATACTGGGTGTTTCAATAAAAAAAGTCAACAACGTTTTTTTTTCCAAAAACCCGCCATTTTTTATTTAAAGGTGACATAAAAAATGGTAATTTACCTAAAAACTTGAAATAACGGTCATTTCCCTATCCAACGATATAGACGGGGCAGTATCGTCGCCCCCGCTAGCGAAATTATTCCGATTCGATTTTTTTGCACAAACTTACTCAAAAAGAGGTCTTTATAACATATCCACAGGGTGCCGAGCGGTGCCGTGGTCGAAAAATTGTTTAAACAATTTTTTTTAAACAAATTCACAAAAATATTTTTTTCATTTCGACCAAATTTTTTTTAGATAAATTGGCTTATTCTGAGCAAAAAAGGTCTCTTGTCATTTTTTTTATAAAATTGATTGTTGTCGAGTTATATGCGATTAAAAATTTGAAAAATGCGAAAATGGCCATTTTCAAGGCTTAATAACTCGATTAATCATTATTATTATGAAATTTAAAAAGTGACCAAATCAAGTTTCAAACCCTTTTTTCAAGGTCCTGAAGAGATATTTGTCATTATTTTATTACAAAGCTGTTAGTTTTAATTATTAACAATTAGCGCTATAGTCCAGGATGTATCCGTCGCCCCCGTTAGTGAAATTATTCTGATTCCATTTTTTGCAGACACTTACTCAAAACGAGGTCCTTATAACATATCCACAGGGTGCCGGGCGGTGCCGTGGTCGAAAAATTGTTTAAACAATTTTTTTTAAACAAATTCACAAAAATATTTTTTTTATTGCAAACGATTTTTTTTAGAAAATTTGGGTTATTCTGAACAAAAAAGGTCTCTTGTGATTTTTCTCTAAAATTGATTGTTGTCGAGTTATATGGCCATTTTTGCATTTTTCAAATTATTAATCGAATTATAATTCGACAACAATCAATTTTAGAAAAAAATCACAAGATACATTTTTTGCTCAGAATGTCCCAAATTATCTAAAAACAAATTTGTTCGAAGTGAAAAAATTATTTTTGTGAATTTGTTTAAAAAAATTTTTTAAACAATTTTTCGACAACGTCACCGCCCGGCACCCTGTGGATATGTTATAAGGACCTCGTTTTGAGTAAGTTTCTGCAAAAAAATGCTATCGGAATAATTTCACTAACGGGGGCGACTATAGCGCTAATTGTTAATAATTAAAAACAACAGCTTTTTAATAAAATAATGACAAAAATCTCTTCAGGACCTTGAAGAAGGGATTTGAAACTTGATTTGGTGACTTTTTGAATTTCACAATAATAATGTTTAATCGAGTTATTAATTCGCATTTTTCAAATTTTTAATCGCATATAACTCGACAACAATCAATTTTAGAAAAAAAATGACAAGAGACCTTTTTCTCAGAATGCTCAGAATAAGCCAATTTATCTAAAAAAAATTTGTCCGAAATGAAAAAATTATTTGTGTGAATTTGTTAAAAAAAACTGTTTAAACAATTTTTCGACCACGGCACCGCCTGGCACCCTGTGGATATGTTATAAGAACCTCTTTTTGAGTAAGTTTGTGCAAAAAAATCGAATCGGAATAATTTCGCTAGCGGGGGCGACGATGCTGCCCGGTCTAATATAATTTTTTTGAAAATCGGTGGTCAAATGACTGAGCAATTAATTTTTAAAATGAGAGATGCAATGTGGAAATCACATATAGACAAGGCGGTAACGGCGGGTTCGTTGGAAAAAATATTCCCATGAGATATTTTTGCATAATTACATTCGTGAGACATCCCAGAATAAGGTTCAAGAAGTCGCCTACGTGAAAAGTGGGCCAATTTTTTTTAACATTTTTTTTTAAATAAATTGCAAAAATCAATATTTTTGGCACGGACTATTTTTTTTTTAGGTTTTTTGAACCATTGTGGACAAAAAAGATCTCTTATAATTTTTTTCTAAAGTTGATCTTTTTCGAGTTATAAGCAATTTAAAATTTGAAAAACGTGAAAACGGCCATTTTTAAGACTTAATAACTCGGTTAAAAATTATTATTATGAAAGTCAGAAAGTGACTAAATCAAAGTTTAAAGTCGCCGCTACATGATCCTGAAGAAATCTGTGTCATTAATTTACTACTAAGTTGTTATTTTTAATTAATAACAATGAGTGGTTAGATCGTATTGACGCCGCTGCAAATGTGAGTGCGAGTAAGATGCACAATTGGACTGCTGGAATGACTTCTCTCTCGCACTCAGAATTTACAGCGGCCGCACACGTGCATGGGGCTTATTATTATTACTTAAAAATAACAGCTTAGTAATAAAATAATGACAAAAATGTCTTCAGGATCTTGTAGGGGGGCTTGAAACTTTGATTTAGTCATATATTGACTTTCATAATAATAACTTTTAACCGAGTTATTAAGCCTTGAAAATCGCCATTTTTCGTTTTTTCCAATTTTAAATTGCTTATAAGTCGAAAACGATCAACTTTAGAGAAAAATTATAAGAGACCTTTTTTGTCCAGAATGGTCCAAAAAATTAAAGAAAAAATTGTTCGGGCCAAAAATATTGATTCTTGCAATTTGATTAAAAAAAATTGTTAAAAAATATTGGCCCACTTTTCACGTGGGCGACTTCTTGAACCTTATTCTGGGATATCTCACGAATGTGATTATGCAAAAAAATCTCATGGGAATATTTTTCCCTTCGTACCCGCCGTTTTCGCCTTGTCTAATAACATAATATCAATTTGCTTAGTTATGTTATTTAGGTATGTGCTATCCACGTTGCACCTCTCATTTTAAAAATTAATTAATCAGTGATTTGACAACCGATTTTGAAAAACTTTATATCGCTGGATAGGTGAATGATCTTTCTTTCAATTTACAAAAAAAATATACTGGGAGGCAACAACGTTTTTTTCAAAAATCCGCATTTTTATTTTCGTATTTGGAAGCGATATAAAAAATTCAGTCCATTCAGACAAAACTATGACTAAAATAATACATTTCAGCGAAAACCGCATATTTCTATCTCGAGCCGTTTAGAAGTTATAGGCAGTTAAAATGGGGGAAAATATAAGTGGACACCCGGTATTTCGATAATTGAATTTATATGTAGTATTCAAAATTAATGAATTTCAAAACATTCACACGTTAATAAAAAATAGGGGCAATTAATATTTACTTTATTAGTTTTAGTTATAATTATAAATATTAAAAAATAATAATTTTAATTAATCCATGTTTTTTTATTTTTAGTTAATATACAGGGTGTTTTATTAACAAGTGTCCATATGGTAACTGAAGAAACCTTAGCACCAAATGCGATTTAACCCAAAACGATTAAATAAAATATTCTTCCTTAGCGAGATAAATAGTGTTTTATTACAAATATTCTAAAAGGATTTTAATTTTAGGCCATTGTTAAACCAGCTGTTAATATTTTTTGTTCAAGCTTGACAAACAGTTTACGGTACATTCCATGTCAAATCACTCAGGCAAAAAATTTTGGATCTCAGATTTGTCTGAAAATTGGTATATAGTTTCTGCGGGACGTAAAAATAAGATATTTAAGGTCAAAAAATCTTCTTCTTCTTTTTTTCTCAAAATGTTATTTTATGCGATTTCACAGTGATTTGGTGTTTATTTAAACAAATGTGCATTTTCTGTCGTAAAGTATCAACGAAAAACATAATATTTTAATAGGACGGACTCAAAAATGTCCTTATATGGCATGATACCAAGTTATTTTGAATCAAAACAAGTTTTTGATCAAATTTTATAGTGTAAAATACGTTAAAATACATTTAATGTAATTTAATTAATAAAATACAAAATACGCAAAATTTACATTTTCCTCCATTCCCAAAATACATAATCATCGATTTGTCTGAAAATTTGCCCACAGATAGCCAAAAGATAGGACTTTAAGTGGTTAGAAGCATTTGACTTATATTACAATACCAAAAAAGTTACATGCAGTAATATCAGACTCAAAAGTATATACTAGTCCAGTCGGGATAGCATTTGACCTTAAATGCCGAGCTGCCCAAAATTTTATTTTTCTGATCTTTAGGGGAGTCAATAGTAGCCTAAATTTAAAATCACTAATGAATTCCTCCGTTACGTTAGCCGCCATCTTGATTTTAAAGGAGAAGCTGTTTTGCTCAATATCTCCGCCATTTTTAACTTTTCGATAAAAATGGTAGGAACTGAAATTGTTACAAATAACTCGTATTTACAATTATTACAATTTCTTTTTAACAATTTTTGTCGTGAGGTCGATATTTTCGAGTTAATTGTACTTACAGTAGACGCCTATATTTTTGACTATAATATTGCATGTAACTTTTTTGGTATTGTAATATAATTCAAATCCTTCTCACCACTTAAAGTCCTATGTTTTGTCTATCTGTGGGCAAATTTTCAGCCAAATCGATTATGATGTATTTTGGGAATGGAGAAAAATGTAAAAAACGGTATTTTAACGTTTTCTACACTATAAAATTTGATCAAAAGCTTGTTTTCAATCAAAGTAACTTATTGTAATGCCATATAATAACATTTTTGAGTCCATTCCATTAAAATATTATGTTTTCCTTTGATACTTTATGATAGAAAATGCAAATTTTTATAAATAAACACCAAATCACTGTAAAATGTCATAAAATAACATTTTGAGAAAAAATACAAGAAGATTTTTTGACCTTAGATATCTTATTTTTAAGTCCCGCAGACGCTATATACCAATTTTCAGACAAATCGGAGGTCCAAAATTTTTTTTGCTCCAAAATTGAGTGATTTGAAATGGAATGACCCTTACACATGTTAGAATACTTTAACTAGTGTTAAAAGATAGTTCTCCGCTGTTACCAGAGGCGTGCTGTAGGGATATATACTTCATTTTCGCCCCTTTCCCCTTACAATCTACGTCACTGTCGTAATAGTCATTTCAGCATGTTTTTTGATTCTTCGTTATTTTTTACGTAAATATCCTTTTGTCTCAGTAAGAGACTATAAAGTAAGTAGTTTTGAAGTTAGTTGCGTTGTAAAGTAATGGATTCAATAAAATTATGTATTTAAGGGGATGTGTGCGAACTTTCGGCTTCAATTCTATTTAAATGGGATTAATTTTTTTCGAATCCTGAGAAAACTAATAAGTATTTTTGAAAAATTTAAACGGTGAATGAAAGATTACGTTATTATCGAGGGCCGAAAGACCCTGAAAACTTCTATAATGTTTATTTTGATAAGTTACAGGGATAAAAAACTAAGAGAAAATTTACTGTGATTTTTAATTTCAAATATCTCATTCAAAAGAATTTTTTTTATTTATTCTAAGGGACTCTCGGCCCTCGCTAATAAAGTAATCTTTCAATTGTTCAAAAATACTTATTAGTTATCTCAGGATTTTAAAAAATGATTACATTTAAAATACATTGAAAATTTTGACAGACGTCAAAATGTTTCTTTCCTCTTAAGACACATAATCTTATTGAATGTAATTTAAAATACATAGTCTTATGGAATCCATCATCTTCAAAAGTAAATAAGTTGAAAACTACTTACTTTATCGCAATGAGGTAAAAGGATGATATTTATGTAAAAAATATCATGGAATCAAAAAACATACTGAAATGATTATTACGACAGTGGCGTAGATTGTGAGGAAGAGAAAGGGGCGAAAATGAAGTTATATCCCTACGGTACGCTTCTGGTAACAGCGGAAAACTATTTTTTAACACTAGTTAAAGTATCCTAACATGTGTAAACTGTGTGTCAAGTTTGAACAAAAAATATTAAAAGGTGCTTTAACAATGGGCTAAAATCCTTTTAGAACATTTGTAATAAAACACGCTGTATCTCGGTAAGAAAGAATATTTGATTTAAGCGTTTTGGACTTAATCTTCGTATTTTGTGGTAAGGTTTCTCCAATTACGATATGGACAATTATTAATGAAACAACCGGTATATACCAGGTGTCCCAATAAGAATGGCTCTCGGTTATATCTCAGAAACCGCTTATAGTACAGCTTTGAGAAAAAAATATTTATAACAAAATTTGCCTCGGGAAAAGCCTGGAATTTTTAATCCTGTATTACAAAATTACACCAAATTAGCAACATAATACCGAAAACTGCATGTCAATACCTTTTTTCTATCTCGAGATATCTTAAGAAACGTGTAAATTTTAAACAACTGATAATGTCACCGGTAAACGAAGTTAAGGAAAAGTAGTGTGCTATGGAAAAAACAAAGAAATATTTTCCAGATGTAAACGTATATATATATATATATATATATATATATATATATATATATATATATATATATATATATATATATATATATATGTCTTCATATCAAGGCGAGATCCGTTTGTATCATAAGCTATACAAGATGAGATCCGTTTTGCAAGGCGAGATCCGATTTTGGATCTCACCTTGTATTCACGTGTATATAGTGACATCTCGATGTAACAATGGTTAGGGTACAAGGAAATCGATTTTTGTCTGGACCTCATTTTGCACCCCTTTTGGTGAATTTTATATTGCAGTGGTTCCACTAAATCCGCTGTAGAGGGCAGCGCGCGCGATCCGTTGTGTATATGATAAATATATATTTTGCAGACAACCCGAGATCCGGTAAATTTGGAAACATCGCAAATGAATTTCACGGTCAGCTCTCTCACTCGGCTTATGTCTAGCTTGAATAAGAATGTTTACATTATTTAAGGGCTCTGTCCAGAAAGGCGATTGTCAAATATCTCGAGAACTAGACGGCATATTGAAAAAACTTTGGAATGCTTTTTGAATGGTTTTTCAAAATCTATATACTTATGCAATAGCAGGGTTCTTATTCTGCCTGCGAAAGCGGTGGGTGTAGCAACTTTGAATTTTCAACTGAAACACTTTATTTTTAATTAAATAGTTGAAATTTAGAATTAAAAATACACAACTTTTGTTTGAATCGATAATAGCTTCTTTAGTCCAGTCGGAAGAGGTTCAAAATCGTCGTTTTGATGACATTTTTAGGGTTTAGGGGTACCTCAGGTAGTTAGCTTAAAACGTAAGAAATAAATTTGAATAGTTAATGTTTATTGATAAACAAAGCTCCAATTCTATTTTACTTCAACTCATTTTAAGGCTGTTTCAATAAACTAATCGGTTCTTTTTTCAGTTTTTTGGTAAAACATTGTAACTTTTGCTACAATTTACAATACTACAAAAACACGGCTATTTTTGATTTAAATTGTCAATAAATAATTAAATTGAGAAAAAATTGGTCAGATTTACATAAATTTTGTTATTCCGTCCATATAGAAACTAAAACAATTGTTACGTAGTTACACTGAGTGTCATAAAAACCGTGTATGTTTACTCATTTCTTTGAGCTATTTCACGTAATATCGAGATATAAGTTGTATTTTTTACATAAGTTATATTAACGTTAAACTGACTTAATTTATAGTTTTATAAGCAACAATAAAGTATAGCGAAATTTATAAAACCTTGTTTAAATTGTTTTACATGCTCTATAATGCGGTTATCTTAAATTTTGTTTTGAATGTTTTTCTTCTTACTGGTAGACAAAAAATGGCAAAATGTGCATTTTTGACATCCAATTGTTGAGAACCAACATAGTTGCTACTCAAAATATTAAAAAAACTAACCGTCGGTATAACAGGTTGCCTGGAAACCAGATGCAGAACAGTACCATAAATGTTTTAGACTTTTTAGCACTTTCTTTAAGTGAAATTTAAAATCATTTACCACCCATGTACACTCATTACGGAATGTGTTACAAGAATTTCAGCGATTTCAGCCATTTTTCAAAATTTATTTGGATTTTCTCTAGTAATCCTTCCAAAAGACAATACATAAATGGCGAATACCTTTTACACCAACTTCAAGGAGGGTAATTTATACAGGTACATACCTGGAATTATTATATGGACCGTTCACTCTTGTTAGAGTATAGTTCGCTCAAATATGAGCTCTTTTAATCCATTTCACGCGGTAAATTAGTCCGCTTTTCCTTTAGGTCTTAGTTCATAGGTTGTGATGTTTTTTTGCCCTCTCTACTATCTCCTTCCACTCTCTCCGGTCCTGAATCTTTTCTCTCCAGTTTGCAATTTCCATCTTTGATATATCGTCTAGCAGTTGATCTTCCCATCTAATTTTTGGTCTTCCTCTTGGTCTATTTTTTACTGGTTTCCAGTTCATTATCTTCCTGATCAGTTCTTCTACCCCTCTTCTTTGTGTGTGCCCAAACCATCTGAGGCTTTGTGCTTTAATGAATTTTACTATATCTTCTCCTTTATTTATATTTATTATTTCATGGTTCATCAGCTTTCAATATTCCCCTGTTTCTGTCTTTACTGGGCCATGTATCCTTATAATTTTTCTCTCAATTATTTTTAACTTTTCTTCGTCTTTTTTCGTAAGGCACATTACTTCTGCTCCATAGGCTATCACTGATCTGATTGCTGCTGTGTATATTTTTGATTTTGTTTTTTGCTCAGGTTTTTGTCCTTGAGTAGTTGGTGATATTTCCAATATACTCTATTACCTGCTTTAATTCTGTCGTTTATCTCTATACTCCTTCCGTTTTTTCCGTCCACCATCACCCCCAGGTATTTGAAGCAATCTACTCTCTGGAATGTATTTTCACCTATCTTTATTTCTGCTATTCTGTTTACATTGTCTCGTGTGCTTTTAAGATATTTTGTTTTATTCTGATTGATTATTAGTCCTCTCGTCTTTGCTTCTCTTACCAGGGTTAAAAGTGCCTCTTCTAGTCTTTTTTTATCTCGTGCTACCAGTCCCAGTTCATCTGCATATCCTATGATCTGTGTTGAGCTTTGAATAATTGTCTTTTTCAGCCCTGTGTCCCTAATTACTCCTTCTAGAGCGATATTAAATAGTGTCGTTTGTCGTTGACAGACTGTCTCCTTGTCTTACTTCAAGTTCTATTTTGATGTCATTTGTATCGCCCTCATTTGTTTTAACTTTTGCTGTTGAGTCTTTTATTGTCATTCTAGTTAGTCTTATTAATTTTGCCGGTATCTCCATTTTTTCATTTCTTTTAATAATTGTTGTCTGTATATGCTGTTGAAGGCCTGTTGGAAGTCGATGAATAGTATGTGTAATTCTATGTCATGTTCATAGCTTTTTTCAATTGTTTGTTTCAGTACGTGTATTGCATCTATTGTTGATGTTCCTTTGATCTATTGTTCTAAAACCCTGTTGATATGGTCCTATAATTTTTTCTGTGTATTGATTTAGTCGGTTTCTTATAATTGTGGTCAATATCTTATACGTTGTATTTAGTAGCATAATTGGTCTGTAGTTGCAGCACTTAGTTGGATCTCCTTTCTTAAAGATTGGTGCGATGTGTCCGTTTTTCCATTCTATGGGCATGCTTTCGTCCTTCCAAATTGTAACCATTAACTTGTGCATTCGCTTCGTGAGCTCCTCTCCGCCGTTGATGATCAGTTCGTTGTTGATTTCATCTGGCCCTGGCGTTTTGTTTACTTTTAGTTGTTTTAATACCTCCATGAATTCCTAATAAGTAGGTGCGACTTCCTCTTCATCTCTGTTATCTCTTATATCCTCATCCTCTGAATATGCCTTAATGTCGTTTTTGTATAGGTCCGTGAAATGTTTTTCCCAATCTTTTTTGTTTATTTTTGTGACAGATTTTTTGGTACTGTGTTGTTGTTTTATCTATTCGAACAATTTCTTGTTGTCTTTATTATTCGTTTCTAATTCTTGCATTTGTTCAGAGATCCATGTGTTCTTCTTTCTTCTATAGAGTTTCAATGCTTCTTGTTTTTCTTTTCTATATTGGTCCAGTTGTTCCTGTTCGGCACTTTGTAGCCATTTGTTTCTTGCGAGGTGCTTCAGTTGACTTTTTTGGTGACATTCCTCATCAAACCATTCTTTCGATTCTTTGTTTTTTTGGAATCCTATTATTTGTTCTGCTGTCTCTATTATGCTGTTCTTTATGTTTTTCCATTCTCCTTCTATTTCTATGTGCTCGTACTGACCCAATTTCTGTTCCAGTTGTTCTGTATATTGTTGCTTTGTTTCTTGCGTTTTCAGATTGGCTATATTCCATTTCCTCCTTTTTCCTTCCTTATGATTATTTGCTTTGATTATTTTCATCTTAAATTTTGCTATCAACAATATGTGGTCAGTGCCTCCATTTGCCCCTCTATATGACCTTACGTCTTGTACTATTTGTGTCCAGTTTTTCGAAATTAGAGTATGATTTATTTGGTTTACATCCATTCTTCCTGGTATCATCCATGTTATTTTGTTTTCTTTTTTATGTTTATGCCCAGTACTAACTATATATGTATTTGTTGCTGCTGCTAGGTTGCAGATTTCTCCTCCATTATCATTCGTAGTTTCATGAATGGTTTCTTTGCCAGCTACATTACGATTATAGTCCTCCTTTCCGATCTTTGCATTGAAATCACCCAATATTATTAATATGTCATTCCTCGGAATATTTTCACAGGTTTCTTCCAGGATGTCTTAGAATTCTGTTTTATCTTCTTGGTTTGCTTCTTCGGTGGGTGCATAGCAATTGACTATCGAGATGTGGGCTTGTTTATTTTCTTATGTAAGATATCCTTTCATTAACTGCTTTGAATTGTATTAGTTTTTCCCTCATTTTTTTGTTCACCATAAATGCCGTATCATTCGTTCCCTGTTTGTTTTCTCCCGAATAATACATGCTAAAGTTTTTCTTCTCAATTTTTCCTTCTTTCTTCCATCGTATTTCCTGTACGGCTAGGATTTCTAGTTGGTATTTTTTCATTTCAAGAGCTATTTTTTGCATCTTACCTGCTGCCAGATTGGTTCTAATATTCCAAGAGCCCATTCTAATGGGTTTTGTTCTTTTCTTCTTATTGAGATTCTTTCTTTATTTTGTGTGCGTTATTTTGTTTTTGTTAACCGTTTGCATTTCCGAGTCTTTTTTTGCCATGTCAATATCATATTTCAGCCGCTGTTCTTCGTTTATTAGTTTTTTGAATTTTCTATCAGCTGTTCTCTCTCTTCGTCCCATATCTAGATTTTGCCATTCACTATTAATTTCTTGTAGCCGATTTTCGTTTGCTTACCTTTGCTTCTTTCGTCCTTTGCTATTTTAGTTATTTCCTTTTGTATTTATTTTTCTTTCGATGTCCAATCGTTGTTTATATAGATACGATCTTTATGCTGTTTTAATTTACGTTTCTTGTTTAGGATTTCCATTTTATCCGTGAGGGCTTCTGTTTCTATTGCGCATACTGTTTCTCCTATTTTTTTTGCACTTCTTAGTTTTATTTGTATTTGCAACTCTTGGGCTCTGAAATTTTTCATTTCTTCTTTTAATTTCTTATAATCATTTGTTTCTACTTTCAACCCAGTTACGATCAAGCTTTTCTTTTTGCTAAATTTCTCCAGTTGCTCCATTCATTCATGTAGCTGTTTTACTTCTAATTTTAGTTTTTGTTTCTCTGCTTTTACACCCATTAACTCTTTATTGGTTTGTTGTTATTCTTTCCTTATTGGTTTTATTTCCTGAAGCATTTCATCGTTTTTATTCATTAGCTCTTTCATTATAGTAATCATAACATTTTCCATGTCTTCCTTGTTTTCGTTGCCTGCTTTGCTTGGTGACCGTTTTTTAATTTTACTTCTATTAAAACAACCATCCAAGTTTTCTCTTTTGCGTTTCGTTTCATCATCGGTTTCACTTCCTGTGACATTTTTTCCATTTTCTAGGAGTGCAGCGCTAAATACCTGGTATACCGATATTAGATTATCAACAATACTTAAAAAATGAAAGTTACCAATTCACCGGTAGTTAATTCGTTATTTAAAAATTAACTGCGCACCAGAGTTGCCAGTTGGTCTGTAATTAGGATGGGGATTAAAATAGATACGAATTCACCGGGACCCGGAAATATGCACACCCTGATATTCTAGTTACGTAAGCTCGTCCGATTGGCGCATGACGTTAACAACAGAGTAAAGCATAGTCCCGTCTATGCGTTCGTAATACGAACGCGAATGAAATTTGAGAATAGTACAAATGAATGAATTATGACTAAAAGAAACTAAGTGATTTTTATAGTTTAGAGGAAAATTATTAAACTATTTACTTTTATTTAAATTGATTTTCAGTTATTTGTAAAGTTCCCAGTTTCTTGATTATATTGGTATCCGGAAAATAAAAATATTCATATAATCGATATCTACTAAAATTATTATATTTCGTTAGTTGGCAAAAATTGATTAGTGGCCTACACATTAGTAAATATAATTTTTACCAAGGGGAAGAAAAGCCCCAAAATAAAACCACAAATTTAATGGATTGATAAAAAAACAAAATTTTTTACTTTTTAAATAATGTATGTCATAAGATTTAAGTAAGAGGCTTGGAAAAGACAAAAATAAGTTTTACAGTTTTCATGCCATGCATTTTATTCAAATTTTGTGCATGTGAAATAGACGTGCATACAGCAACTATGTAGCAGTTTTTATAATTTTTTCTTTTACGCAATGTCAGGTTGTTAAGACACTTGTTTAATTCTTTAATTCGGAAGTACATCCGAGACCTAAAAAATAACTTGTTCGCTTTGTTAGATTAGTCTACAGTTACAATTTTGGACATAAGGTTTTCTAAATAATTTTTAGTTACCAAAATGGAATCACCATTCATGTGGAAGGAAAAATTGTCTCCAGTTACTTAATATATGACAAGAGAGTGTCTGATGGTTTACATAAACCACACTTACTCAAATGATCAACCCACGTGTACGTTGAAACATCTTCGGATTGAATAATGTAGTCCTTCAATTTATGGCAGATATAACCAGCCAAATTCTCCAAACCATCATACTCGAGGTCACTAATGTTTTTTCATTCTGACTCTCATTGAAAACTTGAAAATCCACAACTGTTTCGTTGTTAGAATCCAGCCTTTGGATCAATTGTCCAGAAATTGGTAAATCTGGGATGTCATCTGTTTAAACGTTCGAAAATTCGTTCCGTTGTCTTTCCTACGCGTATATAACTTTTATAAAATATAATCAAGCTTTTTGTAAACACTTTAAAAAAATTTTAATGGGTTTTTCCCCGAAAAGAGCTTCATTTTTTGGTACTATGTATCAAGTTAAAATATTTGATTTGGAATTTGAAGGATAAGATCGTCTTTTTTATGAGCTACAAATTTACTTTTACTGGTTCTATAGACTAAGAATATACCATTTTTTCGTTTTTTTTTTTATATGCTACATTTTTTCCAAGAATATTTTTTCGATATAATACTTACTTTTTGAGTATTTGCGAAAAACCGCCGAAAAACGTGTTTTTTTTTTTTGTTGAAAAGTAAATATTTTTAGTCGCAAGTGACTCTAGTACCTACTACTAAATTAACCTAGTACCTAAGTTAAAAAAACTCTATAGAACAAAAGTTGCTTAAACTTAGTCAGATCTGTTTCCGGACTTATTTTAAGCGTATATTTTTTCACCCTCCAAGTAAAAGCAATCAACGGCACAAATTCAACTTTGAAGTGGGGGATGGGCAGAATCTAAATCCAAATTTTCATGCAATTAGGAGTTGACCCTGAAAATTATGTGTGTTTCTTTTTATCTTTTAAATCATTTTACTTAAAATTATTTTTTAACTATCAAATAATAATTACATATTGAGTTATTTTATTTTTTAAACTTTAATAATATTTATAAAAAATTTAACTTTCTTGTAATGTATTTTTAAAACAAGCAATCATTTAAATAATTATTTTGTAACAATTTGTATTATTTAAGAATATAATAATTACATTTTGGTTTCGTAGTAAGTGTGTTTTAAGAATATTAATGTATAGTTTTAAAATATTGTATTGCAAATAATTATCATTATTAAATGGTTATTATTTGTCAAGTATTCTTTTTCTTTTTTCACACCCTTATGTATGTAATAAAACTAAGGGACTTTCTGAAAGGTCAATCGTAGACTTTAAAGACACAAAAGAAGCGATACTTAAAAGTTACGCCCATTATATATCTTTATATCGTGGGAAATATACAATACAACACGAGCTCCAACCGCTCGACTGGCTCGACCAATACTCTTTAGAGCAGGCATCAGTGTGTGATCTCGCGTTGAACGGTAAATATCTAAAATTTCGTATATAAGTCCTCCCCTTTACTTTTCAGCGACGGATCTCGTTTCGCTGTAAATTTATCAGAAAAATTTAAGTACAAAAATCTTTTCCCCTCTAAGTGTGCCGTGATTAATATGTTAATTATAAAGATACTTATGAACAATATACTCCAATAATTAATTTCCTATTGGTGGATCTCGGGTTGTCCTCGATTTAGTCGGATCTCGCCTTGATATGAAGACGTATATATATATATATATATATATATATATATATATATATATATATATATATATATATATATATTAATGTGATATTCAAAGATCGGTGTGCTCAAAGCACTTGATTAGATAATTAACTAATTAATTAAATTTTATTTTAATGATGCACTTATGATTTAATCACACTATTTAATGCTCTAATCTCAGGGTTTTATATTCTCGTGCTTCAATATCTCCTTTGCTTTACATATGATAAATAAGGTCAAAGATTAACGGAATAAAACACATATATGGTACAAAAGCATCTATTGAAATAAATTCACCCTCAAAATATCCTCTAAAAATAATATTTCCTATTCTGATTATTGAAATAACCCTACCACTATCTAAAGTACTTATTGAAATTTGCGTTATGAATAATTCTACAAAAAAAATAAAACTGTCTCTCGGATGATGAGTTGTCCAAATTCTTGTCTCTGGTCGCCTACAATTTACTCTTAGCAGCCCCCTATGTAGTCAGCAATCTCGCAACAAATTATTGCAAGCCTATTGTCATTAATGACCCCCTACAGATGCACGTATCTTTCAAAAAACAATGCTAGCCTTTTCTCCTCTCGATAAACTGAATCTATTTCTCGTTCCGGCATGCAACGGTGACTCTTGGAATATAAGTAGAACAATATAACTTACAATGCTTTACGTGATGAGCTTCCGTCAGGACACTTATTTCAACAAACTCACAACTATTCACTTATCTGCCTTACTACTTCAGGAGACTCTTAGAGATCACCACTAGTCGACTTAACGATCATTTAACAACTGACTCTTCTTCCACCCTCTAACATTTCGCTAAACTCCCATTCTTCATACCTAGCCCCTCCTTTTTCCTTCTTCACCAATCCGAGTTCCTCAATTTTATCCCCATCTACCTTTCAGATAACAAACACCAATTTTCCCTACCATTAGAAATTTCCTAAAACTAATTACATGCCAATCGGTTTTTTTTTCCTTTCTTAATATCTAAACAAAGATTACATTCATTTAAATTTCTAAATACAATTGTTCCCTCGCCGCAAAAGTCCATTTGGGAAACCCGGTCTCATTGTCCAAACACATAACCACTTTCTTATCATACTAACTGTACAAAGAAAATACTTAATCCCTATTTAAATTTTGTTTACCTACGGCCATCCAAAGATAATTGACTTTCATTTCTTCGAAATGAATTTTGGTATATTTTTATTATATGTTTTAACTTTTCTAAAATATTAAGATCGAAACCATATTAATTCAAATTTTATATATCTTAACAACTCCCCGCCATTTGATTTGCCGAAAAAATTCTGTTATTTATTTAAATGACACAAGTTTTTTTAGGATCAAATTATTCCATTATGTTACCAAACTCTACTCATGATACTTATAAATGTCGTGAATGTTAAAAATACCCCGTATCTTGCCTGTCTCTATATGCGCTAATTCATAACTATTTACCCCATTTTCCGTATTGACCCTATATGGACCTTCAAATACCGGCATCAATTTAGCACAAATACCATTTTGTAAATTGGACACCCTCAGTGCCCTCACTAAAACTTTATCCCCTTTCTGGAATGTAACCGGCCTTCTTCTTCGGGTCCTCTCTTGCCTTTGGAGATATTTCTCTCCACTTCGTCTCAATCTTCGTTGAACCACCTCGATCACTTCTTCGTATTGTCTGGGGGCGGTGTCTTCCCACGGTCTCGTAGGCATTGTTCCTTTCATTACATATAAAGGCGTCTCCTTGGTAACCGTATTTGGTGCACAGTTCAAATACGTCTCTATTTCAAACACTTTTCTGTCCCAATGTCGATGATGTTCTTCCGCAGCAATTCTTAGAAATTTTGTGACTTCTTGTATAAAACGCTCTGATGGGTTGCTCTGTGGATGTCGGATGCTTACAAATTTTGTATTTATGCCTCTCTCTCTTAATTCCCCTTTAAAACGGTCATTCCTAAAGTATGTCGCATTGTCCAACAAAATATTGTCTGGTCTTCCCACTGTTTCGATAAAATCGTCTATCTTCCGAAGTATTTCAGCTCCTTTCGTGGTTCTACATGGGTACAGTTTTAAATACTTTGAGAAAATATCCACCATAACTAATATGTGTTTATTCCTCTGTGTTGTTGTTATTAAATCGCTCAACATATCAATGGCGACAATATCCAGTTTCTTCCGAGCTATGACGTTTTTTGTGATGTTTTCGTTTTTGAAATTCTTACTTTTACACTTTTGGCATGTCTCGCAATTTCGAGTCATCTCTTTGGCTATTGTATAGTCCTGTCGACAAATGTAGTTCTCCCTGAACATAAGCCACACCTTCCTGCTTCCAATGTGTCCGTTGTCACAGTGTAATTTTGCTAAAACTTCTTTTGCCATCTGTTCCGTGATTACATATAGTTCTTTACCATCGACCCTCTTAAAATATAAGTTATCTTCTTGTTCGGCCCTTTGCTTTTCTCTTTCATCCAGTTGTTCCTGATTTTCCCTGATCTGAGCCAAAGAAAATAAGCCTGCTTCTTCTCTCATTATGTTCATGCCAACGTGGAGAGTTTTGTGGTCCTTTTTGCGGAATTGTTCATCTCTCGTCAACGCATCAGCCAAGATATTGTCAGTTCCTTTGATATATTTAAATTCAAAATCATACTCTTGAAGTAAAAGAATGCCCCTATGAATTCTATTATTTACCAGCCTATTTTTCATTATATGTACCAAAGCTGCATGGTCTGTTTCAACGGTGAATTTTGCCCCTAGTAGGTAAAACCGTAATTTATTTACACAAAATAACACACTGGCGAACTCTAATTCAGTAACGCTGTACTTTCTCTCATATGTTTTGGTTACACGGGAGACAAAACAGATTGGCACCTCTACATCGTCTTGGATCTGTGATAACACCCCTGCGAATTTTGTTATGGAAGCATCGGTCCGGAGAATGAAAGGTTGATCATATCTTGGGTGGTGTACTCTTACAGCTGTGGAGAAAGCTCCTTTTAAATTTTTGAAAGCCATTTCTTGTTCCGTTCCCCATTTCCACCTAACATTTTTCTTAAGTAATGCTATCAACGGTATTTCTTTTGTGCTGATGTCTGGTATTAGTTTTTTGAAATAGTTTACCATTCCCAAAAATCCCCGCAATGTTTTTAAATTGGTTGGCCTAGCGTAGTTATTTATAATTTCGATTCTATCTTCTGCAAGACTAATCCCTTTTGTGTCTAATTTGAATCCTAAATACAGTATTTCCTTTTGGAAAAACTGACACTTTTGAATATTTAATTTCAATCCCGCTTGATCCAGTTCTTCTAGCACAGTGTGAATATGTCGTAGATGGCTTGTTATATCTGGTGAGAAAATTAATAAATCATCTATGTAATGTACAACAAATTCTTCATGCCTATTTAAGATTGTGTTCAATGCGCGAACCAAAGCAGCGCATGCACTCTGTAGGCCAAATGGTACCACCCTAAATCGGTATACCACTCCGTCGATCGAAAAAGCGGTATAATTTCGACATTTCTCTGCCAAAGGTATTAACCAAAAACTATGTTTCAAATCGATTTTGGAAAAAATGTGTGACCCTGTGATTCGTCCAAATATGGCTTCGATGTTCAAAGGCGCTTCGTATTGCGCGATTGTGTGTGAATTAATGTTTCTTGCATCTAAACATAATCGCAAATCACCACTCGATTTTTTAACGCATACTATCGGGTTGATATATGGAGAGTCACATCTTTCTATCACCTTGTCTTCGATCATTTTTTCAATTTCCTGTCCGACGCTTTGCCTGTATTTATACGGGATTGGATATGTCTTGGATTTAAAATTTTCTAAGTTTTTAACTTTAAAAGAATGTTCATAATTTTTAGCCACTCGGCTTTCTTCATTAATCAAATCTCCATAATTTTCTAGAATCTTCTCTACTTCCTTTTCCATGTTTTCTCCACATTTTAATTTTCTTTCATCCTCATTTTGTTCGCATGTGTTCACTGTCCATAATATTTCTTCATAAAATTCTGGATTCTCGTCCATTATTGCCATTTCTTCTCTGTCCTCATCCTTTATTTCTTCTTCTGTTTTTTTTTATCTTCAATTTCCATTTGGTATCCCGAGCACCATGTTTCTACTGCTTTCATTTCTCTTATGAGAACTTCCTTTTCTTCCTGCTTCCTTTCTGTTTTATCGTCGATTGCCGACAATTCTTCCGTATCTTCGATTTCCTGTCTTTCTCTTGTATCCACCGTGTTTTCCTTCTTTCTTTTTGAACTCTTCTTCTTTTTCTTCCTTCTTTTTTTTTTCTGGTTGATTTTTTTCTTGTACTTTCAGTTTTTCCTCTACAGTCATATTGATTTCTTTATGTTTTTCCTGTTCATTTATCTTTTCAACAATTATTTTCCTCTCTATTTCCGTTTCTTCTTCTATGTTGTCTGGTTCTGCTCTGATTTCCAGTTTATTCTCCGAAAAATTTATGGTGATATGTTTTTCACTCAATTCATCAATTCCCGCTATCATATCATGGTTTAAATCTTCGATCACCACACATTGCATAATATAGTATTTGTCTCCCACTCTGATCCGCACTCCCAAACCTTCATTTACTGTCGTCAATTTTTTGTTGTTTGCACCCACTAAAGCAACCCTAGGAATTTTATACACAAATCTGTCCAAATTTAATTCTTTTACTAGTTTCTTATTGATTAACGATATCTCCGATCCAGAATCAATCAAAATTTTAATCGCTTTATGTTTTATAAATGCATCTAAGAATATTAAATTTGAATTAGAACTTTGTCTTTCATTTCCCGCCAACTGTATAAACTCTCTCGGATGACAAAATATACCGGAGAGTTGTTTATGTTTGTTCAGTGGATGCTTTATTGAAAATCCTGTCTGGATTCATTGCATACATCTTCTTCCTCGTTTTCTATTGTTACATGATTCATCTCCCTTCTATTTTGTCGTTGGAAATTCTGATTGTTTCTACCGTCCCTTTGTTCGTTCGTATTCCTAGTCGGAGGATTTTGTGCATCTCTGTTTCTGTTGTGATTTTCATATGTTCTATTTTTTTCGTGATTCCTGTTATCATAATTTTGTTGTCTATTGTAATTTTGGTATTCTCTCGGCCTATCTTCGTTTGTTGATTGGGCATGTCGGTTTCTCTGGTCATAATTTGATTGATACCTTCTTGCCGGTCCATTATATTGTTCATGTTGTCTTCTGTTTCGCATTTCTCTTCTTTTTGCTTCCCTTACTTGAAGGAATTGGCACAAACTATCAATATCTTGATAGTTTCTCAAAATCACGTGGTCCTCCAGCGTTTCTTCGAAATGTCTGCTTATCATTTCTACCAGTTGTTCGGTAGAGTATTTGTGGTCTAGATATTTGGAATTGTTATATATCTGCAAAGCATATCTTTCTTCCGATATTCCCATTTTCTCGTGATATCTTCCATTCTGTAGCTCTTGGTTGATTTCCCTTTGTTTAACTTTCCCCCAGAAATAGTTGAGAAATTTATTTTCGAAATCTGTCCAATTTTCAAACTCATCTTCTTTACTTTCATACCATAACGCTGCTCCTTCTTTCAGATGGTTTCTAATTGTTTCTTTGCAGTCGTCAAAATATCTAATATGTTGTAATTTGGTTTTCAAATTTTTAACAAATGGTACTGGGTGTGTTTTTCTAATATCCCCTCCAAATTGTATTTTCGCGTCGCTTGTACTAAGGATAATCATTTCCCTTCTTTCTCCACAATTCTGTTGATTCTTGAGTTACGCAATTTGTTTTTCGTTTTGCTTAAATTTTTCTTCTATTTCTCGCCTGTCTTCTTGTATTGCATTTTCAAATTTGCTTTCTAACTGTTCTAATTCCATCTTCTGCACAGTCTTAATATCCTTCATTTTAGTTTCTATTTCTTCTCGTTGCATCTTCAGTTTCCTTTCTGTTTCTTCTCTAACTTTTTCTAAACAGGCTTTCACTTCATTTTCATATTTTTCCAAATGCTTTTCCAATTTGCCATCATTCTCTTCCAATTTCTGTTCTATTCTCTGTGATATTTCTCTTTGTGTTTCTTCCATTTTTTGTTGTGTTATTTCCATGGCTCGTTTTGCTTCCTGTTGATTTTTCTCTATTTTTTGTTGTTTCTTCCATGGCTCGTTTTGATTCCTGTTGATTTTCTTGCATTGTCCTTTTTGTTTCCTGTTGATTTCTATCCATTTGTTGTGATTGGAGTTGCATCAGTTGCAATAGTTTCTCTATTCCTGTTAATTCCTGTTCTTTTCTCTCCATAATCGTTGTATCTCCTTCATTACCCAATCCTTCTTCAACAATTTTTTCCTCTTCTCTGTTATTCTCTCTGCTTTCTTGCATTTTGCTTTGCCTCCTTGTGGTCGACATGTTGTTTCTTTTTGTTACTGTTTTCTTTGTCCCCGCCAAATGTGAAATTTTACAACACTCTATAAGTTGCAGAACACGACAAATATTTCTCCCCAAATTTAATAAATTTTCGCCACAAATATCAAATAGGCAATCAGTAAATTTCAAAATAAATATCAAATGTACGATTGGTAAAAATATTAAATAATTCAATAGCAGTAAATATCAACTACCTACGATCAATCCATAAATCAAAAATATTTTTACACCTGGAAAAATTGTCAAATTATCTCTGGATCACCTGTAGTTATTCCTTATCTCTTTCCCTACCATCAAATGCAAAGCTGCGATATTTTTTAAGCCACCACGTTCTGGGCTCCAGTTAATGTGATATTCAAAGATCGGTGTGCTCAAAGCACTTGATTAGATAATTAACTAATTAATTAAATTTAATTTTAATGATGCACTTATGATTTAATCACACTATTTAATGCTCTAATCTCAGGGTTTTATATTCTCGTGCTTCAATATCTCCTTTGCTTTACATATGATAAATAAGGTCAAAGATTAACGGAATAAAACACATATATGGTACAAAAGCATCTATTGAAATAAATTCACCCTCAAAATATCCTCTAAAAATAATATTTCCTATTCTGATTATTGAAATAACCCTACCACTATCTAAAGTACTTATTGAAATTTGCGTTATGAATAATTCTACAAAAAAAATAAAACTGTCTCTCGGATGATGAGTTGTCCAAATTCTTGTCTCTGGTCGCCTACAATTTACTCTTAGCAGCCCCCTATGTAGTCAGCAATCTCGCAACAAATTATTGCAAGCCTATTGTCATTAATGACCCCCTACAGATGCACGTATCTTTCAAAAAACAATGCTAGCCTTTTCTCCTCTCGATAAACTGAATCTATTTCTCGTTCCGGCATGCAACGGTGACTCTTGGAATATAAGTAGAACAATATAACTTACAATGCTTTACGTGATGAGCTTCCGTCAGGACACTTATTTCAACAAACTCACAACTATTCACTTATCTGCCTTACTACTTCAGGAGACTCTTAGAGATCACCACTAGTCGACTTAACGATCATTTAACAACTGACTCTTCTTCCACCCTCTAACATTTCGCTAAACTCCCATTCTTCATACCTAGCCCCTCCTTTTTCCTTCTTCACCAATCCGAGTTCCTCAATTTTATCCCCATCTACCTTTCAGATAACAAACACCAATTTTCCCTACCATTAGAAATTTCCTAAAACTAATTACATGCCAATCGGTTTTTTTTTCCTTTCTTAATATCTAAACAAAGATTACATTCATTTAAATTTCTAAATACAATTGTTCCCTCGCCGCAAAAGTCCATTTGGGAAACCCGGTCTCATTGTCCAAACACATAACCACTTTCTTATCATACTAACTGTACAAAGAAAATACTTAATCCCTATTTAAATTTTGTTTACCTACGGCCATCCAAAGATAATTGACTTTCATTTCTTCGAAATGAATTTTGGTATATTTTTATTATATGTTTTAACTTTTCTAAAATATTAAGATCGAAACCATATTAATTCAAATTTTACATATCTTAACAATATATATATATATATATATATATATATATATATATATATATATATATATATATATATATATATATATACATATATATTGTTATATTTCTATTTGATATGAAAATTAAATTTTGATAATTATAAACAAAATTCAATTTAATATAAAATATTTTCAATTTTCTCAACCACGGGCATATAAATTTAGAACAACCTGTATACAACAAATTGTTATATTTAATTTTAAGAAGTGATTAGAAAAAGCTTACGGAACTCGGGACAATGCGCTTAGAAAAAACAAAGTGAATGGCGCGTACCATTATCGTTGTTCGCGGAAGGTTCGATCATTAGCCTATGCTAAATAAAACTCAAGTGAAATCGATAATAGGTCATTATCGTTGTTCGCGGAAGGTTCGATCATTAGCCGATGATAAATAAGACTTAGTGGAAATAGAGAATAGGTCATTAAATTTTGTAAATAGTAGAAAGTAATTTTAGAATGGGAATTAACTATTTTCTTCGAAATCCATTAAGCATATTTAGAAAGATTAAAAATTGGTTTTGAGGAAGACTGCGAATGAGAGTTGGTGGTGGAAGGTTGATTTGTGAATCTGGAAGGGATATTTAGAAAGTAGGGGAATGAATGACAAATAGAGATCACAATGTTTTGAGCTGTCGAGAAGTGAAGTCCAGTAGTAGACGGTAGTGTACGGAGAGTGAGAAAGCCGGTGTAGATCCGTGAGTGTGGAGTATCTATCGTGGAACGAGAGGTAGGCCAGGTTGAGAGTAAAAGAACCTCCTTGGGCCAAGAGTGTCCCGGTAGCTGATTGCAGTTTCGAAAAAGGTAGAATACAGCATCACGACAGAAGCAGGAACGAGAGCTATACGAGCTAGTTTTCAAAGGAGAACATTACTGAAAGCCAGGACGAGGTTTTGATCGCAGCCAAGGATAGCAGGAAACGGGTCTTGTGTGAAGACATTCTCAGTTCACCAAAAAAAAGGTCAGTCTCATTTGTTTGGACATGAATGTATGGGTTTTTCGTATTAAATACCACATTATAAATTGAAGAACATAATAAATAATATCAGAAAAGCTTCATCAAACTTAAATAGAATTGTTGCTAATAAATCCTAATAGTTAAATGTTAATAGAAACTTTCAATTGGAAACCAAAAGGAAATAAGATTCCCATTTGTAAATGTTATGTTTAAGAATAATAAGATCTAGCAAATATTAAGCAGTGTCTGTGACAAGAAGCCAAAGCAAAGACAACAAAAAACAAAAAGAACATTCAAATCAAGAGAATAATTCAGACCAAGAAGATATTTTAGACACGACAATCATGGCATCAGAACAGCAAGAATTATCAGGTATAGATAAATTATTACAAATGATGCAACTCCAGTCACAAAGAATGGAACAGAAAATGGATGAAACACAACAAAAACTGGATGACAATCAAAGAGAAACAAATCAAAAAATGGATGAATCACAACAAAAAATGGAACAGAAAATGGATAAAGTGGAGCAAAAAATGGATGACAATCAACAGGAAACAAAACAAGCGATAGAAGAGAACAATAAGAAAATAGAGGAACGCATAGAAAAGTATGAAATGAAAATTAAAGATCACATGCAAAAACAAGAAATGAGAATGAAGGACCACATGAAAGAACAAGAAATGAAAATTCAAAATAAAATGAAGGAGTTAACGAATTGCCAGAAAAAAGAAATGGAAAGTTTGGAAAACAAGTTGCAAAACGCTATTCAAGCAGACATAGAAGAAGTGGAAAGAAAGATTGGGGAAATCAATACTCAACAGAATGTCGGAGAAAGAAGAGAAATGGTTATACATAGAACAGATGACGTGAAGATAAGGTTTGGCGGGGATGTAAGAAGATTACACCCAGTGCCGTTCATAAATAGCCTAAAAAAGAAAATACAGCACATCGGAAATTTCGAAACAGCAAAAGAAACTATCAGAAACCATCTCAAATATGAAGCAAGCCTATGGTTCGATAGTAAAGAAGAAGAATTCGGTAATTGGCAACAATTTGAACAAAAATTTTTGAATTATTTCTGGGGAAAGGTCCAACAATTGGAAATTAACAAGGAATTGCAAAATGGGAAATACAAGGATAGGATGGGTGTATCAGAAAGGACATATGCTTTGCAAATTTACAATAATGCAAAACATTTACAATATAATTACTCATCGGAACAATTAGTCGAACTGATTGCAAGACATTTCGAGGAAACGCTGGAAGACTATATCACATTGCAAAATTACAAAGACATAGATAGTTTATGCCAATTCCTACAAATAAGAGAATCACGTCTAAGAGAAAGAAAATCAAGAAGGTCGCGAGAAGATTACAGGCCCCGAGAAACACAAGATTACAGAGATAGAAATCAAAATAGGAGGGACTATACAAGACGAGATTTTAATCCCAGAAGGGAAAACGAAAATAGAGACAACGGAAGAGGAAATTATGAACAAAGAAATAGGCAATGGAATGAGGACAGAAATCGAGAATACCAGAATAGAAACACCACACGCTCAAATCAAGAAAACAGAAATAATGGTAGACAAAATGAACAGGGATATCGAGAAAACCGAAACAGATCCGACAGACCAAGAGAAAATAGAAGAGAAGTAAATAATACCCAGACAGATGAAAATGACGGAGAGAGACATTATGACGAAAATATAAACAACGATGTGCAACCGGCGTCTTTTCACGACGGCGCTCACTAAAAACCAAAAATCAAACAGGAATCTTTTGTCACCCCAAGGAGTTTATTAAATTGGCAGGAAACAACGAAAAGAAAAATGGAGTTAATTTAAAATTTGTGGATGGATTTATCAACGAGAAACCAATTAAAATTATGATAGACACTGGATCTGAAATAACATTGGTCAACAGAAAACTAATAGAAGAAGTTAACTTAACAAAGTTAATTTACAAAATACCCTGGGGTAAATATAGTGGGCGCAAACAAACGGACATTGGCAACTATAAATGAAGGCATACGAGTAATGGTACGACTGGGTAAGAATATGTATGCACTACAATGTGTAATAATGCTAAACATGTCACATGACATGATAGTAGGAGTTGACGAATTGGCAGAAAAACATGTAGTGATAGATTTTAAAAATAATACGATGAAACTAACAGAAGAAAAAGAAAAAGAACAGGACAAGGAACATGAGAAACAAAATACGGACGAATCAGGTAAAGAACAAACAGTGGAAATGAATTTGGCAGCGAAGCAAGGACAAAGAAAAAAAGGAGAAAAGGTCAGAAAAAGATAAAAGAAAATGAAACCTGTGGCTCCTCAAAAGAAGAGTTGAGCCCAGAAGAAGAAAATTTGAGAGTATCAGAAACAAAGGAAACCTGGGATTCCTCAAAAGAAGAGACGAGCTCAGGAGAAGAAGAAATAAAGCTAAAAAATGAAAGTGAAAAGAATATTATTGAAACAGTGGTATTTGAAGAGGAGGTATATGCAAACGAGGATGCAGAATGCACGGTAAACATGTGTGAAGAATCTGAGAAAGAAGACAGAAAATTAATATGTGGAGAAGGGAAAGAAAAAGAATTGCGGTTGATGTTAAGAAACTACGAAAATTTGATCAATGAGGAAAACAGAGTGGCTAAAAAGTACGAACATTCATTTGAGGTGAAAAACTTGGGAAATTTTCGATCAAAGACGTACCAGATTCCATACAAGTATCGACAAGAGGTGAAAGAAGAAATAAATAAAATGTTGGAAGATCAAATCATCGAAAGATGTGATTCACCGTATGTTAACCCGATTGTGATAGTAAAGAAAAGCAATGGAGAATTGAGATTATGTTTAGATGCCAGGACTATCAACCAGCACACTGTATCACAATATGAATCACCTCTAAACATCGAGGCCATTTTTGGAAGAATCACCGGATCACACATATTTTCGAAAATTGACTTAAAACACAGTTTTTGGTTGATACCGTTAGCTGAAAAGTGTAGAAACTACACCGCTTTTTCTATTGATGGTATTGTCTACCGGTTTAAGGTAGTGCCATTTGGATTGCAGAGTGCTTGTGCTGCACTCGTTCGAGCTCTACATACCATTTTGAATCGCCGTGAAGATTTCATAGTTCATTATATCGATGATTTATTAATTTTTTCACAAGATACTCAGAGTCATCTGGAACACATAGAAATAATTCTGGAAGAATTGGACACAGCGGGATTGAAATTAAACATTGAAAAATGTCAATTTTTTCAAAAAGAAGTCATTTATTTGGGTTTTCAATTGGACACCAAAACAGTAAGATTAGCCGAAGACAGAGTCAAGCTCATAGATGAATACCCAAGACCAACGAATTTGAAAACATTGAGAGGTTTTCTTGGCACGATAAATTATTTTAAAAAGCTGATTCCCGATTTGAGCCAAAAGGAAATCCCTCTGATAAAATTGCTTAAAAAAGGAATAAAATGGAATTGGAAAGAAGAACAGGAGGAAGCTTTCGAAACATTAAAACGAGAATTCGCAAAAGGAACGAAAATATACCACCCCATTTACAATTTACCTTTTATACTCCGAACTGATGCGTCCATACAAAAATTTGCAGGAGTTCTGTCTCAAATACAAAACGACCAAGAAGTGCCGATATGTTTTATATCTCGAGTGACTAAAACACATGAGAGAAAATATAGTGTTACAGAATTGGAGTTTGCCAGTGTACTATATTGCGTAAACAAATTGAGGTTTTACTTATTGGGAGCAAAATTCACAATCGAAACAGACCATGCAGCTTTAGTGCATATCATGAAGAACAGATTAGTAAATAATAGAATACATAGAGGCATTCTATTATTACAGGAGTATGATTTTGAGTTCCGATATATAAAAGGAAAAGACAACATAATAGCCGACGCTCTAACACGGGATGAGGACACCGGAAAAAAGGAAACAATTACTCTACAGGTGGGACTAAATAGATTAATACAAGAAGAAGGGATATATTCGTTAAATGAGATAAGGACAAACCAGGAAGACCTAGAGGAAAGAGAGAAAAGAAGAGCGGAAGTAGAAAATGACATATATTTTAAGAGAATAGACGGAAAGGAACTATATTTAGTGACACAGACATTGGCCGAAAAGATAATAAAGAAATTACATGAGGACAATGGGCATATCGGTAGCAGAAAAGTTTGGCTCGTTTTTAGGGAAAATTACATCAGCCGACAGGATTACCGCATTGCAAAGGAAATTACCCAGAAGTGCGATGTATGTCAAAAATATAAGAGTCGGAATTTCAAAAACGAAAATGTTGCCAAAAATATTGAAGCCCGAAACAAACTAGACATTGTAGCAATAGATATGTTAAGCGATCTAATTATGACCACTAAAAGGAACAAACATATTCTGGTAATGGTGGATGTGTTTTCAAAATACGTAAAATTATATAGTTGCCGCACCACAAAGGGGGAAGAAATATTAAGAAAAATCGACAATTTTATAGCCATAGTAGGAACACCAAAAAAGATTCTACTGGACAATGCAACGTATTTCCGAAATGATCGTTTCAAGGGACAACTTCGAGAACGAGGAATAGAGACAAATTTTGTCAGCATCAGGCATCCACAGAGTAATCCTTCGGAACGATTCATACAGGAAGTGACGAAATTTCTTCGCATTGCAACAGATGGTCAACATCGCCACTGGGACAGGAAAATGGCGGAAATAGAAAGGTATCTAAATACAATTCCGAGCACAGTAACAAAAGAGACCCCAGAATACATCATGAAGGGTGTACTGCCGATAAGGCCATGGGAAGACCAAGAGCCAAAAGAATATCAACAGGTGATTGAAACCGTACAGAGAAGATTACGGCGAAGCAACGAAAAATATATCCAAAGACAGGAACAAAATAGAAAAAGAAGACCAGTGACTTTCCAAAAGGGTGAAAAAGTACTCGTGAGGGCATTACGAGTATCAAATCTTCCTGGGGGCATTTGCGCATAGTTGATGCCTGTTTTCGAAGGCCCGTACATCGTGAATAATGAAAATGGGATAAATAGTTATGAGTTGAGGCACAGGAACTCGGAAAAGATCCGAGGAATTTATAATATTCACGATGTATACAAATATCACGAAAAAAGACAGATACATGAAGTAGATAGTAAGTTAGGATATAAGACGTAGTAAAAAGGAAATATACAGGGAGTTGGTTTTGCCTCGAGAAAATTTATTTAAAAATGCAGATAAAATTTATCGAATACAAGGCGGGGATTTGTTATATTTCTATTTGATATGAAAATTAAATTTTGATAATTATAAACAAAATTCAATTTAATATAAAATATTTTCAATTTTCTCAACCACGGGCATATAAATTTAGAACAACCTGTATACAACAAATTGTTATATTTAATTTTAAGAAGTGATTAGAAAAAGCTTACGGAACTCGGGACAATGCGCTTAGAAAAAACAAAGTGAATGGCGCGTACCATTATCGTTGTTCGCGGAAGGTTCGATCATTAGCCTATGCTAAATAAAACTCAAGTGAAATCGATAATAGGTCATTATCGTTGTTCGCGGAAGGTTCGATCATTAGCCGATGATAAATAAGACTTAGTGGAAATAGAGAATAGGTCATTAAATTTTGTAAATAGTAGAAAGTAATTTTAGAATGGGAATTAACTATTTTCTTTGAAATCCATTAAGCATATTTAGAAAGATTAAAAATTGGTTTTGAGGAAGACTGCGAATGAGAGTTGGTGGTGGAAGGTTGATTTGTGAATCTGGAAGGAATATTTAGAAAGTAGGGGAATGAATGACAAATAGAGATCAGAATGTTTTGAGCTGTCGAGAAGTGAAGTCCAGTAGTAGACGGTAGTGTACGGAGAGTGAGAAAGCCGGTGTAGATCCGTGAGTGTGGAGTATCTATCGTGGAACGAGAGGTAGGCCAGGTTGAGAGTAAAAGAACCTCCTTGAGCCAAGAGTGTCCCGGTAGCTGATTGCAGTTTCGAAAAAGGTAGAATACAGCATCACGACAGAAGCAGGAACGAGAGCTATACGAGCTAGTTTTCAAAGGAGAACATTACTGAAAGCCAGGACGAGGTTTTGATCGCAGCCAAGGATAGCAGGAAACGGGTCTTGTGTGAAGACATTCTCAGTTCACCAAAAAAAAGGTCAGTCTCATTTGTTTGGACATGAATGTATGGGTTTTTCGTATTAAATACCACATTATAAATTGAATAACATAATAAATAATATCAGAAAAGCTTCATCAAACTTAAATAGAATGGTTGCTAATAAATCCTAATAGTTAAATTTTAATAAAAACTTTCAATTGGAAACCAAAAGGAAATAAGATTCCCATTTGTAAATGTTATGTTTGAGAATAATAAGATCTAGCAAATATTAAGCAGTGATTGCCATTTAAATAAAATAAACAATATTTTGATTATAATTGTAACCCATATGTGTGTATTATTTTACTCTTTTCTTTCATATCCCGATTAGGAACCATTGAGAAATACTTAGAAGCCACGTAAGTAAGTAATTAATTTTATAAAAAGCCCTCAGATTGAAAACATATTGAAATGTGATCTGGTAAATTAATTAGATTATGATTAATGCATTGATTAAAATAAATGACATATAAGAATATTATCTCATATCAATAATCAAGATCACATCAATATATATATATACTTAACACAACAATAAGACAAACAACACTATAAAATATAACAAAGAAATAAAAGCAACTACATACTTAATTAGTGACGACCCAAATGTTCAAATTGTTGCCCATAATTTACGATGCAAGTATCGCAAGATTTTTTTCAAGAATAGATGGAACAGTAGTCTCAATTTTGGCTTTCGCAATGCTTTGAATGGCGTTTCGTATTCTCTTTATTCTAGATCAGGTTTTCTCGAGGCAAAAACAAAGTCTTTAATCCTTCCCCGTAAATAAAAGTCTAAAACAGTTAAATATGTTGCTATTTAATCTACTCTTAAAAGAGTAATTGCGTGCATCAAAAATGATGAGCAAAAATTTGAACATTTAGACAGTCATTAAGACTAAGTAAGTAGTTGATTTTATTTCTTTGTTATATTTGATAGTGTTGTTAGTCTTATTGTTGTTTTAATTAATTATATACCTTTACACCTGGAAAATGTTTATTTGTTTTTTCCGTAGCACACTACTTTTCCTTAACCTCGATTACCGGAGACAATAAGAGTTAGGTTTAAACTTTACACATTCCTTAAGATATCACGAGATAGAAAAAAGATACCGAATCGACATGCGGTTTTCGGTATTATGTTGCTAATTTTATCTAATTTTGTAATACAGGATTAAAAATGCATACTTGTATTTAATATTTTCCAAAGAAAACTAGATTTCTGAAAATAATTAAATAACGCCTCCAATCTTGCATGCTACTTATTAGGCTATTTCGAAAATATGACATTTACATTGACGAAAAAAGTTTCAACAAGACAAAGTATGCAAAATTCGATTAAGCAGAACCGGACTTACAGCTATTTTTTCATAAGAAGGTTCCCACTCACTCTTTTTCATAAGAAGGCCCTTATTTGCAAAGGTAGACTTAAACTTGTGAAATCAAATATGCGCAGAATTTGATGAAGAATACGATGATTGGATTTCCAGTGCCCTTTCATTAGGTAAATTTGGTAAAATTTTGATTTTCTAATTTTTGATATTCAATTACGCCTTCTAGCGGTTGACCTACAATTATGAAAATAGTTTCCAGGCTTTTCCGGAGGAAACTTTTGTTATAAATATTTTTTCTCAAAGCTATACTATAAACGGTTCATGAGATATGGCCGAGAGCCATTCTTATTGGGACACCCGGTACATTTATACATACCTTAAAAAATAAAAACTACGTTTTTTCTACAGAGAGTTTATTGTTGTTTTTAGTTACCAGGCTTGTTCAACTGAAACCCATCTTTGGCCCAGAAAAAATTTATTTACAAATTTAATATAATATCTATAAAAAATAATTACCACTACACTTAAAGCACATATTTCTTGTTGTTTGAACAACCGATTAATGCCTTGCTTAAAGAATTCTTGTGGCTGTTGATTCTTGTCCGACAGGCAACAATTAGTTTTTAGGGCCTTTTTCGGTGGCCCAAAAATATGAAAATCGCAAGGCAATAAATCGGAAGTGTAGGCTGGATGCTGCAATATCCTCTTCCTATGTCGCTGTGGATTTTCTTTCACTACTTTGGATGATTGTCAATTAGATGCTTGTCTCTGTAGATCTTGGGCATGTCCTAACCAAATCAATGGAAACAGTGTGTCGGGGCTCTTCTACAGAGGACTGTCACATTTTTTCTTCATGTTTCACCTGCAACGGTATACACTGAAGGCATTTTTTTTAACATTATAAGGCCACTAGTATTTTTGTACTATTCTGTAAATGGCTTGCTCTTACGCAGTTGCTATTCGTTTTCTATTCGAGTTGGGTTCCTATTCGGATTTAGTTCCTTTTCGGTTCTTATTCGATTTGTTTCCTATTCGGTTTCCATTCGGGTTCAGTTCCTTTTCGGTTATTATTCGGCTTGGTTCCTATTCTGTTTCTAATCGGGTTCATTTCTTTTTCGGTTCTTCAAGATTTTATTCAAAATGGGAGTATGCTAATACTGGAGCTCATGTAATTCATCGTTGGTCGGCCAACCTGTCGTGGCACCCGATACTAAGTCTTTGTTTGTTTTTGCTGGTTAAATTGGCATTTTTTGCTCAGCTAGCAGTTTGTGACCAGTATAGTTTAAGTGTATAAACATTTTCAATTTCTTTGCAACACGAAAATGAAGCAGCTGCATAATACTCTGGTTAAATCGGAGAGTGCAGGAAGAGTCTATACCGGTTTCGGAGTTTTTTTCCTCCTCATCAGTAGTCCAATATCCTCTTCTCTCCGATTTCCCCAGGTATCATACTTTGGGCCTTTCCGAATTGCAAAGAACGAAATGTCACGGATGAACTAGAGCCATCTACCGAAAAACAGAATAAGTTATCAATCGAAGTAGCACAGAAAATGACAATAAATATCGTTCCCATACCACCAGATTGGCAGCAGGTGGAATACTTTCTTTGGTTACAACCTCCCGACACTTTCAAAAAATTTAAATCATACAAGATGCCCGGGAAGTTAAGATGAGAAAATTTTAAATAATTCACAACCCATCACCCACCGGCTCAGGGTGGTAAAAGTTCCAACAAGAAAGATTCCTTAGTACTCAACAAAAGAGTAAATGAATTAAAATGTATAAAAATTTTCAATTTCTTTGCAACACCAAAATCCAGCAGCTGCATAATACTCTGGTTAAATCGGAGGGTGCAGGAAGAGTCTATACCGGTTTCGGAGGTTTTTTCTTTCTCATCAGTAGTCCCATATCCTCTTCTCTCCGATTTCCCCAGGTATCATACTTCGGGCCTTTCCGAATTGTAAAGAACGAAATGTCGCGGATGAACTAGAGCCATCTACCGAAAAATAAAATAAGTTATCAATCGAAGTAGCACAGAAAACCACAATACATATCGTTTCCATACCACCAGATTGACAACAGGTGGAATACTTTTTTGGTTACAACCTCCCGAGATTTTCAAAAATTATAAATCATACAGGATGCCGAGGAAATTAAGATGAGAGAATTTTAAATAATTCACAATAAGAAAGATTCCTTAGTACTCAACAAAAGGGTAAATGAATTAAAATAGCTAAACATTTTCATTGGGATTGGGATTGGGATTTTCCCATTGATTTTATTTTCATTTTCTTTGCAACACGAAAATGCAGCAGCTCCATAATACTCTGGTTAAATCGGAGAGTGCAGGACGAGTCTATACCGGTTTCGGGTTTTTTTCCTCCTCATCAGTAGTCCTATAATATCCTCTTCCTAGACTCTTCCTGCACTCTCCGATTTAACCAGAGTATTATGCAGCTGCTGCATTTTCGTGTTGCAAAGAAATTGAAAATGTTTATACATTATAAATCATTTACTCTTTTGTTGAGTACTAAGGAATCTTTCTTGTTGGAACTTTTACCACGCTGAGCAGATGGGTTGTGAATTATTTAAAATTCTCTTATCATAATTTCCTCGGAATCTTGTATGATTTAATTTTTTTGAAAATCTCGGGGGGTTGTAACCAAAGAAAGTATTCCACCTGTTATCAATCTGCTAGTATGGAAAGAATATTTATTGTCGTTTTCTGTGGAACATTTTCTGTCGTTTCTGTCGTTCGATGGACACAAATATTGAAAAAAAAATATTTTAATTGCTGGGATATGAACTCGAATTGCTTTATCACAAGTTTAGTGTCGTAACCACTAGACCATTTGGGAGGTAATGCGACAAAGGCGACAATTTTTTTTAATATTTTAAAAAATCTGATACAAGAATAAAAACAGCTAAAGGCGGTAAAAATGAGTGGCGCATAAAATATTCCAGCTACAAAAGCTCTGATATGAATATTATTTGGAGCAAAAATATATTTTAATTTTGATGGAAAATAAAATTATTGTTTTCACCCAATTTTGATAAAATGTGAAAACGTTGAATTATCCACGTCCGTCTGTCCGTCTGTCTGTCTGTCTGTCTGTCTGTCTGTGATCACAACCCCTCCGTCATTATACCACGTAGAATGACAAATGAGGTGTCAAATGAAAGCTGATAATCCAAGGATGGTACTAAAGGTGAGAAACTTGACCTAAGCTGTCTGTCCGTCTGTCCGTCCGACCGCGAATATAACTCCTCTGTTACTGTACCAGGTTGAATGACAAATGCGGTGTCAAATGAAAGCTTATAATTCAATGATGGTACTAAAGGTGAAAAATTTGACCTAAGCTGTCTGTTCGTCTGTCTGTCCGACCGCGAATATAACTCCTCCGTTACTGTACCAGGTAGAATGACAAGTAAGGTGTCAAATGAAAGCTTATAATTCAATGATGGTACTTAAGCTGAAAAATTTGACCTAGGCTGTCTGTCCGTCTGTCTGTCCGACCGCAAATATAACTCCTTCGTCATTATACCAGGTAGATAGAAAAATATAAGGTGTCAAATGAAAGCTTATAATTCAAGGATATAAACTAAAGTTGATAAATTTGACCTAGGCTTTCGGTCCGTCTGTCCGTCCGACCGCGAATATAACTCCTTCGTCATTATACCAGGTAGAATGACAAATGAGATGTCGAATGAAAGCTTATAATCCAAGAATGGTACTAAAGGTGAGAAATTTGACCTATGACTTCTGGTTTTAGAAAAGCATCCATAAGTACGGTGTTAAAGTCACCGGAATAGTAAAAGTAATATTATTCGACGTGCCTTCGCAAGACTAGAATAAATATATACTTCCGGTTTCAAGACTGTCTGTCTGTCCGTCGCGTCGGCGAATACAACTCCTCTGTTATTAATACAAAGAGAATGACAAATGAGGTGTTGAATGTAAGCTTATAACCCAAGGATGGTATTAAAGATAAGAAATTTGACATCAGATCTCCGGTTTTAGAGTTGCAACCGTAAGTACTGTTTTAAAGTCACCGAAATAGTATAAGCGATATATCATTCGACGTGCCTTAACAAGATGAGAAATATGTAAAATTTTGGTTTCAATATTATTTCCGCTTAAAAAGTTCTAACCAGAAGTGCCATTATCGTCGCAGAAATAGTACATGTCACACATCAATCGAAGCTTATTGTAGAGTTCAAATATCGTCTTCCAGTTCTACTTTCGATTACTTTGGGTGAAAACCTAGGACTTACGAAGTCCAATTACTTGTTATAAACATGAAGAGAAGTATCCATATTTCTCAAAAATGTGGTCTCGAGGTAACAAAGTATGAAAACTCGAAGAGGTAACACAAAGTTTTTTATTTATTAAAAAGTCACATAAGGACGCGTTTCGGCTCTGCACGAGCCATTATTAGCTTAAGTACAGGAACATAGAAAACAAAGGACTGACCAGAAAGAGAAAGGAGAAAGAATCAAGTAGCTAACATTGTATATAAAAAGATGCACACACTTCATCATTATTGGATGAGCTTTTTATAGCATTTTGTTCTTAATAAACTACAATATTTTATAGTTTATTAACAACAAAATGCTATAAATAGATCATCCAATAATGATGAAGTGTACATCTTTTTATATACAATGTTAACTAGTTGATTCTTTCTCCTTTCTCTTTCTGGTCAGTCCTTTGTTTTCTATGTTCCTGTACTTAAGCTGATGATGACTCGTGCAGACAGGGTTGCCAGGTCAGTTTTGATGTCTTCAGTAGTTTTGCTTTAAAAAAATCAGTAGCCATCAGTAGATTTTTTAAGCCATTTATAATACAGTAAAACCTCTGTTAACGGCCACCTCTTAAAATCGGCCACTTCTACTAACGGACAGTTTTTAAATAATGGCCAGTTTAAAATTCTCCAAACTAATTATATTATGTAGATTCGCTTATTTATGAACTGGTAATATCTACGGTCACCTTTATATTACGGACGCGGCCAAGTAATCTCGTATTTTTAAAGCCTTCACAGAAATTTACATACTATATTTATTTATTTGGTCTTTTATATTATACCTAGTGAGCGCGTAAAAGTGAGCGAATAAAATAATTTTTAACATTTATTGCTAATAAACATTTATTGCTTCAAACATTAAGATAATTGAAGATGTAAGTGAATACAGGTCATATGTCACATTTTTTGAGAAAATTGTTTTATTAGGTTCTTGTTCTTCGAATGTGCTGTTTAAACTTTTAGAATTTTAAAATAACCTATTAGTACTCAAATAAAAATAATAGGAATGTATTAAAGCAATATTCACACTAGATTTTCGAAATTCTAGTGGACAAAGGTATTATGTCCAAAATCGCGTTTGGACATTATCCATGTTAAATGCGTAAATATAAAGAATTTTTTCTATGACTTTGGAGATCTGCTGGTAAACCTCCATTTATGTAAAAGCAAACGAGCAAAAGCAAAAAGCAGTTCAAATGAAAAGGTTAATTTTCGTGTTAATGTAAAATCGACAAGAGTGGACGAATTTGGCTGTTATCTCTATAATACATACCTTAATGACTACATGACATTTTAGCAAGTAGATTTAAGAAAAAAAAGGACAGCACATCTGACCAGAACTGAATATAGACCAAGAAAACTGGAAAATAAAACTGGCGGTCTGAAAAGTTTGGACATATACGTATAAAAGTTTGGAAAAACTGCAAAATTTAAGAGACTGAATAAAATTTGTTTCCTAAGAGTATACATGGTTTTACGAAAACACAATACAAACATAGAGGAAAATAAAGAAAATCCCAAAAAGAAAAGAAGAACCTAATAAAAAATATGTTTTTTTTTAATTTTACATTTTGTATTGTAATTTTTTTGAAAATAAATTCTCATTTTTGATACCTAACTGTTTTATCCACTTGACCCTAACATTTTTTTATTATTTTTATATGGATAAAGGTAATAATATGTCCACAAAAATTGAAATATTTGGCTTAAGTTAACTTTTTTTAAACTCAATTTAAAATTAAAAAAAATCACCTTCAGATAGGTACCTCTTTAAAAAAGAGTAGCAATGCAAATTTATAAAATAAATAATTAACTTGGAACAAAAGACACTAAAATGCTCATTACTCAAAAGCATTATTTTGTGGCATACGACCTTTATCCACTTACGTCTTCAATTATTTATACAGAGTACAAAAAAATTATTGAATTAAATTAATTGACACAAAAAGGAGAATGTAGGTATGTAATTTACTTAATTCAAAATACATTTTACTATTGCCAGAAAACATCAAAAAATATTTATTTGCTAAATAAATAGTTTTTCTGCACGCTCTGAACGTATTGGAAACAGAATAAGTACATACAAAGTACTAAAGACAAAAATTACCCGTTTCTTTTACCAAAAAATAAAGTACCTATACCTATTCATCAGATAGGTACTCATAAATCACCTCATAAATTATATCGAGGCGTCGCAATACCAGATGGTTTGGTTGTTGACACATTTCTCTCTCAACGCAAGAGTCCCTTTGTTATCGTAAGTAGCCACTTTGACATCATTATTACCATGACAAATTAATTCTAAACATCCCATATACGACTATTTTTAGAAATTTAGGTAAAGTGAAACCAAAGAAGATTAAAGGTCGCGTCATATTATAATGCACGTCGCGTTTTCGGCACGTAGCGTTTGCAGACCGGCAATCGGACTTCCCATTCACATTATCATACATAGAACGTTTACGTTGGTTTCAGTTTGGTGCGGTGCAGATGTGTTTATTGTCACAACACATGTTTACATGACAAATTGCCTCGAAAACTACTTTTTAAATTAGACCGGGCAGTATCGTCGCCCCGGCTAGCGAAATTATTCCGATTCGATATTTTTAAACAAACTTACTCAAAAAGAAGTCCTTATAACATATCCACAGGGTGCCGGGCGGTACCGTGGTCGAAAAATTGTTTAAACATTTTTTTAAACAAATTCACAAAAAATTTTTTTTCATTTAGAGCAATATTTTTTTAGATAAACTGGGTCATTCTGGGCAAAAAAGGTCTCTTGTCATTTTTCTCTAAAATTGATTGTTGTCGAGTTACATGCGATTAAAAATTTGAAAAATGCGAAAAGGCCATTTTCAAGGCTTAATAACTCGATTAAAAGTATTATTATGAATTTCAATAAGTGACCAAACCAAGTTTCAAACCCCTTCTTCAAGGTCCCAAAGAGATTTTTGTCATTATTTTACTACAAAGCTGTTATTTTTAGTTATTAACAATTAGCGCTATAGTCCAACTGTATCGTCGCCCCCGTTAGCGAAACTATTTCGATTAGATTTTTTTGCACAAACTTACTCAAAAAGAGTCCTTATAACAAACACATCCACAGGGTGCCGGGCGGTGCCCTTGTCAAAAAATTGTTTTAACAATTGTTATTAAACAAATTCACAAAAATAATTTTTTCATTACGAACGATTTTTTTTTAGATAATTTGGTTATTCTTAGCAAAAACGTATCTTGCAAAAATGCGGAAATGGCCATATAACTCGACAACAATCAATTTTAGAGAAAAATCACAAGAGACCTTTTTTGCCCAGAATAACTCAAATTATTATTAATTTGGGTTTAATTAAATTATTAATAAAAAATTATTTTTGTGAATTTGTTTAACAAAAATTGTCTAAACAATTTTTAGACCACGGCACCGCCCGGAACCCTGTTGATGTGTTATAAGGACCTCTTTTTGAGTAAGTTTGTGCAAAAAAATCTAATTTCGCTAACGAGGGCGACGATACAGTTGGACTATAGCGGTAATTGTTAATAGTTAAAAATAACAGCTTTGTAATAAAATAATGACAAAAATCTCTTCAGGACCTTGAAGAAGTTGTTTGAAACTTGATTTGGTCACTTATTGAAATTCATAATAATAATTTTTAATCGAGTTATTAAGCCTTGAAAATAGCCATTTTCGCAATTTTAGAGAAAAATGACAAGAAACCTTTTTTGCTCAGAATTACCCAAATTATCTAAAAAAAATACTGCTCGAATGAAAAAATATTTTTGTGAATTTGTTTAAAAATGATTGTTTAAACAATTTTTCGACCACGGCACCGTCTGGCACCCTGTGGATATGTTATAAGAACCTCTCTTTGAGTAAATTTGTGCAAAAAATCGAATAGGAATAATTTCGCTAGCGAGGGCGACGATACTGACCGGTCTAAATACTCTGTATCAAATTCAAAGAAATACCTAAATAAACAACGAGGGGAAAACGACCCGTAGCTGTCAACATCCGAAAAATATTGTTTTCGAATGAACCTAACGCAGACGTAACGTGTCTTATACGCTACGTTACGTGTCTTATACGCACAATATGAATGGTTCAATTTAAAAACCATTAAATTATATTTTTCGCAAACGAAACGCTACGTGCCGAAAACGCGACGTGCATTATAATATGAGGCGACCTTAACACGTTGTTGGATGTTCGGTTTTGAATTTTTTTAGATTTGTTAGTAGAAGTTTTCAGTAGCTCGGTAAAATTGAGTTCAAATAAGTAGGTTTTATACAGTGATCAGTAGATCAGTAGATTGGATTTTAAATCAGTAGTTCTACTGAAAAATCAGTAGACCTGGTAACCCTGCGTGCAGAGCCGAAACGCGTTTATATGACTTTTTAATAAATAAAAACTTTGTGGTATTTCTTCGAGTTTTCGTACTTTGTAAAAATTATTATAGTTTTATTTTGAAAGATTTTTCCATGGCTTTTGCTAAATTTGAAATAAAACGCGCCACAAAAACGCACCTTTCATAAAGCTTGCAGTTTGAAGCTCTTTTGTGGCACGTTTATTTTAAATTTAGCAAATACTATGGAAGAATATTTCAAAAAAAAACTAATTTTATTTTCCATCAAAACAAAATGCATTTTTGCGCCAAGTAATATTCATATCAGTTCTTTTGTAGCTGGAATATTGTGTGCGCCAATCATTTTTACCGCGTTTAGCGGTTTTTTAGTTTTGTATACCAATAATTATTCTAGTAGAAGTTTTTACTTCATTTTTAACTAGTTTAGTACACAGCCAACCAATGGGAACTTTCCCACTAATAATATTAATCTATACATTTAAAAAACTTATATTACAGATACGTATAAGAACCTATTTATTACGTTTCCCCATTACAAGCTTTTGCAAATCTGTCTAGTCAATTATTCATTTCGTTGCGTTGTTTAGAAATTCAAAGTTTATTTCGAATTCTGATGAAATTCTAGGGCCGATATAATGACACGTATCATACATATGAATGCAGAATCCCGTCATGAAGCAGAATATCTAATTAAGCTAGATACATAATTACCAAGACATAATCTCAGACATCCGTCACGAATAATAGTGTGATGCAGTGTGCTGAATAATAGTACGATTCCTATAACGTACATAGAAATAACTATGAGAAGAACATATAATTTAAGAATAAAATAGTTAAGTGGAAATAAAAAAATTCAATGGTGACAAGTGCAAAAGCACTTTGGATCCCGCGTATCAAAAAAAAGTTGATTAATAGCAGGCTGAAAATTTGTTAATAGCTTAACGGTGTCTAGTCGGACCAACTTTGATGTACGGGAACACTGAAACAGGGGAAGTTTTAATGGTGGAATAGTTTAAAAATTTGTAACGCCAGATTACGAAAACGTTCCATGTATTTTGTCGGACAGAACATCCAATTGATTTGTTACCCTTTCATTAAACTATCATGCAAAAATCAGAGTGACATTACTAACCAACATGATCCCTTTCATTTGACATGTTCTTTGTGTTCCACTCATTAAAATGCCCAGTTGGTGAAAATTTAAGGATAAGTAGCGGATAGTCCAAGGATCAAAATCTATGTGATTCCGAAAGGCGCTTTTACCATGGGGGTGATTGCCACCTTATCTCGGGGTGGAAATATTTTATTATATTTTGACCGCAAAAGTTAATAAAAACGTTCATTCGAAGTGTTAGTTTTATCATTGATTATTAACTATCCATAGATAGCTCACCTCCTGGTAACCAAAAGACGTATCGGCAACTAGATGGCGCTACTCGAAAACCGTATCGAGATTTCTCAGTCGCTGTCTGACTTGCGAGTAGTTAACAGTGGCGTCAGAGCCGAACTTACCCTATCGGTGTATTACCTTCTAAAAGCTGCGTATTGTGCTGTGATAAGTTAAAGCGGAATTTAAGAGGAAACAGTAGCAATCAACAGGTAGCGAAAACGCGTTCCAAGATTGCGGCTGTAATTTTGAATATTTTTTCGAGATATTTGGCACACGTATTCGTAATATAATAAAGAATGGCGCTACAGAGCCCAGTTTGAAAAATACATTAATATGTGGAAATTACTCTGTAATTAAATACAATATTAAAAAAACGAGCCTGTACCGCCATTAAGAAGAACAAAAAAATACACTTTCTTCAAATAAACTTTTTATCCGATGCCTAGATTTTGTGTCATTTTGGAACTACTAAAATTTTCTATTTCATTAGTAGTTCCAAAATGACACAAAATCTAGGCATCGGATAAAAAAGTTTATTTGAAGAAAGTGTATTTTTTTGTTCTTCTTAATGGCGGCACAGGCTCGTTTTTTTAATATTGTTTTTAATTACAGAGTAATTTCCACATATTAATATATTTTTCAAATTGGGCTCTGTACCGCCATTCTTTATTATATTACGAATACGTGTGCCAAATATCTCGAAAAAATATTCAAAATTACAGCCGCAATCTTGGAACGCGTTTTCGCTACCTGTTGATTGCTACTGTTTCCTCTTAAGACAACAACCACAAATTTATAAACGTGTGGTTACATGTGCATGTTACTGGTTATATTTACTATAAAATTATAAAGAATTTGAATTGGATTAAATGCCATGAAGATTTGCAAGACACTAAAATTCTATTACAGAAATACGAATTAATGTTACTTCTTGAATATGGTGCACATGAATAAAGATTCTTCAGAGATCATCAGATTTGTTTGTTACTATTACTACAATAATGTTAGAAAAAGTTTCACGGGGCCTTTAATTTATTTAAAGTAGATAATTCAGTTTTTGACAATATTGAAACCTATTTGGCTAAGCATATTTTATGAACTAAAAATTGGCTTGAAAACTGTAAAGACCATAAAAGAAAAAATATAAAATTCTTGGTGAAAATCAAACTTTTAAAAATTTGTCAGTGGTATAACATTAATGAAAGCAAACAAAAAACAGAAAATTACTTATTTTCGATAAAAGTAAAGTTAAACAAACATGAATATAATACATACAATAAATGGTCAAGTTAACAAGATCTGGAATTATGCATTTTTTGAGTTGTGTTACTTTTCTTCCGTGTGAGCGATCATTGAAAAATTTTTTATAAAGTTTAGAGAAAAAATGCATTCTTGATAAAAACTTCCATATTTTAAAACTCAAAATGAAAGAATTAGATGTCCTCGGCTATTTATATTTTGGAAATTCCCTGTCATTTTATCAATATTATTCATTTAAACGTTGACAACTTGTGGTGTTTTGTCAAAGAAAAATACAATCCATTGTATTTGGTACACATCACTATCTGCTTTTAATAACCTCTTTGAAGTAATTCCATCAGAAATGTCCTTAGAAATTGTTAAATGAAATAATAATAATGTCGTAGGGCATTTTTGCCGGAGAGATCCTTTCGGATTGTTCCGGCGCCATTTACATCTTTAATCCTGTTTCAAGTAACTAGTGTCGATGTACACTAGCCCAGGGGTACCGACGGCCTAACGTGCTCTCCGAGGTACGGTGAAACGGCTCTTATCATTTTTAGAAATGAAAAATTGATTGTCGTTTGCAGGGCTCAAACCCGCGTGCTCTGGCGTATGAGGCCAGTGATCATGCCGTTGAGCTACGGCCGTAGCTTTGTTCTGTTAAATGTAAAATGTATGCGATCGAACAGTAGATCCTATCGATTTTATTTCACCTCTATACTATTTCTTATTTTCTACAGAATATAATTGACTTCTCTTTTACCATTTCTAGACAAATTGTCAATTTTTTGTAATACAATGTTAGGTACTCTCAGAAAAAAATATATAGCTAATTTTTATTTCCGGTAAATTAAAAATGCAGGCATTTGAGTACCTCTAATATAGTCCATATTTTAGTATTATTGTTTAGTTTTATAACATAACTCAACTTTTTTCTGAACAATGATGTTACTTTTATGTCACATTTCGAGCCATCACAAAATATGTAGGAGTAATTATTCCATTTACTCACGGGTTTTGCCCCGAATTTATATACGTTCAAAATTAGTCCGGTATTAGATAAAATGAGTAATTCTAAGCAACTTTTGTTTTATAGTTTTTTTTTTACTAAGTCAAGGTTTTTCGAGTAATTTGCAAGTGGACATATTCACTTTTCAACAAAAAAAAAACACTTTTTTACACAGTTTTCCGCAAATAACTCAAAATGTAGGTAAGTATTTGATCGAAAAAATAAATATTCTTAACAAAAATATAGGTACCTATCTTATAAAAAAAGTACAGAATGGTATGAAGTTATATATAATAAACGTATGAAGTTTGTAGACCCAGTAGAAACAGAGTTGCAGTTCAGGAGAAATAGGTTCCTATTCGTCTAATTCCAAATCGAATATTTAAACGTAGAATAACTAAAAAATTAGGCACTTTTTGAGAAAACTGAGTATCTTTTTTAAAGTGTTTAAAAAAAGCTTTATTTTTGTTTCTTTTTTAAGTTATTAGCATCAAAAGTAAGTAAGTTACGCTCAGAATAAAATGGTTCCCTTTTTTGTAAAAAAGATTGTAAAAATCACCCCCTAATTAGCGTCTAAAATTAAATTAATCGTCACCGCTTGATAAATTACTTTACTTATGTAGTGTTTATAGTTTATATGATCTGTAAGTTTTGGAAATTTTATAACAGCCATATTTTAACCTATTTTTGTCTTAAAAAAAACAAAAAATATAAAATATTCAGAAAAGCAACCCCCCTTTATAGTCTAAAAAATGCTTTTTTCAGAATTTAAATCAATGTTTTTCGATATAGTCATTTACGATTCACTCAATTTTTGCCGTAGAAAAATTTTTTGCAAACTAGATTCTTGGGAATTAAATAACCTACAATTTTATACTGAAACATTTTTTCGTATCTCTGATGCTAATCTTTCTATTCTGAAGAAAATTGCAGTTTTTACCAAACTACAAATTTCGTTATTCGCTTTTAACTCCAGTTTTTTAGAAACTGGTCATTCTAGGCCAGTCAAACTTCTAGCATGTATTAACAATACATAAATAAATGAGAATAAATAAGGTCAATGACTAAAAACACCGCTAACTTACATTATTATGCTTCCAATTGGATTTCTTCTTTTTTTTTTTCAAAAAAATATATTGATTTTTTAACCGTAACTTTTTTATTTTTTATCTTAGAAAGTCTGTTAAAAAATAATTTTGTAGGCTTTTACAAGATCTATAGGCTTAATAATATTAAATCTTTTTAAAATGCTCAGTTGCAAAAAGAGCTGACTTTGAAAGGGTTGGTCAAGCTGGTTTTTACATGTTATTACAAGTTTTAATTGTAAATAGCTCCCTCAATTTTTGCCGCAGAAAAAAATTATGCAAATCTTGTTATTGGAAATTAAATAAGCTACAATTTTATATTTAAACATTTTTTCGTATCACTGATGGTAATTTGGATATTCTGAAGAAAATACCATTTTCTCCACACGACAAAAATTCGTTATTCGCTTTTAACTCCATTTTTTTTTAAACTAATCATTCTAAGCCGGTCAAACTTCTAGAACCTATTAATAATACATAAATAAAAAAGACCAAATAAGGTTAATGACTAATTATAATTAAGGTGGTGATTAGAGGGTTGCTTGCGATCAATTTTTCGCTAAAAAAATGGGGACTGACATTCTTTTCATTATAAGTAACTCAATTTTTGAGCTAGAGATTTTTTTTGATTTCTAGGGATAGATATTTTTAAGTAATTTCAACTAAAAAATAAAAATGTATACCATTTTTATTCAGTTGCAATGCGAAGGCAAAACAATCTTACTTTTCAATTAGAATACGGAGTGAAGTCCAGTCCCTTGAATTGCGATGTTCGGCTCTTATTGGAGCCTTCATCGGAAAGAACGTAGGCACTGTTCTCCATATTTTAACTGATTCGCATCGAGAGGTTTTCCCACCCATTGCAACTGAAGTGATGATAGTAGGTGGCTAGCGCCATCTGGCATTGAAAGACGAAGTAGTTTTCAATCCTAATAGTAAATTATTAATATTGAAAATATTAAAAATATTACTAAAAGATTTTTAAATTGAGAACTTATTGGTACACTTTCCTGGTGACACCTCCAAGACTTCTACAATTTGCATGTCAAATGGATGCTGCAGTGAAGACGACAGGGAAGGAATTCTACACTATGCAATTCACATCCCCCGTCTGCAGCTGGTAAAGTTCCAACGGAAAAATGCACCTAGTTACTCTACGGAGTAATACGACTATAAAATAAAAATGTATACCATTTTTATTCAGTTGCAATGCGAAGGCAAAACAATCTTACTTTTCAATTAGAATACGGAGTGCAGTCCAGTCCCCTGAATCGCGATTTTCGGCTCTTATTGGAGCCTTCATCGGAAAGAACGTAGGCACAGTTCTCCATATTTTAACTGATTCGCATCGAGAGGTTTTCCCACCCATTGCAACTGAAGTGATGATAGTAGGTGGCTAGCGCCATCTGGCATTGAAATACGAAGTAGTTTTCAATCCTAATAGTAAATTATTAATATTGAAAATATTAAAAATATTACTAAAATATTTTTAAATTGAAAACTTATTAGTACACTTTCCTGGTGACACCTCCAAGACTTCTACAATTTGCAAGTCAAATGGATGCTGCAGTGCATTTTTATTTTATAGTCGTATTACTCCGTAGAGTAACTAGGTGCATTTTTCCGTTGGAACTTTACCAGCTGCAGACGGAGGATGTGAATTGCATAGTGTAGAATTCCTTCCCTCTCGTCTTCACTGCAGCATCCATTTGACTTGCAAATTGTAGAAGTCTTGGAGGTGTCACCAGGAAAGTGTACCAATAAGTTTTCAATTTAAAAATCTTTTAGTAATATTTTTAATATTTTCAATATTAATAATTTACTATTAGGATTGAAAACTATTCGTCTTTCAATGCCAGATGGCGCTAGCCACCTACTATCATCACTTCAGTTGCAATGGGTGGGAAAACCTCTCAATGCGAATTAGTTAAAATATGGAGAACAGTGCCTACGTTCTTTCCGATGAAGGCTCCAATAAGAGCCGAAAATCGCGATTCAAGGGACTGGACTGCACTCCGTATTCTAATTGAAAAGTAAGATTGTTTTGCCTTCGCATTGCAACTGAATAAAAATGGTATACATTTTTATTTTATAATCGTATTACTCCGTAGAGTAACTAGGTGCATTTTTCCGTTGGAACTTTACCAGCTGCAGACGGGGGATGTGAATTGCATAGTGTAGAATTCCTTCCCTCTCGTCTTCACTGCAGCATCCAGTTAACTTGCAAATTGTAGAAGTCTTGGAGGTGTCACCAGGAAAGTGTACCAATAAGTTTTTAATTTAAAAATCTTTTAGTAATATTCTTAATATTTTCAATATTAATAATTTACTATTAGGACTGAAAACTACTTCGTCGTACTTTCAACTAGTTTCAACAAGTTGTTCTCGAAAATTGCATAGTTTTTCCGTCTTTTGACTTTGAAACTACAATATTTAGCATTTGACGAAGAAGAGCCAACATATAAAGAAGTATACCTAGATTACTGTTGGTATTAAAGAAAATTAAAAAAAAAAGGTTTTGTTTGTTTTTTCAAAAGGTACATTTTTGTTAAATAAAGTTGTTTTGATAAAACGAAAACTTTTGGGCTTATTAGACAGCGAATAAATCGAGAACTATCAATTTTATGAAAAAAATGTATAGAAGGTTTTTTGCTTAGAATGAACGTTTTTACCAATTTTTGCGATTAAAATATACCTAACAAAAAATTTCCACCCACGAGATTGGGTGGCAACCACCCCCATGGTAAAAGCGCCTTTCGGCATGATATTTATAGATTTTGATCCTTGAACTATCCACTACTTATTCTTAAATTTTCAAGTAAATCGATCCATTCTGTAAAAATTGCGAGGTTTTGTCCTATTTTAAGCTTCATTACTTGGACTAGTAGTGAAGAGATCCACTGCTCGTAATTGAACGGGATTCGTGTAGTCGTGGAGTGAACAGCTATCGCCAGCTCCGATCGGAGTTCTATGGGTGTCCGTATAATTATTAATATTTTGATTGTGGGACTGTTCTATTTTTAACCTGTGTTTTACTGAGTCTGTTGTCCTGAAAGAACTACCCGTCACACGATTAGGTCATCACGCCCAGATGGATGACGTGACTAATATGACATATATGCCAAAAAAAATGTGTTTGTACTTTGTACACACGTATGAAGATATTCTTCTATTATATAATAGGTAATTTAAACGAAGTAAATATACTTAAAAGGTTATTTGTACTTATTTTATTTAAAAATCAAACCAACTTTCTTATCTACCACTTTAAAAAAAGAAGAATATCTTCAAAAATTATATAATAATATACTTACAATCATAAAATCTATAAAAAAAAATAAAAAAATAATAACTTGCTTGGGGCTTGAACCCACTTCACGTCGACCGCGCCGTACGAAAGTTGATGCCATTTCAAACTGCACCAAACTCTCGTATACGTCATGTGGGAATATACAGAAACTAAACGTTTACACCACAAATTTATATGAATTTAATAAAATTATTAGTTTGATTTCTGTCGAAATAAAATACGACAAAATATAGAGTAAGAAAACGATATATGAGATGAAGATTTGCAAAAAGTTTGTTCGTAATCAGATTATGTAAATTAAAGCATTGCCTACTAATAGGTAACTACATTATTTTGTTTACACTTTCCAAATAGATAGGTATTGAAACTATTAGGTATTTCCAACTGAAACATTTAGAATTACGTACCTGCGGTTTTTGAAAACTATTTAAAAAGTCACTATAATTATAAATTTGATTTTATTTCTGTCCACACATCAATAAAAACTAATATTATACAATATTTTTGTTTACCGATAACCTCCATATTGAACAATTATTGAGAGATAATTTCAAAATTTCAACACCCAATCAGAGCCCGTATAACAACTAATACCATACTGTCGGTGTGCGCATGCGCGCGGATCAATCAAATTTTACCCTCAATCGATTCGCCGCTAAAGAAGAATATCTTCAAAAAATCATAATTTAAAAGGAAAAATTGACCTGACTGTATTTTTTCGTAAATTCGCAGGTTTACGAAATAATGAATTTATTCCAGTTGACTTTGCCACACTGTATATATTTTTATTTTAAAATTCTATAAAATAATATTTTTATTTTAAAATTACTTAAATTAGCTTACTTATGTTTCAAGCGATAACGTTAAAAGGTCAGTACAATAAGTATAAAAAAGCTTGACCTAATTCATAGTAGAATTAATATTTTTTATAAACTGCTCGTCAAAAGTTAGGGATATAGAAAATTCTACTGAATTTTCATAGTAGATTTTTTCGTGAACAGATTAAGGCTATGGGTACATAATTCGCAAATATTTTACGTGTATCCCTACTTCTTCTGTCTTTGCACGGCAAATTACGCGTAGTAAAATTCACACTGGTATGGATATTATGTAAACATTACTAGAATGTCATTTTACTTGAAAATGTCATCATTAATTTAAAGAGATGGGTTTTGAATGTTCTTGGATAACTGTTATTTCTATAATTGGAAATTATTAATTCAGTTAATTAATGTGATAATTTTTCACTAACTATGTATTCAGTGATTGTAATAATTTATTTGTACATCAAAGACTAATACTTAATCGAGAAAAGAGGAAAAGTGTTAAAGTGATTTTTTAATAATATATTGTTATGGAACGCTTCCAATTTTGAACATCTTTAACAACAAAATACTTGGATCACACAATATATTATTATCCTGATGTATTCTCTGCTTGGATCTTCCACAAATAATACACAATAAATAACTTTTTATTAAGTTCACGTCTTAAATCAATTATTTATCAAATACAGTATATTTCAATAATATTTAATCAATAACTCAACATATTCCCGATGCAATGTCAAATATTTAAAATTGTCACTGATTGTCAGTGTCTGACTGACAATATATGCTGACAATATTATATTCGGCTGAGTGCGTTGTAAGACAAAGATAGATTTCGAAAATATTACCACGGCATTGTGTTTATTTTTTTCAAATCCTGAAAAAACTAATAAATATTTTTGAAAAATTTAAACGCAGAATGAAAGACTAAATTATTACCGAGGGCCGAAAGTCCCTTAGAATAAATAAAAAGTTTATTTTGAATGATATATTTGAAATTAAAAATCACACTAAATTTTCTCTTAGTTTTTCACCCCTGTAACTTATTAAAATAAACATTATAGAAGTTCTCAGGGACTTTCGGCCCTCGCTAATAACGTAATCTTTCATTCTGCGTTTAAATTTTTCAAAAATACTTAATGGTTTTCTCAGGATTTGAAAAAAATGAATCCCCATTTGAATAGCATTGCAGCCGAAAATACGTACCGATCCTCTTAACGGATTCCGCTAACTTTTTTATTATTTCAGATTTTTCTTTAATATTTACATAGTTATGCAAAGGTTTACTTAAATTTTTTTTGTACTTATACCGGGTGGCAGAAAAGAAATGTTTTTCTTATGTTAAGTTTGAAACGACCTGTGGGGAGGACGATGTACAAATGTGAGTATACATCGAAATCGTATTGTTGTCTTGTTTTTTTTTAAACAAAAAAATATACGGTTTTGTAATTTAACATATGTTTTAACCGAAACATAAGTTTGAGACACCTTGTAGGGAGAAAAAGGCACAAAGGTGAGTATACGTCGATATTATGTTGTAGTCTCATATTTTGAGAATATTTTATTTTTTTTTAATTTCTATAATATCTTTATTAACAAAGAAACTAGACGGTATTACTCTTTAATATGTGTTTTAACTGACGACATGCATCACATCATATATGTGAAACATAGAAACACATATTAAAAATTAATACCGTCTAGTTTCTTTGTTATTAAATATATAAGAGAAATTAAAAAAATATAATATTCACAAAATACGAGACTATAACATAATATCGAGGAATACTCACCTATGTGCCTGTTTCTCCCTACAAGGTGTCTCAAACTTTTGTTTCGGTTAAAACACATGTTAAATTACAAAACCGTCTATTTTTTTGTTTCTAAAGATATCAGGGACATTCAAACAACATGTTAACAAAACATAAGACTAAAATACGGTTCTGATGTGTACTCACATTTGTACCTCGTTCTCCCTACAGAATGTCTCAAACGTAACATATGAAAAATATTTTTTTTTTCTTCCACCCGGTATAAGTACAAAAAATAAGTTTGAATAAACCTTTTCACAATTGTGTAAATACTAAAGAAAAATCTAAAATAAAGAGAAATAGCGGAATCCGCCTGTTCGCGAAAAAATCAACTATGAAAATCAGCATAATTTTCTATATCCCTAACTTTTGACGAGTAGTTTATTTTGCTCTTGTTTATTTTGCTCTCGTTTTTAAGGTTTTTTGTTAACGCGCTCCAATACTAAACATATTATATAAAGTAAACAGAGATTTTAATAAAAGTTAACAAAACTTCAACAAATGATTGCTCACAAACTCAAAGCAAATATAATTTCCAATTGTAGAAACACAAACACACGAAATAATCATCACAACTCTCACTCGCTCTAGTATAGTCATACTCGTATCTATACATACATGGTATAGACTCGCATTTAAAGTAAATCCGGCAAAGGTAAACAAATAGTTTATGTTCATATGTACAACCGCAGTTTGAATTCGATTCCTTGATTTAAACGATGTCTCAAGATCTCTCACCCTATCTCCTTTTCTCTCTCTTTCTCTCTCTCTTTTTCTTCCCCCCCCCCTCTCTCTCTCTCTCACCCGTTCTCGGCTTGTTATTACTGGCAGCAACTTGCTTAGTTCTGTCAATATTTATTAGTACGCAATTAGTCTGGGCTGATTATCGGAGAATAGGCCATTTTTGGGAAAAGTTATTTACCAGCAATTTTATTGCTGGAATCGAATTATAAGATCCTATATATTAATAATATAGGTATGCAAAGTCCTCAGATAGTGTGCTACTTTTTTTATAAACAAAATGGCGCACGAAAATCGTGTTTTTTTCAATTATTGCTCTATAACTCCGAAGATTTTAACTGTACAACAAAAACACCCAAATAAAAATTCACCGTGATTAAATTCTGCATAGAGACGCGTTTTTTCCGATCTGCTTCGACGAAAATTTTCCTCGGAAAATGCGGGTTTTCCCAACAAAATCTTTAATTTTCAAATAAAGTGTTAGATAAGTAATTATCTACCAATAATTAAATAGTTTGGTGACTTAAAAGCCTTTTTGGTTTAGATTATAGTTCCAGAAGCTGATGAAAATTAAACGAATATTTTAGCAACAATTCAATTGTAAATTAATAATTTACGGTTGCAATAATATCAAAAATAATTATGATACACTGATCAAGCTTTGAAATCTTATAAAGATGAGACGCCTATTTAATATTTTGTCGACAAAATATGAATTTTTTATTTTTTTTGCATAATTTTTAAATGTTTAAAAAAAATAGTTATGAACAAATTAACGTTTCTCAGAAAGTTTTTAATATATTATAATTTAAAAAAATAGCTAAAATGGGCATTTTAAATATCTTTAAAATGAATGCTTTAAAACTTTTTTGCAACCATTTGAAAAAAGTTATGAAACCGCAAAATAATCATACGATTACTACTGTGTTTATATATTTTTTTAATTCTTTCAAAGCGTAGAAGTGAGCTTAAAGTACAAGCTAATTATTTACAAAAAAATATCGGTTATCAGTTTAATAGTTATATTTTAATTAAAGATTATAAATATATTTTTTTGTAATTTACACCCGCGAAAGTAGAGTAACACAGTACTGTAGCTAACATTTTCACTCGGAGCGACGACCGGCCGCGTGATGTACAATTTTAATAAATAATGCATGCTGCGTGTCAGTCGCTTCGAGTGAACAGTTTAGCTCCGACTCTGTATCAGGCCTACGTCTGCGCTAAAAATTACAAAAAAAAGTGTTTTTAATCTTTAAAATATAACCATTGCAGTAATTTTTGACATTCTTTGTGAGTAATTAGGTTGTACCATAGACTCACTTTTAAGCTTTGAAACAATTAAAACTAGTTACAAACAACGAAGATTTCGTATATTTACTTTGCTGTTTTATAACTTTTTTGCAAATGGTTGGAAAATTTTTTTAAAGCATTCATTTTCAAGACCTATGAAATACGCATTTTAAGATTTTTTTTGAATTAGAATATAATGAACAATTTCTGAGAAATGTTAATTTGTTTATAACCACTTTTTTTAAACATTTAAAGATTATGCAAAAAAAATGAAAAATGTATATTTTGTCGACAAAATATTAAACAGGCATCACGCCTTTATAATCTTTCTAAGTTTGATCGATGTCTCATGATTATTTTGGTTGTTATTGCGACTGTAAATTGTTAATTAGCAATTGAATTGTTGCTAAGATATTCGTTTCATTTTCACCGGCTTCTGAATTTATAATCTATAACAAGAAAGCTTTTATTTCACTAAGCTATATAATTATTGATAAATAATTACTGGCCCAAAAAATTTATTTGAAATTTCGAGATTTTGTTGGGAAAACCCACATTTTCCGAGGAAAATTTTCGTCGGAGCAAATCGGGAAAAGCATGTCTCTATGCAGAATTAATTGCGGTGAATTTTTATTTGAGTGTTTTTGGTGTAAAGTTAAAATCTTCGGAGTTATAGAGCAATAATTGAAAAAAATAAGATTTGTCGGCGCCATTTTGTTTATAAAAAAAGTAGCACACTATATGCGGACTTTGCATACCTATATTAATAATATATAGGATTTTATAATTCGATTCAACAAATAACCTTTCTTTGTACTTTACTAATTAGACCAGCGTATTATAACTATTTTTTTTTTCAAAATTTAAAGAATATGCAAAAAAAAAGAAAAATTAATTGATTGGTTGACTTACCTGTTAAGGAAGGACAATCATAATTGTCCTATCTTACATTTCGAACATTTGTACGCTCTCTCCCTTTGATTCTTTCGAACCCACCCGTTTTTGTGCGATCAAAATATAAAAAAAAAACAGTGATGTGCGCACGTCACGTGTCAAGAAGCCTAATATCTTCTTTTTTCTTATTCTTCTTCTATAAACTGTGATCAGCGGCCAGAAAATGCCACTACCATTACTACAAATGTTCGAAATGTAATGTGAAGGACAATTTATATTTTGTCGATAAAATATTAAATACGCATCTCATCTTTATAATCTTTATAAGTTTGATCAATGTATCATGATTATTTTGTTTATTATTGCGATCGTAATTTGTTAATTAACAATTGAATTGTTGCTAAAATATTCGTTTAATTTTCACCGGCTTCTGGAATTACAATCTATACCAAAAAAGCTTTGATGTCACTAAGTTATTTAATTATTGATTAATAATTACTTACCTAAAACTTTATTTGAAAATTAGAGTTTTTGTTAGGAAAACCCGCATTTTCCGAGGAAAATTTTCGTTGGAGCAAATCGTGAAAAACATATCTCTATGCAGAATTTAATTGCGGTGAATTTTTATTAAGCTGTTTTGGTTGTAAAGTTAAAATCTTCGAAGTTATAGAGCAATAATTGAAAAAAAAATACGATTTGTCGGCTCCATTTTGTTTATAAAAAAAGTAGCACACTATCTGCGGACTTTGCATACCTATATTATTAATATATAGGATCTTATAATTCTATTCCAGCAATAAAATTGCTGGTAAATAACTTTTCCATGAATTTTGCTAATTAGCCCAGAGTATATTGATTTCCAAGATTAAATGTCTACTCATATAATATTAGCACGTTCTCTGACGGTAAAATATTGCAAACCCTATAAATTTTAAAGAACCGCTTAGATTAACATGAAATTTGGCATACACATAGGAAACATGCCAAAGAAGAAAGTGATATTGTGCCAATTGTGCTTTTGCCATGGGGGTAAGTTTCACCCCTTCTCGGGAATAAAAGGATATACGTTCAAAATAAGTCCGGAATTTGATAAATTTACTCGTGCTAAGCAACGTTTATTCTATAGCATTTTTTCACTAAGTTAATATTTTTCGAGTTATTTGGGAGTAAATACGTTTATTTTTCAACAAAAAAAAACACGTTTTTAGATGATTTTTGGCAAATAACCCAAAAGTAAGTATTTTATCGAAAAAAAAAACAGTATTAGTAAATATGTAGCCCATAAAAAAGACGGAAAATATGACGGAAAACCAATCTTAAGGCACATAAATCGGTTTACCTTTAGAGTGAGTTTCAATTGAACCAATGTCTGAGTCGTTTGGTAAGTAAGAGTGTCCGCTTACCATAAACTTGTGATCGACTAGTTCGATACTGTTACAGTCGAACCCGCTTATTGGAATAGCCTTTGTGCCAAGGAAAGTATTCCTATAACCGGGATATTCTAATAACCGATCATTGGTTGCTACTATAAATATTTCGGGGCCTCAAATTTTTATTCCTTAAACAGGGATATTCCTTTAAGAGGTATTCTATGTATTATGTATTGTATTATGCGGTAGATGTGGTTAGTTTTGGGACAGTTTTTGGTTAGTTGTGTTGTGTTGTTTTGTGTTGTTGGTTGGAAAGATGTTGGTTAGTTTTGGCTTTCTCTAGGTCAAAAGTGAATGCATAGTAAGAATCGTCAGTCTGGGACTTGTGTGTATCAGTTTTCATAGAAGTACGTGCAAACTCGGCCTTTCTAAGATGGAGTTCTTGCTCAACTTCAATCTGTTTTATCTTATTATAATCCATTGTTGCAGCTTTTTTTAATTTGTAAGCATCACACTTAGGGTCGATTTCTCATACCTGCGGTAATTTATGGTTCAGTTGAACCGGGTTCACGGGTGATCTCCGGTTTTGTTTGGAATGCATTTCTCATTGCACGTTCATGTCAGTGCTCGTTCTACAGCTTTCGAGAAATGACAATAGATGGCAAAAGGTAAAAAACTGTCGCCATTTGAACTACCTTTTTTATGCTGTTTTTGAATAAAGTTAAATTTAAGTTTTTATAGTCAAATAGTCATTTTAATAATTATAAATAAATATTATAAAAACAAAAATAATGTTATCGTTTATCGTTAGGCTTAATATAATAAAATAGGATATATTTATATTATGACAGCGTTTCGTGTTAATACAACGCATGCGTAGTCCATGAAATCATATGAACTGAGTTCTGAAATCTTTGAACGGCCGAATTCCACCGTTCAAGCATCGTTCAAGTTTAAACTCTCATCGGTTGAACGTGAATTGAGAAAGACGATTTTGACTTTAAACTGACGTTTACTAGAAGTTCAGGTTAAACTGGAGTTGAACTCGATATGAGAAATTGGCCCTTAGAGCACGTATCTTTTTGTGGTATCTACATGAAAATGAAGATTGTACTCATTATTGAATGTACGGCGGTAAATATTACTGGAAACAGGGACAATACCTTGTACAAGACAGTACTCACTGTACAAGCGATACAGCAGTGTAACATTAAGGTCAGAAGATAGGTGCGATTGGTAAGATGGAAAATTTTCAATACGTTTCCAGACACAATTCATACGTTCTTCAGATATTTTATTAGTTGGTATACTATGGCCTCGATTATCTGAACCAGGTGGTTCCCCGTGTTTTATCCTATTAATGGCCCGTGACATTCGGCAATCACATATCTGAAAGGTCCTAAGAAAGTATTTTTTACATATTTTCGTGGTTTTGTCTTGTTTATGAATTAAATATTTGTTTGACACTGTCTTAGCAGGTCGTGACTGATTTCTAGGACGTTTCTTCTATTTGATAAAATCACAAATAAAAGCATTCTGTGCTGTAAATGATTTCAGTTTCCAGATTTATTCAAACGCTTTTTTTCTGTCTTCACATGATATCTGTCCAAAACATTTTTTAAAACAAAAACAGTTGTTGTTTGAAAAAGGTTTACCTGGCACACTTTTCCTTTTTTTGTCTTATACTCACAACCTGAGTTACGTAGTCGCTTTCTTTTTCCTCTTCTATTTTCATGCCTGTGTCGTTTTCGTGCTCTCTTGGGTTGTTGAACTTTTACTTCTCTATTACTTTCCCTTTCATGGTCTTGGGGAGAGACTTCCTCATTTGATTCACTTTCTGAAACAAACCAAATTTTTTACAATAACACTCAAAACGTTGTTCTATTTATAGCAATTGATTTATTATTAGTATAGAGAATTGAACATTTTGAGGTTAGTTTTTATTTTATATCAAGGAATATAATACAAAAGTTTAACTTACCATTATTTTCATGTTGAGAATCAGAAGGCTCATCAGAGGCACTCATCTCCTGAGTCAGCGAAAATATTAGGCATATCACTCACATCACTTAAACTGTCGTCATCCATTGTATTGAAAAATCACAACTGAAAAATACTAAACAACTCTCATAAGAATGATGGAATAGTGGTGTAAGTCTGACTTGAACCACTTTTTCTTCTACTACAACAGAGATTTTGTTTGACCGTCAAGTTTGTGTTGCTATCTGTGAGCAAATGGAAGAGTTATGACTTACACCACTGTTGCGTCTGATAGATTTAAATATGGAGATTTTGAATACGCACTTATCTCTATTCTATAAAAAGTGATTCACACCACTGTTCCTTTCACCGCCTCATATTATTGAACAATGGGGGCAGACACTTTTTCATGGTAATTTATTATTCTCCAGAGGGATTCCATATGAGGTAGGAGTACAGGAGTGTACAGTTCCTCATGACCCAAGCTGTATTATTTGAAATGACATATTATGACCCACAACAAATATAATATGTTTTTCACAATTTACGTATATTTTATGAAACAATGTGAATTTAATAAAAATTTAAAAGGTATTTTCCGCCTGTAGTATAGTCCTTCATTTGACAGTATAATGAATAACCAACTTATTTTTCGGATACGTAATTTCCAACAAAAGAAAAATGAACAAAGTCAAAGGGTTTTTGTGTGTGACGCACGTGCAAATACTATTCTTATATTTCACAGCCACCTGCTACTGATTGTTTTGCCATCGTAAGTTTGTCCTGTGCCAGGATTTTTATGGTTTTCTTCCTTTTTCAAAGTTTGATGGATGTTATTAGTAAGAGACGCCTTCGAGCGCGAAATGAATAATGGGCCAATAATTTGAGTTTCAGAACAAGGAGAAACATATTACACGTACACTTGCTGTAAATTCTGATACTGAAGGGCATTAATTTTAGTTTTAGAGCGACCTAAAATGGTAATAAAAATTGCTCTTAAGTAATAAATAAAGACGTTATTTTTAATTATAAAATTGATGGAATTATAAATGATTGCAGGTATTAGGGCCGGTTGTTCGAACGCTAATAAAAATGGAATCAACTGATCATTATCAAATATTTAATTGCTGCCACCAACTGTCAATGTCAACTTTGTTTGGGTTGCTGAAAACATAATTGATTACAATTATTAAATTAATTATGTCAATTATGTCAATAATTGTAATGTTAATTAATAGTTCATTAATCAATCAATTATGTTAATTATCATAATGATAATTAACACAATTGATTATTGATTACAATCAACTGTGCTATAACTATCTAGAATACAAGAAAAGTAAAAGTAGAAAAAGAACTAACTGACTTAACTGAAGCTGGCAATAATATAGACAGGCTATAGGCTAGGATAAGACAGGAGAATTCCCTGAGTTCTCTATTGAAAATTATTTTATAAAAGTATTTTTCAATAATTTTCATTTGTAATGTCAGCTGTCGGATGTCAACACCGAACAGATGAACCATCTAAAATCCAACAACCAAGTGTCAATCATTGTCAGTCAACTACTCCTCTTCAATTGTAATGATTGGGTGAAAAAAAAATACCCATACCATGAACAAAAATTATATATTTTTGTAATGTTAAAGTGGCTGTTTTACTGTTTTACATGTATTTATTAATTTTTTATCATCTGTAGTTGCACAGCAGACAATTTAAACATTAGATCTAAATATGATGCAAACACACAACTCTAAGTAGTGGTACTTCTTCTTTATACATTGACGTAAGTTAAAAAAAGAATTTGTACTTAGACATCTTTTTGTTCATTAGATTAATTTCCATTGTAGCATTAGCTCCGAAAATGACAATTTTGTCGAGAACTCTTAGCTAAGGAAAACGTGTTAAAAATGCAATTTTTAGCACTACGTAGGAGCCTTAAAAATGTCACTTTAAAGCACTGGTTGCTTTAAAATTTTTAAGGCACTGCAGTTAAAAGTGAAGTGTCAAATTTTGAAAGTAAACGTCAAAATATTTATATTTCATTTATTAACATTAATATTAATAGTACAGATTATTTATACCTGGCACAGATTTGATCATCGAATAATTCGACCACAAAGATGATGCCTTCCACACTTTTGCTTTCTCCTCAAAATACGCCAGAAATACATTTTCAGTATATTTCCCAGAAACACCTTTCTCAAACTTATTATAAACGATATCATATTGCATTCTGGATTTCCTCGGCAACAAATCCTGGATAGGTCGACTGGCCGCTACCTCTATATATTGAAATTGATCTTTTTCTACGATATTTTCTTGCATTTTAACGAAAAATCCACAACCGCGTTTTAAAAAACTAACAGACCTCTGACAGATGCTTCAAAACTTCCGTAAGCAATTAAGTCAACAATGGTTGCTAAGGTCCGTCATATACGATGCAATTTAACCTTTAACTACACGCGCTGGCGTATTTTGTACGCGCGATATAAGAATTCTACTGCAAATATATTTAAGAATTTAATTTTTGACCTTGTTTATCTCTCTAACCTGTCACTGGAATGTGCTTTACATTTGGTTTTAGTTTCGTTATAATCGGCGTTCTGGTAAGATCATAGTTTGCAGTTTATTATTTGTTGTTTCCGTCGGTGGACAATATACGCCACGATTATATTAATATAAGTAGTAACATAAGTACATATTTCAATTGTTTTTTAGTCATTATGGCACAAAATATATTTTTCTGTATAAAAAATATTTTTTCTTCTGTAAAAAATCACATTTCAAAAAAAATTTTATTAGTAATTTTATTTATCATGGAATCCAGTTATTCCATGATTCCCGTTATAAATCCCAATTGGCTTACTGAGAAGAAACTCCAAGTATTCACTGATGCCGAATAAGGTTTATAACAAACAACTAAGTGTATTTTTCAAAAAAAAAACAAATCCGCTGTTTTTAAGTGTATTTTCTTGTGGCGTATAAAGTACGCCACGCGTGTAGTTATGTTATAACTTGATGCGCGGGTAGTTAAAGGTTAAAACTACCTCCTTTAAATGTATTAAAGGCTTTTTAAAATTTATTTTACTCAGAATTATTGCATTTTTAACACGTTTGTAGAAAAAATATTGTATGGTATACGTGTTAAAAGTACATTTTTAAGGCACTCATCTGAATTGCCGAATTCGTTTCGCTCATTCTGCAAACCTTCACATGCGTGCCATAAAATTGTACTTTTAACACTTATATCATAAATAACTATTACACACTTTAACATACGAATATTTTTCACTTCCTTTATTCTTTCAAGTGTATATAAAATTTATCAGTCTTTCAACTGTTTTTAGATAAGACTTGCAAATTACTTTTAATCCAAATAAATAACCCTATACACTGTGTCGTATTCTTTTTTTTTTGGTCATAAGTAGAATATTTAATATGCCGATCCACAATAACAATAATTGTTATATTATGATATAAAAAGTTGAATCTATTTATATCCTTTATATAAAGGTCCTAACAAAATATTCCGACATAATCGTAACGCAGATGCAGTCAATCTCCGTTGGTGGCCCTTTCTTAGAATTCCCTTTGAATGAAGAACGATGATGATTTTTGATTAAAAGATTTTCCAAGTCATCTATGCTTACCACAGATATTAAACGCGTCATTTAATGACATGAACTTCATGAATGCCGAGTGGAAACAGTAACTAACGATGACAACGTTGCTTCAAGTGGGACAGGAATAAAATCAGCTTTTATTTAATCGTGGATACCACTCAATTAAGATTTACAATGGCTTGGTGATTAACTATAGAAATAAAATGCATACATTATTTCCATTTACAAAATATACAGTATGGTGCAAATGAAAGGAATAAATTCGATATTTCGTAATCTGGCGACTTTAAGGAAAAATCACGAAACAGGTCGATTTTTATTTTTAAATTCTGAATTTTCGGCATACTTATATTAGTGACCATACTCGTAAATTTTTTTAAATGGGAGTAGGGGTCGTGTGACAGATCATTTGAAAGGGTATTAAATTCTCTATTTAGCAATATAAACATGGACATAATTATTTATACAGGGTGGCCAAAATTTTTTTTGAATTATATTTGTTGACAAAAAAAAAAGAAGAATGTATGTAATTTATTTAATTCAAAATACATTTTACTGCTGTTAGAAATCAGAAAAAAATGTTTATTTCACAAATAAATATTGCTTTTCACTTAAATTAATTGGTCAAACTTCCAAGAGTCAGGTGGTTGGAATGGACATTGAATTTAAGCGAAAACCAAAGTTTATTGGTGAAATAAACATTTATTTCTGTTTTTTAGTAAAATGTATTTCGAGTTCAATAAATTACATACATTCTTCTTTTTTTGTCAATTAATTTAATTAAAAAATATTTTTGGCCACCCTGTATAATTATTTATGTCAATTTTTATATTACTGAATAGAGAATTTAATAGCCTTTCAAATGAGCTATCACGCGACCCCTATTCTCATTCAAAAAAATCATCGATGACTTCATCACGCTCAGATAGATGACGTCACTCATATGGTATATATGTCAAAATTTCGTAACGTTAACACAAAAATCGACCTGTTTCGGGATTTTTCCTTAACATCGCCGGTTCACGAAATAACTAATTTATTCCTTTCATTTGCACCATCCTGTATATTTATGCACGAGTCTAATTTTATTAAAGTGTATAATAGCCTGATCGAAGAACAATCTGACCCCAAAAAAAATAAAGGAAAGATGAAAATTTGGGAAGAGGTAGTTGAAATTGTCTATTATTATATAAGAAAAAGTTTACAATTCTACATCCCCTCCAGTTTACAAAAATGGAGGGGAATGCCCCCTTCTTGAAGGTAAACAAAAATGCATTCAAAATAAGACCGGAATTGGATTAAATGACTAGTTCTAGACAACTTTTGTTCTATAGAGTTTTTTCACTAAGTCAATACTTTTCGAGTTATTTGCGAGTGAATATGTTCATATTTAACAAAATAAAACATGTTTTTGAACGGTTTCTCGGATATAACTCAAAAAGTAAATATTTTAGCGAAAAAAATATTCTTAGAAAAAATATAGCTCATAAAAATGTGAAAAACATGGTGTATACAGTAGGTCTGTAGACCCAGTAGAAGCAGAGTTACAGATAATGAAAAGTAGGTTCTTCTTCGCCAATTCCAAATCGAACATTTCAATGTGAAATAACCCAAATACTAAGCACTTTTCGGGGAAAATTCATTTTAACTTTTTTAAAGTGTTAAAAAAATGTTTAGTTTTGTTATTTAAAAAAACTTATAAAATTAAAAATAAGTGAGTTAGGCTCAAAATATTGTTGGTCCCTTTTATTTTTTGGTAAAAAAATCACGAAAATCACCCTCTAATTAGCATCACAAATAAAATTTTTCATTACCACTTCACAAGTGACTTTCTCTATGTATTATTTATATGATCTGTAAGTTTCATCGGTTCAAAGTGCTTCTTTTTGAAAAAGATGTTGTTAAAATGAATTGAGCGAGTAACTAATCACGAGTTTAGGCCAATTTGGAACAGCCCTAGCATAACCAATTTTTGGCTAATAAGAAAACAAAAATCAAAAATATTCAGAAAAACAAAAGGTATATTTTATTCCTTTTTGAGATTTTTGGCATTACTCATAATTTCTAAGTTAATTCCATAAACAATTCCGATTTTTTCAAAGTAAAAGAAAATGTTTTAGTTTAAATCCTTTTTTTTCAAAACTGAGCACTTTAAACCAATAAAACTTATAGATAATATAAATAATACATAAAAAAATTAACTTGTGAAGCAGTAACGATTAATTTTATTTGAGAAGCTAATTAGGCGGTGATTTTCGCCATTAAAAAAAAATAAAAGGGACCAACAATATTTCAGAGCGTAAATCACTTAATTTTAATATAAGAGGTTTTTTTTAAACAAAATATACTACTTTTTTTAAACACTTTAAAAAAGTTGTAATGAATTTTCCCAGAAAAGTGCTCCGTTTTTTGGTTATTTCACATTGAAATATCCGATTTGGAATTTGACGAAGAAGAAACTACATTTCATTAGCTGCAACTCTGCTTCTACTGTGTCTGCATACCTCAAGCATACACCATTTTTTTTTCAATTTTTTATAAGCTATATTTTTACTAAGTACTTATATATCTGTACAATATTTTTCTCGCTAAAATACTTACTTTTGGAGTTATCTCCGAAAAACAGTCCAAAAACATGTTTTTTTTGTTAAAAATGAACATATTCACTAGCAAATAACTAGAAAAGTATTGACTTTGTAAAAAAAACTCTATAGAACAGAAGTTGCTTAGAATTAGTCATTATAACCAATTCCGGACTTATTTTGAACGTATTTTTTTTTCACCCCGAGAAAAATTTTTTCATCCCGTTTTTTCCAATTTTTGTAAAATGGAGGGGATGTAGAATCGTAAACTTTTTCTTATACAATAATAGACCATTTCAACTACCTATTCCCAAATTTTCATCCTTCCTTAATTTTTTTGGAGGATTTCGTAAAATTTTGTGTTCCTTGATCGGGCTATAAAGTGTTAATAAAATAACACAGGTTTACAAAAAAAAATAAATTTTGGACTACCTGACGAAACCATATACCCCAAAAACCCCGTAATATACTTTTTCAGAGAGATTGTCGATTCATCTTGATTTGACCTTGAAATGACCTTTACCTAACGTGATAGAGGTCAGGGGACCCCAGATTCGTGATCAGCGACCACAAAAACCTTCTAGTCATATGGTTTCGTCAAATATGTAGTCCAAAATTTATTTTTTTTGTGAACCTGTGTAATTGTATAGTCAGTCCAGTGGTCAGAGAATTGACCTCTAAAAATCATACGAAAAGAAGCTGCAAAAAGTTTACCAGTTTTACCACTGGGCTTTCCTTCCCTTTTTAGGGGGATTAGTTATTGTAACAAATCAATGTGTATACAGTGATGAGCGCGCTAGTAACCGGCAGAATAACGCAAATGATGGAACACATAATACATTGCGAAGTAAAGAGAGATGAAACTAGTAGAGGTGGAAATTATCGGTATAAATGTATAAATTAACATTACATTACATGGTTTCCCACCTATAGATTTATCAAAGGAATCTGACAACTACTCTCACTGTGACAGAAGAATTTTATAAAATACTCCCGTCACAGACGTCTAACGGTGGGAAACTGTGTAATGTAATGTTAATTTATACGTTTATACCGATAATTCCCAACTCTACTCGTTTCATCTCTCTTTGATTCGCAATGTATTATGTTTTCTATCTTTTGCGTTATTCTGCCGGTTATTAGCTCGTTCATCACTGTATAAAAATATATATATTCAGGTTAGCAAAATATACATATTATAGTTATAATATTATAATACCATTTCACTAAAACTACCAAAGAGTTAAATAAATTAAAGTTAAAGTTAAATTAAATAAAAACACTAAACGAGTAAAAAATAAGAACACTAGTTACTAATTTATATTAAAATGTAAACCCAACGCGATTATACAGGGTGAGGCAGATAACTGGCCTATTAGAAATATCTCGTGAACTAACGGCAACAGAATCATGAAAATTGGAATAAAGGAGTTTTGAAGGATGATCTATTAAATGAAAATATTTTCATCTCTTTGCAACTTCCGGTTATACCGGAAGTTGCTTATAACTTCGTTTTTTTAAAAGGGACACCCTGTATATGTTTATATTTTTGGATTCTCTTCGATGTCTTCTTTATTAAAATATGAGGATTTGTAATGTTATACAGGGTATTTTAAAAGATAATTACGTTTTTTAATTAATTTCGTAGCAAACGTTCACACCCTGTAGAATTATAGTAGTTTGACAACTAAAACTTTCCTTACGTTCAAATGATTTTTAATATAGTCTACTATTGTTAAGAATCATTAGTATAGCTAAATTTTTAATTTTAGTATACAGGGTTGGTCGAAACTCGGAATGAGTATTTTCTAAGTTTTCTTAAATGGAACACCCTGTATTTTAGTATTGTAATGAAATGATATTTTATGGTACTTTTTTATTTCTTAAGCATTCCCTATACCTAACTGCTTTAATTTGTGCTTAATTGTTAGTCGCACCAACAATCTTAACTACGTAGGTATTTTGATAGCTAAACCATTATTGGTAATTTTAACAGTTTGGATTAATATGTACTTATTTCTGAAAAATTATTTGTAATGGAATATTTTCACGGCAAACCTTCACGACCAAATAAAATTTTACGTATTTTTTGTTGCAATTAATGTTTAGTTTTAATCACCAATAACTCACAAATTAAAGCAGTTAGGTATAGGAAATACTTATAAAATAAAAAAGTATTATGAAATATCATTTCATTACAATACTAAAATACAGGGTGTTCTATTTAAGAAAATTCGAAAATATTCATTCCGAGTTTCGACCAACCCTGTATACTAAAATTTCAAAATAAGCTATACTAATGATTCTTAACAATAATAGACTATATTAGAAATTCACTTGAACGTAAGCAGAGTTTTTAATGTCAAACTATTACAATTCTACAGGGTGTGAATATTGCTACGAAATTAATAAAAAAACGTAAATATCTTTTAAAATTCCTGTACAGTATTACAAAATCTCATACTTTAAGAAAGAACATATTGAGGAGAATCCAATATTGTAAAAATATACAGGGTGTCCTATTTAAGAAAACCAAGTTATAAACAACTTCCGGTATAACCGGAAGTTGCAAAGGGATGAGAATATTTTCATTTAATAGATCATTCCTCAAAACCCCTTTATTCCAATTTTCATGATTCTGTTACCTTTAGTTCTCGAGATATTTCTAATAGGCCAGTTATCTGCCTCACCCTATATATCTAACACCCCTGCTGAGCTGACTCCCCACCTTGCAGAAATTAAAAAATAAATAGCACTAAATTACGGGCTATACAGTGATGAGAGCGCTAATAACCGGCGAAATAGCACAAAAGATGGAAAATATGTTAAGTTGTGAGATAAAAAGAAATGAAACTAGTTGAGCTCGGAAATTTAGCGATATTAAAATATGAATTTACATTATATTGATTGTTTCCCATCTTTACACGTATCAGATGAGTATGTCAACTAAATCTGTCACTGTGACAGTGGTAGTTGCCAAACTCATTCGATACGTCTAAAGGTGAGAAACAATCAACATAATGTAAATTCATACTAGGTTGATATCGCTCAATTTCCCAGCTCGACTAGTTTCATTTCTTTTTATCTCACAACTTAATACCTTTTCCACCTTTTGTGCTATTTTGCCGGTGATTAGCAGCACGCTCATCACTATATATGAGCTTTAATTTCCCGCAGATTAAAAGCTTTCAGCTTCAAGTTGCATTGGGCAGGAATTTAATATTTTTTATGAAGGGGCTGAGTCAACGTTGACACCACTCGACCCCCTCACTACTTAAGAATAAAGATATTAAAACAATCTTTGCAAAAATTACCAGCTATTTATGAGCTTTCGAAGTGGTATAGTTTCGATTTTTGAGATCATCCCCTTAACCCCCAAACAGCCCTTTAATTGATTTAACTCAAGAAAAAAATATTGAGAAAAATTAAAATATATCGTATCGCGGATATAATTCGTATAGCGTATAAATTCTAAGAATAAACTCGTAAAATAGAGGCGTTTCGATTATTGTGAAAGACGTAAAAGAGTGTTATTAATAATACTCTTTTACTATAGTGTTTAAAATTCCGGACCATTCACATTACTATTTTATCATTCAAAAGACAATGGCCAGAAAATTCCTACCCTTGGCTTGTAGTATGATAAGATTGATCCAAAAGTTGGCATAACCCAGACATCCAAAGTGAAAGTTCTCCTCCAACACCAAATTGTTCTATATGGTCCACGTAATGTTTAGAAGAAAGTCACACCATTTTGAGCGTCGGGTTTGGGGGGGAGAGGGGGGGAGAAATCGGCAAATTCGTAGTTTTTTGCGTTTTTCGTCAATATTTCTAAAACTATGAGGTTTAGCATGAACAACCTTCTATACAAAAATGTTCTACATTAAATTTGAAATAAAAACGGCCCAATGCATAATCCTTCTAAAATGAACGGTTCCAAAGTTACAGATGTAGTATTGTATAATTGGTCCAAAAAAACCCTAACTCAGACATCAAAAATAAAAGTTTTCCTCCAACACCAAATTGTTCTATATGGTCCACACATGGTTCAGTAAAAAGTTACACCATTTTGAGCGTCCGGTTTGGGGGGGGGGGGGGGGAGATGGGGGATAATTCGGTAAATTAGTAGTCTTTTATGTTTTTCGTCAATATTTCTAAAACTATTCTTTAGCGTAAACAATATTCTATACAAAAATGTTCTACATAAAATTTAAAACAAGAAAGGCCCTATACATAATTGTTATAAAATCAACAGTTCCAGAGTTACGAAGGGTGAAAAGTGGAGGTTTTCGTTACTTTTTATATATTTTGGGCAATTGATGATGATTTTGGGTGGTGAGGTTGACGTTTCTTTAAGGGCTGTCACTAACATACCATCGACCACTGAAATAGTAAATTTGATTTATAAAATCCAATCCTGTTAAAGAAAATCAGTAGGAAATTGCCCAAAAAATATAAAAAGTATCGAAAACCTCCACTTTTCACCCTCCGTAACTCTGGAACCGTTGATTTTATAACAATTATGTATTGGAACTTTTTTGTTTTAAATTTTATGTAGAACATTCTTGTATAGAACATTGATTAAGCTAAAGCATAGCTTTAGAAATATTGACGAAAAACGTAAAAAAACTACTAACTTACCGATTTCTCCCCCATCTCCCCCCCAAACCGGAAGCTCAGAATTGTGTAACTTTTTACTGAACAATATGTGGACCATATAGACCAATTTGGTGTTGGAGGAAATCTTTTACTTTGGCTGTTTAGGTTAGGCCTTTTTTTGACCAATTATACTATACTACCTCTGTAACTTTGAAACCGTTCATTTTAGAAGGATTATGCATAGAGTCTTTTTTATTTCAAATTTAATATAGAACATTTTTGTATAGAAGGTTGTCTATGATAAATCGTATAGTTTTAGAAATATTTACGAAAAACTTAAAAAACTACGAATTTACCGATTTCTTCCCCCTCTTCCCCCCAAACCCGACGTTCAAAATGGTCTGATTTTATTCTGAACATTATGTGGACCATATAGAACAATTTGGTGTTGGAGGAGAACTTTCACTTTGGATGTCTGGGTTTGGCTCTAGTTATACCAAACTATTGGGGACTATCACTAAAGGACCATACTTCATAAAAATTTAAGACGGAATTAAGTTGGTATTGCTTGAAAAACATTATACTTAAAAAGAAAAAGCAGCAGAAAAAGCAATATTTCAACTTTATAGGAATTATAGGAATTAAAATCGTTTAAGATTGGGCAAATCCTGGCTTTTCAATCTTTGTTTACAAAATACAATATGACAGTGACGTCTTACTTCGGATGTCAGCCTTAAAATATCTTCGTGTTTTTCTATATTTAAACCATATTTATATATTATATTAGTCATTTTCTACCATAAACAGTATTTATAGCAAAATTCTCATGATGGATTGATACATTAGCACAAAAATAATAGTAAAATTTTAAATAATCTCTTGTTTTTTAAGTCGCACATATAGCATACACATAAATCTTCTCCCGCGACGTCATGGTGTACCATGTCACACGTGACCGATTATTTATTTAGCATATGGACTTTCACAGTACGATAAATACACAAATATAATATATTATTTAAACACAAAAAAATATAATGAATGAACCGATGACACGTGACCGATAATCATAGTTAATGCTCCCAGCGGATTGAAAAAAGTTGAAATGAAATTTTTGCGTTTTACCGCAAATGAAAGCAAACTCTATAAAGCTGCTAAAAAACAAAACGTTGTGCGATTTTTGTCATTTTTTACTATTTTCATCAGGTCAATAAAGTTTATTACTTCCACTGACCAGTCATTATGGAATTTTCATTGCTAGAGACCAATCTTCAAAACCTATAACATAAAATTTCTATTTTTTGTCTCGGGAACAAATAAGAAGCATTTGAAATATGGTGAAAAAACGTTGAGTTTTTCCGGCAGGCATAATATATAGACTAGGGCAGATCTGTTTTGAGGTAGATGTGAGAGGTGGCATCCGGATTTTTGCAGATACAGTTAGGTGACAACTTCAATAATTATAATTGGCGTATGCTCCTTCTCAAATATGCCCGGAACATTAATAAAAATTTAAATATTTAAAAATTTCGAAAAATATCGATTTTTTTCTATTTTCTTTGCTTATAACTTAAAAACGATTCATTTTGGAACAAAGTCGTAGGGAAAGAAAATTAAGATAATTGAATTTTGTATAACACACAACTGGTTTAAAATCTCTTAAATTATTACCCTTTCTGCAAAATAGCAATAAATAGAAAATAAGGGGGCAAAAAAGACTGTTTTTATTCAATATTTTTCAACCAATTTGGTTGCACTTAGAAGATTCATAATTCGCTTAGAATATTCTTACGACATACTTAAATTGTCCACCAAATTTCATTAAAATCGACTTAATAGACTTTGCATAATAATTTTGCAATCTAAATTTTTTTAAACATGTTCACATATTTTAAAAATTTCTGAGCAAAAAGTAGACTATTTTGAAGTTTGCTAATTTTATTACATACAAAAAGGTTCTCTACCTATCTAATATACTTTAAAGAATTAAAATTGTTTAGCACTGTTTTAAAGTTATAAACAATGTTTTGGCTTATAAACAAATACAGTGAGGACATTTGAGTAGGAATAAATTCATTCTCTTGACAATGGGCGACTCTGGAGATAAATCCCGAAACAGATCGATTTTTATTTTTAAATTATAATTTTTTGGCACAAATATTATACTAGTGACGTCATCCATCTGGGTGTGATGACATAATCTAAATATTGGAATTAATTTACTCCAATTTTTTTTTATTCAAACCCTGTATAAGTAATTATAATTATGTTAATGTTTATATTAGTGAATACAAAATTGAATATCGTTTCGATTGAGCTATCACACGGCACCTATTCATATTAAAAAAAAATCGTCGATTACGTCATCATGCCCAGATGGATGACGTCACTAGTATGATGTATATACCAAAAAAATATAATTTAAAAATAAAAATCGACCTGTTTCGGGATTTATCGCCAGAGACGCATATTCTCGAGAAAATGAATATATGCCATACAACTCAAACGTCCTCACTGTATTTGTTTATATGCCAAAAAATTGTTTAAAATTTTAAAACAGTGCTGAGGCCGCTTAAATAATCCGATTTTAATTCTGTATAGTGTATTAGATAGGTAGAGAACCTCTTTATATGTAAAAAATTAGAAAACTTCTAAATGGTCTACTTTTTCTTCAGAAACTTTTTAAAAAATTTGAACTTAAAAAAATTAGATTGCAAAATTATTCTGCAAAATCTATTAGGTCAATATTAATGAAATTTGGTGAACGGTTTAAGTATATTGTCAGAATTTTCTAAGCGAATTACGAAAGTTCTAAGTGCAACCAAGGTGGTTGAAAAACGTTGAATAAAAACAGGCTTATTTTGCCCCCTTATTTTGTATTTATTGCTATTTTGCAGAAGGGGTAATAATTTAAGACATTTTTAACCAGTCTTTTATCATACAAAATTTAATTATCTTTATTTTATTTCCCTACGACTTTCTTCCAAAATGAATCGTTTTAAAGTTATGAGCAAAGAAAGTAGAAAAAAGTCGATGTTTTTCGGAATTGTTAAACATTTTAATTTTTTTATTAATGTTGCGGGCATATTTTAGAAGGAGCATAAGTCAATTATTATTGTTGAAGTTGTCACCTAACTTTATCTGCAAAAATCCGAATGCCACCTCAACATCCAAAGATAGACGTTTTTTCACAGATCCGCCCTTGTATAATACTAAACTTTTACAAGTTGAATAGATATTCTTCACAACATGAATTTGTTTGTTTGAAAAATGAAACATATGACAACACAATATACTTGAACTATGGTATAGCTACTTGAAATTATGGCAATTAACGAGTTATTGAATAAATGTGCTAAATCTCAGCTACATCGACCAGATAGTGTGTAAGCTATTAAACAGTTGTTAAACAGTTTTCATTATTTTACGAGCTACCCCAGTTAAAAAAATAACGTGCTGAGCAACATAGATGGCAAGATATTGCAATTTTGTTCAGCGCGCTTAAATTTGAAGTTCCATTCTAAAAAAAACGGAGCATGCCAAGTTCTCCGTTCCACTTTAACATGGAGGTATTTTACGAGTACGATCAATTTAACCGGTTATAACTTTTTACACCTTCTCTATATAATATGTCATCTACACATATCTTGAATCCTAAAATCTAGATCGTGTCTTATAATCTGTTCAAGTTTCAACTCTTAACTTTAATGCACAATGGAAATAATAAAATTATGTTTTAATGTTTACATCATGTTTACATGACTGTAAACAAAGAAGAACTTCTGTTGGAGTGTAAGTAAAGAGAGGGATAAACTCCAACAGAAGTAAGAAAAAGAAAAATAACTAGTGGAACAAGAATGAAGAGAGAGTGAGGTGGCTTCTACGTTGATAAGCCGAAGTAGTAAAATACTACTTTTTGCAGTATTACTTGTATGGGGGGATAATGATAAGATGATGAAGTTGAGGAAAGGGGAATTGAAAGGGATAGAAGTAGAAGTATGAATAGACAGAGGCAAACTGAATGGAGTGGCTAGCAAGAGATGCAAGAGAACGACAACTTGACACTCAAGGATGGATACGGCTCATTTGCATGCCTGTCGACGACGGTAGCTCAAAGTAGATAATGATGATGACTAAAAGGTAAGGTATATACCAAGATAAGAATAATGTACTGAAAATGAATACATATGAATAACTGCTAAAGAAGAACACATTAAATAACACTAACAAATCATGGGGGCCAGGAAAATGATCTTCGATCATTCTCCCAGGTATCTTACACTGCTGTAAAATATTAAATATTTTAAATATATAACTAAATGTAAATATAAAGGAATAAAAAGAAATAATATGCAAAATAAATAAACATTTATTAAAGATAACTACTAGATGTTTGACAATCTCTGAGTTAAACCAAATTGAATATAACGTGACTCTAACATGACCAAAGTTATCGTTAAACATGATGTATCATATATAACAACAGTCCTGATATATGTATGTACAAAAAGATATACCTGTTACTTATACATAGGGTACAACTCACATGAGACTACCAAATGGTTATAGTACGCTTGCTACGTACCACTAAATTGAAACCGACAAAGATGAAAATTATATAAATAAATAGGCATAAGCCTGACTACGAGAAAATACTATAATAAATTACTCAAAGTTAATGAATGAACGCTAAAGAAATGAAGTTAGATAAATATTCAACGACTTAAATTAACCGAGCAAATGCAATGAAATAAAGTAACGACGAAATACTGGGGAAACAAGCAAATAATACAACCTAAATTTACAAAATGACATGAAATCGACTAAATTACCAATAAAATATAAAAACCTAATACCTTTTGTCAAATATGCTGAGCTCAACATACGATACGGCAGGTTAATACATGAGTTTGGGAACGTACTTAACTTTTATGTATATAAAAAAACCAAATAAATACAAGCTAAATCAGAAAAAAAATATATTAACATAATACATCAACCAAATGTCTGCAATATAAACCACATTCGTTACTCATATCTCCACACTGATTGTTCTCAAACAAACCCGAACGACTCCTAAAGAGGTTGCTGCTGCATCCCCGGAAATGAGCACCAGGATGGTGCAAAAACCATGCCTCCTGTAGACCCAGGTGCGAAGACGACAAGGAGCCGGGATGCCCCAAAAAGCTTGTTCCCCCAAAGTGACTAATGGTTGGAGATTGGCCTCTCGGTGGTTTGAGGTGGTTTTAAGTTTTCACATGGGTGGCTACAAAAAACATAATTCCCTTTTATTTCAGTTTCCCATTATACGACAAATTAAAGAAAGGAAAGAAGAAAAAGTCGGAAAGTGTTTTTAGGATAGAGAGTAATGTAAAAAGGCCATTAGTTAAACACAAAAAATGTACTGAATACATGAAGTCTTGACCTTGACCAAAATTTAATGAGAATTCCTAATTACAGACATGTGGAATTGGGATTTAAATACAGAATAAATATGACTCCTTTAAAATACTTATATGGTACTGACTTATTAGATGTTGGAATAAAATATACAGATATCAAAGATACAGATAAATAGCTAAAAATTAAGGTTAGGATTTTCTCTGAATTAATATACTTATAAGATATTGGAATAATTAAATATGCTGAATTCACTGAATAAATTTACACATATGATTTAATTGGAAAAATTATATGTCACCATGAAATGGCTGCTGATAGTTATAAAAAAATATTATAAAAACAGATATCGCTAGTTACCGTGAGACACGATGATTTTATGCAGAAATCCCTTTGTATTGATTCCTTATGTCCTTCCAAAGACTTCTGAAGAAGTTTGGTGATCCATACTTCCAAATTCACACATTTTAACTAAAACGAGGTCTAACCTCTAAATTTGACCTAATTTTGTTACAAGACACCCATACTAGTTGAATCTCCAACCACAAGTAACACGGAATTTCTCTGTTCCCCAAGATTCGGAACACGAAATCAAATTCTCCGCTGGGTGCGTATATTACAAATCAACCAGTGATACCAACATAATGAGGTGTGGCATCGTTGCACAAAATTTTAAATATAAAAGATAATAATTAGAACTGGTTAATTACGCGAAAATTAAAAAAATTAATTAAGAGATCAAGAAAAAAAATTATAAAAATAATTAAAGAGCTAATTTCGTAAGTGAACCGTTACAACTGCTGCATTAGTTTTTTATAAAATTATATTTTGGAAGTACATACATTTCTGTTTTTAAAAATTTAATAAATAACTCGTTTATTACCTTCGCCACCATAATTAGGCCAAAGCCAGTATTTATTACTTTCTTATCGCCTGCGTGTCCCACTTTAAATCCCTAATGAAAGAAAACGTTCACTTAGTTCCATCTCAAAATTTAATTTACGAGACTTGAGAGTCATCACTCGAGTAACAGGACAAAAAGTAACGTGTAATCTAATTTCGAAGTGAACGGGCACTAACATGACACAGAAAGAATTTCAAACAAAAATCCTCCGGGAGTGTTAGAACCTGGAAATGTAATATAGAGTAGAGGTATAAAACATCGCACCGTACTTAATGTGCAGTTTTTCTCTTAAACAAAACAACGATATTAAATTCTATCCTATATTTTGTACATACACAATGAAAATGTTTTGAACTTCTTGCAAAAATTAAAGTTATTAATAATTAAGTGATTGGTTGACTTACCTGTTAAGGAGGGACAATCATAATTGTCCTATCTTACATTTCGAACATTTGTACTTATGGTAGTGGTCTTTTCGGGCCGCTGATCACAGTTTAAAGAAGCAGAAGAAGAAAAAGAAGATTATTAAGCTTCTTGACAAGTGACGTCCGCGCATCACTGTTTTTTTTTATTTTTATTTTATTTTTATCGCACAAGACATGGGTGGGTTCAAACGAATCAATGGGGGGGAGCGTACAAATTTTCGAAATGTAAGATAGGACAATTATGATTGTCCCTCCTTAACAGGTAAGTCAACCAATCAATTAATTGTCCTTCACATAACATTTCGAACATTTGTACTTATGGTAGGCTGTTGAAAGATTAAACAATATTGTGCGATAAATAAACAAAAGTACATTGCAATCCACAAATGAATAGTACTTAGCAATTTTTTTGTTTTAGAAACTTTACACAAAATATATACATATGTATACCTAACTAACATATTAGAGCAATTATTAATTAAGATTTATGTTTATATTTTAATTATATGAGATGTGTACCTTCAACCAGGTACAAATAAACATAATAAGAAAATTAATGTTCTTACTAATATTAGTAACCTACACATGTAATATAATTACAATTATATACAATTACATGGACTCACCAGACAATACGGTTTTGCAAAGAGTCCGTAATCTTTTGCTAGAGGTTTATTATAAAAATAACTTGGTCTTTTCGGATAAAACCCAAAAATATCATATAAATACCTTAACTCTACCAGTTTCTGCTGCAAATTTTCATATTTCTGCCTCTTTCGGGATACATAATTATTCTCTGATGACTCTTGTGGTATTTTAAACACTTTCTAATAATTTTTATAAAACTCTTTGGAAAACACTTGTGATCAGTACACGCACAGAAAAAAAAACAGTGATGCGCGGACGTCACTTGTCAAGAAGCTTAATAATCTTCTTTTTCTTCTTCTGCTTCTTTAAACTGTGATCAGCGGCCCGAAAAGACCACTACCATAAGTACAAATGTTCGAAATGTTATGTGAAGGACAATTTATTATTTATTTCCTTCAATATTTTCGGATTTTGCTTTTACTATTTTTTGAATTTGAAGTGTATACTTCTTCTCGTTCACTGTGGAATTTTGGCGGGTGGTTAAAGTCGTATTGGGCGTCATTTAAAACCGGGATAAAAAAAAATCGTGCCGCTAGAGATTAGCTTTGCGGTATATAATATACGTACGTATCCATATACTTATTTAAATTGAATAAAGAAAGTGTATTATTTGTTTGTTATATGGAATTAAACAAATTTTGTTATATTCAAATAATAATAATAATAAATTATAATGTAATTTTTGTGCACAGTGTCAATTTGAATAGTTGCCAGCCCCTATAATTTGGTCCCTATAGAAAATCTAAAAATATGCAAAAATACGTCAAATTTATGTGTGAGGGGGACATTTTGTAGATCATTTTTCAACTAAATTACATCAACCCTCTAGCGGGGGCAGGCACGACCCCCAAAATCTTTAATGGAAAGGGGGTTGAGTTATATCTGATTTTAAAGGTCATTCAATTACCTTTTTAAAAATACCACATACCTTATATTTACTTTCAGTACTTTTGAAAAAACCTTGGACTCAATACTCTAAAAAAATTTTGGAGTTCTGAACTCGATACTTAATATCTTTACGGTTTTACTTGATTTTTCCAAAAGTGCTGAAAAGAAATACAATGTGTGTGTGGTATTTTTGAAAAGTAGTTGAGGGGACCATTTTGTTGACTAGTTTTCAACTAATATACGTCAACCCTCTAGCGGGGGTGGACACAACCCTCAAAATCTTTAATAAAATTGATCTATTAACAAAATTAACAAAATTATAAGTAACAATAATAAATAAAATCAAACAAGATGCTGTTATATATGTCCACCACCAACATCTCTACATAACCTAACTTTTCTTGTTAAGTTGACGTACACTGCAAAGTTGACGTAAACTGGAAAGTATATCTGAATTAAGAATAGACATGCACTCTATAGCTATCTCTGTCGTTCAGAGCCACCTATGGTGACAATAATTTTGGATCACAGGTTACTATAAACATTTTCTAGAAGAATTATGCAGGTTCTAAGTGTGATATAAGTATTTGGAAATATTGAATAAGAAAAGGCTTGTTTCCCCCGCCCTTTTTTTATTTATAATTATGTTATTTTTGTATTTATAACACTTATATGTAGTAAAACCAAATCAACAGCCCAATTTTCTTTCTAGGTCCCGTTCATGTTCTTTTCTCATTAGCTTCCTCACAGACGTTTCATATCCCCAGCCCCTATTGTCATTATCATACTACGGTTTTGGTTTTTGGACCCTTAGGGATCCGGGCAGCCTGCGAAGTCTTCAGGAATTAGTCGCCTTAGTTTGAGCTTGTGCTTTACATCCCCCTAGATTATTTAAGACATTTTTACACCTTAGCCACCCCCATTGTGATTCCTTTTAAATTTACACAAATCCCAACAACTGTCAATAAGTTAAATAAATTCGATAACTTTACATTAACACAAAATTGTTTTTCTAAATCTTTGGTTTTTGACAAAAAGTTTTATTACTGATTTCAGTTATCGAATATGTATCAATATTTGTGTAATGTGGATTGCCTATCCATCTCCACTAACAGTATACGCATATATATTTTTAACAACATTTTGCTTACTGAATTTCAAATGATAATTTTCACAATGGAGTGTGTTGTTACATCATTTCTAATTTCAACAAATTGTAAACCATAGTTTTTAAATATGACAGGCTAATTTTTCAACTTCCTATTGAACTGTCATTTTTGTCTGTCTGGTCATCGTTCTGAGGTCTCCACCTATTTAATTGTCATTTGCTACCAGACTTTCACCATGTAATCTAGTCACACCACAGCTCAGATATTACCTGGGGCATTATTATTAAAATAGTTTAAACATCCATGCTCTAATTGGCATTTTAACTGATGTTTCCTTAACGGACCACTTATACAGGGCTTTGACCCACATATTATTGTTAGACTATATCTTGGTGGTTAGCATGTAAATTTCACGTGAGTATAACCGACAGCTTTTTTAACCTTAGTCAAAATTTCAATCTTTGCATTATTTTATCAGGTTATATTCATTTTAGGTAAGCACTGATGATGACTGGTAAACCAGTCGAAAACTAGTTATGTGATTGTGATGTAGCCCTTTTTAGGGATTTTAAATATATACCTTTTATAAAGGATTTACTATTTTTTGTATTACATGGTATACAGCCAACTACAGGAAAACTTTTTCCTTGTGGATTTTTTTTTTGTATTTATTTCTATTTTGTACCAAGGATAATAAATGAAAACAGTTTTAGTCAGTCGAATCTTATAGAAATTTTAATTATTCTTACTATATTTTAGTACAATTTTGCTTTAAAATGAATAGTTTTAAAGCTGTAAAGATAGGGGAAGTCAATTATTATTATTGAAATCATTACACAACTTAAAAAATCAGAATTCTATTTCTCACATCCACGTGTAGATAGTTATTTTCTCACAGATCCGCCCTGACCTAAAGCTGCTCTCGAATAGAAACACTGAGCAAGATATATTTTATAAAATTTGTGTACTACGATGAAATATCTCTAATTAAATTAATGCTTGGCGATTTCTTCGTGAGCTCTTTTCCAGAAATACAAGAAAGAGTAAATGTCTTTAATTTGTATTTTTCTTGGAGTTTAATTATTTTATGCTCGATGAATTTCCGGAACTAAATCAGACTCGTTATTTTTCTTTTCCGTTAGAGATGGAAAAAACCCATCCATTAAGGTTAGAACGAATATTTATACTTAGGACCAGGATCCATAAATACTTTCACTACTTTTATTCAACGTATATTATTATCAACGTTCCCTGATCAGAAATAATCTTGAAGACTCTGGTGGAATCTCTACATCTCTATTGAAGCCGTTCATCCTCAAAAGTTTGAGTTTGTATTTAGATATTCGTAGCTGATGAGATCTAATGAGATCAAAATGGCGTCATAGTACGGTTCTGTTACCACATTTATACACAAATACTGATAGTACGGGATCCGAATATAGGTCGATCTCCACCCATCTGCTTTCCGGATGAAACATTTTTTTATTAAATTTCATACATAGTTTCATTAAATTATGGTAGAATTATTTTACTTTTAAATTAAATAGGCATATTCATTACAGTCATAGATTATTCAGGAAAAAATTCCAGAAAAAATATTGAAAAATAAGCCAACGGCGGCAAATTTTAAAAGACACCTCAAAAAACAATGAATTTTGCGGTGGACATTAAAACTCATCGTTGGATTATGTTAAACAAAAGATTCGAAAAGTTTTTATTAGCTTATGAGTTTCTTGAGGTAATGCTGTCGAGTTTTTTTAGTTTTATTGAATTTTGATTTTTTGATATCACTCAGAAATCAAAACAACGAATTTTTTTGCAAAAAAGGTGAAAATCAATATATTTGTTATTGTTAAACAAAAAATAACCATAAAACAAAAAATATCTCAACAGCGTTACCTCAAAGAATGTCTAAAGAAAATATATACAAAATTCCAGGTGGGTTGGTCAAGTAGTTTTTGAGTTACAATGTCTACAGCCTTTGAAAAAGTCAGTTTTGAGAAAGAAGCGTTTAAAGTATTCTCAAATTTTATTTTCAATTTCTTTTTTGTCTGTCAAATCGTAAAGTGATTCAAACCGGAATATGTTTATGAATCGAGGGGGAATTTATAAAAGAAAATGAGAACAGCTGTTGACCGTTTTTCACAACGCTCAAGCACGTTGGCGCCAACTTGCTGAAAAGCGAGTCGAAGGTAGGGAAATTGGAAGATAGTATTGAATATCCCAACCTTCGACTCGCTTTGCAGCAGGTTTGCGCCATCACGCTTGAACGTAGTGAACAAAGCTCAAGAGCTGTTTTCATTTTTCTTTTCTAAATTACTGCGATTCAAAAATATATTCCGGTGTGGATCATTTTACGATTTGACAGACAAAAAGGAAATTGAAAATAAAAGTTGACAATACTTTGAACGATTTTTCCTCAAAATTGCTTTTTTCAAAGGATGTAGACATTGTAACTCAAAAACTACTTTACCGACCCACGTGGAATTTTGTATATATATTTTCTTTAGAAATTCTTTGAGGTAACGCTGTCAAGATATTTTTTGTTTAACAATAATAAATATTTTGATTTTCACCCTTTCTTGCAAAAAATATCGTTGTTTTGAATTCTGAGTCATATCAAAAAGTCAAAAGTCGATAAAACTAAAAAACCTCGACAGCCTTACCTCGAAAAACTCATAACCTAATACCATCTCTTTGATTTAGTTCATTATATTTTGAGGTGTCTTCAAAAATTTGCCACCGTTGGCTTATTTTTCAATATTTTTCCTTGAATTTTTTCTTAAATAATTTTTGAAATGTACCAAATATGCCTATTTTATCTAAAAATAAAATAATTCTACCCCTAATAAACCCCTACGGCCGCCCCTTAAGGATAGCTATAACACGATTTTGATAGGCAACCCATGCTAGAAATATTTGTCTATACATGAAATTTAATAAAAAATGTTTCGTCCGGAAAGCAGATGGTGTACCCAATAAGTAGGTGCACCCAGATCGACCTAAATTCGGATCTTAGACTATGACAAATAGTGTTCCTACGACATATACTGTAATAAATACACACAAGCGATAGAAAGCCTATTTATTGAAAATTTTTCTGAAGGTAATACATGGTCGTATCTACAATAAATGCGAGGAATACCTAAGTGACACACAGTTTGGTTGCCGTAACGGGATTGGAACGAGAGAGGCATTGTTTGGGATGAACGTACTTGCTCAAAGATGTCGAGATATATCTGTAGACATGTACTGTTGTTTTATTGACTTCCAAAAGGCATATGATTGTGTTAATTACTCTATATTCATAGAACCTCTAAAAGACATTGGCTTGGACGGCAGTTTTAGTAGATGGTGTGGAATCACATGCTCTTAATAATAATAGAGGAGTACTGCAGGGGTGCTTCTAGTTACTCCTGCATTTCAACGTTTACGCCGAAAGAATTTTCAGAAATGCACTTTCTGAAAAAGAAGAAGGAATAAGTGTGAACGGTGAAGTCATCAATAATTTGCGATATGGCGACGTATCTCTAGTAAATATGATCTGCAAACACAACCCACATAACAATTTCATGTTCTTAGTAGATTCATAGAACATACTTTTCAGAAAAAGTATATACTGAGAATATGCGTAATTACCATTACGAATGTGCAGAGCAGATGCTGAGTATATACTACATTACAGTACTTAAACGTTCTATGTATATACATAGAATGTACTACCGCACTTCTTTTCAGTATATACCAAGAATATACTTTTTATAATATTCCTAGCAAGTGCTATAAACCTTCTGTTTATATACTTAGAATATACTATTTCACATATTTTTAGTATGTCGGAAGAATATACTTTTAAAAATATTCCAAGCAAGTGCTATATTGCTCAGAAGTATGTTTTCAGCATCACCTAATTTCATCCTAGGTTCTACCGACTATCATATTTACATTCAAATTGCATATGAGAATGTAATTAGTACATTTTAGAATATTACTTAAAAAGTAAGTAGGTACATATAAATTTTAATTATTTGTATAAATATTATATAGGTAAGTATATATTATATTTAGGTATTATGTGTATATCGAAATAATCATGTTGAATATATAAATATAATACCTAGATATAAATATTACATAATATTTACTGAAACTAATCTATAACTAAAATTTATATATTTTGTACTTACCTACTATTTAAGTAATATTGAGTTACCAAAATGAATTTAATATTTTTAAGCACCAGAAACAAAATAAACAGATTATGTATGTTCCTAGTCCTAGTTCCTAGTATACTTTGTCATTCGTCTTCCTCCTAACACAGCATCAAGCATAGATTGGAGACAAATACAAATACAAACGCCTGTGCACTGTGCCGTGTGCCTGTTTAGTGTTTGTGTTTGCCTTTTCATTTTCATAAAACCTTTGTTAATTCCTATGCAGGTAGACTGAGAGGGGTCATTTCCGTTATTCCGTTTGCATTATTCCGATCTTTTACGATCTGGTTATGGGGTATTCTTTTATAAACAACAATAATTGAATGTATATAATAAATTACAACGATGTTAAAATACTCATGGTAAAATCAAAATGGTAAATTCATTTCAGCTATGAAAACGATTTTTTTTCTTTAATGCAAATTAATATTTAAACTTTTTTACCATACCTACAATTAAAACAATTTTAAGAAATGATTCCGTCCGAGATACCTACATACATAAATTTTATTAATTTTTCTAAAAATAATAAGTTGATAATCTATAAGGCTAACATTATTGTTCCTATACATACAAATCCTTTTGAAGATATTTTAAAAGTACATACGTACAAGTATGTGTTAAGCAGATACTTTTAAAGTATATTCGATGAAAGTACACTTACCGGCACAAAAAACCGCCACCCCAAAAACTGGGTCATTTTTAATGTCTTGTATTTCCTAAACCTGATGTCCGATTTAAGTAATTCTTTTAATATGTTATAGCCTTATTCTTTAGCAATATCGCTGTAGTAATACTGTTGCTAGACAGGTACATTATCATTGTATACAGGGTGTACGAATCAAACTTTGTTTTTTTCTCAAACTTTGGAACATCCTGTGGAATGTTCTAGCTTTTATAAAATACTGAAATTAAAACCCGAATATAGCTTCAGGTTTTCTTAACATTATGTTTTCTGTTTCATTCGCTTATGTTGGATAATAAAAAAGTTAGGCACTTTAACAACTACCCCTGTTTTTCGTCAATACAGGGTGTCTTTAAATAAGTACGGCAAACTTTAAGGGGTAATTCTGCATGATAAAATAATGACAGTTTGCTTTATAAACCTATGCCCGTAAATCCTTCGTTTCCGAGATAATGGGTGTTGAAATTGTTCTTACAAACTGACGATTTCTTTATTGCTATAAAACGGTTTGTGATATGCAAATGAAATTTGGTAGATTTTAAGAGGTTGTTACTGCGCATTTTATGGCATACAATTAAGAATTTTATATTATATTGAATTTTTTATATGCATACAAGTATAAACATTAGATATATCCCGTATGCACGTCAATGGTGAATATAAAATTTTTAATTATATGCCAAAAAATGCGCAATAACTACCTCTTAAAATCTACCAAATTTAATTTGCATATCACAAACCGTTTTAGAGCAATAAATAAATCGTCAGTTTGTAAGAACAATTTCAACACCCCCTATCTCGGAAACAAAGTATTTGCGGGCATACATTTATAAAGCAAACTGTCATTATTTTATCATGCAGAATTACCCCTTAAAGTTTGCCGTACTTATTTAAAAACACCCTGTATTGAAGAAAAACAGGGGTAGTTGTTAAAGTGTCTTACTTTTGTATTATCCAACATAAGCGAATGAATCAAAAAACAGAATGTTAAAAAAACCTGAAGCTATAGTTGGGTTTTAATTTCAGTATTTTATAAAAGCTAGAACATTCCACAGGGTGTTCCAAATTTTAAGAAAAAAACACAGTTTGATTCGAACACCCTGTATACAATGACAATGTACCTGTCTAGCAACAATATTATTACAGCAATATTGCTAAAGACTAAGGCTATCACATATTAAAAAAATTACTTAAATGGGACATCAGGTTTAGGAAATACAAGACATTAAAAATTACCCATTTTTTGGGGTGGCGGTTTTTTGTGCCGGTGAGTGTATATTCCAATAATATACTTTTACGAATATTCTGAGATACTACATACGTACACGAATGTGCTCAGTATATTCGGTACGAGAGTATCCTTTAAAATATATGCCAAGAAAATGAAATTTAGAATGTTTTTTATGGTACATTCTATGCTAGTACTACGTATGTACTAAAAAGAATATACTCTGTCGAATGTTGGTAGTATATGCTTTGAACATGATGCGAACATCATTGTTATGTGGGTACTTGATAGTGTCGTTGAGAGTTATAGGAAGGCAGGTTTGGATCTGAACATACGGAAAACCAAAATACTCGTAATAAGTAAACAACAGCATATAAAACCGTCTATATATGTAAGTAATACCAAACTTGAGCAAGTTCATAAAATCGTTTACCTTGGACAGCAATTAAATTGTAACGCAGAAATCACGGCGAAATTCGATCTAGGATAGAGCAGGTCAGAGCCGCCTTTAGAAAAATGGCCAGGATGTTATGTAACAGGGACCTAAAATTGGCATTGAGCATCTGCCTACTTTGCTGCTACGTGTTCTCGGTCTTAGTGTCGAGTCCTGGACTTTGAATAAAATCGATCTAAATCGCCTTGAGACTTTCGAAATGTGGTGCTATAGAAGAATTTTAAAAGTTCCTGGGTGGAGAAGATTCGAAACTCTACAATACTAGAACGTCTCAGCAAGTCTACTAAGATTATAAAAAGCATCAGGCAGAGAAAGCTGGAGTATTTCGGATATGTACTGAGTGGTCCCAAATATAGGTTACTGCAAAATATTATGCAAGGAAAAATAGCAGGCAAACGCAGTCCAGGACAAAGAAAAACCTCATAGCTGAAGAACTTGCGCGATTGATATGGTGTTGATACAAGCGTGCTATTTAGGGTGGCAGTGAATAAAATTAAGATAGCTATTATGGTAATCCACGTATGTTCTAAAAGAACATGGTACATGAAGAAGAAGATAGAAAGCTTTCTAGTAAATGTAAATAATTGCACATTTCGGGTAATTAGGTATTAAAAAGTGGAGAAAAGGATAACTAATAAAATTTTCTCGTTCATAGACAACGAAGCAGGTGGCACTTTTGTACGCTTACCACTTAAGTGGAAAACATTCAAGAGACGTTTTGGGTTTGAGTTTGTAGTCAGTTATCCGTATCTGATTAGATCTAATGAGATCGAGATGCCGTCATAGTACGGTTGTGTTACCCCATTTATACACAACCACTGACAAATAGTGCTCCTACGACATATACTCTCATAAATACATACAAGCGATAGAAAGCTTTCTAGTAAATGTAAATATTTGCACATTTCGGGTAGTACAAATTGGAGAAAAGGATAATTAATAAAATGTTTTTGTTCATAGACAACGAAGTAGATGGTGCTTTTGTACGCTTACCACTTAAGTGGGAAACATTCAAGAGACGTTTGTTGGCCTTTGGGTTTGAGTTTGTATTTAGGTGTCCGTACCTGATAAGATCTAATGTTATTGAAATGACCTCATATAGCATAGCAATATAAATTTATTTTTATTTATAGGTATGGTATGTTCAACAGTAAATGGTTAAGTTCAATTAGTTACCACTATAAACAGGCCGGATTAACCGATAATAGTATAGGTTTCAGGTAAAATTTACTTTAGGCTTTATTATGGGAGTACCGTCTAGTCAGTGTTAATTGCAAAAGACCAACTCTGTCTACCTCGGTGGCTTATCGCTCCGGGTGGATCTTAACAATGGGCCAGGTCAGATAAATTTAATAATATTTACGACCGCACTAAATGAACTCAAACCATTTACTGTTGAACAAACCATACCATATGTATTGGATAGTAATTCTAGAGTATTTTTGCAACTGAACACTTCCATCTCTAGACCTATCGGATATTTCTTAGACTCAACTGAGCGTTGGAAATTTGAAAATACTGTTAATAATTAAGCAAAGTGGAGTCTGACTAGGTAATACTAAATAAAACCAGAAAGATTAAGATGACCTTTTTCGTTATTTTAGTAAATAAACCTGCGAAAATAAGCAAGTAAATCGTAAGGTTTTAGGTTTTATACAAAAGGGTCATTTCTTATAAAATTTGTGTTTGTTTTGGAGTAACTTATATTTATTTAATAATATAGTATAATATACAGTTTACAATCTTTTTCGCTTTGTATGTCAGATTTTCGGTCAGATAGCCTAGCGGTCTGAGTGAATAGAAAAATAAAAAAGGGTAACGTCGTAGTCTAAAATTTTAAAGAATCTAAGGCTTGGTCTGGAATACGCTGGTGTCTGATCGGCCCATGGGGGAGCGGTACGGCAAGGAATAAGGGATTGTGTGTCGGTGATTCTGCTCCATAGATCCCTACCGGAAGGACGCTGATGCCTAAAAAATGGTATACAGTGATGAGCGCACTAATAACTGGCAAAATAGCACAAAAGATGAAAAACTATAAATACTATTAAGTTGCGAGGTAAAAGGAAATGCAACTAGTCGAACAGGGAAATATTTAGCGATATTAACCTAAATATTTACATTATATTGATTGTTTCCCACCTTTAGACGTACCGGAGCAGTTTGGCAACTGCCACTGTCACAGTGATAGATTTAGTTGACATACTCCTGTGATACGTATAAAGGTGGGAAACAATCAATATAATGTGAATTTATATGTTAATATCGCTAAATCTCCCAGCCCAGCTCGACTAGTTTAATTCCTTTTTATCTCTCAACTTAATATGTTTTCCATCTTTTGCGCTATTTTGTCGGTTATTAGCACACTCATCACTGTATATATGTACAGTGATGAGCGCACAAATAACCGGTAAAATAACGCAAAAATAGAAAACATATATTAAGTTGTGAGATAAAAAGAGATGAATATAGTGAAGGTGTTACATTTAGCGATAGTAACTTATAGATTATATTGATTGTTTTCCACCTTTGGACGTATCGGACGAATTTGAGAAATGCCACTGTCACAGTGACAGTTTTAGTTGACATATTCCTCTGATACGTCTAAAGGTGGGAAACAATCAATATCATGTCAATTTATACGTTACTATCGCTAAATTTAACAACTCTACTAGTTTTGTTTCTTTCTATCTCACAATTTAATGTGTTTTCCATCTCTTGTGCTATTTTACCGGTTATTAACGCGCTCATCACTGTATAAATGTTTCATTTTTAGTACATTCTTTCACGGTTTTTGCTGTAAATTTTAAAAAACCGCTTGGATTGATATGGAATTTGTCATATGCATAGCTAACATTTCAAAGAAAAAAGTGATATGGTGCCGATGTGTGCTTTAACCCCGGGGGTGAGTTTAACCCCATCTCGGGGGTGAAAAAATATATGTCCAAGATAAATCCCGAAATGGATAAACTGAGTAATTTTAAGCAACTTTTGTTTTATAACGTTTTTTTACCAAATCAATACTTTTCGAGTTATTTGCAAGTGAATATGTTTATTTTTCAACAAAATAACCACGTTTTTGGACGGATTTTCGCAAATAATTCAAAACGTAAGCATTTTGTCGAAAAAATATTCTTAAAAAAACTATAGCCTATAAAAAATTAAATAAAACGGTGTATATATTAGGTCTCTATACCTAGCAAAAGCAGAGTTATATCTAATGAAAATAGGTTCATATTCGAAAAATCCCAAATAGAATAATTCAATGTGAAATATCCAAATAATGAAGCATTCTTGGGGAAAACACATTACAACTTTTTTAAAGTGTTAAAAAAAAGCTTTATTTATGTTTTAATAAAAAAAATTTCTACCAACAAATGTACACAAGTTACGCTCAAAATAAAGTTGGTCCCTTTTGTTTTGGCAAAAAAAAAAATCAGAAACATCACCCCCCAATTAGCAACTTAAATGAAATTAATCCTTACCGCTTCACAAGTTACTTTAGTTATGTTGTGTTTATATGATCTGTAAGTTTCATCGATTCAAAGTGCTTATGTTTGAAAAAATTTGGTTTTAAAGTAAAAATTTTAAAATTTTAATTTTGAAAAAAATGCTTTTTTTCAAAATGACTTAAACATTGTTAGAGATACCAAAAATCTTAAACAATAAAAAAAGTGGGCTTTACTTTTCTGAATATTTTGTATCTTTTGTTTTTCAATAAGACAAAAATTGGTTAAGATTCGGTGTTTTTAAATTTGCATACACTCGTGATAAGTGACTCGTTCAAGCCATTTTAACTACAGTTCTTTCAAAAATAAGGAGTTTAAACCGATAAAACTTACAGATCATATGATCAATACATTCGCAAGTAAAAAACTTGTGAAGTGATAACAATTAAGTTCATTTGATATGCTAATTAGGGGGTGATTTTCCCGATTTCTTACCAAAAAAATGGACCAACTTTATTTTGAGCGTAACTTGTTTGCTTTTAATGCTAAAATTAAAAAAAAAACAAAAATAAGCATTTTTTTAATCACTGTAAAAAAGTTAAAATAAGTTTTCCTTAAAAAAGTGCTTCGTTTTTTGATTATGACACGTTAAATTACTCGATTTGGAATTTGACGAATATGAACCTATTTTTCATTAGCTATAACTCTGTTTCTGCTAGGTATAGTGACCTAATATATACACCGTCTTTTTCACTTATTTACTTACTATATTTTTGATATGAAGTTTTTTCGACCAAGTACTTACTTTTTGAGTTATTTGCGAAAAACCGTCTGAAAACGTGGTTATTTTGTAGAAAAATTAACATATTCACTCGCAAACGCGAAAAGTATTAACTTGTTGAACAAACTTTATAGAACAAAAGTTGCTTAGAATTAGTCATTTTATCCATTTCCGGACTTTTTTCGAACCCCCGAAAGGGGGTGAAACTAATCTCTAGGGCAAAAGCACACATCGGCACAATATCACTTTTTTTCTTTGACTTGTTGGTTATGTGTATGCCAAATTTCATGTCAATCCAAGCGGTTCTTTAAAATTTAGAGGTTTTGCAACATTTTACCTTTAAAGAACGTCCTATTAAGCGAGACGACTTTTTTTCTTGGTTTCTTATGCGTCTTGGGAACTAAGAGACAATCTGTGTTTTTGATCAGATGTCTTAAAGACAAAATTTATTGTCTAACTATAACAATAGCAGCTTCAATAATTCACGTGAAAGCTAATATCTACATAATATAACATCAATGGTCGACATTAATCAACAAAAAGATCCAATAAAGATATTTGTCTTTTATGAGGGAAGGAGTTAATCCAAATGGTTCTTAGGTTGGCAGAACCCCTTCCAGCCAGATGGTGTTTGGACATCATCGCTGTCAATGCCAGAGACCTATTGCACCTGCTAAAAAACAGCGACTTTAAAACAGTACTTCTAGTTGCAACTCTAAAACCGGAAGTGCGAGATCAAATTTTTAACCTTTAATACCATCCTCAGGTTATAGGCGACACGTCATTTGTCCTTCTATCTGATCTAATGACGGAGGACTTGTATTTACAAGGTCACATACATGGATGATTTAACGTTTCCACATTTTTTTTAAATGGATGGAAACAATATTTTTCACCTAATTTTGTTTCTTTTTAATAATTTGTTTGTTTATTATTTTCGTATACACGAAATAAAATATATTTTTTCTACCTTGCTAATTTCTTTTGTTGATCTTCTACTTTGGCAACGCTGTTGTTGACCCGATTGGTTTAGTGACCCAGCCTTGATATATCTTCTATACCGTTTTGAATACGTATTAAATACGTCTCCCTTTATTGCACCAATTGAAGGCACATACCAACATTAGATTATTTTCTAGTCTGTATATACGTAGTAATGATTTTAGTGGATAGGTTACCATTTAAGTGGATTATCCAATTTAATGATCAGGGACTTTTAGCTATAATTGTATAATTTGAATTTCCCAAATTTAAATACTACTGAAAATTTAAGTAATAATTATAAACAGAATATTTCAACAAATTTCAATAAAAAACAAACAAAAGAACATCAGAAATGTAAAATACAATAGAGCGTAGTCCCAGTAATAATAATTACACATAGAAGAACATAAATAAACGCTGTTAAGATTAAATATTTGTGTTGCCTGCTAATAGGCTATTGATTATGTTCAAAATAAGAGAGCTAAAAGGAACTACCCTGTTAACGGGGTTTTATTATTTAATATGGTCAATGGACCCCTAAATATAAAAAAACCGCTGAGAGCTACCATTTAAAGGGGTGCGTTTTTGAGAAAGGGGTGAATTAGTCCCTAGGTACAGGGTGAATTAGGGTGAGTTCTATGCACTGTTGGTGCAAACACTTCTACAGAAAAATTGTTTCAGGTTAAATTTACTGTCGAAGTATCACCTTTGAAAGTCAAAAATATTTTTTACAAAAATACATAAAAGCAAAAAAAAACACGAAAGAAAGCCATTTTGTTTTTTGTCCCATAACTTTTTTCCACGGGGATATAGGTAGGTATCGACATTGCTTCTCAGAAAAAAAAAACATCCATCTTTCCACTTTAACCCTTATCTGGGCAAGGTGGGTCCAACTGGCCCGAGACGCCAATTCTTTTATCATAAACTGATAGAAAAGTTTTTGTTGAATTTTATGCATCACTGAATTTGTTTAGAAGTATGTTTCCTTCAACATAGTCATGAGCTATTCAAAATATTCATTATCATTTTTGAAATTATTGCCGTCGAAAGAATTTTGTCACGTAAAGGGGCAACTCGGGCACTTTGGACCCTTTTTGTATTTATACCTAAAGTCTAAATCTTTGTCACAGAAGTTAATCTGGCAGTCAGGTAATGTTTTTGTGGATCATCTAAACGACTTTTATGAATCCAGAAATCCAATAATAAAGTGAGACTTTAACTGAAACTTCTTCTTCTTCTTCAAATGCAAATCCACTAATGGATGTTAGCGATCACATTTTCCATTAACTCTCTGTTTCTTGCAATGTGTATCAGAGATTGTATGTCGGTAATCCCTGTCCATTGCCTTATGTTTCGGAGCCAGGACATTTTCTTGCGTCCTATTCCTCTCTTGCCTTCAATTTTACCCTAGATTATAAGTTGAAGGAACTGGTATTTTTCGTTTCGCATGATGTGACCCAAATATGCCGTTTTTCTTTTCTTGATGTTTTCGAAAAGCTGACGTTCTTGGTTTATTCTTTTAAGGACATCCACCTTTGAGACTTTCGCCGTCCATGGTATCTTTAGGATACGGCGATAAAGCCACATTTCGAAGGCTTCTAATCTGTTTATATCCCTCGTTTTGAGTGTCCAGCCCTCTATACCATATAGCAGCACCGACCACACGTAGTATTTAGTAAACCTTAGTCTCAGTGTAAGGTCGAACTCTGAGCAGCTCAGTACATTCCTGAATTTTACGAATGCTTTTCGAGCTTGCTCAATGCGACATTTTACTTCCCTGTCCGATGCCCAGTCTTCAAAAAGCCACGTTCCTAGGTATTTGAATTTGCTCACTCTCTTAATGGACTTAGTATTCAGTGTTATGGTGGAGTTTTCAAATGCATCCAAGTTTCTGGAGATGATCATGAATTTGGTCTTTTTGGTATTAATCTCTAATCCCATTCGCCTACTGTATTCTCCGATTATAGTGACAAGTTGTTGAAGATCTGCTATGTTGTCGCAAATTAAGACAGCATCATCAGCATACCGTATGTTGTTGATTAATACTCCATTCACTTTGATTCCCATCTCTGCATCTTCCAAAGACTCTTGAAATATGGCTTCCGAATAAATGTTAAATAAAAGAGGGGAAAGCACACATCCCTGCCAAACACCCCTTCTTACATGTATGCATGTGGATATAGAATTGTCTATTTTTAATTGTGCTGCCTGATACCAGTACAAGTTTTCAATGCATCTTATGTCTTTTTGGTTTATATCAAGCTTCTTGAGGATCTGCATTAACTTGTGATGTTGGACACGATCAAACGCTTTCTCGTAGTCTAGAAAGCACAGGAATACGTCCTTGCTCTGATCGTAACAATTTTGGACCAACACCTGTGTTGCTACTATTGCTTCTCTTGTTCCCAAACCTTGCCTAAACCCAAACTGAGAATCACTGATGTCCCATTCACATTTTTTGTATAATCTTTGATGTAGTATTTTTAAGAATATTTTTAAAGTGTGACTCATCAGGCTAATGAGTCTGTGATCCTCACATCTTTTTGCATTGACTTTTTTGGGTAGGGGAATAAATGTAGAGAGCAACCACTTCTGAGGATAGCAACTAGTTTCATAAATAAAATTAAATATTTTATGTAGTGCTGAAATTCCCCTTTCATCTAGTAGTTTGAGTATTTATGAAGGGATTTCATCAGGTCCAGGTGCTTTATTGTTTTTTGAATATAATATTGCCTTTTCTATTTCTTCTTTAGTAATTGAAGGGCCAGTCAGCTGGTCGTCTGTATAAAGTTCATTCATGGGTCTTTCGTCATGAAAGAGCTCCTGAATATAGTTTCCCATATATAAATTTTCTCTTTTTCACCTAGCACTACCTGGTTATCCTGATTAACTATAATAGTTGGTCTTCGTTTTCTGTATATTCCAGCAGTCTCCTTAAGCTTTTTATGTAAATTCCGATCGTCGTTGTAAATGTTCTAGATCGATACATTGTTGCTTAAGCCATTCATTTTTTGCTATTCTTATCTTTGCTTTTATTTGCCTGTTAATGTTTTTATACATATTGCTGCCATCTGGGTCATTCTTGTGTCGTCGTCGTTCATCCATTAGTAAGAGTATTTCTTCTGTCATCCATTTTTGCTTCTTGTTCTTTGGTTTGTACCCCAAGTTGCTTTTCATGATGTCTGTTACAGCACTTGTAATCGTATTCCATGTTGGTGTTAGATCTTCGGTAATGTTTGTCGTCAATATTTGAATTTGTGTGTTTATTTCATTACTTATTTCTGCTTGTATCATTGGATCTTTCAGTTTATCCAATGCGATCTGTTGTTGAGTTTTAGGCTTGTTTCTGCATGAAAGAGCGATCTTTATGACGGCCACTAATAGTACATGGTCAGAAGGCACATCTGCTCCAGGATATGTGCAAGCTCTTTTGACAGTTGTGCTGAATCTACCGTTGATGAGAATGAAGTCTATCTGATTTCTTATTATGTTCTGAGCTCTATCGGCTGGAGATTTCCAAGTATAAAGGCGACGGGGGTGGAGTTGGAACCATGTGTTGGTAACTCTCATGTTTTCTTCCTGACAAAATTGTACAAGTCGGTCACCCCTTTCGTTCCTTGTTCCAAGACCATAAGGTCCAACTACGTCTTCAAAGCTGCCTTTCCCTATTTTGGAATTAAAATCTCCCATAATTATGTTAACATCATGTTTCGTTGTCAATTTAAGCAATTCTTTGATTTCACTATAAAAGTTTTCCACCTCTTCATCTGCTGCATCTGCAGTTGGTGCATAGACCTGTATGATGTTGAGATTATTTGGCTTCGCTTCAAGTTTTACCAAGGCTGTGCGGTCGGAATATGGTACAAACTCTGTGACAGCTCTCATCAATTTTTTACTTATCATAATCCCGACGCCTTTTTTATGATCGCGGTCGTCATTGCCTGAGTAAAAGAATGTTCCGCTCTCTGTGGTGCATTTACCGGATCCAGGCCACCAGGTTTCTGAGATCTCCAGGATATCTAGATCGATTCTGCACATTTCTTGAGTTAGGTTAGCCAGCTTCCCGGCTTCAAATAAGCTGCGTGTATTCCAGGTGCCTATCTTTAATGTCTTTCTTAAGTTTGCTCGTACATTTCTAACATTCAAGACCGTTCCCCCCGGAGATCCGATTGGGGAACCATTTATACCTCCGGATATTTTTGAGTTGAATGTATTCATGTGATTCTCTTGGGAAAAAATAATGAAGGTGGTATCCCGTTGCCTTCCTTCATGCCACTTCCAGGCTTAGTTTTCAGCCGCCCACTATGGGACAGACGCCGTTTGCAACCGCCCATTCTGGGTACAGACGTTGCTATTTTCACCATATATGGCTACCCTCACTTAGTTTAGCCTGCAGACCAATGCAGTTGCCCAGGGTGTGGCACGTGGAGCCATAGGTGAGAGTTGGGTGTCTTATGAGGACCAGTTATCAAGAACCATCTCCCGTCTATGACGCTCGATGTGGTCGTTCCGATTAAAGGTACTACCTCTATAACACAACCCTACACCCCTTTAACTGCAACAAACAACGTAAACGTCTCTGTGATGTGAACATCAAATCGATTCTTACAATAGGTGTTATATCTATTCTAAATGAATTTTGAAAACTGGTAATCATTGTTAAAATGCAATATTATTGTTAGGTAGGTACTTATACATATTTTGAAATAAATAATGCATCTGATATCAGTCGTTTAATATCGATGTTAGTGTCGACAACTAAGCTCCTAAAATTATATTGAATTACAGTGAAAGTAGATAGTGCGAATAAAATGTCCCGACCATTTGCGAAAACCATTATCAATTGCAGAACTGCAAGATATTTTTTATAATTTATGGGACTCCGATAATGAAGAATCTCCTGAAGTAGGTGGCATTGAAAGTGAATCTGAAATTGAAGATTATCTTTCGGAAGCAAGTGAAGAGGATGATAAGCAAGTAGTATTGAGTGATAATGAAGAGGAATGTGTAGCTACAAGTTCCCAGATTTCAGAGTGTGTAATTATTGAAACTAAGGATGGAATTAACTGGACGAATCAACCACAACCGACAAGACGTATGCGATTCTGCGACATAATAAAAAGCAAAGTGCACAAAGTAATGTTAGCCCCTAGTCAAAATGTAGATGATCCTGTTGATTCCTTTTGTTTGTTTGTGAAAGAAAAAATTGTGAACGAAATAGTAAAGTGTACAAATAAAGGAGACGAAAAAGTCTTGGGAATAGAGAACTGGAAATATTGCGACTCTAGAGGGCCATATATGCCTTTATTGGACTACGTACTACTAACTGCAGGGCACCTGAGTGCCAATATCCATAATGTAGATATACTTTGGAGTAAGTTTTATGGACCTGCCATACCGTGGGGTTAAAACTGTTCAAAAATATGCTAAGATTTGTTCGATTTGACGATAAGGACACGAGGTCTGAACGAAGAAAAACGACAAAGTAGCAGCAATACGCGATGTGTGGAATCAAGTCAACCAAAACTTTCAAAAATACTATTTACCAGTAAAACACATAACGGTCGATGAGCAACTTTTTCCGTTGTTTGTTACTCCAAATGTTTATTACTTGTGAATAAATATATTTTCTACAAAAGTTTTCTTGCATTTCTTTATTTTGTGCAAATCCTTCAGGTAGATCGCACCCTCGAGGTAGACCGCATACTATAGTAGCACCTTTTCTTTTAATCTACACAATTTAAATTTAACTTTAATAAACGATCAAAAAAAAATTAGAAACCTATGGTTAAATATGAATAGTACATTCAAGAACGGTGGTGGGCCCGATGGACCCGAGTTGCCCGGTTACGTAAGTAAAATGTGTTGCCCGGATAAGGGTTAAAATGACGTTTGGTAGAAGTCTTTAGTATTCATAGTCTTCCGAAATATGATTTTTCAAAATTAGCCACGTATTTTTACGTATATTATACAGTCTTAAAGTTTGGCACATTCCTCCCCACTCACCCTGTATATTTTGTAGATTTTTATTTGTTAAATAAGGTTTTGTAGTTCTCCTATTTCTCCTAATGTTCTTATATTCCAAGTTAAAATTAAAATTTTTCCTCTTTTCTTATTTTCCTTTCTCCTGTTGCACTTATTCACCTTTTTGTTTTTTTTTTATCCTGTCCTCTAGTCTCTTCCGTACCTTCAATCTTAATTTCGCCATCGTGGCCCCTTCTTATTTCATTATCACTTGTATTTTGATTTTTTGCGTTAATTTGACTAGAGCTGGGAACATCCTCCAATGTGCCTTCAGCAGTCAGCCGATGACGACGGTCACGTCCAATACTCTTTGTTCTATCATTGCCCTGACTTTCCCTAACATTACAAGTATGAGTAATTATGCCCTGGTTTATTATTGTAGTTTGCTCGTTTTTCTGACCTACCTTTACAATTCTGTGATCTTTACCCCTATTCTTAAAATTAAAGTCTACATTACTATTAAAAACAAAATCAAAATTATCAAATGTTCTCATAAAAAAATCATCATTATTTCTCTTATTGTACTTTTATAACTACTACTATTTTCACCCTCAATGCGGACGCCGCTCGTCATGAGAATTAATCACCTTATCATTACTTTTAAATACATTACTGTTACTATTAAGTACGCTGCAGGCGTCCGCACCGACATGCGACAGTGAGTAATTCTTTCTCCATCGGTTTTCGGTAGTGTCTTCTTCCATTGATGTTTTCGTCTTATTTTCTTTTTTCTTTGTCTCCGTCCAACTTGATTTAGTTACTTGTTTTTTGAGTACGCTGTTTTCGGTATTTTCGTTGATCTTCCTGTGCCCATTGATAACTCTTCCTCCGAGAGGGATCTATCACCATATTTTCTAGCTTTATTCGTTTTATGATCTTCTATTACTATAGCTTCATTTTATTGTGATTAGGTTTGAAATTGACTCAAAGTGAATAATTTGCCATTTAGAAGCAATTTGTTATAACGAAATCCTGCATTTTGACCTTTCTCTCCTGCTTCTTTTAGATATTTGCGAAGTTTATTTCTTTAAATTTGTATGTGTTTTGGATAGTCTTCATTTATGAATATGTCTGTACCTTTTAATTTCTTTGTTTCTTTGAGGAACTCGTTCTTTTTACTCCAATTTTTGAATTATATGAGGATCGGTCGTTTCTTATTAACATTTTTGATACTGAGTCTTCGTATCACTATAATATCCTGATTTGTATTTAGTTCTATTTGCAATTTTCTTGATATTTCTGAAATCTTATGCTTGATTTGCGATTCTTCTTCATTTTCGATCTCTTATATTCCTTGGATGATCAGATTCTTTTTTCTTACTTCTCTTTCTAATACTTTTACCCTTCTTTCTTGAATTTGCAATATTGTTTGAAGTTCTTCATTCTTTTCTTTTAACTCTGTGTTTTGAAAAAGCATAGCTTGTTTAAAAATAGTCCTAGATTTTTTACAGTACACCATTTATACCAAGTTAAGAAAATAAGCTTTCCTTTTTATTCAGCTACGTATATACCCAAATGTACAAGTAAAAGTTATAATGAGAAATTTAAAAATAATCGTAAAACATCTCAAAAATCGTTAAAAGTATATAAATTTTAAAAACCATATCCTGCTTAAAAATAATCATACAACGTTCTAAACTAGACCACTTTAAAGGAGATTGACTTTTCTTCCTACTAAATGTACCATTATATATACCTAAAGTTGCGTAGAAAAAAAAGTTAGAGAACCATATTTGCGAAATAATAGATAAAATGACCCAAAAATGCTGTGAGTGCCGAAATTTGAAAAATCGTATTTCGAAAACTATAAATCATCTACAAATCGCCATTTTAAAGAGAAAAGACACAAGTTTTTTTGTGAAGCAATGCCTATACCTATATCCCCGTGAAAGAAAGTATGGGACAGAAAACAAAATCATCTTTTGTTGTTTCGTTTTTTAAATATATTTTTTAACAAAAAATATATATTTTTGTAACAAAAAATATTTTTGTCTTTAGAAGGTGATATTTCGATAGTAAATTTAATCTGGAACAATTTTTCTGTAGACATGTTTGTACAAAAAGTGCATAGAACTCATACTAATGCACCCTGTGCTTAGGGACTAATTCACCCCTTTCTCAAAAACGCACCCATTTAAATAATAGAACTCCACGTTTTTTTTTTCATATTTAGAGGTCCATTTACCATATGAAACAATAAAACCCAGTTAACGCTGTAGTCCTTTTTTAAAGTACATAACCCATAGTCTATAAAAGGATAATACTACTGTCATTAAAATATCTCATATTACCTTTTTTTTTGTTAAAATATTTTATGTATTGATCTAGCTTTTCTGCATTTATAAATAATATAAAATATTCAGCACAAACAAATTTATCATTTAGATATCATACTAAATAAAATACGTAGATATATTATACATCACTCCCTGTTATTTTAAAAATATAGTGTATACTATTTTCATTTTATTAACATTACTTGTAGACACGCAACAAAAATCACTCTATTTTTAATGCAAGCGGCAAGTGTCAACGTATCTCAATGTTCGAGACTATATTATAGCTTGTCCCATACATGAATTAATCTAGTAAAATAATCATACCCTATAACCATGCAATAGTAGGGAATACCGTGTTGTGTACTCATAATAAACACAACGTTGCTCCAAAGGCCCGATAAACAGAAGCACTAGTAAGTACACTGTGTACAGGTTAGGATTGAAAGGGTTATATTGTTTTATCAATAATAAAGTTATAAAAAAACGGCGCGTGGCATTCATGGAGTGCCGTCGGAAGTGAATACTTCTCCTAAAAGATAAAAACAAACTGAATAAAATTATAATAGTAGCAGAAGAACAAAAAATTTTAAGTCGGAAAGATCATGCACCGACGTTATATTTATAATGAGGCAAGTTCAAGAGAAGCTATTAGAATACAACAAATCGGCATATTTGTGTTTCGTGGACCTTAAGAAGGCATTTAATAGGGTTAAATTAAACTGCGTCATCCATTTATTGGACGCAAGAAAGGATACCAAATGGAAGAAAAACAACTTTTATGCAAAATAATCTGCTATGCAGACGATGCAATACTAATCTCCCAAAGTGAAGATGATTTACAACGTATGCTTCACCAATTTAATAAACTGTCAGAAAATTTAACATATTAAGTTCCGAAAAATAGACTAAGCATGCTGATAACATCAAATCTACTAAAATGTAAATTAGAGCTGAAACTAATGATTACCGGAGACCCTGACAAAACACAAAAAATAGGTCTGGATCCCGCGTGTGAAAAAAAAAAGTTGATTAATAGCAAGCTGCAAATTTGTAAATAGCTTAAGGGTGTCTAGTTGGATAAACTTTGATATATGGGAACACTGTAACAGGCGCAGTTTTAATTGTGGAACAGGTTAAAAATTTGGAACGGTCAGACCACGAAAACGGCACATTTATTTTGTCCGACAGAACATGACTTAAACTCTCCGAACATAGATTAAACTCTCATGCAAAAATCAGACTGCTATTTATCACCTGTCATAATTCCTGTCATTTGACATATTCTACATGTTCCACTGATTAAAACGCCCATTTGGTGATAAATAGCTGATTTTTGCATGAGAGTTTAATCTCTGTTCGGACAGTTTAAGTCTGTTCTGTCGGACAAAATATATGTGCCGTTTTCGTGGTCTGGCCGTTCCAAATTTTTAACCTGTTCCACAATTAAAACTTCCCCTGTTCCAGTGTTCCCATATATTTGTCTTACTAGACACCCTTAAGCTAATAACAAATTTTCAGCTTGCTATTAATCAACTTTTTTTTCATACGTGGGATCCAGACCTAGAAGTGAATCAGTGAATCCATCAAATACACAAATTCCAAAGAAAAAATAGATAGGAAAAAACATTGGACGACTAAAGAAACTTAACCTTTTAGCAACAACCTTAGAAACGGCACATCAAATTCAATACAAAAAAAGGATAGATAGACATTATAAATAAAACTACAAAACACTTGTGCAGAAAGGACAAAACTAATTATATTAAAAATAAATGTGCACAACTAGAGGAACATGGTGACCGTCAATAATCTAGAGAACTTTTCTTAATAGTCAAACAATGAGCGAGAGAATTCCAATCGCAGACACAGATCATCAAGAATAATAGTGGAAATACCATACAAAAAATTCAAAAGGTATCGCAGCGGTGTTGAAACAATATTGTAAAATACTATTCTCTAACAAAGACAGACAATAATGCACCTAGAAAAAGTTATTGAAATGAACCGCAAATATCTACTGAAATCAGATAAAAAAGATAATAAGCTAAAATTCAGAAACAGAAAAATTTGAAAATTAGTGATAACGAAATTGTACCAGTTGTTAGTTGTTGTGTAGAGTGACAATAGATACATACACATACTTTCGGTTGCATTGACAGTTTTGTTTTGACATCCTTCAAAAATACCATTTAAATCAGTTGCTATTTTTTAGTGTCCGTAATGTGGGTATATTCCGGGTATCACGAAAAGATTGGTCATAAATTATATCACAGATTCTGGGGTCAAAAATAGATCGATTAAACCTCACTTACCTATATACAATAGTGCACACAATAAAAGTTACAGCCCTTTGAAGTTACAAAATGAAAATCGATTTTTTTTCATATAAGTATCGAAATTTCTTAGAGATTTTTTATTGAAAATGGATATGTGGCAGAAACATGTGTGAACATTATTATGGCAGAAACATCTTAAAAAAATTAAAGTGAAATTTGTTCACCCCATAAAAATTTTATGGGGGTTTTGTTCCCTTCAACCCCCCCAACTTCTGTGTACGTTCCAATTAAATTATGATTGTGGCACCATTAGTTAAACACAACGTTTTTAACTTTTTTGTCTCTTAGTACTTTTTCGATAAGTCAGTGTTTATCGAGATATTTTGAATATTTACCGAGTTCACCAGAATATATTTGTATATGGTTAAGTACGATTTATAGACCTGTTAATAATCTGAAAATTTATTTATGATTTACATTTTTAGGTATATTTTGAAAAACAAGACGCATCTCGATGAAAGGTGACTTATCAAAAAAAGACTAGGAGGCCAAAAAGTTTTAAAAACACTGTGTTTAACTAATGGTACCACGATAATAGTTTAATTGGAACGTACACAAACATTTGGGGGGTTTAAAGGAACAAAATCCCCATAAAATTTTTATGTAAATATATTAAAAAAGAAGCCGCATCTCGATAAAAACTGGCTTATCGAAAAAATACTAAGAGACAAAAAAGGTTTAAAAATGTGTTTAACTAAATGTAGCACAATAATGAATTAATTGGAACGTACACAAAAATGTAGGGGGGTTTAAGGGAACAAAACCCCCATAAAATTTTTATGTGGTGGCCAAATTTCACTATAATTTTATTTTAACATGTTCCTGTCATAAGAATGGTGGATGTCCATTTTCAATAAAAAATCTCTAATTATTTGTCGATATATTGAAAAAAATCGATTTTCATTTTGTAACTTGGTAAGTTAGGTTCCATCAAACTATTTTTGACCCAAAATATGTGGTATAATTTATGACCAATCTTTTTGGGACACCCTGTATATCATCTGAACTAGCAACGCACCTGTTGTTTGTGGGGTGTCCTGTGCTCTTCTTAAACTTCCATCTCCTATCGGAGGTTGGATATCATAGTGGTTATGGTCACTTTGTTGGCTGCTCCTCTGAACAGTTGTAATGAACTACATTTAAACCATTCTCTACCGTTCCTCAGCCAGGAGATGCGTCTTGTTTCTCTGCTTCTTCTTCCTTGGATCCTTCCTTGCATAATAATTCTCAGCAACTCGTATTTTTATCCTCTCGTAATGTGACCCAAATATTCCAGTTTTCTTGTTTTCAAACTGTTCATAATTTCTAACTCCTTATTTAAACGTCGTAGCACTTCCAACATTGGTAATCCTTTGAACCCACTAAATTTTCAATATTCTTCTGTAATACCACATTTCGAATGCTTCTATTTTTCTTATGTGTTGTGTCTTCAATGTCCAAGCTTCCATTCCGTATAGTAATATAGAAAATATGTAGCATCTTAAAGCCCTCAATCTGAGAGGTAACTGAAGGTTTTGTTTGTAAGCAGTGTCTTCATTTTTATAAATGCTTGCCTTGCAGTTTCAATTCAGACTTTAATTTCTTTGCTTTGGTCATTTTTGTCATCAACCCAGGTTCCCAGATATTTCTATGGCTTTACTTTTTCTATTTGTGTTTGCTCTATCATTAACCTTTCATTTCCATGTTGTGTTTTTGAGACATATCTATAATGAGATTTTAGCATTACTTTAATTTACGATAATCATGTAACTTTTCATAATTGGACATTTAAAACGCTTTTACCCACATTCTATTTAGGTGGTTCAGCGTAGTATAAACCTGTAAGTATATCCAACTTTCCATTTTTCAACCTTGGTCAAAATTTCAATTTAACTTTTGCCTTAATTAAAATGGTTATACTCATTTCAGGTTAACAGCACTGATAATGAACTTTTTAGCTCGAAAACGTTCTGTGATGTAGCCCTTTAAGGGATTTTTATATAAATTATACATTTTATAAAGGAGTTTACTAAACAATTTGTGATTCAGTTTAAGACGTCTTCTAAGAAAGCCTTTGTCAGGTCTATAACATTTTATTGTACTCGATGGCCTTTTCTGTTATTTGTCTTAGTACAAATACGGTGCCATACCAATCAATATTATACAAACCATCGAAAACATCTACTTCCATAATCGAATACAGGCATAGATAAATCGAGAATTAACACAGTTTATACCAGTACAAAGTGGAGTCAGACAAGGTGACACATTATGCTCAATGCCCATTGCTCTTTAATATAATAATGGACGAAATAATAGAAGCAATACGTAAAGGTCATGGTTACATAATGGAGAACAAAGAAATCCAAATATTATGTTATGCAGACGACCGACGCAGCATTAATCGCCGAGACAGAAAACGGTCTCCAAAGATTATCACACATCTTCAATACAACAGCCAAGAAATAAAATATGATAACATCTGCAGAAAAAACCAAATGTATGACAACATCTAAATACCCACTACGATGTAAAATCGATATTTTGTGGGAAAATAATAAAGCAGCAAACAAGGTTTAGATATCTGGGAATATATATAACCAGTTACGGAGAAGTTACGGTAGAAGAACAAACACCTATGACAAGACAGAAAAGCTAGAATCTATAAAGCAGCAATTAGACCTATATTGACATACACGGCGGAGACAAGACCTTATACATCTAAAACTAGACGACTACTAGAAACAACAAAGATGAAAATACTTCGACGAGTATCAGGGAAAGACTGTTGGATAGGGAGAGAAGCGAAAACAAGAAGATAATGCAATGTAGAGGATATAAATGGATGGGTAACAAAACGGAAATAGGAGTGGAACGAATACATTAGTAGAATGACAGAGGATAGAATAATACGAATAGCACGAGATAAGTCACCAAATGGACGAAGAAATATTGGCAGACCAAGAAAGAGATGGTGAGATAATTTAAACAATTTAGGAAGCTAATATTGAAGAAGAAACAAACTTTAAAGCCTACATACAAGAAGAAAGAAGAAGAAGTGTTAATTTTTTTTATTTTTTGTCATATGCACCCAGAGTCAGAAAATTATTCTCCTTGTGGATTTTTTTTTAAATTAAAGCACTTTTGAATATCAACAACCAGCAGACTGGCCACACCACAAGTCTCGTAAGTCCCATCCTGCCCTGTGGTCAAGTATACGTTGTGTGTGTGTGTCTCGCACGCTGTTACATGTTTACAATTAATCACACCCCAACGGGCATTATCTGAACGTGAAAGCAACGCTGTATTTCGTTGATATCACACGCGACCTTATTTATCAAATGACTTTAGTGGAAAGCATGTGTGTGCAGATGTATCTTACGTTCCATATTTCCTGAAAGTCAATTTATTTAAACCGTACCTATAAATAACGGAATATAGGGGAGTCAATAGAGAATGTGACTACGGAAAAAATCAAACAAATAGAAAAGAATAAAAAAAATTAAAGCAATATCAAAGAAAAGAAACTGGAACGTATATGATACAATGGTTAAAACTAGCCTACTTTATGGAGCCGAAAAGTGGAGAATAACCGAAAAATATAAGAAAAAGGAAAAAAATGGAAGAACTACAAAGAAAACATGACGAGTTTAATATACATAAAAAGCTTAAAGAAATTACCTACACTCAGAGAAAAAGAACTCCTCACTTTATGAGAAACTCCAAAGGTAACATAATTCTCGACTTGGATGAAAAAAAGGAAGAATGGACTAACTATATAAAAGAGCTCTTCCTGGATACGAGGCCACCACTTAACACCACAAAGTATACGAATACTGGTCCTAGTATTTTAAAAGCGGAAGTAGAGAAAGCCATCAAGCAGAGCAAAAATGGGAAATCTCCAGGCCCTGACCAAATACCATCAGACTGGCTCAAACTTCTGGATGGCGACAATGTCTCACAATTAACAAACATTTATAACCATATATACGAGACTGAAATGATGCCACAGATATGGTTGGAGTCTACATTTATTCCACTCCCAAAAAAACCTAATACATCATCATGTAAAGACTTTAGACTAATTAGTCTCATGAGCCACTCTCTCAAGCTACTTCTTAAGATAATTCTTAATATAATCAAGCAGAAATGTGAAGAGACAATGGGAAACAAACAATTCGGTTTCAGAGAAGGATTGGGAACAAGGGAAGCTTTGTTCTCAATGTTAACATTACTTCAACGATCATGGGAAGTACAGAAACCAATTTACGTCTGCTTTATAGATTTTGAGAAGGCGTTTGATAGAGTTCAACATGATAGGTTGTTTGAATATCTAGAAATGATTGGAATAGATGATAAAGATCTGAGACTTTTACAACATCTATATTGGAATCAAGAAGCTTCTATTCTGGTAGACGGCAAAGAAACAGACAAAATTTGCATTCAAAGAGGTGTCAGACAGGGTTGTGTGTTATCCCCAACTTTGTGTAACGTATACTCAGAAATAATTTTTAATGAAGCCTTGGAAGGACAATGTGGAGTTCGAATCGGGGGAGAAACTATTAACAACATCAGATATGCAGACGACACCGCGATCATGGCTGAAAATATCGAAGATCTTCAACTCCTTATTGATCGAGTCACTAGAGAATGCTCCAATAACGGACTTAACATAAATGCAACAAAGACAAAGTTACTTGTGGTTAGTAAACAAGGCGTCGGCCCTATGCAACTAATTGTCAGTGATGAATCAAGAACAAAAGTTAACCATTTTAAATACCTAGGATGTTGGATAAACGAGACACTAAATCCGGATGAAGAAATTAAAACTCGTATAGAAATTGCAAGAGGAGCATTTATGAAACTTAGATCTATTCTGAGCAACTCTCAGCTGAATTTACAACTAAGAATCAAGTTCCTAAAATGTTATGTGTACCTGTATATGGTGAATATGGATGTGAAACCTGGATCATGAAGGTTAACATGATGAACAAATTAGAAGCCGTTGAGATGTGGTCGTTTCGTAGAATGCTCAGAATATCTTGGGTTCAACGCATTTCAAACAGAGAAGTCTTAAACAGAGTAGGTCAAGGCGAAGGTGACTTAATGAAGATGATAAAAAAGAGAAAACTTGAATATCTGGGGCATATAATGAGAGGTAGCAGATACAGGATGCTGCAGTTAATACTCAATGGAAAGATCGACGGAAAAAGAGGAATTGGTCGAAAGAAATATTCATGGCTCCGAAACCTTCGTCAATGGACTGGCTTATCAGCAGATCAATTGTTACATGCCGCACAAGATCGAGAACGATATCGGCAAATTGTTATGGAAGCTACCCACGCCTAAAAATTTGGGCACGGTACTTAAAGAAAAAGATAAGATAAAGGTCGAAGCTACGGAAATGGATGCCATCAGAAGATCGATGAAAATATCAAGAGCCGAAAGAATAAGGAATGAGGTAATAAAACAACAAATGGGTATAGAGGGCACTATATTTGAGGGCATTGAGAAAAAACAGCTCATATGGTATGGGCATGTCAGCCGAATGGGTGACGAGAGAGTGCCTAAAAAACTCTGAGGTGGCAGCCCCCAGAGAATAAACAACGAGGAACACCACCACAGAGCTGGAATCTGAGAGTTAGGAAAGAGATTAGCACTCGAAATCTAAATGAAGAACTAACTCAATGCAGAATACAGTGGCTTTTGGGAGTCAGGGAGTCATAAAAATCAAACAAGATAGAACTTTTTGTAATCTGATTAAGAAATGTTAAAAAATAAACAACATATCAAAAAGTTCTACTCCAAAAGTGAGTGCTTAAATTTTGATTAAACAAATGAACTGCGAAATTAGTTGTTTTTTTTAATAACTACGAAAATGTAAATCTTAGAATAAAACTGACTCGACCATTGAAAAAATCAAAAAACGTTACAAAAACAACCTTATATTATATATTTTTTTTTAAATTCTATATTTTTTTTATTTACAACGCTAAAGTCACCCTTCTCACAATCATTGGCGCACTGTACACTAGCGTTCGGAAAAGCGCACGATTGAGTTATTTTAATATAATTCTTTAACTAATGGATCATTATAATTAGCCTCGAATATCGGGTATCAATGGGGCTCTCGTTTAGTGCTTCTATAACACTGTCCAGTTTTACCAAATCGAACGCTTTGTGGATCTTAGTGAATCTACGAATGTTAAAAACTAAGAACTTGTTATATTCTATATATTTTTCGATGAGTTCCTTAATCGTTTGGAGATGATCGTTTGTTCCAAGGTTTGCTCTGAATCCAGCTTGTTCTCTACTTTAATATCAGTTTAATTTCTTGTCTAATCTTGTGGTGATTACTCTTGTGAAAGTTTATAAAAATAAGTTTATAAGTTTCTCGTGAAAATTACCGACCAGTCAGCCAGTTTTAACAGGCTGACTGGTCGGTAATTTTCCAAATAAGTCCGTGTGTATTTCACTGTCAAACATAGATTAAAGAGATCCTTTATTTTTCTCATAGAGCTTCACCTCCATTCTTAACAGCCTTGATCACTATTCCAGCGTCTCCTGGTGATTTATTGGATTTCATTTTATCCATCGTTTGTCTAATTTCACCGAGAGTAATTTCTGGCATGAGTTCAGAGCCTTGATTTAATATTGTTTTGCTTATTGCATCTTTTAGCTTTATTTGGTTTATCTGTCTGATTTTATAAAGTTCTCCATGGAAGTCTACCATTGTTAAAAGCTCTTGTCTATTTGCTGTTATCTCGCCCTTTTTGTTTTTTAATTTAACCCGTTAGTTCCTAGCGTTACAATAATTATGTAACAGCAAAGTGGTGCTATCTAAATAGATCCTCTCCTATCCCATACGTCGAAAATTTTTAATTAAAAACAGATTAATTCTTGTCCAAAATTAATATTGTTTACATTGCTTTAAATGAGCCACTATTTGAGAACTTTATTTTGAATCTGTGCGTTGATAAAATATAACAAAGAAATAAAGCCTTGAATAATGGACGTCGTTGATAAAGTATATAAATCTTATTTTGTTTAATATAGTTATTTTCCTAACAAGTGCAGAAAGTCATATTTTTCCGCACGCGACTGCGGGAGTTCGGCAAGCAGTCGAGTGCGGAAAAGAGACTTTCTGCAAGAGTTAGGAACAATATTTTTTCTACGAGTTTTTAAAAAATGACCAAATCTTAATCAATTAATTTAATTAATATGAAAATACATACACAAATTAATTCTTTGACAAGGTTGTCAAAACCAAACTTTCAATATAATTAGTTAGCATGACGACGATCTTGGTTTCCATGAGGATGCTTCAAAACGACTGTTATTGTCTACCGATTTGACTTTCGAATATTATTTCATCAAATTTCATCAAATTGTCGCGTTAATTTCATTAAAACAGGAACACAATAAGATACATTTGAAATAAAATAGTAAATAATATCTAAATATTAGTTTATTGTATGTATTATAATTATTGTAAAGCCATATTAAAATATCTAAACGCGTGCAAAAAAGTAAAACGCGTGCGGAAAAGTAAAACGCATGCGGAAAAGTAAAACTTTCTAAATTAAAACACGTGCGCGAAAGTAGACATTTTTGCAGGCTCGTAGAAAAAAGTTAATATTACAAAACAAATAGTATAGGAAAATATAAATAAATATTTTTTGTGTAAAAAAGCTGATATTTTTTTAAATAAAAAAAGTTGTTATAGTTTAAAAGCTGGGAGCGGATTTTGTGCGTGATAAGTAATATGGAAAAGCTATACGTGGATATGTTAAATTAGTTGTGTACATGACTTTCACCAACGGTCGGAAACCAGAGTTGGGGCCGAGGATAGTTATAAGGCGTCAAATTCGCGGTTTTTATTATTTTTTTTATGACGCTCATGATCGAGAAAGTGCGCCAAAATTTGGGAATAAGTAGGTCATGACGTACCTAAGTAAAATCTCTAGGGGAGCAACGCTGCCTGGCCTACAAAAGGGTGGGAGTAGGGGTGAATATAAAAAATATAAGGGGCTTTTGGCGACGTTCGTGATTGAGATAGTCCACCAAAATTTGGGTATAAGTAGACCATGACATAAGTAAGTAAAATCCCCAGAGCCGGAAACCAGAGTGGGGGAGAAAGGTAGTTAGTTATAAGGGGTCAAAATCCCGTTTTTTATTATTCTTTTTATGACGTTCATGATCGAGATAGTGCACCAAAATTTGGGACTAAGTAGGTCATGACGTAACTAAGTAAAATCTTCAGGAGTGGAATGCTGCGTCGCTGACAAAGGGGTGGGGCAGGGGTGAATTTAAAAAAATGTAAGGGGTTTTTTGCGACGTTCTTGATTGAGATAGTGCACCAAAATTTGGGAATAAGTAGAGTGAATTTAAAAAAATGTAAGGGGTTTTTTGCGACGTTCGTGATTGAGATAGTGCACCAAAGTTTGGGAATAAGTAGACCATGACATAACTAAGTAATATCCCCAGAGCCGGAAACCAGAGTGGAGGACGAGGGTAGATATAAGGGGTAAAATTCGCGGTTTTTATTATTTTTTTTTTGTAGCGCTCATGATAGAGATAGTGCAACAAAATTTGGGAGTAAGTAGGTTATAACGTAACTAAGTAAAATCTCCAGGGACGGAACGCTGCTTGGGGTACAAACGGGTGGTAGGCAGGGGTGAGTATAAAAATATATGGGGTTTTTTTGCCGTTCGTGATGGAGATAGTGCACCAAAATTTGGGACTAAGTAGATCATGACATTATTAAGTAAAATCTCCAGGGGCGGAACGCTGCGTGGGGGACAAATGTTGTGCAGGTCACAAATAAAAAAATACACACTGCGACTTTGACCCCTTAAAACCACCCTCATCCCCAATTCTGGTTTCCGGCTCTGGGAATTTTACCCTAAGTCATGGTCTACCTATTCCCAAATTTTGGTGCACTATCTCGATCATAAGCGTCACAAAAAAAATACTAAAAACGGCGACTTTGACCCCTTATAACTACCGGCTACTACTACTACCGGCTATCCGGCTACTCTGACGGATGAGGATTCCGGATATACGGACGAGGGCGGAGATTTGGAAAATTTTAGCAAACCTAAGCTACTTGCCGTTGCAGAATTTAGAACTGCTGATAGAATTATAATAGAATATATTCTTACTTAACACTCAGAATCGACAGTATATAACATTCCTTTAACAAATGATATCGATATTACACCTGCTCATAATATGGTACATCCAAAATTTTTGCAGCACGGGATTGGGTTTCAGGAGATTTCACATATAACGGGAAACAATTTCCCAAGTTAGATTATTCACTGTTCGAAAACAAATCAGCTGTTGATATATTCGAAATATTCATAGATGAAGAAATTATATTATTCCTGGTACAGGAAACAAACCAATACGCTACTTCCAAGAACCTACCCGAGTCAGGAGTCTCGCCAGAGGACATGAAATGATAGGATGGAACACCTAGTGTATAAAATTCCAAACAACAGAAGAATGCGTTGTGCTGAAAGATTTTGCAAAAGTTCAACACGCACGATGTGTAGAAAATGTAACGTAGCTCTCTCCATTGATCTTTTCGCACATATCACTCAAATAAAAATGTTTAAATTCCGTTTTCAGCCTTTGTTTTCAGTTTTTAAATTCACAGTTATAATTTGTATTTTTTTGCACCCGTTAGCTCCTAGCGTTACATATATTATGTAACATCATATAATGAGTGATTTAAAAATCCGAATGCGTAAATTAATTTATTTTTATGTTTTCTAATAAAGCTGCTCCCAACAAAAAATTTTAGCATCACATTAAAAACTGCGAAAAAATAATATGGGCATTAATGGGTTTGATCTGACTTTTTCCATTATTTTGTTTTCTTCGCAGACTTTTTAGGCCTTTATTATTTTCTGTGGTTTGTTCGATTTTTATTGTATTATACTTTCTTAAGTCTTTTCTTATTGCTTTCTTGACTTCACTGTTTATTTTTCTTTTTTCTTCACCATTTTGGGAGAATTTCTTTCTTTGATAAAATTCCTTTATTTCATTATATTCCCAGTGTCAGTACTTTTTTTTTTGTACTTTGACAGTGTTTTCTCATGCTTTCTCCAATGGCTTGCGTAATATGTTGGTTTATGGCATGTATGTTTTCGTTGAGAGTTATGTCTGTGTTGTTTCTCAGTTTGATTTCGATGTTGTTTTGATATTCTTTAATATCTCTGGGTTAGGTCCATATTGGTATTGGTTTCGTATTAACTAATTTGTGTCTCTCTTGTTTTGTGCTTTTTTTGACTTCTGCTCTCACCAATTCTATGGTCACTAAAAGTATTGAATGCATTTAGGACCGTTACGTCTTGGATGATTTCTTTTTGTTTGTAAATACGAAGTCAATTTCGTTTTTTGTTTTATTATTTGGGCTTGCCCAGGTCCATCTTCTATGTGGTTTCTTATACAAAGAGCTATTCATTTGGACTAGATTATTCAGAAGGAGAAAACTAATTAAGGTCTCTCCTCTTTTATTCCTTCCATTTAGCCCAAATTGTCCAAGTGATGTTTCTTCGGGAAATGCTTTGAATCCTAGTTCCGCATTGAAATTACCACATATTATCACTTATCACGTATTGTGTGGGTAAGTCGTTTAGGGCTATTGAGATATCGTCGTAGAATTTTTCGACTTCTTTATCTGAATGGGTGGTTGTTGGTGCATAGACTTAAACTATCTTAATACTGTATATTTTATTAAGTTGTAATGTTAAGTAGGTAATTAACTCTGTTCGATATTCCCTTAATAGATGTAATTTTATCTCTATGATTTCTGTGTATAAAAAACCCAATGCCTCTCTCTGATGCTTCTTCATTACCCATACTATAGAAAAGATGTCCTGTACTTCGGGTCTTCAGACTTTCTCCTTTCCTTCTCACTTCGCTGACTCCTATTATGTTCCATTTGGTATTTGACATTTCACTCTGCATCTCTGTAAGTCTTTCTTCTGATAAGAGACTTCTAGTAATGTAGGTAGAAATAGGCATAATAATCGACATAACGCAAAATTATTTATGAGAATTCCATTTATTTTGATTTCATTTTCATTCTTTTGTAAGTTGAAAGATATATTCTACATAAATGTTAGCTAGCAGAGAGGGAGGATGTAGCACTGTCTCACGCCTTATTTTTATTTTTATGTAGGTATATAGACTGTTGTAAATCCTTAATTCTGCCTTTGATTCCAGTACAGCTCTTGGATCATTATTATATCTTTTTCGTCAATACCGTTCTCCCCTAACGCCTGAATTAACACATCATCATGTTTTACATTGTCAAAAGTTTGTTGGTAATCTAGAAAGCAAACAAAGCAAATCGACTAACAAACCAAGTCATCATCATCATCATTATCATCATTGGCAGCTTTGGGTCTACTGCTTAACATAGGCCCCCCGTAAATAATTCCATTGCATCCCATCTTGAGCCCCCACAAATACCAAATTTCAAATCAAAAGCAAGAAAATTTATAGGACGACGTTCAGAAATGACTGATAAGGAATCATCATAAGAAATAAACAGCCACTAAATGGCAAATCTAGACTGAAAAAATAATTAACAATATTGATAAAAAAAACTGAATAAAAGAACGATCTGATGAATCTCAATAAACGAGGGATCAAAACGGATACTTAAATGGTGACTGGACATTGTTGTTTAAGAAACCACCTATACACACTAGGTAAGGTGAAAGAACCATGGTGCAAAAGTTCGAAATGAAAGAGAAGACTACCATACACAAACTATACTACTTGCAATGTGTAGGTGGCATAGTAATTCACTGGTCAACTGAGTTTTAAATCAGAAGAGATCCTAAAACTACCGAGAATAAAACTGTTAGCCTTCGTTGAGTCCACGAACTTATCAGAATAAAAAACCAGGTATTGTACAAAGACTTTATGACCAAGTGCCAGAGACTAATGAGTCTAGCCTGATTTAAGACGAAGAAGAAGAAGTATAGGACGCCCTTGAAAGGAGCCATAGGAGGATCTGGAGCAAAGGTTGATGTCGTAGAAGGCAATAAATACTTCATTTCTGTAATGAAAAAGAGAAAGAATAAACATAACTAATAAAAAACTAACAAATATCCGAGACAGGAAAACAGAAAATCAATTTTATAAAATTGGGATAATAATAACAAGTCCCAATAATAACCTATATGATTATATAGGCTTAACTCACAATAAAGGAAAAGCTGCAAAAAAAATTATTTATGAGTATTTGAAAAGAAGTAAATATTCTTAATTGGTACTTTGTCGACCTAAATTTAATTCTTTTATTTCAGTCCTGACTCTTTTATTTCGCTATTATCTTTTTAGATTATATTTTTGTATAAAGCATCAGGGATTCTTATGTAAATTTTCGTGTTTTCTTTTGCTCTAAATTTGTGTACACAATGGCAATTGTATTTAATTAGCCTTTGTTTTGCTAGCAACGAAGCAGTTTCCATTTCCACTGAAAAGTGGAAAACTTGTATATGCTTTTGTATGAAAAAAGCTAGATGTCTCATTTCGTGTTTAATTTGGCTTTAAGTGTGCTATAATTAAAACACAAAATAAAAATATGGAACGAAAAGATAAAAAAAATTGTTTGCTAAAATATTTAAGGTACTCAAATAAAGAAGATAAAAAAATATAGGATTTTCAACGAAAACTTTTCGTTTATAAATTTGCAAAAGTCTGTATGTTATTGCGTTGCCGCTCCTGCAGTACTTAGAGCAGGTGTATCGATAGATTCTTATGTAGTTTTGCCTTCTGAATACAAATCTGAAAACGGTATTTCGATATCTCTAACTGTCTTCGAGATAATCGACCTCAAAGTCTAAAATGTGACGTCACAATCCGGTTATTTCCTACCGACGCACTAAACGTCAGCTCAAATGGTTGATTAGGAAGTAGGCTACTTTTCAAAAAGCTAAACATCAAACTCAATAAGTTACGAGTAGACTATTTAGTAATAATCTATCTAGTAGTTTTACAAATGTTTGACATTTCTCTTCCAGAATTGAACAAGCGCTGTCGTATTTTTGTGTGACTATAAAAAAATCAATTTATTTAATCTCAATTTGTTTAGCAAATCATAGTTTATTTACATTTGAGTTTGACACTTCGTGAATGTCAAGCTAAATTTTAAATTAAGTATTAATAAAACATCAATGGCATTTGATAGTGAATTAAATTATTATATAAAATAAATAAGATGTTCAAAAATCTCGTACAATTTGAGTATATTTTAAAAGCAATAATTTATTAAATAGGTATATATTTACGAGTATACGGCTTACCCTTTATGATAAATGGACTGTCCCATTTGTTATGAAATTAAAATACAGGGTGTTCAGAAACTCTACCGACAAACGAAGACAGGAGGTTCCTCAGATAATTTTAAGACAATTTAACCCAATTCATCTAGTCCGAAAATGCTTCCTAAAGGAGCTAGAGCTATTTGAAGATGGCGTCTGGTAATTAGTTTATCTTAAATATCTCCAGAACGCTTCTATTTAGAAGAACGAAAATTGGTACACATATTTATCTTCCAGGGATAAATCGATTTCATTAATTGCAAATTTCTAGTACCGGTCATAGGCGTCCGTTTGGGTAGGGCATCAGTTATATTATCGCATAACTTTTTTGTTTTCAATTTTTAAGCACTTTTGAGTCTGGATTATTAAAATGAAAGGTATTATAGTACTAAAAGGTACTCTTACTTTAAGTCGATAGGATACACCGTTTTCTAGAAAAATCCGTTTGAAAATTTTTTGTTGTTTGAATATCAAAAAAAATTTCAATAAAAAAAAACTATTTAGAAAAACCAAAATTGGTACATTTATTTACATTTCAGGGATGAATCGATTTTATTAATTGTGAATTTCTAGTACCGGTCATATGCGTCCGTTTTGGGTAGATCGACGGTTATTTTATCGCATACCTTTTTTGTCTTTAATTTTTAAATATTTTTGACACTAGATTATTAAATTATGAGGTATTCTAGTATTAAAAGTTACTCTTGCTTGAAGTTGGTAAAATACACCGTTTTTTTTTTAATTTTCAAATTTTTTAGTAGATTTTAGTAGGTAATTTTTTTGTCTTTTGCGAATTTTGCCAAGATTGGCACAATTACTAATTATTTTGTAATGATTAACTAATTAGTAATTAATTTTTTTGCCAAATTGGCAAAATTACGGACTAAAATCACTTGCCAGTTGTGTCTGAGTTTAGCGAACCGACAGTATATGAAATAATATTGTTTGGTATGAAAAATTATGGTCTGATATGTGCAGTTCTAATGGAAAAAAATATTTGAAGATTTTTCTCAAATTATGGATACCAACATTTTCATTTATAACTCTTTTATTTTTAATTTGACGAAGAAAAGTTATTCTTCATAAAAAGCTATTCATGTTCTAAGATTTATGATGCAACCAACATATTATATAAAGTTTTATTAATTTTATACGAGGTATATAAAAAAATAAATGTAGATCCAGATTAAACTACCTTTATAGTTCATAACATTTAAATTAGAATGATATAATTGCACATTAAAACATAATTATTAATTCTAAACTACTTTTCATAATAGCAATTTTCCATATTATGAATTAAAATACGTAAATAAACAAAGTTTTCGTTATGATAATGCTCGCATTTTCAGCTTGTTTTAATATTCATTTGAAAAGCTTACCGTAATACAGATTATTAAAATTAAATTAAAAATAAAATTAACAAAATACGCGTTTTAAGTTAATTAGTTAAGGAAGCAAAGATAATAGGCTAGAGCTAAACCGGCATAAAACTAAATACAGGACGCTAGGGAAGGACGACACAACAACTCAAATACACTGTGGGCCGAAATAAAGGAGTACATTTTTTAGTTGAAAATAACTTTTCTGTTTTTTGGGCGATTTAATTTATTGTTGCAGAGCTAATAGTCTAACAAGTTCTCAACATGACTGCAAATTTGGAAGCAAAAATAACGTACAGGGTCGGACTTAAAAAAAAATTATGTAACGGTGCATTTCAGCTCGTTGCAAATGAAAACTGTCTTAGCTAAAATTTAACCGATATGCTCTTTTGGTAGGTTAACCATCCAGAACACTTCAGTAAAAATGAAATTTTTAAAAATTATCGGATTCGCAAAATATCATTTTTTTATTTAAACAATGTTCAGAACTCGCCTTCGCCATAATATTTCAATAAAATCCGGAATTTGTAAAATATCATTTTTTACTTAAATTAGGAAAAATCTTATTCGAGTAGTTTTCTAATATGTTCACCAGAACGAAACCCTCTTAACACTAAATTACATCTTTTCCATCAATTTTTGCCTCATATTAGCAGTAATTTTTCTTAAATATTTTAAGAATTTCTCAAACGCTCAAATATGTCAATTTTACTTAGTAAGGCATGACTGCTTAGGTTGCCATGGAATATATAGATAAATAAGTAAATTGGGCAGTTCATAATGCCCCTTTTAAGCAAAGTGGACAGAATATTAATTAAATATTACCGTGAAAAATATAATTATGCTGCAAGAAAAATTGTAAATGCATTACATGAGAAAAATTGGCATATTGGAACGATAGGAAAGTTATTAAGACATATGAGGGAAACCCATAGGTCCATTGAATATAAAAGTGGAAGAGAAAGGAAACGAAGCTCGAGAACAGGGGAAAATATTGCTAGAGTAAGGGTTGTTTTACAAAATTTGCAACCTGGCCAATCTGTTGGAACAAGAAAAGATTTCCCGCACATTAGTTCGAAGAATCATTAAATAAGATTACCATCTTAAAGTATCTAAAAAAGTTTACTGTCAAAGACGTACTTCCAATGTAACAGAAAAATGACTAGAAAGATGGAATTTGCTACTAAGAAGATTCCGCTCTCGTGCAGACATTGGAGAGATATGGTTTTCAGATGAAAAAATGCAGTTCGTTTTGTTTGGAACAATTTTGAACAGGGTGTAATAAATGGGGCTATCAATTTATGGCACAGACGACATCAAGAAGCGGTAAAATATAATGGTGGCCACATTCATAATATTTTAGTCTAAGTTTTAAAATTATTAAACTGTTTCATAAATGTGTTATTTGTCAAAATGTTATATTTTCCCAATTTAATAAAAAAAACGGTATTTTGTAAATCCTGTAATTTTGGAAAATTTCCTTTTTACCGAAGTGTTCTGAATAGCTAACCTACCAAAAGAGCATATCAGTTCAATTTTAGCTAAGACAGTTTTCATTTGCAACGAGCTCAAATGCACCGTTACATAAATTGTTTTAAAAGTCCGACTCTGTACGATATTTTTGCTTCCAAATTTGCAGTCACGTTGGGGACTTCTTAGGCTATTAGCCCTGCAAAAATAAATTAAATTGCTCGAAAAACAAAAAAGTTATTTTCAACTAAAAAATGTACTCCTTTATTTCGGCCCACAGTGTATACAAAAACACATAACCATAAATTTGAAACAGTATCGATTTAAAAAAAATAAAAGGAAAAAAGAAAAATAATCAGAACGATACTGGGCCACAATGTAACAAGAGAAAGAGAAATTAGAATGAAAACAAATTCCGAAATTAAAGAAGAACTAAAGGTCTAAAATATAGTCAGATACATAAAATCTTTTCGCTTATAATGGATAGGGCACACACAGAGACGCCCATACCCAGATGTGTTCAGAAGGATAACTAACTGGACACCACTAAGGCCTAGGTGTAGAGGAAGGCCTAGAAAAAGATGGCTGGGTGATTCAGAAGAAATCTTCTTGATGTGCCTATCCATGAAGAATGTTGGCGATCACCATGGCACTATTCACCTTATCTGCAGCAACGCGGAAAAGCTGCACAGGTGTGAGGTGTTGAACCAGGTTCTGAGGTTCTTTAACCAGGATGTTCTTCTTCTTCCTGGACCCAGCTTTCCAAATATTTTTCCTTGCAGGATGCCTTGTAGGAGGGCATATCTGGATTCATTTCGCATAATGTGTCCAAAGTGTTCCAACTTTTGAGATTTGATGGTGGTCATTACCTCTCGTTTCTTCCCCATTCTTCTAAGGACCTCCTCATTTGTGACCCGATCAGTCCATGGGATTTTAAGAATTCTCCGATATAACCACATCTCAAATGTGTCAACTTTTGGCACATATCCTTGTTCAAGGTCCATGATTCAACACCATAAAAAAGGACAGAGAAGACGTAACATCTCAATATTCTTACTTTTATACCAAGAGAAAAATTGTGGCTCTTAAAAACGCGCCCATAAGGTTGAAGATTAATCTAGCTTTTCCGATGCGCGCTCTTATCTCTTGGTTGTTGGTCCATTCTTCATTTAATGGACTTCAATTTAAAATGGAAAACTTTTATATGGTTTTGTATAGAAAAGCTAGATGTCTCATTTCGTATTTAATTTGGCTTTAAGTGTGGTATAATTAAAACAAAATAAAAATGTGGAACGAAGACATAAAAAATTGTTTGCTAAAATATTTAAATCACTCATAGTGCGGCAGATTCGTGCAAATATTATTAAGAATTGCACATTTAATGATACAAGCATATAATTTGGTTCACATATACTGCACATATAGAGGTTCAAATTTAGATATGAGGCCATCTCAGATTTTGCCTTTTACAAAAATGGCGGTCATTCAAAATGGGCGACTATACATATGTGACTAATAGTACGATATCTTTTGAATGGAAAGTCCGATTTTAACCAAATTTGGTATATAGGTTCTTCTTGTGATTTACAAGATCGTTGTCGTGAACTGGAAGAATCCGTTTACTAGAAGTTGTGTTTTACTGGTTTTTTATGTAAAACTATTTTATATTATGTAAATAATTTATTTCCAATTTTTCACCCTGTATATAGTATTTTTTCAAAATTGTAATACCAGCATTGAAAAGAGCGTAAGAATATGTTTTAGGAAATATTTTGAACTTTTTAGTTATGTGAATTACCATTTAATAAATGCATAACGTATCTGCACATGTACCTATGTGTTGCAGATGCGTGCAAATATTATAAGAAATATTGTGAATTTAATAGTAGAAGCATATAATTTGGACCACATATACTACACATACAAAAGTTTAAATTTAGATATGAGACCATCTCAGATTTTGCCTTTTACAAAAATGGCGAGCATTCAAAATGGTGGCTATACATATGTGACTAATAGCACGATAACTTTTGAACGAAAAGTCCGATTTCAGTCAAATTTGGCATCCAGGTTCTTTCTTTTATGGATAAGATTGAAGTCCTGAACCGGAAGAATCGGTTTACCAGAAGTTGTGTTTTTACTATTTTTTATGTAAAAATATGTTGGTTTTTTTTTCAATTTTTTTACCCTGTATATATTAATTTTTCAAAAAGGTAATACTGCCATTGAAAAGAGTGTAAAAATATTTTTTAGGAAAGATTTTGAAATTTTTAATTATGTTAATTACCATTTAATAAATGCATAACGTATCTTCACATGTACCTATTACCTATGTGCGGCAGATTCATTTTGAATGCCCGCCATTTTTGTAAAAAAAAACAAAATCTGAGATGGCCTCATATCTAAATTTGATTCTTTGTGTGTGTAGTGTGTGTGGTCCAAATTATATTATTTTATCATTAAATTCACCATAATTCTTATATTATTTACACGAATCGGCCGCACATGGGTGAATAGGTACATGTGAAAATACGTTATGCATTTATTAATTGGTAATTAACATAACTAAAGAGTTCAAAATATTTCCTAAAAAATATTTTTACGCCCTTTTTAACGTCGGTATTAACTTTTTGGAAACATTAATATATACAGGGTGAAAGAATGGGTAAAAAACAACATGCTTTTACATAAAAATCGGTAACAAACAACTTCTGGTAAATCGATTCTTCCGGTTCAAGACCTTGGTCTTACACATCAAAAGAAGAACATATATACCAAATTTTGGTAAAATCGGAAATTTCGTTCAAAAGTTTTCGTGCTATTAGTCACATATGTATAGTCGCCATTTTGAATTCCCGCCATTTTTGTAAAAGGTAGAATCTGAAATGGGCCTTGTTATGCAAAAAGCAACCAACCCACATTTTTGAGGAAAACAAGATAATGTCACATATCGATTTAAAAATGTGTATTCTACATTGTCTAAAAAGCAACCAAGCCATTCTAAATATTAAACCATCAAAAATACTATTCCAAATTATTTCTGTTTAATAATAGTTCACTTAAGATTTCGCATAAGACAACCAATCCACTTGGATTGTGTGTGTGACTGAACATATTATTACATTGCACTGTTGAAAAGTACCAGCCAAGTGGGTTGATATTTTTATGCCGATTACGGTTCCTGGAATGTTGCATCTTTTTGTTTTTACGTGTAGGTACTGACCAATATTAGTTCGTGCTTAAATATTAAAATATTTGTTGTGTTATATCTATTATATTAAGAAATCTTTGAATCTTTAATGCGAAAAATATGTTTAAATCAAGAACTGTTAAAATAATTAAAGCGGCTCGCGAAATTGCAGAAAATGGTAAGTTTTAGGATTAATACTATGTTTATCTTACTTTTTAAATATTTTGGCTTGTTGTTTTTACTGATTATCGCATATTTTTTATTTGTATTGATATTATGTTTAATAGTAGAAATTCTACTGTATGGTATTACTGAGTTGACTGAAATTATTCGGTTTTATTCATGGATTTTGTCGGTTGGTTGGATTTTGCAGATTGCATTTTATTAGATATATTTCCAACAGCAAAAAGAAACTAACCCTAAATTTGGCTATTATTTTTTTGGAAAAATTTATTAGGATAATTTTGATACTACTACGATAAAATTGCTCTAAAATTAAACTATTGATTAGTGAAGTTATCGTTTAAAAAATATGACGGATAATTAAATATTTAGAAAAACATAAAAAGTTAATTTTCTCTTAATTTACAAATTGAGGGTTGGTTGCTTTTTGTTTAACATGGCCCAAATGGCCTTATATCTTAATTTGAACCTTGATGTGCTTAGTACATATGTGGTCCAAATTATATGCTTTTACCATTAAATGCACAATATTTCTTATAATATTTGCACGAATCTGCCACACATAGGTACATGTGAAGATACGTTATGCATTTATTAAATGGTAATTAGCATAACTAAAAAGATCAAAATATTTTCTACAAAATATTTTTACGCTCTTTTCAATTGCGGTATTACCTTTTTGAAAAATTAATATATACAGAGGGAAAAAATTGAAAAGAAAAACATATTTTTACATAAACAACCAGTAAAAACACAACTTCTGGTAAACCGATTCTTCTGGTTCACCACATCCATCTTATAAATCACAAAGAAAACCTATATACCAAATTTGGATGAAATCGGGCTTTTCGTTCAAAAGTTATGATACTATTAAACACATATGTATAGCCGCCATTTTGAATGCCCGCCATTTTTGTAAAAGGCAAAATCTGAAATGGCCTCATATCTAAATTTAAACCTTTATATGTGTAGTATATGTGGTCCAAATTATATGCTTGTATCATTAAATGTGCAACTGTTTCACATATCGGCCGCACTATCAAATAAATAAGATAAAAAAATATGTTTGATTAAAAAAATATTATTGTTTAAATATTCAGATGAAAAGCTTATGGTTAATCCAAAGTATGACTAACAAAATAATTATTATTGTATAGGTATTTTAACCCTCGTAAGGCGGTGCAACGGTGTGGAGTGCATTTGCACCCCATCTGTATATCCATTTTTTTTATATGTGAACGTAGGGGAAATTAATTTGAAAGATAATTAGGACTTATTTATTATAGTATGAAACATAATTCTACAAAGAAGTATTTATTTCTTCTTAAAAAAAATTATTATCGTCGCAAGACAAACACATGAAATTTTTCACAGAATGAGCAACACAAAGTTTTTACACACAATACAGTTATGCCGGGACTTTCAGTCTTTTTTCTTTGACATAAGTAACACCGACCTTATCCCGTAGCTCTGTTAGCTCCAGGTGGAACATCAGAAACGTCCAATTCAGGATACGAAATTTTCATCATTTGCACCCAAGTCATTTTTTTTTGAAGAAAGCACGTAAACGCAAAGAGTTTTAAATGCTGTAATGGGTGGAATGAATACGTTTAGAATTGAATTTAATACGAATAAAAAAATGGACAAAAATCAAAAAAATTTATTCAAAGAGATAGGTGAGAAAAACGAGGTCTGGGGTGCAACTGCACCCCGCACCGCCTTACGAGGGTTAAGATTAAAATCCCTAATATTAATTTATAAAGATTACTCAAAACTTAAAAGAAATCGCATAGGTTTTCTTAATATACATAGGTATATATTAACAAAAAACTCGTTAAATACCTGGCTATGGGGATGTCCTGAGCAAATCATATTTCCCAGGAATATTAGTTGTTTGCATCTCTTATTCATATTTATCGATAATGCAACGAGATTAACACAAAAAAGAAACAATAAACAGAATAGAAATATGCATTTATAAACTAGACACTCTCTGTTTGTTACTTGATTTTGGCACTATTACACAGGGGACACTGGAACGTGCTGGTGCGTAGTGATAGACGAATATTAGATCATCTTGTACAAACACCGTTTAGTCCTAGATGCGTGGCATTATAATCTTCTAGCCCTTAAAATTTTGGTTACTAAAGCTGTACCAAGCCACATTATTTCTTGTGTTTTCATATCATTAGCTTGCGTCTAGTGTAGTCTCGGTAGAAAATGTGTTATACTTATACCTGTAAGTAGCCACTTTCGTACGTTGAAAACCGTTGTGTAATAAATAGAGAGCGGAATATATGCATATTTTCAGACAACAAACACAACATTGCATATTTAAGCTAAACACGATTTATTTTGCATATTTTAAAAATAAATTATATAAAAGTTTAAAATTTTCCTCTCTTAGTTGGAATTTTATAACTTCGATATGAACGAATTTATTTATTATTTATAATTATTCGTTATTTATCTATTTATCGCTCATTATTATCTATCTGGACTTTCCCATTACTACCTGAATTTAACAATTATGGGTGTTCCCAGAAAAATATTATTTTATTAGCGTAGCAAGTCGTAGATACCTACCTGCTTTCAAGGGTCTAATATTTATTTTGTCAGTTTCCGGCCAACATTTGTTTAAAGTAAACGTTGTACCGTATTTATGCCCGGTTGCACCAACAGATCTTAAGCTTAAGTCGAGAATATCATAAGAATTAATATAATATAATTATAATATATATCAATAGGAATACCATAATATAATAATGGATATAATTGATAATAAGGTAAGAATCTAAAATTATGATGCAACGTAAGTGATACTCAAGTAGGCCCTATCTATAAGTAGAGCTTAGCTAAGCTGGAGCTTAAGATCTGTTGGTACAACCAGGCATTAGTGTTTTTGAAGTGATTGGTATATATTAAATTTAAATATGTCTACCATTCAAAAAAGTGCTTGGATAAAGTGTTTTCCCGAGTTAAAGCTAAGTGGAGACAAAGTATTTTGCAAGGCCTTTTCCAAAATCGTAAGTTACATTCATTTTCACATTTCATTTTAGTTTTTTAGTGATAAAAACACGTGTTTAGTGATAGAAGGCAAAAGTTGCTAGTTGGAAATTTTGAAAAATATTTGATTATAAATTCATACTATAATTTAGATTCTTAATTTAATTATAATATCAGTTTTTGTGTGTCATTTCATTTGTTTTTATGTGAAAAATAAATATGTATTAAACATAAATGTAGGTTGAATTTTTTAAACATAAATGTTTATTTTTAATATATTGTTTTATTTTTGAGTATTTTTAATATGCATTTGCATATTTAGACAAATTTAGAAAAACTACCTGCATATTTGTAGTAAAAGTAATGCATATACAGGGTGTAACAAAAATACAGGTCATAAATTAAATCACATATTCTAGGACCAAAAATAGTTCGAATGAACCTAACTTACCTTAGTACAAATATGCACATAAAAAAAGTTATAGCCCTTTGAAGTTACAAAATGAAAATCGATTTTTTCGAATATATCGAAAACTATTAGAGATTTTTTATTGAAAATAAATATGTGGCATTCTTATGGCAGGAGTATCTTAAAGAAAAATTATAGTAAAATTTGTGCTCCCCATAAAAATTGTATGGGGGTTTTGTTCCCTTAAACCCCCCAAACATTTCTGTACGTTCCAATTAAATTATTATTGTGGTACCATTAGTTAAATTCAATATTTTTAAAACTTTTTTGACTCTTAGTATTTTTTCCATAAGGCAGATTTTATCGAGTTGCGGCTTCATTTTTAATATGTTTACATAAAAATTTTATGGGGGTTTTGTTCCTTTAAACCCCCCAAATGTTTGTGTACGCTCCAATTTAACTATTACTGCGATACCATTAGTTAAACAAAATGTTTTTAAAACTTTTTTGCCTCTTTGTATTTTTTCGAGAAGGCAAGTTTTATCGAGATATGGCTTCTTTTTTAATAAGGTTAAAAATATACCTAAAAATGTAAATCATACATAAATTTTCATATTATTACCAAGTCTTCATAATCGTACTTAACCATATACAAATATGTGGTGGATTTGACAAATATTCAAAATATCTCGATAAAAACTGACTTTTCGAAAAAGTACTAAGAGCCAAAAAAGTTTTAAAAAAATATTGTGTTTAAGTATTGTGTCCAAATTTCACTATAATTTTTTTTAAGATGCTACTGTCATAAGAATGCCATATGTCCATTTTCAATAAAAAATCTTTAATAGTTTTCGATATATTGGAAAAAATCCATTTTCATTTTGTAACTTCAAAGGGTTGTAACTTTTTTTATATGCACATTTGTACTAAGGTAAGTTAGATTCAATCAAACTATTTTTGGTCCCAGAATACGCGATTAAATTTATGACCTGTATTTTCGTTACACCCTGTATATGCGCATATTTTGGTAATGTTGTGTTGCATATACACTCTCTAGTAATAAAACACACACGTTCAAATAACAACTAGTACTTTTCATGTTACCATTCAATTTTTAATTAGTCTGTCTAAATATACAGTATGGTGTAAGTGTCTGGAATAAATAAATTCGATATTATCATCTATTACGGCATCACGTCCATATGGATGACGGGACTCGTATGAAATATATGCCAAAATATCTCAATTTAAAAATACAAATCGACCTCTTTCGGCATTTTTCCTCAAAGTCGCCGGTTTACGAAATATCTAATTTATTCCAGACATTTGCATCATATTGTATAAATAATCTAACAGCTCGATTTCATTTAATTTCTTAGTTTATTGTCGCAAAACAGTTGGCGTCAATTTTATATAAGTTTTAAAGTAGTGAAAAAGCCCACAATTTTTAAGTTTATTTATTTTTTTTTAATATTTTTAATCATAATATAAATGACATATAATTTATATATTATTTAAAATTTATATTTGTATATTATTCTTGGCAGGATTTCTTTCAACACCCGTTTTAATTCCTATCCCGTCGTGGTTATCTCATATCGTTTTGGGTTCCCGTTCTCCTCTCAATAAGAAGATAGATGCCTGTTAGTTAAAACATCCTTATTTTGCTCCACTTCCTAGCCTTTACTTGCTCATTCATTACGTATGATATTCAGGGTTCAACGACTTTACAGTTAGTTTGAACAATTTAAATATACGATTTTTTTATGGTCAATTAAAGACACAGTATTTACCAAGAAGTTGTATTTCTTGTATTCGAAGTAGAGAATATGATCCACTTAATATGTAGTGACAAGTTAAGCATTTTCTTTTACTACGAGAGTGTTACGTGTCGTTCTTTTTAGTGATTAATTTTTAAAAGCGGGATCAAAAAAGCTTTTTCTTGGTTTAACAGGCTGCAGTCTTCATCCATTAATTTTGAAGTTTTGATTAACAATTATTAATTTAATTTATTTTTTGAATGACCATGTATTCTGTTTTAACTCTTTTCGACACACCGGATTAAACCACCAAATTTTTGCTACATGTTGCAAATGTCGGTGGTCAACAAAATAAACCACTTACTAATCTATTTTTATCAAGTTACACCTACGCAAGAGGTTTGTATTAATTATTCCCTTTGCCCCCTTAAGTGTTATCTTTAATTGGTAAAATTCCCACGGTTTAGATATCAACCAAACACAAATGGTTGTTAGTAGTTTTTTCTTGAAAAGTAAGGTCATTTTACATGAAATGTGCAATTATTGAATGTTTCCGTTTAGCAAGGGTCTAGAAAATCTATAAAATCTCGTGCCGCAAAGAGTTAAACGAGGATTGTAATCTAATTACTAACAAGTTTTTTAAAGTTTATTATTTTTTTTGAGTACTGATTTGACGAGTTTTTTATGATATACTTTTTTTTGTGATTTATATAGATAAACATGTCAATTTGTATATTACTTATATACGCTGATATCGCACTTCCGCTCAAACAGTGTCATAAGTCTAAGAAGGAAAATATCGAGAAAACGACGTTTAAAATTTGTGCTAGAAATGTTCCGGGTTTAATCCAAAAACCGTTAAAGTTAATATAATAACTATTTTAGTGAGTTGAGGCTCTACAAAATAGTGTATTAATTCTGCTAAAAATATTAAAAAAATATTTTTCCGCAAATCGCCAGGAAATTTTGACATTCCTGTCAAGATTTCTTGAAGAAAAAGTCAGGACTTCCTTACTGTAAGGAAATGTCATTTCCTTACTGTAAGGAAATGATATTTCCGTACAGTTGTTAGTGTTCTACATAAATGATAGAAAATTATTAATAATGCATAAAACGTCTGTATGCATTTTCGTACTTTTCTCTTGATTTCTTTGGCAATAATTCTAATGAAGCAGTATTCACTGCCTCAACCAGCTCTGGAGGAGTCCCAGGAATGGAAATTTCATCATCACTTATCATTTTACTTTCGAGAACACCAGCAATTAAATTTATAAGCGTCAAGTTTGACAATTCAACCTCAATACGTTTCCATAGTAACCCAAGTAATTTTATTAGGAATTTCAAAGCACCATTTATTTGGGAATAAAATTATCGCGTTTTTTTTAAATCAATCAATATCTGTCGAATTTTAAACGATTTGCGGAAAAATAGTATGTTTACCTCGTAGGAAAAGCCACATTCCTGGACTCTGTGTTGCTAAGTCTCGGCTTGCGCCTCGACTTAGCAATCTTCACAGTCGTCCAGGAATGTTAAGCTTTTCCTACCCGGTAAACAATGTACTATTTTTTTGAGTTGTGATACTATATAGATTTGATAAAAAATGAAAAATTTACGAAATATTATTCATCAAAAGTGGCTCTTACATACAGAATATAATATCATTAGTGTCATCTAACGACAAATACTTGAACTATAAACGTAACACTTTTTGAAACTTTGGTTTCCGTTTTTGGTTTTTGGTTGGTGCAATAAAACCGTGTTTTATTTTTTCTTTGAGTTGTAACACTATTTGAGCGGAGGTGCGATATGCTTTTTAAGATCAGAGTATTTTATAAGTCTCAGGTCAAGATTTCGATTTAGATAATTGTTAGCGACATATAATTCACGTGTTATTTTTCTATTATCCAGCTTCATACGCCCCTAATAGAGCTCTTGATAATGAGCAATGAGGTATTAGTATCTTTTTTGTATATGATCGGATTATTACGTTCTGAGGGTACGTCCAGAATGCAAGCTGGTTTCGGAGTCAGACAGCCGGCACTGAGTCGGTGTGCAAATAATAGTCGTTCGTACTTAAACGGGTCTGTCGAAAGTGCACCAGCGCGCTAACAACTAAATATAATAATCCAGTAAATGACCGTTTTGGAGTGTAATCTTCAGGGGCAACTCCGAATTTCATAAAAATTCGGATTTAGGTTCTACTTACCCTCCACTTCAAACGTGAATCTGTGCCGATAGCTTCTTTTACTTGGGGGGGGGGGGTGAAGTTCTTGGGGGTGAAAAATGTGTGTCTAATATACAGTTTTTTTTATGAAAGTCAATACTTTTCCAGTTATTTGCGACTGAAAATGTTTATTTTTCGACAAAATAACCACGTTTTTAGACGGCTTTTCGCAATTAACTCAAAAACTAAATATATTATGGAAAAAAATATTCTTAGTAGAAGAGTAATTTATAAAAAATAAAAAAAAATGGTGTATCAGTAAAGTCTGTAAACCGAGCAAAAGCAAAGTTGTAGCTCATGAAAAATACGTTTTTGTTCCTCTAATTCCAAATCGAATATTTCAACGTGAGATCACCGACAAATTAAGCAATTTTCGGGAAAAACTTATCAATATTTGTACTTGTCTTATCAACTTAACAACAAGTGTTTGAGAAAAGCTTTATTTTTATTTTTTTACAAAAGTTTCTAGCATAAAAAATAAACGAGTTACGCTGAAAAAAAGTTGGTCTCTTTCTTTGGTAAAAAAAATCGTGAAAATCTCCCTCGATTTAGGACCCTAACTAAAATTAATCGTTACCGCTTTACCATTTATTTTAAATGTATGTGTATTGTTTACACAATCTGTAAGTTTGACCGGTTTTTAGTGCTTATTTTTGAAAAAATTTGATTTTATAGTAAAAATAAAGTTTTTAAAAATTTCGGAAAAATTCTCTTTTTTTTAATAACTTAAAAAGTTTTAGAGTTCCGAAAAATCACAAAGAGTAAAAAAAATGTAGTTTTTGCTGTTATAAATATGCTAGTTTAATTTTGTTTTTCAGTAAGACAAAAATTGGTTAAGATATGGCTGTTCAAAGTTTGCATACACTCGTGATTAGTGACTTGTTAAAGCCCTTTCAACTATAACCCTTTCAACAATAAGCACTTTAAACCGGTGAAACTGACATCGTATAAAAAATATATAAGTAAAGTAAATTGTTTGTAAAGCGCTAACGATTAATTTCATTTGGGGAGCAGAGCACGTGGAGATTTGCATGATTTTTTTACCAAGAAAAGGGGGCCAACTTTATTTTGAGCAGATCTGGCTCCTTTGTCATGCTAGAAACGTTTCCCAACAATTAAAATAAAGCTTTTTTTTAAATATTTTAAAAAGTTTAAACGGGATTTTCCCGAAAAATGCTTCATTTTTTGGTTATGTCACGATGAAATATTCGATTTGGAATTGGACGAATAAAATCGTATTTTCGTGAGCTACAAAATTTGCGTTTTCTAGATCTATAGACCTCACGAATACACAACTCTTTTCGTTTTTTGCAACCTACGTTATTATTCCAACCTAAGTTATTCGCAAAAAATTATCTGAAAACGTACTTTTCTTGTCGAAGAATAAACATTTTCAGTCGTAAAAATTCGAAAAGTATTGACTTACATAAAAAACTCAATAGAAGTTGCTTAGAATTAATCAATTTATCTATTTTCGGACTTTAAACGCGCGTTTTTTCACCCACGAGAGGGGTGACTGTCAACCCTAAAGTAAAAAGCAACCAACGACGGCACAATTGCAACTTTGAAGTGGAGGGTAATTAAAACCTAAATCCAAATTTTCATGTAATTCAGAGTTGACCTTGAAAATTACACGGTATCGCTGTATTTCCCGTTCATTTACTGGGCTATAAAGGGTTATTCTCACACCGACTCTGCGCTGGCTGTCTTACTCCGAAACCAGCGTGCATGCAGCTTGGACGTACCCTTAAGTCACTTTTGGTACACGTAAGACAATGATAATAATTATTATTGTCATTCTGATGTACTCTTTTTAGTCCTTATGACTTTTCTTTAATTCGACTGTTTTATATTATAATTCATTCGAATTATTTCTTTCTACCTTGTCTTATTTCAATCAGAATTAAACATCAAAAATATTTTCCGCGATACTTTTACATAACTAGGTATTTTATGCTGGTCGGTTTCTACGTACATGAAAGGTAGTTGATTACTTACATCCATTAATATTGGAGAAGAAAAAATCTAATATCATATTTAATAATTCAAATTCATATTGTTAAATATTTATCGTTTCGCCCAGTTTAAGAAAAGTGCTTACTAAACCCATCAATAATGAAAGATGTTCTGAGTACTTATAGACGACATATTGATTTTAATTTTTAATAATTGTAAACTAGGTGGCCGTATAAATAGTATTATTTAGCTGCTCTATTGAATTATTCCTAAGATTCATACAGTTCTGGAAAACCATATTAGTCGAGGAAATGAAGCATTTTGGCTCGCAATTTTTTCGTCCAGCATGGATTTACTTGAAATTTTCAAAGAAGGTAGGGAATAGTCCAAGGATCATTTTCTATATCATGCCGCTGTACGCTAAAACCTTGGGGTGGTTGCCACCCCATCTCGGGGGTGGGAATTTTTTATTACATTTTAACCATGTAAATCGATGTAAAAAGTAATTCTAAGAAAAAAATGTTTTTTACATTTTCTTCGTAAAACTGATATTTTTTGAGTTATTCGCGCTTCAAAGTAACGGTTTTTCGTCGAAAAAATCGACTTCTTATAGGGTTTTTTGAGAATATCTCGAAAAATATGCATTTAATCAAAAAAACTGCAAATAATAAAATTGTATCTTTTAGAAAAGCAAACTAAATTCGTTTTCTATAATATCTTTAAGACCAATACAAACCGAGATACGGCATGTTAAAAGTTAGCTTTTATCGTCAAATGCATAATTTGAAATATTCAAAGCCAAATAACGGGAAAACTCTGCATTTTTCAGGAAAACTTAGATTATCTATGTTCAAGTATACAAATAAATCTTTCAAAAAATAATAATAAAAAATTTCTAATATGAAAATAGAGCGATTTATGATAAAAAAAGGTCGGTACCTGATTTTCTCTACGAAAAAATCAGTGAAAATAACCCCCTAACTACCCTACTAATTAAAAACGGGTCTTCACCTTTCTGTAATTCCTTGTATATTTGTATTGTCAATACATTTAAGAAGTTTCACCCAATTAAAAGGTCAAATTTTAAAAAAATTGGAGTTTAAGGAAAAATTAATTTTTAGCACTTTCATATTTTTCTCGTTTACTTCCAAATATCTCCGAAAATACTGGAGACACGAAAAAAATGATAGACTACTAAATTATAGCTTTTTTAATAACTAAAATGATATTTTGCAAAGATTTTCACGATAGTGAATAGTTAGCGAGATATAGCTGTTTAAAACCTTCTACTTACGAGAAAACACCCCCTTGTTCAAGCCCTTTCAACCCACTCCAATTAAAAAGTAAGGAATCTAATAAAATTTAATTCACACAGTCTTATAGTTCCTCAAAAATCCTACAAAACCGTTTTTGAAAAAACTTTATATCGCCAAAAATAAAAGCGCTATGTTTACAAAACCCGTTTTTTTTTCGAAATATTCGAATAGTCCGCTTGTGGAACATTTTCAATGCATGTATAATACCACAGAACTGGTTCGTATACTGAAAGATGACTTAAAAACAATGTGTATTTGTACTTCTACATATTTGTAAATTCGTATTTTTGTGTAAATAAATGTTTTTTTCATTCTTTAATTCTACTTTTTTTCTGTACAGATGTATTAAATTATCTACTTATAAAAATTATAATGTTCTTAAGGGTGGCTTTTAAGGGTTGAAATATTATGACATTATATCCTAAAGCAAAAAACAATCATTATTTTTAGCCAATCAAAACCAAATTTTACCCTTATTAACGTTTACAATGTTTTTATATAATTTTTGAAAATAAGGGGTAGTTTACACCCCTAAAAATAATCGACGCCCTTGAGCATGTTATAGAATATGAAGTACAGGGTGAGATGATCCTAATCCCAAATTTTAATGTAAATCGATGCAAGCCGAAATTATTCTTTTAGGATAAGTAATTTTTTATATATAGCTCCAACAAGGGTGGTTTTAAGGGTTCAAATATTATGATAGTATATCTTAAAGCAAAAAACAATTATTATGTAACTAATAAAAACCAAATGTTGACAATATTAAAGTTTAAAATTTTGTTTTATAATTTTTTAAAAGTAGTTTTTTAGGGGTCGTTTTCACCCTTAAAAAACCAAAAGCGTACAACGGTTCACTATAGAAAATTAACTAGAGGATGAAATGAGCCTAATCCCAAATTTTTGTACAAATCGATGCTGGACGAAAAAATTGCGAGGTTTTGCCATTTTTCCAGCTTCATTTCCTCGACTATATAATAGCTCATGTGAATTTGTTGGCCTTGGCCGAGCTAATTAGCCAGACATTCTGTTATTTTAAAAACAAACAATTTTTTTGTTTATTCAGAGGAAATTTTTCTGTATTTCTAACTCTAGATACATAACAAACTAACATATTACAATTATTATATAATACTACACTGTTTTGGCTGTAAATATGTTTTTGTAAATATTTATTTTTTCAATTTTTTGATTATACTTTTAAATTGCTTTTTATAATTATTTTTTATTAATTGTTTTTTTACTACGCTAAGACAAAAATAACTTATTATTTTTTTTAATAACTCTTCGATTAACAATAACCAATGAAAAAGAGAAAGAGCAGCAAAAAATGTACAACTTAGATTTTAAAAATTGACATGCCATTTCACATTGGCACTATACGTGCGACATTTATAACTAAATTATTTTAAAAATATTATTTAAATTTTTTAAATGTATAGAAAATATATTATGGAGCTTCACGCTCGTCAACCGTCTACTGTACCACTTTTTTGCAAAAGATGCCAATGCGCATAGGATACATGTCACATAGGATACATATTTAGTATCCTATGTGACTTTATAGTAAACCTGAAAATGTCTTACGTAGACAGTCACGAATGAAGAAGTCATGCGAAGACTTTCAAAAAACACACACATAAGAGTAACAAACTACCAGCTTCTGCAGAATATCATGCATATAAAGATTTTAGAAAAAAAAAGGATTGGAAGGAGATGCAGTATTAAAGAAAGTTCAAATAATCTTTATGATCGCAAACCTTCGAAATAAGACGACACCACAGTATAAAGAGAGACAGTAGAACCACTCTCCGAAAAATTGGAAGTAAAATCTGTAGTCGCGCATGGCAACCGTGCAATGTTCTTAGTCGCTTTTGCCCCACTCTCGAATTGTTAGTCGCATAGAAACGTATGGATTTTAACAGAGAAAACCCGCATCCACCACTGGTGAATTACCAATTGCGTACTGCCGGTATTACTTCTTGAGATCAAAGCGCCGACAGAGGAGTGCTTTTACTGTGGAACCTCTATATACTGTGACGACACCTTATGAAAACTGCTAACAAAAAGTTCCTTAAAATGATTATTTTAAGGAACAGGATTAATCATCAAACAATGTCAGCAAGAACACATTGGCTTAACTTAACAACGGGGAGAATCGTCATGCTTGCATATAGGAAACTCAAATGCATGTTATGCTATAAAACAAATTATGTAGTACTACTAAATATCCTTTATCTAGTTAAAAAAATTGGGACCGTAGGTGGTCTTGTAGACTAGCGCTATATTTTCTGTATTTTTAAAATTTAAATAATATTTCTAAAATTGAATAAAATGATTTTATTATTTATTTATTATTATTTTGTATTCCCTCTGCAGGCACTTTTAACTGGAATTTGTTCTGTCCCAAACCACATTATATAGAATACAGTTCTGACGGGTAGAAAAGGATAGAATATAAATAGGTATGCTTTACAGTCATGAAAAATTTAACAATTTTATGGACAAAGCTTACAGGAATCATAAATAAGAACAATAACAAATAACAAATACAATTTACTAAAATGATATAAATCGTCAATATAAATAAAATATAATGAAGTGAAACAAAAAACAGTAACAATCTATTGCAAAATTTCAAAAAATTTGCAAATTGCCCAATCTACCTTAAGAAATTTAATAAGTTAAGTTAAGCTGCTGCATATGACACTCAAATATAGATTAAGATTCTAGTTATAAATAAGAATACTGTACTTTCTTAGTTATTAGTTAAGAAACTCTGCTATTGAATAATATGGTCTTTCAGATAAATAGGCTTTAGTCATTTTACGGAACTTGGGGAAAGATGTTGCAGATTTAAGTTATAGAGGGAGATGGTGGTAAAGTTTTTTTGCAGAATATAATATAGGTTTCTTTACTAACTCACTGGACGGGATCGGCAAATAAATGTCAAAGGTAGAATTTATGGTGGAATAGTCATGTCTAGGTCTTGCTGGAAAGACATGTAGATGTTTACGAATTAAGCAAACAGTTTCTAATATATTTAAAGAAGGCAGTGTTAGAATCCTGTGATCTTTGAAGTAGCTTCTGCAATGTGTTGTTCCTCTAAGGCCAACCAGATATTTTATTGCCCTTTTTTGTAATTTAATAATAACATCGGATTGAGCAGTCGTACCAGAACCCCAAAAAGGGAGACCATATCAAAGAAAAATATGTTATTTTGGAAGAGGCTAAATTCATTTCCTTCTAAAAAGATCTTATTGCAAAGCAAACTGAGGATAGTTTCTTGGTTAACACATCAATATGAAGGGACCATTTAAGGTTGCTATCTAAGAAAATACAAAGAAACTTTACAGAACCAATGATACTGATCTGGCTGGTTGAAGAGCTCCTTTATAGGATAATGCTACTGTTTTATCTACGTTAAAAGAAAGTAAATTTGAATCGGACCAGGATTTTATTGTAAGTAGATCAGAAGTTATAGTAGCAAGAAGAGTTGCGATATTTGAGTTGCTCCAAGTAATACTGGTATCATCACCAAAAAGAAAAATTTTCGCTCGATTTTTAAGCTAGTGATGTCAATAATAAAGATAAGGAAAAGTAGAGGACCCAATACTGAACCTTGTGGTACTCCACATACAACATTTTTGAGAGTAGATTCTGTATCATTTGCTCTAACCAGTTGATTTCTATGATCCAGGTAAGACTGAAACCAGTTTGAAGAAATACCTCGAATTCCATAGAAATCTAGTTTTTTTTACCAAAATGTCGTGATTTAAACAATCAAAAGCTTTGGCATAATCACAAAAACAGTGGCAGTGTGCAGATTATTGTTTAATGCTTGGTAAACCTCATGTAGTACAGAAAACATGGCATATGTGGTACATTTATTATTTAAAAAGCCGAACTGATTTTGTGATAAAATATTATTATCAACGAGAAAGAACATAAGCCGGTGTTTCATGAGTCTCTCAATTATTTTGAAGAGTACCGGTAGTAATGCAATAGGTGTATAATTGCAGGCATTTGATTTTTCACCACCCTTAAGCAGAGGAATAATGATGGCCGTCTTTAGGCGCTCTGGAAATTTACCTTTCTCAAAAGAATCATTAATTAGAGGGATGAGGACTCCCAACACACTGTCTGGGAGATTTGAAAAAAAATTTATTGCTAGTTCATCGGTACTACAGGAAGATTTGCTTTTGATAATATTGATTGTTTGAAACAGTTCAGATTTATCAACCGGTCTTATAAAGAATGCATTCGAGACCTTTCTTGAATTAGGGAGATAGAAAATGGGATCTTTTTGTGACACAATAGTTGATGTTATATTTTTAATCACATTAACATAGATTTTCTGGGTCTGAAAGGGAAAATGTTTGAGCTGTGTGAGTTTTATTTCGTTTTTATCGTTTATTATGGACCAAGTTTCTTTTGCAATACTTCTAGAGATTCTAAGACGATATTGATAGTACAATTTTTTAGCTAATTTTATAAGTTTAAAATAGATTGCCTGTACTTGGTGTTATATTTAGTAACAGAGACGTTGGTAATAAATTTCTTGATGTACAGTAGTGAACGCATATTTTTGGCTGATATGCGGACACCTTTGGTAGTCCAGGGTTTGTATGTTATCATCATGATGTTTTGGCTTAATTGTGATTAAAGGAAATACCTTATTGAAGACACAGACAAGCTTATTTAAAAAGTCACTGAAATTATTATCGACGTTCATAGAAGGAAAGGGCCACTCAGACGTTAAGCATAAATTTTGGAATTTACGAAAGTTCCGAGCGGAAAAAATCCTGCCTAAACATCTAGTCTTCGAAGAGTGCTTGTTAAAGATGTTAAACTTAGCGCCGACATCACGGGGTGAGAAATCTGAGACAATATAATCAATTATGGTAGATGTAATTTTTGCAATCCTTGTAGGAGAATCAATGTGCATTGTTAGATCATACGATACAAATATGTTGACCAGGGATATATGTGTAGCACAAGCAGCAGCATAATTAATGTTAAAGTCCCCGCATACAATTTTTCTGCTATTATGGGGCAGGTAATCTAACAAATTAAGCAGGTTCTGAAAAAATAGTTTCACGGAAGTCAGGTGATCTATAAATGCAAATAATATAAAGATTAAGGTTCTTACTGTAAACTAAGGAAAACTCAAAGAATGCTACGCTTAATAGAAAATCATATTTTGTTACCAGAAAAAATCATTATTTGTAGAAAGAATCAGAGTGCCTCCATGCGCTGAACTTGGACGATCGTACCTAGCAATATTGAAATATTTTTCTACAAAAAAGGCTCGTTGATTTCAAGCCAGTGCTCAGTAACCGCAACTATCAGAGAAAAGCCTAATTCCCCTAGAAATAAAATGTACCGATACTAAAGGTACTCGCAGTCCAAAAAAATGTACGGATGCATAGTGAATCCATCTTATTACATTTAGTGCTACAAAAACCACGGGTTAATTTGTACCCGTCTTTTTATCTGACTGTACCTTAACGTCAAGAATTTCGAATTTTATTAAGGTTCTAAAACTGTTGACTTGTGACATGTCAATATGGGATTAGCCGCATTTTTGTTTGTACTGACAATCACATTTTACCTAAAAAATAATTGACGTTTCGATTTTTACTCCTGAAATCGTTATAAAAAATTCTTTTACTTTTCGTATACAGGGTGAGTCATGAGTAACTGTACATACTCCTACCTCGTATAAAGGCTCCTATGGGGAATAACAAATGACCATTAAAAAGTGTCTGTTCCCATTGTTTAATAATATACAGGGCGAGTTTCGCATTTTGACAGAAATTTTTATTCGTCATAATTTTTGAACGGTCAGATTTTACGATGTGTCTCTTATTTTGGCCAATCGTTACACTATTTATTACCACCTAATCAACTAATTTATTCAAACTAGAAAAAAATCAGGTCCGGCTTTAAAAAAATTAGTTCGTTTGGGTCTTAGAAAAAATTTCACCCTGTATACGATTTTTTGAAAACTCTAATATGAATTCTTCAAATTAGACAAATAGGCAATTAAAATGGCATATTTATTTTTTTCCGCACACGAATACTTAATTTTTTATAAAAAAATCAAATTTCACTATGAATTAAAAGTTTCGTAAAGTGAACCATAGATTTAAAAAAAAATAACTTTTATTACAAAAATAAATTTTTTTTTGCACAAATAAGTAATTTATGTTACCATCCAATCAACTGATTTATTCAAACTAGAGAAAAATCAGGTCCGGATTTAAAAAATTAGTTCGTTTGGTCTTAGAAAAAATTTCACCCTGTATAGGCTTTTTGAAAACTCTAATATAAATTTTACAAATAAGACAAATAGGCAATTAAAATGGCATATTTATTTTTTTCCCCACACGATAACTTAATTTTTTATTAAAAAATCAAATTTGTCAAAATCGGAATTTTAAACTAAAAATGAAAAAAAATGAACTCACGGTTTAACTCGCTACAACTCTGTTCCATTTTAATATTTTTTTTCTGAAAATTTTACAGCACATGTCTCTTACCATTGTGAAGACTATGAAAATTGTTGTAGACTTTCAGTCTTCTTCTTGTAAAAGTAGCAAACTTGTATATCGCAAAAATTAGGTGGAAAAATTTAAAATTTATCAATTTGATCACGCCTATGATAAACTATAGAGTCCAAAAGAAGTGTTATGGCAAGTTTTAGATCTAGATGTGTTATAGAAAAAAAAATGGTAAAAGTTTAATTTCAACAAAAACGTTGCTTTTGTAAATTAATTTTTGTAAAAAAAGATCTATTCAAAAACTTTGCCAAACTTTTTATGCATAGTCAAATTTGATTTTTTAATAAAAAAATAAGTAATCGTGTGGGGAAAAAATAAATATGCCGTTTTAATTGCCTATTTGCCTTATTTGTAAAATTTATATTAGAGTTTTCAAAAAACGTATACAAGGTGAAATTTTTTCTAAGACCCAAACAAACTAGTTTTTTAAATCCGGGCCTGATTTTTTTCTAGTTTGAATAAATCTGTTGATTGGGTGATAACATAAATTAAATATTTGTTCAAAAAAAATTCATTTTTGTAATAAAAGTTATTTTTTTTTAATCTATGGTTCACTTTACCAAACTTTTAGTTATTCATAGTCAAATTTGATTTTTTTTTATAAAAAATTAAGTAATCGTGTGGGGAAAAATAAATATGCCATTTTAATTGTCTATTTGTTTAATTTGTAAAAATCATATTAGAGTTTTCAAAAAGCGTATACAGGGTGAAATTTTTTCTAAGACCAAAACAAATTTATTTTTTAAATCCGGACCTGATTTTTTTCTTGTTTGAATAAATCAGTTAATTGGTGGTAACATAAATTAAATATTTGTTCAAAAAAAATTAATTTTGGTAATAAAAGTTACTTTTGTTAAATTTATGGTTTACTTTACCAAACTTTTAATTCATAATCAAAGTTGATTTTTTTATAAAAAATTAAACAATCGTGTGCAGAAAAAAATAGATGCGTTATTTTAATTGCCTATTTGTCTTATTTGTAAAATTCATATTAGAGTTTTCAAGAAGCTTATACAGGGTGAAATTTTTTCTAAGACCCAAACGAACTAATTTTTTTAAAGCCGGACCTGGTTTTTTTCTAGTTTGAATAAATCAGTTGATTAGGTGGCAATAGTGTAACGATTGACCAAAATAAGAGACACATCGATCGGACCGTTCAAAAATTATGACGAATACAAATTTCTGTCAAAATGCGAAACTCGCCCTGTATATTATTAAACAATGGGAGCAGCCACTTTTTAATGGTCATTTATTATTCCCCATAGGGGCCTCTATGCGAGGTAGGAGTATGTAAAATTCCTCATGACTCACCCTGTATATGCATGAATCTGTCTGTTTATTTCAATGTGCCTCCAGTAAGTTGTAGTTACATCATTTTCGTGGTGTTCCCACTGATCGTATTCCTATTGGGGAACAGTATCTCGCCGTCCGTACTACTCTATTATTTGTTGTCATTTAGCTTATGTGGTCATTCCATTCTACTCTTCTGTTTTCTACTCGGTTATTAATGTTCTCCACCTTATATCTCCTTTGTAAATCTGTACTTCTAGCTCTGTCCCATAGAGTCTTACCATCGGTAATTTTTAATAACGATAATAACTTACTAAAAATAGATTGGGAAATATTATACAGAAGTTCAGCAACGATTTTCTGAGTCCTGCCTTTTGCAATACTGGAAGGGTAGACGAGGTACTTACAATTTGTGGAAACATCCACCAATTTCCTGTGACATTTTCATGTAAAAATTAGATTTTCCCAAAATATTAAAATAGGGTTTTGCGATGAATTTCTGAGTCCTGCCATATCCGAAGAATGACAGGATATTATGGATTTTATGAAGAAAATTTTTTGGGTAGGAGGGTTGCAAACGGACTAAGGAGCATATATGTATACAAACATGCAAGGAAAATAATGAGATTTTCATGATTTTCTGTGTCCTGCTAACTAAATAAATTAAACATATTAATTTCAAAATGATCAAAAAATGTTGGCATGACGTCTCTTACTGTTTAAGTATACTTGTCCCTTGGAAAATTCTGCGGAAAATTTTCACTTTGATTCCGTGATTTTCTGAGTCCTGCCTTTAAAAAGTTATAATACTCAAATGCAATCAATACTTTTCGGTACTCGGCAGGAAGGTTGAACGGTTCTTGTAAGACGGCAGGAGTCCTAGATTTGTAAGAAAATTCGTGAAAAATACCACGATTTTCTGAGTCATGTCCTTTTGCATATGTTTTAAAAATCTTGTTAATATAAGTATATTAACAAAGAGGCAGGATGGTTTTATAGTTATTTCGTATACAGGATGGGGCATTAGTGTGACAAAGTCCAATTACTCGTTTGTCGTAAGAGATACGAAAAAAAGTTATTTAGGTAAAACGTGAGGCAAAGATAGGATCATGATTTAAAAATATTTTCTAATATACAGGGCTACTCGTATTGACAGGGTGACACAAACTTATGTTTTTTTTAATGGAACACCCTGTATATAATTTTAAGCTTCCTAAGATAAATTTAAGACCATTTAACACAATTCACCTAATCCAAAAAACTTCCTAAGGGAGCTAGCGCTCTTTGAAGATGGAGTCTTGTAATTAGTTTTTTATATCTCCAAAATTCTTCCATTTCGATACACATAAACTGGTCCGCCTTTTTATCTTTCAGAAAAAAATCGATTTCATCAATTGCGAATCTCTAGTTTTGGTCATAGGAGTCCGTTTTGGTTAGGGCAATGGTTATTTTATCGCATAACTTTTTTGTCTTTAACTTTTAAGCATTTTTGACATTAGATTATTAAATTGTGATGTATTCTAGAACTAAAAGGTACTCGTGCTTTAAGTCAGTAGGCCGCATCATTTTCCAGAAAAATCGATTTTAAAATTTTTCGTATTTTAAATATTAAAAAATTTGAAAAAAAAATAAAAAAACGGTGTATTTACCAACTTAAAGCAAGAGTAACTTTTAGTACTAGAATACCTCATAATTTAATACTCTACTGGCAAAAATACTTAAAAAATTAAATACCAATAAGTTATGAGGTAAAATATCTGTTGATCTACCCAGGACGGATGCCCAGTTTTAGTTTTTTTAAATAGATTTTTTTATTTTTTTTTTAATTCAAAAAACGAAAAAATTTTTCAATGGATTTTTCTAGAACGGCGTATCCTACGGACCTAAAACAAGTGTAACTTTTAGTATTAGAATACCCCAGAATTTAATAATCCAGTGTCAAAAATGCTTAAAATTAAACACAGAAAAGGTATGCGATAAAATATCCGCTTCTCCAAAACGGACGCCTATGATCGGTACTAAAAATTGACAATTGATGGAATCGATTTATATCTGGAAGATAAATAGGTGTACCAGTTTTGGAGCGTTCTGGAGCTACCTACATATAAAAAAAAAACTAATTGCAATACGCCATTTTTAAACAGTTCTAGCTTTCTTAGGAAGCATTTGCGGACTAGGAGAATTGAGTTAAATTTTCTTAAAATTATCTGATGTGTAAAAAATCCGAGACGTTACTCAGGAAAATATTATTTAATACCGTACGATTGTTTTAACCATATAAAAAATAATTTTTATGTATTAAATACCTTTGCGGTTATCTTATGTTTTTAAGCTCGACGTGGCATGACTCAGAAAATTGTGGTGATATGAATATATTTGTATAACAACCTGCAATCATTTTACAGATTTAAAATTTTATTTTCATATACGAAATAACTATACAACCATCCTGCCTCTGTAAATAGACTTATACTAACAATCTTTAGATATGTGCGAAATGGCATGACTCAGAAAATCGTGTAACTTTCCACGAATTTTCTTACATATTTTTTACCTATGTATAGTAAATAAGGTGTAACTAAACACCCTGTCATTTTGAATAATGTCTGCTTAAATTATTTATTTTATAATAAAATTTATTTTATGACTCAGAAAATCACGGAACAAGGGTGAACATTTTCCACAGAATTTTCCAAGGGACAAGTGCAGGTAAACATTAGGAACAGAATAAGAGCACTAACTCCTTTAGGATGAGACGTATCGCACAGAGATCCAGAACCCAGCAGGCAAGAGACGCATATAAAGAAGTCAAGAAGAAACTCAATAAAGCTATCAGGAACTCCAAGCGTACTTGCTGGAAAAATCTGTGCGATGCGCTGGAAAACGATATATGGGGTCAGGCCTACAAGATAGCAACAAAAAGCCTGAAAATGGAAACTCCATATAGACTATCAGAAAATAGAAAAAGGGAAATCGCGAATGTCCTCTTCCCCAGTAAACCGGATACTTCGTTCGTCCCGAATGTATGCACGCGCCCGGATGCCGTTACCCCCATTGAACTCACCAGAGCTGTGGAATCATTAAAGACGGGGAAATCTCCGGGACCAGACCGTGTGCCTTCCGAAGCAATCAAAACTAGTAACGAACATCATGTCCCAGCTCCTTACGGCCCAGGAATTTCCCGACGCGCTAAAGTGGGCGCGCCTCACATTAATCCTGAAACCCGGAAAGGACCCAGGAGAGGCCAGCTCTTTCCGACCAATCTTTCTCTTAGATTGACTAGGCTAGTTGTACGAAAATATAATCAAAAACCGATTGGAAGCAGAACTAGAGGAGAAACACGTAATTTCGGCTAGGCAATACGGTTTTAGAAAGGCAAGATCGGCGATTGGCGCGGTAAAATACATCACCGACGGTGTAGGGCAGCGTTTCCCAAATGGTGGGTCGCGACCCGGTACCGGGCCACGAAAGCAAAATGCCGGGTCGCCTGGCTTTGCCGAATAGGTTTTTTTTTATAAATAAAAAGAGATAATTAATAGAAAGAATATCTATGTGTTTAAATTTTCTCAGAACGCTCAATCTGAAAACCTTGTACTGGCTTCTTATGAAATATCAAAATTAATTGCTGAAACAGGTTATCCACACGTAATTGCCAAGAAATTAATAGTTCTAGCAATGAAAATAGTAGCATCTCGGATAATATGTGATGAAAAGCAGGAAATAGGAAATGCAAGAAGTGAATTTGCTGGCTCTATCAAATAACACATTGAAGCGTGGGATTGCGGAGATGGCAGATAATATTGAAGAAACTATTAATATGTCACTTAAAGGACTATAACTATTTTTCCTTGCAACTTAATGAAAGTAGACGTATCAGATAATGCTAATCTAATATGTTTTGTAAGACACGATTTTGAAAATACTGTTCACGAAGAATTTCTATTTTGTAAATCTTTGTCAACAAGAACAACAGCTGATGAAATATTTAATATGATTGCTAGCTACATCAGTGATAATGGAATTGAATGGAATAAATGTGTGGGACTAAAGCCTCGGATTCTTCGAAAGCGGCACCGACAAACTGCGAGCGTAACACTGCGCTAATGACGTCATAAAAAACTGTACCACGCAAAATAATAGCAGTGGTTTCCAGGGATGCGTTGGAAGCCACCGCTTGATGAGTTTACACATTTCATTGCCGCAGTGAAGAACCTTGAATTTTTCACCGTAATCTGACGTCATTCATCGCAGTGTTACGGTCTCAGTTTGTCGGTGCCGCTTTCGAGCAAACCCAGGCTTTAGTAGCGATGGATCACGGACAATGGCAGGCACTCGTACTGTACTTTCTCCGGGGATCAAAGCCTTAGCACCAGAATGTATTTGGGTGCATTTAGCATCCACAGAGAGGTATTAGCTGTCAAAAAAATGCCACTGATTTTAACAGAATCTGTGAAGGAGAGTGTAAATTTCTTAAACTTCATAAAATCTTTTCCACTGAACTCACAAAGTATTCCCTGCTTTGTGCAAAGAAATGGAAAGTGAACATGAAGATTTCATTTTGCACTGCGAAGTGCGTTGGCTATCAAAAAGGAATGTTTTAGAAAGACCTATTGAATTGAAGGAAGAAATTTCAATATTCTTAGAAGCACATCCACTAACGGCTTGGGATGCAATATTTCAATTTAAAGACAGTTTTCATGATGTCAATTGGTTAATCAAGGTAGCCTACCTTTGTGATATTTTTACTTCTTGAACAATTTAAATATGACATTACAAGGTAGCTATGTTACTGTATTTAAAATACAAAAGAAGGTGGAAGCTGCAACAAAAAAACTTAATTTGTAGACACGTCGCGCGGAAGCAGGAAATTACAAAGCTTTTGCAAAGCTAACGGAACTACAAAAAAAAAATAATATCGAAGTTCATTGTCGGATGAGATTTCAGCGGCTTTCAAGAAACACCTGCTAGGACTGGACGCAAGAGGCAAATTTGAAGGAATACTTTCCTCATCCACAGCAACAAAGCGTGGATAAGGTATCCATTTACAATGAACGTATAATTCGAGGCACAACTTTACATTTAGATGTTGAGTCAGTACTTGAATAATTATCGTGTGATAGGGAACTCAAAGATATATTGGAAAAAATACCACTGATAGATTTTTGGCTGTTTTGCCTGTAGGTACCCAGTTTTAGCAGAAAAAGAGCGATAAAATTTCTATTTCCTTTTGTTACGACCTATAAGTGTGAGGTAGGGTTTTTAACACTGCTTTTTCTTAAAAATAAATATAGGAACCATTTGGAAGTCGAACCGGACCTGAGGATAAAATTAACATCTACTTCTCATTAATATTTGATTATTATTTTGTTTTATTACATTTTTGTTTGAGCAAATGATTCTTTATTAAAATATATATAAAACTGTAATAAATATTTAAATTATGTTTTCTTCTACATACACCAGGCTATGAAAAAAATTAGTGGATCACGAAGGATAAGCACAAACATAACCGGGCCACGGAAAAATAAGTTTGGGAAACGCTGGTGTAGGGAATACAAGAAGGAGATGGTCCGTGATAACTATATTCGACGTCAGAAATGCGTTTAACTGTGCAAACTGGGGTTATATTAAACAAAAAATGGAAGCCGCCAATATTTCAGAATACCTAATAAACATTGTTAAAAGCTACCTCACAGATAGGTATGTAACTGTGGAGAAAAATGTAGATATAAAGCTAACAGCCGGGGTCCCTCAAGACTCGGTACTCGGCCCAACTTTATGGAATATTCTATATAATGGAGTGCTAGAGATCTTATATGGCAGAGATAGTGTAGCCGTGAAAATTATGAAAATGCATTATTTTTATTACATGTTTGTATATCTATTACGCCCTTAGTCCTTTTGCAACCCTCTTGCCCAAAAAAATTTCTTCATAAAATCGATAGTATCCTGCCATTCTATGAATATGGTAGGACTCAGAATTTCATGGCAACTCCTAATTTTTTTTCTCGCGAAAAATATAATTTTCACAGGAAAATGTCACAGGATACCCGTGGATTTTTCCACAAATTGTAAGTACATTTTCTAACCTTCCAGTATTGCAAAGGGCAGGACTCAGAAAATCGTGGTTGAAGTTCTGTTAATATCTCCCGGTTTTAAACGAAAATAGATCACGTTTGTTCGATTTTGCGATAGGCTGCAACTCAGCCATCAAAAGCACCCAGTTCGCTAGAAAAAAGATCCACAAGGCAACATGGAAAACAAACGATGGAAGAACAAATAATCAATTAGATCACGTATTGATTGATGGGAGACCTTCTAGCAGCATAATAAACGTAAGAACTATGAGACGGGCCAGATAGCGACACACACCATTTTCTCGTAAAAGCCAAGCACAGAACAAGAATTTCAACATAAACAATAGATAAATACACAAAGATCGAAAGATGGAATGTGGCGAAGCTGAAAGAAGAAAATCATCAAAGACAGTACCAAGTAGAATTTAGAAATAGGTTTCAGGTTTTGAAAATAAATGAAAATGAAAGTGAAGATGTAGATCAGCGATGGGACTCCATAAAAAACTATTACAGAAGCAGCAGAGAAATCTATCGAAAGAACGAAAAAACAAAAAATAAAAAATGGTTTGACGAGGAATGTAAAAGAACACTAAAAGAAACAAACACAAGAAGAACTGATTATCTGTCGAACCCATCAGAAGAAAAACTAATACGATTCCACAGAGAGAGAGAGAGAGAGAGAGAGAGAGAGAGAGAGAGAGAGAGAGAGAGAGACGCAGCTAGAAGAACACTTAGACAAAAAAAGAAGAGACAATATCTGCAACAACAAATTGAAAAAGTAGAAGAAGAACACAGACGCAATCAAAGCAAAAATTTCTACATAGAGGTAAGACAACATAAGAGAGACTCGTATATAAGGACACCCAACTTCGTAAGAGATAAAAATGGAGAAATGCTAGCTGCCGAAAATAAAATAATCGAAAGATGGGCTGAATATTTTGAAGAGCTTTTGAATATCCAAAATTTCGCTGATGAAAACAATGAAAATGGTGGAAACAACGGAGAACATGAATATCAAACGGCCGAATTAGAAATTACCCCACCAAGCATGGAAGAAATTACACATGCCATAAAAACGCATAAAAACGATAAATCCCCTGGTCTGCACAATATTGATGCCGAGGTAAATAAAACAGGCGGTCATGAACTCATAAGCAAAATCCATCAATTAATAGAAAAGGTCTGACAACAAGAAATAATGCCGAAATAATGATGTGTTAGTATTATTGTACCCATACACAAGAAAGCAAAAAAGGAATAATGCATGAATTACAGAGGAATGTCACTAATCAACACTACGTATAAAATATTGGCTTCGATATTATTCAAAAGATTAGTACCATACGCCGAAGAAACAGTTGAGTGACTACCAGTGTGGTTTCAGGCCTGACAGATCGACTATTGATCAAATATTTACAATATAGTCAGGACGTGCATCAGATCTTTATAGACTTCAACCAGGCGTATGATTCAATTAATCGTGCAACATTAGGGAATGCAATGATCGAGCTAGGCGTACCCAAGAAAGTAGCTGCGGTAGCACAAATGAGTGTAAGTAACTCCTTTGCACAAGTTAGAATATGGGGAAAAATATCAAATGCTTTCTGCGTAAATTCTGGACTGAGACAGGGAGATCCGTTGTCCCCATTGTTGTTTAACCTGGCCTTAGAATATGTCATGCGGAAAATATATCACAAAATCAAACCAGACAAAACTGCTCGAGGAGAAAAAATCATACTCGCCTTTGCCGGTGACGTAGACGCAGTGGCACAATCAACATTAGAAATTAAGGATAGTTTCTCGAGCTTTGAAGAAGCTGCAATAAACATCGGTATAAAAATAAATAAAGACAAAACAAAATACATGGTCGTCTCAAAATAAAAACGACGGCGAAAGAGGCAAATCATTACTATAAACGATCACAACTTCAAAGTGGTTAAATAATTGAAATATCTAGGAGCAACAATCACAAATCACAACAAATTAGAGCAAGAAGTTGAAACGAGAATAATGGCAGGAAACAGATCTTTCTTTGCACTGCAACATCTAATGAAGTCAAAACTTCTTTCAGGAGGTGCAAAAATCCAGATTTATGAGACCATAATACGACCAGCAGTCGCGTATGGAAGCGAAACATGGACGCTAATAAAAAGAAAAGTAAATAAATTGCTGGTGTGGGAACGTAAAATCCTTCGAATGATATATGGCCCTTGCAGAGACAGCGTGACAAACGAATGAAGGCGTAGATACAATAACGAGGTAGAGTCTCTACTCGGAAAAGAAAATCTAGTCAGATATATAAAGGCCAATAGACTCAGATGGGCAGGGCATGTGATACGCAGTAACGACAATCGCCTTATAAAGAATGTGTTCTGGGAAAGGCCAAATGGAAGAAGGTCTACAGACGGCCTAGAAAAAGGTAGAAAGATGCAGTCAAAGAAGATGTAGAGAAAATAAAAGTGCGACAATGGGAATTAGTGGCACAGGACCGACAAACATGGAAGGCAATAGTAAACGTGGCAAAGACTCACGAAGAGTTGTAGCGCCATTGATGATGATGATCATATTTTAAATTTTTCGTAACGGATTTCCAAAGTGGACATTGAAGTATCAAGAATTTTTCAGTTAAAATTTAATTGTCATAACAACCAAACTGTAGCTAATCCCATATAAACGTAACATTCGAATTTTACATTTAAATTATTGTTCTTCAATTAATCCAACATTTTGCAAATAGTAGATTAATTCCGAATCGTTTGTGTAAGCAATAATAGAAAACAATGCAATTTTATCAGAATAAAAGCAAAACATAAACTAAACTTGTTTTAAATTTTTATTTTACATCGTGAAACGTTCTACATCATTTAAAACATTTGAAACCTATGACAAGAATTAGAAACCTCGCGCAGACGCTGTCATAATTCAATGAAAATATAATAAAAACAACAACACATTAATTAGCAAAATGGATTATTTTGGTAAATATAAACCACTATTATATTATAATCATGTATTCTAATAAAAATTATGATATCTTCGCCACCAATATGATATAAATAAAAGGTTAGTAAAAATAGTTTTGGTTATAGTTTTGTTTTATAATTAAAAATGATGTTTACATGTATAACGGACTCCTATTGTTGAGCAAATTAACTCCTCCACTTATTTCACGTGTGACAATTTTTCAGTTTACTATAGAGAAAAATTAATACAACATTACTACAAAAGCCTCGTTTCAAAAATTCTTGTTTTAAACAACGACAAAAAATCTAAAATTATAAATCGATTATCAATTAGCGCGACGTATTTAACAATCTAAGCTTCTTTAATTTTTTTCTCTTTACACTTATATAATCTGAAATCTTATTCACGGCTCACTCAATCAAGTCTCTAGATAGAATATCTGTCATTACTAAAGACAAAGAAGTTCCCTCACTTTAATTCCGCCTTTCGCCGCCCCTGGCGACTCTCATATATACGAACAATGAATAGATAACAATGAAGCAAAAACCGACTTCCAATTCATCTTTCTTAGGAGTCTAAATGTGAAACTTAAATGAACAAAAACATTTAGACTTGCTAACTCGGTCGCATTGTTGAAGCTGAAATGCTTATTATTCTAGGCCATGTTAATTCTTGTAGAAACTGTTTACTGAAATTATAAAAGAAAATAATAAGAGATAAAAGTGGAAGAAGTATCTGTTTTTCTAACTAAAATGATACATTTTCCATGATATATTCTTGTTTATGAAACGGGATGAATTTTTATATTTTTTTAAATAACTTAAAAATATTAGCAACAGGACTACTCTGTATTCGCAAATATAGGAATAAAAATAGGTGATAAACATAAGTGTTCTAACTATTTTATCTATCTTTTGGATAAGATATGTATTTAAAATTAAAAATCACTCGATTTTCTCTTTTTATCACCCCTGTAACTTATTAAAGTAAACATTATCGAAGATGTCAGGGACTTTCGGCCCTCGGTAGTAACGAAATCGTTCATTCTGTGTTTAATTTTTTTAAAAATACTTATTAGTTTTCTCACTTCCACTTCTTCACTTCCCCCCAACTTAAGCCGATTCTGTTGTGTTCTCTGGTTACTGTTTTCTTCCAAGTATTATCTGGTCGTCCCCTGTTCCTTGTACCCTTAGGTTGATATTCGAGTGCTTGTCTTGTGATGTTACTAGGATCTTTTCTTAACGTATGGCCGATCTATTTCCATTTCTTCTGTCTGATTGTTGCTATTATACTGGTTTGTTTCGTTCGTTTCCATAGTTCTTCATTTGTTATTATATTAGGCAAGTAAATTTTTAAGATCTTTCTTAAGGACCTATTTACAAAAGTCTGTAGCCTCTTTGTTGTGCTTTCGTCGTGCTTCCAAGTTTCTGCTCCGTAGAGTAATATGCTTTTTACACATGTATTGAATATATTGATTTTTGTTGACTCTGTTATTTCACTTGTTTGACAGATTTTATTTAACGCATTGAAGGCGAATTGTGCCTTCGTTATTCTTGCTTGTATGTCTTTCATGCATCCTCCTTTTCTTTCCATGATTGATCCCAAATAAGTGACTTTCTCTACTTCTTCAACTTCTTTGTCATTTATTTTTATTTTGTTAATTTGCGGGTTATCATTTTTTAAGATTTTTGTCTTCTCTGGATTTATCCGGAGACCAATCATATCAGAGTACTGTGTTAGCTTATCAACTTTTGTTTGCATGTGAGTTCTGTGTTCTGTTAACAGGCAGACGTTGTCAGCAAATTCAAGATCTTCAAGCTGATTAAAGAGGTTCCATCTAATGCCTGTCCGATCATCCGTTCCTTTCCTCATAATCCAGTCTACCAAGATAAGGAACAAAGTAGGAGATAAGATACAACCTTGTTTAACACCGCTTTCAATAGCTATTTCTTCTGTGATTGCCCCCTCGTGTTCTGGTCTAGCTTTATACCCATCATAAAACAGTTTGATCAGGTTAATAATTTTTGTTGGTAGACCATACTGTCTTAAAATTTTCCACATTTGTTACCTATTGACTCGGTCGAAAGCCTTTTCAAAGTCGATAAAAGTTAAATTTATGTCTTTCTGCCATTCATTAGCTTGTTCTAGGATGATTCTTAAGGTGCATGTGTGATCTATAGTAGAGCGTTTAGCACGAAAGCCTGCTTGGTTACTTCTCAGTTTCTTGTCCAATTCTTCTTTCATTGTTTCGAGCAGAATTGTTGTTAGCACCTTGGATGAGGCGCTTAATAGAGTTATTGCACGCCAATTTTTACAGTTACTCAGATCTCCCTTCTTTGGTATTTTTATTATCAGTCCCTCTTTCCATTCTTGTGGCAGTTCTTCGTTGGCCCATATTTTATTTAAAAGTTTATGTAGCATATCTATGGCTTGTTCGGTGTCTGCTTTTATCAGGTCGATAGGTAAATTATCTGTTCCTGCGGATTTGCCATTCTTTAATAATTTAAGTGCGTTGGCAATTTCCTCTCTTGTAATTACCCCAGTGTTAACCTCTAATTCTTGTATTTCAATTTGCTAATCCAATTCTTGAGTTCGGTCATGTTTGGCGTATATTTCTTCAAAGTATTCTCTCCATCTTTGAGTTATTTCTTTCTCAGATTTAATTAATTTTCCTTTTTTATCTTTTATTTCTCTTATACTTCTTGCTCGATTGCTTGTTAGGTTTCGTATAATCGTGTATTGTGTTCGTAGATCATTATCGTGTGCTGCTTTCTCTGCTGATTTTAGCATTTCGTTTATGTAATTCCTTTTATCGTTTCTGCATGCCTTTTCCACTTCTATGTTTTTTGCTTTATATTTTCTTTCAAAGATCTCTTCTTCCCTTGTTCCTTCTTTTTGCAATATGTCTTTCTTGATTTTCTTTCTTTCTTCTATAAGCTGTAACGTGTCTTTAGATATCCATTTTTTATTTTCACTTTTTTTCAACCCCATTGTTTCGTCTGCTGTCTTTATCATGACCTCTTTGATATTTCTTCCACAGAGACTCCATTACAGTGGTGTATATTTCGGTTTACTTTAAGTCTGTCGGTGAATATTTTCCTTGTTTCTTCTTGCTTTAAGGTTTCTACATTGAATCTTTTTCTTCTGGTAGTCTTGCGACTATTTTCTCTGGCTAGTTTCATCTTTAATTGGGCCCTGATAAGCATGTGGTCCGAATCCACATCTGCACCCCTTAAGGCCCTGACATCTTGTAGCCAGCTTCTCCATTTTGATTCAATTAGTATATGGTCGATTTGGTTCTTGTATCTACCACCCGGTGATTTCCAAGTTTCTTTGTGGATCTGCTTATGTTTTAAATTACTGCCACCTATAATGAGCTCATTCTGTTCACAGAATTCAATTAATCGATTTCCGTTGTTATTTTTCCTTCTTAGACCTTCTTTTCCCATCAGATGTTCATATCCTATATTATCATTGCCAATCCTGGCATTGAAATCTCCAATTATCATTTTTATATCTCTTTTATACTTTTTGTTTATATTATTGTACGTTGCTTGCAATTTTTCATAAAACTCTTCCTTTTCTGCATCATTATTTTCATTTGTAGGAGCGTAAACGTTGATCACTATTAGGTTATAGTACTTTGCTTTGAGTCTAGCCCAAATAATTCTTCAGATGATGGTTCCCATTCCATTAAACCATTTTTTCCTTCTTGAGATAAAAGTGTTCCTACACCCTTTTCGTGTTTCGCATTTTCAGATGTATTCCCAGAATAAATCATTAATTTTTGGTCTCCTACTCGAGTTGATCCGCTGCCGTTCCAGTGTGTTTCGCTTAAACCAATAAATTTCAACTTGTAATTATCCATTTCTTGGCCTACTTGCTCTAATCTGCCATTTTCATATAAGGTTCTTACATTCCATGCTCCAATGGCTATGGTTTCTCTTGTGTCAATTTCGGTCTTGTCAGTTGTGTTCGGTCTATTTCTTGTATTTTTATTCACTACCTTTTTCTTTGCCATATCCGTCATCGTTTGTGAAGTGTTTTGTGGGTTTTTTTCAGGTGCTAGTTTTTTGGATTCCCTTCTGGACTTTCCTCTAGCTGGTTACTGTTTTTATTCCATTTCATTGTTTTCCCATTTATTATTAGCTTATTAAATTTTACTTTTACATTTTTACCCTTATTTGCTTCTTCATGGCCAACTTGTCTTATTTTTTTCTGTACTTGCAAATCTTCTTTGGTCATATCGTTGTTGATGAACACTCTCCTGTCTTTTGCATGTTGTAGTTTCGCTTTGTTTTTCATAACCGTTTCTTTCTCATGATGGTTTGGCAGCTTAACTAAACATGTTTTTTCTCCTGATTTTAAGTGAAAAACAAAGCAATTAACAGAGGAGAATGGAAGGAACTGGTACGCAGATTAACCAGAGAATAAACACAAGAAGACGCGCTGAGCTGGCCACCAGCCGTCTTACACTATCGGCCAAGAAACGCAGATGCGCCCAATACTCCACTAGGGGTGATGGTCCAAGAGAGAGAGAGAGATTAGTTTTCTCAGGCTTCGAAAAAAAAACGAATGCATTTAAATAGCATTGAAGCCGAAAGTTTGCGCCTATCCCCTTAAACAATATTTAATTGTTTAAATATAAATTTTATTTATTGTTAATAAAAGTTTTATTTTTTTGTGCAACTATATTTCTATTAAATATTTTATAGATTTAAAAAAGTTATTATTATTATTAAATTATATTTAGGCGCCCGAAAATTGTGTAGTGCCTCGGGCCGGATTTGAAGAAAAATGGGCTTTGGTAGTTGCTAGTAAAATCTACGAAATAATACTAGAGAAAAGGCTGCGAGAAAATATCGAGGCCACACTAGATGACAGCCATTCTGGCTTTAGGCCAGGGCGAGGTACAACCGATCTCAGGGTCTAGGACGTTTCATCGCCGCCGTTTCGATGCCGCCAGTTCGATGCCGATGCCGGCCGATTAATCGCCAGTCAATTAATCGCTATCTGATATATTTCCGAATTTTCGACAGTTACAATTATTATTTATTTTTAGTATTAATTAGGAATTCTAGGAAATGCGAGATATGACGGCGATGAAATGGACTGGCGATGAACCGGCGGCATCGAAACGGCCGAGATGAACCGGCAGCGATGAAACGTCCCATTCCGCCAATCTCATATTCACGGTGAGACAGTTATCAGAAAAAGCCCTAGATCCTAACAGTAAGTTGTTTCTCTGTTTTGTGAACTTGGAAAAAGCATTTAATCGGGCGCCACCTAATAAGATATGGGAAATATTAAACCGTAGAAATGTGAAACCGAAGTTAATCCAAGCAATAAAGAGTATATTATAGGCCAGCCTAATAAGCCAAAAATATACCTTGTTCGTGACACTCGTACAACCAGGGTACTGAAGCGTTTTTTCGACAGGTAATACCTATGAGAACAAATTGCAACTATTTTCTGCGTAGGATCTGGCGGCCATATTTATTTATAAACAATTTAATGTCAAAAAAGGGCATTTTGCCAACGGCCAATAGAAAACAGTGGACCTTTTGGTTATTTTAGTACAAACATCTTTGAAAGCATGTAAAAAGATTTAAAATGACGTATTACAAAGGTTGATTTACTTATTTATTGTTAATATAATTGAGAATAAAGGTCTAAATTGCAAAAAAATTAATTTCGCAATAACTATTGTAAAAATGAGTGCAAAGCTTTGAAATTTTTGTCAAATGATGGTTCTTTGGTGCGTAATATGTGACAATAATTTCAAAGTGATTCATTCAACTGTTTAAATTTTATTCAAATTGTTTTACCAAGAGAGCTTTTTTTTGCAATAACATAAGTCCGAAAAACAGAATGTTAGAACCATTCTGCAGGTATCAAATGAAAGAGCATAAGCTAAATTTTCAAACTTGGTAAGAAAAGTTCATAAAAATGCATTTATTAGTAATAATTAATTATGCAAATGTTTCGTCAATTTTTCCTTATAAACAATTTGAATAACTTTCTTGTTATGGCCGGTACAAAAATTTTTTTTACACATTCTAAAAGATGGTCTTTTTACACGAACTTTAAAACAAATATTTTAGCCTAGGTCAATAAGGGCCAAAGTAAACAACATTTTTTTTTAAATTCACAGCTAATTTGTTTTTAATAAATAAGGATCGAAAATAGCGCTTTTTCACTTTCAAAGATACGAAGTATTCATAAAAAAATTTTGGTTTTATTTGCTCTTCAAGGGAGTCGTCACTAAACCTTCAAAAATAAAGTACAAACGCGACCCGCTTGCAACCGACGAAGTAGAAGCATAAAATTCGTGCGACCTAAAATTGAAATATCAACTTCAAAATCCTACAGTTTTTTGTATCTTGGGAACCAACCAATGGATTTTAATAATTTTTTTTAATTTGTATGTACTTTTAGCGTAATTTACAAATATAGAGTCAGTTGATTCGTAAATTATAATAAACAATTTAATTTGTTTAAACAAAAAAAAAAACATTTTATTTAATTTCTTACCGTGTTTTAGGTGCACAATTATAAATGTAAAACACTGTACTTATTTGAAAATAAAAAAAAAATAAAGTCAAATGTATGTTTTTTTATTAATTCCATAACGTTTTCACATATATTTTCAATGCATGTTTTTTTTTTCATTTAGCTAATGCCTCGACAACTAATGGCCATTAGCATGCTAGGTACGGTAAATTTTTGCAGTTAGGTACCTAGTGTCATGTGTAGTGTGTGTTGAGTAAGTGTCTTGTTACTTTGCAAAGTCGACGTCATTATCTTTGCAAAGAGACGCTAATTGTATCCGAACGTCTGCGGTCCCTCCGGTGAGTACCGATTTCACAAGGACAGAAACTATTTTTATTTATTAAATTATAATAAACGAAAAACTTCTGACCCTGGTGAGATTCGAACTTACGACCATTCGGGCCTTTCGATCCAAAGGTAGAAGCTCTCACCACTGAGCCACAGAGGGGGTTTTAAGGCATGTTAATGATTTGTTAAATAGTCAATTAAAAGATCCAAATTACTGCAACTCTAAACAAATTCATAGAGTAAAAGTCGCACTTTTATTAAAATTTTTTTTTATATACTAATTTATACAGAGTGAGTCTGTAATTTGGAATAAATTCAATAGCTCTAATACTATTAATTGTTTTTTTTTGAAAAATTCTCAGACCTGTCGATTAGTATTTCAAATCAAAATTTTTTACATGCAATAATAATGTATAGAGAGTGTCCCAATTTAGAGATATGACGTCATCGTTGATTTTCTTAAATGGCAACACTGTCATTTTGATAGCTACTTTAATAGAGTGTGTAAAGTCATACATAACTACAATATATCAAATTTTTTTCCCCACCATTTACAAGACAATAAAAAATAACAAAATTATGTCTGTAATTTGGAATAAATTCAATAGTTAAAATACTAAATGTTCTTTTGAAAAATTCTCAGAACTGTCCATTAGCATTTCAAATCGAAAAATTTTACACACAATAATAATGTATACAGGGTGTCCCAATTAAGATATAATAAGACGTCATCGTTGATTTTCTTCAATGGCAACACTGTTATTTTGATAGCTATTTTGATAGAATGTGTAAAGTTATACATAACTGCAATATATAAATTTTTTATTCCCTATCATTTACAAGATAATAAAAGATAATTTTAAATCTCTAAATTGGGACACCCTGTATACATTATTATTGTATGTAAAAAAATTCGATTTGAAATACGAATCGATAGGTCTGAGCATTTTTCAAAAAAAAACAATTAGTATTTTAACTTTTAAATTAATTCCAAATTACAGACATAACTTTATTTTTATTATCTTGTAAATGGTAGTAAATAAAATTTGATATTTTGCAGTTATGTATAACTTTACACGCCCTATCTAAATACACTGGGGTGCAAAATTAACCGTACACCTAAAAATTTGATCATTTTTGATGTCTCGAATTTTCTAAACCGATTTAAATGATTTTTTAATATGTTATAACCTTATTCTTTAGCAATATCGCTGTAATTATATTGTTGCTAAACAGGTAAATTTTCATTGTAGGTATACCGGGTGTACCAATGAAACTGTGTTTTTTCTCAAACTTCGCATCAGCCTGTGCAATATTCTAGCACTTAGAAAATACTTAAATTAACACCCAACTATAGCCTCATGTTTTTTTAACATTTTGTTTTTTGATTCATTCGCTCATGTTCGACCGTAAAAAAAGTTAGGTACTTTAACAATTAGCCATATTTTTCATCAATACAGGGTATTTTTAAATAAGTATGGCAAACTTCAAGGTATAATTCTATAAGAAAAAAAAATGACAGTTTGCTTTATAAACCTATGTCCGCAAATGCTTCGTTTCTGAGATAGAGGGTGTTAAAATGTTTCTTACAAACTGACGATTTATTTATTGCTTTAAAATCGGTTGAGATATGCAAATGAAATTTGGTGAGTTTTAAGACGCAGTTATTGTACATTTTTTTACATACGAGTCAGAATTTAATTATATAAGAAAAAGTTTACAATTCTACATCCCCTCCATTTTACAAAAATTGGAAAATACGGAGTAAAAAATTTTTTCTCATGGGTGAAAAAATATACATTCAAAATGAGTCCGGAATTGGATAAAATAGCTAATTATAAGTAACTTTTGTTCTATAGAGTTTTTTTACGAAGTCAATACTCTTCGAGTTATTTGCGAGTGAATGTGTTCATTTTTAACAAAAAAAAAAATTTTTTTGGACGGTTTTTCGGAGATAACTCAAAAAGCAAGTATTTTAACGAAAAAAATATTCTTAGTAAAAATATAGCTTAAAAAAAATTGAAAAAAATGGTGTATGCTTAAGGTCTGCAGACCTAGTAGAAGCAGAGTTATAGCTAATGAAATGTAGGTTCTTCTTCGTCAAATTCCAAATCGAATATTTCAATGTGAAATAACCAAAAAACGGAGCAATTTTCGAGAAAAATTCATTACAACTTTTTTAAAGTGTTTAAAAAAGGTTTACCTTTGTTTTTTTAAAAAACTTCTAACAATAAAAGTAAGTGACTTACGCTCAAAATATTGCTGGTCACTTTTATTTTTTGGTAAAAAAATGGCGACAATCAACCCTTAATTAGCTTCTGAAATTAAATTAATCGTTACCGCTTTACAAGTTACTTTTCTTATGTATCGTTTATATTATCTACAAGTTTCATTGGTCCAAAGTGCTCAGTTTTGTAGTAAAGTGCTCAGTAAAGTGTAGCAAAGTGTTCAGTAAAAATTGGGTTTAAAATAAAATATTTTTTTTTATTTTGAAAAAAATTGTAATTGTTTATGGAATTAACTTAAAGACAATTAGAAGCACCAAAAATCTCAAAGAGTAATAAAATGTACGTTTTGCTTTTAATAAGTTTTAAGTTTTTATTTAATTTAAAATAAACCTTTTTTTAAACACTTCAAAAAATTTAAAATGAATTTTCCCCTAAAAGTGCTCCGTTTTTTGGTTATGTCACATTGAAATATTCGATTTGGAATTTGACGAAGAAGAACCTACTTTTAATTAGCTGCAACTCTGCTTCTACTGGGTCTACAGACCTCACGTATACACCATTTTTTTAAATTTCTGATGTGCTATATTTTTGCTAAAAATACTTTTTTCGCTAAAATACTTACTTTTTGAGTTATCTCCGAAAAACCGCCTAAAAACATGTTTAATTTTGTTAAACATGAACATATTCACTCGCAAATAACTCGAATAGTATTGACTTAGTGAAAAAACACTATATAAGAAAAGTTGTTAAGAATTAGTCATTTTAACGAATTCCGGTCTTATTTTGAATGTATTTTTTTCATCTTCGAGAGGGGAGTATTCCCCTCAATTTTTGTAAAATGGAGGGGATGTACAATTGTAAACTTTTTCTTATATAATGATAGACAATTTCAACCTATTCCCAGATTTCATCCTTCCTTTATTTTTTTTTGGGGTCAGATGGTTCTTTGATCGGGCTAATATGTTTTATACATTTCATATTTCTCAGACACATAAAAGTTTTTAGTTTCATTTATGCAACCGAATATAAAATGTACTACTTATATTAATACTTCAGAGATACATATGCACTATAACTATATTTCCTTTCACAAGTAGGTTTAGAGACGTATTTGAGAACTATATAATTCATAATATCATTAACGCTATAATTACTATAATTTTCAGTAGACTGCAAACCTGAATACGATCCACTTTTCACAAAGGTATCACCCATTCATACATCGTTGAGGTGTCATTAATGTGGCGTTTCTAACGAAGCCAAATAAATTAGTATTAAAGTTACGTGAAGCGTAACGAGGAACTCAGAAAATTATAAAAGACCGGGGAAATGTATCCAAAGGAGACGTATAAAATGTTGCTGAACAGACTGGCGCGTCCCTAGTCTTATTGAACTTTTTAAATCTGGAACAGTCTGCTAGAGATTATCCTCGCATGGTTTCACACTTATTTAATAACAATAAGGTGCAGTACTGGCAGAGACTGTTACTTTTTGTTTTAGGCACTTTATATTACACCAATATACACTTCCGAGTAGAAAAGTTAGAAACATAGAGACTGGGATTTTGTACACTTATACATAAGTAGATAAAAATTACGAAGTAATCATTTTTTACAAAATTATTTAATTACAGACGATTGTATGTTGATAACAACGTATTTTTCTCTATTTTTTTTATTTGTAATTGATTGGATAATAGAGGGTGTCCCAAAAGTAGCGGAATTGTCGAATATTTCGCGAAATGAACATCGGATCGAAAAACTGAAAAATACTTTTTAAATGGTATTCAAAAATCTACCGAATGACACCAAACACGACCCACCACTCCACCCCCTGGAGGTGGGGTAGGGGTTAACTTTAAAAGCTTAAATGGAAACCCCCAATTTTTGTTGAAGGTTTGGATTCCTGACCTAAAATTAGCAACTTTCATTCGAGATATTTTTTCGAAATGTGTATAGATGGCTCTATAATCGGAAAGAACGATTTATCGTGATACCGTAGGTAAAAAAAGAAACGGTCTAATATCTCGATAAATACACTTCCAAATAAAAACCCCAAAAAGCATGTGTTTAATATTTTTCAAAAACCTATCGAACGAAACCAAACATGACCCTCCACCCTACCTCCTAGAGGTGGTGTGGGGGTAACTTTAAAATCTTCAATAGGGAACCCCCTTTTTAATGTAGACGTGGATTGCTCATGAAAAATAAGTATAAACATGTGTAAACAAGTGTAAACAAAACAAAACAAAACAAAACAAGTGTAATCATTTTTTAGAATTGTTAGTTGTGCTATAAACGGAAAAATACTATTTATTAGCGCCCTCTATTAATAATTATTCTAAAAAATATTTCGAATAAATGTTAGTTTTTCTTTCGTGAGGAATCCAAAACTGCAATAAATAACCTGGGTTTCTATTTAAGATTTTAGAGTATTATTATATAGAGATTTATTTCTCGACATATTAGACCGTTTCTATAATTTACCTATGGTATCACGATAAACCGTTTTTACGATTATAGCGTCATCTATCCACAATTCGAAAAAATATCTCGAATAATATTTGCTAACTTTTAGGTCAGAAATCCAAGTCTGCAACAAAAACTGGGGGTTTCCATTTAAGATTTTAAAGTTAACCCCCACCCCACCTCCAGGGGGTGGAGTGGAGGGTCGTGTTTGGTGTTATTTGATAGATTTTTGAAAATTATTGAACACGTATTTTTCAGTTTTTAGATCCGATGTTCATTTAGCGAAATATTCGACCATTCCGCTACTTATGGGACACCCTATAAATACAGTACAGTGAGGATCTTTGAGTTGGAATAAATTCATTTTCTCGAGAATGGGTGACTCTGGAGATTAATCCCGAAACAGGTCGATTTTTATTTTTAAATTATAATTTTTTAGTATGTATACCATACTAGTGACTTGGTGACCCACTCAAAATTGATTTTACCGCTTTCAGAAAATAGAAAAAAAAAATGGTAATCTGAAAAATAAACATTGCTTTCGGCCTAAATTAAATGTTCAAACTGCTAAGAGGCAGGTGGGTGGGAGCTTTAGTATTGAACTTAAGCTTAAAACAATATTTATTTATGAAATAAACATTTTTCCTGTTTTCGGACAACAGTAAAATGTATTGCAAATTAAATAAATTATATACATTCTTCTTTTTGCATCATCAATTTATTTTGTTGATACAGGCACCCTGTATTAATAATTTATTATGTTAATATTTATATTAGTTAATGGAACATTGAATAGAATAACCTTCCGAGTGATCAATCACACGACCCCTCTTCTCATTTAAAAAACTCATCTGTTACGTCATCACATCCAGATGGACTGGTTATTTTAACTGAACTAAACATGTTTCTTTAAGAAATTTTATAACACTGTCAAAACGTTTGGAACACTAAGAATGTTTTTTAGATTCCCTTTTAAATTGTGCTTGCTTCTAAAAGAATCAAACTGATCCTCTCATAGTCGATTATACTATAATTGACATGTGTTTGATGAAAATACTATAACTGACATAATGAAAGGTTTTCTGGCGCCATAAGTTATGCATATTGTATGTCCTATTCGCAGTCGGCGAATGATAATTTTTCTTTCCTTTTCACAGATGGTATATATTTTTTTTTTATTTGAAAACTTGCAAATTTACAATCTACTCTGTACAAAGGAGTAGTAATAGGTCTGGATCCCGCGTATGAAAAAAAAGTTGATTAATAGCAAGCTGAAAATTTGTTAATAGCTTAAGGGTGTCTAGTCGAATAAACTTTGATATATGGGAACACTGAAACAGGGGTAGTTTTAATTGTGGAACAGGTTAAAAATTTGGAACGGTTACAGCACGAAAACGGCACATTTATTTTGTCCGACAGAACAGACTTAAACTCTCCGAACAGAGATTAAACTCTCATGAAAAAATCAGACTGCTATTTATTACCTGTCATAATTCCTGTCATTTGACATATTCTACATGTTCCACTCATTAAAACACCCATTTGGTGATAAATAGCAGTCTGATTTTTACATGAGAGTTTAATCTCTGTTCGAAGAGTTTAAGTCTGTTCTGTCGGACAAAATAAATGTGCCGTTTTCGTGCTGTGACCGTTCCAAATTTTTAACCTGTTTCACAATTAAAACTACCCCTGTTCCAGTGTTCACACATATCAAAGTTTATTCGACTAGACACCCTTAAGCTATTAAAAAATTTTCAGCTTGCTATTAATCAACTTTTTTTTCATACGCGGGATCCAGACCTATAAGTAAAACTGATAATTATGTAATGTTTTGTAGGTGTTGCCGGCCAGTGCCGGTTCACCTTATTCACCACTGTATTCACTAACACAAATGTCACTCACACAAGTCTTCTGGCCATTGTCTCTTGAGTCTCCGAACTAGTAATGGACGATTGGAAAGCGTGGAAATCAGCTCGCTGTTGTGATTGATACTTCTTTTTCTATGTTTGGTCGCATGCAGTCCTATTACGTCCTTTATGAATGGTATTTTTAAGTCCTCATGTAATGTTTGGTTTGAAATATACCAGGGTGCATTTGCAATGATTCTTAAAGTTTTTGATTGGTATATCTGCAGAATTTTGGTGTTTGATGGTTTCGTACATCCCCATAGTTCAATCCCGTAGGTCCATATAGGTTTTAGTATTATTTGGTATATTGCCAGTTTGTTTTCTATGGATAATTGTGATCTTCTACCAAGAAGCCAATTCATTTGTCAGGTTTTTATTTGGAGTTGTTGTTTTTAGCTTTAATATGCGCTTTCCATGTTAGTTTCTGATCAAGGTGAATACCTAAATATTTGACTTCGGTCTTCACTGGGATAGCTTGATGGTTTATTGTAACATGTATACAATTTACATGCCTGTTCGTAAATGTTTTGTGAGCCGATTTTTCGTGGTTTACTTTGATTTTCCATTTTTGGAGCCAGTGTTGTAATCGATCTAAATGTGTTTGTATCTTGTTAGAGGCCACTACTGGATCATGGTCAAGCGCAATTATTGCTGTATCATCGGCAAACGTGGCGATAGTTGTTTCGTTGGTAGTTGGTATATAAGCAGTGTATAATAAGTACAAAAATGGTCCCAAAACACTGCCTTGGGGTACTCCTGCACTTATGATATGGTAGCTTCTGTTATCTTTTTCCATTTTGACATCGAAATGTTTGTCGGAAAGGTATGATTTTAGAAGTAAGTAAATCTGACTCGGCATGTTTGCTTTTAATTTGTATAACAGCCCTTGGTGCCAAACCTTATCAAAGGCTTGCTGAATATCTAGAAATGCTGCAGTGCAAATGTTCTTGTTTTCCAAACCGTCTCTGATTAAATTTACTATCCTATGGCATTGCTGAGTTGTGGTGTGTTTTTCCCTAAAGCCAAATTGATGATTTGGTATTAAATTATTTATGGAGGTTATACTATTTATTCTACTTTACAGTAGTCGCTCAAATATTTTAGAGAGTATAGGCAGCAGGCTTATAGGTCTGTAAGAGGCAGCTTCTGTTGGTGGCTTTCCAGGTTTGGCGATCATGATATTTTCAGCAAATTTCCATTGCGTTGGATAGTAGGAAAGATAAAGAATTCGGTTGTATAAAGTTATGAGAAACACGATAGCTCTTCTTGGTAAATGTTTGAGAATTTCTCCCACTATTAGATCATAACCTGGAGCTTTATGGGAGTTGATTTTCTTTATCTCTTCCATAATTTGTGATGAAGTAATTGATCTAGCAGGTGGTGATAGTTGACAGGGAGCATCTAAATAGCTATTTATTTCTTCATCTTCGAATAAATCTACTGGTGCAAACACTTTTTCAAGGTGTTCTACAAAAACTCTTGCTTTTTCCTCATTTGATCTAGCCCATGCATTATCGTTCTGTCTTAATGGAGAAGCTGTTACGACGGGTCTTTTTATTGTTTGGGTCGCTCTCCACAATGAGTGATCACTGGGAGTCAGGTTTTTGATGAAATATTCAAAAGATGTATTTCTGGATTCTTGAAGTGCTGAATGTAGTCTGTGAGTCAGTCTATTGAGATTGGTTTTGTCCGCTGGGTTTCTTGTGTACTGCCACATTCTGCGTGCCCTACGCTTCTCGGTTACCAAATCCTTAATATATCTGGGAACATCATCTGTCTTTCTCTTATGATGTACAGGTGTTGCTTTCCAGGCCGCGTTTTACATCAGATTTGTGAAATCGTGAACTGCTGTCTCAATTTCTTCTTCTGTTTTTAGCCTTACGTTGAGACTTAGGTTGGTGTTTACGATTTCACTACTCACATTGATGATGATAGGACTATAATCGGAGCTAAGGTCAAAGTTTGATTTGATATCACATCGATCGATTGGTATACTTTTGATTATACCAAAATCTAATAGGTCTGGAATTTTATTTCTATCAGTGGACCAATAAGTTGGCTCGCCAGTTGATAAATAGTTAAGATTTTTTGTTGAACTGTTTCCAGGAGATGTTTTCCTTTGGTTGTAATAAGTCTTGAACCCCAGGTAGTGTGTTTTGCATTCCAATCTCCAGCAATTATGTAATGGGAGCCTAGAGAATCAAAAAGTTCATTATATTCTTCAGCTGAGATCTTATGTCGAGGGGGACTGTATAGTGATGCTATGGTAATATGCCATGTTGTGCTTTGTATCTTTACTCTTGCACTTTATATTTTGTTGGTAATATATGGCTGCAGTTCATAATGTTTAATAGAGTTTTTAATAATTACAGCAGATCCTGCATGAGCTCCACCATCGGGATGATTGGAATAATATGTTACATAATTGGGTATTTTGACTACAGTTCAGTCAGTGCTGTGACTTTCAGAAATCAAAAGTATATAAATCTTGTGCATTTTCAGAAAAACAAGAATCTCCTGTATATGATTTGCAAGTCCGTTTGAGTTCCAAGCTGCTATGATAATTGTATGAGCCATTAGTGTGCAATCTTGTTAATAACAGTTGTGAGCATTGTTAATATCATGCTGTTCTGATTAAGTAGCTGGTTGAACATGTCTCTGAATTGGTTAAGGAAGCTGCTCAAGACGTCTGTTAAATTTTCGTTCTCATTGTGTGCTGACTGCCTGTTGGGATTATTTTTTAATATAGCAGAATAAGTCGGCTTTATGTTTGGATGATGATTTTGGAATGTAGTATTAATGGTTGGCGTTTGATGTACTGTTTCTTGGTTTTGTTGGTGGATTTGAGGTGGACCCTATTGTTGGTTTTCTTGTTAATTAAATCTCGGTATACAGAACAGCCCTTAAAATTGGCTGGATGGCCTCCGTTAGATAAAGCACATGTGGCGGGAGTGTTACGTGGTTTCTGGCAGGTTTTTGAGTCATGTCCACGCCCACATCTTACACAGTTGAATGGTTTTGTGCAGTATGTTTTTGAATGTCCGTGCCTCTGGCATCTCATACACGCAACTATTCCATTCTTAGATCTAGGAGCTTCAACCGTTATTCTTGTGTGGTGTAAATATTGTATATAAAATATTTCCTTATTATTAGTTTGAGGCTCCAAGTCTACAAAGAATAAGGGTAGAGGTGCTTTACTTACTCTGTGTGTGACGTTGACTATATTTCTAACTTTGTGTCCCTTGTATTGTGACTCATGTTTTATATCATTAACTTTTACAGAATGATGGAGTCCTCTAATAACTAATCAGTAGGCATGTTCCTCTTTTAGTTGATACGTGTGGTGAACTATTCCTTCTTTTCGCAAATATTTTACTAGTTTTCTGTAGATATCTACTGTTTTGGGATATATTTTGACAGTGTTTTCGGATAATGTTCGAGTGTGGAATTCTTCTTCCGCTAAAACGTTTGACAAATTGGTTAACATAGCAGCATAATCAGTAACACCGTAGATGTATATAGAAGGAGGTCTGGATTTTATTGCTGTATTATTATTTTCAGATGTAATTTTGCTTGTATCCTCATTTGTGTCATCAAGGCTATGTAAAGCATCAAATTTGTTTGAAGTAAGTGTGTTTTGTTTATCAGTATTTGTGCTAGCTTTTTTTTATACCTTTTTCGTTTTTGTTTAATAACATCTTGCCAAGGATATTTGTCTGTTTCTGGGTTTGGATTTTGTATTTCATCATCGCTGCTGCTCATTGAATATTCGGAGTAATGACTGCAATCCAAATCATCCATGTGCTGTGTTGACGCTGAAGGTCTTGGTGGAACGTCAGGTGCTATCGGATTCGGCATATTAGTGTTAGGTTGCAATGATTGGTTTTGAGGAGTATAAAAAATTTGCTGACCATGTGTGTTAAAGTTTGGTATCATATTATAATTAGGCATAGTATTAGTTATAAACAGGCTTGGTTGACCCTGTATATTTGTATTGCATTGTGTATTAGGATAAACTTGTACATTACCAGATGTAGGTACGTTCTGATGACGCTGTATATTATTGGGATGACTATACATACTGCGAAGATGTTTTTGCTACTCCTTGGATGTAATCTTAATCATCCATTTTTTGAAATTCACACACATTCACATTTAAAAATATTAAAATTATAATATTTACACTTCAACTGTTAATGAGTTTGGTTTTTGTATCGCCAGAATAATTACTCGCTGATAATAAACTCGAAATAGATGTTCACTGCTTGAACGCTAGAATGATAATTACAGATGGTATATTGAGGCTAGATAAGTTGGGTTGAAATTCGGGCAGTTTTAGTTTTTGTTAAATTTTACAGGTCTGTCCATGAGCTTAAGATTTTTTGTGTAATCAATATCTTAAGATCTATATGAGTTTGGACCCCTTTGAAGCTTGAGTCAGAAGAACATGCTGTTTTGGCGGCTTGGTCTGCTGTTTCATTTCCCAATATTAGTCTGGGCAGATTATCGGAGAATAAGCCATTTTTGGAAAAAGTTATTTACCAGCAATCTTATTGCTGGAATCGAATCTTATGATTGTATATATTAATAATATAGGTACGCAAAGACCGTAGATAGTGTGTTACTTTTTTTTATAAATAAAATGGTTCCAAAATCGTGTTTTTTTTTCAATTTTTGCTCTATAACTCCAAAGATTTTAACTTTACACCAAAAACACTCAAATAAAAATACACGGTAATTAAATTATGTATACAGTCGTGTTTTTTCCCGATTTATTTCGACAAACATTTTCTCCGGAAAATGCGGGTTTTTCCAACAAAAACTTTAATTTTCAACTAAAGTTTTAGATAAGTAATTGTTTATAAATAATTAAATAACTTAGTAATGTAAAATGTCTTTTCCTATAGATTATAATTCCAGAAGTCGATAGAAATTTGATGAACAGTTTAGCAACAATTGAATTAAATTTTTAATTAAAAATTTACGGTTGCTATAATAACCACAATAATTATGATACATAAGAATAACTATGATTTTTGTATAAAAAGACACTGTACATATCTAATGCCTGTTACGGAATTGAAATTGGCTATATAAGCGGTCTCAGGAATATTTTAAAATTATAAACAATTTTTTGGCTTATAAACAAATAGAATATCTCGGGAAAGATTAAATTGAATTAAATCATGAAAACGGTTTTGGAAAAAAAGCGACAGGATGCTTCTTTTAAAAGAAAAAAACGTTTAATTGTAATAAGTGGTTCCTGTGATACAACCGGTCAAAGTTGACCGGCATTTACGGCAATGATATAAAAAATAGGATCATAACTTTTGAACTCTCACCTTTCTGTTTTTATTCTCTTTCTCCACACCAATTTTCATATCTTTAAAGTGCTCATAACATAAATTATTATAATAAAAACTATCGATATTACGAGTGAAAATTGCCAAAAATAGCAAAATTCTCAATCCTCAAGATCTCAAAAGATTTTATGCCATGAAGAGCATTTTATGAAGACTAACTTTTTACTAAGAATAAGTTGATAATAAAAAAGTTTCCAATAGATTCCAAGTTATTCAAAAAAAATTAACGTTTATTATTTTTAAGCTTGTTATTAAATTTTTTTTAGTAAGTTTTACAGAAAAACGTTTTGATGACTTTGTACAAACATTTTTTTAACTGATATTTTTGGGTTTTTTTAAATTGAGTATTTTCAAGCTGCATGTCCGCTTCTATTAATTTTTTTTTTGCTTTATTTTCTCAAAAATAAGTTGTCAAAGTTGTTTATGCCATTTTAAGGTAAAATCATTTAATGCAATTTAAATAAAACATCTTTAGCTTTAAAAAAACACCTACAAAATTGTAATATATTCGTTTAAACTTGAGTAATATCCTCTTAAAATGTACTAATTTTGTAAAACTACGAAGTTTTCCAAAATTACATTTTTTGAAACGTCGCATCATTTGAATTAAATTTTTGAGATTTTATTTGAATAAAATATTGTTTAGTACGGATGTGTGAAAATAAGTTGTGTAAATTTGAGAGTTCTATAGGTAAAATTGTAGTAATAACACATCTTTAAATAATATTTAAAAACATTTAAGTAAGTCTCACTTTCCGCCCACACTGTACTTATGCACATATTTTTTTCTTTGTATTATAACTATAAAACACCCTTTAATGTTCTTCTTTCATTTCCAATTTGTAAAATTTAATTTGATCAATTAGTTAAAAAATTATGTTAAATTAAGTCAAATGCGCGGTCCTCCAAATGATTCTATACAGTGCGCCAATGTTTGTAAGAGGGGTGACTTGAGCGTTATACATAAAAAATTGTAGAAGCTGTTGATTTAATTTTAGAAAAATTTTTATACAGTGATAATCGTTCTAATAACCGGCAAAATAACGCAAACGATGGAAAACACATTACGCTCTGAAATAAAATGGGATAAAACTAGTAAACGTGGAAAATTTAGCGACAGAAACCTATAAATTGTGATTATATTGATTGTTTCCCACATTTAGACGTATCGGAAGAGTACGTCAACTTAAACTGTCATATAGGTCTCTAACGCCTAATTTCCCACCTCTACAAGTTTCATCCCGTTTTATTCCACAACGTATTATGTTTTCCATAGTTTGCGTTATTTTTCTGGTTATTAGCGCACTCAGCACTGTATATGGTTTTTTGTGTAAAATTTTCTTAATTTTTCAATGGTCAAATCAGGTTTTTTTAATTTATATTTTCGTAAGTATTTAAAAAAACAACTTAAATAGTTTCGCAGTTCATTTGTTTAACAAAAAATTTACCACCTACTTTTGGAGTAGAACTTTTTGATATATGATGTTTATTACACATTTCTTAATTAAATTATAAGAAGTTCTATCTTGTTTGATTTTTCCGTAAGTATGTTTGTTTTACCTCTTTTTTTCGAATTATACAGTGATGAGCGCGCTAATAACCGGCAGAATAACGCAAAAGATGAAAAACATAATACATTGTGAGGGTAAAAAGAGATGAAACTAGTAGATGTGGAAATTATCGATATATACGTATAAAAGACATTGGCTTTCTGTTTGGATTACTATCACTACAATATTTGCTGTTAAGACCATCAAAAATATTATTTATAATTTTCAAAAATTCGGCAGTAAGAGAAGCCTTGGTGTGTAACTGCCCTACAGATATTGCTGTTGATATTGCTGAGGCAATTGAGTTGGAAAAAATTTGTGCTGGTAATTTTACACGCAGTTTTTGAAAATTATTAGGGTTTATATGAACGTTTGTTATTTTCACCATGCATCGTGCTTTCACACTGGTTCTATCGATGTTGTATGTGTATTCAATATCTTGCCACGATATTTGTTTAGAATCGGCAAAAAACGTCAACTTTTTGTTAAGAAAATTATTTCTTAGACTTTTTAATAAGTGGGGTGTATCGAACACAGTGAAAATCCTCTGATTTCCTATTTCTGTTGCAGGCTGATCCTTACATGCGCCTAACAGCTTAAATAAAGCTCTATTATTAGATGCTTGATAACACAACACTTTTGGTATATACCCAATATTTTGTAATTTTGAAACAACTTCAACTACAATGTTTTTTAAGTTGTCGCTATGTATTGGACCACCTGTAGTAAGTGTCATGAAAACCAGACCTGTGTTGGCAAGTTTGTTAGTTCTTCCTAAAGCACCTATATCTTGAAACCCTTCTATAATGTCATCTAATTTATTGTACTCCAATTGTTTTTTCAAAGAAATTTCATCAAACATTAACACACAAATTTTTTCCCACTCATCCATTGTCTGATTTTTTCTTCAACTTTTCAATTAAGGAAATGTTTAAACCAGTTCTTAATTTTATGACACGCAGCCAAGTTTGAATTGTTTTTACTGAAGGTAATATAAAGTTAAGAGATCTAATTAAAAATTTTTAACAACTAGGAGACCTATAATAAATGGCCAGAGATAAATCCTTTTCATTGTGACTCCATTGTGAACGAGTTTTGTGTGAAAACTGCATATTAACAAAAGTGTGCACGTATATGCTTTTATTTTCTAACAGTACCTGTATCATGAATTTGCTTGCCGATTTTCTGTTTTTTGTTGTTCTTCTACAACGCTGACTGTTCTTCTGACGGCACTTCTTCTTTAAAGCATTTACTTGATACTCCAATTTTTTTACCTTCTCCGTCAATTCAGTTTCAAGTTTTGTGGGCAAATTAATATCAAAACTGGAAATATCACTGAGACTACTACTTAATCTCTTAGGCGATGGAGTTGACCTAACCATACTATCGCCACTTGTAGATCTTTTACGTTTCGTACCGCAATAAACGCATGTACAGCATAATACTGGTGGGGTATCACCTAAAATAGGTAATCATTGAAATGTATGTGTAATTTTAATTAAAGCAAAACAAGCATCTCCGTTATTTCTGGAGTGATACTAACAACGCATTGATATTTAAAAAAAAATCTCTTTTGATTTAATTGTATAAAAAATATATAAATCACTCAACATCAACTGATTTTATATAAAATATATTTTAATAGTATTATTCTCACTGACAAAGCGCATTAGGCAAACATAAAAATATTTCCAAAGTTGAGTACTCACCTAAATCAGTTGCTAACTCTGCAAATCTTAGAGGAACAGCATTTTTCCTTAATAACTTTCTTTGGCCACTTTGGTAAATATGTTCCACTGCAAAATGATGCTGACAAATTACCGTCTGTTTCAGGTCACTGATATCCATCAATATAATATCAATATTTTTCCGCAGTTTTTTTGCCAAATTTTTGTGCGCTCTACGTCTTTCAGGGGAAATTTAAAGAAAGATATATTATTATTTGTTCCATCGTTTCTTTCAAAACATCCCGCGTAAACACACTTATGCGTTACAGAGGCCATTTTATCTAAAATGTGAGTCCTTTTTTTTAAAATCAATGGAAAAATCCCAATAGTTGGCTGTATACCATAGTTTAAAAAACCTATACAGAAGTAAAAACTTCAAATTGTATTTTGGTATAAAATAGTTTATTTAAAACTTCTAAAAGTCATCCACATGGATTGCAAAACGTTTTCGTTCTGAACAGAACATCTTCAGTGAATTCCGCAAAGTATTTGTAACTAGCACACCAATGAAGGTGGTAACTTCAAAATATATGGCTTACATTGTACCTTATGATAAAATATTATGACTACAAGTCGATGTTACTAGATTAAAATATGTATGTGCCTAAAGAGCAACATGCTTCCCTGCTCGAAAAAACTAGGTACTTGCCATTTGAATTAGCACAGACCAACTGAGTGGTCTCAACGGAGTTGGTCTGTGCTAATTCAAATGGCAAGTACCTAGTTTTTTCGAGCAGGGAAGCATGTTGCTCTTTAGGCACATACATATTTTAATCTAGTAACATCGACTTGTAGTCATAATATTTTATCATAAGGTACAATGTAAGCCATATATTTTGAAGTTACCACCTTCATTGGTGTGCTAGTTACAAATACTTTGCGGAATGCACTGAAGATGTTCTGTTCAGAACGAAAACGTTTTGCAATCCATGTGGATGACTTTTAGAAGTTTTAAATAAACTATTTTATACCAAAATACAATTTGAAGTTTTTACTTCTGTATAGGTCCTTTTTTTTAATTTTGCTATAACTTGTCACAACACTTGTCACCGATAATACACCTATAGGGTAAGTTCGGCCCTGACACTACTCCTACCTCCTCGCAAGTCAGAGAGAGAATGAGAAATCTCGATACGGTTTTCGAGTAGCGCCATCTAGTTGTTGATACGTCTTTCGGTTACCAAGAGGTGAGCTATCTAGTGGAATATTTATAATCAATGCCGGTATCTACATCATCTCCTGGAGTTTTATGAACATTGGTTATGAAAATCGTTTAAACTTATAACTTGCTGTTACTGTTACTCGCTGTTGAATTCTATAACGAATCTCCATAAAACTCCAGGAGACGGTGTAGATACCGGGCACCTGGTACCTCGTTCAGGTACATTGCATCTTCGATGCAATATTTGTATCCAGCGATCTCAAAAACACCGAGGTAATCAATTTCAACTATTCTCATAACGAATTACCATAAAACTCCAGGAGACGACGTGAACACCGGAATACCGGGCACCAGGTACCTCTTACAGTTTCGCCGACACGATATTCGTGCTTAGCAACCTGAAAAATCCCCCGACCATGAACATTGAACTCATCTCCATGATTATTTTCCGAGTTGTGAATTTTTTTATGAACAAATTGAGATGCACTTTGGAAAAAGTAAAAGCAACCAACTGCAACGGCACAAGTTCAACTTTGAACTGGAGGGTATGTATGTAGAACCTAAAACCAAACTTGTATGCAATTCGAAGTTGACCTGAAAATTACAATTCAAAACGGTCATTTACTGGGTTATGTTAGATACCTGTATGAAAGAGTGTATCGAAAAAGATACGAAAAAGGTTCTTTATTTGTCAATTTTTCTGGTCTAATGTGAGAATAAATTATTCACGTACGACCAGTAGGTATGCATATGTATTTAAATAGAGGAATCATTTATAATAAAAAGATTTTTTTAAATGTCTACTAGTCTAAGTAATGAAGCTTAAAATAGGACAAAACCTCGCAATTTTTACAGAATGGATCGATTTTCTTGAAAATTTAAGAATAAGTAGTGGATAGTCCAAGGATCAAAATCTATGTCATGCCGAAAGGCGCTTTTACCATTGGGGTGGTTGCCACCCCATCTCGGTGGTGGAAATTTTTTATTATATTTTAATCGCAAAATCTGGTAAAAACGTTCATTCTAAGTAATAAACGTTCTATACATTTTTTTGATAAAACTGATAGTTTTCGATTTATTCGTGTTAGTGTGTTAGTTTTATACCGACAAAATCAATGTTTTTTTAAGTTTTCTGCTAATAACTCCAAAAGTTTTCATTTTATCAAAACAACTTTACGTAATAAAATGTACCTTTTGAAAAAATAAACAAAACCGTTTTTTTTTATTTTCTTTAAGACCAATAGTAATCGAGCTATACTTTATTATATGTTGGCTCTTCTCCATCAAATGCTAAATATTGTAGTTTCAAAGTCAAAAGACGGGAAAACTATGCATTTTTCGTGGACAACTTGTTGTAACTAATTTAAAGTATTTAAAAATATCTATTTCCCGAAATAAAAAAAGTCTCTAGCTCAAAAATTAAGTTACTTATAATGAAAAGAATATCAGCCCCTCTTTTTTCAGCAAAAAAGTATTCGGAAGCCTAATCCCCTAATCACCACCCTAATTAAAGTTAGTCATTGACCTTATTTGGTTTTTTTACTTATGTATTATTAATAGGTTCTAGAGGTTTGACCGGCTTAGAATGATTAGTTTAAAACAATGGAGTTAAAACGAATGACGAGTTTTTTGTAGTTTGAAAAAAAATGGCCTTTCCTTCAGAATAGCAAGATTAGCATCAGAGATACGAAAAAATGTTTAAATATGAAATTGTAGCTTATTTAGTTCCCCAGAACATGGTTTGCAAAAATTTTTTCTATAGCAAAAATTGAGTGAGCTATTGACTAGACCTACAAACACCACCTTTACCAACCCTTTCAAAGTCACCTCTTTTTGCGACTGAGGATTTTAAAAATATTTAATATTAATAAGATTATAGACCTTGTAAAAACCTAGAAAATTCTTTTTTACCAAATTTTCTAGAGTAAAAAGTAAAACAGTTAAAACGGTTAAAAAATCAATATATTTTTTTAAAAAACAAAAAGGGGAAAACCAATTGGAAGCATAATAATGTAAGTTAGCATTATTTTGAGTAATTGGCCTCATTCATTCTTATTTATTTATGCATTATTAATAGATTCTAGAAGTTTGACTGGCTTAGAATGATTAGTTTTTAAAAAATTGGAGTTAAAAGCGAATAACGATTTTTTGTAGTTTGGTACAAATGCCATTTTCTTCAGAATAGAAAGATTAGCATCAGAGATACGAAATATATTTCAATATAAAATTGTAGTTTATTAAACTCCCGAGAACATGGGTTGAAAAATTTTTTTCTGCGGCAAAAATTGTATATACTTTTATCAAAAAAATGTATAGAACATTTTTTGTTTAGACTGAATGTTTTTAACAACTTTTGCGGTCAAAATATAATAAAAAATTTCACCCCTGACATGGGTGGCAACCACCCCCATGGTAAAAGCGTCTCTTGGCATGATATAGATTTTGATCCTTGGAGTATCCACTACTTATTCTCAAATTTTCAAGAAAATCGATCCATTCTGTAAAAATTGCGAGGTGAAAAGCTTCGGTTCCTGGCCTATATATACATAATACATATATTAATAACTATTGTGGTTCCACACAGGATTTAACATTTATTTGGGGTTTGGATGTATCTAAATCTAAATACCTCAAAAATTACCGAGTTTAGTCCAAACATTACATAATTATTTAATTAGTTCTGGTTATCTGATAATTACTAATATGCATCAAGGCTAAAGGGCCCTAGGCTACATTGTAATTCCGGGCATATTTTTTAGTCATGACATATACCTTGCGTTTGGAAGTTTTGGTTCAAAGCATATAGTATGTAGTTCTATGTTATTACCGGATTCGTAAATAAACGTAATGGTAGGGGAGCAAAGTATGCTAAATGTGCAGTCACTCGAGCGCTTTGGAGACCTATTTGGTTGTGAAGAGTAGGTCCTAAAACCAAAAAAGTTAAGTAACATTTTCCATTTTAGTGGGCGCTTGCCATTTTTTAATTTAATTTTCCATTTCCAACAATCGATTTTCCGATTATAACGCCATCTATGCGTAATTCGAAAAAATGTTTCGAATAAAAGTTACTTATTTTTTCGTAAGGAATTCAAATCTGCAATAAAATAGGGGGGCTCCTATTTAAGATTATAAAGTAACCCCCGCCACACCTCCGTGGGGGGTCATGTTTGGTGACATTCAATAGAGTTTTTAAAAATACTAAATAAGTGTATTTTACAGTTTTTCGATCTGATGTACATTTCGCGAAATATCGCGGGATTCGTATTTAAAATATTAAATTTACCCCCCAACCCTCTCCGTAGGAAGTCGTGTTTCATGTCATTCGATAAATTTTTAAAAAATATTGAGCATATATTTTTTAGTTTTTCGATCTGTTATTCAATTCGCGAAATATTCGCTTTATTCTTGTGAAACTTTGGGACTCACCCATTTTCTTACGCCCGGCTCAAATCGTCAGATTTTTTAAATATACCCTATTTTGCATGTACTTAACTTACCTTATCTTAATCTGACAATTTCGAGTTTTTTTAAGGGTAGATTTTTTTTCGGGCCCCCCTTAACGAACTCCCCTGTGTTAAGAGAGACTATATGGTAGAGGTACATCTGCAGGGTACCAGGTTTCTTTACATATGATAATCTGACGCGCTCGAGTAACTGCAAAAATCCCCGCTTGGGCTCCCCTACCATAATTTATCAAAACTAAAATACGTAACATAATTAATTAAAACAAACAATAATACTTAAACAAATATTCAGAGTGATTAGTTACATTGGGTTTTCTATGTTTTAGTAATTCTGCAAAGTTGTCAATTAGTTTGTCATAATTAATAGTCCTGTCGCCAGGGGGGGTACAACGGCCTCGTTAATTCAGATGGACTTACCCAAGTTTTTTTTATGTATTTTGACCCGTAGAACACGAATTTTTTGGGTAACAGTTGATCCGGATGTCGATAAGATTGTTATAGACCAAGAACTTGAGGAATCAAATAACAGCGATTTTTGGCAAAACAAAACAATATTTTGTATTTTTTGGGTCATTTTAAGCAAAAAATATTTCTACAAGTTTTTTAGTAGGATGCACAGTTTTCGAGATAAACGCGGTTGAACTTTCAAAAAATCGAAAAACTGCAATTTTTAAACCCGAATAACTTTTGATTAAAAAATAAAATAGCAATTCTGCTTAGCGCCTTTGAAAGTTCAAGTCAAGTTATGTCGGTTTTGATTATTTGCATTGCTAAAAATTTATTGTGTTATTGTTAAACAAAGCTACAAACAACTAGTGCGTGAGTGATGTTTCTATGATTTCTCATTTAAAATCGAACGAGTAGGTAGAATAGGTACTAGTGCAATCAAGACTATTTCTACGTTACATGCGTTAAAACGCATGTAAAAGCACGGGAAACCCTACGTGTTTATAGCTTTGTTAAACAATAAAAAAATAAATTTTTACCAATGCAAATAATCAAAACCGATATAATTTGACTTAAACTTTCAAATGCGGTAAGCAGACTTGCTATTTTATTTTTTAATCAAAAGTTATTCGGGTTCAAAAATTGCAATTTTTCGATTTTTTTAAAGTTCAACCGCGTTTATCTCGAAAACTGTGCATCCTACGAAAAAACTTGTAGAAATATTTTTTACTTAAAATGGCCCAAAAAATACAAAATATTGTTTTGTTTTGCCAAAAATCGCTGTTATTTGATTCCTCAAGTTCTTGGTCTATAACAATCTTATCGACATCCGGATCAACTGTTACCCAAAAAATTCGTGTTCTACGGGTCAAAATACATAAAAAAAACTTGAGTAAGTCCATCTGAATTAACGAGGCCGTTGTACCCCCCCTGGCGACAGGACTATAATAGAGTTATTTAATAAATCTTTTTCTTCATAAGTAAATGATAAACTATTTAATTTTTGTTGACCTAATGCCATCTTACAAAAATTTATATTCTGCCATTACTGAAAATGATCACCGATTGCATTGCTTATTGGAAGGGTTAAATGAATTCTCAGAATTGTTGTTGCAACAATAATATTATTTTTCTGAATAAACGACAATCGTATGTAGACGAAATAATATATTTTCTTTTACTTATAAAAGTGTTAAGTCTGTAGTGGTATGGCAAAACTTGATATCTCTTGATCTCTTTTGCTTGATATGTTATTTAGTAACAATTCTCCATGTTGGTAGGGTTTGGTATCTCTATGACAATATATTATGATATGTCCGCTGTGGTACTTATTAGGTAGGGCAGAACTTGATATCTAACTTGATTTCTTATGTTGACAGTTACTGATATGTCCGTTTACTTTTCGTTTTGGATTGACAAAACATGATAATATGTATCCTGTTTTTGTGTGTATTCTGAAAAAAATCATTAAAAAAGGTATTTATTAAACAATTATCTAATGCCAGTTAATAAATTTCGTTACACGGGTAACGTGGGAGTTAAAAATCACATTGGCAACTCTTTTTGAAAATTTCAAGGATTTAGAGGTCCTTTCAAACTTTTAAAATGCTCTACTAAAAAATTAGGTTAGATTTGAACGTGGCCAACTCAGTTGGCCATTGAAATCCAATATGTGAGGTTTTCTCCAAAAAAATTCCAACCACGTGGGAAGACCCCTGTGTTTCCCTGGGTAACATCCAAACATATCTATATCATTTACATTTTTAAAGGGTCTTTACCCAACACATTTTGGTGGCTCAGGCATGCTATTTTTTGGCTTTTAGAACACTGATGATGGATTTCTTAATCCGAAAACGTTTTTTCTTGTGATCCTTATTTATGGTATTTTAAAATATACCTTTTACAACAAATCTAGTATTTTTGTGATTTATGGTATACAGTCAGCTTTATAGTTTACAGTATAATATAGTATACAAGAAGTTTAGTTTCCTTGTGGATTTTCTATTCTCTATTCACTAATATAAACATTCAGATAATATTTATACGGGGTGTACAAAAAATTTTTGAAGTTATACTTCTTTACCGGCAATATGAGGGTGAATTTTTATATGTTAAAACCTATGATACCGGCGCATGCGCATTATAACTTTGTTCTGATTGGATGTTCAAATGACATGTCAAAAATTATTCAATATAGCGGCTGTGGCACAGCTGTACGTAGTTTGAATATTTATGGTTGTTGCGTTTTGAAATTTGTGGGAAAAGAAACAAAGTTAGTTAATAGTTATACTGCCTTTTTAAACAGTTTTCATATACCTATATTTTAGGACTTTTGGACTATTTTGGATAAGGAAAGCTCATTCTAATTTGGTAAGTAGTTTTTATTATAATCATATTGTAATTATACATTTGGATTAGGTTGGAATACATACATTTATTTTCTCAAGAATGGGGATTTTAGAGAGAAATCCCAAATTAGGTCCGATTTTTATTTTTAAATTATGATTTTTTGGCGTAGATTTATTTATCTAGTAGGTATGTAATGCTTTGATTTATATACTTAATTTGATTACCAACAAAAGTTCTACCAATCTTCATCTAATATATTGTTTTCTTACTGTTTTGTTATATTTTAATATTTTCTTTCACAAAATTTAAACTACATAATTTAATTATATTCAAAACAACTTTCAAACAGTAAAACGTTCAGTTACCCTATTTTTCCACATGACAAATAATGTGGAATTGGACGAGTGAGTCTAGGCTTCGATTACGAATCAAAGCGCCCTGAAATTCACGGGTTCGATTCCCGATGCAAGTTTTTACTTTTTTATGCATTTTATGATTGTAAGTATATTTGTTATATAATTTTTTTTTCAGAAAATGCGTATTTAAAATTTTTGCCAACAATTATTTTCGTTCAGAAATAATTTTTTCTTTGTGGCATTTTTCAATGTGTTTGTGTGCGTTTTATTCTTTTATTTTTTTAAATTTTTGGTTATTGTCTTAAAAATCACATAATATGTAGTAGAAGTATAACTTCTTACGTGCGTACAAAGTAGACACACATTCTTTTTTTTTTAATTAAATTAATTGATACAAAAAGAAGAATGTATGTAATTTATTTAATTCAAAATATCTTCTACTGCTGTTAGAAAACAGAAATAAAAGTTTATTGCACAAATAAACATGACTTTTTGCCTAAATTCAATGTTCAAACTGCCAAGAGATAGATGGGTTGCAGCTTTAACATTGCGTTTAAGTGAAAAGTAATGTTTATTTGTTCAATAAACATTTATTTCCGTTTTCTGACAGCAGTAGAATGTATTTTGAATTAAATAAATTACATACATTCTTCTTTTTGTGTCAATTAATATAATTAAAAAAAAATTTGGACACCCTGTATAAATAATCATGTTAATGTTCATATTATTGAATAGGGAAATGAATAACCTTTCAAATTAGCTAGCACGCGACCCCTATCTGCATTTAAAAAAATAGTTGATTACGTCATCACGCCCAGATGGATGGCGTCACTAGTAATATGTCAAAAAATCATAATTGAAAAATCGAATACCTTTTGTATTTAACATTTTTTTCTAATTCGGTAAATAAAGCAGTTTACAGGGGATCAAAATATACTCAATAACCCTGTACATATTTCATTTAATTATTATGAAACAAAACTATATTAGACCAGGGCGCATCTGTAAAAAATTAGTACATTTGGATGTTGAGAGGTGACTCATATTTTTTTGCAGAAATTGCTTGAAAATAACTCATATAATATTATTTGAGTTATCGTCCCACTTAAAAAGGTCCGTAACATTGTTTAAAATTTAAATAATCAAAAATTAAAGAAAAATTCGATTTTTTTCTTGGTTTTTTGATTATAACTTTAAAAGTATTCATTTTAGAGAAAAGTTGTCCCAACATAAAAGTTGCATAATTAAATTTCCTACAACATAGGATTAACTGGAAATTTTAAAAATTGTCACCCTTGTTGGAAAATAGCAATAATTTCGAAAAAACCATAAAAAAAAGTATGGGCATTTTACGTTTTTCAACCATTTATGCTACCCTTAGGACCTTCGTATTTCACCCAGAAAAACTTTATGATATGATACAACAATACTGTCAATTTTATTAAGATCGGTTTAATAGTTTTGCAAAATAAATTTTGAAATCCATCTTTCGCAAAAAAAAATCGTTTTTTAAAATGTTGCAGCACTGAAAATAAAGCAGACAGCAAGTTGAGTTTCTTAACGTATAAAAGAATACTGTACCTTTGATTTCCAATTTGCAAAATTAAAATCGGTTAGCTACCACGGCGTCAGGAATTTTTTTAAATAAACATTAATTTTTGGTGCTACGCGCAGGACAGCGGATACGTTCGCTATGATTGGGCATTCCAATGACCTTTGGTAATGATTGATAAATTTTAATTTTTAGTACATTTCGAAATAAATAAATAAATTTGTTTATTGCAAAATAAAAACACATACTCTGTCCTTTGAAATAACACTTTTTTAGCAAAAACTTTGTTTGTTCATATATTTTGACTTATACATAAAATAAAAGTGTATTATTTTTAAACATATACAATTGTTTAAACAATTTTTCACAAACAATAATCAAATTAGTTTGATTTTTGTGGAATTAAAATATGAACATACAACAAAATATAGAGTAAGAAAATAATATATTAGATAAAGGTAAATTGAACACCGCTGTCCTGCTCGTAGCACCAAAAATTAATGTTTATTTAAAAAAATTCCTGACACCGTGATAGTTAACCGATTTTAATTCTGCAAATTGTAAATAAAAGGTACAGTATTCTTATATTTTTAAAAATAAATTTAACTTGCTACCTGCTTTATTTTCAGTCTTGCAACATTTTGAAAAAATTAATTTTTTTTGCGAAAGCTGGATTGCAAAATTTATTTTGCAAAATCTAGTTAACCGATCTTAACTAAATTAATAGTACTGTTTTATGATATCATAAAGTTTTTCGGGATTAAATATGAAGGTCCTAGGTGTAGCAGAAATGGCCGAAAAACGTTAAATGAAAATACTTGTATTTTTATGGTTTTTTTTTGTTTTTTTCGCAATTATTGCTATTTTGCAACAAGGGTAACAGTTTAAAAAAAAATTAGTCAACCTTGTATTGTACGAAATATAATTACGTAACTTTTATTTTTGTGCAACTTTTCTCGGAGGTGCATACTTTTAAAGTTATAATCAGAAAACCAAGAAAAAAATCGAATTTTTTCGTCATTTTTTGCAATTTTGATTATTTAAATAATGTTCCGGGCCTTTTTGAGAGTGATGATAACTCAAATATTATTATTTGAGTTATTTTCAAGCAATTTCTGCAAAAAATTAGAGTCACCTCTCAACGTCCATCTCAAAACAGATCCGCCCTGGACTATATACACAGTTCTTCTAAACTTTTATTATTTATATCATATTGAGTGCAGAATGCTTCCTAATTTTTATTCTTTTTCTCGTAGCACTAAAACTTGGGGTGGATCTTGGCTGACTGCACAACTCGCTTCCATCTCGAACGGTCGTCCAAGATAATTCAATCAGTAGGTAGCCCCATTGTTCTTAAATCTGCACCGAGAGAACAATTTCTTTTCTCCTAAAACACTGATTTCTTTGAGCTATCTTTCTTAAAAGTTACCATATCATATTAACTTAAACATACCGCTTCACATATAAAGAAACTAGTTTTTTAAATACAGCTCAATAATTTCTTACAGATAATTTCTTCAATACTAAGAAATGCATTAATGGTTACATTTTAATTTTCTTATCCTAAAGTTTTTGTTTCTTAAATTGAAAACTACACATATTTTGTAGTATAAGAAATATATGTTAAGTTAATCCATATTTATATTTGTGATCAAGAAATTTTCTTGCAATCAAATAAATATTTTAGACCACAAGAAATAATTCTTCAAAAATCCAATTTGTAGTAACTGTGGTTATTAAATAAAAACTTTATCATTAGTGCCGAAATGCTACTTGCAAAGAGATTTTCTTCCACAAAAGAGTTGCGCAGTAACCATTCTTCACTATATTTGTGATTTAATCTCAGTGTTTGGCAAGATAAGATGGCATGCATGGCATTAGTTCACTTTCATAGATGGATTTTGGATTTGTTATTTGTTGGTTTTCTTTAAAATCTAAGGGATAGTTTGAAGGTACGTACATAGGTATATAAAAGTAAATTGATTACCTAATTTAAGATGTAATAATAATATTGTTGCATATCCGAATATGTACTTCTAAAAGAAACATAATAGTATCTTTATATGCATTTTAGATATCTATAATGATGGACAACTCTAAAAGAAAGGATCTTATTCTAACTGGGAAATAAGCCACAATTTAACTTAAAAAATGGCTTTCATTGACGTTTCGACTTCCACCTTGGAGAGAATAATAGAATATCTATACTATAAAGCTTCAGAACAATATTGAAAGGAGCTATTAACCAACTAGGGTCTTCCATAAATGGTAGAGCTGTATACAGGTAAGTTCCTTTATAAAAATGTGTATACTTATGAATAAACTATAATATGTTTCTTGAATGTATCGTCTTCTATACACAATCCTACAATTCAAGGTTATATCAAACATGGCGTGTGCTATATTTGTCATAAAGGAATATTAGTTAGTCTAAAAGAAACATCTTAACGGTTATGAAATTTTATTGCCGAAAACCGTGAATTAGTTAATATGTATTAAATGACTTAATATGTAACCTAATAATACTTTCCCGTAATAAAATTTCTTAATGATTATGTTTGCTGTATCTTTTGGATTATATAAATAAATACAATTACAATATATGCCTACTTCAATGTTTTACATTGGTTGTATTTTTCTTTTTGTTTTAACTAAACAATGTCTATTGTGTGACTTAATATTATACAGATAAATAATTAATATTTCATATACAAAAAGAAAAAAATTAACAAAGATGGTAGGATAAATAAAGCCGTGTTTGAACTAAATATGATTGATTATTATTTGTTGAAATGCCAAGAAATGTTTTTGGATTGTAGACTGTTTTACTGATGCCTACCGTTCTTATACCAAAAAATTAATATTTTTTATGTGGGCCCGTGCATTTGTTCTTTTTTTTGTATTTCCTTTTGTCAAAATAAATATGTACTTATATCCTTATATTTTTTTTATTAAAATAAGTTTACTATTTCTACATAACGGTTTTGTTTTAGGTAATTGCTGATATACAAAGTGCTATTAACAAAAAGGAGGAAAAATTAAGGAAGTTGGATTTGCCTCTCCATCTTTTTATTATTGTATAGAAGCCAGTTGTTTAAGAGTGGAGAAATTATTTGTATGTATTAATATCTAACCTTTTATATCCTGTTTTTGTTATCTAATAAAGAAAAATTTTACCTTAACAGAATGATTTATTTCGCCGTACGTAATATCACTTTATTTTTAAGAAATGTAACCTACTTCTAAATATACAATTATTTCTGCGAATTATATATCTTGAGCATTAAATACATTAATTAATAATGGTAAGATAACAATATTCCTTACTAAGAAATATTATTTCTCAGAAAGAAGAGTTTTGTAATGCCAAGAAAATATATTCTTATGACAAGTATAATTTCTTTCTGACAAATGGGTTTGCAGTTAGCAAGAAAATGATAGTTCAATCATGTTTGAGATATATTTCTTTGGGTTAATTAAAATTTATTTGAAATATTTTAGAAAATTATATCTTACATACAAAGATATATTTCTTAGGCAATATGCCAAGTCGATCTTTCTTAAATATTAATAAAGTTTCTTTATGTCAAGAATTTTTTTCTCTCGGTGTGACCATATGTTATCTCTACATCGCATTGGTGAAGTCCTAAGGGCTTCCTTCCTGTTGGGGTTTTCTTTCAGATTAGCTTCGCAAGGCGGTTATTAGGGAGTCTATGGATATGACCTGCCCAACTCAGATGGTTGGATTTAATCTCTTGAATTACGTCGCTGATCCTATACATCCGTTTGGCCTCGGCATTTGTTCTCATTCGGTATTGGTTAGTATTCTGATCGTGATAAGGTCCAAAGGTACTTGTTAGGATTTTTCTCCCAAAACACAGGAGTTTTCTTTCCATTGCCTTTGTCAGTGTCCACATCTCAGACTCATATATGAGCACCGGTCTAATCACTGTCTTATACAGGGTGCGCCAAACCTCTGGTTTTCTTTGATTACGGCTAAACTATGGAATATCCAAAAAAATGTTTTTAACAAAACTAATATATATCAAAACCGTCTATAATTTAAAATTATTTTTGATTATACAAGGTGAGTCAGAACGACGGTATAAACCAAAGTTTTATTTTTTTAAATGGAACACCCTATATATTAAATTATTTTTGAATATATTTTTTTAAAATATGAAAAATTTGTATAAGGTCTTATAGGCTTAAAGTTAATAATTTTCGAAATATTTACATTTTTATTGAGAAAAATTGTAATATTTATAGGGTTGTGGATTATGTTTCCAAGCTAATAAAAATTTAGGTGGTAGTTCAAAGTTTTTATAATATACACCGAGAGAACAATAACTTTTCTCCTAAAACACTGATTTCTTTGAGCTATCTTTCTTAAAAGTTACCATATCATATTAACTAAAACATACAGCTTCACATATAAAGAAACGAGTTTTTTAAAAACAACTCAATAATTTCTTACAGATAATTTCGTCAATATTAAGAAATGCATTAATGGTTACATTTTAACTTTCTTGTCCTAAAGTTTTTGTTTCTTAAATTGAAAACTACAAATATTTTGCAGTATAAGAAAATACATGTTAAGTTAATCCATATTTTTATTTGTGAACACTAATGCCAAGAAAATATATTCTTATGACAAATATAATTTCTTTCTTTCATCGCGGACCTACCTAGGACAACTTTGCAGAAATTGGGCTACACTGACGATTGGGCCATTGCATAATAACATGAATGTTACAGAAACAATACTGACGGATGACCTTGCTGTTATGGGTGAATATTTTCGCAAATGGAGGCTACGGCCCAATGCAACGAAAACTGAAGTGTGCTGTTTCCATCTGAATAATGCCTAAGCCAACAAAAAACTCTCCGTTCACTTTGAAGACAGACTACTCACTCATAACTCAACACCAAAATATCTTGGAGTGACTCTTGACAGAACCTTAAGTTTTAAGGAACACCTACAAAGAACGGCAGAAAAACTGAAGACGCGAAATAATATAATCCAAAAGCTGTGTGGCTCCAGATGGGGGTCGTCAGCCTCCGTACTCAGATCATCCGCTCTCGGACTCGTATACTCGGCGGCTGAATATGCTTCGCCGGTATGGCTCAATAGCAAACACACGCAGATCACTGACACCCAATTAATCCAGACAATGCGAATGATCTCAGGTACAATTCGACCAACACCGAACTATTGGCTTCCCATTCTAAGTCATATTTTACCGCCGAAACTAAGAAGAAGTCACTCTCTTCTCAGAGAATATCGAAAAATCGAGGCTAACCATCAACTACCCATCCACCATGATAAGCTTGATATCGAAATAAACAGACTGCGCTCCAGATATCCCCCATTGTTAAGGGCCACCTCCCTACATCAGGAATATTTCGACCTCACCAACGCTTGGAGAAGACAATGGGAGAGCGACTCACCACAGGAATCACACCAAATGGCCTGTATCGATCAGAAACCGCCAGGTTTTGAACTGCCCCGCAATACATGGACGGCGCTGAACAGAATAAGAACAGGTACCGGTTGATGTGCCGACAGCTTGCATAGATGGGGAAAAGCCCTTACTCCTGAGTGTGACTGTGTTGCGCAACGGCAGACCGTCCGCCACGTTATTGAGGAATGCCCCCGAAGACGGTACCCTGTAATTATATTAATACATTAGATGTTCGTTTGTGATACCTCATGTAATGTTTTATATACTTTTTTTAAATTATGTGTTCTTATTGTATCTATGCCATACGATAAATAAAAAATAAATAAATGGAAAGTAAGCCACAATTTGACTAAAAAAATGATGTTATTGACGTTCTGACGTCCACATCTTGACAACGACATCCGATGTGGACGTAGACACGTTCACAAAATAATTTTTTAGTTAAATTGTGGCTTATTTCCAATTTAGAATAGTTAATTAGTAAGATTTATGTTTTAAACGTTTCTATCTCGGTTATTTTTTGTCCTACAAAAATAATAAACATAGTAAAATATTTCCTAAAGAAAAAACTAAAATTTGGTTTTCATTTTTTTTACGCATAATATATACCTATTATTTTGGAGTATAATTTTTTTTTAAAATATGCTTTCTAAACCTGTCAAAATTTTTGAGGGTATTACTTATGCTAAAATAACGAAAGTCTTATTGGGACCGTGCAAGTTGCGCAAAGCGACACCTATTTCTACGCTCTGCACTTTTATTCGCACTTTTAATTGTATTGACCAATTACGTTAGTCCTGGTTGCTGGATAATTGTCAAGGCCATAGCCCAAAAAAATAATAAGAAGAAAAAATAAGATTCAGGTTATGTGATGAAAACGTAAACAATTGTATGTAGTAAATAAAATTAGTTATTAAACTGCAGTACTGCAAGCAAAATACAAATAATTAAATTTACCTTTATATAACAATTGCATATCATATCAATATTGTGGAGTAACATATAATTTTTCTCCTTCAATGACAGTAGATATGAAATGTACGTCAATTTGACAATTTCAATTGACAATATGAATTATTTAAGAAAGTTGCAATATTTCTCCGCTATTCGCGCACGATCGTTTCACGTATCCCTTCCAAGTACTTGCACGCCGCGAATAGGGCCTACTATAAATTTTAATTTTTTGAGGAAATAGCGTATGTCTAATTTTTCACCTTTTCCTAAAAAAATTTGAAGGGTTTTCTTATTTTTATCATGACTTGCTTAGCTTTGATGCTATCAACTTCATCTGGAGTTCACTTGATAGGTATTTTTAAATACTTTGACAAGTGTTTGGTAAGTATATGTTATAAAATGCATCGTTTTCCCGTTATTTAAGCTTGAATACTTAGATTTGAGTACTGGACAAAATATATAAATTTAATCACCTATAACTCACTTTTAATTATTTCTATTAGGTTTTTTAAGTAAGGAGTCTATTTAACTTTTTATTATTTTCAATTTTGGTAATCACATCTATTCTGCTCAAAATTTTATAGTTTTTGAATTATTTATGAATTATACTTCATGCATTTTTTTTACGAGAAATTCAAAGCTTTAATCTTTAGTAACTCAAAAAGTATTGATTTATTTTAATAATTAGAAATAACAAATTTTGCTTAAAATTTGTCCCTCTATCGATTTGTTGGGTTATTGTTGATAAAATAATTTTCACCCTCGAAAAGGGGTGGCATTCACCCCCAGAGTAAAAACGCAAGTTGGCACCATATCACTTTTGTTTCTTGAGGTATGCTCTATCTACTCACCAATTTTCATGCCAATCTATCGAGGCTCAACGAAATCGGAGGTGAAAACCTTAGTGACTGAAGTAATTTTTCCTTTTCAGCCCTTATTGCTACTTTCTGTATCCACTGAGGTGTCAACCTGAAAGGGATCATAATTATCAATATACAACGGACGCATTTTACAGGACAAACTCCATAATACTTATGACGATGATTTTTCGGCACTAGCTCTCCGTCTATGAGAAACACTAAGCGCTTATTCATTATATTCATGTCTTAGTTTTTTTTTGTCCTAACCCTAATTATATTAATATTCACTGTCTGACTCCTAAATATTATAATGTTGTAAACGTGTTATTGGCGCTCATTACTTTATTCAGTTCATTCAGTATTAGTTCATTAGTTCAATATCTAGGTAATCACCCTCTATATTTCGATGTATCTATTTGTTATTTCTTGATATTTTATTAAAAACTCAATAACCGTGTTTCTTATAAGAATAGCTGACAGTTTACATCGAGTTCTGTGAAAGGTTGGTTCTAACAAAAGATGGCACCTAAACATGTTTTGGAAGAAGGCAAAGATAGCATTAAGCTAAAACAAATGAAAGGTAAAATATAATTTGATTTACCTAAATATTTTTTATTTATTTACCAGAAACACAAATGTGAAAAAAAAAACAATTTTGTTATCAATTGTTTAATAATTAGATCAGGGCGAATCGGTAAAAATATTAGTACATTTGGACGTTGAGAGGTGACTCAATTTTTTTTTGCAGAAATTGTTTGAAAATAACTCAAATAATAATATTTGAGTTATCTTCTTTTTCAAAAAGGTCCGGAACATTGTTTAAATAATCAAAATGTCAAAAAGTGAAGAAAGAATTCGATTTTTTTTTCATTTTTTGATTTCACTTTAAAAGTATTCATTTCCAAGAAAAGTTGTAGTGACATAAAAGTTGCCTAATTGAATTCTCTACAATATAGAATTGGTTAAAAATTTAAAAAATAGTCACCCTTGTTGCAAAACAGCAATAATTGCGAAAAAAAAACATACAAAAACAAGTATTCGCATTTTACGATTTTCAACCATTTATGCTACACTTAAGACCTTCATACTTCATCCAGAAAAACTTTATGATACAGTAAAACAATACTGTAAATTTAATTAAGATCGGTTAAATAGATTTTGCAAAATAAATTTTGCAAGCCAGCTTTCGCAAAAAAAATTTTTTTTTCAAAATGTTACAGGACTGCAAATAAAGCAGATAGCAAGTTGAATTTTTTTTTCTTATAGAAGTGTACTGTACCTTTCATTTTCAATTTGCAAAACTAAAATCGATTAACTAACACGGCGTCAGGAATTTATTTAAATAAACGTTAATTATGGGTGCTACGCGCAGGAGAGCGGATAGTTTGCTCTGATTGGGCATTCCAATGACCTCTGATAATGATTGATACATTTAAATTTTTATTACATTTCGATATGAATAAATAAAAAAAACATACTCTATCCTTTGAAATAACACTTTTTTTAGCAAAAACTTTCTTTGTTCATATATTTTAACTTAAAGAATAAAAGTTTATTATTTTTAAACAATTAAAATATTAAAATACAACAAAACATAGAGTAAGAAAATAATATATTAGATAAAGATTGGAAGAAATTTTGGTGAAAATCAACTTGTGTGAATCGAACACCGCTGTCCTCCGCGTAGCACCAAAAATTAATGTTTATTTAAAAAATTTCCTGACGCCGTGGTAATTAATCTATTTTAATTTTGCAAATTGCAAATGAAAGGTACAGTACATTTCCATAAGAAAAAAAATTAACTTGCTATCTGCTTTATTTTCAGTCCTGCAACATTTAAAAAAAAATGAATTTTTTTGCCAAAGCTGGATTGCAAAATTTATTTTGCGAAATCTGTTTAACCGATCTTAATGAAATTTACAGTGTTGTTTTACTATATCATAAAGTTTTTCTGGGTAAAACATAAAGGTCCTATGTGTAGGATAATAAATGGTTGAAAAACGTAAAATGCGAATACTTTTTTGTATGGTTTTTTTCGCAATTATTGCTATTTTGCAAAAAGGGTGACTATTTTTTAAGTTTTTAACCAATTCTATATTGTAAGAAATTTAATTACGCAAGTTTTATGTCGGTACAACTTTTCTGAGAAATGAACAGTTTTAAAGTTATAATCAAAAAAACGACAAAAAAAATAGAATATTTCCTTCATATTTTGACATTTTGATTATTTAAACAATGTTCAGGACCATTTTGAATGGGAGGATAACTCAAATATTATTATTTGAGTTATTTTCAAGCAATTTCTGCAAAAAAATTGAGTCACCTCTCAACGTCCATCTCAAAACCGATGCGCCCTGGACTAAATACCGTTTTCGCCAAAATAAACACTTTTCAGACGGCTATGAAATTATTCACGCAATATGTATTTATTTGGTTGGGTAAATTTGTCATTAACTGATGTATCACGGACCTATATTACGAATGAAACTGCTAACAAAGGTTTTAATAAAAAAGTATTTCCCGGTACATAGTATTTATAAACGAGAAATTTTACAATATTGAAAAATGGTAATAAAAACGCCACAAACAAACGTGATGTCAAACATCAAAAGAAGCTGACCATTGGCAAATTTAGCAGACATGAAATCATGATCAGTTGACGCTACAGGCTACAGCCCTTCATGAGCCTTAGACTCTCAGAGGATTTTATTAACATTCCCTGTAGAATGTCTGTCCTCTCGATTCCCTTACTCCAATCTCCCTTAAATCTTCCTGCACATCATCCAGATATCTGAGTGTAGGTCATCCCCTTCTTCCTCTTACGACTCACATATTTAGCATAGTTATAGTTATAGCAGGATCACTTTCATCCATCCGCATAACGTGGCTCATCCATCTCAGGCGGTTTATTTGGTTGCTTTTCACGATATCTACATCATTCCAGTAGAAAAGGATATGGTTTTAAAGCTATTAAAAGAGGAAATTAAAATGGCAAAAAATAAAAAATATGGTAAAGAAGTAGGTCCAGACCAAATCTCAGTAGAAATCTTAAAATGCATAAATGATGAAAAATTAGACATTATAGTATATAGGGTGAGGCAGATAACTGGCCTATTAGAAATATCTCGAGAACTAAAGGCAACAGAATCATGAAAATTGGAATAAAGGGATTTTGAAGGATGATCTATTAAATGAAAATATTTTCATCTCTTTGCAACTTCCGGTTATACCGGAAGTTGCTTATAACTTCGTTTTTTTAAATGGGACACCCTCTATATTTTTACATTTTTGGATTCTCTTGGATGTCTTCTTTCTTAAAATATGAGGTTTTGTAATATTATACAGGGTATTTTAAAAGATAATTACGTTTTTTTATTAATTTCGTAGCAAAATTCACACCCTGTAGAATTGTAGTAGTTTGACATGTAAAACTCTACTTACGTTCAAATGATTTTTAATATACTCTACTATTGTTAAGAATCATTAGTATAGCTAAATTTTTAATTTTAGTATACAGGGCTGGTCGAAACTCGGAATGAGTATTTTCTGAGTTTTCTTAAATGGAACACCCTGTATTTTTGTATTGTGATGAAATGACATTTTATAGTACTATTTTATTTCTTAAGCATTCCCTATACCTAACTGCTTTAATTTGTGAGTTATTGGTGATTCAAGCTAAACATTAATTGCAACAAAAAATACGTAAAATTTTATTAGGTTGGCCGTGAAAATACTCAATTCCAAATAATTTTTCAGAAATAAATACATATTAATCCAGACTGGTCCTTAAAGTTACCAATAATGGTTTAGCTATCAAAACACCTACGTAGTTAAGATTGTTGGTGCGATTAACAATTAAGCACAAATTAAAGCAGTTAGGTATAGGGAATGCTTAAGAAATAAAAAAGTATCATAAAATATCATTTCATTACAATACTAAAATACAGGGCGTTCCATTTAAGAAAACTTAGAAAATACTCATTCCGTGTTTCGACCAACCCTGTATACTAAAATTAAAAATTTAGCTATACTAATGATTCTTAACAATAGTAGAGTATTAAAAATCATTTGAACGTAAATAAAGTTTTAGATGTCAAACTACTACAATTCTACAGGGTGTTAATTTTGCTACGAAAATAATAAAAAAAAACGTAATTACCTTTTAAAATACCATGTATAATATTACAAAACCTCATATTTTAAGAAAGAAGACATCGAAGAGAATCCAAAAATGTAAAAATATACAGGGTGTCCCATTTAAAAAAACGAAGTTATAAGCAACTTCCGGTATAACCGGAAGTGGTAAACAGATGAAAATATTTTCATCCTTCAAAACCCCTTCATTCCAATTTTCATGATTTTGTTGCCTTTAGTTCTCGAGATATTTCTAATAGGCCCTTTATTTGCTTCACCCTGTATAGACTAACACAGTGTACAGCAGTACACATACCGAAACAATGGTTACTCTTCAACTTTTATGCTATCCTTAAAAATACATACGCGAAATATAGCTTATCATTAATTAAGTCACATTCTCAAATTATTCTTGAAAATAATACATGGTCGTATAAATAAAAAAACTGGAATAAGGAATAGATGATAGTCAGTTTGGCTTCAGAACCGTCTAGAAACCAGAGATGCGTTATTTGCTTTTAATGTGTTAGCTCAAAGATGCATGGATATGAAGGTGGATGTGCATGTGTGTTACGTTGATTTTGAAAAATAGTTTGACAAAGTCAAATAGAAATATTAGTCCAAAAAACATAGACAAAGGGGATTTACAAATAATAACAAAGCTTTACTGGAATAAAAAACACAAATTTTAGTAGACAACGAAAACAGTCCAGATATTAAAATCAGGAGAGGACTTAGGCAGGGATGTATTGTATCTCCATTACTATTTAATGTATATAGTGAAGCCATTTTTGAAGAAGCATTACCATCTGAAAGTGAAGGAATAATAATTAACGGAAGATCTATTAACAACATGAGATATGCAGATGACATCTCGATTATGGCAAGCTTTGCTGAACAACTTTAATTACTGCTAAACAAAACAAGTAGTTCCTGTGAATAATATGGACTAAAAATTAACATAAAAAGGCTAAATACATGATAATAACATAGAAAACCAATATATAAACACACATATTTTGGAAATGTACCGATAGAAAGGGTTGGTAAATACAAAGACCTAGGAACCTCGATTTGAGATAATAATGATCAAACAACAGAAATAAGGGCCAGAGAGCCCTGAGGGCCATTATAACTGAGAGTAAGAGCTCCAAGATGCTACGTGTTTTCGATACTGCAATATTATATATGTGGACTTGAAAGCTGGACATTGAAGCAGGAACACAGTCCTTTGAAATGTGGTGTTACAGGAGAATGCTTAGAATAGCCTCCTCCTCTATCTGCTCTTCTTCGTAAGGATGTAGTGGCGTCATGTAAGTCGTTTGATTATTTCTATCCAATCCTCTCTCTCCTGTGCGTGTTGTTATGCTTCGGAGAACGAGTGACCAGTCATATCCCTTATTTGGTCCGACGATCGTAATGAAGATCTTCCTCTGGATCTTCTGTCCTCTACGTTGCCTTCAACTATCATTCGTTCCATGCCTTGTCTTCTTCTAGTTATATGTCCAAAATATCTCATATATTTTGGTTGATAGTTGTGCTGAGTCTTGCGATGTGCGGTGCATGGTATGCGCAGCATTCTCCGGTAGACACACATTTCAAATGCCATTATATGTTTGAATCTGCTTTTTTGATGGTCCAAGTCTCTGAAGCGTAGGTGGCGATAGGAAATATTAACGCTCGAACCAGGCCTAATTTTGTGTTTTTTGTAATGTCAGTATTCTTCCATATTTTTGTCAGTTTGGCTGTTGCCTATCTGGCCATTATGATGCGCCTACGGATCTCGTCTTCGCATCCTCCACTGTTAGTAATAACGGAGCCTAATTAATTGAATTGTCTGACCACTTCGTAAACTGCTTGATAAGTCTCTTATCTCCGGTTGGTTGTTTCTGATTCTATCGATGATCATTACTTTGGTTTTCTGTATATTTATTTTCAAACCACATTCTGTACTCACCGTTCCTAGCCTATTCATAATTTCTTCCAGTTGTTCTGGTGAAGACGCCAATATAAGAGTGTCCTCAGCATAACGTAGGTTTTTTATTTTGCTTCCTCCTATCGTTGCTCCACCTTGCCATACCTCAAAAACTTGACGCATAATGTGTTCACTATATATATATATATATATATATATATATATATATATATATATATATATATATATATATATATATATATTGAATAGAATGGGGCATATTATACATCCCTGCCGCACTCCAGATTTTAATTTGAAGTTTTTCGAAACCGCATTATTAACTCTTACATTAGCGGTGTTATTTACATAAAGTGCTTGTAATAGATACATTAGATGTTCTGCCGTACCCACTTCTCTAAGTATATGCCACATTTTATCCCATTTTACGTTATCGAAGGCCTTGGAGTAGTCAACAAAGCACAAATGTTTATATGTTAATCTCTCGAGATTTTTCGATAATTTGACGAATATTAAGAATGTGTTCTCTTGTTCCCCTACCTGGGACGAATCCGCATTGTTCTTGTGGAATTTGCGGTAAGAGAATGGATTTTTATCTTTCATTGATTATTGTTAGAAGCACTTTGCTCGCGTGAGATATCAACACTACTGTACGGTAATTACTGCAATCTGTCGGAAAACCTTTTTTGTATATGGGAATAAGCGTGAGTTTACCCCAGTCATTTGGCCACTTTCCAGTATTCCAGATCTCATTGCAAACTCCAAGCATTACTTCCGTCCCTAATTCTCCCATTTCTTTGAGTATTTTAGCTGTTATTACATCCTCTCCTTGTGCTTTTTTTACATTGTAGCTTTTTTATTGCCGACTCAATTTCAGATTTCAATACTTGAGGTTCATTTTCATAACTTCTTTTCTCTGTATTATGGTCTGGGTCGTTGTTAGAGAATAGTATTTCACAATATTGTCCAAACCTCTGAGATACCGTCTGGGTTTGTTCTGGTATTTCCACTATTATCTTTGATGATCTGTGTCTGTGGTTTGAATTCTCTCGCTAGATATTTGACTTTGGACAAAAGTTCTCTAGATTCTTGGCGGTCAGCATGTTCCTCTAGTTGTTCACTTATTATGCTTTTTATATAATTATTTTTGTCCCTTCTGCACGAATAGCATGGACACAGAAAAAAAATTAATGCGGAAGTATTGCGAGAAATGGGCAAAGAATACGAAATAATAAACACAATAAAAATAAGAAAGTTACAACGTCTAGGACACGTAATGAGCGGACAGCGACATGAACTGCTAAGACTTATAATACAGGGAAAGATAAGAGGAGAAAGGAGTATAGGAAGAAGGAGAGTGTCCCGGTTGAAGAATTTAAGAAACTGGTTTAAATGCAGTTCTGGGGAACTCTTCAAAGCAGAGGTAGTTATAGTAAGTAGATAAAGTGATGATGATATCCAACTTCCTCTTGGGAGACGGCACTTAAAGAAGAAGTCATCATCTCAAAAAGTCTATACAGTTAAAAAAAACTGTTTTATTAATACAGATACATAGGCGATATCCTTAGATATTATATCTTTAATTTTAGAACAAGCATTTAGGGTGAAAGCTAATTTACACGCACTGCTAATTTTAACAATTTTATCTTCTAACCTATTATTCTAGGAGTAGCTATATTTTTATTTGTTTTGTTTTAGATGATCCTCTACAATTTATAGAAACAATATCTATGTACAAACTAGCATATAAATACAAAATCCTGTTCCAATTAATATGTTACAGTACATTTCTAACAGTTGAATTTCCTTTATTAATTTTTGTGACAAATCTTTTTAATACTGATTCTGATATTTATATTAAACGGTATATCACAACTTTTATATTTCAACAACCTGTAAGTAATCACTAAATCCTGGCTGCTAACTACATGCTTTGCTTTAATTCATCATCATCATTATCATCCAGCCTTCTGCGTACAAAGATGAACATAGGCCTTCCCTAATTTCTTCCAGTTCTGTCGGTCTTGAGGCTCCTGCAGCCAATTCCCAGCGCAGCTACACTTTTTACGTCGTCAGTCCATCGTGTAGATTTGTAGATAATCTATCTCTGCTTCGCTTACATTCATTCAGGCGACTTGCCCCACCCATAGTCATGCAATACGCTTATTTCCTTGATTCTAACCCTGTCTCTGTAACATTCGAAAAAATGGGCTATATCCTGAAAAACCAGAAATATGTCCAACACCTCCGCACAAAAGTATATGATCAATGTGTTCTACCAGTACTTACACATGAAGAACAGGCATGGACCTTCACAAAGGAAATTGTGGAAAATATGGGCAAGACTAAAGGATAATGGAGGCAGATGCTGGGTATCAAACTAAGCGATAAAAAGAAAAATACATGGATCAGAAATAAAACCATAAGTAGTGAAAGACTTAAACAAACATACAGCTACTCTCAAATGGAGATTTGCAGGACAAACAGCAGAAAAATAAGGCGGAAGATGGAATGAAATGGTAACTCACTGGAAACCTTGGGACCATAAGAAAGGAAGGAGCAGACCACAGATGAGATGGTCGGATGGCCTAAAAATATAGGCAGGAACAAGATGGACAGGACTAGCACTGAACCGAGTAGAGTGGAAAAATAAGGGGGATACCTACGTTCAACTTTGGGCAAATGAAGGGCAACACATAGATAAATAGAACCCTGTCTCTGAGAGTAAGTCCAATTGAAGACCGTTTCATGCTTCTTTGGCCCACTCTGAGTTAGGTTGATGTGGCCTGGGTCAATTAAAGTGTTTCGGCGCCGTAAGTCATGACTGGGAGTATACAATGATCGAACGTCTTTTTTTTAAAATAATTTGTCACGTTGCTCTTGAAGATGTCTGATAGAGCTCCATATGCGGCTCATGCTAAAGTGATTCTTCTTTGTAGTTCAGCAGTTTGATTGTCCCTGGCAATTTAGATTTCATGACCCAAGTATCTATATTTATGAACCAATGCAATTTCGTTGCAGTCGACTTTTGGATTTCCCTTTGTATCAGATTTGTCTGTATTGGTAAACTTTTTTACAGGTGGCATCTAACTCAGTAAGCATTGTTCTAATCTCTTTTAACCAGTCTGCTATCAGAACTATGTTGTCCGAGAATTGTAGGTGGCCCAGATTTTATAGAAATTATTATTTATTAAACACTGTGGAAAAATTTAGATCTTTTAAATTTTAGGGCAACATATAGAAATGTAATATATTATGAGAATATCGATACTTCTACTTCACTTAGAAAGTTCCGCATGATTTGCACATATCAGCACTTAACCATATACCAAATAATCTGGGACATGTGTAAGATTTACTTGTTTATTGTTAAAAGAATAATGCACCCTATCTTACGATTAACCAGCAGTTTATATTTAACCTAATGTGCTAGTTTACTGTCCTAGGTAATCCTAATAGTTCACCTTAGAATCTAATTGTTGCACATTTCACTGTTATGGCTGGGTTCACTGCCCGAATTTAAACTGACATTAAATTTTATATATTTATCACTATCACATTTCGTAAGGTTTGGTACATGTAGTGTGGGCTAGGTCTTGATGATCTAGCAGTTCTAACACTTTCCTCTTTGTATGATTATGGATGGAGGATAAATGCAAGGAATTAGAAAAGTTGAATGAAAAACATTATACGTTTAATATGTTTAAAAAAGTTAGAGAAGTAGCTGGTCTTTATTATAAGAAAACTTCACATACTATAACCGATTCGTCGGGAAAAATGATAATAGACGAACACGAAATTCGAACTACATGGTATAATTATATAAATGAACTGTATAATGATGATAGACCCGAAGAACTGGACAATTTACATGAAGGTGAAGGACCAGAAATACTAAAATCAGAAATACAACATGTTATAAAATTGGCAAAAAACAAGAAAGCCGTTGGTCGCGACAACATACCTACAGAAATGTTAAAGCTCATAAATGAGGAAAACATTGGAATACTATTAGTCAAACTTTTCAATGATGTTTATTCGACTGGTGATATCCCTGAAGATTGGTTAAAGTCTAGTATAGAATGATAAGCCTTATGAGCCACACCTTGAAAATCTTTCTACGTATGATCCACAGTAGAATCAGAGATAAATGTGAGGAAGACCAGGATGAAACACAATTTGGCTTCAGAAATGGACTGGGAATCCGGGACGCACTCTTTGCACTAAATGTGTTATTGCAGAAATGCCGAGATAAAAAGAAAGACGTTTTTGCTGTATTTATTGACTATGAAAAGGCCTTTGATCGAGTACAACATCACAAATTAATTAAAATATTAAAGGATAAAGGAGTTGATAGTTAAGATGTACGAATTATAGAAAAATTATACTGGCGTCAAACAGCGACAGCTTGCATAAATGGAAAATCAACAGAAATATGCCAAATACAAAAAGGTGTCAGACAGGGTTGTATACTGTCACCACTGTTGTTCAATTTGTATTCAGATAGAATATTTAAGGAAGCGCTGCATAATTTGGAATGGGGTGTGAAGGTTAATGGAATTCTGATAAATACAATCAGATATGCAGACGATACAGTTATTTTAAGTGATGATATGAATGGATTACAACACCTTTTAAATGCCATTGACACAGTGGGAAGAGAGTTTGGCCTAAATATAAACTGTTCAAAAACAAAATACATGGCATTCAGCCCTTTGGCCCATCAATATTCACGGTTATAATGTTGATGGTCATATAATTCAAAGAGTACCCAGTTTTAAATATCTTGGTTGCCATATTACTGAACAACTAGATCCAGATAAAGAGATAAAATGTAGAATCGAGATAGCCCGCACGACATTTTTAAAAATGAGGTCATTTTTCTGTAATGATACCTTGTATTATTTATTATTATTAGTATTATTTTGTATTTTGACAACGACACCCGACTTGGGCGTCGAAAGGTTAATAAAATCATTTTTAGATAAAATTGTGGCTTATTTCCCATTTGAATATACTTGATTTTAAAAATGCCACAAGAAAATAGCTTCAGAACAACATTATGATACCTTGCAATTTCAACTTCGAAAGCGCATGATTAAATGCTACATTTGGTCAGTCCTCTTGTATGGTGTCGAAGCATGGACATTAAAAATATCCACCATTAACCGTTTGGAGGCCTTTGAAATGTGGCTGCACAGACGTATTCTGAAAATACCATGGACGGCTATGCTGACAAATGTGGCAGTCCTTAAGAGAGCAAATGCTACCCGCGAGCTGCTTGATAACATCAAATATAGAAAGATAGCCTATTTTGGACACGCAGTAAGGGGAGACCTGTATAATATTCTTCAACTTATTATGATGGGTAAAATCGAAGGACGCAGAGGAATTGGTAGAAAGCAGGCCTCTTGGTTGAAGAATATCCGGGAGTGGACAGGAATAAAGAAAGCAGAACACCTATTTAGAATAGCTCGAGACAGAGACAGTTTCGCCATGTTAATCGCCAACGTCAAGGGGACTTGATAGAGCACGTTAAGAAGAAGAATGATTATGGAGTCAGTAGTAATTATTAATACATATACGGAGTTCTTGATACATTTAAGTACTTAGTATTCGGTTTTGGACTCTTTGGTTTGACTAGTTGTTTGTAAACTAATACTTTGTTTTTGCTTGTAATTTGTGAGCTTCTATCTAATAACCAATATAACATGTGTTTCACTTTCAGTTCTTAAATTCCCTTTTTGATATAATTTCTCCTATTTTAAGTTGGTATCCAGATGGAGCCCTACGTATTTAGCACATTGAACGCCACATGAGTTGTATTTAACTCACGCCTTGTTTGGCCCAGGCGATCAGTGAGTTAAATATAATTTACATTAATATTGAAATTCTGAACCTAGAGCCTGAAGACAAAAACAAAAACTTTTTAATGTGGCGGTTAATGTGTTAAATCTTTTCTTGGGCGGAAGGATTTTATTATTTGGTCAAAATGGGCAAATCTATATTGATTAATTTTTATGGGCCATTATTATTTCAAGTGCACATTTTAAACATTCACTGCATTTTAAAGGTTTCTAATTGTTTCTTCGAAAGTTTCGCCGACTGGTATTATTGAAGTGTCATCAGGGAATGTAACCAGTTTAATATTTACCGTAATAAGGATATCACATCACAGACATATAACTAATATAGTATGGGTCCCAGAACACTGCTCTGTGGAATTCCTGCTTTGCTTGGTCGTAGTTCTGAATATTCGCCTTCCAATAGGGCTTTTCATTCACAGTCATTTGTTTCGAGCTTCTGTCATGTGTCACTTAATATTAACATATCTACGCCATACGTTATTGATATATACCAATGATACAAACCAAAGACGTATGACGTAGATATATTAATATTATGTGACACATGACAGAAGCTCGAAACAAAGGACAATCGATGAAAAGCCCTATTTAAGGGCATAGGCGCAAAATGTCGCCTGTCAAAATGTCCAATGTGTTTTATATGTATAATTTTTTTTGTGAATCCAGAGAAAACTAATAAATATTTTGAAAAATTTAAACGCAGAATGAAAGATTACATTATTACTGAGGACCTGAAAACTTATTTAATGTTTATTTAAATATGTTAGGGGTGAAAATAAAAGGGAAAATTTAGTGTGATTTTTAATTACAAATATTTCATTCCAATGAAACTCTTTATTTATATTTTCTACAACCGTGTTAAAAATGCAATTTTTAGCACTCCACAAGAGCGTTAAAAATGCTACTTTAAGGCACTAGTGCTTTAAAATTTTTAAGGCACTGCAGTTAAAAGTGAATTGTCAAATTGTGAAACGACAAAATGTTTATATTTCATTTATTAACATTAATACTAATAGTACACCTTGAGCAATTTGAAAAAGGTTGTTTAAAACGTTTTTTAAAATTAAATTTAAACTGTATTATTGCATTTTTAACGCGTTTGTAGAAAAAAATTATAAAATTTGTTAGAATATACAACAATAAAAGTAAGATGTTATTCTATATTTGTTATGATTTACGTATTGCCACTATAGGCAGTTTTGATGTAATGTCAAGAAAACTATAAAAATGGAATGTCAGTCAAGTTCAAGTAAAAGTTTTTGTAGATATTGTCCCTGTAATTGAGAATGAATAAATTATAATTGTTGATATATAAGACGGTTGTAGAAAAAATATTGTATGATATACGTGTTAAAAAGTACATTTTTAAGGCACTCATGTGAATTTCAGAATTCGCTTCGCTCATTCTGCAAACTTTCACATGCGTGCCTTAAAATTGTACTTTTAACACTTACATCATAAATAACTATTAAAGGACTTTCGGCCCTTGCTAATAACGTAAACATTCATTCTGCGTTTAAATTTTTCAAAAATAGTTATTAGTTTTCTCAGGATTCTAAAAAAAAATTAATACATTTAAAACACATTGAAAATTTTGACAGGCGACGTTTTGCGCCTTTCCCCTTAACTCTAAGAGTTCTTCGAAATATGACTCTATTAGCTGGACGTAGTGGATGAGAGTTATTTTCCACGTAGTTGCTGCCATTTTTATGTTTTATAGACTTTTAAAAAGCGTTCGACCGATTGCAGTACAGGGCCTTGATTGGAAGATTGAAAGAAATAGGAATCGACAAGAGAGACTTTCGAATTATAGAAGAATTGAAATACAACAAGGTGTCAGACAAGGTTGTGTGCTATCACCGATACTGTTTAATGTCTACTTGGACGTAATATTTGTGAAAGCTTTATCGCGCTCTTCAGAAGATATCAGGATAAACGGATAAAGAGTAAATAACATCCGAAATGCAGATGACACTGTCTTAATGACTGATTCGGACCATATTCTCCAGATACAGTCATTCTAGGCAAAAAATTATTTTACAAATTTTTCGTAGGATGTATAGTTTTCGACATAAACGCGGTTGAACTTTAAAAAATCGAAAAATTGCAATTTTTGAACCCGAGTAACTTGATTAAAAAATAAAATAGCAATTCTGCTTACCGCATTTGAAAGCTCAAGTCAAATTCTATCGGTTTTAATTATTTTCATTGCTAAGAATTTTTTTTTATTGTTCAACAAAGCTATAAACACATAGTGATTGAATGATATTTTCAATGCATTTCTTATTTAAAATCGAGCGAGTAGGCGCGCATACAGACAATTTCTACGTAGATGGTGTACATTAAAACGCATGCATTGGGCACGGGAAACACTATGTGTTTTTAGCTTTGTTTAACAATAAAAATATTAATTTTTAGCAGTACAAATAATTTAAACCGATAGAATATGACTTGAACTTTCCAATGCAGTAGGCGCAATAACTGTTTTATTTTTTGGGCAAAAGTTATTCGGGTTCAAAAACTACATTTTTTCGATTTTTTGAAAGTTAAACCGTGTTTATCTCGAAAACTATGCATCCTACGAAAAATTTGTAAGAACATTATTTGCTTAGAATCACCCAAAAAATTACAAAAAACTGTTTTGATTTGCGAAAAATCGCTCTTATGTCATTCCTTAAGTTCTTTGTTTATATTAATCTTATCGACATCCGGATCAACTGTTACCCAAAAAATTCGTGTTCTACGGGTCAAAATACATCAAAAAACTTAAGTAAGTCCATCTGAATTAAGGAGGCCGTTGTACCCCGCTGGCGACAGGACTAGTAAGGAAATGGGTGAGTTAAAAAGTTTCACAAAATAAAAGCGAATAATTCGCGAAATGAACGTTAGATGGAAAAACAAAAAATTACGTGTTCAATATTTTTCAAAAATCTATCGAATGATACCAAACGAACCACCCAGGGAGAGGGGTGGGGGGTAAATTAAAAATTTTAAATACAAATCCCGCGATATTTCGCAAAATAAACATTACATCGAAAAACTGCAAAATACTTAATCAATATTTTTGAAAAATCTATCGAATGGTATCATAGAGAAATAAGGGAAAAAAATATCCTGTTGGTGACACAACCCCCTCTAGGTCGAATCCAAATTTTTTGATTAGTATGGACATCTATATTAATAACCTATATGTTTCCTGCAGCCGATTTTTGTGATATACATAGTTATAAACAAATGAAAATCAAAAAATGGTAAATTTTCGCTTTTTCCGTCTATAACCAAACAGTTAAGTATTTTAAACAAATTTAAGAGTGAGAAACTCATAAATCGTATAGAAAACTTCAATATGGAAAACTTTTGCTCAATATGTCTATCCTTATTGGTGCTTAGAAAATTGCAAAATAAATCATAAATTTTTAGTTTTTATAAATATATATAACTTATGTAAAAATTAACTTAGAATGTTCTTTTTACACAAAATGCTGAGACTTCTGGTGCTTAAATCACGCCCTAAATTTCAAAGCAATTGGTCAAATAGTTTAAAAGGTATTTAATTTGTTTATCCCAAATTAATTTTTTTTGCAACGCTATAAGTCAGAAAATGATGAAGTTACACTAATACTTTGGATAGTTTATGAAAGGAGAAGATTTGTACTATTTATTTAATTAAAAAAAAATGACAAAAAATAATTCTAAATACTGCAAAATTACTTTGCAAAAACATGTGAATTAACAAAAGGGGGGCTAACTTCGTCCTTAATTGTCCTTGGACAATTGTTTTGCTTTCTAAATGTGCATAAAAATTCAGTCTTTCAAAATGGGGAAAAATAATTTTTCTACGGGTAACGGTTAAAAAGTTATTCAAGGGCCGGTATTTCCAACCTCACTTAAGCCAAAGCTTACTTTAAGCCTTTGCTTAAGCTTAGTTGCCTGTATTTCCACTTCAAGTTGAGGCTTAAGCCTAGGCTTAAACCAAATAATTTTAAGCTCGCGCGGGAGTTGGTTTAAGCCTTTGCTTAAAATTTGTTTTCTGTTTTTTTGAGGTTATTTCTATAGATTATTAATTAGAAAGTTATTTTGAAAACCAACTTTTGAGTAATGTAATAACGTTATTATTAGATTATTAAATAATAATCTATTAATCTATTAATTTATTAATCGTAATAACGATTAGGTATTAAAATTCTTACTACTTTTGGAAGGTGTAGGCACATGAAAATTATTTATTTCTACAATAGTTAGGTATATTTATTTTACTTGACATTGATACAGATGACAATATAAAATTAAACGTCAACAGTAGTGGTTTTCACCTCAGAACAATTAGTTCTGGCATTTTGACGTATTCAGAGGTACCAAACCAATTAATTTTACAGTTGAGCATCAGTTTAGTTATGGAAATGATGAAAATACGGCACCCGGCTTAAGCTTCTCCTTAACTTTTGACACAGGCTTAGCTAAGCAAAAGCTTAAGTAGCTATTGAAATACCGGCCCTTATTGTTTTAAGTAAGCAAAAAATCGACGTGTTCTTGCTAAAAAATTTTACACTGTTTAAAATTACGATTTGTAATCTTTTTTAATTAAGTCAATAGTATAAATTTTCTTCTTCCATAAACTGTCAGAAGTCTCATTGTGACTTCATAATTTTCTGACTTATAGTGTTGCAAAAAAAAAATGAATTTGGTATAAACAAATTAAATAACTTTTTAACTATTTGACTAATTGCTTTGAAATTTAAAATATAATTTAAGCACCAGAAGTCTCAGGCAACTAGTGTAATAAGAAGGTTATAAGTTAATTTTTACATAAGTTATGAATATTTAAAAAACTCAAAATTTATGATTTATTTTGCAATTTTCTTAGCATCCAATAAAGACAGACATATTCAGCGAACGCCATGTTGAAGTTTTTTATACGATTTATGAGTTTCTTACTCTCAAATTTGTATAAAATGCTTAACTTTTTGGTTATAGACCAAAAAATTGAAAATTTACCGTTTTTTGATCTTCATTTGTTTATAACTATGTATATCATCAAAATCGGCTGCACGAAACATAAAGGTTATTAATATAGATGTTCATACTACTCAAAAAATTTGGTTTCGGTTTGAAGGGGGATGTGTCACGAGAAAAATCTTATTTCTCTGGACTATCAAACTCAACCCCCCATGGAGATGGTGTAGAAGATTCCTTTAAAATCTTAAATAGGAGGCCCAAATTTTTATTCCAGATTTGGATTCTTTACGTAAAAATAAGCAACTTTTATTTGAAACATTTTTTCGAAATATGGACAGATAGAGCTATAATCTGAAAAAACGATTGTTGGAAATGAAAAATTAAATTAAAAATGGAAAGCCCCCACTAAAATGGAAAACTTTACTTAACTTTTTTTGGTTTTAGGACCTACTCTTCACAACCCAATAGGTCCCCAAAGCGCTCGAGCATACTTTGCTCCCCTACTATAGTAGGCTTTGACGGAATTCAAATGAATACTTATGTAAGATATCTGATGCAAACTTCGTATTTTTATATTTTTTGTGATATACATTTTTAGCGTAATCATAAACTACAAATGCATTTGGCTTCATCAATTTGATCCAGTATTATAAGATACTTTCAAGTCGATAATTTTTAAGTTTACTTATGTAAAACTAAAGTTGGATTCCTTTAATGTAGCAATGTTCCATAATGTTAAAATACGTTTTCTTTCTGGACTTCTTTCACCTTAGAAGATAGCAACATACAGGGCTTTTCATCGATTGTCATTTGTTTCGAGCTTCTTTCATAGTATAATCTGTGTATATTATTAATATACACGTATTATACGAAATATGACAGAAGCTCAAAACAAATGACTGTGAATGAAAAGCCCTATTGGTGAGGTTTATTGGATGTTGCACATTTATTGTCATATGATATAAAATGTTTTTCATATATTCTGTTTTTTTAATAATTGGTTTACTTTTTCAGGGATGTATAATAGTTTTCTTTTTTCCCATCTTTATTAAACATACGAGCAAATTACAAGAATATTGCTTTCAATATTTTTGTTCAATACATACGACAAATATCCAATTCAATTCAAAAATCCAAAAGGAAATAGTGATAGCAAAATGCGTATGCAGCTTCTTACTATTAATGTCAATACTTTCACATTTTTTATTTGTTTTTCTTAATGAAGAAAATATTAACGAAACCATTGCTTATAGTCTGGAATTTTATATGTCAGTAAACCCATATCACATATTTGTAAAAACAATTGGATTCGGTGTAGCAATTATCCTGGCTTACTCTGTTGTTTATCCAATATGGGCGACTATGTATTTTGTGATACATCTAAAGTTTCAACTTAATTTGCTGAACCAATATTTAAAAATAAATATTAAGAATCTTAAAATTGACATGCATTCGAGATTTGGGCCAAGAAACTATCAAGAAACAATTAAGAGGAGACTTATTAAATGTGTACAGCTTCACATAAATTTAAAATAGTAAGTAAAATAGATACCTTAGTTTTAACCTTGAATATTTGCTTAACTATAAAGTCCAGGCGGGATCTGTCAAAAAGCAGGACATAATTGACATTTAATGATGGACATGGAGCCATCAAAATATAATCGAAATTCTAAGAACAACTGGAATTGACGAATAAGACCTGCGAATTATCTCAGAACTGTATTGGTACCAAACAGCAATAATTGGAATAGAACACACAACATCCAAAGATATACAAATTTGACGAGATGTGCGACAGGGTTGCGTCTTATCACCGCTATTATTTAATCTGTACTCGGAGTTTATATTCAGATAATCATTAGACAAATTCCAAGGTGGAATCAAGATTAATGGAACCAGCATAGACAACATCAGGTACGCCAATGATACCTACCATCCTAATAGCAAGCAACGTACAAGAACTAGAAAATATAGTAAATGCGGTAGTTCGTCATAGTAGTTCGTCGACGTAGCAGTCCAAACTAAAATTTTAGTATTCTCGAAGACACGAATAAACTTACATTTATATGCCAAGGAATAAATAATAGAGCAGGTAAGGTCCATAAAATATTTGGGAGCAATTGTCACTTGTCCGAACACGCCCTAAACGAAATTGATAACTACCACAATGGAAAAGATATGGAAATTTTACCAACAGATAAATAGCTGCAGAGAAGACTTCAAACCCAGAATAATAGCCTGTAAAGGTAGGGACGGCTCTATAATTAGTAACAAGGAACAGATACTAAACAGATGGGAGCAACATTTTGAAGAGCTGCTTAGTGGCAATTATGAAGCTGGCGAGATGGAGGATCCCATGCTTCAAATTAATGAAGATGATCGGCAGCCACTCCCCACCGAAAAAGAAATTAGAGAAGCCATCTTAACACTTAAAAATGACAAAGCCCCCGGTTCGGATAATCTTCCTGCTGAACTCTTCAAAAACGGCGGCGGCACCCTCTTGAAACACATGCATAAACTGATAACTGCAATTTGGCAACAGAAAGAAACACCCACAGATTGGGAGTTGGGTGTACTGTGTCCTCTACACAAAAAGGGAGACATGATGGTGTGTGATAATTATAGAGACATCACTCTACTCAATATGGCATATAAAGTGTTGTCCAACGTATTGTACAAAACACTTCTCCCCTGCGCTGAAGAAATGGTAGAAGGATATCAGTGTGGTTTCCGTAATAAATCAATAACGGACCAGATATTTACAGTGAGGCAGATCCTTGAAAAAACCCTAGATTTATTTTATTTAGCGTATGGCTTAAGTATATCACCGAATATATTTAGATTTATGCATTATACAATGCATCACAAACAGATGTCCAATTTTTTTATATATTCGATTGACCCTTCGGTTGCCATTACAAAGTCTATAGGGTCGCCTGCGTATGCTCTGCGTGGGCAGTCCTGAACAATGTGACTGATCGTCTGTCTTGCAGCGCCGCAGTCACAAGAAGGCGAGGGGAGTTTACCCCATCTGTGGAGGGAGTCGGCGCATCTTCCACAGTTTGTTCGAATTCGATTAAGGGCTGCCCAAATCTTACGGGGACGTTCAAATTCGCCAGGTTTCCCTATGATGTCCGGTAGACTATGGTAATGCGGATCTGTCCTACTTTCCCAATCTTCTCTCCATCGGGTATTTAAGTCAAAGTTGGATTGCTGCAGCGCTTGAGCAGATTGTAGAGGGGGTAACCTGGATCGGAGACGGTTTCCAAGAATATCGGGGATGTCGTTGTGGACTAGAAGCTGGCGACTGTCCATTATTTTGTTATATTCTTTAACCAATGCATGTTCGCGGCGTAGGTTGGGTGGTGCTATATTACTAAGGGTAGGTAGCCACATTGTAGGGGTGGGCTTAATTGTGCCTGTTATCATACGCATAGTACGGTTTAGTTGGGTGTCGACCAGGTGGGTATGCCTGCTATTTAGCCACACTGGAGCACAGTATTCTGCCACCGGATATATCAGGCCAAGAGCAGAGGATCTTAATGTTGATGCTGTGGACCCCCATGTAGTGCCGCAGAGTTTCTGTATTATATTGTTGCGTGTTTTCAATTTTGCTGCTGTTTTCGTCAGGTGTTCTCTGAATGTGAGCGTTCTGTCTAGAGTAACCCCAAGGTATTTCGGGTATTTATTGTGTTTTAACAGCTTGTTATTAAAATACACTCGCAATTCTCTGTTTGCCAACTTGTTGTTTAGATGAAAAGCTGATACTTCAGTTTTTGTAGTACTTGGCTGTAGTCTCCATTTCTTAAGGTATTCGCTGAGGATGGATAAGTCATTCGTGAGAGTGATTTCTGTAGTTTCTAAAGATTGATGGCTTGTTGCAAGGGCCCAGTCGTCAGCATATCCATACTTCCGAGATTCGGTTTCAGGCATGTCAGCAATATAGAGGCTGAAAAGTAAAGGGGCAAGGACAGAACCCTGTGGAAGACCATTGTTAAGTTTCATCTGTCTACTCGTCTCCTTTCCCATTATAACCTGGAAGGCTCTGTTGGTCAGCATGTCGTCAATGAGGTTAATTATCTTTCTGCAGGGGATAATGCGGGCCAGTTTATATATTAATCCCTGTCTCCAAACAGTATCATATGCTGCTGTTAGATCTATAAATACTGTTGCTGTCTTTTGTTTCTTTTGAAAACTAGCTTCTATAAAAGTTGTTAATGACCGCACTTGGTCCGTACAGCTTCGATGAGGGCGGAAACCAGCTTGTTCAATGGGGACATTTTCTAGTATCCTGTGACTAATTCTGTTGAGGAGAAGCTTTTCTAATAGTTTATATACCATGCTGAGTAGAGCTATGGGGCGGTAGTTTTCTGGCTTATCGTTTGATTTGCCCGGTTTCGGAATTGCAATTATCTTTGTTCGCTTAAGTGAGAAAGGAATGTTACCTGACTGAAGTATATCATTAAAGAACATTGCAAGCCACTGTTTCGTGTATGCACCACTGTGTATCAAGAAGTCTGGATGGATACCATCAAAGCCAGGTGCTTTACCTGATTTCATTTCTTTCAGCGCATGTGTGATTTCAGAAATAAGTATTCTTGCTGAATATTCGGAGTTCGTTCTGTTCATTTGTTTTAATGCCCTTAAGTCTCTTTTCACGTTGGTAGTATGTATTCGATCTCGTGGAGCTCTGGATAGAGATACTATATGGGAGGCAACCTTGTTAGGAGACATTTTAGACTCTATGGATTCCAGCTGGTTAGCTCCTCCAATTTTCCGCAACAAGGACCATGCCTGCCGGCTTGATTTTTTGAAGTCAAGGTTTTCGACAGTCTTTGTCCATTTTTGGCGTCTAGCTGTATCAATGTTGTGTAAAAGCTAATCGGCTATTTCTCGGTCACCACTTTCGAGAAACTTCGTGTATAAGTCTTCACATGTTTCAGTCCATCCAGGCACATATTCTTTGCGATACCCCCTAGGGATGGTTTTCTTGGCAGTGCTTATTACTGCGCCCACAAACCTCTCATAATGTTTGCTGGTTGGAGGGACCCAGCTCAAGGTCCGGTCTAGTTGTTCAGAGAACTTCTTCCAGTTTGCTTTTCTAAGATTCCACCTGGGTCGAGGATATGATCTAATTATTGGAATTGATATTCCGATGGTGATAAGCACCGGACGATGTTGAGTATGTGGGAAGTCTGCAAGGACACTTCTCGCAGTTGTTAGTGGTCTGTCATTAGTATCTTTTGAGACAAAACATAGGTCTGGGTTATATTTTTTCTCCATGCAGCTGATTTAAATGTTCCTCTGTCTTTGGCATCAAAAACTAGGTATGTGTTTTGCTCTTCGGACCATTCTACTAGTGCCTCCCCATTTTCATCATTCGTGGTGTACTTCCACATTTCGTGGTGGCTGTTGAAGTCGCCGATGTATATAGTAGGATGTGGATGAGTCTTTAGCACTTCTGGGTTCCATGTAGTGGCTGGAGGTTTGTATATGTTAAGTACGGTAATATCTCCAATCTTGGTGACTACTTCATGTATATTATTTTCATTGGAAGCAGAAAGTAGGAAACCATTTTCTATATTGCAGCGAATGTAGGTTGCGACGCCGTAATGTTTATCATAGGTGGCTCCCAGTAAATCGTAGCCAGGTATCTTTCCCCTTAAATCAAGCTGGACTTTGTCTTCAGTATGGGTCTCTTGTATGGCAACCAGGTCAATGTCGTTATCGTGTAGGATTTTTTGCAACACTTGGCATTTTGCCTGGCTTATGCCCTCGATGTTAAGGTGACAGACTCGGATACACGGTCCGAGATCTCTAGTCAGTTGGTTCTGAGAAGAACCTTTATTTGTTCCCATCGTATGTTTACGTATAGATAAGATTTCTGTTTGTGATCTGTGATGTTGGCAGGATATTGTTTTTGTTTTTCGTTCGTCTGCCGCCAAATTTTTGCTAGTTCATTTAGCGTTACCCAGGGTGCACCACATGGAGGCGAACTAGCATTACACCCCAGAGTTCGGTGAAAACCCTAGAGTTCGGTGTCGACACCCACCACATATTCGTGGACTTCAAAGCCGTTTACGACTCAGTTAATAGAGGTAAACTTCTACTTGCTATGGAACAATTTAAAATACCGCTTCATCTCGTCCAATTAACTAAACATACGCTCACAGGAGCAGAGAGCGTGGTAAAGATCCAGAACGATTTCTTAAGACCCTTCCATTGCCAAAAAGGACTAAGACAGGGTGATGGAATATCGTGTCTCTTATTTAACCTGGCATTAGAAATAATAATTCGAGAGTCCTAAATTAATAAGAATGGTACTATCTTTAACAAATCAGTACAAATTGTCGGATATGCAGATGACATAGACATCATATGTAGATCTAAAAAATCTCTGAATGAAGCATTTCGGTCGTTAAGAGGATCTGCACAGAGAATGGGGCTAAATATAAATGTTCAAAAGACCATATATATGTGTTGCACTAGGTCAACCAACCCGACACCTACAACAATAATAATTGACGACCTAGAACTGAAAGGTGTCGACACCTTCATATACTTAGGCTCGCTGCTAACTAAAGATAACAATGTCAGTGAAGAACTTATAAGAAGAATAGTGCTCGTCAATAAGTGCTACTATGGCTTAAGAAGACAGATGACCTCAAAAATACCTAGAAAATTTAAATTGACTGTCTACAAAACACTAATAAGACCAGTGCTAACATACGGCTCAGAAACTTGGTCACTTACTCAGAATGACAGGTCTTGTGGCGCAAGAACAAGGTTTGTGGCGCAGGCGTTACAACTTTGAGTTGTATAGAAATTTTAGAGAACCTGACGTTGTACAATTCATTAAGGTAGCACGCCTTAGATGGATAGGTCATGTAATTAGGCAAGAGGAAGGTGCCATAGTCAGAAAAGTTTTTGACCGAAGAGGGCCGATAGGACAACGAACAAGAGGAAGACCGAGAATTAGGTACCAAGACAACATAGAAACTGATTTAAAATCTATTGGAATTAGAGCATGGAGAAGAGTTGCCAGAGACAGGGGCGAATGGAGGATTGTTCTGAAGAAGGCTTTGGCTCATAAAGAGCTGTAACGCCACTGATGATGATGATGATGAATTGTCAATAGCCAGTGTAACCAAAAAACAGAAATCTTCTCAAGGCCGAGCAAGCGAGGAAAACACTCATGAACATAAAAACATTTTTTACAAGATCAGACCTTAACAATTGGAAGCTCAGGATCCGAATGATTATATATGTTATGTGTTTGCTGCCTTGCTGTATGACTGTGAAAGTTTGTGACAATGGACACTGAAACAGAAAAGAGAATATACAGTGATTAGCGCGCTAGTAACTCGAAAAATAGCTCAAAAGATGGAAAACATAATCCATTGCGAAACAAAAAGAGATGAACCTAGTGGAGGTGGAAATTATCCAAACTGGAACATGGAGTAAAACCACTTCTATGTAAAAGGTATATTTACTCAAATTTTTTATTAAAATCCCAATGGATTGAATAAAATGTGTTCATCAGAACGTTTTCGAACCTATCGGTCCATCATCAGTGAATCTAAAATCAAATAAGTAATCCTACTATTAAAATTGAAAAGATGGTTGAAATTTTAAACAAGTGTGGTTATGATTACTTACTTGAATACTTGCAAAATAGCCCCAGAACCAAACAATAGTTGTGATTATAAATCAATCTACATTATGTTAAAATAATATTGTAAAGGTTAAACGCCGATATTCATGGATATAACCTCTGGGAACATGGTGATACTCTACCCGAGGAAATAGTCAACCATCTTAGGTCAACGATGATTACCAAGTGTCAAAACCATCTTAGGTCAACGATGACTACCAAGTGTCAAAGGTTTGTAAGGAAATGCTTGATGTGACATTGACAGTTGAGGAAGAAGGTAGTAGATTTTCAAAAGAATTTAAAACAAAAGTCATGATCCAAAACGATGATATGGTAAAGATTGTAATATCTGAAAATGTCTGTTATTTAAATCTATTGTTTTTAAAAAAATGTGTTTTACAAAATAAAAATTATTTTTAACTGTAACTACAAATTGACTGTATAAAATAAAATTAAACTGATCAAATTAATCGAGATGACGGAAGTCGAGCTGATTAGTAAAAAATAAAAATAAATAAGAAGATGTTGAGATAGAAGAACATTTTAAATTTTGAATTGCGATATTATTACACAAAGAAATTACTATGTCAAAAACATAATGTATATTAACGTTGTATTGGTGGTTGTATATGTAGAGGGGAAATTTTTATTTGAATGTAGATGAAAAAGTTTTTTTTTTCTCTGATTCTGGCTTTGGTTTAGAACTAGAACCTTTAGCCACGTAATTGTATAACTTATCACTAAGTCAGGGGAGTAATGTGTAGTGTGTGTGTTGAGTAAGTGTCTTGTTACTTTGCAAAGTCGACGTCATTGTCTTTGCAAAGAGACGCTAATTGTTTCCGAACGTCTGCGGTCCCTAGATGAAAAAGTTAAAAGATAAATAAATTGGAGTTAAAATGTAGTCAATCTGATGGTAGGAAATGTATGATTAAAGGAATGCAATTATTATAAAACATTTTTTATAAAATTGAGAAAATTCTTGTGACACAATGGTGAATATGTAAAATTGAAGATAAGTAATTGTAGGATTATAGGTGAGCCCAATTGATACAAAATAAAGTTAAGATTAAATTAATATAGAAAACAGGTGTAATCAATAAAATAGAACTAGCAAATCAAAATTAGGAGAGTGAATATTGTTATAATTTAATTGCAATAATGACTGAGTTTAAATGTGAGAACTGAAATAAAGTGATGGAATGTTAGGTGTGGAGGTAAAATATTATTGGAAAAGGTCAAAGTCAAAAAGCAAAGGAATGTGATGTAGGGTCAAAGCCTAGGTGAAATGAGGGAAAGAGAAGGATTGAGAGAAAATTGGGTATGAGGGTTGAACTGAATGAAGAAATGAAAGGAAAGAACAGTGAGAAGATGGTAGGGTGAATTAATTGGGTTTTGATTAAGAGGGGTTCATGTGGTTAGTAATGATTAGTGTGTGTAAAGGAGTTTGGAACCAGTGAGGGAACGAAGAAGATAGTTGAAAAAGGGTGAATAGGTTAAAGAAGATAGCGACTAGGATAGAAAAAGAGAAAGTTACAGCAAAGTATTGAGAATTATACGAATAATTGACGGTGAATGTGGACAAAATTGCGGTCAAGGGATGTTTGTTGATTGACACAGTTGGGACTTTTCTTAAGGTCCTTAAGGAGTGTATTTTTTTGTTGAATATTGTTTATGAACTGGACACCATCAGGAATCTTAAGTTCATGTTTATTGACTTTTAAATGGTGTGAAAAATCTGAAGTGGTATCTCTCTTACTCTGTTCTGCCGATCGGGTGGAAAGGGATCTGTGAGTTCTACCAATGTATAGGTAGCATCGCAGTCTGAACAAGAGAGTCTAATATACCCCACTACGGCTCATGTAATGGATAGGCTATTTGGTCTTAGTTAAGCTTTTGTTGGGAGTTTTATTGACTTTAAATGAGATTTTGATGTTGTAACAAGAATTAAAAATAATTTGTTTGACTCTTTCAGATAATTTGGAGTTTTAAACGGTAAGAAGGCATAAATTGGAGTAGTTGTGGAAGATGATGAGAAAGCTGATTGTTGAAGTAACTTAAGTTCTCTTTTTTGTTGAAGTTTGTGGATGATGTCTGGGTCATAACCATTGTTAACTGCAATTTGTTTGATAATGTTCATTTCTTTGTTGAATTCAGTTGTAGATAGAGGAATAGAGTTTAATCTATGTATAAATCTACGAAAGGCAGAGAGCTTTTGTGAGAGATGGTGATTAGAATTAGAATGGATAACATAATCGGTAGGTTTACGGTAGGTTTACGGTAGGTATCAAATTTGAAGTGGTCTTGTAGTCTGGTAATATATATATTCAGGAAGTTAATGGAGTTAGAAGATTCTAGTGCCATAGTAAAAGTGATTATAGGATGGATTTGATTAATTTTCTGAAGAAAGTTGTGAGCTAGGTCTGAGTTAGCAGATATGAGGACTAAAATATTATCTGCATAACGGAACCAATGTAATATCTCTGGATTTTTTTTGATATAGTTGGATTCTAAATGATCCATAAAGACATAAGCTAAGAGAGGGGATAAGCAGCTACCCATTGCTAAACTATCTGGTTGTTGATAAAAGTTGTTGTTGAAGACAAAGTAATCTTGAGATACATCAATCCGCTTTCTCATCATCTTCCACAACTACTTACTTTATGGCTTTATGCCTCCTTACCGTTTAATAACTCCAAATTATCTGAAAGAGTCAAACAAATCATATCTAATTATTGTGACAAAATCAAAATCTCATTTAAAGTCAATAATACCGTCAAAAAAAGCTTAACTAACACCAAAGAATCTATCCACTACATGAGCCGTAGTGGGGTATATATACTCTCTTGTTCAGACTGCGATGCTACCTACATTGGTAGAACTTACAGATCCCTTTCCACCCGATCGGCAGAACACAGTAAGAGAGATACCACTTCAGCCTTTTCACACCATTTAAAAGACAATAAACATGAACTTAAGATTCCTGATGGTGTCCAGTTGATACACAACATTCAAAAAAAAAATACACTCCGTTTAGATTTATACGAGGATTTGGAAATTGTCAACGACTTTAAGAAAAGTCCCAACTGTGTCAATCGACAAACATCCCTTAACCACAATTTTGTCCCCATTCACCCTCAATTATTCTCATAATTCCTATTAGTTTGCTATAACTTTCTTTTCTTCTATCCTATCCGCTATCTTCTTTAACCTATTCACCCCTTTTCAACTATTTTCTTCGTTCCCTCACTGGTTCCAAACTCCTTTACACACACTAATCATTACTAACCACATGAACCCCTCTTAATCAAAACCCAATTAATTCACCCTACCATCTTCTCACTGTTTTTTCATTTCATTTCTTCATTCAGTTCAACCCTCATACCCAATTTTCTCTCAATCCTTCTCTTTTCCTCATTTCACCTAGGCTTTGACCCTACATCACATTCCTTTGCTTTTTGTCTTTGACCTTTTCCGAATATATTTTACCTCCACACCTAACATTAAATCACCTTATTTCAGTTCTCACATTTAAACTCAGTCATTATTGCAATTAAATTATAACAATATTCACTCTCTTAATTTTGTTTTGCTAATTCTATTTTATTCATTACACCTGTTTTCTATATTAATTTAATCTTAACTTTATTTTGTATCAATTGGGCTCATCTTTAATCCTACAATTATTTATCTTCAATTTTACAGATTCACCATTGTGTCACAGGAATTTTCTCAATTTTATAAAAAATGTTTCATAATAATTGCATTCCTTTAATCATACATCTCCTACTATCAGATTGACTACATCTTAACTTCAATTTATTTACTTTTTAACTTTTTCACCTACATTCAAATAAAAATTTCCCTTCTACATAGGTATACAACCACCAATACAATATTAATATACTTTAATATTAATATGTTTTTGACATAGTAATTTCTTTGTATAATAATATCCCAATTCAAAATTTAAAATGTTCTATCTCACCACCTTATTATTTATTTTTATTTCTATCATTACTACTAATCAGCTCACTTCCTTCATCTTGATTAATTTGATCAGTTTAAGTTTATTTTATACAGTCAATTTGTAGTTACAGTTAAAAATAATTTTTATTTTGTAAAACACATTTTTTAAAAAACAATAGATTTAAAAAACGAACATTTTCAGATATTAAAATATTTACCATATATCATCGTTTTGGATCATATCATGACTTTTGTTTTAAATTCTTTTGAAAATCGACTACCTTCTTCCTCAACTGTCAATGTCACATCAAGCATTTCCTTACAAACTTTTGACACTTGGTCTTCATCGTTGACCTAAGATGGTTGATTGGGTCCTCGGAAAGAGTATCACCATATTCCCAGTGGTTATATCCATGAACAGCGGCGTTTAGCCTTTACAATATTATTTTAACATAATGTAGATTGATTTATAATCACAACCTTTGTTTGGTTCTGGGGCTATTTTGCAAGTGTTCAAGTACAAGTAATCATAAACACACTTGTTTAACTTTCAAAATTTCAACCATCTTTTCAAATTTAATAGTGGGATTACTTATTTGATTTTAGATTCACTGATGATGGACCGATAGGTTCGAAAACGTTCTGATGAACACATTTTATTCAGTACATTGGGATTTTTTTAAAAAATTTTAGTAAATATAAAATAGTAAATATAAATTCTAAAATTTTTACATTATATAGCTCTAACATTTCTGAAGAAAACGGTACCTGTTTTAAGCTTTTATTTTTATTTTGATAAAGGTTATGAATTTTTTAAAGGAAAAGGTGCGGATTTGTGCATTGCAAAGTTTAATCGCAAAAGTTGTATGACGAAGTTTAAAATTTAGCTTCAGAATCACGTTTATGTTAAAGTAGAGAGTACAAAGAAGTTTTATGGTAAGTTTTAGATCAAAATGAATTATAGAATAAACTAGTGCAACTTTTAATGTCGACATTAAAAATCCCCAATATAACGCTTATTTTTCGAGATACTGACCATGGGTGGAGAATGGATAATTTTGGTCTTAGATTATGTTTTTGACCGCGATGAAAACGAAAATGAAATTTATTTTAAATTTTAAGTGGGGGAATATTGTCAAAATTGCAATTGTACCCTAAAAATAAAAAAAATAAATCACGTTTCTTGCGTTTAGCTCGCTACAACTCTGGTCCGTTTTAATATTTTTTTTTCTAAAGTTTGTACACTATATATCACTCACTTTTCTGAGGACAATGGTTTCTGCTTTAAGCTTTTAGTCTTATTCTAGTAAAAGTTATGATTCTTTTAAAGTACAAGGTGCAGATTCGTGAACTGCAAAGTTTAATCGCAAAATTTGACTGACAAAATTTGAAATATAGATTTTAAATCAAATTCAAAAATAAAACATTGGTACAAAGAAGTTTTTTGGAAAGTTTTGTATCAAAATGTTTTATAGAAAACAATTGGTGCAACGTTTAACATCTACGTTATAAATCTCCAAAATAACGCTAATAGTCGGAGAGATAGAAGCGGATTTTGTGCGTGATAAGTGATATGGAAAAAGTATACGGGGATATGTTGAATTAGTTGTGTACATGACTTTCACCAACGGCCGGAAACCAGAGTTGGGGCCGAGGGTAGTTATAAGGGGTCAAAGTCGCGGATATTATTATTTTTTTATGACGCTCATGATCGAGATCGCACCAAAATTTGGAAATCAGTAGGCCATGACGTAACTAAGTAAAATTTCTAGGGTCGGAACGCTGCGTGGCCGACAAAGGGGTGGGGGTAGGGGTGAATATAAAAAATATAAAGGGTATTTGCGACGTTCGTGATTGAGATAGTGGACCAAAATTTGGGAATAAGTAGATCATGACATTACTAAGTAAAATCCCCAGAGCCGGAAACCAGAGTTGGGGATGAGGGTAGTTATAAGGGGTCAAACTCGCCGTTTTTATTATTTTTTTTTGTAACGCTCATGATCGAGAGAGTGCACCAAAATTTGGGAATAGGTAGGTCATGACGTAACTAAGTAAAATCTCCAGGGGTGGCACGCTGCGTGGCCGACAAAGGGGTGGGGCAGGGGTGAATACAAAAAATATAAGGGGTTTTTTGTGACGTTCGTGATTGAGAGAGTACACCAAAATTTGGGAATAAGTAGACCATGACATAACTAAGTAAAATCCTCAGAGTCGGAAACCAGAGTTGGGCATGAGGGTAGTTATAAGGGGTCAAAATCGCCGTTTTTATTATTTTTTTTTGTGACGCTCATGAACGAGATAGTGCACCAAAATTTGGGAATAAATAGGTCATGAGGTAACTAAGTACAATCTCCAGGGGTGGAACGCTGCGTGGCCGATAAAAGGGTGGGGGTAGGTGTAAATATAAAAATTTTAAGGGGTTTTTTGCGACGTGCTAGATTGAGATAGTGCACCAAAATTCGGGAATAAGTAGACCATGACTTAACTAAGTAAAATCCCCAGAGCCGGAAACCAGAGTTGGGGATGAGGGTAGTTTTAAGGGGTCAAAGTCGCAGTGTGTATTTTTTTTTGTGACTCGGCACAACATTTGTCCCCCACGCAGCGTTCCGCCCCTGGAGATTTTACTTAGTAATGTCATGATCTACTTATTCCCAAATTTTGGTGCACAATCTCGATCACGAACGGCAAAAAAACCCCATATATTTTTATACTCACCCCTGCCTACCACCCCTTTGTATCCCAAGCAGCGTTCCGCCCCTGAAGATTTTACTCAGTACGTCATAACCTACTTACTCCCAAATTTTGGTGCACTCCATCTCCATCATGAGCGCCACAAAAAAAAATAATAAAAACCGCGACTTATACCCCTTATAATTACCCCTTATAATTACCCTCGTCCGCCAATCTAGTTTCCGCCTCTGAGGATATTACTTAGTTATGTCATGGTCTACTTATTCCCAAATTTTGGTGCACTATCTCAATCACGAACGTCGCAAAAAACCCCTTACATTTTTTTATATTCACCCCTGCCCCACCCCTTTGTCAGCCAGGCAGCATTCCACTTCTGAAGATTTTACTTGGTTATGTCATGACCTACTTATTCCCAGATTTTGGCGCGCTATCTCGACCATGAGCTTCACAAAAAAAATAATGAGGAACGGAACTTTGACCCCTTATAACTACCTTCTTTTCCCACTCTGGTTTCCGGCTCTGGGGATTTTAATTATTTATGTCATGGTCTACTTATATCCAAATTTTGGTGCACTATCTCAATCACGAACGTCGCAAAAAACCCCTTATATATTTTATATTCACCCCTACCCCCACCCTTTGTCGGCCACGCAGCGTTGAGCCCCTAGAGATTTTACTTAGGTACGTCATGACCTACTTATTCCCAAATTTTGGTGCACTATCTCGATCATGAGCGTCATTAAAAAAATAATAAAATCTGCGACTTTGACCCCTTATAACTACCCTCGGCCCCAACTCTGGTTTCCGGCCGTTGTTGAAAGTCATGTACACAACTAATTCAACATATCCCCGTATAGTTTTTCCATATTACTTATCACGCACAAAATCCGCTCCCAGCTCTTAGACTATAATTTTTCGAGATACTGATCATTGGTGGGAATGGCTAATTTTGGTCTTACTTTATGTTTCTGATGGTGCTGAAAACGATAATCAAGTTTATTTTGAATTTTAGGTGGGAGAAAATTGTCAAAATCGCAATTTTGCCCTAAAAATAAAAAAAAGTTAAACCACGTTCTCCTTTAAATTAAAAGTTGCACCATATTTTTTCTATAACACATCTAGACCTAAAACTTCTTTGAACTCCATGGTTTAACATAAACGTAATCAAATAAATAAATTTTAAATTTTGTCACTTAATTTTTGCGATTTAACACTGCAATTCACGAATCTGCACCTTTTATTTTTAAAAATTCATAACTTTTACGAAGAAACTTTTATAAAAAAAAAAGACTGAAAGACTACAGTTACTTTCATAGTCTTTAAAGGTAAGAAATATATGCCGTAGAAATTTTAGAAAAAAATATCAAAATGGAACAGAGTTGTAGCGAGTTAAACGTAAAAATTCGTGAATTTACTTTTTTTTTTCATTTTTAGGTTGAAATTTTGATTTGACAATGTTCCGTCACATAAACTTCAAAATAAACCTCTTTTTCATTGTGAGAACCATCGAAAACATAAAATAAGACCCAAATTAACCATTCACATCCCATGGTCAGTATCTCGAAAAATTAGCGTTATTTTGAGGATGTATAACGTCTATATTAAAAGTTGTGCCATATTTTTTTTCTATTAAACATTTGTAACTAAAACTTTTCAGAAAATTTCTTTTGTATTCTATATTTTAACATAAACATGATTAATAAGATAAATTTTAAATTTTGCCTCTAAACTTTTCCGATTACACTTTGCAATTCACGAATTTGCACCTTGTACTTTAAAAAATTCATAACTTTTATTAGAATAAGACTAAAATCTTAAAACAGATACCGTTATCTTAAAAAAAGTGATCAACATTATAGTGTACAAACCTTAGACAAAAATATTAAAATCGACCAGAGTTGTAGCGAGTTAAACGCAAAAAACGTGATTTCACTTTTTTTTTTATTTTTATGGTAAAATTGCGATTTTGACATTTTAAGTACCGTCAAAAACATAATCTAAGACCAAAATTAGCCATTCACCACCCATGGTCAGTATCTCGAAAAATAACCGTTTTATTGGGGATTTCTAATGTCGATAATAAAAGTTGTACTATTTTTTTTCTATAAAACATTTTGATCTAAAATTTTCCAGAAAACTTCTTTGTACTCTCTATTTTAACATAAACGTGATTAAAAGGCTAAATTTTTAATTTCGTCACTCAACTTTTGCGACTAAACTTTGCAATGCATAAATCCGCACCTTTTCCTTTGAAAAATTCATAACCTTTATCAGAATAAGCATTAAAGCTTAAAGCAGGTTGTCTACAGAAATTTTAGAGCTATATACCAACTGTAAAAATTTCAGAAAAAAATATTAAAATTGAACAGAGTTGTAGCGAGGTAAACGCAAAAAATTGCAATTTTGACAATGTTCCACCACATAAAATTCAATATATACCTCATTTTCGTTTTCAGCACCTTCAAAAATATAAAGTATGAATAGAATTAGCCACTCACCTCTCCGTGGTCAATACCTGGTTATTTTAGGGGTATCTCCCGCTCGCCTATAAGACTAAAATTTTATTTCAATGTATACTCACTTACTTACACTTGTACCTTGTTCTCCCTACAGAGTGTCTCAAACTTAACACAAGAAAAACATTTCTTTTCTTCCGTATAAGTACAAAAAAGAAGTTTGAATAAACTTTTGCCCAGCTGTGTAAATATCAAAGAAAAATCTAAAATATTAAAAAAAAAAATAACGGAATCCGTCAATCAGTTCACGAAAAACTCAATTATGAAAATGAGCATAGTTTTAGGTGATGCATAACTTTTGAAACTATGTGTAGTTTTTGAATAATAATTTTGCAATCCAGGGTCCGCAAAAAATGCAAATTTGAAAAATTATGCTGGGCATAAAATAAGCAATTCAAATAGTCGACCATTTTTTAACATATACGGAAACGGACTTTGAACAATTGATATCGGTCAATTAGGACAGCTTAAATATAGAGATGGGTGAAGGGTTAACATAAAGGTTGTAAGCTATATTTAAAAGGTCGAAAAAATTTAAAGTAAAAATTCCATATTTTGCTCTTTCTCCCAATAATTGCAATTTTTTTAAAAAATAAGTGAAATTTTCAATTTCTGGCTAGTCAAATATTCTGTGAATTCAAATTTTATTTAGATTTTTGTTACATAAAAAATTAAGCACAAGGTTTGCGACTGGCGCATGTTGCGATTATTGAGACAAGGTGTATCCTGAAATGATTCCAGCAAAAAAATAGACTCGTATGGAAATTGTCCCATTTAAAACAGATCCTGCCTGAACTTATTGGATAAAAGAATAATTTAAAAAATCTAAACATATTTTTTTATTGGTGCACCATTTTGATTATTTAACACTAGAAGCACCAGAGCGGTCATTTTGACTGCTTTCTATTTTTGACCCTCTGTATTACTTGTTCCTAGTTGCTTTAGAAACTTAATAATTTAGGTCTTTTCCTAGATCTACTTGAGGATTATAATTCCACCTTTACAGGTATTTAGTGTAATTACTTTTTGAGATGTGTTAATATATACCTAGAAGCACCAGGGCGGTCATTTTGACTGATTTCTATTTTTGACCCTCTGTATTACTACTTATTCATAGTTATCCTAGAAACCCATCCTACATCTATTTAAGGATTACAAGTTCTCTTTTGCAGGTAGGTACTTAGTGTAATTACTTGTTGAATATGTTGATGTCTACCTAGAAAAATGCGGTCCTGATTACGGAGGAGTAGTACCAGATCTGAGCGATGATCAACAGATAAATTTGCACTTGCGTCGGCAATATGGAACTTATTTATTGAGAATTGTATATTTTGCTACACCTACAACTGGCTAAAATATATCTATCGACGAACAGCTTTTTCCTACAAAGGCAAGATGTCACTTCACCCAGTACATGGCGGATAAAACCGATAAGTTTGAAATCAAATTCTGGCTTACAGCTAATGTCTAGTCCAAATATTTATTGCACGGATTTCCTTACCTACGTAAAGATGAACAACGACCAGACAATCAACTTCTAGGGGAATATGTAATTAACCGTCTAATGGGCCCATTTATGAATAAGGGAAGAAATGTCAGGATACATAAAAAGTATTACGAAAGAAGGCTACCAGCAGTACTGGAACAATAAACCGAGCAAGATAAAAATCCTCCATAAAAAAAAAACGAAAAGATGGAATTATACAAATTAAAAATTTTCAGACACGAAGACTTGACCTAATCAGGGAAACCAGGGGTACCAGAGAAAAATGATCAAAAATTTTCTAGCGCTGAATTCTCTATACTCAAACAATATTAAAATAGGCATAGACAAAAAGGAGAAACCTAAAACCATTACCTACTACAACCATACAAAATACGGAGTAGACGTTGTAGATCAGATGGCCATACAGTGCCCAACCAAATCAGCTTCAAGAAGATGGCCGTTGCAGGCTTTTTTAAGATCTTAGATTTGGTAGAAATAAACGCTTGGATTCTTTATAAGGAAGTTACTGATTGTCAAATATCTGGGCAAACTTTCCTACTTCAGTTATCAGAAGAATTGCGACAAGGTCATCTGACTAAGGGCAGGACAATATCAACGGAAACAAATCAGAGATACAACACCTCAATCAAATAATAAAGGTAGGCAGTGACAAAAGCCTTCGAATATCTCGAACATGTGATGCGGATCGAGAAGTATCCTATAACTCATATCCTATAACTATAACTCATAATGCAATGAGGGTTAGATAGCAGAAGAAGCATCGGAAGAAGACGAATTTCATAGCTGAGGTTGGATGCAGCTCAAAACAACTATTTAGAGCTACTGACTCAAAAATTAAAATAGCTATGATGATTGCCAACCTCCGTAGCAGAGATTGCACCTGAAGAAGAAGAAGTGGGGAAACTATGACTAAAACTAAAATAAAACATGTGAAAGTCATATACCTATGTAAAAAATTTGTGTGTAGGTCTTGTACAAGCAAAATTAAAAAATTTCGTTACTACATAAATTGTGCTTAAATAATTAATTCATTTATTTAAACTAACTAAATTACTTTTGTTAGTAGATATTAACTCAATAAAGGTTTTCTTTTCAATTAAAAAACGATACGAAAACGACTGGTGATAGAAAATTCTAATACCCGTCATCTTGACCGCTCCGGTGCTTCTAGGTATGCAAAAATGTTGGTGCTTCTAGTGTTAAAGTACGCTTCAGCGTGTCTAAATTCAATTTTCAAAAACGCACGTGTTTTATAATTACCATGTCAACATCAACATATTAAATATCGATCTGACCCGACAGGAGTACATACCTTGTAACGTCAAATAAATAAAATATTAATAAAACATTACTAAAAAATGTTTCAAAAGCTTTATTCAAATATTTGAAAATTTTAATCTCTTAAATGAATGTGAAAAGTTCAGTTGGTATTGTTTGAAATATTTATATAAATATATAAATAAACATACGCCATCCTGGCCACGTCATTCTTGCTTAGTGCCTTCATGAATGCATGCACTTTCACACATGATTTCAAATCGACCCCGTTGTTTTTCCTCAACATACTTTGCAATTTCCAATGTATAACCCACATAGTCGACGGCTTCTACTGTTCCGATATTTTCTGAAGGTAGGCAAGTACAACTCGTTCATCTGTATCTATAGTGCAGTCACTGAAGGTGAATATGAGCTATTACCTCCGATTTCGTTGAACCTCCATCGATTTGCACGAAAATTGGTGAGTGGTTAGAGGATATCTCAGGGAACAAAGGTGACATGGTGCCAACTTGCGCTTTTACCCTGGGGGTGGATGCCACCCCTCCTCGGGGGTGAAAATTATTTTATAAAAAATAACCCCACAATTCGATAGAGCCACATATTATAAGCAAAATTTGTTATATAAAGTTATTAAAATAAATCAAACCTTTTGAGTTATTAAAGATCAAAGATTTTAATTTTTCGTGAGAAAAATGCAAGTTTTTACAAAAAAGTTATTATTGTCAAAATTGAGGCTAATAAAAAATCAAATAAATTCCTTACTAGAAAAACCTTTCAATTTTAACTGAAAGTGAGTTATAGGTAATTTAATGTATATTTCTTTCGTCGAGTACCCAAATCTAAGTATTCAAGCTTAAATACCGGGAAAATGATGCATTTTATAACATAAACTTATTAAACATTTGTCAAATCTCATTGAAATATCTATCAAATAAGTGCTCGAACACGTTGATAGTATTAAAGTTTATGCACCAAAAATGTTTCAAAATGTATCTTTTAAAAAATTTTCTAAAAAATGTTATTGTTTTTTTTTTTGTAAATAACTCCGTTAAATTTTAAAGTAGCAAGTTCATCTAATAACTGGTTAAAATTTTTTTCCCAAGAGCTATTAAAAAAACGTCAAAATAGTCATTTATACCTCTTACTTTTTTAAAAATAAAAGGTTAAATGGCCCCGGTTACATGGTTCTGGCAGCAAAATTGAAATTTTAAACGTTTCTATCTCGGTTATTTTTTACTCTACGAAAATAGTAAAATGGGTAAAGTATTTGCTACAAAAAAAACTAAAATTTAGTTGTTTATCATTTTTTACGTATATTGAGTAGTTTTGGAGTTATTATCAAAAGAAAATGAAAAGTACGATAATTCTAAAAATACTGATTTTTTTAAATTATACCTTTTTTTCAAAAATATGCATTCTAAACCGGTCAAATTTGTTTAAATAATTAACTATGATAACATAAAGAAATTCTTGTGAGGATTAGGTACTACAAATTTGAATTTTTGCGGAAATGGCCTATGTTTAGTTTTTAACTTTTTCCTAAAAAAATCGAAAGGGTTCTCTTATTTTCATCATAACTTGATTAATTTTGATGCTATTAACTTCTACTGAAGCTCATTTAATAGGTATTCCGAAGTACTTTGACAAGTGTTTAACAAGTATATTCTATAAAATGCATCATTTTCCCGTTATGTAAGCTTGAATACTTAGATTTGAGTACTCGTCGAAAAAAATATACATTCAATTACCCATAACTTACTTTAAAATAACATTAGTTTAGTTCTTTAAGTAGGGAGTGTATTAAATTTTTTATTATCTTTAATTTTGATAATAATAATAGCTTTTTTACAAAAGCTTATAGTTTTTGTGTAATACGTGAAAAACAGCTTTAAAACATGCATTTTTTTAAGAAAAAATAAAATTTTTGGTATTTAACCCTTTCGCTGCGTCAAATAAATACATATCGCTGACCAGTGCGGCAGTAGTTTTTTAACACTAAATGCGATATTTTTTCAACAATTGTTTTTTGTACATATGTTAAAACGGATTATTATAATTTTTCTTCTGAATTTTTGCAAGACGCACATGTGCGCTGTACGCAGTTTTCAAGGAATTTCTTTTAAAAATGCGGAGGACGCACTTGTGCGCTTGATACAAATTTTTGTATTTAGTAAATTAAATCGACTTTTTTGATCTAAACTAAAATTTTATTCATTCAAACAGGATGTAAAATATACAAATAACATATAATGTAAAATAAAAGTATACAAAATATTAATTTTTTCCTAATGTCTTTCTATATTGATACATGATATTCTCTGAAACATTTGCCTAAGCAGAGTCCAGGTTTATCGGGACATTCTTGACAATGATAAATAGTATCCTTACGTATCTTATTTTTATTGCATGTCCGACATTTTTTTCTAAGAGTTTTACCACGTTCATTATGTAACTCAATTTTTGAAGGTGTGTGGTTTACACCCGAAGTAACTGCTACTTCTGCCGTTACAACTGCTGTTCCTTGACATTTTTCTGGTAATAACTTTTCAAGTATTGACAATCGAAACTTATAATATGACATTTTGTTATTTCCGTGGTACTTATTATACAATCTATGAGCATTTTGCAAATATAGCTGAAACAGATGTATGCCAATTTTTTTGTACCAACGTAAAGTTTTGCGTGTCGGCGGATAATAAGAAGACATTTGGTCTTGAAGATCTACTCCGCCCATATATTTATTATATTGAATGATTGGCAGTGGTTTAATTTTCTCATCCCCTTGTCTATTTCTTACGGTTACCATCTCATTTTTATATTCAGTTGAAATGTAAATGATATCTCTTTTGTCTCGCCATTTTCCAACCATTACGTTGCTGAGGTACATACTTTTGGTCTGGCCTTTTTTTAACTTTGCGTCTACGACGTTTTTTGGACAGCCTTTCCTATCTTTTCTCAGAGTGCCTGTACAAAAACTATTTTTATCCAGTAGTAATTTGGCCAAGTTATAACTATTGTAATAGTTGTCCATATGAAGCGAATGTCCATGGTCGAAAAAATTACGCATTAGGTGTAGCACCACTCTTTCTATATGAGACTTACCAGCAGTTGCATCACCTGCACCAGCATATATATGGATATCCAAAATTGTTGAATCGGCTTCTGTCAGCATATAAAGCTTTAGTCCATACTTATGTCGTTTCTTAGGGAGATATTGCTTGAATACCAGTTTTCCTTTCCACAAGATCATAGATTCGTCTAGAGATAAATACTTTCCTGGATAGTATACCGTCTTCATTTTGTTATTAAAATGATCTAGCAAGGGTCTTACCCTATATAGTCGATCTACTGGAACTGGTTCATTTTCTTTTACATTTTCGGCAAAATGAAGGCATCGCATTATAAGCAAATAGCGGTCTCTACTCATGTATGAAGAAAAACAAGTCGAAAATAATCTATTTTTCTTCCAGTAGTCTTGTATGCTAGGCAATTGGATTGTTCCTGTATGGAAGGTTAATCCAATAAATATTAGCAATTCCGATATTGTTAATTCCTTCCATAGGGAAATCCTTGAACGGTCACATCCTTTGCTGGTAGAAAGAACTTCAACTGCATAACTGTTAGTTTGTAAGACAATCATATTTAAAAGTTCATCGTGAAACAACAGCCTAAACCAATCGTACGCACTATCACCAGGACTATCGACTAACAATCCACTTCTTTTTGTAAATGGAATTTGTTTCATACCGCTAGTTGTTTCGGTCCATTCATTGTCTGTAATCTGTACGTCAGGATTATCTGCAACGGTATTATTTAACTCGTTCTGTAGTACATCATCCTCAGTATCACTTCCAGAAGAGTCTTCCGAAACATTTTCAATTTCAACTAAAAATATTAATTTCAGACCACAAGTTTATTATTACATTTATTTACTTACAGTTATCTACATCAGAGTCTTCATAATCTTCATCTGAGTCTGAATTATATAAAAACTGCATCAATTCCTCAACACTCAGATTTTTTTCATTTCTCACTTTCACGGTCTTACGTCTTTTTACGCCTGAAGGTCCAGCTTTATTTAAATCAGCCATTATTATACAAATAGTTAAACTTATAATCACACTAAACCGTTTGAAACGACAACACCTTTGAAAACCTAACTATGTGAGTAACTGATCTGCGACGCCACCTATGAATAGCTCTGCAAACCTAACCACATGATTCACCGAGCCGCGACGCCACCTATGAATAGAAGTGACCTTTAATAAAATGCGGACAAAGTTTCCTTGATCTCCTGAAACTGAGTCAATTTTAAATGTATATGGAAATCACCATATACATAGGCCGCTCATGTGCGCCATACGCATTTTACAAAGAAATAGGAGGGCGCGCATGTGCGCTTTACGCAGCGAAAGGGTTAATAACTCAAAAAGTATTGATTTATGTTAAAAACTTTATATAACAAATTTTGCTTAGAAGTTGCCCCTCTATCGATTTCTGGTATTATTTTTAATAAAAAAATTTCACCCACGAGAAGGGGTGGCAACCACCCCCAGGGTAAAAGCGCAAGTTAACATCGTGTCACCTTTGTTACTTGAAGTATCTTCTAACTACTTACAAATTTTCATGAAAATCGATGAAGGTTCAACGAAATCAGAGGTGAAAACCTTCAGTGACTCCACTACTATTGCCTTTTGCTTTTCCATTCATTTAATGAATTTGCCGTATTCTTTTTATAAGCGTCTTCCGATTTTTGCGGTATTAATCGCGATTCTGCTTTACTATTTAATTAATCAATGTTTGAACTCATTGTTTAGCAATATACATTAAACAGTCAGTAATAATAATAACAATAAATTATTCTTATTTAACAGGTTGCAAATTAATTTTTGTTTTTCTCATTTCCATAACAACGAAATGTATAGATGCTGATGTACACCACAAATTCATCCAATTTACATTATTAGCTCTTATTTTAATTTTTTGTAGTAATAATACATGATTTCAAAGTGTACCAAAAAAATAGCATAAAGTATTCCCAGCATTTAAATCGCTTCCTCTATTTCGAAAAATCTCGCGTAGTTTAAAAACCTTAATATCCACTTATACCTTAATATATTTTATGTACTATATTTTAGCATTTATAAAGTTCAACTAACAAAGCTAGCTAATATTCCTATGTTGGTGTTATGTAGTTCGGGAATATCGGCATTCGTTGCAGCTTTGTATTTCGTAATAGCAGTAAGTATCCCCCAAATTTAAGCTTAACAAAAATTTTACTCAAATCATTTTTTGTCTAAAATGAATCACAAAAAATATATAGTAGGGGAGCAAAGTATGCTAAATTTGCAGTTACTCGAGCGTTATGGGGACCTATTGGGTTGTGAAGAGTAGGTCCTAAAACTCATTTCCATTTTTTAATTTAATTTTCCATTTCCAACAATCGTTTTTTTCCGATTACAACGCCATCTATCCATAATTCAAAAAAACGTCTCGAATAAAAATTGCCTATTTTTACGCAACTAATCCAAATCTGCAATAAAAATTGGGGGCTCCTATTTAAGACTTTAAAGTAACCCCCGACCCCAACTCATGGGAGGTGGGGGGAGTGTTGTGTTTGGTGCCATTCCATAGATTTTTCAAAAATATTGAATTCGTGTATTTAGCAGTTTTTTGATCTGATGTTCATTTCGCAAAATATTAGCTTTTTTTCTGAAACTTTGTGAGTTGCCCATTTCCTTACGCCCCAGTCTCCCGATTTTTGAAATATATGTACACTGTTTTGCGTGTACTTAACTTACCTTATCTTAATCTGACCATTTTGAGTTTTTTAAGGATAGATTTTTTTTTCGGACCCCCTTAACGGACTCCCCTCTAGTAAGAGCCAATATGTGGTAGAGGTACATTTACATGGTACAAGGTTACTCCCCAAGTGATAAACTGACGTGCTCGAGTAACTGAAAGAATCCCCGCTTGGGCTCCCCTACCAATATATTTATGTGTTCAATAAGTTTTGCTGTCCGATAAGAAAACACGATTTTATGATTTGAAATACATTTATTATTCCGTATAGCCTCCCCGAAACATCAACACACTTGTCCCAACGAGATTCCAAATTATAAATTCCATCCCTGAAGTGAGAATCGAGAAGGGCTGCAAAATATGTTTCCAAAGCAGTAATGACCTCATCATTTGATAAAAAACAGTTTCTATTCGTGAATTTTTTTAGGTATTGAGACAGGTAATAATCACTAGGGGCCAAATCTGCTGAATTTGGTGGATACTCCAATAATACGACCTTTAATTAAGCTATTGTCAAAATGCTCATATGACACGGTGCATAGTCCTGATGACAAAGTTGTTTTTTCTTCTGCAAAACGGATCTTTTTCACGAATTTTTTCCTTCAGCTGATATAAAAGCTTACAGTAATATTCAGAAAGGGTTGTTTTACCAATTTACAAGTAATCCACCAGAAAAATTCCAACAACAGTTATTTATAGGAGAGTCGGCTAATGGTGCGCGTCGGATAATTGTGCGCATCATTGCTTCAAGTCTCCTTTTTAATAAAATTGCAAAAACTATATTGTCGCGTCATATATTAACAACTGTCAGATCTATCCCACACAAACGAACATCAGGAGATACTTTACCGGATGGCAGTTATCGTTTACATGTTTTTGTATGGAATGTTATTGTTTGTGTGTCTGAGAAATGTTGCAATGTCCTGAATTTGCCTTAGGTGCGCACCAATAGCCGATTCTCCCCTACAGTATATTTTAAAAAAAAAATTTTTTTCTATTTTCAGAATATTAACCCCAAGTTCAATATTTTTATGTGCGTGGCACTGTTATTGTGTATAGTGCAAACCCTAATTGCGTGCTTCTATGGCCAACTGCTGTCAGACGAGGTAAGAATAAATTATTGTTATGACAAATATATTGTCATGTTATTGTATTATTAGACCAGGGCAGATATTCTTTCAGACAAAAAAATAGTAAACGGATGGAATTTATTGTAAAAAGAAGGAAACATTAAAACAGTTAACAAGTAGTTGGATTTCGTAAGTCCTAGGTTTTCACCCAAAGTAATCGAAAGTAGAACTGAAAGTCGACATTTGAACTCTTCGTGTAACTATGCGTCCACTGATAAACGATTTTACTAATTTTGAGTCATTTTTACTAAACTTTGGGTCATCATTGTTTAAACAGAAATGCCTTTAAAACCGGAACTAAAAATACAAACTCGACTTTTTAAGACGCTTCGATAGATGTGTTACATATACTATTTCTGAGACTCTAATATGGCATTTCTGGTTAAAACTTTTTAACCGGAAATGATATAAAAACCAAAATTTTCCATTTGTTCTCATCTTGCTAAGGCACGTCGAATGATATATCGCTTCTACTATTTCGGTGACTTTAAAACAGTACTTACGGTTACAACTCTAAAACCGGAAGTTCGATGTAAAGTTTTTCATGTTTAATACCATTTTGTGTTATAAGCTTTCATTCGACACCTCATTTGTCATTCTATCTGTATAATAACGGAGAAGTTGTTTTAGCGGATGGACGGACTGACGGACATAGAGTCATGAAACCGGAAGTATATATTTGTTCTCGTCTTGCGAACGCGCGTCGAATAATATATCACTTGTACCATTCTGGTGACTTTAAATGAGTACTTCTGGTCGCCTTTCTAAAACCGGAAGTCCTAGGTCAAATTTCTCACCTTTATTACCATCCTTGGATTATAAGCTCTCATTTGAGGTACCTCATCTGTCATTCTACCTGGTATGATGACGGAGTAGTTATATTCGCGGTCGGACGGACAGACGGAGAGACAGCTTAGGTCAAATTCCTCACCTTTAGTACCATCCTTGGATTATAAGATTTCATTTGACAGCCCATTTGTCATTCTACCTGGTATAATGTAGGATAAGTTATATTTGCCGTCGGACGGACAGACAGCCTAGATCAAATTTCTCACCTTTAGTACCATCCTTGGATTATAAGCTTTCATTTTACACATCATTTGTCATTCTACTTGTTATAATGACGGAGGAGTTATATTCGCGGTCGGATGGGCAGACAGCCTAGGTCAAAATTCTCCTACCTTTAGTACCATCCTTATATTATAAGCTTTCATTTGACACCTCACTTGTCATTCTACCTGGTATAGTGACGGAGGAGTTATATTCGCAGTCGAACGGACAGACAGCTTAGGTCAAATTTTTCACTTTTAGTACAATCCTTGGATTAGGGGAAGGGGGGTATGATGGGGTAGCTAAGGAAAATAACAAAAGTACAACATAATTACTACGTTTATTACTATTACTAATTGATAACACGTTACGTCATTAATCTAACTATGATTTGGTACAATCTTTGGAAAATCAACCTATCACATTTTTCAAGAAATAGCCATTAATAAGAACATTATGAAAAACCATCTTGCCCCATACTATGGGGTATGATGGGGTAATGGAATTGGGGCATGATGGTGATGCTAATTAATTCTCACAAATCAAACAAAAATGTGTATTTGCTCCAGATCTTCATTGTCCACCCTAGCACAAGCATTGTGAGATCAACATCCACAGATCTGGCAGCCTACCCTCTCCTCTTTTTGTTTTTTTCTTGTAAGTACGTACCATGGTATTATCTAAAATAATAATCCAATGTTATTTATTAAGAAATTTAAATTAACCCAGACTTACCACCAATGTCCCATCATACCCCGCACTCAATACCCCATCTTGCCTCAAAAGGTAACTTTGAACAAAAAAAAAATCACTAATTAAATGTTTAATGTATTCACACAAACAATATGCCATTATCAAAATAAGAATACTAGTCAACAACGATAAAAAAGACATTAATGAGGTGATCATAATTACCTTAAAATAACGATGGTTGTCCTTGCACAAAATTAGGTCAACGGATCGCTAAAACACTTTTCCGTCTGTAAACAAAAAACGCGTGCACTCTCATTCACGGTTTCTCTTGCAGGGACCGTTAGTCGAATGACTCTTCCTATTGAGTTACTGCATGCTATTCACCAACGTGTAGTTTCTTGTTTGTGAGCGGTACCCCGTCTTACCTCGAGACCCCGTCATGCCCCCATTCCCCTATAAGCTTTAATTTGACACCTCATTTGTCATTCTACCTGGTATAATGACAAAGGAATTATAGGCCAGGGTAATAAGACAAAAATATACGCTGCTCGTGACACTCGAGCAGCCAGGGTACTGAAGCGCTTTTTCGACAAGTAATACCTATAGGAACAAATTTTAACTATTTCCTGCGTAAGATCTGGCGGCCATTTATATTTATAAACAATTAACTGTCAAAAAATGGCATTTTTCCCTTTTTTTCAAATCAATGGAAAACAGTGAAACTTATGATTTTTTTAGTACAAATATCTTTGAGATTATGGAAAAAGCTTTAAAATGACATATTACAAAGTTTGATATACTCATTTATTGTTAATATATTTGCGAAAAAAGGTCGGAATTGAAAAAAAAAATATTTTCGCAATAACTGCTGTAAAAATTAGTCTGCAGGTTTGAAATTTTTGTCAAATGAGGGTTCTTTATTGCTTAATATGTGATAAAAATTTCAAAGCGATTCATTTAATTGTTTAAATTTTATTCGAATTGTTTATCTCAGTGAGCATTTTTTTGCACTGACATAAGTGTTCACAGGTGTCAAATGGAAGACCATTAACTATATTTTCAGCTTGGTTTAAAAAAAGCAAATAAAAAATGCACATATTAGCAATAAATAATTATGCAAAAGTATCGTAAATCTTTCCTTATAAACTTTTTGAATAACTTTTTCCAAAAAAATTAACTTTTTTACCCTGTTTTAAGTGCACAACTACCAAGTAATGTTATTTATATAATAATTGATAAAAAATTGTAATATATATAATTCCTTATATAACAAAATAAAAAGTTTATAAGGAAAGATTTACGATACTTTTGCATAATTATTTATTACTACTAAATGCATTTTTTATTCGCTTTTTTTAAACCAATTTGAAAATATAGCTCGTGCTCTTTCATTTGACACCTGTGAAATGGTTCTAACGTCATTTTTTTCTGACTTTTGTTATTGTAAAAAACAATGCTCTCTGGGATAAACAATTTGAATAAAATTTAAACAATTTAATGAATCGCTTTGAAATTTTTATCACATATTAAGCACCAAGGAACCCTTATATGACAAAAATTTCAAAGCTGTACACTCATTTTTACAATAGATATGGCGAAATTAATTTTTTTTGCATTTCCGACCTTTTTTCGCAAATATATTAACAATAAATGAGTATATCAAACTTTGTAATACGTCATTTTAAAGCTTTTTACTTGACCTCAAAGATGTTTGTACTAAAAAAACTATAAGTTTCACTGTTTTCCATTGATTTGAAAAAAAAAGGAAAAATGCCATTTTTTGACACTTAATTGTTTATAAATAAAAATGGCCGCCAGATCCTACGCAGGAAATAGTTACAATTTGCTCTTATAGGTATTATTTGTCGAAAAAACGCTTCAGTACCCTGGCTGCTCGAGTGTCATGGAAAAACCTTATTACCCTTGGCTATTATATTCACGGTCGGACGGACATACAAAGTCAGTCATATTTCGCACCTTTAGTACCATCCTTGGATTATAAGCTTTCATTTGATACCTCATTTGTCATTCTATCTGGTACAGTAATGGAGGATTTATGTTCGCGGTCGGACGGAAAGACAGCATAGGTCAAATTTCTCACCTTTAGTACAACCCTGGATTATAAACTTTCATTTGACACCTCATTTGTCATTCTACCTGCTAGAGTGACGGAGGAGTTATATTCGCGGTCGGACGGAAAGACAGCATAGGTGAAATTTCTCACCCTTAGTACATTCCTTGGATTATAAGCTTTTATTTGACAACTTATTTGTCATTTTACCTGTTAGAGTGACGGAGGAGTTATATTCGCGGTTAGACGGACAGACAGTATAGGTCAAATTTCTCACATTTAGTATAATCCTTGGATTATAAGCTTTCATTTGACACCTCACTTGTCATTCTACCTGGTATAATGACGGAGGAGAACTACAAAAACCCACTACTAGAATAGATAAAATGCTTGATATTCTCAAACGAATTTTATCCAGAACAAGCTGTCAGACATTGATGTATACTGTTTCCACAATTATTTAACATACTCGTACAGGGAGCACATTATGAGAAGAGCGTTTGAAAGGAAAGAAAAGGGAAATCGAGAAGAAGGCTCAATTTTCTTACTTGTGGAATATTTTGTCTTGGGAAATGCCATCAATTTAATACTATTTTTGTTATGTTGGGAGAAGACTTTTCATTATTTTGGCCTGTAAACATTTTTTATAAATTTTATATCTAACTGCGTTTTCTCTGAGCGCAACTAACATATTACAAATGCAACCAAAGTAAAGCACGCTCCTTTCACACACTAAGAATTTGTATTAAATATGTTTGTGGTTACTGCCTTCTGGTCCCAATTAATTAAAACTCATGTTTTCCGATAACATTATATTTAATTCGAAGTCGATGATTCACTACATGTTGTTTACAATATTAACTTGACCTATCCTATACGTGAATACCTTCCAACTACATCAATAATCATAATACTCTTTCTCGACCGAGTTAATGTTTATATACACATTTAAATAATAACAAAACATGACAATTCAATGTTACTTGCGGTTATTGAATCCAAGAACAGATACTACATGAATTAATGACTTTGAATGAGTTTTAAACATCTTTTGTACAGGGTGATATTATAATACCATACCTCCCCGTTTTGTTAAAATTACATATTTTTAAAATATGATGCTCCTCTTTCCCTTTTACAAAAATGTTTATGGTTACCTAGTACTATTTTCAAAAATTAAATTTCCTAACTATCCTAACTAACTGTAACATGGTACGTTTCAGAGTTTTTTTTAATCTTAAAAATTGTTTATTATTATCACTAATTCACTTTCTGTTCCGTCTTGCTTTTTAGTCTTTTCTCCATTCACAAAACAGTGTCCACATAAAAAGAGTGACTAAACCTATCGGGATTTTTAATATAGTCTTTTAGTGCCTATATGCATCTCCTATAAGCAGGGGAATAATCTAATCTACCTAACTAAAAACCTCGTATCTAACTAAAAGTCCTAAGCTAAGCTAATATTACTCGAATAAGTAAAAAAAATGTATGCTTTACTCTATTAATAATTCCTATTTCAGTCTTCTTTTGATTTATTTATATATGTCTTACTAACTTTAAAATAATGTACCTATAATAAAAATGTAATCTCTCTAAGAACTTCACTTTTTGTGTCCCTTTGCTTACTATCTACTAACACTATTGTAAGATATTGTCTATCCTTAATTCAAACACTTCCATTTTCCGCGAAAATTTAACCTGAATTCATTATCTGCATTTAAAAATAAGTAATTTATAATTAACATTACTTTAGAGAAAAAAAATTTACAGCTTTAATTCTTAGACATATTTCAATGATTATCTACCTACTTATTTGCTTAGTATCTTCTTAATTTTGCTTCTTTTCTTGCAATTTTTATGTGTCTTCTCTCATTTTTCCCACATATTTTACTAAAAATTCTCTTTTTTCTTTCTTTTCTTCTTGTCTGGTACTACAACTCATATAATTAATTTTTCTTCATATAATAGCACTTCTACAGTTTATATAATTCATCTTCATATACATATTTCATATAACAATCATATATCATTTATCTCTTATATCATTTCATATAACATCATAATCATCACTTCATATACTAGCTCCGATACCTTCGTTTTACCTTAATAAAAGAGGTTTCACTCGGATGTCTTAGTTCTCCGCCAATATTAACCCGAATTTTCGCCCTGATCTATACGCACCATTTAGGTGGTATAGTTAACTCAAAACACGAAATAGGTATTGTATGCGGTTCAAATTCTTCTAAAAATATCACAACCTCAATCCCTTGCTTGAGGCCGTTGTTTATTCACGAATAATCATGAATAAAATAGGTACCCTTCAAAACACAGAGTGGGTCTCTAATAAGCTTTCAAGCTTCTATAAATCACTTAGTACCTTCCTAATTTGACAAGAGCAGTGGGTTTCTTATTGTCTCTAGTTGCCTCATAATATTTAGCTTATAATATTGTTAGTTATTCTTCTTATCTATATAGTTCTCCAGATTCCTTATCTCGACTCTTCAGGTCGGTTCGTTAAAAATGTATCTCTTGCTTATAGCAATGTTTGTCTTAAAGCTCTTATATCAACGTATGTCATCACTAATCATTATTCATTAAAAAAAATCATTTATATATCATTTATCACACAAAATTATTAAGTCAGGTTCATATCATACAAAATTTAACACAAAATCGATGAAAATGTATCTATATAATCAATAAATATCAATAATAAAAACAACTGGCTAATAAAAATTCAATAATAGTATACATATCCGACAAAAATTCAATAAAAAAATAGCATATGCAAAAGTTAGATAAAAATATTCAAAATAAGTTTATATCTCAAACTTCGATAGAAATTTTTGGAAAAAATTCGATATTCCATAAAATATTCAAAAATAACCGTACTAAAAATCGAAATCGGATAGAGATTTTTCAAATAAATTCAATAAAGATTCAAAATTCAATAAAAATTCAAGAATAGCATATATAATAAACTTCGATAAAAATATTCAATTCAAAAATCAGCAAAGATAAATATTCAATTTTCAATAATAATATAAAACGAGGGAAGCATTTTTAATAAAGATAGACATTCTTACTTACATTTTATTTCCACTTTGTCTTTACACTGTCGCTCACTGGGTTGATCGTCTTCCTGGGTCCTGGTCCAACTCCCATTTTCGTCGTCGGTATTTCCACGCTGGCGCCACCATCTCTGCTCCTTTCAGAACACCTCCTCTAGTCTGCAGGATCAGCCATGTATTAAATATGTGTGTGGTTACTGCCTTCTGGTCCCAATTAATTAAAACTCAGGTTTTCCGATAACATTATATTTAATTCGAAGTCGATGATTCACTACATGTTGTTTACAATATTAACTTGACCTATCCTATACGTGAATACCTTCCAACTACATCAATAATCATAATACTCTTTCTCGACCGAGTTAATGTTTATATACACATTTAAATAATAACAAAACATGACAATTCAATGTTACTTGCGGTTATTGAATCCAAGAAAAGATACTACATGGATTAATGACTTTGAATGAGTTTTAAACATCTTTTGTACAGGGTGATATTATAATACCATAGTGCGATCACCATGGCTCGCTCAAGAAATCCCATGGTAAACTTTCACATTACACCGAACGTTTCAACCGCCGTGTAATCAGAAATGTACCATAGGATTACTCGAGCCACTATTGGAATGTCATCGTGCGTTCTAACCCTCGCACGTTTCAAATTCTTAGTGTGATGTGAAAGGAGCGTAATCCCTTGTTTCACACGCTAAGAATTTGAAAGTGCGATGGTTGAAGCGCACGATGACATTCCAATAGTGGCTCGAGCCATCATATGGTACCTTTCACATTACACGGCGGTTGGAACGTTCGGTGAAGTCGCCGTGTAATGTGAAAGTTACCATGGGATTGCTTGAGCCACCATTGGAATAGTCATCGTGCGTTCTAGCCGTCGCACGTTCAAATTCTTAGGGCTGTTTCACATTATAAGAATTTTGAACGTGCGAGCGTTTTTTGGTGCGGTAGTTTTGACGCACTTGTCCTTTTCACACAATAAGAATTGAGCCGCACGAAGATATTTTGCTGTCTTGTTTAGTATATTATTTTTATTTACTCTTTGTGGCTGAGGTAGGTACATGATGCAATGTCTGATATGTATTATGACAATGTATCATTACAAATGAGTATTTTTTGTAATGCGTATTTAATTCATTTGCAAATTCCTATTTTGTCAGTTATTATTTCTTGTTTTAATTAAATGCCTTAATTTGTTCTTATAATCGTTGTTCTACTAAGATATTTGTGGGATCTTGGATTAGCTCATACAATATATGTAATAAACTATTCTAAATGGGAAAGAAGCCACAATTTAACTAAAAAAATTATTTTATTAACGTTTCGATATCCGATTTGGGCGTCGAAACGTTAATAAAATCATTTTTTAGTTAAATTGTGGCTTATTTCCCATTGAGAATAGTTTATTATAAAAATACAACAATGGAAATAGCTTCAGAAAAACATTACCATCTATGTTTTTCATGTATGGAGTTTAAAAGACCCTCCGTCATCCACTCGTTTTTAAATGTTGTTCTCCTCGTTTTAAATGTTGTTTTTAAATAATTTCACACAAGAAGTGACTGCCGCCCTACTCCAGTCTTCACCGAGTCGTTTACTCTATAAAACTATACTAAATTCACAATCAAGGTGCAGTAGAAATAAACAAACCAAGACACTTCAATGTTACGAGGAGCACTCTCAAATTATGATTTTCAATGTATATAGATTGTATAAATCTCAAATCATGTGCGTTCTAACCCTCGCACGTTTAAATTCTTATAATGTGAAACAGCGTTTAGTCGAACTTCAATCGCACTTGTATAGGATAAGAGCAAAATTTTTAACATAATAAAATATCTTGCTTTTAGTCCGAAAAGATGTATAATGTTCTCTGGGATTGCCCGTGGTACAGTTGGGACAAAAGTAACAGAGGATGTTTAATGATGATGTTAATTAATTGTAAACAACCTTTTAGAATATCCTGTTACGGATTGGTTGTTTTAAATTTTCAAATGCTGTTGTCGGTAAGTTTCCTTAAAATAAAAAACTGTAAGATCTAAGTAATTCTTTTTAAGTATGTGGTATATACTTAGTTACGGGAAATCAGAAACTCAGGTGAACCATTTCCTTTTAGTCTGCTTTAGTTTACTTATATGAAAATATACCATAAATACTCCATAACAGGGAGCGTCTATAAATATAAACATCTGCTGGCTATGGTGGAATTCCAACTACCGCTTCATCTCTTTCAGTTAACTGAACTTATACTCACTGGACAGAAACGATCTATTACAAAAATAGAATAAGACATTGTATAAATAAAATTATGTGAAGACTACAAATACCTGGGAGTAAAGATCACTCAAGACGAAAATTAGATGCAGCTATTAAGGAACGAAACATACAGGGAAGGAATGGTATATCCTTACTGAACAGCATGGTACTGTGGGATAAAAATATTTCTAAGGAAAATAAAAGAAGCATATATGACACTATAATAAAAAGAATCACAACATATGGATGCGAAGTTTGGCCACTAAAAGACAGAACAGAGGAAATGCTTAGAACAACAGAAATGGACTTCTGGCGCCGCCGCCGTTCGGTGGGAATATCTAGACGCAGCAGAATAACAAACGAGAGAGTCCGAGAAATCATGGGGTTACACATAATATTGTTGACGGCATCGGGACGAAACAACTGAGCTGGTACGGACACGTAAGGAGAATATTTTATGTGTTTTCAAGTTGCATACATGATTCGATAAAGCTGCTTGATTTCAAGCCAAGTTTCCCGTCAATACACATTTGAACAGTTTATCGGAATCAATATACGCCAAAAATAAACAGCCCTGTATCTACATTAAAATCGATCGCGCGGTCAACGTGTACTGAATGATTGCCCAGCACAGGCTGCCTAACCACCTGACTTGTTTTCAAGCCGCGTGCTTGTGGCGGCGTAGGATAAACGGGTGTGCTCTCGGTGCATGCAGCTTGCAAGTCACTTGCAAGAGGCATGCACGACACGGCTCAGTTCGAGTGTGCAGTGAATAAATTCAACTCATGTTGGACATTTACACAGGACAACCAAGAAATCATTTTTTCACATGTTAAAAAATAGTTCGCCTGCGGGGGTGTTGGGTGAATTGAATAGCTCAGCGTTCACGTTGCCGGTCCTAAGCCCGGATGAAGGAGGAAGGTTCTCGGTTGAGGCTAGTAACCTACCCAGGGTAAAAAGAAAGCATACTCACAGACTCGGAGAAATGCCTCGGAATAGGACTAATTTAAAGTTGACGAACCATGCAAGGAAACGGCATATGAGTTGGAAGAAGAAAAATATTATCAGAGTTGCAACGTGGAATATAAAATCACTAAACAATAGAGAACATGAGATCGTTGAATAATTAAGACGCGGAAAGATCGACATAAAAATATGTGCACTTCAGGAGGCACAGAAGAAGGGAAAGGGACAGAAACAATACCGTGATTACACTCTAATATTTAGTGGTATCAATAGAGAAGAAACAGCTAAAGCAGGAGTGGGTATACTCATCCATGAAAACTTCAAAAACAACATTGATGATTGTTATTACGTCCCAGAAAGAATATTACACATAAAACTAACAACGGAACATAAAGAATTACATATAATATGTGGATATAGTTCAGAAGATTGTAAGCCAAATGAGGAAAAAGAAGTATTATATGAGAAACTGCAATAAACCCTAGATAACATCCCAAAAAAGACAGTCTCTTGTCGACGATCAATTGCGCATCAATAACACCTACTTCCCTCACAAGACACAACATAAATACACATTTCACAATAAGAAGGATCAGAAATCAACTATAGACTAGAAATCAACTATAGACTACATAACAACAAATAGAACATACATTCCCAAATATTAGATGTCGTAACCTCGAATTCAGCGAATGTGCATAGTCTGCTTATCTGCAAAATACGAATGGAAGTCCGACGGAAAACAAGAATATCGCAAACAGTTGAGAAAACATAAGGATTAAACATCGAAAGCATGTGGCAACTATCAATCAGATATCTATATCAGAAAAGACTAACTTCCAAAATAGAGCAAATAAAACCTTGGAGGAAGATAGCATAGAAACAGCATGGAAAAAACTAGAAGATTATCTGAATTTGGAAGCATGTGAAGCGTTGCGAACCAGAACAGTAAACATAAACCTAAAAACCTAACGGTTCTGACAAGAAATCAAAACAAAGTGTAAAGAAAAACGAGCAGCCCACTTAAAGTACAAATCACAACAAACACCAGAAGCTTACAATAGCTACAAAAAATAAGAAACGAGACTAAAGCATTTAATAAAGAAGACCAAAGACGAATACTGGCAGGTTTCTCATCAATAATGGAAGCCGGCTACTACGGAGTGCAAAGGCAAATCTGGAGATGTATTAGAACGCAGAGAAAAGAAATAAGCGAATTAACAGAAACTAACAAAATATATATCGATACCTGGATAGACTATTTCACTCAATTGTATAAAACAGGCGAAGACCAGACCTTACCAGAAACTCCAGAAATAACAACCAAAAATGTAATCCTCACAACGGAGGAAATTACTAATGCGTTAGGAAAACTTCTTCTTCTTAAAGTTCCCTCTCCTATCGGAGGTTGGATATCATAATGGCTATGGTCACTTTGTTGGCTGCTGCTCTGAATAGTTGTAATGAACTACAGTTAAACCATTCTCTAAGGTTCCTCAGCCAGGAGATGCGTCTTCTTCCTATGCCTCTTCTTCCTTGGATCCTTCCTTGCATAATAATTCTCAGCAACTCATATTTTTCTCCTCTGGTAATGTGACCCAAATATTCCAGTTTTCTAGTTTTTATACTTTTCGTAATTTCTAACTCCTTATTTAAACGTCGTAGCACTTCAACATTGGTAATCCTTTGAACCCACTGAATTTTCAATATTCTTCTGTAACACCACATTTCGAACGCTTCTATTCTTCTTATGTGTTGTCTCTTCAATGTCCAAGCTTCCATTCCGTATAGCAATAGAGAAAATATGTAGCATCTTAGAGCCCTCAATCTGAGAAGCAACTGATGGTCTTTGTTTGTAAGCAGTGTCTTCATTTTTATAAATGCTTGCCTTGCAGTTTTAATTCGGACTTTTATTTCTTTGCTTGTCATTTTTGTCATCAACCCAGGTTCCCAGATATTTGTATGTCTTAACTTTTTCTATTTGGGTTTGCTCTATCATTAACCTTTCATTTCCATGTTCTGTTTTTGAGACAATCATAAATTTAGTTTTTTTCTTGTTTATTTTTAGTCCGTATCGAATGCAATAATCGTTAATTCTATTTAGAAATTCTTGTAGTAATTCCAGGGTGTCTGCCATTATAACGGTGTCATCAGCGAATCTTATGTTATTTACTATTCTTCCGTTTATTCTTTCCGTTTATTAAGAGATTCCATCACTTAGCTCCGCTATCGCTTCCTGAAATATGGCTTCACTGTACAGGTTAAACAGTAGCGGCGACAGAACACAACCCTGTCTTACTCCTCTCTTTATATCAATATTCTCGGACTCCTGTTCTTCTATCTTTATATTGGCCTTTTGATTCCAATACAGATTGATGATAATTCGTAAATGTCGTCTGTCTATATCTCTGTTTTTCAATAATTCTATTAGTTTTTCTTGTCGGACCCTGTCGAACGCTTTTTCGAAGTCGATGAAACAGGAATAAATATCCAGTTTCACATCTAAGCATCTTTGAGAGAGGACATTAAACGCAAACAATGCCTCTCTTGTTCCAAGTCCTTTGCGGAACCCAAATTGGGTATCATCCATATCATATTCTAGCTTTCTGTATAATCTTCCATGAATCACCTTTAGAAATATTTTGAGGGTATGGCTTATTAGTGATATTGTCCTATAGTCCGAACAATCTTTGGCGTATATTGTTTTTGGTATTGTTACAAAGGTGAACACCAACCATTTCTGAGGGATTTTTCCGGTTTTATATACTTCATTAAACAGATCCAGTAGTACCGGTAGAGTTTCATCGTCTAGACATTTCAGTAATTCTGCAGGTATTTCGTCTGGACCTACAGTTTTTCCGTTTTTTGCGTTTCGTATTGCTTGTTCGATTTCCTCCATTATGATCTCTGGTCCCGTTCCGCTGTCGATTTCTTCCGGTTCTTGTCTATTATCCTCAAACAGATCTGTTATGTATGTCTTCCACTTTTTTAATTTCTCTTTGACTTCTATAATAATTCCTTCTGATTATGAGGGTTTCGTTTGCTGACGACCTGAGAGGCCTCATATTCTTCAAGTGTACCTCTCCTGCCGGATCTTGGTTTCCGACTTCCATGATCAGTAAGGTGTCTTTGGGCTTTCTCAAATGCCATTATGATTGTCTAGGAATGCCATTTTAGACCTTTAATACAGTGGTTTTCCGTTCTCTTCCGTATCCTTATGCCGTTGACCACTTCATTGGTTCATCCGCCTTTAGGGCCAATTTCTTGACCCTAGGACAAAAGAGTGCCCTACCTCTTACCAACTCATCCGCCCGAAGCCGTTGGTCAGTAAGTGGGGGATTGCTTATACCGGCAATCATTCGGTGAAGAGTATGTAGTAGAAAGAAATATAGTGACCCGTCTGCCCTCGGAAACCTAATAGCCAGTCGGGGTCGGAAGAAACAAGAGTTAGCCAAGAGAGGCTGATAGGAAAGATTAAAGACATTTCACTCAAGACTAGTTGAAAATGAGTAAAATGTGAAGGCCCTTACGATCCTCCAGGTGCGTTTCATAAGCGTATGAGTACTGGTACACTTTGTATTCCCGCTCATACTTCGGGGTGTTGACTACAGGCTGTATGGCTCGTCCAGCATGCCATAGCAGGGAGGATAGGATGTACGCCATTTTACAATGTAGACATCCCAGCTCCATGGCCTGACCTAATCCTTTCTTAGAAAAACTGAAAAACCGTAAATCTCCAGAACCGGACAACATTACAAGCGAAATCCTGAAATACGGTGGAAATACATTAACTGAACAACTGAGGATACTTGCACAAAAAATTCTTTCGGGACATACAATTCCTAATAGCTGGCGCGCTAGCACAACGTTCGTAATGTTTAAGAAGGGTGATAAAACGGTACCCAAAAACTACAGAGGAATAAACCTGCTTAGTATTGCTCTGAAATTGACCACAAAAATCATAACCGCCCAAAATCACCAACGAAATAGATCTTGCAGATGAACAACAAGTATTTAGATCCGGACGATCCTGTAACGATGCAGTTTGCTCGTCAGGCAAGTCATGAAAAAATCAGTAGAGTACAACGTCCCGGCTTACTGCTGCTTCATAGATCTGCAAAAGGCATTCGATCTTGTAGAGCCGAATGACGTAATTCACTTGTTGTGTGTGTCAGCCAAATGGAATAAATTCAATAGTTCAAATACTAATTGTTTTTTTGAAAAATGCTCAGACCTGTCGATGAGTATTTCAAATCTAAATTTTTTGCATACAATAATAATGTATACAGGGTGTCCCAATTTAGAGGTATGACATCATCGTTAATTTTCTTAAATGGCAACACTGTTATTTTAATGGCTGTTTAGATAGAGCGTATAAAGTTATACATAACTGCAAAATATCAAATTTTTATTATTTAACATTTACAAGATAATAAAAAATAAAGTTATGTCTGCAATGTGAAATACATTAATAGTTCAAATAATAATTGTTTTTTTTTTGAAAAATGTTGAGACCTATCGATTAGTATTTCAAATCGAAATTTTTTACATACAATAATAATGTATACAGGGTGTCCCAATTTAGAGATTTAATGTTTTTTTTTATTATCTTGTAAATGGTAAGGAATAAAAATTTGATATTTTGTAGTTATGTATAACTTTACACACCCTATCAAAATAGCTATCAAAATGGCCATATTGCCATTTAAGAAACTCAACAATGACGTTATATCTCTAAATTGGAACACCCTGTATACATTATTATTATATGAAACAAATTTCCATTTGAAATAATAATCGACAAGTCTAATCATTTTTCAAAAAAACAATTAGTATTTGAACTATTGAATTTACTCCAAATTAGACATAACTATGTTATTTTTTATTATCTTGTAAATGGTAAGGAATACAAATTTAATATCATGCAGTTATGTATGACTTTACACACCCTATCAAAATAGCTATCAAAATTGCCATATAAGAAAATCAACGATAACGTCATATCTCTAAATTGGGTCACTCTGTATACATTATTATTGTATGAAAAAAATTTCCATTTGAAATACTAATCGGCAGGCTTGCATTTTTCAAAAAAAAAAACAATTAGTATTTGAGCTATTGAATTTATTCCATTTGGCTGACACATAGTGTATAAACTAAACATATCGTCAGATATTATTATATCAAGACTATGGAAAACATATACAGCAGAAATAAGATACAGGCCAGAATTAATAACAAACTAACACAGCCGATACCAGTGGAAAGAGCCATACGTCAAGCATTGAGCCCGCTGCTGTTTAACCTCATGATGGATGAAATGAAAAACCTGATTATAGGGTACATAACGGCTGAAAAAATTATCTCTGTAGTACGCTATGCAGATGATGCTATACATATTTCAGAGAGTGAAGATGATCTTCGGAGACTTTTATATCAATTTAATATGACAGCAAGAAAGTTGAACATCATAATATCACCAAATAAAACAAAAAGAATGATAATCTCTAAAGATCTAATAAAGTGCAAGCTGGAAGTGGACAGTAAAATAATCCAGCAAGAAAGAAGTATCAGCTACCTGGGAGTGCTAATGCACAGTTATGGAGACACAGAAGCGGAAGTTGACCAACAAGTAAACAAAGCCAACAGAATAGCAGGATGTCTTAAACACACTATCTGGCATAACACAAATCTACGGACAGAAACAAAGGCTAAGATCTATAGGACAGAAGTTAGGCCAATTATGACTTACACTGTGGAAACAAGACACCCTAAGGACAAAAAGACTGATGGAAACACGTGAAATTAAAATAGTGCGAGATATCACAGGAAAATTATTATGGGATAGACAACGTAGCACAGACCTCAGGCAAAGCTGTAATTTAGAGAATATAACTGACTGGATACTGAAGAGAAAAAATAATGGTATAACCATATAAACAGAATGGGAGAAGGACGACTGGTAAAGATAGCTCGAGACAGATCACCAAACTGCCAAAGGAGTATAGGAAGGCCAAGGAAGAGATGGAGTGACAACCTGGATATCTGATGAGGAGGCATCCGAAGATGGAACAGACGCGAGCCTATCAAGGCAGCAGGAAGAAGAAGAAGAAAAATATTTGTCCTACGACAATTAGGGTCGAAGTTAATCACTTTTTTTTTAATTTATAACTTGTTTGTTTACAACAATTAGGAAATCTAATAAGAGATATTTGAAAAATTAAAGACTGAAGTTTTAATCTACGTAGCTTTCCAAGTTTAAATTAATTTATAATTTGTTAATCCTTTGCTACTGAGAATATAATTCTAGTAATAATTATACTTATTTTTGTTTTAGGCAATCCGTCTTTCATACAGTCTTTTTGCTTTAGCAATTCGATATAAATGAAGAGAAAAAGTATTTTTATATTTCATTATACATGTTTGTCATCGATTCAACATTAATTTAATTTAATTTTCTTTAAAACTTACTGATAAACTAAACTAATATAATGCCATTAGATAAAACAGTAACTCTTTTTATTAATTCTACCAACGCAATACCCCATCAGCAGATTTGCTTCAAATTAACGAGACACAAAAATTTAATAGAAATTGTTGTAAAAATGAGTTTAACAGTACCCGTAAAAGTTCGTTAACGACCACAACGTACAACTGTTATTCCGACGACCATAGTAATCACTGCGATTTATTATTTTATTTTTGTAGGGCAACGTTATTGCTTAAAATTTGATATACCTACACAGAGATTTAACAAATCATAATAATTGATAACGATAACATATATACAGTGAGGACGTTTGAGTTGGAATACATTCATTATCCCGGGAATGGGTGAATTTAGAAAAAAATGCCAAGATACATAGGTCGATTTTTATTTTTAAATTATCACTTTTTGGCATATATATCATACTAGTGACATCATCCATACGGGCCTAATGACGTAATCGATGATTTTTTTAAATGAGAGTAGGGGTCGTGTGATAGCTCATTTGAAAGGTTATTAAATTATCTATTCAGTAATATAAACAATAACCAAATTATTTATACACGGTGGCCAAAAATATTTTTTTTATTAAACTAATTGACACAAAAAAAAAGAATGTAAGCAATTTATTTATTTCAAAATACATTTTACTGGTGTCAGAAAAGAGATAAAAACGTTTATTTCACAAATAAACGTTGCTTTTCGCTTAACCCGGCATTGGTCGCTAGGTAGGTTGTTACGCGAGTGGTCGCGCGTGAGATTTTCTCTCACATATACAACTTTTGCCTTTCTTTACAAAATTTTACAAAAAGATGAGGTTTCATCAACGATAAAGCCATTTGCTTTAAAAAAGACACGACGTTTTTCTGTTTTATTATTATTATCTTTATATAAAATGTGATTATTGATGCCGCCAATATTTAACATTGAAAAATATATGGTAAGTTACCATCTAAAATTAACCCGTGAAACACAATATACGATTTTCATATCATCGACCACATCCACGGCGCCTTTTATTGCATCATAAAAGGATATTATTTTAGGTTTTAAGGGGAAAAATAAAATTAATTTTTATACACAGTTTATACACATAGTGACGCCGGTGGTCGCTTGATGAGAGAATCTCTCACATAACGCGCACTGACTCAACAATACGGTGATACTAAGTAAACTGAGTCACTATTTGAGCGGACGAGTCTATAAGATTGTCGAGGGATGATAGTTAGGAGACTAGAAGGAACTACAGCTCGCATAATTTCGCAGAAAAAAAGTTGTGCGCAATTTTCTGAAAGCGTGAGAGAAAATCTCATATATTGACAACTGGCAGGTTAAATTCAATGTTCAAACTGCTAAGAGACAAGTGGGGTGCAGCTTTAACATTGAGTTTATGCGAAAACAATATTTTTTTGTCAAATAAACATTTCTTTCTGTTTTGTGACAGCACTAAAATGTATTTTGAATTAAACAAATTACATACATTCTTCTTTTTGTCTCAATTATTTTAATTCAAAATTAATTTTTTTGGACAGCCTGTATAAATAATTATGTTAACGTGTATATTACTGAATAGAGAATTAAATAACCTTTCAAATGAGCTATCACATGACCGCCACTCTCATTTAAAAAAATCATCGATTACCTACGTCATCACGCTCAAATGGATGAGGTAACTAGTATAATATATATGCCAAAAAGTCATAATTTAAAAATAAAAATCGACCTGTTTCAGGATTTCTCTCCCAATTCGCTCCTTCTCGAGATAATAAATTTATTCCAACTCAAACGTCCTCACTGTATACGAAATAAGGACGAGCGAAGCAAGACGAACGTGGAAGATGTAATTGGAAGAATTACATAAATGAAATGGAACTGGGTAGGACACATGGCACGACAAAACATCGAAAGGTGGCCAAGAAGCATTGTAAATTAGAGACCACGCGAGCCTCGTCGTAGTAAAGAAAGACCACAAAAACGATGGCTAGACGACATCAAAGCAAAAATGGGGAGAAACTGGCACCAAATAGCACAAAAAAGAGAAGAATGGAGAAATCATGGGAAGGCCTTTTTCGAGTAGTGGATGCAAACAGGCTAAAGAAGAAGATATTAACTTATATGCATTAAGTTCCCTTAATTATCCTGGAAAAGCCCCTGTTAATATCACTTTATTTAAAGCAGTGCAAAAATTCTATAACAACAGCCAATCAAACACAAAAATCAACAACAGATTATCCGATAGATTCATGGTGAATAAGGGACTACGACATGGATGCAGCTTATCGCCAACAATGTTAAACATCTATATAAATGAGGTCTTGAGTAAGTGGTGAAAATCATGTTCTGGCATGGGAATACAGCTAAACGACGACTTAACACTATATACACTACATTTTGCTGACGATCAGGTGTCAATACGTCAATATAGAGAAAACCAAATATATGTGTATATGTGAAGAAAAAAATGACGAAGCGTGGTACTGTATGGATGTAAAACCTGAAGAGAACAGAAATTGCTCGCACAGGAAATGGACTTGTGGCGAAGATCGGCCTGCATCTCTAGAGTCTGACACATAACGAATGAACGAGTACGGGATTATATGAATAGGAAAACAAACAAAAATAGCAGAAATCCAGAAAAAACAAATTTGTTGGTATATCCATGTACAAAGCAAAGAATGAATAAACATCGACTACCAAAGCTGATAATGGAATTGCAACCCCCGGAAAGTAGGAAAAGGAGCAGACCGAAAACTACCTGGGTGAGTGGAATCCAGAAAGCAATGTCCGAGAGATATCTACGACCAGAAGATTGGACAGATCGACGCGGCTGGAAAATAAGAACCGGAAGGCGCAGGTTGCTATAAACTGGTGTTATATACATATGCAGTGTGTCAATTTGAAAAGTTGCCACCCCCTATAATTTGGTCCCTATATAAATTATAAAAATATGCAAAAACACGTCAAATTGATTTGTGAGGGGGACATTTTGTAGACCAGCTTTCAACTAAATTACATCAACTCTCTAGCGGAGGCGGACACTACCCCCAAAATCTTTAATGGAAAGGGGGATTGAGTGCCACCTTATTTTAGAGGTCATTCAATTACCTTTTCAAAAATACCACATAACTTATATTTCTTTTCAGTACTTTTGGAAAAATCTTGGACTCAATACTCTAAAAAAAATTTGTTTCTGAACTCGAAACTTAATAATATTTGTATGGTTTAACTTGATTTTTCCAAAAGTACTAAAAATAAATAAAACGCATGTGGTATTTTTGAAAAGGTAATCGAACGATCTTTAAAATGAGGTATCACTCAGCCCCCCTTTCCATTAAAGATTTTGGGAGTTGTGTCCTCCCCCTTTAGAGGGTTTATGTAATTTAGTTTTAAAACGGTCTATAAAATGTCCCCCTCACAATAAATTTGACGTGTTCTTGTATATTTTTAGATTTTATATAGGGACCAAATTATAGGGGGTTTCAACTTTTCAAATTGACACACTATATAAAGTGAACATATTTATAAAAATGAATAACCATTTTCATCCTGTTGTAACAGGGAGCCAAAGCCGTTTTATATTTCAGTTCGTTTAGAGAGATTAACAAGCACCCCATACCGAACGGTTTCAAAACTCGCCAGTTTTTCATTAGAGATAGCAACATATGCTTTCTCTAATGAAAAACTAACGAGTTTTGAAACCGTTCGGTGAATGGTGCTTGCTGCGCTCTCTAAACAAACTGAAATATAAGACGGCTTTGACTTCGTGTTGCAACGAGATGAAAATGCCTATTTATTTTTATTTCTATTAGTATTCGTCCTATCTGAGTAAGTAGGGTTCCATTTTCCTTGGATTTTTTCCGCGCTGGACAAATGGGATGTGAATTGCAAATAATTCTAGAATTCCATCATCTTCCTAGCTCCAGCATCCGCTGGGCTTGCATTTTTAGAAGCCACGGAGTTGTAACCAGAAATGGTCTCAAGAAAGTTTTTAATCTCATATTATTTATATTTTATTAAGTTGAAAACTTTGACTTGTGCAAATACTTACTTTTAGATTTCACCGTTAATAGTATGATAAGACCAAAGACGTTGTAACATTTTTGATCCTCTTGGATAATTTAAATTTTATAACAACGATACCTATACCATTTTACATCTTTTTATTTTTATTTTAAGTTTTTTTTTTAAACCATGGTAGATAGCCAACCAGTGAGATTTTCCCTTTTATTTAATTAAAACAAACATTAATCAATAATTAACTATTTAGATGGGAAATAAGCCACAATTAAATTGAAAAAAAAAATATATTATAGTTTCGACGCCCAAATCGGGTGTCGTTGTTAAAATACAAAATACTACTAAATTAAACAAAAATGTTGTAGCTTAGTAAAAAATTCTTCTAATAATTTAATTAACCTGACTCACTTATATCGGAAATCCAGGCAAATATTATACATAAAGTAGAAGACTTTAAAATTGCATTACCAATATTTATGAGTTGCGTTCCTGGGATGACTTTACTTAAAGATAGTTCATTCCATTACATGAAATCAACCCCAACTCAAGAATATGCGCCACAAAATTTCATGGGGTTGATTTCATGTAATAGAATGAACTATCTTTCCGTAAAGTCGTCCCAGGAACGCAACTCATAAATATTGGCAATATCATTTTAAAGTCTTCTACTTTTAAATGTATAATACATTTCTGAATTGCCGATAAAAATGAGTCAGATTAAACAAATTATTAGAAGAATTTTTTACTAAGCAACAACATTTTTGTTTGATTTAGTAGTATTTTGTATTTTGACAACGACACCAGATTTGGGCGTCGAAACGTTAATAATTTTTTTTTCAATTTAATTGTGGCTTATTTACCATCTAAATAGTTAATTATAAAAATGCCACAAGGAAATAACTTCAGAACAACATTAATCAATAATAATGTTAATAATCTACTAACCTATTAACTAAGAAAATAAACGATGAAGTGGAATCCAAAAAGCAGAGTCTGAGAGAGATCCACGACTAGAAAATTGGACAGATCGATGCAGCTGGAAAATAGGAACCGGAAGGTGCAGGATGCTACAAACCAGTGTTATATAAAATGTTAATGTGATTATTTCATTCATAGAGATTTTTGACCAATAGAAAGCTACAGAAATAAAAATTACAGCAATAATTTTTGATAATATCCCGTCGTCAAGCATTACGTCAGATGCCCTTCGCTACTACGCAAAAATGAACATTCAGTGACATTAATGATAATTTATGTTTTACAACTTGTCACAGAGACCACCAAGAAACAGGTTTAGCAAATATTCAGTTAAAGATATCAATAAAACATTAGTTAAAATAATTTAAAAAGACAGCTTTATTCATAAAATAATCTCAGCGAATTACCCTCGATCTCTAAAATTATTTTCGACTTGTTACCCCGTGACACTCTGACATAATTTCACTCCCCTTAGGGCCGTGAAATTAAATCTGTCAAAGTGTCACTCGGAAAAATTCAATAATTTTAGAGCTCTTGTGCAATTACTACTGATTATTTCATTCATAGGAGATTCTGACCAGTAGAAAGCTACAGAAATCTAAATTAAATTGATAATTTTTGATAATTTCCCGTCGTCAAGTATATTACGTCAGATGCCCTTCGTTGCTATGAAAAAATACATTCAGTGACATTAATGACAATTAATGTTTTAAAAATTATAAATGTGATGACTTTCAACCGTAAAATATTTATAAAAACTGTGTGTTTATTTGTACTAATTTGTACTTACATTAATAAATTACAATCAAATTTTGGTTTTTAACAGTTTTATTCATGAAATAATCGCAACAAATTGCACTCGATCTCTAAAATTAATATAGAATTTTAGAGCTCTTGTGCAATTACTACTGATAATTTTTCATAATTTCCCGTCGTCAAGCATTACGTCAGATGCCCTTCGTTACTAGGCAAAAATGAACATTTAGTGACATTAATGACAATTAATGTTTTACAACTTGTCACAGAGAATTCCAAGAAACAGGTTTAGCAAATATTCAGGGGAAGATATCGATAAAATATTAGTGACAATGATTTAAAAAGACAGCTTTATTCATGAAATAATCTTACCGAATTACTCTCGAGCTCTTAAATTATCGATTTGTTTTGTCCTGGTGACAAATCACTGAGACATGATTTCACTCCCCTTCGGGTCGTAAAATTAAAACTGTCAAAGCGCCACTCGGGATACAAATCGATAATTATGGATAAAATTATAATTTTAGAGCACTCGTGTAACTACTACTTAAAATATTTATAAATTTTCATGGTTCATAATCTGATAAGACCGAAGACGTAACATTTTTTATCCTTTTGGATACTTTAAATTTTATAATAAAAATGTACCATTTTTAGCTATTGTAGATAACCAACCAGTGAGATTTTCCCGTTTAATTAATTAAAACAAACATTAATCAATAATAGTGTTAATAATATATTAATCTATTATCTTAGAAAATAAACGAGAAAACTTTATACGAACAGACATAAAAGACCAACATGGAGAAACAAAAGTTATAGAACAACTAAACTACCAGTTTATGGTTTTGACAACCATCCTGAAAATTAAAATTAAACCTCCTGTGAAATTAGATATGCCAACTATGCATGATGCTGGAAAATGTATTTTAAAGTAGCTACTTAGCGTGCAAACACTGAAGTGTTAAAATAGTTTAGATTATGTTTTACATACCTTCTTAGTGGGCCGAATTGTTTTGATGAAATGAAGCTGAAGTTCTACAAAGTTATACACTAAATCTGAAAAGAAAAAATATGCTATTATTTATACAATGTCTATCTTAAATAGAGGGTGTTTTATTAGTATTTGGAAATATTTAAGCTGTAGATTCCTGGTTAAAGCTAATAGAGTAATCGTAATAGAAATATTAAGGTTTAACCAAAATCACCTAGTCCTGAAATGCTTCCTAAAGAAGATAGAGCTCTTTGAAAATGGCGACTTTTAATTAATTTTGTTTTAAACACCTCTAGAATGCTTCTTTTTAGAAAAATGAAATCTGGTACGTCTATTTATGTTCCAGATATACATAGATTCCCTAAATTGGAATTTCTAGTACCGGTCATAGGCAACCCTTTTGGGTAGGTAACGGTGATTTTATCGCATAACATTTTTGTCTTTTACTTTTAAGCATTTTTGACACTGAATTATTAATTTTTGAGGTATTCTAGTACTAAAGGCTACTCTTTCTTTGAGTCGACAGGATACACCGACCGTGTTCTACAAAAATGGATTTCAACCTTTTTTTTTTTTAAATTGAACAAAATTTGAAAAAATAAAAAAGGTGTATTTTACCGACTTAAATTAAGAGTAACATTTAGTACTAGAATACACCTTATAATTAATAATCTATTAATAAAAATGCTTCACAATTAAAGACACAAAAAATAATGCGATAAAATATTCCTTGACCTACCCAAACCGGACGCATATGACCGGTACTAGAAATTCGCAATTTATGGAATCTATATATCTCTGGAAGATAAATACACGTACCAGATTTCGTTTTTCTAAATAGTCTTTTTTTGAATTTTTCAACGAAAACATTTCGTTTATAAATTCGCAAAAGTGTGTGTGTTATTGCGTTGCCGCTCCTGCAATACTCAGATCAGATTTATCGATGGATTCTTATGTAGTTTTTATTTCTGAATACAAAACTGCAAACGGCATTTCGATATTTCTAACCGTCTTCGAGATAATCGACTTTAAAATCTAAAATGTGACGTCACAATCGTTTTATCTTCCGCCGACACACTACACGTCCAGCTGAAATCGTTGCTATTAAGTAGGCTAGTTTTTTAATCTCAATTTGTTAAGCAAAGAATAGGTTATTTACATTTGAGTTTGACACTTTGTGAATGTCGAACTAAATTTTAAATTAAGTATTAATAAAATATCAATGACATTTGATAGTGAATTTAATTATTATATAAAATAAATAAGATGCTCAAAAATACAATTTGCTAGCTAAACTCAACACAACTAGTAATTTTAGTAGGTAATTTTTTTGTTTTTGCAAATTTTGCCAAAATTGACAACATTACTAATTATTTAGTAATTATTAACTAATTAGTAATTATTTTTTTGCCATATTGGCAAAATTATTGACTAAAATCACTAACCACTTGTGTCTGAGTTTAGCGAACCGACAGTATATGAAATAATACTGTTTGGTATAAAAGATTATGGTCTGATATGTGCAATTACATCCTTTAATGAAAAAAAAATATCTGAAGATTTTTCTCAAATTATGGATACCAACAACATTTTCATTTATAACTCTTTTATTTTTAATTTAACGAAGAAAAGTTATACTTCATAAAAACCTCTTCATGTTCTAAGATTTATGATGCAACCATCATAATATATAAAATTTTATTAATTTTATACGAGGTATATAAAAATAAGAATTTCGATCAAAAGTAAACTACCTTTATAGTTTATAACATTTAAATTAGAAAGATATAATTGCACATTAAAACATAATTATTAATTCTGAACTACTTTTCATAATAGCAATTTTCCATATTATGACTTAAAATACGTAAATAAACAAAGTTTTCGTTTTGATAATGCTCGCATTTTCAGCTTGTTTTTTATTAAAATCGCAAAATTTTCCAGTCGATTTTTCTAGAAAACGGTATAATATAGCATATTGTGCTACAGACTTAACCCATTCGCTGCCGATAACGCGCCAGCGCGAGATATGGCTACTTTACTCAGGTGCCGTTCACGCGCCAGCAAGTGATAATATGGTTACTTCAGCTAAGTGTCTGAGTGGGTTAAAGCAATAGTAGCATTTAGTAGTAGCATATTTCACACTGTGATAATCCAGTGTCAAAAATGCTTAAAAGTCAAAGATAAAAAGTTATGCCATAAAATAACCGTTGCGCTACCCAAAAGGGACGCCTATGACGGGTACGAGAAATTCGCAATCTACGAAATCGATTTATCTCTGGATGATATATAATATGTGTACCAGTTTTCGTTTTTCTAGATAGAAGCGTTCTGGAGGTATTTAAAAAAACTAATATTACAAGACGCCATCTCCAAAGAGCTATAGCTCCCTTATGCTGGGCCACAGTAACGTCTAATGCCGTTAATTAGCGCATTATTTGCATTACATAGATGGAAAATAATGCGTTAATTAACGACATTAGACGTTACTGTGGCCCCAGCATTAGGAAGCATTTTCGGACTAGGCGATCTGTGTTAAACCGTAATATTTTAAGCCCAGGAGTCTACAACTAATATAAGTATATCCAATTAATAATAAAACACCATGTATACAGTATTTGATTAATATTTAATATCTACTTGGTTTTAATTTTGAAACAGGCTCTTCGGGTCACAAATTTGGGAGTGAAAAACAATAGGGAACGGAATAACTCTTGAAGTGCTTGTGGTAGCTATATTTACCACTATTCGACGGTCTCTTAATTTGTGACAACATAGTCGATATTCAAAAACTTGTCACTATAATCGGAGAATACAGAAAGCGAATGGGATTAGAGATTAATACCAAAAAGACCAAGTCATAATCATCTCCAGAAACTTGGATGCGCTTGCAAACTACACCATAACACTGAATACCAAGTCTATTGAAAGAGTGAGCGAATTATATACCTGGGAACGTGGCTTTTTGAAGACTAGGCTTCGAACAGGGAAGTAAAATATCGCATTGAGCAAGCTCGACAAGCTTTCGTAAAATTCAGAAAGGTACTGACCTGTTCAGAGTTCGATCCCCAACTGAAACTAAGGTTTACTAAGTGCTACGTATGGTGGGTGCAACTATATATCGTAGAGGGCTGGACACTCAAAACGAGGGATATAAACAAATTAGAAGCCTTCGAAATGTGACTTTATCGCCGTATCCTAGAGATACCATGGACAACGAAAGTCACAAATGTAGATGTCCTTAAAAGAATCAACCAAGAACGCCAACTTTCTGAAACCACCAAGAAAAGGAAAATGGCATATCTGGGTCACATCATGCGAAACGAAAAATGCCAGTTCCTTCAACTTATAATCGAGGGTAAAATTGAAGGCAAAAGGGGAATAGGACGCAAGAAAATGTCCTGGCTCCGAAACATAAGGCAATGGACAGGGATTAACGACATACAACATCTGATACACATTGCAAGAAACAGAGAGTTAATGGAAAATGTGATCGCTAACATCCATTAGTGGATTTGCATTTGAAGAAGAAGGTAAGGTATATGCCGCACTGTGCATTGAGGTATAACGCCAATGTCAAGGACGTCATGGGTAAATAATTCACTTTGAGTGGTCTAGCCATCTTTGTCTGTCACATGCACTTGGGACCGCTTGGTAAAAAAAATTGATAGATCAATTATCGACTGCCCGCGCGTTACGCTATTTTGTTCAGTATGCCTTTTCTATTCTTATTACGTCTATGTGGGTGCCTCGTTTGTTCACTCCGGATAACAAGCACAACCGTGAGACCACTTCAGAGGAGTGTTTGAGGCTTTTTAAGTGTAATACAAAGGAGTTTCTACGTTGTTTTATAACCAACCACGAAAGATGGACTCACTGGTACACACCAGAATGCAAGGAATAGTCCAAGCTGTCGATAACAACCCGCGAACGTGTTCCGAAGAAATCGAGGACTGTCCCATCGGCCGAAATGGTGAAGTTCACCGTAATCAAAAGAGAGCAAAAAGGTCACAGGGCTCTACTATATCGAATTATTGAGCCGATTTGACACCGAATTGCAGAAAAACGGCTTTATTTGACGAAGAAAAAGTGCTCTAACATAATAACACCTCCGCCGATGTCATGACCAAATTGGTCGAATTGGTCTACAAACTACGGTACCATCTACTGTGTTCTCCACATTTGACACTGTGTAACTTATATTTGTATTAAAATTCGAAAGTTTCGTCGCACGTCGGCCAAAAATTTAAGTGAAATGAATTCACCGCCGCTTTGTGGTTCCAAATTGTAGGGAGCAAAGTATGCTAAATGTGCAGTCACTCGAGCGCTTTCGGGGACCTATTGGGTTGTGATTATTAGGTCCTAAAACCAAAAAATTTAAGTAAAATTTCCATTTAAGTGGGGACTTTCCATTTTTTAATTTAATTTTCCATTTCCAACAATCGTTTTTTCCGATTATAGCTCCATCTATCTATAATTCGAAAAAATGTTTCGAATAAAAGTTGCTTATTTTTTTGCAAAGAATTTAAGTCTGCAGTAAAAAATGGGGGCTCCTATTTAAGATTTTAAAGTAACTCTTATCCCACCTCCGTGGAGGATTGTGTTTGGTACCATTCGATATATTTTTCAAAAATATTGAATAAGTGTATTTTGCAGTTTTTAGATCTGATGTTGATTTTGCGAAATATCGCGGGATTTGTATTTAAAATTTTAAATTTTCCCCCCAGCTCCCTCCGTGGGGGTCATGTTTGGTATCTTTCGATAGATTTTTGAAAAATATTGAACATGCATTTTTTTAAATAAAAATGTATACAATTTTTATTCAGTTGCAATGCGAAGCCAAAACTGTCTTAATTTTTACTTAGGTCAGAGAGCGCAACCAGCACATTTATCGATGATTTTACCTCTTGTTAGAGGCTCTTCAGAGAATGCATAGGCTGCTATCTCTACTTCAGGTAAAAATCTTCGACATTTATTAGTCCCCCATTGCAACTGACGTGAAAGTAGTAGGTGCGTAGCGGCATCTGCTAAATGAAGGTTTAGGTTTTTCAACCTAATAAAAATATTTGTAAAATAAAATACTTTTAAAATATTTTTAAACGAAAAACTTATTGGACAGTTTTCCTGGTGACAAATTCCATGGCTTCTAAAAATTGCATATATTGCACGTAATTTTTAGTTTTTCGATCTGACGTTTATTTCGCGAAATATTCGCTTTTTTTTTGTGAAATGTTTTGACTCTCCCATTTCCGTACACCCCGCTTAAATCGTCAGATTTTTTAAATATACTCTCTTTTGCATGTACTTAACTTATCTTATTTTAATCTGACAATTTCGAGTATATTTTAGGATAGATTTTTTTTTCGGGTCCCCCTGAACGGACTCCCCTTTGTTAAGAGCCAATATATGGTAGAGGTACATCTACAGGGTACCAGGTTTCTCCCCATATGATAATCTGACGCGCTCGAGTAACTGCAAAAATCTCCGCTTGGGCTCCCCTACCAAAATGCCGAAAAGGTGATCATGAACCTTTAAAAGCGTACATGTATTGTTCAAACACTTCGCAATTACTTTCGTACTTAAGGATTTTTGTCATCGCTGATTAAGAATCTGACAATATCTTTTTTAAAAACAAAATGGCGGATCCAACATGGCGGAAAGTAATTAATAATATCAATCATAACGCAAATTTTTAATCAAATTTGATAGTTAAGGCCGCTGATTACATAAGATTATTTTTTTGAAAAACAAAATGGCGGATCAAGTGTGGCCGAAAGAAATTCGAAAATTTTATTTTAAACGCATATTTTTTTGAAATTTCATATAATAATGGAATTTTGAAATTGCTGACTACCAATACATTTTCTTTTTAAAGTACAATATTTAGAACCTATTACTTAAGTACAATCGCCCATATATATGCAACAATCGCCAGAATCATGTTCTAATATAAATATGCGTCATGTCACACACAACTACCAGCAATGCATAGGCAGTTAAAGGCAGCTAAACCAATGTGATTCTGTATCTTCTCACTGTACATTTTGAGATTAATGGAGTGTATTTTTACGACATTTTTATTAATTCAAGTATATTTTTAGTTTTTTTTTCAATAACAAATTTTATGCATTTATTATTATCAAACCTTTAGTCAACGTTTATCTTAATACTTACCTGAAAAAGAAGAATGTGGTTTACAGCAATAAAATTGATAAAATACAAAATGTTTTACAGCGTTTTCAATATACTTGTTCTTTTTGACTTTCACTGCCGGCCAAAATAAGGTCGTAGATAGCTCACTTGTCACGGAGCTATGAATAAGAATAGATCCGGTCTGATCCCTATACCTGCGTATTACGAGTCTACGATAGCATGAGAAAACAACTATTACCATGAAAATCCCTAAATAGGGACTTTTTATTTTACCTAATGACCACGATTTCAGCATTTGGAACCACTGTGCACCGCCAGGGAACCTATTTTGCAGAAGAATTAAAGAAGTTGGAGCATCGCTGGGCTAAGGAGTACCGAGCTAACAGGAGACTATGCTCAGAAATAAATCAACACTTTTCACAAAATTTTTGTTTTTCCTTTTTGTTGGCTAATGGACCTATCGGACAGTTTTAGTAGACCAAAAGTATACAAATCTGTCTACTACTTCTAATCTATTCACCTAGTGTGTGTGCAGTAGATTATTATTTGCCTTATCTTCAATCAATATTTTTGTTTCTGTGGTTTTGATCTGAAGCCCTAATTCTTTGCTTATCCGGATTAGTCCTTCGGTGATGGTAATAATTTTCACTTCATTCGCTGCTAGTATAATGTGTCATCTGCGTATCGCAGGTTGCTGATTTTTCTGCCTCCTATGGTGATTCCTTCGTTCCATTCATCTAGTACTTGTCTCATTATATATTCAGAATATAATGGGGATATTGTGCAGGCCTGTCTAGTTCATTTCTTTGTTTCGATCGCATTTGAATATATCCGGTATACTATAACTTTGATTGGGTTTTTATCAAACATATTTCTTATTAGGTTAATCAGGTTGTTAGGTACTCCCACATTTCTCAAAATACTTCAGAGCAGATCCCATTTTACTGAATCGAAAGCCTTTCTGTAATATATAAAACAAAGCAGCATCGGTATATTGTGTTCCCTTGATTTGTCTATCATCTCTCTGGTGTTTAATATCTGTTAACGCGTACATTTTCCTAGTAAGGATCCGCTCTCAGGAAGTTTTCCCGAATACGAATTCTCTCTCAGGAAGTAGAATGTTATTTAGCCGTTTATTGAGTAATCAGTTAGTGGTCGGTTTTATGGATAAGGATAAAGATTGATTCGTACTATTAATCAGGTCATTTATCTGTGATCTATATCATATTGCACTATTACATCTAAGTCAATTTATCCTTGCTGTGATATTGCTTTTAGAGCCTCCGCTGCGATGATATCGATACCTGGAATCGATAAGTCAAAGGAACACTTCTTCTTCTTTATGTGCTGTGTCAGTATTCAGACGTTGGCCGTCATTATGTTTACAAGTTTCTGAAACCTTTCTCTATCGGCTGCTGGGCGACATAATTCTTCTACCGTGTAACCACACCATTGCCTACTATTGCACAACCATGAAAGTCTCTTTCGACCAATCCATCTCTTTCCCTAAACTTTTATTTGTAATATAGGGCAAAGTAGATGGTATGTAGGTCCTCTTATTATATCGCCGAAGTATTTTATTTTTCTCCTCTTTATGATGTTTATCAGCAGACGTTCTGAATTCATCATTTATTGGAGAACATCTTCATTGGAAGCGTGCGAAACCCAAGATATCTTTAGGATTAATTTATAGCACCACAATTCGAATGCTTCTAATGAATTCACCACTATACTCGGTCTGATATAGACCACATATAGAATTTCAGGGCTGAACAAAACAACTTGGCATTGCTGCATGACCGAAAACTGCCCTATTCGTTCCAGAGCAAAGTGTGGAAGAAAGGTTACAACCCTGATCTCACCTTCATCAGTATGTCTTTAGAGGACCGTTGCGTTATAAGCCTATACCAAAGACACAACATAGGTCCGTGTGAATAACCGTATATAGCGCTAGAGAAGCTCTCAAAATCACTTTTAAACTAAGGTTTAATTTCACAAAAGCCAGCTGGGAAAAATATACTGATGATATATTGGGAAACACAAGTGAAAAACATAATTCCGGTTCCCAAAAACAATGATGCGTTCATCAAACTTATAAAACGGACCTCAAGTAAACATATACCAAGAGGATGTCAACAACATTACACATCTGGTCTGAATGACGAAGCAAAAGACATTATGACTAAGTACACCGAAAAATATAGTAACGACCCATTCAGTGAAGTTACGGCAGAGATAGGGGAGAGACTGCAGCAAATACTAAGCGCCTCCAGACAAGAACGGTGGAGCGAGACATTAAGTAAAATGGATATGACGCACAGTAGTAAGCAAGCTTGGAATATGATCAAAAAACTTAATGGTGAACCCACAGAGATGAAAGAGCCATGTGCAATAACGCCAAATCAGATAGCCCACCAACTGCTTCTGAATGGCAAAGCAAACCATCTTTGCCAAACGCCAAAGATCATAAGAACTCAAGATCAGGAAACAACTCTATTGTGAAACCCATTTTCCATCGAAGAGCTCAAAAATGGTATTGACTTTATGAAAAATGAAAAATCATCTGGGGTAGACGAAATCCTAACAGAGCAGATAAAACACTTCGGGAAAAAAAAGCGAGACAATGGGTGCTCGATCTATTTCACATATGTCACTCTACCTACCTGATTCCAAAACTGTGGCGTAAATCAAAAGTAGTAGCCCTTCTGAAACCTGGGAAAGACCCTGAAGTACCGGGTAGCTACCGTCCGATATCTCTGCTATGCCATTTGTATAAATTGTATGAACGCCTCATTTTCAACCGCATCCAGGAAAAATTAGATGCAAAACTAATCCCACAACAAGCAGGCTTCAGACCAGGTAAATCATGCACAGGCCAAGTGCTGAACTTAACAGAGTACATAGAGGAGGTATTTGAACAGAAAGAGATAGTGGGAGTTTCCTTCATAGATCTCACATCGGCCTATGATACGATAAACCACTTCTTACTTCTTAAGGTGCCGAGACCGCTTGTCGATCGTTGGCTCTCATGTTGTGCAGCATATTAACAATCATTGTCTTATTTACAGCCGCACGAAATAGTTCAGTGCTAGTTTTCCCAAACCATTGGCGTAGGTTTTTAAGCCAAGAAGTTGTACGGCGGCCCACACTTCTTTTTCCCATTATTTTACCTTGCATGACAAGGTGAAGTATGTCATATTTTTCTGGGTGACGCATTATATGACCAAAGTATTCCAATTTGCGCCTTTTAACCGTGTTCACTACTTCGCAACTTTTATTCAAACGTTGCAAAACCCTTTCGTTTGTGACTCTTTCTACCCAACTGATCTTCAGAATACGGCGGTAGACCCACATTTCAAATGCTTCTAGGTTTTTCAAAAGCGATTCTGTCAGTGTCCATGCTTCAACCCCGTAAAGTAGTACTGGGAATATATAACATCGGACCATTCTTATGCGAAGTTCCAAATTTAGATCATGACTGCACAGGATTTTCTTAAATTTCATAAAACTTGTTCTTGCTTTGGCAATTCTACTTTTTATTTCTGTACTAGGGTTCCAGCTTTCATTAATATGAGTACCCAGATATACAAGATTACTTACTCGTTCAATTGAGTCATTACCGATTGTTACGTTATAGTTATTATTATTATAATACACATATTATTATAATACACATACGATAAACCACAGAACCTTGCTAACTAAGATCTATAACACTGTGCTTGACAATGACCTGGTAAATATCATTAGATCACTATTGTGTAATAGACGCTTCTACGTTGTGCTAAATGGAAAAAAAAGCAGACGGAGAACCCAAAAAAATGGTCTACCTCAAGGAAGCCTTCTGGCGCCGTCCCTATTTAACATCTACACCAACGACCAATGCACCCTCAGACTGAGAGTTTTGTTTACGCTGACGACCTTGGTATCGCCATAAAAGGGAAAACCCTCACACAAGTGGAGTCGACAATGGAAGAGGCTTTAAACATGATGTCAACTTACTACAAACAAAACTCATTAAAACCAAACCCTACAAAACCCAAGTATGTGCATTCCATCTCAACAACCATCTGGCACATGTAAAACTGAATGTTTCTTGGGAGGAACAACGCTTGGAACATACTGATAGGCCCAAATATCTTGGAGTGATACTAGACCGGTCACTAACCTATAAATTTCACTGTCAGAACACAAGACAAAAGGTTTCTACGAGAAACAACCTTCTCCGGAAACTTGTAGGGAGCAAGTGGTGTGCAAACTCCCAGGTCTTAAAGTCAACAGCTAAGGCCTTATGTTTCTCAACAGGGGAATATGCTTGTCCCCTTTGGGGTAGATCTAGACACGCCCAACAAGTCACCACAGCGTTAAATGAAACATGTTGAATAATGACCGGTTGCATAAAGCCTACCCCTCTACCCCTACTGTACCGGGCAGCTGGATTCGCATCACCAAACGACCGTAAATGCGCCTCACAATATGTGGAGAAGTTCAGACAAACTTTCGATGAAAAGCACCAATTATTCGGGTTCGACGAACCGCCAGGAACCAGCCGACTTAAATCAAAGAAAAGGTTTATGAGAAATGTCAGCGTCTAACCACCCGAACTGTTCCCCCCACATCCAGAACGACCTAATGGAATGAACCTGGACTGGAGGACCGGACAGACACTCAACCGCATACGCACAGGTGTTGCCCCTGCAAAAAAAAAGAACCTCATTAAATGGGGCATCAAGACAGATAACGACGCACTTTGTGAATGTGGAGAAATACAGAACGTGGAGCACCTGAGAGTATGCACACTTTGCCCATCACAGTGCACCCTCGATGATTTATGGCTCGCAAATACAGAGGGTGTAGACGTGGTCCGATATTGGGCAGAAAAACGGTAGTCGGATCCAGATACGAAAAAGTAAAGTAAGGACCTTCTTGCAAATATTCATCGACAGGCTTCGTTTACACAAAACTTAAAATCACTACGTGATATTTCGATCCTGGTTATTTTTAAGGAATACAACAAAAGAATACGATACATCCGAAATATGGTCAATCAATAGTTAAAACTAACCGGAATTTATAAAAGTTGCCTTGAGTTAGAAGCCTTGAGAAATGAAGAAGAGAAAGAAGCTTTCAACTACGTACAATTTATTAAAAATAACTTTACTTGTTTTGTCCGATTTTTTATCATTTCCTAAAACAAAACCAGTATAGTCCTTAAGAAAAAAAATAAGGAAAGAATGAAAAAATGCAGTAAACCGATATGAATAATGATCTCCTGCCAAGACGGGTGCCACGCCCGAGATACGCTTTAATTGAATCTGCGATGATTGTAAGAAAATTAATAATAATAACAGCGTGAGACTTGCGGATTATTGAGTTTGCTTGATTAAGAGACAGCGGTGGAAAAATTAATGTACTGGGTGTTTTCCATGATATTTTTCAGTTTATTAAAAAATTAAGGAAAAGTACTTCAATGTTCTTTATCATAAATTATTATATAGTCAGTTCGCTAAACTCAGACACAACTGCCTAGTGATTTTGGTACGTAATTTTTTTGTTTTTTGCCAATTTTGGCAAAACTACTAACTATTTAGTAATTATTATTAAAAATTACTTACTAAAATCACTAGCCAGTTGTGTCTGAGTTTAGCGAACGAACTATACCTCAGTTTTTATATATTATTAATAAAAGATTTTGTAAATATTACAAAAGAATTGATCCTTAAGTTTTCAGAAATTCTTCTTCATCTTCTATTTCTTTATAAGCAATTCTGCTTTTTCGTTGGCGGGTTGATATCTCTACGGAATGATGTTACTCAACCTTTTGCGCGGTCGTCCAACGCTTCTTCTGCTTATTGGTGCCTCATCTCTTGCTATTTCGACCACACGGTTCTCTCCATTCTGCTTATGTGGTTATTCCATTCTTTTTTTTTTCAATTTAGTGTTTATTCGTTTATACACTGTAAGTTATGTACATTTTCTTCTAATGTCTTCACTCCTCTTTCGATAACTCAGAGTATTTCCTGTAATTCTTCTCAGTACTTTCGTCTATGCTGTTTCCACTGTCTTTGTATTGTGGTTGTGTTGGATCTGGTTTCTGATGCATATGCATCAGAAATTAAAAAGATCTCACTGGTTCTACACTGGCTTTATTAAGGCCAGTCTATTTGCTTTTTGTACTTGATCTCCTATTTCTTTGCCCCGGTCACCATAGCTATACAGTGTAATTAAAAGGAATTTTATATTCACTATTTGTTCAAAACTTCTTCTTCTTCTTTTTCCCTAGACATGATTCTGTTTTTTTCAATGTGCCTCTAGTAAGTTGTTCCATCATTTTCGTGGTCTTTCCACTTATCGTCTTCCTATTTGGGAACCGTCTCTCGCTCTCCTGACTACCCTAATTTGTTTTCATTCGGCTTATGTGGTCATTCCATTCTATTCTTCTGTTTCTTCCCAGATATTAATGTTATTCACCTTGCATCTCCGTCGTATATCTGTACTTGTAGCTCTGTCTCATAGAGTCTTACCATCGATTTTTCGAAGGGTTTTCATCTCCTCTGTTTCGAGCTATCTTTTTTTCCTCTCTGTGTCGAATCGTGTTTCTGCCGCGTATGTCATTATTGATCTGATGACTGTTTTGTAAATTCTGCCTTTCGTTTTTTTTTCCGATATTTTTATTTCCCCATATTGTGTCATTCAGGCAACCTGCGGCTCTGTTTGCTCTATTCACTTGATCTTCCACTTCTGTTTCTAGCCTTCCGTAGCTAGATAGTGTGATGCTTAGGTATTTAAACTCTATCACGTGTTCTGTTATCTGACCTTCCAGCTCCAATTTATATCTTATTGGATCTGTTGTTACAACCATGCATTTTGTCTTTTGAGGAAATTAACATGTTAAATTTTCTGGCGGTTATGTTAAATTGGTGCAAAATACGTTGTAAATCATCTACACTTTAAAGGTTAATATTGCATCGTCCGCATAGCAGATTATTTTAAGTTGTTTTTCTTAGATATGGTATCCTTTTTAGTTCTTACTTTTTTATTGTTTCTTCCATGATCAGGTTAAACAATAAAGGACTCAAGGAATCCCCCTGTCTTATCGCATTGCCAGCTTCAATTCGGTCAGTTAGTTTATCTTCCACTTGACGCCCAATACTGACCAATTTATCTTCCAATACTGACGCCACCAATGTTGTGTTTAATAAGTTAATTCCTCTGTAATTATCCGGGTCCGATTTCTTTTTTAAAGAGGGGTATTAGGATGCTTGATCTCCAGTCTTGTGGTATTCTTTTTTGTTCTATTATTTTTTGTATTAGTTTTGATAGTTGTTCAGTTAGATCTTCTCCTCCGTACTTTAGCAGTTCGTTCGATATTCTGTCCTCTCCTGGAGATTTTCTATTTCTTAATTTTCTTAATGCTTCCTTTGCCTCTCCCTGTTCGATGTTTATTTCTTTGTTTGTCGTAAATTCAGGTGTTGGTGGTTCATCATCGTCGCCTTTAGCAAATAGAGATCGGAAGTGTTCTGCCCATGTTTCCTTCTGAATGTGTTTCGCTTTGATTAATTCGTTTATCTCCTATCTTTGCCCTTTGATCATTCTCCATACTTCTTTTTGTGTTCCGTAGAAGTCGTATTCCATCTGTTTTGAGAAACTCTGCCAGTGCCACCTTTTTATTTGTCTCACAAAAGTATTCGTTACGTTTCTGATTCGTTTGTAGTGGTTGTATTCCTATTGTGTTTGTTTTGTTCTATATTGTAAAAAGGCTTTTTTCTTTTCTTCACATTTTATCTTCACCTCCTCTCTAAACCACGAGGTTCTCTTCTTTAATATGTGAGTATTCCTTACTTCTCTCTCCAAGTGATTCTGTTGCAGCGTTGATTATGTTATATTTTTTGAGTTTCTGCCAGCTTTAATCGATGTTATCGTTTTCTAATATAATTCAATACTGACGCCATCAATTTCAGTTTTACATCTGATTGGTTCTTGGTGATTACTATTGTTCTGTTTTTCTGAGTTGAAATTCTCATGTTTAATTCTTTTGCAATTAATGTTAAATCTGTGGATTAGTCTTTGCAGACTATTGCTATCTTAGTATTTTACTTCTTTTTTGCATTCGGTACGATCTTCATTTGTTAACACTTTTGATGATTTCACGCATGATTAAATTGAAGATCATAAAACTCAATAAGTTCCCTGTCTTATTTCGCTGAATATCTCGATAGATCCTGTACGTTCTCGATATACAGTACGTAAACCTTTCAACTGGACATAGAGAATATACATTGAGATAATGATGGCAACTGCGCTCTGCCGATGACAATATGGTTAACTACTTCCAAATATCGAGGTGGACTCTTTTCTTTGGCCCACCCTGTATAGAGATACTAGTTTAATATTACATAACAAAAGTTGTGGATGACCACGCAGCATTGTCTATGAACATTGATTATTGACCTTTTCGATTTTCTCTCTGCATTCTTCTATCAAAATATCGGGTCTACCCCAAAATCCCGACAGCCAGAATCCCGACAGCCACAATCCCGACGGCCAGAAAACCGACAGGCCAGAATCCCGACAGGTTTGATACGTTTCTTTTTAACATATAATTACATTTATTTCTTGTTTTTTATTTTTTGTTACCAAACAAAAGTATTTTGTATTAAAAGTATTAACAAAAGTCGGAATTTTTAATTATGCGAGGATTGTTGCATGTCGGGATTCTGGCCTGTCGGTGTTTTGGCCGTCGGGATTTTGGCTGTCGGGATTTTGGCTGTCGGGATTTTGGCTGTCGGGATTTTGGGCGGCACCGCAAAATATCATATTGGTACAAAATACTTATAATTGTGATCCTATCTTTAGAAGCCTTGCACCCAGTTCTACAATGATCCAATGTATTAGTGTTAGTTTCTCTTATTGTTCTAGTTTAATGTTATTGTATTACATATTTTTGATAATGTAGTAAACAAATGAAAAAATGTGCTTATGTTTTATTTTTGCATAAAAACGGTATCTCATAATGATAAACAGAAATGAAAGGTTTTTTGTCTAATATTAAATGACAATGCCAGTTTCATTTTTTTTTCTTTAATAAATTGAAACTATTACCCGTATGCGCACGCCAATGATGAATTTAAAAATTATGAATACTATATTACATTATATTATATTATATTATATTATATTACATTATATTATATTATATTATATTATATTATATTATATTATATTATATTATATTATATTATATTATATTATATTATATTATATTATATTATATTATATTATATTATATTATATTATATCATATATTATATCAAAAAATAAGCAATCACCACATTTTAAAACTTAGACCAATCCAATTTTAATGTGCATGTCTCTACAACACCCCGATTTTCTCGCAAACAAAGCATTTCCGGACATACATTCATTTAGGGGTAACGGAACAAAATCCAAAATTTAGACAAAAATGTCAACATTTTCAATGCGTTTTATATATATTCATTTTTTTCGAATCCTGAGAAAACTCATAAATATTTTTGAAAAATTTAAACGCAGAATGAACGATTACTTTACTACCGAGGGCGGAAAGTCTCTGAAAACTTCTATAGTGTTTATTTTAATAAGTTGCAGGGGTGAAAATAAAAGAAAAAATTTAGTGTGATGTTTAATTGCAAATATTTCATTTAATAGAAACTTTTTATTAATTCTAATGGACTTTTGGCCCTCGTTAATATAGTATTTTTTCATTCCACGTTTAAATTTTTAAATCTCACTAACACATTGAAAATTTTGACATGCGTCAAAATTTTGCATTTTTGTTCGTTCCCCTTAAGTAATCTCTTATTATTTGTTTATTCAGAATCACACCTTTAAGTTTGTCGCACTTATTCACTACACTATTGACACCCTGTATAATTATTTACTTTAAACAAAATTTTAGCAAATAAATAATAAACCTACTATTAATATACTCTGCAAATTAAATATACTTTCCAAATATCCAACGTGTGAATAATTACGTACTAAACATTACTTTTTTTTATTACTTAAATAAACACATTAATATGTTTTGTTTTCGCACGTCAAAAAACATTAATTCAAATATTTAATTAATTATCAGATCATTATGATTATATGACATAGTTTTAATGAAGAGTTAAATAATATTTATAAAATAGTATTTTCTGTATGTACCTGTTATGTTTGACCTCTATTTGGATGAATTTTATTTTTTTTATAGTCCAGGCGAGATCAATCGGAAAGTAAAACACATCCTGATTTGATTCCAGTAAAAAAATATATAGTCCTAAATTGCTAGAAAATTACTCAAATAATAATATTTGAGTTATCCTCCCACTCAAAATGGTCCGAACCATTGTTTAAACAATCAAAATATCAAAATAAGAAGGAATAATTCGATTTCTTTATTGGTTTTTTGATTATAACTTTAAAACTATTCATTTCTGAGAAAAGTTGTACTAACATAAAAGTAGCGTAATTCAATACAAAATAGAATTGTCCGAATTGTCAGTATAGAAACTTGTTGTAAAATAGCCATAATTGCGAAAAAACCATACAAAAACAAGTATTCGCATTTTACGTTTTTCAATCATTTATGCCACAATTAGGACCTTCATATTTTACCCTTCTTTTTCTTCAAGTGCCGTCTCCTAATCGGAGGTTGGATATCATCATCACTATCTTTACTCTATCCACCGCTGCTCTACAGAGTTCTATAGAACTGCATCTAAACCAGTCCCTTAAATTCTTTAACCATGACACTTTCCTTCCTCCTATACTCCTTCGGCCTCTTATCTTTCCCTGTATTATCAGTCTTAACATTTCATATCGCGGTCCCCTCATTACGTGTCCCAGAGGTTTTACACAGAAAAACTTTATGATATAGCAAAACAACACTGTAAATTTCATTAAGTTCGGTTTAATAGATTTTGCAAAATAAATTTTGCAATCCAGCTTTCGCAAAAAAAATTCATTTTTTTAATGTTGCAGGACTGAAAATAAAGCAGATAGCAAGTTAATTTTTTTTTTGCTTATAGAAGTGTATTGTATTTTTCATTTGCAATTAGCAAAATTTAAATCGATTAATTACCACGGCGTCAGGAAATTTTTTAAATAAACATTAATTTTTTTTACTACGCGCAGGACAGCGGTGTTCGATTCACACAAGTTGATTTCCACCAACATTTCTTCCAATCTTTATCTAATATATTATTTTCTTACTCTATATTTTGTTGTATTTTAATATTTTAATTCCATAAAAATCAAACTAATTTTATTATTGTTTGTGAAATATTGTTTAAACAATTGCATATGTTTAAAAATAATAAATTTTTTTTTCTCTAAGTGAAAATATATGAACAAAGAAATTTTTGCTAAAAAAAGTGTTATTTGAAAGGATAGTGTATGTGTTTTTATTTTGCAATAAACAAATTTATTTATTTATATCGAAATGTAATAAAAATTAAAATGTATCAATCATTATCAAAGGTCATTGGAATGCCCAATCAGAGCAAACTATCCGCTGTCCTGCGCGTAGCACCAATAATTAATGTTTATTTAAAAAAAATCCTGACGCCGTGGTAGTTAATAGATTTTTGTTTTGCAAATTGAAAATAAAAGGTACAGTATACTTCTATAAGTAAAAAAAAATTTCAACTTGCTGTCTGCTTTATTTTTAGTCCTGTAACATTTTAAAAAAATGAGTTTTTTTGCGAAAGCTCGATTGCAAAATTTATTTTGCAAAATCTATTGAACCGATCTTAATGAACTTTACAACATTCTTTTACTGTATCATAAAGTTTTTCTGGGTGAAATATGAAGGTCCTAAGTATAGCATAAATGGTTGAAAAACGTAAAATGCGAATAATTGTTTTTGTATGGTTTTTTCGCAATTATTGCTATTTTGCAACAAGGGTGACTATTTTTTAAATCTTTAACCAATTCCATATTGTAGAAAATTTAATTGCGCAACTTTTATGTCAGTACGGCCTTTCTCTCAAATGAATAGTTTTAAAGTTATAATCAAAAAACCAGGGAAAAATCGATTTTTTCCTTTATTTCTTGACATTTTGATTATTTAAACAATGTTCCTGACCTTTTTGAGAGGGAGGATAACTCAAATATTATTAAAGTTATTTTCATGCAATTTCTGCAAAAAAATTTGAGTCACCTCTCAAGGTCCAAATGTACTAATATTTGTACTGATGCGCCCTGTTCTAATACTTCAAAACAGATTTTGCCTGGACTACGATAGATGCAACCAACAACGATAATATCTGCATAAAACGCATTTATATGATTATTAATACCGCGAATAGAGACAAAATTATTCACCATTTTTCTGGCTAGAATATAGAACAACTTCAGGAATTCCCGTTGAATTATGCAAATACACAGTGGAAAATTCCCAAAAAATGCTAATCAAGTCTGGTATTCTTCAAGAAGTATACAGTTAAAAGCAAACAGAACGGATGCATCGTCGACTCAACTTGGAAAAACAAACCAAACTTTCACAAAATTCTTATTCAAAAAGAAACCGCCCCGCTAAATAAGCAGAATACATCACGTATAAAAATGTGTCACAACGCTCGCTTTATTCTTTATATCGTTATCCATAGTTCCATGGATTGCTTTGTTTTTGGTGATATGTAAATTATTAAAACGTCTTTCGTCATTATGTCCGGGGAATCTTGTAATCTACTTTAAACTTACTTCCAGATTACGTAGACACCTGAAACTTTCAGAACAGCTCAAAACTCGATTAAAATGCAATATTTAGATTAGGTTAGGCAGAAAAAACCATCGACGATAGACAGTATTCACATAATAAGACAAATCACGGAAAAAGCATATGAACACAACATGGAACTGCATATGCTTTTTGTGGATTTTAAACAGGCCTTTGATAAAGTAAAAAGAGAAGAACTAGTAGAAGATCTAACACGCATAAAAATACCAGGCAAATTAATACAGTTAATAAAAATGACAATAAAAGAGGCACAAGCAGTAATAGATTTAGGTCAAAAGACAACAGAGAAGATTAGGGTCCAAAACGGAGTCAGACAAGGGGATGCCCTGTCAACTGAGTTATGTACTACAGCTCTAGATTGTGCAATAAAAGAAGCAACAAATAACGGAATAATTAATAGAAATGCAGTACAAATAGTAGGTTATAAAGATAATATGGTTATAATAGCCCGGGACAAAAGATCATTAATTAAGGCATTCTCTGAAATAGAAAAAGGGGCAAAAAGAAGAGGACTAGACATAAATATGGAAAAAATAAAGTACATGAACGCAAGCAGATTGAAGAAAACAAGACTATCACAAAATGATAACAGATAATTACAGATTTGGGAAGTAGATACATTCAAATACTTGGGAACGATGATTAGTAGAGATAATGAAAGAATAGACCTGAAACAGAAACTACAAGCAGGAAATAGAGCTTACCACAAAAATAAAAAAATAATAAAAGATAAAAAATTAAGCAGAAATACAAAGATGCAAATATATAAGACTACCATAAGGCCAGTGGTAATGTATGCCATAAAAACCAACACCCTAACGTTAAAAGAAGAAGAACAGCTGAAAGTATTTGAAAGAAAAATAATGCGCAACATTCTGGGAACAAAAGTAATAAATGAAAACGAAAGAAGACCCTGGATGAACCACGAAATAGAACAATGGATGGAAGGAGAAAACATAGTGAAAGAAGCAAAAGCACGACAAATAAGGTGGTATGGTCATATAAGTAGAAAAAGTGAAGATGATCCCATTAAAGTTATTACCAACTGGATACCCCCTGAAGCAAGAGCACGAGGCAGACCAAAAGCAAGATGGAAACAGCAAGTCGAAAACGACTTAAGAGTTATGGGAATTCGAAACTGGAAAAAAAAGACTGAGAACCGAAATGAGTGGAGAAAAGTAGTGACGGAAACGAAGACACACCAGAAGCTTTGAGGTGACAGATTAGAAGAAAAGTGGACTGATCCCCCATGTCTTAACGGATCATTAAATTGAAAAACAGCTATAACTTCCACGGGAGTGTACAGCTTATATACATATACATTTAGGTACTTTTTTTTATAAAATAGTATTTTTTTTTTATATTACACTAAATTTATATAATATATTAAATCAATTATGGTCTAGTGGCTAGTATACCTGGCTTTCAGCCAGGAAGTTCGGGATCGATTTTAAAATAAAGAATCGTTTTTATTTTTAAAATTGACATTTTTATTTGAAACATAATCGTATAATAATGTAACACTTTTTATATTGTGTCCTATAAATAATAAAGACGTGGTATTATAAAAAGCTCTTGTTTAATAAAAGTGTAATTCTTTAAACGAACTTTGTTTTTGTTTTATGAATAATAATATCGTGTGGCATTTTTAGCGGGGAGATCCTTTCGGACAGGTCTCGGCACCACTTGCATCTTTAACCCTGTTTCAAGTAACTAATGTCGATGTACACTAGCCCAGGGGGACAGACGCGACTGCTTAACGTACTCTCCGAGGCACGGTGAACTTCTCGTATCATTTTAAGAAATAAAAAATGGATTTTTTGTGCCGGGGCTCCAACCTGGGCGCTCTGGCTTATGAGGCAAGTATCATGCCGCTGCGCTACGGCTTTTCACATCATTACTTATTGCAAGAGTCAATAAATTAAAAACTAGTAGTCAAGGAAATGAAGCTGGAAAAATGGCAAAACCTCGCAATTTTTCGTCCAGCATCGATTTGTACAAAAATTTGGGATTTGGGTGAAAACCATTCCTAATTGTAAAAAATTATAAAATAACAGTTTCAACTTTAATATTGTCAACATTTGCTTCTTATTAGTTACAATAATGATTGTTTTATGCTTTAAGATATAATATCATAATATTTCAACCCTTAAAACCACCCTTGTTGGAGCTATATATAAAAAGTTTGCTTATCCTAAAAGAATAATTTCAGCTTGCATCAATTTACATAAAAATTTGGGGTTAGGATCATCTTACCCTGTACTTTATATTCTATATCATGCTCAAGGGCGTTGATTATTTTTTGTGGTTTAAACTACCCATTATTGTCAAAAATTATATAAAAACATTGTAAACTTCAATATAGGTAGAATTTGGTTTTGACTGGTTAAATAATGATTGTTTTATGCTTTAGAATATAATATCATAGTATTTCTACCCTTAAAAACCACCCTTAATAACATTGCAATTTTTATAAGTAGACAATTTAATAGATGTATACAGAAAAAAAGTAGAATTAAAGAATCACAAAAACATTTATTTACACAAAAATACGAACTTACAAATATGTAAAAATACACATAAAAATAGTTTTTTAGTCATTATCCAGTATTAGTCCAAGTAATGAAGCTTAAAATAGGACAAAACCTCGCAATTTTTACAGAATGGATCGATTTGCTTGAAAATTTGAGAATAAGTAGTGGATAGTCCAAGGATCAAAATCTATATGATGCCAAAAGGCGCTTTTACCATGGGGGTGGTTGCCACCCCATGTCGGGGGTGAAATTTTTTTAATTATATTTTGACCCCAAAATTTGGTAAAAACATTCATTCTAAGCAAAAAATGTTCTATACATTTTTTTGATAAAATTAATAGTTTTCTATTTATTCGCTATCGAAAGTGTTAGTTTTATATTAAAAAATTAATGTTTTTAATCAGTTTTCTGCAAATAACTCAAAAAGTTTTTGTTTTATCAAAACCACTTTGCTTAAAAAAATGTACCTTTTGAAAAAATCAACAAAACCGTATTTTTAAATTTTCTTTAAGACCGATAGTAATCGAGCTATACTTTATTATATGTTAGGTCTTCTTCGGCAAATGCTAAATACTGTAGTTTCAAAGTCAAAAGACGGGAAAACTATGCATTTTTCGAGGATCACTTGTTTAAACTAATTTGAATTATTTAAAAATATCTATCGTCAGAAATAAAAAAAAGTCTTTAGCTCAAAAATTAGGTGGCTTATAATGAAAAGAATGTCAGACCCTATATTTTTCAGCGAAAAAGTGATCGAAAGCAAACCCCTAATCACCACCCTGATTAAAATTAATCATTGACCTTATTTCGTCTTCTTTACTTATGTATTATTAATAGGTTCTAGAAGTTCAACTGGTTTAGAATGATTAGTTTTTAAAAAAATGGAGTCAAAAGCAAATATCGAATTTTTGAAGTTTGGTAAAAAATTCCCTTTTCTTCAGAATAGAAAGATTATCATCAGAGATACAAAAAAATATTTAAATATAAAATTGTAGCTTATTTAATTCCCAAGAATTTGGTTTGCAAAAATTTTCTCTATGGTAATAATTGATTGAGCTATTGACAATTAAATCTTGTAATAACATGCAAAAATCACCTTTACTAACCCTTTCAAAGTCACCACTTTTTGCGACTGAGGGTTTTAAAAGGATTTGATATTAACAGTCTTATAGATCTTGTATAAACCTACCAAATTATTTTCTAACAAACTTTCTAAGATAAAAATTAAAAAGGTTACGGTTAAAAAATCAATATATTTAAAAAAAAAGAAATCCAATTGGAAGCATAATAATATAAGTTAGCTTTGCTTTTAGTCATTGGCCTTATTAATTCTTCTTTATTTATGTATTATTAATAGATTTTAAAAGTTTGACTGGCTTAGAATGATTAGTTTTAAAAAAACTAGAGTTAAAAGCGAATAACGACTTTTTGTAGTTTGGTAAAAAATGCCATTTTCTTCAAAATAGAAAGATTAGCATCAGATATACGAAAAAATGTTTTAATATGAGATTGTAGGTTATTTAATTCCCAAGAACTTGGTTTGAAAAAATTTTTTCTACGGCAAAAATTGAGTGAATGGTAAATGAGTATATATCGAAAAACATTGATTTTTTCTATATAAAACTAACACTTTCGATAGCGAATAAATCGAAAAGTATTAATTTTATCAAAAAAATGTATAGAACATTTTTTGCTTAGAATGAATGTTTTTATCAACTTTTGTAGTCAAAATATAATAAAAAATTTTCATCCTTAAGATGGGGTGGCAACCGACCCCATTGTAAATGCGCCTTTCGGCATCATATAGATTTTGATCCTTAAACTATCCACTACTTACTCTCAAATTTTCAAGCAAATCGATCCATTCTGTAAAAATTGCGAGGTGAAATGCTTCGGTTCCTGTACAATATACGAACCGGCTCTGTGGTATTTTTATAAACATTAAAAATGCTCTATAAAGGGGACTATTCGAATTTTTCGAAAAAAAAAATAGTTTTATAAACATAGCTCCTTCATTTTTGGCAATAAAAAGTTTTTTCAATAATGGTTTTGTAGGATTTTTAAAGAGATATAAGACTGTGTAAATTAAGATGGGTTTAAATGGCTCGAATAAGGGGATGTTTGCTGGTAAAAAGATGTTTTAAACAGCTATATCTTAGTAACTCTTTACTGTAATGAAAATCTATGCCTAAAGAAATTTTAGCTACTAACAAAGCTACAATTTAGTAATCTATCATTTTTTTCGTTTCTCCAATATTTTCGGAGATATTTTGAAGAAAATGATAGAAAATGCGAAATTGCAAAAAATCAATTTTTCTTTAAACTCAATTTTTTCTAAATAGGTCTTTTAAATAGGTCAAGCTTCTTGGGTGTATTCATAATATAAATTTAAAATGAATTACAGAAAGTCGAAGACCAATTTTTAATTACAAGGGTAGTTAGGGGGTTGTTTTCACTGTTTTTTTTTTCGTAGAGAAAAACAGGTACCGAATTTTTTTTATCATAAGGTGCTCAATTTTTATGTTAGAAAGTTTTTATTAATTTTTTTGAAAGATCTTATTGTATGTTTGAAAAAAATCATTTAGGTTTTCCTGGAAAAATAAAAAGTTTTCCCGTTATTTGGCTTTGATTATTTCAAATTATGCATTTGACGAAAAAAGCTAACCTTTAACATGCCGCATCTCGGTTTCTATTAGTCGTAAAAATATTATTGAAAAAAAGTTTCGTTTGTCTTACTAAAAGATATAATTTTGATATCTACAGTTTTTTTTATTAAATGCATATTGTTCGAGTTATTCTCAAAAAACCCTCTAAAAAAGTCGATTTTTCCGTCGAAAAACTGTTACTTTCAACCACGAATAACTCGAAAAATATTAGTTTTGCGAAGAAAACGTAAAAAACATTTTTTTCTTAGAATTAGTTTTTACATCGATTTACATGGTTAAAATATAATAAAAATTTCCCACCCTCGAGATGGGCTGGATACTACCCCCAGGGTTTTAGCGTACAGCAGCATGATATAAAAAATAATCCCTGGACTATTCCCTACCTTCTGTGAAAATTTCAAGTAAATCCATGCTGGACGAAAAAATTGCGAGCCAAAATGCTTCATTTCCTCGACTATAATTGATTTTAGAAATTATGACCTATTCGTAGTCCCAGGTAGCGCGGGGGTCAGTTCTGATGGCGTATTCTTATTCAGCGACCCAAAAAACCACCTAGTAATCTACTTGCATGGATTTGGTGCCTAAAACCCTTAAAACTCCAGAAAATGGCATGTCTTAGCAGTGACCGTTGGCATAAGGAGCTCCGGGTATCGGTTTTCATGGCGTATTCGTGTTTGGCAGCCCTAAAAACTCCCCGAGTAGTCTGTTTGCATCAAACTAGTACCGAAAGTCCTCGAAACTCCAGAAGATAACTTGCCTTAGTGGTGACCTTAAGCACCAGGTGCTCCGTGTGTCGGTCCTGATGGTTTACTCGTGTTTAGCAACCCCCAACAACCCCCCAAGTAATCTGCTTGCATCAATTTAGTGCCAAAAATCCTCAAAACTCCAAATGACGTGCCTTAGCATTGACACTGGGCAATATGTGCTTCTCGGGGGGTCAATTCTGATGGCAATTTATTCAATGACCACAAAAACCTCCAAGTAATCTATTTGCATTAATTTTGTGCCGGAAACCCTTGAAACTTCAGATAACGTGCCTTAGCAATGACCTTGGGCACCAGGTGCTCCGGAGGTTCTGATGGGGTATTCGTATTTAGGGACCCCAAAAAACTCACATTAACAAAATCTGGCACTTGATGCACTGATCTTAACGTGTTTATGCACTTTTGTGTACCTACATTTTATGACTTTAAAATGCATATGCAATTATGCATTTCCACCCATTTTTCTAGTGTAAACCTTTTTCCTGGCGTCATGTCATCCTAAACACGTTGCAAAAAGTCGCAAGTCGCTAGGTGCTGTATTTATAAATCGATTTATTCTTTTGTTTTCTGTTCTAAATGCCCTTGTCTATGTCTATGAATTTAAGTTATACATTGCTTTTTATATTTTTAAGTTTGTAAAGATAATATATAATGTAAATATATAATATACCGTGATAAGCGCGCTAATAACTCGCAAAATAACGCAATAGATGGAAAACAATACATTGTGAAATAAAAAGAGGTGAAACTAGTAGAGGTGGAAATTATCGACATAAACGTATAAATTGACATTACATTACATAGTTTTCCACCTTTAGACGTATCGGAGGAGTATGAAAACTGTCACTGTGACAGGAGAATTTTATAAAATACTCCTGTCACAGACGTTTAAAGGTGAAAAACTATATAATGTAATGTTAGTGTATGTGTTCATATCAAAAATTATACTCATCCATTTATGTGCTCGACAATTATCGCTTGATTACAGCGATAATTGCATAGTATAAATCGAAAACTGCACCGTCATGTTTTTAATTGTTGAGTTTGACAACCGCGTACTAACAACAGCTTTGTTTATTTAATATGTCAGTTTGGCATTTTGTATATTTGCAAACATTTTTCTATAAAAATAACCGGGCATTCCAACACAAAATATATATTTTCCTACCAGCAGATGGATCAGGAACACTATGAGATGATCATTCAGCAAATGAGAACCTTAACCTAATGATGATCATTCAATAAATGAGAACCCTCCTCCTTCGGAGTCGGGCTCTTTCGCCAAAATATGAGAATGAACTCTAACGGCTGGTTTCACAAAGTCAAGTTAACTTGTGGTTAAGAGATAACCAGAGGTTATTCTGAAATATGTGTTTCACAATACCAGGTCAACGGCGAAGTTGTGGTTAACCGACAGAATTTTTAACCAGAGCTTGGAGTGATGGTTAAGCTCTTAACCAGAGGTTATCCTAACCTAATTTCGTTTTATTGATAGGACATTTTTTTTATTTTATTTTTTTTTTTATTTATTTATTATTTATACATATTGATAGGACAGAATGTAGAGTAATACATGTAAATTATTAATTACAGATATATGAATTTATAATATGATGTACTTATATGTGTTTAGCATTTCAGCGGCCAATAATTTTTCGATTTTTATGATTCCTGGGGTAATTATTAATACACATATGTAATATAATACTTATAGTCTCTTGCTTGCTACATGTTTTTATATTAACAATTTAATTTTAAGGATTTTGGCGAAAGACCTTAAAACAAATATGATTCTTAAGCAAAACTTAAAATGTATAATGTGCATGTAATATACAGCATGTGTACTTTAGTTGACCACGTATGGGAAGCATTTTTAATATTAATTTTACGAAAAAAAGATACATCAAAAAATGTTCTGCAAACTAATTTATATGGTCCAAAATCTAAGATTCAACCATCATATATCAAATTTTATTAATCCCATAGGAGATATGTTAAAATATATGAATTTTTAAGGCAAGATAGCAAGAATCAACATCAAAAATATGATTATGCAAATGAAACCACAAGTCTCGCATTGAATATCCTAATCACACATATACACACATTTATTTTTCCTTAATCTGCAAAATAAACTCCACAACTCAATATAAAATCCCTAAAAAATATATACAACAAATAGTCCTAAAGAAATATAACAGTTTATTGAATTTATCCTAATAAAAATTAATCAAAACTCATCTGACTGATCAGCTGATCTGATAATTCTCTATAAAATGTTATTTCTGGTGATCATTGTCCATAATTTCCTACCAACATAACAAAAATAAAACAAAACTTACGGTCAACTAACCATGATTGAATCTGTGGTTGTGAAACAGCATCTATCAGTTAGACTATGGGCAAAGGTTAGTTGAGCGCTAGGGTTAACCGCAGATTGTGAAACTAGCCGTAATAGTTTTTAGGCAATACACTTCCAAGCAAAATTTTCGATAATTTTGATGCACTTGTGTAATTTCCCCTTGTGTAACTTGTGTAATGATAATTTCCACCTCTACTAGTTTCGTCTCTATTTATTGCACCATGTATTATGTTTTCCATCTTTTGCGTTATTTTGCCGGTTATTAACGCGCTCAACACTGTATAAGAAATTACTCAACAAAACAATTAATGTATGATTTAAATAGGTCAGTAAAGAATATTTAAACATGTCACGCAGTTCCTGTTGAATAAAATTATGTAATGGGAACAACATTTTTCAAGCGCAAAAAAGTGAAACGGTAGAAAAGGTGACAGGATAATAGTAAAAATAATGAGAAAAATGCAGGTATGCGGGTTATAATGATGATGAATTTTTAAATCTCACATCACGCAATGCTTTTTAACGAATTTAAATAACTGTAAAGCCGTAAATGGTTGTAAAAAACTTTTATGATTTTATAACTCTTTTCACAACAGTGAAATATAGTGGCGAGCTTAACCTTTAACTACACGCGCTGGCGTACTTTGTAAGCCAGATATAAGAATTCTCCTGGAAATATATTTAAAAATTTAATTTTTGACCTTGCTTATTTTTCTAACCTATCACTGGAATGTGCTTTACAATTTGGTTTTAGTTTCGTTATAATCGGCGTTCTGGAAAGATCGTAATTTACATTTTATTTTTTGTTGTTTCCGGTGGTGGACAATATACCCCAGGATTATATTACTATAAGTCGTAATATAAGTACATATTTTAATTGTTTTTTAGTCATTATAGCAAAAAATATATTTTTCTTTGTAAACAATACTTTTTCTCCTGTAAAAAATCACATTTAAAAAAAATTTTTATTAGTAATTTTATTTATCATGGAATCCAGTTATTCCATGATTCCAGTTATAAATCCTAATTGGCTTACTGAAAAGGAACTCCAAGTATTCACTGATGCCGAATAAGGTTTATAACAAACAACTAAGTGTATTTTTTCAAAAAAAATTAAACAAATCCGCTGTTTTTAAGTGTATTTTCTTATAGCGTACAAATTACGCCACGCGTGTAGTTATGTTATAACTTGATGCGCGGGTAGTTAAAGGTTAATATTACACTAATCTTTTGTAAAACTGAAGGTATGTGGAAAATTATTTTATCGCCAACCGTCACTAAAGTCATTCATTATTGTACTCATTTGCCCTCATTCGCGGCAGTAAAGTAACACTTTATTGTACTGAAAGAAAGATTTTACTTTAATTGCCGCGATTATAATCAAATTAACCGAGACTGAATGTAAGTGGTTGGTGGAAGTAATCGATTATTTATTTGAGTGAACTTAAAATTAATAAATACGCCACCCCTCTCCGTAAGGGTCGTGTGTATCATTCGACACATCTTTAAGAAATATCTATTGAACACGTTTTATTTAGTTTTTCGATCTGACGTTCATTTCGCGAAATATTCGTTTTTTTTTTGTGAAACTTTTTGACTCACCCATTTCGTTAGGTCCCGCTCAAATCGTCAGATTTTTGAATTTTACATTCTTTTGCATGTACTTAACTTACCTTATCTTAATCTGACAATTTCGAGTTTTTCTAAGGATAGATTTTTTTCGGACCCCCCTTAACGAACTCCCCTGTGTTAAGAGCCAATATATGGTAGAGGTGCATCTCCAGGGGACCAGGTTTCTACCTATATGATAATCTGACGCGCTCGAGTAACTGCAAAAATCCTCGCTTGGCTCCCCTACCATAAATATAATGTCCTGTCTGTCTCTACCTTATTCTCTAGCGATGCACGGGACTAAAAACAAATCACAACAATTAAATCCCGGCATGCGATTCTGACACACGTATAAATATATGTCATTAGGGTAATTAACGTTAACTATTATAAGAATCAGCCAAGCTTACATATCAGTTTAGTTTTGCATATCCTTGAAAAGAGTATATGTAGTTTTTTTTATATATTTAAAATTAAATCCGGCTTTTTTCAATGAAAATAGGGGCATTTTTTTTTTCAGAAAACGATAATTAAAACACTGAAACTAAAAAAATTCCACCGTTTTAGTTTTCGTAGAACTATAATACCACGATATAAAATGCATGCGTTTTGGATGTGGTATTAGTATTACACTCTAGAAATTGTCCCCTTTTTTTCGTCCCACCAATTCAATTTGATGTGAATTCTTCGAAGGATAACGTATTCAAAATTAAATTGAATTAAAAATTGAATTTTACCAAAACGTTAAAAATTCGGATGGCCCAGAAGCCTTGTCCGGGAAGCCGAGACACGACTTCGTAATTCGGGCCATGTCCCAGATTTTTCGGGCTAGTTGGTCACAGTATGTATACGGTATGTCATACCGTTGCGTATTCTCCATTGTTTTCAATATGAATTTGTCTTATATTACTCTATTTGTTTTTTATATCAACCAGTAACTAGAGAATAATTATTCACACTGCTGAAGAAAGTACTGCTCAAAATAAAAGAAAATTTATTTTTTCAAGAAAATTATGAACGCTTGAAAATTAAAAAAATGGTTGAGGTTCTTACAAAATTCTTTATAAACTGAATTACAAAAACATTTGAGTAATTATTGTGTATGAATTTGGCAATCAAAGATAGAATAAAAATTAATTTTTTTAATATAACGCGGGCACATAAATTTGATACACACTGTATATTGTGTGTGTATGTGTGAAAAAATGGCTTGGATGCGAGTCCGTTAGCCATAGATTTTTATTTTATTTTTACCTCAATTTATTAGTTTTGTTATATTTATACGTATTTCACTTAAATGATTATATTTGTTTCTTTCAAGTAGTTTATGAGTAATTTAAATATTTCCATTTTATGACAACTTAGTAGATATTCTATACTAATTGGAAAATGAACTTGTGTTTGTCGTAAATTGTAATATAATTGATTTATATATCTCTCGTTAATTTTGCATTCCAAGAAAAGATCCATCTTGTGCAGATGTGCCTCATATTTCCCATGTCGAGTTTTTAATCTGACGATAGTAGAAATATCTTGCTTTGGCAGGTTATATTTAAATATGTATTCAGGTGGCGGAGGAAGTTCTTGATGTAAAGAAAAATATAAATTTTTTGACATGCTTGTAATATTTTTCCATTCTTTTTTCCATATTTTATTTATTCTAACTGTGACGTCATTTATTGCATCTGTCGATAAGATGTGAGCTAGTATCTCACCTTTTTTTATTGCATCTTTGGCCAACTCATCCACTTTCTCATTACCCATTATACCGGCATGCCATTTGCCCATATAAATACTACTTCCCATATAAATACAATATAACCACTGTATATTGATTTGTAAATATTTATTAGAAGTTGGCTTTCACGCAAGGTGGTTTCTCCTTAATGAAGTTTTCCATGAAGAATTAAAAACATTTTTGTAAATAAAAAGTGAAGTGAAAGTTATTTAGGATTATTATTTTAAACCGATTTTATATTACGGGAAAGGTAGAAGCCATAGGTAATTAGTTCTTAGAAAATTAAGGTAAAGAAAGTTTGGAATTTTAATCTCTTTTTGGTTAACCCCGAGTAAATTTTGTAGAATTTCCCGAAAGTAATTATTATGATGGTAGGAATATTTTTGAAAGTATGAGTGGTTTTTCCGAATGAGAAAAAGAGTGGGGAAGAAGAAATGTCTCTGATTGGTTTGGCAATTTGGAACGGGAAGGAGAGAAGGTTGAATTTTCAGATAGTTTTGGAAAGAGGGATTATTGTGTTACCGGCAGCCGAGAGGAGCAATCAAAAGTTTTCGTGAGTAGTTCAGAAGCAAGTACTAGTGGTTGTGTTGATAGGGAGAGTAGCTGAAAAGTGAAACGAGAGACAAATCAAATCGAGAAGAAATATCTCTTTGATTCTGTAAAGTCCAAGAGAGTAAGTTACAAGAATTATCGTTATTAAAATTATTTGTGACCCCAAGTAAAAAAGATACTTGGGTCTCAGGAGATTATTGTTGAGAGAAAGAGAGGAGAGAGTTTTAAAGTTTATTGAACGGGTACTGGCAAAAAAAGGCCTGGCTTGTATTTTGGAGAAATAATTGCTGGTATGCTGCTGGATTTTTGCTGAGAACGGAGAGGACTTTGATTGGTAGCCTCAACAAGGACGAGCTTTTTGGGTCAAGATGAGATATCATTTTGTGTGAATAAAAAAGGTCAGTCAATAACCTATGTGATAGATTTTCTTTATAATCAGAAGTTTTTTTTACGTAAAAGCATATGCATTTAAGATTCCAACATTTCAAAAATTTAATAGGAAGTATAAGTAATCTGCGAATACCAAATTTGTTTGTTTAGCTTGTTTTTTATTAAAGGTATCAAGAACAAAGCGATAAATATTTGTTTGAATTCGATTAAATTTATATGGTAAAAATTTTTTTTGGACAGTTATGCCCACAGGATTTACTTGATAAATTTATAGAGCATTGCTTTTGATAATAAAGGTATTTGTATGTGTTTATTTATGATTTTTCTATTTATTTCCTTTTCCTGTTTTATCCTGATCAGGATCAACTAAGAGATACTGAAGCCACGAGAAAGGATAAGTATAACCTAAGAGAATTTAATTAAATTTTTTTTATGACAAAAGGCACCCTGAGATTTTGTCTTAATTTTTATATATGATTTGCGTTAATTAAATAATTAATCAAATAAATATTAATTAATATAAAAGTAATAGAAAGCAGAGCATAACAACATGGCGAACCAACGTAAGGCATTAAAGTATCTCTGGTTGTGAATTTGAAAGGATAGGAAACGGAAAAACAGGTGAAGGAAAATTTATACGCCCGAAATATTTTGTTTGAGTTATTTTTTTATCTAGGTACAATTTTACATATTTATTTTATTTTTGATTGATTTGAATTTTGATTAATTTAAAAATTTGTGCGATAAATTTGATTATATTTGGGGAGAGAAAAATTTTCGTCTCTACAGCATACAGGGTATTTTCGAATTTCGTATCAGGCGGCGATAAAAATTTAACTACATGCCGAACACCAGAAGCAAAAGCAAAGAAAACAAAAAACAAGAGGAACATTTAGAACAAGAAGAACATATAGAACAAGAAGACATTTTCGAAACAACAATCATGGCAACAGAAAAACAGGAATTATCAGGAGCAGATAAATTATTACAATTGATGCAACTCCAGTCACAAAAAATGGATGAAAATCAACATGAAACAAAAAAAGTCATGGAAGAAACACAACAAAAAATGAATGAAGTAAAAATGGCAATAGATAAAAATCAGGAAGAAACAAAACGAGCCATAGATGAAACACAACAAAAAATGGGTCAAAAAATGGATGACAATCAACAGGAAACAAAACAAGCAATAGAAAAGAACAGTAAGGAAATAGAGAAACGCGTAGAAAAGTATGAAAAGGAAATAAAAGTTTGTTTGACAACAATGAAAAACGAAATGAAAGAACAAGAAATGAAAATTCCAAATAAAATGGAGGAGTTAACAAATTGCCAGGAGAAGGAACTAGAAACTTTGGAAAATAAGTTTGAAAATGCATTACAAGAAGACAGGCGAGAAATAAAAAGAAAAATGGAGGAAATGAGGAATCAACAAAGTTCCGGAGAAAGAAGTGAAACGATTATCCATAGTACAGAGGATGTGAAAATAAGATTTGACGGGGATATAAAAAAATTACACCCAGTAATTTTCATAAAAAATGGCGCCTGTTACCCAACTTAAATAAAACTGAGGTAAGCTGTTTTCACCTCAATAACAAACAGGCAAACCAAAAATTAGAGGTCAAAATGAGAAATGTAGCACTACCCTACCAACCTTACCCAAAATATCTGGGGGTTACCTTGGACAGGACTCTCTCGTTTAAAAAACATCTACAAATAACTGCACAAAAAATAAGTACTAGAAATAACCTTATCCAGAATCTTTGTGGTACCAACTGGGGCGCATCTGCGGACACACTACGAACATCTGTGCTAAGTTTGGTCTACTCTGTGGCAGAGTACTGTGCACCGGTCTGGCTAAATAGTCGTCATGTGAAGATAGTTGATACGCAGCTTAATATAGCAATGAGAATGATTAGTGGCTGCATCAAGACTACTCCACTATATTGGCTTCCCATCCTTAGCCATATACCTCCGCCTATCCTACGAAGACAAAAGGCCTTGATAACGGAGTATTCGAAAGTAAATAGCAGCTTGCAACTACCAATCCATGAAGAAATCCCGAGTTTAGCAGCAAACCGACTCCCATTCAGAAAACCACCCATAAGAACATCCCAACAGCTAACGGCAGATGATTTTAATGTTACCTCCAGATGGAGCACGCTGTGGACTGAGGAAGCCTCACCTGAAGTATCCAATCTTATTGACCCAGTCCAAAAGCCTGATGGCTTCGACCAGCCACGAAACATATGGAAGAGCCTAAACCGAATTAGAACGAGACATGCAGTATGCGCACACAACCTACATAAATGGGGAAAACAGCCTACCTCCAGCTGCGACTGTGGTGCTTCAGATCAAACCATCCAACACATAGTGGAGACATGTGAATTGAGGGCGTACCGAGGAGACCCAAAAGACTTTTTCAAAACTACGCCTGCAGGCCTTGAATGGATAGCTCAACTCGACTTAAAGATATAACCTTATCTGTTTGTATTATCTTATATTTTATCTGTATTTTGTCTATGTTCGTTTTTATATAAGCTTATGTTTGTATTTTTGAATTATGTACTTACGTTTTTTTTACAATTATTATTGTATTTATTCCATGTATTGAGCCATACGCTAAATAATAAAATAATCAGAACAAACATACGCGCTACAATTATGCAACAAAGCAAAACACCTACACTACAATTATTCGTCCGAACAGATAGTAGAACTGAAAGCCAGACATTTTGAAGATACCTTAGAAGATCACATAACGTTACAAAACTACAAAGATATCGACAGTTTGTGCCAATTTTTACAAATATGAAAAGCAAGAATGAGAGAAAGAGAAATAAGAAGTTCGCAAGAAAATTATAGACAACGCGAAAATCAAGACTATAGTGATAGAAGACAAAACATTAGGAGAGATTATACAATAAGAGAATTTATTCCGAGGAGTGAAAACGAAAATAGAGACAATGGAAGAGGAAACTATGAACAAAGAAATCGGCAATGGAACGAAGACAGATATCGAAAAAACCAGAATAGAAATAACACCCGCACATATCAAAGAGACAGAAATGATAATAGAAGGAATGAACAGGAAAATCGGGGAAACCGATACGGGTCCGACAGACCAAGAGAAAATAGAAGAGCGGTAAACAATACGCAAATAGGTGAATATGAGGATGAGAGACAAATCGACGAAAGAAGCGAAGAGGAATAGCAAGCGTCTTTTTCACGAAGGCGCTCACTAGACACAAAAAAACAAACAGGAATTTTTTGTCACCCGAAGGAATTTATTAAATTAGCAGGAAATAATGATAAAAGAAGTGGAGTAAATTTAAAATTTGAAGATGGTTTTATCAATGAGAAACCGATTAAAATTATGATCGATACTGGTTCGGAAATTACATTGATTAACAGAAAATTAATAGAAGAGGTTGATTTAACGAATTTAATTTACAAAATTCCCAGGGTAAATTTAGTGGGCGCAAATAAACGAACTTTGGCAACTACAAATGAAGGAATAGGAATAAGGATAAGATTGGGCAAGAAATTTTATGCACTACAATGTGTTATAATGCCGAACATGATACATGATATGATCGTAGGAGTGGATGAATTGTCAGAAAAACATGTGGTGATAGATTTCAAAAATAATACGATGAAAATCACAGAGGAAAAAGAAGAAGAACAGGACATTCTGGAAATGGACAAGGAACATGAGAAACGGAAAAAACGATAATGTAGACAAAAAACAAACGGTGGAAATGAATTTGGCAATGAAGCAAGGACAGAAAAGAAAGAGGAGAAAGCAGCAGAAGATAAATAAAGACAATGAAGCCTGGGATTCCTCGAAAAAAGAGATGAGCCCAGAAGAAAAAAAAAAGAAAAAAAAAGAGTGACAAAAAAAAATGAAGCTTCGGATTCCTCAAAAGAAGAGATGAGCCCAGAAGAAGACAAAGAAGGAAAAAGATTGACACAAGAAAATGGAGCTTGGGATTCCTCAAAAGAAGAGGTGAGCCCAGAAGAAGAAGATATCAGAATAGAAAAAGAAGGCGAAAGAGATACCATTGAAACTGTGGTATTTGAAAAAGAAGTATGCAGAATGGAGGAGGCAGAATACACAATAAACATGTGTAAAAAATCGGAAGAAAACGAAAGAAAATTGCTATGTGGAGAAGAAAAGGAGAAGGAACTGCGTGTAATATTGAGGGAGTATGAAAATTTAATAAATGAAGAAAACAGAGTAGCCAAAAAGTATAAACATTCATTTGAGGTTAAAGACTTAGGAAATTTTCGATCGAAATCTTACCCTATCCCACCTAAGTACAGACACTGGGAAAAAGGAAGCAATTGTTTTTCAGGTGGGACTTAATATTTTGACACAATAGAAAAGTGTTGTTTTCGAGAGAAAATAATTTTTTTGTTGCACTTATTAATGCGATTTTTATCTCAAAACGATTATAACGATTATAACGATTTTATCTCAAACAAGGCGGGGATGTTATTGTGTATTAATTTGGCAATCAAAGATAGAATAAAAATTTAATTTTTTTAATATAACGCGGGCACATAAATTTGATACACCCTGTATATTGATTTGTAAATATTTATTAGAAGTTGGCTTTCACGCAAGGTGGTTTCTCCTTAATGAAGTTTTCCATGAAGAATTAAGAACATTTTTGTAAATAAAAAGTGAAGTGAAAGTTATTTAGGATTATTATTTTAAACCGATTGTTTATTACGGGGAAGGTAGACGCCATAGGTAATTAGTTCTTAGAAAATTAAGGTAAAGAAAGTTTGGAATTTTAATCTCTTTTTGTTTAACCCTGAGTAAATTTTGTAGAATTTCCCGAAAGTAATTATTATGATGGTAGGAATATTTTTGAAAGTATGAGTGGTATTTTCGAATGAAAAAAAGAGCGGGGAAGAAGAAATGTCTCTGATTGGTTTGACAATTTGGAATGAGAAGGAGAGAAGGTTGAATTTTCAGATAGTTTTGGAAAGAGGGATTATTGTGTTACCGGCAGCCGAGAGGAGCAGTCAAAAGTTTTCGTGAGTAGTTCAGAAGCAAATACTAGTGGTTGTGTTGATAGGGAGAGTAGCTGAAAAGTGGAACGAGAGACAAATCAAATCGAGAAGAAATACCTCTTTGATTCTGTAAAGTCCAAGAAAGTAAGTTACAAGAATTATCGTTATTAAAATTATTTGTGACACCAAGTAAAAAAGATACTTCAGTTTCAGGAGATTATTGTTGAGAGAAAGAGAGGAGAGAGTTTTGGAGTTTATTGAACGAGTACTGGCAAAAAGAGGCCTGGCTTCTGTTTAGGAGAAATATTTGCTGGCATGCTGCTGGATTTTTGCTTAGAACGGAGAGGGCTTTGATTGGTAGCCTAACATAATCAACAAGGAGGAGCTGTTTGGGTCAAGAGGAGACATCATTGTGTGTGAATCAAAAAGGTCCGTCAATAACCTATGTGATAGATTTTCTTTATAATCAGAAGTTAATTTTTTTTTACGTAAAAGCATATGCATGTAATATTCCAACATTTCAAAAATTTAATAGGAAGTATAAGTAATTTGCGAATACCAAATTTTTTTGTTTAGCTTGTTTTTTATTAAGGGTATCAAGAACAAAGCGATAAATATTTGTTTGAATTCGATTAAATTTATATGGTAAAAGTTTCTTTTGGACAGTTATGCCCACAGGATTTAATTGATAAATTTATAGAGCATTGCTTTTGATAATAAAGGAATTTGTATGTGTTTATTTATGATTTTTCTATTTATTTCCTTTTCCTATTTTATCCTGATAAGGATCAACTAAGAGATACTGAAACCACGAGAAAGGATAAGTATAACCTAAGAGCATTTAATTAAATTGTTTTATGACAACAGGCACCCTGAGATTTTTTCTTAATTTTTATGTATGATTTGCGTTAATTAAATACTAATTAAATAAATACTAATTAATATAAAAGTAATAGAAAGCAGATCATAACAGTAATAGAAGACTTGTCCGGGACACGACTTCGTAATTCGGGCCATGTCCCAGATTTTTCGGGCTAGTTGGTCACAGTATGTATACGGTATGTCATACCGTTGCGTATTCTCCATTGTTTTCAATATGAATTTGTCTTATATTACTCTATTTTTTTATATCAACTACTAACTAGAGAATAATTATTCACACTGCTGTAGAAGAAAGTACTGCTCTAAATAAAATAAAATTTATTTTTTAAAGAAAATTATGAACGCTTGCAAGTTAAAGAAAATGGTTGAGGTTCTTACAAAATTCTTTATAAACTGAATTAAAAAATCATTTGAGTAATAGAAAGTCAAAAATATTAAAATAGTACTTTGCAGTTGTAGGTAAAATAACTGGATGAACCTACTGCCATACTAATAAAAAATACTGTAGAAACCTAAACACTGATATGCGGTAAGTGATGCCGCAAGAAAACTTTACGTCAACGTAGCTTAAAGACGAATAGTTTAGTGATTTGGTCAAAAACAAGTTGGTTCCCTGGAAAATTTTCCGGGAGTTTCGAAAATTGGTAATTTTATGGATTTCGGTATGCTGTTTTCGAATTTCAAGTTTGGTATCTCGTATGCCGTATTAAAAAAATGGCGCCTAATAACAATTTTTTAGAAATATTTCTTCCCGACGCATTTTATGAAAAAATATTTATTTACAAAATTAAACTAGAAAAAAAACCTACAATTATTTATGTGTAGAGCTCGGGAAATAGGCAAAATGCATATTATGTGCATATTTGCATATATTAGATAAATTTGATGAGTGCATATGCATTTATTAAAATTGCATATTTTCAGACTTCCTTTACCTCAAAAAACAGAAAAATTTTTAAAGAGAAATGAGTAGCCTTAGATCTAAACCATAAATCTGAGAATTCCCGTGGATCCGCTTTCTGGTAACATCCTTAATCTCTGCCTTTTACAATTTATACGGCAAGGAGATGACGAATAAAGAGACGAAGGGGACTCTATAATATGCAGTCACATGTTGTTAGTGAAAACGTTTTGTTATTAAGTGATGCTGCGCCATATGGCCAAAGGTGGACAACATTTAAAAATATTTTTTTCAAAGAGATTACTTGTTTAGCACACGCTATAAATAGAGGAGCAAAAACTGTAAGGACAGAAAAGCCCTTCTGCGAGTATAGGTGTATAAACATTGTTTACCTAATGTGCCTTTACCACCTGAACCTGAGATAACTAGATAGGGACATGGTTAAATTCAGTAAATTTCATAACCGATAATTTTGAGGGAATTAGAGACGTCATTTTTAGTTTCGATGTAGATAACTCAGGTGCTATAAAAAAATGAGTGGATGTTTTAAAAAAAAAACGTTATTAAAAAGTAATTTGACACATATCCAATTTTGTCAATATTGCTGAACCAATTACTTAATTAGAATAACGAAACATTTTATTAGACCAAAGTATTGAAATTATCAATTTATTAAATGAAAAAATGAAACACCTTGGGGAAACCAACAAATTTTATCAAAAATTCTGCATGGTGTTAAAGAAAAATGAGGGATATCAAAAAATAATTCAAATAAATAATATTATTAACATGGGGAAATGTGAAGATAATTTAATTTTATAGGTATAATCCTCAATTACACAATATTTTAAGTTTGCTCCTTTAACTTTATGTGAAGTAGAAAGAAGTTATTCCGTGTATAAACAATTATTATCAGCCAGATGGCTCAGTGTTGCAGTAGAAAATTTAGAAAATATTTAATAGTTTATAGTTTTAATTGTAATAACAATATAATAAAGAATGGTGACGATAAATATAAAGAATAAATGAATGTAATGATGTAGGTAATAAAAATTTCAATAAATAGTTTTTGTGACTTCAGCATAAAATAAATATTTTGTTTATGTAGCATGCCTCGACAGCTAAGGCCATTGGCATAAAATAAATAATTAAATACCATCAAAACAAGGATTATTGCGTTTTTGATTTATATGCATTAAATGCATAAAAACATGTTTTAGTGAATATTTAAACTGTTTTTGTGCATATTTGCATGCATATTTTATGGCTTTTTAAGTGCATATTTCCCGAGCTCTATATGAGCATATGTGCCGCCTGATGAGAGACTAATAAGTTTCGAAACCGGTAGAGGTGCTTGCTGCACTCTCTGATTGGACTAGAATATGGTGCCGCCGTATTTTCGTTTTGCAACGAAATTGAAAATGGTTATTAATTTTTGAACTATTTATGAATTTTTAACTTTTTCTGTAAAATCAATAGTATTCGCGAACCAGCGTGACAAAGTGTTATTCATCTACACCACAACGTGTTTTTCGTATATATATTTTTCTAAAATATTCTACTATTGCCACCTGATTACACCGAGTCATTTTGATCACCGAGTCACCGCGGTGAACCATGTTCTTAATATATTTGCAGTAACTACATCACGTACGTTCGATCTAAATTTAAATCCAATGCCAAAATCATATTCGACGGATATCCTGAAGATGTAGCAAACTGTATTACCAAATACCTAGATCCATCCCGACGATAACTCATAGCTGCTTCAGTAGACATACTTTTTGACGAGAAAAATTCCAACTGTGTCACAAGTTGAAATTCCACGATTCCTGGGAAATTATGGGAAGAAGAACCGCCCCATTAGAAGATTGAAGACAAAATGTGTAGGGGAAAATTTAATGTTCTCACAAGCCACGGAAGATGCGGATACGCTAATCATCAATACCGCAATAAATGTTTCACCAGCATTCGATGCCGTAATATTGGTCGGCAACGATATAGATCTTCGGATCCTTTTCACAGCTATATGCAGGTACGCGATCAAATGCGAATTTTTTAAACCAGGAAAAGGAAAAATTTCCCAACTAATCTACTGAAAGTGTCATAGATAAAACAGCTACAGATCATATTTTATTTTTGCATGCCATCGGTGGCTGTGATACATGTGCACTCTTTAACCAAGGAAAAATGAAATCCATTAATTTACTCCAAAAACATCCTGATTTAAACAGGGTATTGAGGTATTTAAAAATCTAAACGTTGAACCAGAGATCATTACTAAAGCAGGAGAATGTTTGCTCCTTCAATTATACGGTTACAGTGTTGTGAAAAGTAAGAAACACGACATGTCTTTAAACAAATATAGATCTATGTAAGATTTACGAAATCAGCATATAAAAGAAAATTTAATATTGCGTCGCTACCCCAAACAGCATCAACAGCACGACAACATCCTTTTCGAACCAGGTTCAGCAGTGGTACGAGAATGAAAAAAATAAATAGAACAATGTGGATCGAAAAGAAACAAAAATGGACTAATTCCTGTTACGATGCTCTAACCCTCCGCTTCAGAATCGTTACTGAAACGTATTTCTTGTAAGTGTAAACAAGGATGTCAGAAAGCACGTGGATGAAGAAAAGCTGGACTAAAATGTTCCGTTATATGCACAAATTGCAATGGTACTTGTAATAATTCGCAAGTATATCAAGTTCCATCATATACAGGGTGAGTTGTTAGTGCGGGATCGGTCGATAATCCATTATGGTATAAAATATCGGGAAAAGTTATTTAAAAAAAATGTAGGTAATGATATTCTCCACACTTGGAAAATATGTCCATTTTTACAGGGTGATCAGTAACTGCGTGGTATATCAAACATATAATTTTTTAAATGGGACACCCTATATATTTTTATATATTTATATTCCCCTCATAATTCTTGTTCATATAATATATGGTTTTGCATTACTACACAGAGTATTTAACAAGTTATGACCATTTTTATTTCGAAATCACTATGAGATTAACACCCTGTATATAAAGAAATAATTCGTAGAGAATTATTTGTTTTAAGTAATAAGATAAACAATATACTGTAGTTTTTAATTTAATTCCAACTCACATCATTGACGAATGTATACAGGGTGAACTACAAAACCAAATTACAATTTTCTCTATTTCTTTAAATAGATCACCCTATATTTAATTTTTCAAAATTATTATATTTAATATACTCTTTCATTTTTATATAGCATTCCCTATACCTAAACTGATTACTTTCCGAGATATTTTTAGTTTCCTTCAAATTTCGTTAATACATTCTATTTTTCTAGTAGAAATAAGTTAGTATTGAGTGATAATTAAACAAAATTATTTTTATTAGATAAATAACTAACACAAAATATAAACCATAGCAATATGCAATGAATATATCAATAAATGTGATATTAAGAAATTATCATACTTCCCTAATATACAAGAATCGTAAAATTCCTACAAAAAAACTTTGTATTGTATATAATAATATAACAAGATTATTTTTATTCAATAAATAACTTACATGAAACATAAATCAAAACAATATACAACCGATGTAACAGTTTTTAGATTGGTATATCAACAGCATTCTAAGCCAAGAATTTTTTAGTAGAACATTCATTTTTATAAGCACTTTTAAACTACAAAACAAAATTACGATTTTCTCAATTTTTTTTTTAATAGATCACCCAATATTTTATTTTTTTTTTGAAATATTGTATTTATGATACTCTTTCATTTTATATACCATCTCCTATACCTAAACTTATTAGTTTCTGAGATATTTTTAATTTTCTTCATTTGCCGGGAATACATTTAATTCTTATAAATATAAAAACTTAACAAATAAGTATTATGTAATAATATAACAAATATTTTCATTCAATAAATAACAAACGAAAAATAATAAACCACAACAAAATTTAATGAATGTACCAATTAATGTAATGTTAAGGATAAATTCTAAAGTAAATGTTGAAAATGACCACTTTCAACGTCTATGCAATTTTGTAACCGATATTCAAATGACCGAGCCACATTTCTAACATTTTTGTAAGTCAATATTATTAAAAGCTTCTTTTATTCTATTTTCCATATCATCAAGCGTTGTTGGATGCTTCTGGTATACAAGGTTTTTTATATAGCCCCACTTGAAAAAAATCAATTTTGGAAAAACTGCAGCACCGTCGTATAAAAACCTCAACCGTCAAAAAATGTGGACCAATCACATAATCTCTAACAATATCACCTTAAACATTTATAGATTATCTAGTTTGAGTGTTAACAAAGTAGGGATTTCTTGATGCATATTAATGAAATTTAATATGAAATTATTAATAACTGCGGGTCACAATCTCCAATTAGGAATGTGTTACTAAAAACTTCTTGGCTTAGAATGCTGTTGATATAATAATCTAAAAACTATTAAATTAGTTGTATATTGTTTTGATTTATGTTTTGTGTGAGTTGTTTATTAAATAAAAATAATCTTGTAATTTTATTATACACAAGATACCTATATTTTTTTTGTAGGAATTGTATGATTCTTGTATATTAGGGAAATATGATAATTCCTTAATATAACATTTATTGATACATTCATTGCATATTGCTATGGTTTATATTTTGTGTTAGTTATTTATTGAATAAAAATAATTTTGTTTTTATCAGTCAATACCAAATTATTTCTATTAGAAAAATTGAATATATTCCCGAAAGTTGAAGAAAACTAAAAATATCTACGAAAGTAATAAGTTTAGATATAGGGAATGCTATATAAAAATGAAAGAGTATAATAAATACAATATTTTTGAAAAATAAAATATAAGGTGATCCATTTAAAAAAATATAGAAAATCGTTTTTTTTTAACATCCAACGTTTATTGCAATCTGTCTAATCACAAACAATAAGCAATACATATAATTATTGAAAAATAACACAGATGGAAGCCGCCCAGTGGCGAGCACCCAGTAAGACATATAACATTATAATTTTAAAATAAGACATAACAATTACTTGGAACATAATACATAGATAAAATTTAGTATAGTGGACAGATGAGAGAAAATCGTAATTTGGTTTTGTAGTTCACCCTGTATACAAACATTCGTCAATTATTTTAATTGAACTTAATTTAAAAGTACAGTATATTGTTTATCTTACTACATAAAACAAATTATTGTCTATGAATTGGACCGCGTTATGTAATAGCGGATTAAGCGCCAAAATGTAGTTTTGAGATAAATCGGTTTAAAGATTTTAAACTTGTTTTTGGTACTATTTCTAAAATATAGTACTGACATGTTTCATATTTAATATATTAATGCAAATGTAAATAGACTTTTACATGTGTTTAAAATTTTTTAAAAATAATTTATATTTTAAAAGTTATTCGATCAAATGTCGCTTAATTCGTTAATGATTTTTTAAGATATGCCTGAGTTAAGATCCCAATACCGGATTAAGAGACATATTTGGCGCTTAATCTGATGTTACCTGACAAAGGATGTCTTTTAAATCGATATCTTAAACGTTGGTACATATGTTATGTTTTGTAATAAAGAATTAACCGACTATTCGTGGCGCTTGATTTGTTATTACACTTACAAAGATGCGGATTTTTGTTTATGACAATGGATTATGTACCACTATTGGCGTTTAGTTCGATATTACAAATCCTAATGTGAGATTTTTTTTAATAAAATAAAAAATGTCGCTTAATACAGGCATTTAAAAACAAGTGCAAGATGGCACTAATATCTCGATTTTGGACTTTTGGCGGTTAATCCGTTATTACATAATGCGGTCCAATTACTTCTTTATATACAGGGTGTTAATCTCATAGGGATTTCGAAATAAAAATGGTCATAACTTGTTAAATACTCTGTATAGTAATGCAAAACCATATATTATATGACCAAGAATTATTAGGGGAATATAAATACGAAAAAATATATAGGGTGTCCCGTTTAAAAAATTATATATTTGATATACCACGCTGTTATTGATCACCCTGTAAAAATGGGCATATTTTTCAAGAATGGAGAATATCATTGCCTATACTTTTTCTATATAACTGTTTTCGATATTCTGTACCGTAATGGAATTATCGACCGATCCCGCACTAAAAACTGACCCTGTATGTAATTATGATGAAGAGGAAGAAACGGCGACTATATTTTTAAAAAAGCTGTCGATGAAATCGAAAACCATAACTAAGAAATTACAGTACCTTTTTTACGACTAGTATTTTTTATCTATATTTGGGTGTCACATTGTCATGCAGCAGCTTATAGTAGGGAAGCCCAAGCTCCACCATATATGGGCTCTCAATACAGGGGAGTTCGTTAATGGGGGTCCGAACAAAAATCTATCATTAGAAAAACTTGAAATCGTCGGATTAAGCTAAGAAAGTTAAGTACATGCAAGACAGTGTATATGCATTTCAAAAATCTAACGATTTGAGCGGGGCGTAATTAAAAAGGCAAGTCACAAAGTTTCACAATAAAAAAAGCAAATATTTGGTGAAATGAACGTCAGATCGAAAAACTAAAACATACGTGTCCAATATTTTTTAAAAATCTATCGAATGATACCAAACACGACTCCGCACTGAGAGGGGTGGAGGGTAATTTTAAAATTTTAAATACGAAGCCCGCGATATTACGCGAAATAAACATGGAGGTGGCGAAATAAACCTCCATGGCCCCCATGGAAGTGGAGTGGCGGGTCATTTTAAAATCTTAAATAGGAGCCCTCATGTTTTATTGCAGGTTGGTATTTCTTACGTAAAAATAAGTAACTTTTATACGAGACATTTTTTCGTAATATGGATAGACGGCGCTACAATCAGAAAAAACGATTGTTGTAAATGAAAAATTAAATTAAAAAGTGGAAAGTCCCCTAATTTATGAAAACATAACTTTGGTTGATTTTAGGACCTCCTCTTCACAACCCAATAGGTTTCCAGAACGCTCGAGTAACTGCAAATGTAGCATACTTTCCTCCCCTACTATTAACTTATTATGTAGTTATTAAGGTAGACTTAAGCAATTTGCAATTTATTTAAATTTTTAAATTTTGCAATTGATTGTTTCTGTTCTACTTCATTATTATTATTATTTTAAATTGACGATTTATGTCATTTTAGTAAATTGTATTGTTTGTTTTTTTTTCTTGAGTTTTTATAAGCTTTGTCGATAAAATTGTACAATTTTCCATGACCACAAAGCATATTTTTGTTCTATTATATTATATTCTGACAGATTGACCTGAAACCCCCAAGGTCACTAGAACCGCATTAACGAACATCTGTCGTGTCTTCTCTTCGTGGTTGCAGATAACTGGGTGTCACTGTATTTGGGTAAGGTTTAATAAATAATTGTGATCGATAGCTGCCTTTTATATGTAAAAAAATATATAAAGGCATGCATAGGCGGAATTTATGAAAAAAAGGCAAACTGCAAAAAACACCAGGAATAAATTAGGCAAAAAGTATTTTGCCTATAATACGAGTATTAATAATAGAAGGCAAGCCTTGGGTGCTAAATTTGCAGTTATAGATTAAGAGCCGCTATAGGTGAAATTTCTTAATCATTTTAGGCACGATGGGACCCTATAACTTAAATAGTAGAACCTAAAAGAAAACGTTTGAACACTGTGCCGTCACTTTTCAGTGGCACATGCGTCGACAGTGGCGCATCAAACTTTCCACTTATGGACGGGATAAATAAATTAAAAGTTAACAGAACTTACTAACAGAATTAAATTTTTTTTATTTTTTTAAATTCTATGTGATTAACAGATAGGATTCATCGTGATTATAACCCACCACCCCCTTCCCCCTGCCCCCGCCATCAAAAACTTCATTTTTCGTTTTTATTTTTTTTGGTGGGATGCAATCAATTTTAAAATTTCAAAAAATGCACACGTATAGTTGAGGCTTTTATAAAACATGCCTATTTTTTATAGACCCATAAGTAGAGTGTACATAACCTCAAAAAATTATAAGAAATTTTTTTTTTTTCAAAAAAGCGTATAACTTTTTTTGAGGAATAACTGCCGGTCTAATTTTTTCTTAATCTGGTGCGTTTTATCAAACACTATATTTTAATTTTTTTTTCAGATTTTTCCGTAAGTCTCCCCACCTTCAAAAATCCGAAAAACTGTTTTTTGGGGGGTTTTGGGGGATTTTCCCTATTTTATAGACTTCATAATATATCAAATCAATTTTGTTTTTATAGGTTATATGTAACTTGAAGTAACTGAGTTCTTTAGAATATTTAAAAATCAGAAAAACACGTTCAAACCCCCCCAAAACCCCCTTAAAAACAGTTTTTTGGATTTTTGAAAGTAGAAAAATCTGAAAAAAATTAGAAATATAGTGTTTGATAAAATACACAAGACTAAGAAAAAATTATATCTGCAGCTATCCCCAAAAAAAAGTTATATACTTTTTCCAAAAAAAAAATTTTAAAATTTTTTTGAAGTTATGTACACTCAACCTACAGGTCTATAAAAAATAGACGTGTTTTACAAAACCCTTAACTATGCGTGTAAATTTATAAAATTTTAAAATTGATGGCATCCCACCAAGAAAATAAAAATCGAAAAATAAAGTTTTTGATGGTGGGGGCAGGGAGAAGGGGGTGGTGGGTTAAAATTACGATGAATCTTATGTCTTAATCACATAAAACTTAAAAAAATGAAAAAAATTTAATTCTGGTAATGAGGGAGGGTATTTTTTAATTTATGTATCCCGTCCATAAGTGGAAAGTTTGATGCGCCACTGTAGACGCATGTGCCACTGAAAAGTGACGGCACAGTGCTCAAACGTTTTCTTTTAGGTTCTACTATTTAAGTTATAGGGTCCCGTCGTGCCTAAAATGATTAAGAATTTTCACCTATAGCGGCTCTTAGCCTATTAATAAAGCGTCATGGGGACCTATTATTGTTTTGTGAAGATTAGGTTCCATCTTTTCCTATACTTCTTCCTAACGGTGACTTGGCCCTGACTATTCTTACTATCCTTGATTCAGACATCCTGCTTACGTGTTGATTTCACTCTTCTTTTTTGTTCTTTACCTAGGTAGGAACAAGGGGCTTGTTGTAACAGGGGTAAGTAGTAACACGGCTTTTTCATAGGTTATTTGAACGTTTTTAACTAATTTAGCTGACTCAATCTTATTATCTTATCGCCCTGCAAATGACACCGTCTAGACAATCATCCTCCGATAGTTGCAAATAGTAGTTTTGTGCACGTGATTCATTTGGATGAGATAATATAACATTTGACACTCATACAATTTTGGTTATCGCTATTGTTTTAAACGGAAATGAATCTTTCGGTGTTCATTTCTTTTCTAAATTTAGTTATACGTTGATGTTGCTTAACGATTTTACGATTAATAAAATATTTTTACAGTTATTTTAATAAATATAAAAAAGTGTGCCATGGGGTTTGTTGTAACAAAACGTTGGGGCTTGTTGTAACATGCTACAACTTGCGCTGAATCTTAGTAAATTTATGATCTTCAATATAAAAACGTATTATTTAGTTTTTTCCTCAAGAATGAGACAATATTAAAGAAAATCAGAAAGGGCAACTCAAAGCCAGGAAGTAAGGTGTAACTTCAGCGGAAGTTTTAGATAATCAATGTAGCATAAGACAACCAAGTAAAACTTTGGGATTGTATCAATCTCTGTACCGATATATAAAAAAAGGAAAAACAATTAGAGTCTACAATTGGGCTATACTAAAGCAGGGATAGTTTTTAAGCCGAAGAAGAAAGTAAAATGGCTTCATATATTCTGAAGTGCGCCGAAATATATTTTGGACTAATTCCCATGGAGATGCGAAAATTGGGTTACCAATGTGCCGTGAAACTCAGTGCTAAGCAACTTACTTCTTCTTGGTATCAAAATTATACAGTTGGTCCAGATTGATTCCAAAATTTTATGCGTAGAAATCTACATTTACCTTTAAGAACACCGGAAGCCACGTTATTAAGTCGAACAACTTCTTTCAACAGGACTAACATTGGTATTCTCTTCGAAATATACCAAAAAATTCGAATTTTCTTACTGTTACAACCTGCCCCAATATATGTTACAACTAGCACCAAGCGCGGGGTAAGTTGTAACAATGCACTTTTTTTTAGAAAAATGCTAGTTGATTAATAAATACCAGTCTTTTTAACTTTTTTTCAGATCAGTTTTATTCATAAAGAGTTAAACTAGTGTTTAGAGTTTAATTAGCGGTAATTGGGAAAATCGCTGTTAAGATATATTTGATTCTATAAAAATTGTTACAACTAGCCCCCTGCTCCCCTACTTATATTTTCTACCCCACATATGCGTCTGATTTCCTCACTTCTTACCCTGTCCTGTAGTCTTTTTCCAGCAATTTTTCTTAACCCGGCATCCGACAGGTGAACTTTTTTGCCACTAACAGACAGGTGGGGTGTGACAAACCCTAGCAATTGAAAGAGTTAAAGAATCTCAAAAAATATCTTTACGTTTAGTTTTATGTGATATCTGGAACATCAACATCTTGAAGCTGTTCAAGATAGTCACTATTTACACTAACATTATCCATTTCTTCACTTACTTCCGAATCACTCTTGTCAATACATTCGCCACTGTCTGCTTCCTCCGATAAGGCGTGAAGGCGTGCTTGTGCTTATTCTTGTTCGTAATTTAGACTATTAAAACAGACTTAGACTATTAAAAAATATGTTAAAATCTATAACAAGTATTATTCACTTACCTATACTTACTTATTCATAGGAGTAAAACAAAATAAAGACAATTCTGGAGAAAGTACAAAATTCGTACGAAATCCTTCTGTTTAAATAATGAACTAAACAGACGACTAAAAATTTTGTGTCATCGCATAGATGAATATACAATAGAAAGCTATCTAGCCGCTAGTTCCACTACATTTAAAATTTCCTTATGTTTTAGGCGCTTCAGCATTATTGGGGTGTACTACACCCCACCTGTCAGATGCCGGGTTAAAATTTTCATTTCATTGGTCTCCAGATGTATGTGTGTATTGCTTGTATCTGGCCTTGTTTCGGCCCAAGGAAACGATGGATCCTTACTCACAAGGAAAAGATGGAATGACAATTTAGGGACAGAATGAAAGGCAACGTTGAAGAAAAACAGTCAGTACCTACTGCCTATATAAAAGAAGAAGAAGAAGAAGAAGTGGATTAGGTCCCAAAACAAACAAAAAAAAAATAAGTTAAATTTTTCATTTGAGTGGGGATTTTCCATTTTTTAATTTAATTTTTCAATTCCAAATATCGTTTTTTCCTATTATTGCGCCATCTATCCATAATTCGAAAAAATGTCTTGAATAAAAGTTGCTTATTTTTAGGTAAGGAATCCAAATCTGCGATAAAAATTGGGCTAACTATTTAAGATTTTTAAGTGGGGAGCCGTGTTAGGTGTGATCCGGTAGATTTTTGAACACACGTATTTTTCAGTTTTTGAACCTAATGTTCACTTCGCGATATATCGCGGGGTTCCTATTTAAAATTTAAAGCTACCCTCACCCTCTTCGTGATGGGTCGTGTTTGGTATCATTCGATAGATTTTAAAAAATATTGATCACGGATTTTTCAGTTTTTCGATCTGATGTTCATTTCGCGAAATATTCTCTTTTTTAATCAACTATTTTTAATGGGAATAAGCCACAATTTTACAAAAAAATGATTTTATTAACGTTTCGAAGCCTAAATCGGGTTTCGTTGTCAAAATACAAAATACTACTAAAATAAACAAAAATGTTTTTGCTAAGTAAAAAAATTCTTCTAATTATTTATTTAATCTGACCCATTTATATTGGCAATTCAGACGTATATTATATATTTTAAAGTAGAAGACTTTAAAATGATATCGCCAATATTTAGTAGTTGCATTCCTGGGACGACTTTACTAAAAGATAGTTCATTCGATTACATGAAATCAATCCCAACTCAAGAATATCCGTCACAAAGAAATCATAGCATGTGCTCTGTCTTTAAAAAGACAACCAAGTGCAACGATGACAGTAAAATTCTCGAGTTAGAGATTCCATAGTAAATCACGAGGGAAAACCAGGAGAAACCCTCGTGATACTATTCCGACATCGTAAGTATTTGGTCTTACATTTAATTTACTTTCAAAAAACTAATACCAAATAGTATATAATAATAATATAATTTACCAATGTAACATTAGATAAAACTTTAAACATAATTAAAACGAAATTAGACAACGATAATACATTGACAACTAGGACAAGGCAAAATATATCAGCTATAATGGAGTTATTGACATTACGTACCAATAATACCTATTTTCAACTAAATAATAAATTCTATAAACAAAATTTTGGTCTAGCAATGGGCTCTTCTTTATCTCCATTATTGGCCAATATATTTATGGAGGATTTCGAAAATAATATCATTTTCAAACAAAATTTAAAACCCACAGTATGGTGGAGATAATATGTAGATGATGTGTTTTCAATATGGCCTCATAGATCAGAATTGTTGGATACATTCCTGAATATTATAAACGATCAAGAAGAGACAATAAAATTTACAATGGAAAAAGCATACAATAACACTTTGCCTCTCCTCGATATTTTAGTCTCAAATAAGGTTACTGGATATGAGACTCAAGTGTACAGAAAACCAACACACACCAACAGATATCTCAATCACAAATTAAATCACAACATCAACGTTAAAAGGGAATAATTAAATCCTTATATGATAGAGCCAAATTTACTTGTTCTAACGAAAATTTATTTTTATAAGAAAAACAAATGTGAACATCTGTTTTATTATAAAATGATTATCCTTTATGATTTATAAATAAAGAATTGTCAAGATTGGATCGAATGGTACAGAACAACTAAGAACGGGATCCTACAACATTCACAAGAAATAATACGAGGAAAATATCAATACCATATATAAAATGACTGACTATCTGAGAAACTTAAAACAATTGGAAATAAATTCAACATTTCAACAACATTCAAAACAACAAACACACTGAGATCTATTCTATCTAAAACTAAACCTAACAATGAACAAGAAAGAACAAAGAATTGCATTTATAAAATACCTTGTGAATGCGAACAATTTTATTTAGGTAAAACATCAAGACCATTAAACGTTAGAATAAGTGAACATTAGTCTTATATTAAAAATAGAGAACTTGATAAATCTCAAATCTGTCAACACGCATGGGATAATGAACATAGAGTTCAGTGGAGAGATTCAAGTATAGTCATGAAAGAATCAGATAGTAAAAAAAATCAAAGAAGGGGCTCTAATTATGCTAAATGAAACCAACTGTGTCGGAAATTCCTCGGTAGAATTCAGTAGGATGTGGTTACCCATACTGAAAGAGGAAGTCAATAGAAAGAAAATACCACGATTAGTAAGTCAATAACATATCGAGTTAGTACAAATTTTATATTTTAGTATTACTTATTGTATATCTATGTATTATTAATATTATTTATAATTTAAACATATTAAAGTCAGAATTTGGTATTAGTTTTTTGAAAGTAAATTAAATATAAGACCAAATACTTACGATGTCGGGATAGTATCATGAGGTTTTTTCCTGGTTTTCCCTCGTGATTTACTATGAAATCTCTAACGCAAGAATTTTACTGTCATCGTTGCATTTGGTTGTCTTTTTAGACAGATCACATGCTACGATTTTTTTGTGACGGATATTCTTGAGTTGGGATTGATTTCATGTTGTCGAATAAACTATCTTTTAGTAAAGTCGTCCCAGGAACGCAACTCATAAATATTGGCGATATCATTTTAAAATCTTCTACTTTAAAATATATATTATACGTAACAACAGCAACAACAGCAACGTAACTTAGCAACAACATTTTTGTTTATTTTAGTAGTATTTTGTATTTTGAAAACGAAACCCGATTTGAGCTTCGAAACGTTAATAAAATTATTTTTTGGTAACATTGTGGCTTATTCCCATTAAAAATAGTTGATTATAAAAATGCCACAAGGAAATAGCTTCAGAATAACATTCTCTTGTTTTTGTGAAATTTTTGTGATTCACCCATTTTCTTACGCCCCTCAAATCGTCAGATTTTTTAAATAAACACTCTTCTTCACTTACCTTGTTTTAATCTGACGTTTTTGAGTTTTTCTAAGGATAGATTTTTTTATGGACTGTCTCCAACTTATGCCTCTGTATTAAGAGTCATATATGGTAGGGATACATTTTTACAGGGTACAAGGTTTCTCCCCATATGATTTTCTGACGCGCTCAAGTAACGCGCAAAGTCTCCGCTTGTGCTCCCCTACTATATTAAAAAATTAATATTATTTGATGCATTCAATGAAATGCCACATTAATGTAATTCTATCTTACGAAACTAAACATCTTATGCATAAAAAGGCAAATAATTAATAACTTTAATATGCAATACTTAACAAGGATATTATGTGGTGTGCTAATATCCTAATAATGTACATAATAACAGTGCAGTACAAAGGGTGATCAAAAACAAACAAATGCTAACATCCTGGGTTAAATGGCATTTATTTAAAAATTAGATGTTTAAAAGTTGTCAATTAAATAATTGTATATAAATGTAGGAGTTTTGCGGGATATTAACTTAGTGATTTGTGGGAATCCTGAGAAAGGTCATACAATATGAAACAATTTATTTTTTTGGAGATTTTAATTTGTGGGACAATGGTGAGTATATTTTTTTTTGGTTTCACATTTTATCATCTACCGTTAATTTGTTTTTGTTTTTGTAACACAAAACCTGAAATTTGAGTCTATGGGAAAAACCGTTTCAATTATATAATAATTTTATCTTTATCTTCTTCCTTCTCACTTAAAGGATTAGTTTTACAGCGTGTTCCGTGTTGTTTCTTTTTATTCTAATTCCATCAGGATTTTCGACAATTGTATTTCATGTTGGATACCGTATCCTATTATATTTATTGACAGCAACTCTGAATAATGTTGTAGTCGATTTCCCTTACCGTTGTCTTAGATTTGTCAGCCATGATGTTCTTCTTCTACCAGCACCACGTTTAGCTTTGCTGTTCAGAATGATCAGATGTAAAAGTTCATATTTTTCAGGTTGTCTCATAATGTGTTCCAGCTTACGTCTTATTATATTGACTAATAGTGTGTCTCACTTTGACTTTACTGTACAGGTTCTTATGACCAACAGTGATGCCAAACTTTGTCAGAAACAGGTTTGAAGCAAATAGACTTTTTTCTAAAGAATAACTATAAAACCTCTTTTAATTCTCTAAAACCTACTATACGTTATGAGCTCGTACGTAGAGGGGATATTTACAAATTCGCGAGCGCCAGTAGTGGCAAGTCTGTAAACGTTTACTGGAAATTTGACATAAATGTCAAAGTGATTAATTTAAAATTAAAATTAAAAACATTAATTATAAAAAATATTAGTTGGTCAAAGCTGTGGTATATATTTTTACCTTAAATATACTTACGTCTTAAATACTGAATTTAAGTTTTTTTAATGTTCCGTAATATGTAATTATAAATTAATCTTAGCGCCATCTACACGATAATTGTGAAAGTATCCGAAGTAAGAAATTCATATTTTATCAATAGAACGTCAAAATAATTAGCAAAATCTTAAAAAAATCTATTACAATTTAATTACTTTTTTGCGTTGTAAATATTAAGCGATGACAATTAAATAATAAATTTAAAAATTACCGGTAAAAGTTGAATTAATAACCGCTAGGAACGACACCAGCGAAGCTCAGAGCGTATACATCTCCTTTGCGCGGTCTAATCCCAATTATGCACACAAAGCTGTAATAGCGCAGAATTCACGGAAGAAACTCATATAGTCCATGTGGTGACACCGCTCCCGTCTGGAAAAATTTCTGATTCGGTTTCTTTGTGGATTCCTATTCAAAAACGCCCCCTTTAAACTAATCTGAAGGGTACCGGGCGGAACTTTTGGGCAGAAATTGTTTAAACAATTTTTTTAAAGAAATACAAAGTATCACGTTTTTTGCCCCGGAACGTATATTTTTGAGTTTCTTGGGTCATTCTGAACAAGAAAGGTATCTTGTAAATTTTCTCAGAAATTGATGGTTTTCGAGTTATAGGCGATTTAAAATCTGAAAAATGCGAAAATACGCATTTTCGAGGCTTAAAAACTCATATTCAAATTAGTATTTTCGAGGTTGCCAGATACATAAATTGAAGACTAAATATTCAGCTTCAAGATTCTGAAGAGTGATCGCGTCCAATTTTAATATATAGTTGTTTTTTAATTGTAAAATATGCGTGTTTATCCGATTTTTTGCCGGTGCGGCGCGCTCCGTTTCAAAAATCTCCTATTTTCCTCCAAAAAATATTTTTTTCTAGATTCTTTTCGACATTCTAAATAAAATAAGTTTTTTGACATTTTTCTCAAAAGTTAATAGATTTAAAGTTATAAGCGATTTAAAATCCGAAAATACGTTTTTTTGTCATTTTTCGGATTTTAAATCGCTTATAACTTAAAAAATATTAACTTTTCAGAAAAATGTCAGAAAACTTATTTTATTTAGAGTGTCCCAAAGAATCTAGAAAAAATATTTTTCGAAAGAAAATAGGAGATTTTTGAAATGGAGCGCGCCGCACCGGCAAAAAAATCGGATACACGCATATTTAACAATTAAGAAACAACGGTAAAAATTAAAGTTAGACACGATCACTCTTCAGAATCTTGAAGCTGAATGTTCAGTCTTCAATCTAAGTATCTGGTAACCTCAAAAATACTAACTAAATATAAGTTTTTAAGCCTCGAAAATGCGTATTTTCGCATTTTTCAGATGTTAAATCGCCTATAACTCGAAAACTATCAATTTCTTAGAAAATTTACACGATACTTTTCTTGTTCAGAATGACCCACAAAACTCAAAAACATATGTTTCGGAGCAAAAAAACGTGATCCTTTGTATTTGTTTAAAAAATTTTTTTAAACAATTTCTGTCCAAAAATTCCGCCCGGTACCCTTCAGATTTGTTTAAAGGGGACATTTTTGATTAGGAATCCACAAAGAAACCGAATCAGAAATTTATTTTAGACGGGAGCGGTCTCACCACATGGAATAATAGGATGTATAGGAACTGCTTCAGTTCTAAATGTTTATAACGAAATTTGCCCCCTTATTTTCAAACCTGAAATAAGAGGTTGAAATAGCTATCTGTATAACAAGGGAGCAAAGTGCTACTTTTCTTCCCGAGAATAAAGTTTACTGCCCGACGCTTAGTGGAGGGCAGTAATAATTCAAGGGAGGAAAAGGCACTTTACTCCTTTGTTATACATACGGCTTTTCCACCTTCCTCAAATAACAAGTCATTATTTCATTTTTACTTAATTTATTTATGAAACTAACCAACAAAATTTATTAGAACTAAAACTAACAAGTAGGTGCAATATTTATAACTGTCAACTGTCAAATATAAGTCAAATTATTAATGTAAACATTGTTAAAGCAAAATAGCAATTTACTGTTTTTTACCATTGTGCAAAATACAGGGTGTTTTATAAATAAACGTTAAAATGTATAGGTTAAATATTATGAATGAAATACCATGACGTCACTTTACTTTTCCTCCCTAGGGAGGCAATGTACAATTTTGCTCCCTATAATCAGGTCCGGAAAAGTATACTTTCGGTAGAGGTAGGTGGAAAAATGTTTTACGCATTTATTTACATCAGAATATGAAAATATAAGTCTTTAGACAAAGAGTGGATCTAGGATTAACGCTCAACAATTTTTTTTTCTAAAAGTTATAACCTTCCATATTTGACCCCTTGGGATAAACAAGTTATGATATCTAAGCAACAAGTTCACCAATCGGGCTCTACAATTTTTTTATGTTTAAACATGAAAGATCTTCATTTTAAGTTCTTAAAAAATAAATTAAAGTTATTTTTAAAATAAATAACTCAATTGCGAGAAAACGATCATTTAGGATTTTCGCAGGCTGTTTTGCAATAACATATTAACAGAATTAAACTTACCACAGCTCATATTGTAGGTTTTTTAATTTACTACAATTTTCTACTAAAAAGTTTTTCTCTAAAATGAATATCCTATGATGCAAAATTAAAAATCCTTAAAAATTGCAAATTTAATAAATGAAAAACGTCATAAATAGAAAACCGCATAAAATTTTTGGTTACATTTTGGTAGAAGTTATTGTTGCCATCGTACTTTACAAGACCTGGTAGGTTTCAAAAATTTCTGAATTGTATCACGTTTTTTCACCCCCAGCCTGGTTCTAAACTTTTAGTCTAGTCAACGTAGAATGAAGTAAACACTTCTGTTGTACGAGTATGTAGGCATATTAATTTATTAAAATTCTTAAAATTTATCCACAAGGGAGTGGAAGTACAAAACGTTTTCGGTCAAACTGACCATCATCAGTGTAAACCTGGAAATAAGTGAACCACTTAGATTGAAATGCAAAAGGGTGAAATTTTGACAGTTAAAAAAGAAAATGTGGTTACTTACGTCCAGTGTACAAGTAATTGAAACTAGCCATTTCAATAGGTGTAAAAACCTCTAAATAACATTATTGCTACATTATAAGCTGTATAATAATCGACAATAAGTCGATGTCTTAAGATTATATAAATATCACAAGTGGATGTAGGTCATCCTTGCTCAAAAATTGCACAAGCTTGTTGTGATCAGGTGAGAGGTTAACAACCAACTGATTAGACAGATTGGTGCCTGAAAATTTACGACAAGATGTCAAGGAAGATAGGTGGATTTTTCAAATGTCACCCGAAAAATTTTTTTGACAAAGTGAATTTATATTTAACTTTAATTGTTAGATTGGGAATATGCAACTATTAAAAATGTTTGTCGTGAATTCTAAGTTGTAAATAAAGGTTAATGAGCTGTAATATATTCATTAGAGGACCGAAATCAAAGGCAAAAATCTACTCATATGCTGTGATGTCATAGACTGTTTTTCAAATGTAACCGACTGAAAATAATTATATTTAGTTAAGTAGAGTTGTGATGAAAGAATATTACTGAAATTATCTGGAAATATTTAAAAAAATTTTAAAAATTTAAAAAAACATGGTATTTTAATGGAGTAACATCTGTAGAATTTGAAATAATTGCGAATAAGGAATGGTTGGTTGCATATGTTTCCGGAGAACTAAAAAATATAATAAGAAATTACCAATCTATAGTTATGTAATGTAAATTATGGGAGGTATTAAAAGAAAAAGAGCAGATATTAAATGAAGGAAGTGGAATTAAAAAATGTACATATCTTAATCGAAAATTTTTAAAAAATTTGTTATGTCTTGAAAAGTTTGCTGCATATTGAACTATTGCAAATTCAAATTTTGAAAATTATTGAAAATGGATGATAAGGTTAGTTGCATATGTTTCAGTGGAATAATAAATTAAATAGAAATACTATTAATAATATAAATTGTGTGAAGTATTAAATGAATTAAGACTGATATTAAATTAGGAAAAATTGTGCTGAAAGAAATGTACATGTTTCAATCAAAAAAGAAAATTATTTTTGATTGTAAGCTGTAAATGTAAAAAAGTATGTCACATATTGAACTATTGAAATTCTAGATTTGAATATTGTATTGACCAATGTTGAAATTAAGTAAATTTATTAAATGTTGATAGCTGAGATTTATTTTTAAGTTTAATATAAATGAAAAGCAGAGTGAATCAGTGAAAAAAGGTTGGGAATTCAACAAAATTTTTGGTTATTGCCTATATTAGAATGTCATATCCGAAAAGATCAAGGGTTCCAGGGTGTGATTTTGATATAATGAGAAAATGATTATGTTAAGTGAAAATAATTAGACAATGAGATGAAAGAGATAGAGTATTGTCAGAAGCACAGAGTGAAAAAAAAAACAAACAGATTGTGATGCTTCTTATGTAGGAAGAACCTATAGATCACTATCTACTTGAGCAGCAGAACACACTAAACGTGACAACACATCTGCTTTCTCTCACCATCTCAAAGTCAACAAACACCACCTTAACATCCCAGATGGTGTGACTTTGATTCATAACATCTAATATAAAAAATACCCTTCGTTTTGATCTATATGAAGATTTAGAGATTGTCAGAGACACAAGGACAAATCCAAATTGTGTTAACCGCCAACTTTCTCTTAACCGTGACTTCACCCCCATTCCTAGACAATTATTTCCATAATTGTATATTTCTATCCGGATTTTGACGGGAATAATGACCGGGCATTGCCGGTTAAGAAGTCACATGAAGAAGCTAGGATTGGTAGATGAAGCAAAATGCAGATTCTGTGAGGAAGAGGACGAAACCTCAATACACATACTCTCAGAATGTCCTGCATTGCAGAACTCCAGGGCCAGATACCTAGGGGCACATGAAATAGAAGAGGAGAACCTGCCTGAATTGAAGCCCGACGATGTCCTAATCTTTCTTAGGAAAATAGGACTGGAAGAGCATGGCAAGCAAGGGGGACACAATAGATCCTACGGGTCGCAGTGTACCTATCACCCCTATCTACATACATACATACATCCACTTTCACATTGACCTTCTTCCCTAAACATACCACTACAAACCTAAACTAAATAAAAATCCAAACAATATACTCAATCAAATAATCTTTTAGTATCTTTTAGTTTCTTTCACTCTGTGCTTCTGACAATACTCTATCTCTTTCATCTCATTCTCTAACTATTTTTACTTAACATAATCATTTTCCCATTATATCAAAATCACACCCTGAAACCCTTGATCTTTTCGGATATGACATTCTAATATAGGCAATAACCAAAAATTTTGTTGAATTTCCAACATTTTTTCACTGATTCACTCTGCTTTTCATTTATATTAAAATTAAAAATAAATCTCAGCTATCAACATTTAATTTTACTTAATTTCAACATTGGTCAATACAATATTCAAATCTAGAATTTCAATAGTTCAATATGTGACATACTTTTTTCCATTTACAGTTTACAATCAAAAGTAATTTTCTTTTTTGACTGAAACATGTACATTTCTTTCAGCATAATTTTTCCTAATTTAATATCAGTCTTAATTCATTTAGTACTTCACACAATTTATATTTTTAATAGTATTTCTATTTTATTTATTAGTCCACCGAAACATATGCAACTAAGCTTATCATCCATTTTCAATAATTTTAAAAATTTAAATTTTCAATAGTTGAATATGCAGCAAACTTTTTAAGACATAACAATTTTTTTAAAAATTGTTCGATTAAGATGTGTACATTTTTCAATTCCACTTTCTTCATTTAATATCAGCTCTTTTTCTTTTAATACCTCCCATAATTTACAGTACAGAACTATAGATTGGTATTTTCTTATTATATTTTTTAGTTCCCGGGAAACATATGCAACCAACCATTCCTCAGTCGCAATTCTTTCAAATTCTACAGATGTTACTCCATTAAAATACCATGTTTTTTTAAATTTTTAAAATTTTTTTTAATATTTCTAGATAATTTCAGTAATATTCATTCATCACAACTCTACTTAACTAAATATAATTATTTTCAGTCGGTTACATTTGAAAAACAGTCTATGACGTCACAGCATATGAGTAGATTTTTGTATTTGATTTCGGTCCACTAATGAATATATTACAGCTCATTAACCTTTATTTACAACTTACAATTCACAACAAACATTTTCAATAGTTGCATATTTCCAATCTAACAATTAAAGTTAAATATAAATTCACTTTGTCAAAAAAATTTTTCAGGTGACATTTGAAAAATCCACCTATCTTCCTTGACATCTTGTCATAAATTTTCAGGTACCAATCTCTCTAATCAGTTGGTTGTTAACCTCTCACCTGATCACAACTTTGTGTAATTTCCGAGCAAGGATGACATACATCCACATGTAATATTTATATAATCTTAAGACATCGACTTAATGTCGATTATTATATAGCTTATAATGTAGCAATAATGTTATTTAGAGGTTTTTACACCTATTGAAGTGGCTAGTTTCAATTACTTGTACACTGGACATAAGTAACCACTTTTTTAACTGTCAAAATTTCACCCTTTTGCATTCCAATCTAAGTGGTTCACTTATTTCCAGGTTTACACTGATGATGGTCAGTTTGACTGAAAACGTTTTGTACTTCCACTACCTTGTGGATAAATTTTAAGAATTTTAATAAATTAATATACCTACATACAACAGAAATTTTTACTTCATTCTACGTTGTGTTAACGAAGGTATACAGCCAACTACAGGGTTTACCCTTTGAAAATTTCTAGTCTAGTCTTCTAAACTTTGTGATAATTATCTGAAAGGGTCAGGAACCAAAAATCCGTATTGTTATCCTCTGATGCATTTTAGGATGTAAAATAATGCAATACAGATTGACGAATTAGTCGACAAGGGGATCTAAAATTTCATCCATTTCCTGTCGTTCATCTCGATAACAATCTATAGCGGACTAGTTCCTTATATATTCACAATTAATGTAAATACAACATAAAATGAAAAATAAATATGATTCAGATTTTATTACTGAATAGGGCTATGTGAGCTTATACGCATTTCAGGTTTAACCTTACCCTCTTCATGTAGAGGAGCCGAACTGGAATCAAACATTCTTCATCTTTTCCGTGTAATTATTAAAATAATTACAAAGGATGCAACAGCACCATCTATGAATAATTAGCTCAAAAGAGACAGGAACTAAAAATCCGAATTGTTATCCTCTGATGCATTTTAGAATATTTCTAGAAATAATGCAATACAGATTGATGAATTAGTCGACAAGAGGATCTAAAATTTCATCCGTGTCCTGTCGTTCATCTCGATAACAATCTATAGCGGACTACTTCCTTATACAGTTGTGAACGTGCTAATAACCGGCAAAATAGCGCAAAAGATAGAAAACGTATTAAGTTGTAAGATAAAAAGAAATGAAACTAGTCAAGCTGGGAGATTTAGCGATGTTAACATATAAATTCACATTACATTAATTGTTTCCCACCTTTACACGTATCAGAGGAGTATGTCAACTAAAACTGTCACTGTGACATAGGCAGTTGCCAAACAACAATCAATAAAATGTAAACTTTTAGGTTAATATCGCTAAATATTCCAGCTCGACTAGTTGCATTCCTTTTTATCTCACAACTCAATACGTTTTTCATCTTTTGTGCTATTTTGCCGATTACTAGCGCGCGCATCACTGTATATTCATAAATGTGAATAATGTGATTTAATTACGGAATAGGGCATCCACTATGAGTGCTTATACGTATTTCAGGTTTAACGTTACCCTCTTCATGTAGATGCACTGAACTGGAGTCAAATTTTCTTCATCTTTTTCGTGTAGATATTAAAATAATTACAAAGGATGCAACAGCACCATCTATGAATAATTAGCTCAAAAGAGTCAGGAACTAAGAATCCGAATTTTTATCCAGAAAATAATGACTACACTGCAGAAATCAAAGTCAGCATCGAAAAAGCACGTTCTAATTTTATGAAAATGGAAAAGGGCATATGTAGCAAAGATTTAACATTAGCTCTTAAAGTAAGCCTAACAAAATGTTACGTATACAGTGTACTATACTATGGAGTGGAATCATGGACGTTAAATGTAGAGACAATGAGACGACTTAACGCCTTTGAAATGTGGACCTATAGAAGAATTATGAGGGTTTGCTGGGCAGATAGAACGAACAACGAACTACTCAGAAGAATAGGTAAAGAGAAGGAAGTTGAACTTACAATTAAAGAAAGAAAACTACAGTATCTCGGACATGTGATGCGAGGCGAGAAAAATATGGCATCCTGCGACTCATAATGCAAGGAAAGATAGATGGCAGAAGAAGCATCGGAAGAAGACGAATTTCATGGCTGAAGAACCTGAGAGAATGGTTTAGATGCAGCTTAAAACAACTATTTAGAGCTACTGCCTAAAAAATTAAAATAGCTATGATGATTGCCAACCTCCGTAGCGGAGATGGCACCTTAAGAAGAAGAATAAAATGCATTTTAGTATGTAAAAATAATGCAATACAGAGTGATTGATTAGTCGACAAGGGAATCTAAAATTTCATGCACGTCCTGTCGTTCATCTCGATAACAATATATAGCGGAGTAGTTCCTTATATTCTCGCAAACGTGAATAAAAAATAAAATGAAAAATAAATATGATTCAGATTTGATTATGGAATAGGGCATCTACTATGTGCTTATACGTATTTCGGGTTTAACCTTGCACTGTTCAGTGCAACGTGTAGAGACATTGAACTGGAATCAAATCTTCTTTATTTTTTCCGTGTAATTATTAAAATAATTACAAAGGATGAATACCACCTATGAATAATTAGCTCAGAGAGTCAAAGGGCTTTGATTGCAGTTCAGTGCTTCTACACGGTGCTCTGAAGACGGTAACGTTAAACCCGAAATACGTATAAGCACATAGTAAGTAGATGCCCTATTACGTCATCAAGTCTGAATCATCTTTATTTTTCATTTGGGATAGTTGTTTCTGTTTGTTTCCGGCAACCTCTTTTAATTTCTTGTACATTATGAAATGTATCGTGTTACTTTTCATAGTGTTCGATTAATTTCGTCACATTTTTTAGTATGAAATTATGTTTTCGCATGCCTTATCTTAGTAAGTAGTTTACACCTGTTTTATTGATTTCGAAAAGGCCTTTGACAAAGTACAGCGTGAACCACTAAGGCAAGTTCTAATAAACAAAAATATAGACGGCCGAGGTATTCGAGTTAAATGCAACCTATATTGGAATCAAACAGCAAATGTGAAGGTTGAGTGTAGGCTAACAGAAGAAGTTCAAATCCGTCGAGGAGTCCGACAGGGATGTATCTTATCGCCACTTTTATTTAATCTGTATAGTGACACTATCTGTCAACAAGCACTAGCGAAATAAGATATTGGTCTGATAATAAATGGTGAGACGATCAACAATAGGTATAAGTTATGCTGACGATACGGTTCTCCTATCGGGAACTCTAGTAGAACTACAACATCTCGTTCAAAGTCTCAATATATTTATACTGTGACAGTTACGGCTTCAAAATTAATTAAAAAAAAACTAAATTTATAGTAATCGCGAAATCAAGGAACATCAGAGCTAATCTTGTAATAGAAAATACAGCGATTGAGCGTGTGTCCTGTTATAAATATCTAAGTGTTTGGATCACAGACGATACTAATCAAACAAAAGAGATTAAATGCAGAATAGAAATTGCTAGATCAGTCTTTAATAGAATGCACAAACTCTTTTGCAATCGTGATATCAACATAAAGTTACGAATACGAATGTTGCGGTGTTAGGTCTTTTCCACCCTGTTATATTAGGGTGGGCCGAAATTTTTTTATTTTTTTTTAAGTTGTAATACCGCGGAAAACTTGCGAATTATAATTAGAAACAAAATAAAAAAATTTTTTTCAAAATCGGTTAATATCTTCCGGTCCCGCATTAGCCTTAAAGTTTGACTATTTTTTAAAAAAACTTAATTTTTCTTATTTTGTGAAAACATTTTTTTATATTTATTTTTTAACGTAATAGTTATTTATGTGTTGAGATAGACCCTAAGAACATTGTGTTTTAATTTGATTGTGATTACTGGATATCTTCCGGTCCCGCGTAAGCTCCAAAATATGCCAAAATATTGGAAATTTACAGTTTTTACGAATTTTTTTTCTTATGTTTAATTAGTTTTAAATCGTTCCAGTTACGATATTTTTTTAAAAAACATTTCTGGTTGCTAAATAAGCCTAATACAAGCAGAATTTTTTTAGTTATGACTGAGTGACATAATAGGGATTATAAATAACAACGAGCATAGAACCTTTCAACTTATATCTGTATTATTATAAAAAAAAGTACAATATACAATTATTAGTTAATTGTCTGCATTATTGCCTCTATTTTGTAGCTGAAGAAGGTACTTTGAAATCTGATTTACTGGCGAAGTCTGGCATGGCTGATCGCGACAGTAGAGTACTTCTGATAAATCCGTCTCTAGCTTCAGCACCACAAACTCTGCCCGAAGCTTCCGTCACTAGTTTCACACAACGCTCAACTGCCTGTGTGTGAACTGGGAATTTCTTGTAATTAATGTTCCAGTTAAGGAGGGAGTCACTGTTGATGTACGATTTTATCTCTTCATCACTGACCTTGGCCAACAGTGGGGGAGAAGATAAGTCGCAGTTCATCCACTTGACAATATCTGAGTAGTCTTGAGCATCAAAGTTGATTTTCGGCGGTGTGAATGTCCTTACTTTCTTCCTTTTTGAATTTATTTGCCTTGCCTTTAGAATTCGACGAAGTCCGAGCTGTCTTATCAGTTTATTGTCGTCCTCAATCATTGCCAACATCAAATTTTCGGGGTGGGAAAAATAACCATTTTGCTCAATCACTCGGTTTATAACAGCAAGCAAAGGCTCGGGCAAATATCTCGTTGATTCAATTGCTTGGTAAACAAGCTTTGGACCATCTGTAAAGTTTTTGCTGTTTTTGATAGCAAACCACATTGGCATATACGATTTCAAGATAAACAAAACTAGCTCTTGAAGTTCAGGTGAGGGGTTTTCTTCACTTATGTAAAGTCGCAACGTTCTATTTGCTTTGGTCAACCACCTCGAGTGTGATAAGTGTCCGGGATCTCGTACAGACAAATCCCCATTACATGTCCCAGATTTTATCGCAGTGGAGATATCAAGTAGGTACTGTTGATCCTTGCTGAGAACCTTTCTGTCTACCTCCGGTATCTGACAATCTATAGACTGGAAGTTAATTACCGGCAGTTTTTGACAGGCAACAAGTTTTCACCGATTGGTCCTCTTGAAGTACTAGGCCCGGTTGTTTTGCCGTCTAGATGTTCAAAGAGGTGCCGGAACGACAGCTCATTAAAGTGGAGCAGGCAAATTGCCCATTGGACGGGCCTCCTTAAATATAATTCAATTCTTCGAATTATCCCAGTTTTCAACCCCTAAATTCCCCACAATAGGTTTGTGTGAATATAAACGATTACTATTACTTTTAAAAAACAATTAATTATCAAATTCCAAAAATACGAAAAAATGTTGAAATTTCAATATTTCGGCATATTTTAAAGCTTATGCGGGACCGGAAGATATCCAGTAATCACAATCAAATTAAAACACAATGTTCTTAGGGTCTATCTCAACGCATAAATAACTATTACGTTAAAAAATAAATATAAAAAAAATTTTTTCACAAAATAAGAAAAATGAAGTTTTTTTAAAAAATAGTCAAACTTTAAGGCCACTGCGGGACCGGAAGATATTAACCGATTTTGAAAATTTTTTTTTTATTTTGTTTCTAATTATAATTCGCAAGTTTTCCGCGGTATTACAACTTAAAAAAAAATAAAAATTTTTTACGGCCCACCCTACTGTTGTATGGAGTTGAGGCTTGGACACTAAAACAGTCGACCATAAAAATGACCGAAGCATTCGAGATGTGGTGCTATGGGCGCATTCTCAAAATATCATGGATGGACCGCGTCATTAACACGCAAGTAATCCAAACTTTAGACAAAGAATTCAAAATTATAAATGAGATAAAACTAGAAAGGTGGAATACTTGGGGCACATTATGAGGGTGAAAAGTACGAACTTTTAAGAAATATCATGCAGGGCAAAATTAAGGGCAAAAGAAGTGTGGAAAGAAGAAAAATATAGTGTCTTCGAACTCTACGTGAATGGTTCGGGTGCAGTTCGATTGAGTTTTTAGGCGCGCTGCTAACAAAGTCCCAGTGGCCATGTTGATTTCCAATCTCCGCTAGGAGTGGCACGTGAAGAAGGAGAATATACCTTATCTTCTCCCTGTTTATTGCATGGATCTTCTTGTATTTTTTATATGTTAAAAAATTTTTTTTTTTTTTTTTTAGAACGATGGTATTTCGTTTTTATCTACTGTTGCTAAAATTTTTAATGGGACATTTTTCGCGGAATTACAAATTGAGCCTGATTCATTATCCGCTATGAAATATGCTCCAATTACATTGGTCGATGTAGAACGTTTATTTTAAATGTACCTACAGCTGCAGTTACTGAATAGTTTCCAGCTTTATTTTTACATTGTATTACTGTAAAATTGCAGACTAATACTGATTTGCTAAATGTCAAAGTTAATTTAAATTGTTTTGTTAATTTTAATTCAACAATCGTTAATTGTTAAGTTCCATTTTGTTACATTTTGAAAATTATGTTTATTTTATAGTCCAGAAAGCCACTGCGCATCCGCTAGGAAAAATATTCTAATTCGGATTTTTTGCACAATCTTACTCAAAAAGGACTCTTTTTATCAAATTTGCATGTTGCCAGGGCCAAAAGGTGGTCAAAAATTTTTTAAACGTTTTTTTTTTGTTTTTTTTCTAAAATATTTTTTTTTGCATGGAACAAAGTTTTTTTTAGATTTTTTGGATCATTCCAAACAGAAAAGGTCTTTAGTGACTTTTCTCTAAAAATGATAGTTTTTGACATATAAGCGATTAAAAATTGAAAAATTGCGAAATCGGCCATTTTTAACCCTCAAAAACTATGTGAAAAAGTTAAAGTTTGAATGTTGCCAAAGTAAGTAGATATTCTTTAAACATCGATTCATGAAATCCCGAAGAGTTTTTTGCAATACAATATTCAAAACTCCTTTGTTTTTTAATTGATAATCAAGCGTGCGCGACACTATTTTCCACCGACAGTATGGTGCAAATAAAAGGAATAAATTCGTTATTTCGTAAATCGGCGACTTTAAGGAAAAATCCCGAAACAGGTCGATTTGTATTTTTAAGTTGCGATATTATGGCGTATATGATATACTAGTGACGTCATCCATCTGGCCGTGATGACATAATCGATGATTTTTTTAAATGAGAATAAGGGTCGTGTGCTAGCTCATTTGAAAGGTTCTTCAATTCTCTATTTATTAATATAAACATTTATATAATTATTTATACAGGGTGTCCTTCTAATTCTTTTATGTCAAAAAATTTAATTTAATAAAAATTTTTTGGACACCCTGTATAAATAATTATGTAAATGTTTACATGACTGAATAGAGAATTGAAGAACCTTTCAAATGAGCTACCACACGACCCCTATTCTGATTTAAAAAATAATCGATTACGTCATCACGCCCAGACGGATGACGTCACTAGTATACCATACATGCCACAATATCATAACTTAAAAATAAAAATCGACCTCTTTCGGGTTTTTTTCTTAAAGTAGCCGGTTCGCGAAATAACGAATTTATTCCTTTCATTTGCACCATATTGTATACACATGCAACGGTGGAAAATAGTGTCGCGCACGCGTGATTAGAAATTAAAAACAAAGGAGTTTTGAATATTATATTGCAAAAAACTCTTCGGGATTTCATCAATCGATGTTTAAAGAATATCTACCTACCTTGGAAACATTCAAATTTTCAGTTTTTCACACAGTTTTTGAGCGTTAAACATGGCCGATTTCGCCATTTTTCAATTTTGAATCGCTTATATGTCAAAAACTATCATTTTTAGAGAAAAATCACTAAAGTCCTTTTCTGTTTGGAATGATCCAAAAAACCTAAAAAAACTTTGTTTGGAATGATCCAAAAAACCTAAAAAACTTTGTTCCATGCAAAAAAAATAATTTTATAAAAAAAACAAAAAAAAAAAAACGTTTAAAAATTTTTTGACCACCTTTTGGTCCTGGCAACATGCAAATTTGTTAAAAGGAGTCCTTTTTGAGTAAGATTGTGCAAAAAATCCGAATTAGAATATTTTTCCTAGCGGATGCGCAGTGGCTTTCTGGACTATTATTTTGATGTTTAAATTTGAATCAACCCATTTTAGCCTAAGATTCCTTATAGCCGATCGTACGGATGATGCAATAATAATGTTTAACAAATTATATCACGCTTCCTTAGAGGTTCGACTAAAGATTAACATCAACAAGACGCAAATCATGACTAATCTGGTGCTAAATCATAATATTGTTGTTGATGGAATGGATATTGAGCAGACTGCATCTTATAATTACTTGGGATATGAAATTTCGGTTGGAAAGAAGTAACCAGACGTAAGAGCTTCCACGTCGCATAGGAATAGCCCGGGCAGTGTTTGGTAAACTGAACTATGTATTTAATTTGGATTTACCTATATGCTTCAAAAGGAAAATCTTTGACCAGTGAAAATCTTCAAAAGGAAAATATAAATGATACAATTTTAAGTGGTTTTGTTGCTAATTAACCTATTTCTCCCTTTTTTAATAAAAATATTTCCCTATACATATAGACGCCCTTTTCTTCAATTTTTGTTGCCTATAAATCCTAGCTCTGATTATAATATGTTACTCCATCTAATTATTTCTATCCCTTTAACAAGCTTATTTTTTAAGCTTCATTGCCAGAAAAGATACAACATTTGCTGGATTCTTTACATGCTACGTGTTTTTTTTATTATTTATTAAATTAACAATGCACCTAATCTTAAGACTAACCAGCAATTTACATTTAACTTAATCTACTACTGTACTGTCCTAGGTATTCCCAACGGTTCACCTTAGAATTTAATAATTATTGTTGCACACATCACCGTTGTGGCTAGGTTCACTGTCCGAATTTAAACTGACACTGACATTTTTATAGATTTATCACTATCACACAAGTTCAAAAGGTTTGGTGCGTTTGAGCCTGCGGACTAGGCTTTGATTATCTAAAAGTTCTAACACTTCCCTGTTTGTATGGTTGTGGAGTCGTTTTTGGTGACCCTTGGCAATCTTCTTTATTTCTTCTTTGATTGTTGCTATACGAAGTTCCCGATGTAGATCTTTGTTGCGGATATACCATAGAGCGTTGACTATGTTTCTTAGTATTCGGTTTTGGACTCTTTGAAGGCAAGCATAGTTACTCTCACTAGTACAGCCCCATAACTGTAGACCATAGGACCATACTGGTTGGAGCATTTGTTTGTAAACTAATACTTTGATTTTGATTGTAAGTTGTGAGCTTCTACCTAATAACCAATATAACTTCTTGTACTTCAGTTTTAGTTCTTCGGTTTTCTTTCTGATATGTTCCTGCCACTTTAATTTACTATCCAAATGTAGCCCTAGATATTTAACTGTTTGCTTGTACGGAACGATTTTATTGTTTATTCTAACTGGGTGACTATTTATTTTTTTGTAGGTGAAATCGATATGGGCAGATTTCCCTTCATTGATTTTTATGCGCCATTTATTATTCCAGGTGTTTATTTTGTTTACTGCATTTTGCAGGTGTCTAGTTGTTTCTTCGAATGTTTCACCGACTGCTAGTATTGCAGTGTCGTCTGCAAATGTTGCCAGTTTAATATTTTCTGTAACAGGTATGTCACAAGTATATAATAAATATAGTATGGGTCCCAGAACACTGCCCTGTGGGATTCCTGCTTTAATTGGCCGTATTCTGAATATTCGCCTTCCTGTTTAACTCTAAAAGTTCTATCTTCTAAATATGATTGTATTAGATGTACAAATTGGATGGGAAGATATCTTTTTAATTTTAGTAACAAGCCTTTGTGCCACACTTTGTCAAATGCTTTTGCTATGTCTAGAAAAATAGCTGAGCATATTTTATTCTCCTCCAGGGATCTCTCTATAATATCTGTTATTCGATGAATTTGGTCTATTGTTGAATGTTTATTGCGAAATCCAAATTGGTGGGAAGGAACAATTTCCCTATGGTCGAGTATAGGTTGCATTCGTGCTAGAAATATCCTCTCAAATAGTTTGGATAAAATTGGTAGCAGAGATATTGTTCTGTATGATTCTACCTTGTTGGTTGGTTTCACTGGTTTGGGAATCATGATTATTTCAGATGTTTTCCACGTTATTGGTACGTATTGCAACCTGAATACTGTATTTATAAGGTTTGTGACTTTTACGATGGCCTTTCTAGGTAATTGTTTTAGTATTTCTCCTGTTATTAAATCAAATCCTGGAGCCTTTTTGGGATTGATATTGTTTTTGATTACGTTGGTAACCTCTTTAGGAGTAGTAGGCTTCATTAGGTCTTGATCAGGATTGTTCAAATCAATTTCAGTGCTTTGATCATCTTCGTTTTCGGCTTGATGATTATTTCCCATTTCGTTATTTTGGAATACATTTTCCAAGTATAAAGCGAAAAGATTTGCTATTTGTTTTCCATCTCTTGCCCATGTTCTATTTTCTTTTCTAATCGGCGGAATCTGTTGCGTTGGTCTATTTATTCTTTTTGTACATTTCCACAACGAGTTGTCAGTGGTTTGGTCATCTGTCAGATCATTTAGGTATTGGTTTACTGATTCATTTTTAATTAGATCTATTTCCCTTCTTAACTGTTGGGTGAGGTTGTTTAATACATTTTTATTTTCTGCAGTTCTGCTTTTTTGCCATGTCTTCCTGGCTTTTCTTTTTCTTTGCACCAGTTCTCGAATTTCTTTGGGATAATTTTGTCCTTTGGTTTTTCTTATAATTTGTTTGGTATTATTCCAAGCTGCTTATTGTTTATTTATGGTTAGTGTCTCTGTTTCTTCATCAAGTTGTTCATTAGTTTTGATTGGTACATTAAGCTCAATTCTGTCACTTAACTCCTGTCTAAAGCTAGCCCAGTCCGTTCTCTTATTGGTTAATGTTGGGATATTTTCTCTTAGTATTATATGCTCACTGATTGTGAGTAGTATTAGAGAGTGATCAGAACTGGGACCATCAACTTCTATTTTCATAAAATTTGTTGCAACTTTTCTTGAAATGAAAAAGTCAATTAAGTCTGGTATTTTATTTTGATCAGTGGGCCAATATGTTGGTTTTCCAGTTGAGTGCCATTTACCGTTTATCTTTTCTATTGCTGCATGTAGTTCTCTACCCTTTGTATTGGTTAACCTTGAACCCCATACAGTGTTTTTAGCATTAAAGTCTGCACCAATAATAAATTTTTCTCCAAGCGTGTTAAGCAAATGGACATAATTTTCTTTTTTTAGATTGTGTTTGGGTGGAAAATATGCAGCTGCTATTGTTACTTCATATTTTTTTGTTTTGACACTTATACTAGCTGCCTGGGATGGCTTCAGTCTCTATATTTTCTCTTTCGAAGTGAATTAGATTATTCTTAACGATTATTGCAGCTCCTCCACTAGCTGTGTTTTTAGGGTGAAGAGCTTGATATATTTGATATACTCTCAGTTTAATATATGTTTGTTTAGTGAAGTGTGTCTCTGATATTAAACATATATCAATTTTTTGGTTATTTAAGGTAAACAGCATCTCCTGCTGATGTTGCAAGAGGCCGTTTGCGTTCCAATGTAGTATTCTTATAATTACTTGGGATATGAAATTTCGGTTGGAAAGAAGTAACCAGACGTGCGAGCTTCCACATCGCATAGGAATAGTCCGGGCAGTGTTTGGAAAACTGAACTATGTATTTAATTCGGATTTACCCATATGCTTCAAAAGGAAAATCTTTGACCAGTGTATGTTGCCTGTACTCACTTAGGGAGCGGAAATATTAACACCCACAAAAAAAATGAAATACCGAATCCCAAACGAAGAAAAATGTCGTAGAACAAAAAAAAAACAGACGCTGTCAAAAAAATCGCATCGCTAAAGTGGAATTGGCAGGAGACGTCGTCAGATTGACAACCGACAGACAAAACGTATTGTCGAGTTGAGGCCACAAGAAGAAGCACTACGGAGCAGAGGACGCCTACCAACCAGCGTGTTATCGGTAACTGGATGCAAGCCGCACAAAACAGAGATAGATGGAAAGAGCTGTGGGAGACCTATGTCCAGCAGTGGAAGCGTACGGGTTGATGATGATGGTGAACCTATTCTGGATCAGCCACTGATAATTAATGCCACTTTGACGTACAATGCACGTTTAAACAAGGTATAATTCAAAAAATCGGCTATTAGTTAATAAAATAATAATAATATGTAGGAGGGTAAACTATTCAATGACGGCAGCCATACAAACATGTAGACATATTGATCGAAGACCTGTTTTAAGACCACAAATATTGAAAAGCATTTGATTGTAAATATAAATGATACAATTTAATAAAAATATTTCCCTATACCTATAGAAACCCTTTTCTTCAATTTTTGTTGCCTATAAATCCTAGCTCTGATTATAATATGTTACTCCATCTAATTATTTGTATCCCTTTAACAAGCTTTTTTTTAGGCTTCATTGCCAGAAAAGATACAACATTTGCTGGATTCTTTACATGCTACGTGTGTATCGAAAATTGGAGTTTCTGAAGGTGAGTTTAAGAAACCTTTTTTGCGGTGATGTAGGAGTGAAAAATAAAATTGTTTTGAATCAGAACCGTTAAGACATTTTAGTACAATAGACATTTTCTTCTTCTTCTCAGGAACAGCCATCAGACCAGTAAAAACATACGCGGCACAAACACGACCTGATAGAGAAAGAACAAAAAGAACAGAGATGAAAACACTTTGAAAAATTTATTGTACGACACTATGGAACAGAGATAAAAGTATAAATATACCACAGAGATGCAAGGTAAATAACATTAATAGCTGGGTAAAAAGAAACAAAAAGTGAAATGGAACGGCCACACAAGCAGAATGACAACAAATAGAGTAGTAAAGAAGGCGAGTGACGGCCACCAATGAGAAGACGATTAGTGATAACACCACAAAAACGATGGAACGTCAACTTACTGGAGGTACATTGAAAAAACAGACAGACTCATGTCTACACAAAAGAACAAGAAGAAGTAGGACTTGTAAATACAAATTATTTTAAAATGTATAAACATTTTCAAATTTTGTTTTATTTTGTTACAAATTATTTTGTTTCCTAACTACTGTAGATATTGATATTCTTATGTTTAGATATAGGAGCCTCATCTGCTATTTACTTATGGGATTAAGAGCTAGAGCCGAATATGGAGTTTGTCCTTAGCCCAGTAAATGACCGGTTTGGCGTGTAATTTTCAGGGGCAAGACGGATTTGCTTGAAAATTTGGATTTAGGTTCTACTTACCCTCCACTTCAAAGTTGAAATTGTGCCGTTGGTTGCTTTTACTTGAGGGGTGAAATTTACTCCTTCTCGGGAGTGAAAAAACATATGTCTAAAATAAGTCTGAAAATGGATAAATTGACTAATTCTAGGCAACTTTTGTTCTATAAGGTTTTTTAACTGCTTTAATACTTTTCGAGTTATTTGCGAGTTAAAAAGTGCATTTTTCAACAAAAAAAAACACGTTTTCAGGCAGTGTTTCGCAAATAACTAAAAAAGTAAGTACTATATCGAAAAAACTATTCTTACAAAAAATGTAGCCTGTAAAAAAAGGAACAAAATGGTGTATTCACTTGGACTATAAACTCAGTAGAAGCAAAGTTGTATATCATGAAATATACGTTCTTACTCGTAAACTTCCGAATCGAATGTTTCAAGGTGAAGTAACCAAAAAATGAAGCTCTTTTCGCGGAAATCTCATAAATGCTATTTTAAAGCGTCTAAAAATTTATTTTTATTTTTCATAAAAGTTTGTAGCATCAAAATTATGCGAGTTACGCTCAAAATAAAGTTGACCCGTTTTTTTTATATATATAATAAGTCGTGAAAATTTCCCCCTATTTAACACGCCAAATGAAATTAATCTTTACTGCTTTACTATTTACTTTATATATGTATTGTTAATATGATCTGTAAGCTTGACCTGTTTGAAGTGCTTATTTTTGGAAAAATTTGGTTTTATATTAAAAAAACTTTTTTTTTAATTTTGGAAAAAATACACTATTTTCAAAATAACTTGAAAAGTATTTGCGTTACGGAAAATCTCGAACAGTAAAAAAATATAGTTTTTACTCGCATCGACACTCCGTTTTTTTATTTTTATGTAAGATAAAAATTGGATAAGATATGGCTGTTCAAAATTTGCATACACTGGTGATTAGTAACTCGTTCAAGCCCTTTTAACTCAAACTCTTTTAAAAAATAAGGGATTAAAAAAATATATTTTAGTACTCTTATTGCCCTTAGAAAACCCTACAAATTGGTTTTTTTTAGCACTTTATAGCTTTAAAAGTAACCTAGTTATGATTAAAAAACCAACCACGTACAGGATGGAGCAATAGTGCGAGGAAGTCCAATTACTCGTTTGTAGTAAGAGATACGAAAAATGTTATTTAGATAAAGTTGGGGCACAGATACTACCATACCCTAAGTATATTTTCAAATATACAGGGCCACTCGTACTGACAGGGTGACACAAACCTATGTTTTTTTAAATGGAATACTCTGTATATTTTTACATTTTTGGATTCTCCTTAATGTCTTTTCTCTTAAAATAAAGTATTTTGTACTATTATATGAGATAGTTTAAAAGATATTTATCTATGGTTTTTGTCATTTCGTTGTAAGTCCATAACATACATATTTTAAATTAACTTACATATAAAATCAGAGTTTAAGTATAGTGAATTTTGAGAGTAAACTAAATGTAAGGCCAAACACTTACCATGTCGGGTTAGTATAATAAGGTTTATTTTCCTGGTTTTTCCCTCGTGACTTAATATGGGATCACTAACACGAGAATTTTGATCAAATACTACAATTTTTCTAACGGATATTCTTAAGTTAAAATTGATTTACAGAGGAAAGGACTAGCTTCCAATAAAGTTGTCGAAGCAACGCAACTCATAAATATTGGCAGTATCATTTTAGTCATCGAATTTATAATATATAATTCGTTATATTAAATTAAATACATTATAAATACACTATAAATAATAAGAATTGAATAACCTTTCAAATGCGCTACCACACGAGTCCTATTCCCTATTTAAAAATAAGGGGTGGGGGAAGTGGAAGGGAGGGGGTTGACAAATGACAGATGTATGTACCGTAAAAATGTGTCCCCATTAGATCAAAAATCAACCTGTTTCCTGATTTCGTCATACAATTATATGATTTTTTTATCATAGGGGTAGTTTTCAAACTTAAAATCAACTAACGGCAGTATTCAAATTTTGAAATGGAAGGTAAGTATAACCTAAATCCAAATTTCCATGCAAATCAGTAACGACATGGTATTCAGTTACATTGATTGTTTGAATTGTAACTATTCTAGGGGGTGAGATTTAAGGGTTGAACTGTGATAAAATCTCAAACTATGTTATTTCATGTTAATTGACATTCATTCATTTTATTAAAATATGATTTGAATTAATTACCCGCTTTAATTTACAATTATACAATTTTTTTATAATAGGGGTTGTTTACTCCCCTAAAAAATAAAAAGCAACCAATGGCATAATTTCAACTTTGAAGTGGAGGGTCAGTAGAACCTAAATCCAAATTTTCATGCAATTCGGTGCTGCCCCTTAAAATTACACGGTATCGCCGTATTTCCCGTTCATTTACTGGGCTACCTGTGAAATGCGTCTATTGAATATAATATATTATGTATATTGATAAGTATGATCCCTTTCAGGCTGACACCTCAGTGGATACAGGAAGTAGAAATAAGGGGCGAAAGGGCAAAATTAGTGCAGTCACTAAAGGTTTACACCTTCTATTTCGTTGAACCTTCATTGAGTTTCATAAAAATTGGTGAGTAGTTAGAGGATACCTCAAGAAACAAAAGTGACATGGCGCCAACTTCCGCTTTTACCCTGGGGGTAGATGCTACCCCTTCTCGGAGGTGAAAATTATTTTATTAAAAATAACCCCTCAAATCGATAGAGTGACAAAATTTTAAGCAAAATTGGTTATAACAAGTTATTAAAATAAATCAATACTTTTTGAGGTATTAAAGATCAAATATTTGAATTTTTCGTAAAAAATGCATGGTGTAAAGCGGTTTTTCATAAATAATTCAAAAGCTATAAATTTTACCAAAAAAGTTGTAATTAAAAAAATTGAAGATATTAAAAAGTTGAGTAGACTTATTACTTGAAAAACCTTTTAAAGTTAAGTAAAAGTGAGTTATAGGTGATTGAATATATTTTTTGTTCGGCTAGTACTCAAATCTAAGTATTTAAGTTAAAATAACGGGAAAACGATGCATTTTATAAAACATACTTACAAAACGCTTTTCAAATTACTTAAGAATACCTATCAAGTGAGCTCCTGATGAAGTTGATACCATCAAAGCTAATAGTAGAGGAGCAAAGTATTCTAAATGTGTCGTCACTCGAGTGTTATGGGGATTTATTGGGTTGTGAAACGTAGGTCCTAAAACCAAAAAAAAGTTAAGTAAAGTTTTCCAGTTTACTGGGCGCTTGCCATTTTTTAATTTAATTTTCCATTTCCAACAATAGTCCAGAGAAATAAGATTTTTCTCGTGACACATCCCCCTCCAGGCCGAAACCAAATTTTTTGAGTAGTATGGACATCTATCTTAATAATCTATATGTTTCCTGCAGCCGATTTTCATGATATACATAGTTATAAACAAATGAAGATCAAAAAACGGTAAATTTTCGCTTTTTTCGTCTATAACCAAAAAGTTAAGCATTTTAAACAGATTTGAGAGTAAGAACCTCATAACTCGTCTAAAAAATTTCAATATGACGTTCGCTGAATATGTCTATCCTTATTGGTTGCTTAGAAAATTGCAAAATAAATCATAAATTTTGAGTTTTTATAAATATTCATAACTTATGTAAAAATTAACTTAGAGTCTTCTTGTTACACAAATTGCTGAGATTTCTGGTGCTTAAATTATATTTTAAATTTCAAAGCAATTGGTCAAATAGTTTAAAAGTTATTTAATTTTTTTATCCAAAATTCATTTTTTTGCAACACTACAAGTCAGAAAATTATGAGGTTACAGTAAGATTTCTGACAGTTTATGGAAGAAGAACACTTGTGCTATTGACTTAATAAAAAAAATGACAAGAAGTAATTTTAAACAGTGTAAAATTATTTTGCAAAAACACGTCTATTATTTGCTTACTTAAAAACAATTAGAATAACTTTTTAACGGTTACCCGTAGAAAAATTATTTTCTCATACTTGTAAAGACTGAATTTTTATACACATTTAGAAAGAAAAACAATTGTCCTAGGACACTTAGGGGCGAAGTTAGCCCCCCCCTATTTTTTAACTCACATGTTTTTTCAAAATAATTTTGCAGTATTTAGAATTATTTTTTAAATTTTTTTTTTTAAATTAAATTAATACTATAAATCTTCTTCTTTCATAAACAATCCAAAGTATTACTGTAACTTCATCATTTTCTGACTTATAGCGTTGCAAAAAATTAATTTGGGAAAAACAAATTAAATACCTTTTAAACTATTTGACCAATTGCTTTTAAATTTAGGGTATGGTTTAACCACCAGAAGTCTCAGCATTCCGTGTAATAAGAACGTTCGAAATTAATTTTTACATAAGTTATGAATATTTGTAAAAACTCAAAATTTTTGATTTATTTTGCAATTTTCTAAGCAACCAATAAGGATAGACATATTCAGCGAACGCCGTATTGAAGTTTTTTATATGGTTTATGAGTTTTTTACTCTCAAATTTGTTTAAAATACTTTTTGTAAAACTTTTTGGTTATAGACGAATAAAGCGAAAATTTGCCGTTTTTTGATCTTCATTTGTTTATAACTATGTATATCATAAAAATCGGCTGCAGGAAACATATAGGTTAATATTATAGATGTCCATGCTACTTAAAAAATTTGGTTTCGGCCTGGAGGGGGTTGTGTTACAAACATGATATTTTTTTTTCCTTATTTCTCTGAACTACAATAGTTCTTTCCGATTATAACGCATCTATCCATAATTCGCAAAAATGTTTCGAATAAAAGTATAAAAGCATAAAAAATTTTGAGCAGATATTATTTAGTTTTTCGATCTGTCATTTATTTCACGAAATATTCGCTTTTTTCTTGTGAAATTTTGGGACTCACCCAGTTCCTTAGGCACGGCTCAAATCGTCAGATTTTTTAATTATACACTCTTTTGCATGTACTTAACTTACCTTATCTTAATCTGACAATTTCAAGTTTTTTTAAGGATATACATATTTTTTTCGGGCCCCCCTTAACGAACTCCCCTGTGTTGAGAGCCAATATATCGCACATCTAGTTCAATAGTGCCACAAGTAGGCCAGGGTAATAAGACAAAAATATACCCTGTTCGTGACACTCGAGCAGCCAGGGTACTAAAGCGTTTTTTCGACAGGTAATACCTACAAGAGCAAATTGTAACTGTTTCCTGCGTAGGATCTGGCGGCCATTTTTATTTATAAACAATTAACTGCTAAAAAATGGCATTTTTCCCTTTTTTTCAAATCAATGGAAAACAGTGGAACTTATGATTTTTTAGTACAAATATCTTTGAGATTATGGAAAAAGCTTTAAAATGACATATTACAAAGATTGATATACTCATTTATTGTTAATATAATTGCGAAAAAAGGTCGGAATTGCAAAAAAAAATATTTTCGCAATAACTGCTGTAAAAATTAGTGTACAGATTTGAAATTTTTGTCAAATGAGGGTTCTTTGGTGCTTAATATGTGATAAAAATTTCAAAGCGATTCATTTAATTGTTTAAATTTTATTCAAATTGTTTATCCCAGAGAGCATTTTTTTGCAATAACATAAGTCAGAAAAAAATGGCGTTAGAACCATTCCACAGGTGTCAAATGAAAGAGCATGAGCTGTATTTTCAACCTAGTTTAAAGAAAGCAAATAAAAAATGCATTTATTAGTAATAAATAATTACGCGAAAATATCGTAAATTTTTCCTTATAAAGTTTTTGAATAACTTTTACCAAAAAAATTAACTTTTTTACCCTGGTTTAAGTGCACAACTACCAAGAAATATTATTTATATCATAATTGATAAAAAATTGTAATAAAAATATATAATTTCTCATATAACAAAATAAAAAGTTTATAAGGAAAGATTTACGATACTTTTGCATAATTATTTATTACTAATAAATGCATTTTTTATTCGCTTTCTTTAAACCAAATTAAAAATATAGCTCATGCTCTTTCATTTGACATCTGCGGAATGGTTCTAACGTCATTTTTTTCTGACTTATGTTATTGCAAAAAAATGCTCTCTGGGATAAACAATTTGAATAAAATTTAAACAATTAAATAAATCGCTTTGAAATTTTTATCACATATTAAGCACCAAAGAACCCTTATATGACAAAAATTTCAAAGCTGTACACTAATTTTTACAATAGATATTGCGAAATTAATTTTTTTTTGCAATTCCGAACTTTTTTCGCAATTATATTAACAATAAATGAGCATATCAAACTTTGTAATACGTCATTTTAAAGCTTTTTCCATATTCTCAAAGATATTTGTACTAAAAAAACCATGTGTCACTGTATTCCATTGATTTGAAAAAAAAGGGAAAATGCCATTTTCTGACACTTAATTGTTTATAAATAAAAATGGCCGCCAGATCCTACGCAGGAAATAGTAACAATTTGCTCTTATAGGTATTACTTGTCGAAAAACTCTTCAGTACCCTGGCTGCTCGAGTGTCATGGAGAAAACCTTATTACCCTGCACTAAAGTGCAAAACACAATATTCTCGAGAAATGAGCAAAACGTTCTGTAGTAAACGCGTTTTGCCCTGTAAATAATTTATTTTGAGAATGATTGGCTTCAAAATTACAATTTAGGTAGCAAATTATACACTTATTGGCTGGATCTTATTACAATTTATTAAAAATAAAACGTTATTATTTTTTTTTTATTTAGAAAGTACAGCCGCATCCACCTTGATGGTGATTAGCGGCGGCTACAGAATACAATGCTAAATTTTATAAAATATTCCTGTGGATTTTAGAAATTTTGTAATATTGTCCGTTGAACAATTAGTGCCCAATAAATTACTTATACATTTAGGTATGTTAAACATGACGCGATAATTGGCAAAACGGGGGCATACAATTAACAAGTGATTAACAGTAATTTGGACATTACATATTTCACATACAGGTGGATCGCTTTTAGACAGTAAATATGAATGAGTAAGTCTCGTGTGTCCAATTCTCAACCGAGTTATCACCAGCTGTTCTCTTCTGTTACGAGTTGACGGCTCCCAGGCTATAATGTCATTTTTAATTAGTCTCAGTGAAGTTTGAGACGATTGCCATTCGTTTTTCCACTTGCACAAAACACGGTTCTTAAAGTAAGCTTTTATATCACTCGCGGTATTTCGACACTCATCTTTTTCTATATCGGCACATACGGCAATTTCACTCGCGCACTGGTCAGCTTTTTCGTTGCCTGCAATGCCAATGTGGGATGGTATCCATATAAATCTGATTCGTCTAGCGTTTTCTTGAGCCTGCATCAGTTCGAATTTAATGTGTTTCTCAATAGGACCTTTGGGATAGATCTGTTTAAGGGTTTGAAGACCGCTTAGTGAGTCACTTAAGATAACTGAATTAGAAATGTCATTAGAATTGATATGCATGATAGCTTTGAGCACTGCATAGAGCTCAGCAGAGAAAATCGAGAAGTAAGATGGGAGACGAAATTGATAAGTATTGCTTGGGGTAACGAAGGAAGCACCTACTCCTCTCTCACACTTTGATGCGTCTGTAAAGATTTTGTAACAATACTCATAATTCTCTTTGAGAACTAAATCTAGATGGTGCTGGATCTCTGCATGACTATTAATATGTTTGTCGAATTGGGTTAGCGCAGTATTTATATTGGGAATATTAATTAACCAAGGTGAGGGGTTTTTATTATTGATTGGAAGAATATCTGGGAATTCGACGTCGAGACATCTCAGGTAACACCGTACTCGTTCGTAGTAAGGTTTGTGTTTAGTACTATTGGTAAAGAGATTTATATATTTATTAGTGAATGTGTTATTGAAAAGAGGTTTGTTTACGTTTGAAGCTATTGACGTTGCATGTGACAAAGTTAAGGAAGTTCGTCGATGATATAAGGAAGGCTCTCCACTTTCACTATATAAACTTTCTACAGGTGATGTTCGGAATGCACCAAGAGATAGTCTAAGTGCTGTATTGTGTACAGAGTCTAGCTGTTTCAATAATGTGGGGGATGCAGAGGCGTAGGCGATTGATCCATAATCTAGTTTTGATCTTATTAACATTCTGTAGATAGTTAGCAAAGTGGAGCGATCAGAGCCCCAATATTTATTTGACAATGTTCTCATTAGATTTAGTTTCTTATTACAAGTCAATACTAACTGCCTAATGTGTTCTTTCCAAGTAAGTTTTTTATCAAACAACATACCTAAGAATTTCACACATGGTTTGAATGAAAGCGGTGTATTGAAAAATTTGAGATTAGGATTATTTGTAAGGTTCTTTTTAGAGAACACCATACCTACGGTTTTTGTAACTGAGAATTGAAAGCCTGTATCGCGAGACCATTCTTCGAGATTGTGTAAAAAACTTTGGAAAACTGTTGAAATTAAATTGATATCCTTGCCTTTTACGTAAACGACCAAGTCATCTGCATATAAGCGTGCTTTTAAAGGTTTCATGAGGTTTCCGATTATATCGTTAATGGCGATTAAGAAGAGTGTAGGGCTGATAATTGAACTTTGAGGAGTCCCATTTTCTTCCTCTTGTTTTTCGGAATAGTGGCTGTTAATTCTTACACGAAACGACCTATTCTCTAGAAAGTTCTTAATATAGTGAAGACAATTTCCACGAATATTCCACGACTGTAACTTTCTTAAGATGTTGTATCTCCAGCATGTATTAAACGCTCTTCTTAAGTCAAAACATACGGCAATACAATGTTGTTTCGTTGCCAGGGATTCGTGAATATCACTTTCCAGATCTAATATGTTGTCTATCCCAGATCGGTTTTGTCGAAAGCCATTTTGTTCATTTATAAGTAAGTTTGAACTTTCTAGCTGCCATATCAGCCTTGAATTGATAATTTTTTTCTAATAGCTTGCCCATTGCACATGTTAGGCTTATTGGTCTATAAGAATCAGGATCCAAACGAGATTTTTGGCTTTTGAGAAATGGAAGAATAATAGATTTTGACCAAACAGATGGGTATTGGTGCCGTTGCCAGATAAAGTTAAATAATCGGAGCAAGTAATTTTTAGCAGAAGTGGGTAGGTGTTTTAAGAAAACTGTTGGAATATCATCTGGCCCAGGACTTGTGTTTTTTAGTTCATTAAGTGAGTTATTGAGTTCTTGTAACGTAATAGGAGCGTTTAATGGGATGTTAGAATTTTCTAGAGAAAGGGTAGACTTTTCGGCTTCTAGTTTGTTTTCCAGAAATACGGGGTCGAGATTTTCATTGGAACACATCTGTCTGTAGTTTTTAGCTAATTCGTTAACAATTTCCAGCGGGGATGTGATAATTTGACTTCCAATTTTAAGACTAGATATTGGGGGTGACCCCTTTATGCCGGAAATTTTACGAATTTTCTTCCATACTTCTCTTACTGGAGTGGAACTGTTAATACTAGAGACATATTGTGCCCAACTGGATTTTTTTGTTTGATTTATTAAACGTTGAGCTCTAGCCTTCATTTTTTTGTAGGTTATTTTATTTTCAAGCGTTTTATGCTTTTTAATCTATTAAAAGCTGTTTTGCTGGCACGTACGGCTTCGCTACACTCCGAATTCCACCAAGGCACAGGGACGTGATTTTTGACGGGCTTAGTTTTGCCGATAAAGAGCTTCGCACTCTGCAAGATTACACCATTAAAAGCACTCAAAGATTCATTTATATTATCGCTCATTACAAGATTTCCCAAAGCTTTATCTATATAGTTTTCAAATTCGTTCCACTTAGCAGAATTTATATTCCATTTGGGCAAGAAAGATATTGGACAAGGCTGACTTGAGAGATTTTCAATTAAAATGGGATGGTGGTCACTACCATAGGTATACTGGAGAACATTCCAAGAGAGACGTGGGGCGATACCTGGATCGCACAAACTTAAATCTATCACGGAGGATTCCCCAGTGCAGATGTTAAATCTTGTAGGTGACCCGTCATTTAGGAAATTTAATTGAAGATCTTGCAATACCTTTTCTAGAAGTTTTCCTCTGCGGTCAGTACTCTTCGAACCCCAAATAAAATTATGACCATTAAAGTCGCCTACAATGATTCGGGGAGACGGTATCTGTTCGATAAGATTTTTTAAATCTTCATACGTAACTGAGGAACTAGATGGAATATAAACATTGCATATGTACATTGAAACAGGAGCAGTAATCTCTATAACTATAGCTTCGATATTACTATTAACGGGAAAATCATTTGCAACCAAAGAATTTTTAACAAGTGTCATAACTCCACCTGAAGAATAATTATTGTCACGTACTCTGTCTTTTCTAAAAACGTTAAAATATTTAGAATTATAGTTTTTTTGTGAGTTTAAGTTTGTTTCTTGGAGACATATTATTTCGATAGAAAATTCAGAAATAAGTTTTTGTAAGGTAGGTAGTCGATGGAAAAATCCATCTATATTCCATTGCAATAGCTTAGTGAATTTTATTATATTATGGAAATATAAAACTGATTACTCTGAGATGACTCGCCCTCGGATTCAGATACCTCGTTTCCTAAGTGGCGTAGGATTTTCTTTCTGAGAGTGGTGATAAAACGTTTGGATGATCTATTTTGCAATTGTGGATAAACTTTAGTTAACATGTAGTGTAAGTCCATTAGGTTGGTAGTGAAATCTTGAATAATTATATCAATAGGGTTTTGCGCGCCAGTAATACTGCTAATAAGAAGGTTCAGTTGGTCAAAGTTGAGGACAAATGCGGGCGAATGATTTTTGATAAAAGTTTTGGCAGGTCCAAGATCATGTTTTTTGACTGATTTCGTTGCTACATGCTCCTCGTCGCTTTTAATCTTCTTGGCTTTAGGTTTAGATGTAGGTACAATAAAGGGTTTTTCTGTATGACTTGTTTCTGGGGAAGTGAGAACTTCATTGATACTACGTTTCGACTGAAGGTCGACATTAATGGGTATGGAGGTGTCCATGGTGCTAACTTCTTGACTTTTTTCTATATTAGGATTGTTTAGATTATTTGCTGAGCTTTCTTCGATAGGAATTTGTTCGTGAGATAGAATTGTAGCTGTAGGTTGAGGCATAGTTTCGGGCGAGGAAGAAGAGATCGGTTGACTGTTATTTGAATTTGCTAGTGATTCCATTTTATCGGGACAGTTTGCGACGATGTGCCCAGACTTTTTGCAGGTATAACAGGCCGTAGTTTCTAAGAAAATTCGATATGTTGTATTATCAAAGTCTAAAAGGAATGAGTCGGGTAAGGAGATATTGTGAGGACTAACGTATATTTGTCTTCTGAAGCTCAAAATATGATTGTATTCAGGAAGATTAGAACTGATTTTTAGGAAGGTGACTGGGGAGAGAAGATTAAGTCCTATTTTTTGCAAATAATCAGTTAACAAACTGTGTGGTATACTGGGACATACGTTTGACAAAACAATACGTTCGGCTGGAGAAATCAGTCTTCTAGCTTGTACAATATTATTTTCGATTTTTATTTGCCCGTGCTTTTGCATAAATTCGTCCACCAGTTGTTTGCTTGAAAGGTACATACATATCCGATTGTTCGACAATCGAGACGAAAATATAATATTTTTTGGTTGAATTAGATCGCCCAACGGAATTAAGTAATCTTGCAGCTTCGTATTTTCCAAGGCGCTGAAGACAATCGCTTGCAGCTTCGACGGAAAAGAAGAAGAAGCTGCTAATGAATAGGTTTTATTGGTATTTGTCTGCGGTTGTTGTACATGTTGCGAGTCAGAGAGACTCTGAATGTTAGGTTCCATTTTTAAATTTAACACGAGACATGTGTTCAAAACTAATACGGACCTGACCAGTAATTAAGCAGGTAATTAAACCAGTAACAAAACTGGAATAAATTGTAGCTTATATCGTACTTTATTGATGTTATTAAATAAGAATTAGCCAAAACTGGTTTACCACGTTATACTAAACAAAAATAATACGATGGATGCACTTACTGGTATCTAACAAAATTGTCACTGAACTATTTATAAATAAACTATTACTCTTTCTGCAAAAATTTGCAATTTTGTTGAGACCAGAAATAAAAACACCTTTCGGTAGGTCATTCAGGGCCGTACTCCCAAACGTTATTATTGTTTTGATAGTTATGGCGATATTGCATTGTGAAGAAAGTCATTTATAAAATAATACTTAGGATATACGGCGGCAATATAATGAACAAATCAATTGATTTTTGCAGTTGTGGCCGTATTGAATTATACCGGTTGTATTGTGGCAGTGTATATTATCGCCACATCTCTCTTTATTTTTGCCGTTGTGGCCGTATTGAACGTATTGAATTACATCGGTTGTATTGTGGCAGTGTATATTATCGCCACATCTCCCAGTTATGGCCGTATTGTATTTTCAAAACCTCCAAAAACCCTACAGTGAAATACCGAAGTAACTTACTTTATACTTATCCAAAACAATATTTTAGTTCAGGCTGTATTGCATTAGATGGGCCATTATGTAGGCAATATTTTACAGCCTTAACCCAAAATTCGAATTTTTTGCAGTTGTGGCACAATTGAACTAGGTGTGCGATATGGTAGAGGTACATCTGTAGGGTACCAGGTTTCTCCCCATATGATAATCTGACGCGCTCGAGTAACTGCAAAAATCCCCGCTTAACTCCCCTACCATAAGTACGTTATGACGAAAATATCGAATGTTTTTTAATGTTGTTCTGAAGCTATTTCCTTGTGGCATTTTTATTATTAACTATTTTTATGGCAAATAAGCCACAATTAAATTGAAAAAAAATAATTTTATTAACGTTTCGACGCCTAAATCGGGTGTCGTTGTCAAAATACAAAATACAAAAAAATAATAAAATTATATTTTTCAATTTAATTGTGGCTTATTTCCCATAAAAAAAGTTAATCGAATGTTTTAGGAAAAGTGAAAAATAAAACACAGGTTCGCTATTTCCACACAAATTAAAATTTGTAGTAGTCCCCATAAAACCTTTATTTTAGCATAAGTAATAACCTCAAAAATTTTGAATGATTTGAATGATTTGAAATTTAAAAAATCATAATTTCTCAAATTTTCGTAAATTTCGGTATACTTAAGTAAAAAATGACGGAATCCAAAATTTTACTTTCTTCTTTAGCAAATATTTTACTTTTTTTATTATTTTTGTAGGACAAAAAATAACCGAGATAGAAATGTTTAAAACTTAAATTTTACTGCGAGAACCATGTAACCGAGTCTCGTTAACCTTTAATCTTTAAGAAGATGAGGGATATAAAAGATTAAGTTATAAACTCTTTTATAGCCCTTGAAACTACCTTTAGAACTGTTTTTAACTAAACCTGCTAAACTAAAATATAACTAAAATTAACTAAAATAATTTTAATGCTATCAACTTTTCCGGGAGCTCATTTGATAGATATTTCTGAGTACTTTGAAAAGTGTTTAGAGGATATATATATATATATATATATATATATATATATATATAAATCCTACTATCAATTTGGCATCGATACATTATGCATTTACCATCAATTTGGCATCGTCTTGCAAAGTGGCATCTGTATATCGATGCCACTTTACACTACCTTAATAACTTTTTTCCTGTACTTGTTAGCAGAAGTCTAATCAACTCTGTAGTTAGAGATTTGATTCCTTGATGTTACTTTAATATATCAGCTTTCTTTGTTTATTCCTTACTGACTTATATAAGTTTATTCCATAAAATGTTTGAGTTCAAAATGATGGCACAGTGAAAATATTATATACATTTAGTTCAGTGTTTTACCGTTTTGTCGCTGCCGCTATATACATGAAAACGTATATCCCACTTTCATTATCAATCATTTTGGCATCAGAAATTTGGCATCACTGTTGAATACAATATTATCCACAACGAAAAATAGGCAATTTGAGAATGTATATATTATTTTCATCAACAAATCATTCTGGCATCAAGTTGTTTTCACCCAATTTTGAAAAAATGTGAAAGCTTATAATCCAAGGATGGTACTAAAGGTGAGAAATTTGACCTAAACTATCTGTCCGTCGGTCTGTCCGACCGCGAATATAACTCTTACGTCATTATACCAGGTAGAATGACAAATGAGGTGTCAAATGAAAGCGTATAATCCAAGGATGGTACTAAAGGTGAGATATTTGACTTAAACTTTCTGTCCTTCGGTCTGTCCGACCGCAAATATAACTCCTCCGTCATTATACCAGGTAGAATGACAAATGAGGTGTCAAATGAAAGCTTATAATCCAAGGATGGTACTAAAGGTGAGAAATTTGACTTAGGCTGTCTGTCCGTCGGTCCGACCGACCGCGAATATAGCTCCTCCGTCATTATACCAGGTAGAATGACAAATGAGGTGTCAAATAGAAGCTTATAATCCAAGGATGGTACTAAAGGTGAGACATTTGACTTAGGCTGTCGGTCCGTCCGACCGCGAATATAACTCCTCCGTCATTATACCAGGTAGAATGACAAATGAGGTGTCAAATGAAAGCTTATAACCAAAGATGGTACTAAAGGTGAGAAATTTGACTTAGGCTGTCTGTCCGTCGCGTCGGTCAGTCCGACCCCGAATATAGCTCCTCCGTCATTATACCAGGTAGAATGACAAATGAGATGTCAAATGAAAGCTTATAATCGAAGTATGGTACTAAAGGTGAGACGTCGGTCCGTCCGACCGCGAATATAACTCCTCCGTCATTATACCAGGTAGAATGAAAAATGAGGTGTCAAAAGAAAGCTTATAATCCAAGGATGGTACTAAAAGTGAGAAATTTGACTTAGGCTGTCTGTCCGTCTGTCCGTCCGACCGCGAATATAGCTCCTCCGTCATTATACCAGGTAGAATGACAAATGAGATGTCAAATGAAAGCTTATAATCCAAGGATGGTATTAAAGGTGAGAAATTTAACTTGGGCTGTCTGTCCGTCGGTCCGTCCGACCGCGAATATAACTCCTCTACTATACCAGGTAGAATGACAAAAGAGGTGTCAAATGAAAGCTTATAATCCAAGGATGGTACTAAAGGTGAGAAATTTGACTTACGCTGTCTGACCGTCGGTCCGTCCGACCGCGAATATAGCTCCTCCGTCAATATACCAGGTAGAATGACAAATGAGGTGTCAAATGAAAGCTTATAATCCAAAGATGGTACTAAAGGTGAGAAATTTGACTTAGGCTGTCTGTCCGTCGCGTCGGTCAGTCCGACCCCGAATATAGCTCCTCCGTCATTATACCAGGTAGAATGACAAATGAGATGTCAAATGAAAGCTTATAATCGAAGTATGGTACTAAAGGTGAGACGTCGGTCCGTCCGACCGCGAATAAAACTCCTCCGTCATTATACCAGGTAGAATGAAAAATGAGGTGTCAAAAGAAAGCTTATAATCCAAGGATGGTACTAAAAGTGAGAAATTTGACTTAGGCTGTCTGTCCGTCTGTCCGTCCGACCGCGAATATAGCTCCTCCGTCATTATACCAGGTAGAATGACAAATGAGATGTCAAATGAAAGCTTATAATCCAAGGATGGTATTAAAGGTGAGAAATTTAACTTGGGCTGTCTGTCCGTCGGTCCGTCCGACCGCGAATATAACTCCTCTACTATACCAGGTAGAATGACAAAAGAGGTGTCAAATGAAAGCTTATAATCCAAGGATGGTACTAAAGGTGAGAAATTTGACTTACGCTGTCTGACCGTCGGTCCGTCCGACCGCGAATATAGCTCCTCCGTCAATATACCAGGTAGAATGACAAATGAGGTGTCAAATGAAAGCTTATAATCCAAAGATGGTACTAAAGGTGAGAAATTTGACTTAGGCTGTCTGTCCGTCGCGTCGGTCAGTCCGACCCCGAATATAGCTCCTCCGTCATTATACCAGGTAGAATGACAAATGAGATGTCAAATGAAAGCTTATAATCGAAGTATGGTACTAAAGGTGAGACGTCGGTCCGTCCGACCGCGAATATAACTCCTCCGTCATTATACCAGGTAGAATGAAAAATGAGGTGTCAAAAGAAAGCTTATAATCCAAGGATGGTACTAAAAGTGAGAAATTTGACTTAGGCTGTCTGTCCGTTTGTCCGTCCGACCGCGAATATAGCTCCTCCGTCATTATACCAGGTAGAATGACAAATGAGATGTCAAATGAAAGCTTATAATCCAAGGATGGTATTAAAGGTGAGAAATTTGACTTGGGCTGTCTGTCCGTCGGTCCGTCCGACCGCGAATATAACTCCTCTACTATACCAGGTAGAATGACAAAAGAGGTGTCAAATGAAAGCTTATAATCCAAGGATGGTACTAAAGGTGAGAAATTTGACTTACGCTGTCTGACCGTCGGTCCGTCCGACCGCGAATATAGCTCCTCCGTCAATATACCAGGTAGAATGACAAATGAGGTGTCAAATGAAAGCTTATAATCCAAGGATGATACTAAAGGTGAAAAATTTGACCTAGGCTGTCTGTCCGTCGATCCCTCCGACCGCGAGTATAAATCCTCCGTCATTATACCAGGTATAATGGCAAATGAGGTGCCAAATGATAGCTTATAGTTCAAGCATGGTATTAAAGATGAAAAATTTTACCTAGGCTGTCTGTCCGTATGTCTGTCCATCCGCGAATACAACTCCTCCGTTATTAATACAGATAGAATGACAAATCGGGTGTCGAATGAAAGCTTTTAACTTAAGGATGGTATTATTAAAGATGAGAAATTTGACGTCGGAGTTCCGGTTTTAGAGTTGCAACCGTAAGTATTTACTATTTTAAAGTTGCCGAAAGAGAATAAGTGATATATTATTCAACGTGGCTTAGCAAGATGAGAACAAATGTAAAATTTTGGTTTTTACGTAATTTCCGCTTAAAAAGTTATAACCGGAAATGCCATTATTCGCGGTGTGCAAGTACTTGGAACGGATACGAGAAACGATCGTGCGCGAATAGCGGAGAAATATTGCAACTTTCTTAAATAATTCATATTGTCCATTGAAATTGTCAAATTGACGTACATTTCATACCTACTGTCATTGAAGAAGAAAAATTATATGTTGCTCTGCAATATTGATATTATATGCAATTATTATATGAAGGCAAATTAAATTAATTGTATTTTGCTTGCAGTACTGCATTTTAATAACTAATTTTATTTACTACATACAATTGTTTACGTTTTAATAACATAACCTGAATCTTATTTTTTCTTCTTATTATTTTTTTGGATTATGGCCTTGACAATTATCCAGTAACCAGGACTAATATAATTGGCCAATATAATTAAAAGTGCGAATAAAGTTGCAGAGCGTAGAAACCAGGTGTCGTTTTGCCGAACTTGCACGGTCCCAATAGACTCAGAAATAGTATACGAACACATAAATCGAAGCGTATTGAAAGGTTTGAATCTTTAGAGTTATTTCTGTGTAAACAGTTTAGTAAAAATGACTCAAAATTAGTAAATTTGTATATCAATCCACGCAAAGTTACACGAAGAATTCAAATATCGACTTCCAATTCTACTTTCGATTACTTTGGGTGAAAACCTAGGACTTACGAAGTCCAATTACTTGTTTTCTTTAAAAATAAGACATGTCATAAATATGCCTTAGGCATCATAGAAGACAATGACACAGAAAAATCAAACAAGCAGCAGGTCAAAAGGGCCTTAGTTATGTATCTTCGGTCCTATTGGTTCAATCGTGACGTACAGCGCCTGAAACGATGGGATTTAACTGGCAGAATACGATGGTGTAGACAAATGAAAATGACGGCATGTAATAACACTTTAAAATTGTAGAAATAAAATGGATTAACGCACATGGTATGACATATTATGTGAGAGTATTTAACAAATAGAATACGATTACATACGTCCAGTTTTTGACAAGCGACTTCTCTACATATGATAAACGCGAAAGGGCCCCAACGTTCACTGTTCGACATAGGCCTCCCGTTCACTGCATATACCCACTGCTTTCTGACGCTGTGACTTAAGAGGATAGGATTTAACGAATAAAACGACAAAGAAGACTAAACAAGGCAGATCACGGGAAAAACACAACTGTCCGTTTTATACTCCACAGGGAAGCATCAAATATTCAACGTAAGGATATATTATAGTATAACGGTATGATAAATCTTTTTCTTTTTTTTTTTTTTCATTTAGTGCATTCCGTACGTTTTTTAAACATAATCAGGAGAAGTTGTTGAATTTCTGAAGTCTATAAAAGAATTTCTTAACAAACCTTTTTTTAATTGTGTTATGGATTATTTTTAAGAATGTGTTTAAAAGGTAGCTCACAGGCTTATTGTTCAATGGTCTTATCACTTTTAAACGCCTGTCTTTTTTGTAGGACTATTAATTGTGATTTCAAACATTCTAGCGGGACAATGCCTTTTGTGTAACTGAAATAAATATTGTTATCCATTTAATTTTTTTCCTCAATTAATTGAATGCCTCCTACTGGTGTTTGGTCTAAGCTTACCGCTTTTCCCCATTTAAGCTAAACTGCTCGTCAAAAGTTAGGGATATAGAAAATTATGCTCATTTTCATAGCTAATTTTTTCGAGAACAGATTAACGGATTCCACTAATTTTTTTTAATATTTTAGATTTTTCGTTAGTATTTACACAGTTGTGCAAAAGTTTACCCAAACTTTTTTTTGTACTTTTACCGAGTGGTATAAGTACAAAAAAGAAGTTTGAGTAAACCTCTTGTTAGGTAGTAGTTACGTATCTTCACTCCCATTGGTCCAAACGTGTCGTACGGCGGCTCAAATGATAGGAATCAGTCAACAGAATACAATGACACAGAAAAATCAATTACAGTAAAATATTGAAAGGGCCTTAGTTACGTATATTCGCTGCTATTTTTCCAATCATGACGTACGGTGGCTAAAATGGTAGGAATTAACCAACAGAATACAATGACACCCAAATCCGGTGTCGGAAAGCTGGTCGAGAACACTTCGTCGACGGAAAATTGGTCGACAACAGTTGGTCGACAAACAGTTGGTCGAATGCACAATTCATCGAATGGACAATTCATCGACGAACATTTGATCGAATGGAATTTTCGTCGACAAACTGTTATTTATCTTTAGGATAAAGGGATTAATGGTGACAAACGACGGGTAACTGGAATATTGTATTATATATTTTTTTTTGGGTTTTGTTAATTTTGTACCTAAATCTTACCGGAGGTATTGCGCCTTTTATAAATGTGTAGTTGTGAATTAAGTTTTTGATAATAAAATCAAGAGGGTAAGAATCGCTTTACTTTTAAACTCTTCACTTTTGGCGCATCATGGACGGCTCGTTTTTAAAAGAATCGTTTTAATTTTTTTTTGTATAAACATGCTCTTTCATTCGTTTAAATGTTGCTTTTCAAATTTTCTAATATTTATAAACAAAGCCCCGGTGAATTTTTGAAAAAAGTGGCTAACTCGGGTTTTAAGGGTTGTAGGGCATTAAATTTTTGTTTCAGTTTCTATAAGAATACCAACATGTCGAATAAAAAAAATTAACTTCCTACGTGTTGTTGTTCTGAAGCTATTTTCTTGTGGCATTTTTGGAATTAACTAGTTTTGATGGGAAATAAGCCACAATTTTACTAAAAAAACTGATTTTATTAACGTTTCGACGCTCAAATCGGGTGTCGTTGTCAAAATAAAACCATTTTTTTAGTAAAATTGTGGCTTATTTCCCATCAAAATTAGTTAATTCCCACATGTTAATGCGGTTGTTATTTTAATTGTTTATTCGCGAACTCAATCGACTATAGGTGGCAGTGCAGTTGCATGAAAATGGCCGATGTAATTGGGATAATGCATTTTGATATAATTAATATTTTTATTGATGTAATTAATTAATATAAATAAATCATTCATTAAATGAACACACCAGACAAGCATTCAATCGACATTGATATATAGGTTAACGGATGTTTTGTTTAAATCTTCATCCCAATTCCTCTAGTTCAAAATAAGCGGCAGCACCCTCGCTTGAGTTCGCGAATAAGCTTAAAATAACACTACTTTTTCAAAATTATTTTATAATTATTTATAATATTTATTATAAACTTTTTATTCAAGACTTGATCTAATTTGATAAATTGAACCTTTCTCTTTGGTTTGATGTCTTTAGAATTTATGTTGACCTAATAGTTTATGCATAATAACGCTGTAGATAGAAGCTTTTTGGGATAAACAATTTCAATTTTGCAATAACTATTAGGTAAAACTTCTTGAAATTTTAACGGCTGAATACTTCTAATATTGTTCCTTTACTTACGCGAAAATAAAGCTTTTAGTGTATTTTTAGAAAAGTTATTAATTATTTTCAAAAAATCGACTTTTGAAGCTATTTTCCCAATAACTAAGCAACAAATTAACAAAAAGAACTTTCCAAACACTCATTTTAAAGAATTTTCTATGCTCTTCAGTAAAATTGTATCACCTTTCCATACAGCATACCGGTCTCCACCTTTAATATTTACAATCAAATAGCGATCTTTAATTGTTTATATATTGTTTATAAGTTAAAAAGTACGTTTGATTTTTTGCATAATTTTTATATTGGATACTGTTGTAACTAAATTTACCCTAATGCCATAAGCAGTTCTTAGATACCTGTATCAACGGATGTCACGAAAGAGGCCATTTATTTGCTAATTTCTCTGGTCTATCACACCCTTTCTTATCTGTGTTTACAATCCAAATCATTAAGCCACATAAAGAGGTAGGGCAATAAACTCACTATAGCTATAGAAATGCTTTTACTACAAAATTTTAAAAGATAAGAGTTATAACGGAACAAGTATGCATACCTGCATTTTAAGACCCAGGTAGATTTTTGGGGATGACACAATGACACTAAAAGATGGCTTTGCCGATGATTGCATTCAATTGAGATGGTAAGTAGGTATGAATCACCTCTAGTTATATTTTAATGGCTTTGTAATTTAACTTCATGGGGTACGAAAGAATTAAGAAACTTTTAAGAATTTGAAAAAACATAGTTTTTGGGGGGTTTAGGTGTTTTACACAATTTTTGAATATCCCTAAAAACTCAGTTATTTCAAATTATATATACGTAACCTATAAAAAACCTTGAGTTAGTCTATTTTGAAGTATATAAAATGGAGAAAATCCCAAAAAACTACCGAAAAAACCAGTTTTCCGGATTTTTGAAGATGGCGCACCTTACGAATAAATCTGAAAAAAGTCAGAAATACAGATTTTGATAAAATTCACAAAACGCAAAAAAATTAGACATGCAGCCATCGCCAAAAAAAGTTATACGTACCTATTAAAAAAACAAAAAACATTGAGGTTATGTACACTCGACCTTCGGGTCCATAAAAATATATGTTTTGTAAAAGCCTCAGCTGTGCGTGTGAATTTTTTGTAATTTATAATTTAATTGCAAACCAACTTAAAAAAAAATAAAATCGAAAAATTGACATTTTTTGATGTGGGGAAAGGGGAAGGGGGTGGTGGGCTAAAATTGCGGTGATTCTTAATTTTTTTAATCACATAGAACGTAAAAAAATAAAAAAAAATATTCAGGCTGTATCGACTTCAAAATAATACAGCATCATGCCAAAAGGGCCTTAGTTATGTATGTTCGGCCCTATTGATCCAATCGTGACGTACGTCGGCTGAAATGATAGGAACTAACCAATAGCATACAATGACATAGAGAAATCAAATACAGCCTCATGTCAAAAAGAATAGAATAAACAAAAATTTCTTTTGAATTAAATATTTGAAATAAAAAATCACACTAAATTTTCTTTTTTTTTCACCCTTTCACTTATCAATATAAACATAAAAGTTTTTAGAGAGTTTCGCCCTCGGTTATAATGTAATCTTTCATTCTGCGTTTAAATTTTTCCAAAATTCTTATTAGTTTTCTCAGGATTCGAATAAACTGAATGCATTTAAATAGCATTGGTCATAATTTTGCGCCTACTCCCTCAAGGCTTAAAAAATGTAACATTTCAAAGGAATGGAGATATTTCAAAGATTCGCTGAGACTATAATTTTTATCTAATATACATATATCTGTAGTCCATCCACTCACGGTAAATATTGCAAAACCTCCGAATTTTAAACAACCGCTTGGATTGACATGAAATTGGGTATGCACATAGCTGACAGGTCAAAGAAAAAGTGATATTGTGCCGACGTGTGCTTTTGCCTTGGGAGTTAGTACAACCACTTTTATAATGTGAAAAGACATACATTCAAAATAAGTCCTAAAGTGGATAAACTGAGTAATTCTAAGCTAGTTTTTGTTCTATAGATTTTTTCTTAACATACTGTTTGAGTTATTTGCAAGTGAATATATTATGTTCGTTTTTCAACAAAAAAGTCACGTTTTTAGACGGTTTTAGAAAAAAACTCAAAAAGTATTTTAACGAAAAATATTCTTAGCAAAAATATAGCGTATAAAAAAGTGAAAACAATGGTGTATGTATGAAGTCTGTAGACCCTGTAAAAGTAGAGTTGTAGTTAAGAGGAAACAGTAGCGATCAACAGGTAGCGAAAACGCGTTCCAAGATTGCGGCTGTAATTTTGAATATTTTTTCGAGATATTTGGCACACGTATTCGTAATATAATAAAGAATGGCGGTACAGAGCCCAATTTGAAAAATATATGAATATGTGGAAATTACTCTGTAATTAAATACAATATTTAAAAAACGAGCCTGTACCGCCATTAAGAAGAACAAAAAAATACACTTTCTTCAAATGAACTTTTTTATCCGATGCCTAGATTTTGTGTCATTTTGGAACTACTAAAATTTTGTATTTCATTAGTAGTTCCAAAATGACACAAAATCTAGGCATCGGATAAAAAGTTTATTTGAAGAAAGTGTATTTTTTTGTTCTTCTTAATGGCGGTACAGGCTCGTTTTTTTAATATTATATTTAATTACAGAGTAATTTCCACATATTAATATATTTTTCAAATTCGGCTCTGTACCGCCATTCTTTATTATATTACGAATACGTGTGCCAAATATCTCGAAAAAATATTCAAAATTACAGCCGCAATCTTGGAACGCGTTTTGGCTACCTGTTGATCGCTACTGTATCACCTTAATGAAAAGCAGGTTCTACTTCGTCAAAATACAAATCGAATATTTTAACATGAAATAACCATAAAACGAAGCACTTTTCGGGAAAAACTCATGACTTACAACTGTTATAAAATGTCTAAAAAGTTTTATTTGTATTTTTATAAACGTTTCTAGCATCAAAAGTTAGTTAGCATCAAAATGAAGTCTCTTTTTTGTTAAAAAAATGTAAAAATCACCGCCTAATTTACTTATGTATTGTTTATGTGATATGTACATTTTTTACTCTTTGAGATATTTAGTATCACTAATGTTTAAGTTATTTTAAACCAAGGCATTTTTTTTCAAAATTAAAATTTTTTTATTTTAAAACCAATTTTTTTTAATAAGCATTTCTTGCCAATAAATCTTATAGATCATATAAACAGTATAATATAAGTAAATTAACTAGGGCGGTAACTATTAATTTCATATGGAATGCTAATTAGGTGGTGATTTTCACGATTTCTTTTAGCAAAAAAAGGGACATATTTTATTTAAAGCGTAACTTACTTTTGATGCTGATGGTGATAGAATAGATACTTTTTAAATAACAAAAATAAAACTTTTTTAAACACTTTAAAAAATTTGTGGCGAGTTTTCCCCGAAAAGTGCGTTATTTTTTGGATATTTTACGTTGAACTAGTCGATTTGGAATTCGACGAATAAGAACCAACTGTTGTTCAGCTCCAACTCTGTTTTTATTGTGTGTCCAGACTTCATACATACATAATTTTTTTTACTGTTTTATAAGCTTTATATTTGCTAAGAATAGTTTTTTCGATCAAATACTTACTTTTTGATTTATTTACGAAAAACCATCTAAAAACAAAAAATACAAGGAATTTAATTAGTTTATCCACTTACGGACATATTTTTACCTATATTTTTTCACACTCGAGAAGGGGGTGGTACTCATCCCCAGAAAAAAGCACACACTGGCACAATATCACTTTTTTCTTTGACATGTTAGCTATGCTTATGTCAAATTTCATGCCAATCCAAGCGATTTTGTAAAATCCAAAAACAGTGAGTAAATTGTCCAATGATATCTTTAAAAAAGACTAGTGCATTTTACAAAAACTTAGGTCAATAAATAATATGAAAACAGCGGAATATCAACCAATGTTGAATGTTTTTACAAAGTATTGTTTATTTTTCGCTACTCGAAGGGGACAACTATTAAACTGGTTTCTTCCACTTCCAGACAATTTTTTAACCGCATATGACATCAAAACCAGAATTAAAAAAATTCGGTTTCGACCTCTTAATACACGTAAATTGATCAAGTATATTTTTCTGTGACTATGTGTGTCACTTCCGGGTACACCATTTTAACCGGAAGTGGTGTAAAACTAAAAAAAGTATTTCTTTGTTCTCATTTTTCTAATGCGCGTCAAATTTCTAATCGCTAGTACCATCTATGGGTTATAATCTTTCATTCAACCTCTGTGATTATATCTGACAGACGGACGGACAGACAGGCATAAAACCGGACAGGCATAAATATTTGTTCTCGTCTTTCTAAGGCGCGTCGAGTAATACATAGTTTGTACTATTTCTGCGAATTTAGAACAATACTTCGGGTTGCAACTCTTTATCCTGAAGTCGGAGGCCAAATTTCTCACCTTTAGTACCATCTTTGGGTTATAAGCTTTCATTCCACATCTAATTTGTCATGTTTTAACCCGGCATCCGACAGGTGAACTTTTTTGCCACTAACAGACAGGTGGGATGTGACAAACCCCAGCATTGAAAGAGTTAAAGAATCTCAAAAAATATCTCTACGTTTAGATTAGTTAACAGAAACAGTAAAGATGCAGTAGAAATAAACAAACCAAGACACGTTAAATGATACTAGGAGCACTCCCGAATCATAATTTACAATGTGTAAACTTTGGAAATCATGACTTGGAATTTACAATGTATATACTGATGTGATCTTGATTATTGATATGAGATAATATTCTTATATGTCACTTAATTTAATCAATGTATTAATACTAATCTAATTAATTAACCAGATCACATATCAATATGTTTTCAATCTCAGGGCGAATTATAAATTAATTACTTACTTTCGTGGCTTCTGAATATTTCTTAATGGTTCCTAATCGGGATAGAAAAGAAAAGAGTAAAAAAAAATACAAATATGGGTTACAATTATAATCAAAATATTTTTTATTTTATTCAAAAGGCAATCAATGCTTAATATTTGCTATTTCTTATTATTCTTAAACATAACATTTACAACTGGGAATTTTATTTCCTTTTGGTTTTCTATTGAAAGTTTTTATTAACATTTAACTATTAGGAGTTATTAGGGACAACTCTATTTAAGTTTGATGAAGCTTTTCTGATATTATTGATTATGTTATTCAATTTTTTATGTGGAATTTAATACGAAAAACCCATACATTCATGTCCAAACAAATGAGACTGACCTTTTCCTGGTGAACTGAAAATGTCCTCACACAAAACCCTTTCCTGCTATCCTTGGCTGCGATCAAACCTCGTCCTGGCTTCCAGTGATGTTCTCCTTTGAAAAACTAGCTCGAATAGCTCTCATTCCTGCTTTTGTCGTGATGCTGTGTTCTACCTTTTTCGAAACTGCTATCAGCTACCGGGACACTCTGGGCTCAAGGAGGTTCTTTTACTCTCGACCTGGCCTACTTCTCGTTCCACGATAGATACTCCACACTCACGGAACTACCGGCTTTCTCACTCCTCGAACACTACCGTCTACTACTCGACTTCACTTCTCCACAGCTCAAAACATTCTGATCCCACTTTGTCATTCATTCACCTACTTTCTCAATATCCCTTCCAGATTCACAAATCAACCTTCCACCACCAACTCTCATTCTCAGTATTCCTCAAAAACCAATTTTTAATCTTTCTAAATATGCTTAATGGATTTCAAAAGAAAATATTTAATTCCCATTCTAAAATCACTTTCTACTATTTACAAATTTTAATGACCTATTCTCTCTTTCAAATGAGTCTTATTTAGCATAGGCTAATGATCGAAACCTTCCGCGAAAAACGATAATGAACTATCATCTATTTCACTGAGTTTTATTTAGCATAGGCTAATAATAATAATAATAATAATAATAATAGCTTTATTGCCCAACAGTTTCCCATTTATAGGACAAATACAGAAAAAAAATCACATAATTCATTAGTATAACATCTACAAAGTAATAGTAGAGACCTAATCTAAGTAAAGAGAAGCCATTTTTAACAAATCATTAAGTGAGCACGAAAAAATATCACAATGATTGCAAATACTATTATAATTCTTACACATGACAAAAAGAGGCGATTTAACTAATATATTTGTTCTTGCTCTTGGACACTTAAATAAAACGTTTGATCTAGATCTAACTCGAGGAACGTTGAAATTAATTTGTGCTAATAAATCACTACAGTCAATACTGTTATATAATAATTTATACAAAAATGTTAATGAACTAATTTCTCTCCTTAATTCTAAACTAACCATGTCAACTCTACAACATAATGTATTATTATCACATCCACGGTTAGGATAGATTCCATCAATTTTAAATATCAGATATTTTATAAGTTTTCTCTGTACTTTTTCAATATCTTTTTTATAACAATTATATATAGGATACCAAACTAAACTGCAATATTCTAATTTTGGACGTACTAGAGAATAGTATAATAATTTTATTGGTGTTATGTTGGTGAAGTTTCTGCAATTCCTAATAATGAAACCGTACATTCTCATAGCTTCAGAAACTTTTTGTTCAATATGCAAATTGAAAGTTAACTTGCAGTCAAAAATGACACCTAAGTCTTTGAGGCTATTACATTTTTCCAAAACAGAGTTCTGAATTATATAGTTAAAGTTAATTGTCGTCAATTTCCTGCAAAAACTCACTACTTTACATTTTGCAGAATTTAATAGTAGTTTGTTATTAGTACACCATGTATCAATAGCAGTTAAGTTACGCTGAAGTTCTAAACAATCGCCAATAGTGTCGATCTTACAGAAAATTTTCAAGTCGTCCGCAAAACACAATTTTTTACAGTTAATTTCTTGAAACAAATCATTAATATAAAGTAAAAATAATAACGGTCCTAGATTGGAGCCTTGCGGAACACCAGACTTAGACAGAATTAAATCTGACTTAAAGCCATTATAGAATACATACTGTCTCCTTCCTATTAAATAACTACCAAAGAATTTAATTAAATTAACAGAAAATCCTAAATTTGATAACTTGGATAATAAATACGGATGAACCACCTTATCAAATGCCTTCGAGAAATCTGTATATACGACATCAATTTGTCCTTGTTCATCTAATACTTCAGAAATAAATTGTGTCATCATTACCAGGTTTGTGACGGTAGATCGTTTATCTATGAATCCGTGTTGAAAAGGTGCAATATAGCCGCGAACACACGGATATATACGATTATACAGAACAATCTCGAAAATCTTTGAGAAGTTACACAACAGAGAGACAGGTCTGTAATTAGATATATCAGATTTAACTCCATTTTTAAATATAGGACATACTTTTGACTCTTTCCATATTTCAGGATATTTTCCAGTTTCCAAAGACAAGTTAAACAGTTTTTGAAGCGGTTTGACAAATATTCGTGTACAATCTTTAACTAGAAATGCTGGAATCTTATCTGGACCAGTCGTCATTTTATTTTTTAATCTTTTAAAAGCTTCCAGAATTTCATTTTCTTCAAATTTCAAAAAATTAATGGTTGGTAAATTAATACCCTGAACGCTGATGTCCTCTGGTTCATTATTGTCAGTAGATACATATACTTTTTCAAAAAATGTTTTAAAAGCGTTGACAATATCCTGGGGATTATCAAAAGTATTTCCCTCATAGCACATTTCACCTGGAATTCGCGATGACTTATTTTTAGTATGTACATAAGACCAAAATGATTTTGTTTCAATGGTAATACTGTCTTGAATGTTTTCAATGTAATTGTTATATGCAGTTTTAATTTGCTGTTTAATAACTTTGCGCAATCTTTTAAATTCTATGTGATATATTTCGTTTCCTGTTTTTCTATACTTTTGACGGTTTTTGGCTTTGAGTTTAATATTTTTAATAATATCTGAGTGATACCAATTTGGATACTTATGTTTATAATTTTTGTATACCGGAACATATCTATCAACTATTGTATACAATATATTATAAAATTGCTTTAATGCTATATTTACATCATCGTAATTATCTAAAAAGTCCCAATTAGTTTGTAATAGTTCAGAATACAGAGAAGTGAAATTTGCTTTCCGAAAATTATACATTTTCGAATTAGAATTTGGTAAAAACCTAATTTCCTTTTTTCCCAAATTATTAATCTTTATCATAAGTGCAGGATGATTCGATGCATGATGATTCGATGCAGAATGATCGACCTTCCGAGAAGAACGATAATGGTACGCGTCATTCACTTTGTTTATTTTAAGCGCACTGTCCCGAGTTCCGTCTAAGCACTTCTTAAAATTAAATATAACAATTTGTTGTATACAGGGTGTTCTAAATTTATATGCCCGTGGTTGAGAAAATTGAAAATATTTTATATTAAATTGAATCCTGTTTACAACCATCAAAATTTAATTTTCATATCAAATAGAAATATAACAATACATTGTAAATAATTATGATTCGGGAGTGCTCCTAGTAGCATTTAACGTGTCTTGGTTTGTTTATTTCTACTGAATCTGGATTTTAAATTTAGTATAAATTTCTACGTATTATGACTGTTTCTTGTTGAGAATAAAGAAAAAACTTCACCAATTATGGTTTCATTTCGAAAACAACGCACACATCTTATGGAAAATATAATGTCACTCAAATTCAATAAAATTTATACGAATAGATCCGTTTTAATTTACCGATCAAATCTTATCATTGCGCCAACTCTCTATTTTCAAAAATAAGAGCAGAAATTGATACAAATAAATCTGAAATCAAATGGGTAGGTACATAAGTTAGAGAGAGAAAAAATATTTTAAACTACCCAGATTTTCGGTACTCCATAAATCAGCGGATTAGTTTCACTAATCCGCTTAGGCCCAGCGGGATTTAAGCTCTTATGAATAGCACTCGGAGCAATAATGATTGTAACTTTAACACTTTTAACACTTTATGGACTCCAAAAATGTGATTTCGATAAACTTTAATTGCAATTTGCGCCGTAATTAATCATAATTAAGAGTTGGCGCAATGATAAGATTTGATCGGTAAATTAAAACGGATCTATTCGTATAAATTTTATTGAATTTGAGTGACATTATATTTTCCATAAGATGTGTGCGTTGTCCGTATTATGACTGTTTCTTGTTGAGAATAAAGAAAAAACTTTACCAATTATGGTTTCATTTCGAAAACAACATAAGTCCACAAACTTTAAAACATAATATCAAAAAAATAAGCAACATTTAAACTTTTTTGGTCTTTCAGATATAGGTCTGGATCCCGCGTATGAAAAAAAAGTTGATTAATAGCAAGCTGAAAATTTGTTAATAGCTTAAGGGTGTCTAGTCGGATAAACTTTGATATATGGGAACACTGGAACAGGGGCAGTTTTAATTTTGGAACAGGTTAAAAATTTGAAACGGTCACACCACGAAAACGGCACATGTATTTTGTCCGACAGAACAGACTTAAACTCTTCGAACAGAGATTAAACTCTCATGCAAAAATTAGACTGCTATTTATCACCAAATGGGCCTTTTAATGAGTAGAGCATGTAGAATATGTCAAATGACAGGAATTATGACAGGTGATAAATAGCAGTCTAATTTTTGCATGAGAGTTTAATCTCTATTCGGAGAGTTTAAGTCTGTTATGTCGGACAAAATAAATGTGCCGTTTTCGTGGTGTGACCGTTCCAAATTTTCAACCTGTTTCACAATTAAAACTGCCCCTGTTCCAGTGTTCCCATATATAAAAGTTTATCCGACTAAACACCCTTAAGCTATTAACAAATTTTCAGCTTGCTATTAATCAACTTTTTTTTCATACGCGGGATCCAGACCTAATAGATGCATTTATAACCCATAATACTTATATAAAATATAGTATTACTATCAGAATCTCTAACTACTAATGGAAAGATTTTTACGTTTCCTGAAAAATTTACACATTGTAACATACAGTGCTTCCATAAAGTAACGCATAATTTCATTATTTCGTAAACCGGCGACTTTAAGGAAAATTTTCGAAACAGGTCGATTTTTATTTTTAAATTACAATTTTTTGGCATATTACATATCATACTAGTGATGTCATCCATCTGGGCTTGATAACGTAATCGATGAATTTTTTAAATGAGAATAGGGGTCATGTGATAGCTCATTTGAAAGGGTATTTAATTCTCTATTTACTAATACAAACAATAACATAATTATATATACAGGGTGTCCAAAAAGAATTCTTTAATTAAATTAATTGAGACAAAAAGAAAAATGTATGTAACTTATTTAATTCAAAATTCGTTTTACTTTTGTCAGAAAATTAAATGTTAGAGCTGCCATCCACCTGCCTCTTGGAAGTTTAAGATTACGCTTAAGCGAAAATCAATATTTAGGTTTTAAATAAAACATTTTTATGTTTGCTGGCACCAATAAAATATATTTAGAATTAAACAAATTACATACATTCATCTTTTTATACCAATTAATTTAATTTAAATAACATTTTTTGGACACCCTGTATAAATAATTATATTAACAATTATATTATTGAATAGAGAATTACATACCCTTTCAAATGAGCTATTACATGCCCTTTATTCTTATTTAAAAAAATCAACGATTACGTCATCACGCCCAGATGGATGACGTCACTAGTATGATATGTATGCCAATAAATTGTAATTTAAAAATAAAAATCGACCTGTTTCGGTATTTTTCCTGAAAGTGTCCGGTTTGTGAAATAATGAATTTATGCGTTACTTTATGGACGCACTGTATATTGTTTCGCAATGACCCATTAAATTATTATAAATGCAATTAACCATTGACCATGTCATGAAAATGGCAATATAAAATTAATTTTTCAAATGTCAAACTTTAAAATTTGTTTTTGTTAACAAAAAAATAATTTAAATATCTATTATGAAATTCGTTACAAACAAAATCTGATATTTCAACTAAACGAAACAAAATACACAATAAAAGTGAATTATTAAACTCATTCAGGGACCCGTTCAGACAAAAGAGCCTACAACTGGTTTTTACCTGAGTGCGAGTGGAAGACTTGTAACGTGAAGCGATCGATATTATGTATCTAACTAGGTACTGTCTTTTCCGTAAAAATGTATATCTTGGCAACATCCTGTTGTTGCCAAAGTGATGTTTAAGCAATGTTTTTGACCTACGGGGGTCAAATTGTCGTTATAGTGTAAGGAATAAAATATATAAATAAATCGGATTACTGAAAATCCGACAACGGTGCCAAGCTTAAAGAAGTGTACTAAGCGAACATTCACGGATTATACCTAGAAAATGATAGCATTTCTAGGTGATGCCAAATGACTGCAACGTGAAAAGATGCCAATTTAATAGCGGGATGTATATATATATATATATATATATATATATATATATATATATATATATATATATATATATATATATATATATATATATTATAAAATGCATCGTTTTTTCATTATTTAAGATTGACTACTTAGATTTGAGTACTAATAGCATTGTATAACTAGACCATTGTGTAAATAAACAATGCTAATAGCTGAAAAAAATATACATTCAATCACCTATCACTTTTAATTGGTTCTAAATGGTTTCTCAAGTAAGGAATATATTCAATTTTTTATTAGGGTAACGGGTACAGTGATTGGCCACTTAAGGGATTTCAAATTGAATGAAAATTGTAAATTGGTATATTTTAATGTAAAATATTTTGTAAGGGTTTTTTAATAACAATGACACATCGAATTTTATAAAAACTCAGGTTATTTTAGTAAAAATAATAATGTACATAAAAAATTAACACAACTTTAAAACCATTCAAAATTACACAGTTATTGGCCATGCAATCATAGTTATTGGCATATAGAATTACAGTTATTGGCCACTCATAAAATTCCTAATTTTCTTTTTTTGTTTGTGCAGTTAGGGCACACAAAACTATTTAGATTTTCAATTTCTTGTTTTTTAACACAACTACCAATATGGGAGCCTCTGACACAAAATAAACATTTTATTCCAACTTTTGATTTAGAAATATTTTAGGAACAAGAATAGCACAATCCTGTATACAAAACATTATTATTTACAGATATGTTGGTGTTGTCTGATTGTTTCACCAATATATCTGAGAATATTTGAATTTTTTCATGTTCTGGATATCCCCCTGTTTCGAAAAACAACTTTCTTTTAGCCGACTCACCAGCACGTTTTTCTTTGCTGGTTTCCAAATTTGTACATTTGCTTTGGGAAGTATTCCTCAAATTTGATGAATTCTTATTGTTGGAGACATCAAATGATACATTATCAATTGAGGGCAGAATAGCGTTTTCCTCTACAGAATCAGGAAATTGGTTCCGTGGCAGTTCATGGTTTTCTTTGGCGTTAATCACTTCTGGTATATGTACTCTAACTCCACTTCTCAAAGTAGTGCTTTTAATTGTATGATCAAGAAGTGTGTCTGATTTAAAAGTATTTGGATCTACAATATCACCTGTATTTAGTGTAACATTTTCTTTATTCTTCACAATATTTTGACATTTTTTGCTCTCGGAATTGGCTCTTGTGGCAATTTTTTTTATTACTTTCTTCTTGGTTTCTTTATTTTGTTTACCTTTATTGTTTGCTTTTGCGTCAATTCGCTTTTGTTTTCGTTCTAATTTTATTTTTTCTTGTTCGTTTTTCTCTTCAATTTTACGCCTCTCTGCATTTTGACGATCTGAAGAAGTGAGCACGAAAGGCAACCGTTCTGTTTGCTTTTTACCCTTTCTTTCTGAGGTTTTTGGCCAAAAAAGAATTTGTCAATTGAGGTGTCAATTTCTTTATATAATGAGTTGTCTTGATTTACTAAAGGCAGATTATCGGATGTCGATTGAATATCTAAAGTCATTGTATCTTCTGTGACAATAGTATCTTTTTGTTTGGATTTTCTCGTCTAAACTTTAATACTGCCCGGTTCCAATTTGCCTTTAATGGTTGAAATGCAGCAACATCTGCAGGCTGTATAATTCTGGTCGCATTGGGATATAATGCCACTAAAATAATTTGTAACTTTGAGCATAATTCACTGGTTTGAATGGTTAAGTGAGTTTTATGTCCATCAACGAACAAAATGACTGGAAATTTAGTGTTTTTTACAACTAGGTACTTATATAAGACGTTTCCTATGTATTCATAGAAGTTTTCATTCTTCATCCATCCCGTATAGCTACAGCCTATGCCCCATTCTCGAGGAACTGAATTTATAACATTGCTAGGAAGTCGTTTGTATGGGTAAATAATCATCGGTGCTGTTATTTCTTCAGATGCTGCAAACCTAAACATAACCGTCAAATTAACTTTGGAGTGATGTTCTATTTGATATACATTTTTGCTTCCCTTTACAGCCAACACTCGTTTATTTTTGGGACACAAGAGGAAGCAGGTTTCATCCCCATTAAAAACACATGAAGGGTCTTGAAGAATATCAATGTAAAGTTTACGGTGTAAATATTCTTGAACACCGGTGAACCATTTTCTGATATCTTTTTCAGACACAACTGAACTTGCTGCTGTTACCGCTTCTGGAGTTCGCTCGCTTAAATCTGGATGTCTCTTTAAAAAGGATCTATACCAACCTCTTCCAGGCCGATTGTCAGTAAAAGGATTAGCACGTGGATTTGCATCAAGAAAACCTTTAACCGAGTCTTGTATATTTTCCACTCTTACTGAAAAACCTTTGTCTTGGCATGTTACGATCCAATTCTTTAAACGATTCTCTTCCTCCAAAGAAAGAATAAGATTGGGACCAAGGTTAGTTTTTTCATTAAATTTTTCGCTTGCTCTAAACTGCAGTGTTGCTCTTGGCACATTAAATTGTTCAGCGGCTTTCCGTTGGCTCATGCCATTTTCTATGGCCTGAAAAGCAGACAAGATCTTGTTCTGTATATTTTTTGTGATACGTTTTATCTTTCCGGATATTTGGCATTTTTTATTCTAAAAATAAAAATCATTTAATAGTATCTAATAATGTTATCTACAATACGGACGTTTCAAATTTGATTCAGATTGCCCGCATTGGCATTAATTTTATAACAACTAAAATAATTGTAATTTTATAAAAACGAATCCGGACAAAAAAATATAGGTATTCTTATTACACATTACAGTTATTGGCCACCCTGTGGTTTAGTGATTGGCAGTCGGCCAACTACTAGTTATTGCCATAAAAAATAAGAAAACATGCTTGAAATATGTTGTGTTGGGCCAAACTAAGCTAAAAGAGCCTAAATTATAATAAATATTTTAATTTAAAGTAGGTACAGTAATTGACCGGTAGGCCAATCATTATAATGCGGACATATTTAAGATACAGTGCTTGGCCACTAAAATTTACCGCCAAAAATTATAACCTTACTATTAAAACCACCGATAACGTAAGATGTACCCCACTAAATCATCACAAAACATTAATATAAGCAGATACACAATATTGTTAGCCAAGATAACTCACCTCATGAATGGCCTTCCTTAACAAATTCTTTAAAAAACTCTTAAAACTGGATGCACCTGTTAAGCTTCGAACAACACACGCTGTCACAACTAGACAATATAAACTGAGAGAGATAATGGCTAGACCAAATATATAGCAATGTTGCCGAATTGCAATGCAAATACATTTATTTCCTTATACTTTCTAAAAATCTTAATATTTCGGATTTTTGTGAAAGTGGCCAATCACTAGTGACCGGCCAACAACTGTACCCGTTACCCTACCTTCAATTTTGGTAAGTATAACTTTTTTGATAAAACTTATAGTTTTTGAATTATTTATGAAAAACCGCTTTACACCATGCATTTTTTTCAGGAAAAACTCAAATTTTTGATCTTTAATAACTCAAAAAGTATTGATTTATTTTAATAACTTGATATAAAAAATTTTGCTTAGAATTTGTCTATCTATCGATTTGTGAGGGTTATTTTTAATTAAATAATTTTCTCCCCGAGAAGGGGTGGCATCCACTCCCAGGGTAACAGGGCAAGTTGGCACCATATCAGTTTTGTTTCTTGAGGTACGCTTTAACTGCTCACCAATTTTCATGCAAATCGATAGAGGTTCAACGAAATCGAATGTAAAAACCTTTAGTAACTGCACTAATTTTCCCTTTTCATACCTTATTGCTACTTTCTGTATCCACTGAGGTGTCAGCCTGAAAGGGATCATAATTATCAATATACAACGGACGCAATTCACAAGACATACTCCATATTACTTATGACGATGACTTTTGGGCTCTAGCTCTCGGTCTATTAGGTTTATTAAACTGATAATTCAAAGTTTTTAACAGCGACTATGTGTTTTTTACAGATATCTTTGTCGGAATAAAAAGTGGAGATTTTGTTCCAGATCCCAAACTAAAATGTTACTTGCATTGTTGCTTGAATGAACTTGGTCTGGTAAGTGTGAATATTTTAATTCAATTTTAGTTATAATATCTCACGGTCCTCCGAAAGTGGCAACAGTAGTTGTCGATTTAGTGGATTTTAGTTTCGTAATAAACTTCAAATAATTAGGGTATTGCGACTGAGAAAATTCAACAAACTTCAAAAATAAGTATTAAAAAGCTAGTTCATACATGTGATAGTGGTTACAAAAATAACATTAAACCCAGTTCAAGGAAAAAAAAAGCTTAAAAAAGCTTATACAGATATTTGAACTCATTGATTTGATCTTATATAGTTCTTAAAGGTGTATGAGGGGTAGCTGATCAAAAATCCATGAGGATGTACAGTTGATTTTGCTTCGTTTTTTTAAACAATCTTAAAAAGTGAAAAAAAATTTTTGCCTATCAAATTCGTTATGTTGGTTACAGATAACTGATGATGGAAAAGTTGACGTGGAGAAGTCTATAGCTAGTTTACCCGATTTCATGAAGGATTATGCTACCCCAGTATTCGTAAAATGTGGCAGTCAAGGTAAAGTTTTTGTGTCTTTTCCTTATTTTATATAATTTATTTTTGTATTACTTGTGCATAGGTACTAAAACATTTGATATATTTCAGCTGGTACAGATGTATGCGACGTCGTATTTAATACACTGAAATGCTATTATGAAATGGATAAAAGGGTAAGATTATTTTATCTTCTTAAACATGATAACAGTCATTTATTTTTTTCACCTTTTCACATATTTTTTCAGTCACATATTTTCACATGTTCTGAAGATATTCCCTTGTGGTATATTTATAATCAACTATTCTAAATAGTAAATAAGCTACAATTTAATTTAAAAAATGATTTTATTAACGTTTATTTATTTTGTTTTGACAACGACATCCGATGTGGACGTCGAAACGTTAATAAAATAATTTTTTAAATTAAACTGTGGCTTATCTCCCATTTAGAATAGTTCATTATATTTAAATATGTTTTGATCTCAGATCTCTAAAGACCCCAGTCTCTATAATTTACTACAAGTCTGTCATTTTGATATCTAGTTAATAACTTGTTTTCACTCATTTTATAATTCATCAGTACTATTGGGTCAACTTTTATTTTTCAACATATCAAATTTACTCAATACCTTTAAAATTTATTTGCTTAGAAAATTACAATAATTAATTTCTCCAGTCCTAGATGTTTGTTAAGATAAATGTAGACATATTATTTTCTAAGCCTATTAGTTGTACCCTAATGTTTTCAAAATTATTAGTTATTTTCCACAAATTTTTCCATATATTTTCCACATAGGTATATCGCCGAAAATGCTCACTGTGGTTTTGGAATATACAGGGTGGGGCATTAGTGTGACAAAATCCAATTACTCGTTTGCCGAAAGAGATAAGAAAAAAATTATTTAGGTAAAAGTTGGGGCACGGATAGGAACACAATTTTAAAGTATGTTTAGATATACAGGGTCACCCGTATTTACAGGGTGACACAAAATTATGTTTTTTTATAGGGAGCACCCTGTATATTTTTACATTTTTGGATTCTCCTCGACGTCTTCCTTCTTAAAATGTAGGGTTATTTTAATATTACACGAGGTAGTTTAAAAGATAATTACGTTTTTTTGTTAATTTCGTAGCAACATTCACACCCTGTAGAACTGTAATGATTTGACATCAATTTCATGCACCTAATTTTTGTTGCAATAAATGTTTGGATTAAATAATCACGAATAACTCAAAAATTAAAGTACTTAGGTATAGGGAATGCTTAAGAAATAAAAAAGTACCATACAATATCATTTCATTAGAATACTAAAATACAGGGTGTTCTATTTAATAAAACTCAAAAAATACTCATTCCGAGTTTTGACCAACCGAGTTTTGATAGGGGTAGTTTCTGCAGTTTATTTTCAAGGATAGGGGTAGTTTCCTCAGTGGTGTTGTAATAATCATATATATTTATGAAAAACCCTATTGATGGATCATATATTCATATGGGTCAAAAAGCAAATAAAAAAAAATTTTCAACCCCCCCTTTATTTATTTTTTTTTTGGCTACAGGAGTTGCATTAAGAAATCGCTTTTGATGTCCATACATGGGTAATAAAAACGTGCACAAAATGATATATGAAGCATTTTAATAAAGGGCATGGTGTGTGAAGGAATCCAAGAAAATCACTTTCTTTATTAATTCTCCTTTTTTTTGAGGTTGTTCCCGAAAAAATGGTGGTGCATTATAGAAATTTGTAAATAACACCAGTACATGGATAATCGCTGAAAGTTTTTTTAATCTAGCGTAGGCGGTTCAGATGGTATAAAAAGGGGTTTTTTACAATGGAACACCCTGTAATTAAAAAATGGGCAACTGCCCTTAAATAAAACCTATGCCAAAAAATTAGCCACTTAGTTGTGATTAATTCCCCTACGTTTTTTTTTAATTTTCAATACAGTTAAGAAAAAATAATTTTTTTTATAAACATCTTTTTTAAAAACTTACCAATTTTGGGGCGCCACCCCCGCTAAACGGTGGGTGATAGACATATGCTGTCGCAAAATAAATAGTAGGAAATATAGTCCTCTTCATTTTACTATTAAATAAATTTTTTGAAAAACGTACAGGAAGGGCTACGTTTCGCAAAAACCACAAATTACCCCCTTTAAAGGGATGAAAAGGGGGCTTTCGGGGCGAAATTTTTTAAGAAATGGGTAGTCTCATAATAAGCACACCTTCATATAACAGAAAAGAAAGGAAACCCGACTTGTGTCCATTTTGCTAGGTTCAACCTCTGTTTCCTACAATAAAGGAGAACAGTGCAAATGTTCCGTTATCTCAAAGCGCGATAGAGCGTGCTATGTTGGGCGTTTCACTACGAGACAAGATCCCAAACCGCCAGTAGAGAGAGTAGCAACACTGAAATGGAAATGGACAAGTCACGTAAGCAAGCAAGCAAACAATTTGATTCAACCCGACCTGTGGGAGATGTCCACCCTATCGAAAAAGTACATTCGGGTGTAACAATTCATTGGGGCGAGGTGTTTTGACCCGAGTTTAAAACAGGGATTACCCCACCTCGCTCCAATGCCCCAGGCCATCCCTTCCCCCCCCCCCCATAGCACGCTGATGCGCGATGGGGGCACAACTGTCCTAGCCAAATGCTCTTCACAATGGAATCCTGGGTAATAAGATTCCAATGTGGTGCCCTAATCGAATAACAAAACTAGGTCAGCGTGAAGCGCTCTATGCCTTTTTCTTCTATTTACTTATCCGCGGTACTAAAATTGCTTGCTTGGGCCCCAAGTCATTGTACCAAGCCCCACTGAGCTCGGTCCAATGACATGGTGCTCAAGAATTTTATGATTTTTTTGTTTTTTATAATTTTTTTGGTGGCTTACGCCTTTTTTTTGTGTTTTTTTTTTGTTTGGCTTGCGCCTTTTCCTCTATTTTCTTACTTGTCGTTATGTTGGACCTACGCTTGGGTTGTGTGTTTCTTCGGCACTTGGTGTTTCGAGCTACGAACTGACTACTACTTTCACTTTTACTTTTCTTTTACTTTGTCACTCTTTGTTTGCTTTATTCTATTCACTTTATTCTACTATTTGCTGTTTAGGACGTTTGTGCTTCCATCGGTGGAACGCGTCATACCCTAGCATCTCTCGCAGTATGTGACTTGGGTGGTGCTCCAGCTCCGCGAATTTGACCCTTGCCTTATCTTTCATCATTTCGGTGACACTCACCTGTTGAAAATCTCTAAATAGGAATCTTTCTGCGACGTATCTTGGGACTCTGGCTGCCTCTCTTAAGCTGCTGTTGTGGACCGCTTGTATCTTCTTTTTGTGGGTGTTGCGTACTTCTCCCCATGCGAGAGATGCGTATGTTAATACGGGTAATATTATGCTATTTATAAGTCTTAACCTCGTTTTTAGTCTTAGTTTACTTTTTCTTCCTGTGAGTCCTCTTAAAGTTGCTCTCGCCGTGTTGGCCTTCTGAACTGTGGCTTCTACGTGTTTTTGGAAGGTTAATCCTTTGTCCATGATGACTCCCAGGTATTTAGCTTCATTTTTCCACTCTATGGGGTTGTTCAGCACCGTCAGCTGTTCTTCTGGCTGTTGTCTTCCTTTCTTATATAGTACCGCTTGCGTCTTTTCGGAGTTGATGGCTATCTTCCATTTTATACACCATTCCTCGATGTCTTCTAACGCTGTTTGCAGGTTGGTCACTGCGATGTCTACGTTTCTGTGTTTGGCCGCTATCGCTGTATCGTCGGCTTAGAGGCTCATCAGGGTACCTGGTGTTCTAGGTACATCAGCTGTGTATATTGAGTACAGCAGGGATGACAGGATTCCGAGCTCGGACAGGACTTGTCCTATCCGAACCCTGAAACTCCGGCCGCCTAAGTACGAGAAGATCAACCTCGTCATCGCTCCGCTGTACCCATAACCTCTCATTTTGTATATGAGCCCTTTGTGCCATACTCTGTCGAAAGCTTTGCTTACATCCAGGAATGCTGCTTCAGTGTACTGCTTGTCGTTGAATCCAGCTGCGATGTACTCAGTTAATCTGAGTACTTGTAGTTCGCTGGAGTGCTCTGGTCTGAATCCGAATTGAGCTTCTGGGATTATCTCTAATCTGTTTGTTTCCGCTTGCAGTCTGCTGAGGATGATTCTTTCCACTATCTTGCTGATCGCTGGGAGTAAGCTGATTGGGCTGTAGTTCTGCGGGAATGTGTGGTTCTTGCCAGGTTTTGGGATCATGACGACATGGGCCTCTTTCCATCTGTTCGGGAATCTTAATATCGCGTTCACTATGTTTGTAAAATACACTACAGCTCTTATGGGCAAATACTTTATGGCTCTATTTGTATTTCGTCTAGACCAGGCTCTTTTCTCGGTGAACTATATCTTATATGTTCGTTGATTCCTTCCGGTGATGTTGGGGGAATGATGTCTTCTGGGTCCTCTGGTCTTTCTTCTTGCTCTTCGACTTCTTCCATGAAGTCTACGTCCTTGTCTTGGTGGAAGTTTAACCTGCATTTTCTTTCGAGTGTGGACCTCATCACCTCTGCCTTTTCTTCGATGGTATACACCATGCCGTTTTCTCCATGTAATGGGGGGATGAGTTTTCTGTCATTCTCATCATTTTCTGGAGCTTCCAAACATTTTTCATGTTTGAGTCTAGTTCTTCCATCTCTTCCCGTGTGGATCTCGTGTCTAATTCCCGAGTCGAATTCGTCTTCCCGTGTGGATCTTGACTTCTTCCTCTGTTGTGCTGTTTCTAATTGCTTCTTGGATCTTAAATGATATTTTCTAGCTCTAGGACTTTTTATTCTATTTGTTGAGGGTTATTTTTATAACTGGCACTATGTTTATTCCTCCATTCGCTAGTCTTTTGTAATTCGTCCACTTTATTTTCTTTTTTATTCTTTTCGGCGGGTTTGTTTCTTCCCATGTTCCTAGTTCTAGTAGGGGTTGTGATCTGTTGTTCCTTCGTTCATGGTAATTAGTTCAGCTTGTAGTCCTAGGTTTTTAGCCACAACGATGTCTATGTGGGTGCGAAGTCCATTTCCTGGGAAATGTGTTGGTTCTTCTAGGCCCATTGCCACTATGTCTTCATTATTTTCTATATAGCTATTTAGTAGTCGTCTGTTTCTGTTCGTAGCTCTATCGTTTCAGTTGGGGGATCTTGCATTCAGGTCTCCTATTATAATCGATGTTTCAGCGATGTTTAGGAACGCATCTAGGTCATCGTCCATTAATGGGTCTCGCGGTCTTACGTAGGCTAACGTTATTCTGACTACACCTTGCCTCATTTTCACTTCTATTGTTTTTGCCTCCATGTTTACAAGTGGTGGGGTTGTGAATCTTGTGTGTTTAATTCCCTTCTTGACTAGGATGGCCGTTCCTTCTGATCTTCTTGTGAGGTCGTTCCTATATACATCGTACCCAGGAAACTTTAGGTTAAAGTTGTTTGTAAGCTTGGTTTCCTGTATTGCTACGATGTCCATCTCGTATCTGTTGGCGAGTTCGTCCATGATATTCGGATTTGCTGATATGCCGCCCGGATTCCAGGAGCCTATCCTCAAGTATCCCCTGTCTGCCTGCATTACTTTTGTGTCTGCCTGGTGCCTCGGATAACTTCTTGGACTACCTTAGTCACTATGCTGGTGACCATTCTGACTAGGTAGTCTTCGTCTTGGGGGATCGCTGTGTTGTTGGGCGATCGCTGTGTTGCGATCGCTGTGATCGCAAGTCACGTAGCTCGAATGACAGATAATATATGGACAAAGCGGATACTGGAATAGAGACAAAGAAATGATGCCTACCGAAGCAGAGGTCGTCCTCTGCACGTTGGACTGATGATCTAAAATATTGACATCGAAATTGGATGCAAGAGGCACAAAATCGAAATAGATGGAAAATTATGGGGGAGATCTATGGCCAGCAGTGGATAAGCGAAGATTGAATGGTGACATATTTTTGAGTAGATTTATTTTCAACCCCTTACAACCCGAACAATCAATACCTTATCTTACAACCCCAATATCTTAAAATGAAGATAAAAATTGTGACATTCTTCGAACTTAAGCTGTTCGATGATGGTTGGGAGGAATTATTGTAATCCTAGTAAATAGAAAACCGTCTAACCTAAGATCTAACGGCAATAATGTTAATCTATGTAATAAATTATTATTATTTTACTAGAGTTACACTAGAATTTTTTATATTGCATTATATCGCTTCTAATTTTTAGTTTTTTTTTCAGGCGTTTGTTTTACCATAGAAAAATTATGGGATATAGAAACTGTAATTTTTTTTGTATTTAGTTCTTCAAAGTGGTATTATGAAAAAAGTTTTTGGATTTTTTACTTAAATAAATGTTTATTTTATTTAGTTTCTTATTTAAAATCAACAGCAGAATCGAAATAAATTGTTAGAAGGCATAATCAAAACTGCGTACATCATATTTTTTTGCCAAAATTGCTTGAAAATAACTCTAATAATAATATTTGAGTTATCCTTTCACTCAAAAAGGTCCGAAACATTGTTTAAATAATCAAAATGTCAAACAATGGAGAAAAATTGGATTTTTTTTTTCGTTTTTTAATTATAACTTTAAAATTATTCATTTCCTAGAAAAGTTGTACTGCCATAAAAGTTGTATAATTAAAGCTACAATATAGGATTAGTTAAAAATTTTAAAAATTGTCACTATTGTTGCAAAATATCAATTATTGCGAAAAAAAAACAAGTATTCAAATTTTACGTTTTTCAACCATTTATGCTACACTTAGGATCTTCATATCTCATCCAGAAAAACTAAATAATACTGTAAATTTTATTAACCTTTAACTACACGCGTGGCGTACTTTGTGCGCCACAAGAAAATACACTTAAAAACAGCGGATTTGTTTAATTTTTTTTGAAAAAATACACTTAGTTGTTTGTTATAAACCTTATTCGGCATCAGTGAATAATTGGGAGTTCCTTTTCAGTAAGCCAATTAGGATTTATAACTGGAATCATGGAATAACTGGATTCCATGATAAATAAAATTACTAATAAAAAATTTTTTTAAATGTGATTTTTTACAGGAGAAAAAGTATTGTTTACAAAGAAAAATATATTTTTTTCCATAATGACTAAAAAACAATTAAAATATGTACTTATATTACGACTTATAGTAATATAATCCTGGGGTATATTGTCCACCACCGGAAACAACAAATAATAAAATGTAAATTACGATCTTTCCAGAACGCCGATTATAACGAAACTACAACCAAATTGTAAAGCACATTCCAGTGATAGGTTAGAAAAATAAGCAGGTCAAAAATTAAATTTTTAAATATATTTCCAGTAGAATTCTTATATCTGGCGTACAAAGTACGCCAGCGCGTGTATTTAAAGGTTAAGATCCATTTAATAGATTTTGCAAAATAAATTTTGCAATCCAGCTTTCGCAATAGATATTCATTTTTTCAAAATGTTACAGGACTGAAAATAGCGCAGACAGAAAGTTTATTTTTTTTTACGTATAAAATAACACTGTACCTTTCACCTGCAATTTGCAAAACTAAAATCAGTTAACAACCACGACGTCAGGAATTTTTTTAAATAAACATTAATTTTTGGTGCTACGCGCAGGACAGCAGATACGTTTGCTCTCATTGGGCATTTGGGATCTTTGATAATGATTGATAAATTTTAACTTTTAGCACATTTCGATATAAATAAGTAAATTTGTTTATTGCAAAATAAAAACACATACTGTGTCCTTTGAAATAACACTTATTTTAGCAAAAACTTTCGTTGTTCATATATTTTAACTTAGAGAAAAACAGTTTTTTTATTTTTAAACATATTATGCAATTGTTTAAACAATATTTCACAAAAAATAATCAAATTAGTTTTATTTTTGTGGAATTAAAATATTAAAACACAATAAAATATAGAGCAAGAAATAATATATTAGATAAAGATTGGAAGAAATATTGGTGGACATATTGTGTGAATCGAACACCGCTGCCCTGCGCGTAGCACTTAAAATTAATAGCCAGGGAGGTAGTGTCAAATTTGATCGGAGCATTTTAGCATGGCTGGTTTCTTATTATTTAGGTAGGTGTTCCAAAGCTTATTAACAAATGATGTGTCAGCTGGCCCAAAACCGGGGATTTTAGTCAAGAAAAGGTGAAACATGAAAGTCGATGGACCAACGCTACAGCTTAAATGTCATGTATTTATATACGTTACTCAGAACATTTAATGGACTTGCTTACTTGGCACCTACCTTTCACTCAGGAGATCGGGGTTCAAATCCTGGCGCGGAAAATTCTTTTTGTTTTTTAAATTGACATTTTATTTTGAAAAATATTTATTTTTATAATACCACGTTTTTATTATTTATACGAGACAATATAAAAAAATATGTGTCTTTTATAGAATTATGCATATAACTTATGAAATAGCATATATACATTTGATCATAAATATTATGATTGACCTTAATAAGCAAAATTGTTGTACATGAACCCCTGAAGCTTCCTGAGTTAGTACGATCAATCTAAGTGAAAAAGGGAGTTGGCCTCCCCACCACCCTCCCGACATTTTTTTATCTTTTTAGACAAACTGTTTTTTGCATAATTTTATGTGATGTAAAACCAAAAGATACATACAACAATAATTTTTCACTTTTCTATCACCAACCCCCATTTTTTTAATAGCAATCTAATTATTTTCCTGTTCTCTATAACATATAAAAATGAATTTTTGTCTGTATGTCCCTTATAGAATCGTAAACTATGCATTTACTCGTATGATGACCTCAAGCAAAGTTTTTGTACTTACATGAACCCAGGAAGGAGTTAATACTTAATAATATATACTTAATAATAATTAATAGAGTTAAAAGAATTAATACTTTTTTATTATTAACTAGCTGACCCGGCAAGCTTCGTACCGCCTTAAAACTAAATAATGTTTGAATTAGTCCAAGTAATGAAGCTTAAAATAGGACAAAACCTCGCAATTTTTACAGAATGGATCGATTTGCTTGAAAATTTAAGAATAAGTAGTAGATAGTCCAAGCATCAAAATCTATATGATGCCGAAAGGCGCTTTTACCATGGGAGTGGTTGCCGCCCCATCTTGGGGGTGGAAATTTTTTATTATATTTTGACCGCAAAAGTTGGTAAAAACATTCATTCTAAGCAAAAAATGTTCTATATAATTTTTTGATAAAATTAATAGTTTTCGGTTTATTCGCTATCGAAAGTGTTAGTTTTAAACCGAAAAAATCATGTTTTTAATAAGTTTTCTGCTAATAACTCCAAAAGTTTTCGTTTTACCAAAACAACTTTACTTAACAAAAATGTACCCTAAGAAAAATAAACAAAACCGTTCTTTTTTTTAATTTTCTTGAAGGCCAAGAGTAAGCGAGCTATACTTTATTAAATGCTAGCTCTTCTTCGTCGATATGCTAAATATTGTAGTTTCAAACTCAAAAGACGGGAAAACCATGCATTTTTCGAGGATAACTTGTTTAAGCTAATTTAAAGTATATAAAAATATCTATCTCCAGAAACAAAAAAAAAGTCTCTAGCTCAAAAATTAAGTGACTTATAATGAAAAGAATGTCAGTCCCTATTTTTTTCAGCCAACAAGTGAGCAGAAGCAACGCCCTAATCACCACCCTAATTAAAATTAGTCATTGACCTTGTTTGCTCTTCTTTATTTATGTATTATTAATAGGTTCTAGAAGTTTGACCGGCGTAGAATGATTAGTTTTTAAAAAAATGAAGATAAAAGCGAATAACGAATTTTTGTGGTTTGGAAAAAAATGGCTTTTTCTTCAGAATAGAAAGATTAGCATCAGAGATACGAAAAATATTTAAATACGGAATTGTAGCTTAGTTAATTCCCAAGAACATGATCTGCAAAAATTTTTTCTACGGTCAAAATTAAGTGAGCTATTAACAATTAAAGCTTGTAATAATATGCAAAAACCACCTTTACCAACCCTTTCAATGTCACCTCTTTTTGTGACTGAGGATTTTAAAAGAATTTAATATTAACAGCCTTATAGACCTTGTAAAAACCTATAAAATTCTTATTTACCGAACTTCCTAAGATAAAAAATAAAAAGTCACAGTTAAAAAATCAATATATTTTTTTGAAAAAAAAAAAGGAGAAATCCAATGGGAAGCACAGTAATGCAAGTTGGCGGTATTTTCAGTCATTGGCTTTATTCATTCTTCTTTATTTATGTATTATTAATAGATTCTAGAAGCTTGACTGGCTTAGAATGATTAGTTTTCAAAAAAATGGAGTTTAAAGCAAATAACGAATTTTTGTAATTTGGTAAAAAATGCCATTCTCTTCAGAATAGAAAGATTAGCATCAGAGATACGAAAAAATGTTTAAATATGAAATTGTAGGCTATTTAATTCCCAAGAACTTCGTCTGAAAAAATTTTTTCTACGGCAAAAATTGAGTGAATCGCAAATGAGCATAATATCGAAAAACATTGATTTTTTCGATATAAAACTAACACTTTCGATAGCGAATAAATCGAAAACTGTTAATTTTATGAAAAAAATGTATAGAACGTTTTTTGCTTAGAATTAATGTTTTTATCAACATTTGTGGTCAAAATATAATAAAAAATTTCCACCCTCGAGATGGGGTGGCAACCAGCCCCATGGTAAAAGCGCCTTTCGGCATCATATAGATTTTGATCCTTGAATTATTTACTACTTATTCTCAAATTTTCAAGTAAATCGATCCATTCTGTAAAAATTGCGAGGTGAAAAGCTTCGGTTCCTGGACTAAATGTTTAATACCTAAAATTACCAGAAAGCCAAAAAATACTAAAAAATATTGCGTACCCATACTTTTTTCTACCAAATGCATAGTTTACGATTCTATAAGGGACATAGGTACAGACAAACATTCATTTTTATATATTATAGAGAATAGGGAAATATTTAGATTGATATTAAAACATGGGGGTTGGTGACAGAAAAGTGAAAATTTAGGGTTGTATCTTTCGGTTCTACAACATATAAAATTAAGAAAAAACAGTTTGTCCAAAAAAATAACAAATATTATCTCCCTTTTCACTTAGATTGTTGGTCTTACCAACTCAGGAACCTTCAGGGGTTCATGTACAACAAATTTGCTTATTAAGATCAATCATAATATTATGACCAAAAATGCATAGTTTGCGATTCTATAAAAGACATACAGATTTTTTTATATTGTCTCGTATAAATAATAAAAACGTGGTATTATAAAAATAAATATTTTTCAAAATAAAATGTCAATTTAAAAAACAAAAAAAATTTTCCGCGCCAGGATTTGAACCCCAATCTCCTGAGTGAAACGTAGGAGCCAAGTAAGCAAGTCTATTGCATGTTTTGAGTAACGTATATAAATATTTGACATTTAAGCTGTAGCGTTGGTCCATCAACTTTCATGTTTCATCTTTTCTTGACTAAAATCCCCGGTTTTGGGCCAGCTGACACATCATTTGTTAATAAGCTTTGGAACACCTACCTAAATAATAAGAAACCAGCCATGCTAAAATGCTCCGGTCAAATTTGACACTACCTCCCTGGCTATAATGTTTATTTAAAAAATTCCTGACGTCGTGGTATTTAACCGATTTTAATTTTAAATACTTATAGTCCGTTCTTTAAGGGTAAAATATTGCAAAACCTAAAATATTGAAAAGTCAATACTTTTCAAGCTATTTGGCAGTGAATATGTTCATTTTTTCAACAAAATAACCACGCTTTTAGACGGTTAATCGCAAATCACTCAAATAGTAAGTATTTTGTCGAAAAAAAATTCTTAGCAAAAATATAGCCTGTGAAAAATTTTAAAAAATGGTGTATACATCACGTCTCTACACCTAGCAGAAGCCGAGTTATAGCTAATGAAAAATAGGTTCATATTCGTCAAATTCCAAATAGAATACTTTAACGTGAAATAACCAAAAATGAAGCAAATTTGGGGGAAAACTTATTACAAATTATTTAAAGTGTTTAAAAAAAGCTTCATTTTTGTTAAAAAAAAAATTCTAGCATCAAAATTAAACAAGTTACGCTCAAAATAAAGTTAGTCCCTTTTGGTTTTGGTAAAAAAATCGAAAAAATCACCCCCTAATTAGTATCTTAACCTTTAACTACACGCGCTGGCGTACTTTGTACGCCAGATATAAGAATTCTACTGGAAATATATTTAAAAATTTAATTTTTGACCTTGCTTATTTTTCTAACCTATCACTACAATTTGGTTTTAGTTTCGTTATAATCGGCGTTCTGGAAAGATCGTAATTTACATTTTATTATTTGTTGTTTCCGGTGGTGGACAATATACCCCAGGATTATATTACTATAAGTCGTAATATAAGTACAGTGGAACCTCGATAACTCGGATTAATCGGGACCGCGGCCGATCCGGGTTATCTAAAATCCGAGATAGCCGGAGAATATGGTAAAAATTAATAAAATACGGTATACTTACAGATAAACTCCGTTAGAATTGAAATAACATGAAATATATTTATAAATATGCACAGTACCTACACATCAAAATTACTGAAAAAAAAAAACACCAAACACAAACGTAAGCAAACGGAAGCGAACAATACAAGACACACAATACAGTCACAACGATGTAATGTTATTTAGGAACAGTGAAAACTAAAGACCATTGTTTATAAAAGAATTTTTTAAATAGCCTTTCCTAAACAATGCTAAGACAGTTTGAAATAAAAAGGAATAGGTACTAGATACAGACAGGTGCCTGTTGTTTCTGCGGCGTGTGCTATGAGTCATTTTTACTGTCGACTATCGTATAGTTCAAATTACACACATACACATCTTTCAAGTATTATATTACATACATTTTTATTGTTGAAAGGTTTGTCTGATAATTAACTATTTTGATGGGAAATAAGCCACAATTAAATTGAAAAATAATTGTATTAACGTTTCGACGCCCAAATCGGGTCGTTCTCAAAATACAAAATATTGAAAATCAAAATGTTTATCTGATGAAAATCGGTCCGGTTTAGCCGGACTTCCGGGTTATCGGGGGCCGACTTATCGGGGTTCCACTGTACATATTTTAATTGTTTTTTAGTCATTATGGCAAAAAATATATTTTTCTTTGTAAACAATACTTTTTCTCCTGTAAAAAATCACATTTAAAAAAATTTTTTATTAGTAATTTTATTTATCATGGAATCCAGTTATTCCATGATTCCAGCTATATTGGCTTACTGAAAAGGAACTCCAAGTATTCACTCATGCCGAATAAGGTTTATAACAAACAAATAAGTGTATTTTTTCAAAATAAAATTAAACAAATCCGCTGTTTTTAAGTGTATTTTCTTGTGGCGTACAAAGTACGCCACCCGTGTAGTTATGTTATAACTTGATGCGCGGGTAGTTAAAAGTTAAATGAACTTAATCGTTACGACTTCACAAGTTTCTTGACTCGTGTATATATTGTTTATATGATCTGTAACTTTCATCGGTTCAAAGTCCTTATTATTGAAATGGCTGTAGTTAAAAGGGGTTGAACGAGTCACTGATCACGAATGTATGCAAATTTCGAAACACCAAATCTCAATCAATTTTTGTCTAACAGAAAAACAAAAAAATACATGATATTCAGAAAAGAAAATCTGACTTTTTTTGTTTTTCGAGATTTTTGGTATCTCTAAAAATTTTTAAGTTATTCTGAAAAAAAGCATATTTTTCAAAATTTAAATTTTTAAAAGTTTTACTTTGAAACCAAATTTTTTCAAAAATAAGCACTTTAAATCGATGAAACTTACAGATCACATAAACACAACATAAGTAAAATAATTTGTGGAGCGGTAACGATTAATTTCATTTAAGTTGCTAATTAGAGGGTGGTCTTCTCGGTTTTTTTTTTTGCAAACACAAAAGGTACCAACTTTATTTTTAGCGTAACTTGCTTAAATTTAAAGCTAGAAACTTTTTGTAAAAGCAGAAATAAAGCTTTTTTAAAAACTTAAAAAAGGTAATTATGGGTTTTTCCCAAAAGGTGCTTTATTTTTTGGATATTTTACGTCGAAATGTTCTATTTAAAATTTGGTGAATATGAATCTATTTTTCATTGGCTATAAGTTATAGCCAGAACCAGAGTTATAGCCTATAACTCTGGTTCTGCGAGATCCAGAGACCTAACGCGTACACCATTTTTTTAAATTTTTTATAGGCTATATTTTTGCTAAGAACGTTTTTTTTACAAAATACTAACTTTTTGAGTTATTTGCGAAAAACCGTCTAAAAATGTGGTTATTTTTTTGAAAAATGAACATATTCAGTCGAAAATAACTCAAAAAGTGCTGACTTGGTGAAAAAGTTCTATAGAACAAAAGTTACTTAAAATTAGTCAGTTTACCCATTTCCGGACTTATTTTGGACATAAGTCACCCCCAAGGCAAAAGCACATATCGGCACAATATCACTTTTTTTCTTTGACATGTAAGCTATACGTATGCCAAATTTCATGTCAATCCAAGCGGTTATTTAAAATTTAGAGCAAAAACCGTGAAAAAATGGACTATTACTGCAAATGAAAGGTAAAGTATTCTTCTATAAGTAAAAAAGAACTCAACTTGCTATCTGCTTTATTTGCTGTCCTGTAACATTTTTAAAAATGATTTTTTTGCGAACGCTGGATGGCAAAATTTATTTTGCAAAATTGGTAAATCGATCTTAATGAAATTTGCAGTATTGTTTTATTACATCATAAAGTTTTTCTGGATAAAATATGAAGTTCTCAAATGTAGTATAAAAATGGTTGAAAAACGTAAAATGCGAATAAGTACTTGTTTTTTTTTTGTGGTTTTTTCGCAATATTGCTATTTTGCAACAAGGGTAACAATTGTTAAAGTTTTTAACCAATTTTATATTGCAGGAAATTTAATTGTGCAACATTTATGTTAATACAACTTTTCTCGGAAGTGAATACTTTGAAAGTTATAATCAAAATACGAAGAAAAAAATCAAATTTTTCCTTCTTTTTCTGACATTGAATATTTAAACAATGTTCCGGACCTTTTTGACAGGGAAGACAACTTAATTATTATTAAATGAGCTAATTCGAAGAAATTTTTGCAAAAAAATGAGTCACCTCTCAACGTCCATTTCAAAACCGATGCGCCCTGGACCAATATTTTAGTGAGTAATTTTTGATCGTGGGAAAGCTACTGAAAAAAGTAATTATATGGCCCGGTGCAAGAGGAAGACGGCACATGAAGAATCATAGTCTGGGCTGATTATCGGAGAATAGGCCATTTTTGGGAAAAGTTATTTACCAGCAATTTTATTGCTGGAATCGAATCTTATGATTGTATATATTAATAATATAGGTATGCAAAGTCCGCAGATAGTGTGCTACTTTTTTTATAAACAAAATGGCGCCCGAAAATCGTGTTTATTTCAATTTTTGCTCTATAACTACAAAGATCTTAACTTTACACCAAAAACACTCAAATAAAAATTCAGCGCAATTAAATTCTGCATAGAGACGTGTTTTTTCCGATTTACTTAGACGAAAAATTTCCCCGGAAAAAGCGGGTTTTTCCAACAAAATCTTTAATTTGCAACTAAACTTTTAGATAAGTAATTGTTAATTAGTAATTAAATAACTTGGTAACGTAAAAGCCCTTTTCATATAGATTATAATATTTCCAGAAGCCGATGGAAATTGAATAAACAATTTAGCAACAATTGAATTGTTAATTAAAAATTTACGGTCGCTATAATAACCACAATAATTGTGATGTATAAGAATAACTATGATTTTTTCATAAAAAGAGATCATGTCTATCTAATTTGCTTTGCAGAATTGAAATTGGACTTTTTAGGCGGCCTCAGGAATATTTTAAAATTATAAAGAATTTTTTTGCTTATAAACAAATAGAATATTTAGGGAAATATTAAACTAAATTAAATTGTAGAAACGGTATTCGAAAAACAGCGGCAGGATGCTTCATTTAAAAGAAAAAAACGTTTAATTATAATGAGTAGTTCCTGAGATACAAACGGTCAAAGTTGACCGGAATTTACGGCAAAGATATAAACAATAGGATCATAATTTTCAAACCGTCACCTCAAACCCGTTCATATCCTTAAAATACTCATAACATATATTATTATAATAAAAACTATCGATAATACGTGTGAAAATTGCCAAAAATAGCAAAATTCCAATCAAAAATTAGGTTGGAGAAAATGTAACCCTCAAAGTTCAAAATCGGTATACGTTAAAAAATGCATTTTCTCGGCTTCCCATGGAGCAATTTCCTTCATTATTTTTTTGTTCCCAAGTAACTCGAGTAGAGCCATCGAACTAACGCATTATTAAATGTCAAACTTGCTTTTGTTTTGTTATAATAAATTAATTTATTTATTATACCACAAAATTTTAATTTGTTTAAATAAAAATTGTTTAAATAATTATACAGCTTTCAAATGAGAATATTTATGTTTTTAACTTTAAAAGGTACACTTGTAGTAAGTTTATCTAAAAAAAAAGCCTACAACTGGAAAAAATATGTAATTTTCTGTTCGTATAAATAAATTAATCTATTATAACAAAACAAAAGCAAGTTTGACATTTAATAATACGTTAGTTCGATGGCTCTACTCGAGTTAGTAGGGAACAAAAAAAGAATGAAGGAAATTGATCCATGGGAAGCTGAGACAATGCATTTTTTTAACGTATACCGATTTTGAACTTTGAGGGTTACATTTTCTCCAACCTAATTTTTGATTGGACTTTTGCTATTTTTGGCAATTTTCACACGTATTATCGATAGTTTTTATTATATGTCATGAGTATTTTAAAGATATTAAAATTGGTGTGGAGAAAGAGGACAAAAATAAAAAGGTGATGGTTTGAAAATTATGATTCTATTGTTTATATCTTTGCCGTAAATTCCGGTCAACTTTGACCGGTTGAATCTCAGGAACCACTCGTTATAATTAAGCGTTTTTCTTTTGAAAGAAGCATCCTGCCGCTGTTTTTCGAATGCCGTTTTCACAATTTAATTTAGTTTAATATTTTTCGAGATATTCTATTTGTTTATAAGCCAAAAAATTGTTTATAATTTTAAAATATTCCTGAGGTCGCCTAAATAGTCCAATTTCAATTCTGTAAAATATATTAGATAGGTATAGTGTTTTTTATGAAAAAATCATAGTTATTCTTATGCATCATAATTATTGTCGTTATTATAGCGACCGTAAATTTTTAATTAACAACTCAATTGTTGCTAAACTGTTCATGCAATTTTCATCGGCTTCTGGAATTAGAATCTGCACGAAAGGGGCTTTTACATTACCAAGATATTTAATTATTGATTAACAATTACTTATCTAAAATTTTAGTTGAAAATTAAAGATTTTGTTGGAAAAACCTGCTTTTTCCGGGGAAAATTTTCGTCGAAGTGAATCGGAAAAAACAAGTCTCTATGCAGAATTTAATTGCGGTAAATTTTTATTTGGGTGTTTTTGGTGTAAAGTTAAAATCTTTGGAGTTATAGAGCAAAAATTGAAATAAACACGATTTTCGGGCGCCATTTTGTTTATAAAAAAAGTAGCACACTATCTGCGGACTTCGCATACCTATATTATTAATACATACAATAATAAGATTCGCTGATAAAATTGCTGGTAAATAACTTTTCCTTGTATTTTGCTAATTAGCCCAGAGTATCAGGAGAAACGACGAGGTTAACTAGTTAAATGGAAGTTATGACATTGTAAGATTTGCACTTAAAAGGACTTTTACAACTTATATTCAAAATAAATAATATATTTACTAGTAAACTATCAGTAAATATATATTACCGACGTAAATATAGGTAATTGAATTAACAAAAACACCAATATATTTTTTTCACGCTGTTTATTTGCACTGATATGTAACTTATGAAAAAATTGGCAACTAACTTCAGACTGTTACTTTTTTCTGTCGGTGCACTGAAAAAAATATTGTACATAGTACTAATGAACGCCAATCATTGACTTTTTTACATTGATTCAATGAACATTTCGTTAATACTATAAACACGTAGTCATTAAGTAATGACCATATTCATTATTACAATGTCATTCTATTCATTAACAAATAATGAATAGAATCATGAATCCAATGAATCGTTTTATCTATCCAATGACTTTTTTCATAATACTAATAATTTGTTCATTGTTTATATGAAACTATACATCAAGATTATGCGGTTAAATTAATGAATGTAAAACGTTGCACTAATGTACGGTGTTCTTTAAATTACGAACTCGTTTATTGAATCAATGTTTTCGTAACATTAAATCAATATTTTAGACTTTGATTAAAAACTAGATACATTGTTTTGATGTAACGCAATCATTGTATTAATGTAATATACCTGAATCAATTATCAATACATTGTAGCAATAATATTGTACATAAACCGATACATTTTTAAAACTCTATAAGTGTTTTTATTGGTGTAAAAAATCACGTGACGATAGTTGCAGCCTCCTAGCAGACAGTCACCCTGCAGACTCTAAGGAGCGGTGTTTGGCACTAGTGATTTGGTTGATTTTTCTAAGGTATGTATTTACATATATTTTTAACTATTTATTAATTATTTTGTTGGATTTCTATAAAAAAAGTTGTACTTCTATTTCCACTTATGCAGATTGATATGGACTTTGGAGTGGCATTTGGAAATGGAAATGGATTTATTGATGGATGGAACAGCAATTTCGAAAGAATTATCTCCTTTCTTCGGTGTGAAAGTCATATCAAGGATAAAACAAATAAATTTTTATTTGAAAAGATTACCCATGAAGACATTATGGAATGTATGTACCTATTTCATTATTCTATCTTGCATTTCTAGTATTAATTAATTTTTGTTCTCTGTAAATTTTTTCAAAAGTTAATTCGACACATAGGTAAAATAAAATAGGAATCATTTGAAAATATTTCTAAATGGTATAATCTTATAAAAGATTAGTAAATTAAATCTTTAGGTGATTAAACCGTAAATAATTGAAAAATATTATTAATTCTTGCAGTCGGTAGTATCTATCAAATTAAAAAATAACATCTCAACATCTAGCAATTTTTTTCAGGATAAATTAAAATATTTCTATAAAAAAAGTGATACCCAAAAATACAACTATGTTCACTATTTAGATTTATTTTTTATAATAATTATTAATATAAATTGTAGATGGCTAACATGCAGTTCTTCTTTGGGTTCTACATCGATATTTTGTACGAACTGATAAAATGGTTAAAAAAGATCTTAGTGGACAACCAAATATATAATAAAATATACCATCAGAGATTTCCAGTAATTATTTTTACATCGGGAAGACCCAGCAAGAAGTCGAAGATCATATTAGATTTTTGAAATCAAAGAGTTGCCATTCAACCATGTCTTTTTTGGATGGGTGGTGATAATTAATCCCAGAAAGATGTTGTATTTATGAAGATGTTATTGTAGATGTATTTATTTTCACGATATCGGGTATACATTTTTTATATAATATAAATATATTATACAGCAAAGTCATCCGCAAAGCAAACAATCATATTATTCTAGACTGGTATCAAAAGCCTACAACATCAGGAAGGTTTTTAAACTTTGCATCTAATCATCCTAAAAGTCAAAAGTTTAATACCGTTATTGCCATGAAAAATAGAATAGAACAAATCAGTGATGAACAATTTTTATACCAAAACAAAAACAAATTATTTCAATTGTTTCTAAATAACGGTTACCCTAAATATATCTTAAAACAACTAATATTCAACACACGATTTTATGATGGACAATTAGATCATCCTCCACAAGATATTAAATATAAAAAACTTCCGTATATTCCAAATTTAACTAATCAACAAACTTCCCTGTCTAAAGACTACCCAAATATAAAAATTAGCAAATACAGCAACCTAAAATCAAAAACCATATTTTCTAAAATTAAAGATAGGACACCAGTCATGTATAACAGCAATGTTATATATCAATTACAGTGTTTAGGTTGCCAGGGATGTTATATTGGACAAACAAGTCAGTGGTTAAAACAGCGCATTAGTCAACATAAAAGTGACTGCAAAAGAAAAAACAACACATGCGCTGTTGTCGAACATTTTATACAAACAGGCCACCAGTTTGATTATGAAAACGTAAAAATATTAGAATCGTTAACAAATTACAAAGATAGGCTGTTTCTCGAGATGTATCATATTATTCAAAGTAGAAATTCTATTAACTATAAAACTGACACGAGTAACCTTAGTAATATCTATTGCAATATTTTGAAAACTTCATAATAACGTCAAAAAAAATAATTACATAAGTTTACCTCTAAATAAAAATTAAAACGATAATATCTAACAAAATAGTTAATAGTTCTTCAAAATTTAATCCTATAATGTGTTGGCATTTATCTTAACGATTTCGCTCTGTAAGTTTTTGATTTATTTGTAAGTATTTTTCAATTATTTATTATTTTTAATTAAAATTTTAGTGTACTCCTGAGGAAGCCAACAACCATTGGAGAAATATAGAGTTTTCAAGAAAATAGAATCGTTTTCATTTTGTGACCGCATAACCTGATAAATAACACCTTTTTTACTCATTAAACGGTCGATAAGATATAAAAAAAATAACTATATATATATATATATATATATATATATATATATATATATATATATATATATATATTGTTAAGATATGTAAAATTTGAATTAATATGGTTTCGATCTTAATATTTTAGAAAAGTTAAAACATATAATAAAAATATACCAAAATTCATTTCGAAGAAATGAAAGTCAATTATCTTTGGATGGCCGTAGGTAAACAAAATTTAAATAGGGATTAAGTATTTTCTTTGTACAGTTAGTATGATAAGGAAGTGGTTATGTGTTTGGACAATGAGACCGGGTTAGGGAACAATTGTATTTAGAAATTTAAATGAATGTAATCTCCTTAAAAACCGATTGGCATGTAATTAGTTTTAGAAAATTTCTAATGGTAGGAAAAGTTGGTGTTGAATCTGACATTGACAATTTTGAATTTAATTCTTTGGAATCGTTGTCAGTGGACTTTCATAATTTTTTACATAATTTAATTTTACGGTAGAATAATTTTTTCAACGTTACTGTTTAGTGCTGGCCTTTAAACGAATGTGATTTTAGACGATAGTTGTTAAATGATCGTCAAGTCGAATAGTGATGATCTCTGAGAGTCTCCTGAAATAGTAAGGCAGATAAATGAATAGCTGTGAGTTTGTTGAAATAAGTGTCCTGACGGAGGCTCATCACGTAAAGCATTGTAAGTTATATTGTTCTACTTATATTCCAAGAGTCACCGTTGCATGCCGGAACGAGAAATAGATTCAGTTTATTGAGAGGAGAAAAGGCTAGCATTGTTTTTTGAAAGATACGTGCATCTGTAGGGGGTCATTGATGACAATAGGCTTGCAATAGTTTGTTGCGAGATTGCTGACTACATAGGGGGCTGCTAAGAGTAAATTGTAGGCGACCAGAGACAAGAATTTGGACAACTCATCATCCGAGAGACAGTTTTATTTTTTTTTGTAGAATTATTCATAACGCAAATTTCAATAAGTACTTTAGATAGTGGTAGGAGTATTTCAATAATCAGAATAGGAGATATTATTTTTAGAGGATATTTTGAGGGTGAATTTATTTCAATAGATGTTTTTGTACCATATATGTGTTTTATTCCGTTAGTCTTTGACCTTATTTATCATATGTAAAGCAAAGGAGATATTGAAGGACGAGAATATAAAACCCTGAGATTAGAGCATTAAATAGTGTGATTAAATCATAAGTGCATCATTAAAATTAAATTTAATTAATTAATTAATTATCTAATCAATTGCTTTGAGCACACCGATCTTTGAATATCACATTAATATATATAAAACACTTTTGAGTTTCGGTGGGTTGGAGTCAATAAAAAGGGGCTGTTAGAATACTATTTTTTATTACTCGAGCTTTCGAATGTGTTTACATTCATTTTCAAGAGCTAAAAAGTAACTGATAAAGTGGAAACAAAGATCATGTAAAAATATAACTCACCAGATAAATCTAGATTGGTTATTAAAACTTGCTAACATTAATACATATAAATAAGAGGAAAACTATTAATATCCATAAAATGAATTCTTCCCAGACTGCATAATATAAATTAATAACCAAAAGATTTAAATTTTTTTTGAAATGAATTTTGAATTTGTATGATCGGTAAATTGGAAAAAATTTTAATACAAAAAGTCAATGTCAGTGAAAAAATCAGCCTACATCGACAAGTAGCTAAAAGTAATTTATTTAAATATATTATAACGTGATGATTTGTTAAAAAAAAGAAAGAAGAAATAAATAAGTAGAGAAAAAAATATTTTAGTAGTTTACAGAAGTACAAAAGAAATGTACCTAATAAGGATTTGAAAAAAGTGAAATATTTATGGTGCTCTGAATATTATTTAAAATTATAAGGAAAGGATGTAATTATAAATTTTGCTTAAATTTTGAATTTCTGATCTTTTATTTAAACTATGATCACTTCTACTAATAGATACCATTTCCAAAAAAGTCCTTTTGAATTTATTACCTTCATTGCACAAAATTTTTATGTTGTCAAAATCCATGATATGATCTTTGTCAATCACATGCTCTGCCAAAGCACAAGACGGTTTTTTGATTCGGCAATCACTTTTGTGGGAAATTACGCGACTAGATAAATTCCTGCCAGTCTCACCAATATATACAGCCTCACACTGAGTGCAACTAATGCCGTATACTACATTAGTTTTCTCTAATTTTTCTATAGGATACTTTGTATATATATATATATATATATATATATATATATATATATATATATAAAGAAGTTTGGTATTATTGACTGACAATATGTAGACTTTAGTTTTTTATTGAGGTTGCAGTCATTTATTTCTAAGGGGCAGGGTAATATATATATATATATATATATATAAATATATATATATATATATATATATATATATATATATATATATATATATATATATATATATATATATACATCTTTCCAACAATGTTGCGTCTTTTCGTACTTGCACCTTCTTGCGTCTCCTTGATAGCGATGAGTTACGTTCGATTCGATAGTGAATATTTGTTATAAACTGTTTATTAATAAGGGCTGCTAATTTTGGTTTTAATAAAATATTTTTTTTAAATTTTTAAATTTTCAAATTTTCATTCAATTTGCAAATGTTGCTAACTCCTTTCGGTACCCCACTTTATTAGCTCCAATTTAGTGTATATTGTATATTATTGCGTCATTACAGTGTTGCCATACCTACTTACTACAAAAAGTTCGAACACCTGTTCTCATTCATCAGCTAAATTTAGATTTCTACAAGGGAAACCAATTATAGATGTTTTAAATGGACTTTTTAACTTTGGTTACTCAATGCATTTAAAATAGATCCTCATGAATGATAATAATAATTTTATTTTATTTTAAATTGGTATTTATTTAATAGGAGTATTAATAAAACGATAATAAAAATTTTCTAGTTTTTATTCCTTGATAAAAACAACAATCATTTAAAATACAAAATTTTATTCTTTTAAATATAAACAATCATTCTTAGAGTAATGTAAAACCCAAAATTTAATAAAAAAACATGCGTTAATTTTTATTATTGCAATATGAATTTTGTATGAATACTTTAATCTTTAACCAGTTATTTTGTTCAATAGCTCAGGAAATTTATTCTTTAGTTCTTCACACTTCCCTTTTTTTGGAGGCCTTCTAGATTTGATATGATTCTTGAAAAAGTTTAGAGTGACAGACTTTTGTCTTTCTGTCCATGGAACTAGTTTTCGCGCAGTCGTATTTTTGAATGTTTTATTTTTTTTTTTTTTTTTCGTTGTAAAAATGGTATTCTCACTTTTAGGGCAGTCAATGAGGGTATTTGGCTCCGAATTCCATCCTACTACATAGATTTACTTGATATTTTTACAGTAAGTAGGGAATAGCTCAAGAAACAAAGTCTACCCTATGCCGATGTGAGCTTTTATCTTGGGGGTGGTTCTCACCCCTTCTCGAGGGTGAAAAATGTTTTGGTTAAAATAGCCACGGAAGAGGCTACAGAACATAATTTTAAGCAAAACTGTTCTATAATTATTTTTTTAAAACTCAATACTTTTTGAGTTATTCGTACGAATTCGTATTTTTTCGTACGAATTTTTGCGAATAAATTAAAAACTATGCATCTAATAAAAAAACTATATAACATATTTCTGTAGGTTATAAAAAACAAAGAGATTCGTCCCTTCATAAATCTTCTAGTTAAAATACAAATAGGGATATGGTAGGTAAGAAGAGTTCGTTTTTTTGCTGCATGCTCAAATCGGTGTATTCAACTTGAAATAACAGAGAAACTGTCGATTTTAGGTGTATAATGATACTAATAACTTTTGTAGTGCTGGAAAAGACCTTTAAAATGAGCAATACTAATTGTCGATTACATGCAAACTAAGCGAGATATTCTGCAAAAAATTGATGACTAATGTATTTTAAGAAGAAATGAGAAGTATATTTAACCCCTCATCCATCAGAATTTAAATACCTACATCGTTTTTCTTCTACAATACTTTTTATTATAGTGTTATTTCTATGTTTAAAAAGTTGGACTAGATTAAAGTGAATGGTTTTTGAAAAAAATAAGATCAAATTATAGAGCGCATTTTTAAATTTTCTTAGAAATCTTCCTTTTCCTCCATGTAACTCGAAAAAGATAAGAGATACGAAAGAAAGATATTACACAAAAATGTAGGGATTTTTCAGATAAAAATTTCCTTTTTATTTTTCATTACTCTATCTCTTATCATTTTCAAGTTACATGGAGAAAAAGGAAAATTTTTAAGAAAATTTAAAAATGCGCTCTAAAATTTGATCTTTGTTTTTTCAAAAACCATTCATTTTAAACCCGTCCAACTTTTTGAACATAGAAATAACACTATAATAAAAGGTATTTTGGAGGGAAAATTATGCATTTACATTTTGGTGGATGTGGGTTAAAATTACTTCTCATTTTTTCTATATATAAAACAGTCATCATTTACTGATTTATAAAACAGTCATCAAACCTATATGGACGTACGGTATAGAACTATGGAGTTGTGCCAGCAAATAAAACACAAAAATTATCCAAAGAACTCAATCAAAAATTCTACGCACCATCGCAAATGCCCCGTGGTACATTTCCAACCAAACCCTTCATACAGACCTAAACATCCCGTTAGTCAGCACAGTAATTCAAGAAAGAGCCAACAGACATCACGAGAAATTGGAAGACCACCCCAACCAATTAATATTACCATTACTGCAGCCACTAAACAACAGAAGATTGCGAAGATTATGGCCCATAGATCTTCGCTGAAACTGAGGTGAAACCGCTGGGTGATGTACCTCATAACGCCATTTTAGTGTACAATAATACATTGATATATGTTATTGTACTTGTTATCAAATTAGCTTATAGAATATGTAATTCTGATTGTTAATAAATGCTTACAAAAAAAAAAAAAATTTCTAAAAATACATTAGTTATCAATTTTGTTTGCATCATATCTCGCTCAGTTTTAATGTAATGGACCTTTCATATAGCTCATTGTAAAGGTCTTTTCAAGCACCTCAAAAGATATTAGTAGCATTATACACCTAAAATCGACCGTTTTTCTGTTATTTCAAGTTGAATACACCAATTTGAGAATGTACCAAAAAACAAAATATTTTCACCTACCATATCTCTTTTTTGTATAACTGGAAGATTTAATAAGGCAAGTCTCTCTTTGTTTTTTTATAACCTACAAAAATGTTTAATATAGTTTTCTTAGTTAGATGCATAGTTTTTAAGGTATTCGCAAAAAACCGTTCGAAAAGGGTTTTCAACCACGAATATCTCAAAAAGTATTGAGTTTTCAAAAAAAAATTATGGAACAGTTTTTGCTTAGAATTAGGTTCTCTAGCGAATTCCGTGGTAATTTTAACCAAAAAATTTTCCACCCTTAAGAAGGGGTGGGAACCACCCCCAAGATAAAAGCACACATCGGGATAGGGTAGACTTTGAATTAGGAGATAAGTAGAAGCTAGGCCCAAAATTTCATTAAAATCCATGCAGTAGGATAGAATTTGGAGGTAATATCCTATCCTTGCTCCCATTGACTGGCGTATTTGACTAGTTGATGGTTCAGTATCATCATGTAGCCAACACTTTAACTCATCGTCAACATCAACATCGCTTTCAGAAAAGTTATCTTCCAAAATATTTTTGTCCATATCAATTTCTACTTCATCTAAAGATTTTCCTTTGAATTTGTTGGCTGTTCCCTTCTCCATTACCATCAACAGTTTCGCTATTTTAGTAGTTTGGTAAATATCATCTGGCAGTCTGTAGGAACTTCTGTAGTTCTGTCTGTATCCCATGAAAGTAGCTAATTGTTCAATCTCTCCATCAGATAAATTTAATAATTGTGATAAAGTTGCCAGATGCTTACGCAAACGAGCCGATGTTATATAAGTAGGATCTTTCGCAACGGATAATTTTGCGTGCTCTCCTAATATTTTGTAACTGATTAAATGTGAAGAAGATTTAACAGGAGCAAATAGGTAAGGATTATCCCTTGGTACAAATTCATTTCTAACCGCAAGCAAAGTATCGATATGATTTTGTACCTCGGGGTTGAACAAAACTGGAACACCCCTGCCCCTCTTACCTCTAATGGCTACTGTCTTCATTGAACTTAATAGTTTTTTTTTTCAGAAGGTGAAACTGCTTTTTGAAACTCTTCATATTTTTGATTTCCGATAGAGTTAACATAAGTGTAAAAGGACATTCTCTGTAATTCTCCAGAACGTTTTCTGTTTATCAAAATTATTCTACAGTACACAGATTCAATGAGATTGTTAAACGCTTTAATATCTTCTAATTTTAGTACATTTTTGGAGTTAGTCTTTTGCGGTGCATTTTCAACTGTAGTGTCACAAATAATTCTGCAGAATTTTCGTTGCATCGTCAGCAAGTTTAACTAAATGGGATCTTAGCAATTTTAGACCATTCGCTAGTGGAACTATTGTAACCTTATTCCGTTTGTTAAGATTTAAATTATTAGCTGCTTGGGTTGAGGCCTCAATACTCCAGTTTGCCTCAAATAGATGAATTAAAGTTTTAAGCTATGCCTCAATTGTAGCAGTTGAAACAGATAAGTATGCAGTTTGTTTCTTATAGGCAAAAGTGATTGCAAAATCGCAACATTGTTTGAGTGATCTCATGGCATATATTCATGGCAACATTTGGAGACAAGTCTTTTTCAGGATCATAACAAGCTATTCGTTTTGTGGTTTCAACAAAGGCATCAAATACTTTGGTCGCAATGCTGAAAACATAGTGGATATAGATGGGTCTATTTTTCTCCTTTCTTTAAATATTTTTGACAATTCCCTCATTTTGCGTGATGTAACTGCTATAAAATGCTTTTCTCTGTGCGTCTTTAAACAACGGGTTCCAAACGGACGAATTAGAAAGTCGTTCTTGGCTTCCATTGAAATCCTGTCCGCTCTCATCCTGAGAAACATTTCTTCTTTTAATCGATGATCAATTTTAATGTTGGGACACATTTTTGATTGGCTAGCAAATTGTGCCTTCTCTTGATTGCTTCTATTTCCACATTTTTTTCTATGTCGGTATAATAGTTTGGAAGAGAAAAATCCTAAACAATTGTCACAATGAATGAGAACCCGATCTGGTACATAAGTCTGTCTAACAGCCTTGAAACAGTTTCCACCATCAGTTAAAAAATTTCCTAGAGTTTATCAAATAGACTTCTTCTTTCACATGATTTGATTGGTTTGGAGATAATTTCAGCCACATCGACTTCCATTGAATGGTTCCTTATAATATGGCGACCAAAATTAAGAACTTCCGTTTCACAGTAGTAACAATAATCTGGTTTTCTTTTGTAAGGGTGTTCGAGATTACCTGTATTTCTACATTTTTGTTTATTGTAATTGTGTATATGTTCTTGTACCCCAGTTATCGTTGACTCGAGGGCTGAAACATCTTTCACTTCATGGATTAACTGGTGGTCGGTACAAGTTTCTGTGAGAATCCTGAGATTTTTTTGACTTAAGTTTGTAGCACTGCTGTTATCTGAATCGGTCTCCTATAATAGAAAATATAGAATTAAAGTATATACGAGCTTTATTCGCGCAATCCGCCAAATAATTTTGTTCAGTATAAGTTATCTACTAAATAAATATCTTTGTACTTTAAAAGGTAAATAGTGCATAAATATATTCTACATCGCTAAGAAAAAGAGCTTGATTGAAAAGATTGACATGCAATTTGGTGTGCTTTTGACCTGGGGGTGAGTTTCACCCCTTCTCGAGGGTGAAAAAATATACGTTCAAAATAAGTCCGGAAATGAAATTGACTAATTATAAACAACTTCGGTTCTATAGAAAGGAGAAAAAATGATGTATGTATGAGGTCTCTAGACCCAGCAGAAGCCGAGTTCTAGCTAATGAAAAATAGGATATTCGTCGAATTCCAAAACGAATATTTCAACTTGAAATATCCAAAAATTAAAAAGGTTTCTGAGGAAAACTCATTACAACTTTTGTAAAGTGTTAAAAAAATCTTTATTTCTGTTTATAAATGAGTTTCTAGCATCAACCGTAAGCAAGTTACGCTTAAAATAAAGTTGGTAACTTTTTTTATAAAAAATAAATGTGAAAATCACCCCATAATTAGCATCTAAAATAAAATTAATCGTTACCGCTTCACAAGTTCCTTTACTCGTGCACGTATTGTTTATATGGTCTGTTAGTTCATCGGTTCAATGTGCTTATTTTTAAAAGAGCTGTAGTAGAGAGGGCTTGAACGAATCACTAATCACGAGTGTATGCAAATAATTTTAAACAGCCATATCTGAATCCATTTTTGTCTTACTGAATCTCAAAAAAAAGTATTCAAAAAAGCAAAGCTTACAAATTTTTGTTCTTTGAGGTTTTTGGTGCCTATCAATAATAATTTGTAACTTATTTTGAAAAAAAAAACATGTTTTTGTCAAAATTAAAAATTAAGAAAATTTTACTTTATTTCCAATTTTTTCAAAGATAAACACTTTGAACCGATGAAACTTAGAGATCATCAAAATAATACATAAGTAAAGCAACTTGTGAAGCGGTAACGATTAATTTTCTTTGAGATCCTAATTACGGGGTGGTTATCCGATTGTTTTTTTTTTTCAAAAAAGACGGACTAACTTTATTTTGAGCGTAACTTGCTTATTTTGATGTTAGAAACTTAAAAAAAAAACGAAAATAAAGCTACTTTTAAACTTTTCCTCAAAAGTTTCTCCATTTTTTTATTATTTCACGTTGAAATATTGATTTGGAATTTGACGAATATGAAACTATTTTTCATTGGCTACAAAACTGCTTATGCTGGGTCTAGAGGCCCCATACATACACCGTTTTTTCACTTTGTATAAGCTGTTTTTTTTGCTAAAAGTATTTTTTTCCGATAAAATATTCACTTTTTGAGTTATCTGCGAAAAACCATCTAAAAACATGTTTTTTTTTTTGTTGAAAAATGAACATATTCACTCGCAAATAAATCGAAAAATATTAACTTGTGAAAAAGGCTATAGAACAAAAGTAGTTGCTTAAAAATAATCAATTTATCCATCACCGGCCTTTTTTTTAAAGCATGTTTTTTCACCCCCGAGAAGGAGTGAAACTCATCCCTAGGGCAAAAGCACACATCGGCACAATATCACTTTCTTTCTTAGCCTTGTTAGCTATGTGTTTGCCAAATTTCATGTCAATATAAACGGTTGTTTAAAATTTGGAGCAAAAACCGTGAGTAAATGGATTTATTTTTAGTAAGAGTACATTATTCCTTTGAAATGATATATGTACCTATTTTTACAATTATTGAAACTTAAAACAAGTGGTCACAAATTGATTGCAATGACGTCCAAATATTTGAATATTTACCATTTTTTTTTTAAATTACAAAAATTACTTTTTAATTTAATGCTGTGCTAGTAAGTTTATTTCAATTTATCCAATAAATGAAAACAGTAACTGATTCCTTTAAAAATGTACTTAACAAAGTTGTGCATTTAACTTCTTTAACTGATTAAGTAATTACTGAATTGATAAATATTATCAAAAATATTTTTAATATATTTTACTCTTTTAGTGCATAGGCTAATAAATCTCGAAATCAAAAAGAAAAAATAATTAAAAATTTTTCCCTTCTAATAAAAATATTAACATAGAAATTCACTTACCTATTTGTTTGAGGATTAAAAGAACACAATAAATATACGACGCAATAAGCAACAGGACGAACAAGTTGATTATATTAAAATCAACGAGAAACAAACCGCCGAAAACAAACTAGCCAAGGTCGAAAGATTCTGTTATGTTCTAAAAATAGATACTCTGGGCAACGTTGTCATATCTCCTATTTTGACGCAATAATGTTCTAAAGGAAACGAAGTATACGGTAAATATGTATATTATAACCGCGCCACTTTCGTCAACTCGCTGAACTAACATTATTCATTTGGTTACAAGTTTAGAATATTATTGCGTCTCACGATTTTTAGGAGAAGTTTAATATCTCAGAAATCTAACTAGAGAGCGGCATGACGTTTTGGGCTATGGTTAAATATAGAAATCTGCATTTAACTAAGGCGCCATTTTTAAGTAGAAGTAGTGGGAAGTCCATAAAATCAGGATGGTTTTATTGCGTCCAATATTCGGACGTAATAGTTCGAAGGACGCAACATTCAATGCTACGGTATATAATATGGAAGCAATAATGATATAAATATGAATATATATATATATATATATATATATATATATATATATATATATAAAATCTTGTTAATTTTGAGGTTGCAGTCATAAATTTCAGGGGGCAGGATAAGTAAAACTCTTAGTTATTATCAAGCTTTCGCAAAATTTATTTGCTTCTTCAAGATATGCTAAAAAAGTTTTAGTAAATACAATGAAATTAAGACGATAAAAAATATTGTACATAAAAGCATAAAAAACTTACAACGTGAGGTTAATCCATTAAACTTTGGCGTACATAACAAAAAAATATATAAAATTCTTAATCTAATTTCTAATCTTCTACAATGCCTTAATTTTAGATAATTTAAAAAGAGAAAAATAATTTGACAATTTAATTTGAAATTTAGTATGTCAGAAAGACATTTGTATCTGTTTATTATATTTTATTTTAAGTTGCTAATAACTAGTTTTTTATTATTTCTTATCTGCGTACTTATTATAGAATTTATGGATATAAGTAATTTGTAAAATATTAGTTTTAGCAATAAAGTGGCGCCAAATTTGAAAATTTAATTTTGAATTTAGTCAGGCAATTTAGTATTTTTAAATTAAAATATTAGTTCTCGTAAGATAGAATGTAATTATATAATGTAATTATATCTAAATTGCCTGACTAAATTCAAAATTAAATTTTCAAATTTGGCGCCACTTTATTGCTAAAACTAATATTTTACAAATTACTTATATCCATAAATTCTATAATAAGTACGCAGATAAGAAATAATAAAAAACTAGTTATTAGCAACTTAAAATAAAATATAATAAACAGATACAAATGTCTTTCTGACATACTAAATTTCAAATTAAATTGTCAAATTATTTTTCTCTTTTTAAATTATCTAAAATTAAGGCATTGTAGAAGATTAGAAATTAGATTAAGAATTTTATATATTTTTTTGTTATGTACGCCAAAAATTTAATGGATTAACCTCACGTTGTAAGTTTTTTATGCTTTTATGTACAATATTTTTTATCGTCTTAATTTCATTGTATTTACTAAAACTTTTTTAGCATATCTTGAAGAAGCAAATAAATTTTGCGAAAGCTTGATAATAACTAAGAGTTTTACTTATCCTGCCCCCTGAAATTTATGACTGCAACCTCAAAATTAACAAGATTTTACATAGTGTCAGTCAATATTACCTAACTGCTTATATATATATATATATATATATATATATATATATATATATATATATATATATATATATATAATTTTATACATTTTATAAGAACAATCAATTTCTGTTATATTTAGTTATTCAGGTTTTTCCAAATTACATTATAAAAAGTTGTTTGTGTTCATTAAAGATATATGTTTTTTTTTTTCTTTAAACTTATAGATACTTAACATTAGTTTGAGAATCGCCAAAAAATCGTTGCTTCAACCTATAATTGTAATATTTATGTAGATATTAAGTCATCGTTTTGTTTACTTATTAACTATTTGTATGTTATATACAAATATACATGAAGATGACATTCACTGAACCAAAAAAGTACGTCAATATAATGAAAAAAAAACATTGATTTCAAAAAGGGGAGCATTAATTTTCGTCCAAAGATCAGTATCGTTGGTCCAATGTAAGTAGATATATTAACTAATGCTCAAAAACATTAACTCCTATCAATTAGTACGTTCATTCAATGCACTTTCTAGTTAAGAATTATTGTACTGATTCATTGATCCAATGTACGGATCCATTGATTCAATGTACCGATACATTGATTCAATGTACCGATACATTGATTCAATGTAACGATATATTAATTCTTAACTAGAAAGTACATTGAATGAACGTATTAATTCATAGAAGTTAATGTTTTTGAGCATTAGTTAATGTATCTACTTACATTGGACCAATGACACTGATCTTTGGACGGAAATTATTGCTCCCCGTTTTTGAATCAATGTTTTTTCCATTATATTTACGTACTTATTTGGTTCAGTGTGTGCGTGCGCATCCCAAAAATTCACTCTCAACATTTTTCCCAATCGAGCCTGAAGAAGTATAACTTCAATATATCCTCATACACAATATGTACCTTTTCCAAAATGCATTAGGTTCCCTTTTCACTCTATTTACCACACATCCCACAATTGAATTTATGAACGAAATTTGGGTCGGAATCCCCCAGTAAATTCTGATCAACAAACTTCCAACGGGAATCCAATCCCCTATACGGCATTCTCCGTTCTAAAACTCCCAAGCAAATCTTTATTATCGCCTCTGTCTCTAACTCAAACATCTTATTGGCGGATTTGTGACCCGGAGTTTGATTTCTGCGCTCTGCTCGTTACGCGACGTCCTAACCGCAGACAAGGAATCTCGTTTAAAAACCTTTTTAGGATCGTAGATCTGGAGGGCTACTTGTTTTTCATAAGTAATGAAACTTTAATCTTTAATCGGTCATAAGGAACATCTATGACACGAATGGGTGAGTCGAAATATACAACAAAATTCGTGGAGCGTTGCAGGGTATACAAGTGTTTTACAAAATACCGGGTGTCCATTTATATTTTCCCCCATTTTAACTGCCTATAACTTCTAAACGGCTTAAGATAGAAATATGCGGTTTTCACTGAAATGTTTTATTTTAGTAAAAGTTTTGTCTGAATGGACTGAATTTTTTATATCGCTTTCAAATACGAAAAGAAAAATGGCGGATTTTTGTTGACTTTTTTAATGGAACAACCAGTATATTTTTTTATAAATTGAAAGAAAGGTCATTCACCTATCCAAGGATATAAAATTTTTCAAAATCGGTTGTCAAATCACTGAGTAATTAATTTTTAAAATGAGAGGCGCAACGTGGATATCACATACCTAAATAACATAACTAAGCAAATTAATATTATGTTATGGGATTTCCACGTTGCATCTCTCATTTTAAAAATTAATTGCTCAGTCATTTGACCACCGATTTTAAAAAATTTATATCGTTGGATAGGGAAATGACCGTTTTTTCAAGTTTTTAGGTAAATGACCATTTTTTATGTCGCTTTTAAATAAAAAATGGCGGATTTTTGGAAAAAAAACGTTGTTGATTTTTATTATTGAAACACCCAGTATATTTTTTTGTAGTTTGAAAAAACGGTCATTTACCTATCTAGCGATATTAAATTTTTTAAAATAGGTTGTCAAATGACTCAGCAAATAATTTTTAAAATGAAAGATGCAATGTGGAAATCACATAACATAATATCATTTTGCTTAGTTATGTTATTTAAGTATGTGATATCCACGTTGCACCGCTCATTTTAAAAATTAATTACTCAGTGATTTGACAACCGATTTTGAAAAACTTTATATTGCTGGATAGGTGAATGACCTTTCTTTCAATTTAAAAAAAATATATACTGGGTGCTCTATTAAAAAAAGTCAACAACGTTTTTTCAAAAATCCGCATTTTTCTTTTCGTATTTGAAAGCGATATAAAAAATTCAATCCATTCAGACAAAACTTTTACTAAAATAAATTTCATCGAAAACCGCATATTTCTATCTTAAGCCGTTTAAAAGTTATAGGCAGTTAAAATGAGGGAAAATATAAGTGGACACCCGGTATTTTGTTATACTAGATAGCCCAATAAATGACCGTTTTGGAGTGTAATTTCCAGGGGCAACTCCGAATTGCATGAAAATTTGGATTTAGGTTTTACTTACCCTCCACTTTAAAGTTGAATTTGTGCCGTTGATTGCTTTTACTTGGGGGGTGCTATTTACCCCTTCTCGGGGGGTGAAACACGCATGTTTAAAATAAGGTCGGAAATGGATAAACTGACTTATTTTAGGCACCTTTTGTTATATAAAGCTTTTTACGTAAGTCAATACTTTTCGAGTTATTCGCGATTTAAAATGTTGATTTTTCGACAAAAAAACTACCGTTTTCACACCGTTTTTTCCAAATACCTCAAAAAGTAAATATTTTATCGAAAAAAATATTTTTAGCAAAAGTGTAGCCTACAAAAAAACGAAAAAAAGGTGTACATACCAGTAAAGTATACAAATTGAGTAGAAGCAAAATTGTAGCTCATGAAAAATACATTCTTATTCGTCTAATTCCAAATAGAATAATTCAACGCGAAATCACCGAAGAAAGAAGCGTTTTTCGGGAAAACCTTATCAACATTTTTAAAGTATCGAAAAAGGCTTATTATTTGTTTTCTACAAAAGTTTACAGCGTCAAAATTAAACGAGATACACTGAAAAAAAAATTGGCCCATTTTTTTGGTAAAAAAAATCGTGAAAACCTCCCTCTATTTAGCACCCTAAATGAAATTAATCGTTTGGCTTTACCATTTATTTTAACACTATGTGTATTGTTTATTTGATCTGTAAGTTTGGTTGGTTTGAAGGGCTTGTTTTTGAAAACATTTAGTTTTATAATAAAATAAAATTTTCTAAAAATTTTTGAAGAATTTAATTTTTTCAAAATAACTTAAAAAGTATTAGTGATAAGAAAAATATTAAAGAGTAAAAAAATGTAGATTTTTCTATTATAAATATGCCAGTTTTATTTTGTTTCTCCGTAAGACAAAAATTGGTTAAGATATGGCTGTTCAAAATTTGCATACACTCATGATTAGTGATCCATTCAAGCTTTCTCAATTTAAACCCTTTCAAAAATAAACACACTAAACCGGTGAGACTGACAGATCATATAAAAAATAGATAAGCAAGTAAATTGTCTGTGAAGCGGCAGCGATTAATTTCATTTGGGGAGCTAAACACGGCGAGATTTTCATGATGTTTCACAAAAAAAAAGAGGGCAAGTTTATTTTTAGCGTAACTCGCTTATTTTTAATGCTAAAACTTTTGTTTAAAAATTAAAGCAAAGCTTTTTATAAACAATTTAAAAAAGTTTAAATGGGTTTTCCCGAGAAGTGCTTAATTTTTCGGTGATTTCACCTTGAAATATTTGATTTGGAATTAAACGAATAAGAACGTATTTTTCATGAGCTACAACTTTGTTTTTATTTGATTTATAGACTTTACTGATACACCATTTTTGGGGTTTTTTATAAGCTACACTTTTGCTAAGAATATTTTTTTTGATAAAATATTTACTTTTTGAGCTATTTGCGAAAAACCGTCGGAAAAGGTAGTTTTTTTTGTCGAAAAATCAACATTTTCAATGGCAAATAACTCGAAAAGTATTGACTTAAGTAAAAAACTCTATAGAACAAAAGTTGCTTGAAATTAGTCAATTTTTCCATTTCCGGTCTTATCTTGAACGTATGTTTTTTCACCCCCGAGAAGGGGTGACTGTCACCCCCCAAGTAAAAGCAACCAACGTCACAATTTCAACTTTGAAGTGGAGGGTAAGTAGAACCTAAATCAAAATTTTCATGCAATTCGGAGCTGCCCCTGAAAATTACACGGTATCGCCGAATTTCCCGTTCATTTACTGGGCTAAGAATAATATCTAATATTTTCCAATTTAATTGGATATTATATCTTGATCCAAATAGTCTAGTCATCAGAGGTTTGGTGTCTAAAAACGAGCCAAACAAACTAAATACGTAAAAAATATTGGCCCACATAATTAACGATCGACTATCGGCATATTTTGAAAGCATAATAGGCAAATACCAGTGTGGGTTTCGCAAAAAAAGTCAACTACCGATCAAATATTCCTTCTAATAATCCGGTCAACTTAGACATCAAAATAGTTGGCAAATAACAAAAATTGCCGGAGAGCCAAATTTTGGTGGAGAGCTAGAGTTTACCATAACAAATAAAGTTTTAAAAGTCCCCATCAATCCCATGTGTGCAACAAAATTTATTCGGAGCCAAAGGTTAAAATTTGAGATTTTTGGGATTTTTCTCGAAAATGGTAATTTTTATCAAAAAAAATTATCAAACCAAAGTTGTAGATCTTAACATTCTCTACAAAAATAGACATTACAATTTTTTCCTAAGAGTTACCGTTACCATGCCTGAGATATCGCGATTTTAAAAGTTACTTTATACATTATATGCACATAATAAACCGCGTATATATACATAATGTGGCACTTAGACATAAATGCCTATTTGTGTCTCTTTAATATAATATTATTATACTATTCTGAAAATATTTGTTCAAAAGATAATCAGTCCCAAACTGAATTTCCTCTATCCACGTGACCTTGAAAAACATTTGGCTATACCATTGTTTAAAAAAGAACAGATTGTCTATTGTAAACAATGGCTAGAGTATTGTCCGTAGGTTTTGTTCATATTATCTGTTTCTTTTTGTGCTAAAGGTTCAGTTCAAGTGAATATAAGTACTTATTATAAGCGTCTACCATTTAGCAAACATTACGGGCTTACAGTGGTATTTGACGGCTACAGTGACTCGACAAATAATATTAAAGCTGCAGAACAACGTCGTCGAACTACAAAAACATCATCGGGTTCCGAGATTATCTTTAATGAAAATATAACAGTTCCAGCGAATCAACAACAATTTTTTACATGAATAATAAATCTCGTTTCATTTTCATGTTAACTGACAAATTAACAGTTGCGAATATTGAAGTGAAACAAGCTAAAGTGACGCAGATGTCCTTATAATTGAGACAGCAATTGAAAAATTTAAGGCAACAAACACAACAGTTATTGTAGTTGGTGAAAATTTTGATTTGTTAGTACTGCTTACTGCAAGGACTCCAGTAGATAAAGTTATTTATTTTCTGAAACCTGGAAGGGCTTAACAGCGAACAGAGATATATTATTCGAAAAGTTTATCGGCTTATCCCAAATGCCAAATTTTATTTTTAAATGCGATAACCGGCTGCGACACTACGTCAACAATGTACAGAAGGGGTAAAAAATCAGTACTTAAATCATTCGAAAAAAAAAAAGAGTCGACTGACTGATGTAGTTTTTACAGAACTTGATTCCACACCGCAAACAATAATTACGGAAAGAATTCGCTTTCTTCTTGCGGTTTATGGAGATCCAAAAAAAAAAATTAGTTGTCTTGATAAATACCGATACTTATCTTTTGTAAAAAATACGCGAAACAAGAAACAAGTACAACTATCATGTGTTCCTCCAACATCAGCATCTGCTTTTCAACATTTGTATCGAGTATATTATCAAGTTCAAACATGGCTAGGCAATAAACTGAATCCAGAAGACTGGGGTTGAAAATTAATAGATAATACTCTGGAACCGATTAAAACTTTACTCCCACCTGCTCCAGAAAAACTCATTAACACTATTTTTTGCAATCGCAAAAAAGGTTGTAGTGCCAAATGTGGATGTAAAAAAGTCGGGTTGCTGTGTTCTCTAGCGTGTACCAACTGCCAAGGTCAGTCTTACTCAAATGTCCAGTTTAGTACAACAGATGATGACTCCTGTGATTTTAATGAAGTGACCAATGATTCAGTCATATTTGAACAATTCTTAAACATCCAGCAAGAGTAAGAGGAAGAAGATATAATTGAAGAAGACGACTGTTGAAGTAGACATTCAAGAATATGAATCTGATTAAAAAATATCTAAAGAATTCAAAACAATAGTTAACCTAATAATCAATAGCACTATCAATAATCAATATCAATAATAAGGTAATACCTAGAACTTGACCGGTATTGTTTCCTTAAATTATCCTAAAATTGTCAAAACAGTTAGTGGAGTAGGCCTACAGGGGAAACCACAGTAAAAAAACGCCCCGAGTACACTACCTCACAGGTGGTGTGGAAACGTGTGCATATCATGTATAATGTGACTCTTAGAATCGCGTTATCTCAGGAATGGCAACTATTAGGAAAAAAATAGTAAGAACTATTTTTGTAGAGAATTTTAATATCTACAACTTTGGTTTAAGGTTCTTTTTTGATAAAACTTACCGTTTTCGAAAAAAATCCAACTCAAATTTTGACCTTTGACCCCGAATAACTTTTGTTGCACACATGGGATCGATGGGGACTTTTAAAACTTTATTTGTTATGGTATGCCCTAGCTCTCCACCAAAATTTGGCTCTCCGGCAATTTTTGTTATTTCAAATGTCTATATATACCGGATTATAAGGAAAAACATATAAAACATCAACAAGTAAAATAAACTTCCTGTAGCTGGCTGTATACCATAAATCACAAAAATACTAGATTTGTTATAAAAGGTATATTTTAAATTACCCTAAAAACGGTCACAAGACAAAACGTTTTCGGATTAATAAATTCATCGTCAGTGTTCCAAAAGCCCTAAAATTAAGTGTAACCTAATTAATTGATAAAAAGGTAAAAACATTGACAGAGGTTTTAAAAAAACAAGAGGTCATACTAACAAAAATAGCATGCCTGTGCTACCAAAATGTGTTGGCAAAAACCCTGGATATGCCTGGATGTTACCCAGGTCAACACAGGACTCTTCCCACGTGGTTGGAATTTTTTTTGGAGAAAACCTCACATATTGGATTTCAATGGCCAACTGACAACTGTATTCAAGAGCATCCCAGAATGACGTTAAGAACTGTCAATGTAATATAGTTGTATTATTATTTCAGCCACAACGTTAAAAGATTATTTTAATATGTTGAGATAAAAAACAGTATAAAATTAACATATGTCGGAGTAAAATTTATTCGCGAATAGATGAAAAAATTCTCTAAAATATTCCATTAATTAAGTCATCAAATAGGAAAATAAAATGTTTGATGTTAACATAAGTTATGCAGTCAACAATACCAATAGTTGTTGTATTAGTGGTATGATATCAATACAATTAGACAAATAATGAGGAAAGGCCTTATACGTATAGACGTCTAGGAACAGGAACACAAAATTGTATGTAATGTGTACATATAATATGTGTACAAATCTTAGGGCCGGTTGTTCGAAAGCTAATCAACAATGATCATTATCAAATATTTAATTACTGTCCCCAACTGTCAATGTCAATTTTGTTTGGGTTGCTAAAAACATAATATGAAATTACTAAATCAATTATGTTAATAATTGTTATGTTAATTGATTAACTAATCTCAAAATTTTAATCAATTATGTTTTCAGCAACCCAATAAAAGTTGACATTGACAGTTTTAGTGACAGTAATTAAATATTTGATAGTGATCATTGTTGATTAGCGTTCGAACAACCGGCCCTTAGGGCCGGTTGTTCGAACGCTAATCAAAACTGAACATTATCAAATATTTAATTACAATTATATTTGATTAAGCGTACTTCTGACAGATGTCGCATTTTGAGGTTATGTTGACTGATTTATTTTATTATTTTGGTTTTAATTTAAAATAAAACATAATTAAACTCTTTCTGATGTTAATTTCTTGTTTTTACTTACAAATCAATAATAATAATAAGCAATTTTTAAGAATTTAAGAGCTGCGGCTATATTTTAATTACTGTTTTACCTACAATCAATAACTGATTAGTGTTATACATGTATTTTTCATGTCGCGATTTGATTCCCATCAAGAAAATTGATTACAATAAATGATTGATTATAATCAACTTCTTGATTAGCGTTCGAACAACCGGCCCTTAGAGTATTAATTGAAGTTTGATGACCGATAACTTGCTTAGAGGTGTAAAATCTAGGTGGACCCCACATAAAGTGGATAACGATGGAATATGTAATATGATGATTAAAAAAATACTGTTTTTGTATCTGACTGAAAATGATACTAAAAGTAACTTGATGAAACTAAGTCCTCCAGAGACTTGACATCAAATTGCTTGAAAATGAAGTGATCCTAAAATATGGGAGGAGTTGTTTAGTTGCGGAAGGTTAATTAGATTTGCTCGTTGTATAAGACAGCTTTACCTTACAAAAATATTGCATAATGCATAATTGAGGCGCTCAGAACAACAATGGCATAAGCCACAAATTAAGCAATTTTAATTGATGGATTCGACCGTTACTTGATGGAAGTTCATTTTATCTAACAATAAAAAACTGAAAACGTTTGTTTTCTATACTTCCACAAAATTTATTATATCTAAGTGACTACAGCTGTTTCGGCGGAGTGCCTTTCTCAAGTAATATAGTTTACAATGTGTTTGCCTTTTTAATCTTCAACTGAAGAGGTTGAGGAGTGGGGAGCTGTTTGTCTCGAGTTGGTCATTCAGAATTATATCTGTATTTTTCAGTTTATTAATTTCCATAGATTCTAAAAAAGATAGCTTAAGGCCTTTATTTTGAATATGTAGAATTTTAAACTCTTCATTGAAAGAATGATTATGATCTAGAAGGTGAAGTGCGTATGTAGAAGTGTCTGTTTTTCTATTGTTGAATGCCCTTTTGTGTTCTGCTATCCGTTTGTCAAAAGTTCTGCCAGTTTGACCGATGTACGTTTTCGGACAGTCACCACAAGTTAGTTTGTACACACCACTCTGTAGTTGCTTTCTCTTTCGGCTTTTATTGTTCTTAATATATTTGCTTAAGTTGTTGTTAGTTCTGAAAGCTGGTGTTATTCCTTTCTTTTTTATGTATCTGGCTATTGTTGTTGTTATCTTGCCAGTATATGTGAGAGAGCAGAAGGTACTGGGTTCTTTCTGTGGTGGTGGATACACTAATTTCAGGGCTTTCTTATGGAGTTTTTGGTTTAAAATTTTGTTAACTGTTTGTTCGTTATAGCCGTTGTTTACTGCTATTTGTTTAATGATGTTTAGTTCTATTTCGAAGTTATTTTTTGTCATGGGAATTTCTGTCAGTCTATGTATCATGCTATGGTAGGCTGCTAATTTGTGTTGTGTAGGATGGGATGATGAATTGTGTATAGTTGTGTCAGTATGGGTAGGTTTATGATATATGGAGAACTCATGTTTGTTGTGTAGTCTGGAAATCGTTACATCTAGAAAGTTTATAGAGTTATTCTGTTCTGTTTCTACTGTAAACTCAATATTATTATGAAGTGAATTAATATATGATAGAAATTGGTCAAGTTGTCTGTTAGTTCCTGTAAAGCATACTAGTATATCATCCACGTATCTCCACCAATATAAGAACTGTTTAAATACGGGATGATTAGAAATTGTTGTTTCAAGTTGGTTCATAAATATATCTGATAGCAATGGGCTTAGAGGATTACCCATAATAAGTCCTGCACTGTTGTTTGTGTATATTTGATTATTGAATTCAAAATAGTCTTGATTTATGCAAATTTCAAGAAGGTGTAAAATTTCAGATGCAATGATCGGATTTGTACTATTATGGTCTAAAAGATTCTTAACTAAAACAAAAGTTTCTGTAGGAGGAACACTAGGAAAAAGATTTTTTACGTCAAATGAAATTAGTCTGGAGTTTTTGGGCAATTGAAAATGTTGTATTTTATTAACTAGTTCTAGTGTATTTTTTACGGTGAATTTAGGTGAAAATTTAGTGTATTCTGTAATAATATCTGACAGTTTTTTTGAAATTTTATATGACGGAGCTGTATAAAAAGAAACTACAGGTCTTATTGGGTGGTCAGGTTTGTGTAGTTTAATAAAAGAGTATAATTTAGGAGGTTGTGGGTTCATAATATTAAGGTATTTCTGTTCTGTTGGATTTAGTATTGATTTTGAATTTTCAATGGCTAGTTTAATTTGTTTTCGGTATTTTTCTGTGGGGTCTTTGTTTAGTTTTATACTGTTTTGGTTAGTTAAAAATTCTATTGTTTTGTTATTATAGTCTCGTTTGTCGATAGCAATAGTAGTGTTACCTTTGTCTGCTTTTGTAAATATTATGTCATGTTTTATTGATTTATTTTTAATTGAAACGGCTATTTGGTTTTCTTTGAAACAGGAATTATTAGTTTCACTACATACATCAGTAATAGATTTTGCAATGATGCTTTTTTCTATGTTTTTGGCAGTTTTGTTTAACGCTACTTCACACTCTACACCTAAATACTCTAAATTTTTTTGATTATTATGTTGAGGCAAGTTGTGTTTGAATCCTTTCTCTAAAAGTTCTATTTCACTATTATTGAATTTAGTATCTGTTAAGTTTATAAATCTATTGCAAAAACTATGATTTGAAAAATTTGTTGTATGAGTATTGAGTTTTTTACTATTGCAAATTAGATTATTTAGTTTTTTACATTGTGTATTAAATTTTTTGTCTATTAAATTATCTACTTCAGTTCTTACTTTAGAATCTAGGATGTCAAATTCTATATTATCTAATCTATAATGTAATTCTGAATGACATACCTTAAGATAAACAGCTATAATATCTCGTTTTCTGTATTGGGTGCTCCTATCCAAGGTCAAACCAGATGGCTGAAACGGGATAGGAGCACCCAATACAGAAAACGAGATATTATAGCTGTTTATCTTAAGGTATGTCATTCAGAATTACATTATAGATTAGATAATATAGAATTTGACATCCTAGATTCTAAAGTAAGAACTGAAGTAGATAATTTAATAGACAAAAAATTTAATACACAATGTAAAAAACTAAATAATCTAATTTGCAATAGTAAAAAACTCAATACTCATACAACAAATTTTTCAAATCATAGTTTTTGCAATAGATTTATAAACTTAACAGATACTAAATTCAATAATAGTGAAATAGAACTTTTAGAGAAAGGATTCAAACACAACTTGCCTCAACATAATAATCAAAAAAATTTAGAGTATTTAGGTGTAGAGTGTGAAGTAGCGTTAAACAAAACTGCCAAAAACATAGAAAAAAGCATCATTGCAAAATCTATTACTGATGTATGTAGTGAAACTAATAATTCCTGTTTCAAAGAAAACCAAATAGCCGTTTCAATTAAAAATAAATCAATAAAACATGACATAATATTTACAAAAGCAGACAAAGGTAACACTACTATTGCTATCGACAAACGAGACTATAATAACAAAACAATAGAATTTTTAACTAACCAAAACAGTATAAAACTAAACAAAGACCCCACAGAAAAATACCGAAAACAAATTAAACTAGCCATTGAAAATTCAAAATCAATACTAAATCCAACAGAACAGAAATACCTTAATATTATGAACCCACAACCTCCTAAATTATACTCTTTTATTAAACTACACAAACCTGACCACCCAATAAGACCTGTAGTTTCTTTTTATACAGCTCCGTCATATAAAATTTCAAAAAAACTGTCAGATATTATTACAGAATACACTAAATTTTCACCTAAATTCACCGTAAAAAATACACTAGAACTAGTTAATAAAATACAACATTTTCAATTGCCCAAAAACTCCAGACTAATTTCATTTGACGTAAAAAATCTTTTTCCTAGTGTTCCTCCTACAGAAACTTTTGTTTTAGTTAAGAATCTTTTAGACCATAATAGTACAAATCCGATCATTGCATCTGAAATTTTACACCTTCTTGAAATTTGCATAAATCAAGACTATTTTGAATTCAATAATCAAATATACACAAACAACAGTGCAGGACTTATTATGGGTAATCCTCTAAGCCCATTGCTATCAGATATATTTATGAACCAACTTGAAACAACAATTTCTAATCATCCCGTATTTAAACAGTTCTTATATTGGTGGAGATACGTGGATGATATACTAGTATGCTTTACAGGAACTAACAGACAACTTGACCAATTTCTATCATATATTAATTCACTTCATAATAATATTGAGTTTACAGTAGAAACAGAACAGAATAACTCTATAAACTTTCTAGATGTAACGATTTCCAGACTACACAACAAACATGAGTTCTCCATATATCATAAACCTACCCATACTGACACAACTATACACAATTCATCATCCCATCCTACACAACACAAATTAGCAGCCTACCATAGCATGATACATAGACTGACAGAAATTCCCATGACAAAAAATAACTTCGAAATAGAACTAAACATCATTAAACAAATAGCAGTAAACAACGGCTATAACGAACAAACAGTTAACAAAATTTTAAACCAAAAACTCCATAAGAAAGCCCTGAAATTAGTGTATCCACCACCACAGAAAGAACCCAGTACCTTCTGCTCTCTCACATATACTGGCAAGATAACAACAACAATAGCCAGATACATAAAAAAGAAAGGAATAACACCAGCTTTCAGAACTAACAACAACTTAAGCAAATATATTAAGAACAATAAAAGCCGAAAGAGAAAGCAACTACAGAGTGGTGTGTACAAACTAACTTGTGGTGACTGTCCGAAAACGTACATCGGTCAAACTGGCAGAACTTTTGACAAACGGATAGCAGAACACAAAAGGGCATTCAACAATAGAAAAACAGACACTTCTACATACGCACTTCACCTTCTAGATCATAATCATTCTTTCAATGAAGAGTTTAAAATTCTACATATTCAAAATAAAGGCCTTAAGCTATCTTTTTTAGAATCTATGGAAATTAATAAACTGAAAAATACAGATATAATTCTGAATGACCAACTCGAGACAAACAGCTCCCCACTCCTCAACCTCTTCAGTTGAAGATTAAAAAGGCAAACACATTGTAAACTATATTACTTGAGAAAGGCACTCCGCCGAAACAGCTGTAGTCACTTAGATATAATAAATTTTGTGGAAGTATAGAAAACAAACGTTTTCAGTTTTTTATTGTTAGATAAGCAATTTTAGATAAATATATCAATAAAAGCAACAACATTAAATCTTTGGATTAACAAGAGTCTACACCGCCTATCTCTATATTTGACTAAATGGCGCTACATAATTTGTAGCGCCATCCCATAAGCACAATGGCAATACGAATGCAAAGATTGCGTTTATCTCAAAACTTTATTTTTAGGGTTAGTCCACTGTTGCTCTGAGCACCTCAATTATCATCCACTTCTATAACGTTCCATATACTAAATTTTTCTATTTTTTTTTTTTGACACTGGTGGCATGGTATGCGTTCTAGCAGACACAATTTTATAATAGTGACCTAGACAATATACACGTATAGAATTTTACCTAGACACGTATAGAATTTTATGATGGTCCAAAGTGATAACACTTTTTATTTGGAGTTTAATATAAGAATAATTTGTTGCTCTGTTAAATCGCAATCACAGTTAAAAATAAAAATGAATAAAATATTACTTTATCGAAATTTACCCCACCTCTAGACTCGTTCGACAGATTTAAAACAGACTGAAATGGTGATATGTGCCGCGGGCTCTTGCATTTGGGTAGAACTAGTTCAGAATCCAGTAGTTGACTGAAGTATTGGATTTTTCTAATATAATTGTTTGAAAACCTTTTTGTATATATAAATATTTCTCGTCGTTATTGTCTTATTAAGTGTACAGATAAAATTTCACGATAACAGTTGTTGTGACGAAATTACCAAGTTGCCGTTTAATGTTATCTTATTGTAATATTGTCATATTAAGCAGTCAGCTCCTTTATCTCGATATAATGTAATTAATCCAGTCCTTTAACTGTGCTCCATAAACACTTTGCCCTACAGCTCTATCGCAAAGAATTAATAGTGTGGCGCTATATCCTTGTTAGCTGCTTCACCTGCTTAACTGATTCAGAACCATAATGAGATAAACATAATGTAAGAGAGATACGCACCGTAAAGCGACGTAGAGATATGTAAATTTGTTTAGGAGAATGTTGCCCTATAAAATAGGTTAACAGGAGATCCCTCCAACCGTAGAAGGCATATACCTATTCCTGCGCGGAAATTGTATGTTGTATGTTTGCCTGTGTCTGACTGTGTGTGTATGTGTGTTTAATGAAATACTGTCGTTGTCATATTAGTTTGAATTCGTTGACTTGAAAATATATTTTAGGGGTTGACTCCATTAGTATGTGTATATTCTGGTTCCTGATATTTATGTAAATTTCCCCTTAACATTATAAAGGAATTATTACTGAAAGTACGTCTACCAAAGATTCAGTGTATTTAGAAATTATTCATCTGTTTATATTTCTTGCACTTGTAGTCTGGCTACAACTTTTTATTTTATTTTAGTTTATGAACTCAACTTTTGTCTTCTTTTTGTCAAATTTTCTTAATTTTGTTTTGTATTTTTTTATTTATTCTTGTTTTAATAATTGGTATTGTACACTCACCGGCACAAAATTCCGTCACCCAACAATTTTGATACAGTTTGACAATCTATAACTTTCTTATCTTTACTCCGACTTCTAGATTCTTGCATCAGTTTGTAGCTATAGGTATAGAGGTTGTTTGTTGTTATTCCGATAACAAAAAAAAAATGCTTAGATGGCATTATACGGGGGTGAATGGAAGCGTTTTGTTCTCCTAAATTTAAAAGATTTTGTGGAAAAATTGGAGGGCTGATTTTGCTTCATACTCCTTTTGTATTATCCTGGAGGTATCACTAAGGTTTTGGTTTTTGAATGATCCAAATATCTCCTTTCTTGTCAGAGCTGTAAATAAAAACACTGCTTTGAAGGTTTTTTTAATTAAAAATATCAAACGCACTATAATTAACAAAACAAATAAAAATTATCAACAAAATAAAACAATTCAATTGCTGGTATGTCCACCTCTTGCAGCAACGGAATCGGCATTGGCATCGAACAAAGATGTCATCCTTGCCTGGGGAATAGCACGATATTCCTCTACTAAGACCATAACTACCAAATTTTCTGAAGGCCTAGGATGAAGGCGAATAGCTTTTTAAGTCATCCCATAAATTCTCAATAGCATTGAGATCTGGGCTGCATGCGGGCCATTCTAATCTTATCAATCCAACCTCTATTCCAGTGTCCATCAGTGTTTTTATTTACAAAAAATGGTGCAGCTCTTACAACAAAAGAGATGTTCGGATTATTCAAAAAACAAAAATTTTTGTGATAGTTCCGGGATAATATGACCGAACTATAAAACAAAATCAGCTCTTCCATTCCTCCACAGAATTTTTTAAACTTAGGAGAAAATACAACGCTCCCATTCACCCCTGTATAATGCCATGCAAGTAAAATTTTTGTGTTGCCGGAATAATACCAAACGATATCAATACATGTACCTACAAACTAGTGCAAGAATCTTGAAAATCGGAGCACAAATAATAAAGTTATAAATTGTCAAACTTAATAAAAAATTTTGGGTGGCGGAATTTTGTGACGGTGAGTGTATTATAAAGGTAATTACAATATTGGTGTAATTCACAAAATCCAAAAAATTGTAATTTTACGTGACTCAGTCGGAAGTGGTTTTAATAAAATATTTTGTAACAAATTTCATAAAATTATTTTTTGACATTTCCAAAATTATTGTAGACAGTAGATGTTAGGAGTGTTTGGACTGCTATTTTCCTATCATCCAGAAATCCTTCATCTCTTCACCCAGTTCACCTTGAGGATCCTCTGGTGTGTATTTTGACCATATGGTTGTGATATTTAGATCGTGCTAACCCAATAGGTTCAGTTCTAATTCATTGTTAAACTCTTTCTGCTAATAAGTTTCATAACAAACTTAGGTGAACGTTGTCTCTTTATGTTGTTTTACTTTTTTAATAGTATGGTAGGTAATGCATTGTAGGTCAGTTTGGATTCCTGTAATTGCTGATGTTGGCTCGTATTGGGCCGAAATGCGTCCAATATTTTAACCTTTTGATACTGTTTAACCTTTAACCTTTTAATAATTGTTTTAACAACAATTTTTGTGGTTCATAGTAGAGCAGAGTTGAAAAAAAACATGTTTTTTAATTATATACAAAACACATGTTTTTTTTGTTTTAAACGTTTTTTTTTTGTTTTAAACGTTTTTTTTTTTGTTTTAAACATGTTTTATTTTGTTTTTAAATTGTATGTTTTAAACAACTAAAATATGTTTAAAACACATGTTTTTTTAATTTTAACATTTTTTTTTGTTTTAAACATGCATTTTTTATTTTAAATTGTATGTTTTGAACAAATAAAACTTAGTAAAAAAACATTGTTTAAATCATATTTTTCCGTCGACTGTCCATTTATGATCAATTTTAACACCCTCAAAATCATTGATTAGTGACCCCTATTAATGAATGATTTTCTATTAATGAACGATTTCATTATAGGCGACACAACATACATTGCTTGCTTAAATTAATTAAACGCTCTGTGATTGGCAGTGACCTGTGGTGTAGGCAACCAAACATATACCTATTTATATCCCCACTAAAAAATTTAAAATCAAGTAGCCGCTGTTAGTACTATCTTGTGATTGTATGTTATTATTTACTTTATTGTTTAAAATTCTGTATATTTGAGAAATCAAAAGATGGATATATCTTTATTTCTAAAAAGTACGGTCGACGGAAAAGTTTTGTAACGAACTCGTGAATTAAAATGGCGATTAACAATCTCGAATATTCGCTCCGCTCACGCGTTAAAATATCTCAACTGTTAATCGCCCTTATTAATACACTTGTTGGTTAAATAACTATTCTTAAAGGGGAATGGGGGGCATGACGGGGTCTCGAGGTAAGACGGGGTACCGCACACAAACAAGAAACTACACGTTGGTGAATAGCATGCAGTAACTCAATAGGAAGAGTCATTCCACTAACGGTCCCTGCAAGATAAACCGTGAATGAGAGTGCACGCGTTTTTTGTTTACAAACGAATAACTGTTTTAGCGATCCGTTGATCTAATTTTGTGCAAAGGACAACCATCGTTATTTTAAGGTAATTATGATCACCTCATTAATGTCTTTTTTATCGTTGTTTACTAGTATTCTTATTTTGATAATGGCATATTGTTTGTGTGAATACGTTAAACATTTAATTAGTGAATTTTTTTTTTGTTCAAAGTTACCTTTTGAGGCAAGATGGGGTATTGGGTGCGGGGTATGATGGGACATTGGTGGTAAGTCTGGGTTAATTTAAATTTCTTAATAAATAACATTGGATTATTATTTTAGATAATATCATGGTACGTACTTACAAGAAAAAAACAAAAAGAGGAGAGTGGTTGAGAGATGCTATGAAAACAGCCATAGATAAAGTGACATCGTCAGAACCCTGGGTAGGCTGCCAGATCTGTGGATGTTGAGCTCACAATGCTTGTGCTAGGGTGGACAATGAAGATCTGGAGCAAATACACATTTTTGTTTGTTTTGTGAGAATTAATTAGCATCACCATCATGCCCCAATTCCATTACCCCATCATACCCCATAGTATGGGGCAAGATGGTTTTTCATAATGTTCTTATTAATGGCTAATTGTTGAAAAATGTGATAGGTTGATTTTCCAAAGATTGTACCAAATCATAGTTAGATTAATGACGTAACGTGACATCAAATAATAATAGTAATAAAGGTAGTAATTATGTTGTATTTTTGTTATTTTCCTTAGCTACCCCATCATACCCCGCCTTCCCCAACATAATATTAATAATTTTGATTTTGACATTTCTTTAACATAATAGATAAGAAAATCAAATGCAATTGGGAGCTATCGTCTGGGGGAACCCCAGACTTCGCATTGCAAGTTAGCTAAATTCGCATTGCAAGTTAGCTAATTTTGCAAGAACATCTACTGTAAGTTATTTTGTGGTGTTAAGTATTTTTTTGAAACATGCAAATGGCGAATTTTTATACATAATACGAAAGAACGTATGAAAATTACTTTGATCCCAGCTCATTTTTTGGCAAATTTGCTTGATAAGCGCTTTAGTGGAAATAAACTTACCATCCATCCATATTAAATTATCATCCAGGAGCATTGTCAATTATTATTAATTACCAGGCAAAGTGTGTACCCTTTAAATCATATACGTTATCTATACATTTAAATGAGAATGTAATATGTACAATGTACTGTTGTGATCTTACTTTTGAAATCTAATGATATTCTCAGATGTAATTTATCTTAATTAATTAATCAATAATTATCTCATTAATCAAACAGATCAAATACCAATATAGTGTCAATCTCAGGGCTAAATTATAATATCAATTACTTACTTTCGTGGCTTCAAAGTATTTCTCAGTGGGTTCCTAATAGGGATAGATAAAAGAGAGTAAAATAATACACACATACGGATTTCAATTAGAAATTATACAAATCGTTTATTTTCTCTAAATGGCAATAACTGCTTAATATTTCTAATATCTTATCTTTCTATCTTTATTTAATACAACAATTACAAAAATAGGAATCTTATTTCTTTTTGTCTCCAAATTTATTTTATTTATAATGAACTATTATGATTTATCAGTAACAAATTGATTGAGGTTTGATGAAATTTTTATAGTGTTTGTGTAGCTCAGTTTTCAATGTGTTATTTAATACACAAACCATATATTCATGTCCTAACAAAATAGACTGACCTTTACTGATGATTTGACAATGTCTTCACACAAAACACGTTTCCTCTTGGCTTGGGTTGCGATCCAACGACTCGTCCCAGTCTTCCAGTAATGCCTCTTAGTCCAGTGCTCATCTGTTTTGAGATGGACGTTGAGAGGTGACTTAAATTTTTTTGCAGAAATTGCTTAAAAATAACTCAGATAATAATATTTGAGTTATCCTCCCACTCAAAATGGTCCGGAACATTGTTTAAATAATCAAAATGTCAAAATATGAAGGAAAAATTCGATTTTTTTATTGGTTTTTTGAATAGAACTTTAAAACTGTTCATTTCTGAGAAAAGTTGCACTGACATAAAAGTTGCGTAATTAAATTTCCTACAATATAGAATTGGTTAAAAATTTAAAAAATAGTCACCCTTGTTGCAAAATAGCAATACTTGCGAAAAAACCATACAAAAACAAGAATTCGCATTTTACGTTTTTCAACCATTTATGCTACACTTAGGACCTTCATATTTTACCCAGAAAAACTTTATGATATAGTAAAACCACACTGTAAATTTCATTAAGATCGGTTTAATAGATTTTGCAAAATAAATTTTGCAATTCAGCTTTCGCAAAAAAAATTCATTTTTTAAAAATGTTGCAGGACTGAAAATAAAGCAGATAGTAAGTTGATTTTTTTTTGCTTATAGAAGTGTACTTTACCTTTCATCTGCAATTTGCAAAATTAAAATCGAATAATTACCACGGCGTCAGGAATTTTTTTAAATAAACATTAATTTTTGGTGCTACGCGCAGGACAGCGGTGTTCGATTCACACAAGTTGATTTCCACCAAAATTTCTTCTAATCTTTATCTAATATATTATTTTCTTACTCTCTATTTTGTTTTATTTTAATATTTTAATTCCACAAAAATCAAACTAATTTTATTATTGTTTGTGAAATATTGTTTAAACAATTGCATATGTTTAAAAATAATAAACTTTTATTCTCTAAGTTAATATATATGAACAAAGAAAGTTTTTGCTAAAAAAAGTGTTATTTCAAAGGATAGAGTATGTGTTTTTATTTTGCAATAAACAAATTTATTTATTTATATCGAAATGTAATAAAAATTCAAATGTATCAATCATTATCAAAGGTCATTGAAATGCCCAATCGGAGCAAACTATCCGCTGTCCTGCGCGTAGCACCAATAATTAATGTTTATTTAAAAAAATTCCTGACGCCGTGGCAGTTAATTGATTTTAATTTTGCAAATTGCAAATAAAAGGTAATTTCCAGGTGAAATAAAATAAAAGGTGAAATTTACAGTATTGTTTAACTGTATCATACAGTTTTTCTGGGTGAAATATGAAGGTCCTAGGTGTAGCACAAATGGTTAAAAAAACGTAAAATGCGAATACTTGTTTTTGTATAGTTTTTTCGCAATTATTGCTTTTTTGCAACAAGGGTTAATTGTGCAACTTTTACGCCAGTACAACTTTTCTCGGAAATGAACACTTTTAAAGTTATAATCAAAAAACGAAGAAAAAAATCGAATTTTTCGTTCATTTTTTGACATTTTGATTATTTAAACAATGTTCCGGACCTTTTTGAGAGGGAGGATAACTCAAATATTATTATTTGAGTTATCTTTCAGCAATTTCTGCAAAAAAATTTGAGTCACCTCTCAACGTCCAAATGTACTAATATTTTTACAGATCCGCCCTGGTCTATCTGCTCCTTTGAAAACTACGCCTCGTACAGCCCTCGTTCCTGCCTTCTCCTGATGCCGTGTTCTACCTTTTTCAAACACTTCAACAAAACCGGGATACTCTAGACTCAAGGAGTTATATACTATCTCGACTCGGTCTATCACTCGTTCCACGATATCTTACTTTTTATTTTTTTTAAGACAAAACTAACCAGCCCGGCGTTTCACTTTTTTGTACACTCTTCTCGAACACTGGACTTCGCCTATCGATCTCTCAAAACATTCTGACTCTCATTGCTCATTCATTTCCTCTTCCAAAATACCCATTCCAGCATTCAAAAATCAACCACTCCCAAGCAACTTTCAATTATCCGTATTTACCAACACAAACTTTCATTTTCCTAAATATCTTAATGGATTTCAAGAAAAAATAATATTCCCCATTTCAATTTTACTTTCCATATTAACCTTCTTTACAAATTTAATAACCTATTATCTTATTTGCTAGAATATGAATTATCGGTGGTTATTCAAATCTTTCCACGAACACTTTCTTTTTAAACATCACTCTAATTGTTTACTTGATTCGTATTGTTCCTGGGGTTCGTAAACACTTCTCCGAAACACCTTCTTAAAAATTACCTATTCATAATTTGTTTTATACAGGGTGTTCCAAATTTACATGCCCGCGGTCGAGAAAAACGAAAACCTTTATTTTTATTTGAATTTTAAATATAACTATAGACTTTTATTTCTTATATCAAATAGGAATATAACAGTACATACCAGAGACTTGGTGGCGTTCTATGAAAAATATAAATACTACAGTAAATAAATGAAATAAATGTCAAAGCTGCTAAGTTGGTTTCAATTTTTAACCTTCGGAGTACGGAGATTATTTGACTTACTTAGATTACGATGATGGGTCAAGCGTGACCCATTCTCATTTTATTTATAAGGATGTTTTAAATAGTCAGTATTATTAAACAGTATCTTTAATTCAACAAAAAACAAACAAACATAACAATTATAATCCTAAATTATTGTATTTAAATTTTTTTAAGATGGTTTCCCTTGGGCATATACTAGTTCGCTCCGGCGGCCAGATCTTCATACCTTACAGAAAACGGACATAGGTAAATTCGCTCCGGCCATATATTTGAATACGTATACCCGTAAACAGAGACGGCTGCGATTTACGTGTACCTACAAACATACTGAAAATATTCTTAGAAATCCGAAGACCGGGTCAGGACTGACCCGGCATCATAGATGTTACGTAGAGGAAAAACTGTAATTTGCATGTTCACGAATGATACACGAAAAAATAGATTGAAACAAATTAGGAGAACTTACGATCAATCGGATTTGTAAAAAAATTATTTCATAAAATATTAAGAAATAAGTGAATTTCGGGTCACGCTTGACCCAGTCTTCGTACTCCGAAGGTTAAAGAGCTTAATTGCATCAGTGATGACGTGACTGATCAGATATCAGATTGATAATTTTACATTACAAGATTACTGTGAGACTGAAACAGTTTTGAGAAATTTATTAACTCTTGTATGCAAAATGTTTTAAGTTTTCCAATTTTTTTTAAGTTCCGGTTATTAATAAATAAATAATAATATGTATGTTCAAAAGTTTTTAAAATGTACAGCTGGTTCCTGAAAAAACTGATACGACTCTTAGTAAGATTTGATCATTTTGAGCAGTGTATTTGATGGATTTGACATTACATATTATTGATTATGACAGATAAATAATAAAATAAACAAACAAACGACAAATAACTGATTACATAAAATATGTTAATTATTCATAAATTTTAATAATTATTAAGGTCTAAATTTTGATATTATTTTGAATTCTTACAATTTTCGCATCTTCAAAAGGATTCTCTTCTAATCTCTCCAAAAGCGTACGATCTTCATAAGCGGTAGATAATTTTGGTCTTCCAGAACCTTGCTCTTTCGAGAGTTTCTTGTTCTCCATTTTTTATTAATATTAAAAACTGTTGTTCTGCTTACATTAAAATGGTTCTTTACGGCAGATAGTAACCAACCATCTTCTAATTTCGTTACAATTCTTGCTTTTAGTTCTTTGCTAGCATGTGGAGCCATTTTCTGACGTTGAACAGAATAAGTTATCTGACAAATTTTAAAATTTGGCAGTGACAGTGACAGTATGTAAATAATGAGTATTTATCCTTCAAAATGCACTGCTCAATTTTCTACAAAATAAGCTTTAAAAGTCGTATCAGTTTTTTAGGAACCAGCTGTACATATCTGAGAATATTTTTCCTATTTATTTATTATTTTAATTAGGACAATAAATAAAAAACGCTTGTTTAATTGAAGTGTTTTAAACATATTTTAAACAAAAAGTTAAAACATGTTTAAAACAGTTGCTTAAAAAAATATTTAGAACGAAACAACCCTGTCGTAGAGTGAGTATTTAATTACATATAGACCACATTTGAGAAACATAGATACTTCCTAACCCAGTAAAAATGATTGTGATTCTTTTATAAACAGTATAAACTAACAAATATAAACAAATATTTTTCACAAAATTATCACTTAAAACTTTTTATTCTTCTTCTTCTTTTTGTGTGGAAATGACTTTTTCTGTTTTTTCAATGTACCTCTGGTAAGTTGTCGTTCCATCATTTTCGTGATCTTCCCATTGGAATGTAGGAAACCACTATATTGGGAAACCGTCTCTCTCCGTCATTACTTTTCCATTGGTTGGCATTCGGCTCATGTGGTCGTTCTATCCTACTCTTGTGTTTATTACCCAGTTATCAGTGTTTTCCACCTTGCATCTCCGTCGTATAATTCATGTACTTCTAGCTCTCTCCCGTAGTATCTTACCATCAAATTTACGAATAGCTTTGATCTCTGCATTTTCTAGCATTTTTTTCCTCTCTCTGTCGGGTCGTGTTTCTGCCGCGTATGTCATTATTGATCTGATGACTGTTTTGTAAATTCTGCCTTTCATTTCTATTCTATCTTTATATCTGCGGCTCTCTTTGTTCTCGTCACTTGATGTTCCATCACCGTCCCGCAGTAGATAAAATCTATGTAATCTACTATCTGACCGTCCAGCTCTAATTTAAATCTTAGTAGACTTGTCAAAAAATTAAAAGGAAAACCAAAAACTCTTCTACGGCGCATTAAAACAACTCGGACAAAAGCAAGAGCACACGATGCCGAATATAAAAGACAAGAATGGAAACGTACTAACAGAAGTAAAACAAAAAATAAAGATGGGGAGAACATTTCAAAGAGGATTCACAAGGATCATATCACACCGGAAATGATAAAATTCATGGGGACAGAGGGAATGGATAGCACAAAAGAACTAATGAATGCTATCATAAAGAGAGCAGGATTACAAAGGGCTGTAAGAAAGTCATTATATTACCAATACCCAAAAAGTGAGACAAGAGAAACTGTAATAAATACCGAGGTATCACCATATCAAATATCCGTGGGAAGGTATTCGCAAGAATAATAGAGACAAGAATAAAAACCCAAATAGAAACAACTATGGAAGACAAACTTGTGGATTCAGGAAGGACAGAAGCACACAAGACCTAATATTCACATTAAGACAAGTAAGTTAGAAGGTAATCAAGAAGAATAGAGAGATATATATGTGCTGCATTGACCTGGAAAGGGCGTTTGACAAAATCCGATGAAAGGACGCATGGAAAAAACTAAAAGAAAGGGGACTCGAAAGACACATATTAGAAGTAATAAAGGATATGTACAAAAATAATACAAATACAGTAAAAACCAATAACGAGGATTCAAGAGAATTTACTACAAGTCAAGGTGTCAAACAGGGACGCGTGCTGAGTCCACTGCTATTCTGAGTGGTACTGCATGAAGCGATAAACAAAGCCAAGTGAGGAATGGAAAAGCTAACATTAGGATACTGGCAAATGAAACGGACTCAACTATCGAAGCTACTATTTGTAGACGAAATGGAATTGATAGCAGAAAACAGAGAAGACTTACAGAACAATTTTGAAATTCTAGAAGAAAAACTATCAAACATAAGTATGAAAATTAATACAGAGAAAACAAAAACAATGATAATTTCAAATACGAGGAAGACACAGGCAATAGAATTAGACGGGAAACAACTAGAGCAAGTGGAATATTGTAAATACCTAGGAGTAGTAATCGAATCAAATAATAAACAAGACATAAACTAGAGAACGGGACGAACAGGAAGCTTATTTAACACTATGAAAACAACACTTTTGGGGAAAAAAGATACCGGAGAAAGTAAAAACGGCAGTCGTTTAAATCAGTAGTTAGACCAACAATCATGTATAGCAGCGATACATGGATATTGACGGGTAGACAAAAATCCAGAGTCAATGCTATGGAAATGAGGTTCCTGAGGAAAATAGCAAACAGAAAGAGGACAGAAAAAATACGATACGAAACAATTAGACGAAAACTAAAACTAGAACCAATCAATGAAAAAATAGTGGAGGGACAACTTAGATGGTTCGGACACGTGTGTAGAATGTCGACCGAGAGGCTAACAAAACGAGTGTTTGAAACGAGAGTGCAGGGGAAAAACAAAAGAGGAAGACCGAGAGTTATGTGGGTAGATGAAATCAGTAAAGAAGTCGAGAAGAAGGGGTTGACATTGGAAAGTGCCAGAAACCTAACGCAAGATCGAAAAGCATGGAGACTACAATGCCAAACTCAAGTCCACCAGCCTTACAGCTAAAGGTAGAAAGTCTTGGGATTAAGTAAGTAAGTAAGTAGAGTTGCCATGCATTTTGTTTTTGTTGGGAAAATTTTCATGTTAAATTTTCTGCCGGTTATATTAAATTGGTGCAGTATACGTTGTTAATCACCTTCACTTTGAGAGATTAGTATTGCATTGTCTGATTAGCAGATTATTTTAAGTTGTTTCTCTCCCATTTGTTCTCTCCCATATTCTTTTTTAGTTCTTACTTTTTTTTAATTGGATACATGATCAGGTTGATCAAGAGAGGACTCAGGAAATTCCCCTGTTTTATCCGATTGTCAACTTTACTTGGGTCAGTTTTTTTGTGCTTTTACTTTTATTTAAAAACTTAAGACATAAAAATAAATTAAGAATTTACTAAACTGTTAAAAGGTATAATCTTTTGTATTTGGTTTTATTTGTTGCTAACTTTACCGGCTATAAAGCCTTTGTTAAAATAGAAGTACTGTAAAGACAATTATTAACATAAAAACGTCATTTCCATTTGTTGGATAATCCAGCAGAGGGAGACCTGTGATAGCCTTTAATGAAGCCGTTCCTGTAATATTTAAGGCTCCTGTAATATTTAGAAGCGCTTGTCTTTGTGAGGTGGTGAGAGAGGTCACAAAGCTGTCTTTCTCCATCAACGTACTGAACCATAAGTAACTGTCGGTCGTATCACTAATGTGTATAACCAACAGATTACCTTTTGTTTCAATCCCCAGGTTTAACCTACAACTCGTCTGCAGTTCTAGATCGTAATCGCTTAGTCCTATTGGTTATATTGCTAATATGAGTGTTCCAATTGAGTTTGGAATCCAGTGTTAGCCCTAGATACTTGACCTTATTGGTTCTTTCCAGTACTTCTCCAAATAATTTCAGCTTACTAAGTCCCAGTGAGCTTCCTCTTATTTTTAATGGTTACCAATTAATTTTGGAAGGTTTCACGGAGAGGTTATCTATCAGACACCAGTTCTCTAGGTAATGAAGGGCATCGTGCAAGATGAATCAGTAACTGACGCGAAAATACATTTTAAAGTAAACGTTTACTATTACTTATTAGATACCGCAATTACTAAATTGGACGAACGCTTCGAACTTTTAAAGCAAAATAATGACTAGTGTTGCCCAAAATCGGTCTTGGTCTTGCAGTCTTGGTCTTGTTCTTGCGTTTTAGCAAGACCAAGACCAAGACGAAGACCGCCTTATTTTAGCAAGACCAAGACCAAGACTGACCGTGCAAGACTTGAGCAAGAACAAGACTAAGCCTGCGAGACTCTTGCGTCTTGCAGTTTGATTGTCGTTTTATGGAATAATACAGGGTGTTACAAAAATACAGGTCATAAATTTAATCACATATGCTGGGACCAAAAATAGTTCGATTGAACCTAACTTACCTTAGTACAAATGTGCACATAAAAAAAGTTACAGCCCTTTGAAGTTACAAAATGAAAATCGATTTTTTCCAATATATCGAAAACTATTGGAGATTTTTTATTGAAAATGAACATGTGGCATTCTTAGGGGAGTAGTATCTTAAGAAAAAATTATAGTGAAGTTTAGACACCCGATAAAAATTGTATCGGGTGTTCTTTTAAACCCCCCAAACTTTTGTGTACGTTTCAATTTGATTATAATTGTAGTACCATTAGTTAAACACAATGCTTTAAAAACTTTTTTGTCTCTTGGTACTTTTTTGAAAAGTCAGTATTTGTCGAGATATTTTGCATATTATTTGTCAAATCCACCACACATTTGTATATGGCCACATATATGTTATGTTCATCTGGATATGGCTAAGTACGATTATGGAGACTTGATAGTAATAGGAAAATTTATTTATGATTTACATTTTTAGGTATATTTTGAACCATATTAAAAAAGAAGTCACATCTAAATAAAAGTGCCTTATCGAAAAAATACAAAGAAGAAAAAAGTTTTAAAAACACTTTGTTTAACTAATGGTATCGCAGTAATAGTTTAATTGGAACGTACACAACCATTTGGGAGGTTTAAAGGAACAAAACCCCCATAAAATCTCTACGTAAACATATTAGAAAAGAAGCCGCAACTCGATAAAAACTGCCTTGTCGAAAAAATACTATGAACCAAAAAAGTTTTAAAAATATTGAATTTAACTAACAGTATCACAGTAATAATTTAATTGGAACGTACACAAAAGTTTGGATGGGTTTAAGGGAATAAAACCCCCATAACATTTTTATGGGGTGCACAAATTTCACTGTAAATGCCACATGTAAATTTTCAATAAAAAATCTAATAGTTCTCGATATATTGGAAAAAATCGATTTTCATTTTGTAACTTCAAAGGGCTGTAACTTTTTTTATATGCATATTTGTACTAAGGTAAGTTAGGTTCATTAGAACTATTTTTGGTCCTAGAATAGGTGATTTAATTTATGATCTGTATTTTTGTTACACCCTGTATATTATGTTCGGGTATATGCTTAGACACTATGAGATACAAAAAATATGTAACAAAAATTTGGAAAATTGGATTTATTCGCATTATGAACAATACGATGAACATACATGCATACCGAATTAAAAATATGAACACTTATTTATTGGATACTTACTCAGAGGTCATAATAAATTATTATACAATGTAAAAATAAAATATTTCATTCTTTCCCAATATCAGACGACGCCTTCGCTCCGAAATTAATTACAGTTGAGCAATTGTCTAGATTTTGAGAATAGCAGCCTTTCATAAAATAATCTTCTTGTGTTGTGTGTAAAATAATATCGCATTGAAACTTTTAAAGAAGTATGTCGCCTATAAGGTGATAAAAATATAATACGAATACCATATCCAATATCTACTGTTACAGTTACGAACAACCACTCAATTGTTTTTCCTTATCCATATCGTAAAGACTAAACGTCTACTTCTAAACTGTTTGCAAGGTGTGCAATTATGGTCCAAGAGCTGTGAGACATTTTTGAGTAGGTATTTTAGGCAACCTGAAAATTTTACAGGTGACTCTTCCATGATAGCCTAATACAAAAATGCCGGTCTGGCTGGAGGGTAGCGGTTATTTTCCCCAAAATTCCCCCCCAAAATTAAAAAAAGGGGAAAAATTGTTATTACAAAAAATATCATTGACGTGACTTTAAAGTAAATTTAAATATTCAAATATAAAGAAAATAAACGAGACAGGCGATTTGAGGGCGATTTTAACTCTGCAAGATACTTGCATGGGCGCCCCAGGATTATTTTCAGGGGGTGCATCTGAAATTCAGAAGATTTCATCTGAATCTGTACATATTGTTAACGAGTATAAAATATACAACTATTCATGCATATACATTCTTTCCGGACAGGGAGGCGCAATTGTTCTTTTAACAGGGTATTTTTTAATATTAAAAATAAATATTCTTTGGTGTATGGTGTATGAATTATGCTTGGAAACATGGATCATCTCCAAAGTGACGATCTGGAGTTTTTATGGAGTATGGTACTGGTAATTCTAAAAGGTACATAAATATAACGAAGCTACATACGGGATTAGAGCCATCTTTATGTACGAGTTTGCCTGCTTTCCACGCATTAACTGGATGTGATTATAATTCGTCGTTTTTCCAAAAGCGGAAGATTAGACCGTTTAAATTATTAACAAAAAATTTAATTTATCAGAAAGCATTAGCGGATCTTGGAGTTGCCCACGTTACCGGTACGCGCGATGAATTTTTCGAAACTTTGGAAGAATTTGTGTGCGACATTTATGGTACAAAAAATTTATTAAACACAGCACGATTTCAAACATTCTGCCGAAATTATAAGTCTAATAAGAAAAATGAGTCTTTTAAGAAAATATTGAAAAAGTGTGATCCATCTACTTTGCCTCCGTCCAAAGCCGAATTGAGACAACATCTGCTAAGAACTCAGTATATCACGAGCATTTGGCGAAACGCAGATTTGCATGTCCCCAGTTCCTTAACACCTAACGGAAATGGATTGATCCTAAATATGGATAACTTAGATTTTAATTGGTTTGAGGGAGATTGTTTGCCTCAATCAGTTTATGATGCTATAGTTCATCAGAGAACCAAAGAGAATTTCAGATATATGGCTGAAGGTAAGCTTACATACATGTTCTTTTTATAACTGAAATCTTTTTTTTAGTTAACTCAATCTTCTGCTTCTTTGTGTGTCTGATCCTTTCATGACAATGGCGATCATCACGGCCCATTTTATTCTGTGTGCAACGATTCTGAAGAGTTCTATTGTTGTTTTTACACTCCACTACTTTAAATTTTTCTTGCACTTTTCCTTATATAACCAATCACATCACGTTTTTTATTTCTTAGTATATGACCAAAGTAGCTCATTTTTCTTTCCTTCATAGTGTTAAGTAGTTCTTTTACCTTTTTCATCTTTTCGTATGTTTCCGTGTTTGTTACGTGTTGTGTCCATGATATTTTTTACATTATTCGATAACACCACATCTTAACAATGGCAAGTTTTTTTCAGATGCGCCCGTGATTGTCCAGGCTTCGACTCCATATAAAAGGACAGAGAATACGTAGCCAACTCAATTAATTAATCACTAATTAACTAGTCTGACGAAGAAGAAGAGAATGAATATTTAAGCTCAGATGAGGAGTTTGAAGAAGAAATACAAGATTCGGACACAGAATTAATTTAGTTTATAGTTTTATACTTTTCTACCTGTACCTATATTTATAATAATAATAGTACATTGTTTACCGGGTAGGAAAAGCTTAACATTCCTGGACGACTGTGAAGATTGCTAAGTCGAGGCGCAAGCCGAGACTTAGCAACACAGAGTCCAGGAATGTGGCTTTTCCTACGAGGTAAACATACTATTTTTCCGCAAATCGTTTAAAATTCGACAGATATTGATTGATTTAAAAAAAAACGCGATAATTTTATTCCCAAATAAATGGTGCTTTGAAATTCCTAATAAAATTACTTGGGTTACTATGGAAACGTATTGAGGTTTATTATATGAGGTTTTCTATCATTTATGTAGAACACTAACAACTGTACGGAAATATCATTTCCTTACAGTAAGGAAATGACATTTCCTTACAGTAAGGAAGTCCTGACTTTTTCTTCAAGAAATTTTGACAGGAATGTCAAAATTTCCTGGCGATTTGCGGAAAATTTGTCTTTCTCTATTATATTTGCAAAATTAATAAAAAGTTATTTAAAAAACTATAGTATATAATAATTACTTTAACGTTTCGAGGCACAATAACATGGGAATCGTCAGGTCACGTTATTTTTCTCGAGCGAACGGACTCGCTCAGCTACAACAGAGAACGCAAACAGCTATCGGTATACGCTCCTTCTCACACTGCTGCTTACCTATAGCGCTTTTCATTTACATGCACGTGTAATTTGTTTGATCGGCTGGCAGTTGGAAGATTTCACCAAAAAATCCTGTCTTTTTTAGAATATTTATTTTTAATATTAAAAAATACCCCGTCAAAATAAAAATTGCACCTCCCTGTCGGGAAGGAATGTACATAGCTATGCATGTATAGTTGTATATTTTATACTCGTTAACAGTATGTACAGATTCAGATTAAATCTTCTGAAGTTCAGATGCATCCCCTGAAAATAATCCTGGGGCGCCCATGAAAGTATCTTGGAGAGTTAAAATCGCCCTCAAATCGCCTGGCCTGATTATTTCCTTTATATTTGATTATTTAAATTTACTTAAAGTCACGTCAATGATATTTTTTGTAATAACAATTTGTACCCTTTTTTTAATTTGGGGGGGATTTTTGGGGAAAATAACCGCTACTCTTCAGCCAGACCGGCATTTTTGTATTCGGCTATCATGGAAGAATCACCTGATAAATTTTCAGGTTGCCTAAAATACCTACTCAAAAATGTCTCACAGCTCTTATACTATTAGATATTAGATCAATCGGCCAAACAAAATTTTTTGCTGAAAAAGCACTAGATAAGATAATGCCTGGCTACCCTGTATAGTCCATTCGCGCACGGTAAAATATTGCAAAACTTTCAAATTTCAAAAAAAGAGATATTTGTTATTATATTATAAAAAGAGATATTGGCCGATGTGTGATTTTGCCATTGCTTTTTATTGTTAATGAAGAACTTATGAGAGGATGGGCGATTGGGCTGCATTAAAAACTAAAACACAATGTTTTTTTAAAATGAAATAAACAAATTACTTATCGACAACTGATAAATAAAGTTTAAACTTCAGTTTAGGCACTTCGAGATTTCGAAAATAATATTTTTTACTTGTGTTTTTGAGCCATGAATATCGTCATTTTTCAATTTTTTTCAGTTTAAATTGTTTATAACTCGAAAACGAATAACTTTAGACAAAAACTACAAAAGACCTTTTTTGTTCCATATGATTCAAAGAACCTAAAATAAGTCAGCCAGAAATATAGAAATAACTCAGAAATTACGGCATTTCGGTATAGGAAATATTACATGAAAATTAATTAGTAGTTATTATGGTTCAAAATGCAAAAATATAGAGGGTGTTCTATTCGAAATACGAAAGTTCATTATATTTTCAAAAAAACGCAAGATCTGACAACAATCTGTAATTACCACTATAATATCGGCCGCATTAGGAGACCATTAAGAAACATACTGACTCCCGTGGGACATGGTAGATAGCCCAGTTAGTTAGAGTATAGGCAGGGATAGTTTAATTAGATGGTGATTTAAAATCCACCTAATGTGAGTTGTCTATTAATAAATAGCAATATGCTAGTGGGTAACTGCGAGACTTGCAAGACTCTTGCTGCAAGACCAAGACCAAGACCAAGACTGGGAGTGCAATACCAAGACCAAGACCAAGACCAGGTGTACTGGTGCAAGACCAAGACCAAGACTTTCCAAGTCTCGTCTTGGTCTTGCATTTGGGCAACACTAATAATGACACTTTTTTGTTCCTTCAAAAATTAAAACACTGGAAGGATAGTCCGCATACTGCAGACTATTTATCGGCCGATAGTTTAGTCGGGATGGGCTGTTAGTGCGCATACCGAGCCAACTAAACAGTCGGGTTGGTGAAAAGGGCGCACACAGTGGCGGTTCTAGACCAAAAAAAACTGGGAGGGCAAGGGAACACAACCGGTGAATAAACAAGATAATGTGCCTTTTTAACAAAGATTATAGTACACAATTCCTGTAAAAATTGGGGGGCGGCTGCCCCCCCTGCCTCGGGCTAGAACCTCCACTGGGCGCACACTAACAAGAGCCGACCGGCTATTCTCGCTCGATTTAGTACTAAAGTTCTTATTTGACTGTTGAAGTTAGTAGTCGCACAATGAAAAAATTATCCAGAAATGTTATTATCACTCTCATACAACGAAGGAGGAAATCCAAGAAGAGATTCCGAGAGTATTGAGTGCATTACAGAGTGTTTACAGTGAAAGAAATAAGACGACGCGACGGTTAAAAGTGACAGACGTGATCCAGAAGCTGGAACTAGGCAGGACACATACGAAGAATGGAGAACAACCATGGAAAATTCTTAAATGGCGACCAAGGACTAGCAAAATAAGTAGAGGGAGACCTCAAACAAAATGGACTGATGACATCAAGTGAATGGCTGGTCACGAATGGATGCAAAAAACAACAAACAGAAATGAATGTATACATCTAAGGAAGGCTTCCTTCTGGCGATGGATGGAATAGCTGTTGATGATGCTGATGATGAATTTTCAGTGATAAATTGTTTAGTGGAAAATTCTACACAATGTATTCTAAATTGCTTGATTACCAAAAAACGTTTTTCGCCTTTTATCTGATGATCTTAGTCACCTTCAATGAACTAGTCATGCTAATTGGACCATGCAGGTTTCTACAATTAACGATTGTGAATTAGACGATGCCATTTTTTGCAAAATATTCAAAAAATATGCGCATGGCACAAGTATTGGACATCAAAACTAGGAGAGAATTGAACTATCGACCGATAAACAATCGTCGTGTGTGCGCAAGTCCTAGTTACTGATTAAACTGTCGGCCGATATTTGGTCGACAAATTAGTTTGAAGGCAATCGGGAAGTCCATCAAACTTTTTATTGGCCGATACTGAATAGGTGCAATGTGCGCGTATGCGTTCCTTTCTGTACTGATTAAGAAACCGACCAAACTATCGGCCGATAAAAAGTCTGCAGTCTGCGGGGCTCTTTTCGGTAAGTTTTTCTGAAGCCGCGGCGCGCCGTGAATACCTATTGGCTCCCGACATCATTTAATATTGGACTATTTACATCTGGATTTTTGTTTACAATATAAGAGTACCTAATACCCTTTAATACTCTATGTACTAGGACTAGGTAGGTACCTATTCTACTATTCCATTTTGACTGCGCGTCTACCAAAGAGCGCCAGAGCATCGACTGCACACGGGCGCTACATGGGCTAGAGCCGCCTCTGTTCTATCGTAAAATATCACCGGAAACAATATTATTTTAATAAAAGAGACTCAAAAATGTCATTATATTGCATTATAATAAGTTATTTTAATTCAAAATAAGTTTTTGATCAAATTTTATAGGGTAGAAAACGTTAAAATGCCGTTTTTACATTTTCCTCAATTCCCACAATACATCATGCTTGATTTGGCTGAAAATTTGCACACAGATAGTCAAAACATAAGACTTTAAGTGGTTAGAAGGATTTGAATAATATTACAATACCAAAAAAGTTACATGTCATAATATCAGCCTTAAAATTATATTCAGTCGGGATAGCATTTTTGACCTTGCATGCCGAGCTGCCCAAAATTTTGTTTTATTAATCTTTAGGGGAGACTAAATTTAAAATCGCGAATGAATTCCTCCGTTACGTTAGCCGCCATCTTGATTTTTAAACGAGAACCTGTTTTGCTCAATATCTCCGCCATTTTTAACTTTTTGACAAAAATGGTAGGAAGTGAAATTGTTCCAAATAAATCGTGTTTACAACTACAGTGGAACTTGCTTAATTCGAACTTCTCTAATTCGAAATCTTCTTTAATTCGAATTTTTATTCTGGTCCCTAGCATTTGTTATATAAGTAATGGTAAAAAATCGTGAATAATTCGAATTATATTTTGGATAATTCGAACTTTTCTACTATCTTCTCTGAATATCTTAGAATCTTTTGTCATTAGCGAGAAGCTAGATTCTAAAAAGCAGCTAAAAATTTTGGATTTCTTTGGAAAAAATTAAAGTCTGTCTTTTTTTATAGCTTGCAAATGTTTTAGTTGGTATTCTTGGTCGAATTTTGTTGGCCCTTATTTTTCGGTTGACATAATTCGGGCAAAAATACCAATTAAAACGTTTGCAAGCGATATCGCGAGGTAGGTATCCATTGTTTTTGTAGATATTTTTAATTCGAATTTTTTGGATAAATCGAATTTTTTTAACGGTCCCTTGAGATTCGAATTATCCAAGTTTTACTGTACTACAATTTTTTTTAACCATTTTTGTCGTGAGGTCGATATTTTCCGAGTTAATTGTACTTACAGTCGACGCCTATATTTTTGACTATAATATTGCATGTAACTTTTTTGGTCTTCTTTCTTCTTTACGTGCCACCTCCGCGACGAAGGTTGGCAATCATCATTGCTATTCTCACTTTCGACACTACAGCCCGAAAGAGTTCAGTTGAGCTGCATCCAAACCATTCTCTGAGATTTCTCAGCCAGGACATTTTTCTCCTACCTATGCGGCGCCTTCCTTGAATGTTTCCCTGCATAATTAATTTTAGGAGTTCATATCTGTCACTACGTGTTATATGACCCAAGTATTAAAGTTTTCTTATTTTGATGGAATCCAGTATCTCCCTGCTGTTCTGTTTTCTCCTTAATACTTCCTCATTGGTTATTCTGTTTGTCCAGGAGATTCTCAGCATTCTTCGATACGTCCACATCTCAAATGCTTCCAATCTATTGAGGCATTGTTTATTGAGAGTCCATGTCTCCACGCCATACAAAAAAACAGAAAATATATAACATTTTAGTACTCGCTTTCTAAGATTTAGGCTGAGGTCTCTACTGCACAATATTTGTGTCATATTAGTGAATGCACTTCTAGCCTTTTTTATTCAAATTCGGATTTCTTTGTTATAACCGTTTGTTTCACTAATGTTCGTCCCTAAATAGTTATAATTCTGAACTCGTTCTATCGTCTTATTATATACGTGTAGATTGATGTTTCTAATATTTTTTTTTTTGATATAACCATGAATTTCGTTTTCTTTATGTTTAGTGACAGACCAAATTCTTCACTTGTAACAACCTTATTTAAAATTCTTTGTAGATCTGTAATAGTTTCTGCTATTAGTATTGTGTCATCGGCGTATCTAATTTCACATATGGGTAGGCCATTTATTTTTATACTTCATCTTCTAATGCTTTTTTTGAATATTTCTTCTGAGTATGCATTAAACAGTGATGGCGACAAGACAGAGCCCTTTCTAATGCCTCTTTTGATTTTTATTTTATTGGTGTTTAAATTATTAATTCTTATGACAGCTTCTTGTTCATAATACAGATTATTTATTATTCTTATATCCCGTGTGTCGATGTTCTTTGTTCTCAGTAGTTTTATTAACGGATTATGTTATAATCTTGTTATAATCTACGAAGCAGACATAGATATCCTGGTTTACATCTAAACATCTCTGTATTAGCACATTTACTGCAAATAATGCTTCTCTAGTTCCTTGAGCCTTTCTAAATCCGAACTGAGTTTGTCCAATGTCTTGTTCTAACTTTTTGTATATTCTACGATGAATAATTTTTAGAAATACTTTGAGTATGTGGCACATTAGACTGATGGTATAGTCGGTTCGCTAAACTCAGACGCAACTGGCTAGATATTTTAGTCGATAATTTTTTTGTTTTTTGCCAATTTTGCAAAAATTGGCAAAATCACTAACTATTTAGTGATTATTAACTGTTTAGTAATTATTTTTTGCCAATTTTACTAAAATTGGCAAAATTACCGACTAAATTATCTAGAAAGTTGCGTCTGAGTTTAGCGAACAGACTATACGGTGTTCGCAACATTGTCTGGCGTTTCTCTTTTTCGGTATAGTCACGAATGTTGGTAGAAGCCATTGTTTAGGTAATATACCTGTTCTGTATATGATATTAAATAATTCGACAATTACATGTATATTGCAGTCGGCTATAAGTTGCAATATTTCTGTCGGTATTTCGTCCGGTCCTAATTTTTTGGTATTGTAACATAATTCAAATCCTTCTAATCACTTAAGTCCTATGTTTTTGCTATCTGTGGGCAAATTTTCAGCCAAATCGATTATGATGTATTTTGAGAATGCATGGGGCAAAATGTAAAAAAGGTATTTTAACGTTTTCTACACCATAAAATTTGATCAAACACTTGTTTTGAATCAAAATAACTTGTTATAATGTCATATAATGACATTTCTAAGGCCCTTCTATTAAAATATTTTGTTTCCGTTGATACTTTACGATAAAAAAACGCAAATTTGTTTAAATAAACACCAAATCACTGTAAAATCACATAAAATAACATTTTGAGAAAAAAGAAGAAGATTTTTTGACCTTAAATATCTCATTTTTACGTCCCGCAGAAGCGATATACCAATTTTCAGACAAATCGGAGATCCAAAATTTTTTGTGATCCAAAATTGAGTGATTTGAGATGGAATCACCGTGCTAAATTTATCAGTTACAAAACTTTCACTTTTGTAGAAGTAGTATAAAGACAATTAATATAAAAACGTCACTTCCATTTGTTGGTTTAGTTTACGTTCGTATTAAAATCGATTCATTATCCATGCCATTTCAAATATATAAAGCAAGGTAAAGCGGAGAAACCCTTAGTTCCAAGGTCGATACGCCTTTATATATAGACGGTGGCAACCCTAAGACATGGAAGCCGTCTAACAATCATCAATCATGGGACTGGAAACTAACATGTAACAGTTGATAGGTTATCGCGAATATTATTAAAATGAGGTGACATTTATAATACCGATTTGGCTCCGCATACCCAATGATTTATAGATTTGTTGATTACCTTGTTGGTTATTGAAAAAATCAAGTTATTCTTTTAGAGTAATCGAAACATAGGAATCTAAGTAATTACTTTTATATTTTTGATATAATTTTATAAGAATACACCTAAACGAGGAAGTAAATGTAAAAAGAGCAGACAACTAGGGCGGAAAACTTGTTTGCTTCAAATAAGAGAATACGTGGAAAAAAATAGAGTTATACAAAAAAGGAGTCAGCTGAGAAAGTAAAAAGGAGATAGGGTATTTATAAATAATCATTAATAACCAAAGAAAGAGATATATTTGATGCAGTTTCATAAGAATACACCTAAACGAGGAAGTAGATGTAGAAAGAGCAGAAAACTGGGACGGATAACTTGTTTGCTTTACTTAAGAGGATGGGTACGTATTTTTGGCTGCAATGCTATTCAAATAGGGATTCATTTTTTCCAATCCTGAGAAAATAAATAAGTATTTTTGAAAAATTTAAACGAAGAATGAAAGATTACGTTATTGGCGAGAGCCGAAAGTTCCTGAGAACTTCTATAATGTTTATTTTAGTAAGTTACAGGGGTGAAAAACTAAGAGAAAATTTAGTGTGATATTTAATTTAAAATATCTCATTCAAAATAAACTTTATATTTATTCTAAGGGACTTTTGGCCCTCGGTAATAATATAGTCTTTCATTCTGCGTTTAAATTTTTCAAAAATATTTATTGGTTTTTTCAGGATGCGAAAAAAATGAACACAATGTCCGTGGTAATATTTCCAAACCTATCTTTATCATACAACGCACTCAGTCGAATAGAATATTGTCAGCATACTGTCAGTCAGACAGTGACAATCAGTGACAATTTTAAATATTTGACATGGCATCGGGAATATTTTGAGTTGTTGATTAAATAATATTGATATATTATAGTGTACTTGATAAATAATTAATTTAAGAAGTGAAATTAATAAAAATTTATTGTGTATTATTTGTGGAAGATCCAAGCAGAGAATACATCAGGATAATATATCCTACGATCCAAGTATTTTGTTGTTAAAGATATTCAAAATTGTAAGCGTTCCATAGTAACAATATATTATTAAAAAATCACCTAACACTTTTCCTCTTTTCTCGATTGAGTATTAGTTTTTGTTGTACATATAAATTATTACAATCACTGAATACATAGTTAGTGAAAAAATTATTAGTAGTAATTGCAGAAGAGCTCTTAAAATATTGAATTTTTCCCGAGTGACACTTGCCACTAGGGCAAAAATTCTATATTAATTTTAGAGATCGAGTGCAATTTGTTGCGATTATTTCATAAATAAAACTGTTCAAAACCAAAATTTTATTGTAATTTATTTATGTAAGTACAAATTAGTACAATTAAACACACAGTTGTTATAAATATTAGACGGTATAGAGTCATCAATTTATAATTTTTAAAACATTAATTGTCATTAATCTCACTGAATGTATTTTTTCATAGCAACGAAGGGCATCTGACGTAATATATTTGACGACGGGAAATTATCAAAAATTATCAGTTTAATTTAGATTTCTGTAGCTTTCTATTGGTCAGAATCTCCTATGAATGAAATAATCACATTTAATAACTGAATTAATAATTTGCAATTATAAAAATAGCCGTTAACCAAGAACAATCAAAAGCCATCTCTTTAAATTAATGATGACATTTTCAAGTAGAATAACATTCTAGTAATGTTTACATATCCATGCCAGTGTGAATTTTACTACACGTAATTTGCCGTGTAAAGACAGAAAAAGTAGTGATACCCGTAAAATATTTGCGAATTATGTACCCATGGCCTTAAGAAAATACGTGGAAGAAAATAGAAAAATACAAAAAAGGAGTCAGCTGAAAAAGTGAAAAGGAGATAATGTATTCACAAATAGTCATCCAACAACCAAAGAAAGAGACATGAGTGAAAAATATAACGAACTCGGGGAAAGTTGCTAAACAGAAATCGTAAAAACGGAGGTAATTTGTAGCAAAATACAAGGAATATGATAAAGGCAACCAAAGAAAGACACATAAGAAAAGACATAAGTGAAAAATTAAAATGCCTTGAGCAAAGTGGCAAAACAGAATTGGGAAAAACGGAGGCAATTTGTAGCAAAATACAAGGAATGTGATAAAGTCCAAACACAAAACTCTGGCTATGCCGTCGGACACATAGACACATCAGATAAGAAGTAAAATGAGCATATCATTTGAAAATAGGAGCGTCGAATATAAAAAGCATAAATGGTAAAAAAAATAGATCTAGTAGAGAAGTTTGAGACAGCAGAATTAAGTATAATAGCAATGTCAGAAACCATGAAAAATAATCATACCAATAGTGAAGTATCAGAAGACAAAAGAGTAGCTGCAGGTGTAGATTGTATAATATATAAAAAACTGGAAAAACAAATATACTGCTGGAAAGCATGTTCAGAGAGAATATTACTAACAGAAATTAATGATAAAAAGTGTAGTTGTAACGAAACTATTATAGTAGTATATGGACCAAACAAAGATAAAATCGTAAAAAGAAAGCAAAGCTGTTTTCAACAGTAGGGTGAAAATAAAAGACGAAATTTACACTAGGCATATAGGACCATATATGAAAAAATGAAGAAATAATAATGGAACGAGATTGCTAGAATTTGGCACTTTAATACTTAACTACTGACGTGGTTGTTTCAGGACGTAGACTCTGACATGCGGTATGTCATACAGTTGCCTATTCTCCTTTTTTTTTCAATACGAATTTGTGTTATATCACTATATTTGTTTTTACCATCAACTACTGTATGGTTTTTCACACTGCTGTAGAATAAAATACTACCCTAAATAAAATAAACTTTATTTTTCAAGAAAATTATGAACGCACGCGTAATATTAAAAAATAGTGGAGGTTCTAACAAAATCCTTTATAAATTGAATTAGAAAAAAACTTTTGGTAACTAAAACATAGTAAAATAATATTCATAGCAGTTAGATAGAACAACTGGATGACCTTTCTGCTATAATAAAGATCAAAATAATACACTGGAATGCTTTTAACTGTGAAAACGTGCACACTGGCATGGGGTACGTGATGGGTTACGTCAACGTAGCTCAAAGACTAAACCATACTAAAACTGCAGCAGTTGAGAGCAGGTACAATTCCACACCACTTGAATGTACACAAACGGTTTTCTAGGAATCTTGTACACGGCGTTATCTAACTGCCCCACGAACTACCTGGACCCATTAATCCCAAATACCTGCTGCTCCATCGCCGAGAAAGTTGAAGATTAAGTCTTAATGTCCGGTAATTCTAAATTTGATTATAGTTAAAGTAAGAATATAAATATTTTCAGTTATTCACTTCAGTTGCAAGTATTACGGTATAGTATCCCGTTTTGTCCGTTCGTGTTTAACTTTTAAATGGCAAATCCAACGACTATGTTTAGTCAAAGGGGAGAACTTTTATTAATAGTTAATGAATATAAATATTCAAAGGCCATGTCTCCAAAGATGGAAAAGTTAGATGGTGATGCATCAAGAAAGGGTGTCAACAAAAAGTGTACACAAAGTAAGGTGATAAAAATTACGTTATTCTTAAAAAAGCATCGGTGGAGCATAATCATGCTCTAGATATCCACGCTGACCGGCAAATTTTTAGTAATTCTACAAATAGGAAAGCTGTAGAAGATATATGTGAAAGACCTTTAAAGATTGTCCAAAAGGAATTGAGGAAGGATGTAACGGTCTCAAATTTACCGTATTAAAAATATTTCAGGTCCGGTCCTGTAGTGATGAATAAATTGGATGCAAGTGTTATTACACCAAACCTTTTTTTATATATCCCACGATCTGTGACGATATGGTGTTTTCCTTTTGCCGTTCAAATACCAAGAACGAGCACCTGTTTATTCTTCGGCTAGTTATCAAAAAGATTTAATGATTTTTGAGACTAAGAGTCTGGAAAATGTTCATGTTAGAGCAGAAATGTCGACATAATTAGCATCTATAGCATTGATAAAATCCTCAAGTGTCTGAGTTCTCAAAATTGGCCGTTATAATAGAGTCAGCGGTTTCGGTGAGAACCAGAAATCTGTTTATGGAAAATAAGCGTTCTTTCATTGGTTAGGAAGAAAGATTACAGCGTCAGTAGGATGCTCTTGTTATCATTTTCCGCTATCTTATTGGCAGAAGAAATTTTTGGTTTATTTCTATTGGATAAACGATCTGATGTTGGTAGAATGGGAGGTAACTCCTTTTTTTGAAAGAGGGAACCTGGGTTTGAAGGAAAACTGAAAGAGTTAGTTAAGTTTGGTCTGGCAGAGAGTTAAGTTTGAGCTGACATGCAGTGAAGAGTCCAGTTTTCTTTGTCTGTGCCAAAGTTAGGCTCAGATGGAATCTTGTGTAGATTCTGTAGTGAAAGTAGCAGGAGTGATGTGTTTGTCGTAAATACCATAGCGGCATCTTCTGGTATTGTTGTTCCGGTGAAATAAATAATACAGTGTTTCTAGTAGTGCCTTAGAGTATGCCTTTCCAAGAATAACTTAATTCAATCTTCACGGAACGTGGTTCCGATCTTTTAACTAAAGTTCAAATTGCTCAAACTAATTTTTTAATTAGCTCAAACTAATTGCTTTTATCATCAATTTGATGAAACGTGTCACTAATAATCAAAATAAACAGTTACTTTATTTTTAAATATAAAACAAAACTACGGAATTTTATCTTTCATATAAAAAAAGAACTTGTGTAATAGTACTTTCGATCAGAAATTGTAAAGTGAAGTGAAGTGTCGTCGTATCGCTCTACCAGAGCTCCAACCGAGCTATACGAGGCCAGCAGCCCACGGTACCACCGCAGATCATCAGGTATTTGTAACAAACTGTTTAATTCTTTTTCTTCGAACTTTTGAAAACGCGAAGGACTTAATATGTTTATTCACTTCTTACCAATTCAGTTTTGTCTTTTAATTTTTTTATATAAATAAACAATGAACATGTTTTAAACTTATATGTTTTTTTATTTTGCACAATCTATTTCTGATACTCATTGTAATAAAACATACAGATTACCTTAGACATCAATGGTAAGTACCGATTTTTATTCAAGGGAATGTCATTTCAAGTAGTTTTTTTTTTGTAATTTACGTATAGACATATGGCAATATATTTTAATTTGTTGATGGCACACAATAATTACTATTTTTTCTCTTTATATTATACTTTATTTCAAAAACTCACTCCCTTAATTCTCTGAGAGTGTTAGCTTACCGGGGTAATATGTAAAGTTATGTAGCACGAAATTTATCAAGCCTATGACCTAACAATAATATCTAAGTATATTTTTACGTTTATTAAATTTGTCGTGCTTCAAGGAAAATTTCAGGAATTTACCGCTGACGACGAAAGACATTTCTAGCGTTCGATGAAATATCAATGCTGCAAGACGAAAATCCACACCATCATTGCCCAAGTCAGAGGAATAAGTTCTACAAGTGTTAGTGAACTTAAGCTTAAGAACAAATACAGGTGAAAACTTTTTATTATCTACGAAAAATAATTCTGCAATTTTTAGTTGTTTCACAAATCTTTACTTTTTGTGTAATGTAGATTCTTTGTATGTAAATGGAACTTTTCAATACTGTTCCAAAAATTTTTGTCAGATTACTATACATGGCTACAAAAATGGATTTTATATTTCTCTAGTATTTTGTTTATTACCAAATAAATCACAGCGATCCTACAAAAGTACTTTTGATACATTAATAACAATATGTACAGATTTGAATTTAAATTTCAAACCGAAACGAATAATTTCTGATTTTGAAATAGCGACTCAAAATGCAGCCAAGTTACTGTGGCCCGACATTATTATTTTTTGTTGCAAATTTCATTTGACACAAAATTGTTACAGAACAATTCAAAATTTAGGTTTGTCCTCGGAATATAAAAATCAAACTGTTATAGGAAAATATTTAAAATTGTTTTTCGGCATTCCTTATTTAGATCCAAACGATGTTGGTGACATTTTCTGATGAACTTTTTAATATTATGCCAGAAGATGACAGAGTTTTGCAATTTTGTGATTACTTAGTTGATAATTATTTAACGGAAAATTCAACATTTCCACCTTAGATGTGGGCTTCAAATTCATAATCTCTTATATTTACTACAAACGCATGTGAATCATTTCACTCGAAATTTAACGAATGTTTTTATAAATCACATCCTGACATATTTAAATTTACAGACATTTTGTTAAATTTTCAAGCAGAGGTATAATATGTGAAAATTAGAACTTCACAAAGATTCGAAAAAAAAAGTTGATAAAACGGCAAAAAGAAAAGTTGATTTTATCGAAATATGCTAAATGAATATTACGTTAACCCGCCAGTGGTCGCTATATGAGATTTTCTCTCACGGTTTCAGAAAATTGCGCACAACTTTTTTTCTGGGAAATTATACGCGCTGTAGTTCCTTCTAGTCTCCTAACTATCCTCCCTCGGCAACCTAATAGACTCGTCCGCTCAGATAGTGACTCAGTTTACTTAGTATCACCATATTGTTGAGTCAGTGCGCTTCATGTGAGAGATTCTCTCATCAAGCGACCACCGGCGTCACCAACTGTGTATAAAAATTAATTTTATTTTTTCCCTTAAAACCTAAAATAATATCCTTTTATGATGTAATAAAAGGCGCCGTGGATGTGGTCGATGATATGAAAATCCCATATTCTGTTTCACGGGTTAGTTGTAGATGGTCACTTACCATATATTTTTCAATGTTAAATATTGGCGGCATCAATAGTCACATTTTATATAAAGATAATAATAATAAAACAGAAAAACGTCGTGTATTTTGAAAGCAAATGGCTTTATCGTTGATGAAACGTCATCTTTTTTGTAAAATTTTGTAAAGGAAGGCAAAAGTTGGATACGTGAGAGAAAATCTCACGCGCGACCACTCGCATAACAACCTACCTAGCGACCAATGCCGGGTTAATCAAAACATTTCTAAATTAATAGACTTCATTAAGTCAGTTTGCAATTATTATGCAGCTTTTAAAATCTAAAATGTAGTGTTCAGTCTTACTTATTTTAATCACTAATAACACATTAAAATTAAGCATTGTTATTGTTTAACTGTAGTTTTTGTTATTATATATAAGGTAATGTAGATTTATTAATAATCTTTATTCGATTATATTGTTATAGTTTCATTATTAAATCATTTAAAATTTTCGCTCTTGCTTTGGGAATTGGGTTCTTTTTGGATACAATAAAGTAAAATAAAAACTACATATGTAGCGTGGGGTAGTTCGTACTCGCTTTAAATCCTACTATAAAACTGAACCCATTAAAATATAGGTAGCGTGGGGGAGTTCGTAGTCGCCCCTTGTACTAAACAAGTTTTACAACAAAATATATTTTCGGCGCGGTATGGCATACCGCTTGTCAGTAGTTAAGGATTAAACAATATAATAGGTAATGCATTTTTTAAACACAAACAAATTCACATGTATAGGTGAGAGTCAAAAGTGTATATGAGAAATCCATAATTGACTATGCACTAGTTGAAAGCAATGATAGAAGAAAAGTAATGGATAGGAAAATACATAAAGAACTCGATATAGTCAGCGGCTATTACATGGTAATAGCAAAGATACGAGAAGACATAAAAAATAAGGGAAAACCTAATACAGAAACAAAAAATAACAATTAAGAAAGAAATACCAAAAGCGGATAAGTTAAGGAACAAAAAAAGTAAACAAAGAACATAGTAAAAAATAATAGAACAATAAAAAAACCATAAGGCAACAGTGATGTAAAGAACATAGCGTACAACGATAAGAAAACTGGATGCAGCTAAGAAAGTATATGAAACAAGTAAAAAGGGCTCAACAAAGAAACAGACAATATAGTGTTCCAAAGAGATAAAAAAAGCATGCAAACGTCAAGAAAAGGGCATGGAAAATATATCTAAAATATAAATCAAACGACAACTACAATAGTGGCTTTGTCTTCGTCTATTGGATCTGTACTGGAGTATCTGTAATTTATTATGTAGTTTTACTTAACAGAAAGACATTAAGACATCAAATAATAAATACGTAAAACAGAATTGATTTAATCCTTCATAAATTTTGATAATACCAATTTCTCATTAGTAACTACACTTATGAACCCTCCATTTAAGAAAGGTAAGAAATCTAATTTTTTCTTAATAGCTTGTTGTCTATTAAGATGCTATCAAGTGCGAGTAAAGGAAAATTACATTAAAAATCTAAGATCGCTCGACACTTTCATTTTTTTCAAAATAAAAATAAGAAAAACTGACAGCACCCTCGAGAAATTACAAAGTGGTTTCAGAAAAGGCAGAAGCACCAATGATCATAATATATTTACCATTAAACAAATAAAAGGAAAATATCCGCAATAGGGACAAAATATGTATATGGCGTACTTAGACCTTGAACAGGCTTTTGACACGGTTCCAAGACAAAAATTATAAGAGATATTAGAGAAAAGAGTAGGGATGGGAAAAACCTACCGGTTTAAACCTAAAACCGGTTTTTTTACATCGCAATAACCGGTTTTACCGGTTATTTTTTTGTCCCGGTTATAACCGGTTTTTTCTTTTTAAAGAAAAAACCGGTTATTAGGTTTTTACGGTGATTAGGATTAGGTTAGGTATTATTTGGCATCCCAATCATAATTATTATTATTCTCACTCAAGTAACTATTCCAAACAAAACCATAATTCAAATTTTATTTTATTTTATAAATACAGAAGCGAACTGAAAGTGCAATCTCACATCAGCCAGCAGAATCAGTTATTAAGTTTTATTTAATATTTCCTTGAAAAGGTATTTGTAATCATAATATTTACATAAAAAGTGTCTGTTTGAATTAGACGCAAGCCAAACATCATCTATTTTTCACACTAAACTCTTAACTCTTGACATTGAAAGTCGGTGAATGATTTTATCTGATTACCAAAAATAATGCTCTGCCTATGCATATCGTATTGCTGATTACGAATACGAATCTCCAAGAATTTCCCTACGTTTTCAAAACGATACACCCATACAGGAAGTATTAAATTAGTTAAAATGTACCTATTCTAGAAATATATACAAACGTGTTAAAAGTAATACATGATAAATTTTTTTTGATGGTAGCAAAAATAAAAGATATAGTGCATTATCCAATTTATTTTTAAGTAAAATATTTATGTTGATATTATTTTTTTTTAAATCCCATTTCAAAGAGTCTGGGAAATTTTTTATAAGTTGAAATGGTTGGGGAATTTTTTGATTTTGGGAGGAGAGGAAAATTGTAATTATAAATGTAACTTTGTAACCTATTGGATTAAAAAAACCGAAAACCGGTTTTTTCAAAAACCGGTTTTTTTGGCCGGTTATAACCGCCAGGTTAAACCGTAAGCAAAAAAAACCGGTATAACCGAAAACCGGTTTTTTGTCAAAAACCGCCATCTCTAGAAAAGAGGTATTAGTACCAAATGATAAGTGTAATTAAATAGTCGGTTCGCTAAACTCAGACACAACTGGCTAGTGATTTTAGTTGGTATTTTTTTTGTTTTTGGCCAATTTTAACAAAATTGGCAAAATTACTAACTATTTAGTAATTATTAACTATTTAGTAATTATTTTTATGCCAATTTTACTAAATTGGCAAAATTACTTACTAAAATCACAAGCCAGTTTTGTCTGAGTTTAGCGAACCGGCTATAAGACCATTTACTATTTACTACAAACAAGTGTCTGAGACAAGGAGGAGGATTAAGTCCAACACTATTTATAATTTACATGGATGAAGTAATTAAACAATGTAACGTAAAAGTAAAAAAAAATGCATGTGGGTTATAGATATTTAAGAAGATTGGACATTTCAGGAGCATTCGCTGACGACGTCGTCATATTAGCCGAAAATAGAAATATAGAAATATGGAATGAAATACTAAAAAATGTGGAATGACAACTATTAATAAAAATAGAACAAAAGTTATGGTCATGTGAGAAAATGAAGAAGAATAAAAGATTTTTGTATAAATTGTACACTAGAAGAAGTAAATATAGAACAAGCACGAACCGTTTAATATTTAGACGTAGAATTAGAAGACAACGCCAGAAAGGAAACAAAAATTAATAATAGAATTCAAAAAGTGTTGAACCTATATTATACAATAATATTGCAATGGGCGATAAATTTTTTATCATGAATAAAAAATGTGTTCTCAATATACAGAGTGGGCCAAAGAAAACCTCGATATTTGGCAGTATTTATTAGATTTAAGAAAATTACGAAACAGGTCGATTTTTGACTTAAGGGGAACACATTTTTACGGTAGGTACATACGTTTGTCATTTCTCAACCCCGTCCCTTCCACTTCCCCACCCCTTATTTTTAAATAGGGAACAGGGATCGTGTGGTACCTCATTTAAAAGGTTACTTAATTCTCTTTTTAGTAATATAAACATTAACATAATTATTTATACAGTGGGTCCAAGAAAAAAATATTTTAATTAAATTAGTTGACACAAAAAGAAGAATGTATGTAATTTATTTAATACAAAATACATTCTACTGCTGTCACAAAACAGAAAAAACGTTTTTTGATAAATAAACATTGCTTTTCGCATAATTTCAATGTTCAAGCTGCCACCCATCTGCCTCTTGGTAGGCTGAATATTAAACTTAAGCGAAAAACAATATTTATTTCTCAAATAATCATTTTTCTCTGTTTTCTGTCAGTAGTAGAATGTATTTTAAGGTAAATAAATTGTACATTCTTCTTTTTGTTCAACTAATTTAATTCAAAATAATTTTTCTTGGACACCCGGACACCTTGGACAATAAATAATTATGGAAAAGTTAATCTTACTGAATGGAACATTGAATAATTTTTCAAATGAGGTAGCACACGACCCCTATTCCATATTTAAAAATAAGGGGTGTGGAAATGGAAGGACGGGGGTTGACAAATGATAGATATATGTACCTTAAAAATGTGTCCCCCTTAGATCAAAAATCGACCTGTGTTTTCAAAAGAGGTAAACTACGGAACACTCAAATAAGAGAAGATTTGGAAATAGTCAACCTTGGGGTAAGAACAGAACAAGTAGGTCGCAGTGGAGCTGGAGGTGGAGGTCGCGGTCGATGTCGATATCCATGTAAAACAAATACATTGTAGTGAATGGAAGAGAACAAAGCAGGTAAGTCGCGGTGGAGGTTTAGCGCGATGCCATCCAGAAGGTTTAGATCGATGCTTTTGAAAATAAAATGAGTTTGTTTTAAATGGATGTCTACTGCGCGGCTTACAAGGATGCTTCCCTATGATTAGTCTGTTCGAAGCCAAGTTGTCACTACCTGCGCTATCAGAGTTGATACTTTTTATATAATCCCTTTTTTGTATTCAGTTTATTTTTGAATTTCTTCAAATTTCATTAAACTACTTCACTTGATAGTGGTTCTAGCTCGACTGACAGCGCAGGTGACCGGTGACCTCCTTGCTATGTGCTGTCGACATCGACCGCGACTTAACTAGTAGCATCCACCGCGACCTACACCTCCACCTCGACCCACTTGTTCTGTTCTTACCCTTAGAATATATAGAAAGAATGCAACTTAGTTGGTTGGGTCATCTTCAGAAAATGGATTATACAAAACCGGTAAAAGAAATTTGACAGGCAGAAAAGCAAAGAAGTCTAGGAAAAATATTCGAAAAAAGGGGAGCAACATAAATGTAAGCAATGACGCTAGCCAGAAATGAGAAGAAATGAGTTAAATTTGTATATAATGAAATTTAATATTAACATTGAGTAGTTTTTATATTGTATTACCTACAGTTGCCCTACACCACTATCTGGTAACGGGTTTTTTAAAAATGTATACAGGGTGTTTCATTAATAATTGTCCATATAGTAACTGGAGAAACCTTAGCACAAAATACGAAGATTTAACCAAAACGCTTAAATAAAATGTGGTTCCTTACTGAGTTACAGGGTGTTTTATCTAAAAATTTAAAAACTATTTTTGCTCAGCATTTTAAAACTATTCGACGTATTCTTTTCATACTTGGCAGAAAGTGCGACTACTATAGATCCTACTAAATTATGATAAACAAACGTTTATAGCTACTACCAGAGGCGTACGACAGGGGATAGTGAATAGTTGACCCTTCTCAAATTCTACGCCACTGAAGCAATTACTATTTTAGTGCCATTTTTAGATTCTCCAATACTTTCTACGTACATAATATACTCTTCATTGGTAACGATAAAGTCATTAGTTTTCGAGATATTTGAAGTTAAATATGAAGCGGCACAGTTATTTTGATTAATTTACGATATGATTCATATGATTAAAATTTAAAAATTATTTGTACCCAGTACTTTAAAACTATTTGGCGTATCCTTATCATACTTGGCAGGAAGTGTAGGTACTATACACCCTACTAAATTAAGATAAACAAACGTTTCTAGCTACTACCAGAGGCGTACGACAGGGGATAGTGGCTGGTTGACCCTTCCCAAATTCTACGCCACTGAAGAAATTGGTATTTTAGTGTAATTTTTTTGATTTTTCAATCCTTTTTATGTAAATAATATACTCTTCAGTCGTAACGATAAAATGATTAGTTTTAGAGATATTTAAAATTAAAAATAAAACGACACAATACATTAATCAAAATAACCGTGTCGTTTCATTTTTAACTTCAAATATCTCGAAAATTAATGACTTTATCGTTACGAATGAAGGGTATATTATTTTCATAGAATGTATTGGATAATCCAAAAATTAAACTAAAATAGCAACTCCGCCAGTGGCGTAGAATTTGGAAAGGGTCAACCATTCACTTTCCCCCTCCGTACGCCTCTGGTAATAGCCAGAAACGTTTGTTTAACATAATTTAGTATTTTGTACAGTACCTATACTTCCTGCCAAGTATGAAAAGAATACTTCGAATAGTTTTAAAATAATGAGCAAAAATAGTTCTTAAATTTTTAGATAGAACACCCTATAACTCAGTAAGGAACCACATTTTATTTAAGTGTTTTAGATTAAATCTTCGTATTTTGTGCTACCGTTTCTCCAGTTACTATATGGACAATTATTAATGAAACCCACTGTATAAAAACATTAAGAAATCAAATAATAAATTCATAAAACAGAGTAAAATTTATTTATCATATATTTTGAAAGTTCCAATTTCTGTAGTCCAAATGAACCCTGCATTTAAGGAAAGGCAAATATAAATAAAACAAAGCTACTAATTTTTTTATTAATAGTCGGTGGTCTATTAAGATGCTATCGTGTGGCTGGTAAAGGAAAATGACGTTAAAAGACGACACCAAAGAGAAGACGGCCTGAAAGGTTTTTATAACAATATTTACGCCTGGCCATTAACCCTTACCTAACTTAATGCCTTTTCCAAGGGATTAAGGATCGAAGGCATGTTATATCTCAGATCGCTCGACACTTTCATTTTTTTCCATTAAAAAGCCGCCCTTATTATTCTACATAGAGAGGGAAGATTAGAAAGTAGATCGGAGGGATTCATTACTTTTTATTGGCCGAAGTAGGAGAAAACTTAAAGTAGTTTTTTAAATTATGTGCTTGAGTTTAAAGTTAAGGTACGTGGCGAACTGCTTCTTTATCTCTGTTATAAAATGATGTGTGTAGTATTCATCTTCTGAAGGATTTTAATAGCGATGGTAAAACAAGACATTAAAAACTGTGGATGTTATAAAATAGTTATGTGTTTGTAGATTTTGTTTAAATCTCGAATATAAATTTTGATTAAATTAGGGCAAATTTCTTAAATAAACGACTGATGAAAACTGATAGTGCCGATTAAAACCTGCTCTTAGTAAAATTACCTTTTCAGATGTTAATAATCAAGAATCGCAAAATATTAATCGTAGTCTATCTACTTCTGTACATAACAAAACTAATGTATATCAAAGACTTCTGTAATTTAAAATTCTCTTAGATTATACAAGGTCAGTTAAACAACATGGTAATGGACCAAAGGTGTATTAGTCCATTATTTCACTGTTTTGGCTCTAAATTTTAAAGAACCGCTTGGATTGACATGAAATTTGGCATACGCATAGCTTACATGTCAAAGAAAAAAAGTGATATTGTGCCCACGTGTACTTTTGCCCTGGGGGTGACTTTCACCCCCTCTTGGGGGTGAAAAAATATATGTCCAAAACAACTCCGGAAATGGGTAAACTGACTAATTTTAAGTAACTTTTGTTCTATAGAGCTTTTTCGCCAAGTCAACACTTTTCGAGTTATTTGCGAGTGAATATGTTCATTTTTCAACAAAATAACCACATTTTTAGACGGTTTTTCGCAAATAACTCAAAAAGTAAGTATTTTGTCGAACAAACCGTTCTTAGCAAAAATATAGCCTATAAAAAATTTAAAAAAATGGTGTACGCGTTAGGTCTCTGGATCTCGTAGAACCAGAGTTATAGTTAATGAAATATAGATTCATATTCACCAAATTTCAAATAGAATATTTCGACGTGAAATATCCAAAAAATTAAGCCCTTTTTGGGGAAAACCCATTTTAACTTTTTTAAAGTGTTTAAAAAAAGCTTTATTTCTGTTTTTACGAAAAGTTTCTAGCATTAAATTTAAGCAAGTTACGCTCAAAATAAAGTTGGTCCCTTTTGTTTTTGCAAAAAAAAATCGGGAAGACCACCCCCTAATTAGCAACTTAAATGAAATTAATCGTTGCCGCTCCATAAATTATTTTACTTATATTGTATTTATATGATCTGTAAGTTTCATCGATTCAAAGTGTTTATTTTTGAAAAAATTTGGTTTCAAAGTAAAATTTTTAAAAATTTAAATTTTGAAAAATACGCTTTTTTTCAAAATAACTTAAAAATTGTTAAAGATACCAAAAGTCTCGAAATACAGCAAAAGTCAGATTTGCTTTTCTTAATATCATGTATTTTTTTGGTTTTTCTGTTAGACAAAAATTGATCAAGATTTGGTGTTTCTAAATTTGCATACATTCGTGATCAGTGACTCGTTCAACCCCTTTTAAGTACAGCCGTTTCAATAATAAGGACTTTGAACCGATGAAACTTACAGATCATATAAACAATATATACACGAGTCAAGAAACTTGTGAAGTCATTACGATTAAGTTCATTTAAGATACTAATTAGGGGTGACTTTCTCGATTTTTTTACCAAAACCAAAAGGGACTAACTTTATTTTGAGCGTAACTTGTTTAATTTTGATGCTAGAAATTTTTTTATAAAACAAAAATGAAGCTTTTTTTAAACATTTTAAATAAGTTTAAATGAGTTTTCCCCGAAATGTGCTTCATTTTTGGTTATTTCACGTTAAAGTATTCCACTTGGAATTTGAAGAATATGAACCTATATTTCATTAGCTATAACTCTGCTTCTACTAAATAAAAAAACGTGATATATTCATTATTTTTTTAAATTTTTTATAGGCTATATTTTTGCTAAGAATGCTTTTTCGACAAAATACTTACAATTTGAGTTATTTGCGAAAAACCGTCTAAAATCGTGGTTATTTTGTTGAAAAAATGAACATATTCACTGCCAAATAACTCAAAAAGTATTGACTTAGTGAAAAAACTCTATAGAACAAAAGTTACTTTAAATTAGCCAGTTTACCCATTTCCTGACTTTGTTTGGACGAATATTTTTTAACCCCCAAGAGGGGGTGAAAACCACCCCCAGGGCAAAAGCACATATCGGCACAATATCACTTTTTTTCTTTGACTTGTTAGCTGTGTGTATGCCAAATTTCATGTCAATCCAAGCGGTTCTTTAAAATTTAAAGGTTTTGCAATATTTTACCGTTAATGAATGGACTATATTTTAAAACGTTTTTATATACTTCACTTCTTGTTTTCCTCTGTCCCTTTTTCACTTTGACCGAAAAATCTTTTAATCGATTTTAAACAGACTTCCTGACTAGCCAGAGACCTAAAATTTTAGAAGGGCTCAGACCTCAACGACAATGTAATATTTAACAGCTTTTACATGGATGCAATGAGCTTTATTATTCCAAAAAATCATGGTTATTTTAATACTGTTGGACTAGAACTTACATGCCAAGTATTTATTTACACACCTAACATCTAATATGGTCTAGTGACTAGTATTTCACATACCGGGTTCGATTTCCGGTATCTGAAATCCTTTTTGTTTTTTAAATTGAGGGTACCCCGTCAAAATAGCCCCGTCGAAAAAGCTCCGACAAAATAGCCCCGACATAACATCCCCACACAAAATAGCCCCGACAAGATAGCCTACAGACAAAATAGCCGCGGAATATGTAGTGGCGCGGAATATGTAGTTAATCCCTGAAAATGTAGTGGCGCGTTGTGATTCTAGTAGTCGTCATACAGGAGGAGTTCTAATTTATATGAAAGAATACATAAAAGTCAATAATATCAAAACATTTATTATTGACAAGAGTTTGTGGGTTTTGTCTTTGGATGTTGTAATTAATGGATCATATTATGGAATAGTGGGTATTTATAGATCGCCAAGTGGTAGTATAAGTGAATTCATTGATGTATTTTTCAAGTGGATGGATGATTATTATGAATCACATAGTAGTTGTAGTATAGTCATTGCTGTAGATTTCAACATACATTATGATAAAAATTGTCAGGGTAAAAGTAAATTGAAAGAATATATAGAAAATAATGGAATGCAGCAACTTGTAAATGAATATACAAGAATTTTTAAAGATTCAAAATCTATGATTGATCTTGTCATAAGTAATTACTATACGTTAACTGCTCATGTAGAAAAAAATTACATAATATCTGATCACTGTATTGTCCATGTGCTCAATAATAAAGTAACTAAAACTGAAGTCACTGAAACAAAACAAATTCGTTCTAAAATAATATATGATAATATGGTAAACATGTTGATTGAAAAAGATTGGGCATATTCTTCGGTAAACATCGATGAAGTTACTGATACTTTCATCAATAATATCGTAGATGTTTTGAATAGAGTGTCACCAGTTAAAACTGTGGAAGTTAAGAACTTTGGTTATAAATGGTTTGACAACACTTTTAAATTGGCAGTTAAGAATAAAAATCTTGCTTATAAAAGATTTTTGTTTACAAACGATTGCGTAGATTGGAATAACTATAAAATTGAAAGAAATTATTGTGTTAGAATTTTAAAACAAGTTAAAATTAGGTTTTATGAGTCAAATATTGATAGGAATAGGGGTAATTCTAAACAAATGTGGAAACATCTCAAACAGTTAGTAGGAACTAATAAAACTATATCACAATTTCAAAGTCTTGAACATGAAGGTGTAACATATAGTGTAAATTTGGCAAACATATTAAATCAATAGTATGTTGATAGTATTAAAGATATTATTGTAAGTTTTGACCAAAATAGTGATATTAATTTAAATTTGCAGACAGTTGTTTCATCTGATGTAAATTTTGAAAATTTGAGAGCATATCACTAAACCAACTATATGATATAATCAAATTTCAATATAAAAAAAATAGTACGGATGAAGTAGGTCTTGATATTATCAAAAATCTATTTCATGCGTTAGGTTATCCTTTATTAAATTTAATTAATATGAGTTTAGAGAAGGGCCTGGTGCCCAAGCAATTTAAAATATCAACTATATTTCCTGTTCCAAAAGTTCCTAATACTAATAAACTTGATCAATTACGTCCAATAAATATGCTCCCATTTTTTGAAAAAGTTTTAGAAATTGTGGTGTACAATCAGCTGATTAAATTTATTACTTCAAATAATATCCTGCATAATTACCAGTCTGGATTTAGAAATTCTCATTCATGTGAGACCGCATTACAATTAGTTGTCTCAGATATGAAAAGTATTTTAGATACGACAGGGGTCGGTATATGCGCAGTTTTTATAGATCTCAAAAGAGCATTTGAAACAATAGATTGTCATATACTTCTTTTGAAATTAAAGAAATATGGTTTTAACGGGACAGTTTTTAATTGGCTGGAAAATTATCTGTCAAATAGGTACCAAAGGACTAAATTAAATAGTGAAATGTCAAATCCACAGTTAAATGATATTGGTGTGCCGCAAGGCAGTGTACTTGGACCTCTATTTTTCATATTATACATTAATGATTTTGGGAAACCTATTAAGCAAATGTAAAATTCATCTTTTTGCTGATGACACATTAATATATATTGTTATGGGAAAATTTTGTTGATGTAGTGGACACGATGAATCGTGAATTGCATTTATTAACTGAAAGATTTAAGTTAAACACATTGAAATTCAATGAGTTAAAATCCAAATACATGTTTATTGGTAATAATACTCTTTTCGGGAAATTCTTAAGTTTGGATGTTCACATTAAATTAAATAATGAAAAAATTGAAATGGTTCAGACAATAAAGTATTTGGGATTCATATTGGATAGGGAACTAACTTTTAGTAAACATGTTGATTACATTTGCAGAAAGATAGGGAAAGAAATAGGTTTTTTTCGAAGAGTGTCACCATTTTTGACATTTCAAACTAAATTAACAATTTATAATTCGTTAATATTACCTCACTTTTTATATGGTTGTTCATTGATTTATACAGGATGTTCTAATTATGACAGGCTTTAAATTCTCCAAAATAAGGCTATGCGAGTAATATTGGGATGCAATCGATATACTCGAATTCAAGATATGCTGAAAACTTTAAATTGGTTAAAAGTTGAACATTTTGTGTATGTCCAATCTATGACATTCTTATTTAAGATGGTAAAACATTTATTACCTGAGTATTTGAACAGTCAGTTGGTCCCGATAGCAAATGTTCATGAGCATAGCACTAGAGCTGCAAATTCAATAAATTTTTATGTTAGAACAACCAACAAGTCCAGTTCAATGAAAAGCTTGTTTCATAAAGGAATTGTACAGTTCAATAATATACCTTATCCTCGACCTTATCACATTAAAAATAGCAATAATGCAACTATATTTAAGAGATTATTAATCCATTATATTAAAACTAAGACCTAGAAACCAATTGGCAATGTTTGTTGTACTTCCAGTGTTTTTATTTTTATTTTATTTTCTCTTTTTTTGTTTATATATTGAATGTTTCTGATTAATTTAATTTGTCAATGCTTATTTCTTTATTTGTTTAGTCTCATGTTTTTAATTTTTGTAATACTTTATGATAATTATACAGCGCTCCTTGCCTTGACAATTCTTATGTAATTTGTACAGGTGTGGAGTGCAATGTTTTTGTTTTGTGTATTATCTATTATGATAAATAAATTAATATCTATCTAATAATAGCTGGCCCACAAAATAGTCCCGACAAAAAAGCTCCCTTCAAAATGGAATAATACCTTAAAAATACATTTTTTCGGAAATTGTATAAACAAAACACCTTGTTTATACAATTATGTAAATGTTTATATTACTTAATAGAGAATTAATATCTTTTCAAATGAGCTAGCACAGGACCCTTATTCAATAAAATCATCAATTACGTCATCACGCATAGATGAATGACGTCACTAGTATAACGTATATACCAAAATATCGTAATTTAAAAATAAAAATCGACCTATTTCAGGATTTTCCTTAACGTCGCGGGTTTACGAAATAACGAATTTATTCCTTTCATTAGCACCATACTGTGTGTCTGAATTGCCGATATGAATGAGTCAGATTAAATTAAGTTATTAGAAGAATTTTTTACTAAGCAACATTTTTGTTCAATTTATTAATAGTTTGTATTGTGACAACGACGTCCGAAGTAGACGTCGAAACGTTAATAAAATAATTTTTTTAAGTTAACTTGTGGCTTATTTCTTAATTAGAATAGCAATTTAAAGTAAGTGGTACTCCGTTAAAAGGTAAAACTTTTTATTGGGGGTGTCTTCGCCGGGGCTGTTTTAGCCGAAGCTGTCTTGACCGGGGCTATTTTGTGTGCGATCTATTTTGTCAGGGCTATTTTGTTTACGGGCTATTTTGTCGAGGCTATTTTGTATCTGGGCTATTTTGAAAGGGCTTTTTTGACGGGGCTGTTTTGACCGGGCCATTTTGACGGGTCACGTAAATTGAGATTTTGATTTGAAAATTAGTTGTTTTTATAATACTTTTTTTTTATATTGTGTCTTATAAATAATAAAAGAGTGGCATTATAAAAAGTTCTTTTATATAAATATGTAATTATTTTTAATGAAGAACCGTATACACAGGGTGTTTGGTAAAGAATGGGCCCTAGCTTAACCTTAGATTCCTGAGAATAAAATAGGTCGATTTAAGCTAACTTACCTTAATACTAACTCTTTACTACAACTTAATACTAAAATTGACAATAACCGAAATACAGAGTGCCAAAGTTAAACTTTTATTTTATTTATTCTTGAATATTTTCTGACAGGCATGGGATAATAACACGAAATTTGGTAAGCGGTGGTTTTTTGAGATGAGAAATCTAAATTCGCCACCAAAAATTATTTAATACCTAGAAGGCGCCTACATCTACATACGCCTCTCAGCGCTCATTTAATAAGTTCCATTTTTTTTATTACCCACGCTACATAATTTTTGAATCAAAAGCTTTATTCTCTTAGTATTATTACTTAAAAAAGGTATACTACATTCCCCTCGCTAAACTTAACCGTTTTCGAGATAAACGCATTTTAAATCTGCGAGGCAACATAGTTCTTTGCATAATATCATTATAGTTACACCAGAAAAATAACTTCTAACCATAAAAATTCACAAAAATGTATCGCAAATTTCTTCAAATGGAATTTGCGATGCAATGACATAAATATTAGAACTGGCACAATTATTATGGCTTCAAGTTCATTTTTCGGGTCAAACTACAATATCATTCAATGCAAAAAATTATGTTGTATCGCAGATTTAAAATGCCTTTATCTTGAAAACAGTTGAGTTTAGCGAGATGAATGTAGTATACCTTTTTTAAGTAAAAATATTAAGAAAATAAAAGTTTTGATTCAAAAAGTATACAGAGTTGGGGATAAAAAAACTGAACGCATTAAATGAGTGCTGAAAGACGTATGTGGCGCCCTCTGGGTAATATATTATTTTTGGCGGCAAATTTAGATTTCTCATCCCAAAAGCACCCGTTTACCAAATTTCGTGTTATTATCCCATGCCTGTCAGGGAATATTCAAGAATAAAATTAAAATAAAAGTTTAACCTTGACATACTGTATATCGGTTATTATGAACTTTAGTACTAAGGTAACTCAGCTTAAATTGACCTATTTTAAGCTCAGCAATCTAAACATCCTACATAAAAGAATTTTTAAATATATTTTTAAAAATTGTTAAAAAGTTATCTCTGTCTAGAGTTAATAATTTTCGAAATATTTATAATTTTATTGAGAAAAATCATAATATTTAAATGGCTGTGGATTAGGTTTCGAAAGAAATAAAAATGTAATAGTAGTGGAGAAAAGTATGCTAAATTTGAAGTCACTCGAGCGCTATGGGAACCTATTGGGTTGTGAGTGTTAGGCCCTAAAACCAAAAAAATTTTAGTAAAGTTTTCCATTTTGGTGGGGACATTCCATTTTTTAATTTAATTTTCCATTTTCAACAATCGTTTAAAAAAAAGTCGAAAAAATGTTTCGAATAAAAGTTGCTTATTTTTACGTAAAGAATCCAAATCAGCAATAAAAATTTGGGGCTCCTATTTAAGATTTTATGATTATTATTTAAGGTAAGGTACAAAAATGGCGAAAAGGAGATAACAACGTGGCTGTTGCAAATTTTGTCCTTTTAAACGAGTTAAATCGGGGCTTTTACAATAGGATTTTTTAGTGTTGAAGGAAAAATGTAGAAAAACCAACGAACTGTCGACAAGGAGAGAATGGCCCGTCCCATTCAAATAGTGAAGCGAGATTGCGGATAACATACAAGAGAGAGGTCCTAAAGAGAAAGAGAGAGAGAGACAGAGAATTCCAGGGAAGCCGTGTAATTTGAGTTGCTTATATCAACTTAAATCGGGGTAATGGACCTCATACTTTAAACTTTTTTGTATTTAAATACGTCAGAACTCTCTTCTTCATTAAAAGAAGTACCGGTTTTAGTATTTCTTTTTGTCATTGTCATTAAATGATACACAATAAAACTAGTTAGGTATATTTATTAAAATATATCATTTCGCAGATCTAAATCCTACAAAATAGAATATGCCAGAAAGAAAGACTAAAACCAGTACTTATTTTAATGAAGAAGAGACGTCTGACGAATTTAAATACAAAAAATATTTAAATTTTGAAACATGTACTGCCAATCAGCCTTCAAGTTAAAATATGAGGTCCATTTCCCCGATTTAAGTTGATATAGGCAACTCAAGTTACACGGCCTCCCTGGCATTGTCTGTCTCTCTCTAGGACCCCTCTCTTGTATGTTGGCTGCATTAATTTTCTTCACGCCCATTCCATCAGTATAGGGCTTTTCATTCACAGTCATTTGTTTCGAGCTTCTGTCATGTGTCACATAATATTAATATATCTACGTCATACGTTATTGGTATATAACAATAATACAAACCAGAGACGTGTGACGTAGATATATTAATATTATGTGACACATGACAGAAGCTCGAAATAAATGACAATCGATGACAAGCCGTATTGACAGTTCGTTGAGAAAAACGTATAACTAGCAACTGAGTTTTGAGCATAAAATAGCGAATAAATGAGTAAAAAACGTTTTTTTCGATTTTTTTTTTCCCAAACTTAAAACCTATTAACGACTAAACTTAAGTGAATACTGTTCTTTTTATAGTCTTTAACCTTAATGTACTATAATTACTCGCTATACTCCCTACTGATTCAATAAAATTGTGTTTTGACTAGGAAAGTTTTGGGGTAGTTCTGATTTCTTTCATTATATATGGACTTTGGGCTGCTGAATCCGAAAATGGGGTTTGCGGACAAAATTTCTTGCCAAAACATTGAAAAAATCGCGAAAAAAGCGAAAAATTTTAGCTTTTTTCCGCTTTTTTGCTCAAATCTCGAAAATTATTAACTTTTAGGAAATGGTCTGTTAACAGAAATTAAAGTACTTAAAATTGTCTACAAACATCACTATTTACTTTTTTTTTCAGATGAACGGTTCGGGCTAAAGTATAAGTTGAAAATTGCCAATTTTTAATGGTCTCGGCCAAACCCACTTTTTTAATTCCAAAACTTTAATTTTTATTAGAATGCTGTCATTTGATAAATTTCTCCTAGTTTTCTGTACAAATAATAAATGTAAGTTCATAGGTTTGGTATGTCTCTTGTGCCAGATTTCATGAGTCCATTCCGTCCTAAGAGACCGGGAATGTCTCTGCTTTTCCCTTAGAGCCACAAAGGATCAGGCACAGATGGAGTTTCAGTTTCAGTTGGTGTGAACATTTCCTTTAGATATGTTATTTTGATTTCTGATAAACCTTGAGGTTTTGTCCTTTTAAAGTGAATTATTTGAACAACTCCCTAACTTTCATAAACCTCAGGCGCGGGTTTCTTTTTTATCCGAGGAATGGATTGCTTAGGAGCTACTGCATGTTTTGACATGTACGTTAAAATCAGCGTTATCGTACACCTGCTGTGTAAAGCACGGCAGATCACCTTTCTGCGGATCGCCTGCGAATGCTGACACTTCCAGGCGAACAGCTTGTGTATAGGATGAGCAAAACCCCAAAGAGGAAACTACATTAACCTATTTTCTTGAGCCGTACTTTTTGTAGAGAAAACGGCCAACCTTGCAAGGAATGGTGAGACCAACTATCTGGGCCTTACTGCCGCACAAGTCTTTGAGCAAGCGTGTTGCTTATCTGATAGTGTCAGCAATCGCAGTCGATCCGCAGAAAATTGACCAGCCGTGCTTTACACAACAGGTGTACGAAAACGCTGATTTTAACCCTTTCCATGCAAGTCCTTAATTTGAATGTTGGTCTCTCAATCCCTAAGGTTTTTTCATGCTTAGAGTCCCATTGCCTTATATAATATACGTCGAATATAAAAATAAACAAATAAATGACCAAAACAATGTTTTTAATGAGTTTTTTTTAACCAACTTAAACGTTTTCTTTTCAAAAGTTCATCAGAGAGCAAAACCAACTTGAAAAAATGTAACTAACTTAAAAAAAAATAATGTAATGTAAATTAAAATTAAAAGTTTTCTTTTGTGTGGTACTACTCAAAACATGCCACTACGCAAAGGCCGACTCCGCGCCTTGCACACATGTATCTCGATTCGCTTCTTTTTTTTTCTGGTCTTTTCTGTGGCTACAAACGCTTCACTTTCTAGCAGCTACCTATAAGCGTTGCCACCAGTACTACAATATAGCATATATCTAAAATATGTGAACAAATATATACGGCAATAAGTCCGCATGACCTGTCTTAGGTGCCAACATTTTGAGGCTTTGGGAACAATAATCTAACATTTTCGGACATATTTCTACGGCATTGGGACACCAATGAGTCTAAAATTTTATAAGCAACGCATATTTTTGGCTTTGGTAAATTGAGACCATAACACCTTGAACGTATATATACGGCGGCTGGGAATACAGACCCACTTTTTTAAAAACATATATATGCAGCGTTGGGACAGAAAGGGTTAACGTACCTACATACAATCGACGGATACCACACTTTTTACGTCATGGATGGCATTTATTGTATTGCACCAAAACATGCAATAGCCCCTAACCAATCCATTCCTCGGCTAAAAACTAAACCCGCACCTGAGGTTTATGGAAGTCAGAGAGCTGTTCAACTAATACATTTTGAAAGGACAAAACCTCAAGGTTTATCAGAAATCAAGATCCAAAGGGAATGTTCACACCAACTGAAACTGAAACCGTTTGTGCCTGATCTTCTGTGGCTCTAAGGGAAAGGCAGAGTCATTCTCGGTATTTTAGGATGGAATGGATTCATGGAAGCTGTGAGAAAAAACATACCATATTCATATTATGAACTAACATTTATTATTTGTACAGAAAACTGAGAGAAATTTATCAAATGACAGAATTCAAATAAAAAATAAAGTTTTGGAATGTAAAAAGTTGTTTTGGCCAAACCGTTAAAAATTGGCAATTTCAACTTGCGCTTTAGACCGAACGGTTCGTCTGAAAAAAAAAGTAAATAGTGATTTTTGTAGATCATTTTAAGTACTATAATTTATATTAACAGGCCGTTTACTAAAAGCAACGCATATTTTTGGCTTTGGTAAATTGAGAACAAAACACCTTGAACGTGCGGCTGGGAATACAGACCCACTTTTTCAAAAACATATATATTATGCAGCGTTGGGACAGAAAGGGTTAACGTACCTACATACAATCGACGGATACCACACTTTTTACGTCATGGATGGCATTTATTGTATTGCACCAAAACATGCAATAGCTCCTAACCAATCCATTCCTCGGCTAAAAACTAAACCCGCACCTGAGGTTTATGGAAGTCAGAGAGCTGTTCAACTAATACATTTTGAAAGGACAAAACCTCAAGGTTTATCAGAAATCAAGATTCGAAGGGAATGTTCACACCAACTGAAACTATGACTCCATTTGTGCCTGATCTTCTGTGGCTCTAAGGGAAAGGCAGAGTCATTCTCGGTATTTTAGGATGGAATGGATTCATGGAAGCTGTGAGAAAAGACACACCATATTCATATTATGAACTACCATTTATTATTTGTACAGAAAACTAAGAGAAATCTATCAAATGACAGAATTCTAATAAAAAATAAAGTTTTGGAATGTAAAAAGTTGTTTTGGCCAAACCGTTAAAAATTGGCAATTTTCAACTTGCGCTTTAGACCGAACGGTTCGTCTGAAAAAAAAAAGTAAATAGTGATTTTTGTAGATCATTTTAAGTACTTTAATTTATATTAACAGGCCGTTTACTAAAAGCTATAGTTTTCGAGATTTGAGCAAAAAAGCTGAAATTTTTCGATTTTTTCGCGATTTTTTCAATGTTCGGGCAAGAAATTTTGTCCGCAAATATCATATTCGGATTCAGCAGCCCAAAATCTATATATAATGAAAGAAATCAGAACTACCCCAAAACTTTCCCACTAGGGAGCTCGTAGAGTACAAATTCACTGAATCATACGGGGGGCCAGTAATGACGAGAGGGATATTATTTAATGTATGAACAAATTACATATAAAACAAAAAAAGATACCAAGGAAAAACAACTAAATAATCATATATAGGTATTTCTTAAGTATAATATGAAAAATCGATGTTATCGAATTTTAATACAGATCATGCAAAATATTTGGTAAAACACTTACAATTTTTAGACTCCATTTTGGAAAAGATGTCAGAGAACTTGTCACAAACTAATAGTGTTAAATTGCAATGAACAAAATCACAACCCAATACCAAAGCACTAAACTCAATTGATCACTTTGCTTATTATATAGTCCATAAAGCTTAATTTACTAATTCGTTACTAATAAAAGAAACGAGTGGCAATCTAAAATTGTTTAAGCGGCAGTTTCACATAGCAGTTCACTGTCATCGCAGCGACTTTTAGCGGTGAGGATATTTCTACTGCGATGGGTTTTACTGTTACCTACTGATTCACTACCCGTATGTCCAAATGAAATAGTCAGCTGTTAAAGATTGCGCCGAATAAGTTGTAGAAGGTGTAACTACTACTTATTTATTACTATTGAAGAAAAAAATATTGGGGAAAAAAGTACCCTCGGTGGCTAAAAGAACGTACAGTAAAAAAATATTGGATGAAAACACCGTTATTAAACAGACCTCGCTTTGACATGGAAAATAATTGATTAACATAATCATTAAAACAATGGCACTGTTGGACACAGAGGCGGCTCAAGCCCATGTAGCGCCCGTGTGCAGTCGATGCCCTGGCGCCCTTTGGTAGACGCCCAGTCAAAATGGAATAGTCGAATAGGTACATACTTAGCATGGGCGCCCATATAAAAATGTTTAGGGTGGGGGTTTTAGACGTGAAGATGTTGCACATCACATTTTGTATACATTGAATGACTATAGTTTAAAGCACCCGAAAAGCCAGGGGGGCCACGGCCCCCCTGCCCCTAGGAATAGGCGCCTATGTTACCTAGTACTAGTACATAGGGTATTAGAGGGTATTAGGTACGCTTATAATGTAAACAAAAATCCAGATGCAAATAGTGTAATAATAAATGATATCAGGTGCTGATAGGTATTCACGGCGTCAGAACAACCTACCCAAATCTGTTAAAAATTTTTAATTAAAAATGAACTTTTTCATCTATGAGGTAAGGTTGAAAATTTGTTGAGGAAATTTAACAGGTTTGAGTACATGAGTAAATAGTACTTATAGGAAGGAATTGGTTAATTAATTGGTAGTTAGCTGAAAGTCGCAATAATTGTGGTAGTAATAAAAGAAAACTTCCTTTTATATAATTTTAGTCTAAAGAAAAGCCGCTTTATTTTATATTTACATATTAACTTAAATATAATACTTAATCCATTCCGTTAAAGCTTATTTGGCAAAATTACCCCGCGACCCGTGTACAAACGCCAATGAAACTGCCCGGCAAGTCCCAAGCAATTCGACCTTTAGAGGTTGCGAATTTACGAATCAAAAGATTGCCTCCCGGCCGTTGGACGGACAGCCGGGCGGGCGGTAATCTGTAAATCGCGCTTAAGTGCTAATGTAATTTTTCATTAATCGTTTTAAAGCATATTTTATGGTGAAACAAAGTAAAGGACCCGCTCTTTGGCGCTAGGCGCCCCCAACATCCATTCGCCCGTGTGCACCGCACACCCTGCACAATAGGTAAAGCCGCCTCTGTGGACAGTAAATATCATCTGTGCTGATTCCTGTTGGTTGGCTATCATGAATTTTCTTTATTTCTAGTAGATATGTTCCTCTTATGGATGCCCACCTTTTCCGCAATTTTTGCAATTGCATCCTTTCTCTTAAATTAATAAAAACATTTTTTTCGTCCAAGAACGTAATATGTTTTACAGATTTCGCCATTTTTATTTTATAAATAAGTTGCTGCGATAGCAAAACTAGAATTATTTCTACTTATCGCAGTAATAATTGTAGCAATCTACTGCAATCGAAGTGGTATGATTCACAACGAAGAAAAGGTGACAGTCAAACCACGCCTACCTAACAGTCGCTGTTATAACAGTGAACTTGTATGTGAAACTGCCGCTTTAAATAAAGTCAACGAATTTGCACAAACCTGTATACACGACGCGTTTATCTAGAAAACTGAAGGGCGAGACTTTTTGTTGCAAGTCGTAAAAAACCTGTCTTCAACTCTAATCAAATCGGCGGCGAATAGTGACACGGTGACTAATCATTTTAATTCCAAATTTTAGGATTTCATTTTTAATTTTTTGATTAGAATTAGGTAAAATATAAAACAGTAATTTAATTACGAATTTACTTTTCGTTTTTTATTATTCGAAAATAAGCACTTACTAATATAAAACTTTTTAGTAGATATACCGGTGTCCGGTTATACAAGTATGTAACTATACAAAAATTTTATTCAATAAAAATGTCAAATCGTAATATTAGTCCATTTACTCAGGGTATTTGCTTTGACTTTTAAAGAACCGCTTGGATTAACATGAAATTTGGCATACACGACTACAATTGGCTAAAATGCCAAATAAAAAAGTGATATTGTGGCGCTGGCGATGCATGTGTGGTTTTTGCTTTGGGGGTGAATACTACCTCTTCTCGAGGATGAAAAAAAAAGATGTTCAAAATAATTCCGGAAATGGATAAACTGACTAATTCTAAGCAACTTTTGTTCTATAGAGTTTTTCAATTAGTCAATACTTTTCGAGTTATTTGCGAGTAAATATGTTATTTTTCATCAAAAAACCATGTTTTTAGTCGGTATTTCGCAAATAACTCAAATAGTAAGTATTTCTTTGAAAAATTATTGCTATCAAAAATATAGCATATAAAAAAAGCAAAAAAATGGCGATTGTGTGAAGTATGGTATAACTAATAGAGGCAGAGTGGTAGCTAATAAAAATTAGGTTAATATTCGTCAAATTCCAAATTAAATATTTCAACATAAATAACCAAAAAATGAAGCACTTTTCGGGGAAAACCCATCACAACTTTTCTAAAGTGTATAAAAAGTTTTATTTTTGTTTTGTTTTTATAGTGTATTAGTATATTTTGCTATATAAGTTAATAGCATCAAAATTGAGCTATCAAATTTGAGCAAAGTTACGCTCAAAATAAAGTTAGTCCCTTTTCTTGGTAAAACAAAATCGTGAAAATTACCCCCTAATTACCATACTAAATGGAACTAATCATTACCGCCCTGTCAATCGTACTATTCAACATATGAAACCCACTCCCCAACACAAATAATTGCATATGCAGATGACATAATTTTATAGGAAGAGACAAATAAATGTTAAATGAATCAGTAACCATTTTTGCAAATAAAGCACGGGAAAGAGGTCTAGAAATTAAACAAGGAAAAACCAAATATCTACTTTGCTTTAGAACTAGAGAAAAGAAATCAAGATAAAAAATTACACTTTTGAAAGGGTTCAAGAATTTACATATTTGGGACTAATTGTAATGGAATGCAGAAATAAGAGCAGTAAAGAAGTAACAAAGGGAATATTAGCCTGCTACAAAATATACTGCAAATATCATACGCTAATGAAGAACAACAAGTTATCCAGAAATACAAAACTGAATATATTAGAGCTGAGACAACGTGCCTCACAGAAAAAGATGAACAAAAATTAAGAATGCTCTAAAGCAGTGATACTCAACCTGCGGCCCGCGGGCCGCATGCGGCTCTCTTGCGTTTTTTATGCGGCCCGAAGGCTAACTAAAGGGCCCTGTAATCAAATTTCACGTGTCTTTCAAATTATTTGATAGTGTGCCGATGTGTTTGAGGCGTTTTTGGGCGTGAGGCAGACAATTATTTAATGAGTTTAATTTTAAATTATATTAAAATTTTTAAGAGAACTCTGATTAAAAAGCAAGGTATTGTTAACTTTTAAAAATAAATTATTAGAGTTAATGAACAAATACTTATTTTAAAAACAATCAATACTTATTTACTACATTGCAACGACCCATTTAGTAATCACAAGAAAAATTCAGATCCGGATTAACAAAAAAATAATTTAAAATATTTGTGACCTTGAAACAACACCTTGTATAATTAAATTTTCAAAATTCGTCTGCACATTTGAAAAGAGCACCAAAAACTAAGTTTAATTGATCGCTTCAATGTTTTTGTGCAGATAATTTAATGACATTAATTTTGAATTTAAGTCCAAATTTTTGTTTGGAAAGTTTTGAGTTCTTAAAAATTTCGACATAATTTCAAAATTAAATGAATTGTCTGCGCAAAAAATGGCTCCATTAAAGCTCTTCTCAAATGCACAAACGGGTTTTGAAAATTTCAACATACAGGATGTTGTTTCAAGGTCACAATGGATTTATAATTTTGTTTAATCTGGACCTGGATTTTTCTTGTGATTAGTAGTTGAGCGGTTTGGGTTCTAAGTGTGACATATGTACCTTTCCTTTCCTATCAAAAAATATACAAGGTGGTTCTAAAGTTATGGGTCTACAAAGAAATAGGCAAAACCGATAAAACTGTAAACCCTGTAAACTCGGTTATAAAGTCGGTGGAGCAATAAATTTAGTATGTCTGGAACCGACTCATTTACCTCTATTCACCATTCAAGTATTTCCGTTTCCCAATAAAACACCCTGTATACTACTTCATCTTGATTGCGGCCTGCAAGCTGTGGCAATAGCTACTATATGGCCCATGAACGAAAAACGTTGAATATCGCTGCTCTAAAGGAAACTCAGTGCCGGAATCCTGGCAAAGTGTAGGCCGATAAGAATGAAGAACGGAAAAATGAACCATGAACTAGGAGACATAATGAAAGGAGAAGATATAGTTAGATTTATTAAAGCGCAGAGACTGATCAAGAATATCACCAGATGCAAGCCAGAAACTGAATGACCAAGGGGTAGACCCAGGGGGGATTGGAGAACCAGGTCATGAGAAATATTAAAATGCTGAAAGTAAGAGACTAGAGGAAAGTTTGCACATACTGAAATGAGTGAAAGGAAATTGTAACAAAAGTCAAGTCATGCAACAAACATTGAAAACACACAAGTGGAATGCGGAGTGATTCTCCGCAATAAGCGAATCAGAGAACTCTAAATAAGAGCGGTAAATATTCCATCTGGAATAAGAGGCCTTGTTGATGAATAATAATAAATCGTGGCTTACATCAATATAAACTCAATATTTGCACTAATAATTATAATTTTGCCTACTTATTAAACGATCATGGAAAAACTTACTATTTTTCTAACCAGTAGTATCTATTACCAGCTCCTTTAATAATATAGTAGAGTCACTGAAGGTGGATATGAGCTATTACCTCCGATTTCATTGAACCTCCATCGATTTGTATGAAAATTGGTGAGTGGTTAGAGAAAATCTCAAAGAAAAAAGGTGATACGGTGCCAACTTGCGCTTTTACCCTGGGGGTGGATGCCACCCCTTCTCGGGAGTGAAAATTATTTTATTAAAAATAACCCCATTATTCGATAGAGGGACAAATTTCAAGCAAAATTTGTTATATAAAGTTATTAAAATAAATCAAAATGTTTTGAGTTATTAAAGATCAAAGATTTTAATTTTTCTTGAGAAAAATGCATGTTTTTAACCAATTTTTCAAAAATAACTCAAAAAGTGTAAGTTTTTACAAAAAAGTTATTATTATCAAAATTGAAGCTAATAAAACATGAAAAAAATCCCTTACTAGAAAAACCTTTTAGTGTCAACTAAAAGTGAGTTATAGGTAATTGAATGTATATTTTTTTCGGCGAGTAAAAAACTCTAAATATTCAAGCTGAAATACCGGGAAATTGATGCATTTTATAACATAAACTTATTAAACATTTGTCAAAGTACTTTAAAGTATCTCTCAAATGAGCCCCCGAACATTTTGAGAGCGTTAAAATTATGCTCCAAAATTCTTTTAAAATTGATCTTTTAAAAATTTTTCCAAAAAATGTTATTGTTTTTTTTTTAATAACTTCGTTTGTGTTTACGACATCAGGTCCATCTAAAATCTGTTTAAAAGCAAATTCTAAGTGCTATTTAAAAACGTAAAACCTAATCGTCTAAACCCCTTACTTTTTAAAAAAATGAAAGGTTTAATGACCCCGGTTGCATGGTTCCCACAGCAAAATTTAAACGTTTCTATCTCGGTTATTTTTTACCCTATAGAAATAGTAAAACAGGTAAAATATTTGGCATAGAAAAAACTAAGATTTGGTTATATATAATTTTTTGCGTATATTGATTATTTTTGGAGTTATTATCAAAAGAATATGAGAATTACAATAATTTTAAAAATTTTGATTTTTTTAAATTATACCTTTTTTTTCAAAAATATGCATTCTAAACCGGTCAAAATTATCGAAAACATTACTTATGCTAATACAAAGAAGTTCTTGTAAGGATTACTATAAATTTTAATTTTTGTGGAAATGGCGTATATTTTATTTTTCATGTTTTCCTAAAAAATTCGAAACGGTTCTTTTATTTTCATTAAAACTTGCTTAATTTTGACGCTATTACCTTGTTCTGAAGCTCATTTGATAGGTATTGCGAAGTACTTTGACAAATATTTCGCAGGAATATTTTATAGATTGCATCGCTTTCCCGTTATTTAAGCTTAAATACTTAGATTTGAGTACTCGTCGAAAAAAATACACATTCAATTGCCAATAACTGACTTTGAACTAACATTAGTTTAGGTCTTTATGTAAGGAGTGTATTCAGTTTTTTCTTGTCTTCAATTTCAGTAATAATAACTTTTTTGTAAAAGCTTTAATAAAGCTGTAAATAGTTTTTGATTTATAAGTGAAAAACCGATTTAAAGCATGCATTTTTTTACGAAAAAATAAAACCTTTGGTCTTTAATGACTCAAAAAGTGTTGATTTATTTTAATAACTTTATATAACAAATTTTGCTTATAATTTGTCCCTCTATGGACTTATGGTATTATTTTTAATTAAATAATTTTCACCCCCGAGAAGGGGTGGCATCCACCCCCAGGGTAAAAGCGCAATTTGGCATCATGTCACCTTTGTTCCTTGAAGTATCCTCTAATTACTCACCAATTTTCATGAAAATCGATGGAGGTTCAACGAAATCGGAGGTGAAAACCTTCAGTGACTGCACTAATATTCCACAATCGTTAGTAATGTCTTTGAAATGACTTTCAATAAATAAACCAAACAACATTATAAAAAGTATCCTACCGTAAACTATGGATATTTACACTGAATAAGTGGATAATTATTTATGTGGTTAACTTCCTTATATTATTGTTTCCCCGTTCCCAACTCTATAAAAGCCATTAAAAAAATTAAGACTACCAGCATGGATTCAGAAAGGCAGCTACACTACAGATGCGATCCACATAATTACACAAACAATCGAAAAATGCCAAGAACTCAACATATTATATATCCACACCCTCTTCGTAGACTTCAAACAAACATTTCACTGTAGTGGAAGAAATAAATTATTAATTGAAATTAAAAATCAAGATATAGGTACCGGCAAAGCTAATCAGATTAACAAAAATGACTATGGATGGATCTCGAGCTAAAGTATGGACAGAAGAAAGTAGCACAAAATCAATAGTAATAGAAACAGGAATGCGACAAGGCGATTCCCTATCAACCACACTATTTAACATAGCAGTATAGGGAACAGCTAAGGCCAGCGGAATTAACCCGCCAGTGGTCGCTTTATGAGATTTTCTCTCACGGTATCAGAAAATTTCGCACTTTTTTTCTAGGAAATTATACGCGCAGTACACCGAGAGAACAATTTCTTTTCTCATAAAACACCGATTTCTTTGAGCAATATTTCTTAAATGTTAACATATCCTATTAACTTAAACATACCGGTTCACATATAAAGAAACGAGTTTTTTAAACACAACTCAATAATTTATTACAGATAATTTCTTCAATACTAAGAAATGCATTAATTGTTACATTTAATTTTCTTATCCTAAAGTTTTTATTTCTTAAATTGAAAACTACAAAAATATTATGCAGTATAAAAAACATAATGTTAAGTTAATCCATATTTATATTTGTGAACAAGAAATTTTCTTGCAATCAAATAAATATTTTAAACCACAAAAAATAACTCTTCAGAAATACCCTCTGTAGTAACTGTGGTTATAAAATAAAAACTTTGTCATTAATGCCGAAATGTTACTTGCAAAGAGATTTTCTTCCACAAAAGAATTGCGCAGATTAACTATTTATGATTTAGTCGTCAGTGTTTGTCAAGATGGCGTGATATGTTCATGTTCATATAGATGGATGTTGGATTTATTGGTGTACTTTAAAAATTAACGGATATTTTGAAGGTACGTACATATATAGGTATTAAATAAAAGTTAGTTGAGTAATTTAAGATGTAATAATAATATTGTTGCGTATCCGAATGGTTAAAAAAGAAACATAATAGTATCTTTATATGCTTTTAGGTATAATGATGGACGACTCTGAAATAAAGGAGCTTATTATTCTAACTGGGAAATATGCCACAATTTAAAGCTGGGACAGAATGATATAATATATACATAGCTTCATACAATAGCTTCAAAACAATATTAAGAAAGGAGTTATTAACCAACTGCGGGGCCTTCCAGAAATGGTAGAACTTCATACATGTAAGTACCTTTTTAAAAATGTGTATACTTATGTATCAACTATAATAGGTTTCTTGAATGTATCGTCTTCTATAAAAATATACAATACAACGCTATATCAAACATGGCGGGTGCAACGCTGAGGATTTTTTCCATTCATTTATTTGAGATAAAGAAATCAGTTAGTCTAAAAGAAATATATGTTTATGGTTAAGAAATGTTATTGCCGAAAACCGTAAATTGGTTAATATGTATTAAATGACTTAGATGTAAACTAATAATACTTTCCCGTAATAAAATTTCTTAATGATTAGGTATGCTGTCTCTTTTAGATTATAAAATTTAAGAAAATTACATATTATTATGTCTGCTTCAATGTTTTACATTGGTTGTATTTTCCCTCTTGTTTTAGCTAAACAATGTTTATTGTGTGACTTATACATATAAATAATTAATATTTCATTAACAAAAAGAAAAAATAAACAAAGATGTGTAGGTTAAATAATGCCATGTTTGAACTAAATATGATTGATTATTATTAGTATTAGTAGTTCTTATGTGGGGCCGTGTATTTTTTTTTTGTATTTCCTAAATTTGTCAAAATAAATATTTATATGTATATAAAAAAATATTATTAAAGTAAGTTTACTCTTTCTACATAACGATTTTGTTTTAGTGAATTGCTGATATACAAAGTGCTATTAACAAAAGAAAGAAAATTTGAGGAAGTTGGATTTGCCTCTCCATCCTTTTATTGTTGTGTAGAAGCCAGTGGTTTAAGAGTGGAGAAAATATTTGTATGTAATAATAACGTTTTATATCTTATTTTATTAATAAATAATGATATTACCTTAACACAATGATTTATTTCGCCGTATGTAATATCACTTTATTTTCAAGAAATATTAACTTAACTCTAAATATACGTTTAACTCTGCGAAATATATTCCTTAACATTAAATAAATTAATTATTAATAGTAAAATAATAATATTCCTTACTAAGAAATATTATTGCTCAGAAAGAATAGTTTGTTAATGTGTAGAAAATATATTTTTATGACTAATAAAATTAATTAACATCAAGTGTAATTTCTTTCTGATAAATGGGTTTGAAGTTTGGCAGAAAGCGATAGTTCAATCATGTTTAAGATATATTTCTTTGGCTATAGTAGAATTTATTTGAAATATTTTAGAAAATTATATCTTACATACAAAGATATATTTCTTAGGCAATATGCCAAGTCGATCTTTCTTAAATATTAATAAAGTTTCTTTATGTCAAGATTTTTTTTCTCTCGGTGTAGTTCCTTCTAGTCTCCTAACTAGCCTCTATCGACAATCTAATAGACTCGTCCGCTGAGATAGTGACTCAGTTTAATTAGTATCAGCATATTGTTGAGTCAGTGCGCTTCATGTGAGAGATTCTCTCATCCAGCGACCACCGGCGTCACCAACTACTGTGTATAACAATTAATTTTATTTTTCCTAAAACCTAAAATAATATCCTTGTATGATGTAATAAACGGCGCCGTGGATGTGTTCTATGATAGGAAAATCCTATATCCTGTTTCACGGATTAGTTGTAGATGGTCATTTATTTACCATATATTTTTCAATGTTAAATATTGGGGTCATCAATAGTCACATTTTATATAAAGATAATAATAATAAAACAGAAAAACGTCGTGTCTTTTTAAAGGAATTGGCTTTATCGTTGATGAAACCTCATCTTTTTGTAAATTTTGTAAAGAAAAGCAAAAGTTGGTGTGAGAGAAAATCTCACGCGCGACCACTCGCGTAACAACCAACCTAGCCACCAATGCCGTGTTAAAGGAACTATAGCCCACTCCTCAACACAAATGGTTGCATATGTAGAAGATATACTTGCGTATGCAGATGACAAGATAGAAACCTGCACTTTTGACAGGGTTCAAGAATTTAAATACTTGGGAGTAATTGTGAATGGCAAAAATAAGAGAAATAAAGAAGTAACGGAGCGGTGATTACTAGTGGGTAACAAAACATACTGGAAATATCATAGGAAAATGAAGGACAAGAACTTATCCAGGTATACAAAACTAAAAATATACAGAGTTGCTATCAGATCAGTATTTATATACGAAGCTGAGAAAATATGCCTCACAGAAGCAGATGAACAAAATTAAGAATATTCGAAAGGAAAATCCTCAGACGAATTGTGGGCCCGATAAGAAGGGAAAGCAATGGGAAGAAGGAACCACGAAAAGACTTAATGAAGGAAGAAGATATAGTTAGATTTATTAAAGCTCAGATACTGAGATTACTGGGACACATAAAAGAAGGAAAAACGACCTACTAATTAAGAAGATCGCCACATGGAAGCCAGAAACTGAAAGACAAAGGGAACGACCCAGAGAAACATGGTAGACCAGAGCCCATCTGTAAAAAAATTAATACATTTGAATGTTGAGAGGTGACTCATATTTTTTTGCAGAAAATGCTTGGAAATATCTCATAAAATAATATCTGAGTTATCCTCCCACTCAAGAAGGTCCGGAACATTGTATAAATAATAAAAATGTCAAAAAATAAAGAAAAAATTCGATTTTTTTCTTGCTTTTTTTATTATAACTTTAAAAGTATTCATTTCCGAGAAAAAAAATTGCACTGACATAAAAGTTGCGCAATTAAATTTACTACAATATAGGATTAGTACTTACTTACTTACTTACTTACTTACTTACTTACTTACTTACTTACTTACTAAGTAAGTACAATATAGGATTAGTTAAAAATTTTAAAAATTGTCACCCTTAAAGCAATAATTGCGAAAAAACCATAAAAAACAAGTATTCGCATTTTACGATTTTCAAACATTCATTCTACACTTAGGACGTTCGTATCCTACCCAGGTAAACTATATGATATAATAAATAATGAAACAAGAATGTAAATTTCATTAGGATCGGTTTAACAGATTTTGCAAAATAAATTTTGCAATCCAGCTTTCACAAGAAAAATTTATTTTTTCAAAGTGTTCCAGGACTGAACATAAAGCAGACAGCAAGTTGATTTTTTTACATATGGAATAATACTGTACCTTTCATTTACAATTTTTAAAATTAAAATCGGTTAACTACTACAGCGTCAGAAATTTTTTTTAAATAAACATTAATTTTTGGTGCTACGCGCAAGACAGCGGATACGTTTGCTCTGATTGGGCATTCCAAGGATCTTTGATAATGATTAATAAATTTTAATTTTTAGTACATTTCGATACAAATAAATAAATTTGTTTATTGCAAAATAAAAACACATACTTTGTCTTTTGAAATTACACTTTTTTTAGCAAAAACTTTCTTTGTTAATATATTTTAACTTAGAGAATAAAAGTTTATTATTTTTAAACATATGCGATTGTTTGAACAATATTTCACAAGCAATAATCAAATTAGTTTTATTTTTGTGGAATTAAAATATTAAAATACAACAAAATATAGAATTAGAAAATAATATATTATGTATATTATAAAGATTTAAAGAAATTAACTTGTGTGAATCGAACTCCGCTGTCCTGCGCGTAGCAACAAAAATTAATGTTTATTTTAAAAAATTCCTGACGCTGTGGTAGTCAACCGATTTTAATTTTACAAATTGCAAATGAAAGGTATAGTATTCATCTATATGTAAAAAAAATCAACTTGCTATCTGTTTTATTTTCAGTCCTGTATAATTTTGAAAAAATGATTTTTTTTGCGAAACCTGGATTTCAAAATTTATTTTGCAAAATATATTGAACCAATCTTAATCAAATTTACAGTGTTGTTTTATTATGTCATAATGTTTTTTGGGTAAAATATGAAGGTCCTAAGTGTAGCATAAATGGCCGAAAACCGTAAAATGCAAATACTTGTTTTTTTTATATTTTTTCGCAATTATTGCTAGTTTGCAATAAGGGTGAACTTTTAAAATTTTTAACCAATCCTGTGTTGTAGAAAATTTAATTGCGCAACTTTTATGTCAGAACAACTTTTCTCCGAAATGAATACTTTTAAAGTTATAGTCAAAAAACCAAGAAAAAAATCGAATTTTTCCTTCATTTTTTGACATTTTGATTTTTTAAACAATGTTCCGGACCTTTTTGAGTGGGAAGATAACTCAATTATTATTATATAAGTTAATTCCAAGCAATTTCTGCAAAAAAAATATGAGTCACCATTCAACGTCCATCTCAAAACAGATCCGCCCTGGACTATGGGAGGACCAAGTTATGAGAGACATACCCCAGGCTGTGGGTGAAAAAACTTGATATAATTCAGGAATTTTTGAAACCTATCAGGTGTTGTAAAAGACGATGCCAGGAATAACTTCTACTAAAATGTGAGCAAACATATTGTGAGCTTTTTTTTAATTGCGATTTTCATTTGTTAAATTTGCAATTTGTAAAGATTTTTAATTTTGCAGCTTAGGATATTGATTATAGAGAAAAACTTTTTAATAGAAAGTTGTAGTAAATTAAAAAACCTACAACTTGAGCTATGGTTAGTTTAATTTCGTTTATCGGTTATTGCAAAACAGCATGCGAATATTCCAAAATGGCCGTTTTTTACAATTGCGTTATTTATTGTACAAATAATTTTTTTTTAAGCTTTAAATGAAGACCTTTCAATTCCAAACATAAAAAACTGCAAGGCCGGATTAACGAATTTGTTGCTTAGATATTATAAATTGTTTATCCCAAGAGGTCAAATGTCGAAGGCTATAACTTTTTGAAGAAAAATCGTAGAGAGTTGTTGTAACATCCAATCTCCTTCTAAAGAGTTATATTTTCATATTATGATGTAAATAAATGCGTAAAATATTTTTAAACCTGTAATTTTTGGGTTTGAAAATACGGGGGCAAATTTCGTTAAAAACATTTAGATCTTAAGCGGCCCAGTACATCCTTTGAATTTTTAACTTACAGATTATTGTTGCTGAAGAGGAAACGAAGTTTTATAAAAAAATTTCTACGACCAGCTGAAGCAGAGCTAAATGTTGGGTTTGAAAATAAGGGGGCAAATTTCGTTAAAACATTTAGAGCTGAAGCGGCCCTGTACATCCTATGAGTTTCTAACTTACAGATTATTGTTGCTAAAGACGAAACGAATATTTATAAAAAAATAAAAAAAATTTACAACCAACTGAAGAAGAGATAATTGTTTATTTTTTCTTAAATCGTAGTGCCTTTATTTATAAAAATTAAGAAAATATTTTACAGTCATTGACTAAAGAAAGACTTATATTATCTTAAAATAAAAATTATTATAAACTATAATTACATTTAGTTATTAAAAATTATTTTTAAAATCGGTGCTTTTGCGAGCGCCCGAATTTTGCAAATCGCCCGGCTCGCTTCAAATCCGCGCGCTCGGAAAATGTTTACGTAACTTGTATTAAATTTTGACCTAAAACAATTTAATAATATTACCATTATAATGTACAGTGTATTTACCACTGTATTTGTTTTTCTTGATAAACTTTTATATGTGAAATCTCATTTCTGAAGAAATAATATTACAAAAATGATACATATAACTATATTTTTAATTTTTGCATTGTTATATAAATGTAATAATAATAATGTTACTTTTTATTATACAATATAAAACTTTTTCTTCTTGTTGTGACTATCCGTTTTGGATGTTGGCGACCATCATGGCAATTTGGCAAACCCCATTTGGAAACTGAGAACCAGGAAGGCGAAGGATTACCTTGCTAGAAAATTTACGTACGTCGTTCAACACAACAACTACAAATCTTTTTAGAGCAGCAGTACCGATTTAGTGTGCAAGTACAGATTGCCATGATGATCGCCAACATCCAAAACAGATAGTCACTACAAGCAGAAAAAGTTTTATATTGTATAATAGAAAGTAACATTATTATTACTATATTTATATAACAATGAACAAATTAAAAATATAGATTTCATATATGTATCATTTTTGTAATAGTATTTCTTCAGAAATGAGATTTCACATATAAAAGTTTATCAAGAAAAACAAATACAGTGGTAAATAGACTGTATATTATAATGGTAATATTATTAAATTGTTTTCGGTCAAAATTTAATACAAGTTACGTAAAAATTTTCCGAGCGCGCGGATTTGAAGGGAGCCGGGCGATTTGCAAAATTCGGACGCTCGCAAAAGCACCGATTTTAAAAATAAGTTTTAATAATTAATGTAGCTATATTTTATAATTATTTTTAATTTAAGATAATATAAGTCTTTCTTTAGTCAATGACTGTAAAATAATTTCTTAATTGTTGTAAATAAAGGCACTACGTTTTAAGAAAAAAGAAACAATTATCTCGGCTTCGGAATTTTTTTTATAAATCTTCGTTTCGTCTTCAGCAACAATAATCTGTAAGTTAGAAACTCATAGGATGTACAGGGCCGCTTCAGCTCTAAATGTTTATAACGAAAATTGCCCTATTATTTTCAAGCCCAACATTTAGCTGGGCTTCAGTTTTTTTGTAGAAATTTTTTATTTTTTTATAAATCTTCGTTTTGTTTTTAGCAACAATAATCTGTAAGTTAAAAACTCATAGGATGTACTGGGCCGCTTCAGCTCTAAATGTTTATAATGAAAATTGCCCACTTATTTTCAAACCCAAAAATTAGAAGTTTAAAAATGTTTTACGCATTTATCTACATCAGAATATGAAAATATAACTCTTTAGAAGGAGATCGGATGTTTCACCAACTCTCTATGATTTTTTTTTTCAAAAAGTTATAGCCTTCGACATTTGACGTCTTGGGATAAACAATTTATAACATCTATGTAACAAATTCGTTAATCCGGCCTTACAATTTTTTTTTGTTTGGAATTGAAAGATCTTCATTTCAAAGCTTTAAAAAATAAAAACAATTATTTGTACAACAAATAACGCAATTGTAAAAAACGGCCATTTTGACCCTTTCGCAGGCTGTGTTGCAATAACCAATAAACGAAATTAAACTTTCCATAGCTCAAATTGTAGGTTTTTTAATTTACTACAATCTTCTATTAAAAAGTTTTTCCCTAGAATCAATATCCTAAGCTGCAAAATTAAAAAGCTTTAAAATTGAAAATTTAACAAATGAAAATCGCAATAACAAAAAAAGCTCACAATATTTTTGGTCACATTTTAGTAGAAGTTTTTCCTGGCATCGTCCTTTACAACACCTGATAGGTTTCAAAAATTCCTGAATTATATCCTGAAATCGACCTATTTTTCACCCACAGCCTGGAGTAATATGAAAATCCTGAAAGTGAGAAAGAGGGAACCAGGTGGGGACTATTCAGTATCGAAATGAGTGGAAAAAAATTGTAGCGAAAACCAAGTCATACAACAAAGTTTGATAACACCCAAGAAGAATACGGAGTGATTCACCACAATGTAGAGAATAAGAGAGCTCTAAATAAGAACGGTAAAAATTCATCCGAAATGAAATGCCTTGATGATGAAAAATGATAATTCGTGGAAATCTAAACATTAAAGTTAAAACATTATTAGTACAAAATGTAATTTTTATTACATTAAATTGTGGCTTAATTCAATATAAACCCAATATCTCCACTTATAGATATTTTTCCTATTTATTAAACGATCATGAAAAAACTTATAAAAAGTATCATACCGTAAACTACAGACATTTATACTGAATAATTGAGTAATTCTTAATGTCCTCAACTTCCTTATATTAATGTTTTCCCGTTCCCAACTCGGATAAAAGCCATTTATCTATTTCGCGTTTTACTAAACAAAAGTAACCCTCAGGGGAAGTGAACCCGATAATCCCTTTCAGCCTCAAGGAATAAAGCCGAAGACAATTCGACAATCATCAATCATAAGACCGAAAACTTACAAGTACTAGTTGATACCCTATCGCGAATACAGTAAAACGGAATGACATTAAACTGTCTACTGGAATAGGGTCCTGTGTTTTTATTGTATGATTTATTGATTTGCTGGATAGCGGTGAATGGGAGTTTCGTTCAGAATATAATAAATATAGATCCATACAAAGGATATTTCAACAGGAGACATCATTTTTTAAACAACGCTTGATAATAGTATTCTATAACAAGTGCACTTTTCCCAATTGGATCAGTTGAAATAAATGTAAAGACAACAAATTCACTGGTCTGTAATGACATATTTCTTCTACAAATTTTATCATAAATACGAAGATATTATTGTTCTTAATCTATCTCCATAACACAGCTAAAGGATAGCAAAGAAGCAGGAAATATACAAGCAGAACTACTTAAACTGCTGGACAACCAATCAGTAGAAATAATCACAAAGATATTCAACAACGATGAATAACCATTTTCAATTTCGTTGCAAAACGAAAACACAGCAGAACCATATACTAGTCCAATCAGAGAGTGCTGCAAGCACCCCTACCGGTTTCGAAACTTATTAGTCTCTCATCAGGAGGCACATATGCTGCTCTCCCCGATCCAACCAAAACAAACCCCAGCATGCAGTCCCGGATTGCAACGAACGAAATGGCATAGATGCCCTAGCGGCAACTGCTAGCAAAAAGACTAAGTTTTCACTCTAATGGCATGTAAAACAACATAATGCTATTCTACACCCCACCAGAAAATGGGAACCTTCTCTGGTTACACCTCCGAGGCTTCTACAATTTGCAAGCCATACGGATGCTGAGACTTAAGGAAGACGAGGGAATTCTACAATTTACAATTCACGTCCCATCTGCTCAGCGCGGTAAAGTTCCAACGAGAAGGTTCCCATTGTTTTCATTCTGGTGGGATGTAGAATAGCATTATGTTGTTTTATATGCCATTAGAGTGAAAACTTAGTCTTTTGCTAGCAGTTGCCGCTAGAGCATCTATGCCATTTCGTTGGTTGCAATCCGGGACTGCACGCTGGGGTTTGTTTTGGTTGGATCAGGGAGAGCAGCATATGTGCCTCCTGATGAGAGACTAATAAGTTTCGAAACCGGTAGGGGTGCTTGCAGCACTGTCTGATTGGACTAGAATATGGTTCGGCTGTGTTTTCGTTTTGCAACGAAATTGGAAATGGTTATTAATTTTTTATTTACATTTACTCTGTGTGGAGTATGAAGGGAACCATTCTCGTTGGAACTTTACCGCGCTGAGCAGATGGGACGTGAATTGTAAATTGTAGAATTCCCTCATCTTCCTTAGTCTCAGCATCCGTATGGCTTGCAAATTGTAGAAGCCTCGGAGGTGAAACCAGAGAAGATTCCCATTGTTTTCATTCTGGTGGGATGTAGATGTTGTTCTATATGCCATTAGAGTGAAAACTTAGTCTTTTTTTATATTCAACAACATATACAAATCTGGAGAAATACCAACATAATGGATGAAGTCTGAGTTTATTGCACTTCCGAAAATACCAGGAGCCAAAAATGCAAAGAATACCGTACGATAAGCCTGATGTCCTAAATTTGTCCCTAAAGGTAATTCATACGAGAATTTACAAGCTATGTGAAAGCCAAATTTCGCCCAACCAGTTTGGTTTCATAAATGCTGTTGGTACGAGAGAGGCTTTGTTTTCAATACAAGTCTTATTCCAGAGATGCAGATACGTCAATTGCGACGTATACGCATGTCTGGTTGATTACGAAAAGGCGTTTGATCGAGTAAAACACGCCAAGATGATGCAAATATTAAAGAAGCAGGAATTAACAACTAAGATCAGAAAATAATTAGAAACCTTTAGTGGAACCAGACTTCAAACATCAGAGTTGACGGTGAACACACCGAATATGTGAAAATCATGCGTGGAGTGAGGCAGGACTCCAGTTTGTCCCCCCTAATTTTCAATCTTTACTCAGAAAGAATATTTATCGAAGCCTTGCACGAAACTGAAAAAGGTATTCTACTAAACGAGTACTGGCCAAATAACATCATGTATGCATATGACACCAAAATATTTGCAGACAACCTAGAAGACCTACAAGTCCTCATGAACAAAATCACGTATTATAGTCAAAAATATGGACTCAATATGAACGTAAAGAAAACAAAGCTTATGATCGTCAGCAAGAAAAAGATAACAGAAGGTCAACTCTATATCAAGCAAACCCCTGTAGAAAGAGTGAGGCACTACAACTACCTCGGCACCATAATAAATGAAGAATAGACCAACAACCAAGAGATAAGAGCGCGCATCGGAAAAGCTAGATCTATCTTCAACCGTATGGGCGCGTTTTTCAAGAGCCACAACCTTTCTCTTGGTATAAAAGTAAGAATGTTGTGATGCTACGTCTTCTCTGTCCTTTTTTATGGTGTTTAATTATGGACCTTGAACGAGGATATGTGCCGAAAGTTAGAAGCATTTGAGACGTGGCTATATCGGAGAATTCTTAAGATACCATGGACTGATCGGGTCCCAAATGAGGAGGTCCTTAGAAGAATGGGGAGGAACCGAGAGGTAATGACCACCATCAAATCTTGAAAGTTGGAATACTTTGAACACATTATGCGAAATGAATCCAGATATGCCCTCCTACAAGCCATCCTGCAAGGAAAAATATTTGCAAGCGAGGTCCAGGAAGAAGAAGAACATCCTGGTTAAAGAACCTCAGAACCTGGTTCAACACAACACCTGTGCAGCTTTTCCGCGTTGCTGCAGATAAGCTGAAGATTGCCATGATGATCGCAAACATTCGTCACGGATAGGCACGTCAAGAAGAAGAAGAATATATCTCCTTTAACCGATATCACGTTTAGATTTACTGTTATTAATTAATTTTATAAGAGTATTTTGTCACGTTTTGGTTTTTTTAAATTAGTTTTTTTGATCAATGCTTGGATCCCGGGTACCAAAAATAGTTTATTAATAGCAAGCTGAAAATTTGTTAATAGCTTAACGGTGTCTATTTGGACAAACCTTGATGTACGGGAACACTGGAACAGGGGAAGTTTTAATTGTGGAACAGGTTACAAATTTCGAACGTCAGACTAAGAAAATGTCCTATGTGTTTTATCGCACAGAACTTTCAATTATTGATTTGTTACCCTTTCATTAAACTCTCATGCAAAAATCAGATTGCTATTTACCACCAACAACTCCTGTCATTTTACATGTTTTACGTTCCGTACTTATTAAAATGTCCAACATATTTTTCCTGCAAACATTTTTTCTTCTAAAGTAAAATAAGTCAGGAAATAAAACTCGAAATACTGTTTTCCCTCTGAGCTTTTTAAGTTGGAAAAATAAAGCATAACAGAGTGGAAAAATACTCGACAAGGGAAATCTAAAATTGCATTTCACGTCCTGTCATTCACCGTGATATTAATTTTAGCGAATTATTTCCTTTAACCCTTAAACGACCAAGGGTGGATAAAAAATGTCCACCTAATGCGTATTCCCTTATAACATATTTATTACGTGTTCCAAAATTTAAAAAAAATATATTTATTGTTAAAAAGACGACCCTTTATCGAATGTTAATTTGGTTCTACCGACATTTTTAAAAATAAAAGTAATATCTTGAATTCAATATATGGGTGGGCACAAAAAGTCCACCCTTGGGTAAAGGTTTCTATATAGTTGGCAGAAACATAATGCACAAAATTATCGACGTATAATTACATAAAGAATTTCGAAAAAATCGACAAATCTGAATTCCTGGCTTTTACTGGTATGTTAATTTTGATGTACATCGTAATTTTGTTGTAAGGTTTGTGCATCGTTTATATTAATATTTTAGAAGATGCGCTGTTTACTATGCAAAAAATTATTTCCATTTCTTCTGTTTAATTCATTTTCTAACATTTGTAACAACTCTCAATAAATATATTAGCTATTTTCGAGGTGGACATTTTTTACCCACCCTTGGGCTTACATGGAACCTATAAAAGGTTGGGCGTTTAAGGGTTAATATCGACAAAAGTAAATAAAGTATAAACTAAAAGGAAAGGAAAGATGGTTTTATTTTTCCAAATTAAAAAGCTCATTGGATAAATAGTTTCGAATTTTATTTCCTGACTTATTTCACATTCGATTCGTAAATGGTGCTAGTAGCATCTTTGGTAATTATTTTGATAGTTACCCCGAAAGGATGAAAGGATTTGATTGCAGTTCAGTGCCTCTACCCAGGTGCTCCGATGAGGAAACTGTTATTCCGAAATACGTATAAGCACATAGTAGGGGCTCTGTACTGTAATAAAATTTTAACCATGTTTTCTTTCCGTTTATTTTTTCTTCTCTTCTTCTTCTTGTCTTTTTCCTTACACCTATTACAGCGTCGGATTATGGTCGGTTGTTTCGTTCACCCATTTTTTCTACTGTATTTTTTTCTTGGCTAGGCGTTTCACTTCTTCTTTTATTTTCCCTCGTGCATTTCCTATGTCCTCTATTTAATCCCTCCAATTCTTTCGGGGACGCCCTTTTCTCCTTTTTGTAGTGTTTTCCATATCCAGAATTTTTCTGGATGTCCTAAAGCATTTGGTGTGGTATAAATGATAGTTTAAAACTGTGAATTAAGCTTAAAAATGTATTATGAAGCGGACACTTGTTGTAAGTCCATAATATGTGCTCTTAGCAATCAGAACAGTAAGGGTAGAATATAGTATCTCCAGGAAATGCAATAATTGTGCACCAAGTAACCTGTCACTATCAACAAGTTGGCTGAAACATTAGCAACTTTGAGGTGGTGTGCGTTTTTGAGATTATTTTTTAAAGTTTTCTTTTTTGGTGTCAAGTGAATTTACTGTTATTTTTTTACCGATAACACTAATAAGAAACGTCCTAGAAGTTACAAACTGTTGCAGTTAGAAAGAACAGGGGTTAGACTGCAGATGGAAAACTCTGAAGGACATAAAAATTATTCAAAATATTATTAGTTACCGGACTAAAATAACGAAAATCAAAGAGTATGTCTTACTTTTTTCTGTAAGACTTTGAGCATTAAGATGAGCATTGAGAAAATTCAGGAGCCCATGTAGCGACAGATAAAAGAAAATATTGTAAGGCTCCTAATACTACAGATGAAAATATAATTGCTAACGATAAGGAACACATTGATTCCTTTCCTCGTAAGGAAAGTCACTGTTGTAGAAAATACTTAAAGACGCTTTACTTGTCTTGCGATTTAAATGTCTCCATTTTATACAGACTCTATGAGCAATTTTGACAGGAGAATAATATACCCAAGTGTACTGTAATAATCGGAATGGGACGTTTCGATGCCGCCGGTTCATCGCCGGCCGTTTCGATGCCGCCGGTTCATTGCCAGTCCATTTCATCGCCGTCATATCTCGCATTTCCTAGAATTCCTAATTAATACTAAAAATAACTAATAATTGTAATTGTCGAAAATTCGGAAATATATCAGATAGCGATTAATTGACTGGCGATGAATTGGCCGGCATCGGCATCGAACTGGCGGCATCGAAACGGCGGCGATGAAACGTCCTAGACCCTGTAATAATGTATACAGATCTCTTTTTAATAGCTAAGAAACTCCATTTTGATTTTATAAACCAAAAAAAGATCAGTGTTCTCTCTACAATAGTTATAAAAACGCTTCAGACAAGTCTGCCTTAGGGTCGATTTCTCATACCTGCGTTAATCTATAGTTCAGTTGAACCAGGTTCACCCGTGATCTGTGGTTTTGTTTGAAATGCATTTCTCATTGCGCGTTCATGTCAGCGCTCGTTCTACAGCTTTCGAGAAATGCCAATAGATGGCAAAAGGTAAAAAACTGTCGCCATTTTGAACTACCATTTTTATGCTGTTTTTGAATAAAGTTAAATTTAAGTATTTATAGTCAAATAGTCATTTTAATAATTATAAATAAATGTTATAAAAACAAAAATAATGTTATCGTTTATCGTTAGGCTTAATATAATAAAATAGGATATATTTATATTATGACAGCGTTTCGTGTTAATACAACGCATGCGTAGTCCATGGAATCATCTGAACTGAGTTCTGAAATCTTTGAACGGCCGAATTCCATCGTTCAAGCATCTTTCAAGTTTAAACTGCCATCGGTTGAACGTGCGAATTGAGAAAGACGATTTTGACTTTAAACTGACGTTTACTAGAAGTTCAGGTTAAACTGGAGTTGAACTCGATATGAGAAATTGGCCCTTAAAAAATTACTATCAAGGTCATAAAGAGAGAGAAACTGACTCGCTTAAAATTAATGGTGATTATAAGAAACGGTCAATAGATGACAAAGGCGTAACATTTCGATCTGTTTTATTTGATTCGTAGGCAGTTTCATGTATGCCTTATGCTGGTGATGCTTAAATCTACTGCAGACGCAAACTTTCTGTCTATAACTTTACAATATTTGATTATTGTAATATTTAGCGATGGACATTGTTACGACTGGGACGAAACAAATGGAGAAAAAGGGTCGTCTGAAATTGCATTCTGTTCCTAGTGGGTACTGTCAAACATGTAAGCACATTTTCCGATAATTTCAGGGGTCAGAATCGTAACAAAAATATGGCAAATAAATACTACATGCGGTACATAGAATACAACATCTAGATATGATTTGTTTAAAATTCATGCAAAGTAGCCACTCTTATTTAGAAGCAGATTCAATTCATACCACTATCGACAGGGTGGTACAGAAAAACACAAATCAGTTTATTTCTACTATTTGGATCTGTCAGCCACACGAAGGGGTACAAGAAAATCACCTACCTGGGAAGATTGAAACAAATATACTCTTAGGCCAGGGTAATAAGACAAAAATATACCCTGTTCGTGACACTTCAGCAGCCAGGGTACTGAAGCATTTTCTCAACAGGTAATACCTATAGGAACAAATTGTAACTTTTTCCTACGAAGGATCTGGCGGTCATTTTTATTATAAACAATTAACTGTCAAAAAATGGTATTTTCCCCTTTTTTCAACTCAACGGAAAACAATGAAAGTTATGACGATGGCTTAGTGTGAAAACCTCGTTTCTCATTACATTAAAATTTTACAGGAGAGGCAAAAAACTGATTTTCTGCATAATATAACCTTAAAACAAAAATTACGTTACGTATTTGTAATTCGAGTACATTGAGACAAATATCTGATATTGGCCCAAAGCTACAAGTGTTAAATGTTGCTATTAAATTGGAAATACAAATATTAACTATGAAAAACACGTAAATATCCTAGCAGTATATAGAGCCTTTGCCCAAGAAACTCTGATAACCTCGTATATCTTGATATACGTGTTTTTCATCTCAAATGAGTTTGTGTTTATTATTATTTACGAGGTTTTCATTTTTCATAGCTTATTGCACACCTCCAAATACTAGGTCGATACAATACAAATCTTTTGATTTAAAGTTAATAAAATGTTTCTATATGCTGGACTACCTTTTGTTGTTCACAAAAAACATTTCTGCAAGTCGAATTTCTCAAACAAATACTCCAAATTAAGTACCAAATTCCTGGTTATAAAAATATACGTGGTATTCACATTAAATCAAGAGAGCAATATTGATATACGTGGTTTCTTTTTTCGGCTGTAGAAAATAGTCTAGTTTATTTGGAGTTTTTTTAACAGTTGTAAACCGTGAGATACAAGGTTTTCAAACTAAAACCTTCAAAATGTCATTTTAGAAAAAAATGATATACGAGGTTTTCACACTAAGCCGTCGATGATTTTTTTAGTACAAATATCTTCGAGATTATGGAAAAAGCTTTAAAATGACGTATTACAAAGTGTGAGATACCGATTTATTGTTAATATAATTGCGAAAAAAGGTGGGAATTGCAAAAAAAAATTATTTTCGCAGTAACTGTTGTAAAAATTAGTGTACAGCTTTGATATATTTGTCAAATAAGGATTCATTGGTTCTTAATATGTGATAAAAATTTCAAAGCGATTCATTAAATTGCTTAAATTTTATTCAAATTGTTTATCACAGAGAGCATTTTTTTGCAATAACAAGTCAGAAAAAATGACGTTAGAACCATTCCACAGGTGTCAAATGAAAGAGCATGAGCTACATTTTCAACGTGGTTTAAGAAAGTGAATAAAAATGAATTTATTAGTAATAAATAATTATGCAAAATATCGTCAATTTTTCTTTATATACTTTTTGAATAACTTTTTCCAAAAAAATTAATTTTTTACCCTGTTTTAAGTGTACAACTACCAAGTACTGTTATTTACATCATAATTGATAAAAAAATTTATCAAATATATATAATGTCTTATATAACAAAATAAAAAGTTTATAAGGAAAGATTTATGATACTTTTGCATAATTAATTATTACTAATAAATACATTTTTAATTCGCTTATTTTAAACCAAGTTGAAAATATAGCTCATTATCTTTCATTTGACACCTGTGGAATGGTTCTAACGTCATTTTTTTCTGACTTATGTTATTGCGAAAAAAATGCTCTCTGGGATAAACAATTTGAATAAAATTTAAACAATTGAATGAATCGCTTTGAAATTTTTATCACATAGTAAGCACCAAAGAACGCTTATTTGGCAAAGATTTCAAATCTGTACACTAATTTTTACAAGAGTTATTGCGAAAATAATTTTTTTTGCAATTCCGACCTTTTTTCGCAATTATATTAACAATAAATGAGTATATCAAACTTTGTAATACGTCATTTTAAAGCTTTTTCCATAATCTCAAAGATATTTGTACTAAAAAACCATAACTTTCCCTGTTTTCCATTGATTTGAAAAAAAAAAGTGAAAAATGTCATTTTTTAACACTTAATTGTTTATAAATAAAAATGGCCGCCAGATCCTACGCAGGAAATAGTTACAATTTGCTCTTATAGGTATTACCTGTCGAAAAAACGCTTCAGTACCCTGGCTGTTCAAGTGTCATGGAAAAAACCTTATTACCCTGGACTATCTAAGCATCTGCAAATACCCAATGCCAAGAAAAAAGATCTACATATTATTATACTTGTGTAATGTTTGAGTTATACCCAAAGACTACAAAGGCACGATACAAATGCTCTACCGACCAAGGGCAATTTGCAAGACATAGTTCTAATAGAAAGTGCTTCTGAATGTGAAATATACTGTTGAAGTTCTTTGTTTTGTTAACATGAATAAATACATTATTTATGGTCTCCTATTTTGTTTACATAAAGCGTCCAATAATTAAATCAAAATTATGACGTACACTTATTTTATGTCCATACTTTTATTTCCAACCATTGTTTGTCCATACTTTTTGAAGTTATATTTCTTTAGGGACGAGGGTGAATTTTTATTTTCCTGGGCGCATGCGTACACCGACAGTATGGTATTAGTCGCTCAAACGTTATACGGGATCTGATTGGGTGTTAAAATCATCTGTCAATAATTGTTGGAGATTATAGATTAACAAATGTTGTGTGTATTAGTTTTTATTGTTGTGACGGCAGAGAAAAAGCAAGTTTATAATTGTAGTGACTTTTTAAATAGTTTTTAAAAGCGACAGGTACGTAATAATTGTAAATGTTTCAGTATCCTAATAAAAAATTACATAGGTACCTACCTATTTGGAAATTTCAAAATGAGCCTACCAAAATAGTATGTAGGTAATGCTTTGATTTACATAGTTTGATTACCATCAAAGTTTCTGTCAATATTTACTTAATATATTGTTTTCTTACTTAACTGCGCAAACATAGGCGGGTTCGAACCCCAATAGAAACTTTTATTTTTTTATTTTTTTATACATTTTATGATTGTAAGTATATTTATTATATATATTTTTCAGAAAATACGTATGTAGTTAAAATTTTTTTCGACAATTATTGTTCAGAAATCATTTGTGGCATTTTTCAATGTGTTTGTGTGTGCTTTATTCTTTTATATTTTAATTTTTGGTACTGTTTTCATAAAAATTTTTGAAATGTAGCAAGTATTAAAATTAGTTTAATATTTAAATAAAATATAAATAAACTGTTTAAAGTATATTAATGTCGTTGAAATCATATAATAGAAGTATAACTTTTTACGTGCGTACGGAGTACACACACATTCTTTTTGTTTAAAGGCTTCTTTAATTTTATTTTGTGAGGAAAGGTATTTAGTTTTGTAACTCATTTCAATGTTCATTTAATAACTTATCATAAAAAAATTATGTAAAGTTTAATATTTAATGTACCGCTATTCTACAAGAGCTGAAACATTCAAAATAGGTTTTCTCAAAAAGTACATGCACGGACATAAAATAAGTGTGCTTTAAGCCATCAATTTTTCAAAATTTAAAGTCAATGTTTCTAATGATCAGCAGTCGGATGTTGTTTATATTAATTATAAAGGCTAAAATGCAGAATATATTCGGCAAACATACCAATATCTACTTAGAAGGGTTGTTACACCCAAACACAGTGTACAAACCAATAAATTAAATTCAACAGCCTTACCCAAACATTCTATACAAAATAACCATTCTTTTAACTAGGTACAAATGTACAAATTTGGAAAAAGAATAAAACTACAACAAAAGGTATATATTGGAGATGTTCATATGAAGAAAGATCAAAATTGTATGAAAAACAAGACCGATATCAAGGATCTCTCCAATATATGTCACAACTTAATGAATTGACATTGTTTCATGGATTTAAAACAGGCATATGATAGAATTTGCAGTGCTAGAATGTGGAAAGCGATGCAAGAAGTTGGCTTTCCAAAAAAACTAGTCAATTTGATACATATGTATATGGAAAGATTACGATGTTAGGTAAGAGATGGACAACAGTACTCAGAGACATTTGAAGTAAACAGTGGAGTAAATATATGAGTCGCAATAACTAAAACATAGATAGGATCGGTCAGAACATCACCAGCGATGACTTTAACTTTTAGCGCGTTAGAGAATTTAAGTATATTGTAACAACAATAACTAAAGACAATAATGGGTCACAAGAAATAAAAACTAGGATACAAGCCGGCAACAGATGCCTTTATGCCCTTCAAAATCTTATAAAATTGAAACAACTGACAAAAAAAACGTAAAACTAATATAAAACAGTTATACAACCCGTAGTGATGTATGGCAGCGAAACGTGGACGATAACAAAGGCAAATGAAGAGAGACTACGTGTTAGGGAAAGACAAATCCTAGGAAAGATCTTTGGGTCTGTGTTTGATAACGCAGCAGGAAAATATAGGATCAGAACTAACAAAGAGCTCGAAATACCATACCCAGAAGCCAACATAAAACAATAAATAAAGTCCTTCTTCTTCTTTACGTGCCATCTCCGCGACGAAGATTGGCAATCATCATTGCTATTCTCACTTTTGACACTACAGCCCGAAAGAGTTCAGTTGAGCTGCATCCAAATCATTCTCTGAGATTTCTCAGCCAGGACATTTTTCTCCTACCTATGCTGCGCCTTCTTTGAATCTTTCCCTGCATAATTAATTTTAGGAGTTCACATCTGTCACCACGTGTTATATGACCCAAGTATTGAAGTTTTCTTATTTTGATGGAATCCAGTTTCTCCCTGCTGTTCTTTATTCTCCTTAGTACTTCCTCATTGGTTATTCTGTCTGTCCAGGAGATTCTCAGCATTCTTCGATACGTCCACATCTCAAATACTTCCAATCTATTGAGGTATTGTTTATTGAGAGTCCATATCTCCACACCATACAAAAGAACAGAAAAAACATAACATTTTAGTACTCGCTTTCTAAGATTTATGCTGAGGTCTCTACTACAGAATATTTGTTTCATATTAGTGAATGCACTTCTAGCTTTTTCTATTCTAATTCGGATTTCTTTGGTATAATCGTTTGTTTCACTAATGTTTGTCCCTAAATTGTTATAATTCTGAACTCGTTCTATCGTCTTATTATTTACGTGTAGATTGATGTTTCTAATATTTTTCTTTGATATAACCATGAATTTCGTTTTCTTTATGTTTAGTGACAGACCAAATTCTTCACTCGTTGCAACAACCTTATCTAAAATTCTTTGTAGATCTGTAATAGTTTCTGCTATTAGTATTGTGTCATCGGCGTATCTAATTTCAGATATGGGTAGGCCATTCATTTTTATGCCTGCTACTTCATCTTCTAATGCTTTTTTGAATATATCTTCTGAGTATGCATTAATCAGTGATGACGACAAGACACAGCCCTGTCTAATGCCTCTTTTGATTTTTATTTTATTTATGTTTAAATTATTTATTCTTATGACAGCTTCTTGTTCATAATACAGATTATTTATTATTCTCATATCCCGTGTGTCGATGTTATTTGTTCTTAGTAGTTTTATTAACGGATTATGTTTCACCGTATCGAATGCTTTGTTATAATCTAGGAAGCAGACATAGATGTCCTGCTTTACATCTAAACATCTCTGTATTAGCACATTTACTGCAAATGATGCTTCTCTGGTTTCTTGAGCATTTCTAAATCCGAACTGAGTTTGTGAAATGTCTTGTTCTAACTTTTTGTATATTCTACGATGAATAATCTTTAGAAATACTTTGAGTATGTGGCACATTAGACTGATGGTACGGTGTTCGCAACATTGTCTGACTTCTTATAAATAAAGTCCAAAAGGCTCCAATGGGCAGGACACCTCAGAAGTGTCAACTGGAAGGATACCACGTGGACGTCCTCGACTCCGATGGCGAGATAATATAGCAGGAGGATAAAATAGCTGAAAGCTATGGACGTGGATAACTGGATGGAGATTCCCCAAGATGGCGAAGAGTAGAGACATGTTGTCGAGTCGGCTAAAACCGAAGAAGGGTTGTAACGCCACGGAGTTAGTAAGTAAAGATGTTAAAAGCTAACACTAAATAGTAGATATAACGGTAAAACTATTCACTGTATTTATTCCGAGTTAAATTATATATTTGCTTCAAAATCCTTTATTACTTTGTTTGTATTGTCTATTATTTGTTACATTACTACATTCAAAAATAAAATAAAGCGAAACCTAAAGATCGACACAGACGTTTACTTGTATAAATGAATATCAATATTTTCAATTTCTTTCAACGATGCTTTGAAAGTTTAAACTATAGTAAATCTATGTCAGAAATAAAATACAAAAGCGTATATTCTTACATGCACAAGTATCGGTTTAAATATAAGTATATACAAACAACAAATATTTCTTATCAATCGCATCAAAGGAAGAGAACTTCAAAGGTGGCCTATACAAACTATATGACAAACAAGTATTTTCTTTTGGGAGTTCAGTGTTGTTGATTCTTATTGCACTTACGTATTTTCGAAAGAAAAGTAGAGATGACGGAAAGAGTTTTATAAAATACATCAAAATGAAAATAGTAATATAACTAATAGTGTCACAAGGTTCTGAAACTATTTTCTTGTGACATGTATAATTTAAGTATTATACCCCAGGCTGTGGGTGAAAAATAAGTCGATTTCAGGATATAATTCAGGAATTTTTGAAACCCATCAGGTGTTGTAAAGGACGATGCCAGGAATAACTTCTATTAAATGTAACCAAAAATACTGTGCGCTTTTTTTTATTGCGATTTTCATTTGTTAAATTTGCAATTTTTAATGATTTTTAATTTTGCAGCTTAGGATATTGATTTTTAGAGAAAAACTTTTTAATAGAAAGTTGTAGTAAATTTAAAAACCTACAATTTGAGGTAAGGTAAGTTTAATTTCGTTAATTGGTTATTGCAAAACAGCCTGCGAAAGGTCCAAAATGGCCGTTTTTTAAAATTGCATTATTTACTGTACAAACAATTTTTTTATATTTTCTAAAGCTTTAAAATGAAGATCTTTCAATTCCAAATATAAAAAAAAAATTGCAAAGCTAGATTAATGAATTTGTTGCTTAGATATTATAAATTGTTTATCCCAAGAGGTCAAATGTCGAAGGCTATAACTTTTTGAAAAAAAAAATCGTAGAGAGTTGGTGAAACATCCAATCTCCTTCTAAAGAGTTATATTTTCATATTCTGATGTAAATAAATGCGTAAAATATGTTTAAACCTCTAATTTTTGGGTCTGAAAATAAGGCGGCAAATTTCGTTATAAACATTTAGAGCTGAAGCGGCCCTATACATCCTATGAGTTTTTAACTTCCATATTATTGTTGCTGAAGATGAAACAAAGATTTATAAAAAAATAAAAAATTTCTACGACCAACTGAAGCCGAGATAAATGTTTTTATTTCTTAAATCGTAGTGCCTTTATTTATAACAATTAAGAAATTATTTTACAGTCATTGACTAAAGAAAGACTTATGTTATCTTAAAATAAAAATTATTGTAAAATATAATTACATTTAATTATTAAAAATTATTTTTAAATTCGGTGCTTTTGCAAGCGGCCGAATTTGCAAATCGCCCGGCTCGCTTCAAATCCGCGCGCTCGGAAAATGTTTACTTAACTTGTATTAAATTTTGACAGAAAACATTTTAATAATATTACCATTATAATATACAGTCTATTTACCACTGTATTTGTTTTTCTTGATAAACTTTAATATGTGAAATTTCATTTCTGAAGAAATAATATTACAAAAATGATACATATTGTTATATTTCTATTTGATATGAAAATTAAAATTTGATAATTATAGACAAAATTCAATTTAATATAAAATATTTTCAATTTTCTCAACCACGGGCATATAAATTTAGAACAACCTGTATACAACAAATTGTTATATTTAATTTTAAGAAGTGATTAAATAAGACTCAAGTGAAATCGTTAATAGGTCATTATCGTTGTTCGCGGAAGGATCGGTCATTAGCCGATGCTAATTAAGACTAAGTGGAAATAGAGAATAGGTCATTAAAATTTGTATATAGTAGAAAGTAATTTTAGAATGGGAATTAACTATTTTCTTTGAAATCCATTAAGCATATTTAGAAAGTTTAAAAATTGGTTTTGAGGAATACTGCGAATGAGAGTTGGTGGTGGAAGTTTGATTTGTGAATCTGGAAGGGATATTTAGAAAGTAGGGGAATGAATGACAAAGTGAGATCAGAATGTTTTGAGCTGTCGAGAAGTGAAGTCGAGTAGTAGACGGTAGTGTACGGAGAGTGAGAAAGCCTGTGTAGTTCCGTGAGTGTGGAGTATCTATCGTAGAACGAGAGGTAGGCCAGGTTGAGAGTAAAAGAACCTCCTTGAGCCAAGAGTTCCCGGTAGCTGATTGCAGTTTCGAAAAAGGTAGAAGACAGCATCACGACAGAAGCAGGAAACGAGAGCTATACGAGCTAGTTTCAGAGGAGAACATTACTGGAAGCCAGGACGAGGTTTTGATTGCAGCCAAGGATAGCAGGAAACGGGTCTTGTGTGAAGACTTTCTCAGTGCACCAGAAAAAGGTCAGTCTCATTTTTTTGGACATGAATGTATGGGTTTTTCGTAGTAAATACCACATTTAAAATTGAAGAAACATAATCAATAATATCAGAAAAGCTTCATCAAACTTAAATAGAATTGTTGCTAATAAATTATAATAGTTAAATGTTAATAAAAACTTTCAATTGGAAATCAAAAGAAAATAAGATTCCCATGTGTAAATGTTATGTTTAAGAATAATAAGATATAGCAAATATTAAGCAGTGATTGCCATTTGAATAAAATAAACAATATTTTGATTACAATTGTAACCCATATGTGTTATTATTTTACTCTTTTCTTTCCTATCCCGATTAGGAACCATTAAGAAATACTTAGAAGCCACGTATGTAAGTAATTAATTTTATAAAAAGCCCTGAGATTGAAAACATATTGATATGTGATCTGGTAAATTAATTAGATTATTAGTAATGCATTGATTAAATTAAATGACATATAAAATTATCATCTCATATCAATAATCAAGATCACAACAACTGTCGTCCAACGTGGAGGGCATTGTAAAGTATTTCTAGTGGCAAATTTGAAGGATAGAAAGAGTAAAGCCGGTATTTGAAAATTTATATGCCTGTGGTAAAAAGTGAGATACTTACATTTGATAACATAAAATTTTAGATCTCTTTAGGTACAAATTTTACATAACTGATTTAATATTTTATTTTTACGATATTTACATTTGATATATTTATTGACAATTTATAATATTTGGGTGAGAAAAAGTCGTCTTGGTAACATACTAGTAAAATTTCATATTTGGCGGGGACAGTACTTCTTGAAAACAAATGTCTGTGACAAGAAGCCAAAGCAAAGACAACAAAAAACAAAAAGAACATTCAGACCAAGAAGATATCTTAGACACGACAATCATGGCATCAGAACAGCAAGAATTATCAGGAATAGATAAACTATTACAAATGATGCAACTCCAGTCACAAAGAATGGAACAGAAAATGGATGAAACACAACAAAAACTGGATGACAATCAAAGAGAAACAAAACAAGCAATGGATGAAGCAAAAAGGACAATGGATAAAGTGGATCAAAAAATGGATGAAACACAACAAAAATTGGATCAAAAAATGGATGAAACACAACAAAAAATGAAACAAGCAATAGAAGAGAACAACAAGAAAATGGAGGAACGCATAGGAAAGTATGAAAAGGAAGTAAAAGGATGTTTGACAATGATCAAGAACGATATGGGACAACAAGAGACAGAGATTAAAGAAATCAAAAGCAAAATAAAGGAAATAACGAATTGTCAGAAAAAGGAAATAGAAAATTTGGAAAATAAGTTGGAAAATGCTATTCAAGTAGACAGAGAAGAAGTGGAAAAAAGAATCACAGAAATAGAAAAACAAGTCAACGAAAACCGGACACAACAAAATGTAGGAGAAAGAAGAGAAATGGTTATACATAGCACAGATGACGTGAAGATAAGGTTTGGCGGGGACGTAAGAAGATTACACCCAGTGCCGTTCATAAATAGCCTGAAAAAGAAAATACAGCACATCGGAAATTTCGAAACAGCAAAAGAAACTATCAGAAACCATCTCAAATATGAAGCAAGCCTATGGTTCGACAGTAAAGAAGAAGAATTCGGCAATTGGCAACAATTTGAACAAAAATTTTTGAATTATTTCTGGGGAAAAGTCCAACAATTGGAAATTAACAAGGAATTGCAAAATGGGAAATACAATGATAGGATGGGTGTATCAGAAAGGACATATGCTTTGCAAATTTACAATAATGCAAAACATTTACAATATAATTACTCATCGGAACAATTAGTCGAACTGATTGCAAGACATTTCGAGGAAACGCTGGAAGACCATATCACATTGCAAAATTACAAAGACATAGATAGTTTATGCCAATTCCTACAAATAAGAGAATCACGTCTAAGAGAAAGAAAATCAAGAAGGTCGCGAGAAGATTACAGGCCCCGAGAAACACAAGATTACAGAGGTAGAAATCAAAATAGCAGGGACTATACAAGACGAGATTTTAATCCCAGAAGGGAAAACGAAAATAGAGACAACGGAAGAGGAAATTATGAACAAAGAAATAGGCAATGGAATGAGGACAGAAATCGAGAATACCAGAATAGAAACACCACACGCTCAAATCAAGAAAACAGAAATAATGGTAGACAAAATGAACAGGGATATCGAGAAAACCGAAACAGATCCGACAGACCAAGAGAAAATAGAAGAGAAGTAAATAATACCCAGACAGATGAATATGACGGAGAGAGACATTATGACGAAAATATAAACAACGATGAGCAACCGGCGTCTTTTCACGACGGCGCTCACTAAAAACCAAAAATCAAACAGGAATCTTTTGTCACCCCAAGGAGTTTATTAAATTGGCAGGAAACAACGAAAAGAAAAATGGAGTTAATTTAAAATTTGTGGATGGATTTATCAACGAGAAACCAATTAAAATTATGATAGACACTGGATCTGAAATAACATTGGTCAACAGAAAACTAATAGAAGAAGTTAACTTAACAAATTTAATTTATAAAATACCTAGGGTAAATTTAGTGGGCGCAAACAAACGGACATTGGCAACTATAAATGAAGGCATACGAGTAATGGTACGACTGGGCAAGAATATGTATGCACTACAATGTGTAATAATGCCAAACATGTCACATGACATGATAGTAGGAGTGGACGAATTGGCAGAAAAACATGTAGTGATAGATTTTAAAAATAATACGATGAAACTAACAGAAGAAAAAGAAAAAGAACAGGACAAGGAACATGAGAAACAAAATACGGACGAATCAGGTAAAGAACAAACAGTGGAAATGAATTTGGCAGCGAAGCAAGGACAAAGAAAAAAAAGGAGAAAAGGTCAGAAAAAGATAAAAGAAAATGAAACCTGTGGCTCCTCAAAAGAAGAGTTGAGCCCAGAAGAAGAAAATTTGAGAGTATCAGAAACAAAGGAAACCTGGGATTCCTCAAAAGAAGAGACGAGCTCAGGAGAAGAAGAAATAAAGCAAAAAAATGAAAGTGAAAAGAATATGATTGAAACAGTGGTATTTGAAGAGGAGGTATATGCAAACGAGGATGCAGAATGCACGGTAAACATGTGTGAAGAATCTGAGAAAAAAGACAGAAAATTGATATGTGGAGAAGGGAAAGAAAAAGAATTGCGGTTGATGTTAAGAAACTACGAAAATTTGATCAATGAGGAAAACAGAGTGGCTAAAAAGTACGAACATTCATTTGAGGTGAAAAACTTGGGAAATTTTCGATCAAAGACTTACCCGATTCCATACAAGTATCGACAAGAGGTGAAAGAAGAAATAAATAAAATGTTGGAAGATCAAATCATCGAAAGATGTGATTCACCGTATGTTAACCCGATTGTGATAGTAAAGAAAAGCAGTGGAGAATTGAGATTATGTTTAGATGCCAGGAATATCAACCAGCACACTGTATCACAATATGAATCACCTCTAAACATCGAGGCCATTTTTGGAAGAATCACGGGGTCACACATATTTTCGAAAATTGACTTAAAACACAGTTTTTGGTTGATACCGTTAGCTGAAAAGTGTAGAAACTACACCGCTTTTTCTATTGATGGTATTGTCTACCGGTTTAAGGTAGTGCCGTTTGGATTGCAGAGTGCTTGTGCTGCACTCGTCCGAGCTCTACATACCATTTTGAATCGCCACGAAGATTTCATAGTTCATTATATCGATGATTTATTAATTTTTTCACAAGATACTCAGAGTCATCTGAAACACATAGAAATAATTCTGGAAGAATTGGACACAGCGGGATTGAAATTAAACATTGAAAAATGTCAATTTTTTCAAAAAGAAGTCATTTATTTGGGTTTTCAATTGGACACCAAAACAGTAAGATTAGCCGAAGACAGAGTCAAGCTCATAGATGAATACCCAAGACCAACGAATTTGAAAACATTGAGAGGTTTTCTTGGCACGATTAATTATTTTAAAAAACTGATTCCCGATTTGAGCCAAAAGGAAATCCCTCTGATAAAGTTGCTTAAAAAAGGAATAAAATGGAATTGGAAAGAAGAACAGGAGGAAGCTTTCGAAACATTAAAACGAGAATTCGCAAAAGGAACGAAAATATACCACCCCATTTACAATTTACCTTTTATACTCCGAACTGATGCGTCCATACAAAAATTTGCAGGAGTTCTGTCTCAAATACAAAACGACCAAGAAGTGCCGATATGTTTTATATCGCGAGTGACTAAAACACATGAGAGAAAATATAGTGTTACAGAATTGGAGTTTGCCAGTGTACTATATTGCGTAAACAAATTGAGGTTTTACTTATTGGGAGCAAAATTCACAATCGAAACAGACCATGCAGCTTTAGTACATATCATGAAGAATAGATTAGTAAATAATAGAATACATAGAGGCATTCTATTATTACAGGAGTATGATTTTGAGTTCCGATATATAAAAGGAAAAGACAACATAATAGCCGACGCTCTAACACGGGATGAGGACACGGGAAAAAAGGAAACAATTACTCTACAGGTGGGACTAAATAGATTAATACAAGAAGAAGGGATATATTCGTTAAATGAGATAAGGTCAAACCAAGAAGACCTAGAGGAAAGAGAGAAAAGAAGAGCGGAAGTAGAAAATGACATATATTTTAAGAGAATAGACGGAAAGGAACTATATTTAGTGACACAGACATTGGCCGAAAAGATAATAAAGAAATTACATGAGGACAATGGGCATATCGGTAGCAGAAAAGTTTGGCTCGTTTTTAGGGAAAATTACATCAGCCGACAGGATTACCGCATTGCAAAGGAAATTACCCAGAAGTGCGATGTATGTCAAAAATATAAGAGTCGGAATTTCAAAAACGAAAATGTTGCCAAAAATATTGAAGCCCGAAACAAACTAGACATTGTAGCAATAGATATGTTAAGCGATCTAATTATGACCACTAAAAGGAACAAACATATTCTGGTAATGGTGGATGTGTTTTCAAAATACGTAAAATTATATAGTTGCCGCACCACAAAGGGGGAGGAAATATTAAGAAAAATCGACAATTTTATAGCCATAGTAGGAACACCAAAAAAGATTCTACTGGACAATGCAACGTATTTCCGAAATGATCGTTTCAAGGGACAACTTCGAGAACGAGGAATAGAGACAAAATTTGTCAGCATCAGGCATCCACAGAGTAATCCTTCGGAACGATTCATACAGGAAGTGACGAAATTTCTTCGCATTGCAACAGATGGTCAACATCGCCACTGGGACAGGAAAATGGCGGAAATAGAAAGGTATCTAAATACAATTCCGAGCACAGTAACAAAAGAGACCCCAGAATACATCATGAAGGGTGTATTGCCGATAAGGCCATGGGAAGACCAAGAGCCAAAAGAATATCAACAGGTGATTGAAACCGTACAGAGAAGATTACGGCGAAGCAACGAAAAATATATCCAAAGACAGGAACAAAATAGAAAAAGAAGACCAGTGACTTTCCAAAAGGGTGAAAAAGTACTCGTGAGGGCATTACGAGTATCAAATCTTCCTGGGGGCATTTGCGCAAAGTTGATGCCTGTTTTCGAAGGCCCGTATATCGTGAATAATGAAAATGGGATAAATAGTTATGAGTTGAGGCACAGGAACTCGGAAAAGATCCGAGGAATTTATAATATTCACGATGTATACAAATATCACGAATAAAAGACAGAATTACATGAAGTAGATAGTAAGTTAAGGTATAAGACATAGATTAAAGTAATGAAATATACAGGGAGTTGGTTTTGCCTCGAGAAAATTTATTTAAAAATGCAGATAAATTTTATCGAATACAAGGCGGGGATTTGTTATATTTCTATTTGATATGAAAATTAAAATTTGATAATTATAGACAAAATTCAATTTAATATAAAATATTTTCAATTTTCTCAACCACGGGCATATAAATTTAGAACAACCTGTATACAACAAATTGTTATATTTAATTTTAAGAAGTGATTAAATAAGACTCAAGTGAAATCGTTAATAGGTCATTATCGTTGTTCGCGGAAGGATCGGTCATTAGCCGATGCTAATTAAGACTAAGTGGAAATAGAGAATAGGTCATTAAAATTTGTATATAGTAGAAAGTAATTTTAGAATGGGAATTAACTATTTTCTTTGAAATCCATTAAGCATATTTAGAAAGTTTAAAAATTGGTTTTGAGGAATACTGCGAATGAGAGTTGGTGGTGGAAGTTTGATTTGTGAATCTGGAAGGGATATTTAGAAAGTAGGGGAATGAATGACAAAGTGAGATCAGAATGTTTTGAGCTGTCGAGAAGTGAAGTCGAGTAGTAGACGGTAGTGTACGGAGAGTGAGAAAGCCTGTGTAGTTCCGTGAGTGTGGAGTATCTATCGTAGAACGAGAGGTAGGCCAGGTTGAGAGTAAAAGAACCTCCTTGAGCCAAGAGTTCCCGGTAGCTGATTGCAGTTTCGAAAAAGGTAGAAGACAGCATCACGACAGAAGCAGGAAACGAGAGCTATACGAGCTAGTTTCAGAGGAGAACATTACTGGAAGCCAGGACGAGGTTTTGATTGCAGCCAAGGATAGCAGGAAACGGGTCTTGTGTGAAGACTTTCTCAGTGCACCAGAAAAAGGTCAGTCTCATTTTTTTGGACATGAATGTATGGGTTTTTCGTAGTAAATACCACATTTAAAATTGAAGAAACATAATCAATAATATCAGAAAAGCTTCATCAAACTTAAATAGAATTGTTGCTAATAAATTATAATAGTTAAATGTTAATAAAAACTTTCAATTGGAAATCAAAAGAAAATAAGATTCCCATGTGTAAATGTTATGTTTAAGAATAATAAGATATAGCAAATATTAAGCAGTGATTGCCATTTGAATAAAATAAACAATATTTTGATTACAATTGTAACCCATATGTGTTATTATTTTACTCTTTTCTTTCCTATCCCGATTAGGAACCATTAAGAAATACTTAGAAGCCACGTATGTAAGTAATTAATTTTATAAAAAGCCCTGAGATTGAAAACATATTGATATGTGATCTGGTAAATTAATTAGATTATTAGTAATGCATTGATTAAATTAAATGACATATAAAATTATCATCTCATATCAATAATCAAGATCACAACAATATATATGAACTAGGATTAATTCAGTGTCAAGTCAAAGTTTTTACATAAAAACTGCAACAAACCTAATTGTTTATTTTACATGACAGTTCATTTACCAATAAAAGAGCATCGTGTAGAATTATTTCATCGGCGCAGAATATATGTTTAATCATAAAGTGAAATAACTACAAACTATCAAAACAACAACCCATTTGCACCCTTAACAATAGACGAGAGGATTAGCATTTACTAAAATCTAAGAGCTTACTAATTAAACTCTCCACACCAACCTTTAGAATTCCTCTAACCCGTATTATTTTGGTGAAATTAATTTTTAACCTGTACTGTGCAAAAGTTAAAAACTTTGACTGCCAATTCCCACAAACTGTGTTTTTTGAGTTATTTCTTTTTTTTATTAAAGGTGCGATATTATTAATAAATATATTATTGTTATATAAATATAATAATAATAATGTTACTTCTTACTATAATATACAATATAAAACTTTTTCTTCTTGTAGTGACTATTCGTTTTGGATTTCAAACATAAAAGTTTACCAAGAAAATTAGATACAGTGGTAAATAGACTGTATATTATAATGGTAATATTACTAAATTATTTTCTGTCAAAATTTAATACAAGTTACGTAAAAATTTTCCGAGCGCGAGGATTTGAAGCGAGCCGGGAGCCGGGGGAATAATTAATAATAATTAAATGTAATTATATTTTATAATAATTATTATTTTAAGATAATAGAAGTCTTTCTTTAGTCAATGACTGTAAAATAATTTCTTAATTGTTATAAATAAAGGCACTACGATTTAAGAAAAAAAAAACAATTATCTCGGCTTCAGTTAGTTGTAGAAAATTTTTATTTTTTTATAAATCTTCGTTTCGTCTTCAGCATCAATAATCTGTAAGTTAGAAACTTATAGGATGTACAGGGCCGCTTAAGCTCTAAATGTTTATAACGAAATTTGCCCCCTTATTTTCAAACCCAAAAATTATCTCGGCTTCAGTTGGTCGTAGAAATTTTTTATTTTTTTATAAATCTTCGTTTGATCTTCAGCAACAATAACTGTAAGTAAGAAACTCATAGGATGTACAGGGCCGCTTCAGCTCTAAATGTTTATAACAAAATTTGTCCCCTTATTTTCAAACCCAAAAATTAGAGGTTTAAAAATATTTTACCCATTTATTTGCATCAGAATATAAAAATATAACTCTTTATAATACTAAAAGTTTGTATTATTGTAATAAAGTTAATTAGTAAAAAGTGCCTTTAGTTATTCCTAGCTTCCGAAATTCAAAACCAGTGAAAAATTATTCCTTAACGTTGAAAAAACCCAACATCGATTTCCACTCCGAAAATCATTCTCTAAAAATATTATTTTAAAATATCCTGGGAAAATGTATATGTCTTTTCAAAATGGACATACTTGGCATAGACCTTGAGGGCCACAGCAGGTCTGTGGTTGAAAAAATTTTGGGGATGGTGTTATTACCTTCATTCATTCATTAGTTAAGCGTTACAGGGATAGTAGCTGTCGCAATGGCGTTCAAAATTCCATACTTGGGTGATGTGGATTACTTCTCTGTCATTTATAGCTTGCGGTGTGTCTTTTCTGTTATCGTGACTCTTTTCCATTTTTTCCTGTCATTGCACTGAACTTGACATTGTTCTTATGTCTTCTACATCATCCAGCCATCTTCTTCTGGGTCTTCCTCTACACCTGGGCCATAGTGGTGTCCAGTTAGTTATCCTTCTCAATATATCTGATTGTAAGCATCTCTGTATATATAACCTATCCGTTCTAAGCGAAGAGGTTTTATATATGTGGAAAAACAGTTTCAAAAACAAACATAAAACTAATAAAAACAAAAAATAATGAAGTACTAACTAGCAAAACAGACATATCAAATGAATTTGTTGACTACTATACCGATTTAGGAAAACGATATGCAGAAATTATCTCTGAGCCAACTGAATTTCGAGCAAACATATTGGAAATAAATAATAGTATGTACCTGTCTACAACAACTGAAAATGAAGTTGAAGAAATTATAAAATCTTTAAAAGATAAAAAGTCACCAGGGCACGATAATATTAGAAATAAAACTTTAAAAGAAATAACAAAACAGATTTCAAATCCCTTAACATACATAATAAATTCATATCTTAATTTAGGCATTTTTCCAAATATATTAAAAATTGGAACTATTAAACCACTATTCAAATCTGGCGAAGAAACATATTGTCAAAATTATAGGCCTATATCCCTAACCTCAAATATAGGCAAAATATTCGAAAAAATAATTAAAATAAGACTCACACATTTTTTAAAAAAATTTAATATACTATCTGAATGTCAATATGGGTTTCAAGAGGGAAAATCAACAGAAGATGCAATCTGTGCTCTAACAGCTAAAATCTACAAAGCTCTTGATAATGCAAAACCATCTCTTTGTATATTTGTAGATTTAGCAAAGGCATTTGATACAGTTTCACATAAAATACTGCTAAATAAACTTCAAAAATATGGTATAAGAAGACTTGCATATAACATCCTAGAAAGTTATCTGCTAAATAGACAACAACATGTTTCTATAGATGGAGAACTCAGTAAAGGAAGAATTATATCTTACAGAGTACCACAGGGAACAGTCTTGGGACCAATTCTCTTCAATATTTATATCAATGATCTATTCAGGCTGAATGTCACAGGTAAGATAATAAGTTTTGCAGATGACACAGCTATTTTCTATGATGCAAATACATGAAATAATTTAAAACAAAAAGCTGAAACAGATTTTGCTACAATTTAGAAATGGTTTCAGTTTAATAAACTTACCTTAAATATAGAAAAAACAAAATATATACCATTTACATCATATGTTAATAACCTCCCAAATCTTGGCTCATTAAAAATTGATGCAAAAAATGAAATTCCACATACATACGAGATTAAATATCTAGGTATAATAATTGATAAACATTTACGATGGAACACCCAAGCAAATAATATAGTAAATAAATTAAGAGGACTCTTATTAGTATGGTATAGTTAGACCCAAACCCAGACATCCAAAGTGAAAGTTATCCTCCAACACCAAATTGTTCTATATGGTCCACATAATATTCAGAAAAAAGTCACACCATTTTGAGCGTCGGGTTTGGGGGGGAGAGGGGGGAGAAATCTGCAAATTCATAGTTTTTTACGTTTTTCGTCAATATTTCTAAAACTAAGGGGTTTAGCATTAACAACCCTCTATACAAAATTGTTCTACATTAAATTTGAAATAAAAAAGGCTCTATGCATAACACTTCTAAAATGAACGGCTCCAAAGTTACGGAGGTAGTATAGTATATTTGGTCCAAAAAAAGGCCTAACCCAGACATCCAAAGTAAAAGTTTTCCTTCAACACCAAATTGTTCTATATGGTCCACATATTGTTCAGTAAAAAGTTACACCATTTTGAGAGTCCGGTTTGGGGGGGAAATGGGGGAGAAGTCGGTAAATTAGTAGTTTTTTTAAGTTTTTCGTCAATATTTCTAAAACTATGCTTTAGCGCAAGAAATGTTCTACAGAAAAATGTTCTACATAAAATTCAAAACCAAAAAGGTTCTACGCATAATTGTTATAAAATCAACGGTTCCAGAGTTACGGAGGGTGAAAAGTGGAGGTTTTCGATACTTTTTATATGTACCGATTTCTCCCCCCTCTCCCACCCAAACCCGACGCTCAAAATGGTGTGACTTTTTTCTGAACATTATGTGGACCATATAGAACAATTTGGTGTTGGAGGATAACTTTCACTTTGGATGTCTGGGTTTTTGGTATAGTTATATCATAAATATTTCCCAAAAAATATAAAAAGTATCGAAAACCTCGACTTTTCACCCTCCGTAACTCTGGAACCGTTGATTTTATAACAATTATGTATCAAATATTTTTTGTTTTAAATTTCATGTAGAATATTTTTGTATATAACATTGTTTACGCTAAAGCATAGTTTTAGAAATATTGACGAAAAACTTAAAAAAAACTACTAATTTATCGGCTTCTCTCCTATCTCCCTCCCAAACCGGACGCTCAAAATGGTGTAACTTTTTACGGAACAGTATGTGGACCATATAGAACATTTTGGTGTTGGAGGAAAACTTTTACTTTGGATGTTTGGGTTAGGCCTTTTTTTGGACCAGTTATACTATACTACCTCCGTAACTTTGGAACCATTCATTTTAGAAAGATTATGCATAGGGCCTTTTTTATTTCAAATTTAATGTAGAACAATTTTGTATAGAAGGTTGTTCATGCTAAACCGCATAGTTTTAGAAATATTGGCGAAAAACTTAAAAAACTACGAATTTACCGATTTCTCCCCCCTCTCCACCCCAAACCCGACGCACAAAATGGTGTGACTTTTTTCTGGACATTGTGTGGACCATATAGAACAATTTGGTGTTGAAGGATAACTTTCACTTTGGATGTCTGGGTTATGCCATCTTTTGGATCAACTATACTATACTATATCAAGATTTAAATTTTTAAAACAATTTTTAGGAATAACTCATTTGCGAATTCTTTATTATGCACTTATACAATATCAACTTACATATGGCCTTTTAGGATGGGGTGGAATACGCAATAATTACTTACATTATAAAAATATTATTCAGAAATGGTTAATCAGAATTATATACGGAAAAAATTTAAGGTATTCTAGTGAGCTGTTATATAACGAAAGTAAATTTTTAAATGTACGTAAATTATTCTGTTATAAAGCTGTTATATATATACATGAAAAAAAGATAATATTAAATTTTAACAGTCATGCCCACCAAACTAGATATATAAAACATAATACAATTCTACCAAAATGTAATAAATCCATCCTTCAAAGATATGTTGGTTACATAGGGCCCAAATTGTACAATTTGCTACCGGATAATTTAAAACAATTTAAAAATTATAAAAAACATAGGTATAAATATGAAATTAAACAATGGATTGGGAACAAATCAACAAAATTCTGCGAGGAATTTATTAATGGACAATAATTTTTTAATAAATAAACTTAAATAAGAAATAAAAAATTGTATCGAAATTAAAAATTGTATCTAAATAGATTTTTATTATCAACTGCGACATTTCTTGAATTATTGATGGCCACATTTATATCACAAATTATATTAAAATTATTATATTTTTATTTTTTCTTAATTAATATTAAAGAGTTTTTAGTATTTTTATAAATTTTTATATAACTGTATACATTTATACATTTGTTAAATATTTTTTGTGTTCGTTTATATTTGTAAATTAGTATATTATATTTTTAAGTCTCACGCACAAGGGGTGCTACTTTTGTATGTATATTAGTAATATATATACAGGGTAGCTCAACTTCAGTGAGTTATTTATGTTTATTTAGGTAGTACTCATTATGCTTTTTATTATTATTTTTTTGTAAATCTTTATTGTTATTCCTAAATAAACATTATTATTATTAATAAAATAAAAATTTTATTTTTTAATTAAGTTGCAATGCGAAGGCAAAACAATCTTACTTTTCAATTAGAATACGGAGCGCAGTCCAGTTCCTTGAATCGTCCTCCATCATGGAGAACAAGCCTACGTTCTTTCCGATGAGGCTCCAATAAGAGCCGAAAATCGCGATTCAAGGGACTGGACTGCGCTCCGTATTCTAATTGAAAAGTAAGATTATTTTGCCTTCGCATTGCAACTGAATTAAAAATAAAAGTTTTATTTTATTTTTATATTGGTCTTTACTCCTTCGAGTAACTAGGTCCATTTTCTGTTGGAATTTACCAGCTGAACAGACGGGGTCGTGAATTGTAAGTTTTTTGAATTCCCTCTTGTCTTCTTCGCTTCAGCATCCATTTGGCTTGCAAATTTTAGAAGCCTTGGAGGTGATCCTAAGGAAATGGACCAATAAGTGTTCGATTTAAAAATCTTTTAGTAATGTTTTAATATTTTCTAAATATTATTAATAATGCTATTAGGATCGAAAACTTCATCTTTTTATTATTATTATTATTATGATATCTGACTATATTTTCTCTCTTTAATTCTTCTTTAATTTCGGCATTTGTTTTCATTCGGGTTTATTCCTCTCTTGTTACATTGTGGACCAGTATTGTTCTCATTATTTTTCTTTCAAATTTCAGAAGGGTATCTTCCTCTTTCTTGCTAATCGTTGTTGCTTCCATCCCATATGTAACAACAGGTGTTATTAATGTCTTATATAGGTTCGTCTTGTTCTCTTACTTAGAGTCTTGCTTCTCAGCAGATTTGTATTCATTCCATATGTTTTTTTGCCTTTCAGAATTCTTTCCTCTGTTCTCTCTTTTCCGGTTATTCCTATTGTTACTTCCAAGTAGCTAAAGGTGAACACAGTTTCTTTATGATTCTGTGTTATTAGATGTTTCTGAGTTGTAGTGTCATCCTTCCCTATCGTCATGTATTTAGTTTTGTACTGATTTATCTCCAGCCCTATTCGCTTCGCTTCCTTATCTAATTTTTCCACTGCGTTTGTGTCATCTTTGTCTTCGCTATGATGACTAGATCATCTGCATATGCTACTAGTTGAAGTTGGTCTGTAATAATGTTTTTGTTTGCAAAGTTCTTCCTTCTTATTATTATTTCCAACATCAGGTTAAAAATAGTGTCGGTGAGATATATTTACCTTGTTTCATGCCTTTGTTTACATTGATCTCCTTAGAAGTTGTTACGTTGAAACTGATCTTTGCGGTGGTGTTCTTTAGGCTCACTGTTAGCATATGGCTTAATTTTATGGGATTCCAAGATTCTCTTTCTCTTCCAAGATCATTTTGGTTCGATTATTGTGTCAAAAGCGCTTTTGAAATCTATGAATATTAGGTGTAGGTATTTCTATGGATACAATTTTCTAGATTTGTTAATTATCTGCTCCACTGTATGAATGGAAATAATTGTCGATCATCCCGGTCTGAACCCGTTTTGGTATTCTCCTAATAGACCAGGGCGCATCTGTAAAAATATTAGTACATTTGGACGTTGAGAGGTGACTCAAATTTTTTTGCAGAAATTGCTTAAAAATAAATCAAATACTAATATCTGAGTTATCCTCCCTCTCAAAAAGGTCCGGAACATTGTTTAAATAATCAAAATGTCAAAAAATTAAGGAAAAATTCGATTTTTTTCTTGGTTTTTTGATTATAACTTTAAAAGTATTCATTTACGAGAAAAGTTGTACTGACATAAAAGTTGCGTAATTAAATTTGTTACAATATAGAATTAGTTAAAAATTTAAAAAATAGTCACCCTTGTTGCAAAATAGCAATAATTGTGAAAAAAACATACAAAAACAAGTATTCGCATTTTACGTTTTTCAACCATTTATGCTACACTTAGGACCTTCATATTTCACCCTGAAAAACTTTATGATACAGTAAATCAATGCTGTAAATGTCATTAAGATCGGTTCAATAGATTTTTCAAAATAAATTTTGCAATCCAGCTTTCGTAAAAAAAATTCATTTCTTCAAAATGTTACAGGACTGAAAATAAAGCAGATAGTAAGTTGAAAATTCTTTTGCATATAGAAGTGTACTGTACCTTTCATTTGCAATTTTGCAAAATTAAAATTGATTAACATCACGGCGTCAGGAATTTTTTTAAATAAACATTAATTATTGGTGCTACGCGCAGGACAGCTGATAGTTTGCTCTGATTGGGCATTCCTATGACCTTTGATAATGATTGATACATTTTAATTTTTGTTACATTTCGATATAAATAAATAAATTTGTTTATTGCAAAATAAAAACACATACTCTATCCTTTGAAATGACACTTTTATTAGCAAAAACTTTCTTTGTTCATATATTTTAACTTAAATAATAAAAGTTTATTATTTTTAAACATATGCAATTGTTTAAACAATATTTCACAAACAATAATAAAATTAGTTTGATTTTTGTGGAATTAAAATATTAAAATACAACAAAATATAGAGTAAGAAAATAATATATTAGATAAAGATTGGAAGAAATTTTGGTGGAAATCAACTTATGTGAATCGAACACCGCTGTCCTGCGCGTAGCACCAAAAATTATTGTTTATTTTAAAAATTTTCTGACGCCGTGTTAATTAATCGATTTTAATTTTGAAAATTGCAACTGAAAGGTACAGTACACTTCTATAAGCAAAAACAATTTTAACTTGCTATCTGCTTTATTTTCAGTCCTGAAACATTTTGAAAAAATGAATTTTTTTTGCGAAAGCTGGATTGTAAAATTTATTTTGCAAAATCTATTGAACCGATCTTAATCAAATTTACAGTATTGTTTTACTGTATCATAAAGTTTTTATGAGTGAAATATGAAGGTCCTAAGTATAGCATAAATGGTTGAAAAACGTAAAATGCAAATTCTTGTTTTTGTATGTTTTTTTCGCAATTATTGCTATTTTGCAACTAGGGTGACTATTTTTTAAATTTTTAACCAATTCTATATTGTAGGAAATTGAATTGCGCAACTTTTATGTCAGTACAACTTTTCTCGGAAATGAATACTTTTAAAGTTATAATCAAAAAACCAAGAAAAAAATCGAATTTTTCCTTCAATTTTTGACATTTTGATTATTTAAACAATGTTCCGGACCTTTTTGAGAGGGAGGATAACTCAAATATTATTATTTGATTTATTTTCAAGCAATTTCTGCAAAAAAATTTGAGTCACCTCTCAACGTCCATCTCAAAACAGATGCGCCCTGGACTATAAATATTCGTTCAGCGCATAATTTAAGTCTCATGTTGATTATGTTTGCTAAAATTTTATATGCGGTTTTTAATTAAGTTATTTCTCTCTAATTCTCGCATTTCTCCCGATCTCCTTTTTTATATATCCGTACCTTAGAGCAAAACTGTATTAAGTCCAAAATTTCAGTTTTCTACACTTTTGGCTCACTGGACTTACAATTTTGCGCTCTATTCACTGGTGTTTCTTATTTACTATTTTGACTGAAACTAACCAAAATAACATTTTATGAACAGTATGAAATCCACATTGCGCTTAGAGCAACCAGTATCTTCTGCATTTTAAATGTATTAGATCCAAAATGTTGTCAATTTCCAGGGCAAACCCATATTATGTCCAACAAAAAGTATTATGTCTTACATAATGCAATTCAGACAAAGCATTAAGTCTACAATCTTTTAAAATTTGGCAAGTCTGTGCCTCAGAGAGCAAACATTAACCGACAATTTTGAAATCATGAGACAACCATAGATCCAAAAAGACAGTTTTTATATTCTTGTCTTGGAAGAACGTGTATCAAAAGAAAAAGAGAACGAACAGGTGCTCGAGCTAGTAAAAGCCATTGTAACGAAATATTTTGTTACCATTGAAAAAAAGAGGTTTCAAGTCTGCAGTAAGTTCTTTTTGCGTACTCTAGATATTCTTCAATCTTTTGTTAGGTTGAGAAAATGCAAACAAGTGGAGCTGTAGAATATTGCAAAAGAGGAAAGCAGCCATCTAGCAATAAATTAAAGAATGAGGTAAAGAATAGGACTTATGAGCATATCGCCTATCAATGTGAAGAATCACATTATAGTCGAAGAGGGACGCCGAACAATTATTTAGGAGGTCACTAAAATATTTTTACAATGTTTTGGATGTATAAGGAATAATGTGATTTGAAAAACATTTCTTCGAATGAAGTAGACAAACAATTACTTTTCAATCACTATGGCTTTTTATCAACAAAACTATGTTTTTAACCCCTACTCAATATAGTCCTGTCGCCAGGGGGGTACAACGGCCTCGTTAATTCAGATGGACTTACCCAAGTTTTTTTTATGTATTTTGACCCGTAGAACACGAATTTTTTGGGTAACAGTTGATCCGGATGTCGATAAGATTGTTATAGACCAAGAACTTGAGGAATCAAATAACAGCGATTTTTGGCAAAACAAAACAATATTTTGTATTTTTTGGGTCATTTTAAGCAAAAAATATTTCTACAAGTTTTTTAGTAGGATGCACAGTTTTCGAGATAAACGCGGTTGAACTTTCAAAAAATCGAAAAACTGCAATTTTTAAACCCGAATAACTTTTGATTAAAAAGTAAAACAGCAATTCTGCTTAGCGCCTTTGAAAGTTCAAGTCAAATTATGTCGGTTTTGATTATTTGCATTGCTAAAAATTTATTGTGTTATTGTTAAACAAAGCTACAAACAACTAGTGCGTGAGTGATGTTTCTATGATTTCTCATTTAAAATCGAACGAGTAGGTAGAATAGGTACTAGTGCAATCAAGACTATTTCTACGTTACATGCGTTAAAACGCATGTAAAAGCACGGGAAACCCTACGTGTTTATAGCTTTGTTAAACAATAAAAAAATAAATTTTTACCAATGCAAATAATCAAAACCGATATAATTTGACTTAAACTTTCAAATGCGGTAAGCAGACTTGCTATTTTATTTTTTAATCAAAAGTTATTCGGGTTCAAAAATTGCAATTTTTCGATTTTTTTAAAGTTCAACCGCGTTTATCTCGAAAACTGTGCATCCTACGAAAAAACTTGTAAAAATATTTTTTACTTAAAATGGCCCAAAAAATACAAAATATTGTTTTGTTTTGCCAAAAATCGCTGTTATTTGATTCCTCAAGTTCTTGGTCTATAACAATCTTATCGACATCCGGATCAACTGTTACCCAAAAAATTCGTGTTCTACGGGTCAAAATACATAAAAGAAACTTGAGTAAGTCCATCTGAATTAACGAGGCCGTTGTACCCCCCCTGGCGACAGGACTAATATAATGTAAGTATATTTTTCCGTCAGTATCAGTCTGTTTTATGGATTTTATACTGTCGCCCTTTCAAATTCGTTCTATTCCATCTTTATCAAAAATCCAAGTTTCGCCTCAATAAACAAATCAAATTTTAATTTTTGAAGATATTCTTCTTTAGGCGCGATTCGATTTAGGGTAAAATTGTACATAAATCTGCGCGCCTGCGCACACAGACAGTATGTAGTTCCTTGCTAATCTTTCAATATAGGTGTTTATGTATCTGTATCCGTGCAAATAAGTCATTAAAATAAGTCATATATTAGTGTTTTTAGTAAATGTATTATTTATTATAGTTCTTGTGTTTTTGGATTTGTGTTTCTCTGTAGCAAAATAATAAAATATTTACACTATTTGTCGCCGTGTTGTGTAATTATATCCGAAACTTACATGTTAATTAGAAGGACCTCGCTGGTGTAGTTGCTAGGGCGTTAGCTTCGAGATTGGAATGACGCGGGTTCAAATCTTGGGCGATTCATATATTTTTTTTATTTTTGGTTGTTTTAATAGAATTTTTTTGAAAGTGGTAGATAAGAAAGTTAGTTTAATTTTTAAATAAAATACGAATAACCTGTTAAGTATATTTACTTCGTTGAAATTACCTATATAATAGAAGAATATCTTCTTACGTGCGTACAAAGTACACACACATTTTTTTTAAATTATTATGGTGTCTTGAACACTCGATTGTTTTATTAACAATACTAGTGTTTCCACACAAGGCTTTTCTATTGTCTTCCATTTTGAACCTAAGCTCAATCTGTTGAAAAACTCTTCAAATTACCCTGCAAATTTTTGATGTATTTCTGTCTTTAAATTTTTTAACACCGTCTCGAGAGAAACATGTTTTTTCGTCTTACGCATTCTATATTTTATATTGTCTCAAATTTCAAATTTGCAACACTCAGGAAGAGCCGTCTTTATGTGGTGTGGTATACGTTTATATTCTGCGATCTCTAATACTACATGATTTGCAGTTTTTCCCATTATTGGCAGTTTTCAACGAAAAAAAAACCGCTTTGAGCTAGGGATTTCGATCGTTGACAAAACACTGTGGTTTTCGGTTATACTGGATATTTTCACTTACGGTTTAACCTGGCGGTTATAGCCGGTCAAAAAAACCGGTTATATCAAAAACCCGTGTTCGGTTTTTTAATCAATAGCCAATACCCATCAGGTTACATTTACATTGCGCATTAGTTTGCGATACTCTATTCGAATCGATATCGATACTATTTAAAGGATATCTTCTTCTTCAGGTGCCATCTCCGCTACGGAGGTTGGCAATCATCATAGCTATTTTAATTTTTGAGGCAGTAGCTCTAAATAGTTGTTTTGAGCTGCATCCAAACCATTCTCTCAGGTTCTTCAGCCATGAAATTCGTCTTCTGCCGATACTTTTTCTGCCATCTATCTTTCCCTGCATTATGAGTCGCAGGATGCCATACTTCTCGCCCCGCATCACATGTCCGAGGTACTGTAGTTTTCTTTCTTTAATTGTAAGTTCAAAGTAAGTTTAAAGGATATACATACATATAAAGATACCAAGATAGTTAATCGATATATGAACTGTCCAGGATGACCTCTAGCAGGGCGAATCTGGTGGTCACAATTATTCTTCATTCTTCTGAGGACATCCTCTTTTACGATTTCTTAATAAACGAGATCTTAAGTATTTTCCGATATAGCAACATCTTAAAAGCTTCCAATGTTGTGCACTTATCTTGGTTTAAGATTCAAGATCCAACATCGTAAAAAAATAAAGAAAATATATAGCATCGCCACATTCTTACTTTTTTCTTAAGGGCGACGTTGTATCACTTGGAGGAGACCCTTATCCGGTTGAAGGTGGATTAATCTTTTCCAATGAGCGCTCTTAATATCCTGGTTGTTGGTCCGTTCTTCATCCGTTATGGAGCCGAGGTAGCTACAGTTCATAACTCTTTCTACTGGGGTTTGGTTGACCTATATTTGACTTCTGTAATCTTTTTCTTGCTAATTATTGTGAGATTTGTGTTCTATATTTACAGTAATCCACAATTTTGACAGACTGATGAAAATACAGTCGATCTATAATAGTCAAATCCCGTGTTTATTGTCCAGCAAATACTTGGTTTAAAGAATAATAATATTTATGAACTAGCGTATAGATTCTTATATCAGCTTATAGACGTTTCTCTGTAAATATATGAGGATTTTGTATATATGGAACACTTAACATAAAAAAACGTCCCCATTTTTTCTCTGAATTCATTATTTACTCCAGAGGTAACTTATCCGGTTTTTCTCCGGTTATTATTTTACAAAGGGAAAACCGGTTATAACCGGGACAAAAAACAACCTGAAAAACCGATTATTGCAGAGTGAAAAAAGCGGTTTTAGATTTTAACCGGTAGGCTTTTCCCATCCCTACTTTGAGCCATGTTCAACACATTGCAATTATTGATTTAGGCAGCAAGGGACACCGGGAAGTTTTTCTTTAAACATCTGCAGCCTCAACGGAGTCTACGAAAACTTTTTTCATAAAATTTATTAAACCATTCATTAACGAAAACAGATTTTTTATATCTTCTTCAATTCAACTTACCCCGTGAACAACAGAAGTGGAATGAATTAAGTTAGGAATAAAAACATCTCTATCTCTAGGAATAAAAAATAAAAAAATGATTTTAGGAAAATATACCTGATCTTGATTTGAGGCTTAACGTTTTTCACCTAGCTAATTAACACCTTAGATACATAAATGGACAAAAACATAAGGAATGGTTCTTTTCAAGTATTTTTGACATATTTGTGGTATTTTAAGGTTTGTTTGTCTTTTTGCCAAAAAGTTTATTTACTAAATCCATTACTTTTTTCAACGCTGAAAGTAAAAATCGTCATATAAAAAGTTTAGAGATGACCCAGTTCTCTTGAAAGACCACTGATGATAAAATCAAATTAAAACAATTGCTTAATATAAATCACTCGGTGGTGAAACATGGAGCCGAACATTACTTCCAGCTCCCTCATTGTGTTTGACGTATAAATTCTTGGAAAATACTGTTCCGGGACCGTTGTGCTACTTCATATAATATAAGAAACACGAAACTAGGTTAAACGTCAACCATTATTTAATGTTTTTATACCTTTCCACCATTATTTCCAGAAAAGAGAATAAAGATATACAAACAAAACTCACAAAATTAAAGTTATATCTAATAAAATGGCTGCTGCGATAACCCCAAAGTTGCTGCTACTTGTTTTCTGTTTGTTTTCTTTTACCGCGAAATGACATAATCTGATATGGTAATGTTGTTTCTCTTTGCAGTTTACCGATCTTATTAGCACAACTTTTATTACGAGGAACGGTACATCATAAAAAAGTGTAGGTAAAGTTTTACATTAAAAACTCATTTATTTGGAAAGATATATACAAAATATGACTGTCAATTTTTAATAATTGTACTGTTGTTTAGTTTACCTACTTTTTATCTATTTCAATACTTCCAGTTTTGTTTAAATGCAGTTTTTATTTTCAACGAAAACTTTTCGTTTATAAATTTGCAAAAGTCTGTGTGTTATTGCGTTGCCGCTCCTGCAATACTTAGAGCAGGTGTATCGATGGATTCTTATGTAGTTTTGCCTTTTGAATCCAAATCTGAAAACGTCATTTCGATATATCTAACCGTCTTCGAGATAATCGACCTCAAAATCTAAAATGTGACGTCACAATCCGGTTATCTCCTACAGACCCACTGAACGTCAGCTCAAATGGTTGATTAGGAAGTAGGCTACTTTTCTTTTAAATCTCGATTTGCCAAGCATACGTTATCTACATTTGAGTTTGACACTTCGTGAATGTCAAACTAAATTTTAAATTAAGTATTAATAAAACAACAATGACATTTGCTAGTGAATTTAATTGAGTATTATATAAAGTAAATAAGATGTTCAAAAATACAATTTGAGTATAAATATTTTAAAAGCAATAATTTATTAACAGTTTTAAAAAGGTTTACACCAGTATAAATACGGCCTCCCCTTTATGATAAATGGACTGTTCCATTTGCTATAAAATTAAAATATTATGTATACCTAGTCGTTCCCTAAACTCGACACAACTGGATAGTGATTGTAGAAGGTAATTTTTTTGTTTTTTGAGAATTTTGCCGAAATTGGCAAAATTACTAATTATTTAGTAATAATTATTAACTATTTAGAAATTATTTTTTTGTCGAATTGGCAAAATTATTGACTAAAATCACTAGCCAGTATTGTGGTTGTGTACATCCTTCTAATGGAAAAAAATATTTGAAGATTTTTCTCAAATTATGGATACCAAGAACATTTTCATTTATAAATCTTTTATTTTTAATTTGACAAATAAAAGTTATTCTTCATAAAAAGCTCTTCTTGTTCTAAGATTTATGATGCAACCGTGTTCCAAAAGTAAGGGAATGGTCGAATATTTCGCGAAATAAACATCGGATGGAAAAACTGAAAAATACGTGTTCAATCATTTTCAAAAATCTATCCAATGACACCAAACACCAACTCCCACTACACCCCCTGGAGGTGGGGTGGGGGGTAACTTTAAAATCTTAAATGGAAACCCCTAGTTTTTCTTGCAGATTTGCATTCGTTACGTAAAAGTAAGCAACTTTTATGCAAGACATTTTTTCAAACTGTGGATAGATAGCGCTATAATTGGGAAAACCCATTTATCCTGATACCATAGGTAAATTATAGAAACGGTCTAATATCTCGAGAAATACACTTCCAAATAAGAAACCAAAAAACAGGTTTTTAATATTTTTCGAAAACCTATCGATAAACACTAAACATGAATGACCCTCCAACCCACCCCCTGGAGGTGGGGTGGGAGGTAACTTTAAAATCTTAAATAGCAACCCCTACTTTTTATTGCAGATTCGAATTCGTCATGAAAAATTAAGCAACATTTATTCGAAACATTGTTTGAAAATGCTGATAGATGGCGCTAATAAATCGTATTTTTCCAATTAAAGCGCCATCTATCAACAATCCTAAAAAATGTTTCGAATAAATGTTGCTTAATTTTTCATGACGAATCCGAATCTGTAATAAAAAGTGGGGGTTGCTATTTAAGATTTTAAAGTTACTCCCCACCCCACCTCCAAGGGGTGGGTAGGAGGGTCATGTTTAGTGTTATTCGATAGGTTTTCGAAAAGTATTAAAAACCTTTTTTTTGGTTTCTCATTTGGAAGTGTATTTCTCGAGATTTTAGACCGTCTCTATAATTTACCTATAGTATCAGGATAAATCGTTTTTCTCAATTATAGCGCCATCTATCCACAGTTCGAAAAAATGTCTTGAATAAAAGTTGCTTACTTTTACGTAACGAATCCAAATCTGCAAGAAAATCTAGGGATTTCCATTTGAGATTTTAAAGTTACCCTCCACCCCACCTCCAGGGGGTGTAGTGGAGGTTGGTGTTTGGTGTCATTGGATAGATTTTTGAAAATGATTGAACACGTATTTTTCAGTTTTTCGATCGGATGTTCAGTTCGTGAAATATTCGACCGTTCCACTACTTTTGGGACACCTTGTATAAAATTTTATTAATTTTATACGAGGTATATAAAAAATATTAATTTCGATCAAGAGTAAACTACCTTTATAGTTCATAACATTTAAATTAGAATGATATAATTGCACATTAAGACATAATTATTAATTCTAAATAGAAATTTTCCATATTATGAATTAAAATACGTACATAAATATACAAAGTTTTCGTTATGACAATACTCGCATTTTCAGCTTGTTTATTATGTATTTAAATTTATTTTTTTCTCTTTGAATTGTAGAATCTCTCTAAATTAGCAATGGTCTTTGACTTGTCAAATTTCATACAGCTGTGCTTTGTTCTTCAGTGTTATCATCTGAACAATATCGTGTGAAGTGTTTCTTACTTAACCCTTAACTACTGACATGGATGTTTCGGGACATACTCGTCGACTCTGTCAAGTGGTATGTTATACCGTTGCCTATTCTCCTTTGTTTTCAATATAGTCCAGGACGCATCTGTTTTGACATGGACGTTGAGAGGTGACTCATATTTTTTTGCAAAAATTGCTTGGAAATAACTCATATAATAATAATTGAGTTATTCTTCAACTCAAAAAGGTCCGGAATATAATTTAATTAATCAAAATGTCAAAATATGAAGGAAAAATTCGATTTTTTTCTTCGTTTTTTGATTATAATTTTAAAAGTTTCACTTTCGAGAAAATTTGCACCGGCATAAAAGTTGCGCAATTAAATTTACTACAATATAGGAATGGTTAAAATGGTTGGTGTTGGAGGATAACTTTCACTTTGGATGTCTGTGTTATGCCAGTATTTGGATCAATTTTATCATACTAAAACTGAAAGTAAAGATGATTCAGATTTGATTACAGCGCAGGGCATCTAATTAGGCAGGACGGCTTTATGCATAACTCGACCAAGCGTCATTTTTTTATAATCGAGATAACAGCGGATGCTGGTGACACATAGCTAAAACTATCTTGGAAAAATCCCTGTTATTGTTACGTTAACGGTTACTAAGAAAAACAAAATTAAACCAAGCGACATTTTGTCTATTAAGGGTTTTTAGTTGTGCATAACAAGACTATATCCATAACAGCCATTCTTAGTTTCGCAATAGTAGACTAAGCGCCGACTAAACGTCTTTGGTCTGGTTATGCTAAACTAAGCGTTTGACCAGAATGAGATTTTTGTACCCCTTACGGCCGGTTTCACAAAGTAAAGTTAACTTGTGATTAAAAGATAACCAGACGTTACCCCAAAATATGCGTTTCAGTTTCATAATAGTTATCCTTTCGGGTATACCCATAAGGGAACCCACTCCAACCTCTGCCTAAAAATTCTGTCATTTAACCACAACTTCGCCGTTGAGCTGAAACTAAAACGCATATTTTGGAGTAACCTTTTAACCACAAGTTAACTTTACTTTGTAAAACCGGCCGTTAATGTACACATTAATTTTGAAGTTTCGGTCAAAAAATTATCGAATTTTTTTGAAGCAAAAATGTTGTGTTTATGTATAATTAAATTTAAAAATACAAATAATCTATATAAAATCTCCATATATAAGGCATAAAATAATTCTAAGAATAAAAACACGATTTACTTCAGACTGCTTCAAATACCCTAACCCCTAACATTTTGTATAAAAACAAAATACTGAAAATTCTACAAAATTCAATTCGTATCGACTGTCAAATGGTTCGGACTGTAAGTTATTAAAAATAAATCTCATTTAACAATGTCTTAACAGTGACTGAGCAATAAAAAAAGGTATCTATGTACCGCTGCAGTGCACTATCGCTTCGAATAACAACAGATTTTTAACAATTCAACAAAATTCAATTTATGAATTGTCAATGGTCCCTACTGCAAGTTAATAGATAAACAAATATCATTTTACATGACAACACAGTCTTGGCAATAAAAAAATGTATAGATGTAAAATAGCCGTTTGTATAACAAGGGAGGAAAGTGCTACTTTTCCTCCCAAAAATGAAGTTTACTGCCCGACGCGTAGCGGAGGGAAGTAATCATTCAAGGGAGGAAAAGGCACTTTACTCCCATGTTATACATATGGTTTTTCCACCGTCCTCAAATTAATAACAAGTCATTTTTCATTTTTACTTAATTTATTTATGTAATTAACCAACAAAATTTATTAAAACTAAAACTAACAAGTAGGTACAATATAACTGTCAACTGTCAAATATAAGTCAAACTATTAATGTAAACATTGTTAAATCAAAATAACAATCTACTGCTTTTTACCATTCTGCAAAATACTGGGTGTTTTATAAATAAAAGTTAAAATGTATAGATACTTACGTAATAGAAAATAGATATTGTACAGGGCGTCAATAAGTTATATTTCATGAATGACGTCACTTTTACTTTTCCTCCCTAGGGAGGAAAAGTAAAAGTGACGTCATGGTATTTCATTCATGAAGTATAACTTATTGACGCCCTGTACGATATCTATTTTCTATTACGTAAGTATCTATACATTTTAACGTTTATTTATAAAACGCCCTGTATTTTGCAGAATGGAAATAAACAGTAAATTTGTATTTTGATTTAACAATGTTTACATTAATAATTTGACTTATATTTGACAGTTGACAGTTATATTGTACCTACTTGTTAGTTTTAGTTTTAATTAATTTTGTTGGTTAGTTATATAAATAAATTAAGTAAAAATGAAAAATAACTTGTTATTAATTTGAGGAAGGTGGAAAAACCATATGTATAACATGGGAGTAAAGTGCCTTTTCTTCCCTTGAATGATTACTGCCCTCCGCTACGCGTCGGACAGTAAACTTCATTCTCGGAAGGAAAAGTAGGACTTTCCTCCCTTGTTATACAAATAGCTATTACCGCTATTTAGATAGTTTTAGTGTTCCCCTGTTTAAAAACTCTGTATACTTCAATTTTTTATTAATATACAGGGTGTCCCGAAAAGATTGGTCATAAATTATACCACAGATTCTGGGGTCAAAAATAGGTTGATTGAACCTCACTTACCTATATACAATAGTGCGCACAAAAAAAGTTACAGCCCTTTGAAGTTACAAACTAAAATCGATTTTTTTTATGTATCGAAAACTCTTTTTTTTTATTGAAAATGGACATGTGGCATTCTCATAGTAGTAGCATCTTTAAAAAAAATTAAACTGAAATTTGTGCACCCCATAAATATTTTATGGGGGTTTTGTTCCCTTAAACCCCCTAAGCTTTTGTGTACGATCCAATTAAATTATTATTGTTGCACTATTAGGTAAACACAATATTTTTAAAACTTTTTTGCCTCTTAGTACTGTTTCGATAAGCCAGTGTTTATCGAGATATTTTGAATATTTGTCGAATCCACCACATATTTGTATATGGTTAAGTACGATTATAGAGAGCTGTTAATAATCTGAAAATTTATTTATAATCTACATTATTAGGTATATTTAAAAAAATAAGCCACATCTCGATAAAAGGAGACTTATCAAAAAAAAGACTAGGAGGCAAAAAAGTTTTAAAAACACTGTGTTTACCTAATGGTACCACAATAATAGTTTAATTGGAACGTACACAAACATTTGGGGGGGGTTTAAAGGAACAAAACCCCCATAAATTTTTTATGTAAACATTTAAAAAAGAAGCCGCATCCCGATAAAAACTGGCTTATCTAAAAAATACCAAGAGGCAAAAAAGTTTAAGAAACGTTGTGTTTAACTAATAGTACCACAATAATGAATTAATTGGAACGTACACAAAAGTTTCGGGGGGTTTAAGGGAACAAAACCCCCATAAATTTTTTATGGGGTGGACAAATTTCACTATAATTTTTTTTAAGATATTCCTGCCATAAAAATGCCCCATGTCCAGTTTCAATAAAAAATCTCTAATAATTTTCGATATATTGAAAAAAATCGATTTTCATTTTGTAACTTCAAAGGGCTGTAACTTTTTTTATGAGCACATTTGTACTAAGGTAAGTTAGGTTCAATCGAACTACTTTTGAGCCCAGAATGTGTGGTATAATTTATGACCAATCTTTTCGGGACACCCTGTATAATTTTACCTGCATTGGAATTAACGCTATTGAACGGTAAAATAAATTTAGAGCAATAAAATAGAAAAAAAATTTATTTAATGATAATTGTAGCATTACACGTTTAACATAAAGATTAATAAAAATACTAGTTTATTTATTTAGTGATTATAAGAGGCATATTGCAATATTTTGTTTTGCATTAATAGACCAAATGACATAATTGGTAGTTGGTCTAATGTATAACAGCTAAACTTCCTAAAATATATTTAAGGCATAAGTAGATCAAGCGACATTTTATTTTTTTTTCTAGAATATGGTAGGTGCGATTATATTGAAACTTTGCAACCGAAAAGAGTTATAGGTGATCATTCTTCTGTTAAAATTTTGTGCAAATATGTAAATAAATGTATTTTGAAGAAACGAAAAACTTTGAAGCCATTTATCTCAAAACTATGTTTTGGCGCTTGGTCGAGTTAGGCATAACGCCGTCCCAGTATGTGCTTATACGTATCTCGATTTTAAATAAATCTTTAACTTGTCATTCATAGATGATGCTAGTTGCATCTTTGGTAATTACTTTAATAATTACCACGAAAATATGCCAGTATTTGATTCCAATTCAGTGCTTCCACAGAGGTGCTCTGATGAGATTTATTTAAAATCGAAATACGTATAACCACATATTGGATGCACTGTGCTGTAATAAAATCTAAATAATCTTTACTCTCAGTTTATTTTGATTCACTTTTGTGAATATAAAGGAACTAGTTTACTAAAGATTATTGTCGCGGTGAACGACAAATCGTGGATGCAATTTTACATTCCCTTGTCGACTAATTGATCACTCTGTTTTGCTATATATTTACACCTTAAAAGGCATCAGAGGACAATATTTCCAATTTTAGTTTTCCGCCTCTTTAGCTTGCAATATGGCGAAGTTTATTCACTAAAATATTGCAGATAACCATCTGCTTAGACGAAATCGCTGATCTAAGAGAGTTTATAATATTTCTATTTTTTGCCACTCAGGTACTCTTCCTCTGGACAACTTGCTAGGCTAACCCATTTCTTTTCATCCTTCCTCTCCCCTATCTCTTCCTCTTCTTGTAGCAGTTCGGCCACTTTCATAAAGCTGATGCCACTTAACACCCCTTCCAGGCCGCAAAAAAGGCAAAAAAGAAAGCAGCTAATCCTTTAAGAGGCGAAAGCTTTGGAGGTTGTCATGATTTTGTTATGATCTGTAGCGATATACAAATCAAAGCTGGACGAGCATTTTCAGGTGGTACTTGGTTGTAAACCGAGATCGGATAGAATGAACCGCCCTATAGGAACCTTCCTTACTCCCTCACTGCCTTATAGAAACTCAGAATTATTTGATGATAAATGCAAGGAAAGCATAACCAGAATACATGATTTGCAACCATTAATGCTGAATAATAATACATGATAAAGAGGTATAAAGAAAAATTTTGGGATATAAAGAAGTAAAAAGGGTACTAATTGGGCTAAAGGGTAATAAAAAGCTACTTAAAAAGCATAATGGAAATAACAACTTGTAGCCGTATTTTACCTTTACAAAAATGAAACTTTATACCAATTATTGTTTAAAAATTAAATAACGCAGGTATCGATTCGTTTGACATGTTTCCTTAAATTTGGCCAAAACATCAGACAAGGTTGTTCAATCACAAATAAATCCCTTAATATGTAATCTCACATTATTGTTAACTGCCTAATTTCTTATAGTTTCACTGTGCATAATTAAAATAAATATCGGTAATACAGTTTAATTCAGTGGCGTACTGAGCATGGTTCCGCTGGTTCCGCGGAACCAGGGCCCGGGCCACACAGGGGCCCGCTTTAATGCGCTTTTTGCTTCTTTTGTTTCTAATTTGATGGGGACATTTTGAACTACACAGGTACATACATAGGAAATGTAACTGCTTAATAGATTTTAATTTTTGGGTAGGTACTTATAAATAAAAACCAAGAATACCTATTCCTAAAAAAATTTAAAACAAAATTTATTGAAATACAGGGAATCCTGTTGTAAGGTTCCTTACACGTTTTACCTGCTTTCCAAAGCCCATGTTTCAACATTTGTAAAGACTCACCGACAGGGCCTGCCTACACGTGATAACTCAAACACTTGTGTATATTAGCAAGATTCATGAATAAGATGTAGATAAACTACAAAGTTGTAAATATGCATTGCAAGTTTTTTACGGCCATAAAAATAATCCCAATACAATAGGCTCGATACTCATGTTTATTGAACCGTCATCATTCAGCCTGTAGTTTTATAGAGGTAGGTAGACACTAATATATAGGCACTAATTTCTTTTTAAGAAAATCTCGTCGTTTGATAAAAGATATCAACCCCCACCGTTATCCAGTGGTTTTTTTGATATATTTTTTAGGTGTTTTATCTCCCTAGAGGTTTGTATGTAATTATTTAACTTATTTATAAATGTATATGCAATTTCAGAATCTATTTTGTTGATATAAATTTTATTCCAATGTTCATTTTTTAAAAGGTGTGTTAGTTTTCCGATATTAATGAGGTTTTTAATCATATGGTTTTTAATTATGACTGGAATTTTGGATGTAGAAAATTTTTGAGTTTCATTATTTATAAAAACGGCTGGCGTAAAGTGATCAATTATGTGATTATGAAAAACAATAGGATAATATTAATTTACTGTTTTAATAGTCTATTGTTTTTTTTTTAAGTTTCTAACATCAAATGTAAGTAAATTTCGATCAAATTAATGTTGGTATCTTTTTTTGGTTGGTAAAAAGTCGTGAAAATCACTTTCTTATTAGCATCCGAAATGATATTACCGCTTCACAAATTACTTTACTTATTGTTTATAAGATATATGTAAGATTCGTTGGTTCAAAGTGCCTATTTTTGAAAAGGCTGTAGTCAAACGGGCTTAAACGAGGCACTAATCACGAGTGTATGCAAAATTTGAACAGACATAACTTATAACCAATTTTTGACTTCAGGAAAACAAAAAGTCCAAAATATTCAGAATAGCAAAACCTATAATTTTTATACTAGTTAAAATTTTTGGTATCACCAATAATGAATAAAGTTATTTTGAAAAAACAAAATTTTTTCACAATTATATTTTTTTTTAATTTAAAAGCAAATTGTTTTCAAAAATGAGCACTTTGAAGCGGTAAAACTTACAGATCATGGTAAGCAATACATAAGTCAAGTAACTTGTGAAGCGGTAACGATTAATTTCATTTGGGATGCTAATTAGGGGGTGATTTTTACGAGTGGTTTACCAAAAGAAGTGTCCAACTTTATTTTGAGCGTTACATAGTTAATATTGATGCTAAAAACTAAAAAATTACAAAAATATATTAAAAAAGTTGCGATGACTTTTCCTCGAAAATTGATTCATTTTTAGTTATTTCACGTTGAAATATTCGATTTGGAGTTTGACGAATAAGATCCTACATTTCATGACCTACTGGGTTTAAAGACTTCGTATGTACACCATATTTTTCACTTTTTTTTAAGCTATATTTTTACTAAGAATATTTTTTTCGATAACATACTTACTTTTTGAGGGTATTTGCGAAAAACCGTCTCAAAACGTGTTTTTTGTTTTGAAAAATGAACAAATTCACTCACAAATAATTCGAAAAGTATTGACTTAGTGAAAAAACTCTATATAACTTAAGGTTGCTTAAAATTAGTCAGTTTATCTAATTCCAGACTTATCTTGAACGTATGTTTTTCACCCGAGAAGGGGTAAAACATACCTAGGGCAGAAGCGCACATCATCGGCACAATAGGTATCACTTTTTTTTGTTTGACATGTTAGCTATGTGTATGCCAAATTTCATCTCAATCCGAGCAGTTCTTTAAAATGTACAGCAAAAACCGTGAGTAAATGGACTATAAATTAGCTTGAGTTCTTATGATATATTTTATGATATAATATGATGATTGATATTTAATTTTTTGGGCGGGGGCCCGCGTCCCAACTGGAACCAGGGCCCGCTCATCTATCAGTACGCTACTGGTTAATTACGAGTTTATTGAACTTTCTGTATAACTAAACCAATAATTGCTAAATTCTCTTACAATAACTTCCTAGTTCAAATTATATTTATGTAGGGATCAAAGTACAAAGGTTTAGTTACTAAGCAGAAGGCAATCGCCTTTTTAATGAATTCTAGATTATTGGCGAGCATTATAAACTAGGGGTCGGACTCTTGTGAGTTGCAGCCTATTTAGACTATTTACTTTATTAACAACTAGTGATACAACTAGTGATTAAAAACTAGTGGTAGGACCAGATGATATTCCTGGGGAACTATGGAGAGCATTGGGAGAGACAGAAACAAGGTGGCTAGCAGGTCTATTTAATAGAATTAGGTAAGTCGGACAAATGCCAGACGAATGGAGAAGCAGTATACTGGTACCTGTTTACAAAAACAAGGGAAATATACAACAATGTACAAACTACAGGGCTATAAAACTGCTTAACCACACCATGAAAATATGGGAAAGAGTAATTGATAGACGGATACGTGAAGAGACCGAAATATCCGAGAATCAATTTGGCTTTATGCAGGGTAGATCAACAACAGATGCAATTTTCATTATAAGGCAGTTGATGGAAAAATACAGGAGTAAAGAAACAAACGCTCATATGGTATTCATTGATCTTGAGAAAGCATATCGATACATCAGTATCAGACTGCACCAACTCAAAATTTTTCAATATTGAGATAAGTATGAGGAAATGGTTAAAATATGTTTATTTATCAGTTTCAAATTACACCACCTCAAAATTCCAACTCCATTGTAAAAATTTTGACTTGTCAACATGCAGAATCGAATATTTTTTTACAACGTCGTAGTTTCATACCGCATCACTTTGAGTTAGTGCATAATGAAACTTGATCGGTAGAACTATTGTCAGCTACTAACTCAAAATGGTCTGTGAAAGCTGCTTGCACTGACCGTTGCTAAATTAAATGTTCGAAACAATTCAGTGATACAGACAGAGAAGAACTGTTAAGTAACTACTGGGGTCTTGGTGATATAAATAGGCAGCGAGATTTTATAGTTAACAAAGTAATGCCGGTTAAGCCAAAATGCCAAAAGGGAGTCATAGAACCGAAAATATAGCTTATTACTTTGAGATGAGAAATGAAAAAATTAGAGTATGTAAAGTTTTCTTTATGAACACTTTAAACATTTCTAATAGGATAATAAGAAAAAGCATGCACAGCAATTAAAAAAAAACAGAGCTAGGGTTTGTACAGAATGACAATCTCGAAGGAAAAAAAAAGGTGGGCGACCAAGGGTGCTAGATGATGAAAAAGAATTCGTGAGGTCCCACATGAAATCTTTTCCAGTAATTGACTCTCATTATTGCGAAACAAGAAAAAACAAATCTCTAAAGTTAGCCACCGTGTACAGACTGTACCAAGAAAAATGTAGAGGAGAACTGAAAATTCCCGTAAAACTACATTATTCCACCAAGATTTTCAACAGGGAATTTAATATTGCCTTTTTTCAGCCAAAAAAATTATAGTGTTGTAAAAAGTATTACAACAACTTAAGTAGGATGCACATATCAGAGAAAAAAAAATCAGATTCGGTTAGAGAAGGAGTTGGATATCATGGATTCAAAGGAAGATGACAGTACTGTAGTTTGTTGCTTTCATCTCCAAGTTGTATTATCACTACCAAATGGAGATCGGAGTGATTTTCTTTTTACATGAGAACGCCTATCATGTTACAACTTCACTATATTTGATATTTCTCACAAACATAGCTATAGTTTTTTGTGGCACGAACGTATCGCAAGCAGAGTTGTTAATGAAATAAGTACGTGTCTTTGACAGTATCTAAAGAACCATGGGGACCTCAATATGAGCACATATTTTACTCCGATAATTGCCTGGGCCAAAACAAAAACAAGTTCATTGCTTGCTTGATTTTATATTGCTGTCAAAACTTAGCAATAAAAAGCATAACCCACAAATGCTTAGTAGTTGGACATACTCAAAATTATAATTTCATAAATATTCGATAAAACAGAACGAGCGTGGCTGATGAAGAACAGAACCATCTCTCATCTTCTCCAATAAACCTCCTGGAGTGCCACTACTTAAAAAATGTTATTTGTTGTCGCTCTGCTTCTCGGGTGCAATACCCAGATTTCACTTTGAGTTTTTCCAGATCTTACCAACTTCTTCCACAGCTGCCGCTGCTGAAGAAAGTGACAAATCAGAATTATTTTGATTTTATTATATTTTTTCATAACAAGGAAACAATAATGATTTTATAAGAAAAAAAATACATAAGTAATTTTATTTGATTTCCATACAAATACCCTATACAAAAGGCACTAACTGTTAAAAAATCATGTGTCGACAGTTCCATAGTGCACCAACTCAAAAAAAAATCTGAATCCTTTAAAAAAATTTAATCAAAAATTATCATATAAAAGAACCATAAAATAAACATCTAATTCCAAAATTTTGTTCTATTTGAAAAACAAATGTACCATTTACAACAGATTAAAAATATTTGCTCCCAGAAAAATAAGTTAAAGTTGATTTGTGAAGAACTATGTTTTTTAAGTTGGTGCACTCTGATACTGATGTATCGATATGATAGAATTCCTCGAGAGATTCTGTGGTAGGCACTCAATAAGAAAGGAGTACCTGGTGAATATGTAAAGATTGTGAGGGATATATATGAGGGAGTAACGACTAGTGTTAGTACAGGTGTGGGAGAGACTGATAAATTTCATGTGAAAGTAGGATTGCACCAAGGCTCTGTGCTTAGTCCGTATTTATTCTCATTAGTTTTGGACCAGATAACAGCGAAACTACAGGGTAACATTCCACGGTGCTTAATGTATGCTGATGATGTCGTGTTAGTAGGAAATAGTGAAAGAGACTTAAAACAAAAACTGGAACAGTGGAGACAAGCTCTGGAGGAAAAGGTTTAAAACTTAGTAGGACAAAAACAGAGTATTTGAAATGTTCATTTAAAGATGGAGCTACTACAAATAAAATGGTATCTTTGGATGGTGAAATGATTGTGAAAAGAAATAGTTTTAAGTACCTAGGATCGGTATTACAGAGTAATGGAGAAATAGATGGAGATGCATGCAGTAGAATTAGGGCTGGATGGATGAAGTGGAAAGAAGCGAGTGGTGTGTTGTGTGACAGAAAAATTCCGATGAAGCTGAAGGGAAAATTCTATAAAACAGCCATAAGACCGGCTATGATGTACGGAACTGAATGTTGGGTAGTGAAAAAGAAAGAGGAACAACGAATGCATGTGGAGTAAATGATAATGCTTAAAAGGATGAGTGGAGTGACAAAGAAGGGTAAAATTAGAAATGAGTGTATTAGGGGAAGTCTGGGTGTGGCACCAATTGATGCCAAAATGAGAGAGCATAGGTTAAGATGGTTTGGTCATGTTCAACGTCAAGACGTTAATCACCCAATACGAAGAACAGCTGAAGTGCAGATTGCTGGAAGGAGTAGGAGAGGAAGACCAAAGAAGACCTGGGGGGAGACGATAAGGCAGGACATGTTGGTAAATGGGATTAACATTTATATGACCCAAGATAGAATTGTGTGGAGAAATGCAATTAGAGAAGCTGACCCCGCATAGGGATAAGGCAAAGAGAATGATGAACTTTATTAACAACTAGTACGTAAGTACGTACTACTACCACACAACTACCACACAACCAGTACGTAATGTGGAGTTACTTCGAGTGTGATTATTAGCTGTAAATAAATCATTTTAACTCCACGACTTTTTCCACGAGTTATTTCACATCGTCGATATAGCGAATTTCGGACATACGGCATTAGAATCATATTCGAAATTATATTATATTCAAATTGTACAACCTATCTAATTACGCATAAGGTTTAGTAAAACTGAGCTACCTAAAAAATGTTTACTTACATTTTAACAATTTTATTGTTGTAGGTGATCTATAACGATCTTGGATCTGAAACAAATAGAGAGTGTTCATAATTAATTCTATTAAAAATCTTATTCATATTTTATTACAACTAAAAGAAAATCACTAGACCTGATGTAAAATTTAAATTTTTTGTATCACTTTATTATTCGCAAATTTACAATCTACTCTAAATACACCACAGAGTATTTAGCAAACAGTAGCAAATAGGTTTGAATCGTGGCATGCTTTGGGCACCATGCATCCATGGTTCCGCAATGCACCTAATCAGCTAGGTCTTCTGGTCATGACCTTGGCAGTCTTCTTCCCACAAATGGCGGCTGCTAGAGTTGTTTTATAGTTTGATTTCCATGGGCGAAATTCCTTTCTTGTGATTTGTTTGCGTGTAATTTTATAACTTCTTTGATGAATGTTGTAATTATAGATAGTTATATTGGAAACGTACCATGGTGCATTTGCTATCATGCGTAGCGTCTTTGATTGGATTGTTTGCAGTATTTTAGTGTTACTCGGTTTGATGCAGCACCATAACTCTATACCGTAACTCCATATCGGTCTCAGTATATAATTTTGTATAGTAATAATTTGTTTTGTATTGATAAATGGGATCTTTTACCCAGCAACCAGTACATCTGTCTGACTTTTAAGTTTAGTTGTGCTTTCTTGGTTTTAATATCGTTCTTCAATATCAGCTTTGGGTTCAAGTGTAGTTCCAGGTACTTACATCTGATGTTAAGGGTATAGGAATATTATCTGTTAATATAAACTTATGGGCAGTCGATTCTTCTTAACCCTTAACTACAGACATCCGGTATTTTTTACCGGTGGGCATTCCCAAAATGTGGATTTCATGGTAACCTCACCACTTACAAGTTCATGTGTCTCTGTACCTCTCAAGTAGTTTGTATAACTATGCTAGTCAAAGCGTGTAGTGGGTATTGTCAATATTTTCTTTTCTAGCACACATCAAAAATCTTAACCGGTAAAAATTACCGGATGTCTGTGTTAAGTAAGTATTTTTATATGGGTACTATATTTGTAAATCTGAAATGTTTATATTATTTTTTGGAGTTTTTAGGAAAAAAGTAAAGAAATGGACTGTGGAAGTCATCCTGGACCTTCAATGAAAGTTAAATTTGGCGATAAAAATTTTGAGGCCACTTTGCAAAAATGGAATTGCCATTTAATTTTGTGATAATTTTAACCCTTGCCGATTTTTTCTCATGGATGTAAAAATTTTTGTAAATGCTATTTTATGTTTCCTTTGTGATTCTATGTTACGTTTATTTGTTAAAAAAAAGTCTAAATTTTTGTTCATAGCATTTATGGCCGTTTGTTTCAATAGACCAAAAATGTTACCAAAATTCTGGTTTAATAGATTATTCTTCAAAAATCTTGTATTATATTATTAAAATCACTCGTTTTACCATTTTTCCCATATCTAGAGACTCCATAAAAACTCATAATGGAATTTTTTTTTTGTTTTTTATTAATAACTTTATATTTTCACTCTATTTTATAATGACCGGTAAAAAATACCGGGGATCTGTAATTACGTGCTAATATTGGGATGTCTGTAGTTAAGGGTTAATGTGAACGTAATTTGTGAAGACATTTCACCATTTACCTTAATCTTCCATTTTTTTAACCAAGTTTGAAGCGAATCTAAATAATTTTGCAGTTTGTTAGAAGTTCTATCTGGGTTTTCATCTGATATAAGGATTCCTGTATCGTCGGCAAATGTGGCCATAGTAATGTCATCATGAGCAGGTATGTCAGCAGTATAAATGAGATAAAGGAAGGGGCCGAGGATACTACCTTGAAGAACTCCGGATTGTATAGGATGGCATTTGGAAAATGAGGTATTTACTTTGATTTGGAAGAATCTCTCACTCAGATATGATTTTAGTATCAGGTATATTTCATTTGCATATACTTTTTCACTTTGTACAACAGTCCTTTAGGCCACACCTTGTCAAATGCCTTTTCCCCATCAAGGAATACTGCTGCACACATTTCCTTTACCTCTAAGGTTTTGCCAAATAAGGTTTTCCTTCTAAGGTTTTGGAAAGCCAAATTGATGATATTATGCTATTTATGTTCACTCTTTCAGAAATTCGAAATTCGGTCTAAGAAAAGTATGTTCAAAAATTTTTAACATTGTTGCTAGAAGGCTTATAGGATGGTAGGAAGACAGTTTTGTAAGCGGTTTGCCCGGTTTAGCAATCATAATTATTTGTGAGTATTTCCATTGAATAGGAAAGTGACACAGCCATATCATGCTGTTATGCAATCGTTAACAGGACTATTTCTTTTGTTTTAATAACATAAATATATATAACAGTCTTTTGCTGTTATATAGAATAGTTAATCGTATTCCTTGATTTAATTATTTGACTTTTCTTCATCGGTTTTTGCCAGCTTATTGGTCTCTTGAATTTTCTGGTCCCTTGCCAAAATGAATAGTCATTAGGTGTTAGGTTGGAGATGTAATATTTAAAGGTCTCGTTACGGGCCTGTATTAAATCTGAACGCAGTTGATATGTTAACCGAATTGTGTTTTATCCACAGGATTCCTTGACCGCTTCTATTTGTTCCTAGCTCTTATTTTTTCATTTAAAATTTCTTTAATGTGGCAAAAATAATGTTATGATCTTGTATTACTTCTGTTAAATGTTGCACTCAAATTTTAGTAGAGAAATAAAAGTAGAAATTTAGAACAGCATAACCCCCAACTCCGTATTTTTAATATAATAAAGTAACACAACATCTCTCCAGTAAAAAAAAAACAGCAAATAGGATTTTATTATATTGTAACCCGATATACGTTTTCAGAGAGAGTTTTCTTTGTATATTCGAAGGTTCTCTCAGAAGTATATTGACACTATGGAATCAAACCAATAACATGGAAAATAGATGGACACCGGCCAGTCACCCGTCTATCCTATCTAAACCCGATCACGCATCAAAGGAGGCGTCCTTCCCTGAAACTCTATTCTTACCCTAAAATCGGCGACTTGTCTTAGAATTGAATTGAAGAAAAGATCCACCTTGGGAGATGGAGGGATAGAAACCCAACTTCGAAGACAAAAAAGAGTACACATTGAGTTTGTGAAATTAATCTTGAATGTTGTATAGCGAAAATCGTTAATGGTAAATAAATTTCACAAAATTAGACAGTCAGTCAGAAAAAGGTTAAGACAACGCTTCATACTTTGTTGTTATTGACATTTTCCTGAACTAGAATCAACATAAACTTTGGTTTTATTATCTTAAAAAATAAGTATAATTTTGTATTTTGGCTTATAAGATAAAAAAATTCCATATGGAAAGGGTATTGAGCAATGCTTCTTCTTTTTAAAGTACAGTGCATTTCTGCGTATGCGTTCACCGTACATTGTCAGGTGAGATGTTAGATAGTCAGGATTAAATAATTCTATTTTTAGCAGGATTTCTAAGCATTTCATAGTTCTGGATTCCTGTACATTGGCGAATATTACGCAATCATGACATCTTTTTACTTCCCAGATCTCTCTTACCCTCTATCTTTCCTTCAAGTATCAGTTGCTGAAAAGTATGTCGTTCTCCCCGTAATATGTGCCACAAGTATGCAGTTTTTTAGTTATGTAAAACCAGGATTCTCAATACTTCTTCATTTTTGAGCAAAGCAAATAGTAGTAATTTTGACAAGAATTGACGCAGTTGTTCGGATATAATTTGTGTCTCTTTGTAAGACAATGAATTTGAATTTACTAAGTAACAAGACATTTACACACACACTACACAATACACATTACATTTGATTGCGCAATCAACTGTTCCATATTAATGGCTTTAGTTGTCGAGACATTTACAATAAGCTAAGGTAATAAAATCTATATGTAAGACTATACACATTTGAGTTAAGAACATAAGTAAACGTCAAATACGGTCGATTCAAAAGTAGCTCCAGGAAAATTGGTGTTATAGTAATATATCTTGCTGTAATTTCGTTGAAGTTTGTGTAAGAAGTTTGTTAACAACCATCGATAGTTGTAAGTGTACAAGAGTTCATTATTTTATTTGTAAAACTTTATAAATTTGACAATATTGAGATAGTTTGGTGATTTTACGTAGACCCTATACCTGTTCTTGCGAGTGGTCAGGGTCGAATCCATTATCCATGGAAAATAATATCACTATAGAACAATCTAATATCCCAAAACAACAAAATGTCTCACCAACATATTCTTTGGCAACAACAAAGTTTTAGTGTCCGTCCAAGAAACAGGCGGTAATTTTTAATGCACTAGACTATACCAAACTCCAAGATTACCTTATCCCCTTGGGAAATATAATTCGGACCAAAATATTATTTTTTACTCTCGATTTTCCAACAACTGCATTTGTATGTATTTATTTAGCAAACAAATGGTATAAAATATCATGAATAACAATGGATATATTAAAATTCAAGTTAAAATTGTTCGAGCTAGGAAATTAATAACACCAGCAGAGAGGATTGTTCTCTCCAACGTATGCCCCACCATACCACATGACATACTAATCAACGAATTATAACATATTGGTTTAGTACCGGCTTCACCTATGACATTGCTTTACATTAGTGCCATCTTATCTGAATATAAGCATATACTTAGCTGTAGAAGGCAAATACATATATATCAGTCCTCATAACTTAATACATCCAGAATCATTTCTACCTGGGTGCGATAATATGTCCTACAGGATTTTTATATCTCAAGTTGGTTTGGTCTGCTACAACTGCTATAAACCCGGTCACAAAGCATCTCAGTGTTTCAAATCCAAAATTCTAAAAGATCAACAATCAAACAATGAAAAATCTCTATTCAGCCTAGATGATTAAGTTTCACAACAAATACATACATTATATAAGGAAAGAATGCTAATATCCCAAGTTTCAAGCAATGCATCCACTAAACAAATACATCTACCATTAGAAGAACCAATGTTAGTATCCCAGGATTTAAACATAAAAATTACAATAACAAATATTGCTCAAAGGTCTAACCCCCAAAATCACATTGTTGATGACATAACTTCACCTGAAATCGAACCTTCTTCAGCAGAATACAAGTCGTTTCTTAAGCCTAAAATTCGGCTAAAAATCGAGAAAACTAAAACTGTTTCAACGAAAAGTAGTAGTAACTCTGTATTACTGCTACTAGAACCCGCAAATACTTTCATTGAAAATCATTCTCCATCTTTCGTTTTTAAATAAAACCAACTGAATAAGCTTCTAACTAATATTACCGGCTCTGCTAATTCCTTGAGTGTGATTCAAGAATACACAAAAAATTATTTCGGTCTAATTGATATGTTCACAAAAGTATATCCCCACTTAAAAGACAGAAGTATAAACCACAAATTAACGTCTATTAAGAAGCAAATTCATGCTTACCTTAGTAAAGATATTTCCGACTCTGACAGTGACACTTCACAACTAAGTCCATAATAACATTCACATCATTATTTCAAAGGAATATTGATGGATTTTTCCATCACATCGCATTTGTCCTACTACTTATAACTGAGCAGTCACCTGATATAATATGCTTACAGGAAACTAATTTAAACCCACATAAAGTATAAAATTCCAATAATTTCAAACATTCCATATCATGGGAAATAATAAAATTGGAAATTCAGAAAGCTCATGAAAATCTCAGAAGAGAAAAAAGCTTGTGGATACCTTCCCACATTGCAAATGTAAGTGCTCGCGATGCTATTGGTAATGACGAATCAAAATTCGAACGTCGGAATGTAATAAGTAATTTAAAATACTTTTTTAAAAATAAAGTGTTAAGTGTATAGAACCAGGAGTGGCAAAATTCTATTTCGAAACTAAAACTCATTAAAAGTGACATTTCTCCATGGCAACCAACGGTTGCCATGGAGAAGCAAAGCAGAAGGTGCAAAGCAGAAGGTCCCAAATAATCCTAACACGTCTGAGACTGGGCCATAGTAGGTATACAACACATGCCCAAGCACACCTATTCGCAAACAGCGAAGCTCCAAAGTGTTTCGTTTGTAATGTAGCAGACAGTATAGATCATTTCTTAATTGACTGTCCTAAATATACTATTGAAAAACGTCTATATGGCATCCCGAACAACTTGCAAACGTTACTGTGAAAGAACTGTGACTACAGAAAACTGCTATTTACCTTGTATCAATATGTTTTACAAAATTTAACCATGTGTGTAAGTACTAGTAGAGTAATTGTATTTGTATATATTGTAACCTTTATGTCGCTAATATCCTTCGGAAGGATGCGGCTTTCTTTTTAAATAAAAAAAAACATTTGAGTTAAACTCAGCATGTCAGTTTAATTTGGCACCAAGCTTTTAGGCGAAACGTATTTAGTGAACATTTGTCAGATTTACTAGAAAAAAAAGTAGTTAAATCGGTTACAATCTTTAACGCTAAACAGAAAGTCGGTGAATAATTTGGCTTCCAACAAGTCTGCTGTTCTCTCCATTATGTAGGACATTCCGCTTTGTGCCGTCGACTCGACTCGTAAATTCGAGTCGGTCTTTGATTCCCTAATGAGACAAACACCAGCAGGATTATTTCCGGTCGCGAGTCCCTCTCTCGCGCCATTTTCTTGGCAATGTTTACCGGTTCCGGGCTCTGAGTGGATACTAAGCCCCATGTTCCATCTGCAAGACCAAGTGTTGATCGCGATTGTATCTGGAATGTAAGTTTACACGAAACTGAAGCCATATTAAAAACAATTGATGCAGCTCTTTACAATATGTACATGGTGTATGTTTACGTAGTAGGGGAGTTCATATAGATTTTCACTTCAGAAAAATCAAACAAGATAAAACTTTTTGTAATTTTATTAAGAAATGTTTAATAAACAAAATATCAAAAAGTTCTACTCGAGAAGTGGGTGCTTCATTTTTTATTAAACAAATGAACTACGAAATGAGATGTTTTTTTTACCGAAGTCCGAAAATATAAATTTTAGAAAAAAACTTACTTGACCATTAAAAAATTCAGAAAATTTTACAAAAAAAAACCTTATCTAAAGAATTTTCTAAAATTAAATCTGTATCTTCTATAATTTTTAATTTATAACGCTAAAGTCACAGACATCGGAGCCCTTCTATTTACAACCCTTCTCACAAACATTGGAGCACTGTAAACTAGCGTACGACGAAGTGCACGGTTGAGTTATTTTAATGTAATTCTTTAACTAATGCTCTTTAAATTAAGCTATCTTATGGTTACAATAGAAAAAAATAAAATGTATGGGCATAAGTACAGTGTGAGCAGAAAGTGAGCCTTACATGAATTTTGTTTAAAAATGATTTAAAAATGTGTAGCTAAAATTTTTTTTTTAAAACTCTTAATTTTCCACAACTTACCTTTCAAACTTCTTACTAAATGATGTTTCATTTAAAAAAAATCTCAAAAATTTAATTCAAATGATATGAATCTCAAAAAATGTAATTTTTTAAATCTTCGTAGGTTTATAGAAGAACTACCACCATTTTAAGACGGTATTACTCAAGTTTGAACAGATCTATTACAGTTTTATAAGTCCTTTTTTAAAGCTTAGGATGTAATCTTAAAATGCACTGATTTATTTTACTTTAGAAATGTAATAAACTATTCCTTTTTGATAACATTAAGAAAGATAACAAAAATGTAATACAAAAACCGAAAATTTCCAGCTAAAAAAATGTTTATACAAAGTGATCAAAACTTTTTTCTGTAAAACTTACCTAATTACATTTAATAATAAGCTTCAACAATAATAAATGTTCAGCAAACATTTTCTTTAGCTCTTATACCTTCAGAATGTCTGCGTGATTGGAACCTATTGATAACTTTTTATTATCAGTTTTACGAAAAAAAGTTATCCTTCATAAAATACTCTGCATCGTATATAATCTAAGATGCAATCATCAAATATCAAATTTAATTAATTGTATACGAGGTATGTCAAAAAATATGAATTTCACTCAAGAGTAAAATACCTTTACACTTTACAATATCGAAAATTGTTATTAAAAAAAGTTGTTTGGAATTAAAAAAATTGTTTTAGTGTTCAATTACATCCTTCTAATTAAAATATTGTAAATAATAAAGGCACTTAACTCTCAAAAAAAAATTCATATTTTTTACATACCTCGTATAAAATTAAAAAGGGTTTGATATCTGATGGTTGTATTTTAGATTTTAGACTAGGGAGAGCATTTTATGAAGAATAACTTTTTTTCGTAAAAGTGATAATAAAATAGTTATGATAATTGTAATAAAATGATGATGAGTATCCGTAATTTGAGAAAAAATTAAAATTTTTTTTTTCAATTAGAATGATGTAATTGCATATTTAAACATAGTTTTTAATTTCAAACAACTTTTCAGAACATCATTTTCTGATATTATGGAATATAAAGGTACCTAATTTATTCTTTAACGAAATTCATATTTTTGACGTAACTCGTATAAAATTGATAAAATTTGGTATCTGATGGTTAAGTTTTAGATTTTTGATTATCCAGAACATTTTATGAAGAATAACTTTTTTTCGTAAAATTGATAATAAAAAAGTTTTCCATGTGGTTCCTAGCTACGCAGACATGCTGTATTGTCCTTTTCATGAGCATTTTTCAGTGCGTAACAAATAATAGGAAAAAAGGTAAGTCCGTGATAATACATATTTATGACATTTATTCTAACATGACATTTTAGTTAAATCTGACAGTTTTTATTTTCACATTTTATTTTCAATTTGGAATAAAAACAAATCAAATATGTTTCTTGCATTTATAAAATGGTATTTTCTTTGATTTGTATAGTCTTATAAATTATACAGACTATATTTGTAATATTATTATCTAATTAAAAAAATTATTTTTTTTATTATGGCGCCATCTATCGACAACTAGAATAACTAGAATAAATGTTATAAATGTCACCGACGAAATGTAATCACAGACGTGCCTTTTTTTTGTCACATACAATTTAATGCGTTAGAAAGAAATCGAAAAACTGTGACGCACTGAAAGATGATTATGAGAAAAAGAATATAAGAGCTTCTGTATAAGAATTTTCAAATTGCAATGCTATATTCGGATTCAGCATAATCAAAAACAAAATATGTAGAAACATATTTGATCAAAGTAAAATGATGAATTTAACGATATTTTTAAAATTATTTATACAAAAAAATTGTTATTGTTTAAACAATTAATAAACAATTAGCGGCCAAATTTTCGAGTAGAACTTTTTACTTTAACAAGTATATAAACTAACAAAAAAAGTTTTAGAAAAATATAAGCTTGTTTGAATTTTTCCGAAACAATGCATGTTTTCGTTCTAATTGCATTCCCAAATAATGTATATTACAATTAACAATATAAAAAATATACATATTACACAGTGCTAGTCAAAATTCCCTTAACCCTCTCGTATTTTTTGAACGGTTCTATTTAATAGTGAAATTTGAAGGGGGGAAATAAACGGACATAGGCTTCTCAAATAGTCCTAACAGGTGACGTAATACTGAAAAATGACGTTACAAAGCCACTTTAACCGATAATTTTAAATGGGAGCCTACGGCAAGTGATATCTCGTTATAAAGGTATTGAAAATATCTATTCAACCATGCAAATGTTTGTTGGGTTTATGCTGATTTTGATAGATAAATTAAAGAAATAATAAAATTGTAGCTTCGCATTTAATTAATAAAGATTTAAGGAGTAGTTTTTATATTACATGTTCAAAATGTGCTTCATCTACTTCCTGACAGTAATGATTCCTGTTGCTAAATACTTGTCGTACTCCTTCAAATGTGTCGGGGGAAATTGCCCTACATTCTTTCTTGGACAATTCGTTGTTTCAAACTTCAATACTGTCCGGTGCTGTAGCGTAAACCTTAGATTTCAAGTACCTCCACGGAAAAAAATTTAACGGTGAGGTCCAGTGACCGATATGGTCGGTTTATCGAATCTCGTCATCAATTCCTTCTACCACGATATTCCTCATCTATGTAATGTCATAACAGTGTACAAGAGCACATCTTGTTGAAACTATGTGGTTTCCCAAAATAACTACCCAAACATTTACTTTTTTTGCAAACTGAGTGGGAGGAATGGTGTCCTCCCACACAAAAAGTGGAGGAATAATACATATTATTATGTATCAGTGGCGGCCCGTGAGGTAGTGCCATAGAGCCATGGCACTACCTTGCTAAATATGCAGAAACATATTTTTTATCTTCAAAACTTTTTAATTCCTGTTAATTTTTTTGTGTGTATTTCTTTTGATCTTCATAAATTATATAAAACATGACAACTATGGGCGTAATACAATCCCTGCCGACAGCGGAGAGTATTCGACAGGAGAATCTCCTTCGTGCCGAAGTCAGTACTGGCACGACTAAAGAGAGAAAGATTTTACGAGCATTCTATGTAAGTGACAGAAAAAGAGCTATATTGGACTATTAGTATACCTTAAAATTAGAATCTCTGTGCCAGGCACGAGGGTATGATGCCAATTCTATTTATTTTGAGTTTCTTTACGTGCTGGTTTGTCGCTTTTATATTATGTATATTTTCTGTTAAAAAGTTTTTGTATTTATAATTAAACTTTTAGTGCATCATGATCGTGGGTATTTTGATAATATTTTGATTATTTCTTAAGTTTAATTTATTAATTGACACTGAAGATTATTATCTTGAAAAAAATTTTGGTGGTTTTTCGCTAGAAAAAAGAACTACAAATGTTATAAGGTGCTGTGGAGCTTTCGAGTTAGCTTTAAGAGGTCACGACGAAAAACAAAATTCAGAAAATAGAGGCATATTTAAGGAGCTGGTCAATTTTAGCGCCGAATTAGACAACGACTTAAAGGTTCATATTATTCAAAGTACCAGATCTTTCAAAGGTCTACCTTCTCCGGACATTTAGTTGCTTCTAATTTATTTATGTCGGAGAAGTTTTCTGCGTATAAGCATCAGTTTTTCGAATCATTTCTTAATGAAACCTGGAGACAATTTAAATTTTTAAGCAAAACTCGGTTTAACTGAATTAGAAGTAGGTACTGTATTAGCGAGACGAATTAAGTACTACCTCTGGGGCTGTTTCGCTATCGGTTTTATTGTATAGGGAAGGTTAAAAAGCACATTTGAAGAAACTATTAAACTTTTAAGTATTTTAGTTACCATTCCTATATCAACATCTGAAGCAGAACGCTGTTTTTCGATGTTAAAACATAGTGCTTTAGGTATGCTATCTGCAGAAAAGCATTTTGTAAATTGTATTGATAATTTTAATTATAAAGTCATTGAAAACTTTGCAACGAAAAAATAGAAGAATGAACTTCATATATCGTAAACTTTAAAAGTGACATTACAAAAATTTGTGCATGTGTGTGAATAATGAAATAGTATTATTTTTATAAATTGGTAAATAGAGACTAAATCGTAATACCTAACAATTTTCTAGCACTATCACTATCAGCAGTAAATGCTGGTAGTAGGTTAAGAGGTTTTTATTATTAATTAATTTACGGAACGGTTTTGATCAATGTTGGACAATTGCTTGGCACCTCAGATCAATAAACTTAAGATACATAAGATAAAAGTATCCGCGCATATTTTTTTTAGTTTTTGTTGTCAGTACACCTTTTTTTGACAATATCGTGATTCCGTCACTAAAAATTTTGGCGGCTACCCGAGTTGTGGCACTACCTTCTTAAAGCGGTACGAGCCGCCACTGTTATGTATTACAAAAAAACTTCTTTAGAATATACTAACAGTGCTTAATACCTACATTTTTAAAGAAACACCAGAGTAATTATAAACGTCATGTTCGTACGAGTAGTACATAATTTGCATGAAAATCAGATAATCACCTTTATACACTACATACAACTACTAAATGTAACAGTTTGCCCGAAGGTATAACTGACTTAACAAGAAATTCAACTATAATTTACCTATCTCAGAGCTGCAATTCTAACAAGAAAGACACGATCGCCCCAAATACTAATTACTTAAACAAAACTATATCTAATTACGACGATAAGCGACTTCATCCTCTTAAACAACAGGACCACCATCATCGCATAATTATTAGGAATTACGCAAGACCATCTACGAGGCCATTAGTAGTGTCGCGAAGAGACACTGTCTAGATTTCAGGGGTCACAAATGCTTTTACGGGGTTGCCGATTTTACTTTGGATTTCTACACAATTTGGATTTAGAAATGCACTGTGAACGAAGCCCTGTTCGCTGTATATTGTACTTGTGCAAAGGTGCATGGATGTTAATCAGCCAGTGTATATGTGTTTTTGGATTACAACAACGCCTTCGATAAGTTCAGACATAACCACCTTATCGAATTACTTGAAAAGAAAAACTTAGATATAAGAGATATTAGGATAATTAGCACTATCTATTATAATCAGGATATTAGCATCAAAAAACAATGGAAAGGAAGACTTGAGGCTTATGTTCAGATGTGGACGTGAATAGCTAGACGAGGAAGAAGAAGATTATAATCAGATCGCAGTGGTAAAAGAGAACAAAGTCTTTTAAAATGATATACAGATTGAGAGAAGCGTCAGGCAGGGCTGTGTCCTGTCTCCTACCTTGTTCAATTTGTATTCAGAGGAAATAATCCAGGAAGCACTAGAAGAACTAACTATGGAAATAAAAGTAAAAGTCGACCAATCAATAATATACGGTTTGCCGACGACACTATTTTATTAACGGAATATCTTGATGATTTACAACAAATTAATAGTTGACAGATTGGTAGAAGTCAGCGAAGAAAACGAACTGTCCCTAAACACAAAAAAAGAATGTGTACGCAGGTAAGAAGTTACACTTCTATTATATGATTTCAACGAAATTAATATATGTACTTTTTACAGTTTATTTTTATTTTATTTAAATATTAAACTAATTTTTTTTAAAGAATAAAACACACACAAACACATTGAAAATTGCCACAAAGAAATGATTTCTAAACAATACTTGTAGGCAAAGATTTTAAATACGTATTTTCTGAAAAAAATTATATAATAAATATACTTACAATCATAAAATGTATAAAAAAAATAAAAAAAGAATGTGTGTGTACTTTGTACGCACGTAAGAAGTTATACTTCTATGATATGATTTCAACGAAATCAATATACTTTAAACAGTTTATTTGTATTTTATTTAAATATTAAACTAATTTTAATACTTACCACTTTCCAAAAATTTTTATTAAAACAATACCTACCAAAAATTAAAAAAATAAAAGAATAAAACACACGCAAACACATTGAAAAATGAAACAAAGAAATAATTTCTGAACAATTGTTGAGAAAATTTTAACTAAATACGTATTTTCTGAAAAAAAAAATATAATAAATATACTTACAATCATAAAATGTATAAAAAAAATAAAAAAAAAATTTGCATTGGGAATTGAACCTGCGTCTCTCATGTTGTTAGATTATTTTGAACCCACCCCACGCAGAATTTAACTACCGAGACATGTGAATGAAGTGGGAAGATATAGCATCTAAACGTTTCAAAATTTTTTGACAGTTGCGTATTCTCTTAGTTTAATCAAATAAGTTTGATTCTTGTGGAATTAAAATACAACAAAATATAGACTAAAAATGCAATATATTAGATGGAGATTTTTGTTGGTAAATCAAAGCATTACCTAGGTAGGTAGGTAGGTAAGTAGCTAGGTTAGCTAGGTAGGTACATTTTAATACTGAAATATTTACAATAAGGTACGTACTTGTTGCTTTTAAAAACTATTTAAAAAGTCACTACAATAATAATTATAAACTTGCTTTTTGTCTCTCTCCTCACAACAATAAAAACTAATACCTATACACAACATTTGTTTATGCATAATATCCATTTGAACAAATATTATGATTTTAACACCCAACCAGATCCCGTATAACGTTTGAGCGACTAAAACGATACTGTCGGTGTGCGCATGCGCCCGGTAAAATAAAAATTCACCCTCGTGCCTAAAGAAGTATAACTTCAGAAAAATAAAAATTTAATTGGGGATCGAACCCGCGTATATTAGGGTGGTTCGTTTTGAAATCAAAGCACCTTAGTGTTTATGCACTTAGACATATACGTCATGTGGGAAGATAGACCAACTGAACATTTTAAACTTTTGACAGTTCTGAATTTAATCAAACTAGTTTGATTTTTATGGAATTAAAATATTAAACTACAAAAAAACATAGAGTAAGAAAACAATATATTAAATTAGGATTGGTAGAAATTTTGTTGGTAATCAAATTATGTAAATCAAAGCATTACCTACTAGGTAAGTAGGTACATTTTACATTTGCCAAATAGGTACCAATGTAATTTTTTTACAATAGGTACTGAAACATTTACAATTACGTACCTGTTGCTTTTAAAAACTATTTAAAAAGTCACTACAATTATAAACTTGCTTTTTCTCTGTCATCACAACAATAAAATCTAATATACACAACATTATTTGTAATCGACATATTGAACAATTATTGACAGGTCATTTGTAATTACCCAATCAGAGTACGTATAACGTTTCAGCTGCGCCAAGGACCAAGACTTGTGATGAATTAGCACACAAGCACACATAAACATTTACCCCAAACGCGCCTAAAGAAGTATAACTTCAAAACGACACACTTTATGGTAATAACAAAATCCCAACAGTGCCAAGAAAGCATAACAATATACATGGAGAATAAAATAAAAAGGTTTAATAATAATAATAGTCTCCCGTTTTATACCGCTCACGTGGCTTTGGGAGTATAGCAAGGTAGTCTGCTATATCTAGGGCCTAGATACGGTATACAAGTACAAGGAAGGTAACAGGGCCAGTGCTACGCTTCAACCGCCTATTATTACCCCTGGTTTTACCCAAGGTACTCATTTTATTCAGGCTGAGTCAACCTGAGGCCTATAAACCTTTTAAAAATGTCTTAGTTGTTCTTGCCGGCGCGGGAGTAGGATTTGAGTAGGCCACCGGCAAGCGAACTAAGCACACTACCACTTAGGTACGCCGGCCAAAGTTTAAAAATATAAATAAATGGGTATAATAATTATTAGTGAAAATAACGAATACACAGAAGAGATTAAAACAAGAATAGCACAAGCAAGAAATGCTTTCAATAAACTGAAAAAGTATTATGTAGCAGGGATATTACAATTTTTTAAAGATAAGACTCCAGAGATGCTACGTGATCTCCGTATTATTTTATGGGTTGGAGGCTTGGACATTAAAGAAATATGTTTTTGATAGATTAGAAGCCTTCGAGTTATAGGCCTATAGAAGATATTAAGAATAAGTTGGGTGAATAAAGTCACGAATGTCGAGGTGTTGAGAAGAATGGGAAAAGAAAGAGAAGTTTTAAATGCAATTCAAGTTATAAAAACTGCTATATATGGGACATGTCACGAGAGGCGTGCGTTATATCTGGTTGCAGTTAATAATACAAGTAAGAATACAGGGTAGAAGCAGCCGTGGAAGAAGACGCATGTCCTTGTTAAACAATTGGAGAGCTTGGTTTAACTGCACTTCTACTGATTTCTTTAGAGCAACGCTATCCAAAGTTCGAATTGCCATGATGGTTGCGGTTTCTTAGATTAAAAATAGCATTACGATTTAGGTTTCATTTTTACACATTCTGTATCGATTTTCGATCCCAAATTTGTTCTTTTTATTGTGATATTTTTGAAAACTGCTCAATAAAGTAAAATCTTCTTCTTCTTCATGTACCATCTCCTCTAAGAAGGTCGGCAACCATAATGTCAAAGTAGATGTGGGGCACTATTTTTGGGCATGTTCGCGTAGGAACACGTCTGCGCGTGCGCGTGGGTGAAGCGTAACGTAAGGTGCGTCGTCAGGGTGAAGCGTTGACACGCGACGTAGAGTGCGTCGTCGCGTCACGCAACGCTTCACACGACACAACGACGCACAGTACGTCACGCGCCGCTTTAAACGACGCGACGACGCACCCTACGTCACGCGCCGCTTTACACGACGCGACGACGCACGTGTCAACGCTTCACCCTGACGACGCACCTTACGTTACGCTTCACCCGACGCGACGACGCACCCTACGTCACGTGTCAATGCTTCAACCTGAGGCTGCACCCTAGGCAGCGCTTCGCCCACGCGCACGCGCAGACGTGTTCCTACGCGAACATGCCCAAAAATAGTGCCACATATCTACTATTTATTACATGTCTAAGAGGTTTACAAAAATAGGCGGAAAACATTTTTTAGCAAGTATATGGATACTTCATCATATCATGAATACTTTATTGTTTCAATTTTTTGCATTATTTCTGAAAGTAATTCACAAGTTATTTGCTTAAAAAGAAAGGTTTTTTGATTGTGCGGAATGTCGCATTTATACGTACCTTGTTGTGGAAGTTCATTAGCTATTAATGTACCAGGTGTCCCAATAAGAATGGCTCTCGGCCATATCTCAGGAACCGCTTATAATAAAGCTTTGAGAAAAAAATATTTACAACAAAAGTTGCCGCGAGAAAAGCCTGGAAATTATTTTCATAATTGCAGGTCCACCGCTAGAGGGCGTAATTAAATATGTATCAAAAATTAAAAAATCAAAATTTTACAAAATTTACCCAATGAATGGGCACTGGAAATACAATCATCTTATTCTTCATAAAATTCTGCGCATATTTGATTTCACAAGCTTAAGTCTACCTTTGCAAATAAGAGGTGGGGTGAGTGGGAACCTTATATGAAAAAATGGCTGTAAGTCCGGTTCTGCTAAATCGAATTTTGCATACTTGGTCTTGTTAAAAACAGCTCCTTTTCGTCAATGTAAGTGTCATATTTGAGAAATAGCGTGATAAGTAAAATGCAAGCTAGGAGGCGTTATTTAATTATTTTCAGAAATCTAGTTTTCTTTTGAAAATATTAAATACAAGTATGCATTTTTATCCTGTACTAGAAAATTAGACCAAATTAGCAACATAATACCGAAAACCGCATGTCGATACCTTTTTTCAATCTCGAGATATCCTAAAAAATGTGTAAATTTTAAACATAACTGTTACTGTCACCGGTAAACGAGGTTAAGGAAAAGAAGTGTGCTAGGGAAAAAACAAATAAACATTTTCCAGATGTAAACGTATATAATTAATTAAAACAAGAATACGACTAACAACGCTATAAACTATAACAAAGAAATAAAAGCAACTACTTAGTTAGACTTAGTGACTACCTAAATGTTCAAATTGTTGCTCATCATTTTCGATGCAAGCATTTACTCTTTCGAGAGTAGATTGAATAGCAAAATATTTAACTGTTTTAGACTTTTACTTATGGGGACGGATTAATGACTTTTTTTTGCCGCTTGGACCACTACTCGAGAAAACATGATCTAGAATCTAGAGAATACGAAACGCCATTCAAAGCATTGCGAAAGCAGAAATTGAGACTATTGTTCAATCTACTCTTGAAAGAGTAAATACTTGCATCGAAAATGATGGGCAACAATTTGAACATTTGGGTCGTCCCTAATTAAGTATGCCGTTGCTTCTATTTCTGTGTTATATTTTATAGTGTTGTTTGTTTCATTGCTGTTTTAATTAATTATATACGTTTACATCTGAAAAATATTACTTTGTTTTTTCCATAGCACACTACTTTTCCTTAACTTCGTTTACCGGTGACATTAACAGTTGTTTAAAATTTACACGTTTCTTAAGATATCTCGGGATAGAAAAAAGGCATCGGCATGTGGTTTTCGGTATTATGTTGCTAATTTGGTCTAATTTTGTAATACAGGATTAAAAATGCATACTAGTATTTCATATTCTCCAAAGAAAACTAGATTTCTGAAAATAATTAAATAACGCCTACTAGCTGGCATGTATTAGGCTATTTCGAAAATAAGACCCTTACATTAACGAAAAAAGAGCTGTTTTCAACAAGACCAAGTATGCACAATTCGATTTAGCAGAACCGGACTTCCAGCCATTTTTTCATAAGAAGGTTTCCACTCACCCCCACCTCTTATTTGCAAAGGTAGACTTAAACTTGTGAAATCAAATATGCGTAGAATTTTATGAAGAATACGATGATTGGATTTCCCTTGCCCTATATTAGGTAAATTTTGTATAATTTGGTGGGCCTACAATTATGAAAATAATTTCCAGGCTTTTCCCGATGCAACTTTTGTTATAAATATTTTTTTCTCAAAGCTGTACTATAAGCGGTTCCTGAGATATGACCGAGAGCCATTCTTATTGATACCCGGTACAAGTTTTTCGTTAAAATAACGATTAAATGAATTTGCACCTATAATAGTATCCTCAAAATATGGCTGATCTTCTTTGTTTTTTTATGTTGTGTAAGTTCATTTATGATTTGCAAAGAAGTTTTACTTTTATTTTTTCCATTAGCTAATCGATGCTCATAGTGTTTATTCTTCTCTTTTTGTAGTAATTGATTAAATATTTGCTAATAATTTTTAAACAGTTGTTTGAATTCTAATGACTGAGCCGATAAGCGCTGAAAATTAATTATTTCATTTTTTGCAGCTATTAGTTCAGGTGTTTGTTTAAACACAGCCTTAGAAGAGAAGAACTACTGTCCTCCAGCCTTTTTGAATGTCTCGCAGGCTTTTGATAAAGTCTAGCACACTGGTCTGCTATACAAAATAAGACAGTTCCTTCCTCTCAACTGCTCTATAATTCTTAAGGCCTACTTTTCTAACCGCCATTTCCTTATAAAAATAAAGGATCAGTGCACTAACTTATATCCAAATAAAGCTGGAGTACCTCAGGGTGGTGTCCTTGGATCTGTTCTCTACCTACTATGCACAGCAGATCTTTCTACAAGTCTAAACATGGTCACATACGCATATGCAGATGACACAGCGATCCTTGCGGCTCACTCAAACCCGTACATCGCCTCGCAACCTGCTCCAGAATAATCTCGAACAAATACAGATTTCGTTACATCATGGCGAATTAAACTAAACGAAAGGAAGTCAGTACGTATTTAAGTATGGGATCCGAATATAGGTAGATCTGTACTCATCTGCTTGCCGGGTGAAACACTGTTTTTATTAAATTCCATACATAGGCAAATATTTCTAGCATGGGTTGCCTATCAAAATCGTGTCATAGCTATCCTTAAAGAGGGGCCGTAGGGGTTGCAATCAATATTTCAAGCACATTTTTTTTGAAACCTTTGAAACCATGGTAGAATTATTTTATTTTTAAATTAAATAGGCATATTTAATACAATTCATCGGCTATTCAAGAAAAAATTCAAGGAAAAATATTGAAAAATAAGCCAACGGTGGCAAATTTTTAAAGGCACCTCAAGAATCAATGAATTTTGCGGTGGAAATCAGAACTCATCATTAGATCATAGTAAACAAAAAATTCAAAAATATTTTTTTTTCTACAACCTTGTTAAAAATGCAATTTTTAGCACTCCTTACGAGCGTTAAAAATGCCACTTTAAGGCACTAGTGCTTTAAAAAAATTTTAAGGCACTGCAGTTCGTATTGACCGTATATGCAATTTTGATGTAATGTCAAAAAATATAAAATTGGAATGTCAGTCAAGTTGAAGTAAAGGTTTTTGTAGATATTGTCCTGTAATTACGTTTGTAGAAAAAATATTGTATGATATGCGTGTTAAAAAGTACATTTTTAACGCACTCATGTGAATTGCAAGACTCGCTATCGCTTATTCTGCAAACTTTCACATGCGTGCCTTAAACGTGTACATACTTTTAACATTTATATCATAAATAACTATTTAGCTTATGAGTCTTTCGAGGTAACGCTGTCGGGTTTTTTTAGTTTTATCGAATTTAGACTTTTTGATATCACTCAGACATCAAAACAACGATTTTTTTTTGTAACGGGGTACAAATCAACATATTTATTATTGTTAAACAAAAAATTAGCATAAAGCAAAAAATATCTCACAGTTTTACCTCAAGGAATGTCAAAAGAAAATATATAAAAAATTCCAGGTGGATTGGTCAAGTATATTTGAGTTACAATGTCTACAGCCTTTGAAAAGAGCAGTTTGGAGAAAAACGCGTTAATGCCAACTTTTATTTTTAATTTTTTTGTTTGTCAAATCGTAAAGTTATGCACACAGGAATTTTTTCTTGAATCGCGGAGTAATTTACAAACGAAAATTAGAACAGCTGTTGACCTTTTCTCACTACGCTCAAGTGCGCTGGCGCGAACTTGCTGCAAATCGAGTCAAAGGTAGGGAGGTAGGGAGATAGTGTTGAATATCCCTACCTTCGACTCGCTTTGCAGCAGATTTGCGCCAGCACGCTTGAACGTAGTGAACAACGGTCAACAGCTGTTCTCATTTTCTTTTGTAAATTACTCCGCGATTTAAAAAGATATTCCGATGTGCGTCATTTTACGATTTCACAGAGAAAAATGAAATTTAAAATAAAAGTTTACAACACTTTAAACGCTTATTCAAAGGCTGTGTAGACATTGTAACTCAAAAACTACTTGACCGACAATCTGGAATTTTGTATATATCTTCTTTAGATATTCCTTGAGGTAACGCTGCCGAGATATTTTTTCTATGCTTATTTTTTGTTTAACAATAAATAAATATGTGACTTTTCACCGTTTTTTTGCAAAAAAATTCGTTGTTTTGACTTTGGAGTGATATCAAAAAGTCAAAATTCGATAAAATTAAAAAATATTTTTGATATATAAAATACAGTATAATAATATAATAAAATAGTTTTGAATTTTTTCGTTGCCAACTTTGGCTTATTTTTCAATATATCTCTTTGAATTTTTTCTTGAATTATCTATGGTTTGCACTGAATATGCCTATTTAATTTAAAAATAAAATAGTTCTACCAAATTTTCAAAAAAATGTGCTTGAAATATTTATTTCAACCCCTACGGCCCTTTACAAGCTATCTTTAAGGATAGCTATGACACGATTTTGATAGGCAACCCATGCAAGAAATATTTGTCTATGTATGAAATTTAATAAAAACAGTGTTTCATCCGGCAAGCAGATGGGTACAGATCGACCTATATTCGGATTTTAGACTATTACGTTCACTAATCGAAAAGATAATATGCCTTTTACCAAGTAAGTACTACAACAAGAGGATAATGTAAAATACCTATAGGGTGGCTGGAAAGTCCCTTTACATTAATGAATTGCTGTTGTTGTACTACACAGCGGGAAAAAATATTAACCCAATTTTGTACCTAAGTTATTTATTACTTATTTGTTTATCTAAAATACATATTCACGAATCCCGAAACAGTTCCATTTTTACTTTTAAATTACGATTTTTTGGCATATATATCATAATAGTGAGGTGATCCATCTGAGAGTGATGACCTAATCGATGATTTTTTTAAATGAGAATAGGGACCTCTGGTAGCTCATCTGAAAGATTATTCAATTATCTGTTCTGTAATACACACATATTTATTTATATAGTGTCCAAAAAAAATTTTTTTATTAAATTAATTGATACAAAAAGAAGAATGTATGTAACTTATTTTATTTAAAATACATTTTACTGCTGTTAGAAAACATAAAGAAATATTTATTTGAAAAATAAACATTGCTTTTCGCCTAAATTAAATGTTCAAACTGCCTAGAGGAAGGTGGGTGGCATCTTCAATTTGAGTTTATAGTATGATAAGATTGATCCAAAAGATGGCATAACCCAGACATCCAAAGTGAAAGTTCTCCTCCAACACCAAATTGTTCTATATGGTCCACATAATGTTCAGAAAGAAGTCACACCATTTTGAGCGTCGGGTTTGAGCGGGAGAGGGGGGAGAAATCGGTAAATTCGTAGTTTTTTAGGTTTTTCGTAAATATTTCTAAAACTGTACGATTTAGCATGAACAACCTTCTATACAAAAATGTTCTACATTAAATTTGAAATAAAAAAGGTCCGATGCATAAACCTTCTAAAATGAACGGTTTCAAAGTTATGGAGGTAGTATAATATAATTGGTCCAAAAAAAGGCCTAACCTAAACATGTAAGGTAAAAGTTTTCCTTCAACACCAAATGGTTCTATAAGGTCCAAATATTGTTCAGTAAAAAGTTACACCATTCTGAGCGTCCGGTTTGGGGGGGGGGAGATGGGGGAGAAGTTAGTAAATTAGTAGTTTTTTTAAGTTTTTCGTCAATATTTCTAAAACTATGCTTTAGCGTAAACAATTTTCGATACAAAAATGTTCTACATAAAATTTAAAACAAAAAAGGTCCTATACATAATTGGTGTAAATCAACGGTTCCAGAGTTATGGAAGATGAAAATTGGAGGTTTTCGATACTTTTTATATTTTTAGGCAATTATTGATGATTTTGGGTGGTGAGGTTGACGTTTCTTCAAGGCTTATCACTAACATACCGTCGGCCACTGAAATAGCAAATTTGATTTATAAAAGCCAATCCTGTTAAAGAAAATAAGTAGAAAATATAAAAAATATAAAAAGTATCGAAAACCTCCACTTTTCACCCTCCGTAACTCTGGAACCGTTGATTTTAGAACAATTATGTACAGAACATTTTTTGTTTTAAATTTTATGTAGAACATTTTTGTATAGATTATTGTTTACGCTAAAGCATAGTTTTAGAAATATTGACGAAAAACGTAAAAAAACTACTAATTTACCGACTTCTCCCACATCTCCCCCCCCCAAACCGGACGCTTAAAATGGTGTAACTTTTTACTGAACAATATGTGGACCATATAGAACAATTTGGTGTTGGAGGAAAACTTTTACTTTGGCTGTTTTAGGTTAGCTTTTTTGGACCAATTATATTATACTAGGTACCTCCGTAACTTTGAAACCGTTCATTTTAGAAGGAACATGTCAGGCCTTTTTTATTTCAAACTTAATGTATAACATTTTTGTATAGAAGGTTGTTTATGCTAAATCGTATAGTTTTAGAAATATTTACGAAAAACCTAAAAAACTACGAATTTACCGATTTCTTCCCCCTCTCCCCCCAAACTCGACGCTCAAAATGGTGTGACTTTTTTCTGAACATTATGTGGACCATATAGAACAATTTGGTGTTAAAGGAAAACTATCACTTTGGATGTGTGGGTTTGGGTTTAGTTATACCATACTATTAAGCGAAAAACAATATTTACTGGTCAAATAATTATTTTTCTCCGTTTTCTAAAATGTATTTTAAATTAAATAAATTACATATATCTTTTCTTCTTTTGTATCCATAAGTTTAATTCAAATAATTTTTTTGGACACCATGTATAAATAATTATGTTAATGTATATATTAGTCAATAGATAATTGGATAACCTTTCGAATGAGCTACCACACGACCCCTATTATTCTTATTAAAAAAATCATTTATTAAGTTATCACGCCCAGATGGATGACGTCACTAGTATGATATATATGCCAAAAAATGGTAATTTAAAAATAAAAATCAATTTTTCGTATATTACAAATGAATAACTGAAAATAGTTTCTGTCTTTGTGGGATCGGCACTCACCGTAGGGACCGCAGACGTTCTTATACAATTAGCGTCTCTTTGCGAAGACAATGACGTCGACTTTTCAAAGTAACATGCCACTTACTCAACACTCATACTACACATTGCACTAGGTACCTAATTGGAAAAATTCACTGTACCATACCATGGCCATTTTAGTTGTCGAGCTAAATAAAACCTAAGCTAGGTCTAGAACCTAAGCTAAATAAAACAAAAATAAAAATCGACCTATTTCGGGATTTATCTCCAAAATCGCCCAGCCTCGAGAAAATGAATTTATTCCAACCTAAACCTCCTCACTCTATGATTAGAGAGTCACGAATAGTTTTGTTACTAAAATTATGATTTACTAGGTTATTGTCACTGGACAGTCTCCTTCAATTTAATTAAAAAATTTACTTGTTGTAATCCTTATTACAGATTGTAAATAAATCGGATGTTAAAAAATAAAAGTTATTTAACAAATACCGATTTCCATACAACACTGCAACGTTAACTTTCCGACCCTCGCGTTTTAGATTCTTATGTGTAGAGAAGGTCAACTGCTACCGCCGCAAAGGCTCTCTAGGTATTTCAATACTAATTGCCTAGGTCTTCTAGGAGCTGCGTGGCTCCCCTCCTGAGGGCGAACCCCATCGTTATTGCGGTTTGCACTCATTATACCAACTTAACAACCTGGGATGTGTTACAGCTAATTACATTTGCTTGACTTCTGCCGAATATTAGTGCAAAGAAGTTGTGTACGTGGCGCACAATTGGCTATTAGCAAGTTGTAACAGCTACTTTTACTCACATACTGAATAGAAGTAGACAAACATGAGAGTAGAATTAATTTGCTTTCAATTCTTTGAGCAAGTTCGATAGGCACACTTTTTAGAGGCAAATAACACAAAATGGTAAATGCGTTTGGCACTTGGGGTGCTGAAAGAAGTGAATACTTTTTATAGCGCGATATTATTATAAATGAGAATATGAAATTTTATATCTGCTTATTCTTCTTCTTCGTCCTTAACTTTTCTCTTTTTTGATTCTTCTTCGTCACTCATTTCTATTCGTCGTATTTTTTTCATCTATACCTTTCTCTCTCAAGTTTTCTGCCTTACAGTCCTGCCATCTGCTTTGGTTTTCATCTGTCTCGCCTTCTATCACCGTCTAAGTGCAAGAATATACTGAAGACTTTCATCCCTACAGTCATCTCGACATTTTCACGCTGCTCCTCGATCGTAATTTTATAGTCAAAGCCCGAATTTCAGGCACTCCCAGATTTGACTTGTCAGACCTAGGAGAGACTAATTTGGTCGGGCAAAGGTCGAAATTTAATTTTATGAAATCGGGGTTTGCCTAGTCAAACGCCGATCAGCTATTAAAATGTGATTTGTTAGACTAGGTTTAATAAAACGTCATTTTTTAATTTTTGTTTACTACGTTAAACATTTTACACTTAAGTACATAATTTTGAAGACTAAGAGAACAGTGTGCGGAAATCCAGCAATTGCAACATAAACACGATTCATTCAATATGCACAAAAAAGTTAAAGAAGCTGCAGGCTTATATAAATCTAGAAGAGTTGGTGTTTGGCAGATAACCAAAGCAAACTACTGTTAAGTGTGGAAGAAAAACTAGACACGTGGAAGTAATATGTGGAAGTAACTTTTGCAGATGAAAGGCAGAATACCATTGAAGACACTGACTGCCAAACAGGACCCCCGATTACCATTGAAGAAGTCATGTCAGCTATTAAGACAACTAAAGATGGTAAAGCTGTACGGCCTGACCAGTTTTATGTAGAATTCCTAAAACTTATGGATGAACAAGGAATAAAATGGATAACAACTGTATTCAACAAAATATACGCAACTGGAAAAATACTCCAAAGCTGGTTAAAGTCGACCTTCGTAACTGTACCCAAAAAAGTAAATGCCAAAACATGTGAAGACTACAGAACAATTAGCCTAATGAGCCACTTGCTCAAAACGTTTCTGAAAGTGATACACGGCAGAATATATAAAAAATGCGAAGAACAGGTATCATGGACGCAGTTTGGATTCCGCGATGCCTTAGGCACCCGAGAGGCTTTATTCGCTGTCCAAGTGGTTATGCATAGATGCAGGTATGTTGACTGTGACGTGTATATCTGTTTTATCGACTACAAAAAGGCGTTTGATAGAGTAAAACATGATAAACTCATAAACATCTTGAAAGAAGCGAGAGTAGATGAGAGAGATTTGAGAATCATATATAATTTGTATTTCAACCAAACTGCCAATATTAAAGTGGATGACCAATTGACAGAGGCAGTCTCCATAGATAGAGGAGTGAGGCAAGGATGCATCCTGTCCCCGGTGCTGTTTAATATATACTCTGGATGTATCTTCGAGCAAGCGCTGGGAGAACTACAGGAAGGCGTATTAGTCAATGGAGTGCGTCTGAACAACATTAGATATGCCGACGACGCTGTAGTTTTTGCAGACAGTATAGATGGTTTGCAAAGAATAATGTCGCGCATATATCAGATATAAGTAGAGAATACGGACTTTATCTAAATACGAAAACAAAAACAATGTACATGGTCGTCAGTAAGCGCGAAATATTAAATACACAGCTTTTGGTTAACCAACAACTAATTGACAGGCTCGACAGCTACACATACCTTAGTATTAACATAAACAGCCAGTGGGACCACTCAAGTGAAATAAAACAACGCATAGGAAAAGCGAGATCAGCGTTCATAATGATGAAGTCTCTTTTCAGAAGCCACGATTTACCTCTTGCTACCAAAATCTCTATCATCAGATGCTATGTATTTTCTACGTTATTATACGGAGTATAGGCCTGGACACTTTCCGAGGCTTCTTTGAGAAAACTCGAGGCATTCGAGATGTGGTGTTACAGGCGCATTTTGAGAATTTCGTGGGTGGATCGTGTGACTAATGTTGAGGTTCTACGTAGAACAGGCAAGGAATGCGAGACTATTAACACAATCAAAGAGCGCAAACTAGAATATATTGGCCATGTTATGAGGAATGAACAGAGACATGGCTTGTTGCAAGTCATTCTTCAAGGCAAGGTATTTGGAAAGAGAGGACCAGGGAGAAGAAGAATATCTTGGCTTCAAAACCTGAGAAAGTGGTTTAATACATCCACAACCGGACTATTCAGAATAGCAGCAAGCAAAGTTAGGATAGCCATGCTAATCGCCAAAATCAGGAACGGATAGGAACCTTAAGAAGAAGATAATTTTGAAGAGAATTTCTTATTACAGTAGCATTTTGAAAAAGCATTGTCCTCCAAATTTAGAATCTTTTGTAGGTACTAATTTTTCTTAGAGACAGCTTAACGCCTGGAACATCTTCGAAATTAAGAAAATTCTCTTTGCATTATCTCATTGGATTTCTTGAAAAAAGTATGTTTATTGTTTATCATACATAATTCTTCTTTTTTTAATGAAACCTTATTGGAGCTGTTAATACTGTGAGGTAGGAAATTTTGTGTTGTATGTTTCCTACTCTGAACCTGTCAAAATGCGTCTGAGTTGAGTGAACGGAGTTTGATTATTATTTACACATAATTTGGTTTGACTAAGTATATACATTTTAAATGAAGTAAAAGACAGACGTACTCTTAATGATTGAGAGCACGTCTGTCTTTTAATTCATTTAAAATGAACTCTCACATGCAACCCATTCAACATTTATATAAATTTTATTTTAGCACAAACAGATTATGAAATATGAATGGCATCGTCAACTGTGAAAGAAGATATTGCAATGGGAGAGAAAATTAATAATAAGTACTAACTAAGCCCCTGGACCGTCGTCACTAGGAGGGGAAGAAAATTGTCAAACAATTCAGACTACTGCTTCAGATGTGGTTTGTTGTATTTGCCAAAAAGAGAGCTATGACACACATACGTGCATAATTTGTAATCAGGTGGTACATGCTGTGTGCGCTGACAGCGCACTTGGTGCATACTATGAAGGTTTTTAAAGAAAAGTTACATGCATGCGTTGTGCACAGAGGGAAAAATTAAAATAAATAAAGGAAAGGCGATTGAAGGTCTTCTTGTCCAGGCTAATTCTATGAAACAATTAAGTGAAAAAAAAATTCCTCCAATTTAGATCGGAAAAACTGTAACAATACCTATCTCCAGCCTTGATAGAGCCAAAGGAAATGTTCGAAATATTTTCGGTATTATACAAGACAAAACAATTAACAGTTTATATAGAGTTGGTATGAAATACGGAACAATAAACTCACTCTTTTCAAGAAATCAAATAAGAGAATGCAGAGATAATTTTCTTAATTTCGAAGATGTTTCAGACGTTAAGCTGTCTCTAAGAGAAATTAGTACAAAAGATTCTAAATTTGGAGGTAAGGCTTTATAAAATGCTACTGCAATAAAAAATTCTCTTCAAAATCATGTCTAAATGCCATAATGCTACAATATGCGAAAATAAATACTACTTTTTTCATTTTGATTACGATAATAAAAAAATAATAAATATTAAAATTGAAAAATGACGTTTTAATAAACCTAATCTAAGAAATTATGACATCTTATTAGCTGATCGGGGTTTGACTAGTCAAAGCCCGATATTTTTTTATTTTAGTTACGACTATATAAAAATAATAAACATTAAAATTAAATAAATAAATTCGAAAAAATATTTTTAAGAAACGCTTTTCTTTAGTAACGAGTAACTAAAATTAAACCTAAAAAAATCAACCAAAAAGCAAAAAATAAAAAAAAATGAAAAAATCTAACACATTCGTCAAAGAAAAGCGTGGCGTGTCTTCATCGAATAATTTTCTTTAACGAATGTGTTAGATTATTTCAATTTTTTTTTTTGCTTTTTGGTTGATTTTTATCTATGTTTAATTTTAGTCACTCGTAACTAAAGAAAAGCGTTTCTTAAAAATATTTTTTTCATTTTTTTTTATTTTTTTACTTTTTACTCTTACACTTTTCAAACATTAAAATATATCGTCATGTTTATTAAAATATGTATAAAACATATGATGTACAAACATGAAAATTAGTCGGAATCGGCAAAAAATTTAAACTATATTATTTAATTATGAAGTATAACGTAAACAATTAACGTAAAAAGTGAAATTATGTATAGTTCATATAATTAGCTACAATTTGTAAAAGTTTCAAGTTTCTTCATTGTAAAAATAAGAGAATTTAAGCATTTTCCGTTAAAATTGTTTTGTTTTTATTTAAACAGTTAATAAACAAAAAAAATTTTTATTTACTATTCGTGTATTGCTCCTGATGTCTGCAAATTTTTAATCATTTGCATTGAAGAAAAGGCAGTCAAATCAACGTCCAAATATTTGATCCAAACGATTGAACTAAAGAAAAGCGTTTAAGAGGAAACAGTAGCGATTAACAGGTAGCAAAAACGCGTTCCAAGATTGCGGCTGTAATTTTGAATATTTTTTCGAGATATTTGGCACACTTATTCGTAATATAATAAAGAATGGCGGTACAGAGCCCAATTTGAAAAATATATTAACATGTGGAAATTAGTCCGTAATTAAATACAATATTAAAAAAACGAGCCTGTACCGCCATTAAGAAGAACAAAAAAATACACTTTCTTCAAATAAACTTTTTTATCCGATGCCTAGATTTTGTGTCATTTTGGAACTACTAAATTTTTTTATTTCATTAGTAGTTCCAAAATGACACAAAATCTAGGCATCGGATAAAAAAGTTTATCTGAAGAAAGTGTATTTTTTGTTCTTCTTAATGGCGGTACAGGCTCGTTTTTTTAATATTGTATTTAATTACAGAGTAATTTCCACATATTAATATATTTTTCAAATTGAGCTCTGTACCGCCATTCTTTATTATATTACGTATACGTGTGCCAAATATCTCGAAAAAATATTAAAAATTACAACCGCAATCTTGGAATGCGTTTTCGCAACCTGTTGATCGCTACTGTTTCACCTTAATAAAATTAATACGACAAAACGAATTCTAATGTTAATTGTAGCACAAAACATCTCTACCGGTGGTTTTTCAAAGACTTATTTTAAAAACACAAATTTTTTGAATTCGAGTTTTGATTGAAGTTTTGTTTCGTATCGTATTGAAATTTGACACGAATAAACGACGATTTATATACAGGGTGTCCAGAAACTCTACCGACAAACGAAGACAGGAGATTCTTCAGATACTTTTAAGATAATTTAACCCAATTCACTTAGTAAGAAAATGCTTCCTAAGGGAGCTAGAGCTCTTTGAAGATGGCGTCTTGTAATTAGTTTTTCTTTAATACCACCAGAACGCTTCTATTTAGAAAAACAAAAATTGGTACGCGTATTTATCTTCAAGATATAAATCTAATCCATCCATTGCAAATTTCTAGTACCGATCATAGGCGTCCGTTTTGGGTAGGGCAACGGTTATTTTATCGCATAACTTTTTATCTTAAACTTTTATACATTTCTGATACTGGATTATTAAATTAGGAAGTATTTTAGTACTAAAAGGTACTCCTGTTTTAAATCGGTAGGACACACCGTTTTCTAGAAAAATCGATTTGAAAACTTTTCGCTTTTTGAATTAAAAAAAGATTTAAAAAAAAACTGTTTAGAAAGACGAAAACTGGTACATTTATTTATATTCCAGAGATAAATCGATTTCATTAATTGCAAATTTCTAGTACTGGTCATAGGCGTCCGTTTTGGGTAGGTCAACAGTTATTTTATAGCATAAATTGTTTGTCTTGAATTTTTGAGCATTTTTGACAATAGATTATTAAATTATGAGGTATTCGAGTACTAAAAGTTACTCTTACTTTATGTTGGTAAAATACTTTGTTTTTTGTTGAAAAGTTCTTTCAATTTTTTTTCAAATTCCGAAAACGAAAAACTTTCAAATCGATTTTTATAGAAAACGGTGTGTCCTATCGACTTAAATCAAGAGTACCTTTTAGTACTAGAATATCTCACAATTTAATAATCCGGTGTCAAAAATGCATAAAAGTTAAGGACAAAAAAGTTATGCGATAAAACATTCGTTGCTCTACCCAAAACGCACGCCTATGACCGGTACTAGAAATTTGCAATGAATGGAATCGATTCATCTCTGAAAAGTAAATAAGTTTTTCTAAATAGAAGCGTTCTGGAGGTATTTAAGAAAAACTAATTTCATGACGCCATCTTCAAAGAGCTCTAGCTGCCTTAAGAAACATTTTCGGATTAGGTGAATTCGGTTAAATTGTCTTAAAATTATCTGAGGAATCTCCTGTCTTCGTTTGTCGGTAGAGTTTCTGGACACCCTGTATAAACAAATATATGGGCGTTCAAAATTTGAAACTTTATTGTTTATTTATAAAGCATAACGTAAAAAATTAACGTAAAAAGTGAAATTATGCATATTTCATATCATTAGCTACAATCCGTAAAAGTTTCAAGTTTCTACATTGTAAAAAACAAGAGAATGTAAGCATTTTCCATTAAAATCGTTTTTTTTAATTAAAAAAATTAATAAACATAATTTTTTTATTGACTATTCGTCTATTGTTCCCGCGAATGCATATATCTGAAAATTATCATTAATTTGCATTGAAGAAAAGTCATTCAAATTAACGTTTAAAGATTTGATGCAAACTATTGAAGTAAAGAAAAGCGTTTAAAAATGATGTTTTAATATACCTAATCCAACAAATTACGACATTTTAGTAGCTGATCGGGGTTAGACTGGTCAAACCCCGATAATCTTTTATTTTAGTTACGACATTATAAAAATAATAAATAATAAAATTAAAAAATGACGTTTTAATAAACCTAATCTAACAAATTACGACATTTTAGTAGCTGATCGGGGTTTGACTAGTCAAACCCAGATAATTTTTTTATTTTAATTACGACAATATGAAGATAATAAAAAATAAAATTAAAAAACGGCGTTTTAATATATCTAATCTAACAAATTACGACATTTTATTAGCTGATCGGGGTTTGACTAGTCAAACCCCGACTTCATAAAATTAAATTTCGACTTTTGCCTGACCAACGTAGTCTCTCCTAGGTTTGACTAGTCAAAGGCCGAAACTGTAATTTATTTCGGGCTTTGACTAAGACCGTTAGTCAGACTTGAGGATTGCCTAGTCATACCTAGGAGTGCCTGAAATTCGGGCTTTGACTACAGCAGATATACTTAAGGGTCTTTAAAATAAATATTCCATTAATGGTTAGAGCTTTGGAGATAATTCTTTTTCTAGCGGTTTTAAACACAAAATGTATGTTTTCAATTTAAGAATTACAAGGTATTCTATATTTATGGTTCTCCCCTACATTACTTTCAATTTATAGCATTCTGTCCCTATATTTTTTAAAATGATTAAGGTTATCATCATTTTAAAAGCATCAATTAATCATTTTTTTTGCTGTCTCTCTTTTCTTACATTTTCTAGTGACGTTCGCCGATTTAATAATTTTGCTATTAGATACCTATTTCATTTTCAAGCATTTCAATATATCTTAACCAATCTAATTTTTGCCCCTTTATAAAGCTTGTTCTGTTTACTTATTATTATTAAACTTTCTATTTCTTGACTTGTCCTTCTTCTCCACCCAATTTCTATACATATTTCCCCATAAATTGTTCTAACCGTTTCTGCAGGTATTTCCAGCTGATGCCACTTTGCCTTGAATTTTTCTGCACATACCATCAAATTAAACTAAGAATTGGTGAAGGATTTCGACTGTTACCTGAGGAAAGTTCATTTTATCTAATAATAAAACACTGGAAACTTTTGTTTTTAATACTTCCACAAAATTTATTACAAATTAATGTCACTAAAGCGGTTTCGGCAGAGTGCCTTTCTCAAGTGATGGGATTTTACTATGCTCCTACACTTTATGGTTTTAACTGAATAAGTTGAGGAGTGGGGAGCTCTTTGTCTAAAGTTGGTCATACAGAATTATTTCTGTATTTTTTTATTTATTAATTTTCACAAATTCCATTACAGATAGCTTAATAAGGCTTTTATTTTGAATACGGATAACTTGAAATTAGTCATTAACCCTTATCCGGGCAGCATATTTACAGATGCTAGCGTGTGTAGACTCCAGGGTGTTGAAATCGGTTAGGGTTTGGAAAAACAGTACATTTAAAAATACTAACAGATTTGGACACCAGAGTGTTGAAAGCAGCTAGGTCCAGAAAGCCACTGCGCATCCGCTAGGGAAAATATTCTAATTCGTATTTTTGGCACAATCTTACTCAAAAAGGACTCCTTTTAACAAATTTGCATGTTGCCAGGACCAAAAGGTGGTCAAAAATTTTTTAAACGTTTTTTTTTTGTTTTTTTCCTAAAATTATTTTTTTTGCATGGAAAAAAGTTTTTGTAGGTTTTTGGGATCATTCCAAACAGAAAAGGTCTTTAGTGACTTTTCTCTAAAAATGATAGTTTTTGATATATAAGCGATTAAAAATTGAAAAATTGCGAAATCGGCCATTTTTAACCCTCAAAAACTAATGAAAAGCTGAAAATTTGAATGTTGCCAAGGTAGGTAGATATTCTTTAAATATCGATTGATGAAACCCCTAAGAGTTTTTTGAAATACAATATTCAAATCTTCTTTGTTTTTTAATTGCTGATCAAGCGTGCGCGACACTATTTTCCACCGACAGTATGGTGCAAATGAAAGGAATAAATTCGTTATTTCGTAAACCGGCGACTTTAAGGAAAAATCCCGAAACAGGTCGATTTTTATTTTTAAGTTATGATATTGTGTCATTTATGATATACTAGTGACGTCATCCATCTGGACGTGATGACGTAATCGATTATTTTTTTAAATGAGAATAGGGGTCGTGTGCTAGCTCATTTGAAAGGTTCTTCAATTCTCTATTCAGTAATATAAACATTTACATAATTATTTATACAGGGTGTCCAAAAAAATTTTATTAAATTAAATTAATTGACAAAAAAAGAAGTAGAAGGACACCCTGTACAAATAATTATGTAAAGGTTTACATTACTGAATAGAGAATTGAAGAATCTTTCAAATGAGCTACCACGCGATCCCTATTCTCATTTAAAAAAACCATCGATTACGTCATCACGCCCAGACGGATGACGTCACTAGTATATTATATATGCCACAATATCATAACTTAAAAATAAAAATCGACCTGTGTCGGGATTTTTCCTTAAAGTCGCCGGTTTACGAAATAACGAATTTATTCCTTTCATTTGCACCATACTGTCGGTGGAAAATAGTGTCGAGCACGCTTGATAAGCAATTAAAAAAAATAGGAGTTTTGAATATTGTATTGCAAAAAACTCTTCGGGATTTCATCAACCGATGTTTAAAGAATATCTACTTACCTTGGCAACATTCAAATTTTCAGCCTTTCACATAGTTTTTGAGAGTTAAAAAACTATCATTTTTAGAGAAAAGTCACTAAAGATCTTTTCTGTTTGGAATGATCCAAAAAACCTAAAAAAAACTTTTATCCATGCAAAAAAATAATTTTAGGAAAAAAACAAAAAAAAAACGTTTAAAAAATTTTTGACTACCTTTTGGTCCTGGCAACATGCGAATTTGTTAAAAGGAGTCCTTTTTGAGTAAGATTGTGCAAAAAATCTGAATTAGAATATTTTTCCTAGCGGATGAGCAGTGGCTTTCTGGACTAACCTTTCAGTGCTAACGCATGGTCTCATAGACGGAGCTAACCTATTCATACCGATAATTAACGATCTATTTCGATATTCGGGCTAGGTCATTCAATAGCTTCGTATTTTATCCAACCGTTGATAGTATTAAAATATTGTTGAACGTAGATGCATAGTTCATTCGTTACACAAGATTTCGCTCTCAGAGACGGATGTTAGCTTTTGCGGCTGTGCAAAAGGTAAGGATTGTAACTTTTAGCGTTGTATTTTTAGTGAATAAAATATTATTTTTTTTACTTTTTAGAAATAGAAATGAACTACGAGAAGTCGAAAAACAAAGTACAGTTGTTACTCATGTAATAAATTTATGTGCTTAGAACACATAAAGGGTATATGTGTAGAATGTTCAGAAAAAGATTGACTTTTTTAAGTGTAAAGTTACTTCGTATTATTAGAATTGCTTAAGTATGGTTATTATAAGTGGATAATTTCATCTTTAATTTAAAAATAACTCAGCAAATTTTTTGTTTAAATTAAGATTTTAGGGTTTTTTTCTCACTTTTTAGAATAGTTGCTTGTTTTTGTTAAGGAATTATTTTTGTCAAAATAAATGTTTATAAATATAATTTTTAATTAAAACTGCATTTATTTTAAATAAAAAAGTATTTAATAAAACCCTTGAAGTAATTAAATTTTAAAAATTTGGAAAATTTACAGTACTAGGGCATGTAAAAACATACGGTCCCAGAGACGGACGTTAGCACTTATGTCAAAATACTTCACGTTAGCATTGAAAGGCTAAGTGGTTATACATGCACAGATGCTAACGGCTATTTACACTGCTTTTATATACCTACTGCTGTGGAAAAATATTTAAGTGATTTAGGTGTTAATAAATAATTAAAAGTTGTTGGGATATAAACAATAATATATTAACACAAAAGAACAACATAAAAAATAATGTTGTTCTGAGGCTATTTCCTTGTGTCAGTTTTATAATTAACTATTCAGATGGGAAATAAGCCACAATTAAATTTAAAAAAATTATTTTATTAACCAAATCGGGATTTTATGCCCAAATCGGGTGTCGTTATCAAAATACAAAATACTACTAAATTAAACAAAAATGTTGCTGCTTAGTAAAATATTCTTGTAATAATTTATTTAATCTGATCCATTTATATTGGAAATTCAGACATATATTATACATTTTAAAGTATTTTTTACTAAGCAACAACATGTTTGTTTAATTTAGTAGGATTTTGTATTTTGACCACGACAGCCGATTTGGGCGTCGAAACGTTAATAAAATTATTTTTTTTTTTATTTAATTGTGGCTTATTACCCACCTAAATAGTTTTTTTTATAAAACTGCCACAAGGAAATTGCCTCAGAACAACATTATTTTTTATGTTGTACTTTTGTGTTAATATATTATTGTTTATATCCCAACAACGTTTAATTATTTATTAACACCTAAATCAGTTAAATATTTTTCCACAGCAGTAGGTATATAAAATCAATATCAATAGCCGTTAGCATCTATGCATGTCATCATCATCATTCTCTTTGCCTTATCCCTATGCGGGGTCGGCTTCCCTAATTGCATTTTTCCTCACAATTCTATCCTGGGTCATATCAATATTAATTCCCTTTACCAACATGTCCTGCCTAATCGTCTCCCCCCACGTCTTCTTTGGTCTTCCTCTCCTACTCCTTCCAGGAATCTGCACTTCAGCTACTCTTCTTATTGGATGATTAACGTCTCGACGTTGAACATGACCAAACCATTTCAACCTATGCTCTCTCATTTTGGCATCAATTGGTGCAACACCTAGACTTCCCCTAATATACTCATTTTTAATTTTACCCTTTCTTGTCACTCCACTCATCCATCTAAGCATTCTCATCTCCGCCACATGCATTCGTTGTTCCTCTTTCTTTTTCACTGCCCAACATTCAGTTCCGTATATCATAGCCGGTCTTATGGCTGTTTTATAGAATTTTCTTTTCAGCTTCATTGGAACTTTTCTGTCACACACCACACCACTCGCTTCCTTCCACGTCATCCATCCAGCCCTAATTCTACTGCATGAATCCCCATCTATTTCTCCATTACTCTGTAATACCGATCCCAGGTACTTAAAACTATTGCTTTTTAAGATCAGTTCACCATCCAAAGATACCATTTTATTTGTAGTAACTCCATCTGTAAATGAACATTCCAAATACTCTGTCTGTGTCCTACTAAGTTTTAAACATTTTTCCTCCAGAGCTCGTGTCCACTGTTTCAGTTTTTGTTCTAAGTCTTTTTCACTATTTCCTACTAACACAACATCATCAGCATACATTAAGTACCATGGAATGTTACCCTGTAGTTTTGCTGTTATCTGGTCCAAAACTAATGAAAATAAATACGGACTAAGCACCGAGCCTTGGTGCAATCCTACTTTCACATGAAATGTATCAGTCTCTTCCACACCTGTCCTAACACTAGTCGTTACTCCCTCATACATATCCCTCACAATCTTTACATATGCACCAGGGACTCATTTCTTATTGAGTGCCCACCACAGAATCTCTCGAGGAACTCTATCATATGCTTTCTCAAGATCAATGAATACCATATGGGCATTTGTTTCTTTACTCCTGTATTTTTCCATCAACTGCTTTATAATGAAAATTGCGTCTGTTGTTGATCTGCCCTGCATAAAGCCAAATTGATTCTCGGATATGTCGGTCTCTTCACGTATTCGTCTATCAAATACTCTCTCCCATATTTTCATGGTGTGGATAAGCAGTTTTATAGCCCTGTAGTTTGTACACTGCTGTATATCTCCCTTGTTTTTGTAGATAGGTTCTAGTATACTGCTTCTCCATTCGTCTGGCATTTGTCCAACTTCCATAGCATCTATGCATGTATAACCACTAAAAAAGCTAGCTGGTTTCAACACTCTGGTGTCCAAATCTGTTAATATTTGTAAATGTACTGTTTTCCAAACCCTAACTGATTTCAACACCCTAGTGTGAGCACACGCTATATAGCATCTGTAAACGTACTATTTTTCCAAAACCGAGGCAACAAAAGGAAAAAAAAAGAAGCAGAAACCTGATGAGAAACATCACAGAGAACCAACCTAACGCTAAAGGGCATGAGTCTGCTCATTATATTTTATAATTAACTATTTAGATGGGAAATAAACCACAAATATATTGAAAAAAATAATTTTATTAACGTTTCGACGCCCAAATCGGGTGCCGTTGTGAAAACACAAAACATTACTAAATTAAAAAAAATTGAAGTTTGATTAGTAAAAACTACATTAAAATGTATAATATATAAGCAACAACCTGTTTGTTTAATTTAGTAGTATTTTGTGTCTTAACAACAACACCCGATTTTGGCCAAAAAATATTTTTTCCAATTTAATTGTGGCTTATTTCCCATCTGAATTGTAAATTATAAAAATGCCACAAGGAAATAGCTTCAGAACAACATTATTTTTTATGATGTTCTTTTGTGTTAATATATTGTTGTTTATATCCCAACAACGTTTACTTACTTTACTTAGTCCTAAGCCTTTCTACCTTTAGGTGTAAGGCTGGTGGAGTTGAGTTTGGCATTATTTCGCACAAGTACACATTTTAACTTTAACGATTAATTATCGATAACGATAGGTCTTTTAAAAACCGGTGTTTTTATTGTGATAGCATTCGATTCCGAAATTACCTTATCGCTAACACACTGGTCGCATAACCTCTCACTGTGCCTGCCAAACTCGAACTCCCAACAACGTTTAATTATTTATTAATACCTAAATCACTTAAATATTTTTCCACATCAGTAGGTATATAAATTATTCAATGTCAATAGCCGTTAGTATCTATGTATGTATAACCACTAAAAAAGCTAGCTGGTTTCAACACTCTGGTGTCCAAATCTGTTAGTATTTGTAAATGTACTGTTTTTTCAAACCCTAACTGATTTCAACACCATAGTGTCAACACACGCTAGCATCTGTAAACGTACTGTTTTTCGAAACCCTAATACCCCAGGCTTTGGGTGAAAAATAGGTCGATTTCAGGATATAATTCAGGAATTTTTGAAACCTATCAGGTCTTGTAAAGGACGATGCCAGGAATAACTTCTACTAAAATGTAACCAAAAATATTGTGCGCTTCTTTTCTTATCGCGATTTTCATTTGTTAAATTTGCAATTTTTAATGATTTTTAATTTTGCAGCTTAGGATATTGATTTTAGAGAAAAACTTTTTAATAGAAAGTTGTAGTAAATTAAAAAACCTATAATTTGAGGTAAGGTAAGTTTGATTTGGTTAATTGGTTATTGCAAAACAGCCTGCGAAAGGTCCAAAATGGCCGTTTCTTACAATTGCATTATTGATTGTACAAATAATTTTGTTCTATTTTTGAAAGATTTAAAATGAAGATATTTCAATTCCAAACATAAAAAAAAATTGTAAAGCCAGGTTTACGAATTTGTTACTTAGTTATTATAAATTGTTTATACCAAGAGGTCAAATGTCGAAGGCTATAACTTTTTGGAAAAAAATCGTAGAGAGTTGGTGAATTATCTAATCTCCTTCTAAAGATTTAAATTTTCATATTCTGATGTAAATAAATGCGTAAAATATTTTTAAATCTCTAATTTTTGGGTTTGAAAATAAGGGGGCAAATTTCGTTATAAACATTTAGAGTTGAAGCGGCCCTGTACATCCTATGAGTTTTTAACTTACAGATTATTGTTGCTGAAGACAAAAGAAATATTTATAAAAAAATAAAAATTTTCTACAACCAACAAGCCGAGATAATTGTTTTTCTTAAGTCGTATTGCCTTTATTTATAACAAATAAGAAATTATTTTACAGTCATTGACCAAAGAAAGACTTGTATTATCTTAAAATAAAAATTATTATAAAATTTAATTACATGTAATTATTAAAAATTATTTTTAAAATCGGTGCTTTTGCGAGCGGCCGAATTTTGCAAATCGCCGGGCTCGCTTCAAATCCGCGCGGTCGGAAAATTTTTACGCAACTTGTATTAAATTTTGTCAGAAAACAATTTAATAATATTACCATTATAATATACAGTCTATTTACCACTGTATTTGTTTTTGTTGATAAACTTTTATATGTGAAATTTCATTTTTGAAGAAATAATATTACAAAAATGATACATATATATGAAATATATAACTATATTTTTAATATTTTCATTGTTATATAAATATAATAATAATAATGTTACTTCTTACTATCATATACAATTTAAACCTTTTTCTTCTTGTAGTGACTATATTCTTTTTGGATTTCACATATAAAAGTTTATCAAGAAAAACAAATACAGTGGTAAATAAAATGTATATTATAATGGTAATATTAATAAATTGTTTTCTGTCAAAATTTAATACAAGTTACGTAAAAATTCTCCGAGCGCGCGGATTTGAAGCGAGCCGGGCGATTTGCAAAATTTGGCCGCTTGCAAAAGCACCGATTTTAAAAAATAATTTTTAATAATTAAATGTAATTATGTTTTATAATAATTTATATTTTAAGATAATATATGTCTTTCTTTAGTCAATGACTGTAAAATAATTTCTTAATTGTTATAAATAAATTGTTATAAATAAATTGTTATAAAAAATTTTAATTTTTTTATTAGTCTTCGTTTTGTCTTCAGCAACAATAATCTGTAAGTTAGAGACTCATAGGATATACAGGGCCGCTTCAGCTCTAAATGTTTTTAACGAAATTTGCCCCCTTATTTTCAAACCCAAAAATTATCTCGGCTTCAGTTGGTCGTAGAAATATTTTATTTTTTTTATAAACCTTCGTTTCATCTTCAGCAACAATAATCTGTAAGTTGAAAACTCATAGGATGTACAGGGCCGCTTCAGCTCTAAATGTTTATAACGAAATTTGCCCCCTTATTTTAAAACCAAAAATTAGAGGTTTAAAAATGTTTTACGCATTTATTTACATCAGAATATGAAAATATAACTCTTTAGCAGGAGATTGGATGTTTCACCAACTCTCTACGATTTTTTTTCAAAAAGTTATAGCCTTCGACATTTGACCTCTTGGGATAAACAATTTATAATATCTAAGCAACAAATTCGTTATTCTGGCTTTGCAATTTTTTTATGTTTGGAATTAAAAGATCTTCATTTTAAAGCTTTAAAAAATAAAAAAAAATATTTGTACAAGAAATATTGCAATTGTAAAAAACGGCCATTTTTGATTTTCGCAGGCTGTTTTGCAATAACCAATTAACGAAATTAAACTGACCATAGCTCAAATTGTAGGTTTTTAAATTTACTACAACATTCTATTAAAAGTTTTTCTCTAAAATCAATATCTTATGCTACAAAATTAAAAATCATTAAAAATTGCAAATTTAACAAATGAAAATCGCAATAAAAAAAAGCGCACAATATTTTTGGTTACATTTTAGTAGAAGTTGTTTCTGGCATTGTCCTTTACAACCCCTGATAGGTTTCAAAAATTCCTGAATTATATCACGTTTTTTCACCCACAGTCTGGGGTTTAACTGATTTCCACACCGTGGTGTCAACTTGCGCTAGCATCAAACAGTGCAACAAACAATGTTTATTTATCAAATAAACATTTTTTTCTGTTTTGTGACAGCAGTAGAATATATTTTGAATTAAATAAATTACATACATTCTTCTTTTTGTGTCAATTAATTAAATTCAAAATAATTTCTCTTGGACACCCTGTACAAACGTTTATGTCAATATTGATATTAGTGAATAGAGAATTGAATTACCTTTCAAATGAGCTATCACACGACCCCTATTCCCTATTTAAAAATAAGTGGGGGGGAGTGGAAGGGAGGGAGTTGACAAATGACAGATGTTTGTACCGTAAAAATGAGTCCCCCTTAGATCAAAAATTGACCTGTCTTTTTATTTTCTTAAAATCTAATAAATACTGCCAAATATCGAGATGGATACTTTTGTTTGGCCCACTCTGTATTGTATATCTTTGTATTTCTTTCCCTGGTATAAAAGTGATCGTATAGATTTGTATAAGTGTCTGCGTTAGCTTTGGCTCCTGCTATGTCGCTTTCTTTTTGGTGACCGTATAGTTTTAAAGATCTTTGTCTAACCTATTTTCTTGTCACTCCTTATATATATTTTTTTTTCTCCTTAAAATTTTCTTACATTTTTGTAGCACCACCAAGTCTATTTTTATTCTCAAACTTCTTTTCTGACGCTTTCCCAAGTATTTCACTAGTAGTATATCTAATGATATTGGCCATCTCTAAATATTATTAGGGCCCTCCTTTCATGTTCCAACACATTTTTTCTACTACCCTTGCCCTGAATCCACGTTCTCATCTTTTGACATACACCTCTTGATTTTGGTACAGTCCTCTACGATATTTTGGTACAGTTTCTCTTTTATACTTCGATTTTCAATCCTGTTATAAACGTTTTATTAAATAGTCCAAATATTATTTTATATTATAATAACTAGTATTATTTTACAACTAATAATCAAAAAATAATTGGGATTATTCTTTAAAAGCGAATATGTGCCATTTTTGATGCGTAAGTAAAATATCTGACCGACGGTCCTTTATAAGACCCATAAAATGTACTATATCTCATTCAGTTTCATTCCAGTGTTCACCTTTATCTCGGATATTCCTACCACAGAAAACCCTTTCAGAATTTACCAGAAATTCCCCAGCACGAAATCGCCGGAGCATGCACTTTCCCAACAATAGGAAATGTAGATTTATATTATCCAACACTAAAGTCAAAATGAACATTAAATGGGAAGGAGTTAAAGAGATTCCCCGTCCGTATAAATTTACAATTTCGGTGAACGTCATTCGGTTATACTCAAGCGGATGTAATTAGGTACACTGATAAAAATTATTTACCTACTCTCCTAATTAATCAATTACGTTGATTGTATCTCGATCTGGAGATCATCAATTTAATAGAGAGGCAATTGAGTATCGATTTTTGTTACCATTTCAGAATCTTTATTCAAACGTTACAACATTGTTAAATTTTGCTTTTAACATACAGTATGTAACAAAAAGTTGGGTCATAAATTAAACCACATATTTTGGGAATAAAATAGTTTGATTAAAGTTTACTTACCTTAGTACAAAATATGCTTTATATAGAAAAAGTTGCAGCTCTTTGAAGTTACGAAATGAAAATCGATTTTTTCCAATATATCAAAAACTGTTAGGGATTTTATATTGAAAATGGACATGTGGCTTGCTTATGGCGGGAAAATTTTTGGAGAAAATAGCAGTGAAATTTGTGTACTCCTCAAAAATATTATAGGGGTTTTGTTCTCTTAAATCCCCCTAATTGTTTTTGTACGATCCAATTAAATTATTTTTTTGTGGTACCATTAATTTAACACAATGTTTTTTTTTATTTTTTGGCTCAGAAGTTTTTCCGATAAGCCAGTTTTTATCAAGATGTTTTGAATATTTGTAAAATCCACCACATATATTTTGTTAATAGTTACATAATAAGTGAGATTATAGAGCCCTGGCAATAATATTAAAAAAATTCACATAATATGTGTATATCAGAGTAGTTGATGGCTATTCACAAATTCAATTTTATTTGATTTTTTTGAAGTCATCTGTTTCTGACATAATGAATTTATTTTATACTTATGCAACATACTGTATAATGAATGGTGAAATAACGTTTCACCCTGTATACAAATAATATTCGTTACACAAACCAATCCTAGATCACAGGAGTGACCTAACCGGTCCCTTAAAAAGCCGCCAAACCGAAAGGTTTATCGGGCTTTTTCTACCTTTAACAGCACAGTTCGCTAGTAGCCCTCGAGTAGAACAGTTCGCTATCAGTCCTCAGAAAGAACAGTCGCCCGTCGCTTAATATTGCAATCTTCATACCGCTAAAAATAACGCAAAAGCAATGTTGCCAGTATAACTCGTAGCCTAGAACATTCCTGTACGCAGCAAAGCTTATCGTTGTAGTAGTTATACAGTAAAGTGAAGTGACAGTCCAACGTCAGTGTTATACGTACGTCAGTGTCATAGGTCAGTTCTACGTACATTACCATCCTAGCTTTTTATTCACCATTCTTCATACAATAAAATTTGTTACTTGTAAACCGCTTTTCTTTCCAGCCCATGGCTGGTGGTTCTTCGATCTATGCTTAACTACGCCCTTTCTCAACCAATGAATGTTTTAGTTTTAGTTTTAAGCATTACATCTTTGTAGATTATCGTAAGGCATTCGACCGGGTCAAGTGGAGACACTTATTGCCAATACTATAAGAAGTAGACGTATCACAACACCTTATTTCGCTTATAACTGAACTAGACGAACACATTACTAGATCTCTGGATCAGTTAAAGTGCTTGACACACTTTCAAACGAATTTCATCGAGAACAGTGTGTCAGACAGGGATGTATATCTCCACAATTACTCAATACATATGGGGAGTATATTATGACAAGAACACTTGAATGATGGGAAAAAACATCTCAATAAATGGTCATAAAATAAACAACCTACGTTTCACAGATGACATAGCCCTTCTTGATGACCAAAAGTCAAGCAGAGCTGATTGATCTTATAGTACTGATTGAAAATGAAAGTCAAATATTTGGTCTGCAATTAAACATATCAAAGACAAAGATCATGATAGTGGATGGACTACATAACAATCATCCACACATAACCACGATTGATCGGTTAGAGTTTGTGAACGCATATTTATATCTGGGATCATTAATCACAAACACTGGGCCACTACAGGAAGAAATAAAACATCGATGTGATCTAGCAAAAGTTGCCACAGCAAAAATGACCACAATATGTAAGGACTGCCAAATTTCAAGGGCGTTAAATATAATGTTCATCAACTGCTTTATTCCCAATACTGACCTATGGACAGTCCCGGATTATGAATCTTGAGGCCCCTAGGCAACCCAAGCTATGAAGCCCCTTAAAGCCTCCGCCTTCTCCCTCCAAAACCACCTCGGTTAACCTCTCTATCCTCCATCTGCAGCTTTAAATTCAATCTCTTCTCTCTATAATGATGTACTAATAGCGTTGATACGTTCTAAAATTGTTTCCCAAAATTCATTCATTACGAATGTTTCTTGTCTTGACATTTCTTTCAACAAACACTTTCAACAAACACTGATTTCAGCAACATCAGATTTAAAGACGTTGTAACCAGCTCGCAAACCAAAGCAATATCGCGAGGATTCACCGAAAACCATATGTGACACTCAGTGCGTATCTTTTCGCAGTGCATTCCACATGCGATGTAGAATATTGCTTCGGTATGCGAGCTCGCTAAGACAAAGCTCTTGTTGCGTGTTGCGTCACCCTTGCACTCCAGCTAATGCGACTTGTTCTTTTAATGACTAGATAAGCATCTGATCATAACTTTCTAACGGTGGGTAGAGTTTGAAAAAAAAGTTGTACACGGACTGAACAAACCCAAAATACGATATTGCTCCAACGCAACTTTCAGCAGCACTTACTTCAACTATATTAAGTGAATGTGCGGCAAAAGAAATGTAAATTGCAAGTTTGCTGATCATAGGTAAATAAGCCTGGATACCATTATATTTGCCTGACATCTTTGCTGAATGATTGTCCTCTCATATCGTTTACTCAAGTACATCGTATACCACATCGTGTCATACATCAATGCCACAGTCGTTTAAAACGATTAAAACAGCAAAAGAAAGATTTTATGCAGTATGGCTACTTAATGGGTATGAATGTGAGAAACCCTCATACACTTTACCATCAACTGGATCTACATATCTTAATAAATAGTCAAGTGGTCAATATGAGATTAATCTGGTATTGAATCGACATTTAGGGAGTAAAATTTGGCTTCCTTAATTACTTTAACAATTGTATTTAAAACGTGTGTTCCCATTACTTCTATTATCTTTCCCAGATCTTTGAAGATAAGCAAAAAGGCTTTCCAGTACCCTTATTGCCATACTTAGCTAAATGGGGGCTTAAGGAGTACTCTACAAGTAGGTAGCTCTAAAATGCCTAAGTACCTAGTTCCCATTATTTTGTGAACGAAGGATCTCTGTATCACTTCTAAACGCTAATACGCAAGAAGATAGAAACTTAACCACAGGGTTTACTCTTTTCAGAACTTGAATCCATTAATCTCGTTCTTGATTAAATTAAATTTCCAAAGAGCTGTCAATTAGACCATGAAGGTGATACCTGTCGATGAGTGTTAGCTATGTTCGCCAAAAAGAATACATGAAAAGCAGTAAACCTTTCCATTTCCGTTTGCCAATCTCTTTTAATTTTATGATATATTTTCGAAAAACCATAGATTGTGTAAAAAATCTTGTAATTCCTTCAAAATTTCTTTTTTATGCTGAAAAACTTCCATCAAGATTTTTAACATTCTGATTAACTTTCCCAATCCAAAATATCCATATTTATTCAGTTATGGTATTCCATAATCCTATGTTGTTTCTGAATTCTGGGCCCAATTTACCTTTAACTTCAATTCTAACTTAGTTTCGGTTTCTGGTGTTTTTCTTGAACTGGAATGTATCTGTCATTGTATGTTTTTTCATCTTCTTCAGTTACGGAAGCTATGTTTCCCTCAGCTATTTCTATTTCATCACGTGCATTTTCATTGGTTGCAGCTTCACTAGCTGTGGATTTCCGTGTGAAACCGAGTTTATGGTATTGCGCGATATTTGAATTTTTCAACATACATATATAATTTATAGTTTTTAATTTAATTCTGATTATTATTTTTTCGTTTTGGGCTCTACGAGGCCCCATTTGGGGCCAAGACCCCTAGGCAACTGCCTACTTGGCCTAATGCTTAATCCGGCACTGCCTATGGATGTGAATCTTGGACCCTGAGAAAATCGAAAAGAAGAAAGATAGACGCCACTGAAATTTTCTGTTGAAGACGAATACTACGAATCGCTTGGACCGACCATAGGACAAATAACACAATTTTAAGATAGCTAAAACTTAGTATACAGCTCTCCACTAAAATCCATCTTCAACAATTAAAATACTTTGGACATGTTTTAACAGCAAACACAGAAAACATGGAAAGACTCATTATACAGGGAAAGGTGGAAGACCGAAGATCACGAGGAAAATCACCAACAAGACAGATCAAATTGCAGGAATATGCAAAGGACCTATGCATGAGTTAAAATAAATACCAAAGACAGAGATCTTTGGAGACGGACAATACACGACATAACGACGACCATTACCCACCCTCTCAGGGGGGGGGGGATTGCAGAGAGACAAGTATATGGAGTTGCATATTAATTATCTTGTTAATGTTCTCTTAATGTATATAGCAAGTGCATAATAATGCAGTTGGGAACAAGTAAAACAATCTTGTTGGGAATTGTTGATTCTTAAATTTTTCAAATTTTTTGAGCTACTTTTTATTGTGTAAATTATTTCTGGCAATAATATTGTTTAGTACTGTATTTTGTAGTTTTGTATTTGTTAATAATATTTATACCATACTAAATGTAGTATCTCATAATATTTCACTATTTTTTTTTTGTTCATACTGAAACCTCAACCTAATACATCTCTCGTCAAACTGAAAAACTAATTTCTAACACTTTTAGCAAAGCGCATTATTTATATCCTATGTTTTCCCTGGTCTACTTTTCCACATAACGAAAATTTATTCTGCGCTTACCTCTACTCATCAACAAAGTTGTAGCACCGCCCATGTCTGAGTACTTTCGGCAATTCGTCTTGCGAAAGCTCGAAGAAAGTTTGCAACAACAGATGCGAAATAATACAAAAATAAATATAAGCAACAACAACTACGTCCGTATATCATTGCGGAATCATGCAAGAAAGTCGTAAATAACGAAATAATAAGTTTTATTTGTAGACGATACTCGGCGACGATGGATGGGCGTGTCTGCTTTTTGGAGGGATTGAGAAACGATGATAAAAATCACGAAACGATTAGATGTACCCGATATCAGGTGAAGTCCACTCAGTGTACAGGGTGTTTGGTAAAGAATGGGCCATAGCTTAACCTTAGATTCCCAAGATTAAAATAGGTCAATGTAAGCTAACTTACCTTAGTACAAGAGTTGATAACAACCTAAATACAGGGTGTCAAAGTTAAACTTTTATTTTATTCATTTTTGAATATTTCCTGATAGGCATGCGACAACAACACGAAATTTGGTAAGTGGTGCTGGTATTGTACAATTTACTAAACTATGTTAAACAAACGTTTCTAGCTAACACTAGAGGCGTACGACGGGGGAACATGAATAGTTGACCCTTCCCAAATTCTACGCCACTGGCGGAATTGCTATTTTAGTGCAATTTTTTTATTCACCAATACTTTCTATGTAAAAATTATACTCTTCATTCGTAACGATTAAGCCATTAGTTTTCGAGATATTTGAAGCTAAAAACGAAGGAGTTACATTAATCAAAATAAGTGTGCCTTTTCATTTTTAACTTCAAATATCTCAAAAACTAATGACTTTATCGTTACGAATGAAGAGGATATTATTTGCATAGAAAGTATTGGAGAATCTTAAAATTATGCTAAAATAGCAGTTTCCTCAGTGGTGTAGAATTTGGGAAGGGTCAACTATTCAATTTACCCTGTCGTACGCTTCTGGTAGTAGCCAGAAACCATTATTTCACATAATATAGTAGGGTGTACAGTACCTACACTTTCTGCAAAGTATCACATGGATATGTCAAATTATTTTAAAGTATTCTTTTTTTAATAATAATTTATTCTTTATTTAAAACTTTAAGAACTATGTGTGCTCGGTACTATAAAACTATTTGTATCCTTATGGTACTTGGCAGAAAGTGTAGATAATTGATCACTGTACACCCTTCTAAGTTACATTAAATAATCGTTTTTGGTTAATACCAGAGGCGTGCGACAGAGGAAAGTGAATGGTTTACCCTTCCCAAATTCTACGCCACTGATGAAACTGCTATTTTAGCATAATTTTTGAATTCTCCAATACTTTCTATGCAAATAATGAGCTCTTCATTCGTAACGATATATTCATTAGTTTTCGAGATATTTGAGGTTATAAATGAAAAGGCACACTTATTTTGATTAATTATTATGCTCTTTCGTTTTTAGCTTCAAATATCTCGAAAACTTTGGTATTGGAAAATCAAAAAATTGCACTAAAATCAGTGGCGTAGAATTCGAGAAGGGTCAACCATTCACGTTCCCCCGTCGTACGCCTCTGGTAGTAACCAAAAACGTTTGTTTAACATAATTTAGTAGGGTGTACAGTACCAGCACCACTTACCAAATTTCGTGTTGTTGTCCATGCCTGTCAGGAAATATTCAAAAATAAACAAAATAAAGGTTTAACTTTGACACCCTGTATTTCGGTTAGTATCAACTTTTGTACTAAGTTAAGTTAACTTAAATCGACCTATTTTACACTCAGGAATCTAAGGTTTAGCTATCGCCCATTCTTTACCAAATACCCTGTATAATCCTAGAATTAGTTTTTAGTTTTGTAAAGTTAATAATATATAGACTGCAAAATAAACAAATAGAATAATTTAATTTTTGCATACAGGGTGGCCGGATGAAAACGAAACAGTGCTATTATCAGTAACTATTACAAACATTTTGAAAAATCCAGTGACAGGTCAATTTTCAACTCAATTTAATTAAAAAATGTTAATTAGTGAACATTTCTTGATGGTATTGGGGTCAAATTATAGACTACAGGCCCATGTAAAAAAATGGATTGGTCATATGAACGACCAGGTGATGTTTATAGGACGATATGAGAGCATAAAATAATAAGATTCAGCACTATGCCGTCACTTTTCAGCTGTCCAACTGAGTGCTGCTAAGAATTCAAAAGTGCAGGTAGAGTGAGTACATTTTGGTCATATATTTTTGTATGGCATTTTTACCATCGATAGATTAATGAAAAATAATAAGAAAGCGCGCAGTGCCGTAAAAAAATGGGGCGCCCAAAGTTGGTAATTTTTTTTTATTTTCTGACAATTTCCAGGGTAAATTTGGTCATTTCATTATGTACGGCATCAGTTTTATACCGTTTCAATACAGCTCCTAATCAATTATTCCTCAATGCTGTACAAAAATCATGCGGCAAGGGAAAAAATCGAGGGTTGCAATCCCCTCTCTTTCCGTGGTCTGGGGGGTGATTTGAAAAAGTACGGCTTCGGTTCCAAAACATTATCTAGCACTCAAAAGTACTATTAAAAATAATGCCATCAAAAAATTATTGTTCATTTGAATGTACATATATTAATAATTATCTTAATTTCATGGTATACTTGATTTATAAAGCTGTAAAATCATTTGACTCTGTACGCAAACTTTTTTTTAACATGATATTGTAAAATAAAATTGTTGTATAGTATTGCCATTCAAAAGAAACTGTTCTAAAAACAATCATTGGACACAAACCGAAATTTTTTAAAATATTGCAAAAGTTTAAATATCCATAGATTAATAAAATATAGCAATTTTCTACATTTTCCCCTTGTTTTAAATAGTATTAAGGTTAATAAATTAGGAAAAAATGATGCCGTACATTTTAATGCAGACCATATCTTTTAGGCTGATGAAAATGACGCTACCATTTTAAGGGTGTACTACTTTATGGTCATCTGATTATGTACGGTATTATCGTGATAATCTAAATCATACCGACCGTCATTGAAAATCTATCCATACCTTAGTGGTAACAAGGTCGACGGTATTTGTTTGTAGGCATTACACCAAGCTATGTAGGTACTTCTCTTCATATGTTGTTTTAACTCCCGGAAACAAGGGGGAAACGACGTTGCTTCCAATTTCATAGTTGTCTTTTTGAAAGCTTCATTACAGCTTTTCGGTATAAAAATCCTATCGAATATGATACACCTGGCTTCGTTGACTCTTTTTCTTGCTTTTACGTTGTATAAAACGCATACTTATTTTTGCAGAACATTGAAAGTTTGTTCCAGTCTTGGGACTTCCCAGATTTTTCTAATACTTTTAATGGTCTATTTTTACCCTTCCTATAAAATTCGGGATAGAAGTCTCATCCCGTAAAAGCATGGAATGCAGAGAATGAAGAACAGAGCTTTTCGCCCAAGTCACTGTACACAGCACAAACGTCAACGTTTTTCACGTGATTACCGGTTCCGAGTTGCATCCATATTTTGCGATCGACATTGAACTGATTCTCGCCCATATTTACTAGGATTTGATTCATATTAGCTAATAATATGACCAAAATATCTGTGTCGGAACACTTGATCAAAATGTTCGTATCTGACTCAACAGTGCAAACATGATAAACTATGTAGACCAGGGCGCATCTGTAAAAATATTAGTACATTTGGACGTTGAGAGGTGACTCAAATTTTTTTGCAGAAATTGCTTCAAAATAAATCAAAGGATAATATTTGAGTTATCCTCCATCTCAAAAAGGTCCGGAACATTGTTTAAATAATCAAAATGTCAAAAAATTAAGCAAAAATTCGATTTTTTTCTTGGTTTTTTGATTATAACTTTAAAAGTATTCATTTCCGAGAAAAGTTGTACTGACATAAAAGTTGCGTAATTAAATTTCCTACAATATAGAATTGATTAAAAATTTAAAAAATAGTCACCCTTGTTGAAAAATAGCAATAATTCATAGCAAAAACAAGTATTCGCATTTTACGTTTTTCAACCATTTATGCTACACTTAGGACCTTCATATTTCACCCTAAAAAACTTTATGGTACAGTAAAACAACACTGTAAATTTCATCAAGATCAGTTTAATAGATTTGGCAAAATAAATTTTGCAATCCAGCTTTCGTAAAAAAATTCATTTTTTCAAAATGTTACAGGACTGAAAATAAAGCAGACAGCAAGTTGAAAATTTTGTTACTTATAAAAGTGTACTGTATCTTTCATTTGCAATTTTGCAAAATTAAAATCGATTAACACCACGGCGTCAGGAATTTTTTAAATAAACATTAATTATTGGTGCTACGCGCAGGACAGCAGATAGTTTGCTCTGATTGGGCATTCCAATGACCTTTTATAATGATTGATACATTTTAATTTTTATTATATTTAGATATAAATAAATAAATTTGTTTATTGCAAAATAAAAACACATACTCTATCCTTTGAAATAACACTTTTATTAGCAAAAACTTTCTTTGTTCATATATTTTAACTTAAATAATAAAAGTTTATTATTTTTACACATATGCAATTGTTTAAACAATATTTCACAAACAGTAATAAAATTAGTTTGATTTTTGTGGAATTAAAATATTAAAATACAACAAAATATAGAGTAAGAAAATAATATATTAGATAAAGATTGGAAGAAATTTTGGTGGAAATCAACTTGTGTGAATCGAACACCGCTGTCCTGCGCGTAGCACCAAAAATTATTGTTTATTTCAAAAATTTTCTGACGCCGTGGTAATTAATCGATTTTAATTTTGAAAATTGAAATTGAAAGGTACAGTACACTTCTATAAGCAAAAAAATTTCAACTTGCTATCTGCTTTATTTTCAGTCTTGTAATATTTTGAAAAAATGAATTTTTTTTGCGAAAGCTGGATTGCAAAATTTATTTTGCAAAATCTATTAAACCGATCTTAATGAAATTTACAGTATTATTTTATTGTATCATAAAGTTTTTCTGGGTGAAATATGAAGGTCCTAAGTGTAGCATAAATGGTTGAAAAACGTAAAATGCGAATACTTGTTTTTGTATGGTTTTTTCGCAATTATTGCTATTTTGCAACTAGGGTCACTATTTTCTAAATTTTTAACCAATTCTATATTGTAGGAAATTTAATTAAGCAACTTTTATGTTAGTACAACTTTTTTCGGAAATGAATACTTTTAAAGTTATAATTAAAAAACGAAGAAAAAAATCGAATTTTTCCTTCAATTTTTGACATTTTGATTATTTAAACAATGTTCCGGACCTTTTTGACAGGGAGGATAACTCAAATATTATTATTTGATTTATTTTCAAGCAATTTCTGCAAAAAAATTTGAGTCACCTCTCAACGTCCATCTCAACACAGATGCGCCCTGGACTAATGTGACATAAACCAAACATGATAAAATTCGAACTATGTGTGAGCGAGCGCAAACGAACACCTTACTCGGGTCTAAGCCGAATACATCCGAATACAATACAAGACTACTTAGCACACAGTACAGCATAAATAGGCAGGTGTAGATAATATATGCCTACAATAATGCTAAAAGTCGGTTTTAACAGAACGTCGCTCCCTAAGCGATATATGTAAATTATATTTACTTATTTAATAATTTTATTACTTTTTTATCAATATGAAGATTTTTATGGCATTAAATTTTTATAAATTATTGCATTAAGTACAAATAAACTATCTAAATGCCGTATAAAAAAATATCGTCATGAATTTCACCTTACATTTCGTTATATGAAGTTTTCTTATATTTCGTTCTATGGATTTTTTCTTAAGTTTTTTTCCCTACAAACTTTTGGACCAACAAAAATGTACGGTATGTAAAAAATGGGTACTCGAGAGGCACTTTTTGCAATACAAGTTCTCTTTCAAAGATGTAGAGACGTGAATTGTGATAATATGTGTGTTTTGTTGATTACCAGAAAGCGTTCGATAGAATAAAACAGGCCGAACTGATGAAAATATTAAATTCAATTGGTCTAGACAGCAGAGATCGCCGTATAATAAACAATATCTATTACGAACAAACTGCAGCTGTTAGCGTAGGGGATCAGTTAACAGACTACATAAAGATAAAAAGAGGTGTGCGACAGGGATGTATATTGTCACCATTATTTTTCAATACATATTCAGAGCACATTATGAACCTAGCGCTAACGGATATAGACGAGGGAATACTTATAAACGGAGAACGATTGAACAACATAAGATACGCTGATGTTACTGTCATTTTTGCAGAGAGTCTTGAAGGTCTGCAGACACTTGTCTCCAGGGTGGCAGAAGTAAGTAGCAGGTTTGGGTTTGATTTTAACATCAAAAAAACCAAATACATGGTTATAAGCAAAACTAGGATACCACCTGGTCAATTACTAGATAGCCAACAACCTATAACACAAATCACCAACTTTTGTTATTTGGGTGCAAACTTAAATGAACAGTGGGACCAATCGACGGAAATTAAGATAAGGATCGAGAAGGCAACATCAGCTTTCGTCAAAATGAAAAAAATCTTTAACAGCCACGATATAAAATTGGAAATAAAAGTTCGTTTACTAAAATGCTACGGATTATCCGTTCTTTTATATGGCGTGGAGTCATGGACCTTAACTGAAGCATCACTAAAGAGACTCGAAGCATTTGAGATGTGGTGCTATAGACGCATGTCGAGGATTTCCTGGATAGACAGAGTTACCAACGAAGAAGTTCTACATAGAATGGGTAAAGAGCGCGAACTAGTCGTAACCATAAAACGTCGCAAACTGGAATACCTGGGCCATATAATGCGCAATGAACAACGATATGACCTACTTCGGACCATACTTCAAGGTAAAGTGCATGGGAAAAAGGTCCAGGACGAAGAAGAATATCCTGGCTGCATAACCTTGCGAAAATGGTTTAACTTAACCACTACCGGACTTTTCAGGGCAGCAGTCAACAAAGTCAGAATAGCCATGTTAGTGTCCAACATGCGTAACGGATAGGCATCATAAGAAGAATGTAAAAAAAATCTATCTATGCATAAAATACTTTTAAAGTAAATTAATTTTATGTTGTTTCAATTCGCCCCCCGGGCCAAGAAAAGAGAGGGGATTGCAACCCTCGATTTTCCTCTTGCCGAATGATATTTGTACGGCGTTGAGGAATAATGGAATAGAAGCTCTATTAACCTTCGGAGTACGAAGACTGGGTCAAGCGTGACCCGAAATTCACTTATTTCTTAATATTTTATGAAATAATTTTTTTACAAATCCGATTGATCGTAAGTTCTCCTTATTTGTTTCAATCTATTTTTTCGTATATAATTTGTGAACATGCAAATTACAGTTTTTCCTCTACGTAACATCTATAATGCCGGGTCACTCCTGACCCGGTCTTCGGATTTCGAAAAATATTTTGAATATGTTTGTAGGTACACGTAAATCGCAGCCGTCTCTGTTTACGGGTATACGTATTCAAATATATGGCCGGAGCGAATTTACCTATGCCCGTTTTCTGTAAGGTATTAAAATCTGGCCGCCGGAGCGAACTAGTATATACCCATGGGAAACCATCTTAAAAAATTTAAATACAATAATTTAGAATTATAATGGTTATGTTTGTTTGTTTTTTTGTTGAATTAAAGATACTGTTTATTAATACTGACTATTTAAAACATCCTTATAAATAAAATGAGAATGGGTCACGCTTGACCCATCTTCGTAATCTAAGTAAGTCAAATAATCTCCGTACTCCGAAGGTTAAGACAGTATGAAACTAATGCTGTACAGAATGAAATTACCAAATTTACCCTGGAAATTGTCAGAAAATAAAAAAAATTTACCAACATTGTGGCGCACTATTTTTTTCGGCACTGCGCGCTTTCTTATTATTTTTCATGGATCTATCGATGGTAAAAATGCCGTACAAAAATATATGACCAAAATGTACTCACTCTACCTGCACTTTTGAATTCTCACCAGCACTCGCTTGGACAGCTTACAAGTGACGGCATAGTGCTAAATCTTATTATTTTATGCCCCTATATCGTCCTATATACGTCACCTGGTGGTTCATATGACCCATCCATTTTTTTACATGGGCCTGTAGTCTATTATATTATATCGTTTAAAATGTCTTTAAATTTTTAAATTAGATCCAGTACTATACTTGATTTATTATTCTATCTCTGCCTTTTGCAGTAATCTTTGTGTTGTGGCTGTGCAGGTTCTTGCTTCTGATGCATACATATTGTGTCATTATTGGTCTTACACTGATTTTATATGTGGACGGCGTTATGCATAACTCGACCAAGCGCCATTTTTTTTTAAATCGAAATAACAGCGGATTCTGGTGACACATAGCTAAAAATATCTTGGAAAAAATCCCTGTTGTTAGAAACAACAGCGACATTCTGTCTATTAAGGGTTTTTAGTTTTGCATAACAAGACTAATTAAACCAAGCGACATTCTGTCTATTAAGGGTTTTTAGTTTTGCATAACATGACTATATCCATAACGGCTATTCTTAGTTTCGCAATAGTAGACTAAGCGCCGACTTTGGTCTGGTTATGCTTAATGAAGCGTTTGGACAGAATAACATTTTTGTATCCCTTAATGTACACATTAATTTTGAAGTTTCGCTCAAAAAATGATCGAATTGTTTTAAAGTGAAAATGTTGTCTTTATGTATAATTAAATTCAAAAATACAAGTAATCTATATAAAATCTCTATACCTATGTATATAAAGCATAAAATAATTCTAAGAATAAAAAAGCACGATTTACTTCAGACTGCTTCAAATACCCTTACGCTTTGTATAAAAACAAAATACTGAAAATTCTACAAAATTCAATTCGTATCGAGTGTCAAATGGTTCGGACTGCAAGTTATTAAAAAAGAAATCTCATTTTACAATGTCTTAACTCTTAACACTGGCTGAGCAATAAAAAAAGGTATATTTGTACCGCTGCAGCGCGCGCGCGCTGTTTAGTACACTAACGCTTCGAATAATAACAGATTTTTAAAAATTCAACAAAATTAAATTTATGATATGGCAATGGTCCCTACTGCAAGTTAATAGTTAAAGATTTTTTTCTACAACCACTATTCAAAGTGCACTTTTCTGCACGGTTTTATGTTAGCAAACTTGATATTTTCTCACAGTATAAGATATTTGACATTAGTGTGCAGAAAAGTGACGTTTCTGTGCCGCAAAGTGACGTTTCTGTGCCGCAAAGTTCTTTTCTGCACAGTTGACTACCTCATTCTGAGTAACGTTATATTCTGTTTACATCCGTAGACTACCGCATTCTGAGTAACGTTATATTCTGTTTACATCCGTGGTTAAACTTTAGACAAATATATAACCTATAAGACAATTATTATATTTAACTATAGCATAGAAACTAAATTATGGATGTTACAACTGTTTTATTTTACAATTTTATTCTTATTAAACATTTTATAATTATCAAATAACCAATAAGGATTTAGCAACCTGTGCAAGAGACGTCGAATGAAGTAGGTTTTGTGTAAATCCGTGACTGCGGATACAAATATAATGTGTAATAATTGTTTAAATTTAAACAAATTAAGGCAGTGCATTAATTTTTTAACTGATTTCTGTGCAATTTATTTAGGTATAAGGAATTTAAATTGATTAGTAGGTATTAATTAAATACAGTTTAAAATTTATCACATAGGTACCTATTATAATTAATCGTCGTTTGGAAATTGTGATTTTTATTTTTAGGAAAAACTGTGCTTGTAGAAAAAGTATAGTGTGAAACACGTGCAGAAAGGTAATTTCGCACTCGTTTGAATTGCGGCACTCGCTTGCGCTCGTACCGCAACTTTTCAAACTCGTGAGAAATTAGTACCTTTCTGCACTTGTTGCACAATATACTATTTCTACGAGCGTGCAAAAATGTCTACTTTCGGGCACGCATTTTAGTTTAGAAAGTTTCACTTTTCCGCACGCGTGTTAATTTTCCGCACGCGTGATACTTTTCCGCATGAGGTTTTTACTTTTCCGCACGCGTGTTAATTTAGATATGTTAATATGACCTTAAAGTAATTGTAATACATGCAATAAACTAATATTTAGATATTATTTACTAATTTATTTCAAATATATCTTATTGTGTTCCTGTTTTAATGAAATTAACGCGACAATTCTATGAAATAAAATTATTTTGACATAATATTCGAAAGTCAAATCGGTAGACAATAACAGTCATTTTGAATCATCGTCATGGAAACCAAGATCGTCGTCATGCTAACTAATTATATTGAAAGTTTGGTTTTGACAACCTTGTCAAAGAATTAATTTGTGTATGTATTTTCACTAGTAATACCACTAGAGGTCAAATTATTTCCGGAAATATTTTGAGATCATGAATATTTTGAAAATTTCCCGAGTCGCAGACGAGGGAAATTTTCTAAAAATATTCATGATCAAAAGAAAATTTCCGGATATTAATTTGACTTCGCGTGGTATTCGGTAAGAAAATTCCACACCAAATTTGCATTTGAAAATCCAAAGCTGCATGAACAGATTAATAGCGCGCCATAGCTTTGTCAGCAATTATTTAGGCTTTCAAATTCGTAATTTCTACTCATTGTAGTTGCATGGGAATACCATTTCAAGATAGAAAATAGTATATTCTTCAATTTTACATAAGTTTTGAGTAACTACAAGTGATAGAAAATGAATCAAAACTAAATTATGTAAACAAATAAAAAACCAGTCTGTCAAAAATGTTCTGTTATTGTAAACGTCAAAAAATTTCCACTATAATTCGCTGTTGGGTACCCCACGAGCAAAAAATTTCCGATAAAATACCTCCGTTGCCATGGTGATCTGTCAAAATAACGTATTTTGATTGGTTCAAAATTACAGGTGTGGAATTTTCATATTAATTAAATTAATTGATTAAGATTTGGTAATTTTTTAAAGACTCTTAGAAAAAATATTGTTCCTAACTCTTGCAGAAAGTCTCTTTTCCGCACTCGACTGCTTGCCGAACTCCCGCTTTGCGTCCTTCGGCAAACTGCAGTCGCGTGCGGAAAAGAATGACTTTCTGCACTTGTTAGGAAAATAGCTATTTGTATAACAAGGGAGGAAAGTGTAACTTTTCCTCCCGAGAATGAAGTTTACTGCCCGACGCGTAGCGGAGGGCAGTAATCATTCAAGGGAGGAAAAGGCACTTTACTCCCATGTTATACATATGGTTTTTCCACCTTCCTCAAATAACAAGTCATTTTGTCATTTTTACTTAATTTATTTATGTAACTAACCAACAAAATTTATTAGAACTAAAACAACAAGTAGGTACAATATAACTGTCAGCTGTCAAATATAAGTCAAATTATTAATGTAAACATTGTTAAATAAAAATAACAATTTACTGTTTTTTACCATTCTGCAAAATACAGGATGTTTTATAAATAAACGTTAAAATGTATAGATACTCCGTAATAGAAAATAGATATTATACAGGGCGTCAATAAGTTATATTTCATGAATGAAATATTATGACGTCACTTTTACTTTTCCTCCCTAGGGAGGAAAAATATTTTCCTCCCTAGGGAGGAAAAGTACAACTTTGCTCCCTACAATCAGGTCCGGAAAAGTATACTTTCGGTAGAGGTAGGTGGAAAAAACTATTACCGCGAGTTTAAAAACTTTGTATACGCCAATTTTTTATTGATATAATTTTAACTGCATTGGAATTAACACTGTTGAATGGTAAAATAAATTTAGAGCAATAAAATGCAAAAAATATATTTAATGATAATTGAATTGATTATAATTTAGCAATACACATTTAACATAAGAATTAAAAAAATACTAGTTTATTTATTTAGTGATTACAAGAGGCATATTGCAATATTTTGTTTTGATCAGACTAGCTAGTTTAGACCAAATGACATAAATGGTAGTTGGTCAAGTAACGCATAACAGCTAAACTTCCTAAAATATATTTAAAGCATAAGTAGACCAAGCGACATTTTATTTTTTTTTTCTAGAATATGGTAGGTGCGATTATATTGAAACTTTGCAGCCAAAAAGAGTTATAGGTGATCATTCTTCTGTTAAAACTTTGTGCACATATGTTAATAAATGCATTTTTAAGAAACGAAAAACTTTGAAGCCGTTGATCTCAAAACTATGTTTTGGCGCTTGGTCGAGTTATGCATAACGTCGTAATAACGACGTAATAACGTCATAACGACGTATGTATATGTCGGTTTCCTGCCAGTTTATTTGCTCTTTGTAATTGTTTTATCACTTCCGTAGGGTTCTGTAGCTGGTTAGTGTAATTCCAAGGTATTTTATTTCTATTACATGTTCAATACTGATGCCATCAATTTGTATTTTACATCAAACTAGTTCATTGCTGATTACTATTGTTTTATTTTCTGAAATCTTGGGTCTTCGTTGAAATATATTTTAGGTAAGCTTTTTTCTTTTCTTTACATTATTTCTTCACTTCCCTGCCAAATCATGGATAGACACGGCGAAAATGGCGGGTTCGTTGGAAAGAATATTCCCATGAGATTTTTTGGCATAATCATATTCGTGAGATATCCCAGAATAAGGTTCAAGAAGTCGCCCACGTGAAAAGTGGTCCAAATTTTTTTTCAATTTTTTTGTATTCAAATGGCAAAAATCAATATTTTCGGCCCGGACATATTTTTTAGGTTTCTTGGACCATTCTGGACAAAAAAGGTATGTTATACTTTTTTTCTAAAGTTGCTCGTTTTCGAGTTATAAGCAATTTAAAATTGAAAAAAACGAAAAATGGCGATATTTAAGAATTAATAACTCGGTTAAAAATTATTATTATGAAATTCAGAAAGTGACCAAATCAAAGATTAAAGCTACATGATCCTGAAGAAATTTGTGTCATTAATTTATTACTAAGCTGTTATTTTTAGTTATTAATAATGAGCCGTAAGATCGTATTGACGCGACTGTAAATGTGAGTGCGAGTAAGATGCACCATTCACTGCAGGAATGGCATCCCTCTCGCACTCATCATTGCCGGCCGCCTAATACGTGCATGACGCTCATTATTTTTGCTTAAAAATAACAGCTTAGTGATAAAATAATGACAAAATTTCTTCAGGATCTTGAAGGCTTTAAACTTTTATTTGATCACTTTCTGACTTTCATAATAATAACTCTTAACCGAGTTATTAAGCCTTAAAATCTCAATTTTTCGTTTTTTTTTTTCAATTTTAAATTGCTTATAACTCGAAAACGAGCAACTTTAGAGAAAAATTATAAGAGATCTTTTTTGTCCAGAATGGTCCAAGAAACATAAAAAAATGTGATCGGGCAGAAAATATTGATTTTTGAAATTTGATTAAAAAAAATTGAAAAAAAAATTGGACCACTTTTCACGTGCGCGACTTCTTGAACCTTATTCTGGGATGTCCCACGAATATGATTATGCAAAAAAATCTCATGGGAATATTTTTTCCAGCGAACCCGCCGGTTTCGCTTTGTCTAGGAGTTCATCTCCTTGGGACCGATTAATATGTATTTATGTTTCTTTTAATAAAAACTCAGCTTAGCTGAGACTGAAATATTAGATTTGAAAACAAATATACATAATACAACTTAAATTACCTTAAAAACAGAGAAAATTTCAAATGGTAATATAAATTTATAAGCAATAAGTTAAAAGTTGAATAATATAAAACAACAGCTATAATAGAAATGTAAAATGAAAATAATATTATATTAATTCGAATTTTCAGACCTTCAATATCAAAGACTTTAAAAATCAAACAATTCACTCAGTCGTATTGATTCGTTATATAAATATAAATCGAGGGGTAGGAGGCAAAAATTACCGAACGCCAATTTGGGCGATATTGAGTTATATATAGCACAGAAATCAGCAAATTTTTCGGCGTTTATTGGTTTTACCCTCTTTTGGACTTTTTTTTTGTTGTATGTTAATTTAAAATAATTGAGACATAGACAGTTTTCGGCGAACAAGTGACTAGAATTTTGTAAATATTATAAGAATAGATTATTATTGTGGATCTATTCCAACTTAATCCACTAAATTTGTTAAGTTTTTGTTACATTTTATTTTACACAGTGATGAGCGCGCTAATAACCGGCAAAATAGCACAAAAGAAGGAAAACGTATTAAGTTGTGAGATAAAATGAAATGAAATTAGTCGAGCTGGGAAATTTAGCGATCGTAACCTTTTTATTTACATTATATTGATTGTTTCCTAGCTCTACACGTATCAGAGGAGTATGTCAACTAAAACTGTCACTGTGAAATTGGTATTTGCCAAACTCGTCCGATACGTCTAAAGGTGAGAAACAATCAATATGATGTAAATTAATAGGTTAATATCGCTAAATTTACCAGCTCGACTAGTTTTATTTGTTTTTATCTCAAAACTTAATATGTTTTCCATCTTTTATTAGCGCGCTCATAATTGTATATTTGAACCCGTACTAATAATTTTTTAGGAATATAAGAAGATAATTTTTTAAGGAATATATTGAATTTGGGTTTCATTTTTAATTGGTAATCTGACTGTTTAACTGCAAATTGTTATCATTATCTTTATCTTTATCTATTTGAAAATGCAATAATAATCTGATTGTTTTGTTTGTAAAATATTTTCTTGACAATTTAGAGTATAGCTTGAAGATATTGTATTTTAAAAATTTGTCTTTTATGTGTGATTAATATGTTTCAATATCAGTGATATCGTGTGAGAAATTGCAAAAATTAAATGACGTTGAGCAGGTCACTTATTCAGTTATTATGCCAACAGGTTGACATGAAGAATCCTAGAATGTAGTCCAAGGAGGACGACAGGGAGCATGCGAAGATCTCAAAAGAGATAGAGAATAAAGAGCAGTACCAGGCCAACTGTGGATTAGATTGACGCAAGATAAAGAAATATGGAAGCAGTTGGGAGGGACTTACCTTCAGAAGTGGAAGGAAAATTGTTGACGAGGAAGAAGAAAAAACTCAGGTTCTTAGAAAAAAAGTGTTACGAATGATATACTTTACTATTCTTTACCTATGGTTCATTTAAATATTTTTTATAATGTAATATGCTACTCCTATTTTTGCATTAAAACTGGCAAAATAAGAGTAAAAACATACAGGGATAGATATAAACTTCAGTTATTTCAGGTTCTTTTATATTAGTTTCATTTCAATCTCTAGTATAGGAACATACTTCATGTCGATTAGCTCTATTTATTTATCGTATGGCACTTGAAACGTTTACATTTACAGTTATTCTTTTTCTCATAGGCATCTTTCAGTGCGTCACAGTTTTTTGATTTCTTTCTAACGCATTAAATTGTATGAGACAGAAAAAGGCACGTCCGTGATTACAGACATTTATAACATTTATTCTAGTTGTCGATAGATGGCGCTATAATCGAAAAAAAATATTTACGAATTATATAATATATCTACGAATATAATCTGTACAATTTATAAGACTATACAAATCAAAGAGAATACCATTATATAAATGCAATAAACACAATTGATTTGTTTTTATGCCGCAATGCAAATAAAATTTGACAACTGTCAGATTTAACTAAACTGTCATGTTAGAATAAATGTTATAAATAAAGCTCGGATTTATAGGCAACAAAAATTGAAGAAAAAGGCGCCTATATAGGCAAAGATTTTTATTAAAAAAGGCAGGAATATTAACATTTAGGCAAAATATAGGCAATAAAGGAATATAACTTATTATTTATTATACAAAGTGAATTAACGTAATATTAACTTAAGGCAGGTATATTTACACATCATAATCATAACATTAGTATAAATAAACTAGTAACTAAATAACTGTTAATTAATAATTAAACATTGTAACCACTTAAAATTTTATCATTAATAGAAACAACTAAATGTTTTTCAATATTTTCGGTCTTAAAACTATGTCTTCGATCACTTAAAATTAATTTTTACACTGAAAACAAACGTTCGACATCGACAGATGTAATTGGAGCATTTCAGAGCGGATAATAAATCTGGCATAATTTGTAATTCCTCGGAAAATGTCCCATTCAAAATTTTAGCAACATTAGATAAAAACGAAAAACCTTCATTCTTGTCGAAAACATATTTCTTTTTTTTTAAATTAATTAACCGTTACTTCCAGGTGCCGATTTAATTTTCGTCTTTAAATTATCTATTAATTTTACTGACCCACATAAATTTATCTCTTGTTTTTCTAATAAGGTAATTGTGGTAACTATTAATTTATAATTGTCATTGATATAAGCGAGTTCCTGTTTCAATTTGGGATTTTTTAATATTTTTTTTGCTTCTCGAATGGCTTCGGAAATATCATCATCAAATTCTGACATAACTAATTCGATTTCATTGCAGTGTTCAAAGTAAAAAAAAACTGCTTCGAGCCAGGTTCCCCACCTTGTAATTACTGGTTTAGGTGGCAAAGGGACACCGGGAAGTCTTTCTTTATATATTTGCACCCTCAACGGAGCCTTTACAAAACTTTTTTCATAAAATTTATAAAATTATTTACCAACGCAAACAGATTTCTTATTTCTTCAGCAATTCTATTTACCCCGTGGGCTACACAAGTGCAATGAATTAAATTAGGATATAAAATCTTTAAATTAACAGAAGCTTTTAACATATATGCCGCAGCATCTGAAAGCATTAAAATTATTTTATTCACTGGTATAGGGTTGGGTAAAAAGAGGTTTGTTAAACTATCTTGTATAAATCGACTTATTGTTAAATTGTTTGTTTTTTCCAATTCTTTAACGGCAACTAAATAAGGTTTTCTCGCAAAGTTTTCGTTCAAAATTCCAATCATTAAATTAGCTATATACCTGCCGCATACATCTGTCGTTTCATCCACGATAATATACAAAAAATTGCCCTTTAACTCCCGCTTAATTTTTGAAATACATTCCACATAACATTTTTCCACAGTATGTTTTCTCAATGTACTCTCGTCCGGTAAGGATTTATTAAGATATTTTTCGAAAAAGCATTTAAAACTAGGGTTATTAACTTTATATAGAGGAATGTTGGATGCAGTCATCATCTGGCATAAATCAAATTTAAATTCGTCTTCCTCCTTTTTTTTGCACTGCTTAAACTATCCCGCAGAGATATTTGGGCTAACTTAGAGGAATTTAATTTTTCCAAATTACGTTTATGAAATGGGGTTCCACAATGCTGGTCAATAAAGTACTTTTTTCTACTTGAAATCTGAGAATTAAAAAAAAAATAATTAGAATTCTAAAACCGCTTTAGAATTTAGTTATGTTGTGGGACGGGAAAAAAAGAGAAAAAATAAAACTTACCGATTTGCCGCATGGTTTACAAAATGCTCCATCTCTTCTAGAGAAAGTTCCGAATAAGGTGCGATCCATAGCCTTAATTTAGATGTCATCTTTTCACACAAATGTCTAAAAAGGTTTTAAAACGTGTTCTTTGCTTTTCGGTATACGCAACAAAACTAAACTAGGATATAGCATTTTGTGACTAAACTCTGATACAGTAACCGACTGTACAACTGATAATAAACTAATAAAGCTTAGGGATTTCCAAATAGTTAACCCTCAAGTCTCGATCAGGTACATTGTCCTAGAAATCTGTTATATAAACAAACCATTGATATTTTATTATTGACCCAAAAGTTTATTATAGAATGGTTTAGTAATAGAATAATATCATAGGTTGTTCCATGAAATTTTAAAAAAAGCACCTATTTGCCTATAATCCGAGCTTTAGTTATAAATGTGTATTAGCACGGACTTACCTTTTTTTCTATCATTTTTGACGCACTGAAAAATACCTATGAAAAGCACCAGACATTTATAATTTGTATAAAACATAATACAGTTTACAAACTCACATCTAGCTTATTCCTAATAACATAGTCTATCGACTCTGTAGTCGCCAATACGAAATCCTCTCACCTGTCAGGAATATAATCTTGTTGGACACTCACTGTTCTGTGATGTGGTAGGGCAGATGGTTTGTGGTTGTCCGCAGTAACAGAGTGGGGATGGTCGCATCCCCACTCTGGGGGTATACCCCATTTGTTCATCATGTAACCACATCTGCCTTGTTGGGTTCTGATTGGGTTCAGCATAGTCCATATTTATGTTGCGTGGTAAAACAAACCTGGTGGTTTTTGTGTGATATACGATCAGCTGCTATTTTGTTGTTCCATCCATTCTCTAGTTCATGTGGTCGTTAAGTTGAATCTATGCTGTTTTTATTGACGGTCGTCTGGAACGTAGATGGTTACGGTTGGTAGTATTTATATCTTAATGAATGGCAGGCTCTCGTTATCAATTATCTTCCTGTACTCACTAGTGAAGAAGTGTATGCGCTGTTAAGTTTTCGCTGTTAACTTTCAGTTTTTAATTGTTAAGTTTTTCCGGTGGTTTGTCAGATGTTCCTGGAAGGATAAGGTTCTGTCAAGAGTCACGCCAAGGTACTTTGGTGTTTTATTATAGGCGAGTGTGATGTTTTAGAATTGGATGTTAAGTATTCTTCCTGCAGTTTAGTGTATTACATAGCTGAATAGCTCTCCAAAACAGAAGACACAGAGTACAGAGCGCACGATATCTTGTCGCCAATTGCCAAATATAATAATGTTACAGATCATATAAATTTTTATAACTTTATATTTTGTAAACGATTTCCGGATTGAAGACCGACACGTCAAAATAAAAACATATAATTTCAAATATATAATTACAACCATTGTGGCTTCATTTTGTAACATAAACTGTTTAAATTTGTGTAGTAGGTATAAAAAATAAAACGTTTAATATTTACAGACTTATTTTATTATCTAAGTCTAGATAGTATATCGTATCGAGGTAACTCAATAACAAATTAACAGGACGAAGGAAAAACTGAAGGGATTACTAATTTTATTAACTAAATTACAATCAAGTTAAGAGTTAGGAGATTTGTTTTTTCATTAATTTCGAGCGTATACGTTTACTGCTTGCCTCGTAAAAGAAAAGAAAAAAAGACATTTTGCGACGTTCTCTCATTTGCCCCGTTGAAATGACCCGGCATCACTAACAGCGTCAAAGCCGCGCCGCATGGTGTGGCTTTTCATTTGAAAAGCGGAGAAAATCTCTTCCAGAAATCCAGAATTAGACTTGATAGAATTACTGATCCGGATTTTGCAGTATTTTCTTTCATTTCTCTTTCTGGTTTTATTGAAGAAGATTTTAATATACATGTGAATCAGGAATGCTGTTTCATCCCAGACAATATTCTTTCTCAACAATATGCTCTTTGTACCAGCCAATTGAATTAATACTGAACTTATAGTTGATTATAAGATTACTTGCAGGCGCTGGTAATTATTTCTAGATCTACATTTAGAAATGTTGAGTCAGTAGACAGTTATAAAAGACTGATATACGTTTTTAGTAGTCAAAATACATTTATAAATGTTATACTTGTCTTATAGGCCAGGGTAATAAGACAAAAATATACCCTGTTCGTGACAATTCAGCAGCCAGGGTACTGAAGCGTTTTTTCAACAGGTAGTAACTATAGGATCAAATTGTAACTATTTCCTGCGTAGGATCTGGCGGCCATTTTTATTTATAAACAATTAACTGTCAAAAAATGGCATTTCCCCTTTTTTTCAAATCAACGGAAAACAGTGAAACTTATGATGTTTTTAGTACAAGTATCTTCGAGACTATAGAAAAAGCTTTAAAATAACCTATTACAAAGTTTGATATACTCATTTATTGTTAATATAATTGTAAAAAAGTTCGGAATTGCAAAAAAAAATAATTTCTCAATAACTATTGTAAAAATTAGTGTACAGCTTTGAAATTTTTGTCAAATGAGGGTTCTTTGGTGATAAATATGTGATAAAAATTTCAAAGCGATTCACTCAATTGTTTAAATTTTATTCAAATTGTTTATCCCCGAGAGCATTTCTTTGCAATAACATAAGTAAAAAAAAAATGACCTTATAACCATTCCACAGGTGTCAAATTGAAGAGAATCAGTTAAGTTTTCAACATGGTTTGAAAAAGTGAATAAAAAATGCATTTATTAGTAATAAATAATTATGCAAAGTATCGTCAATTTTACTTTATAAACTTTTTGAATAACTTTTTCCAAAAAAATTAACTTTTTTACCCTGTTTTAAGTGCACAACTACCAAGTAATGTTATCTATATCATAATTGATAAAAAATTGTAATAAATATGTATAATTCCTTATATAACAAAATAAAAAATTTATAAGGAAAGATATACGATACTTTTGCATAATTATTTATTACTAATAAATGCATTTTTTATTCACTAATCTTAAACCAAGTTGAAAATGTAGCTCATGCTCTTTCATTTGACACCTGTGGAATGGTTCTAACGTCATTTTCTTCTGACTTATGTTATTGCAAAAAAATGCTCTCTGGGATAAACAATTTGAATAAAATTTAAACAATTGAATGAATCGCTTTGAAATTTTTATCACATATTAAGCACTAAAGAATCCTTATTGGACAAAAATTTCAAAGCTGTACACTAATTTTTACAACAGTTATTGCGAAAATATTTTTTTTACAATTCTGATGGTTTTTTCGCAATTATATTACCAATAAATAAGTATATCAAACTTTGTAATACGTCATTTTAAAGCTTTTTCAACAATCTCGAAGATATTTGTACTAAAAAACCATAAGCTGCCCCGTTTTCCATTGATTTGAAAAAAAGTGAAAAATGCCATTTTTGACATTTAATTGTTTATAAATAAAAATGGCCGCTAGATCCTACGCAGAAAATAGTTAAAATTTGATCTTATAGGTATTACCTGTCGAGAAAACGCTTCAGTACCCTGGCTGTTCAAGTGTCATGGAAAAACCTTATTACCCTGGACTATTATAGTCTAAGATCCAAATATAGGTTGATCTGCACCCATCTGCTTGCCGGACGAAACATTTTTTTATTAAATTTCATACATAGACAAATATTTATTGCATGGGTTGCCTATCAAAATCGTGTCATAGCTATCCTTAAGGGGGGGGGGGGCGTACGGGTTGAGATCAATTTTCATTGGAAAATCAAGGCTCTAGACATTGTAACTCAAAAACTCCTTGACCGAACCACCTGGAATTTCGTATATATTTTCTTCAGACATTCCTTGAGGTAACGCTGTTGATATATTTTTTGTTTTACGTTTATTTTTTGTTTAACAATACTAAATATGTTGATTTTCACCAATTGTCGCAAAAAATTTGTTATTTTGAATTCTGAGTGATATCAAAAAGTCAAAATTCGATAAAACTAAAAAAAGGTCGAGATTTTCCGAGTTATGAGGGGAAAATAAGGACAGTTGGAGCATAATTATTGAATTATTAAATTATCTCGTTTATTATTAATTTTACAACAAATATGTACCCATACAAAAATGAAGAGAATTAAATTCTACATAATTTTGATCTCTTCATTTTTTGCTAAATGTAATATTTAAGGTAGTACGTATGCGGTAATGGCGCGAGCGTAAGACCGGATTGATTTTATAGCAATTGTTTTTGTTCAATATCTACGCCATTTTCAACTAAAATTGTTCAAAATATAATTTCCTACAATTTCCTTTTAACAATTTTTTTCATGCGGTTGATATTTTCTGAGTTACATGGGAAAATAATAAAAAGTGGTGGGGAGAGCATAATTATTGAATTGAATTTTGTTTCCGAGCTGCCCCAAATTTTATGATTCTATCCTTTAGGAGAGATCAATAGTAGTGTAAATTTAAAATCTCGACTGAATTCCGCGGTTGCATTAGCCGCCATATTGATTTTAAATGAGAACTGTTGTTGCTTAATATCTCCGTCATTTTCAACTTTTCGACATAAATGGTGGGAAAGAACATTGTTGAAAATAAAATTTCCTACAATTTATTTGGCACAATTTTTTTATACGATCAATATTCTCCGATTTAAGGGGGAAAATAATGGAAGTGGAGGGGAAGCATAATTATTGAATTGTCTCATTTATTATTAACTTTACGACATAATTGTACAGAAACAAAAATAAAGAAAATTATATTTTATACAATTGTTGAAACTTCCAATGAAACATCAACCAAACTAAGTATATAAAAGACATAAAAACACATTATATGCATTAAGTTCACTTAATTTTATTAACTAGCGGGTTTTATTGGTTGAATTTGTCGGTCGATATTTTAAGTATTATGTCAGCTCATATATCGTGATGTTTCAACAATTTTTTTTTTTTAATTTTGGACCCTGTTGGGAGGAACTTTCCCATTTCCCCCCTTGTAGACCCGCCACTGGTTCTCTCGAAAAATTGTAGTAAATCGTAATTGCAACAATTTCAGTTCTTACACTTTTAGTCGAAAAGTTGAAAATGGCGGAGATATTGAACAAAAACAATTGCTACAAAATCAATCAGGTTTTACGCTCGCACTTTTACCACATACGCACTACCTTAAATATTGATTTTATCAAAAAAATGAAGGGCAACAAAATTGTACAAAATTTAATTCTCTTCATTTTTGTATAGGTATATATTTGTTGTAAAACTAATAATAAAAGAAATAATTCAATAATTCAATAATTATGCTGCAACTGTTACTATTTTCCCCTCATAACTCGGAAAATATCGACCGCATAAAAAAAATTATAATAAATGATATTATAGAAAATCACATTTTTAACAATTTCAGTTGGTACAGTTTTTGTAAAAAAATTGAAAATGGCGGAGATATTGAGCAAAAACGGTTCTCGTTTAAAATCAAGATGGCGGCTAACGCAACGGTGGAATTCAGTCCAGATTTTAAATTTATACTAATATTGACCCTCCCTAAAGATTAGAAAAATAAAATTTGGGGCAGCTCCTAATGCAAGGTCAAATGCCATCCCGACTGGGCTATAAAATCTTTTTGAATTTTTTATTTGCCATGATCCAATGATGAGTTCCAATGCCTACCGCCAAATTCATTGTTCTTTGTTACAAAATATTACAAGTCAATTGTGGCGGCGTTTTTGTGACAATGGAAGTCCAGTGTAACGTTATCGAGGACGTGAGCGTCCTACATCTGCAGCTCAAGGCCGATTTTTAGTGTTAACCGCTAGAAGACAACCAACAATTACAAGACTTCAATTGGTTAACGACTTGCAGCTGACATACCAGGTTACCATAGGCCGTTATATTGTAAGAAATGATCTCCACGAAGCCAATATCTACAGTCGAAGGCCATTGAGATGTCCACCTATCTCCAGAGACAATCGCGCTGTAAGTTTAGAGTGGTGTGAATAATATCAAAATTGGGATGCAAATGATTGGGCTACAGTTTTATTCTACGACGAATCTGGATTTGGATTTCATCCAGATTCTCTCCGTGTAAGAGTGTGGAGACGATCTGGAAATACATTACGTTTAAAACATGTCCAGGACGTTTATACATACACAAATGGTACAGTAATGGTATAGAGTGGAATAATAGTCGGTGACAGAATGGACCTCGTTTTTCCAAACCACTTCCTTACAGCTCCGCAGTACTTCGACAACATTCTACAACTTATCGCTTATCTTGGGACTCGTTGCGACTTCAACACAAAGGTGGGCCGAGGTAAAGATGAGAATATAGTTGTAAACTACGGGTTAGGAGAAAGAAATGACCGAGGAGACCGTCTTATTAACTTACTACTTAGTATCACCCTATTTAAGCTTCCTTTCCGCAGAGTCTATACGTGGAAATTACCAGCAGATACTTCGGAGAATATCGTAAGAAATCAAATAGATTTCATCGCTATACCAATAAGATATAGAAACGCAATCAAATCTGCAAAAACATATCCAGGAATCGATGTGTCAACAGACCATAATTCAGTTGTATGCAAGCTCGAAGTAAAACTGAAGCGTGTCAAGAAAGAAGCTTTAAGTGAGAGAATGGACATTAAGAAACTCTCTAATCCTAATATTAGAGGAAAAGTGCAAAAATCCCCACACAAAGAATTAAACAGGATAAATAATAATATATCTGAAGTAAATAAAAAATGAGTTGAAATTGAGCATGCTATACAGACAACATGTGCGCAGGTATCGAAACAAGAAAAAGTGAAGAAAAAGGAATGGATGACTGAGGATATCCTTGACATGATGGAAGAGCGACGGAAGTACAAAAACAAAAACGAACCAAAGTATCGAGAAATACACAAAAAAATAATTACAAAAATCAGAAAAGCTAAAGAGGAATGACTGTCGGAAAAATGCAAAGAAATTTAACAATATGATGTGATGGTACACGACAACCCTCACGGAATTTTCCTAGTTTATTTGTTATAAAAATAAGGTCATAATATTATAGTTGCAATTTGTATAATTTATTACGATATTAATTGATGGATTCGACCGTTACTTTATGGAAGTTTATTTTATCTCACAATAAAACACTGAAAAACGTTTGTTTTCTATACTTCCACAAAATTTATTACAACTATGTTATTACTACAGCTGTTTCGGCAAAGTGCCTTTTTCAAGTGATATATTTTACAATGTGTTTGCCTTTTTAAGTCTTTAACTGAAGAGGTTGAGGAGTGGGGAGCTGTTTGTCTCGAGTTGGCCATTCAGAATTATATCTGTATTTTTCAATTTATTAATTTCCATTGATTCTAAAAGTGATAGCTTAAGGCCTTTATTTTGAATATGTAGAATTTGAAAGTGATATATTTTACAATGTGTTTGCCTTTTTAAGTCTTTAACTGAAGAGGTTGAGGAGTGGGGAGCTGTTTGTCTCGAGTTGGCCATTCAGAATTATATCTGTATTTTTCAATTTATTAATTTCCATTGATTCTAAAAGTGATAGCTTAAGGCCTTTATTTTGAATATGTAGAATTTGAAAGTGATATATTTTACAATGTGTTTGCCTTTTTAAGTCTTTAACTGAAGAGGTTGAGGAGTGGGGAGCTGTTTGTCTCGAGTTGGCCATTCAGAATTATATCTGTATTTTTCAATTTATTAATTTCCATTGATTCTAAAAGTGATAGCTTAAGTCCTTTATTTTGAATATGTAGAATTTTAAAGTCTTCATTGAAAGAATGATTATGATCTAGAAGGTGAAGTGCGTATGTAGAAGTGTCTGTTTTTCTATTGTTAAAAGCCCTTTTGTGTTCTGCTATCCGTTTGTCAAAAGTTCTGCCAGTTTGACCGATGTAAGTTTTCGGACAGTCACCACAAGTTAGTTTGTACACACCACTCTGTAGTTGCTTTCTCTTTCGGCTTTTATTGTTTTTAATATGTTTGCTTAAGTTGTTGTTAGTTCTGAAAGCTGGTGTTATTCCTTTCTTTTTTATGTATCTGGCTATTTTTGTTGTTATTTTGCCAGTATATATGAGAGAGCAGAAGGTACTGGGTTCTTTCTTTGGTGTTGGATATACTAATTTCAAGGCTTTCTTATGGAGTTTTTGGTTTAAAATGTTGTTAACTGTTTGTTCGTTATAGCCATCGTTATATTATAGTTGTTTATCTTAAGGTATGTCATTCAGAATTACATTAGAGATTAGATAATATAGAATTTGACATCCTAGACTCTAACGTAAGAACAGAAGTAGATAATATAATAGACAAAAAATATAATACACAATGTAAAAAACTAAATAATCTAATTTGCAATAGTAAAAAACTCAATACTCATTATACAAAAAATTTTCAAATCATACTTTTTTCAATAGATTTATAAACTTAACAGATACCAAATTCAATAATAGTGAGATAGAACTTTTAGAGAAAGGATTCAAACATAACTTGCCTCAACAAATAATCAAAAAAATTTAGAATATTTAGGTGTATAATGTGAAGTAGCGTTAAATAAAACTGCCAATAACATAGAAAAAAGCATCATTGCAAAATCTATTACCGATGTAGGTAGTGAAACTAATAATTCCTGTTACAAAGAAAACCAAATAGCCGTTTCAATTAAAATTAAATCAATCAAACATGACATAATATTTGCAAAAGCAGACAAAGGTAACACTACTATTGCTATCGATAAAAGTGACTATAATAACAAAACAATAGAATTTTTAAATAACCAAAATAGTATAACACTAAACAAAGACCCCACAGAAAAATACCGAAAGCAGATTAAACTAGCAATTGAAAATTCAAAATCAATACTAAATCCAACAGAACAGAAATACCTTAATATTATGAACCCACAACCCCCTAAATAATTATACTCTTTTATTAAACTACACAAACCTGACCACCCAATAAGACTTGTAGTTTCTTTTTATACAGCTCCGTCATATAAACTTTCAAAAAAACTGTCAGATATTATTACAGAATACACTAAATTTTCACCTAAATTTACCGTAAAAAATACACTAGAACTAGTTAATAAAATACAACATTTTCAATTGCCCAACAACTCCAAACTAATTTCATTTGACTTAAAAAATATTTTTCCTAGTGTTCCTCTTACAGAAACTTTTGATTTAGTTAAAAACCTTTTAGAACATAATAGTACAAATCCGATCATTGCATCTGAAATTTTACACCTTCTTGAAATTTGCATAAATCAAGACTATTTTGAATTCAATAATCAAATTTACACAAACAAGAGTGCAGGACTTATTATGGGTAATCCTCTAAGCCCATTACTATCAGATATATTTATGAACCAACTTGAAACAACAATTTCTAAACACCCCGTATTTAAACAGTTCTTATATTGGTTGAGATACGTGGATGACATACTAGTCTGCTTTACAGGAACTAACAGACAACTTAACCAATTTCTATCATACATTAATTCATTTCATAGTAATATTGAGTTCACAATAGAAACAGAACAGAATAATTCCATAAACTTTCTAGATGTAACGATTACCAGACTACACAACAAACATGAGTTCTCCGTATATCATAAACCTACCCATACTGACACAACTATACACAATTCATCATCCCATCCTACACAACACAAATTAGCAGCCTACCATAGCATGATACATAGACTGACAGAAATTCCTATGACAAAAAATAACTTCGAGACAGAACTAAATATCATTAGACAAATAGCAGTAAACAATGACTATAACGAACAAACAGTTAACAACATTTTAAACCAAAAACTCCATAAGAAAGCCTTGAAATTAGTATATCCACCACCACAGAAAGAACCCAGTACCTTCTGCTCTCTCACATATTATGCTGGCAAAATAACAACAAAAATAGCCAGATACATAAAAAAGAAAGGAAAAACACCAGCTTTCAGAACTAACAACAACTTAAGCAAACATATTAAAAACAATAAGAGCCGAAAGAGAAAGCAACTACAGAGTGGTGTGTACAAACTAACTTGTGGTAACTGTCCGAAAACTTACATCGGTCAAACTGGCAGAACTTTTGACAAACGGATAGCAGAAATCAAATGGGCTTTCAACAAGAGAAAAACAGACACTTCTACATACGCACTTCACCTTCTAGATCATAATCATTCTTTCAATGAAGACTTTCAAATTCTACATATTCAAAATAAAGGCTTTAAGCTATCACTTTTAGAATCAATGGAAATTAATAAATTGAAAAATACAGATATAATTCTGAATGGCCAACTCGAGACAAACAGCTCCCCACTCCTCAACCTCTTCAGTTAAAGACTTAAAAAGGCAAACACATTGTAACATATATCACTTGAGAAAGGCACTTTGCCGAAACAGCTGTAGTAATAACATAGTTGTAATAAATTTTGTGGAAGTATAGAAAACAAACGTTTTTCAGTGTTTTATTGTGAGATATTATGATAGTAGCAAAGTTCAAAATATTGAACTCATTTGAAAGACTGCAAAGAAAGCACACGTCATTATTGAGATACGTAGAGTATAACCGTATATACTAATACATATTGGCACTGTTTTTAACTATAACAGATATAAATAGGAAGGTCGAGTACCTGAGACATCTTTTGTGTTCGTTGCACTCTGTCGCGCTAGTCAGGGGATCTAGTTACGGAGAAATGGGTTATCGGCGACCTATCTCAAGGTTAGCGTAATATAATTGTACATTTAATTATATAAGAATAAAGTTTCTGAAAAAAGTTTAAGTTTGTTTGTTTGGGGTAGTGTCTTCGTCCAGCAACCCCCAACTTCACAATGAAAAGAAATACGATTACCAAAACATGCACAAGAAGATAAAAGTAATGACGGATAAAAGAAAATACAAAAGTTCAGCAACGAACATACTTGACACCAACGGAATTTTGATCTCAGAACCAACAAAGATTCTAGAAACATGGAAACAATATGTTGAAAACCTCTTTGCTTCAGACCGCCCTAGTAATTAGTCAATTGAAATCACCGACAGTCCGACCAACAGTCCTTACATTCTCAATTCAGAGGTAGAAAAAGCAATATGCTCTCTCAAAATCAAATCTCCAGAACCTGACAATATTCATGCTGAAGTGCTAAAACTCTTTCCGGACAAAAACGGACAACTCATTCCTAGAAACCCTAACCACTCTTTTTAATAATATATACGACAAGGCAGAATTCCGGAAAATTGATAACAATCAAACTTCGTGGTCATTCTTAAAAAACCAAACACTAAATTTTGTAACTAACATAAGACTATTTAATCATATCACCAAAATCATATATAACAGAATCTACAACAAGTGTGAAGCGGAAACTAATGAGTCACAATTTAGTTTTAGGAACGCTTTGGACACAAGGGAGGCAGTGTTTTGTCTGCAAGTATTAATACAAAGGTGTAGAAATATGAACAAGGATGTCTATATGTGCTTTGTAGATTACTCGAAAGCCTTTGACAATGTGAGACATGACTAACTAATTGAAATTCTACAAATCATAGAAATTGATGATAAGAACATCCGAATTGTGACGTCTCTACTGGAATCAGACAGCGAGGGTAAAAGTCGGCAATGCGGCCACAGAGAGCATTGATATCAGAAAAAGTGTACGACATGGATGTGTTCTCTCCCCTCTCCTTTTTAATATTTACTCCGAACAAATTTTTAAAAAAGCACTGGATGAAGCAAACGAAGGCATAAAAATCAATAGAGAATTGACAAATAACATCCGATATGAGGACAATACAGTCGTACTTGCCAGTAGTATCGGTGAACTTTAGTATCTTTTGTACAGGGTACAAAGAGCGAGTGAAGAAAGAGGACTTAACCTCAACATAAATAAAACAAAATGGATGCTGGTCAGCAAAACTCAAGAACCTGCCAGATAATTGAAAATAAAAAACCAACTAATTGAACACGTTGACTCGTATATATACCTTGGAACAATCGTCAACTCGAAATGGGATCAAACAACCAAAATACGATCCTGAATTGAAAAGGCCAGAGCAACATTTAACAACATGAAAAATATATTCTCCCATTTCGACATATATCTACGGTGACCATATATTTTTAAAGAAAAATAAGTACAAAAAAAATATATTAAAAACGCAAAATGTATCTTGTTATTGGACAAATATAACTTTTTGGCATTAAAAATAGATAAACCATGTAGCTAGACATAAAAAATTATGTCAATTAAACTAAACATAACACATTACATTAACTTTGAAAAAGTTACAAGCCTGTAATTAAGAGTTTTTAGACGAGGGACCTGGAATAGCCTCATCTTCTTCCGGTTTTTTGCATCATTCATATTTTTATGAACTTAAAATTAATTTAAGAAGGTCCGGCTTCGACTGAAGTAAATGAAACATTTTATACAAGTCTCATCAAAATTTGCGTACACCAGCATCGCTGCCTTGAGAGTGGATATGGACATTTGTGACTTTTGCGACGTCCAATAATAATTATTTATTACAGAAAATAAATGTTCGATAGCCGCACTAGTACCCGGAAGACAAAAAATAAATTCGCATAATATTTGTAAGTTTTTCAGTTTGAATTGATCTACACACTTAAAAACTTTAAGCCATCGATCCTGACTATTTTTTTCTTCTCTGTTCCACTCAGCAATTTTTTCACTTGTAGCCACGTCTTTCAAAATTCCCAGTTCGTCAAAGAGTTGATCTTCGTTTAACATGGTTGCCTTGACATACAATTTAAAAGCTTCGAGAGAATAACAAACATCGTTTCATGTTATTTCACTTCTTATGCGAGCTCCACACTCTCGCCGAAGTCGATCGAGGTTCAACAAGCACGAGAGTGTAGACGGCCAACTTGTGCAACTTTGCCTCACTTCGTTCTACTTCCATTCTCTGTTGGTCTGGTCAAAGGGATCTTTGTCGGTATCGCACCGCTCTTTGTCGGTATCACACTTCCTCGCGAAGTAGAACGAGTGTGTAGAGAGGGTACTTCGAACTTCGGTCAACTTTGGCGAAGTAACTTCGCCGAGAATGTGGAGCCCGCTTTAGATCTATGCTTTTGAATAGTTTAAATTCATGAAAATTTGTACTCCAGTTTTCTAGGTAGGTTACACGTTTTGTGTAAAAATGTTTTACTTGCGCAGTGAAGTTTTGTGTGCGACCACCGCACCATAATCCTGATGTTTCACACACTTAAAATGTTTTTAAAGATCATTCATAAACGCATTTACCAAAACACTTGATATGGATATCGAAGAAACCCACTTTGAATTTACACTACTAATCCAGAGATGCTTGGATGTGAACCAGGATATGTACGTCCGTTTCATAGATTACAACAAGGCTTTCGATAAAGTCCGCCACAAAGAGCTAATGGACGTCCTCAAAGCAAAACAATTACAATTTCTTTGAATTATAACAAATCTATATTATAAACAGCAGGCACACATACGCATTAACGAACGTACATCAGAAGAGTTCGAAATTAAAAGAGAAGTGCGACAGGGGTGTGTATTGTCACTACTATTATTAAATGCATACTCTGAAGAAATTATGAAAAAAGTTCTTGAGGGAGAAACAGCAGGAATAAAGGTACCTAAATGAAACGCCAATTAACAACATTAGATATGCAACATTAGACACTATCATAATAGCGGACAACCTCCAAGACCTCCAAAAGCTAATGAACAAGATAGTTGAGTATGGAGAACAATATGGATTACCAGTAAACATCAAGAAAACTAAATTTATGAGGCTATCAAAAACCCAAAATAATGATAAAAGCCTGACAATTAAAGGTAAAACTTTAGAACAAGTTGAAAACTACAACTATCTTGGCACAATAATTAATCACACAAACGATTACTCCAAAGAAATCAAAGTTCGAATAGAGAAGGCAAGAACCAACTTCAATAAAATGAGAAAGGTAGTTTGTGCAAGAGAACTGAAATAATTAAGACTTGGGAGTTAGGCTGGGTGTTATATTTTCTCGACTCTACTTTACGGGATAGAAGCATGGTCAATTAACGCGTCGACTACTAAAAAGTTGGAAGCATTTGAACTGTGGGTGAAGGTACCTGAAGATAGCATAGACCGAGCCTGTAACAAACAACGAAGTCAGGAGAAGAGTCAACAAAAGAATGGAAATATTGGAAACCATCAAGACCCAAAAGCTGCAATACGTGGAACAGTATACAAACAAAGGGCCTAGCCGGGTAAGATGGTGAAAAGTGCCCCCAACCCAATCTAAATTCCATATAGGCCACTTTTTAGCACATATAGAGGAACTCACTTTCTGAAATTTTTAGCCCCCTAGGTGGTCACGTGACCCCCCTAGAGCCTAATTAGCCTTTTTATGTTTTTATTTTTTATCTCAGCCGCATTAAGAGCTAGCCAAAAACTTTATTTAAAAAAGTTGTAAGTTTTAAAAAGATCTATATGAAAAAATTTTTTTTTATTTTTTTGGCGGGAAATTCGAATTTTTAGAACAATTTTAAACTTTTAAATAAATCTGAAAAAAAAACTAAGACACTCGTTTTTACGAAAATTAATTATAATGTGTATTTTTGCACAATCTTTCACCCTGAATTTTTTCAGATTTTTAAAATTGGTGAAACGTACCTTTAAAAATAAAAAACCGCATTTTTTCGGTTTTTTTTTCGTTTTTTTGATACAATTTTATACATATTTTTCAAAAAATTTAACACCGTCACTAGAATAGGTAAAAAACTGAAAAATAATTGGGATTTGCTTCATAAAAATTTTTTGTAACGCCATCCATTTTCAAGATACAGGGCGTTGAAGAAAACAAAATTTTACATATTTTTTACGATTTTGCCGAAACTACTGGCAACATTGTAATAAAACTTGGCGGGTTTTAAGAGGTAGTTATTGTGCATGTTTTGACATACAACTAAGGATTTAATATTCATCATTGGCGCGCATAGGGGTAATGGTCTGAACTTTTCAAAGAAAAAAAGATAGTACGCCACTGACATATTTCAAATTAACAATCATTTTTGAATTCCTCGTTCAATTTGCAATAAAAAATCTATCTTCTCATTTTTTCATACGACGCGCTGTTTTGCTGCAAAAAATAAAATATCTTAACGCTTCCAAAGTATTCGAATTAATTTTGATAATGGATGTATGAGTTTATTATGTATGTAGATTGTAGATGTAGAAACCACTAGAAGTTCGAATACTTTGTAAGGGTTAAGATCTTTTATTTTTTGAATAAAAATGGCGCGTCGTATGAAAAAATAAGAAGATACATTTTTTGTCACAAATTGAACGAGAAATTAAAAAACGATTGTTAATTTGAAATATGTCAGTGGCGTACTATCTTTATTCTTTAAAAAGTTCAGACCATTACCCCTATGCGAGCCAATGATGAATATCAAATCATTAATTGTATGTCAAAATATGCATAATAACCAGCTCTTAAATCCCGCCAAGTTTTATTACAATGTTGCCAGTAGTTTCAGCAAAATCGTAAAAAATGTGTAAAATTTTGTTTTCTTCAACGCCCTGTATTTTGAAAATGGATGGCTTTACAAAAAATTTTTATTAAGCAAACCCCAATTATTTTTCAGTTTTTTACCTATTCTAGTAACAGTGTTACCTTTTTTGAAAAATATGTATAAAATTGTTTCAAAATACGAGAAAAAAACTGAAAAAATGCGGTTTTTTATTTTTAAAGGTACGTTTCACCAATTTTAATATTCTGAAAAAATTCATGGTAAAAGATTGTGCAAAAATACACATTATAATTAATTTTCGTAAAAACGGGTGTCTTAGTTTTTTTTTCAGAGTCATTTAAAAATTTAAAATTGTTCTAAAAATTCGAATTTCCCGCCAAAAAATTTAAAAAAAATTTTTTCTTATAGATCTTTTTGGAACTTACAACTTTTTTTAATAAAGTTTTTGGCTAGCTCTTGATGCGCCTGAGATAAAAAATAAAAACATAAAAAGCCTAATTAGGCTCTAGGGGGGTCACGTGACCACCTAGGGGGCTAAAAATTTCAGAAAGTGAGTTCCTCTATATGTGCTAAAAATTGGCCTATATGGAATTTAAATCGAGCTGGGGGCACTTTTCACCATCTTACCCGGCTAGGCCCTTTGTTTAAAAGTAGTAAACGATAAAAATATTCATTTTTTAGAAAAAATAAGTACATTCGCGTGTCCTTAGAAAGGTTTTAAAGTACATTAGGACAATATTTAAAAATAAGTACTGTCCTACTTAAATAAGTACATATGGTCACCGTACATATATCTCCCACTAAAAATACGGCTGCTTAAGTGCTATGCATTTCCAGTCTTGCTGTATGGCGCAGAGGCATGGATACTAACGAAAACATTAATGAGAAAGCTGAAGGCATTTGAAATGTGGATGTATCGACGTATCCTCAAATATCCTGGACGACTCACAACACCAACGTAGATGTACTGCGCCGAATAGGAAAATAAAAAGAAATCTCTTTCACAATTAAGAAACGGAGACTATTATATACTCCAACTGATAATACAGGGTAACATAGAAAGCAAACGAGGACCAGGAAGAAGAAGACACTCATGGCTTCAAAACTTACGCCAATGGTTTGGACTAACATCGATCGAGTTATTCAGAAACGCCGCAAACAATATTAAAACTGCTATGATGATAGCCAACGTCCGAAATGGACAAGGCACACGAAGAAGAAGAAAAAGATCGTTTATCAGTTTGCTGATGCAGTTGGTCAAAACTTCTACCTCATGCATGATAATGCTCGTCAAAATATCGCACGCCCAATGACAAACTGGCTTAGCAACGAAAGTATTGATGTGTTGGCCGACCTTGGCCAGCACAATCTTCCGACCTGAATCCCATCGAGCATATATGGTACATTTTACGACGAATAATTACTTCACATATGGGTAACATATACACACCGTTTCTTTTCCGAGAACGTCTGATAGAAGAATGGACAAACGTACCTCAACAGGATATCGACAATCTTATTTTGTCGTAGGACCGTAATACACCAGGGTGGACGCCATACTGTGTATTAATTTTGTTTTTTTTTATTATTACCACATTTTGTGATGAACTATTTTTTTTTGGAGTTCTCGATATTTTTGACATTTCTGAAAGGTATCCTCTTTATTTTTGGCATTTCAACAAATTTTGCTGTACATATATTGAATACTACTGATAACCACAAATCCGTTATTATTTATTCAAAACAACTAAAAAAGAAAATACGTCTCTTTTTAAAAATATCCTTAGACTTTTCTGATATGTGTAGTATGTAATAATATAGTCCAGGGTAATAAGGTTTTTCTATGACACTTCAGCAGCCAGGCTACCGAAGCGTTTTTTCGACAGGTAATAACTATAAGAACAAATAACTATTTCCTGCGCAGGATCTGGCGGCCATCTTTATTTATAAACAATTTAGTGTCAAAAAACGGCGTTTTTCCTTTTTTTTCAATTCAAGGGAAAACAGTCAAATTTATGGTTTTTTAGTACAAACATCTTCGAGAGCATGGAAAAAGCTTTAAAATGGCGTATTATAAAGGTTGACATACTCACTTTTTGTTAATATAATTACGACAAAATAAAAGGTCGAAATTGCAAAAAATTAATTTTCTATGGCCGTGCCAAAAGAGCCATTTTCCCGCACGCATTTCCATGCAGGAAAGTAAAATACTTTGTATTATAGTATTATAATATATTATAATACATGCAGTAAACTAATATGTAGATATTATTTACTAATTTATTTCAAATGTACCTTATTGTGTTCAGGTTTTAATGAAATAAGCGCGATAATTCGATGAAATAAAATTATTTTAAAATATTATGTAAAAGTCAGATCAGTAGACAATTACAATGGTTTTAAATCGTCGTCATGGAAACCTATAACGTCGTCGTGGTAATCCATTATATTGAAAGTTTGGTTTTGACAACCTTGTCAAAGAATTAATTTGTTTATTTTCACTCCGAAATAAAAATTGATATAACCCTATTTTTTGTGGCTTTTTTCCAATCTCTATGACAGAAAGAAACCTCTAGGACAAAATTTTCAAAGCTGTACAATAATTTTTACAATAGTTATTGCGAAATTAATTTTTTTGCAATTTAGAAATTTTTTCGTAATTATATTAACAATAAATGAGTATATCAACCTTTTTAATACGCCATGTTCGGCTTTTTCCATTCTACCGAAGGTTTTTGTACTAAAAAAACACAAGTTTCACAGTTTTTCATTGATTTGCCGTTTTTTGACAGTAACTTGTTTATAAATAAAAATGGCCATCAGATCCTATGCAGAAAATAGTTTCCTATGCAAGTTGTTCTTATAGGTATTACCTGTCGAAAAACGCTTCAACACCCTGGGTGTTGGAGTGTCACGAACAGCGTATATTTTTGCCTTATTACCCTGGCCTAATAGAATTGGTGTACCTCTCTTTTAGGACCATAAACATAATAATTTATTTTAAAAATCAATAGAAAAATACACAAAGGATCAATGAAAATAATGTCTACGACCACTTTACAATCGATACCCATTAAGCAAGCAGGTGGCCACACAAACTCATTAAAAAACTTAGACTCTCTTTCGCAACCGCTGCAGTGATTGCGGCGGATCTCATCTCGGTCTGGCAGGTGTAACAGCGTCATCGGAATTTCGGCCAAACTCAGTTCACCTGTTCCTCGGTGCATTCGAGTGTATACCTTTTTTCATCTTTTTTCACCTGTCCGTCGATTTACCCTGATAATTAGGCATCTATTAAAAACTACAGGTGCAGACAGAGTAACTCAATGAGTAGTGATTATTTTCGAAGGATAAATGCGTGTAGTGGATAATTGTTTAATGTTTTTTTTTATAGATTACACAGTTTACAATAATGATCTCATTGTAGAAAGAAATTTTGAAAAAGGTAAATTTTCTACCAAATTTATTTTGGGTTGTTTTCATTTATATTAACTTAGGTATTTACATTTATTTTACTGAATAAATTATTTCTTCTTGAAATGAAAACGTGGAAATGGCATCGAAATCATCCGGAAAGTATTTTTTTAAAATTTAAACCCAGTGTTAGTAAAGATCAGCAGTCGGATGTTGTTTATAAAGTAAATTGAAAAGACTGCATTTCAACATACAATGGGCCAACTCACCAATACGTACATAGAAGGGTTGTTGCACACAAATAGTGTACAAACCAATAAATTAAACAATACAGCCTTAGCCTAACATTCTACAGAAACTAACAATGACTATGATATTGAAAATCTACAGAGTTTGAAAAAAAAAACAGAATTATAACAAAACATGTATATTGGTGATGATTAGAGACTGGAAAATATGCACTAAAAAATGTCTAAAATATGCATGCAATATGCATTTTAAAACAAGCTGAATATGCACAATTAACATGCAAATATGCATTTATATATGCACTTATTTTTATATGAATAATTTTATGGTTTACGTTAAATACATAAATAAATAAAAAATAATAAAAATAAATAAATAGGTTTGAATTTAAACCAAATTGTATTATTATTTCTTAATATATTTTTTTAACTTCAGGTTTTGTGACAAATAAAACGGCAAAATATTTTATTTTGACCACAAGATAAATAAGAGTACAATAAAATAAATGTACATATTTTTATTGTTACAATATTGATTCATATTTTCTAAACTAATATTATAAAAAGAGTACAATAAAACAAATTTACATATTTTTATTGTTACAATAAATAATCATATATTGATTCATATTTTCTAAACTAATATTATGTCTTCTATCTGTTAATATTTGTTTATAGGCAGAAAAAGATCTCTCAACGTCACAAGATGTAATTGGGGCATATTTAAACTTTGCTATTAGAGACGGATCCATATTAATATTTTCATCGAAGTTTCCAAAATTGATTATATTATTTATTGAACGCAATAAAGTGAAACCCTCATTTTTGTTTAAAACGTCATCAAGTTTATCTTTAATTTTTACTCCAATTTCCCCATTCAGATTTGTTATTTTCTGTTTAACCGAATCAACAATAGACATACTATTGTGAAGACATAAATTTTGAGCCTCTAATTTTGTAATTGAACTTTCAATGATATCGAAATTCGATTTTATATACAACAATTGATTTTTAATAGACTTTTCTTTAAAAATATTTTGACAGTTATCAATAGCGGTACAAGTCGGATCAAAACTTGAAATAACGCTTTTGATGTCGTCGTAGTGTTCAGATAAAAATATAGCACTTTTAAGCCAAGTTCCCCATCTGGTTAATACTGGTTCTGGTGGTAAAGGAATATCGGGAAGCATCTCCCTATATACCTGTACACGTAGTGGTGCTTTCAGAAATACTTTTTTTACATTATTTATTAAGGTGTTTACATTGGGAAATTCAATTCTAACTTTCTCTGCAACTCTGTTTAGGCCGTGCGCCAAACATGTACAGTGAATTAAATTAGGGAAAAAGATTTTAAGATTGGATGCAGCTTTCATCATATATGAGGCGGCATCACTAAGCATTAATAATATTTTTTCAAATGGTACTTGATCAGGTAAAAAAAAATTTGTTAGGGATTCGTTAACAAATCTAGCTATTGTAGCATAGTTTGTTTTTTCCAAACATTTTACACTAATTAAGTATGAGTTTTTAAAATCGCCAGAGTCGTTAAGAACTCCAACAATTAGATTCGCAATTTGTCGACCCTTTGTATCCGTTGTTTCGTCGACGGAAATCCAAAGATATTCGGCTTTTAACTGATTTTTAATACTCGTCATCACATCTTTGTAACATGCACTGACATATTTTCTCCGAAGAGTTGAAGAACTTGGTATTTGAGCTGGTTTATCTTTAATCTTGCAATAAGTTTTTAAAAAGTTTTGACACGATTTATGTTCTAACTTGTGCAGAGGGATATTGCAGTTCAAAAAAAAATGGCATAAATCCTTTGCAAAGGTTTCTTGCCCAACTGACGTATTCTGAATCTGCAAACTGTTCTGTAGAATCTGCTGGCGAGGTTTATTATCATTTTTTGATAGCTTAGTTTGGTGAAGTGAAGTTTTTATGTGTTGAACTACTTGGAATTTCTTTTGACATGGAATCTGGAATATAATGATAATGATGTTTTAGATGTTTTCGTAAATAGATACCTACATTAAAATGATCAAACTTTTTAAACCTCCCCCAATTTTTTTTTATTTCTCAAAGTGAAATTGAAATCGTCAAACAATAAAGTACAGTCAGTGTACCGTAGTATACAGGGTGGGCCACTCTCAACACCTCGCTCTGTATAAGCCAAACCGTTGCGAACTTTAAAAAACAGTTTTTGAAGAAATGGGACGGTTTGTCATTTTAGAATAGACAGACACATAGATGTGCAAAGAAGTTTGATAAGTTTAAAAATCTATTGAAGTGGAGAACTTACCTTTTTATCACAAATGGTGCAAAACATACTTTCACTGTCGATAACTTTTAGATGATTGTTACTTCCAATCCAACTTCTGAGAAGACTTGATTTTTCCCTTGCTACTTTAGGCATTTTCACAATAATAATAAAATGATTTTTTTACACAGTATAGTCAATAACTTGCAATCACAAAAGTTGAATAATCGGCGATTGATTTAAGACTAACCATTCATAAAATAAAATAATCTATCCTACCCTTAAAATGCTTAAAATTTCGTTTTGGTTGGTTTTCCCAGAATAATTCATAGTTGGCCGACACCAGCAGAAAGTACAGGTAATATTTGTAATGTTATTCAAAATATAATCGGTATTTACTTAGGTAATTTGTAAATTCTGAGAAGTCTATAAATCTTAAATATCCGGATAATGATACCTGCAGCTATAAATAACGCCCATTATGTTTATGGGTACAACAACAAAGGAGCTTAACAGCAAAATATTTACTTTCACATTTTATTTTAATAGATGTTGATGTTACTAATATATACCTTATTTTTAAATGGGGTAGAGTAAATTCCCATCAAAATATGCATTTATATGCTCTTAAATCTCCAAATATGCAAGGCATATGCATTTATGAAAAACATGAGAAATATGCAGCATATATATGCATATGCATTTTGCATATAATCCAGTCTTTAGTGATGATTCACAAAAAAAGACCAAAGTTGGATCAACAATAAGACCGATATTAAAAATCTCTTAATATAACACACTTTAATAAATCAAAATTATTTTTTAAATGCACCATTGGCATATACTTTAAACACGGCCCTGAAATGCGCATATTTTGAAGTATTTGCCAAGTGGCTTTAGGGTCAAATATCACTTTCGCATTTGATCCAAATATAAAGCCCAACTAAATGTAATGTCTATATAATTATTAAAGTGATTATTAAATACCTCAGATAGCCGAAACGTTTAAGAAAAATAAAATATTATTTTATTTATAAAAAAATAGGTATAACACTATAATGAATCAGAAACGAAAGAAAAATACAAAAAGGGCACTGGGAGAGCTTCTCAAAACAAATAGAACACGAATGCTACGGAACACAAGGAAATATGGACAATGATGACAGGACAAAGAAAAGAGATGAACGAACTAATAATAACTAAACACATTCAAAATGAAATACAGACAGACCACTTTCGATCTCTATTTACTAAAGGTGTCAATAATGATCCACCAACATTTGAAGTGAAAATATAATGAAGAAATAAACATTGAAGAAGCAGAGGTAAAGGGAGCATTAAGTAAATTAAGAAATACAAAATTACCAGGAGAGAACATGATATCGAACGAACTCCTTACGAAATTACAAAGGACAAGATCTGACTAACCAACTATTAAACCTAATCCACAAAATAATAGAACAATACAGAATACCAAAAGAATGTTGATAAATTATCTTAATACCCCTCTTCGAAAAGGTAGAGAAATCGGATTCGGAGATTTACAGAGAAATTAATTTACTAAACACAACATTTACAACTAACAACGAAAGTGATAACAAACAAACTAAATGAAAATGTAACATTAGCAGAAGAACAACAAGGTTTTAAGTAGGGAACGTTATGCATCGGCGCTACATTCATAATGAGGCAGGTACAAGAGAAGTCATTCGAATACAACAAACCGGCGTATTTATGTTTTGTGGACCTTAGAAGGAATTTGACAGGGTCAAATTAAAGGACGTTATCAATTTATTGTAGGCGCGCAAGAGAGGTAACTCTAGGAATAATTAAAATGATCAAAAATATGTACCAGAACAACACAATAACAGTAACACAAAGACAATGACGTCGACTTTGCAAAATAATAAGACGCTCACTTAACACACACACACTACACATGACACTAGGTACCTAACTGCAAAAATTTACCGTACCTACCATGCCAATGGCCATTAGTTGTCGAGGCATGAACCATGTAACGTTACAAACGTCACATCTTTGCTATTTTATTTTTTAATAATTAGTTTACTTTATTTTATTTATTATTTCATTAGTAATAATCTTCTTCTATTTGTTTTACCTGTTTTCTTCGTTATAAAATCGTTGGCGCCCTCTTTTGTTATTCTCTATTTACTATGTCTCTTTTCAATCTAACATCTAAATCATCATACCGAACGTACTTGATATATCCTTACTCTCTAGATATCTGTCTTTCATTGCGGAACATGCTTATCCTACCTTTCTAGAGGTCACGCTGTCATGTCAATGACTGACAATTCTCAAAATGGTGGTGGTAAAATCATAAAAGCCAAAAGAGCTTGAAAATAGATTAATTTTTTTTCCAAACAGACGATCTCTTGGGGTAAGAAAATGGATTAATTTTTTTTCTTGTAATCACAGTTCAACATATAACAGTTTTTCTAATATTTTTTATATCTAATCCCCATCTTATAAAGGCATGTGTTCTGATACTTTTTTTTTAAATATATCTTTTTAACTTACATATATGCATGTGGTTTATCAAATTATTTGACTAAACCGCGTCAGTATTATCTTTGTTTTATTACTTTGCCAATTACTACTTTCAATGATTATTTGGCAAAGGCTCGTTTTTGGTTTTTACTTCTTGATGTTTGATATATGTTTTATCTTCTAGCTTTTGAAAAGAAATCAAGCCTTTCCTTCTTCGGGAACCTAAGCCGTCATCACCGGTAATGCTAAGACAAGGCAGGACATATTGGATGCATCTCCACTAGACTACAGCTAGACTGCAACGACAAACATCTTCAGCTGCAGGGCTCTGAGGCCAAACATCTGCCCAGGTCCACAAGCAGTCTACAGCAGTACCATTCGACATGAAGAAGTTACCATCGAACCAATACCAAACGCCATAAGTATAATCTGCAAATTGTTAATTTGTGGCAATAATTTGATAATATTTGTTACTGCATTTACCAAGTCATATTTTTATTATGTCTTTATTGAACAATAAACATGATTAGTTAAAATATTGTTCTGTTTGCTTCCATTCTGAGTTTTCATAGTTCATATTTAAGATTAGGACAAGGCGAACACACACTTTGGGAGACTGAGCTAGGGTGAACGATAGCTATCTTGGTTGGTTGAAATATTATTTGCGAATGGTACTTCAATTAGCTGGGGTAGCTTATATCGTCCTTCACTACAACCAATACTAATCTGTCAAAGTAAAGATGATTTACAACGAATGCTGCACAAATTTAATATAACCGCTAGAAAATTTAACATGTTAATTTCCCCAAAAAATACCAAATGTATTGTTATAACAGCAAATCTACCAAGGTATAAATTAGAGCTGCAGGGTGAGCTAATAGAACACATGGAGTGTAAATACCTAGAAATCACACTATCTAGCTACGGAGAGCTCGAAACGGAAGTGGAGACTCAAGTGAATAAAGCAAATATAACAGCAGGTTGTAGGCTATTGATTATGTATTTTGGAAAGGAACTACAACGTTAACGGGGTTTTATTGTTTCATATGGTCAATGGATCTCTAAATAATAAAAACCCGTGGAGTGCTACCATTTAAAGGGGTGCGATTTTGAGAAAGGGGTGAATTAGTCCCTAGGCACAGGGCGAATTAGGGTGAGTTCTATGCACTTTTGGTACAAACATGTCTACAGGAAAAATTTTTCAGGTTAAATTTAATATCAAGACATCACCTTTTAAAGTCAAAAATATTTTTTTTTACAAAAATATATTCAAAAGAAAAGCAAGAAAAAAACACAAATGAGAGCAGTTTTGTTTTTTGCCCCATAACTTTTTTCCACGGGGATGTGGGTATAGGCATTGCTTCACGGAAAAAATATTCCATCCTTTCTATTTAAAATGGTGTTTGGTAGGAGTCTCTATGATTTATATTTTCCAAAATATGATTTTTCAAAGTTCGCCACTCACAGCGATTTTGGCCCATTTTGCTTGTTACTTCTCAAACATTGTTCTGTAACTTTTTTCTACGTATCTTTAGGTATATGTATTGTTACATTTGACAGGAAGAAAAGTTAATTGCCCTTAAAATGATCTCCTACAGAAGGCTGTATGGCTATTTTTAAGCAAGATATGGTTGTTCAAAATTTTATACTTTTAATGATTATTTCTAAATTTCTTATTATAACGTTTTTTATGGTATATTTAGGTATATACATTGTACAATAAAAAATAAAGCTTATTTTCTTTACTTTAAAATTAGGTATGTATCGTAAAAAATTCTAGGGCTATTTTTAAACAAGATATGCTTTTTCAAAATGTGACATATACACATGCAAGAGGTCTTACTAAGTTGAAACCACATGGAAAACTTTTTTATTATTAACTTTATAAAAAATATTGTTTATAAAATGCTCTGCATAGTCTTAAACCTAAGATGCAATCATAAGATTTAAAATTGTTTCAATAGAGAACGAGGTATATTAAAAAATATGAATTTCGCTCAAGAGTAAAGTACCTTTATATTTCACAATATCGAAAAGTGTTATTAAGAAAAGTTATTTTGAATTAAAAATTATGTTATAATATTCAATTATATTCTTCTAAATGAAAAAAATAAAAAAAATTTAAAATTTTTCTCTAATTACGGATACCCTTGGATATCCTACGAAGATCTTGTTTAAAATAGTCCTAGAATTTTTTGCAATACACCATTTTAAAGTAAAGAAAACAAGCTTTACATGTACATACCTAAATTTACAAGGAAAATATTCACAATGAGAAATTTAAAAAATATTCATTAAAAATATTAAAAATTATTAAAAGTACAAAACCTTGAAAAAGCATAGCTTGCTTATAAAGAGTCGTGTAACTTTATACAATAGACCATATTAAAGGTAATTGACTTCTCTTTCTACTAAATGTACCACTGCATATACCTAGAAATGCGTAGAAAAAAGTTACAGAACAATGTTTCCGAAATAATCGGGAAAATGTCCCAAAAATGATGTGAGCGGCGAAATTTGAAAAATCCTATTTTAAAAACTATAAACCCCAGAGACTTTTACCAAACTTTATTTTAAAGAGGAAGAATAGAAGTTATTTTTCACTAAAGCAATACCTATACCTATATCCCTGTGGAAAAAAGTTATGGGGCAAAAAACAGTATTGCTGCCTTTCGTGTTTTTTCCTTGCTTTTCTTTTGAATATCTTTTTGTAAAATAAAATATTTTTGACTTTACCAGGTGACGTTTCGATAGTAAATTTAATCTGGAACAATTTTTCTGTAGACATATTTGTACCAAAATTGCATAGAACTTACCCTAATGCACCATGTGCCTAGGGACTAATTCACTCCTTTCTCAAAAACTCACCCATTTAAATGGTAGCACTCAGCGGCTTTTTCAAATTTAGAGATCCATTGACCATATGAGACAATAAGATCCCGTTAACGTTGTAGTTTCTTTTAGCTCTCTTATTTTGAACATTATCAATAGCCTATTGCCCAAATGAAACAATATGAAGAAATAAAAACATCGGGAAAGAAGTAAAAGGCAAAATTTACAAAACAATAATCAGACCAATAATGACATACTCTGCAGAAACACGACCTGATATAGACAGGACAAAAATATTACTAAAAACAGCAGTGATGAAATTCATTCAAAAAACCGATGATGGTAAAACACTACAGGCTAGACCTAGGAATGCAGATATACGACGGAGATGCAAAGTGGACAACATTATTAACTGGATAGAAAACACAAAAGTAGAATGGAATGGCCACATAAGCCGAATGACAAAAAAAATAGAGTAGTAGTAACGACGGCGAGAGACCACAATAGGAAGACGATCAGTGGGAAGACCACGAAAACGATGGAATGACAACTTAATATAGGCACATTGAAAAAGGAGAAAAAATCATGTATACACAAAAGGAATAAGAAGAATTTATAAAAAATATTCCTTAATATTTGTTTTTAGTTTACTCTAAAAAATAATGAATTTGAACTGGGCAGTTTTTATTTCGAGTGAATCGTTTAAAAGTTGCCAGATGGAGTAATTGAATTTCAGCCCTCAGCACTCAGGCACCTCTCGTAGGTATAACGCCGAGCTAATATTCCATGAATAAAATGTAAATGAATCCAGTAAAGATAACCAAATTATCAAAACAAACGTTTTATCGCCTGGCCCTCGTAATAAATTAGAAATGATTTATTCATATATATTTTTCCTAAACGATGATCGGGAAATTACTGTTTTCTCAAAGTTTAATATTTATATAGACCACTCATCAGCGGTAAAAAAACTGTAAAACCGTTGAATTTTGAGAATCGACACCGATTTTAATGAAACTTTAGATTTAAGCTCAAAATCTACCATTTGCCGAACCTAGCTTTTGCTCTGGGGGTGCAATCAACTCCATCTAGGGAATGAAAATATTTTCAATCAAAATAACTATGGAAGTCGATAAATTAAGAGGATGGGTACGTATTTTCGGCTTCAATGCTATTCAAATGGGGATTCATTTTTTTCGAATCCTGAGAAAACTAATAAGTATTTTTGAAAAAATTTAAACGAAGAATGAAATATTACGTTACTGGCGAGGGCCGAAAGTCCCTGATAACTTCTATAATATTTATTTTAGTAAGTTACACGGGTGAAAAACTAAGAGAAAATTTAGTGTAATATTTAATTTAAAATATCTCGTTTAAAATAAACGTTTTATTTCTTCTAAGGGACTTTCAGCCCTCGGTAATAATATAGTCTTTCATTCTGAGTTTAATTTTTTTTTAAATATTCATTGGTTTTTTCAGGATTCGAAAAAAATGAACACAATGTCCCATTTAATATTTCCAAATCTATATTTGTCATACAACGCTCTCAGTCGAATAGAATATTGTCAGCATACTGTCAGTCAAACAGCGACAATCAGTGACAAATTTTAAATATTTGACATGGCATCGGAAATATTTGGAGTTGTTGATTAAATAGTATTGATATATAGTGTATTTGGTAAATAATTGATTTAAGATGTGAACTTAATAAAAAGTTATTTATTGTGTATTATTTGTGGAAGATCCAAGCAGAAAATACATCAGAATAATATATTCTGTGATTTAAGTATTTTGTTGTTAAAGATGTTCAGAATTGTAAGCGTTCCACAGTAACAATTTATTATTAAAAAATAATTTAAACACTTTTCCTCTTTTCTCGATTGAGTATTAGTATTTTGTTGTACATATAAATTAGAGTATTTTGTTGTACATATAAATTATTACAATCACTGAATACATAGTTTGTGAAGAAATTATCACATTTATTAACTGAATTATGTAATAATTTGCAATTATAAAAATAACAGTTATCCAAGAACCCTCAAAAGCCATCTCTTTAAATTAATCATGACATTTTCAAGTAGAATGACATTCTATTAATGTTTACATATCGATACCAGTATGAATTTCATTACACATGTAATTTGACGTGTAATGTCAGAAAAAGTAGGGACATCCATAAATATTTGCGAATTATGAACCAATGGCCTTAACGAATTTTGAGTAAATTTTGTTCTATAATTTTTTTTGCAAAATTGATACTTTCTAAGTTATTAGCGATTGAAACTATGCATTTTTCATTTAAAAAGCTCACGTTTTACAACGGTTTTTCATGAATAACTTAAAAAAAATAATTTTGTTGAAAAAATCATTATGAACAAAATTCTACCTAATAAAAAACAAAAAGATTCGTGTCAGAAAGATCTATACAAACCCAATAACGACTGAGTTATTGCTCTTTAAAGGATAGTTATTTTCGAAGAACCTCGAAATGGAGAACTTTCAATATCAAATAACTCAAATGTGGCGCAATATTTTGTGAAAACTTAAGAGATATCTTAAATAACTTTCAAATGAGCTCTGACAGTAGTTTTTTGCATAAGAACTGACCGGCTTATAACGAAAATAACGTCGCTCCCTGCCTTTTTTTGTTTGAATTGTAACAATTAAACCTTCATCACACAATCCTAATAAAAATGAATTGCTTGCCAATTGAAATTAACTTTATTTAGGTATAATTACTTAGTTTAGAAAAAATTGTTAATTATTTTGAAAATTACATTTTTATGATTAAAAAAAATGCGTTTTCTTACATAAAAATCTAAAAGTATTCATAATATTGATGAAAAAATGCTTCAAATATTAATTGTGGAATTTTTTTACGGAAAATTTTGATTTTTCTTGTTTTTGTATCATGAATACTTTTAGGTTATTTAAAGAAAAATTCACTTTTTTTGTATATTGTAAAAATGTCATTTTCGATTTAATTAACTATTTTTTCTAAACTAAGCATTCCAAGCTGGTCAAATCACATGGATGGTATCAATTATACCTAAATAAAGTTATCATAAATAAAGTTTTAAGTGGGAAGCTATTCATTTTTATTAGGTTTGTAATGACGAGGGTTTAATTGTTACATTTCTAAAAGAAAAGCAAGAAGCGACTTTATTTTTGTCATAAGTCAGTCAGTTCTTATGGAAAAAACTTTTACCAGAGCTCATTCGAAAGATTTTTTAATGGGTTTTAAAAGATGTTTCTTAAGTTTTCTTAAAAAATTGTATCACATTTGAGTCATTTGAGATTGAAAGTTCTCCATTTCGAGGTTCTTCAAAAATAAGCATCTTTTAGAGAGGGAGAACTCAGTCGTTATTGGGTGCACAAAGGCCTTTCTAACGCGAATCTTTTTGTTATTTATTAGCTACAATTTTTTTCTTAATGATTTTTTCTATAGAATTAATTTTTTTTAAGTTATTCATGAAAAAATGTTATAAATCCTGAGTTTTTTCAATGGAAAATGTATAGTTTCAATCTTTAATAATTTGTAAATTATCAACTTTGCTAAAAAAAATTATAAAACAAAACTTAGTCAGAATTGAAGAAATTTTTATCCCCTAGACGGGGTTGTTTTCACCACCAGGGCAAAAGCCCGCTTCGATATAGGGCAGATTTTGACAGAAGTTATAAATACTACCTAAATTCAAATTTTCAAGGAAATCGACCTTGATTCTCAAAATTCTACGAGAAAATGGCTGTTGATTGGACTAATATGGGTAGGTACTATATTTATTAAAATAGCAAACACACATAGTTCACTTTTTGGTGATTTCACATTTTAAGGTGTAGGCGCAAAATTTTGGCTCCAATGCTTTTTAAGTGCATTTACTTGTTTCGAATCTTGAGAAAACTAATAAGTATTTTTAAAAATTTTAACTATTGAATACTGCTACTCCTGCAATATCGGAAAAAGTCTGAGGATATGTGAAAAATTATTAAAAGAATGTTGTATGTGCGAAAATCACATCGAAGCAATTAAACCAGTCATTATTTACAATCTACATGAAGATAACAGTGACAGATATTGTAAATGTGGATCTGATGTTAAAAATGTATAAACATTTTCAATTTCGTTGCAGTCCGAAAATGCAACATCATTATATTCTAGTTCAATCAAAGAGTGCAGCAATGTTTTGTAAAATTTACAATTTTTAAAGATTTTTAATTTTGCAGCTTAGGATATTCATTTTAGATAATAACTTTTAAATAGAAAGTTGTAGTAAATTAAAAAACCTACAATTTGAGCTGTAGCAGGTTTAATTTTGTTAATTTTTAATTGCAAAACAGCCTGCGAAAATTTAAAAATGGCCTTTTTTGCAATTGCATTATTTATGGCAAAAATAACTGTCTTTTATTCTTTAAGGCGTTAAAATGAACATCTTTCAATTTCAAACATAAAAAAAATGTAAAGTCCGATTGGTGAACTTGTTGCTGGGATATTATAAATTGTATATCCCGAGAAGTCAAATGTCGAAGGCTATAACTTTTTGAAAAAATATCGTAGAGAGTTAATCCTAGATCCACTATCCTTCTAAAGACTTATATTTTCATACTCTGATAAAAATAAATGCGTATATTATTTTTCAACCTCTTATTTCGGGTTTAAAAGGGGGCAAATTTATTTATAAATATTTAGAACTGAAGCGGCCCCTATGATACATTCTATGAGTTTCTAACAGAATGCTGACGAAGTGCTGAAAACAAAACGAAGATTTAAAACAAAATAAAAATTTTCTACGACCAACTGAAGACGAGATAATTATTGTTTTTGTTTTCTTAAATCGTAGTGACTTTATTTTTAACAAATATTAAGAAATTATATCATAATCATTCACTAAATAAAGACCTATATTATATTAAAACTAAATTATTTTAAAATAAAGTTACATTTAATTATTAAAAATTATTTTTAAAATGGAATGGAGATGTAGTTTTGTTTACGATTATGACTTATTATGTCGGTTGCCCTTAGCAACTGATAGTATGTACATGAATCATAGGCATACTCATAGATGACATGTCAAAGAATAAAAATGATATTGAGTCGATGTGTGTTTTTGCCCTGGGGGTGACTTTCACCACTTATGGTGGGTGAAAATATACACGTTCAAAATAAGTCCGGAAATGGATAAACTGACTAATTCTAAGCAACTTTTATTTTATCGCATTTTTTCTCTAAGTTAATATTTTAGAGGTTTTTGCTAGTAACTACGTTCATTTTTTATAAAAAAATCACGTTTTTAGACGGTTTTTTGCAAATAACTCAAAAAGTAAGTATTTTATCGAAAAAAAACTACTTTATCCTACTTTTCATTAGCTACATCTTTGCTTCTACTTGGTCCAGAGAGTTCATACATACACCGTTTTCTTTCAATTTTTATTGGGCTCTGTTTATGCTAATAATGTTTTTTTAGATAAAATACTTGAGTTATTTGCAAGAAGCCGCCTAAAAATGTGTTTTTTTTTGTTTAAAAATGTACGTATTTACTCGCAAATAACTCGCAAAGTATTAACTTAGTGAGAAAATGCTGTAGAACAAAAGTTGGTTAGAATTAGTCAATCTATCCATTTCCGGAGTTACAGCAGACATCGTGCCAATAGTATTTTTCTTCTTTGACATGATATTATCTATGTGTATGCAACACTTGATCCCAATCCAAGCGGTTCTTTAAAATTTGGAGCACACAACGTGATTCAATGTACTATAAGTTGCTAAGAGCAACTGACACAATAAATCACAATCGTAAAGCAAAATAAATCTCCACTCCACTTTAAAAAGCATTTTTAATAATTAAATGTATTTTTTTTAATTATTTTTATCTTAAGATGCAATTCAACTTGTAGGATTTTTAATTTACTACATCTTTCTGTTTAAAGGTTTTCTCTAAAATTAATATCCTAAGCTGCAAAATTAAGAATCTTTAAAAATTGCAAATTTAACAAATGAAAAACGTCATCAATAAAAAAGCTTACAAAATTTTTGGTTACATTTCAATAGAGGTTATTCCTGGTATCCTCCTTTACAACCTCTTATAAATTTCAAAATTCCTGAATTATATCCTGAAATCGACCTATTTTTTACCCACAGCTTGGACTATTGTTTTTTTTATAAATCTTCCTTTCAAATATATCAACCAAAATTCGAAATAAAGCACAAAATATAAATACGACATTTTATTTTATTCTTACTAAATTCCCCGATCAACAACGATAAACTTTAATCAAAAATCGGGACCGTTTGACAAATACTGTTTTGCCAACTTTTACAACTTGGAGCTACATCAAAGTAGTTTGAATTCACGATTCCTTTCCGATGAATTCTTGTTTAAACACAGATCCTTCGAATGCAATTCGAGGGAAACTGCATTCCAGTGGCGCAACTGTATAAAGGGTTACTTAATGAATTTTAATTAAGCCTGATAATTACGTTTCCGTATAAATTCTAATTAACACTTAAATTTAGTTATTTTGTAGTCACTGAATTCATCACTTAAATGGAAATTTTTTCGAAGTCCTACTATTTTTTGCAATTTGTATTTTATGTAGGTATAGGTACATGACAGGTAAACCCTGAAAATTCATAAAACTAATTTTACCCGGATACTTTGCGTATTATCCAAATTGGCTGGATAAAAGGCAAACTTGCAATAAACGGCTACGTTACAGAACGCTTTCGAACTAAAGAGTTCATTATCAGTGTTGTTAATAGGTTTTTAGCATGCTTGAGCCACCAAAATGTGTGGATTAAAAGCGTTTAAATGTTGTACAATTATAGAATATTTACATTTTTATATTAAATTGAAAGTCATGATAAAAATAATCCTAGATATAACATTAAGCGTCACAGGACTCCCCACACAACACGTGGGTTGCTTGTACAAAGCCTAGTAGTCTGGGCTGATTATCGGAGAATGGCGCCCGAAAATTGTCTTTTTTTCAATTATTGCTGTATAACTCCAAATATTTTAACTTTACAACAAAAACACTCAAATAAACATTCACCATGATTAAATTCTGCATAGAGACGTGTTTTTTCAGATATGCTCCGACGAAAATTTTCCTCGGAAAATGCGGTTTTTCCCAACAAAATCTTTAATTTTCAAATAAAGTTTTAGACAAGTAATTATATACCAATAATTAAATAATTTGGTGAGTTAAAACCCTTCTTGGTTTAGATTATAGTTCCAGAAGCTGGTGGAAATTGAACGAATATTTTAGCAACCATTCAATTGTTAATTAATAATTTACGGTCGCAATAATAATCAAAATAATTATGATACACTGATCAAACTTTGAAATCTTATAAAGATAAGATGCCTATGTAATATTTTGTCGACAAAATATAAATTTTTTATTTTTTTGCATAATCTTTAAATGTTAAAAAAATAGTTATAAACAAATTAACGTATCTCAGAAAGTTTTTATTATATTATAATTTTAAAAAATAGCTAAAATACGCATTTTAAATATCTTGAAAATGAATGCTTTAAAACTTTTTTGCAACCATTTGCAAAAAAGTTATGAAACGGCAAGGTAAACATACGATTACTACGGTATTTATAATTGTTTTTAATTCTTTCAAAGCGTAGAAGTGAGTTTAAAGTACAAGCTAATTATTTACAAAAAAATATCGATTATCAGTTTGATGGTTATATTGTATTTAAAGATTATACATATATTTTTTTGAAATTTACACGCGCGAAAGTAGACTAATACAGTTCTGTAGCTAAAATTTTCACTCGGAGCGACGATCGGCCGCGCGACGTACACTTTTATTAAATAATGCATGCTGCGTGTCAGTCGCTTCGAGTGAACATTTAACTCCGACTCTGTATCAGGCCTACTTTTGCGGTAAAAATTACAAAAAAAAGTATTTTTCATCTTTGATTAAAATATAACCATTGCACTAATTTTTGACATTCTTTGTGAGTAATTAGATTGTACCATAGACTCACTTTTAAGCTTTGAAACAATTAAAACAAATTATAAACAACGGAAAAATCGTATATTTATTTTGCTGTTTCATAACTTTTTTGCAAATGGTTGGAAATTTTTTTTAAAGCATTCATTTTCACGACCTATGAAATACGCATTTTAATTATTTTTTAAAATTAGAATATAATAAACAATTTCTGAGAAATGTTAATTTGTTTATAACAATTTTTTTTAAACATTTAAAGATTATGCAAAAAAATGAAAAAATTATATTTTGTCGACAAAATATTAAATAGGCATCACACCTTTATAACCTTTCTAAGTTTGATCAATATCTCATGATTATTTTGGTTGTTATTGCGACTGTAAATTGTTAATTAACAATTGAATTGTTGCTAAAATATTCGTTTCATTTTCACCGGCTTCTGAATTTAAAATCTATACCAAGAAAGCTTTTATTTCACCAAGCTATGTAATTATTGATAAATAATTACTGGCCCAAAAAATTTATTTGAAAATTCGAGAATTTGTTGGGAAAACCCACATTTTCCGAGGAAAATTTTCGTTGGAGCAAATCGTAAAAAACATGCCTCTATGTAGAATTAAATTGGGGTGAATTTTTATTTGAGTGTTTTTGGTGTAAAGTTAAAATCTTCGGAGTTACAGAGCAATAATTGAAAAAAATACGATTTGTCGGCGCCATTTTGTTCATAAAAAAAGTAGCACACTATCTGCGGACTTTGTATACCTATCTTAATAATATATAGGATCTTATAATTCGATTCCAGCAATAAAATTGCTGGTAAATAACCTTTCTTTGTACTTTACTAATTAGACCAGCGTATTATAACTATTTTTTTTTTCAAAATTTAAAGATTATGCAAAAAAAAAGAAAAATTTATATTTTGTCGATAAAATATTAAACAAGGATCTCATCTTTATAATCTTTGTAAGTTTTATCAATGTATCATGATTATTTTGGTTATTATTGCGATCGTAAATTGTTAATTTACAATTGAATTGTTGCTAAAATATTAGTTTAATTTTCACCGGCTTCTGGAATTACAATCTATACCGAGAAAGCTTTGATGTCACCAAGTTATTTAATTATCGATGAATAATTACTTACCTAAAACTTTATTTGAAAATTAGAGTTTTTGTTAGGAAAACCCGCATTTTCCGAGGAAAATTTTCGTCGGAGCAAATTGTGAAAAACATATCTCTATGCAGAATTTAATTGGGGTGAATTTTTATTTGGGTGTTTTTTTTGTAAGGTTAAAATCTTCGGTGTTATAGAGCAATAATTGAAAAAAAAATACGATTTGTCGGCGCCATTTTGTTTATAAAAAAATAGCACACTATCTGCGGACTTTGCATACCTATATTATTAATATATAGGGTCTTATAATTCGATTCCAGCAATAAAATTGCTGGTAAATAACTTTTCCATGAATTTTGCTAATTAGCCCAGAGTATAGATCCTCACATCACGGACAGTAATCAGTAAAGGGCGGATTATATGTATGAAAATGTATGAAAATATGTACATATATAAAAATATGTAAGGATTTTTTAAAAGATATGTAAGCATTCGTCGAAAATATGTAATAAATAAATTAAAGCAATAATCACCTAAAATGAGTTAAAAACAGCTAAATGAGTTAAAATGGGCTAATTAATTTGTTAACAAGAGGAAATTGGACTCTGATAATATCTGTTAACTGAATGAGCTAAACAAGTAATATGAAAAATATTCTCATAAAATATTTTTAAAGTTTGCCCCACCTTAACCATATATGGGGCAGAATCCGATAAGAAAATCACAAATTTATTTAATGGAATGGCATCTGGCAAAAAGAAGTTTATCAAAGTGTCTTAAATGCATCGTGTAACGGTCAAATTGTTGGCTTTTCAAGTTGTTTTGAAGAGGTCAGGCGTCTGTAGTGTCGCCCACAATAACATAAAAGTAATTATCATATTATCTGACTTTCCATATTTCGATCATTGTTGATTTATATAATATACAGGGTGTCCCGAAACTCTACCGACAAACGAAGACAGGAGATTCCTCAGATAATTTTAAGATAATTTAACCCAATTCACCTAGTCCGAAAATGTTTCCTAAGGGAGCTAGAGCTCTTTGAAGATGGCGTCATGTAATTAGTTTTTCTTAAATAGCTCCAGAACGCTTCCATTTAGAAAAACGAAAATTAGTATACATATTTACTTTCCAGAAATGAATCGATTCCATCCATTGCGAATTTCTAGTACAACTTATAGGCGTCCGTTTTGGGTAGGGTAACGGTTATTTTATCGCATAACTTTTTTGTCTTCAACTTTTAAGCATTTTTGATACTGGATTATTTAATTGTGAGTATTCTATTATTAGTATATTATAATATTAATATAGTATAATATTAGTATATTATTATTCTAGTACTAAAAGTTACTCTTAGTTTAAGTCGATAGGATACACCGTTTGCTAGAAAAATCGATTTGAAAATTTTTCGTTCCTTGAATTAAAAAAAAGATACAAAAAAAACTATTTCGAAAGATGAAAACTGGTAAATTTATTTATATTCCAGAGATTAATCGATTTCATTAATGGCGAATTTCTAGTACCGGTCATAGGCGTCCGTTTTGGGTAGGTCAACAGTTATTTTATAGCATACCTTTATTGTCTTTAATTTTTAAGTATTTTTGACACTTGATTATTTAATTATGAGATATTCGAGTACTAAAAGTTACTCTTGCTTTAAGCTGGTAAAATACATCGGTTTTATTTAAATTTTTTTAACTTTTTTTTTCAAATTCCCAAAACTAAAAACTTTCAAATCGATTTTTCTAGAAAACGGTGTATCCTATCGACTTAAAGTAAGAGCACCTTTTAGTACTAGAATACCTCACAATTTAATAATCCAGTATCAAAAATGCTTAAAAGTTGAAGACAAAACACTTATGCGATAAAATAACCGTTGCCCTACCCAAAACGTACGCCTATGACCGGTACTAGAAATTCGCAATGGATGGAATCGATTCATTTCAGGAAAATAAATATGTATACCAATTTTCGTTTTTCTAAATAGAAGCGTTCTGGAGGTATTTAAGAAAAACTAATTACATGGCGCCATCTTCAAAGAGCTCTAGCTCCCTTAGGAAGCATTTTCGGACTAGGTGAATTGGGTCAAATTGTCATAAAATTATCTGAGGAATCTCCTGTCTTCGTTTGTCGGTAGAGTTTCTGGACACCCTGTATAGTCGACATTTGATTTCCTCAACGTGGATTCATGCGGGATATTAAATTTGCTATATTTTTCCAAAAAGGATCTTAGATTAACATTATTCAATTTTTGTAATGGAATGTTAGTAGCAGCCATTGCCCTGCACATATCTTCATTAAATTGTATTTTATCGTTGCTTTATGAACCCGAATCAAAACAATTTTTGAATGATTGTTGACTTTCTTCCCCATTTCTAATCCTTTTTATATTTTCAGTGTATTTGGCTGTTTTGACATTCGTTCCGGGAGCTGTACGTCTATTTAAATTATAAAATGAAAAATAAATAATAGTTCATTTAATGATTATTTCTGGTTAATACCAGACCCCACATCCAGGTCGGTCAACTCAATTTGCGGAGATTAAGAATTGTTAAGAGCTCAGGTAAATAGTACCTACAAATAAAGGGACAGGCCCTGCATAATTAAATCTGAATGGTTTTTGGGTTTTTCATTGCAGAGTAAAATGGGGAAAATATGTGAAAATATGTGTTTACCACTTAAATATGCACATTTTTCAAAAAATCTATAAATATCTAAAATATGTAAAAATATGTAGCTTACATATAATCCGCGGCCTAGTAATCAGCAACTACTTACATACTTAGAACTGAATGATAAAAAAGAAATCTACTCAATCAATAAGAAAATAGCTAAATATGAAATGGAGACAACAGAGAGCAGAATGGATTAAAATCAACTAACTAAACAAATACCAAAGTAATATAGAGTGAGCACGTATAGGTTGGAATAAATTCATATTTTCGTGAACGGCCAATTTTGGAAAAAATCCCGAAACAGGTCGATTTTTATTTTTAAATTATATTTTTTGGCATACCTACAGTAAGAAAAATGAAAGAATACCCATGCGTCATCGATGATATGCATACGAATTAAGTCAATACAACGTCTAAACTAAGTTAATACTGTAAAAAAACGAATGTGACTACTACCCCACCTTACGATTTTTCTCTACGTAAATGTGTCAAAAAAATTTTTGTGATGTTATTCTTTTTCTGATAATACCTATATATTTATTGGTAATTAATGTTACTTTTACTACCGTAATTAATTATTTGATATAGATTAATAATACAAAAACAACGAGTAAGCAAATATAGTATTATGAATTTCTCCATGTTAAAGTTGCCGGACGTAAATAGTAACAGAAATTTAAAAAATGTCGTTTATGTCAGCGGCATTAAGTGACTTAAATGAAAGTAAACTTAATGAATTCAGACAATTTTGGTATCCAAATCATTTTCCAGATATTATCTGCAAATAAATGTACATTCGTAAAAATATACTAATCTTAATATGTAATTTTATACACTATGATTGAGAAGTCAGAGTAATATGTACACGTTTGGCAAATTCATAAACAGAAGTTAACCATATTGACAGATGATTACAAATTTTATTGACTTATTTTAATTAAATAGATACTTACCAAACCCAAAATACAATATAAATAGCTTTTATATAATATCTAAATAGCTTTTAAAAGAACTGAGTTTATTCAAGTAAATACGACTGATTATTAAAATTTATAAACTCTACCGAACCGAACCCTAAGTTTAACTGTCAAAGTGACAGCAATTGAATCTGTCAGATTATAGTTGACCAGCACGTTTACTCGAATAGTAGTTTATACAATCATTGATGTTGAATGTTTTTCTAAGAATGACATTAAAAATACAGAAATAGTCAAGTGTGAGTTTAAATTTTCTACTAAATTAATATAACTACGTTGAACAATTGTATCGCCGTCTCACTCTGTCAATTATAAATATGTAACGGCGTATGTCTTGGATAACGTTTTTGATTAGTAGACAACCCTTAATAATCTATCTCTCTCGTTTGCTATTTATAGAAAAAGGCAGCAAATCCAAAATATGTGCTTGATATGATCGTTCATAGGTATTCTTTCATTTTTCCGACTGTATATATCATACTAGTGACGTAATCCATGTGGGCGTGATGACGTTATCGATGATTTTTTAAACGAAAATTGGGATCGTGTGATAGCTCATTTGATCCTCTATTCAGTAATATAAATATTAATATAATTATTTATACAGAGTGTCCAAAAGAAACTATTATTTAATTAAATTAGTTGACATAAAAAGAAGAATGAATGTAATGTATTTATTTTAAATACAGTTTACTGCTGTCAGAAAACAGGAAAAAATGTTTAGGTGACGAATAAATATTGTTTTTTGCTAAAATTGAATATTAAGGCAACCACCCACCTATCGCTTGGCAGTTTGAACATTTAATTTAAGCGAAAAGCAATGTAGTGCAGTCACTGAAGGTGGATATGAGCTATTACCTCCGTTTTCGTTGAACCTCCATAGATTTCCATAAAAATTGGTGAGTGGTTAGAGGATATCTCAAGGAACAAAGGCGACATGGTGCCAACTTGCGCTTTTACCCTGGGGGTGGATGCCACCCCTTCTCGGGAGTGAAAATTATTTTATTAAAAATAACCCCATAATTCGATAGAGGGACAAATTTCAAGCAAAATTTGTTATATAAAGTTAATAAAATAAATCAAAACGTTTTGAGTTATTAAAGATCAAAGATTTTAATTTTTCTTGAGAAAAATGCATGTTTTTAACCAATTTTTCATCAATAACTCAAAAAGTGTAAGTTTTTACAAAAAAGTTATTATTATCAAAATTGAAGCTAATAAAACATGAAAACGTCCCTTACTAGAAAAACCTTTTAATGTTAACTAAAAGTGAGTTATAGGTAATTGAATGTATATTTTTTTCGGCGAGTAAAAAACTCTAAATATTCAAGCTGAAATAACGGGAAATTGATGCATTTTATAACATAAACTTATTAAACATTTGCAAAAGTACTTTAAAGTATCTCTCAAATGAGCTCCCGAACATGTTGATAGCGTTAAAATTTATGCTCCAAAATTCTTTTAAAATTGATCTTTTAAAAATTTTTCAAAAAAATGTTATTGTTTTTTTTTAATAACTCCGTTCGTGTTTACGGTATCAGGTCCATATAAAAACTGTTTAAAATAAATTCCAAGTACTATTTAAGAACGTGCAACCTACCCCTCCACCCCTCTTTGTGGGTGAAAATTATTTTATTAAAAATAACCCCACAATTCGATAGAGGGGCAAATTATAAGCAAAATTTGTTATATAAAATTATTAAAATAAATCAAAACTTTTGAGTTATTAAAGATCAAAGATTTTAATTTTTCGTGAGAAAGATGCATGTTTTTAACCGACTTTCATAAATAATTCAAAAACTATAAGTTTTTACAAACAAGTTATTATTATCAAAATTGAGGCTAATAAATAATCAAATAAACTCCTTACTAGAAAACCCTTTCAATGTTAACTAAAAGTGAGTTATAGGTAATTGAATGTATACTTCTTTCGTCGAGTTCCCAAATCTAAGTATTCAAGCTTAAATACCGGGAAAATTACGCATTTTATAACATAAACATTAAATATTTATCAAAGTTCATAGAAATAGCTATCAAATAGGCCCTCGAACAAGTTGATAGCATTAAAATTTATGCACCAAAAATGTTTCAAAATGTATCTTTTAAAAATGTTTCCCAAAAATGTTATTGTTTTTTTGTAAATATCTCCGTTAATTTTTAAGATATCAGGTTCACCTAAAATCTAGTTAAAAGCTGATTCCAAGAGCTATTAAAAAACGTCGAAATTAGTCTTTTCTTACTTTTTTTAAAATAAAAGGTTAAATGGCCCCGGTTACATGGTTCTCGCAGCAAAATTGAAATGTTAAACGTTTCTATCTCGGTTATTTTTTATTCCAAGGGAATAGTAAAATGGGTAAAGTATTTTAAACTGAAAAACTAAAATTTAGTTAAATATCATTTTTTACGTATATTGAGTATTTTTGGAGTTATAAGCAAAAGAAATGAAAAGTAAGATAATTTTAAAAATTCTGATTTTTTTAAATTATATCTTTATTTTTAAAAATATGCATTCTAAACCGGTCAAAATTGTTGAAATCATTAACTACGTTAACCTAAGGAAATTCTTGTGAGGATTACTACAAATTTTAATTTTTGTGGAAATGGCGTATGGTTTATTTTTCACTTTTTCCTAAAAAAATCGAAAGGATTCTCTTATTTTCATCATAACTTGCTTAATTTTGATGCTATTAACTTCTACTGGAGCTCATTTGATGATATTCTGAAGTGTTTTGACAAGTGCTTAACAAGTATATTCTATAAAATGCATCGTTTTCACGTTATGTAAGCTTGAATGCTTAGATTTGAGTACTCGTCGAAAAAAATATATATTCAATTACCCATAACACACTTTGAAATAACATTAGTTGAGTTCTCTGAGTAGGGATTGTCTTAAATTTTTTATTATCTTTAATTTTGGTAATAATAGCTTTTTTACAAAGGCTTATAGTTTTTGCTGAATACGTGAAAAACAGCTTTAAAACATGCATTTTTTTAAGAAAAATAAAATCTTTGATATTTAATAACTCAAAAAGTATTGATTTATGTTAATACTTTATAATATAATAATAACTTTATATAACAAATTTTGCTTAGAAGTTGCCCCTATATCGATTTCTGGTATTATTTTTAATAAAAAAATTTCACCCCAGAGAAGGGGTGGCATCCACCCCCAGGGTAAAAGCGCAAGTTAGCATCATGTCACCTTTGTTCCTTAAAGTATCTTCTAACTACTCGCCAATTTTCATGAAAATCGATGAAGGTTCAACGAAATCGGAGGTGAAAACCTTCAGTGACTCCACTAATGGTTATTTTTGAAATAAACATTTTTTTCTGTTTTCTGAGAGCAGTAAAATGTATTTTAAATTAAATAAATTACATACATTCTTCTTTTTATGTCAAATAATTTAATTTAATTTTTTTGTGGATACCCTGTATAAATAATTATGTTAATGTTTATATTACCAAATAGAGAATTAAATAACCTTCCAAATTAGTTATCACACGACCGCTATTATCATTTAAAAAAATCATCGATGACGTCATCACGCCCAGATGGATGGCGTCACTGGTATGATATGTATGCCACAAAAATTATAATTTAAAAATAAAATCGACCTCTTTCGGGATCTTTCCAAAATCGCCCATTCACGAAAAAATGAATTTATTCCAACCTTTACGTGCTCACTGTATATCGATTGCAAGTAGAATTGACGTACACTGCGAAAAAATCCTATGAAAGATAACAAATAAAATCATGAGTTACACAATAAAAAATTAGAAAATTAAACCGAAATATGAAATTAGAACCAACAACGGTAAGATAACATGAATTGACGATAAAACTGATATCTAAATAGGCGTATCTACTTATTTATACCTATCCAAACTGAAATACGTAATAGAAGAGAAATATTTAGCTGATACAAAATATGCAATCGCATTCATTTCAAACAACGCAAGGAATTAGACAAGGAGGTATTTTAAGCCCAGTACCATTTATAAATATAATAGATGAGATAGTAAAAAATTGTAAGAAAACCTTTAAAGAATATTGTGTTGATGATGGAACAGAATGCAAATGATAAATACAGAGATATGCGTATTTGCAGATAACACAGTATTATTCGCCGAAAGAGCAGAAAAACTGAAGCACAATTTAGAAAGGTGAAACTCAGACGCATAAAAAATTCAACCTAAATATAAATACAGTCTGACGTTTTAAACGTCACACGTTTCATATTTTATTTGCAAATAATTATTGTATTCCGTTTTCTTTAATAATTCATTAATTCTTTAAATTCTTTTATTGTCTTACTGGTTTCCCGTTAAAAATTAGTTGGAGCCCTTTTTATTCCCTTCTAATTCTTTTCCAAGATAATTATGTTTTATGCTTCGCTGTCATTTCGATGACAGAGAAAACCTTCCATAATTCAGCAACAATGGAAGTGGTAGATTTTTTTTCGCTATATAAAGTGATGTAGCTTGATATTAATTTATTTATTCCGATCACGATCTTCTGGGTTGGGTAGTATATTATACTATTTGACTATATTTGCCTTTATGTTACAAAATAAAGGCAAATATTTGCAAAACTCAACACAATTGGTGAGGAAGAGATAACAATTTAGAAAATTTATCCAAAAATTAGAAGCACCCCCCTCAACACCTAGAGGTAGAAGGGAAACGATTATGTACATATCGCTGTTGGTCGTGAAAAAGGGGACAAGTTATAGAAGGTCAAAACAAGAAAAATGATATTTAAAATTTTACATAAAAATGATTATTTTCTAGAGATGTTTAGAATGATCATCTACTTGAAATTTGGTTTTACATGTACTTTTCCTTACTTACTTACTTAGTCCTAAGCCTTTCTACCTTTAGGTGTAAGGCTGGTGGAGTTGAGTTTGGCATTGTAGTCTCCATGCTTTCCGATCTTGCGCTAGGTTTCTTGCACTTTCCAATGTCAATCCCTTCTTCTCGACTTCTTTCCTGATTTCATCTACCCACATAACTCTTGGTCTCCCTCTTTTGTTTTTCCCCTGCACTCTCGTTTCGAACACTCGTTTTGTTAGCCTCTCGTTCGACATTCTACACACGTGCCCGAACCATCTAAGTTGTCCTTCTACTATTTTTTCATTGATTGGTTCTAGTTTTAGGTTTTGTCTAATTGTTTCGTTTCGTATTTTGTCTGTCCTTTTTCTGTTTGCTATTTTCCTCAGGAACCTCATTTCCATAGCATTGACTCTGGATTTTTGTCTCCCCGTCAATGTCCATGTCTCGCTGCTATACATGATTGTTGGTCTAACTACTGATTTAACGACTGCCGTTTTTACTTTTTCCGGTATCCCTTTTTTCCCAAAAAATGTTGTTTTCATAGTGTTAAATAAGCTTCCTGTTCGTCCCATTCTCTCGTTTATTTCCATGTCTTGTTTACCATTTGATTCGATTATTACTCCTAGGTATTTAAAATATTCCACTTGCTCTAGTTGTTTCCCGTCTAATTCTATTGCGTGTGTCTTCCTCGTATTTGAAATTATCATTGTTTTTGTTTTCTCTGTATTAATTTTCATATTTATGTTTGATAGTTCTTCTTCTAGGATTTCAAGATTGTTCTGTAAGTCTTCTCTGTTTTCTGCTATCAATACCATGTCGTCTGCAAATAGTAGCTCCGATAGTTGAGTCTGTTTCATTTGCCAGTATCCTAATGTTAGTTTTCTCATTCTTCTCTTGGCTTTCTTTATCTCTTCATCCAGTACCACTGAGAATAGCAGTGGACTCAGCACGCATCCCTGTTTGACGCCTTGACTTGTAGAAAATTCTCTGGATTCCTCGTTATTGGTTCTTACTGTATTTGTATTATTTTTGTACATATCCTTTATTACTTCTATTATGTGTCTGTCGACTCCCCTTTCTGTTAGTGTCTTCCAAACGTCCTTTCTTCGGATTCTGTCAAACGCCTTTTCCAGGTCAATGAAGCACATATGTATCTCTCTATTTTTCTTGATTACCTTCTCACTTACTTGTCTTAATGTGAATATTAGGTCTTGCGTGCTTCTGTCCTTCCTGAATCCACACTGTGTGTCTTCCATAGTTGTTTCTATTTGTGTTTTTATTCTTGTCTCTAGTATTCTTGCTAATACCTTCCCAGGGATACTTGATATGGTGATACCTCGGTAATTATTACAGTTTCTCTTGTCTCCCTACATAGATTACTTTTCCTACATAGATTAAAATTTTTTTCTGAATTTTTTCACAAATATGCATATTATGACTTACCCCCTTTGTAATTGAACATAATAATGATTACACAGGATAATGGAAAATTTTAGATACAAGATCACTTAAATGCAACGTATATTTAAATATTAAGAAACATTATACATTTTTTATTAATCTAGCTTAGAGATACTTCAAATTTTTATTTGTCGTCAGGAGTTGACTATCCGGGAGCAAATTAGCTGTCTTTATCTGTGGGTAAATTTTTGTAAAAGGGCCACGTTGATTCTGATATATGTATATGCTGCTGTAAGTCCATTCGGTGCTTTTTTTATACCATTATTATAGGCACAGGCTTGTTATAAATGCCTCCTTGTGTAATAAATTTGTAGCAGCTTTTCCCCGCTTTTCTAAATATACGGCCTTAAAAGATTCTCCTTTCTCAAAGGACAAGTACTGAAACTTTTTAGATTGTTCATATCATAACCAACGGTAACTATTTCCAATTTATCTTATTAGCCTGAGTATCCGTTTTGCAATTGACTATAGTAGGTACGGAATTAAATAGGCCACCAAAATTAATTAAAACGCAGAGCGCTGTAATTAAAATTTGACGTTTTTTCTCTACTTACCGAATTAGTTGAGCCAAATCATGCGGATGTTCTATTTGACTACTAAATGTTTTCTTCGTTTGTTCGATTAGACTATGATCCGTATCGCACTCCATATGTGTATGGCCTGGTATTATAGTGCAGTCACTGAAGGTTTTCACCTCCGATTTCGTTGAACCTCCATCGATTTTCATGAAAATTGGTGTGGAGTTAGAGGATACCTTGAGGAACAAAGGTGACATGATGCCAACTTGCGCTTTTACCCTGGGGGTGGATGTCACCCCTTTTCTGGGGTGAAAATTATTTTTTTTAAATTATACCATAAATGGATACAGGGACAAATTCTAAACAAAATTTGTTATATTAAGTTATTAACATAAATCAATACTTTTTGAGTTATAGATCAAATATTTTATTTTTCGTAAAAAAATGCATGTTTTAAAGCAGTTTTTCACGTATAACTCAAAAACTATTAGCTTTTACAAAAAAGTTATTCTTACCAAAACTGAAGACATTTGAATACACTATTCACTCAAAGTACTAAACTAATTTTAATTCAAAGTAAGTTATGGGTAATTGAATGTATATTTTTTTCGATGAGTACTCAAATCTAAGTATCCAAGCTTAAATAACGGGAAAACGATGCATTTTGTAAAATATATTTTGCTAAACACTTATCAAAGTACTTCAGAATACCTAACAAATGAGCTCAAGAAGAAGTTAATAGCATCAAAATTAAGCAAGTTATGATGAAACTAAGAGAAACCTTTCGAATTTTTTAGGAAAAAGTGAAAAATAAAACATACGCCATTTCCACAAAAATTAAAATTTATAGTAATCCTTACAAAAATTTCTTTTTATTAGCACAACTAATGATTCTAACAATTTTCACCGGTTTCTAATGCATATTTTTGAAAAAAAGATATAATTTAAAAAATCAGAATTTTTAAAATTATCGTCATGTTCATTTCTTTTGATAATAACTATAAAAATACTCAATATAGGCAGAAAATGGTAAATAACCAAATTTTAGTTATTTCTATATTAAACGTTATACATTTTTTACCATTTCTGTAGGGTGAGAAATAACCGAGATAGAAACGTTTAAAGCTTAAATTTTGCTGCGAGAACTTTCACAAACTTATATTATAAAATGCATCATTTTCCCGTAATTTAAGCTTGAATACTTAGATTTGGGTACTCGCCGAAAAAATATGCATTCAATTGCCTATAACTCACTTTTAGTTAATAGTAAAAGGTCTTTTTAGTAGGGAGTTTATTTAATTTTTTATTAACTTTAATTTTGGTAATAATAACTTTTTTGTAAAAACTTATAGTTTTTGAGCTATCTATGAAAAATCGGTTAAAAACATGCATTTTTCTTACGAAAAATTAAAATTTTTGATCTTTAATAACTCAAAAAGTTTTGATATATTTTAATAACTTTATGTAACAAATTTTGCTTAGAATTTGTCCCCCTATCTAATTATGGGGTTAATTTTAATAAAATAATTTTAACCACGAGAAGGGGTGACATCCACCCCCAGGCTAAAGCGCAAGTTGGCACCATGTCACCTTTGTTTCTTGAGATATCATCTAACCACTCACCAATTTTCATGCAAATCGATGGGGGTTGAACGAAATCAGAGGTAATAGCTCATATCCACCTTCAGTGACTCCACTATTAAAAGTTTGTGATCGATTATTTTTTAAATTTGCAGAGCATTGTAAAGCGGTAAAAGCTGCTGTTATAAAACTGTTTTATTCTGACCAGGAGAGCTAACTAGCAGTGTGAATACATTATTTGGTGTTCGACGTTAGGATCTAAATCTTTAGAAAGGTATTGATATAAAATATAAGCAGAAACCAATTTTATTTCCGCCACGTTTTGCTCAGATTCATGCCGTAAATAGCAGTAAGCTTGTGAATTGACTCAGTCATAAACCGTCCAAATGTCCACAATTGCCACTTGTTAAACGACTTCACCGCTTTAAGAATGTGGTGTTGGCAGGCATTGCTGGAGATCAAAAGTAATAGTTTTTAAAACACTAAAAAGGGGTAAACCCTGTAGTTGGCTGTATGTATACCTTCGATATAACAACGTGAAATGAAGTAAACACTTCTGTTGTATGTAGGTATAATATGGTTGTATATAGGTATTATATATGAATTTATTAAAATTCTTAAAATTTATCCACAAGGAAGTGGAAGTACAAAACGTTTTCGGTCAAACTGACCATCATCAGTGTAAACGTCCCGTGTACAAGTAATTGTAACTAGCCACTTCAGTAGGTGTAAAAACCTCTAAATTACATTATTGTTACATTCTATATTAAAAAGTAGTCGACATTAAGTCGATGTCTTAAGATTTTAAATATCACATGTGAATGTATTTTATCCTTGCTCGAAAATTGCACAAGGTACTTGTGTTCTAGTGAGAGGTTAACGACCAACTTTAGAGGTTTTTACACCTATTGAAGTGGCTAGTTATGGGCCATTCCACGAACATACGCCTGTTTTGGATTACTTCGACAACGAATATTTTACTGTGCAACATAAGAAGTACGAAAGTAAATGGTGCTCATAATTATGCCAATAAACAACAATGTAATTTGCAATTTACTTTCGTTCTTCTTATTTTGCACAGTAAAATATTCGTTGTCGAAGTAATCCAAAACAGGCGTATGTTCGTGGAATAGGGTATACAATTACTTGTACACTGGACGTTTACACTGATTATGGTCAGTTTGACCGAAAACGTTTTGTACTTCCACTCTCTTGTGGATAAATTTTAGGAATTTTAATAAATTCATATGCCTATATACAGCAGAAGTGTTTACTTCATTCCACGTTGTAATAGTTTTTATTTTAGCATGATCCTTAGTCAGTAATTGATTTTTGTAAAATTCGTCCTCACTGTTTTTGTACCATTGATCAGCTTGTAAATGATGTTCGTTTTCTTTAAGTTGATTATTTCATCCCCATTTTTGCACACAATAATATTTATTTTTCATAGGTTTCTTTATAGTGATGTTCAGGCTGGGAAATATCTTTTCGTAAAATTTATGACTAATAACAATATCTGGGTACATTTTATTGTAAACTTCATAAATAGCGAGTGTAGTGTGAAGGTGCCTATTTCCTCGATGACTGCCTTCTTGTATAGTGACTTTCATATAAGGGTATAGATAAAATGTGATCCCTTGTCTTTGGTTTCGCATCATCTGAGACTTTCTTTCGATTCTTATCGTATATTCGTTGGTATAGTGTCATTACGTCTCAATATTTAAGAACCTTTTTTCCTGCTGTAACTTCTATGAATTTCTTACTAATATTATGTTAACATAAAAGAGTCCTTACAAACAACAGAACAAACGCCAACAACAGGTAAATGATAAATCATGGAATGGTATGATTTTACGAACACTGTAAAAATACTGTGTCTTTGTATTATGTCACCATCTGTAGGGCTGTTAAGATGCCATATGTTGGCCATTCCCAGAACGCAACATCCCGTTACAAATGCAAACCGTGAATAAGGGGCTTAGCCAAGTTGTCTCATTATTCACTGATATTTATACTGATATAGGCAGTGCCAAAAGGAATATGTTAACATATCCCTTTTTGACACTAAACTTTATATACTATATTGTAAGTGACTCTTTTGGAACAATCAATTTAACTTACAATTTTAGCTACATTGACTTAACCCCTTTTGCCCACAATTAAAACATACTTTTTTTAACCCATATTTGAATTGATCCCGTTTTCGTCAAAAATTGACTTGCCCCTTTTTCACGCCAATCAGCAACATATACGACTGATTACATTCTTTTTTTCAATTAAAATTTTAAAACTTTTTTTTTATTGTTTGATTACGTTTCTACTGAATACGTTAAACACCTTTGGCGCAATTCACCTCTGTATTCGCATAAAGTTTAACTAAAAACAAGAAATAAAAATGTTCGATAAACATTTGATCGCTTAGATGGGGAATCGTTTACGAAAAAGATGGGTTCATATTTTCCATGAAATGAATTTATATTGCAACTTTGTGTCAGGTCGATTTAGAATGTTCACATCTTCTTTGTGAAAAGCTGTTTTCGATCAACTCATGCATTGAAGAGATGTTACAGAAAAGAAAACGCTTATTGCGAACTGGAGGTACTTTTCAGAGAATAAAAATATACTTTTTATAACAATTCTTATTTGCTTCATATAGCTTACCAGGTAGTCTATTACATTGTTCACTACAGGTGTATTTTTAACGCAGATCTAAATTTCAGTTCTCGAGTTATTTTACCATTCATATATAAAATAAACCTAAGATAAAGCCAATTATTATTAGAATGGAGCTATTGGGCAGAAATTCATAAAATAATAAAAGGATTTAATCAACGCGAATACGAGATATTTATACAAATACTGGTTAGTGGTAGTTGATCTTGAAATATTCAACCAAAGCTATACTAATTATTAAATGTGAAGTAAGACACGGATGTACATTAGTTTAGGAAACAGGGGTTGGACCTCGAAAAATGAAAACAAGTCCAGTTTTTTTCTTTTAAGATATATAAGACATATATATCTTAATGTAAGACTAAATTTTCTTAAAAAATTTCACCTCGGAACCCCCTTTTCATCCCTTTTAAGGGGGTAATTTGTGGTTTTTGCAAAACGTAGCCCTTCCTGTACGTCTTGCAAAAAATTTACTTGATAGTAAAATAAAAAGGACCAGATTTCCTACTATTTATTTCCCGACAGCATATGTCTGTCACCCACCGTTTAGCGGGGGTGGCGCCCAAAATTTTTAAAAGAGATGATTTAAAAAAAATATATTTTTCCCTAACTGTAATTGAAATCAAGAAGAAACCCTGTGGCAAATAATCTCAAGTAAGTGGCTGATTTTTTGGTATAGGTTTTATTTAAGGGCAATTGCCCATTTTTTAATTACAGGGTGTTGCATTAAAAAAAACCCTTTTTATACCCTTTGAACCGCTTATGCAAGAGTAAAAAACGTTTAGCGATTACCAATGTAAAAGTATTATTTACAAATTTGTATAACGCACTCCCATATTTTCCCCGGAACAACCCAAAAAAAAGGATAATTAATAAAGAAAATAATCAAAAATTGATTTTGGGCCACCACTGTGGCTTTAGGGTGCAAAGTAAGTAAAATATGCATAGGTGTATGTGTAGTGTAGCAGACAGTGTGTTCTTTTATTTTCCTTAAGTGCCTTATCGATAAAATAAATAGGTGACGAACAAAAATCAAAAACTGGAGCCCGCCAAAGCACAAAATCCAATTCTAGAAATATGTTAGTGGGTGGAAATCACTCTATAACTAAATACAATATTAAAAAAACGAGCCTGTACCGCCATTAAGAAGAACAAAGAAATACACTTTCTTCAAATAACTTTTTTATCCCATGCCTAGATTTTGTCTCATATTGGAACTACTAAAGTTGTTGATTTCTAACAAGAAATCGAACAGGCCTGGATCCCGCGTACCCTAAAAAAAGATGACTAATAGCAAGCTGAAAATCTGATAATAGCTTAACGGTGTCTAGTTGAACAAACTTTAATGTTTGGGAACTCTGGAACAGGGGAAGTTTTAATTGTGGAATACGTTAAAAATTTGGAACGTCAGACTACTAAAACGTTCCACGCATTTTGTTGGACAGAACTTCCAATTGATTTGTTACCGTTTCATTAAACTCTCGTGCAAAAATCAGACTGCTATTTATCACCAATATAATTCCTGTCATTTGACATATTCTTCGTGTTGGACTCATTAACCTTTAACTACACGCGCTGGCGTATTTTGTACGCCAGATATAAGAATTCTACTGGAAATATATTTAAAAATTTAATTTTTGACCTTGCTTATTTTTCTAACCTCTCACTGGAATGTGCTTTACAATTTGGTTTTAGTTTCGTTATAATCGGCGTTCTGGAAAGATCGTAATTTACATTTTATTATTTGTTGTTTCCGGTGGTGGACAATATACCCCAGGATTATATTACTATAAGTCGTAATATAAGTAATATTTTAATTGTTTTTTAGTCATTATGGCAAAAAATATATATTTTTCTTTGTAAACAATAATTTTTCTCCTGTAAAAAATCACATTTAAAAAAAATTTTTATTAGTAATTTTATTTATCATGGAATCCAGTTATTCTATGATTCCAGTTATAAATCCCAATTGGCTTACTGAAAAGGAACTCCAAGTATTCACTGATGCCGAATAAGGTTTATAACAAACAACTAAGTGTATTTTTTCAAAAAAAAAATTAAACAAATCCGCTGCTTTTAAGTGTATTTCCTTGTGGCGTACAAAGTACGCCACGCGTGTAGTTATGTTATAACTTGATGCGCGGGTAGTTAAAGGTTAAAACGCCCAGTTGGTGATAAACACCAGTCTGATTTTTGCATGAGAGCTTAATGAAATGGTAAATCAATTAGAAGTTCCGTCCGACAAAATACATGGAACGTTTTCGTAGTCTGACGTTCTAAACCTGTTCCACAATTAAAACTTCCCCTTCCCATACATCAAAGTTCATCCAACTAGACACCGTTAAGCTATTAACAAATTTTCAGCTTGCTAGTAATAAATTTTTTTTAGTACGCAGAATCCAGGTCTAGAACATATTATTATAACTAAATAACTAATTAGTCAACATAGAGAAAGTGTCACTGTCATTTTGACAAACTTTCGTCAGATTTCTTATCCGTATCGATATATGTTCAGTGTTTCAATAGTTTAAAAAATGGGAAAATTCCATTTAAAGTTCTATTTAAAAAAAAAGGGTTGAAACTAGTTATAGTGCCTTTGGCGCTCTATGAACTAAATAAAATAAGTCGGCTCTTATTTTGCTTCACAACGAAATGATTATTTATTATTGTTTTATTATTATTTCGTGCAAATACCTCTGTGAACATAAAATTTTCACCCATTTTGGTTTATTTTTATAAATATTTATTTATTTATACTAAAATTGTTTTCTATTACTTCCATTCAGCGCGTCTATGAGTATTATGTCAAAATATTGATCTTAGATAATGTCAAATATTGCCACTGTTACCAGAGTGTCGCATAACTTTTGAAAAAGAGTATGATACTATCTCCCGAAGTTATATTGATGACGCGCTACTGTAGGCTCTAAAAAAAAACAAGCTGATAGCGGTCCTCGATGCTGATGCCGGTGAACAGAAATACATGTTAGAGGTGCTCGGATGGATAAAATGAAGGAAGATCTATAGTTAATACCCAAAAACCGGGGAGCGGCCGATCAATACTCGGCCAAGCTGAGGAAGCGACCAATCAAAACTTGATCACAGAAATGGGACAACACAGACAACAAAGAACAAACAAACAAATAAACAGAACCCTAAGAGCCATATAAGAGTTATCACACTCAGAGATAGGATACGAAACGAAGACACATTGAGAAAGCTAGGCGTTCAAGACGTAGTGAGATAGACAAGAGCACGACTACGCATGTGGAGAAACCACGTAGATCGGATGGACCCTCAACGTATGGCGAAATGGGCGAAGAAACAGAAGCCCAACACCAAGCGACCCATAGGAAGAATAAAAACACGATGGTATGGGAGCTGGAGCTCCGGATGGTGGCAGGGACTGTAACAGAAGAAAGAGGCCATATTCCTATTAAAAGAAAAAGAAGAAGAAGAATTGAAAGGATTATGGACTTTGATCACTACTTTGAGACAGGAGTAGTTTTTAAGAGTTCAATGGAACGCAGTTTGGAACGAACTTAGTTCTTGTCGTTCTGTATGGTAGTTATTGTCCTATTGGCCGGTGTCCAATTTTAAGCGGGCACTGGTGGTAGCGACCGGTTATTGGTGGGAGTGTCAGGCTTAAAAATAACAGTCTGGCACTTAGTTCAAGCCAGTTATCGTTACAGGCTTAAAAATAACAACAAAAGTATTGGTGATACAGGAAACAAAGGCAGGTTCAGTTTAGGAGAAAGTAGTAATAATAAAGATTATTATTCAGGTAATAATGCGCGCACTATCTGTTCTATATTTCGTGTAAGATAAAATACAATAGACCAATTATTCCAAGTCATTTAACAATTCAAAGGATTTTAAAAAAGTTTTAAAATACTGGGACCGTGATGTCTAATTTTATCTATACGAACAATATTGCTGAGGTACCAAGAAATCATCATCATTTTCTTTGCCTTATCCCTATGCGGGGTCGGCTTCCCTAATTTCATTTCTCCATACAATTCTATCTTGGGTCATATCAATGTTAATCCCCTTTACCAACATAACCCGCCTTATCGTCTCCCCCCAGGTCTTCTTTGGTCTTCCTCTCCTACTCCTTCCAGGAATCTGCACTTCAGCTATTCTTCGTATTGGGTCATTAACGTCGCGACGTTGAACATGACCAAACCATCTTAACCTATGCTCTCTCATTTTGGCATCAATTGGTGCCACACCTAGACTTCCTCTAATATACTCATTTCTAATTTTATCCTTCTTTGTCACTCCACTCATCCATCTAAGCATTCTCATTTCCGCCACATGCATTCGTTGTTCATCTTTCTGCCCAACATTCAGTTCCGTACATCATAGCCAGTCTTATGGCTGTTTTATAGAATTTTCCCTTCAGCTTCATTGGAATTTTTCTGTCACACCACACAACACTCGCTTCTTTCCACTTCATCCATCCAGCCCTAGTTCTACTGAATGCAACTCCATCTATTTCTCCATTACTTTATAATACCGATCCTATGTACTTAAAACTATTGCTTTTCACAATCATTTCACCATCAAAAGATACCATTTTATTTTAGTAGCTCCATCTTTAACCCTGCTGTCCCGTTCGGGTCTATTTGACCCAAAAAATAATTTATTTCTTATTTTACAAATTATTACGCGGCGTAATGGTTTGGTGTTTCGTGACTTTATTACCGAATATGAGGTCTTTCAATTGCATATGAGATAAACAATCAACTTCCTGATTTTTTTGATAAAAATGAAATTGTTACCTAGGGTACGTTCGGGTCAATGTGACCCGCGTATTTAAACCGTTAAAAATTACCTGTGTATGTGTGTTTAGTTGGCAGTATTGTATAAATTTGGCAGTACCTGTGTGTTTGTCAGTCGGATACGTCTGTAAATAAAAACAGGTTTCTGCAAGCTACAACTTGTAAAATAAACTGTAGTATAGCTGAACGATGTTGCAAACCAAATTATAAATATGACCAACATGGTCGGACAGCATGTCTTTGGAACCAACTGGAAAGATATGAATAAAGTTGGTTTCTAAGCATACATTGGTCTTTTATTTTTAGCTCGAGTTTATAAGTCCCATGGTGAATCACCTAAAAGTTTGTGGAATGAAGAAACGGGTCGTAGTAAATTTCAATCAACAATGTCGCTTGATATATTTACAAAAAGTTTGCAAGTAATACGTTTTGATAACAAAACTACTAGACAGGATAGGAGACGTTTCGATAAACTTGCTGCAATACGTGAAATCTATGAAACATGGGTAGAAAATGTATCAACATTTTTTAACCCTGATGAAAATGTTACCGTCGATAAGCAACTAGTTGCCTTTAGAGGCTGCTCTCCTTTCAAATGGTACATTCCAAGCAAGCCAGCAAAATATGGCACAAAAGTTTGGGTTTTATGTAATTATGAACAGTAAAACTTCTTGTGCTCTAAAATTGCAGATTTATACAGGAATGCGTGTGACTTGAGTAGTGATTTGGAAGGCCACAATATTAAGTGTAATAACTTTTTTACATTGTAAAATTTAGGACAGTTTCTTCTAAAGCAAAGTAGATACAATGCCGGGGATTATAAGTTAAATAAACCGAAGCTTTCAGCAAAAATCGCGAATAAAGAAGTTCATAGCTCGTCTTTTTTGCTTCATGCAAGATACCACTGTTGTTGACAATATTCCTGAAAATAATAAAAATGTTCTTCTTATGAGTACTTTGCATCATAAATCGATGCATCATGCATCACTTTCATCAAATGAAAAAGCCCCAAATTATTTTAGATTACAATTCCAATAAGAGAGCAATGGATACTCTAGATTAGCTTGTTGATTGCTTGATTGTTTTTTCTAATCTGCTGGACATTTCTGCCTACAACGCGTTCGTGTTATGGGCATCAAGAAATATCTAATGGAATACCAATAAATTGGGAAAATGTCAAATTTTTCTTGAGGAATTGGAAAAAAACTAGTGAAACCAGTCATCATTTCCAGAAAAAATATACGAATAACTAAAGGCTCTAACGATCTGTAAAAAGGACACGAGCAGGAACAAGTAGACAAGATGGAAATGTTAGTGAACCATCTATGGACAATCTAACTCCGCCTGCTAAACTAGCACGCTGTAAACTTGCCCTAAAAACGATAACAAGACTAAAATTATTATGTTGTATATATCACAAACATGTTTGTAAAATCCATTCGTTTTATTACCGTCCCAGTTGTAAACTGAATTAAATTTTTGTAGATATTTGTTACTAGGCTATTTTGAAAGAAAAAATGCCTTTTATTTTTATTAATAAGGTTTAGTTTACATAACCAACATAATTTTTGTTTAATTAACCATAATTTATCATTGTTAATAAAGTTTTATTTATCACCATTAGCTTATTTTATTTCGATTAAGGAGCGTAAACCATAGTTGGGTCATATTGACCCGAACAGTACATTTGTGTAGTTGACTCGAACGGGACAGCAGGGTTAAATTAACATTCCAAATACTCTGTTTTTGTCCTACTAAGTTTTAAACCTTTTTCCTCCAGAGCTTGTCTCCACTGTTCCAGTTTTTGTTCTAAGTCTCTTTCACTACTTTCTACTAACACGACATTATCAGCATACATTAAGCACCATGGAATGTTACCCTATAGTTTCGCTGTTATCTGGTCCAAAACTAATGAGAATAAATACGTACTTAGCACAGAGCCTTAGTGCAATCCTACTTTCACATCAAATTTATCAGTCTCTCCCACACCTGTCCTAACACTAGTCGTTACTCCCTCATACATATCCCTCACATTCTTTACATATTCACCAGGGACTCCTTTCTTATTGAGTGCCAACCACAGAATCTCTCGAGGAACTCTATCATATGCTTTCTCAAGATCAATGAATACCATATGAGCGTTTGTTTCTTTACTCCTGTATTTTTCCATCAACTGCCTTATAATGAAAATTGCATCTGTTGTTGATCTGCATCTGTTGATCATAAAGCCAAATTGATTCTCGGATATTTCGGTCTCTTCACGTGTCCGTCTATCAATTGCTCTTTCCCATATTTTCATGGTGTGGCTAAGCAGTTTTATAGCCCTGTAGTTTGTACATTGTTTTATATCTCCCTTGTTTTTGTAAACATGTACCAGTATACTGCTTCTCCATTCATCTGGCATTTGTCCGACTTCCATAATTCTATTAAATAGACCTGCTAGCCACCTTGTTCCTGTCTCTCCAAATGCTCTCCATACTTCCCCAGGAATATCATCTGGTCCTACCGCTTTTCCTTTCTTTATTTTTTGAATCGCTTGAGCCAGTTCCTCGTTGGTTATTTTGGTGATCATTGCTGCTACTGTCTCCGTTGACTCTACAGGCTGTCTGTCAGATTCTTCATTTAGAGAATGATGATAACCAAGAAATGTAAAAAATTAAAACAAAATCAATTTATTCACAACAGCACCGCTTCTACGGCTTACCAGTACCTCGGCACCATTCTTCAACCTATTTTTCGTACGTTGGCTGGTGCTGTTGGTCAAAACCTCCACCTCATGTATGATAATGTTCGCCCACATATTGCACACCTAGTGATAGACTGGCTTCTCAACGAAGGTATTGAGCCAGCACAATCCACCGACCTGAATCTCATCGACATAAAATTACTCCACATGTAGGTAAATATTCACTCCGTTTCGTTTCCAACAGCGTCTTATACAAGAATGGGCAAACGACCCCAACAAGATATCGACAATCTCATTTTTATGAAAGACAGATGTAGAGCCGTAATAAATCAGGGTGGACGCCATACTTTGTATAAATTTTGTTTTTCTTTTATTGCGGCCATATTTTTTGATTACTTATTTTTGTTTTAATTGTATTTAAAGGCATTCTCGTTATTTTTGACCTTTCAACAAATTTTGTTGGTACGCGCTTCGTACGTAGCTTCAACATAATACATATCATTCAATACCTCAAAATAAAAAAGGTATTTAAAAAAATAAATTAGGGTGTAGTACTAGCGTTAATCATATTTAAAAGAAACAAAATCTACCCTATAACGATATGCGCTTTTATCTCGGGGGTGTTTCCCACCCCTTCTCGGGGGTGAAAAATGTTTTGGTTAGAATAGCCAGGGAAAAGGCTAGAGAACCTAATTTTAAGCAAACACTGTTTTATGATTGTTTTTTGAAAACTCGATACTTTTTAGTTATTCCTGGTTGAAAATTGCCCATTTTCATTGAAAAATGACACCTTTTCGGACGGATTTTTTCGAATACATTAAAAACTATGCATCTAACAAAAAAACTATTTTTAATATTTCTGTAGGTTATAAAAAACAAAGAGATTCGTTTCTTCATAAATCTTCTAGTTAAAATACAAAAAGGGATATGGTAGGTAAGAAGAGTTTGTTTTTTTGCTGCATGCTTAAATCGCTGTATTCAACTTGAAATGACAAAGAAACTGTCGATTTTAGGTGTATAATGATACTAATAACTTTTGTATTTCTTGAAAAGACCTTTAAAATGAGCAATACTAGTTGGCGATTACATGCAAACTAAGCGAGATATTCTGCAAAGAAGTTAATGACTAATGTATTTTAAGAAGGAATGAGAAGTATATTTAACCCCTCATCCATCAGAAGTTAAATAAATCGTTTTCCTTCTACAATACTTTTAAGTATAGTATTATTTCTATGTTCAAAAAGTTGGACTGGATTAAAATGAATGGTTTTTGAAAAAAATAAGATCAAATTATAGAGCGCATTTTTAAATTTGCTTAAAAATCTTTTTTTCCTCCATGTAACTCGAAAAAGATAAGAGATACGAAAAAAGATACCACACAAAAATGTAGGGCCTTTTCAGGTAAAAGTTTGCTTGTTATTTTTCATTACTGTATTTCTTATAATTTTCAAATTACATTGAGAAAAAGAAGATTTTTAAGAAAATTTAAAAATGCGCTTTATAATTTGACCTTTTTGTTTCAAAAACCACTCATTTTAAACCCGTCCAACTTTTTGAACATAGAAATAACACTCTAGTAAAAGGTATCGTAGAAGGAAAACCATGCATTTACATTTTGGTGGACTTGGTTACTTCTCATTTTTTCTTAAAATACATTAGTTATCAATTTCGTTTGCAGCATACCTCGCTTAGTTTTGACGTAATGGACCTTTAATATAGCTCATTTTAAAGGTCTTTTCAAGCAATACAAAAGGTATAAGTAGCATTATACATCTAAAATCGACCGTTTCTCTGTTATTTCAAGTTGAATACACCAATTTGAGAATGTACCAAAAAACAAATTATTTTCACCTACCTTATCTCTTTTTGTATTATAACTAGAAGATTTCTGAAGGCAAGTGTCTCTTTGTTTTTTATAGCCTACAAAAATGTTAAATATAGTTTTTTTAGTTAGATGCATAGTATTTAAGGTATTTGCAAAAAACCGTTCGAAAAGGTATTATGTTTCAATGAAAATGGCCAATTTTCAACCACGAATATCTCAAAAAGTATTGAGTTTCCAAAAAAATTATAGAAGAGTTTTTGCTTAGAATAAGGTTCTATAGCGAATTACGTGGTAATTTTAACCAAAAAATTGTCCACCCCTAAGAAGGGGTGGGAACCACCCCCAAGATAAAAGCACACATCGGCATAGGGTAAACTTTGAATAAGGAGATAAGTAGAGGCTAAGCCCAAAATTTCATTAAAATTCATGCAGTAGGATAGAATTCGGAGGTAAGTAATATCCGATTCTTGCTCCCATTGACTGGCGTATTATAAATACTAACCATCCGTTTTAATTAAAATAATAACCAATATCTACAATCTAATACTTTAACCGAGTTTAACAACTCCTGTACACGAATGTGGATATTATCTGAAACACTTTTCCCTAAACTAAGAAAGAAAACCAGCTGCAAAGCCATTTCGCAACTTTTGTAACTCTTTTTATGTGAAGATATCATTAGGAAGGAATAAAAATGTAAATTAACCGACTACGTGTAAACGGAAGGGCGTTATCAGAACCGGCTTAAAAGTTTTTAACGAAGTGGTTTATTAACGATAAACTGTACGGTAAAGTCAGACAAACATTAAAATTCGGTACCAAACAATAATTAATTTAGATATCATCAAAAACATTCAAGCAGCCTTACAGGCTCGTTTATACGCTGATGACCTAGTGGTATCTATTAAAGGTAAAAATATTTCCTCAATGTCGTCAATTCTTCAAAACTTTTTAGATACTCTCAAAAATTGGTCCAACTTTACAGATTTTCAATTTTCAATAGAAAGATCAATATGAGTCGTATTCTCTTGCTCCTTGCCACAACCTCCTAACCTAAGAATGTATGAGAAACAGCTGGAGTTTAGAGATCACCACAAATTCTTGGGTTTAATCTTCGATTCAAAGTTAACATGGAAAAATCACATCTCATAACTCATCCTTTCTCTCTAATAAAAACTGGGGCTCAGACCAATCCACTCTACTCCTCCTGTATAAAGCTTTAATACGTTCTAAGCTAGATTATGGAGCAATTGCCTATTACACTGCTAATCAATCTCTACTGAAATCATTAGATATTATTCATAATAAAAGTCTTAGATTAATCCTAGAGGCTTTCCCAACTACACCTGTATCCAGCATTTATGCTCTTTTAGGAGAACCATCGCTACATCACCGCCGCATGTACCTCGCTCTATCACATGCAGCCTCAGTCGCTTGCAATATTTCAAAGCCAATATATCAAAACACTTTTACAAACAAACATGTAAACATATTCCAAGATATTCGCTATACTATAAACCATATTACGAAAGAATGAAATCCATACTTCAAAACCTAAACATTAATTTTCCGGAGGTTTTCTCCTCGGATATTAAATACCCCGAGCCTTGGCTGATCGATTTCCCAACCTGTGATGGGTCTCTGGAGTATTTTGATAAATCTAGTAAACACCATTCTCTGATTCAGTCCAAGTTCGAGGCCCTTATAAATAAGTACCCCGACTACGATAAAATCTACACAGATGCATCGAAGTCTGAAGACGGAGTGGGGGCATTCATCGTTTCTTCAAAAAACAATTTTCTTTTCCGTTTACCCTCAGCATGTAGCACATATTCAGCTGAACTCTACGCCATATACCGTGCTGTGAAACTTCTTAACGAGCTTACACTGACAAAAGCCCTGATAACAACAGATTCCCTTAGCTCTCTAAACTCATTAAAACATATTTTTCCGAAACATAATTTTGAAACTTTGCTAAAATACCAGCTTTCCCAAGCTCATGAATATGGAAGAAGCGTCCAATTTGTATGGGTTCCCTCACACGTCGGAATAAAAGGAAATAAAGAAGCTGACAGGACTGCAAGAGAGGCAATTTTAAGTGATTTTTCGGAGCCGATAGACAAGTGTGTTTCCAGTGACTTAAAAGCTTATTTTAAAAATAAATTTTTGTGTTTGTGGCGAAATGAGTGGTCTCAAACTAATTCTAAGCCAAAATCAAAAATAATGTGTCTCAGTGGTTTCCATCGTCGCGCAATAGACGAGAACAAATTGCGGTGCGCGTTTACGTCTAGGACCGTAGGACGTACCAGGTTAACGGACTCGTACCTTTTCACAAAGAGTAATCCACCTATTATATGTGATCAGTGTAACGTCCGATTAACAGTCGAACACTTTTTAATAATTTGTAGTAAATATGACCAAGAAAGACAGCGCTACAAGATCCCAAACGCTCTACCACAAGCTCTAGGTCAAAACTGTTCCTGTGACAATATAGTTAATTATCTAAAATCCATAAACATTTTGTACAATCTGTAATTGTTTACTTTTGTTATTTAAATTTTGTTCCGTCGCTAATAACCTTTTGGTGAATGCGACCTCTTTTTCTAATAAACAAAATAATTAATTTAACTATATTTATTTATTTACAGATTAGTGAAACAAACGATCAGAATTAGAATAGACACGGCTTGAAGTGCATTCACTAATATGAAACAAATATTATGTAACAGATACCTCAGCCTAAATCTTAGAAAGCGAATTCTAAAATGTTACGTATTTTCTGTTCTTTTGTATGGTGTGGAGGCATGGACATATAGAAGAATGCTGAGAATCTCCTGGACAGACAGAATAACCAATGAGGAAGAATTAAGAAGAATACAGAAAAGCAGGGAGATACTGGATTCCATCAAAATCAGGATTCTTCAATACTTGGGTCATATAACACGTGGTGACAGATATAAACTTCTGAAATTGATTATGCAGGGATGGATTCAAGGAAGGCGCAGCATAGGTAGGGAAAAATGTCCTGGCTGGGAAATATCAGAGTATTGTTTGGATGCAGCTCAACTGAACTCTTTCGGGCTGTACTCTCAAAAGGTAGAATAGCAATGATGATTGCCAACCTTCCTCTCGAAGATGGCACGTAAAGAAGAAGAAGATTTATTTCCAAACTCAACAGTCCCTGAAGGCCTAGGGCTAAAATACAATTAATATAATATTTATATAATACCAAACCTGTATCCATGTTGGAGTGGCTTCTTGTAGTTCCATGAAGTTCCATAGGTACTGCGCTTAATATGGAACTTCATTTCCCATCGTTCAAATTTCTCCGTATTTGCTTTTTTCATTGTAAAAACTTCACTACCATACATCACCGTGAGCTTTTATTACGTTTTATATAATTCTTAACTTTGTTTTTTTAGATACAAAAATTGATTTCATTGTGGTCTTAGGCTTCACATTTTTATATTTCAAAAAACTAAGTTTTCAATATAATAGCACATAAAACAACATCCAAAAATGTCATTCTACATCCTACCAGACTGAAAACAATAGGAACCTTCTCTGGTAACACCTCCGAGGTTTCTACAATTTGCAAGCCATACGGATGCTGAGACTAAGGAAGATGAGGGAGTTTTACAATTTATAATTCACGTCCCACCTGCTCAGCGCGGTAAAGTTCCAACGAGAATGGTTCCCTTCGTATTCCAATGGTAGTAGTATAACCATTTTCAATTTCGTTGCAACACGAAACTACAGCCGCATCGTTATTCCAGTTCAATCAGAGAGTGCATTAAGCACCTCTACCGGTTTCGAAACTTATTAGTCTTTCATCAGGAGGCACATTGCTGCACTCTCTGATTGAACTGGAATAACGATGCGGCTGTAGTTTCGTGTTGCAACGAAATTTAAAAGGGTTATTCATTTTTGATTTATGTTTACTCCCATTGGAGTACGAAGGGAACCATTCTCGTTGCAACTTTACCGCGCTGAGCAGATGAGACGTGAATTATAAATTGTAAAATTACCTCATCTTCCTTAGTCTCAGCATCCGTTATGGCTTGCAAATTGTAGAAGCCTCGGAGGTGTTACCAGAGAAGGTTCCCATTGTTTTCAGTCTGGTAGGATGTAGAATGACATTTTTGGATGTTGTTTTATGTGCTATTAGATCCCTGCCATTTCGTTCGTTGCAATCCGTGACTTCACGCCGGGGTTTGTCCTAGTTGGGTCGGAGAGAGCAGCATATGTACCTCCTGATGAGAGACTAATAAGTTTAGAAACCGGTAGACGTGCTTGCTGCACTCTCTAATTGAACTGGAATAACGATGCGGCTGTAGTTTCGTGTTGTAGCGAAATTGGAAATGGTTATTTATTTTTGCTTTATATTTCACTTTGCCAATCTGGCAATCAGTTCCTACTCTTTCTGATATTTCTCTCCTATAATAACCCCCAGGAACGTAACATGGAACACTCTCTCGAAATTATATGCCCTTTATTCATTAAATATAAAAGCAAACTGTCTCTCTTATTTTTGCTCTGTATTTCCAAAGTATTTTATTTCAGCGCGCATCGGTGGTAGTGGTCGGTTATTGATGGAAGTGCTGGTTCACGGAGGGGCAGCTGTTAGCAAGCGATGACAGATTGATCGTTATAGGTTTAACCAAATAACAACAAAAGTATCGGTGATACGGGAATTAAAATCAACCTTCTTCTTACAAGAAGCTAAAGCGCTACGGATATTAGCGATTAACAAGGCTCTTTATTACTGCTCTGAATAGTCCAGTATTAGATGATAAAAATCAGTTCCTAAGATATACAACAAAGAAATTCTTCGTCTGCCTGGACCACTTCTGCCTTTTATTTATTTTTTTAAATACAAACTCCAGTAGACCATAGCTCATGCATTAGATAACGCCAGAATAGACTCCCTATATAAAAATCTCTTCCAATACAGTTACAGAAAAGCAACCTTTAAAACTAATACAACTGAAAACTTAGAAACTACTGCAATATTAATTAGGAGAGTAGTCAACGTCTCGTCAAAGTTATTTACACTTATAAAGAATATTTTTAAATTACTGGAATGGGCAATAAAAAGTATTAACATTAATGGTGGCTACTTAAATCACTTGAGATTTGCAGACGATATTGTACTTCTGCACAGGAGAAGAAATATTAACAAACCTAAAACAAGCATGGGAGAGAGAAGGACTAAAAATGGATATTGAAAAAACTAAGGTAATTTTAGTTGAAGAAGTAGATATCACTCTTCACAATGGGAAGATTAATTGAATAAACTTGTATTTTACATATCCCAGTCCCACACTTTTGGATCTAATTCATTAACAAGTCATTGCTAAACTTGGTAATAAACCTAAAAGTAGTTCTGTTCGACTGCAAACTCAGTCAATGGGAGTATGGCTTACTTAAACTTGTTTCGCGCTTTCCTTTTTGAAAAATATAACTGAGTTCATTAAGATCTACTCCAATGCCTCTTTTACCACCAGAAACGGTTAGGTAATTGCATTAAGCACGGTTTGAATTGTACTGATTAGTGCTCTAGCTGCCACGCAAAAAATCACAAAGCATTATTATTAAACTTGAGTAAAAAAATAGTGGTATTGCCATTAACTTTGATGAAATTGATTTAGAAGTACATCATGAAAATTAGAGAAGTAATTTTCAACTTCAAGATGAAGATCTTGATATTTATTATCCAAAGAACCTTCCAGTCCACAGCGCAAGTAAGTAGGCCTAGACGAACATTATTGGGAAGTTGAAAAACAAAATATACTTTTGACAGGAAATTATTTTTACAATTAAATTGACTTTATTTTATATATGCTTACTTGACCTTGAACCCGGACCTGTGTCAGTGTTAAGTCCATTTGACGAAATTACTTCACGCAATGAGACCAAACCAACAACTTGTAGTACTTATTACAGGACTTTCGATAAGAAATTGTTTTTCTTTTTCGATCAGATAACGACGGCTACTTTACTGGCATGTTTTTTCTCTTCCAACTCGAACACCACTAATTATATGGTCGTTCCTAAGGCGGCCCTGATAAGCAATGTATTATCCCGGTAATCCATCTTGCATACGACAGGCGAATGGGGCCTATCAACACGCAACACAAAATTAATTTGATTTTTTTAAGGTTACGTGGGGCCGTACAAAATGAAATGGGTGGATTGCATTCTCGTTGCGTGGCTCTGCTTTTTTTGCTTGACACTTCATTAACGTAAGTGAGCAGATTTTTTCAATCGCTGAATCTAATTGAGTTGATCATATTATTTATAAAAAAAAAGTTGTACAATAGGCGGTACTGTAGACTAGAGAGAACCATCATGCTTTCTGTATTTTTAAAATTTAAATAATATTTTTAAAATTGAATAATAGTCTATTATATTATCAACTACACTAGGTTCGCTCTCAAAATGCAGTAGAAATAAACAAACCAAGACACGCTAAATGCTACTAGGAGCACACCCGAATCATAATTTACAATGTATAAACTTTGGAAATCATGATTTGGGATTTACAATGTATATACGTTGTAAATTATGATTCGGTTGTGCTCTTAGTGGCATTTAACGTGTCTCGGCTTGTTTATTCCTACTGCATATTCCTAGCGAACCTAGTGTAAGTACTTGAGACTAAAACTATAATTTACAAAAATAAATGTTCTTTGGCGCGGCCCAATATTAGCAAATGCTGTTTTATGTATTTAAAAAATGCAATAAAAAATGGCCAGTAGGGCTTTTCAACTCTTCTCAGTTGTTTCGAGCATTTGTCATATTATGTCCTATAATATTAATATATCTAGGCCATACCTCTTTGGTTTGTATAATAATTGTTATATACTAACAACTTGATGTAACAATGACGTAGATATATTAATAGTATATGACATAGGACGAAGACAAATGAGAAGCGTTGAAAAGCCCTATTCAAGTTTTATTCAAACTTTTGTCATATGTCCTATAATATTGATATATCTACGCCATACATCTTTGGTTTGTATAATAATTGTTATATACTAATAACTTATGACGTAGATATATTAATAGTATATGACATACGACAAAGGCCCGAAACAAATGAGAAGCGTTGAAAAGTCCTATTCAAGTTTTATTCGTTTGTAAAAAATTTGCACAAATTTGTATCTACTGTCAATGTAATGAATAGTAAGTGGCTATTATCGATGAACGTATTTTATAAAGTTATAAGTTATAATATATACAGAGTGAGTCTGTAATTTGGAATAAATTCAATAGTTCAAATACTAATTATTTTTTTGAAAAATGCTCTGACCTGTCGATTAGTATTTCAAATCGAAATCACCTACATACAATAATAATGTAAACAGGGTGCCCCAATTTAGAGATATGAAACATGAATAACCATTTTCAATTTCGTTGCAAAACGAAAACACAGCCGAACAATATTCTAGTCCAATCAGAGAGTGCTGCAAGCACCCCTACCGGTTTCGAAACTTATTAGTCTCTCATCAGGAGACACATATGCTGCTCTCCCTGATCCAACCAAAACAAACCCCAGCGTGCAGTCCCGGATTTCAACGAACGAAATGGCATAGATGCCCTAGCGGCAACTGCTAGCAAAAAGACTAAGTTTTCACTCTAATGGCATATAAAACAACATAATGATATTCTACATCCCACCAGAAATAAAACAATGGAAACCTTCTCTGGTTACACCTCCGAGGTTTCTACAATTTGCAAGCCATACGGATACTGAGACTAAGGAAGATGAGGGAATTCTACAATTTACAATTCACGTCCCATCTGCTCAGCGCGGTAAAGTTCCAACGAGAATGGTTCCCTTCATACTCCACACAGAGTAAATGTAAATCAAAAAGGAATAACCATTTTCAATTTCGTTGCAAAACGAAAACACAGCCGAACAATATTCTAGTCCAATCAGAGAGTGCTGCAAGTACCCCTACCGGTTTCGAAACTTATTAGTCCCTCATCAGGAGGTACATATGCTGCTCTCCCTGATCCAACCAAAACAAACCCCAGCGTGCAGTCCCGGATTGCAACGAACGAAATGGTATAGATCCCCTGGCGGCAACTGCTAGCAAAAAGACTAAGTTTTCACTCTAATGGCATATAAAACAACATAATGCTATTCTACATCCCACCAGAATGAAAACAATGGAAACCTTCTCTGGTTACACCTCCGAGGCTTCTGCAATTTGCAAGCCATACGGATGCTGAGACTAAGGAAGATGAGGGAATTCTACAATTTACAATTCACGTCCCATCTGCTCAGCGCGGTAAAGTTCTGCTCATCCTGCTCATCCTGCTCATCCGTATGGCTTGCAAATTGTAGAAGCCTTGGAGGTGTAACCAGAGAAGGTTTCCATTGTTTTCATTGTGGTGGGATGTAGAATAGCATTATGTTGTTTTATATGCCATTAGAGTGAAAACTTAGCCTTTTTGCTAGCAGTTGCCGCTAGGGCATCTATGCCATTTCGTTCGTTGCAATCCGGGACTGCACGCTGGGGTTTGTTTTGGTTGGATCAGGGAGAGCAGCATATGTGCCTCCTGATGAGAGACTAATAAGTTTCGAAACCGGTAGGGGTGCTTGCAGCACTCTCTGATTGGACTAGAATATTGCTCGGCTGTGTTTTCGTTTTGCAACGAAATTGAAAATGGTTATTCATTTTTGATTTACATTTACTCTGTGTGGAGTATGAAGGGAACCATTCTCGTTGGAACTTTACCGCGCTGAGCAGATGGGACGTGAATTGTTAATTGTAGAATTCCCTCATCTTCCTTAGTCTCAGCATCCGTATGGCTTGCAAATTGTAGAAGCCTTGGAGGTGTAACAGAGAAGGTTTCCATTGTTTTCATTCTGGTGGGATGTAGAATAGCATTATGTTGTTTTATATGTCATTAGAGTGAAAACTTAGTCTTAGAGATATGACGTCATCGTTGATTTTTTTAAATGCCAACACTATCATTTTGATAGCTATTTTGATAGGGTGTTTGATAACGCAATTCATTTGACCTAACCTTTTTAGCTCGAAATTCCTTTGGATCTTCGTTTACGCGTCTTAAAATGCTATATTTGGCCACTAATGCACTAATAATGTACGGTTGCGAGACCTGGTCACTTAAAGATAATATCGCTAAATAAAACCATATTGAAGCGTTCCAAATGTGGAGTCTCAGAAGTTTACAAGGAAGAGGTCACAAGCAAAACTAATACCCAAAGAGCGCTTCTAAACATCATTAAACAACGAAAGATCTCATATCTAGGCTATATTTTAAGAGTAGAAATATTCTTTTAAAAGTTTTTTTTTATTAAAGAAAATTTACCGCATTCACCAACAGGTTATTAGCGGCATTACTTGATAAACAAAGGTTAACAATGATTTTTAACAAATAACAAATAGCTAGATTTGGTACAAAAATATTGATTTAAATTAGATAGTAAGTCTTTTACTGGACAGTTTTCTCCTGATAAAGCTGGTAGAGTGTTTTATACGTAGGCGCGTTTGAACCGTTTGAATAAACCGTGAACTAGCACTTGTTTTCCACTGTCGTGTGTCTGGTTTTACTGATCTTAGATTAGATTTCGACAGAAACCATTCGCGTTGCCACTGACCAATCACTTTTTGTTAAAAGAAAAACGTTTTGAGATCATTACATACACAATCGCATACTAATTCAGAATTCCGCACTTAATGCTGCATTACGAGAAACTTCTGTCTGCCTCTTCCTTGCCGATAATTCCTATAATATGTGATGGGATCCATATAAATTTCGGAGTCGTGTTGTTTTCTTGTGCAATTTGTAGTTCAGTTTTTATTAGTTTCTCTAAAGGACTTTTAGGATACAGGTGCTGCATTGCAAGGAGAGAGTTGGGTGAGTCGGTGAGAAACAGAAATATTTGACAGGTTTGCATGTTTCAGGGTGCGATACAGAGCAAATAGTTCGTTGCAAGTAAAAAAGGAGAATATAATCTGCTAATCTATGATGACTGTGATGTATCACTTTCTAATCCGGAGCTCACCTCTCCAAGATGAGCAAGTATTTTTTTATTCAAGTTGGTCAGCCTTGTTTTTATTGATCTTTCTTTTAAGTAGGGACGGATCTTCTTTAACATGTCACTAAGACCTCTCAAATCAGAAGTGTAGTCATTGATTGAGATTATGGGGTTCGATAAGCCACTATGCTCTCTAGGAGGAGGACTAATTGATCGCAGTTCAACGGAAATGGTGGTTCGTGATTATTGATGAAGGTTTTGGCAGGATATATCATGCCAAAAATGGATACATTGGAATGCGTTGTTTCTTCAAGTTTAGATGTCTTTGGCTTCTTTCGAGTTGCTGTAGGTTTTGGTACTACAAATGGGTTTTCTTGAAGTGTAATGTCGGTTTCTGGAGAGACGACTTCACTTATAGAGCGTTTTAAATGAGTTTCTTTGTTTTCGGTCACTTCTGTATTTAGATTTGTTAATTTTGACTCAGTATGTTGTGAAAAGGTGCTTTGGTGTGATAATGTGGTTGGAGTTTGATTAGATTGGGACTTTTCAGGTTGGTTAGTCGTACTGGTAAGGGTTTGCGTAGGAATTGATGCTGTTGCTGTTTCTGCAGCCTAATCGGCTACAGTTGTAGTATTTGAAGTTATAGAGCTTAGTGAAGTTTGTTGTGCCGCAGATATATTTGTAGGTTCGGTGCAGGCTGCTGCCACGTGTCCTGGTTTTTTGCATTTGAAGCAAACGTTTCCATCTTGAGAAAAGAATATTGTGTAGTTTGTGTTTTCGAATGCTATTGTTATGGCGCTTGGGATGGTTAAATTGTGAGGGCTAACATATACTTGCCGTCGAAAGCTTAGGATATGGCTGTACTCGGGAAGATTTGCGCCGATTTTTAGAAATGTTATGGGAGATAAAAGATGTAGACCGATTTTTTGCAGTTCTTTTTCAAGAACATGGTGTGGAATGGACGGGCATACCTGTGACATAACAATTCTTTCGGCAGGTGTTATAAGTCGTCTAGCCTTTAAAAGTTCTCCTCGGATAGTGATTTGGCCATGGTTATCTAAAAACTCATCTAGGATATTTTTGTTCGCAAGGTACATGCAAACTCGGTTGTTGGAAAGGCGGGAGGCAAAAATGATATTTTTAGGTTGAACAATGTTACCGAGAGGGATTAGGTAGTCATGAAGTGGAGTATTTTCAATGGCACTGAAGACTAGTGCTAGCTGTCTTGAAGGGAATTTAAATTGATTTGTCACTGCTGAGTAGCTTTTAGGTGAAATTTGGTTTTGTTGAGATTGTTGATACATGCTTGCTTCGGTGGAGATCATTTTAGAAGAACTGGTATCACCCGCAAGAGTGAGTGCGGCCCTGTCCCCTATTGGGAACGGAATCCAGTTTTGTCGCAATAACATTGAAAATGTGTTTAAAATGTTACTGGTATACATATACGGTCATTGTACATTATAATACAATAAAATATTTACTATTTCAAAAATTTACCTGTATATAATATACCGTATATCACTTACTGCTTTTTTGTATGTACCACTTTCACAAAAACTTAACTTAGGTATATATAAAATAAACTTTTATTTATATTTACTTGTTGAAACGACAAATTTTCTGCTAATTGCTTTTTGATAACTAGGTACTTAGCTCGTCTTCGATACGATGTTAACGGTACAAAGGTTCAAACTCGAATCCCTCTTTTAAAAGTTATTTAATGGGAAAATTAAAGGTCGGAGCAGACCAGGTCGCAAACGACGCTCATGGTTTAACCACTTAGAAAACTGGTGCGACATACGTGATATCAGTGCAATAATAAGATAGCAAATGAACTGTCCTGACGAATAATCCATCCAGCATAATCTCTGCATAGTACGGCACCAAAAGAAAAGAAGAGATTGGATTTTGCAAACTTTAAATTTAAATTTAGTTATTATTAAAATATGCGCAAATAATCTTGGTACGTATTCCGTTAAGTTTCTGATGAAATTTGTATTCTTATTTGATAACATGAAATAGTCCAGCCTGTATTGCCGCCCCCGTTAGGTAAATTATTCCGATCGATTTTTTTGCACAAACTTACTCAAAATAGGTTCTTATACAAATCCACAGGTTACCAGGCGGTGCCGTGGTCGAAACATTGTTGAAACAATTATTTTGTAAAACAAATTCACAAAAATAATTTTTTCACTTCGGGCATTTTTTTTATTCTTTGGGTCATTCTGAGAAAAAAGGTCTCGAGTGATTTTTCTCTAAAATTGATTGTTGTCGAGTTATATGCGATTTACAATTTTAAAAACGCGAAAATAACCATTTTCAAGGCTTAATAACTCGGTTAAAAATATTTATTATGAAAGTCATAAACTAACCAGATCAAAGATTAAAGTTCCCTCTAAAACTTTTGTCATTATTGCATTACTAAGGTGTTATATTATCAACAATGAGCGCTAAACGTGTATTGAGGCGACCGTCAATGTGAGTGCGAGTGAGATGCACCATTGGACGGCAGAAATGGTACATCTCTTTGGCACTCACCATTGACGGCCGCCTAATAGGCACTTAGAGCTCATTGTTAAGAGGAAACAGTAGCAATCAACAGGTAGCGAAAACGCGTTCCAAGATTGCGGCTGTAATCTTGAATATTTTTTCGAGATATTTGGCACACGTATTCGTAATATAATAAAGAATGGCGGTACAGAGCCCAATTTGAAAAATATATTAATATATTGTGGAATTACTATATGTGGAAATTACTCTGTAATTAAATACAATATTAAAAAATCGAACCTGTACCGCCATTAAGAAGAACAAAAAAATACACTTTCTTTAAATAAACTTTTTTATCCGATGCCTAGATTTTGTGTCATTTTGGAACTACTAATGAAATAAAACATTTTATTAGTTCCAAAATGGCACAAAATCTAGGCATCGGATAAAAAAGTTTATTTGAAGAAAGTGTATTTTTTTGTTCTTCTTAATGGAGGTATAGGCTCGTTTTTTTAATATTGTATTTAATTACAGAGTAATTTCCACATATTAATATGTTTTCAAAATTATTGGGCTCTGTACCGCCATTCTTTATTATATTACGAATACGTGTGCTAAATATCTCGAAAAATATTCAAAATTACAGCCGCAATCTTGGAACGCGTTTTTGCTACCTGTTGATCGCTACTGTTTACTCTTAATAATTAAAAATAACAGCTTAATAATAAAATAATGACAAAAATTTCTTCAGGATCTTGTAGAGGGGCCTTTAGACTTTGACTTGGTCTCTTGCTTACCTTCACAATAATTATTTTTAACCTATTAACTAGGTTTTTAAAATTTGAAAAATGTGAAAATGGCAATTTTTAAGTCTTAATAACTGTTATTAAGACTTAAAAATTGCCATTTTCACATTTTTCAAATTTTAAATGGCGTACCTATAACTCGACAACAATCAGTTTTAGAGAAAAATCATAAGATACCTTTTCCGCAAATCGCCAGGAAATTTTGACATTCCTGTCAAAATTTCTTGAAGAAAAAGTCAGGACTTCCTTACTGTAAGGAAATGTCATTTCCTTACTGTAAGGAAATGATATTTCCGTACAGTTGTTAGTGTTCTACATAAATGATAGAAAACACATTGCTTATAAGGAATTAATTTATATTTTGAAAACATCAAGTCATTTATTCACTGCCTCAACCAGCTCTGGAGGAGTCCCAGGAATGGAAATTTCATCATCACTTATCATTTTACTTTCGAGAACACCAGCAATTAAATTTATAAGCGTCAAGTTTGACAATTCAACCTCAATACGTTTCCATAGTAACCCAAGTAATTTTATTAGGAATTTCAAAGCACCATTTATTTGGGAATAAAATTATCGCGTTTTTTTTAAATCAATCAATATCTGTCGAATTTTAAACGATTTGCGGAAAAATAGTATGTTTACCTCGTAGGAAAAGCCACATTCCTGGACTCTGTGTTGCTAAGTCTCGGCTTGCGCCTCGACTTAGCAATCTTCACAGTCGTCCAGGAATGTTAAGCTTTTCCTACCCGGTAAACAATGTACTATTTTTGCTCAGAATGACCCAAAAGATCTAATAAAACTTGTTCGAAGTGAAAAAATTATTTTTGAGAATTTGTTTAAAAAAACTGTTTAATAATAGTTATTTAGGTATCAAGGGCATTAAATAGATGTTTGTACCCTAAGGGCGAGAGTTTATATAGTATTTTTACTACAAAAACGTTATTACGTAGGTCAAAATTTTTGACGTAAGAGAACTGTCAAAACATTAGAATGTGACTTTTCATTATTGCTATGTTTATTATAAACACGGCAATAATGAAAAGTCACATTCTGTCAATAATGAAAAGTCAATAATGAAAAGAGAACTGTCAAAACATTAGAATGTGACTTTTCATTATTGCTATGTTTATTATAAACACGGCAATAATGAAAAGTCACATTCTAATGTTTTGACAGTTCTCTTACGTCAAAAATTTTGACCTACGTAATAACGTTTTTGTAGTAAAAATACTATAAATATATCGCTTGAGGGAATAAACATCTAATTAATAATGTACGTGGTACATACAAAACTTTATGTCATACTGGTTCATTGCATCAATTGTAGTTTTAATTTTATTTTGTATTAATTAGAAGTAATATTGTATCGCAGCAGGTATTTAGTACCGTTTCTAGGAAAATAATGTTGGTTAGCAATTTGTTATTAACGTAAACAAAGTTTTTCTGTGACATTGTCAAAAAAAAGTCAGAGTGCAAGAGGAATTCGATATTTCTGAAGAAATAGTTAAAAAAGCCAAAAAAGTGACTGAGAATCTGTTACCGAAAAAATCCAAAGAAACGTACGACAAGAAATACGCTAAATTTCAACAATGGATGGCAGAAAATAATACTGAATGCGCAAATGAGGTCGTACTACTGGCATACTTTGGAGACATATACTTCATGTGGTTCGTAACTAAGTAATAAATACACAATATTAAACCGGTAAGACATAAAAAATTTTTCGACCACGGTACCGCCTGGCACCGTGTAGATTTGTTATAAGGACCTCTTTTTGAGTAAGTTTGTGCAAAAAAATCGAATCGGAATAATTTACCTAACGCGTCCAATGATATACAGCCTCGAATAAATAGAAATTATTTTATGTGTACAAATATTTTTGACTTTGATTAAATATTCATTATTTATTTTAGCCGTATTACCTTAATCTACAGACAGATTTTTTACTATGAGACAATGGAATTTTTTCGTTTTTCTTACAAAGACATGAAAATATGCAAACAAAGCATTATCTTAAATGTGGAATGTCAAGGTTGTATTGCATTAAAATGCAATATGATAAAATAAATCGGAATTCGTTTAAAGTGTATAAATAGTCTAGTTTCTGATACTGTGAGTGTTAGTGTTTCATACTAGTTTATCAGATTTTGTCAAGTGCAAATATATACAGTGCAACCGTATAACTATAGTGTCACGTGAAGTTCAAAATTTTTATAGGTAAATCAGTAGGTTTAACCATTTGAAGTTTTGTATTTTTTTAGCAATATGGAAACTGCTATACAACCAAATACAGCAAGCGCTGTTACACAGATACCTGCAGAGATAGGGGCAATAATTAAAGCCGCTGTTGAACACACTGTTGCTGGTTTAATGGAACAACGACTTGGTAAAAACATACACGGAAGGTCCAGGTCTAGATCTAGAGGCAGGAGCCGTTCTAGATCTAGAAGCAATGCTGACAGATCCAGAAGCCGCAGTATCTGTGAAGTAACTGAAGGAAATAATAAAGATGAATGGAACAGTTGGGTAGATTTTAGATACCCACCACACCATTATCGTCATTTCTACCGCCATCATCATCCACCAGGTTGGATGGGTGAGGATTTCCATTTTAGACGTCATGGTAGGCATGGAAGACGTGGTAGAAGATATCTATTTCATGGTGAATGCTTCTGTAACTCTAACAACGAGGAGCAACCTACTATGCCTGTATGGGAAAAGGAAAGAACTCCTGTCGCCAATAAGGATTTAAGAGCTCGCTTTGAAAATTTAGATGTAGATGACTAAAGAAGCTAATGGGGAAATATGCAACCAATAAATAAATTAATTAATGTAGAGATAAATACTAAGTAACGCGTGTGATTAATTGTAGTGATACATATTTATATAAATTATATTTATTGTTAATATATTATGTTATACTTATATATAAATAAACAATTTTATTAATAAAAAAATTATTTGTATATCAGTATTTAAAGTATATTTTTCCTAATTATTTTTTTTATTTCGATTTATTTCGAAAAAGTACATTGTTATGATTATTTCATTCATAGGAGATTCTGACCAATAGAAACTACAGAAATAAAAATTAAAGTGATTATTTCATTCATATGAGATTCTGACCAATAGAAACCTACAGAAATCTGAATTAATCGATAATTTTTGATAATCTCCCGTCGTTAAGTATATTACGTCAGATGCCCTTCGTTGCTACGAAAAAATACATTCAGTGACATTAATGACAATGAATGTTTTAAAAATTATAAAAATGATGACTTTCAATCGTCAAAAATTTATAAAAACTGTGTGTTTAATGGTACTTACATAAATAATTACAATTAAATTTTGGTTTTGAACAGTTTTATTCATGAAATAATCGCAACAAATTGCACTCGACCTCTGAAATTAATATAGAATTTTTGCTCTCGTGACATTTGACATAATTTCACTCGCCTTCGGCTCGTGAAATTAAAACTGTCAAAGTGTCACTCGGGAAAAATTCAATAATTTCAGAGCTCTTGTACAATTACTACTGATAATTTTTGATAATATCCCGTCGTCAAATATATTACGTCAGATGCCCTTCGTTGCTACGAAAAAATACATTCAGTGACATTAATGCCAATTAATGTTTTAAAAGTTATAAAAGTGATGACTTTCAACCGTCAAATATTTATAAGAACTGTGTGTTTAATTGTAATAATTTGTACTTACATAAATAAATTACAATAAAATTCTGGTTTTGAACAGTTTTATTCATGAAATAATCGTAGCAAATTGCACTCGATGTCTAAAATTATTATCGAATTTTTGCCCTCGTGACACTTTGATATAATTTTACTCCCCTTCGGGTCGTGAAATTAAAACTGACAAAGTGTCACTCGGGAAAAATTCGATAATTTTAGAGCTTTTGTGAAATTACTACTGATAATTGCATAGTAGAAATCGTAAGTTGCACTGTTGTGTTTTTAATTATTGAATTTGACAACCACAGTTTATACGTCAGTTTGGCATTTCATATATTTGCAAATATTTTTCTATAAAAAGGTCTCATTTTAGCACTGAATCTGTATAGTCAATTAATGAAGCTACTAATAAAACTGAGCCAAAAACTACAATCAATTTGGCGTCAATTTACGCAGTTTTGTATTGAAAATGAAAAGTACCAATCATTATTTACGTGCGACCGCTGTTTCAAAACTGGCGAAGGAAGTATTTGAGTAACAGCAACTCATAAAAATAACCGGTCATTCTAACACAAAATCTGTATCTTCCTACCTGCAGATGGACCAGGAACACCATGAGATGATCATTCAACAAATGAGAACCAATACAAAGGAGCCCCATCTTATTTGTTCTAAAAATTTAAATCAACATCCAAAGGAATCGGGAAATAATGTAAACAATTATTATAACTGTGTCTTTAATAATAACTATTATTAGTTTTTTTAAGATTGGGTTTTCTTGTTTCTTTAATATATTGTTTAGAACATTATTTTTTTTTATAGTTTCACTTTCTTCGAGTAATTTTCTGCATCAAACTAATCATATAATTTAGCTTTCAAGTGTATTGCTTTTTAAAAACTACTCTCGTTCATTTTCACATTTTGGAGAAAGAGCCCTCCTCCTTCGGAGTCAAGCTCTTTCGCTAATAAGACAGCTTTAATATTGTTCTTTCATTTACAATTTGTAAAAGGACCAGGCAACACTCCTTATGGAAAAGTGGTTCCGGTCAAATTTGATGAAAGTTTGGCCAATGATACTTCTGGATGTGTAGATTAAAAAAGTCCATGGCACCTGGGTCTGAATAACTACTATTCTCGAGTTACAGCCTTCTGAAGTTATTGGATTCGGGTGCTCGGTTTACGTTAAGTGCACTAATTTACGGTCAAGTGAACGAAAATATTTATTATTAGAAGAAGAGAAACTCATGTTCTTCATACATACTTTCGTGTTGTATATGAATTTGTGGTCAAAAATAGTTGGATCGTATTTTAGTCTTCAGAAAACTTCCGAAAAGTCTTCAGAAAACTAAAGAAGTGAGGTATAAAATCTGCTGCTAGATCGATATAAGCATTATCATGTTTTCATGAATGCTTCTCAGTTATGCAATACCAGCAAAACTGCAGTTCGGCTTTATCTTTAGAAAACTACTGAACAGTTGCGGATCTATGGGGGATAGGGATAATTCCACCGGTAACATGTTCCAGAATTAATGAAATAACTTTATTTAACGAAAATGAACGAGATGGAGCCATCAAAACACATTTATAACCAAATAGCGGATAGTGTGACGAAAAGACGTAAGCCCAGAGCACGGGCGCCCATATAAAATTTTTTAGGGGGGTGGCAAACGTGAAGATGTTGCACATTATATTTTGTATACTTTGAATAACCATATATAAGTCCCCGGGCTCCCCCTGCCCATGGGTATGGGCGCTTATGGCCCAGAGTACGATTTAAGGACCAGAGAAGATGAGTTACGGGTGTTAAGAGTACGAAATTGGAAAACCAAGGCGGAGGATAGAATGGAATGGAAGCTGATTCTCGAACAGACCGAGGTCCACCAGGGGTTCTACAGCCAATGATGATGAGCTTTTTAATACAAAATATTATGGAGAATAATTTTGTAGAGTTATTTTTATAACAACTATAATATTCATACTTAGGTATAATAATTAGGTATAATAAGGAGAAGGCTTCATAATCATCATTTTGCCAACTTTCCTGTTTTCGACTTAGACTACCTAAAAGACCTTACGATTGGGATATATCAAATTAAACTGGCACCATCTTCCATACAAGATAAAATAATAAGAGAAAATGACGAAGACTTAAGTATCATCAACCCAATGTTAAGTATCCTGATAGGTCGTTAGTTAACACGACGTATGATGCATCTAACCTAAATCAGCAAAATGTTAACATACGAATAGTCGAAGATGATTTAAACCCGATTTTTCCATAGACAATTGTAATTAATATTTAACATTTACAAAATACCATTTACTTTGTTTTTTTTTCTATTGAAATCAAGTCCATGTTCTCTACCTGTCTTATATCTAATATCCGGGACAAGTTTCATGTCAACTATTGTATTTTTTATGTTTCAACAATTTTTTCTTTATTTATTCTGGAACATGTTACGAGTGGAATTACCCCCACCCCCTAGATCCGCCACTGTTCAGTAGTTTTCTAAAGATAAGGGGGAACTGTAGTTTTGCTGGTATTCCATAACTAAGAAGCATTCATGAACATATGATAATGCTTATATCGATCAAGCAGCACGTTTTATATCGCACTTCTTTAGTTTTCTGAAGACTTTTCGGAGGTTTTCTGAAGACTAAAATACGATCCAACTATTTTTGACCACGAATTCATATACAACACGCAAGTATGTATGAAGAACATGAATTTCTCTTCTTCTAATAATAAATATTTTCGTTCACTTGACCGTAAATTAGTGCACTTAACGTAAACCGAGCACTCAAATCCAATAACTTCAGAAGGCTATAACTCGAAAATAGTAGTTATTTAGACCCAGGTGCCATGGACGTTTTTAATCTACACATCAAGAAGTATCATTGACCAAACTTTCATCAAATTTGACCGGGACCACTTTTCCATAAGGAGTGTTGCCTGGTCCTTTAATTCGATCAATCAGTTTAAAAGTTGTGTTCAGTTAACTTAACATCGCTCCAATGTTCGTGAGAAGTGTGACTTGAGGGTTATAATTAAAAAAAATTATAGAAGCTGTAGATTTAATTTTAAAAAATCTTTATATAAGGTTTTTTGTGTAAAATTTCCTGAATTTTTCAATGGTTAGGTCAGTTTTTTTCTAAAGTTTATATTTTCGTAGGTTCTTAAAAAAAACAACCAATTTCGCAATTCATTTATTTAATAAATAATGAAGCACCCACTTTTGGAGTAGAACTTTTTGATAAGTTGTATATTATACAAGTTTTAATGAAATTACAAAAAGTTCTCTCCTGTTTGAATTTTTCCGTAAGTAGAAACTCTATTGACTCCCCTATCGTACAAAGCTGGTTTTGTTGAATATAGCATGATAATACGACGATACTTCAGTGACAGACCAAAAATTTCTATAATATATTACGCGCTATAAGAGGTACCTAGTAATTTCGGTCGCGAGTGACACGCACCGTTTTTATTGTCTTTCGTTTTTGAAATCTATATACACTGCGCGTCAGAGAAAACGGGCACCCCAAAAAATGGGTCTATTTTGACGTCTCGTATCTCCTAAACCTGATGTCCGATTTAAGTAATTTTTTTAATATGTTATAGCCTTATTCTATCGCCGCAATAATTATCATCATCATCATCATTATCATCATCATTAGCTCGACAACCCTTTTTGGGTCCTGGCTTGTTCTAGGATTTTCCGTCATTCTGTTCTGTTCCTTGCTTTGTTCTTCCAGTGGGTAATCTCAAGTGTTTTCAGATCTTGTTCCACTTGGTCCATGTATCTAAGTTTGGGTCTTCCCTTTGACCTTCTCGCTACTGGCGTTTGCCTCATTATATATTTTGGTGTTTCGGTCTCAAACATGCGTTCAACATGGACCATCCAGCGCAGGCGTCAGATATTTATGGATGTTATGACGTCGGGTTCGTTGTATGCTGCTTATAGTTCAAAATTATATCTTCTGCGCCATACGTCATTTTGTTTCACCCCCTTATAATATGCATCTAAGGATTTTTCGTTCAAGCGTACCTAATAATCGCTTTTCAACAGTGTCCATATCTCTGATCCATATAAAAGGACCGGTTTTATCAGGGTTCTGTATATTTTGCATTTGGTTTTTCTCGTGATGTTGTTAGATCTTAGATGTTTAATTAGTCCATTATATGTTTTACTAGCAGTAAGTATTCTTCTCTTAACTTCTTCGCTGATATTGTTATCTGCGGTAACTAGTTAACCTAGATATTATGTAAATTTTTTTACGCTTTCAATGTTATAGTCTCCTATTGTCATATTCTGTAGGTTCCTTTGGCCTGTCCATTTTCTGGCCTTCATGTATTTGGTTTTTATTTCATTAATATTTAGGCCACTGTATTGTGTCGCTCGTTCTATCGTATGAAATTCTTCTATCATTTCTCTTTGCTTCTAGGTATTATATCAACTTCATCTGCAAATGCCAATATTTGTACACTTTTTTTATTATTGTTCCTCTGGTGTCGACTTTTGACTCTCTGATTATTTTCTCTAATTAGTGAAGTCACTGAAGTTTTTCACCTCCGATTTCGTTGAAGCTCCATCGATTTTGACGAAAATTGGTGAGTAGTTAGAGGATACCTCAAGCAACAAAGGTGACATGATGCAAACTTGCGCTTGTACGTTGGGGGTGAAAGCCACCCCTTCTCGTGGTGAAAATTATTTTATCAAAAATAATACCATAAATCGATATAAGGACCAATTCTAAGCAAAATTTGATATATAAAGCTATTAATATAAATCAATGCTTTTTGAGTTATCGAAGATCAAATATTTTATTTTTTTTAAATACATGCTTTAAAGCTGTTTTTCACGTATAACTCAAAAACGATAAGCTTTTTTAAAAAAGTTATTATTACCAAAATTAAAGATAATAAAAAACTGAATACACTCCTAACTTAAAGAACTAATCTAATGTTAAGTCAAAGTGAGTTATGGGTAATTGAATGTAAATTTTTTTCTACGAGTATTCAAACCTAAGTATTCAAGCTTAAATAACGGAAAAACGATGCATTTTAAATATACCTATTAATCAGTTGTCAAAGCGTTCGGTTTATCTATCAATTGAGCTTCAGAAGAAGTTAACAGCATTAAAATTAAGCAAGTTGTGATGAAAATAAGAGAACCCTTTCGATTTTTTTAGGAAAAAGTGAAAAATAAAACATACGCCATTTCCACAAAAAATAAAATTTATAGTAATCCATACAATAATTTTTTTTATATTAGCATAAGTAATGATATTAAAATTTTAACCGGTTTAGAGTGAAAATTTTTGAAAAAAAGGTATAATTTAAAAAAATCAGAATTTTCAAAATGATCGTAATTTTCATTTTCTTTTGGTAATAACTCCAAAAATAGTCAACATACGTAAAAAATGATATATTATAACCAAAATTTAGTTTTTTCTGTACCAAATATTTCACCTGTTTTTTTATTTATGTAAGGTAAAAAATAACCGTGATATGAACGTTTAAAGCTTAAATTTTGCTACGAGAACCATGCAACCGGAACCAATTAACGTTTTATTTTTTAAGTAAACCCCTTACGCAAGTAAGGGGTTTAAAAGATTAAATGTAACGTCGTTTATTTGCCCTTTGAATATACTTTCAAATGGTTTTCAGGCGAACCTGATATCCTAAAAACTAACGGAGTTATTAAAAAAAAACAATAACATTTTTTGCAAAAAATTTTAAAAGATAAATTTTAATGCTATCAACTTGTTCGAGGACTCATTTGATAGATATTTCTAAGTACTTTAACAAAATGTTTAATAAGTTTATGTTATAAAATGCATCATTTTCCCGTTATTTAAGCTTGAATACTTAGATTTAGCTACTCGCCGGAAAAAAATAATATACATTCAATTACCTATAACTCACTTTCAGTTAACATTAAAATATTTTGTTAGTAAGGGGTTTGTTTAGTTTTTTATTAGCTTCAATTTTGGTAATATTAACTTTTTTTGTAAAAACTTATAGTTTTTGAGTTATTTATGAAAATCGGTAAAAATATGCATTTTCTCACGAAAAATTAAAATATTTGATCTTTAATAACTCAAAAAGTTTTGATTTATTTTAATAACTTTATATAACAAGTTGTGCTTAGAATTTGTTCCTCTATCGAATTATGGGATTATTTTTAATAAAATAGTTTTCACCCTCGAGAAGCGTTGGCATCCACCCCCAGGGTAAAAGCGCAAGTTGGCCCCATATCACCTTTGTTCCTTGAGATATCCTCTACCCACTCACCATTTTTCATGTAAATCAATGGAGGTTTAACGAAATCGGAGGTAATAGCTCATATCCACCTTCAGTGACTGCACTAAATATGATGTTGAATAGAATACAGGATAGGGTATCTCCCTGTCGTAGGCCCGTTCTAACAAAGGTTGTATCTGTAGTGCGTTTTGAATTCGAATTTAGCTTTGTACTTTAAGGGCCGGTTGTTCGAACGCTAATCAAAACTGATCATTATCAAATATTTAATTACAATTATACTTGATTAAGCGTACTTCTGACAGATGTCGCATTTTGAGGTTATGTTGACTGATTTATTTTATTATTTTGGTTTTAATTTAAAATAAAACATAATTAAACTCTTTCTGATGTTAATTTCTTGTTTTTACTTACAAATCAATAATAATAATAAGCAATTTTTAATAATATAAGAGCTGCGGCTATATTTTAATTACTGTTTTACCTACAATCAATAACTGATTAGTGTTTTACATGTATTTTTCATGTCGCGATTTGATTCCCATCAAGAAAATTGATTACAATAAATGATTGATTATAATCAACTTCTTGATTAGCGTTCGAACAACCGGCCCTAAGTGTTTCTTTTACTATATCAATGATTTGAGTTGGAATATTAACCCATTAACCGCCAAGCAAAGAAATACTGCGATAATATGTAATATATTTGATTAATTAGAGTAAAATAAACTTAAACATTCGTAAAAAAATTATTTTACACTTTGATAATGGCAGGTGTCACAACAACAAAATGGTTCGTTTTCGAACCTTTGGCGGAAATGAGGTATAAAAATTAAAATACACAATTTTATTTTTTGTGAAAAGTCTCAAAACATTTAGAGTTTAAATGGTGTGGAAGTTTTGATAAACAAAAATAGTTTGGTTAGAACATTGCCTACACCTTCTGCAGCTTCTTTCTCAAAAACAAATCGAACGGCCCTTTATCTTTTTTAGAAATTATTTTATATATTTCCAGTTTACACTTTCCAATCCTGTATCTTGCTCTGTGCCAGTTGCATAAATTCGACAAATCGACATTGTCTACAAGACTACACAACCTCCCTTATGTAGCCCCCCCCCCTACTCCCCCACCCTAGACTATAACAAAACTGAATACCAGAATACCCGTCTTTCTAAAGGTACCAGTTAGGTAATCAGTACAGTTCTAAAGTAATCCACTACGTCCGTAATATTGGACCACCGAGGCACTGCCGCACGGTCGTTGGGGCACTGTTGCACGGTCCGGGAGCGCCAACCATCCACTATGTTCACGAACCTCTTGCACTCCGCGTTCCTTGCAACTGCTCCAATCGATACGGTATGCGCTCCTCTACATATAAACCGACACAAATTGGAACTGTCGCCAAGGCGGAGCGCGCACTGTTGCACGGTCAGGGAGTGCCTACCATTCACTATGTTCACAAACCTCTTGCGCTCCGCGCTCCCTGCAACTGCTTCCATCGACCTGCATGCGCTCCTCTACATATAAACCACCACCTATTGGACCGTTGAGGCGGAGCGCACACTGTTGCATGGTCCGAGAGCGCCAACCATCCACTATGTCCACGAACTTCTTGCGCTCCGCGCTCCCTGCAACTGCTCCAATCGATACGGTATGCGCTCCCTTACATATAAACCGCCACAGATTGGAGCGCCGAGGCAGAGTGCGCACAATTGCACAGTCCGGGAGCGCCAAACGTGTCCACTATGTGGAGCAGTTGCAGGAGCTCGGAGCGCAAGCATAGTGGGTACGTGTTTTTACACATAATAAAGAAATATCCCAACAAATTACTGCCTGTGCATCACCTTGAACTTATTCCTGATCAGACAGTTAATATATAACTATAATATAACATATTATGTCGACTTCCGCCAATGGTTCGTTATCGAACCATTATTTTCAAACACGAGATTTGAGGACTCAGAAAATTTTTTTTTTGTATTTTTATAACAATTGTTGTACAAATAGGTTAAAAAAATAATGTTTTAATTTATTTGACCACAAAAGTGTTATGCCAATAAAATTACTACAGTAAAAATAAAGTTGTGTAGAAGGATTGAAAATGTCGGACATTTAGAAAATATTTTTGTGATGAAAGCATGAGTTTGGAAATTAAACAAAATTAAATTTAGTTACACTAATATCTTCTGGTTGCTTAAAAAATAAAAAGATTTAAAAAAAATTAACGAATTGTCAAAAAAAAATTCTACAAAAAAATGGTGCGTTTTCGCACCTTTGGCGCTAAATGGGTTAAACTCTTTCAGGGCGTGGATCAGAAATTCCCGATGGATACTATCATAGGCACTCTCAATATCAATGAAGAGATGATGTGTGTCAATATTAAATTCACTAGTCTTTTCCAAGATTTGCGTCAAGACGAAGATCTGATCTATTGTAAACTTCTGCCTGCAGAAAGCACATTGATATCCCCCAACTATTGTTCATATTTATGTTCACTATTAGTTCGTTGTCTACTCCAGGTGAACTGTTGTTTTTCAGTATGGTAACTACTTCTTGAATTTCAGCTACCGAAGGGGGGGGGGGTTGTTTCTCTGGTATATGTTTGATCCAGTATAATTTCATCGTATCTCCGTATTGTTCAAACTAGGATCTCCGTATTGTTCCAACATTTCTTTGAAAAATTCAGTCCATCTTTGTAGTAATTCATTCTGTTGAGTTACTATACCTCCTTCTTTGTCTCTGCACATCATTGTTCTTGGTTTAAATTCTTTTCTGCTTTTGTTAAGTTTTTGGTAGAATCTGGCTTCTGTTGGTTTATTTAATTCTTCAACTCCTTGGAGTTATTTTTCTATGTGTTTCCTTTTCTCTCTATGGTGTATTTCCTTCTCTTCCCTCCTTATCATTCTATGTTCCTCCGTTGCCTGTCTTGTTCTATGTCGTTGATGTAGTCGTTGATATGCATTATTTTTTCTCTCTGTTATGTTACAAAACTCTTTATCGAACCACTCCCCTTCAGTTCATTTGACCATTTTTTGTAGACCCAAGGTCTCTTTGGCAGCGTCTTGTATGGTGTTTTTACACGCTTCCCATTCTCTGTTTATATCCTCGTGCTTTTGTCTGCTTTCTAGGCTTCCTTTTATACATTCTTTGTATTTGGCCTTTTTGCTGTTTTCTGCTTAGTTTTTTATTTAATAATTTTCAATTTTGGTTCTCTTTTCTTTTTTAATGTTTGAGATTCTGGCTCTTATTCTACTTTCCACTAGGTAGTGATCTGAGTCTGCATTTTCCCCTCGTCTGCTGCATACGTTGATTACGTCTAAATGATGTCTAGAGTCAATAATAACATGATCGATCATATTTATTGTAACCCCATCTAGAGATCGCTGTAATAATATTGTTGCTAAATAGGTAAATTTTCATTATACACCGGGTGTGCGAATCAAACAGTGTTTTTTTCTTAAAATTCGCAACACCCTGTGGCATATTCTAGCATTTATAAAATACTAAAATTTAAACCCAACTATACCCTCAGGTTTTCCTACTATTCTGTTTTTGATTAATTCACTTATGTTGGACAATACAAAAGTTAGGTACTTTAACAACTAGCCATGTTCTTCATCAGTACAGTGTGTTTCTAAATAAGAAGTGAGAAAAACTTTAAGGGGAATAATTTCTGCATGAAAAATAATGACCGTTTGCTTCATAAACATAATGTCCGCAAATGCTTCGTTTCCGATATACAGGTTGTTGATTTTTTTCCTAGAAACTGACGGTTTATCTATTGCCCTAAAACCGGTCGAGATATGCAAATGAAATTTAATAGGTTTTAAGACAGTTATTGCGCATTTTTTGACATGCAATTAAGAATTTTATATTCACCATTGGCGCGCATACTCGTAATATGACCGATCATAGTACCCGTATGCACGTCAATGGTGATTATAAAATTCGCAAATGCATGTCAAAAAATGGGCAGTAACTGTCTTTTAAAAGCTACCAAATTTTATTTGCATATCTCAACCGGTTTTAAAGCAATAAATAAATACGATTATAAAGCAAACTGTCATTATTTTTTAATGCAGAAATGCCTCTTAAAGTTTATTTAGAACACCCTGTACTGATGAAGAACATGGCTAGTTGTTAAATTACCTAACTTTTGTATTGTTCAACATAAGCGAATGGATCAAAAAACAGAATGTTAAGAAAACCTGAGGCTATAGTTGGGATTTAATTCTAGCATTTTATAACTGCTAGAATATTCCACAGGGTGTTACGAACATTGAGAAAAAAACACAGTTTGATTCGTACACCCGGTATATAATGAAAATTTACCTGTTTGACAAAAATGCTATTAGAGCGCTCTTGTTAAAGAATAAGGCTAAAACGTATTAAAAAATTTACTTAAATCGAGCAACAGGTTAGGGAGATATGAGCCATCAAAAATGACCCATTTTTTTGGGGTGCCCGTTTTCTCTGACGCGCAGTGTATAATATAGACGTATAATAAAAACCAGAATAAAAAACCGCTAAACACCGTAAAAATGAGTGGTGCATACAATATTCTAGCTACAAAAGATCTGATTATATTAATATTACATGGCGCGAAAATGTAATTTCATTTTGATGCAAAACAAAATTCTAGTTTTATTTTAAAATATTGTTTCATAACATTTTCTCAATTTGAAGTAAAACGCGCCACAAAAGAGTAACTTTGATACAGTTTGAATTTTGAAACTCTTTTGTGCCGCGTTTACTTCAAATTTAGCAAATATTTTGGAAAAATGTATTTTGTTTTGCAACAAAATGAAAATACATTTTCGCGCCACGTAATATTCATATCAGATCTATTGTAGCTAGAATATTGTATGCGCCACTCATTTTTACGGCGTTTAGCGGTTTTTTATTCTTGTATCAGGAGTTTTTCAAAGTTATTTATAAATTAAATATATGAAGTTGAATGCAACGTTTCTCGATTACACGTTAAGCTTTACAAATGGTCGTCTTTGTCGCATTATCTCCCAAATAATCTAGTGTCCATTAATTGTACACTAGATTTTTTTTTATTCGAAATAGATTGAAAAAATATTGGGATGGTCGGTAAATATACTCGGATTGGCCGTTGCCAGATCAAATTTAGCGTCGTAACCACTACAACTACATAAACCATTTCGGGAATAATCGTTAATTGGATTATACTTTTGTAGCTTAATAACTTCTAAACGCTTAACCGATTTTGATCACTAAACATGAGTTTGAAATTTATTGACAAGTAGTATCTGATACATCTAAGGTCAAGTATGATAACTAAAGCTATTACAGGAATTATTGAGCTTGAAAACCCGTTTTTTACAATAGGAAATAGATTTGAGTATAATTATGAAGCCTATAACTTAAAAATTAGAATTTTCCCGGATATGAGGTATACACCGTTAGATTCGTATAGAGTCCTTTTACAAACGCTCATTTATCGGCGCAATTCGTAGGTTGAAATTTTGAGTAATTGTCGAAAAACCAAAATTTTCAAAGTTTGTTTTTCAGTTTTTCGGCTATATTGAGCAGTGTGTATATCTGATCCTGACGGCTTGAAAACCATTTGAAAGCATAACTCAACTCTATTGATTTGGTGTATTTGCGGTTCTCCTGTCTCTTCTTGAACCGAAGACATATACCCCCAAAAAATATGCCATTGTTTACCTACCAAGTCCTATAGCTGGCTTATGGTTGGTCAAAATTTAAAAACTACACCGGTTCTGAATCGGCCCTGACTCCCTCTTCAAACACAGGAAAAAACAATTCAGATCGGTTTAACTTTTCCACATACATACATATCCACAAACATTTTCCCTTTAGAAATTGAATCATATTTCTAAACTCTGTAACTTTTGAATGGTATAACCGATTTTCAAAGTTAGACATGCGTTGGAAAGATAATGATCTTCTATTAGAAACTGCAAAGGTCGGACTTAAATTTTCAAATTTTTTGGGGGTTCTGGGGACAAGAACGAAAAACAGACTCTAAATAGGAAGGGCCGTAAAATCCACACCCTTGGACCAAAATGCCAATGGGTTGACATATGAATGGGTGAGTCTTTTCCTGAAGATTAAGATGGGGGTTGGTACAATTTTCAATTCAGATCTAGAAAATCGGAAATTTCCTGTATATAATATATACTATATTATAGTGTCACTATATTATAGTGTGGCGTGTAGGGGGGTGTGTGTGCGCCACTGACGAGAACTGCCGTTCTCTGGTAACAAATTACAGGGAGACAGAAAAAATTGGAGGATGTCAGAAGAAAATAGATGCTGTCAAAAAAAAATAGAGGAAGATAGGATAAAATAGGAGGAAGCAAACAAAAATTAGTACAGTGACTGAAGATGGCAATCGAGTGTATCAACCGTCGCATGGCGACGTGTAAAATCACTAGTTCATAGATAAAAATCGACGGGTCTTTGCGTTTTTTATAATTTTTTGAAACCAGGATAGAAATCATTTTATTCCATAAGTGCCTTCCACACTGTATATTACTTTTTGATGTGTATTGTATTCCATATGCTAGATGCTGAAACCACACAATTTTTAGACAAGATATTCCAATTCACCGATAAGACATATTCGGAACGAAACATGCCATGTGGAATGTATCCTTTTATCTCATTTGAAAGACAACGCCCGAAGACAAGGAGAAAAGTACACAGGGGCATAACGGGAGAAATACGTTCCATAGCTTTAATTGAAAGTAAACAACGTTCGTATTGTTTATTCGTTAAAATATGATTATGTGCGTTGTTGTCTTCCCAATTTATTTTTTGTTTGTTACATCTGTTGGTTTTAGTGAATTTTCAAAAGATATGCATCACTTAAAATTATGCTCATTTTAAGAGTTGATTTTTTCGTGAACAGATTAACGGATGCAGCTAATTTTTTTATTATTTTTGATTTTTCTTTGGTATTTACACCGGTGGGTAAAGGTTAACTTAAGCTAATTTTTTTTATTATTTTGGATTTTTTTTTGGTATTTACACTGGTGGTCAAAGGTTAACTTAAACTTCTCTTTTCAATTTATACCGGATGGAAGAAAATATATGTTTTTCTGATGTTAAATTTGAGACACTCAAACTTGAGGGTATCCATCGAAATCCTATTATAGCCTTATGTTTTATGATAATTTTGTTTTTTGAATGTCCCTGATATATATTATACAGTTAAAAAACGTTTAAAACAGAAAAGCACATAACGTTAACAATAATTTTGGTTGACACCTTAAATTTTAGTTATAGACCAAGTGACCGGTATGCACAACGCAACATAAGAGAGGTGAGAGTGTTTAAGGGAGGCTCTGTGATATTTTGGGGTGGAATTTCCTTGAGTGTAAGTACGGATTAGGTGTCTACGTGGAGGCTCTTTACAGAGCGAGAGGTACATTGCACAGGGAACCTTCTGTGAACAATTTGTTTCTTTCGCAGTATAGGTATATAGGAAATAATATCATCTTAGTGGTATGATAAGACGTGGTGTCGTCACGTATTACATATCTTCAGTTAAAAACATATTAATGATGGAAACAGTGTACTTTTTTGTTATTAAAGATATCAGAGGAATTAAAAAAACAAAATATTTACAAAATATGAGACTATAACATAATTTCGATGTAAAGGTACCGTTTTACCTTTTCCTCCCTACTAGAGATGCATCAAGTCAAACTAGTTTGATTTTACTCAACAAACTTGACTTGAAAACCCAACTTATTTTGTAAAAAAGATTGGCTTGACTTGATTTCAATATCTTTAGGTTTGACTTGAAACCAAACTTTTTCAAACAGTTTGAAGTTTGAATATCATATTGCGTTCAGTTACGTTCGTAATGTCTCAGTGGCGGATCTACGGGGGGATAGAGGAGATCCCCCCACCCCAACAAGGCCAAAAAATTGATTTTCAATAAACATAGAAATGTACTAGCTGATATGATACTTAAACCACAGACAGACAAATAAAACTATAAACGCGCTGGTTTGGATAATTAAGAAAACTTAATGCATATAGGTTAATATATTTAAAATTTAAATCCAAACATAACATTTGTAGAGTGTATTTGAAAAGAAAAATTAAATTATAGACATAAAACCAATAACCCTATTATTATTACCTACTCAAATATTTTTAAATATTTTCCTTTATATATCATCATCAGAGGTAGGCAGTATTACAGTACATGAAATATATGATGTAAAAAGGAAAACAACCTTTAAGAAGTAAATTTTTTAAGCATAACCGGCATAAAATAATCTTGAATTAAAAAAAAAAGAATGTGTGTGTATTTTGTACGCACGTAAGAAGTTATACTTCCATTATTATGATTTCAACGAAATTAATATAGTTAACAGGTTATTTGTATTTTATTTAAATATTAAACTAACTTTCTTTTTTAACTTTCTAATTTTTTATTAAAACGATACCAAAAATATATAAAAAAAATATGAATCGTCTGGGATTTGAACCCGGGACCTCTTGATCTTCGGTCACACGCTCTACCACTGAGCTATTTCCCTTCTTGCTTTGACAGGTTACAAGATTTCTCATATACTCACCAAGTGAAGTATACAAAAATACTTTAAATATACTTACTATTATTATAAAATATCTTATTCCCGAGGAAGACAAACCCAAAGACACAAAAATTATAATAAATAATTTATTTACTTAACACTAATATATCCTTTTATATGATATAATATGACTTATTTGCGCTGATAGCGCTGCTACATACATCTTGAACGATTAGCAACGAAATACATACTGTCTGTGTGCGCATGCGCCCGGCATGTGATAAAATTTCACTCTCGATCGTAAAGAAGTATAACTTTAAAAATACTTCTGTATTGAACGTTTTCGAGCGAACGGACAGCTTCACACCATATGTCGTTTTCGACTTGGCCCTCAGATAAAATAAATAGCACAAAAACTCTCAACTATCAATTCACAAATCCAAGTTTATTTTTTTATTGCATCCCTTAACTAGAATTCTGACTAACAAGTGCTTTATTGCTGTTCCAAAGTCAAACGAATATCCGTTTCTGCTATAGCTTGCGGTCTACGACACATAATTATTATAGTGCTGCCAAAAAAATCTTGAAATTCTACAAAGTGAATAAAACGCAAAAAATATGAGAATTATTATTTTAATTGTTAATTAAATGTATCATCATCTTGGTGCGACAGCCCTTAGAGGGCCTCGACCTTTTCAAGCTTTCTGCGCCATTCTGTTCTGTTCCTTGCTTGCATTTTCCAGTTGCCGACTCCGATCTTCTCGGCATATTGTGCTACCCCGTCCATCCACCTCAGCTTTGGTCTACTCCGTCTTTTCATTCTCGCGGGTTGCGCTGTTAGAATCTTTTTTATCATGTTCGATTCAGGAGCCCGGGCTACACGTTCTGCCTCCTGCAGGCGGTTTCGCTTAATTATAGTGATAATATCTTTTCCACCAAAGGTATGCTTGTAGATATTCTGCAGTTCAAAGTTATATCTACGCTTCCATATTCCGTTCTCACAGACCGCTCCGAATATCTCACGTAGCACCTTTCTTTCAAAAATCGATAGAGCGGATTCATCTGTTTTAGTTAGCGTCCATGCCTCTGATCCATATGTGAGAACGGGGACTATCAATGTTCTGTACAGCCTTATACGAGTTTTTTAAAAAAGACGTTTGTTAGCTAAGTACTTTGATAGACTATGATAACACCTGTTTGCTATTATTATTCGTCTTTTTATTTCCCCTGATGTGTTATTATTGGGATATTAAATGTAATCTAATTAATACTCTGTCATATCAATTTACTATGTTAGTTTGGAATAAGCCACAAAATTGGCTTATTCTGCACACTATAATAATAGCACTGTAATAGATATGCGCAGGTAGACCGCATACTATGATAGCACCAGAATTTTTTAGTTACATTTAATTTTATAGCATACTTTCAATATTTAACCTGTCAATAGTAATTTTACCATCTTAGAGTAGGCAATGACGCATAAATAACTCAGTTGCTTGAATTTACGGTCTATCTTCACTAACAATCGCCTCCCCTATCAAGTTATTTTTATATGGGACTCATTGTATTTTTAATTTTGTTATCGGTAACTAACATCTAAGTCGACAAAAAAGTATATCTACTAAATAAATTATTTTTCAAACTTTCAAACTAGTTTGCCAAACAGTTTGAATTTTCAAACCTGTAACTATGGACCAGTTTGACTTGACTTGAATTATTTGTCCGAAGGATTGACTTGAGTTTGACTTGAAATTATGTCAAACTCAAGTCAATTTCAAACATTTAAGTCAAACTTGTACAACTCTACTCCCTACAGAGTGCCTCAAACTTAAGTCTAAGTTAAAACACATGTGTAAGAATAAAACCGTCTATTCCCTTTGTTTATAAAAATATCAGGGATATGCAAAAAACAAAATGTTCACAAAACATAAGACTACAATTCCATTTTGGTATATACATATCTACCTTGTACTCGCTACAAGGTGTCTCAAACTTGACATAAGAAAAACATAATATTTTCTTTCACTCGGTATAAGTTCAAAAAAAAGTTTAAGTAAACCTTTGCCCCACTATGTAAATCAAAACCAAAGAAACATCTAAAAAAAAAAAACAAAAAAAAAACATTAGTGGAATCCGCTAACCTGTTCATGAAAAAATCAACTATGAAAATGAGCATAATTTTAGGTGATGCATAACTTTTGAAACTATGTTTATAATATTTTATATGGATACAATTTCTTTAATTAATAGTTTTATTTTTACAAATTTCTTTTAGCCGGTGAAGATACTGAAAAATGCCTCCGGCGATATTCCGAAAATAAAACTACCCTGCTGTTCTACATTAAAAATTACTCCACCAAAACAAAATATTTTTTAGACCCCTAGCCTCACCCATAACCCCCCAAAAAATTAAAACATGTTTTTTAATTTTTGGGCGATATCTTTGGTTCTGAGTATCGTAGAAACTTATTTTTTCTTTCGTTTTGTAGGATTTTTTATTACCTATAGCACAATATTTTTTTCCAAAATTTTTGGAGCGAAATTCTATTTTCTTTGCTTTTGAAATTTTTAAACATTGTTTAAAAACAATTAGACCGACCAAAATGCCGAAACAAAAATATATTTATTTATTGGATGTCAAGATATCTACATGATTTGTTTTGCCAGATCTTTATAGGTTATAGGCCATCATGGTCAAAATAACAAAAAACCATTTTTCAGTATTTTCTTTAACTGTTTTGACTCCTGATTCAATTTTGAAATCATCCTCCAGCTTATTTTCTTTCCTGTACATCCCAAAAAAGAGATCAAAACTAAACAGTTAAACCCTTTAGACCTGAATATAACCTCAAAAAAATTGAAACGTATTATTTCAATTTTTGACGATATCTTCAGTTCTAATCATCGTAGAAACTTCTTTTTTCTTCTATTTTGTAGGTTGTTTTATTGCCTACAACATGTTATTTTTAACATTTTTTTCCCGAAATTCAAATGTTTTAACACATTTGAAATTTTTATACAGCGTTATTCTAAATAATAATCTTTTTTTGAATGAACTTGAAGGAAAATAAGGTAGAAAATGATTTTAAAATTGAATCAGGAGTCAAAACGATTGAAGAAAATACCGAAAAATGATTTTTTCTTATTTTGACCATGATGCCCGACCTACAAAAATCTGAAAAAAAAATCATGGAAATAAGACACCCAATAAATAATTAATATATCTTTTTTCGGCATGTTGGTCTGCCTAAATTTTTTTAAACAAAGTTTAAAACTTTAGAAACCAAAAAAAATTGAATTTTGCTCCAAAAATTTTGGAAAAAAATATTATATAACTATAGCCCTTTCAGCCCGTTTCTGTGGGGTTGTTTTAAACTGATGAACCACACATAAAAACCCGTCATTATGACGCCAGCTCGCATTTACCCTCTAAAATTACCTGAATGTGCGGTTATTCGAAATATCTTTTCAAGAGGATCTTGTGTCCATAAACCCTCAGGATGATGGAATATATACGGCCGTATAAACTTTCAGAAACAAGAAAACAATACATCAGTCAGGATCAACCGTTTGACCGTGTCGAAGTCTCCTTTGACCTATTGCGCAACATTCGAGAGACCCTTTGAGCCCTTTACACGTGAACTACGTCGCTTCAGGCGGAAATTTCAAGTTTCCAAGAAAAGAGAGAAAGTATTACACAATGAAATCTATTTTAGTCCATGTTGTGACGCTGCTCCCGTATGAAAAAAAATCTGATTCGGTTTATTTGCGGATTCCTGTTCAAAAATATCCCCTTTAAACAAATCAGAAGGGTGCCAAGTAAAATTTTTGAACAGAAACTCTTTAAACCATTTTCTAACCTTCGAATGACCAAGGGGGTAAATTTTGACCCCAGCGTATGTTTTCTTTAATAAATTCAAAAGTATTTTCAATTTTTAACTCATTATTTTTTTATTTGACTTTAATATCATTCTAGATATCCTCATCTTTTGAAATAAAAAAAATTCTCTATATTTTACTAATCAAATATATATTCTGAAGTTGATATTAACCTTTAACTACCCGCACATCAAGTTATATCATAACTACACGCGTGGCGTACTTTATACGCCACAAGAAAATACACTTAAAAACAGCGGATTTGTTTATTTTTATTTTTTTTAAATACACTTAGTTGTTTGTTAAAAACCTTATTCGGCATCAGTGAATACTTGGAGTTCCTTCTCAGTAAGCCAATTGGGATTTATAACTGGAATCATGGAATAACTGGATTTCATGATAAATAAAATTACTAATAAAACATTTTTTGAAATGTAATTTTTTACAGGAGAAAAAGTATTGTTTATAAAGAAAAATATATTTTGTGCCATAATTATTAAAAAACAATTGAAATCGGTACTTATATTATTACTAATAATAATTTAATCGTGGCGTATATTGTCCACCACCGGAAACAATAAATAATAAACTGTAAATTACGATCTTCCCAGAACGCCGATTATAACGAAACTAAAACCAAATTGTAAAGCACATTCCAGTGATAGGTTAGAGAGATAAAAACGGTCAAAAATTAAATTTTTAAATATATTTGCAGTAGAATTCTTATATCTGGCGTACAAAATACGCCAGCGCGTGTAGTCAAAGGTTAAGTAAAATACCGTCTGTTATGTGGAATTCCAAGTAGTTTTACACTGCGCGTTATCAAAATCTATTTTTAGACTGTGGTGCCTGTTATGTACGAATCATGACATTTCTGTCTGCTACAGTTAGTCATTATTATTATTTCCTGGAATATATTATTATAGTTTCTTAGTATTTTCTGTATATATGAGATATGGCCCGCAAATATCTTACTGAGGCTGAGTTACAGAAAATTGTTACTGCTAGCGATTTTTATGATGATATAGAAGATGAAATAGTATCAGAAAACGAGGATGTATTGTTAGATGAAGATTTAAATGCTGAAAACATTCATTCCAGGTCATCTTTGACCTGGGGTCATTTTTTACACCCGTTGGTAATTCGTGTAACAAAAAAGGTTGGTCATCGAAAGGTTAAACAAATTTAAAAAATCACATTTTTTTGGATTTACATAGTCAGTTTAAACTAAAAAGGTCTCTTGTAATTTTTCGCAAAAATTGATAGTTTTCGAGTTATAAGCGATTTAGAATCTAAGATGCAAAAATACCAATTTTCGTAGCTTAAAAATTCACATCTTCTTTTTCTTCTTTTTGTAAAGACATGAATGTCTGTGTTTTCAATGTGCCTCCAGTAAGTTGTCATTCCATGGTTTTCGTGGTCTTGCCGCTGATCTTCTTTCTATTGGGGAACCGTCTCTTGCTGTTCTTACTACTTTATTTAATAATAATAATAATAATAATAATATCGTCTTTATTATTTCTTCAATATAGAAATGTACATTTTTATATAAAACATAATATATTATTTTCAGAAATAAAGGGCGAAGTTCATTTTCTGAAATGTCGCCATTTACAGAAAATGTTCTTTCACTTAACCCGAAAAAGAAAAAAAAAAACTTATCTATATAGTGCCATTATAAAAACAACAATAATTTCGTTTCATTTACCAATTTATTCGAGCTCGAGCATTATGTTCGTCCAGAACCAAAATTATGATTGAGAAATAAACAAATAGTCTCTAGATTTGGATTTAAACTGCCCAATGTTTAATACTTTTATTGTTGATGGTAATGAATTATACAAATGACATACCTGATACCTAAAAGACCTTCTAAATATCTCTGTTTTAAATTTCGGTATTGCCAGCAAACCTTTATATCTAATATTTAAGTTGTGTATGTCCGTTCGATACTTGATTTTACGATGAAGATAAGACGGTTTTTTTGTTAGAATTATTTTATGATAAAGACAGACTGTATGATGTACCCTTCTATTTTCCATATTCAGCCACTCAATTTCCTTAATTTTATGTGAAACCCTTTGTCTTCTGCGAATGCCAAATATGAGTCTTAGACAGGAATTTTGAACTTTTTGAATTTTATTCTTGTAGTGAGTCGCTAAATTAGGACCGTAAAGAGCGTCAGCATAATTAAAATTTGAAAGTACAAGAGATTCACACAAAACTTTCTTAACATTAAATGGTAGAAAATGTCGATTACCGTATATAATCTTAATTGAAGCGTAGGCACGCTGTATCAATTTATTTATATGTTTTTCGAATCTTAACTCTGAATCCATTAATACACCCAAATTCTTTGCCACATCAACAACATCAAGAATTGAATCCTGAATTTGGATTTGGATTGATGGTAAAACTAATTCCCTTTGATTTTTTGGCCCAAATATTAATATGTTTGATTTACTGGAATTGATGCATAGGCAATGGTTTAAAGCAGCTTCTACAAATCTTTTTAAATCGGCATTAATCAGATCATTAGCGTTTTTTAAATTTTCGATTGGGAAACTGTAGTAGAGCTGAGTGTCATCAGCATATAAATGAGCTTGGCATGACTGAAGCTTAGAGAGAAGATTAGAAGTATATAGAGAAAATAATAAAGGACCCAATATTGAGCCTTGTGGAACTCCTGAATTAATATTCAAAGAGTTTGAATTTTGACCTTCTATATTAACATGCTGTTGTCGCCCTTCCAAATAGCTTATTATAAGTAACAACGCATCATAGGAAAATCCTAAATACTTTAAAATGCTTATCATTAATTCATGGTTAATAGTGTCAAAAGCTCTGCTAAAATCTAATAAAATCAATATAGTACATTTTCTGTCATCTATAGCCGTAAGTATGTCATCGACAATATGCAAAAGTGCAGTTGTGCAACTAAAGCCTTTGCGAAATCCAGATTGAACGTCAGGTAAAAGAGAAAATTTTTGTATATATTCCTTTATTTGAATTTCCATAGCTCTTTCCAATACTTTGGATAAAGTAGGTAAAATACTGATACCTCGCAAGTCTTTCATTTCTTTTGGATTTTGTTTCTTCGGCAATACCCTCACAACTGCCCTCTTCCACATCGCCGGACAGACATTCTCTGTTAAACAATAATTTATAATATGTGTAATGTAAGGTACGATATGAGGACAACAAAGTTTAATTAATTTAATATTTATACCATCACACCCTCTCGCATTCGTTTTTATATCTGATATGGTCTTAAAAACAAACAAGTCATTAATTTCCTTAAATTTAAAGTTTTCATTGAGTAATCTATTATTATTATAAAAATTTAAAAGATGTTGGGGTGGTTTTTTATTAGGAACAGATTTTATAAAAAAATTATTTAGATCGTTAGGCTTTTTTAAATCCTCTGGAATATTTTTATTTTTATCGGGAAGAAATTTATTCAACTTTAGTGTCTTCCACATTTCTTTTGATGAATTATTATTGAATTGATGTATAAAGTATGCCTTTTTTTCTCTCTCAATAGCCTGATTAGTAAAGTTACGCATTTGTCTATAAAAATCTAAATGTCTCTGTAATCTAGTCCTTTTAAATTTGCTTAAAGCTTTGTCCCTCTCGTTCATCATAATTTTGATGACATATGTCATCCATGGTGCTCTGGCTTTAGTGACTCTAGAGGTAACTATGGGAATATGTCTATCAAATAAATTATTTAAGCAATTAACTAAGTACGATATTTTTGCATCAATATTTTCCTGGTCATATATTCTGAAAAATGAAGTATTAAACAAATCAGCCTGAAAGGATTCTTGATTAAAATTTTTAAAGCTTATATATGTACACATTTTAGATTGTTGCGATGTACCACCTACATTTACCTTACAATAAACAATAGAGTGATCTGAGATGTTATGATGTATGACACCCCCCTCCACTGCCGCTCCTTTTTGTACTATTACATAATCTAGAAGTGTTGCAGATGTAGCAGTGACTCTAGTAGGAACGTTTATCAATTGACAATAATTCAGTGATTCTAAAATTGAATAAAAATTCTTAACACTACTATTGTCATAGTCAAACAAGTCTAAATTAAAATCACCCATACAAATTATTTCATCTACAGTTGGTCCAATATCAATTAGACTATTTTCAAACTCATCCAGAAAAGAATTTAAATTTTTTTCATGAGGTCTATATATTACACCTATTCCAAATGTTTTTTTATGAACCGTAATTTTAATCCATAACTGTTCCCAGATATAATCCTGCCTACTTATAAGTGGTTCACAACGCAATCCATCTCCAACATATATACATATTCCTTTACCTCTGCAATTTCTATCCGCCCGGTATAATTTATAATTATTAAAATTTAATTGGTCATCAACAATACTATATTTCAACCATGTTTCACATATTAAAAGAATATCTAAAGAATTATCCGAAACTATTTGTTTAATATTTTGCAATGAAGGTACTAATGATCTTGCATTACAGCAACCTACTTTAAACATTTTGTTTTATTTTAAACAATTTAAATGCTCGAGTTCGAAATTAAAACAATACCAAAACAAACGATATCTAACTTAAACAAAAAATTGTAGTTCTTGTAGTTTTTGTTCCACCTAGATAAAAATCTAGTAACGGGAACAACTCAATTGGTCAAATGCTGCAAATGTAATCCTTAACATTGTTATGCTCGTAAAAGATAAAAATAACAAACATGATGATTCTATCTGTTAATTTCAAAAGCCATTAAATAGAGAATAATAATAATACATTATATACTAAGTAAGTAGTTTAGCGACATCCTCCAGTGAGCTGATTCTTCTACCATTTTGTTGACCATTCAGTTTGACGTAAACTTGATCATAATTTGTCCAAACCACACCTGAACCATTAATTTTTTTCACTGCCTCCGTTACAATATTTAGCTGCTCTCTCGTTAAATCCTCTCGAATTATTATATTTGTAGACTTCAGTGACTTTTTATTTTTGTAAACAACATTTTTATAATAATTTGAGGAAAATTTCACCAAAACTGGTCTACTTTTGTGGGTTTCTTTCTTGTTCAGTCGATAGCAGAACTCTATACTTCTTTCATCTAATTCCAGATGCATTGTAGTTGTAAATATAGCAAGCATAGTTTTAGACAAATTTTCAGGACCCGATGGTTCAGGAACTCCATAAATTCTAAGGTTGGTGCTTCTCCCCATTTGTTCCTGTTTCTTTTGGTGATTAACAAGAGATTTGATTGTCTCTTCCTGCTGCTGAAGTTTTCTAACAATACTTTGATTTTCTTCTTCAAGTTTGGCAATTTTTTCGTTATATTTCTCTTCGATAATCCCAGTTATAGTTTCGGTAAGCTTGAGGATAAACTCATCTGCTGTGCACAATTTAACAACAAGGTCTTTAACTACTGAGTGCAATTCATCCTCTCCCTTACCACTTTGACTTCTATTACCATCTCTACCCATTTTAACAAAACAAACTTTATAAAAACTTACTGCAAATCAGCTAAAAATCAGCTAAAAATATTTCTATGTATCTATGTATTTACGTCCGTGGTCATAACTTCCACTTACAGACAAATTTTCAAAATTATACGTGCACGTTTACCACATATTCCAATACTTAATCGCAGCACCGCAAAACCACGTCTACTCTGTAAGGCACATTCTCTTCGAATTCGGCTAATGTGATCTTCGAATTCGGCTAATGTGATTTGCGGTCATTCGGCTAATGTGATCGTTCCATTCTGTTCTAACTTCTTCTTCTCTTTCTTACCCAATTATTAATGTTGTCCACCTTGCATATCCGTCGTATATCTGTACTTCTAGCTCTGCCTATTAGAGTCTTACCATCGAATTTTCGAAGGGTTTTCAACTCCGCTGTTTCGAGCAATCTTTTCGTCCTCTGTGTGTCGGGTCGTGTTTCTGTCACATATATCATTATTGGTCTGATGACTTCTTTGTAAATTCTGCCTTTCATTTGTTTTCTGATATATTTATTTCTCCATATTATGTCATTTAAACAACCTGCGGCTCTGTTTGCTCTATTCACTTGATCTTCCACTTCTGTTTCGAACCTTCCGTAGCTAGATAGTGTGATGCCTAGATATTTAAACTCCATCACTTGTTCTATTATCTGACCTTCTAGCTCCAATTTACATCTTATTGGATCTGCTGTTATAACCATGCATTTTGTCATTTTTGGGAAAATTAATATTTTAAATGTTCTAGCAGTTATGTTAAATTGGTGCAGCATGCGTTGTATGTCATCTTCACTTTGAGAGACTAGTAGTTAGTGCATCGTCTGCGTAGCAGATTATTTTAAGTTGTTTTTCACCCATTTGGTATCCTTTTTTAATTCTTACTTTTTTTATTATTTTCTTCCATGATCAGGTTAAATAACACTAGTTTACAACCAATTTGCGACTGGAATGCAAGATGCTGTTTTTTGTTAATTTTTGCTCGCTGAATATGAATATGATAATAAAAAGTTCCTACGTAAGATTTTTGAGTTATGATTTTTTCAAAAAAATGAGTTACGATTTTTGAATTAAGAGTATTTTACTAATTTTTTTTTAAACAGACATTTGTAATATATCGGTGAGCGACGTTATCAAATGTTTTTCATAACGTTCTTCCTAAAAATTGTGCATAATTTAACAATACTCTGATATCTAATGTCTACGAATAACACATTAACATTTAAATAAAGAATTAACCAAAGGTAATCCTTAATCAGTAAACCTACCCATTTAAACTTATTAGTTCTAAACAGTTTTAAGGACTGTTACTTCTGCATGACAAAAGTGTCTGGGTTGGTGTCTGGGGAATTCTAATGCAAGCATAAAATTGAATATCCAGATATTATCTCAGCAATAAAACCGGTTTTCCATGGAGAAGATTTACCAGTTCCAGGACCCCCGGCAAATTGGGAAGAAGATTTGGAAATGTATGGCGATAAACGTAAAGCCGATGATGTATCAGAAAAGAATGATTCTTATTTTCCCGAAAGCGACGAAAAAGTAATTTATTGCATCCAAAAAGCCGAATTACATTATTAGTTCGAGACCTTCACTTGCCCAAAGGACATGCTTAACTCTAGGTTCTACATTACAATAATAGATTTTTTTAAATGGAATTTACTAGCCAGTAAAACTTACAATATTTAGAAATCATAACCAGGAGCTATCCTAGTTTTTTACTATGCAGGATAAAATGTGTGTTTGTATTAATCCACGTAGTGTTATGGCAAAATTAGGATAGGCAGAAAATTGTGCACAAAAGACTTACTATGGTTTTTGTTTCCAGTTGTGAACTTATGTGTATATAGTATAAAATAATTTTTATAATAAACAGCAATATTTGATGCATTCTATAACTCAACATCTAACATTTCACCTGACAAGACAATGTATGCGTGGACCCCTACGCAGAAATGCACGGCACCTTAAGAAGAAGATAATTCCAAATCTATAGTGGTGGAAAATTTTAGTGTTTGAATTCGCATTCAGGACGCTTTAAACTCCCCGGTACAGCCAGTTTAACATCAGTCGCATTTTTTTTTTGTTTTTTTTTTTGTTGACTAGTGTAATAAAGAGCTCAAGGAATCTCCCTGTCTTATCCCACTGCCAGCTTCAATTGGGTCAGTTAGTTCATCTTCTACTTTTGCTTTTATTGTGTTGTTCTGGTAGATGTTTTCGGTCGTTTTAGTTATTCCTAGAGGTACCTCCCTTGAGTATAATAATTGGATATGCTTTATTTATTTGAACCTGGCAAATGCTTTCTTAAGGTCCACGAAACAAATATGCTGGTTTGTTGTAATCCAACGAGTTCTCTTGAAAAATTTCTCGAAAACCTTACATGTAAATGATTATTTTTGAGGTTGCTAGTGCCTCAATTGAAGTTTATATAGTCGATTTCGAGATTCTGATCAGTAATCGGGTATTATTTCAATTGAGACCGTTGTTTCTTAATTGTTAATTATGCGCATTCACTCGACTCGACGGTGCGTCGCACTATATGGTGCGTGTCTGTTGCACTATATGATTGGCGTATTTAATTAGCACATTGGCAATAATAATTTAAATAAATAAATAAATTACGATTAAAAAAACCTTTAATAAATGTCAAGCATTTTTTGGGAATTTTTCGCATAAATACGTAAAATATGTATAACTACCATGGAGACGCACCATATAGTGCGACGCGCGGCGGCTTAAAATTCGAATGGACGTTCACAATGAACAATTAAAAAACAAAGGTCTCAATTAAAATATTTTCTGATTACTCGTCAAAATGTTGAAAACAAATGCGTAAAATTTAATTTAGGCGCTTAGCAACCTTAAAAATAATAAGTTACACAGAGTTTTCAGGCGTGGAAAATGCGTATCTTCGCCTTTGTCAAATCTTAAATCGCTTATAACTCGAAAATTATCAACTTTTAAGAAACATGGTAAGATACTTTTTTATGGTACAAATGGCCCAAAAAATCTAAATATTTTGCGGAGCAAAAAAGGTAATCTTTTGAATTTGTTACAAATTTTTTTTAAACAATTTCTACCCAAAAATTTCTTCCGGTACCCTTCTGATTTGCTTAAATAGGGCATTTTTGAACAGGAATCGCAAAAAATCGAATCAGGAATTTTTTTCATACGGGAGCGGAATACAATGTGGACTAAATCTATTTTGTTCGTTCGTTGTGACTTTGCTTGAGTTTTGATTCTTATTTCCATCTCAACGTTGTCTAGTGTTGTTACATCCTTGAAGAAAAAGATCAATGCGAGAAAAAGACTTTAACAATTTGAACATCTGGTATTTTTCCTCGGACTGAAAGAGTTAAAATAACAAAACACACAGAGGTAGTTTGTTAATGTATTGTCAACAAAAAGTATAATAAATTTAAAGGAGAAAAATAATGCACATATAAATAGCTTTCATTATTTATTAAAGAAAAAATAATAAAGTAACAAAGGGTTTAAAAAAAGGTGCTGTTAAGAACAAAAAAAAGGTAAAAACAAATATCTATGGTTTTAGAAGGACCTTGTATTAGCCAAGATTTTTAAATTAATCAGATTCCTTCTTAGACAAGGCGACAAGATGATTTTTTTGCATAATCTCTTTCAGGTGATACCCCAAAATAAGGTTCAGCAGGTCACCCATACGAAAAGTCGTCCTTATTTGTTTAAACAAGTTGTGTTAAAAAAATTGTTAAAATCAATTTTTTCGACACAAACAAACTTTTTAGATTTTCTGTGAAGAAAAAATTTTTCATATTTTTTCTCTAAAGTTGATCGTTTTCGAGTTAAAAACAATTTAAAATTGAAAAAAAAAACGAGATGACAACTAAAAAATATTAGAACTCTATAAAAAAACATTGTCTTTGAACTCATCAATTACCTACATTCAAGATCAAACCTTCTTTTAGCTATGGATACAAATTTTTGGCTTGTATTATTCCAAAACATTTTTTTTTTATTGTTAATTAAGCACTTATGACAGGACGAGTGCTCGGGCTGCCGCGATTATAAGAGAGAGAAACAAGATTTTTGTAAAAAAATTTTCATATTTTAAATGCTAATATGGGATTAAGCCACCGATATTAATTGTAATGAAACTTACATTGTAATGAAAACATACTTGTTCTCAACCTGTAGGCAACATCATGCGTAAGGTATCAAAAATCGGGGCCGCCCAAAATCCGGACAGCCAAAATCCCGACAGCCAAAATCCCACGGCCAAAACACCGACACGCCAGAATCCCGACACGCCAGAATCCCGACAGGCCAAAATCCCGACATGAAACACTCCTCGCATAAGTAAAAATTCCGACTTTTTTTTAATACAAAATACTTTTGTTTAGTAACAAAAAATAAAACACAGATGGTCATGAACAAAAAACAAGAAATAAATGTAATTACATATTAAAACGAAACTTATCAAACCTGTCGGGATTCTGGTCTGTCGGGATTTTGGCCTGTCGAGATTCTGGCGTGTCGGGATTTTGGCCGTCGGGATTGTGGCTGTCGGGATTTTGGCTGTCGGGATTTTCGGGTAGACCCATCAAAAATATGAAGGTGTTTTTTTTTAACATAGTAAGTGAGTAAGTTGTGTAAAATGGATTTGTGATGATGTATTGTGTGTTGCATATGTTGCATATTTGACTTCCTATTACCCCGCTATTACTCATTGACATATTAAGCGTAGACTCGGCATACTCACCAAAAAAGCGTAACGCGGAAACAGCATGGAAACAGTCAATCGGTGGTCTATCTATCTCTTTTAACCAAACGATACTGCGCATGTGACTGGACAAAGATGGCTAAACCACTCAATCCTATGTCGACGTTTCACCCCGATGCATTGAGTGGCATATCCCTACCCAAGTCTATCCTTAACATGTCTTTGCTATTACTGCTAATTCTGATTGACTTCTTCTTTTAGTATTTTTACTATTGGTAACCAAAGCCTGCTGAATTCTGCTGAAGGGTTTGCTACATATTTTCAGTTCATAAGTTCCGTTAAGTAGTAGGTATGTCTGTTTCATTTATTATTAATGCATTTTCCCATTTAGTCCATTCTTTCACGGTTTTTGACCAAAGAGCCGCTTGGATTGACATGAAATTTGGCATACGCATAGCTTACATGTCAAAGAAAAAAAGTGATATTGTGCCGATGTGTGCTTTCACCCCCACTTGGGGGTGAAAAAATATATGTCCAAAATAAGTCCGGAAATGGATAAACTGACTAATTTTAAGTAACTTTTGTTCTATAGAGCTTTTTCGCAAAGTCAACACTTTTCGAGTTATTTGTGAGCGAATATGTTCATTTTTCAACAAAATAACTACATTTTTAGACAATTTTTCGCAAATAACTCAAAAAGTAAGTATGTTATCAAAAAAAACGTTCCTAGCAAAAATATAGCACGTAAAAAAGTAAAAAACAAGGTGTACGCGTTAGGTCCCTGGACCTCGTAGAACCAGAGTTACAGCCAATGAAAAATATATTCGTATTCATCAAATTTCAAATAGAATATTTTGAAGTGAAATATCCAAAAAATTAAGTAATTTTTGGGAAAAACAGATTATAACTTCTTTAAAGTGCTTAAAAAAAAGCTTTATTTTTGTTTTTATAAAAAGTTTCTAGCATTAAATTTAAGCAAGTTACGCTCAAAATAAAGTTGGTCCCTTTTGTTTTGGCAAAAAAAATCGGGAAGACCACCCCCTAGTTAGCAACTTAAATGAAATTAATTGTTACCGCTCCACAAATTATTTTACTTATGTTGTGTTTATATGATCTTTAAGTTTTATCGATTCATTATTCAAGTGCTTATTTTTAAAAAAAATTGTTTTAAAAGTAAAATTTTAAAAAATTTTAATTTTGAAAAATATGTTTTTTTTTAAATAACTTAAAAATTGTTAGAGATACCAAAAATCTCGAAAAACAAAAAAAAAGTCAGCATTGCTTTTCTGAATATCATGTATTTTTTTGTTTTTCTGTTAGACAAAAATTGATTAAGATTTGGTGTTTCTAAATTTGCATACATTCGTGATCAGTGACTCGTTCAACACCTTTTAACTACAGCCCTTTCAAAAATAAGGATTTTGAACCAATGAAACTTACAGATGCTATAAACAATACATACACGAGTCAAGAATATTGTGAAGTCGTAACGATTAAGTTCATTTGAGATACTAATTAGGGGGTGATTTTCCCGATTTTTTTACCAAAAAAAAAGAACTAACTTTATTTTGAGCGTAACTTGTTTACATTTGATGCTAGAATTTTTTCTTATAAAACAAAAATGAAGATTTTTTAAACACTTTAATTAAGTTGTAATGAGTTTTCCCTGAAATGTGCTTCAGTTTTGGTTATTTCAGGTTAAAGTATTTCATTTGGAATTTGACGAATATGAACCAATTTTTAATTAGCTATAACTATGCTTCTACTAGGTACAGAGACGTGATATTTACAATATTTTTTTAAATCTTTTACAGGCTATATATTTGCTACAAATGTTTTTTCGACAAAATACTTATTGACGGGAAAAACCGTCTAAAAACGTGGTTATTTTGTTGAAAAAATGAACATATTCACTGGCAAATCTCGAAAAGTATTGACTTAGTGAAAAAATCTATTGAACAAAACTTACTTAAAATTAGTCAGTTTATCCATTTCCGGACTTACTTTGGACGAATATTTTTTCGCTCCCAAGAGGGGGTGAAAACTACCCCCGGGACAAAAGCACATATCGGCACAATATCAGTTTTTTCTTTGACTTGTTAGCTATGTGTATGCCAAATTTCATGTCAATCCAAGCGGTTCTTTAAAATTTAGAGGTTTTGCAATATTTTACCGTTAAAGAACGTACTAATTGTACACCCTACCCGGTTTTCCAGGCATGTTTGTATATCTGGGATTTCTCGAAGTCTATTTTCTTCATATATATTTTATGCTCGTTTATCCGATTACCTAGCGGTCTTGCTGTTTCTCCCACGTGGAAATTATTGCATGAGCTACTTTTTTCTAGCGTAAATTACTATTAAAAACTTTTGACTAAGGAGAAACTAACTAGTATCCCATAGGTTCTGCTAATTTCTTGCACAAAAATTTTAAGCTGTAACATCACTTGCACTATACTCTGCTTTTCACTTAACCATCTCGAAGGGTTTCTTCCTCTTGACAGAGGCTTAGCTACCGCCGTATTAGCCGTATCAATTATACAGAGCCCCGACATTCAGTGGCCCCGGCGCAGCATGTCGAAACAAAAGTTATATTTAAAAAAATTGAACAAAATATTCTGCAATTTCACTTTTAAAACACTTTGAAACAGTGTGTATAATTTTCATATCGACATTTTCGTGTAATGGATTCTTTATCTATATTATTATAAAAAATTATGTATATACATACACACAACGCAAAATTCTAAGGATATTTTAATAATTTGACAATACCAATGAAAGAAATTTCTTGCCCATATAAATTTGCTTGTACTATAATTGTTGATACAGACACTCACTTCTTATCAAAAAAAAAAAAAAAAATTGTAAAACTGGTAGTAATACGTGTTTTAGAATGTTTTTTATAAGGGACAAAAAATCGACATTTTTATGTTTCGTTTATTTTTAATTTTAGTCACTTTATACCATTCTCGCTTAATAGGTGAGTTAAAGATATTGTCTTTTTACCATGCAACAACAACATTTAACGTTGGACGAGATGAATAGAGCCGTGGGCCTCCTTCAAGCTGGTTTGCGACAAACTCAAGCTGCTGACCAGCTGGATGTCTCCAAAAGCGTCGTAAGTCGTTTGTGGCGTCGGTTTAGAGACACTGGGAGTGCAGCCAAACAACATCCAGGACGTGGTCGCTATACAACCGGGGCTCAAGACCGATATTTAATTTTAAATGCCAGAAGGCAGCCAACAATCACAGCACCCGAGCTGGTTAATGAATTACAGCTTGCACATAATGTAACAATTAGCCGCAGTACTGTGAGGAATCGTCTCCATGAAGCCATCTTCGTAGTCGGCGACTACTGAGATGTCCACCTCTATATAGAGGCAATCGCGCTGCAAGATTAACCTGGTGTCAAGAGTTTTAGAATTGGACTGACAATGACTGGGCCACAGTTTTGTTTATTGACGAGTCTAGATATGGATTTCATCCAGATTCTCGTCGGACAAGAGTTTGGAGAAGACCCGGAAATGAAAAACGATTACGACATCTTCAAGAAGTGTATGCATACAGAGGTGGTACATTAATGGTATGGGGCGGAATCATGATTGACGGAAGAACTGACCGCATTTTCCCACGTGGCTTTCTCAGAAGTCAGCAATATTTGGACACTATTCTTGAACCTGTTGTGCGCCCGTTTGCTGCTGCTGTTGAAGAAAATTTATACTTTATGTATGATAACGCTCGATCACATGTTGCGCATATTGTAACAAACTGGTTGGATAACGAGGGTATTGATGTATTGCCGTGGCCAGCACAATCACCGGACTTGAATCCTATTGAGCATGTATGGGACATGCTCCAACGAAGAATTACTCCACATATGGGCAATATCTACAGTGAGTTTCAATTAAAAGAGCTTCTGAGAGAACAATGGACACCACTACCTCAAGCAGACATTAACAATGTGATTCGGAGCATGAATAGTAGATGTCGAGCTGTGATAAACCAACGTGGTGGCCATACTTTATTTTAAGTTTATATTTCGTATTTTTGACATTTTATGGTGGTATGTGAAATATGGGTGATTTGAAATATATTTTTTTTGCTCCAATTTTCTGTTTTTTTTTGCAATTTATGGTTTTTGACATATTAAACAACAATTTAAACTACAAATTTTGTATTACTTTTTATAAGTTGATTACAGATATACACAATACGTCTATTTATAAAAATATCCCTAGACTTTTGCGTTGTGTGTATGTATGTATATGTATTTACCGCCGCTCGCCGTTATTCCATAATAACGGAGTTTTTTTTTGTTTCCAAGGTACTTTTCATTGTCCATTGTCCATTCACCGTTGGCTGTGTGTGAGACACTGTATAATGTATAATGCCAAATTTTATTTTGTAATCGCTATACCTTTGAATATTTTAACAGTGTGTATTGTTTGGATATATTTTGCTGTAGTCTATTGTTTATCTATATACTGTAATTATTTATATAAATTTCTACGGAATTCGAGGTATTTTTTCTTCGAGGTAACAACTGGTTACAGCAAACGATACCTACTGACTTTATTCTCACATACATTGTATGTGGGGTACCACAGGGTCCAGTATTGGGTCCTTTACTTTTTCTTATATTTATAAATGACACGACCAATTTAAAAATCGATGGAAACATTTTTATTTTTGCTGATGATATGAGGATGACTTGGAGCAACTCAAATATTGCCACTCTTCATGCAACTGTAGTTTCAGATATACTTACAATAAAAACCTGGTCCGACCCTAGTTTGTTCTCTTTTAAGGTGGCTAAGACAGTGGCATTATTCAACCCTTGCTTCTCAAGAGGCTACAGTAGCGATCAACAGGTAGCAACAAACGCGTTCCAAGATTGCGGCTCTAATTTTAAATATTTTGTCGAGATATTTGGCACAGTTATTCGTAATATAATAAAGAATGGCGGTACAGAGCCCAATTTGAGAAATATGTTAGTACGTGGAAATTACTCTATAACTAAATAAAATATTGAAAAAAGGAGCCTGTGTCGCCATTAAGAAGAAAAAAAAAACTTTCTTCAAATAAACTTTTTTATCCCATGCCTAGATTTTGTGTAATCTTGGAACTACTAAAATTTTTTTATTTCTACCAAGAAATCGAACATATTATAACTAAATAACTAATTAGGCAACATACAGAAATTATCACTGTCATTTTGACAAACCTGCGTCAGATTTTCTCTAATCTGTTCTGTCATCTTTGTCGATAACTGTTCAGTGCAGTAGTGTGTTAATTTAAGAATTCGTTTTTGTTGTTTCATAGGAAAGTAGTGTTTATTGATAGTTAATTTATTATATATTTGTTGTTGTTGTATAAGTTGTCGGCCTCTTTGAAAGAATAGATTGTTGTTAATTGTGAGTTTTAGTTATATGTAGGTAGGTAAGTATATTTTACGTAAAAATATTTCGAATTCTAATGCGAGCATATAAAGTTTTAGGAGGATTTTTTATTCTAAAAATATTATCAATAGCTTAACAAAATGGAAAAAGTAAATCAAATGAAAAATAAAGTGAAACCTTCCAAGAAAAAGTCCATTAAAAACCGTGCCAAAATTATGCGAAAATCGAGATTTGTTTCGCTTCACAACAAAAAATGATTATTTATTATTGTTCTATTATTAGATATTTCATGCAAATACCTTTCTAAATACCTATCTTAACATAAAATTTTCACCCAATTTGGTTTATTTTTATAAATATCTATTTATTAATACTAAAATCGTTTTCTATTACTTCCATTTAGCGCGACTATGATATTGTCAAAATATTAATCTTAGATAATGTCAAAGATTGCCACTGTTGCCAAAGTTTATAATACTATCTCCCGAAGTTATATTTTGTTGCTACCTGTTGGTCGCTACTGTTTACTCTTAATAACAGCCAGAGTAGTACCGTTGATATCGTCAATACGAGAGTACGAGTTCGGCGAGCCTTGGCATACACCTGCCGATATAAGGGAGATGTTACCAGGTAATTTGTCCACCTTCCTGGAAATTGCAGGATGGATGATGAACTAAGGACGACAACCCCCTGTGAGGATGTACAATGGGTCAATTGTGGCCTAAGTGCTGTGAGACTTGACTCACACTCCCTACTATACAGATACCCACAGATAGTACCGTTGATTCTATAAAATTTCAGAATCTCAACACCAAATTTCAAGCCGAGCTCAAGCTTGTCAAAAGTTCGGTTCGGCTTGTGTTCATCCATAAAAAGGGGCCCCTGACCCCGCGACAAACTAGCCCCTGTGGGGTTAGCTACGCCACTGCCTCTTGAGTCTTCTAGCCAGATCCGTGTTTTCGACGAGCTGGATGGCCTGAATATTAACGTGTTGAAGAAGTCATTGTTCGTGACTGTTGGCAAAAATTTGGTATTGTTTACAGTATCCATTTCTAGGTACACTTCCCGTCATAAAAAACTGGTACACTTTTTTTTCCCAATGTAAACCTGTGTTCAGACTGGATACAATAGTTCGTGAATCACTTCGTTGTTGCCATAACAGATAACGGAATTGCACGAAATCTAAATACAAAAAATGACGTTTAAAAATGTATAAAGGTTTTAGATATGCATTATATTATTTTTATCACTACCAATTGACCATCATTGAAGAAACCTGGGAAAACTTGGACGAAGATGAAAATTTATAACTAAATTTATTTCTCAGTGCCCAGAAGATTACAAGAAGTGATTTAATAATAATGGAGCAATGACAAAATATGTATTTATATTTCAGCACTTTCGAATTGTAATTCATATATTTAAACTAAAAGGGGTAGTTCCCTGGGTTGGCTGTATACCTTATAGTTAAACAAACTGGAACATGAAGTAAAACCACTTCTATGTAAAAGGTATATTTACTAAAATTTTTAAAATTTCTAAAAATCCCAATGGATTGAATAAAATGTGTTCATCAGAACGTTTTCGAACCTATCGGTCCATCGTCAGTGAATTTGAAATACTTGCAAAGTAGCCCCAGAACCAAACAATGGTTGTGATTATAAATCAATCTACATTGTGTTATAATAATATTGTAAAGGCTAAACGCCGATGTTCAAAGATATAACCTCTGGGAACATGGTGATGCTCTACCCGAGGACCCAATCAACCATCTTAGGTCAACGATGACTACCAAGTGTCCTAGGACTACCAAGTGTCCTAAAACACTTGGTAGTCATCGTTGACCTAAGATGGTTGACTGGGTCCTCGGGTAGAGCATCACCATGTTCCCAGAGGTTATATCTTTGGACATCGTCGTTTAGCCTTTACAATATTATTATAACACAATGTAGATTGATTTATAATCACAACCATTGTTTGGTTCTGGGGCTATTTTGCAAGTATTTCAAAGTCACTGATGATGGACCGATAGGTTCGAAAACGTTCTGATGAACACATTTTATTCAATCCATTGGGATTTTTAGAAATTTTAAAAATTTTAGTAAATATACCTTTTACATAGAAGCGGTTTTATGTCATGTTCCAGTTTGTTCATATATTTAAATTTCACACTTGTTCACTGTAAAAGTTATTCATATTGTATTAATTTCAAATCAATTTTTTAATTTTTTCCGTGTGTTTATTCTAGTATCTCACAACTCAATAGAGTTTTGTATTTACAGTACAATTTACGAGAAACCAATCACCCTTCTCGATTTTAATTTAAACATAGTATAATAATTTAAAGTTATGTCTACTTAGATTTATTGACTATCATTATTTTTGAATTGAAATATTTTCATAAATTATAATAAAACATGAATCGATGTATGGGTACTTAATTGAGATGACTGGCAACGTTGCCCTAGAAATTAGAATGACACATTTGACAAGATCAATTTACACAACTTGAAAAACGCGATTTTCGGTTATAAGAGTTGTACCAGTTTTTTTTGACGCGAAGTGTATGTACCTACAGAGGCCAGTGTTCCTGTAGTACCAAGGAGCGTTGACAATGCTCCTTAGCGCTTTATTTTAGAATGGCTAGGCCCCTGTGGAGGTCGTTGACAATGGTCCCTAGAACTTTATTTTGGAATTTCTGGATAATATCTAAATTACTCTTACTAGCACAACCCCACAGCTGGATCCCATATCTCCATATAAGTTTTAGAATCTGTTTATACTAAAGTATTTACTTGTAGATTTGCAGAGTGGATTGTCTTGCCAATAAAACATACATTTTTTTTATAGTTGATGTGAAGCTGTTCTCTTTTCTTTTTAAAATGGGCTCTCCAGCTTAATTTTTGCTGATGAAGGTATTTATTTACATAAATTGGCATGTTTAAATGAAGGAAATATTTTCCGTCTGATTAACCGAAGAACATATAATACATTATGTATGGATATTTGTGAGATTTTCCCCAGTTCGACCACAGTATTACGGATTATCTACCTAGAAATCCTCTGATGCACAATTCTATTTGTAGTTTGTGTGAAATAGAAAATTAAATTTGATAATTGCATTGATTTCGGTATCTGAGAATATAAACGTAATATTAATTTGATACCCACATGCTGTTATTAATGTGGTTTAACAGTACTATGATAATTGTTCATGACAAGGTATAAACTCACTTCGAAATATCATGCACACACATTTCAAATTGTTTAGATTAATAATAATCACCACTGAAAGGGGACCAAATCAGGAAAACAGTAAAATTTAGCTCTGAGTTTAAAAATAATTGATCGAACCGATATTAATGTGTATTGTGATGTTAACATAATGACGATATCCAGTGATCCAAAATTATTGTCACCATAGTGGGCTCTGAAGGACAGAGATAGCTATACAGCGCATGTCTTTTATTAATTTAGATATACTTGCGAGTTTACGTCAACTTTGACTATGTTCAGATATTCATGTCTGTGTACGTTAACTTTTACTTTTCGTTTTATTACAAAATTATTATTAAAAATGGTTTTCACGGATTAGTCCTGTTGCCAGGGGGGGTACAACGGCCTCCTGTATTCAGATGGACTTACCCAAATTTTTTTTATGTATTTTGACCTGTAGAACACGAATTTTTTGGGTAACAGTTGATCCGGATGTCGATAAGATTGTTATAAACCAAGAAGTTGAGGAATCACATAACAGCGATTTCTCGCAAAACAGAACATTTTTTTGTATTTTTTGGGCCATTCTAACCAAAAAATGTTCCTACAAATTTGTTCGTAGGATGCATAGTTTTCGAGATAAACGCGGTTGAACTTTCAAAAAAACGAAAAATTGGAATTTTTGAACCCGAAAAACTTTTGATTAAAAAATAAAATAGCAATTCTGCTTACCGCATTTGAAAGTTCAAGTCAAATTATATCGGTTTGAATTATTTGTATTGCTAAAAATGTATTATTTTATTGTTAAAACAAAGCTATAAACACCTAGTGCTTGAGTGATGTTTCAATGATTTCTCATTTAAAATCGAACGAGTAGGTACGTAGAGAAGGTAAAAGTGAAAGCGGGGCTATTTCTAAGTAGCATGCATTAAAACGCATGTATTAGGCACGGGAAACACTATGTGTTTATAGCTTTTTTTAACAATCAAAAAATAAATTTTTAGCAATGCAAATATTCAAAACAGATATAATTTGACTTAAACTTTTAAAGGCGGTAAGCAGAATTGCTATTTTATTTTTTATTCAAACGTTATTCGGGTTCAAAAATTGCAATTTTTCGATTTTTTGAAAGTTCAACCGCGTTTATCTCGAAAACTATGCATCCTACGAAAAAACTTGTAGGAACATTTTTTGGTTAGAATGACCCAAAAGATACAAAAAAATGTTTTGTTTTGCGAGAAATCGCTGTTATGTAATTCCTCAACTTCTTTGTTTATAACAATCTTATCGACATCCGGATCAACTGTTACCCAAAAAATTCGTGTTCTACGGGTCAAAATACATAAAAAAAACTTGGGTAAGTCCATCTGAATTAAGAAGGCCGTTGTACCCCCCCTGGCGACAGGACTAGATGAACAAAAACGATCTGTGCTCGAAATATAAATATACACACACCCAAATTTATATGGAATCACCATGTATTTCAAAGTAATATTTATTGTTATAGTTTCAAAGTTATAATTGTTTTGAAAAAAATTGTTACTGTTGCGAAGAATAAAGGTTTCTATTGAAAATAAACAAATATACGAGTATATAAGACAATCGGATAATACAGCTCGGTACGGTATAGTTATTTGCTTGACTTGCAAATTGAACGAAAATAAATAAACTAACTTTTGCGCCCAAAAACGAAAATATGCCTGATGTTAGGTTATAGAACTTACAACGAGGAAAGATTATTGGTCTTGTGGAGAAAGTAATGTTCTCAGAGGGGCATAGCTGTAGAGCTAGGCGTAATACAGGGCGTTCTGTCCAAAAATTATGCTACGTAACAGGAACTAGGAAAGCTCAAAAATAAAGCAAGGGAAAGTCGCCAAAAGTAATAACGGCTCTCCAAGATCGTTTAATTGTCCAATCAGCTGGAAGACACCCAACCATTTCTCACCTGCAGCCCCAAAGGCAGCTTTTGGAAGCTAAAGGTGTAACTGTTTCAGTTGAAACGATAAGAAGAAGAGTTCGTACCAAGAAGTATACAGTAGGAGACAGTTATGGGTTCCCGAGTTATCCAAGCAGCACAAGATTGATCGACTAAATTGGTATCTTCATCACCAAAACTGGAACATTGAGAAATGACAAAATGTGCAATTTGCAAAAAAAGTCAGGATTTGTGAATTAAAATCAGATGATCCATGAAATCGTGTACTTAGGTCGAGAAAGACAAGCAAGAACGAAAACTGTGAGATCTGTTCACAAATATACAAGGGGAAGTGTAATGTTCTGGAGAGGGATTGTGATCCGTAAAAAAACTCCTTTAATTTTCATCCAATCAACTTTAACTGCTCAGAGGTATGTTGATAACCTGTAGTCAGGCTCTGGAGAGGTGCAACAGGAGAAAATTTAATTCTATTGCATGATAATGGACCTCTATAACTCTACATACGATTAGACTGACTACAGACATCATTAAAGCAGAAGGTATCCCTTGTTTGGAGTGGCCTGCTTGCTCACCCGAGCTTAAAGTATTTGTGGGATATGCTTAAAAGAAAAATTAGAGCTCGCCGGGATAATCCACAAAACACCGCACGGCTAGTACAAGCTACTCTTAAGGATGGAGCAACCTACCACATCAAAATGTTGATAATTCGATTAGGAGCGTACCCACACAAACTGAAGCTTGCATAAAGACTAGAGGTGATAACACTGACTAACCACAAAATACAAAAAAAAAATAAATAAAAACAATTTAAACATTATTCGTTTTACATTGAAATTTTGTATGCTATTGACTTTAAAACAACTACTTTCAATTTGTTTGTTAAGTACTTTATTGTTTTATTTAATTCTTATGTGTTTGTTATTAAATTGCCTTAAAATAAATATTGTTTGACTTCGTGTATTTGTTTTTTGAAATTCGCACGAAATAGTAAGAAACATCAGATGATTCCATATAAATTTGAGTGTATGTATTAGAAGTGGCCAAAGAATTAACGGAGAATGGGTTTACTCCAACCGAGATGCTTTTGCAGATTTTGTCGAAGAATTTCCCTATGTTGCAGTTCATTATGACGTCTTTTGCAGAACTATTCGTCACATTGTAAATGTTTATAGAGAAACGGGAAGCGTAAGTCACAAGCCAGGGGCAGGAAGGCCTAAAGTGCGAACTGAACAAAACATCAAACTGTTCGGGACAGTTATTGTAGATCAACCACATATGTACATAAATTCGGGATTTACATGAACAGATAGAACTTTCATAATATGGAACTTGCCAGTGTATTCTTCCAACAAGGATATTTCCAGCAAGATAGGGCTCGAATTCATACAACGCTGCAAAATTTTAATTTTATTGTGGACTTTTTCGACAATAGGGTAATATGTTTAAATACGCCTATTAAGTTCCCCCCTCGGTCCTGTGATTTTACTCCCTGCGATTTTTTTATATGGCCACATTTAAAAAATTCGATTTTTAAAACTCCTGCAGCAGATTTGGAAGATCTCAGACAAAGAATGGCGAATCATATTGAAGAATTGAATAATACTCCGTGGGATCTAAAAAATGTTATAGACTCAATGAGAAGAAGTATTACGTTATGTAGAGATGTCGGTGGTCGACATATGTATATAGTATCTTCATTAATTTTATTTATTATTGTAACTTAAATTTATGTTAATTTTTTTTATTTTTGGTTAAAGTTCTATGTTAAAGGTTTTGGCTGATTTTTTATATTTTACAATGTTAAGAGGAAACAGTAGCGACCAGCAGGTAGCAAAAACGCGTTCCAAGATTGCGGCTGTAATTTTGAATATTTTTTCGAGATATTTGGCACACTTATTCGTAATATAATAAAGAATGGCGGTAGAGAGCCCAATTTGAAAAATATATTAATATGTGGAAATTACTCTGTAATTAAATACTATATTAAAGAAACGAGCCTGTACCGCCATTAAGAAGAACAAAAAATTACACTTTCTTCAAATAAACTTTTTTATCCGATGCCTAGATTTTGTGTCATTTTGGAACTACTAAAATTCTTTATTTCACTAGTAGTTCCAAAATGACTCAAAATCTAGGCATCGGATAAAAAAGTTTATTTGAAGAAAGTGTATTTTTTTGTTCTTCTTAATGGCGGTACAGGCTCATTTTTTTAATATTTTATTTAATTACAGAGTAATTTCCACATATTAATATATTTTTCAAATTGGGCTCTGTGTTGCCATTCTTTATTATATTACGAATACGTGTGCCAAATATCTCGAAAAAATATTCAAAATTACAGCCGCAATCTTGGAACGCGTTTTCTCTACCTGTTGATCGCTACTGTTTCCTCTTAATCAAAATTAATTGATAAATCAATGATACAAATTCAGATTAAAACAAGACATACCTACGTAATTTTTTGCTGCGATAGCTTTGATGAAAGTAATAATGTGGATCACTCGTTATTTATGATCCGAATTGATGAAAGGAAGAAACATATACACAAACAAAGACAAATATAGCTACAAAGGAAAAATTCGGTCAAAAATTCGTACTATTAAGGAAACTGGTTAAAATGCAATTATTATTTTAATAAAATAAAAATATTTCCAAATAAACATGACAGTACACAAGAACTTACTTCGAATCAAAGAACAAATAAATAATCAAACAATGACTGTATTGGTCGATGGCATAGGAGATATAGTTTTAGATACAAAAGACAAGCTGAAAATATGGAAAAAGTAGATAGAATAGTTATTTTATGATCAAATAGAAAACCTCAACTTACTGGAGTATTCGTCAGAAGATCCACATCTGCAAGGTTTTCAATTTTTCCATTAGAACCCTATAAGGGTTTAGCTCTTAAAGCCATACAGCAATGTCGAGAATATGTAGCAGCATATTAGTTTTATATTAAGGTTAATGTCAGATCTCTATTAATGAAAATTTTCATTTGGTTTATAGAAGGTGGCTCTGGATTTTTCCGTATTTTTATTTCGTTATTTATATCCCAGTTATCGTTAATCTTGGCGCTCAAAAAGATGATATTGTAGACTCTTTATAACTTTATTCCATACGCTCAGATATTTATTGGTTCTAATACTGAGATCTTCGTCATCAATTTCCATCTTTTGCAAGACACGTTTCATCATTTTTTCGTGAGTTTTTTGTTCCAATGCCTTTTCTAAGTCTATAAAGCCCATCATATACCAGTTGGTATATATCCCTATATCTTTGATCCATGACCTGAAAACTTTAAACTCAACAAAAATACATACAATACAATACATATCTTCTTCTCTTCTTCTTCTTCTTTTATATAGGCAGTACTGCCTGTTTTTCTTCAACGGTGTCTTTAATTCTGCCCCTAAGTTGTCATTCCATCTTTTCCTTGGGCGTCCTATACTTCTCCTGCCTAACGGTGACTTGTCCCTGGCTATTCTTACTATCCTTGATTCTGACATCCTGCTTATGTGCTCATTCCACTCTTCTTTTCTGTTCTTTACCCAGGCATTTATATTGTCTACCCCACATATGCGTTTGATTTCCTCACTTCTTACCCTATCCTGTAGTCCTTTTCCAGCAATCCTTCTTAAGATCTTCATTTCGTTGGTTTCCAGATGTCTTCGTGTTTTGCTTTTATCTGGTCTTATTTCGGCCGTGTAAGTCATAACTGGCCTAATAACTGACTTATATATTCGGGCCTTTGTTTCCAATCTTAGGTGTTTGTTTTTCCAAATTGTGTCGTTTAGGCATCCGGCCGTTCTACTGGCTTTAATTATTTGGTCTTTTACCTCTTCTTCGATATTGTTGTCGGCTGATAGATTAATTCCCAAATATTTGAAAGTCATTACTTGTTGTATAATTTGATTGTCTAACTCCAATTTGCATCTTATTGGTTCTTTGTCAATTACTAAGCTTTTTGTTTTTTGGGCTGATATTTTCATATTCATTTCTTTTGCGCTAATGTTGAACTCGTGCAATAATCTTTGTAGGTCGTCTTCGCACTCTGCTACTAACACGGTGTCATCAGCTTAACAGAGTATTTTTATCTCTCTATTGCCCATTTTGTACCCTCTTTTTTCTTCACTTGTTTTATTATTGCATCCAATATTATGTTAAACAGTAGAGGGCTTAGTGAATCTCCTTGCCTGATTCCTGTGTTTGTTTCTATGGGTTCTGTTATTATTCCATTAATTACAATATTATTAATATTATTCAATATGACTTTCATTTCTATTTTATTTCTTACATATATGTCTTCTATTAGTTTTATGATATCCCGTGGTAAATTTTTCTCATATAGTAGGTGTATCACATCTTTTAATTGGATTCTATCAAACGCTTTCTCTAGATCTATGAAAGAGAAAAAGGCTGGTTTGTTATGTTCAAATGATTTGTCCACTATTTATCTTATCAATACAATAAATTATACAGATCAATACAATAAATTACAGATTGTCTCTTTTTTTTCAATGGCTGTTGAAGCCGTATTGAGAGAAACCTGGTACCCTGAAGATGTACCTCTACCATATATTGGCTCTTAACACAGGGTAGTTAAAATCTATCCTTCAAAAAACTCAAAATTGTCGGGTTAAGTTAAGGTAAGTTAAGTACATCCAAAAGAGGGTATATTTAAAAAATCTGACGATTTGAGCGGGCCGTAAGGAAATGGGCGAGTCAAAAATTTCGCAGAAAGAAAGCGAATATCTCGCGAAATAAAAGTAAGATCGAAAAACTAAAAAATACGTGTTCAATATTTTTCAAAAATTTATCTAATGATACCAAACACGACCCCCCAAGGAGAGAGATGGGGTGGAAATTTAAAATTTTAAATACGAACCCCGCGATATTTTGCGAAATGAACATCAGATCGAAATGAACATCAGATCAAAAAACTGCAAAATATACTTATTTAATATTTTTGAAAAAACTATCGAGTGGTATCAAACACGACCCCCAACGGAGCTGGGGTGGGGAGTTACTTTAAAATCTTAAATAGGAGCCCAAATTTTTCCAATGATTGTTGGAAATGGAAAATTAAATTTAGAAATAGGAAAGTCCCCACTAAAACGGAAAACTTTACTTAACTTTTTTTGGTTTTAGGACCTAATAATCGCAACCCAATGGGTCCCCATAACGCTCGAGTGATTGCAAATTTAGCATATTTTCCTCCGTACTATAAAAAATAACCAGTATTTCTTAAGAACTTCAACAACAATATGCTAAGAAAATCTGACAACAATGTAATTACCACTATATTATCGGCCGCATTAAAATACTTTTACCCACCAAAACTTATAAAAATCGTGCAAGCCGCTTCCGAGATACTTTCCAACGGTTCCGAGGCAGAGCCTATTTTACTTCAAATCAGGCCCGAGGCACTACATAATTTTCGGGCCCCTAACCAAAATTTAATATGTAGTACTAATAATAACAATAACTTTTTTAAAAGTATTAATTATTTAATAGAAATATAGTTGCACCAGAGATTCAAATTTTTGCTGACAATAAATAAAATTTATATTTAAATAATTAAACATTGTTTAAAGTGCAAAAACTACCGTGGAATTTCTATGTAAAGCATTATAAAGTCCTCACGTAAGTATATTGTAAACCAGCGGCTCCAACCACTAGCAGAAATAGTATATTGTACAACAAGAGAGAAAAAATACATATTTCTCACAAACGCAGAAGTTTGTTGGCACGAGCCGAGGTACGAGGCGAGTGCCGCAAATCAAGCGAGGGAGAAATATGTCGTTTTCTCATGTGTTTTACACTGTACTTTTTCTATGGATGCGTTTTTGTCAAGAGTTCAAACTTCAAAATTAAATAATTTAGGTGCTTTTATGTAGATTATATGCCAAAATGGAAATAAAATACATATTATACACATATGTAGGTATTTAACATTCTTAAGATTTATATACTTTTATTTATTTAAAATTATAGTTACCAGTTATATTTGAACAGTTTTGAAAGGTAATTCCGGGTATGTTTTGATTTGACACATTTTATTTGACAAAAATATTTGTAATTGTATTGTGCATGTTACCATGGAAACCGCGATTCTACGTATAGAACCCGTGAGAAAAAATATTTCTCACTGCAATGGCCGACTTTTCTCACAGCCTGAGAAATTGTTCGTTTTGAATGTATGTAAGTAGTGAGAGAAGTTGCACATTGTATAGCATCTATAGAAAATCGTATATTGTACAACAAGAGAGAAAAAAGACATATTTCTTACGAGCGTAGAAGTTTGTTGGCACGAGCCGAGGTACGAGGCGAGTGCCGCAAATCAAGCGAGGGAGAAATATGTCGTTTTCTCATGTGTTGTACACTGTAATTTTTCTATGGATGCGTTTTTGTCAAGAGTTCAAACTTCAAAATTAAATAATTTAGGTGCTTGTATGTAGATTATATGCCAAAATTGAAATAAAATACGTATTATACACATATGTATAGGTATTTCATATTCTTAATATTTATATACTTTTATTTATTTAAAATTATAGTTACCAGTTATATTTGAACAGTTTTGAAAGGTAATTCCTGGTAAGTTTTGATTTGACACATTTTATTTGACAAAAATATTTGTGTTTGTATTGTGCATGTTACCATGGAAACCGCGATTCTACGTATAGAACCCGTGAGAAAAAATATTTCTCACTGCAATGGCCGAATTTTCTCACAGCCTGAGAAATTGTTCGTTTTGAATGTATGTAAGTAGTGAGAGAAGTTGCACATTGTATAGCATCTATAGAAAAATATTATTATTAGAGAATATCAAACAAGCTTCAGCTGGGGAAGATCGACAATGGATCAATTACAGTCAAGCAAGTCTTGAGCAAATCATGGGAACACGACATTGATGTTCACAACGTGTTTGTAGACTTCAAACAGGCATACAACTCAGTCAAAAGGAAGAGACTGTACTATATTTTGGCTTAATTGGCAATAGGACACAAGCTAATTAAACTCATTAAAGCCACAATGAATGATGGATAAAGATGAAACTCAGGCATGTGTACGAGTTAAAAACCACAGGACAGATTTTTCAAAATCTTGCAGGGATTGAAGCAGGGAAATGGGCTGGCCCCAACATTGTTTAACCTGGCACTGGAATATGCGGTTAGGAAAATGCAAACTGGACGAGGAAACCTACTGACCAACAGAACCGTTCAACTGGCCGCTTATGCCGATGATATTATTATTATGAGTCAAACATCAACAGGAGCACAGGAAACATACGCAGAGTTAAAAACGCAAACGAAAAGGCTAGGTCTAGAAATTAACACAGAAAAAGACAAAAATAATGATACAGACGAGAAGAAATATAATCCCACAAAACATTATACATGAAGATGGCATTGAAACGGTTGGAAAGTTTAGATACCTGGAAGTAGAAATAATCTATGCAGACGGATCAGAAGATGGACAAATACGGAACTTATTTTGCGCTCTCACATAATATGTTATATCTAATATATATTGTATTTCGGTCTAAAAGTGTCCACCGAAATACAAATATGAGAATCTATAAAACCTTAATTTGACCAATAGCATGCTATGGCAGTGAAGCATGGGTCCTGAAACAAACTCGACACATTCCAAAGGAAAGTACTGAGGAGAATACTAGGACCTGTTAACTGCCAGTGCGAGAGAAAACGGAATCTTCAGAGTTCGATGCAGCAACGAGCTTTATCAACTTTATACGGAATCACCCCTGTCAGATAGAATAAAAAGATTGCAATCGGCCAGACATGTGATAAGAATGGGAGAAGATAGGCTACCAAAAAGAACAATGAACGTTATGATGCAGGGAAAGAGACCGGTTGGAAAACCAAGAAAGCGCTGGAAAGACACGCTGTAAGCAGCGATGTACAAGCATTTTTAGGAGTCCGTATATAAAGAAGAGCCGCGACAGAAACAAGGGTGGAGGTACTGACCAACAGAACCGTTCAACTGGCCGCTTATGCCGATGATATTATTATTATGAGTCAAACATCAACAGGAGCACAGGAAACATACGCAGAGTTAAAAACGCAAACGAAAAGGCTAGGTCTAGAAATTAACACAGAAAAAGACAAAAATAATGATACAGACGAGAAGAAATATAATCCCACAAAACATTATACATGAAGATGGCATTGAAACGGTTGGAAAGTTTAGATACCTGGAAGTAGAAATAATCTATGCAGACGGATCAGAAGATGGACAAATACGGAACTTATTTTGCGCTCTCACATAATATGTTATATCTAATATATATTGTATTTCGGTCTAAAAGTGTCCACCGAAATACAAATATGAGAATCTATAAAACCTTAATTTGACCAATAGCATGCTATGGCAGTGAAGCATGGGTCCTGAAACAAACTCGACACATTCCAAAGGAAAGTACTGAGGAGAATACTAGGACCTGTTAACTGCCAGTGCGAGAGAAAACGGAATCTTCAGAGTTCGATGCAGCAACGAGCTTTATCAACTTTATACGGAATCACCCCTGTCAGATAGAATAAAAAGATTGCAATCGGCCAGACATGTGATAAGAATGGGAGAAGATAGGCTACCAAAAAGAACAATGAACGTTATGATGCAGGGAAAGAGACCGGTTGGAAAACCAAGAAAGCGCTGGAAAGACACGCTGTAAGCAGCGATGTACAAGCATTTTTAGGAGTCCGTATATAAAGAAGAGCCGCGACAGAAACAAGGGTGGAGGCAAAAAATAAAAGAAGTAAGGCTCAATTTGGGCTGTAGTATCGTAGAAGAAGAAGAACAGGATGGGAGGACGAACTTCCTTTTTGCGCACTGTTGTCCAGGTCTCTTAATTTTTGCTTTTTTCGTTTTTCACTGCCACTTAAATGTTTGTAATAATAGCTCGAGCTTAGCTCGGCTTGGCTCGAGGCTCGGCTCGTTTGACGAGCCAAGCTTCGAGCTCAAGCCGATTCGTTTCTTACGACCTGAGCTTCAAGCCGAATCAAATTTTTTGCTAGCCGAGCCGAGCTGAACTCTAAACGAACCTAGCTTTCCTTAGCGAGCTTGTTAATATTTTAGCCAATACTTTTCCTAATTCATTTATTTCTCCTACGACTAATACTTTTGTTTGAGAATAAGTAATTCAGACTACAAATATGTATTTTCAATGTACAGTGTTTCTGTAAAATATGGAATAAATTAAATATCTCCTAAACTAAAAGCCTTCTGAAAAAAGTCTAAAACAAGCCGATTTTTCATTTTAATGACATGTTTTTATTTTATGTTTTTTTTTCATTTAATCTTTAAATAATAATATTTCAAAATAAACACAAAATTTTTCAAACACCACAATAATAATTATAAAATAGTTCAATCCAACTGAATAGATTGAAATAAGACCGATTCACACCTCAGCCATTTTCGGGTGGATGTCTAAATTTAGATAATAATAAATATAACGGGTTTCACTTTGGTTAAGGTTATTTGCTTATTGCCAGATGTTGGGGTTGCAATGTAGTGTCCCATAAAGTTCTCCTAAAAAAAATAATATAACCAGCTATTGTAGGTAGGTACTGCTACTGGTATACCTTTTAGTCAATCGACGTACCTTTATAAAATTGTAAGTAACATAAAGGTTAAAAAGGTTCGTAAAATAAAATAATTTTGAAAATGTATTTTGTTTCTTCAATAAAAATATTCTTTAAGTGATCTTTTCGGGCCCCAATAAAATGCGGGCCCGAGGCAGGGGCCTCATGGGCGTAGTGGTGAAATAGGCCCTGTTCCGAGGGTTTCCATACATAAAACTCACTCTTGTATATTTTTCAATACAATTCTATTTTTATAAAAACAACTCCCTTCTGATATTGAGTAGGCAATTGTAAAGGAATCCGAGACAGGGGTGAGTTGACAACGTCACTTTTCAGATCAAACTTATAAGTGCCCTTTTTGCATGCGTATAGAATTTCTAACAAATTGAATTGTGAACTGGCTGTCAAACTCTAGGGATTATTGGCTCTATCTCGTAGGGGAAACATATTTTTGAAGTGCAATGTGTTTATGAGAAATTCGTCGATATGTCATAGCACTATTTAAATATATTAATATAAAATTTGTAAAGTTACAAACGTGTAAAATTGATAAAGTTGATTACAAACTTAAAAATAGTAAAAAAATAGGATGCTTTTAATCATTTTTAAATATTTTTATTAATCACCTTGACCTAGGTATGTGAATGGGAGATAAAGTTAATGATTATTATAGAATTTAGAACACAACCTTTTCTGTAAAAATTAACATGCCACCTCTCATAGTCCCTGGCCAAATTATTATGACCAAATATAATTTTTTACAAAAATCAACTATTCCACTACGTTTTGCTTAAAATTATTTTTAAAGTTAATTTTTTTGTAATGTTAATGTTAATTTTATACATTAACTATAATATATTTAATATTAATCAGCAATAAAACATTTGAAAATATTACATATTTATATTTTTTTAATATTTTGTTCAGCTCCTAACCTTAATTCCATAGAAACTGATTGGGAGTTTTTACAACGTGCAATTTCAAATGAAAAAGCCAACAACAAAATTGTTTTGATTGGAAAACCACAACAACAAAAATGGAAGCAAAGTTCCTTTAACTGCATTCAAAGTATGCTAAGACGGGTAAAAGTGGTAATGACAGTTAAAGGGGGCTCAAAGAAATATTAAATAATTACACCTTTATAAAAAAGGACTTTTTATAAAAAAACGTTTTTATTATTTATAGGACCCAATATAAAATTATTTTGTTGTTTTAATTTCTATGTCATAAAAGAATTTTGTAATCGACTTTAAACTCATATAAATCAAAGAAAACTCCGATCCACTACCTTATAAATTTAAAGCTCAGAGCACGCATTTAACGCAAAAAAGGTTACAGCATAAAATCCACAGAATATAACACTGCGCAAATAGGGCTTTTCATCGATTGTAATTTGTTTCGAGCTTCTGTCATATATTGTATAATCTGTGTATAATTTTAATATACACGGATTATACGACATATAACAGAAACTCGAAAAAAATGACTGGAAATTTTAGACGAAGTGTTATCAAACAACGAAGAGTGTAGACATATTAACTCCTGTCGCCATATTCAAATATTTTGAATATATATCTAAAACAAAATATTTCATAAATTCACTTGCTCAACAATGGATGTCAATTATATTTCTTACACTCCCTATAGCACTTCTGTCTCCATGGAGAAAAATAGAGAAGACAGGCCGTAATTCAGCTTCCATGAAAAATGACCCCCAGTTTATCCACTATACGTGCGGCTCGAGAAGAAAATATGCAACATCCAAATTGTCAATTTCTTCAGAACCTTTAATTGATTTAACCTCTCACATATTATACCCCAATATAGGGATGTCAAAAACCCCAAAAAAAAGCCTAGCTTAGAAAAGCCGTGAGACCAGCTTTTTCAGCGATCAAACAAGATGGGTGAGAAGCCGCTTCCGGCTTCTTCTCCAAAACAGCACTCTTAGAGTACACCATGTACTCCAGCATTAACAACTTTGTTGAATCCGATTATATATTATAGGATAATGGAATTTCCTCATATGTACACCCCGCACCGCCTGTCATCACCCGCAACCCCTTTATAGCCGAGAAAAATAACACATTTACTAGATTATCCACCCAATGACGTCATGCTACCTTTCCATTCATCAACGTAATTCGCGATTGAAACGGAATATAGAGGGCAGGTCGAATGCAAGAAAATGGCCGATATAAATGGTATAAACAAACATTCAATTGAGGAATAGAACAATACCGATTTGATTTAAAATATTTTAATGTACTCATAATGCTAAAATTTACTAAAAATTTCTTAATAATGACCAAATTCCATTCAAATCAACAATTTTCTGGTTTGTTTATACCACTTATAGTAGTTTAAATTTATTCCACCAGAGGTCAGCTACTTTGTTTTTCATCGCGAATATCTATGATCGGTGTCAACACGAGTTTAGAAAAGAGAAGAGGACGAACTTCACGTCATACATAACCTACGAATGTCAGATATTTTCAAATGTAAACATTTTAATATTTTGTTGATTAACTGTTATCAATCTAATTGTTGTAATAATTGTCCCGCATGTAATTATCGTAAGTGCAGTGTACACCAGTCACCTGATAAACAGGAAACATATACACGCTAAACAGGAATCTACTAAGTATTCGGAAAACAGTAGAATCTGTTCTGCTTACTAAATCCATCCGAGGCTTTTAATAGTGTCGTTCAGCGGGAATACATCTTACTATCAACCTACCCCTCACAAGGGACTCCAAATCTATAGACACCATTCCAGAACAACAACAACTCAAAATAAACAACAAATCTTCACACAGTACAACGTAAGTAAGCATAATCCTCCCTCTAAACCGCTAGACCATAAGCCCTATCAACAAATGTTAAAATATCAACATGACTTAAACTTTAAAACCGAACATTAGGCCGTCACTAGGCATGCATTAAGTTAAAATAACAATTGTCATGTTACGACGCAACAGGGTTGTTACAAGACCGAAACGGACGTATCGGGATGGTATATCATCTCTGAACTAAAATAAAACAGAGGCTGTTTTTAGTTTTTTATTTTACTCATATTTTGAGTACACGGATTCAACTTTCGTTGGAATTTTTCCTAGACGAATAGAGGGAATGTGACTGCATATTGTAGAGTCCCTGTCATCTCCTTTATTCGTCTCCTTGTTTTATAAATTGTAAAAGGTGAAGTTGAAGGACGTTACCAGAAAGTGGTTCCACAAGAAATTTCAGATTTATTGTTTAGATATGGGACTTCTCGTTTCTCTATAATTTATTAGTTTTTAAATTGCTTGGTGCAAATAAGGCATTAATCACCTTTCTAATTAAAAATTGTTGCTAGACCCTATAACTAAATCGGTGTTATACTCAGTTTAATGACGTTATCAAAAGTTGTGAAAAAGGTTCATATTTAGTATACATTTCAAACTTTTGATTGCATTGAAATGTTGTGGCGGTTACTTTAAAACTTTTAAATTAGAAAGTTGAGTTTTAGTTTTTATAGAGCGGAATGATAGCTACAAATTTTCTAAATTAAACATACAACTTTCAATGAAAATAAGTAAAGACTTTTAAAACGCTGCATTTACACGAGACAATGTTGATGGTTTTCTTATTAATCCATTTACGTTGTCTGTTTACCGGATTAAACGTAATCAATAACAAAACTGTCATCGTAAAACTGAGTGTATATTGACAAACTAAACGAAATAATTAAAAACTACCAGAAAGTTACCAAGCTCCTATACAAGTAATAGCATTGTTGAAAATGAAACGATAAAATTACTTTAAAAAGTATAAAACTGCCAAAAGGCAAATACCTACTTAAGCTCATCGAAATACAGATTACACAAAAGGAGAATTATATTATATATACAAATAATACCGAAAAATAACACATAAATAAATGACGAAGTAGTTTTCAATCCTAATAGTAAATTATTAATATTGAAAATATTAAAAATATTACTAAAAGATTTTTAAATTGAAAACTTATAGGTACACTTTCCTGGTGACACCTCCAAGACTTCTACAATTTGCAAGTCAAATGGATGCTGCAGAGAAGACGACAGGGAAGGAATTCTACACTATGCAATTCACATCCCCCGTCTGCAGCTGGTAAAGTTCCAACGGAAAAATGCACCTAGTTACTCTACGGAGTAATACGACTATAAAATAAAAATGTATACCATTTTTATTCAGTTGCAATGCGAAGGCAAAACAATCTTACTTTTCAATTAGAATACGGAGTACAGTCCAGTCCCTTGAATCGCGATTTTCGGCTCTTATTGGAGCCTTCATCGGAAGGAACGTAGGCACTGTTCTCCATATTTTAACTGATTAGTATCGAGAGGTTTTCCCACCCATTGCAACTGAAGTGATGATAGTAGGTGGCTAGCGCCATCTGGCATTGAAAGACGAAGTAGTTTTCAATCCTAATAGTAAATTATTAATATTGAAAATATTAAAAATATTACTAAAAGATTTTTAAATTGAAAACTTATTGGTACACTTTCCTGGTGACACCTCCAAGACTTCTACAATTTGCAAGTCAAATGGGTGCTGCAGTGAAGACGAGAGGGAAGGAATTCTACACTATGCAATTCACATCCCCCGTCTGCAGCTGGTAAAGTTCCAACGGAAAAATGCACTTAGTTACTCTACGGAGTAATACGACTATAAAATAAAAATGTATACCATTTTTATTCAGTTGCAATGCGAAGGCAAAACAATCTTACTTTTCAATTAGAATACGGAGTGCAGTCCAGTCCCTTGAATCGCGATTTCCGGCTCTTATTGGAGCCTTCATCGGAAGGAACGTAGGCACTGTTCTCCATATTTTAACTGATTCGTATCGAGAGGTTTTCCCACCCATTGCAACTGAAGTGATGATAGTAGGTGGCTAGCGCCATCTGGCATTGAAAGACGAAGTAGTTTTCAATCCTAATAGTAAATTATTAATATTGAAAATAATAAAAATATTACTAAAAGATTTTTAAATTGAAAACTTATTGGTACACTTTCCTGGTGACACCTCCAAGACTTCTACAATTTGCAAGTCAAATGGATGCTGCAGTGAAGACGAGAGGGAAGGAATTCTACACTATGCAATTCACATCCCCCGTCTGCAGCTGGTAAAGTTCCAACGGAAAAATGCACCTAGTTTCTCTACGGAGTAATACATTTTTGGGTATTTTATAGTCACAAAATGGTATACATTTTTATTTTATAGTCGTATTACCCCGTAAAGTAACTAGGTGCATTTTTCCGTTGGAACTTTACCAGCTGCAGACGGGGGATGTGAATTGCATAGTGTAGAATTCCTTCCCTCTCGTCTTCACTGCAGCATCTATTTGACTTGCAAATTGTAGAAGTCTTGGAGGTGTCACCAGGAAAGTGTACCAATAAGTTTTCAATTTAAAGATCTTTTAGTAATATTTTTAATAATTTTCTATTAGGATTGAAAACTACTTCGTCTTTCAATGCCAGATGGCGCTAGCCACCTACTATAATCACATCAGTTGCAATGGGTGGGAAAACCTCTCGATACGAATCAGTTAAAATATGGAGAACAGTGCCTACGTTCCTTCCGATGAAGGCTCCAATAAGAGCCGGAAATCGCGATTCAAGGGACTGGACTGCACTCCGTATTCTAATTGAAAAGTAAGATTGTTTTGCCTTCGCATTGCAACTGAATAAAAATGGTATACATTTTTATTTTATAGTCGTATTACTCCGTAGAGTAACTAGGTGCATTTTTCCGTTGGAACTTTACCAGCTGCAGACGGGGGATGTGAATTGCATAGTGTAGAATTCCTTCCCTCTCGTCTTCACTGCAGCATCCATTTGACTTGCAAATTGTAGAAGTCTTGGAGGTGTCACCAGGAAAGTGTACCAATAAGTTTTCAATTTAAAAATCTTTTAGTAATATTTTTAATATTTTCAATATTAATAATTTACTATTAGGATTGAAAACTACTTCGTCTTTCAATGCCAGATGGCGCTAGCCACCTACTATCATCACTTCAGTTGCAATGGGTGGGAAAACCTCTCGATACGAATCAGTTAAAATATGGAGAACAGTGCCTACGTTCCTTCCGATGAAGGCTCCAATAAGAGCCGGAAATCGCGATTCAAGGGACTGGACTGCACTCCGTATTCTAATTGAAAAGTAAGATTGTTTTGCCTTCGCATTGCAACTGAATAAAAATGGTATACATTTTTATTTTACATAAATAAATGTTTAAATTCTCAGACCAAAGAAAAAGAAATGGATGACCGAAGAAATTCTAAGCATGATGGAAGACTTAAAAAACAAAGAATAAAAACACAAAATGAATAAAACATATTATTTCTTATTAAAATAAAAGAGCTATTAGAATAGCCAAGGAACAAATATTAGACTTGCTCACAATCCGTTTATTGTACATACTTTGGACGACTGGTTTCGAACAATAAACTTTGCTATTACTCTGGGCTAATTAGCAAAATACAAGGATAAGTTATTTAGCAGCAATTTTATTACTGGAATTGAATCTTATGATTCTATATATTAATAATATTGGTATGCAAAGTCCGCAGATCAGATAGTATACTACTTTTTTTATAAACAAAATGGCGCCCGAAAATCGTGTTTTTTCAATTTTTGCTCTATAACTCCAAAGATTTTATTAACTTTACACCAAAAACACCCAAATGAAAATTCACCGTAATTAAATTCTTCATAGAGATGTGTTTTTCCCTATCTACTTCGATGAAAATTTTTCCCGGAAAATGCGGGTTTTTCCAACAAAATCCTTAATTTTCAACTAAAATTTTAGGTAAGTAATTGTTTATTAAAAATTAAATAATTTGGTAATATAAAAGCTGTTTTCGAATAGATTATAATTCATCATGTATATACCTACAATGTATATACATTCATTATCATCATCATTTGGTTCTACAACTTTGTGTGTCTTGGCGGCGTTTACTATTTCCTTTCATTATTGTCGGTGCTAAGCAGCTATTTCTCATTACTGTACTCCCATTTTTCGTAGATCAATGGCTACTGCGTCCTTCCATCTTTTTCTTGGGCGACCAACTGACCTTTTACCATCGGGCCTTGGATCCCAAATTATTAAATCATGATTCGGGAGTGCTCCTCGTAACACTCAACGTGTCTTCGATTGTTTATTTCTATTAATAGTGCATCTTTATTGTGATTTTAGTATAGTTCGAAAACCTAATGTGACGTAGCCTTCCAAGAGATTTTTTTTAAAAGATATACCTTTTATAAAGGATTTTAACAATTTTTTTAAAATTTATTTAACCCAATTTTATGTCGACTTTTTGCTAAAGAAAAACTTTCTGGGTTCTTTCTATCAAATCCCTAAAAGCTATATCTCCACCCGACATTTCCTAGTCAAGCAGGATAATGAATACACAAGCCTAAGACCAATAGTCTAAGACAAGCCTAAGAAGGAATACCACAAGGAAGTGTCTTGGGACCGATATTGTACTTGCTCTACACTGTTGACCTATCGTTAAGTAATAAAACAACGTGTGCAACTTTTGCTGATGCCACCGCTGTACTAGTATCTCACCATGAACCAATCACAGCATCCAAAACCAGTCAAAAACACCTTAACAATATCCAAAGATAGCTTAAAAACTGGAAGATAAAGGCAAATGAGAGTAAATCCACCCATGTAACATTCACAATGAAAAAACAAACATGTCCATCTATAACTCTGAATGAAACACAGCTCCCACAAACTGATAATTCAAGTACCTAGGAATCCCCCTTGATAGGAGATTAACTTAGCAAAAGCACATTTTTACAAAAATAAAACAACTAGGAATGAAAGCCGAGGAATATACTGGATCATCGGTCGTAAACCTTAACTATCTCTTGAAAACAAACTGCTGATATATAAAGCTGTATTAAAACCAGTGTGGACCTATGGTATCCAACTTTGTGGGACAGCTAGTCAAACAAACCTATAGAAATACTGCAGAGATTCCAGAACAAAGTCCTTAGAACAATGCTGAATGCTTCTTGGTACGTGCCAAACTATGTGATTGAGCAAGACCAATGTGCCATCCATAAAAACGTTAATAACAGAATATTTTCCAAGAGACTGGAAGCTCATCCAAACGAGTTAGCCAGCAACTTTACTGATGTTTATAATGATGTACGACGCTTGAAGAGATTCAAAATAGTGGACCTAGCAAGAAGTTTCAAATAATCTGTGATAACTAAACTTGTTTAATTTGTTTAAATTTAATTTATGTAAAGGGGCTGATCACTGGATTTCCCTCTCTACAGGTAAAATTTTCAATTTCTGTCAAATAATTTACCTATTATTATTAGTTAGGGACAGATTGTAAATATTACAAAGGAATTTAAAAAAATTCGACATTGCGCTAAAATGAATCATTTTAAAGTTATAAGCAAGGAAGGTAGAAAAAAAACAATGCTTTTTATTAATTTTAAATATTTTAACTTTTTGAAGTTATACTTCTTTACGATCGAGAGTGAAATTTTATAATGCCGGGCGCATGCGCACACAGGCAGGATGTATTTCGTTGCTAATCTTTCAAGATATGTATTTATCAGCGCTGTCAGCATATACAGCGCTTTTTTATTTATATTATTTATTATAATTTTTGTGTCTTTGGATTTGTCTTCCTCAGGAATAAGATATTTTATAATATTAGTAACTATATTTAAAGTATTTTGTATACTTCACTTGGTCTATTAAATTTTTCAGTATGTATGAGAAAACTTGTAACATGTCAAAGCAAAAGGAATATAGCTCAATGGTAGAGCGTGTGAACGGAGTTCAAGAGATCCCGGATTCAAATCCCGGACGATGCGTATTCTTTTTTTTATATTTTTGGTATCGTTTTAATAAAAAAAAATTAAAAGTGGTAGGTAAAGAACGTTAGTTTAATATTGAAGTAAAATACGAATTAACGTTAATGTAACATGTTACATATATTAATTTCGTTGAAATCATAATAATAGAAGTATAACTTCTTACGTGCGTACAAAGTACACACACATTCTTTTTTTTTACTAATATTACTGACCTATTTGAGACAGAGGCAAAGTCAATTATCCTTACTGAAGTTGGCACACAACTTTTTGGAGAATGCCATCTCTCACATATCCACCCTGGTATATTAACGGTGTTCCGAATAAATAGGCCAAACTAGACTAGACATTAAAAATTCCCATTACAGTTAACTAAGAAAACAAAAATAATAATTTCCCATTAGCAGTTGACAAGGTGGCGTCCTGAAATCATTTACATTTCAATTAAGAATTCCGCTTGCATCATAACCATCGTCATCAGCCATTTCATGTATACAAAATTCAAATGAAGCTTCCAGAGCAAAATAGAACTAAAATGAAATTAACTTAAGTATCTAATTATACTTAATCTGATAAAGTAGAGGACCTATTAAAAATTTGCATCTGTTTACGTTATCTGCTTTGCATTATAGAATAACTTTTTTGGCCTGTTTAGCTTTTAATATGGATAATCCAATAATTTATTAGATTATCATTAAACATAATTAGTTGAACATAGAAACTGAAAAAAGTAAAAAATAAAGTTACAAATAAGAAATACATACCATGAAATTTTATGAAATTGTTTTTTATAAAAGGGAAAGATGAAGTCGCTCTTTACATCGGTGAGTAGATAGGTAAGTAGGAGGACCTTAATATCCTCTCTCTCTCTCTCTCTCTCTCTCTCTATCTCTCCCTCTCTCTCTCTCTGTCTCTCTCTCTCTCTCAATCTCTCTCACTCTCTCGCTCTCTCTACTCGCTCTCTGTTTCTTAGCTTCAAATTTGCATACACTCGTGATTAGTGACTCGTTCAAGCCCTTTCAACTACAGCCCTTTTAAAAAATAAGCACTTTGAACCGATGAAACTTACAGATCATATAAACATTACATACGAGTAAAGCAACTTGTGGAGCGGTAACGATTAATTTCTTTTGGGATGCTAATTTGAGGGTAATTTTCAAGTAGTTTTCCAAAAATTAGTAATTTGCATGCTTTTGATGCAAGAAACTTATGTAAAAAACAGAAATAAAGCTTTTTTATACAGACTAATAAAGTTGTAATGAGTTTTTTCCAAAAATTGCTTCATTTTTTGGTTATTTCACGTTGAAATATTTGATTTGGAATTTGACGAATATGAATCTATTTCTCATTAGTTACCACTTGGCTCCTACTAGCTCTAGAGACCTCATACATACACCAATAAAAAAAAATTATACTCTATATTTTTGCCAAGTTATTTTTTCGATAAAATATTTTTTTGAGTTAATTGCGAAAGAGCGTCGAAAACGTGATTTTTTTGATGAAAAATGAACATATTAACTGGAAAATAGCTCGAAAAGTATTAACTTAGTGAAAACCCGCTAGGAATAGAACGAAAGTTGCTTAGAATTAGTTTATTAATTTCCGGACTTATTTTTAACATTAGTTTTTTCACCCCTGAGAAGGGGTGAAACAACACCCCAGGACAAAAGCACACATTGGCACAATATCACTTTTTTGACGTGTTAGCTATATGTAGATCATGTTTCATGCCAATTCAAGTGGTCCTTTAAAATTTAGAGGTTTTGTAATATTTTACCGTTAGTGAATGAACTATATATGGAATCAATATTCGGGATTCTAATAGGGAACTTGCATAAATTTTTAAGTTCGAAAAAAATGTTATAAATCACAACAGAACATAATTTAAAACATGTATCGAAGATAAGTTTTGTTTGTCTTTCGTTTGGCCCCTAAAGACGATTAAACATTCAAATTAAAACAGGTGGTCCAAAACGCGTCGTGACGTCACTTGGTTTTACGTTTACATTTTTCCAATAATGTAAACAGAATTTTAAATTAGACGTTATAAACGTCACTAGAAAATACATTTATGTGACGTTACAAGTGTTTTTGATCGTTTGAACTATTCATAGAAAATGTCTACTTTTACAAAATGGTTTTATTTTCAATAGTAAACCTTCGTTCCTTTTCTCCAAAAACAGTATAAAACTCCAATTTTAACAAACTGGTATATATTATTACAATGACAAACGATAAATGTCATTAGAATATAAATATTTTTGACTTAATCCACGACGATGAACTGGCCAAATACCCAAGTAGGTGGAGGCCAATAAACTAAAGAAGGAGAAGAAGAATATACCTAAAGGTTGTGTCTAGGTATACGCTAACGTGTACGCAAATAAAAAAGTTAGAGTGTCAGTGATTTCTTATTTTTTATTTGTTTAGTGTTTGTTTTTAAATTAACTATGGAGTGTGGACAATTATTTAGTTCTTTTAATGAGTTTAAGAACATTTTAAAACAATACGAAAAAGATAAGAGACTATAAATTAATATATATTTTTTTAGTTATAAATGAAATAGTATTACCGTCCAAGATTAAAATAAGAGGAAGACCTAAAGCTTTCACAATAATAATTAATTTGTTCTGAAGCTATTATATTTGTGGCATTTTTGTAATCAACTATTCTAAATGGGAACTAAGCCACAATTTAACTAAAAATTGATTTTATTAACGTTTCGACGTCTAAACCGGATGTCGTTGTCAAAATACAAAATATTATTAAATTAAACAAAAATGTTATTGCATAGTAAAAATTTTTTTCTAATAATTTATTTAATCTGACTAATTTTTTTAAACGTTAATAAAATAATTTTTTTAGTTAAATTGTGGCTTATTTTGTATTTAGAATAGTTGATTATAATAATTCACTTACGTATAAAAATTATTTTAACAATATTTTGTACCTACATGTCATGTCAACTAAATACATATAATTATTTTGCTAACCTAAATATATACTTTTATATATATATATATATATATATATATATATATATATATATATATATATATACATTGATTTATTAAAATTAAGTTTGAAACATCTGAATAGTTCTGCTTCCCTTCCCTTAACAAATATTTTTCTATTAAACAAACACTAAATATATCAAAATAGCATGTACCAAAATATATAGTCACTGCGCAAGCTAAATAATGATGTCACTGGCTTGATGAAGTTTTATTTGCGTCTACCTACCTTTTTTATTTTCGTACAGGTTAGCGTGTACCCAGACACAGCGAAATATAACCATAATCAAAACTAATGCAAAACTATGTGACGTCACGGGCCGTTTGAACTGTTTTATTCCGCAGAAGACTTTAAATATGTATTTCTAAGTTATTACGAGTTTTTGAAGCCTGAAATTTTGGAAATCTCATTTTTAAACAAAACTGAACATTATTATCTAATAAAAAAAAGTGCAAGTTCCCTATTACCTACATGAATATACAGAATGTTAGTGTTTGATTAGATATAACCCACTGAAGGGAGCGCGAAAATCGGCAACATTGCTTATGAGAATGAGTTGCACTTCCAGTGTAGAATGACGAATGACAATGAATCGGCGCGAATCAGGTGCATTAGGTGAGTAGCGGAGAAGCAGTATCGCCATTTATAGTGCGTATATCTAATTTTAAACTAAACAGTCTGTATTACATTTTGGATTAAGACTTTTGCATCGTACGTACTACAGTACTACGTATAAAATAGGTTCTATGAAGCATCATATATCATATTTATCAAGCTAACAACGTTATAATATTTCGTTTTAGATTAAAACTTTTGCTTCGTACACTACTTTAAAAATATGGTATATAAAGTACAATATCGTCTTTATCAAGCCATCTAACCTAATGTTTCTATAATTTATAAAAGCCTCACCCACTCCCAAGTAGCTCGGAGCGCTTTTTAATTCCTTCTTTGTTTAAAAGTTTTGCGTGTAGTACGTTAATAACTTGGGAAAGATAAAGTCGCTCTTTACATCGGTGAGTAGATAGGTAAGTAGGCGGAAGTTAATACACCTCTCGCGCTTTTCCACTGAACTTTGATATGTTGTGAAGTCTCGAAGCTAAACTCTTTACCTTACCGTGACAGAATTAATAGTGAATAGTTCCCTCGGCGAATTATTTACTTTGTAACCTCTGTTAGTAATCTCGCAGGCAACATTTTCGATTCAAGTGGGAAATACCCTCAAAGACGTACATTTAATTAAGAGTTTAATGTCGGCTAAATTACACAGTACTAAAAATTACTTCTAGTTATGCTTTTACGATAAATGTTCAGTATTTATTTTGACCTTTGACTTATATTATATTAATTGATGGATTCGTCCGTTACTTGATGGAAGTTCATTTTATCTAACAATAAAACACTGAAAACTTTTGTTTTCTATACTTCCACAAAATTTATTATAACTATGTGACTACAGCTATTTCGGCAGAGTGCCTTTCTCAAGTGATTTAGTTTACAATGTGTTTGCCTTTTTAAGGTCTTTAACTGAAGAGGTTGAGGAGTGGGGAGCTGTTTGTCTCGAGTTGTTCATTCAGAATTATATCTGTATTTTTTAATTTATTATTTTCCATAGATTCTAATAAAGATAGCTTAAGGCCTTTATTTTGAATGTGCAGAATTTGAAACTCTTCATTAAAAGAATTATTATGATCTAGAAGGTGAAGTGCGTATGTATAAGTGTCTGTTTTTCTATTGCTGAAAGCCCTTTTGTGTTCTGTTCACATTTTACACCTTCTTGAAATGTGCATAAATCAAGACTATTTTGAATTCAACAATCAAATATATACACACAGCAGTGCAGGACTTATTATGGGTAATCCTCTAAGCCCATTGCCAGCAGAGTGATATATCTCGTATTTATGAACCAGCTTGAAACAATAATTTCTAAACATCCCGTATTTAAACAGTTCTTATATTGGTGGAGATACGTGGATAATATACCATGATGAGTATGCTTTACAAGAACTAACAGGGAACTTGACCAATTTCTATCATACATTAATTCACTTCATAGTAATATTGAGTTTATAATAGAAACAGAATAGAATAAGTCCATAAACTTTCTAGATGTAACAATTACCACTACACAACAAACATGAGTTCCCGTATATCATAAACTTACCCATACTGGCACATCTATACACAATTCATCATCCCTTCCTACACAACACAAATTAGCAGCCTACCATAGCATGATACATAGATTGACAGAAATTCCCATGTCAAAAAATAACTTCGAAATAGAACTGAACATTATTAAACAAATAGCAGTAAACAATGTCTTTAAATAACAAACGATTAATAAAATTTTAAACCCAAAACTCCATAAGAAAGCCCTGAAGTTAGTCTATCTACCACCACAGAAAGAACCCAATACCTTCTGCTCTATCACATATACTGGCAAGATAACAACAAAAATAGCTAGGTACATAAAAAAGAACGGAATAACACCAGCTTTCAGAACTAATAACAACTTAAGCAAATATATTAAGAACAATAAGAGCCGAAAGAGAAAACAACTACAGAGTGGTGTCTACAAACTAACTTGTGGTGACTGTCCGAAAACTTACATCGGTCAAACTAACAGAACCTTTGACAAACGGATAGCAGAACACTAAAGGGCTTTCAACAATAGAAAAACAGACACTTCTACATACGCACTTCAAGTTCTAGTTCATAATCATTCTTTTAATGAAGAGTTTCAAATTCTGCATATTCAAAATAAAGGCCTTAAGCTACCTTTATTAGAATATATGGAAATTAATAAATTTAAAAATACAGGTATAATTCTAAATGACCAACTCGAGACAAACAGCTTCCCATTCCTCAACCCCTTCAGTTAAAAACCTTAAAAAGGCAAAAACATTGTAAACTAAATCACTTGAGAAAGGCACTCTGCCGAAACAGCTGTAGTCACATAGTTATAATAAATTTTGTGGAAGTATAGAAAACAAAAGTTTTCAGTGTTTTATTGCTAGATTATATTATACTAATACAATTATAACAAATTACATTCTTTCATTTTATCTTTATACCATTTCTTTTAACCCATAATGATATCGGATTTCGGCTAGCGATTTTAATGTCCATTCACCTATCCCTTTCCTTCTCTTTTATTTTCTGCCATTATTTTCAATTCCTAGAGTGATTTTGTTTACCTGTTTCCGCCTCTACTACTTGATGTATCCATTTTTTTTTCTTGGTCTGCCTCCTTTCCATTGCAATTATCCTGCTCTTATATTTTTCCGAAATTGTCTAGTTTTCACTTACATAAAGCACAGTCGGTATCATTATCGTGTTATATATTTTTATCCTTGCCTCTCTTCTAAGATCTCTTTTTCCAAATATTGGGGCTAACACATAGTATAACTTGTTCCATTTCTTTGTGCTATTTGTTATTTCAGTCTATTTTTCCGTTGGTAATAATTATTATACGTCCCATATATTCGTAAGTTATAACTATTTCCTATTCTAAGTTTTTACATTTTATCTTTATTTCATTTTCTTCCTTATCTTATTAGCCGCGGATTATCATTATCTTACCCTTTTTCCTCGTTTATTTCCAATTTTAGTTCTCCTATTTGTTGTATCAATATATACATTAGTTTATGCATGTCATTCTCGGAAATATATTATCGGACCATATCGTCCGCAAATATTAAGGACTCTACAGGGTGATTGATTAGTAGGGTAAAGTTCAATAGCTCGCTATATAATAGATAGCAATAAAAGTTAATAACAAAAATTTTAGCCACCTTTGAGCCTCACATCACAAAGTTAGTTAGAATGTTACAGGGTGTTCGATAACACAGTGGCAGACCTAACTTATGTTTTTTTAAATGGAACACCCTCTATTTTATTTTAAATTAGAAATCCTGTTAGCTTCCCCATCACAAAAATATAAAGGTTTGTTATGTTATACAGGGTATTTACAAAGTTATATCCAATTTTATATGAAAATCGTGACAAGTTCAACTCCCTGTATAAATAAAAATAAGCAAAACAACAATGGTTTATTAATGCCATATTTTTTTAGCGTATTGTCTAAATTTTCTAGAATGGTCGATATTGCTAATTTTCTTTATATCAAACACAGGGTGAGTCAAAGCGCAAGTATATTATTTTCTCAGTAATTTTAAATAGAACACCCTGTATGTTATATCACTATTGAAAAGTACCATTACCGTACTTCAATTTTTAGATAACATTCCCTATGTCTAAATTTATTAATTTTCGAGATATTTTCATTTTTCAATGGACCAATAGCGTGGCCACCCAAATCACCAGAATTTATTTTTGGATTTAATTTAACTGGACTGATTTTTTTGGGGTTACGTTAATAATGAAGTTTATAAAATACCTCCAACAAGAAGGGATGAGATGAAAAATAGAATACAAAGTGTATTTCGATGTGTTAATTTACAAGTGCTCCGTAGAGTAAGTAGCTCATTCAATGATCGTTTTTAGACGTACATAAATGTGTTAGGAGATAATTTTGAACACCTTATGTAATTAAATATTAAACATATTTTATTAAAAGTAGCTTCTAATTTTCTCAAACATGTTTTTTTGCAAAATGTATTACTGATAAATTATATTTCGTTCTTTATTTTTTACATTGCTACATTTACATACAAAAGTAGTGTTTAATTGTCTTCACAGATTCACACAGTATTTTGTGTTTGTGTGTTTTTTGTAAAATTTATTACTAATTTTCTTTGTTTATTTGTTGCATTTACATAAAAAGATAGTTTTTAATTGTTTCAAAAATGTTGCATGAGGTGGTTGTGTTTTTGTTTGTAAAATGTATTACTAATACATTATTTTTATTTCTTTATATGCTACAGTGTTACATTGATTACCGGATTGATAATCGGTAATCTTCAATTGTCAATTCAGTCATGGCTTACTAAAAATTTAGATAAATTTATACACCTAAAATAATTTGCTCTGAAAAATGAAAGTATCTCGAAAACTAATAAATTTGGGCATAGGGAATGTTATATAAAAATTAAAGTACGTTAATGTTACTTTTCAATAATGATATAAAATACAGGGTGTTCTATTTAACATTACTGAGAAAATAATGTACTTGCGTTTTGACTCACCCTGTATTTTATAGAAAGAAAATTAGCAATATCAATAATTCTTAAAAATTTTGACAATAAATAAAAAATATGGCATTAATAAACCATTGCTCTTGTGCTTATTTTTATTTATACAGGGAGTTGAACTTGTTACGATTTTCATACAAAATTGGTTATAACTTTGTAAATGCCCTGTATAACATTACAAACCTATATATTTTTGTGATGGAGAAGTTAACAGGATTTTGAATATAAAATAAAATATAGGGTGTTCCATTTAAACAAACATAAATTAGGTCTGCCACTGTGTTATCGAACACCCTGTAACATTCTAACTAATTTTGTAATGTGGAGCTCAAAGGTGGCTAAAATTTCTGTTATTAACTTTTATTGCTATCTATTACTATAGCGGAGCTATTGGCTTTAACCTACTAATCAATCACCCTGTATTGTTACCGGTTGTAATCAGTGGTATCCTATTATTATTTATAGTTGTTTGGTTCTTACTCTAGTATTTTTCATATAGTTAATTACTGTTATGAATATCAAGCTAAGACTATCTCTATGTTTAATACCTCTTTTTCAATTAAATTGTTTTGATCTTTCCCCTGTTATTTGTTCTCTTCCTCTTACCCACTTGTGAGTACTTTCTATAATTTCTAACAAATGTACCTATTTCTTTTCCTCAAGCATTTCCCTATATTTACCTTTCATCGTGTCAAATTCTGCTCTTAGGTCTATGAATGCTAATACTAGATTTCTCCGCGTGTCTATGCTTCTCTCTATTAACTTCCTAATGATATATTTATTTATTAATAACAGATACAAACAGGTTTCCCTACTTACATGTATCCGTACCTACAATGACAACAGTTTAGTACAACATGCACATAATGTAATAATTCGAGGTAATAGAGACAAGAACGACAGATGTTTACCAGCAAAAACGTTAAAAATAATAATAAAAAAACCCCTCTTTATATTATTCATGCAATAGACGTTTAAATAATTGCAAGTTTATTCCAAATAATTCCAGACAAGTGGTTGTTGTTAAATCGTTGTAAATTTGGCACATTTTATTAAGTGGGCTAGAAGTATTTACAAAAAATAATATGTTTCTTGGACGGGTTCTGTGATCCGGGATACAAAATTGTATTTGCCCCAAAAGATCAGGCGAGTCTATTAAGTGATTACATAGTTTATAGAGAAAAATTAAACAACGTTGAAGTCTTCTTTGCTCTAATTTTTTTATATTAAATTCTTTTCTTAATGGTTGATACGAATCATATTCTGGCGATATTTTATGCTTTTTGTAAAATAAATATTTAATAAACTTGTTTTGAATTGATTCAATTTGGCGCATGTGACCACTATTTATTAAGGTACTCCAGACAATACTCCCAAATTCTAATTTGCTTCTAACAAATGAATTAAAGAGCCGTTTAATTGAGTCGATATTATGAAATTTATATCTTACACGTTTAATAAGTCCCATCATTTTGTATGACTGAGACATAATATTTTGCACATGTAAGTTGAAACTTAAATTATTTACAAACGTAATACCAAGATCCCTCACTTCATTGACCCTATGTAAGTTATTATTTCCCATATTGTACATAAAATAACTAGGGTTTGCCTGACGACTATATGTCATGATCGTACATTTGTCCAAATTAAAATACAATTTATTACGTATTGACCAATCATAAATCTCGTTTAAATCATACTGTAATTGAAAATAATCATTCAAATCTTTAATTTCTCTAAATATTTTTAAATCATCCGCATATAAAAGGCACCGAGATGTAATTAAAGAAGGTAATTCATTCACAAAGAGTAAAAATAATAGCGGTCCTAAATTTGAACCTTGTGGTATACCTGATTCCACCAGGAAAACCTCCGATTTATCTCCTTTATATGATACAAATTGCCATCTGTCTGTCAAGTATGTTACAAAAAGTTCTAGCAATGAATTGCTTAGCCCAAAGTACAATAATTTTTCTAATAGAATTCATGGTTGACCTTATCGAAGGCTTTGGCGAAATCAGTGTATACCACGTCTACCTGGTTCTTGTTGACTATGACATCATTAATATAATTAGTAAATAATAATAAATTAGCTTCAATAGATTTATTTTTACAAAATCCATATTGTTCTGGGCATATCATTTTCTGTACCTGTGCATACACTTTTTCATGTAAGATGTGTTCAAAAATGTTTGCTATAAAATTCAAAATTGCAATAGGTCTGGAATTTTTGCAATCATTTCATGAACCTTTTTTATGGATAGGAGTTATCTTAGTCATTTTGAACAATTTCGGAAAATAATTATTATCTACTATTTTTTGGAAGATAATTATTAGAGGATATGTAAGGTAGTCGCGACTTGCTTTAAATATATACCCCGGAATACCATCAGGTCCCGAAGAAAACTTTGGTTTTAATTTTGAAAATGCGTTATGTATATCACGCACTGTAACTTTAGTGAAACTGAGCAAATGAGAATTATTGTGACTAGAATTAATAAAATTTAAATCGTATGTAGAAGATTTATGGTTATATATAGACTTAAAATAATCAGCAAACTCTTGGGAAATTGTTTTACTGTCAGAAATTATTTCATTGTTTCCATTAATTATATATTGAGTATCAATACTCGCTTTCTTGTTTCTATTTATCAAATTCCAAAATAAGTTAGGGCTAGTATTGATACTGTTTTCGGAATTATGTATGTATGACTCATGCGCTTCCCTGATCCTATTTTTTAAAAGTGCTCGCAGTCTTTTATATTCAGTTACATGATAAACCGCCACATTTTGCATACCCCTATGAAACTCTTTCTCCCTTTGCAAACGAATTATGTCTGGAGTAAACCACACAGGAAATTTGTTTATTCTACTCTTAGTTCGAAATCTAGGTACACACACCTCAAATATTTCATAAATTTTGTGATAAAAATAGTCAACTGCAATGTCAATATCTTGTATACATCCTAAATTATCCCAGCTACAGTTCCTCAATAAATCACACAACATAGGAAAATTGGCTTTTTTAAAATTAAATTGGTTAGTTAGATTATTCATCTCATGATGATTGATTGTTCCTGTCTTTATCATGTTAAATTCTATACTCAAAACTGGATGTTTCTTATCCTCATTTGTAAATGGATAGTTATTTTTACCAACTAAAATATCAATATTACTCAAAATTAGATCTAAGGTTCGCACATCCTCATTCACAATGTTATTGAAAGACTGAAAGTTATACATACTAATTAATTCATGAATTGACAAATATTTGAGAGAAGTGTTGTTTTCAAATTTATAGTCAACACCGGTTACACAAGGTAAATTAAAGTCTCCAAAAACTAAAATAGATGTGTTCATTGTATTATCTATGTACGAAAAAAGGTCAACAAAAGCTATATAATCGTTATTGCTCGACTGGAGGGGCAAATATACGTTACTAAGAATTAATTTATTTCCAAATACATCCAATTCAACGAATAGTACCTCTAATTCAGTATTTACTAAGATTTGTTTAGATTTATATTTTTTATGAACTGCAATCAGAACACCTCCGCCTCTTGCCTTACGCGTCCTTACAAGGTCCCTATCGTTTCTATAAACCACATACCTTTCGTCAAACAATTCAGAATCATTAATGTCATTACTTAACCAGGTTTCCGTCAAAGCAATAATATCAAAGGTTTCTATCAACAAACTTTGGTAAAAATCTGTCGTTTTCGTCCTTAAACCTCTCGAATTTTGGTAATAAGCGCTAATTTTCATTAAAAAAACTCTGGAGCTCCATAATTGATTATACAACTTATATAAAATAATTACTTAATTTAATATCCTTGGACGCAAAACTTAAACAAAAAACCTAATTAAATACAAAACAAGTTGTTACCATATATAATACCATAATTAAAAATAAAGAAAGCAATAATTATAAGTACTGATCAATCATTAACAAAATGAGGAGTTCCCAAATACATTAAACAACTAAATATTAGTATCTAAATTAGATTAAAATAAAAAAAAAACATGTCTACCATAAAAAGTGGAAAGATAAATGAAGGTACCAAATCGTTTGTACTAGATACTACGCAGATAATGACCAAACCTCCATCTTGTCACGTTGCCACGTTTACCATTAAGTAGCTGATTTAAAGATCTTGGTGCGACGTAATATTTTTGATACCTCCGTCCTTAATAAAGATATTGCCATCCCTGGACCATGCATTTTGTTTACCGTATTTTTGTTTTGCTGCATTCAGTAGCTTCGATATTGCGGCTTCGTAAGGTTTTCACTAATAAATATGTGGGTACCGTTTAACAACTTTTTTGAAATCAAAATTTCTTTCTTCTTTAGATAGGATACCATTTCGAGTAAAACAATTCTTGGTTTATTATTATCAACCTCTCTCTTACCCAGTCGATACACATTATTGATATCATTTTCACTTAAGTTCTCGACTTTCATTGTTGAATGGATTAATTCTTTAACCACCCTAGGCAAATTCTCCTGTTCCTGTTCTGGTAACCCATATATTCTGAGAGTATTATTCCGTCTAACCTGCATAATACCATCCAAATAGGCTTCATTTTTTATAATCCTATTGTCATTACTAACAACCCTACTGTCAATTTTATCTACAGTAGTTTTTAGGCAAACCAATGTCTCATCAACTTTAATAAGCCTTTCATTAAGATCTTTAACAATTTTGCTGCATACCTTTTCAATTAGCATTTCCAACGTTCTATCATCGGGCAAAGATATGCTTCGGCTACGGGTTCCTTTATCCATTTTTCAAGATGTTCGTAGGTAGATACTAGATGATGTTTTTTCCAACACTGAATTATACCCACCTAAACTTTAGACACTTATGACGGTATAATGTGACTTAGTAACAATTTTTGTGAACATTAAATTAGTAATTTGATTCAAAATATCGGAGCTCACTTTCAGACATTTACACGTGCATGCTGCGTTGCCGCAGCATATAAGTTGTCACTTGTCTTCCTTCCTGGTATAAATGCCGCTTGTTCTTCTCCCAATTAAATTTCTATTTATTGTCTTATATAGGTAAGTTGGCGGAAGTTAATACACCTCTCGCGCTTTTCCACTGAACTTTGATATGTTGTGAAGTCTCGAAGCTAAACTCTTTACCTTACCGTGACAGAATTAATAGCGAATAGTTCCGTCGGCGAATTATTTACTTTGTAACCTTTGTTGGCAATCTCGCTGACAACATTTTCGCTTCAAGTAGGAAATACCGCCAAATACGTACATGTAATTAATAGTTTAATGTCGGCTAAATTAAACAGTTCTAAAAATTACGTATTTTACTTTTTTTGTATGGTATAACTAGACCCAAATCCAGACATCCAAAGTAAATGATATCCTCCAACACCGAATTGTTCTATATGGTCCACTTAATGTTCAGAAAAAAGTCACACCATTTTGAGCGGCGGGTTTGGAGAGGAGAGGGTGAAGAAATCGGTAAATTGGTAGTTTTTTACGCTTTTCGTCCATATTTCTAAAACTATGCGGTAGAGCATGAACAACGCTCTATACAAAATTGTTTTATATTATATTACAAATAAAAAAGGCTTTATGCATAATCCTTATAAAATAAACCGTTCCAAATATACCGAGCTAATTGTTAAAAAAAGCCTAACATCCAAAGTAAAAGTTTTCCTAAAAGACCAAATTGTTCTATATGGACAACATATTGTTCAGTAAAAAGTTACACCATTTTGAGTGTCCAGTTGGGGGGGGGGAGATGGAGAAGAAGAAGTCGGTAAATTAGTAGTTTTTTTACGTTTTTCGTCAATATTTCTAAAACTATGCTTCAGCGTAAACAATGTTCTATACAAAAATGTTCTACATAAAATTTAAAACAAAAAACCTATACATAACGGTTTCAGAGTTACGGAGGGTTAAAAGTGGACGTTTTCGATACTTTTTATATTTTTTGGGAAATTTATAATCTTATTACTGATGCAAGAAATTTTCTTTAACAGGATTGTGTGTTAAAAAAAAAATTGTTATTTTAGTGGCCGATGGTATGTTAGTGATAAGCCCTTGAAGAAACGTCAACCTCACCACCCAAAATCATCATCAATTGCCAAAAAACTATAAAAAGTATAGAAATCCTCCACTTTTCATCCTCCGTAACTCTGGAACCGTTGATTTTACAATTATGTAGTTTGTTTTAAATTTTATGTAGAACATTTTTGTATAAAATATTGTTTACGCTAAAGCATAGTTTTAGAAATATTGATGAAAAACGTAAAAGAAAACTACTAATTAACCTACTTCTCCCCCATATCCCACCCAAACCAGACGCTACAAATGGTGTAACTTTTTACTGAACAATATGTGGACTATATAAAACAGTTTGTTGTTGGAGGATAACTTTAACTTTGGATGTCATATTATTTTTATTTCGGTAAAATCTAACAAGATAGAACTTTTCATAATTTCATTAAAAAATGTAATAAATAACATATCAGAAAGTTCTACTCCAAAACTGGATGCTTAATTTGTGATTAAACCAATTAACGGCAAAATTAAGTTGTTTTATTAACACCCTTACAAATATAAATTTTAGAAAAAAACTGACCCGACCATTGAACAATTCACAAAATTTTACACAAAAAACCGTATATAAAGATTTATTCAAGTTATTTAAAATTAAATCTACAGGTTCTATATTTTTTAATTATACCGCGCGGGTCATAAATTTAACATAACTTTTTACTAAATTGATCCAACTAAATTTTAGTAACTGGAAATAAAAGAAAATTTCCACTGAACTCTGACATGTTGTGAAGTCTCGAAGCTAAACTCTTTACCTTACCGTGACAGAATTAATAATGAATAGTTCCCTCGGAGAATTATTTACTTTGTAACCTCTGTTAGTAATCTCGCCGGCAACATTTTCGATTAAAGTGGGAAATACCCACAAAGACGTACATTTATTTATTAAGAGTTTTATGTCGGCTAAACTAAACAGTACTAAAAATTATGTATTCTACTCCTAGTTTTACTTGTGTATGGTTAAAGTACAATACCCATTTTGACCTTTTTCTTATATTTAGGGACTGCAAAATATTAACATGTTGTGCTGATGACGCACCGGTGTGTCAAGCTGTTTCTTGCAGAGGTGCGGATGACACACCGGTGCGTCATATGTCGTATAGAATATAATGGTTAGTTGAATGCTAGCACCTGTAGTGTGAGTATCGTAGGAGTGATATGACTAAAAGTGTCAACTAAAAAATGTCTAAATTATGCATGATATATATATTTTAAATCAGGCTAAATATACTCAAAAAATATGTAAATATGCACCTGTGTTTTACCCTGTGTGTAATTTAAAATTTTTTATTTTATGAGAAAAAACTATTTTCAAGAAAGTCGTCTATTAAACGTTTTCATCTACAATGCGTATTTTTTTCAAAATATACATATACAAATTTTACATAAATGAAAACAGTTGCTTTTTCTTTGTTCATAAAAACCATATTAGTGTAGTCACTGAAGGTGGATATGAACTATTACCTCCGATTTCGTTCAACCTACATCGATTTGCATGAAAAATGGTGACTGGTTAGAGGATATCTCAAGAAACAAAGGTGACATGGTGCCAACTTGCGCTTTTACCCTGGGGGTGGATGCCACTCCTTCTCGGGGTAAAAATTGTTTTATTAAAAGTAACCCTATAATTAGATAGGGGGACAAATTCTAAGCAAAATTTGTTATATAAAGTTAGTAAAATAAATAAAACTTTTTGAGTTATTAAAGATAAAAATTTTAATTTTTCGTAAGAAAAATGCGTGTTTTTAACCGATTTTTCATAGATAACTCAAACACTATAAGTTTTTTCAAAAAAGTTATTATTACCAAAATTGAAGCAAATAAAAAATTTAATAAACTACCTACTAGAAAAACCTTTTAGTGTTAACAAAAAGTGAGTTATAGCAGTTTTAGGTAATTGAATGCATATTTTTTTCGGCGAGTACACAAATCTAAGTATTCAAGCTTAAATTACGGGAAAATGATGCATTTTATAACATAAACTTATTAAACATTTGTGAAAGTACTTAGAAATATCTATCAAATGAGATACCGAACAAGTTAATAGCATTTAAATTTATGCTTCAAAAATTTTTCAAACTTTATCTTTTAAAAATTTTCCAAAAAATTTTATCATTTTTTTTAATACCTCCGTTAATTTTTAAGATATCAGTTTTACCTAAAAACGGTTTGAAAGGTAATTCCAAAGGCTATTAAAAGTTGTTGAATTTAATCTTTCAAACCCCTCACTTTTTTAAAAATCAAAGATTAAATGGCCACGGTTACATGGTTCTCGCAGCAAAATTTAAGGTTTAAACGTTTCTATCTCGGGTATTTTTCGCCCTGCAGAAATGGTAACAAGGTATAATATTTAATATAGAAAAAACTGAAATTTGGCTATTTACCATTTTTACGTATATTGAGTATTTTTATAGTTATTATCAAAAGAAAATGAAAATGACGATAATTTTAAAAATTCTGATTTTTTTAAATTATATCTTTTTTTCAAAAATATGCATTCCAAACCAGTGAAAATTGTTAAAACCATTACTTATGCCAATATAAAGAAAATTTTTTAAGGATTACTATAAATTTTAATTTTTGTGGAAATGGCGTATGTTTTAATTTTCACTTTCTCCTAAAAAATTCGAAAGGGTTCTCTTAGTTTCATCATAACTTGCTTAATTTTGATGCTATTAACTTCTTCTGGAGCTCATTTGTTAGGTATTCTGAAGTACCTTGATAAGTGTTTAGCAGGTATATTTTACAAAATGCATCGTTTTCCCGTTATTTAAGCTTGAATACTTAGATTTGAGTACTCATCGAAAAAAATATACATTCAATTACCCATAGCTTACTTTTAACATTAGTTTAGTACTTTAAGTGAATAGTATATTCAATTTCTTATTGTCTTCAATTTTGGTAAGAATAACTTTTTTGTAAAAGCTAATAGTTTTTGAGTTATACGTGAAAAACAGCTTTAAAACGTGCATTTTTTTACGAAAAAATAAAATCTTTGATCTTTAATAACTCAAAGTATTGATTTATGTTAATAACTTAATATAACAAATTTTTCTTAGAATTTGTACCTCTATCGACTTATGGTATTATTTTTAATAAAATAATTTTCACCCCAGAAAAGGGGTGGCATCCACATCCAGGGTAAAAGCGCAAGTTAACATTATGTCACCTTTATTCACTGAGGTATCCTCTAACTGCTCACCAATTTTCATGAAAATCGATGGAGGTTCAACGAAATCGGAGGTGAGAACCTTCAGTGACTGCACTAATAACGCAGTAAACATTTCAATTCTTACCACTTCTTACGCCTTTTCTATGCACTGCCTACAGATGTTCCAGTTGAAAAATAGCGCTCAGTCATTTCTCGATCTACATATTATGCTTAGTTGTCTGGGTTATAATAATAAGAAGAAGATAATGCGGTAAACTTTAATTATGCAAGTTTTTGTTGAGATAAATAGTAAGAGAATCATTTTCGTAATAATATATAAAATTTAAATTTTTACTAAAAATAAATTTGTCTAATTAAGCCTTGTGAAAGCATTTTTTTATGATGAAAAATGTCAATTTTCCTTTCATAAACTTTCAAAGAAGTTGAAAGTATTTCGAGCATTCCAAATTGAGCGCGAGCGACGAATAACCCGTTTAGTAGAGTATCTTGCGAAAGATAATAAGAAATTCAATGTCAGGCCTAGAAATGGATTTCTATTATAATTATTTTCGAAACCTGATGAAACTTCTAAAGCCCACACCAGAAATACGCCTCACAGGCAGCATAATGAAAAATTCATATTTTGCGTCGACTTAACTGGGGTCGTCATTTGCATTTTTATTATGTCGACCTTTAGCATTCTGCCAATCTCTCTTGTTTGTTTTCTTGTTCGTTTTTTGCCTGTTTGGCCAACAATTGACAGATACACAAAAGCTACCCTCTGCTAGAGCTTCAACTCATTAGTTTCAAAGAATATTTTAATAAAGTATGAGCCAACATTTCCTAAATCAACCAGGTCGGTCTTAGCTTTTATTAAAAGATTAAGAATGAGTTTAAAAAATAATTATAAATAACTCATCAATTTTAAATTCCTATGAAACGTTTTTCCTAGTTAATTTATGAATTTTGTTTTAAAGTGTCTCCTGTTGTAATCACGGTACATGGAAACATGGCCAGACAATTGGCCATGGTGTTAGTAAATACAGGGTTAGTAAATAAGTATGAAGAACTTTAAGGGGTAATTCTACATGAAAAAGTAATGACAGTTTGCTTTATAAACGTATGTCCACAAATGCTTCGTTTCCAAAATACGGGTGTTGAATTTTTTTTCAAAATGTGAATTTTTTTATTGCTCTAAGACCTTTTAAGCTATGAAAATTAAATTTGGTGGGTTTTAAGAGGTAGTTATTGCGTATTTTTTGTCAAAAAAATAACAATTTTATATTCATCATTGGCGCGCCTACGGGTAATGGTCTGATTTTTTTAAAGAAAAAAATAGTTCGCCACTGAGATATTTCAAATTAAAAATTATTTTTGTATTCCACGTTTAATTAACGATAAAAAATTTTTCTTGTCTTTTTTTCATATGATGCACCGTTTTTATTCAAAAAAATGAAACATCTTCGCTCGTAATACATTTTGTAATACATCATCAAGGACTCTCCAATATAATAAAGCCAAACTAAAACAATAAAAGAAAATATTTCTAAAAAGATTTTAAATATGTGAAGGCTACAATAAATGTTCAAAATTACCTCCTTTAATGGTGACAGAGTCATTTTATATTCACCATTGGCGCGCGTACGTGTAATGGCCCGAATTTTTTAAAGAAAAAATAGTACTCCACTGTACTCCCAACTAAAAATCATTTTTAAATTCCTCGTTTAATTTACAAAAATATACGACAAAAAATGGTTTTCGTCTTTTTTTCATATGAAGCGCCGTTTTTGTGCAAAAAAATAAAATATCTTAACGTTTACAAAGTATTTGAAATAAGTTTCTATGCATATGGACTCTACCTCGAATAATTTGTAAGCTTTAAGATGTTTTATTTTTTTGTATAAAAACGGCTCCGCATATGAAAAAAAGACAAGAATGATTTTTTGTCGTAAATTGAACAAGAAATTTAAAAATGATTTTTAATTTGGCGTTTCTTAGTGGCGTACTATTTTTTTCCTTTAAAAATTCAGGCAATTACCTGCACGGGTGCCAATCGTGAATATAAAATTATTCTGTAACCTTTAAAGGAGGTAATTTTGAACATTTGTTGCAGCTTTGCACCTAGTTAAAATCTCTTTAGTAATATTTTCTGTTGTTGTTCTACTTTGGTATTATTATGTTGGAGAGTTATTGATAATGTGTTAAGAAATGAAAAATATGCTAGAATAAGTTTTATTTTTTCGCATAAAAACGGATCACTATAGGAAAAAAATACAAGAGAGGTTCTTTTTCATAAATTAAACGTGGAATACAAAAATAATTTAAAAATATCTGAGTGGCGTACCATTTTTTCCTTTAAAAAAATTCAGACCATTACCCGTAGGCGCGCCAATGATGAATATAAAATTGTTATTTATTTGCCAAAAAAATGCAAAATAACTACGTCTTGCAACCCACCTAATGTAATTTTCATATCTCAACCGGACTTAGAGCAATAAAAAAATTGGCAGTTTGAAATAAAAATTTCAACACCCTGTATTTTCGAAACAAAGTATTTGCGGACATAAATTAATAGAGCAAACTGCAATTATTTTTTCATGTAGAATTATCCCTTAAAGTTTTTAATACTTATTTACTAACACCCTGTATAAAAAGGAAATTATTAACCTTTTTGTTACAAGTGAGGCGAAATTTCGCTCCAGATTGAATATTTCCGTTAATATTTTCTGTTTTCAGTATACATTCGAGATTGTCCTCGTAGCACATTGTTTTTATAAGCTTGTTGTTGTTTATTTGGGTTTATATGACTGCGGACACTAAATCCATTCGCCAATTTTTATAAGCTTATAAAGCAATATAATAATATGCTCAAATTTGTTTATTTCTCAAAAATTAAGAGGCTACATCAGCGTGTCATCAAAAGGTAAAACGCATTCCAAATTGCAGCTTTGATTTTGAATATTTGGTTGAGATATTATTTGGCATACGTATTCGTAACATAGTACTTTGCGATGTCAAAGAATATGGTAATAGCTGGGACACGATTTCCCCATAAAGATATACATAAGGGAACTTGGAAATCTCCTGATAATGAAACGATTAACCAAATAGATCATAATTTTTGATGCAAGACACTGTTCTAACTTATTAGATGTTAGGTCTTTTAGAGGAGCAAACATAGATAGGATCACTATTTGGTTAAAGCACCATTTAAAGAAAGAATATCCAATTTAAAAAAGGAGATTGGGAAGAGGAAAGAAAAAATCGACATTAATAAACTAAAAGATCCCGACATAGCAAATGTATACAGACAGCAAATAGAAGATCAAATAAGGACAGAAAACTTAGAAGAAGAAGACATTAACAAACTATGGGCACATATACGAGATATTGTGTTACAGAAATCGGTTGAACTATTGGGCAAAACCAGGTCAGAAAAACGAAATCATTGGTTTGATCATGAGTGTGAAATGGCCACAAATAGAAAGAATGCAGCATATCAAAAAACCATCGACGCAGGTTGTACACGGAGAAAAAAAAATATAGACGTCTTAAAAGAGAGGAAAAACGTATCCATCGACGTAAGAAGAGGGAATACGAACAGAACACTTTCAATGAGATACAAAGTTTATTTGATAAAAGTGAAACAAGGAAATGCTACAAATACTTAAATAATAGCCGTCGAGAATTTAAACCACGATTAAAAATTTGTAGAGTCACTAACGGTGAAATTATACATGACAAAAACTTAGTTCTTAACAAATGGGCACAACATTTCAGCGAACATCTAAATATACACGATATTGAAGGAGGTTACAACATAGGAAATCAATAAAATCTACTTCATCAACTACACAGTGAAAACCCAACAAGAGAAGAAGTGTTAAATGCCATCCTAAAACCCAGAGACAATAAAGCCCCAGGAATAGACGAAATCAGTTCGGAAATGTGTAAAAACGTTTAAACTGATTGTTCTTATATGGCAGAATGAATTGGTACCAGAAGAGTGGCTAAAGGGAGTAATATGTCCGCTGCATAAAAAAGGTGATCGACTGGATTGTAAGAACTATAGAGGCATTATTTGTTAGCATCTGCATATAAAAGCTTTGGCAATGTATTGTTTGAAAGACAAAACATTTTTCAAAGGATATTGTAGGTCAATACCAATGCGGATTTACTGCTGGAAAGTCAACTATAGATCAAATTCAAGCGCATAAGCAGATTCTAGAAAAGTCACTAGAATATAACATAGATACCCACCATATTTTTGTCGACTTCAAAGCAGCCTATGACAGTGTTAAAGAAGCGCATTATATAACGCAATGATAGACTTTGGGATCCCACCTAAGTTAGTTAAGTTGACCCAACTAACAATGCAAAACGTAAGCTCGTGCGTTAGAATTCAAGGAGAAACTCTACGTTCTTTGACATTAATAATGGTCTAAGACAGGGAGACGCGCTGGCGTGTCTCCTCTTTAATATTGCCTTGGAAAAGGCAGTCAGAAAATTAAGTATTAGAATGAATGGAACTATTTTTAATAAATCGACGCAAATTCTCGCATCCGCTGGCGATATAGTTATAGTGGGCAGAAGTTTGAGAGACGTGGTGCAGTGTTTTACAAGGCTTGCGGACGCGGCAAGTGAATTAGAACTTGTGGTAAACGAGGAAAAAACCAAATATTTGTTGGTTTCTAAAAACTTCCGAAATATCCAACAAAGAATTCAAAATAAACAATCACACCGTTAAGCATGTCAAGGAATTCACAAATCTTGGATCGCTAGTAAACTCAATAAACACGACAAGCGATGAAATAAAAAGACGCATATAGCCCAGTAAATGAACGGGAAATTCGGCGATACCGTGTAATTTTCAGGGGCAACTCCGAATTGCATGAAAATTTGGATTTAGGTTCTACTTACCCTCCACTTCAAAGTTGAAATTGTGCCGTTGGTTGCTTTTACTTGGGGGGTGACAGTCACCCCTTCTCGGGGGTGAAAAAACATACGTTCAAGATAAGACCGGAAATGGATAAATTGACTGCTTTTAAGCAACTTTTGTTCTATAGAGTTTTCTACGTAAGTCAATACTTTTCGAGTTATTTGCCATTGAAAATGTTGATTTTTCGACAAAAAACTACGTTTTCAGACGGTTTTTCGCAAATAACTCAAAAAGTAAATATTTTGTCGAAAAAAATATCCTTAGCAAAAGTGTAGCTTATAAAAAACCCAAAAAATGGTGTATCAGTAAAGTCTATCAATCAAACAAAATCAAAGTTGTAGCTCATGAAAAATACGTTCTTATTCGTCTAATTCCAAATCGAATATTTCAAGGTGAAATCACCGAAAAATTAAGCACTTTTCGGGAAGAACCCATTTATACTTTTTTAAAGTGTTTATAAAAAGCTTTGTTTTAATTGCTAACAAAAGTTTTAGCATTAAAAATAAGCGAGTTACGCTCAAAATAAACTTGGCTCGCTTTTTTTTTGTAAGAAATCATGAAAATCTCGCCGTGTTTAGCTCCCCAAATGAAATTAATCGCTACCGCTTTACAAACAATTTACTTACCTATCTATTTTTTATATGATCTGTCAGTCTCACCGGTCTAAAGTGTTTATTTTTGAAAGGGTTATAATTGAGATAGCTTGAATGGGTCATTAATCATGAGTGTATGCAAATTTTGAACAGCCGTATATTAACCAATTTTTGTCCTACGGAGAAACAAAATAAACTAGCATATTTATAATAGCAAAACCTACATTTTTTTACTCTCTAAGATTTTTCTTATCACTAATACTTTTTAAGTTATTTTGAAAAAATGAAATTTTTCAAAAATTTTTAGAATTTTTTTTTTAATATAAAACCAAATGCTTTAAAAAATAAGCACTTCAAACCGATCAAACTTACAGATCATATAAACAATATACATACAGTTAAAATAGATGGTAAAGCCAAACGATTAATTTCATTTAGGGTGCTAAATAGAGGGAGGTTTTCACAATTTTTTTTACCAAAAAAAGGGGCCAACTTTTTTTCAGTGTAACTCGTTTATTTTTGATGCTGTAAACTTTTGTAAAAAACAAATAATAAGCTTTTTTCGATACTTTAAAAATGTTAATAAGGTTTTCCCGAAAAACGCTTCTTTCTTCGATGATTTCGCGTTGAATTATTCGATTTGAAATTAGACGAATAAGAACGTATTTTTCATGAGCTACAACTTTACTTCTACTCAATTTGTAGACTTTACTTGTACATCATTTTTTTCGTTTTTTATAGGCTAGACTCTTGCTAAAAATATTTTCGATAAACTATTTACTTTTTAAGTTATTTGGGAAAAAACGGTCTGAAAACGTAGTTTTTTTTGTTGAAAAATCAACATTTTAAATCGCGAATAAATCGAAAAGGATTGACTTACGTAAAAAACTTTATAGAACAAAAGGTGCTTAAAATAAGTCAATTTATTTATTTCCGGCCTCAGTTTAAACACGTGTTTTTCACCCCCCGAGAAGGGGTAAATGTCACCCCCCAAGTAAAGGCAACCAACTGCACAAATTCAACTTTAAAGTGGAGGGTAAGTAGAATCTGAATCCAAATTTTCATGCAATTCGGAGTTGCCCCTCGAAATTACACTCCAAAACGGTCATTTATTGGGCTAATAGCAATAGCAAACAGAACTGTTCACGGTCTCCATAAACATTTAAAAAATAAAAGTATAAAATGTGCCGTAAAGCTCTTGTATACAATACCTTAATAAGACCGGTTTTGATATATGGAGCTGAAACGTGGACCCAATCTCAAAGTGATGCAAGATTTCTTGGTATTTTTGAGAGAAAAATTCTTAGAAAGATATTTGGGGCAGTAAATGAAAATGGGCCATGGCGTCGAAGATAACACTTTGAACTGTATCAGTTATACAGCGATCCAGATATTGTGAAATTCTTTAAAGTGCAGAGACTTAGGTGGACTGGACACATTGCTAGGATGTCAGACCACGAATACACTAAGAGATTAACATTTTTAAAACCAGAGGGCACAAGAAGTAGAGGACGACCACGAAGAAGATAGATTGATGATGTGGAAGAAGACCTACAAATTCTAGGGGTCAGAAGATGGAGGGAAGTTGCCAGAAATCGACAGGAGTGGCGACTTCTTTGTGAGCAGGCCAAGATCCACAACGGATTGTCGAGCCACTTACGATGATGTTGATTCGTGACATAGTAAAGAATGGCTGTACAGAACCTAATTTGAGAAATATGTTAGTATGTGGAAATTATTCTATAATTAAATAAAATATTACAAAAACGAGCCTGTAACGCCATTAAGAAGAATAAAAAATAAGCTTTCTTCAAATAAACTTTTTCTTCTTCTTTTTATTCCATCCTAGATATGTCACATTGGAACTACTAAAATTGATTATCTATAACAAGCGAAAATTTTGATTATCTATAACTAACAACTGATTGGGCAACATACAGAAATATTCACTGTCATTTTGACAAACCTGCGTCGGTTTTCTAAGTGTTATAGCACGATTCTCTTATCTGTTCTGTTATCTGTATCGATATTTATTCAGTGCAGTAGTGTATTATTTTCTAAGATATTGGAATTCGTTAGTGTTGATGCATAGGTAAGTAGTGTTTGTTTATAATGAATTAATAATTATATTTTTGTATAATAGAACTAAGTTGTCGAACTATTTAAAAAAATACATTATTATTAATTGTGAGATTTATTGGTAACTATGTATATTTTACGTAAAAATATTTTGACGTAGGTGAAGTACGTTTTAGGACGATTTTGTATTCTAGAGATATCATGAGTAGTTTAAAATTTAAATTTTAAGTTTAAATAAAAAATCAATATACATGCCTTTAATAAAATTTTCACCTATTTCGGTTTATTTTTATAAATATTTATTTACTAATAATAAAATTGTTTTCTATTACTTCCATTTAGCGCCCCTATAACTAACTCTATTGCCACAATATTGAGCTTTCATGTTAGATAGTGTCAAATAGTGCCGACGCACTGTTGCCAAATTTTTGTAGAACTTTAGAAAAAGGGCGTGATGAAAAAACTATCTCCCGAATTAATATTAATGACGCGCTGATGTGGCTTCTTAAAAGATCACTGTAAAAAAAGATCAGAGCATTTCATGTGGGGCGCAAAATCGCCCACTTGGTGTGTGGTGATTTCGGTTTGTAATATATTATTATTTCTCACGACCATTTAAAACTTTCTGAAATTAAAATTACCTATTTTATAGTGTAGGCGCTAGCTAGGTCATCGTGGCCTTTTAAATTCTGATGGGCAAACTCTACGGTTTCTTATGGATTTTTTGTCTGCTGATTACAAATTTCGAGGGTGAATTTCGATCCGATTGGTCAAAAAATTGTTATACTCAAGATATTGTAAAATTAGTGCTTAATGTAAATTGTAATTTGCAAAATAAGTATTTTTCGAAGCTTTTTCCATCGTAACACGGCTGATGCGCATGCAAATGAGCTTTACAAAGTTTTATTTTAAAGCTTAGTTCATTGACTTCCAGCAAAAATTTTAGTTTGTTAAGTTACTCTATCTTCACTTGTATTAAAATTATACCCGTTTGAAAGTATAGTTTTCTTTAAAAAAATTGAACATTAATTTCTTTATAAGGGCTTTTAGCACATTATAGCAATAAACATTTATACTTTAATTAACAATAGTGATAGGAAAACCCAAAACAAACACTTTGAGCTTAAGAAACTGTTTGAATATTTATTTTTGGCCAAGAAATCGATATTTTAATAGCGCCCTCTAGGGCGCAAGATCGGCTTACAGCGAAAAGGTTCGCGCGCTTACCTCTCGATACAATTTATAAATTATATATGTATACGATATCTTCATTTTTCATTTTTGATGATCCTAATACAATTTTATCATATGTATGGGTGGCTGGAAAGTCCCTTTACACTAATGAATTATTTTTTTATACAACAGACGGAAAAAATAATAACACAATTTTGTTTGTAAGTTATTTATTAATTATTTATTTATTTAAAACATAAGTGTGAATACCTGCATTGCCGCAACACAACTTGGTACGACGCCATGTTCGTATGCTCATTCGTCTCAGCGTGTCCGGAGTTACTGATGTAAAATCTGAGCGCAATCCGTTTCGCAAGTACTCATTCGAAACATATCTGCATTTTTAGCGTTCTTTTTAATGAAATTCCACAGTGAATTGTCCGGCACTGTCAAATATAGACGTCTTGGAGGCCTAGAAATTGGAGAACCACGTCCAATCCATCGGTTCGGGAAGATTTCATTCAGGCGCTTGTGAACAACGAGAGAAAAATGGGATGAGGCGCCATCTTGTTGAAAAGAAATAGTGTCAGCAGTGCCCTAAGCTATCAATTGCAAGAGTAACCTTTCTTTTATGATCTGCAGATAGATAAGTGTGTTAAGTTATGGAGCCTTCAAAAAAATATGACCCAAACAGATAAGTTGAAATAATTCCAGCCCATGCCATAACATAAGGCGGGGTTTTTCACTTCCTCAAAGAAATCAAGGTTGTCATTTGCCCAGAAATAAACTTTTTGATTTCGAGAAATAGCAAACTTATCGGTGAACAGAACATTTTGTTTGTCACATGCTCTCGGAAAGTGTTGAAGCAGTATTGAAAACCTTCAATTGTAGACTCTCACGTGGCACGGCAATCGCAGCTATTGTTGTCTGTATGTGTGACCAGACAGGTGCCCTTGAAGATGCGCATGCGCCAAAACGCAAATAAATATTGGCCAGATGTTGAAACATTATTAATATTAGTGTAAATGGACTTTCCGGCTACCCATATAATTCTTATAAGTCATCATAAAGTGCTTCGTATCACCTTTCATTTTATTTACTTTTTTTCGATTTTTTGTAGTAAATGAGAAAGAAAAACATGAAAAACTAAGATTTTAGAAATATAACTTAACAGGAAGTTATTTTGTGAATACTATTTTTACAAACATTTACTTTCATAAAACCACATCGAGATATACAGAAAATCTCAGCTTTATTTTCAAATAGGTACCTACATAAGTTTTTAGAGCAATTTTTACAGTCACATCGTAGTACTAATTCTATTCTTGGAGGCGTTAAAATTAAAATATTTTGGGGCTTCAGAGTCTGGTTATCTAAATGGTATCCATATAAAAGTGGATCTAGTTATTTTCCAGCATTATCACGGCACTTCAATTGTGTTTTCGCCGCCATATGTTCGTTTTATATGCAATAATGATGATGCAAAAGAACTAGATCCACTTTGATATGTATATTTATAAAATATCATATAGATAATGAGATTTTGATGCTCCAAAAAGTTTAAGTTTTAATGTCTCTAAGAACAGACTAATACTCATTCTGATTAAGAAGTTTGTAGTTATTAAAACCTAATAAATTTTATCACTTTTAAAAGAATATGAAAATTGTGTGGACGATTACTTAGATGAGAAATCCATTGATGATAGCTCGGAAATAAAGAAACAAAGAAACCATCATGAATAAGAAAGAGATACGATTACCGGCGATTCCAACGATGATTAGGAAGTGATGGAGAATATCGACCTACAAGACCCATGGTTCGGCAACAATGAAAGGTTTCGGATAAAGAGACCTCTTCCAAGAAAAAAATCTAGACAAAAAATATAATGAGAACTGCCTTTGGTGTTCACCATTGTGTACCAACATCCATATGTATGACACAGAGTTGTTCAAATTATTTATTTCTGAAGATATTGTACGAGATGTGGTTACTTTTCCAAATCAACGAGGCCAGTTCGAGGTATAAAACCGCAACCAACGTAGGCAGGTGATAGTTGTTTACAAGGGCTTTGACGGAATTGGACTGTTAGTCTGCGCTGGTGCCCTGAAAGTAATAGAGAACAAGTAGGATTGCTATGGCAAGATGACCGTTGTGTCAAAAGACCGCTATCTTCTGCAACAATGTCATGAACCAGCTTTCCATAAATAACTATCTCGATGCTAAATCCAGATAAATCTTTATCATTTTTAATGATAAAGGTAGGTACTCGGGATTACCGTAGATAAACAGAAAATTTGGCACATATTTAAAACGTGATTGAAGTATTCGTAATTGTCAAAAACACTATTTGTATAATCCTTATCCTCATCCTACCGTTGATGAAGAGTTAGTGCCATTTCGTGGTAAATGTCCTTTTAGACTCTACCTGAAAATCAAACCAGCAAAATATGAGATCTGGTGTCTTGCAGATGCTGATACTTCTTATTATATTATAATAATTTGCAAGTTTATTTAGAGAAACCAGGAAATGCTACGGAACGCGACCAAGGAATAAGGGTGGTTTTAGATTAGGTTTTCGTTCTGAGATCTGGTCACGGAATTACCACGGATAGCTTCTTTACTTCTTTGGAATTAACAGATTTCATCGACAAAAAAAAACACTATGCGGAACACTATGCAGTGCGTTACTCCGGAGATTATGCCTACTCGAAATCGTGATATTTAGTCTTCAGTTTTTGGATTTCAGTCGGAAATCACATTAGCGTCCTACGACTTAATAACAATCCTATTCATTATAATTCGATACATAATAATCCTAGGAGACCTCAACAGCAGAGTCGGGAAAAATAACAACGACAAAGTAGTAGGCAGATATGGAATATGGAGACGATAACACAAACAATAACGTAGAAAGGTTAATAGATATCTACGACCAGGATGGAGTCAAAATAATGAATAGACATTTCCAGCGTAGAAATGTTCATAAATATATGTGGAATCAGGGAACACGAAATTTAAAATCAGTTATAGAATATGTCATTCTTAAACAAAAGAGTCGACTGAAAACAAGAGATGTGAGAGCATAATGTAGAGGACCTACTTACGGTAACGACCACTATCTTCTACGTTCAGATATTTTGTTTCCTCGGAAAATAGCAAAAGACACTTCGCAAGGTAACTGTTCATATGAATAGCTCCAAGAAGTACGATCCAATTTGAGTAGTTTACACCAAGACAGTGTTAGAGACCTATATAAACGTAGACAGGAAGAAAAATTAATTAAAACGGAAGATAATACCAGGAATGTTAATCAGTTATACGAAAACATCAAAGAATGAATACAGACCACTGCCTCAGAAGCACTAGCGCGATATGAAAAAAACGTACATCGAAAACTGCATTGGTGGGATCAAGATATTTCGCAGGAAATAACACAGAAAAGAGAATTGTATCCAAAATAAATGAACACAAAAAACGTGGAAGACAGAATATATTATAAAAGACTGCAAGCGAGGGTCAGAAGAAAAATATGTCAAAAGAAAACGAATCCTGGGCAAAAAAGTGTACCACGTTAAATATATACATAGATGGAAGCCAAAGTTCAGAAAATTGAAAACTATTAAAAAATTTAACAAACGTCAGAAATAGAGACATTATCCAATCCATATCACCACAAACTTAGGAAGAATACTTTGAAGATTTACTAACAGAGACAAGAGAGCCCTTTAAATAGCTAAAATCCAACGGTATAGAAGGCGCCAGGTTGATAGGATCACCAAACAGAAGCAGAGTATGGGCCGGTTGGGCGAGACGGTGTGACGTCACCGCCAACCACAAACTGCACGGAAATGCGGTTACGTCACCGCCCACGCACCGCAAACCGCACACCGCAAACCACTAACCTAACCGCAAACCGCAAAGTGACGTCACCGCCCACGCACCGCAAACCGCACGTAATAACCACAAACCGCAAACCACGCCCACGCTTCTTCTTCCTCTTTTCGTCGAGCCATCTGTCAAGTCTTCTTCTTTTCGGCTGTCAACGAGGACTCGTCCCCCAAACGGGGAGGGGGAGTCAATAACCGCACGTAAATACGAAACATCTGAGCCCACGCACCCCCACGTCGAGCCACTCTTCTTATAACACGGATGTAGTCCAGAAAGCCAAAGTGTCCTCTTATCCGTCGGTCTACCCGATCCATGTAGCACCTATCTGCCATCTGCGCTGTTATTGGTTCGTTTATTACATGTAAGACATTAGCAAAAGAGCAGCAATCACAAAGACATTAGCAAAAGAGCATTGTAGCATGTCTCCGACCTGACTGATTATATATTGTTGGAAAGCGGAAGGAATATGTTAACATGAAAAACAAACGCAAAGACATTGCCAAAACGACACTATATCATATCTTCGTGTCTATTGGCCCAATTCGTGTGAATATGGTCTCGTTGGAAAAAAGAGGGGGTATTGAATATGGTAACATAAAAACAAAGATGTCAGCAATGCCAAAACGACACTATATCTTCGTTGCTATTGATTTTAACGCAACAGACATCGAAGGGAAGGAGAAACATGGCAACACTGCCAAAACGGTGATATATTTGTTGCTATTGGAGATATTTTGACCTGTCAACTTAATGAGGATTCCACGACTATTACAGTTCTTCATCGTATCATGCCACCGGTCGGCTGCAACATGTAACTATGCCCAAGCCATCTAGAAGAACGTATACCATTCTTACAGTATGACCAAACCATCAAACATCCTATCACAGTTCTTCATCTCGTCATGCCACCTGTCGGCTGCAACACGTAACTATGCCCAAGCCATCTAGAAGAACGTATACCATACTTACAGTATGACCAACAAACACCCTCGATCTCCCTCCAATCATACATTCCTACAATGAACATATACCATTCTTACGCTGTGGCCAAACCTGCAAACATCTCACGTACAAGTCTTTTCAGAAAAACGCATATTATTTTTATGTAATTGACTGAATAGTTGCATACAATATTTTATCTACGGCAAGCCGGGTAATATGAATTATAAATATGTTGAGGCTTTTGTGCGGGTGGAAGGGAATGGTTGTACGATAAGAGTCGTGTATATAGTGTTGTGGTTACGGTGATAAGACATGAAAGGACTAATGATAAAAAATATCCATTATTATATGAAAAGCATCATGAGTAAGTTGACACTGTATTTGAAAAAATAAAAGTACATAACAAAAATATGTTTTGCAGATCGACGCCAATTAAAAATTGCAAGGTGTGCAAAGGATCGTCGAATGAAGCAACGAAGGGAAAGGGTAATAGAAAATAGTCAATATTCAAACAAGAGTCTAAAAAATATGTTACAGGTTATATGGTTCTACGTAGACGCCCTCCCGGAAGGTAGCCATTGGCTAATAGATTTGGCGGGCCTTCGAATAGCCTATTGCGAAGGCCGCCTAGGTATTCTGGTATTCTGCGCTCCTTTATAAACGGTATTTGATAGCTCAATTTTGCACCAAGTGCTCCGTGCAATATATCAATAGAAAGGTCTTTTCATACATATTAAGAAAATCACTGACCAAGTGTGTTACGGTCATTATTTATGGCTGAAAACAACAAAAAACTACAAATTCTCAATGTACTATATTGACACAAAATGTACTTATATGGTACCAAAAAAGGCCTTATACAGAACATTGTGTTAAAACAGACATCACAACGTAATTCGTCATTCAAAATCCTTTAATTTGATGGGTCATACATTGATTTCTGATTATCCGTTCCAAAGATACAAATATTTGTACAAAATTACGAAAAATCGAATAATTTGAAATATTTACAAAAATATTTTAAGTTGTTTGTTAACATGCCGGATGCGTATGGTTGATAAGAAAGAATGTAGACGTTATTTTTGCAACAACAGGAATCCGTTAAAGATATGACAAACCACAATGCTAAAAGTCCGGATGGAGCTGGTTGATAATACGTACCCACAGTTGTTATTTGTGTAAATGTTATCGTATATTTTTAAAACCACAAGGTCTTGTTTTTGTAAAAACACATTCAAACATTTGATCACGTTCATGCTGCGTGAATTTCGCCTATAAATACTGAAATAAACGAGCATATACCACAGTCGACATCTGACAGTTTCTACAGTATAGTTGCAGTGTTCAGTGAAAGATATTCAATTAAGGTAAGAGATTTTGTTGTTTATTTTACATATGGTTTTTTGTGAATTTATTGGTTTGCTATTTTGTTAAAATGTGTTTCTTTTTATCTATGGGTAATACTGGTTTTAATTCTCTCTTCCCAACTTGTTTGCAGGTCTTCTAAGTATTTATGATTCTTGTATCTATATATACTTCTCTTAAAATAAAATGTGTGTACTATAGGTGATTTTATTCTTATATTCAATGTGATTTATTATAAGTAATTTTATTACTTGTTTTTATATATCATAGGATGTATCTGTCGCTGATATTTTTAACTGATTTTACGTTTTATCCCTAAAATAATAATAGCTGTTTATGACGCATTTCTACTATACTTTTTTCATCTTTTAATATTTCCTTATTACATAAATAAATGAGGTAGGTTTTTACATTAAGATAATCATATTTTACTATTTAGTTCTAATACTTTCATGGTCTAGAATCCGCATATGGCCCAGAATCGGTATGCCGATACGTGACCACTTTCAAGCACCAGAATCGCCATGTGGCTCAGAATAGGTATGCCGATACGGGGGCCACTTTCATGCACCAAAATCGCCATGTGGCCCCGAATCGGTGGTATGCCTAACCCCGGACATTTTCGTTTTCAAGAATAGTAACTTTTTATGATACATTTAGCGCGGTACTCCGTCTTCTTTTAGCACATTTTTCTTGTTATCTGCATTAGGATAATAGTATTTTACCGTTTAGTTCTTATTTTCTAATTTGATTTATAAATATGTTTTATTTCATGTTTTTTTTTCAGGCATGTATGATGCAACACCTGTCCGTATATTTCTGAACAATTTTATGATTTATTTCAGTATCTTTTTTTTTTATGCCGCATTCTACCGTACTTTTGCTTTTCAGCAATATACGATCAAGCGTAGCTGTCATTTATATTTTATATACGACCAAGCGTAGCTGGTATTTATTTTTAACAGTGTGATAATAATCGTGTTGCATTTTCTATTTTATGTACGACCCAACTTATTTTTTTTATTTTTAAAAATATATTGACAATCTTTGTACTGCATTGGGTTAGTAAATAAGAAACAATATGAGTCATTTTTATTATTTTTATTTTATACTAGTACATTATTACAGTTTTTAATTGAAAACTAAATGCCCTAGTCGATTTATTTTAACATTTCTATCCATGGGTTCAACGGCATAATGGTTAAACGATGATGTCTTGTAATCTATGCTTGTGCGCTGTTTAAATTGTCGGTCAGAGCGTTCATCACTGTTACGATGTTTTTTCTCAGTTTTCCGAACATTTTCACAGGGGCTTCGATGCATGTTTGAGTTATTTTTAAACAAAGGTTTTATGATCTTATTAAATTTATCCGGGAATGCTTGATGTCTCAAATATCCTCTATGAACACCTGTGACTTCTAATATTTTTTTTATAGTTTAGGCTGTTAAAGCCAGTTAGGATAGTTGATGTCATCGCTCCTTTTAAAGGTAGTGACGGGTGCAATCGATGAACTGGTATGTATATAATAAAAGGTACGCTAAATAAAATCTATAATATTTTATTTGTTAAAAATTAATACGTATAAAACACAGAACTTTAGTATATTCATTCTTGAAGGTCGGATATGTTATCTGTTATTAAGATGAACTTAAATTCTGAAGTTTTTCTTGGTTGTTCTAAAATTTCTTGTTTTCTTGAAGTATGTGTCTGTTATTAGTCAATAATATCTAGGTACTTCAGTTCTTCTATAATTTCAGCTGCTTCTTTTCCGGTTAAAGCATCGGCTTTTGAAAGAATTTTAAGCCCTTTCACAAGCATGTTCGGATCACCATATTTGTTATACTGAAACCATATTTCTTGCAGTTCGTTAAGTACCTGCTTATTTGCTATATCACGATCCCGTGTTTCAAGAGGTCTGGAGGGAACATCATCACGGTTTATCTTTGAACCTTGTATCTGCATGTTCTTTGCATCTTGTTCCTTCTGTGATATATGTCTTCTTTTACCCTGTTGTTGTATGTCTGATGTATTTTCTGCGTCGGGTTCGACATTTTTTGCGGTGCCATGTAAGACCTGTGTTCTTCTTCTTCTTTTTCCTAGATACATTGGCTTAATATTTTTTTCATATTTTGTTGTGTGAGATTGGTGACGTATCTTTGAACCTTGTATCTGCATGTTCTTTGCATCTTGTTCCTTCTGTGATATATGTCTTCTTTTACCCTGTTGTTGTATATCTGATGTATTTTCTGCGTCGGGTTCGACATTTTTTGCGGTGCCATGTAAGACCTGTGTTCTTCTTTTTCCTAGATACATTGGCTTAATATTTTTTTCATATTTTGTTGTGTGAGATTGGTGACGTATCTTTGAACCTTGTATCTGCATGTTCTTTGCATCTTGTTCCTTCTGTGATATATGTCTTCTTTTACCCTGTTGTTGTATGTCTGATGTATTTTCTGCGTCGGGTTCGACATTTTGTGCGGTGCCATGTAAGACCTGTGTTCTTCTTTTTCCTAGATACATTGGCTTAATAATTTTTTCGTATTTTGTTGTGCGAGATTGGTGACGTAGACGTCCACGGTCATCTTTATGCACTCCGGATTCGTCTAGAAGAGTTTTGTAAATTTTTTGATCGGCTAGAGTATATTGTGTAGGTTCCTTCGAGAAAATCAGTTCGTACAGGCCGGGTGTAGCTTTAAAAATGTGTGAATCCATTTTAATGCTATCTTTACCGAACTGAATGGTGTGATTTCCAAACTCCCATTCACCCGTCTCCCAGTTAAACGTGGGGCCAAAGATCTGGTCAGTATTCCCTAAATCTTGCGTATATGTTTCTAAATAAGGGTTGTACGATGTTTGTATATGTAGAGGTTCGTCGTCACTGGTCTGTGATGGTTGATTAGTTTGTAAGTCATCCTCGTTGAGATCTGGTTTAGGAACATTTTTATTCATATAATTGGTTATTTCTTTAAGAGGAGTAGTTATTGGTTTAAACGTTGACTGTAGAAGTTCTTTTTCATCTGCTTGCATTCTTCTAAGAGCTTTGTACTTTTCTCTCACTATTGCCGCAAGTTTGTTTACTTGAACCGCTCTATTTGAAGACATGTTAACAAATGACTTCTCGATTTGTAACTGCTTGTATTTATACCTCTGTAACCTTCTGTTAGCGTGTCTCTGATGAGGTCTTAGGTACCCTGAGTAGTTATATGTTAGCGTGTCTCTGATGGCATCTGAATGTCTCAGGTACCCTGTGTAGTCATCTGTTAGCGTGTCTCTGATGGCATCTGAATGTTTCAGGTACCCTGTGTAGTCATATGTGTCTTCTGTTAGCGTGTCTCTGATGACGTCTGTACGTCTCTGTGGTCGTCTGTGCCTTCTATAAGCGTGTCTGTGATGACGTCTGTATGTCTCTGATACCCCTCTGTGGTCGTTTATGCCTTCTGTTAGCGCGTCTCTGATGACGTCTGTATGTCTCTGCTACCTTCTGTTACCCTCTGTTAGCGCGTCTCTGATGACGTCTGTATGTCTCTGCTACCTTCTGTTACCCTCTGTTAGCGTGTCTCTGATGACGTCTGTATGTCTCTGCTACCTTCTGTTACCCTCTGTTAGCACGTCTCTGATGACGTCTGTATGTCTCTGCTACCTTCTGTTACCCTTTGTTAGCGTGTCTCTGATGACGTCTGCTACCCTGTGCTAAGTGTCTCTGATAGCGTCTGTTACCCTGTGCTAGCCTCTGTTAGCGCGTCTCTGATGGCTTCTGAATGTTTCAGGTACCCTGTGTAGTCATCTGTTAGCGTGTCTCTGATGACGTCTTCTACCCTGTGCTAGCCTCTGTTAGCTTGTCTCTGATGGCATCTGAATGTTTCAGGTACCCTGTGTAGTCATCTGTTGGCGTGTCTCTGATGACGTCTGCTACCCTGTGCTAGCCTCTGTTAGCTTGTCTCTCATGGCATCTGAATGTTTCAGGTACCCTGTGTAGTTATATGTTAGCATGTCTCTGATGACGTCTGTACGTCTGAGGTACCCCCCTCTGTAATTCTGAGGTACTGCAGTTAGTAATGAAAGTGGTGGGGAATAATCAAGATTTTTAAGTGTTTCCATATAAAATTTAATATAAGTTGGTAGACAGTGTTTATAGTACTTGCTGTATCGGTATTATGTTGGTAGTACTGATACTTTCATGTATCTCTCGTAGCATAAGTAGGGAAAAATGTAACCAAGTTCAATAAATGTGTTAAATGTAGCACTTTTACATTGATTCTTATGGAAGAACAAGCACAAATTCACACACTTCAGGGGCCTTTTGAGCTACCATTCAGTCTTCCGCCCGACTAACATATATTTAATACCCGGCATTAAGGTATGTTCTTCATTCTGTTTCAGATATTCCTAGTGTTCAGATGTGTGCTCTGGTGAGTGGTAAACTTTGAAAATTTTTAATTTTTGAAAATTGTATACATATTTTCGAGTTTGGGTTCTAAATTTTTGCATTCTAGGTTTTGAATATGTATTATTATTTTATTACTTAGTGGTGTTTGATTTGGTCAGTATTTTTTTTTTAAATAATTTTTCATCCTTTAATAACGAAAACATGAACAAATTCTTAGTCACTAAAGATACATTTAAGAAAATTCGTAAATTTGGCCTCCAGGGACGAACTCTGGAATTTAAAATCAGGGATGTGCCGCAGAGTGAGGAACCTGTGGGGTGGGTAAAAAAGGCCATCGAGGGGATTGTACTTAAGGGAACAGAAGGTTTGGAACCAACCGATCAGGTCAGTTTCACTTTTTGCTCGAAAGACTTTGCCAGAGGTCAGGGTTGGATGAGGTTCAAGCCTGCCTGTGAAGTGACCGTTGATGATATATGGGATAAGATTAGTTCCATATATCAGAGTAATAGCATCGGCCTCAATACCGAGACATTTTGTTTGGGTATTACGACGGTAAAACTGCCCGCGGGAAAAGGTGGTCCGAGAGGAAGAGCTTATAACTCCTTTAACGAGGAGTGTTCGAAAAGGCGAGGAACTGTTGTTATTAAAAACAAGGATAATCTTTGTTTACCTCGTGCTCTTGTGGTTGCAAAAGCTCACGTAGATAAGGACCAAGAATGGAAGAAGGTACGTCAAGATATTGGAAAAATACAAGGACAAAGAGCCCATCAACTGATTGAAGCCGCTAATGTAACAATTCCTGTCGGAGGGGCAGGAATACCCGAGCTACAACAGTTTCAGGGACACCTCACAGATTACAAAATTGTGGTGTATAGTTATGGTAGCAAGGGTCGTGACGTTATGTTCTGTGGTAACACTAATGGTCCAGCGTTAAATCTTTTGTATCATGAAGGACACTTTAACGTGATCACTTCTTTGACAGCTGCTTTTTGCTGTCGATATTATTGTGAGGAGTGCCACCAGCCGTTTAACAACAAAAACGACCACAGATGTGGTGGTACATGTTTTGCTTGTCGTCGTTCACCAGCTTGTTCCAAAGATTGCGTGAAAATACCCTGCGATCAATGTGGTCGAAACTTCTACGGTAAGGCATGTTTCAATGCTCATGTTGGTTCGGTATGCGATAAAATCAAAAGGTGTAAGACCTGTTACAAGATCTACACCAAAAGTCATGTCTGTGGTGAGGTCTTCTGTAAAACTTGTAAGAAAAATTGTCCGTCAGATCATCTTTGTTACATACAGCCCGATTCTGGTAGGCCACCGTCAAAAGATTTTCTATTTATATTTTATGATTTGGAAACTCGTCAAGAAACGGTACTGCCTGATGGTTCACTTCTTCAAGAACCTAACCTGTGTGTTTTTAAACAGTGCTGCGACAAATGTTTGGAATCCGATACCCGCATGTGTACACAATGTGGTGTTCACCTGCAAGTTTTAAAAAACAACCCTATTGAACGGTTTATGGAGTTTGTACTTAATCAACGTAAGTTATTCAAAAGAGTCGTTGTTATGGCCCATAACGGTGGTGGCTTCGACCATCAGTTTGTGTTAAATTATATTCTAACAAAGACTGATATTACTCCCGATTTGATTATGCGTGGTACAAAGTTGGTGTCAATGGCTGTTGGTAACGCTCGTTTTCTTGATAGTCTTAATTACTTTCCAATGGCGTTGTCTGCTCTACCTAAAGCTTTTGGGTTGACAGAGTTGAAAAAGGGATATTTTCCACATTTGTTTAACAGAGAGGAAAATCAATCTTATGTTGGACCTATGCCTGATCTTAAATTTTACGATCCCGATAATTTAAAAGATGATGCACGTGACAAGCTGATCGCGTGGCACGTTGAAAGAGTAGATGAGGGATACGTTTTTGATTTTCAAAAGGAAATTGTTGAATATTGTATTAGCGATGTTGAGATTTTGACTAAGGCTTGTCTCACTTTCAGAAAACAGTTGATGGATACTTCAAATGTCTGTCCGTTTTTCGAGGCAACAACTGTTGCATCGACTTGCAACAAGGTATTCAGGCGTAATTTCTTACAGCCTGACACTATAAGCCTCATTCCAAAAGGTGGCTATCGTTTTAAAGATAATCACTCTAAAATCGCTTTGCAGTGGTTATTGTGGGAAGAGAAGCAACGCTGTATTAAAATTCAGCATGCCGCCAGGGGACTTGAAGCTCTTATTGGAAATTGTAGGGTGGACGGTCTTTACGAAAACACCGTCTTTGAATTCCAAGGTTGTTATTATCACGGTTGTCCTACTTGTTACCCTACAGATAGAACTGCACCCCTTCATGACGATCCTTCAGATTGTATGGAAAATCGTTATGATAAAACGATTGCTAAAATTAAACATCTCAGATCAATAGGATACGAGGTGGTTGAAATGTGGGAATATCAATTCCGTAAAATGCTGACGGCCGAGATAAAGTCGTATACCGAGGGGCATCCTCTTATGGCTAGTTTACCTTTGAATCCCAGAGATGCTTTATATGGTGGGCGTACAGGCAATACTGTAGAGTATTACAAGTGTAAAGATGGTGAAAAAATTAAATACGTTGATGTTTGTTCGCTTTATCCGTGGGTATGCAAGTACGGAAAGTTCCCAATCGGACATCCAAAGAAAATATATATTGGACAGGAATGCACTGCTGTAGACATTACTGAGTTATCTGGATTAATAAAGTGTAAAGTGCTTCCTCCTACAAACCTCTATCATCCTGTTCTTCCTACCAAGATGAACAGTAAATGTATGTTCGTTTTATGCCGAAAGTGTGGAGAGGACTTTGCGGAAGAAGAGTGTGAGCATTCGAATGATGAACGGGCTCTAACAGGTACTTGGGTGATTGAGGAGGTAGTGAAAGCTTTATCAAAGGGTTATAAAATAATTGAGACCTATGAGATATGGTCCTATGATACTTTACAGTTATCGAAATCTCAGAAAGGTCTTTTTTCCGATATGATGAACAAATTTATCAAAGTGAAACAACAAGCTTCAGGGTGGCCGCGAGGATGTGTATCGGATGAGGAAAAGAGCCGGTACATCGAGGAGTTTCTTCAGAGGGAGGATGTCAGGCTGGAGTTTTCCGACATAACGGAGAACCCTGGTCTGAGGTCGTTGGCTAAGCTTATGCTCAATTCTTTCTGGGGTAAGTTCGCTCAGCGAGAGAACCTCCCTAAAACATCCATAATAAACAAGTCTGGAGAATTTTTTGCTATGTTGATTAATCCATCCATTCATGTTAATACGGTGATCCCTGTAAATGAGGACACACTGGTTGTTACGTGGGAGTATGTGGAGGAGGCGTACTCAATGTCGTCAACAGTTAATGTTGTTCTGGCATCATACGTTACGGCTCTGGCTCGTCTCAAACTATATTCCTATTTAGATCGGGTTCGCAAAAGAGCTTATTACTATGACACAGATTCCATAATATACCTTTCTAAGCTTGGTTTGCCAAACCTTCCTACAGGTGATTGCCTCGGTGATCTAACAGATGAGCTTGGTGGTGGATATATTTCGGAGTTCGTTTCTGGAGGGCCTAAAAATTACGCATATAAATACACTTTGCCTAACGGTGAAGAAAAAATTTGTTGTAAGGTTAAAGGTATTTGTCTAAATTATGAGGCATCTAAATTAGTTAATTTCGATACCATTAAGAAGATGGTACTTATGAAGTCTGACCCTGTTTCTGTGGTGACTAAACAAATAAAAAGGACACAGGATCATTGTGTTATCACAAAAACCCTTGAAAAAAAATATAGACCAAACTCAGCAAAAAGAAAATTTTTTGAAGATTTTACATCCTTACCTTATGGTTATAAAAAACTTAAAATTTAAACTATGGCCCAGACTCAGCTTTTTTTATTTTATAACACTATACCTTTTTTAACACACACAATCAACATTTTTAACTAGTAAGTTATATATTAATAGATTACTTTTGTTTTGTCAACAGTGGATGCTTTTTCCTCTGCGATACAACCGATCGTCTGTCACACTGAAAAGTGGGTTACTAAAAAGCTGTAGTGAGTTGTCGTTTGTCCTACATGATTAAAAAATCTTTAAAAGATGTTCAGTTAAGACCATTAAAAGATATCTGGTATAGCCCACTGGCAAATTAATGAGCCGTTCTGGTTAACTCTAGAACCGTTGCTCGTGTAGCCGCTCATTATAAAAGATGGCAATCAGATCATAAAAAAGATGTCTGCTGAACCATTTCCGGTATTTTTAAAATACAATAAACAGTTTTCGGCTATGAACCACTTTGTGATTTTGTAACATCATTACAGCTTTGCTCGTTACTTACTAGAAGGTGGGGCAACAATCGCTTGTTCTATGCTATCACAAATATATATATATATATATATTGAATCAACATCACATTTGATTCCTCTGAGGAAATTTGGTGGTTGTAGGCCTCTAGGGGATGGTGTCCACGATAAAACACCAACGAGGTATGTGTTGTACCTCATGGGTGCCTTGGAAATCAACACGAGTAACCTTTGTTTCAGATTATCCTTGAAAAAAATCAGCACGCAATTTGGAGCTATGTTAGCTTTAACGTGAAGACCTTTACGACATGCTTTTTCTTTACGACAATACTGTTAGATATGTCTTTATACATTAACAAAAGTTTTTTTTTCTACCTAGGTATACTCTAAGTGTATATAATGTTTTCTCAATATATCTGATACATACTACCTTTAAATATGGTCCTCCTTTTGGAGTATAAAAAGGACGGTCGACTTTTAACCCGCACGGATGCACGCCTATGTACCTTTACGAAGGGAATTGTACCCAAGTGGATCAAAGTCACGTTTCGGTAAGAGTACAAATGATGCTGGTACTCCGCAGACATAAAGGATGTAGCAGGTAACTTTTGTGTTTGTCATCCATTGATCAATAAGTATATCATCTACATTTAACTGCTTAATTTTTCTGACTGCGTTCGGACCTCTGAACAACTCAATTTTTTCCATCTTGCTTCATCGAATGATTGAATGATACTGATTTTTGCTTTATTCATTCTATCATGTATCTGTGAATTTTGAAGGAGTGGGGGAACGTCATAGTATTCTATCATGTATCTGTGAATTTTGAAGGAGTGGGGGAACGTCATAGTATTCTACACCGAAGGTTTATATATCATATAAACGTTGTATACATTATTATGTTCCGTTTACGGAAGGATTAGAGCTAATAATAAACATAAAAACTAGATGGCAAATGTAGTCTCCTATATATTGAATAGACGCTTATTTAACTATAAAAGTAAAATACCAACCTACATAATATTACCCTCCTTGCCGTAGATAAAATACAGTATGCGAATCGCAATACCATTTTTTTTTTTTTTTTTTTTTTTTTTTTGTTTGGTGATTTTCATGATACTACCCAACTTTCCGTAGAAAAGACTTGTACGTGAGATGTTTGCTGGTTTGGCCACAGCGTAAGAATGGTATATGTTCATTGTAGGAATGTATGATTGGAGGGAGATCGAGGATGTTTGTTGGTCATACTGTAAGTATGGTATACGTTCTTCTAGATGGCTTGGGCATAGTTACGTGTTGCAGCCGACAGGTGGCATGATAAGATGAAGAATTTACCACAGCGTAAGAATGGTATATGTTCATTGTAGGAATGTATGATTGGAGGGATATCGAGGATGTTTGATGGTCATACTGTAAGAATGGTATACGTTCTTCTAGATGGCTTGGGCATAGTTACATGTTGCAGCCGACAGGTGGCATGATTAGGCGAAGAACTGTAATAGACGTGGAATCCCCATTAAGTTGACAGGTCAAAATATCTCCAATAGCAACAAATATATCACCGTTTTGGCAGTGTTGCCATGTTTCTCCTTCCCTTCGATGTCTGTTGCGTTAAAATCAATAGCAACGAAGATATAGTGTCGTTTTGGCATTGCTGACATCTTTGTTTTTATGTTAACATATTCAATATCCCCTCTTTTTCCCAACGAGACCATATTCACACGAATTGGGCCAATAGACACGAAGATACGATATAGTGTCGTTTTGGCAATGTCTTTGCGTTTGTTTTTCATCTTAACATATTCCTTCCGCTTTCCAACAATATATAATCAGTCAGGTCGGAGACATGCTACAATGCTCTTTTGCTAATGTCTTTGTGATTGCTGCTCTTTTGCTAATGTCTTACATGTAATAAACGAACCAATAACAGCGCAGATGGCAGATAGGTGCTACATGAATCGGGTAGACCGATGGACACTTTATTTGGCTTTCTGACTACATCCGTGTTATAAGAAGAGACAGGCTAGATGAGACCTTTGTGACGTTCTCATTGTTCGGTAAGTGCTCATTGATCCTTGGGCGATGCTGCGGGATATTGGTCGATGAGTGATCATTGGTCGGTGGGCGATCATTGGTCGGTGGGCGATCATTGGCCGGTGGTTTTGTTCCCATTGGTCTGTGGGCGTGGCTTTGTGGTGGGCGATCATTGGTCGGGTGGGCGTGGCTTTGGTCGGTGGGCGTGTCTTTGTGGTGGGCGTGGTCGGTGGGCGTGGCTTTGTGGTGGGCGGGGCTTGGAGTGCTATGGACGTCTGAGTTGGAGTTTGACCGTCTGGCCCAACCGGCCCATACTCTGAATGAGAGAGAAGTCGAAACCATATACAAACAGTTGAAAAACGGCAAATCACGTGGCCCTGGAAATGTAGCTCCGGAACTCATCAAATATGGACAGAAAGTTCTAATTAAGCGGCTAACAGTCACATCTGAGCACTATCCATAAAAATGGAGATAAATCAAAACCTGAAAACTACCGAGGAATTGCAGTCACTAGTAGTATCAGCATAATATATGGGAAACTTATAAAAAATCGAATAGAAGAAGAATACCAAGCCATATGGAAGCCGAAGAACAGGCTGGTTTTCGCGCAGGTCGATCCACAATAGATCATATTTTATCCATTACTCAGATAATTGAAAAAAAAGTTGCTCGTGGCCAAGAAGTCTATCGGATGTTTGTAGACCTTAGAAAAGTATATAATAATATCCCGCTGGTTAAATTATGAAAAGCACTAGAGAAAACAAATGTAAATATAGAATTGGTTAAAGCGGTAAAAACGTTGTGCTACCAAAAAACAACAAGAATTAAAACGGGAAATCTTATAACACCTGGATTCAAAGTAACCAAAGGACTCAGGCAGGGATGTTGTGTCTCGTCAACACTATTCAAAATATACCTCGAAGCAGCACTCAACAAATGGAAGAAAAAATGTACGAATATGGGTATACCACTAACGGACTCAACTTTGTAGACGCGCTGTGCTTTGAGGATGACCAGGTGGTCATCGCACAGGACTCTGAAGATCTTAGTTACATGATGCGAAAACTATTAGAAGAGTTTAAAGAATGGGGTTTAGAAGTGAATATGGGAAAAACTGACTACATGAGTATCGGAGGAGACAAAAAGAGCCTACTAGTAGAGGAATATCAAGAAATTAAATTATGTGAAGACTATAAATACCTGGGAGTAAAGATCACTCATAACGGAAAATTAGATGCAGCCATTAAGGAATGAAATACACAGGGAATGAAAGGCATATCCTTACTGACTAGAGTACTGTGGGATAAAAACATCTCTAAGGAAAATAAAAGAATAATACACAACATTATTATAATAAAACGCATCACAACATATTATATGGATGCGAAGTTTGGCCCCTAGAAGAGATAACAGAGAAAATGCTAAGATCAACAGAAATGGACTTCTGGCGCCGTTCGGCGGGAATATCTAGACGGGACAAAATAACAAACGAGAGTGTCCGAGAAATCACGGGGGTTACACATACTATTTTTGACCACATTAGGATGAAACAACTCAGCTGGTACAGCCACGTAAGGAGAATGCCGGAGAATAGAATACCAAGACAGATTCTAGAATGGAAACCAAGAGGTAGGCGTATACCAGGAAGGCCTAGAAGAAGTTGAAGAGAGAAAGAGTTGATAGAGAAATAAGGGACAGAGAATTTAAGGACGATCTATGGAATGGCAGAACGAGATGGATATTGAAAATCGGAAGACGTCGAATAACGTTATAAACCGATACTAATATATATAGCCCTATGTCTTAAAATAAACCGAAGTATTATACTCTTAGCTACCGAACACAAATATTCCGCCGTTTCCGAAGTCAGAAAAAAAGATATAATAACACAGTATAATGCCCCAAAGGCTTCCGTAGATTCACTAGACAAGGTGATTGCCGAATAAAACTCCAACAAAAAATCCAAAATGTGGCCAGCTATATTGTTTATGAACATTATTGACATTGCAGCAGTAAATGCTTTCGTTATGTGGGTTTATCTCAACTCTGAATGGAAATCTCAATAATTAGACAAAAGAAGGAAATTTCTGTTAGAGCTAGGTAATAGTGATGTTGATGATAGTTACTTTCGAGTATTCGTTATAAAATTTTACTGTTGTATAAAGTAATCTTTTACAGTATTCGTTACTTTGATTACTATGACTACTTTTGTTACTTTTGTATTTGAGTACCGGTAATCTATCGAGAATCGTATTTCTCAGTATATTCATATTTTGAATAAAGTAATAATTTTTTATAATATTCGTCACTTTAATTACTTTTGTTACTTTTGTATTTGAATACCAGTAATCGTACCCAGAATCGTATTTCTCAGTAGGTAGATATTTTGTATAGGTATTCCGATATAACAACGACCTTCACCGATCTGTTTATGGGATAAAAATTATTTGATTACTATGATTACTTTTGTTACTTTTGTATTTGAGTACCGGTAATCATATCAAGAATCGTTATTCTGAAGCTATTTCTTTGTGGCATTTTTATAATTACGTATTTTTTATGGGAAATAAGCCACAATTTTACTAAAAAATGAATTTATTAACGTTTCGAAGCCCAAATCGGGTTTCGTTGTCAAAATACAAAATACTATTAAAATAAAACAAACATGTTGTTGCTAAGTAAAAAAATTCTTCTAATAATTTATTTAATCTGACTCATTTATATTGGCAATTCAGACGTATATTATACATTTTAAAGTAGAAGACTTTAAAATGATATCGCCAATATTTATGAGTTGCGTTCCTGGGACGACTTTACTAAAAGATAGTTCATTCGATTACATGAAATCAATCCCAACTCAAGAATATCCGTCGCAAAAAAAAATCATAGCATGTGATCTGTCTTTAAAAAGACAACCAAATGCAACGATGACAGTAAAATTCTCGCGTTAGAGATTCCATAGTAAATCACGAGGGAAAACCAGGAAAAAACCTCGTGATACTATCCCGATATCGTAAGTATTTGGTCTTACATTTAATCTACCTTCAAAAAACTAATACCAAATTCTGACTTTAATATGTTTAAATTATAAATAATATTAATATTACATAGATATACAATAACTAATACTAAAATATAAAATTTGTACTAACTCGATATGTTATTGACTTACTAATCGTGGTATTTTCTTTCTATTGACTTCCTCTTTCAGTATGGGTAACCACATCCTACTGCATTCTACCGAGGAATTTGCGACACAATTGGTTTCATTTAGCATAATTAGAACCGCTTCTTTGATTTTTCTCTTTTTACTATCTGATTCTTTCAGGACTATACTGGAATCTCTCCACTGAACTCTATGTTCATTATCCCATGCGTGTTGACATATCTGAGATCTATCAAGTTCTTTGTTTTTAATATAAGACTGATGTTCACTTATTCTAACGTTTAATGGTCTTGATGTTTCACCTAAATAAAATTGTTCGCATTTACAAGGTATTCTATAAATGCAATTCTTTGTTCTTTCTTGTTCATTGTTAGGTTTAGTTTTAGATAGAATAGATCTCAATGTGTTTGTTGTTTTGAATGTTGTTGAAATGTTGAATTTATTTCCTATCGTTTTAAGTTTCTCGGAGAGTCCTTTTATATATGGTATTGTTATTTTCCTCGTATTATTTCTTGTGAATGTTGTAGGATCCCGTTCTAAGTTGTTCTGTTCCATTCGATCTAATCTTGTCAATTCCTTATTTATAAACGATAAAGGATAATCATTTTTTAATAAAACAGATGTTAACAATTGTTTTTCTTCTAAAAATGAATTTTCGTTAGAACAAGTAATTTTGGCTCTATCATATAAGGATTTAATGATTCCCTTTTTAACGTTGATGTTGTGATTTGATTTGTAATTGAGATATCTGTTGGTGTATGTTGGTTTTCTATACACTTGAGTCTCATATCCAGTATCCTTCTTTGAGACTAAAACATCGAGGAAAGGCAAAGTGTTATTGTATTCCTTTTCCATTGTAAATTTTATTGTCTCTTCTTGATCGTTTATAATATTCAGGAATGTATCCAACAATTCTGATCTATGAGGCCATATTGAAAACACATCATCTACATATCTCCACCATACTGTGGGTTTTAAATTTTGTTTAGAAATGATATTAGTTTCGAAATCCTCCATAAATATATTAGCCAATAATGGAGATAAAGGAGAGCCCATTGCAAGACCAAAATTTTGTTTATAGAATTCATTATTTAGTTGAAAATAGGTATTATTAGTACATAATGTCAATAACTCCATTATAGCTGATACATTTAGTTTTGTCCTAGTTGTCAATGTATTATCATTTTCTAACTTCGTTTTAATTATGTTTAAAGTTTTATCTAATGGCACATTTGTAAATAAACTGTTTATGTCAAAACTTACTAAAATATTATTTGGATTAAATTCAATATTTGTTAATTTGTTTAAAAAATGTTGTGTATTTTTTATAAATGTGTCATTATTATTTGCAAATGGTTTTATAATATTTAATAAAAATTTTGAGAGCTCACTACAAGGAGAATTGATGGTACTACAAATGGGTCTAAGTGGAATATTCGCTTTATGAATTTTCGGTACTCCATAAAAATGTGGTGTCTTACTGTAATGAGGTGTCATTAATTTTCTTTGATAGTACGTTAGATCATTTTTAAATTTGAATAAAGTTTTATAAATTTTGTTTTCCAGTGTCTTCGTTGGATCCTTCGTTAATTTGGTATAAGGTCCATTTGTAATTAGATCTGTAATTTTGTCCTCATATTGTATTTTATCCATTATTACAGTTGCATTTCCTTTATCTGCTGGTAGGATTGTTATGGAGTCATCATTTAATATTATTTATAATTTAAACATATTAAAGTCAGAATTTGGTATTAGTTTTTTGAAGGTAGATTAAATGTAAGACCAAATACTTACGATGTCGGGATAGTATCACGCGGTTTTTTCCTCGTTTTCCCTCGTGATTTACTATGGAATCTCTAACGCGAGAATTTTACTGTCATCGTTGCATTTGGTTGTCTTTTTAAAGACAGATCACATGCTATGATTTTTTTGCGACGGATATTCTTGAGTTGGGATTGATTTCATGTAATCGAATGAACTATCTTTTAGTAAAGTCGTCCCAGGAACGCAACTCATAAATATTGGCGATATTATTTTAAAGTCTTCTACTTTAAAATGTATAATATACGTCTGAATTGCCAATATAAATGAGTCAGATTAAATAAATTATTAGAAGAATTTTTTTACTTAGCAACAACATGTTTGTTTTATTTTAATAGTATTTTGTATTTTGACAACGAAACCCGATTTGGGCTTCGAAACGTTAATAAATTCATTTTTTAGTAAAATTGTGGCTTATTTCCCATAAAAAATACGTAATTATCAAGAATCGTATTTCTCAGGAGGTAGGTATTTTGTATAAGTATTCCGACTTACATTAACTACAATAGTCGTAGTCGTTACTCGCTCTGATGCGATTAATACGAAGTAACGAAGTAATCAGAGTAATCAAAGCAATCAAAGTAGATACAATAGTCGGTACTCGCTCTGAAACGATTGGTACGAAATAACGAACTAATCAGAGTAATCAAAGTAGATACAATAGTAGTTACTCGCTCTGATACCATTGATACGAAATAATCAGAGTAGTCAAAGTAACGATTTGCCTCTCTGTATAGTAATCGTTACTTTCGATATTCGTAAGTAATGAGTAATTTGTAAGGAATAGTTACTTTTTCAACATCACACCTAAGTAAAAGTCTTTTAAAGCCACACTTAAAACCAAGAATAAGCAATGCAGCAATCCAATCTCGTCTAACCAATAAAACAAAAGAAATTATTAACCTGACATTGAAAGAACTGGAAGATCATTACAACGTAGAAAAACCCGTTGAAGAAGCGAATGTACCACAACCAAAAAGAAATCGAAGGTGGCATATTTGCCCAAGGCATTGAAGAAAGATCGCAATTAACAAAACCAATAATAATATTATCTTATGGGATTTTTACTGACTAACCAGATGGGCCGATGATTTGAAACATGTTATCGGTAACTAGATGCAAGCCGAACAAAATAGAGGTACATGGAAAGAGCTGAGGGAGACCTATGTCCAGCAGTGGACGCGTACGGGTTGGTGATGATGGAATTTTTGCCGGAGAGATCATTTCGGATTGTTCCGGCGCCATTTACATCTTTAACCCTGTTTCAATAACTAGTGTCGATGTACAAACCAATGTGGTAAATGTAACAATATTGTGTGTGCATCGTTCAGAAAGAAAGTAATAGTATATTATTCAACGAGCAAGTAATGATGGCTATTGCCGAAGCCGAAGACAAGTGTCGTAATTCATCAGAGTGAGTAATAGCCATTACATGCGAGTAGAATACTACTATTTCTACTACTTCTTCTATTATTTTAATTAGTAAAAACATATAATTATCAACTACTCGCGATTAAAATTATAATTTACAAAAATAAATGTTGTTTACCAATACTACCTAGACGGCTGAATAATCTGTTCAGTTCTATTCAAGTTTATTGGTTTTCGAAAAATTATAAGCACAAGTTTGTACCTACCTTTGTACCTACAATATAATAAATAGGAAATGGCTATTATCGGCGGACGTATTTTATACGTTATTAAGTTATAATGTACATTTATATTTAACTATATCCATATAATATAATAATATAAATAGGTAGGTATATCCACAGAGAACGGCAGTTCTCACCAGTGGCGCACAACACCCCTACAAGCGACACTATATATACACGAAATTTTCGATTTTCTAAACCTGACTGAATTTAAAATTGGGCCAAATCCCATATTAAAGTTTAGGAAAAGACTCGTCCATCCATATGTTACTTCTCCATTTTGGTCCAAGGGTGTGGATTTTACGGCCCTTCCCATTTAAAGCCTGTTTTTCGTTCTCGTCCCCAAAACTCCCAAAAATTTCAAAAATTTAAGCCCGACCTTTGCGGCTTCTGATAGCATAGATCATTACCTTTCCAACGCATGTTTAATTTTGAAAATCGGTTATACCATTCAAAAGTTATCGAGCTCAGACATATGACTCAATTTTTATTTAAAAAATGGAAAATGTTTGTGGATATGTATGTATGTATGTATGTATGTATGTGTGTGGAAAAGTTAAACCGATCTGAATTTTTTTTCTGTGTTTCAAGAGGGTGTGAGGGCCGATTCAGAACCGGTCCAATTTTTGACTTCTGGCTACCCGTAAGTTAGCTAGAGGACTAGGTAAATACAAAATAGCATATTTTTGGGCGTATATATCTTAGGTTTAAGGAAAGACAGGAAAACCGCAAATACACCAAATCAATAGGGTTGACTTAAGCTTTCAAATGGCGTTTAAGCGATCAAGCTGAGACATACGCAGTGCTCACCATAGCCAAAAAACTGAAAAATTAAACTTTGAAAATTTTGGTTTTTCGACAATTACTCAAAATTTCAACCTACGAATTTCGCCAATAACTGAGCGTTTGTAGAAGGACTCAGGACGCGTCTAACAGTGTATACCTTATATCTGGGAAAATTCGAATTTTTAAGTTATAGGCTTCATAAGTATGATCAAATCTATTTCTTATGGGAAAAAACGGTTTTTCAAGCTCAATAATTCCTGTAATACGTTCAGTTATCATACTCGATCTTGGATGCATCAGATACTACTTGTCAATACGTTTCAAATTCATGTTTAGTGATCAACATCAGATAAGCCGTTCAGAAGTTATAGAGCTCCAAATGTAGAATTAGTCCAGGAACTGAAATTTTTCACTTCGCAATTTTTACAGAATGGATCGATTTGCTTAAAAATTTGACAATAAGTAGTGGATAGTCCAAGGATCAAAATCTATATGATGCCGAAAGACGCTTTTACCATGGGGTGGTTGCCATCTCATCTCGAGGGTGGAATTTTTTTTTATATTTTGACCACAAATGCTGGTAAAAATATTAATTATAAGCAAAAAATGTTCATTATACATTTTTTTGATAAAATTAATAGTTTTCGATTTATTAGTTATCGAAGCTGTTAGTTTTATATCGGAAAGATTACCAGGTAACGGTAGTTCTCGCCAGTGGCGCAGAAATACACCCCCCTACACGCGACACTTATATATACGAAATTTTCAATTTTCTAAATCTGACTGAATTGAAAATTTTGCCAACTCCCATCTTCAAGTTTAAAAAAAGACTCACCCATTCATATGTCAACCATCCATTTTGGTCCAAGGGTGTCGATTTTACGGCCCTTCCTATTTAGGGTCTGTTTTTCGTTCTGGTCCCCAAAACTCCCAATAACTTCGAAAATTTAAGTCCGACTTTTGCGGCTTCTAACAGTACTGATCATTACCTTTCCAACGCATGTCTAATTTTGAACATTACCAGAGAACGGCAGTTCTCGCCAGTGGCGCACACCCACACCACCCTACACGTGACACTATATATATACACAAAATTTTCGATTTTCTAAATCTGACTGAATTGAAAATTGGGCCAACTCCCATCTTAAAGTTCAGAAAAGACTCACCCATTTATATGTCAACCATCGATTTTGGTCCAAGGGTGTAGATTTTACGACCCTTCCTATTTAGGGACTATTTTTCGTTCTCGTCACCTAAACTCCCAAAAAGTTTAAAAATTTGTCCAACCTTTGCGGCTTCTAATAGAACTGATCATTGCCTTTCCAACGCATGTCTAATTTTGAAAATCGGTTATACCATTCAAAAGTTATAGAGCTTAGAAATGTGACTCAATTTTTATTTAAAAAAGGGAAAATGTTTGTGGATATGTATGTATGTGTGTTTGAAAGTTAAACCGATTTGATATTTTTCTCTGTGGTTAAAGAGGGGGTCAGGGTCGATTTAGAACCGGTGTAGTTTGTTACTTTTGACGACCCATAAGCCAGCTATAGGACTTGGTAAGTACAAAACGGCATATTTTTGGGGGTATATATATTCGGATCACGAAGAGGCAGGAGAACTGCAAATACATCAAATCAATAGTGTTGACTTAAGCTTTCAAATGGTGTCTAAGTCGTCAGGATCAGACATATACACGGCTCAGTATAGCCGAAAAACTGAAAAACTAAACTTTGAAAATTTTGGTTTTTCGACAATTACTTAACATTTCAACGTACGAATTGCTCCAATAACTTAGCGTTTGTATAAGGACTCAAGACGAATCTAACGATGTATACCTCATATCCGGGAAAATTCGAATTTTTAGGTTATAGGCTTCATAAATATGATAAAATCTATTTCCTGTGGGAACAACGGTTTCGACAGCTCAATAATTCCTGTAATAGCTTCAGTTATCATACTTGACCTTAGATCAATCAGATACTACTGGTTAATACGTTTCAAACTCATGTTTACTGATCAAAATCGGTTAAGCCGTTTAGAAGTTATTAAGATACAAAAGTATAATCCAATTAACGATTATTCCCCAAATGGTTTATGTAGTTGTAGTGGTTACGACGCTAAATTTGATCTGGCAACGGGCAATCCGACTTCATTTACCGGCCATCTCAATATATTTTTTTTTCAATCTATTTCGAATAGAAAAAAATCTAGTATACATTCGATGGACACTAGATCATTTGACAGATAATGCAACAAAGGTGACAATTTATAAAGCTTGACGTGTAATAGAGGAACATTGCATTCAACTTCATACATTTAATTTGTAAATACCTTTGAAAAACTCATGATACAAGAATAAAAAACCGCTAAACGCCGTAAAAATGAGTGGCGCATAAAATATTCCAGCTACAAAATATCTGATATGAATGTTACGTGGCGCGAAAATGGATTTTCATTTGATGCAAAACAAAATTTTAGTTTTAGTTTAAAATATTTTTCCATAATATTTGCTAAATTTGAAGTAAACGCGCCACAAAAGAGTTTCAAAATTCAAACTGTATCAAAGTTACTCTTTTGTGGCGCGTTTACTTCAAATTTAGCAAATATTATGGAAAAATATTTTAAACTAAAACTAAAATTTTGTTTTGCATCAAATGAAAATCCATTTTCGCGCCACGTAACATTCATATCAGATATTTTGTAGCTGGAATATTTTATGCGCCACTCATTTTTACGGCGTTTAGCGGTTTTTTATTCTTGTATAGATATATATTATAAATATATTTAACACAATAAAACTTTCTAAAATAAACACAATATAAGTTATAAATTCCAATAAAAAATGCGCTAATGTCACTGTCAAAAAAAATGAAAAACTTCAAAACTGATAGTAAAAAAAATATAAACGAAACAAATATACTGACCGATTGTTACCGTTAAAAATTCTTTAAAAATTTTTCGAAGTAAATTATTGATATAAATTACAATAATTATTGTGTTAAAAATTAATAAGTTTAAGTAATTTTATTTGCAGTTTAATTACGACTAATATGTATATTAAAAGTAGCATGCTCCACTTGAACCTAATTTCAGAACGTGAGTAATCACCGGTGAGTAATGAACTATTACTCACGTGTAAAGTAATGGGTATTATTAGCTGTTCAAATATAGTACATATTCAGCATGGTATTAAACGGTCGTAGAAAAAAATATATAATAGACGTGAAAGTTGATTATTTCATTTAAAATTTTTTGAAAAAATTATATCTCTTAATGTTTAAATTATTTCTAGTAATCATCTCAAAAATAATTTTGTATAAATATACAAAAAAACACTGAGGCCTTATTCTCGCAATTCGCCTCATCAGTAGCTGGTGTTTTAAAATTGATTTTGTCTTAGGAAGAGTAAGTGAACAATAGAGATAAAAAAATATCGAGGTAGGTTTCGATTATGTTTAAAAAATGATTGCTCATAAATAAAAAATTCGCTGGACTCGCACGCACAAACGTTACTTTATGTAAATACCACAAGACCGTGCATAAACTGGAATAAACTACAAAAGTTACAGTTTTTATTTCACGACCTTCTTAAATATTTAATGCTACTTGTTAAAATTAGTTTGCTTACCTACCTGTCCTTGTTAAGTTAAAAAAACATCATGTCTATTTGTAATAGTGTTCTATAATATTAAATAAACATTTTTTTTAGGCAAGGAAAACAAAATTAGGTAGATATTCACAAAAAGATTTCCATGTTGCTTATTACAACTCTGTGAAAACGTCGAACGATATAAAAACCGATGAGTGTTTTCAAGATCTGCAAATGGAACATTAAGAAGTTTTTGAGAGAGTTGTATTCGGATTAGATTGTTATTTATTGATGTATTTGTTGACTTCTTTCAGATAATGGACGCTTTATCATTTTGTTCTTCTAACATCATTTTTTTTTGTTACTGAGATTCGAATAGAATTTACGAGATAAAGAAAATAACAGGAACTTATATTTAAATGATGATGGTTTTTTAATTGTATCAAAAAATATCTCAGTAATATAAATACATCATCATCATCATCAGTGGCGTTACAGCTCTTTATGAGCCAAAGCCTTTTTCAGAACAATCCTCCATTCGCCCCTGTCTCTGGCAACTCTCCTCCATGCTCTAATTCCAATAGATTTTAAACCATTTTCTAAGTCATCTTGGTACCTAAGTGTTGGTCTTCCTCTTGCTCGTTGTCCCAACGGCCCTCTACGGTCAAACATTTTTCTGACTATGGCCTCTTCCTTTCGCCTGATTACATGCCCTATCCATCTAAGGCGTGCTACCTTAATGAATTTTACAACTTTAGGTTCTCCAAAACTTCTATACAACTCAAAAATGTAACGCCTGCACCACTAACCTTTTTCTTTTATCCCTCCATATATTGTTCTTAGGATTTTTAGCTCAAAAGTTTGAGCAGTTCTTGGTCATTATTTATAAATGACCAAGTTTCTGATCCATATGTTAGCACTGGTCTTATTATTGTTTGGTAGACAGTCAATTTAATTATTCTAGGTATTTTTGAGGCCATCGGTTTTCTTAAGCCATAGTAACACTTATCGGCGAGCAGTATTTTTCTTTTAATTTCTTCACTGACATTGTTATCTTTAGCAAGCAGCGAGCCTAAGTATATGAAGGTGTCGACACCTTCTAGTTCTAGGTCGTCAGTTATTATTATTGTAGGTGTCGGGTTGCTTGACCTAGTGAAACACATATATTTGGTCTTTTAAACAGTTATATTTAGTCCCATTGTCTGTGCGGATGCTCCTAAAGTACCATTCAGATACCATTCAGATAGTACCACTACCCTGTCTGAGTCCATTTTTGCAATGGAAGGGTCTTGAGAAATCGTTTTGGATTTTTACCGTGTTTTCTGCTCCTGTGAGTATAAGTTCATTTAATCGGACAAGATGAAGCGGTATTTGAAATTCTACCATAGCAAGTTTTACCTCTATTAACTGAGTCGTATGCAGCTTTGAAGTCTACGAATATGTGGTGGGTGTCGACGCCGAACTATAGGGTTTTTGCAAGGATCTGCTTCACTGTAAATATCTGGTCAGTTGTTGATTCATTAGGACGGAAACCGCACTGATATCCTCCCACTATATGTTCGGCGTAGAGGAGGAGTCTTTTAATACTCTGGGCTAATTAGCAAAATTCATGGAAAAGTTATTTACCAGCCATTTTATTGCTGGAATCGAATTATAAGATCCTATATATTAATAATATAGGTATGCAAAGTCCGCAGATAGTGTGCTACTTTTTTTATAAACAAAATGGCGCCGACAAATCGTATTTTTTTCAATTATTGCTCTATAACTCCGAAGATTTTAACTTTACAACAAAAACACCCAAATAGAAATTCACCGCAATTAAATTCTGCATAGAGATAGGTTTTTCACGATTTGCTCCGACGAAAATTTTCCTCGGAAAATGCGGGTTTTCCTAACAAAAAGTATAATTTTCAAATAAAGTTTTAGGTAAGTAATTACTAATCAATAATTAAATAACTTAGTGACATCAAAGATCTCTTGGTATAGATTGTAATTCCAGAAGCCGGTGAAAATTAAACGAATATTTTAGCAACAATTTAATTGTTAATTAACAATTTACGATCGCAATAATAACCAAAATAATCATGATACATTGATCAAACTTATAAAGATTATAAAGATGAGATGCTTGTTTAATATTTTATCGACAAAATATAAATTTTTCTTTTTTTTGCATAATCTTTAAATTTTGAAAAAAAAATAGTTATAATACGTTGGTCTAATTAGTAAAGTACAAAGAAATGTTATATACCAGCAATTTTATTGCTTTAATCGAATTATAAGATCTTATATATTATTAATATAGGTCTGCAAAGTCCACAGATAGTGTGCTACTTTTTTTATAAACAAAATGGCGCCGACCAATCGTATTTTTTTCAATTATTGCTCTATAACTCCGAAGATTTTAACTTTACACCAAAAATACTCAAATAAAAATTCACCCCAATTTAATTCTACATAGAGACATGTTTTTCCCGATTTGCTCCGACGAAAATTTTCCTCGGAAATTGTGGGTTTTCCCAACAAAATCTCGAATTTTCAAATAAATTTTTTGGGCCAGTAATTATTTATCAATAATTATATAGCTTGATCAAACAAAAGCTTTCTTGGTATAGATTATAAATTTAGAAGCCGGTTAAAATGAAACGAATATTTTAGCAACAATTCAATTGTTAATTAACAATTTACAGTCGCAATAACAACCAAAATAATCACGAGACATTGATCAAACTTAGAAAGATTATAAAGGTGTGATGCCTATTTAATATTTTGTCGACAAAATATAAATTTCTCATTTTTTTGCATAATCTTTAAATGTTTAAAAAAAATTGTTATAAACAAATTTACATTTCTTAGAAATTGTTTATTATATTCTAATTTTTAAAAATAACTTAAAATGCGTATTTCATAGGTCTTGAAAATGAATGCTTTAAAAAAAATTTCCAACCATTTGCAAAAAAGTTAGGAAACGGCAAAATAAATATACGATATCTCCATTGTTTATAATTTGTTTTAATTGTTTCAAAGCTTAAAAGTGAGTCTATGGTACAATCTAATTACCCACAAAGAATGTCAAAAATTAGTGCAATGTTTATATTTTAATCAAAGATTAAAAATACTTTTTTTTGTAATTTTTAGCGCGAAAGTAGGCTTGATACAGAGCCGGAGATAAAATGTTCACTCGAAGCGACTGACACGCTTAAACTCGCGCGAGTTGTGTATGTGGGCGGGTAGCTACGGTACTGTATTATTCTACTTTGGCGCGTGTAAATTACAAAAAAATATATTTATAATCTTTAATTAAAATATAACCATTAAGCTGAAAATCGATATTGTTTTATAAATAATTAGCTTGTACTTTAGGCTCACTTCTACGCTTTGAAAGAATTAAAAAAAATTATTAACACCGTAGTAATAGTATGTTTACTTTGCTGTTTCATAACTTTTTTGCAAATGATTGCAAAAAAGTTTTAAAGCACTCATTTTCAAGGTATTTGAAATGCGCATTTTAGCTATTTTTTAAAATTATAATATAATAAAAACTTTCTGAGAAACGTTAATTTGTTTATAACTATTTTTTTTCAAAACATTTAAAGACTATGCAAAAAAATAAAAAATTTATATTTTGTCGACAAAATGTTAAACAGGCATCTCATCTTTATAAGATTTCAAAGTTTGATCAGTGCATCATAATTATTTTGGTTTTTATTGCGACCGTAAATTATTAATTAACAATTGAATTGTTGCTAAAATATTCGTTTAATTTTCACCAGCTTCTGGAACTATAATCTAAACCAAGAAGGCTTTTAAGTCACCAAATTATTTAATTATTGGTAAATAATTACTTATCTAAAACTTTATTTGAAAATTAAAGATTTTGTTGGGAAAACCCGCATTTTCCGAGGAAAATTTTCATCGGAGCAGATCGGGAAAAACACGTCTCTATGCAGAATTTAATCACGGTGAATTTTTATTTGATTGTTTTTGTTGTAAAGTTAAAATCTTCGGAGTTATAGAGCAATAATTGAAAAAAACACGATTTTCGGGCGCCATTTTGTTTATAAAAAAAGTAGCACACTACCTGAGGACTTTGCATACCTATATTATTAATATATAGGATCTTATAATTCAATTCCAGCAATAAAATTGCTGGTAAATAACTTTTCCCAAAAATGGCCTATTCTCCGATAATCAGCCCAGACTATAAACAATAAGTTGGACAACACTTTGTATGCCATATTGAGTAGAGTGATGCCTCGATAATTGTCACACACCATCATGATGACACAGTAAACCAACTTTCAGTCTGTGGGTGCTTCTTTCTGTTGCCAGATTGCAGTTATCAGTTTGTGCATGTGTTTCAAGAGGGTGTCGCCGCTGTTTTTGAAAAGTTTGGCAGGGGAGATTATCCGAACCGGGGGCTTTAATATTTTTTAGTGTTAAGATGGGTTCTTTAATGTCTTCTTTGATAGGAAGTGGCTTCCGATCATCCTCGTTAATTTGAAACATGGGATCGTCCATTTCTCCATCTTCATGATTGCCACTAAGCAGTTCTTCAAAACGTTTCGCCCATCTTTTTAGTAGCTGGTCCCTGTTTCTATTTATATAGCCGCCCCCATCTTTAGAGGCTATTATTCTGGGTTTAACTGCTTTTCTGCAGCTGTTTATCTATTGGTAGAATTTTCGTGAGTCTTTTCCATTGTGGTAACAGTTTCATTTAGAGCGTGTTCGTAAATACATCTTCTATATAAAAAAAAACTGTCAAGAGGTAACTACGTTGTGGGCCTCCATTTAAAGTTGTATCAAACCCTTTCAAGTCAAAATTTTAGTTGCTTAGTAATCCTGCCACTATTTACCGCCCGTTACGCTATCCATACACAGTTTAAAGCCGTAGGCACGTTCTTGAGTACGCACCTTTTCGTCGCATTATTCCTTAATCTTATTGCTTTCTTTTAGCAGTTTTTCTTTTTTACTGACACCAATATCGTTAAATATTATACTTAAAAGCAGAACCGTATTAGTGTATTTTTTTATAGGGGAGGTGTTAGGAAATGTCATTCCGATACAATGTAGGTTCATGTTTATTGAGGTTCAGATGCCGTATATTAAATGTGTGGTTTACAGGGTTATTTGATTATTTCATAAAATACCTGTGACTAAAATATGAGACAAGACTTTTTATTGATCAAAAGCTCTCGGCTACTGTTTTAATTTAGTATTAAACAATTTTGCAGGGATAATTATTTTAAAATCGTTTGAAATTAAAATATTTGTAATATTACCAAGTAATTCGTTTTAACGGTATGTATATTTAATTTTTATCATGGCAATATATACATCGGTGAAACATTTATTTTACAACTCTATTATTTAAAAAAAGAATTTGTGTTTACTTTGTACGCACGTAAAAAGTTATACTTCTGTTATACTATGATTTCAACGAAGTAAATGTATTTTAAACAGTTTATTTGTACTTTATTTAAATATTAAGCTAATTTTAATACTCACTACTATTCAAAAATTTTTAATAAAACAATGTCAAAAACTAAAAATGAAAGGCAAGGCAACAATATAAGTTATTCCTAAGCAGTCACCCATCCAAAATATAACGGCATTCAACATTGCTTGACTACGGATATTGGGTGACAACCCTTGTAGGTCAGTGTACTATGGCCGTAAAATTGATACCAAAATAAATTATTTTAACAGATTTTATAAATAATATTCTTTTTAATCTTATTTTCATTATAATATCTTAGTACTTATCATTAGGGATGGGAAAAACCTACCGGTTTAAACCGAAAACCGGTTTTTTACTTCGCAATAACCGGTTTTACCGGTTGTTTTTTGTCCCGGTTATAACCGATTCTTCCTTTTTAAAGTAAAAACCGGTTATTAGGTTTTTACGGTGATTAGGATTAGGTTAGGTGTTATTTTGGATCCCAATCATAATTATTATTCTCAAGTAATTATTCCAAACAAAACCATAATTCAAATTTTATTTTATAAAATACAGAAGCAAACTGAAAGTGCAATCTCACATCAGCCAGAAACAATTATTAAGTTTTATTATAGTATTTCCTTGAAAAGGTATTTGTAATCATAATATTTACATAAGAAGTGATCTGGTTGAATAAGACGCAAACATCGTCTATTCTTCACACTTAAAACCTTTTTTTTTGGCCGGTTATAACCGCCAGGTTAAACCGTAAGCAAAAAACCGGTATAACCGAAAACCGGTGTTTTGTCATAAACCGCCATCCCTACTTATCATCCTATTCCCGGCGAAGACAAATCCAACGACACAAAAATTATAATAAATATATTTAGTAAAAACACAAATATATTTCTTTACACTTTATTTGTACTGATACAAATACGTAACTTGAAAAATTAGCAACTAACTTCACAGTGTCGGTGTACACCTATTACTGTCATTTTTATAAAAGTTCACCCTCAACATTTTCCCAATCGCGCCTAAAGAAGTAAGTATAACTTCAAAAGGATTCTATCTAGAAGGAAATGTTGTTGATTAAAAATTCTTGTATTATTGTTTATTTATTTATAAATACTTACAGATCACTTATGTCCGGTGCTTAGGTGGAGGTAATAATAATAATAATATCGTATGGCATATTCACTGAGGAGTTCCCTTGGGATTGTTCCGGCACTAATCCCATATTTAAGCCTATTTTCAGGTTTAGTGTCGACGCATATTAGCCTAAGGAGACCGGCGGCTTTATCTCCCCGCTGAAGCACGGTGGCGGCTCGTTACCATTTTAAGGGATGAACATGACGTTGTTCATTGTTGGTACTGAGAATCGAAATCGGGCGCTTTTGCTTATAAAATAGTAACATTTAAATAGCCATGAAAAATCAGTTAGAAAGGCCAACCAAGTCCCATTAATGGCATTCATTGGACTGGAAACCGTCTAAGGCGCTGCAAAGGCAGCACCAAGGAAAGTGGGTACTCTGGGTATCTCACGAATATCGAGAAAGGTGGATGAATTAATTATAGAACATTCGCCAAAATTTAAAGCAGATGTATAAGCAAAAACAAAAAACCGCCAGAATGCCTGTTAACATTGCACCATAAGCTGAATAGTCCAAAAGAAGAAACAGTAAAGCACATTTTGTGTCAGTGTGCAGCCTGGCAAATGTTCACCTCCTTACACTTGACGAAGAAAAACCACCGAAAAAGAGCTTCATGGAAGGTTCAGTCTCGAAGTTATTAGACCTTGTAAAAAGGGCCAGGATATAGAAAGTAATCTAGGATTATAGGCGAGACAATGAAGCAATAAGAACTTTGTGAGCAATTTCTTTTAGAAAATAGGAAACTTTGTGAACTAAAATGATGACAAAGAAATGAAAATAATTGCACTATTGCAACGAAATAAGTTCAATTTTAATACTTGAAGGTTTTTGACCTCGCTAAATACGAATATCATGACGGTGATACTCTCCAAGGAACTGGTACCCAGAAAGGGCCTCGTCTCATAGCCTCTTGGAGCTTTATGTAAATTCAATACAAAATAAATACAATCTAATTACTCAGGGGGTTTTTGGCGTCGTTGATCACGAACATCATGACCGCGATTGTCTCTGAGGCAACTGGTGTCCAGGACAAGTAACAGCTTCTGGAGTTTTGTCAAAATTCGATACAAAATTAGTGAAAAGTTATTACTCAGGAGTTTTTGGGGTCACTGAATCCAAAAACCCCCGTGTAACCACTTTGCACTCATTTGGTATTAAGTTTTCACAAAACTGCAGGGACGGGCCCTGGATACCGGGTGGCTGGGAGATATACGTCACCCTAATTAGCAAAACTCGTAACTCCATTTTTAATCTATTTGTGAATATATGTATGCGCCATATGTTTGTAAATTAATTTATCTGTCCTTTGACCAAATGCTGTAACTCCATCTAAATGTAGAAATTAAAAATATAAGCGAGAAAGTAAACCCTGTAACTCCGTATCAGCCTTTGACATCAGAAAACCACGTAACTCCAACATATTATGTTTTATAATGCTTATGTGCTTTTAACCCCGTAATTTCAAATTAATATTTATTTAATTAAGATAAACCTCGTAACTCCACAAAATTTTAGTAAATCTTAAAAATAATTCTCCATAATGAGATATTATTTTATTTTAAAATGTTCGATTAATTTTGACAGAATCGCAAAATTTATTCCAAATTAAAATTTTTGCGTCTCCTGAACAATTTATCGTTTTGGAGTTACGAGTTTTGCTAATTGGGGTGACGCATTGTAGATATAATATTCATGTTCAGCGACTCCAAAAATCCCCTCTAGTGATCTCTTTGCACTGATTTTGTATGGAATTTTCATAAAACTTGCCTATCTTGGCTGCTTAGGTGGTAGTAACACTGAACTCATTTCCCAATTCCCAAATCATTTTTCATCACCTCGAAATGCATTTTGGAGAATGCATTTTCCTTGTTAAATAATGCAATTGTCATTTGGTCATGACACTTTAGTTCATAAAGTTTTCTAAGGCTCTTACAAATCGAATGCAACAAGTTTCATTGAGATGCATCTAATTGCAAAAAGGACCCCGCAACACTCCTTATGGCAAAGGGGGCCCGGTTAAATTTAAAGAAAGATGGTTCAATGATATTTCTTTGTGCGTAGATTAAAAAAGTCTATGGGACCTAGGTCTAAAAAACTATTATTATGAAGCTACAGCTTTCTAAAGATATTGAATTCAGGTCCTCGGTTTACGTTAAATATAGTAGTCCACGGTCAAATCAACGAAAATTATTATGATTGGAAGAAGAGAGACTCATTTTCTTCATGCATACTTAGGTACTGCATATTAATACGTGGTTAAACATAGATGCATCCCATTTTACTCTTCAGAAAAGCTCCGAAAAGTTCTTAGAAAACTGAAGCAGTGCGATAGATAACGTGCTGCCAGAGCGAACATAAGAATTATCATGTTTTCAGTAATGCTTAAGTTGCGCCTTCTCTTTAAAAAGCTACTGAACAGTGGTTGATCTACATGGGGGGAGGGGGAAAAGGAAAATAGGGGAATTTTAAACGCTCAAAAAGTATACAAGTTAATTTGTATATGATATGTACTTACATAGTACGTACATTTTTTCTACGATCATTTTATTTATTTGACTTTGCCCCATTTCTGCAAGGAATTCCATAAAAAATTATAGATAAGTGATAATAATAAGTAATTATAAAAAATATAATAATTATAAATAATAAGTAATTATAATTATAAATATAATCAACGGGATTTTCAGTAAGTCGAAAAAATATATTCATACGAGCACACATGCATATTAACGTATACTATATACATACATAGGCTATATCGGAGAATTCTTAAAATCCCATGGACTGATCGGGCCACAAATGAGGAGGTTCTTAGAAGAATGGGGAAGAACCGAGAAGTACTAACTACCATCAAATCTCGAAAGTTGGAATACTTTGGACATCATCATCATCATCATACAGCCAAATTTGTCCACTGTCGGACATAGGCCTCCTCAAGATGTATCCACCCTTCTCTGTCCTGGGCAGCTGCAATCCAGTTTGTCGCTATTCTCTTGATATCGTCGGTCCATCTGGTAGGTGGTCTTCCACGACTTCGTTTGTCCGCCCTTGGCCTCCACTCTAAGATCTTCCTTGTCCATCTGTTGTCTCTTTGTCTTGCGACGTGTCTTGACCATTTCCACTTCAACTTCGTAATGCGCTTTATGATGTCCTCCACTCCAGTTCTTAGCCGTAACTCATCATTTCGTATTCTGTCTCTCAAAGTTAGGCCAAGCACGGATCTTTCCATTTTCCGTTGTGCTACTTGTAGTTTTCTTATTGATGTTTTAGTCAATGTCAATGTTTCAGCTCCATAAGTAAGCACCGGAAGTACGTACTGGTTAAATGCTTTTCTTTTTAGCTTTATTGGGATGTTTTCCTTGAACAAGTCTCTTAGTTTGCCATATGCTGCCCATCCTAAAGCTATTCTTCGAGATAATTCGCAGGTTTGGTTGTGTCTACTTATTTGTATTTCGTGGCCCAGATAGATGTATTTGTGAACTGTTTCGATATGGCAGTTTTCTAGTGTCAGTGGTCCGCTAGGTACTAAATTGGTCATCATTTTAGTTTTCCCAAAGTTTATTTCCAACACTACTTTTTGAGAAACTCGTTGTAGTTCTTGCAGCATTTCGTGAGCTTCCTTTAAGTCGTCGGTTATTAAAACTATATCATCTGCAAATCGTAGGTGGTTCAGCCTTTCGCCATCGACATTCAAATCTCTGTTTTCCCATTATAACATCTGGAATGCATGCTGCATTACGGCATTAAATAGTTTTGGTGACATGTTGGCTCCTTGTCTAACTCCCCTTTTTAGTTTTATTTTTTGAGTTTGGGTATAGAGGTTTATTGCTGCTGTGGCATTTGCATATGTTGAATAATGTTGGAATATGGGTAGTCGATTCTACAATCTCTCAAAGCTCTTAAGACGCCATTTCGATAGTGTCAAAGGCTTTATTGTAGTCAACAAATACTAGAACTAGCGGCCGGTTGTACTCCACAGTTTTTTCGATTAGGACCTTTAGGCAAGTTAGACGGTCATTTGTACCATACCCAGGACGGAAACCTGCCTGGTTTCCATCTTTGGACACATTATGCGAAATTAATCCAGATATACCCTTCTACAAGCCATCCTGCAAGGAAAAATATTTGGAAAGCGAGGTCCAGGAAGAAGAAGAACATCCTGGTTAAAGAACCTCAGAACCTGGTTCAACACAACATCTGCGCAGCTTTTCCGCGTTGCTGCAGATAAAGTGAAGATTGCCATAATGATCGCCAACATTCGTCACGAATAGGCACATCAAGAAGAAGAATATACATACAGCTCCCGGACCGAACCATGGCCGATGACAAACACTGTCTTCGGTCGTACACCCACCTAAACTTTACGCAGACAGGATTTCTCTCACCGGCCTTGGTTCGGTCCGGGAGCTGTAGAAGTATATATTCATCATCAACCCGTACTCATCTACTGCTGGATATAGGTCTCCCTTAGCTCTTTACATATTTCTCTGTTTTGTGCGGCTTGCATTCAGTTGCCGACAATACGCTTCAGATCGTCAGACCATCTGATTGGTGGTCGTCCTCTGCTCCGTAGTGCGTCTTCTCGTGGCCTCCACTCGACAATATAATCAAGTATATAGTATACACTTGATTATACAATATTTTATAAACGTACTACTATGATTTTGTTTTTGAAAACAGAGAACATAAATACCTACATTAAAAAGGAGTTACTGATGTACCTATAAATGTCAGATAGAAAGGGCCAGAAGTGCATTCATGAAATTTAGAAACGTCTTTAAGAACTCTAACTTTGACTTAAACCTAACACTAAGATTGACAAAATGCTATATATTGTCGGTGCTCCTATAGGTCATGGAATGATGGATTTTAAAAATAAACACAATGAATAAGCTAGAGGTATTTGAGATGTGGATCTATCGACGAATCCTTAATGCTCCCTGGACCGCAAGAATAACAAATGAAGAAATCCTGAGAAGAATTGGTACAGAACAACAACTCCTATGCACAATTAAACAGAGAAAAACTGCATACCTGAGGCACCTAATTAGAAATGAAAAATACCAGTTTCTGCAAACCTTCATTGAAGGAAAGATCGAAGGAAGAAGGGAGTGGGCAGGAAGAAAATGTCATGGCTCCGTAATGTCAAACAATGGACAGGACTAAAAAACATAGGAGACCTAATACATACTGCAAGGGATAGAGAAAAATGGCCAAACGTGATCGCGAACATCCATTAGTGGATTGCATAAGAAGAAAAAGAATATGTATCTATGTAAGTTGAGACAATGTTGAAGTGACAATGTTCTCATGGTTTTGTTCGATATAATAATATACGATAGTATATCGTGGTAGCACATCACCAATTCAAATAAGGTTTATTGTGCAAAACATTGGATTGAATCTAGTTGTGCCATCAGTATCATTAATCAGCCCTGATTTGTCCATTGTTGAACATAGGCCTACTCCAGATATTTCCATCTATTTCTCTTCTGCTCCTCTGCCATCCTCTTAGTCACAATTGTGACCAATTGAGTTATGTGATAGCTCCTTGTATTTGATGATGTTTTTTTTTTCTATAAAATATTAAAAGAAATTCTGCATAATTAATATGCAGACTGTACTAACTTGTTATTTATTGTGGATGCAGCAAGTGTTAGTTGCCGCGGTTTTTCATTTTTTTAATTATGACTCAGCTTTTTTCTGAAAATCAAATGGTGCTGTTGCTGAGCTCAGATTTATATACTGCATACTTGAAAGCTTGAGAAGTCTTGTGCGACTCTAGCAGCACTTGTTATGGCTGTTCCTCAGTTTTTTAAACGCGCTTCATTAGCAGTGACGGACCTAAACATTTTCATTGGGGGGTAAGGACTTCCAATGAAACACCAACCAATAGACATAAAAAGGATAATCCCAAACTACATAAAAGACATAGATAATAACTTATGTGCAATAAGTAAGTTCCCTTAATTTTCCTAACAGTCGAGTTACTTGGATTTAATTTATCTGTCGGAGTATAAGTTTTATGCCAGCTAATATATTTTTTATGTTTCAATAATTTCTTCTTTAACTCTGGAGATCCGCCACTATTCAGTAGTTTTTTAAACATAAGGCGGAACTGCGGCTATGGTGGTATTGGATAATTGTGAACCATTCATAAAAACATGATAATTTTTATGTCGTTCTAGCAGACATGATAATTCTTTTGTCACTCTAGCAGCACATTTTCTATCGCACTTCTTCAGTTTTCTGAGAACTTTTCGGAGGTTTTCATCTGCAGCGCATAAAGAAAATTAGTCTTTCTTCTTTCAATAATAAATACACACACCGGCAAAATTAGCCGAACACCTTAAAAATGGGACATGTTTGATGTCTCGAATTTCCTAAACCTGTTGTTCGATTTGAGTGATTCTTTTAGTATGTTATAGCCTTATTATTTAAGAATATCTCTGTGATAATATTGTTGCTAGACAGGTAAATGTCATTTTATACCGGGTGTAACAATCATACGGTGTTTTTTTCTTAACCCTACTGTCCCGTTCGAGTCAACTACACAAATGTACTGTTCGGGTCAATATGACCCAACTATGATTTACGCTCCTTAATCGAAATAAAATAAGCTAATGGTGATAAATGAAACATTATTAATAAGAAATTATGGTTAATTAAACAAAAATTATGTTGTTAATGTAAATTAAACCTTATTAACAAAAACAAAAGGCATTTTTTTCTTTCAAAAAAGCCTAGTAACAAATATCTACAAAAATTTAATTCAGTTTACAACTGGGACAGTAATAAAAAGAATGGATTTTACAAATATATTTGTGATATACAACATAATAATTAGTCTTGTTATCGTTTTTACGGCAAGTTTACAGCGTGTTCGTTTAGCAGGAGTTAGATTTAATAGACGGTTCACTAGCATTTCCATCTTGTCTACTTGTTCCTGCTCGTGTCCTTTTTACCAGTTCGTGAGAGCCTTTAGTTACTGGTATATTTTTTCTGGAAATGATGACTGGATTCATTAGTTTTTTCCCAATTCCTCAAGAAAAATTCGCCGTTTTCCCAATTGATTGGTATTCCATTGGATATTTATTGACGCCCATAACACCAACGCGTTGTAGGCAGAAATGTCCAGTAGATTATAAAAAAAAAAACAATCATTGGCCAGCGATTTATCTCTTCTCACATGTATACGTGTCAACAAGCTAATCTAGAGCATTCACTGCTCCCTTATTGGAATTGTAATCTAAAATAATTTGGGGCTTTTTCATTTGATGAAAGTGATGGATGATGCATCGATTCATGATTCACGGTACTCAACATTTTTGTAAGAACAATGTTGTAAGAACATTTTTATTATTTTTGGGAATATTGTCAAATCTTGCATGAAGCAAAAAAGACGAGCTATCAACTTCTTTATTCGCGATGTTTGCTGAAAGCTTTAGTTTATTTTACTTATAATCCCCGGCATTTTATCTACTTTGTTTTAGAAGAAATTGTCCTAAATTTTACGATGTAAAAAAGTTATTATACACGTAATATTGTGGCATTCCAAATCACTACTCAAGTCACACATCACACGCATTTCTGTATAGATCTGCAATTTTAGAGCATAAGAAGTTTTACTGTCCATAATTACATAAACCCCAAGGTTTTGTGCCATATTTCGCTGGCTTGCTGGAATGTACCATTTGAAGGGAGAGCTGCCTCTAAAGGCAACTAGTTGCTTATTGACGGTAACATTTTCATCAGGGTTAAAATTTCTTTTTACATTTTCTACCCATGTTTCATAAATTTCACGTATTGCCACGTTTATCAAAACGTCTTCTATCCTGTCTAATAGTTTTGTTTGTTATCAAAACGTATTGCATACTTGCAATTTTTTATAAATATATCAAGCGACATTGTTGATCGAAATATAGTACGACCAGTTTCTTCATTCCATAAACTTTTAGTTGATTCACCCTGGGACTTATAAACTCGAGCTAAAAATAAAAGACCAATGTATACTTAGAAACCAACTTTATTCATGTCTTTCCAGTTGGTTCCAAATACATGCTGTCCGTCCATGTTGGTCATATTTATAATTTGGTTTGCAACATCGTCCAGCTATACTACAGTTTATTTTACAAGTTTTAGCTTGCAGAAACCTGTTTTTATTTACATACGTGTCCGGCTGACAAACACACAGGTACTGCTAATATAGAATACTGCCAACTAAACACACATACACAGGTAATTTTTAACGGTTTAAATACGCGGGTCATATTGACCCGAACGTACCCTAGGTAACAATTTCATTTTTATCAAAAAAATCAGGAAGTTGAATGTTTATCTCATATGCAATTGAAAGACCTCATATTAGGTAATAAAGTCACTTAACACCAAATCGTTACGCCGCGTAATAATTTGTAAAATAAGAAATAAATTATTTTTTCGGTCAAATAGACCCAAACAGGACAGCAGGGTTAAAGTTCGGAACACCCTGTGGAATATTCTAGCCTATACAAAATATTAAAATTAAATCTCGATTGTAGACTTAAGTCGACTTTACATTACATGATTTATCATGTGATTTGTCATATGATTTGGTCATGGAGTGAAATTTACATGTTTACACTGTGTGATTGGTCATATGATTTTGCATTGTTTATACGGCTCGTTTTGTCATAAGCATTGTCATGCGGCTCGTCATGGGAAAAAATCATATGACAAATCACATGATAAATCATGTAGTGTAAAGTCGACTTTATGCTTTCTTAAAATTTTCTTTTTTGATTCATTTGTTTATGTTGGAAAATAAAAAAGTTATGGGCTTTAACAACTAGCCATGTTTTTTATCAATAAATCCTCATAGTAGGAAAGGAAAGTATGCTAAATTTGCAGTTACTCGAGCGTTATTGAGACCTATTGGATTGTGAAGAGTGGGTGCTAAAGCGCTAAAGTGCTAAAGTGTTGGACTTTCCATTTTTTAATTTAACTTTCCATTTCCACCAATCGTTTTTTCCGATTAAATCTTAAATAGGAGCCCCCAATTTTTATTGCAGATTTGGATCCTTTACGTAAAAATAAGCAACTTTTATTCGACATATTTTGTTCGAATTATGGATAGATAGCGCTATACGGAAAAAAATAATTGTTTTAAATGGAAAATTAAATTAAAAAATGAAAAGTCCCCCACTTTATGGAAAACTTAACTTAACGTTTTTCTGATTTTAGCACATACTCTTCACAATCTAATAGGTCCCCATAACGCTCGAGTAACTGCAAATTTAGTATACTTTCCTCCCCTACTATGAGGATTTATTGATGAAAAACATGGATAGTTGTTAACGCACATAACTTTTTTATTATCTCACGTAAGTAAATGAATCAAAAAGGAAAATGTTAAGCAAGCTTAAGTCTACAATAGAGTATTAATTATAATATTTTACATATGCTAGAATATTCCACAGGGTGTTCCAAACTTTAAGGAAAAAACACAGTATGATTGGTACACCCGGTATAAAATGCTATTTACCTGTCTAGCAACAATATTATTACAACGATATTCTTAAATAATAAGGCTATAACATACTAAAAGAATTACTCAAATCGGACCACTGGTTTATGAAATTCGAGACACCAAACATGTCCCATTTTTAAGGTGTTCGGCTAATTTTGCCGGTGTGTGTAGTTTCGTTCACTTGAGCGTAAATTAGTGCCCTTAATGTAAACCGAGCATCAGCATCTAATAATTTAGAAGGCTGTAGCTTCAGAATAATAGTTTTTTATACCTAGGCCTCATGGACTTTTTTTATCTACGCACTGAACTATCATTAACCAAACTTTCATTAAATTTGAACGGGGCCACAATTTGAACGGGGCCACATAAGGAGTGTTTTGGGGTCCTTTGAAAGGTTTTGCGGTTTTTACTATTTCATTGGCTCGCCTATAAGTGAACCACAATAAATCTGAAAAGGTCACAATGAAATAGGCCAAAATCCACCTCGTTGAATCTATATATATATATATATATATATATATATATATATATATATATATATATATATATTCCGCTTCCATACAAAGTCAGTCCAGTAATAGGTAAATGAATGAACAATGTCAGACCAGTGAAACAATGTGAGACCATATACGTGGCTCCGGATTGTTTCTCGCAGTTTTCTACATCAATTTGCATATTTTATTGACTATTGCGGAAGAAAATGAAAGAGTATGGCATTATCTACTGTAAATGATACCAACATGCCTATATTTGAGCCACATATAGTCAAAAAGTGCAAGGCAAAACTGAAGTCAAGTGGCTCCACATTGTACGAAGGATTGTTTTGTTAGTTCCAACTAATTCCGCCTAAAATTATATACAAGCGCTGTTGCATCTATTTGTATATATGTCTTAAAATTAGCAATTCCGAACCAACAGAAGTGGCAACAGCGTTGGTTGTAACTATCAATACAGTATATCGTTTCGTGTCACCTCAGGTAAAAAAAGGATATTATTGAAACGGTCGACCCGAGGGAGTGACAATACAATGATAAATTTGTCGTTCTTAAGTTTAAATGGATTCTGGTTATTTGGAATACATAACAGATTTTCATAAAATGTATATTTATTGTAAATTATAGTAGAAAGAACAATATTCTTTAATTGAGTTCCAAATTTTAAAGAGAACAAAATTAAGAAACTAATGTAGAGATATTTTTATTTTGTTTTATAATGTCGTATAAGGTATATTTTCTTTTGTTTTTTGTCACTTTTTTACAGAAAAATTGGCTGTCTTAATTTTAACGTAGATTATAGTTTGGAAAAGTAATTAATTCTTGTAGAATGTTGAGAATGTGGCGATACAATGCTCTCGTCTCTTGTCATGTCCGACCGATCTTTGTGACTTTATTATTTTAACTATATCTGGTTAGTCATATAAGTGCTGGTAGGTTCCCACTTTGTACAGTTCTCTGGTGTCATCTTTAACTGTTCCATATATTCCTGTAAGAATTCTTCTTTCTGTGATTTTTAAGCAGTTCTCGTATTGTTTTGTCATTGTCCATGTTTCACAGGCATACGTCATTATAGGCCCGAACGGTAGATTCTTATTTTGTACAGCCGGATACATTTTTGGATTTTATTATTTTTTGTAACGCAAACCAGCAACGATTTGCACTTTGTATCTTGTCTTTAATATCTGTTTATGAGTAATGATGTTGATAGAGCTGATCGTAGCTCCCAAATGTTTACACTAATGAACCCTTTTTAAGTTGTACTGGTCCATTGTAACGTTTTACTCTAATATTCTGTCTCACTGTTCCGTTCGTATTATAGCCATAAATTTTGTATTATTCTTATTTATTCGGAGGCCTATTTGTTTTGCGGTATTTTACAGTCTAATAAAGTCTTCCTTGATACCTATCGTTGTATTTTCTACTATCGGCCAAAACCAGTATAGTGTGAAGCCCTTGTGTTATAATATGTAATGTGAAGATAGTGTAATATTATGCGAGGAGTGTTTCTGTGCTCGTTTTGTACACAATACTCTCCAATACGGCATTTGCTCTAACCCTTCAACGCCCAACATTTTTTACGTTCCATGTAGGCCCAAGGGTGGGTAAAAAATGTTCACCTCGAAAATAGCTAATATATTTATTGAGAGTTGTTGCAAATGGATTAAACTTAAGAATCTTATGTTATGCTTATTAACACACCATCTTCTAAAATATTAATATAAACAATTTACAAATCTTACAACAAAATTACAATGTACATCAAAATTAAAATACGAGTAAAAACCAGTAATTCAGATTTGTCGATTTTCTCCACATTCTTCTTTTCAGCCTCCTCATTGGCGGATAATTATGTCGATTATGTAATTATACGTAGATAATTATATGGATTATGTTCCTTCTTCTTCTTTTAGTGCCTATTCGTTTCGAATATTGGCGATCATTCTGGCTATAATTATTTTATTAACTGATGCTTTAAATAGATTAGTTGTTGTTGTGGAGAACCATTTCCTCCGGTTCTTTAAACATGATATTCTTCTTCTCCCAATTCCTCGCTTTCCGAATACTTTATCTTAAAGGATTACCTTCAGTAATCTGTATTTGGTGCCCTTTCTCATTATGTGTCCGAGATATTCTAACTTTCTCCTTTTAATGGTATACATCAACTCTCTTTCTTTGCCCACTCTTCGTAATACGGTCTCGTTGGTTATTTTGTCAGTCCATGATATCCTTAGGATTCGCCTGTATAGCCACCTCTAGAAGGCTTCAAGTTTTATGTTCCTACCAACGAGAAATTATATAGAGACCTTTAGTAGCAAGTTTTATCAAGGGTGTATTTTTTGTGCTCACCCATATTTAACTCAAGATATTACTTTTACTTTCAAAAATATCGGTAAAACCAAATTAACATTCGATAAAGGGCTGTCTTTTTAAAAATAATAATCTAAAATAAATAATCTAATAATGACTAGAATCAGAGAGGTGTTATTTGCTTTTAATGTGTTAGCTCAAAGATGTATAGATATGAATGTGGATGTGCATGTTTGTTACGTTGATTTTGAGAAAGCATTTGAAAAAGTAAGACATGAACAATTAGTACAAATTATAAAGACAAAAAACATAGACCAAAGGGACTTCCGAATAGTAACAAACCTTTACAGGAATCAAAGAGCATAAATTGTAATAGATACAAACCCGGTCCAGAAATTGAAATCAGGAGAGAAGTTAAGCAGGGATGTGTTATGTCTCCATTACTCTTTAATGTATATAGTGAAGCCATTTTTGAAAAAGCATTACTTTCTCATAGTGAAGGAATAATACCAAACGGGAGATCTATTAACAACATAAGATATGCAGATGATACTGTAATTATCATAGCAAGCTCTGCTGAACAACTCCAACTACTACTAAACAAAACAAACAGTTTCTGTGAAGAAAATGGACTAAAAATGAATACAAAAAAGACAAAATACATGATACTAACTAAGAAAACATACAACCAAACATTCATTTGGGATATGCACCGATAGAAATGGTGCATATCCCAAATATACATAGTCGTAGACGTTGAAGGTCAAATTTTGACTACAATTGAAGATAAATTAAGAAGGTGGAAAGAATATATGCAAGAATTATTCGAAGATGCTGCACGAAGTCCGTATAAAATAGACAATCCCTACGGCCCAGAAATAACAAACGAAGAAGTAACTATGGCCATTAAGCGGATTAAAGATGGGAAATCACCAGGACCTGATGAGGTGCATGGTGAAATTTTAAAGCTATTACAGGCACAACAAATTACAGCTCTTACGAAGTTATTCAACAACATATACGAGACTGGTTACTTACCAAAAGACTGGCTACTATCAATATTCATTCCACTTCCCAAAAAAGCCAACGCTAGAAAATGTGAAGAACATAGATTAATTAGTTTGATGAGCCTTGTACTTAAAGTACTCCTTAGTATCATTCACTCGCGCATATACACCAAATTAGAAGAACAGCTGAGTGAAGTTCAATTTGGATTCAGATCAGGACTCGGAACGAGGGAAGCACTTTTCAGCTTGCAAGTTCTAATACAGAGAGCCAGGGATGTCAATTGCGATGTGTATGCATGTTTCATAGATTTCGAGAAGGCATTTGATAAAGTCCCACATGGAAAACTAATCGATATCCTAAAAACATCAGGACTCGATGGTAAGGATATAAGACTCGTTTCAAACTTATATTTCCAACAAAAAGCAACAGTTCGATTCGAAAATGAACTGTCCGAAATCTTCACGGTTGAAAAAGGAGTCAGACAGGGTTGCATACTGTTACCAACATTATTTAACATACACTCTGAAAACATCTTTAGAGAGGCCTTGGACGAATCAGAAGATGGTATTGCAGTAAATGGACAACTTATAAATAATATTAGATATGCAGACGATACAGTATTGCTGGCAGATAGTGCGCAGGGGCTCCAAAGGATCATGGATAATGTTGTAGAAGCATGTAACAAATACGGCCTAAAATTAAACTGTAAGAAGACAAAAATAATGATCATTAGTAAAAACACCAACATAAACGCCCAAATTACAGTAAACAATACACCCCTAGAGAGAGTACAGAAAATATGCTACCTGGGCTGCAACATTAAGGATACTTGGGATCATAGCTACGAAATAAAAACTCGTATTGAAAAAGCCAGAAGCTCTTTTAACAGTCTTAAGAAAGTTCTCTGCAACTTGTCTTTAAGTATCAATATACGCATAAGAATTCTTAGATGTTACGTCTTTAGTGTCCTCCTATACGGAGTTGAAAGCTGGAGCCTGACAGAAGAAGCCATAAAACGGTTAGAGGCGTTTGAAATGTGGTGTTACCGACGTATGTTGAGGGTCTCATATATACACCACACAACTAATATAACTATTCTCCAGAGGCTAGGAAAAGACAAAGAAATAATTAACACCGTAAAGAACAGAAAATTGGCTTACTTCGGTCACATTATGCGTAATGAAAAATACCGACTGCTGCAGTTGATTCTACAAGGCAAGATTGAGGGCAGGAGAGGCCCTGGACGTAGACGTATATCCTGGCTGGCCAATCTTAGGAAGTGGACTGGTCTAATGTCAACTGATCTATTTCGAGCTGCCGTAAATAGAATACGATGGGTCAATGTGGTCGCCAACATCTCCAGAAGATAGGCACTTTTAGAAGAAGAAGAAATGGTCGATACATACAAATACCTAGGAACCTGGATTTTATAGAATAATGACAAAACAACAAACAACAGGAATAAGGACCAGGATAGAAATAGCAAGAAGTGCGTTTGTAAAAATGAAAACAGTTTTCTGCAACAAAGACCTTGGATTGGAACTGAGAGTAGGAGCTTTGAGATGCTAAGTGTTCTCGATACAGCAATATGGACTTAAAAGTTGAACATTAAAGCAAGAACATATAAATAAGCTACAGTCATTTGAAATGTGGTGTTACAGAAGGATGCCTAGAATAGCATGGACACAGAAGAAAACGAACACGGAAGTATTGCGAGAATTTGGCAAATAATGCGAAATAATGTACACAATAAAAATAAGAAATTTATAATATCTGGGACACGTAATGAAGAGACAGCGATATGAAATGCTAAGACTGATATTACAGGAAAAGATAAGAGGCAGAATGAGTATTGGAAGAACGGAAGTGTCATGGCTGAAGAATTTTTAAGGAACTGGTTTAAATGCAGTTCTGTAGAACTCTTCAGCGCAGCGGTAGATAGAGTAAAGAGAATGATGATGATATCAAAACCACCGCACCGATTGGTAGACGGCACTTAAAGAAGAAGAAGCAAAATCGCAGAATAAAGTTAAAACATTTAAAAGTACCTTTTGACGATAATGGAGATATTTATTGGACAAAACTATATTTAGTCACATTATATTAAATTTTTTAGAAGTTATTGAATGACTTATTCAGATATTCATGGTTGTATTTTATGTATTCTTATACTAACATTATTTTTTAACATAAGAAATGCTGATCTTTTGTTTATTATTCCAATTGTAAAAACAAACTATTTAGGTACAAAATAACACAATATGTGTAATAATTCCAACTATGAAATTATTAAAGGACTAAACTAAAGGAAGTGATTCATAGGATAGGTACCGATATTTTTTATGGCTAAGTCGGGATCGTAAACATGGGTAATAATACCTATTGTAAAATTTTAAGTGAATGCAGTCCGACAAATCCCATTGTGAAAATGTGAATAAGCAAATAACTGTAGGTAGGAGGTACATATCTTATTTACAATTCACAAAAATTTATTGAAACAGTTATTCTTACGTTTCATAATTTCCGAGATGTTTAAATATCCACAATGTTAGACTTTCTTGTATTTGTTTATATTTAAATAAATTTTTAGGCCTGGATCCCGCGTGCCAAAAAAAAGTTGATTAATAACATGCTGAACATTTGTTAATAGCTTAACGGTGTTTAGTCGGACAAACTTTGATGTATGGGAACACTGGAACAGGGGAAGTTTTAATTGTGAAACTTATCATCCTGACAAGTTTATGATTGTGAAAACTAGCAGGGTGTTTTTTAAGTTTATTTAGTAGGTAGCAAACTTTACATAATATATGAAAAAAAATTGTCCCTCAACCTTTACCGAAAGTATACTTTTTCTGACCTGATTGTAGGGAGCAAAGTCGTACTTTTCCTGCAAAAAGTAAGAAAACCATGTATTTAAACGAATATAGATGTATGCTTCACAAAATCAGTATGGTACATTCCATGTCAAATCACTCAGGCAAAAAATTTTGGATCTCCGATTTGCCTGAAAATTGGTATATAGCTTCTGCGGGACGTAAACATAAGATATTTAAGGTCAAAAAATCTTCTTCTTCTTTTTTCTCAAAATGTTATTTTATGCGATTTTACAGTGATTTGGTGTTTATTTAAACAAATTTGCATTTTCTGTCGTAAAGTATCAATGAAAAACATAATATTTTAATAGAAAGGACTCAAAAATGTCATTATATGGCATTATAACAAGTTATTTTGAATCAAAACAAGTTTTTGATCAAATTTTATAGTGTAAAATACGTTAAAATACCGGTTTTTACATTTTCCTCCATTTCCAAAATACATCATCATCAATTTGGCTGAAAATTTGCCCACGGATAGCCAAAAGATAGGACTTTAAGTGGTTAGTAGGATTTGAATTATATTACAATACCAAAAAAGTTACATGCAGTAATATCAGATTCAAAAGTATATATTAGTCCAGTCGGGATAGCATTTGACCTTGAATGTCGAGCTGCCCAAAATTTTATTTTTCTGATCTTTAGGAGAGTCAATAGTAGCCTAAATTTAAATCACGAATGAATTCTTCTGTTACGTTAGCCGCCATCTTGATTTTAAAGGAGAACCTGTTTTGCTCAATATCTCCGCCATTTTTAACTTTTCGACAAAAATGGGAGGACCTGAAATTGTTCCAAATAAATCGTATTTACAATTATTACAATTTCTTTTTAACAATTTTTGTCGTGAGGTCGATATTTTTGAGTTAATTGTACTTACAGTAGAAGCCTATATTTTTGACTATAATATTGCATGTGCCTTTTTTGGTATTGTAATATAATTCAAATCCTTCTCATCACCTAAAGTTTCATGCTTTGTCTATCTGTTGGCAAATTTTCAGCCAAATCGATTATGATGTATTTTGGGAATGGATAAAAATGTAAAAAACGGTATTCTAACGTTTTCTACGCTATAAAATTTGATCAAAAGCTTGTTTTGAATCAAAGTAACTTGTTATAATGCCTTATAATGTTTTCCATTGATATGGAAAATCAATATATCAAAAATATTATGTTTTCCATTGATACTTTACGATTAAAAAATGCAAATTTGTATAAATTAACATCAAATCACTGTAAAATCGCATAAAATAACATTTTGAGAAAAAAATAAGAAGATTTTTTGACCTTAAATATCTTATTTTTACGTCCCGCAGAAGCTATATACCAATTTCCAGACAAATCGGAGGTCCAAAATTTTTTTTGCTCCAAAATTGAGTGATTTGAAATGGAATGACCCGTATATAAAAGTAAATTTATGATTTAAATCTCGTAACTCGAACAAGTTCTAATTTAAATCTCGTAACTTTTACTTCCCATTTCAACTAAGTACGTTGTATTTAAAATTTCTAGGCGTGAAATTTGTAGACGAGACTGTGAAGTTGATTTTGTAGACGAAAACGGCCAAATGTAAAATGATTTAAAAGTCTGCACTTTTTATGCGTTTTAATATTACGGCAACACTGCCTGGCTCGGGAATTACCGTATGGATACCTATTGGAGCATAAAGATGGACTGGGTTTGTATGAATCTGCTATCGGCTCAGGATTGTTAGAAATTTTTAGGTGATATATTTTTTTTCTACAAATCTTTTATTTGCAAACTATGTCAAGTATATATTTCATAATTCATTACGTCACATATCACCTAAGTTTAAATTTGAAAGATATACTCCTCTAACTCTATCAGAAATCGATGGCTCGGGATAACTGTTTTGTCTAATGGACTGACTTTGTACGAAGGATGTATATATATATATATATATATATATATATATATATATATATATATACATCCTACTATCAATTTGGCATCGATACATTATGCATTTACCATCGATTTGGCATCGTCTTGCAAAGTGGCATCTGTATATCGATGCCACTTTACACTACCTTAATAACTTTATTCCTGTACTTGCTACCAGAAGTCTAATCAGCTCGGTAGTTAGAGATTTGATTCCTTGATGTTACTTTAATATATCAGCTTTCCTTGTTTACCTCTTACTAAGTTATATAAGTTTATTCCATAAAATGTTTGAGTCCAAAATGATCGTACAGTGAAAATATTATATACATTTAGTTCAGTGTTTTACCGTTTTGTCGCTGCCGTTATATACATGAAAACGTATATCCCACTTTCATTATCAATCATTTTGGCATCAGAAATTTGGCATCACTGTTGAATACAATATTATTCACAACGAAAAATAGACAATTTGAGAATGTATATATTATTTTCATAAAGAAATCAGTCTGGCATCATGTTTTATTGTTTTCACCCAATTTTGAAAAAATGTGAAAACTTTGTATTATCCACGTCCGTCTGTCCGTCTGTCTGTAACCACAACTCCTCCGTCATTATACCAGCTAGAATGACAAATGAGGTATCAAATGAAAGCTGATAATCCAAGGATGGTACTAAAGGTGAGATATTTGACCTTGGCGGTCTGTCCGTCGGTCTTTACGACCGCGAATATAACTCCTCCATCATTATACCAGGTAGAATGACAAATGAGGTGTCAAATGAAAGCATATAATCCAAGGATGGTACTAACGGTGAGATATTTGACCTAGGCTGTCTTTCCGTCGGTCCCTCCGACCGCAAATATAACTCCTCCGTCATTATACCAGGTAGAATGACAAGTGAGGTGTCAAAAGAAAGCTTATAATACAAGGATGGTACTAAAGGTGAGATATTTGACTTAGGCGGTCTGTGACTCGGACCCTCCGACCGCGAATATAACTTATCCGTCATTATACCAGGTAGAATGACAAATGAGGTGTCAAATGAAAGCTGATAATCCTAGGATGGTACTAAAGGTGAGATATTTGACCTAGGCTGTCTTTCCGTCGGTCCCTCCGACCGCGAATATAACTCCTCCGTCATTATACCAGGTAGAATGACAAATGAGGTGTCAAAAGAAAGCTTATAATACAAGGATGGTACTAAAGGTGAGATATTTAACTTAGGCGATCTGTGCGCCGGTCCCTCCGACCGCCAATATAACTCCTCCATCATTATACCAGGTAGAATGACAAATGAGGTGTCAAATGAAAGCTTATATTCCAAGGATGGTAATAAAGGTGAGATATTTGACCTAGGCTGTCTTTCCGACGGTCCGTACGACCGGGAATATAACTCCTCCGTCATTATACCATGTAGAATGAGAAATGAGGTGTCAAATGAAGGCTGATATTCCAAGGATGGTACTAAAGGTGAGATATTTGACCTACATGGTCTGTCCGTCGGTCCGTCCGACCGCGAGTATAACTCCTCAATCATTATACCAGGTAGAATGATAAATGAGGTGTCAAATGAAAGCTTATAATCCAAGGATGGTACTAAAGGTGAGATATTTGGCCTAGGCAATCTTTCTGTCGGTCCGTACGACCGCGAATATAACTTCTCCGTCATTATACCAGGTAGAATGACAAATGAGGTGTCAAATGAAAGCTTATATTCCAAGGATGGTACTAAATGTGAGATATTTGACCCATGCTGTCTTTCCGTCGGTCCGTACGACCGCGCATATAACCCCTCCGTCGTTATACCAGGTAGAATGACAAATGAGGTGTCAAATGAAAGCTGATAATCCAATGATAGTACTACAGGTGAGCGATTTGACCTAGGCTGTCTTTCCGCCGGTCCGTACGACCGCGACTATAACTTCTGCGTCTTTATACCAAGTAGAATGACAAATGAGGTGTCAAATGAAAGCTGATAATCCAATGATGGTACTACAGGTGAGCGATTTGACCTAAGCTGTCTTTCCGCCGGTCCGTACGACCGCGACTATAACTTCTGCGTCTTTATACCAAGTAGAATGATAAATAAGGTGTCAAATGAAAGCTTATAATCCAAGGATGGTACTAAAAGTGAGATATTTGGCCTAGACAATCTTTCTGTCGGTCCGTACGACCGCGAATATAACTTCTCCGTCATTATACCAGGTACAACGACAAATAAGGTGTCAAATGTAAGCTGGTAATACAAGGATGGTACTAAAGGTGAGATATTTGACCTAGGCGGTCTGTCGGTGGGTCCGTCCGACCGCGAATGTAACTCCTCTATCATTATACCAGCTATAATAATAAATGAGGTGTCAAATGAAAGCTTATAATCCAAGGATGGCACTAAAGGTGAGATATTTGAGCTGGGTACTCTTTCTGTCGGTCCGTACGACCGCCAATATAACTCCTCCGCCATTATACCGGGTAGAATGACAAATGAGGTGTCAAATAAAAGCTTGTGGGTGAAAACCTAGGACTTACGAAGTCCAATTTAAAAATAGGGCATATCAGAGATATGCCTTAGACATCATAGAAGACAGTGACACAGAAAAATCAACCAAGCAATATGTCAAAAGGGCCTTAGTTATGTATCTTCGGTCCTGTTGGTCCAATCGTGATGTATAGCACCTCAAATGATAGGATTTGACAAACAGAATACAATGAGAGAAAAATCAAATACAACCTCATGTCAAAAGGGCCTTAGTCGCGTATCTTCGGTCCTATAAGACCAATCGTGACGTACGGCATCTCAAATAATAGGACTTGACAAATAAAATACAATGACACAGAAAAATCAAATACAGCAACAAGTCAAAAGGGCCCTAGTTATGTATATCTAGTCCTATTGGTCCAATTGTGACGTACAGCAGGTCAAATGGTAGGGTTTAATGAACAGAATACAATGACACAGAAAAATCAAATACAGCAATATGTCAAAAGGGCCTTATTTACGTATCTTCGCTCCTATTGGTTCAATCGTGGCGTACAGCACCTAAAATAACTGGATTTGACTAATATAATACAATGACGTATGAAAATCAATTACAGCATCATGTCAAAAGGGCCTTAGTCTTGTATCTACGGTTCTATTGGTTCAATCGTGACGTACAGCGTCTGAAATGATGGGATTTAACTGGCAGAATAAGATGGTGTAGACAAATGAAAATGACGGCATGTAATAACACTTTAAAATTGTAGAAATAAAATGGATTAACACACATGGTATGACATATTAGGTGAGAGTATTTAACAAATAGAATACGATTACATACGTCCAGTTTTTGACAAGCGACTTCTCTACATATGATAAACGCGAAAGGGCCCCAACGTTCACTGCTCGACATAGGCCTCCCGTTCACTGCATATACCCACTGCTTTCTGACGCTGTGACTTGAGACGATAGGATTTAACGAATAGAACGACAAAGAAGACTAAACAAGGCAGCTCACGGGAAAACACAACTGTCCGTTTTATACTCTACAGGGAAGCATCAAATATTCAACGTAAGAATATATTAGAGTATAACGGTATGATAAATCTTTTTCTTCTTTTTTTCATTTAGTGCATTCCGTACGTTTTTTAAACATAATCAGGAGAAGTTGTTGAATTTCTGAAGTCTATAAAAGAATTTCTTAACAAACCTTTTTTTAATTGTGTTATGGATTATTTTTAAGAATGTGTTTAAAAGGCAGTTCGCAGGCTTATTGTTCAATGGTCTTATCACTTTCAAGCGCCTGTCTTTTTTGTAGGACTATTAATTGTTACTTGTGATTTCAACCATTCTAGCGGGGCAATGCCTTTTCTATAATTGAAATGAATATTGTTATCCATTTAATTTTTTTCCTCAATTAATTGAATGCCTCCTACTGGTGTTTGGTCTAAGCTTACCGCTTTTCCCCATTTAAGCTAAACTGCTCGTCAAAAGTTAGGGATATAGAAAATTATGCTCATTTTCATAGCTAATTTTTTCGAGAACAGATTAACGGATTCCACTATTTTTTTTTAATATTTTAGATTTTTCTTTAGTATTTACACAGTTGTGCAAAGGTTTACACAATCTTCTTTTTTGTACTTATACCGAGTGGTAGGTATAAGTACAGAAAAGAAGTTTGAGTAAACCTCTTGATAGGTATTAGTTACGTATCTTCACTCCCATTGGTCCCAACGTGTCGTACGGCGGCTCAAATCATTGGAATCAGCCAACAGAATACAGTGACTAGGGAGCGGATTTATATGCGATCAATTTTGATGAAATATTCGCATATATATGCGGTAAAAAATTACGAAATATGCGCAAGATATGCACAAAAATTCAAAAAATGCGCATTTCGGGAAACCACAAATTTTCTGTCTTATTTAGTAATCTTATTTATTATTTTTCAAATAAAATCATTTTTTATATATGCAATTTATTCACAGTTTTTACAAAAACTGCTACCAATAGTTACCTATTTAAAATAAAACAACAATATCACTATAAATATATCTTCGATTATAATTCACTACAATGTGTTTTTCCAAATTCTTTACGAGGAAACATATTCTTTGATCAGACAAAATATTTTTATAACTTGAAAAACTCCTTTCAACATCGATAATTGGTGCGTATTTAAAATAACTTGTTAATTTCCGTTAGAAAATCGTAAAACTTTGGCTAAAGGTGTAAATTCTCTTAACAATAGAGGATTTAAAAAATCACCAGAATTATAGGTAGGTACCTACCCTAATAGCACAAGGACGTCCAATGGACGTCCTTCACGGACTTTAGGGACGTCCATTGGACGTCCGTTTTCGTCCGAGGAACGTCCTTTATACGTCCTATTTTGGTCCAAATGTCGCGCTACCGAACGTCCATTGGACGTCCATCTAATGTCCGAGGGGACATATATTGGATCTTAATCGGACGTAAATTGGACCTTAATCGGACGTCCTAGGGGACGTAAATTGGACCCTAATCGGACGTAAATTGGACCTTAATCGGACGTAAATTGAACCTTAATCGGACGTAAATTGGACCTTAATCGGACGTAAATTGAACCTTAATCGGACGTAAATTGGACTTTAATCGGACGTAAATTGGACCTTAATCGGACGTAAATGGGACCTTAATTGGACGTAAATTGGACCTTAATCGGAGTAAATTGGATCTTAATCGGACGTCTTAGGGGACGTGAATTGGACCTTAACAGGACGTCCAATTTTGGTCCAAATTCCACGTTGCCAAACGCCCAATGGAGGTCCACCTAACGTCCGAAGGGACGTTCGGTGGACGTCAATTGGGCCTTCATAGGACGTCCCAGTTTGGTCCAATGTATTGCTGCCGATCATCCATCTAACGTCCTGGGAGGACGTTCGGTGGACGTCTAGAGACGATATTTATACCTGTGGAGAATGTATTGTGGGAAATAAAAAATATATTTTTTAAGGAACTTATATTACATCTTATATTAATTTACAATTATTGGATATTAGATTATTTACATTAAATTATAATTACATTTCTCCAAGAAATTAACGCACCACCTTAAAAATGGGCCATTTTTGATGTCTCGAATTTCCTAAAGCCATTGTCCCATCTAAGTGATTTTTTTAATAATATTATAGCCTAGGCTATATGGGCTACCTCCATAAGCTTGTCATGCACGGGGAGCTATACTGTAATAATATTATATCACATCGCTGAGGGAACTCTACATTACATATACTTTTCGAATCAAAACTTTTATTCTCTTAATATTATTACTTAAAAAATATATACTACATTCGTCTCGCTAAACTCGAAAAATAACTTATAAACCATAAAAATCTCCAAAAATATAAATGACATAAATGAGAATTGGCACAATTATTATTATGGTTTTAAGTTGATTTTTCGGATTTAACTACAATATTATGCAAAAAATTATGTTATATCGCAGATTTAAAATGGGTTTATCTCGAAAACAGTTATATTAAGTTTAGCGAGATGATTGTAGTACACTTTTTTTAAGTAAAAATATTAAGAGAATAAAAGTAGACTGGTACGCAGTCTGATTTTTGCATAAGAGTTTAATGAAATGGTAACAAATCAATTGGAAGTTCTGTCCGACAAAATACATGGAACGTTTTCGGTAGTCTGATGTTCCAAGTTTTTAACCTGTTCCACAATTAAAACTTCCCCGGTTCCAGTATTCCCGTACATCAAAGTTTGTCCGACTAGACACCGTGAAGCTATTAACAAATTTTCAGCTTGCTGTTAATCAACTTTTTTTATTACGCGGGATCCAGGTCTATAAATGAATACAATAAATAAGTAGGTAGGTACATATTATACACTTATTTATACGAGTACAATTAATAGTAGAGCTGGTTTTTGGGATGTTACAAGCAGCATTTGCATTTCCACAGAGATACTTATGACAGAAATAATAAAATACCGAGACGGACTATTATTATAATAATTTACAATAGGACCCGACGGCCGACGCTATAGGGACAGGTAAAATTTATGACTGAACAATGCACCGAGCATCGATACAAGCAATATGTACCGGTCGAAGGTTATTTTTTATTGTGCCAAATGGACGTATATAGTACCTACCTTTAAAAATCGAATACACAAATTAAAAGATATTTAACAACCATAAAGATTTGTCAAACTCTATCACCGACTTCATGAAAACAAGTATTACTACATTCTTTGATGGTTTTTGCTGTAAATTTTAAAGGATTGACATGAAATTTGGCATACGCATAGCTAACATGCCAAAGAAAAAAAGTGATATTGTGCCAATGTGTGCTATTGCCCTGGGGTGAGTTTCACTCTTTCTCTGGGGTGAAAAACGTTCAAAATAAGTCCGGACTTCGATAAACTGATTAATATTAAGCAACCTTTATTCCATACTTACAAAGTATGTGTACTTACAAATTAGTATGTGAATTTGGGGGGTGAGTTTCACCCCGAGGAGGGGTGATATACAAAATATAGATAGATACACAAAAGATATACAAAAATGTTTCAAAACATCGAAAAAATGTGGTAAAATGCAAATATACATATCATATTATGATAAAATTGCGATTTTGGCGATTTGCCTTTTTGGATAGAATGATGATGATGTTGACTAGGATAAAACTGCGAAGAATTTTTTTATCGAAATATAGTAAAAAATATGACAAATATACCAAAAAGCTTGAAAAAATATGTAAGTATGTAAGGAAAAACATAAATAATTAAATAAACTTTTGACAACACAACACAAAAGTTTGAAACACTCACTATTTGGATTGGTTGTCCTGGCTTGTGATTTTCTTCTTTGCAGATGACGCTCACGGATCGATGTCAATGTCCAACTGACGTCCGAGCACGGACGTCCAATGGACGTCCAAAGGACGTTCATATTTATTCAACACGTAAGTACGTCCAACGTCGGACGTCCGAAGGACGTTCATTTATAGTCCATCCGCATTAGGACTAAAACTGGACCTATTTTGGGCACACGTACGCTCAACTTCAAAAAGATGCTCTCAATATTCATCTGTAGTAAGGATACATTGATAAAAATTATATTTTTGCTTATTAGAATTAACCACCAAACTTCTATCATCTTGGTAACGGGAATAATAAAACATTATAAAGTCCACTTTACATCAACAATAATTGAACAAGAAATTGACGACAAGTTATTCAAGGTCAAATTTGGCTTATACAAAACACAATTCTACTTCCAATTTTGCCGTCAATAAACAGAAAATAAAGAAATTTGACAAAATAAAACATATCCAATTGTTCTATTTCATCAAATTCCTTCATTTTCTTTTACAAATCATACATTTTGTACTCGTCAAATTTGGCCTTGAATAACTTAGTCAATTTCTTGTTCAATTTATTGTTGATGTAGAGTGGACATAACGAATAATTTACCGATCAGATTTTCACACTTTACATAAAAACAAAAACATGTATTAGATATTAAACTACATATACAGTTTTGAATTAAATATGATTTATAATCTTTTCCATTTAAACTATTTTATTAACATAATTAAGTTAATATTTTATTAAATAATTTTGCTGTTTAATCCCCTTATTGGTAGAATATGTCCAATATGGACGATTGGAAAAGGTCCGTATTTCGTCCGAGTACGGACGTCCAAAGGACGTTCATATTTATTCCACCCGAAGGACGTCCAACACCGGACTTCCGAAGGACGTACATATTTAGTCCACCCGAAGGACGTCCAACGCCGGACGTCCAAAGGACGTACATATTTAGTCCACTTGAAGGACGTCCAACGCCGGACGTCCAAAGGACGTACATATTTAGTACACCCGAAGTACGTCCAGCGTCGGACGTCCAAAGGACGTCCGTTTATGGTCCATGGACGTTAGGACAAAAATTGACCTATTTTGGTCGTCCAAAGGACGTCGTGTGCTATTAGGGTATTAAATATAACAAAAGTATATAAAATTCGGATTTCCGGGTAAAACATCCTTCGTCATTTTAACATCCTACAATCATTTCATAACGGCGGCGTATTATCCTATAAGTACTTTGTGTAGAGATCGTTTATTTTCTAAGAAAAAATGAAAGGCGGTTAATGAGCTGTCTCTCTTGGTTCTCGAATTAATACAGACCACAGCCTGTGCGTGGAAATATTTTGTCGAATTAAAAAATTTTAATTTTGTTTTGGACTAATGAAATAAAACATTTTAGTAGTTCCAAAATGACACAAAATCTAGGCATCGGATAAAAAAGTTTATTTGAAGAAAGTGTATTTTTTTGTTCTTCTTAATGGCGGTACAGGCTCGTTTTTTTAATATTGTATTTAATTACAGAATAATTTTCAAATATTACCTAATATATTTTTCAAATTGGGCTCTGTACCGCCATTCTTTATTATATTACGGATACGTGTGCCAAATATCTTGAAAAAATATTCAAAATTACAGCCGCAATCTTGGAACGCGTTTTGGCTACCTGTTGATCGCTACTGTATCACCTTAAACAATTTTTTAAACAAATTCACAAAAATAATTTTTTCATTACGAACGATTTTTTAGATAAGTTGGGTTATTCTGAGCAAAAAAGGTATCTTGAGATTTTTCTCTAAAATTGATTTTTGTCGAGTTATATGGCCATTTTCGCATTTTTCAGGTTTTAAATCGCGTATAACTCGACAACAATCAATTTTAGAGAAAATTGACAAGAGACCTTTTTTGTTCAGAATGTCCAAAATTATCTAAAAAAAAATTGTTCAAAGTGAAAAAATTATTTTTGTGGATTTGTTTAAAAAATTGTTTAAACAATTTTTCGACCACGGCACCTTGTGAATATGTTATAAGGACCTCTTTTTGAGTAAGTTTGTGCAAAAAAATCGAATCGGAATAATTTCACTAACAGGGGCGACGATAAATCCGGGACTATAGCGCTAATTATTAATAATTAAAAATAACAGCTTTGTAATAAAATAATGACAAAAATCTCTTAAGGACCTTGAAGCAAGGGTTTGAAACTTGATCTGCTCACTTTTTAATTTCATAATAATAACTTTTAATCGAGTTATTAAGACTTAAAAATGGCCATTTTCGCATTTTTCAAATTTTTAATCGCATATAACTCGACAACAATCAATTTTAAACAAAAATGGCAAGACAACTTTTTTGCCCAGAATGACACAAGTTATCTAAAAAAAATTGTTCGAAATGAAAAAATTGTTTTTGTGAATTTGTTTCAAAAAAATTTTTTAAACAATTTTTCGACCAATGCACCGCCCGGCACCCTTTGGATATGTTATAAGTAAAGACTGGATTATATGCAAAATGCATATGCATATATATGCTGCATATTTCTCATGTTTTTCATAAATGCATATGCCTTGCATATTTGGAGATTTAAGAGCATATAAATGCATATTTTGATGGGAATTTACTCTACCCCATTTAAAAATAAGGTATATATTAGTAACATCAACATCCATTAAAATAAAATGTGAAAGTAAATATTTTGCTGTTAAGCTCCTTTGTTGTTGTACCCATAAACATAATGGGCGTTATTTATAGCTGCAGGTATCATTATCCGGATATTTAAGATTTATAGACTTCTCAGAATTTACAAATTACCTAAGTAAATACCGATTATATTTTGAATAACATTACAAATATTACCTGTACTTTCTGCTGGTGTCGGCCAACTATGAATTATTCTGGGAAAACCAACCAAAACGAAATTTTAAGCATTTTAAGGGTAGGATAGATTATTTTATTTTATGAATGGTTAGTCTTAAATCAATCGCCGATTATTCAACTTTTGTGATTGCAAGTTATTGACTATACTGTGTAAAAAAATCATTTTATTATTATTGTGAAAATGCCTAAAGTAGCAAGGGAAAAATCAAGTCTTCTCAGAAGTTGGATTGGAAGTAACAATCATCTAAAAGTTATCGACAGTGAAAGTATGTTTTGCACCATTTGTGATAAAAAGGTAAGTTCTCCACTTCAATAGATTTTTAAACTTATCAAACTTCTTTGCACATCTATGTGTCTGTCTATTCTAAAATGACAAACCGTCCCATTTCTTCAAAAACTGTTTTTTAAAGTTCGCAACGGTTTGGCTTATACAGAGCGAGGTGTTGAGAGTGGCCCACCCTGTATACTACGGTACACTGACTGTACTTTATTGTTTGACGATTTCAATTTCACTTTGAGAAATAAAAAAAAATTGGGGGAGGTTTAAAAAGTTTGATCATTTTAATGTAGGTATCTATTTACGAAAACATCTAAAACATCATTATCATTATATTCCAGATTCCATGTCAAAAGAAATTCCAAGTAGTTCAACACATAAAAACTTCACTTCACCAAACTAAGCTATCAAAAAATGATAATAAACCTCGCCAGCAGATTCTACAGAACAGTTTGCAGATTCAGAATACGTCAGTTGGGCAAGAAACCTTTGCAAAGGATTTATGCCATTTTTTTTTGAACTGCAATATCCCTCTGCACAAGTTAGAACATAAATCGTGTCAAAACTTTTTAAAAACTTATTGCAAGATTAAAGATAAACCAGCTCAAATACCAAGTTCTTCAACTCTTCGGAAAAAATATGTCAGTGCATGTTACAAAGATGTGATGACGAGTATTAAAAATCAGTTAAAAGCCGAATATCTTTGGATTTCCGTCGACGAAACAACGGATACAAAGGGTCGACAAATTGCGAATCTAATTGTTGGAGTTCTTAACGACTCTGGCGATTTTAAAAACTCATACTTAATTAGTGTAAAATGTTTGGAAAAAACAAACTATGCTACAATAGCTAGATTTGTTAACGAATCCCTAACAAATTTTTTTTTACCTGATCAAGTACCATTTGAAAAAATATTATTAATGCTTAGTGATGCCGCCTCATATATGATGAAAGCTGCATCCAATCTTAAAATCTTTTTCCCTAATTTAATTCACTGTACATGTTTGGCGCACGGCCTAAACAGAGTTGCAGAGAAAGTTAGAATTGAATTTCCCAATGTAAACACCTTAATAAATAATGTAAAAAAAGTATTTCTGAAAGCACCACTACGTGTACAGGTATATAGGGAGATGCTTCCCGATATTCCTTTACCACCAGAACCAGTATTAACCAGATGGGGAACTTGGCTTAAAAGTGCTATATTTTTATCTGAACACTACGACGACATCAAAAGCGTTATTTCAAGTTTTGATCCGACTTGTACCGCTATTGATAACTGTCAAAATATTTTTAAAGAAAAGTCTATTAAAAATCAATTGTTGTATATAAAATCGAATTTCGATATCATTGAAAGTTCAATTACAAAATTAGAGGCTCAAAATTTATGTCTTCACAATAGTATGTCTATTGTTGATTCGGTTAAACAGAAAATAACAAATCTGAATGGGGAAATTGGAGTAAAAATTAAAGATAAACTTGATGACGTTTTAAACAAAAATGAGGGTTTCACTTTATTGCGTTCAATAAATAATATAATCAATTTTGGAAACTTCGATGAAAATATTAATATGGATCCGTCTCTAATAGCAAAGTTTAAATATGCCCCAATTACATCTTGTGACGTTGAGAGATCTTTTTCTGCCTATAAACAAATATTAACAGATAGAAGACATAATATTAGTTTAGAAAATATGAATCAATATATGATTATTTATTGTAACAATAAAAATATGTAAATTTGTTTTATTGTACTCTTTTTATAATATTAGTTTAGAAAATATGAATCAATATTGTAACAATAAAAATATGTACATTTATTTTATTGTACTCTTATTTATCTTGTGGTCAAAATAAAATATTTTGCCGTTTTATTTGTCACAAAACCTGAAGTTAAAAAAATATATTAAGAAATAATAATACAATTTGGTTTAAATTCAAACCTATTTATTTATTTTTATTATTTTTTATTTATTTATGTATTTAACGTAAACCATAAAATTATTCATATAAAAATAAGTGCATATATAAATGCATATTTGCATGTTAATTGTGCATATTCAGCTTGTTTTAAAATGCATATTGCATGCATATTTTAGACATTTTTTAGTGCATATTTTCCAGTCTCTAGTTATAAGGACCTCTTTTTGAGTAAGTTTGTGCAAAAAAATCGAATCGGAATAATTTCGCTAGCGGGGGCGACGATACTGCCCGGTCTACTTTTGATGCTGATGGTGATAGAATAGATACTTTTTATATAACAAAAATAAAACTTTTTTTAAACTCTTTAAAAAATTTGTGGCGGGTTTTCCCCGAACAGTGCGTTATTTTTTGGACATTTTACGTTGAACTAGTCGATTTGGAATTTGACGAATAAGAACCAACTTTTGATTAGCTCCAACTCTGTTTTTATTGTGTGTCCAGACTTCATACATACATCATTTTTTTTACTGTTTTATAAGCTTTATATTTGCTAGGAATAGTTTTTCGATCAAATACTTACTTTTTGATTTATTTGCGAAAAACCATCTAAAAACAAAAGTTACAAGGAATTTAATTAGTTTATCCACTTACGGACTTATTTGGACCTATATTTTTTCACACTCGAGAAGGGGGTGGTACTCATCCCCAGAAAAAAAGCACACACTGGCACTCTGATGTTCATTTCGCGAAATATCGCAGGGTTCGTATTTAAAATTTTTAATTTACTCCTCACCCCTTTCCGTGGGGGTTCGTTTTTGGTATCATTCGATAGACTTTTGAAAAATATTGAACACGCATTTTTTAGTTTTTCGATCTGACGTTCATTTCGCGAAATATTCGCTTTTTTGTGAAACTTTGTGACTCGCCCATCATTTCTTCAGATTTGGGAACACTTAATAATCGGAGGGGGCCAAGTCAGGAGAGTAAGCCGCATGAGAAAGTAATTAGAACCCCAACTCGAATTTTTGCTACTGTCACAACGCTCTTGTGAGTCGATGTATTGTCTTAGGTCTTGAGAACACTTTTTTCTTCTGCTTATGGAGTCGTTTTTCATTCATCACATACCGGAACTCACCACATAAATTTTGAAGACCCTGACATCAAAACTGTATTAAATTATATGTGATCTAAGTAAGTTAATGAAAAGTCAGAATAGATAGAGTAGAACACTTATAAAAAAAATTGTAACAAGCAATTGGACATCGTAAGTTCTAATTTTTCACAAAAAGTGACCGGAAGTTGAACCGGCAGTCGATATTTGAACCCTTCGTGTAACTTTTTGTCAGCTGATATGACGGATGAATTTTGTTCACCTACAGATATGGACGAACAGACAGGCATGAAACCGGAAGTATGTATTTGTTCTGGTCTTTCTTAGTCGTGTTGACCAATAGTTTGTACTATTTCGACGAATTGAAAACAGTACTTTCGGTTGCAACTCTGGAACAGGCAGTCCGAGGTCAAACTTCTCACATGTAATATCATATTTTGGTTATAGGCTTTCATTTGACACCTTATTTGTCATTCTTTCTGTCCTACTAATAGACGAGTTGTGTTTATTGACGGACAGACATGGATAATTCTAGGTTTTCACATTTAATGATAAAAACAATAATTATACAATTCAGTTAACCTGACTATATCATTTTGATAATGACTTCTTATCTAAAAGTGACAACGGCAATAATTGCCGTTGTAATAATTATTATTCCATTCACTCACGATAAAATATCGCAAAACCTCCAGATTTTAAAGAACCGCTTGGATTGACATAAAATTTGGCACACACGTAGCTAAAATGCCAAAGAAAAAAGTGAGATTATGCCGATATGTTCTCTTGTCCTGGATGTGACTTTCACCCCTTCTTGGAGGTGAAAAAACATACGTGCAAAATAAGTCCGGAAGTGGATAAACTGACTAATTCTAATTCTAAGCAAATTTTGTTCTATAAAAGTTTTAGGTCAATACTTTTCGAGGTATGTGCGAGTGAATATGTTTATTTTTCATAGAAAAACACGTTTTGGACGGATTTTCGTAAATAACTCAAAAAGTAAGTATGTACATATTTTATCGAAGAAAATATTCCTAGCAATAATATAGCTTATGAAAAAGAGGTGTCAGTATAAGGTCTGTAGACCCAGTAGAAGCAGGGTTGCAGCTAATGAAAAATAGGTTCTTATTCGTCAAATACCAAATCGAATATTTCAACGTAAAATAACCAAAAAAATAAAGCACTTTTCGGGAAACACTCATCATAACTCTTTTAAAGTGTTTAAAAAAAATTTTTTTTGGTGTTTTTAAAACAGTTTCTAGCGTGAAAAGTAAGCAAGTTACGCTGAAAATAAAATCGTTCCCTTTTTTTTGGCAAAAGAAAGTCATGAAAATTAATTGTTACCGCTTCACACGTTACTTTAGATAAATGTATTGTTTATACAGGGTGTCTCCAAAAATAGTGCGTTCCTTTAAGGTGTGGATATAATACACAATTTAGAACAAAAAAAGTGTTGTAACATTTTTTCCTAAAGTTAACCGTTTCAACAAAAATTACGTTGTTCTCCATAAGAGTAAATTTTTATTTTCATAAATTTATATGACCTGGCAACATGGCGTAGAAGAACCTGTGACTGTGAAATTTAATCTAATGGGACCCCTTGTTTATTTACTAATTGAGTATCAATTTGTATATCAAAATGTATTTTCGTTTTTTGGTCAAACGGCTGAATTTACAATAAAATGTTATAAGACTTTTTTGCTCTACATTGTGCTTTCTATCTATACCTTTAAGGAACGCACTATTTTCGGGGAAACCCTGTATATGATCTGTAAGTTGCATTGGTTCAAAATGCTTATTTTTGAAAGGGGTTTTGTTGAAAGGCCTCGAACGAATCACTAGTCACGAGTATGTATATGCAAATTTTGAACAGCCATATCTTAACCAATTTTTGTCTTCCAGAAAATCAAAAAATTCCAAATATTTAAAAAAGCAACACCTACATTTTTTACTCTTTAAGATATTTGGTATCACTAATAATTTTTAAGTTATTTTGACAAAAGTCTTTTTTCAAAATTAAAGATTTAAAAAAATTTACTTTAAAACCAAATTTTTCCACAAATAAGCACTTTGAACTGATGAAACTTACAAACACAAACAATACATAAAGTTACTTGTGAAGTGGTAACGATTAATTCCATTTGGGCTGTTAATTAGAGGGAGTTTTTAGAATATTTTTAACCAAAAAAAAAGGAACAACTGTATTTTGAGCGTAACCTGCTTACTCTTGCTGCTGGAAACTTAAAAAAAAAATAAAAATAAACGTTTTCTTAAACACTTTAAGAAAGTTGTAATAAGTTTTCCCAGAAAAGTGTTTCATTTTTTTTATTTCACGTTAAAATATTCGATTTGGAATTTGAGATATAAGAGCTTATTTTTCACTATAGTCTGTTTTTAAACAAGAGGAGTCATTCAAATTTCCCGCGCCGTACACCTTGTTTGTAATTGGTACAACCTCAGGCAATTTTACTCATATCAAATTTTGACACTATTGGCATTTCATAGGTCAGTTTATTTATTTTATCAGCAATTTTTGTATTTTCTGCGTTCTTCCTTTTATTTTTAGATTTTTAGTCAAGATTACCGTCAAAGGCCGATATGATCAACCAAAAAAGAAGATTTATCTGATGATATTTCTAGTGACTTTCTTGGGTGTGAATCTGCCATTTAGTTTACCTACTCCTCTTGGTTTTAAAACAAAGCTTAGCAATAACTCTGCTTCTACTGGGTCTACAGACTTGACACATATACCATTTTTTCACTTTTTTATAAGCTATATTTACTATTTGCTAATTTTTTTTCAATAAAGTACCTACTTTTTGAGTTATTTGCGAAAAACCGTATAAAAACGTTTTTTTTTTTGTTGAAAAATGAACATATTCACTCGCAAATATCTCTAAAAGTATTGACTTAGTGAAAAACGCTATAAAATAGAAGTTGCTTAGAATTGGTCAGTTTATCCAATTCCGGACTTATTTGAACGTATTTGTTTTCATACCCTATAACCGACGAAACTCACCTCCAGATCAAAAGCACATATCGGCACAATATCACTTTTTTTCTTTAACATATTAGCTATAGGTACGTGTCCCAAATTTTATGTCAAACCAAGCGTTTCTTAAAAATTCTGACCAAAAACCCTAAGTAAATTAAACGAAAATATAAAATGAATTTTTCAAACAAATATTTTAAGTCGGTATGAGAAATTTTAATTTAACAGATGAAATCAAATAAACACAATTCAACTCGTAAAATATTTAGACCCTTGCTTGGTAATCCAGCTGAACAGGTAAAGAACCTACCTTTTATGTAGTTTATAATCTGAGAGGATGGAATATTTTACCAAAATATTCCATCCTCTAAGTTTACAATAGACCTTTTCTACCTGTCCTCAAAAGATCGGTATTTTTAACTCGTGGCAACGTCGAAAAGCGGCAAAATGATGGGAAATACACATTTTTATGTGGTGGAAGTCAAAATGGTTATGAAGTGTAAAAATTTTTGTATATAATTTAAATTTTTAAAATTAAAATTTTAGAAAACTGAGAACGATACAGGGCGTTAAAAAATGCGCTCAACAAACATACACGAATTAAAATTCGAAAATGATAGTATTTCTTGGTGATGCCAAATGACTGCAACATGAAAAGATGACATAATGATAGCGGGATGTATATATATATATATATATATATATATATATATATATATATATATATATATATATATATATATATATATATATATATATATATATATGCCAAAAAATTATATCAGAACAAGCAAGCGGGCAATCATACTTTTATTTTACTTTGATGTTTGTACCTTATTACTGCCCAATTTTTTTATTGAAAATGATTGAAACGATAAAAAATAAGAAAAGTTTTTGTTTTGCTACGAATACGAATTACAAACAAAAATAACAACTCCTATAACAATAAACAAAAAGTTATAAAAGGGATTTTGCTAGATTCCCTTCTACCGATGCTAATTTGTTTAATGTAGTTAATGAATATAAATCTCGTATACCAAAACAAAATAACATATTCTAATGCCAAACTACCTAAAAGCGGTCACGTGTAACAAAGTCGCTTAGAAAACAAGAGAGTGTTATATATGAAATTCCTTAGGGCAAATGTAGTTTTGGAAACAAAGTACAATCAGACCCATGTTCTGGTTTTGCCAACTGGCCTCAGATAATTTATAACCTTCAGTTATATAAGATATTATATTAGTATATAACGTGTGTGTGTGTGGGTTTAGTTACTAGCCTATCGGTCTAGTTATTCTTAAAGTGCTTAAGACGAAGTGTCCAATTTAATTTTAGGTTATAATCATTTATCTAAGAGAAAGGCAGAGGGCATAGCTACTGACCGAAATGCATGGAGAAATCGATACCAGAAAGTATAAGAGGACGAGTTAAGTAAGTAAGTTAAAAATCATTTATTAGTTAAATGACGTATTGTTTATAATACGGGGTTATTTAAAAGGTTGTTACACCGAGAGAAAAAAATTCTTGACATAAAGAAACTTTATTAACATTTAAGAAAGATCGACTCGGCATATTGCCTAAGAAATATATCTTTGTATGTAAGATATAATTTTCTAAAATATTTCAAATAAATTCTACTATAGCCAAAGAAATATATCTTAAACATGATTGAACTATCACTTTCTGGCAAACTTCAAACCCATTTATCAGAAAGAAATTACACTTGATGTTAATTAATTTTATTAGTCATAAAAATATATTTTCTACACATTACAAAACTATTCTTTCTGAGCAATAATATTTCTTAGTAAGGAATATTATTATTTTACTATTAATAATTAATGTATTTAATGTTAAGAAATATATTTCGCAGAGATAAACGTATATTTAGAGTTAAGTTAATATTTCTTGAAAATAAAGTGATATTACATACGGCGAAATAAATCATTGTGTTAAGGTAAAATCATTATTTATTAATAAAACAAGATATAAAACGTTATTATTACATACAAATATTTTCTCCACTCTTAAACCACTAGCTTCTACACAACAATAAAAGGATGCAGAGGCAAATCCAACTTCCTTAAATTTTCCTTCATTTGTTAATAGCACTTTGTATATCGGCAATTCACTAAAACAAAATCGTTATGTAGAAAGAGTAAACTTACTTTAATAAATTTTTTTTTATAAAGATATAGATATTTATTTTGACAAATTTAGGAAATACAAAAAAAACAAAAACAGGGCCCCACATAAGAACTATTAACACTAATAATAATCAATCATATTTAGTTCAAACATGGCATTATTTAACCTACACATCTTTGTTTATTTTTTTGTTTTTGTTAATGAAATATTAATTATATTTATCTGTATAATATTAAGTCACACAATAAACATTGTTTAGCTAAAACAAGAGGGAAAATACAACCAATGTAAAACATTGAAGCAGACATAATAATAAATATGTAATTTTCTTAATTTTTATAATTTAAAAGAGACAGCATACATAATCATTAATAAATTTTATTACGGGGAAGTATTATTAGTTTACATCTAAGTCATTTAATACATATTAACTAATTCACGGTTCTCGGCAATAACATTTCTTAACCATAAACATATATTTCTTTTAGACTAACTGATTTCTTTATCTCAAATAAATTAACAGAAAATATCCTCAGCGTTGCATTCGCCATGTTTGATATAGTGTTGTATTGTATATTTTTATAGAAGACGATATATTCAAGAAACCTATTATAGTTGATACCTAAGTATACAAATTTTTAAAAAGGTACTTACATGCATGAAGTTCTACCATTTCTGGAAAGCCCCGCAGTTGGTTAACAACTCCTTTCTTAATATTGTTCTGAAGATATTATATTATTCTGTCCCAGCTTTAAATTGTGGCATATTTCCCAGTTAGAATAATAAGCTCCTTTATTTCAGAGTCGTCCATCGTTATACCTAAAAAGCATATAAAGATACTATTATGTTTCTTTTTTAACTATTCTGATACGCAACAATATTATTATTACATCTTAAATTACTCAATTTACTTTTATTTAATACCTATATATGTACGTACCTTCAAAATATCCGTTAATTTTTAAAGACCACCAATAAATCTAAAATCCATCTATATTAACATGAACATATCACGCCATCTTGACAAACACTGACGACTACTGACGACTAAATCATAAATAGTTAATCTGCGCAATTCTTTTGTGGAAGAAAATATCTTTGCAAGTAACATTTCGGCATAAATGACAAAGTTTTTATTTTATATCCACAGTTACTACAGAGGGTATTTCTGAAGAATTATTTCTTGTGGTTTAAAATATTTATTTGATTGCAAGAAAATTTCTTGTTCACAAATATAAATATGGATTAACTTAACATTATATTTCTTATACTGCAAAATATTTGTAGTTTTCAATTTAAGGAATAAAAACTTTAGGATAAGAAAATTAAATGTAACCATTAATGCATTTCTTAGTATTGAAGAAATTTTCCCTAAGAAATTATTGAGTTGTGTTTAAAAAACTCGTTTCTTCGGTATGTTTACGTTGATAGGATATGTTAACTTTTAAGAAATATTGCTCAAAGAAATCGGTGTTTTAGGAAAAAAGAAATTGTTCTCTCGGTGTATATGAGTGTTATGTTCAAGCACCCTAGTGCTAATAGTGATAACTATATAATCAAGTTTTTTTTAAATTGTCAATTTTTCTTAAGAATTACTCTGTTTCTACACCGAGAGAACAATTTCTTTCCTTCTAAAACACTCATTTCTTTGAGCCATCTTTCTTAAAAGTTAACATATCATATTAACTTAACATACTGGTTCACATATAAAGAAACGAGTTTTTTAAACACAACCCAATAATTTCTTACAGATAATTTGTTCAATACCTAGAAATTCATTAATGGTTAATTTAATTTTCTTATCTCAAAGTTTCTGTTTCTTAAATTGAAAACTACAAATATTTTGCAGCATAAGAAATATAATGTTAAGTTAATCCATATTTATATTTGTGAACAAGAAATTTTCTTGCAATCAAATAAATTTTTTCAACAACAAGAAACAATTCTTCAGAAATACTCTCTGTTTTCAGAACAATTTCTTTTCTCCTAAAACACTGATTTCTTTGAGCTATCTTTCTTAAAATTTACCATATCATATTAGCTGAAACATACCGCTTCACATATAAAGAAACGAGTTTTTTAAACACAAATCAATAATTTCTTACAGATAATTTCTTCAATACTAAGAAATGCATTAATGGTTACATTTTAATTTTCTTATCCTAAAGTTTTTATTTCTTAAATTAAAAACTACAAATATTTTGCAGTATAAGAAAATATAAGTATGTTAAGTTAATCCATATTTGTATTTGTGAACAAGAAAATTTCTTGCAATCAAATAAATATTTTAAACTACAAGAAATAATTCTTCAGAAATACCCTCTGTAGTAACTGTGGTTATTAAATAAAAACTTTATCATTAATGCCGAAATGTTACTTGCAAAGAGATTTTCTTCCACAAAAGAATCGCGCAGTATCCATTATTCACTATTTGTGATTTAATCTCGTTTCAATGTTTGATTTGACAAGATGGCGTGGCATTAGTTCATTTTCATAGATCGATTGTGAATTTGTTGGTATTCTTTAAAATCTAAGGGATAGTTTAAAGGTACGTATAGGTATTAAATAAAAGTAAATTGATTAATTTAAGATGTAATAATAATATTGTTGCATATCCGAATATGTTGTTCTAAAAGAAACATAATAGTATCTTTATATGCTTTTTAGATATCTAAATTGATGGACAACTCTGAAAGAAAGGATCTTATTGATAATTGATAATTTTATTTACGTTTCGACTTCCACCTCGGAGAGAATAATATACTAATATAAAGCTTCAGAACAATAATGAAAGGAGCTATTAACCAACTAGGGGCTTCCATAAATGGTAGAACTGTATACAGGTAAGTTCCTTTATAAAAATGTGTATACTTATGTATAAACTATAATAACTTGAATGTATCGTCTTCTATATACAATCCAACAATTCAACGTTATATCAAACATGGCGTGTGCTTTATTTGTCATAAAGAACTATTAGTTAGTCTAAAAGAAACATCTTAACGATAAAGAACTTTAATTGCCGGAAACTAAATAAGTTAATATAATTCGGTTTGCTGTCTTTTTAGATTATATAAATAAATAAAATTACAATATATTATATCTGCTTCAATGTTTTACATTGGTTGTATTTTTCTTCTTATTTTAGCTAAATAATGTCTATTGTGTGATATTATACAGATAAATAATTAATATAATAACAAAAAAAAGTAACATAGATGGAAGGATAAATAAAGCCATGTTTGAACTAAATATGATTGATTATTATTTTTTGAAATGCCAAGAAATATTTTTGTATTGTAGACTGTTTTACTGATACCTACCGTTCTTATACCAAAAAATTAATAGTTTTTTTTGTGGGCCCGTGTATTTGTTTTTTTTTGTATTTCCTTTTGTCAAAATAAGTATGTACTTATATGCTTATAAATTTTTTTTTTTTTACATAAGTTTATTCGTTCTCCATAACGGTTTTGTTTTAGGTAATTCCTGATATACAAAGTGCTATTAAAAAAAGAAGGAAAAATTAAGGAAGTTGGATTTGCCTCTCCATCCTTTTATTATTGTATAGAAGCCAGTGGTTTAAGAGTGGAGAAATTATTTGTATGTATTAATATTTATAGTTTTATATCCTGTTTTTCTTATATAATAAAGAATAATTTTACCTTAACATATGGTGATTTAAAAATGATTTATTTTATTTCGCCGTATGTAATATCACTTTATTTTTAAGAAATATAACTTAATTCTAAATATATAATTATATCTGCAAAACATATTTCTTAACATTAAATACATTAATTAATAATGTTATGATAACAACATTTCTTATTAAGAAATATTATTGCTCAGAAAGAAGAGTTTTTTAATGCCAAGAAAATATATTCTTATGATAAATATAATTTCTTTCTGACAAATGAGCTTGCAGTTTGCAAGAAAGTGATAGTTCAATCATGTTTAATATATATTTCTTTGGGTATATTAAAATTTATTTGAAATATTTTAGAAAACTATATCTTACACACAAAGATATATTTCTTAGGCAATATGCCAAGTCGATCTTTCTTAAATATTAATAAAGTTTCTTTATGTCAAGAATTTTTTTCTCTCAGTGTAGTAACTGTGGTTATAAAATAAAAACTTTATCATTAAGCCGAAATTTTAGTTGCAAAGAGATTTCTTCCACAAAAGAATTGCGCAGATTAACTATTTATGATTTAATCGTAAGTGTTTGTCAAGATGGCATGATATTAGTTCATGTTCATATAGATAAATTTTGTATTTGTTGGTATTTTTTTTAATTAACGGATATTTTGAAGGTACGTATATATACAGGTATTAAATGAAAGTAAGTTAAGTAATTTAAGATGTAATAATAATATTGTTGCTTTACCGCATGGTTATAAAAGAAACATATCTAACAGTATAATATATGCTTTTTAGGTACAATGATGAACAATTCTGAAAAAAATGAGCTTATTATCCTAACTGGGAAATAAGCCACGATTTAAACCTAGGACAGAATGATATAATATATAGCTTCAAAACAATATTTAGAAAGAAGCTATTAAACAACTGCGGGGCCTTCCAGAAATGATATAACTTTATACATGTAACTCATGTAAGTACCTTTTTAAAAATGTGTATACTTATGTATCAACTATAATAGGTTTCTTGAATGCATCGTCTTCTATAAACATATACAATACAACGCTATATCAAGCATGGCGGGTGCAACGCTGAGGATGTTTTCTGTTCATTTCTTTGTGATAAAGAAATCAGTTAGTCTAAAAGAAATATTTTAATGGTGAAGAAATTGTATTGCCGAAAACCATGAACTAGTTAATATGTATTAAACGACTTAAGATGTAAACTAATAATACTTTCCCGTAATAAAATTTCCTAATGATTAGGTATGCTGTGCCTCTTAGATTTTAAAAATAAAGAAAATTATATATTATGTCTGCTTCAATATTTTACATTGGTTGTATTATCCATCTTGTTTTAGCTAAAGAATGTTTAATGTGTGACTTAATATTATACAGACAAATAATTAATATTTCATTAACAAAAAGAAAAAAATAAACAAAGATGTGTAGGTTAAATAATGTCATGTTTGAACTAAATATGATCGATTAATATTAGTATTAACAGTTCTTAGGTATGGTAACAATTCTTAGGGCCGTGTATTTTTTTGTTTCCTAAATTTGTCAAAATAAATATCTGTATTTTATAAAAAAAAATTATTAAAATAAGCTTTCTACATAACGATTTTGTTTTAATGAATTGCTGATATACAAAGTACTATTGACAAAAGAAGAAAAAATTGAGGAAGTTGGATTTACCTCTTTGTCCTTTTATTGTTGTGTAGAAGCCAGTGGTTTAAGAGTGGAGAAAATATTTTTATGTAATAATAAGGTTTTACATCTTGTTTTTATTAATAAATAATGATTTTACCTTAACACAATGATTTATTTCGCCGCATGTAATATCACTTTATTTTCAAGAAATAATTACTTAATTCTAAATATACGATTATATCTGAGAAATATATTTCTTAACATTAAGTACATTAATTATTAATAGTAAGATAATGATATTCCTTACTAAGAAATATAATTGCTAAGAAAGAATAGTTCTGTAATGTCAAGAAAATATATTCTTATGACTAATAAATTCAACTAACATCAAGTGTAATTTGTTTCTGATAAATGGGTTTGAAATTTGCCAGTAAGTGATAGTTCAATCATGTTTAAATATATTACTTTGGCTATAGTAAAATTTATTTGAAATATTTTAGAAAATTATACATTACATGCAAAGATATATTTCTTAGGCAATATGCCAAGTCGATCTCTCTTAAATATAAATGAAGTTTTTTTATGTCAATAATTTTTTTCGCTTGGTGTATACTTTATAAAAAACAATGTATTGTTCTGATACTATTTTTTATGGTATTAATGTAATTTAGTATGTTTAGTGAGCATAAGCCACAATTTTATTTTACAATTAAGTTTATTAATACGAAATGTTAATAAATTTATTAAGAATTTACTAGATATTTATTAATTTACAACTTTTGAGGACGACTTCCGAAGTGAAAACCTAAACGTCAAATAAACTGCCCAATTCAATTATGTAAGAATATGACTTCAAGAGAGGAATATTGGCAGATTCATATTGGACCTGCTAAAAAATTGCGGGTGTTTTTTTTATGAAAATTAATGTTATGAATGAATGTTTATGAAAATGAATGAGCTACCATTATGTCTCCGTAAACTAACCACAGCCTACTAAATACACATGCAGATTCTTTGACATCAAGGAAAAATAAACACAAACGATTTTAGCAACAGCGAAAATTATGGCAAGTAGATGCACTTTTTGGATGGGAAAACTTTTGGATGGCAGCATTTTGGGTATTATATTATGGTATCTTGGTAAACTATATAGAAAACCCAAAAAATATGGAATAGAGAGTATTGGTCTATTGATGAGAAGCCAATGGAATATAAACTGCGTCACGTTAACGATCTACAACATTTTGATGCACCTGCTCGCAATTCTGTAATTAATTGTAATTGTAATGTAATTCTGTAATGAATTGTGTTTGGGATTAGTGTCTTGTCGCGAAATATCTGTATCTGGCTAACAGCGAATACCATATAGTGCAAGAGCTGGATGGACAAACTACGGTGGACAAATATGGACAAAATATACGTCACAAATTATGCGTCAAAAAAAACCCCTTAATATTTTTAAATTCACCCCTGTCCACCACCACTTTGTCCCCCCACTCAGCGTTCTGCCCCTGGAGATTTTGCTTAGTTACGTCATGATCTACTTCTTTCCAAATTTTGGTACACTAACTACATCGATCACGAGCGTTACAAAAAAAAACCCTTATAATTTTTATATTCACCCCTCCAACCATCCCTTTGTCCCCCCACGCAGCGTTCTGCCACTGAAGATTTTGCTTAATTACGTCATAAGCTACTTATTCACAAATTTTGGTGCAGAATATCGATCATGCCCGTTACAAAAAAAATTATAAAAACCACGACATTGACCCCTTATTATAACTACCCTCCTCTCTGGCTCTGGTGTCCGCCCGTATGGGAAAGTCATGTACACAACTAATTCAACATATCCCCGTATAGTTTGTCCATATTACTTATCACGAGCAAAGTCCGCTTATATCTCTTTGACTAATATTTCTTCAAGTGAGAACATTTCTCTTGATCTTGTGTTGATTTTTATATTAATCTTCTTCTCATAGGCATCTTTCAGTGCTCCACAAGTGACAGAAAAAAAGGTAGGTCCGTGTTAGATACACATTTATAATATTTATTCCAGTTACATTGTTTCAGTCCATTATTTACCTATTACATATCTATGCGACTATAATTTAAAGTTCTTCTCAGTCTTTCACTGTGTCATTATTGATGTAATATACAGTGTGTCCACGATTGGGGTGCCCAAGAGGAAAAACTGTTTTATTTTCAAGTTTAGCGAAAAATGTCATTCTTGATAAAAAGTTGTGCTTGTTCTAAAACCCCATAAATCGAAATAAAATTCAAGTTTTACAAATCCTGCTTAATTTTGTAGTCAATTTTATGTAAATTCCTATAAATTTTTGCACTAAGTTCGAAACCGTAACAATAATCTAGTGTTGCCAAGTCACAATGTAGCTTAGTAACTGTCAACTCCGATAAATAATTTGCGAATTGTCATTTTTTTTCGACAATGTTAAGCGTTCAAAAAAGAATTTATCTTGTGATCAAATTTAATTGTTAAATTTATTGGATTAATAAGTATTTAATTATTAAATAATTGGATGTTCCAAGGAGAACGACAAGCTCGGTTTTATAATCCAAAGAAGCGAAGGAGTTGTTTTCCCAAGTTATTATTGTTACAATTTCTAACTTAGTACAAAAATTTATAGGGATTTACATAAAATTTGCTACAAAATTAAGCATGATTTGAAAAACTTGAATTTTATTTCGTTTTATGGGGTTTTAGAACAAGCAAAACTTTTTATCAAGAATGACATTTTTTGCTAAAATTGAAAATAAAAAAGTTTTTCTCTTGGGCACCCCAAGCGTGGACACACTGTATATGATTTTAAGAATTTAGAGAACCATTGCATGACATTTTAGTTAAATCTGACAGTTGTCAGAATCGCAATCATAATTTACTATAAAAACAAATCAATTTAATTGTGTTTAAAGTTCTTCTCAGCCTTTCACTGTGTCATTAATGATGTCATCATCATCATCCAGCCTTCTGCATCCAAAATTGAACATAGGCCTCCCCTAATTTCTTCCAATTTTGTCGGTCTTGGGCTTTCTGCAACCAATTCCCAGCAATCCTTTTGACGTCGTCTGTCCATCGTGTAGGTGGTCTACCCCTGCTTCTTCTGTCTTCTCTTGGTCTCCACACTGTAATTTTTTGGGTCCACCTCCCGTCCTTCATTCTCGCTACATGGCCCGTCCAATTCCACTTCAGCCATGTTACTCGCTCTATGACATCTGTGACGCATGTCCTTCTTCTGATTTCTTCGTTTCTGACCTTGTCTCTGAGAGGCTGTCCAAGTAGTGACCGTTACATTCTTCTTTGGGCCACTCTAAGTTTCGTTGCTGTGGCCTGGGTTAACGATAATGTTTCAGCGCCGTAAGTCATGACTGGAAGCACACATTGGTTGAACGTCTTCCTTTTTAAATAATTTGGCAAGTTGCTCTTGAAGATGTCTGATAAAGCTCCATATGCGGCCCATGCTAAGGTAATCCTTCTCTGTAATTCAGCAGTTTGACTGTCCCTGGCAATTTGGATTTCATGCCCTAAGTATTTATATTTATGGACCAATGCTATTTCGTTGACGTCGACTTTTGGATTTTCGCTTGGTACCAAGTTTGTCATGTATGGTGTCTTTCCAAAATTTACGTTTATACCAACTTTTTTACAGGCGGCATCTAACTCAGTAAGCATAGTTCTAATCTCTTTTAAGTTGTCTGTTATAAGAACTATGTCCTCTGCGAATCGTAGGTGGGAGAGCCTTTCACCGTCGACATTTATTCCTTTGGCGTCTCACTCCAATTGTTTGAAAGCATGGTCAAGGACTGCCGTAAAGAGTTTGGGAGATAACGTATCTCCCTGTCTAATTCCTCTTTTGATTTTTATAGATTTGGTATCTTTGTGTAGTCGGACGGCCATGGTTGCATTATTGTATATGTTCGCTATCAGTTTGGAGTACCGATAATCTATACGACTTTCCTCCAATGCTCTCATTATGCTGTTAATTTCAATCGTATCAAATGTTTTGCGAAAGTCTACGAAAGCCAGGACCAATGGTCGGTTGTATTCGATAGATTTTTCTATAATTCCTTTTATGCAGTGTAGGTGGTCGTTAGTGCCAAAGTTTTTCCTAAAACCCGCCTGTTCTCTAGGTTGGTAAAAATCCAATTTTGTTTCCAGTCTATTTGTTATTATTCTTGTGAGTAACTTGTAGAGGTGGTCTAATAGGCTTATGGGCCGGTAATTTTCGAGGTCTGTTGGATCGCTCTTTTTGTGTAATAAGATGGTAAATGCACTGTGCCATCTTGTAGGTGTTTTACTTTGGTGCAGGCATAAGTTGAACAATTCCTTTATGTTGTTTAAAAGTCTGTCTCCTCCAATCTTTACGGCTTCTATAATGATATTGTCTTCTCCCGGAGCTTTATTTCTTTTCATTTTTCTCAATGCGTTCCTGATTTCGTCTGATGATATATCAGGCATTAATTCCGATGCTTGGTTGACTAACCTTTTTCCTGAATCTTCTAGTGATTCATTATGGTTTTGTTGGCTGTTGTACAGTTCTGTATAGAAGTCTTCTACTACCCTTAATAATTCATCTCTGTTGATGATGATATTTCCATCTCTATCCTTTAATTTGGTTATTTCTTTTTGCATTTTTTAATTTTCTTCTTAGAACTTTGAGGCTCTTGTTATCTTCAATTCTTTGTTGAATTTGTTCGTTTTTATATTTTTGGTTGTCCGTCCTAATAGAGTTTTGTATTCTTTTACTTATCTCTCTAAGTTCGTGGTGTTCTTTATTTCTATTACTTTGCATTTTTCTCCGCTCTTCCATTAATGCTTGTGTTTGGGGGCTTACTCTTTTGTTATGTGATGTCTTTTGGCAGTGTGTCTTCTGGCTTTATTCTATAGCTTGTATTATAATGTCATTAAGGGTGTTAACATTTAGGTCTGTATTCATGTCGCTTTCGAGGATGCTGTTGATATGTTCTTCAAATACATTTATATTTTTAGGCTCGGTCCAGGTAGTTGTGGACTACTTTTTGATCATGCGGTATCTCTCTTTTCCAAGGTCTATTTCTATAGAGGCTTTTACCATTCTGTGGTCGCTACCTGTTGAAAACTGGTTTAGAACTGTAACGTCTTTAAAGATTTGCTTCTTGTCGGTAATTATAAAATCGATCTCGTTTCTAGTTTTTCCATTTGGGCTCTGCTACTTCCATCTACGATGTTCTTTTTTGTAGAAGAAGCTATTCATTTGAAATAGATTTTTCTCCAGCAGGAAACTAAGTAAAGTTTCACCGCGGTCATTTCTATCTCCCAAACCAAATTTTCCCAGTGATGTTTCTGTATTGTCTGCCTTTCTCCCTATTTTAGCGTTAAAGTCACCGCATATTATGGTATAGTGTGTTGTTGTATCATTTAAGGCTAGAAAAATGTCATCGTAGAATTCCTCTACTTCGTAGTCGGCATTGCCACTTGTTGGGGCATATACCTGTACGATTTTTAAGGCATACCGTTCATTTAGTTTTAAGGTTAAAGAAGCTACTCTAGTAGAGAAACTTTTTACTGATGTGATGTTGCTTTCATGCTTTCTATATACAAAGAAGCCAACGCCTCCTGTTGTTTCAGTTTCACTACCGATCTTATAGAATAAATGACCTGATTTCAGCTTTTTCAGGCTTTCTCCTCTCTGTTTTACCTCGCTAACGCCTATCACATCCCATTTAATTTGCGACATTTCTGCTTCCATCTCTATGATTCGTTCTTCAGTTACCAAGGATCTAGAATTATATGTAGCGACGTTGAGTTTTAAGGGTTTTCTAGGTTTGGTATGTTTACTTGCCATAATCTTGTCCCCCCCAGAATCCGAGTTCGTGGGACAGACTATCAGTTTAGTGCGAGATTCTGGAAGATTTTCCTACTCGCCTGGGGTACTTTTAGATAATCACTTTTAGATAATCACATTTTAATTTTGTTTTAGGGGGTATTTGGCGTGATTTTAAAACCTGCCGCGCTGGCCAAGACGTGTTGGCCGGTTTTTATGATGTAATATATATGATTTTAAGAATTTAGAGAATCATAGCATGACATTTTAGTTAAATCTGACAGTTGTCAGAATCGCAACCGTAATTTCGTATAAAAACAAATAAATTTAATTGTGTTTATTTCATTTATAAAAAGGAACGTTCTTTGATTTGTATAGTCTAATAAATTGTACAGATTATAGTCGTATATGGATAATACATAAACCATTTTTTGTTCGATTATAGCGTCATCTATCAACAACTAAAATAAATGTTATAAATGACTTTAACCACGCAGGTACCTTTTTCCTGTCACTTCCAACTTAATGCGTAAGAAAGAAATCGAAAAACTGTGAAAGATGCCTCTGAGAAGGAGCATATTAGACAATATCGCTGTTTAATAGCTGATATAACTATTGTATCACATCACCTATCTTAACTGGAAATTTCCCTTAACTACATAAGTGTGTAGGGAAATGTATAGTGTATATTTAAAAATAAAATAAGACCTTATATTTTTGATTTAATTTTTTTCTTGTTGAAAACATTGTTTTAAACATCTTCGTCGATTTACTAAGAGAAAAATCCTTGTATTTTTTAACTTAAGTTTTATCGATTTACTTTGTTCTATTTGCCATCAACGAGGAATATGGGCTTTCCCTTTTAACAAAGATAAAACTTCCTCATTCTGAACGCTCATAATGGTTGCAGTAGAAGCATTTGGAAAGGATACAACGATCGAAAATTCAGAAGTTTAATCCCAATGTAGCGTTCCCCAGATATCTATTATTCCGTATCGTTTTAACTAAATCACCTGTGAAAAATCGTTTCTTTAACTGCCACGGATTGCTTGCAGAGTGATTTGTTATTGACGATACAAATAAACAGTGTGCAGTACAAAACTGAAACAGAAGTATATTACAAAATATGGGAAGTAAAATTTTAAAATTTAAAAGGCGAAATCGCAGTAGTTGTATACCATAGTTTTAAAAATCTTCCTATGAAGTAAATAATTCTTGTGTAAAATGGTATAAATTCAGAACGTTTTCAGTCTAATCAACTATCCTCAGTGAAAAATACGTTTATATACACGGTGTAACAAACATACAGGTCATAAATTAAACCACATATTCTGGGACAAAAAATAGTTCGAATGAAACTAACTTACCTTAATATTAATACGCACATAAAAAAGTTACAGCCTTTTGGAATTACAAAATGAAAATCGATTTTTTCGAATATATCGAAAACTATTAGAGATTTTTTATTGAAAATGGACATGTGGTATTCTTATGGCAGCAACATCTTAAAGAAAAATTATAGTAAAATTTGTGCACCCCAATAAAAATTTTATGGGGGTTTTGTTTCTTTAAATCCCCAATTTGTGTGTACGTTCCAATTAAATTATTATTGTGGCACCATTAGTTAAATTCAATATTTGTGTCTTTTTTTGTCATTTCTAAAGGAGACAAAACTTTTTTGTCTCCTAGTATTTTTTCGATAAGGCAGTTTTTATCGAGTTGCGGCTTCTTTTTAAACGCTTTTATTTAGTTCAATAGTTTGCGTCAAATCTTTAGACGTTAATTTGACTGCCTTTTCTCCAATACAAATGAATGAAAATTTGCAGACATATGCATTCGCGGGAACAATACACGAATAGTCAAAAATAAAAAAAATATGTTTTTTAATTGTTTAAATAAAAAAATAGTTTTAATGGAAAATGCTTAAATTCTCTTGTTTTTTAAAATGTAAAAACTTGAAACTTTACGGATTATAACTAATGATATGAACTATTAATAATTTCACTTTTTACGTTAATTGTTTACGTTACGCTTCATAAATAAACAATAAAGTTTCAAATTTTTTGCCGATTCCGACTACTTTTCATGTTAGTACATCATATGTTTTATACATATTTTAATAAACATAACGATATATCTTAATGTTTGAAAAGTGTAAGACTAAAAAGTAAAAAATAAAAAAATTAAAAAAATTAATTTTAGGAAACGCTTTTCTTTAGTTACGAGTGACTAAAATTAAAAATATTATAAAAAAATCAACGAAAAAGCAAAAAATAAAAAAAATTGAAAAAATCTAACACATTTGTTAAAGAAAAGCGTGGGGCGAAAACCGTTTATTCGATGAAGACGCGCCACGCTTTTCTTCAAGGAATGTGTTATATTTTGTCAATTTTTTTTATTTAATATGTTAACATAAAAAAATTTATTGGGGTTTTGTTCCTTTAAACCCCCCAAATTTTTGTGTACGTTCCAATTAGACTATTATTGCTGTACCATTAATTAAACACAGTGTTTTTAAAATTTTTTGCCTGTTTGTACTCATAAATAAATCATTAGTACTCTATAAAGTAAAATCATAAATAAATTTTCATAATATTATTACCAAGTCTCCATAATCGTACTTAACCATATACAAATATGTGGTGGATTTAACAAGTATTCAAAATATCTCGATAAAAACTTGATTGTTTGAAATAGTACTAGGAGGTGTTTTTAAAACATTGTGTTTAACTAATGGTACTACAATAACAATTAAATTGGAACGTACAAAAAAGTTTGGGGGGTTTAAAGTAATAAAACCCGCATAAAATTTTTATGGGGTGTCTAAAATTCACTATAATTTTTTCTTAAGATACTACTGCCATAATAATGCCACATGTCCATTTTAAATAAAATATCTCAAATAGCCTTCGATATATTGGAAAAAATCGATTTTAATTTTGTAACTTCAAAGGGCTGTAACTTTTTTCGTGTGCACATTTGTACTTAGGTAAGTTAAGTTCAATCGAACTATTTTTGGTCCCAACATATGTGATTAAATTTATGACCTGTATTTTTGTTACACCCTGTATAATAGTTAAAACTTGTCACATTTAAAAGTCAAGTATGTGTCAAATTTAAAAAGTGATATTTAGATAGGAAATTTAACCAGGAACAATTTTTAGGTAGATATGTTTGTACCAAAAGTTCATAGAACTCACCCTAATGTAACCTGTGCCCAGGGACTAATTCACCCATTTCTCAAAAACGCACCCCTTTAAATGGTAGCACTCCGCGGTTTTTTCGTATACAGGTGTCCATTGACCATATGAAAGAATAAAACCCCGTTACCGTTGTAGTTCCTTTTAGCTATCTTATTTTGAATATAATCAATAGCCTATTAGTGCATTAGATTTATCTACGTTGACAGCTAGCCCTATTTTTTCGCATTTTCTTCAAGCTCCACATAAAGTTCGGTGATGTATCTTGCGGTTCTTTCCATCAAATTTACGTCATCTTCCTACATTACAATCTGCTTAGAGTTATTAAACATTGAACACAAACACGTTATTAAACAATGATTTTTTGGGTTTACGAACATGTTTATGGAGGGGATCTGTCAATTGATTTTAAACTCCTATCATGGTGGCTTGAACTAACTTTACTAGAGTTTCCTTGGTATGCCAAATTCTGGCATAGTTAAATATATATAATAGTCTAAGAGCTAGTGAACCCTCCGACTAACGGTCGTCCTGTAAGGCTAGAAATTTGTCTAGTGATAATCCATAGCACACCAAGGCTAAAAACCATGACCTGGCAGGCATCAGCCGTGCACGTGTATCTACCAGGTGAATCGAAAAGTGCAAATTTAGGGGGTAAAATAAAGTTTCTCCTGTAAAGTTTAAATTTAAGTATGAGTTTGAGTAAGTCATTTAGAAGAAATCTGTACAATGACAGGCGATTCTGAAGAGCATAAGACCTTGCCAGGAGAGGGGAAAGATTAGGGGTTTTTCCTAAAATTATCTTTTTTGCATCGAACAAAGTTTTTTTAGGTTTTTTGAATCATTCCAAACAGAAAAGGTCTTTAGTGACGTTTCTCTTCAGTTAATAGTTTTTGTTATATAACCGATTAAAAATTTTGAAAATTGCGAAATCGGCCATTTTTAGCCCTACATCGGACATTTAACTAAAAATTTCAATGTTGTTATTATTTCAATAATCTCTATTTATGTTATCATAGGCTTGTCGAAAATCGACAAAAATTTGGTAGATATCTATATATGTCGTGCTCCCAGGCTTTAGCTTACATTTGTTTTAGGTTGAATAGCTGGACGCAATGAAGTGACTTAATCTCCGATTTTATGATCAACGTAAATAAAGAGTAAGGATACCTAACCTATACCTCTATAGTTTGAAGATTATTTCTAATAAATTAAACTCTCAATATTTTAAATAACTTATCATGTCATAGAGGATCTGTTCTGTCTCTCCACATATTTTTCTTTTATTTCTACTCAGTAATTAACCCGTGAGCAGTCGCGCCGTGAGAAAAAATCTCATATTTTATCCTTTTCCGTGATAACTTGATGAAAATTTTTTCAACATTGCTTTCCACTCGTAAATGCCTCGATGAAGATCGTAGTAATGCGTGGAAATTTTTTTATATTTTTAATTTTTTTTTGTGGAATTTATGTCTTTGGTGAGAACTATTTAGCTTTAAAATTGTTAGAAATAGATATTTTTAACATAACAAGTAAATAAAAATTTTATAAAATAGAAATTTGATTTAAATTCGTATTTCTATATTGTGAGATTTTTTCACTACGCGCGACTACTTGCGTTACAGAAGTGAGCGCGACTGCTCCCAGGTTAATAAGTACTGCTATTCATTTTATATTTAGTTTAATTTTGTGTGTGTATGTCTTTACTACGTTACCATTACGGTCCGTAAGGCACTACCCCCTAACCTGCTTAAGAGGGCTTAGAGTGGCATCCTCCAGATAACACATACACACACGCATCTTTTAGTCATACGCGAAGGAACATAGTTTTATGTACAGTTTAATCTCATCCAAAGTGCCAGAAGAACAACGCACATCATCCTAGGCGACTAGGCAGAAGAACAAGAGGAGCTACTCAACGTGAACGTACCGTGAAAAATATATATTTACATAGGTACACTTCGAGTAATTGAGAAATTTTGCTTATAACTATATTTTAACATAATATTAAAAACTTGGCACCTATAATAGTATGTATATTAAGTATGGAGAACGGTAAGGGTTTTATACCGATCGAAGACAATTGTTTGGAGGAGGAGCGGAGCGACGACTCCAATTATTGTCTGAGATCGGTTACCCTTAACGTTCGACATGCTTATAACGTTTTTTGCACGATTGATACCATTATAAATTATAAAATTAAACATTTTCGTCATATTCACTATAGGCTATTGATAATGTTCAAAATAAGAGAGCTAAAAGGAACTACAACGTTAACGGGATTTTATTGTCTCATATGGTCAATAGATCTCTAAATTTGAAAAAACCGCTGAGTGCTACCATTTAAATGGGTGCGTTTTTGAGAAAGGGGTGAATTAGTCCCTAGGCACAGGGTGCATTAGGGTAAGTTCTATGCAATTTTGGTACAAATATGTCTACAGAAAAATTGTTCCAGATTAAATTTACTATCGAAACGTCACCTCTTAAAGTGAAAAATATTTTATTTTACAGAAATATATTCAAAAGAAAAGCAAGGAAAAAACACGAAAGGCAGCAATTTTGTTTTTGCCCCATAACTTTTTTCCACGGGGATATAGGTATAGGCATTACTTTAGTGAAAAATAACTTCTATTCTTCCTCTTTAAAATAAAGCTTGGTAAAAGTCTCTGGGATTTATAGTTTCTGAAATAGGATTTTTCAAAGTTCGCCGCTCACATCATTTTTGAGACATTTTCCCCATTATTTCGGAAACATTGTTCTGTAACTTTTTTCTACGCATTTCTAGGTATATGCAATGGTACATTTAGTAGAAAGAGAAGTCAATTATCTTTAAAATGGTCTATTGTATAAGGTTACACGACTCTTTATAAGCAAGCTATGCTTTTTCAAGGTTTTATACTTTTAATAATTTTTGATATTTTTAATGATTATTTTTTAAATTTCTCATTGTGAATATTTTCCTTGTAAATTTAGGTATGTACATTGTAAAGCTTGTTTTCTTTGCTTTGAAATGGTGTATTGCAAAAAATTCTAGGACTATTTTAAACAAGATCTTCGTAGGATATCCAAGGGTATCCGTAATTAGAGAAAAATTTTGAATTTTTTTTATTTTTTTCAATTAGAAGAATGTAACTGCATATTATAACATAATTTTTAATTCCAAATAACTTTTCTTGATAACACTTTTCGATATTGTGAAATATAAAGGTACTTTACTCTTGAGCGAAATTCATATTTTTTAATATACCTCGTACTCTATTGAAACAGTTTTATATCTGATGATTGCATCTTAGGTTTTATACTATGCAAAGTATTTTATAAACAATATTTTTTTTTATAAAGTTAATAATAAAAAAGTTTTCCATGTGGTTTCAACTTAGTAGGACTCCTTGCATGTGTATATGTCACATTTTGAAAAAGCATATCTTGTTTAAAAATAGTCCTAGAATTTTTTACGATACACCATTTTAAAGTAAAGAAAATAAGCTTTCTTTTTTATTGTACAATGTATATACCTAAATATACCATAAAAAACGTTACAATAAGAAATTTAGAAATAATCGTAAAATATATCAAAAATCACTAAAAGTATAAAAATTTTGAACAACCATATCTTGCTTAAAAGTAGCCATACAGCCTTCTTTAGGAGATCATTTTAAGGGCAATTAACTTTTCTTCGTATTAAGTTTAACAATGCATATACCTAAAGCTACGTAGAACAAAGTTACAGAACAATGTTTGAGAAGTAACAAACAAAATGGGCCAAAATCGCTGTGAGTGGCAAACTTTGAAAAATCATATTTTGGAAAATATAAATCATAGAGACTTTTACAAAACGCCGTTTTAAAGAGAAAGGATGAAATATTTTTTTTCGCAAAGCAATGCCTATATCCACATCCCCGTGGAAAAAAGTTATGGGGCAAAAAACAAAATTGCTATCATTTGTGTTTTTTTCTTGCTTTTCGTTTGAATATATTTTTGTAAAAAAAAGTATTTTTGACTTTAAAAGGTGATGCCTCGATAGTAAATTTAGCCTGGAATAATTTTTCTGTAGACATGTTTGTACCAACAGTGTATAGAACTCACCCTAATTCGCCCTGTGCCTAGGGACTAATTCACCCTATTCTCAAAAACGCACCCCTTTAAATGGTAGCACTCCACGGGTTTTTATTATTTAGAGGTTCATTGACCATATGAAACAATAAAACCCCGTTAACGTTGTAGTTCCTGTCCAAAATACATAATCAATAGCCTACTAGTTTTATTCATTTTATCAAGATATATACTTTGGTTGTTAGGTAGTAACTAGGGTGCATAACAACAATGGAGAATTGAGTTTTTATTTAGTTGTCAATAATTTTAAATACAATTTTGATTATTATAAATTAAAATATGAGCGAAAGTGAATTTGAAGAAATTGAACGGGCTTGGGAAGAAGGGTGTTCCGCAATTATTCCCGAAAAATCCAAAATCCGTTATCAAAATACCTACCAAAGTTTTAAAAAATGGTGCGAAGGCAAGAATTTAAGAATCGAAGAAAAGACTCTATTGGCATATTTCGTTCAAAGACATATGCAGTTGAAAGCTCCTGGAAGCCTCTGGGCAGAATATTCAATGATTAAATCCACCGTTTTTCTTTATGATGGCATTGATATTTCCAAATTTTCAACTTTGATCGCGTATTTGAAGAGAAAAAATGTTGGATACTACTAATGTATGCGATTCTGCAGGAGTTTCTGTTAGAAGTGAAACCACAGCCCAAACAAGTGGGATTTCATTAAATAATTTAACAAATTGTACCATAGTTTTCAATATTAATAAATATTTCGTTAGTTTTCTTTATTCTTTCAAAAAATAAATTAAAATTAAGAGATTTTTTAACTCGACGGTAAGTGAATTACTTAACGTCGAGTTTGAATACTTACCGTCGAGTTGGATTACTTACCGTCGAGTTGCTAGTAAATGTCACCTATTGACGTAAAATCTGTCACGGTAAACAGTCAAAAATGATCAATCGTGCAAAAATAAATAAAAATATTATTTCTGGTTCCTTAATATAGATAAGAACACTATAAAATGTCTTTTTATAATCAATAAAGACGGTAAAGATATCTTTGCGTTGATCTCGACATTTTTACCAAACATTTAGTACAAAATGTACTTCCCTAGTAGTCCATTGAAATGTTACATTTAGGGTTGCATTTCTTAGAGGAGTCAATTTTATTTTTTTAATGTGTTCAGTAGAAGCTTAAGTTCAAGTTTTTGGGGTCGCCACTCTTGTCTCCCGACGGCATCTTGGAAAAGGGGGTGCAAAGGGCTTTTGCGCTGCATCTTCTAAAGTAGCAACCCTACAGAAAATTTAATTACACGTAAAATGTATCAAATTAAATTTTCTACAATTTTATGTCAATCACTTTTTGTCGTCAAGTGATTAACAAAAAAGTTATAAATAAAAATAAGAGAAAATTTTGTAAGAACTTCCATTTTGGAGGTTATAACTTTTTTTTCGTCCATTTCACAATAAAATAACATCATAACCATTTTGTAAAGGATTTTTCAGCGAACAATTTGCCACTATAAAATTGTTCAATTTTATTTATTTATCTAGGTTTTACAGCTCTCCAAACTTGACCAGGTTCTCGAATTCTCATAGGAATACGATAAAAACAAAACCTTAGGCTTAGATACTTTTCTGTCTATATATTTATTTATTGTAATTTTAACATTCCTATGCTATTATTAAGCTATTTTTGACCCTTTTTCCCGGCTTTGAGCTAGAGTCTGGAGGCACGTTTTTGTGTGGTATCCCCAATAGGTCTAATCCACGGATAATTTCTAGACAAAATAATATTATTTATCATTAAATCTTGAAAAAGATCTATCATAGTTTTTATTTTTTCATTTTTTTGGATGGTCCAGGCTGCGAGTCAAGATCTGAATCAGTATCTGAGGTGAATTTTTGTGGTATAATGAGAGTTAGAGTTGGCGTCATTGTCGGTAATTCATCTTCCAATTCATTTTCTTCAATAATTAATGTTGATATGTCCACGATGTTGCTGCAACTTTCACCACCACAATGGAGGCACACTGCTGAACATTTGAGGTCTGATTTTGACAACCACATGCACTTACAATTTCCATTACATCTGCAAAAGATGAATTTAATAAGCTCAGGGGTACTGGAGGAATGAGAGTTTGGATTGGTATCTAAAATTTTCCATGCTTTTTCCAGGCCCAATCTTCTGGATCACAATGTTTACCGAGCCATGACTGAATCTGGTGATACACTCGGAGTGTGTGGAATGGGGCTGCATCTTGTGTTGGAGGAATTAAGAAGAGATTAAATGCATATTTTGTCACTGTTTTAGCAAATCGTTTGTATCTCAGGGTTTCCAGAGAATCGTCTTTATTTCCGCCATATAAAGAGACGAAAAATGTTTGCGCTCACAACAGTAAGTAAAGATGGCTCGACTTTCCCACTGGAAAAAAATTTTCCCCAGAGGTTTCTTAAAAATAAAATAACCACCAATCATGATGGGCGCTTACAAAAAACACAAAATGCTTATCTAATCACAAAAATATCCATTTTACCCACAAGACTCTCAATAGTATTATCTATAAAACTCAAAATATTTTTCACAATTTTTAATACGACTTTACGTGGCCAAATAGGTAGCACAACTGTAAGAATAAGTTAAATAGAGGTGAACCGACTGCTGTGCCATCCAGGATAAATTATAATAATAAAACTTATAGCAGGCAGATATTCAGTCAGGTATAGATGAAGAATGACGTAACTGCGAATTTTCTTAATTCCTGTTTATTGCGAATTAACTTTCTAAAGTATTATGTACAGATGGTAAAAACACGACCGAACTGAACGAAGAGAATGGAATGGAAGCGTTATAATACCCATACATAAGAAGGGAAATAAAGAGCAATTCCGAAACTACAGAGGCATATCGCTTATTAGTACAGCGTATAAGATTCTATCAATTATCTTACTAAAGAGACTCACTCCGTATTCGGAAGATATTCTAGGCGACTACCAATGCGGCTTTCGAAGTGGAAGGTCAACAATAGATCAAATATTTACCATCCGACAAATATTAGAAAAAAACTGGGAATTCAACCGAGATGTACACCAAATCTTCGTAGATATCCAGCAAGCATATGACTCGATAAAAAGAAGCAGACTGTGGCTAGCAATGCTAGAAATGGGAATACCAAGAAAATTAGTGCAGCTCACTCAAATGTGCGTGGCAGACTCATATGCACAGGTAAAGATAGGAAACAGAACATCGATGCCATTTAATATAACATCAGGGCTTAGACAAGGAGACCCTTTATCACCATTGCTATTCAATTTGGCTTTAGAATACGCAATAAGTAAAATATCGTCTGAGCTAACAGGGGGCTTCGCAAATCGAGGATCAAAACTATTGTTGGCCTTTGCCGATGATGTAGATGCAGTCGCTCATTCTACAAGAGACGTAAGAGAGGTGTTTTCACAGTTCGAGGAGGAAACAGGTAACCTGGGCCTTCGAATAAATGAAGAACGAAATATATGCTGGTGACCAAAAATCCAAGACCAAGAGTTAGGCAGAACGTAACTATTAATGACCACAACTTTGAAGTAGTAAAAGAGTTTAAATATCTGGGAGCAGTAATCACAGAGGACAATCACATAGAAAAAGAGGTCTCAGCAAGAATAGCTGCGGGAAATAGAGCATTATACTCCCTATCATCATTATTAAGATCTAAGCTGCTGAAAAGACAATCTAAATTAAGACTGTACATGTCAATTATTCGCCCAGTTGTTACATATGGGAGTGAAACATGGACTCTACATCAGCGAGAAATAAATAAATTGCTGATATTTGAAAGGAAAGTCCTCAGAATGATATTTGGTCCTCAAAGAGATGAATTGACAGGAGAGTGGAGAAGGCGCCGCAATGCTGAATTGGTGACTCTATATGGTACTGAAAACATCGTCAGACATATAAAAGCTAATCGGATAAGATGGGCAGGTCATGTAGTAAGATCAGAGGAAGACAGAGTGCTAAAGACAGTGTTCTTCGAGAGACCAGACGGTAGAAGATCAGTGGGCCGTCCCAGAAAAAGATGGAAGGATGATGTTGAGACCGATCTATCTAGGATTGGGGTACAACAATGGCAAATCGAAGCGCAAGATCGCAGACGATGGAGGGCCATAGTGGATGCGGCGAAGACTCACCCCGAGTTGTAAATCCAGTCAAGAAGAAGAAGAACTGTAAAAATGTACCGAGCCACTATAGGGTAGTTGCGTCGTTACTAAAATACGCGCTACGTTAGACCTTGTTTCAGATGCATAATGACGCAACTGTAGATAGGGTTAAAAATGGGGCGATTAAATTAAGATAATGAAATTCGAACCAATATCGATGAAATAAAAGCCATCGTTGTCAAAAATCAAACGCCATACCGATGCTCCTGGACGATTACTCTTAATTTAATCCCTATTTTAAATATTCAAAAATCATGTTTTTGCTCTTCTGAAGAATTTTGCAGTTTTCTGTTGCGTCATTTATCTTCTGGGCCGGCGAATTTGTCCTCAAACCACTTCTTGTGCATTTTCTATATATGCTTAGGGTCCTAAGTTTTATAGTGTAGAGAAAAGTAAAAATATATTAATAATAGCGTAGGAATGTTAAAATCATAATCAACTGTATGAGTAAAAAATATATAGATAGAAATATAGAGAAGTAAGCCTAACGTTTTGTTTTTATTGTATCCCTATGAGCATTCGAGAATCTGGTCAAGTTTGGAGCGCTGTAAAACCTAGATAAATAAATAGAATTAAACAAATTTATCGTGGAAATTTTTCGCTAAAAACCCTCTACAAAATTGGTGTAATGTTATTTTATTGTAAAATGAACTGGAAAAAAGTTATAACCTTTAAAAGAAACTTGTTAAAAAATTTTTACTTATTTTTGTTTATATCTTTTTTGTTGGTCACTTGACGATAAATAGTAATAGAAACAAAATTGTAGAAAATTTAATTTGCTACATTTGATGTTTTATTAGATTTTCTGTAGGGTTGGTAGTTTACGAGATATAGCGCGTAACCCCTTTGTAATGCTCTTCCAAGATGGCGGCCGGGGGACAAGGGTGGTGACCCAAAAAACTTGAACTTAAGCTTCTACTGGTCTCCTCTATACAATAAAAAAATAAAATTGACCCCTCTAACAAATGCAAGGTACGGCCTAAAAAATGTAATATTTCAATGGACTTATAGTACCCAATCCATTTCTAAATCCAAAACAGCACTTTCACCATGTAAGTACTTTTATATTTGTAATTTCTAAAGGAAATTTTGACATTAAAATACCTTTTCAAGCAACACAGTTTGTTTCAGTTTTGTATCCTTCATATGATTTTTATTTTTCTCTCACTTGATTTATATCAAAGTAAACTCCAATGTGGCATAAAGTTTATCTGGACAAACTTTTTCGATGCATTTTTCCATATAAATGCTCTCTAAATCGCACAGTTCACTTAAAACTGGATATCGTACATTATTGATGATTTATGGCCGACACACAAATACAGTCTATATTTTTGGCCTCTATCCTTTTCTGTACCGCACGCGGAAATTAAATTGGTAGAAATTAAATCAGGTCGAAGAATACATTACGATAGGGTAAATTGAAAGTGTAAATTTTAAAGCTTATTTAATAGATCCATTTAGAATATTACGTGGAAATTTGATTTAATGCTGTTTTTAACTGTAATTCGAGAGAATGATTTTCAGTTGTTTCAAATATATAAATATGATTTCGTTTGGTTTTATATTCAACTCGAAATTTTTTATTGACACTTTATTTATGAATGGCATAAAGTTTAGACTATTTTTTATATAATGTCCCTTTCAACCCTTCTTCTTCTTTGTTTTTTTTTTCTTTTTTCGCTCTACAACTCTGAGTCTTGCCCACGTTTACTATTTTCCCTCATTATTGTCAGTTTTGTGCAATAATTTTCCATTGGTGTTGTGCCATTGTTAGTTCCAAGTTTTAAAGCCGGACCTATCTTCAACTTGTGACGAAGTAGCAAGGGAACGAGTGTATCCCCGCTTGACCCGTAGCTGACACATTGCGCACCTACAAAATGAACAGTCCACGCTATGACCTACCGATGAAAAGACATTATTTCTTTTCCATACATTGTATCGCTTATATTTTAAATTTGTAACAATAAAATGTGAAGTTTTCAAAGTTTTTACCCAACTATTAACCAGACACCATTTTACATAAAACACTGGTTACTGCATCCTTCCACATTTTTCTTATGCTACCAACTGATCTTCTGCCATTGAGCCTTTTTCAGAAGGTTGTATTCAGTAGCCATTCCTCATTTGAAATCAGTATACCTACCCATTCTATACGATTTGACCTGATCTATGGTACTATATAGTCCAGACAAATAAGGTTTTTGTCTCGACACTTGAGCAGCCAGGTTGCAAATGGGTTTTTGGGTACTAGGTGTATACCTGATATGATACATTATAAATACAAAATGCCCGTCATAGTTTGGACGAGAATTTTAGTTATTAAAAAATAAGAGTCAAAAATCGCATTTTTTCGCTTAAATCGTTAGAGGTAAAAATAGGGTAATTAAATGTTATTTAGAGCATTCATATTTTAGTAGATAAGCAAAGGTTCAAAATGGCAGTTTTTAAATTTTGATCCAATAATTTGTTGCGTCACTAATTTAAAAAAAAACTAAAATTTTGAAAATAAAAAATTGGCTATAACTCTTGCGAAAATGAACTTAAGACTTTGATATTGCATGAATAGTTGAGACAACTAGTACATATCATGCATCAGAAAATCAAGGCGATTTGGCAATTAGTTTAAATTTTATTCAATTTGTTTATCCCCAAGAGCTTTTTTTTACAATGTTATTGTTTAGAAAATAATAACGATACAGCAATTCTGGGGAAACCACATGAAAGAAGAACACCTGTATTTTCAAAGCATTTAAAAAAATCAATGAAAAGTCATTTTTATCATTCCAAAAACATTTTACTAAAGTATAGTCATTTTTGGCTTTATAAAAGCAATTTGAATAGCTTTGTTAATATTGACTGTAGAGTAAATCTACTTGGGGATTTAAAAAACTGGTATTTTTACACGAATTTAAAAAACTTTTTGCCTATTCTATATACATAAAATTCTCCTGTAACAGTGTTAGTTACCATACTCCTCCGAAACGGCTTGAATGATTTTTATGAAATTTTACACGTAGGATACGTGTAAAATTTCATGTAGGACTAGAAATAGGTTTTAATCTATTTTTCATACCCATAAATTATAATGCCCTTTTTTTATTTTTTTGGACAGAATTATCTACTTTAATTTTATATGGTGTAGAATTTAAAAATACCTACAACCCTTAATCTTTCACTCTTTCACTTTTCACCGTTCACTCTTCTATCACCAACCCCTATTTTTTAATAGTCATCTATATATTTACATCTATAAAATTCACCAGTCACAGTGTTAGTTGCCATACTCCTCCGAGACCGCTTGACCGATTTTTATGAAATTATATATGTATATTCGGTAGGTTTTAGAATCGGTCGTAATCTATTTTTCATATCCCTGAGTGATAAGGGGATTTACCCCAACATTTAGGTGGGGATATGTGTACATAACGTATTCTACAAGGCTACGAGTACACAAATTAAAAAAATAATGATCAAAATCAATCAACAAGCTCCGGAGATATTAATCGCAGCATATGTTTGCAGAATCAATTTCATTTTTTGAGTGCACGGATTTTAATAGTTACTCTTCACTGACCACGAATCGATTTCGTTGGGACGTCATTTTTAAAGTTTAATTAACCACTTTGTTGAAGTTCAAAGTTTACTTAAACTTTTACACGTAAACTATATACCTTGATCTTCAAAATGGCGCTAGTTAGGTTGCTTAATTGTTATAAAGAAAGTAGCTGTAAATTAAATAAAAAAGTGGCCGGTACATTGACCGTAATTAACCTAGGCGAAAAGTTTTTTTTTGAAAATTCTTGTAAATTTACCAGCTTTTTGAAACGCAAAGCAGTTTTAGTCTAGAGTCAATATTAACAAAGATACTCAAATTATTTTTCAGCCAAAAATGACTCTACTTTAGTAAAATGTTTTCGGAATGATAAAAATGATTTTTAATGATTTTTCTTAAATACTTTGAAAATATAACTATTCTTCTGTTACGTGGTTTCCACAGAGTTGCTATATCATTATTATTTTCTGAACAATAACATTCAAAATAGCTCTCTGGGATAAACAAATTGAATAAAATTTAAACTAATAGACGAATTGTCTTAAAATTTTTTGGGTATTATGTAGACTGTCTGACTCAACTTTTCATGCAATATGAAAGTCTTAAGGTAATTTTCATAAAAGGTATAGCAAATTTTTTATTTTCGAGATTTAAGTTTTATTTAGAAATTTCCGAAGCAAAGAATGATCGGACCAAAATTCAAAAACTGCCATTTTAAACCTTTTCTCATCTAATAAAAGAAGGATGCTATAAATAATATATTGAATTACCCTATTTTTACCTGTGGCGATTTAAACGAAAAAACTACCATTTTTTGACACTTGTTTGTTAAGAGGAAACAGTAGCGATCAACAGGTAGCGAAAACGCGTTCCAAGATTGCGGCAGTAATTTTTAATATTTTTTCGAGATATTTGGCACACGTATTCGTAATATAATAAAGAATGGCGGTACAGACCCCAATTTGAAAAATATATTAATATGTGGAAATTACTCTGTAATTTAATAAAATATTAAAAAAACGAGCCTGTACCGCCATTAAGAAGAACAAAAAAATACACTTTCTTCAAATAAACTTTTTTATCCGATGCCTAGATTTTGTGTCATTTTGGAACTACTAAAATTTTTTATTTTATTAGTAGTTCGAAAATGACACAAAATCTAGGCATCGGATGAAAAAGTTTATTTGAAGAAAGTATATTTTTTTGTTCTTCTTAATGGCGGTACAGGCTCGTTTTTTTAATATTGTATTTAATTACAGAGTAATTTCCACATATTAATATATTTTTCAAATTGGGCTCTTTGGCGCCATTCTTTATTATATTACGAATACATGTGCCAAATATCTCGAAAAGATATTCAAAATTTAGCCGCAATCTTGGAACGCGTTTTGGCTACCTGTTGATCGCTACTGTATCACCTTAATAACTAAAATTATCGTCCGAACTGTAACGAGCATTTTTGTATTTATAATGTATTAGGTATATAGTACCCAAAAAACCTATTTGCAACCTGGCTGCTCAAGTGTCCCGAACTAGACCAGGGCGCATCTGTAAAAATATTAGTACATTTAGATATTGAGAGGTGACTCATATTTTTTTGCAGAAATTGCTTGAAAATAACTCACATAATAATTTTTGAGTTATCCTCCCACTCAAAAAGGTCCGGAACATTTTTTAAATAATTAAAATGTCAAAAAATTAAGGAAAAATTCGATTTTTTTTTGGTTTTTTAATTATAACTTTAAAATTATTCATTTTCGAGAAAAGTTGCGCCGGCATAAAAGTTGCGAAATTAAATTTACTATAATATAGCACTACCTGCAAATTTTTGAAAATTGTCATCCTTGTTGCAAAATAGCAATAATTTCGAAAAAAACCATAAAAAAACAAGTATTCGCATTTTACGTTTTTCAACCATTTATGCTACACTTAGGACCTTCATGTTTTACCCAACAAAACTTTATGATACGGTAAAATAATATTGTAAATTTTGATTAAGATCGGTGCAATAGATTTTGCAACATAAATTTTGCAATCCAGCTTTCGCAAAAAAATCATTTTTTCAAAATGTTGCAGCACTGAAAAAAAAGCAGACAGCAAGTTGAATTTTTTTTTCACAAATAAAAAATACTGTACCTTTCATTTGCAAATTGCAAAATTAAAATCGGTTAACTACCACGGCGTCAGTAATTTTTTGAAATAAACATTAATTTTTGGTGCTACGCGTAGGACAAAGGATACGTTCGCTCTGATTGGGCATTCCAATGACCTTTGATAGTCATTGATAATTTTTTATTTTTAGTACATTTCGAAATAAATAAATAAATTTGTTTATTGCAAAATAAAAACACATAGTCTGTCCTTTGAAATAACACTTTTTTAGCAAAAACTTTCTTTGTTCATATATTTTAACTTAGAAAATAAAAGTGTATTATTTTTAAACATATGCAACTGTTTAAACAATTTTTCACAAACAATAATCAAATTAGTTTGATTTTTGTGGAATTAAAATATGAACATACAACAAAATGTAGAGTAAGAAAATAATATATTAGATAAAGATTGGAAAATTTTTTTGTGGAAATCAACTTGTTTGAATCGAATACCGTTGTCCTGCGCGTAGCACCAAAAATTAATGTTAATTTAAAAAAAAATTCTGACGCCGTGATAGTTAACTGATTTTAATTCTGCAAATTGCAAATGAAAGGAATAGTATTCTTTTATTTGTAAATTTTTTTTTTAACTTGCTATCTGCTTTATTTTCAGTCCTGCAACATTTGGAAAAAATGACTTTTTTTTGAGAAAGCTGCATTGCAAAATTTATTTTGCAAAATCTATTAAACCGATCTTAACTTAACCTTCGGAGTACGAAGACTGGGTCAAGCGTGACCCGAAATTCAGTTATTTCTTAATATTTTATGAAATATTTTTTTTACAAATCCAATTGATCGTAAGTTCTCCTTATTTGTTTCAATCTATTTTTTCGTATATAATTCGTGAACATGCAAATCACAGTTTTTCCTCTACTTAACATCTATGATGCCGGGTCAGTCCTGACCCGGTCTTCGGATTTCGAAGGATATTTTCAATAATGTTTGTAAGTACACGTAAATCGCAGCCGTCTCTGTTTACGGGTATACGTACAGTGGAACCCCGATAAGTCGGCCTCCGATAACCCGGAAGTCCGGCTAACCCGAACCGATTTTCTTCAGACAAAACAAACATTTTTTCACTTTGACCAAATTTTTTACTGAGAAATAAACAATACTGTATAAAACTGTACGTAATTTAGATGTATTGTGCATATTTTATGTATTTCATGTTTTTGAAATTATGTATAATGGAGTTTATCTGTAAGTATACCGTGTTTTATTAATTTTTACCATATTCTTTGGCTAACTCGGATTTTCGATAACTCGGATCGGCCGCAGTCTCGATTAATCCGACTTATCGAGGTTCCACTGTATTCAAATATATGGCCGGAGCAAATTTACCTATGCCCGTTTTCTGTAAGGTATTAAAATCTGGTCGCCGGAGCGAACTGGTATATGCCCTATGGGTAACCATCTTAAAAAATTTAAATACAATAATTTAGGATTTTGCTTGTTTTTTGTTAAATTAAAGATACTGTTTAATAATACTGACTATTTAAAACATCCTTATAAATAAAATGAGAATGGGTCACGCTTGATCCATCATCGTAATCTAAGTAAGTCAAATAATCTCCGTACTCCGAAGGTTAATTTATAGCGTTGTTTTATCATATCATAAAATTTTTCTGGGTGAAATATGAAGGTTCTAAGTATAGCAGAAATGGTTGAAAAACATAAAATGCGAATACTTGTTTTTTATGTTTTTTTCGTAACTATTGCTATTTTGCAACAAGGATAACAATTTAAAAAAATATTAACCAATCTTAGCCAATTTTATTTTGTAAGAAATTTAATTACGCAACTTTTATTTTTGTGCAACTTTTCTCGGAAGTGAAAACTTTTAAAGTTATAATCAAAAACGAAGAAAAAATCGAATTTTTCCTTCATTTTTTGACATTTTGATTATTTAAACAATGTTCCGGACCTTTTTGAGTGGGAGGATAACTCAGTTATTATTATATGGGTTAATTCCAAGCAATTTCTGCAAAAAAATTAGAGTCACCTCTCAACGTCTATCTCAAAACTGGTCCGCCCTGGACTAAACATGGTAATACATATTTTTGCCTTATTTCCCTGGCGTAATAAAAAGCTTGGAGTTGCTGGTTATATCTTCATTGGTCGAGGAAATGAAGCTGAAAAAAAATGGCAAAACCTCGCAATTTTTTCGTCCAGCATCGATTTGAACAAAAATTTGGGATTAGGCTCATTACACCCTAAAGTTCATTTTCTATATTGAGCCGTTTTACGCTTTTGGTTTTTTAAGGGTGAAAACTCCCCTTAATTGTAAAAAATTATAAAATAACATTTTAAACTTTAATATTGTCAACATTTGGTTCTAATTAGTTACAGAATGATTGATTTATGCTTTTAGATATACTGGCATAATATTTCAACCCTTAAAAGCACCCTTGTTGGAGCTGTATATAAAAAATTTACTTATCCTAGAAGAATAATTTCGGCTTGCATCGATTTACATAAAAATTTGGGATTAGGATCATCTCACCCTGTATTTTATATTTTATATCATGCTTAAGGGAGTTGATTATTTTTAGGGGTGTAAAGTACCCGTTATTGTCAAAAAGTATATTAAAACATTGTAAACTTTAATATGGGTAAAATTTGGTTTTGGTTGGTTAAATAATGATTATTTTATGCTTTAGGATATAATATCATAATATTTCAACTCTTAAAAACCACTCTTAATAACATCAGAGTTTTTATAAATAGAAATTTTTATAGATCTATACAGAAAAAAAGTAGAATTAAAGAATTACAAAAACATTTATTTACACAAAAATACGAATTTACAAATATGTACAAATACAAATACAAATAGTTTTTTTGTCATCTTCCAGTATACGAACCAGTTCTGTGGTATTGTACATCAACGCATGAAAGGCAAAGCTCCCTAACCGAAAAGATTTGGTAAAACGACATATACATATCATTCGACTCGCCATAAAAATCCGCGTCGATTGGTCTGGGTCTCGTAGCGCTGCGTTGAGATTTGTTGTCGCTTAGGAAGTACGTGAATCTTAAGTATTCTCACATTTTCAACTGACTAAGCAACAAAAATGTCCTAATTTTCTATATATCGGTTGGTTGGACAGTTTGAGTTATAAAAAAAAACGAATAGTAATTTGTTCCTGTCTTAAAATTATATTAACCGTTAACTTAGATAAATTTACTGAAAGTAAAATCATATGCACCAAGCAGTTCGGTATTTTTCCTGTTCTAGATTTTGCTATCATAGTCGCTTACCGATTTTTTTACAAACAGAAATATGATCCAAACGTGTCCTTATACATTTGTTCCTAAAAATGTATTTGACATCATTTGTGCTTAGACATTTTTGCTTGTTGCGAAATAGGTATAAAAAAGAACTTAGATAATTTTACATAAAAAAACGATACCAACTTGATGTCGCTTAGATAATTTTATTTGAATTTCAAAACGAATAATAGGCGCTTAGGAGGCGCAACCATGTTTTGAATGTCGGTTATGCATAACGTACTGCATACTGTATTCGTATTCGGAACGAGTCAGTCGAGCGCAAGTGCAAGCGACGAGGAAACAGATGATGCAGAGTCAACGGGTAAAACAAGAAAAAAGAAAAAGAATTTCAGAAGAAGAAAACCAACAACGAATGGATCGGTCATAGAAGAAGAAACTGTAGGTGACGCTGGATTGAGGGAAAGAAAAAATAATGAAAGAAAAGAAAGATCTAAGAAGAAGAGAGCTGGGGAAGAATATACAACTAAGAAGGGAGTGACAGTACCAGCCAATAAAGTTCTCCCGAATCCATGTCAAGGAAAAAATGTGGGAATAACTGTGGATCTATCCCAGAAGAAAGAAGAAAAAGCATATTTAACCATTTCTGGAAACTGGATAAAACTCGATGACGAGATTGGTTGGTATCATTGGCGCAAAGAGTAGGTGTGAAGCGCAAGCGCAGTGAGTCTGAAAAACGCAACTGTACTATAAAATATTTTATAAATAAAGGAGAAGGTAAGAGAAATGTATGCTTACAGTCCTTAGCAGCCACTGTGAATGTTTCAGATAAAACTATTTATAGTATTGTTAAAAATGCAGAGTGGGGATGTGCCAAGGAAGACATGAGAGGAAAGATGGAGCCGTCAAATAAAACCAAACAAACTACTCTGGATGCCGTTATAAACTTTATATAAAGTTTGCCTGCTTTACCATCGCACTATGGCCGCCAAGACTCCAGTAAAGTTTATTTACCAGAAGAATTCAAGAACATACCAACTCTTTACGAAAGTTATAAAAATAATGTCATTAATCAAGGTATGGATATTGTGGGTGAGAGAATTTTTCGCAAAATATTTCATGAGCAGTTTAACGTCGGCTTTCATATACCAAAGAAAGATAAGTGCAAGAAATGCCTTATGTTTGCAAAAAACACTGATCCTGACAAACTTAAAGAAAAAGAACAGCATGAAAAAGAAAAAGAAGAAAGTTACGCCCGTTTCAAAAGTCACAAAAAGATCCATAAAGATGATTCTTCTACATTATGCGTCAGCTTTGGTCTTCAAAAGGTCTTGAATACGCCATATTCACCTTCAATGCTATTATACTATAGTAGAAAACTGGCTGCTTATAACCTATGTTTCTACGAGAATGGCACTCGTAAAGTATTCTGTTATTATTGGGACAAATCTAATGGTAAACGAGGTGCAAATGAAGTAGCAACAATTTTGCATAAATACATTAAATCTGTTGATGCCAGAGGAAATGTTAAACGATTGCTGTTATACTGCGATTGTTGTCCAGGGCAAAACCGGAACCGCAATGTTATGGGAATGATTCATCAAACTTTGCAGGAATGTAGTAATCTTGAAACAATTCAGTTGAATTTCCTACTAACTGGGCACACTTATATGCCAGTGGATACGTCTCACGCCATCATTGAAAATAACCTTAAACATACAACTGTTTATGCACCTTCCCAATGGTTCACCATTTTCTCAACTGCTAGAAATAATCCATCGCCATTTAATGTTGAGCGAATATCTTATGATCTATTTAAAAAATGGGATAACATTGGAGACAAATATTTTAAAGGAAATCTTACTGGCAAAATAAGTAAAGTTCGGATTGCAACTTTTAAGAAAGACAAACACATTGTTTCTATAAAAACATCTATGAATTCTGTTGCCAAATTATTCAATGTTGAAGTCCAGCCTAGGACTAGGTTCCCACTTATGTCCTGCTATAAATCACTACTGCCCATTTCCAAAAGAAATATCACGATCTTCAGAAACTTTGTACTGACCAAGTCATTCCAGCTTGTTTTCATCATGAATGTTTGAACATTCCACGGGATGCGAATATGAAAGATGTGTTACCAGAATCAGACGTAGAAGATCCTGATTGCGATTTTTAATTTATTTTTGCTACAGTTTTGTTTTGATATTATGTTATTAATATTAGTATTCCGAGTATATTATAATTTGTGGTTGCTTTCATTTTGATGTTATAACATATAAGAAGTCAAAGTGTTAAGGCTGATTAATAAAAAGTATACGGTCGGCTTGTGTAACATTTCCTAAATAAATTTATGGGTAAATGCATTAAAATGCAATTATTGTTTCTCCGTCATCTGTTTGGATTAGAAAAAGATTCAATGACATTATTAAATGCGTTTAGGCATAAATTGATTTAGGAAGCGTTACGCAAGCCCCCCTAAGTAGCATATTTTTTATAAGTTTAATTATTTGAGGTTCCAGTATTACAGTCTTGACCAAATACGATTTAAAGTTAATTTTTTAACTATTATTTGTTTCGTTTGTTTGCTATCATTTGTTATATGTTTGAGATTGAATTATAGAGTTCCTTACAAATTGTCTTACATAGGATATTACTCTAAGTACACTTGGTTAATTTTGCATTTAATGTGTTCTTTACCAATTATTTTTCCAATAGTTAGAGTTTTGGATCTTAGTACCATAGTTAAGTGTTATTGAAACAGTACACACGAACATAATATTATGTATGAATTTTTAAAGATACTTTTTTAACTCTGATGAGTCTTGTGATGGTAAACTGTGCCTTATTTGGAGTAATAATAGTTAATAATATGTTGAGATCTCTTTCTTGTTTAAGCAAATTCTTGACGTTACTTAAGTATGTTATTTAACAATTATTTAGAAGATTTTTTTTATTCGTACCCAGTGTTTATTATAAAAACCAAATTTTGTTTAAGTTCTTAATTTTTAATTCAAAAATAACTGCAATACAATAAAAATATTGATTAAAAACAAAAATGGTTTTATTTGTTAAACTCACTCCCTTCAAAAATGTCGGATAGAGTTGCAAATATTACTTTATAATAAGTAATTAGATTATTTTTCTTGAAGGACCTGACTAAAATTTAATTATTTAGTTTTTTTTTCCTATCTTTCAAAAATATTTTTTCGTTATTAATACATTTTTACCTATTTGCATATACAGTAGCTTAAGTATGTAACTGAATATACTTGAAAGTTTTTTTTGTAGGCTCAGGCGCATAGATAGTTGTACCTGTTATTTTTTTGGGGTAATCTTTTACTAACCAACTCTAAATGGTAAACTTGAAGTGTTAAGTTTAAATATTACTTCTTAGATAAAAGCCCACAATATTATAATGCCTAAACTCCAACAAGTATTTATCTATGATGAAAAGTAAACATTTTATAAGAATTTTTCAATAAAAAAATTTTTTGATCAGCTCTCCTGCACATTTGTATAGATGTCGGTTAGGAAGGATTGCCTTTCATGCGTTGACATACATTGAAAATTTTCCGTAAGAGGACTATCCGAATTTTTCGAAAAAAAAATTCGTTTTATCAACATAGCTCCTTCATTTTTGGCGATAAAAAGTTTTTTCAAAAATGACTTTTTAGGATTTTTGAAGAGTTATAAGATTGTGTAAACTAAATTCCGTAAGATCCCTTAGTTTTTAATTAGGGTGGGTTTAAAGGGCTCGGATAAGGGGGTGTTTGCTCGTAAATAGAGGTTTTAGACAGCTATATCTCGCTAACAGTTCACTGTAATGAAAATCTATGCACAAGAGGACTTTAGTTACTAAAAAAATTAATTGATTGGTTGACTTACCTGTTAAGGAAGGACAATCATATTTGTCCTATCTTACATTTCGAACATTTGTACTAATGGTAGTGGCATTTTCTGGCCGCTTATCACCGTTTAAAGAAGAAGAATAAGAAAAAAGAAGATATTAGGCTTCTTGACACGTGACGTGCGCACATCACTGTTTTTTTATTTTGATCGCACAAAAACGGGTGGGTTCGAAAGAATCAAAGGGAGGGAGCGTACAAATGTTCGAAATGTAAGATAGGACAATTATGATTGTCCTTCCTTAACAGGTAAGTCAACCAATCAATTAATTGTCCTTCACATTACATTTCGAACATTTCTACTAATGGTAGGCTGTTGAAAGATTAAGCAATATTGTGCGATAATTAAACAAAACTACATTGCAATCCAAAAATCGATATTTACATTTTTTTTTATTGGGAACTTTACAAAAAAGAGAGAATATATTAGAACATTTAAGAGTAATGTTTGTAAATAATAAGAAAATCATTGTCCTTATGTAATAATAATAACATAAACATATAATTACAAACGTATAACAAACAATAAGCATACGCAGAAGCATACATGTACTAAACAAAAAATATAAATTTTGCAAATAGTCCGTAATCTTTTGCTAGAGGTTTATTATAAAAAATATTAAATACTTGAGAATTTTCTGTCCATCCCGCCGTCTCTCTAATAGTTTCTATATTTAATCCAGTCCTAGCTCCTGCGCTGATGTAGATGCTTGTCTAACACTATACCCTTTAAAAATATTGGTGTCTATGTTACATAATTTTAAAACATCTTTTAGCCATCTAGTTAAAGTCTGCGTAGATGCTGCATTATATGTTTTTTTTTTATTGTTATAAACAACTTGTCCTCTGATTGAGGACGAATGTTTTTAGAAATCTCTAAATAGTGACATAAAGTCGATGCTACACACAACTGTGGCTGTTCTTTAAAATAGAGAAATCTTAAAATAGGTTGATTTTTATTTTTTGAAGAAGTCTTTATCCTATCTGGTATCAAAATCGCAATTTTATCTTGATCCATGAAAATATTTTGAATTTTTATTAGGGAGAGGGTTTGCACCCTGTGAGCTGTAGTCAGAGCAATCAACATTACAAGTTTGTAAGTAAGTTCTTTCAAGGAAAGACCTGTGAGAGGAAATAATGTTTCTAAATAAAATAATACTGGTTGAGGGTCCCGAGTAAATTGATATTTGGGCAATGAAGGTTTGAGATTATATATACCTTTGTAAAAATTTTTAAACATGTTTTTATGATTTTCTGGTATATCTATTATCAATGCCAATGCAGCTCTATGAATGTTTATAGAGCTATATGTATAATCCTTATCTACGATATATTTAATAAAATTAATAATATTTGATAATTAATAAGCAAATGGGTCCATATTTTTTCTATACTATACCTCCACCATCTCTTGAAAACTGTATCATATAAATTTAGTGTTTTTGTTGTAATAGATGCAATCATAATTGCGATGGAATGCTCCGGAATACCTTTTCTTAAAAAAGCTTGCCTGACAAACATGCGATAGTCAGGGTAAGATGTTGGTGTCCCGGATATGGAAGCCTAAAATGGTTCAAAATTAAATTTTTATCAGGTCCTAAAATTATCTTTTTGCCTGATATCAGTTTATTAAAGGTTGGGTACCAAGGCTGATTTGGCCATTCTGCTACTACCACAATTCCTACTGCTTTGTCAGATATGATTTTTTCTAAAACTCTTGGAATAATAGCAAAAGGTGGAGTGGAAAAGCATACAATTTTAATCCATGCCAATTTAGAGTGAAGGCATCAACTTTCTCCTATTCGGGGTCAGGTTTCCAAGATACATACCTTGCACATTTTTTGTTAAGATATGTGGCAAACAAATCGATTTCTGGAATATGAAGCTGCTTAAAAATTATATTAACACAATTATCACTTCCTCTGTTCTATTTATATACTCTGTTCTATTTGTATACTTCCTCTGGTATATATACTCTGTCCCTATTTTCAAAGATCTTGACTCTGAATCAGCAATAATATTTTCTTTTGTACTGATATAAGATGCAAATATTTTTAAATTTCTATTTTCACAGTATTGCCAAATTTCTCTGCAAATGTTGTTAAGATTAGAGTATTGCACACTCCCCATCTTGTTAATACAAGATACAGCTGTTGTGTTATCTATTCTTAGCAAAATAGTACAATTCCTATATTCCTTGGAAAAGGATTTCAAGTCATTGTATGCTGCCAATAACTCAAGTACATTTATATGTAGTTCACGCTGTTCATAACTCCAAAAATCCTGAGTTTAATTATCATTACAGCATGCTCCCCATGCTAAAAGAGATGCATCACAAAATATTTCAAGTGCATAATTAGATTCTTTTATATTTTGTTCACTAATTGGTATGTTATGTAACCACCAATTGAAATCGTTTTACAAGTATTTAGGTATGGTCATTTTTGTGTTAAAACTATTAGTTTTAGAAAGAGCGAGCCACTTTTCTTTTTCTAAATTTTTTAAGTATAATGTTCCATATTTAACTGAAGGACAAACTGCTACCAACTGACCGATTAAAGCTGCAAATGATCTTATCATACATGTACTTTTATTTTTGATGGTCTGAATACTATTAATTATTTTCTTTCTTGTCAGCGGGTGCAAAATATATCATTTTATTAAAATCAAACGTAAAACCAAGAAAAGTTATAATTTGTGTGGGTGAAAGTATACTTTTTCCTTTATTTATAGTAAATCCCAGGCGGGAAAACATAGAACAAGTTTCAACAATATTTTCTTTAAATTCTAAATATGATTTTAAAATCAGTAAAGTGTCATCTAAAAAAATGACAGAAGTAAAGCCTCTTGTTCTTAGATTGTTTAAGGCTGGTTTTAAGGTTTTCGTAAATATAAAAGGCGAGATATTCAAACCAAATGGTAAGAAGTTGAAATGATACAGAATATTTTTTGTATTCAAATTTTAAATATTTTTTTTTTATTTTCATGAAGAAGAATAGCAAAACAGGCATCTTGCAAATCTACTTTTGCCATAAAACAACTCTTGAAAATGAGCTTGAGAACTGACCTGTAGTCTTCCAACTTAAAATGTGGGGCTTCTATATAGCAATTTAACTGTTTTAAATTTAAAACAAATCTATGACTTCCGTACTTTTGATGGGCACTAGAAAATATGAAGAAAGGAATTTGCTCTCTTGTATGTGAAGAAGGAGAAATAGCTCCCTTATCAAGTAATTGCTTTATAGCTAAATCATACGACTCATTTGGGTCTATGAAAAACTTTTGGTGCTCTCTCTTGAGACGGTGTTATTTTAAATAAAATATTAAAACCTTGGACCCAACTTAAAACTTTGTTGTCTGAAGTAATCTGTTTCCGGTTTTTAAAATAATTAGCCACATTTCCTGCTGATTTTTTATTTACCTTTAATATGACCTCCTGGTTGTTCTGGTTGGGTTTTGGTGCTATTGTCTGCTCGACTGTTTGTATCTCGATGTTGGTTGAGGATGATTTGGGTACTGGCTTTGTCGAAATCTTGGTCTCTTCGAGGCTGGATGGAAGTTTAAACTCTGCTGATTGAAGTTGTTAGATTCTGGAAGAACTCTTGTTGGATGCTGAGTGGAAAAAACAGCTTGGCCTTGTGGCGCGGTCTTTGGATAAAAAGTGGCTTTAGTGGCTTCATTATAGAGCTGACTTGAAAAGCTGCTGATCTTGTATCTTTGGTTTCTTTCAACATTTCAATAAAATTCTCCCCAAATAAATATTTATCTATAGGTTGCTAGTATAATATTTTTTTAAATTTTAAATTTAATGAAGAACTGAGCAAAAATCTTTTGTGCAAGGGCGTCTTCTATATTGAAATAAAATAAAACACTTCTATATTGAAGTTTATGGAATTGGCAATTGTTTCGATATTCCTTTTTTCGTTTAATCCTAATTCGACCTCTTTATAAAGGGACATAATACTTGCAGCTAAAATTGTTTGCATAGTTTGCAAGTATTTATCTTCCCTAATTTTATTTTTATCTTTTATGGCAGATAAAATCTCAGAATTCAACTGAGGTGGGCAAAGTCTTTCGCAGTTTTTAACAGGTAAGAATTTTTCTGTAAGTTTACCCACAATACTTTTGTCTAAGCCTTTGGAAAAAGAATAGTTTAGCCTTTTTGCTACATCTGGCAACATTTCAGAAGAATTAAGGTTAGTTTTTAATGGGTCTTCCCCAATTAAGTTAATCATATTTAGAGAAATAGATTCTTTTTGTGTAGGTACCTCTCCAATGAAAAAATCTTCTGTCTGTTGTTGCGACTCCTCAATAAGTACTGCTGGTTGTAGATCTTCACTCAAAATCTTCAATTATGCTCAAATTGCATTGGATCTCATTTTCTGTATTATTTTTAATATTTTGACAAAACCAAACAAACATTTAATGTAAATAAACTTGCTACGCTTAAAAAGTGAAATCAAGGTAAAATGTACAAAAAAATATTTAAATAAATATTATGTATTCTATTTTAAATTTCTGGGCTACTACAAAATACCTCTGAGAAATAGGAGCATCTCAAATAAATCATAAAGATTTTCTGGGCTATTAAAAAATACCTCTGAGAAATAGGAGCATCTCAAATAAATCATAAAAATTTTCTCGGCTATTAAAAAATACCCGCTCCCCTATTATTATTGTTTGAAGACAAGCCAAACACAAATTTTGTGTAAGTAACTTGCTATTCTTGTGATGTAAATTAGAAGTAAAATGTGTAAAATTAGATAAATAAAAATATATTCCATTCTATACTTCTGGGCTACTAAATACTGCCTCTGAGAAATAGAAGCAGGTCAAATAATCATAAAGATTTTCTGGGCAACTTAAAAGTACCCTCTGATTTATTGTTATATCCTTAATTATTTAGTCTGTATTACTTTGGGCTACCTTAAGGCACCTTATTGAGACAAAACAATATAACTTTTCTTTGCAAAATGTGACGTTTTTGCATGTCATTTATGTTAACCCATTTTCTACGAAATAAACATTAATAGGAAAACCAGTGCAGTCCGGCAACATAGCGCCCGTTTTATATTCGAACAGGAAGATGGCGAAAAAACATGTACTATGGCAACAGAAAAATATATTGATAACAACAAAATAAAAGACTCCATGTTTAAATTTGATTAAAATTGTCACTCTGTAAACAATTAACCCGGCATTGGTCGCTAGATAGGTTGTTACGCGAGTGGTCGCGCGTGAGATTTTCTCTCACATATCCAACTTTTGCCTATCTTTACAAAATTTTACAAAAAAGATGAGGTTTCATCAACGATAAAGCCATTTGGTTTAAAAAGACACGACGTTTTTCTGTTTTATTATTATTATCTTTATATAAAATGTGACTATTGATGCCGCCAATTATTAGCATTGAAAATATATGGTAAGTGACCATCTCCAACTAACCCGTGAAAGAGAATATAGGATTTTCATATCGTCGACCACATCCACGGCGCCATTTATTACATCATAAAAGGATATTATTTTAGGTTTTAAGGGGAAAAATAAAATTAATTTTTATACACAGTTGGTGACGCCGGTGGTCGCTTGATGAGAGAATCTCTCACATGAAGCGCACTGACTCAACAATATCGTGATACTAAGTAAACTGAGTCACTATCTGAGCGGACGAGTCTATTAGATTGTCGAGGAAGGATAGGTAGGAGACTAGAATGAACTACAGCGCGTATAATTTCCCAGAAAAAAAGTTGTGCGCAATTTTCTAAAACCGTGAGAGAAAATCTCATATAGCGACCACTCGCGGGTTAATAAATATAGCGATATAGCTCTATTTATTCACGCTAAATTTAATTTAACTACCATAAGAAAATCAAAAAATATCATATAAATACCTGAGTCCTTTTCATCCATTTCCTCTCTAAACTTTACCAATTTCTGTTGCAACTCTTCATATTTCCGCCGCTTTCGGGATAAACAATCACTCTTTGATGACCTTTTTGGCATTTTAAACGCTTTTTAACAATTTTTATAAAATTATTTCGAACACGCGTGTGATCAGCCGCGCACAGAAAAAAACAGTGATGTGCGCACGTCACGTGTCAAGAAGCCTAATATCTTATTTTTTCTTATTCTTCTTCTTTAAACGGTGATCAGCGGCCAGAAAATGCCAGTACCATTAGTACAAATGTTCGAAATGTAATGTGAAGGACAACTACAATTTAGTAAACTATCATTTTTCCTCTTTCCAGTATTTTCGGAGATATTTTGAAATAAAAGGTGAAACATGAGAAATTCCAAAAAATTAATTTTCCTTTAAATTCCAATTTTTCTAAAATTAGGCCATTTAAATAGGTCAAACTTCTTCGGTGTATGAATAGTGCAAATATAAAAGGAATTACAGAAAGGTGAAGACCAATTTTTAATTAGAAGGGTAGTTAGAGGGTTGTTTTCACTGATTTTTTCATAGAATAAAAAAATATGGAAAACAAATTTTAAGAAACGCTTTTCTTTAGTTAAGAGTGACTAAAATTAAAAATATTATAAAAAATCAACTAAAAAGCAAAAAATAAAAAAAATTGAAAAAATCTAACACATTCGTCGAAGAAAAGCGTGGCGCGTCTTCATCGAATAAATGGTTTTCTCCCCACACTTTTCTTTAACGAATGTGTTAGATTTTTTCAATTTTTTTTATTTTTTGCTTTTTAGTTGATTTTTTTTATATTATTTTTAATTTTAGTCACTCTTAACTAAAAAAAGCGTTTCTTAAATTTTTTTTCATATTTTTTTATTTTTTACTTTTTCGTCTTACACTTTTCAAGCATTAAAATATATCGTCATGTTTATTAAAATATGTATAAAACATAATATGACGTACCTACTAACATGAAAAGTAGTCGGAATCAACAAACAATTTGAAACTTTATTGTTTATTTATGAAGCATAACGTAAGCAATTAACGTAAAAAGTGAAATTATGTATAGTTCATATCATTAGCTGCAATCCGTAAAAGTTTCAAGTTTTTACATAGTAAAAAACAAGAGAATTTAAGCACTTTCCATTAAAACCTCTTTTTTTATTTAAACAATTAATAGACATAAAAAAATGTTTTTATTGACTATTCGTGTATTGTTCCCGCGAATGCATATGTCTGCACATTTTCATTCATTTGCATTGGGGAAAAGGCAGTCAAATTAACCTCTAAATATTTGATGCAAACTATTGAACTAAATAAAAGCGTTTAAAAAAACAGGTACCGACCATTTTTTTGATCATAAGTCGCTTAATTTTCTCGGTAGAAATTTTATGTTATTATTTTTTGAAAGGTCTAACTGTATACTTGAAAAAAGGTTATTTAAATTTTCCTAGAAAAATGCAAAGTTTTTCCGTTATTTGGCTTTGAATATTTCAAATTATGCATTTTACGAAAAAAGCTAACTTTTAACATGCTGTATCTCGGTCCGTATTGATCTTAAAGATATTACAGAAAAATAATTTGGTTTGTGTTACTAAAAGATACAATTTGAATATCTGCAATTTTTTTGACTAAATGCATATTTTTCGAGGTTTTCTCAAAAAACCTTCTAAAAAAGTCGATTTTTTCGTCGAAAAACTGTTACTTTCAAGCGCGAATAACTCGAAAAATATTAGTTTTACGAAGAAAATGTAAAATACATTTTTTTCTTAGAATTCCTATTTACATCGATTTACATGGATAAAATGTATTAAAAAATGCCCGCCACCGAGATGGGGTGGCAAACACCCCCAAGGTTTTAGCGTATAGCGGCATGATATAGAAAATGATCCTTGGACTATTCCCTACCTTCTGTGAAAATTTCAAGTAAATCCGTGCTGGACGAAGAAATTGCGAGCCAAAATGCTTCATTTCCTCGACTACATCTCAACTATCCTGTTTACTCCTCTCTACAAGGTCTTAAGTTCGTCCGGAGACTCTTCCATCCTGTGACTAATAATTTGGATAGTTCTGCTTTATTTTCTGACACGATTCTAGCTGCTACATCTTTTTCATAACTGTTTTCGACTGTTGTGACTGCTCCTAATTATTTGAATTCTTTGACACCTTTGAAATTGTACTCATTTATGGAAATGTTTTGTCTACTTCTTTGTCTTGGATATTTAGTTACTATCAAGTACTTATCTTCGTTGACCGTAAAGCGGGGCATTTACGTTCCTATTTGAGGTACCACTTAGTAGGACCACTACGTATTAGTTGGATATTCGGCTCCATTTACGCTCCGACTTTCTCTCTTACTAGCGCTCGAACGTCAGTCCCTGTCCCTTTTCACGGAGTGTTTTAAATAATTTGTCAGTTTGTTTACATGTTGAGAAATGTCAAAGCGTATGTATTTGACTCACCATTGGTCACTACGCGTGTGTCACCTTCATCGTGAATAGAAATTTGCTTTACTGTCACTGAAAATGATACAATTTTATGGACAAAGCTTAACATAGAGTCACAAAAAAGATATACATAACAAAAACAAATACAATTTTATGAAATTAGATAAATTGTCAATAAAAAAAATATAAACAAGTTAAAAAAGTGAAGTAAAAAATAAAACCAATATATTGCAAAATTACTATAAATTGCAGAATTGAACATACAACATATATTAAAACACAAACAAAGGAACTAATAAGTTTAATTTAAGCTGCTGTATGTGACACCCAAATATAGATAAATACACTTTAGTTACTTGTTCATTACTGTGATTTCTTAGTTAGTCATTATTAAGAAACTCTTCTACTGAATAATATGGTCTTTTAGATAAATGAGCTTTTGTCATTTTACGGAACTTGAGAAAGGATGTTGCAGATTTAAGTTGTAAAGGGAGATGGTTGTATAGTTTTTTTGCGGAATATAGTATAGATTTTTTTACTAACTCAGAAGACGGGATCAGTAAATAGACATCAAAAGTTGAATTTCTGGTGGAGTAGTCATGACGAGGCCTTGCTGGAAAGACATGCACGTGTTTACGAATTAAGCAAACAGTTTCTAAAATATACAAAGATGGAAGGGTTAAAATTTCGTGATCTTTAAAGTAGCTTCTGCAATGGGTTGTTCTTCTGAGGCCAAACAGATATCTTATTGCTCTTTTTTGTAATTTGAAAATAACATCAAATTGGGCAGCTGTACTAGACCCCCAAAAAGGAAGACCATATCGAAGATGAGACTCGAACAAAGAAAAATATGTTATTTTAGAACATGCTAAATTGAGTTCCTTCGAAACAGATCTTTAAGGTTGCTGTCTAAAAGAATACCAAGAAATTTTACAGAATCAACGGTAGAGATCTGGCTGCTATTCACAAGCAGGGGTTAAAGAGCATCTTTATATGATAATACTACCGTTTTATCCACGTTAAAGGAGAGTAAATTAGAGTCAGACCAGGTTTTTATAGTAAGAAGATCAGAAGTTATAGTTGCATGAAGAGTTGCAATAGTTGAGTTGCTCCAAGTGATACTGGTATCATCAGCAAAAAGAAAAATTTTTCTATCGTTTTTTAAATTAGTGATGTCATTTATAAAGATAAGGAAAAGTAGAGGACCCAATACTGAACCTTGTGGTACTCCACATACAATGTTTTTGAGACTAGAGTCAGTATCATTTGCTCTAACCAGTTGTTTCCAATTATCTAAGTAAGATTTGAACCAATTCAAAGAAATACCTCGAATTCCATAGAAATTTAGTTTTTTAATTAAAATGTCGTGATTTACACAATCAAAAGCTTTGGCATAGTCACAGAAAACAGTGGCAGTATAAAGATTATTGTTTAGTGCTTGGTAAACCCCGTGAAGTACAGAAAACATGGCATCAGTTGTACATTTATCAGTTAAGAAGCCGAACTGATTTTGTGATAAAATATTGTTATCAAAGAGAAAGGACATAATTAAGTCGGGTTTTTATGAGCCTCTCAATAATTTTGGAGAGTACCGGTAGTAGAGCAATAGGTCTATAGTTACAGGCATTAGATTTTTCGCCACCTTTATGAAGAGGAATAATAATGGCTGTCTTTATGCACTCTGGAAATTTACCATTTTCAAAGGAATCATTAATTAGTGACACGAGGAGTTCCAATACATTATCTGTGAGATTTGAGAAGATTTTTATGGATAGTCCATCAGTACTACAAGATGATTTGCTTTTGATACTATTGATCATTTGGATCAATTCAAATTTATAGATTGGTCTTATAAAGAATGAATTCGAGACAATTTCTGAATTAGGGAGATAGGAAATGGGATCTTGTTGAGACTGAATAGTTGATGTTATATTTTTACTCACGTTAATGAAGTAGTCGTTTAGATTTTCAGGGTTAGGAAGGGCAAATGTTTGAGCTGCGTGGGTTTTATTTTGAAGATCGTTTATTATAGACCAAGTTTCTTTTGCAACACTTTTGGAGCTTCCCAGACGATTTTGATAGTAGGCTTTTTTAGCTGAATTAATGAATTTTAGGTATGTGACTCTGTAATTGGTGATATATTGAGTGACAGAGACGTTCCTAGTAAATGTTTTGATATAAAGTAGTGAACGCATATTTTTTGCTGATATGAGGATACCTCTGGTAGCCCAGAGTTTGCGATGTTTTGGCTTAGTCGTAATTAAAGGAAATGCCTTATTGAAGATACAGACAAGTTTCTCTAAAAAATCACTGAAATTATAGACCACGTCCGTAGAAGAAAAATGCCAGTCAGAAGTTAAACATAAATTTTGGAATTTATGAAAATTACGAGCGGAAAAAATCCTACCTAAACGTCGGGTTTTCGAGGAGGGTTTGCTGAAGAGGTTAAATTTCGTATATACTGCTTCATGATCCGATAGTTCCGCATAAATAACTGTAGAGCAGACATCAAGGGGTGAGAAACCGGTGACAATATAATCGATTATGGTAGATGTAGTTTTTGTAATCCTTGTAGGAGAATTAACGTGCATTGAGAGACCATATGATTCAAATATGTTGACCAAGAATATTTGGGTAGCACAAGCAGCAGCATAATTTATGCTGAAGTCTCCGCATAGAATTTTTCTGCTTTTGTGAGGCAAGTCATCTAACAAATTTAGCAGGTTCTAAAAAAATAGTTCCACGGAAGAGTCAGGTGATCTATAGATGCAAATAATGTAAAGATTAAGATTTTTATTAAAAACTAAGGAAAACTCAAAGAAGGTTTCATTCAACAGAAAGTCATATTTTGTTATCAGAGAAAAATCATTGTTTGCAGAAAGAATTAGGGTGCCTCCATGAGCTGAGTTTGGACGATCATACCTTTTTTTTTGGGAGGTGAGAATCTTCTAAAGACCGTCTGGGAAGGTGTCCCAGGTGTGTTGGATTCAATCCGCCACGCTTCACCGTGCCGGATCGCCTACCAACTAAACTCACCTCCTCTTTCTCCAGCCGACGAGTCCGAGACCACTCTTAGCGAGTATATACACTGACCCGTCGACCTTACTCTTAACTCCCCCTGGCACTTTTCGCGTGCATTCCGCAGACTAAGTGACCCCCTAGTTGCTCCAACCCACACACACCTCGCAAAAGACCGGTCAGTGAAGACGACCGTCCCGTGCAACCCATGTGTGGGTGAGGCAACCGGGGTGCCCCCCATCCAGCATGAAACTAGCGAGAAGACACCAGTCGGCAATTACGAGTAACTCCAAGCATTCATGTTTTCATTCACTCACACTCACTCTCACACTCATACCTTATAAATTATTACGTAAATAGACTTCCCTATGAGAAATAATGAAAAACGATTATAAAAAAAATTTGTATGGATAAAATTATGGTACGATATTAAATAAAATAAATAAAATTAAAAGGTAAAATCGATAAAATATTTATATAAATAAAATTAAATAAACAAATAAATAAAATAAAGTAAAATAACATGATAAAGCAGTCAGCGTAGGTTGGATGTAAAAGGTCCTCCCACCCTGGCTGCCCTCTACAACACAAACACGTTAAAAATAAATAAAATAAATAATAAGGGTCATCCTGCTTGCAGTCGCCTCTCTTTTTCCTCTTTGTGCTTCATTGTTTTTGTAACAAAGGCAATGACCAGGTCGAAGTCACTCTTGCTACTGATAGCTTTATCCATAAGCTCGTGAGGCTCGCCTAGAGGAGACCCAGACCCAGCTGCAGCTCGGTACGCCCCGCACGCTATGCCGGGCATACGAATACGACATGTTGCGCGTCATCCACCACTCCACACTCGGGGCATAGATCGTCCGCGGTCTTCTTTATACGATAGGTATATGATCTGAACGATCCATGTCCCGTCAAGAACTGTGTAAAGTAGTAATTAACGCGCCTGTGCCTGCACTCGTACCACCTTACTACATCCGGAATCAGAGATCTCGTCCAGGCTGCCTTTTCGACCTCGGCTGCCCATTCTCTCTGCCACATCTCTAAACTTCTGTTTCGTTCTTGAGGTCCTGAACCAATTGCCCCGTTACCCCTCTGATACATTCGAACTCTTTCTCTGGCCAGAATGTGCACCGGCACAGAACCAGCCACAACCTGTAAGGCAATAGTTGATACGGTTCTGTACGCGCTGCACACCCTGATCAGAGGTTTTCTCTGTACTCTAAGAAGCATGTCTTTATATTTCTTCTTCTCCAGGGCCTCGTGCCATACTGGGGCCCCGTACAGTACGATGGATAAAATTGATTGCAACATCACCGCTCTTTTATGAGATCCAGGACCTCCTATATTTGGCATTAACTTGTTTAACGTGGAGGTCCTTTCTTCCGCTTTCCGACATGCCTCTTGCACGTGTGGTCCGAATGTCCGTTTGTCATCAAAAGTAATTCCTAGATATTTAACTGTCTTCTGGGGTCTTATTTCGGAGCCTTTGTACTCAAATACTATATCTTTTCTATCTCTCGGTTCCCTCAAGATTATCGCTTCTGTTTTCTCTACTGCTAGCTTTAGGTCATTTCTTTCTATCCATTCCGCGGTTGTCTTGATCGATTGATGGACGATCATACCTAGCAATTGTGGTATATTTCTCTACAAAAAAAGACTCGTTGACTTCGTTGTGTTCTGTAACAGCAACTATCTGGGGAAATCCTAATTCCTCTAGAAACAAAAATAATTCGTCAGTTTTATTTCTTATAGAACGAATATTAATCAGAATTATACCAAAGTTGTCATCACTAAAATTATTCGAGGTTTCTAGTTCCTCAGAACACGTCGTAATATTTAAAAATTTCGTCTTGGAGAGCTAGTGGAATAATAATTTCGGTGATATTCTCTTGATTTTTGCAGGTGAATAATTCTTTCCGAAGTGAGAAAAGACCTAAAAGCAGCAAGATCAGCATCTACCTCATCTGCACCAATTCCATAAGCATCGTTGAATTCTAGAAGAATTTTTCTTAGATCTTCAGTCTTAGTCGGAAGTCCTTCGGAAGCCAGAAACAGTTTAACACTTGTGTTGGTATACCCATCATAAAATACTGATGCAGGTTGGTCGTGTAGAAAAGCAAGATAAAGTTTAATGGCCTTCAAGATATCCGGTTCCCTTAATCTGGCTAAAAGATATCGACTATTCGAGTTATTGTTTAATCTAACTCTTGGTTGGGGTCAAAGGATCCAGATTTATTGATGCTTCTAAAGTATCCCTCTTAATGAAATTAATATGAGAACGGAAAGGATCTTTAGATTTTCAAATTGCAATGGCCTGCTTGTCTGTCAGTGTATTTGTGGTATCAACTTCATTCTTGTTGTTACTTGGAATGGTAATTGGATTTTACAATTTAACCGTGCTTCTGACGTTCTTCGGATTTATATTTGTCGCAGATGAAGTCGTTGGTTCGGAGAATAAGGATTCTGTAGACCACTTAACGTTTACACTTGGTGGCCAAATTTCTTTATTAAATAATAAGTCAATATATGTTTTAGACCTAATAATTATTTTGAATGAGGAGCCAGTTTATGAGTTGACATTTTTAAGGAGGGCGTATCATCTTATATATTCCTTGATACCTAGCTTCTCTTTAATGTAATGGACTACTTGTATAGGTGTGGATATTAGGGTTAAGTTGCTAATGACGACAAAGTGGCATTTATCTTCTGCAATTTTTGTTTTTTTTACTGTACTGGTTTCGAAATGCTGGGTGTCTTCAGTTTGGGTACTTGAAGTGGCATACACTATGTTTTTCTTCGATACCTCTTTCTTCGTTGGTATAGTAGGTAGTTTGTTGGAAAGATTACACATTTGATTAGATATTTCACTGATGTGTGAAGAGAGCCTCTCTAATCTCAACTTTACCTCAGATGAATTTGTATCTTGGACTTGTACCTTAATCGTGTCATTTAAACAGCCGAAAAAAACTGACGATAGTGAAAATATCTTGTTCCATCTGCCTTATGGATTTTAAAAGATATTCAGGATTTAACAGGTTATTTAATTTATGAATCGTATCAATTTTTTTTGTAAGATAATTTAATTTGCCGTCATTGTTTGCTAATAAATCATATGTCTCGATAAATACAGGCAAATTATCTGTGAGTTTTTTAGTAACTTGAATTAAGGCGTCAAAGTTCTCTTGTGGTATTTGATTTTTTGTTAAATTTGTTAATTTTTCATTTAAACATCTGAGGCTAGGTGAATCACATAATGTACAGAAATATTTTAAATGGGCATTTTTTGGATCTAGTAGAGTTTTTGAGGTGGTTTTGTTGACGCCCGAACACTTGAGACAAAAATATCGTTTACAGTCCCCATGTTAACGTATCTTATATTTGTAGTTTTCGGAAAATTCACTCAAGCAAATATCACAATTGTAGATCATGGTGGTCAAGGTTAAGCAATATTTAACTGGATCGTTGAATGTAAAAAAAGTAAACAAAATATAGAATAGTTAAACAAATCTGGTAACACTTACAACGAGTTTAGTTACACAAAACTCCAAAACAATAACAAAAACACTTAAAGAAATTTGAGTAAGTCGGTCGTGATGACAACCAAAACAAAACACAACTGGTCACATCGACGACTGAAAACGAACTAAATGCCATATCGCGACTCTATTGGTTACAAATCTGTATCGTAATGAAAATCTGTATCATAATGACAGGTAGTGAATCATAATTGATATATTACGGTATGAGAATATAAAATAGTATATTGTACAACAAGTGAGAAACAAGACATTTTTCTCACGAGCGCAGAAATTTGTTGGCACGAGCTGAGGCACGAGGCGAGGGCCGCAAATCAAGCGAGGGAGAAATATTTATGTCATTTTCTCTTGTGTTGTTCAGTGCACTTTTTCTATGGATGCGGTTTTGTCAAGAGTTCAAACTTCAAAATAAATAATTTAGGTTCTTTTAGGTATATTATATGCATAAATTAAAATAAAATACATATACATGTAGATATTTAATATTCTTAAAATTTTTTTTTTTTTTTTTTTATTTACACACATAAACCCGCATCAACCACTAAGGGTTATTAGCGGGGGGACATACACAAACAGTAAGATACATATTATTATATAAACATGCTTTACAATCTGGTGTATTGTTTAGTCATTTTGAGATAATTTAATAAGGAGTTTAGGTTTGAAGTCAGTACACTTTTAATATTGTCACTAAGAGCACACGCGATCCTTTCTTTCTGGTACACTGGACACTCGATAATTATATGTTTCACTGTCAGTTGCGTGTTGCAATTGGTACACATCGGAGCGGCCTCCTTGTTGAAGATATGCTTGTGTGTTAGTAACGTATGTCCTATTCGGAGTCGGTTGATGATGACTTGGTCTTTTCTATTTCTTGGTAACATGAGTTTAGTTCCTACTTGACTTAGGCATTCTTTTAGTTTGTTGTTAGTCTGATCCCAAGTAGTTTGCCACGTTCTGTGGACATGACCTTTGATATTTACTTTGTGATCAGTCCAAGGTATTTGATCTGTGATAGAAATACTTTGGTCGGTAGTTGCATTGCTTGCTAGAGAGTCCACTTCCTCGTTGCCAATTATTCCCATATGGGAAGGTACCCAGATGAAGAGAATATCTTTCTGTTGATTCCGTAGATAAGATAATTCTTCTTTGATTTTGAGAAGAATAGCGTGAGTTGTATATAGCTGTTTTATCCCAAGTAATGCGCTCATTGAATCGGTGATAATCACAAATTTGCTTTCATGGATAGAACCACATTTTTTCATTGCCTGGTGAATTGCTGTAAGTTCTCCGGTATATATACAACAATTTGTTGGGATTCGTACGGTAGACTTGATGTTTCCGCAGATATAAGCTGCAGCATGTCCTTCATCACATTTGGAAGCATCAGTGAAGATTCGATGAGTTGTTGGGTATTTGGAAATTAAATTTTTAAAAGCTTGCTGGATAAGAAAAGGATGTGTGGAATGTTTAGGGAGATCTTTTAGAGACATATCTATTTTTGGAGGATTGATCATCCAGGGAGGAAAATTTACATGAATGGGTATAGTGAGACTGAACTGTTCTAAATTAAAACCAATACGTTTTGTTCGCTCAGGAAATGGTAGAATATTTCTTGCAATGTTTTCGTAATGATCAGAAGATATATTTGTTCTGTAGAATATTGTTGAGTAGGTTACGTTGCTTTTGTTTGCTGAAATTCTGGCAACGTAATTCAGTGATAGAAGTTGCCTTCGTTGGCTTAAAGGGAGTTCATTAGCCAGAACTTGTAAACTACTTACTGGACTAGTTCGTGTGGCACCTAAAACCAATCTCAAGCACGTATTTTGAATGTAGTCAAGTTTTTTTAAAGAAGTTTTGTTAGCAGTATCGTAGCATAAACAGCCGTAATCTAATTTACTTCTTATTAATGATCTATATAGATTAAGTAAAGTTGTTGTATCAGCCCCCCAAGAGGTATTTGACAGCATTTTTAGTAGGTTAATTCTGGATTGGCAAGAACGTTGCAGATTCGTTACGTGGTTTTTCCATTTTAAGTCACGTTCAAAAGAAAGTCCTAAGAAATTTATTTCTTCTGACTGCTTCAGCATAACTCCGTTAAGTGTTAATTGAATATTAGGATAGTCTTTCCTTTTGCTAAAAATTAAATAACGTGTCTTTTCGCCAGAAAATATAAAACCCGTGTTTTGCGACCAGTTTTCAATTGTATGTAAGGCCGTTTGCAATATATGTGATCCCAGAGTTACATTATTTGTTTTTAGATAAATGACTAAGTCGTCTGCATATAGGCTAGTAAATACAGGCAGCTTTATTTGATGTATAATACTATTTATTGCAATCAGAAAGAGTGTAGGACTTAGAGTAGATCCTTGTGGAGTGCCATTTTGCAGTACTCGTCTGGAAGATGTGAATCCATTGGCTCTAACTCGAAAAGTTCGTGTTTCTAGAAAATTTTTAATAAACGACAACATATGCCCTTGGACATTCCATTCTTGAAGTGTTTTTAGTATAAGATGTCTCCATGTTGTGTCAAAAGCTTTTCTTATGTCAAAAAATACGGCAATAAGTTTTTGATTGTGCAGAAAAGATTCATGTACAGCTGATTCAAGGGTTATTAGATTGTCTGTTGTGGATCTACCCGTACGAAATCCACTTTGTCTGATACTTATTAGGTTATTGTTTTCGAGATACCATTTAAGACGATAATTAAGGATTTTTTCTAAAAGTTTGCAGGTACAGCAAGTAAGTGAGATTGGACGATAGGAATTTGGATCGTCTTTTGGTTTATTATATTTAAGGATTGGAATTATAGTTGCTTGCGACCATAGATCAGGAAAGTCGTGCTGAATGAAAATATTATTAAAAATATCAACTAATATTAGTTTTGCATTTAGAGGAAGATTTCGTAAGAAAAGAGGGTGGATATCATCAGGTCCTGGCGTCGAATTTTTTGCGCTTAAACAAAATTCTAATTCTTGAAGACTTATGGGTTTGTTTATTGGATTGTCGCTCTCGGTGATTTGTATATTTGACGATTCCATTAGATTTTTATATTCTAAAAAAGATATGCTATAGTTGGAATCACTAGAATTAAGTTCATATATATCTGCTAGTATTTCTGGAATAGCTACCTTGTTTGAATGCATTTGGTTATTGTATGATAGCGTATCTATGCCTCGGAAGTATTTTGTTCCTTTTATTCTGCGTACTTTGTTCCATATGTCGCCTATGGGAGTGGAAGGATTTATTGAAGCCACATACTTTTTCCAACTGTCTCGTTTTCCTTTCTTGATCAATTGTCTGCTTTTTGCTCTGAGATTTTTAAAAATTATAAGGTTATCGATAGTTTTATGTTTCTTATAAACGTTGAAAGCGTGTTTAGACAAAGTAAGTGCTTGCGCAATTTCGTTATTCCACCAAGGAACTGGCTGCCTTTTACTTGATTTTGTTTTTCCCACTGCGATTGTTGCTGCAGAAATAATAATATTATTAAATAGTTCCAGATTTTCGTTTGCGGTATTGGTTAAATTAAAGTTGTTTGTTTGTCCTTCTATAAGTGTTCGATACAAATCCCAGTCAGCTGACTTTATTTTCCATGTTTGGTGAATTGGAAAAGTCAATATATCATTAGTATCTATGTTTATTGTGATAGGGAAATGATCACTATCATATAAATACCCCAATGTGTCCCAGTATAATAAAGTAGCTAGCGACGGACTGCATAAAGAGAGATCTATAGCTGAAAATGTACCATTGTATGAATTGAACCTAGTAGATTTGCCAGTGTTCAGTAACACTAAATTTAAATTGTCGATGAGATTGTTTAAGAGATTACCACATTTGTCGGTTTTGTTACTTCCCCAGGTACTGTTGTGACAGTTAAAATCGCCTAATATTATTTTTGGGTGTGGAATTTGGTTTAAAACATTGCTTAGTTCAGTTATATCTAAATCAGTAGGATGAGGTAAGTATACGTTGCAAATATTGATTTTCATTTTGTGGGTGACTGACACTGCAACTATTTCCAGGTTTGTTTGCAGTTGTATTTCGGTTGACTCTATGTCATCCCTTACGAAAATTGCTGTTCCGCCGCTTGAATGATCTGTAACTCGGTTTCTTAGAAAAGGAACATAATTTTTTAATGTTACATTTTGATGTTTGAAATGGGTTTCTTCTATGCATATGACTAAAGGAAGATAATCGTTTATAAGAAGCTTGATGGATTCTATATGGGTAAAATAACCATTGAGGTTCCACTGTAATATGAATGTATTATTGGCCATTTTAACTATTTACTTGAGAACTTGATTCGTAGTCAGTTTCGTCAGTAGAAGAAAGACTGCTTAGAAGTAGTTTCTTCTTCAATCTGGTAATATTGTTTTTTAAACTTTTATTTTGTGTTTGAGAATATATAAAGTTTAGAAGTTCTTTGATTTCATCGCTTTCATTTGAATAATTTTTAGCAATAAGTTCAGGATGTTTTGAGTGAAGGGAATTTGACAGAAAATCACATATTTCATGAAAAGAAAGTGTGAAGGAAGGGATTCTATTTTCAATTTTTTCTTTAATTTCATTGAGAATATCTGGAATAGAATCTTGAGTTTTAGGCTTTTTATTTTTTTGTTTTTCAGTAGTGGGAGGAGGTAGGTCATTTTCAAGGATTTCGGGAGAAGTGGAAATTTGTCTTTTAGTAACATGAATAGCTTCAGAGATTTTTCTATCGCTTTCAATTACTGAATCTTGGGATATTTGTGGTTGTGACGAAATCTGTAGTTCTTTGTTTGTTTGTATGGAAGTGGTTTGGTCGTTTGTGGCTGATGTTAATTCGTGATTTTTTGTAATGTTAAGTTTCGGTTCCTTTAATGTCTGGGTACCTTCTTCGTGTTCTTTCCGTGGTTGTTCTTCTGGCTGGCTATATTCTTTATTGGCAGAGTTGAGTACGTTCACTTGATGGTCAGTTTCCGTTTGATTAATTGGACTACTTAATGATGATAAAGAAGGACAGTCAGAATCTTGATGTCCGACCGTCTTGCATCTGGAGCAGTTTAAACCGTCTATGGAAATGTATATTCTATATGATGTATTGTCGAATGAAATTAGGAATGAGTCAGGAATCGATGCATTTTCTAAAGGACTTATGAAGATTTGCCTTCTAAAGCTAAGCACGTGGCTATATTCCGGGTCTTGCATGCCTACTCGTAGAAACGTCATGTTGGAGACGGATTTTATACCCATAGTTTTTAGATGGTCTTCAATTATGCTATTAGGTATAGTAGGACATACACTTGATATGATTAATCTCTGGGCAGGAGTTATTAATCTTCGTACTTCAATTTGGTTGCCGTCAATAATTACATGTTTGTGGGAGCTAAGAAATTGGTCAACTATATATTTAGACGAGAGGTAGATGCAGATGCGGTTGTTTGCGATTCTGGATGCCCAAATAACGTTTTTGGGCTGTACTATTGATCCAACAGCTTTTACATATTCGAAAACTTGTATTCCTTGTATGGTTGAAAGTATGATACCTTGGTCTTTTGAAGGATGTTTAAAACTGTTTAATGCATGAGAGTAAGAGATATGTGACGTAGTCGGTGTATTTCGTGAAGTAGTAGCTAATTCCGGTTCAGCCATCGTCCCGTTGAAAATTTACATGCATTGGAACAGCGGATCTGAAGCCGGACCTGGCCTCTTAACAAAATTAGACGGCAGCCTAATTACTTGAATCAGCAAAAAGTTGTTGTCGATAATCGATAATTTGGATTGAAATCGATAAAATATTGCCTTTTAACTTCTGATTTTATGGTTAGATATAAATAATGCAATTTTGTACTCACAGAATCGTTGGTTTTTTAACACACTGTCACATTTAAACTTTATCTTGCAAACAATGTAAAAATTAAATTATATTTCAACTTTTAACTACTTGAATTTATAAATTTGTCAGGAGTGATATAAAGCTGTAAGATTTGCTTGCTATCAGGACCGGACTCTCCATTCTTAAAATTTATACACCTTATTCTTTAAAATTCTAATTAACAGTTATTTTAGAATAGTTTTGAAAGATAATTCCTGGTAAGTTTTGCTTTAACACATTTGTTTCACAACATTAATTTATTGTGTTTGTATTGTGCATGTTACCATGGAAACGGCGATCATAGTATGGAAGATTGTAGGAGAACCCGTGAGAAAAAGTATTTTTCTACGACCGTTTAACAACAAGCTCATTATTCGCTATTTTTTCATAGATAATAGCACCTATTACTGTACCCGTGAGTAATAATTCATTACTCACGGGCTAAAGTTACTCACGGGTCATTACTCACGGGCTGAAGTTAGATTCAAGTGGCGCATGCCTCTTTTAATATTAATCGTATATAAACTGCAAATTACATATACTTGTTTATTTAGGCCCGATTGTTCAATTGGAGATTATCTTCAGATTAAAAATAATCTTCAATTAAACGTAATATTGCGTTGTTCAATGCAAGTTTAACACTTAACCATCTGTTAACCAGAGATTATCTTAATCGCCCAAAAACGAAGGATTAACGGTGCTAACTAGAGATTTGTAACCTTATTTTCTGTTTTTAAATTAAATATTGTCAAGAAAATTCCAGAATAAAACAACCATAGTTATTGCACTATAATATATTGTGTTGTTATTGCTACTTTTAAATCGTAGATAAGATTTAACATAATCTATATTTAGTATCTACATAATAATGATGGCTATTGCTAATAATGGTGCCTTTGATTTTGAAGATGGAGAAGACGAAGGCTTCTTAGCTGTTGTTAATATAATTTTTTCCTCTACGAAAGAATCCTATTTTTCGAGTAAAAGAAAGCCATTTTCATAAGTGGTCAGATAATAGTTTTTGAATAGATTTCGTGTACCAAAGGAAATAGTTTTTATGATTGTTGATCGTATAAGAGACAGGATAGCTCATCCTACAAATAGGTAAACTATTTATAATAGTTAATTAAAAATATATCAAATTACCGGCCAAACCCGATTTCAGGACAAACTAGTTAGATTTTCATTTTCTCGTAATTTGTAACTGCATCACTTTCTTATTCTCGAGAATATGTTTATATTTTTTAACAAAAGATATTAATATTTCTTCTTCATCAGCCGTAAAGCTCGTAGTTATCTTTTTTTATCATTTTTATTCCATTTTTTGAAATTTAAATTTAAAACACGAAAATAATCACTGACATGGGGGCGTCATTGCGTCAAAAGTCATGAACACTATCGTTTATACCACAGAACAATTATTTTTCGGTACAATTATCATGATAAAATTTGTTCCAAGGCGTTAATTAATAACTGGCAACATTGTCACTGCTTCAGTATTTGGGTTTAATAAATCCGAAAGTTAACCTGCATTGAACAACTTAATTAGAAATAATCTTCGAATTAAATTTAATCATGGTTTACTTAATCCATGAGTTAACCATTGATTGAACAACTGGCCCTTAATACAATAATTATTGTAATTTATACCAATAATTAACTTCGCAAATTTTTTAAAGGAATTTTAACTGTAACAATGTCAATATATTTTGTACGTTTATATCTTGTTTACTAAAAATTTTGACGTTTATCATTTAATTTAGTGACAGTGACATTAGCGCATTTTGTTTATGTTAATTGGAATTTATAACTAATATTGTGTTTGTTTTTCAAGTTATATTGTGTTAAATTTGTTATAACATATCATGTATAGTTATATATTATTATATTATATATAGTTAAATGTAAATATACATTATAACTATATATTATGAAATACGTCCACCGACAACAACAATTTCCTATTTATTAGATTCACTGACAGTAAGTACAAATTTAAGCTTATATTTTTCGGAAACGAATAGAACTTATATTGACTATTTCTAGTTGTATTTTTACAATAAATGGGAATTTAGTAATAGTGGGCAACCAATTATTCAGCCACGTACTAGGGGTAAATAGCATTTACGTATTTTTGTAAATTATAATAATTTAAATCTCGAGTAGTTGATAATTAAATTTTTTACTAAGTAAAATAAAAAATGTCGTAGAAAAAGTATAGTATTCTACTCGCATGTAATGGCTATAACTCACTCTGATGAATTACGACACTCGCCTACGGCTCGTGTCGCAAACCTCATCATCGTGAGTAACAGCCATCATTACATGCTCGTTGAATAATATACTAATTCTCACTGCAATGGCCGACTTTTCTCACTGTGTGGGGAATTGTTTGTATTAAATGTATCTAAGTAGTGAGAGAAGTTGCATATTTTATAGCATCCATAGAAAGAAGTGTTTTTTTATATTCTAATACTATAATATATCAATTATGATATCACTACCTGTATCATAATGAATTTCATTATGATACAGATTTTCATTAAGATACAGTGACCAATGGCGAGTCAAATACATACGCTTCTCAATATGTAAACAGACAGTTCTCAATATGTGAACAAACTGTCAAACTGACAAACTACTTTTTTTTGCATTAAAAAATTAATAGATTTGAATATATTTTTTGTTGTGAATGATCAGAGAAAAAATCGTGTATACAACTTGCAATTAATTATTATTATGAAGCTCGTACTCTATACGAAACTCGCCGCTAGGCGGCTCGTTTCGTATGCGTCATACTCACTTCATAATGACCATCATTAAAAAATGCTCGTTGCATAATATACTATTACATTGTCATAAAACAATTTACCAAAAATTTTAATTATCAATATTATAACTTACTTCTAACGTTGATATTAGGTGTGATCCCCTTACCTGCAACAAAACTTTTATTTAAAAATAAGTTATTGTGAAAAGTAATATTTAATACTTAAGCGGGTAGGCGCAAAATCTTGGTCCAATGATGTTTAACCCACTAACTGCTAAGGCATGAAATATGTAAATTTTTTATAAAAATTATAATAGGACAAATTTTTTTAAGCATATAACTTTAATAAAATAAGTACTTTGTACGCACGTAAGAAGTTATACTTCTATTATAATATAATCTAACTTCTTATATTATGATTTCAACGAAATCAATATACCTATCTACTTTTACTATACTAACTAACAATTTTTTTGTATTGTATTTAAATATTAAACCAATTTTTGAAAGAACAAAAAGAATACCAAAAATAAAAAAAAGATATGACTTTGTCAGGATTCGAACAGGGGACCCCTAGATCCCTAGGCGAATGCTCTACCGATCAGCTACCACGGCTTTTGTATTCAGTCGTTCATTTCTCGGACATAATTACAATCACGGTGACAGATACATTAATTGAAAATTAACATTTTCAATAATACTTATAATGAGGAAGACAAATCCAAAGACATAAAAATTATAATAAAGAAATTTACTAAAAACACTAATAATATATTCTTTTCACGCACACCTTATTTGCGCTACATAACTTAAAAGATGTAGCGACTAATACCATACTGTCGGTGTGCGCATGCGCCAGGAAATGTAAAAATTCACCCTCTTGCCTAATGAAGTATAACTTCAAAACATCATGTCCACAAAATCTAATCAATTAAGAACATGTCCTTTTTTTAAAACATATTTACAGGTTTATTTACCTTCGGATTTGAAGTATTTACTATAATAAGTTAATTTCACTAAATAAAATGATTTAACTAATATGCTAATTTTACCGATTTTCAGTGTAAGGTTATTTACTAAAACGTTTTTTGCGATTTCCCTGAAACTTCTTAAGAGGGACAAGATTGGTTTTGATCGATACCTCCTCATATCACATACACTTTTAATCTATTTCACAAACAAAATAACAAACATAGATTTGTTGGCTGTCTCTCGCCACTTATCTCTCTACCCTCAATAACTTTTCTATATACTTGTTAACCTATACAACATTTTCCGTCTATCCCATCTTATCCCCATTAGTATAATTTGAGCAATAAATCAGTTTATTGAAGATCATAGAAGGATCCCCTTGAAGCGGAATGTAAGTAAAACACGTGAACATTGCATAATCATAGACTGCATACATTTGCATGTGTTTGTGAACATAAGGGCATTTGTAACTGCCAGTATGTGTACATACACATGTATTTGTCTGTTGTCTTAATAACTGTTTACATATCGTCACCCTAATTAGCAAAACTCGTAACTCCAAAACGACAAATTGTTCAGGAGTCGCAAAAATTTGAATTTGGAATAAATTTTGCGATTCTGTCAAAATTAATCGAACATTTAAAAAATAATAATATACCTGATTGTGGAGAAACATTTTTAGAATTTTCTAAAATTTTGTGGAGTTACGAGGCTACGAGTTTACGAAAAACTAATATACCACAGGCTGTGGGTGAAAAAACGTGATATAATTCAGGAATTTTTGAAACCTATCAGGTGTTGTAAAGGACGATGCCAGGAATAACTTCTACTAAAATGTAACTAAAAATATTGTGCGCTTTTTTTTATATTGCGATTTTCATTTGTTAAATTTGCAGTTTTTAAAGATTTTTAATTTTGCAGCTTAGGATATTGATTTTAGAGAAAAACTTTTTAATAGAAAGTTGTAGTAAATTAAAAAACTACATTGTGAGCTAGGACAAGTTTAATTTTGTTTATTGGTTATTGCAAAACAGCCTGCGAAAATTCCAAAATGGCCGTTTTTTACAATTGCATTATTTATTGTACAAATATTTTTTTTTTATATTTTTTAAAGCTTTAGAATGAAGATCTTTCAATTCCAAACATAAAAAAAGTTGTAAAGCCAGATTAACGAATTTGTTGCTTAGATATTATAAATTGTTTATCCCAAGAGGTCAAATGTCGAAGGCTATAACTTTTTGAAAAAAAAATCGTATAGAGTTTGTGAAACATCCAATCTCCTTCTAAAGAGTTATATTTTCATATTATGATGCAAATAAATGCGTAAATCATTATTAAACCTCTAATTTTCGGGATTGAAAATAAGGGGGCAAATTTCGTTATAAACATTTAGAGCTGAAGCGGCCCTGTACATCCTATGAGTTTTTAACTTACAGATTATTGTTGGTAAAGACGAAACGAAGATTTATAAAAAAAATAAAAAATTTCTACCACCAACTGAAGCCGAGATAATTTTTGGGTTTGAAAATAAGGGAGTAAATTTCGTTATAAACATTAAGAGCTGAAGCGGCCCTGTACATCCTATGACTTTCTTGCTTACAGATTAAAGTTGCTGAAGACGAAACGAAGATTCATAAACAAATAAAAATTTTCTACAACCAACTGAAGACGAGATAATTGTTTTTATTTCTTAAATCGTAGTGCATTTATTTATAACAATTAAGAAATTATTTTACAGTCATTGACTAAAGAAAGACTTATGTTAACTTAAAATAAAAATTATTATAAAATATAATTATATTTAATTATTAAAAATTATTTTTAAAATCGGTGCTTTTGCGAACGGCCGAATTTTGCAAACCGGCTCGCTTCAAATCCGCGCGCTTGGAAAATTTTTATGTAACTTGTATTTAATTTTGACAGGAAACAATTTAATAATATTACCATTATCATATACAGTCTGTTTACCACTGTATTTGTTTTTCTTGATAAACTTTTATATGTGAAAACTCATTTGTGAAGAAATAATATTACATATTACATAATAATATATGAAATATATAACTATATTTTTAATTTTCTCATCGGTATATAAATATAATAATAATAATGTCACTTCTCATTATACAATATAAAACGTTTTCTTCTTGTAGTGACTATCCGTTTTGGATGTTGGAGAACATCCAAAACGGATAGTAACTACAAGAAACTACAAGAAGAAAAAGTTTTATATTGTATAATATTCTTATTGTACAATATAAAACTTTTTCTTCTTGTAGTGACTATCCGTTTTGGATGTTGGCGAACATCCAAAACGGATAGTCACTACAGGAAGAAAATTTTTATATTGTATAATATTCTTATTATATAATATAAAATTTTCTTTCGCCAACATCCAAAACAGATAGTCACTACAAGAAGAAAAAGTTTTATATTGTATAATAAGAAGTAAAATTATTATTATTATATTTATATAGCAATGAAAAAATTAAAAATATAGTTATATATTTCATATATTATTATATGTATCATTTTTGTAATATTATTTCTTCAGAAATGAGATTTCACATATAAAACAAATACATAAAAAACAAATACAGTGGTAAACAGACTGTATATTATAATGGTAATATTATTAAATTGTTTTCTGTGAAAATTTAATACAAGTTACGTAAAAATTTTCCGAGCGCGCGGATTTGAAGCGAGCCGGGCGAATTGCAAAATTCGGCTGTTCGCAAAAGCACCGATTTAAAAATAATTTTTAATAATTAAATGTAATTATATTTTATAATAATTTTTATTTTAAGATAATATAAGTCTTTCTTTAGTCAATGACTGCAAAATAATTTCTTAATTGTTATAAATAAATGCACTACGATTTAAGAAAAAAAAAACAATTATCTCGGCTTTAGTTGGTTGTAGAAAATTTTAATTTTTTTATGAATCTTCGTTCCGTCTTCAGCAACTTTAATCTGTAAGTTAGAAACTCATAAGATGTACAGGGCCGCTTCAGCTCTAAATGTTTATAACGAAATATGCTCCCTTATTTTCAAACCCAAAAATTATCTCGGCTTCAGTTGGTCGTAGAAATTTTTTATTTTTTATAAATTTTCGTATCGTCTTCAGCAACAATAATCTGTAAGTTAAAAACTCATAGGATGTACAGGGCCGCTTCTGCTCTAAATGTTTATAACGAATTTTGCCCCCTTATTTTCAAACCCAAAAATTAGAGGTTTAAAAATGATTTACGCATTTATTTACATCAGAATATGAAAATATAACTCTTTAGAAGGAGATTGGATGTTTCACCAACTCTCTACGATTTTTTTTTTAAAAGTTATAGCCTTCGACATTTGACCTCTTGGGATAAACAATTTAAAATATCTAAGCAACAAATTCGTTAATCTGGCTTTACAACTTTTTTTATGTTTGGAATTGAAAGATCTTCATTTTAAAGCTTTAAAAAATATAAAAAAATTATTTGTACAATAAATAATGCAATTGTAAAAACGGCCATTTTGGACTTTTCTCAGGCTGTTTTGCAATAACCAATAAACAAAATTAAACTTGTCCTAGCTCAAAATGTAGTTTTTTTAATTTACTAAAACTTTCTATTAAAAAGTTTTTCTCTAAAATCAATATCCTAAGCTGCAAAATTAAAAATCTTTAAAAATTGCAAATTTAACAAATGAAAATCGCAATATAAAAAAAGCGCACAATATTTTTGGTTAATTTTAGTAGAAGTTATTCCTGGCATCGTCCTTTAAACACCTGATAGGTTTCAAAAATTCCTGAATTATATCCTGAAATCGACCTATTTTTCACCCACAGCCTGGGGTAATATTAATTTGGAGTTATGAGGTTAAAAGCACACAATAATTATAAACATAATTGGAGTTACGTGGTTTTCTGAAGTCAAAAGCTGATACGGAGTTATAAGGTTTACCGTTGCATCAGTTGGCTTTCACCTTTATCTTTGTGAAGACGGAGAAATCAACTCAACCACCCACATTCTCGTGGTAAGTCATATGATGCTTTGAGGTATATATTTTTTTAAATTTCACCCATCGCATCGCCAAGGTTTAATATATAACACGCCAATGTAAGGCTTTTAGTTGGCATTTTAAGGGTTTTAACCCATGTATTTTTGGTGGCTTAGCATGTAGCGCTGGTGGGTATAACCTAATCTTTTATCTTAGTCAAGCTTTAGTTTTTTACTCTTGTCTTCACTAATAATTATGGTTATACTTATTTTAGGCTTAGAACACTGATTTTCTTAAATTTTTACAAGGTTTACTTTTTCGTTTATATTTAATTTCTACATTAAATGGAGTTAGAGGATTTGGTCAAAAGACAGAAAAATTAATTTACAAACAGATGGCGCATATATTCACAAATTGAGTAAAAATGGAGTTACGAGTTTTGCTAATTGGGGTGACAATATATTGTTCAATATTTTCTTTATCCTCTGGATCTTTTTAGCATCTTTTTATAACCAGACATTGTTCTAACCCTGATTTTTATTTGTAGCATTTAATTACTTGTAGCCGTTGACCTAAAGATGCTCTGTATATTATAGAGAGCTAAACCGGTCGTCGGGAGTTAAAAATAAATGATTGCGAGTACGTCTGTCTTTTACTTAATTCAAAATGAACTCGCATATGCAACCCATTCAATATTTTAAAAGTAAGAATTTCTAAAGATAAGTTATAAACAACCGACACAAATCTTTTTTAGTAGTTTTTTCTAATATGAAAGGGTTAAGTAATAGTCTGGGCAAATTATCGGAGAATATGCCATTTTTGGGAAAAGTTATTTACCAGCAATTTTATTGCTGCAATCGAGTCTTATGATTTAGTCCAAGGTTATAAGGTTTTTTCCATGACACTTGAAAAGCTAGGGCACTGAAGCGTTTTTTCGACAGGTAGTACCTATAAGAGCAAATTGTAACTATTTCCTGCGTAGGATCTGGCGGCCATTTCTATTTATAAACAATTAAGTGTCAAAAAATGGCAGTTTTCACTTTTTTTTCAAATCAATAGAAAACAGGGAAACTTGTTGGTTTTTTTAGTACAAATATCTTCGAGATTATGGAAAAAGCTTTAAAATGACGTATTATAAAGTTTTATATACTCATTTGTTGTTAATATAATTGCATAAAAAGGTCGGAATTGCAAAAAAAAATATTTTCGCAATAACTGTTGTAAAAATTAGTGTATAGCTTTGAAATTTTTGTCAAATAAGGGTTCTTTGGTGCTTAATGCGTAATAAAAATTTGAAAGCGATTCATTTAATTGTTTAAATTATATTCAAATTGTTTATCCCAGAAAGCATTTCTTTGCAATAACATAAGTCAGAAGAAAATGACGTTAGGACCATTCCACAGGTGTCAAATGAAAGAGCCTGAGCTATATTTTCAACTTGGTTTAAAAAAAGTGAATAAAAAATGCATTTATTAGAAATAAATAATTATGCAAAAGTATCGTAAATCTTTCCTTATTTTTGATATATAAGAAATTATACATATTTATTACAATTTTTTATCAATTATGATATAGATAACAGTACTTGGTAATTGTACACTTAAAACAGGGTAAAAAAGTTAATTTTTTTGGAAAAAGTTATTCAAAAAGTTAATAAAGCAAAATTTACGATACTTTTATTACTAATAAATGCATCTTTTATTCACTTTTTTAAACCATGTTGAAAATGTAGCTCATGCTCTTTCATTCGACACCTGTGGAATGGTTCTGAGGTCATTTTTTTCTAACTTATGTTATTGCAAAAAAATGCTCTCTGCGAAAAATAATTTGAAAAAACTTTAAACAATTGAATGAATCGCTTTGTAATTTTTATCGCATATTAATCACCAAATAACCCTCATTTGAAAAAAATTTCAAAGCTGTATACTAATTTTTACAAAAGTTATTGAGAAAAAAATTTTTTTTTGCAATTCCGACTTTCTTTCGCAATTATATTAACAATAAATGAGTATATCAAACTTTGTGATACGTCATTTTAAAGCTTTTTCCATAATCTCGTAGATGTTTGTACTAAAAAAATCATAAGTTTCACTATTTTCCGCTGATTTGAAAAAAAAATGGGAAAGTGACATTTTTTTACAGTTAATTGTTTGTAAATATAAATGGCCGCCAGATCCTACGCAGGGAATAGTTATAATTTGTTCCTATAGGTATTACCTGTCGAAAAAACGCTTCAGTACCCTGGCTGCTAAAGTGCCACGAACAGGGTACGAACATTTTTGTCTTATTACCCTGGCCTAATTGTATATATTAATGATATAGGTATGCAAAGTCCGCAGATAATGTGCTACTTTTTTTAGAAATAAAATGGCGCCCAAAAATCGTGTTTTTTTTAATTTTTGCTTTATAACTCCAAAGATTTTAACTTTACACCAAAAACACCCAAATAAAAATTCACCGTAATTAAATTCTGTATAGAGACGTGTTTTTCCCGATTTACTTCGACGAAAATGCGGGTTTTTCCAACAAAACCTTTAATTTTCAACAAAAATTTAGATAAGTAATTGTTTATCAATAATTAAATAATTTGGTAATATAAAATATTTGTTCGTATAAATTACAATTCCAGAAGCCGATGGAAATTGAATGAACAGTTTAGCAACAATTGAATTGTTAATTAAAAATTTACGGTCGCTATAATAATCACAATAATTATTATGATACATAAGAATAACTATGATTTGTGTATAAAAAGACACTGTAGCTATCTAATGCATTTTACAGAATTGAAATTGGACTATATAAGCGAGCTCAGGAATATTTTAAAATTATAAACAATTTTTTGACTTATAAACAAATAGAATATCTCGGGAAAGATTAAATTAAATTAAATCGTAAAAACTGTATTGGAAAAAGAGCGACAGGACGCTTCTTTTAAAAGAAAAAACGTTTAATTGTGATAAGTGGTTCCTGAGATACAACCGGTCAAAGTTGACCGGCGTTTACGGCAAAGATGTAAACAAGAGGATCATAATTTTTAAACCATCACCTTTTTATTTGTGTCTTCTTTCTGAACACCAATTTTCATATCTTTAAATTCATAACATAAATTATGATAATAAAAACTATGGATATTAAGAGTGAAAATTGCCAAAAATAGCAAAATTCCAATCAAAAATTAGGTTAAAGAAAATGTTATCTCAAAATTCAAAATCGGTATACGTTAAAAAAATGCATTTTCTGGGCTTCCCATGGAGGAATTTTCTTCATTCTTTTTTTGTTCCCAAGTAAATCGAGTAGAGCCATCTCACTAACGCATTATTAAATGTCAAAGTTGCTTTTGTTTTGTTATAATAAATTAATTAATTTATTGTTAAATTAATTAATTGATAAATTAATTAATTTATTGATTGATTCGACCGTTACTTAATAGAAGTTCATTTTATCTAATAATAAAACACTGAAAACGTTTGTTTTCTATATTTCCACAGAATTTATTATAACTAAGTGACTACAGCTGTTTCGGCAGAGTGCCTTTCTCAAGTGATATAGTTTACAATGTGTTTGCCTTTTTAAGTCTTCAACTGAAGAGATTGAGGAGTGGGGAGCTGTTTGTCTCGAGTTGGTCATTCAGAATTATATCTGTATTTTTCAGTTTATTAATTTCCATAGATTCTAAAAAAGACAGCTTAAGGCCTTTATTTTGAATATGCAGAATTTGAAACTCTTCATTGAAAGAATGATTATGATCTAGAAGGTGAAGTGCGTATGTAGAAGTGTAAATACAACAATAGAAAAACAGACATTTCTACATACGCACTTCACCTTCTAGATCATAATCATTCTTTCAATGAAGAGTTTCAAATTCTGCATATTCAAAATAAAGGCATTAAGCTATCTTTTTTAGAATCTATGGAAATTAATAAACTGAAAAATACAGATATAATTCTGAATGACCAACTCGAGACAAACAGCTCCCCACTCCTCAACCTCTTCAGTTGAAGACTTAAAAAGGCCAACACATTGTAAACTATATCACTTGAGAAATGCACTCTGGCGAAACAGCTGTAGTCACTTAGTTATAATAAATTCTGTGGAAGTATAGAAAACAAACGTTTTCAGTGTTTTATTATTAGAATTAATTTATTATAACAAAATTGTTTAATTTGTTTAAATAGGGGTTGTTTAAATAATTATACAGTTTTCAAATAAGAATATGCTCAAATAAGAATATATTTTGCTAATTAGCACAGAGTATAATATAAATTGTATCTTAAATAAGCCACTACCATCATAGTGAATCTCTACTATCAGATATAATTCCACAGTTCAGCCACTCTCTCGCTTTCTGGTATTCTGTTTCTCTTTCGTCTTAGAGCTCACGAGCGATTCTCTCCATTTCATTAATTACAATGGAGTTTCTAATTTATGTCAGGTGAGTAATGCATCTTCCAAGGAACGCGTTCCATTATCAAATACGTCTAGCTAAGACTTGTCTCTTCTCCCACGACCTCCTAACGTAATAATGGTAGTTATTAGAGGAACAATATTTTAATGGAAGGCCGTTTATCAGATTTTCTTAAGGGAGATTCGCTTTGAATTGGGTTATCAAGTATTATACAAACTAACATCTGGTAACATTAATTAGAGAAACGGGTATTTCTATCGGACAACACTCAGTAAAACGCAGGTTTAATTTAAATAAAAATATATTCCTTTATCACAACACAATGAAATAAACTAAAAGTAATAAAATAATTCTCTTTTATTTTTCAACGAAAACTTTTCGTTTTAAATTCGCAAAATCTGTGTGTTATTGCGTTGCCGCTCCTGCAATACTCAGAAAAGATTTATCGATGGATTCCTATGTAGTTTTTTCTTCTGAATCAAAATCTGAAAACGGCATTTCGATACCTCTAACCGTCTTCGAGATAATCGACCTCAAAGTCTAAAATGTGACGTCACAATCCATTTATTTTCTGCCGACACACTAAACGTCAGCTGAAATCTTTGCTAATAAGTAGGCTAGTTTTTTAATCTCGATTTGTTAAGCAAAGCATAGGTTATTTACATTTGAGTTTGGCACTTCGTGCATGTCAAACTAAATTTTAAATTAAGTATTATTAAGATATCAATGACATTTGATAGTGAATTTAATTATTATATAAAATAAATAAGATGTTCAAAACTACAGATGGAGTATATTCTAAAAGCAATAATTTATTTTTATTAACAGCTTTAAAAAGGTTTATACGAGTATACGGCCTCCCCTTTAATAATAAATGGACTGTTCCATTTGTTATGAAATGAACATTGTTATTATAGTCGGTTCACTAATCTCGACACAACTGGCTAGTGATTTTAGTAGGTAATTTTTTGTTTTTTTGCGAATTTTGCCAAAATTGGCAAAATTACTAATTATTTAGTACTTATTAACTATTTAGTAATTTTTTTTGCCAAATTGGCAAAATTATTGAATAAAATCACTAGCCAGTTGTGTCTGAGTTTAGCGAACCGACTATATGAAATAATATTGCTTGGAATAAAAAAATTATGGTCTGATATGTGCAATTACATCCATCTAATGGAAAAAAAATATTTGAAGATTTTTATCAAATTATGGATACCTTCCAACAATATTTTCATTTAGAACTCTTTTATTTTTAATTTGACGACGAAAAGTTATCCTTCATAAAAAGCCCTTCATGTTCTAAGATTTATGAGGCAACCATCATATATAAAATTTTATTAATTTTATACGAGGTATGTCAAAAAATATGAATTTTGATCAAGAGTAAAAGTACCTTTATAGTTTATACCATTTAAATTAGAATGATATAATTGCACATTAAAACATAATTATTAATTCTAAACAACTTTTTATGATAGCAATTTTCCATATTATGAATTAAAATACGTAAATAAACAAAGTTTTCGTTATGACAATGCCCGCATTTTCAGTTTGTCTATTTAATTCTTTTGCTACTGATCAGCAAAAGAATTATCCCGTAATAAAACCAATAAAGTAGAAAAACTCAGCAAGGAAACACAAGATTTAATAAAAAGGAGACAGCAACTTATGCAAGACCGAACACCTAATAAAATAGAAATAACAGAAATCAACAAAATAATTAAGAAACCGAGTAGGGAAGACATAGGGCGGTACAAAATAACATAAATGAACGAAACACTACAAGATAAGAAAGGCATAAGAGACTAGAAGAAGAAAACAAGCGAAGGTAGAAACATAATTTTACAAAACTAATTAATGACGAAAGCGAGGAAATTACAGGATTTAAAATATAACACCATGATAGAAAACTTCTACCAAACTTTATATGAGTCAAAAGCAAAACCACCACCAGGTAAAGGCGAACAACACCGAAAAATGGTACAAAATGTCGGATCTGAAGAATGTGAAGATATACCAGATATAAAGAAAGAAATAAGAAACACAATGCAGAATAAAGGATCTCCAGGTGAAGACGCAATAGCATTGGAAATGATAAAATAAGGAGGACAACACATCGTAAAAATGCTAAAAATTATATTTAACAAATATATAGAAATATGTGAAGTAGGTACCAACAGCTTGGTTAAACGCTCTTATAATAATCACATTTAAAAAGTGAAATAAATATAAATTAGAAGTCTTGTATAAGCTATTTGTGAAAATAATTACATTGCGTCTAACAACTAAACTGGATAGTTATCAGCCTCGGGAACAGGGAGGATTCAGAAAAGGTTATAGCACCATATACCATTTACAAGTAATAAGAAAACTAATCGAAAAATCAAACGAATACAACTTAACACTCTAAATAGCTATGGTCGATTACGAGAAGGCATTTGACTTAATAGAAATTTGGGCAATCCTTAATGCCTTAGGCAACAATAGAGTTGAGGACCGATACTCAAAAATCATTAAGTGTCTATTATGGCAATGCAACATCTCAAATAAAAAGAGAAAAGATAGAACTGCAAAGAGGGTTAGACAAGGACATTCTATCTCACCCAAACTATTTACCTTAGGAGTAGAGGCAGACCTCAAACAAGATGGAATAATGACATCAAGCGAATGGCTGGCTAAAATGGATGGATTCAAAAAACAGCAAACAGATATGAATGGACACCTATGGGAGGTTTACACCCGACGATGGATGAAATAGCTATTTATGATGGTAAATAAAATAATATTTTATTCTCCGCTCCGGCTCGAAGAAATTCGGTGATAATGTTGGTATATTCACACACACATATCGACAAGTCACCAAGATGAAGCTGGGAGTAATTGTTCAATTCACGATTAAGGTCACCGCAAGCGAATCATCAATTTTGAATCGCCCCACGGCTGGTTGTTTAAAAAATACACTTAGTTGTTTGTTATAAACCTTATTCGGCATCAGCGAATACTTGGATTTCCTTCTCAGCAAACCAATTGTGATTTATAACTGGATTCTGATTCCATGATTAATAAAATTATTATTACATTTTTTTTTAAATCTGATTTTTTACATGAGAGTGAGTATTGTTTATAAATAAAAATATATTTTGTGCCATAATGACTAAAAAACGATTGAAAGATATAATTATATTACTACTTTAAACTAAAATCAATTGTAGAGCACATTCCAGTGATAGGTTATGTAGGTAAACAAGGTCAAAAATTAAATTTTTGAATATATTTGCAGTAGAATTCTTATATTTGGCGTACAAAATACGCCAGTGCGTGTAGTTAAAGGAAATGTATATAGTCCTGTCGCCAGGGGGGGTACAACGGCCTCGTTAATTCAGATGGACTTACTCAAGTTTTTTTTATGTATTTTGACCCGTAGAACACGAATTTTTTGGGTAACAGTTGATCCGGATGTCGATAAGATTGTTATAGACCAAGAACTTGAGGAATCAAATAACAGCGATTTTTGGCAAAACAAAACAATATTTTGTATTTTTTGGGCCATTTTAAGTAAAAAATATTTCTACAAGTTTTTTCGTAGGATGCACAGTTTTCGAGATAAACGCGGTTGAACTTTAAAAAAATCGAAAAATTGCAATTTTTGAACCCGAATAACTTTTGATTAAAAAATAAAATAGCAAGTCTGCTTACCGCATTTGAAAGTTTAAGTCAAATTATATCGGTTTTGATTATTTGCATTGGTAAAAATTTATTTTTTTATTGTTTAACAAAGCTATAAACACGTAGGGTTTCCCGTGCTTTTACATGCGTTTTAACGCATGTAACGTAGAAATAGTCTTGATTGCACTAGTACCTATTCTACCTACTCGTTCGATTTTAAATGAGAAATCATAGAAACATCACTCACGCACTAGTTGTTTGTAGCTTTGTTTAACAGTAACACAATAAATTTTTAGCAATGCAAATAATCAAAACCGACATAATTTGACTTGAACTTTCAAAGGCGCTAAGCAGAATTGCTGTTTTACTTTTTAATCAAAAGTTATTCGGGTTTAAAAATTGCAGTTTTTCGATTTTTTGAAAGTTCAACCGCGTTTATCTCGAAAACTGTGCATCCTACTAAAAAACTTGTAGAAATATTTTTTGCTTAAAATGACCCAAAAAATACAAAATATTGTTTTGTTTTGCCAAAAATCGCTGTTATTTGATTCCTCAAGTTCTTGGTCTATAACAATCTTATCGACATCCGGATCAACTGTTACCCAAAAAATTCGTGTTCTACGGGTCAAAATACATAAAAAAAACTTGGGTAAGTCCATCTGAATTAACGAGGCCGTTGTACCCCCCCTGGCGACAGGACTAATAGTCGTGTCCGTCCAAGGGACCGATTTTTATGGAACATTGTTTTTAAAAAATGTGATTGAATATATTTCTTTATTACATATATCAACATTTTTTTAGTTATTTAACAATGATTTAGTTATCAACAAAAATTTAGGATTAATAGTAGACACACATAGCACAAGAAACATAGAATTATAATTTTAATCAAATAAACTAAAATTGGCATATCTCCTAATACAGAACTTTAAAATTGCAATTTATTTTTCAATTTTTATGGAAGTGAAAATACAGTTTATGTCTTCTTTCGATTCAAGGGCGATATACAATCTACAGACAGCTATTTCTGCCTTCCGGCGTTCTCAGTGGAGCTGCATGCATACCTCTGAATCAAAATAAAACCAAACTGTCTGTAGCAAACGACTAAGCTGCAGCGTCCTAATAGTGGATTTTACACTATTTTTGAAATGATGAAAGGGTTGCCAATGCGAGTCCATTATACAATTGGATATAGTAATTGAGTCAATACTCGCAATCTTAAGTTTGTATATTATTAGTAAAGCTCGGATTATAGGCAAAATGCCTTTTTTTTGCCTATTTTGCCTATTATAATTGTTTTTTGCACTTTTTGCCTTTTTTCTTAAATTCCGCCTATTTGTGCCTTTTTTAAAATTTCATGGTACTACCCATGATATTATTCTATTACTAAACCATTCTATAATAAAATTTTGGGTCAATAATAAAATATAAATGGTTTGTTTATATAACAGATTTCTAGGAAAATGTACCTGATTGAGACATGAGGGTTAACTATTTGGAAATCCCTAAGCTTTATTAGTTTATTATCAGTGTACACTATACAGTCTAGTCGGTTACTGTATAAGAGTTTAGTCACAAATTGCTATATCCTAGTTTTGTTTTGTTGCGTATACCGAAAAGCAAAGAACACGTTTTAAAACGTTTTAGATATTTGTGTGAAAAGATGACATCTAAATTAAGGCTATGGATCGCACCTTATTTGGAACTTTCTCTAGAAGGAGATGGAGCATTTTGTAAACCATGCGGCAAATCGGTAAGTTTTATTTTTTCTCTTTTTTTCTCGTCCCACAACATAACTAAATTCTAAAGCGGTTTTAGAATTCTAATTATTTTTTTTAATTCTCAGATTTCAAGTAGAAAAAAGTACTTTATTGACCAGCATTGTGGAACCCCACTTCATAAACGTAATTTGGAAAAATTAAATTCTTCTAAGTTAGCCCAAATATCTCTGCGGGATAGTTTAAGCAGTTCAAAAAAAAAGGAGGAAGACGCATTTAAATTTGATTTATCCCAGATGATGATTGCATCCAACATTCCTCTATATAATTAATAATCCTAGTTTTAAATGCTTTTTCGAAAAATATCTTAATAAATCCTTACCGGATGAGAGTACATTGAGAAAATATACTGTGAAAAAATGTTATGTGGAATATATTTCAAAAATTAAGCGGGAGTTAGAGGGCAATTTTTTGTATATTGTCGTGGATGAAACGACAGATGTATGCGGCAGGTATATAGCTAATTTAATGATTGGAATTTTGAACGAAAACTTTGCGAGAAAACCTTATTTAGTTGCCGTTAAAGAATTGGAAAAAACACACAATTTAACAATAAGTCGATTTATACAAGATAGTTTAACAAACCTCTTTTTACCCAACCCTATACCAGTGAATAAAATAGTTTTAATGCTTTCAGATGCTGCGGCATATATGTTAAAAGCTGCTGTTAATTTAAAGATTTTTCATCCTAATTTAATTCATTGCACTTGTGTAGCCCACGGGGTAAATAGAATTGCTGAAGAAATAAGAAATCTGTTTCCGTTGATAAATAATTTTATAAATTTTATGAAAAAAGTTTTTGTAAAGGCTCCGTTGAGGGTGCAAATATATAAAGAAAAACTTCCCGGTGTCTCTTTGCCACCTAAACCAGTAATTACAAGGTGGGGAACCTGGCTCGAAGCAGTTTTTTTACTTTGAACACTGCAATGAAATATCATTAGTTATGTCAGAATTTGATGATGATATTTCCGAAGCCATTCGAGAAGCAAAAAAAACATTAAAAATCCCAAATTGAAACAGGAACTCGCTTATATCAATGACAATTATAAATTAATAGTTACCACGATTACCTTATTATAAAAACAAGAGATAAATTTATGTGAGTCAGTAAAATTAATAGATAATTTAAAGACGAAAATTAAATCGGCACCTAGAAGTAACGGTCAATTAATTTTTAAAAAATTAATTTTTTCGTTTTTGTCTAATGTTGCTAAAGTTTTGAATGGGACATTTTCCGAGAAATTACAAATTATGCCAGATTTATTATCCGCTCTTAAATATACTCCAGTTACATCTGTCGATATCGAACGTTCGTTTTCAATGTACAAATTAATTTTAAGTGATCGACGACATAGTTTTAAGACCGAAAATATTGAAAAACATTTAGTTGTTTCTATTAATGATAAAATTTTAAGTGGTTGTAAATAATAAGTTATATTCCTTTATTGCCTATATTTTGCCTAAATGTTAATATCCCTGCCTTTTTTAATAAAAATCTTTGCCTATATAGGCGCCTTTTTCTTAAATTTTTGTTGCCTCTTAATCCGAGCTTAAATTATTCGTTGTTATACAATCATGGGGCAACCGGTTTCGAGTCTTACAATATATGACTCATCATCAGACCCAGTACAAAAATTATTCACAATACAAACTACAAGATAACAGTCACTGAAACTGTTTTACAGCTAAAGGAGTACCTGGAAGTCACCAGCCCCATAAGAACAGTTGACCAGTCAAACAGCCCTTAGTCTCTTAAATTGTTTGTTATGTTCAAAGTGGAACCTGGCATAAATTCCTGTGTTCCCAGTGGTATATGTTTATTATCATTAACAGTTGTTTTTGCCTGATTTAGCAGTTGTTTTTTATTTTTTAAATTAAAAAAAAATGTAAAACATTTAATAATTTAATAATGGAACATCACTCACAAAATTTGCACATGCACAAATTGTAAAATTGTTTTTTTGGTTGCCAGATACTTTTTATAATTTTTTATGTCGTATTATAAGTTTGTGTAAGGTTTTATGTCATATTGTAACAACCTTAAAACATGACATTAAAAATCATAAAATGTCTCTGGCAACCAAAAAACAATTTTAAAATTTGTGCATGTGAAAATTTTTTGAGTGATGTCCCATTATTAAATTATTAAATGTTTTACACTTTTTTAACATTAAAAATAAAAAACAACTGCTAAATCAGACAAAAACCAACTGTTAATGATAAGAAACATACACCACTGGGAACACAGGAATTTATGCCAGGTTCCACATTGAACATAACAAACAATTTAAGAGACTAAGGGCTGTTTGACTGGTCAACTTTTCTTATGGGGCTGGTGACTTCCAGGTACATCTTTAGCTGTAGAACAGTTTCAGTGGCTGTTATCTTGTAGTTTGTATTGTGAAGACTTTTTGTACTGGGCCTGATGATGAGTCATATATTGTAAGACTCGAAACCGGTTGCCCCTTGATTATATAACAACTAATAAAATACAAACTTAAGATTGAGAGTATGGACTCAATTAATATATCCAATTGTATTTTTGAAATTTCACTTAAATAGACAGTTTGGTTTCGTTTTGATTCAGAGGTGTGCACGCAGCTTTAATAAGGACGCCGTAAGGCAGAACAATAAGGCCAAAAACAAAACAAAATTTATTAGTCTATCGACAGAGGATTGTTAATATCAAAGGATTTTATTTTATACCTTTCAAAGAGCATATATCCAACATAAAAGCATGGTTGCCTTGGAATTAAAACCGTGTAGTTTTATTGCTGCTGTCAATAATGCTACTCGATTTTCATGTGAATGTAATCTTAAAATCGACGCGTCATAGTGCTGCGTGTGTGTTCTTCCACTTTTTACAACACACTACATCACTGTTTCGCTCTAAAACAAATTACCGACCATTTTGGACATAAAAGAAAAGGGGATGAGTTAAGTTTAATTATTTCGAAAAAAAGCATAGTTTAGTCTTCACGATAACCAAATGGATTCAGTTAAGAGCGTTCGATTTTAATATAGCCTACTACTTGCTTTTAAAAAAGCAACTTTAAAGAAAACTACAAAAATAGCTTTAAGGCATAGGTATGATAAGACTGACATAATAGTCTTGAGATTAAGTATATTTAATAATAGGTTTTATATGTCATATTAGGTGAATCTTTAAAAGTGCAAAAAAACTACAATGTCACAAACTTTAATTATCATCAAAATTAGAATCTAATAAAACGAAACAATCCGAATGTTCCTCATAAAACTGAGTAGTTTAAGGGTCGATTTCTCATACCTGCGGTAATCTATGGTTCAGTTGAACCAGGTTCACCGGTGAACTTCGGTTTTGTTTGGAATGCATTTCTTATTGCACGTTCATGTCAGTGCACGTTCTACAGCTTTCGAGAAATGCCAATAAAGTTAAATTTAACTATTTATAATCAAATAGTCATTTTAATAATTATAAATAAATGTTACAAAAAGAAAAATAATGTTATCTTTTATCGTTAGGCTTAATACAATAAAATATGATATATTTATATTATGACAGCGTTTCGTGTTAATACAACGCATGCGTAATCAATGAAATCATTGGAACTGGGTTCAGAAATCTTTGAACGGCCGAATTCCAGCGTTCAAGCATCGTTCCAGTTTAAACTGCCATCGAAGTTCAGGTTAAACTGGAGTTTAACTCGATATGAGAAATTGGCCCTTAAAGTGAACTGAGAGTAAACCAATTTAAAACTACAATAAGACAAATTATCTATTAAGAATAATTAGTCTTATTTGATACCTAAAAACTAGTGACAAATGCTAAACAGTTTTAAAATTCTAGCAGTATAGGTATCTACAAGGTAACTTTAAAACCATTGATTTCTTATTTACCACAATTAAAGCTTTTTAAACCTAAAAAACCTAGAATGTTTGTACTGAAAGGCTAAAAAAATATGTTTTATAATTATACATATTTCTAAAAAAAAATGATTTTTCTAAAAGCGTAATCGCTTATTTTATTTTTTATCATGTACAAAATCTCCAAATCAGGAAAATATATTCACATTCCCTGACAGAGAATATTGAATTTTCGTATTTAATCTTGTCACTACTCAGAAGTCGTTTCTATGCAGACAAACGTAAACGTTTGAGAAGGAAATATATACCTTCTATTTTATAAATATATTTATAAGAGGGTAAAAAAATATTCAAACAGCTTGATATTATCAATTACATTTATGTCAAAATGTGAAATTCTGTAGTATTTTGTAATTATATTCATATAAAAAATATTTTCCGTAGAAAAAATATTTTCACATATTCGAAAAACTGGTATTTTACTTTACCGACTTATTAATTATTATTCAATATCATACTTGGTAATCAGTAGTGTCAACATATTGCTCTGTTTCAAATACGTTTTTATAGTTGAATAATAATTTACATTAATTACAATAATTACAACAAATTACATACCAAAAGAAGCAGCTAATTCTGATCTAAAATTTGATATATCAGATAATAGTATTTGATAATATTTGATAAATCAGATAATAATATAAGTATAGTCCGTCCGCTATAACTTTTCCCATGCGGTACGATTCATTTTCAATCAAATTAAGTCAAAACAGAAAGTGAAACCTACGCCGATGTGTGTCGTATATAGTATACAGTATACCAAATGTATATACACATCGACGTTCGTTTGAATTTATGTTTTGACATTGACATTGAAAATGAATCGTACCGCATGAGAAAAGTTATAGAAGACGGACTATACCTCCAGTAAATAACTTTTTATGAAACAGTTTAAATTGCATCTGTATTTCAAAAATAAATTTCAAATATTTCAACTACCATAAGCGAGGACTAGTTTTTCTTCAGTCTTTTTGTTACTGTAATAAACAGTTCAATTATCTGCTTAAACTTCAGGAAAAAATCACGGATATTTTATACACGGTAGTTATAGTCCAGTAAAATTTAGAATATGCCCGGCGATAATTGTGCGCATTGTGGGGATGCATTAGGTGATAAGCTAGTAGCGTGTGACAGCTGCCATATTACAGTGCACCCTAATGAAACCTGCACTAGTTTAGCGGCTTCAGAACTTCGTGCCGTTATTATACAGAAAATACCCCTCAAATATTTCTGCAGTGAGTGTCGACTATCATTTAAGAGTGTTCCTAACTTAATCAGAGAAATATAGAACCTTAGATTTGAGGTTTTCTCACTAAAATACGAAATCAAGAAACTGAAGGAAAATAAAGATGCTACCCCTTTCTCGGCAGAAGAAGTGTTAAGTAAATTGCACGAACGTCAAAAAAGGCAAACAATCTGATTTTCAATCTTCAAGAACCAAATACAGCCACAGATGGTATTAATGAAGTTAAATCTACTCTAAACACGATTTCAAACAATTTATAAACTCAAGAAATATCAAAATTTCTCGATTTGGAAATAGGAATAAGAATGGACATCGCCCTCTTAAATAATGTCTTCATCAATGAACGCCCATGCAGTAATAAAAAACAAAGACAACATCTGTCGAGATAAAAAAATCTTTATTCAGCTGGATCAAACCCCGCTTCAAAGAAAAGCTTTAGATTCTGTGAAAACAGAGCTGCGAAATTGTCAACAAGCTGGTGAGCAAAACCTTACAATTAAATATTTTAAAAATTTTCCCAAAATCGTTCAAAAAACCGCTAAAGCTCACTGACTTAGGCAAGCTCTCAATTTACTATCAAAACGTCAAAAGACTTCGGACCAAATTAACTGAACTTAGTCTTAACGTATCAAATTGCTTTTATGATTTCATCATTCTCACAGAAACTTGGCTAACGGCTGATATCAACAATGCTGAACTAGGCTTATCAAATTTTAATGTCTATAAGCGAGATCGTTCACTGGAATCCAGTAGTTTTAGTAGAGGAGGTGGCGTGCTAATAGCAGTTAACAAGAAGTTGTCAACAAGTATCATCCAATTTAATTCAGCAGTCGAACAAGTTTTTGTTCAGGTAAATAAAAACATCATTGTAGGGGCTGTATATATTCCACGAAGGTCTGAAATTAACAAATATAAAATTCATTCTAAACAACTACTAACCACAAGTGAACAATTATTCCCTAATTCTACATTTTATCTATTAGGTGATTATAATATATTCCATCTGCTATATGGGAAATAGAAGATTTCTGTTCATTAGCAACCTGTCAACCGATTTCCCCATTGGCGGAGGCTGAAGCTATTGAAGTCGTCTAAAATATATGTGCCATTCATAATCTTTTCCAATCTAATACTGTGCTCAACAACAGAGGGGTTCTTCTTGATCTTATTCTATCTCCACAAGAACTAATAATACACAAAGCACACAGTTTTCTGATCCAGCAAGATGTTCATCGTCCTCTGCTAGTAACCACTTTACAACTTGCAGTTGAAAAAAGCACAACATCAGTTATGGAATACTACTACTTCGCAGTGCAAATTTCACAACAATTCGCCAAAATCTTGAATCTATTGACTGGGATAATCTCTTACATAATAAACAACTCAATGAAATGATTTCTATATTGTATGACTCTCTGCACTATATTATTAACCTGTATGTTCCAATAAAAAAAGTGTGCTCTAAAAAATTTCCTTGCTGATTTACACCTAATCTTAAAGAATTAATACATAACAAAGAAATTGCTTATAAAATGTTTAAAGCTACCAGATCATCAGAAAGCTATGTAGAATTTAGTCGACTTAGAGCCCAATGTAAACTTTTAACAAGAGATTGCTATACTAATTATATTCATGAAACTGAAAACTCCATTAAACTTAACGTTAAGTCATTTTGGAAATTTGTTAATAAAAAAAGAAAACAACATAGTAGGGGAGAGTTGAACAAAACCGGGTACCACTCCAAAAACCGTCTGTATCTTTTGCTATGTGAGAGTAGCAAATGTTTACTGCAGATTTAAATATTCTCAAATGACTTAAATTTGATATGCCAATGTCAGTTTTTAAAAATATGCTAAGATTTTTCATTTTTTTTATATTTGTATGAACATATTGCAAAACACCTGGTTTTGTCCAACCGGTATGATAAAACCGGGTATTAACTTTAATTACCATGTAAAAAGACTAATGGGCAGAAAATAAAATATTTATTAAAAGTATGTAAACAAAAATCGAAAATCTATGAACAGAAGTGACAAATAAAAACATCATCTACATCATCATAGGCACTACAGGCGTCATAAGCCAATTTGGTGCAAGACACACATTTATCCAGCCTTCCTTCGCATTATAATTTGAAAATAGTTAATTGTGATATAGACACGCATCGTCATTATTATCTTCTTCCTCCAAACTCTCCAATAATTTGTTCTCGGTGCAGCCCTGTTTACCACGTTTTTTCTTTTATTTTGTCCAGTTAATTTAGTTTAAATTTTTTACGACTGGAGATTTTTTTTTAAAGAAGCCACATGTTGTAGTTAACTAAAAGCAAAAAACCACTTCAGAAACTGAAAGTAACAACAGGTCTGATAAAATCAGGTACCCGGTTTTGTGGATTTTCGGACTAACCGGTTTTGTCAAACTCGTAAACAAGACATTAAAAATGCTATTTAAATTTTTAAGTTATGAAATAATATTCAAAATTGTTGGCCAAATTAAGGACAATATACTAGGTTACATGTATTAAAATTTGAAATGGCCATTAGTTATTCATTAGAGGAGAAAACAGCTATAAACTCACCCTAAAAATTGAGTTTCCTGCATCAAAAAACAGGTGAGGTCTTACTGCTCCGGCACAGATTACTCAAATGAGGTAGAAATGAATACACACGACTGTTGGTGGTAAATGGACACTAATTTTAACATTGTCTAATAGTTAGCAGCAGACAGTTTGAAGAATTAAGGGGTACCCGGTTTTATCAATCTACCCGGTTTTGTCCAACTCTCCCCTAACTGACACAATGAAACTAAACGATCCTATTGTCTCTCATGGAAATGATATATCCAATTTATTTGCTAATCATTTTTCATCTGTGTATACTAACCAAAGGCTAAATTAGTACCATAACCAAATCCACTTCAACATTAATATATCTTCCTACCACATTAAAATATCAAAAATATATGATAAATTGTCAGAACTGAATACTAATGAGGGGCCGGGACTCGATGGGATTCCTCCTATTCTTCTAAAAGAATGCAGCTTTATACTGTCTAGACCAGTTTATCATATTTTCAGTGCCTTTCTCAATTCTAGTGAATTCCCCGACTTCTGGAAACAATCTTATGTAACTCCTATTTATAAATCAGGTGTTAAATCTGATATTAAAGACTATCGCCCCATATCTATTCTAAGCACTGTCCCTAAAGTATTTGAAAGCATTATAACTGAATTCCTTACTTACGACTGCTCTAGTGTTATTACTAACTCACAGTTTGGGTTTTCTTCCGGTAAATCTGCTGAGTTAAGTATACTTAATTATACTGACTACCTATCTGAAGCCCCGGAGGAGGGTTTTCAGGTTGATTCAGTATACACTGACTTCTCTAAAGCCTTTGATAAGATAAACGATGACCTTCTGTTACATAAATTACGTTCTTATGGTATTGATGGTCTAGTATTTAGCAGGTGATGTAGTTATTTAGAAAACAGAACTCAAATGGTTAGAGTAAATCGGACATCTTGGATTTTAACGCACCCTATGTAACGCACAGCTGGCACAACTGAATGTGGCTGCATTTTTATGTTTGTGCATCACAGTGTTGCCATGCTGTTTTCTATATATTTCTTTCATAATTTCAATCAATGTTAAATATACCTACAAGAATAATAGAATATTAACATTTACTTCTCCGTCATTATACTAGGTATAATGATAAATGAGGTGTCAAATTAAAGCTTATAATCCAAGGATAGTACTAAAGGTAAGAAATTAGACCTAGGTTGTCTGTCCGCCTGTCCGTCCGACCGCGAATATAACTCCTCCGTTACTATACCAGGTAGAATGACAAATGAGGTGTCAAATGAAAGCTTATAATACAAGGATGGTACTAAAGGTGATAAATTTGACATAGGCTGTCTGTCCGCCTGTCCGTCCAACCACGAATGTAACTCATTCGTCACTATAGCAGGTAGACTGACAAATGAGGTGTCAAATGAAAGCTTATAATACAAGGATCGTACTAAAGGTGAGAAATTTGACATAGGCTGTCTGTCCATCTGTCCGTCCGACTGCGAGTATAACTCATCTGTCACTATACCAGGTAGAGTGACAAATGAGGTGTCAACTGAATGTTTATAATCCAAGGATAGTAGTAAAGGTGAGAAATTAGACCTAGGTTGTCTGTTCGTCTGTCTGTCTGTCCGCGAATATAACTCCTCCGTCACTATACCAGGTCGGACGGACAGGCGGACAGACATCCTATGTCAAACTTCTCATCTTTAGTACCATCCTTGGATTATAAGCTTTCATTTGGCACCTCATTTGGCATTCTACCTGGTACAGTGACGAAGGAATCATATACGCGGTCGGACAGACAGACGGACAGACAGCCTAGGTTAAATTTCTCACCTTTAGTACCATCCTTGGATAAGCTTTCATTTGATACCTCATTTGTCATTCTACCTGGTATAATTACGAAGGAGTTGAGTTTGCAAACAGACAGACAAGACGGACGGATGGACAGATGGACGTGGACAATTCAATGATTTCACATTTTTTCAAAATTGGTGAAAACAACAACATAATAAACTTTACTTAATTGGTGTTTCAAAATTACTTACTTTTAACACATTAGGTACACAATATTACAAGGTTACTAGCAAGTTAAACGTCACAATGATTTAAAATAATCAAGTAAAAACCTATATATACATAACATATTAGAACATACCTAAAATACACAAAAATGATACATTTCACACACAAATTTAATATCAGATTAAATTGTAACGTGATAGTATGAAAAAATAGAGGATACGGCAACGGTGTTACATGTGACGGTCGGCCCGGGTCGGATTCAATGCCAATATCTACACAGATATATTAGGGTGCTTTAAAATCCAAGATGTCCGAGTAAATCACTGTTATTCCAACATTTTTCCTGTAACTTCAGGCGTTCTCCAAGGTTTACATCTGGGACAGCTACTATTTAATCTATTCATTAATACTATTACCACTCTCATACAAAACTTTCCTTTTCGCTGATGACCTTAAGTAGTATTTTACGATAATAAGATCTCATGATGATACTCTTGGACTACAATCAGATATTAATAAATTATCCCAGTGGTGCTCTTTTAATGGTATGGAATTAAATGTTGGTAAGTGTTATATTATGCATTTCTGTAGGAATCACCATTTGCTAACACATGACTATACTATTAACGATCAAGCATTGCAATCGTGCACACAAATCAGAGACTTAGGCATAATATTAGACTCTTTACTCAGCTTTATACACCACATTAGTACCGTTGGCCAAAAGTTTATGAAAATGCTTGGTTTCATTAAAAGAACATCTCGTGATTTCACAGATATAAACTCAATGAAAAATTTATATTGCTCACTTGCCAGATCTCATCTTGATTTTTGTTCCTCTGTGTGGTCTCAATATTATCTAGTTCATAAAAATAAACTTGATAGAGTTCAGCATACCTTTCTCAGAAACATACCTTTTAAAAAATATATATCGTAGCTACAGGGCTATTGAATTATTATTGAATATTATTTCATTAGAAACCTGTAGAAAAAGAAAAGATCTGACAATCTTATTTAACATTATTAATGGTAATAGTAGCTGTCCCGATCTTCTGTCAAAAATTAGTCTTTTTGTTCAATCCGTCAACAAGACTAACTCAAACTTTTCACATAGGTTTCCATAGATATATTGTTCGTCCGCTCTAACTTTTCCCATGCGTCACGATTCATTTTCAAACAAATTAAGTCAAAACATGAAGTGAAACGAAGGTCGATGTGTATATACATCCTGTATACTGTATACTATATACTACACACACCGGCATAAGTTTCACTTTATGTTTTGACTTAGTTTGTTTGAAAATTAATCTTGACGCATGGGAAAAGTTATAGGGGACGAACTATAACTATACTTACAACAATTTTTTACGACGAACACTTAGACATGCGAATTCTCTAAATAACTTAAATATATTCTGCAATTCCTTGAATACATTTAAAAACCATTTGTTGAACATAAAAATATAACTATAGTCGGAGAGATAGAAGCGGATTTTGTGCGTGATAAGTAATATGGAAAAACTATACGGGGATATGTTAAATTAGTTGTGTACATGACTTTCACCAACGGCCGGAAACCAGAGTTGGGTCCGAGGGTAGTTATAAGGGGTCAAAGTCGCGGATTTTATTATTTTTTTTATGACGCCCATGATCGAGATAGTGCACCAAAATTTGGGAATAAGTAAGTCATGACGTAACTAGTAAAATCTTGGCCTACAAAGGGGTGGGGGTAGGGGTGAATATAAAAAATATAAAGGGTTTTTTGCGAAGTTCGTGATTGAGATAGTGGACCAAAATTTGGTAATAAGTAGATCATGACATTACTAAGTAAAATCCCCAGAGCCGGAAACCAGAGTTGGAGATGAAGGTAATTATAAGGGGTCAAAATCGACGTCTTTATTATTTTTTTTTGTGACGCTCATGATCGAGAGAATGAACCAAAATTTGGGAATAAGTAGGTCATGACGTAACTAAGTAAAATCTCCAGGGGTGGCACGCTGCGTGGCCGACAAAGGGGTGGGGCAGGGGTGAATACAAAAAATATAAGGGGTTTTTTTGCGACGTTCGTGATTGAGAGAGTGCACCAAAATTTGGGAATAAGTAAACCATGACATAACTAAGTAAAATCCTCATAGCCGGAAACCAGAGTTGGGCATGAGGGTAGTTATAAGGGGTCAAAATCGCCGTTTTTATTATTTTTTTTTGACGCTCATGATTGAGATAGTGCACCAAAATTTGGGAATAAGTAGATCATGAGGTAAATAACTACAATCTCCAGGGGTGGAACGCTGCGTGGCCGATAAAGGGTTGGGGGTAGGTGTGAATATAAAAAATATAAGGGGTTTTCTGCGATGTGCTAGATTGGGATAGTGCACCAAAATTTGGGAATAAGTAGACCCTGACTTAGCTAAGTAAAATCCCCAGAGCCGGAAACCAGAGTTGGGGATGAGGCTAGTTTTAAGGGGTCAAATTCGCAGTGTGTATTATTTTTTTTGTGACCCGGCACAATATTTGTCCCCCACGCAGCATTCCGCCCCTGGAGATTTTACTTAGTAATGTCATGATCTACTTATTCTCAAATTTTGGTGCACTATCCCGATCACGGACGGCAAAAGAAACCCCATATATTTTTAGACTCACCCCTGCCTACCACCCCTTTGTACCCCAAGCAGCGTTCCGCCCCTGAAGATTTTACTTTGTTACGTCATAACCTACTTACTTCCAAATTTTGGTGCACTATCTCCATCATGAGCGCCACAAAAAAAAAATAATAAATCCGCGACTTTTACCCCATATAACTACCCTCTTCCGCCACTCTGGTTTCCGCCTCTGGGGATATTACTTAGTTATGTCATGGCCTACTTATTCCCAAATTTTGGTGCACTCTCTCAATCACGAACGTCGAAAAATAACCCCTTATATTTTTTGTATTCACCCCTGCCCCACCCCTTTGTCGGCCACGCAGCGTGCCACCCCTGGAGATTTTACTTAGTTACGTCATGACCTACTTATTCCCAAATTTTGGTTCACTCTCTCGATCATGAGCGTCACAAAAAAAATAATAAAAACGTCGACTTTGACCCCTTATAATTACCCTCATCCCCAACTCTGGTTTCCGGCTCTGGGGATTTTACTTAGTAATGTCATGATCTACTTATTATCAAATTTTGGTCCACTATCTCAATTACGAACGTCGCAAAAAACCCTTTATATTTTCTATGTTCACCCCTACCCCCAACCCTTTTTCAGCCACACAGCGTTCCGCCCCTAGAGATTTTACTTAGTTACGGCATGACCTACTTATTCCCAAATTTTGGTGCACTATCTCGATCATGGGCGTCATAAAAAAAATAATAAAATCCGCGAATTTGACCCCTTATAACTACCCTCGGCCCCAACTCTGGTTTCCGGCCGTTGGTGAAAGTCATGTACACAACTAATTCAACATATCCCCGTATAGTTCTTCCATATTACTTATCACGCACAAAATCGGCTCCCAGCTCTTAGACTACTAGATGTTAATGATATAATTTCTATCAGCAATTTTTAAGCTTAAACTTAGTTTGTTTTTTATATCGTACTGTTCTTTTTTTTCTTTTAACTTAATATATTTGTTATCCAATACATATTGTAATATTTGTTCTTTGTGTTGACACTGTTTATATTTTTGATTTTGTCTTTGTAATATTTTTTGTAATAATCTTTACTAAATTGGACTTGCCCGTAAATAAATAAATAAATAAATAAATATTAACAACTATCGATTAAAAATGGAAAGCAGCCATCTTGAAAAACTTATCTGTCATCACTTTCATGAAATTATTATTACGTCTAAAATTTAAAAAGTTCTTGAATTGTAAATTGCAAGTAAGTGTTAAAACCAATATCAAATTATGTTGGTGATAAAATTTTGTATGCACCACGTCAGTAAAGACTCTTTGTCGAACTCGTCTGTTACTCGCCTCGCTCGCTATGCTCGCTCTTCTCGTAATATCAGACTCGTTCGATAAAGAGTCACTTTACTGACTTGGTACATAAATAACTATTGTATTAGAGATTCCCATAGTTGATTTGGGAACCTCCTTTAACAGGAGTAAATTGACGATTCTGGCTATTTTACGCGTCATTTACTCGAAAATTTTACTACTTCATCAGTAATTAAATTTTTCACAAAATTGACAAAATTATTGTTTATTTTATTGAACAAAATAATTTTAAGCTTTATTACTAGAGAGCGGAATATATGCAACAAAACATTACCAAAATATGCGCATATATATGCATTACTTTTACTACAAGTATGCAGGTATTTTTTCTAAATTTGTCTAAATATGCAAATGCATATTAAAAATACTCAAAAATAAAACAATATATTAAGTCGTAAGATCTTCAGATAAGTTGCCTTCAAAAATACGTACAACTTTCCTCAAACAATCGAAGCTCTCATTTTTTTCTAAAACATTTTTTAATTTATTTCTAATTGTAATCCCTGTATTTCCGGGAATTTTTTGACAATGAGCAGAAAAAGTGTTAACAAGATTAACCGAATCACTTAATTGTAAATTCCTTTGTTCTAATGACTTTATTAGATCTGGTAAAAAACTACAATGAACTTTTATGAACATAAGTTCTTTAGCAATTTGTACGTTACTTAAAGAACAAAGTACGTTACTTAAGCTGAAGAACAAAAGCGGAATTGTCTACAATTTAATGGATTTTTGTATTTTGGTGCTTCTCTCTATGTCCGTCTTTATAGAAGTAAAAGCGAATTTGTCGAATAAAAACACTCTTTCCAGAAAAATTTCTTTTGTGGGACATGATGCTTTTGTTTGTCAGTTCCTCATTTAAAAAATGAAATGTGAAAACGAATGTAACTTACGATTTTGGAACAGGCCTTGCAAAATACTTTTCTCCACTTAGCTTTAACTCGGGAAAACACTTTATCCAAGCACTTTTTTGAATGGTAGACATATTTAAATTTAATATATACCAATCACTTCAAAAACACTAAATACGATACAACGTTTACTTTAAACAAATGTTGGCCAGAAACTGACAAAATAATTATTAGACCCTTAAAAACAGGTAGGTACCTACGACTTGCTACGCTAATAAAATAATATTTTTCTGGGAACACTTTCTGGGAACATTTTCTGGATAGATAGATAAATAACGAGCTCGTTCATATCGAAGTTATAAAATTCCAACTAAGAGAGGAAAATTTTAAACTTTTATATAATTTATTTTTAAAATATACAATATATGCATCTGTCTGTTTTCTGAAAATATGCAATATATGCATCTATATGCACTTTGCATATATTCCGCTCTCTATTTACTAAACTCACCGGCAAAATTAACCGTCCACCCTGTATTACTTTCAATTTGCAAACATTGTCAATCTTGGACCACATTTTATGATAGACACGGTGAAAACTATCTTAGAGGAAAATAGTTTTCTTAACACGTTGTCAGCCAACGTGTAGAGAAAACGATTTTGCACCTCTCCTGAAACTCGTTCACGTCTTTTTGAGCTGAGAAATGTTAGGGTAAGTGAACGTATCATTATAAGAAGACTGACAGAAAGAAATTTAAGAGCTATACGACCAGTTTACTCCCCCAAGACTGCTTCCACAACACCATAGCGCTATACTCTAGTGTATCATAAAATACACAATATAGAAAAAAGAATTAGACCCCCATAACTATTTCAAAAATAAAAGTTACACGCTTTTTTCAAAAAAATAAATTAAAATTTTTTTTGAGGTTATGTACGCTCAACTTACGTATCTATAAAAAATAGACATGTTACCGTTAAAACCAGATTTCAGTTAAAAGCCAAATTTACTAGGAAAAACTAGTTTTAACTATGCACTCTAGTTTTAACTAGTCAAAACTAGATTTAACTGCTTCTTCTTCTTTGAGTGCCTCTCCTATCGGAGATTGGATATCATTAGGGCGATTCTAATTTTATTTACTGCTGTTTTGAACAATTCGTTAGTGGTACAGCCAAACCACTCTCTCAAATTTCTCATCCAGGACATTCTTCTACGGCCTGGATTTCTTCGTCCTTGGATTTTTCCTTGCATTATGTTTTGTAGGAATGTGTACTTTTGTCCCCTCATCAGGTGGCCTAAGTATTCAAGTTTTCTCTTTTTTATATTCAGTAGTATTTAACTGCTACATTCAGTTAAAACTAGAAATTCCGAACGGGTTTCATTTAGAGTAATTTATACTAGTTCAAAGTAGCTTTTTTGGAATTACTGGCGAATACCAGTTAAAATTGTTGCAAGAGACAAGTATGTATTAAGGCTTGTTCGGGGTAGTGTTAATGACGAAGGCGGCCGGTTGGTATCAAAGTAGTGTGTGAATCTGTTGATTGTTTTGCATCGTTTTTATTGGTTATATTACACCACTGTATATTATTCACCATTAGTAATAATATCGAAGATCAGATTGAGAGCAGAGATATAAGAACGTGAAAAGAACGTGTTTTGGAAATGATTTTACAAATGGAAGAGATAGAGAAGAAGTCAATACAATGTTGTAACCAAAAGCATATATTTATAATAAACTAATGGTCGAAGTAAAAGATGCGGAACTGTCTGCCAAGAAAACACCATTACAAAATTGAAGACTAAGATGATTTAGAATTGTTGAAGTTGGCGAAATAAAAAAGTTAGCTTCTAAAATTGATCCAATCAAATATTATATACCTGTCGAACATATTTTTGGCATAATTGAAGTTGCCCACGTTGCTATTTTTCATGGAAATCGGAATAGGTTGAAGACTGAAACCGCCAGGAAATAGGCAAATATAACTTTTTATTGATATGATCAATACTTTTATACCAATATGTGAAACCTGCCAACGGAAGAAGAGTAAAAATATAAAAACGAAGAGAGGTCTTGTGTTCAAACCTATATTGTATTCAGAATTGAATAGTCGCTGTCAGGTAGATTTAATCGATATGAAATCACAAGAGAATCGCATATAAACTACTCTAAATAAAATGTGTTCGCGATTTCCACTTTTACCTGAATTTAGCAGTCAAATCTAGTTTTGACTAGTTAAAAATAGAATTGTCTAAAGCTCTTAGTTTTAGTTAAAACTAGTTTTTCCTAGTAAATTCGGGTTTTAACGGTAACAGACATGTTTTGAAAAAGCCTTAACTATGTCTGTGAATTTTTTGAAATTTTGAAATTGATTGCATCCCACCTAAAAAAATAAAAAATTAAAAAGGAAGTATTTCTGTAGATGGGGGTAGGGGGAAGGGGGTGTGGGTTAAAATTACGCTGAGACCTATTTTTTAGTCACACAGAACTCAAAAAAATTAAAGAATTTATTTCTGGGAGTGAGGGAGGGTAACTTTTAATTTATTTATCCCGTCCATCAGTGGAAAGTTTGATGCGCCACTGTCGACGCATGTGCCGTTCATACGTTTTCTTTTAGGATCTACTATTTAAGTTATAGGCTCTTATCGTGCCTAAAATGATTAGCAAATTTCACCTATACCGGCCCCTAGTCTATATAGTGAGAAACTCATCACTCTTTGTTGACACAGATTTATCTTACAGTGGTTTTGAAACAAATTTACCAATAATTCGTGTGTTATCTACACCTATTCAATTTCGATCTGTCAACAAAATTCCCGCAAAGTTGGGCAACGTTGTATCACAGTTGAGACGCTCGCGGTGTACAGGAGCCAACTTCAAAGGATTAACTCAATTACGGATCCTTCGTTAATTAACTGGTTTGCACATTTTGATTACGATGCAACTTCATAAATATTCAAGTGAATTCGAATAATACTGTCACGCAATTCACAATTTGACTAATGAAGTGTACACTCAACGAGCTGGCAATGTTTGTGTGATCGTTTTTGTATTCCCCAATTTAGATTCCCGAACGGGTGGTAATGGTAATATGGATTTGAGGTTAGTTAAATTAATTTTGATTGCGACATAAATCTATATTTATAGTTACCGGAACGAAGGATTGCATTCGAATTCTATTAGTGTTGCGAGTCCAATAATTTAGTTGTTATCTATGGGAATATGCAACTCCATGAACGCATGTAAAATTTATTTGTAATGGACGCTTACGATGATTTAATATCACGAAGAAAACGTGCTATAAAATGTGACTAATAATAGTAATAATACAACAGTGAGAGGACTGGCCACTCTGTCCGTAATCTAGCGAAAAGGACCAACACTCCTTATGAAAAAGTGGCCCCTATCAAATTTAATAGTTCATGTGGTGAGACCGCTCCCGTCTGAAAAACATTTCTTATTCGGTTTCTCTGCGGATTCATATTCAAAAATGTTCCCATTAAACAAATCTGAAGGGTGCCGGACGGAATTTTTGGCAGAAATTGTTTAAACAATTTTTCTAATCAAATATATAAGATCACCTTTTATTACTCCAAAAAATATATTTTTAGTTTTATCGGGTCATTCTAAATAAGAAAGTTGTCTTATGATTTTTCTTAAAAATTGACAGTTTTCGAGTTATAGGTGATTTAGAATCTAAATAATGAGAAAATACGCATATTCGAGGCTTAAAAACTCATATTTAAGTTAGTATTTTTAAGGGTGTCAAAAACTTATATTCAAGTCTAGACTTTCCTTTTCAAGATTCCGAAGAGTGATCGGGTATAACTTCAATTTAGACTGTAGTTTTTTAATTGTTAATTATGCTTATCCATCCGGTTTTTTTGCCAGTGGGCGAGCACTATTTTCAAAAGTCTCCTATTTTCCTCGGAAAAATATTTTTTCCACCTACCTCTACCGAAAGTATACTTTTCCGGACCTGATTATATATAGCAAAGTTGTACTTTTCCTCCCTAGGGAGGAAAAAATTTTCCTCCCTAAGAAGGAAAAGTAAAAGTGACGTCATGTTATTTCATTCATGAAATATAACTTATTCACGCCGTGTACAATATCTATTTTCTATTACATAAGTATCTATACATTTTAACGTTTATTTAAAAACACTCTGTATTTTGCAGAATGGTAAAAAACAGTAAATTGTTATTCTGATTTAACAATGTTTACATTAATAATTTGACTTATATATTTGACAGTTATATTGTACCTACTTGTTAGTTTTAGTTCTAATAAATTTTGTTGGTTAGTTACATAAATAAAGTAAAAATGAAAAAATGACTTGTTATTTGAGGAAGGTGGAAAAACCATATGTATAACATGGGCATGGGAGTAAAGTGCCTTTTCCTCCCTTGAATGATTACTGCCCTACGCTACGCGTCGGGCAGTAAACTTCATTCTCGGGAGGAAAAGTAGCACTTTCCTCCCTTGTTATACAAATAACTATTTCTAGATTCTTTGGGACATCCTAAATAAAATAAGTTTTCTGACATTTTTCTCAAAAGTGCATAGTTTAAAAGTTATAAGCGATTTAAAATCCGAAAAATGACAAAAAACACATTTTTGCCGTGACAGATTTTACGTCAGTAGGTGACATTTACTAGCAACTCGACGGTAAGTAATCCAACTCGACGGTAAGTACTCCAACTTGACGGTAAGTAATTCACTTACCGTGGAGTTAAAAAATGTCTTAATTTTAATTTATTTTTTGAAAGAATAAAGAAAACTAACGAATTATTTATTAATATTGAAACTTATGGTACAATTTGTTAAATTATTTAATGAAATCCCACTTGTTTGGCTGTGGTTTCACTTCTAACAGAAACTCCTGCAGAATCGCATACATTAGTAGTATTACTAGTATTGCACAATATTTTTTCGGCAAAATCTCTTTTATTTTGAAGAGAATCTTCTACATAGCTTTGTGCCACTGTCGATGAACGCCAACTTCCATGACGCTTTAATCCGACGACATCAACACCTTTATTAGCCAAAAGCGTTGCTGATGTCCTCCTGAACGAATGGCCAGTATAGTTCTCGGGATTAGGCAAATTTAAGAATTTGGCAATTTGAGAAGGCCAGCCCCCGATTGTCCCTTTCCCTATTACTTGAGCACAACATTTTCCTTTGGCGTATCTTAAGAACAAATGATTTGATTTTACTTGTAATGGACGAAGTTTTATATACTTAAAATTATTGACAACTAAATAAAAACTCAATTCTCCATTGTTGTTATGCACCCTAGTTACTACCTAACAACCAAAGTATCTATCTTGATAAAATGAATGAAACTAGTCAATATGACGAAAATGTTTAATTTTATAATAATTTATAATGGTATCAATCGTGCAAAAAACGTTATAAGCATGTCGAACGTTAAGGGTAACCGATCTCAGACAATAATTGGAGTCGTCGCTCCGCTCCTCCTCCATACTTAATATACTATTTCGCATTTTAAATCGCTTATAACTTTAAAACTAGTAACTTTTGAGAAAAATGTCGGGAAACTTATTTTATTTAGAATGTCCCAAAGAATCTAGAAAAAGTATTTTTCAGAGGAAAATAGGAGATTTTTGAAAATAGTGCGCGCCGCGCCGCACCGGCTGAAACACCGGATGGACACGCATAATTAACAATTAAAAAACTACGGTCTAAATTGAAGTTAAACCCGATCACAATTGAAGTTAAACCCGATCACTCTTTGGAATCTTGAAAAGGAATGTTTAACCTTTAATCCAAGTTATTGGTACCCTTAAAAATACTAATTTAAGTATGAATTTTTAAGCCTCAAAAATGCGTATTTTCACATTTTTTAGATTATAAATCACCTATAACTCGAAAACTGTCAATATTTCAGAAAAATAATAAGATACCTTTCTTGTTGAGAATGACCCAAAAAACCTAAAAATATATTTTTTGGAGCAATAAAAGGCGATCTTATGTATTTGTTTCAAAAAATTGTTTAAACAATTTCTGCCCAAAAGTTCCATCCGGCACCCTTCAGATTTGTTTAAAGGGGACATTTTTGAATTTATATTCAGAGAAACCGAATTAGAAATGTTTTTCAGACGGGAGCGGTCTCACCACATGGGCTATAACGAAAGTACGGTCAATGATAGTTCCCAGTGCGTAGAATAAAAAAGTCTGTGGGACCTAGGTCTGTAAAACTACTATACTGAAGCTATAGACCTCTGAAATTATTGGATTTAGTTGCTCAGTTTACGTTAAGTGCACTAATTTACGGTCATGTAAACGAAAATATTTTTTGTTGAAAGAAAAGAGACTCATTATCTTCATGCATATTTACGTGTTGCATATAAATTTGTGGTCAAAAATAGATGCATCGTATTGGACTAATCCCCAGGAAACCTCCGAAAAATTCCGCAGAAAACTGAGGGAATGCGATAGAAAATGTGCTGCGCTAATAAGATTTATCACGTTTTAATGAATGCTTCACACTTCTGCATAGCTGCGGTTCCACCTTATCTTTAGAAAACTACTGAACAGTGGCGGATCTACGGGGGAGATTGCAGATTTCCTCCCATAACACGGTCCAGAATTAAAGAAAACATTGTTGAAATATAAAAAATACATTAGCTGAGATGAAACTTAAACTACAGAGAGACAAATTCAACCCAATAAACTCGAGAGTTAGGAAAATTAAGGGATCTTATTGCATATAAGTTAATATCTATGTCTTTTATGTAGTTTCGAGTATACCTATTTTATATCTTTTGGTTGGTGTTTTGTTTTAACAATTTTTTCTTTAATTCTGGACCGTGCGACGGGGGAAAGGCGGAACTGAAGATAAGGCGGAACTGCAGCTATGCTGGTATTGGATAATTATAAAGCATTCATGAAAATATTATAATTCTCATTTAGTCCTAGCAGTACATTTTCTGTAGCACTTATTTAATTATCTGAGGACTTTTCAGAGATTTTCTGAAGACTAAAATACGATGCACCTATGTTTGACCACGAATTCATAAGCAACACGTAAATATGCATGAAGAAAAAAATTAGTCTTTCTTCTTTCAATAATTAATATTTTCTTTCTCTGAATCCAATAACTTTAGAAGGCTGTAGCTTCAGAATAATAGTTTTTCAGACCTAGATCCCATGGACTTTTTTAATCTACACACTGACAGCTATCATTCACCGAACTTTCATTCAAATTGACAGGGGCCACTTTCCCATAAGGAGTGTTGCGGGGTCCTTTATTGCATTCTGTTCACTATCAACAGTGATAACCAGAGCTCGGATTTATAGGCAACAAACGCTGAAGAAAAAAGCACGTATTCAGGAAAAGACTTTTATTAAAACACGAAGAAATCTTAACATTATAGGTAATATGGGCAAACGACTTGTTATTTATTATACAAAAAAGAATTTACTTAATAATAATTATAGGCGGGAGGGTCGAATTTTTCTCGAAAAGAACTATAGCGATACGCTTTAATTACTATTTTTGCTAATTTTAATTTTAATAATTTTTCTCAAAACGAAATAATATGGGCCATATAAAATAGAAGGCCATATCAGAAGGTTGCGTGTTCATATCACGTCTGGGTCACCGATTTTCCGGTAGGTGTGAGTTGACGGAATTAATTAAAAAATAATAAAAATAAGTTCACGACGAACAGTAAAATATTTATTTATTTTGGTAACAAAAAGGTGTTTTGCTAAAGTCGCTTCACAGAATGCGAACCACGCGGACACCCGACTCTCGGTAAACAATCGACCCTCGTCCGAGACCTAAGCAAAACACCTTTTTGTTACCAAAATAAATAAATATTTTACTGTTCGTCGTTAACTTATTTTTATTATTTTTTAATTAATTCCGTCAACTCACACCTACCGGAAAAGAATATTAGATCTAAAAACTGAAAAATGCTTGGTTAATATTTTTAAAAATTCTATCGAATGATACCAAACGCAACTCACCACTCCACCACCGGGATTTGGGGTGTGGAGTAACTTCAAAATCTTAAATAGGAACTCCCATTTTTTATTGCAGATTTGACAATGTGGTCGGAGCTTAAACTTTTCGACATAAAGAGTGGCACATTTAGCATCCTAATAATCAGAACCATTTTAATTTTTTTCTTCTTCTTCTTCATGTGCCTTGTCCGTTGCGGACGTTGGCTATCATCACAGCAATTTTAATTTTGTTTGCGGAGTTTCTGAATAACTCGATCGATGTTAGTCCAAACCATTGGTGTAAGTTTTGAAGCTACGAGTGTCTTCTTCTTTCGGGTCCACGTTTGCTTTCTATTTTACCCTGTATTATCAGTTTTTCCGTATTTTGGTTGTTTGATCCCATTTCGAGTTGACGACTATTTCAAAGTATATATTATACGAGTCAACGTGTTCAATTAATTGGTTTTTTTATTTTCAATTGTCTGTCAGGTTTAAGAGTTTTGCTGACCAGCATCTATTTCCTTTTATTTATGTTGAGGTTAAGCCTTTTTTCTTCACTCGCTCTTTGTACCCTGTCCATAAGATACCGAAGTTCATCGATACTACTGGTAAGTACGACTGTATCGTCCGCATATCGGATGTTATTTGTCAATTCTCTATTGATTTTTATATGCCTTTGTTTACTTCATCCAGTGCTTTTTTTTTAATTTGTCCGGAGTAGATATTAAAAAGGAGAGGGAAGAGAACACATCTCTGTCGCACACCTTTTCTAATATCAGTGCTCTCTGTGGACGCATTGCCGACTTTTACCCTGGCTGTCTGATTCCAGTAGAAACTTGACACAATTCGGACGTCCTTATCATCAATTCTTATGTTTTGTACAATTTGAATTGGTCGTATCTTAATTGTCAAAGATTTTCGAGTAATCTACAATGAACATGCAGACATCCTTGTTCATATCTCTACACTACTAATACTTGCAGACAAACCACTGCCTCCCTTGTGCTCAAAGCGTTCCTAAAACCAAATTGTCACTTGTTGATTTCCGCTTCACACTTGTTGTAGATTCTGTTATATGTATATGATTTTGGTGAAGACTTTGATGACATAAATATGTTAGTAACACATTTTATTGTTTGGTTTTTTAGACATGGCCGCGAAGGTTGATCGGAATCAATTTTCCGGAATTCTGCCGCTGTCGTATATACTATTTAACCCTTAACTACAGAGATCCGGTATTTTTTACCGGCGGGCATTCCCAAAATGTGGATTTCATGGTAACCTCACGACTTACAAGTTCATGTGTCTCTGTACCTCTCAGGTAGTTTGTATAACAATGCTAGTCAAAGCGTGTAGTGTGTATTGTCAATATTTTCTTTTCTAGCACACATCAAAAATCTTAACCGGTAAAAATTACCGGATGTCTGTTTTAAGTAAGTATTCTTATATGAGTACTATATTTGTAAATCTGAAATGTTTATATTATTTTTTTGTGTTTTTAGGAAAAAAGTAAAGAAATGGTCTGTGGAAGTCATCCTGGACCTTCAATGAAGGTTAAATTTGACGATAAAAATTTTGAGGCCACTTTGCAAAAATGGAATTGCCATTTAATTCTGTGATAATTTTACCACTTGCAGATTTATTCTCATGGATGTAAAAATTTTTGTAAATGCTATTTTATGTTTCTTTTGTCATTCTATGTTACGTTTATTTGTTAAAAAAAAGTCTAAATTTTTGTTCATAGCATTTATGGCCGTTTGTTTCAATAGACCACAAATGTTACCAAAATTCTGGTTTAATAGATTATTCTTCAAAAATCTTGTATTATATTATTAAAATCACTCATTTTACCATTTTTCTCATAAATAGAGACTCCATAAAAACTCATAATGCATTTTTTTTTTTGTTTTTTGTTATTAACTTTATATTTTGACTCTATTTTATAATGACCGGTAAAAAATACCGGGGATCTGTAATTACGTGCTAATATTGGGATGTCTGTAGTTAACGGTTAAAAGAGTGGTTAGGGTTTCTAGGAATGAATTGTCCCTTTCGCATAAGAGTTCTAGCACTTCAGCATGAATATTGTCAGGTCCTGGATATTTGTTATTTTTGAGGGAGCATATTGCTTTTTCTACCTCTGAATTGAGAATGAAAGGACTGTTTTCGGTGATTTAAATTGAATAATTATTAGGGCGCCCTGAAGCAAAGAGGTTTTCAACATATTGCTTCCATGTTTCTAGAATCTTTGTTGGTTTTGAGATTAAAATTCCGTTGGTATCAAGTATGTCCGTTGCTGAGCTGTTATATATTCTTTTATTTTTCATTTCTTTTATCTTCTTGTGTATGTTTGGTCATCGTATTACTTTTCATATTGTTCAATTTCTTTGAATTTTTCCGACAGCCATTCCTCTTTAGCTTCTCTGATTTTTGTTCTTATTTTTGGTGTATTTCTCAATACTTTGGTTCGTTTTTTTGTATTTCCGTCACTCTTCCATCATGTCAAGGATATCCTCAGTCACCCATTCATTTTTCTTTACTTTTTCTTGATTCAATAGCTGCGCACATGTTGTCTGTATAGCCTGCTCAATTTCATCCCAGTTTTTACTTACCTCAGATATATTCTCATTTTTATCCTGTTTAATTCTTTGTGTAGGGATTATTGCACTTTTCCTCTAATATTAGGATTAGAGAGTTTCTTAATGTCTATACTCTCACTTAAAGCTTTTTTCTTGACACGTTTCAGTTTTACTTCGAGCTTGCATACAACTAGTCCTGTCGCCAGTAGGGGTACAACGGCCTCCTTAATTCAGATGGACTTACCCAAGTTTTCTTTATGTATTTTGACCCGTAGAATACGAATTTTTTGGGTAACAGTCGATCCGGATGTCGATAAGATTGTTATAAACAAAGAACTTGAGGAATCACATAACAGCGATTTTTCGCAAAACAAAACATGTTTTTGTATTCTTTGGGTCATTCTAAGCAAAAAATTATTTTACAAGTTTTTTGGTAGGATGCATAGTTTTCGGCATAAACGGGATTAAACTTTCAAAAAATCAAAAAATTGCAATTTTTGAACCCGAATAACTTTTGATTGAAAAATAAAATAGCAATTCTGCTTACCGCATTTGAAAGTTCAAGTAAAATTCTATTGGTTTTGATTATTTTCATTGCTGGAAATTAATTTTTTTATTGTTAAACAAAGCTATCAACACATAGTGATTGAATGATGTTTTCAATGCATTTCTAATTTGAAATCGAACGAGTAGGCGCGCATACAGAATTTCTACGTACATTACGTCCATTAAAACGCATGCATTGGGCCCGGGAAACACTATGTGTTTATACCTTTATTTAACAAATAAAAACTTATTTTTTAGCAATGTAAGCAATCAAAACCGATAGAATTTGACTTGAACTTTCAAATGCAGTAATCAGTATTGCTATTTTATTTTTTAATCAAAAGTTATTCCGGTTCAAAAATTGCACTTTTTCGATTTTTTGAAAGTTTAACCGCGTTTATCTCGAAAACTACGCGTCCTACGAAAAAACTTGTAAGACCATTTTTTGCTGAGAATCACCCAAAAAATACAAAAAAATGTTTTGTTTTGCGAAAAATCGTTGCTATGTAATTCCTCAAGTTCTTTGTTTATAACAATCTTATCGACATCCGGATCAACTGTTACCCAAAAAAATCGTGTTCTACGGGTCAAAATACATAAAAAAAACTTGGGTAAGTCCATCTGAATTAAGGAGGCCCTTGTACCCCCCCTGGCGACAGGACTAAACTGGATTATGATCTGTACATTGCGTATTTTTCTACGAAACTTAAACCTGGAACGTATTGTGTCCTATGTAATACTATATTTTTCTTTGTAGTACTTTTTCTTATGTAATACTATATATTATATTTTACTTATGTTTACCAAAAGCATAAATGCAAAAGTTTTATACACTGATTTTTCGTTATTGTTCACTGACGTATAAAATTGAATTATCGTTTGTATTCATCACCAAACGTTCGTTTTCAATTTTGCTTCTGTTATATTTTTATTGCAAATAAAAGTTTTTTACGGACAGCAATTAAGTAGAACGGTTTGCTATTTTTAAAGTGATCAGTTCAAATGAAATAAAACCACAAACATTTATTACCGATTTACAAATTAAATTCCTTTGACGCGTATTCTGCTATTTAATTAAATTATTATGATTTTCACAGTCTACTGAAACTGAATTTACGGCAGGGTAACTAATTTATATGGAAATGCAAGCTAGTCTATATTATGAATTCAATTATTGATTCTCTTTTATATGTTTTCCTTATTGTTTTTGTATATATAGGGGAACAGGTTTTAATCAATATTACTTTGATATAAAACGGTAACAGACTAACAGAAATACAGTTATTAAATATTAGAATGTATAGTTTAAACAATATCATCTTCTATACATCTTTATTTACAGGATTTTTGTATGACAAACAGAGATATACAGGGTGCGGCATTAAGGCGTGGAAGTCCAATTTTTCTTTTGTCGTAAGAGATACGAAAAAAAATTATTTAGGTAAAAGTTGAAGCATAGTTAGGACCATAATTCAAAAATATTTTTAAATAAACAGGGCCATCCATATTGACAGGTTGACAAAAAATTATGTTTTTTTATGGAACGCACTGTATATTTTTACATTTTCGATTCCCCTTGATGTTTTATTTCTTAAATTCTAACATTGTTACTAATAAAACACTCGTGTTCTAAGGTTATTCCATATTTATATCTAGAATAGTTATCCAAAGTATAAGGTAGATATAGAACGAAAATAATTTGTTACTAATAGACTCTGTATCAGTTAGATATAAGTATTCCCACTTTATTCCGAAATAATAGTTTGGCAACGTCGCAATCTTCTGCATAAATACATAGAACAACGATATATTGTGTCAAATATGTCAATTTTGATTTTTCTTTGTAACTGACAAACCAAATTAACCTAGGCGAAAAGTTGTTTTTTAAATTCGTTTATACAGGGTGTTTCATTAATAATTGTCCATATAGTAACTGGAGAAACCTTAGCACAAAATACGAAGATTTAACCTAAACAACTTTAATAAAATGTGGTTCCTTACTTAGTTACAGGGTGTTTTATCTAAAATATTAAAAATTATTTTTGCTCAGCATTTTAAAACTATTCGAGGTATCCATTGCATACTTGGCAGAAAGTGCGAATACTAGACATTCTACTAAATTATGATAACCAAGCGTTTCTAGCTACTATCAGAGGCGTACGACAGGGGATGGTGAATGGTTGACCCTTCTCAAATTCTACGCCACTGGAGGAATTACTATTTTAGTGCGATTTTTAGATTCTTCAATACCTTCTACGTAAATAATATACTCTCCATTGGTAACGATAAAGTCATTAGTTTTCAAGATATTTGAAGTTAAATATGAAATGGCACAATTATTTTGATTAATTTATAATATGATTCATATGATTAAAATCTAAAAATTATTTGTACCCAGTACTTTAAAACTATTTGGCTTATCCTTATCATACTTGGCAGAAAGTGTAGGTACTGTACACCCTACTAAATTAAGATAAATAAACGTTTCTAGCTACTACCAGAGGCGTACGACAGGGGATAGTGGCTGGTTGACCCTTCCCAAATTCTACGCCACTGACGAAATTGCTATTTTCGTGTAATTTTTTTTATTTTGCAATACTTTTTATGTAAATAATATACTCTTCATTCGTAACGATAAAATGATTAGTTTTAGAGATATTTGAAATTAAAAATTAAGCAACACAATAAATACATTAATCAAAATAACCGTGTCGTTTCATTTTTAACTTCAAAGATCTCGAAAACTAATCAGTTTATCGTTACGAATGAAGGGTATATTATTTTCATAGAAAGTACTGGAGAATCCAAAAATTTAACTAAAATAGCAATTTCGCCAGTGGCGTAGAATTTGGAAAGGGTCAACCATTCACTTTCACCCGTCGTACGCCTCTGGTAATAGCCACAAACGTTTGTTTAACATAATTTAGTCGTTTGTACAGTATCTTTACTTCCTGCCAAGTATGAAAGGGATACGTCGAATAGTTTTAAAATGCTGAGCAAAAATAATTTTTAAATTTTTAGATAAAACACCCTGTAACTCAGTAAGGAACAACATTTTATTTAAGTGTTTAAGGTAAAATCTTCGTATTTTGTGCTAAGATTTCTCCAGTTACTATATGGACAATTATTAATGAAACACCCTGTATAAAAATACCAGCTTTTCAAATCCCAAAGTAGATTTAAGTCCAAAGTCAATATTAACAGAGTTATTCAAATTGTTTATAAGCCAAAATTGACTTTACTTTTGTAAAATGTTTTCGGAATGATAAAAATGAGTTTTTATTGCAGTATTATGTTTTCATATGGTTTCCACAGAATTGCTGTATCATTATTATTATCTGAACTCTTGGGAAAAACAAACTGAATAACATTTAAACTAATTGACGAATCATCTTGAAATTTTTTGGGCATTATATGGACTATTTGACTTAACTTTTCGTGCAATATCAAAGTCTTAAATTTATTTTTGCAAAACTTATAGCAAATTTTTAATTTTCCAAATTTTAGTCTTACTTTGCAATTTTCGAAGCAACAAATAATCGGACCAAAATTAAAAACTGCCATTTTAAACCTTTGCTCATCTGCTAAAACCTCTCACCTCTCTGGTGTTTCTAGGAACATCATCTAAGAGCGAACGTCGCCTTTTGCTTTATTATAATTATTACTGTTTGTCTAGTTTGTATTTTTTTTTTTGAAAAAAAGCAATAAAGTCATTATTATTATTATTATTATTATTAAAGCTCAATACACCAAATAAGATATTTAATTACCCCATTTTTGCCTGTAACGATTTAAACGAAAAAACTACCATTTTTGACCCTTATTTGTTAATAACTAAAATTCTCGTCCCAATTTAAATGTGACTGGCATTTTTGTATTTATATTGTATTAGGTATATAGTATCCAAAAAACCCATCTGCAACGTGGCTGCTCAAGTTTCCCGACAAAAACCTTATTTCTCTGGACTTATAACCTTAGTTTATTCCTCTTTAGAAAAACGATATTTAATTCTGAACTCCTTATCGGTGTATTGTGAAAAGGGATTTATTCTATCTTTGAAAAGTTTCATTTTTCGTGTATTTTCTACCATGTTAATTAAATTATCAACTTCTTCGACAGCCGCAATACCTTTTAAATCATTTTATATTATATAATTACTCACAAAACAAAGCAAAAGATAATATATTTTTGCCTTTGATGACATTGACAGTCATAAAATTACCAGAGAACGGCAGTTCTCGCCAGTGGAGCACACCTACACCCCCTACACGCGACACTATATATACACGAAATTTTCGATTTTCTAAATCTGACTGAATTGAAAATTGGGCCAACTCCCATCTTAAAGTTCAGGAAAAGACTCACCCATTCATATGTCAACCATCCATTTTGGTCCAAGGGTGTGGATTTTACGGCCCTTCCTATTTAGGGTCTGTTTTTCGTTCTCGTCCCCAAAACTCCCAAAAACTTTGAAAATTAACTCCAACATTTGCGGCTTCTAATAGAAGCGATCATTACCTTTCGAACGCATGTCTATTTTTGAAAATCGGTGATACGGTTCAAAAGTTACCGAGCTGAGAACTATGAGTCAATTTTTATTTAAAAAAGGGAAAATGTTTGTGGATATGTATGTATGTATGTATGTATGTATGTGTGTATGTATGTGTGTGCAAAAGTTAAACCTATCTCATTTTTTTTCTGTGTTTGAAGAGGGGGTAAGGGCCATTCAGAACCGGTGTAGTTTGTGAGTTTTGACTACCCATAAGCCAGCTATAGGACTTGGTAGGTACAAAACGGCATATTTTTTGGCGGTATATATCTTCGGTTCAAGAAGAGACAGGAGAACAGTAAATACGCCAGATCAATAGTGTTGAGTGAATCTTTCAAATGGTGTCTAAGCTGTTAGGATCAGACATACACACGGCTCAGTATAGCCGAAAAACTGAAAAACTAAACTTTGAAAATTTTGGTTTTTCGACAATTTCTCAAAATTTCAACCTACGAATTACGCCAATAACTGAGCGTTTGTAGAAGGACTCTAGACGAATCTAACCGTGTATACCTTATATCCGGGAAAATTCGAATTTTTAAGTTATAGGCTTCAAAATTATGATTCAATATATTTCTTATGGGAAAAACGGTTTTTCAAGCTCAATAATTCCTGTAACAGCTTCAGTTATCATACTTGACCTTAGATGCATAAGACACTACTTGTCAATACGTTTCAAACTCATGTTTAGTGAACAAAATCGGTTAAGCCGTTTAGAAGTTATTAAGCTACAAAATTATAATCCAATTAACGATTATTCCCTAAATGGTTTATGTAGTTGTAGTGGTTACGACGCTAATTTGATATGGCAACGGGAAATCCGAGTTCATTTACCGGTATCCCAATATTTTTTTCAATCTATTTCGCATAGGAAAAAAATCTAGTGTACATTCGATGAACACTAGATCATTTGGGAGATAATGCGACAATGGCGACCATTTATAAAGCTTAACGTGTAATCGAGAAACATGCAAACAACTTTATACATTTAATTTATAAATAACTTTAAAAAACTCCTGATACAAGAATAAAAAACCGTTAAACGCCGTAAAAATGAGTGGCACATACAATATTCCAGCTAAAAAAGATCTGCTATGACTATTACGTGGCGCGAAAATCTATTTTCATTTTGATGCAAAACAAAATTCTAGATTTATTTTAAAAGATTTTTTCATAATATTTGCTAAATTTGAAGTAAACGCGCCACAAAAGATTTTCAAAATTCAAACTGTATCAAAGTCACTCTTTTGTGGCGCGTTTTACTTCAAATTGGGTAAATATTATGAAAAAATCTTTTAAAATAAAACTATAATTTTGTTTTGCATCAAAATGAAAATACATTTTCGCGCCACGTAATATTCATAGCAGATCATTTGTAGCTGGAATATTATATGCGCCACTCATTTTTACGGCGTTTAGCGGTTTTTTATTCTTGTAGGTTATACCAGACTTAAACAAGGGTGTGGGTCGGTATAAATTTGGACTGTTATTCCATGTTAATTGGTAGTGATTTTGCCTATATCTGGTTTATTCTCAGTATAACTTTTATACTTAGTTTATTAGTAACAGTGTAAGGTTTTATAATGGTGTGTGAGGTATTTAAAAGATGATTACTTACGTTTTTTTTTATTAATTTCGTAGCAATATTCACACCCTGTAAAGTTGTATTGATTTAACATAAAGATCTATTTATGTTCAAATGATTTCTAATATAGTGTACTATTGTAAAAAATTATTAATATAGCGAAATGTTTAATTTCCGTATACATGGTTTGTCGAAACTAAGAATGAGTATTTTCTGAGTTTTCCTAAATAGAACACCCTGTATTAATTTTAGAACATCCTACATTTTTTTAGAAAAAATATCTATATATTAATCTACAATCTAGACTAATCATGAATTTATTAATATTGGAAGCACCCCATGCTGTGGGTTAAAAAGCGTGTGTTATAATTCAAGAATTTTGGAACCTCTCAGGTGTTGTAAGGGACAATGCCAGGAATAATTTTGCAACCAAAAATTTTGTGCGCATTTTTATTTATGACGTTTGTATTTGTTAAATTTGCTATTTTTAATGATTTTTAATTTTGCAGCTTACGATATTCATTTTAAAAATCTTTTAAATAAAAAGTTGTATTAAATTAAAATCCTAAAATTTTAGCTGTGGTAAGATTAATTTCGTTAACATGTTATTGCAAAACAGCCTGCGAAAAGTGCAAAACGGCCATTTTTTGCAATTGCATTATTTATTGTATAAATATTTTTTTCTTTAAGGCTTTAAAATGAAGATCTTTCAAATCCAAACAATAAAAATTCCAAAGCTCGATTAGTGAACTTGATGCCTAGATATTATAAATTGTGTATCCCGAGAGGTCAAATGTAAAAAGCTATTTATAACTATTCTAATGTAAATAAATGTAAACATTTTTCCACCTACCTCTACCGAAAGTATACTTTTCCTGACCTGATTGTAGGGAGCAAAGTCGTACTTTTCCTAAAAGTAGGGAGTAAAAGTACTTTTCCTCCCTAGGGAGTAAAAGTAAAAGTGACATCGTGGTATGTCATTGATGAAATAACTTATTGACGCCCTATACAATATTCTATTATCTATTACGTAAGTATCTATACATTTTAAAGTTTATTTGTAGAACACCCTGTATTTTGCAGATTGGTAAAAACAGTAAATTGTTATTTTGGTTTAACAATGTTTACATTAACAATTTGACGTATATTTGACAGTTGACTGTTCTACTGTATCTACTTGTTAGTTTTAGTTCTCTAATAAATTTTGTTAGTTAGTTACATAAATAAATTATTTAAAAATGAAAAAATGACTTGTTATTTGAGGAAGGCGGAAAAATTATATGTATAACATCGGAGTAAAGTGCCTTCTCCTCCCTTGAATTACCACTGCCCTCCGCTAAGCGTCGGGCAGTAAACTTCATTCTCAGGAGGAAAAGTAGCACTTCAATCCCTTGTTATACAAATAACTATTTCAAACTCTTATTTTGGATTTGAAAATAAGGAGGCATATTTCGTTATAAACATTTAGAACTGAGTACATTCCCTATAGATCCTATGAGTTACGACTAACTGAAGCCGAGATAATTATTGTTTTTGATTTCTTAAATCAAAGTGACTTTATTTATAACAATTACAGAATTATTTCACAGTCATTGACTAAAGAAAGACATAATATGTTACCTTAAAGTAAAAATTATTAAAAAAAAAATAGATTTAATTAATAAAACCGATTTTTAAAGTGTACTTGGGATTTATTTTTCTTTACGATTGTGATTTAATGTATTCGTTGCCTTAGCAACTTATAATACATTGAATCACGGTTTTTGTTCCAAATTTTAAAGAACTGCATGGATTGTCATTAAATTTGGCGTACTAATAGACAACATTTCAGACAAAAATTTGTCAAATGTCAAAGGAAATATTTCAACGTGAAATAATCAAAAAATGATGCAACTCTTGGAGAAAACTTATTATAACTTTTTTAAAGTTATAAAAAGCTTTATTTTTGTTTTTTTAAAAAGTTTCTAGCATCAAAAATAAGCAAGTTACGCTCAAAATAAAGTTGATCTCTTTTTTTTTTGTAAACAAGCTCGGAAAAGTCACCCCCTAGTTACCAGCTTAAACCAAATTAATCGCTACCCCTTCAGAATTTACTTTACTTATGTATTAATTAAATGATTTGTAAGTATCTTCGGTTCAAAGGGCTTATTTTTGAAAAGTTTTGTATTGAAGTAAATTTTTTTAATTTTTACTTTTGAAATAAATGCAATTTGTCAAAATAACTTAAAATTTAATGGTGATACCAAAAATCATAAACAGTAATAAAATGTAGGTTTTGCTTTTCTGACTATTTCGGATTTTTTGTTTTTCTGTAAGGCAAAAATTGGTTAAGGTGTGGCTGTTCAAAATTTGCATACACTCGTGATTATTAACCAGTTAAAGTTCTTTCAACTACAGCCCCTTCAAAACTAAGCACTTTGAACCGATCAAACTTACAGACCGTACAAACAATATATTATATACAAGTAAAGAAACTTGTGAAGTGTTAACGAATAATTTTATTTGAGATGCTAATTACGGGGTTATTTTTACGATTTTTTTACCAAAAATAGGGACCAACATTATTTTGAGAGTAACTTCCTTACTTTTAATGCTAGGAACTCTTTTAGAAAACAAAAATAAAGCTTTTTTAATAGCTTTAAAAAAGTTGTAAAGGTTTTCCCTAAAAAGTGCTTCATTTTTTTGGTTATTTCACGTTGAAATATTCGATTTGGAATTTGGCGAGTATGAACCTATTTTTTGTTACTTAGAATCCTTCTTTTACTGGGCTTAGGGATCTCAAGCATACACCATTTTTTTTCACATTTTTATGGAATATATTTTTGCTAAAAACGTCTTTTTCGATAAAATATTTACTTTTTGAGTTATTTGCAGAAAACTGCCTAAAAACGTGTTTTTTTTTGGTAAAAAATGACAGTATTTTCTCGCAATTACTCGAAAACTATTAACTTAGTGAAAAAATGCTGTAGAACAAAAGTTGCTTAGAATTAGATAGCTTATTCATGTCCGGGTGTATTTATTTTGAACGTACATTTTTTCTCACCCATAAGGGGTGAAACTCACCCTTAGGACCAAATCACACATCGGCCCAATATTATTTTTCTTCCTTAACATGTTATCTATGTGTGTGCCAACTTTCGTGTCAATCCAAGCAGTTTCTTAAAATTTGGAGCAAAACCGTGATTCAATGTACTATAAGTTGCTAAGGGCAACCGACACAAAAAATTACAATCATAAAGAAAAATAAATCTCCACTCCACCTTAAAAACATTTTAAATAATTAAATGTAATTTTCTTTTAAAATAATTTTTAGTTAAGATAATATAAGTCTTTTTTAGTCAATGACTATGAAATAATTTCTTAATTGCTATAAATAAAGTCACTATGATTTAAGAAAACAAAAACAATTATCTCGGCTTCAGTTGGTCGTAGAAAATTTTAATTTTGTTTTAAATCTTCGCTTTGTCTTCAGAAATAATAATCTGTAAGTTAGAAACTCATAGGATGTATAGGGACCGCTTCGGTTCTGAATGTTTATAACGAAATTTGACCCCTTATTTTCAAACCAGAAATAAGCGGTAGAAAAATGATTTATCCATTTATTTACATCAGAATATGAAAATACAAGTCGTTAAAAAGGGAGTGAATCTAGGATTAACTCTATGATTTTTTATCAAAAAGTTATAGCCTTCGACATTTGACCTCTCGGGAAAAACAATTTATAATCTAAGCAACAAGATCACCAATCGGGCTTTACAATTTTATTTATATTTGGAATTAAAAGACCTTCATTTTGAAACGTTAAAGAATAAAAAAGTTATTTTTACAATAAATACTTCAATTGAAAAAACGGTCAATTTGGACTTTTCGCAGGCTGTTTTGCAATAACAAATCAACGAAATTATACTTGTCATAACTCAAATTGTAGGTTTATTAATTTACTACAATTTTCTATTTAAAAGTTTTTCTCTAAAATAAATATCCTAAGCTGCAAAATTAAAAATATTTAAAAATTGCAAATTTAACAAATGATAAACGTCATAAATACAAAAGCGCACATTTTTGGTTACATTTTAGTAAAAGGTATTCCTGGCATCGTCCTTTACAACTCCTGATAAGTTTAAAAAATTCCTGAATTATATCCTGAAATCGACCTATTTTTCACCCAGAGCTTGGACTAAAGAGATATAAAAATATCTACGTAAGTACCGTAGAATGGGGATACATTGATCATTTTTAAATTTTAATGTTAAACAAAACTTTTATCTAAGAGTTAAAATCGACTAAAAAAATCAGTAATAATCGGGTTTCGTTTATCAAGACACACAATAAATATTAACACTAAATGTTTGATACTTTTCAAGAAAAAAAATTTAAATTACCTGATCAAAGATATACTGTAGATGGGGATATTTTGATCACACATGTAATTTTAGTTTAATATGAAAGTATCCCCAATGTTATTCACTTTGAAAACATATTTTGACAAATCTTATTTTATTATGACTTTTTAGGGTAAAAAAAAATTATGAAACTTACAGAAAATAATGTATTTGATGATAATGAAATGAAACTGCACTTCAACAGCTTAAAAACTACGAATTTTACAGAAAAATAAGGTATGTTAACGTGTTTCAAATTAAATTAAACTTCAACTACTTTAATGTCTTTTTTAAAAATGCATTTGGTGCTTCCATCTAAACACTCTATAGATGCGGGATTTGGTAAAAATTCAACTATATCCTCCTTTCTAATTTGGGATATGTCGGCATCAATCATCTTAAATTCTGTCTTGCTGGGTTTTATGGATTTATAGCCTATGACTATTACTTCCGGCTCTACCTCCAAAATTTTACAGACATAGATATAAGTTTTTTTTCCTCTCTGAGATAAGAATTTTGCTAAAATATATCTACCTGCTTGAACCTTATCTACTTCAGACTGCACTTCGTAGTTTTCTTCATTTTCTAACAAGTCTGATTCATTTTCGGACTCGAATTCATCTGACTGTGATATGTGGCTTTCTTTATCTGAACTATCTTCTGATTGCTGCTCAATTATTGCTGTTGACACACTAGCTCCGGGAGCTACATCTAGTTTCTTTTTTCTTGTTTTTGGTCTCTCTGGTCCTCCAAATCTTTGCTCCTTTAGAAGTGCAGTTAATGCATTTTCAACGGCGTCCGTGGGATCTTGTGGAGCGTCATCTGTTGGCAATTTCTTATAAACTTCACCCGGGCAAAACGGATAAATACCAGTAGAACGAAAGGAGCTAATTAAGTTTCGCTTTACTGCTGACGCAATTTTATTCGTTTGTTGGGATGGACCACCTTTCGAAACTCGAGGAGTGACTTCATCAAGAGTTTTTAATGTTTTCCTTAAAAGAGATGAAAACATATCTTTTGGAACTGTACTTAGTCGCAAATTTTGTAATTTACAATCCGTTAACGTCGTCCTCCAAGCCTGTTTCATTGGCCTGAAAAAGCCCACGTCCAGTGGTTGGCACAAATGGGTAGAATTTGGAGCTAAGCATATGAAGTCAATTTCATGTTCAGCACACATCTTAAGAACTTCAACATCCATGTGTGACGACAAATTATCTCCTATCAAAGCTTTTCTTCCTTCTCAACGTCGTGCATGGGGTAAAAAGCAAGTTGTGAACCAGTCTCTAAAAGTTACGCCATCTATCCATCCACTTTGAGTACGATTATACCTCGTCCCTTGGTTGCAGCATGGTTTATCGCAGCAAGGTAAACCACGCGGTCCATTTTCCTTCCACGTATCATACAGGTGAATGCTTTTATAAATGACGTAGGGAGGGAGAAGAGTTCCGTCTGCAGCAGCACATACCATAATAGTGGTACAACTTTTGGAGTGATTCATCACTTTTTCGGGGTACTTAATGTATATGCAATGGGTCTTTTGTATATGCAACGTTTTTCCCTGGATCGTCTGACAAATTAGATTCGTCATAGTTGAAAATGTTGGAACTGGGCAAATCTTTAATTACTGGCTCCAAGTTATTATAAAACTCGTCTAGTGTAACTCTTGAAACAGCAGCTCTAGCACGTTTAATATTTGTTTCTAGTCGTTGCCCAAACGAATCCTTATGCCTATTAAGTAGGCTGTATGCCCAGTCAATACCAGGCAGATTATTTTGAAATATAGCCACGTTTTTTCCTTGTTGATCCAAATACCATTTTGCCATCATTCGTAGGTCCTGAATAGATAAAGGAAAGCCCCAGTCAGCACATTTAGCGGCTGCTTTTAAAATTGCTACCTCCTCTCCTTTGGTGAAAATAGTAGGACGTCCGGGGGTGCCAATATGTTTTCCTTTATATCTGTTATACAGGGTACCAAAGGGAATTTTATATTGTCTTGATGCTTCTCTAATAGATAGTGTACCTTCAACTACCCGTTCAATGGCTCTTTCTAAATTTGCTGGAGGGTAATCAGCGTAACTTCTGCTGCCAAGTAATCTTTTATGCTTACGGGGCATTTTCCTGCAAGAAAGAATACGTTTAAATAATATTTATTTGATTAATATTTTCATCTGTTCGAAAAAACGATTATACGGATCGTCTGGGGTAACATTGATCACACGATCAATGTTGCCCATTGTATTGATCAATGTTTCCCCCAGTAATTTCACGCCGTACTCTTAATCACTCCCATAACCTGCTTACGTTATTTTCAGTGAGATTCATGATCAAAGTACTTCTAATCACTACATGAAAGAATACGTTGTATAAACAATATACTTACCGTGATATGTACGAAATTTTTCACTTAACAAAATTGATGTTAAACTCAATACTCCAAAAAAATGCTTGTACTTCTAGCACACGCGTGTGTATCGGTATCGAATGGTCATAAATACTAAATAACAGTAACATTCTTAGAGCATGGAAAATTTTTTCTTTCTATGGAGATCTAACACGCAATCTGTTATTCGAACGAAAGTGAATCCTTATTTTAATACGGTTGGTTCTCATTGAGATTTGACATCACTTGTTTTATTAGTGATTTTTGTGCGATTTCTGAGTGAAAACTAGCAATTTTTTTAACTCTTTATAGTGGTGATGTGTTCGGCTTAGTGATGTAAAAGCGACAGCAGCAGGAAATAAGTGCGAATTACATTTTACAGGTAAATAAATATTTCTGTTATGTGTGCGTAGATGAAAATTCAATAAATACTGCTATATTCTTAGATATTGCCTCTTAAATGGTTAATAATTTGAAAATGAACACTTCAATGTACCTTATTACATAATTAAAATTACATGGTTAAGTTATAAAATGAGAAAAATTTACATGTAAAATTAAAAGTAACATAAAAAATCACCATTTTACCAGTGGTGTATGTACGAAACGGTACGAAATAAATGAAATTATAAAATATATTGTGGCAACTTCGAAAATGTAATTAATAGCGTATATTGTTATTACATATTATTGACTTTTTTTGTTGTTAAACATTTTATTGCTTGATTTTATTTTGTTTATATGTAAAAAAATTATTTAAGAGCACAGGCGCAAATATTTTACGGCTATCTCTACTTTTCTTTTTTTACACGGCAAATTATATGTAGTGTTTTCACTGGTATGGATACGTACATAATAAACATTACTTGACAATGACATTGTCACCATTAACTTGAGATGACTTTTGAATGTTCTTGGATAACTGTTACTTGTATCATCGCTTAAATTATTAATTCAATTAATTAATATGATAATTTTTCACTAACTATGTATTCAGTGATTATAATAATTTATATACTATGCCATAAAAGATAATACTTAATCGAGAAAAGAGGAAAAATGATTTTTTTAATAATATATTGTTACTATGGAACGCTTAGATAAATTTTGAATATCTTTAACAACACAATGCTTGTATCACAATATATATCCTGGTGTAGTCTCTGCTTGGGATCTTCCATAAATAATAAACAATAAATAACTTTTTATTAATTTCACTTCTTAAATTCTTTAGCCAATACACTATCAATATTATTTAATAAACAACTCAAGATAACGAGCGATACACAATTATTGGATCAAAGCTAGCCGTGCAAAAAATTACGTATGTCTTGTTTTAATCTGAATTTTTATCAATTAATTTTGATTAACGTTATAAAACATAAAAAATCAGTCAAAGCCTTTAACACAGAACTTTCATCTAAAATAAAAAGAATTAACACAATTATAAGTAACAATAATAAATAAAATCAAACAGGATGCTGTACTGTATATGTCCACCACCAACATCTCTACATAACCTACCTTTTGTTGTTAAGTTGACGTGCACTGCAAAGTTGACGTAAACTGGAAAGTAGTATATCTGAATTAAGAACAGACATGCACTGTATATCTATCTCTGTCGTTGAGAGCCACCTATGGTGACAATAATTTTGGATCAAACGTTATTATTATTTGTAAAGCCGTGTCAAATATCTAAAATTGCCACTGTCTTGTCAGCACATTCTGTTCGACTGAGTGCGTTGTACGACAAAGATAGCGAATATTCAATTTGGAAAATATTACCACTGACATGGTGTTCATTTTTTTCCAATAGGGCTTTTCATAGATTGTCATTTGTTTCGAGCTTCTGTCATGTGTCACATAATATTAATATATCTACGTCATACGTCTTTGGTTTGTATTATTGTTATATACCAATAAAGTATGTCGTAGATATATTAATATTATGTGACACATGACAGAAGCTCGAAACAAATGACTGTGAATAAAAAGCCCTTTAGGGCTTTTCATCGATTGCCATTTGTTTCGAGCTTCTGTCATGTGTCACATAATATTAATATATCTACGTCATACGTCTCTAGTTTGTATCAATGTTATATACCAATAACGTATGACGTAGATATATATTAATATTATGTAACACACGACAGAAGCTCGAAACAAATGACTGTGAATGAAAAGCCCTATAGGGCTTTTCATCGATTGCCATTTGTTTCGAGCTTCTGTCATGTGTCACTTAATATTAATATATCTACGTCAAACGTCTCTAGTTTGTATCATTGTTATATACCAATAACGTATGACGTAAATATATTAATTTGTTTGTATCATTGTCTCTAGTTTGTATCATTGTTATATACCAATAACGTATGACGTAAATATATTAATTTTATGTGACACATGACAGAAGCTCGAAACAAATGACTGTGAATGAAAAGCCCTATACTGAAAAAAGTAATACTTTTGAAAAATTTAAACGTAGAATGAAAGACTAAATTATTACCGAGGGCTGAAAGTCCCTCAGAATAAATAAAAAGTTTCTTTTGAATGAGATCTTTGAAAATAAAAATCACACTAAATTGTCTCTTAGTTTTTCACCCCTGTAACTTTTTTCTCAGAATTCGAAAAAATAAATCCTATTTAAATATAGTATTGGAGCCGAAATTTTGCGACCTATGTGAAATAAAGATATCCATCATAAATCAATAATTCAAAAAGTTTGCTTTCGTCACATCCCCTAATTCCTAATCCTGTTTTATTTTGAGTGGGTATAAAAGTTCAACATACTAAAATACTGTTATTTGTTTCAATCTTTCTATGTAAGCCATGCATAATATCGTGTAATTAATAAAAATAGAAAATTGAACTAAACCTACGAGCAATATTATTTAATTATGTAGTTTTATATAGTTTCTTCTGGCCTACGCGATACGCCACTGGCACTCGTGTTTGGTTCTAACTTAGTTTTGGATTTAGTTTCGTTCTCGTTGCGGTCACTCCAGGGAGAGGGTAAAAAAATTTCCATACTCTAAGGTAACATTGCTGCCGACTAGGCAAAATTCGGTTATCGGCAGTGGCTAAGCGCACACGCCTGAGGCATATAATTAATTTTTAAAGTTTTGATCAAAATAACCCCCGAGTTCAAAGTATCCCCAATCTACGGTACTTGGTTAAGATTGTTGGAGCGTAAAATATTAATAAAAACATACAATATAATACCTAGTTGTCTATGACTTTGACAATAGAAATGCTTAAAAATTTGACATTATACCATTTTTATAGTTCTAGTTGCTTTGTTACCATTACTAATATGAATTTTTCTTGTGGGAAAATGATTAATATGGTTTATGTGCTAGAATAATGCAAAAAATTTGTTACTAAATTATTACCTAAATTATAAGAATAATTTATTATCAGCAATTCACTGATAGAGGACAGTCACGAAGAGAAAGTTTTAAAGTTTATTATAACGTTTTCGGCGGACTAGTTACTTAGATTACGAGAACGGTCGGACTAATATGCGAATTCTCAGTGACAATAAGGATAGTCCAGGAACTGAAACTTTTCACCTCGCAATTTTTACAGAATGGATCGATTTGCTTGAAAATTTGAGAATAAGTAGTGGATAGTCCAAGGATCAAAATCTATATGATGCCGAAAAGCGCTTTTACCATGGGGGTGGTTGCCACCCCATTTCCGCGGTGGAAATTTTTTATTATATTTTGACCGCAAGAGTTGATAAAACATTCATTCTAAGTAAAAAATGTTCTATACATTTTTTTGATAAAATTAACAGTTTTCGATTTATTCGCCATCGAAAGTGTTAGTTTTATATCTAAGAAATCAATGTTTTTGGTATAGGTACTCCTTTACAATTCACTCAATTTGTGCCGCAGGAAAAACATTTTTCAACCAAGTTCTTGAAAACTAAATAATCTACAATTTCATATTGAATCATTTTTTCGTATCTCTGATGCTAATCTTTCTATTCTGAAGAAAATGGCATTTTTTACCAAACAACAAAAATTTGTTATTCGCTTTTAACTCCAGTTTTTTTAAAACTAATCATTATAAGCCAGTAAAACGTCTAGAATCTCTTAATAATGCATAAATAAAGAAGAATGAATAAGGCCAATGACTAAAAACATCGCTAACTTACATTATTATGCTTCCAATTGGATTTCTCTTTTTTTTTTTCAAAAAAATATATTGATTTTTTAACCGTAACCTTTTAATTTTTTATCTAAGAAAGTGTGGTGATAAAGAATTGTATAGGTTTCTATAAGATCTATAAGGCTATTGATATTAAATCTTTTTAAAATCCTCAGTCTCAAAAAGAGGTGACTTTGAAAGGGTTGGTAAAGGTGGTTTTTGCATGTTATTACAAGTTTTAATTGTCAATATCTCACTCAATTTTTGTCGTAGGAAAAATTTTTGCAAACGATGTTCTTGGAAATTAAATAAACTATAATTTCATATTTAAACATTTTTTCGTATCTCTGATGCTAATCTTTCTATTCCGAAGGAAAGGGCTTTTTTACCAAACTACAGAAATTAATTATTCGCTTTTAACTCCATTTTATTAAAAACTAATAATTTTAAGCCGGTCAAACTTCTAGAACCTATTAATAATACATAAATAAAGAAGGCCAAATAGGGCCAGTGACTAATGTTAATTAGGCTGGTGATAAGGGGGTTGTCTCCGATAAATTTTTTGCCGAAAAAAATAGGGACTGACATTCTTTTCACTATAAGTTACTTAATTTTTGAGCTAGAGACTTCTTTTTATTTCTAGAGATAGATATTTTTAAATAATTTAAATTAGTTTCAACGAGTTATCCTCGAAAATGCATAGTTTTCCCGTCGTTTGACTTTAAATCTACAATATTTAGAATTTGACGAAGAAGAGCTAACATATAAAAAAGAATAGCTCGATTACTATTGGTTTTTAAAAAATTAAAAAAACCAGATTTGTTTATTTTTTGAAAAGGTACATTTTTATTAGGCAACTTTTTGAGTTATTAGCATAAAACTGATTAAAAACATTGATTTTTTCGATATAAAGCTAACACTTTCGATAGCGAATAAATGGAAAAGTATTGATTTTATCAAAAAAATGTATAGAACGTTTTTTCCTTAGAATAAATGTTTTTACCAACTTTTGAGGTCTACATATAATAAAAAATTTCCACCCCCGAAACGGGGTGGTAACCACCCCCATGGTAAAAGCGCCTTTCGGCATAATATAGATTTTGATTCTTGGACTATCCACTACTTATTCTCAAATTTTCAAGCAAATCGATCCATTCTGTAAAAATTGCGAGGTTTTGTTCTATTCTAAGCTTCATTACTTGGACTAGGATTACATTTTATTAATTTTATTCATTTATAATAGTTTATATTCGTGATGCGACACTAACATAATTATTTATACAGGGTGGCAAAAAATATTTTTCCAATTAAATTAATCGACACAAGAAATGTATTATGTATTTTATATTATCCAAAATATATTATAGTACCGTAAAATACAGAAAACATACCCATTTTCACTGTCTAAACATATGTAGATAAATAAGCGTTTTTGGAAAATAAACTTACGTGCATGGAAATCGGCCCACTTAAAAATTTGGTCATTTTTGATGTCTCATATTTCCTAAACCTGTTGGCCGATTTAAGTGATTTTTTAACATGTTATAGCCTAATTCTTCAGCAATACCACTGCAGTAAAATTGTTGCTAAACAGGACAATTTTCGTTGTATACCGGGTGTACCAATCAAACTGTGTTTTTTCTCAAAGTTCGCATCACCCTGTGGAATATTCTAGCATTTATAAAATACTGAATCTAAAACCCAACTATGGCCTTAGGTTTTCTTAATATTCTGTTTTTTGGTTCATTCGTTTATGTTGTAGAATAAAAAAGTTAGGTACTGGTACTTTAACAACTTTTATTAGGTAATTTAACAACTTTTATTAGGTACTTTAACAACTAGACATGTTCTTAATCAATACACGGTGTTTCTAAATAAGTACGACAACCTTTAAGGGGTAATTTTGCATGAAAAATAATGACAGTTGGCTTTATAAACTTATGTCCGCATATGTTTCGTTTCCGAGATACGGGATGTTGAATTTTTTCTTACAAACTAACGATTTATTTATTGCTTTAAAACCAGTTGAGATATGCAAATGAAATTTGGTAAGTTTTAAGAGATAGTTATTGCGGATTTTTTGACATAAAAATTAAGAATTTTATATTCATCATTAGCGTGAATACGGGTAATATGATCGGTCATAGTACATGTATGAGCGCTAATGGTGAATATTAAATTCTTAATTGTATGTCCAAAAATGTGCAATAACTACTTCTTAAAACCCACCAAATTTCATTGGCATATGTCAGCCGGTTTTAAAGCAATAAAATAAATCCTCAGTTTGTAAGAGAAAATTCAACATCCCGTATGCCGGAAACGAAAAATTTGCGTACATACGTTTATAAAGCCAACTGTCATCATTTTTTCATGCAGAATTATCTCTTTAAGTTTGTCGCACTTATTTAGAAACACCGTTTATTGATGAAGAACATATCTAGTTATTAAATTACCTAACTTTATTATCCAACATAAACGAATGAATCAAAAAACAGAAGGTTAAGAAAACCTGAGGCTATATTTGGGTTTTCATTTCAGTACTTTATAACTGCTACAATATTCCACAGGGTGATACGAAGTTAGAGAAAAAAAAACACAGTTTGATTGGTACACCCGGTATACAATGAAAATTTGCCTGTTTAGCAACAATATTTTTACTGTGGTATTGTCAAAAAACCAGCCTATAACATGTTCAAAAAATCACTTAAATCGACCAACAGTTTTAGGAAATATGAGACATCAAAATGACCAAATTTTTAAGTGGGGCGATTTCCTTGCACCTAAGTTTATGTTTCAAATATCTGTTACTAGTATTGTAAGTGCATCTAAAGTACCAGATAAGATATATGTTATCGATGCTATCAATATGCTACATTACATAGAAGCCTAATTTTATTTAAAACAATTAATTAATTAAGAAAATATAATGAAATTTAAACACAGATACCTAAAAAAGCCATTGTAACATTTTCATTATTTTTATTTTCTATTAACTGTATGTACTAGGGAAGTCGTGAGCAGAAACTGCGATATCTAAATCTATTTGTAAATCTCATTTCTGGGAAATAAAGCCAGTAAACTAAGCCAGATTCTCGTTTGGAGTAGAAAATAATGATAATAACAGCATTATGTGAGGACTGTAACCGTATCTAATGATTACAAGCAAACAGTGCCAAACAAATTAAGTTTTAAATAAAGAATATAAGGCACTAAATGGGTAAAATGGTTCCTATTATATACAATTGTGTTCTGAAGTTATTAAATAGATTGGAGTTTAATATATCTGCTTAAAAGAAGAACTGTATATTTTTTTATTTAAGCAATTATCAGCACCAGATGATCATTAGGGACATATTGGTAAGTTAGAATTAAATTACATTAAGTTTTACATTACGGTACATTTTGTAGTATATATTAAGCCTTAAAATAATTTATAACCTTCGTGAAATTACGGCTACAAACATATAGTCTAGGCGCCAAATAGAGGTCACCGTGTCATTTTCAATTCTGATGGACAAACTCAACGGTTTCTTATGGATTTTGGGCTGCTGATTACGAATTTCGAGGGGGGATTTCGATCGGAGTGGTCAAAAAATTGTTATAAACAATTTCATTGTTTATAAATTTTTTATAAGGCTCTGGCTCATAAACTAAAAGAGATAAAAAAATGTTTCAAATAAAATTTGTTCCCTAATAAAAAACGAGGAAATAACCGTTTACTAAACTTAAATCCGACAATCAGAACACAAGATATTGTAAAATTAGTGCACAATGCAAATTGCAAATTGCAAAATAAGTATTTTTCGAAGCTTAACCATCGTAACTCGGCTTCTACGCATGAAAATGAGCCTTATAAGGTGTCCTTTTAAAGCTTAATTAAGAGGATTCCAAACAAAGTTTGTTAAATTATTTGATCTTCGTTTGTTTTAAAGTTATACCCGTTTGAATTTATAATTTTCTTAAAAAAATTGTACATTAATTTGTTTATAAAGGTTTCAAGCAAACTTGAGCTATAAATATTTATACTTTAATTAACAATAATGATAAAACAACTCAAAAGGGACAATTTGAGCTTACGAAAATGTTCGTAAGTGTATTTTTGGCTAAGATGTCGATATTTCAATGGCGCGCTATGAGGCGCAAGATTGGCTCACAGTCAAGTAAATATGTATTCTTCGACGCTTTATCGATCGTAACTCGGCTTCTACGCATGAAAATGAGCCAATATGTGATATCCATATAAAAATGGATCGAGTTCTTTTGCAGCATCATCATTGCATATAAAACGAGCATTTATGATGTGGCGGCATACACATAATTGACGGGCCTTGATGATGCTGCAAAAGAACTAGATCCACTTTATATGGATATCATATTAGATAATTAGACTCGAAGCCTCAAAAAGTTTTAGTTTTACTGCCTACAAGAACAGACTTGTACCACCATGTAACTGTTAAAATTTCGCTAAGAACTTATGCAGATGTAAAAAAGCTGATATTCCCTCTATATCTCTATGCAGATTTTCAGATGCATGAAAAAAAAGTTTGTAAAAATAGTAATAATAAATAATATCAACTTACTTTTTAGTTATGCTTCTGAAATATTAGTTTTTAATGTTTTTTCTCATTTAGTGCAAAAAATAGAAGACAATGTAAATAGAATGAAAGGTGATACGAGGTACAGTATGATGATTTAATTATAAGAATTATATGATAAAATTTTATTAGGATCTTCAAAAATGAAAAATGAAGATAATGTATGTATACATAGTAATTATAATTTGCATCGAGAAGTTAGCGCGTGAACCTTTACGCGGTGAGCCGATCTTGCGCCTCATAGCGCGCGCCATTAAAATATCGACATCTTGGCCAAAAATAAACTTATGAACATTTTCATAACTTCAAATTGTTCCTTTTGAGTTTTTCTATCATTATTGTTCATTAAAGTATAAAGGTTTATAGCTCAAATTTGCTTGAAACCCTTATAAACAAATGAATGTACAATATTTTTAAGAAAATTGTAACTTCAAACGGGTATAACTTTGAAACAAATGAAGATCAAGTAATTTAACAAACTTTGTTTGGAAGCCTGTCAATTAAGCTTTAAAATGACCCCTTCTAAGACTTATTTTCATGCGTAAAAGCCGAGTTACGATCGATAAAGCTTCGAAAAATACTTATTTTGCAATTTGCAATTTGCATTGTGCTCTAATTTTACAATATCTTGAGTTCTAATTGTTGGATTTAAGTTTAGTAAACGGTTTTTTCTTCGTTTTTTATTAGGGAACAAATTTTATTTGAAACATTTTTTTATCTCTTTTAGTTTATGAGCCAGAGCCTTATAAACAATTTATAAACAATTAAATTGTTTTTAACAATTTTTTGACCACTCGGATCGAAATCCCCCCTCGAAATTCGTAATCAGCAGCCAAAAATCCATAAGAAACCGTTGAGTTTGTCCATCAGAATTGAATATGACACGGTGACCCCTCTGGCGCCTAGACTAATACTAGTGAGTATAACACTGGAGCAAACTAAGGGATGCCTATGTCCAGCAGTAGATACGTTTGGCTGATTGATAATGATTGGTAAATTGCACTTTGGGCTTAAAGCCCAAATTTTTGAAAAGAGTTACAAGGACTAATAATCAAACAATTACTATTGATAGAGAAAAGATATCAAACGATACCGTAAAACAAGAAAAAAACTGGTGTATTAGAATAAAAAATAAGGATATCAAGCAAACAGGAAAGTACTCAAAAAACTAATCGAGAATTACAGATATCTTTAATACCGTTCAGAAAACTTGCCACCATACAGTCATGATGTGAACAAGTCATATTCGAGCTCAATGGTACCTAGAGCATGAAACATTGGATATTTTAGCCAAGCCGCACTCCAAAGAAATATGAAACGAAAAACATGAAACATGAAACGAAAAACATGTTTCATGAAACTAAAACACTGCTAAACAAATCTCAAAGTCCGCCTACCAATGAAACTAGTGTGATTCATGCTCATGACACATTTTTATTTTCGGAGAGTTTCATAAATGGCCGGACATATATTTGTTTAGCAGTGGTTTATTTCCATGAAACGTAATTTACGTTTCATGTTTCTTTGATGTGCGGCCGGGCTTTAACATCCATGTTTAATTTCACATTTTACTTCTATGTTCTTATAACGGATTAATTGTAAAGAGTTTTAGGGTTTTTACCCACATATTTTTTACTTTAGTGGTTAACATGTTAGATTCACGTAAACACTGATGATTATCGGTCATCCGATCGAAAACTAGTTCTGTTCTGTGATGTAGCCCTTTATAGGGATTTTAGCAAATATACCTTTTATTAAGAATTTTATCGTTTTTTTTAAGCTTTTATAGATGTACTATGTGATTATAACGTACAGTCGGAAAAATGAAAGAATACCCATGAACGATCACATCAATCACTTATTTTGTATTTGCTATTTTTTTTCTACAGGGTGATTGATTAGTAGGGTAAAGCTCAAAGCTCCGCTTTAGTAATAGATAGCAATAAAAGTTAATAACAAAAATTTTAGCCACCTTTGAGCTTCACATTCCAAAATTAGTTAGAATGTTACAGGGTGTTCGATAACACAGTGCCAGACCTAACTTATGTTTTTTTTAAATAGAACACCCTATATTTTATTTTATATTCGAAATCCTGTCAACCTCTCCATCACAAAAATATAAAGGTTTGTAACGTTATACAGGGTATTTACAAAGTTATAACCAATTTTGTATGAAAATCGTAACAAGTTCAACTTCCTGTATAAATAAAAATAATCACAACATCAATGGTTTATTAATGCCATATTTTTTTATTTATTGTCAAAATTCTAAAGAATTATAGATATTGCTAATTTTCTTTATATCAAATACAGGGTGAGTCAAAACGCAAGTATATTATTTTCTCAGTAATGTTAAATGGAACACCCTGTATTTTATATCATTATTGAAAAGCAACATTAACGTACTTTAATTTTATGTAACATTCCCTATGACCAAATTTTTAAGAGATATTTTCATTTTTCAGGAAAAATTATTTTAGGTGTTTAAATTTATCTAAATTTTAAGTAAGCCATGACTGAATTGACAATTGAAAATTACCGATTATCAATCCTGTAATCAATGTAACACTGTAGCAAATAATAGTAGATTATACCACGAGTCAATAATGATGGCTATTATTCCCGAGGAATATTTACGAACCGAGCCGCGTTAGCGGCGAGGGAGTAACATTCCGAGGGAATGAGAGCCATTATTGCGAGTAGTATACTCTACTTTATCTACGACAAATTAATTAATTTAAGATTTTTAATGAACAACTTTATTTGTTAAAAACATTAAAATTAGTAATAGTACAATTAATAAACTGAATTGGTTGAGAATCATCATTAACTTTAGTAGAGTTTTTAATACAAATATTTGGGATCTCGATTGCTGTAGAACAAGAAGATGGTACATTACTGTTTATCTCTTTAGCGATAGTATCTGCTGTAGTTGCCTTGTTTCTCATAGACTGATCAATGTATCCTTCAGCTACCTGTGTTGAATTCCAGCCCCCATGACGCTTTAATCCAGTTAAATCGCCTCCTCCATCAATATACAGAGTGGCAGATGATCTGCGATAACAATGGCCGGTATAACTTTGAGGATTTGGCAAGTTTAAATATTTGGCAATCTGCCTACCAATATCTGCAAATTTGTTCTTTCCTATACGTTGTATTGTACATTTAGATTTTTGATAATTTAGAAAGAATGAATTTATTTTCACATGTGACGGACGGAGATCGATGTATTTCTTCACAATATTGTAAAACGTACTGTTTATGGTAAATTTTCGTACAATTTTGGTTTTAGACTTGGGGATTGTTATTAATAAATCTGTTTGGAGATCCTTCACGTCTTGTATATTCATTTGATAAAGTTCGTTTGAGCGGCATGCACCCATAATTCCAATGATCAATATTACCTGAAGCAAATAAGCATATGAGTTTTTGAATAAATCAAATTAAATATGTATATTTACGTTATATAAAAGATAAATTTCATCAGGAGCTTTGTCAATAAATTTCCTAATTTGCTCTGGGGTTAGAGTGGAAGACTTTTTTGCTTGAAATCCTTTCGATTTTCTCTTTAGAAACGCTCTTAGTTTGCCGTATTTTTCCAGATCAACGTCATGGTTTATTCTCAACATAGATTTAATCATTGAATAGAATGACCATAATGAAGACGGTTTATATTTTGCACTTAATTCAGCGAAATAGGCCAGCAGAACATTTTCGGAAAATGATTTCGCGTTGTTTCGAACACGCCATTCGTTGAAGGTTGCGTACGTTTTATTATAAATGGATTTCGATGTTTCAGGTATTAAGGTAGATGCTGTTGCTGTAGCTAGTTCTACAATTTCTGGTGGTGTACAATTAAAAGATTCTTCATTTTCGTCCATCTCAACACAAACTGTCAAATATACTATTCGTTTGACAGTGACACTTTTTGAGGTTGATTATTTTGTTTCCGTGGTGAATTTTGTGATTGTTGTGCCAGAGGGATTAATAGCTATTAATCCCGCATTATTAATCCCTAAGGGATTATTATATGGCATTATATTGCAAACACCACAAGTATAATACATATATTATGTATCAGTCGTAGATAAAGAAATAAAAATAATTTATTAGTAATACATTTTACAAACAAAAACACAACCACTACATGCAACATTTTTGAAACAATTAAAAACCATCTTTTTATGTAAATGCAACAAATAAACAAAGAAAATTAGTAATTAATTTTACAAAAAAACACACAAACACAAAATACAATATTTTATGAAGACAATTAAACACTACTTTTGTATGTAAATGTAACAATGTAAAAAATAAATAACGAAACATAATTTATCAGTAATACATTTTCCAAAAAACATGTTTGAAAAAATTAGAAGCTACTTTTAATAAAATATTTTTAATATTTAATTACATAAGGTGTTCAAAATTATCTCCTAACACATTTATGTACGCCTAAAAACGATCATTGAATGAGCTATTTACTCTACGGAGGATTTGTAAATTAACACATCGAAATACACTTTGTATTCTATTTTTCATCTCATCCCTTGTTGTTGGAGGTATTTTATAAACTTCATTATTAACGTAACCCCAAAAAAATCAGTCCAGTTTATTAAATTCTGGTGATTTGGGTGGCCACGCTACTGGTCCATTGAAAAATAAAAATATCCCGAAAACTAATTAATTTAGACATAGGGAATTTTGTATACAAATTAAAGTACGATAATAATACTTTTCAATAGTGATATAAAATACAGGGTGTTCCATTTAAAATTACTGAGAAAATAATATACTTGCGTTTTACTCACCCTGTATTTGATATAAAGAAAATTAGCAATATCGACCATTCTTGAAAATTTTGACAATACGTTAAAAAATGTGGCCTTAATAAACTATTGTTGTTTTGCTTATTTTTATTTATACAGGGAGTTGAACTTGTTACGATTTTCATATAAAATTGGTTATAACTTTGTAAATACCCTGTATAACATAACAAACCTTTATATTTTTGTGATGGAGAGGTTAAGAGGATTTCGAATTTAAAATAAAATAAAGGGTGTTCTATTTAAAAAAAACATAAGTTAGGTCTGCCACTGTGTTATCGAACACCCTGTAACATTCTAACTAATTTTTTAATATGAAGCTCAAAGGTGGCTAAAATTTTTGTTAATAACTTTTGTTGCTATCTATTACTATAGCGGAGCTATTGAGCTTTACCCTACTAATTAATCACCCTGTATACAAACGTTTGTTTTTTTTCTCTCTGATTCTGGCCTTGGTTTAGAACTATAACCTTTAGCCACGTAATTGTTTAACGTTTATTATTTATAGAAAAAGACAACAAATACAAAACAAGTGATTTATGTGGTCCTTCATGGGTATTCTTTCATTTTCCCGACTGTATTTCGAGTTTAATACTTAGCTCAAAGAGTCAGGAACTAAAAATCCGGTTTGTTATTCTCTGATGCATTTTAAGATGTAAAAATAATGCCATAGAGAGTAAGTAGACAAGGGGATCTAAAATTTTCATTAACTAATTCATCACTCTGTATGGCATTATTTTTACATCATAAAATACATCAGAGGATAACAATCCGGATTTCTAATTTCTGACTCTTTGTGCTAACTAATCACCATAATCATCATCAGTCAGCCCTTTGCATCCAATGCTAGATATAGGCCTCCCCTATTTCCGTCCACTGTCTTCTTTCCTGGGCACTTAGTTTCCAATTAGTGGTCATTCGTTTTATATCGTCCGTCCATCGCGTGGGAGGTCTTCCTCTACCTCTTTTAAAGACTCCTGTTCTCCACTCGAGCAGCTTCTTTGTCCATCTCCCATATGTCAGACGGGCCACATGACCGGCCCAGTTCCATTTAAGTTTAGCCACCTGATATAAAACATCTGTGACTCCTGTTCTCAATCGTAGTTCTTCGTTTGTTATATCGTCCCGCAATGACACACCAATCATCGACCTCTCAATCTTACGTTGAGCATAACTTAGCTTCTTAGCAGATGCGGTTGTTAAGGTCAGAGTTTCATTACCATAGGTCTTCTTCTTCTTCTTCTTCTTTTGTATAGACATGACTCGGACTGTTTTTTCAATGTGCCTCTAGTACGTTGTCGTTCCATCGTTTTCGTGGTCTTCCCACTGATCGTCTTCCTATTGGGGAACCGTCTCTCGCTGTCCTGATTGCCCTATTTGTTGTCATTCGGCTTATGTGGTCATTCCATTCTATTCTTCTGTTTCTTACCCAGTTATTATATAGGTCATAACCGGCAAAACGCATTGGTTGAAGACTTTCCGTTTCAAGCAGATTGGAAGATCACTTTTGATTACGTCTCTGAGTTTATTCTATGCTGCCCAGGAGAGGATAATTCTTCGTTTGATTGTCTCTTGTGAATCGTATTTCATGACCAAGTATTTGTACTTTTCCACAAACTCCATTTCACAGTCGCTAAAGACAATGTTTTCACTGGGGACCCGGTTTGTCATTAGCTTTGTTTAAATGTTAATTTAACACAACCTGAGAGCACAATTATTTAAGGTCTTGGAACATTATTGTAATATCCTTTAAATTGTGTGCCAGTAGATTAATCATTATCTATAAAGTAGTCAATATCTGAATTTATGAATTTATAAAATGTATTAGGATAATAAACTATACTAAATTTACAATCAACCAACACTTTATTCAGACAAATAAAAAGAGAAAACTGGGAGAGTTTCTCAAAACAGATGGAAAACGACTTATACGGAACACAAAAGGAAATATGGAGAATGATCAGAGGACAAAGAAAAGAGATGAACGAACTAATAAAAACAAAACTCATTCAGAAGAAAACTTGGGCAGACTATTTTCGATCTCTGTTTGCTAAAGATAACGATAACGAAGCACCAGCACCTGAAGTGACAACAAACGAAGAAATAAATATTGAAGAAGCAGAGGTAACGGAAGCATTAAGGAAATTAAAAAACAGAAAATCATGAGGAGAGGATAGAATATCCAATGAACGCCTAAAGTGTGGAGGACAAGACCTGGCCAAACAATTATTAAAACTAATCCAAAAAATAATAGAACAAAACAGAATACCTCAAGAATGGAGATCACGCATCCTAATACCTCTCTTCAAAAAGGGAGAAAAATCGGACCCGGAGAATTACAGAGGAATTAATTTATTAAACACAACACTAAAATTAACGACCAATGTGATAACAAACAAACTGAATAAAATTATAACATTAGCAGAAGAACAACAAGGTTTTAGATCTGGAAGATCATGCACCGACGCTATATTTATAATGAGGCAGATTCAAGACAAATCGTTAGAATACAACAAACCGGCATACTTATGTTTCGTGGACCTTAAGAAGGCATTTGACAGGGTAAAATTAAATGACGTTATTTTTATGACGTTACATTTATTGTACGCAAGAGAGGTACCTCTAGGAATAATTAAAACGATCGAAAATATCTACCAGAACAACGCAATAAAAGTAAAAGTAGATAAAGAACTAACTGACCCAACTGAAGCTGGCAAGGGGATAAGACAGGGAGATTCCCTGAGACCTCTGTTTTTCAACCTGATCATGGACGAAATAATAAAAAATGTAAGAACAAAAAAAGGATACCAAATGGGAGAAAAACAACTTATAATAATCTGCTATGCAGACGACGCAATACTAATCTCTCAAAGTGAAGATAATTTACAACGTATGCTGCACGAATTTAGTATAACCGCTAGAAAATTTAACATGTTAATTTCCCAAAAAAAGACTAAATGCATGGTTATAACAGCAGATCTAATAAGGTGTAAATTAGAGCTGGAGGGTCAAATAATAGAACAAGTCATGGAGTTTAAATATCCAGGCATCACACTATGCAGCTAGGGAAAGCTCGAAACAGAAGTGGAAGATCAGGTGAATAAAGAAAACAGAGCCGCAGGTTGCCTGAATGAAACAATATGGAGAAATAAAAACATCGGAAAATAAGTGAAAGGCAGAATTTACAAAACAGTCATCAGACCAATTATGACATACGCGGCAGAAACACGACCTGATACAGAAAGGACAAAAAGAATTCTAGAAACAGCAGGGATTAAAACATTGCGGAAAATCTATGGTAAGACGCTGTGGGATAGAGCTAGAAGTGCAGATATACGAAGGAGATGCAAGGTGGACAACACTAATAACTGGGTGAAAGGCAGAAGAGTAGAATCGAACGACCATATAAGCCGAATGACAGCAAATAGAGTAGTAAGGACGGCGAGAGGCGGTTCCCCAATAGGAAGACGATCAGTGAGAAGACCACGAAAACATGGAGTGACAACTTACTGGAGGCACTTTGAAAAACAGACAGAGTAATGTCTATATAAAAAGAAGAAAAAGGAGAAGAAGAAATTTACAATCAAAATGCAGTAGAAATAAATAAGCAAACCAAGACACGTTAAATGCTACTAGGAGTACTCCCGAATCATAATTTACAATGTATATACATTGTAAATCCCAAATCATGATTTCCAAAGTTTATACATTGTAAATTGTTATTCAAGAGTGCTCCTAGTAGAATTTAACGTGTTTTGGTTTGTTTATTCCTACTGCATCTTGATTGTAAATTTAGTATAGATGATGCCATTTAATTCCATTGCCAATTTTCAGTTTCTTGTTTTCTTATCCACGATTTCTAATTATATCTATAGTCAGCAGTTTTCTGTAGATAAATGTAATAAATTATAGGATTCTATATAATGCTTCCATTTTATTTACGCGACGTTTTCGTATCGCGGGTAATTTTCTTTCCAGGAGAAACCCAACTTTTTCCGGTTTACTTTACATTCTTTTCTAGCCGTTTCGTAAATCTTTTGAGTAGACTTAGCAATGCTTTGAGATGGTCGTTGTAGTTTGTCGTTCTCGTTATAAGCCATTTTTCATCGCGTTGTAGCGCGAATACCAACTGAGGTATCGCGCAACAGCGACAACGTTTATAATATTTATACACCAGGACGAATCTGAAAAAAAGTGTATGGGCTTTTATTTCCTAAAAAAGAAAAAAAAAACGAATTAAAATAAGATTTCTATTATGAGCAGTGGTTAGGTTAAGATAATGGCCAATACTCACAATCTTTTTATGTTTATTGGTGTTAAATAATGGCTACCAGTTTCGGGAGTTTCAAGTTTTGTCTTATTATCAGACCAAATCAAGAGGTTTTTTTGTTAGTTTTGTAAACAAAACTAAAAGATATTAGTTACAAAAGTGTTGCAGCTAACATGTGTAAATACATGCAATGCCATCATCTTCTCGCAAAAGGACCTGTTCACTCAGTTTTCCGGGTGGGCATCTTACTTTGTGTGTGTATGTTGTGAAGAAAATTGTATCAAGCTATTGTGCAACTGTAGTACATAGGACGTACTGGTTTATGTTATACATGTACTTCTATGATAATATTATGCTATAGCAGTATTTGTCAAGTTTTTCTTAATTCCAGTTTTAAAATTTGTTGAATTGAGGGCTGTAGCATAGTAAATGTATTTAAACGTTGTATTCTTCGTCTATCTTAAACACCAAGACAAAACTTCCCCTTGGAATAATTTTGGACCAATAGAGCGAGATATGACTACTGAACAATTTCAGTATATAGTCATAGAAGCATATAAAGGTAACTGTCCCGTAACAGCAAGGAGCTCCAAGAGGAAAGTGCCCTGCTGGAACAATGAACTTGCTAACAGAAGGAAAGATGCGAGAAAAGAATTCAATTCTGCAAAAATATCAAGCTAGTGGAGATAATATCGCAAAGCTCTGACTGAATATAACAAAGCTCTAAGGAAAGCCAAAAGAGAATCATGGAGAAAGCACTGCGAGGAGATAGGACAGACTGCTGAAGTGTCTAGAACCTAAAGGTTCTCTCGAAAGAACCTAAGAGCAATATCACCATGCTCCAGATGGAGTCTGGCGACTACACACAGACCAGTGAAGAGACGCTGAGTGAACTCTTCAATGTTCACTGCCTTGGGTCAGTAACCAGTATGATGACACCAGAAGTTCTAGAGCAAGAAGGACCAGTTACCATGAAACATGAAAATAGGGGTAGCTGGAGAGTTGCAAAAGAGATAGTGACATCAGACAAAATAAAATGGCAGTAAGTTTATTTAAACTATATATAAATCATCGGGAACGGACGGGAAAGCAGTGTTCAAGAAAATGTGTACAATACTTCGTGCAAGTATTGCGCAGTGGTATGTACCAGTTGCTTGGAGGTCGATAAGGGTAGCATTCATACCAAAGTCTGGTAAGGATGGACATATGTGTGACGGCAAAGTCCCTTAAATCAATAAGTCTGCTGTTCTTTTTACTAAAGACATTAGAAAAACTGGTAGATAGACATATTAGGGGTAAAATATTGGTTAAAAGACCAATAGAACAAGACCAATATGCATATAGGCCAGGTGTATCAACAGAAACAGCACAGAGGGTAAATTAAGTTCTGGAAAACAAAGAAGTGATGTTGGGAGCCTTTCTCGATATAGAGGAAGCCTTAAAAAATACAAGAATCTACAGGTCGAGCAAGTCTCGTAAATTTCACGATTGCGAGCCACGTTTCACGCAACCGTGTTTGCGTACTTGTGTTTCGAGTTGCGTGGTCGTGCGGAGTTATATTTACCAATTCGCGCAATCGTACTTGAGACGCTGTGTCAGGTGAGGTGTTTGAAAATTTGTGTAACTTGATTCTGCGGTGTGAAGGTGGTTAAACTTTTGGTTTATTTTTTTTCGCAGAAAATTTTTAGATGAAGTAATTGTATGATGAAGATAACACAGAAAATACAAGAGGGCAGCATACTTTGCAAAACAACTGTTACAATTTGAAATCAACAAGTTGTTGTCTTGCAGGTAAAAAATGTGACTTTTTAAAAAAATTATATCTTGGAAACTAAAAATTATTTTTATTTATAATTGAAACATGTAAAAGTATAGTACTCTCAAAAAAATTTCAGCCAAAAATATTCATTTTTGTAGAGTTGACTGCAATTTTTCGACAACAGCCCTTTTTTGCGGTGAGCAGCATAACAAGTCCAGTCTCATCTGAAATCAAAGTTTCTTGTAGTTTATACCTCTGGCTAGTGAATGAACAAAGGGTTTTTTATTAGTTGAGGTCATTTTTGTTTTATAAAAAAAAACTACTTTAAAAATGAGAAAAATTGGGGTCAAAAATGTGTTTAAACTTATGTAAAATCTTCAAATTTCATTTTTTTAATTCCTTCGTTCATATTCTAGCCAGAGGTATAAACTACAAGAAACTTTTTGATTTCAGATGAGACTGGACTTAGTTATGCTGCCAACGCAAAAAAAAACTTAAACTCTACAAAAATGAATATTTTTGGCTGAAACTTTTTTTGAGACTACCTTAAGTACTATACTTTTACATGTTCCAATTATAAATAAAAATAAATTTTAGTTTTCGAGATATCGTTTTTTAAAAAGTCACTTTTTTTACCCACAAGACCTATGTAACCCCTTAAAAAAATGTTTCGAAGAATATGTTTGATGGCCAAGATGCATACATATATTTAGAAGGAAAGTTCCTGATTTATGTAGTATAATACATAATACCAAAGAGGAAGTAGCCCTAAGCGCCGGACTCCACTTGCGATTTGTAGTTGTGAAGATTGAACACATTCTTTCAAATAGAAGTCAATCCATGATTATTTAGTCACAAATGGATTGACTTGTATTTGAAACAATGTGTTCAATCTTCCTGATTACAAATCGCAAGTGGAGTGCGGCGGTAATAACACCAAAATATTCCATATAGGTCCATAGAAGGTACACAGACATTGAAAAATTCCTGGAATATCCCCGAAAACATGTTCCCTGAACATCCCAGGAAAATCCTGTGTCAGCATTTTAAACATTACCTGAATGTCTTATTGGAACATTCCATGAATGTCCACGAATATTCTCTGGACATTCAAAATATATTTTGTAGACATTCCCTGGATATACCAGAAATACAGTGATGAGCGCTCTAATAACCGGCAAAATAGCACAAAAGATGTATTAAGTAGTGAGATAAAAAGACATTGTATACATTTAGATTGTATTGATTGTGTACCACCTTCAGACGTATCAGACGAGTTTGGAAACTACCACTGTCACAGTGATAATTTTAGTTGACATACTCCTCCGATATGTGTAAAGGTGGGATCAATATAACGTAAATTTAAAGGTTAATTTCGCTAAATTTCCCAGCTCGACTAGTTTCATTTCTTTTTATCTCACAACTAAATATGTTGCCCATATTTTGCCGGTTATTAGGGCACTCATCACTGTACATCCTTGCTGATGTGACAATACCTCCTATCTGTTTTTTCATGAGTTTTGTATGAGAGATGGAAAAACATGTTTTAAGGTCACCTCCTGTGTTCATATGTAAGTTTTGACTTGTTTTGTAGTTCATAGATAGTTTAATTTACTACAAAACAAGTCAAAAAATATCATATGAAAACAGGAGGTGACCCTAAGACAAGTTTTTAGTTTCTCTTACAAAACTCATGAAAAAAAAACAGATAGGATGTATTATTACATCACTGACGATATGTGGCCATACCAAATAATACATCCTTGATAAATATAAACATTTTTATTGAACAAAATCTTTTCATACATTTTTTTAATGCAATTTACTGATATTCCTAAATATTTCAAAAAAATGTGTCACATTTGCTTTGTAAACCTTTCTTTTGCCTTTCGTAGCCACATATTCCGTTTCCTTCCTGGTTTTTTGTAGACCACTTCTCTCAGCTGATTCTAAAAAAAAAAATAAAATAAATGGTAATTTTTCTATCCTTTACAATTAACAATCAGAAGAAATATTATTTACAGATAATGATATGCATAATAATAATAGGTTTGTTCTAGCATCAGTTTCAAACAGTTTGAAACCATCAGCGAATAGTGGACCAGCGCGAGTAGAGGGGATCGCACTGGTGACTGTATTATGTTCTTTTACTGACCAACTGTTTGCTGACGGTTTTTGACTAGTTTGACTGTTTGCTAGAATAAACCTAATAATAATGAATATTTTGTATTTTGACAATGACATCTGATGTGGAAGTCAAAACATTAATAAAATTATTTTTTCAAGTTAACTTTCACATGCGTGTCTTAAAATTGTACTTTTAATACTTATATCATAACTATTAAAACTATCTTAAGAGGAAACAGTATCGATCAACAGGTAGCGAAAATGTGTTCCAAGATTGCGGCTGTAATTTTGAATATTTTTTCGAGATATTTGGCACACATATTCTTAATATAATAAAGAATGGCAGTACAGAGCCCAATTTGAAAAATATATTAATATGTGGAAATTACTCTGTAATTAAATACAATATAAAAAAACGAGCTTGTACCGCCATTAAGAAGAACAAAAAATACACTTTCTTCAAATACAACTTTTTTATCCGATTTTGTGTTATTTTGGAACTACTAAAATTTTTTATTTCATTAGTAGTTCCAAAATTACACAAAATCTAGGCATCGGATAAAAAAGTTTATTTGTAGAAAGTGTATTTTTTTGTTCTTCTTAATGGCGGTACAGGCTCGTTTTTTAAATATTGTATAATTACAGAGTAATTTCCACATATTAATATATTTTTCAAATTGGGCTCTGTACCGCCATTCTTTATTATTTTACGAATACGTGTGCCAAATACTTCGAAAAAATATTCAAAATTACAGGAACACGTTTTGGCTACCTGTTGATCGCTACTGTATTAACTTAAAACATTGTAATTTGCTAAACCAGTATATTTTACTCTACTACTACTCTACTAGCTACCTCATTTTCCACTGTTTCTAAAGACTTGTTTACATGGGTAGAGTTTTGAGGAGAGTAGAGGTAGTACTCTACCAAAAATGGCTTGATACCATTCACATGAGGAGAGTACAAGTATAGTACTGATGCTAGTATAGTGAAACCGATTTTTGTATTTTTAAACACTCTTGATTATAAGTGCACCTTAAATTCTTAATTTTTTGCTTAAGCTCGTTTACTCCAAAGCCCCCTTTGCCATTCTTTCGACGATTTCATCCTGCGCAGCTTGCTGCAAACTTTTATTTCTGTAGTATACACTACCTAAATTCCATAAACACTGGTATTCGCCGTATTATAGCTCTACAAGTTTTAAAGTTTCATCTTCGGTGAACTTCATTTTCACTATTTACACAAAACACAATTCCAGCCAGAATGACAGCGCCCCCATGTACTCTCCTACCTACTCTATTCTGCCGTAATTGAGCGTGTTCCATGGGTAGAGTGTGCAGCTGAGTAGACATTTTGGCAGTAGTGGTGGTCATAGAGTAGTTACTTTGCCATAGGTTGCTAGTCACTCTACTTTAACTCCAACTATACACTCTACCAGCTATTCTACTGTGCTGAGCATTTTTACAGGTAGAGTTACTCTACTCTATCAAGTACTTGCATCATTACTCTACCCGTGTAAACAAGTCTTAAATCTACTGAATGAAAATCTACTTAATCTTAATCTACTCTTAATGAAAAATGTCTAAAATCATTTACCCACCTAGTATTATTGTAGAATTTAAGACAGTCCAGTGCCTTATAAATAATTTCAATATGAATATTTTTTCCTTTAATTCTCCTTTGATACCACTCCATTTTAGATTTTGGGGAACTTATTTCATTGTGTTTATAGCCCATATTTATTGAAGGAACCCAATCTGGAGATTGTTATTATCGATTAAGTCGGCTGGTTTTCCTATTTTCCTATAAGATTAAAATGTTAACATCTTCAAAAATCGTTACTGTTGTAATTGTAACTTACCAGATATAAAATGATTACAGCAGACAGGACAGGAAAATTTTCATTTCGCTAGTAAAACCTGTACATTGTATTGCATTTAACCATTGTTGTCTCTCAGATACCTTATTTAGTTCAGTTTAAAAGTGAACTTTATCTTGACTTTATCACAATTACTTTGCATTTCACACTTTAAAACACAACACCAATGAAGCATATTATCTTTCTAAATTAATACTTCCAGAGAAAATGTTAAATTAATCTTTGTACAACACAAAATTACAAAGAAATACAACTAGAATTATCTAAAACTCATGAAGAACAGATAGAATAAGATTTATCTTTTACACCCAGTAACCATATTGAGAATAGTATACCTACATATTATTATTATGAATCAGTAGAAACGATTATATTTAAATTTGGCACCACCCACTCTTCTATGAAATTTGGTAAATATAACTCCGCACGACCACGCAACTCGAAACACAAGTACGCAAACACGGTTGCGTGAAGCGTGGCTCGCAATCGTGAAATTTACGAGACTTGCTCGACCTGTAGATTCTTGTTTAAAAAATACCTCATTCGATACTATCACAAAGACCATCCGTCTGAAAGGAGTGGATGAAATAAGCTGCAGGTGGATAGAATGCATGCTTAAAAGCCGCGTGGTATATTCAACACTAATGGGCGAGACCATGTCAGCACGGGTTGTCAGAGGATGCCCACAGGGAGGTGTATTATCTCTGTTAGTGTGGAATCTGGTTATGGACGTACTGATTGGAACGCTCAACAGGAAAATATATAATGTCCTGGGCTATGCAGATGATTTTGTCATTCTGGCACAGGGCAAGTTCAATAAAACGGTCAGGGATAATATGCAACAGACTCTGAACCAGCATCAAAATTGACAAGTGAGGTAGGATTGTCCGTAAGCCCTCACAAATCCAAAATATATCCTTCACCAAAAGGATAAAGTTAGAGGGAATAGGACCTGTGAATCTTATAAGGATTTTTCTAAAGGTGGAGAGGGAGGTAAACATATAGGGAGGTAAAATATCTCGGAGTCATAATAGACTCAAGGCTTACCTGGAATCAATACCTAGAACGAATAACCAAAAAAGCGATGGCCACTTTAATGGTGACCAGACGCACACATGGCAGAACATGGGGACTTAAACCGGACATGATGTATTGGATATTAAACATGATGGTAAAGCCCACAATAACGTATGCAGCATTGGTCTAGTGGCCAAAGGTGCTGCAGAGAAATGCTATAAAGAAGTTAGACAAGATACAAAAGCTTGTCTGTCAGCATAACAGGTGCAATGAGAGGCACGCCAACTGAAGCAATGGAAGCCTACTTACACATCATCATGAAGGGCGAGGCAAGGATGGGGTTACATAGACTGCAGAAAAATCAAAGCAAAAATACAGTGGGAAAAGAACACTGCAGCATCAAGGATATATGCGGAATTCCGATATGGGAGATGATAACAGATGATCCCAAAATATAAAATGAAAATACCTTTCCAGGTGGAAATACACTCCAGAGAGGTTTGGGAAGGTCATGGAAGACATCTGAAGTATGATGACCACACTTGGTATACAGGTGGGTCCAAGACAGAAGATGGTTCGGGATCAGGGGTATATAGTGAGGATAGGAACTATAACGGTTCCATCCCTGTCCTGGGTATATCCTAAGATATACAGAGGTATATCCTAAGAGGTATATGAAATCCTGCATTGTGCACGGATAAACAGATCGAGGACTTATACTAATAAGAGAATCAATATATTTTCAGACAGCCAAGCGGCCCTTAGGGCTTTAAAGAAACCAAGGATAACCTCATGGCTTGTATGGAAATTCCGCGAAGAACTTGACACCCTCGCGGAACATAATGAGGTAAAACTCATTTGGGTGCCTGGATATCAAGGTATCGCTGGCAATGAAAAAGCTGATGAACTTGTTAGATGAGTATCAGCAACAAGATACTTCGGTCCAGAACCGGCACTGGAAGTGCCCAAAAGCCAAATCAGAGACCCATTAAGAGGCTGGATGCGAAGACAGCACAAATAATACTGGGAAGAAATTCTCACGCAAAAGCATACGAAGAGGTTTATACCTCACACATGCGCAAAAAGAGCTGAATAACTGTTCAAAATTACCAGGAATCAGCTCAAAATCGCTATAGGTTTCATAACTGGACACTTTCCAGTAAAAGAACACCTACACACGATAGGACTATATAATGGAGATCTCAGTTGCAGACTATGCAATAGAGAGACCGAGACAGTCAGACATTTACAGTGCGATTGCGAGGCTCTGTATCGCAAGAGACAAGCAATATAGATGTAGATTGCAGACCAAGTCCGAAAGTATATGGCAATAACCCAATGGACATTTACAGGCTAGTGAAGGGCACTATTATACTGGTTTGGTTATCATGAGAATAAATGGAAATAAGCATCATAAGCTGAAAAGCTGTAGTGCGACCGGGGTGCATGCATGTACAACTTCCAGAGGCTTCCAAAAAAAAGACAAAACGCCCCATTGGGATAATTTTCATTACCCAAAATAATACGCCACCTTTCTTCTCATTCAGGTATAATTTAAATTGCATGGCAATAGTTATTTCATGTATCAACCTATTCAAGAAAATGCTGAATCACCAAGTATTACATAACTGAACATTTGATTGAATATTTCTCTATTTTGCCAGTAAAAACTGTTAACACGTTATAAAGTAAGTTTATAGTACGGGTTCCGAATCTAGTTCGACCTTCAGCCATCTGTTTAGCAGACTAAATAATATTTTATTAAATTTTATACTTAGGCGAATACTACTTGCATGGGATGCCTATCAAAATTTGTTCATAGATATCCTTAACACGTTGACGGACAGAACGTCTATAGACGTCTAATTTCTATTTATGTAATGTGACACAACGTCTATAGATGTTGCATTTTTCCCTATTGTACTTTGCAAAATACATATTACAGTGTCACAACACTTGCTTATATATTTGACGCACTGTCCGTACACGTATTAATACTCCGGTCAAGTTACACATCCGAGGGTACAAAAATTACCATCAAGCTGAAAATTGGCAGGATTATTCAAAATACCATCATAAATAAAATTTAAAAGTCCTCATAAATCCGACCCGAGATAAAAAATTTACGCCAAAGGTCACCAAATATAGTTTTTAGCGATTTTCAGCGAAACGGTAAGTTTTATCATAAAATTGGTTCAAAAAAAAATGTAGATTAGATAATTTTCTTAAAAAAAGTCTTATTACTTTTTTTCCTAAGCCACCGTTTTTGAGATACAAAAAGTTGTAATCGTCATAATATGCGCACACGTTTCCGCACCACCTTTGAGGTAATGCACTTAGTGCGTTTTTTTAATGTAGTTTCCCCAGTAGGCGTACTCCACGGATCTGTTATGATTCTGTTTAATTTGAAGCTATTGAATAATTGATATTGGCAAGGGTTAAAAATGATAAAAGTTATAAAAAGCGGTATAAATTAAAAAAAGGGAAATTCATCCAACTGGTTCATAATTTTCTAATACTTCTGCTTCCTCTTCTCCTTGTTCTTCTACTTCTTCTTCCCCTTCTAGTTCTTCTTGTTCTTGTTCTTCTTCTTCACCTTCTAGTTCTTTTTGTTCTTCTTCTTCTTGTCCTTATTCTTCATGTTCTTCTTCTTCTTTTTCATCCTGGGTGCAAGTAAATTGCCCCAATAATGACACATCGCATGGCTCCTCGATAGAATCAAATGAATCCTCAATTGGTGGTGATTCAACATTGGAGCCCGACCGGTTATGACAATTAGTGCATGCTACCGAACAAAACAGTCCAACTTTTTTGCAACCACATTTAGCGCTACATCCCTTTTTACAGTTGCAAAAAATTGTGTTCAGGAGTTTTTCGGCGCAGGTGGGAGTAAAGTTTGAATTGGTTTTAATGAACTGTCGACTAATCTCCATCCCCAGTCTTTTGGATCTAGCTGATAACCAAGCCACATTTGAACTTGGTAATATACTCGAAAAAGATGTTGATGAGCAGCCGTTGAGGTTAGAGGAAGACGAGATAATTGTACTTGTTTTTTATTTCGAGTATTTTTAAAGAAACATGCACATCGAAACTTATCTAAGCACGGGGGTTTTTTAGGCGCTCCATACATAGAGAGAAGAAAGCTAATTCCGTTGGAAATAACTTCTTGTGGAGTTGAATTATTTTTTTTTAACTTCAGCACATTTAAGTAAAATTAGGTTTAACATGTATATTGACTCCGAAATAGTACTTACGATTAAATAATACCTCGAGGGTGTCATTTATTTGAAGGATTTCGCCACCCAGGAAGAAAACGGTGTAATTTGCATAATAATAAACAAACGAAATTTGCATAAAGTTTATTGTATATTGAAATGTTTATTAGTACTTAGCAATAAACATTTTGCCTAGAAAGTTGGCTTACTTTATTATGTTTAAACCCTTCTGAGAAAACAATAGGTAGGGTGATAAGATTAGCCGACGTACTTATAGAACGTGTTTATTCCGGCAAAACCCATCTTTACAAATTGAATAAGACGCATAAGTAAGAAGAATTATTATAAGTTGATACTTTGTCATATCAATTTACTATTTTTGTTGGGAATAAGCCGTAAAATTGAAACAATAATTCTTATTGCTTTCGCGTTATATTCACTTCGTATCGATTTTTTTTGTTGGCACTGTAATATAATGCAGCTTATACAGGGTGTCCCGAAAATATTGGTCATAAATTATACCACACAGTCTGGGGTCAAAAATAGTTCGATTGAACCTAACTTACCTTAGTACAAATGTGCTCACAAAAAAAGTTACAGCCCTTTGAAGTTACAAAATGAAATTCGATTTTTTTTAATATATCGAAAACTATTAGAGATTTTTTATTGAAAATGTATATGTATCATTCATATGGTAGGAACATCTTAAAACAAAATTATAAAGAAGTTTATCCACCCCATGAAAATTTTATGGGGGTTTTGTTCCCTTAAACCCCCAAACTTTTGTGTACGTTCCAATTAATTCATTATTGTGGTACCATTAGTTAAACACAACATTTTTAAAACTTTTTTGCCTCTTAGTATTTTTTCGATAAGCCAGTTTTTATCGAGATGCGGCTTCTTTTTAATATATTTACATAAAAATTTTATGGGGGTTTTGTTCCTTTAAACCCCCCAAATGTTTGTGTACGTTCCAATTAAACTATTATTGCGGTACCATTAGTTAAACACAGTGTTTTTAAAACTTTTTTGCCTCTTGGTCTTTTTTTGACAAGTGACTTTTTTTCGAGATGTGGCTTCTTTTTCAGAATATACCTAAAAATGTAAATTATAATTAAATTTTCAGATTATTAACAGGGCTCTATAATCGTACAAAGCCATATAAAAATATGTGGTGGATTCGACAAATATTCAAAATATGTCGATAAACACTGGCTTATCGAAGAAGTACTAAGAGGCAAAAAAGTTTTAAAAACATTGTGTTTAACTAATGGTGCCACAATAATAATTTAATTGTAACGTACACAAAAGTTTGGGATGGTTTAAAGGAACAAAACCCCCATAAAATTTTTATGGGGTGCACAAATTTCACGTTAATTTTTTTTTAAGATGTTGCTACCATAAGAATTACACATGTCCATTTTCAATAAAAAATCTCTAAGAGTTTTCGATATATGAAAAAAAATCGATTTTTATTTTGTAACTTCAAAGGGCTGTAACTTTTTTTATGAGCACATTTGTACTAAGGTAAGTTAGGTTCAATCGAACTATTTTTGACCCCGGAATGTCTGGTATAATTTATGACCAATCTTTTCGGGACACCCTGTATATTGCACCCCACGGTAGACCGCAAGCGCTGTATAGTAGAAAGATCATCTTATAATATCTTATATTATTATGTGTAATATAAGTTAGTTTGACCGATAGAATATTATGTTTACTTGTATTACAGCTTCAGTGATGTATATACGTGGTGTACTAATACATAAATATGACGATTAGATTTCTTTCAACTCTTTGAATCGTTGTATCTCAAAAACGGCGGCTTTAACGAAAAAAAGTATTAAAATATTTTTTATAGATGATTATCTAATCTACATTTTTTGTTCAAACAAATTTTATGATAAAAACCATATTTGGTGACCTTTGACCCCGCGTAATTTTTTTAGCTCGGGTCGGATTTATGAGGACTTTTTAGATTTCATTTATGATGGTATTTTGAACAATCCTGACAATTTTCAGCTTGATGGTAATTATTGTAACCTCAATTTTTGAGTCTAACTAGACCGGTCTATTAAGGGGGAACCTAGGGTTTGAAATCAATATTTCAAGCACATTTTTGTGATTTTTTTTTTAATATAGAACTAGTTTATTTTTAAGTTAAATATACATATTCAGTACACTAATTCAAGAAATATTTATAAAAAAACTCAAGGAAAAATATTGAAAAATAAGCCAACGGTGGCAATTTTTTAAAGACATCTAAAAAAATGGATTTTTTTTAGGTGGATATCAGAACTCATCATCGGATCATGTGAGACAAAAAATTCAAAAATATTTTATTAGATTATGAGTTTGTCGAGGAAACGCGCTCAAATTTTTTCGTTTTAACGCTTTTGGAATTTCTGGTATCGCTCAGATATCAAAACAACGAAGTTTTTTGCAAAAAATGGAGAACATCAACACATTTATTATTGTTAAGCAAAACATTAGAATAAAAAAAAACATCTCGACAGCGTTAACTCAGGAAATGTTCAAAGAAAATACAAACAAAATTTCAGGTGGATCGGTGAAGTAGATTTTGAGTTAAAATGTTCAGCGCCATTTAAAAAAAAACTGTTTTGAGAAAAACGCGTTTAACTCATATCCGGGCAAGGTGGGCCCAACGGGCCCGAGACGTGAATTATTTTATCATAAACTGATAAAAAAAATTTTATTTAATTTTATGCATCAATGAATTTGTTTAGAAGTATGTTTCCTTCAACATAGTCATGAGCTATTCAAAATATTTATTATTGTTTTTGAAATTATTGCGTCGAAACAATTTTGTCACCTAAAGGGGCAACACGGGCCCGTCGTATCCTATTTGTTTTTATACCTAAAATCTAAATCTTAGTTACATAGTTAATCTAGCACTTAGGTAATGATTTTGTGGATTATCTAAACGATTTTATGATTCCGGAAATCCAATAATAAAGCCTAAACGGGTAAGAAACAATGTAAAATCTATTTGATGTGAACATCAAAGAGGTGCTTACAATAGGTGTTATATCTATTCTAAATGAATTTTAAAAACTGATAATCATTGCTGGAATGCAATAATATTTTAGGTAGGTACCTATACATAATTTGAAATAAATAATGCATCTGCTATCAGTCGTTTGATATCGATGTTAGTGTCGAGAACTAAGCTCCTAAAATTATATTGAATTACAGTGAAAGTAGAAAGTGCGAATAAAATGTCTCAAATATCATTGTCAGCTAAAGAACTGCAAGATATTGCTAATAATATATGGGATTCCGATGATGAAGGATCTCCTGTATAGGTGGCATTGAAAGTGACTCTGGAATTGAGATCATCTTTCGGAAGCAAGTGAAGAGGATGATTAGCAAGTAGTATTGAGTGATGATGAAGGAGATTGTGTAGCTACAAGTTCCCAGATTTTAGCGTGTGCATTTTTTGAAACTAAGGATGGAATTAACTGGAAGATTCAACCACAACCGACAGGACGTATGCAATCCTGCAACATAATTAAAAGCAAAGTGCACAAAGTAATGTTAGCCCCTGGTCAAATTGTAGATGATCCTGTTGATTCCTTTTATTTGTTTGTGGACGAAAAGATTGTGGACGAAATAGTAAAGTGTACAAATAAAGAAGCCGAAAAAGTCCTGGGGATAGAGAACTGGAAACAGTGCGACTCTACAGAGCTATATACCTTTATTGGACTACTACTAACTACAGGGCACCTGAGTGCTAACATCCATAATGGAGATATACTTTGAAGTAAATTTTATTGACCTGCTATATTTAAAGCTACCATGGGTTTAAAACGATTCAAGAATTTTCTAGGATTTGTTCGATTTGATGATAAGGACACGAGGTCTGAACGAAGAAGGAACGACAAATTAGCAGCAATACGTGATGTGTGGAATCAAGTCAACAAAAAATTTCAGAAATACCTTAATGAGGAAAAAAACATAACCTTCGAAATGTTTATTACTTGTGAATAAATATTTTTTCTACAAAAGTTTTCTTGCATTTCATTATTTTTTGCAAATCATTCAGGTAGATCGCATCCTCGAGGTAGACCGCATACTATAGTAGCATACTTAATCTAGACGATATAAATTAAACTTTAATAAAAAGTCAAAAAAAAATATTAGAAATATATGGGTAAATATGAATAATAGTACACTCAAGAACAGCGGTGGGACCAACGGACCCAAGTTGCCCGGTTACGTAAGTAAAATATGTTAAAATATATGTGTAACCCGAATAAGGGTTAAAATGCTGTCAAATTTTATTTTCAATTTATTTTTTGTCGGTCAAATTATACAGTAATACATACCGGAATATGTTTTAGAATGCGGAGAAATTTACAAAATAGAATGGGAACAGCTGTTGAACGTTTCCCACTACGCTCAAGCGCGCTGGCGCGACCTGCTGCGAACTGAATCGAAGATAGTGATATTCAACATGCTGTATTGCCGATAATTTTGCTCGGATCCATCTTTAAGATTTGACAGGCAAAAATTAAATTAAAATTAAAGTTGGCAAAACTTTCAACGCGTTTTTCTTAAAGCTGCTTTTGCGCAAAGGCATGGACATTGTAACTCAAAAACTACTGGACCGAGCCACCAGAAATTTCGCACATATTTTCTTTAGGCATTTTATGAGGTAAAGCTGTCGAGATCTTGTTATATTTTATGCTTATTTTGTGTTTAACAATACTAAATATATTGATTTTTACTCTTTTTGCAATAAAATTCGTTGTTTTGGCTTTTGAGTGATACCAAACAGTCAAAAATCGTTAAAACTAAAAAAATTCGACAGCGCTGCTTCTAGAAACTCATAAACTAATAAAATATTTTTGAATTTTTTATTTTAAATAATCCATTGATCCAAAATACATTTTTTGAAGTGTCTAAAAATTTGCCACTGTTGGCTTATTTTTCAATATTTTTCCTTAGATTTTTATGAAAATTCCACACCTGTAATTTTGAACCAATCAAAATACGTTATTTTGACAGATCACCATGGCAACGGAGGTATTTTATCGGAAATTTTTTGCTCGTGGGGTACCCAACAGCGAATTATAGTGGAAATTTTTTGACGTTTACAATAACATTTTTGACAGACTGGTTTTTATTTGTTTACATAATTTAGTTTTGATTCATTTTCTATCACTTGTAGTTACTCAAAACTTATGTAAAATTGAAGAATATACTATTTTCTATCTTGAAATGGTATTCCCATGCAACTACAATGAGTAGAAATTACGAATTTGAAAGCCTAAATAATTGCTGACAAAGCTATGGCGCGCTATTAATCTGTTCATGCAGCTTTGGATTTTCAAATGCAAATTTGGTGTGAAATTTTCTTACCGAATACCACGCGAAGTCAAATTAATATCCGGAAATTTTTTTTTGATCATGAATATTTTTAGAAAATTTCCCTCGTCTGCGACTCGGGAAATTTTCAAAATATTCATGATCTCAAAAAAATTTCCGGAAATAATTTGACCTCTAGTGGTATTACTAGTGAGTATTCTTTGAATTGTACTAAATATTGTTTAATTACAAAAATAAAATAATTCTACCATACCTTCAAAACAAAAATTCACCAAAAAGTGCTCTAAATCTTGATTTTAAACCTGACGCCACCCTTAAGGATAGCCATGAACATATTTTGATAGGCAACCCTTTCAAGCCGTATTTGTCCATGTATGAAATTTAATAAAACAAAAATGTTTCATCCGGTAAACAGATGGGTGAATCAGATCTTAGACTATTACTATCATATAGTCAACCTTTCTTGATACTGAAGGAGCAGTTATGTTTAATTACCAGGATAACTGAAAATGTGTGCTTTTTTAATTTTGCGAAATTGTTTTGACTTATGAACAGCACTTATAGGCCAGGAATCGAAGCTTTTCACCTCGCAATTTTTACAGAATGGATTGATTTGCTTGAAAATTGGAGAATAAGTAGTGGATAGTCCAAGGATCAAAATGTATATGATTCCGAAAGGCGCTTTTAACATGGGGGTGGTTGCCACCCCATCTCGGGGGTGGAAATTTTTTATTTTATTTTGACCGCAAAAGTTGATAAAATTATTCATTTTAAGCAAAAAATGTTCTATACATTTTTTTGATAAAATTAATTGCTTTCGATTTATTCGCTATCGAAAGTGTTAGTTTTGTATAGATAAAATCAATGTTTTTCGATATACTTATTTACGATTCACTCAATTTTTGCTGTAGAAAAAAAATTTTTAAACCAAGTTCTTGGGAATTAAATAACTTACAACTTTATATTGAAATATTTTTTCGTATCTCTGATGGTAATCTATCTATTCTTAAGAAAATGACATTTTTTACCAAACTACAAAAATTCGTTATTCGTTTTTAACTCTAGTTTTTTAAAAACTAATCATTCTAAGCCAATCAAACTTCTAGAATCTATTAATAATACATAAATAAATAGGAACACATAAGGACCATGATTAAAAAAAACCGCTAACTTACATTATTATGTTTCAAATTGGATTTGTTCTTTTTTTTTTCAAAAAAATATATTGATTTTTTAACAGTGTTTTTTATTTTTATCTTAGAAAGTTTGTTAAAAAACGATTTTATATATTTTTACAAGATCTATAAGCCTTTTAATATTAAATCTTTTTAAAATCCTCAGTCGCAAAAAGAGAAGACTTTGAAATGGTTGGTAAAGGTGGTTTTTGCATGTTATTACAAGTTTTAATTGTCAATAGCTCGCTAAATTTTTGCCGTAGAAAAAATTTTTGCAAACCAGGTTCATGGGAATTAAATTAGCTACAATTTCATATTTAAAGATTTTTTTCGTATCTTTTATGCTAATCTTGCTATTCTGAAGAAAAGACCATTTTTCCCAAACTACAAAAATTTGTTATTCGCTTTTAACTCCATTTTATTTAAAACTAATCATTCAAAACTTCTAGAACCTTTAATAATACATAAATAAAAAAGACCAAATAAGGTCAATGACTAATTTTAATTAGGGTGGTGATTAGGGGGTTGCATGCGATAACTTTTTCGCTGAAAAAAATAGGGACTGAAATTCTTTTCGTTATAAGTCACTTAATTTGTGAGCTAGATACTTTTTTTTGATTTCTGGAGAAAGATATTTTTAAGTACTTTAAATTAGTTGGAACAAGTTGTCCTCGAAAAATGGATAGTTTTCGCGTCTTTTGACTTTGAAACTACAATAGCATTTGACGAAGAAGAGCCAACATATAATAAAGTATAGCTCGATTACTGTTGGTCTTAAAGAAAATTTAAAAAAACGGTTTTGTTTATTTTTCAAACGGAACATTTTTGTTAAGTAAAGTTGTTTTGATAAAACGAAAACTTTTGGAGTTATTAGCAGAAAACTTATTAAAAACATTGATTTTTTCGATATAAAACTAACATTTTTGATAGTGAATAAATTGAAAACTATTAATTTTATCAAAAAAGTATATAGAACGTTTTTTGCATATAATAAATGTTTTTACCAACTTTTGCGATTAAAATGTAATAAAAAATTTCCACCCCCGAGATGGGGTGGCAACCACCCACATGGTAAAATCGCCTTTTAGCATGATAAAGATTTTGATCCTTGGACTATCCACTACTTATTCTCAAATTTTCTGCAAAAATTGCGAGGTTTTGTCCTATTTTAAGCTTGATTACTTGGACTATTACGTAAAATACTGAAATACTGAGATGAGAAGTGTTTGCTTTTACATTTATATTTTAAAACTTTAGTGCAACTTCTGAAGTTTTACTACTTAAAGCTTATTTATAAAGATTATTTTTATTTTTATTCTTCTTATTACTTATTTTTATTGCAAGATCGTGAATTGTGATATATATGTGTGTTTTGTTGATTATCAGAAAGCGTTCGATAGAATAAAACATGACGAACTGATGAAAATATTAAATTCAATTGGTCTAGAGAGCAGAGATCGCCGTATAATAAACAATATCTATTACTAACAAACTGCAGCTTTTAGAGTAGGGGATCAGTTAACAGACGACATAAAGATAAAAAGAGGTGTGCGACAGGGATGTATATTGTCCCCATCATTGTTCGATACATATTCAGAGCACATTATGAACCTAGCGCTAACGGACATAGACGAGGGAATACTTATAAATGGAGAACGATTGAACAACATAAGATACGCTGATGATACTGTCAATTTTGCAGACAGTCTTGAAGGTCTGCAGATACTTGTCTCCAGGGTGACAGAAGTAAGTAGCAGGTTTGAGCTTGATTTTAACATCATAAAAACCAAATACATGGTTATAAGCAAAAATAGGGTACCACCTGGTCAATTACTAGTTAACCAACAACCTATAACATAAATCACCAACTTTTGCTATTTGGGTGCAAACTTAAATGAACAGTGGGACCAATCGACGGAAATTAAGATAAGTATCGAGAAGGCAAGATCAGCTTTCGTCAAAATAAAAAAAATCTTTAACAGCCACGATATAAAATTGGAAATAAAAGTTCTTTTACTAAAATTCTACGTATTCTCCGTTCTTTTATATAGCGTGGAGTCATGGACCTTAACTGAAGCATCACTGAAGAGAATCGAAGCATTTGAGATGTGGTGCTATAGACGCATGTTGAGGATTTCCTGGATAGACAGAGTTACCAACGAAGAAGTTCTACATAGAATGGGTAAAGAGCGCGAACAAGTAACCATAAAACGTCGCAAACTGGAATACCTGGGCCATATAATGCGCAATGAACAACGATATGACCTTCTTCGGACCATACTTCACGGTAAAGTGCATGGGAAAAGAGGACCAGGGCGAAGAAGAATATCCTGGCTGAAGAAGGCAAGAATTGCAAAATCATTGGTTATAAATAACCAGGTTTCATCGAAGTCATTTCTTCCATCAAGAAACCATTGAAGAAATTAAAATTAATTTTGTAATAAAAGAACTTTTTTAATTAACGTTCAGTTAGTAGTTGACCTTCGTCAGAGTATCTAATTACCTCTAGAAATGGTTTAAATAAAAATCCATGAAAAATGACGAGCTCATCTTTGCAAGCGCCTCTTTATGGAAGAAATAATTTTTCTCACTTCTAATCCGCTAAAGAAAGTTGCTTAATATAAAAAACTTTCAAAAGCATACCGTAACAGGAAGCAAGTAAATTTTACACAGTAAGTATTTTTAAAGTAGGACCATAAATTCAGAAATACAATCCATTACCTTGGGAACAACGCAATTTAAAAGAAAAGTATTCTTCTGGTAGCGAAAAGAATAGGGAGCAAGGACGGAGAGGGGTGGCACAATTTGATATCATTTTATTATTATATCCCGCAGAATATATGTGAAGCCACAATTAGGTGGTATGGTGAAAAACACAAAAACTAAAATTTAAAATTTACAATTTGTAGGGCTACGTCTAAAAATATTACTATTGGTTATACTTAGTTTATTTAATCTTCCTAAACCAAGAGAAATAATAATCAGACAGCTTGATAATTTTCTTTAATATTTTTTGCTTTTAGTGTACTTACGAGGTTTTCCTCGTAGCACATGGTTATAATAAGCTTAAAAAGTCACAACTTTAAATAATTACTTTTTAACATTCGAAATTTACTGTAAAAAAAGTAAGAGCATGGCATATGGGGCGAAAAGTCACCCCACTTTGTATTTGGGGTTGGCGATTTTTGATATATAATATATTAATTAGAAATACTTTAAAATTTCTTAAATTAATTTGTTTTACGTAAATTACCACTTCCTGTTGTTTACGTAGTTTTGCTTTTATACTAAAAAGCAAATAATTTTAGAAAATTTTCTTAGAAAAATACTTATCATTCAAATGTGCCTGTCTAAGGTTGACTAAATTATCTAACATAATTTCTTATTTACAATAGGTCAACTTACTACCTATTCATTCAAAGTATCATTATGGGCTAGGGCAGATCTGTAAAAATATAAGTAGGTACATTTGGATGTTGAGAGGTGACTCATATTTTTTTAAGAAATTGTTTGGAAATAACTCATATAATAATAACTGAGTTTTCCTTCTACTCAAAAAGGTCCGGAACGTTGTTTAAATAATCAAAATGTCAAAATACGAAGAAAAAATTTGATTTTTTTATTGGTTTCTTAATTATATCTTTAAAAGTATTAATTTTTGCGAAAAGTTGTAACAACATAAAAGTTGCGTAATTAAATTTCCTACAAGATAGGATTGCTTAAAAATTTTAAAAATTGTCACCCTTGTTGCAAAATAGCAATAATTGCGAAAAAAAACCATAAAAAAACAAGTATTCGCATTTTACTTTTTTCAACCATTTATGCTACACTTAGGACCTTCATAGTTCACCCAGAAAAACTCTATGATGAATTAAAATTTTATGCAAAAAATAATTTTGCAATCCAGCTTTCGCAAAAATGCATTTCTTCAAAATTTTGCAGGACTGAAAATAAAGCAGATAGCAACATCATTAAAAAAAAAAGAAGGACACTGTACCTTTCATTTGCAATTTGCACAATTAAAATCGGTTAATTAGCACGGCGCCAGAAATTTTTGTAAATCAACATTAATTTTTTTACTTATAAACAAATAAAATATTTTTTAAACTACGCAAACAAATTAAATTTATAAAAACTCATTGAAACGGTCTTTAAAAAACGTTTCTTGGTTAATCTCAAATATTCATAATTCATATCCGAGAATTAATAGTATATTATGCAACGAGCATTTAATGATGGTAATTATGAAGCGAGTATGAGGGTTACTAAACTAGCCGTATGCGGCGAGTTTCGTATAGAGTACGAGCTTCATAATGATAATTAAATGCAAGTTGTATACACTACTTTTTCAATGATCATTCACAACAAAACTATATTAAATTTATTAATTTTGTAACACAAATAAATTTAGTAGTTTGTCAGTTTGACGGTTTGTTTACATATTGAGAACTATCAAAGCGTATGTATTTGACTCGCCATTGGTCACTGCGCGTGCGCCACCTTTATCGCGAATGCAATATCGCGATTCTATTGGTTAAAAATCTGTATCTTAATGAAAATCTGTATCATAATAAAGTTCATTATGATACAGGTAGTGACATATAATTGATATAATATTATAGTATGAGAATAGAAAAACAATATTATAAACGCCCTGTATAGGAAAATAACAAAATATTGTTGTCGCAAGCTGGCGTGTGTAGCCTAAATTTAGTTAAGTTGTTATTGTATAATTGTATTATTACCGTCGAGCAAATCATAAACAATATTTTGGAAGATTGCACATATTTTGACGATTCCTATCCTTTGTGTTTTTAATATTTGATAATAAGATATTTGTAAATAGCGCCTGTAGGCCTGACCAAGAAAAATACTGCCACAAAAATATCACTTCAAACAGTCAAGATGTGACTTCAAATTATCAGTAGTAATTGCACAAGAGCTCCGAAATTATTGAATTTTTCCCGAGTGACACTTTGACAGTTTTAATTTCACGAGGCGAAGGCGAGTGAAATTATGTCAAAGTGTCACGAGGGAAAAAATTCTATATTAATTTCAGAGGTCGAGTGCAATTTGTTGCGATTATTTCATGAATAAAACTGTTCAAAACCAAAATTTTATTGTAATTTATTTATGTAAGTACCATTAAACACACAGTTTTTATAAATATTTGACGATTGAAAGTCATCACTTTTATAATTTTTAAAACATTAATTGTCATTAATGTCACTGAATGTATTTTTTCGTAGCAACGAAGGGCATCTGACGTAATATACTTAACGACGGGAGATTATCAAAAATTATCGATTTAGTTCAGATTTCTGTAGCTTTCTAGTGGTCAGAATCTCCTATGAATGAAATAATCATTATTGTTATTCATCCATTCATTATCACTTACAGTAAGAGCTAGTCTGTTATTATTTTTGTATTTCTCCCGAGTTACTAGTGTCGATTTAAATAAAGTACCTTTAATCTGGTGTTTCACTATCGATGAAAGAAGTTGTGCTGAGCGACCTTATTCATTTCTTTTCAAAAAAAAGTTAGGATATGTTCGGTAGTTTCACAAAAAAGTTATTTTTGTGGAATTAAAATATTAAAATATAACAAAATATATAGTAATATAATAATATATTAGATAAAGGTTGGTAGAAATTTTGTTGGAAATCAAATTATGTAAATCGAAAATTTTACATTTTCCAAATGAAAGACATAATTTGTTATTACAATACTATAGTTATTTTCCTAACTAGTGCAGAAAGTGATACTTTCACGCACGAGACTGCCGTTGACCGGAACGACACGATAGCGGATTCAGGAACAATATTTTTTCTAGGGCCTTACGTTTGGAAAAAAGCCACAAAAAATAGAGTTATATCAATTTTTATTTAGGAGTGAAAATACACAAATTAATTCTTTGGCAAGGTTGTCAAAACCAAACTTTCAATATGATTAGTTACCATGACGACGATATTCGTTTCCATGACGACGATTCAAAACGATTGTTTGTCCACTGATTTGACTTTTGAATATTATGTCAAAGTAATTCTATTTCAACGAATTATCAGTAGTAACTGCACAAGAGCTCTAAAATTCTATATTAATTTTAGAGATCGAGTGCAGTTTGTTACGATTAGTTCATGAATAAAATTGTTCAAAACCAAAATTTTATTGTAATTTATATATGTAAGTACAAATTAGTACAATTAAACAAACAGTTGTTATAAATATTAACTTGACGGTTGAAAGTCATCACCTTTATAATTTTTAAAACATTAATTTTCATTAATGTCACTGAATGTATTTTTCGTAGAAACGAAGTGCATCTGACGTAATATACTTGACGACGGGAAATTATCAAAAATTATCGTTTTAATTTAGATTTCTGTAGCTCTCTATTGGTCAGAATCTCCTATGAATGAAATAATCGCGTTAATTTCATTAAAACATGAACAAAATAAGATAAATTTGAAATAAATTAGTAAATATTATCTAAATAATAGTTTATGGCATGTATTATAATATATATTATAATGTCATATTACGAGGTGTTCTACACTCCCGCACGCCGTGCGTGAAAGTGCAACTTTCGGAAACAAAATGAATGCGTGAAAGTGACTGTTCTTGCACGGCCGTAGAAAATAGCTATTTGTATAACAAGGGAGAAAAGTGCTACTTTTTCTCCCTCGAATGTTTACTGCCCGAAGCGTAGCGGAGGCCAGTAATCATTCGAGGGAGGAAAAAGCACTTTACTCCCATGTTATACATATAATTTTTCCACCTTCCTCAAATATCAAGTAATTTTTTCATCTTCAAATAATTTATTTATTTAACTAACTGGCAAAATTTATTAGAGCACTAAAACTAACAAGTAGGTACTGTATAACTGTCAACTGTCGAATATAAGTCAAATTATTAATGTAAACATTGCTAAATCAAAATAACAATTAACCAGTCTGCAAAATACAAGGTGCTCAATAAATAAACGTTAAAATGTATAGATACTTACTTAATATATAATAGAATATTGTGTAGGGCGTCAATAAGTTATTTCATCAATGACATACCATGACGTCACTTTTACTTTTGCTCCCTAGGGAGGAAAAGTACTTTCCCTCCCTAGGGATGAAAAGTACGACTTTGCTCCCTAAAATCAGGTCAGGAAAAGTATACTTTCGGTAGAGGTAGGTGGAAATAGCTATTTGTATAACAAGGGAGGAAAGTGCTACTTTTCCTCCCGAGAATGAAGTTTACTTCCCGACGCGTAGCGGAGGGCAGTAATCATTCAAGGGAGGAAAAGGCACTTTACTCCCATGTTATACATATGGTTTTTCTACCTTCCTCAAATAACAAGTAATTTTTTCATTTTTGCTTAATTTATTTATGTAACTAACCAACAAATTTTATTAGAACTAAAACTAACAAATAGGTACAATATAACTGTCAACTGTCAAATATATGTCAAATTATTAATGTAAACATTGTTAAATCAAAATAACAATTTACTGTTTTTTACCATTCTGCAAAATACAGGGTGTTTTATAAATAAACGTTAAAATGTATAGATACTTACGTAATATAATATAGATATTGTACAGGGCGTCAATAAGATATATTTTATGAATGAAATACCATGACGTCACTTTTACTTTTCCTCCCTAGGGAGGAAAAGTACAACTTTGCTACCTAAAATCAGGTCCGGAAAAGTATATTTTCGGTAGAGGTAGGTGGAAAAAATATTTACTCTTAAGTACGTGTTGCTTTTAAAAACTATTTCTTCTTCTTAAGGTGCCTATCCGTTCCAGATGTTGGCGATCAGCATGGCTATCCTAACTTTGCTTGCTGCTATTTAAACAATTTACTAAACAATAAAACTATTTAAACAGTCACTATAAGTATAAACTTACTTTTGTCTCTTTCCTCACGACAATAAAAACTTAAAAACACCAACTAAACAATAATTATTAACAACACATTTGTTTGTCCAGGGCCGCAATATTCGATACTTTTTGACAGGTCATTGGCATGCCCAATCAGAGAAAACGTATCCACTGTCCTGCGCGTAGCACCAAAAATTTATGTTTATTTAAAAAAATTACTGACGCCGTGCTAATTAATTGATGTTCATTTTGCAAATTGCAAATGAGGGGTACGGTGTTCTGCTATTCCCAAAAAAAAAATTTCAACTTACTATCTGCTTTATTTTCTGTCCTGCAAAGTTTTTGAAAATTGCATTTTTTTGCAAAAGCTGGATTGCAAAATTATTTTGCAACATCTATTGAACCGCTCTTAATGAAATTTGCAATATTGTTTTATTATACCATACAGTTTTTCTGGGTAAAACCTGTATGTCCCAAGTGTAGCATAAATGGCTGAAAAAAGTAAAATAGGAATAGTTGTTTTTTTTTATGGAAATTTTAGTAATTCTTTCTTGTAGACCTAAAACCTCACATGTTCTAAATATAATAATATTGTGTGTCATCACAGAGAAAGAAAGATAAAATGTGTAATAAATGTAAAAATTGATTTGTTAATTTAAAAATTTTTGCATAGTATTATATGTATTTCTAAAATATGTGAAATTATTTTAAAATAAAACATCTTAAAATATTACCGCTCTTATATCATTCTAACAATAAGTGTACAAAAAAAAAACACTGGGGCAATAATTCGCGCCACCTAGTACAAGGTGTTTTAAAGTTGACTTGGGACTGGAAATGTTAAATTAAACTAGAAATTCAATATGATTGCCAGATTCTCATTTTATAGTCCTAAATACTTGTTGGAGAGCGGTTAATACTAATTGATTTACCACTACACAAATTGGCATCTCAATTAACATTTTCCCTCTAACACCTGTTATTGACAAAGTAGACTCACTATGCAAATTTAGTCTTTACTAATTACTTGATATACTGAAAGGCACAAGATGGACAAACTGAATGTTGTATTGCATTTTGCAATACAGTCGAACCCGCTTATTGAAGTAGCCTTCGTGTCAAACACAAATATTCTTATGACCAAGTTATTCTAAGAACTGATCATTGGTGGCTAGTAGTACCGAATATACGTAATAATAGTATATGTTATGTAAATAGTATTTATGTACCTCCATGTATATGGTTTTCGTTACTTTTATTTCAATAATACGCTAGAGTAAGTATTACTTATTTTATTAAGGGCATCAGCGCAAATATTTTACGGCTATCCCTACTTTTCTGTCTTTACACGGAAATTACGTGTAGTAAAATTCTCACTGGTATTAATTAATAATTACATTACTTGACAAACGTCATCCTTAACTTTAAAGAGATGGCTTTTGAATGCTCTTGGATAACTGTTACTTGTATAATTGCATTATTAACTCAGTTAATTAATTTGATAATTTTTTCACTATGTATTCAGTGACTGTAATAATTTATATACTGTACAACAAAAACTGATACTCAATCGTGAAAAGAGGAAAAGTGATAAAGTGATTTTTTAATAATACATTGTTACTATGGAACCCTTACAACTTTGAACATCTTTAACAACACAATACTTGGATCACATAATATCCTGGTGTATTATCTGCATGGATATCTTCCATAAATAATAAACAATAAATAACTTTTTATTAAGTTAACGTCTTAAATCAATTATTTATCAAATACACTATCGATATTATTTAATCAACAATTTAAAATATTCCCGATGCCATGTCAAATATGTAAAATTGTCACTGTCTTGTCACCATATTCTATTCGAGTCAGTGCGTTGTATGACAAAGATAGAGAATGTTCGATTTGGATAATATTATATCACCACGGACATGGTGTCCATTTTTTTCGAATCCTGAAAAAACTAATCAATATTTTTAAAAAATTTAAACGCAGAAAGAAAAACTTAATTATTTTCGAGGGCCGAAAGTCCCTTAGAATAAATAAAACGTTTCTTGTGAATAAGATATTTGAAATTAAAAATCACACTACATTTTCTTTTAGTTTTCCACCCCTTTAACTTATTAAAATAAACATTATCCAAGTTTTCATGGACTTTCGGCCCTCGACAAGAACGTAATCTTTCATTTTCCGCTTAAACTTTTCAAATATACTTATTAATTTTCTCACGATTCGAAAAAAAATAATCCCATTTAAATAGCATTGAAGCCGAAACTGTTCCGATCCCCTTAAAAAACCAAATTACATTATCTGCACTTGGAACTATGGAGACCTGGACAAACAAGTGAAAGATCAAATACAAAATGCAAATAGAATGACAGGACACCTAAATAACACTATAGTTTGAAACCGACATATTCACACAAATGAAATAAAGAACATATAAAGCCAGTGTAATACAGTGGAAGATATATGCATCAGAAATAACATTTTATTATTTATTTTATAAATAATAATAATTTTATAATAACATTTTGACATTAAAATTTGCAAATTCAAAATGGCGGATCCAAAATGGCGGATTTTTTCCTAAAAATCCTTAAAAACTAGTTGTAAAATCCGAATTTTTTTTATAAAACGTGTTTGTTTACACATTATATGTGGATATTTTTGAGAGGTTGCTGAACCTGAATGAAATTTTGATAATTTAGATTATAAAATGGCAGATCCAAAATGGCGGATAACTTAAAAAATAGTTGTAAAATCATAATTTCTTTACAAAATGTATTTATTTCTACATATATTTATGTTTGAGAGCTTTGACAAACCTAACTTAAATGTTAACATTATAAACTATAAAATGGCGGATCCAAAATGCGTATTTTCTAAAAAGAACATTTTTCTAAAACATTTATTTCTTTGTTTTTAAAAGATTGTTGAATCTGAATTAAAGATTAAAAATTTAAATTTCAAAATGGCGGATCCAAAATGGCGGATATTTAAATGAAAAACAAGTAGAATCCAATCAAACAAATATGGAATTTGGAAAGAACAAATTATTCAAAATCTATCTCTTCAATATCACCTCCAACTACGCTGACATCTTCGCTTTCTTCAATTTCTTGTTCATTTAAAACGGGACAATTCAAACAGTCTTGTCCGAAACAATGAGAACAAGCAGTGGTACAGAATAATCCAGCTTTTTTGCATCCACATTGACTCCCACAGCCAGTTTTGCATGCACAAAAAATCATTTTCAGCAGTTCACTTGGGGCGGGATCTTGCGTCACGGTGATTGGTGACATACCCGAGTTATTTTTTTTCCAGCCCCAATTGTCAGCTGGCAAAAAGATATTTAACCAAGCTTAAACTTGGTAATAAATTCGTTTAAAGTGAAGATTGGCTGCATCTTCAAAAATTGTTGCAATTGGATCATAAATGAAAAAGTTATTCTTAGTAAAAAGCTCTGCATACTCTAAAACTTTAAATGCAATCATAAAATAACAATTTTTATCAATTTTGTACAAGATATGTCAATAAATTAAAATTTCAGATAAGAGTAAAATAGCTATATTTTTCATAATACTGAAAATTGTTATTATGGAAAGTTGTTCAGAATTAAAAACGATGTGTCAATATGCAATTACACTCTTCTAATCGAAATATTGTGAACTATAAAGGTACATATTTATTGCGCGAAATATAATTTTTTTTACATAGCTCGTATAATATTGATAAAATTTAATATTTTATATTTGAATATTAAGTGTTAGACCATGCACAGCTATTTATGACGAATAACTTTCTTCATAAAATTAATAATAAAAGAGTTATAATAAATAATAAGTGAAAATTTAATGATGTTGGTATAATTAATTTGAAACAATATTTAAAAAAAAACAAATTTTCGATTACAAGGATATAATTACATATTGGAACATAGTTTTTAATTCCATAAAACTTTTTTTTATAAAAATTTTCGATATTGTGAAATATAAAGGTACTTTACTCTTGAGTGAAATTCATATTTTTTGACATACCTCGTACAAAATTAACAAAATTTCATATTTGTTGGTTGCATCTTATGTTATGTATGATGCAGAATATTTTATAGAGAATAACTTTTTTTCGTAAAACTGATATTAAAAAAGTTATCAATAGGTTCCAAGTTACGCAGACATACTGTATAAGAGCTAAAAAAAAATTTTTTGTTGATCATTTATTTATTATTAAATGTATTTTAGGTAAGTTTTACAGAAAAAAGTTTTGATCACTCTGTATATACATTTTTTCAGCTGGTAATTTTCGGTTTTTGTATTACATTTTTGTTATCTTTCTTAGTTTTCTCAAAAAGAAATTGTTTATTTCATTTTTGAACTAAAATAGTTCAGTGTTTTTTAAAGATTTCATCCTAAGCTTTAAAAAATATCAAAAAAATTGTATTAGATTTATTCAAACTTGAGTAATACCGTCTTAAATTGGTGGGAATTCTGTAAAACTACAAAGTTTTTAAAAATTACACTTTTTGACACATCGTATTATTTGAATTAAATTTTTGAGATTTTCTTTTGAATAAAATATCGTTTAGTAAGATGATTCAGAAATAAGCTGTGCAAATTTGAGAGTTTTATAAGTAAAATTGTATTAGTTACACATTTTTAAATCATTTTTAAACAAAATTCATGTAAGGCTTAATTTTTGCCCACACCGTACTTATGTCCATACATTGTATTTCTTTTTATTACAACCATAAGATAGCTTATTTCATCTTCTTTCATGTCCAATTTGAAAAATTTCTTTTGATCCATTAGTTAAAGAATTACATTAAAAAAACTCAACCGTTCACTTCTTCCAACGCTAGTTTACAGTGCGCCAATGTGTGTGAGAAGGGTGACTTTAGCGTTATAAATAAAAAATTGCAGAAGCTAGAGATTTAATTTTAGAAAAATCTTTATATAAGATTTTTTTTGTAAAATTTTCTGAATTTTTCAATGGTCAAGTCAGTTTTTTTCTAAAAATTATATTTTCGGAGTTATTTAAAAAATATCTAACTTCGCTGTTTATTTGTTTAATAAAAAACGAAGCACCTACTTCTCGAGTAGAACTTTTTGATATGTTGTTTATTAAACATTTCTTAATAAAATTTCAAAAGTTCTATCTTGTTTGATTTTTTCCTAAGTGAAAATCTAAATGCACTCCCCTATTATATAAACTAATAGACACTAAATATAATGGAATTACAACGCACCTACGCCTAATGGGGGAGACACGTGTGGTCAAAAAAATAGTGAAATTACCAATCGGCAGAAGAAGTATAGGCCGAGCGGGCAAAGGACGGAGGACAACCTTCCATAGAGGTATCAATGCGCCAATGATTCTGCAAAATTGCTTATAAAGGGGAAAAAGAAGGGAAAAAAATATTAAACTGTTTTCCAAATCCAATCTCAAGAGATGTCCAACTACTGGACACTTGAATGGGGATTAGATATGATTTTATACATTGTGTATATTTGATAAAAATCTGAAACACGCTACTGGTTAGTTGCTTTGCTATTTCATGTTAAAAAGTATATTAAGCACTTTCCAAATAGTAATTTGCAGACTTTTTCGCATGGTGATGTTTTTGTGAAACAACTCGTTTTAAATGAATAAATTTAACAGCTTGGTTTATGGAAACGGACGAAAAACGGTAAGAATAGGTTTTATAATAGATCACATCAATAGCTTCTTGCATCTTATATCCTTTCTTCAAAAGTAACAAAGACAAACTGTTTTGAGGTGAATGTGATAGCGGCAATTCTGAGAGTTTTGCAAAAATAGTTCTGTGATCACTTCGGTAATAATAATTGACATTTCCTTAACCTTTAACTACCCGCGCATCTAGTTATAGCATAACTACATGCGTGGCGTACTTTATACGCCACAAGGAAATACACTTAAAACAGTGGATTTGTTTATATTTTTATTTTGAAAAATACATTTTAGTTGTTCTTTATAAACCTTATTCGGCATCAGTGAATACTTTGAGTTAATTCTCAGTAAGCCAATTGGGATTTATAACTGAAATCATGGAATAACTGGATTCCATGATAAATAAAACTACTAATAAATTTTTTTTGAAATGTGATTTTTTACGGAAGAAGAAGTATTGTTTATAAAAAAAACATATTTTGTGCCATAATGACTAAAAAACAATTAAAATATGTACTTATATTATTACTTATATTAATATAATCGTGGCGAATATTGTCCACCACCGGAAACAACAAATAATAAACTGTAAATTACGATCTTCCCAGAACGCCGATTATAACGAAACTAAAACCAAATTGTAAAGCAGATTCCAGTAATAGGTTAGAGAGATAAACAAGGTCAAAAATTAAATTTTTAGATATATTTACAGTAGAATTCTTATATCTGGCGTACAAAATACGCCAGCGCGTGTAGTTAAAGGTTAAGAGGGTAGTAAATGCATTCATTTTTTTCGAATGCTGAAAAAACTGATAAGTATTTATGAAAAATTTAAACGCAGAAAAAAGAAAACATTAATACCGAGGGCCTAAAGTCCCTGAAAACTTCTATAATGTTTATTTTAATAAGTTTCAGGGGTGGAAAAAAACCAGAGAAAATTTAGTGTGATTTTTAATTTCAAATATTTAATTCAAAAGAAACATCTTGTTGATTCTAAGGGACTTCGACCCTCGGTAATAATGCAATCTTTCATTCTGAGTTTAAATTTTTCAAAAATAGTAATTAGTTTCCTCAGGATTCGAAACAAATTAATGCATTTAAAAAGCAATAATTCCAAATTTTGCGCCTATTGTCTTATAAAAATTATTATAAACATTGTTTTCTATTTTAAAACCTGAATGAGAATACTTTTATTATTATATTTTAGAAATAAAATTTTTTTAGAACTTTAAAATTATGTTTTACGTCTGTTTACTTATACAAATATTACAAACGAAAAATTACATATCAAACGAAATTTTAAAAAATAAATTATATTTAAAATTTATATCCTAGAACTAAACAAATTGTGGAAAATTTTGTCTAGTGAAGTGAAATATACAGTTACTCTTCTTTGCAAATTTGCGTAAATGAAGGCCTAACCAAACTTTACATTAGATATCAAACCAAAAATGCCGCGTCATTCAGCATGATTAATATGCTAATAGCGACACGTAAAAATAAACAATTCTATGGCCTGCTTAAATATCGTTTATTTTCCATATTGTTTTTAGATTAGAAAAAAAGTCGCGTGCACCGAAAGATTATTAGCTAGGAACAAAATATGTATAGACCTAAATAAAAAAGGTAAATAACTACAGATTATAGAAAATGTTTATATACTTACAGACAAAATTTTTAGCGATTTTACAGGAGAGACAAAAAACGAAAACATGAATTTTTAAAAATTTGTAGCGAAATGATTAGACCCTTTTACACTACTGTGATATGATATTTATAACATAATAAGGAATTACTGTGAGATGTATGCTTTCTAATTTTATTAGCTATTGAGAATCTTGAGTTTGATTGAGGAACAACCTTGAGATTAAACACCAGTGTTCGTAGAAAAAGGTTGTAACTCGCCTAACAACCATTTTACACTCTCCATATTAATTATTTTTTTCCGTTTAACTATTAAAAGGTTGTATGTTTTGAGTTATTTGCAATATAGCTATAGTATGATAGAATTGATCCAAAAGATGGCATAACCCAGACATTCAAAGTGAAAGTTATCCTCCTACACCAAATTGTTCTATATGCTCCACATAATGTTCAGAAAAAAGTCACAATATTTTGAGCGTCGGGTTTTGGGGGGTGAGGGGGGAGAAATCGGTAAAATCATATTTTTTTAAGTTTTTCGTCAATATTTCTAAAACTGTGCGGTTTAGCATGAATAACCCTCTATACAGAAATGTTCTACATTAAATTTGAAATAAAAAAGGTCCTTTGCATAATCCTTCTAAAATGAACGGTTCCAAAGTTACGGAGGTAGTATGTAATAATGGGTCCAAAAAAAAACCCAGGAATCCAAAATAAAACTTTTCCTCCTACACGAAATTGTTCTATATGGTCCACATATGGTTCAGTAAAAAGTTACACCATTTTGAGCGTCCGGTTTGGGGGGAGATGGGGGGAGAAGTCGGTAAATTAGTAGTTTTTTTTTTAAGTTTTTCGTCAATATTTCTAAAACTATACTTTAGCGTTAACAATGTTCTATACAAAAATGTTGTACATAAAATTTAAAACAAAAAAGGTCCTATACATAATTGTTATAAAATCAACGGTTTCAGAGTTATGGAGGGTGAAAAGTGGAGGTTTTCGATACTTTTTTATTTTTTGGGCAATTGATGATAATTTTGGGTGGTGAGGTTGACGTTTCTTCAAAGGCTTATCATATCACTAACATACCATCGGCCACTGAAATAGCAAATTAGATTTATAAAACACAATCCTGTTAAAGAAAATCAATAGGGAATTTTTCAAAAAATATAAAAAGTATTAAAAACCTCCACTTTTCACCCTCCGTAACTCTGGAACTGTTGATTTGATAACAATTATGTGTCAGACCTTTTTTGTTTTAAATTTTATGTAAAACATTTTTGTATAGAACATTGTTTACGCTAAAGCATAGTTTTAGAAATATTGACGAAAAACCTAAAAAAACTACTAATTTACCGATTTCTCCCCCATCTCCCCCCCCCCAAACCGGACGCTCAAATGATGTAACTTTTTACTGAACAATATGTGGACCATATAGAACAATTTGGTGTTGAAGGAAAACTTTTACTTTGGATTTTTAGGTTAGGCCTTTTTTTGGACCAATTATACTATACTACCTCAGTAACTTTGAAACCGTTCATTTTAGAAGGATTATGCATAGGACCTTTTTTATTTCAAATTTAATGTAGAATATTTTTTATAGAAGGTTGTTTATGCTAAATCGTATAGTTCTAAAAATATTTGCGAAAAACCTAAAAAACTACGAACTTACCGATTTCTCCCCCCTCTCCCCCTCCAAACCCGACGCTCAAAATGGTGTGACTTTTTTCTGAACATTATGTGGACCATATAGAATAATTTGGTAATGGAGGATAACTTTCACTTTGGATGTCTGGGTTTGGGTCTAGTTATACCATACTACTAGGAGAAAATTAGTTTTTATGGTATATTTAAACAAAATATCAACTCACAGTTTACAGAATTTTAATTGGAAATTATAAATTTTACAACAATAATATTCTATCACTATGAAAAAACCATGGTATAAAATATCTCAAATTTTTCGTATTTTTATTGCGTATCTGTAAATATTTAATTTTAAACCATATTACTTTATTACTTTATATTTTTACTGCTAATATCTATTTCATAATTAACATGTGTGTCCTTAAATGGGTTAAAATTTAGAAATTGCTTCTGATTTATTTCAATTACGGATTTAGGCTTGCCTGATGATTTGGCATATCGTATCATGGTTATCCATTAGTGTGGAGTGTGGAGCATATAGGACTCAACGTTTTTTCCGCTTTTCTATAAGGGCATGCATTGAATCACCCTCGTTTTGTGAATGTGCTCTTTCTAATTTTTCACTACATAGAAGTACGTAGCAAACACTATTCGATACTTATTTTGTCCACCGCAACTATCAAAAAGGAAAAAACTCCGTAAATCCGTTTTTAGTTTTATTTCGATAATAATTTGACTTATGAGATGCACCAGATGTTTGAATACGTTATAAATTAAAAATACGTGCAACAAAGTTGTAACTCATTTAAAAACCTTGTTAATCGTCAAGTATAAAGAAAGTAAATATTTTACATGGGGAGTATCCAGTGTTACTGCCTTTTTCACGCTAAAGTAGCACACGTAAGTTAAAATACAACTTTTTTCAATGGAGTATTAGCTTAACTATTGGGAATTAAACAATGTCCTTTATATTGACGTGTGCGCAATTTTTTGCTGAATTCGCCTGTGTTGAAATCTGAAAAAATATGTAACTTGAGTTACAACCTTGTTCGATGGGGGTGTCGAAATATTGTATATATACATGTGGAATGAAACTTTTTGTGCTGCTATCCTTAGCCCCAACTGTATCATAGGAATAGGATTTGTTTTCCGAATGCAATGTTTTAATGTATTATATAAATGATATAATCGGATTTTAGTCTGATCTGGACTATATTCTGGCCAGTATAATTTTCAAATTGAATCTCATCAAGGTAAGTATTCACTTTGCTAACGGCATGAAGACGTGCATTAGCATCAATATGTCATATCCAATATGGCTTTCAAATGGCAAAACATGATCTTTCTATTCTATTTTAATGTACATATCAGTTGGCATTCGCCTAATCACCTCCACGTTTTCGGTATGCCCTTGCGAACAACACAGCTTTGTAGCACTATGCCGCCACCACCAAAATAACGCTCTGTATGAGGTTACAACTGACATACTCTTCGCCAACTCTTCTGTAGACAAAGTTTTGTAAATCTGGCTTCCATATGGTGAGCGGTATGCCAGTTGTAACCTCATACAGAGTGTTGCATAGTACTATGGAGTGGTATTTCTTGTAAAGGAGAGACCGAACCTGTGAAGGTGATTAAATGAGTGACAGCTGATTGGTACATTAAAAACATTTTAAATCATGTTTTGCCATTTGCCAGCTATATTGGATAACAAATTCATGTTAATATACCATGACGGAGGTCTTCTTGTTGGTACAATAGTCAATACTTACCTTCTTTTTCTTCTTCAGATTCAAATCCACTAATGGATATTAGCGATCACATTTTCCATTAACTCTCTGTTTCTTGCAGTGTGTATCAGAGATTGTATGTCGTTAATCCCTGTCAATTGTCTTATGTTTTGGAGCCACGACATTTTCTTGCATCCTCTTTCACTCTTACCTTCAATTTACCCTCGTTTATAATTTGAAGAAACTGGTACTTATCGTTTCGCATGATGTAACCCAGATATGCCGTTTTCCTTTTCTTGATGTTATCGAGAAATTGGCGTTCTTGGTTGTTTCTTTTAAGGACATCTACATTTGTGACCTTCGCCGTCCATGGTATCTTTAGGATATGGCGATAAAGCCACATTTCGAAGGCTTCTAATCTGTTTATATCCCTCGTTTTGAGTGTTTAGCCCTCTACGCCATATAGCAGCACCGACCATACATAGCATTTAGTAAACCTTCATCTCAGTGTAAGATCGAAATCTGAACCTTACTTCCTGAATTTTACGAAAGCTTGTCGAGCTTGCTCAATGCGACATTTTACTTCCCTGTTCGATGCCCAGTCTTCAAAAAGCCACGTTCCCAGGTATTTAAATTTGCTCTATTTCAATGGACTTGGTATTTAGTGTTATGGTGGAGTTTTCAAATGCATCCAAGTTTCTGGAGATGATCGTGAATTTGGTCTTTTGGTATTAATTTCTAATCCCATTCGCTTACTGTATTCTCCGATTATAATGACAAGTTGTTGAAGATCGGCTATGTTGCCACAAATTAAGACAGCATCATCAGCATATCGTATGTTGTTGATGAACACTCCATTCAATTTGATTACATTTTTGCATTTTCCAAAGACTCATGAAATATGGCTTCCGAATAAATGGTAAATATAAGAGGGGAAAGCACACATTCATGTTGAACACCCTTTCTTATATGTATGTGTATATAGAATTGTCTATTTTTAACTGTGCTGTTTGATACCAGTACAAATGTTTAATGCATCTTATGTATTTTTGGTCTATATCAAGTTTCTTGAGAATCTGCATTAACTTGTGATGTTTAACACGATCAAACGCTTTTTCGTAATCTAAACGGCACAGGGACACGTCCTTCCTCTGATTGTAACAATTTTGGACCAACACCTGTGCTGCATACTTACCTTAATGAAATTCAATTTAAAAACTATATTGGCCACCATATAGCCCAATTAAATTTAAATCTGATTATACCATTTACATAATTATGAGACAATAAAACATCGCATTCGAAAAAGAAATCCTATTTTTATGACACTGGGGGTAGTACAAAAAATTATTTTATTTCACACGTTAATTTTAAAATATGTAATTTTTTTGTCCGTGAGTGTACATATCTTAGATATTTAATTATATTCTTACAGAAGAAACACTTTTGACCTAGAGCTTCTGCTAGAGAGTAAGAAATATTGTAGCGATATCTTTCATGATCACATTTACCACATATTTTACTAAAATCTGCTAGAATGTTAAACCGATCACATATGTGTCGATTATTGTTTGTAAATAGGCAAGACTGCGTTAACTTGGTATTCTTTTCTCATGATCATCTTTCAGTGCGTCACAGTTTTTCGATTCCTTTCTAACGCATTAAATTGTATGTGACAGAAAAAAAGGCACGTCGGTGATAACATTTCGTCGGTGACATTTATAACATTTATTCTAGTTATCCTAGTTGTCGATAGATGGAGCCATAATAAAAGAAATATTTTTTTTAATTAGATAATAATATTACAAATATAATCTCTATAATTTATAAGACTATACAAATCAAAGAAAATACCATTTTATAAATGCAAGAAACACATTTGATTTGTTTTTATTCCAAATTGAAATAAAATGTGACAACTGTCAGATTTAACTAAAATGTCATGTTAGAATAAATGTCATAAATGTGTATTATCCAATGAACTGTCAATACGGATGGAATGGCCCTGTCCCATTCAAATAGTGAAGCGAGATTGCCACCAACATACAAGAGAGAGGTTCTAGAGAGAGACAGACAAGGTGCTGGAGAATTTGACAGGCCGTGTAATTTGAGTTGCCTATATAAATGGACCCGATTGAATCAGTATTGACAGTTCGTTGAATGGACCTCATATTTTCATTTCAATTTTCAGGGCTGATTGGTAGTACATATTTCAAAATTTAAATACTTTTTTGTATTCACAGAGTAAATAGAGTACAGAGTACCATATTTGGTGTTTAAATCAGTTTAAATACTTTTCAGAATTGTTATTTGTATTTATCAAAACAAATACCCACTTTCCTAAAGTATTTGGGAGTTAAATAATTTTAAAACTATTTAAATACTAAATTAGTGACTGTTTTATATAAAGTGAAGAAGTAGTCCTTGATTATGTTTTTATGTTACTTTTATATTTAGAATTTTACTTTTATATTTCTCCGATTTAAGTTGATATAGGCAACTCAAATTATACGGCCTGTCAAAGTTTCCAGCACCTTGTCTCTCTCTCTAGGACCTCTCTCTTGTATCGTGGCTGCATTAATTGTCTTCCTGCCTATTCCATCCGTATTGACAGTTCATTGGTATTATCACGGACTTACCCTTTTTCCTATCATTTGTTACGCACTGAAAAATGATCATGAAATGGACAATATGTCCTAGATGTAAACGCGCAAGAACATTTTGTTTACGCCTTTTAAGCAACGATGGAATCCACTGAGACACATTATTTTTGATTTTATTTAGCTTAGAATTAATTTCAGACTACTCATTTCTGCCACAAGCACAACATTTTATTTTAAAAATAAGCTTTTATGTCGTTGAAAACACACTCCTCTATAGTCTTCGAATAATTTGTTAAAATATCCAGTCGCAATTTTAATCGTCAAAATTAAACTCTTCTTCAATTTTGATGAGCTTTGGAGAGCTGTTATTTAAGTAACTTTTCAAAACGATATTTAGAAAAAATTTGTTTTAACGCGTTTATAGAGCTAAACTATTTTTTAACTATTATTTTGTTAGTTTTATATTAATTTGATATTTATTTAATTTGTTACAAAAGGGTATAAACAACACATACAACAAAAACTTAGCTAATAATTTGTACAGAAACTGTCCTGTATAAAAGAATTCAATATTATGTAAAGGAATGTCACATTTAAGTCCCAGTAGAAAGAGGTCGCATTTGCGGTTTTTCACTTATTCGAACCGTAGTATTGTCGTTGTATTTACCAAAAAGAAAAGTATTTCAAGATTTCGAATAAATCCTCTTTTGTAGGAAAATGTCAGCCATTGTGGTTTTACCGCAGGCTTTTTTATTTATCTACTTTACTTCTACTTTTTACAAATCTGAAATTGAAACAGAGAATCTTTAAAAACCCAACTACCCATTTACATAGAACCAGAGCAATATATTTATTATCAAAGTTAATTATAATAAATCGGTATTAGTCTGGGCAGATTATAGGAGAATAGGCCATTTTTGGGAAAAGTTATTTACCAGCAATTTTATTACTGGAATCGAATCTTATGATTGAATATAACAGGGGTGGGCAAGATCCTTGATAGCCAGAGCCACTTTTCACAAGTTAAAATTTTTCGCGAGCCGTAATTAGAAACGTATTCAAAAAGTATGTAAAGAAGGTATGTACAGTTTTTAAACAGAACTTTTATGTATTGAAAACAGAAATAAAATTACGAAATATTTAAACTTAATTACATTTGTTTTCCTTATTCTTCTTCTCGTTGTCCTTATGCCCAATAAGAGAGTCGAACTTTGCTATCACCTATCCATCTTTTACCCATTTCTTCCACGCCTTCCGGTCTTCTTCCCATTTCCTTCACCTGTTGCGCTGTTTTCCGTCTCTTGGTTCCGATTTCCTGGATTTGTTCCATCCACTCCTTTCTAGGTCTGCTCCTTCTTCTTTTCCCCTGTCTCTTGGCATCTGTCACTTTCTTTACTAGTCTGTTCTCGGTCATTGTAGTTATATGTCCAAACCAATTCAGGTTTCTTTCTTCAATTTTTTAAACGCTATTCTTTACTTTAATAGTTTGCATCAAATCTTTAGACGTTAATTTGACTGACTTTTCTTCAATGCAAATGAATGAAAATTTGCAAACATTTCCATTTGCGGGAACAATAGACGAATAGTCAATAATTTTTTTTTATATTTATCAATTGTTTAAATAAAAAAAAAACGATTTTAATGGAAAATGCTTAAATCTTGTTTTTTACAATATAGAAACTTGAAACTTTTACGGATTGTAGCTAATGATATGAACTATACATAATTTCACTTTTTACGTTAACTGCTTACGTTATGCTTCATAAAGAAACAATAAAGTTTCAAATTTTGAACGCTCGTATAACATTTGTTTATATATATATCGGCATTTATTAGTGTCAAATTTCTATACGATACGAAACAAAACTTCAGCCAAAACTCGAATTCAAAAAATTCGTGTTTTTATCGTAGTCTTAGACACGTTTTGTGCTACAATTAACATTAGAATCCGTTTTGTCGTATTAATTAATTAAACGCTTTTCTTTAGTTAAATCGTTTGGGTCAAATCTTTGGACGTTAATTTGACTGCCTTTTCTTCAATGCAAATGACTAAAAATTTGCAAACATATGCATTCGCGGGAACAATACACGAATAGTCAATAAAATTTTTTTTTGTTTATTAATTATTTAAATAAAAAACGGTTTTAACGGAAAATGCTTAAATTCTCTTGTTTTTTTACAATGAAGCAACTTGAAACTTTTACAGATTGTAGCTAATTAAATGAACTACATAATTTCACTTTTAAAGTTAATTGTTTACGTTATGCTTCATAAATAAACAATAAAGTTTCAAATTTTTTGCCAATTCCGACTACTTTTCATGTTTGTACATCATATGTTTTATACATATTTTAATAAACATGAAGATATATTTTAATGTTTGACAAGTGTAAGACTAAAAAGTAAAAAATAAAAAATATGAAAAAAAGATTTTTAAGAAACGCTTTTCTTTAGTTACGAGTGACTAAAATTAAAGGTAATATAAAAAAATCAACTAAAAAGCAAAAAATAAAAAAAAAATGAAAAAATCTAACACATTCGTTAAAGAAAAGCGTAGTGCGAAAACCGTTTATTCGGTAACTAAAGAAAAGCGTTTCTTAAAAATATTTTTTTCATATTTTTTTTCTTTATTGGCCTCTGTCTTAGCATGTTTCTAATGTTTTCGTTCCTTTCCCTGTCCAATATTTGTTTTCCTTCTTTTGGTAATTCTTTAAAATTTGGTGAATAATTTGTGGTAGCACTTCTCAGTAATTCTTTCAGATGCGTTAATACTGATATGTGTTAGGATTTCACGAATTTCAAATGGAATTAAATGATCCATACAAGTACGTTATTTCTAATATGGAAATAATTCGACAAGTATCCTTTTCTAATTTAGAGTATGTACTTCGATTTTGGTACAAATTTCGAAAATTCGGTAATCGGCGTCGACTTATAGTTTTATTTTCAAGCTTCATCTTCTTGCGTCTCTTTTTAATTCTCCAGATGTTGCTTGGGTCATATATTGGTAATAAAAAATTCACCTTATGGACTATGTTTATTTCAAATGAATTCAGAAAAAAATGAAGAGACGATAAAATTATTTTATGTCCTAAAATAAATTTTGGACTTCTGTCAATATTCCTTCTGGCTTTTTTATTTACTCGTTAAGTTTTTCTAGTTTAATATTTTAACAAATATTTTTAAGTTGAGTAAAATGACTAAATATACAAATCGGTCTGGAGTGGGTTGATTACTGACTTTTATGCCGCGCAACTCTGAATATTCTTTCGCGCAGTTTTCGATTTGTCATATCACTCTTAGCTTGGATGGAAATGGAATTTGTTACAAATCTGCATTTGGTCTTTCATATTGAATTTGTTGTCAGTAATTTCAAAGACATTATGAAAGACATATGGAACGATAATATATTTTTTTAATTAATAACACAAAATTGAAAAGGATCTCGGGTACATTTAACGAGAGCCACAAGTAATTCTTCAAAGAGCCGCATGTGGCTCGCGAGCCGCAGTTTGGCCACCCCTGGTATATAATAATATAGGTATGCAAAGTCCGCAGATAGTGTGCTACTCTTTTTATAAGTAAAATGGCGCCCGAAAATCGTGTTTTTTCAATTTTTGCTCTATAACTTCAAAGATTTTAACTTTACACCAAAGACACCCAAAATAAAAATTCACCGTAATTAAATTCTGCGTAGAGGCGTGTTCTTCCCGATCTAATTTGACAAAAATTTTCCCCGAATAATGCGGGTTTTTTTAACAAAATCTTTAATTTTCAACTAAAATTTTAGATAAGTAATTGTTCATCGCTAATTAAATAACTGGGTAATATAAAAGCTCCTTCATATAGATTCTAATTCCAGAAACCTATGGAAATTGAATGAACAGTTTAGCAACTAAATTGTTAATTAATTTACGGTCGCTATAATAACCATAATAATTATGATACATAAGAATATCTATGATTGTTGTATAAAGAGACACTGTATCTATCTAATGTACTTTAGAGAATTGAAATTGGGCTATTTAAGCGGCCTCAGGAATATTTTAAATTTATAAACAATTTTTAGGCTTATTAACAAATAGAATATCTTGGAAAATATTAAATTAAATTTAAACATGAAAACTTTACTGGAAAAAAGCGGCAGGACGCTTCTTCTAAACGAAAAAACGTTTAATTGTGATAAGTGGTTCCTGAGATACGACCGGTCAAAGTTGACCGGCATTTACGGCAAATATATAAACAATAGGATCATAAATTTCAAACAATCACCTATTTATTTTTGTCCTCTTTCTCCACACGATTTTCCATATCTTTAAAATACTCATAACATGTATTATTATAATAAACGAGTGAAAATTGCCAAAAATTGCCAAAAATAGCAAAATTCCAATAAAAAATTAGGTTGGAGAAAATGTAACCTCAAAGTTCAAAATCGGTATACGTTAAAAAGATGCATATTCTCGGCTTCCCATGGAGCAATTTTCTTCATTCTTTTTTTGTTATCAAGTAACTCGAGTAGAGCCACCTATCTAACGCATTATTAAATGTCAAAGTTGCTCTTGTTTTTAACGTTAAAAGGTAAACTTGTAGTAAGTTTTTTTTTAAAAAGTCTACAACTGGAAAAAATATAAAATTATATATTATATTCAACTATTTTTAATGGCAATAAGCCACAATTTTACCCATACTGAAAGAGGAAGTCAGTAGAAAGAAAATACCACGATTAGTTAGTCAATAACCTATCGAGTTAGTACAAATTTTATATTTTAGTATTACTTATTGTATATCTATGTATTATTAATACTATTTATAATTTTAGTATATTAAAGTCAGAATTTGGTATTAGTTTTTTTAAAGTAAATTAAATGTAAGACCAAGTACTTACGATGTCGGGATAGTATCACGAGGTTTTTTCCTGGTTTTCCTCGTTTTTTCTCTCGTGATTTACTATGGAATCTCTAACACGAGAATTTTACTGTCATCGTTGCATTTGGTTGTCTTTTTAAAGACAGATCACATGCTATGATTTTTTTGTGACGGATATTCTTGAGTTGGGATTGATTTCATGTAATCGAATGAACTATCTTTTAGTAAAGTCGTCCCAGGAACGCAACTCACAAATATTGGCGATATGATTTTAAAGTCTTCTACTTTAAAATGTATAATATACGTCTGAATTGCCAATATAAATGAGTCAGATTAAATAAATTATTAGAAGTTTTTTTTTTACTTAGCAACAACATTTGTGTTTATTTTAGTAGTATTTTGTATTTTGACAACAAAACCCGATTTGGGCTTCGAAACGTTAATAAAATCATTTTTTTGGTAAAGTTGTGGCCGATTCCCATTAAAAATAGTTGATTATAAAAATGCCACAAGGAAAGAGCTTCAGAACAACATTATATTATATTATATATTAAATAAGCCTAAAAGTGTTCATAATGCACAAACAAGAAAAATCAAAATTTTCAGTAAAAGAAATTTTACAATAATTGTTTGAAACATTATTTCATATTATGAATAATTTTATATATACTATATATACTTTTTTAAAAAATTTAAACACGTCATTTTTTATTTAATCAACTATTTTTTCTAAACTAAACATTCCAAACGGGTCAAATTACATGGATGGTATCAAATATACCCAAATAAAGTTAATTTCAAGTGACAAGCTATTCATTTATATTAGGATTGTAACGACGAGGGTTTAGTTTTTACACTTCAAAAAGAAAAAATCAGAGAGCGACTTTATTTTCGTTCATAAGTCAGTCAGTTCTTATGCAAAAAATTTTTGTCAGAGTTTATTTGAAAGGTTTTTTAATGATCTTTGAAAGATGTCTTTTAAGTTTTCCCAAAAAGTTGCACCACATTCGAGGTATTTGAGATTAAATGTTCTCCATTTCGATGTTATTCGAAAATAACCACTCTTTAAAGAGCAATAACTGAGTGGTTGTTGGGTATACTTAGGTCTTTCAGACGTCAATCTCTTTGATTTTTTATTGGCTACAGTTTTGTTCTTAACGATTTTTTCTATAAAATTACCTTTTTTAAGTTATTCATGAAAAACTGTTAAAAAAGGTGCGTTTCTTCAATGAAAAATGCATCGTGTCAATCGCATATAACTTTGAAAGTGTCGATTTTGCAAAAAAATTTTACAAAACAAAATTTACTCAATTTCCATGGTTATTTTGATTAAAAAATTTTCATCTCCTAGATGGGGTTGTTTTCACCCCCATTGTAAAAGTGCACTTTGGCATAGGGTAGATTTTGACAAAAGTTATAATTACTACCTAAATCCACATTTTCAAGGAAATCAATCTTGATTCTCAAGATTCCACGAGAAAATGGCTGTTGATTGGACTATTTTCCAATTTTGCCCACATTATGATTATATGAAATTGAGCCACAATTTAAGCCGGACTCAAACGACTCGCGTACTTGGCGAATAATCGTTTCTTGTGTATACTTGCATGTCGTATGAGTGGGTTATTACTACAATTATTATTTGACTATGTATGCTTAATTAATATAATTATTAATAATATTTGTTTATTAGTGCAATAATTGTACTAGTAAACCACTTACACGACATGGGAAGTATACACAAGTAACGATTATTCGGCAAGTATACCAGTCGTTTGAGTCCGGCTTTATTTGTGTAATGAAAATTATACCTTTAATTACCTAAGGTTTGACGTAACACAAGCTAGAAGAACAATTGGCGGCTGCTTAAATGGAATACTTTGCAGCTCCGAAATAGGAATACAGCGAAAATACAATATCTATGAAACACTTATTAAAAGCAGCCTATTTCATGGAGCAGAAACTTGGAGAATAACTGGGAACAACAAGAAAAATTAGAAGCTGTAGAAATGGATGTGTTTAGAAGATCGTTAGGTATATCCCGTAGCGAAAGAGTTCGAAATGAGGAAGTAAGACGACGAATTGGAATAGATTGTTACTTAACAAGAGACATTGAGAGGAAACAGTAAATTTGGTATGGTCATGTTCAAAGAATGGAAGACACAAGATTACAAAAAAAGATTATGCAGTGGGTACCACCAAACCGCAAAAAAAACGTGGAAGACCCAAAAAGACATGCAAAGAAGGGGTAACCAAAGCAATGAGTACAAGGGATCTTAGAAATGGCCAATGGGATGATAGAAGTGGGATGATAGAGGGACGTGGAAGTTAGGCATCGAAAAACGTTGAAATACGTTCTAAAACTGATACATATATATAGGTTTGACGTTTCGATTTCCAAAATCGTTCTTAAATAAAGAAATTATTCTAAAAAAAATTTCAACATTTAAATTTTTTTCAATGGTATAAATAATAATTATACAGGGTGAAGCAATAATTGTGAAACTTTGGCTTAAATGAAAAATTTAATAAGGTTTTGTTGAATTACAAATTTATTAAAAATGTCAATTAAGTAAATATTTAATGTGAATTCCGTTGTTTGGTAAACAATAATACAGCCTATTTCTAAATTCTGCACGAAATTTAGCAAATGTTGTAGTAATAGGGCGACATGCTTGAGTAATTCTTTCTCGCAATTTCCCAAGTGAAGCAAGTTGAGTTTTATAAACAACTGATTTAGGGTAACACCATAGAAAAAAGTAATATACTGTCCTACTACAAAAAGTACTATCCAATGGTATAAATAATAATTATACAGGGTGTTAATATCAGCTGGCTTACTATGATTTTTGTATTTGTAATGCTATCTCCCGGACTATTATTTTAAATGGTAAGTGTCCGCTCGTACTTTTTTTTGTTAATTAAAACTTAATTTGCCATTTTTGCTTTAAATCAGTTGTTTATAAAACTAAACTTGCGTCACTTGGGAAATTGCGAGAAATAATTACTCAAGTATGTCTCCCTATTACTAGAAAAACATTTGTCAAATTTCGTGCAGACTTTGAAAATAGACTGTATTATTGTTTACAAAACAACGGAGCCCACTTTGAACATTTACTTAATTGACATTTTTATCAAATTTGTAGTTCAACAAAACCTCATTAAATTTTTCATTTAAGCCAAAGTTTCACAATTATTGCTTCACCCTGTATAATTATTATTTATTCCACTGGATAGAATTTTTTATAGTTTTTTCAATGATGTATCACAAGTAGGGGTTTGCAATTTAAACTTTTTTGGTTGTGGTGGGTGGGGCCTAGGGGGTTGATGGGGGTGAGTTCTCTTTCATGTCATTTTAGTTCCCCCTTACTATCCTAGAAACGGTTTCAAGCATTTTTCGTTTTCGGCTTTTGTTCGTGAGATATAGCCATTGTAAGTTTTAAAATTGACACACTGTATATACAGATGCATCTAAGACGTTAGTTGGCACTGCATGTGCCCTTTACATACCTGCTACTAAAACAGAAAAAATGTTTAAGTTGGGCCATGATTTTTCTATCTTCAGTGCTGAAGCCATAGCAATTTATGAGGCCCTGCAATATTTTAAAGAATCAGAAGATATATCTACAACAATTATTTCCGATTCACTCTCTGTTTTTCTTGCTATTCAAACTATAGATTTTCCCAATAACAATTCAAATATCTATATCCTACTAATTAAGAAAATCCTATTTGAAATTCATAAAAATAAAAGAAGAGTGAACTTTTTATGGGTTAAGGCTCATATAGGACTAACGCATAATGAATATGTTGATGGATTGGGTAAAAATCTATTGAGTATGGTACTTCAAATAATCGTAAGTTTTGCATATCTGATTTAGTTAACACTATTAAGCATCGAGTTAAAAATCAGTGGAGTCAATCAGGCGAGATCTTTGTAAACAATCCAAATCTCAGTATTCACTGATTCAACCTTTTGTTCCAAATATATATTGGTTTAAAACTTATGTAGTACCTCGAAGATATATAACAACATTAATTAGAGTGAAGTTTGGACATGCTTGTTTCCTCTATATCTATCAAGAATTAAAGTTTTTGATTCAAATATTTGTACTGAATGTCAGAAGGTGGGTGATTTGAATCACGCTTTCTTTGAGTGCACATAATACATTCCATACACCTATAATTTCATCGAAGATTTAATAAAATATAATGTTTTTCCACCTTTCAATGTATCCCATCTATTGTCTCTGAATAGCAAAAATATATATGATTGTTTAATGAAATTTATCTGTGAAACTAAAATTAACCTCTAAGCTTTTAATCCTGATAATTTGGTATATTATGTTCATATGAAAAAAGAAGAAGATGTATAATGAAAAATGTGGTGAGCAACTTGGACAATCCATAGCGGCCAGCTGCAGCTTTTGAACTGAGTAGAGAGCTGTGGAAGAGTTTGCTATGGAACTCTAAGTACCTCATTGCCTTCTCTATGTATGAATAGAAAACAAAAGTTGTGACTGGCTAATTGACACCCAAGTCTATGCCATAAAACAAAAAAAAAATTAGTTTGTCTTTCATTCTTAGGAACTATTGATTTCGATAATTTATTTCAAGCGAGAACAAATTATTATAACCAACAATACAGTGATGTATTGTTTAAAATCAACTGTACTTTAATTAATGTGTAATAATAATTTATAACTTATTTTAATTTAACAATAAATTTTACATGTACATTGACATTATCCCAAAGCTATGACTATTCAGTCAGTTTGTAATTAAAATACATAAATAAACATAATTTACTGTAACGAATTATTTACGTAATAATATGATGAATAGAGATGACGAATAATTATTTACAGCGTAAATATAATTTGTATTTTACGGACAGTTTTAGTATCTACAAACGGACGCTTATCTAACAATACCAGGGCCGATCTGTTTGGTGGTGTTTTAGGTGGATGTGAGAGGTGTCATTCAAATTTTTGCAGAAAAAAAATGTGATAATTTCATTTATAATAATTTACTTATCCTACCTCTAACTAGGTCCGGAACATTAAAATATATATAAGAATTACCAAAAACATCTTTTATTTTTTATTTTCTTTGCCTATAACTACGTAGAGTCCGGATTTATAAGCATAATGCTTATGGTAAATAATAAAAGCAGGACTAATTTCTTTTTAAATATGGACAACATATGCAGAAATAGGTCATTTTGACACCCCTTTTTATACTTTTTTGTTTTTACTTTATCGTACTACATACGTAGTATAGTATAATAGATAAAGTTATAGGATCGTGCACAAAAAATTTTCAGATTTCACTTTTTTTCGACGTTTTGGGTCCCCCTGAGTCTAAAAAGCAAATAAAAAAAAACATGTCGGAAGTATGTACGTATAGTATTTTTACTACAAAAGCGATATTACGTAGGTCAAAATTTTTGACGTAAGAGAACTGTCAAAACAGTAGAATGTGACTTTTCATTATTGCCATGTTTATTATAAAGTAAAAGTATTATAATATAGTAAAAATACTATACGTATGTACGTACGTTACGTATGTACGTATTTACGTATGTCGCCACCGCCCAGCAAAAACTACTGGACAGATTTCGATGAAATTCGGTATGAGTAAGTTTAAGAGAATTTTGTCGAAAAACTAAGCTTTTCAAAAAAACCTCACAAAGGGGGGCCGAAATAGGGGGTTATTTAGGGCCCATTTTTGCAAAGTTCGACCGAAACGAATAAAATTTAACTCAAAGTTAGCTCATCGATAAGTAAATAGAAACACGGAATTTGACATTTCCAAATTCAAAATGGCGGCCAAGATGGCCGACCGCCCACTCGACAAATTTCCCTACCTATCTAAAAACTTGTTTAAGATAAGTCTAATTTGAAAAAGTCGTTATATAGCCGAAAGATGGGGCTATAAGAAGAATATTATCGTTTTTCATAAAAATTTATGGGTTGCCTATATTTAAGGGGTCAAAATTTGACAAAACTTTGAACTAGATTTTCTCAAAAATGGCTCCAAGGAATTTGTTTATTTTTTGATATATTTTTGATGTCCTATCTGTAAATTGAATAATATTAGTCTGATTTCTTAACTCCCCATAGGAGGGTAGTTATAAATTTTTTATAAAAAAATATTCAAGTGCCCGTAACTTCCTTTGTAATATAAACTAAAATTTAAAATTTTGCAGACATATATGGTACTTTATTATCTATTATCACAATAAATTTTACCCAAAATATGGCTTCGGGTTGAACCGGAAATGAAAAAAAAAATTCTTAATTTTTTTTAATTTTTACACATTTTGAAAGAATGTAGAATTACCTTTCCAATGACATTAAACTCTACTTTTTGAGTTATTCGTAGTTGAGAATTGGCCATTTTCATTAAAAAATCACACCTTTTCGAACGGTTTTTTGTGAATACCTTAAAAACTATGCATCGAACTAAAAACACAATATAAAACATTTTTTAGATCATAAAAATATCAAAGAGATACGTTCCTTCGTAAACGTTCTATTTATAATACAAAAAGAGATATGGTAGGTGAAAAGAGTTTGTTTTTTCGTGCATGCTCAAAATGGTGTGTTCAACTTGAAATAACAGAGGAACCGTAAGTTTTAGGTTTTTAATACTACCAAGGCCTTTTGTAGTGTTTGAAAAGGCCTTTAAAACGAGCACCGTTAAATGTCGGTGACATTCAAACTAAGCGAAATATGGTGCAAAAAAAATATATGACTAATGTACTTTAAGGAAAAATGAGAAGAAGATGAATGGTTTTTGTAAAAAATTGGATAACATTATAGAATGCATTTTTGAATTTTCTTAAAAACCTTCCTTTTTCTTGTAATTCGAAAATAAAAATGTTCCACCCTCGAGAAGTGGTGGGAACCGCCCCCATGATAAAAGTGCCATAATATATAGGATATACTTTGAATTAGGAGATTGGGCTATTCCCAAAATTTCAATAAAATCCATGCAGTAGGATAGAATTAGGAGGTAATATCTTGTTCTTAATCTCGCCCATTGACTGGCGTAATACAAATAGAATTAAATGCAAATATTGTAAACTATTTTGCCCGGTTGCACCAACAGATCTAAATCTTTAAGTCGAGAATATCATAAGAATTAACATAATATAAATATAATATATTACAATAAGAATACCATAATATAATAATATATATAATTGATGATATGGTAAGAATCTAAAATTTGGTGCAACATAATAGGTCTGGATCCCGCGTATGAAAAAAAAGTTGATTAATAGCAAGCTGAAAGTTTGTTAATAGCTTAAGGGTGTCTATTTGGATAAACTTTGATATATGGGAACACTGTAACAGGGGCAGTTTTAATTGTGGAACAGGTTAAAAATTTGGAACGGTCAGACCACGAAAACGGCACATTTATTTTGTCCGACAGAACAGACTTTAACTCTCCGAACAGAGATTAAACTCTCATGCAAATATCAGACTGCTATTTATCACCTGTCATAATTCCTGTCATTTGACATATTCTACATGTTCCACTCATTAAAACGTCCATTTGGTGATAAATAGCAGTCTGATTTTTGCATGAGAGTTTAATCTCTGTTCGGAGAGTTTAAGTCAGTTCTGTCGGACAAAATACATGTGCCGTTTTCGTGGTCTGACCGTTCCAAATTTTTAACCTGTTCCAAAATTAAAACTTCCCTTATTCCAGTGTTCCCACATATCAAAGTTTGTCCGACTAGACACCCTTAAGCAATTAACAAATTTTCAGCTTACTATTAATCAACTTTTTTTTATACGCCGGATCCAGACCTATAAGTAATATTCAAAGAGGCCCTATCTATAAGTAGAGCTTAGCTAAGCTGGATCTTAAGATCTGTTGGTGCAACCAGGCATTTCTCAGAAAAATGAACTAATTTGAAATGAATGTATGACTATAATATTCTATTGATTGATGCAACAATCTATATATCTATAGTGTGTCCCCGAAATATGGCATCGAAAATTTTCTCGAATGCAGGAATAAGTGATGCGTAAAACCATAAAATATTTTCAAGTATACAAGGTGTTTCTAAAATATCAAAATAACGAGTAACTTTGGTCTTTTTATGGAATGCCAGTATCTTGTGCGATAACGATAATAGATCGGTACGCTAAAGTTCTCGGGCAGCCCTTCCGTCCAGCGTTTTTTAAAAAAAGTATGTCTTTTTTAAATTCTTGTGCTTATTTGGAGCTTTTTTTTTATATAGTATTATCATTTTTATCCAAATCTAATTCACTGTACCTGTCAGCCTGAATCGCGTTGCTGAGATTATACGGCTGCAATTTCCACTTTGTTAATGAGTTGATGTTCTTCTTCTTTTAGTGCCTATTTGTTTCGAATACTGGCGATCATTCTGGCTATAAACATTTTGTTGAAAAAATGAGAAATTTTTTTTCATTAAAGCTCCTTTAAGGGTGCAACTTTTTAGAGAAATGTTCCCTAACACTCCATTTCCACCGGTACCAGTGATAACTAGGTGGGGTACATGGTTAGATGCAGCTTTATACTACGCCTAATATTTCGAAAATTTTAAAAGCTTCGTATTGGAACTTAAAGATACTGCTAGAAAATCGATTAAAGATTGTCAGGATGTTTTAGGTGGAACATAATTACAAAACAATCTTGCTTTTATCAAAAGCAACTTTTGTTTTGTGAGTGAAACAATAAAATATTTGGAGAAACAGCAGATACCGTTAGTTGAGTCCATCCAAAAAATAAACAGTTTTGAAAAAAAATATATAAAGTTTCCCTGGAAAAATTGGTCAGATAATTTAAACGAAGCTCAAAAATGTATTAACAAAAAAACGAAGGATTTTTTAAGATGAAGAAAATATTTTTAGTTTTAAATGGAGAACATGTTGAAGATAGGGCAGTAGTGGCAAAGTATAAATATGCACTGATAACCCTTGTGGACCTTCAAAGAAGCTTTTCGATATACAAAAATGTTTTGAGTGACACGCGCCGAAACTTTACGATGGAATCTTTAGTTATCTCATGCTTTAAATAAAAATGGTATATAATATGTTTTTATTTTATTTTTATTTTTAAATCTACAATAGGTACTTACTGGTTCTTAAACTAAGCTTAGAAATAATTATATATAGGGTAGGTGGGGGCAAAAATACGCACGCGGCAAAGGTACGCACTTACATTTTTCAGTAACTTTTTATATGTTGGCGACAACATCTTGTGGCATATGTTTGTACTACTCAGTAGCATTGGATGAGAAACTTAGGCGGAATCAGGGCGAATACAACAACAAAAATGAGGTAATAGTTATTTTCCTAACAAGTGCAGAAAGACATTCTTTTCCGCACGCGACTGCAGTTTGCCGAACGACGCGAAGCGGGGGTTCGGCAAGCAGTCGAGTGCGGAAAAGAGACTTTCTGCAAGAGTTAGGAACAATATTTTTTCTAAGAGTCTTTAAAAAATTACCAAATCTTAATTAATTAATTTAATTAATATGAAAATACATACACAAATTAATTCTTTGACAAGGTTGTCAAAACCAAAGTTTCAATATAATTAGTTAGCATGACGACGACTGTTATTGTCTACCGATTTGACTTTCGAATATTATGTCAAAATAATTTGATTTCATCGAATTGTCGCGTTAATTTCATTAAAACAGGAACACAATAAGATATACTTGAAATAAATTACTAAATAATTAGCCCAGTCGGGATACCATTTGACCTTGCATTAGGAGCTGACCCAAATTTAATTTTTCTAATCTTTAGGGGGGGTCAATAGTAGTAAAATTTAAAATCTCGACTGAATTTGACCGTTGCGTTAGCCGCCATCTTGATTTTAAACGAGAACTGTCTTTGCTCAATATCTCCGCCATTTTCAACTTTTAGACAAAAAAATATAAAAACTGAAATTGTTGAAAATATGATTTTCTATAATTTAGTTTATTGTAATTTTTTTTGTGCGGTCCATATTTTCCGAGTTATGGGGAAAAACAGTGACAGTTAAAGCATAATAATTGATTTATTGAATTATCCCGTTTATTATTACGTTTACAACAAATTTTAACCTATACAAAAATGAAGAGAATAAAATTTTGTACAATTTTGATCTCTTTCATTTTTTTGATAAAATTAATATTTAAGGTAGTACGTATGCGTTGAAGGCGCGAGCGTAAGACCCGATTGATTTTTAAACAATGGTTTTTGTTCAATATCTTCCCCACATTCAACTTTTCGACAAAAAGTGTAAGAACTGAAATTGTTGCAATTACAATTTACTACAATTTTTCGAGAGAACCAGTGGCGGGTCTAAGAGGGGGGGGAATGGGAAAATTTCCCCCAACGGGATCCAAAATTAAAAAACAATTGTTGTAATATTAAAATATGTTAGCTAACATGAAACTTAATTATCGACAGACAAATTTAACCAATAAAACCCGCTAGTTAATAAAATTAAATGAACTTAATGCATATAAGTTATAATTTATGTCTTTTATGTACTTAGTTTGGTTGGTGATTCATTGGAAGTTTCAAAAATTGTGTAAAAAATAATTCTCTTTATTTTTGTTTATGTACAATTATGTCGTAAAGTTAATAATAAATGAGACAATTCAATAATTATGCTTCCCCTCCGCTTCGACTATTTTCCTCCTTAACTCGGAGAATATTGATCGCATAAAAAAATTCTGGAAAAGAAATTGTAGGAAATTGCGTTTCCAACAATTTTAGTTCCTACCGTTTTTGTTGAAAAGTTGAAAATGGCGGAGATATTAAAGAACAACGGTTCTCCTTTAAAATCAATATGGCGGCTAATGCAACCGCGGAATTCAGTCGAGATTTTAAATTTACACTACTATTGATTTCCCCTAAAGGAGAGAATTATAAAATTTTTGTCAGCTCGGACAAAAGATTCAATTCAGTAATTATGCTCCCCCCACCACTTTTTACTATTTTCCCACTTAACTCGGAAGATATCAACCGCATGAAAAAAATTGTTAAAAAAATTGTAGGATATCATATTTGGAACAATTTAAGTTGAAAATAGCATAGATATTGAACAAAAACAATTGCTACAAAATCAATCAGGTCTTACGCTCGCGCCATTATCGCATACATACTACCTTAAATATTAACTTCAGCAAAACAAATTAAAGAAACTAAAATTGTGTAGAATTCAACTCTCTCTATTTTTCTATAGGAACATTTTTGTCGTAAAACTGACAATAAACGAGATAATTCAATAATTATGCTCTATTTATATATAACTGTCATTATTTTCCGTAATAACTCGGAGAATATCGATGGCACGAAAAAATTCTTAAAATAGAAATGATATAAAATTATATTTTCTACAATTTCGGTTGTTATACTTTTTGTCGAAAAGTTGAAAATGGCGGAGATATTGAGCAAAAACTGTTCTCGTTTAAAATCATGATGGCGGCTAACGCAATGGCGGAATTCAGTCGAGATTTTAAGTTTACACTACTATTGACCCCTCCTAAATATTAAAAAAATAAAATTTGGGGCAGCTCCTAATGCAAGGTTAGGCCTGTTATTCGTCTAACCCGACTGGACTAAATACCTAAATATTAGTTTATTGCATGTATTATAATTACTTTAAGGCCATATTAACATGTCTAAATTAACACGCGTGCGGAGAAGTAAAAACCGCGTGCGGAAAAGTAACACGCGTGCCGGAAAGTGACACTTTCTAAAGTAAAATGCGTGCGCGAAAGAAGACATTTTTGCACGCTCGTAGAAAAAAAATATTTTGTACCTTTTGATATAATTTTTCTTAAAAATTGATTGATTCTAATTCTTAATCTTTCAAACTCAGAATATTATTAGTTGCGCATATTGAAAGTTTATTGTTAGAAGACTTCTTCTATAATATGACAGTTTGAAGTTCACATGTGCATAGTTTCATATTAAGGTTAGATATATTATTCGTTGCCGGATGGGGCAAAAGTACTCACACAAATGGGGCAAAAGTTCGCAGTTCATGTGAGGCAGAATTGGCAAATGCATGTTTCAAGTCAATCTTCAAAATGAATATCAAGTTGAGCTTGATATTCTATCAGCTAATTTTGTTTCGACTGCAAAATGTCTCAAATCAGTAAAAGTACGCACATGCGTACTTTTGTCCCATTAGGTAGGGCAAAGGTACGCATTTACATTTTTTTTTCAACAAGTTATCAACACTACAAAAATAATATTGAAGAATTTCCATTTGCCTAATATGATTACAAAACACTTTCATCTATACTCTGTGCCAATTCAAGCATTAGGAGATTCACTAGAGATGAAAATTTAGAAAAGCGTACCTTTGGCCCCACCTACCCTAGGTACTTGAAGATTATTTTCGTAAAAAAATGGTTTGTCAAAATTGATATGCTTAGAAGCAAAGTATTAGAAAATTTCAGTTTTACTGTTATTTATCTTAAAAATTAACTATACTTTTAAGTTATCAGCTCTCTCCCTCTCTCTCCCTTAACGTTTTTTACTTTTACACGACTATTGAAACATAGTTTTAGTTAAAGGTTGAAATAAACTTGTAAAACATATTGTATTTCAAATTGAAAAGTTTGAAAAAGTTTTCATGGAAGTATAGAGTATCAACAATAAAAAGGTACAGTTTAGTTGAAATGTTTGCTCGTTAGTTGGTAGCAAGCAATAAAACTTCAGACGGATATATATGAAAAATTTGCAAAAGGAAAAGGAAAGTTGCGCCTAGGGACAAATTTTCCTTCCAGTAAAGGTTATGTTCGAGATTTTCAATTTACTTTTTGATCATAAAAAATGTAATACAAAGCTTTTTATCGCTACAAAATTTTAAAAAAATTACTCGATACAAATTGTTTCGAAAATAATTCGGTCTGATGGAAAAGAAATCTTAAAAGCTGTTTTAGAATTGAAGCGGCGCAAAGTAAACCATTTCTGTTTTATTTTAATGCTACTTAATAGAAACTTTTTGTATTTGTATGATATATTATGTTATCGGCCAAACCCGAATTCAGGACAAACTAGTTTGGCCTAGGTCAAACTAGTTTTTCCTAAACGCGTTAGGATAAACTAATTTGGCCTAGGACAAACTGGTTTGTCCTAAATGCGATAGGATAAACTAGTTTTGGTAGGCCAATAGTAGGTTTATCCTAATATAATTACAGAGACTGCAGGATAAACTAGTAAGGCCCAATATAAATATTATAGTATACCTACCTACAAGTACAAAGCCAAAATAAATAGATCAACTGAATAAAATACTCTGTAATTGGAAAATATTAATTTTTATTAAAACAATATAGACCTGGATCCCCTTTACCAAAAAAAAGTTGAATAATAGCAAGCTGAAAATTTGTTAATAGCTTAACGGTGTCTAGTCGGACAAACTTTGATGTAGGGAACACTGGAACGGAGGAAGTTTTAATTGTGGAACAGGTTAAAAATTTGTAATGTCATACTACGAAAACGTTTTATGTATTTTGTCAGACAGAACTTTCAATTGAATTGTTATCATTTCATTAAACTCTCATGCAAAAATCAGACTGGTGTTTATCACCAACTGGGCTTTTTAATGAGTGGAACACGAAGAACATATCAAATGACAGGAATCATGTTGATCAGTAATAGCAGTCTAATTTATGAAAGGGTAACAAATCAATTGGATGTTCTGACCGACATAATACATGGGACGTTTTCGTAATCTGACGTTCCAAATCTTTAAACTGTTCCACAATTGAGGAGTTTGCTGTAAGAAGGGTGCAGCTCCATATTTGGTAATTGTTGAGAAATTGAAAAAACTGTTTTTTAAAAAAAGTTTTTATTTTAACCCGAAAGAAATAATATCAATCGATGACAAACAGATTTAGTCAATACTTGAGACTATTTTGAAGTAGATAATTTTTGAAAAAAATAAGAAAAAAAATTTAAAAAAAGTTGGATCTGCATATTTCTTGCACCAAACACGTGAAATAATACTTCTTTACCACCATTTTTGAAAAAAAAAACAAATTCTTAACAAAAACTCTTTTATCTAACAATAAAACACTGAAAACGTTAGTTTCCTATACTTCCACAAAATTTATTACAACTAAGTGACTACAGCTGTTTCGGCAGAGTGCCTTTCTCAAGTGATATAGTTTACAATGTGTTTGCCTTTTTAAGTCTTTAACTGAAGAAGTTGAGGAGGGGGAGCTGTTTGTCTCGAGTTGGTCATTCAGAATTATATCCTTATTTTTCAATTTATTAATTTTCATAGATTCTAAACAAGATAGCTTAAGGCCTTTATTTTGAATATGCAGAGTTTGAAACTTTTCATTGAAAGAATGATTATGATCTAGAAGGTGAAGTGCGTATGTAGAAGTGTCTGTTTTTCTATTGTTGAAAGCCATTTTGTGTTCTGCTATCCGTTTGTCAAAGGTTCTGCCAGTTTCACCGATGTAAGTTTTCGGACAGTCACCACACGTTAGTTTGTACACACCACTCGGTAGTTGCTTTCTCTTTCGGCTTTTATTGTTCTTAATATATTTCCTTAAGTTGTTGTTAGTTCTGAAAGCTGGTGTTATTCCTTTCTTTTTTATGTATCTGGCTATTTTTGTTGTTATCTTGCCAGTGTATGTGAGAGAGCAGAATGTGCTAGGCTCTTTCTGTGGTGGTGAATACACCAAGTTTCAGGGCTTTCTTATGGAGTTTTTGGTTTAAAATTTTGTTAACTGTTTGTTCGTTATAGCCATTGTTTACTGCTATTTATTTAATTATGTTTAGTTCTATCTCGAAGTTATTTTTGACAGAAATTTCCATGACAAAAATTCCCTGACAGAAATTCCCATGACAAAAAATAACTTCGAGATAGAACTAAACATCATTAAACAAATAGCAGTAAACAATGGCTATAACGAACAAACAGTTAACAAAATTTTAAACCAAAAACTCCATAAGAAAGCCCTAAAATTAGTGTATCCACCACCACAGAAAGAACCCAGCACCTTCTGCTCTCTCACATACACTGGCAAGATAACAACAAAAATAGCCAGATACATAAAAAAGAAAGGAATAACACCAGCTTTCAGAAATAACAAAAACGTAAGCAAATATATTAAGAACAATAAAAGCCGAAAGAGAAAGCAACTACAGAATGGTGTGTACAAACTAACGTGTGGTGACTGTCCGAAAACTTACATCGGTCAAAGTGGCAGAACCTTTGACAAACGGATAGCAGAACACAAAAGGGCTTTCAACAATAGAAAAACAGACACTTCTACATACGCACTTCACCTTCTAGATCATAATCATTCTTTCAATAAAAAGTTTCAAATTCTGCATATTCAAAATAAAGGCCTTAAGCTATAAATGTATACCATTTTTATTCAGTTGCAGTGCGAAGGAAAAACAATCTTACTTTTCAATTAGAATACGGAGCGCAGTCCAGTACTCTGAATCGCGATTTTCGGCTCTTATTGGAGCCTCATCGGAGAAAACGTAGGCACTGTTCTCCATACCCTAATTGACCAGCACCGAGAGCTTTTCCCACCCATTGCAACCGAAGTGAAGGCATTAGGTGACTAGCGTCATCTGGCAATTGAAGGATGAAGTAGTTTTCAATCCTAATAGCAAAATTAATAATATTGAAAATATTAAAAATATTACTAAAAGATTTTTAAATTGAAAACTTATTGGTACACTTGTCTTCACTGCAGCATCCATGTGCTTGCATATTGTAGAAGCCTTGGAGGTGTCACCATGAAAGTGTACCAATAAGTTTTCAATTTAAAAATCTTTTAGTAATTTTTTTAATATTTTCAATACTATTTTTGCTATTAGGATTGAAAACTACTTCATCTTTCATCTTTCATCTTACTACTTCATCAGCCTTACGCTATCTTTTTTAGAATCTATGGAAATTAATAAATTTAAAATTACGGATATAATTCTGAATGACCAACTCGAGACAAACAGCTCCCCACTCCTCAACCTCTTCAGTTAAAGACTTAAAAAAGCAAACACATTGTAAACTATATCACTTGAGAAAAGCACTCTGCCGAAACATCTGTAGTCACTTAGTTGTAATAAATTTTGTGGAAGTATAGAACACTAATGTTCAAGTCTCAAGTTCAAGTAACAAGTCAAAACAAATCAGCTGCCCTGCTGGCCCAGCGTCAACAAAAGATGACCTTGCATTCCACGGAAATTACCGAACATTCACAATCGTTTGGTGCAAATAGGATGCAGGTCCGGAGCTGCACCCTTCTTGCACCGAACGACTGAGGAGGCAGATCCATAAAGACGTAGTATACATAATTCCTTTATTTATTATCGGATCTGCATCGTTCTTATACCAGTCAATCCGCCAATTTTTTTAATTATGGTATAAGTTTCCACCCAAAACGGTTTAAATATGGAGCTGCATCCTTCTTACAGCAAACTCCTCAATTAAAACTTCACCGGTTCCACTGTTCCCGTACATCAAAGTTTGTCGGACTAGACACCGTTAAGTTATTAACAAATTTTCAGCTTGGTATTAATCAACTTTTTTTTGGTACGCGGTATCCAGGTCTAATAATGATCGTCGTTAAAACTAACGGAGACTTGGTAATACAAACAATCATATTTATTATAAAAAATAATAATAATAAATAATATTATAACAATAAGTACTTATCGAACACTGATAGAATCAGGTCTGAACTTAAATTTAGTTACTTTCAATGTAGGAATGAACTAACTGAAATGAATATCTGTCCGCCCAAATAAATTTATATTATTTATAATTAATTTTTTCTACAACCGTGTTAAAAATGCAATTTATCTACTCTATGTCATATTACGTATAAGTTTTCAGTTTGTGAAAACTGTCATTATAGATAACAGTGCGTGAAGGGTTTAAAGTGTGCGTGAAGTAACAATGTATTGTTATGATCTGCTTCTTATTAATTTTATATTAATTATTATTTATTTGATTAACTATTTAATTGTCGCAAATAATACATAAAAAAATGAATAAAAAATCTCAGGGTGCCTTTTTATAATATTAAAAATTGTCTAAATTATCTTACGTTATACTTATCTTCTCTCGTGGTTTCAGTATCTCTTAGTTGATCCTAATCGGGATAAAATAGGGAAAAGAAATAAAGCAAAATATAAAATAAACATACAGAATTGCCTTTTATTTATCAAAATCGATACTCTAAAAATCTATCAAATCTAAAACCTGTGGACACAGATGTCCGAATGAAATTTTTACCATTTAAATTTATTCTAGTTAAAAAAAACATTTTATCGGTTTGTTCCCGATGACTTTGGTACAACAAAATAAACAAAACCAAATGATGTATTCGCAAGATTAGCTGTACTCCCTATTTACTTTCTGAAATATTGGAATTTTAATTCCTACGCTTTTTACTCAAAATTTTAGTTTCCGAACATAAAAATATCTTTCACATAGGTTGACTGACCTTTTGCTTCACTCACTCTGATGTTTTCTCGTGACCCAAAACAGCTCTCCCTCGTTGACTATGTTAAAGGCTACTCATCAAAGCCCTCTCCGTTCTCCAGCTTTAAAACTATCAGCATACCAGCACCAATTCTCCAACAAGCCGGGCCTCTTTTGACACGTACTCGATTCAAACAAAACTCCAAAAATTCTCTGCTCTCCTTCTCACAATAATCCAGAATCAAAGAGGTATTTCGTCTCAATTTGATCTGTCTCTCGTTCCACTTTTCAGCACTATTCTCCACTATCAAACAACCACTGGTACTTGCTAACTATATATCCACGAAAACATCGAACCTCTCCTCAGCGATGCCAATAACATAATACCTTCTTTTTCAAACTCCCTCAATCATTCAAACCACTTTTCCCCTTCCAAATTGCCAAGAATCAGAATCATTTCTCTTTTCCATTCGACAAACAAACAGTCATTCTTTCTAAATTATTCCGATCATCCTAATTACTTTCGGTGAATTCTACAACATTTTACTTGGGGTGAAACAAAGATATTAAAATTCCGAACTTTCTTTTAAACCATTTTTCTAGAAAATGATAATTACCTCTACCTGTGGATTCTATAGTTCCCGTAATAAACAATCTTTTTCCATTTTAAACCTAAATACATCGTTCTTTTCACTTTAATTATTCACAAAAGTCTTTAATGGTTCATCGGAAAGCTCATTAAAAAAGAAATCCACTTACATCCAAACTAAATTCTAATAAATATTTACAGATCAATATACAGGGTGTATGTTGAAGAAGGAGTCGCGGAAGAAGACGCATCTCCTGGTTAAACAATTTGAGAGCTTGGTTTAATTGCACTTCTGCTGATCTCTTTAGAGCAGCGGTATCGAAAGTGCGAATTGCCGTGATGGTTGCCAACCTTCTTAAAGGAGATGGTACATGAAGAAGAGGATACAGGATGTATCAAATTTATGTGCCCGCGTTATTTAAAAAAAAATTAATTTAATTTTCCTTTTGCCTTTGGTTGATAAATTGAAAACACAATAGTATTTTAAACGGGATTTACTTCTTCGCACACTTTCAATGGGTTTTTTGGCACACTTTCATATAATCAAATATCCTTAACTTTCGCGTTGTCATGGTGATGACAATATGAGCAATGACTTACAACAAAATTTTGACAGTTTTGTTGTTTGAATGTAGTTAGGATTTTTAAATGTCAAAGTTCTAAAAATTGTAGAATAGAAATGAATTCCAGTGACGAAGAGTTACAGTTTTTTTATTTGTTTCTCGTAGATAAAATATTGTATGAAACTGTGCGTGAAGTACTTTTTGCGAACTAACGCGATGTATAGCACTCGCTCCGTTGTCGCTCGTGCTCTAAAAATCGCGTGCGTTCGCAAAAAGCATACTTCACGAAGTGTTTCATAAATAACTATTTTAGCACTTCATAGGAGCGTTAAAAATTCTACTTTAAAGCACTAGTGCTTTAAATTTTTTAAGTCACTGCAGTTAAAAGTGAATTGTCAAATTGTGAAACGTCAAAATATTTATATTTCATTTATTAACATTAATATTAATAGTACAACTTGCGCAATTTGAAAAAGGTGGTTTAAAAGGTTTTTTAAAATTTAATTTAAACTGTATTATTGCATTTTTAACACGTTGGTAGAAAAAACTATTAAAATTTGTTAGAATATACAACAATAAAAGTAAACATAGATAGTAGATGTTATTCTATAGTTGTTGTGATTTACGTATTGACAGTATAGGCAGTTTTGATGTAATGTCAAAAAAATATAAAAATGGAATATCAGTCAAGTTCAAGTAAAAGTTTTTGTAGGTTTTTACTGCAATTGAGAATGAATAAATTATAATTGCTGATATACAAGGTGTCCCAAAAGTAGCGCAACGGTCGAATATTTCGCGAACTAAACATCGGATCGAAAAACTGAAAAATACGTGTTCAATCGTTTTCAAAAATCTATCCAATGACACCAAACACCAACCTCCACTACACCCCTTGGAAATGAGGTGGGACGTACCTTTAAAATCTCAAATAAAAACCCCCAGTTTTTCTTGCAGATTTGGATTCGTTACGTGAAAGTAAGCAACTTTTATTCAACACATTTTTTCGAACTGTGGATAGATGGCGCTATAATTGGGAAAACCGACTTATCCTGATACCATAGGTAAATTATAGACACGGTCTAATATCTCGAGAAATACACTTCCAAATGAGAAACCAAAAAAAAAGGTTTTTAATACTTTTCTAAAACCTATCAAATAACACCAAACATGACCCTCCTACCCACCCCCTGGAGGTGGGGTGGGGGGGTTGTTAACTTTAAAATCTTAAATAGCAACCCCCACTTTTTATTGCAGATTCGGATTCGTCATGAAAAATTAAGCAACAATAATTCGAAACATTTTTTAGAATTGTTGATAGATGGCGCTTTAATTGGAAAAATACGATTTATTAGCGCCATCTATCAGCAATTTTAAAAAATGTTCCGAATAAATGTTGCTTAAATTTCATGACGAATTCTAATCTGCAATAAAAAGTGGGGGTTGTTATTTAAGATTTTAAAGTTACCACACACCCCCCCCCTCCAGGGGGTGGGTTGGAGGTCATGTCATGTTTGGTGTTTATCGATAGGTTTTCGAAAACTATTAAAAACCTGTTTTTTGGTTTCTCATTTGGCAGTGTATTTCTCGAGATATTAGACCGTTTCTATAATTTTTTATATATTATGGTATCAGGATAAATCGTTTTTCCCAATTATAGCGCCATATATCATCAGTTCGAAAAAATGTCTTAAAAAAAAGTTGCTTACTTTTACGTAACGAATCCGAATCTGTAAGAAAAACTGGGGGTTTCCATTTGAGATTTTAAAGTTACCCCACACCCCAACTACAGTGGGTGTAGTAGGGGTTGGTGTTTGGTGTCATTGGATATATTTTTGAAAATTATTGAATACGTATTTTTCAGTTTTTTGATCCGATGTTTATTTCGCGAAATATTCGACCGTTCCGCTACTTTTGGGAGACCCTATATAAGACGTTTGTATAAAAAAATATTGTATGATATACGTGTTAAAAAGTACATTTTTAAGGCACTCATGTGAATTGCAGAATGAGCGAAGCGAAACTTTCACATGCGTGCCTTAAAATTGTACTTTTAACACTTATATCATAAATAACTATTAAAAAAATTTTTAAATAAATTATACACCAAAATGTTATCGCATTTATGACATTACCTTAAAAATAATCACTATTTCTTGCGGCCTTTACATGATCATGTGTAAGGGCGTAATGAAACGGAAAATTACTCACGCGATATTGACGAAATATCTAGATACCTATTCTGATATTCGCCTTCAGTATTTTAAAAGTGGAGGGGATATTGACAATATTACTGATCATCAGTAATATTATCGTGTAAGGGCAGCATTAAAGATTTCAAAACGTTAAAAATTTACAGGGTATTTCATTTGAACTAAGAAAGTTCAGTATTTTCAGTATCTTCAGTTTTGGTATTTTTAAAGGTACCTAATAAAATTCTCAATATATTTCAAAGGCGATTATCAATCTAGTTGAAAAATTACTTTATTATTTTATAATTTTTTATACTGATACATAATCGAAAAACAAAAACTAATAATTTAAAAATCCACAAGGAAAAAGTTTTCCTGTATCATTTCCTGTATTCCATTTTCACTTGCCGTCTCACTTCCAACATGTGAACAAGCCATACCTAGCTCTTAGATGTTACCTAGGGCAAATTAGATAATATTTTAGACATCCAGGCTTAAGGTAGCATTTTATATCAATGTTTCCTTGACGGACTACTTTTACTGGGCTTTGACCCACATATTTTTGTGTAATACTATCTTGGTGGTTAAGCATGTACATTGCACGTAAGCACTGATGATGACTGGTAAACCAGTCGAAAACTAGTTATGTGAATTTGATGTGGCCCTTTTGAGGTTTTTTTAAATATACCTTTTATACAGGATTTATTGTTTTTTTTTTAATAATTTAACTTAAGTTATAAGTTTTTTGTTCTATAACTTCTAAAATCAGTTTCTTGTACCATGTTTTCCACTAAATATCTTATACCTTAAAATAAACCAGATATAATAAAAATTATACTTTTTGGATTGTTTTGTTCGAATTGTGGTGCTATCGTGGAATCCTAAAAGTATCATGGGTTTAGCACATTTCTAATGAAGATGTTCTCAACATAATGAAATCAAAATGTCTCCTCATAAACACCAATAAGGAGAAAAATACAATACTTTTATATAATACAAGGAGAAGTGGAGGGAAAGAGATGGATTGGTCGAAAGATATCATGGCTGCGTCATATTAGACATTGATGTGGTCCCATAGTATGTAGAAAAATTATTTCCTGCAGCAGCCGATAGATGTTTCAGGAAACTGTAAAAATGGTAATGGCTAACGTCTTAATACGGAAACGGCACCTAAAGAAGGAAAAATTTTGTTTTGATCTTTTGAAATACAGAAATCGACGAGAGTAAATTCCTGAAATAATGCTCCTACCTAATTGGTATGACGATTTTATTTTAATAATGATTTTGAAAACGGTTCCCGGATTAAAAATAGAAACTTCAAACGAAAACAAGAAGTATAATTTTTATTACAATTTATTTTGGTTTATTCCCATGTAAAATTCTCATAAAATATTCCTTGTATGCCTGTTTTAACAATAAACTCACGTTCTAAAGGGAAAAACGGGTTTGAAAACTTTGTGATACAACTCGCTATTGTTTTGCAGAATATTCTCTATATACATCTATTTTGACCTATAAACATTTACAGCATAATACTTTACTTTTATTTTCCTTATCTCATTGTTTTCATTTCCTATATAAAAGGAAGCAGCGGTAGAGTAGGTTGCGGACGAATCTTAAATATATGACGGTTCTGGAACACCATTTTTAAGAAACTATTGCAGAAAAGTTAAATGATTTATGGCTTTTGTATAATCCGGTGGGTAATAGAGAACTTATCAAAAGTGTATAAACCAACAGTAGCTATAGTAGCTAGATATATTATACGTTTTGAATAAAAGTATGATATGATATTTAAACTTTATTCATAAATTTATATGCTATCGGTTTACAACGTTCTCCGTCTTCCTATACCCGTTCGCTATTCCTCTCTCTCTTCACATTGATCTACTTGCAGACCTCTTTGATCAATGGCTTTATTTATTCCTTCCTGCCAAATTTTCCTTGGTCTACTTCTTTTTCTTCTACCTTGCGGTTTCCAGTTTTGTACTGGTTTTGGGATTCTGTCCTCATGCATTCTTTGTACGTGACCAAACCATCTTAGTTGTACTTCGTTGATTTCGTCATTTATTGCATGTGTGACCATCAATATTTCTCGTATCCTTTCATTATTGGTGACATGTCCTCTTCTTGATTTTCCTGCAGCTCTTCTCCAGAAATCCATTTCGGTGACCTCTAACATTTCTCTTGATTTTTCCTTCATAGGCCTTACTTCGCAGCTGTATGTTATGATACTTTTCAATACGGTATTATAGCTCCTTTTCTTATATTGATTGTTTATCTGCTTGTCCCACAGTACTGAGTTTAGAAGCGCAACTGTTTTCCTGCCCGAATATTTCTTTCTTTCATGGCTCCGTTCAGTGTTCCATCATTCGTGATTTCCATACCCAGGTATTTATAGTCGTTACATTTACTGACTGTTTCTCTTCCGTCTAGTATCAAGTCCTGCTCAAACTTTATTCATACCCGTTTTATTTTGGGGTTTTTGTTAAATCTAATAAGTGTCAGTACTTTATAACTCTTATTTTTATTGTATATTAATAACAAACCTAGACTATGGCGTTGGGCTTCCACTACAATAGTCTAACTGAATTTAACCCGGCATTTGTCGCTATATGAGATTTTCTCTCACAGTTTCAGAATATTGCACACAATTTTTCCCTGATAAATTGCACATACTATAGTTCCTTCTACCCTCCTAATTATCTCTCCTCTACAATCTAATAGACTCATGTGCTCAGACGGTGGTTCAGTTAACTATGTATGGCCCGATTGTTAGGTCAGTGCGCTTCACGTAAGATATTCTCTCATCGCGCGACCACCGTGTACAATATTATTTAACATTATATTTTAACATTATTTTATTTTGTATTTGCAATATAAATCGTGTAAAGATAATTTGAGAACTTGCCCCAATGCAGGACAACTTAAATGGAGCTTCGCAGGCCACACTGATAGACAAAAAGACCAACGTTGGAATTCAACAATGCAACATTGGATACCTTACCAAAATAATCGACCGAGAGGAAGACCACTTATGAGGTGGGTTGATGATATTAAAAGTCCGATGGAAGGAGTTGGGGAGGCCTATGTCCAAACGTGGACGATAGAAGGCTAAGAAGATGTTTTCTGTAAAATTTTCAATTTCAAGCTGAGCAACAATTCCCTCTACTGCTGTATTTCGTGCGTTATTCTTTTTATACCATGCGTTCGATTATTTCTTGTTTGAATACAAAAATTATTCCAGAGTATAGGATCAATTTCGTACAATTCTACAAATATACAATAATATAACGGTCTTTCGTTCATTCAGATGCTCATTTTTGAGGTTGAAAACAAGTGCTTAATCAAATATAAACTCTCTACGACTATTTTTAGAGCGTAAAATATTTTTTCTACGAGCGTGCAAAAATGTCTACTTTCGCGCACGCATTTTAGTTTAGAAAGTTTCACTTTTCCGCACGCATGTTACTTTTCCACACGCGTGTTACTTTTCCGCACGCGGTTTTTACTTTTCCGCACGCGTGTTAATTTAGATATGTTAATATGGCCTTAAAGTAATTATAATATAGATATGTTAATATGGCCTTAAAGTAATTATAATACATGCAATAAACTAATATTTAGATGTTATTTACTAATTTATTTCAAATATATCTTATTGTGTTCCTGTTTTAATGAAATTAACGCGACAATTCGATGAAATAAAATTATTTTGACATAATATTCGAAAGTCAAATCGGTAGACAATAACAATCGTTTTGAATCATCGTCATGGAAACCAAGACCGTACTCATGCTAACTAATTATATTGAAAGTTTGGTTTTGACAACCTTGTCAAAGAATTAATTTGTGTATATATTTTCATATTAATTAAATTAATTTTGGTAATTTTTTAAAGACTCTTAGAAAAAATATTGTTCCTAACTCTTGCAGAAAGTCTCTTTTCCGCACTCGACTGCTTGCCGAACTCCCGCTTTGCGTCGTTCGGCAAACTTCAGTCGCGTGCGGAAAAGAATGACTTTCTGCACTTGTTAGGAAAATAACTATTTTCTACGAGCGTGCAAAAATGTCTACTTTCGCGCACGCATTTTAGTTTAGAAAGTTTCACTTTTCCGCACGCGTGTTACTTTTTCGCACGCGTGTTACTTTTCCGCACGCGGTTTTTACATTTCCGCACGCGTGTTAATTTAGATATGTTAATATGGCCTTCAAGTAATTATAATACATGCAATAAACTAATATTTAGATGTTATTTACTAATTTATTTCAAATATATCTTATTGTGTTCCTGTTTTAATGAAATTAACGCAACAATTCGATGAAATAAAATTATTTTGACATAATATTCGAAAGTCAAATCGGGGTAGACAATAACAGTCGTTTTGAATCATCGTCATGGAAACCAAGATCGTCGTCATGCTAACTAATTATATTGAAAGTTTGGTTTCGAAAACCTTGTCAAAGAATTAATTTGTGTATGTATTTTCATATTAATTAAATTAATTGATTAAGATTTGGTAATTTTTTAAAAACTCTTAGAAAAAATATTGTTCCTAACTCTTGCAGAAAGTCTCTTTTCCGCACTCGACTCCTTGCCGAACTCCCGCTTCGCGTCGTTCGGCAAACTGCAGTCGCGTGCGGAAAAGAATGACTTTCTGCACTTGTTAGGAAAATAACTATAACATGTTTAATATTTATCGAGGCGTGGCGTAGGCCATTCGTGAGATAATCGTGCTGCACGAACATCTGTTTACATTAGTCGTGTAGCACGGGTCAAGTACGTAAGCGTGAGCCACGTTCGTTACTCATTAGTAATGTCAACCCGCCTTAATGCTAAAACCTGAGCCATTGGAGTACAATAGGGGGTTTATCGCCAGACAGAACCAGAATGGACTCACCGAATCTCATTGCAACAAGTCAGGGTTGATTGTGATATTTCTCTTTTTAATAGTGCTTTCGCAAGGTATTTGGAGGCGAATTTTAGTCTGCAAGGCTGTTATTATAATATGCACTAAAAAGGTCACTATATTATCATCGACTTAATTATGCTTAATATATTTTTAAGCCATCGCACTGGGTAAAAATAATTCTTGCAGTCAAGAAGGCAGAGACGAGTTTCCTATTAAATTATTGTTATTAGTAAAAATAAAACTATATCTAAAAATGTAATAGCGTACCTTAAGGCAGCGTTTCTCAACGTTTTACCATTTGCGCCCCAATATTCCATAATTATTTTCACCGCGCCCCCTCGTTCAATAACAATATATCTATGCAATAATAATATACCTTGAGCAGCATGAAACCTAATAAACTAAAAAGACATTGGGAAACGCTTCATAGTGAGTTCATTAACAAACCCCGAGGATTCTTCGAGTTAAAATTAAGATGGCGTGAAAAGCAAAAATTAGTTTTAATAAAAACTTTGACTGTGAATGAAATAGCTTTACTTGCCTCTTATAAAGTCTGATATTAAATAGCCAGATCCAAAAAGCCTAACACTATTGGTGAAGATCTTATATTACCAACTGCAATCAAAATTGTAGAAACTGTGTTTGGAGATAATTTTGCTAAAAATTTGGAGTTTATACCTCTATCAAATGATACTGTTGCCCGCCAAATTGGTGATATAGCTGAATATGCACAGGATCAGCTAATCAGGAAGTTGCGTGGAAAGCCGTTTTCGATTCAGCTTGATGAGGCAACAGTAGCAATAAATATGCTCATTTTATTGCCTACGTTCGATTTTGTGATGGCAGATCAGTAGCAGAACTACTTTTCTGCAAACCAATAGAATTGATAGCAAAGTCGCTTGCATTATTTGCTATGTTAAATGATTATAGTAAGTAAGTAAGTAAGTAAATGATTATATAGATGAAGCAAAAATAGAGACACTGTATGATCAACAGAGAAGCTCTGGCTTGAATATTGTGCTAACTACGGTTGTAAAAATAGCTAATTATCTACATAAAAATGAGACCTTTGAAAACTAGAATCTTTTCTGTACTTTGCAAAGACATGGATGCGGTACATTCAGCATTATTATTTTATTGTAAGGCAAGCTGGTTATTACGTGGGAAATTTTTACAACGTGTTTTGAATTAAGACATGGAATCGCCATTTTTCTAGAAGAAGAAAAGAGGCCGCAAGCCAAGATGTTTCACGATGGTTTATTTTTGATGAAATTGAGTTAGCTAGTTGATATATTCGAGAAACTAAATATTTTTAACTTACAACTTCAAGGGGCCAATACGCATATATTTGATACGAATGATAAAGTTAACGCTTTCTGTAGAAAATTGAAATTGTGGAGCAGAAATTTAAAGCAAAAAACCTAGAAATATTTGAAAATGTGAATGAATGTTTTAAAACTTATCAGGTTGAAGAACAACACGTGAAATTTTTTTTTGTAACCATTGAAAATCATTTAGCAATGCTGACAAAAATTTTAGAAGATACTTTTTTGCCGACGACCAATTAATACGTACCTAATAGTTATGAGTGGGTCGGGAATCCGTTTCAAATTACACCTGAAGAGCTCTCTACTTCAGAAGAAGAAACCTTCATAGACTTCACAGCAAATGCCGAAATCAAGAAACAGTTTAATATTAGATCCCTCTTTGAATTTTGGGCAGGGGTAAATGATGAGATTTCTGCACTGAAAACCAGAGCGTTCCGTATACTATTACCGTTTTCACCAGCCTACCTTTGCGAAACAGGATTTTCCGCGATGGCTGCTTTAAAGACCAAATAAAGATCGCAGCTAAATATAGAGAAAGAACTGAGAGCGTCTATTTTTAATATTACACCCTGTTTCGATAAGCTTTGCTTGCAAAACAGGCCCAAGGAAGTCACTAATTTACATTAAACTAGTTGATTTAGTATTCAGTGCTCATAACTATGTATAGCTTCTTGTTCATGGGTATTTTATTTTTTTGTTTGTCAGAATTTTGTTTTACTTTGATTTTAGTAAATTAGTCAATGTTTTAGGTGTTTTTTTTATATTTTCACGCCCCCTCATTGCTGGCGCGCCCCACAGGTTGAGAATCACTGCCTTAAGGTTTAAGAAAAAAAGATACAATTTTTTTTCCAAAACTTAAAACTTAGTAAACGGATATGAACGTAGATCGTTACCTAATTAATATATATGTGCTTTTGCTATTTCCGGTTTAGGCTCTTAGGTAAACACCTACGCCCCAAGACGCACACTTATTTAAGTTAAAACAAGCAACACGCGAAACACATTCCGCTGTGAGCGTAATTAATAGTCTGAGAGAGTAGGCTCTGGAAAATCTGGAGACGTAGAAGCAATTTCATCAAAACAATGTAAGTAATTATAAGGCCGTCTTCTGACTCTTATTAGATTCAATTAGGGCAAGATAAGGACATATTGCTACCCATCAAGTCGGCTTTGCAGTTAACATATCGCCGGTGTCACCAACAAAATTAATTGTTTTAGTTACGTCCCAGATATTACCGTTAGGTAATGAAAATAGTAAACCGGATTTACGGTTTGGGTCAGGGACACTACGAACACTACGATAAACATAAAAGTAAACTCGGTAGTTTGTATATCACTGTCTCAAACTGGTCGCGAGAGATACGCCACAACGACAAGATAATTGACATTTTACTACATTCGGAAACAACCTTACTTAAATGTATTAAATTGCTGCAGATGCTTAGATAATAATATATTCTTACAGTATATTGATATAATTTCATGACCTTATTTTTCGAAGTTCTGGATTTGTGGTATTATATTAATATCTTACAAATGCGTAAAAATCCTAAAATATTAGAAGTACCGAAATACTATATTTATTTATATATCAAACATATTACAATAATTATTTGTTTCCATTTGGAAAATATAGCATACAATGCGTGTCGTATTTCATAATACTTTTTATTAATCTTGCATTATCAGCAGACTTGTATCAGTCTTGATCTAGTAACGAGGTAATATGTCATATAGCATTGTTGATATAAAAAGGAGTACCTACGAGATTCCACACACTTAATTATAGACTTCATAACAGTAATATGAGTTACAGAACATCCCCATGAGGGTGCCAAAAAAATCGCGGTACATGAGCAATTAAGTACTAACTGTAACATAATTGTAAATGTAAATAGTTCGTTAACAATAAAGATGTAATAATAGAGATTACGAAAAGAAAAGACACGGATAATATTTTATGGAGTTCCTAATGAAAGATACCAACGAAATAGAAAATGGCAGGCTGGAGTCTAATTTTACTGAACAGCAAGATGATGATTACATAACATACGAATGATTTAGGGATGAAGTTCTAAAATTAGGAATGGTGAGACTGCACGACACGATAATATTAAGGCTGAAATTAATTAAATATATGGAGAGAGAAGGTTTACAATTACTATGGAAGGTCATAAGGATCCATTAATATAAATATCGGATGTATACCTAGATATTCGACTCTTGCAACAATTTTCCCATTACACAAAAACGGTGATTAATATAATATAAAATTTCAAAATATAGGAGATTATCCTTGTTGGTAGTTGCTAGTAAAATCTCCGAAATGATACTAGAGAAAAAACTGAGAGAAAATATCGAGGCCACACTGGATGACAGTCAATACGACTTTAATTCTGGACGAGGTACAAGCAACCTTATATTCAAGGTGATGCATCTATCAGAAAAAGCCCTAGAGAATAACAGTATGGTGATTCTCTGTTTTGTGGAGTTGGAACAAACCTTTGATCGTGCACCACGTAACAAGATCTGGGAAACATTAAACCGTAGAAATTTGAACCGAAGCTGATCCAGGCAATAAAGAGTATATAAAATATAAATGTACACGTAATAATGTAGAAAAACGCTCATCTATAGTATTATAGTATACACAAGGACAGATGTAAGACAAGATGTTGCCTAAGTCCTTTGTTATTCATCACTCTAATGGAGGAAATTGCAAAATAATGAAGGGTTTAGGTAAACAGTACTAGGGTTGAGGTGTATAAACTCCAACAAGTATACGTGCCAGAGTTTGTATATTATGAAAATGAAATGATAATTGTAGCAAAATAATAACTATCAGATATGTGTCTCTAATTGTAGTATAGAAAAACAATCTACAATTAAATCGGCTTATAAGATTAGCTTCATCAAAATAAGTTTAATGAAAATATGTATAATATAAGCAATAGCACTTAATAAACCGTCTATATAAATAAACAAAAGTATATCAAGATGGCATCAAAGAAGAACTAAAAAATATAAAATATTTTATTTAAACTGCTCGTCAAAAGTTAGGGATATGGAATATTATACTCATTTTCATAGTTGATTTTTCGTGAACAGATTAACGGATTTCGCTATTTTTTTTATTATTTTCGATTTTTCTTTAGTATTTACAGGGTTGTACAGAGGTTTACTCAAACTTCTTTTTTGTACTTATACCGGGTGGAAGAAAAGAAATGTTTTCCTTATGTTAAGTTTGTGCCACCCTGTAGGAAGGGCAAAGTACAAATGTTAGTATACATTGGAATCGTATTATAGTCTTATGTTTTGTGAACATTTTCTTTTTTGAATATCCTTGATATCTTTAGAAACAAAGACGATAGGTGGTTTTACTCTTGCCCAGGTGTTTTAACTGAAACAAAACTAAACTAGCAATAAAAAAATATCATTTAACAAAACTTTAAAAACATAAGGCAAACAATTCCTATCGACACTTCTAAGAGTTATTTGTCGACCAGGTAAGCGGTATGCATAGCGTAATATAAGAGAGACGAGATTGATTAATGGAGGCCCTGTGATGTTTTGGGGTGGAATTTCCTTGAGAATAAGAACGGATGTGGCGGCTATGTGGATATTCTTTAAATAGCGAGAGTTCTTTGTTTTTGAAGATATCAGGGATACTCAAAAGAATGTTTACAAAACATAAGGCTACAATACGATTCTGACGGATACTCACATTTGTACCTCGTCCTCCCTACATGGCATCTCAAATTTAACATAAGACAACATTTATTTTCTTCCACCCGGTATAAGTACAAAAAAAAAACGTTTGAGTAAAGCTTTGCACAACTGTGTAAATACTAAAGAAAAATCTAAAATATAAAAAAAATTAGCGGAATATGTTAATCTGTTCCCGAAAAATTCAGCTATGAAAATTAGTACAATTTTTTATATCCCTAACTTTTGACGAGTAATTTATTTGAAATCTAGTTATTCTTTCGTTTGGCTACCGATGTGTTATTTAGTTAGTTATTTACATGCAAAAAAATGTGGTGGGACACAAAAATGAACAATATATTCTATGTTATAACATTCAAAACAAATATTCTTTTTCTTCTTATTGTGTCAAGTTCTAGTAAAGGTGGTGATAGCTTCTTTAAACGCTTCCCTATTATTTGCAACCTGTAATATCTGTTCAACACTGAGGTTAGTCCAATCTCTGATATTCCTTAGTCAAGATTGCTTCGCTCTTCCGAAGCCTTATCTTCCCAATCCTTTTCTTCCCTCTACTCTTCCTTGCTTGATGACTTGTAGCAGAGAGTATTTCGACGCTCGCATATAAGAACATCGTATCTCTATAATCACAACTTTTCAGAAAACGAGTTCAAAGTTTTTTAGGTTTTTCATTGATACAAACTAAGTTTTTATTGATTTAAACGTAAATTTTGTCTATAGCTAAAAGAAGAGTCGTCGCTGTATGTCTATTAATTATGAAATTAAAAAAATACTTAAATATTTGTAAATTTTAACTAAAAAACATACGATGTAAGTATTTACTTATTTTGAAGTAGCTAATATCTTATCAAGAGATACAATATAAAAGTTTCTCTTTTTTAAATTACTTAATATCGTATGTTAAGATACGATGCAACTATTTCTGAAGTCTCTAACATCATATCTAAAGATACACAAAAGAAGACAAAAATAAATTTGACAATGATTATTCATTACTTTGATTTCAAGGTAAAAAAAAACTATTATTTAAAAACACAAAAAATTTATTCTGGAAAAGAAATGTGCACATTACAATGTGAAGTGAACTCCGTGCTTGCATAGGTATTGCAAGTGATCATATTTTTTTGAAATGGGAATTCAGTTTTTATAGGCTTTGACTCAATTTTTAGATGTACATATTAATAGATTCTTTATTCTTGTATTACTTCTCTTATTTAAATCTAAAATACGTTTTTCATTTTCATCTATAAAGTCCTATTTTATTTTTATTTTCAGCGATTCTTCACTAGAGATTTGTATTTCCCTTACATCATTCCATCTGACGCACTTTCCGCTTTCATCAGTCTTCCAATTTCTATCATTTGTTACTAACCATTTCAAATCATAAACAATATCTTGGTTAACTTCTATTACGTTATAAGGTTCTCCAGTAACCTTTGCCATCTTAATAAGCATAATCCATTGGTCAGGAGTATATACGACTTTACCTTTTTCTTGTCGTTCCATTAATGCACGTACACTGTCTCCCTGATTTTGGGTATGCCCTCATTCTAAAAAACGGTGGAATATAGAATCTATATATATATATATATATATATATATATATATATATATATATATATTCCGCAGCATACATACATTGCATAAAAAAACGATTTCGATTTTTTCCGGCGCAATTTTCTGTGTAGAATACGAAGGTATTAACCGCATCTTGAATTTTGTGTTGTATATTATTTATAATCCAGTACAAAACTTCCAATTTCGTCCGCTATCCGCTTTGCAATTGTTTCATGCCAGTATAACAATGAGCTTTATTAGTACCTATGTCAGGGTTAAATTGTAATTGCTATATTTTAATTTATAATAAAGAATACTGACATCTTTGTAGGGAGTTACTAAATTCTTATGTTAATCGTAAGAAGTTACGTTGAACTATTTTTCCTCTTTTGCATGCTGCATGTCGTTGTCTTTTAAATTTCGTACAGCGTCTTTATTTTCTTGGTGTTTTCTTTTTTCTGACTCTAAGCGCCGGACTCCACTTGCGATTTGTAGTCGCGCGATTGTTTTGTCGCGAAGATTGAACACATTGTTTCAAATACAAGTCAATCCATCTGAGACTAAATAATCGTGGATTGACTTGTATTTGAAACAATGTATTCAATCTTCGCGACAACACAATCGCGCGACTAGAAAATCGCAAATGGAGTCCGCCGAATTCTTCTGCTTTGTTACTGCTGGATAATTTTAAGTAACTTTTGTTCTATAGAGATTTTTCACAAGTTAATACTTTTCGAGTTATTTGGCAGTGAATATGTTCATTTTTTCAACAAAATAACCACACTTTTAGTAGGTTTTTCGCAAATAACTCAAATAGTAAGTATTTTGTCGAAAAAACATTCTTAGAAAAAATATAACCTGTAAAAAATTAAAAAAAAAATGGTGTATATATCACGTCTCTACACCTAGTAAAAGCAGAGTTATAGCTAATGAAAAATAGGTTCATATTCGTCAAATTCCAAATGGAATATTTTAACGTGAAATAACCAAAAATGAAGCACATTTCGGGGAAAACTCATTACAACTTATTTAAAATGTTTAAAAAAGCTTCATTTTTGTTTTATAAAAAAATTTCTAGCATCAAAATTAAACAAGTTACGCTCAAAATAAAGTTAGTCCCTTTTGGTTTTGGTAAAAAAATCGAGAAAAACACCCCCTTATTAGTATCTTAAATGAACTTAATCGTTACGACTTCACAAGTTTCTTGACTCGTGTATATATTGTTTATGTGATCTGTAAGTTTCATCGGTCCAAAGTCCTTATTATTGAAAGGGCTGTAGTTAAAAGGGGTTGAACGAGTCACTGATCACGAATGTATGCAAATTTAGAAACACCAAATCTTAATCAATTTTTGTCTAACAGAAAAACAAAAAAATACATGATATTCAGAAAAGCAAATCTGATTTTTTTTGTTTTTCGAGATTTTTGGTATCTATAACAATTTTTAAGTTATTTTGAAAAAAACATATTTTTCAAAATTTAAATTTTTAAAATTTTTATTTTGAAACCAAATTTTTTCAAAAATAAGCACTTTGAATCGAAGAAACTTACAGATCATATAAACACAACATAAGTAAAATAATTTGTGGAGCGGTAACGATTAATTTCATTTAAGTTGCTAATTAGGGGGTGGTCTTCCCGATTTTTTTTTTGCAAAAACAAAAGGGACCAACTTTATTTTGAGCGTAACTTGCTTAAATTTAATGCTAGAAACTTTTTGTAAAAACAGAAATAAAGCTTTTTTTTAAACAATTTAAAAAGTTATAATGAGTTTTCCCCAAAAAGTGCTTAATTTTTTGGATATTTCACGTCGAAATATTCTACTTGAGATTTGGTGAATATGAATCTATTGTTCATTGGCTATAACTATGGTTCTACGAGATCCAGAGACCTAACGCGTACACCATTTTTTTTTACTTTTTTATACGCTATATATTTTCTAAGAACGTTTTTTTCGACAAAATACTTACTTTTTGAATTATTTGCGAAAAGCCGTCTAAAAATGTGGTTATTTTGTTGAAAAATGAACATATTCACTCGCAAATAACTCAAAAAGTGTTGATTTGGCGAAAAAGCTCTATAGAACAAAAGTTACTTAAAATTAGTCAGTTTACCCAGTTCCGGACTTATTTTGGACATATACTTTTTCACCGTCAAGAAGGGGTGAAAGTTACCCCCAGGGCAAAAGCACACATCTTCACAATATCACTTTTTTCCTTTGACATGTAAGCTATATGTATGCCAAATTTCATGTCAATCCAAGCGGTTCTTTAAAATTTAGAGCAAAAACCGTGAAAGAATGGACTATAGATCTTATTCCTACTTACGATAATACGATTTAACTCTTAGAGCTACAATATTATCCTAAGTATGCAAGTATGTACTTACGACTAAAATACATATAAGTAATATTGTTGATAAATTTCTGGTAACTCTAGATACGACAAAATTATTTGCTTTGTATGTAATACGGTAAAATAGTATAATAAAGTTACGATAATACTGCCGTGCTAAGCAAAAACGCCGTATCTGTAAAAATCTGAAAAACTTAAATGGTTACTTCTTTTTAACCCAAATGTGCAGATCTGTCTTCTTTACTTACTAAAAATGACGTAAGTTAAGCCAAAACACATTAAACACACAGCATTTTATGCCGTAACGGCTAGACATTTAAACAAAAACCGATTTTACTCAAATGTGATGTCCCTGCATGTACGGCGTTTTGGCTAAGGACGGCATAATATTAGGGCTAGTTTACCACGAGAATAACATACGATATAACAACTTTTTTCAAAAAAATGTATTTTCTTTCGAAAACGTTCGTAATTTTTATTTTACAAAACAATCTTTTTTGCAAAAAACGGGTTTTTTGCAAAAAACGATTTTTGCAAAAAATCGAGTTACGATGTTCTTATTTGCGAGCGTCGATTTATCGTTTGGAAATATGTGGCCCAGATACGATGTTATTCTTATTTTAATTGTGTCCATAAGCTTTCTGCCAATTCGTCCTAATTCGTCCTAAAATTTGTTAGTTTTGAGACTTTTGCAGTCCAAGGAATTGTCAGCATACGCCTATATAGCCACATTTCGAATGCCTCCAATTTTTTTACAGATTGGGCTTTCAGGTTCCAAGCTTCTACCCTATGTATAGTAGTTGCGACCAAACAGAACATTCGGCGAACCTCAATCTGCAAGCCATACTCACATTCAAATATTCTACATTATCAAGTAAGATTCAATATTTTTAGCATTTAATTTTAATAAAAATGTGAAATATTTAATTATAATAAGTATGGGTAGGTTATAGATAACCTGGTTCATGTGATAAGCTCTGGGTAAACTTCTTTTACTTGTACATAGTATCATATTCTTTCTATTGAAACAAAATTTATCTTTTGGGTAATAAATAATTAATGTGTTTTGAACGTTAAAATTCAGACGATCAAGTCCCCATCATATATCCCGAAACTCAACCGTATATCAATTTATTTTTAACTAACTTTTGCAATATAAACTCAAAAAGGAATTGCGCGTTTTGAAGCTACTTGATTTAAGCTTTTATCATATATTTTTTATTTTTTAAACTCGATGTCCAATACATTGAAACATGGCCTCGAAAAACACTAAAATTAACTTTTTTCGTCATTTTTTATTGTTGATTTGAATTTTACTCTTAAAGTAAACATTCTACGAAAAAATCACAAGCATAACTTTCATACTAAATCAACCCAAGTCATCCGTAGCGAAAAAAGCAGTTTTGCTATAATTTGTTTAAAAATTGTTATAAATAAATTGGTTTCCGTGGAAACTTTTCGGCAAACTTTTAAACATAGCATATTATTGGCATCATAGTCCATCGATTAAAAAAAGATTCATTTTGTCGATATAAAATACATAGACCTTTGTCGAAAATAGATATATAGACCAGGGCGGAAATGTGAAAAAACATCTATTTTTGGACGTGCGAGGTGGCATTCGTTTTTTTGCAGATAAAGTTAGGTGAAAACTTCAACAATAATAATTGACTTCTTCTCAAATATGCCCGGAACATTAATAAAAAATTAAAATATTTAAAAATTTCGAAAAACATCAATTTTTTTCTAATTTCTTCGTTTATAACTTTAAAACGATTCATTTTTTAACCAAGTTGTGGGGAAATCAAATAGAGATAATTTAATTTTCTATGATAAACGACTGGTTAAAAATGTCTTAAATTATTACCCTTTCTGCAAAATAGCAATAAATTCAAAATACGGGGGCAAACTAAGCCTGTTTTTATTCAATGTTTTTTAACCACTTTGGTTGCACTTATAACTTTCGTAATTTGCTTAGAAAATTCTTTCATCATACTTAAATTTTACACCAAATTTCATTAAAATCGACCTGATAGATTTTGCAGAATAATTTTGCAATCTAATTTTTTTTTTAAAAGTTCAAATTTTTTAAAAACTTTCTGAAGAAAAAGTGGACCATTTAGAATATTGCTAATTTTTTTAACATATAAATAGGCTCTCTACCTATCTAATACACTTTACAGAATTAAAATCGGATTATCTAAGCGGCCTCAGCACTGTTTTAAATTTATAAACAATTTTTTGGCCTATAAACAAATACAGTGAGAACGTTTGGGTTGGCATAAATTCATTTTCTCGAAAATAGGCGTCTCTGGAGATAAATCCCGAAACAGCTCGATTTTTATTTTTAAATTCTAATTTTTTGTTATATATGTCATACTAGTGACGTCATCCATCTGGGCGTGATGACGTAATTGATGATTTTTTTAAATGAGAATAGGTGCCATGTGATAGCTCAATCGAAAGGCTATTCAATTTTGTATTCACTAATATAAACATTAACGTAATTATTTATACAGGGTTTGAATAAAAAAAAATTGAATTAAACTAATTCCAATATTTACATTACGTCATCACACCCAGATGGATGACGTCACTTATATGATATTTATGCCAAGAAATTATAATTTAAAAATAAAAATCGATCTGTTTCGGGGATTTACATTAAGAGTAAGAAAATGAATTTATTTCAACTTAAACGTCTTCACTGTATTTGTTTATAAGCCAAAACATTGTTTATAAATTTAAAACAGTGCTGAGGCCGCTTAAGTAATCCAATTTTAATTCAGTAAAGTGTATTGGATAGGTAGAGAACATCTTTATATGTAAAAAATTAGAAAATTTTGAAATGGTCTACTTTTTGTTCAGAAAGTTTTTAAAAAATTTGAACTATTTTAAAAAAAGTTAGATTGTAAAATTATTATGCAAAATCTATTAGGTCGATTTTAAGTAAATTTGGTGGACGGTTTAAGTATGTTGTAAGAATTTTCTGTGCGAATTATGAAGGTTCTAAGTGCAACCGAAGTGGTTGAAAAACATTAAATAAATACAGTCTTTTTTGCCCCCTTATTTTCTATTTATTGCTATTTTGCAGAAAGGGTAATAATTTAAAACATTTTAAACCAGCCGTACATTATACAAAATTCAATTATCTTTATTTTCTATTCCGACGACTTTGTTCCAAAATGAACCGTTTTAAAGTTATTAAGCAATGATAGTAGAAAAAAATCGATACTTTTCGAAGTTTTGAAATATTTAAATTTTTTTAATAACGTTCCGGGCATATTTGAGAAGGAGCATAAGTCAATTATAATTATTGAAGTTGTCACCTAACTTTATCTACAAAAATCCGAATGCCACCTCTCACATCCACCTCAAAACAGATCCGCCCGTGTCTCATAAGCTTATTAAAAAAGAATATACAACCCGTTGAGAAAGAAATAATTTTGATTACCAAACTTTTTGAATCTCGTTAAAATAAACAACCTATGTTGCCGGTAATGTTTATATATCTGCACATTCGTACTTTTTATAGTAAAAACTGATTCATTGTTTCATCATTTTATTTCGTAGCTTCTAAAACAAAACAAAAATAAACCTTTTATAAACCAAATTTTACGATCTTTGTCAGTAAGCAACACATTGCATACAATCATTATTTATCCAAAACCAACACCATCTATAGAATTATTAGCGTGTTTAAGCATTCTACTTACTTTGAAGTTGAAAGTTTACCAGCTACCTTAATTAAATGACAAATAGTCTTTTAACACGCACACAACAAACAATGTTTCTATGATCTAAAAGTTTTTTTTTTATTATAAAGTTCTCAATGGTCTCTAAACAAGTATTCACTATATGTATTATTAAAGCTAAACTTTTACTCAGAGATGCTGGCAATGCGGGATAAATAAGATGCAATGTTGTTTATTTTGAAAAGACCGCGAATCTCGTCATCGGGGTTAGAACCGGGAAGAGAGTGCCTTCGGCAAGCTGGATGTGGGAAAACTGGAATAGAGAATTTCGGCATGAGAGAGATTTTGCAAAAGTGGAGCACGCTTGCGCTCTAGATTTTAGTTTGGCAACTGGTAATAGATAGTTGTTTTGGAGATTTTTCTTTTTTTATTGTTCGTTTAACAACGACTAATAGATTTTTGAAACAGGAAAGTTTCGGGTAAATGCACGAACTATAGAAGTAAATGCGACAAGTTTCAAGCCATTGTTACCAGAAAGTTTGATATTCTCATATTTCAGAATTAGAAAACTGGTTAAAGTTTCTACATGAAGTACTTAATTTATGGAAACAATTGTAGGATAAGTGTCAATTCAAACGTTTCTATAATTTTCTTTGTTTTTATTTAAAAGTATTTTGCAATCTATTGAGTATTCACAATAAACAACAGTAATGACCAGAGCTCGGGAAATATGCACTTAAAAAATCCTAAAATATGCATGCAAATAAGCACAAAAAACAGTTGAAATATGCACTAAAATATGCTTTTATGAATTTAATTCATATTAATAAAAAACGCAGTAGTCCATGTTTTGAAGGTAATTAATTATTTATTTTATGCCAATGGTCTTAGTATAGCTGTCGAGATATTTAAGCTAATTAAAAAAAATATTTATTTTTTTCCAGTCACAAAAAATATTTATTGTAATTTTTATTACCTACATAATTATATTCATTTATTGTTTATATTTATCACCATAATTATTTATTATATTATGATTACAATTAAAATTATACATTATTAAAAGTTTTTTTGAATTTTCTACTGAAAATATCAAGTTAAGGAGCAAACGTAAATTTTTGTATAATTGTGAGTTCTATCTATAACGTTGAATTATCTTCACATTTTTCCATATTATTTCATATTTCATCCATTTTATTTCTTAATATTATTTATTTGAATTCTCTTTTAATATCCCTCATTTTTCTTTAACACCGTGCAGAATTCTTGATACACCTTTGTTGGTTTCCCCAAAGTGTTAATTTTTTCATTTATTTAACGAACTGATAGTATCAATACTTTGGTCTAATGGAATGTTTCGCTTTTCTAATTTAGTAATTGGTCCAGCAATATTTACAAAACTGATTTGGATATGTGTCAAATTACTTTTTAGAGGATTTTTTTAACACATCCATACATTTTTTTATAGCACCGAGTTATCTACATCGAAACTATAAAAGACGTCTTTTTTTAAATTTAACCATGTTCCCCATCTAGTTATCATAGGTTCAGGTGGTAAAAGCACAATAGCCTTTATACACCTCTACTGGCTGAAGGGCTCTTAACCCTTAAGTACTAATACACCGTCTCTCAGACGGCATCGTTTGTTGAAAGTGGGATATTTCCCTTCCTAGAAAAATTTGAAGGTCATCCGTTTATGACTTTTCAAGTTGGGTTGTTATTTACTAGTATTGAATTCAGCAATTTGCTGTAGGTTGTTATTCGAAAGATATTTAGACTCAAAGTGTGATTTCCGTCTAATAGACGGGGTGTTAGTGTTTGTGCCCAGTTCGTCATTTAACATAATGTGCCCCCGTTCGTCAAAAAGTTCAAATAAGGGGATAAAGACTATGAGGAAACTCTTTTGAAATGACTTGATGAGGTAGAAGACGACGTAAGCGAAGTGGGATCAATTTGTGATGAAAATGTTGCCACTGACTACCATTGCTACACTGTACAAATTTTAGTGCCTGTCAGTTTTTTTTTGTTTTAATATTTTTTAATTTTTTTTTTATTTTCATCTTTATTACTCTTTGTTTACTCGATTGTAATTTTTTATCAAAATTCTTTAATTTGTTTCATTTTTATCCCACTTTTTTTCAGGAATAAAAAGTCACACAAACAATCCTTCCATTCTTGTTATAATGTTTTGTAGTTTAATAAATACAGAAAAACTAGATCAATTACTGTGTTTTTTAGATAAGTAATACTTTCAGTAAGTCATCGAAATATTTTTTTGCATTATAATATTTAACAAAAGAAAAATAACCAGTAAAATGTGAAACCCGTCTGTCAGTCGGTTAGTTAGTGTTTGCGCCATTGATTTAAGATGTTAGTACTTAAGGGTTAAAAACATTTTTTATATTTGATAAAAGCGTATCTATTGACCATTGGAAATTCTGTCCTTCCAGTTTACTACTCTATTCCAGCTACTCTATTTAAAACGTGTGCTAAACAAATAACAAATTAAAAAAATATGTTTTCAAATGTTATCCACCATTGCCCATATGGCGTAGCATTATATTATAATATATATTATATAGTTATAGGTCGAACATCTCGACTCTTAATTGAGAACAAACTGCTGATTTATAAAACAGTCATCAAACCTATATGGACGTACGGTATAGAACTATGGAGTTGTGCCAGCAAATCAAATACAAAAATTATCCAAAGAACTCAATCAAAGATTCTATGCACCATTGCAAATGGCCCGTGGTACATTTTCAACCAAACCCTTCACAGAGACCTAAACATCCCGTTAGTCAGCACAGTAATTCAAGAAAGAGCCAACAGACTCCACGAGAAATTGGAAGGCCACCCCAACCAATTAATATTAACACTAGTGCAGCCACTAAACAACAGAAGATTGCAAAGATTATAGCTCATAGATCTTCGCTGAAACTGAGGTGAAACCGCTGGGTGATGTACCTCCTAACGCCATTTTAGTGTACAATACTATAGTTGATATAAGTTATTTTACTTGTTATCAAATTAACTCATAGAATATGTAATTCTGATTGTTAATAAATGCTTACAAAAAAAAAATATGGCGCAGCATCACTTAACAACAACAAATATTTTTCACTAACAAAATGTTACTGCATATTGTAGAGTCCCCTTCGTCTTCTTTAGTCGTCGATGTTACCAGAAAATGTTTCCGCGAGAATTTTCCGATTTATTGTTTAGATCTGAAAATTCTCATTTTTCTTTAAAATTTTTTCTGTTGGTATCTTTTAAGGCAAAAAAGTCTGAAAATATGCAATTTTAATAAATGCATATGCACTTATAAAATTGATCCAGAATATGCAAATATGCACTTAATATGCATTATGCATATTTCTCGAACTCTAGTAATGACATTGCCTAAGGACAAGAAGGATTTCATCATCAGTGGCGTTACAGATCTTTATGAGCCATAGCCTTCTTCAAAAGAATCCTCCATTCGCCCCTGTCTCTGGTAACTCTTCTCCATGCTCTAATTCCAATAGATTTCAAATCATTTTCTAGGTTATCTTGGTACCTAAGTCTCGTTCTTCCTCTTGCTCGTTGCCCTATCGGTCCTCTTCGGTCAAAAACTTTTCTTAGTATGGCATCTTCCTATAGTCTGATTACATGACCTATCCATCAGGCGTGATATCTTAATGACTTCTACCACGTCAGGTTCTTTAAAACTTCTACCTGCGACACAAACCTTGTTCGTTTATGCCTCCATATATTCGTCTTAGGATTTTTCTCTCAAAACGTTTGAGCAGTTCTTGGTCATTCTGTGTAAGTGACCAAGTGTCTGAACCATATGTTTGCACTGGTCTTATTGGTGTTTGGTATAAAGTCAATTTAATTTTTCTAGGTATTTTTGAGGCCATCTGTCTTCTTAAGCCATAGTAACACTTATTGGCGAGCACTATTCTTCTTTTAATTTCGTCACTGACATTGTTATCTTTAGTTAGCAGCGAGCCTAAGTATATGAAGGCGTCGACATCTTCCAGTTCTAGCTCATCAATTATTATTCCTGTAGATGTCGGGTTGCTTGACCTAGTGCAACACATATATTTGGTCTTTTGAACATTTATATTTAGTCCCATTCTCTGTGGAGATGCTCTTAATGACCGATATGCTCCAGTCATAGATTCTGTGGACCTACCTATGATATCTACGTCATCTGCCTATCCGACAATTTGTACTGATTTGTTAAAGATAGTACCATTCGTAGTAATCTGGGACTCTAGAATTATTTTTTCTAATGCCAGGTTAAATAAGAAACATGATAGTCCATCACGCTGTCTTAGTCTATTTTTGCAATGGAAGGGTCTTGAGAAATCGTTTTGGATTTTTACCATGCTCTCTGCTCCTGTGAGTGTAAGTTCAGTTAATTGGACAAGATGAGGCAGGATTTGAAATTCTACCATAGCAAGTAAAAGTTTACCTCTATTAATTGAGTCGTATGCGGCTTTGAAGTCCACAAATATGTGGTGGGTGTCGACGCCGAACTCTAGGATTTTTTCAAGGATGTGCCTCACTGTAAATATCTGGTCAGTAGTTGTTGATTTATTAGGACAGAGAGCGCCCTGATATCCTCCCACTATTTGTTCGGCGTAGGGGAGAAGTCTTTTGTACAATACTTTAGACACAACACTTTATATGCCATATTGAGTAGATTGATGCCTCTATAATTATCACACACCATCATGTCTCCCTTTTTGTGTAGAGGACACAGTACACGTAACTCCCAATCTGTGGGTGTTTATTTCTGTTGCCAGATTGCAGTTATCAGTGTATGCATGTGTTTCAGGAGGGTGTCTCTGCCGTTTTTAAAAAGTGCGACAGGGAGATTATCCGAACCGGAAGCTTTATTATTTTTTAGTGTTACGATGGCTTCTCTAATTTATTCCTCTGTGGGAAGTGGTCGCCGATCATCTTCATTCATTTGAAACATGTAATCCTCAATCTCGCCATTTTCATGATTGCCACTAAGCAGTTCTTCAAAATGGTTCGCCCATCTGTTTATTATCTGTTCTTTGTTACTAATTATAGAGCCGTCCCTATATTTACAGGCTTCTCTAATTTCTTCCTCTGCGAGAAGTGGTTGCCGATCATCTTCATTCATTTGAAACATGGGATCCTCAATCTCGCCATTCTCATGATTGCCACTAAGCAGTTCTTCAAAATGGTTCGCCCATCTGTTTAATATCTGTTCTTTGTTACTAATTATAGAGCCGTCCCTATCTTTACAGGCTCTTATTCTGTGTTTGAATTCTTTAATGCAGCTGTTTATCAGTTGGTAGAATTTTCGTGAACCTTTTCCATTGTGGTAGTTAACAATTTCGTTTAGAGCGTGTTCTTATTATTCTTTCTTTTTGTTCTAAACATTCTCTTTTCTTCTCTTCTAACATTTTCATAATCTTCCATAGTTGATCTCGTTCAGCGCTGCTTGAGTCTCTTATATGCTTCATTTTTTTGTTGATTAATATGTCTTCACTCTTCGTCGAACCAATCTTCAGTTTTTCTGGTCTTGATAGGTTTTAATACAGTGTTAACCGCTATGTGCATAGCCCCTTTACATTTAGTCTAATCCTCTTCTATACCTAAATTTTCTTCGATTTTTGGTAACGCTTCATTTAAGATTTTCATGTAATTAGCTCTAGCAATTTCAGATTTTAGCACCTCAGTATTATGGTTTGTGGATTTTGTGCTATGACCTTTTTATGCGTTAAATATGCGTGTTGTTAATTTTGATTTTATAAGGTAGTGGTCGGAGTCTATATTAACATCTCTACATGCTCTTACGTCCAGTACATCGGAGAAATGTCGACTATCTATAAGTACGTGGTCAATTTGATTCTTGGTCTGTCCGTCTGGTGGCTTTATGGATGTTTTTGTGGGGAAAGCATGTACTTACTACCACCATCCCTAACGATGCCGCGAGTTCAATCAGCCGTAAACCATTTTGGCTACTGACCGTATGGAGACTATGTTCACCAATAGTCGGTCTGTAGATTGTTTCTTGCCCAACTTTAGCAGTAAGATCGCCGATAATAGTTTTTATATTACTGTTCTGATATTTGCTATAAGTGCTTTCTACTTTCTCATAAAGAAGGATTTTACCCACTGGTAAAATCAAAGTACAATTATGATAAAATTATATGTATCGGAAATAGATATAAGTACATGTTATAACTATTAACTACTTAGTTTACAAATCTACTCTAAATGGTAAGTCCAGTGGTTTGAATCACTTTAACCTACGTTGTTCTTGGGAATTGTCTAGGAGGTTAAGTTCAAATTGGTTTTCATGATCTTCCAGCTTGGTAATGTATGCAGTGCTAATTTGTTGATGACTTCCTATAAAATATCTATTTTAAGGTCACGGTGAATTTTTCTGTTGTTGATGTACCAAGGTGCATTGGCAATAGTTAAGAGGATTTTTGATTGGAAGTGCTGAATGATTTTGATGTTGAAGTGACTGGCTTTTCACAATAGTTCCAAACCATATGTCTAGACGGTCGTAAGTATTGCATTATAGAGCAGCAATTTGTTATCCAGTGATAACCTTGATGAACGACCCATTAACCAATACATATTTCTGAATTGGAGACCCAGTTACTAAGTTGGAGACCACTTTTAAAGACTGTGTTGTCGGTGTCTGTGAGAGGAGTATGATGTGTCCCGGTTGAAGAAGAGTGGAAAGTAGAGGCCTCTCATTCATGTACATACAGGGTGTGAACGGGCATCTGATCCGTATCGGCGTATAAAGACTTAGAGTACGGTCTTCTACTATATCTAACCTTTTCCAAATCCACATATACATTGTCTTCATATTCGGAATGGGACGTTTCATCGCCGCCGGTTCATCGCCGCCGGTTCGTCGCCGCCGTTTCGATGCCGCCGGTTCATCGCCAGTCCATTTCATCGCCGGCCGTTTCATCGCCGGCCGTTTCATCGCCAGTTAGTTAGTTGATCTTGTATTATGGGATATGGCACGACACGACGTTAAATTCAGTTCAAAACTTATGACAAATTAACAGATAAAAAATATTATTATGTTAATATACTGTTCTACTTCTACTTCCCCTAAATTTGATACTAAACAGTATTAAATTTGTAGTGTTAAATTATATTTTATATTATAAAAGTTTAAAAGTCTATTAAAAGATTAAGTATGGCAACGGAAATGGTCATATCCTGCATTTCCTAAAATTCCTAATTAATACTAAAAATAAATAATAAATGTAACTGTCGAAAATTCTTAAAAAAAACCGGAAATATATCAGTTAGCGATTAACTGACTGGCGATGAACCGGCGGCATCGAAACGGCGGCGATGAACTGGCGGCGATGAAACCTCCTAGACCCCTTCATATTTGCTATATAAAGATTTCTGATTGTATTTATGTGTTACTAGTCTGAATTTGGTATTATTTGAGTCAGGATGTTGTTAAATCTCTTTGCAGATTTTATCTATATTATTGTTCTTGTCTCGTCTACAAGCTGCCCGTATAGATCTAGAAAGCTACCGATCTGGGAATGCCTAAGAGGGTTTTCAATTCCGGCAATTTTGAATTTTCTGCATTCTCTAACGACTCAAAAGTATCTCTAGACATAAACACTTTTTATTGGTCCGGTGGAGTCAGCATCGTCGGCATTAGACTGTGACTTGCAATCACATCACTTGCAATCAGTCAAGATCTATATCCAGGTATTTTTAAAAGGTAGCCAAACCTTTTCAGAATCATGGGTGCCCATGGTTCGTAAAATATTTTCAAATCTTTTATTCTTCTTCTTTTTGATGTGCCTATCCGTGACGAATATTGGCGCTCATCATGGCAATCTTTATTTTATCTGCAGCAACGCGGAAAAGTTGCACAGATGTTGTGTTGATCCAGGTTCTGAATTTCTTTAACCAGGATGTTCTTCTTCCTCCTGGACCTCGCTTTCCAATTTTGTTTTTCTTGTAGGATGGCTTGTAGGATGGCATATCTGGATTCATTTCGCATACTACGTCCAAAGTATTCCAACTTTTAAAATTTGATGGTGGTTAGTACCTCTCGGTTCTTACCAATTTTTCTAAGAATGGGATTTTAAGAATTCTCCGATATAGCCACATCTTAAATGCGTCAAATTTTTGGCACATATCTTCGTTCAAGGTCTATGATTCAACACTATGAAAAAGGACAGAAGACGTAGCATCGAAGCATTCTCACTTTTATATCAAGAGAAAGATTGTGGCTCTTGAAAAAGGCCCCCATACGGTTGAAGGTGGATCTAACATTCCGATGGCGCTCTTATCTCTTGGTTGTTGGTCCATTCTTTATTTATTATGGTGCCTAAATAGTTGTAGTGCGCCACTCTTTCTACAGGGGTTTGGTTAATGTAGAGTTGACCTTTTGTTATCTTTTTCTTGCTAATGATCATAAGATCCTCTTTACAAAAATTGGAAAAAAATCCTTGGTAAAAGGTATAAATTTTTTATTGAAAATCTCTTTAAGGGCTGCATTTCAACAAAACGTCTTCGAGTTGCCATTAAGTCATTGGAATGTAAACAACTCAATTTGCATATCACGTGTTGAGAAATCAATATTTTACCTAAGGGCATTATCCTTGTTGCCATGTATCCATCCTAAGGCATTATATTTAAGTATGCACCTTTAATGCATCCATATTATATTTAAAGGGTTTTACCCGAATATTTCTTTGGTGGCTCAGATGGCATCCAATACTGATGATGATTTTTTATAAAATCGATAACGTTTTGTTGTGGTGTAGCCCTTAAAGATATTTTTAATAAAAATTGTATACCTTTTACAAAGGATTTTTTTCCAATTATTGTGATTGATGGTATAACAGCCGACTACAGGAAAAATTGTTCTTATCCTTGTGGATCCCTTTTACGTTATATTGAATCCATATTATTGAATGTAATACGTGATTTTGTTCATGAGGACTTGTATAGGTCTTCCAGGTTGTCCGAAAATACTTTAATAATCTTTCATTAACCTTTGTCGAGCGGCATAATTTTAACAGTAGTTACGGCATAATTTTAACCGGTAACAGACGACATAGACGACATATATATTTTCTTAAAAATTCCTTAATCTAAAGGGAAATATTTGTTAGTTTTAAGATAATATTATCTATTGCTAGCATATCTGGTAAACAATTCTTTAATATTGCAATAAATAAATAATAATATTCGGTAATTTGTTCTTGTATGGATTTACAAACAAAGATTGGAAGCCGCTTTTAAGTGATCCCTGTTATATATCGTAAATTATTGAAATTACTGCAACAATAAACTTTTGGAAATATTGGTCGTAAAAAATTCTAGGAAGAGTAGCATTTTATTGTATTTCAACTGGAAACATAAATTTAATCCACATTTAGTTGTTTTGTGTTTGTCAATATCTGCATACGTGAAAATTATCATTAGTATTAATGATTCTACATCTAGTTTACCAAAATGCCGACAGAAGAGGTGTAAATAGAATCAACGAAGAAAACTCGTTTGAGATGGGGAATATGGAGTCTCTGCGACTCATACGTGCAGCTATGTCTCGTGATAATATCTCAAGACTATGCTAATATATCTCTTCTGAAGAACAGGAGTTACCGATGTAACTCCTCGAATTGCCACCCTGCAATGGAACTGGGCCGGACACGTCGGCCGAGTCAGTGATGGGAGGTGGACGAAGAGATTACTTGCGTGGAGGCCGAGATTAGACAAAAGAAGTAGAGGAAGACCACCTACTCGTTGGACTGACGATCTCAAGAAAATGTCAAGAAATTGGATGCAAAGTGCTCAAAATAGAGCACAATTGACAAAAATAAGGGAGGCATATGTCCAGCTGTGGACGCAAAGGGCTGGAAGAGGATGATGATGCTAATATTTATAAGATTTGACAACGAAAATACCCGCCAATAACGCAAAAAAGCCGATAAGGCTGCACTCATACGAGATATCTGTACAATGCTGAATAAAAATGTGCAACAATACTACAAACCATCCAATGCATAACCATAGATGAACAAATTGTTTCCGTTTAGAGGCCACACCTACAAAATGTACACAATATATATCTTCTAAACACACTAAACATGGTATTTTGGATTTGTAATGCATCAAACACCTTATCCCATACAAATTCATCTTTATATTTGAAAAACAGAATGGTTCCCGACAAGTTAACGTTGGCAAACGAACAGTTTTGGATCTGGTCACGTTTTATAAAAGTTTTGGGCGAAAGGTTGCCACAGATAATTTTTTACCAGTTTTGAACTCACTAAAGTCTAGAATTCGTGTCACATGACGTTAGTGCGCTTATTTAGAAAAAAATAAGAGATTTCTGCTCACCAATATAAAGCAAGTAAGGAAAGAGTTGATTTTCCATAAATTTGGCATACAATCATGATGCTATCGTATTCTCTTATTTGCTAATGAAAAACAAACCAGTAGTGTTACTCTCGTCCATACATATGACAGAACAAGTTGCCTGATATTATTAAGTATTAGAGTAAAACTAAAGGGAGGTTGATACGATGGATAAAATGCTGGGTGAATGTACACTCAAGCGTCGAACATTGAGTTGGTAATTGACCTTTTTTATAATATGATTGACGTCACTGGCTTAGCATCCTACATTTTATTGAGACCACAATCCATTACAACAAAAGGACCAACGCAAGAAGTTTTTGAAGGATCTTTCTAAAGATCTTTGTCTTGCTGTAAATACTCCTCCTCAAGTATCTCACAGCATTCGTGGATCTACTTCAGTAACCGGAAGTTACCATGTTTGTCGAAACGAAAGAAAAAACAGCCTAAAACGAGAAAAAGTTTTGTAGTATGTTTTCTACCTGTGTGTGACGAACATTCTTTGTCTAAAACGACATGTATGTTGCGAAAATCCACACTAACATTCATTTTTGAATTTTGGTTGAAATAAACTATCATTTTAATACAAAATTAATTGATTTTTTATAAAATATATTTAAAAAAATAAAAGGTACAAATGTACCTATGCCGTCGTATATGGGGGTAGGAACAATTGAAACCCCCTGCTGGGAACTGAATTAAGATATCTTTGTTATATTTGGCTCACATAATCTACTGGATAAATGTAAAGATGTCACTAAAGTTCAAGTCTCTATCTCTTTAATAAAAGAAGTTATTACAATTTAAAAACTCAAAAGTTACAATTGTACCTATGCCGCCCGACGAAGCTTAAGTACATTATACTCAAATAACGAAATAGTTGACCTTTGTCCATTAAATTGTATAATTTTCAGTGACAATAAAGCATATTTGTATTCTATGTTCTATTGTAGGCTGGAAATTGTTGCACGAAATGTGGCTTATTGCTTACAATAATAATAGTATAATTAATTATACACCTAAAATTATAGTATAATTTTACACGCCACTGATATTACTCCACTTTCTCGTTAAATTCACTGAGAACTAACTCGTTCTCTGACTGTAAGTTGTGTATCTTGTATTCGTCATAGCCTCTTGTTTCGGACCCTAGCGTAAGCTTGAATTTTTGCTTGAGTGTTGTACAAATTCCAGGTAATGTGTATTGTCTAATATATGTTTTTCAGCGGTGCCTGTTATTTGATTTCGGTGTCGTCCATCAAGTGGATTTAAGGTGAATCTAATCATCGAACCTAATGAATTGAATATTTATTGTTTTGTGTCAATCAAACTTTTATCTGGATGCCCTGTAGCTGCTGGCGTACTCAGGCCCGCCGAGAGTGGGGTACAGCCGGTACATTTTACCGGGGTTCGGCGATGTAAGGGGCCCGATGTCGACCAAACCCACGACGTAATTTTTCCTGTTTTGCCGACGCAATATTTCGCTGTGAAATATTTAGTATTGTCATAGATTGTATAATAAGCAACTTAGCCAGAAGATTTAATCCGGCAATTGAAATTCATTCGCTATTTAACATCTTATGGACAGTGAACATTGGACATTTTATGGACATTGATGTATTGCGCGAGTTTTATAAAGAACACGACAGAGCGATATACAAGGAGAATATTTGTGAATCTTACCTTTTTTCAATAGATTTACTTAATAAAATTAAACATTCCAAATTGGAATCATTTCTTTCTAACGTCATTGTAGCGTCAAGAATATTTTTCACATTACCGGTGGTAGTCGCAAAAGGGAAAAGATCCTTTAGTTTTCTTTCTCGCATAAAAAATGCTATGAGATCTACAATGAAACAGGATCGAATAACTCGTCTAGAAACTTTGTGCATTAATAATGATTTAGTAAAATCATGCGATTTTTCGAAAATTATAGATATCTTTGCCAATCAAAAAACTCGAAACGTACCGATACTGCAAATATTTTTACTATTATAAAAATATAATCAAAATTTAATCAAAGTTATATTTGAAAAATTTCGCTTTTCACTTTTTGCCGGGGGCCCTCTAATCCCCCTCGGCTGCCCTGGGCGTACTGCTATTTTTTAGAGCCAATTGGAATTTGTTTAGGTCTTTAGCTATTTTATGGTGCTTGGGGGTAATAATAAAAGACAATGAGGTATATTTTCTTATAATTTTAAAATATCATACATATTACTCTTGCTTTGGAATTTTCTCCATTAAAATGCATATTAATTTTAACTAAAATTTCTTTGTAAAACGAATTCTAATTTCGCATTCTGCTAATTGGCAATTACTATACTCTTCTATATTTACCTTAAACGTTGAAGGCATTGTACATGTACCTACTTCACTTCTATTGAAATACTAAAATTGCCTTTTCCTCTGATCTCTTCATTTGAATATTCCTATTTGAATAATTTTATTTGCAAGATATGGTGGCGGTGTTTTTAGCTCTAAAAGCTTGTATTACACGTTCTTTCACGAGTTTCCACAAAGTTATTTGCATATTCATACCTACGAATTTCTAATTAACACCGAAAAGAGACGCCGCATGTGTTAAAATTTGGACTGGCGTGCATGGATAATTCAATCAGGTGGACAAACTTCGGTCCTTTTTGTTTTTGTTTCCAAAAATGCTAATGCTCGAGATGCACGTATTAATAACCGTAAATTTTTTTGGGACACCAAAGTGCTGCGCTTTACGAATTTTACTACAAAGTGTAAACAAAGTGAGAAAGGTACATTTAGGTAACGGTACAAAATACCGCTGATGGTAATGAAGTTTAAAAACATTTTGAATATAGACACAATGTAACAGTGCTCCACATACTATTTTAGCCATTTCTGTACTATATACATAACTAATTTTGTCGTAACCAAAAATGCTGATGGTTTTCAAATTAATTGATTTATACAGCGTGTCTACTTAAGTTGGAAACATATGGGAAACTTTTTTATTATTAATTTTACGAAAAAAACTTATTCTTTATAAAAAGCTCTGCATGCCCCAAAACCTAAGATTCAATCATCAGATATTAAATTTTCTCAATATTATACGAGGTATGTCAAAAAATATGAATTGCGGTCAAGGGTAAAGTACTTTTATTTCTCTCAATATCGAAAATTCTTATGATAAAAAGTTGTTTGGAATTAAAAACTAAGACCAAATATGCAATTATATGCTTCTAATTAAAAAAAAAATTTCTCAAATTTATGGATACTCAACATCGTTTTTAATTATTAAAAATGAAGGGTTAAGGGAAAAAACAAGGAATGTCACGTTATCTTTGTTTTGAGAAAATAGGAAATTTAATGTTTGTGACTACATTCTTTAAACCATTGCACTGAAGAAATAGTATTTATGTTTATTTAGTAAACTTAAAGAACATTGTATTTTATACACAAACACATTTCAACCAAATTTTTATAGAACAGAGATAAAAAAATTAAAAAGTAGCTAACTACAAATAAAATCTGAAAAAAACAAGGACTGTCCAAACACCACGTTATATTTTACGTTACAAACATTAGTTGCACCAGCTGATAGAAGGGCTGAAAACAAAATTATGACAATAATAATGTCAATAAAAATTATAACAAAAGGAAATACATGATTTTTTTTGATAGTTTAATGCAATGGTCGCCTGATTTTTTTGACTTTTTTAGAGCAGCCTTTTTAAAATTATAGAATGTCTGTGTCTTACGTTTGTGTAACTCATTTTGAATTATTAATTTGAGAATTTCTGCAGCAACCTTATCATAATTTAATGATTTTAATTTCGCCTAGAATCCATCACATGCTGAACATGTGTCTGATCTTGGGTAACCAAAGGGCAAACGAAATTTGCGGATAATATGTAACGTAAGAAACTTTAATGGTGGGATGTTTTTCTTTAAACAAGTTGAACATTTTTGTAATGTTCAAACTCTCTGGTAAATACTTTTTCTTAGATTCGTGTAAACTCTAATAAGATATTCTAGTTTTAAAAGACTTTATGTGGTTATATACTGCTTCACGCGATTTTGGGTGCAAGTTTCTATGCTGGGAACCATGCTTACCACATTTGTCTTGTCCAGAAGTTCCTGTAGCTTTTAAATTTTTTTGTTTGTGTTCAATTTTTCCCTTAGTTACACCATGTATTGACGTGCATGCTTTAAAACACACATTAAGTTCTTGAGAAACTCCATTAGGCGCTTAATTCTAACTTTATAGGCCGTGTCGTTTCTAACACTTCAGGCTTTTGAGCTATGGCTGTACAGAAGGATCCTGAAGATACCATGCACAGACAAAGTCACCAATGAAGGAGTACTACAGCTACGGAGGATGAACACAAACGCAGATTTAGTCAACATCGTGAAGGGCCGTACTTAGGACTTGAGAAATCAAGGCAGATACGAGCTACTCCAATGCAGTTTACAAGGTAAAATTGAAGGAAACAGGGCCCAGAACGAAGAAGAATAGTCTGCCTTGCTAACATGAGAGTATGGTGTAGAAAGATCTCAACACACCTATTCCGTATAGCAACCAACAAAGTCATCATAGCCAGAAGTATCACCAATGTTCGGATGGACTGGCACTCTAAGAAGAAGAAGAACTTTCTAACAAATATAAACAAAGGAAACTAAACGATTAAACTCGCAATCAAAACGTAGGTAATTTTTGTTTTTGTTCAAGTGGACTCTCCTTGTTTTTATCTTTCACGCGTGGACATTTCCAGTTTTTTTCCTTCGCAGTACTATTTTAAACAGGCATATTTATCGGACAGTCCAAGTTATTATCTACCACTCTACTATAAATAGTAAATACATAAAATATCTGTTAGAAAGTATCAATATCTCAATTTCTCATAAAATGTGACATTCCCTGTTTTTTTCCTTCACCCTTCAAATTATGATAACTCGTTTATTATTCATTTTACGAAAAAAAAGTTATTCTTTATAAAAAGCTTTGCATGGTCTAAAATCTAAGACACAACCATGATATATCAACTTTTATTAATTTTATACGAGGTGTGTCAAAAAATATGAAATCCGCTCAAGATTATAGTACCTTTATATTTCACAATATTTCAATTAGAAGGATGTAATTGCATATTGAAACATAGTTTTTAATTCTAAACAACTTTTTTAATAACCGTTTTCAATATTGTGAAAAATAAAGGTACTTTACTCTTGAGTGAAATTCATATTTTTTGACATACCTCGTATAAAATTAATAAAATGTGATATCTGATGGTTGCATCTTCGGTCTTAGGACATACAGAGCTTTTTATAAAGAATACCTTTTTTTCGTAAAAGTAATAATAAAAGAGTTATCGTATAAATAAAAACGATGTTAGTATCAATAAATTTAAGAAAAATTTGAAAAATATTTTTTTCCAATTAGAAGCATGTAATTGAATATTTGATCTTAGTTTTTATTTCCAAACAACTTTTCATAATAAGAATTTTCGATATTGAGAGAAATAAAGGTACTTTACTCTTGAAAGAAGTTCATATTTTTTAACTATTTATAATGGGAAATAAGCCACAATATTATTAAAAAATGATTTTTATTAACGTTTCGACTCCCAAATCGGGTGCCGTTGTCAAAATACAAAATACTACGTAAATACGTTAAAACTACAATATAATAAAAAATACGTAGTATTTTGTATTTTGACAACGGCACCCGATTTGGGAGTCGAAACGTTAATAAAAATCATTTTTTAATAATATTGTGACTTATTTCCCATTATAAATAGTTAAAATTCATATTTTTTGACATACCTCGTATAATATTGACAAAATTTGATATATGATGATTGAATCTTAGGTTTTAGAGCATGCAGAACTTTTTATAAAGAATAACTTTTTTTCGTAAAACGAATAACAAAAAAGTTTCCCATATGTTTCCAACTTAAGTAGACACGCTGTATATAGTCGTTTGAGTCCTTTTTGCTTCTCCAGTGTCGGGATTGACACGTCTTTTGACGTGTGTAGTGTGTACAAATGTTGACCATTGTTTCTTGTTATGCTAATCTGCTTGCTTCTGCTACTGTTTTTCCCTTCCGTTGAATGATTTTCACGACTGCTTTATCACAATCTCCTCTAGGTCTTCCTCTATTTTTTTTTCTTTTGTATCCTGGCTTCCAATATTTTCTTCACGAGTATGTTGTCTTTCATTCTTTTCATGTGTCCCCATCAACTAAGTTGTTTTTTGTACTAGCAAAATGCATTTTCGTGTTGCAAAGAAATTGAAAATATTTATAAATTTTTAACTCATTTACTCTTTTGTTTGAGTATTAAGGAATCTTTCTTGTTGGAGCTTTTACCACGCTGAGCAGATGAGTTTTAAATTATTTAAAATGCTCTCATCTTAATTTCCTCGGCATCCTGTATGATTTATAAATTTTGAAAATCTCAGGAGGTGAAACCAAAGAAAATATTCCACCTGTTGTCAATCTGGTGGTATGGAAGCGATATTTATGGTCGTTTTCTGTGCTACTTCGATTGATAACTTACTTTGTTTTTCGGTAGATGGCCCTAGTTCATCCGTGACATTTCTTTCTTTGCAATTCGGGAAGGCCCAAAGTATGATACCTGGGGAAATCGGAGAGAAGAGGATATGGGACTACTGATGAGGGAGAAGAGACCTCCGAAACCGGTATATAGTTTTCCTGCACTCTCCGATTTAACCAGCGTATTATGCAGCTGCTGCATTTTCGTGTTGCAAAGACATTGAAAATGTTTATATATTTTTATGTTTCCACTTAAAACCTGAAATAATATCCTTTTATAATGTAATAAAAGGCTCCGTGGATGTGGTCGATGATATGAAAGCGCCATATTCTGTTTCACAAGTTAGTTCCAGATGGTCATTTACCATAAATATATTTTTCAATGCTAAATATTAGCGGCACCAACATTCACATTTTATATACAGATAATAATAATAAAACAGAAAAACGTCGTGTCTTTTTAAAGCAAATGGCTTTATCGTTGATTAAACCTCATCTTTTTTTATAAAATTTTGTAAAGAAAGGCAAAAGTTGGATATGTGAGAAAAAATCTCACGCGCGACCATTCGCGTACAAACCTACCTAGCGACCAACGCCGGGTTAAGCTAAACCGCCTGCAGTGGGCAGGACATGTAGCCCGGGCCCCTGAATCGAACATGATAAAAAATATTCTAACATCTCAACCCGTGGGAATGAGAAGACGGGGTAGACCAAAGTTGAGGTGGATGGACGGGGTAACACAAGATGCCGAGAAGATCGGAGTCGGCAACTGGCAAATGCAAGCAAGGGACAGAACAGAATGATGTAGAAAGCTTGAGAAGGTCGAGGCCCTCTAAGGGCTGTAGCACCAAGATGATGATGACGATGAACTGCTCAGGAAACAAATAAGCCAATAAAATTAGTATGGATTTCATCACACATCTTCAGCAGATAAAAGTGAGTGGGTTGCAACAAAGCGTAAGGATAGTAAAATAGTAAGTGGATACTCACCATGTGATTTAAAAGCATAGCTCAAGTCGAAAGTGTTGTGCTTTTGGAAACGCGAATTTTACCAATCTCATTCTAAACCTTGATCTATCAATACGGCCTAATACCTTGGTGCCCAAGAAGTGACAATTGCCGCCTAAAAAGAGTGCTACCAAACTAACCTTTGGACAGTCAGGACTAACACATTCTACCTTTTGACAAACAGTGACCCTCTCTGGTGCGAACTGTGTATACTGTGTAACACAACTTTAAGCATCAAGCATATATTACTAGACTGCCAACACTACAACAATCTTATTATCACTAACCCAGCAATTTATCCGAGATGCTAGGTACTAATATATTGTCGTCGTGGATGTGAAGAGAGCTAACCCACATTTGCTTAAAAATGAACTAACTGCAGTATCGCAATCAGAAAGAAATATTTCATATTGTAGTGAAGAAATCTAAGTGAATATGTAACTTATTCACTTAGATATATCTATATGTTACCGTTAAAACCCGAATTTACTATTAGGAAAAACTAGTTTTAACTGTGCGCCTTAGACAATTCTAGTTTTAACTAGTCAAAAATAGATTTGACTGCTAAAGCAGTTAAAACTAAAAATCCCGAACACATTTCATTTAGAATAGTTTATGCCAGTTCAAATTAGTTTTTACTGGAACTACTAGCGAATACTAGTTAGATTCGTTGGGAGAAGAGACAAATAATACGATTTGATTTGTTCGGAAGGTTTAGTGACGAAGGCGGCTGTTTGGTAACAAAATAGTGTGTGCAACTGTTGATTTTTTCCGCATCGTTTTTATTGGTTATATTACACTACTGTATATTATTCACCGTGAGTGATAATGTCGAAGATCAGTTTGAGAGTAGAGATATAATAACGTGGAAATAACGTTTTTTGGAAAAGATTTTACAGAAGGAACAGAGCAAGAAGAAAGAAAGTCACTACCATGTTGCGACCAAAAGCACGTATAATAAATTAATGGCAGAAGTACAAAATGCGGAGTAATTGTCTGCCAAGAAAACTCCAAAACGATTTAGAATTGTTGAAGTTGGCGAAATAAAAAGTTGGCTTCTAGAACTGAACCCATCAAATATCATGTACCTGCTGAAGACATTTTTGACATAATTAAAGCAGCCCACGTTGTTATGGGTCATGGAGGTTGAGACAGATTGAAGACTGAAACCGCCAGAAAATACGCAAATATGATAATTGATATGTTCAACAATTTTATATCAATGTTTAAAACCTGCTAATGGAAGAAGAGTAAAGCGAAGATTGGTCTTGTGTCGAAACCTATATTCCATTCAGAAATGAATAGTCGCTGTTAGGTAGATTTGATGGATATGCAATCACAAGAGGATCACGGCTATAAATTTAATATGGTTTATCAAGACAATTTAACAAAATTTGTTTTATTGAGACCATTACAAAGTAAGAGGGCGGCAGAAGTTGCTTATCAATTAACGGATATATTCTTGGCTTTTGGCGCACCATGATTTTACATTCCAATAATGGCCGTGAGTTCATTAATGCAGTTATAAATGAAGTAATGTCATAGTGGCCTGAGTCAAAATTAGTTCATGGAAAACCAAGGCACAGCAAAAGTCAAGGTTCAGTCGAGCGAGCTAACCAAGTCGAGAAAATATTAGCAGCCTGGATGCAAGACAAGAGCACAACAACGTGGTCAAAATGACTGGCATTTTTTACGTTTATAATCTTATCCAGTATTTTACGTTTTAGAAAAATTATTTGCAAACAACCGCGGCAGCAAATTATTTACTGATCTTTAAAAAAGGGTTCAAGGCAGGTTTTGTTTATATTCGATTCAGAATTGGACTACCATCTCCATATAGTAACTATTTCAGCATCCTTATGCATCATCAGTGAAGATTATGCAGTCACAACTCTGAAGGGAATACAAACATTCTGCCTCTTTTAAAGCAAACCATCGCGATGCGATGAACCCGCCTTTTGAGACGCAATACAGCGACATCTCTCGTATTACGAGGAAAACGAAAAGCCCTAGATACAAAGTTTAGTACTTTTTAAACAATTAGAATAATTGAAATAAAAATATAATAAACAATATTTTAAATCCAAGACTTTTCGTTAATCAACTGCTTTCTGGCTGCATCCCATATCTCCGGATTTTACAATATATAATCACATAGAGACGACGAAATAGGAGAAAGCAAATAGAGGACACTTAGGCCACGCATTTACCTTCTCTTCGTCTAGGAAAAGGACGGAAAGACAGTTTCTAAATACTCACAAATTGAGTAAAAATGAAAAAGATAAAAAAGGGTTCAAGACAGGTTTTGTTTATATTCGATTCAGAGTTGGACTACCATCTCCATATAGTAACTATTTCAGCATCCTTATGCATCATCAGTGAAGATTATGCAGTCACAACTCTGAAGGGAATACAAACATTCTGCCTCTTTTAAAGCAAACCATCGCGATGCGATGAACCCGCCTTTTGAGACGCAATACAGCGACATCTCTCGTATTACGAGGAAAACGAAAAGCCCTAGATACCAAGTTTACTACTTTTTAAACAATTAGAATAATTGAAATAAAAATATAATAAACAATATTTTAAATCCAAGACTTTTCGTTAATAAACTGCTTTCTGGCTGCATCCCATATCTCCGGATTTTACAATATATAATCACATAGAGACGACGAAATAGGAGAAAGCAAATAGAGGACACTTAGGCCACGCATTTACCTTCTCTTCGTCTAGGAAAAGGACGGAAAGACAGTTTCTAAATACTCACAAATTGAGTAAAAATGAAAAAGATAAAAAAGGGTTCAAGACAGGTTTTGTTTATATTCGATTCAGAGTTGGACTACCATCTCCATATAGTAACTATTTCAGCATCCTTATGCATCATCAGTGAAGATTATGCAGTCACAACTCTGAAGGGAATACAAACATTCTGCCTCTTTTAAAGCAAACCATCGCGATGCGATGAACCCGCCTTTTGAGACGCAATACAGCGACATCTCTCGTATTACGAGGAAAACGAAAAGCCCTAGATACAAAGTTTACTACTATTTAAACAATTAGAATAATTGAAATAAAAATATAATAAACAATATTTTAAATCCAAGACTTTTCGTTAATAAACTGCTTTCTGGCTGCATCCCATATCTCCGGATTTTACAATATATAATCACATAGAGACGACGAAATAGGAGAAAGCAAATAGAGGACACTTAGGCCACGCATTTACCTTCTCTTCATCTAGGAAAAGGACCGAAAGACAGTTTCTAAATACTCACAAATTGAGTAAAAATGAAAAAGATAAAAAAGGGTTCAAGGCATAAGGATGCTGAAATAGTTACTATATGGAGATGGTAGTCCAACTCTGAATCGAATATAAACAAAACCTGCCTTGAACCCTTTTTTATCTTTTTCATTTTTACTCAATTTGTGAGTATTTAGAAACTGTCTTTCGGTCCTTTTCCTAGACGAAGAGAAGGTAAATGCGTGGCCTAAGTGTCCTCTATTTGCTTTCTCCTATTTCGTCGTCTCTATGTGATTATATATTGTAAAATCCGGAGATATGGGATGCAGCCAGAAAGCAGTTTATTAACGAGAAGTCTTGGATTTAAAATATTGTTCATTATATTTTTATTTCAATTATTCTAATTGTTTAAAAAGTAGTAAACTTTGTATCTAGGGCTTTTCGTTTTCCTCGTAATACGAGAGATGTCGCTGTATTGCGTCTCAAAAGGCGGGTTCATCGCATCGCGATGGTTTGCTTTAAAAAAGGCAGAATGTTTGTATTCCCTTCAGAGTTGTGACTGCATAATCTTCACTGATGATGCATAAGGATGCTGAAATAGTTACTATATGGAGATGGTAGTCCAACTCTGAATCGAATATAAACAAAACCTGCCTTGAACCCTTTTTTATCTTTTTCATTTTTACTCAATTTGTGAGTATTTAGAAACTGTCTTTCGGTCCTTTTCCTAGACGAAGAGAAGGTAAATGCGTGGCCTAAGTGTCCTCTATTTGCTTTCTCCTATTTCGTCGTCTCTATGTGATTATATATTGTAAAATCCGGAGATATGGGATGCAGCCAGAAAGCAGTTTATTAACGAAAAGTCTTGGATTTAAAATATTGTTTATTATATTTTTATTTCAATTATTCTAATTGTTTAAAAAGTAGTAAACTTTGTATCTAGGGCTTTTCGTTTTCCTCGTAATTACTGATTTTTATTTGAATCTAGACAAGGCGAAAACGGCGGGTTCGAAGGGACAAATATTCCCATGAGATTTTTTTGCATAATCACATTCGTGAAACATCCCAGAATACGGTTCAAGAAGTCGCCCATGTGAAAAGTGGGCCAATTTTTTTTTTAATTTTTTTTAATCAAATTGCAAGAATCAATATTTTTGGCCTGAACAATTTTTTCTTTAATTTTTTGGATCATTCTGGACAAAAAAGGTCTCTTATAATTTTTCTCTGAAGTTGATCGTTTTCGACTTATAAGCAATTTAAAATTGAAAAAACGAAAAATGGCGATTTTCAAGGCTTAATAACGGTTAAAATTATTATTATGAAAGTCAATAAATATATGACTAAATCAAAGTTTAAAGCCCCCTACAAGATCCTGAAGAAATTTTTGTCATTATTTTATTACTAAGCTGTTATTTTTAAGTAATAATAATAAGCACCATGCACGTGTGCGGGGCTGTAAACGCTGAGTGCGAGAGAGAAGCCTTTCCAGCAGTCCAATTTTGTGCATCTTACTCGCACTCACATTTACAGCAGCGTCAATACGATCTAACCACTCATTGTTATTAATTAAAAATAACAGCTTAGTAGTAAATTAATGACACAGATTTCTTCAGGATCATGTCGCGGCGACTTTAAATTTTGATTTAGTCACTTTCTGACTTTCAAAATAATAATTTTTGGCCATTCTTAGTCTTAAAAATGGCCATTTTCGCGTTTTTCAAATTTTAACTTGCTTATAATTCGAAAAAGATCAACTTTAGAGAAAAATTATAAGAGACTTTTCTTGCCCAGAATGGTCCAAAAAACCTAAAAAAAATTAGTCCGGGGCAAAAATATTGATTTTTTCAATTTGATTAAAAAAAATTGTTAAAAAAATTGGCCCACTTTTCTCGTGGGCGACTTCTTGAACCTTATTCTGGGATGTCTCACGAATGTGATTATGCAAAAATATCTCATGGGAATATTTTTCCCAACGAACCCGCCGTTTCCGCCTTGTCTAATCTGGAAATTACTGGAAAGTTAAGTAAAAACTAGTTTTGACGGAATTATGTTTAGTATCAACTAGAATTAACTGAAAATATTTGATAGTTCTAGTTTTCACTAGTTAAAACTAGAGTTGTCTAAAGCCCATAATAAAAACTAGTTTTTTCTAGTTAATTCGGGTTTTAGATAACTGAAATCGGGTTTTTACGGTAACATATACATTAACAATGTAGGGTAATTTATGAAACTATAAACAATTTTTGCTTATCAAAAATGAATATCCATTTTAAATTTCGTTGCAACACAAAACTACAGCCGCATCACTATTCCAGTTCAATCAGAGAGTGCAGCAAACACCTTTACCGGTTTCGAAACTTATTAGTCTCTCATCAGGAGGCACATATGCTGCTCTCTCTGACCCAGCTAGGACAAACCCCTGCTTGCAGTCACGGATTGCAACAAACGAAATGGCAGGGATACCCTAGCGGCAACTGGTATCAAAAAACTAAGTTTTCAATCTAATAGCACATATAACAACACCCAAAAATGCTATTCTACATCCTACCAGACTGAAATCCATCGTTTTAACTGAAAACAATATTTTTTGTTTTTTTTTAATTCTTACTTAGTTTTTTGTTTTTTACCTATACAATTTTTAAATTTCAATTCAACAACCGAGTCCGTTCCTTATAGCCAGGGAGGTAGTGTCAAATTTGACCGGAGCATTTTAGCATGGCTGTTTTCTTTTTATTTAGGTAGGTGTTCCAAAGCTTATTAATAAATGATGTGTCAGCTGGCCCAAAACCGGGGATTTTAGACAAGAAAAGGTAAAATATGAAAGTTGATGGAGAAACGCTACAACTTAAATGTCAAATATTTATATACGTTACTCAGAACATTTGATAGACTTGCTTACTTGGCTCCTACCTTTCACTCAGGAGATCCGGGTTCAAATCTTGGCGCGGAAAATTATTTTTGTTTTTTAAATTTACATTTTATTTTGAAAAATAGTTATTTTTATAACACCACGGCATGTCCACTTGGCCAGCTAACATTTTTTGCAATGTACATGATGCAGCTGACGCTTTTTTATTACAATCTAAAATTCATAAATTATTGATTTATACTTTTTAATCTTTGCCACACTAGTCCAAAAATATTTTTTTATTATTAACTAGCTGACCCGGCAAACTTCGTACCGCCTTAAAACTAAATAATATTTGAAAGTTTAATACCTAAAAATTACCAGAAAACCAAAAAATACTAAAAAATATTGCGTACCTATACTTTTTTTTACCAAATGCATAGTTTACGATTCTATAAGGGACACCCGTGTTTAGCTGCCCCCCCCCACTTGCAAAAATTAAAAAACAAATAGCCCTGATTTATGAGCTATTTATGAGCTCTCATATTCCGCAAACTAAAAATTTTGAGCTCGTTCCACTGAGCAGGAATTTAATACCCTAGTGGGGGGGGGCTGAGTCAGCCCCCCCCACTACTTAAAAATAGGAATATTGAATCGGTTTTTGCGGCAGAATTACGAGCTATTTATGAGCTCTTGAAATTATATAGTTTCGATTTTTGAGCTCATCCCCTTCACCCCCAAACAACCCTTTAATTGATTTAACTTAAGAGAAAGATGCTGAGTAAACTTAAAATATATCGTATTGCGAATATAATTCCTATAGCTTATATACTCTAAGAATAAACTATTAAATCAAGAGCATTTCGATTATTGAGCTACAACCCCTTCGCCAGAAAACCACCCTATCTTCCCGGCTTAAGAGAAAGTTGTATTTAAAATGCGTTAAACTAATTATTTAGCGACTACATATCATTTAATAATTTATAAGCTTCCAAATTACGTGCATTTAGATCAGTAAATTGCAATTTATTTTGTATAGTGCAGTCACTGAAGGTAAAAATCAACGATTACCTTCAATTTCGGTGAACCTTCATCGATTTTCACGAAAATTGGTCAGTGGTTAGAGGATACGTCAAGAAACAAAGGTGACATGGTACCACCTTGCGCCTTTACCCTGAGGGTGGACACCGCCCCTTCTCGGGGGTGAAAATTATTTTATAAAAAATAAATGCACAAATCAATAAAAGAACAAATTAAAAGCAAAATTTATTATATAAAGTTAATAAAGTAAGTCAATACTTTTTAAGTTATTAAAGATCAAAGATTTTAATTATTTGTGAAAAAAATGCATGTTTTGAAAAGGTTTTTTGTAAATCACTGAAAAACTTTAAGTTTTTACAAAAAAGTTAATAGTAGTTTAATTCGTATAGCTTATATTCTAAGAATAAACTCTTAAATCACGCGTCTTTCGATTATAGAGCTACAACCCCTTCGCAAGAAAACGACCCCATATTCCCGGCTTAAGAGAGAGTTGTTCTTAAAATAATTTAAATTAATTATTTGGCGACTACATATCGTTTAATAATTTATGAGCTTGCAAAATATATGGTGAGCGGATTTTGATACTATCAACTTTTTCTGCATCTTATTTTTCATAGGTATTTCTAAGTACTTTGACAAGTATTTAGTACCTAAGTGTTATAAAATGCATCTCTTTCCCGTTATTTAAGCTTGAACCCTTAGATTTTAACAGTCGCGGAAAAAAATATACATTTAATTACCAATAACTTACTTTAAATTAACATTAAAGGGTTTTTCAAGTAAGCAATTTATTATATTTTTATTAGCTTCAATTTTAGTGATGAAAACTTTTTTGTAAAAACTTACAGTTTTTGAGTCATTTATGAAAAATCGCTCTAAAGCATGCATTTTCTTTCCAAAAATTAAAATATTTGATCTTTAATAACTCAAAAAGTATTGATTTATTTTAATCACATTATATAACAAATTTTGCTTACAATTTGTCCCTCTCTCGATTTGTGGGGTTATTTTTAATAAAGTAATTTTCACTCCCGAGAAGGGGTGACATATACCCCAGGCTAAAACCCCAAGTTGTTATTGTCAATTCGTGAAAATAAATGGAGATTTACCGAAATCGAAGGTACTAGTTGATTTTTACCTTCAGTGACTGCACTACAGAAAGAAAATGGCAATTCAATAATTGAGATGCGAATATTTTGCAAGCTCATAAATTATTAAACGATATGTAGTCGCCAAATAATTAATTTAAATTATTTTAAGAACAACTCTCTCTTAAGCCGGGAATATGGGGTCGTTTTCTTGCGAAGGGGTTATAGCTCTATAATCGAAAGACGCGTGATTTAAGAGTTTATTCTTAGAATATAAGCTATACGAATTAAACTACTATTAACTTTTTTGTAAAAACTTAAAGCTTTTCAGTGATTTACAAAAAACCTTTTCAAAACATGCATTTTTTTCACAAATAATTAAAATCTTTGATCTTTAATAACTTAAAAAGTATTGACTTATTTTATTAACTTTATACAAAAAATTTTGCTTTTAATTTGTTCTTTTATTGATTTGTGCATTTATTTTTTATAAAATAATTTTCACCCCCGAGAAGGGGCGGTATCCACCCTCAGGGTAAAGGCGCAAGGTGGTACCATGTCACCTTTGTTTCTTGACGTATCCTCTAACTACTGAACAATTTTCGTGAAAATCGATGAAGGTTCACCGAAATTGAAGGTAATCGTTGATTTTTACCTTCAGTGACTGCACTATACAAAATAAATTGCAATTTACTGATCTAAATGCGCGTAATTTGGAAGCTTATAAATTATTAAATGATATGTAGTCGCCAAATAATTAGTTTAATGCATTTTAAGTACAACTTTCTCTTAAGCCGGGAAGATAGGGTGGTTTTCTGGCGAAGGGGTTGTAGCTCAATAATCGAAATGCTCTTGATTTAATAGTTTATTCTTAGAGTATATAAGCTATATGAATTATATCCGCAATACGATATATTTTAAGTTTTCTCAGCATCTTTCTCTTAAGTTAAATCAATTAAAGGGTTGTTTGGGGGTGAAGGGGATGAGCTCAAAAATCGAAACTATATAATTTCAAGAGCTCATAAATAGCTCGTAATTCTGCCGCAAAAACCGATTCAATATTCCTATTTTTAAGTAGTGGGGGGGGGCTGACTCAGCCCCCCCCACTAGGGTATTAAATTACTGCTCAGTGGAACGAGCTCAAAATTTTTAGTTTGCGGAATATGAGAGCTCATAAATAGCTCATAAATCAGGGCTATTTGTTTTTTAATTTTTGCAAGTGGGGGGGGGCCAGCTCAACACGGGTATAAGGGACATAGGTACAGACAAACATTCATTTTTATGTATTATAGAGAATAGGGAAATATTTAGATTGCTATTAAAAAATGGGGGTTGGTGCGAGAAAAGTGAAAATTTAGGGCTGTATCTTTCGGTTCTACAACATATAAAATTAAGAAAAAACAGTTTGTCCAAAAAAATAACAAATAATGTCTCCCTTTCCACTTAGATTGTTGGTCTTACCAAATCAGGAACCTTCAGAGGTTCATGTACAACAGATTTGCTTATTAACATCAATCATAATATTATGACCAAGAATGCATAGTTTGCGATTCTATAAAAGACAAACAGATTTTTTTATATTGTCTCGTATAAATAATAAAAACGTGGTATTATAAAAATAATTATTTTTCAAAATAAAATGTCAATTTAAAAAACAAAAAGAATTTTCCGCGCCAGGATTTGAACCTAGATCTCCTGAGTGAAAAGTAGGAGCCAAGTAAGCAAGGCTATCAAATGTTCTGAATAACGTATATAAATATTTGATATTTAAGTTGTAGCGTTTGTCCATCAAATTTCATATTTTACCTTTTCTTGTCTAAAATCGCTGGTTTTGGGCCAGCTGACACATCATTTGTTAATAAGCTTTGGAACACCTACCTAAATAAAAAGAAACCAACCATGCTAAAATGCTCCGGTCAAATTTGACACTACCTCCCGGGCTATTACTCCATTAGACTCATATATGACTTCTATTTTCCTATAATATAAGTTTTCTATGATACGTTGGGTCTTAGGTTCTTAATCCTAAATTAGCGCCGTCCTAAATCCAACCTGGGTTTCATCTAGGTCTCTTTCACAATGACTTCTTATTCTTCCATGAGTAACGCAAAAAAATAATTTTCAACGTGCAGCTCATAAGAGCAATTCACCAGTATTCGTCGCATATTCTTGATTTTGACCGATTTTATTGCATGAACATGTAATAATATATAACATTTGCTCTGTATATTATACAGACTATATTTAGTCTGGGCTGATTATCGGAGAATAGGCCATTTTTGGGAAAAGTTATTTACCAGCAATTTTATTGCTGGAATCGAATTATAAGATCCTATTTAATAATATAGGTATGCAAAGTCCTCAGACAGTGTGCTATTTTTTTATAAACAAAATGGCGCCCGAAAATCGTGTTTTTTTCAATTATTGTTCTATATCTCCGAAGATTTTAATTTTACAACAAAAACACCCAAATAAAAACTCACTGTGATTAAATTCTGCATAGAAACGTGTTTTTCCCGATCTGATCCGATGAAGATTTTCCTCGGAAAATGCGGGTTTTCCCAAAAAAATCTTTAATTTTCAAATAAAGTTTTGGATAAGTAATTATCTACCAATATTTAAATAATTTGGTGACTTAAAATCCTTCTTGGTTGTTTCTATTATAGTTCTAGAAGCTGATGAAAATTAAACGAATATTTTAGTAACAATTCAATTGTTAATTAATAATTTACGGTCGCAATACTAACCAAAATAATTATGATACACTGATCAAACTTTGAAATCTTATAAAGATGAGATGCCTATTTAACATTTTGTCGACAAAATATAAATTTTTTATTTTTTTTGCATAATCTTTAAATGTTAAAAAAAATAGTTATAAACAAATTAACGTTTCTCAGAAAGTTTTTATTATATTGTAATTTTAAAAAATAGCTAAAATGCGCATTTAAAATATCTTGAAAATGAATGCTTTAAAACTTTTTTGTAAGCATTTACAAAAAAGATATGAAACAGCAAAATAAACATACGATTACTACGGTGTTTATAATTGTTTTAATTCTTTCAAAGCGTAGAAGTGAGTTTCAAGTACAAGCTAATTATTTACAAAAAAATATCGATTATCAGTTTAATGGTTGTATTTTAATTAAATATTATAAATATATTTTTTTGTAATTTTCACCCGCGAAAGTAGAATAATACAGCACTGTAGCTAAAATTTTCACTCGGAGCGACGACCGGCCGCGCGAGGCCTAAACTTTTATAAATAATGTATGCTGCGTGTCAGTCGCTTCGAGTGAACATTTTAGCTCCGACTCTGTATCAGGCCTAATTTGGCGCTAAAAATTACAAAAAAATATTTTTAATATTTGATTAAAATATAACCATTGCACCAATTTTTGACATTCTTTGTGAGTAATTAGATTGTACCATAGACTCACTTTTAAGCTTTGAAACAATTAAAACAAATTATAAACAACGGAGATTTTCGTATATTAATTTTGCTGTTTCATAACTTTTTTTCAAATTGTTGGAAAATTTTTTTAAAACATTCATTTTAAAGACCTATGAAATACGCATTTTAAGTATTTTATAAAATTAGAATATAGTAAACAATTTCTGAGAAATGTTAATTTTTTTATAACAATTTTTTAAACATTTAAAAATTATGCAAAAAATGAAAAATTTATATTTTGTCGACAAAATATTAAATAGGCATCACACCATTATACTCTTTCTAAGTTTGATCAATGTCTCATGATTATTTTGGTTGTTATTGCGACTGTAAATTGTTAATTAACAATTGAATTGTTGCTAAAATATTCGTTTCATTTTTACCGGCTTCTGAATTTATAATCTAAACCAAGAAAGCTTTTATTTTACCAAGCTATATAATTATTGATAAATAATTATTGGCTCAAAGAATTTATTTGAAAATTCGATATTTTGTTGGGAAAACCCACATTTTCCGAGGAAAATTTTCGTCGGAGCAAATCGGAAAAAACATGCTTCTATGTAGAATTAAATTGGGGTGAATTTTTATTTGAGTGTTTTTGGTGTAAAGTTAAAATCTTCGGAGTTATAGCGCAATAATTGAAAAAAATACGATTTTTCGGCGCCATTTTGTTTATAAAAAAAGTAGCACACTATCTGCGGACTTTGAATACCTATATTAATAATATATACAGTCGGAAAAATGAAGGAATACCCATGAACGAACATATAAAACACGCTGTATTTTCCTGTCACCGGGTCACAAAGAAAATTGCCCAGCGCAAGTACATGTTATAATAATTATTACATGTACTTGCGCTGGCCAATTTTTTATGTGACACGGTGACAGGAAAATACAGCGTGTTTTATATGTTCGTTCATGGGTATTCTTTAATTTTTCCTACTGTATGATCTTATAAGTCGATTACAGCAATAAAATTGCTGGTAAATAACCTTTCTTTGTACTTTACTAAGTAGACCAGCGTATTATAACTATTTTTTTTTCAAAATTTAAAGATTATGCAAAAAAAAACAACATTTATGTTTTGTCGATAAAATATTAAATAAGCATCTCATCTTTATAATCTTTATAATTTTGATCAATGTATCATGATTATTTTGGTTATTATTGCGATCGTAAATTGTTAGTTAACAATTGAATTGTTGCTAAAATATTCGTTTAATTTTCACCGGCTTCTGGAATTACAATCTATACCAAGAAAGCTTTGATGTCTCTAAGTTATTTAATTATTAATTAATAATTACTTACCTAAAACTTTATTTGAAAATTAGAGATTTTGTTAGGAAATCCTGCATTTTCCGAGGAAAATTTTCGTCGGAGCAGCAAATCGTGAAAAACATATCTCTATGCAGAAATTAATTGCGGTGAATTTTTATTTGGGTGTTTTTGTTGTAAAATTAAAATCTTCAGAGTTATAGAGAAATAATTGAAAAAAATACGATTTGTCGGCGCCATTTTGTTTATAAAAAAAGTAGCACACTATCTGCGGACTTTGCATACCTATATTATTAATATAGAGGATCTTATAATTCGATTCCAGCAATAAAATTGCTGGTAAATAACTTTTCCATGAATTTTGCTAATTAGCCCAGAGTAATTAAATTATACACGGTTATACTTCTCATAATAGTCAAATTTGGAGGAAGGGAATAAACGGACGTAGGCTTCTTAACTGGTCATGACAGGTGACGTAATAGTGACAGATGACTTTACAGCGCCACTGTGACAGATAATTTTAAATGGTACCTTATGGCAAATGATACCTCGTTTGAACGGTATTCAAATACCTATTGAGTGATAATAACTACTTGGGTTTAAGTTGATTTTGACTTTGGTGAATAAATTAAATAAATATAATATTGTAGTTTCGCATTTAATTAATAAAAATTGAAATGTCTGCCTTTGGTTATTTTGTCAAAAAGATTGACGTTTTTCAATTCTCTAACAGTTTTTACGTCAACGTTAATCTTTTTGACAAGTAACCATAGGCGGAATTTTGAATTATTATTAATTAAATGCGAAACTGCAATTTGAGATTTATTTCATTTATTCATCAAAATGAGCTTAAACTTAAACAAAATTAGTATGACTGAATAGGTATTTTCAATACCTTTCAAACGAAGTATCACTTGCCATAAGGTCTCAGTTAAAATTATCTGTCACAGTGGCGCTGTAAAGTCATCTGTCACTATTACGTCACCTGTTAGGACTAGTTAAGAAGCCTACTTCCGTTTATGTCCTCCCTCCAAATTTCAATATTATAAGTATATAACCGTTCAAAATATACGAGGGGGGAGACGGACTTTTGACTAGCACTGTTTAATTATTTGATGTAGCCAAGGTACATTATAAAAATATACATACCTAATTGTGACTTAATTTTTTTGGTCAAATTATTTATACAATTTTTAAATTTTAATTCCAAAAAACCGAGTTATTTCCTTACTTCATTTTAAATTAAATTTTTAATATCCATATTATATATTTCAAAAGATAAAAGAACAGCTTTAACTTCATATTTCTTACACTTTTCCCTAATTTAATATTCATTGCTGCACCATATTAATGGCTCTTTGCTTTATAGTAGATCGTGGATACGCGAGAACTTTAATTAAATAACTGTTAAAAATTATTAATGGGAATATTATAATATTGCTAATGCAACATGAGGGATCCCGGCGATCCTATTACAGCTATTTTGCATTGCTTAATTGAATTTTTGATAAATCGTTGCATACAAATACTTTATCTCCTTATTTTTTGAAAAAATTTTTCGTTCCTTGTCATGATGACAAAAATACACTAAGAACCATTCATACTCAACAATTTGAAACATAGGATATATTATTATGTACGATACCAGCAAGAAAGTATTTTGTGATGTTATTCTGATATTTAGATTTTAAACTTTAGCTTTAGATATTGTTACTCATACAGGCTTTCAACATCCCCCAAAACCGACGAATCAATTTTTATCACCTGAATTTTAAATGAAGCTAAGAAACAGTCCAAATACAAAAAATGCATCTACTAAATGACATTCAGTGTGTAACGATCCATACCAAAAAGCCGCAATGCAGAAGCTGTGGTATCTCAAACAGTCATGAGAACCAGAAGACTCCTTAAATAACATATGGATAAAAACAATATCCATATTGCATACTGCCGTGAAAAACATTAGGAGTGGTGGAGAATAAAGAAAGAAGTAATGGATAATAGAATACACATGGATAATAATACAAGAAAGGAAGTGTTTTATGCCACAGGAATGATAAATGATAATGATAAATATGATAAAGAGAACACACTTGAACAAAACCTGCATGACAATAGAAGGGCATAAAACCATAACTGGAACCAGAGACAAATTAAAAAAGAATAAAGCAGATAACATGTTCCTTTACACTAGTTTACACCCCTATTATAGCTAGGAAGACAAATGCCTAGTTGCACCAAGAGAGCTTATTTTTATTATTGTGGCTTATTTCCCATAAAAAATACGTAATTATAAAAATGCCACAAGGAAATAGCTTCAGAACAACATTAAGAGAGCTTAAGCTTAAGACTTGCCTTAAGCTCAGATTAGGAAACATACGCGTTGCACTATTGAGTCTTAGATCAATTTTCAGCTTGCCACAATGGATATCCACTGGGAATGCATCTTAAACTTGTCACTTAAGACGTGTTTAGATTAGAATCGAAATTATGGTGCAACGTAATTGGGATTTAAGGCGGTCCTATCTATAAGCTAAGTTGATCTAAGCTGGACTTTAAGGTTTGTTGGTGCAACCAGTTATAAGCTCAGTTTATACAATGTCCTTATTTTTCCCATTGCTACATACGCAGCTGAACTATGGTCTCTCACAAGAATTGAGAGAAGTAAGATCGAAGTTTTCGAAATGTGGATCTACAATAGAATTCTACGCATGTCCTGAACAGAACAGAGAACCAACCTCTCAATTCTCGAAAAATTTCAGATAAAAGAAAGGTTAATAAAAATTAAACCGAGCAGACTTAAATTACTTCAGCCACATAGCCAGAAGAACGATGTCTATGAAACTATCGGTAGTAGAAACCCAAAGACCAAGAGGAAGATTTCGAACATGATGGACAGACCAAATGAAGACCCCTATTTCCAGGTATGACAATTCCTACGTGGAGATGTCCACCTAGCACAGGATCGCAACCAATGGATACAGCATGAATGCCATCACGCCCTGACCAGGGCGCAAGGAATGAGAAGGAAGATTGCATATATAATTTTGTTAGATATGAATGATATTAAAATAATAATAATAGTAATAATAATAATAGCTTTATTGCCCAACAGTTTCCCATTTACAGGACAATGATAAAAATATTACATAATTTATAACACCTGTTATAGGTAAGATAAAGATTTAAGCAGTAGTACCAAAAAAATAACATTAATAATACAAGTTAGACTAAAATTAATATAAATTCAAACAGAAAAAGAAAATAAATTAATAAAAAAAAATAAAATAAAAAATTAGTGCTTATTTCAGAAACTCAATAGCCACTTTTATAAAGTTCCTTTGAGAACATAAAAAAATGTCACAATGCTTACCAATAACATTAAAATTTCTAAACATTACATTAATAGGAGCCTTACATATAATATTTGTACGAGCTCTTGTACACCTAAATAATACATTTGTTCTTGAATTTGACCTTGGAATATTAAAATTAATGTTTTCTAATATTGAAATACAATCAATTGCATTATTAACAAGTTTGTACAAAAAAATTAAAGATGCAACTTTTCTTCTTAATTCTAAACTACACATACTAAAACGATCACACAAGTAATTATTATCTACACCTCTAGCCGGATAAAGACCATTTACTTTAAACATTAAAAATTTTAGAAATTTTCTCTGAACGTTTTCAATTGCAATGTTATGACAATCATAGAAAGGACTCCATACAATACTGGCATATTCAAGTTTAGAGCGGACATAAGTATAATATAGCAATGTTAATGACTTTATATTATTAAATGATTTACAATTGCGAATTAAAAACCCATAAGCCTTCAACGCTTCAGAAACTTTAACACACATATGTTCCACAAAAGTGAGTTTTTTGTCAAAAATTACACCCAAATCCTTAACCGTGTTCTGTCTTTCTAATATTCTATCGTGACAACTATAGTTAAATACAAATAAACTTGATCTCCTAGAAAAAGTGACTACTTTACATTTTTTTGTGTTAAGTTGTAATTTGTTGCTGTTGCACCAATTTTCCAATATTTCTATATTCTGCTGAAGTTGGTTACAATCATCCAGCTCCCTAATAGTAGAAAATATTTTCAAATCGTCAGTAAAGCCCAATCTTTCGCATAAAATATTTTCAAGAAGGTCATTAATAAATAGTAGAAAGAGAAATGACCGAGATTGGAACCTTGAGGCACACCAGACGCAGCAAGATATTTTTCTGAGACATAACCATTATATGCTACAAACTGCATTCTTCCCTGAAGATACGATTTTAACAATAATAGAGCACTGTCAGTAAAACCAAAAGTTGAAAGCTTGCTAAGTAATACTTCATGATCAATTCTCTCAAAAGCCTTCCAAAAATCGGTATATATAACATCAACTTGGCCATTATCGTCAATAACTTCAGAAAGATATTGGGTAAAATAAACCAAATTGGTTACAGTTGATCTTTTATTAACAAAACCATGCTGACGAGATGAAATATAAAGTTGAACAGAAGATAAGATAAAAGAATGATACCAAAAATAATTCTTTATCTTAGCAGGTTATATCAGTTGTTCAATTATTCACTTATATTTCACAAAAAAATTGCATTGTTCACTGTATGATTTCGATAATTTTCACAATTTTAAATTATTACTAAAGCCAATCCTGAGTAAAAAGTTTTACCCTCCATCCTACCCCCTCTTTTTTAAATACAGACCTTCGTGAATAATAAATAAGAAACATAAACCTGCTCCCTTCTTCTCTCTCTTTTTCCAATTTTGACTCTGGACGAGAACACACGATTATCTTACAGTGGGTGATCAAATTATTAGGGCCACCTCAGAAAATTTTACTTTTTGTTTTATAGTGGTATGTAAGCTTTTTCTTCATACGGTCCACAGTTGCTTTGAAACTTTAGAAATGGAAGCTATGTCTCTGTTGGAGTGATTAGTGTCGAATAATAGAGTTTTATTTCTGCTGTTTTCCTTGATGAGATATCTTTGGTTGTCCCCATGATTTTCTGGTACCACTAATGTAGCGAACATGCAATGTTTATAAAATTCACAAAAGAATAGTATAGAATTGTCAGAATATCACTAGATAGCAATGGAAACTCTCAAAGTTTATTATAACTCTAAACACCAAGAATAAAAAATAATATGCACACGAGTTGCAAGCTAGGCTGGACAGCATTGATAAACAATGGCATTTGAATCACATATTGCTACGCACGCGTGTTGCCACTGTGCCAGACTATTTATTTCATCATGGCATCTACACTTTTAACGGAGTGATTGCCGCCGTCTTTGGCTCGGCTGTCCCAAGTAGAAACACTGTAAGCGCCAATTCGAAAAATGCTCACCAGAGTAGAAAACGTAAAGGACTCAACTTTTCAAATTTCTATTTTGTTTGAAATAAAAGTGAACACACATTAATTTAGTAAAAAATACTCCTGTTTTTCAGTAAATAGTATTATGTCTAAATTTCATTTCCTGACTAGGTTTTGAACACATACAGTGTTTTTATTTGGGAAACCTGAAAATATAGTATAAAATTTTCCACTTTTTAAAGACATTAGTACCACAAATGATACTTTATTCAAGTTCCTTTAACAAAAATATAACAAATTGCAACAATTTAATGGTCAGTGTCTGGGTCATGTAATTGCTCTCATCCAGGGTTATGGAAAAGCTTTTCCACTAGTGTCTCTGAGACTGACCAATTACGCCAAAACGATCATCCGTTTTCAGGCATCAAAGAAAGTTTCTCTATTATTTCTGTATAGGTACATATTTATACAAATTATATTAAATTCTCTATATAAACAAATTATATTATGCAGTTTTTAATAAAAATTTTTCGTTTTTTATTAATTTGGGCTATTATAAAGTTCAAAACGGCAAACAGGTGTATTACCAGGAAATTCTCAAATGGATAATTCTACATCAAGAAGTTACTCTACCGCCCTTATTCAACAAAAACATCCCTCTAAGCGCCAGGCAATCATTTTTAATTCCATTGAAGATGCGAAAATACAAGATTACCTCCTCCCGCTGGGAAAAATCATCCATCCAAAAAATATACTATTCTGCTCTAGATTATCAAACAATAGAATATGTTTGTATTTATCATCTGAAAATATCGTAGAAAAATTCATGACTGAAAATAACGGCAACATTGTGGTTAACAATCAGATTATACAAGCTCGAAGGTATATAACTCCTTCCGAAAGAATTATTCTCTCTAATGTTTGTCCATCAATTCCTCATGATGTATTAATTAAAGAACTCGAATCCATGGGACTTGTTATTCAATCTACAATATCCTTTTTAAAAATTGGAGCACCGTTACCTGAATTTAGTCATATAATGAGCTTCAGAAGGCAAATCTTTATCAGCCCAACAGACCTCACAATTCCAGAATCGTTTTTAATCAACTACGATAATACTTCATACAGAATATTCTTATCGAGTGGCAACTTGACATGTTACAACTGTAAACAAAATGGTCATACGGCAACTAACTGCAAAAACCCTATCAATCCAAACTCAAATCCTATCGCTTCGACCTCAGTAGAAAACATCCCAACGTTCACTCCTCCAGAAATATCAACCAGCATACCAGAACCTATCAATCCAAAACCAAATCCTATTGCTCCAACCACAGTAGAAAAAAACCCAATATTAAATCCTCCAGAAATATCAACCATCACACCAGCATCTGTTTCAATTCAATCAGCTACCCCAACTACAAACAATCAACTGAACCCCAAAGAAACTAAGAGCGAATCAACTACCTTACATATGAATATTGAGTCTTCACAAAATAGTTCAAAAAGAACGATTGACGATACCTTCAGTCCTCTCCCGCCCCCTAATGATACCACTGATAAACCGATGTTTACCAATCCAGCAGAAATAGCACTTAATCCCAAGAAAAAGAAAAAACAAAATAAAGGAAAATCTCTAGAAGCATTCATAAACCAGCAGTCGCCACCATTTGTTCTAAGCTATGTTCAGATAACAGACCTATTCGAAAACATAAAGAGTTCACCCGATCTACTTATTACCGTTGAAAATTATACAGATAACTTTACAGCTCTCATCGATATGTTAAACAAAATATATCCCTATACTCAAGACAGATCTACAAAGACCCGAAATACCAAATTAAGGAAAATTCTTCTAAAACACTTACAGATGCAAATCCCACAGGACCTAGTATCCGATACAGAAAGTGACTCCTCACAAACAAATCAATAAATAAATTTAATAAATTAAAATGGAGTTTAATAAATTAATACAATGGAATATAAATGGCTATTTCAATAATTTACCTATGCTACAGATCATTCTTTCAGAACAAAATCCAGATTTTGTATGTTTACAAGAGACCAATTTTAAACCAAATCAAAACATAACCTTAAGAAACTATGTTTGTCATAATCAAATAAGACTTAACCAAAACATTGCTAGTGGCGGTGTATCAATTTTAATTAATAACTCATATGACTCGATAAGAATACCTCTAAATACTAACTTAGAGGCCATTGCTGTCACCGTTATTGGGAAAACTAATATAAACATTTGCAATATATATCTACCTCCTGGAGCAGTAATTTCCAGAAACGAACTAGAGGATCTTTTTAAACAAATTCCTACTCCTCGAATCATTTTGGGTGACCTAAACGAATATAATCACATCTGGGGATCAGCATATAAAGATCAACGGGGTACCGCCATTGAAGAAATTATAGATCATCTTAATTTGTCTCTCTTAAATGACGGAAGCCCGACTAGATTTAATATAAGAACTGGAGAAGCTACACCACTTGATCTAACAATATGTGACAGTGATCTATACCCACATTTGTCTTGGTATCCAATGCAGTACACATACAACAGTGACCATTATCCATTAATTATAGAAAACAATCAACATAAACGCACGACCCATTTCTCTCCCAAATGGAAAATAGATAAAGCTGATTGGAAGCATTTCGCCCAACAGATAGAATCATATATAAACAAGTGCTCGACAACAATAATTAATGTCGAAGAATGTCTAGACAATTTGACCCAAATAATTATTAAGGCAGCTGAAAACTCAATCGGTAAAACAGCTCCAACGAAACATTCAACACCAGTTCCATGGTGGAACGAGTCTTATAAAAAGGTCATTAGAGAAGGTAAAACTGCCTTTAATAAATATAAAAGAAATAAATCACTTGAAAACCAACTAGAATATAAGAGAACTCGAGCCATAACTAGATTGACAATAAAGACAGTTAAACGTCAATCCTGGATTGATTATGTTTCTAAAATAAACAGCTCTACTCCTATGAGTGACATATGGAAGAAGATAAAACGAATATCGGGAAAAAGTTTAAATTTAAAAATCAACTCACTAAATATTCAAGATAAGGTTATTACCTCCGACAACGAAATCGCAGAAGAAATGGCTAACACTTATAAACACAGATCTAGTAATACCCAGTATAACCAGAGCTTTATTACACTTAAGCAACATGAAGAACGTAATCTAATTAACTTCGATGGGATAGATAAAAGTCCTATAAACTCTCCTTTTTTAATGGAAGAATACAACGAAGCCCTTAACTCATTTAAAGATTCGGCAGCGGGACCTGATGATATTCCGGTAAAATTTATAAAAAATTTACCTTCAAACGCTCACCAGTACTTACTAAGGTTATTTAATTTAATCTGGACTCAACATAAATTTCCACCAAAATGGTCAGAATCTATTATTATACCAATTTTAAAACCAAACAATCCAAAAAGTAATCCAAATTCATATAGACCAATATCTTTGACATGTGCTATGGGTAAATTAATGGAAAAAATTGTAAATAAAAGGCTTTTATGGACTCTTAAGAATCAAAACCTAATCATTCCAAATCAAAGTGGTTTTCGTAGAAATCGATCAACAATAGACAATATTTTAGCATTAGAACATGACATACTTGAAGCTTTTGCTGTCAATCAAAAATGCGTCGCTATATTTTTTGACATCAGGGGAGCCTATGATGTCACTTGGAAACACCTAATAGTCAAGAAACTACATAATTTAAATATCAGTGGACACTGTCTAGCGTTCATTAATAATTTCCTTACCAATAGATCATTCCAACTTCAAACTAATGGTATGCTATCACCAAAAACAAAGCTAGAGAATGGTATTCCACAAGGATCAGTGTTAAGCCCTACACTTTTTTTAGTAGCAATAAATGATGTCCTAACCAATATGAACTTACCACTGAAAGGTCTCTTATACGCAGACGACCTTGTTATCTATGCGAGAAGTCAAAATATGGAAAACATCACGAATATGCTACAAACGTTCTTACATCAACTAGAGAAATGGTCGCAAAGTTGTGGGTTTCAATTTTCTACAGAAAAAACACAATTTATATTATTCTCAAAGAAAAGCTGCCCTAATAACCCTTCACTCTCACTATATAACAATTCGTTAGTTCGGAATAATACTGTAAAATTTTTAGGAATGACATTCGACCAACATCTAAATTGGAAAGAACATATTAAGAAACTGGCAATCGAATGCCAAGGAAGACTTAATATCATTAAATCATTGTCAAAAAAAGACTGGGGAGCAGATAGACAAACCATGCTCTCTCTCTACAGAACTCTAATGAGATCTAAATTAGACTATGGCGCGATAGCATATTCATCGGCTACTGAGTCTTCTCTTAAAATTTTAGATTCAATCCACAATACTGCACTCCGCATTGTCTTGGGAGCTTTCAGAACCACACCAATAGAAAGCCTGTATTGTGAAGCAGCTGAACCATCACTGTATTACAGAAGAATGTACTTAAAGTTAACCTATGCAATTAAATCAAATGCAAATCCTAATAACCACACCTTCAAATATGATTACCTTAACCGATTATCAACATTTTTCTCTAATAAACCACGCCTACACAAACCTTTCTACCACCGAATCAAAATGGATCTCTCATCTCTTAACACCACCTTACCTCCTTGCTATCCTGTTAGTTTTGAACCTGCTACGCCATGGAATTTGGGAGTACCAAAAATAATTACCACTTTAACTTCATTGGACAAACATACTACTAACCATAGTATAATATATCAAAATCTGCAAAACTTATTATCAAAGTATACAAACTTCTCTCAAATATATACAGATGCTTCAAAATCAACAGATGGCGTGGGAGCAGCAGTTATATCCTCGAATATGTGCCAAAAATATAAGTTGCCAATACACTGCAGTACTTTTAATGCAGAATTATATGCCATATACGGGGCACTGACATATATTATATCCTCACCAAATCAGAAATACATCATTTTGACTGATTCACTAAGCTTACTACAATCCATAGGAAAAATATACCCAGAGAATTACATTCTGGGAAAAATAAAACAAAATCTGATCGAGATACAAAATCGTAATAAGGAGGTAATCTTCATCTGGATCCCGTCACATATTGGTATAAGAGGCAACGAAGAAGCAGATAAGTGTGCGCGTGAAGCCGTCAACTCAGCTGACTCTACTATCGTGCAATATGTGACAACTAGTGATGTTTCGAGTGTTATTAAATCGCGTATCCTAAGTGAGTGGCAAAACCGGTGGCAATTTTCAGTGTCCAATCTTTGGAATATTAAACCGAACATTAAACCATGGACATGTTTCCCCACCAAAAGAAGGGATCAAGTGACAATAACCCGCCTTAGGTTAGGTCATACCAGTGCCACACACAAGTTCTTAATAACAAAAGAACCTGAACCGAAATGTGATCAGTGTAACGTTAAACTCTCGGTAAAACATATAATTGTAGACTGTCCAGTTTTCTCCACAGCAAGAAGAATTTACGGTATTCCAACAAACTTAGAGAAAGCACTTGGTGCAAATTGTTCGTTCACAAATATGTTAAACTATTTAAAAGCTATTAATTTTGTAAATATATAATATTTAATATTGTAAATCTGCTCCTCGCTAATAACCTTCGGGTTGATGCGAATTTCTCAATAAAAAAAAAAAAGTTCAAAACGGCAAACAGGTGTATGTTTTCAAAAAACTTTTGATAGTGTGTAAAAAATATATTTTATATCAGCACTTTATATCTTATATATCAGCACTTTATATTTTATATCAGTACTTTCAACACATAACGTGCCATCATCAGAGCTTCCTAAAAGGACATATTTAAGATAAGATTTTTTTTCACATAAAAAATAAGTGAACAACTTACGTCCTCTTAAAATACCTTCATAGAAGAGCAATTGCTTAACAACACAACAAAAAACATGAATACTGGGCAAAAGCCACAGATATAGGGTAATAACCCGTTACAGTGAATAGAATCACATCTAAATTCTTTTATTAATTTATAAAGACAACATGGCTGAGTCAGACCATTTTGAGCCCACGTGAACAGCAGATCAGCTGAGGAAGACTGTCATTTATTAAAATGGTAAAGAAGGAACTACAATCTTATGCGACCCCTATATTCATAAATATTAATTAAAAAATTGAAAATGGCTAAAAAGCCATGTAAAGGTTAAGTGAATTTAAAGTTAAGATACTAAATTTTAAAGTTAAATTTTCAAAAGATTACTATTCTTACTATTGAAGTGAAATGTTAACGTGTATATTATAAGTTATCAAAATTCTCCCAAAAACAAAACTGTTATAGTTCGACCAAATGTAGAAGAAGTTAGATGAAATCAAACCTAGGAGAAATATCATTTGACAAGCTCAGAGTTTGAAAGCTGTTATTTAAATTTTTTTTAAAAAATCGTATTGATTAATTCAGACAAATAACAAATATTTATTTGTTTAAAAATATGTAAAAAATGAACGAAAACTCAAGAATACCTAAAAGTAATGTTCAAAAAACTTTCATAAATTGTTGGGTATACTGTATACTAAACCAAAATTATTAAAGAAATTTCTTAAAAATAGGATCAAATTTACAATTTAATTGAATCTGGGTGTTAACACAGTTTTGAGGGTTTCTTTTCATTTCTCTACTTATTTCTAGATCTACTAGTAGATTCATTTTGGTATAGTTATTATTACGTATGCTGTGTAAGATCCTACTATCTCTTTGTGGACTGAAGCTATGTTTCGATGCATGTAAATGATGACCAAAGCTAGATTTATTGATCTTTGACAGGTGCTCTTTGATACGAGTATCCAAAGGTCGCATCGTTCTACCCACATAAGTCACAGGGCATTCACCACATGACAATTTATAAATGCCACTTTTTGAAGTTTTTTTAATTTTGTCTTTAGTATGAGAGAAAATTGACTTGATGTTATCTTTGCATTTAAATGAAAGTTTTAAGTTAGGAATGTTATTTAAGATTTTTGCTATATTGTCTGAAGGATAACCTATGTAAGATATAGATCTATACATAACTGCTGAGTTGGAGTTGTCTGGGGTCGCAATATAAGCTAGAGATCTGTTTCTTTTATTCCTTAATTTGTTGAGAATGTTATCAACCAAAGTAGGGGAGTAACCGTTACTATGTGCAAGTTGTTTAATAATATCCAATTCAGAAGTAAAATTTGTATCTGATAATGGTAAGGTAAGTAAACGATGGATATAGCAATAAAAGGAAGACATCTTCTGTTGAAAAGGATGACTCGAAGATCTAGGGATAGTATGGTCATTCTGAGTTGGTTTTCTAAAGACTGAAAAACTTAATTTTTTCTCTATTCTAGTCAATGTTAAATCTAGAAAATTAATAGAATTGTTAGACTCTGTTTCTAAAGTGAAAGTTATGGCTGGATGTAAATTATTGAGTGAAACTAGAATATGTTCTGCATCTGAGGAATTTCCTTCTATAATAGCCAACACATCATCCACATATCTAAACCAATACAAGATTTTTTGTAAAGGATTGTGATTTGAAGAATTAATATCAAAGATATTAATCTCAAGGTTGTTAAGGAACAGATCTGCTAGAAAAGGTGATAATGGATTTCCCATTGCAAGGCCTTGTGCCTGTCTATAAATAATGTTGTTAAAAGAAAAGAAATCTTATGATAAACAAATTTTAATTAAACCCAATAAGTGGGAAATTGTATCTTTATTAAGGTTATTGTTAATAAGTAAATTCTCCACTATAGGAATGGTTTCATCTCTTGGTACATTCGTAAACAAATTACTAACATCAAACGAATCTAGAAAGAAATCTCTGGGTAAATTTAAAACTGACAACTTATTAACTAGATCAGTAGAATTTTTAACAGAATAATTAGGTTGCAAAGATATTGAAGATTGTAAAATGGTATTAATGAATTTAGACAGTGTCACAACTGGAGTGTTATAAAAACTAACCACTGGTCTCATAGGAACATTTGGTTTATGAATCTTTGGTAAACCATATAGTCTTGGTATTTGAGGATTTGACAAAATGAAGGTTTTTTCTTTCATCTTATGTAAAAGAAGGAAATCTGTATGTTTAGATAAGGTAGCTTTTAAGTTGGTTACTAATTTATTTAAAGGGCTTCTATCTAAAATATCAAAGTTTTTATTTCTTAAAAATTCTTCAGTTTTTTGAATATAAATACTATGATGCATAATAATGAGGCAGTTACCTTTATCAGCTTTAGTAACAATAAGGTTATTCCTATTCAATTTGGTAGATATTTGTCGAATCAAATGTAGTTGTTTAAAACATTTGATTTTAACATTATTAACATTATTGTTAAATTTAATAAGATCTTTTTGTAAAGAAAGGAAACAGTTACTTTTCAAGTTGGTTTTAGAAATGTTGTCTAAAGGTAAACTTTCTATAACTGAGTCAATGTTAACTGAAAATTCTTCAACCGTTTTATTGTTGAATGGTACTAAAATAGAGAATTTTAATCCGTTGGACAAAAAATCAAGTTCTTTATTAGAAAAGGAGCAATTTGATAAGTTAACTATACGTTTGTGAAATCTATTATAAAGTTATCTTACTCAAAATTCAGCCGACTGACAAGTGAAAAATCGACTAAATTCTGTAATTTTGCAATGTTTTTGCAGCATCTGTGTTTCTAATTTTTTGGTCAAGGTTTACCTGGTCAAGGTAACATTATGTTCTAGATATTTTTAAGAACATAATTCATTTTGTAAAGACTATTTATATCTGTTAGTTTACGAATTATAATAACCTAAGCAGTTAAATTGTTTATAATAAATTATCGTTACTTCCGGCGCAAAAGAAAGTTATAAATTCGAATTCAGCAGGTCGAAATATTATTCGATTTTTATTCATGTTTGATAATTCATAGGTAACACCCAGTTTAATTTTAAGAATACATTTTAAATAATTAATACAATAAACTTAAATATTTTATACACGACAAATTTCTACTGCACTTATCACAATAACCATCAATAACTAACCAACAACTAAAAATTGCCTTGGAGATACCAATCGTCTTGGCGAATGTAAAATGTAAATCATGGGATTCCCACGGTAAATCACTGTAAATACCAAAAACCAAATAAAAACATTTTATATCCCGTATTTACAGTGTTTATCCTTGGGGATATGGATATAATGTGGTTTAAATAGGTGAAGTGAAGATGGAATGTGATATAATGTGTTTCATAGCAATGTTAAATTGTGGTTCACTAATTTTTTATTTTTTTTTCCTTGGTAATTGGTAGATAACAACACCCTAAATCCAAAAATGCAATAAAAGTGATTTAAAAAAAAATGGATATACAGTGTTTCTACTTGGAGCAGCCGGGCTCCGGCTGCTCCGGTTTAATCCGCATTAATATTTTGGTTTTACAATTGGTTGTGTGACTTGGCATCTTCTACAATTTTCGTCCATTCGTTCCTGTTTTTGCTTCTGGTTACCCATTCTCTGACTCCCATCTTCTTAAGGTCCTCCACTATCTGGTTCTCCCATCTAGTTTTGGGTCTTCCTCGTGGTCTGCCTGATACAGGTCTCCATTTGGAAATTTTCTTGATAACGGCTTCTGGATTTCTCCTTTCTATATGTCCCATCCATCTGACTCTCTGTGCTTTGATAAATCTGACGATGTCTTTTCCTTTCAGAAGTTCTCTTACTTCGTGGTTCATGAATTTTCTAAATTAATTATTACCTAAGTTTAGTGGTCCTGCTATCCTCCGAATTATTTTCCTTTCTAGGATCCTCAAACTTTCTTCCACTTTATGTGTCAGACACATTACTTCAGCACCATATGTGATTACTGGTCTAATTGCTGCTTTGTAAATTTTCAGTTTTGTTTTCTGAGTAAGCTTCTTATCTTTGAGGAAGTTACTGTATTTCCAGTAGGTTCTGTTTCCTGCCTGGATTCTTTCATTAATTTTGATACTTCTATCATTAGTTCCATTAACTGAGACTCCAAGATATTTAAAATGTTCTACCTTTTCAAATTCATATTCACCAATATTTAAGCTTATCATATAAACTGGGTTTTTTCTTGAGCGTATTAGGTATTTTGTTTTGTTTTGATTTATTTCTAAACCCCTTTCGGATGCTTCTTTGCATAACTTCATAAATTCTTCCTTTAAACTGTTTAGGTTTCTGCTAATTAATGCTATGTTGTCAGCATACGCCACAAATTGCGATGTCGATGTTATAATCGTATTCTTGTTCTCATGATCATTTTTCAGTGCGTCATTAATTATGACGTCATATACTGTATGGGGTGTGTCGAGACTTATTTCATGTAGTTATTGACGAATCTGACAGATGCTAGAATCGTAATTAGCCATAGGTGAAAAGCTGGTTAGTCCAGAAAGCCACTGCGCATCCGCTAGGAAAAATATTCTAATTCGGATTTTTTGCACAATCTTACTCAAAAAGGACTCCTTTTAACAAATTTGCATGTTGCCAGGACCAAAAGGTGGTCAGAAATTTTTTAAACGTTTTTTTTTGTTTTTTTCCTAAAATTATTTTTTTTGCATGGAAAAAAGTTTTTTTAGTTTTTTTGGATCATTCCAAACAGAAAAGGTCTTTAGTGACTTTTCTCTAAAAATGATAGTTTTTGACAAATAAGCGATTAAAAATTGAAAAATTGCGAAATCGGCCATTTTTAACCTTCAAAAACTATGTGAAATACTGAAAATTTGAATGTTGCCAAGGTAGGTAGATATTCTTTAAATATCGATTGATGAAATCCTGAAGAGTTTTTTGCAATACAATATTCAAAACTCCTTTGTTTTTTAATTGCTATTCAAGCGTGCGCGACACTATTTTCCACCGACAGTATGGTGCAAATGAAAGGAGTAAATTCGTTATTTCGTAAACCGGCGACTTTAAGGAAAAATCCCGAAACAGGTCGATATTCATTTTTAAGTTATGATATTGAGGCATATATGGTATACTAGTGACGTCATCCGTCGGGGCGTGATGACGTAATCGATGATTTTTTAAATCAAAATAGGGGTCGTGTGGTAGCTCATTTGAAAGGTCCTTCAATTCTCTATTCAGTAATGTAAACATTTACATAATTATTTATACAGGGTGTCCTTCTACTTCTTTTTTGTCAAATAATTTAATTTAATAAAAATTTTTTGGACACCCTGTATAAATAATTATATAAATGTTTATATTACTGAATAGATAATTGAAGAACCTTTTAAATAAGCTTACGACCCCTATTCTTATTTAAAAAAAAGCATCGATTACGTCATTACGTCCAGATGGATGACGTCACTAGTATACCATATATGCCACAATATCATAACTTAAAAATAAAAATCGACCTGTTTCGGGATTTTTCCTTAAAGTCGCCGGTTTACGAAATAACGAATTTATTCCTTTCATTTGCACCATACTGTCGGTGGAAAATAGTGTCGCGCACGCTTGATTAGCAATTAAAAAACAAAGGAGCTTTGAATATTTTATTGCAAAAAACTCTTCGGGATTTCATAAATCGATGTTTAAAGAATATCTACCTACCTTGGCAACTTTCAAATTTTCAGTTTTTCACATAGTTTTTGAGGGTTAAAAATGGCCGATTTCGCAATTTTTCAATTTTAAATCGCTTATTTGTCAAAAACTATCATTTTTAGAGAAAAGTCACTAAAGACCTTTTCTGTTTGGAATGATCCAAAAAATCTAAAAAAACTTTTTTCCATGCAAAAAAATAAATTTTAGGAAAAAACAAAAAAAAACGTTTAAAAATTTTTTGACCACCTTTTGGTCCTGGCAACACGAAAATTTGTTAAAAGGAGTCCTTTTTGAGTAAGATTGTGTAAAAAATCCGAATTAGAATATTTTTCCCAGCGGATGCGCAGTGGCTTTCTGGACTAGGTGGAATTAAACTAATTAATAATTTAGTATATTTGATTTTTACACAATATGTTAACATGTAGGTATTTTTTATAAAGGGGAATAAAATTAAAAAGTAAACAATATTGTTAATTAAATTTATAAACATGGAAACATTAAAAAATGACACAAAACTATCCATTAGTTGTGTTTTATCTCCTTCTCTAGGTGCTGTCTCCGCTTCAAAAGTTGGCAGTCATCAGAGCGATCTTTATTTCTGAAACCGCGGCTCTAAATAATTCATTGTTATTACATCCAAACCAGTTCCTAAGGTTCTTCAGCCATGAGTTACGTCTCCTTACTATAGGTCTTTTTCTTGCATAATGACCTGGAGTATTAGATATACATCTCTCATCACATGTCCCATATATCTCAGTTTTCTTCTTATTTGTTAGTTCTTCTCGTTCCTTATGCGTAAGTCTCATTATCTCCACGTTGGCTATTCTATCTACTCATGAGATATTTAGCACTCTTCGGTACATTTCAAATGTCTCTAGTCTCCTCACGCCAATGACTAACTTTTAACGAACTAAATTCTAAACCAAAACACAAAAAAATGCACAAAGACGTTGTGAAACACAAGGGAAGTCGAATTCGAAATTTCAAAATGACAGGTACACAAAATACTGACCTGAATAATAACCGTCACTTGACTCTTTGACACTTCTAAACAATGGCCAAAATGAACGAAGTTTTCGTCAAATGTTCGTAATACGTGTATTTGATTGGCTAGAAAAAACGCGCATTCTAAATATCAACGAATCAAACGTAGGTTAGGAATAGACATCTTATGTATATAACCATTGTAATGCTGCATTATTTTTGTGTTTAATCACGGAGCTACCGCTTTTTCCGTCTCATCTAACTTAATGCATTAGAGAGAAATCGGAAAACTGTGACGCACTGAAAAATGATTATGAGAACAAGAATACCTTTTATTTCTGTAGCTCTTATTGTTCCTTCTATAGCGACATTAAATAGTGACGTTGATAGAGAGTCACCTTGTCGTACTCCACTTGCTATTTCTATATTTTTGGTGATTCCGTTACCTGTAATTATTGCTGCAGTCGATCCTTTCATTGTCATTTTCGTAAGCTTTATAAGTTTCATTGGTATATCTAGGTTTTTCATATCTTCTATTAGGTCGGGTCTTGCTAAGCTGTCAAAGGCTTGCTTGAAGTCTATGAAAAGGATGTGTAAGTCGATATCATGTTCGTAACATTTCTCAGTGGACTGTGTCAATATGTGAACTGCGCCTATGGTTGACCTTCCCTCTCTAAATCCGTGCTGGTAGTCTCCTATTTTAGTTTCAATGTGTTTTGAGAGTTTTTGTCTGATTAATGATGTCAATATTTTGTAGCAGCTGTTCAACAGTGTTACTCCTCTATAGTTGTTACATTTTGTGGTGTCCCCTTTCTTAAGAATCGAAAACATCCATCCAGTTTTCCTTTCTTCGGGCATTCTTTCTTCTTCCCAAGTCCTTATTATTAGGTCGTATATTTTCCGTTTTAGTTCTTCTCCGCCTCGTTTTATTAGCTCATTTGGGATTTCATCTGGGCCTGCTGATCTCTTTTGTTTTAGATTTCTTATCACACGTAAAAAGTCCTCATATGACGGCTTTTCGATTTCGATTTCATCATCAAGGTCTGTTCCTTCTGTATATTCGAGAGAACTTTCTCTCGCCTTAAATAACTCTTCGTAGTATTTCTCCCATATTTTGGCATCAATCTTAACTGTTGGTTTCTTCTTGTTTTGTGATTTTATGTATTTGTAAAGCTTTACATTATTTTGTTAATTATGTCCAACTCTTCTATAACTTTATCCATCCATATCTTTTTTATTTCTACAGCATTTGTCTGAGTCTTTCTTTTTTCTCCTATATTCTTCCAGATCTTCTTCTCTACATGTTTTCAGCCATTTCTTTCGAGCTAGGTTTTTTCCCTGGTTGCTGTTTCGCAGTCTTCGTCCTACCATTCTTTTTGCCTTTTTATTTCTTTGTATCCTCTTACTTTTTCTGCTGCTATCGAAATGTGACCTTTTATTTAAACTAAAAGGGAAGTTCCCTAGGTTGGCTGTATACCATATAGTTAAAAAACTCTAACAAGAAGTAAAACCACTTCTATGTAAATTGGTATATTTATTAAAACTTAAAAATCCCAATGGATTGAATAAAATATGTCCAATTCAGAACGTTTTCAGACCTATCGGTCCATCATCAGTGAATCTACAATAAAATAAGTAATCCCACTATTAGAATTGAAAGATGGTTGAAATTTTTTAAAAAGCTAAAAATGTGGTTAGATTACTTACGTGCATACTTGCTAAATAGCCCCAGAACCAAACAATGGTTGAATTTAAAATTCAATTTACATTATTTAAAAATAATATTCAACAGGCTAAACGCCGATGTTACAGGATATTGCCTATGGGAACATGGTGAAACCCTACCAAAACCTCAATCAACCATCTTAGGCCAACTTTGACTATAAAGTGACACTAGTGTGTATGGAACTGTTTGAAGTGACATTGACAGTAGAGAAAAAGGTAGTCGATTTTAAAGTTAATTAACCAAACGGTCATGACCCACAACAAATGATAAAAATTTTTTTTTTAATATCTGAAAATGTCCAACATTTTAAATCTCTTGGTTATTGAAAAGAACTTGTGATATACAAAATTAATTTAGAATATAAGATTATTTATATTGACTGTATACCATAACATTAGATTGATCAAATTGATAGAAAGAAAGTTGAGCTGCTGTCAATAATGATAAAAAGATAAAAATAGATGAAGGTGAGAGAAGAGAAAGAATCAGTATTAGTTGGAATGTTATTGTACAAAATGAATAAATTGGTAGGCAATTTAATCTAGTCTATATTGTATTGGTGGTTGTATATGTAAAAGGAAAATATTGTTATTTAAAAAAATAAATGCAAATTTTTGTAAATAATGGATTTGAGTTAGGATACAGTCAAATAATTAAAAGTGTGTAATATGTGAATGAAAAAGAATTGTAATTATTATGAGATGTTTTATTTTTTAATTTTATTTCAAAAGTTTTGAGAGAATTCTTGTGACAAAGTGAGGGTATGTGAAGTTAGAGATAAAGAAAAGTATGATTATAGCTGTTAAGTCCAGTTGATACACGAATGAAATTAAAATGAAAATAATATTGAAAGTGTACTGAATAAAATAAAACCAAAGTAAGAAAAAGAATATTGATATAATTTAATTGTAATGATAATGGATCTGAATGTGAGAACTGAAATTAAGTGATGTGATGTTAGTTGGAGAGGTAAAAATTTTCTTGGAGAAGTCAAAGACAAAAAGTAGAGGGCTGTGGTGTAGGGTATAAAGACAAGAATTTTTAAGGGAAAGAAAGGGATAAAGAAAAGATGAGGTGTGGAATTAAACTGAACGAAGTAATGAAATGAAAAAGAAGTAAAAAGATAGTAGGGTGAATTAATGAGGTGATGGTTAATAGGGTTCAGTAGTTAATAATGTTAGTCGGGTAAAGGAGTTTGAAACAGTGAAGGATAGAGGAAATTTTGAAAAAGAAGTGAGAGAAAGTTGAAAGAGAAAGAATAGGATAAAAAGAGGAAGTCTATGGATTTATCTATTACCAGACTACATGACCACTTCAACTTTGGTATCTACCGTAAACCAACACAGACAGATCATGTTATCCATTCTACTTCTAATCACCCTTTATCATATAAACTCTCTGCTTTTCGCAGTTTTATACATAGATTAAACTCTATTCCTTTATCCGTAACTGAATTCAACAATGAGTTGAATATTATCAAACAGATTGCAGTCAACAATGGTTATGACCCAGACATCATCACTAAACTTCAACAAAAAAGAGAACTCAAATTACTACAAAAATCCGCTTTCTCTACATCATCCACAACTACTCCCATCTATGCCTCCTTACCATTCAATAACTCCAAATTATCTGAAAGAGTCAAACATATCATTTTCAATTCTTGTGACAACATAAAAATATCTTTCAAAGTTAATAACACTCTCAGCAAAAGTTTAACTAATACCAAAGATCCTATCCATTATATGAACCGGAGTGGAGTATACAGACTCCCTTGTTCAGATTGTGATGCCACCTACATCGGTAGAACTTACAGATCCCTTTCTACCCGATCTGCTGAACACAGCAAGAGAGATACCACTTCTGCCTTTTCACACCATTTAAAAGTCAATAAACATGAACTTAAGATTCCTGAAGGTGTCCAGTTGATACACAATATTCAACAAGAAAATACACTCCGTTTAGACATACGAAGATTTGGAGATTGGCAAGGACATGAAGAAGAGTCCCAACTGTGTCAATAGACAAACATCCCTTAACCGCAACTTTGTCCCCATTCACCGCCAATTATTCTCATAATCCCTATTTTTCAACTTCCTCTTTTTATCCTATTCTTTCTCTTTCAACTTTCTCTCACTTCTTTTTCAAAATTTCCTCTATCCTTCACTGTTTCAAACTCCTTTACCCGACTAACAATATTAACTACTGAACCCTATTAACCATCACCTCATTAATTCACCCTACTATCTTTTTACTTCTTTTTCATTTCATTACTTCGTTCAGTTTAATTCCACACCTCATCTTTTCTTTATCCCTTTCTTTCCCTTAAAAATTCTTGTCTTTATACCCTACACCACAGCCCTCTACTTTTTGTCTTTGACTTCTCCAAGAAAATTTTTACCTCTCCAACTAACATCACATCACTTAATTTCAGTCCTCACATTCAGATCCATTATCATTACAATTAAATTATATCAATATTCTTTTTCTTACTTTGGTTTTATTTTATTCAGTACACTTTCAATATTATTTTAATTTTAATTTCATTCGTGTATCAACTGGACTTAACAGCTATAATCATGCTTTTCTTTATCTCTAACTTCACATACCCTCACTTTGTCACAAGAATTCTCTCAAAACTTTTGAAATAAAATTAAAAAATAAAACATCTCATAATAATTACAATTCTTTTTCATTCACATATTACACACTTTTAATTATTTGACTGTATCCTAACTCAAATCCATTATTTACAAAAATTTGCATTTATTTTTTTAAATAACAATATTTTCCTTTTACATATACAACCACCAATACAATATAGACTAGATTAAATTGCCTACCAATTTATTCATTTTGTACAATAACATTCCAACTAATACTGATTCTTTCTCTTCTCTCACCTTCATCTATTTTTATCTTTTTATCATTATTGACAGCAGCTCAACTTTCTTTCTATCAATTTGATCAATCTTATGTTATGGTATACAGTCAATATAAATAATCTTATATTCTAAATTAATTTTGTATATCACAAGTTCTTTTCAATAACCAATAGATTTAAAATGTTAGACATTTTCAGATATTAAAAAAAAATTTTTATCATTTGTTGTGGGTCATGACCGTTTGGTTAATTAACTTTAAAATCGACTACCTTTTTCTCTACTGTCAATGTCACTTCAAACAGTTCCATACACACTAGTGTCACTTTATAGTCAAAGTTGGCCTAAGATGGTTGATTGAGGTTTTGGTAGGGTTTCACCATGTTCCCATAGGCAATATCCTGTAACATCGGCGTTTAGCCTGTTGAATATTATTTTTAAATAATGTAAATTGAATTTTAAATTCAACCATTGTTTGGTTCTGGGGCTATTTAGCAAGTATGCACGTAAGTAATCTAACCACATTTTTAGCTTTTTAAAAAATTTCAACCATCTTTCAATTCTAATAGTGGGATTACTTATTTTATTGTAGATTCACTGATGATGGACCGATAGGTCTGAAAACGTTCTGAATTGGACATATTTTATTCAATCCATTGGGATTTTTAAGTTTTAATAAATATACCAATTTACATAGAAGTGGTTTTATTTCTTGTTAGAGTTTTTTTGACCTTTTATTTCTTTGAACGTTTCTTCTATGTTTATAGAACTAGGCCAGACTATTTATTGCACTTTTATAAAGTGTAACAAGATAGTCAAAAGAAAACGAAACGCATTAATGTATTATACAGCTCAGTTATACTCTTTCTGTAAACATTGGATTTTACTAGGTGGCTTTAATAATTTGATCAACCACTGTACTTCCTTAGCAATAATCACTATAGTACTACGTGCTAAAATACTGCGAATCTCTCTTATTCTGCCCCTCTTAATAAGCAAACGCTTTTTCTCCTTGTGAACTAGTTAAAAACGCAAACAGTCACGTGTCTTCGTGTATCTGTGAAAGACCGACAAAGAAGACTTCCCGGTTTTGTCCGCTCTTAACCACCGCGTGTGAAACCTTCATATGTGACAATTATCGATGCGGGACTGAACAGTGATGTTGATAAGCCTTTTCATAAATTTTATTTAGATATTGTCTGTATAACTTCATTACCTCTTCCAATTGTTGTGAACCACACCTATTGATACAGTCCCAAAGCTCATATGCACATGCCTTAATTCTACATCAGTGACATTATACAGGGTGTTTCATTGGGAAACGGAAATACTCTAATGGTGAATAGAGGTCACCGAGCCGGTTCTAGAAATAGTACATTTTTTGCCCTACCGACTTTTATAACCGAGTTACAGGGTGTTTTATCGATTTTGCCCATTTCTTTCCTAAGCCATAACTTTAGAACCACCCTGTATATTTTTTTGATATTTAGTACACATATGTCTCATCCAAACCCCAAACGATCGACATACTAACCATAACAAAAATCCAGGTCCGGAATAACAAAAAATTATAAAGTAATTGTGACCATAAAACAACACCCTGTATATTGAAATTTTGAAAATCTGTTTGCATATTTAAAAAGAGCACAAAAAAGTAAGTTTAATGGTTTGCTTCAATTTTTCGGCCAGACAATTTTATGACTTTCATTTTGAAATTATATTGAATTTTTTAAGAACATTGACATTAAAAAGCAGATATTATTAACTTTTAGTTATAAATTATTAAAGTTAATGAATAAATACTAATTTTAAAAATAATCAATATTTATTTACCGCATTGGAACGACCCAATTACTAATGACAAGAAAAATCTAGGTCCGGATTAAGAAAAAAATATAAAGTAATTGTGACCTTGAAACAACACCCTGTATATTGAAATTTTGAAAATTTGTTTGTGTATTTTAAAAGAGCATAAAAACTGCGTTAAAAGGTGCATGTCAAATTTTTGCGCAGATAATTTAATTACGGCAATTTTCAAATCATATTGATTAAATCTGTCAAGGTCACAAGAAGCTACCAGAATAATGAAGAACAATCCCAATGTACTTAGAAAATCGATTCGAAATAATTTATTTTTATTGATGTGCATATAGCTACAAATCCAAAGAATCTATGAAGCCAGCGTAGTAAATAAGTATTAAGTATTTTTAAAATAAGTATTGATTCATTAACATTAAATTATTATTAAAAGTTAACAATACCTGGTTTTTAATCTTACAGTTCTTTAAAATTTCAATACAATTTCAAAATTGATGTAATTAAATCAACGGCGAAAAAATTAAAATAAGCCTTTAATCACAGTTTTTTTTTAGTTGTTAAAATTTCAATATACAGGGTGTTGGTTCAAGGTCACAATTACTTTTTATTTTTTTCTTAATCCGGACCTGGATTTTTCTTGTCATTAGTAATTGGGTCGTTCCAATGTGGTAAGTAAGTATTGATTATTTTTAAAATGAGTATTTATTCATTAACTTTAATAATTTATAACTAAAAGTTAATAATATCTGCTTTTTTATGTCAAAGTTCTTAAAAAATTCAATATAATTTCAAAATTAGTCATAAAATTGTCTGGACGAAAAATTGAAGCGAACCATTATACTTACTTTTTTGTGCTCTTTTCAAATATGCAAACAGATTTTCAAAATTTCAATATACAGGGTGTTGTTTTAAGGGCACAATTACTTTATAATTTTTTGTTAATCCGGACCTGGATTTTTCTCATGGTTAGTATGTTGGTCGTTTGGGTTTTGAATGAGACATATGTGTACCAAATTTCAAAAAACTATACAGGGTGGTTCTAAAGTTATAGCTTAGGAAAGAAATGGGCACAATCGATAAAACACCCTGTAACTCGGTTATAAAAGTCGGTAGGGCAAAAAAGGTACTATGTCTAGAACCGGCTCGGTGACCTCTATTCACCATTAAAGTATTTCAGTTTCCCAATGAAACACCCTGTATTTTAATTATTTAGTAAACACGAAATCATTTACATTAGACCTTTTCAACATCGTATATTAGGGTTATCAAATTATGTAAACGGTTGCAAGAATAAACGATATGTGTGGCTCAGTGTTTATATTAGTTTTTTATGTAAATAAACGCGAACAGAGCGAGTTAGGAAAACAGATACTCTAAACTTTTTTAATGAATTCTACAGTCCTACTCGAATTATAACATCACTCGAAGTATAGCTTCCATTAGAACACTTCGCGTTTCCAGGATATATATATTCAAATTAAATGTCGAATATTCACATCAAAGTTGCAGAACAAATCATCACTCATATCCGAATAAACTAAAGGGAATCTAATAATTTGAAATTAAAAGCAACATTAGCAAGCTGGGAGTTTTTGTTAGTTTGTTATAAATTTAACCGTAAGGCATTATAACAAGTATTGTATAGTATTTTAATGAAATACATTTTTTAGCTGTATGCCGGAGGTAAAGGGCACTACGTCAATCTTTTGAAATTTTACAGGAGAAAGGTTTTAAATGTTTTTCAACAATACCATATTATTATGTAAACGGCTTATCAGAAAAATTTAAAAGGATTGGAAATAAATCCAACAGTTGGGTTTGTTGAAAACAACACACAGAAAATGCCAAAGAACTGCATCTACAAAATACCCTGTGAATGCAACAATTTCTACGTGGAAGAAATTGCAAGACTACTAAGCGTCAGGATAAACGAACATGAAATATAGACCAAAAACATGGATTGAGACTATAGCGATACGCTTTAATTACTATTTCGCTAATTTTAATTTTAATATTTTTTCTCAAAAGCGAAACAACCTAGCACATCCCGTAATCAACAGTTCTGTGAAGATGATCACACAGCGATATGTTTGGCCATCCATTAAATCAGATGTGAGGAAATGGACTCGAGCGTGTCTACAGTGCCAAAAATCGAAAATATCGCGCCACATTGTTTCACCTACTGGAAGTTTTCTACCACCTTCCAGCCGATTCGAACATGTCCACATAGACATTATAGTGATGCCGGTTTCAGAAGGAAACAGATACTGTTTGACATGTGTCGATTGTTTCACACGTTGGCCAGAAGCCTTCCCGATGCCTAATCAAGAAGTAGACACAGTAGCCAGAACATTTTTTTCTGGTTGGATAGCTCGTTTCGGCTCTCCCAAGCGCATCACAACAGATCAAGGCCGACAATTCGAATCGCATGTCTTCAAATCAATATGCAAATTAACTGGAACTTCCCATTTAAGGACAACCGCCTATCATCCGCAAGCAAATGGTATGGTAGAAAGGTTTCATCGACAGCTAAAAGCAGCAATTCGATATCATGAAAACATCCGATGGACCGAAAGCCTACCTTCAGTGTTACTGGGCATACGAGCAGCGTGGAGAGAAGATTTAGGTACTTCCGCCGCCAAACTCGTGTACGGATAACCATTGTGTTTGACAGGTGAACTATTGTTTTCGTCACAAAGAAACACCGACGACAATGCTCACATTTATTTAAAAACGCTTCGAAACCATTTCGAACTCCGCTGCGCTTCGTTCGGCAAACTGGAATCGCGTGCGGAAAAGTATGACTTTCTGCACTTGTTAGGAAAATAACTATATTTCATCGAATTGTCGCGTTAATGTCATTAAAACAGGAACACAATAAGATATATTTGAAATAAATTAGTAAATAATATCTAAATATTAGTTTATTGCTTGTACATATTATAATTACTTTAGGGCCATATTAACATATCTAAATTAACACGCGTGCGGAAAAAGAAAAACCGCGTGCGGAAAAGTAACACGCGTGCGGAAAAGTGAAACTTTCTAAACTAATATGCGTGCGCGAAAGTAGACATTTTTGCACGCTCGTAGAAAAAATTTTATTCAAATTGTTTATCCCAGAGAGCATTTTTTTGCAATAACCTAACTCAGAAAAAGAGGATGTTCGAACCATTGCACAGGTGTGCAAATGAAAGAGCTATATTTTCAAACTGAATTAAAAAAGATAAATAAAAATTGCATTTACTAGTAATAAACAATTATGCAAAAGTATCGTCAATCTTTCCATAACTTTTGAATAAATATTTTCAAAAAAATCTATTTTTTACCCTGTTTTAGGTGCACAACTACCAAGTAATGTTATTTATATAATAACTGATAAAAAATTGTAATAAATATATATATATATATATATATATATATATATATATATATATATATATATATATATATTTATTTTTAGCATCTTATGACGTCCCCCCATGTTAAACCGTAGTCTCTCGTGGCTTCCAGGTCTTCGTGAACTCCGATATACGGTTGCCACGAGGACTTTCCCTAAAATGTATCGCAAATGAAAGGTACCACTTCCTACAATGCTTACACAAAATATTGGCCGGACGTCCTCAGTCACGTTATCTGTATAATAATATACACATTACTTGGAGCAATTGCCGTCAGGCGCGCCATGTTCGCTTGCTGTATATCTAAAATCACTTTAACGGTTTTGATGGCCTCCAAATATATATTTATTCAGTTTGCGGTTGTAGTGGTCTCCGTATATTTGAGTTTATGTCCTCATGGCTTCCACTGCGCTGTTGTCACCTCAAATGTTGGAATTTAGACTTCGGATATTTTTATAATTGATTATTGTAGTATGTTGAAAAAAATATTGTTGTGATATATTAATGATATTTTTTTGTATAATTAACAATGTATTTTTTTTCACTGCAAAAATAAAAAATTAAAAAGTATGTTCATTAAAATTGATGAATTTATCATAACCAGTTGCCGAATCTGCTGGTCTAATTGCTCAATTGTAACATATTATAGAAGTGTTAAAATTGAATTCTTAATTTTTTTATTACAAAACTTTTACCTCGACAGCGTAGGGTACAAGAGGACGGCTTAAGTAAAGTAAGTACAAAATTTTTAATAATATAATTTGTTCAACTAATAGGTGCAAAGGTGTCTGGAAAATAATAAAAATGTTTAAAACATTCCTTACTTATTTCATACACTCAATGTATTTTTTTATGTAAGGATATAGAAAATAATATTTTGAAAAATATTTAAAATATAGTAGTAAGTCTTAAATTTCACATTACATAAAGTAGTTAAGTCTGCTAGTCTACAAAATTAAAAACAAATAGAATACATACTTAAAAAAAATTAAAGTACTCATGCCATACCAAACGAACTACATTCTTACATATTTTAAAAAGAAAAATCTTTAATTTTGCCCAACCCGACTAAACTATCGGCAGGTAAGAAGTCTGCAGTATGCGGGGGCCCTACTGTTGAAATAGATTAGAAAATTAAAATAAACTTATCTACCATTATGAAATTCTAATTTGACACAAAAAACTGTATCCTGGATTAAGAACAAGTGTGCAGAATACTCTCGTGAATTAAGAAGCGTTTCTACTGTAGGGTGACCATATCATAAATTTGAAAAAAACGGGACACATCCAAGCAGCAGTAGCGCACCTATAATTTTTCTCTGGGGGGAAGGGGGTTGGCTTGGGCATCGAAATTTTTTTCTATATTTTGTGAAAGACAAGTTACATTTTCCTGATATTATTTATATATTTTTCATATGCCCTGGGGGAAAGGGGGTTTAACTCCCAACCCCCCCCCCTGGGTGCGCTACTGCCAAGAAGGGTTTGGAGCGATAATACACAAACAGGGATTGAAACACCGTCTTTTAGCTAATTTGGAACCTATAAATCCTTTTCAATTTTAAATGTGTAATTTACGTACGATCAAGACTGCGAAACGCAGAAAACTAAAAAACTACGCTAGAATGACGTGGATAAACAACCAATCCGTCAAAACAAAACAGGGAAGAATAAAAAATAGCGAGAAACACAGCAAACTCAACAAACAAAAAGAAGAAAAGTGACGAGTTTCGCTGGAGGACATTAAAAAAGACAGAAAACCATCAAATATAACAATTTTACAAAAAAGTCAGATAAAAAAATACGTCCAGCATTAAAACAAGAGTACTAAAAAACAAAAAAAAAAAGAGAAACCCTGTTTGAAGACAAACAGATCGGCAGAATATGAGAAGAATATTACGAAAAAATGCTATTCGGTATGAAGGAAACAGATGAAGAAGAACAAGATAACAACGAAGTAGAAATTTTCACAGAAGAAAACGTACAAAAACAAATATTAAAAACATAGAAAACGGAAAAGCAGCAGAAGATAATGAAATAACAGTGGAAAAAAATACAGAGGAAGAGAATTACATAAGGAAATAAACCAGCTAATACAACAAAAAATATGAACAAAACAGACTACCAGCCGATTGGAACGCAGATATTATAGTAGGTACCTATATACAGTAAAACCCCGCAAATCCTAACTAATTGGGGGGGCAGCCTGTTCGGATTCCGAAAAGGTCGGATTATCCGAAAGTTAGCCTAACTAATAATTGAAAGTTTACTTTGTCGTTTTGAGTCGCTGTGCCTGTCTCTCTCCCTCTTCCACCCATCTCAGATTGATGTCACTGATGCAGAGCCAGTGTCATCATTTGTGCTTAGTCGTTAACTCCATGGCTTGATTTCTAATTTGAATAAGCTCCATTTTTCCCCGTTCCCCTATACAAGATGGATCAGAAAACTAAGAAGAAAGTGTAATTACAGAATGGATTGAAGCTGACGACAAAGGGAGCGAAGAATTTACGGATGAATACATTGTAGACTTGGTTCAACCTCAAGGCAACCCTAATGACTAATGAAGATGAAGAAAGCGAGGAAGAAGCTTCCCTGTCATATTGAGTGTCACACGCAGATGCCACTAAAGCTCTGGGTGTGGCTCTACGTTACGTGGAGCATAACTCTGCTGCATTACCAGTAGATGTAATGTTTATGTGTAAATAGAATTAGAATTAAACAATGGTTTCGAATTCACCTCTATAAGTTGCAAGTTGGGAGGGTCAGGTAGTAAAAAAGTTACGAATTGGCCGGCGTACATTTTGATTTGAAAAAGTTTGTCATTAAGAGTTACGAGTTGGCGCGTGTCCATTGGAAGAAGGAGAATGTCACGGTTAAAGAATTTAAGGGACTGGTTTAGATGCAGTTCTATAGAACTCTTTAGAGCAGAGGTGGATAGATTAAAGATAGTGATGATGATATCCAACCTCCGATTAGGAGACGGCACTTGAAGAAGAAGAAGATATTAGATTTTACTGATTATGCCGCCCCCTTGTGATGCCGCCTGATGCGGCTGCCTCACCGCATCATAGAACGGCACGGCCCTGAAAATTACAGTCTTTTCGTTTAAGTCGCTACAGGTAAAAATAAGTAATTAAATATCTTATATCAGATAGAGTATTCATTTTTAGTAGATGAACAAAGGTTTAAAATGGCAGTTTTTGAATTTTGGTACGATTATTTGTTGCTTCGGAAGTTGCAAAAATAAACTTTTGCAAAAATAAACTTAAGACTGATATTACATGAAAAATTGGGTCAAACAGTCCATGTTCAGTCCAGATATAACAAAAAATTTCAAGGTGATTCGTCAACTAGTTTACATTTTATTCAATTTGTTTAATAAAAAATCCTTTTCTTTGCAATGATAAAGCATGATTTTCTTCATAAAATAATAATGATACAGCAATTTTGTGGAAACTACATGAAAGAAGAATACTTATGTTTTCAAAGTTTTTAAAAAAATAATAAAAACTCATTTTTATCATTCCGAAAATATTTTAGTAAAGTAGAGTCATTTTTGGCTTATAAACAATTTGAATAACTTTGTTAGTATTGACTGCAAACTAAATTAATCGACTAACGGATGGAAAAAACCTACCGGTTATAACCTAAACCCAGTTTTTTTAATTCGAAACAACCGGTAAAACCGGTTGTTTTTTTGTCCCGGTTATAACCGGTTTTTTTCTTTTTAAAGTAATAACCATTGAAAAACCGAATAAGTTGCCAGTGGAAAAAAATTAATTTAGAGAAAAATGAAGAAATTTCTATATATTTTCGATCTTAATCATATAATATTATAAATAATAAATGCGAAGTAATTAACCCAAACAACCATAATTCAACTTTTATTTACTAATAGAGAACTGGACGAAAGTGTCACATCAGCTTTTATGAAACAATTTTGAGAATAGTTATTTAGATTAATAAATGTTTCAAAGACTGGTGAAATGGTGCATGTGATGATAATATTTACATAAAAGTAGGTGATCTGCTTGAAATCGATATTCCAACCATCATCAGCTAAAAAATTGTTTATACTTGAGTACTTGAGACTTGAGACTCTTGTATAATGTGAATACCGAAATACGATTAGGAATCTCCATTATGTAATTTTTAAACAATTAATAATTCTTACGAAATAAATGGTAGGTATTATACAAACGTATTAAAAAATATTACCTACTGAAATTTTTTGATGGCAATAGAGAAGTAAATACTGAATTGGTTTATCGAATTTATTTTGTAAAATACCTATAAGTCATTTGGACATTTTTTAAAACTTGATAGATCCAAGGGACATTTTGATAGATCGATAGGACCATCACTTTTGGGAATATCCCAATTATTGACAACGCAATATACGCCGACGCCGTCTACAACGAGCGACGAATCAGAGATTGGGGTACTCTGGCCCATTTTTAGGGTAACATGAAAGCGCCTGGGAAAATTTTTATAGGTTGAATTGGTTGGGGAATTTTTCGGGAGGAAAATTGAGCAAACTAAAGTGCAATATAAATGTAACATTAAAACTTATTGAGTATTTGCTTTTGACTAAAAAAAAACCGAAAACCTGTTTTTGGAACAACCGATTTTTTGACCGGTTATAACCGCCAGGTTAAACCGTAAGTTAAAAAAACCGGTATAACCAAAAACCGGTTTTTTGTTCAACAAGCGCCATCCCTAGACTTTAGGATTTAAAAAGCTGGTACTTTTACATTATTATTATATTACCGGTTTATAACGTTCTTCGTCTTCCGATACCCGTTCGCCATTCCTCTCTGTCCGTACATTGATCTACTTGCAGACCTCTTTCATCCATGGCTTTGTTTATTCCTGCCTGCCAACTTTTCCTCGGTCTACCTCATCTTCTTCTATCTTGCAGTTTCCATTTTTGCCCTTGTTTTGGGATTCTGTCTTCATGCATTCTTTATACGTGACCAAACCATCGTAGTTGTATTTCGTTGGTTTCGTCATTTATTGTATGTGTGACCTTCATTATTTCTCGTATCCGTTCATTGGTGACATGTTCTCTTCTTGATCTTCCTGCAGCCCTTCTCCAGAAATCCATTTCGGTGACCTCTAACATTCGTTTTGATTTTTCCTTCATATGCCATACTTCGCAGCTGTATGTTATAATGCTTTTCACTACGGCGTTATAGATCTTTTTCTTGTTTTGGTTGTTTACCTGCTTGTCCCAGAGTACTGAGTTTAGGAGCCTAATTGCTTTCCTGCCCTGAGTGTTTCGTTCTTTAACGGCTCCGTCTAGTGTTCCATCATTCGTGATTTTCATATTCATACCCAGGTATTTATATTCGTTACATTTACTGATTGTTTCTCCTCCTTCTATAGTCGAGGAAATGAAGCATTTTGACTCGCAATTTTTTCGTCCAGCATGGATTTACTTGAAATTTTCACAGAAGGTAGGGCGTAGGGAATAGGCCAAGGATCATTTTCTATATCATGCCGCTGTACGCTAAAAGCTTGGGGTGGTTGCCACCCCATCTCGGGGACGGGAAATTTTTATTGCATTTTAACCATGTAAATCGATGTAAAAAGTAATTCTAAGAAATGTTTTTTACATTTTCTTCGTAAAACTAATATTTTTCGAGTTATTCGCGCTTGAAAGTAACAGTTTTTCGACGAAAAAATCGACTTTTTTAGAGGGTTTTTTGAGAATACCTCGAAAAATATGCATTTTATCAAAAAATACTGTAGATATGAAAAATTTATCTTTTAGTAACACAAATTACCCCTGTAGTTATCACATTGTTTTCGATGTGTACTTTTACATAAATGTTAAAAAAAACTTTTACCTTGATTAATTACGGTCAAAGTTAGGCACTTTTTTTATTTAATTCACAGCTAGTTCCTTTATAACAATTAAGAAACCTAACTAGCGCTATTTTAAAGTTCAAGGTATGTATATAGTTTATGTGTAAAAGTTTGAGTAAACTTGAACAGAGTTGTTAATATATCTTTAAAAATGACGTCCTAACAAAATCGACTCGTGGTCTGTGGAGCGGAATTATTAAAATCCGTGCACTCAAAAAATGAAATTAACTTTTCAAAGATATGTTGCGCTTAATATCTCCGGAGTTTGTTGATGGACTTTGATCATTATTTTTTAAATTTATATATACCTGTAGTTTTGTAGAGTATGTTATGTACACATATACCCACCTAACAATACAAAATGTTATGTATACATATACAAGTATATGTATACATACATAATTTCATAAAAATCGTTCAAGCGGTATCGGAGGATTATGGCAACTAACATTACGACAGGAGAATTTTATAGATGTAAATAAATAGATAACTATTAAAAAATAGGGGTTGGTGGTAGAAAGGTGAAAATTAAGGGTTGTATATATTTTTAATGGTACATAATATAAAATGAAGGTAGACAATTTTCTCCAAAACAATACAAAAGTGGCAGGGGGCAACCCCCCTTATAACGTATGGGTGTAAATAATAGATTACCACCTATTTTCAGTCCTACAGAATATACGTGTAAAATTTCATAAAAATCGGTCAAGCCGTTTCGGAGGAATATGATAACTAACACTGTTACAGGAGAATTTTATGTACATAGAAGTAACTGTGAATTAAATAAGTAATAAAAGTGGTTAACTTTGCTCGTAATTAACCTAGGCGAAAAGTTTTTTTTGAAAATTCGTGTAAAAATATCAGCTTTTCAAATCCCAACGCAGATTTAGTCAATATGTTAATATGGTTATTAAAATTGTTTAGAAGCCAAAAATGATTCTACTTTCGTAAAATGTTTTCAGAATGCTAAAAATGACTTCTTATTGATTTTTTAAATAAGTTAAAAATATAAGTATTCTTCTTTCCTGTGGCTTCCACAGAATTGCTGTATTATTATAATTTTCTGAACAATAACATTGCAAAAAAAGCTCTTTGTGATAAACAAATCGAATAAAATTTAAACTAATTGACAAATCGTCTTGAAATTTATTGTGCATTATGGACTGTTTGACTCAACATTTCATGCAATATCAAAGTCTTAATTTCATTTTTATAACAATATTTTTATAAGTTATAACATTTTTTTTATTTTCGAAATTTAGTTTTATTTTGCAATTTCCGAAGTAACAAATAATCGGATCAAAATTTAAAAAATTTTAAACCTTTGCTTATCTACTAAAAGGTGAATAATCTAAATAAGATATTTAATTACCTTATTTTTACCCGTAGCGATTTAAACGAAAAACTGTCATATTTGACCCTTATTTGTTAATTACTAAAATTCTCGTCCGAACTGTGACGGGCATTGTTGTATTTATAATGTAATAGGTATAACTCCAAAAAACCCATTTGCAACCTGGCCGGTCAAGTGTCCCGACAAAAACCTTATTTTTCTGGACTATTGCAAATTGCAACTAAGAGAAGAAAGAAAGAAACTTAAAAAAAAATGTTACAAAAAGAAGCAACCGAAGAAGGAAAAAGCAGCAGAAAGGAAATACAAAGAAAAAATATAGCGGTTAAAAAGCAAGCCAGGAAAGACAAAAGATACTATGTATATGATATGGTAAAAATGTCAGAAAAAGCTGCGCAAGAAAACGACCTGAAGATACAGTACAATATCATCCGAAATTTGACAGGGAAAACACTAAACAGTAATAAACAAATCAAAGATAAACAAGGAAATATAATTAAATCAGAACATAAAATAATACAAAGATGAAAACAACACTGCGAGGAAATATACTCCAAACACCAGATATAGACGAAGATAACGTAATACAGGAAATAAACATTAGAACAATTGAAATTACGAAAGAAGAAATACAAAACTCACTGAATCAACTAAAAAAATGGCAAAGCCGCTGAAAGCGACAACCTACCGATAAATTAAATAAAGGCGGGCGCAAATAAATTAGTAGAAATGTTACACAAACTCAAGATATGGGCCGACCAGGAGCTCCCACAGAAATGGAACGAGGGTGTAACCATTAAGACACCAAAAAAGGGCGATTTAAATAAATGCGAGAATTGGCGAGCAATAACACTGCTAAGTGCCACATTCAAAATAATGTCAAATATCATATTGAATAGACTGAAGCCAGAAATAGACAAGAAACTAAGACTAAGAAGCAACCAAGAAGGCTTTCGCGCAAAACGCTCCACTATCGACCACATTTGTACTCTATCAGCACCTCTGTATCTTGTACCTGTACCGCTGTATCTCCTGTACTCTATAATTATCTTGGAACAAGCTAGTGAATGGCAAAAAAATATAAACATAATGTTTACTTTGACTTTGACTTTGAAAAGGCATTCGATATATAAACAGAGAACAAATGTGGAAGATTCTAAAACTATATGGACTACCGATAAAATACATCAACTTAATCAGACTATTTGACAAGAAATATACAGCCAGACTAGAACATGCGGGAAAAATGGTAGTAGATGTAGTTATACAAAGCGGAGTTAAGCAAGGATGTGTGCTATCCCCGACAATATTTCTAATAATAACGGACTGGATCATGCAGAAAGTAAGCAATAATAAAACAGGTATTAGATTGAAATTGCATGACTAGTTGGAGGATTTGTAGTTCCCAGATGACATTTTTCCCCTAACCGAACATAGCAGCCATAAGCAAAAGAAGCTTGCAAAATACTCCAGGGTAATGGGCCTGAAGATAAAGACAAAAAAAAACAAAACTTAAAAAACAGCAACCAAGAAACTAAAATTAAAATACAAGGAAGACAAATACAGGAGGTAGATAACTTTACATATTATCTGGGATCAACCATGGAAAAAAAGGCGCTAGTAGATCAGATGTAGAAAAAAGGATAGTAAAGGCACAATATGCACTCATTATATATTCATAATGCATTAAGGAAAATCTTGAACACACGCGATATATCAGAATTAACCAAAATCAAAATATTTACAGGAAGAGACAGGAAGAAACAACTAGCAAAAAATTAAAAACCTTTATAAATAAATCGTTGAGGAAAATCCTAAAAATATACTGGCCAAATAAAATAAAAAACATACGATCTACGGAGAAGAACAAAATAAGAGAAAATAACAGTCACGATTAAAAATAGGAAATGGAAATGAATTACACGGACTCTGAGGAAGGATCGAAATAATATAACCAAACAAGCACTCGAATACCAACCAGACGAAAGAAGAAGAAGAGGAAGACCTGATAATAGCTGGAGAAGAACTGTAATAAGAGATCATGAAAGAATTGGCCTGAGATGGAGAGAAGTCAAACAGAGAGCGAGAAACAGAGAGCAATGGAAAATACTTGTATAGCAAATTTCGAAAGAATAAAACAGATAAGGATGCGCTGGGAAGGGATTACAGGAAGAGAGAGAGAGAGAGAGAGAGAGAGAGAGAAACAGTACCGATTATTATCAAAATAAAATTTAATAATATACCTAACCTAATTTATCGAAAGGCTCATCAAACAATTATTAACTTTAAAAAATAAAAATTTGTCAAGGGTATATAGTGGTATTGTTAAGTATATTACAATATAACTTATTCCATCGAAATCTTCCGAAATCCATAATCTTCTTCCATCGAAATAAAATAGAAAATCTAAAAGTTTAGAAAATACATCATTCATAACTACACCCAAGAAATAAGTTTTTCTAACCTGATTTAAGAGTATAAAAAAACGAAAACAAACAATTTACAGCAAATCCTTATCGTATATCCGAGCAAAACCACCTAATTGGCAAAAGTTATAAATAAAATTTGTCTGGGTTCTACAACTAAATTTGCACTTAAACACGACCAAGGTTAAATATTTTACTTGATATTATAAGTACGTTGTTGCCAGTATAACGGATGCCAAAGCGAGTGCTAACTGTATGAAATTATTCTTGTTAATATACACGCTGTATATTGATCGGAAGTCACGAAGAGTCAAAACTATACAGAAGCCACGAGGGACGCAAATACAATATATATATATATATATATATATATATATATATATATATATATATATATATATATATTTATATATATATATATATATATATATATATATATATATATATATATATATATATATATATATATATATATATATATATATATATATATATATATATATATATATATATATATATAATAAATAAGCAAAATCATTGGCTAATACTCGTATATATAATAATATATATATATATATATATATATATATATATATATATATATATATATATATATATATATATATATATATAGTTTAGTATATAAAAAATAAAAAGTTTATAAGAAAAGTTTGACGGTAGTTTTGCATAATTATTTATTACTTCTAAATGCATTTTTTATTTACTTTTTTTTTTAACAAATTTGAAAATACAGTTCTCATGCTCTTTCATTTAACACCTGTGCAATGGTTCGAACATCCTCTTTTTCTGAGTTAGGTAATTGCAAAAAAAAGCTCTCTTGGATAAACAATTTGAATAAAATTTAAACAATTGAATGAATCGCTTCGAAATTTTTGTTACATTTAAGCACCAAAGAACCCTCATTTGACAAAAATTACAAAGCTGTACACTAGTTTTTACAATAGTTATTGCGAATTTTTTTTTTTTTTCAAATTCGACCTTTTTTCGCAGTTGTATTAACAATAAGCTTAATATATAATATTATATTAACATCATGAGTATATCAAACATTGTAATACGCCATTTTAAAGGTTTGTCCATGCTCTCGAAGATGTCTGTACTAAAAAAACCATAAGTTTCACTGTTTTCCATTGATTTTAGAAAAAAGAAAAAAATGCCTTTTTTGGCACTAATCTGTTTATAAATAAAAATGGCAGCCAGGTCCTACGCAGAAAATAGTTACAATTTGCTCTTATAGGTAATACCTGTCGAAAAGCTTTTCATTACCCTGGCTGTGGAAGTGTCATGGAAAACACCTTATTATCCTGGAATATAATATTTGTCATACTACTTTTAAAATTATTGTAAGTTGAAATAACATTTAAAAATTATAACCGAAGCATATAAAAACAAATAGCAAGTTAAAAGCAACTTTTATCCCAAAGTTTACATTTTTGTTTTCTACTTTACAGAAAAATAAATAACATTCGAGTGTGCTTTACTGTATCTAGCAGGCTCTAAACGTTATATTTTAGCTTGTCATTTGACCATAAACGTGATTTAGAGAAATCCGTGATTTATTTTAAAAAAGTGAGCAATAACATGACACAAAAATGGCCACTGGCGCAGAAAATAGCTCCCGCAAATTTTGTAAATTTGAAATTATATCTGGTCACAAAGATAAAACAATGCAATTTGTTACCATCAGTGGTTGATGACAAAATGTTGTGTCAGGTCAACTGCGAAACCCAATTGACTGCAATAATTCAATAAATACCGACCAGCAGATAATACGATGACATGAACTGACAAAAAAATTGTTTCGTGAAAGTACTAGATTAGCTATCAGGGCCGTGCAGGAAATTTCGATGGTTGCCTGTTATGAATAATTTATTACTGCTTGATACTTATCAGGGGTGACCATTAAATTAATAAATATGAAATTAAAAGGACATATTATATAATTAGTCAAGGCATTGAAGCAGAAAAAAATGCCTTATTGTCGATTTTTGGAGCAGTAAAACGGATTTTAATGCAGTTTGGTGCGTTCGATTCGTGAAAATGTCAGGAAATTTTGTGAACTAATGTAATGAATAAGAAATTTTAAATTGCATGTTTGCATAAGAAAAATGCATCTTAAATGTGCATTTTGAAATAGGCAATTATTATAAATTTGCAACTCGGTAAATTTTCTTACTCGGGGGTTTTTGGGGTCGCTGAAAACGAATATGAGGTCGGCGAGAGTGTGCAAACTACCTGGTGCCTGCAGCGGGTTTAATAAACGTCTTCCTCTGGAGTAGTGTGGTAATTTATCTTATAAATGGCTTAAAGTCTTTACTCGGGGGTTTTTGATGGTGGCTAAAAATGAGTATGAGGTCGGTCAGAGTGTGCAAACTATCTGGTGCCTGCAGCAGGTGTAATAAACGTCTTCCTCTGGAGTATTGTGGTAGTTTGTTAAATAATTGGCAGAAACTTGTTACTTCTTGTGGCCACTTGTCTTTGGGGTCACTGAAAATAAATATTGCAACGACTAAATTCTAATTTCATAGAATATTATAAAAAAACATGATTATTTTGTTCAGGATCTCCATTATTTTTTAATTTGGCGCTTAAAATTATGTTGGCAGTATTGATACATTCTTGACTAATTTCATGTAGGATTTATTGCCTTTCTCTCTCACACGTTTTTATACACTAATATAACGGTTACACTGTAAGCAAAACAGAACACGTTTTTCCCTTATTTTGTTTTTCTTTTATTTAAATACTTTATTATAAAGAAGTGTAAAAAATATTTTTTTTATTTCAATTAACGTGTCTCAGCAACGCAGGCCATTGACACGGTTACAAAAGTAAGGTTTACAATATGTTTAAATTACAAGAATATTAAATAAGAATATTTAAATTAAGAAATTACAATATCAGCAAAATGATATAAAACATCATTTATATGGCGTAGTACCTATAACCGAGAGTCTTTGAGAAACATTATCACATTATTAAAGTTACTATTATCACTAAGTGTGGTGGTTTGGTCTTTATTCAGTTTATGGTGTCTTCGGGTGTTCGTGTATAGCTGGAACTCAACTGGTATGTGTTTGACAGTGACACGAGTGTTGCAGGTATGACACCAAGGAGGATTTCCCTGGCTCATCAGGTAACCATGTGTAAGACGGCAATGTCCAATTCTTAGTCTTCTCATGACAACTTTGTCTCGTCTACAAAGTGCTGGTATTTTTAAGGCAGATATTCTGGATTGAATATTATGGAGTTTTTAGTTTGTTCTATTCCAGAGGTTTTGCCAGACTCTCAAGCACATTTGGTTTACTGTAACTTGTACCCGTTAATGAAATTATTGACCACGGCTTCCAACTTCTTATGGCTATGTACAATGCCCCGATAAGCTTCAAAAAACCGAATATTCCTGAGCAGTTTAAACTGAGTAATATCCAATTAAATGAAACTTACGAAACAGAATGTACTTCATGGCTATTGCCAAAAATAAAACGATTTTCATTGGAAAAATTCCATATGTTGACACATTTAACCAGCATTTAAAAAGGGTATATTTACATACACAAATTTGTATTAATTCCAGTTAGAATGACTCAGTCACCTGGTCCTCCAAACGTTTTAAATTTAATATTCTGTAGTTGTAAGTCAGACTGCGGCAACTCATGTGGGTGCAGGAAACATGGGTTAGTTTGTAATATAGCCTGCAAAAATTGTGCAGGCTCTGATTGCACAAATATTGCATTGGACTCGAGAGAGGAAGGCAATCATGAAGAAGAAGATGATAATGATGAAGAAAATTAATTTTAAAAATAAGTTATGATTCATTTTGTATAATGAACGTTTTTAACCATAAATATATTATAATAATAAACATCTATGTTTATTTATAATAAAAAGACCACCCTTTTCGATCACTATATGTAGCTACATTGAAGACAATAGATTACACCAAAACCCCTGATTAACGAGTTTAAATTAATTATATGATAAATTATCATAATGCTCCAGAGCAAAACGTTTATTACACCCGCTACAGGCACCAGGTACTTTTCACACTCTCGCCGACCTCATATTCATTTTCGGCGATCCCAAAAACCCCGAGATACAAGTTTGGGCCAATTATTTAACAAATTACCATAATACTCCAGAGGAAGACGTTTCTTACACCCGCTGCAGGCACCAGGTAGTTTGCACACTCTCGCCGACCTCATATTCGTTTTCAGCGACACCAAAAACCCCCGAATAAGAGAATTTACCGAGTTGCAAATTTATAATAATTACCTATTTCAAATGCACTTTTGAAATGCATTTTTCTTATGCACAAATGCAATTTTAGATTTCTTATTCATTACATTAGTTCACAAAATTTCCTGACATTCTCACGAATCGAACGCGCCAAACTGCATTAAAATCCGTCTTACTGCAATAAACCCACACTTCAATCCTTCAGTGCCTCGACTAAATTCTTTTATGGAACTGAAGGTTTAGGAACTGGAATGATTAAAATACAAAACGATATTTGAAGCTATTTTCTTATGACGTTTTACCTTTGATTTGTAATGTATAAGAACAGTATTTGTCTTTTTACGGTATGCGGCAAAATAAACAATACTGAAGTTTATATTCCTCAAATTTGTACGAGTCAGGCGCCGAAACATACTGAGTGGTTTAAGAATGTCTTTATAACGTATGTGAATGTCATGATAATATTAGGTGATAATATTAGGTGCTTCAGAATGGTTCTCAGTTTTGCAGAAAAAAATTTTATGGTGGGGTACTATTTTCGATCATACGGAAAATGTCACGAAAACGGTCCAAGCTTAAAATCAACAATAATTTCAACAGGACGGGACAACCTGTCACATTCTTAGGGAGTCTCTTCAAATAGAGGATCGCGATCACTTTGTAAGTTACCACTCACCAGAACTAACACCACCAGATGCATACATATGGGGAATGCTGAAGGAGTCAGACAAATTTACCGTCTGTTATTCCGGAATTGCGGATTAGAATTAAATATTTTTTCGTGTCAGTAGAAGTGGCGGATCTAGAAATTTGCCTTGGGAGGGGAAATTTGCCCTTTCAATAAAAAACCAACCAAAAGACATAAAAAAGATAAACTCAGATTAGAATTTGTCTTTCTGTGGTTTCGGTCTCATGTCAGCTAATATATTTTTGTGTTTGAAAAACTTTTTTTTCTTTAAATTTGGACCTTGTAAGGGGGGAAATTTCTTTATGTTCCCTCCCCCTAGATCCGCCACTGGCCAGAGGGCACCTTTAGCCTTTGTTTTATTGGGAACGTGCGTCGTAAAAAATAATATTTGCAAAGCCATATAATGTATACTTCTTCCCCTTAAAGTGCCTATCCGTTCCGGATGTTGGCTATCATCATGGCTATCTTGACTTTGTTTACCGCAGCGCGGAACAGTTCATTGGTAGTAGTGTTATAACACTTTAGTAAATTTTGAAGCCAGGAAATAAGTCTTCTTCCCGGTCCTCTTTTACCATTTACCTTCCCTTGGAAATTCAGTTGGAGAACGCCGTAACGTTTTTGATTTCTTATTACATGTCCTAGATTTTCTAATTTTTTTGTTTTGATCGTTATGAGAATTTCACACTCTGTTCCCATTCTACGCAGGACTTCCACATTAGCAATTCGGTCAACCCAGTATATAGGCATGATGCACCTATAACACCACATTTCGAAAGCTTCGAGCCGATTTGTAGATGCAGCAGTTAGTGTACACGCCTCCATTCCATAGAGCAGAACTGTAAAAATGAAGCATTTCAGCAGACGGTATTTTGTGTTAATGATATGTCCCGACTATTGAAAATGGGTCTCATTCTAACGTATTTATATGTTACCGGCCAAACCCGATTTCAGGACAAACTAGTTTTGCCTAGGCCAAACTAGTTTGTCCTAAGCGCGTTAGGATAAACTAGTATGGCCTAGGTCAAACTAGTTTGTCCTATCGCGCGTAGGCCAAACTAGTTTATCCTGATATAAATAGACACACTTCATGCAAAAATAGTTTGCCTAGGCCAAACTAGTTTATTCTGATATAAATACGCACACTTCAGGCCAAACTAATTTATCCTGAAGAAATTAATTTAATTTAGAACAGAGGATATATTAAACAGAATAGAAGTAGAATGCTTAATTACAAAAAAGTTGTGGTAGTAAAAGTGGAGCCCTGAAATGGTGCGGGCATGTACAAAGAATGCCTGAGCACAGGTGGCCGAAAAGATTACTGGACTGGAATCCGCGGGGAGGAAGACGGAGAGATGGCGACTGGGAGAATAGAGTGCTATGGAAGACGAAAGCGGCAAACTCATAATGGGAAAAAGCCAAGAAGAAGAAAGTCATTCAGCGAACTAGTACGACTTAACATAAATAATAAATTGAATAAAATACTTTGTTCTTGGAAAAATAATCATTTTTATTAAAATATAATTATTCGTAACAAACAAACAATAATAAAGAGTTATATTCGCGGTCGGGCGGACAGACAGCCTAGGTCAAATGTTTCACCTTTAGTAACATCCTTGAATGATAAGCTTTCATTTGACACATCATTTGTCATTCTACCTGGTATAATGGATCGTACTCCATTTTATTCGTAAGTGTACCTTTTCTTTTAATTTTTGGAGAAATCCTCATCCTTTTGTTTATTATTTTTTATATTATTTAAATATACAAGAATATATTCATTAGCATAATATATTAATACCTTCATTTGATGTATCATAAATATGACACAATATATCGATGTATAATTTTTTTTGCCATCCCTGTTGGGACGTGATTTGGGAATTCCCAGCATGTAAAAGTCCTTACATGTTCACTAAATTACTTTCGACTCTGCTAGCTTCTCTTGAGCTTCTGCTAGAACTGCATGGCTTGGTGAGGACGTCATAGCTCCTAGACAGATTTTTATAGATTTATGTTGTATTCTGTCTAGGGTTTTGTTTTGCAAGTAGAACCATAAAGAATACAGCCATAATATAGAATGGATCGTATGTAGGATCTATAAAACATTAAGGAAATATATTGGTGTGCACACCAAATTTTTTTGGAAACGAAACGCAGAAGTTTAACTCCACGCTCTGACTTTTGTTTTACATATTCTATATGGCTAGACCACAAGAGTTTTTTTTCTAGGATCATGCTCAGATACTTATACTCTTCTGCTAAGAGAAAAGCATAATCCCCTATATAGCATTTTTTTCCTCTGACTTTTTTGTCTACGTCTTGTAAAACATACAATCGAAGACTTTTCTTGTGATATGCTAAATCTCATGTTTTCAACCCACCTGTCTATATTCCTAAAGTTACGTTTTAGATTAAACATACAATCATCGTAGAATTTATAGCTGGTATATGAACATTAGTCCGTCCGCTATAACTTTTCCCATGCGGTACGATTCATTTTAATCAAATTAAGTCAAAACATAAATTGAAACGAACGTCGATGTGTATGTACATTACTGTATACTGTATACTATATACTACACACATCGGCGTATGTTTCACTTTCTGTTTTGACTTAATTTAATTGAAAATTTTTTGCTCAATTAGAAATCCAATGAAATCAATTAATTTGTGGTCATCTGATTGAATACAACCAATAAAACCAACATTATACTGAAAACAGATCCCATGGGCTGTTTTCACTCAATCATGTAGCTATGGATACCTACATTTCGTTTCATTTCGATTTTGACATTTCAAATATTCAATATTTCAAAATGTCACGATTTGGTTGTAATACATAAAAATTATTTATAATAAAACATCATTATAAAATTATTAACAGCCTGCGTAGTGGAAATACATCTTCATCAGTTATAGAAACTAACATGTCTGGATCTTCATTAAACTTTTCTAATTGTTCCTTTGTTAATTGCACCTTTAAATAAATTGTTTCTGCTCTGTATTTTTTTTTTCATAACCAGCAAAAAATTTTCTATCCGAATAACCCTCGAACATTGATAAATGCTCAAAAATTTTTTAACAACTTTCTCAAGCTTGTTGCTTACAGGCAACAGACCTCCGCCTACGGCGTCGGTCTGTTTCCAAGCAACAAGCTTTCGAAATCTGTTATAAAATTTTTTCGAACAATTATCAATGTCCTTGGGTTATTACTACTGAAAATGAATCGTACCGCATGGGAAAAGTTATAGTGGACGGACTATCCGCATACTGTATTATTTTACATTTTTGTCATCTATCATTCCATGCAGATCTGCAGTGTAAACATTAAATAATAATAAAGGGCTTAGAATTGACCATTTCTAATGCATTATTAGGGTCACGTAAATATATTTTTCTACATCCGTGTTAAAAATGTAATTTTTAGCACTCCATAGGAGCGTTAAAAATGCTACTTTAAGGCACTTGTGCTTTAAATTTTTAAGACACTGCAGTTAAAAGTGAATTGTCAAATTGTAAAACGTCAAAATATTTATATTTTATTTATTAACATTAATATTAATAGTAAAACTTGCGCAATTTAAAAAAGGTGGTTTAAAAGGTTTTTTAAAATTTAATTTAAACTGTATTATTGCATTTTTAACACGTTTGTAGAAAAAAAACTATTAAAATTTGTTAGAATATACAACAATAAAAGTGTATGTTATTTTACAGTTGTTATGTACATAAAAGTTGCGTAATTAAATTTCCTACAATATAGAATAGGTTAAAAATTTAAATAATTGTCACCCTTGTTGCAAGATAGCAATAATTTCGAAAAAAAAAAACATACAAAAACAAGTATTCGCATTTTACGTTTTTCAACCATTTATGCTAAACTTAGGACCTTCATATTTCACCCAGAAAAACTTTATGATACAGTAAAACAATACTGTAAATTCCATTAAGATCGGTTCGCTAAATTTTGCAAACGAAATTTTGAAATCCAACTTTCGCAAAAAAAAATTCATTTTTTCGAAATGTTAGAGGATTGAAAATAAAGCAGATAGCAAGTTGAAATTCTTTGCTTATAGAAGTGTACGGTACCTTTCATTTGCAATTTGCAAAACTAAAATCGATTAACTACCACGGCGTCAGGAATTTTTTAAATAAACATTAATTATTGGTGCTACGCGCAGGACAGCGGATAGTTTGCTCTGATTGGGCATTCCAATGACCTTTGATATAGATTGATACATTTTATATTTTATTACATTTGATAGAAATAAATGAATTTGTTTATTGCAAAATAAAGACACATAATCTTTGAAATAACACGTTTTTTAGCAAAAATTTTCTTTGTTCATATATTTTAACTTAGAGAATAAAAGTTTATTATTTTTAAACAAATGCAATTGTTTAAACAACATTCCACAAACAATAATAAAATAAGTTTGATTTTTGTGAAATTAAAATATTAAAATACAACAAAATATAGAGTAAGAAAATAATATATATTAGATAAAGATTGGAAGAAATTATGGCGAAAATCAACTTGTGTGAATCGAACACCGCTGTCCTGCGCGTAGCACCAAAAATTAATGTTTATTTAAAAAATTTCCTTGGTAATTAATCGATTATAATTTTGCAAATTGCAAACTGCTTTATTTTCAGTCGTGCAACATTTTAAACAAATGAATTTTTTTCCGAAAGCTGGATTGCAAAATTTATTTTGCAAAATCCATTAAACCGACCTTAACGAAATTTACAGTGTTATTTTACTATATCATATAGTTTTTCTGGGTAAAATATGAAGGTCCTAAGTTTACCATAAATGGTTGAAAAACGTTAAAGGAGATTACTTGTTTTTGTCTGGTTTTTTTTCGCAATTATTGCTATTTTGCAACAAGGGTGACTATTTTTTAAATTTTTAACCACTTCTTTATTGTAGGAAATTTAATTATGCAACTTTTATATTAGTGCAACTTTTCTTAGAAATGAACAGTTTTAAAGTTATAATCAAAAAACCATTAAAAAAATCGAATTTTTCCGTCATGTTTTGACATTTTGATTATTTAAACAATGTTCCGGACCATTTTGAGTGGGAAGATAACTCAAATATTATTATTTGAGCTATTTTCAAGCAATTTCTGCAAAAAAATTTGAGTCACCTCTCAACGTACATCTCAAAACAGATGCGCCCTGGACTACTTCTCAACATATTCAGTTACAGACTTTAAGGTACAGACACATGATAAAATACACCACTTGAAAACGCACTTCGCCGAAACATCTGTGAAATTAACTTATAAGTTTTTGTGGAAGTATTGAAAACAAACGGTTAATGTTTTTAAAGTACGAAAGCTCGAAGAGGTACCACAAAGTTTTTTATTTATTAAAAAGTCATCTAAGGACGCGTTTCGGCTCTGCACGAGTCATCATCAGCTTAAGTAGAGGAACCTAGAAAACAAAGGACTGACCTACAATGTAATAATATCAAATATTAAAAATGAGAATTTTATACACCGCCCACCTCAGTTCAGGACCAGAAACAGGAAGGAGAAAGAATCAACTAGTTAACATTGTAGGTATATAAAAAAAAGTATGTACATACTTTATATTCAATGTTAAGAAGTTGATTCTTTCTCCTTCCTGTTACTGGTAAGTTCCTAAACTGAGGAGGGCGGTGTGTCCACGTGTTAAAAATTCTCATTTTTAATGTTTTATATTATTACATTATAAGTCAGTCCTTTGTTTTCTATGTTCCGGTACTTAAGCTGATGATGGCTCATGCAGAGCCGAAACGCGTCCTTATATAACTTTTTAATAAATAAAAAACTTTGTGGTACCTCTTCAAGTTTCCTACTTTGTTACCTCGAGACCACATTTGTGAAATATGAATACTTCTCTTCATGTGTTCAATGATTTATTGTTAAATATAAAAAAGGCACATAAATTAATTGAACGAAGCCTTTTCAAAAACAAAGGAAAAGATTAGAGGAGAAGAGTGTCTGCTGTCGACATATTATTCCGACGTCAAAATGTACCAGTTTAATTAAATCACAAATAGATTCAAACCTGCATCGCAAATGAAATTAAATTTTCCAATTAAAAAGATGTTGAACCGAATTCAATTACTAATTACGTAATAAGAAGCCCCGGGACGACCACTCGGGAGCTTTTTATATTGTTATTAAGGTCGAAGTGGAGAATGTTTCGGAATTTATAATACAGCTCTGCTTTGTATTCAGGTCGACGTGTCGTCCAATGGGCTGTGAATAAGGAAACGCTATCAATGACTTTGTGCCGAAATTCATTTGCAGGTGACACTCGATAAAATATGCAATGAAGAAGCTACATTTATACGAGGTAATCAGAAAAGGCAACAAAATAAAGTATATTTTAAAATCATATTTAGAGGGTATCACAGCATAAATTATAACCATATTGTATCTTCTTCTTCTTCATTTTCTTCTTCTTCTTCGTTTCCCATTATGGGAAACGAAATTTCGTTTCTGTATGTCGGGATCTACTGAATATATTTTTATCGTTCATTTTTTAATTTGTATGTAATTTCTCTATACATTACAAATTTGCAATTTGTCTAGACATGTATTAATTAATAAACAGTCTGATTTGTTTAAACAATTTTTGAAAAATAATTTTTTCCTAAAAATTTATGTTTTTAATCATACTATCGTTATAATCAATTATTTTCAATGGGAAATAAGCTACAATTTTACCAAAACAATGATTTTATTAACGTTTCGAAGCCCACATCGGGTTTCGTTATCAAAATACAAAATACTTCTAAAATAAACAAAAATGTGGTTGCAAAGTAAAAAAATTCTTCTAATAATTTATTTAATCTGACTCATTTATATTGGCAATTCAGACGTATATTATACATTTTAAAGTAGAAGACTTTAAAATGATATCGCCAATATTTATGGGTTGCGTTCCTGGGACGACTTTACTAAAATATAGTTCATTCGATTACATGAAATCAATCCCAACTCAAGAATATCCGTCAAAAAAAATCATAGCATGTGATTTGTCTTTAAAAAACAACCAAATGCAACGGTGACAGTAAAATTCTCGCGTTAGAGATTCCATAGTAAATCACGAGGGAAAAACAGGAAAAAATTCTTGAGTTTAGATTGATTTCATGTAATCGAATTAACTCTCTTTTAGTAAAGTCGTCCCAGGAACGCAACTCATAAATATTGGCGATATCATTTTAAAGTCTTCTACTTTAAAATGTATAATATACGTCTGAATTTCCAATATAAATGAGTCAGATTAAATAAATTATTAGAAGAATTTTTGAAGTTATACTTATTTAGGCGCGATTGAGAGTAAAATTTCATAATACTGCGCGCACAGACGCACGCGCGCACAGACAGTATGGCGTTTAGTTGCTGAATCTTTCAAGTTATGTATAAATATATCAGTGCAGTAAAAGGTGTGAAGAGAATATATTAATCTTTTTAGTAAATATATTTATTATAATTTTTGTGTCTCTGGATTTGTCTTCCTCAGGAGTAAGATGAGTATTATTAAAACATCTTATTGTATATTTATTATACTTGTCTGTTTGTTAGGTACGTCCGAACCGATACAGACACAGTCCTCGTAGCGTATTTGGTATAGCATTCGGCCAGAGATCGAGAGGTCTTGAGTTCGAGTCCGGAGCAAACCTATACATTTTTTTTTATTTTTTTGAAAGCGGTAAGCACAAAATTAGTTTGGTGTTTAAAAAAATTAAAACAAACTATTTAAAGTATATTTATTTTTAAGAAATCATATAATAGAAGTATAACTTCTTACGTGAGTACAAAGTACACACACATTCTTTTTTTTACTTAGCAACAACATTTTTGTTTATTTTAGTAGTATTTTGTATTTTGACAACGAAACCCAATTTGGGCTTCGAAACGTTAATAAAATCATTTTTTTGGTAAAATTGAGGCTTATTTCCCATTAAAAATAGTCGATTATAAAAATGCCACAAGGAAATAGCTTCAGAACAACATACTATCGTTATTAATCATAGAAAAAGTTAAGGTATACTTCAATAAATAAATTATCTTCAATAAATATTTATCTAATAAATATCATTTTTAAATATTTAAAGTGCACTTTAACTTTTTCTATGATAATTAATGATACTATGATTAAAAAAATAGATATTTGTAAAAAATATTTTTTCAAGAATTGTTTAAACAAATTATACTATTTATTAATTAATAAATTTATAAACAAATTGCCTATTTGTAAAGTACGTAGAAATTACAGACTAATTAAAAAAAGAAAGATCAAAATCCATTGAGTTGATCCGGAGATACAGAAAATTATATTCGTATATAATATCACAAGAGAGAAAATTTTGCCGGCAATATTTTCGACTGGTATGAAAGTTTGTTGCCTGGCAATTTTCGCGAATGAAATTTTGACTTAAATCACGAGACGTCAGTCGAGCGATTTTGTCAAAACTTCATAAGCGAAAATTACTAAAAGGCAACGAACTTGAATGAAACCAGGAGAAAATTTTGCCGGTAAATAATTTTCTCTCGAATGATATTCGACAAGACTATTTCACGAGACAATTAATGCAGCATATCAACGAAATATAATCTTTATTTATTTGTTATTACCAGACACTTTCGTGACAGATCTGTCATAATTTTGTCGCTGAGAAATCACGTCGCTAAAGAGTTTTGTCAGTAGAAAACGTTGCGTTGCTATGCCGTTTTATCAGTTAAAAACAGTCTAGTGAAATAGTCGTATATAATATCACAAGAGAGAAAATTTTGCCGGCAATATTTCACGAGAATCACGAGAATAAATCACGAGACGTCAGTCGAGTGATTTTGTCAAAATTTCATAAGCGAAAATTACCAAAAGGCAACAAACTTGAATGAAACCAGGAGAAAATTTTGCCGGTAAATAATTTTCTCTCGAATGATATTCGACAAGACTATTTCACGAGACAATTAATGCACCATATCAACGAAATATAATCTTTATTTATGTGTTATTACCAGACACTTTTGTGGCGGATCTGTCATAATTTTGTCGCTGAGAAATCACGTCGCTAAGGAGTTTTGTCAGTAGAAAACGATGCGTTGCTATGCCGTTTTATCAGTTAAAAACAGTCTAGTGAAATAGTCGTATATAATATCACAAGAGCGAAAATTTCGCCGGAAATATTTTCGACTGGTATGAAAGTTTGTTGCCTGGCAATCTTCGCGAATTAAATTTTGACTTAAATCACGAGACGTCAGTCGAGTGATTTTGTCAAAATTTCATAAGCGAAAATTACTAAAAGGCAACGAACTTGAATGAAACCAGGAGGAAATTTTGACGGTAAATAATTTTCTCTCGAATGATATTCGACAAGACTATTTCACGAGACAATTAATGCAGCATACCAACGAAATATAATCTTTATTTATCTGTTATTACCAGGCACTTTCGTGACAGATCTGTCATAATTTTGTCGCTGAGAAATCACGTCGCTAAGGAGTTTTGTCAGTAGAAAACGATGCGTTGCTATGCCGTTTTATCAGTTAAAAAAAGTCTAGTGAAATAGTCGTATATAATATCACAAGAGAGAAAATTTTGCCGGCAATATTTCACGGGAATCACGAGAATAAATCACGAGACGTCAGTCGAGTGATTTTGTCAAAATTTAATAAGCGAAAATTACCAAAAGGCAACAAACTTGAATGAAAACAGGAGAATATTTTGGCGGTAAATAATTTTCTCTCGAATGATATTCGACAAGACTATTTCACGAGACAATTAATGCACCATATCAACGAAATATAATCTTTATTTATGTGTTATTACCAGACACTTTTGTGGCGGATCTGTCATAATTTTGTCGCTGAGAAATCACGTCGCTAAGGAGTTTTGTCAGTAGAAAACGATGCGTTGCTATGCCGTTTTATCAGTTAAAAACAGTCTAGTGAAATAGTCGTATATAATATCACAAGAGCGAAAATTTCGCCGGAAATATTTTCGACTGGTATGAAAGTTTGTTGCCTGGCAATCTTCGCGAATTAAATTTTGACTTAAATCACGAGACGTCAGTCGAGTGATTTTGTCAAAATTTCATAAGCGAAAATTACTAAAAGGCAACGAACTTGAATGAAACCAGGAGGAAATTTTGCCGGTAAATAATTTTCTCTCGAATGATATTCGACAAGACTATTTCACCAGACAATTAATGCAGCATACCAACGAAATATAATCTTTATTTATCTGTTATTACCAGGCACTTTCGTGACAGATCTGTCATAATTTTGTCGCTGAGAAATCACGTCGCTAAGGAGTTTTGTCAGTAGAAAACGATGCGTTGCTATGCCGTTTTATCAGTTAAAAACAGTCTAGTGAAATAGTCGTATATAATATCACAAGAGAGAAAATTTTGCCGGCAATATTTCACGGGAATCACGAGAATAAATCACGAGACGTCAGTCGAGTGATTTTGTCAAAATTTAATAAGCGAAAATTACCAAAAGGCAACAAACTTGAATGAAAACAGGAGAATATTTTGGCGGTAAATAATTTTCTCTCGAATGATATTCGACAAGACTATTTCACGAGACAATTAATGCACCATATCAACGAAATATAATCTTTATTTATGTGTTATTACCAGACACTTTCGTGGCGGATCTGTCATAATTTTGTCGCTGAGAAATCACGTCGGTAAGGAGTTTTGTCAGTAGGAAACGATGCGTTGCTATGACGTTTTATCAGTTAAAAACAGTCTAGTGAAATAGTCGTATATCATATCACAAGAGCGAAAATATCGCAGGCAATATTTTCGACTGGTATGAAAGTTTGTTGCCTGGCAATCTTCGCGAATTAAATTTTGACTTAAATCACGAGACGTCAGTCGAGTGATTTTGTCAAAATTTCATAAGCGAAAATTACTAAAAGGCAACGAACTTGAATGAAACCAGGAGGAAATTTTGCCGGTAAATAATTTTCTCTCGAATGATATTCGACAAGACTATTTCACCAGACAATTAATGCAGCATACCAACGAAATATAATCTTTATTTATCTGTTATTACCAGGCACTTTCGTGACAGATCTGTCATAATTTTGTCGCTGAGAAATCACGTCGCTAAGGAGTTTTGTCAGTAGAAAACGATGCGTTGCTATGCCGTTTTATCAGTTAAAAACAGTCTAGTGAAATAGTCGTATATAATGTCACAAGAGAGAAAATTTTGCCGGCAATATTTCACGGGAATCACGAGAATAAATCACGAGACGTCAGTCGAGTGATTTTGTCAAAATTTCATAAGCGAAAATTACCAAAAGGCAACGAACTTGAATGAAACCAGGAGAAAATTTTGCCGGAAATAATTTTCTCTCGAATGATATTCGACAAGACTATTTCACGAGACAATTAATGCACCATATCAACGAAATATAATCTTTATTTATTTGTCATTACCAGACACTTTCGTGACGGATCTGTCATAATTTTGTCGCTGAGATTTCACGTCGTTAAGGAGTTTTGTCAGTAGGAAACGAAGCGTTGCTATGCCGTTTTATCAGTTAAAAATAATCTAGTGGAATAGTCGTTTGAAATTAATTTTTCGGTATTTTAATTCGGTGGATTTGGAGGTTCCCCCTAGTAATCTAGTAATCGTTTGAACTACATATTTGAAAAATCGTAGAGGATGCTGTGAAGCTACAATGTTTGTGCAATTTTTTTAAGAAAAAATACAAATCTCATTGTTTAAAACGGCATTAACGAGATTCCTTAATTGTTATAAACGAATTATCTGTGAGTTAAAAAAATATGGCTAACTTTGTCCCAAATGAACCCAGGCTAAATTTTTTTATTTGAAACTTTGTGTTAAAATATTATCTTTTCGAATATATAAAAGGATTGTTTCTGCGGACAACATTTTTAAAGTTATTCTAAATGCTTATAAACTACAAAATTTAAAAAATTTGGCATTGGGATTTTTGACTATATTAATTATTGTTTTTATATTTTTTTAATACATTTTAATACTATCACTCTTCTACTTTCATTTGGTATACGCAGAATTGCCATATCTTCATTATTTTCTGTCTTATGTTATTGCAAAATAAAGGTCTCTGGGATAAACAAATAGAATAATTCTTAAGCTAATTAATGAATCGGTCTCAAATTTTAAAGGTTTGTTAAGTACGAAAATACCCGACTTGAAGTGAAACACTAAAGTTCTAAGGTAGTTTTAGTAAAGGTTATTAAGAAATAACCATTTTAATTTATTTTGTAGTTTGACTAGCAACAAATGTTCTAAAAAAACATGGTTGCCCTGTTTGCCAAAACATGGTTGCCAAAACCCTGAAAAGGTTTTTCAATGTTCTAAAAAACTGAATTTTGTAAATTTATGTCAACTATTTAGCTTTTAAATGGGCTGCAAACAATCGAAAAATTATCGATTTTTGCACTAAATTGTTAATAATTAAAAAACGGACGCGACCTCTAGGCAGGAAACAGGTAGGTTTTCTTCCTATAGGTCTACAATAACTAAAAAATATTCAGCTACCTGGATTTTTGAGTGTCCCGAGAAAATCCTTATTACTCTGGACTAACTATTATATCCTCTCTGGGGATTTGTAGACATCTTCTCATAAATTTAAATACAGTTCTTATTTTACTTCACATTGTTGTTGTCATTGGCCATATCTATTGCCAAAAAACCTATTTTTTTGTTTTCTTTAGTTAAAGTGTTGTTCCATATCACTTCATCGATTTCTTTCCTGGAATACATTTTAAAGTAGATGACCTAAAAAAAAAAGTCAAAAAGTCAAAAAGTAAAAAAGATAATGTCAATATTTTTGAGTTGTGTTCCTGGGGCGATCTTATTTGAAGATAGTTTATTCGATTATATGGAATCAACGTAACTTAATAATTATCAGCATCATTGGCTCTGCAACCCATGGTTGGTCTTGGCCTATTCTAGAAGCAGCTTTCATTCCTTCCTATCCTTCGCCATGGTTTTCCAATTTCGTACTCTTAACACTCGCAAGTCGTCTTCCACCTGGTTCTTGAATCGTGCTCTGGGCCTGCCTCTTCTCCTCACACCATCCGGTCTTTATCTATAAAGGTATTTCGACGGCTCCATCTCGTTCATTCTGTCTAAGTGGCCAATCCTTAGATCTTTGGGTTTGGCTACTTGATTATTGTATGTCACCTTCATATACTTAGTCTTATTGGTATATGTGTAGCCCCATTCATTTTACTGCTGCTTCCAATCCCTGAACGAATGGACCAGGCCCTACTTCTTTCTTGCTATGATATAGATGTCGTCTGCATACGCTAGTATTTGTACACTCCTATTAATAATAGTTCCTTTTGTTGTTATTCCAGATTCTCTTATAACTCTCTCTATGGCAATGTTGAAAAGAAGGCATGATAGTTTATCTAACTGTCGGACTCATTTTTGTGCCATAGGCACATCTAAAATCCACAAACAAATGGTGAGTATCAATTCCATACTTATATGGTTTTTCTAAAGATTGTCTTAGAATTAATATTTTGATGGATACTGGACTTTTCTTTGCGAAACCCACACTTGGGACAGCTTAAATATTAGTGCACCCTATGTAACTCACAGCTGAATCTTATATTTGTGCGTCGCAGTGTTACCATACTGTTTTCTTTATTTGTTTCATAATTTCAATCAATGTTAAATGTACCTACAAGAACAATAAAATAATTTTATAAGAACGTTTACTTCTCCGTTATTATACCAGGTAGAATGACAAATGAGGTGTCAATTGAAAAAAAAAACTTTACTTTATTTGTGTTTCAAAACTCTTTTTTAATTTATTAAAATCATTCATCTGTTTGATTTATCTATTTATCTAGTTTTTTATAACGATTTAAAGTAAATTCGATTTAAAAACATTTTTACAATTTATTTTCATTGACCTCTTTTATTTATCAGTTGATCTTCTTTTTTATAACAATTTTCTTTTGAGCTTTCTGTATTAAAACAACTTTACTTTATTCGTGTTTTAAAACAATTTTTTAATTTATTATAATTATTTATCTACTTCTTTATAATTGACATTTCTCTTTTGAGCTGCTTGTAAAAAACAAGTAATTGCACTTCGTCCTATTAGACGAAGTCGTAATTGGCAACTAAGTCCAAGGTTTTCACCCAAAGTAATCGAAAGTAGACCTGGAAGTCGATATTTGAACCCATCCTGTAACTTTGCGTCGATTGATGTAAGATTTTACTAATTTTGAGTCATATTTACTAAACTGTGGGTCATATTAAACAGAAATGACTTCATAATCGAAATTAAAGATTCAAACTCGACTTTTCAATACACTGCGACTATAATATGGCACTTCCGGTTAGAACCTTTTAACTGAAAATGATATAAAAACCAAAATTCTACATTTATTCTCATCTTTGTAAGGCACGTCGAATGATATATCGCTTATACTATTTCGGTAACTTCAAAAGAGTACTTACAGTTGCAAATCTAAAACCGGAAGTCCGTTGTCAAATTTCTCATCTTTTGGCATTCTACCTTGTACAGTGACGGAGCAATTATATTCGCGGTCGGACGGAGAGACGAACGGAGAGCCTAGGTCAAATTTCTCACTTTAGTACCATCCTTGGATTATAAGCTTTCATTTGACACCTCATTTGTCATTCTACCTGCTAAGTGACAGACGAGTTATATTCGCGGTCGGACGGAGAGGCGGACGGACAGCCTATGTCAAACTTATCACCTTTAGTACTATCCTTGGATTATAAGTTTTCATTTGACACCTCATTTATCATTCTACCTGGTATAATGACGAAGGAGTTGAGTTTACAAACAGACAGACAAGACGGACAGATCGACAGACGGACTTGGATAATTCAACGTTTTCACATTTTTCAAAATTGGTAAAAACAACATAATAAACTTTAAACTGCCTGTATCTTTATCATAATAAACTTTATTTAATTGGTGTTTCAAAACTACTTATTTTTTACACATTACACAATATTACAAAGTTTCTAGCAAGTTAAACTTCACAATGATTTAAAATAATCAAGTAAAACCTATCTATACATAATATATTAGAACATATCTAAAATACACAAATGATACATTTTACACACAAATATAATATCACAAAAAATTGTAATGTGATAGTATGAAAAAATAGAGGATACGGCAACAGTGTTACGTATCATGATCGGATCCAATGCCAAAATCTGCACAGACATATTAGGGTGCACTAATAACCAAGCTGTCCTAATGCCTCTGTAGATATCACAGACTATTTGTCTTAAAAAAAACAACCACATGCAATTATGATAGTAAAATTCTGCCGTTAGTGATCCCTTAGTAATTCGTGAGGAAAACACCAGAAAAAAACTTCAGGGTACTATTCTGGCAGGATATCCAACACCCATTAGATGCGTCTAATAATATATCGCTTGTACCATTTAAGTAATTTCAAAACAGTAATTCCAGTTGCATTTCTGGAACCAGAAATCTGAAGTCAAATTTCTCACCTTAAATAACCTCCTTAGGTTGTAAACTCTTATTTGTTACATCATTAATTTGCCATTCTATCTATTCTAATAACGAATTAGTTGTATTTACGGATGGACATACAGACATAATTCAAGGTTTTCACATTTTAATGTTGTAAAAAGAGCAAAACCAATATTATTATTCTTGCGTTAGTCACTTAAGTAAATAGAATAAAAATACTACGTTAATTTAACCATAACATAAAATGCGGGAAACCTGTCATATTGCATTGCTTTAAAAACATACTATTTTTCATAAAACATACAATTTTCGTATAAGCACAAATGAATTTTTCGTTCCCTTATTGCCCATTTCGGAAATGCATGTTTTATTAGTTTACATTTGGCCTTATTTCAATCTAGTAGATGCAGTCTGGACTCGAAAATGAAGGTGCTTGGAGGCAAAAATATAAATATATCTAATACCCATGTGGCCCATAGACGTATCAAATTTATTTTAACTAATTTTTCTCTTTAAGTTTGTTAATATTATCAAATTAATTTATACTTGAGTAATTACCAGAGGACGGCAGTTCTCGCCAGTGGTGCACACCCAAACCCCCCTACATGCGACACTATATTTATATACACGAAATTTTCGATTTTCTAAATCTGACTGAATTGAAAATTTGGCCAACTCCCATCTTAAAGTTCAGGAAAAGGCTCACACATTTATATGTCAACCATCCATTTTGGTCCAAGGGTGTGGATTTTACGGCCCTTCCTATTTAATGTCTGTTTTTCGTTCTCGTCACCAAAATTCCCAAAAACTTCAATAATTTAAGTCCGGATTTTGCGGCTTCTAATAGTACTGATCATTATCTTTCCAACGCATGTTTAATTTTGAAAATCGGTTTTACCATTCGAAAGTTAGCGAGCTCAGAAATATGACTCAATTTTTATTTAAAAAAGGGAAAATATTTGTGGATATGTATGTATGTGTGTGGAAAAGTTAAACCGATTTGAATTTTTTTCTGTGTTTGAAGAGGGGGTCAGGGCCGATTCAGAACCGGTGTATTTTGTGACTTTTGAACACCCATAAGGTTTTCGTAGGTAAAAAACAGCATAATTTATGGGGGTATATATCTTCGGATTAAGGAGGGACAGGGGAACTACAAATACATCAAATTAATAGTGTTGAGTTAGGCTTTCAAATGGTGCCTAAGCCGTCAGAATATGACAAACACGCGGCTCAGTATAGCCGAAAAACTGAAAAACTAAACTTTAAAAATTTTGGTTTTTCGACAATTACTCAAAATTTCAATTTACGAATTGCGCCAGTAACTGAGCGTTTGTAGAATGACTCTAAACGAATCTAACGGTATATACCTTATATCCAGGAAAATTCTAATTTTTAAGTTATAGGCTTCATAAATTTGATCAAATCTATTTCCTATGGGAAAAACGTTTTATCAAGCTCAATAATTCCTATAATAGCTTCAGTTATCATACTTGACCTTAGATCCTTCAGATACTACTGGTCAATACGTTTCAAACTCATGTTTACCGATCAAAATCGGTTAAGCCGTTTAGAAGTTATTAAGCTACAAAAGTATAATCCAATTAACGATTATTCCCGAAATGGTTTATGTAGTTATAGTGGTTACGACGCTAAATTTGATCTGGCAGCTAGCAATCCGACTTCATTTACCGGCTATCTCAATATTTTTGAAGATATTCTTCTTTAGGCGCGATTCTATTGAACGTAAACTTGTACATAAATCTGCGCGCCTGCGCACACAGACAGTATGTAGTTCCTTGCTAATCTTTCAAGATAGGTATTTATGTATCTGTATCTGTGCAAATAAGTCATTAAAAGAATATATTAGTGTTTTTAGTAAATGTATTATTTATTATAATTCTTGTGTTTTTGGATTGGTGTTTCTCTGTAGTAAAATAATAACATATTATGTAGGCATAACATTTTATGTGTTGTGTAATTATATCCGAAACTTACATGTCAATTAGAAGGACCTCGCTGGTGTAATTGGAAGGGCGTTAGCTCCGTGATTTTGATGACGCGGGTTCGAATCCTGGGCGATTCATACTTTTTTTTTTATTTTTGGTTGTTTTAATAAAAATTTTTTGAAAGTGGTAGATAAGAAAGTTAGTTTAATTTTTAAATAAAATACAAATAACCTGTTAAGTATATTTACTTCGTTGAAATTACCTATATAACAGAAGAATATCTTCTTACGTGCGTACAAATTACACACACATTCTTTTTTTTTAATTTATTTCAAATAGAAAAAAATATAGTGTACATTCGATGGACACTAGATCATTTGTGAGATAATGCAACAAAGGTGACCATTTATAAAGCTTAACGTGTAATATAGTAACATTGCATTCAACTTCATACATTTAATTTATAAATAACTTTAAAAAACTCCTGACACAAGAATAAAAAACCGCTAAACGCCGTAAAAATGAGTGAAAACTAGAATTTTGTTTTGCATCAAAATGAAAATACATTTTCGCGCCACGTAATACTCATATCAGATCTTTTGTAGCTGGAATATTGTATGCGCCACTCATTTTTACGGCATTTAGCGGTTTTTTATTCTTGTATTATATACTGTGGAGTTAAAAAATGTTTATTTAAATCCTATATTTTTTATAAAATTATTCAAAACAACTCGACACGCAAAAGCGTTACATTACATTTCTGGCAATATATTCGCGGTTTTGACGTACAGTTTCGATTTTGACATCTTCGTTGTTTTTCTCGTTTTGCTACAGTGCGTTTTTTACTATCACATCTTATGTCTTCAGAGAAATTGCTGTTTTGTGTATGTACTTGGGTGGATAAGTTACTGACCTTTGTTTATTCTTACGTCATGTCTACTTTTTAGATATGAATAAGCTACTTGTCGCCTAAATTCTTTGATGGGTATATTTTTCCCTTTTATGTATCATGTTGTACAGCATGCACTCATTTACGATAGCCATATCTACCATTCGTGTAATAAGGCACCAATACCATTTTTTTCCTCCTACAAATATATGGTGTTTTCTTACAACTAGTCATGGTCATCCACGCCACCCATATATTTGAATTAGGAGATAGTTGGGAAACTTGTATATTCTTTTTTTCCTTTTTACTACATTATTGAACTTAAGAAAAGCCGTACGAAAAGCCTAACGTAAGAAAAGCCGTGTCATAATTGGTTCCAATAGACACTCATTTACTGGATTGTTGTTGTCAAGCACCAGTCATATGCACCTCGAGGATTCTGTTCTAGGTTTTTTTATTGTCTGGTAGGACACTTTGTAGTTCGGTTTTCTCTAATAATTTCCTGTAATAATTTTTTTTGTCCCATCCTAGAATCGAAGAAAATAATTAGTTACTAAAAATGCCTATTTAGACTTTATACATAAAATATATTAATTTGCCGAACGTCCTCATTTGAGGACGCATAATAGTCTTATAATTTTTTTAACATTTATTTTACTGGGTAGTCATTTTTTTGTATTTTTTTGTGCAAGTTGTGGATCTAACCTAATAAAAAATACATATTTCTAGAATTCACTTTTGTATATATACAAAACTTATTCACACCGATGTAAGTATCGTTCAGTAAACTTAAAAATCGTACTTTTCGCCTCGGGCCAGTATTTCGTCAAATAAAAATAAAGCATTAATACATACACTTCTACCTACGGTAGTGCTACTACTAAACCACTGAGGTAGACAATCACAAAATATTCACGCAGAAATTGTTTTATCCCCACATAAACAAACCGTCCTCAAACGAGGACGCTGGGCGCTAATGGGTTAACAACTAAAAAACAATGTTTCAAAATGAAGAAACTCCAAAAAACTTATCAAGAACTGATAGTAAGAGGTTTTAACTTGAATTAACATACTTCGTAATTTTAAAAATGATATTTTTTACTTATGTTTTTGAGCCTTGAAAATTGTTATTTTTCGTTCTTTTTTTAGTTTTAAATGGTTTATGCATCTAAAACGATCAATTTCGGAGAAAAATTACAGAAGACATTTTTGTTTAGAATGCCAGGTGAAGTTCGAGTTTATATCGTATACAGTAAGGTCTCTTTTTATGCGGATTATTTTAATGCGATTTTGAAGTTGTGCGGTTTGTATTTCATCCAAAAAATGTCTATTATTAGCAACTAGTATTTATATTTATTAACTTTTCCCATCCAGATGTCAATAACCGGTCGGTTTGCGATTCGAGTATGTAGCAGGTAGTTATTACATCAATCTGAGTTTCGCATTAAAAGGTATAATCTGTAATTGTTTTAAAATTAAATTTAAAGTTTTAAGTATTTAATAGTTTAAGGCCCGGTACTTTATGTCTCGATTAACAGCCGGTTAGTTAACCGGGGTCTAATCGGGACCTCTTTAGGTTCTTTTGCGTTGTAATAAACGCAATTACAAGTAGTATTATAATTATAAATAAGTATAATAATAATTATAATAGCATTTATTACAACGCAAGAGACCCTAAAGAGCTAACTAACCGGCTGTTAATTGAGACATAAAGTACCGGGCCTTAATGTTGCTAATTTCAAGTTGCAGTATAATAAACAGCACGTTTTGATTTCTGGATTGAAACATTTAATTGTGTCGTAAAGTTTTATGTTCCATTAGAAGAGGTTTTTGCAATCTCACTATCGTTAGTCTGCGTTTTTACTTTCTTCTTTAAGATTTTATTTGGCCCAATGGAGCAAAAAAACATCAAAGACATACAATTTTTGGTGGACAAACGTCCACCATTTTATGTGATTTTAGAAAACTGCGGAACGTATCCCTACCTTTTCAATGCAAGTAGAGTCTTTTTTATGCGATTTTTTTATATGCGCTTTTCTGTAGAACGTATCCACCGCATAAACCGAGATCTTACTGTATTGGACTATTGGTATTAGGAACGATAAAGCACAATAGTCCACGGCATGTTTGCCTACATACATTTTCTTTTACTTAAAGACACAAAAAATATATATAAAATATTAAATAAATAGCTATTTCTGACCTGTCCTATCTTTTTTCTGAGACGCTGATGCCGATACACGATGGGTTTTATAAATGAAATCAGGACAGACAGATCGAATTTTCCAGTCCTCGGCTATGTTGACGTTTCGATGAGATATGGGTACATGTATATGAAGGGAAGTAATATATTTTTAAAATGAAATACCAAAAATTTTCTAAATATAATCGAAATATCCAAAACACTTTTTTTGAAATCAATAATAAAATAATATTTATGAATCTGGATAGTAAGCTATGGGTTTTTTTTAGCAAAAACTAATAAAGTATTATGAAATATATTTTGTTAAGTAACAAACAACGCCCCAAACAGAAACTGCCTTCAATTATCTACAATCTCTACGAGACACTGAACATTACAAAATTAGAGACCATATTATTACTTTTCTATGGATGCTATACAATATGCAACTTCTCTCACTACTTACATACATTCAAAACGAACAATTCTTCACACAGTGAGAAAAGTCGACCATTGCAGTGAGAAATATTTTTCTCGCGGCTTCTCCTACGGTCTTCCACACTATGATCGCCGTTTCCATGGTAATATGCACAATACAAACACAAATGTTGTCAAATAAATGTATTAGCAAAACTTACCAGCAATTACTTTTCAAAACTGTTTAAAAAATAACTGTGAATTGGAATTTTTAAAAAGAAGCTATTTAAAATTTTAAGAATATTAAATACCTACATGTATATGTATTTTATTTCAATTTATGCATATAATATATCTAAAAGCACCGTAATTATTTAATTTTGAAGTTTGAACTCTTGACAAAACCGCATCCATAGAAAAAGTACAGTGTACCACACATGAGAAAATGACATATTATTATTTCTCCCTCGCTTGATTTGCGGCCCTCGCCTCGTACTTCGGCTCGTGCCAACAAACTTCTGCGCTCGTAAGAAATATGTCTTTTTTCTCACTTGTTGTACAATATACTATTTCTAATGAATAAACAATAAAGAAAATACCTTTAAAGGAGTAGCTGATTACCCTGGAGCAGATATTGGCTCGGACCACAAAATGATCTGTAGGCCTGCAAAACTCATTAAAGATAATATTGAATCTTTAAAAAAATAAAACAATTGGAGAAGAATTATAAAAGGAACTAGAAAATAAACAGCCAATGTGAATTAAAAACGAAAAAGAAGTCGTGGAAGAAAAACGGGAAAATATTAAAAATATACACTGACCGGCACAAAAAACGGCCACCCCAAAAATGGGTAATGTTTGATGTCTTTAATTTCCTAAATCGGTTGTCCGATTTAAGTGATTTTTTAATATGTTTTAGCCTTATTCTTGAACAAAATTTCTGTAATAATATTCTTGCTGGACAGGTAAACTATCATTGTATACCGGGTGTACCAATCAAACTGTGTTTTATTCTCAAAGTTCACCACGCTTTTTGGAATATTCTAGCATATAAAATACTGAAATTTAAACTGAACCATAGCCTCAGGTTTTAAAAGTTAGGTACTTTAACAACTAGCCATGTTCTTAATTAATACAGGGTGTTTCTAAATAAGTGCGGCAAACTTTAAAGGGTAAATCTGCATGAAAAAATAATGGCCGTTTGCTTTATAACATGTCCGCAAATGCTTCGTTTCCGAGATACTGGATGTTGAATTATTTTCGTACAAACTGACGATCTATTTATTGCTCTAAAACCGGTTGAGATATGAAAATGAAACTTGGTAGAATTTAAGATACAGTTATTTGCCTATTTTTGACATGCAATTAAGAATTTTATATTCTCCATTGGCGCGCATACGGGTAATATTACCCGCATGTACGCCAATGGTATGCTGAATATAAAATTCTTAATTGTATGTCAAAAAATGCGCAATAACAACCTCTTAAAACCGGCCAAATTTTATTTTGTAAGAAAAAATTCAACATCCCGTATATCGGAAACGAAGCATTTGCGGGCACATGTTTATAAGCAAACGGTCAATATATTTTTATGCAGAACTATTCCTTAAAATTTGTCGCACTTATTTAGAAACACCCTGTATTAATGAAGAACATGACTAGTTGTTAAAGTACCTAACTTTTTATTATTCAACATAAGCGACTAAATCAAAAAACGGCATGTTAAGAAAACCTGAGGCTATAGTTTGGTTTTAATTTCAATATTTTTTAAATGCTAGACTATTTCACAGGGTGTGGTGAACTTTGAGAATAAAACACAGTTTGATTTGCACACCCGGTATACAATGATAATTTACCTGTCTAGCAACAATTTTATTACAGCAATATTGCTAAAGGATAAGGCTATAGAATATTAGAAAAATCACCTAAATCGGACAACAGCTTTAGGAAATTCAAGACTTCAAAAATTACCCATTTCGTGGGGTGGCCGTTTCTTCTGCCGGTCAGTGTACATAAAGCTTCATAAAATTTTCTGGGTTATAAAAGAGTACAAGCTAAGGAAAATTTAATGACAGAAGAAATCCTGGGCTTAACGGATGGAAAAAAGAATAAATTTAAAGAATAATGATAGATAATACAAATAAATAAATAAACGAATTCAAAATAAAATAGGAGATATTAAAATGAATGGCTAACTACCAATTGCGAAAAAGCAGAACTACTACTTCTAAAACCTCTTTCAAATTCCATCAAAAATTTAAATAAATAACAAGCACCTTCGGAAAATGTAACTGCTCAAAAATACCAAAAGACAATAACACCATAACAAAATAATTAAAACAAACTCTTCAAACTCTGGCAAACATAATAATATTCTAGACCTTTTCTGTGATGATCGTAACTTGGATAATATACGAATGAAAATACAAATCTAACCCACCAATACTAGAATCGGAACTGGAATCCTGGTCGCAGGCTAACAAAAAATAATTAAGCTCTAAGACTCAATAAAGTAAATGCAGAAATAGTCGAACTCTTCAATATTAGGTACTTATGAAAACTCTTTAATAACATATACAATATTGGAAAAATATCATGAGATTGGCTGAAATCAACTTTCGTAGTAATTTTAAAGAAACACAACGCCAGTCGTTGCGAAGAATATCACCTAATTAGCTTGTTAAGCCACGTACTCAAAGCGTCTTTAAAAGTTAATCATAAACAAATTATAACAAATGTGAAGAGAAAACGGAAGACACTCAGTTTGGTTTTAAAAACAGTTAAGAAACACCAGAGACACTTTTTTGCACGCAGTTATTGGTACAAAAATTCTATAATCTGACGATGAAAATATTTCCTTAATCGATTACCAAAAAGCTTTTGACAATGTAAGACATGATCTGTCAATGCAGGCGTCAAAGGAGATTGGTCTTGATGGAAAGTACATGTATATGTATATTATGAGGATGTATTATGATGTATATTATGAGGATGATCCAACAGCTGCACTGGAATGGAAAGGCAGAACTAATGATCTCCAAAAATATATATAAAAAACAAGTAGAAATAAGTAAGTTTTCTATTATCTAGTTTCCTATTTAACATTTACAACATTTCAACATTTATTCCTACAAATATGTGCAGTGCACAGATTCTACAGGTGCCGGTGGGATATGGCATCTATGCGCAGTATTATAATCGGTGTATGAGAGGGAAAGTATTTATTACGTTCTTTACCGGTAAAATATTGCAAAACCTCTAAATTTTAAAGAACCGCTTGGATTGACTTGAAATTTGGCATACACATAGCTAACAAGTCAAAGAAATAAAGTGATATTGTGCCGATATGTGCTTTTGCCCCGGAGGTGGTTTTGACCCTCTTGGGGGTGAAAAAGTATTCGTCCAAAGTAAGTCCGGAAATTGATAAACTGGCTAATTTTAAGTAACTTTTGTTCTATAGAGTTTTTTCATTAAGTCAATATTTTCGATTTATTTGCCTGTGAATATGTTCATTTTTTCAACAAAATAACCACGCTTTTAGACGGTTTTTCGCAAATAACTCAAATAGTAAGTATTTTGTCGAAAAAACATTCATAGCAAAAATATAGCCTGTAAAAAATTTTAAAAAATGGTGTACATATCACGTTTCTATACCTAGTAGAAGCAGAGTTACAGCTAATTAAAAATAGGTTCATATTGGTAAAATTCCAAATGGAAAATTTTAACATGAAATAACCAAAAATGAAGCACATTTCTGGCAAAACTGATTAGATCTTATTTAAAGTGTTTAAAAAAGCCTCATTTCTGTTTTATAAAAAAAATTTTTAGCATCAGAAGTAAACAAGTTACGCTCAAAATAAAGTTAGTCCCTTTTTTTGTTAAAAAAAAATCGGGAAATTCACCCCCTAATTAGTATCTCAAATGAACTTACTCGTTACGATTTCACAAGTTTCTTGACTCGTGTATGTATTGTTTATATGATCTGTAAGTTTCATCGGTTCAAAGTCCTTATTTTTGAAAGGATTTTAGTTAAAAGGGATTGAACGAGTCACTGATTACGAATGTATGCAAATTTTGAAACACCAAATCTTAATCAATTTTTGTCTAACAGAAAAACAAAAAAATACATGATATTCAGAAAAGCAATGCTGACTTTTTGTTTTTCGAGATTTTTGGTATCTCTAACATTTTTTAAGTTATTTTGAAAAAAAGCATATTTTTCAAAATTAAAATTTTTAAAAATTTTACATCAAAATCAAATTTTTTCCAAAATAAACACTTTAAATCGATGAAACTTACAGATCATACAGTGCGGTGGAATAAGTGTTGCCCCCCCCCTGTTAACTTGTTTATTTTAAGAATATAAATGTGTAAATTACACATTATAAAAAATTAAAAGAGGAACTTATTGTAAAAAATTCGGACGGCCAACAAAACTTCCGAATAAAGTATATTAATGGTGTGCCAAGAATAGTCCAAAATTTAAACTGAACAACCCCAACAGCTTTTCAACTTGTAAAGAAGATTTATTACAACTGCTGTTAGTGTTTCTGAATTTGATATAATTGCTATAAGTGAAACTTGGTTAAATGAGGAAGTATCCAGTAATGAATTATTTACTGATGATTACGATGTACATCGAAAAGATCGTAAATTTGATTTAGTGGATAAAACAAAAGGCGGTGGCATTTTGCTTGCAATAAAAAATTTTATAAAGTCCGAGGTAATGGATACTTCACCATTTGATCTTCAGTTTCCATTAATTGATATGTTAGTTATTAAATGCAGCATAAGGTATATCTTTTTTTATGTAATGGTATTATATATTCCTGATAAGTTAAGTTTATTAGATTTTGAATTTTTCTTTGAATCTTTAGAGCAACTTGATTATTTGAATGATAATTTTGTGATTATTTTGGGAGATTTTAATGCGCCTAAATTTATTGAGAATGACATATCGGATAGAAAAACTGCAGCAATTTTAAATTTATTTAATACTAATAACTTGGATCAATATAATAATATAAAAAATACACTTGAACGAATACTTGATTTGATAGCATCCAATATAAAATGTACTGTGTCTCACGATGATTTGCCTCTTGTAGCTGAGGATGATCATCATCCGGCTCTACTAATAAATTTTAACAACATATTTTATAAAGAAGTATTCCAAATTCACTTGATAAAGCTTATAATTTTAGGAATGCAGATTTTGTTAACTTATATTCAAGTATCCTACAGAGTGATTGGAGTTTTATCGAATGCTGCGACGAAGTAGATATTGCTGTACAAACTTTTTATAATAAAATTTATGACATTTTTGATAAGCATATTCCGGTTTACAAAAATCATGCTCATAAATATCCACCTTGGTTTGATTCCGAGATTATAAAAAACATAAAACTAAAAGTTAAATTCCGACGCAAATATAAAAAATCTAAGATTTATTCCGATTTTATTGAGTTTAAAAGATTACGACGACTAATAAAATATCAGGTCAAGGTGGCATATGACAACTACTTGGAAGATATTTAAACAAATATTTCTCAAGACAAAACTAAGTTCTGGTCTTACATTCACTCTAGAAATAAATCATCACGAATTCCTGGAAACATGAGTTTTGAGGGGAGTGATTACAAAGATCCGCAAGCCATAGTGAATGCTTTTGCGGAATTTTTCAGTATTGTTTATTTAGTTTCTGATGATGAAGTTGGTTGCAATTATCCAATAAACCCATATATGACATCAATTAATTTTCAATCGGTTACAGAGGATGAAATAAATGCTGCTATCAGAAAGTTAAAAGATAAGATGACATCAGGCCCTGACAAGATTCCCTCGTTTCTTATTAAAGATTGCGCTGGTGCATTTGTCATACCTTTAACCAAGATTGTAAACTTATCTATACAAAAAATGAAGTATCCAGAACTATGGAAGGAAGCAAGGGTGTGTCCGATATTTAAGGCTGGGGTGAAGTCAGAAATAGAAAACTATAGAGCTGTCTCTATTTTATCTAATTTTTCAAAGGTTTTCGAAATCGTATTATATAATAGGATCTTATCTTCTGTTCAACTTTATATTTCATCTCATCAGCATGGTTTTGTTAATAAAAGATCAACTGTAACCAACTTGGTTTATTTTACCCAATATCTTTCTGAAGTTATTGACGATAATGGCCAAGTTGATGTTATATATACCGATTTTTCGAAGGCTTTTGACAGAATTGATCATGAAATATTACTTAGCAAGCTTTCAACATTTGGTTTTACTGACAGTGCTCTTTTATTGTTAAAATCGTATCTTCAGGGAAGGATACAGTTTGTAGCATATAATGGTTATGTCTCAGAAAAATATCTTGCTGCGTCTGGTGTGCCTCAAGGTTCCAATCTCGGTCCATTGCTCTTTCTACTATTTATTAATGACCTTCTTGAAAATATTTCATGCGAAAGATTGGGCTTTGCTGACGATTTGAAAATATTTTCTACTATTAGGGAGCTGGATGATTGTAACCAACTTCAGCAGAATATAGAAATATTGGAAAATTGGTGCAAAAGCAACAAATTACAACTTAACACAAAAAAATGTAAAGTAGTCACTTTTTCTAGGAAATCAAGTTTATTTGTATTTAACTATAGTTGTCACGATAGAATATTAGAAAGGCAGAACACGGTTAAGGATTTGGGTGTAACTTTTGACACAAAACTCACTTTTGTGGAACATATGTGTGTTAAAGTTTCTGAAGCGTTGAAGGCTTATGGGTTTTTAATTCGCAATTGTAAGTCATTTAATAATATAAAGTCATTAACATTGCTATATTATACTTATGTCCGCTCTAAACTTGAATATGCCAGTATTGTATGGAGTCCTTTCTATGATTGTCATAACATTGCAATTGAAAGCGTTCAGAGAAAATTTCTAAAATTTTTAATGTTTAAAGTAAATGGTCTTTATCCGGTTAGAGGTATAGATAATAATTACTTGTGTGATCGTTTTAGTATGTGTAGTTTAGAATTAAGAAGAAAAGTTGCATCTTTAATTTTTTTGTACAAACTTGTTAATAATGCAATTGATTGTGTTTCAATATTACAAAACATTAATTTTAATATTCCAAGGTCAAATTTAAGAACAAATGTATTATTTAGGTGTACAAGAACTCGTACAAATATTCTATGTAAGGCTCCTATTAATGTAATGTGTAGAAATTTTAATGTTATTGGTAAGCATTTTGACATTTTTTCATGTTCTCAAAGGAACTTTATAAAAGTAGCTATTGAGTGTCTGAAATAAGCACTAATTTTTTATTTTATTTTTTTTATTAATTTATTTTCTTTTTCGGTTTGAATTTATATTAATTTTAGTCTAACTTGTATTATTAATGTTATTTTTTTGGTACTACTGCTTAAATCCTACCTATAGGTGTTATAAATTATGTAATATTTTTATCATTGTCCTGTAAATGGGAAACTTTTGGGCAATAAAGCTATTATCCAGATTTAGCCATACGGCTCACACTCCCTCTAAGGGGAAAATTGACTCATCCCAGATACCTACGGTATCAAAAGGATTGAGCTCTGGTGGGACTCTTTCCGTGTTATCGAGCCCTAGGTGACTTGGTATGCAGGTGTATCTCCCAAAAATTTTCGTACACATCTGGCCGTTGCGAGTAGTACAGCTTTCTGCATGGTCTTGTAAAGATGTTATTTAGACCCAGCCTTTTTATGCGTTCGAGGAGGTTCTTCGGAATGACTCCAGTAGTAGATATAACAATAGGTATCGTCTGGGTACTTTGCATTCTCCATTGCCTTCGTATTTGAATTTCTAGATCTCTGTACTTGGCGATCTTTTCAGTGAATTTACTACGTAGATTATTGTTGTTAGGTATCGCCACATCAATTAGTGTTGTTTGTCGTGTTAATTTATTAACTAGTACGAGATCTGGTCTATTATGTGCCACTGTTTGGTCTGTGAGCACAGTGCGGTCCCAGTATAGCTTGTAGTTGCCATCCTCAAGCATACACTCAGGGACGTATTGATAATACGGGAGATGGTCCGTTTGGAGAAGTCCCAGCTTGATAGCTATCTCTTGATGAAGGATTCTTCCCACTGCGTCATGCCGTTCCTTGTATTCAGTTGCAGCAAATGCCTGGCAGCCCCCTGTAAGATGTTGGATGGTTTCTTGGGCTTGACATCCATATCGGCATCTGTCGTTTTGAACCTGAGGGTCTTTGATGATATATTTCAGGTAGTTTCTGGTTGGTATAACCTGATCCTGAATGGCCAGTAATGAACCCTCCGTTTCAGGGAACACCTTTCCTGATGTCAACCAGTAGTTCGACGCTATATTGTCGACATAATCTTGGCTGACCTCATTGGGATGTCGCCCGTGCAAAGGTTTACCCATCCAGGCGCGCACTTTTTCGTCCTTAGTAAGGTGGTTTATGCGCAGTTCTGCTTCCCTCAGTTTGATCGGTGTTGTGTCATCTACTACGCAGATAGCGCGATGTAGAGTAGATATCTCAGCCTGCATCTGAAAATAAGTTCTTAAATTAGCAATTTGTTTATCTAATTGCTCACCTATATCCATAAGTCCTCTTCCTCCTAAATACCGGGGTAATGTCGTTCGTTCTACTGCACATTTAGGGTGGTGTTTTTGTGCCTTTGTGAGGTGTGTTCGTACTTTTCGCTGAAGATTTTCTATATCCGTTTTTGTCCACTTAACAATACCAAATGAATAGCTAAGCGCGGAACAAGCGTAGGTGTTTAGTGCCTTAAACAAATTTTTACTGTTAAGCTGTGAACGAAGCAGCTGTTTTACCCTTCTTATAAACTCAGTAGTTATCTCAGTGTTCATTTGCTTATGGTCAATTTTCCGCGCCTGCTTTACTCCAAGATATTTGTACATATCGTTGTCGCCCATGTCCTCGATGTTCTGGCCATTTTGCATATCGAATCCACCGGGCTGTACCTTTCCTCTGACTATATTCAAAACACGGCACTTGTCTAGACCGAACTGCATACTAATATCATTAGAAAATGTTTCTACAGTTTTTAGCATCTCTTCTAGGTGTTCTCGAGTGGAAGCCATTAATTTCAAATTATCCATATACAACAGATGGTTGAGCTTCGCTACCACAGTAGGGGAAAGGAGGGCAAGATGGAAGGATAGGGCAAGATGGAAATTACCTATAAAACCCGAACTGCTCAATGAAGCGCCCGGATCCACACTCACATAGATGCAGGCGAACCTCTTCCATTTACAAACCACGGCTCAGTCAGTTCAGGTCAGCTAATGAGTGTACACGCTTCCTTCTTATTTTCGCCGTTAAATATTACGAAATTATTGAATTTTTGTGATACGATTATTTAAACAAGGTGTATAATATTATTATTATGCATTTATATAAAGTATCTATTAGGTACAGGTTATCTGAATTGATATTTAAATAAGAGAAATAATAAAGCATTTTTAAAATATTGATATTATTATTGGAAAGGGGCATATGGGCAAGATGGAAAATTGCAACTTAGGGCAAGTTGGAAGATAATAGGTGGGCAAAAATAAAAGCAAGGAAATAGGAACCTGCGAGAATAAAAGAAAAAGTAAAGGAAAAGGGACAAAAACAAAAAAAGTTAAAAATATTGTGTAACATTTAAAACAGTCTTCACAAAATGATGTGTTCTGTGTATGTGGTAAACGTTATGTGGAACCGCCCACAGTGGACTGGGTACAATGTCCTGTATGTAATGGTTGGGCACATGAATTGTGTACCGACACAGAAGATGGCAGTTTTATGTGTGTAAACTCTAAAATATAGTGCTTTCCTCTACATTCCATCTTGCCCGAACAAGCTTTCCATCCTGCCCTCAGGGTAAGGGCAAGATGGAATTTTTGACATTATTTGTTAATTACTCATAAAAAAAATTCTACTTATTATTAATAATATTTAATGGCTGACTTTTGTAGCTGTATAAGGTCTCTTTCAAGAATGATTAAAATACAAGTTTTGTATTACGTTGTTTTATATTTTTACACATTATAAAGTTAAGCCTTCCGTCTTGCCCTCCCTTCCCCTATTATTGCTTTTAATGCTAAAACCTGAGTCAGTGGAGTTTAATATTTGGGAAAGGGGGTTCAAAGCTGAACAGAACCACAATGGACTCAACGAATCTCCTTGAAATAGGCCCCGGTTGATTGCGATATTTTCGGTTTCGATATTGTTTTCACCAGGTATTTGGAGGTGAATTTTAGTCTTCCAATCTCTCATTATATGCCTTAAAAAGGTCACTATGTTATCATCTACTTTGTATATTTTCAATATATCAAAAAATTTTATATCAAATATATCGAATATATCAAAAAAGCTATTATTATTATTATTTTTATTATTATAAGCAAAACGCTCGGACAGGTCCATTTTTAAACTAACCATAGTATATTATAGCATCAACGTTTCGAACTTTATGCGATCCTTCTTCAGGTGACAGGCATAACTTTGATTTTTTTTAATGGTAAAGTACATCATGTGACACCTCATTTAACATCTTTTAAAATACTGACTTTAAAAATGTATAATACTTTAATCCTTTCTGAGATCGCAGGCCCAAAATTTCGGTCGAACTCTTTTTAAACGCATTTATTTTTTTCGAATTCTGAGAAAACTAATAAGTATTTTTGAAAAATTTAAACGCACAATGAAATATTAGATTATTACCGAGGGCTGACAGTCCCTTAGAATAAACAAAAAGTTTCTTTTGAATGATATATTTTAAATTAAAAATCACACTAAATTTTCTCTTTTTTTCCACCACTGTGACTTATTAAAATAAACATTATAGGAGTTCTCAGGGACTTTGGACCATCGAGAATACTGTAATATTTCATTCTGCGTTTAAATTTTTCAAAAATATTTATTGTTTTTTCAGGATTCGAAAAAAATGATTGCATTTAGAAAGAAATCGACCGAAATTTTTCGCCTACGCTCACAAACAGGATTAAAGTATTATACATTTTTGAACTCAGTATTTTAAGAGCTTTTAAATGAGGTATCACATGATGTACTTTCCCATTTAAAAAAATCAAAGTTATGGCTGTCACGTGAAGAGGGATCACGTAAAGTTTCGAAACGTTGATGCTATATTATACTATGGTTAGTTTAAAAATCGACCTGTTCGAGCGTTTTGCTTATGTTCTTAAAATAAACAAGTTAACAGGGGGGGCGGCAACACTTATTCCACCGCACTGTATAAACACAACATACGTAAAATAATTTGTGGAGCGGTAACGATTAATTTCATTTAAGTTGCTAATTAGGGGGTGGTCTTCCCGATTTTTTTTTTGCCAAAACAAAAGGGACCAACTTTATTTTGAGCGTAATTTGCTTAAATTTAATGCTAGAAACTTTTTATAAAAGCAGAAATAAAGCTTTTTTAAACACTTTAAAAAAGGTATAATGGGTTTTCCCCAAAAAGTGCTTAATTTTTTGGATATTTCACTTCGAAGAATTCTATTTGAAATTTGGTGAATATGAATCTATTTTTCATTGGCTATAACTCTGGTTTTACGAGGTCCAGAGACTTAACGCGTCCACCGATTTTTTTACTTTTTTACAGGCTATATTTTTGCAAAAAATGTTTTTTTCGACAAAATATTTACTTTTTGAGTTATTTGCGAAAAACCGTCTAAAAACGTAGTTATTTTGTTGAAAAATGAACACATTCACTCGCAAATAACCCGAAATGTGTTGACTTGGCGAAAAAGCTCTATAGAACAAAAGTTACTTAAAATTAGTCAGTTTATCCATTTCCGGATTTATTTTGGACTTATATTTTTTCACCAACAATAGGGGGTGAAAGTCACCCGCAGGGCAAAAGCACACATCGGCACAATATCACTTTTTTTCTTTGACATGTAAGCTATGCATATGCCAAATTTCATTTTTAAAATTTAGAGCAAAAACCGTGAAAGAATGGACTAATTGGGAATAATGAAATAGCAAATTACATAAAACGTGTTGAACTATTTTAAATAGGAAATAAGCCACAATTTTACCAAAAAAATGAATTTATTAACGTTTCGACGCCCAAGTCGGGTGCCGTTGTCAAAATACAAAATAATACTAAATAAACAAAAATGTTGTTGCTTAGTAAAAAATTCTTCTAATAATTTATTTAATCTGACTCATTTATATCGGCAATTCAGGCATGTATTATACATTTTAAAGTAGAAGACTTTAAAATGATATTGCCAATTTTGATGAGTTGCGTTTCCTGGGACGACTTTACTATAAGATAGTTCATTCGATTACATGAAATCAACCCCAACTCAAGAATATCCGCAACAAAAAATCATAGCATGTGATCTGTCATTAAAAAGACAACAAATGCAACGGTGGCAGTTTTTGGATATTCTTGAGTTGGGTTGATTTCATGTAATCGAATGAACGATCTTTTAGTAAAGTCATCCCAGGAAACGCAACTCATCCATATTGGCAATATCATTTTAAAGTCTTCTACTTTAAAATGTATAATACATGCCTGAATTGCCGATATAAATGAGTCAGATTAAATAAATTATTAGAAGAATTCTTTACTAAGCAACAACATTTTTGTTTATTTAGTATTATTTTGTATTTTGACAACGACACCCGACTTGGGCGTCGAAACGTCAATAAATTCATTTTTTTTTTTTGGTAAAATTGTTGCTTATTTCCTATTTAAAATAGTTCATTATAAAAATGCCACAAGGAAATAGCTTCAGAACAACATAAAATGTGTTGTGTGGCGCTATCGCCCACTGGCACCTTCAGAATATCTGTGCACTGTAGGTTCGTTAGTACTTAGCTAAGGATGTAACGCTCGTTACGGATATCTTCATCATACGTCATACATCCCTAGCTCAAATTAGAGTTACGTATAAGGTTCTGATTAAAATAATTATGTCAGAACTCTCCGGGCCTATATTGATAACAACAAATATTATCTGACATACACCGTCCCTTGTGAGTCAATTTTATTTTATACAAATGTGTGTGGATTATAAAGTTACCAGAAAAACCCATTGTGTCATCGGGGGCACGCATGTAGTATGAAAACAAAGTTATTGCAATTTTTAAAATTTTATAATTAAATACAGTTATTCATTACTTCTTCAACAGATTAGGATTTTAAGCTTTTTACGATTATTTGTAATATACTTGGAGTTACAAAAACAGTAAATGGCGAATAATACGAGTAGCAATAGCTTGAAATACTTTTACCAAAATCAATAACTACATTTGTCCCCACGGAGCTCAGTTGAGTCTTCATATTCGCGCCCTAAAATGCTGCTTATGGCCAATAATAATGTGTGGTAACGAGACCACCTAATTATTGTCAAAATGTTATACAGGGTGTCCAGAAACTCTTCTGACAAACGAAGACCTCAGATAATTTTAAGACTATTGTGTTCGACGATTTAACCCAATTCATTGAGTGCGAAAATAAATGCTTCCTGAGGGAGCTAGAGCTCGTTGAAGATGGCGCCTTGTAATTGTTTTTTTTTTGTTCCCTCAAGAATGTTTCTGTTTAGAAAAACGAAAACTGGTACGCCTATTTCTTTTCCAGAGATGAATCGATTATATCAATTGCGAATTTCTAGTATTGGTCATATGATAAGCGTCCGTTTTGGATAGGGCAACGGTTATTTTATCGGATAAATTTTAAGCATTTTTGACACTGGATTATTAAATTATAAGGTACTCTCTTTCTAAAGGTACTTTTTGATTAAGTCGGTAGGATTCACCGTTTTATAGAAACATCGATTTGAAAATGTTTTGATTTTGAATTTGAAAAAAAATTGAAAGAACTAAAAAACAATATACTTTACCGACTTAGTAAGAGTAACTTTTAATACTATGATACCTCATAAGTTTTAAACCTTTTTCCTCCAGAGCTTGTCTCCACTGTTCCAGTTTTTGTTAAGGAAACAGTTTTCGAAAAATTGTCGCACTATTTTCAATTTATTCTCACTCTCTTGTGAGATTAAGAAGTAATGTTGAAAAATATTTTCAAATTCAAAAGACAGAAATGTTTAAATAAATTGTTCAAGAAAATGATATATTTAATTGACTTAACCCAGAAGGACCAAGGAGGGTTAAAAAGTATCCACAACATTGCATTACATCCAATTTTCTAAATACCTTTGTTTCTAAAAATCTCAAATAATTAGCAGTTGCCGGCATACTACTGCACTCTGCACTATTTGATGGCATAATTAGCATTTCTATAATTTAATTCATTTCCTCATACTTTTATAAAAACCACAGTGCTATATAAATAATCCCCTTGAATACCTTCAACACCATCCCAAAATGGAAAGGGACGATATCATTAATGTGTCAAATTAGCAAAATCTAAAAGAAAAACGACCAATAAGTGGGCAAAAGCAACCATAGTTTGTTCAAAATGGAAGTATGTGTGCGGTAAGCACAGCAAGACGTCGAAAATATTTCTGTATCCTACGATGATGCCAATTCCACTGAAGCCGAAGACTCCGGGTAAATTATAAATTTCTATTTTTAACTGTTCTATTAACGTCTAGGAATCTTACAAAAGTGTTATTTTTAAATTAGTTTAAATAAAGAAGCACGTTTTTGATTAATTTATGTGTGGACATTTATTGACCCTCCTTGGTCCTCGCTGTTTCTACTAAAAGGTTGGTCCTGCGAGAGTTAAAGCAGGAGTACCTCTTAATACTTATATTACCTCACAATTTATTAATCCCGTGTCAAAAATTCTTAGAAGTTCAAGACAAAAAAGTTATGCGATAAAATAACCGTTTCCCTACACAAAATGGACGCCTATAACCGGTACTAGAAATCTGCAATTAATGGAATCGACTTATTTCTAGAAGAAGTACAAGGAAGTACAAGGAAAAATAAATGAGAAGAGAAAATTATATAAAAAGTGGCAAGAAACCAGATCGGATCTTCAAAACTATATGGTCGCCAAAAAGGAAACGAAAGTAGCAGTAGCAAAAGCTAAAGCAGAATCGTATTCAAACCTATACGATCAACTTGATACCAGGGAAGGTGAAGCAAAAATATATAAAATAGCCAAACAGAGAGCAAAGAAAGCAAGAGATTTTAATCAGATTAGATGTATCCGAGATGAAAATAATAAAATACTAATTCACGAAATGGATGTCAAAAAGAGATGGAGAAAGTATTTTGAGAGTTTATTAAATGAAGAATTTGACAGACAGTCTCTCAAGTTAACGGAGACACTAACAGCAATGGTTACCAGAATAAAAAACGAGAAAGTGGCTCAAGCGCTTCAAAAAATAAAGTAAGGAAAAGCAGTAGGACCAGATGATATTCCTGGGGAAGTATGTATAGCATTGGGAGAGACAGGAATAAGTTGGCTAGCAGGTCTATTTAACAGAATTATGGAAGTTGGACAAATGCCAGACGAATGGAGAAGCAGTATATTAGTACCTGTCTACAAAAACAAGGAAGACATACAACAATGCACAAACTACAGGGCTATAAAACTACTTAGCCACACCATGAAAATATGGGAGAGAGTAATTGATAGACGGATACGTGAAGAAACCGAAATATCCGATAATCAATTTGGCTTTATGCAGGGCAGATCAACAACAGATGCAATTTTCATTGTAAGGCAGCTGATGAAAAAATACAGGAATAAAGATACCAACGCTCATATGGTATTCATTGATCTTGAGAAAGCATATGAAAGAGTTCCTCGAGAGATTCTCTGGTGGGCTCTCAATAAGAAAGGAGTCCCTGGCGAATATGTAAAGATTGTGAGAGATATGTATGAGGGAGTAACGACTAGTGTTAGGACAGGTGTGGGAGAGACTGATAAATTTCAGGTGAAAGTAGGATTCCACCAAGGCTCGGTGCTTAGTCCTTATTTATTCTCATTAGTTTTGGACCAGATAACATCGAAACTACAGGGTAGTATTCCATGGTGCCTAATGTATGCTAATGATGTAGTGTTAATAGGAAATAGTGAAAGAGACTTAGAACAAAAACTGGAACAGTGGAGACAAGCTCTGGAGGAAAAAGGTTTAAAACTTAGTAGGAAAAAAATAGAGTATTTGGTATGGTAGAGTAAAATGGTATCTTTGGATGGTGAAATGATTGTGAAAAGCAACAGTTTTAAGTACCTAAGATCGGTATTACAGAGTAATGGAGAAATAGATGCAGATGCATGCAGTAGAATTAGGGCTGGATGGATGAAGTGGAAAGAAGCGAGTGGTGTGTTGTGTGACAGAAAAAATCCAATGAAGTTGAAGGGAAAATTCTATAAAACAGCCATAAGACCGGCTATGATGCACGGAACTGAATGTTGGGCAGTGAAAAAGAAAGAGGAACAACGAATGCATGTGGCGGAAATGAGAATGCTTAGATGGATGAGTGGAGTGACAAAGAAGGATAAAATTAGAAATGAGTATATTAGGGGAAGTCTAGGTGTGGCACCAATTGATGCCAAAATGAGAGAGCATAGGTTAAGATGGTTTGGTCATGTTCAACGTCGAGATGTTAATCACCCAATATGAAGAATAGCTGAAGTGTAGATTCCTGGAAGGAGTAGGAGAGGAAGACCAAAGAAGACCTGGGGGGAGACGATAAGGCAGGACATGTTGGTAAAGGGGATTAACATTGATATGACCCAAGATAGAATTGTGTGGAGAAATGCAATTAGGGAAGCCGACCCCGTATAGGGATAAGGCAAAGAGAATGATGATGATGATGACTTATTTCTAGAAGATAAATAGGCGTACCAGTTTGTACCAGTTTCCTTTTTCCTAAATGGAAGCGTTCTGTAGGTATTTAAAAACAAAACTAATCACAGGACACCATCCATAAAGAGCTTTAGCTCCCTTAGGAAGCATTTTCGGACTGGGCGAGTTAAGTTAAATTGTCTGAAAATTACTAAGGAATATTCGGTCTTTGTTTGTCAGGAGAGTTTCTAGACATCCTGTATATGCCGAAAGCATATTTTGGCATAGGGTAGGCTTTGTGTCTTGAGCTGTTGCCTATATCAAGTAAATTGGTGCATTAGGACAGAACTCGGAGCTAAATACCCCCACTGACTCCACTATAGGGTGCACATTGCTAAGGGGTTTAATCAGATGGTTGCTTGAAAATAAAATCGTCTTTTTTCTTATTCATCGTACTTTTTTGTAGGAACAAATATATTAATGGTGGGAATTTTTTAATTTTTTACAATGCCACCCTGTAATATCAAAATAAAGTAGAATCCTTAGGAGTATTACATTCTGAAGTAAAAACCAAAGGCCATTTTTCGAACGGTATTGAAATAGAAATAAATTGGAGTAAAGAGGGGTTGTAAATAAACTGCGAGCAAGGATTGCCGCATAAATCTCCGTACTTATTTTAAGAAGTGCCTGTGGATCTGTACAGGGGTGTGGTTTGTATCCATTTAACCTTACCAGTGCATTGATTTATAGGTGTTTTTCTCTTCTGCACTTTAAGCGACTGAAAAAGTATCTGGATTCTACCAAATGCTTACACGAGAAGCGTAGAAGCTGTTATTATTGTATCGGTAAGCAGTAGCCAAAGAAACCTTGTATTTTTCGTCTGGGAAATTAGTAAAAAAATTGATGGGATGTCTAACAGTGTTATTAAGTATGAATCATTAACTAACAAGTCAGTTTAGTTAATCATTAGTTTAAAGATATTTTACAAAAAAGCTTAACTCATTAAAAGTAAGTGAGTTACGCTCAAAATATTGTTGGTTCCTTTTATTTTTTGGTAAAAAAATGGCGAAATTCACCCCTTAATTAGCTTCTCAAATAAAATTAATCGTTACCGCTTTACAAGTTACTTTACTTATGTATTGTTTATATTACAGTAGACTCGCGATTATCCGAGTCTCGATCATCCGAGCCCCTCGGTTAACCGAGGCAAAAGTAATAACAGGTGAGTTACAATTTTCAACCTTGACGCAACATCGGCGATTCAAAATCAAAAAGAGGAATAAAACTTATGCAAAATCAAAGATATTTTAAACAGTAATATTGATAAGGTAAATGTTTTTATCTTTTATAGACAGTACTCTATTAATTTTGTCATTAAAATATCCACAGCTATGATTATTTACGTGTTTTTCTATCAATATAACCAATCTCAGTGTTAACCGAATTTTTCCATATCCGAGGTAGTCACTGTCCCAGTTACCTCGGATAATCGCGAGTCTACTCTATCTATAAGTTTCATTGGTTCATAGTGTTCAGTTTTGAAAAAAAATTTGGTTTAAAATAAAACATTTTTTTTTAATTTTGAAAAAAATCGTAATTGTTTATGGAATTAACTTAAAAACAATTAGGAATACCCAAAATCTAAAAGAGTAATAAAATGTACGTTTTTCTTTTCTGAACTTTTTTGTTTTTGTGTTTTCTTGTTAGACAAAAATTGGTTATGCTATGGCTGTTCAAAATTTGCCTAAACTCGTGATTAGTTACTCGTTCAAGCCATTTTAACTACAGCTTTTTCAAAACGAGGCATTTTGAACCAATGAAACTTACAGATCATGTAAATAATACATGGACAAAATTACTTGTGAAGTGGTAATGTTAAAATGTATATATGATGCTAATTAGGGGGTGATTTTCGCGATTTTTTTAACAAAAAATAAAAGGGACCAATAATATATTGAGCGTAATTCCCTTACTTTTATTATAACAAGTTTTTTTAAAAAACAAAAATAAACCTTTTTTAAACACTTTAAAAAAGTTCAAATGAATTTTCCCCTAAAAGTGCTCCTTTTTTGGGTTATTTCACATTGAAATCTTCAATTTGGAAATTGACGAAGAAGAACCTACTTTTCATTAGCTGCAACTCTGTTTCTACTGGGTCTACAGACCTCATGTATACACCTTTTTTTTCAATTTTTCATGGGCTATATTTTTGCTAAGAATATTTTTTTCGCTAAAATATTTAATTTTTGAGTTATCTCAGAAAAACCATCTAAAAACATGCTTTATTTTGTTAAACATGAACATATTCACTCGCAAATAACTCGAAAATATTGACTTAGTGAAAAAACTCTATAGAAGAAAAGCTGTTTAGAATTAGTCATTTTATCCAATTCCGGGCTTATTTTGAATGTATATTTTCATCTTCGAGAGGGGGGTATTCAATTTTACAATTTTACAAAATTGGAGGGGATGTAGAATTGTAAACTTTTTCTTATATATTAATAGATAATTTCAACTACCTATTCCCAAATTTTCATCCTTCCTTTATTTTTTTTTGTGGTCAGATTTTTCTTTTATCGGGCTAATTAGCCATTCTGTTTCCGTAAATTTACTTGGTCTAAACTAAAAGTGTGTTCCAGTGACAGAAAGCTGGTTTAGTTTATTAAGTGATCTAATATTTTTGTTAAAATTAATTCTACTTTTTCTGATTGGCAGTTTCTTTATTTCGCCACACACGCTGCTCTTAGAGCCTTTAGGATAAACTAATAGAACTTAGCAGGATGGAAATTAAAAATCCTCCATTCAGCAATGAAATAAAGGTAAACACTAAGTACGCCCTAAGGTAAGCCATACCTTAAAGAGACGAAACTTTGTCTTCGGAAAAATTAAAATTTATTTATTATTTATTTATTTTATTTTTCAACATTTAATTACACATTGCACGTCACTGGCTCAGTTTTTCTTTGTGAATTAAGGACCGAAATATATTATCTCTAAATTCAAGCTATAGTATACCTGTGATATGCTCTATCAAATTTCATTTAGTTAATTGTATCTAGACATAGGTACATTGTTTAAACCCACTCCGGTATATACAGCTTTCACATTTTAACTTCCACATTTGAACAGTTAGAAACTAGGAAATAAGAAAAAGGACAGGCGTCACAGATGCGATGGAGCCCATTACATGGCTCAATAAATTTGGTGGGACATTCTGTCAAAAAGTCACAGTACGGAGACCACGAACAAAGAGAAGAAGCAGAGAGAAACCACCTTCAAGATGGACAATCGACGTCAAAAAATCTTTGGGAATTGGTTGCAGGAAGTTAAATACCGACAGAACTGGAGGAAATTAGGGAAGCCATGTGTTTGTCTTTGGATGCAGAAGGCTCGATGGTGATGCTCCCAATTCACTTTCTCCACGCTTTACGATCCTACGCCCATTGTGTTTTTTTCTAAACTTTTACCTATTTTTCTGTCAGTTCTTGCATTTTCCTAGCAGTTGATGTATCTTCTTTTTCTTTCTTATTCCATAATTATATTTTAACTGAACATTAGAAAGTTGCTAGCGTAGCTTTCCAATGAACGTAATTATATTTGGCATATTGCTTTTATCCAATATTTTGTGTTTCTCTCTCTTCTTATTTTTTTAATATCTATAAATATATTTGTTATGAAACTCGTTACTCATTTTATAATTATTGTTCCAAAAAAATGTTGATAATCTTCTTTGAACCTATAATCTCCAATATCCAATAAAGTATTTATCATTACCATAAATCGTTATAAATAGGAACGTCTCAGAAAGATCTCAGTGGAAAATTTTATAGCGTCTCGTCGACTCCAAATGGCTATTCCCAGGTTCAAGGTGCCTATATCCATATTTTCTGCAACGTTCTCTCCACAGGGAGTCTCGTTACTCTGGATTTAATAAATGAAAATAACTCTGACACACGTCAGGGTTAAAATTTCACGGATAAAATATATAAATATGTATATCGGTTTTTAAGTTTTCATAGTTCAACATAAACATTATTTTTTATTTCAATATACAGGGTGTAACAAAAATACAGGTCATAAATTAAACCACATATTCTGAAATCAAAAATAGTTCGAATGAACCTAACTTACCTTAGTACAAATATGCACATAAAAAAATTACAGCCCTTTGAAGTTACCAAATGAAAAACGATTTTTTCGAATATATCGAAAACTATTGGAGATTTTTTATTTAAAATGGACATGTGGCATCCTTATGTACCAAAATAATAGTTTAATGGAGACGTACACAAAAGTTTGGGGGGGTTTAAGGGAACAAAATCCCCATAAAATTTTTATGGGGTGCACAAATTTCACTATAATTTTTCTTTAACCCGGCATTGGTCGCTAGGTAGGTTGTTACGCGAGTGGTCGCGCGTGAGATATTCTCTCACATATCCAACGTTTGCTTTTCTTTACAAAATTTTAGAAAAAAAGATGAGGTTTAATTAACTATAAAGCCATTTTCTTTAAAAAGACACGACGTTTGTCTGTTTTATTATTATCTTTAAATAAAATGTGACTATTGTTGCCGCCAATATTTAACATTGAAAAATATATGGTAAGTGACCATCTACAACTAACCCGTGAAACAGAATATAGGATTTTCATATCATCGACCACATCCACGGCGCCTTATCATAAAAGGATATTATTTTAGGTTTTAAGGGGAAAAATAAAATTAATTTTTATACAGAGCTGGTGACGCCGGTGGTCGCTTGATGAGAGAATCTCTCACATGAAGCGCACTGACTCAACAATATGGTGATACTAAGTAAACTGAGTCACTATCTGACTGGACGAGTCTATTAGATTGTCCAGGGAGGATAGTTATGAGACTAGAAGGAACTACAGCGCGCATAATTTCCCAGAAAAAAAGTGGTTCGCAATTTTCTGAAACCGTGAGAGAAAAGCTCATATAGCGACCTCTCGCGGATTAAGATGCTACTGCTATAAGAATGCTACATGTCCATTTTCAATAAAAAATCTCCAATAGTTTTCGATACATTCGAAAAAATCGATTTTCATTTTGTAACCTTAAAGGGCTGTAACTTTTTTTATGTGCACATTTGTACTAAGGTCGTTAGGTTCACTCGAATTATTTTTGGTCCCGGAATATGTGATTAAATTTATGACCTGGATTTTTGTTACTTCCTTTATATACAGGGTGAGTTTTTAGTGCGACTTTAGTGGATAATCCGATTATAATACAGGATATCCAAAAAGATTATTTAAAAAAAAATGTAGCCAACGAAATTCTCCAGGTTTGGATAATATGCCGAATTCTACAGGGTGATTATGATTAATAACTAACTCGCAAGAAAACATACAATTTTTTATGGTAGGGGAGCCCAAACGGGGATTTTTGCAGTTACTCGAGAGCATCAGATTATTACATGGGTAGAATCCTTGTACCCTAAAAATGTACCTCTACCATATATTGGCTCTTAATGCAAGGGAGTTCGTTAAGGGGGGCCGAAAAAAAATATATCCTTAGAAAAACTCGAAATCGGCAGATTAAGATAAGGTAAGTTAAGTACATGCAAAACAGTCAATTACTTTTAATGGGAAATAAGCCAAAATTTTACCAAAAAATGATTTTATTAACGTTTCGAAGCCCAAATCGGTTTTCTTTGTCAAAATACAAAATATTACTAAAATAAACAAAAATGTTCTTGCTAAGTAAAACTACTCTTCTAATAATTTATTTCATCTGACTCAATTATATTGGCAATTCAGATATATATTATACATTTTCAAGTAGAAGACTTTAAAATGATATCGCCATTATTTATGAGTTGCGTTCCTGGGACGGCTTTACTAAAATATAGTTCATTCGATAACATGAAATCAACCCCAACTCAAGAATATCCGTCACAAAAAAATCATAGCATGTGTTCTGTCTTTAAAAAGACAACAAAATGCAACGATGACAGTAAAATTCTCGCGTTAGAGATTCCATAGTAAATCACGAGGGAAAACCAGGAAAAAACCTTGTGATACTATCCCGACATCGTAAGTATTTGGTCTTACATTTAATTTACTTTCAAAAAAAATACCACGAATAAAAAATATCAATAGAAAGAAAATAACACGATTAGTAAGTCAATAACATACCGAGTTAGTACAAATTTTATATTTTAGTATTACGTATTGTATATCTATGTATTATTAATATTATTTATAATTTAAACATATTAAAATCAGAATTTGGTATTAGATTTTTGAAAGTAAATTAAATGTAAGACCAAATATTTACTTTACTGTAAAAAATAATAGGGACTTAAAATAATTATTGCAAACAGTCTGGACATATGAAAACTGTCTTTATCATCTGCTGAAAGTCCTACACACTCTTCATGAATATATCGTTTGCAGCTGTTACAAAGTCTCATATCCTTAACGACACCCTCATTGCAGACGAAACAATACCAACTATCTTTTCGTTCTTCTTTGTTTTTTTGAGGTTTCAAATGAGCAGTGTTTATTTTCTCTTCTCCTTTTTTTAGTTGTTTTTTGACTATTTTTCCGTTTGCCAAGTTTTTTCCTTTTCTTGATTGGTTTTTAGGGTCATTTAAACCAGCTTCATCAAACAATGATTTTGTGACTTCCTATGCTCGATAGTTCAGGGATTTCTTTCTAGCACCTTTGCGTTTTCCAGTTTCCAATTCTGGTGTCACTAACACTGCATTGAAACTTACTGACATTTCGTTTTCTTTTTCTGAGCTGTCATGTACTGAAAATTCATTGTCAGAACCGTCAGAACTCTCAGAGCTATCTTGCGTATTTTTCTTCTTTACAGCTTTTATTTCCTTTTTTCTCTCTGGAGTGGAGCTGCCAATAGGATTATTCGTTACGGAAGTCGAAGCTGATTGAATAGCAGAATCTTCTGAGTCTAATTTATTTCCTGTTATTTCTAATGGGCAAAAAGCTATGTCAGGAATGACACTCGGATCATACGGGTATATTCCCGTAGCACGAAAACCTGAAATAACATTTGATGCTGCAGTTGCTTTTGGCCATACTTTTGAGAAAATTGTGCCAAACGAAAATTTATTGATCGTTCGATCTGGTTTATTTGTCCAGTAGGTGATAACTTCGTCGTCCCAGTAAGATTCGAAGGCTTTAAATACCGCCTTGTCCATAGGTTGCAGTTCATGTGTGCAATTACTTGGCAGGCAAAAAGCGTAATTTCATGCGACTCGGCTTCATCAACAATACCTGCATCCAAATGGGACGACGCTCCATCAAAAATAAGCAGTACTCTTCCTATTGGCTTGTACTTAGCAAAATGTTGTACCCACTTAATGAAAACTGGCGTAGTCATACTTCCTTTCTCGGTCATTTCAATAACTGTTCCAGAGAGATCATAGGTGGAATTATTTGTCCTATAGCATTTCCACAACCGACGATTGACACATTCTCAGCGTGCCCTTGCGAAATCAAATGAACTTGTTTAACACCTTTACGAGCATATACCTGTTGTGATTTATGAAGGTTTAGGCGGCAACCTTTCTCATCAATATTAAAAATGCGTTGAGGGCTTTGCAGGATATCAAGCTTCAACATAGCTTCGCGCAGCTTTTCAAAATAGTCATTGACTATGGATCTGTTTAATTTGGCGGCTCTAGCTGGATTCATGAATTGAGATTTCTTTTAACTACTTCGGGATGTCGATTTAAAAAAAGTTTGAACCATTTTCGGCCAGCTAAGCTTTTACCGATAAAATGTGCAGATATGCTATTTCTTTGGCAATATTCATGGACAGAACGTCTTATCACTGTTGATGTCAGAGGCATTCCAACGTCAGCTAGCCTAAAAATTCTTCCACACAACTCAGATTCTTGTTGGGGGGTTAAACATGAAGGGCGCCCAAGTTTCTTTTCCGCTTTTCCACTAAGCAAATGATTCCTAAGTGTTCGACGGGCAATATTAAATTCTTTGGCGGCTGTTCTTACTGACATCCCATTTTTAACAGCTTGCAAGGCCAAAGCCATTTGTCCTTCAGTCCATAAAGCTCTAGGCATCTTAAGCTTTTTAGAATTATTTCTGAAACAAAGTTAAAAACTTATAAAACGTGTTATTGTAGTGGTCTTAACAAGGCCCACCCGTAGTCTTAATAAGGCCCACCCGGGTCTTATTAGGAATACTGTAGGTGATCAATGTTTTTTAGACATTACCATTACTTACGTTTTAATAAACATAAGGTAATTCAGGTACTATGAAAGTACAACTAATAAGTACACAAATGTCATGCAGAATAAAAAAAATCGCACTCATAATCGTATTAAATTACAAAAGCATACTAACCTCAATATTAGATTGGATATTTACCCATTGACCACTGTAAACGAATGATCATATAAAAGCGGCAGTTCGCGTCGCTGCTCAACTTAGTGCAACAATTTGCACCTAGATGGCTCTACTGCGTCTGTACATTGCAGCATACTCCCATTATTTGTCCATCCTGAGGAATAAGGGCGAGTGGGCTTTATTAGGAACCGGGCTTTATTTGGCGAACCTACCTTACAAAAATAAATTATTTTAACAAAGTGTGTTATCAATCGAAGTAGCACAGAAAACGACAATAAATATCGTCTCCATACCACCAGATTGACAACAGGTGGAATACTTTCTTTGGTTACATCTCCTGAGATTTTCAAAATTTATAAATCAAACAGGATGCCGAGGAAATTAAGATGAGAGAATTTTAAATAATTCACAACTCATCTGCTCAGCGTGGTAAGTTCCAACAAGAAAGATTCCTTAATACTCGTACAAAAGAGTAAATGAATTAAAAATGTATAAACATTTTTAATTTCTTTGAAACACGAAAATGCAGCAGCTGCATAATACTCTGGTTAAATCGGAGAGTACAGGAAGAGTCTATACCGGTTTCGGGGGTCTTTTCCCCCTCATCAGTAGTCCCATATCATTTTTTCTCCAATTTCTCCACGTATCATATTTTGGGCCTTTCCGAATTGCAAAAAAAGAAATGTCACGGATGAAGTAGAGCAATCTACCGAAAAACAAAGTATGTTATAAATCGAAGTAGCATAGAAAACGACAATAAATATCGTCTCCATACCACCAAATTGACAACAGCTGGGAGTACTTTCTTTGGTTACACCTCCTGAGATTTTCAAAATTTATAAATCAAACAGGATACCGAGGAAATTAAGATGAGAGAATTTTAAATAATTTACAACTTATCTGCTCAGCGTGGTAAGTTCCAACAAGAAAGATTCCTTAATACTCCTACAAAAGAGTAAATGAATTAAAAATGTATAAACATTTTTAATTTCTTTGAAACACGAAAATTCAGCAGCTGCATAACACTCTGGTTAAATCGGAGAGTGCAAGAAGAGTCTATACCGGTTTCGGAGGTCTTTTCCCCCTCATCAGTAGTCCCATATCCTCTTCTCTCCGATTTCTCCACGTATCATAATTTGGGCCTTTCCGAATTGCAAAGAATGAAATGTCACCGATGAACTAGAGCCATCTACCGAAAAACAAAATATGTTATCAATCGAAGTAGCACAGAAAACGACAATAAATATCGTCTCCATACCACCAGATTGACAACAGGTGGAATACTTTCTTTGGTTACATCTCCTGAGATTTTCAAAATTTATAAATCAAACAGGATGCCGAGGAAATTAAGATGAGAGAATTTTAAATAATTCACAACGCATCTGCTCAGCATGGTAAGTTCCAACAAGAAATATTCCTTAATACTCCTACCAAAGAGTAAATGAATTAAAAATGTATAAACATTTTCAATTTATCTCATCTTAATTTCCTCGGCATCCTGTTTGATTTATAAATTTTGAAAATCTCAGGAGGTGTAGCCAACGAAAGTATTCCACCTGTTCTCAATCTGGTGGTATGGAGACGATATTTATTATTGTCGTTTTCTGTGCTAATTCGATTGATAACATACTTTGTTTTTCGGTAGATGGCTCTATTTCATCCGTGGCATTTCATTCTTAGGAATTCGGACCGGCCCAAAGTTTGATACGTGGAGAAATCGGAGAGAAGAGGATATGGGAGTACTTATGAGGGAGAAAAGACCTCCGAAACCGGTATAGACTCTTCCTCCACTCTCCGATTTAACCAGAGTATTACGCAGCTGCTGCATTTTCGTGTTGCAAAGAAATTGAAAATTTTTATACATTTTTAAATTATTTTAATTTATACAATTAACATTATATTGCACTATTGTAATTCTGTATTTAAATCATTAGTGACCGGCCCATAAAACATATTGAGTTTATACTATCTGCAAATCTAATTTCCTCTGACATGACGTTTATGTGAAAATTCGATGTCAATCCAATTTCGATCTTACTTTTGCTACTTACAAATAGTGATAAAACTAACTACGGCAATGCAATTTTATTCCCTTGTTTGTTTAGGGTGGTGGTCATAGCAGATGAGTCTGTCAGATTTAGGGATTGTTGACAGAAATCAAAGACTTTATTTTGATCCTGGATTATAAGGGACAAGACTCGAATTGCAGCTACAGAGATACAAATGACCGCCCCTTGAAACGTATTATGATGATGGAATAGGAGAGAAGCACCTACTTAGGGAGAACAAAAAGAAAATAAGCGCTAAAAAGATCATGAAAAGGGCCATTTCGGAGATATGCTGTGTACGATTCTCTTACACCAAGAAAAGTAATCGCGTCACCTCCGTTTGATTTTTTAATTTTTTACAATCATATTTTGTGCAAATAAATTTAAAAATGGCTTGCTTGAATTTATTTTAAACTTATATTTTAAAAAGTGCTACAAAACGTCAATAATTTTCATATTAACCTTTAGTATTACTTCTTGATACCAACAAGTTAATATGTGAAAAACGATAGGCAGTTGTAGAAGATAAATATATTTTTCCTTATATTATAAGATCAATCACTGACTATGATTGTACACTTTGGAACAGTGTATGTGTATAATAATATATTATGTTTATAAATACCAATATTTTTATCTTACAAATAATAAACCTAAAAAATCTTACAAGCATAAACATGCTTGTTGACCTAATTTATTTAATGTTTGCAGCTTTGTAGGCCTGAATTTAGCGTATCAAAAAAAAGTTGATAAACAGCAAGCTGAAAATTTGTTAATAGCTTAACGGTATCTAGTCGGACCAAATTTGATATACGGGAACATTGGAACAGGAGAAGTTTTACTTGTGGAACAGGTTACAGGTTTCGAACGTTAGGCTACGAGAACGTCCCATGTATTTTGTCGGACAGAACATCCAATTGATTTGTTACCCTTTCATTAAGCTCTCATGCAAAAATCAGATTGCAATTTACCACCAATATAAATCCTGTGATTGACATGTACGTATCGGACTAATTAAAATGCCCAACCTGCTAGTTTTCACAATCATAAACTTGCCAGGATGACACGTTCCACAATTAAAATCATGTTCCACAATTAAAACTTCCCATGTTCCAGTGTTCCCATAAATTCAAATTTGTCAAACTAGACACCATCGTTAAGCTACTAACAAATTTTCAGCTTGCTATTAATAAACTTTTTTTGTACGCGCCTATTACATTTAAATTTTTTTTAAGATTTACAGTTTGATAATTAATGGGCAATAGGGAACTTGAAAAAATTTTTAAATATTAAAATGATATTAAAAAACATAAGGTAACATGATTTTAAAACGCTTGCATGCGAAAAAAACAAATATTTTTAACCCGTACGCTAATTACGACGTTTTGAAAATGCTATAAAATTCAAATATCTTAGGAGGCTCTTGAACGTCCTTCTATTGGTTCGACGTCACCAGCCACGGTGAACCGGCGGAAACAACGCGATTAAGGTAGGTATCACGGGTGTATTACATTCTAATCGTCTTTAATGAAAAATTCCTAGGTATTATTTATGTTAATCTTATAAATTGTAATGAGTAGTTCCCCAATCAGCTTAGTTTTAAACTGAAATTGATAAAGTTGAGTGCTACCTTGTAAAGAGTTTAAAACGCATAATATGACGGACGAGGGTTTTGCAAAAGGTCAATCTGACTAACTTACCTACCGTTGATGTCTTCATCGTGGCAACTTTTATAAAAAGTAGTAAAAGCTATTCTATTGGAGAAATGCGAGGTGTCAAGGCAAATAAGTAAGAGTTATTAATAAGCATGTTTAAACCGTTTATAACAATAGTCTGGTACCATTATATTATAGTACTTATACGGTTCACCCCGTGGGTTTGATCTACCTACCTCTAATCGAAGGATTTCGTATATCCTGGAAAAGATTACGGTGTAATTTGCATTATAATAAAGATTATATTTTATTGTAAGTAATGTTTATTAGTACCTACTGGAGCCTTTCATTATTGTGTTAAAAGCCTTCTGAGAAAAGATTATGGTGATTAGCAGCAACAAAATCCTTCTTTACAAAGTTAATAACACGCATAAATAAGAAGAATCATTATTGTAATTTTACAAGTTAATATTTTTATCATCTCAGCTTATAATTACACCGCATTCCTCGGTAGACCGCAAGCTATAGTAGAAACCCGACTGTAGACCGCATACTCTAGTTGCACCAATACTTTTTAGTTACTCTTACTTTTATTACTAAAAGTTTTGTTTATTTTTAAGTTACTTGTTTCTTTTTTGTTCTTCAACACAAGAAACGAACAAAGTAATTTCATAAAAAAGAACTTTTTAATACATGTCAACAGAGATAAAATGTTAATATTTTGCCTGTCACAGAAAAAATCATTTTTGCCACAGAGTAAAACAAGATATTTCAACTATATTATTTATCTATGGGCAAACTGCATTAAATGCAATGGCCCACCCCGAGCGGACAAACGATACGAGTGGCCTGTGACGTCAGACGTCAGGTCTCGCTTTTGAAGTTGTTTAAAACGGAAATTTTAGGCGCGGAATTTTGATTAGATGTTGTACGTACACTATCCATTGTTAAGACGTAATATTTTGAATATAACATTTTAAAACATAAATTAACAATTTTATGCAAAAAAAATTTTTTAGTGCAAGTTCCCTATTGAATACATTATATTCTTGAAGCAAAATATTTAATTGAACCTTGGGTTGTTGTTTTTGAAGCATAAAGACATTAGACGTTTAATTTTCTTCTTGTTTCATAATTTCAATTTTTTTTAAGTTGAATTTGATCTTTGTAAATATTTATAAGTAGCTGTAATCAGTGCAATAGCCAAATAGCAAGAACCTGAGTTTAATGAAAAAGTTGGTCTTATTAATATGTTTGTCGTTTACCATAATTAATTTAAGAAACTATTTCTGAATATTTGGAAGAGTCGCCAGATGGCAATCATCTGCTCCACCTCATCCTAAAATCCCATGTCCAATATGTGACTGTACATACTACAGACATGTAAAGCATTTTAAGTTTTTCAACCTCCAAACTCGGTCTCAATAAAAGGTTTATTCTAACATTATTTTTAATTTTATTGAAGTAAAACTTTCAATTATTAATAAAGAAGTTTTGTTTCACCTACAACATAATATACTTTTGATGCAGACACTCTGTATTTCAATGCATTTATTACCGTATTTGATTTTCAGTTTCTGCTCATCGATCTGTGCTTCCAAAGGCGTTAGGTTAGTTTCATTTTTGTCAAGCCGATTGTTGCTAGAGCAGCCGTACGGCTATAACCTAAAGGGAAAGCGAAGCAATCATTGTTCTGTTGCGAGTAAATCACAATGTAACAAACGCGTATCTGGCACTATCACAAACAGTATATGTGTGTGCATAACAGGATCTAATTTAAATATTTCACGCATGTCTGGATTGCCACGTGCTTTCAATCGCACTCCCCATTATTCCGACGAACGCACTCCTATGTATGGATTAGCTGAGAACATTGGCGTACGAGGATGTACCTACTAGAGCCGCTGATAATGATAACATTCGAAAGGTTTTCGGATTATGCAAATTTGTTTTTGTGCTAGTAAATTGAATACCTATTTGAGCTACGTGAGCTTATTGTCCTTATATTCCAAAAATAATTTATATTAGTGGACGTTTAAGTAGGGAATATTATATTTCTTATTAAATTAATTGTAATTTTTAATACTCACAGTTTATATTTGAATCTAATATTTAAAGATCCACCTAAAAAGTGAAACAAGGACGGTGAATTCAGTATAAAAATAAAAAAAACAAATGCAAAACTAAAAAGTATATTAAAAAGATTGTCTATAGAAAACTACATAAAGATTAGTTCTGATACAGATCCACAAACTTAGAAGCACACCAAAAGGAACGATAAAGAAGCAGTAATAAAATCTAACAACTTAAACAATCTACGTTAAAGGAAAAGATTTATAGGCCTGGATCCTGCGTACCAAAAAAACAAGTTTATTAATAGCATGCTGAAAATTTGCTGAGAACGCTGGAACAGGGGAAGTTGTAATTGTGGAACAGGTTGCAGGTTTCGAGCGTCATACGACCAAAACGTCCCATGTATTTTGTCGGACAGAACTTCCAATTGATTCCTTACCCTTTCATTAAACTCTCATTCAAAAGTAAGACTGATATTTCCTACCAACATAATTCCTGTCATTTGAAATCTTCTACAGGGCGAACTTATTAAAATGTCCAACATATCTCTCGGACAAACATTTTTTCATATACCCATTATATAAAGTTTGCTATCGAATAAACTTAAAAACAACCTGCTAGTTTTCACAATCATAAGCTTGTCAGGATGACACGTTCTGTAATTAAAATCACGTTCCACAATTAAAACTTCCCCTGTTCCAGTGTTCCCATACATCAAATTTTGTCTGACTAGACACCGTTAAACTAGTAAGAAATTTTGAGCTGGCTATTAATAAACTTTTTTTGGTACGCGGGATCCAGGTCTATTAGATGAGTACTGGGATATGTGCCAAATGAATAAAGGGACCACAGTTTTAAAATAAAACGACGCGTTAAGATGGCCACAAGGGCCAATAAGATGAAAGCACTATGTAGCAAGCTTTGGTTGAAAATACTAAAAGAAGAAGTCAACAACAAAAATATACAAACAGTATTATGCAATATTAAACTGGGAATAGAAATTAGAATTAGCGTATTGAGATGCTACATTTTCTCTGTCTTTTTATATGGAGTTGAAGCCTGGAAAATTACGGATGCAACTGAAAAAACACTTGTAAGCTTTAAGACGTGGTGTTATGGAAGAGTCTGGAAAATATCATCGACACAGCACATAAAAAACATGCAAACATTAAGAAAGGTTAAAAATGAAAAAGAAATACTTAACACTATAAAGGAAGGAAACATGAGCTACTTTGGTCAAATACCAAAAACTTGAAAATTTGAGTTGATGCGATTGGTTATACAAGGGAAAGTGGGAGAAACTTCAAGACCACTAAGTGTTAGAAAAGACGATCATGAACCATAGATCAGCAACAGTTGAGAAATCTCAGATTATACAAAAATACAAAAATAGTTGTGACAGTCTATGATTCGTGAGAAAAATGTAACTAACTTCGTACCTGATTATTCCGTAGGACAATTTTATTTTTAAACTTGTGTAAAAGTGCCAGCTATTCGCATACGAAAAAAATAATTTTGTAATTCACCAATGTTTCTCCCATTCCAGCCAGGACTCCGTTCTTATTAACGAGGTTCCTTCCGATGACTTAGAGTCAGAAATAAAATATAAAATGTTAAGTGCGTGGTAAAATAGACTCAAAAAAATCAAACAATTAGTGAAAAAGTGGCTCCAACCATCGGCGAACAGACCCGACCAAGTGAGAATAATACGTTTGCAGCTGGGACACAGCAACTTAACCCATAAATACCTTTTTACGTGAGCTGTGCCGCCCCTGCGTGAAAATTGTGAAACAACACTCTCTCTGAAGCATATTATATTAACTGAGTGCAAAATATATGAAGCAACAAGAAAGAAGTACACTATCCCAAAAAATATAAAGGAAGCCTTAAGAGTACCTACACATAAACATTAAAAACACAATAAGTTTTCTTACAGACTCTGGACTGTATCAATTATTGTAATTTTTACTAATTTTGCTAGTATTATATTTTTTAGATCGTTAAAAGCTCTTGTGGTAGCAGCGGAAATAGTTATTTAACCAACAAGTGTATTAATAAGGGCGATTAACAATTGAGATATTTTAACGCGTGAGCGGATCGAGCGCGTTAATGTTCGAGATTGTTAATCGCCATTTGATTCACGAGTTCGTTACAAAATTTTCCGTCGACCGTAATTTTCAGAAATAAAGATATATTCATCTTTTGATTTTTCAAATACACAGAATTTTAAACAATAAAGTAAATAATGACATAAAATGACAGAGAGTACTAACAGCGGCTACTTGATTTTAATTTTTTTTAGTGGGAATATAAATAGGTATATGTTTGGTTGCCTACACCACAGGTCACTGCCAATCACAGAGCATTTAATTAATTTATGCAAGCAATGTATGTTGTGTTGCCTATAATGAAATCATTCATTAACCCTTACACGCCCAAGGGTGGGTAAAAAATGTCCACCTAATGCGTATTCCCTTGTAACATATTTATTACGTGTTTAAATTTTTTTTTTAATTATTTATTGTTAAAAAGACAGCCGATTACCGAATGTTAATTTGGTTCTACAAATATTTTTGAAAATAAAAGCAGCATCTTGAGTTAAATAAGGATGGGCATAAAAAGTACACCCTTGGCAAAACTTGTTACTAAAGTTTTCTATATAATTTCTCGTTGGTAGGAAGATAATCCATATAATTATCGATGTATAATTACATAATCTACATAATTATCCGCCAATGAGGAGGCTGAAAGAAAGAATATGGAGAAAATCGACAAATCTGAATTACTGGCTTTTACTGGTATGTTAATTTTGATGTACATTGTAATTTTGTTGTAAGGTTTGTAAATTGTTTATATTAATATTTTAGGAGATGCTGTGTTCATTAAGCATAAGATTCTTAAGTTTAATCCATTTTCAAAAACTCTCAATAAATATATTAGCTATTTTCGAGGTGCACATTTTTTACCCACCCTTGGGCGTACATGGAACCTAAAAAAGGTTGGGCGTTTAAGGGTTACTAGGGGTCATTTTTCAATGATTTTGAGGGTGTTAAAATTGATCATAAATGGACGGTCGACGGAAAACGTTTTTATCAAATAATTATCTATCTACAAATCCGTTTATTGCTTAACTTTTTACTGGTAGACCAAAATTCCTACAATGGTGCTTTCTTATATATTTTTAAATTATTAAAAAAGCTCCCAAATGGACACGTAAAAAGTTAGGTCATTGTTTTTTTTAACAGTTAGTGTCCATAGATCCAAATGAGCACGTGTACGAGAGAACATCTATAAATTCATTAAAAACGAAACAAAACTAAATTGCAATGAATTCGGGAAAACGGGACGAATTTCCAGGCACGATGTATACTTTAATGAAGCATTTGCAGTGAAAATCTGCAGATAATTAGTCAGTGAAAATTGCTAATCCCATGTCGCGTACTCACAATTTATAAATATTTTAAATATTTTCCAGATAAAATTTTACACCAGTTGAACATTTTAAGTATAGACAAACCGTAAATGAATTTCTATAATATCTCAATTACCAAACTCCTATGTGTTTGTTTTATTAACCCTGATGTACAGCTATACACATTTGATTAACCCTTATGTAACACGCTTATGGTCGCGTTTTATCTCCGCTGATATTACTGCGCATTACATTCAAAATTTAAAAAGGGAACAGCTCTCTATTCGAAAGAATATAGTCGATCATAGACCTTTTAGCTCGATCAAAGAACAATCTAACCAAAAAAAATAAAGGAAGGATGAAAATTTGGGAAAAGGCAGTTGAAATTGTCTATTATTACATAGGAAAAAAAAAGTTTACAAAAATGGAGGGAATATCCCCTTCTCGGGATTGAAAAAATATACATTTAGGAATTGTATAAAGTAGGAAGGCGGAATTGGATAAAATAACTAATATTTTAAGCAACTTTTGCTCAATAGAGTTTTTTCACTAAGTCAATAATTTTCGAGGTAGTTGCGAGGGAATATGATCATTTTTAACAAAAAAAAAACATGATTTTGGACGGTTTTTCGCAAATAACTGAAAAAGTAAGTATTTTATCAAAAAAATGTTCTTAGAAAAAATATAGCAAATAAAAAAGTGAAAAAAGGTTTATGCATAAAATATATACAGTAGATATTGTTATGTTCTACCTTTTCTATTTATTTAGATTAATTAGCAAATTCTTAATTTGATTGATTATCCAATTATTTTATTTATTGCCTATGTAAAGACATAACTAATTTTCAATTAAATGTTCCAATCAATTTTATTATCAGGGCTAATTTGGTATTTGACACAATACCTGTAATCTGTGGATTCTAGTATTTCTAGTTGCTTATTTCTTCAAGGGTAGACACAGGGAAATTGACAACACTCAAATTCATATAAATGTAATCTATTGTTTTTATTAAATGCCGTGTACATATGATTCAAAATTATTAAAATTTAACTTTGTTGCAATAATTCCTAGCTTAATAAATTAAAACTCTAACTCTGATATCTCTTTGTTTTGACAAAATTATTTATTTAATTAATTTCTTATTTACTCATACTAAATTGAATTAATTTTACTTTTCTTCTTTTGAATTGGTTTCTCAAATTTGAAATGACTAACTGCGTTACAAAAAATTTGTTCAATAAACAAGCAAACAAATATGGTCTTGATATAAATAACTTTTCTCCATTCCGATAAATGATTTGACTAACCTTTTATTCTTCACTCCCTCGTTTTCTGGATTGCGCTGTCCTTGATTCTCTCGACACGTACTCTCTGGTTGTTGCAAAAAATTCCCCCTCGTCAAAACTGCTTCCAAGAAAAAAACACAGGACTTGTTCGAATATCTTGTGCACAAACGGATAATAATCAGCTACTCGTTCTAGACAAACAAAGGAATCTCCCTCGGACCAGGAAAATTAACTCCTCAACCGGTCGACGATTTGGTTTCAACTTGACTCTGCTCACAAAGGCTGATCACACCAACTCTACACTGATTCTACACTTTTGAAAAACTCGGCTGCCTTCTCTCGATGTTCATTACACACTGACTTTATTTTTCTCCCAAATCCATACCCTTACATTCATTATCCCTTCTCCCAATATTTTTCGTCTACTCAATAACAACCTCTCTCAAACCATTTATTTCTTAAGGAACCCAATATTCTTCCACATAACTTTTTCCAATTTGTCTTTCAAGGAAAATCAAAATTAGTTATTTTCTACTGTCTACTTTTACAACTAAAAATAATCCAGTTTGTATACCACATTAAAATACCTTCCCGGAAGGATCTAAAAATACGTTATTGTCCCGTCAACGCTCTCTCCACTTTCTAATCACCGAAATGTTTTGTTAATGTCCCGTCCATTTCGTCGAATGATTATCACTCATCGTTTTAATTTTTCCGAAACAGTTGTTTACTAGTAAAATTAAATTCTAAACAAATTTGGCCATATACAGGGTGATGAAAAACTATCATTTCATGGTCGTTGATATAAATATAATTTTTTTGAATTTCCTTAAAAAACAATTCCAGAACAATATATTAATTTTATTTGGGATGCTAGATTTTCACGATCCTTGTTACCAAAAAATAAAAGACCAACAATATTTTGAGCGTAACTCATTTACTTTTAATGTTGGAAGTTTTTTTGAAAAACAAAAATAAACCTTTTTTAAACACTTTAAAAAGTTAAAATGAGTGTTCCTTGAAAAGTGCTCCGTTTTTTAGTTATTTCACGTTACAATATTCTATTTGAAATTTGACGAAGAAGAACCTACTTTTCATAAGCTAAAATTTTTCTGCTTCTACTGGGTCTACAGACTTCATTCGTACACCATTCTTTTTCACGTTTTTATGAGCTACAGTATGCGGCACAATAAACAGTACTGAAATGAATATTGAAATGTTTATGATTATTTATATATCTGGTATACATGATATATCCTTGCAAACATCATTTACGAAGACACACGTTCCCGATAAAATAGATGTTAAAGAGGCCCTCTGGCTAGTGGCGGATCTACGGGGAGGGAAAATGAGGAAATTTCCATCCTAGCAACGTCCAAAATTAAAGAAAAAAAAATGTTCAAACATAAAAATATATTAGCTTACATGAAACCGAAACCACAGAAAGACAAATTCAACCCAATAAACACGCTAGTTGGGAAAATTAAGGGAACTGAATGCCTGTAAGTTATTATGTATGTGTTTTAAGTAATCTCAGTTTATCTTTTTTATGAGTTTTGGTTGGTTTTTCATTGGAAATTCCCCTAAGCAAATTTCCCCTCCCAAGACACATTTTTAGATCCGCCACTGCCTCTGGAACGAAAAAATCTTTAATTCTAGCCCACCATTCCGAAATGGTAGACGGTGACCCCTTCAGCATTCCCCATATGTACGCATCTGGTGGCGTTAGTTCTGGTAAGTTGCAGCACCAAAAACGATGGCACAGTATTCGAGAAGACTTCCTGACAGTGTGGGTGACAGGTTATCTCGTCCTGCTACGTTATTGACGTATTAATGCTGAAACCATTGTTGATTTTAATCTTGGACCGTTTTCGTGACCTTTTCCGTATGGCCGAAAATAGTACTCCAATATAAAAATTTTTTCTGCAACACTGAGAACCACTAACATGATATTGACAAACGTTATAATAACGATCAGTAACCACTCAATACGTTTCGGCACATGACACATACAAATTTGAGGCATGCGCCTTTCAGTACTGTTTATTTTCCCGAATACCGTATATTTTTGCTAGGAATATTTTTTTCTAAAAAATACTTAGTTTTTCAGTTATTTGCGAAAAACCGTCCAAAAACATGTGTTTTTGTTAAAAATGAACATATTCACTAGCAAATACCTCAAAAAGGTTTGGCTTACCGAAAAAACTCTATATAACAAAAGTTGCTTAGAATTAGTCGTTTTATCCAATTCCTGACTTATTTTGAATGTATATGTATATATTTCACCACCGAGAAGCGGGTACTCTCTTCATTGTTGTAAACTGGAGGGGATGTAGTATTGTAAACTTCTTCTTATAATACAATAATAGACAAGTTCAACTACATATTCGTTAGTTTTCATTCTTCCCTTATTTTTTTTGGGGGGTTTTCGTTTTGTGTTCTTTATCGGGCTATTTGTCCTCTGGTATTTTTAATAATAAACTTTGTGTTGTTCTCTGTGAAAGAAAAAATTATTATTAATACGTTATAAATTTTTACTGGAGAAATCCGTCACAAGCTATTCGTTTTCATTTCTGATATCCTCTTTATATCGTCGTTAATCCCTGCTAATATTATTTTCACCAACATGGGCATTAACCTTCCGATGACCAACCTATTTTTGTTACACGGATGACCAACGAGGGCCAAAAACGACCCCCCTGTCAAAAATGACAATTGATAAAAAAATTAAGTTGTTTTGAGAAATATAATAATGTATTCGTAATTTTAAAGTTAATATTGTATCAATAAATGATAAATAAACGTTTTTAAACATATTTTAATTACAACTGAAAAAAAAACAGTAATCATCATTCTGAACATAGAACTAAAGAAAATTTAAAATATGTATACACTAATTTACGTCGCCATAGGTTTAACCAACAATTTTTTTTTTCAATATTGGAATGTTTCTTACAAACAATTCCACATAATAGACGGTATTTACTTAATATAAAATTGGAACATGGATGGTCCAGGGAGTTCTCCTTTGACCCCAAATTAAGAAGAAAAAAATTTTTTTTCGTAAAATATACGGAATTTTTTTTATTACAAAATATGAGGGTATCTAGAATTTAAAGTAAAATAAAAAAATAATCAGTTTAAAATTGAAAATATTTCTGAATTTATTAAATAAAAACATATATTTGGGGTCAAAATTTTTTTACCCCCCTTGGTCATCTGAAGGTTAATATCGAACATAATAAACATAGAGGTAAGTACAGTTCATACCAAATCCTTCTTTCAGTGCGTCAGAGTTGTGAACAGCCGTAGCGCAGCGGCATGACAACTGGTCTCACAAGCCAAAGCGCCCGGGTTCGAGCCCCGGAACAGACAATCCATGTCATCCCTAAAAATGATACAAGCTGTTCACCGTGCCTCGGAGAGTACGTCAAGCCGTCGGTCCCCCTGGGCTAGTATACATCGACACTGGTTTCTTGAAATAAGTTTAAATATGTAAATGGCGCTGGAACCTGTCCGAAAGGATCTCCTCGGCAAAAATGTCATACGATATTATTATTATTATTATAGTGCGTCATAGTTGGTCGAATTTGCGCTAACGCATTAAGCTCGAAGTGACAAAAAAAAAACGTACGTCCATGATTAGTATACATAGAATTTCGAAAATTAGGTATTTGTTGAAGGGTATTTCGATACTAAACCGACTTAAACGTATAGGTATATAATTGGTTAACAATTACAATACTCTCCCACTCCATGATACCCACTCCATGATACGAATAACGGTATTTTGAGGCGAAAGTAATATATCGTGACAGAACTTTCACAATGTAACGTGTCTTTTGAATTCTTTTGCTTTTATGTTAATTCTATAGATTAACCTTTCCGGACTATCTCCATCTTCTTCCTTTTCTACGGCACTACAGAACAAATTGAGCCTTGGCCTCCTTTATTTTTTGCCTCCACACTTGCGTGTATGTGACTGCTCTTCTCCATACACGGACTCCTAAAAGGGCTTATGCGTCGCTGTTTACTGTGCCTTCCCAGCGCTTTCTTGGCTTTCCAACCGGTTTCTTTCCCTGCATTCTAGCATTCAGTGCTATTTTTTATAGCCTATCCTCTCCCATTCTTATTACATGTCCGGCCCATTGCAATCTCCATCTGGGGCTATCAGTATTGTGTCGTCTGAGTAACAGAGTATTTTTGCTCCTTTGTTTCTCATTCTGTATTCTCTTTCTTGGCTAATAACTTAAATTCTTATTTTTTCTTCTTCTTCTTCTCCTCCTTCTTCTTCTTCTTCTTCTTCTTCTTCTTGTTCTTCTTCTTATTCTTCTTCTTTTTTTTCTTTTATATAGGCAGTACTGCCTTTTTTTCTTCAACGGTGCATTTAATTCTGCCCCTAAGTTTTCATTCCATCTTTTCCTTGGGCGTCCTATACTTCTTCTGCTTAACAGTGACTTGTCCCTGGCTATTCTTACTATCCTTGATTTAGTAATCCTGCTTATGTGTTGATTCCACTCTTCTTTTCTGTTCTTTACCCAGGTATTTTTATTGTCTACCCCACATATGCGTTTGATCTCCTCACTTTTTACCCTGTCCAGTAGTCCTTTTCTAGCTATCCGTCTTAAGATCTTAATTTTGTTGCCCTTCAGATGTATTTGTGTTTTCCTTATATCTGGTCTTGTTTTGGCCGTGTAAGTCATAACTGGCCTAATAACTGTCTTATATATTTGGGCCTTTGTTTCCACTCTTAGATGTTTGTTTTTCCAAATTGTGTCGTTTAGGCATCCGGCCGTTCTACTGGCTGTAATTATTTTAGTCTTTTACCTCTTCTTCGATATTCTTGTCGGCTGATAGATTAATTTCCAGGTATTTGAAAGTCACTACTTGTTTTATAATTTGATTGTCTGACTCCAATTTGCATCTTATTGGTTCCTTGGATATTAATTACTAAGCTTTTTGTTTTTTGGGCTGATATTTTCATATTCATTTCTTTTGCGTTAATGTTTAATTCGTGCAGTAATCTTTGTAGGTGGTCTTCGCACTCCGCTACTAACACGCTGTCATTAGCGTAACTGGGTATTTTTATCTCTTTATCGCCCATTTTGTACCCACTTTTTTCATCACTTGTTCTATCATTGCATCCAAAATTATGTTAAACAATACAGGGCTTAGTGAATCTCCTTGCCCGATTCCTGTGTTTGCTTCTATGGGTTCTGATATTATTTCATTGTCTTTAATTTCTATTTTATTTCTTAGATATTATGTTTTCTACCAGTTTCATAATATCCAATGGTAAATTTTTTTCATATAGTGGGTGTATCTCATCTTTTAATTGTATTCTATCAAACGCTTTCTCTAGGTCTATGAAACAGATCAAGGCTGGCTTGTTTTAATCTAATGATTTCTCCGCTATTTGCCTTATCACAAAAACTGCATCTTCCACTTCTAAATCCTTGTGGTCCATCCGATATATTTATGTACGCAATTATTTTCTCCATCAATATTTTTGTTATGAGTTTCAGTATAGTGCTCAGTAAATTTATCCCTGTATAATTACTGGGGTCTGCCCTTCCACCTATCTCCTCTGTATTTTAAAAGTCCATTAGCTATTCCATCTTTCCCAGGTGCTTTTCGATAACTTAAATTTAAATTAATAATTAAAATTATATATTTAAATTCTAATATTTAAATAAATATTTATTAATATATCTATATGTTCATGTTTAAATAAATCATATATGTTTATTTTAAGGGATGTAAAAATTTTTATCACTATGCATTATAAAACTGAGGTATACACTAAATATAATTGGTTTGTTTTTATTCATGTTTTATAAATAGAAGAAAATTATAAAGTAAACTTTGAATCGTTTTTACCCTTAACAATAGAAGCTGTTAATATTTTTTCCTATTTTTACATTTTGGAAGTTATGACAATCGCTCTCAATTGGAACAAACGACGAATCAGGTAATTCAAATTTTCAATATCGAACTTATAACTGATTGAAAGTGCCAAACGCAATCAATGGTGTATTCAAAACTTATCGATTGGAACTTTTTTTGTAATTTGTACTGAAACAAAGGCAAATTTGTTTTTTTTTACTAACGGACTCCATTACTAAAATGCTTTACAGAATAGGTGACAAACCTTTGTGAAAAACGTAATTTTTAATTTTTATTTTTTTACTTTTTAGCGTGACCTTAATTGCTTTAAAATAAATTTCTCCCCTGTTTAAAACGCATTGCTTAGTTATTTTGTGTTTACTTGCAATATTAGTCATTAAAGTAATTATCTAGATGTAAATTTTTGTATACACGGTTTTTCTCCATTAGGTACACCAGTCCGTCTGTGAAAAAATCATTCCCTTCATTTAAAAATCTTACATTGGTTTTTCTTTTCCTTCCTCCTACTTTATAAATAGTCTCATCCTGTTTTACTTCGCTTTTTAGCCTCAATTGACGTTGTCTGATCATCTTGTCCTTGGTCGTCTCAATAATCTTCTTCTATTTGGCTTTTTGTCTCTTGCTATCCGTACTGTTTAGGGCTCATTATATTGATTTTAGTCCAAGTACAGGTCTATTTATTTGAAAAGATTTTTTTGGTTTTTGTTAATTAATTGTCGATTTTAATAGTAAGAATTAGTTGTTCCGCATAGTAGGCTATTGATTATATTCAAAATAAGATAGCTAAAAGGAACTACAACGTTAACGGGGTTTTATTATTTCATATGGTCAATGGACATCTATATATGAAAGAACCGCAGAGTGCTACCATTTAAAGGGGTGCGTTTTTGAGAAAAGGGTGAATTAGTCCCTGGGCACAGGTTACATTAGGGTGAGTTCTATGCACTTTTGGTACAAACATATCTACATAAAAAATTTTCCTGGTTAAATTTCCTATCTAAATATCACTTTATAAAGTCAATGATACTTTTTTTTACAAAAATATATTCAAAAGAAAAAGCACAAAGAAACCCAAAAGAAAGAAATTTTGTTTTTTGTCCCATAACTTTTGTCCACGAGGATATAGGTATAGACATTGCTTTACAGAAAAATAATCTACATATTTCTTCTTTAAAATGCTGTTCGCCACTCACAGCAATTTTGGGCAACTTTCCTTGTTATTTCGCAAATATTGTTCTGTAACTATTTTCTACGTAATTTTAGGTATATGCAATGGTACACGTAATAGGAATAGAAATCAATTACCTTTAAAATAGGCTACTGTATATCGTTGTACGACTTTTTTTAAATAGTCCAGAAAGCCACTGCGCATCCGCTAGGAAAAATATTCTAATTCGGATTCTTTGCACAATCTTACTCAAAAAGGACTCCTTTTAACAAATTTTCATGTTGCCAGGACCAAAAAGTAGTCAACAATTTTTTAAACGTTTTTTTTTGTTTTTTTCCTAAAATTATTTTTTTTGCACGGAAAAAAGTTTTTTAGGTTTTTTGGATCATTCCAAAGAGAAAAGGTCTTTAGTGACTTTTCTCTAAAAATGGTAGTTTTTGACATATAAGCGATTAAAAATTGAAAAATTGCGAAATCGGCCATTTTTAACCCTCAAAAACTATGTGAAAAGCTGAAAATTTGAATGTTGCCAAGGTAGGTGGATATTCTTTAAAGATCGATTGATGAAATACCGAAGAGTTTTTTGCAATATAATATTTAAAACTCATTTGTTTTTTAATTGCTAATCAAGCGTGCACGACACTATTTTCCACCGACAGTATGGTGCAAATGAAAGGAATAAATTCGTTATTTCGTAAACCAGCGACTTTAAGACAAAAACCCGAAACAGGTCGATTTTTAATTTTAAAATATGATATTGTGGCATATATGGTATACTAGTGTCGTCATCCATCTGGACGTGATGACGTAATCGATGTTTTTTTTAATGAGAATAGGGGTCATGTGCTAGCTCATTTGAAAGGTTCTTCAATTCTCTATTCAGTAATATAAACATTTACATAATTATTTATACAGGGTGTCCAAAAATTTTTTATTAAATTTAATTATTTGACAAAAAAGAAGTAGAAGGACACCCTGTATAAAAAATTATGTAAATGTTTACATTACTTGATGGAGAATTGAAGAACCTTTCAAACGAGCTACCACACGACCCCTATTCTCATTTAAAAAAATCATCGATTACGTCATCACGCCCAGACGGATGATGTCACTAGTATACCATATATGCCACAATATCATAACTTAAAAATAAAAATCGACCTGTTCCGGGATTTTTCCTTAAAGTCGCCGATTTTCAAAATAACGATTTTATTCCTTTCATTTGCACCATACTGTCGGTGGAAAATAGTGTCGCGCACGCTTGATTCGCAATTAAAAAACAAAGGAGTTTTGAATATTGTATTGCAAAAAACTCTTCGGGATTTCATCAATCGATGTTTAAAGAATATCTACCTACCTTGGCAACATTCAAATTTTCAGTTTTCCACATAGTCTTTGAGGGTTAAAAATGGCCGATTTCGCAATTTTTCAATTTTTAATCGCTTATATGTCAAAAACTATCATTTTTAGAAAAAAGTCACTAAAGACCTTTTCTGTTTGGAATGATCCAAAAAACCTAAAAAAACATTTTTCCATGCAATAAAACTAATTTTAGGAAAAAAACAAAAAAAAGACGTTTAAAAAATTTTTGACCACTTTTTGGTCCTGGCAACATGGAAATTTGTTAAAAGGAGTCCTTTTTGAGTAAGATTGTGCAAAAAATCCGAATTAGAATATTTTTCCTAGTGGATGCGCAGTGGCTTTCTGGACTAAAAGAGATTATGGTTTTTCAAGGTTTTATACTTTTAACAATTTTTTATAATATAATATAAAAATAAAATAATATTATTATATAATTTATTATATATCATATAGTATTATATTATATATAGTATATATAATATATTAATATATTATATATTATATATGATATATTATACAGGGTGTCCCGAAAAGAATGGTCATAAATTATACCACACATTCTGGGGTCAAAAATAGTTCGATTGAACCTAACTTACCTTAGTACAAATGTGCTCACAAAAAAAGTTACAGCCCTTTGAAGTTACAAAATGAAAATCGATTTTTTTCAATATATCGAAAACTATTAGAGATTTTTTATTGAAAATGGACATGTATAATTCTTATGTCAGGAACATCTTAAAACAAAATTATAGTGAAATTTGTCCACCCTATAAAAAATTTATGGGGATTTTGTTCCCTTAAACCCCCCCAAACTTTTGTGTACGTTCCAATTAATTCATTATTGTGGTACCATTAGTTAAACACAACGTTTTTAAAACTTTTTTGCCTCTTAGTATTTTTTCGATAAGCCAGTTTTTATTGAGATGCGGCTTCTTTTTCAATATATTTACGTAAAAATTTTATGGGGGTTTTTTTCCTTTAAACCCCCCTAATGTTTGTGTACGTTCCAATTAAACTATTATTGTGGTACCATTAGTTAAACACAGTGTTTTTAAAACTTTTGTCTCTTAGTCTTTTGTTCATAAGTCACCTTTTATCGAGATGTAGCTTCTTTTTCAAAATATACCTAAAAATGTAAATTATAAATAAATTTTCAGATTATTAACAGGTATCTATAACCGTACTTAACCATATACAAATATGTGGTGGATTCGACAAATATTCAAAATATCTCGATAAACACTGGCTTATCGAAAAAGTACTAAGAGGCAAAAAAGTTTTAAAAATAATGTGTTTAACTAATAGTGCCACAATAATAATTTAATTGGAACGTACACAAAAGTTTGGGGGGGTTTAAGGGAACAAAATCCCCATAAAATTTGTATGGGGTGCACAAATTTTACTTAATTTTTTTTTTAAGATATTGCTGTCGTAAAAATGCCACATGTCAATTTTCAATAAAAAATCTCTGAGAGTTTTCGATATATGAAAAAAAATCGATTTTCATTTTGTAACTTCAAAGGGCTGTAACTTTTTTTGTGTGCACTATTGTATATAGGTAAGTGAGGTTCAATCAACCTATTTTTGACCCCAGAATCTGTGGTATAATTTATGACCAATCTTTTCGGGACACCCTGTACATATATTATATATTACCTAATACTATATACCTAATACAAAAAAATATTATTTTTACATTTTTTACGATTATTTTTGAAATTTGTCATTATAACTTTTTTTTTCTTGTACATGAATATACTATATATTGCTCAATAAAGAGGGCTTACTTTCTGTTCTTTAAAATGGTGTATCTAGTCCAGAGAAATAAGATTTTTCTCGTGACACATCCCCCTCCAGGCCAAAACCAAATTTTTTAAGTAGTATGGACATCTATATTATTAACCTATATGTTTCCTGCAACCGATTTTGATGATATACATAGTTATAAACAAATGAATATCAAAAAACGCTAAATTTTCGCTTTTTTCGTCTATTACCAAAAAGTTAAGCACTTTAAACAAATTTGAGTATAAGAAACCCATAAATCGTATAAAAAACTTCAATATGGCGTTCGCTGGATATGTCCATCCTTATTGGTTGCTTAGAAAATTGCAAAATAAATCATAAATTTTGAGTTTCTAAAAATATTCATAACTTATGTAAAAATTAACTTAGAACCTTCTTATTACACGGAATGCTGATACTTCTTGTACTTAAATTATATTTTAAATTTCAAAGCAATTGGTCAAATAGTTTAAAAGTTATTTAATTTGTTTATCCCAAATTCATTTTTTTTGCAATACTACAAGTCAGAAAATTACGAGGCTACAATCATACTTCGGACAGTTTATGAAAGAAGAACATTTATACTATTACCATTATTAAAAATAAATGACAAAAAATAATTTTAAACAGTGTAAAATTATTTTGAAAAAACATGTCGATTTTTTGCTTACTTATAAACAATTAGAATAACTTTTTAACCGTTACCTGTAGAAAAATTATTTTTTCATATTTAGAAAGACTGAATTTTTATACACATTTAGAAAGAAAAACAACTGTCCTAGGACAATTAGGGACAAAGTTAGCCCCCCATTTATTTAATTCACATGATTTTGCAAAATAATTTTGCAATATTTATAATTATTTTTTGTAATTTTTTTTAATTAAATTAATACTGTAAATTTCCTTCTTCCATAAACTATCCAAAGTATTACTGTAGCTTCATCATTTTCTGACTTACAGTGTTGCAAAAAAAATAAATTTGGGATAAACAAATTAAATAACTTTTAAACTATTTGACCAATTTCTTCGAAATTTAGGGTATGAATTAAGCACCATAAGTTTCAGCATTCCGTGTAATAAGAAGGTTCTAAGTTAATTTTTACATAAGGTATAAATATTTATAAAAACTCAAAATTTGTGATTTATTTTGCAATTTTCTAAGCAATCAATAAGGATAGACATATTAAGCAAACGCCATATTGAATTTTTTGACACCGTTTATGAGTTTCTTACTCTCAAATTTGTTTAAAATGACTATTTTCTTAGTAATAGACAAAAAAGCGAAAATTTACAGTTTTTTGATCTTCATTTGTTTATAACTATGTATATCATCAAAATCGGCTGCACGAAATATATAGGTTATTATTATAGATGTCCATATTACTCAAAAAATTTGGTTTCGGCCTGGAGGGGGTTGTGTCCCCAACAGGCTATTTTTTTTTCCTTATTTCTCTGAACTAATCATCTATATTTAAATATGTAATGGAAACCGAGTGATTCTTTGATATTTTTTTACCTGTATTATTTAATATTATTTCTTTTACAAAAATTACATAAACATTAGTCTTAGAAAACATCAATTTAGTTAAAATTATTTAAAAGTTGACATTTAAAAAGTTTTCAAAATCAAAGTCCATCTCTTTGTTATTATTAGCTTCAATAACTTCCTCTGACACCTCAGTTATCTTAGAGTTCCCACAATTAGTACCCATGCACATGCACCCTTTACAGAATATTGAACAACTAATTCCTATCTTCCTACAACTGCAGTTTTTTGTACATCCTTTGATACATTTACATGCTATTTTTTCAAGCAAAGCTTGTGGTGCAGGAGCTTTGACAGTAAATATTGGAATTAATCCATATTTTGAAGTTTGCCCGGCCGAGTCAAGTGGATCCAAAGTATTACCTATAAAAAATAAGCTTCAATCATAACACACAATCACATAAAAACGTTATAATGGTGAATTTAAAAAATAATCCTAAAATCAAAAATCGTTGCAAGTACTTATTACATTTTGAAAAAGCATAACTTATTCAAAAATAATCCTAGAATTTTTTATAATACACCATTTTAAAGTAAACAGAATAAGCTATCTTTTTTATTATATAATATATACCTAAATGTAGAAAAAAAGTTATAATGGGAAATTTAAAAAATAATCGTAAAAAATATAAAAACTCGTTAAAAGTATAAAGTCTTGAAAAAGATAACCTTTTTAAATGAAGTCGTACAACATTATACAGTAAAATATTTTAAAGGTAATTTATTTCTATTCCTCTTACTTGTACCATTGCATATGCCAAAAGTTACGTAGAAAAAAGTTATAGAACAATATGTGCGAAATAACAAGGAACATTGCCCAAAATTGCTGTGAGTGGCGAACTTTGAAAAATCATATTTCGAAAACTGTAAATCGTAATGACCGCTACCAAACATCGTTTTAAAGACAAAATATGTAAGTTTTTTCTGTGAAGCAATGTCTATACCTATATCCCCGTGTACAAAAGTTATGGGACAAAAAACAAAATTCCTTTCTTTTGGGTTTCTTTGTGCTTTTTCTTTTGAATATATTTTTGTAAAAAAAAGTATCTTTGACTTTAAAAAGTTATATTTAGATAGGAAATTTAACCAGGAACAATTTTTATGTAGACGTGTTTGTAACAAAAGTGCATAGAACTCACCCTAATGTAACGTGTGCCTAGGGACTAATTCACCCATTACTCAAAAACGCACCCCTTTAAATGGTAGCACTCCGAGGTTTTTTCATATATAGAGATTCATTGACCAGATGAAATAATAAAACCACGTTAACGTTGTAGTTCCTTTCTATAGTACATAATCCATAGCCTATAGCTTGAACATTGTCGTTTCGAGGCAATTAATAGCAGTCGTTAGTCAGATATACCTCGTAGAAAAAACGCCGGTTCAATTATTTCAAAATAAGTTAACCCTATTTTATCCTTTCTTTCTCACCTTAGTAATAATAAAACTGAAGAAAATTTAGACTTAGATACCTACCAGTTAAATAAGGTAAGATTTTTTATATTAAATCCACAGTCCGCTTTTGAATTTGTTAAAGACCCAGCATTCGCTACACCACGTACTATTCTATCTTCTGTCATTCTTTCTATATGTTAAATCCATTCTATTTTTCTTCTTTTGGTGCACATTTTATTTCCTCTAGACCACATATCGCTCATATTTTCTCACTCCTGACTCTGTCTTTTAGAGTTTGGTTTGATATTTTCCGTAACTTTTTCATTTCTGCTGTTTCCAGCAGTATTGTTGTTTTCGCCGTATCTTCTCTTGTTTCCGCTGTGTACGTCATTATCGGTTTTACTGTTGATTTATATATCCTTGTTTTCGTTTCCGTTGTGATATATTTGTTTCTCCAGATTGTGTTGTTGAGATATTATGCTGCTCTGTTCGCCATGTTCACTGGTTTTTGTACTTCTTCTTCCACTTTTCCGTAGTTTGACAATTTTATTCCCAAGTATTCCGTTTCCATCACTTGTTTTATTATTTACGATAATAGTATTGGTATTTACGACCAGTTTATATCGTCTCGGTTCCGCTGATACCACTATCGATTTAGTTTTCTCTGTTGAGATCACCATGTTGTATATGAGCTATGCTGCCCTGTTAAGAATAGAAGTCGTAACTGACAAAATCCCTATTTTGAGATATTCGATGTTTTAGATTTGATTAATTGTCATCAACTGTAATGACTCATTAAAAATCTTGTTACAACATAGCAATATTTTTTTGAGTACAAATTTAATGAGTGCGTGCAATTTTCTTTCAGAGTATTTGAAATTAGACTTTTGATAGATACGACATTTAATCCTAACAAATCATAAAAATAAGGTAAAGTAAAAAGTCTTATCTTAATCAAAGTTATAGTTTATTAAGATAAACAGAATAACATAAAGTCATAATCAGTTTTTTTAATCATGTAAAGCTTCAGGTTCCATTGAAGTTGGTAAATTATTCCAAAACGTTTGTCTACTTTTAGGCATGTGTCCACACAGTTTGGATATAATGAGTTGTTTTCTTTCAGTCGTTATGCCTCTAGGAATGGACTTGGGTGAAGGTTGTGTCATTCCCTGTTTTGCAATCTTTGCATTTAGAATTTTTATTTCACTTTCTGTCTCTGAGGTGAAGCTGGTTTTGAACGAAAGAGTATATTTACCTCTGAAAAAATTTACTTGAACCATTTGATTTAGGTATGGCCTGCCTGGTATTAATTTTATTCAGTTTATATGCAGAAGTACCATATTGCCATTCAAAAAAGTCAGCTAATTCCATAACAATTATTTTAGCATTACTTGCTGCATTTGCTACTGCACCCAAAAAGTCTTTAAAATCGTATATTTTACCCATTTGCTTCATGGAGCGTTCCACTTGGTGGTGAAATGAGTCCGCAGCCATGAAAGTAACGCCAGGCTCCAAATACTTATATACTTAATTTTTCAAGTGCGATATCCTCAGAGTTTACAATAAACGTAAAGAAAGTGAACAAAGCCCAGTTTTATTTTGAGCAGAGCAATTGTCAAGCCACATTATAACATTTTTAGCGTCTCGGTGAGACAAACAAAAATTTATAGAATGTGCTGGCAATATCCGACTTACTCCGTCTGGCTATTCCTTCGTGCCATAAAATTGCAGTTGGTACTGTTGGCTTTCTGGCAGTGACGACAAAACTTTCATCAAAAGCAATTATTCTAGGTGTAAAAATAATCTCCTTAAACATATCCATTCTCGGAAGCATTAATGACCTAGAATATCACAACAAAATATAAAGCTTACAACCTAGTCCAGAAAGTCACTGCGCATCCGCTAGGAAAAATATTCTAATTCGGATTTTTTGCACAATCTTACTCAAAAAGGACTCCTTTTAACAAATTTGCATGTTGCCAGGACCAAAAGGTGGTCAAAAATTTTTTAAACGTTTTTTTTTTGTTTTTTCCTAAAATTATTTTTTTTGCCTGGAACAAAGTTTTTTTAGGTTTTTTGGATCATTCCAAACAGAAAAGGTCTTTAGCGACTTTTCTCTAAAAATGGTAGATTTTGACATATAAGCGATTAAAAATTGCGAAATCGGCCATTTTTAACCCTCAAAAACTATGTGAAAAACTGAAAATTTGAATGTTGCCAAGGAAGCTAGATATTCTTTAAACATCGATTGATGAAATCCCGAAGAGTTTTTTGCAATATAATATTCAAAACTCCTTTGTTTTTAATTTCTAATCACGCGTGCGCTACACTATTTTCCACCGTTGCATGTGTATATTACATATACTACAGTATGGTGCAAATGAAAGGAATAAATTCGTTATCTCGTAAACCGGCTACTTTAAGAAAAAAACCCGAAACAGCTCGATTTTTATTTTTAGGTTATGATATTGTGGCATGTATGGTATACTAGTGACGTCATCCGTCTGGGCGTGATGACGTAATCGATTATTTTTTTAAATGAGAGTAGGGGTCGTGTGGTAGCTCATTTGAAAGGTTCTTCAATTCTCTATTCAGTAATATAAACATTTACATAATTATTTATACAGGGTGCCCAAAAATTTTTTATTAAATTAAATTATTTGACAAAAAAAGAAGTAGAAGGACACCCTGTATAAATAATTATATAAATGTTTATATTAATGAATAGAGAATTAAAGAACTTTTCAAATGAGCTAGCACACGACCCCTATTCTCATTTAAAAAAATCATCGATTACGTCATCACGCCCAGATGGATGACGTCACTAGTATACCATATATGCCATAATATCATAACTTAAAAATACAAATCGACCTGTTTCGGGATTTTTCCTTAAATTCGCCGGTTTACGAAATAACGAATTTATTCCTTTCATTTGCACCATACTGTCGGTGGAAAATAGTATCGCGCACGCTTGATTAGCAATTAAAAAACAAAGAAGTTTTGAATATTGTATTGCAAAAAACTCTTCGGGATTTCATGAATCGATGTTTAAAGAATATGTACCTGCCTTGGCAACATTCAAATTTTAAATTTTTCACATAGTTTTTGAGGGTTAAAAATGGCCGATTTCGCAATTTTTCAATTTTTAATCGCTTATATGTCAAAATCTATCATTTTTAGAGAAAAGTCACTAAAGACCTTTTCTGTTTGGAATGATCCAAAAAACCTAAAAAAACTTTGTTCCAGGCAAAAAAAATATTTTTAGGAAAAAAACAAAAAAAAAACTTTTAAAAAATTTTTGACCACCTTTTGGTCCTGGCAACATTCAAATTTGTTAAAAGGAGTCCTTTTTAAGTAAGATTGTGCAAAAAATCCGAATTAGAATATTTTTTCTAGCGGATGCGCAGTGGCTTTCTGGACTAACCGTTTAATTTTTAGGTTAAGAAACTAAAAAGGCGGTAACACTATGAATAATTCGGTTAGATCTTCCTGAATATTTTGTCGAAACTACACAATTGTTAAGCAAATTTGTCGTAACTACAAAACAAATGGAGATTCGACAGATTGGCTTAACATAAACTGTAAAAATGCAGATCCGACAAAATTTTAAAGTGGAATAACTTATTTTTAAACAGCAAATAGGCCTTTCATTCTTAACATATAGGTAGATTATTTGGCTATCAATGTGTTGGCGTTATAACCTAAAAAAACTCAAAATTGCAGATACGACTTCTATTCTTAACAGGGCACTATGTGTCTTCGAATTCTTTAATTAATACAAGTGAACATTTTTAACCTAATAAAATATTTAAAAATATTTAAAATAATATCAAACTGAAAACTTATTGGACCATTTTCCTGGTAACACCTCCACAGCGTCTAAATAGTGCAAGCCAGATCGATGCTGAAGCAAAGAAAACACGAGGGAATTCTAAAATTTTCACTTCACAACCCAGTCTGTTCAGCGTGGTCAATTCGAACGGAAAATGGATCTATGTTACTCAGTAGGAAAAATACTAGTAGAAAATAAAAATGTGTTACGTTTCAAAATCGTACTACGACACTCCACCCTGTATATCCATCACAACATTGATATTTGTAAATTGATAATTAATTATTTTATACCTATGATGTCACCTTGAGGTCAAAAACCCAGAACGCAAGTGTTTTCAACTATAATTCCTACCTCTGGTGTGGATCTATTTCGTTAATTAGAAAACAGATGGACTTTTGGCATTGTTTGTAGTTCCTTTACGGTGTTGTCTTATTGTATTTATTGTCTTTCTGTTATTGTCTTACTAAGGGATGAAGGAATTCTCGCGGAGCGTGTTTTCCATAATTTCCCATTATCTTAGTAATGTTGGAAATAGTAGGGTATTTTAGTATAAAGTATAAATAGGAATAGTACTGTGTCATGTGAGAATGCCGTAGATGGGGTGTTCTGCGGGTATTCTAGGTTGTTGTAGATGCTTGGCAACGTCGTAGAAGTTTGACACTTTTGGTGGAACGAAGGAAAGTGAAAAGTGGAAAGCATGATCTTTTATTTTGTGTACGGCGCTCGGAAAAGAGGTGTTCTCTTCACCAGTTGGTGGTTTTAAAGGCCGTAGCATATCTAGAAGGGTGGTGAATGTGGTTGGACCAAACCCTACTTCAATTTTTTTGGATCAAAAGAGACTAATTATAGGAAAACCTCGAGATAATCTGAATTGCGGCATTATTTTGAGGTTTTTTTTATTTTGGAGGAAAGCAGATTTCCCGTATACTTTTATCTCTGATGAGAGATTTTTGCAAACATATTGCATATTTTGCTGTAGTACCGTATTGGAGTTTTTGTGAATGGTATCTAGTTTCCCGGATTCGCTTGCATGTGGTTCCATTAAGGTTCTGGATGAACCATGCGGCGTAGATGGACCTTTCCAGTGGAACGGGTTAATTGGTAACTTATTCAGTTATTTCTGTAGGATTTTTAGGAGTCCCGTGGGAGCGTAGTGACCTTAGTTGGGGACAATTATTGAAGAAGTGTAAATAACCATTTTAATTTATATTGCTTATTGACCTGGGAGGTAAGTCTTTAACGTTTTTTTTTGATTGGTGGAAAAATACAGTAAAACATTTATTTCAATATAACAAGCTAAATATCATGAGCAAGCCATTCTGAATTTTTTGCCGCGTAAATATCTGTTGTAGTCGACTACAAAAACGATAGACCTGACTATCTCACATTTCTATGTAAAAAGTATCAGAACATCGGCAGGTATATAGGTAATCGTTTGTAAAACGTTATGCTTGTAAAAAAGGGTGATTAGTTATTATATTTTGTTCAATTTATATAACAACGCATGAAAGGCAAAGCTCCCTAACCGACAAGATTTGGTAAAACGACATAATATATCATTCGACTCGCCATAAAAATCCGCGTCGATTGGTCTGGGTCTCGTAGCGCTGCGTTGAGATTTGTTGTCGCTTAGGAAGTACGTGAATCTTAAGTATTCTCACATTTTCAACTGACTAAGCAACAAAAATGTCCTAATTTTCTATATATCGGTTGGTTGGACAGTTTGAGTTATAAAAAAAAAACGAATAGTAATTTGTTCCTGTCTTAAAATTATATTAACCGTTAACTTAGATAAATTTACTGAAAGTAAAATCATATGCACCAAGCAGTACGGTATTTTTTCCTGTTCTAAATTTTGCTATCATAGTCGCTTACCGATTTTTTTACAAACAGAAATATGATCCAAACGTGTCCTTATAAATTTGTTCCTAAAAATGTATTTGACATCATTTGTGCTTAGACATTTTTGCTTGTTGCGAAATAGGTATAAAAAAGAACTTAGATAATTTTACATAAAAAAACGATACCAACTTGATGTCGCTTAGATAATTTTACCTGATTAATTAGTTTGGAACCGAATGTCGCTTAGATAGTTTTATTTGCCTTAATGTTGTGCCAAACGTGTCGCTTAGATAATTTTATTTGAATTTCAAAACGAATAATAGGCGCTTAGGAGGCGCAACCATGTTTTGAATGTCGTTTATGCATAACGTACTGCATACTGCATTCGTATTCGGAACGAGTCAGTCGAGCGCAAGTGCAAGCGACGAGGAAACAGATGATGCAGAATCAACGGGTAAAAAAAGAAAAAACAAAAAGAATTTCAGAAGAAGAAAACCAACAACGAATGGATCGGGCATAGAAGAAGAAACTGTAGGTGACGCTGGATTGAGGGAAAGAAAAAATAATGAAAGAAAAGAAAGATCTAAGAAGAAGAGAGCTGGGGAAGAATATACAACTAAGAAGGGAGTGATAGTACCAGCCAAGAAAGTTCTCCCGAATCCATGTCAAGGAAAAAAATGTGGGAATAACTGTGGATCTATCCCAGAAGAAAGAAGAGAAAGCATATTTAACCATTTCTGGAAACTGGATACAACTCGACGACGAGATTGGTTGGTATCATTGGCGCAAAGAGTAGGTGTGAAGCGCAAGCGCAGTGAGTCTGAAAAACGAAACTACTATAAAATATTTTATAAATGAAGGAGAAGGTAAGAGAAATGTATGCTTACAGTCCTTAGCAGCCACTATGAATGTTTCAGATAAAACTATTTATAGTATTGTTAAAAATGCAGAGTGGAGATGTGCCAAGGAAGACATGAGAGGAAAGATGGAGCCGTCAAATAAAACCAAACAAACTACTCTGGATGCCGTTATAAACTTTATAAAAAGTTTGCCTGTTTTACCATCGCACTATGGCCGCCAAGATTCCAGTAAAGTTTATTTACCAGAAGAATTCAAGAACATACCAACTCTTTACGGAAGTTATAAAAATAATGTCATTAATCAAGGTATGGATATTGTGAGTGAGAGAATTTTTCGCAAAATATTTCATGAGCAGTTTAACGTCGGCTTTCATGTACCAAAGAAAGATAAGTGCAAGAAATGCCTTATGTTTGAAAAAAACACTGATCCTGACAAACTGAAAGAAATAGAACAGCATGAGAAAGAAAAAGAAGAAAGTTACGCCCGTTTCAAAAGTCACAAAAAGATCCATAAAGATTATTCTTTTACATTATGCGTCAGCTTTGATCTTCAAAAGGTCTTGAATACGCCATATTCACCTTCAATGCTATTATACTATAGTTGAAAACTGGCTGTTTATAACCTATGTTTCTACGAGAATGGCACTCGTAAAGTATTCTATTATTATTGGGACGAATCTAATGGTAAACGAGGTGCAAATGGAGTAGCAACAATTTTGCATAAATACATTAAATCTGTTGATGCCAGAGGAAATGTTAAACGATTGCTGTTATACTGCGATTGTTGTCCAGGGCAAAACCGGAACCGCAATGTTATGGGAATGATTCATCAAACTTTGCAGGAATGTAATAATCTTGAAACAATTCAGTTGAATTTCCTACTAACTGGGCACACTTATATGCCAGTAGATACGTCTCACGCCATCATTGAAAATAACCTTAAACATACAACTGTTTATGCACCTTCCCAATGGTTCACCATTTTCTCAACTGCTAGAAATAATCCATCGCCATTTAATGTTGAGCGAATATCTTATGATCAATTTAAAAAATGGGATAACATTGGAGACAAATATTTTAAAGGAAATCTTACTGGCAAAATAAGTAAAGTTCGGATTGCAACTTTTAAGAAAGACAAACACATTGTTTCTATAAAAACATCTATGAATTCTGTTGCCAAATTATTCGATGTTGAAGTCCAGCCTAAGACTAGGGTCCCACTTATGTCCTGCTATAAATCACTACTGCCCATTTCCAAAAGAAATATCACGATCTTCAGAAACTTTGTACTGACCAAGTCATTCCAGCTTGTTTTCATCATGAATATTTGAACATTCCACGGGATGCGAATATGAAAGATGTGTTACCAGAATCAGACGTAGAAGATCCTGATTGCGATTTTTAATTTATTTTTGCTACAGTTTTGTTTTGATATTATGTTATTAATATTAGTATTACGAGTATATTATAATTTGTGGTTGCTTTCATTTTGATGTTATAAAGTATAAGAAGTCAAAGTGTTAAGGCTGATTAATAACAAGTATACGGTCGGCTTGTGTAACATTTGCATTAAAATGCAATTATTGTTTCTCCGTCATCTGTTTGGATTAGAAAAAGATGCAACGACATTATTAAATGCGTTTAGGCATAAATTGATTTAGGAAGCGTTACGCAAGCCCCCCCTAAGTAGCATATTTTTTATAAGTTTAATTATTTGAGGTTCCAGTATTACAGTCTTGACCAAATACGATTTAAAGTTAATTTTTTAACTATTATTTGTTTTGTTTGTTTGCTATCATTTGTTATATGTTTGAGATTGAATTATAGAGTTCCTTACAAATTGTCTTACATAGGATATTACTCTAAGTACACTTGGTTAATTTTGCATTTAATGTGTTCTTTACCAATTATTTTTCCAATAGTTAGAGTTTTGGATCTTAGTACCATAGTTAAGTGTTAATGAAACAGTACACACGAACATAATATTATGTATGAATTTTTAAAGAAACTTTTTTAACTCTGATGAGTCTTGTGATGTTAAACTGTGCACTGTGCCTTATTTGGAGTAATAATAATTAATAATATGTTGAGATCTCTTTCTTGTTTAAGCAAATTCTTGATGTTATTTAAGTATGTTATTTAACAATTATTTAGAAGATTTCTTTTATTCGTACCCAGTGTTTATTATAAAAACCAAATTTTGTTTAAGTTCTTAATTTTTAATTCAAAAAAATACTGCAATACAATAAAAATATTGATTAAAAACAAAAATCGTTTTATTTGTTAAACTCACTGCCTTCAAAAATGTCGGATAGAGTTGCAAATATTACTTTATAATAAGTAATTAGATTATTTTTCTTGAAGGACCTGACTAAAATTTAATTATTTAGTTTTTTTTTTCCTATTTTTCAAAAATATTTTTTCGTTATTAATACATTTTTACCTATTTGCATATACAATAGCTTAAGTATGTAACTGAATATACTTAAAAGTTTTTTTGTAGGCTCAGGCGCATAGATAGTTGTACCTGTTATTTTTTTGGGGTAATCTTTTACTAACCAACTCTAAATGGTAAACTAGAAGTTTGAAGTTTAAATATTTTTTCTTAGATAAAAGCCCACAATATTATAATGCCTAAACTGTAACAAGTATTTATCTATGATGAAAAGTAAAGATTTTATAAGAATTTTTCAATAAAAATTTTTTTTGATCAGCTCTCCTGCACATTTGTATAGATGTCGGTTAGGAAGGATTGCCTTTCATGCGTTGATAAGTTTTCTTTTTAAGTTTTAATTTGAAATAGCCGTAACTTGCTCAGATAATACATATACAGGGTAATAAAGCGAGCTATGTATATAAATTTATTTTGACAATCTGAAATATAATTTGAATATGTGTAATGGGAAATGAAAGGTCTATCTCGAATTTATTATTTATGATTTTAACTACAAAATTACTTACTCATGTGCCCAGGTCTATTTGATTGATTTTTTTTTAATTATTCATTTACTGGTTATTTGATTTAACTGATTGTGTTATATAATTACTTGTATAAATAAAAGCAGCATAGGAGAGTCAATCATATATTTTCTTAGTCAATCAATTATTTTTTTTTTCTTCTTTAGGTAATAATATATTTAATTATTGTGGTATATTGTTGTTTTATTTATTTTGATGTACTTGTGTTTAATAGCGTGACGTTTATCGCTTATGATCATTTAGGTATATTTTTCTTCTTGTCGGTTCAGAAGGAGGATCTATGTTGCCTAGGGGTTGCACCGTCGAGGAATCGACTGGCGTCCGTACTTTATGATTTTCTTGAGGTCGTCTTAAGGCCCACGACCCATCCCGCTGCCTGACAAGGTAATAGCTGGCCGGTCACACCCCTTGTTACCCCATTCTGTGAGTTAGCTGAGGAGTGTGGGTAGCAAATGTATACCATTTTTGTTCAGTTGCAATGCCAAGCCAAAACTGTCTTAATTTTTACTTAGTTCAGATAGCGCAACCGGCACTCTAATCGACGATTTCGCCTCTTATTAAAGGATCATCAGATAATGCATAGGTTGCTATCTCTGACCCAAGTTTAAATTATCCAGTTTATTAGTCCCTGCATTGCAACTAACGTGATACTAGTAGGTGCCTAGCGGCATGTGCTAAATAAAAGTGAAAGTTTTCAACCTAATAAAATATTTCAAAATATTTAAAATAATATCAAATTGAAAACTTATTGGACAATTTTCCTGGTAACACTTCCACGGCTTCTAAAAATTGCAAGCCAGATGGATGCTAAAGCAAAGATGACGCGAGGGAATTCTAAAATTTGCAATTCACAGCCCCGTCTGTTCAGTGTGGTAAATTCCGAAGGAAAATTAACCTATGTTACTCAATAGGAGTAATGCTAATAGAACATAAAAATTTACACCATTTTTATTCAGTTGCAATGCGAAGACAACACTATTTTAATTTTTACTTAGTTCAGAGAGCATAACAGGCACTACAATTGACGATTTAGCCTCTTATTAGAGGCTCATCAGAGAATGCATAGGTTGGTATCTCTGAACCAAGTTTAAATTATGCAGTCTATTAGTCCTCGCATTTCAACTAACGTGTTGGTAAGGTGATAAGAGGCGAAATCGTCGATTAGAGTGCTGGTTGCGCTCTCTGAACTAAGTACAAATTAAGACAGTTTTGGCTTCGCATTGCAACTAAATAAAAATGGTATACATTTTTATTTTCTATCAGTATTACTCCTATTGAGTAACATAGGTCCATTTTCCACGGAATTTACCACGCTAAACAGACGGGGTGGTGACTTGCAAATTTTAGAATTCCCTCGTGTCTTCTTTGCTTCAGCATCCATCAGGCTTGCAATTTTTAGAAGCCGTGGAGGTGTTACCAGGGAAATGGTCCAATAAGTTTTCAATTTGATATTATTTTAAATATTTTTAAATATATTATTATGTTCAAAACTTTCACTTTTATTTAGCAGATGCCGCTAGACACCTACTACAATCACGTTAGTTGCAATGTGGGGACTAATAGACTAAATAATTTAAACGGGTCATAGATAGCAACCTATGTATGCATTATCTGATGAGCCTCTAATAAGAGGTGAAATCGTCGATTAGAGTGCTGGTTGCGCTCTCTGAACTAAGTAAAAATTAAGACAGTTTTGGCTTTGCATTGCAACTGAATAAAAATGGTATAGAATATAATAGAATATAAATATGCTTTATTGTCGCTGAAAATACAAATTTTATGGACAAAGCTTAATTAAAGTCAGAAAAAAATAAATTAATAATATCTAACAATAACAATAACAAGTACAATTTTCTGAAATTTGATAAATCGTCAATATAAAAAAAAAATATACATAAATACAAAATATAAATTAATAAAGTAAAGAAAAAAAAAACAAAATCGATATATTGCAACAATTTATAGAAATTGCAAAGTGAATATACAACAAAGTAAACTATTTATAGACATAGGAACTAATAAGTTTAAGCTGCTGCATGTGACACCCAAATATAGATAAGTTTGGTTACTTGTACATTACTGTAATTTCTTAGTTAGTCATTAAGAAACTCTTCTACTGAATAATATGGTCTTTTAGATAGATGAGCTTTTGTCATTTAACGGAACTTGGGGAAAGATGTTGCAGATTTGAGTTGTAAAGGAAGATGGTTGTATAGTTTTTTTGCGGAATATAATATAGATTTCTTAGTAACTCAGAGGACGGGATCGGTAAATAGACATCAAAATTTGAATTTCTGGTGGAGTAGTCATGACGAGGCCTTGCTGGAAAGACATGCATGTGTTTACGAATTAAGCAAACAGTTTCTAAAATATATAAAGATGTAAGGGTTAAAATGCCGTGATCTTTGAAGTAACTTCTGCAATGTGTTTTCTTCTGAGGCCAAACAGATACCTTATTGCTCTTTTTTGTAATTTAAAAATAACATCTAATTGGGCAGCTGTACTAGAACCCCAAAAAGGAAGACCATATCGAAGATGAGACTCGAACAAAGAAAAATATGTTAGTTTAGAAGATGCTAAATTGAGTTCTTTCGAAACAGATCTTATAGCATAGCAGGCTGAGGCGAGTTTCTTACTTAAGAAATCGATATGAAGGGACCATTTGAGGTTGCTGTCTAAAAAAATACCAAGAAATTTTACAGAATCAACGGTAGAGATCTGGCTGTTATTAACAAGCAGGGGTTGAAGAGCACTTTTATAGGATAATACTACTGTCTTATCCACGTTAAAAGAGAGTAAATTAGAGTCAGACCAGGTTTTTATCGTAAGCAAATCAGAAGTTATAGTTGCATGAAGAGATGCAATAGTTGAGTTGCTCCATTGATACTGGTATCATCAGCAAAAAGAAAAATTTTTCCATCGATTTTTAAGTTAGTGATGTCATTTATAAAGATAAGGAACAGTAGAGGACCCAATACTGAACCTTGTGGTACTCCACATACAATGTTTTTGAGGCTAGAGTCAGTATCATTTGCTCTAACTAGTTGTTTCCTATTATTCAAGTAAGATTGGAACCAATTCAGAGAAATACCTCGAATCCCATAGAAATTTAGTTTTTTAATCAAAATGTCGTGATTTACACAATCAAAAGCTTTGGCATAGTCACAGAAAACAGTGGCAGTATAAAGATTATTGTTTAGTGCTTGGTAAACCTCATGAAGCACAGAAAACAAGGCATCAGTGGTACATTTATTAGTTAAAAAGCCGAACTGATTTTGGGATAAGATGTTGCTATCAATGAGAAAGGACATAAGACGGGTTTTTATGAGTCTCTCAATAATTTTTGAAAGTACCGGTAGTAAGGCAATAGGTCTATAGTTGCAAGCATTAGATTTTTCACCACCCTTATGAAGGGGAAAAATAATGGCAATCTTTAGGCACTCTGGGAATTTGCCTCTTTCAAAGGAATCATTAATTAGTGAGACGAGGATTTCCAACACATTTTCTGTGAGATTTGAGAAGATTTTTATGGATAGTCCATCAATACTGTAATGTATGCCTCTTTAGGATTGTGGGACATTATATAACAAAGCTATTTACGATAGGTTTTATTAAGCTTTATAAAGATATGTAAATTAACATTGTTACTCTTGTTCACATGGAGTCCCTAACCTAAGTGTGTTGTCAATGTCTGGTTGTCATGTTACAGCTGTCACTTGTGGTTCCGTGTACCAAGTGCAACGTTGCCAAGTATATGCGTACATGAGAACCATACATAACACGTCCCCTTTAATAAAAACAAAATAAACTAAAAATAATTCACATAATATATCAAAGGTACATAAATAACAATAATTCACAAATATATCAATAGGTAAATCTATCAGGAGGGCGAATAACTCTACCACTTCTGGAGGTTTTCAAACCAGGTGAAGTACTGTATGATGTAGAAGGTACATTAATGTCATTGATGGGTGATGTTCTATTAGATGTTGAAGGTACATCAATATCTTTGATAGTCTTATTTGTTTTACAGTCTCTTGTATCATCGGGTACATCTGGACAAAGAACTGTTCTCGTATTTCCCATACTTGTCCTTCCAGTAGTCACAATATCATTTTCATGACTAGCTTTCACATATGCTTGCTCACAATTTTCATAAGCATGTTGCTGTGCTTCTGACCGTACAGGTCTAAGATAGTGTCTATTACGTCTATAATCAGTATCATTTACTTTAACCACGTAATCCCTTGATCCTTTCTTTGCCACAACCACTACAGGGTTCCATTTCCTTTTCTTTTCTTGAAGTAAAATTTGTTGTCCAGATTTTAATTCTGGTAACCTGTTTGTTCCTTTGTCATAATAGTGTTTTTGTTTTCTTTGATTTTCTCTCAATTGTGTAAAATATCTTTTATTAGAATGTCTGGGCTTTAGAAATTCCATACTGACTGGTAAGTTGGTTCTGAAATTTCTTCCTGTTAGCAACACACAAGGAGCAGGTAAACTTTGTTTTGGAGTTGTATTATAATCTAATACAGCTAGAAATGGATCTTTCTTAGTTTGTACAGATTTTAAAAACAAGTTTTTTATTGTTTGTATTGTTCTTTCCACCATGCCATTGCTACGAGGATATTGTGGACATGATGTTGTTACTTCAATATTATACATACGGACAAAATTTAAAAATTCATGAGAACTGAATGGAGGACCATTATCAGAAAATATTTCACAAGGCAGTCCATTAATAGCAAACATATTTTTTAATTGTGTTACAACACTGCTAGCCGTTTTGTTCATTAGTTTGTTAACAATTGCAAACTTCGAAAAATAATCAACCACAACTAAAAAGTCTTGTGAGGCTACTGTCATAAAATCAATACCAATTTTTTGCCAAGGTATTTCAGGTACATCATGTGATTTTAATGGCTCCCTATTGTTGCTCTTATAGCTCATTTGACAAGTCAGACAGTTCAGAACAATGTTTTCTATATCCTTCATCAATCCCGGATAATAAATTGCTTCTTGAGCCTTTTTCTTACATGATACTACACCCTGATGAGACTGATGTATAACATCAAGAAATTCACCCTTCAATTCTTCAGGAATAATTAACCTTTTTTTATAAAACAATACATTCTTTAATAAATATATATCATGTCTATCAGACCAGAATTTTTTCACCTCAGAAGGTACAGAGCTTTTATGCTCAGGCCACCCATTTAAAACATAATATTTAACTTTTTGTAAAGATGGGTCAGTATCAATTGCATTTTGTAATCTTTTTTCATTTTCTTTTGATGTTGCTACAATAGAATACACTTTCAAATTATTTTCATCATCTATAAAATTAGTATTTATGGTTTTATTCAAAGGATCTCTACTTAAATTGTCAGGAACTTTGAGATTCTTACCAGGAACATATTTGAGTGAAAATTTATATCTCATTAATTGCATTGCCAGTCTTTGAATCCTAGGTGACATTTCATCTAAAGGTTTTTTTAACAAACCTAAAAGAGGTCTGTGATCTGTCTCTATTTCAAAATCTATGCCATAAAGATAGAATGAAAATCTTTCACATCCATACACTATACCAAGAAGCTCCTTTTCAATGTGGTTATATCTCCTTTGGGTTGGAGTTAATGACACTGATGCAAATTCAATTGGAAACCCATCTTGCGAGACCATGGCCCCTAAACCATATGGGCTGGCATCAACAGAGAGTATGGTCTTTTTGTCAGGGTTAAAATAACGCAAAGTAGTGGCTGAAGCCACAAGATTTTTTAATTCATCAAAACATGCCTGTTCATTATGTCCCCAATGCCACTCATTTTTACTGAAAGTAAACATCTTAGAGGACTAGTGTGTTCTGACAGGTTTGGTATAAATTTTGCAAGATATACTATGGTTCCCAAAAAACGTTGTAATTCTTTTCGATTACTTGGTGGTGTCATTTTTGTAATAGCTTCTTTTTATCATGATCAGGTGAAATGCCAATATTACTAATCTGATGACCTAAAAATTTTACTTTTGTTTGACAAAATTTAAATTTCCCTAAATTCAAAGTTAAGCCACTCTGTTTAATTTTTTCTAAAACACATTTCAAATTTTTATCATGTTCACTTTTAGAACAACCAAAAACCAAAATATCATCAAAATACGTTATTGTTCCTGATACACTATCTAAAAGTTCAGACATATATTTTTGAAAAATTTCAGGTGCACAGGTAAGGCCATATGGTAATCTCAGATATCTATAACGACCAAAAGGTGTATTAAAAGTACATAAAAGTGAACTTTCATAATTCAAAGGCAACTGAAGAAAAGCAGATGATGCATCTAATAATGTGAAATAATTAGCCCCTGAAAGCTTAGCAAATAAAGTATCTTGAGTAGGAATTGGAAACCTTTCTCTTTTAACATATTTATTTAGATACACAGGATCCATACATATTCTAATATCAGATCCCTTATTTTTCGGAACAACTACAATAGGGTTTTGCCATTCTGTGGGTTCACTAACTGGTACGATAAGGTTTTTACGTACCATATCATCAAGTTTATTTTTAACTTGGCTCCTTATAGCCAGTGGAATTTTTCGTGTCCCACTTATGAATGGCACTGCATCACTAGATAAAGTTATATTAAAATACCTGTTGACCTTTCCTACACCTGAAAAAATGCTCTTATAACTATTTATAATATGATTTGTTTCATTGTCTATCATACTAACACTAGGCTGATCACAAACAATTTTAAAGTCTCTTGCTGCCTTTAGGCCTAATAGAGATTTTTGTTTATCATTATCTAAAATATAGAACAGACAATCTTTAAATATGTTCTTAAAAGAGCAAGGTATATAAATTTTACCAACAATATTAATAACATGTCCAGTATAGCTAGACAATGAACTATTAGTATTTTCAAGCATTTTATAATCAATATTTAAATTTTTAAAATCACTACTATTCAATATATTGACTTCACTTCCAGTATCAACTTTTAAAATACACTCTTTACCATTAATAATAATTTTTTGGAACCATTCTGAAGAGTTCGGATTAATTTCATTAACGGTCCACACTAGCACCTGTTCATCAGTTAAATCTGTGTCAGAATTACTACGACTACTATCGTTATCATTGATTTCATGGACTTTGTTCTTATTATCAGGACAAAATTTACGGTAGTGTCCTTTTTTGTTACACAAAGAACAATATCTGAAAAATGCAGGACACTTACCCCTAATATGCTGAAGTCCACATTTATAACACTGAATATAATGGTTACCTGTATTTTTGTCAGTAAGTTTGTGGCTTGTAGACTGCTCCTTCTCATACTTTGAACCATACCTTGACTGTCCTGTAGATCCAGGTCTGCTTTCTTCATTTCTTTTCTTCACAACACTAACACTAACACTTTCCTTGGATATTTCACGTTGAGTAACAGCACTATTTTCCATAGCCCTGCAGATGTCTATAGCTTTTGCTAGTTTTAAATCAGCACATTGTAATAATTTTTCTTGAATTCGTAGATCATGTATACCCAAAACAATCCTATCCAAAATTAAAGTATCCTTTTCTTTAAACTCACATGTTGATGCTAATTGTTTTAAAGCAGTTACAAACTGATCGATACTTTCATTTTGTAATTGATCTCTTTTAAAAAATTTAAAATGTTCATAAATTAAATTCTTAAGAGGGCTGCAGTATGTATCAAACTTAGACAAAACAACGTTGTACTTCTGATCATCTCCATCATTTTCATACTCGAAGGTATTGAATATCTTTAGCCCTTCATCTCCCAGCTGATTTAGGAGAATAGCGATTTTTATGTGGTCTGGTTTTTCACTTTTGCCGGAGGCTGTTAAAAATAACTGGAACTTTTGCTTCCAAAATTTCCACTCGTGTGAAATATTATTTCCTTGGAAACTAAACGGTTCTAAGCCTTTACTAGTATCTGTCATCTTGATTCCAGCTTCTTTACTTACGTATATTTTTTATAGGTTTTTTCACATGCACCGGCTTTTAACACAACATATCGTCACCTATCTTAACCTATCGTCACTTTTACGCTGCCACCATGTAATGTATGCCTCTTTAGGATTGTGGGACATTATATAACAAAGCTATTTACGATAGGTTTTATTAAGCTTTATAAAGATATGTAAATTAACATTGTTACTCTTTTTCACATGGAGTCCCTAACCTAAGTGTGTTGTCAATGTCTGGTTGTCATGTTACAGCTGTCACTTGTGGTTCCGTGTACCAAGTGCAACGTTGCCAAGTATATGCGTACATGAGAACCATACATAACAAATACTACAGGATGATTTGCTTTTGATACTATTGATAGTTTGGATCAGTTCAGATATATCGATTGGTCTTAAAAAGAATGAATTCGAGAACACTCCTGAATTGGGGAGATAGGAAATGGGATCTTTTTGTGGCAAAATAGTAGAAGTTATATTTTTACTCACATTAACGAAATATTCGTTTAGATGTTCCGGGTCTGGAAGGGCAAATGTTTGAACTGCGTGAGTTCTATTTCGAAGATCGTTTATTATGGACCAAGTTTCTTTTGCAACACATTTAGAGCTTTCCATACGATTTTGATAGTAGGTTTTTTAGCTTATTTGATGAGTTTTAGATAGGTTACCCTGTACTTGGTGATATATTGAGTGATAGAGACGTTGGTAGCAAATTTATTGATATACAATAGTGAGCGCATATTTTTGGCTGATATGCGGATACCTTTGGTAGCCCAGGGTTTGTGATGTTTTGGCTTAATTGAAATTAAAGGAAATGCCTTATCGAAGATAGAGACAAGCTTTTCTATAAAATCGTTGAAATCATAGTCCACGTCCGCAGAAGGAAAATGCCACTCAGAAGTTAAGCATAAATTTTGAAATTTATGAAAATTCCGAGCGGAAAAAATCCTACCTAAACGTCGGGTTTTCGAGGAGGGTTTGCTAAAGATGTTAAACTTCGTAAATACTGCTTCATGATCTGATAATCCCGAATTAATAATTGTAGAGCAGACATCAAGGGGTGAGAAATCTGAGACAATATAGTCAATTATGGTAGAAGAGGTTTTTGTAATCCTTGTAGGAGAATTAACGTGCATTGAGAGACCATATGATTCAAATATGTTGACCAAGGACATTTGGGTAGCACAAGCAGCATCATAATTAATGTTGAAGTCCTCGCATAGAATTTTTCTGCTTATATGAGGCAAGTCATCTAACAAATTTAGCAGGTTCTGAAAAAATAGTTCCACAGGGGAGTCAGGTGATCTATAGATGCAAATAATGTAAAGATTAAGATTTTTATTATAAACTAGGGAAAACTCAAAAAAGACTTCATTTAACAGAAAGTCATATTTTGTATGATTAATTATTTATATGGGAAATAAGCCACAATTAAAATGAAAAAAATAATTTTATTAACGTTTCAAGAAATTATTAACAAGATATTATTATATTTATTCAAATATTAACAAGAAACACATTGAGACCTATTCTATCTAAAACTAAACCTAACAATGATCAAGAAAGAACAAAGAATTGCATTTATAAAATACCTTGTGAATGCGAAAAATTTTATTTAGGTGAGACATCAAGACCATTAGACGTTAGAATAAGTGAACATCAATCTTATATTAAAAATAGAGAATTTGAGAGATCTCAAATATGTCAACACGCATGGGATAATGAACATAGAGTTCAGTGGAGAGATTCAAGTATAGTCCTGAAAGAATCAGATAGTAAAAAGAGAAAAATCAAAGAAGCGGCTCTAATTATGCTAAATGAAACCAATTGTGTCGCAAATTCCTCGGTAGAATGCAGTAGGATGTGGTTACCCATACTGAAAGAGGAAGTCAATAGAAAGAAAATACCAAGATTAGTAAGTCAATAATATGGAGCTAGTACATATTTTATATTTTAGTATTACTTATATATCTAGTATTATTAATATTATTTATAATTTAAACATGTTACAAGTCAGAATTTGGTATTATTTTTTGAGAGTAAATTAATGTAAGACCAAATACTTACGATGTCGGGATAGTATCACAGGGTTTTTCCTGGTTTTCCCTTGTGATTTACTATGAAGTCTCTAACGCGAGAATTTTACTGTCGTTGCATTTGGTTGTCTTTTTAAAGACATATCACATGCTATAATTTTTTATGACGGATATTCTTGAGTTGGGGTTAATTTCATGTAATCGAATGAACTATCTTTCAGTAAGTCGTCCCAGGAACGCAACTCATAAATATTGGCAATATCATTTTAAAGTCTTCTACTTTAAAATGTATAATATATGTCTGAATTGCCAATATAAATGAGTGAGATTAAATAAATTATTAGAAGAATTTTTTTGCTTAGCAACAACACTTTAGTTTATTTTAGTAATATTTTGTATTTTGACAACGGCACCCGATTTGGGCGTCGAAACGTTAATAAAATTATTTTTTTCATTTTAATTGTGGCTTATTTCCCATATAAATAATTAATCATAAAAATGCCACAAGGAAATAGCTTCAGAACAAAATCATATTTTGTAATCAGAGAAAAATCATTATTTCTAGAAAGAATTATGGTGCCTCCATGAGCTGAACTTGGACGATCATACCTAGCAATTGTGGTATATTTTTCTACAAAAAAAGGCTCGTTGACTTCAAGCCAGTGTTCTGTAACCGCAACTATCGGGGGAAATCCCAATTCTTCCAGAAACAAAAATAATTCGTGGAGACCGGCCCTGGCAAGGTATGGTGAAGTTGTACTGATATTGTACTCCTAGTTTTTACTAAAAACAAGTGGTATTATTAAATAGTTTTTTAAAATTAAAGTGTTTATCTACTAGATACTACTATGTAAGTCATCTATACGTAATTATTACTTTATTATTGTGAAAAGAAAACGTCAAATAATAAATATACACCACCGTTCAATCATTTTGTCAGGTTAGCTAGCATGCGGTTGGTTTGTCACTTACCAGAGACGGACTGAAGCTTTCGCCACCGCAGCTAAAATGACTTCACACAATGTAAACACACCTTCCGATCTAACCAGTCCAGTAAATCAACGTTCGAATATCACAAACAGTTATGCATCAGTCGCTTCAAACTCTTTTCCGAGTAAGACCCAAGCAATTGTATTTAGTTGTATCGATAATGCTAAATTGCAGGATTATTTAATTCCGTTGGGCACAATAATCAACCCAAAAAATATTATTTTTTCATCTAGATTATCTCATAATATAATCTGCATGTATTTGGCAAACAAAACCGTAGTAGATAATTTCATGCAACAACATGGCTCTATAGAAGTACTCGGCGAAGTTGTAACAGCACGGAGACTTGTCTCTCCAGCAGAAAGACTAGTCTTGTCTGGTGTCTGCCCGTCAATTCCTCATCAAGTATTAGTTGAAGAATTACAGAATATTGGTTTAAAGCTTATTTCCCCAATAACATTTCTGAAAATTAGCTCAACTCTTCCCGAATATAGTCACATATTGAGCTTTCGGAGGCAAGTTTATGTAAGCCTTATAACATCACCAATTCCAGATTCTATTCTAATAAATTTCGACCAAACACCTTACCGCATATTTTTGTCACAAGGTACACTCACCTGCTTTATTTGCAAAAATACAGGACACATATCATCCCAATGCAATAACAGTTCAGTAACGGAATCAACTCATATTGATTCAAACAATGAAGTACCAAATCAAACAGATCCAACAAGTATATTACACAAGTTACCAAACACTCAGCAGTCATCAAGTTATGCATTATCAAATCCGAGAATATCACCTACACCTACAAATCCCCATGACCAAGAAATTACTAATACTCCTACTCATAGCAACACTTTCAGTCATCCACATTCAGCGGCAATACCGTTTTCACAAACTCCTAAAGCAATATCCTCCAATCTATCAGCACCTCTTCCATTAGATACAACTGCAGAAAACTCCAATAAAACTGATACATCACCACAATTTTCCGAAACAACCATTTCAACCAATCTTACAATCAAAACTTCAAACTCGACTTCTGTCATTACCAATGAGTCTGCTCCAGTACTTCCAAAGGTAATAAAGCCACAACATCTAAGTGAAAACTCTAATAGCACTTGCGAAAACGCAAGTTCTTCCATAAAACGCAGTATTGGTGAGATCGATACTCCTCCTTCAGACTCAGCAATTTCATCACAAAATCTGTTTGCAAAACCCAAATCTTCTAAACCAAAAAAACCGCGCTCATCTAAAGTCCCATCTACACGGGAAACTCTTGAAAATTTTATTGATAATCATACCCCACCATTCGTTTTAAATTACCACCAATTGTCCTTACTGATTGATAATGTCCAAGGCTCCCCCGACACTATTAGCGTCGTTAAAGAATTTACAACTGATATGCCTGGTTTACTCTATCTTTTACAAAGCAGCTATCAATATGCAAATGATAGATCTACAAAAACTAAGTTTACAAAACTTCAAAAGAAACTTCTTAACCATTTAGGGAAAGAGATTTCTGACTTAGACAGTGACTCTTCTGTAGATAATTGCTCAGTATCATCTAACTCCGAATCTGTTAACAACATTCAACTCGATACTTCAATGGAACATTGATGGATTTTTCCATCGTCTCTCTATGCTACAGCTTCTTTTATCCGAATATTCTCCAGATATTATTTGTCTACAGGAGACAAACTTAAAGACCAATCAGTTGTACAATTCAAAACATTTCAATTGTTTCCGCAAAGACCGTACAGATGCAGGTCGTGCAAGCGGTGGTGTAGCGATACTAGTAAACAATCTTCTTTTCCGTTTACCCCCAGCATGTAGCACATTTTCAGCTGAACTCTACGCCATATACCGTGCTGTGAAACTTCTTAACGAGCTTACACTCACCAAAGCCCTGATCATAACAGATTCCCTTAGCTCTCTAAACTCATTAAAACACATTTTTCCGAAACATCCTTTTGAAAAGTTGCTAAAATACCAGCTTTCCAAAGCTCATGAACATGGAAGAAGCGTTCAATTTGTATGGGTTCCCTCACATGTCGGAATAACAGGAAATGAAGAAGCTGACAGGACTGCACGAGAGGCAATTTTAAGTGATTTTTCGGAGCCGATAGACAAGTGTGTCTCCAGTGACTTAAAAGCTTATTTTAAAAATAAAGTGTTGTGTTTGTGGCGAAATGAGTGGTCTCAATCTAATTCTAAGTTAAATAAAATAAAAAATAATGTGTCTCAGTGGTTTCCATCGTCGCGCAATAGACGAGAACAAATTGCGGTTGCGCGTTTACGTCTAGGACATACCAGGTTAACGCACTCTTGCCTTTTCACAAAGAGTAATCCTCCTATATGCGATCAGTGTAACGTCCGATTAACAGTCGAACACTTTTTAATAGTTTGTAGTAAATATGTCCAAGAAAGACAGCGCTACAAGATCCCAAACACTCTACCACAGGCTCTAGGTCAAAACTATTCCTGCGACAATATATGTAGTTAATTATCTAAAATCCATAAACATTTTGTACAACCTGTAGTTGTTTACTTTTGTTATTTATATTTTGTTCCGTCGCTAATAACCTTTTGGTGGATGCGACTTCTTTTTCTAATAAAAAAAAAAATAATTCGTCAGTTTTATTTCTTATAGAACGAATATTAATCAGAACCATACTAAAGTTGTCATCACTAAAATTATTCGAGGTTTCTAGTTCCTCAGAACACGTCGTGTTATTTAAAAATTTCGTCTTGGAGAGCTAGTAGAATAATAATTTCGGTGACTTTCCCTTGATTTTTGTAGATGTATGATTCTTTCTGAACTTAGAAAGGACCTATAAGCAACAAGATCAGCTTCCACCTCAGCTGGACCAATTCCATAGGCATCATTAAATTTTAGAAGAATTTTTCTTAGTTCCTCAGTCTTGGTAGGTAGTCCTTCGGAGGCCAAAAATAGTTTCACACTGGTGTTGGTATATCCATCACAAAATACTGAGGCAGGCTGGTCGTGTAGAAAAGCAAGATGTAGCTTAATTGCTTTTAATATATCCGGTTCCCTTAATCTTGCTAGAAGATATCGACTGTTTGAGTTATTGGTTAATCTAACTCTTGGTGGTGTTAAAGGATCCAAATTTATGGATGGTTCCAAAGTATCTTTCTTAATGAAATTAATTTGGGAACGGAACGGATCTTTAGATTTGCAAATTTCGATGGCCTGCTTGTCAGTAAGTATATTTGTGTTTTGAACTTCATTTTTGTTTTTACTTGGAATTGTAATTGGATTTTCCAAGCTAACTGGGCTTCTGATGTGCTTCGGTTTCATATTTGCCTCAGATGAAGTTGTTGGTTCGGAGCATGAGGATTCTGTAGACCATTTAATGTTTACACCAGGTGGCCAAATTTCCTTATTAAATAATAAGTCAATAGATGTTTTAGACTTAATACCTATTTTGAATGAGGACCCTGTTGTTGTGTTGGCATCTTTAAGAAGGGCATAACATCTTATATATTCCTTGATACCTAGCTTCTCTTTAATGTAGTGAACTACTTGAATAGGAGTGTAAATTGGGGTTACGTTGCTAATAACGACAAAGTGACATTTATCTTCTGCACTTTTTGATTTTGTGACTGGACTAGCTTCGAAATGTTGAGTGTCTTCGGTTTGAGTACTTGAAGTGGCATACACAATGTCTCTCTTCGATACATCTTTCTTCGTTGGTATAGCAGGTAGTTTATTTGAAAGATTACTCATTTGATTAGATATTTCACTTACGTTTGAAGAGAGCCTATCATAGAGAGCCTATACATTTTTATTTTCTATCAGTATTACTCCTATTGAGTAACACAGGCCCATTTTCCGTTGGAATTTACCACGCTAAACAGACGGGGTTGTGAGTTGCGAATTTTAGAATTCCCTCGTGTCTTCTTTGCTTCAGCATCCATCAGGCTTGCAATTTTTAGAAGCCGTGGAGGTGTTACTAGGGAAATGGTCCAATAAGTTTTCAATTTGATATTATTTTAAATATTTTTAAATATAATATTATTATGTTCAAAACTTTCACTTTTATTTAGCAGATGCCGCTAGACACCTACTACCATCACGTTAGTTGCAATGTGGGGACTAATAGACTAAATAATTTAAACGGGTCAGAGATAGCAACCTATGCATTCTCTGATGAGCCTCTAATAAAAGGCGGAATCGTCGATTAGAGTGCTGGTGGCGCTCTCTGAACTAAGTAAAAATTAAGACAGGTTTGGTTTCGCATTGCAACTGAATAAAAATGGTATACCTTTTTATTTTCTGTAATTATTCTTTGTAGGTCATTATTATTTTGGGCATAGAAGAAGATAGAGGAAAAAAAGACTATCAAACAGAAAATACTAGGCACCCAAATTGCAGAAAAAAAATTTATATTACAAATGAACTATCAGATATTATCCAAAGAGATCAAGAAAAGTGTTACGAAAGAAAAACAAACATTCATCGAGGATATAGCAAAAGAAGCACAAGTAGCAGAAGAGATGGAGAATAGCAAAGTACTCTATAGTAAAACTAGATAATTAGGTGAAAATAGAAGAACATGCCACATTATTTATTAAAAAGAGTAAAGAACAACAAATACTAACCACAGAAGAAGAACAAATAGAGAGATGGGCAGAATACTTCAAAGAATTGCTAAACATACAAAGAGAAGAAATCATAATAGCGCCAGAGAAAGAGAATAATTTGGAATTAAATATAAACACAGATCCACCAAACAAAAAGGAATTAATAGAAGTAATATAAAGTCTTAAAAATAGAAAATCACCAGGCATAGACCAAATCACAGGGGAACTATTGAAAGAGGACGTGAACGTGACAACAGAAATATTACCACCCCTATTTGAGAAGATATGGAAGGAAGAGGAATTTCCGAAGGACTGGCAGACAGGTGTAATAGTTAAAATACCCAAAAAGGAGATCTAAAGTTGTGCAATAATTGGAGAGGAATTACATTACTCAGCACAGTGAATAAAATATTTTCTAAAATAATTCTTAACAGGATCGTAAACACAATCGATGATGGCCTAAGGAAAGAACAAAATTGGTTTAGAAGAGGGTGTTAATGCATAGATGTAATAAATACATTACGAATAATTACAGAACAAGCAACAGAACAACAATCATTATTATATCTGGTATTCATAGATTTAGAAAAAGCATTCGATTCAATTAGTAGAGAAAATTTATGGATATCGCTTAAAAAGAGAGGCATCCCGATAAAATTAAAAAACCTAATCACAGAAGGTTATAACAATTACAGAAAGTGTAGTACAGCACCGAGGCAAACTATCTAGAGAATTTGAAACAGAAACAGGGGTTAAACAAGGATGTATATTATTGCCACTATTGTTCTCCATACTATTATATGACGTAATGAGGAAAGCATTAAACAACAAGAAGACAGGAATATAATGGGGATTAACTGAAAACCTTGAAGATCTAGATTTTGCAGATGATATATGCTTACTCTCGCAGAACCGGCAACATATACGGGGAAAGATACAAGAATCTACAGGTCGAGCAAGTCTCGTAAATTTCACGATTGCGAGCCACGCTTCACGCAACCGTGTTTGCGTACTTGTGTTTCGAGTTGCTTGGTCGTGCGGAGTTATATTTACCAATTCGCGCAATCGTACTTGAGACGCTGTGTCAGGGTGAGGTGTTTGAAAATTTGTGTAACTTGATTGCTTGATTCTGTGGTGTGAAGGTGGTTAAACTTTTGTTTTATTTTTTTTTGTTTTGTGTTTTTTGAAGATAACACAGAATACTTCTGTAACTAATTGTTACAATTTGAAATCAACAATTTGTTAAGTTGTTGTCTTGCAGGTAAAAAAAGTGACTTTTTAAAAAAATTATATCTTGGAAACTAAAAATTATTTTTATTTATAATTGAAACATGTAAAAGTATAGTACTCTCAAAAAAATTTTAGCCAAAAATATTCATTTTTGTAGAGTTGACTGCAATTTTTTGACAACAGCCCTTTTTTGCGGTGAGCAGCATAACAAGTCCAGTCTCATCTGAAATCAAAGTTTCTTGTAGTTTATACCTCTGGCTAGTGAATGAACAAAGGATTTTTTATTAGATGAGGTCATTTTTGTTTTATAAAAAAAACTACTTTAAAAATGAGAAAAATTGGGGTCAAAAATGTGTTTAAACTTATGTAAAATCTTCAAATTTCATTTTTTTTAATTCCTTCCTTCATATTCTAGCCAGAGGTATAAACTACAAGAAACTTTTTGATTTCAGATGAGACTGGACTTAGTTATGCTGCCAAGGCAAAAAAACTTAAACTCTACAAAAATGAATATTTTTGGCTGAAACTTTTTTTGAGACTACCTTAAGTACTATACTTTTACATGTTCCAATTATAAATAAAAATAAATTTAAGTTTTCGAGATATAATTTTTTTAAAAAGTCACTTTTTTTACCCACAAGACCTATGTAACCCCTTAAAAAAATGTTTGGAAGAATATGTTTGATGGCCAAGATGCATACATATATTTAAAAGGAAAGTTACTGATTTCTGTAACATAATACCGAAGAGGAAGTAGCCCTAAGCGCCGGACTCCACTTGCGATTTGTAGTTGTGAAGATTGAACACATTCTTTCAAATAGAAGTCAATCCATGATTGTTTAGTCACAAATGGATTGACTTGTATTTGAAACAATGTGTTCAATCTTCCTGATTACAAATCGCAAGTGGAGTGCGGCGGTAATAACACCAAAATATTCCATAGAAGGTACACAGACATTGAAAAATTCCTGGAATATCCCCGAAAACATGTTCCCTGAACATCCCAGGAAAATCCTGTGTCAGCATTTTAAACATTACCTGAATGTCTTATTGGAACATTCCATGAATGTCCACGAATGTTCTCTGGACATTCAAAATATATTTTGTAGACATTCCCTGGATACACCAGAAATACAGTGATGGGCGCTCTAATAACCGGCAAAATAGCACAAAAGATGTATTAAGTAGTGAGATAAAAAGACATGAAACTAGTCGAGCTGGGAAATTTAGCGATATTAACTTATACATTTAGATTGTATTGATTTTGTACCACCTTCAGATGTATCAGACGAGTTTGGAAACTACCACTGTCACAGTGACAGTTTTAGTTGACATACTCCTCCGATATGTGTAAAGATGGGATCAATATAACGTAAATTTAAAGGTTAATTTCGCTAAATTTCCCAGCTCAACTAGTTTCATTTCTTTTTATCTCACAACTAAATATGTTGCCCATATTTTGCCGGTTATTAGGGCACTCATCACTGTACATCCTTGCTGATATGACAATACCTCCTATCTGTTTTTTCATGAGTTTTGTATGAGAGATGGAAAAACATGTTTTAAGGTCACCTCCTGTGTTCATATGTAAGTTTTGACTTGTTTTGTAGTTCATAGATAGTTTAATTTACTACAAAACAAGTCAAAAAATATCATATGAAAACAGGAGGTGACCCTAAGACAAGTTTTTAGTCTCTCTTACAAAACTCATGAAAAAACAGATAGGATGTATTATTACATCACTGACGATATGTGGCCATACCAAATAATACATCCTTGATAAATATAAACATTTTTATTGAACAAAATCTTTTCATACATTTTTTTAATGCAATTTACTGATATTCCTAAATATTTCAAAAAAATGTGTCACATTTGCTTTGTAAACCTTTCTTTTGACTTTCGTAGCCACATATTCCGTTTCCTTCCTGGTTTTTTGTAGACCACTTCTCTCAGCTGATTCTAAAAAAAATAAAATAAATGGTAATTTTTCTATCCTTTACAATTAACAATCAGAAGAAATATTATTTACAGATAATGATATGCATAATAATAATAGGTTTGTTCTAGCATCAGTTTGAAACCATCAGCGAATAGTGGACCAGCGCGAGTAGAGGGGATCGCACTGGTGACTGTATTATGTTATTTTACTGACCAACTGTTTGCTGATGGTTTTTGACTAGTTTGACTGTTTGCTAGAACAAACCTAATAATAATGAATATTTTGTATTTTGACAATGACATCTGATGTGGAAGTCAAAACATTAATAAAATTATTTTTTCAAGTTAACTTTCACATGCGCGTCTTAAAATTGTACTTTTAATACTTATATCATAAATAACTATTAAAACTATCTTAAGAGGAAACAGTATCGATCAACAGGTAGCGAAAATGTGTTCCAAGATTGCGGCTGTAATTTTGAATATTTTTTCGAGATATTTGGCACACATATTCGTAATATAATAAAGAATGGCGGTACAGAGCCCAATTTGAAAAATATATTAATATGTGGAAATTACTCTGTAATTAAATACAATATAAAAAAACGAGCTTGTACCGCCATTAACCCTTAAACGCCCAACCTTTTTTAGGTTTCATGTACGCCCAAGGGTGGGTAAAAAATGTCCACCTCGAAAATAGCTAATATATTTATTAAGAGTTGTTGAAAATGGATTAAACTTAAGAATCTTATGCTTAATAAAGACAGCATCTTCTAAAATATTAATATAAACACTTTACAAACCTTACAACAAAATTACAATGTACATCAAAATTAACATACCAGTAAAAGCCAGTAATTCAGATTTGTCGATTTTCTCCATATTCTTACTTTCAGCCTCCTCATTGGCGGATAATTATGTAGATTATGTAATTATACATCGATAATTATATGGATTATCTTCCTACCAACGAGAAATTATATAGAAACCTTTAGTAACAAGTTTTGCCAAGGGTGTACTTTTTGTGCCCATCCATATTTAACAAAAGATGCTGCTTTTATTTTCACAAATATTGGTAGAACCAAATTAACATTCGATAATGGGGCTGTCTTTTTAACAATAAAAATTTTTTTAAAAAAATTTAAACACGTAATAAATATGTTACAAGGGAATACGCATTAGGTGGACATTTTTTACCCACCCTTGGGCGTTTAAGGGTTAAGAAGAAAAAAAAAATACACTTTCTTCAAATACAACTTTTTTATCCGATTTTGTGTTATTTTGGAACTACTAAAATTTTTTATTTCATTCGTAGTTCCAAAATTACACAAAATCTAGGCATCGGATAAAAAAGTTTATTTGAAGAAAGTGTATTTTTTTGTTCTTCTTAATGGCGGTACCGGCTCGTTTTTTAAATATTGTATAATTACAGAGTAATTTCCACATATTAATATATTTTTCAAATTGGGCTCTGTACCGCCATTCTTTATTATTTTACGAATACGTGTGCCAAATGCCTCGAAAAAATATTCAAAATTACAGTGACAATCTTGGAACACGTTTTGGCTACCTGTTTATCGCTACTGTATTACCTTAAAACATTGTAATTTGCTAAACCAGTATATTTTACTCTACTACTACTCTACTAGCTACCTCATTTTCCACTGTTTCTAAAGACTTGTTTACATGGGTAGAGTTTTGAGGAGAGTAGAGTAGCAGTAGTACTCTACCAAAAATGGCTTGATACCATTCACATGAGGAGAGTACAAGTATAGTACTGATGCTAGTATAGTGAAACCGATTTTTGTATTTTTAAACACTCTTCATTATAAGTGCACCTTAAATTCTTAATTTTTTGCTTAATCTCGTTTACTCCAAAGCCCCCTTTGCCATTCTTTCGATGATTTCATCCTCCGCAGCTTGCTGCAAACTTTTATTTCTGTAGTATACACTACCTAAATTCCATAAACACTGGTATTCGCCGTATTATAGCTCTACAAGTTTTAAAGTTTCATCTTCGGTGAACTTCATTTTCACTATTTACATAAAACACAATTCCAGCCAGAATGACAGCGCCCCCATGTACTCTCCTACCTACTCTATTCTGCCATAATTGAGCGTGTTCCATGGGTAGAGTGTACAGCCGAGTAGACATTTTGGCAGTAGTGGTGGTCATAGAGTAGTTACTTTGCCATAGGTTGCTAGTCACTCTACTTTAACTCCAACTATACACTCTACCAGCTATTCTACTGTGCTGAGCATTTTTACAGGTAGAGTTACTCTACTCTATCAAGTACTTGCATCATTACTCTACCCGTGTAAACAAGTCTTAAATCTACTGAATGAAAATCTACTTAATCTTAATCTACTCTTAATGAAAAATGTCTAAAATCATTTACCCACCTAGTATTATTGTAGAATTTAAGACAGTCCAGTGCCTTATAAATAATTTCAATATGAATATTTTTTCCTTTAATTCTCCTTTGATACCACTCCATTTTAGATTTTCTGGAACTTATTTCATTGTGTTAATAGCCCATATTTATTGAAGGAACCCAATCTGGAGATTGTTATTATCGATTAAGTCGGCTGGTTTTCCTATAAGATTAAAATGTTAACATCTTCAAAAATCGTTACTGTTGGAATTATTGTAACTCACCAGATATAAAATGATTACAGCAGACAGGACAGGAAAATTTTCATTTCGCTAGTAAAAATTGTTGTCTCTCAGATACCTTATTTTTTATCAGTTAAGTGAAATCAGTTTAAAAGTGAACTTTATCTTGACTTTATCACAATTACTTTGCATTTCACACTTCAAAACACAACACCAATGAAGCATATTATCTTTCTAAATTAATACTTCCAGAGAAAATGTTAAATTAATCTTGTACAACACAAAATTACAAAGAAATACAACTAAAATTATCTAAAACTCATTAAGAACAGATAGAATAAGATTTATCTTTTACACCCAGTAGCCATCTTGACATATTGATTTAATTTTGACAGCATGCAATAGAAACGATTTTATTTAAATTTGGTAAATATAACTCCGCACGACCACGCAACTCGAAACACAAGTACGCAAACACGGTTGCGTGAAGCGTGGCTCGCAATCGTGAAATTTACGAGACTTGCTCGACCTGTAGATTCTTGTGGGAAAGATAGAAGCGTTAGAAACAGAGGCAAGCAAAGTCGGTTTAAAAATAAATAAAGGAAAGACCAAATCGATGAGCTTGAATACGACACAAAATATACAACTAAGAGTAAGAGAAGGAATTATAGAAGAAATAGATGAGTTTAACTACCTAGTAAGTACTGTGTTGAAAAAGAATGGAGTATTCAGAGACGTCGACGAACGAATAAATTAGGCCAGGAGCACTTTCGCAAGATTAAACAAGATATGGCGTACAAGTACCCTAACAACCCATACAAAAGTAAAAGTTTTTAAATCAATAGTTAAACCAGTCTTACTCTATGGCGCAGAATCCATATGGCCATTACTAAAACAACAGAAAATAAACTCCAGGTTTTGAATATTGAAGATATGGTGGCCCGAAGTCATAAGCAATCGAGAGCTATGGGCCCGAGCAGAAGAAGAGGAAATGTGAAAACAAATACGCAAACGAAAGTTTGGATGACTGAGACATATTTTAAGAAAAAGCGAAAACCAAATTCCAAAGAAAGTCTTACATTGGAACACACAAGGAAGAAGAAAACAAGGACGGCCAAAGGAAACTTGGATTAGAAGTACCCAGGCAGAAGCCAATATGACCTTTAGACAGATGAGTTACATCGCGAAAAGCAGGCAGGAATGGAAAAAATTTTCGACTACCCTATGCCCACAAGAGGGATAATGGGTTACATATAGTCCGTCCGCTATAACTTTTCCCATGCGGTACGATTCATTTTCTATCAAATTAGGTCAAAACAGAAAGTGAAACGTACGCCGATGTGTGTATTATATAGTATACAGTACACAAAATGTATATACACATTGACGTTCGTTTCAATTTATGTTTTGACTTAATTTGATTGAAAATGAATCGTACCGCATGGGAAAAGTTATAGCAGACGGACTATACATACATACAGTCGGAAAAATGAAAGAATACCCATTAGAGTGGTGCGAAAAAAGTCAAGTTGATAATACCGTGTCGCTATAGTGCGGAAAAGTTGCGATTGGTAATTACAAGAAAAACAAAAAAAGAATTATTCAAATCGGACTTTATCTTCCGATTCCGCAACAGGCCTAAAGATTATGAAAAAATGAAATTTTACCATTTTTCAAAAAAATCCTTCGTGTACGTTTTATTTATCGCTATAGTAAAATTTATTTACAGTTTGCATGGTAGAGTCATAAAAAAATTAATTTACGCATTTAACGAATATTTTCCGATCCCGCAGAATCAATCAAAATCTATAAATTTTTGATGATTTTGATAAATTAAAAAACATTTAGTTATCTCATTTTTCTGTTACATTGTGAAGCTCCTCGCTTGTTTATATATTGTATGACAATACTCAAACAACCCAGTACTCACAACGAGGGGGTGGTTGCAGTTCTAGCTTCACATGCACCCCTCTCTTCAACCAACCAATGAGTATGTGTTTTTTACATTATTTACATAATATGTACATTTCTTTTTCATCTGTTTGTGTCCAGCACTTAAACATCAACTTTGTATTGTGATTTCTGGGTAAAATCTGGCAGCATGGACATTAATTTAAATGTTTTCCTGATGAATTCATCTGTTCATTGGGGCCCACATACATTAGCATTAGAAGATGCTTCCGTGGGCAATTTTAGATACCGCTCGTCAGCTTGCATGTGGCAGGGATAGTTTTGTACATTTCAGTCTGGCATGTCTCCCGATGTAATGCAAGAAGTTATATGTTCATTTGAAACTATTCGAAGAACTGGTGGAGAAGATAGTTTTGTAACATTCCGGTCTATTATTTAAGTGTAGTCCTGTGCTTGAACATTTAATGTAGGAGGGATGAAATTTCTAATACTTTTGCCCTTGGCGTTAGCCTGTCTGGCTTTTAACACTCTCCTTGGCCCTAGCTCTCTACCGTGTTTCCTTTCTCCCTACTACTTGAAATTTTGAAGCACAGGACTAAACTAAAATAATAGACTGGAATGTTACAAAACTATCTTCTCCACCACTTCCTCGAAGAGTTTCAAATGAAGATATAACTCCCTGTATTACATCGGGCGACATGTCAGACTGGAATGTACAAAACTATCCCTGCCACAAGCCAGCTGATGAGCAGTGTCTAACGTTGGCCACGGAAGCATCGTCTAATGCTAATGTATGTGGTCCTCAATCAAGAGATGGGTGCATCAGGACAACACTTAAATCAAGGTCCATGCTGCCAGATTTTACCAATAAATCACAATGCAAAGTTAGTATTTGAGAGCTGGACACAAACAGATGAAAAGGAAATGTAGATATGTAAATAATGTAAAAAACACACACTCATGGGTTCGCTGGAGAGAAGGGTGCGTGTGGAGCTAGAAGTGCAACCACCCCCTCGTTGTGAGATCTGGATTGTTTAAATATTGTCATATAATAAACAAGCGAAGAGCTTCACAATGTAACAAAAAATGAGATAACTAAATGTTTTTTAATTTTTCAAAATCATCAAAAATTTCAAATTTTTATAGATTTTGATTGATCTTGCGGGATCGGAAAATATCCGTTAAATGCGTAAAACAATTTTTTTAGTACTCAACCATGCAAAGTGCATATAAATTTTACTATAGCGATAAATAAAACGTACTCGAAGGATAAATAAATTTTTTTGAAAAAAGGTAAAATTTTATTTTTTTTTTTAGTCTTTAGGTTCGTTGCGGGATCGGAAGATAAAGTCCGATTTGAATAATTCTTTTTTTGTTTTTCTTGTAATTACCAATCGCAACTTTTCCGCACTATAGCGATACGGAATTATCAACTTGATTTTTTTCGCACCACCCTAATACCCATGAACAATCACATCAATCACTTATTTTGTATTTGCTATCTTTTTCTATAAATAACAAACGTTTGTTATAGAAAAAGACAGCAAATACAAAATAAGTGATTGATGTGATCGTTCATGAGTATTCTTTCATTTTTACGACTGTATATCATTTTCGGCTGTTATTATGACGTCGTCGGCGTAGCATATTATCTTTATTTCATTTTCTCCCGTTCTATAGTCTCTTCTTTTTTAACTTTCTTTATGATTTCATCCATTATCAGATTTTCGATAGTTTTCCTTTACATCTTACCATCACTACGTTAACTTTACATTGGTTTTTGAAGGTTCTAAAAGAGATAAATGAGGGATAGCCGGTTAAACCACAGATTTAATGTTGCTGCTTTTATTGATACGCCTGGATCCCGAGTACCAAAAAAAAGTTTATTAATAACAAGCTGAAAATTTGTTAATAGTTTAACGGTATCTACCCGGACAAACTTTGTAGTATGGGAACACTGGAACAGGGGAAGTTTTAATTGTGGAACGTTATTTTAATAGTGGAACATGCCATCCTGACAAGTTATTGATTGTGAAAACTAGCAGATTGCTTTTAAGTTTATTCCATAGCAAACTTTATATAATATGAAAAATGTTTGTCCGACAAATATGTGGGACATTTTAATAAGTCCGACACGTAGAACATGTCAAATGACAGGAATTATGTTGGTGGTAAACAGCAGCCTGATTTTTGTATGACAGTTTAATGAGATGGTAACAAATCAATTGTAAATTCTGTTCGACAAAATACATGGGACGTTTTCGTAGTCTGACGTTCGAAACCTATAACCTGTTCCACAATTAAAACTTCCCCTGTTCCAGTGTTCCCGTACATCAAAGTTTGTCCCACTAGATATCGTTAAGCTATTAACAAACTTTCAGCTTGCTATTAATAAACATTTTTGTGGTACGCGGGATCCAGGCTTAATATATTAATCTAAAAATGCACAATTTGTGGCTTAGGACACTGTTACTCTGAGAGCCTCAATTAAGCTCGTTTTTATAAAATTTTAAGTAATTAAAAAACTGTAAAATATATATCAATTTTTTTATTTTAATATTCATGCACATTACTTCGTGGAGCACCTACTCTAAATTTCTTTTAAGTCTGAAAACAGTCTAGCTGCTTAGTTCTAAAATACCGTTCGTTTAAGTGCGACTGTAAAAGTTGTGAGTACACTTTGGGCCAGAAAGTTTTTAATTTATGTATTAAAAGTTTATGCCAGACTTTATCGAAAGCCTGTGCAGAATCAAGGAATACACTTGAACAGATTTTCTTTTCTCCTAGCGTTCTCACGATAATATTTGTGATTCTGTGCATCTGGACCATTGTTGATTGTTTATTTCTAAACCCGAATTGATGTGTACGAATCACATTTTTGTCCGTAACAGGTTCAGTGCCAACTTAATTACAGCATTGTCTACCCAGAACCCAATAATTATTTTTGCAATAAGTGTATAAAATATGTCACCTTCGACTTAGTTTTGACATGTTTGAAAGATACCTCTAAAATTGATAGCTTTGAAGGATCTTTCAGAGCTAGTGCTGAATATTAGTTTATATAGAGCGGAAGTATGGCCAATGACAACAACAATACGAAATAAAATAAGAACAATTGAACCGCACTTTATGAGAACCTGTCTCCAAATTACCGGAGGGGATAGAATAAGAACAAAGGAAATATGGAACAGTGTGGAAGTAGAAGGCTCGATTACAAAAAAGTTGGAAAACAGAGCCATGCAGTGGTACGGGCATATCCAAGGAATGCTAGAGCACAGGTGGCCGATAATAATATTGGAAGTAGATAAAGAGGAACACTTCCTATGAGATGGAAAACTTACATAGGAAATGCTATAATAGATATAAACCTCAGAGAACGTGACTGGGAGATTAGAGTGCTGTGAAGAACAAAAATGGCGAACTCATAATAGGAAAAAGCCTAAGAAGAAGAAAACTAAGGTACCATAATGACTTTAAGATTTTAAATATATAATTGTTTCATATTTTAATCTGAATATATCATTATATCATTTCATCATATTCGGGGAAAATTTTTCAGCCACGTACTCATTTGTAATTAATCCTTATCTGGGCAGAACATTTTACTTCCGTAAAAGCAACTCGGGCCTGTTGAACCCACTAATATTCTTGAATGTACATGACCTATTCACATTTCTAATATTTTTTTTGATTTTTTATTGAAGTTAATTTTAAATTGTCTAGATAAAAAAAACCATTGATTAATCAATTATTTTTCTTCATCGTAATATTCATAAACTTTCTTAATTATTCAGTGATCGGTACACACAGTCATTTCTACGGCATATTTCGCGTTTTGATTTCCTGTCCTTTTTTGTTGGGCATATGTGACACCTTTTTTTTTGTTAAAAGTGGAGGTTTTTCTAGGTTGGGCTTTTCATTATGTGGATCAAATTCTGGTAAGCATTTTTCAATGCCCTGTTTTGTTTTCCGATGTAGTCTCCTTGTATTTGTAAGATATGTACCAGATAGTTCGAATAAAGGGTCACTTTATTATTTAGTAGTTTTTCATAAGGAAAAAGCAGCGCTACCGTCATCTGTTAACTCCTGCAAGTAACAATTAATTTAATCATTCTTAATTGTAGGATAGATAGTCCTTTTCAGTTGTTGACTTGCACGATTTAGTTTAGTCTTAACTTTCCCTTGTTTGTTGCCAAATTCTTCTCAGTTTTCTTTTTCAATTATCATGTTCTTTAATTCCATTAGATAATTGGTTTCTTTTGACCTAAGTTTTAGTGTAGAAGTATTTTCCCATGCTGCTTGCTGAATATTGTTCACCAACAATTCTGCTTTTTTATCTAACTTCCCTGCGTTTCGAATAGAACTCTTAGATTTATTTTCTCTTTAAGAATCAGTTTGTGCTTATTCCGCCAATTTGTTTGTTAACGTAGGATTTCGTTCTTTGTTTATGATTAGTAGTACGGGTAAATAACCAAAGTTTAAACACCAAAGTCGTTAATGTCTATGTAATTAGCTGAAATATTCTTAAAAGAAATCTATTTACCCTTAAACGCCCAACCTTTTTTAGCTTCCATGTACCCTTTTTAGCTTCCATTTAGTTCCATAATTATATGGGTTGGTAAAAAATGTCCACCTCAAAAATGGCTAATATATTTATTGAGAGTTGTTGGAAATAGATTAAACTTAAGAATCTTATGCTTAATAAACACAGCATCTTCTAAAATATTAATATAAACAATTTAGAAACCTTACAACAAAATTACAATGTACATCAAAATTAACATACCAGTAAAAGCCAGTAATTCAGATTTGGCGATTTTCTCCACATTCTTCCTTTCAGCCTCTTCATTGGAGGATAATTATGCGGATTATGTAATTATATGTCAATAATTACATGGGTGGTGTTCCTACCAACGAGAAATGTAATAGAAACCTTTAGTAACAAGTTTTACCAAGTGTGTACTTTTTATGTCCACCCATATTTAACTCAAGATATTACTTTTATTTCCAAAAATATCGGTAGAACCAATTTAACATTCGATAAAAGGCTGTCTTTTGAACAATAAACAATTTTTGGAAAATTTTTAAACACGTAATAAACATGTTACAAGGGAATACGCATTAGGTGGACATTTTTTACCCACCCTTGGGCGTTTAAGGGTTAAATTAGGGGTCTTGTTGATATCCGTAGACTAATTAATTTACCAGTTGATAGTTATTTACACCCATGCTATGTTCTTTTATATAAATAAAGCTCCTTACTCTAAGTGGTAGTTATCCAAGAGCCCCAGTGTGTATTCTTCGCAATAAAAGTCTCCTCCAATAACAAAACTAATAAAATTATATCAAAAATAAACTAGAAAATAGATGAGCTTAAATGACTTTTACAAAAACGCCTATTACTCTTAATTATATCCATCCATTCTACATCCTGTTGTCGCTCAAACTATCCGTATAAAGCTACGTGTCATTATCTAAGTATTAGTAGTCTAGCTAGAATAAAAGTTACATCTATCAGAATTTGGATCAGGAAAATAGGAGAGAATTAACATGGAAACGACAGTAACTAACGATTGTAATAAAATTTGATGTCGCTAAAGTTTGTTACAAAATATATCATTATTAATGCACTTATACCGGGCGCTGGAAGAAGCATCACCTTACTATAATTAACTTATCTAATTTTGAATCATAAACAAAACCTTATGGTCGACATTAAAAATAATCATAGAATGCTTTGATGATGTAGAATTCTAAATATTGAATGATCCTATATCTGATGGTCATAACTTTGATGTGTTTAAATTATTTCCAAATTATAAATTTACTAATTATAAGTTATTAGATCTGGTCGTGCAAGTGGTAACAGTAGTTCTGTTGATTCTTGCTTCGCAATAAAGTTCAAATAATTGGGGAATTACAAGTAAGAAATATTTATAAGTTAGAAACAGAGTTCAAAAGCAAGTTTTATAGAGTTATGCATTAGCATACAGGACGATGATTATTAATTTTAATGAAAATTTAGATATAGGTTGAAAAATTTAAGACTATAACATAAACTAGTTTTCAGACTAAAATAGCGAAAATCAAAGAAAGGAAAAGATATAAATAAAGACGGTCCTACATTTTTTTAATTTCAAATCTCATTGTTTTGTCTGCGATGGGGTTTTCGGTAATATTTTAAAAGAAAAAATTCGATATATTGAAAACAACGATTTATGAGTTAATATATTCGATTAAAATAAAATATTCAAAAACAAAACACATTAGATGACTTTTTGATATAAACATTTCATATCATTTGAGAGATGTGCCTGATTTACTCGCAATAAAATCGCATTATCATGCTTGCCTTTATTCCTACTTTTTATAAGCAAATAACTGAAGGAAATAGGGATCCCTCAGCATGAGAAGACACTGAGCATTTAATAAATCAATTTTTATCAATCAATAAATCACATTTTTTTTAAAAAATCTGGAATAACAACAGATGTTTTTTCGTCAAAATTTTAAATTGAAAATTAATGTTCTTATTCGATATTAAATTAAAATACGGAAAAACAATAATAATTATTATAGGCTATTTATTATGTACGTTAGAAAGAACTACGACGATAACGGGGTTTCATTGTTTCATATAGTCAATGGACCCCTAAATATGAAAAAACCACGGAGTAAAATGGGTGAATTAGTCCCTAGGCACAGGGTGCATTAGGGTGAGTTCTATGCACATTTGGTACAAACACGTCTACAGAAAAATTGTTCCAGATTAAATTTGCTATCAAAATATCAAATTCTAAAGTCAAAAATATTTTTTTTTGCATAAATATATTAAAAAAAGAAACAAAAAACAAACGAAAAAAAGCAATTTTGTTTTTTGCCCCATAACTTTTTTCCACGGGGATATACCTAGATATAACCATTGCTTCAAAAAAAAAATTACCTTTCCTCTTTAAAACGACGTTCGGAAAAGTCTCTAGCATTTATTGTTTCCGAAATATGATTTTTCAAAATTCGCCGCTCACAGCATTTTTGGGCCCTTTTCCCTATTATTTCGAAAACATTGTCCTGTATCTTTTTTCTACGCATCTCTAGGTATATGCAATGGTCCATTTAGTAGGAAGAGAAGTGAATTACTATTAAAATGGTCCATTGTATAAGGTTGTACGACTATTTTTAATCAAGTTATGGTTTTTAAAATGTTTAATAATTTTAACGATTTTTGCTTTTTTTACGATTATTTTTAAATTTCTCATTATAACTTTTTTTCTTGTACATTTAGTGGAATACATTGTGGAATAAAAAGGAAATCTTATTTCCTTTACTTTAAAATGGTGTACCTACATATTGTAAAAAATTCTAGGGCTATTTTTAAACAAGATATCCGTAGGATATCCACGGGTATCCGAAATTGAGAAAAATTTTGAATTTTTTTTTTCAATTAGAAGAATATAATTGCAAATTAGAACATAATTTTTAATTACGAATACCTTTGCTTAATAATACTTTTCCATATTGTGAAATATAAAGGTAATTTACTCTTGAGCGAATTTCATATTTTTTAACATACCTCTATACTATTGATAAAATTTGATATCTGATGATTGCATCTTAGGTTTTAGGCTATGCAGAGTATTTTATGAAGATATTTTTTTTCATAAAATTAATAATAAAAAAGTTTTCTATATGGTTCCAGTTCCAAATTAGTGGAATATATTGCATGTGTAATGTGTATAATGTCACAATTTGAAAAAGCATATCTTGTTTAAAGAAAGTCCTAAAATTTGTTTAAATACACAATTATGAAGTACAGAAAATAATCTTTCTTTTGTATTCGGCAATATAATTATATACATAAATGAAGAAGAAAAAAGTTATAATGTGAAATTTAAAAATAATCGTAAAACATATCAAAAATCGTTAAAGGTATGTATTAAACTTTGAAAATCCATATCTTGCTTAAAACTAGTCACATAACCTTTTGTAATAGGCCTTTTTAAAGACATTTGACTTTTCTTCCTACTAAATGCACCATTGCTTATATGTACCTAAAACTGCGTAGGAAAAAGTTACAGAACAATGTTTGCAAAATAATAGGAAAAATGAGCCAAAAATGCAGTAAGAGGTGAAATTTGATGCCTGCATCTATAGAAAAACAATTTCTGGTGGTGAAAAATCTGATGCCTGCAAATATAGATCTATTGCCTCACTACCAGTACTCTCCAAAATTATTGAGAGACTCACCAAAACTCAACTTATGTCCTTTATAGTTGACAACAACATTTTATCACAAAATCAGTTCGGCTTTTTAACTACTAAATGTACCACTGATGCCATGTTTTATGTACTACATGAAGTTTACCAAGCACTAAACAATAATCTTTATACTGCCACTGTTTTCTGTAAGAAAGCCAAAGCTTTTGATTGCATAAATCACGTCATCTTGATTAAAAAACTAAATTTCTATGGAATTCGAGGTATTTCTTTGAATTGGTTCCAATCCTAATTGAATAATAGAAAACAACTAGTTAGAGCAAGTGATACTGACTCTAGTCTCAAAAACATTGTATGTGGAGTACCAGAAGGTTCAGTACTGGGTCCTCTTCTGTTCCTTATCTTTATAAATGACATCAGAAATTTAAAAATCAATGAGAAAATTTTTCTTTTTGCTGATGATACCCGTATCACTTGGAGTAACTCAACTATTGCATCTATTCAGGAAACTATAACTTCGGATCTACTGACGATAAAAGCCTGGTCTAACTCTAATTTACTCTCTTTAAAATTAGATAAAACAGTAGCATTATCCTATAAAGGGGCTCTTCAACCTTTGCCTCTTAATAACAGCCAGATCAGTACCGTTGATTCTGTAAAATTTCTTGGTGGACTTTGCTTTTATAGCTTATGCATATACTGTATATAGACGATTTATCTAATTTTAGTAAATTGTAGTTGTTGATATTACATATTTTTTTTTTGACTGTATGTAAGCTTTGTCCATAAAATTTTAAAAATTTTCAGTGACAATAAAGCATATTTCTATTCCATTCTAATTTAATGGAATCCTATATCTATTAATTCTTTATCAATGCCTATATCTATATCCCTGCGGAAAAAAGTTATGGGGCAAAAAACAAAATTGGTTTGTTTCGAGTTTTGTTTTTGCTTTTTTTTTAATATATATTTGTAAAAAAATAGTGATTTTTTGAATAACGGCAATTCGGTCAGATGAAATAAAACTCTATTTGTTCTAGGTCTCAATATTTATTTTATATATATATTTATATCAATATTTATTTTATATATCTCAATATTTTATTTCATCTGACCGAATTGCCGTTATTCAAAAAATCACTATTTAACACAGTACGGTCGAAAATATTTGTACAAATTTGTAAAAAAATATATTTGACTTTAGAAGGTGATATTTCGATAGTAAATTTAACTTGGAACAATTTTTCTGTAGACGTGTTTGTACCAAAAGTGCATAGAATTCACCCTAATCAAACCCGTGCCTAGGGACTAATTCAACCCTTTTTCAAAAACCTACCCCTTTAAATGGTAGCACTCCGCGGTTTTTTAATATCTAGAGGTCCATTGACCATATGAAACAATAAAACCCCCTTAACGTTGTAGTTCCTTTTAGCTCTCTTATTTTGAACATAATTAATAGCCTATTATTAATATTCACAAAATTAAAAAAAAAAAAACTTAACTTGCATGCATAGACATCGGCCCACTTTAAACTTTTGTCTTGAACTATAGTTTGTTTATGAGAATAACTACTTTCACCAAAAAGGAATACTTACACATTTTTAAAGATCACATTTTTAAAGATATTTTAATAGGCTTTAATATGAGTATAAATCTGTCATGGATTTCTGATCATTTAATAAGCGTAGCCAACGATAAACATAGAGAAGTGTTTATTTGATATTTTCAACGATAATAAGAAATTTATCAAAATTGCTTTTGCAACTAACAATTACATATTGTTTGCTTTTCATAATTAATTAGTGTTTAGGTGTGTGAAAGTTTAATGGACGCTAGACCAGAGAAAGCCGCCAAAGTTATTGCATTAATAAACTGCTCGTCAAAAGTTAGGGATATAGAAAATTATGCTGACTTTCATAGTTGATTTTTACGCGAACAGACGGATACCGCTTTTTTATTTTAGATTTTTATTTAGTGTTTACATTATTGTGAAAAGGTTTACTCAAACTTATTTTTTGTACTTATATCGGGTGAAAGAAAAGAAATGTTTTTCTTATGTTAAATTTAAGACACCCTGTAGAGTATACATAACAATCGTATTGTAGTCTCATGTTTTGTGAACATATCGTTGTTTGAATGTCCCTGAAATCTTTAGAAACAAAAAAAATAGACGATTTTGTAATTTAACATGTGTTTTAACCGAAACAAAAGTTTGAGACACCTTGTAGGAAAAAAAGGCATAAAGGTGAGTATACCTCGATATTATCTTGTAGTCTCGTACTTTGTGAATATTTTATTTTTCAATTTTTCTAATATCTTTAATAACAAAGAAACTAGACGGTATTACTCTTTAATATGTGTTTCTATGTTTCACATGTGTGATGTGATGCATATTGTCAGATAAAACACTTATTAAAGAGTAATACCGTCTAGTTTCTTTGATATTAAAGATACTAGAGAAATTCAAAAAACAAAATATTTACAAGATATGAGACTACAACATAGTATTGAGGTATAATCACCTTTAGTATAGTATAGCTGATCCAAAAGATGGCATAACCCAGACAACCAAAGCGAAAGTTATCCTTCAACACCAAATTGTTCTATATGGTCCACACAATGTTCAGAAAAAGGTCACACCATTTTGAGCGTCGGGTTTGGGGGGAGAGGGGGGAGAAATCGGTAAATTCGTAGTTTTTTAAGTTTTTCGCCAATATTTCTAAAACTATGCGGTTTAGCATGAACAACCTTCTATACAAAATTGTTCTACATTAAATTTGAAATAAAAAAAGGCCCTATGCATAATATTTCTAAAATGAATGGTTCCAAAGTTACGGAGGTAGTATAGTATAACTGGTCCACAAAAAGACCTAACCCAAACATCCAAAGTAAAAGTTTTCCTCCAACACCAAAATGTTATATATGGTCCACATATTGTTCGGTAAAAAGTTACACCATTTTGAGCGTCCGGTTTTGGAGGGAGATGGGAGAGAAACCGGTAAATTAGTAGTTTTTTTTTAAGTTTTTCGTCAATATTTCTAAAACTATGCTCTAGCGTAAACAATTTATATACAAAAATGTTTTACATGAAATTCAAAACAAAAAATGTTCTACACATAATTGTTCTAAAATCAACGGTTCCAGAGTTACGGAGGGTGAAAAGTCGAGGTTTTCGATACTTTTTATATTTTTTGGGCAATATTTATGATATAACTATACCAAAATTCCAGACATCCAAAGTGAAGGTTATCCTCCAACACCAAATTGTTCTATATGGTCCACATAATGTTCAGAAAAAAGTCACACCATTTTGAGCGTCGGATTTGGGGGGGAGATGGGGGAGAAATCAGTGAATATAAAAAGTATCGAAAACCTCCACTTTTCACCCTCCGGAACTCTGGAACCGTTGATTTTATAACAATTATGTATAGAACCTTTTTTGTTTTAAATTTTATATGGAACATTTTTCTATAGAACATTCTTTACGCTAAAGCATAGTTTTAGAAATATTGACGAAAAACTTAAAAAAACTAATATTGAATGGGTTGCATATGTGAGTCCATATTAAATATAGTAATGAAACACAGACCTACTCACAATCATTTAATTATACTTTGATGACCGGTTCCGATCTCTACAATATACAGATCATCTTCAGGTCGGCGTTACAAGTAGTTAAATGCTACAATAAGAGAAAACTTGTGTTAGAACAGTGTCTGATTGAAGAGATGTTAATAGAAAGCCAAATTTAAAAAATTTAAAAAAATTTATAAAATTTTTTTTTTTTTTGAAATAAAGGTTTGCAACTGTTGACATTTCAGAATATTGGTATATACAAAGGCACATCTATGAGTAAAAATGCTCATAGGCATGTATGTGCAAATGGGTGCATACAGTTTGTGAATTTGTTGAGATTAAAATTTTTAACCATTAAAAAAACAAAATAAACATAAGCTGACTTAAATATGCTTACAAATTCAAAGTAGTAATAATAAAAGAGATAGTAATATTGTTCTAATCTACTTACATGCCGTTACAAGGATTGCGTTGCAACTTAGTTGTTGTCATATTAGTACGTCCAAATTATGCTAATTGGTTTGTTGGGATAGTGATAGGGTAAACAGACATGTTACGTAGGTTAAAACACAGTAAGATTTCGAATTTGGAATGGATCCTGAAGGAAGATGCGTATGTGAAACGGGTGATGTTTTGTTCGAATGGAGAAAGACAATGCTCCAGGGGTTGCGTATTAATTGTAGCAAAGTATGAAATGTTATTCTAGACTCTTGTACAAATGTGATGGTCTTAGCTCGTAGATGTTATACGATGCGGGCAGAGGTCAAAGCATAGGAAATGACAAATAGGAAAATGTTGTAATAAATTAATCTAATTTAAGATGTGTTGTTCTCAGTAAATTAACTGAGGGATGTCATAAGTATAATAATAACATTATAATATTATGAAGTAGTAAGTGCCATACACTGTGAAACTATGAAGTGTATAGAAATTAAAAGAAAGCAAGTTAGTTAAATGAAAAAATTATTATTATCAAAAAGTCGGTTAAGAAACTTTAAATTGAATAATTGGAAAAGGTAAGAAATTGAGAAAATTAAAGATTATTTTGTTTGAGCTATCGTATAATGGGATATGTACAAAGAAAAAGAAAGAAACGAAATATTAATGGAAGGGTGTAGGCACTTACTTATAAAAAAAAAAAAAAAAAAAAAAAAAAAAAAAAATTAAAAACTAAAACTATTCTCAAGTAAGTGCCTACACCCTTCCATTAATATTTCGTTTCTTTCTTTTTCTTTGTACATATCCCATTATACAATAGCTCAAACAAAATAATCTTTAATTTTCTCAATTTCTTACCTTTTCCAATTTTTCAATTTAAAGTTTCTTACCCGACTTTTTGATAATAATAATTTTTTCATTTAACAAACTTGCTTTCTTTTAATTTCTATACACTTCATAATTTCACAGTGTATGGCACTTACTACTTCATAATATTATAATGTTATTATTATACTTATGACATCCCTCAGTTGATTTACTGAGAACAACACATCTTAAATTAGTTTAATTTATTACAACATTTTCCTATTTGTCATTTCCTATGCTTTGACCTCTGCCCGCATCGTATAACATCTACGAGCTAAGACCATCACATTTGTACAAGAGTCTAGAATAACATTTCATACTTTGCTACAATTAATACGCAACCCCTGGAGCATTGTCTTTCTCCATTCGAACAAAACATCACCCGTTTCACATACGCATCTTCCTTCAGGATCCATTCCAAATTCGAAATCTTACTGTGTTTTAACCTACGTAACATGTCTGTTTACCCTATCACTATCCCAACAAACCAATTAGCATAATTTGGACGTACTAATATGACAACAACTAAGTTGCAACGCAATCCTTGTAACGGCATGTAAGTAGATTAGAACAATATTACTATCTCTTTTATTATTACTACTTTGAATTTGTAAGCATATTTAAGTCAGCTTATGTTTATTTTGTTTTTTTAATGGTTAAAAATTTTAATCTCAACAAATTCACAAACTGTATGCACCCATTTGCACATACATGCCTATGAGCATTTTTACTCATAGGTGTGCCTTTGTATATACCAATATTCTGAAATGTCAACAGTTGCAAACCTTTATTTCAAAAAAAAAAATTTTATAAATTTTTTTAAAATTTTTAAATTTGCCTTTCTATTAACATCTCTTCAATCAGACACTGTTCTAACACAAGTTTTCTCTTATTGTAGCATTTTACTACTTGTAACGCCGACCTGAAGATGATCTGTATATTGTAGAGATCGAAACCGGTCGTCAAAGTATAATTAAATGATTGTGAGTAGGTCTGTGTTTCATTACTATATTATTTAAAAAAAACTACTAATTTACCGATTTCTCCCCCATCTCCCCCCAAACCGGACGCTCAAATGGTGTAACTTTTTACTGAACAATATGTGGACCATATAGAACAATTTGGTGTTGAAGGAAAACTTTTACTTTGGATGTCTGGGTTAGGCCTTTTTTTGGACCAATTGTACTATACTACCTCCGTAACTTTGGAACCGTTCGTTTTAGAAGCCTGAGTGCCTTTTTTATTTCAAATTTAATGTAGAACAATTTTGTGTAGAGGGTTGTTTATGCTAAACCGCTTAGTTTTAGAAATATTGACGAAAAACTTAAAAAACTACGAATTTGCAGAATTCTCCCCCCTTTCCCCCCAAACCCGACGCTCAAAATAGTGTGACTTTTTTCTGAACATTATGTGGACCCTATAGAACAATTTGGTGTTGGAAGATAACTTTCACTTTGGATGTCTGGGTTTGGGTCTAACTATACCATACTACTTTGTGCCTTTTTCTCCCTACAAGGTGTCTCAAACTTTTGTTTCGGTTAAAACACATGTTAAGTTACAAAACCTCTTATTTTTTTTATTTCTAAAGATATCAGGGACATTCAAAAAACAAAATGTTCACAAAACATAAGACTACAATACGATTTCGATGTATACCCACATTAGTACCTCGTCCTCCCTACCGGGCGTCTCAAACTTAACATAAGAAAAACATTTCTTTTCTTCCACCCGGTATAAGTACAAAAAAAAAGTTTGAGTAAACCTTTGCATAACTGTGTAAATACTAAACAAAAATCTAACATAATAAAAAAAATAGCGGAATCCGTTAATCTGTTCACGAAAAAATCTACTATGAAAATTCAGCAGAATTTTCTATATCCCTAACTTTTGACGAGCAGTTTAGAAAATACACTTAGCCAGCGAGCTGTTGCTATACAACTGGATACGACACTATCCGCGGTTAGAAGATTGTCCAAACGTTATGAGGAGACTGGATCCTTTCGTAGACGACCTGGAACAGGTAGAAAGCGACTTACAATTTCTCGTGACGATCGCTTTATTGTGTCAACAAAATTTTAAGTGCAAAAACAGCTCTGTGAAGTAAGAGTATTAGTTATTATTCAGTGAAGAGTAAGACGAAGAATGGAGGAAAATGATCTGACTACTCGAGTATCTGCAATTGGTCGAGAACTTACTGCAGCTCATCGTCAAGCACGCCTTGGTTTTGCACAGGATTATCTGAACTGTATTACGGAACTATAATGGGAATCTGTTCTGTTCTTGGATGAGACCAGAATATTTTTCTACATTAGCCAAGAAGGAAAGTGTGTCGAATACGAGGAAAGATTTGCAGAATGCTTCATTGAAGAGCGGAGTCCTTATAGAGGTGATTAAACCCTTAAAAACAGAACATAAATAGTTGTAAACAAAAATTGATAGAGAGTAAATAATTACGGGTTAGGTTAAATTGTGCTGAGCAAACATCAATTTGCTAAAACATATGGTGAATACGTCTGTTGTGACATCTGGCTCACTCTAAAACAGCTTTATTATATTATATAATATAGCTCAACAGGCCTTAAAGGTCCATGGCTTGGAATTTCTCCAAGGTTTTCCTCCATTTTCTCCTGTCCATGGCCGTAATTCTCCAATTTTTTATCCCGATTATTTCTAGGTGTTCCTTACATGTTTCTAGTCACTTTTTCCTGGGTCGTCCTCTTCTCCTCTTTCCTTTCCCTCTCAGCAGCGAGTCCTCTTAAGAGCTGATTTAATCCCTACTTGTACGTGTAAAGTTTCCTTTATCTTTTTTCTCATAGCCAATTTCAGCATCTCTGGCTCTTCAGCGTCTATATTCAAACCGGTTACGATCACGTTATCCTTTTTCTTCTCTTTAGGCTACGGCTCCACGGGCGAGAAATTGACGCTAGCAGTAGCAGTAAAATGAACTTAAGGTTCCGCGGAACGGAATGGGAATAGCCGAACTGAACCGACTACGCACAAGTCCTGTAGTCGGTACAGTTCGGCTATTCCCATTCCGTTCCGCGGAACCTTAAGTTCATTTTACTGCTACTGCTAGCGTCAATTTCTCGCCCGTGGAGCCGTAGCCTTAGGTAATCTAGTCTGGAATAACACGGAGCATTTGGCACAGTGGACAAATATTCTGCTACCTAAATTGAAGGAATGGATGGACTGTGGTCACAGACGACTGGATTATTTCCTGACGCAGGTGTTCACAGGACACGGGTGTTTTAGAGCCTACCTCTCTAGGTTTGGAAAGGCTGAGACTGATGAATGTCTATACTGCGGACACCCGGACATTGTTACACATACGATGCTAGAGTGCAACAGATGGATAATAGAAAGGAACAGAATGGAAAGAGAGACAGGTGTGAATTTTGTGACAGTGCGAGAAATGATTGAGAGAATGACTGAAAATAAATCTGGTTGGACTAGTATACACAACTATATCCGTGTAGTGATCAAGAAGAAAGAAAAGGAGGAAAAACAGCTGTACCAACGATAGGGGTGAGAGGGAAATATGTTGTAAGTAGAAGGTAGAGTGCATAAGTTTTGATGAGACGCGAATAGGTGAGTTAGATTGTATAAGACAGACTGTGGTAGAGAAGCTCTAATAAAAAAAAAACAAAAAAAAACAAACAAAAAAAAAACAAAAACCCAATTTTGGGACAAAAAAGGGGGCAACGGGAAAAAGGAAGGGCGTCCTTGCTTACAGTCTCTGGATAAATGAAGGTAAAGTGCTTCGGAAGCGATGTCGAACTTGCATCGGCCATTCCGCTTTCGGAGCGCTGAATGACAGAGGAGGGTCTGGTTTAGCAGGTAGGAATTCGGCGTGGCCTCGACGACGAGAGAGTGTTTTTAAAGTACCTCGGGAACTATCGCTGGGGCTACGAAGAATGAATCCTGCACTAAGGTCAGTCAGGCGGCGTTCTGGACTGAGATGTCTTTTGAAGATTCCAGACCGCCCCCTCTTTAAAGATGAAAAAAAAGGTAATCTAGTCTAGTACTTAAGTATCGTACTTGTTCTTTGTCTGCTCATTTTCCTTCCTAATAGCTTCATTTTCTTCCCTCAGCTTTTGTTTTTCAACTCTTTTAGCTCTTCTGTATAAATTATTTGCTCACTTTTAATATCCTTCACATATAAGACCAATTGTTTTAGTATTTCCATCATCTCATCTTCTCTATCGACTCCACTTCCTTTTCTTGTAGTTTTATCCACCTGTCTACTTTTCTTTACGACCCCTTTCTCCCCTTAAAGACCGCCTATTACTCACTAAAATATGCGGAGAGCTATCAAAATACTGTGAACCGATATTATTCTGATTTTTCTTATTAGTAAACGGCGTGTTTGATTTGAACCTCGTACAATTAGTATATCATATTTAGAGAATGCAATTGCTGAATCCAGCATCCAGCAATCCATCTGAATCCAGCGCATTTTTCACATGCTGGATCCAACAAATCATGCTGGAAAGTTTCTATAGCTTAAAAGTTTGCATCGATTAAGCGTTGATATAGTACATTGATTCTGCGAAAATTCTCTGCTGGCGAGTGGTCAATAATCAATGAGTTTAATTTCCACTTTTAACCGGCTGTAGAAGCTCTTACAGAATAGAGTCCACTTTGATAACGGCCCACACAATTATGAAATTTGTCTTAGACAAACTAAATAGCCAGGACTTTAGCCTTAATGCTGATCTATCGGAAGCACTACGCACAAGAATCACGGAACGGTGTCTCTATGAGATTACAGGTACATTAGTGTATTTACAAAATCGAAAAAAGTATGACGAAGGGCTAAACAAACCTGGTTACTTCCGCATGCCGAAAAAGAATGTAATGCGACAAGAGATGAAAAATTTGTTGATTCGTATAAACAAACAAGTAACTGTGGAACCAGTGCAAGAGATAATGTAAGAGAATTAGAACTAATCCGGAGCAAGTGAATTTAAATTTGGAACAAGAACTTGAGATTGAATTGAAACGAGAAAGAGAAAAAAGTTGTAGCCAAAAAACTGATTCCCAAAAAGATTACGAAAAGATTTTGGAAAAGGATATAGCGGTTTATTAGGCCGAAGGAGTGAAAGGCGATCGTTTGTCAGTGGTCTATAACTATTTGCTGACCTTAAAACCGACCAGCACCGAGGCCGGAAGGGCTTTCTCCGCAACCGCCTATATGTGCAGTTCTGTGCGAAGTAGGTAAGGCCTATGTTTTTAAGGTATCACTTTCATAAAACTAAATAATTCATGTTTCTGTTGTTTAGGAATTTAGCATACAGAAAAAAAAACAAAATCGTGTTTATATTTTGATTCCACATTTTGCTAGGTCCGCCTGGATTCAGGCCAATCTGGCAAAAATCCAGCTAGATTGAAAATGCTGCTGGATTGCAATCCCTAATCATATTATTCTTATGAGTCACCCTCCTAAATTTACTGCTAGAGTAGAGTGCTTTGTATGGCTATAACTTAATGACCATAAACTAATTTGATAAGGCAGTTCTTGCACTATTTTACTATTCAAAAGTCAAACGAACACCAGTATTCATATACACTTTCATAAAAACCGTTTTATTCCATATCCTAAAATATACTATATTCTTTGAGATGAAAATCCGATTACCATCCATCGATATCCCTTACATTGTATCAAAAAGATTACTTGAACTCTAAAATTTCCTAGAGAATTTGTATATGAAATGGTAAATCCCTCTATAAGCTCGTAATGCCAGGATACGAGCAACATTTCAAAGCTGTAAACTTTACAAAATACCTATATTTTAGCAAAATATTCAAGGAAAAGCTGTTATATCTCGCTAAGCTATAATGATACTCTTAATGGTAATTATGTCCTCCACAAAACGGTAAAATGGGTTTCAAGAATATATTTGCACGAGTTAAAATTAGATAGAAATTTATGAAATTATCATGTTTTCAAATCATTTTAATTATCATAAATCGTTAATATTTTCCTGTAGACACTAATCTCAATGTTTTAAATTTGGGTAAATATAGGTTAATCATTTAGCTAAATGCAATCCGTCTGGCGAGGAACGTATTGCCTAAGTGGAACTACTATACTAAAATCGCGATAAAGATGCACTAGAAATAAACAAAAAAGAGACCCGTTAAATGTTACGAGGAGCACTCCAAAATCATGATTTTCGATCTATACACATTGTATTGTATACATTATATTGTGAAAAAATTTTCAAAAGAATCGTTTGTTTCAAGATACTTTTGCTTTCGTGGCAGGCTTGGTACCGAACGCTGAAACAAAGCAAACAAAGAAAAGGGAGCTGGAGGGCCCAGGGATTGCAGCATATTTATTTTACTTTACACGATAATGTCAAAATATTCCATATTATTTTTATGTCCATGAGTATATAATATACAGTCGAATCCGCTTATTGGAATACTCTTCGTGCCAAGCAAAAGTATGCCTATAACCAGGATATTCTAATAAAAGGTCATTGGTGACTAGTAGAAACGTTTCGGAACCTCAAATTTCTATTTCTTAAACCGGGATATTCCTATCATATTTCTATAACCGGTATTCTAATAAGCAATATCGACTGATTATATACAGGGTGTCCAGAAACTCTACCGACAAACGAAGACAGAAGATTCCTCAAATAATTTTAAGAAAATTTAACCAAATTCACATAGTCCGAAAATGCGTCCTAAGGGAGCTAGAGCTCTTTGAAAATGGCGTCTTGGAATTAGTTTTTCTTAAATACCTCCAGAACTCTTCTAGTTAGAAAAACGAGAATTGGTAAGCATATTTATATTCCAGAGATAAATCGATTCCATTTATTGCGAATTTTTAGTACGGGTCATACTCTTGCTTTAAATCGGTAAGGTACACCGTTTTCTAGAAAAATCGATAAAAATTCAAGAAAACCGGTGTATCTTACCAACTCAAACCAAGAGTAACTTTTACTACTAGAATACCTCACAATTTAATAATCTAGTGTCCAAAATCCTTAAAAAATTAAAGACTAAAAAGTTATGCGATAAAATAACCGCTGACCTACCCAAAACCGACGCATATGAGCGGCACTAAAAATTCGCAATTAATGAAACCGATTTATCTCTGGAATATAATTAAACGTACAAGTTTTCTTTTCTTAATTGTTTTTGTTTGAACTTTTTTAAGAAACGAAAAATTTTCAAATCTATTATTCTAGAAAACGGTGTATCATATCGACTTAAAGCAAGAGTACCTTTAAGTACAGGAATACCTCACAATTTAATAATTCAGAGTCAAAAGTGGTTTAAAATGAAAGACAAAAAAGTTATGCGATAAAGTAAGCGTTGCCCTACCCAAAACGGACGCCTATGACCGGTACTAGAAATTCACAGTGAATGGAATCGACCTATCTCTGGAAGATAACTACGCATACCAATTTTTGTTTTTCTAAATGGAAGCGTTCCGAAGGTATTTAAGAAAGATAAATTACCAGACGCCATATTCAAATAGCTCTAGCTCCCTTAGGAAGCATTTTCGGACTAAGTGAATTGGGTTAAATTGTCTTAAAATTATCTGAGAAATAACCTGTCTTCGTTTGTAGGTAGAGTTTCTGGACACCCTGTATATTCATTCTTTGTAACTTCATTTCATGTGGCTCTTAGTGTCAACACTCGATGTTAGTGCCCTATTTCGATTCCTACTCAGAATATCCTTTACGTTCCGCACAAAGCGCTATTCCAATTTTAGAATTGTCGTGTTGGTCGGTTATTCTCCCGTTTCAATATTGTTTCCGAGTAAACAACACAAATTATTAAATTATTTCTGACCCCTTTTATTGGTTTATTTCGCATTGTCATCCACGACTGGCGCATGTTTTGCTTTTATGCAAGCTCTCTGCGGTTAAGAGTCGGTATTAAATCAGTTATTTTGCCAGATACGCACCGATAAAATTTGTTAACATCGTTTGCCATTCGCTCTTTGTCTAAAATTAAGTGAAAATAATCAAGCAGATTAGTTTACATTGTCTACAGAGTACTTTATTGCATTATGTTTAATTTGGTTGAATAGAGAATCGCTGCATACCAGGGTTTATTTCAGTATCTCTTCTAATATGTTAAATTGTTTTAATGAAAAGGGATGATCTTACAAGGAGTCTCGCAAGAGATCAATTGTATCTAAACTGTTTATTTTACGGACATATTAGAACAAAATAAAACAAAAATAAAATAACATGTCAACAATTTCAAAAGCGTTAAATATAAATGCAGTTAGGTGTCTACTTTAACCTTCGGATGACCAAGCGGGGGAAATTGTGACCCCAGCGTAAGTTTTTCTTTGATAAATTCAAAAGTGTTTTCAATTTTTAACTCATCATTTTTTTATTTGACTTTAATATCATTCTAGATATCCTCATATTTTGAAATAAAAAAATTCCCTATATTTTACGAAAAAAAAATATATTCTGAAGTTGATATTTAGTAAAATACCGTCTATAATGTGTAATTCCAAGTAGTTTTACGCTGATGACGTCGACTTTGCAAAGTAACAAGACATTTACTCAACATACACACTACACATGACACTAATACTCATGTTGTGACTGGCTGAATGACATAAAATCCATGCCATAAAAAAAATTAAAAAAAAACTTGTTTTCTTTGTTACATGTCATTTTTGACCTTTTTGACCTGGGGTCATTTTTCCCCCCTTGGTCATCCGTGTAACAAAAAAAGGTTGGTCATCGGAAGGTTAAACTTCTTTAACTTTAAAAACAAAATCAATGGGAAAATCCCAGTAGCTGGCTGTATTCCATAATTTAAAAAAATCATACAGAAGTAAAAAACTTCGTTTGTATAATGGTATAAAAAGTTTATTAGAAAACTATCAAAAAGTCATCCAAATGGATTGCAAAACGTTTTCGATCTAGATCAGATCATCTTCAGTGCGTTCTGCTTAATAGATGAAACTATGGTTGGTCTGTGTCTATTGAACTGGCAAGAAACACGTTCTTTTCGAGTAGGGAACTATGTTGCCCTTTGAGCACTTTTTATATATTCTTTTAATATTAACTTGGAGTCGCTACATTTATCATAATATTAACATGTAAAGCATATATCTCGATATTATCAATTTTAAAAGTGTGCTAGTTTCATCTACTAAGCAGAACGCACTGAAGATGATCTGATCTAGGTCGAAATCGTTTTGCAATTTAAAAATGAATAACCATAGCATAAGGAGGCACATATGCTGCTCTCTCTGATCCAACCAAAACAAACCTTGGCGTGCAGTCACGGATTGCAACGAACGAAATAGCATAGATGCCCTAGCGGCAACTTCTACAACAAGACTTAGTTTTCACTCTAATGGCATATAAAACAACATAATGCTATTCTACACCCCACCAGAATGAAAACAATGGGAACCTTCTCTGGTTACACCTCCGAGGCTTCTACAATATGCAAGCCATACGGATGCTGAGACTAAGGAAGATGAGGGAATTATACAATTTACAATTCACGTCCCATCTGCTCAGCGCGGTAAAGTTCCAACGAGAATGGTTCCCTTCGTACTCCAATCAGAGTAAATGTAAATCAAAAATGAATAACCATTTTCAATTTCGTTGCAAAACGAAAATACAGACGAACCATATTCTAGTCTAAGCAGAGAGTGCAGCAAGCACCTCTACCGGTTTCTAAACTTATTAGTCTCTCATCAGGAGGCACATATGCTGCTCTCCCTGATCCAACCAAAACAATCGGGAGTTCGTTGCAATCCGGGACTGCACGCTGGGGTTTGTTTTGGTTGGATCAGGGAGACAGCATATGTGCCTCCTGATGAGAGACTAATAAGTTTCGAAACCGGTAGAGGTGCTTGCTGCACTATCTGATTGGACTAGAATATGGTTCGGCTGTATTTTCGTTTTGCAACGAAATTGAAAATTGTTATTCATTTTTGATTTACATTTACTCTGATTGGAGTACGAAGGGAACCATTCTCGTTGGAACTTTACCGCGCTGAGCAGATGGGACGTGAATTGTAAATTGTAGAATTCCCTCATCTTCCTTAGTCTCAGCATCCGTATGGCTTGCAGATTGTAGATGCCTCGGAGGTGTAACCAGAGAAGGTTCCCATCGTTTTCATTCTGGTGGGGTGTAGAATAGCATTATGTTGTTTTATATGCCATTAGAGTGAAAACTTAGTCTTCTTTTGCAATTTATTTGGATGACATCTTAATAGTTTTCTAATAAACTTTTTATACCATTGTACAAACAAAGTTTTTTACTTCTGTAATTTTGTCTTTAACTGTCTTCACTAGGAAGACAAATAAAAAAATATGCAAGTCAAAGACATTCTCATGGCTACGACATATTCAGAGACAAGGAGATACAAAAACAACAACGAAAATATTATTAAAATGGAAGCCGATAGGAAGACGAAAAAAGGAAGACCCCACAACGAGATGGTTGGGTAACGTAAAGGACGACCTTTTTTTTTATCTTTAAAGAGGAGGGTCTGGAATCTTCAAAAGACATCTCAGTCCATAATGCCGCATGACTGACCTTAGTGCAGGATTCATTCTTCGTAGCCCCAGCGATAGTTCCCGAGGTACTTTAAAGACGCTCTCTCGTCGCCGAGGCTACGCCGAATGCCTACCTGCTAAACCAGACCCTCCTCTGTCATCCAGCGCTTCGAAAGCGTAATGGCCGCTGCAAGGTCAACATCGCTTCCGAAGCACTTTACCTTCATTTATCCACAGACTGTAAGAAAGGAGGCCCTTCCTTTTCCCCGTTTTCCCCTTTTTTGGTCCCAAAACTGGGTTTTTGTTTGTATGTTTTTTTTTTCTAAGAGCTTCTTTACCACAGTCTGTTTCATACAATCTAACTCACCTATTCGCCTCTCATCAAAACTTATTCCCTCTACCTTCTCCTTAAAATATATTTCCCTCTCAACCCTATCGTTGGTACAGCTGTTTTTCCTCCTCTTATTTCTTCCTGATCACTACACGGATATAGTTGTGTATACTAGTCTAACCAGATTTATTTTTAGTGATACTCTCAATCATTTCTCGCAATGTCACCAAATTCACACCTGTCTCTCTTTCCATTCTGTTCCTTTCTATTATCTACCTGTTGCACTCTAGCATCGTATGTGTAACGGTGTCCGGGTGTCCGCAGTATAGACATTCATCAGTGTCTGCCTTTCCAAACCTAGAGAGGTAGGCTTTAAAACACCCGTGTCCTGTGAGCACCTGCGTCAGGAAATAATCCGGTCGCCTTTGACCACAGTCCATCCAATACTTCAAGTTAGGGAGCAGCATCTTTGTCCACTGTGCCACATGCTCCGTGTTGTTCCATTCTTCCTGCCATCTTTCAATTGAACTTTCTCTTTCGTGTCTTCTCTCGTCCATAGTAAGCTCAAAGTTTCTTCTCTCATATAGTTCTTTTCTTTTTACTACCAACACATGCAGCGGAACACATAAAGTGATGGCCCACAAGGCTGCAGCAGGTGAAAGACGACCTGAAAACTGTTAATAAAATGCCATGGAGGAGAAGGGCCCAAGAAAGGTTTGAATTCAAGGACGTAGCCAGACAGGCAAAGACCCATCCAGAGTTATGATGCTAAAAGGAGAAGAAGGTTACATACATAGTAGAATAAAATAAAACAAAAATAAAATAACATGTTAACATTTCAAAAGCATTAAATATTATGGATATCTTTTAAAATATAGTTAGGTACCTACTTCTTCAACTGTCTTTAAAAGGAAGAGCCATTCCAACCATTCTCGTTGGAACTTTACCGCGCTGAGCAGATGGGACGTGAATTAACTTGTAAAATTCCCTCATCTTCTTTGGTCTCAGCATCCGTTATGGCTTGCAAATTGTAGAAGCCTCGGAGGTGTAACCAGAGAAGGTTCCCATTGTTTTGAAAAATTACGAATTTGCTGATTACTATTATCAAATATATTTTTTTATATGTTGCATAAGAAAATTTTTAAGATAAACAGATATAGGCAAAATGAAACCTTCTTCCTCTTCTTTTTCTTCTTCTTCTTCTTCTACTACTTCTTATCTTTGTTGATTTTAATATCCCTCTGTATCTTTCTGGATCCACCTGCGATCTGGATTGAAGCTGTAAAAATCTAGACTGATTTTCGTAGCTGTTTTATTAATGATTACTGGACAGATCATTGCAATAAGTCAAATGAATCTACATGAATTTGGTAAAGATAATAATGAATAAAGCGTACGTAAAGCACATGATCGATTTTTTTCAAATATGGAAACCTATACCACTTGTTCAGCTTAACCCTATTCTAACAAAAACTTAAGTTATTTAAATATGCGCACCAAGTATCCGACAAATCAGAAATAATTGAATACTGTTATAATAATCTTACCGCTGCATTGTTACCAAAAAGTAAGATGTTACCTAAAAGTAATATACCAGAATAATAGATCTATATATATACACCTATTTATGACTGACTTTAGCGCTAAAGTGGGCAACGAAACAGTAGTGAACGAGGTAGTAGAATATTTTAGAATTTTATTTTATAAATACTTGAAGGGGAGGATAAGTAGATCGAATTTATCATGGAAGAGTAATTTGCAATTATGAATACATTCTTTACAGTTTCTAACGGACACCCCCAAGATGTATCAACATTTAGATATTGGAGCATACAATTACCAGACGATATCATCTATGCAGCAGGAAGACTTAGTAATTTAAACCAAGAGATTCAACATTTACAAAGTAATATAATCGGCGCCTCGAAACATGTGACTAGATTGAAGGAACACTGTACTGCTCTGTAAAACCTAAAAAGTGAATATACAGCAATGTTTTGAAAAAATCTAGAGACGCAGAAGACAGAGGATAAGGTAAACTGCTAAACTGGATAGCAGAAGACTGTGTAGCGCATGTTAAGCTTCTCTGAATTCCTTTTGGTACAAATAGTCAATGATAAGGAAGATTTTAATGGCAAATAAAAATATTAACATCGATAAGTAACACAAGTTAAGTGAATATTGGAAGCAAGAGTCAAAACCCTACCAGCCAAAAAACTATACAAGTTCTGTCCAAGGAGGATATTTTAAATTTTATCCATGAAGCATCGAATGAGACGTTTTTAGTAAACAAAGTTGCATTAATATTAATTGGTGTATTTGATGGAGTCGACGGCAATATCTTCTTCTTCCTCATGTGTCATGTCCTTTCAGAAAGTTGGTTACCATCATAGCTATCTTTATTTTATTCACTGCCACCCTAAATAGCATGCTTGTATCAACACAATACCAATCTCGCAAGTTCTTCAACCATGAGGTTTTTCTTCGTCATGGACTGCGTTTACCTGTTATTTCTCTTGCATAATATTTTGCAGAAACCTATATTTGGGACCACTAATTACTTGTCCGAAATACTCCAACTTTCTCTGCTTCATGCTTTTTATAATCTCGGTAGTGTTGCTGAGACGTTCTATTATTGTAGATTGTAGAGTTTAGAATCTTCTCCACCAAAGAAACTTTTAAAACTCTTCTAGAGCACCACATTTCTAAACTCTCAAGGCGATTTAGATCGATTTTATTCATATTCTAGGACTCCACACCCTCAAGTAAGACCGAGAACACGTAGCAGCGAAGTAGGCGGATCTTCAATGCCAATTTTAGGTCTTTGTTACATGACACCCTGAAAAACCTTCTAAAAGTGGCTCTGGCCTGCTCTGTTCTAGATCTAATTTCACCGTGACTTTCTGCGTTGTTTCTGCTGTCTAAGCGTACGTTCAGAGTGGACGAGCAAAGAGCAAAGAGCAAAGAGCAAAGAGCAAAGAGCAACGAGCAAAGAGCAAAGAGCAAAAAGTGCACGTTCAGAGTGGACGAGCAAAGAGCAAAGAGCAAAGAGCAAAGAGCAAAGAAGTGCTAATAGCGGGTAGTTACGCTAGACGAAAGTTTAGTTCTTTTCCACTAGGCAGTATGGATAGGAGCGGTAGGATATTTGCTCTTTACTCTCACAGTAGTCCATGTAGTGAGACCGCTCCCGTCTGAAAAAAATTTCCGATTCGGTCTCTTTGTGGATTCCTATTTAAAAATATTTAAAAATTTCCTTTAAACAAATCTGAAGGGTGCCGGGCGGAATTTTTGGGCAGAAATTGTTTAAACAATTTTTTTTAAACAAATACAAAAGATCACGTTTTTTGATCTGGAACATATATTTTTAATTGGAAAGAAATCCTTTGTAAAAGGTATAAAAATTTTTTTATTAAAAATCCCTTAAAAGGGCTACATCACAACAAAACGTTTTCGATTTTTATAAAAAATCATCATCAGTGTTCGATAAACTGGATGCTAGCTGAGCCACAAAAGAAAAATATCTGGGTAAAAAACTGGGTTTGTTTTGTGGCTCAGCTAGCATCCAGTTTATCGAACACTGATGATGATTTTTTACAAAAATCGAAAACGTTTTGTTGTGATGTAGCCCTTTTAAGGGATTTTTAATAAAAAAATTTTTATACCTTTTACAAAGGATTTCTTTCCAATTTTGTGATTGATGGTATACAGCCAACTACAGGAAAACTTTTTCTTTTCCTTGTGGATTTTATATATTTTTAAGTTTTGTGGGTCATTCTAAACAACAAAGGTATCTTGTAAATGTTCTCGAAAATTGATAGTTTTCCAGTTATAGGCAATTTAAAATCTAAAAAATGCGAAAATACGCATTTTCGAGGCCTAAAAACTCATATTTAAATTAGTATTTTTGAGGTTGCCAGATACTTAAATTGAAGTTTAAACATTGAGCCTCAAGACTCTGAAGAGTGATCGCGTCTAACCTTAATTTATACCGTTGTTTTTTAATTGTTAAATATGCGTGTTTATCCGATTTTTTGCCGGTGTGGCGCGCTCTATTTCAAAAACCTCCTATTTTCCTCCGAAAATTATTTTTTCTAGATTGTTTGGGATTTTCTAAATAAAATAAGTTTCTTGACATTTTTCTCAAAAGTTAACAGTTTTAAAGTTATAAGCGATTTAAAATCCAAAAATGAGTTTTTTATTAACTTATAACTTTAAAACTATTAACTTTTGAGAAAAATGTCAAGAAACTTATTCTATTTAGAATATCCCAAAAAATCTAGAAAAAATAATTTTCGGAGGAAATAGGAGATTTTTGAAATAGAGCGCGCCGCGCCGGCAAAAAAATCTGATAAACACGCATATTTAACAATTAAAAAACAACGGTATAAATTAAGGTTAGACGCGATCACTCTTCAGAATCGAAGCTGAATGTTTAATCATCAATTTAAGTATCTGGTAACCTCAAAAATACTAATTGAAATATGAATTTTTAAGCCTCGAAAATGCGTATTTTCGCATTTTTCAGATTTTAAATCGCCTATAACTCGAACACTATTAATTTTTGGGAAAAATTACAAGATACCTTTTTTGTTTAGAATAACCCAAAAACCCTAAAAATATATAATAATAAAAATGCGAACTGAATAAAAATGGTATACATTTTTATTTTATAGTCGTATTACTCCGTAGAGTAAGTGCACACCTACATTGGATCCGATTTTCTCCGATCAGATCAGATCAGATCAGATCCGATCCGATCCGACAGGCGGTGCCTACATAGGGCTTTTCATTCATCATTTGTTTCGAGCTTCTGTCATGTGTCACATAATAATAATTTATCTACGTCATACGTTATTGGTATATAAACAATACAAACCAAAGACGTATGGCGTAGATATATCAATATTATGTGACACATGACAGAAGCTCGAAACAAATGACAGTCGATGAAAAGCCCTATTGGATCCGTCTTTCTCCGATCAGATCAGATCCGATCAGACCGGTTTTCCGGCGAGGGTGCCTACATTGGTTCAGTAATCTTCCGACCACCGACAATAAGTTGCGATGAAGTGTTGAGATGATGACATTGAATATATTTAAACATGTTAGCTTGCAACCCCCAACTTGCAACCCCCAACTTGCAACCAACTTGCAACCAGTTTGCAACCAGTTTGCAACCAGTTTGCAACCAGTTTGCAACCAACTTGCAACCAGTTTGCAACCAGTTTGCAACCAACTTGCAACCAATTTGCAACCAACTTGCAACCAATTTTCAACTAAAATTGCAACTCAACTTGCAACCAATCGGAATGAAACCAAACACTTCTCGATGAGAATAGGAGAAGCTACTCCCGACGTCGGCCGATATCGGATCTGATCTGATCTGATCGGATCGGAGAAAAACGGATCCAATGTAGGCACTCCCATTTAATACTATGGGTTTATTTTTTATTCCGACGTCGGCCGACGTCGGATCTGATCTGATCTGATCGGATCGGAGAAAAACGGATCCGATGTAGGCACCCCCATTTAATACTATGGGTTTATTTTCTATTCCGACGTCGGCCGACGTCGGATCTGATCTGATCGGAGAAAATCGGATCCAATGTAGGTGCGGCCTAACTAGGTGCATTTTTCCGTTGGAACTTTACCAGCTGCAGACGGGGGATGTGAATTGCATAGTGTAGAATTCCTTCCCTCTCGTCTTCACTGCAGCATCCATTTGACTTGCAAATTGTAGAAGTCTTGGAGGTGTCACCAGGAAAGTGTACCAATAAGTTTTCAATTTAAAAATCTTTTAGTAATATTTTTAATATTTTCAATATTAATAATTTACTATTAGGATTGAAAACTACTTCGTCTAAAAATATATGTTCCGGAGCAAAAAAACGTGATCTTTTGTATTTGTTTAAAAATAGTTATTTATGAAACAGTTCGTGAAGTATGCTTTTTGCGAACGCACGCGATATTTAGAGCACGAGCGACAGCGGAGCGAGTGCTATACATCGCGTAAGTTCGCAAAAAGTACTTCATGCACAGTTTCATACAATATTTTCTCTACTCTACCATAAACAAATAAAAAAACTGTAACTCTTCGTCACTGGAATTCATTTCTATTCTACAATTTTTAGAACTTTGACATTTAAAAATTCTAACTTCTTTCAAACCACAAAACTGTAAAAACTTTTGTCGTAATTTATTGCTCATTATGTCATCACCATGACAACGCCAAAGTTAAGGATATTTGATTATATGAAAGTGTGTTAAAAACAGTGCGAAAAAGTAAGTCCCATTTAAAATACATTGTTACTTCACGCTCACTTTAAACACTTCACGCACTGCTATCTATAATGACAGTTTTCACAAACTAAAAACTTACACACAATATAACATAGAGTGGATAAAATTGTTTAAACAATTTCTGCCCAAAAATTCCGCCCGGTGCTCTTCAGATTTGTTTAAAGGGGACATTTTTGAATAGGATTTGACAAAGAAACCGAATCAAAAATTTTTTCAGACGGGAGCGGTCTCACTACATGGACCAAAGAAATCAAACTTGTTTGGTTTCGCCGCTTTGCTCTTTGCTAGCACTCTGTGCACCTCCGTTTGCCAGTATGAGTTTGATTTCTCCGCTTTGCTCTTTGCTCTTTGCTCTTTGCTCTTTGCTCGTCCACTCTGAACGTACGCTAAGGTAAACGAATTTATCGACTTGCTCAAGTTTGGTATGATCTACATATAGACGGTTTTATATTCTCTTGTTCTCTTGTTTACGTATTACAAGTATTTTAATTTTTCGTATGTTCAGATCCAGACCTGCCTCCTTAAAACTCTCAACGACGCTATCAAGTAGTGTTTGCAGATCTTCTTGACTAGAAGCGAGGAGTTAGCACTGTATTATTCGCAAAATGCAAATTATTATTGATGACTTCACCGTTCACAAGTATTCCTTGTTTTAGTGCATTTCTGAAAATTTTTTCAGAGTAAATGTTAAAAAGCAAAGGTGACAAGAGGCATCCCTGTCACACCCCTCTTTTAATATTAAGAGCCTTTGATTTCACACCGTCTACTAAAACTGATGTTGTTTGGTTCCAATATAAAGCATTCAAACGTATCTGCCGTCCAAGCCAACGTGTTTTAGAATTTTGGCAATAACTGGTGGTGGGAATTACTCACATAGAGGATAGAAAAAAAATCGGATTTTTTGGTAAACGTACCCGAAACAAAAACAAACAAAAGTCGTGTTTTTACCATTATTGAAGAAGATAAAATTAATAGATTAAAGAGATTACATGTTACCATGTGGTTGTTAAGAAAAACATTTTTTCTGACCTATAGACAACTTTACAGTAGTGTATAACCAGTTGGAAAAAACACATTTAGAAAAATCTCCTTCATCATTGCAAAACATCTGGATTAAGCGATCCTGACCAGTATAATACAGGTCACTTTCTGCGCCAAACATCCTCAACTTTTCTGGCGGACACTGGAGCCAGTATGACAACGTTGAAGCAGCATGGTGGATGGAAGAGTACGTCAGTTGCTAAGAAATATACAGAGGCAGTATATCTTTAAAAAATGAGAGTTTTGGGATGCTGTTAAGTATACTTTCTGGATCTAGCTTTTCCTTACATACACTTGATACGCAGACAATGAAATATAAATCAACATTTCCTGCTGGTAATCTATCATCACAGGATAATAAATGTTATTAAGAAGTTATCATTTTTTTTTTGTCTTTATGCCTGTGTCTGTCATAAAGTGCACTTTATGCCCACAATGAGCATACCTAAACCTTTATGCAGTTAGTAACTAAGCACTAGAAATACAATAACAAACTGTGACATAAAAAAATTAAAGTAGATGATTAGTAGAATAGTTTTACATACAAATTAGTTGTATACCAAGTCATAAATGGTTTAAACTGTAGCCAAATTAGCAAAATACAAGTAAAACTTAATACCAGCAATTCTATTGCTGGAATCAAATCCTATGGTTCTAATATATTATTAATATGGGTATTTCAAATCCGCAGATTGTGTGCTATTTTTTTATAAACGGAATGGCACCCCCACATCGTGTTTTTCAGTTATTGCTCTATAACTCCAAAGATTATAGCTTTACACCAAAACCACCCGAATAAAAGTTCACCGAAATTAAATTCTGCACAGATACATGCTTTCCCGATTTTTTTTCCAACAAAATCTTTAATTTTCAACTAAAATTTTAGGTAAGTAATTATTTATCAATAATTAAATAACTCGGTGATAAAAAGCCCTTTATATTTCCAGAAGCTGATGGAAATTGAATGAATAATTTATTATAATTAAATTGTTAATTAACAGTTTACGGTCGCAATAATAACCGCAATAATTATGATACATCAGAACAACTTTACTATAATTTTTGTATAAAAGGACACTATACCTATCCAACGTACTTTACAGAAATGAAATTGGTCTATTTAAGCGGCCTCAGAAATATTTTAAAATTATAAATAATTTTCTGTTTTAAAAACGAATTGAAAACTCGACAACTCTTAAATTAAATTAAATTTTATTAAATTATAAAAACGCTGTTGGAAAAAACGCGGCCAGACGCTTCCTTTTTAAATAAAAAACGTTTAATTTCAATGAGTGTTTCCTGAAATACAACCAGTCAAAGTTGACCGGCATGTGCGGCGAAGTTATAAACAATAGGATGGTAATTTTCGAACCATAACCTTTTTATTTCGGTTCTCTTTCTTCACACACATTTGCATATATTTAAGAGACGGATAAGATATATGATAATCATAAAATCGATCGGTATTACGGGTGAAAAATACCAAAAATACCAAAATTCCATTCAAAAATTAGGTTAAAGATAACATAATCTTAAAGCTAAAAATCGGTGTAAGTAAAAATATATATGTTCTCGACCTCCCACGGAGCAATTTTCTTCATTTTTTTTCCCCAGTAACTCGAATAGGGCCACCTAACTAACGCATTACTAAATATTAAAGTTGCTTTTGTTTCTTTATAATAAATTAATTTATTTAACAACAACTTTTAATTTAAAATATAAAGGAAAAGATTCCTCTAATTGGCTGTATACCATAATAAAAAACTTACTAAGGAAGTAAAACTTCACTTGTAGGTAGATGGTATATAATTTTATTAAAATTTGTATCTAAAATGATCCAAATTGGATTGAAGTGGGTACATATATAGTACAAAAAACACACAAACGTTTTCGGACCAATCAGTCCATCATCAGGTAGAAACTTTAGATCCAAAATAGTTGGAACTAGCTACAAAGTTATGTCAAAAGACCTTAATACGGTCCCTAATTAGTGTACGGTCCTGGTAAAGTGACAGTGAGGTCGATTTGAATCTGCTCCGCAATTTAGCTTCAAAATTACTGAGGTATTGCGAACAGATAAATCACCAAAGTCTTACAAAGTGTAAATAAGTGAATTAAGTAATTTAGAGTGTAAACTAAACAAGAATTTTAAAAGTAAGATCCAACCATTATTAACCTTACCTAGTTTTAATAAAAATATATTTTAAATTACTAACAGTAAAACAACAATTATCATTAAGTTTTTTGGCACTGATAAGAAGTCACGGTCCGCTGGGGCGACTAGCCGTTGCTTCTTTTCGCAGTGTTAATGACTAATAGATAAATTAAAGTTTTTTGCACCTATCGAAAAATACAGAGTCGAAATATTATTGTTGATATAAATAAATAACCGATAATTAAACAATTTTTAAATAATTTTAAAAGTAAAATAAAAATTTAAAAATTAAATAATTAATAAATAAAATAACAATAATATTAATACATAGTAATAAGTAAATACAGAATTAGGTCTCTAAATAAAAAAACAATGAGTGAGCATAGAAGCGAAACTGGAAGCGAGGTAGAAACAGACGAAGAAACTAAACGGAAGAGAACGGAAGGAAACGATGACAGTTTTGAAAGAAGTAAAAAAGCAAAGAGAACACAACAGAAAAATGAAGCAGACAAAGATACAAATGCAGCCATGAATAGAATGATGAAAGAACTCATGGAGAAAAATGAAGAAATGATGAATGAAATAAAATAGGTCAGGAATGAACAAGCCGAAAACAATAAGCAATTAATGGAAATGAGGCAAGAGAATCAGAACTTGAAAAGAGAAGTAAAGCAACTACAGGAAAGAATCGAATACATAGAAAAATACAGTAAGAAGAAAAACCTGATAATATCAGGATTAAAAATGGACACAAACGACGATAGAAACATTAGAGAAGAAACGGAAAACTTCCTATTCAGAGAACTGCAAGTTAAAGTGAAATTAAGGAACGCCACAAAAATTGGAGAGAATCTCTGTGTTATAGAAACGGAAACAATGACTGAAAAAATGGAGATATTGAAAAACAAGAGAAAATTAAAAAACCACAACGAACGCATTTACATAAACAGTGACCTAACGATGAAAGAAAAAGAAATACAGAAACAATTAAGCAAGGTGGCGAAAGAAGAATAAGGAAAAAGGAAAAATGGCAAGAATTGGATACAAAAAGTTAATAGTAGACGGTAGAGAATGGAGATGGGATGAAGAGAAGGAGCAGCTATACGAAATAAAAAAAGGAGAAGCTGCACCAGGGGGGTCAAAAAAGTAAAAAATAATAATCAACATGAGAAAAATGGTAACGACATGGCTACAATAAGGACGATGAATTCGGAAAAAGGAAAAAAAGATAAGAAAGGAAATAAACAAATTGAAAATGTACTGAAAGCGGGCACATGGAATGTAAGAGGGACCTACGATGAAGGAGCATTAAGAAATTTAGATAAAATACGAGAGAAATATAGAATCGAAATAATGGCCTTGCAAGAGACCAAGCAACTAGGAAGTGAGATAGTAAAAGTTGGGAAAAGTACCCTTTTTAAAAGCGGCGGGCCAAATAGATACCTGGGGACTGGTTTTATAGTATCAGACAGAATAAGGCGAGTAGTAACTGACTTCCAAGCAATATCAGAAAGACTGTGCTATTTAAGATTTCGCGGGAAGTATAGAAAAATTAGCCTAATTAATGCACATGCTCCTACAGAAGAGAAAGACATGGAAACAAAAAATGAGTTCTATGAACAACTCGGTGAGCTAATTGGGAAAATACCAAAATATGATATAAAAATAATTGTCAGAGATATGAATGCGAAAGTAGGAAGAGAAAAAATTTATATGAATATAACAGGAGGTAAAAGCCTACATAAAGAAAGTAATGAAAATGGCAAAAAAATAATAGAACTTTCAATGGAACATAACCTTAAGATAGTAAGTACACAATTTGATCATAAAGATATACACAAAATAACCTGGATCTTTCCTGATGGAAAAACGAGAAACCAAATAGACCATGTCCTCATTGAAAGAAAACACAACAAATCTGTGACTGATTGTAGAAGTTACAGAGGAGCAGACGCGGATAGCGATCATATATTGACAATAGTCAAACTTAAGCAAGAAATTCCCAAGCTAACAAGAAACGGAACACAACGGAAAAAATACCAATTAGAGCGACTCCAAAATAAAGAGGTAGCAAAAAGAACAGAGGAAGAGATAAACAAGAGATTGGAAAGAAACACGACCGGGAACCTAGAAGAGGAATGGGAACAAATACAAGCAGCTGTGATAGAAGCGGCAGACCTTAGCATTGGGAAAGCAGAAAAAGAAAATAGAGAACAATGGTTTGATGAGGACTGCAAAAGAATTCTAGAGCAGAGAAACAACGCAAAAATGGAAAATATTAGAAAAAACACAGAAAAAAGTAACGAGTACTATAAAGAAAAGAGAAGAGCAGCTAAGCGATTATGTAGGCAAAAGAAGAGAAAAGCACTGGAAAAGAAACTAGAAATAATAGAAGAAAACTATGTCCAAAAAGAAGTTAAAAATTTTTATCAAGGAGTAAAAAAAACACGAGGGACTCAAAATAAATGCATAAAGTTTTGCAGAAATAAAGATGGTATGTTGCTGGGAGCCAAGACAGAAAAATTGAATAGATGGGCAGAATACTTCGGAGAATTATTAAACGATAAAACCCAAACAAAAACAGAAATGCAACAGCGAGGGCAAGAAAGCGAACAACAACAAATACAAGAAGCGGAACCGCAACAAACACAAGCACCGACAGAAAGGGAGATAATAACAGTAATAAAGGACCTAAAAAATAATAAAAGTGCCGGAGAAAGCGGAGTACCAGCAGAGATATTAAAGGTAGGAAGAAATATACTATACTCTTACTGCAGCAAAAAATAGCTGGACTTATAAAGAAAATATGGGACAACGAAAAAATGCCGGAAAATGGAGCAATGGAACACAGCACTCATCTGCCCAATTCACAAGAAAGGTGATAAGACCATATGTGAAAAATACAGAGGAATCGCACTGTTAGAAGTTTTGTACAAGGTATTAGAAAAATTATAAACTAGATTGAAAGCTTATGAATCAGAGATAATAGGAGAATACCAGGCTGGTTTCAGACAGGGAAGAGGAACAACCGATCAAATTTTTTTGCTAAAGTTATTGCAAAACAATAGTTATGAACAAAATCTAGGATTACATATGCTCTTTATCCATTTTAAACAGGCTTACGACTCAATCTCACGAAACGGGCTATACGAAGCAATGAGAGCACTAGGAATATCAGAGAAACTGATACGATTAGTTAAAATGACGTTAACCAACACAGTCAATAAAGTCATGATAGAAGGCAGTTTTTCAAATCAGTTTAACGTCAACAGAGGATTAAAACAAGGGGACCCCCTGTCAACAGACTTATTCAATCTAGTACTAGAAAATATAATTAGAGGAGCCAATATCCAGACAAGCGGCACGATTCTTAACAGAAGACAACAGTGTATAGGCTTTGCAGATGACTTGGTGTTTCTGACGCGTTCAAGAATAGAACTTCAAAAAATGTTCAAGCAATTTGAAGAAGAAGCAAAAAAATATGGCCTGACTATAAACCAAGGAAAAACCAAGTATATGGAAATGAGAGGAGAAAATGCTGAAGAAAATAAGTGGATTACTCTAAGGAAAATTACAGAGATTATCAATTTGAGAAGGTAACTGAATTTGAATACCTTGGAGTCACAGTTACAAATAGAGGAGACGAAGAGAGAGAGATAGATAAACGGTTGTTAAAAGGTAGCAAAGCAGTAGGTTCATTAAACGCACTGTTGAAGGCAAAAAACGTGTCCAGGGCAGCCAAGATCCGAGCGTATGAAACAATAGTGAGACCAACGGTGCTGTATGCATGTGAAACTTGGACAATGAACCAGAAAGTAGAAAAGAAGCTAGAGATTTGGGAGAGAAATATATTGAGAAAAGTTTTTGGTGGTATAAAGGAGGATAACGGGGAATGGCGCAGAAGAACAAACCAGGAGCTAATGGAGATGTATAAGAAACCTAAAATAACTCAGAAAATCAAGGCAGAGAGAGTTAGATGGTTGGGCCATGTTTTACGAATGCCACAAGAAAGAAGCGTCCTAAGAGTTTTATCAGCAGGAGAACAAGGGAAGCAAAGAAGAGAGAGACCACGAAGGAAGTGGTTTGATGCCGTCCGGACTGACCTAGAAGAAATGGGTACAAGAGGCTGGAGAGGACAAGTACAGGACCGCAAAAAGTGGAAGAAATTAGTCAAGACTATCGAAGCCAAGGGCCTCTAAGACCTGTAGGGCTGTTATATATATAAATGTTAAAAAGCAAATGTGACAAGAGGCATCCCTGTCGCACTCCTCTTTTAATATTAAGAGCCTTTGATTTCACACCGTCTACTAAAACTGATGTTATTTGATTCCAATATAAAGCATTCAAACGTATCTGCCGTCCAAGCCAACGTCTTTTAGAATTTTGGCAATAACTGGTGGTGGTAATTACTCACATAGAAGATAGAAAAAAATCGGATTTTTTGGTAAACGTACCCGAAACAAAAACAAACAAAAGTCGTGTTTTTACCATTATTGAAGAAGATAAAATTAATAGATTAAAGAGATTACATGTTACCATGTGGTTGTTAAGAAAAACATTTTTTCTACAACCACTATTCAAAGTGCACTTTTCTGCACGGATTTATGTTAGCAAACTTGATATTTTCTCACAGTATAAGATATTTGACATTAGTGTGCAGAAAAGTGACGTTTCTGTGCCGCAAAGTGACGTTTCTGTGCCGCAAAGTTCTTTTCTGCACAGTTGACTACCTCATTCTGAGTAACGTTATATTCTGTTTACATCCGTGGACTACCGCATTCTGAGTAACGTTATATTCTGTTTACATCCGTGGTTAAACTTTAGACAAATATATAACCTATAAAACAATTATTATATTTAACTATAGCATAGAAACTAAATTATGGATGTTACAACTGTTTTATTTTACAATTTTATTCTTATTAAACATTTTATAATTATCAAATAACCAATAAGGATTTAGCAACCTGTGCAAGAGACGTCGAATGAAGTAGGTTTTGTGTAAATCCGTGACTGCATAAATATAATGTCAATAATGTGTAATAATTGTTTAAATTTAAACAAATTAAGGCAGTGCATTAATTTTTTAACTGATTTCTGTGCAATTTATTTAGGTATAAGGAATTTAAATTGATTAGTAGGTATTAATTAAATACAGTTTAAAATTTATCACATAGGTATCTATTATAATTAATCGTCGTTTGGAAATTGTGATTTTTATTTTTAAGAAAAACTGTGCTTGTAGAAAAAGTATAGTGTGAAACACGTGCAGAAAGGTAATTTCTCACTCGTTTGAATTGCGGCACTCGCTTGCACTCGTACCGCAACTTTTCAAACTCGTGAGAAATTAGTACCTTTCTGCACTTGTTGCACAATATACTATTTTCTGACCTATAGACAACTTTACAGTAGTGTATAACCAGTTGGAAAAAACATATTTGGAAAAATCTCCTTCATCATTACAAAACATCTGGATTAAGCGATCCTGACCAGTATACAGGTCACTTTCTGCGCCAAACATCCTCAACTCTTCTGGCGGACACTGGAGCCAGTGTGACAACGTTGAAGCAGCATGATGGATGGAAGAGTACGTCAGTTGCTAAGAAATATACAGAGGCAGTGTATCTTTAAAAAATGAGAGTTTAGGGATGCTGTTAAGTATACTTTCTGGATCTAGCTTTTCCTTACATACACTTAATACGCAGACAATGAAATATAAATCAACATTTCCTGCTGGTAATCTGTCATCACAGGACAATAAATGTTATTAAGAAGTTATCATTTTTTTTTGTCTTTACCCCTGTGTCTGTCATAAAGTGCACTTTATGCCCACAATTAGCGTAACTAAACCTTTATGCAGTTAGTAATTAAGCACTAAAAATACAATAACAAACTAATGTGACATAAAAAAATTAAAGTAGATGATTAGTAGAATAGTTTCACATACAAATTAGTTGTATACCAAGTCATAAATGGTTTAAACTGTAGCCAAATTAGCAAAATACAAGGAAAACTTAAACCAGCAATTTTATTGCTGGAATCAAATCCTATGGTTAAAATATAATATTAATATGGGTATTCCAAGTCCGCAGATTGTGTGCTATTTTTTTATAAACGGAATGGCACCCCCACATCCTGTTTTTTCAATTATTGCTCTATAACTCCAAAGATTATAACTTTACACGAAAAACACCCGAATAAAAGTTCACCGAAATTAAATTCTGCACAGATACATGCTTTCCCGATTTGTTTTTCCAACAAAATCTTTAATTTTCAACTAAAATTTTAGGTAAGTAATTATTTATCAATAATTAAATAACTTGGTGATAAAAAACCCTTTATATTTCCAGAAGCTGATGGAAATTGAATGAATACTTTATTATAATTAAATTGTTAATTAACAGTTTACGGTCGCAATAATAACCGCAATAATTATGATACATCAGAATAACTTTACTATGATTTTTGTATAAAAGGGCACTATACATATCCAACGTACTTTACAGAAATGAAATTGGACTATTTAAACGGCCTCAGAAATATTTTAAATTTATAAATAATTTTGTGTTTTAAAAACAAATTGAAAACTCGACAACTATTAAATTAAATTAAATTATATTAAATTATAAAAACGCTGTTGGAAAAAACGCGGCCAGACGCTTCCTTTTTAAATAAAAAACGTTTAATTGCAATGAGTGGTTCCTGAAATACAACCGGTCAAAGTTGACCGGCATGTGCGGCGAAGTTATGAACAATAGGATGGTAATTTTCGAACCATAACCTTTTTATTTCGGTCCTCTTTCTTCAAACACATTTGCATATATTTAAGAGACGGATGAGATATATGATAATCATAAAAACAATCGGTATTACGGGTGAAAAATACCAAAAATACCAAAATGCCATTCAAAAATTAGGTTAAAGGTAACATATTCTTAAAGTTCAAAATCGGTGTAAGTAAAAATATGTATTTTCTCGACCTCCCACGGAGCAATTTTCTTCATTTTTTTTTTGGTTCCCAAGTAAGACGAATAGAGCATACCTAACTAACGCATTACTGAATATTAAAGTTGCTTTTGTTTCGTTATAATAAATTAATTTATTTAACAAAAACTTTTAATTTGTTTAAACAAAGATTGTTTAAATAATTATACAGATTTCAAATGAGAATATTTGTTTGGGTCCCGGTGAATTCGTAACTATATTAATCCCCATCCTAATTACAGACCAATTGGTAACTATGGCCCTCGAGTAATTTTTCGGTAACCAATCAACTACCGGTGAATTCGCAACTAAATAAATGTATAATCTTTTAGACTTGAAATAAACATATGTAAAATCACTTTGCTTTTAAATTATCAGATGGATTTAAATAATTTATCATTGCTAAACATCTAAATATTAAATTTACAATTACTTGATTAAAACCAAGCTCGTGTAGAGCTATACTTGATGGAAATAATATTTTTCTACAACCACTATTCAAAGTGCACTTTTCTGCACGGTTTTATGTTAGCAAACTTGATATTTTCTCACAGTATAAGATATTTGACATTAGTGTGCAGAAAAGTGACGTTTCTGTGCCGCAAAGTGACGTTTCTGTGCCGCAAAGTTCTTTTCTGCACAGTTGACTACCTCATTCTGAGTAACGTTATATTCTGTTTACATCCGTGGACTACCGCATTCTGAGTAACGTTATATTCTGTTTACATCCGTGGTTAAACTTTAGACAAATATATAACCTATAAGACAATTATTATATTTAACTATAGCATAGAAACTAAATTATGGATGTTACAGCTGTTTTATTTTACAATTTTATTCTTATTAAACATTTTATAATTATCAAATAACCAATAAGGATTTAGCAACCTGTGCAAGAGACGTCGAATGAAGTAGGTTTTGTGTAAATCCGTGACTGCATAAATATAATGTCAATAATGTGTAATAATTGTTTAAATTTAAACAAATTAAGGCAGTGCATTAATTTTTTAACTGATTTCTGTGCAATTTATTTAGGTATAAGGAATTTAAATTGATTAGTAGGTATTAATTAAATACAGTTTAAAATTTATCACATAGGTACCTATTATAATTAATCGTCGTTTGGAAATTGTGATTTTTATTTTTAGGAAAAACTGTGCTTGTAGAAAAAGTATAGTGTGAAACACGTGCAGAAAGGTAATTTCTCACTCGTTTGAATTGCGGCACTCGCTTGCGCTCGTACCGCAACTTTTCAAACTCGTGAGAAATTAGTACCTTTCTGCACTTGTTGCACAATATACTATTTTCTACGAGCGTGCAAAAATGTCTACTTTCACGCACGCATTGTAGTTTAGAAAGTTTCACTTTTCCGCACGCGTGTTACTTTTCCGCACGCGGTTTTTACTTTTCCGCACGTGTGTTAATTTAGATATGTTAATATGGCCTTAAAGTAATTATAATACATGCAATAAACTAATATTTAGATATTATTTACTAATTTATTTCAAATATATCTTATTGTGTTCCTGTTTTAATGAAATTAACGCGACAATTCGATGAAATAAAATTATTTTGACATAATATTCGAAAGTCAAATCGGTAGACAATAAAAGTCGTTTTGAATCATCGTCATGGAAACCAAGATCGTCGTCATGCTAACTAATTATATTGAAAGTTTGGTTTTGGCAACCTTGTCAAAGAATTAATTTGTGTATGTATTTTCATATTAATTAAATTAATTATTTAAGATTTGGTGATTTTTTAAAGATTCTTAGAAAAAATATTGTTCCTAACTCTGGCAGAAAGTCTCTTTTCCGCACTCGACTGCTTGCCGAACTCTCGCTTCGCGTCGTTCGGCAAACTGCAGTCGCGTGCGGAAAAGAATCACTTTCTGCACTTGTTAGGAAAATAACTATGTATTATAACACGTGTTAGTGAAACACTATAATATTTTTTATTATTTTATTAAGATATTTAAATTTTTGCTATTTTTTATAGGTACATAATTTAATACAAATACAATGTTTTTAAGCAAACCAAGAAACATTCGGTTTAGATTTAAGGTATTAGATTTAATCAATGGTTTCGAATTCACCTGAAGAAAGTTTCGAGTTGGCAGGTCAGGTAATAGAAAAGTTACGAATTGGCCGGTGTACATTTTGATTTGAAAATTTTTGTCATTAAAAATTACAAGTTGGCGTGTGTCCGTTTGTTTTTTAAACGTTAAAAGGTACACTTTTGGTAAGTTTCTTTTAAGTCTACAACTGGAAAACAAAACGTAGTTTTATTTTGTTGTAAACAAATTAATTTATTATAACAAAACTAAAGCATTATTGGCCCTTAGTAATGTGTGCGTCAGTTAGGTGGCTCTACTCGAGTTACTTGGAAATAAACAATGAAGAAACATGAAGAAAATTGCTCCGTCGGAAGTCGAGAAAGTACATTTTTTTACTTATACCGATTTTGAACTTTAAGATTACATTTTCTGTAACCTAATTTTTGATTTGAATTTTAGTATTTTTGGTATGTTTCACTCGTAATACCGTTTTTTAAATGATTATAATATATCTTATCAGTCTCTTAAAGATATGAAAATGTGTGTGGAGAAAGAGACCCGAAATAAAAACGTGAGGGTTCAAAAATTACCGTCCTATTGTTTATAACTTCGTCGTACATGTCGGTCAATTTTGACCGGTTGTATCTTAGGAACCACTCATCACAATTAAACCTTTTTTCTCTTAAAAGAAGCGTCCTGCCTCGTTCTTTTCAATACTGTTTTCATAATTTAATTTAATCTAATAGCTGTCGAGATACTCCATTTGTTTATAAACCAAAAAATTGTTTATAATTTTAAAACACTCCTGAGGCCACCTAAATATTCAAATTTGAATTCTGTAAAGTACGTTAGATATTATGATAGGTTAGATAGGTATGTCACCAAGTTATTTACTTATTGATAAATAATTACTTTTTTAAAACCTTCGCTGAAAATTAATGATTTTGTTCCAAGGAAAATTTTCGTTAAAAAAAATCGGGAAAAACATGTCTCTATGTAGAATTTAATTACGGTGAATTTGTATTTGGATGTTTTTGTTGTAAAACTAAAATCTTATAGATCAATAATTAAAACCACTATTTGGGAGCGCCATTTTGTTTACAAAAAATAGCACACTATCTGTGGACTTTGCATTCCTATATTATTAATATACAGGGTAGAGAGAAAGTATGGAAATACGGTTATTTCTCGGAAACCGCTCGAACGATTTTTATAAATTTTGGTGGATAGGGATGTCTTAATGCGGCCGATATTATAGTTGTAATTACATTGTTGTCAAATCTTTCGTTTTTCTGGAAATTTAATGAACTTTCTTATTTTAAATCAAACACCCTGTATATTTTCTGCGTTTTGAAGTCCTTAAGAAATACTGATTATTTTTCATGTTATGTTCCCTATACATAAATGCCATAATTTCGGAGTTATTGCTACATTTATTAAAAAAAAAATTTAACAATAATTTATAAAAATCAATTTTTGCGGCCCAGATAGACATTATTTTAGGTTCTTTGGATCATTGGGAACAAAACAGGTCTTTTGTAATTTTTCTCAAAAGTTAATCGTTTCAGAATAAATAAACAATTTAAAACTGAAAAAATCGAAAAATAACGATTTTCAAGGTACAAAAACACAAGTAAAAAAATCATTTTTAAAATTACGAAGTACCTAAATTCAAGCTCAAAACTTTTTCTATCAAATCCCTATAAGAATTTTTGGCATTTTATTCTAAAACATTGTTTTTTTTTAATTGTTAATTAAGCTCATATGAGAGGACGGGCTATTGGGCTGCATTAACAACTAAAAAATAATGTTTTAGAATGAAATAAGACCAAATCACTTATCGGCATCTGATAAAATAAGGTTTGACCTTGAATTTAGGCACTTGATAGTTTAAAAAATAATATTTTTTACTTATGTTTTTGAACCGAGAAAATCGTCATTTTTCGATTTTTTTCAGTTTTAAATTGTTTATAACTCGGAAACAATTAGCTTTTGGGGAAAATTACGAAAGACCTTTTTTGTTCCCAATGACCCAAAGAACCTAAAATAATATCTACTCGGTCCAAAAAAATAAATTTTTATAAATTGTTAAAAAAAATTATTTTAATAAATGTAGCAATAACTCCGAAATTATGGCATTTAGTTATAGGGAACATAACATGAAAAATAATCAGTATTTCTTAAGGACTTCAAAACGTAAAAAATATACAGGGTGTTCTATTTAAAATAAGAAAGTTCATTAGATTTCCAGAAAAACGAGAGATTTGACAATAATGTAATTACCACTATAATATCGGCCGCATTAAGACATCCCTACCTACCAAAATTTATAAAAATCGTTTGAGCAGTTTCCGAGAAATCACCGTACTTCCATACTTTTTCGCTACCCTGTATAATCATAAGATTCGATTCCAGCAATAAAATTGCTGGTAAATAATATTCCCAAAAATGGCCTATTCTCCGATAATCTGCCCAAACTATTAATAATTTATTATATTACAGGATACAAAAAATTTATTTGTTTATTAATTTATTTTTTGGTAAACTATTTCTGAAATTATTCTGGAATTATTTTGAAAATTACATTTCTTTAAAACGTTAAATCAATTTTAACTCTCAGTTAAAAATATACTGAAATATTTCAATCGATTTTATATATAGTAGTATATCATTGATTATACGAGATATTGAAGGGCTGATCCAACATGTCATAGGCAATGCCCAGATTCGGTTTCACATTGTTTGCATGACAATTGGTTAAACGACACCGCAGAGGCTCACCAGAATACAATGTCGTCACGAACATTATGCTCAATGGATATCCCCGTACTTTTGTGATTGATATTTTATTGATCATGTTCTTTCCAGATGGCTTTGGGCATGTCGATGAAACAATACCTAATTGAAAGTATATAGGGGGTAATCATACATTCTCATATGTGAAATGTTGCAATAAAATTGTGTTTGAACTAGGAAAGTTTTGGGGTAGTTCTGATTTCTTTCATTATATATGGATTTTGGGCTGCTGAATCCGAATATGTGGTTTGCGGACAAAATTTCGTGACGGAACATTAACAAAATCGCGAAAAAAGCGAAAAATTTCAGCTTTTTCCCGCTTTTTTGCGCAAACCTCGAAAACTATTAACTTTTAGTAAATGCTCTGTTAACAGAAATTAAAGTACTTAAAATTATCTACAAATATCACTATTTACTTTTTTTTCAGACGAACCGTTCGGTCTACAGTGCAAGTTGAAAATTGCCTATTTTTAACGGTCTTGGCAAAACCCACTTTTTACATTCCAAAACTTTATTTTTTATTAGAATGCTGTCATTTGATAAATTTCTCCTAGATTTCTGTACAAATAATAAATGTTAGTTCATATGTATGGTATGTCTCTTGTGACAGCTTCCACGAGTCCATTCAGTCCTAAGAGGCAGGGAATGTCAATGCTTTTCCCTTAGAACCACAGAAGATCAGGCACAGATGAAGTCACAGTGTCAGTTGGTGTGAACATTTCCTTCGGATCAGTTATCTTGATTTCTGATAAACTTCGACGTTTTGTCCTTTTAAAATGAATTAGTTGAACAGCTCCCTGACTTCCATAAACCTCAGGCGCGGGTTTCTTCTTTATCCGAGGAATGGATTGCTTAGGAGCTACTGCATGTTTTGGTGCAATACAAGAAATGCCACATATGACGTGAATGACTATGATTGTATGTACGTTAAAATCAGCGTTATCGTACACAAACACGGCAGGTAAATTTTCTGCGGATCGCCTGCGAATGCTGACACTTCCAGGCAAACAGCTTCTGTATGGGATGAACAAAATCCCAAAGGAGAAACTACATCAACCTATTTTCTTGAGCCGTACTTTTTGTAGAGAAAACGGCCAACCCTGCAAGAAATGGTGAGACCAACTATCTGGGCCTTACTGCCGCTACAAGACTTTGAGCAAGCGCGTTGCTTATCTGGAAGTGTCAGCAATCGCAGACGATCCGCAGGAAATTGACCAGCCGTGCTTTATACAACAGGTGTACGAAAACGCTGATTTTAACCCTTTCTATGCCAGGCCTTAATTTGCATGTTGGTCCTCAATCCCAAAGGTTTTTTCATGCTTAGAGTCCCATTGTCTTATATACGTCGCATATAAATAAACAAATAAATGACCAAAACCTGTTTTTTAATGAAACTTAAAAAAAAATAATGTAATGTAAATTAGCATTAAAAGTTTTCTTTTGTGTGGTACACCTCAAAACATGACACTACGCAAAGGCCGACTCCGCATCTTGCACACATGTATCTCGATTCGCTTCTTTTTTTCTGGTCTGTTCTATGGCTACAAACGCTTCACCTTCTAGCAGCTACCTATAAGCGTTGCCACTAGTGTTACAATATAGCATATAATATAAATATGACCTGTCTTAGGTGCCAACATTTTGAGGCTTTGGGAACAATAATCTAACATTTTCGGGCATATTTCTACGGCATTGGAACACCAATGAGTCTAAAATTTTATAAGCAACGCATATTTTCGGCTTTGGTAAATTGAGACCATAACACCTTGAACGTATATATACGGCGGCTGGGAATACAGACCCACTTTTTCAAAAACACATATATGCAGCGTTGGGACAGAAAGGGTTACGTACATACAATCGACGGATACCACACTTTTTACGTCATGGGTGGCATTTCTTGTATTGCACCAAAACATGCAATAGCTCCTAACCAATCCATTCCTCGGCTAAAAACTAAACCCGCACCTGAGGTTTATGGAAGTCAGAGAGCTGTTTAACTAATACATTTTAAAAGGACAAAACCTCAAGGTTTATCAGAAATCAATATCCGAAGGGAATGTTCACACCAACTGAACCTGTGACTTCATCTGTGCCTGATCTTCTGTGGCTCTAAGGGAAAAGCAGAGACATTCTCGGTATTTTAGGATGGAATCGATTTATGCAAGCTGTGAGAAGAGACGTACCATATTCATATTATGAACTAACATTTAATATTTGTCCAGAAAACTAGGAGAAATTTATCAAATAACAGCATTCTAATAAAAACTACAGTTTTGGAATGTAAATAGTGGGTTTGCCGAGACCGTTAAAAATTGGCAATTTTCAACTTGCACTTTAGACCGAACGGTTTGTCTGAAATAAAAAGTAAGTAGTGATACTTGTAGATAATTTTAAGTATTTTAATTTCTGTTCACATATCATTTACTAAAAGTTAATAGTTTTCAAGATTTGAGTAAGAAAGCGGAAAAAAGCTGAAATTTTTCGATTTTTTCGCGATTTTTCCAATGTTCCGGCAAGAAATTTTGTCCGCATACCTCATATTCGGATTCAGCAGCCCAAAATCCATATATAATGAAAGAAATCTGAACTACCCCAAAACTTTTCCACTAGGGAGCTTGTAGAGTACAAATGAACTGAATCAAAATTAATTCACAATTTTTTATTTTACAAAAAGCAAATTAAAAATTTTGCAAGCGACGAATAATGTGATTACCAATATTTTATCGCCGATATAATATTAAGAGCAACGACTGTCAAACTCAATAAGTAGCGAAGTGGACAGTGGAAACGGATGGAATCCTTTTCGCACTGTGACACATGAAGGTTTCAGTAAAAAATGTGGAGAAATGAAAGGCACATGTTTATACTATTCCATGTAATAGTCCTGTCGCCAGTGGGGGTACAACGGCCTCCTTAATTCAGATGGACTTACCCAAGTTTTTTTATGTATTTTGACTCGTAGAACACGAATTTTTTGGGTAACAGTCGATCCGGATGTCGATAAGATTGTTATAAACAAAGAACTTGAGGAATCATGTAACAGCGATTTTTCGCAAAACAAAATACGTTTTTGTATTTTTTGGGCTATTCTAAGCAAAAAATGATTTTACAAGTTTTTTCTTAGGATGCATAGTTTTCGACATAAACGCGGTTGAACTTTCAAAAAATCGAAAAATTGCAATTTTTTAACCCGAATCACTTTTGATTGAAAAATAAGATAGCAATTCTGCTTATCGCATTTGAAAGTTCAAGTCAATTTCTATCGGTTTTGATTACTTTCATTAATAAAAATTAATTTTTTTATTGTTAAACAAAGCTATAAACACATAGTGATTTAATGATGTTTTCAATGCATTTCTCATTTGAAATCGAACGAGTAGGCGCGCATACATACAATCTCTACGTAGATTAAGTACATTAAAACGCATGCAATGGGCACGGGAAGCACTATGCGTTTATGGCTTTGTTTAACAAATAAAAACTTAATTTTTAGCAATGCAAATAATCAAAACCGATAGAATTTGACTTGAACTTTTAAATGCAGTAAGCAGAATTGCCATTTTATTTTTTGATCAAAAGTTATTCGGGTTCAAAAATAGCAATTTTACGATTTTTTGAAAGTTCAACCGCGTTTATGTCGAAAACTATGCATCCTACGAAAAAACTTGTAAAACCATTGTTTGCTTAGAATGGCCCAAAAAATACAAAAACATGTTTTTTTTTGCGGAAAATGGCTGTTATGTGATTCCTCAAGTTCTTTGTTTATAACAATCTTATCGACATTCGGATCGACTGTTACCCAAAAAATTCGTGTTCTACGGGTCAAAATACATAAAAAAAAACTTGGGTAAGTCCATCTGAATTAAGGAGGCCGCTGTACCTCCCTGGCAACAGGACTATAATTAGCGGATATGTTTCGTTCTAAGTTTTCAGAACATCATCTGTCTTATAAGTGATAATTGCCTTTAGAAGGACATAGTTCATAACAAGAGAGACAGAAAGCAACAGGTTATAAAGCATAGAGCATAAAAACAGAGCATGGCAGAAAGTTGATTAAAAAAATGACGGGTATTAGAATTTCTATTGCCAGCCGTTTTTGAATACTTTTTTACTTGATAAAAACCTATATTGAGTTAATAACTATTAATAAATACATATTTAATTAATTTAAATGAATTATTTAATTATTTAAGCACGATTTATCCAGTAGCAAATTTTTTCAATTTTGCTTGTACAAGACCCACACAAATTTTATTTACATTTATGTATATGACAAATTTTACATGTTTTTCACTTTCACCTGCTACATCTTCTCTCTTGTTTTTTGTGGTGTTGAATCGTGGACCTTGAACAAAGAATATGTGCAGAAAATTGAAAGCATTCCAAATGTGGCTATATCGGAGAATAGCCACAAAAGAATCGGAGAGTCACAAATGAGGAGGTCCTCAGAAGAATGTAGAAGAACCGAGAGGTACCACCATCAAATCTCGAAAGTTCGAATACTTTGGACACATTATGCGAGATGAATCCATATATACCCTTCTAGAAGCCATCCTGCCAGGAAAAATATTTGGAAAACGGGGCCCAGGAAGAAGAACATCCTGCGGATAAGGTTAAAATTCCCATGATGGTCGCCAACATTCATCACGGATAGCCCCATAAAAAAATAATATGCTCAAAAATATTATATGCCTAAGTGAATACATCAATATAAGCTAGTGAAGCTACTAATATAATATAGTCGCTAACCTGGTGTATTAGCGCTATTGCAAAAGTAACTCCCATCCTATAGTGTCGATGGAGGAATTCTCTAAACTGCTTCCGCGAATTCCTCTTACCTGGTTGGTAATAATTCCTAAAGAGGTATTGAAGTCAGCATTTCAAGTTGAAGCAGAAGTACTGAGCATATCCTCAATCTCAACTTCATCTTCAGAATCGCTACCCGATGAATGTCCTTGATCAATTTTATCAGGCACATGCTCGTCTTCTTCAATATTGGATATATTTTCATCACATAACTGTACTTTATATTCATTATCTGACAAATTCTGTAGCCACTCCAATAGTTATTGCTCAGTCAAATATCGACGAGACGTGATAACAGCAGAAAAGAGAAAGATCACAATGAAAAATCAAAATACATATTGAGCACGCACTTGCAAAGAGTATACTCAAATTACCTAATAAGAAATGTTTTCGATGCATTTTGTACACAAAATAAGTGAAAACTTCCCAGAAAAAAATAGAAAAATATGTAGAATACCCAATTTTTCTAGGTAGACATTAACTATATTCAAAATGTAATTATACTGTAAAAGCACCTGTAAAAGAGAAATTATAATCTTCAAATAAATATTAAAGTCCCAAATTATAAATTTTGTAAAATAAATATGACAAAATGATGTAATACAAAGGGGCAAAAAGAGAAAGTAGTCAAAATGACTTATCTGGTGCTTCTAGGTAGACAATAGCATATCTTAAAAAGTAATTCCGCTAAGTAGCTGTAAAAGAGAAATTATAATCTTCAAATAGATTTAGGAAAAGTCATAAATTATCAAGATTCTAAAATAAATATGAATGGGTAAAACAGAGTATCAAAAATAGCAAGCAGTCAAAATGACCGCTCTGGTGCTTCTAGTGTTAAATGTAAAGTATATAATGCCTAGAACTTAAAAGCAACAAATCTAGAAGAAACTGGACCATCAGTTTACAAATTCACCAAATAAACAGGTGAATTGATTTATACAAACGTAGCAGGAAAATAACCGTATATAAATAGTGACTAAAGTTTAACCGAATTTATTCACTATTTGGCACCTTTTCAAAGAAGGCACATGGCTTGGTTTACTATCCTTATCCATTCTTTCTTACTTGCTGCATTATTGTTTTCCAGTTTGTGCTTTTCAGTTCGTCTATGCCTCTTTCAACGTATTTCTTCCACCTAGTTTTCGGTCCACCTTTCTTCTTCTTTCCTCCTATTCTTCCCGTTAGTATTCTTTTGAAAATTCTCGAGTTTGGCATCCTTTGGATATTTCTCAACCATCTCAGTCTTTGTGATTTTATGATCCCTACTATATGCGGTTTCCCATGCGTCCTGTCTGAATCTACATTTGGTCTTATTATCCACATTCCATTCCATAGCTTTCGTCTAAATATTTTCTTGGCGACTTTTCTTTCCCACACTTTCATCATGACTTGTTCGGATTTGCTCATCGTGCATTTAGCACTGGCATATAATGCTATAGGTCTTATCACTGTTTTATTTACTCTTATCCCTTCTAGATATGTTTTTATTTCTTAATCAAATAATTCCTTTCTGGTTCCTAGTCCATTCCCGAACCTTATGACTTATGACTATGATCTATTCCCTCTTCCAGTTTTTTACCTCTAACACCATGTATTATTTTCATGGGTAATTTAAGAACATGAATTATTAACCCGGCATTGGTCGCTAGGTAAATTATTACGCGAATGGTCGCGCTTGAGATTTTCTCTTACATATCCAAATTTTGCCTTTTTTAACTATTTATAATGGGAAATAAGCCACAATATTATTAAAAAATGATTTTTATTAACGTTTCAACGCCCAAATCGGGTGCCGTTGTCATAATACAAAATACTACTAACATAAACAAAAATGTTGTTGCTTAGTAAAAAAATTCTTCTAATAATTTATTTAATTTGACTCATTTATATCGGCAATTCAGATACATATGATACATTTTAAAGTAGAAGACTTTAAAATGATATTGCCAATATTAATGAGCTGCGTTCCTGGGACGACTTTACTGAAAGATAGTTCATTCGATTACATGAAATCAACCCCAACTCAAGAATATCCGTCACAAAAAAAAATCATAGCATGTGATCTGTCTTTAAAAAGACAACCATATGCAACGGTGATATTAAAATTCTCGCGTTAGAGATCTCATAGTAAATCACGAGGGGAAAACCAGGAAAAACCTCGTGATACAATCCCGACATCGTAAGTATTTGGTCTTACATAATTTACTCTCAAAATTAATACCAAATTCTGACTTTACTAAAATTTTGTTTGAATTATAAATAATATCAATAATACATGGATATATAAGTAATACTAAAATATAAAATATGTACTAACTCGACTATTGACTTACTAATTGTGGAATTTTCTTTCTATTGACTTCCTCTTTCAGTATGGGTATCCACATCCTACTGCATTTCACCGAGGAATTTGCGACACAATTTGTTTCGTTTAGCATAATTAGAGCCGCTTCTTTGATTTTTCTCTTTTTACTATCTGTTTCTTTCAGGACTATACATGAATCTCTCCACTGAACCCTATGTTCATTATCCCATGCGTGTTGACATATTTGAGATCTATCAAATTCTCTATTTTAATATAAGATTGATGTTCACTTATTCTAACGTTTAATGGTCTTGATGTTTCACCTATATAAAACTGTTCGCATTCACAAGGTATATTATAAATACAATTCTTTGTCCTTTCTTGTTCATTGTTAGGTTTAGTTTTAGATAGAATAGATCTCAATGTGTTGGTTGTTTTAAATGTTGTTGAAATAATAGAATAAGTGAACATCAATCTTATATTAAAAATAGGAATTTGATAGATCTCAAATATGTCAACACACATGGGATAATGAACATAGAGTTCAGTGGGAAGATTTAAGTATAGTCCTGAAAGAAACAGATAGTAAAAAGAGAAAAATCAAAGAAGCTGCTGTAATTATGCTAAACGAAACAAATTGTGTCGCAAATTCCTCGGTAGAATGCAGTAGGATGTTACCCATACTGAAAGAGGAAGTCAATAGAAAGAAAATACCACAATTAGTAAGTCAATAGTCGAGTTAGTACATATTTTATATTTAATATTACTTATATATCCATGTATTAATGATATTATTTATAATTTAAACAAAATTATAGTAAAGTCAGAATTTGGTATTAATTTTAAGAGTAAATTAAATGTAAGACCAAATACTTATGATGTCGGGATAGTATCACGAGGTTTTTCCTGGTTTTCCCTCGTGATTTACTATGAGATCTCTAACGCGAGAATTTTAATATCACCGTTGCATATGGTTGTCTTTTTAAAGACAGATCACATTCTATGATTTTTTTTTGTGACGGATATTCTTGAGTTGGCGTTGATTTCATGTAATCGAATGAACTATCTTTCAGTAAAGTCGTCCCAGGAACGCAACTTATAGATGTTGGCAATATCATTTTAAAGTCTTCTACTTTAAAATGTATCATATGTATCTGAATTGCCGATATAAATGAGTCAAATTAAATAAATTATTAGAAGAATTTTTTTACTAAGCAACAACATTTTTGTTTATGTCAGTAGTATTTTGTATTTTGACAACGGCACCCGATTTGGGCGTCGAAACGTTAATAAAATTACGTAAAATAACGTAATTTTTTAATAATATTTTGGCTTATTTCTCATTATAAATAGTTAAAATTGTAAATTTACCTTTTTTTACAAAGTAAAATTTTAAAACAGGTTTTAAACTTTTTTTATAACTAATAATAAGAACACAATAATATAACATAATATAGATAATATTATGATAAAATGCAAAAAAATAATCGGAATTAAACCAATATTAATCAATCTCCGTATCTTCACAATTTACGGCACAGCACACAAGTATAACAAGAATCCTCTGAAAAAATTGGTTGATGACAATAATTACAATTTTTTTTTACATTATTTCAGGTTTTAATTGAGACAATAAAATTAATTTTTTCTACGGCCGTGCTAAAAGAGCCACTTTCACGCACGCATTTCGTTTCCGAACGTTGCACTTTCTGACACGGCGTGCGTGAAAGTAAATTTTCCCCTCACGGGTGCGGGAAAGTAAAATACCTTGTAATATATGGCATTATAATATATGTAATACATGCTATAAACTAATATTTAGATATTATTTACTAATTTATTTTAAATTTATCTTATTGTGTTCATGTTTTAATGAAATTAGCGCGATAATTCGATGAAATAAAATTAGTTTGACATATTATTTAAAAGTCAGATCAGTAGACAATTACAATGGTTTTGAATCGTCGTCATGGAAACCAATATCGTCGTCGTGGTATCCCATTATATTGACAGTTTGGTTTTGATAACCTTGTCAAAGAATTAATTTGTGTATTTTCACTTCTAAATAAAAATTGATATAACTCAATTTTTTGTGGCTTTTTTCCAAACGTACGGCCCTAGAAAAAATATCGTTCCTAACTCATGCGGAAAGTGTCTTCCCCGCACTCGACTGCTTGCCCGAATTCCGCTATCGCGTCGTTTGGGTCAACGGCAGTCCCATGCGTGAAAGTATCACTTTCCGCACTAGTTAGGAAAGACACTTTCCGCATGAGTTCCGCATGTGAGTGAAAAAAGCCACAAAAAATAGTTCTATCAATTTTTATTTAGAAGTGAAAATACACAAATTAATACTTTGACAAGGTTGTCAAAACCAAACTTTCAATATAATGGGTTACCACGACGACGCTATTGGTTTCCATGACGACGATTCAAAACCATTGTAATTGTCTACTGATCTGACTTTTAAATATTATGTCAAAATAATTTTATTTCATCGAATTATCAGTAGTAATTGCACAAGAGCTCTAAAATTCTATATTAATTTTAGAGATCGAGTGCAATTTGTTGCGATTATTTCATGAATAAAACTGTTCAAAACCAAAATTGTATTGTAATTTATTTATGTAAGTACAAATTAGTACAATTAAACACACAGTTGTTATAAATATGTATTTGACGGTTGAAAGTCATCACTTTTATAATGTTTAAAAAATTTGTCATTAATGTCACTGAATGTATTTTTTCGTAGCCACGAAGGGCATCTGACGTAATATGCTTGACGACGGGCAATTATCAAAAAAGTTATCAGTTTAATTTAGATTTCTGTAGCTTTTTATTGGTCAGAATCTCCTATGAATGAAATAATCGCACTAATTTCATTAAAACATGAACACAATAAGATAAATTTGAAATAAATTAGTAAATAATATCTAAATATTAGTTTATTGCATGCATTATAATATATTATATTGCCATATTACAAGGTATTTTACTTTCCCGAAAGCCGTGCGGGAAAATTTACTTTCACGCACGCCGTGCGGGAAAGTGCAACTTTCGGAAACGAAATGCGTGCGTGAAAGTGGCTCTTTTAGCACGGCCGTAGAAAAATAACTATTTAAACATAGTTGGTGGCGCCGGTGGTCGCTCGATGAGAGAATATCTCATATGAAGCGCATTGACTCAGCAATCTGGTGATACTACGTCAACTGAGTCACTATCTGAACGGACGAGTCTATTAGACTGTTGAGAAAGGATAAATAGGAGACTAGAAGGAACTTCGGCGAGTAGAATTTCGGAGAAAAAAAGTTGTGCGCACTTTTCTGAAACCGTGAGAGAAAATCTCATATAGCGACCACTGCTGGGTTAATAATATTTTTTTGTTTGTTTTATAATTCGTAGAATTTTAATTTTTAATTAAGATACTAATTGAAGTTGCAATTTATCTTGTGATATTATATTGTAATAATAGTATTTTGTCCTCGCTCTAATAACCCTCATGTGGTTGATGTCGTTAATAAACAAAAAAAAAGTTAAAAGTTTTCTTTGTACTACCTTTTTTAAATAATTGTTTTAATATAATCTAATACAATAGTCTGGCCCAAAAATTAAATGTGGTAAATATATTAGCATACTAAAGTTCTTCTTCGGATAGTTTGAAAATTGTCTTACTATTCTTCGAACAACTTACATTTTTCCGAACATCCGATAGCCTAATAAAACCCGACCTACTAGAAGACATGAAAAACCTAGATATCCCAATGAAACTTATAAAGCTTAAGAAAAAGACAATGGAAGGATCGACGGCAGCAATAATAACATCTGAAGGCATCACCAAAAATGGACAAATAGAAAATTGAATACGACAGGGCGAATATCTAAAAACGTCACGATCTAATGGCGCTAGAGAAGGAACAATGAGAGCTACCAAAACAGATAAGAAGAATGTACGAGGTAGCAAAACGTAAAAAGTTTAAGGGAAGAATTTGCAAAGCTGTGCAAGGAAGCATTCAAAAGGGTTTGGCAATAAATCAAAACAAAACAAAATATGTACATAAAACAAATAATATGATCAAGAAAAGATACATTTAATGGGACAAGGTTAAACATTGGCGAATATGAGATTGAAAAGGAAGAACACCTAAGATACCTTGAGATTTCAGTTATTTGAACTAACGATAGTAGCACAGACATCAATAAAAAAATACTGACAGAAATCAAAACCTATAGGAAATACAACAGCTTCCTCAAAGATAAGAAGCTTACTCAGGATACTAAACTGAAAATTCCACACCTGTAATTTTGAACCAATCAAAATACGTTATTTTGACAGATCACCATGGCAACGGAGGTATTTTATCGGAAATTTTTTGCTCGTGGGGTACCCAACAGCGAATTATAGTGGAAATTTTTTGACGTTTACTATAACAGAACATTTTTTTATTTGTTTACATAATTTAGTTTTGATTCATTTTATATCACTTGTAGTTACTCAAAACTTATGTAAAATTGAAGAATATACTATTTTCTATCTTGAAATGGTATTCCCATGCAACTACAATGAGTAGAAATTACGAATTTGAAAGCCTAAATAATTGCTGACAAAGCTATGGCGCGCTATTAATCTGTTCATGCAGCTTTGGATTTTCAAATGCACATTTGGTGTGGAATTTTCTTACCGAATACCACGCGAAGTCAAATTAATATCCGGAAATTTTTTTTTGATCCTGAATATTTTTAGAAAATTTCCGGAAATAATTTGACCTCTAGTGGTATTACTAGTGAAAATTTACAGAGCAGCAGTTAGACCAGTAATCACATATGGTGCTGAAGTAATGTGCCTGACACATAAAGATGAAGAAATATTGAGGATCCTAGACAAAAAACTAATTAGGGTAGCAGGCCCGCTATAATTAGGTAATAATGAATTTCGAAAACTGATGAAATACGACGTAGAAGAACTTTGGAGAGAAGAAGCGATTGTCAGATTTATCAAGGCAGAGAGACTTAGATGGATGGGAAATATAGAAAGGAGAAACCCAGAGGCAGTTATCAAGAAATCACAAAGTGGAGACCCAGTATCAGACAGACCACAAGGAAGACCGAAAACGAGATGTGAGAACCAGATAATTGAGGACCTTAAAAAGATGGGAGTTAGAGAATGGGTAACCATTCGAGACGGGTACCAGTTACGGGTAACCATGTACAACGGGTAAACGAATGGAGAAATACTGTAGAAGATGCCAAGTCGCACAACCAATTATAAACCAAAATGTTAATGCAAACTGACTCACTGCGATAAATGAATCAGAAGAGCCTAAAGACGGCGGTAATTACTCCGTTGGGAGTTTAGATGCCATGATTGTGATGACCTTAGCGCTAATAAACCTTAGCGGTTGATGCGGTTAATTAATCTTCCTCTTTCTCTTCTTTTGTAGAGACATGACTTTGTCTGTTCCTCTAGTAAGGAATTGTCAATGTGCCTCCAGTAAGTTGTCGTTCCATCGTTTTCGTGGTCTTCCCGCTGATCTTCATGCTATTGGGGAACCGTTTCTCGAAGTCCTTACTACTCTATTTGTTGTTATTCGGCTTTTGTGTGGCTATTCAATTCTACTCTTCTGTTTTTTACCAGTTATTAATGTTGTCCACCTTGCATCTCCATCGTATATCTGTAGCTCTGTCCCATAGAGGCTTACCATCGATTTTTCGAAGGTTTTTCATCTCCGCTGTTTCGAGCAATCTTTTTTTCCTCTCTGTGTCGGGTCGTATTTCTGCCGCATATGTCATTATTGGTCTAATGACTGTTTTGTAAATTCTACTTTTCATTTCTTGTCTGATATATTTATTTCTCCATATTGTGTCATTCAGGCAACCTGCCGCTCTGTTTACTCGATTCACTTGATCTTCCAGTTCTGTTTCGAGCTTTCCGTAGCTAGATAGTATTGCTAGACTAGATATTTAAACTCCATGACTTGTTCTATTATCTGACCCTCCAGCTCCAATTTACATCTTATATGATTTGTTGTTATAACCATGCATTTTGTCTTTTTTGGAGAAATTAACATGTTAAATTATCTGGCGGTATCCTTTTTTAGTTCTAACTTTTTTTACCATTTCATCCATGATCAGGTTGAACAATAAAGGACTCATGGAATCTCCCTGTCTTATCCCATTGCCGACGTCAATTGGGTAAGTTAGTTCATCTTCTACTTTGACTTTTATTGTGTTGTTCTAGTAGATGTTTTTGATCGTTTTAATTATTCCTAGAGGTATAGATGCCATGATAATAATGATCTTACCGCTAATAACCCTTAGTGGTTAATGCGGTTAATTAATAAAAAAAAGTTAAATGTTTTATTTGTACTACCACTGTGTATAATTATTTTAGACGGTTTCGTTTTGATTTAAATCTGTCCCCTGCCATACCCCGATAGCGCTATTACTAGGTCTACCTGTTATCAGGGAGGCTATGCAAGAAGACAAATTTACATCAAAACTTCCGTAGTTCTCGGTATACAATAAAATTATTTATACCGGAGTAAGGTTAGAATGCCCTCTAATGGGGAATAAGTGAAATAAATGTCGACTAGATTCTAGTTTTATGTTGACCCAGATATGAAAATATTAAAAGGCACCGCTAGGAAAATATTTAAAAAATGCGGTTCAGAGAAACTATATGAATCACCCAAAACCAGATGGGAGAACCGTATTTTTGAGTACCTTCAAAAGATGGGAGTTAGAGAACGGGTAACCGTAAGCAAAAACGGAAACGACTGGAGCAATATAATAGAAGTAGAAGATGCCAAATGACACAACCAACTATAAACCAAAATGTGAATGTGGACTGATTACCAACGATAAATGACTCGGAAGAGCCCAAATATGGCGGTAATTACTCCGCTAGGTGCCATGATAATGATGAACTTACCGCTACTAACCCTTAGTAGTTGATGCAGTTAATTAATAAAAAAAAAGGTAGTTTTCTTTGTACTACCTTTGTGAGATATTTATTTTAGTATACTACAGTGGTCGGGCAAAAAATTAAATGTAGTAAATATTATATTAGCATACTTCTTAAGCTCTTCTTTGAATACTTTGAAAATTTTATTACTCTTCTTCAAACAATAATGAAAATAAATGTTCGTCTCAAAGTAGAAGGCTGTTCGTTGTACCGCGCAAACATTTACACATTGTAACATTGTAGCCTTTATTATTAGTTTTCTGAACATCTGATAACCTAATAAAACCTGACCTAATGCTAATAGAAGACATATAAAACATAGAAGGGCTTAACGTGAAACAATGACAAGCCTCAAAAAGGTGAAAGTGAGATATTTGACTTTAAATCTTTAAAAAATATATGATAAATGTCAGTAATAACTTTTATTGTTTTAGTTTAGATATATCGATGCATCATATCCTATGGAACTATAGTTACAAAAATATTAATAAAATAACTCCAAACTTGAGAAAAAAATGCATTTATTTAAAAAAAAAATGTGGCTTGTTACATTATTACATTAACAATAAATTTCCAAAATCTTACTCAATCAACTATCTCGGCGACCTCATCAGCAACATCAGGGCTGGTATCTTAATATATATATTAGATTAGGGCACGTAAAATATCTTAGAAAAGATGATATACTGAAGGTATGTAGGGTAAAAATGATCTCACATTTTCCAGTTTCTTTTTTGCAATCTGAATGGGCTCCATATACTTTTGTTGTAAAGTAGATACAGAAATCACATATGGACGTCCCTTCTTGGCAACTGAAACGGTGTTGTAGGTAACTATTTACAGAATCTTTAACGTAAAAACTTTTGTGTTATCACTCTTGAATAAAAATGAAAAAACATTGGAGAAATCCAAAGACTGTTGGTCATCAGTGCGAGCACTCTTTTTAATGTTCTTTAAGAGTGGTTGTACATTGAGGAAATCTTCCTGCTTCATGACAGATAAGCTGAAGGGCTTCTTATTCGATTCGTTTATAATTTTATGCCACTCTTCAGGAGAGTACACAAGAGGAGCATACTTTCTATGTCGTTTTTCTATAAGAACAAAATCCCTGTCAGAGGAAAGGTGAGTGTGTCCACTCACTAAAAAATAGTGTAATAGACCTTAACTTTTATTACTTCACTAGCTGGAACCATAAAGACATTAAAAGCCAGTTTTTGTTTTGCCCGGGACAATTATCCGTGAAGAAAACCAGATGATCTACTTTACCTATCTTTGAGCTCAGAAATTTTGTGAGAATTGATGCAATTTCATCACTTCCTCTTTTTGCAATATTTTCTGTGAAGACAAACATGTGACCAGCGTTTTCCGTACAATTATGGAGTCCTAGATTATACATACATATTTTCCTGCAATAAAATGCAGAATCAGTGGTCAATTTGGGAATCGGTAACGCTTGCTGCAAGTCAAACGATAGAACACATGTCTTCTTATCAATTTTGAACCGGGCTCTTTCGCTCTTTAATAATTGTTGCATTACCTGAGCCTTACGCTTGTGTAAGTTAAGTCTTGTTGTTAATTCACTATAATCATTTTTTTATGATTTTGCTGACTCTATTTGGATATTAATTTCGTAGCACGTCTTGTAAGTGTCTGATTTTGTCAGCTTGAAGCCAATATTAAACTCGGTACAGAATATTTTACGGTAAGTATGCTTCTTAACTGGTTCAATTCCCGCTTCTTCACACCAAGGGACATATCGATCCGAATAGAGACTGACTAGTCTCATGTTATGATCCAGGTAAACTTTATTCATGTTCTCTTGTCGACTGTAGTGACTTTGATACTTTGGGATCCAACGTATGTGGTTTTTTAACCCTTAGGATTTCAGAATCAGGTATTTTGTTCACACGGTTTGTATGCTTTCCTCTGTTGTCTCTTTCTGGTACTAGATTTCCGTATATCTTCTTTCTAACAATATTATTTACTCTACCCTTAGAAGCTTGAAGTCCATGGATATTTAAAAACACTGTTATAGGAGCACGTGTAGTTTGGCCATTAAAATTAATGGAGTAGACTGCATTGATCTTTCTATGCGATTCTTGATGTTTTTGCTTTTTTGGGTAGGACCGTTTCTTCTTTACAATATCTACACATCCGAATAAGTAGCTATTTTGTAACTCCCATGAACCAAGGTTCCAAAACTCGTTAAAAATATTAATCTCCTGGCCTTGAAGCCTTTCTACACTTGTTAGTGCAACTGCAAGGTGGTCCCAATTCTCGACCAGGCACATTTTTCTTCGTTTTGTCGCTTACATATGGTTGCCCTAAATTTCGTCGAATTTTTCTTTTTAATCTTGAATAACACTCTTCATTTCTTTGCCTCCAGCGACTTGTTGGAGTTTTATCGGGTTTGTCTGGTTTCGTCCTTTTTCTTGACGGACCTTTTTCATTATCCTAAAACAAAATTCAATAATATAACAAGCCACGTTACAAGCCAATACAATAATACTTTAATCTTGAATGGTGATAATGTGACAAGCCACACTTTGGAAAATAATTACATAACTCTGAATTTTCATCACTTGCATCATTTCTAGATAGCACATAGTCAGGATCACAGTCACTGTCATCGAAAGTCGACTCAACTTCAGTATTTTTCTTGCTAAATTCTTCAGAACTCACTGAATTATCCAAATCGCTCCCACCCATGTTCGCCATTTTAATGTGGCTTGTCATTATATCGAGTAGATATTAGAGAAAACTGGACCTATGCAAGAATGTTATATGTTTATCGCGCCATCTATTAACGAGAGGCTGTAATAATTTTATAGTGGCTTGTTATACTATTACTTTAACCGAAAATAACACTAACTCATTTTCAACCCATGTGTGGCTTGTCATTGTTTCACAATAAGTTCTTCAATATACCAATGAAACTTATAAAGCTTACGAAAATAAAAATGTGAGGATTTACGGCAGCAATAATAACCGGTGAATCCATCACCACAAATATAGAAATAGCAACTAAGTAGGATAGGGCCACTCTCTCTCAACGTGACGAGTTTAATGTTGTTATAAAAACAACCATAAGAGCCACATACGTAAAAAGTTTAAAGGAAGAATTTGCGTAGTTGTGCAAGAACGCCTCCAGGACGGGTTGGTAGTAAATCAAAATATAACAAAATACCTAATAAGCTCAAAAAAATATAGTTAATGCGACAAAGTTAAATATTGGCCAATATGAGATGGAAAAGATAGAACGCTTTAAATATCTTAAGGTTTCAGTTAATGGAACTAACGGTAGACGGTAGTAGCACAGTCATCAACAAAAGAATACTGGCAGGAAATAGAACTTACAGGAAATACAACAACTTCCTCGGAGACAAGAAGCTTACTCAGAATATTAAACTGAAAATTTACAGAGCAGCAATTAGACCAGTAATCATTTATGGTGCTGAAGTAGTTTGGCTGACACAGAAAGATGAAGACAGATTAAAAATCTTAGAAAGAAAAATAATTCTAAGAATAGCAGGCCTTTAAACTTAGGTAATAGTCAATTTAGAAAACTCATGAACTACGGAGTAAGAGATCTTTTGAAAGTAGAAGATGTTGTCACACTTATCAAGGTACAGAGACTTAGATGAATAAGACATAAAAAGGAGAAATCTAGAAGCAGTTCAGAAGCAAATACTCACCAAATGGGGACCAGTATCAGGCAGACCACGAAGAAGATCCAAAACCAGATAATAGAACCATATTTTTGAGGACCTTAAGAAGATGGGAGTCAGAGAATGGGTAACCATAAGCAAATACAGGAACGAACGGAGAAAAATTGTAGAAGATGCCAAGTCACACAACCAGTTGTAAATCAAAATGTTAATTCGAACTGATTGCCCGCGATATATGAATCGGAGGAGCCCAAAGAGGGCTGTAATTACTCCGCTAGGAGAGTTAGTAGATGCCATGATAATGAGTATCTTACCGCTAATAACCCTTTGTGGATGATGCGGTTAATTACTTAAAAAATTTAAAAGTTTTCTTTGTAGTACCACTGCGAAAGAATTATTTTAATATAATACAGTGGTCGCGACCTTCCATTATCCATTCTCTCGACATGATTTTTTCTTGGTGTCCTTGTCCCAACTGAGCTTCTTAGTAGTACCTTCTTTGGTAATTCTTGCCCTATCGATTCTCTCGACATGATCTGCGTACATGATTCTTTGTGCCTTTGTATATCTTGTGATACTTGGTTCCTTGTAAAGCATCCATAATTCTTAATTGGTTCTTCTCTGCCAACCGTCTTCTGTGTTTTTCTCCTAAATTAAATGTAGGGGCGAAAAATTAAATGTAGTAAATATATTAGCATGCTTTTTCCAGTTCAAGTTGTTCTTTGAATACTTTGAAAATCTTATTACTCTTCTTCGAACAACTTACATAATGAAAATAGATGCTCGTCTCAAAGTAGAAGGCCGTTCGTTGTACCGTGCAAACATTTACACATTGTAGCCTTTATTTAGTTTTCCGAACATCTTTTACCGTACTTTTATTTTCATAATTACTGGTTGAGAAAAGTTTTTGAAGTGTTGATAGCAGCTTTTAGCTTCACTAGGGTATAAAATAAAAATTCAAAGTTTTATTAAAAGTGTTAAAAGTGCGGCACTAAAAGGATATTATGAAAAGGATGCATTCGAGTGAGAAAATTGGGTCACCTTTTTAAGAGAAAATGGGAAAGTGTCTGTTGGAGCCAGTAGATGTTAATGTTGGGATAACGGCTTTTAGATATTATTTTATATAAATTTTTCTAGTCTCCATATGCAAAAAAGGACTGATGCATTTAGTATGAGCAAAATAGGTATTCTCCAAAGGCCAGGTTTTATATTTCTGTAAAAAAATGTAATTTTTAGAGAGCTTTCTTTATAGTCCAGGTTATGAGGCCATTCCCGTATGAAAAATGTTTCTCATTCAGTTTTTTGCTGATTCCTGTTCAAAAGTGTCCCCTTTAAACAAATCTGAATATGGTAAAATATCCAAGAACAATTGGCCTCTGATTCTGAGATTGGTAAATGTTTTTTTCTATAACCTTACTTTTGTATAAAAATCGAAACAAATCAAAACACTCTGTATTTAGGTATAGAGTGTATAACCCTTATAAAAGTATAGCTTATTTTTTAAGGTCAATTAAAAAATATCATCAGATATAGGGTGTTCTATAAGAAAAAATTAAACTTTGATATACCATTCTTTTTTGGAGGATCCTGTATAATTTACATTATTTTAGATTGAAGTGTTAATTACCCTGTATCTTTATGTAAAGAAATTTTTTAATAAGTGGATATTTCTTATCGTTCGGTATGGAATTTTGGCGGGTGTAGAGTCGTATGGGGCGTCCTTCAAAATCATGATGCGAGAGCGTAATTCAAAGGCGAGAGGTTAGCTTGCGGTATAAATATCATAATATATGTATTATTGTGTTTTCAATTTTATCAATCAAGGGCAAAATAAAAATTAAATTATTTTTTTTTTAAATAACGCGGGCACATAAATTTGATACACCCTGTATATTGATCTGTAAATATTTATTAGAATTTAGTTTGGATGTAAGTGGATTTCTTTTTTTATGAGCTTTCCGATGAACCATTAAAGACTTTTGTGAATAATTAAAGTGAAAAGAAGGATGTATTTAGGTTTAAAATGGAAAAAAATTGTTTATTACGGGAACTATAGAATCTACAGGTAGAGGTAATTATCATTTTCTAGAAAAATGGTTTAAAAGAAAGTTTGGAATTTTAATATCTTTGTTTCACCCCGAGTAAATGTTGTAGAGTTCCCCGAAAGTAATTAAGATGGTCGGAATAATTTTGAAAGAATGACTGTTTGTTTATCGAATGGAAAAGAGAAATGTGTCTGATTCTTGGCAATTTGGAAGGGGAAAAGTGGTTTGAATGTTGAGTTGAGTTTGAGAAAGAATTGATTATGTTATTGGCATCGCTGAGGAGCAGTTCGACGTTTTCGTGGATAGATAGTTAGCAAGTACCAGTGGTTGTTTGATAGTGGAAAATAGTGCTGAAAAGTGGAACGAGAGACAGATCAGATTGAGACGAAATACCTCTTTGATTCTGTATTATTGTAAGAAGGAGAGCAGAGAATTTTTAATTTTTGGAGTTTTGTTTGAATCGAGTACTGGTCAAAAGAGGCCTGGCTTGTTGGAGAATTGGTGCTGATATGCTGATAGTTTTGAAGCTAGAGAACGGAGAGGGCTTTGATGAGTAGCCTTTAACATAGTCAACGAGGGAGAGCTGTTTTGGGTCACGAGAAGACATCAGAGTGAGTGAAGCAAAAGGTCAGTCAACTTATGTGAAAGATATTTTTATGTTCGGAAACTAAAATTTTGAGTAAAAAGCGTAGGAATTAAAATTCCAATATTTTAGAAAGTAAATAGGGAGTATAGCTAATCTTGCGAATACATAATTTGGTTTTGTTTATTTTGTTGTACCAAAGTCATCGGGAACAAATCGATAAATTGTTTTTTTTTAACTAGAATAAATTTAAATGGTAGAAATTTCATCCGGACATCTGTGTCCATAGGTTTTTATCGATTTTGATAAATAAAAGACAATTCTCTATGTTTATTTTATGTTTTTCTTTATTTCTTTTCCCTATTTTATCCCGATTAGGATCAACTAAGAGATACTGAACCCACGAGAGAAGATAAGTATAACGTAAGATAATTTAGACATTTTCTTGATATTATAAAAAGGCACCCTGAGATTTTTTATTCATTTTTTATGTATGATTTGCGACAATTAAATAATTAATCAAATAAATAATAATTAATATAAAATTAATAAGAAGCAGATCATAACAACATGGCGAGCCAACGTAGGACATTAAAGTATCTCTGGTTGTGAATTTGAAGGGAATAGGAAACGGAAAAACAGGTGGAGGAAAATTTATTTGCCCGTCGGAAGAAGTTGATATATTTAAAATTTTTGAAATATTTGTTTGACTTAATTTTTTTTATCTAGGTACAGTTTTTACATATTTATTTTATTTTTGATTGATTTGAATTTTGAAACATTTAAAAATTTGTGGGATAAATTGATTATATTTGGGGAGAGAAAAATTTTCGTCTCGACAGCATACAAGGTATTTTCGGATTTCATATTAGGCGGGGATAAATTTTAAATACATGTCGATAACAACCAGAAGCAAAAGCAAAGAAAACAAAAAACAAGAAGAACATTTGGAACAAGAAGAACATATAGAACAAGAAGACATTTTTGAAACAACAATCATGGCATCAGAACAACAGGAATTATTAGGAATAGATAAAGTAATACAACTGATGCAACTCCAGTTACAAAAATGGGATGAAATATTAAATAAAAGGGATAAAAATCAGAAAGAAACATCAAAGAAGATGCATAAAATGGACAAAATGAAAGAAAATCAGGAAGAAACAAAACGAGCGATGAAGGAAACACAACAAAAAATGGATAACACTCAACAGGAAACAAAACAAGCAAAAGAAAAAGAACAGGACATTATGGAAATGGACAAGGAACATGAGAAACGGAAAAAGGATAATTTTGACAAAAAACAAACGGTCGAAATGAATTTGACAATGGAGCAAGGACAGAGAAGAAAGAGGAGAAAGCAACAGAAGATAAATAAAAACAATGAAGCCTGGGATTCCTCGAAAAAAGAGATGAGCCCAAAAGAAGAAAAAGAAGAAAAAAGAGTGACAAAGGAAATTGACGATTGGAATTCCTCGAAAAAAGAGATGAGTCCAGAAGAAGAAAAAGAAGAAAGAAGATTGATAAAAGAAAATGAAGATTGGGATTCCTCGAAAAAAGAGATGAGCCCAGAAGAAGAAATAAAATGGATAAAAGAAAATGAAAATTGGGATTCCTCGAAAAAAGAGATGAGCCCAGAAGAAGAAAAAGAAGAAAGAAGATGGATAAAAGAAAATGAAGATTGGGATTCCTTGAAAAAAGAGATGAGCCCAGAAGAAGAAAAAGAAGAAAGAAGATTGACAAAAGAAAATGAAGCTTGGGATTCCTCAAAAGAAGAGATGAGCCCAGAAAAAGAAAAGGAAGAAAAAAGATTGACACAGGAAAATGAAGCTTGGGATTCCTCAAAAGATGAGATGAGCCCAGAAGAAGAAGAGATCAGAATAGAAAAAGAAGGCGAAAAAGATACAATTGAGACTGCGGTATTTAAAGAGGAAGTATGCAAAATGGAGAACACAGAATACAAAATAAACAGGTGTAGAAAATCGGAGGAAAAAGAAAGAAAATTGATATGTGGAGTAGAAAAGGAGAAGGAACTGCGTGTAATATTGAGGGAATGTGAAAATTTAATAAATGAAGAAAACAGAGTAGCCAAAAAATATGAAAATTCATTTGAGACTAAAGACTTAGGAAATTTTCGATCAAAAACTTACCCTATCGCATCTAAGTACAGACACTGGGAAAGAGAAAGCAATTGTATTTCAGGTGGAACTCAATATTTTGACAATAGAAAAGTGTTGTTGTCGAGAGAAAATCATATTTTTGTTGCACTTATTAATACTGATTTTATCTCAAAACAAGACGGGGATGTTATTGTGTTTTCAATTTTATCAATCAAGGGCAAAATAAAAATTAAATTAAATTTTTTTTAAATAACGCGGGCACATAAATTTGATACACCCTGTATATTGATCTGTAAATATTTATTAAAATTTAGTTTGGATGTAAGTGGATTTCTTTTTTTATGAGCTTTCCGATGAACCATTAAAGACTTTTGTGAATAATTAAAGTGAAAAGAACGATGTTTTTAGGTTTAAAATGGAAAAAGATTGTTTATTACGGGAACTATAGAATCCACAGGTAGAGGTAATTATCATTTTCTAGAAAAATGGTTTAAAAGAAAGTTTGGAATTTTAATATCTTTGTTTCACCCCGAGTAAATGTTGTAGAGTTCCCCGAAAGTAATTAAGATGGTCGGAATAATTTTGAAAGAATGACTGTTTGTTTATCGAATGGAAAAGAGAAATGTGTCTGATTCTTGGCAATTTTGAAGGGGAAAAGTGGTTTGAATGTTGAGTTGAGTTTGAGAAAGAATTGATTATGTTATTGGCATCGCTGAGGAGCAGTTCGACGTTTTCATGGATAGATAGTTAGCAAGTACCAGTGGTTGTTTGATAGTGGAAAATAGTGCTGAAAAGTGGAACGAGAGACAGATCAAATTGAGACGAAATACCTCTTTGATTCTGTATTATTGTGAGAAGGAGAGCAGAGAATTTTTTATTTTTGGTGTTTTGTTTGAATCGAGTACTGGTCAAAAGAGGCCTGGCTTGTTGGAGAATTGGTGCTGGTATGCTGATAGTTTTGAAGCTGGAGAACGGAGAGGGCTTTGATGAGTAGCCTTTAACATAGTCAACGAGGGAGAGCTGTTTTGGATCACGAGAAGACATCAGAGTGAGTGAAGCAAAAGGTCAGTCAACTTATGTGAAAGATATTTTTATGTTCGGAAACTAAAATTTTGAGTAAAAAGCGTAGGAATTAAAATTCCAATATTTAAGAAAGTAAATATGGAGTATAGCTAATCTTGCGACTACATAATTTGGTTTTGTTTATTTTGTTGTACCAAAGTCATCGGGAACAAACCGATAAATTGTTTTTTTTTTAACTAGAATACATTTAAATGGTAGAAATTTCATTCGGACATCTGTGTCGACAGGTTTTAGATTTGATAGATTTTTAGAGTATCGATTTTGATAAATAAAAGACAATTCTGTATGTTTATTTTATGTTTTGCTTTATTTCTTTTCCCTATTTTATCCCGATTAGGATCAACTAAGAGATACTGAACCCACAAGAGAAGATAAGTATAACGTAAGATAATTTAGACATTTTCTTGATATTATAAAAAGGCACCCTGAGAGTTTTTATTCATTTTTTATGTATGATTTGCGACAATTTAATAATTAATCAAATAAATAATAATTAATATAAAATTAATAAGAAGCAGATCATAACAGTATATATGTATTATATATATATATATATATATATATATATATATATATATATATATATATATATATATATATATATATATATATATATATATATATATATATATATATATATATGTATATATATATATATATATTTATATATATATATATATATATAGTATTTTTGTTTTTTATATCTTATCGACCGTTTAGTTAGTAAAAAAGGTATTTTATATCAGGTTTTGCGGTCAAAATTAAAAACGATTCTATTTTCTCGAAAACTCTATATTTCGCCAATGGTTATTGGCTTCTTCAGGAGTACACTAAAATTTTAATAAGAAACAATTAATAATTAAAAATACTTACAAAAAAAAATCAAAACTTACAGAGCGGAATCGTTAAACTACATGCCAACACATTATATGATTAATTTGGGAAACTATTAACTATTTTTCTGGATGTTATTGATTAAATTTATTAGAGGTATTTTTTGACGTTATTTTGAAAATTATTTTTGATGTTACTTTGAAGTTTTTAGAATATTGCAATATATGTTACTAAGGTTACTCGTGTCAGTTTTATAGTTAATAGAATTTTGACTTAGATTAATATGACACATCTCGAGAAACAGCCTATCTTTGTAATTTGTTAATGATTCTAATATTTTTATGTTTTCATAATCAAACTGGTGGCCTGTTTGTATAAAATGTTCGACAACAGCGCATGTGTTATTTCTTCTTTTGCAGTCGCTTTTATGTTGACTGATACGCTGTTTTAACCACTGACTTGTTTGCCCAATATAACATCCTTGGCAACCTAAACATTGTAATTGATATATAACATTGCTATTATACATGACTGGTGTTCGGTCTTTAATTTTAGAAAATATGCTTTTTGATTTAAGGTTGCTGTATTTGCTAATTTTTATATTTGTGTAATAGGGTGGAACGAAAAAAATGAGTTTATAATTTCAATGTGTAATAGTGATAGAAAGTTGCCTATAGCCATTCTGAAGCCACAAATAAAATATTTTTCCAAACAAAATATTTTTAGAGGTGCCGCAAAATGGTTGAAAGTTAGAATTTTTAATTAAATTTTGCAAATTTTGATGATTTTGGTTTGGTAAAAAATAGCTATTTTAATGTCTTAATTCCTATTTTAAATGATAAATACACACTCCCAAAAATTACTCTTTCAAGATAATTTTAGTTTTAACTTACAACAATCCATTGTTTATTTTTACTAAAACTGGCAAAGTTTGAACACGAATTTCACATTTAAAGAAATATTTAATAGGAAATATTTATTTCATTCCTTAATACAATTTAACATTCTGACTATAGCAGAAGAGCACATTTCAATAGTAGAGGAACCTGGATCAAACTTGCTAGGGTATATAACTTTTGCTTCCGGAACAGGTGAAGCTATAAAAGATAATGGAGCTCTTTTGAACATTTCCAATATACCAGCTGTCGGATTTGATGGAACTGCCACTAGCACCGGCATTAACAATGGTGTAATTGCTTTTATAGAAAAAAACCTAAATAAGCCGCTGAAGTGGCTAATTTGTTTGTTCTATACCAATGAATTATTGCCTTTGCATCATTTGTTTTGCACATTGGATGGAAAAACTAAAGACCTTAATGAATTTGGAGGGCTTTTAGGCAAATAACTTGAAATCTGTAACCAGCTTCATGTGGTTAATTTCGTTCCCATTCAAAACAACCTCCCTACTCCAGAGATTAAGGATTATCTAAGCACAGATAAAAAATATTTAGTTGAAATGTGCAAAGCAATCTCCAGTGGTGTATATCCTTCTGATCTTTCTTTAAAAACCCATGGAAAATTAGCTCATTCACGATGGCCTACGTTGGCCAATCACCTTCTTCGGTTATATGTTGCAACAGAGAATCCTTCAAATAATCCGAAAACTGTAACTATGTATATGATGAAGGTGTATGTCTCAGTCTGGTTTCATATCAAACTGAAACCATTTTGTGTAAATGGATCAAAACATCTATGCGGGCTCATCAAATTTTCACGTTATCTTTGTGAGGAACATCTCTAAATAATTGATCCAGTAATTCAGAAAAATGGGACAAGAGAAAACATAATAAGGGAGCTTGGTCTGCTGCGACTTTTGAAAACAAGGTCGGAACTCATAAATGGTGTAAGGAATTTTGTTGTCCCGAAGTTTAACTTTAATGCCAATGACTTACATTGATATAGATATAATTGACTGAACGGTAGAATAAAATTACTTAGCCTCCTATGACAAAACCTAGAACTGACGAGGACTTAAAAAATACATAAGTGAAGCAAGAGACCCCAGTTGTCAGGTACAGTGTGTGGATTTTCCGTGTTTTCCCTGTCATACACAGGCAGTGAAAAGAGCCATAAAGCTCGTAACTGTGTCATCTCTTAGCGTCTGTGGTATTGAAGCAAAAATGGCTTTGTTAGAGCAAATATTTCTTCCCAAAAGATCATGCCCAAGTTTGAGACAAAAAACCATTTTATTTAAGTATCAAGATGAATTTTGTAACTAAAGAAATATTATAGCAATGTGTATATATAGCAATGATAGCAATGTTAACTGTTATTAGAAACAATATTTGACTAAGAAATGTTAGTTACGTCACCAGGATAAATATAAAAAATATTTGAAATTTTCTGTATTTTTTGTTAAAAACCTATCTTTTCAAAGCTCTTGCGGCACCACAAGATGTAAACCTAGAAAAAAAATATTTTATAGTTTTATTGTAGACATGATAAGGCAACTTTCGAGTGCTATTAGAAAGTTCCATGAAAGAAAAAATTTTTTTTCCTATCCTTTCGTTCCACCCTATTGTGTAGTTTTTAAATAGGGAAGTTAGTTGATTAGTTAAATTTGGAATATATGGAAGTTTCTTATATTTAATATCTTGTGGAGGATGATCTAATTGTCCATCATAAAATCGTGTGTTGAAGATTAGCTGTTTTAAAATAGCTTTAGGATAACCGTTATTTAGAAACAATTGGAATAATTTGTTTTTGTTCTGGTGTAAAAATTGTTCATCGCTGATTTGTTCTATTCTATTTTTCATTGCAATAACGGTATTAAATTTTTGACTTTTAGGATGATTAGATGCAAAGTTAAGAAACCTTCCTGATGTTGTAGGCTTTTGATACCAGTCTAGAATAATATGATTATTTGCTTTGCGGATGACTTTGCTGTCTAGAAACGGTACACTATTGTCTTTTTCTATTTCAACAGTAAACTGAATGTTTTGGTTAAATGAATTAAAAACTTGTAATGTTGTTTGTATATGATTTTTTGGGACAGCGCAAATTATATCATCAACATATTTATATAGGAAAGGTAGCTTAAAGGGCAAATTAGTGACAACTTCTGCTATTAAATGATCTAAAACAATCTGAGCCAAAATCGGACTGATCGGACTACCCATTGGTGTTCCAAAAATTTGACGGTAAAAAATATTATTAAAAGAAAAGTATGTATTTTGGAAAATAAATTTAATTAAATTTAAGAAATTTTCTTTGGATATCTTTGTCTGATCTTCAATCAATTCCCACTTTGACTCTATTATCAAATATACCAAATTTTCTGGAATATTAGTAAACAGTGAAACTACATCTAGAGAAATCAGTACAAAGTTATCAGGCAAGACTAAACCTTTCACATTATTTATGAATGAGAAAGTGTCTTTAATATTAAAATCTGTTCTATCATCAAATGCATTTTGTAGTATAGTAGATAAAAATTTTGATATATTGTAGGTGACAGAATTGATTGAACTGGTTATAGGACGAAGAGGGTTATTTATTTTATGGATCTTTGGTAAGCAATATAACTTTGGAAAAGATGCGTTATAGATAACTAATGATTTTATCTCTTCTGTCGTTAGTTGATTTTCGTTTTCTAGCTTTCTTACTAAGTTATTAAACGATGTTTGTATTGATGAAGTTGGGTCTCTAGATAAGTGTGTATATGTTTTTGTGTCATTAAGCAGAAGTTCAGTTTTTTTGATGTAATCATCTTTGTTTTATATATATATATATATATATATATATATATATATATATATAATATATATATATATATATATATATATATATATAAATATATAATAATATATGTATCTATACACTTATTTAAATTGAATTTAAGTCCAAGTAAGGGAGCTTAAAATAGGACAAAACCTCGCAATTTCTACAAAGTGGATCAATTTGCTTGAAAATTAAAGAATAAGTAGTAGATAGTCCAAGGATCAAAATATATATGATGCCAAAAGGCGCTTTTACCATGGCGGTGGTTGCCACCTCATTTCGTGGGTGGAAATTTTTTATTATATTTTGACCGTAAAAGTTGGTAAAATCATTCATTATAAGCAAAAAACGTTCTATACATTTTTTTGTGGGGTGGCAACGTGGCATTAGATAGAAAACAAAGTGTTTTAATTTTCGCCTGCATTTTACCCGATTTTCGCGTGGTGCAGCGAACATTGAATGCTGACTGAGTGAAAAAGGTAAGGTATAAACTGTGCCCTACCTAATGCAAGAATAATATAAGTAAAAACGGTAAAAAATAGTATAAAATACTAAACGGACAAATAAAAGTGAGGTTAACAGCTAACAGATAAGCTTATAAACACTGGCGAACGCTGGTCAAATTTCAAGCGGTGTTGCCGGATTAAAAAAAAATAGAAACACCTGCCGAAAAACAAAAGCAATTTTGGTGCGTGGATAATTGGGCATACCTCCTCGTGGTTGAAACGGGTGTGCCCAGTTAACGCTACGTACAAAATGGCTGAGAACGAGTATAGTGTGGACGAAAAGACAAGAAAAAGAGGAGATGAATCGGAAGATGAGGCAGACGATAGCAGAAGTAAAAAAGTACATCGGTCGCCTGGGAATGATAGGCAACTAGAAAAAATATTGGAGAGCCTAAATATTATCACAATGGAAATAAGGGAACTAAGAGAAGAGCAAAAAGAGTACAGAGCGGAAATGAAGGAACTCAGACAAGAAAATGAAAAGCTGAAACAGGAAAACAGAGAAACCCAACAAAAAGTGGAAGAATTGGAAAATAAAATAGACAGAATGGAAAAGGACAAAAGACGAAATAATATAATACTGCAGGGAGTAGATATGGATACCTACGATCAAAACATAACAAAAGATAACGTCCAAGATTTTTTATGCAATGCACTAAAAGTTGAGACAAAAATAAAAAGCGCAAGAAAAATTGGAAGTAAATCCTGCTTGATTGAGCTCGAAAATGCAACGGACAAAGAAGAAATTATGAAAAATAAAGGCAAATTGAGAGACATAAAGGGAAAAGAAATATATATTAATGACGACATGGACAAAAATGAACGGATGATACAGGGTAAAATCAGAACGAAGGCAAAAGAGGCTAAATTGGAAGGAAAAAACGTCAAGGTAGGATTTCAAAAAATAAAAATAAATGAGGAGGTATGGACATGGAATAAACATCAGCAACAACTCTTAAAAATAGAAAACCAAAACAGAAACCAAAAAAACTAAACGACGTAAATGAAACGGTAGCAACAACGGCAATGGACAAGGAGACGATTGGGATTAAAAACAAGAAAATAAAAACTAATTTGGGAACATGGAACGTAAGAGGCACTTATGAAACGGGAAAACTTAAAGAATTAATTAGAGAAACAAAAAGATATGAAATAGATATATTAGCTTTACAAGAAACAAAACAATTAGACACAGAAATAGTAGAAATAGATGATATAGTATTTTTTAAAAGTGGGGGGAATAACAGATTGCTAGGAACAGGCTTTATCATACAGAAAAGATGGAAAACCAGAGTGATGAATTTCAAGCCGATATCAGATAGAATGTGCACGATCAGGTTAAAAGGGAATCAACGAAACATAAGCATAATAAATGTACATGCACCAATAGAAGACGCCACCGAAGAAGACAAAGATGCATACTATGAGCAACTAGAGAGAGAATATGACAGATTACCAGCATTTGATATCAAAATAGTAATGGGAGACTGCAATGCTAAAGTGGGAAAAGAGGATATATATGAAAATATAACAGGAAAATACAGTAAACACGATGTATCAAATGATAATGGTCAACGAATTATAGGTTTTGCCACAGAAAGACAAATGGTAATAAAAAGCACATACCAACGCAGAAAAGATATACATAAAGGAACGTGGATTTCCCCTGACAAAAGGACAATAAATCAAATAGACCACATATTAATAGAGAAGAAGCACGCCCATAATATAATAAATATAAAAAGTATGAGAGGAGCGGAATGTGACTCAGATCACTTTTTGGTAAGAGCAGCCTATAGAATAAATGCTAATATAAAGAAAGACAATCAAAGGGACAAAGAAATCAAAAAACAATTCAACACAGCAATACTAAAAGATAATATGACACAGAAGAAGTACGAACAACAAATAACCAGCAGACTAAACGAAGAACCAGAAACACTAGACCCGGAAGAAAAGTGGGAAAGCATAAAAGAAGCAGTTTTAAACACCAGTAAAGAAATATTAATTAAAGGTAATAGAAAACAAAAAGCAAAAGAATGGTATGATGAGGAATGTCAAAAAATAGCAGAAGAAATTAGAAAAATAAGAATAAAAAACTTAAGAAATAATAGTGACATTAGCACACAAGAATATAGAGAATTGAAGAGAATTATGAAGAGAACATGCAGAAATAAAAAAAGAAAATACAACGAAGAAAAACTCAAAGTGATAGAGGAAAAATTCCAAAAAAAGGAAATAAGATCCTTTTACCAGGAAACAAGAAAAATGGAAAGGGGATATCAGAAACATAACCCATATATGAAAAATGAGGAAGGAATATTAATAAATGAACCCGGGGAAATAATGAGAATTTGGCAAACTTATTTTACACAACTTTTAAACAAAAACGAAGAAGAAAGGGGAACAATCCAGGAAATTGAAGATGACCATATAGTAATAGAAACACCTACGAGGGAAGAAATAGAAAATGAAATAAGAGGGCTAAAAAACAATAAAAGCCCAGGAATAACGGAAATATCGGCGGAAATGATAAAGGCAGGAGGAAAAAGACTACACAAGGAGATACATAGCCTGATAAAAAGTATATGGGAAACAGAAAGAATGCCAGGAGAATGGACCAGGGCAAGGATATGCCCCATACATAAAAAAGGTGATAAAATGAGATGTGAAAATTATAGAGGTATCGCGTTGCTAGAAGTCGTGTACAAAATATTGACAAACATCTTAAGAAAAAAGCTGAATCAATACACGGAAAAGATATTGGGCGAATATCAGGCAGGATTCAGAAGTAATAGGTCGACGACAGACCAAATATTTGCGTTAAAAGAAATCCAAACTACGTGCTACGAACATAAAATAGCAGTATACGTCCTGTTCGTCGACTTTAAACAGGCCTATGATACGGTAAAGCGGCAACAGATGTACGCACTAATGAAAGAAATGGGCATACCAAGTAAAATCGTCAGGATGGTAAAGATGACTATGGATAACTCCACAAACGAAATAGCATGGAAGGGACATAAATCAAATAATTTTGAAACAAAGGAAGGATTAAGACAAGGAGACCCACTATCAACGACTCTTTTTAATGTAATACTGGAAGCAATAATCAGGAAAAGTAAAATAAGCACACAGGAAACGATTTTTAAAAATGGCCACCAATGTATTGCATTCGCAGATGATCTAACATTATTATCGACAAGTAAGAAAGAGCTAACAAAATTAATGAGCAATATAATAAAACAAGCCAAACCTTTTGGTCTTCTCATAAATAAGGAAAAGACAAAATACATGATAATGGGAGAAACAGATAAAGAAAATGAAGACAATTTCACATTGGAGATAGAAGGAGAAAATGTATGCGCATTTAAAAGAGTTTCAGAATTTACATACCTGGGTGTAAAAGTAGATGAAAAGGGACATGGGGAAGGGGAAATAAAAGCAAGAATAGCAAAAGCAAACAAAAAGTATGGAGCATTGCGTCCATTAATGAAATCCAAAGATGTGTCAAGAAAAACAAAAATAAGAATCTACAAAACAGTTATCAGACCTACAGCTACATATGCATGTGAAACATGGGTGCTTAAAAAATCAGAAATAGACCTTTTAGAAAGATGGGAGAGGAAAATACAACGAGCAATATATGGAGGCGTGAAAATAGACGGTCAATGGAGAAGAAGAAATAATAAGGAACTTGAAGAACTATATAATGAACCAAAAATAACGACGGCAATCAAAGCACAGAGAATCCGATACTTAGGACACATAGAAAGAATGGGAAAGGCGAGAATGCCAAAAATGGTTCTATTACGTAAGCCAATACAAAAAAGAAGAATAGGAAGACCAAGAAGGAGATGGAAGGACAGCGTACATGAAGACTTAAAACAAAGTAATATTGTAAACTGGAAAGAAAAAGCTTTGGACAGAAAACAATGGAAGGAAGTGGTGAAGAAATGTATGGAAAGACTATAATGTTAAGTGTAGTATTAAGTGTTTTATACAAACAAATGTAATATTGTATATATTATAGTAGTATAGGATATAGCATTATATATAAATATGTAATAGTAATTGTAAGGAAAAATTAAATCTTTCAGCCCTAGGCCTTCACGGCCTGTTGAGCTTAATAAATAATAACATTTTTTTGATAAAATTAATAGTTTTCGATTTATTCGCTATCGAAAGTGTTGGTTTTATATTGAAAAAATCAATGTTTTTAATCAGTTTTCTGCTAATAACTCAAAAAGTTTTCGTTTTACCAAAACGACTTTACCTAACAAAATGTACCTCTTGAAAAAATAAACAAAACCGTTTTTTTTTTTAATTTCCTGTAGGACCAATAGTAATCGAGCTATACTTTATTATATGTTAGCTCTTCTTCGTCAAATGCTAAATATTGTAGTTTCAAAGTCAAAAGACGGAAAAAATATGCATTTTTCGAGGATAACTTGTTCAAACTAGTCTAAAATATTTAAAAATACCTATCTCCGGGAATAAAAAAAAGTCTCCAGTTCAAAAATTAGGTGACTTAGGTGAATTAGGTGAGGAGGTAGTTATAATGAAAAGAATGTCAGTCCCTATTCTTTTTAGCAAAAAGTGATCGGAAACAACCCCCTAATCACCACCCTAATTAAAATTAGCCATTGACCTAATTTGGTCTTCTTTATTTATGTATTATTATTAGGTTCTAGAAATTTGATCGGCTTAGAATTATTAGTTTTTAAAAAAATGGAGTTAAAAACGAATAACGAGTTTGTGTAGTTTGGTAAAAAATGCAACTTTCTGCAGAATAGAAAAATTAGCATCAAAGATACAAAAAAATATTTTAATATGAAATTATAGCTTATTTAATTTCCAAGAACATGGTTTGCAAAATTTTTTTCTACGGCCAAAATTTAGTGTGCTATTGACAACTAAATTTTGTAATAACATGCAAAAACCACCTTTACCAACCCTTTCAAAGTCACCTCATTTTGTGACTGAGGATTTTAAAAGAATATAATATCAATAGCCTTATAGACCTTGTAAAATCCTACAAAATTATTTTTTACCACTCTTTCTAAGATAAAAAATAAAAAATTAATATATTTAAAAAAAAAGAGAAGGAATCCAATTGGAAGCATATTAGTGTAAGTTAGAGGTGTTTTTAGACATTGGCCTTATTCATTCTTCTTCACATGTGTATTATTAATATATTCTAGAAGTATGACTAGCTTAGAATGATTAGTTTAAAAAAAAACGGACTTTAAGGCGAATAATGAATTTTTGTAATTCGGTAGAAAATGCCATTCTCTTCAGAATAGAGAGATTAGCATCACAGATACGGAAAAATATTTTAATATGAAATTGTAGATTCTTTAATACCCAAGAACTTGGTTTGAAAAAAAATTTTTTACGGCAAAAATTGAGTGAAACATAAATGAGTATACCATCGAAAAACATTGATTTTTTAGATATAAAACTAACACTTTCGATAGCAAATAAATCGAAAACTTTTAATTTTATCAAAAAAAGAATAGACCGTTTTTTGCTTAGAATGAATGCTTTTATAAACTTTTGCGGTCAAAATATAATAAAAAATTTCCACCCGCGAGATGGGGTGGCAACCACCCCCATGATTAAAGCGCCTTTCGGCATCATATAGATTTTGATTCTTGGACTATCCACTACTTATTCTCAAAGTTTCAAGCAAATCGATCTATTCTGTAAGAATTTCGAGGTGAAAAGCTTCGGTTCCTGGACTAATAGGGATTAATATATTCTTTATTTATTATTTGGATTTAAACAAATTTGGTTATATTTAAATAATAATAATAAATTATAATGTTTTATGTATCAACAAAATGTCGTTCAGACGGCAACAAAATGTCGTTCAGACGGCTCAGTGGATATACGATCGAGGTTCTAGCATTGACATATTAAGCGTAGACATGGCATACTTACCAAAAAAGCGTAACGGGGAAACAGCATGGGAACAGTCGATCGGTGGTCTATCTATCTCTTTTAACCAAGCGATCCCGCCCATGTGACAGACAAAGATGGCTAGACCACTCAATCCTATGTCGGCGTTACACCTCGATGCATTGAGTAGCATATGACTAGCCCGGTCTATCTTTAACATATCTCTGGGTTCGAGCCCCATCACGGTCATTTGAAAAATTAAAAGACCAACGTCGTAGTATGATTCTAACAGCGCAACCCGTGGGAATGAGAAGACGGGGTAGACCAAAGCTGAGGTGGATGGACGGGGTAACACAAGATGCCAAGAAGATCGGAGTCGGCAACTGGAAAATGCAAGCAACGGACAGAACAGAATGGCGTAGAAAGCTTGAGAAGGTCGAGGCCCTCTAAGGGCTGTAACACCAAGATGATGAACGTCGTACTATAAAATTCTATATAGAGTCTATGACTTGGTCTGGAATAAACTGGTGTCTGATCGGCCTATGGAGAAGCGGTACGGCAAGGGATAAGGGCTTGCGGCTTGGCAATACTCCTCTACAGATCCCTACCGAAGAGCGTTTACGCCTAAAAACGGTGTATATATTATAAGAAATTTATACGTTGTTTACGTTTAAGATTGACAGATACGTCTCATGCAAACTAAACTTTAAATTATTAATAAATATCATTTTTGATAGCGAATTTAATTATTATAAAAAATAAGTAATATGCTTAAAAACACAATTTAAGTTTGAGTATAGTTTAAAAGGAATGTGATAACTTAATACGGTTAAAAAGGTTACTTATGTTTAGGTAGGTACATTTATAATGGCTTCCCCTTTTAGCGGGAGTAACAGACTCGTTCATCATTTATTTTATGTAGGTACGTGTCGTTTTCATAGACAAAATAAGTCATTAACAAACTAAAAAACAATATTTTAGAATGAAATTAGCCCATATTATTTATCTGGAACTGATAAAATAAGGTTTGAACTTAAATTTAGATACTTCGTAATTTCAAAATTAATATTTTTACTTATCTGTTTAAGCCGTGAAAATCGTAGTTTTTCGTTTTTTATTCAGTTTTAAATTATTTATAACTCGAAAACGATCAACTTTAGAGAAAAATTACCACAGACCGTTTTTGTTCCAAATGATCCAAAGAACCTAAAATAGTGTCGTATGACCGGGCCGAAAAAAATTATTTTTATAATTTGTTTTATATTTTTTTATAAATAAATGTCGTAAAAACTCCGAAATTGCGGTATTTAGGTATAGGGAATATTACATAAAAAAATTGAAAGCACTCATGGGAGTGCCGACAGAAGTGAAAAATTCTTATATGTAGTATATAAATTACAAGCTCAATGCTTTTCCACATCCAAAAAGAAGTGCAATACCTATATTATATAAGCGTTGTGTACGTTCTATGCTATTTATGTATACATACACATAATATATTATATACGTACGAAATTTATTTCGGCAAAGTAATGACGGTCGCAAACTCAATGCTTTTTTCCTATCTAAAAAGTGCACAAGGTTCCTACAGAAGTTTTCACTTAAAAAAAAAGAATGTGTGTGTACTTTGTACGCACATAAGAAGATATTCTTCTATTATATAATAGGTCATTTAAACGAAGTAAATATACTTAAAAGGTTATTTGTACTTATTTTATTTAAAAATCAAACTAACTTTCTTATCTACCACTTTCTAAAAAGAAGAATATCTTCAAAAGTTATATAATAATATACCTACAATCATAAAATCTATAAAAAAAATAAAAAAATAATAACTTGCTTGGGGCTTGAACCCACTTCACGTCTACCGCGCCTACGAAAGTTGACGCCATTTCAAACTGCACCAAACTCTCGTATACGTTATGTGGGAATATACACAAACTAAACGTTTACACCATAAATTTATATGAATTTAATAAAATTATTAGTTTGATTTTTGTCGAAATAAAATACAACAAAATATAGAGTAAGAAAACGATATATGAGATGAAGATTTGTAGAAAGTTTGTTCGTAATCAGATTATGTAAATTAAAGCATTGCCTACTAATAGGTAACTACATTATTGTGTTTACATTTTCCAAATAGATACGTATTGAAACTATTAAGTATTTCCAACAGAAACATTTAGAATTACGTACCTGCGGCTTTTCAAAACTATTTAAAAAGTCACTATAATTATAAATTTGATTTTATTTCTGTCCACACATCAATAAAAACTAATATTATACAATATTTTTGTTTACCGATAACCTCCATATTGAACAATTATTGACAGATCATTTCAAAATTTCAACACCCAATCAGAGCCCGTATAACAACTAATACCATACTGTCGGTGTGCGCAGGCGCGCGGATCAATCAAATTTTACCCTCAATCGATTCGCCGCTAAAGAATAATATCTTCAAAAATTTATTTCGTCAAACAATGACAGTCGCTAATTTAATACTTTTTCTCAATCTAAAAAGTGCACAACGTTCTTGAGAAGTTTTCATTTGAAAAATGTATTTCGCCGAAGCGATTACGGTCGCTAATACAACACTTCGCATACAACGGTCGCGATGACGGTCGATAATTCAATACTTTTTCTCCATCTAAAAAGGGCACAACGTACCTAAAGAAGTTGTCACTTCAAAAATTTTTTTCGTCGAAGCAATAACGTTCGCTAATTCAACACTTTTTCTCCATCTAAAAAGTGTATAACGTCCCTAAAAAAGGTTTCGCTTCAAAAATTTATTTCGTCGAAGCAATGACGTTCGCGATGGCGGTCGATAATTCAATATTTTTCTCCATCTAAAAAGGGCATAACGTCCATAAAGAATATTTCACTTCAAAAATGTATTTCGTCGAAGCAATGACGGTCGCTGATTTAATACTTTTTTCCCATCGAAAAAGTGCAAAATGTCCCTAAAGAAGTTTTCTCTTCAAAAATTTATTTCGCCGAAGCGATGACGGTCGGTAATTCAACAATTTTTCTCCATCTAAAAAGTGTATAACGTCCCTAAAAAAGGTTTCGCTTCAAAAATTTATTTCGTCGAAGCAATGACGGTCGCGATGGCGGTCGCTAGTTCAATATTTTTCTCCATCTAAAAAGGTCACATCGTCCATAAAGAAGATTTCACTTCAAAAATTTATTTGGTCGAACAAATACCGGTCGCTAATTTAATACTTTTCCCCATCTAAAAACTGCACAACGTCCCTAAAGAACTTTTCACTTCAAAAATTGGTTTCGCTGAAGTGATGACGGCCGCTAATTCAATACTTTTTCCCCCTTTAAAAACTGCACAACGTCGTTAAAGGAGTGTTCACTAGGGTGCATCGAAAAAATACAAGTTAGAAATGTTATATCTAATAGCGTGAAAAAGTTGCTAGTGTTATTTTTCAGCATATTAGTATTTTTAATTTTTTGTCTAAGCGAATTTTCTGCCCCTCCCCCCCAACGACCTTGAATTTTATTATACATCTGATTTTTATGGAAACTTCAATTTATATTATTTGGAATAAAATATTGTGCTAACTCGATCTAAGATCAATTAAAGAAAACTTAAAATGTTTTCAATTACAAATTTAAAAGATATTTAAAGTTTTATTTGTTTTTTTAGTCTCCCCAACCCGTTTGAAATGTCCCGCTTCGTGAATCCGTCCGTGTAATTTTCACTTATGTTTGGTGCGCTGCCTTACTTTGTTATTATTAATGTTTGTAAATTAGAGATTTGTAAAATAGATAAACCAGGACCATGGGGAATAAAATCAAGATGTACTGTGGACCGCCCCATTTTTAGGCAACCACCAAATATACCTACCTGAAAATGTTTTACCGAAATACAAACAAGCGATGAAGTATTTTGGTTGCAATAGGATAAAAAACTGAGCAAGAAAGAGTTCTGGTATTGCCGAACAGGTTGCAATTAAATTGGAGGAAATATGGAAAAGGTCTTTAATTCCAATAATTTAACATACAAGAATTATTCAGCATTTAAAAGCCTATCATGACAAATATAATATGAAACTTATGAAACCATTTAATAACAGACAAAACAATGAATTCTCCAAAAATGAAATTCAATGCTTTAAGAACAATACTAAAACTACACGTTTCGATCTTGCAGCATGCAATTGTGACACTCTGATTAATAATTGTCTTTGTAGCAGATTTTAAAAAGTGCCTCTGGATGAGCGCGAATTTCTATTAAATCAAAGAGGTCCCAGAAAAATGGTGATAAGCTCGATTGATAACGAAAAAAAAAACAAATATAATCAGACAGAAAAACGGTAAAAGAAGAAAGTTACCGACGTAAAGACAAAACTTTAGCTCAAGTAAAAAACAGTACCAAGTTTTATGGTCAATTGATCGTGGGAGAACACATAACACTTGTGCATGGGCCAGCGTCCAAATATTTCGGATATGGGTATTCGCTCTCTGGTATATCAAAAAGTATCAAATCCAGCTATTGCATGTGACGAAACAGTCGTAAATACTGGAGCTAAGGGTGATGTAGTACGGCTGTTAGAAGAACATCTTAAAAACAGCTTCAGTGGTTTATATGTGTGCGACATTCAAATGATCTACCCCTTGGACACCAAAAGGAGTTTGCCAGTAACCAAATCAAAAAACGTGAGAGTCTTCAAACTTTCTCCTATAAAAATTTTGATTCAAACGACTACTTTGAGTTAACTAACTAACAAGAATAACACCTTACAGAATCACCTATACCTATATTCTCTAGATTTTCGAGCGACAATCTTCGAGATTTTATTAAGAATCCTAACTTGGACCCTTTTAACATTGAGATTGAGAAATATCGCTGCCACAAACAATGTGTAGAACGATGTGTCAAGCTTGTGACACAAGCTTCTCTAGCAGTTTGTGGAGCGTATTCGAGGGATGGAATTATAAAAACTCGAATTGATTCCAGAAAATCTATGTCTCATTTTAATGCTAAATCGGAAGACATCTTCGAGAATATTTTCCGATTTAAACTGAATTTATTTATTCAAGTTATATAAGGTATTACAATTCCCTTACATAAAAAAATTTGCATACTAATGTATTTTTTCTAATTTTAGTTGCCGTGGGGGCAGAAAATATTTTTTTATTTCAACGCAATTTTACTAAACTACTAAATAGTGTGTTAGGCAACTTCTGTGAGCTATTATATTTTCGTTTCGAAATAAAAATTTTTTTCGTCTGTTACCATTTTTTCAAAATTTTTACTTGTCTTGGGGGGGCAGAAGATATTTTCCAATTTCGAAAAAAATTTACCTAAATACTTAACAGTTGATTGGGCAACTTTTGCGAGGTATTACTTTTCCATCACAAAAAAAAATTTCGCCTTTTTCGATGCACCCTAGTGTTTATTCCAAAAATGTATTTCGTCGAAGTAATGACGGTCGCGATGAAGGTCGTTAATTCAATACTTTTCCCTATCTAGAAAGACCAAAACGTCCCTAAAGAAAATTTCACTTCACAACATTATTTCGTCGAAGCAATGACGGTCGCGATGACGGTCGTGATGACGGTCGTTAATTCAATACTTTTCCCCATCTAAAAAGACCAAAACGTCCCCAAAGAAGTTTTCACTTCACAACATTATTTCGTCGAAGCAATGACAGTCGCGATGACGGTCGCTAATTCAATATTTTTGCATATCTAAAAAGTGCACAACGTCGCTAAAGAAGTTTTCACTTCAAAAATTTATTTCAGAGAAGCAATGGCGGTCGCTACTAATTCAACACTTTTTCCACATCTAAAAAGTGCACAACGTCCCTAAAAAAGGTCTCACTTCAAAAATTTATTTCGCCAAGGCGATAACAATCGCTAATTCAATACTTTTTCCCCATCTAAAAAGTGCACAACGTCCCTAAAGAAGTTTTCACTTCAATAATATTAGTATTATTATACGTACATTATAATAGTACACGTACAAAATTTATTTCGTCGAAGCGATGACGGTCGCGATGACGGTCGTGAAATCAATATTTTTTCCGCATTCCAAAATAGATTTTACATTTATTTTAAATTTAAATACTTTTTTCTACAACCATGTTAAAAATGCAATTTTTAGCGCTCCATACGAGCGTTAAAAATGCTACATTAAGGCACTAGTGCTTTAAAAAAATTTAAGCCACTGCAGTTCGTATTGACCGTATAGGTAATTTTGATGTAATGTCAAAAAAATATAAAAATGGAATGTCAGTCAAGTTCAAGTAAAACTTTTTGTAGATATTGTCCTGTAATTACGTTTGTAGAAAAAATATTGTATGATATGCGTGTTAAAAATAAATTTTTAAGGCACTCATGTGAATTGCAAACTTTCACATCGCTATCGCTCATTCTGCAAACTTTCACATGCGTGCCTTAAACGTGTACTTTTAACACTTATATCATAAATAACTATTATAAAATTTATGTATACATACTCATAATTATATATAGGTATGTACAAAATTTATTTCTCCGAAGAGATGACGGTCGCGATGACGGTCGCGAAATAAATCATTTTTCCCCATCCTAAAATAGGTTATTTAGTTAAAATAGGTTAACATTTATTTTAAATTTAAATACTCCTGTACAATTTATATATATATATATATATATATATATATATATATATATATATAAGATGAGAAGTTATTGGTTTAACGACCACTCGTACGATATCAATCAAATGAAATAGAGAATGTGGAGAAATCCCCTTACGAATAATTCACACATCCACCATTTTGGGTTGGGAAAATTTTTTGAATAGAATTAAAAATCCAAACACTAGTTCTTAGAAATGTGTTTCGCCCTCTTCAACCTCTCTTGGTCTCGAATGTTGTTTTTGAGTGGAATGTGTCTAAGGATATTCAACCTCTCATCCTTACCGATGAGCCCAGAGAGGTTGAAGAGGGCGAAACACATTTCTAAGAACTAGTGTTTGGATTTTTAATTCTATTCAAAAAATTTTCCCAACCCAAAATGGTGGATGTGTGAATTATTCGTAAGGGGATTTCTCCACATTCTCTATTTCATTTGATTGATATCGTACGAGTGGTCGTTAAACCAATAACTTCTCATCTTTTGTTTTAAACATATGTTTTACTTCAAGTAATTAGGGAATTAAAACTTGAGACTGTCATTTTCAGATTTGGCGTGGATCTGCGTTTCTGCTGTGTCTTGGTCTCGAATGTTGTTTTTGAGTGGAATGTGTCTAAGGATATTCAACCTCTCATCCTTACCGATGAGCCCAGAGAGGTTGAAGAGGGCGAAACACATTTCTAAGAACTAGTGTTTGGATTTTTAATTCTATTCAAAAAATTTTCCCAACCCAAAATGGTGGATGTGTGAATTATTCGTAAGGGGATTTCTCCACATTCTCTATTTCATTTGATATATATATATATATATATATATATATATATATATATATATATTCATACACATAATATACCTATATATGTACAAAATTTATTTCGCCGACGCGATGACGGACGCGATGATGATCGCGAAATCAATCCTTTTTCCTCATCCTAAAATAGGTTTTACATTTATTTTAAATTTAAATGCCTCTACACAATTTATATTTACATACACATAATATATAGCATAAGCGATGACGGTCGCAATGACGGTCGCGATGACGGTCGCGATGACGGTCGCGATGACGATGACGGTCGGGATGACGGTCGCAATGACGGTCGCCAATTCAATGCTTTTTCCCCCATCCAAAAATCGCACAACGTCCCTAAAGAAGTTTTCACTTTAATAATCAATATTTCTTATGGACCTTAAAACGCAAGAAATATACAGGGTATTCCGTTTGAAACAAGAAAGTTCTTTAGATTTCAAGAAAAACTGAAGATCTGACAACAATGTAAATACCGCTGTAATATCGGTTTAAACGACCCTTACCCACCACAATCTATAAAAATAGTGCGAGCCGTTTCCGAGATAATTAAGGCGTTCCACACATAAAACTCACTCTATATATTTTGTATAATATTATATATTAAATAAAATTAAATAAAATAAATCGAAGCGCATCGAATCGAATGGAATCGAATTGAAGCGAATAGAATATAATAGACTATAAAATATAAGAAGTATTCACTTCTGTCGGCACTCCGCAAGTGCCACGCTATCTTTTTTTTTTAATATCAAAAGTATTTATTTCTTGTGATATTTCCTTCAATGCCACGTTCATAAAATATTAGAATTTATTATGCATAACAAATTTTGATAGAGAACTTACACAATTTAAGGTAAATGGTTTTGTGCGAAAGGTTTTGTAAAAGCTAATGGAGAAAACCTTTCTCGTCAATCTGCAAATAACACGTACATCTACACAGGAAAGAAGCTAAATGAAAACACTCGACGTTTATAAATCCGGCTGTATATACGAAACGGTGTGTTCACTTATCAGATTAAACAACTGAACAAGTTACGAATCAAACCCCTATTTGCTTACCCGATACTTTTCAAAACGTCCATTTTTTGTATACAAATATTTTACCCAATTAGCCGTATCTTCATTTATGAGCATGAAAGTAAAACTGAAAGGGTTTATCTTTGTACAGACCATTAACAACTTCCGATTAAGTATTTTTATATACAAAACGATTTTGCATTTACACAGAAGGCCTTGACACACAAAAATATTTAATTGTATATAATTTATAATTATTATAACATGGTTGATATTTGGTTAGTGTTCCATGAATAATGAAATTTTTAGCTAATGGGACTACATTTTTAATATTGTTCAATATATAGGTAAAGTGAGGGACAAAATTCGGAAAAAATTTTTTTTTTTTCGAGATAATGCGACTTTGGAGACAAATCCGAAACAGGTCGATTTTCAACGAAAAGTTTTCGTTTATAAATTTGCAAAGTCAGTTCGTTCGTTAGTTCGTTTGTTCGTGCGTTGCCGCTCCTGCAATAGCTGGAGCCGATCTAGCAATGGAATCCTATGAAGTTTTCTCTTCTGAATCCAAATCTGGAAACGGAATTTCAATATATCTAACCCTCTTCGAGATATCCGATCTAAAAGTCGACATTGTGACGTCAGAATCCTTCTTCAGATAATATACAGGGTGATTGATTAGTAGGGTAAAGCTCAATAGCTCCGCTATAGTAATAGATAGCAATAAAAGATAACAAAAATTTTAGCCACCTTTGAGCTTCACATTACAAAATGAGTTAGAATGTTACAGGGTGTTCGATAACACAGTGGCAGACCAAACTTATGTTTTTTTTTAATAGAACATCCTACATTTTATTTTAAATTCGAAATACTGGTAACTTCTCCATCACAAAAATATAAAGGTTTGTTATGTTATACAGGGTATTTACAAAGTTATAACCAATTTTAAATGAAAATCGTAACAAGTTCAACTCCCTGTATAAATAAAAATAAGCAAAACAACAATGGTTTATTAATGCCATATTTTTTAACGTGTTGTCAAGATTTTCAAGAATGGTCGATATTGCTAATTTCCTTTATATCAAGTACAGGGTGAGTCAAAACGCAAGTACATTATTTTTTCAGTAATTTTAAATGGAACACCCTGTATTTTATATCACTATTGAAAAGTACCACTAACGTACTTAAATTTTTAGATAACATTCCCTATGCCTAAATTTATTAGTTTTCGAGATATTTTCATTTTCCAATGGACCAGTAGCGTGGCCAACCAAATCACCAGAATTTAATAAACTGGACTGATTTTTTTGGGGGACGTTAATAATAAAGTTTATAAAATAAAATAAAAACAACAAGGGATGAGATGAAAATAGAGTACAAAGTGAATTTCGATGTGTTAATTTACAAATGCTTCGTAGAGTAAGTAGCTCATTCAATGATCGTTTTTAGGCGTACATAAATGTGTTAGGAGATAATTTTGAACACCTTATGTAATTAAATTAAATATTAAAAATATTCTATTAAAACTAGCTTCTAATTTTTCCAAACATGTTTTTTTGCAAAATGTACTACTGATAAATTATGTTTCGTTCTTTATTTGTTACATTGTTACATTTACATACAAAAGTAGTGTTTAGTTGTCTTCACAAAATATTGTATTTGTGTTTGTGTGTTTTTTTTGTAAAATTTATTACTAGTTGTCTTTGTTTATTTGTTGCATTTACATAAAAAGACAGTTTTTAATTGTTTCAAAAATGTTGCATGTAGTGGTTGTGTTTTTGTTTGTAAAATGTATTACTAATAAATTATTTTTATTTCTTTATTTGCTACAGTGTTACATTGATTACCGGATTGATAATCGGTAATCTTCAATCGTCAATTCAGTCATGGCTTATTTAAAATTTAGATAAATTTAAACACCTAAAATGATTTGCTCTGAAAAATGAAAATATCTCGAAAACTAATAAATTTAGGCATAGGGAATGTTATATAAAAACTAAAGTACGTTCATTTTACTTTTCAATAATGATATAAAATATAGGGTGTTCTATTTAACATTACTGAGAAAATAATGCACTTGCGTTTTGACTCACCCTGTATTTGATATAAAGAAAATTAGCAATATCAATAATTCTTAAAAATTATCACAATAAATAAAAAATATAGCATTAATAAACCATTGCTGTTGTGCTTATTTTTATTTATACAGGGAGTTGAACTTGTTACGATTTTCATACAAAATTGGTTATAGCTTTGTAAATATCCTGTATAACATTACAAACCTTTATATTTTTGTGATAGAGAAGTTAACAGAACTTCGAATATAAAATAAAATATAGGGTGCTTCATTTAAAAAAACAAATGTAAGGTCTGCCACTGTGTTATCGAACGCCCTGTAACATTCTAACTAATTTTGTAATGTGAAGCTCAAAGGTGTCTAAAATTTTTGTTATTAACTTTTATTGCTATCTATTACTATAGCGGAGCTATTGAGCTTTGCCCTACTAATCAATCACCCTGTATTATTTGTTTTCGTTCGACACAACTAAACGTCAACAACAAATTGAAATGCCAATAAATAAATTTTTTCTACGACGGTTTAATAACATGCTCATTACTCACTATTTTTGAATAGATGGTACAAGTTCACCAAATATAGCTGAAAGTGTGAAATTCTCATTGCCTGCGCTAACAATGAAGTGAGAACGCACATACAAAGGATCTGGACTAGTGATGTAACGAATGTCGTTTTTTGAACATTCGCGAATACGAATGCGAATGCGAATATCTAATAACGACATTCGCGAATGCGGATGCGAATGCGAATATTCAGTTTTTTTAATTTGTTTCTATTTTTGAAATGTTTTCTAAATTTTTAATGAGAAGTTAATTAATATTTAGTGTAAATCAATCTGAATCTTAAGCTTTATTACATTATACCAAATAATAAAACAACGTGAAGCCTGATAATCTGATTATACGAGGTTAAGTTACCTTTTTTTTAATAAAAAAAGATGAGAAAGAGAATAGATTTTGATTTTATTAATCTAACGTTATTTTCAAATTAGTTTTTCTCTGATATTCATATTCGCAAAACATTCGCACACATTTTGCGAATGCGAACGCGAATGCGAATATGCCAAAAGATGCGGATATTCGCGAATGCGAATGCGAATACGAATATTCGTTACATCACTAATCTGGACCGTCAGTGTGAGTGCGAGGTTCGTCGTTTGACGAATGCGCATCATGATCGTAGTTAGTTACTTTCACACCTTCAGCTATATTTGGTGAACGTAACACCCATTACTTTACCCGTGAGTAATAGTTCATTAATCACGGGTCATTACTCACGTGCTGAAGTTAGATTCAAGTGGTGCATGCCACTTTTATTATTAGTCGTATATAAATTGCAAATAAAATTACTTAAAAATAAAAAAAAACTTTAAAGAATTTTTAACTGTAACAATATGTCAGTAAAATGTTTTACTTTTATATCTTGTTTACTATGAATTTCACGTTTATCATTTTCAATGACAAGGACATTAGTGCTTTTGCTGTATTTATTGGAATTTATAACTTATATTGGGATTATTTTATAAAGGTATATTGTGTTAAGTATATATTTAATATATTATATATAGTTTTATTATTATACTATATACAGAGTCGGTATTTTCTTATCGATGGTATGCGATTTAATAACAGCAACAAAGAGACATGCATTTATTATACATTTAAAACGGGTTAGAAGACATTGGGCGGTCGAAGTAGGATGGGTCACCAAAAAATTTCGCGTTGTAGGTATGGCTTTGTCAGACAGCGTTGCCGAATTTGGAAATTATCAAAAGAAAATATTAAAGTAGAAAAAATAATATAGTTAACTTTTTGTAAACAGATATAATAAACAAATTATTTAAAAATAACAAAATATTGTTTTCACCCATTTTAAAAAAATGTGAAAACGTTGAATTATAATTCAGCGTTTATTTTTTTACTTATATTTTTCTTTTAAATAATTTGTTTAGTAGATGTACTTATTTGTTCACAAAAAATAATATAGGTACAGTAATGAGTGCGCTATTAAGAACCGGCAAAATAACGCAAAAGATGAAAAGCATAATACGTTGTGAAATAAAAAGGGATGAAACTAATAGAGATGTAAAATTATCGATAGGAACCTATAAATGTACATAACATTACATAGTTTCGCACCTTTAAACATATCTGAGGAGTATAACAAATCTAACCGTGACAGGAGAATTTTATAAAATTCTAAATGTTTTCTGTCACAGACGTCTAAAGGAGGGAAGCTATATACCTGATGTAATGTAAACTTATAGGTTCCTATCGATAATTTTACACATCTACTAGTTTCATCTCTTTTTATTTCACAACGTATCAAGTTTTCCATTTTTTGCGTTATTTTGCCGGTTATTAGCGCTCATCACTGTATTATTTTTTTTTTCTACTTTGATGGATAATTACGCATGTCTGTCTCTCTCAGAGACTTTGTAAACACAACTTTTCCGTCATTAGATAAGACAGGACAAATGAGCTGTCGAATGAAAGCTCATTACCCAACGATCTTATTAAGGTGAGAAATTTGACCTTGCACTTCCAGTTTTAGAGTTGAAACTTGAAGTACTATTTTAAAGTCGCCCAATAAATATTATAAACGACTTATTATTGGACGCGCTTTAGCAAGACGAAAACCATTATATTTTTCCGGCTTTGTGCAAGTCTGTCCGTCTGTCTGTCTATCGAATATAACTCCTACGTTATTAAAACACTCAACTCCGGTAGCGAGATAATATAGCAGGAGACCTGAAAGCTACGGGCGTGGAGAACTGGACAGAGATTGTTTAAGACAGAGAAGAGTGAAGGCATGCTGTCGAGTGGGATAAAACCCACGAAAGGTTGTAACGCCACGTAGTAAGTATGAGGTGTCGAATTAAGGATGGTATTAAAGCTGAGAAATTGGACTTTCACACTTCCGGTTGCAGAGTTGAAACTGGAAGTAGTGTTGTAAAGCCGCCGAAATAGTACAAGCGACATATTATTCGATGCGCTTTAGCAATACGAAGGTATCAAATTAGATCTTATAACCCAAAGATGGTATCAGTTGCAACCGGAAGTACTGTTTTAAAATCACCGAAATCGTACAATACATTTGTTTTCGTCTTGCTAAAGCGTGTTAAATAATACATTGCTTGTATTAATTCGGCGTCATTAAAACCGTAGATACTCCCGGTTGTAACTCTATAAACGGAAGTCCGAGGTCAAATTTCTTACTTCTAATGCCATCTTTGGGTTATACGCTCTCATTCGACACATCATTTGTCATTCTATTTTTTTGTCGGACGGACCGACTTGAATAATACCGGAAGCATCTTGCTACGGCGCGTCGAATAATATGTCGCTTGTACTATTTGGGCGACTTTAAAATAGTACTTCCAATTTTAACGCTCAAACCGGAAGTGCGATCAAGTTTCTCACTTTAATAACATCCTTGGGTTAAGAGCTTTCACTCTTACACCTCATTTGTCCTTCTGTCTGATCTTATGACAGAAAAGTTGTGTTTACAAAGTCTCTGGGACAGAAAAACTTGCATAATTAAAGTAGAAAACAGATATATTATATTAATTTTTGTTAACAAATAGTGTAGGTACTAACCAAATTATTTAAAAGAAAAAACTATTAAAAAAATAAACGTTGAAAATTAAATCAACGTTTTCACATTTCTTAAAATTGGCGAAAACAATATTTTTTTACTTAAGTTTTTTTCTTTTAAATAATTTGTTTATTATATCTGTTTACAAAAAGGTAAATATATTAGGTTTTCTATTTTAATATTTTCTTTTGATAATTTCCAACTTTGGCAACACTGTCTGACAAAGCCATTACCTAAAACGCGACATTTTTTGGTGACCCATCCTACTTCGACCTCCCAATATCTTCTAACCCGTTTTAAATGTATAATAAATGCATGTCTCTTTGTTGCTCTTATTAAATGCGCATACCATCGATAAGAAAATACCGACTCTGTATAGTTAAATATAACTGTACGTTTTAACTTACGTACGTTATAACTGTACGTATAAAACACATCCACCGATAATAGCCGTTACCTCATTTAACTAGGGACCGCAGACGTTCGGAAACAATTAGCGTCTCTTTGCAAAGACAATGACGTCGACTTTGCAAAGTAACAAGACACTTACTCAACACACACACTACACATTACTCCCCTGACTTAGTAATAAGTTCTAAACCAAAGCCAGAATCAGAGAAAAAAAAAACCTCATTTAACTAATTTATTAAAATGACAGTAGGTGCAAATTTGTGCTTATAATTTTTCGAAACCGAATAGAACTTGAAAGACTATTTCTTGTTGTATTTTTTACAATAGGTACATAAGACAACATTTGCTAATAGTAGGCAACCAATTACCTATTCAGCCGTGTACAATTGGTAAACAAAATATTTGTAAATTATAATTTTAATCTCGAGTAGTTGATAATTTTTATATTTTTTTACTAATTATAATAAAAAAGGTCGTAAAAAAAGTATAGTGTTTTAGTTGCATGTAATGCGACACGAGCCGAGTGTCGTAATCCATCATCGTGAGTAATAGCCTTTATTACGTGCTCCTTGAATAATATACTATTATTTATTTCACAATATTGAAAATTGTCATTAAGAAAAAATTTTGTTTGGAATAAAAAATTATGTTCTAATATAGGCAATTACATCATTCTAATAAAAAAAAATATTTGAAGGGTTTTCTCTAATTACGGATACCAACACCATTTTCATTTATAACTCTTTTATTTTTAATTTAAGGAAGAAAAGTTACTCCTCATACAAAGCTCTTCATGGTCTTCATCATATATCAAATTTTATTAATTTTATACGAGTTTTCATAATAGCAGTTTTCCATATTATGAATTTAAATACGTAAATAAACATAAAGTTTTCCTTATGATAATGCTCGAATTTTCAGCTTGTTATTTATAAATCATTTTATTTGGCATTATATTATACTAGTGACTTTATGCATCTGGACCTGATGACGTAAACCGATGAGAATTAATAGGGGTCGTGTGCTAGCTCATTTGAAATGTTCACTAAGATGACCATTTAAATAATTAGTATACAGGGTGGGCAAATTTATTTTGAATTAAATTAATTTAACAACTCTAAAATGAAGGAAAGATTTCTGTTGTAGTTGGTATATTATAAGGGGTGAAATTTTGAGAGTAGAGATATTTGAAAATGTTGTTATTTGCGTCCAATGTACATCTAGTTGAAACCAGCCACATTAATAGGTCCGAAGACCTTTAAGTTACATTGTTAATCTATTTAACTAATAATACGGCATTAAGTTTATGGAATTTGAATTAAATTTAACATATGGATGTAATTCATGTTCTTTCTACTAGTCCATAAATCAGTTCTTTGCGTTTTGTATATGAATAGTTTATTTCATGAAATAAAGAAATAACGGCCCTATTAGCGAAAACACAAAGAATCGAAGTATTATAGTTGAATATGAGGATAAAACCAGAAGACAACAAGAAGTATGTAATTTGTGTATTATAAAATATTCTATCCGCCTATCACACAGTCCATTGTTAGTCAAATTGAAAAGAAATTGAAAGAAACTGGGGTAGTAAAATATGTTACAAGTGCTGGTCGAGTGCCAATAACTGGTAATATAAACCTTCGTGTATTATTAAGCGTAGCCGATGATATCAAATTCAAACATGGGGTACAGCAGGGATGTACACTATCAGCACTTCTGTTTAACATATACTCTGACGAAATCTTTTAAGAATCAGTAGAATATGTTGAAGTCGGAATTCGAATTAACGGAGAATGTATCAATAACATCAGATACGCGGACGACACGATGGTATTCGTGACGGTTATGAAGCCCTTCAGGAGTTAATAAACAGTAATATAGAATTAAGTCAGCGATATAGACTAGGGTGGGCCGAAAATAATTTTTATTTTTTTTAAGTTGTAATACCGCGGAAAACTTGCGATTTATAATTAGAAACAAAATAAAAAAATTTTTTTCAAAATCGGTTAATATCTTCCGGTCCCGCATTAGCCTTAAAGTTTGACTATTTTTTAAAAAAACCTCATTTTTCTTATTTTGTGAAAAAAAATTTTTTATATTTATTTTTTAACGTAATAGTTATTTATGCGTTGAGATAGACCCTAAGAACATTGTGTTTTAATTTGATTGTGATTACTAGATATCTTCCGGCCCCGCATAAGCTTTAAAATATGCCGAAATATTGAAATTTCAACATTTTTTCGTATTTTTGGAATTTGATAATTAATTGTTTTTTAAAAGTAATAGTAATCGTTTATATTCACACAAACCTATTGTAGGGAATTTAGGGGTTGAAAACTGGGATAATTCGAAGAATTGAATTATATTTAAGGAGGCCCGTCCAATGGGCAATTTGCCTGCTCCACTTTAATGAGCCGCTGTTCCGGCACCTCTTTGAACATCTAGATGGCAAAAAAACCGGGCCTAGTACTTCAAGAGGACCAATCGGTGAAAAACTTGTTGCCTGTCAAAAACTGCCGGTAATTAACTTACAGTCTATAGATTGTCAGATACCGGAGGTAGACAGAAAGGTTCTCAGCAAGGATCAACAGTAACTACTTGATATCTTCACTGCGATAAAATCTGGGACATGTAAAGGGGATTTGTCTGTACGAGATCCCGGACACTTATCACACTCGAGGTGGTTGACCAAAGCAAATAGGACTTTGCGACTCTACATAAGTGAAGAAAACCCCTCACCTGAACTTCAAGAGCTAGTTTTGTTTATCTTGAAATCGTATATGCTAATGTGGTTTGCTATCAAAAAAAGCAAAAACTTTACAGATGGTCCAAAGCTTGTTAACCAAGCAATTGAATCAACGAGATATTTGCCCGAGCCTTTGCTTGCTGTTATAAACCGAGTGATTGAGCGAAATGGTTATTTTTCCCACCCCGAAAATTTGATGTTGGCAATGATTGAGGACGACAATAAACTGATAAGACAGCTAGGAATTCGTCGAATTCTAAAGGCAATGCAAATAGATTCAAAAAGGAAGAAAGTAAGGACATTCACACCGCCGAAAATCAACTTTGATGCTCAAGAGTACTCAGATATTGTCAACTGGATGAACTGCGACTTACCCTCTCCTCCACTGTTGGCCAAGGTCAGTGATGAAGAGATAAAATCGTACATCAACAGTGACTCCATCCTTAACTGGAACATTAATTACAAGAAATTCCCAGTTCACACACAGGCAGTTGAGCGTTGTGTGAGACTAGTGACGGAAGCTTCGGGCAGAGTTTGTGGCGCTGAAGCTAGAGACTGATTTATCCGAAGTACTCTACTGTCGCGATCAGCCATGCCAGACTTCGCCAGTAAATCAGATTTCAAAGTACCTTCTTCAGCTACAAAATAGAGGCAATAATGCAGACAATTAACTAATAATTGTATATTGTACTTTTTTTTATAATAATACAGATATAAGTTGAAAGGTTCTATGCTCGTTGTTATTTATAATCCCTATTATGTCACTCAGTCATAACTAAAAAAATTCTGCTTGTATAATTAGGCTTATTTAGCAACCAGAAATGTTTTTTAAAAAATACCGTAACTGGAACGATTTAAAACTAATTAAACATAAGAAAAAAAAATTCGTAAAAACTGTAAATTTCCAATATTTTGGCATATTTTGGGGCTTATGCGGGACCGGAAGATATCCAGTAATCACAATCAAATTAAAACACACTGTTCTTAGGGTCTATCTCAACGCATAAATAACTATTACGTTAAAAAATAAATATAAAAAAATTTTTTTCACAAAATAAAAAAAATGAAGTTTTTTTAAAAAATAGTCAAACTTTAAGGCTAATGAGGGACCGGAAGATATTAACCGATTTTGAATTTTTTTTATTTTGTTTCTAATTATAATTCGCAAGTTTTCCGCGGTATTACAACTTAAAAAAAAATAAAAAATTTTTTCGGCCCACCCTAATATAGACTTTCACCAAACATTAATACATCAAAATGTACGACAGATCTCTATGAAGGAATAGAAACGAATAGAAAGAGTAGAAACAAACACCTACCTTGGTACGAACGTCAATGAAAAGGATAATTCGCTAGAAATTTGATATAGGATAGAGAAAGCAAGATATGCATTTCAAAAATGGCTAAGCCATTTAAATGTCATGCTTTATCAATACCTATAAAAGTTAACGGCCGTAGTTCAGCGGCAAGGTACTGTCTTCATAAACCAGAGCGTACGAGTTCGATTCTCGGCACCAACAACGACATTTCCAGTTCTAAAAATGATACGAGCCGTTCACCGTGCTTCGGATGGTACGTTAAGCCGTCGGTCCCCCTGTGCTAGTTGTGTATCGACACTAGCTACTTCAAACAAAGTTAAAGATGCAGTGGCGCCGAAACAAACTGATCTGAACCATCTGAGGATGCCCCCGGCAAAAATGCCATACGATATTATTATTAATACCAATAAAAATCAGGTTACTATGATAATATATCCTTCGTAGACATTAGACACAGTCAGATAAGTTTCATAGACACTATTGGCCATAAAATTAGGTTTTAGAAATATGCCTTTATTGTCGTACCCTGAACATATCTAATACCGATCACGTCACTATTCAGGAGGTTTTATCAGGAATACAAAAAGAAAAAGAGCTGCTAACCACAATAAAAGCAGCCAAAATCGAATCAGTCACATCATGAGAAACAGTGAAGATTCTTCTTCTTATTGTGCCACTCCTATCGGAGATTGGAAATCATCAAGGCTACCCTGATTTTGTTTACAGCTGACCTAAAAAGTTCATTAGTGGTGCAGCCAAACCACTCTCTCAAATTCCGCATCCACGACATTCTTCTACGGCCTGGATTCCGTTTTCCTTCTATTTTTCCTTGCATTATATTTTGAAGTAATGCGTATTTGTGAAGATTGGATTGCTGCAACTAACTTTACAGGGAAAAGTAGAAGGGAAACGAGGACCACGAAAGCCAAGGATTTCCTGGCTAAAACATCTACGTACGTGTTTAAGACAACAAATAAAAATATTTTTAGAGCAGCCGTGTACAAAGTACAGATTGCTGTGATAGTCGCCAATATCCAAAACGTATAGATAGGCACTAGAAGAAGAAGATTTTCGTCACAATCTAAAACCGAATGAAGTTTTATTATTTTGTATCCAAAAGTGATCCCTCCGAGCAAATTATATTAATTTATAATTCTTTTCGGTAGCTCCGAGCTTACTGTGTAATATTTGTTCACGTCTGCCTTATTTCGCAAGTCCTTTCATATAAAGGGGGTTGGGAGAAAACCGTGGATGTCACTAAATGGGTGAAATTTAGTTAAATACGTAGTCAAATAAGTTACCTCTGAAAAAAAAAATAATGAATTTAAAGAAAAAACGGGGTCTTTTATATATTATGAGGTTCATATATATTAATATACCCTCTTATATTTACAGAGAAACGTCTATAAGCTTATATAAAAGCAAATATTGGCTAGACAGCTAAAATATTAATTATGCTTTAAACCTATATTTAGTAGGACGATAAATACTGATTTTAGTAGAATAGATCGACTTTATTTTCATCAGTGTAACAAAATTGTGGATTACTCTAAATATAGAGCACAAATCTCATGATAACAAGGAATAGATAAGATTAGGCCAAATCTACCTCAACGAAACCCTAGTATATACAGCTACCTCGTCATCATAACAAATGAAGAATGAACCAAAAACCAGGATATCTCTAGAGCAGTCATCGAATAATTTAGATCTACCTTTAACCGGGTGAGGACCTCCTTCATGATATAAAAGTAAGAATACGTTCTGTCCTTTTTTACGGTATTTAATCGATTTTGAACAAATATTTATGCAGAACATTGGAAGCATTTGAGATGTTGCGTTATCGGTAAATAATTAAGATCTTGTGAACTAACGAGTCGTAAATGAGGAGGTCCTCAGAAGAATGAAGAATATACGCGACCACCATCAAATCTCGAGAGCTCAGAACCGAAAGAGAGCTCTCAATATTTCTGACACATTATGAGAAATTAATCGAGATATGCCCTACTACAATCCATCCAGAACCATTTATATATCGATTGATTATCTTGGTATCGATATATTTTTTCAATAATATTGATATCGATCATATCAGTATCGATTCGAATGGCGTATCGCAAACTAAAATGCAATGTAAATGTAAAATTGTAACCTAATGGTTATTAACTATTGATTAAAAAAACCTAACAAAAACAAAAGTGATGAGCAAAAAATTCCCAATGAGCTAATTAAAAACGGAGGGGAAAAGTTATTAACAAGCATCTATAACCTAATAGTTAGAATATGGGAAGCAGAAGAAATGCCCGAGGATTGGAAAGAAGGCAGAATTATACCAATATTTAAGAAAGGAGAAGTAACAAACTGTAACAATTATAGAGTACAACAGTATCTCTACTGAGTACAACATATAAAATTCTAACAGCCCTCATCAAACAAAAACTTAACCAATTCACAGAGAAAAAAATTGGGGACTACCAGCAAGGATTCAGAGAAGGCAGATCCACTACAGATGCGATCCACATAGTTACACAAACAATCGAAAAATGCCACGAACACAACATAGAACTCCACATCCTCTTCGTAGACTTCAGACAAGCCTTTGACTGTATTGGAAGAAATAAATTATTTATTGAAATGAAAAATCAAGATATACCAGCAAAATTAATCAGATTAACAAAAATGACCATGGATGGAGCTCGAGCCAAAGTAACAACAGAAGAAGATAGCACAAAATCAATTGCAATAGAAACAGGAGTGCGACAAGGCGACTCCCTGTCAACCACATTATTCAACATAGCACTAGAAGGAACAGTCAAGGCCAGCAAAATTAAAGGAACTATAGCCCACTCCTCAACACAAATAGTTGCATATGCAGATGATTTAGTTCTAATGGGAAGAGACAAGGAAAGATTAAAAGAAGCAGTAACAATCCTGGCAAAAGAAGCACGGAAAAGAGGTCTAGAAATTAACGAAGGAAAAACAAAATATCTACTCTGCTCTAGAAGAGAAGATAACAGGATGAGAGAAATCAAAATAGAAAACTACACTTTTGAAAGAGTCCAACAATTTAAATATTTGGGAGTAATAGTGAATGGCCAAAACAAGAGAAGTGAAGAAGTAACGGAACGAATACTAACAGGCAACAAAACATACTGGAGATATCATAGGCTTATGAAGGACAAGAACTTATCCAGAAATACAAAACTGAAAATGTACAGAGTTGCAATCAGACCAGTAGTTACGTACGCAGCTGAGACAATGTGCCTCACGGAAAAAGATGAAGAAAAATTGAGAATATTCGAGAGGAAAATCCTCAGACGCATTATGGGCCCGATAAGAATGGACAACGGAGAAATGAGAAGAATAATGAACCATGAACTAAGAGACATAATGAAGGGAGAAGATATAGTTAGATTTATTAAATCACAGAGGCTGAGATGGCTGGGACACATAGAAAGAAGGAAAAACGACCGACTGATTAAGAAGATCACCAAATGGAAACCGGCAACTGAAAGACCAAGAGGAAGACCCAGAGAGAGATGGGAGGACCAGGTCATGAGAGATATCAAAATTCTGGAAGTGAGAAACTGGAGGGAACTATGCACATATCGAAATGAGTGGAAGAAAATAGTAACGAAAGCCAAGTCATACAACAAACTTTGACAACATATAAGTTGAATGCGGAGTGATTCACCGCAATAAGCGAATCTGAGAGCTCTAAGTAAGAGCGGCAAACATTCCACCTGGAATGAAAAGCCCTGATGATGATGATTACCGCCAGGTTAAACCGTAAGTAGAAAAAACCGGTATAACCGAAAACTAGTGTTTTGTCAAAAACCGCCATCTCTAAGCAAGTCTACGGACTTGAAGCGAAAGATTGGTAAATAGAAAAATAAAGGAAAAAAATGCGGACCAACCAACCCAAGGCCCTTCACTAATAAAGTCTGTAAGAAGATATAGCACAACTAAAGAAAGCAGAAAATCAAGTAAAAGCTGAAATATTTTATTGCTAAAACCAATTTTTTAACTAAAATGTTTTTTATTTCGTTTAAATGAAAATCAGAGAACCAAAAAAAAACAAATCAGAAACAAAACAAAGCAGGAATAATACTGTGACTAAACGCCTGCACTTGGTGACATCTATTGTTTTCTTCGTTAAAAAGTGGACATTACGCCACTAGTTTTTATTATCAATATTATCAATAATTTTTTCTATCATTATGTCGATCTTTAATACCTCCCAACTCATATTCGTAAATAGTCTTATAACTTTAAAATTCGTTTTTCTTAAAATCATTTGTTGATGACATCCATGATTTTCTCCTGTTCCTAATTACTTAGTTTTTTCAGTTGTGTGTTTCAGTGTCGAAATCCTTTCTGCTTCCTATTTGAAAACATTTTACTGATATTTCTTTGTCAAATTTTTATCTAAAATGGCGTAAAAAATACATTTAACTTAATATATGTTAAGCCAAAAATAAGTCATAAATATTGAAAATCCATAGCGTAATACAATGACCTAATAAGAATTCACAGCCATGCTAAAAAAGACAAACAAGTTTATCTTATTTTCAGACGATTAATTTTGGATTTTGTTCTGTACCAAAAATTGGGTTCAGTCCGTTTATTCCCTTATCACTTCTTTTTTTCACGACACACGTTATTACTCTAGGGTAATAAGGAATTCACAAACGAGTGTGCCTTGCTTTCTTTTCGGCAAAAATAAATTTTAGGGAGTAAGTATTATCGTTCCACAAAGTGGCTTCCCGTAATAGGACTAACGCCAGCTGAGAGAAGACAATATTATTTTTTTATGCTTGATGAACACGGCGGCAAATCGTGAGCGGTATGAATATTTGTCCTTGTTATTACAATTAGGTGCATAATTAAATACGTAATTTAGAGTAGTCAGAAGCATTATGTATAAAATATGTTGATAACTATATTATAATCGCATATTATTCATAATATATTTTTTAAAGAGTTGACCTATTTATTTAATCTACATATACAGTCGGAAAAATGAAAGAATACCCATGAGCGAACATATAAAACACGCTGTATTTTCCTGTCACCGTGTCACAAAGAAAATTGCCCAACGCAAGTACATGTAATAATAATTATAACATGTACTTGCGCTGCCCAATTTTTTGTGTGACACGGTGACAGGAAAATACAGCGTGTTTTATATGTTCGTTCATGGGTATTCTTTCATTTTTCCTACTGTATATAATATCAATCATTATATCTTTAAAATATTTAATGATTGATATTACCTATATAGAAATGCTCTATTTCCAGAAAATAAAAAAACACTTGCGGAGTGTTGACAGAAGTGAATACTTCTTATAAATTCGATTTGTTCGGTTTGATTCCATTCGATTAGATTTAATTTTTATTTAATATACAGGGTGTTTGGTAAAGAATAGGCCATAGCTTAACCTCAGGTTCCTGAGGTTAAAATAGGCCGATTTAAGCTAACTTAGCTTAGTACAAAGTTTATAATAACCGAGATACGGGGTGTCAAAGTTAAACTTTTTTTATTTATTAAATTGTGGTATGTGGGGGTTTTTTGGGTCGAAAAAACTAAATCCCCTACCAAAAATTATATATTGCCCAGAGGGCGCCACAGACGCCTTTCGGCACTCATTTATTACGTTCAATTTTTTTTATCCCCCACTCTCTATAATTTTCACATTAAGATTTTTATTCTTGTATTAGTTTTACTTAAAAAAGGTATACTTCTTTAGTCTCCCTAAACTCAACCGTTTTCGAGAAAAACGCATTTTAAATCTGCGATACACCATCATTTTTAGCATAATATCATTGTAGTTACATCCGAAAAATAATTTAAAACCATAATAATTGTGCCAGTTAGGGGAATGCATATAGATTTTCACTTCGGAAAAAATCAAACAAGATAGAACTTTTTGTAATTTCATTAGGAAATGTTTAATAAACAACATATCAAAAAGTTATACTCGAGAAGTTTGTGCTTCATTTTTTATTAAACAAATAATGAACTACGACAATTAGAGATTTTTTTAAATAACCCCGAAAATATAAATTTAAAAAAAAACTGACTTGACAATTGAAAAATTCAGAAAATTTTACAAAAAAAACCTTATATAAAGAATTTTCTAAAATTGAATCTGTATGTTCCATAATTTTTTATTTAAAACGCTAAAGTCACCCTTCTCACAAACATTGGCGCCCTGTAAACTAACGTACGACGAAGTGCACGGTTGAGTTATTTTACAAATTGAACATGAAAGAAGAATAACTAAGCTGTCTTATGGTTATAATAGGAAGAAATAAAATGTATGGACATAAGTACGGTGTGGGCGGAAATTGAGCCTTACATGAATTTTGTTTAAAAATGATTTAAAAATGTGTAACTAATACAATTTTTCTTATAAAACTCTCAATTTTGCACAACTTACCTTTCAAACATCTTACTAAATGATGTTTAATTAAAAAAAAATCTCAAACATTTAATTCAAATGATATGACGTCTCAAAAATTGTAATTTTTGAAATCTTCGTAGTTTTATAGAATTACCACCATTTTAAGACGGTATAACTCAAGTTTTAACAGATCTATTACAGTTTTATAAATGATTTTTTAAGTTTTAAGTTTTAATTTCACTCAAGAGTAAAGTACCTTTACATTTTACAATATCGAAAATTGTTATTAAGAAAAGTTGTTTGGAATTAAACATATTGTTATAGGGTTCAATTACATCCTTCTAATTAAAATATTGTGAATAATAAAGGCACATAAGAAAAATTAATCTTTTTTACATACCTCGTATAAAATTAAAAAAGTTTGATATCTGATGATTGTATCTTATATTTAGACCAAGTAGAGCATTTTATGAAGAATAACTTTTTTTTTTTTCGCAGTACGTCAAAATAACTGTCAAAGTCGTGTTCGTTTTTTGGAGTTCGTCCCAAAGAATTATTAATTTTGGCAGTTTTTTGGTACATTCCGGCCTTGTTTCCACGTGCAGAGTTTTATCAATAGTTTCTGTTTTGTGGTACTTTGCGGAAAACTAGAGTTTTGAAGACAGATTTGCTGTACAGAAAATGTCAGGTAACGGGGGCGGTCCTGGTCCGCCCTCGGTTAATTTAAATACTAATATTCAAATAATTAATAATGATAATCAAATTAATGTTTCTTCAATGGATACAGTATCCTCAGGTTTCGAAAAATATGACTTTGATAATAAATATCAACCAACGGATGCAGGTCCGTATCAGGTATTTTTGGAACATACCGATAAGAATCTTGGTCGTCTTTTTCCTATCAGAATTGGTTTTTATTTACAACAAGTAATTGAATTTAGAAATGATGTTATTGATATTCATTCTGTAGGTTTAAAACGTGTTAAGGTAATTTTTAGAACATACAAAATCGCTAATTTATTAATTAATCACGAAATACTAACAAAAAATAAGTTGATTGCTTATATTCCAAAATTTTTCACGCATAAACGAGGCATAATACGTGGCGTTGATACCTTTTTTACTGAAGAATACTTGAAAAAAGCAATTAATTCTATAGTTCCAGTGGCGGAAGTGCGAAGAATGAAACGAAAAATTATAAACCCTGAAACCAAACAAGAAGAATTTGTCAATAGACAATTGGTAGTAATAAATTTTAAAGGTAATAAAATTCCGTCCTTTATTAATATAAATATGGTTAATTTCCCTGTAGAACCATACATCCATCCAGTTGTCCAATGTGGAAAATGTTTACGTTACGGACACAATATCGTTCAATGTAAAGGCAAATCTCGTTGTTCTCGATGTGCAAATGAGCATTCTTCCGCTGAATGTAATTCCGAGTTGCAAATGTGCGTTCACTGTAAATCTTCTGATCATCCTTCAATTTCAAGAGATTGCCCAATGTACAAAAAACAACACGACATAAAAAAAGTAATGGCTTTCGAAAATAAAAGTTTTAAGGATGCCGAATTATCGATTAACAATCCAGCTTATGCCAAAATTAATACCAACAATAGGTTTGATATATTAAATAATCTTGAAAATTTTCCCGATTTAGCACCAGCAAACAAAACAATTTATTATGCTCCTTTAAATAAACCAAAATCAAATCTAACCGCATTAGAATCGAAAACAATTAAAAGGCGAAGAACTGACACTTCTTCTCAGATTCCAAGCACTAGTAATTCAGATTTAGAAAATTCCCATCAAAAAAGACAAATTTCTCTTCCTCCATATACACCCGCTCCACAACAGAATAATTTCATGTTTTGTCGAGATAAACTTATCTCACAGATATATTCATTAATTACAAATATAATTAATAATCAAGGAAAATTTGAATTAAATAAAATCAGGGACAATATCATAACAATATTCGATAATAATGAAGATAATTTAGAATCCATTCTCACAGATAGTGAAAATGGCTACTAAAAATATTACAGAAAAACTAACTATATTACAATGGAATTGTAGATCCATTTATAGTAACAAAGGCAGTCTTATGCATCATATTAACAACTACCATACAGATATAATAGTTCTATCAGAAATATGGCTCACATCCGGTCATCATTTTAGACTTAACGGATATAACTTTATCAATAAATGTCGTGAAGATGGTTACGGTGGCGTAGGTATTTTCATCAGACAGGGAATAGATTACCAAGAATCCGAAATTAATAATAATTTCGATGACAGTATAGAAGCATGCGCAGTTTTTTTGAACAAAATTAATCTCTCATTAGTATCAATCTATAGATCATCAGATGTTAGAATAGAAATAAATGACTGGATCAACCTATTCTTTCAGTTTAATATTGCAAAAACTATTTTTCTGGGAGATTTTAATGCTCACCACGGTATGTGGGGGCCAATTGCAGACGACAGAAATGGTAGAATATTAATGGAGGCCATGGATTATTGTGAAATAATTACATTAAATGACGGAACACCAACAAGAATATCCCCAACTAGTAATCATTCAGCCGTTGATTTAACTCTAACATCTCCCCTTTTAGCCGACCGTATAGCTTGGTCAGTAGATTCAGATTCATTAGGTTCAGATCACTACCCAATCAATATAGAAATTCAAATCAATCCCTTCTCCTTTGTCATCAACCCATCAACAAAATGGAATGACTCTCGTGCTGACTGGTCTGTTTTTGGAAATATTTTTGAATTAGAAATTAGTAAGCTCAATAATTTAGATAGGAATTCAACTTCGGTAGACAAAATCGAATTTTTCCTCAATGCAATCACGGTCGCAGCATCGAAATCTATGCCTATTAAGAAATCTTTCACACCTTCTGTACCAAGACCTTATTGGTGGGATGAGGAATGTTCTGCGATTGTTAAAAAACGAAAAGAAGCTCTCAGCGAGTTTAAAAAACAAGGTAATTTTATCAATTATCTACAATATCAAGACATTTCTGCTAATGTCAAACGTACGTTCAAACTTAAACAAAAAAACAGTTGGAAAATGTTTTTGAATAAATTAAATAAAAACACTCCTCTGACTGAGATATGGAACACTGTAAGATCTATTTGCAATAAACACCATCAAAAAAGAAAACCACAATTAGACGAAAGCCTTATTCAAAAAGTTCTTGATACATTGGCTCCTTCATCTGCTGCAGGTCCAATTTTTAACGACAACATTAATCAATTTCACTTCCATCAAGACTCAGACACCTTCTCAAAAAATTTTAGCTTTTCGGAATTAGAATTAGCCTTAAAAAAATCAAAAAATACTGCACCTTGACTTGACGGGTTTACTTATACGATAATAAATAAATTGCCTAAAAGTGGTAAACTTCTTCTCTTAGAAATTTTTAATGATTGGTGGTTGAAACAAAAGTATTCAGATAGTCTTAAAAATATAATTGTGTGTCTTCTAGCGAAACCTAAGAAACCACCTGACTTACCTTCGTCCTACCGACCTATTTCATTGTTATCGTGTATTACAAAAACTTTCGAAAGGCTTATAAAATTTAGACTCGAACATTTTGTCGAAAACCTATCAATTTTACCAAAAAATCAGTATGGATTTCGTAGAGGTATAGGCACAATTGATGCAATCTCCCATTTAGTTACAGATGCTCAATTGTGTCTATCAAAAAATAATTACATGTTGTGTCTTTTTGTGGACCTTAAAGGGGCTTATGGTGTGGTCTATCTATCTATCTAATTAGCCTTCTTCGGTCCATCTTTGGACATAGGCCTCCCCAATCCTTTTCCATTCTTCTCTGTCTGTCGCTACAGTTATCCACCTAGAGCCAACGTGCTTCTTGACATCATCTGCCCATCTCATTTGTGGTCTTCCTCTGCTTCGTTTATATTGCCACGGTCTCCAATTTATGAGAATTTTGTTCCATCGGTCTTCCTTTTGTCTTATAGTGTGTCCGGCAAATCTAAATTTCAACTTTGCAACTTCTTGTCTAACATCCCTAACTTTGGTTTTCTCTCTTATCCACTCGTTTCTCTTTTTATCCAATAGTTTTATGTGCAACATTTGCCTTTCCATTGCTCTTAATTGCATTACCATTACTCTTTCCATTGCATAAAGACGCAAAGAGCAAAGAGCTATGATGTGGTAGATTTGGAAATATTATATTCAAAAATGGTAACGTTTGGCATCAATAAAAGAGTCTCTATAAATATTTTAAATTTGTTTGTTAATAGAAAAGTATTTTTGCGAGATAGTCATAACGTTTTACATGGTCCAAGAGTACTTTACAACGGGCTTCCGCAAGGCTCTATTTTAAGTCCCCTTTTGTTTAACTTATACACTGCAGACTTGCATGATTTGATGAGCGATGGCATACAAATTATTCAATACGCGGACGATTTATGCATTTATGTCACCCATAATACCTACGATCGCTGCATGATAGACTTAAGACGTACTTTTGACAGGTTACAAAACTGGTTCGATGATATGGGTTTTAGTGTTTCACCAGAAAGGACAGCTGTGATGTGTTTCACAAGGCACAGATATCAGTTAGTCGATAATTTCTCTATAGGTAAATACACTACTCCTATCGTAAAAGAATATAAATATTTAGGTATAATTATAGATAGTAAACTTCTATGGACCAGTCACATTAAGTATGTCAAACAAAGATGTGAAAAGGGAATTAATCTTCTGCGCTTCCTCTCCAAACAGAGCTGGGGCGCGGATCAACAAATTTCCTTAATGTTCTACAAGTCTTATATTCGCTCGATTTTGGATTATGGGTGTACTCTCTATGGTTCTACCTCCAATACGAACCAACTTACCCTTGATCGAATACAATATAGAGCTCTGAAAATATGTTTGGGAGCAATGGCATCTTCACCAAATCATGCCATTCTGGCAGAGTCTCAAGAACTTCCTCTTAGTTTTCGAAGACAGTTTTTAGCAAATAAAAGTCTATTAAAATATAGATGTTACAACAGTGATTTGATCGCAAAAATTAACTTTCTTGTAATTGATAATTTGACAAATCATTATTGGAAAAAGAAAAACTCTCCTCCTTTGGCAGATGCATTTATTGATACAAACTTATTTCAAAATGCTATTGTTAAACTTAATAAAATACCATTGTATGCACACAGTTTCGATTCTATAATTGACAAACCTATCACCATATTCCCTCGGTATTCAGATTGTAATATCTTAAACCAAGCCATGATAAAATCCATTGTAAATGGTCTCGGGTCGAACTTAACTAAAATATATACAGATGGGTCAAAAACGGAGCTAAACACAGGTTCGGCATTTTTTGTTTCAAACATAAATCATATTGAAAAGTACAGAATCTCAAATTATTGTTCCATTTTTACCGCCGAGTCCTTTGCTACTGAAAAGGCACTAAAATGGTGTGCAACTCAAACATGCACGAATGTGGCAATAATCTCAGACTCAAAATCAGCATTACAAGCTATTAGCGGTCACCCAATAAACCAATTCCGAAATGCCTTAATTTTGAACATTAAAAAATTAATTATGGATCTTAAACAAAATAATGTAACTGTTTCGTTTATTTGGACGAAAGGACATTGCGGAGTCGAAGGTAATGAAATTGCGGATATAGCCGCAAAAAGTAGTCACAGTTGCCACCATATGGACAAAGTATTTAATTTAAAAGATTTGAATAATGCTCTCCAACCTAATATCAGAAGGAAATGGGAAACTGATTACAAAAGAATTGCAAATAAATCTACAAACCCTTATTTCAGAATTCACCCTACACTTCCAAAATACATTCCTCATTTCACCTTTAATTATAATAGAGCACAAATGTCAGTATTGACTCGTTTAAAATTGAATCATGCTCGCTTTCCATCTCACTTATATAAAATTGGAATACTTAACTCTCCTGTCTGTAGTTGTGACAATGTATCCATTGGTGATCTAAATCATATATTTCTAGAATGTTCTCTGAACTCTCAATCTTCTTCAATTCTGTATCAAGAACTAATTCATCACGAGTGTCCATTGCCACTAAATATTACAGCTCTCCTTTCTTCCCCAGATAAAGCGGTACTAGATTCCATCATTAATTTTATCAGAAATTCAAAAATAGCGGTATAGTTTAGAAATAGACAATATGAAATCATTTAATGTAATTAAGAATTTACATGTTTTGTGGCAAATAGATTTTGTCTGATGCCAGGATCTCTCACACACACACACAACTTTTTTTCGTAAAAGTGATAATAAAATAGTTATCATAATTGTAATAAAATGATGATGAGTATCCGCAATTTGAGAAAAAATTTAATTTTTTTTTCCATTAGAATGATGTAATTGTATATTTAGACATAGTTTCTAATTTCAAACAACTTTTCATAATAGCATTTTTTGATATTTTGGAATATAAAGGTAGATACTTTACTCTTTAACGAAATTCATATTTTTGACATAGCTCGTATTAAATTGATAAAATTTGATATATATCATGGTTGAGTTTTAGATTTTGGACTATCCAGAGCATTTTATTAAGAATAACTTTTTTTCGTAAAATTGATAAAAAAAAAGTTTTCTATGTGGCTCCTAGCTACGCAGATACACTGTATAAGAGCTTCTGTATAAGAATTTTCAAATTGCAATACCATATTCGTATTCAGCATAATCAAAAACAAAACAGAAACATATTGGATCAACGTAAAATAATGAATTTATCGATATTTTTAAAATTATTTATACAAAAAAAATTGTTATTGTTTAAACAAATAATAAACAATTAGCGGCCAAATCTGCGAGTAGAAGTTTTTACTTTAACATGTATATAAACTAACAAAAAAAGTTATAGAAAAATATAAGCTTGTTTGAATTTTTCCAAACAATGCATGTTTTCGTTCTAATTGCACTCCCCTAAGTTCTCAAATTTATGTCATTGCATCGCAAATTCCATTTGAAGAAATTTGCGATACATTTTTGGATAATTTTATGGTTTTAAGTTATTTTTCTGGTGTAACTACAATGATATTATGTTAAAAATTATGTTGCACCGCAGAATTAAAATGCGTTTATCTCGAAAACGGTTGAGTTTAGGGAGATAAAAGAGGTATAATTTTTTAAGTAGAACTAACAGGGGAATAAAAATTTTAATGTCAAAATTATACGGGGTGACGGATAAAAAAAATTGAACGTATTAAATGAGTGCTGAAAGGCGTATGTGGCGCCCTCTGGGCAACACATAATTTTTGGTAGGGAATTTAGTTTTCTCGTCCCAAAAAGTCCCCACATACCAAATTTCGTGTTGATATCTCATACCGGCCAGGAAATATTCAATAATAAATAAAAAGTTTAACTTTGACACCCTGTATCTCGGTTATTATAAACTTTGTACTAAGGTAAGTTAGCTTAAATCGGCCTATTTTAACCTCAGGAACCTGAGGTTAAGCTATGGCCCATTCTTTACCAAACATCCTGTATATGTTACCGTAAAAACCCGATTTCAGCTAAAACCCAGATTTACTAGGAAAAACTAGTTTTAATTATGGGCTTCAGACAATTTTAGTTTTAACTAGTGAAAACTAGAACTATCAAATATTTTCAGTTAATTCTAGTTGAGACTAAACATATTTCAGTCAAAACTAGTTTTTACTAAACTTTTCAGTAATTTCTAGATTCCACTAAAACTTGGTAAATAATTTGCTGCTCTGGTTGTTTGTAAATAATTTCTTTAAAATGTAAAATACTGGACAAGATCGTAGACGTAAAAAATGCAAGTCCTTTGAGCACGTTGTTGTTATTGTCTTGCATCCAGACTGCTAACATTTTCTCGATGTCTTGGTTATTTCGCTCTACTGAACCTTGACTCTGGCTGTGCCTTGGTTTTCCACGAACTAATTATGCCTTAGGCCAGTATGGCATTACCGCATTTATAACTGCATTACCGAACTCTCGGCCATTATCGGAAAGTAAAATGCATGAATGTAAAAATTCAAGAATATATCCGTCAATTATTGATAAGCAACTTAGTCCGCCCTCTCAAATTTTGTTAAATGGTCTTGGTAAACCATAATAAACTTGTAGTCGTGATTCTCTTGTGATTGCATATCGATCAAATCTACACAACAGCGACTATTCATTTCTGAACGCAATATAGGTTTCGACACAAGACCCCCTCCGCTTTACTCTTCTTCTGTTGAAAGGTCTCACAAATTGATATAAAATTATTGAACATACCAATTGTTATATTTGCGTATTTTCTGGCAGTTTTAGTCTTCAACCTATCCCATCTTCCATGACCAATAGCAACGTGGGCTGCTTCAGTTATGTCAAAAATATCTTCAGCAGGTACATAATATAATGATAGGTTCAATTCTAGAAGCCAACTTTGTTATTTCGCCAACTTCAACAATTCTAAATCGTTTTAGTGTTTTCTGGGCAGACAGTTCCGCATCTTGTACTTCGGCCATTAATTTATTATACATGCTTTGGTCACAACATTGTAGTGACTTTCTTTCTTCTCGCTCTGTTCTTTTTTCGACATCTTTTCCAAAAAACGTTCTTTCAAAGTTCTTATATCTCTGCTCTTAACCTGATCTTCGACATTATCACAGTTAGTAGTGTAATATATCCAATAAAAACGATTCAGAAAAATTAACAGTTGCACACACTAAAAGTGTTTTAGTTTGTTACCGACCCGCCGCCTTCTCCACTAACCCTACCCCGAAAAAGCCAAATCGTATTATTTCGCTAGTCATTTCAGTAAAAGCTAGCTTAAGCTAGTGTAAACTAGTCTAAATGAAATTTGCTCGGGATTTCTAGTTTTAACTGAATTTGGCCGTCAAATCTACTTTTGACCAGTTAAAACTAGAATTGTCTAAAGTGCTTAGTTAAAACTAGTTTTTTCTACTAAATTCGGGTTTTAATTGAAATCGGGTTTTAACGGTAACATATATAATGCCTATAATTGAATATATAATATATATACCTTATTCCAGGAACATACGCCTGTTTTGGATTACTTCGACAACGGATATTTTACTGTGAAAAATAAGAACGAAAGTAAATTGCAAAATACATTGTTGTTTATTGGAATAATTATTAGCGCCATTTACTTTCGTACTTCATATGTTTTTTTTTTTATTATTGGCTTTCACCTAGCCAATTAGCCAGACTATTTGTTTTTTTTTGTATGGTATTACAATAGCAATTTTAAGTTAATATCTAAGCCTACTTATTATCTAAATTTACAGGGTGTTATAATATATTAATGGATACATTTTTCAATTTTGTGTGATATTTTTACAATTTTTAATTTACTTCATATGTTGCACAGTAAAATATTCGTTGTTGAAGTAATCCAAAACAGGCGTATATTCGTGGAATGGCCCATATCTAATTTATTATATAATATACCAGAGATTCTACCCGTTAATTTTAGGATTTTGAATGACGCTCATTATGACTTTACACCCGCCAACATTCTATACCGAACGATAAGATATATTCAAAATTAATATAAAAACAATTATTTTTCAAATCAAAATATCTCTTTAAATCAAAATAAAAATATTTTAAAACAAATAGGATTTGCGACTGCGGGAATCGAACCCGAGCCTTCTGGGTGAAAGCCAAGTATCCTAGCCAATAAATAGACCAATGTATGTGAGACATCCATATAAATATTTTGCATATAAGTTCTAGGGTTGTTTCCATATAGTTTCATATTATTTTTTCTTGTCTAAAAGACCCGGAGTCGCGCTAGCTGTCAGACTTACATTTCCGTTATCAAACAAGTACTAACCACCAAAATAAATTCATAGAATCCGTGCCAGACTATATTTATCAATAGTCCATGTGGTGAGACCGCTCCCGTCTGAAGGTGCCGGGCGGAATTTTTAGGCAGAAATTGTTTAAACAATTTTTTTAAACAAATACAAAAGATCACGTTTTTTTGCTCCGAAACATATGTTTTTGAGTTTTGTCGGTGATTCTGAACAAGAAAGGTATCTTTTAAATTTTCTCAAAAATTGATAGTTTTCGAGTTATAGGCGATTTAAAATCTGAAAAATGCGAAAATACGCATTTTCGAGACTTAAAAACTCATATTAAAATTAGTATTTTTGAGGTTGCCAGATACTTAGATTGAAGACTGAACATTCAGCTTCTAGATTCTGAAGAGCGGTCGCGTCTATCTTTAATTTATACCGTTGTTTTTTAATTGTTAAATAAGCGTGTTTATCCGATTTTTTGCCGGTGCGGAGCGCTCCGTTTCAAAAATCTCCTATTTTCCTCCGAAAAATATTTTTTCTAGATTCTTTGGGAGATTTTAAATAAAATAAGTTTCTTGACATTTTTCTCAGAAGTTAATAGTTTTAAAGTTATAAGCGATTAAATATCCGAAAATGCGTTTTTTGTCATTTTTCGGATTTTCAATCGCGTATAACTTAAAAACTATTAACTTATGAGAAAAATGTCAAGAAACTTATTTTATTTAGAATGTCCCAAAGAATCTAGAAAAAATATTTTTCGGATGAAAATAGGAGATTTTTGAAATGAAGCGCGCCGTACCGGCAAAAAATCGGATAAACACGCATATTTAACAATTAAAAAACAACGGTTTAAGTTAAAGTTAGACGCGATCACTCTTCAGAATCTTGAAGCTGAATATTCAGTCTTCAATCTAGGTATCTCGCAACCTCAAAAATACTAATTTAAATATGAGTTTTTAAGCCTCGAAAATGCGTATTTTCGCATTTTTCAGATTTTAAGTCGCCTATAACTCCATAAGTGTCAATTTCTGAGAAAAAATACAAGATACCTTTCTTGTTTAGATTGATCCAAAAAATCTAAAAATATATGTGTCAGAGCAAAAAACATGATCTTTTGTATTTATTTAAAAAAATTGTTTAAACAATTTCTGCCCAAAAATTCCGCCCGGCACCCTTCAGATTTGTTTAAAGGGGACATTTTTGAATAGGAATCCACAAAGAAACCGAATCAGAAATTTTTTTCAGACGGGAGCGGTCTCACCACATAGACTACAATAATTTAAAATTTAGTTTAAATTGAACGGATCTGTCAAACTCAAACGTAAACAAAACAACGTATATGCTTTGTTGATACATAAAAACATTATAATTTACTATTCTTGTTCTCATGATCATTTTTCAGTGCGTCATTAATTGGATGTAGATATAGAACAGGGAACCAAGCATCATCAAGTAACAACTGAGAAAATCAACAAAATTGATTTTCGTCAGTTAGAATCGATTATTTTGAACAACGTTTATTTTAAGGTATTTTAGGTTACGCCCAATGTTAGTTTAGGTAATTTATACTTTTGTTGTCTGAAACTAGTTTAAAAAATATCATTCATAAAATAAATATGCTACTTGGTTCCTTTTAAAAAAATTAAATTTCAATATTTTTTATACAATTTTAAAAAGAACCAGTCACTTGGTTCCATCTATAAATAGGAATATTGTTTTATGAAGAATCATAAAATATTTCTATTTATAAAGTAGCAACGAGTGGGTTTCAATGAACACAAGAAAATATCAAGTCACCAAATAAAACAGATCTATTTTCCAACAAAGTAATGCGGTTCCTTGCACAAAAACGTAAAAACAATATTTAATGCTACAAACAGGTATCAATAAAGGCAAAAGAAAATAAAAAATGGTAATTATTATTTTTGATGGAACTTTAACAAAATCTGCCTCATTATTCAGTTTCAGTTTCAAACTCAAAATCAACGTCACCATCATAACCATCTATCATCCGTAATAGCGTCATTAGCAAGCAATGATTTTAAAAATTTTGCTCGTTATACGGTAACCAGTATTTTTTTCAAACTGACTAAAAAATCGGTATCTAAATATATTTTGATTTATTACAAAACACCAAAGTAATTATGTCTGACTACCTAATTTGTGTTCATCGAATAAGTTGATTAGAAATATTATCGTGCAAATCGTACTTAAAAAAACATCTTAGAAAATACGGAAACATCTAGGTACATACCTATGTGCACATCACTTCGGATTCCATAAATATCATATTTCTGAACAAAAAACCAATAAGAAAAGAATCCATATTATTCCTACTGACATTTTAGAACATGGAACCAAACAACAATAAAAAGTACCAAACCCCCATATTTCACTTAACTTCATTATTGAAAAAGGAACCAGGTAATATATTCGAGGTTATAAAATCCATATAAAAATGTAATAATTTGTAAATTTACCTGCTGTCTATTATGTGCATTGGCTTTTAAAATATTTACATATTTGTTTCTACGCGACATTCTTATAAACTTTCAGATTATTTCGAAATCATTAAATCGTAGTCTAAAAACTGTGGATCTTTGTTCTAAAATTACTATTTCGCGAAACTGTACAAGAACATAGACCTTTTGTCAATAGATGGCGCTAGGGGTATTATTTAAGATTTATATTCTGTAGCTGGGTGCAGGGGTATTGTGTAAATCTATTTAACGACAGAAACCAATATTTCAAAATTTGGCGGTTGGTTCCCTGTTCTATATCTACATCCAATTATGACGTCATATACTGTATTGGGTGTGTCGAGACTTATTTCATGTAATTATTGACGAATCTGACAGATGCTAGAATCTTACTTAGCCATAGGTGAAAAGCTGGTGGAATTAAACTAATTAGTAATTTAGTATATTTGATTTTTACACAATATGTTAACATTTAGGTATTTTTTATAAAGGGGAATAAAATTAAAAAGTAAACAATATTGTTAATTAAATTTATAAATATGGAAACATTAAAAAATGACACAAAACTATCCATTAATTGTGTTTTTATCTCCTTCTCTAGGTGCTGTCTCCGCTTCAACAGTTGGCAGTCATCAGAGCGATCTTTATTTCTGAAACCGCGGCTCTAAATAATTCATTGTTATTACATCCAAACTAGTTCCTAAGGTTCTTCAGCCATGAGTTACATCTCCTTACTATAGATCTTTTTCTTGTATAATGACCTGGAGTATTAGATATACATCTCTCATCACATGTCCCATATATCTCAGTTTTCTTCTTATTTGTTAGTTCTTCTCGTTCCTTATGCGTAAGTCTCATTACCTCCACGTTGGCTATTCTATCTACTCATGAGATTTTTAGCACTCTTCGGTACATCTCGAATGTCTCTAGTCTCCTCACGCCAATGACTAACTTTTAACGAACTAAATTCTAAACCAAAACACAAAAAAATGCACAAAGACGTTGTGAAACACAAGGGAAGTCGAATTCGAAATTTCAAAATGACAGGTACACAAAATACTGACCTGAATAATAACCGTCACTTGACTCTTTGACACTTCTAAAAAATGGCCAAAATGAACGAAGTTTTCGTCAAATGTTCGTAATACGTTTATTTGATTGGCTAGAAAAAACGCGCATTCTAAATATCAACGAATCAAACGTAGGTTAGGAATAGACAACTTATGTATATAACCATTGTAATGCTGCATTATTTTTGTGTTTAATCACGGAGCTACCGCTTTTTCCGTCTCATCTAACTTAATGCATTAGAGAGAAATCGAAAAACTGTGACGCACTGAAAAATGATCATGAGAACAAGTTTATTATTATTATTTGAATATAACCAATTTTTTTTTAAATCCAAATAATAAATAAATAATATAATTTCTTTATTCAACTTAAATAAGTGTATAGATACGTATATTTATACCGCAATATAACCTGTAGCGTCACGAGACGCTCCCGCGGTATAATTTTGAATAACGCTTAATATAACTTTACACTCGTCAAAATTCCATACAGAACGATAAGAAGCATTCACTTCAAAAAGTATGTAATACTTTACTTTTTTGTTTTTATTTCACATGAAATAGTTCAAAAGTTAAGACAATACTTAGTATACCTATTAAGGAATAAGTGTATATTGCGGTCTTTAGAACACGTGCTATTTTTCGAAATAGAGCAAGTGTTTTAAAGATCAGTTTTCCACGAATACTTTACGCTATTTTTTTATTGGTACACTTCGAAATTGTGTGTGTGTTTTGTGTTTTATTGGCACTGGTTTTCACAACCAACTGGCCAGTAAATTTTATAATGGTTTTTAAGACTATAACTTATCACTAACTCAGGGGAGTAATGTGTAGTGTGTGTGTTGAGTAAATGTCTTGATACTTTACAAAGTCGACGTCATTGTTTTTTGCAAAGAGACGCTAATTTTATCCGAACGTCTGCGGTTCTTCCAGTAAGTACCGATCCCACAAGGACAGAAACTATTTTCATTTATTAATTTATAATAAACGAAAAATTTCTGACCCTGTAGCGCCAAAATCTGAGATGGCCTCATATCTAATTTTGAACCTTCATATGTGTAGTATACGTGGTCAAAATTATATGCTACTATCATTAAATGCACAACTGTTTCACATATCGGCTATTAATGATAGAAGCATATAATTTGGACTACGTATACTACACATATAATGGTTCAAAATTAGAAGAGGCCATCTCAGATTTTGCCTTTTACAAAAATGGCGTGCATTCAAAATGGCGACTATACATATGTGAATAATAGCACGATAACTTTTGAACGAGACGTCCGATTTCAACCAAATTTGGTATACTTATTTGTTATTTTTCGATCTATAAAATCGAGGTCTTGTACCGGAAGAATCAGTTTACCAACACTTGTGTTTTTCCTGGTTTTTATGTAAAAATATGTTGTTTTTTTTTCAATTCTTTCACCCTGTATATATTAACCTTTCAAAAAGGTAATACTGCCATTGAAAAGAGCGTAAAAATGTTTTTCAGGAAATATTTTGAACTTTTTAGTTATGTTAATTATCATTTAATAAATGCATACCGTATCTTCACATTAACCTATGTGCTGCAGATTCGTGCAAATATTATAATAATTATTGTGAAACTAATGATAGAAGCATATAATTTGGACCACATCTACTACACATATAAAGGTTCAAATTTAGATATAAGGTCATTTTAGATTTTGCCTTTTACAAAAATGGCGGGCATTGAAATTGGTGACTATACAGTGCCGGCAAAAAAATCTTTACATTGCCAAATAAATCACCAAATTTGAAGACAATTTGCATGCGTTCTGTCTGCGCTTGGCGGGGAGGGTGATAGCGCACTTACGACGGCAATTAGCTGTAGTTTACGGACCGCTTGGCTTATTTAGGGTATTCTGCGCGTTTGCACTGTAAACAGTTGGCTTCGTGCGGGTAGTCAGTGTTAAACTTTTTCTCATTTGCCGCGTAAAGTTTGAGATCGTGAAATTCTAAATTGAACTTACAAATGTGGGTCGAAAGAAACTCACAAAACACAAGAAGGTTTGTGCTTTAACATTACTGGAGAAAAGAGACTCTGTAATTACTGTAACACCTGATATTGGTGCTTCAAGAGGGGCTATTTATCAACTGAAACGTTCGGCTTCAAGGTTTCAGTTGATAAATAGCCCCTCTTGAAGCACCAATATCACGTTCTACGGTAATTACAGAGTCTACTTTCTCCAGTAATGTTAAAGCACGAACCTTTTCCTTTTTGTGAGTTTCTTTCGCCCCATATTTGTCAATTCAATTTAGAATTTGACGATCTCAAACTTTACACGATAAATGAGAAGAATTTTAACACTGACTATCCGCACAAAGCCAACTGTTTACAGTGCAAACGCGCAGAATACCCCAAATTAGCCAAAGGGTCCGTAAACTACAGATAATTTTCGTCGCAAGTACGCTATCCCCCTCCTCTACCCTCCCCTCCAAGCGCAGAGAGGACGCATGCAAATTGTCTTCAAATTTGGTGATTTATTTGGCAATGTAAAGATTTTTTTTGCCGGCACTGTACATATGTGAATAAAAGCACAGTAACTTTTGAAGGAAAAGTAAAATTTCAGCCAAATTTGGCACCAAGGTTCTTTTTTTGATGAATAAGATCGAGTTCTTGAACCGAAAGGATCGGTTCACCACAAGTAGTGTTTTTACCGTTTTTCTCTATGTAAAAATATGTTGTTTTTTCAATTCTTTCACCCTGTATATATTAACTTTTCAAAAAGGTTATACCGCCATTCAAAAGAGTGTAAAAATATTTTTTAGGAAATATTTTGAGCTTTTTAGTTATGTTAATTACCATTTGATAAAGGTATAGCGTATCTCCACATGTACCTATATGCGGCAGATTCATTTTGAATGCTCGCCAATTTTGCAAAAGACAAAATCTGAGATGGCCTCATATCTAAATTTGAATCCTTGCATGTGTAGTGTATGTGGTCCAAGTTATATGCTTCTACCATTAAATGCACAATAATGCACCTAGTTCATAGGTAAATGTGGAGATAGGTTACGCATTTATTAATTGGTAATTAATAGTTCAAAATATTTCCTAAAAAATATTTTTACGCACTTTTCAACAGCGGTATTATCTTTTTGAAAAACTAATATATACAGGGCGAAGAAATTGATAAAATAAACAACATATTTTTACATAAAAAATCAGGAAAAACACAACTTCTGGTAAACCGATTCATTCGGTTCAAGACCTCGATCTTACACATAAAAAAGGACATATATACCAAATATATCTAAATTTGAACCTTTGTATGTCTAGTAGATGTGTTCAATCAAGTTATAGGCTTCTACCATTAAATGCACAAAATATTCTTATAATATTTGTACGAATCTGCCGCACATAGATACATGTGAAGATAAGTTCAGTTATGCATTTATTAAATGGTAATTAACATAAATAAAGAGTTCAAAATATTTCCTAAAAAATATTTTTACGCACTTTTTAACGGCGGTATTACCATTTTGAAAAATTAATATATACAGGGTGAAAGAATTGAAAAAATAAACGACATATTTTTAAATAAAAAATTAGGAAAAACACAGCTTCTGGTAAATCGGAAGAAATATACCAAATTCAGTTGAAATCGTACTTTTCGTTCAAAAGTTATCGTGCTATTAGTCACATATGTATCGTCGCCATTTTGAATGCCCACCATTTTTGTAAAAGGTAAAATCTGAGGGCCTTGTATCTGATTTTGAACCTTCTTATGTGTAGTATATGTGGTCCAAATTATATGCTTCTATCATTAAATGCACAATTCTTATAATATTTTACGAATCTGCCTCACTACTAGTGAGATTCGAACTCACGACCATTCGGATCTTTCGATCCAAAAGTAGGCGCTATTACCACTGAGCCACAGAGGGGGTACTTCGAAATCAAAATTATTACTACAAAAACTTAAAATAAGAGCTAATAATGTAAAATGAATTGTTATAGAAATGAGAAAAACAAAAACTAATTTGCAATCTGCAACATAAGATTAATGGTTATTACTGGTTGTATATTCCTTAAAAATGAGTTCTAATATAGTTTACTTAAGTAGTAAAGCATAAGAATAAAAGTTCATTAAATGGATGAAAGAGCAAAAACAAAAAGTAACAATAATACAGATCAACGTATGTATATTATAGCAAGGACATGTAGATATGTTATAAAGCCTTAAATTGTAAAACTTAAGGATAGGACTTTTTACATAGGGGCGCTGTCAAAAGTAATAATGAAAAGTAGGGCAAAATACAAATAATAATACCGAAACATTGACTTCAAATAAAAATCTTGAAACAATTAAAAACCAAACAAAGCATTTTGTTGTACAGATGATGATCACAGGTCTGGCTACAAAGAAATAAATATTTTTGATAAAGGTCTGGTTAGTGGAGTCACTGAAGGTGGATATGAGCTATTACCTCCGACTTCGTTGAACCTCCATCGATTTTCATGAAAATTGGTGAGCAGTTAGAGAATACCTCAAGGAACAAAGGTGACATGATGACAACTTGCGCTTTTGCCCTGGGGGTGGATGCCACCCCTTCTCGGGGGTGAAAATTATTTTATTAAAAATAATACCATAAATCGATAGAGGGACAAATTCTAAGTAAAATTTGTTATATAAAGTTATTAAAATAAATCAAAACTTTTTGAGTTATTAAACATCAAAGATTTTAATTTTTCGTGTGAGAGAAATACATGTTTTTACCCCGTTTTCCATAAATAACTCGAAAACTCTGTTTCTACAAAAAATTTCTAATTGCCAAAATTGAAGCTAATAAAAAACGAAATAAACTACTCGCTTAAAAAACTAAACTAATGTTAATTGAAAGTGAGTTAGGGGTAATTGAATGTATATTTTTTTAGACGAGTACTCAAATCTAAGTGCTCAAGCTGAAATAACGGGAAAACGATGCATTTTATAAAATATACGTGCCATGCACTTATCAAAGTACTTCGGAATACCTATCAAATGTTATTAAACATCAAATATTTTAATTTTTCTTGAGAAAAATCCATGTTTTTAACCGATTTTTCATAAATAACTCAAAAACTGTAAGTTTTTGGAAAAAAGTTATAATTAGAAAAATTGAAGCTAATAAAAAGTGAAATAAACTTGTTACTAAAAAAACATTCTAATGTGAATTTGAAGTGAGTTATAGGTAATTGAATGTATATTTTTTTCGGCGAGTACCCAAATCCATATTTTCAATCTTAAATAACGGGAAAATTATGCATTCTATAACATAAATTATTAGAGATTTGTCAAAGTACTTAAAAATATCTATCAAATGAGCTCCCCAACAAGTTGATTGCGTTAAAAGTTTAGGCACCAAAAATTTTTCAAAATTTATCTTTTAAAATTTTTTCCAAAAATGGTGTTGTTTTTTTAATAACTCAGTCAATTTTTACGATATCAGGTTCAGCTAAAAACTGTTTGTAAGCTAATTTCAAGGGATAATAAACCAAGTCGAATTTATCCTCTTAAACCTCTTACTTTTTTAAAAATAAAAGGTTAAAATAGTCCCGGTTACATGGTTGTGGCAGCAAAATTTGAGTTGAAAACGTTTCTATCTCGGTTATTTTTTACCCAGGGGAAATAGTAAAAAACGGTAGAATATTTGGTATAAAAAAACTAAAATTTGGTTATATAAAATTTTTTACGTATATGAAGTATTTTTGGAGTTATTATCAAAAGAAAATGAAAATTACAATCATTTTAAAAATTCTGATTTTCTGAAATTATATCTTTTTCCAAAAATATCCATTCTAAACCGGTCAAAATTATTGAAATCGTTACTTATAGTAATATAAAGAAATTGTAGTAAGGATTACTATGTATTTTAATTTTTGTGGAAATTGCGTATGTTTTATTTTTCACTTCTTCCTAAAAAATTCGAAAGGCCTCTTATATTTTCATCATAACTTGCTTAATTTTGATGCTATTAACGTTTACTGGAGCTCATTTAATAGGTATTTCCGAAATACTTTGATAAGTGCATGGCATGTATATTTTATAAAATGCATCGTTTTCCCGTTATTTAAGCTTGAATACTTAGATTTGAGTACTGGTCTAAAAAAATATACATTCAATTACCCCTAACTCAATTTCAATTAACATTAGTTAGGTTTTTTAAGCGAGTAGTTTATTTCGTTTTTTATTAGCTTCAATTTTGGTAATTAGAACTTTTTTGTAGAAACGTAGTTTTTGAGTTATTTATGAAAAATCGGTTAAAAACATGTATTTTTCTCACACGAAAAATTAAAATTTTTGATGTTTAATAATTCAAAAAGTTTTTATAAATTTTAGTAACTTTATATAACAAATTTTGGTTAGAATTTGACCCTCTATCGATTTATGGTATTATTTTTAATAAAATAATTCTCACCCGCGAGAAGGGGTGGAATCGACCCCCAGGATAAAAGCGCAAGTTGGCATTATATCACCTTAGTTCCTTGAGATATTCTCTAACTACTCACCAATTTTCATGAAAATCAATGGAGGTTCAACGAAATCGGAGGCGAATAACTTCAGAGACTGCACTAGGTACGCGGATTCCAGGTCTGATACGATTTTACACCCGCCAAAATTCCATACCGAACGATAAAATCAGAAAAATGTGTTTCATGAACTATATCGATTAACTTTAAAGCTGATTTATATTATTTTGTTATGCGATCATAGTTTAATGCACTTCCCTGCAGAATTTAAATTATTTCAGCATTATGTATCTCAAATGTTTCGAGTTTATTGATTAATTTCAGATATTTAAATCCTGTGCTCGATTTAAGTCAAGGGGCAACATTTGTGTTGACATCGCAAAGTCTGAAATTAACAAAGTTTTCGAACTAATTAAGAAAGTACAACAGTGACCTTAAGGAACTTAGATGGAATGACATTTTCCGTGGGTCGTGGAAAGTGCGAAAGGATAATATGTATTACAGAAAATCTTTCGGTTGATGAGAAGAGTGTAGAAGGTATTTCAAAGTTTGTTAATTTGTATCACCTTGTAATTTGTTTAGACAGTGTAAAGGGAATTGGCGATATACAAATTTAATATTCAGTGGGTAGAAGAAAAAAATTAAATTTGGTAAACAAGCAATATTTAAAATCTGGATGTAAAAGAAGTGAATACATTCATTGACTTGGCGAAATAAAATTAAACGAACATACTGGTAAGGCCTGTGAGGAAATTTTGAAAATTAGACAGAAATAAAAAAATAATGAAAAATTTTGAAAAAAATAAAAAAAATAGAGCGTGGCACTTGCGGAGTGCCCACACAAATGAATACTTGTTATAGATTCGATTATATTCGGTTCGATTCAATTCGATTTTATTGGATTAGATTTAATTTTATTTAGTATGTATCATGCCTATAATTGGCATTGATTTAATATCATGTAAAATACTACAGATACTAGGTGACAAAGGATTACATATCATCCATTCTATCTGTGTCGCTGTTTGGAATTCAGGAAAATGGACATCTGATTGGTGTACCTCAATTTATATCCCACTACACAAAAAAGGAAAAACTACCAGATGTGAGAACTACCGCACACTGTCACTAATAACTAGCGATGTGAAATTACGTGTAATTTCAGAAATTGTAAGTTACACGTGTAAAATTACCCAAAAATTACAAACCAGATGTAATTTATGTAACTTATGTAATTTATGTTCATTGTATTAAAAAATCAATTGTTTGCATTCATATTGAATATAATAAACACAAAGTAACTACATACTTATGAAATAAAGAAAAGTGGATAAGAAATACATACAAATAATAAAGAAATGAAAACATAGGTTCTTTAGTTTTGTTTTAAGCGGCTTTTATAAATCACAACTTCCTTTTTCGCAGACAACTGGAGACCTTCTTGTTATAAAACGTCGAAGTTTCAATTGTTTGCTCTTCCAATGAGCCTTGTGTAATTTTTTTTATCTCCGGCAAATCCAGAACTGCATCCTGAAATTAAATAGGAAAGTGTAAACATAGAGAGTAAAAATAATGGGTTTATAATATAATATATACAGATCTAACTACCTTGTTTTCGGCATCTGAAGTATCCTTCTCGACTTCCGTTTTTTTTTTGGGGTTGTTCTGTGCCTTTACCCTGAAATTGATAATTTTGGAATATAAACAATAAATATGTATGTGTTTACACTAATTTACCGATTTCATTAAGACGTTTTCTAAAATGTTCACTTTGCTTTGTCTCAAAATGCGTGCTGGTCTCTGTTCCCTAGTTTCCATTCTTTGATCAATTTCATCATCGGTCATTGCAAAGTCAGCAAAATTAAAATCATCGTCGGAATTTCCATTTCCTGTTGTATTTGAATGCCATGATGATATTGTCTGAAAACATAAGATTTATAATTTTTTATTCGAAAACGGTGGAATGCATTGGAAAATCGGAAAAGAAGCAAACTGCATATATCACATGCACATATCACATATCTAAAAAATGCCTAAATTTAAAATTACCTCGTCTAATTCTTCCTCTTCGGAAATATGGTTTTCAATTACTTCTATCTCCTTCTGTAAGTTTCTACCTTCTATCGAAACGTTGTTCTGTACAGTCTCTTCTATAGGATATTGACTTTGTATGTGATGTTGTCGTGAACGTTTCAGCAATTTTGAATTATATTGTATATAATTTAAATTTGCTGCCCTTTGAGTTGTTAGGCGATTTCTTCTCTTCGTATGAATGCTGCTCTGGGAGCTAAAGCTTCTCTCTGTTGCCGCAGAAGTGCACGGCATTGTCAATATCCTGACTGCAACTTTGGAGAGGCATGAATGTCCACAAAATCCTTTCCACCATGTAACCAAAGAGACATTATCGAGTATGTTCCATAAAAATGTTTCGCCAAAAAAGTCTGTTTTAGCTAAATAGTTTCCTAAATCCTCAGTAATCTTTGACACTCCTTCATCACCAATCTCTATCGTGGTCGTGGTTGACATAGTAGTAATGTATTTCATCGCTTCAATCCTTTCGGCTGATGATAAATTTGCACCAACAGACCGAGGGTTTAGTAAGTCTGCGGCAAAATGGATCGGTTGAAGGGCGTATTCCTTCCTTGATATAAATTTATCCATCGCTTCTGTTTTTTCGCAATCCGTTAGTTTCACGCATTCTAAATGAGTAGATATGTTACTACCGATTTTCGCGAAAGTTTCACAAACCAAATGAATTGACGAAGAATCTCCTTCAAGACGTGTTATTGCTTCAGTAATTGGCTTAAGCAATTCAACAAGAGCGCTAGAATTTATCCAGAATCCTTCATCAAGTAAATTTGCTTTTGCGCTGCGTATTCTATCTTGAATTGTTTTATCTGGAGATATTGCTAGACGTTGTAGGACGGACTTGCATTTAGTCAGATCTTGAAGACATTTTACATGTGAACCCCATCTTGTTTTTACAGGTAGGCTAAGAGACACTCCACACTTCATCTCATTTCTTATTTCTGTGAATTGAGCTCTCAGTACTTGACACTGGTTAATAGTTTTAACGATATGTATAATATGTGACAAATGTGTCTCTATTGAAGATAATTTCAAAATATCGCTGCACAATAAATGTAATGTGTGCGCTAAACAGCCGTATGATACAAGATGGGGATACATCTCTTCACATTGTCTCACAGCCTTCCTCATATTCTTTGCGTTATCAGTCACAATAGCGAAAAATTTTTTAGGTCCATACTCCTCCAGAACTTCAACCATTAATTTTGTTATATATTCTGCGGTATGCTTCTCTGCTTTTGTTAGTACTGATTTGACAAATAACGGTTCGGGTGTTGTAACAATGAAATTAATTACACTTTCATTTCGCAAGTTGGACCAACCATCGCATTGCAATGATAAATTGTCAGCTTGCTTAATTTTATCATTAACTTGAACTTCAACTCGCTCGTACTCTTCGGTCAGGAGACGATTTGATAACATATATCTCGATGGTAAGGTGTATGAAGGTCTAATTTTTTTAAAAAACAATTTCCAATCTTCATTCTCGGTAATTGAATGTGGTGCTGAACTGGTGTAAATAGCTCTAGCAAGCAAAATATTCAATTCGTTATTTTGTTCGTGTGTCATTCGATCACAAAATGATTGTATTCTGTTGATTTTTGTGCAAACAGGTGTTTCCACATGAATGTTATCAGAAGCAGATGTTGATGCTGTGGAAACCGTTGATGATGTACAAGCAGCATCAGTGTTATCGTTATCCAATTTTGCCGATGTGATCTTTTTCATGGATGTTTCAAATGGAAATTTAGAGTGATTCCCCTTTGACTTTGGAGTTAAAATATTGAATTTAAGTTTTATCATATGCGGCACATAAGTGCATTGTTGAAGATGAGATTTCATTCTTGTAGCATTTTTTGCATGTACACTCTTGCAAAATTTACACCTCACATTTATGGTCTTTTGATTAGAAGAACCCGCAGGTAACACTTCAAAATAAAGCCAGATATCTGTCTTACGTTTCACCATGTTTTATGACCTAAAAAAAATATTCAGGTAGACTTAAACATTAAGAAGGGAAAAAACATTATTTTTCAAAGTATTTGATGGGCACGAGGGCATAAAAAATTGTTAGGCATCCTTAAATAGAAGAAAGATTAAAATTGAATCTGTGTAACAATTTAATGAAATTCGAATAAGCAGAATACTGGATCGGACAACTACATTATTTTGCCCTCAACGTTATCAAAATTTTTTATTTAGTAAGTTATGTCAGTGTAATTCAATTACACATGCTACATGCACAAGTACCCCGTTGCTCCTATCATTCTTATAGTTATTGTACAGTAAACTAATCTAAAAAATCGAATAAAACTTGGTAAACCGAATTCAGAATTAAGTACTGTAGCCACATATAAAATGACGCGCGTTAGATTTAACGTACAGTCGATATGCGATAGGCCCGCCCCTGTGTTTCCCAATCTAAGGTTGCTATGGACATCACCGGCACGTGTTTTGCTGTTTGTAGAAATAATATATTTCTTACCTTATAGTTTCTGTGCTTCCTTATAAATAAATGTAAAGTAACCAACGCTGCGTGAATGAATAGAGAAAGAACAGTCGAAAACTAACTTATACATACACATTACACATACAATAACAGAAATGTAAACATAACCTGCCTGACTCAGACTAAGGAACGACTAACGAGCGACGAGCGTAATAGCACCCACTGGTTCGCGCGCGCCGGCACCGGCGCACCGCACTTACGACAATTGCGCGCGCATAAGTTGCCATAATATATGTAATTTTACCAGTAATTACATAAATTACGGTAATTTATGTAAATTTATCATAAGTTACGTTAAATTTCATAAATTACGTAAATTCCAAAAATTACATAAATTACATTAAGTTACGGGTATCATGTAATATTACCGTAAGTTACGTGTAATTTATGTAACGTAAGTTATGTAATTTTACAACTCACATCACTACTAATAACACATACTAGTAAAATCTTGTTGCATATTTTTTCAAACCAAATTCTTGGAAATGGAATAATCTACAATTTCATATTGAATCATTTTTTCGTATCTCTGATGCCAATCTTTCTATTCTGAACAAAATTGCATTTTTTACCAAACTACAAAAATTCGTTATTTGCTTTTAACTCCAGTTTTTTAAAAACTAATTATTATAAGCCAGTCAAACGTCTATAATCTATTAATAATACATAAATTAATAAAGAAGAATGAATAAGGCCAATGACTAAAAACACAGCTAACTTACATTATTATGCTTCCAATTCGATTTCCCTTTAAAAAAAAATATATTGATTTTTTAACCGTAACCTTTTAATTTTTTATCTTAGAAAGTTTGGTGATAAAGAATTTTATGAGATCTATAAGGGTATTAATATTAAATCTTTTTAAAATCCTCAGTCTCAAAAAGAGGTGACTTTGAAAGGGTTGGTAAAGGTGGTTTTTGCATGTTATTACAAGTTTTAATTGTCAACAGCTCACTTAATTTTTGCCGTAGGAAAAATTTTTGCAAACCTTGTTCTTGGGAATTAAATAAAGTACAATTTCATATTTAAACATTTTCTCGTATCTTTGATGTTAATCTTTCTATTCCGAAGGAAAGGACATTTTTTACCAAACTACAAAAATTAATTATTTGCTTTTAACTCCATTTTATTAAAAACTAATAATTTAAGCCGGTAAAACTTCTAGAACCTATTATTAATACATAAATAAAGAAGGCCAAATAGGGCCAGTGACTAATGTTAACTAGGCTGGTGATAAGGGGGTTGTATACGATAAATTTTTTACCGAATAAATAGGGACTGACATCCTTTTCATTATAAGTTACTTAATTTTCGAGCTAGACACTTTTTTTTTTCTAGAGATAGATATTTTTAAATACTTTAAATTAGTTTCAACGAGTTATCCTCGAAAAATGCATAGTTTTCTCGTCGTTTGACTTTGAAACTACAATATTTAGCATTTGACGAAGAAGAGCTAACATATAAAAAAGTATAGCTCGATTACTATTGGTTAAAAAAAAAATAAAAAAAACAGATTTGTTTAGTTTTTCAAAAGATACATTTTTATTAAGCAAAGTTGTTTTGATAAAACAAAAACTTTTTGAGTTATTAGCAGAAAACTGATTAAAAACATTGATTTTTTCGATATCAAAAAAACACTTTCGATAGCGAGTAAATGGAATAGTATTGATTTTATCAAAAAAATGTATAGAACGTTTTTTGCTTAGAATAAATGTTTTTACCAACTTTTGAGGTCTAAATATAATAAAAAATGTCCACCCTCGAGATGGGGTGGCAACCACCCCCATGGTAAAAGCGCCTTTCGACATCATATAGATTTTTATCCTTGGACTATCCAAATCGATCCATTCTGTAAAAATTGCGAGGTTTTGTTCTATTCTAAGCTTCATTACTTGGATTACATAGTACATATAATTCGATTTGAAATGAGTTAAAGGTCAGCAAAAAGCTCTCCAGCTAAGTCCATCTCCAACAATTAAAATACCTTGGACATGGCAGAAAAGCAGAAACCGAAAGACTTATTATTCAAGAAAAAATAGAAAACCGAAGATCACCAGGAAGATCTCAACAAGAGGGATCGACCAAATACAGGCATACAGGGTGGGGCATTAGTGTGACAAAGTCCAATTACTCATTTGTCGTAAGAGATACGAAAAAAAGTTATTTAGATAAAAGTTGGGGCACACATAGCACCAAAATCTAAAAATATTTTTAAATATACAGGGTCGTCCGTATTGACAGGGCGACACAAACTTATGTTTTTTTTAATGGAACACCCTGTATATTTTTACATTTTTGGATTCTGCTGTATGTTTCCTTTCTTAAAATATATGGTTTTGTAATATTATACGAGGTAGTTTAAAAGTTAATTACGTTTTTTTGTTAATTTCTTAGCAAAATCTACACCCTGTAGAATTTTAGTGATTTGACATCAAATTGTTATTTTATGTTCAAACGATTTTTAATATAGTCTACTATTGTTAAACATTAACAGTATAGCGAAATGTTTAATTTTAGTATACAGGGTGGGTCGAAACTCGGAATGAGTATTTTCTGAGTTTTCTTAAATGGAACACCCTATATTTAAGTATTGTAATGAAATGATATTTTATGATACTTTTTTATTTCTTAAGCATTCCCTATACCTGAGTGCTTTAATTTGTAAGTTATTCGTGATTCTTTAAGCCAAACATTAATTGTAAGAAAAAGTACGTGAAATTTTATTAGGTGGCTGTGAAAATATTTAATTAAAAATAATTTTTGGAAAAGAAAATACATCATAATCTAGTCTGATCCTTAATTTAGTACTATTGGATGAAATATCCAAATAAATTCGTAGTTAAGGTTGTTGGTGCGCAAAATATTAATAAAAACATACAATATTCTACCTAGTCGGCTATGACACTAAATTTCCTTTAAAATTTGACATTATACTATTTTTATAGATCCAGTTGCTTTGTTATCATTACTAATATGTATTTTTCTTATGAGAAACTGATTAATAAGATTTTGGTGCTAGTGGAATATAACAAAATTGTGCTACTAGCAATAAGAATTTTTCATCAGAAATTCCCTGATAGACGACAACTAAGAAGAGAAACGTTTAAAAATATACTAGAACGGTTTCAACGGACTGATCACTTAGATTATGATAAATCTGCTCGAATAAAAACTATTGTAAGTGGAGAAAACAGCAAATAAATGTAATCCTTAGTGTCACTGAGGATCTGCATATTAGTACAATCGTTCTTACAATCTAAGTATCTAGTCTGTTGAAACCGTTTTAGTATACTTTCAAAAGTTTCTCTTTTTGGTTGTCGTCTATCAGGGAATTGCTGATGATAAATTTTTATTGCAAGTAGCTCATTTTTGTTATACTCTCCTAGCACAAAGCCATTTTAAGCCGTTCCTCATTAGAAAAATTAATATTAGTAATGGTATCAAATCAACTGGAACTTATAAATAGCATAATGTCAAATATTTAAGCAAATTTTGTGTCATACACACATAACTAGGCAGAATTTTGTATGTTTGATTCATATTTTAAGCACCAACAACCTTAACTACGAATCTATTTAAATATCTCATCCAATATTAATAAATTAAGGATCAGGCTAGATTATTATGTATTTTTTTTCGAAAAATTACTTTTGATTGGATATTTTCACGGCTACCTAATGAAATTTTACGTAATTTTTGTTGCAATTAATGTTTGCTTAAAGAATGACGAATAACTTACAAATTAAAGCACTTAGGTATAGGGAATGCTTAAGAAATAAAAAAGTACCATAAAATGTAACTTCATTACAATACTAAAATACAGGGTGTTCCATTTAAGAAAACTCAGAAAATACTCATTCCGAGTTTCGACCCACCCTGTATACTAAAATTAAAAATTTCGCTATATATTAATGATTAACAGTAGTAGACTATACTAAAAATCGTTTGAATGTAAATAGAAAATTTGATGTCAAATCACTACAATTCTACAGGGTGTAGATTTTGCTACGAAATTAACAAAAAAACTTAATTAACTTTTAAACTACCTCGTATAATATTACAAAACCATATATTTTAAGAAAGGAAACATCGAGGAGAATTCAAAAATGTAAAAATATACAGGGTGTTCCATTTAAAAAAACATAAGTTTGTGTCACCCTGTCAATACGGACGCCCCTGTATATTTGAAAATATTTTTAAAATATGATACTATATCTGCCCCAACTTTTACTTAAATAACTTTTTTTCGTATCTCTTACGACAAACGAGTAATTGGACTTTGTCACACTAATGCCCCACCCTGTATGTAAAAAACTTAAACATGAGTTAATAAATGACTAAAGGATTGAAGAGAAAGAGATGGATATCCTATTTTCTTTTCATTTTTAATAAATTATTGATAAATAATATCAAATAAAATGATTTTAGTAATTTAAAATAAACCATAGAAGAAAAAAATAGAAAAACTGACTAAAAATTAATTATACGTTTACAAAAATCGTTTGAAATTTAAATATTAAGATACAGCTTTAGTTATTTATTTTTTCTCTTTCCTATTCTGTTTTAAGCGGCGTTTCTGAAAAATTCACGTCGTAGAGTTTAAAAAAACGTTTACTTAACTCTAATAATACAAAACACTACTTCAATATTTACTCACCTTGATTACCCATTAATTGCGATTTTCTGGAATGACTAAAAACCAACTAAATTCAGTGGCGTACATCTATCATAGCGTACAGGTCTAACTCAAAACATGGAAAAATTGTATTTAGTTCTCTATTCTCTCTTTTATAATCTTGCCGTAAAGTCTAAAAACAGAGTTGGTTATAGTGATATCTTTATAGTTGTAGTACTTTTCTTCGGCCATCTTTTTTATGGATGCTTGATACGAAATCTGTTCTGCAATTAAACATAAAAGCAAATAGTCGCCGGTAACTCGCCAGTCATCATTCTGTAAATGCCTCTCGGTCTTAGTTTGTCTGATGCCCTCACTCCATGTCTTTCCCGGGTGTCTTCTTCCTATTGTCTGCACTAATCTTCACTCCATCATTTTCTTTTGCCACCTAACTCTATTCATACGTTTTAAATATCCGTATCATCTCAAATTCTCGGCTTGAATTATTGTTGTTTAAATAACCATTCCCTTCATTTCCGTATCTTGTTATATTTTATTTTATTGTGAAGTAGTAGCCTTGATTAAAATAAGGCATTCGATTTCGTAAAACTCTGGGCCGTATTAGAAGGAATGAATATGAATAACGCAAGGGTTCATTTCAGATATAGTATACTCCTAAAATACATAGGTATACGACAATGCAACTATGCAAATAAATTTATCAGAAGGTCTACAACAAGCAAAATAAGAACGGATAAGAATCTGAGATGATCGATTTAACAACAAATTTAAATAAAACAAAAGTGATGACTTAAATGGAAGTCGAGATGGAGACCGAAAGTGCCGAAGAGTATATAATATATCTATAATTAAGTATTTTTTTATCGGAAATAAGCCACACTTTTACTAAAAAATTAATTTATTAACGTTTAGAAGCCCAAATCGGGTTTCGTTGTCAAAATACAAAATACTATTGTATTTTATTATATCAACAGGATATTCCAGTCTATTATTTCAGTTTAGTACCGTGCTTCAAAATTTCAAGTTCTAGGGAGAAAGGAAACACATTATAGAGCTAGGGCTAAGGAGAGTGTTAAAAGCCTGATAGATTAAAGCCAAGGACAAAGGTAATAGAAATTTCATCCCTTCTACTTTAAATTTTGAAGCACAGGACTACACTGAAATATTAGATTGGAATGTTGCAAAACTATCTTCTCCACCAGTTCTTCAAAGCGTTTCAAATGAAGATATAAGTTGCTACATTATATCAGGCAACACACCAGACTGGATTGTACAAAACCATCCCTGCCATACGCAAGCTGTCTAGCGGTACGTAGAGTTGGTCACGGAAGTATCGTCTAATGTACGTGGGCCCTAATCAAGAGATGGATTCATCAAGGCAAACCTTAAATCAAGGTCCATGCTGCCAGATTTTACCACCAAATCGAAATTCAAAGTTGACGTTTAAAAGCTGGACACAAACAAATGAAAAAGAAATGTACTATGTAAATAATGTAAAAAACACACACTCATTTGTTTATGGAGAGAAGGGTGTGGGTGGAGTAAAAAGTGCAACCACTTTCTTGTTGTGAGTTATGGGCCGTTTAAATATTACTATACAATATCTAAACAAGCGAAGAGCTTCACAATGCAACAAAAAAAAGATAACTAAATGGTTTTTAATTTATCAAAATCATCAACAATTTCAAATTTTTATATATTTTGATTGATTTTGCGGGATCAGAAGATATTCGTTAAGTGCGTAAAACTATTATTTTTATTGCTCAATCAGGCAAACTGTAAATAAATTTTACTATAGCGATAAATAAAATGTACAGGGAGAATAAATAAAAATTTCCGAAAAAAAGGTAAAATTTCATTTTTTCATAATCTTTAGGCCCGTTGCGGGATCGGAAGATAAAGTCCGATTTGAATAATTTTTCTTTTGTTTTTCCTGTAATTACCAATCGCAACTTTTCCGCACTATAGCGATACTGGATTATCAACTTGACTTTTTTCGCACCACCCTACTATTGAATAATGGAATAGAGACCATGGCACATACAGAGCTATCAGTCAATAAATTGAAAACGACAGAGAGGGCGATCGAACGAGCCATGTTAGGAGTATTTCTAAGGGAACATATACGAAAGGAGGAGACATCAGACCAACATTTGATCTTCTTCTTCTTTATGTCCATCTCCGCGACGAAGGTTGACAATCATCATTGCTATTCTCACTTTTGATACTACAGCCCGAAAGAGTTCAGTTGAGCTGCATCCAAATCATTCTCTGAGATTTCTCAGACAGGACATTTTTCTCCTACCTATGCTGCGTCTTCCTTAAATATTTCCCTGCATAATTAATTTTAGGAGTTCATATCTGTCACCACGTGTTATATGACCCAAGTATTAAAGTTTTCTTATTTTTATGGAATCCAGTATCTCCCTGCTGTTCTGTATTCTCGTTAGTACTTCCTCATTGATTATTCTGTCTGTCCAGGATATTCTCAGCATTCTTCGATACGTCCACATCTCAATTGCCTCCCATCTATTAAGGCATTGTTTATTGGGGTGGGTTGTGATTGCGCGCAGCGGTCAAATACCTCCTGGGGTACTGAAATTTAAGAGGGTTGCTGTGATTGCGCGCAACGGAACGATTAAGGCAGGTAAACAAAACGGTATATTGTGATTGCGCGCAGCGGTATATATCAGCAGCTCTAATACCCGAAAGTTAGGTTTGGACCGAAGGGTTAGGTCTTCCTCCTTTGAAAATTGTACTGTATAATATGTAATATATATAATATATTAATTTTTTAATTAATTATGTGCAACTAAACAGCTTACATTTACAAAAAAAATTAAAAATATTAATTATGAAAGAACATTAAAATATGTAACAAATTTGATAGAGAAATTTAAAAATAAAGAAATATCCAGAATAGAATTTGTTAAAACTGTATGTTATAAGGCATGTTCAAATTAAATGTCTACAATATGTACATTATTTAATACAATAAATATTAATTATAAAAGAAACACTATTTAGTTTTTTTTATCACAACTATTTCAATGTAGTATTCACTTGTTATTATCTTAATTTTTTAAAATTAGCAAAATTTCCGTTCAAAACGAATAAGAAGTAAATAAAACTTCCGTTTACTATAATTTACGACTTTGCGCGCAATCACAGCATACCTTTTTAAAGACGTGCGCGCAATTGCACCATTGGCTTAGACACCTTGTTGAGAACCCTGACCGCTGCGCGCAATTGCAATCTCCCCGTTTATTGAGAACCCATGTCTCCAGACCATACAAAAGAACCGAAAATACATAACATTTTTGTACTCGATTTCTAAGATTTAGGCTGAGGTCTCTACTACATAACATTTGTTTCATATTAGTGAATGCACTTCTAGCCTTTTCTACATAACATTTGATATACGCGGCTAAAACAGTACCTGACACACAGAGAACAAAAATAATGCTAGAAACCCCAGAGATGGATACTCTTCGAAAAATCTATGGTATCGACACTATGGGAGAGAGCTAGACGTACAGATATACAACGGAGACAGATCCTTACTTTTTGGCTATTTATTTCTTTGGAAGATAATCAAGATTTTAATCTTACACTATGGGTACTGCTAACCCCAGTTTCATACACTAAGAATTTGAAACGTGCGAGGGTTAGAACGCACGATGACATTCCAATAGTGGCTCGAGTAATCCTATGGTACCTTTCACATTACGCGGCGCCGGTTGGAATGTTCGGTGTAATGTGGAAGTTACCATGGGATTGCTTGAGCCACCATTGGAATGTCATCGTGCGTTCTAGCTACCACACGTTCAAATTCTCAGTGGGTAAAAGGAGTGTAACACATTAAACTAAGAAAAAAAGAATGTGTGTAATTTGTGCGAGCGTAAGAAGTTATACTTCTATTATATGATTTCAACGAAATCAATATACTTTAAACAGTTTATTTATATTTAATTTAAATATTAAGCTAATTTTAATACCTACCACTTTCCAAAAATTTTTATTAAAACAATACCAAAAATTAAAAAATAGAAGAATAAAACACACATAAACACATTAAAAAATGCCACAAAGAAATTATTTCTGAACAATTGTTGGCAAAATTTTTAACTAAATACGTATTTTCTGAAAAAAAAATGTATACAGGATGTTTGGTAAAGAATGGGCCATAACCTAACCTTAAATTCCTGAGCTTATAACAGGTCGATTTAAGCTAACTTACATACCTTAGTACGAAAGTTGGTAATAACTTAAATACAGGGTGTCAAAGATAAACTTTTATTTTATTTATTCTTGAATATTCCTGACAGGCATGAGTTAATAACACGAAATTTGGTAAGCGGTGGTTTTTTGGGACGATAAATCTAAAGTTGTCACCAAAAATTATATATTACCCAGAGGGCGCCACATACGTTTTTCAGCGCTCATTTAATACGTTCAATTTTTTTTATTCCCCACTCTACATAGTTTTTTAATTGAAATTTTTATTCTCTTAATAATTTTACTTAATATAGATATACTACATCCATCTCGCTAAAGTTAATCGTTTTCGAAATAAACGCATTTTAAATCTGGGATGCAAAATAATTTTTTGCATAATATCATTGTAGTTACACCCGAAAAATAAACTTAAAACCATAATAATTGTGAAAGTTCTTATATTTATGGTATTGTTTCTTTTTCTATTTCTTCTAATAGAATTTGCGATACATTTTTGGAAACTATTATGGTGTTAAATTTATCTTTCGGGTGTAACTACAACGATAATATGCAAACAATTATTTTGCATCGCAGATCAAAAATGAAGACCTTGGGACCAGAAGGGGGCATGCCACCAAACAATATTTTGGAGAAAACATCATTTTAAACTTATTTTCAAATCCTGAAATCCAATTTTAAAATTTTTCTTGGTAGTAAGGCCCATAATCGTTTGGTAATATGATAATAAATACACAATAAAAGTAACACAAATGTTTATTTAACGGTTTTTGAGTTTTTGAACATTTTTTGAAAAAATATGAGGCTTATCCCCTTCTGTATAAAAAATTATATTCTAAAATATTGACATAAAATGCAACAATAAAATAATTCAGGTGTCAAAATTTTCAATATCTGAAAAGTCGTCCAAATATTTAATGTCTTCGAGTGGTTCATTATTCTCAATATCTGGTAGAATCTGTTGGCCAGCACCAATTTCTGCCTACACTGTTTTTTGCAACCGCAAGGTGCACCGAATTTTTTTGGTTCTATTTTCTTCCCTTTTGTATTTATATACATATTCGTAAACTAGATTTTTTTTAGTTTTGCGCTTAATTTTTTATGCCGCTGGGTATCCTTGTGTCTCCGTCTAGAAGGCGCCTTTTTTTCTGGAGTTGGCAAGAGAACTCGAGAAGTTTGTGGGGTATAAACCTATTCATTTTCCTATAATAAAGTAGGTATTTTACTAAAAAGGGATAAGCCACAAAAACATTTAGAACAATCCTAATATTTTTAGGTTCGAAAAATATAACATAAGGGGACAAGCCACACGTTTAATAAACTTACTGGTCCTGAGTTTATATTTTCCCAATCGCTGCTACTTCCGGATACTGTATAGTCTTTGTCATCTTCGCTTTTATTTAAAAACGACTCTTGGTCACTGTGTTCAGAATTAAACTCAGAAAAGTCTATTCTCCGTTTACATGCACGGGAATGTTCCGCTGCCAAGTTGATTACTACTGTGGCTTGTCTCCTTCTGTTGAAATATAAAGTAATGGTGACACAACGGGACTTAACTACAGCTGCGCCATCTATGAGAAAACTGCTGACATTTTCTGTTTGGGACATTAATATGGTCTTAAAGTGTGCGATTTCTACTTTAACTCATTTTTGACGAAATTGTGGCTTGTCCCCTTCTGGTCCCAAGGTCTTCAAATACGTTTATTTAGAAAACGGCTAAGTTAAGCGAGATGAATGTAGTATATCTTTTTAAAGTAAAAATATTAAGAGAATAAAAATTTTAATTCAAAAAGTAGTTAGAGTGGGGGATAAAAAAATTGAACGTATTAAATGAGCGCTGAAAGACGTTTGGGGCGCCCTCTGGATAATACATTATTTTTGGTGGCGACTTTAGATTTATCTTCCCAAAAAACTCCCGCTTAGCAAATTTCGTGTTGTTAGCTCATGTCTGTTAGGAAAAATTCAAGAATAAATAAAACAAATATTTAATTTTAACACCCTGTATTTTAGTTATTGTCAACTCTCGTACTCAGGTAAGTTGCTTAAATCGACCTATTTTAAGCTCAGGAATATAAGGTTAAGCTATGGACTATTCTTTACCAAACACCCTGTATAAGAAAGTATACTTACAATCATAAAATGTATAAAAAAAACTAAAAATCAAAATTTGCATTGGGGATGGGACCGTGCAAGTTCGGCAAAGCGACCTCTATTTCTACGCTCTGTACTTTTATTCGCACTTTTAATTATATTGGCCAATCATATTTGTCCTGGTTGCTGGATAATTGTCAAGGCCATAGTCCAAAAAAATAATAAGAAGAAAAAATAAGATGCAGGTTATGTTATGCAAACGTAAACAATTGTATGTAGTAAATAAAATTAGTTATTAAAGTGCAGTACTGCAAGCAAAATACAATTAATTAAATTTACCTTTATATAATAATTGCATATCATATCAATATTGTGGAGCAATATATAATTTTTCTGCTTCAATGACAGAAGGTATGAAATATACGTCAATTTGACAATTTCAATTGACAATATGAATTATTTAAGATAGTTGCAATATTTCTCCGCGACTCGCGCACGGTCGTTTCTCGTTTCCCTTCCAAGTACTTGCACACCGCGAATACTAGGGTCATTAGGTTGTAAATCAAGCACGTTCAAATTTAGCCATTAAGACACACGAACTGAACGTTTTAAACTTGTTGACAGTTAGTCATATTTGCGTATTGTCTGAATTTAATCAAATTAGTTTGATTTTTGGGGAATTAAAATATTAAAATACAACAAAATATAGAGTAAGAAAAAATATATTAGATGAACATTGGTAGAAATTTTGTTGAAAATCAAATGGTATAAATCGAAGCACTACCTACTAAATTTTACGTTTTCCAAATTGGTACGTATGTAATTTTGTATTACAATACTAAAACATTTACAATTAAGTACTTGTTGCGTTTAAAAACTACTTAAGAGGCAACAGTAGTGACCAACAGATAGCAACAAACGCGGTCCAAGATTGCGGTTGTAATTTTCAATATTTTGTGGAGATATTTGGCACACATATTCTTAACATAATAAAGAATGACGGTACGGAGACCAATTTGAGAAATATGGTAGTATGTGGAAATTACTCTATAACTAAATAAAATATTGCAAAAAGGAGCTTGTACCGCCATTAAGAAGAACAAAAAAATAAACTTTTTCAAATAAACTTTTTTATCCCATGCCTAGATTTTGTGTCATATTGGACCTAGTAAAATTTTCTATCTCTAACCAGAAATCGAACGTATTATAACTAGTCCGGTTTCTTTGTGGATTCCTATTGAAAAATGTCCCCTTTAAACAAATCTGAAGGGTGCGGGACGGAATTTTTGGGCAGAAATTGTTTAAAATTTTTTTTTAAACAAATACAAAAGATCACGTTTTTTGCTTGGAGCATATATTTTTAGGTGTTCTGGGACATTATAAACAAGAAAGGTATCTTGTAATTTTTCGAAATACGCATTTTCGAGGCTTAAAAACGAGGCATATTTAAGGCGAGGCGCATTTTCGAGGCATATTTAAATTAGTATTTTTGAGGTTGCCAGATACTTATATTGAAGTTTAAACATTCATCTTTAATATTCTGAAGAGATATCGCGTCTAACCTTAATTTATACCGTTGTTTTTTCATTGTTAAATATGCGTGTTTATCCGATTTTTTTGCCGGTGCGGCGAGCTCTATTTCAAAAATTTCCTATTTTCTTCCGAAAAATCTTTTTTCTATATTATTTAAGATACTCTAAATAAAATAAGTATCTCGACATTTTTCTCAAAAGTTAATAGTTCTCAAAGTTATAAGCGATTTAAAATCCGAAAAATGTCAAAACAACGCATTTTTGGATTTTATATCGCTTATAACTTTAAAACTGTTAATTTTTGAGAAAAAGTCAAGTAGTCTGTTATAACTGGACCCAAACCCAGACATCCAAAGTGAAAGTTATCCTCCAACACCAAATTGTTCTATATGGTCCACATAATGTTCAGAAAAAAGTCACACCATTTTGAGCGTCGGGTTTGGGGGGAGAGGGGAGAGAAATCGGTAAATTCGTAGTTTTCTACGTTTTTCGTCAATATTTCTAAAACTATGCAGTTTAGCATGAACAACCTTCTATACCAAAATATTCTACATAAAATTTGAAATAAAAAAGGCCCTATGCATAATCCTTCTAAAATGAACGGTTCCAAAGGTACGGAGGTTATATAATATAATTGGTCCAAAAAAAAGGCCTAACCCAGACATCCAAAGTAAAAGTTTTCCTTCAACACCAAATTGTTCTATATGGTCCACATATTGTTCAGTAAAAAGTTACACCATTTTGAGCATCCTGTTTGGGGGGACATGGGGGAAAAGTCGGTAAATTAGTAGTTTTTTTACGTTTTTCGTCAATATTTCTAAAACTATACTTTAGCGTAAACAATGTTCTATACAAAAATGTTCTAAATGGAATTTACAAAAAAGATTCTGTACATATTTGTTATAAAATCAACGGTTCCAGACTTACGAAGGGTGAAAAGTGGAGGTTTTCGATACTTTTTATATTCTTTGGACAATTTATAGAAATTTTCTTTAACAGGATGGGTTTTGTAAATAAAATTTGCTATTTCAGTGGCCGATTGTATGTTAGTGATAAGCCCTTGAAGATATGTCAACCTGACTACCCAAAATCATCATTAATTGCCCAAATAATATAAAGAGTATCGAAAACTTCCACTTTTCACCCTCCGTAATGTATAGGACCTTTTTTGTTTTAAATTTTATGTAGAATATTTTCGTATAGAACATTGTTTACGCTTAAGCATAGTTTTAGAAATATTGACGAAAAACTTAATAAAAAAACTACTAATTTACCAACTTCTCCCCCATCTTCCCCACAAAGCGGACGCTCAAAATGGTGTAACTTTTTACTAAACAATATGTGGACCATATAAAAAAATTTGGTGTTGAAGAAAAACTTTACTTTGGATGTCTGGGTTAGGCCTTTTTTGGACCAATTATACTATACTACCTCCGTAACTTTAAAACCGTTCATTTTAGAAGGATTACGTATAGGGCCTTTTTTATTTCAAATTTAATGTAGAATATTTTTGTATAAAAGGTTGTTCATGCTAAACCGATAGTTTTAGAAATATTGACGAAAAACCTAAAAAAAACCGATTTCTACCCCCTCTCCCCCCAAACCCGACGCTCAAAATAGTGTGACTTTTTTCTGAACATTATGTGGACCATATAGAACAATTTGGTGTTGGAGGATAACTTTCACTTTGGATGTCTGGGTTATGCCATTATTTGGATCAATTTTATCATACTAAAGAAACTTATTTTATTTAGAATGTCCCAAAGAATCTAGAAAAAATATTTTTCGAAGAAAAATTGGAGATTTTTGAAATAGAGCCCCCCACACCGGCAATAAAATCGGATGGACATGCATATTTAACAATTAAAAAACAAACATTTAAATTAGAGTTAGACGCAATCACTCTTCAGAATCTTGAAGCTCAATGTTTAAACTTCAACTTACGTATCTGGCAACCTCAAAAATCCTAATTTAAATATGAGTTGTTAGGCTTCGAAAATGCGTATTTTCGCATTTTTCAGATTTTAAATCGCCTATAACTAGAAAACTATAAACTTTTGAGAAAATTTACAAGATACCTTTCTTGTTTAGAATGACCCACAAAACTTAAAAATATATGCTCCGGAGCAAAAAAAACGTGATATTTTTTATTTGTTTAAAAAAATGTTTAAACAATTTCTGCCCAAATATTCCGCCTGGCACCCTTCAGATTTGTTTAAAGGGGACATTTTTGAGTAGGAATCCACAACGAAACCGAATAAAAAATTTTTCCAGACGGGAGCGGTCTCACCACATGGACTAAACTAAATAACTGATTAGTCAACATAGAGAAAGTGTCTACGAATACTTGATACGAATCGTATCAGCTATGTTTTACCGTAGCGCCGTAGAGTCGTCGTAATCCCTATGCAGATAACAGAATAGAAATCTGACGCAGGTTTGTCAAAATGACAGTGACACTTTCTCTATGTTGACTAATCAGTTATTTATAGTTTAGTTATAATATGTCCGATGTCTTGATAGAGATAAACAATTTTACAAGGTCCAATATGACACAAAGTCTAGGCATGGGATAAAAAAAGTTTATTTGAAGAAAGTTTATTTCTTTATTCTTCTTAATGACGGTACAATCTCCTTTTTGCAATCCTTTATTTAGTTATAGAGTAATTTCCACATACTAACAGATTTCTCAAATTGGGCTCTGTACCGCCATTCTTTATTATATTACGAATATGAGTGACAAAAATCTCGACACAATATTCAAAATTACAGTCGCAATCCTGGACCGCGTTTGTTGCTACTTGTTGATCGCTGCTGTTGCCTCATAAAATGACACTACATTTATAAACTTACTTTTGTTTCTCTTCCCGCAACAATATACACAAAATCTTATCTATGACTAAAACACAACATTTTGTTTACCCATATCCGTCATTTTAAATAATTTTTGACAGGTCATTTTAATATCCAATCAGAGCAAACGTATAACGTTTTAGGGGAGTGCAATTAGAACGAAACCATGCATTGTTTCGGAAAAATTCAAACAAGCTTATATTTTTCTAAAACTTTTTTTGTTAGTTTATATACATGTTAAAGTAAAAAGTTCTACTCGCAGATTTGGCCGCTAATTGTTTATTAGTTGTTTAAAAAATAACAATTGTTTTTGTCTAAATAATTTTTTTTTAAATACCATTATATTCATCATTTTACTTTGATCAAATATGTTGCTATTTTGTTTTTGATTATGCTGAATCAGAATATGGCATTGTAATTTGAAAACTCTTATACAGTGTGTCTGCGTAGCTGGGAACCACATGGAAAACGTTTTTATTATCAATTTTACGAAAAAAGTCATTCTTAATAAAATGCTCTGGATAGTCAGAAATCTAAAACGCAATCATCGGATATCAAATTTTATCAATTTTATACGAGTTATGTCAAAAATATGAAGTTCGTTAAAGAGACCTTTATATCCCAGAATATCAAAAAATGCTATTATGAAAAGTTGTTTGAAATTGAAAATTATGTCTAAATTAATATACAATTACATCATTCTAATAAAAAAAAAAAATTCAATTTTTCTCAAATTACGGATACTCATCATCATTTTATTACAATAATTATGATAACTATTTTATTATCACTTTTACGAAAAAAAGTTATTCTTCATAAAATGCTCTCCCTAGTCTAAAATCTAAGATACAATCATCATATATTAAACTTTTTTAATTTTATACGAGGTATGTAAAAAACAAAAGTTTTCCTTAAGAGTTAAGTGCCTTTGTTATTCACAATATTTTAATTAGAAAGATGTAACTGAAGACTAGAACAAATTTTTTAATTCCAAATAACTTTTCTTAATATCAATTTTCGATATTGTGAAATGTAAAGGTACTTTACTCTTGAATGAAATTCATATTTTTTGACATACCTCGTATAACATTAATTTAATTTGATATTTGATGATTGCATCTTAGATTATATGCGATGCAGAGTATTTTATAAAGAATTACTTTTTTTCGTAAAAGTAATAATAAAAAAGTTATCAATAGGTTCCAAGTTACGCAGACATACTGTATTAGAGCTAAAAAAAATTTTTTGCTGAACATTTATTGTTGTTGAAGCTTATTATTAAATGTATTTTAGGTAAGTTTTACAGAAAAAGTTGTGATCACTTTGTATAAACATTTTTTTAGCTGGTAATTTTCGGTTTTTGTATTACATTTTTTAGATACAGATTTAATTTTAGAAAATTCTTTATATAAGGTTTTTTTGTAAATTTTTCTGAATTTTTCAGTGGTCAAGTCAGTTTTTTTTCTAAAATTTATATTTTCAGAGTTATTTAAAAAACATCTAATTTCGTAGTTCATTTGTTTAATAAAAAATTAAGCACCCACTTCTCCAGTGGAACTTTTTGATATGTTGTTTATTAAACATTTCTTAATGAAATTACAAAAAGTTCCGTCTTGTTTGATTTTTTCCGAAATGAAAATCTATATGCACTCCCCTAATTTCATCTGTGCGTAGCACCAAGAATTGTTGATGAATTCACGCACATATACATTTACTCCCAAACACGATTAAAGAAGTATAACTTCAAAAATGCATCTCAACTAACAGATTTTACAGTATTGCGTATATCTCTCTATCCGTGATATTAAATTCGCGATAACAATTCTTTTTCGTTTTCACTGGAGTTTAAACCGTATTTTCAGCTACTGGGATTGACAAGGTTTGTCAACTTTATAATCAATTTTATTTGATTTATCGACTGCCTCGTTCACAAATAGGATATTATGTTATTTCTGTAATAGCAAACTGTCGTTCAGTGAGGACCAACACCGGTAATATCATTTATTATAATGGGGATACGTATAATCGATACGTCTAACAACGTGTCGAATAGATGGCATGTTAAGAAAGAATATTGTGTATATCTGAGGATGAGCCAAACACATTTTAAGCTGGATTTAAATAAACTAATCTTGTAATATTATTATGAAATCTATTACAACATGTCAATAATAAATATATGGAATTATTTTATGAAAAGTTTGTTGGTATCATTATTTATTTGTTTGAGATAATTTTTATTACCAGAGAACGGCAGTTCTCGCCAGTGGCGCACACCTACACCCCCTACACGCGACACTATATATACACGAAATTTTCGATTTTCTAAATTTGACGGAATTGAAAATTGGCCAACTCCCTTCTTAAAGTTCAGGAAAAGACTCACCCATCCATATGTCAACAATCCATTTTGGTCCAAGGGAGTGGATTTTACGGCCCTTCCTATTTAGGGTATGTTTTTCGTTCTCGTCCCCAAAACTCCCAAAAATCTCGAAAATTTAACTCCGACCTTTGCGGCTTCTAATAGAAGCGATCATTACATTTCCAACGCATGTCAACTTTTGAAAATCGGTTATACCGTTCAAAAGTTACCGAGCTCAGAAATATGAGTCAATTTTTATTTCAAAAAGGGAAAATGTTTGTGCATATATATGTATGTATGTGTGTGGAAAAGTTAAACCGATCTGAATTTTTTTTCTGTGTTTGAAGGAGGAGCCAGGGTAGGGATGGGAAAAACCTACCGGTTTTAAAACCGGTTTTTTTACTTCGCAATAACCGGTTTTACCGGTTGTTTTTTGTCCCGGTTATAACCGGTTTTTTCTTTTTAAAGTAAAAACTGGTTATTAGGTTTTTACGGTGATTAGGATTAGGTTAGGTATTATTTTGGATCCCAATCATAATTATTATTCTAAGTAATTATTCGAAACAAAACCATAATTCAAATTTTATTTTATTTTATAAAACACAGAAGCAAACTGAAAGCGCAATCTCACATCAGCTAGAAAAAATTATTAGGTTTTATTATAATATTTCCTTGAAAAGGTATTTATAATAATAATATTTACATAAGAAGTTATCTCTTTGAATTAGACGCAAACATCATCTATTTTTCACACTTAACTCTTGACATTGAAAGTGGGTGAATGAATTTTTCTGATTACCAAAAATAATACTCTGACGATGAATATCGAATTACTGACTACTAATACGAATCTCCAAGAATTTCGCTACGTTTTCAAAATGATACACTCATACAGGAAGTATTAAATGAGTTAAAATGTACCTATTCTACAAATATACAAACGTGTTAAAAGTAATACATGTTCTTTCGATAGTACTAATTTTGGTCATATTGATATCGAGTCGAATGGAGTATCGCAAACTAAAGTGTATTGTAAATGTAACTTTGTAACCAATTGGATTAAAAAAGCCGAAAACCGGTTTTTCCAAAAACCTGTTTTTTGGCGGGTTATAACCGCCAGGTTAAACCGTAATCAAAAAAACCGGTATAACTAAAACCAGTGTTTTGTCAAAAACCGCCATCCCTAGGCCAGGGCCGATTCAGAACCGATGTAGTTTGTGAGTTTTGACTACCCACAAGCCAGCTCTAAGACTTATTAGGTACAAAACGGCATATTTTTTGGCGGTATATATCTTCGGTTCAAGAAGAGACAGGAGAAGAGCAAATATATCAAATGAATAGCGTTGAGTTAGGCTTTCAAATAGTGTCTAATCTGTCAGGATCAGACATAAACACAGCTCAGTATAGCCGAAAAGCTGAAAAACTAAACTTTGAAAATTTTGGTTTTTCAACAATTACTCAAAATTTCAACCTACGAATTACGCCAATAACTGAGCGTTTGTAGAAGGACTCTAGACGAATCTAACGGTGTGTACCTTATATCCCGAAAAATTCGAATGTTTAAGTTATAGGCTTCAAAATATGATCAAATCCATTTCTTATGGGAAAAACGGTTTTTCAAGCTCAATAATTCCCGTAATAGCTTCAGTTATCATACTTGAGCTTAGATGCATAAGATACTACTTGTCAATATGTTTCAAACTCATGTTTAGTGAACAAAATCGGTTAAGCCGTTTAGAAGTTATTAAGATACAAATGTATAATCCAATTTACGATTATTCCCTAAATGCTTTATGTAGTTGTAGTGGTCAAGACGCTAATTTGATCTGGCAACGGGCAATCCGAGTTCATTTACCGGCCATCCCAATATTTTTTCTATCCATTTCGAATAAAAAAAAATCTAGTGTACATTCGATGGACACTAGATCATTTGGGAGATAATGCGACAAAGGCGACCATTTATAAAGCTTAACGTGTAATCGAGAAACATTGCATTCAACTTTATACATTTAATTTATAAATAACTTTGAAAAACTCCTGATACAAGAATAAACAAACCGCTAAACCCCGTAAAAATGAGTGGCGCCTACAATATTCCAGCTACAAAAGATCTGGTATGAATATTACGTGGCGCGAAAATGTATTTTCATTTTGATGCAGAACAAAATTCTAGTTTTATTTTAAAATATTTTTTCATAATATTTGCTAAATTTGAAGTAAAGGCGCCACAAAAGAGTTTCTAAATTCAAACTGTGTCAAAGTTACTCTTTTGTGGCGCGTTTTACTTCAAATTGGGCAAATATTATGAAAAATCTTTTAAAATAAAACTAGAATTTTGTTTTGCATCAAAATGAAAATACATTTTCGCGCCACGACATTTTTATCAGATCTTTTTTAGCTGGAATATTGTATTCGCCACGCATTTTTACGGCATGTAGCGGTTTTTTATTCTTGTATCAGGAGTTTTTAAAAGTTATTTATAAATTAAATGTATGAAGTTAAATGCAATGATTCTCGATTACACGTTAAGCTTTATAAATAGTCGCGTTTGTCGCATTATCTCCCAAATTATCTAGTGTCCATCGAATATACACTAGATTTTTTTTTCTATTCGAAATAGATTGAAAAAAAAATATTGAAATGGCCGGTAAATGAACTCGAATTGCCTGTTGCCAGATCAAATTTAGCGTCGTAACCACTACAACTACATAAACCATTTAGGGAATAATCGTTAATTGGATTATACTTTTTTAGCTTAATAACTTCTAAACGGCTTAACCGATAGTGATCACTAAACACGAGTTTGAAACATATTGACAAGTAGTATCTGATACTTCTAAGGTCAACTATGGTAACTGAAGCTATTACAGGAATTATTGAGCTTGAAAAACCGTTTTTCCCATAAGAAATAAATTTGATCATATTATGAAGCCTATAACTTAAAAATTCGAATTTTCCCGGATATGAGGTATACACCGTTAGATTCGCCTAGAGTCCTTCTACAAACGCTTAGTTATTGGCGCAATTCGTAGGTTGAAATTTTGAGTATTGTCGAAAAACCAAAATTTTCAAAGTTTAGTTTTTCAGTTTTTCGGCTATACTGATCCTGGCGGCTTAGGCACCCTTTGAAAGCTTAATTTATAATGTTCCCGACGAATATCATCACTTTTAAAGAAGGAAAACTGCTTTAGAGAATTACATAAAGCTAAGAATTTAACACGGAGACAATAAGATAACTGCCTGGATTTTTAATTTCTTTACATATAAAAAATGTTTTACATACTAAAGTATTCCGCACAAACCTTATGAAAATTAGGTCCCAGTGGATTTAGTTCATACTTTGGGAAAATACTCTTTGAAGCATTGTGATGAAAAGTTCTCATGGGCACAACTCGATATTATGGAGGATTTTCAAGATATTGAGTTACAAAGTCGGAAAATTGTAAGCTTTACTGGGTATTCCAATTCCCTCAGTTACTGAATATCTGGCAGCATGTAGAAGTTTGGATCAAAGAAAAGTACTAGTAGTCCATAATTTTTTCCTCGCTATCCAATGGCGACCTTTACCTTCAACGGACGTCTTCTTCTAGAGTTTCGAGGGTTTTCGGACTTAAATTTATAGAAACAGATTACTCATGTGTTTTTGGGATTGCTAAATACGAATATGCCATCAGAATTATTGACCTCCGGAGTACGTGGTGGCCAGGGCCACTGCAGAGGACGTCATCTTTTAGAGTTTCGGTGGTTTTCGTCATTTAATTGATGCAAATGAATTACTGAAGTGTTTTTTGAGGTCGCTAAAAACGAATATGACACCAAAACCGACTCATGGAGCACCTGGTTTCCAAGGTCAATGAAAGGGAATCCTGGAGTTTCGAGCGTCTTCGGTACTACATTCATACAAACGGATTATTTATAGGTTTTTGAGGTTGCTGAACACGAATACGTGATCAGCACAGATACAGGAGCACCTGGTGCCTAAGACAGGTTATCGTTTTGAGCTTCAGAGGACTCAAATGGAGGAATCAAATAGATTACTCTTAGGTTTTTGTGATTGCTGAACATACATACACTATCAGATCCGACCCATGACTCACATTGAGCCTAACGCACGTCATCTTTTGGAGTTTCGAGGGTTTTCGGCATTAAATTGAAAAAAAAAATAGATTACGCATGGCTTTTTGAAGATGCTGAACACGAATACGCCATCCGAACAGACACCGGAGCACCCATCGCGTAACTCACGTGATCTTTTGGAGTTTCGAGAGTTTTCGGTACTAAATTGATGCAAACGGATTGGTACACACCGAGTACTCGGATGTTGTCTGAGTTGCTATTCACAGAAAGCGTACAAATTGGTGAATAGTTTTTTTTTTTGATATTTGTAGAATTTTATTAAAATAACTATGTTCTGCTATTCAATTGTTTTAATTATTTTTAAATTTAAACTCAATTTATATCTGACAACGTTTTTCCTTCACCTATTTTAAGATCGATTTACTATAAGTATTTTATTTTGATAGTCTTATTCATCGTGGTCACTAGATATTCCAGAGTTTTTTATCTAAGTCAGTTTGTGTTCAGCAAGTCCAAAAACATAAGAGTAATCCGCTTGGATCAATTTAGTACCGAAAACTCTCGAAACCACAGAAGATCACGTGCCTTAGGCACCAGCTACCCCGGTCTCTATTCTGATGACGTATTTGTGTTCAGCAACTCCAAAAAGAGCAATCCGTTTGCATCAATGTAGTACCGAAGACCCTCGAAACTCCAGGAGCCCCTTTCATTGACCTTCGAAATCAGGTGCTCCGGGAGTCGGTTCTGGTGGCATATTCGTGTTTAGTGACCTTAAAAAACTTTCCAGTAATTCATTCGCATCAATTAAATGCCGAAAACCATCGAAACTCTAGAAGATGACGTCCCTTGCAGTGGCTCTGGTCACCACGTCCTCCGGAGGTCAATTCTGACGGCATATTCGTGTTTAGCGGTCCCAAAAACACATGAGTAATCTGTTTACATCAATTTAATGCTCAAAATCCTCGAAACTCTAGAAGATGACGTCCGTTGAAGGTCAAGGTCAAAGTAAAGGTCGCTATTGGATAGCTATGAAATAATACTAGGCTACTAGTACTTTTATTTACTACATGTTGCCAGATAACCAGTAACTCAGGGAATTGGAATACCCGGTAAATCTTGTAATTTTCCGGGTTTGTGCCTCTATAACTTGAAAATCCTTTATACGATCGAGATGTACCCATGAGAAATTTTTATCAGGTTGGTTCAAATAATATATTCCCAACGTATGAACTAAATCCACTGGGACCTAATTTCCATAAGGTTTGTGCGAGGTACTTTATTATTTAACTAAACCAAATGTTATGATGATAACTGCTCATATTTTTCAAATATTTCTTTTTCCGGTGTGGAAATTGAAACGTCAAACAACAGTTATTATTATAAAGTGTAAGTTTCATTACAATAAATTGTGACTTAGTCCCTTATAAACATAATATATATTTACATAAATAAAAAAAATACAGTACGCTTATTTTTAAAGTATCTAGAGGATGAGAGACTTAAAAAATCCTAAAAGCAAAAAACATACCTCTCTAGCAGAAGGACTTACAATATTATTAAGGAGTAAAAGACCCTTCCTAAATCAGAAAATAGTAGAACAAAAACAATAGGCCTGGATCCCGCATACCAAAAAAAGTTTATTAATAGCAAGCTGAAAATTTGTTAATAGCTTAACGGTGTCTAGTCGGACAAACTTTGATGTACGGGAACACTGGAAGAGGGAAAGTTTTAATCGTGGAATAGGTTACAGGTTTCGAATGTCAGACTAGAAAAAGGTCCCATGTATTTGTCGGACAGAACTTCCAATACATTTGTAACCCTTTCGTTAAATTCTCATGCAAAAATCGAGCTGCTATTTACCACCAACATAATTTCTGTCATTTGACATGTTCTACGTGTCAGACTTATTAAAGTGCCCAACATATCTATCGGACAAACATTTCTTCATTTCTTCATATATATACTATATTATATTATAAAATTTGCTATTGAATAAACTTAAATACATCAATACATCATGTTTTATAATCATATGTCCCAAACGCTTCGTGTCCGAGATAAGGAATGTTCATTTTTTTTACAAACTGACGATTTATATATTGCTTTAAAATCAGCTGAGATATGCAAATAAAATTTGGTGACTTTTAAGACGAAGTTATTGCACATTTTTTGACACACAATTAAGAATTTAATATTCACCATGGGCGCGCAAACGGGTATTTAGACCGATAATATCACCCGTATGCACGCCAATGGTGAATATGAAATTCTTAATTGTATATCACACAAGCTGAAAATGCGAGCATTATCATAACGAAAACTTTATTTACGTATTTAAATTCATAATATGGAAAATTACTATTACGAAAAGTTGTTTAGAATTAAAAATTATGTTTCAATTTGCAATTATATCATTCTAATTTAAATGTTGTAAACTATAAAGATACTTTACGCAAAATTCGTATTTTTGATATACCTCGTATAAAATTTACAAACTTTTATGTGATGGTAGCATCATAAATCTTAGACCATGAAGAGCTTTTTATGAAGAATAACTTTTCTTCGTCAAATTAAAAATCCAAGAGTTACAAATGAAAATGGTGATTTAAAATAAACCTTATTTTCGTTTTCAGCACCATAAAAACCTTAGGTTAGACGAAAATTAGCCATTCACCACACCGTGGTCAGTATCTTGAGAAATAAGCGTTATTTTAAGAGTGCCACTCGTATATAAAGTCACATAACTTTTTTCTTATTGCATACTTCGGCTTGAAATTTTCTAAAAAAATTTTTCATGAATTATATTTTATTCCTGTGTTGGTGAAGATTATAAACGAAAAAGTTTTTCCCTCAACTTTTTTAAGTAAACATGAAACTAACGAAACCTGACGACAAAATGTTTAAAAATTAACAACTCCTCTTTTAATTTGCTTAAACCGTTTCAATAAAGCACATTGTTATTTAAATACTTCAAAGATGATACAGTAAAATTTTCAAAAGAAAATATTTCAGGCGACCAAAGATACAGCGAGGTAAAGTCGAAAAATCATTAAAATTTATTTTTCGCGAAAAATCATTAAAATTGATTTTTCGCATTTTTGCATAAAATTTTATTTTTTAACATGTACCACCAATTTTAGATAAAAATAAGCTTCATATTCAGATTCAGGGGTATCGAAAATATAAAGAATCATCAAAATTGGTCATTCATCTTAAAGTTGATTTTCGTGGTCGGTATAACGTAATTTTAGGAGTTGCTACCGCTCGCCTAAAAATGGAACAGTCTATGTATCATTACAGGGGAGGCCGTATACTCGTACAAACCTTTGTTGTTAATACATTATTGCTTTCAAAATATACTCAAATTGTATTTTTAAACATCTTATTTATTTTATATAATAAATAATAATAAGCCTACTCCCAATAATGTCGAAAGTATTAGAACGGCTACTATTACATAAAATCGAGCAAGTTCTCCCCATAAACACAACACCAATTCGGATTTAGACGTGAACACTCAAATATACAACAATGCGACAGAATAGTAAATATAATTAAAACAAATCTTGAAGAGAAAAAGTTTTGCGCTGGAGTGTTTCTCGATATACAACAGGCATTTGATAGGGTATGGCATCAAGGTCTCTATAAACTGAAATTACACCTAACAGATCAACTATACTTTATTCTAAAATCATATCTTACTGACCGATATTTCCAAGTCAAAATTGAAGACAACTTCTCAAATTACCACATCATCCAATCTGGCGTATCACAGGGTAGCGTTCTCTGCCCATTTCTATATCTGATATTTACAGCCGACGTTCCAACCAGAAATGATACCTTCTTAGCTACTTTCGCCGATGATACGGGAATCTTAGCAGTGGATGTCGACCCTAATGTAGCATCACAAAAAGTTCAAAATCATTTAGACCAATTACAAAACTGGCTCAAGCGATGGAAAATAAATGTTAATGCCAGCAAATCAGTACAAATTACTTTTACAACCAGAAAATCTACATGTCCTTAAGTTTCTATAAATAATACTCCGATTCCCATCAAGCCAGTTGTCAAATATTTGGGATTGCATCTGGATGAAAAACTCATATGGAAAACACAAATTAAGATTAAAGATAAACAATTAGATCTTAAACTAAAAAATATGAACTGGCTATTTAACAAGAAGTCTCAGTTATCTCTTGAAAATAAACTGCTTCTGTACAAAGCTATACTTATACCAGTTTGGTCTTACGGAATAGAACTATGGGGCTGCAATAAACCTTCAAATACGAAGATACTCCAAACATTCCAATCGAAAATTCTCCGTATGACAAGTAATATAAAGCTCCATGGTATATATCTAACCAGACACTTCACAATGATCTGGACATCCCACTAATCAAGGACTTAATAAAAAATCGTTCAATAAAATATAAAAATCGCACCACTGACCACACCAACGAATTGATAAATCATTTATTCACCCAACCACTTGCTGACAGAAGACTAAAGAGAATATGTCCAGACGACCTACCACAATAAACAATAATACTTAGAGAACCGTCACTTGATGGTACCTAACTCACCTTAATTTACTTTCAGACTATTTACTTACTACTTCGTGTTTAGAGTAGATTGTAAAAATGCAGTGTATCAAAAAAAATTTATATAATAATTGAATTCACTATAAAATGTCATTTATATTTTATTAATAGCTATTTTAAAATTTAGTTTGACATTCACGAAGTGTCAAACTTAAATGTAAATACCAAATATCCTATGCTTTGCTTAACAAATTCACATTAAAACTAGCCTACTTACTAATAGCAACGATTTCAGATGACGTTTAGTGTGTCGGAAGAAAATAACAGGTTTGTGACGTCACATTTTCGAATTTGAGGTCAGTTATCTCGAAGATGGTTAGAAATATCGAAATGCCGTTTTCAGATTTGAATTCAAAACACAAAACTACATAAGAGTCCATCGGTAATCGGCTCTAGGTATTACAGGAGCGGCGACGCAATAACACACACACTTTGCGAATTTATAAACGAGAAGTTTTCGCGGAAAATGTGCAATAACCACGTCTTAAAACTCACCGAATTTGAACTGCATACCTCAACTGGTTTTAAAGCAATAAATAAATCGTCAGTTTAAAAAAAAATAACATTCCGTATCTCAGAAACGAAGCGTTTGCAGACGTGTGACTATAAAGCAAACTGTCATTATTTTCTTACGTAAAATTACCGCTTAAAGTTTGTCGCACTTATTTAGAAACATTTTGTACTGATGACGAACATGGCCAGTTGTTAAAGTACCCAACTTTTTTATTATCCAACATAAGCGAATGCATTTAAAAACAGAATGTTAAGAAATAATAAGGCTATGGTTGGGTTTTAATTTCAGTATTTTATAAATGCTAGAATAGTCCACAGGGTGATGCGAACTTTGAGAAAAAAACCCAGTTTGATTCGTAACCCCGGTATACAATGACAATTTACCTGTCTAGCAATAATATTATTACAGCGTTATTGTTAATGAATAAGGTAAAAAGATCACTTAAATCGAACAACAGATTTAGGAGATTGGAGACATCAAAAATGACTAAATTTTTATGTGGATCGATTTTTTGCACCTGAGAGTTTATCAACCTTATTTTTGGAATTGGTGAAATATGAGAGTATGTACTTAAATTTTTTTGATATTTTCCCTAGATCACATTCTCTGTTTTATTTCTTTCTGTAATTTCTCATGGATATCCCTGTTACACTATAAAATGAGATACACAAAAAAGAGTCTTATAAAAAGAATGTGTGTGTACTTTATACGCACGTAAGAAGTTATACTTCTATTATATGATTTCAACGAAATTAATATACTTTAAACAGTTTATTTATATTTTATTTAAATATTAAACTAATTTTAATACTTACTAGGTACCTCTCAAATTTTTTATTAAAACAGTGCCAAAAAATTAAAATGATTATAATAATAAAAGAATAAAACACACACAAAGAAACACATTGAAAAATGCCACAAATGATTTCCTGAACAATGTAGGAAACATTTTTAGCTAAATACGTGTTTTCTAAAAAAAAATTATATAATAAATAAACTTACAATTATGTAAAGCTTTATGTAAATTATGTAAAGCACAGCATTACAGACATACTATTTTGGTAGGTTCTTTTAAACTTTTCCAAATAGGTAGGTACCTATAAAAATTTTTATTAGGATACTGAAATATTTACAATTATTACGTACCTGTCGCTTTTAAAAACTGTTTAAAAAGTCACTACAATATTATAAACTTGCTTTTTTCTCTGCCATCACATCAATAAAAACTAATATACACAACATTAATTTGTTTATCCAAAATCTCCATACTGAACAATTATTTATAGATGATTTTAACACCCAATCAGATCCCGTATAACGTTAATACCATACTGTCTGTGTGCGCATGCGCCCAGTAAAATAAAAATTTACCCTCGTGCCTAAAGAAGTATGGGCCGGTATTTCAACAGCTACTTAAGCTTTTGCTTAGCTAAGCCTGTGTCAAAAAATAAGGAGAAGCTTAAGCTGGGTGCCGTATTTCCATCATTTCCTTAACTAAACTGGTCCTCAACTGTCAAGTTAATTGGTTTGGTACCTCTGAATACGTCAAAATGTCAAAACTAACTGTTCTGAGGTAAAAAAGTAAAAACCACTACTGTTGACAATAATTTAATTTGTCATTTGTATCTGTCTCATTTTTACTTCACTTAATTTTTGTGTACATGGTACATGTTTGTGTTGTTAGTATATTGTCTATATTTTCTCTGGTTATATGTTTTATTGTTATTTTGCATAGAAGATCCATCATTGTAAGTTTGTCTATTGGATATATTCCTGAAAATGTCAAATTGGAATGTAAGTTTACTTTTGTAAAATAAATATACCAGGCAGTGTAGAAATAAATAATTTTCATGTGCCTACACCCCTTCGTGCTTAAAACTTTCGGTATGATTTATTAAATCGAAAATACCATTTTAGACAACTCGTACCGAAAGTAGTTATTTTCGGGACTAATTTTTTCACTTTCCGGAAGTTTTTTTAATTTCGGGACGATTTTGGGTAGCTAGGTAACGGCTTTGGCAATAACATCAACTTTGTATTTTATTATGACAACGCTTATCATAATTAAAGTGTTTAATAAAAGTTCATAAGTAAAGTTTATACATATATTCTTTTTAACATACAAAACGGCTGCAGAAAAAATATTGTACGTAACACGATCCAAAAGTGATTTTACAAGACTCACAGGATTCCAGGACTCGCCTACGGCTCGCCCTTGAAACTTCCTACTCGTCTCGTAAAATATCACTTTTGGAACTTGTTACGTAAGTTACTATTGTTCTAATGACTATCACAATGTTTTTATGATTTGCTATGACGTAAATACACACTAAACATATAAAAAATATCTACTTTTGATGTGGTATTTCCCCTTGGTAGAAAACCGATTCGTCCATGCTAGGTTTAATGTTTACTGAAGCAGGACGGCAGGTATTATATTATGAGTTTATATAAACTAGCAGAATATAAATATATTTAGTGTTAGGTGATAATATTTGTGAACTGCAATGTATAAAATAGTAATTTTTGTCGCAGTTTCTGCTGTGCTAATTCTATCTGTAAATGCATACGAATTCAACAATGCCGATTATAGTAAGCTGCTAATAATTTTATTATTAATTTTTAATAATTATACATATTTTTGTCAAACTATAGATATTAATTTTACCCTTTTTCTTGCCAGTTATTACTGGATTTTGGAATTAATCCCCGTTTTAACATCAATAGCAACTGCTTCCTTCACTATTGTCGATTTTTCGTTGTTTACTACTACAGCAAAAGAATATGCTTGTTCTTCGTTTCCTCAAAATGCGATGGAAATCAAAAGTTCCTCGATGTCGATGTCGGTGTTTTTAAAAAACACAGTTCCTGTGCTGTTGTTTTTAATAGGGCAGGACATATATTCGCCCCATTTACTTACAGTTAGCTTCCTGGGTATGATGTTCCTAGTTGGTACTTTATCTCTGATTTTTATACACTGATGTTTTTCCTTAGGTGAAGGACCTGTCCAGAGTTACTCTGAAAAATCAGAAATTTGGGTTTTGAAGGATTGGGTCTCAGAGAATTCTGCAGGTAGTATGCAGCCGTTCTATTTAAGGGCAGTTTCAAGTTTTCCTTCTTCTTTTCGGAAACTTTTTCTTTTGCACATATTGCGAGATCCTCAGCATAGACGAAGATATTGGTTTAATTTGCATGGCTTGGTCATTTGTATATAAACTTAACCGCAAAAATTTTTCACCACCAAAAATTATGTTTATTCTCATAGTTTATATTATTTTTATTTTCTCATAAATGGAATAACGGATTCCGCTATTTTTCATTTTTTATTTTTCAACGAAAACTATAGGTTTATAAATTCGCAAAGTCTGTTCGTTCGTACGTGCTTCGCCGCTCCTGCAATATTTAGAGGCCAGATAGCGATGGATTCTTATGAAGTTATGTCTTCTGAATCCAAATCTGAAAACGAGATTTCGGTATTTCTATCTATCTTCGAAATATCCGACCTCAAAATCGTAATTGTGACGTCACAGTCCTTCTTCAAATATTTATTTTCTTCCGACACAGCTAAACGTCAGCTTAACTTGTTTTCATTTGACGCGAGATCAAGAAAATCGTTTGTGTTGCAGAAAAGGATGTACGACCCTACCTAGATCGATGGTGGTCGTACCATTTGTGGAGCAATGTCTTACTGTGTCATTTGCTGGCATCGGATCCCTGAAAACAGCGCATGTTATAAGTTTTTCTTTGAAGCCATCTTTATGTGCGAGGACTTGACTGGTGCAATATTTGTCGGGTCTGATTCCTTCGTGTTCAGGGATTAGGTGTTTGTCGACATTTGTTTATATTGTGGCCAGGATGAATCTCTCGTATAGTTTAAAAAAGAGACACAACAGGTAAATAGGTCTGTAGTTACTGGGATTTTCTTGGTCATTTACTGGTTTTCACAAGGCTATAAATGTTCTCCATGATTTTGGGTTTTGACAACGTGTTATAGAGTTGCTCCTTAGCCTAAATGCTTTATTTGTTCACTTCATATATCATGAACAATTTTTCGTTTTTAAACTATTTAGACCTAATAGAGATTTTTGACTTATTGGTAGATTTGAGTGGGATCATTTATGGGTTTTTCTTATCAGATAGGAAAAAAGTAGGTCACAACTACTTTTTATTATTATAAAAATTGTTTTTGCTTTCAATATTCTTTGTATTGGTAAGTTTGCCCTGTTATAAAAGCGTTATAATCCATATAATTTTTAAAAGCTTTATTTTTTGCGTTTTCATCTTGTTCACAGAACGTGAGTTATCACGTCTGTGGACAGTCACATCTGTGTAGTGAATAGTATTGAAAGTATGTTTTTAATCAACGTATTAGAATTAACAAACAAATTGTAGATGAACGATCTGTTTTTATGTTTTATTATCTGTCTTAGATGTAAAATTAATTTAGTTGGATCAGCTATTAATTTATACAGGTCACCAAAATAATCGTTATACCCGTGGACCCACTTAATACATCTAAACATTCACATACATATTAAAGTACCACAAATGTTTACGATGACGAGGCAAGCATAAAGCCAAACAAAACGTTAAACGCATCAGTAAAGTTATTTTATCAGCAATTTTGCGTATAAAGAGTGATTTGTTTGGTGAAATTTGTTTCGTCAAGACCGTTTGTCACATCTGTGAACCCTTAAACAAGTAAGTGTAATTTTAGATTTAGATTTGAGGACCACACTGTAACTAAAATATACAAAGCCACAGTATACATATAAAAATTTTTTTCTACGACCGTTTAATAACATGCTCATTATTCGCTATTTTTTCATAGATAATAGCACCGATTACTGTACCCGTGAGTAATAATTCATTACTCACGGGCTGAAGTTACTCACGGGTCATTACTCACGGGCTGAAGTTAGATTCAAGTTTCGCATGCCACTTTTAATATTAATCGTATATAAACTTCAAATAAAATTACTTAAACTTGTTTATTTAATACAATAATTATTATTGTAATTTATACCAATAATTAACTTTGAAAACTTTTTAAAGGAATTTTAACTGTAACAATGTCAGTATATTTTTTACGTTTATATCTTGTTTACTAAAGATTTTGACGTTTATCATTTAATTTAGTGACAGTGACATTAGCGCATTTTGTTTATGATAATTGGAATTTATAACTAATACCATCTAAGGTATTTGCTAATATTGTGTTTGTTTTTCAATTTATATTGTGTTAAATAATATGTTATAACATATGTATAGTTATATTATTATATTATATATAGTTAAATGTAAATATACATTATAATATGAAATACGTCTATCGACAACAGCAATTTTCTATATTATTAGATTCACTGACAGTAAGTACTTTAAGCTTATAATTTTTCGGAAACGAATAGAATTTATATTGACTATTTCTAGTTGTATTTTTACAATAAATAAGAATTTAGTAATAGTAGGCAACCAATTATTCAGCCACGTACTAGGGGTAAATAGCATTCAGGTATTTTTGTAAATTATTATAATTTAAATCTCGAGTAGTTGATAATTAAACTTTTTACCAATTTAAATAAAAAAAAGGTCGTAGAAAAAGTATAGTATTCTACTCGCATGTAATGGCTATTACTCACTCTGATGAATAACGACACTCGCCTACGGCTCGTGTCGCAAACTTCATCATCGTGAGTAATAGCCATCATTACATGCTCGTTGAATAATATACTATTTCTAATCTCAGGTTAGGTGTTTTTCGTCAGGTCCGTGGACGTCACATCCGTGGATTCTTGTTTTCCACGGACGTGGCAGAATATCCATGGACGTGACTTATTATACAAAAGTTTATTAAAACAAAATAAAAAAAATGTTTTACTTAGTTACTCAATCTAAAATCAAATAATGCACTTTATATTTTATGTACCATACGTACATAGACATGAGAAATAAAAGTACTTTATGAAGTCATTGGTCACATCATGTCCGTGGACTATACAATTTTTTTTGAGTTTACATGAAGAATACTTTATATTTAGCTTAACAGCTATAAAATACTTTTGTATAAGAATCGCCCTTATAGCAACTCCCGTTTGGAGACTTCAACCATATTTGTCTACCATCGCTGAGTTTAACCTGTAGACCAATGCAGTTACATAACAAACATTTAATTTTAGCAAAAGTAAAGAATTTGTAATTTGAGGCTTATTCTCGATAATATTTAAGATGCTTTTATGTCCAAAAGAAATAATGAAGTAAAAATCAAAAAGATATATTTTTATTTTATCTCATATTATTACGAGTATATTTTCGGCTAGTATAATTAACATCCACTTTACCTGTATCAAAACTGTATCGTATGTATATTACATAGTATAACTTACAAAATAAGCAACTACATCATACTATATAATATGTAAAAAAGCTTTTTTCAATGTCTTCGTCGAGCTTATAATTTTAAACGAAAAGAGTCTGAATAGCCACAAAGGGGCTTTTGAGAACGTAAGAAACCGATTTAATTTTGAATATTTAAAACTCGCTAAGTCCGTAAAAGTAAATCCATACAACCCTAGATATCCATGAAGGGCCATTTTTGTTATGAATAAATGAAACCATAAATATTTTAAGGCGAAAACTGAAAAGGCACCTTAGCAGGAAGAACAAATTGTGCTGCCAACATAAAACATTTATTATTTAAGATAAAAATCGCTGTAACATTTTCCAAGTAGCTCCATTTGCTCTTTTTAATTATTTAATAAAACTGTGAGTAAAATTTACCATTTAACAATTTAATTTTGCTGCTCGATACGTCAAAGTAACGTCAAATCGGAACCACTATTTCAAAGTTAACCATTTACTATACAGAAAGGGGCAAAATTATGGAATAAATTCATTTTTTCCAAAATGGGAAAATTTTGAGATATATCCCGAAACAGGTCGATTTTTATTTTTAAGTTATGATTTTTTGGCAGACTAATTCCGATCTCTGTTTGCTAAACGCGACGATAATCAGGCAACACCTGAAGCACCCTGAAGTTACGACAAACGAAGAAATAAACATCGAGGAGGGAGAGGTAAAGGAAGCATTAAGAAAATTAAAAATTAGAAAATCTCCAGGAGAGGACAGAATATCGAACGAACTCCTAAAGTACGGAGGACAAGATCTAACTAAGCAACTATTTAAACAAAGAGAAAAAATAATAGAATAAAATAGAATACCACAAGAATGGAGATCAAGCATCCTAATACCTCTCTTCAAAAAAGGAGACAAATCGGACCCGGAGAATTGCTGAGAAATTAACTTATTAAACACAACATTAAAATTAACAACCAAACTAAGAAACAAACTAAATGGAATTATAACCTTATCAGAACAACAATAAGGTTTTCGGTCGGGACGATCATGCACTGGCGCTACATATATTTATAATGAGACAAATTCAAGAGAAATCGCTAGAATACAACAAACCAGCATATTTATGTATTGTGGACCCCAAGAAAGCATTTGCCAAGGTCAAATTAGAGGACGTTATCCATTTGTTATACTTAAAAGAGAGGTAACTCTAGGAATAATTAAAACGATCGAAAATATCTACCAGAACAACACAATAAAAGTAAAAGTAGAAGATGAACTAACTGACACAACTGAAGCTGGCAATGGGATAAGACAGGGTGATTCCTTGAGTCCTTTATTTTTCAACTTGATGATAGATGAAATATTAAAAAAGTAAGAACTAAAAAAGGATACCAAATGGGAGAAAAACAACTTAAAATAAACTGCTATGCAGACGATGCATACTAATCTCTCACAGTGAAGATGATTTACAATAAAACGTATGCTGCACCAATTTAACATAACCGCCAGAAAATTTAACATGTTAATTTCCCAAAAAAAAAACAAAAAGCATGGTTATAACAGCAAATCCAATAAGATGTAAATTAGAGGTGGAGGGTCAGAAAACAGAACAAGTTATGGAGTTTAAATATCTAGGCATGACACTATCTAGCTACGGAAGGCTGGAAAGAGAAGTGGAAAATCAAGTGAATAGAGCAAACAGAGCCGCAGGTTGTCTGAATGACACAATATGGAGAAATAAAAATATCGGAAAAGAAATGAAAGGCAGAGTTTACAAAACAGTTATCAGACCAAAAAGACTGCTCGAACAGCGGAGATAAAAACCCTTTGAAAAATCGATGGTAAGACTCTATGGGACAGAGCTAGAAGTACAGATATACGACGGAAATACAAGGTGGACAACATTAATAACTGGGTAGGAAACAAAAGAACAGAATGGAATGACCACATAATCGGAATGACAGGAAGTAGAGTAGTAAGGACAGCGAGAGACGGTTCCCCAATAGGAAGACGATCAGTGGGAAGACCACGAAAACGATGGAACGACAACTTACTAGAGGCACATTGAAAAAACAGACAGAGTCATGTGTATGCAAAAAGAAGAAGAAGAAGATTTTTTGGCATACATGTCATGCTAGTGACGTCATCCCTCTGGACGTGATGACGTAATCGATAATTTTTTTCAATGAGAATAGGGATCGAGTGATAGGTCATTTTAAAGATTTTTCAATTCTCTTTTAGTACTATAAACATTACCATAATTATTTATACAGGGTGGCCTTTGCTTTTTGTTTAAATTCAATGTTAGAGCTACAAACCACCTACCTATTGGCAGTTTGAACATCTAATGAAAAAGCAATGTTGATTTGTCATATAGATATTTCTTTCTGTTTTCTGACAGCAGTAAAATGTATTTTGAATTAAAAATAAAGTACATACATTCTTCTCCTAGTGTGAATTAATTTAATTACACCATTGTATTTTTTTGGTCACCCTGTATAAATAATTATGATAATGTTTATATTGCTGAATAGAGAATTAAATAACTTTTCAAATGAGCTATCACACGACCCCTATTCTCATTTAAAAAATCATCGATTACGTCATCACGCCCAGATGGATGACGTCACAAGTATGATATTATATACGTCAAAAAATTATAATTTAAAAATAAAAATCGACCTGTCTCGGGATTTCTCTCCAAACTCTCCCATTCTCGAAAAAATAAATTTATTCCATAATTTTGCCCCTCACTATACCTAATATACCTATTGGAAACAAAATTATTCTCGTTCACTTTGGTTCATTGAGTGCATATCGTTGCTAATACTTTCTTTAAAGGTAAAATATTGCAAAACCTCTAAATTTTAAAGAACCGATTGGATTGACATGAAATTTGGCATACAGATAGCTAACAAGTCAAAGAACAAAAGTGATATTGTGCCAAGTGCCAATGTGTGCTTTTGCCCTAGGGGTGAGTTTCATCCCCTTTTGGAGGTGAAAAATATATGTTCGAAATAAACCTGGAAATAGATAAAATGACTAATTCTAAGCAACTTTTTTTCTATAGTTATTTGCGAGTGACTATGTTAATTTTTCTACAAAATAATCACATTTTCAGACGATTTTTCGCAAATAACTCAAAAAGTAACATGGTGTATTAGGTCACTATACCTAGTAGAAGCAGAGTTGTAGCTAATGAAAATTAGGTTCATATTCGTCAAATTCCAAATCGAATATTTTAACGTGCCATAACCAGAAAACGAAGCACTTATTTGTGGAAAACACATTATAATTTTTTAAAGTGTATAAAAAATGCTTATTTTTGTTAAAAAAAAATTTACTATCAAAAGTAAACAAGTTACGCTCAAAATAAAGTTGGTCCCTTTTTTTGGTAAGAAATCGGGAAAATCACCCCCTAATTAGCATTTCAAACGAATTAATTGTTACCACTTCGCAAGTTTTTTACTCGCGTATGTATTGATCATATGATCTGTAAGTTTCATCGGTTCAAAGTGCTTATTTTTGAAAGAGCTGTGGTTAAAAGGGCTTGAACGACTCACTTATCACGAGTGTATGCAAATTTAGAAACACCTAATCTTAGCCAATTTTTGTCTTACAGAAAAACAAAAGAATACAAAACATTTAGAAAAGTAAAGCCGACTTTTTCATTGTTTAAGATTTTTCGTATCTCTAACTAACAATTTTTAAGTTATTTTGGAAAAAAGCTTTTTTGTCTTGTACTATGGTTTCTCGCCAAGGGCTTCGAAGATCTGTAGTGCTGTTTTATTTATATTATTTGGGTTTGTCAGATAGGTAATAAATATTTTATTGCGTTGTTATGAGTACAAAATTCAATCGTTTACCGACAAATTTAGTCGTAAAATAATTTCCTTTGTCTAGAAACAATACATATTGCCACCCAGTTGCATGTTATAAAATTTTTAAGAAATAGTTCGCACATCCTAATCGCTTGTAAAGTTATAAAACGTTTTCTGCCAAACCATTGTAAATTTTTCTAATTTATATAATTCAGTGGAACAAAAGTGATTAGTATTTTATGTAACAAAAAAACAAGCTAAACCACCGATTATTTTTCAAAACTAAATAAGTAATTTTCTTATTAAGTATATTATGTATTTTAATACGAAAATATTTACATAATCTATATGTTGCATACGTTTCATATTAATTACTGTATGCATCCAGAGAATATGATGTAATTTGGTTTTTTAATAAATACGTTACGCTATTATATTATTGACATAAAAAAACCTAAAACCATATACATATAATATATAATATTAACATAGTATGTACTATGATTACGTATATTCGGTAGGTACACTTATTACGGCTAGCCACCAACGATCGGTTACTAGAATATTCCGGTTATAAGAATATTCCGGTTATCAGAATATTTTTGCTTGGCACGAAGGCTATTCCAATAAGCGGGTTCGACTGTACTTACCTAAATAATTATTTTTATTACAGATCGAATAATAGCCGATGAAATAGATAACTTTGAGAGGGAACTGTATGTTCCAAGTGTGAGAACACGAAGAGAAGCACCAGAGGACGAAAAATGCCCACCGAGGAAACACAAATTGTGCTGCGGAGAAGAATTAATTCACAAACTTCATCACGATAAAAAAGACTCTAGGTCCGAATGTTTTAAACAGATTATGGGAAAAGAGGATAATCCGAATAGTATTCCACACGATCCGTTTGACTGCAAAAGTATAGAGGAAAGACAAAACAAATTTTTGGTAAGATCAATTTTATTAACTTGGTCTATAATTTAGTTTAAGTAATGAAGCTTAAAATACGACAAAACTTCGCAATTTTTACAGAATGGATCGACTTGCATGAAAATTAGGAATTGAGTTCACTTTACCCTCTACTTTATAATCTATATTGTGCTGAGGGGCACTTTTAATTTTTAAGGGTGAAAACTACTCCTTATTGCTAATACATACAAAAAAGCTTAAAAAGGGTGAAATTTGTTCAAGTGCATTACATAATGATTGTCTAATACTCTAACTCTATTTATTTACTATTTCGATCCTTTAAAAGTTAATCTTTAGGGGCGCAAACTACCCCTAGTTGCTCAAATTTGCTCAAAATTGCTCAAGATTGCTTAAGGAGGATAAAATTTAATTCGGATGATTTATGTCATCAATAACGGTTTGATATTCTTAATATAATTTCAACTAGTATTTCAGCTCTTAAAAATTTATTTTTGAAGGGTGAAAACTATCCTTTATTGCTAAAAGCTATAAAAAAATTTAACAAGAGTGAAATTTGTTCAGATGCATTAAATAATTATTGTCTAATACTCTAACTATATTTATTCACTATTTTTACCCTTTAAAAGTTCATTTCTAAGGGTGCAAACTACCTCTAATGGCTCAAATTTGCTCAAAACTGCTCAAAAATGCTTAAGGAGGATAAAATTTGATTCGGATTATTTATGTAATATTTATATTCATTTATATTCGACCCGCCTAAAATTTACGGATACGTATTATTCGTATGTGTGGTATAGTTCCGTGAGTCGAGTATGAATCAGTGTATGCGTATATATAATTTTCTAACGTTAACCATACAACAAAACACCGCAAACTTACATTATTATGCTTCCAACTGGATTTCTCCATTTTTTTTAAATGTACTGGTTTTTAAACCGTAACTTCTTTTTTTTATCTTAGAGAGTTTGCTAAACAAAAATTTTGTAGGCTTTTACAAGATCTATAAGGTTATTAATATTCAGTCCTTTTAAATCCCTCAGTCGCAAAAAGAGGCAACTTTGAAATGGTTGGTAAAGGTGGTTTTCGAATGTTTTTTTACCGTACAATTTTTTTTCGAATGAAAGTACAAGTTTTAATTATTGATAGCTCACTCAATTTTTGCCATAGAAAAAATTTTTGCAAACCAAGTTCTAGAGAGCTAAACAGGCTATAATTTCATATCTAAATATTATTTCATTATAACTGATATTAATCCTTCTATTCTGAAGAAAATGCCATTTTTTACAAAACTACAAAGATTCGTTATTCACTTTTAACTCCAGTTTTTTAAAAACTTATCGTCCTAAGCCGGTCAAACTTCTAGAATCCGTTAATAATACATGAATAAAGAAGACCGAGTAAGGTCAATGACTAATTTTAATTAGAGTGGTAATTAGGTGGTTGTTGCCGATCACTTTTTCTCTGAAAAAATAGGGACTGACATTCTTTTTATTATACGTCACTTAATTTTGAAGCTAAAGACATTTTTTATTTTTATAGAGAGATCTCTTCAAATACTTTAAGGTACTAGTACACTTTAGAAGACTAAAAATAAGTATTTTTTCAAGATTTTTTTTCTCAGAACCTTTATTATAAATGAACATATAACTTTTTAAATATTAATATCTAACTATTAGAAAATACAAAAAAATATTTTTTTTTTCAATAATGCACGTACACTAATATTGTAGAGGGCGCCAAAGTCGAGGCCTCGAAAAAAAGTAGTTCCGATGGCAGACAGTTAGTCTCAGGATTGGGACCTGTGAAACAAAAAAATCGTACAGCATTTGAAAACGGAAGGTTTCTTATGTGACAGTTTATCACCGGTAGTGAAAAATTCCGCAAAATAAAAGATTTTACGGGAATTTGAAAATTTTTTGTGAATAAGTCGTCCGATTTTTTTTCAGTTTTTCATGGTTAAAAAATATTTATTTTTAATTTTTTAGTCAAATTGTGGTAAATTGTCACGTAGAAAACCTTCCTCTTTCAAATGCAGTACGATTTTTTTTATTTCAGATATCCCAATCCTGAGATTAACTGTCCGCCATCATTTTTCGAGGCCTCGACTTTTGCGCCCTCTACAATATTAGTTTACATGCATAAATGAAAAAAGATATATTTTTTGTACTCTCTAAGAGTTGGATATTGATATGTAAGAAGTTTTATGTTCATTTTTAATAAAAGTTCTGAGAAAAAAATTCTTGATTAAAAATATTATTTTTGGTCTTTTAAAGTATACTAGTACCTTAAATTAGTTTCTATAAGTTATCCTCTAAAAATGCATAGTTTTCCCGTCTTTTAACTTTGAAACTACAATGTTTAGCATTTGACGAAGAAGAGCTAACATATTATAAAGTGTAGCCCGATTACAATTGGTCTTAAAGATAATTAAAAAATACCGTTTTGTTTATTCTTTCAAAAGGTACATTTTGATTAAGTAAAGTTGTTTTGATAAAACGAAATTTTTTTAAATTATTAGCAGAAAACTGATTAAACACATTGATTTTTTCGATATAAAACTAACACTTTCGATAGCGAATAAATCTAAAAATGTTAATTTGGTCAAAAAAATCTATAGAACACTTTTTGCTTAGAATTAAGATTTTTACAAAGTTTTGCAGTTAGAATATAATAAAAAATTTCCACCCCCTAGATGGGGTGGCAACCACCCCCAGGTAAAAGCTCCATTCGCCATCATATAGATTTTGATCCTTGTTCTATCTACTACTTATTCTCAAATTGTCACGCAAATCGATCCATTCTGTAAAAATTGCGATGTGAAAAGCTTCGGTTCCTGGACTAATTGTAATTTTATATTTCATTTTATATTTTACATTTTATATTTTATATTATAATTTGTCACTTTTATTCTGGAAAGTGTAAAATGGTAGTAAGTAAATTTTATGTAGGTTTTCTATGTTTCATCAACTTTCCAGACTCTGATATCACAACTTCTTATATCAAATTATCTTCTTTAATTGCATTTAAAAGGTAATTCAGGATCAAACCTACTCGTCTCATCTTCATGGAATTTATTTTTTCTTGTAATTATATTTCTTGTATTATATGTCTTCGGAACTTCGACAGACTTGCTATAGGCAGGGCAGATGCGTAGCTACCGCCGTATCAGCCGTATCAATTATACGGGGCCCCCGACATTCAGGGGCCCCAACGCGGCATGTCGAAACAAAATTTCATTCAAAAAATTGAACAAAATATACTACAATTATTTCACTATTAAAAAGCTTTGAACAGTGTGTATTGTTTGTATATCAACATTTTCGTGAAAGGGATTCTTTATCTATATATAAACTATATTTATGTACAGGTACTTATCTATAACTCTCGCCTTTCTGTAACTACAGAGCTTTTTTGTTTTCAAGCTACTTTTTATTGTCTATTCACCGTTGGCTGTGTGTGAGACATTGTAAAATATATAATGCCAAATTGCAATATTTGTAATCGCTTTTTACCTTTAAATTTTAAGCCTTTTTGACACTGGATTCTTAAATTGTAAGGTGTTCTAGTAATAAAAGGCACTCTTGATTTAAGTCGGTAGGACACACCGTTTTCAAAAAATTTGAAAAAAAAATCGAAAAATCGTACGTTTATTCCAGGGATGAATCGATTTCATCAATTGCGAATTTCTAGTACCGGTCATATGCGTCCGTTTTGGGTAGGTCAACTGTTATTTTATCGCATTATTTTTTGGGTCTTTAATTTTGAAGCATTATTGACGCTAGATTAGTAAATTATAAGGTATTCTAGTACTAAAAGTTACTCTTGCTTTAGTTCGATAAAATACACTGTTTTTTTTTTTAAATTTTTTCAAATTCAAAAAACGAAACATTTTCAAATCGATGTTTCTAGAAAACTGTGTATCCTACCGACTTAAAGTAAGAGTAACTTTTAGTACTAGAATACCTCACAATTTAATAATCAAGTGTCAAAAATGCCTAAAAGTCAAAGACAAAAAAGTTATGCAATAAAATAACCGTTTCCCTACCCAAAAAGAGGACGCATATGACCGGTACTAGAAATTCGCAATTTATGAAATCGATTTATCTCTGGAAGATAATTAGATGTACCAGTTTTCGCTTTTTCTAATAGTCCGTTCTTTAACGGTAAAATATTGCAAAATCTCTAAATTTTAAAGAACCGCTTGGATTGACATGAAATTTGGCATACACATAGCTAACAAGTCAAAGAAAAAAAGTGATATTGTGCCGATATGTGCTTTTGCCCTGGGGGTGGTTTTCACCCCCTCTTGAGGGTGAAAAAATATTCGTCCAAAGAAAGTCAGGAAATGGATAAACTGGCTAATTTTAAGTAACTTTTGTTCTATAGAGTTTTTTCACTAAGTCAATACTTTTCGAGTTATTTGGCAGTGAATATGTTCATTTTTTCAACAAAATAACCACGCTTTTAGACGGGTTTTCGCAAATAACTCAAGTAGTAAGTATGTTGTCGAAAAATCATTCGTAAGAAAAATATAGCCTGTAAAATTTTTAAAAAAATGGTGTATATATCACGTCTCTACACCTAGTAGAAGCAGAGTTATAGCTAATGAGAAATAGGTTCATATTCGTCAAATTCCAAATGGAATACTTTAACGTGAAATAACCAAAAATGAAGCATATTTCGGGGAAAACTCATTAAAACTTATTTAAAGTGTTTTAAAAAAAGCTTAATTTTTGTTTTATAAAAAAATTTCTAGCATCAAAATTAAACAAGTTACGCTCAAAATAAAGTTAGTCGCTTTTGGTTTTGGTAAAAAATCGAGAAAATCGCCCCCTAATTAGTATCTTAAATGAACTTAATCGTTACGACTTCACAAGTTTCTTGACTCGTGTATATGTTGTTTATATGATCTGTAAGTTTCATCGGTTCAAAGTCCTTATTATTGAAAGGGCTGTAGTTAAAAGGGGTTGAACGAGTCACTGATCACGAATGTATGCAAATTTTGAAACACCAAATCTTAATCAATTTTTGTCTAACAGAAAAACAAAAAAATACACGATATTCAGAAAAGCAAATCTGACTTTTTTTTGTTTTTCGAGATTTTTGGTATCTCTAACAATTTTTAAGTTATTTTGAAAAAAAGCATATTTTTCAAAATTTAAATTTTTAAAAATTTTATTTTGAAACCAAATTTTTTCAAAAATAAGCACTTTGAATCGATGAAACTTACATATCATATAAAGACAACATAAGTAAAATAATTTGTGGAGCGGTAACGATTAATTTCATTTAAGTTGCTAATTAGGGGGTGGTCTTCCCGATTTTTTTTTTGCAAAAACAAAAAGGGACCAACTTTATTTTGAGCGTAACTTGCTTAAATTTAATGCTAGAAACTTTCGTAAAAACAGAAATAAAGCTTTTTTAAACTTTTTAAAAAGTTATAATGGGTTTTCCCCAAAAAGTGCTTAATTTTTTGGATATTTCACGTCGAAATATTCTATTTGAAATTTGGTGAATATGAATCTATTTTGCATTGGCTATAACTCTGGTTCTACGAGATCCAGAGACCTAACGCGTACACCATTTTTTTTACTTTTTTATAAGCTATATTTTGCTAAGAACGTATTTTCGACAAATTACTTACTTTTTGAGTGATTTGCGAAAAACCGTCTAAAAATGTGGTTATTTTGTTGAAAAATGAACATATTCAATCGCAAATAACTCGAAAAGTGTTGACTTGGCGAAAAAGCTCTATAGAACAAAAGTTACTTAAAATTAGTCAGTTTACCCATTTCCGGACTTATTTTGGACATATATTTTTTTACCCCCAAGAGGGGATGAAAGTCACCCCCAGGGCAAAAGCACACATCGGCACAATATCACTTTTTTTCTTTGACATTATAGCTGTGTGTTTGCCAAATTTCATGTCAATCCAAGCGGTTCTTTAAAATTTAGAGCAAGAACCGTGAAAGAATGGACTATAAATAAAAGTGTTCTAGAGGTACATATTAAAAAAAACATTTTCGGAGTAGGTGATTTGGGTTAACCATTTGGGGATTTGCGTATTGTTTAATTTTGTAATAATATTTACGATTTATGTAATTTCAGTAAACTGTATTTGTTATTGTTTTTTCCTAATCTTTGTAAGCTTTGTCCATAAAATTCTAAAACTTTCAGTGACAATAAAGCATATTTCTATTCTATTCAATACAAGCGTGTTTGCTTCTTTTGTTGAACATTTTTTTAGCACTATGCCATATCAGTAGTGGAAAAGGGCCCCGCGACAAACTTTAATATGGGGCCCGTGTGGGGCTAGCTACGCCACTGATGCAGGGTGTCCCAAAAGTAGAGGATTGGTCGAATATTTCGCGAAATAAATATCGGATCGAAAAACAGAAAAATATGTGTTCAATAATTTTCAAAATCTATCGAATGACACCAAACACGACCCACCTCTCCACATCCTGGAGGGGGGTGGGAGATAACTTTAAAATTTTAAATGGAAATCCCCAGTTTTTCTTGCAGATATGGTTTCCTTGCATAGAAGTTAGCAATTTTTATTCGAAACATTTTTGCGAATTGTGGATAAATGGCGCAATAATCGGAGAAAACCATTTATCGTGATACCATAGGTAAATTATAGAAGCGGTTTAATATCTCGGGAAATAAACTTCCAAACGAAAAACCAAAAAATACGTATTTATTCTTTTTCAAAAACCTATCCAATAACACTAAAGATCCCCAAAATAACCACACCCCCTGGAAGTGGGGAGGGGGATAACTCTAAAATTTGAAATAGGGATCGACATTTTTTATAGCAGATTTCGATTCCCCATAAAAAAATAAATAACATTTATTCGAAACATTTTTTATAATTGTTGACAGATGGCTCTATAATCGGAAAAATACGGTTTATTAGCGCCATTTATCAAGAATTCTAAAAAATGTGTCTAATAAATATTCCTTATTCTTTCATGTAGAATCCAAAACTGCAATAAAAATGGGGGTTCCGATTTAAGATTTTAGAATTACATCGACCACACATCCAGGGTGTGGAGTTGGGGGTCGTGTATATTATAGTGTCATTCTATAGGTTTTTTGAAAAATATTAAACACGTATATGCTGGTTTTTTATTTGGAAGTGTATTTTATGCGATATAAGAAATCTTGTATAATTATTTACCTATGGTATCAGAATAAATCTTTTTTTCAGGTTATTGCGCCATTTATCCACAATTCGCAAAAATGTCTCGAATTAAAGTTGCTTATTTTACGTAAGAAAACCAAATCTGCAATGAACACTGGGGATTTCCATTTAAGATTTGAAAATTACCACCCACCTAACCTCCAGTGGTGGAGTAGGGGGTCGTGTTTTATGTCATTTGATAGATTTTTGAAAATTATTAAACACTTCATTTTCAGTTTTTCGATCCGATGTTTATTTCGAGAAATATTCGACCGTTCCGCTTCTTTTGGGACACCCTATATAAAAATCTTTTGGATGTCGCTGGTTTATTCAGGTCCCTAATCTTACCCATTTCTTCGCAGTGCAGTAGTGCGTTTTCGAACCACTTACTTTGCAAAACAGTATTTGTAAATATCACAGTTTCACCACAATTTTGATTTCTTGTTAGTATATTCTTCTAACTATTCTCATTTTAATTATTCGCAGCTTCGCTACTTTATTGTTTACTAATTGTTATAATATAACTATTTATTTATATTTATATTTCTTTTTAGTGTGTCTTACAATGTGAAGGCCAGAAAAACAATATTGTAAGTATTCTTTTTATATAAAATATGTGCTACCTTTCTGTTTGCTCACTTATTTTTTAGTATAACTATACAGGGTGGTTCACCTTATCCGCCTCGGTCTCTGTACGGAAAACCACTTGATATTTTAAAAAAATTTCTTCACAGAAATATACAGGGCCTTTAATACTACAACCTAAAAATAATGTGAATTATACAGGGTGTTCCAAAAAAGAGTGGTATATCAAAGTTATATTTTTTCTTATAGAATGCCGTATATCTGATGACATTATTGAATTGACCTTAAAAAATAAGCTATACTTTCATAAGGGTTCCCTATACCTAAACACAGGGTGTTTTGATTTATTTCGATTTTTATAAAAATGTAAGGTTTTAGAAAAAAATAAAATATCTACGAATCTAAGAAGCAGTAACAAATTCTTTCTTGGATCATAATAAAAGACTATTTAGCATACTTAAACAGATGCTTATTGCAACAAAATTTCTTACAGGGTGGTCAAAATATTAGATTGTTCTATTAACAAATTCAAGCTGTAATAACTTACTTATTTTAAATAGAACACCCTGTATCTTACTAATCTATTGCGTAGAAAATTTACTTAGCTTTCAATTTGTACTAGGGTTTCCTATACCTATCGTTTTACAGGGCGGTCAAAATATTAGATTTTTCTATTAACAAATTCAAGCTGCAATAACTTACTTATTTTAAATGGAACACCCTGTATCTTACTAGTCTATCGAGTAGAAAATTTACTTAGCTTTCAATTCTTATTAGGGTTTCCTATACCTATCTCCCTTCATTTTTTAAATATTAAAGATTTCCTAATTTGTAAGCTTTAAAAATTAGAATTAAGTAGGTACCTATGTCGTGTTTATGTACAACACATCACCAAAACACAGGCAATATACTTAGACAAGATACTGTCATTAATGGAATTTTCAGTGTTATCATGTAGTCACACAGAGTGTTGTATTATTTTAGTTGATTTTGGCCTACATGTGAAATTGAATAATACGTTTATTTTAAACTGCATACCATATATTAGATGCCGTATTCTGGAAGATATTTAAATTATATTTCATTCCGTATAACTATTTTCCATATCTTACCCCAACGGTTATTAAGTAAATTTAAGAACGCCACTTTTTGTTTGAATCTTTAAATCGCAATTACAAACAATTAAATGCAACGGCTACTTTGACGAAAACGAGCCTATTGTACAAAAATATGTAAACATGGGTATTTACAGAATAACATGGGAATTTATATCTACAGAATAACATGTGTATTGAGAATGTTAACATGGAATTGAAGAGATTTTAAATATCTTCCATTATAAAGAATAGAATATCGAGTGTGTCATTTAAAATAAGAACACTCTGTGTGATTAAATGATAAAAATGTGAATTTTATTAATGAAACTATCTTGACTAAGATATTTAAGTATATTGCCGGTGTTGGTGATGTGTTGTACATAACCACGACATAGGTACTTAATTCTAATTTTTAAAGCTTACAAATTAGGAAATCTTTAAATATTTAAAAAATGAAGGGAGATAGGTATAGGAAACCCTAATAAGAATTGAAAGCTAAGTAAATTTTCTACTCGATAGACTAGTAAGATACAGGGTGTTCTATTTTAAATAAGTAAGTTATTACAGCTTGAATTTGTTAATAGAACAATCTAATATTTTGACCACCCTGTAAAAAGAAAGGCATAGGAAACCCTAGTACAAATTGAAAGCTAAGTAAATTTTCTACGCGATAGACTAGTAAGATACAGAGTGTTCCATTTAAAATAAGTAAGTTATTACAGCTTGAATTTGTTAATAGAACAATCTCATATTTTGACCACCCTGTAAGAAATTTTGTTGCAATAAGCATCTGTTTAAGTATGCTAAATAGTCTATTATTAAGATCCAAGAAAGAATTTGTTACTGCTTCTTAGATTCGTAGATATTTATTTTTTTCTAAAACCTTATATTTTTATAAAAATCGGAATAAATCAAAACACCCTGTATTTAGGTATAGGTAACCCTTATGAGAGTATAGCTTATTTTTTAAGGTCAATTCATTAATGTCATCAGATATAGGGCATTCCATAAGAAAAAATATAACTTTGATATACCACTCTTTTTTGGAACACCCTGTATAATTCACATTATTTTTAGGTTGTAGTATTAAAGGCCTTGTATATTTCTGTGAAGAAATTTTTTTAAAATATCAAGTGGTTTTCTGTACAGAGACCGAGGCGAATAAGATGAACCACCCTGTATATGTAAATTTCTCGAATCGCTAGAACACATCTGTTTTTTAAATAATAATTATATATACAGTAGGGTGCATCGAAAAAATAAAAGTTGGAAATGTTATATCTAATAGCGTGAAAAATTTGCTTGTGTTATTTTTCAGCATATTAGTATTTTTTATTTTTTTTTCTAAGCCAATTTTCTGCCCCCCCAACGACCTTGAATTTTATTAAATATCTGATTTTTATGGAAATTTCAATTTACATTATTTGGAATGAAATATGTGACAAGTCGATCTAAGATCAATTAAAGAAAACTTAAAATTTTGTCAGTTACAAATTTAAACGATATTTAAAGTTTTATGTATTTTTTCAGTCTCCCCAACCCCTTTGAAATGTCCCGCTTCGTGAATCCGTGTGTGTAATTTTCACTTATGTTTGGTGCGATGCCTTACTTTGTTATTATTGTTGTTTGTAAATTAAAGATTTTTAAAATAGGTAAACCAGGACGATGGGGAATAAAATCAAGATGTGCTGTGGACCGCCCCATTTTTTGGCATCCGCCAAATATACCTGAAAATGTTTTACCGAAATACAAACAAGCGATGAAGTTTTGGGGTTGCAAGAGGATAAAAAACTCAGCAAGAAAGAGCCAGAATTTTCTGGTACTGCCGAACAGGTTGCAATTAAATTGGAGGAAATGAGGGAAAAGGCTTTAATTCCAATAATGTAACATACAAGAATTATTCAGCTTTTAAAAGCCTACCATGACAAATATATGAAACTGATGAAACCATTTAAGAGCAGGCAAAACAGTGAATTTTACAAAAATAAAATTCAATGCTTTAAGAACAAAAGTAAATTTTCTTCGTAGCAAATCTCAGAAAGTGCCTCTGGATGAGCGCGAATTTCTATTAAATCAGAGGTACCAGAAAAATGGTGATAAGCTCGATTGATAGGGAAAACCAAAACAAATATAATCAGAGAGAACATCGGTAAAAGAAGAAAGTTACCGACGCAAAGACAAAAATTTAGCTCAAGTAAAAAACAGTACCAAGTTTTATGGTCAATCGATCGTGGAAGAACACATAACACTTGTGCATGAGTCAGGATGCAAATATTTCGGAAATGGGTATCCGCTCTCTGGTATATCAGAAAGTAACAAATCCAGCTATTGCATGTGACTAAACAGTTGTAAATATTGGCGTTAAGGGTGATGTAATACGGCGGTTAGAAGAACATTTTAAAAAACCGCTTCAGTGGTTTGTATGTCTGCGACATTCAAATGATCTACCCCTTGGACATCAAAAGAAGTTTTCCAGTGACCAAATCAAAAAACGTAGAGTCTTCAAACTTTCTCCTAAAAATTTTGATTCGAAGGACTACTTTGAGTTAATTAACTAACAAGAATACCACCTTACTACAGAACCATCTATATTCTCTAGATTTTCGAGTGACAATTTGCGAGATTTTATTAAGAATCCTAACTTAGACCCTTTTTACCCACTGCCACAAACAATGTGTACAACGATGTGTTAAACCTGTGACACAAGCTTCTCTAGCAGTTTGTCGAGCGTATTCGAGGGATGGATTTATAAAAACTCGAATTATTTCCAGAAAAACTATGCCCCAGTTTAATGCTAAATCGGAAGACCTTCGAATATAATGCTTTTACCATATTTATTAGTAATATTTATATACCTAATTTTGTACTTTGCTTTATATTTATTGTAGTATTAAAAAACTTGGGTGGCGTCAGGCAGACGGATAAGTTAGGCTATTTTGTTATAAAAAGAATGTTTTAGTATACTTTTCTTAAGTAAAAGTTTCAATTACGTTGTGAAACCAGAAAATATATGTTAAAATTTAAACCGAATTTATTTATTCAAGTTCTATAAGGTATTACATTTCCCTTACAAAAGAAATTCGCATATTAATGTAATTTTTCTAATCTTTAGTTACCGTGGGGGGCAGAAAATATTTTTTTTATTTCAACGCAATTTTACTAAAATACTAAATAGTGTGTTAAGCAACTTTTATGAGCTATTACATTTTCGTTCCGAAATAAAAATTTTTGTCATCTGCTAACATTTTTTAAAATTTTTAATTGTCTTGGGAGGGGGGGGGGCAGAAGATATTTTCCAATTTCGAAAAAATTTTACCAGAATACTTAACAGTTGATTGGGCAACTTTTGTGAGGTATTACTTTTCCATCGCAAAGAAAAATTTTTTTTCGCCTTTCTCGATGCACCCTAATATACAGCCCTTGGGTTCACCATTAAAAGCATATTACCTCCCTCATCAGAACTTTGTATGCAGTTACTCATGTCGAATCGGACAGCTTCTATTTTTTAAAAATTTTCGAGTGGAGGGGGGCGTTTCGTATATATGTTATAGTCAAAGCCCGAATTTCAGGCACTCCTAGGTTTGACTAGGCAATCCTCAGGTCTGACTGATGGTCTTAGTCAAAGCCCGAAATAAATTACAGTTTCGGCTTTTGACTAGTCAAACCTAGGAGAGACTAAGTTGGTCAGGCAAAGGTCGAAATTTAATTTTGTGAAATGTGAAATGTGAAATGTGAAATAATATGTGAAATAAATGTGTGAAATGTGATTAGCTATTTAAATCTCGTAATTTGTTAGATTAGGTTTAATTAAACGTCATTTGTTAATTTTAGTGTTTGTTATTTTTATATTGTTGTAATTAAAATTAAAAAATTAGTGTTTATTCTCACATGTTGAGGCCAGGGATGGGCGGTGTCGATAATGTCATGTCGACAATTCGATTGTCGACATGTCGACAATCATGTCGATGTCGAGTGATTTAAAGTTGTTGCCAATGTCGACAATGTCGAGTATGTCGACAATTAGCAAACGATCAGAATGACGTTCCGTGCGCACTAATTTGAAATTTTAAGTTAATCTGGCTGCGCTGACTTATTGAAAAAGTATGCATTAATGTTTCAACAAGTTGCAAAGAGACCAAATAATCTCAAACTTTTGAAACTTTTAACCTCGCTATTAACTTGCGATTGTCAAATTCATAGGATATTCCATAATTGTTTGATTGCAGGTTTTTCAAGTGTAAATGAATTTTAAATAGATTCATATAGAGACAATTTATTATGTGCAAACCTCATGATAGAGTAATGCAATGTAATGAATCTAAAATATTACCATATAGATGCAAAACCAGAAAAAAAAACCAGCAAAACAAATTTTCATAGATTTTTAATTTTCTATCGTTACTCGTAAACTCGTAACATTTACAGAAAGGTTTAAAAAAATTAAAAAGAAACGTAAACCTAAACGTCAGTAAACGAGGTAAGATTCAAAACCACAATCAAACATATCTCAGTACATTGAAACCTTATCTTGTTTCCTAACATTTCGTTTACTTTTTTTTAAATCTTACTAACTCTTTATTATAATAATTATAGTATAATAATTACTGAAACAGTGTTGAATCTCTTCGTGCTTTGGCAGAGACTGCATAATAAAAACATTACAACATTTTGCGGTTTTGCTAATTTTTAACCAAAGAAAACATTTAACCAATAATACATCAAATAGTTGTACTTTCCCCGTCCATATCTACAATTTCTTCCTCGTCCAGGTCATAACTATTTTTATCAGGATACTCTCCCTTTAATGAAACATAAATATGTACCAATTTCTTGGAATTAGTGAACGTTAATCTATTTCTTATCAGACTGTGAATGTGTCCCCAATTTGAAAAGAGTCTCTCGATTTGAGCTGAGGAGGCTGGCATTTTTAGAAGTCTGAGAGCCATTTTAGCAAGAATTGGGCATTCCAGTTTGACCACTCGCCAAAATACTAGAGGCTTTTCAACTCCTTTTTCCCAAAGTGTTGAGAATATTCCTGAAATTGTAAACCTAATATATTAAAAATCAAAAGAGCGATAATTTTATCTGAAAGACTTACCCGATTTAGTGTTAAATTTGTCCCATTCTTCTATGCCCTGATTGCACAACTTTCTGAGTAAGAACTGAGTTATTATACCAGTGTGCTCTGACGTAAGCTTGGAATTTTCATATTTCGGATGCAGATAGTACGCAGTTAATGCGTACACGTTTAACGCCATTTGTTGTCTGTGTTTCAATTTTTCTTTAAGGTTATCTGGCAGATTCAAATTGAGCCACAGATGAACGGCATCTGCTACAGATGTGTCAGATTTCTGACAAACATTGATCAGATTACAAATGGGTTCATAAATTTCTATGTTGTGTTGAATCTCATCCACAAATTCATCGTTGAAGATTAATTCCTTGACTTTCGGCTTAATCTTTTTTTTCGTTACAGCGGCTACTTGTTTCATATATACCAGATTTTCTAGGAGACTTTCGAAAGAATCTCGGTAAGAGCACCATCTTGTTTCGGCCGGCAATTTGATTCTGCGCCCTCCCTTATCAACTATCATTTTTTCTAAATCTGGTTGCTTAAATTCTTTGAGGACAATGACCACATTGTCGACTAACTTTTTATCCAGTACGTCTTTGGCTAAAAGGTTGCCGGTGTGGCTACTGCACGTAGAGTGCCACATGTTGTGCTTGAGGAGGGATCCCATTTTAATCATTGCACTAGCATTATCCGAAACTATACCGTACGCATCTACATCGTATTTTTCTTTTGCAATTTTTTTAGATTCTGTTATTATTTCGGCAAGTTTTTCTCCAGTCTCAGACTCCGTGGTTAAATCCCAAGCATCAAGAAAGGCATTTTTTCCGTCTGCACTATGCAACATTGTCACAACCGTTTTAGAATTAGTAGATGAGTTTTTCCAACCGTCACACAAAATGACTGACTCGGTTTCCACTTTTTTACGTGAAATCTCAATACAGTCTTCATAGCACTTATTTAAAAGCGATGTACAAAGTTTTTTCCGGCCAGGAATTTTGTCTAAATAAGCAGGACGGATCGTTTTTATAAAATTTTTAAAGAGAGGTGATTCTACCACAGTAAATGGTAAGTTACAGCCGAATATAAATTTGGCTAGTGCAGTGCTTATCTTCTCCTCTTCATACTCTTGTAATATGTCCATATAGTCGGTGATTTTCTTTGATTTTTTGGCTGGTCTAGCTTGAGATGTAGCGAATAAATTTCTTTTATTCGTGCTTGTGTAGCTTGTGCTGGAGGAAGTTGGAGTACTTAAGTTAGTCAAATTACTACTCTCAGTATCAGTAGTTGATAACATCATATTTTCAACAATACTATGAGTGCCTTGAATTGCTACACCATTGTTTTCTTCCAATTCCAATAAGGCGGCATCGGTATCTAATGAATTTTCTATAATTCCATCTAGCATGTTTTCAGGTGAAGTTCCAGTCACAATAGCTTCCACAACCATCTTCCATAACTTCGTAACTACCGTTCGTTGTATTCTAAAATTCAAAATAAAAAGAAACTCTAAGGTGACTAAATATGAAGGGCGGATCTACGGACACCCTGTATACAGAAGTTGGCATAGATACAGCGTTTTGTACTTAATTCAATAGGCCAATCCGTTTTTTGCCGTAAAATACTAAACTTGGTGTTTTTTAAATGGGACACCCTGTATATAGAGATGCAACAACGTGAAAACCTCAGAATACAAATTCTGGGGTGAAAACTGATGCAATTTATGTCCCCTTCCGAATTCGAATTAAATAGTAATCAAGAAATCTACAATAATATATAGTGCGTTATTTTCACTTCTTGCCGTTAGATGGCTATACGGTTTTTGACGCCATGTTTTCTCCAATATACTACTACCGAAATGGTGATCCATGCGTTGTTGAGTTATGCGGCTCCGAACACATTTTACGATTCATTTTTATATTATAGATAAATGTAATTTCAAAAAGTTCCCCCCAAAATTTTTTCTAGATCCGCCCCTGCTAAATATGTAGTAGAACATACGTCCTATATACTCACTTGTGGATTAACTGTAGGTGTAAAACCTGTGTCTGAGCCAGTATTTTCGTATATCGAAACATGCGACATTTCATTATTGGATTGATTACCATTGCCACGATCTAACTTGCAGACGTTTCTTAAAATGAAAGTACGGGACGGGGTTAGTTATCAGCCGATACAAATATCAATTTCAGAGAATAAATCTCTATAGCTATCCAGCTAAAATTAATTAAAATATTTCTTCTTACCTGTGACTTTGCAATCTTGCTGCAGCTGTATTTTTTATCACATTTCCACATACACAACATTTAGCCGCGTGCTTTCCTTCTATCTTTAATACTTTGAATGATAATATATCATAGTTTTCAGTTTTCTGCCACTCATTTTGATTCTGATCAGATCAATCAGATCACATTCAAAGTTTACAACTGAATAATTTCATAACATAACCTCACTTTTTTCCATTATGGACACGTTGCTGACATTGTCGACATTGTCGACATTGTTGACACGTTCTCGACATTGTCGACACGTCTGTGTCGACAATTAAAGTCGACGTGTCGATGCCCATCTCTGGTTGAGGCATTATGGCATTTAGATTTGCTAAATGCGTTAGACCTTTTACACATAATTTTGAAGATCATTTCTTATTGCAGTAGCGTTTTATAAAACCTTGACCTCCAAAATTAGGATCTTTTGTACTAATTTCTCTTAGAGGCAGCTTAACGTGTGGAACATCTTCGAAATTAAGAAAATTCTCTTTAAAAAAAAGTCTGTTTATTGTTCCGTATTTCGTACCAACTGTATATAAACCGTCAATTGTTTTATCTTGTATGGTACCCAAAATATTTCGAGCATCTCCTTTGGTTCTATCTAAATAAATAAAGGAAAAGCGATTGAAGGTCTTCATATCCAGGCTAATGCTATGAAACAATTAAGTGAAAAAAAATGTCCTCCAATGTCGATCGGAAAACCTGTAACAATACCTACTTATCCCCAGCTTTGATAGAGCCAAAGAAGATGCTCGAAATATTTTGGGTATCATACAACATAAAACGTGGCCCGTCAAAATAGCCCGGTCAAAACAGCCCCGTCAAAAAAGCCCCGTCAAAAAAGCCCCGTCAAAATAGTCCGCAAACAAAATGGCCCCGACAAAATAGATCGCACACAAAATAGCCCCGGTCAAAACAGCCCCGGCTAAAACAGCCTCTTAGAAAACACTTTCAATAAACAGTTTTACCTTTTAACGGAGTACCAATTATTTTAAATTACTATTCTAATTGGGAAATAAGCCACAATTTACTAAAAAAATAAAAAATATATTTTATTAACGTTTCGACTTCCACTTCTGACGTCGTTGTCAAAATACAAAATATTAATAAATTAATCAAAAATGTTGTTGCTCAGTAAAAAAATTCTTCTATTAATTTAATTTAATCTGACTCAAAATATCAGCAATTCAGACGTACAATATGGTGCAAATGGAAGGAATAAATTCGTTATTTCGTAAACCCGCGACTTTAAGGAAAAATCCTGAAATAGATAGATTTTTATTTTTAATCTCATTTGAAAAGTTATTTAATTCTCTATTTAGTGATATAAACAATTACATACATAATTATTTATACAAGGTGTCCAAAAACTTTTTTTTTTAATTTAAATTATTTGACAAAAAGGAAGAATGTATTTAATTTATTTAATTTAAAATGCCTTTTACTGTTCCCCGAAAACAGAAAAAAATGTTTATATCATAAATAAACATTGATTTTTGTTTAAATTAAATATTCAAACTTCCAAGAGGTAGAGAAGACAGGACTCGTCTTGACGGGGTACCAAGATAAAATAATTGACGGTTTATATAGAGTTGATACGAAGTACGGAACAATAAACACACTTTTTTCAAGAAATTAAATAAGAGAATGCAAAGAGAATTTTCTTAATTTCGAAGATGCTCCAGACGTTAAGCTACCTCTAAGATTATAAATTTGGAGGACAAGGCTTTATAAAATGCTGCTGCAATAAAAAAGAATGTGTGTGTACTTTGTACGCACGTAAGAAGTTATACTTCTATTATATAATTTCAACGAAATAAATAATATACTTAACAGGTTAGTTGTATTTTATTTAAATATTAAACTAACTTTCTTACCTACCACTTTCAAAAATTTTTTATTAAAACAACCAAAAATAAAAAAAAAATGTGAACCATCTGGGATTGGAACCCGGGACATCTCGATCTCTGGTCCAATGCTCTAATAACCAAGCTATCGAGCCCCTTGTAAGTGACATATAGTATCTCGGATATAATTACAAAACACGGTGACAAATAGATCATAATATGAAGTATAAAAATGTTATACCTAGATATTTTATTATCTTACTACCAAGGAAGACAAATGCAAAGACACAAAAATTATAATAAATAATACATTTACTAAAAACACTTATATATTCTTTCAATGACTTATTTGCGTTGATATATACATACCTATCTTGAAAGATTAGCAACGAACTACATACTGTCTGTGCGCGCATGCGCCAGGTAATTATAAAATTTCACTCTCGATCGTAAAGAAGTATAAGTTCAAAAATGCTCTTCAAAATTATGTACCTAAGTGTAAAGGTCTAACGTATTGTGCAACTCTCTAAATGCCATAATGCCTCAACATGTGAGAATAAACACTAATTTTTTTTATTTTAATTACGAGAATATAAAAATAATTAACATTAAAATTAAAAAATTAAGTTTTATTAAACCTATTCTAACAAATTACAACATTTTGGTAGCTGATCGGGGTTTGACTAGTCAAAGTCAAACCCCGATTTCATAAAATTAAATTTCGACCTTTGCCTGATCAACTTAGTCTCTCCTAGGTTTAACTAGTCAAAGGCCGAAACTGTAATTTATTTCGGGTTTGACTAAGACCGTCAGTCAGACCTGACGATTGCCTAGTCAAACCTAGGAGTGCCTGAAATTCGGGCTTTGACTATAACATAATATTTTCTAAACTTTGGTGCATGCGACAACTGAAGTGCCGTTAAAAATTTGTCGGACAATATTAACAATACATTTTAAGTATTTTTGTATCAAACAATCCTGCAAAACAATCATAATTTATGACTCCATAGTGCGCCCCCATTATAAAGAGCGGAAGAGGAAAGAGTAAAGAGGGGGAAGCTCACATATTATAAAGAGTCATAAAATTTATACCCTGAAAGCTGATATTTGCAGGATTGTTTGATAACAATATTTATAAGTAACTGGTAATATTTTCCGACAAATTTTTAAGAAAGTTTATAGAAAGTTTATAGAAAGTTTATAGAAATTTTTTTCCAAAATAAAAAATATTCGACACGAATAACCGAATAAAAAAAAGTTTCATGAGGAGGGTAATATTTTTTTTATGATGGGCGCAAGGACCAATATGCTATGGTAAATCTTGAAAATTCTTGAAGTCCCGAAGTCTTGGATATGTATTGTATACCAGGTTTGTCTCTTCTTCTTCACGTGCAATATCAGAATTATCCGACGTTGGCGATCACCATTGCGAAGGCTTCTCGATCTTCTGCAATATGGAATAATTGTCCTGCATTTGATATCTGAGTCCATTCACGAATGTTTTTTAACCCAGAATCTTGTTTTCTTTCTACACATCTACGGCCCTCTATTTTGCCTTTAAGGATCAGTTGTAATATTTTATATCGACTTCCGCTCACTATATGTCCCAGATAAGACATTTTTCGGTGTTTAACAGTCTTTAGCAGTTCTCTATCTTTGTCTTTGTTGACCTTCCTTAGTACTTCTTCAAGTTCCTGGTACGTTAGTACCAGGTTTCTATACTATTGTATCTTCTATTGTATACCAATAGAAGATTTACACGCGGCGCGTGGATTATTTACATCTTCTATTTTATAATCGTTTTAGAGGCCATTAGAATAATGAAGGCACATATTGCAAAAGAATTTCCGGGATACCTATTCACGGTATAATTAAATATACAGGGTGGGCCAAAGGAAAGAGTCAACCTCGATATTTGGCAGTATTTTTAAGGAAATGCCGAAACAGTTCGACTTTATTTTTATATTGCAGTTTTTTTGCATATATTTCATACTAGTTACGTTATTCATCTGAGCGTGATGACGTATTTGAAGATTTTTTTAAATGGGAATAGTGGTGGTAGGGTAGCTCATTTGAGATTGTGTTCAATTCTCTATGCAGTAATATTAACATTAATATCATTATGTATACAGGGTGATCAAAACAATAATTTTTAAATTAAATTCGTTGACGCAAAAAGAAGAATGTATGTAATTTGTTTAACTTAAAATACGTTGAACTGCTGTCAGAAAAAAAAAAAATGTTTATTTCACAAAATCCTTTCTTTTCCCTTAAATTAAATCACAAACAGCCTCCCACATACCTCTTGATAGTTTGAACATTTAATTTAACAAAAAAGTAATGTTTATTTGGCAAATAAATATATTTTTTTTTATTTTCTGACAGCAGTAGAATGTATTTTGATTTAAATAAATTATATACATTCTTCTTTTTGCGTCAATTAATTTAATTAAAAAAATATTTTAGCCACCCTGTATAAATAATGATATTATTGTTTATATTACTGAATAGAGAATTGAACACACTTTTAAATGAGCTACTACACGACCCCTATTCCCATTTGAAAAAATCATCGAATACGTCATCACGCCCAGATTGATGACGTCACTAGTATGAAATATGTATCAAAAAGTTGTAATATAAAAATAAAAATAAAGCTGTTTGGGTATTTCCGTAAAATCTAAAAACTGCTGCAAAATATCGAGGTTGACCCTTTTTTTGGCCTACCCTGTATATTGGTTATCATATACGTAAGTAAAATGTGGTGCAAACTATTAATTAAAATAATTGACATAATTTTTCTATTAGCAAAATATTAGTCTGTGTTCATCAAAATATTAATCACAGCGAAAGCATTTAACCATAAAAATATACAATAAAAATTTCCAAACAGGATGTTTTTTTACGTCGGTGTTAATAAATAATATTGTAATTATTTTTATGATTACTCAGTTTTTGAGGAAAAACTTGTGATGTCAAATTATATATACATTTTCATGATCATTATATTGTTACACGACCTGATGACATCCTTGATGGTTTAATTAACGTCATGTCAATGTTGCAAAAGGTTAGATAGAAGGTTTTGTAATCGGTAATATTATCGGGGATGATATAAATTATTAAAAAGCCGTAAATTGAGAGCCGCATAAGTAAAAATTAACTACATCCGCTGTTATTCAATCTTTAGTTCACACTCTATAGTTCCGAATTTGCAAAAATATCTGGTTTGTCATTTTCTACATGTTCAATATCCACTTTTATAGAAGGTGACTTATGTTGAAGTTCAGTATTCATAATGTGTTCAAAGTTGGCTACTACTACAAGTCGGTTTATAACGTTCTATGCCATTTTTCGACTTCCAGTTGCCACTTCGTCTAGTAGACGAGGGTGCATCTGTAAAAATATTAGTACATTTGGACGTTGAGAGGTGATTCAATTTTTTTTTGCAGAAATTGCTTGAAAATAACTCAAATAATAATATTTGAGTTATCCACCCCCTCAAAAAGGTCCGGAACATTGGTTAAATAATCAAAATGTCAAAAACTTAAGGAAAAATTCGATTTTTTTCTTCGTCTCATTAAAACTTGACTTATGTCCTTTATAGTTGATCAGTGGCGTAGCCAGGAATTGGCTTTGGGGGGAGCCCACCGGGGGGTCTGTGGGTACCCCCAAAATTTCCAAATTTTTGAAAATTAGACCTTGAAAGAGGCGTTTGGGACTCATTTAAGCATCAAAATCTTAGGTTACAAATAACTTTATTATAGTTTTCAATTCCTCTCGAAAAGGAAAAATCAACGACATTTTATTTTGTTGATTAAAACTTTAGGAAAGATGTAAAGTTGTATGTTAATGATCCTCGAGTCATAATTTGATTGATGCTCTGTCATACTGTATACTCTACCACTTTCTTATTGAAAAATACTCATATTTTAACAGATCAAAACCCATAAATATTACAAGTAATGTTCATAGAAAGGTTTCAAAACTCAATACAATTTTTTATCCGTTCATAACATTTATTATGTGCACAAAATTAGCAAGTTTACTTTCACTACAATCCTGAATTGGTAATACATATGAAGATGTGCCCTACTAATGGAACTGCAACCTTCTTGGAGTTCTTGTGTATTGGCAGATGATTTCTTCTGTCTTCACTTGCAAATCTCGATGTATGGATAAGAGTGCAAGGGAAGTGAGCCTTTCTTCACCTATTGAATTTCTTAAATAGGTCTTCAGTCTTTTCAGTGTTGAAAATGATCTGGAAAATTAAAAAAAGCTGGAATTTTTGAACTTTAAAGTGAGGTAATGAGTAATATTACTGACAAGCTGTCTAGTATTATTAAAAATTGTTACAACTTCAATAAATTACAATGAAGAAAACATATTACTAGAACAACTAAAAAGAACGATATTAACTATTTATAGTTCAAAGTAAACTCATCAAAGTTTATAGGAAATATTGTATAATAATTTACCTTTCAACTGATGCTGTTGTGACAGGGAGGACTGCCAATATACCAAGCAGAATCTTCATGTTAGGAAAAGCATCATCTTCGTCCTTCAAAGCCTTTAGCACTGAAGTAGCAGTTTTAGGCGTAACCTGGGCAATCTTCCAGTGGCTTTTCCATAACTCCCACTCCGCATTCAAGATGTCTCCGTTTGTGTGGACCAAATCGGATTGGTAAAAATCCAAGGCAGGCTCCAGATCAGTGAACTGCCTTTGTTGGATATTGCAAGGAAGTACACTGTCTAGGCCAATTAACACATCTTTGTGGCTGGTGAATCTTTCGGTCACTGAAGATGATATTTCGTCAATATACGGGTAAATTATAGATCTCCTGTAATACTCCTCTGGGTTGTTGGCTTCTACGTTCGATCTAAATCTTTGTGTGCCTACGACTCTCGGGGTTTTTGGTTTGATACCAAGTTTCTCTCCCATATCTTCAGCTCTTCTATACAGTTTTAAGAACTCTTTGTCGCCTTCTTTTCTCATTTCGGAAAATCTTTGTTGTACCAACTCAATCTTGAGCATAGCTGAACTCAAGTCGATCGACTCTTTTTGCAAATACTTGGATAGTATGTATGTCAAAGACATCATTTTGTTCATAATGGTCAAAGTTATTATGAAGTCAAATTTGCACAAGCATGCATGGAAACTGGATGCTTTTGATCCGTGCTCATCGCCCCATTCAATGACTTTTTCTAAAGCACCAACAATGCACTCAAACGATTCTTGGAATACGCTGACAGCATCATGCCTCTCTACCCATCGTGTCTCTGAGGCGCTGTGGAGTGTGCTGTTGTCTTTGCCTGCAGCGGACAGGGCATCTCTCAGGACTTTAGTGCTCTTTGCAGACGCACGAAAAAAGCTACACACTTCGGAAATTGTTGAAAAACAGTTCGGAACACTGAGGCATAAGTTCAGGCAATGTGACGAGCAGTGAGTGTACACAGCTTTGGGGTATTCTTTTTTGATCAGAGCCTGTACTCCTGTAAAAGCTCCGCGCATTGCTTAAGCACCGTCGTATCCTTGGCCTCTAATATTGTTCAAATCCAGTCCAAACTTCTTAAGCTGACTTTTAATTGTTTCTGCAAGCCCAGCTCCAGTCAAATCAAATACTGGAATAAGAAGCACGTTGGCGTGAAGCACGTTGTTTTACGTATAAGATTTAATACAACTAAACCGTAAGTCAATACCCTTAAAACTTAGTTTTTTATGATTTCTACAATGTTTGAAATTTTATAAATTTCGGGGGGGGGGGGCGGGGGCGTTTGAATAATAGAAAACAACTAGTTAGAGCAAATCAGGAGCTTGGAGGAGTAAGGGCGAACCTGAAAAATGATCATTTCAAAAATACTCTCATCTTCCTCACATACTTTTAAAGAATGCGTCTGTTTATTATAACAGCATTTTTCGCCCTTCATACTCCTAAAATTTCGTAAGAAATAATATACCAATCTATTCATGTCAGAAACTGAACTGCATAATCGTCTAGAAGAGTAAGGGCGAACCCACATGCTTTCGTTGCGTTTCCGTTCAAGGTTTGCCCCTTTTCCTCTGTTAACGCGCCGGTGTTTCTGTGATTTTGTAGCTTACTTAGTAGCTTTAATTGGTGATAGTGAGATACAGTATACATAAAACAAAGCAACCGTAGACGATGAAAATCAAATTGAATTCAATTGAAGCTTTATTTGTGAATTTTATTAAAAACACTAGAGATGTTTATTTTTATAGAATAAAAATTATTAAACCTCTTTTTTTATTTCATAAAAATCTTGCAAAATCCTCTTGAGTTTTTAAGATCTACGTAAAGGATTTCCATACCGTAGGAAAAGATTAGGGTGTAATTTGCATAATAGTAGAGAAGTTAAATTTGCATAAAGTTTATTGTATATTGTAATTTTTATTAGTACTTGACGATAAACTTTCCGCTTACAAAGGCGCCTTTTATTATTCTGTTTAACGTTTCTGAGAAAAGATTGTAGTGATGAGCCCATATACTGATAGAACGTGACACCCACAAAAACCATCTTTACAAAGGGAATATAAGGCATAAATAAGAAGGATTATTATAGTAATTTTACAAGTTAATACTTTATTATATCAATTAACTATTTTAGTTGGGAACAAGCCATAAAATTAAAATAATAATTCCTAAGATTTACACGTTTTATTCACTTTGTAAAGATTTTTTGTCGGCATTGTAATAATACAAATTGTACACCGCATCCCTCGGTAGACCGCACGCTATAGTAGAGATTCGACGATAAACCGCATAATCTAGTAGCATCACTGGTTCGCCCTTACTATTCTAACGTGTTTGTAAACTTTAACTCAGTTTTCCCGAAACATCGTTTTTGCAGTTCGCCCTTACTCCTCCAAGCTCCTGAAATGATACTGACTCTAGTCTCAAAAACATTGTATGTGGAGTACCGCAAGGTTCAGTATTGGGTCCTTTTCTGTTCCTTATCTTTATAAATGACATCACTAATTTAAAAATCGATGGGAACATTTTTCTTTTTGCTGATGATACCAGTATAACTTGGAGCAACTTAACTATTGCATCTCTTCATGAAACTGTAACTTCGGATCTACTGACGTTAAAGACCTGGTCTGACTCTAATTTACTCTCTTTTAATATATTTAAAGAGTAGCATTATCCTATAAAGGAGCTCTTCAACCTTTGCCTCTTAATAACAGCCAGATCAGTACCGTTGATACTGTAAAATGTCTTGGTATTTTTTTAGACAGCAACGTCAAATGGTCCCTTCATATCGATTCATTAAGTAAGAAACTCGCCTCAGCTTGCTATGCAATAAGATCTGTCTCAAGGGAACTCAATTTAGCATCTTCTAAAATAACATATTTTTCGTTGTTCGAGTCTCATCTTCGATATGGTCTTCCTTTTTGGGGGTTCTAGTACAGCTGCTCAATTTGATGTTATTTTTAAATTGCAAAAAAGAGAAATAAGATATCTGTTTGGCCTCAGAAGATCTACACATTGCAGAAGTTACTTCAGAAATCACGGAATTTTAACACTTCCATCTTTATATATTCTAGCTAGTCTTTGTTTGAATTTCGAACGAGGCAGTCGATATTACCAGTCTGCTTATCTTTAGTTAAATAAAAATACAAAAATAAAAATCCAGTTTTTGTGGTGAAGATAGCTTCGACGGCGATAAATCAGAATATTCTGCAATCTAACGAACCTATGCAATGCGACACAATGGGTAGTAGCCCGCAGCCAGTGGCGTGAGCTCCAAAATACCAAACGTGCACTGATCAACAATTACAAGGTAATATGCAAATTTCTCAACCATTAAACACATCTTACTCTCAACCCTTAAAGTAACCCCAATATACTTACCCACCTTCCACCTCATTAAATCAAACCGAATGGAAAACAGTCGAAAACTCCAACAAAAGACATCGAACTAGTCCAGACAAAAGAATTGTAAAGCAAACAAAAATAAACGATTACTGGCTGAACTCGCCGACTACCACTTCTAACAGATTCGAGGCACTAAATAGCGAGTCAAAAGATGATGAAATAAATGGCAATGAAAGCACAAGTGAAAAAGAGAAAATAACCAAACCTCCTCCAATATTAATTAAGGGGGTTAAACACATACCCCCACTTATCGAATTACTAAACAAAATTGCTGAAAATAATTACGAATTAAAAGTTCTTAGCTCCGATCAAGTTAAACTTCAGCCAAAATCTGCTGACTACTATAAGTACAATAACAAAAGCCCTATCGGAAAAAAGACAGAGTTTCATACTTATCAAATAAAAAACGAGCGCAGTTTCAGGGTTGTTCTTAAGAACATGCATTACCCGATGGACAAAAATCTTATTAAAAAGGAAATAGAAGAGAAAGGCCACATTGTTAGACACATTTGGAACATCAGACACCCTAAAACTAAAGATCAGCTATCACTATTTTTCGTCGACCTGGAACCTTCTGATAATAATAGAATTATATATGACATTGAGTTCCTATTAAACCATAAGATTAAAATTGAACCACCGTACCAAAAAAGAGACATACCACAATGCTCTAGATGTCAACGATACGGACATACCAAGTCATACTGCCACCTTAGACCACGATGTGTAAAGTGCACAGGGGATCATGCAACAGAGCAATGCACTAATAAAGAAAGAAGTACCAACGTCAAGTGTGTACTCTGCGAGGGAGACCACCCAGCAAACTACAAAGGTTGCAGGGTATACAAGGAGCTACAAACGAAAAAATTCCCAACGATTAGACCCAGGCCTAGCATGCCAATTAATCATGCACAACATGTCCAAGCAGGAGTTACCTACGCCCAAATCGTTAATAACTCACAACAAATTATGAATAGTAATACAAACCAAACAGAAATAACTACTACCAATACTCCCGCCTCAAATGACATGGCTGAACTAAAGAATATGTTAAAAGTCCTGATGGAACAAATGGGTACACTGTTAAATCTTCTCACCACCGTCGTCACTAAATTAACAAAATGATCAAAAAAGGTTAAAGCTTTTATACTAATACACAACATCGACATAATGTTAATATCTGAAACACATTTAACAAATAGAAGCTATCTGAGAATTCCCAACTATGCAATATATAACACCAAACATAAAGATGGCACTGCACATGGAAGAACTGCAATCATATTTAAGTCATCGATAAAACACCACGAGTTAAATAAGTTTAAAAGAGACTATATACAAGCAACAAGTATTAGCATAAAAGACTGGAACGGTCCCGTAACAGTAACTGCAATATATAGTCTACCACGACATAATATAGCCAAAAATCAATACCAAGAATTCTTCAACACACTTGGAAACAGGTTTCTAGCAGGCGGCGATTATAACGCAAAACACACTCACTGGGGATCCAGGCTAATAACCCCGAAAGGTAGGCAATTATACATGGCAATGGAAACCAACAACCTTAAATATATATCTACTGGCGAACCCACATACTGGCCCACAGACACCAACAAAATTCCGGATTTGGTTGATTTCTGTGTGACGAAAGGAATACCACTTGAATCCCAGACAACACAATCTTGTTTCGATCTTTCATCCGACCACTCTTCTGTCTTGGTCATGATATCCACAAATATCCTCGAAACAGAACCTCCACCATATTTAAGCAGTAAATATACCAATTGGATTAAACTCCGGGCTATCATTGATGAGAGACTGGACCTAAACATCCCACTAAAATAGGATGACGAAATTGACGAAGCAGTAAATCAATTAAATAGGATAATTCAGGAAGCTGGCTGGCAGTCAACACCTACACAACGAAGAACAATCATACACAAAGATTTACCCAACGAAATAAAAGAAAAAATCGCAGAAAAAAGAAGACTAAGGAAAGTATGGCAAAGAACCCGCGCACCCCAGGTTAAAAATAGATTAAACCAAGCTACAGCGCAACTAAAATCTTTCTTAAAACACAATAAAAACAACGACATAAAACGATATCTACAAAATCTCTCTGCCACAGAAACCTCCGAATACTCGCTATGGAAGGCAACACGAAAGATTAACAGACCACAACTCTCTAATCCGCCTATCCGGGACAGTAACGGACGATGGGCTAAAAGTAACAACGAAAAAGCTACAGTCTTTGCCAAATACCTGGAGGAAATGTTCCAACCACATGCCCAAAACAACAACTCTGATGCAGAAGATAATATTCAATTGTATTTAGAATATCCATACCAACTAGAAGCACCGTTGAAGAAATTCACAGCCAAACAAGTTTTCAACAAAATCCAAACAGATATGAATCCGAAAATGTCCCCAGAGTTCGACTTAATCACTGCAAGAATTTTAAAAGAACTTCCCAAGAAAGGCGTGCAATATTTGACACAGATTTTTAACACAACCTTAAGAACTGGTTACTATCCCCTTTTGTGGAAAGTGGCACAAATCATCTTAATACCCAAACCAGGCAAGCCTGTAGAAGAAGTTAAGTCCTATAGACCTATCAGTCTACTTTCAGTGATGTCAAAGGTTTTTGAAAAACTCTTACTAGACAGATTACAGCCAATCCTTTTGGAAAAGCAGCTAATACCCAACCACCAGTTTGGATTTAGACAACAACATACTGCCAACGAGCAAATTCATCGAGTCTGCAATTCCATAAACAAAGCCTTAGAAGAGAAGCAATACTGCTCTGCTGGCTTTTTGGATGTCTCGCAGGCTTTTGATAAAGTCTGGCACACTGGCTTGCTATACAAAATAAGAAAAGTTCTTCCTCTCAACTACTTTCTAATCCTCAAGTCCTATCTCTCCGACCGCCATTTCCTTGTAAAAGTTAAAGACCAGTGCACTAACTTAGATCCAATCAAAGCTGGAGTACCCCAGGGTAGTGTCCTTGGACCAGTTCTCTACCTACTCTACACAGCAGATCTTCCTACAAGCCAAAACATCATCACAGCCACATATGCAGATGACACAGCAATCATTGCAGCTCACTCAAACCCGTACATCGCCTCCCAACTGCTCCAGACAAATCTCGACAGTATAAATATCTGGTTACAAACATGGCGAATTAAAGTAAACGAAAGCAAGTCAGTACATATAACGTTCACTAATCGAAAAGATACGTGCCCAACCGTCTCATTAAATAATCAAGTACTACAACAAAAGAATGATGTAAAATACCTAGGTATGCACTTGGACCGCAGACTAACGTGGAAGAAACACATATTCACGAAAAGAAAACAGTTGGGTCTGAAACTCAATAAAATGTACTGGCTGATAGGAAAAAGGTCACAACTGAGTTTGTACAATAAAATTTTAGTATACAAGGCAGTGATTAAGCCAACATGGAGCTATGGTATCCAACTGTGGGGATCTGCGTCGAAATCCAATATCGACATCCTGGAGAGATTCCAATCGAAAACTTTGTGCATTATCACAAATGCACCGTGGTACATGCCCAACGAACTCATTAATCGTGATCTTCAAATGAAGACTGTCAAAGAAGAAATTGCCAGTTACGCCCAAAAATACGACATCCGACTACAAAACCACCCCAACAGGCTAGCGAAGAACCTAATGAGACCCGAGCCAAACAGAAGGCTAAAGCGCGACACTCCAAGCGATCTACGAACAAGATTTTAAATTTTAAATTTTCAAAAATATTTTATTTATTATAGAGTTATATTTCTAGGGTTTTATTTATTAGTCACAAATAATTTTGTTAAGTACTAAAATTATGATTTCATAGGTTATTGTCACTGGACAGTGGACAGTCTCCTGCAAGTCTCTTCTAATTGTTACAATTTACATATTGTAATCATTATTACAGATTGCAAATAAATAGGATGTTAAAAAAATATATTCTAGAAACGGTTTGTTTAATTCGTAAACACCTTCATGTCTTTCCAGCAAGACCCAGTCATATTTACTCCACCAGAAATTCAATCTTTGATATTTATTTACCGATTCGATCCACTGAGTTAGTAAAGAAATCTATATTATATTCCGCAAAAAAACTTTACAACCATCTCCCTTTACAACTTAAATCTGCAACATCTTTCCCAAAGTTCCGTAAATTGACAAAAGCCTATCTATCTAAAAGACCATATTATTATTCAATAGAAGAATTTCTTAATGTTAATGAATCACTAAGACAGTTTCATACGCAGTAGCTTAAACTGTCAATTCCTAATGTTGTATTTTATTTGTTGTAAGTATGTATAATTTGCAATTTATATAAATTTTGCAATTAATTGTTTTTGTCTTTGGTTTTATATCATATTTACTGTATATTAACGATTTATCTAATTTTAGTAAATTGTAGTAGTTATTTGTTATTAGTTGTTGATATTATTTTTGTTTTAACTGTATGTAAGCTTTGTCCATAAAATTGTAAAAATTTTCAGAGACAATAAAGCACATTTCTATTCTATTCTATTCTGTTTACGTTAATACCAAATTGCTAAACAACACCACTTTCCTAGCAACGGTAGTAAGAGGCTATTGATTATGTATTTTAGAGAGGAACTACAACGTTAACGGGGTTCTATTATTTCATATAGGCAATGAACCTCTAGGTATGAAAAACCCGCGGAGTGCTACTATTTAAAGGGGTGCGTTTTTAAGAAAGGGTTGAATTAGCCCCTAGGCACAGGGCGAATTAGGTTGAGTTTTATGCACTTTTGGTACAAACACGTCTACAAGAAAATTGTCCCTGGTTAAACTTACTATCGAAAAATTACATTAGTCAAAATTCAAAAATATTTTTTTACAAAAATTTATTCAAAAGAAATGCAAGAAAAAACACGAAAGATAGCAATTGTGTTTCTTTCCCCATAACTTTTTTCCACGGGGATATATGTATAGGCATTGCTTTACAGAAAAAAAACTTCCATCGTTCTTCTTTAGAATGACGTAGAGCAGAAGTCTGTGTGATTTACAGTTTCCAAAACATGACTATTCAAACTTCGCCACCCACAGCGATTTTGGCCCATTTTCCTTGTTACTTCTCAAACATTGACCTGTAACTTTTTTCTACGTAGCCTTAGGGGTATGCAATGCTTCATTAAATAGGAGAAATGTCAATTATCTTTAAAATGGTATATTGCAGGTATATTGCAGAAGGCCGTATGGCTATTTTTAAGCAAGATGTGGTTGCTCAAAATATTATACTTTTAATGATTTTTGATATATTATACGATTATTTTTAAATTTCTCATTATAACTTTTTTTATTGTATATTTAGTTATATACATTGTACAATAAAATACAGCTTATTTCCATTACTTTGAAACGGTGTATCGTGAAAAATTCTAGGACTATTTTTAAACAAGGTATGCTTTTTTAAAATGTGACATATACACATGCAATAGGTCCCACTAAGTTGAAACCATATGGAAAACGTTGTTATTATTAACTTTATAAAATAAATACTGCTTGTAAAATGCTCTGCATAGTCTAAAGCCTAAGATGCAATCATCAGATATCAAATGTTATCAATCGTGTACGACTTATGTTAAAAACTATGAATTCAGCTCAAGAGTAAAGCACCTCTATATTTCACAGTACGGAATCCGCAATTTTCTCAAATTGCGGATACCATTGGATTTCCTACGGATATCCTATTTAAAAATAGTTTTAGACTTTTTTGCAATACAGCATTTTAAAGTAAAGAAAATAAGCTTTTTTTTGTTCGATAATATATTATACCTAATAATACAAGAAAAAAAGTCATGATGACAAATTTAAAAAATAATCATTAAAAATATCAAAAATCATTAAAAGTATAAAACCTTGAAAATACATAACTTGCTTAAAAAGAGCCGTATAATCTTATACAATAGACCATTTTAAAGGAAATTGACTTCTCTTTATTATAAACGTCAATAAACGTTGTAGTTCCTTTTAGCTTTGAACATAATAAATAACCTATAAATAGGCTATTGATTATGTTCAAAATAAGAGAGCTAAAAGAAACTACAACGTTAACGGGATTTTATTGTCTCATATGATCAGTGGACCCCTAAATTAGAAAAAACCGCGGAGTGCTACCATTTAAATGGGTGAGTTTTGGGTAAGGGGTGAATTAGTCCCTAGGCACAGGGTGAATGAGGGTGAGTTCTATGCACTTTTAGTACAAACATGTCTACAGGAAAATTGTTCCGGGTTAAATTTACAATCGAAATATCACATTTTAACGTCAAAAACATTTTTTTTACAAAAATATGTTTACATAACTTTTTCCACAGGGATATAGTTATAGGCATTGCTTTAGCGAAAATAACTTCCATTATTCTTCTTTAAAATGAAGTTTGGTAAAATTCTCTAAGATTTATAGTTTCCCAAATTGGATTTTTCAAATTTCGCCGCTCACAGAATTTTTGGGCAATTTTCCCCATTATTTCGCAAACATTGTTCTGTAACTTTTTTTCTACGCATTTCTAGGTATATGCAATGTATACATTTAGTAGAAAGAGAAGTCAACTACCTTTAAAATGGTCTACAGTATAAGGTTATCTGGCTCTTTTTAAGCAAGTTATGTTTTTTCAAGTTTTCATACATTTAATGATTTTTGATATTTTTAATGATTATTTTTTCAATTTCTCAATATGAGTTTTTTTCTTCTACATTTAAAAGTCCAAGATTTCTTGTACAAAAAAGCTTATTTTTTTTACTTTAAAATGGTATATTTATTGCAAAAAATTCTAGGACTGTTTTTAAACAAGATAACCGTAGGATATCCAAGGGTATCCGTAATTTGAGAAAAATTTAATTTTTTTTTTTTTTTATTAGAAAAATATAATTACATATTATAACATAATTTTTAATTCCAAATAACTTTTCTTAATAACACTTAACACTCCGATATTGTGAAATATAAAGTTACTTTACTCTTGAACCAAATTTATATTTTTTAACATATCTAGTAAACTATTAATAAAAATTTATATCTGACAATTTCATCTTAGGTATTAGACTATACAGAGCATTTTATAAAGAATAATTTTTTTTCATAACGTTAATAATAAAAACGTTTTCCATATGGTTCCATCTTAGTGGGACCCATTGCATGTGTACGTCACATTTTGTCCCAGATTTTTTCACGATACACCATTTTAAAGGAAAGAAAATAAGCTTTCGTTTTTATTAGACAATGTATATACCTACATATACAATAAAACAAGTTATAATGAGAAATAATCGTAAAATATAATAATCGTAAAATATATCAAAAATCATTAAAAGTATAAAATTTTTAACAACCATATCTTCCTTAAAAATAGTCATACAGCCTTTTACAATAGACCGTTTTAAAGGTAATTTACTTTTATCCCCACTAAATGTAACATTGCATATACCTAAAGCTACTTGCAAAAAAGATACAGAACAATGTTTGAGAAGTAACAAGGAAAACAGTTTCCAAAATTATATTTTGGAAACTGTAAACTATAGCGATTTCTACTAAACGTAATTTTAAAGACTAAGGATGGAAGTTTTTCTGTGAAGCAATACCTATACCTATGTATATCCCCGTGGAAAAAAGTTATGGGCCAAAAAGCAAAATTGCTATCTTCTGTGTTTTTTTCTTGCTTTTCTTTTGAATATATTTTTGTTAAAAAAAATATTTTTGACTTTAAGCTGTGATGTTTCGATGGTAAATTTAACCTGGAACAATTTTCCTGTAGACATGTTGGTACCAAAATTGCATAGAACTCACCCTAATTCGCCCTGTGACTAGGGACTAATTCACCCCTTTCTCAAAAACTCACCGCTTTAAATGGTAGCACTCCGTGGGTTTTTCATATTTAGGGGCCCGTTGACTATATGAAACAATAAAACCCCGTTAACGTTGTAGTTCCATTCTAAAATAAATAATCAATAGCCTAAAATAGCTGCTGCGATACAATATTCTAATTAATATAAAATAAAACTAAATCTTTAATTGATGCAATGAACCGGTATGACATAAAGTTCTGTATGCACCACGTGCAATATTAGATGTTTGTACCCTCGGGCGACATATAAACTCTCGGGCCAGAGGCCCTCGAGTTTATAAGCTTATTTCCCTTGGTACAAATATCTATTTAATGCCCTTGATACATAAATAACTATTACTAAATTACGCCTAATACTCCAGGCTTTGGGTGAAAAATAGGTCGATTTCAGGATATAATTCAGGAATTTTTGAAACCTATCAAGTGTTGTAAAGGACGATGCCAGGAATAACTTCTACTAAAATGTGACCAAAAATATTGTGAGCTTAGGTAAAAGCATTAAGGTAAAAGTACCATTATTATTATTATATTTATAAAACAATGAAAAAATTTAAAAAAAATTGTTATATATTTCATATAATCTATCATTTTTGTAATATTATTTCTTCAGAAATTAGATTTCACATATAAAAGTTTACCAAGAAAAACAAATACAGTGGTAAATAGACTGTATATTATAATGGTAATATTATTAAATTGTTTTCAGTCAAAATTTAATACAAGTTACGTAAAAATTTTCCGAGCGCGCGGATTTGAAGCGAGCCGGGCGATTTGCAAAATTCGGCCGCTCGCAAAAGCACCGATTTTAAAAATGTAACACCCACCTAATATCACCATATTGGGCTGCATAGCTCTGACTACCAGAGGCCAGCCTGAGAGAAGAGTGACCGTTGACTTTAAACAGTTGAAATATGAATATATGCTTCTTAACCTACTTCTGTACACGTTGTAACGCTTTTACGTTTTCTCGAATAAAATAGTTTAAATGTTGTTTGATTTTTCACAGTTTTGGTAAATTAGAACCCAGGGAACAAATATTCCCCTTACATTGGCGCCCACTGTGGAACCTTAACGTGTGAAATAACTTCAAAATAGGACTAATTCGACAATTCGTGCAGGACTTTTGTGCAATATTACGTCGTGGGAACGTCGTGTCTTCCACATATTGCAAGTCAAGATCGTGTCTTTTGTGCAAATCGTGTCTTTTGTGCAATCTTACATCGTGGAAACAGTGTGTCTTCCGAATATTGCAGTCAAGACGGAATTAAGTATAGGTTAATCAAAAAACTGTAAGTACACTTTTATGCATACATATCCCCTTCGGTCAAAGTACCCAAAAGCAGCTACTAGCCGTACAGAAGACAATTCTACAGCGGAGATGGCATCGGTTACACTTACAAATGATCAATTCCAAGAATTATTGCAAAAATTGGCAGTGACTACTCAACTACCGCCCGTGCATCAAGCCGGCAACTTATCAAAATGCTGTTCGCGATTCAATGGATCTAAAAATTCGGACGTAAACGCTTTTCTAGACGCGGTCACTATCTTTAAAGACTGTTCGCAGGTATCGGATGAAAATGCGTTGAAAGGAATCCCAATGCTGTTAGACGGTTTTGCTGCAAACTGGTACCAAGGCGTTAAAACTACGGTTAAGTCGTGGGATGAAATCGTGCAACTTCTACGTACTACATTCGGTCCACAAAAGCCCGCATATCGCGTGTATAAAGAACTTTTCGAGAATGAGCAAGACTCACGTACTGCTAGCGATATATTTATTTGTAAAGCTCGCGCTATACTAGCACAACTACCTGAAAATACGCTAACAGAACCTGTGCAACTAGACATGGTTTACGGTCTGCTTCATAAAAGAATTCGTGAAAAAGTCCCTCGTGACAAAGTAAAAACTTTTAACGAACTTCTAACTCAAACACGGTTACTCCAAGAAACTTTTGATTATGACACCGAGTCTAAACCAATTAAAGATTCTAAGAAAGTACGCTGTGCTTTTTGTAAAAACATTGGTCACGTAAAAGACGATTGTAGAAAATTAGCTGCGGTAAAAGCAAAAGAAACCGATTCCGACAAAGCTAACTCGCCAAAAACGTCACAAAATTCAAATTTTACAAAATCTCAGTCTGCTAATGCACCGACGCAGAACTCTATTGCATGCTATCGATGTAAAACCCCAGGATACGTTGTAAGCAACTGTCCTAGGTGTTCTAAAAATGCTCAATCAACCTCCTTTTCTTCTTCTAACACATCTGAGTTTCTATTAGCGGAAATTGACAATGACAATCATGTCTTGAAGGTTCAACCTTCACACTCCAAACCTATAGTTCAGATTAATGTTGAAGGCCATCATGGTCATTGTTATTTAGATTCTGGAGCTCAATGTAGTATTGCAGGTTCGATGCTAAGAGACATTCTTTTAGAAGATAAAACGCCTTTCACCACGAGAGTAATGCAAAGGACTCTTGCGGATGGTCGAACAAATTCAGTTAATGTTCTTTTATTTAACGTTTCCATTTTATTACAAAATAGATCACATGCTATCACATTGATTTCTGTACCTGAACACATTCAAAGTAGAACATTGCTAGGTGCCGACTTTCTAAAGAAAGCAAACATAATTTTAGACATACCACGCGACTCTTGGTCTTATGGTGATATATCAGAGTCTCGTTATCCTTTCTCATGTGACCCCCTTCAAGGTAATACCTGTACACTTAACACTATTACTATGGCTCACTTAGAAATTAGAGATGATGAAGGAATTTCTCTTTCTCCTCCCGAAAAGAATACACTTAATATGTTCCTCAAAGAAAATGCGGATGTATTCGAACGAAGTCTTGAATCTACCCCATTTGCTGAACATACGATCACCCTCACAGATGATAATCCCATAGCTGTTCCACCATACAGAATGTCGGATATTAAAAAGGAACAACTACGTCATGAATTAGACCAGCTATTAGAAGATGGTACAATAGAGGAATGCGAGTCCCCATACGCGGCTCCTGTTGTTTTGGTGCCCAAAAAAAACGGCGGTGTTAGACTGACAGTAGATTATCGACGTTTAAACGCTGTGACCCGAGCTGATAAGTACCCTCTTCCCCGAATCGAAGATATTTTACATGCATCCAAAGAAACCAAATTTATGAGTACCCTTGATCTAAAATCTGGTTACCATCAAGTATCGGTGCGCCCTTCTGATCGTGACAAAACTGCTTTTGTCTGTCCTTTTGGCACTTTCCGATATACCAAAATGCCATTTGGTCTCTGTAATAGCCCCTCTACTTTCCAAAGGCTCATAGACAAGTTCCGTTCTGGCTTGCAGAACCTAAATATTTATGCTTATCTGGATGACATAATCATCCTTTCCTCTGCTTTTGAAGACCATCTAAAAGACTTACTTCAAGTATTCGATAGATTAAGGCTCTTCAAGTTATTTTTAAATCGTGAGAAATGCTCATTCGCATGTCAAGAAGTGCATTACTTAGGTCACATAATTTCATCTCAAGGTATTCGCCCAAATGACGATAAAGTTTCAGCCATACTACAGATGCCTCCTCCTACCAATGTGACCCAACTTCTTAGATTTCTCCAAACCTGCTCATGGTTTCGCCGCTTCATTGAGAACTTTTCCCATGTTGCCAAACCATTATCAAATCTGACTAAAAAGAAAACAAAATGGAATTGGGGACAAGAGCAAACCGAGGCTTTCGATCTCCTAAAATCCTTGCTCTGTTCCGCTCCCATTCTAAGACAGGCTGATAGTAGTCTTCCCTATGTCCTTCGAACTGATTCGAGCAGTTATGCTCTGGGGGCATGTTTACTACAGGGGGAGAGTGAAGACGAGAGACCTGTCGAGTATGCTTCTAGACTACTGACACCCGCCGAACAAAATTACAGCACCACCGAGCGTGAGGCTCTTGCAGTTGTTTGGGCTGTCAAACGATTTAGAGGTTATCTAGAAGGCGCTACATGCACAGTACAAAGTGACCATCAAGCATTAAAATGGTTAATGTCTTTGAAGTCACCTACAGGTAGGTTGGCCAGATGGGCCCTAGAGTTAATGCCATTTGATTTAAAGATCGAATACATTAAAGGCAAGAAGAATGTCATTGCTGACACATTATCGAGACCATCTCGTGACGATTCACTAATGGCCTCAGAAATTAACTATGTCACTATAGATTTCCCGACACTTAGCATAGCTGAAGTACGAGCTGAACAATTAGAAGAACCCGATCTTGCCAAGATCATAAACAGTTTAGAAAATCCCTCAGAAGCAAGTGTAGATTTTAAGAAATGGACTGAAAGAGGTTTTCTAATGGTAAATGGAATTTTATATAGATATGCTCCTGAAATCGATGAGGACGAACCTCAGTTAGTTGTAGCCAAATCTCGGATACCACACATCTTGCATGAATACCATGACTCGGAAACGGCAGGACATTATGGTATTGAGAAAACCTACCAACGAATAGCCCGACGCTATTTTTGGGTTGGTATGAGACGAACCATCACCGATCATACACGCAATTGTATTGAATGTCAAAGGTACAAAGTCTCAAATCTTAAGCCCGCAGGTTGTCTTCAAACCCCTGCATACTCTCAAAGATTTGAAGTCCTCTCCATTGATTTGTTTGGGCCTTTGCCCCCCACTCCTCAGGGTTATACCTGGATTTTTGTCATAGAAGACACAGCCACTCGTTGGGTAGAGCTGTTTCCCTTAGAGTCTGCCACTGCTCTTGCCTGCGCAAAGCATTTAATTGATGAAGTAATTTTACGCTATGGAGTTCCCCGTCGAGTTGTTAGCGATAACGGAACCCAATTCGTAAGTGCGGTTATGCAACAGGTAGCACATTGCCTGGGTTTTCAACAAAACCTTATCCCTGTGTATCACCCGGAATCCAACCCGGTCGAAAGGAAAAACAGAGACATTAAGACTCAGTTAGCTATTCTCACGAAGTCTGATCATACGTCGTGGGCGGACAAATTACCTAGTGTGCGTTTCGCGATGAACACCGTGATGTGCGATTCGACTAGTTTTACCCCCGCATATCTTACGTTCGGAAGAGAACTGCGAACTCCAGACGATGTTAACAGAGACTTTCGAGCAATAATAACAAACGAAAATTTTGTAACTCAAATCACGCCTTACTTACAAACTATAAGTGACGTTTTAAGTACCGCGCGCGAAAGACATGAACTATGCCAGGATAGGCGAAATATCTATAAAGACTCTCATCGCCGTTGTGCAACTTTCGTTGTCGGAGATAAAGTGCTAATAGACAGTCACACCCTTAGTGATTCGGCCAAGTCGGTTACTTCAAAGTTCGCGCCCCGACGCGACGGGCCTTATGTGATTACGAAGGTTATCTCTCCTACTACTTACCAAGTTTCACCTGCTGACAACTTAGAGACTTTTGTTGGAAAATATCACGTGTCAGCCCTGACTCCTTACCGTTCGGAGGTCAGTGACCCCACACCACAACCAGTGCATGCGATCCGTAAGAGAGGTCGTCCACCGAAGATGGCTCCTGTAGATCTTACTCCCGCTCCTGTGGAAATCACCGTCGATGAGTATCCCGAAGAGGAACCTCCATCTGTTAGCTTAGCTGCTGACCTACCAGACCTACCGTCTCCAGATGCTGCTAGCAGACGTCAACGAATACGAACCAAGAAGTTGTGTTCTTGTTGTTCAGATTCCATCACCACTCTTGCCCCACACGCGAGACGCCAGTGCGGTGCAAAGGGGGAGGATGTAACACCCACCTAATATCACCATATTGGGCTGCATAGCTCTGACTACCAGAGGCCAGCCTGAGAGAAGAGTGACCGTTGACTTTAGACAGTTGAAATATGAATATATGCTTCTTAACCTACTTCTGTACACGTTGTAACGCTTTTACGTTTTCTCGAATAAAATAGTTTAAATGTTGTTTGATTTTTCACAGTTTTGGTAAATTAGAACCCAGGGAACAAATATTCCCCTTACAAAAATAATTTTTAATAATTACATATAACTATATTAGGTCTGGATCCCGCGTATGAAAAAAAAGTTGATTAATAGCAAGCTGAAAATTTGTTAATAGCTTAAGGGTGTCTAGGCGAATAAACTTTGATATGTGTGAACACTGGAACAGGGGTAGTTTTAATTGTGGAACAGGTTAAAAATTTGGAACGGTCACAGCACGAAAACGGCACATTTATTTTGTCCGACAGAACAGACTTAAACTCTTCGAACAGAGATTAAACTCTCATGCAAAAATCAGACTGCTATTTATCACCAAATGGGCGTTTTAATGAGTGGGACATGTAGAATATGTCAAATGACAGGAATTATGACAGGTAATAAATAGCAGTCTGATTTTTTCATGAGAGTTTAATCTCTGTTCGGAGAGTTTAAGTCTGTTCTGTCGGACAAAATAAATGTGTCGTTTTCGTGCTGTGACCGTTCCAAATTTTTAACCCGATCCACAATTAAAACTACCCCTGTTTCAGTGTTCCCATATATCAAAGTTTATTCGACTAGACACCCTTAAACTATTAACAAATTTTCAGCTTGCTATTAATCAACTTTTTTTTCATACGCGGGATCCAGACCTATATTTTATAATAATTTTAATTTTAAGATAATATAAGTCTTTCTTTAGTCAATTACTGCAAAATAATTTTTCAATTGTTATAAATAAAGGCACTACGATTTAAGAAAAAAGAAACAATTATCTCGGCTTCAGTTAGTTGTAGAAAATTTTTATTTTATTATAAATCTTCGTTTCGTCTTCAGCAATAATAATCTGTAAGTTAGAAACTCATAGGATGTACAAGGCCGCTTCAGCTCTAAATGTTTTTAACGAAATTTGCCCCCTTATTTTCAAACCCAACATTTAGCTCGGCTTCAGTTGGTCGTAGAAATTTTTAATTTTTTTATAAATCTTCGATTCGTTTTCAGCAACAATAATCTAAGTTAAAAACTTATAGGATGTACAGGGCCGCTTCAGCTCTAAATGTTTATAACGAAATCTGTCCCCTTATTTTCAAACCCAAAAATTAGAGGTTTAAAAATGTTTTACGCATTTATTTACATCAGAATATGAAAATATAACTCTTTAGAAAGAGATTGGATGTTTCACCAACTCTCTACGATTTTTTTTCAAAAAGTTATAGCTTTCGACATTTGACCTCTTGGGATAAACAATTTAAAATATCTAAGCAACAAATTCGTTAATCCGGCCTTACAATTTTTTTTATGTTTGGAATTGAAAGATCTTCATTTTAAAGCTTTAAAAAATAAAAAAATTATTAGTGCAATAAATAACGCAATTGTAAAAAACGGCCATTTTGGACTTTTCGCAGGCTGTTTTGCAATAACCAATAAACGAAATTAAACTTACCATAGCTCAAATTGTAGGTTTTCTAATTTACTACAACTTTCTTTTAAAAAGTTGTTCTCTAGAATCAATATCCTAAGCTACAAAATTAAAAATCTTTAAAAATTGCAAATTTAACAAATGTAAATCGCAATAACAAAAAAAGCTCACAATATTTTTGGTCACATTTTAGTAGAAGTTATTCCTGGCATCGTCCTTTACAACACCTGATAGGTTTCAAAAATTCCTGAATTATATCACGTTTTTTTACCCACAGCCTGGGGTATAAGTACACTTTCGCTCTCAGATCATCAACAGGGGCATTTCTTCAGGAATGTCAATCATCCCAAAATCATCGTGGACATTTTGTTTATAGTCCACACTGTGAAGCTGCTCCCGTATGAAAAAAATTTCTGGTTCGGTTTATTTGCTGATCCTGTTCAAAAATGAACCTTTAAACAAATCAGAAGGCCGGGCGAAAATTTTGGATAGAAATTGTTTAAACAATATTTTTAAACAAATTTTAAAGATCGCCTTTTTTGACCCGGAAAATATTTTTTTAGCTTTTCGGATCATTAAACAAAAACGAGTCCCTGTCGTTTTTCTATAGAGGTGCAGTCCAGGGCGCATCTGTTTTGAGATGGACGTTGAGAGGTGACTCAAATTTTTTTGCATAAATTGCTTGAAAATAAATCAAATAATAATATCTGAGTTATCCTCCCTCTCAGAAAGGTCCGGAACATTGTTTAAATAATCAAAATGTCAAAAAATTAAGGAAAAATTCGATTTTTGTTTTCGTTTTTTGATTATAACTGTAAAATTATTCATTTCCGAGAAAAGTTTTACTGACATAAAAGTTGCGTAATTAAATTTTCTACAATATAGAATTGGTAAAACATTTTAAAAATAGTCACCCTTGTTGCAAAATAGCAATAATTGCGAAAAAACAATACAAAAACAAGTATTCGCATTTTACGTTTTTCAACCATTTATGCTATACTTAGGACCTTAATATTTCACCCAGAAAAACTTTATGATACAATAAAACAATACTTTAAATTTAATTAAAATCGGTTTAATAGATTTTGCAAAATAAATTTTGAAATCCAGCTTTCGCAAAAAAATTCATTTTTTCAAAATGTTACAGGACTGAAAATAAAGCAGATAGAAAGTTGAATTTTTTTTTGCTTATAGAAGTGTACGCTTAAAATCGATTAATTACCACGGCGTCAGGAAATTTTTTAAATAAACATTAATTTTTGGTGGTACGCGCAGGACAGCGGTGTTCGATTCACACAAGTTGATTTCCACCAAAATTTCTTCTAACCTTTATCTAATATATTATTTTCTTACTTTATATTTTGTTGTATTTTAATATTTTAATCCCACAAAAATCAAACTAATTTTATTATTGTTTGTGAAATATTGTTTAAACAATTGCATATATTTAAAAATAATAAACTTTTATTCTCTAAGTTAAAATATATAAACAATAAAGTTTTTGCTAATAAAAGTGTTATTTCAAAGGATAAAATATGTGTTTTTATTTTGCAATAAACGAATTTCTTTATTTATACCGAAATTTAATAAAAATTAAAATGTATCAATCATTATCAAAGGTCATTGGAATGCCCAATAAGAGCAAACTATCCGCTGTCCTGCGCGTAGCACCAAAAATGAATGTTTATTTAAAAAAATTCCTGACGCCGTGGTAGTTAATCGATTTTAATTTTGCAAAATTTCAAATGAAAGGTACAGTAAATTTCTATGCGCAAAAAAAATTTCAACTTGTTATCTGCTTTATTTTCAGTCCTGTAACATTTTGAAAAAATGAATTTTTTTGCGAAAGCTGGATTGCAAAATTTATTTTGCAAAATCTATTAAACGGATCTTAATGAAATTTACAGTATTATTTACTGTATCATAAAGTTTTTCTGGGTGAAATATGAAGGTTCTAAGTTTTGCATAAATGGTTGAAACACGTAAAATGCGAATACTTGTTTTTGTATGTTTTTTTCGCAACTATTGCTATTTTGCAACAGGGGTGACTAGTTTTTAAATTCTTAACCAATTCTATATTGTATATTGTAACATTAATTTAAATTCTTAACCAATTCTATATTCTATATTGTAGGAAATTTAATTAGGCAACTTTTATGTCAGCACAACTTTTCTCGTAAATGAATACTTTATAAGTTATAATCAAAAAACGAAGAAAAAAATCGAATTTTTCCTTCATTTTTTGACATTTTGATTATTTAAACAATGTTCCCGACCTTTTTGAGAGGGAGGATAACTCAAATATTATATTTGCGTTATTTTCAAGCAATTTCTGCAAAAAAAATTGAGTCACCTCTCAACGTCCAAATGTGCTAATATTTTTACAGATGAGCCCTGGTCTAGTGATAGCTTTCGAGTTATCAGCGATTTAAAATCTGAAATTGAATGAATAAATTCAGACAATGGTCTTAATTGCTTGTACTGCTCCAACTGATCAATATAGAAAACTGTCATTAATAAAGCATTTAACCCCTTCTGAGACTAGATTATTTAAACAATTTACCAATATCAAAATTGTTATATACAATTTATTAGAAAACAAGACAACAGTAAAAGACAAAATTGAGTAATATCCACTGTAATATTCTAAATATTTTATATTAATTTTTCAGTTTAAAAAATAATATTTTTATCATCCTGTATATTTATAACGTGTAGTTTTATTGTGTGTTAAATGTTTTTAGTTGTTTTTATGTTACTTAACTATTTGTGTTTTTAATCACTAATGATGTATACAGTGTGTAACAAAAATACAGTTCATAAATTAAATCACATATTTTGGGAACAAAAGTAGTTCAAATGAACCTAACTCACCTTAGTACAAATAAACACATAAAAAAGTTACAGCCCTTTGAAGTTACAAAATGAAATTCGATTTTTTCGAATACATCGAAAACTATTGGAGACATTTTATTGAAAATTGACATGTGGCATTCTTATGGCAGGAACATCTTAAAAAAAATTACAGTGAAATTTGTGCACCCCATAAAAATTTTATGGGGATTTTGTTCATCCTCAAACTTTTGTGTACGTCTCAATTAAATTATTATTGTGGTACCATTAGTTAAATTGAATATTACTAAAACTTTTTTGCCTCTAAGTATTTTTTCGATAAGGCAAATTTTATCGAGTTGTCTTATTTTTCAATATGTTTACATACATTTTTTATGGGGGTTTTGTTCTTTTAAACCCCTAAAATGTTTGTGTACGTTCCAATTAAAATATTACTGCCGTACCGTTAGTTAAACACTGTGTTTTTAAAACATTTTTGCCTCCTTGTATTTTTTCGAAAAGGCACCTTTTATCGAGATGGGACTTCTTTTTTAATATGGTTCAAAATATCCCTAAAAATGTAAATGATAAATAAATGTTCATATTATTACCAAGTCCCCATAATCGTACTTAACCATATACAAATATGTGGTGGATTTGACAAATATTCGAAATATCTCGATAAAAAATGATTTTTCGAAAAAGTACTAAGAGGCAAAAAAGTTTTAAAAACATTGTGTTTAACTAATGATACTACAATAATAATTTAATTGGAACGTACACAAAAGTTTGGGGAAGTTTAAAGAACAAAACCCCAATAAAATTTTTATGGGGTGTCTAAATTGCACTCTAATTTTTTCTTAAGATGCTACTGCCATAAGAATGCCACACGTACATTTTTAACAAAAAATCTGCAATAGTTTTCGATATATTCATTTTGTAACTTAAAAGGTCTGTAACTTTTTTTATGTGCACATTTGTACTAAGGTAAGTTAAGTTCAATCGAATTATTTTTGGTCCCAGAATATGTGATTAAATTTATTACCTGTATTTTTGTTACACCCTGTATATTTTTAACTGATAACGTTAGTAATGTTTTGAACAAAAAATATGCAAATTTTTGAAGCTTTAACTGTAAATCTGTAAGTCATCTGTCTTCTAGTATCTTCGTATTTTTATACATAATTTTAATTAGGTTAGGTTAGGTTGGGGTACATTTTCTACGTTACAATCAAGAAATTATCAAATTGAATTTTAATATTATTTTTTAGAAAACATAATATATTTCCATTTTATTTTAGATTGACGATGATGGAAATATTAAGCCAGAAGAATATCGCAAATATATTCAAACACAGCTTGCGGACGTTGAATATCTAGCTGACGTTCAGGACAAAATTATAGCCGGTTGTCTTGCGGATATAAAAAATGCTAGTAAATCAAGCGGTAAATGCAAATCGGACGGAATGGTCTCAGAATTTTGTGTGTTTAAGAATATCCAACTTAATTGCCCTGAAGACCAAATTAAGGATAAGATGTTTTGTGAAAAAATGCGGGAGAGATTAAGGCAAGAAAATGGCCGACCAATGGTTTTGCCGCCTCCTCCACCTCATCCTAAAGCATAATTTGAATGTTCAATCACTATAATTTAGATAACTGACAGTAACAGATTCTTTAAATGGTTATAACATATTTCACATTACTGTATAATCCGGCAATACACTTTATTAAAACTATTCACTATTTGAACCTATTTGTCAATTTTTTTTTCTGACTAACGCGTAAAAAATCTATTTAAAAACATTAGAAATTCAAAGATTTCTTAAGTTTGAAATCAATTCAGAAAAATATTGGATTCAAGTGTGGTGTTTCTGAACAACTTTAGGTTTGCTGACAACATACAGGGTGATTGATTAGTGGGGTCAAGCTCAATAGATCCGCTATAGTAATAGATTGCAATAAAAGTTAATAACAACAATTGTAAGCAACTTTGAGCTTAACATTTCAAAATTAATTAGAATGTTACAGGGTGTTCGATAACATCGTGGCAGAGCAAACTTATGTTTTTTTAAACGGAACACCCTATATTTTGTCTTATATTAGAAATTTTCTTTATTACAAAAATATAAACGTCTGTTATGTTATACAGGGTATTTACAAAGTTATAGCCAATTTTCTATGAAAATCGTAAGAAGTTCAGCGCCCTGTATAAATAAAAATAAGCACAACGGCAATGGTTTATTGATGCAGTATTTTTTTAATTAATGTCAAAATTTTTAAAAAAGATTGACATTGCTAATTTTCTTTATATCGAATACAGGGTGAGTCCAAACGTAAGTACATTATTTTCTCAGTAATTTTAAATGGAACACCGTGTATTTTATATCACTATTGAAAAGTACCATTATCGTTCTTTAATTTGTGTACAACATTACCTATGTCTAAATTTATTAGTTTTCGAGATATTTTCATTGTTCAATGGACCAGTGGCGTGGCGACCAAGATCACCAAAATTTAATATACTGGACTGAATTTTTTGTGGTTACGTTAAGAATGAAGGTTGTAAAATGCCTCCAACAACAAGGTATGAGATGAAAAATAGAATACAAAGCGTATTTCGAAGTGTTAATTTACAAATGATTCGTAATGTAGTAAGTAACTCATTCACTCAACTCATTTTGAACACCTGTAATTAAATATATAAAATATTTTACTAAAACTAGCTTTTAATTTTTTCAAAAATGTTGTATTTTGTGTTTATGTTCTTTTTTGTAAAATTTTTTACTGATAAATTATTTCTCCTTTTTTATTGGTTACATTGTTACATTTATATACAAAAGTAGTTTTTAATTGTGTTCACAAAATGTTGTATTTCGTGTTTGTGTTATTTTTTTTTGTAACATTTATAACTAATAAACTATTTTTCTTTCTTTATTTGTTAGGTTTACATACAAAAGTAGTTTTTAATCGTTTCAAAAATGTTGTGGTTGTGTTTTATTTTGTAAAATTTATTACTAATTAATTAGATAAAAAATGAAGTTATCGCGAAAACTAATAAATTTAGACATAGGGAATATTATACAAAAATTAAAGTACGGTAACGGTACTTTCTGATAGAGACATAAAATACAGGGTGCTCCATTTAAAATTACTGAGAAAATAATGTACTTGTGTTTTGACTCACCCTGTATTCGATTAAAAGAAAATTAGCAATATCAACCATTCTTAAAAATTTTCACAATCAAGAAAAAAATATGGCACCAATAAACCATTGCTGTTGTGCTTATTGAAGTTATACTTCTTTAGGCGGGATTAAAAGTAAAATTTCATAATAGTGCGCGCATGCGCACACAGACAGTATGGCGTTTAGTTATGTATAATTATGTAAATCTTTTTAGTTATGTATAAATATATCAGTGCAAGAAAAGGTGTGAAAAGAATATATTAGTGTTTTTAGTAAATATATTTATTATAATTTTTGTGTCTTTGGATTTGTCTTCCTCAGAAGTAAGACGAGTATTATTAAAACATTTTATTTTATATTTATTATACATCACCTTGCCTGTTTGTTACCGTGAATTGTCATTAGGTACGTTCGAACCGATACAGACACAGTCCTCGTAGCGTATTTGGTATAGCATTCGGCCAGAGGTCGAGAGGTCTTGAGTTCGAATCCAGTGCAATCCTATACTTATTTTTTTAAGCGGTAAGCACAAAATTAGTTTGGTGTTTAAAAAAATTAAAACAAACTGTTTAAAGTATATTTATTTTTAAGAAATCATATAATAGAAGTATAACTTCTTACGTGCGTACAAAGTACACACACATTCTTTTCTTTTATTTATACAGGGAGCTGAACTTGTTACGATTTTCATAGAAAATTGGTTATAACTAGAGAGCGGAATATATGCAAAGTGCATACAGATGCATATATTGCATATTTTCAGACAACAACCACAACATTGAATATTTAAGCTAAACACGATTTATTTTGCATATTTTAAAAATAAATTATATAAAAGTTTAAAATTTTCCTCTCTTAGTTGGAATTTTTTTAACTTCGATATGAACGAGCTCGTTATTTATCTATCTATGGCTCATCTGGACTTTCCAATTACTACCTGAATTTAACAATTATAAGTGTTCCCAGAAAAATATTATTTTATTAGCGTAGCAAGTCGTAGGTACCTACCTGCTTTTAAGGGTCTAATAATTATTTTGTCAGTTTCCAGCCAATATTTGTTTTAAAGTAAACATTGTATCGTATTTAGTGTTTTTGAAGTGATTGGTATATATTAAATTTAAATATGTCTACCATTCAAAAAAGTGCTTAGATATAGTGTTTTCCTGAGTTAAAGCTAAGTGGAGACAAAGTATTTTGCAAGGCCTGTTCCAAAATCGTAAGTTACATTCATTTTCACATTTCATTTTTTAAATGAAGAACTGACAAACAAAAGCATCATGTCCCACAAAAGACATTTTTCTGGAAAGAGTGTTTTTATTCGACAAATTTGCTTTTATTTCTATAAAGACGGACATAGGGAGAAGCATCAAAATACAAAAATCCATCAAATTGTAGACAATTCCGCTTTTTTTCCTCAGCTTAAGTAACGTACTTTGTTCTTTAAGTAACGTACAAATTGCTAAAGAACTTATGTTCATGATAGTTAATTTTATAATTACGTATTTTTTATGGGAAATAAGCCACAATTTTACTAAAAAATGAATTTATTAACGTTTCGAAGCCCAAATCGGGTTTCGTTGTCAAAATACAAAATACTATTAAAATAAAACAAACATGTTGTTGCTAAGTAAAAAAATTCTCCATATATTTTCATTGTTCAATGGACCAGTGGCGTGGCGACCAATATCACCAAAATTTAATATACTGGACTGAATTTTCTTACTTAGCAACAACATGTTTGTTTTATTTTAATAGTAATTTGTATTTTGACAACGAAACCCGATTTGGGCTTCGAAACGTTAATAAATTCATTTTTTAGTAAAATCGTGGCTTATTTCCCATAAAAAATACGTAATTATAAAAATGCCACAAGGAAATAGCTTCAGAACAACATTAAGTTAATTTTAGTTTTTTACCGGATCTAATAAAGTCATTAGAACAAAGGAATTTACAATTAAGTGATTCGGTTAATCTTGTTAACACTTTTTCTGCTCATTGTCAAAAAATTCCCGGAAATACAGGGATTGTAATTAGAAATAAATTAAAAAATGTTTTAGAAAAAAATGAGGGCTTCGATTGTTTGAGGAAAGTTGTACGTATTTTTGAAGGCAACTTTTCTGAAAATCTTACGACTTAATATATTGGTTTATTTTTGAGTATTTTTAATATGCATTTGCATATTTAGACAAATTTAGAAAAAATACCTGCATATTTGTAGTAAAAGTAATGCATATATATGCGCCTATTTTGGTAATGTTTTGTTGCATATATTCCGCTCTCTAGTTATAACTTTGTAAATACCCTGTATATCATAACAGACTTTTATATTTTTGTAATGGAGAAGTTAAGAAGATTTCGAATATAAGATAAAATATAGGGTGTTCCATTTAAAAAAACATAATTTTGGTCTGCCACGATGTTATCAAACACCCTGTAACATTCTAATTTTTTAAAATGTGGAGCTCAAAGTTGCCTACAATTTTTGTTATTAACTTTTATTGCTATCTATTACTATAGCGCATCTATTGAGCTTTGCCCCTCTAATAAATCACCCTGTATGAAGAGTACAGGGGAAAAACAAGGAATGTCACTTTTTCATGAATTTTGGCTTTTCACGCCATGTGGTAGCAAAAACTGAGTACTATCGACTAGACTATCGATTTAGAACAATAACCAGAAAGATCAGTCTAGATAAATTTTTTAAGAATTTGTATCCAGGCGAAGTACCAGGATTTTCCGCACGCCACTGGACAAAAATAAGGAATGTTAGCAGTTTTTTAGTGCATTATTAAATTAATAGTTAATATAGATTAATATTATATGAAGACGATAGCATAAGAATTGCTAGAATTCTGCTAAGAATCTAAGTGGTGATATCATAAGAATTAAACTTTTATTGGTGTTTATCTCATGTATAAAATGAGACATTCCATGTTATTCCTTATTGCAGACCGGGTAGATTATGCCTGTCAAATTCATCAAGATCTTCAGAGCTCTTGTACATGAGTTGGTCTTAAAATTAACTTTTACAAACACAATATAAATATGACCAACTTGGAAATGGACAAAAACATCTCAACTAGTGGCACACAAATTGAACAAGTATATAGGGTGAGGCAGATAACTGGCCTATTAGAAATATCTCGAGAACTAAAAGCAACAGAATCATGAAAATTGGAATAAAGGGTTTTGAGGGATGATCTATTAAATGAAAATATTTTCATCTCTTTGCAACTTCCGGTTATACCAAAAGTTCCTTATAACTTAGTTTTTTAACAATTAAGCACAAATTCAAGCAGTTAGGTGTAGGGAATGTTTAACAAATAAAAAGTACCATAAAATATATTTCATTACAATACTAAAATACAGTGTGTTCCATTTAAGAAAACTCAGAAAATACTCATTCCGAATTTCGACCAACCCTGTATACTAAAATTTAAAAATTTAGCTATACCAATGATTCTTAACAATGGTAGACTATATTAAAAATCATTTGAACGTAGTAGAGTTTTGGTTGTCAAACTACTACCATTCTACAGGGTGTGAATATTGCTACGAAATTAATAAAAAAACGTAATTATCTTTTAAAATACCCTGTACAACATAACAAATCCTCATATTTTAAGAAAGAAGATATCGAAGATAATCCAAAAATGTAAAAATATACAGGGTGTCCCATTTAAAAAAACGAAGTTATAACCGGTATAACCGGTTATAACGGTATAACCGGAAGTTGCAAAGAGTTGAAAATATTTTCATTTAATAGATCATCCTTCAAGACCCCTGTATTCCAATTTTCATGATTCTGTTACCTTTAGTTCTCGAGATATTTCTAATAGGCCAGGTATCTGCCTCACCCTGTATACCTAAAAATATGTGGGCCTATAAAAATCGGTCCAATCCTGGTCGTAGGTCTCTCTCTGATATCACCTTTTGGACTCCATAAGCCCATCTTGGTTTCGGTTTTCCTAGGTTGTATCGCTCAGGGGGCTTTCAAACCAATATTAATTTCGACAGAGAATAGTGTGTCATTCTTTGTACATGTACATACCAAATAAGCTGTTTTTGTTGTGTTCTTCTATGATGGTGGTTGTTCTGTCCATGATTTGTCTTATTCTTTCATTTTTTACGTGCATCATTTTGGATCTACCTGCCGATCTGCACCAAATTTCTATTTTCAGAACTAGGAGTTTTTATTCCGTTCTCAGAGTGTCAGGTTTTGCATCCATAAAGTACAACGCTTTTAGATATACTGTCATATAGTGTGTATATAGTTTATATACTTTTTTTCTGTTCAGAGATAGTTTTGGTTTTTACGAATAAACGTAATTTTAAAATAAAATTGTGGTTTATGATCCAATTTTTCTCCAATTTTTTTCAGATCTCTCACTGTATCTCTCTACCTTTCTCTACGTCATCCTACAGACTTTCTCCTATCTGGTATTTCCCAAAATACATTGTTTCTTATCATCTGCCTATTAGTCTGGGCAGATTATAGGAGAATAGGCCATTTTTGGGAAAAGCTATTTACCAGCAATTTTATTGGTGGAATCGAATCTTAATATTGTTTATATTAATAATATAGGTATGCAAAGTCCGCAGATAGTGAGCTACTTTTTTTATAAACAAAATGGCGCCCAAAAATCGTGTTTTGTTCAATTTTTGCTCTATAACTCCCAAAGATTTTAACTTTACACCAAAAACACCCAAATAAAAATTTACCGTAATTAAATTCTGCATAGAGATGTGTTTTTCACGATTTACTTCGATGAAAATTTTCCCCGGAAAATGCGGGGTTTTCCAACAAAATCTTTAATTTTCAACTAAAATTTTAGATAATTAATTGTTTATCAGTAATGAAATAATTTGGCAGTATAAAAGCTCTTTTTATGTAGATTATAATTCCAGAAGTCGATGGAAATTAAATGAAGAGTTTAGCAACAATTGAATTGTTAATTAAAAATTTCCGATCGCTATAATAGCCGCAATAATTATGAGATCTCACAATAAAACACTGAAAAACGTTTGTTTTCTATACTTCCACAAAATTTATTACAACTATGTTATTACTACAGCTGTTTCGGCAAAGTGCCTTTCTCAAGTGATATATTTTATAATGTGTTTGCCTTTTTAAGTCTTTAACTGAAGAGGTTGAGGAGTGGGGAGCTGTTTGTCTCGAGTTGGTCATTCAGAATTTTATCTGTATTTTTTAATTTATTAATTTCCATTGATTCTAAAAGTGATAGCTTAAGGCCTTTATTTTGAATATGTATACATATTGCAAAAATTGAAAAAAACACGATTTTCGGGCGCCATTTTGTTTATAAAAAAAGTAGCACACTATCTGCGGACTTTGCATACCTATATTATTAATATATACAATCATAAGATTCGATTCCAGCAATAAAATTGCTGGCAGATAACTTTTCCTTGTATTTTGCTAATTAGCCCAGAGTATATACACTGCTCATCTTATTCTATTGGCCTTTATATATCTGACTAGATTTTCCTTTCCGAAGAGAGACTCTATTCGTTTGTCAGAGTGTCTCTGCAGGGGCCATATATCACTCGAAGAATTTTACGTTCTTACACCAGCAATTTGTTTGCTCTATTTAATACTGATCGTATTATGGTCTTATATATCTGGATTAGAAACCTATTGCTGAGTACATTAAACAGAAGCGAATGTTGTGGTTTGGACATATTAATAGAATGAATCCTGAAAGAACAAATAATATTAGAATTGGAAAGTAGAACAAAATGAGAAGGGGAGACTCATAAGGAAATTGATAGGTCTGATCGAATAAATCCGAAATGTATTGAATAATTAAAGAAGATGACAAAAAAAAAGAAATGCATGAAAAAAAATGGATACAGGAAGAACTGGAATCTCAATCCAACGCCCAAAAGAGCAATAGGGTGTGAACAGAAGAAGGAAAATAATAGATTTATTTTCGAAGTGGTAATGGAAACAATAAAATAAACATATTTTCAGTTGAAATTGTGATTCATTCCCATTAAAGATGGTAAATATGATTATTTTGATGGCTGTATAATATATAACAAATACATTTCTACATTTAAATTGAAATACATAAGGAAATCTTTTAAATGAAATAGGGTTCTTTATGCTCCAGAGATCTAAAAATTTTATAAACCCTAATGTATGTGCACCCTTAAACAATACCCTCCAACATCCTGTAGTATCACGAAATTGTCGTCTTTCTCATATATTATTCATCAGCGACTTTATTAAGAACATCACTAAAACACTTGGAGTTAGACATGCCGGACGTAATGTTTTAAGACGCTCTCGCAACCGGAAATAAGTTTTCTTCTTTGTTCACTTCTTCTTTTCCGTTTTGAGGCGAGATGTGTTTAAAACTAAATAGAGGTCTGTAGAGACTTTAGGCTTTCTCGAAATTTGCAAGTCTCACGAAGCATGTTTATTCAAAAACTTGCTGAATTCTCTCCAACGAGACTTACAAATTTGCTTGAGGTGGCATTAAATTTATTAAAAAGGTGAAGTATTTTCTTGTTTCATGATGCTATAAGTAACAACATTTTTAATATTTCAATTAAAAAGTAAAGTTTTTTTATTATTCAAGCTTATCAATATAATATAACTATAATTAATAAACTACATAAATTTAAACTATATAGTGCGGCCGATATGTGAAACAATTGCACATTTAATGATAAAAGCATAAAATTTGGAACACATATACTACACATATAGAGGTTCAAATTTAGATATGAGGCCATCTCAGATTTTGCCTTTTACAAAAATGGCGGGCATTCAAAATGGCGACTATACATATGTGTTTAATAGTACGATAACTCTTAAACGAAAAGTCCGATTACAACCAAATTTAGTATATAGATTCTTTCTTTGATATACAAGATGGATGTGGTGAACCAGAAGAATCGGTTTACCAGAAGTTGTGTTTTTACTGGTTGTTTATGTAAAAATATGTTTTTTTTTTCAATTTTTTTCCCCTGTATATATTAATTTTTCAAAAAGGTAATACCGCAATTGAAAAGAGCGTAAAAATATTTTGTAGAAAATATTTTGAACTTTTTAGTTATGTTAATTAGCATTTAATAAATTCATAACTTATCTTCACATGTGCCATGTGTGGCAGATTCGTGCAAATATTATAAGAATTATTGTGAATTTAATGGTAGAATCATATAATATGGACCACATATACTAAACACATCAAGGTTCAAATTTAGATATAAGGCCATCTCAGATTTTACCTTTTACAAAAATGGCGGGCATTCAAAATGGCGACTATACATATGTGACTAATAGCACGATAACTTTTGAACGAAAAGTCTGATTTCAACCAAATTTGGCATATAGGTTTTTCTTTTGATTTATAAGACTAAGGTCTTGAACTGAAAGAGTCGATTTACCAGATGTTGTGTTTTTCCTAATTTTTATGTAAAAACAATTTTTTTACCAATTATTTCACTCTGTATATATTAATTTTTCAAAAAGGTAATACCGGCGTTGTAAAGAGCGTAAAAATATTTTTTAGCAAATATTTTGAACTTTTTAGTTATGTTAATTACCAATTAATAAATGCATAACTTATCTTCACATGTACCTATGAAGCTTGTGCGGCAGATTCGTGCAAATAATATAAGAATTATTGTTCACTTAATGCTAAAAGCATATAATTTCTACCACATACACTACACATACAAATATTAAAATTTAGATATGAGGCCATCTCAGATTTTTTCTTTTACAAAAATGGCGGGCATTCAAAATGAATCTGCCGCACATTGCTACATGTGAAGATACGTTATGCATTTATTAAAAGGTAATTAACATAACTAAAAAGTTCAAAATCTTTCCTAAAAAATATTTTTACACTCTTTTCAATGGCGGTATTACCTTTTTGAAAAATTAATATATACAGGGTGGAAGAATTGAAAAAAAAAACAACATATTTTTACATAAAAAAACAGTAAAAACACAACTTCTGGTAAACCGATTCTTCCGGTTCAAAACCTAGATCTTATTCATCAAAAAAGGAACCTTGGTGCCAAATTTGGCTGAAATCTTTTCGTTCAAAAGTTATCGTGCTATTAGTCACATATCTACAGCCGCCATTTTGAATGCTCGCCATTTTTGTAAAAGGCAAATTCTGAGATGGCCTCATATCTAAATTTGAACTTTTATATGTGTAGTATATGTGGTCCAAATTATATGCTTCTAGCATTAAATGCATAATAATTCTTATAATATTTGCACGAATCTACCACACATAGGTACATGTGAAGATATGTTATGCATTTATTAAATGGTCATTAACATAACTAAAAAGTTCAAAATATTTCCTAAAACACATTCTTATGCTATTTTCAATGGCGGTATTACCATTTTGAAAAATTTATATATACAGGGTGAAAAAATTGAAAATAAATTATTTACATAATAAAAAATAATTTTACATAAGAAACCAGATAAAACATAACTTCTGGTAAACCGATTCTTCCAGTTCACGATATCGATCTTGTAAATCACAAAAAGAACCTATGTAGCAAATTTGGTTGAGATCGGACATTTCATCCAAAAGATATCGTGCTATTAGTCACATATTATGTATAGTCGCCCATTTTGAATGACCGCCATTTATGTAAAAGGCAAAATCTGAGATGGCCCCATATCTAAATTTGTACCTTTATATGTGCAGTATATATGTGAACCAAATTATATGCTTGTATCATTAAATGTGCAATTCTTAATAATATTTGCACGAATCTGCCGCACTAATATCTTAACTATAAATAATAAACTACACACATCGGCAAAATTAAAGGAACACCTTAAAAATGGGACATGATTGATGCCTTGAATTTCCTAAACTATTTGTCCGATTTTAGTGATTTTTTACTATGTTGTAGCATTATTATGCTGCGAGAATGGTTTGGATGTAGCTCAAAACAACTATTGAGAGCTACTGCCTTAAAAATTAAAATAGCTATGATGATTCCCAAGCTCCGTAGCGGAGACGGCACCTGAAGAAAAAGAGGCATTATTATTTAAGAATATCGGTGTAATAATATTGATGCTAGACAGGTAAACGTCATTTTATACCGGTTGTAACAAGCATACTGCGTTTTTGCCTTAAAGTTCGTAACACCCTGTGGAATACTCTAGCTTATATAAAATAGTATTGAAATTAAAACTCAATTGTAGCCTTAGGCTTTCTTAACATTTTCTTTTTTGATACATTTGCTGATTTTGCATATTAAAAAAGTTAGGTACTTTAACAACTAACCATGTTCTTCACCAATAGTTTATTTCTAACTTATTCTAACTACCTTATTTCTAAATAACTGCGACAAACCTTAAAGAGTAATTCTACATGAAAAATAATGACAGTTTACTTAATAAACATATCGCACCTCGGCAACAACACTGTCATAAGTCGAAATTCAGTGTTTTTTTATGTTTGGTGCATTAAATGGGTATTTTGTTCAACTTTCGTCAGCACCACTGTCGAAAAGATATTTTGTGTTATAAGCGCTAGATGGCGACCTATGTCTGTCATAGCAATAACTATCTTTGTACAACTCTATTCAGCAACACTGTAACAACTCACTTATAACAGTGTTGCAGATATATTTAGATATATTTTTTTCAAATTAAGTGCGCTATACAGTATAAATAAAAGTTATGTCGCCATGTTCTCACGAATTTTTAGGAATGAATTTAATATCTCATTTTTCCATCCTAAAAAAGATCAGTGCGGTACGTGTGAAGAGTATTAAAATGCGAAGGGTAAGATCCCATTACAGGAAAATTATGACCATCATTTAAAGGAAAAAGATCTATCACGTATTGAAAAAGATAAAGATAAGCAAAAAAGCAAATCAGGTGAGTGTATTACTGTCTGTTTTGATTTACAGGCAGTTCTCCAGACACCTTGTGTGGACATCAACTCCTTTTACTGTAAATCAAGGCTAAGTACGTATAACTTTACTATATTTGACTTAGGATTATTAAATGGTCTCTGCTGTGTTTGGCACGAAGGAGAAGATAACCGTGGATCTAACGAGATAGGATCGTGTTTAAACTCATTTCAAAAATTAATGCTCTAATTAAGACCTTCCTGTTGTATTATACTGCGACAATTGCTATGGCCAAAATAAAAACAAATTTATAACCCCGCTACTTCTTTATGCAGTAAAAAACTCGATATTCCTTAGATCACTTTAAAGTTTTTGGTTGTCGGTCATACGCAAAATGAAGGAGACAACAAGCACTCCCTGATTGAAAAGCAGAAGAAACGTGTGCTAAGATCTGGTCCTATTTACATTCCTTCACAGTGGATTCCTGTAATTTCTAACGCAAAAAAAACTGGTATTCCATACAAAATTACAGAAATTAACTTTAAAGATTTTTTTGATGTTAAACATTTGCAGGAGAAAATGGGAACGAATTTTGTTTTAAATTCTGATGGAGAAAAAGTTTTGTGGTCCGACATTGCAACATTACAAGTACTTAGAACTGTTTACCGTTTATTATAAAACTTCCTACAGTGATAGCAACTTCAAAAAAATTGTAATTCGAAAAACAAACAGTAGAAATTCCATTGGCTTAAATCCTGATAATATTGAACAAAACAGCTCAATAACGCACCATTGAAACTTTCCCAAAATAAAATAGTTGCCTTGAGATTTTTATGCAACAAAAATCACATCATTTTAAAATATCATGATTTTTAACGATCTTTAGGATGCAAAATATACCCTCCTTTCAGTTTGTACAAGAGCAACATGCAACAATCATCCAAGAAAGGCGTCAAAAGCCAGTAGTTACTTTAAAATAATGTTAAAATCTAAATAGGTACATGTTTCTAATTAGTATTTTCTAATAGGCAATAAGCAGATTTATTGTATGTTCTTATGTAATTACGTTTGCGCTGTATTCTTTAAATAAATGTATTAAAAAAACTTAACAATCATTGTAAGCTATCATAATTTTCACGTTGAACCGCAATTTCTGTGCAATTTCTAACCACTATGATCAGCAACAGTGACACATTGTTATAATCCATCTTTGGGTTTTCAGCAACACAGACACATTTGTTAATAATTAATAGGTTAGTTTCAAATTTCTACAATATAGAATACTAATTGATAAAATAACCTAAATTAATCGTATTGAAGAAAAAATAACAAAATTATTGTCCAATTTATAGAAATAATCGAATATTAGATAGTAAGGATGATCTTCATACGGGATTTACTTAAAATCCACATTTTTGACTTATGACAATGTTGTTGCCGAGGTGCGATATGTCCGCAAATTCTTCGTTTCCGAGCTACTGGATGTTGAATTTTTTTTTGCAGACTGGCGATTTATTTATTGCTCCAAAACCGGTTGAGATATGCAAATGAAATTTGGTAGGTTTTAAGACGTAATTATTGCGCATTTTCGACATACAATTAAGAATTTTGTATTCACCATTGGCGTGCATACGGGATATATCTAAAATATTTTTACCCGTATGCACGCGAATGGTGAATATAAAATTCTTAATTGTATGTCAAAAAATGCGCAATACTACTTCTTAAAACCTATCAAATTTCATTTGCATATCTCAACCGTTTTTAGAGCAATAAATAAAAGTTTGCAAGAAAAAATTCAACATCCCGTATCTCGGAAAAGGAGCATTTGCGGACTGTTTATAAAGAAAACTGTCATAATTTTTTCATGCAGAATTACTCCTTCAGGTTTGTCGTAATTATTTAGAAACATCCTGTATTGATGAAGAACATGGCTAGTTGTTAAAATATCTAACTTTTTTATTATCCAACATAAGCAAATGAGTAAAATCAATGGAACTAAAAGTGGGAGACGACTCCCTATTTACATTATACTTTGCGGACGACCAAGTTGTTATAGCCCAAGATCAAGATGAAGCTATATGATACGGAAGCTAAATGAACATTACCAACAGGCAGGATTAGTAATAAATATGGACAAGTCAGAATACTTCATGGTGGGAAACGAAGACATTGAAAACCTACCATTGGAACAAGGACATATTGTTGGTGTGAAACAATGCAAATATTTGGGAGCTATATTTAACAAACGAGGAAATAGTGAAGATGAAATACAACACAGAATCAATAAAGGTAGAAGCATCACTCGATCTCTCAATTCAATTTTATGGGACAAATATATAAGTAAGGAAACAAAGAGAAGAATATATAAAAGTATAATGAAGAGCGCTACAATCTACGGTGCAGAAGTTTGGGACATAAGTGCAAGAAATAAAAAGAAGCTACTTAGTACAGAAATGGACTTTTTGAGGAGAATTTGTCAGGTCTCAAGATTAGAACATTAGGGTGGGTCGAAAAACAATAATGTTTCATTTTTTAATCGCTATACCGCGGAAAATTTGCCTTTGGGGTATATAAGTAAAATGAAAAGTAAAATAAAGTTAAATGTTGAACCCCCAGCTAGCGCATCATACTTAAAATTTAGTTTTTTTCAGAAATCAAGACATTTTTCAATTATTTTTACAATCTTTAGCCAATAATATTTAAACGTGCTATAGTGAAAACTATTTAGTTGATAGTTTAAAAAATAGAAAATAAATTTGAAACACACAATACCTTTTAATTTGCGGTAGCGCAAAATACTAAAAAATTGTGAAAATTCACATATTAGCACCTTAAAAGAAGGTGTGGTCTACTATGTTGTGTTGGGTGTTAATAGCACAATCCATTTTTTGTTCTTTAATTTTACACCCCATTTAATTAAAATATAATTATTATAGTGTGTTTAAAGTTATAAAGGATATAAATAAAACAACTTAATAATAACATGTTTAATTGAAACAAAAAAGAAACCAAATTGTAGCCAAACAATGTCTACAAATTAAATGAAATTTCGACTTTAGGAAGAGACTTATACTCATTATTTCTGAGTGGGTACGTTGAATCTGCACTTGCTGTCAAACTTTGGCATCGAAACTCTGGATGCTACGGCAGATCTTATGAAACCATCTCGTTCCTAACCACTAGGAGGACTAGTTAATCGCAATCTTTTGAGTAAAGATGAATAGTATCTTCTAGACAAAAGATGTGCGATAAAGTCAGGCAACTGCCCTGTGGACTTATCTGTTCGAGAACCGGGTCCACTTTCCCACTCTCGATGGTTGACTACAGCTAACAGAGTTTTGAGACTGTATGTAAGTGTGGAAACGTCTTCGGTTGAACATAAATTGTTAGTATCCTTTATTTTTAAATCATACATGCCTGTATGGTTCAAAATAAAGTACAGAAAATACATAACAGATTGATCTGAATACGTTTTTGAGGCTATCAAATCAGCCAGATTTCTACCAGAGAATTTGATTAAAGTAGTTGATCCTGTAATCGAAAGAAATGCATTTTTCCCACCCAGAAAATTTGCTACTGAGGATAATAGTGGATGAAAGGAAACACATAAGACAATTAGGATTCCGAAGAATAATCAAAGCAAGGATGTTAGCTACAGAAACAGAAACAATTAGGGTTTTTCCACCTCCAAAAATCACCTTTCATGCGACTGACACCATCACTGTTACGGAGAGTCCCTGATAATGAAGTTTGGGCTAAAATCACTGCTGGAGAAACACCCCAGGATTGGAACTTTGGAAAATTTCCATGTCATACTCAAGCTGAAACGCTGCGTCAAGTTAGTGACTGACGCATCTAAAAAGTCATCGGTGCTAAGTAATGAGATGGTTTCATAAGATCTGCCGAGCATCCAGAGCTTCAATGCCAAAGTTTGACAGCAAGCGCAGCTTCAACGTACCCACTCAAAAATAGTGAGTAAAAGACTATTTCTAAAGTCAAAATTTCATTTAATTTGTTGACATTGTTTGGCTATAATTTGTTTTTTTTTTGTTTCAATTAAATATGTTATTAAAATTATAAGTTGTTTTATTTATATCCTTTATAACTTTAAACACACTATAATAATTATATTCCAATTAAATGGAGTGTAAAGTAAAAGAACAAAAAATGGATTGTGCTAATAACACCCAACACAACATACTAGACCACACCTTCTTTTAAGGTGCTAATATGTCAATTTTAACAATTTTTGAGTATTTTGCGCTACCGCAAATTAAAAGGTATTGTCTGTTTCAAATTTATTTCCTATTTTTTAAACTATTAACTAAACAGTTTTCACTATAGCACGTTCAAATATTATTGGCTAAAAATTGTAAAAATTATTGAAAAATGTCTTGATTTCTGAAAAAAACTGAATTTTAAGTGTGAAGCGCTAGCTGGGGGTTCAATATATAACTTTATTTTATTTTGCATTTTACTTATATACCCCAAAGGCAAGTTTTCCGCGGTATAGCGATTAAAAACTGAAACATTATTGTTTTTCGACCCACCCTATTAGAACATGTAAGGAATGAAACAATTATAGAACATTCGCACCCTCAGTGCACGACTGCAGTAACTCAAAAATTTTACGAAAATGAAGTAATCATGGAATTCGATTGTAAACATGCTTATCTATCCCCCGTAAAACTTTAGTAACTTTCAAATGCTTAACGGGCTAAATATTACAACAACAACAGTTTAACTTTTTTGCGTTTTTGAATATAAGTTCCGTGCAAAATTGTTGTAACTCTAATGTAACAGAGTTTACAACAGTTTTGCACGGAACATTGCAATGGCTTCGATAACAAGCAATGAAAGGCACGAAAAAAGTAAGATATTTGTTATTATAATATCTATATCCGTGGTGTTTAATTTTAATATACAGCGTGTCTACGTAATCCATAAACGGCCGAGACAATAAAAAAAGATTTACGAGACCAAATTATTCATGTAAATTTTATGTCCTTTGTGTGACATTATATTTTCCATAAGATTTATGCGATGTCGTTTGACCATTTATTTGTTAGATTGGATTAAAAACACAAATTAAGACTAATTATTTACGACCAAAAAGTATTTTTTCTCATGAAAGGAAAAACAGCTATCTTAAAACTTGTGTATTGACAATACTGAAAGGTCAAAAATATCTATTCTCAGAAAACTTGCCAAATAACAGCCAAAAATTCAAATGGCCAAAAAGAAAGATTTGGTATACTTATGACATTCGGGTATGACACCAGAAGCCCACCATAGATTTTATAAAAATATTTTGGCACAAGATGATGTACGAGAAGAGGACAACAACTACGGGGAAAACCTGTCAGTAACGGCCACTAAAAATGAAAGAACTATTGGCCGATATAGAAAGGTGGCCGGTATTGCCAGTTTTTGTAGTTCAGATATACATAATTGGTTTGGGGACTTTTTAAACTGGCTGTTAGTATAGGTGTCCGATGTTGGCAGGTGCCCGGTAACACAGGTTTTACTGTAAAATAAATGTGTCTACACTTTTTACAATTTTCTCCGTGCAAAACTGTTGTAACTTTGAAATTCCTATTTTTTTGCATTAATATTATTTGATTTAAATTTCTATTTTTGGTTAATGTAACATAGGCTGAAAAGCATGCAAAATCATAATTAAATGTTAATTTTTCTTAAAACGTGTGTCTTATTTCACCGATATTAGCACAAAAATAAACAAAATCGTCTTTATCTCGAAACTTACTTATTTTGACTTACTGCAGTCTTGCACCGAGGGTGAGATATGAAGGTAGAAAAAACTATAATAGACGATATTGAAAGGAGACATCTCACATGGTTCGGTCACGTTAATAAAATAATGAATGAGACTCGCTGGCCGAGAAAAATATTAGAGTTGGTCCCACCGGAGAGAAGAAAAATAGGACGACCACGGAGAAGCTGGAGGGACAATATTAAGGAGGCAATGGATTTGAGGCAAGTAGATGAAGGTATGTGTTACGATAGAAAAAGTTGGAAGCTGGGTATGGAGAGGCGGCGACAGCCATAGAAATCTTTTATATATATATAAGCAAATGAGTCAAAAAGAAAATGTTAAGAAAGCCTAAGGCTATAATTAAGTGCTAATTGCAATATTTTATATAGGCTAGAATATTCCACAGGGTGTTCCGAACTTTAGGGAAAAAACACAGTATAATTGTTACACCCGGTATAAAATTACATTTACCTGTGTAGCAACAGCATTACTACACCGATATTCCTAAAGAACAAGGCTAGAGAATGCTAAAATAATCACTCAAATCGAACAATTGGTTTAGGAGATTCGAGACCTTAAACATGTTCCATTTTTAAAGTTCCATATTATATAGTTTATTAAACACACACCGGCAAAATTAAAGGAATGCTGCCAAATATCGAGGAGGATAATCAGTAAATGTCTATAATATCTGTAATTAATTAATATAATATAGAGGCCAAAGAAAACAGTCCACCTCGATATTTGGCAGTAGTTATTAGATTTTAAGGAAATTCCGAAACAGGTCGATTTTTATTTTTATATTGCAATTTTTTGGCATATATTTCATACTAGTAACGTCATCCATCTGAGCGTGATGACGTAATCGATGAATTTTTTTAATATAAATTGGGGTCAGGGTAGGGGGAACAGTAGATCATTTGAAAGGGTGTTGAATTCTCTATTCAGTAATATAAACAGTAATATAATTATTTATACAGGATAACCAAAAAATAATTTTTGAATTAAATTAATTGACGCAAAAAGAAGCATGTATGTAACTTATTTAACGTAAAATATATTGCACTGCTGTCAGCAGTGTATATGTTTCAGTTCAAGTTGATTATCCAGTTGGAGTTGACTCCAACTAGTTGGAGTCGACTCTAACGGCTGGTTTCAGTAAAAGTTGATTATAAATATAAAATGAAGATTTATATTCAACATTTACTAGTAAAAGTAGACTCCAACTAGGAAAAGTATACTCTTCCCAATACCATTTAGTAAAAGTTGATTCTGATTCACACAAACAGCCGATTCTAGAAATTAAATTAATGTTACTGAATATGTTCAAATTAGTCTAGGCTGTATCGTCGTCCCCGTTAGTGAAATTACTCCGATTCGAATTTTTTGCACAAACTTACTCAAAAAGAGGTCCTTATAACAAATCTACTGGGTGCCAGGCAGTACCTTGATCGATAAATTGTTTAAACAATTTTTTTTAGACAAATTCACAAAAATAATTTTTTCACTTCGAACAATTTTTTTTAGATCATTTGAGTTATTCTGAGCAAAAAAAGGTATTTTGTGATTTTTCTCTAAAATTGATTGTTGTCGAGTTATACGCGATTTAAAATTTGAAAAATGCAAAAATAGCCATTTTCAAGGCTTAATAACTCGGTTAAAATCCATTATTATGAAAGTCAGAAAGTGACCAAATCAAAGTTTATAGCCCCCTGTACAAGATCCAGCAGAAATTTTTGTCACTATTTTATTACTAAGCTTTATCTTTAATTATTAACAATGAGCGCTAAGTGCGTATTAGGCGGCCGTCAATGGTGAGTGTTAAAGAGATGCACCATTTGGGCCGTCCAATGGTGAATCTCACTCGCACTCACATTGACGGCCGCCTCAATACGCGCTTAGCGCTCATTGTTGATAATTAGAAATAATATCTTATTAATGAAATAATGACAAAAATTTCTTCAGGATCTTATAGAGGTAGCTTTAATCTTTGATTTTTTTTAGTTTCTGACTTTCATAATATACAGTGAGCACGTAAAGGTTGGAATAAATTCATTTTCTCGAGAATGGACGATTTTAGAAAGAAATCCCGAAACAGGTCAATTTTTATTTTTAAATTACGACTTTTTGGCATATATACCATAGTAGTGACGTCACCCATCTGGTCGTGATGACGTCATCGATGATTTTTTTAAATGGGAATAGGGGTCATGTGATAGCTCATTTGAAAGGTAATTCAATTCTCTATTCAATAATAAAACTAATAACATAATTTTTTATACAGGGTGCCCAAATTTTTGTATTTTTTTGATTAAATTTACTGACATAAAAAGAAGAATGCAAGTATGTAATTTATTTAATTCAAAATACATTTTACTGCTCTCATAAAATGTTTATTTGAAAAATAAACATTGCTTTTCGCTTAAATTAAATGTTCAAACTGTCAAGAGGAAGGTGGGTGGCTGCTTTAATACTGAATTTAAGCAAAATACAATATTTTTATTTGTCAAATACACATTATTTCCGGTTTTCTGATAGGAGTAAAATGTATTATGAGTTAAATAAATTACACACATTCTTCTTTTTGTCAAAAAATTTAATTCAAAAAAAATATTTTTTGGACACCCTGTATAAATAATAATGTTAATGTTTATATTACTGAATAGAAAATTGAATTACCTTTAAAATGAGTTATCACATGACCCCTATTCTCATTTAAAAAAACGTAGATGACGTCATCATCCTAGAAATTAAATGTTACTGGAAATAATTATGTTCAAATTGTGATATTTATATTCTAGGCTGTATCGTCGCCTCCGATAGGTAAATTATTCCAGTTCGATTTTTTTGCACAAACTTACTCAAAAAGAGGTCCTTATAACGAATCCACAGGGTGTCAAATGGTACTGTGGTAGAAAAATTGTTTAAACAATTTTTTTAAACAAACTCACAAAAAAAATTCATTTAGGACAATTTTCTTTACATCATTTGGGTCATTCGGAGCAAGGTCAAAAGACCTCATACTTGTTTAATGTTATATTTATTTCAAAATACGAAAATGACCATTTTCAAGGCTTAATAACTCAGTTAAAAATTATATTAGTCACCGAAAGTGACGAGAAAGTCACCGAAAGTCACGAGAAAATCCGAAAGTCACCAAATAAAATTTTAGCGACTCCCCTACAAGATACTGAAGAACTTTTTGTTATTATTTTATTACTAAGCGGTAATTTTTAATTATTAACAATGAGCGCTAGGAGCGTATTGACGTAGCTATCAATGTGAGTGCGAGTGAGATGCACCACTGCACCATTTTGACATTTAAAAATTCAAACTTCTGTCAAACCACAAAAACACATTTTTTGTAATTTATTGCTTACATGTCATCACCATGACAAGGCGAAAGTTCTTCTCCTTGTGGTGCTTTCTCCTTTAGTGGAGATTAGCGACTACACTGGCAAATCTGTCTCTGTCCAATGCGGCTCTAAACAAAGATGTTGAATCTAGGCCGGTCCAGTCTCTGATATTTCTAAGCCATGAAATCTGGCGCCTACCGGGACCCCGTTTTCCTTCAATCTTACCCTGGATGATCAGTTGCGTGAGGCGGTACTTTTCGTTTCTCATTATGTGTCCCAGGTAGCTAACTTTTCTGACTTTAATGATTTTTAGCAGTTCCCTACCTGTATCTATTCTCCTCAGAACATATTCGTTGGTGGTGTGGGTTGTCCACGGTATTTTCAAGTCACTTCTATAAAGCCAGAGTTCAAAGGCGTCCAACTTGTTCATCAGTATTGTGTTGTGTCCAGGCCTCCGTTCCATACAAAAGTATTGACCACACATAGTAATGCAGAAAACGACATCTAAGGCTGATATTAATGCTACTGTTACAAAATAAGCTTTTCATTTTGATAAACCCCTGTCGGACTACCTGTATTTTCGCTCTTGACTTCTTGTTTATAATCAAGTTGATTGTTGAACCAGCAACCAAGATATTTGTACTGGCTTACGTATTCAAGCTGTTGGTGTTTCACATATTTATTGGAAGAGGTAAATTTTGTTCCTTGATATTTTTATAACTTTGGTTTTCGCAGTATTGATCTTCATCCCCATTTTTTCACAACTCTCAGTATCCCTATCCACCAGTATCTGCAGACTATGGTCCGAATCAGTCATTAATACTGTGTCATCTGCATAGCGGATGTTATTTACTCTCTGACCGTTTATCCTGATTCCTTCTGAAGAGTGCGATAAAGAGTTCGCAAATATTACCTAAGAGTAGACGTTAAAAGTATGGGTGATAGCACACAACCCTGTCTAACACCTCGTTGTATTTCAATTTTCAATTGGCCTTGACGTATTACCATTGGTCTTTACGATTGCTGCCTGATTCCAATAAATAGCCTCTATAATTTTAGAATCTCTTTTGTCGACTCCGATGTTGTTCAATCTTTCTATCAAGGTCTTGTGCGTCACCCTATCGAACGCTTTTTCAAAATCTATGAAACAGATAAAAAGGTCTGCTTGCTTATCTTTGTGCCAGAGTTTGAAGACAGAATATTGCTTTTCGTGTCCCCATACCTTTCCTGAAGCCAAATTGTTCTTGACCGGTGACCTCATCACATTTTTTATAATACAGTATAATCTCGGTTATCCGCCATAAACAGGCCGACGGAAGGGCGAATAAGCAAAAATGGCGGATAATAGGGAGCGTTAAATGAAACACAAGTTGAGCCCTTGATGATTTCCAGTCTCCGATAGGAGTGGCACAAGAAGAAGAAGAAGAGAATCAGTTTAATTTTGACTGACATTGGACATTGTAGATAGAATGATTTAGGATGAACGAAAAAAACTAGCGATTTTCATCTGCCTTGCTGATGTATCTCGTTTTGTTGCTGCCAATACTCGCCATCTTGTAGCAGCATAATATCGACAGCTCTTTCTTCTTGTTGCTCGGAATGCTCGGCTTATTTTATCTCATCTTAAAAAATTTTTACTCATTCTTTAATATTTTCAAAATTATATAAATTTGAAAAAAAAATTATTACTTAAATGGAGCGGCGGATAAAACGGAACGGCGGATAAATGAAGGGCGGATAACCGAGACTCTACTGTATATTCTGTTCTGTATGATACGCAAGAAAAGCTTTAGAATGTTATTTAATAGACTTATAAGGCGGAAGTCCTGGCATAATTTGGCATTCTTCTTTTTAGGTAGTGGTATGAAGACTGATTCAAGCTATATTTTAGGGATAGTCCCTGTATTTTAAACATTATTAAATAGTCCAAGAAGAGGTCTAAGTTTTCTCGTTGATTAACTTCAACAGCTCAGCTGGTTTTTCATCTTTTTCTACAGATTTGTTGTTTTTTAGTTGACGTAGAGCATATTCCAGTTCGGACTTCAGTATTGGAAGACCTTCGTCGTTAGTCTTCCCACATGTTTATTTGTTCTTCAGGGCTTGAAATCACTTTGCCTTCTGCGTTGATTAGATTATTTAGTCCTTTTGAATATGTCGTGCTTGTGAATTTCGGAGTTTCTTATACAGATGGAAGTCATCATGTTTTTTTATATAAGTTTTCGATTTCTTTTGTTCTGTTATCCATTTTTCTTTTGCAATTTTTATTTTTTGTTTAATGGTTCTATTTACTGCTTTGTACATTGCTTTGTGCTGTTTGAATTTTCTTCTTTTATCCATTAAATCCAATATTTCCTCTGTCATCCATCTTTGCTTCCGTGGTCGCTGTTTTTTGAGCATTTCAGTTGCCGTTGCAAGGGCGAGTCTGATTTCCTCCCGAAGGCGAAAGTTAAGGATGTTTAATTATATGAAAGTGTGCTAAAAAACAGTGCGAAAAATTAAAAGCCATTTAAAATACATTGTTACTTCAGACACACTTTAAGCCCTTCATGTACTGCTATCTATATTTACAATTTTCACACAATAAAACCTTTACTTACATAATATGAGATAAAGTAGATAAAAATTATTTTTGTGAATTTAACAAAAATTGGTTAAAAAATTTTTCGACCACGGTACCGCGTGACACCCTGTGTATTTGTTATAAGGATGTATTTCTTTGAGTAAGTTTGTGCAAAAAATCGAATCAGAATAATTAACCTAACGGGGACGACGTTACAGACTCTACTAATAAGTAGGTAAAACGGACAAGACAAAGAAACGCAAACTCATCAAAAATGCACTTGAGATTCTCGTATAATCAACATTTACTGAATCGATCCAGGAAGAGTCAACTCCAACTAGTACAAGTTGATTTAAATTTTTAAAATCAACTTTTACTGCTCGTTTCAGTTGGAGTCGACTCCAACTAGTTGGAGTCGACTCTAACTGAGAATCAACTTGAACTGTAACATATATATTGTCAGAAAGTGGAAAAAAATGTTTATTTCACGAATAAACATTTATTTTCGCTTAAGCTAAGACACAAACAGCCTCCCCCTACTTCTTGGCAGTTTGAACATTTAATTTAAGCAAAAGCAATGTTTATTTGCCAAATAAACATTTTTTTTCTATTTTCTGACAGCAATAGAATATATTTTGAGTTAAATAAATTACATGCATTTTCCTTTTTGTGTCAATTAATTTAATTCAAAAATATTTTTTTGGCCACCCTGTATAAATGACACATTTAATTAATTTAATATTTACACTACTGAATACAGAATTGCACACCCCTTCAAATGAGCTACGACACGACCCCTATTCCCATTTAAAAAAATCATCGATTACATCATCACGCCTAGATGGATGACGTCACTAGTATGAAATATATATCAAAAAATTGTAATTTAAAAATTAAAATCTACCTGTTTCGGCATATCCTTAAAATCTAATAACTACTGCCCAATATCTAGGTGGACTGTTTTCTTTGGCCCACCCCATTTAGAGGTAAAGATAGAAAAACGAATCATCGATGTCATTTAGTTTATCAGGATGACAAGGAGGCCTTTTATCACCGCTGCTATTATTCTGCCTCTTATCATTAGTAAGACCTAAGCTGATGAACTGACAGTTTAAATGAAGACTGTACATGTCAATAATTATTCACCAAGTTGTTACGTAATAGACATCACGGACTTGACTCTTGAGAAAATAAATAAGCTGCTGGTATTTAAAATGAAGGTTCTCAGAATGATACTTGGTCCACAAAGAGATGAATTGACAGGAGAGTGGAGAAGACGTCGAAATGCTGAATTGGTGAATCTGTATGGTACTGAAATCATCGTCAGACTTATAAAAGATAACCGGCTGAGAAGGGGCAGGTCATGTGATCAGATCAGAGGAAGACGTTGTTTTTTGAGAGAAAATAGAAGATTAGTAGGCCGTCCCAGAAAAATATAGAAGGATGATGTTGGAGCCGATTTAAATAGAGATCTGTACATTGTACATACCTTAGGCTGTATCGAAATTTGCGGAAAATTGATCGAAAGTGTCATGAATAAAGCTCGGATTATAGGCAAAATGCCTTTTTTGCCGATTTTGCCTATTATAATTGTTTTTTGCACATTTTGCCTTTTTTCGTAAATTCCGCCTATTTGTGCCTTTTTTAAAATTTCATGGTACTACCCATGATATTATTCTATTACTAAACCATGCTATAATAAAATTTTGGGTCAATAATAAAATATCAATGGTTTGTTTATATAACAGATTTCTAGGAAAATATACCTGATCGAGACTTGAGGGTTAACTATTTCTAAATCCCTAAGCTTTATTAGTTTATTATCAGTTGTACAGTCGGTTACTGTATCAGAGTTTAGTCACAAATTGCTATATCCTAGTTTAGTTTTGTTGCGTATACCGAAAAGCAAAGAACACGTTTTAAAACGTTTTAGACATTAGTGTGAAAAGATGACATCTAAATTAAGGCTATGGATCGCACCTTATTCGGAACTTTCTCTAGAAGGAGATGGAGCATTTTGTAAACCATGCGGCAAATCGGTAAGTTTTAATTTTTCTCTTTTTTTCTCGTCCCACAACATAACTAAATTCTAAAGCGGTTTTAGAATTCTAATTATTTTTTTTTAAATTCTCAGATTTCAAGTAGAAAAGAGTACTTTATTGACCAGCATTGTGGAACCCCACTTCATAAACGTAATTTGGAAAAATTAAATTCCTCTAAGTTAGCCCAAATATCTCTGCGGGATAGTTTAAGCAGTTCAAAAAAAAAAGGAGGAAGACGCATTTAAATTTGATTTATGCCAGATGATGATTGCATCCAACATTCCTCTATATAAAGTTAATAACCCCAGTTTTAAATGCTTTTTCGAAAAATATCTTAATAAATCCTTACTGGACGAGAGTACATTGAGAAAACATACTGTGGAAAAATGTTATGTGGAATGTATTTCAAAAATTAAGCCGGAGTTAGAGGGCAATTTTTTGTATATTATCGTGGATGAAACGACAGATGTATGCGGCAGGTATATAGCTAATTTAATGATTGGAATTTTGAACGAAAACTTTGCGAGAAAACCTTATTTAGTTGCCGTTAAAGAATTGGAAAAAACAAACAATTTAACAATAAGTCGATTTATACAAGATAGTTTAACAAACCTCTTTTTACCCAACCCTATACCAGTGAATAAAATAGTTTTAATGCATTCAGATGCTGCGGCATATATGTTAAAATCTGCTGTTAATTTAAAGATTTTTTATCCTAATTTAATTCGTTGCACTTGTGTAGCCCACGGGGTAAATAGAATTGCTGAAGAAATAAGAAATTTGTTTCCGTTGGTAAATAATTTTATAAATTTTATGAAAAAAGTTTTTGTAAAGGCTCCGTTGAGGGTGCAAATATATAAAGAAAAACTTCCCGGTGTCCCTTAGCCACCTAAACCAGTAATTACAAGGTGGGGAACCTGGCTCGAAGCAGTTTTTTTGCTTTGAACACTGCAATGAAATAGAATTAGTTGTCAGAATTTGATGATGATATTTCCGAAGCCATTCGAGAAGCAAAAAAAAATTAAAAAATCCCAAATTGAAACAGGAACTCGCTTATATCAATGACAATTATAAATTAATAGTTACCACAATTACCTTATTAGAAAACAGGAGATAAATTTATGTGAGTCAGTAAAATTAATAGATAATTTAAAGACGAAAATTAAATCGACACCTGGAAGTAACGGTCAATTAATTTTTAAAAAGATGAAATATGTTTTCGACAAGAATGTAGGTTTTTCGTTTTTATCTAATGTTGCTAAAGTTTGAATGGGACATTTTCCGAGGAATTACAAATTATGCCAGATTTATTATCCGCTCTGAAATATGCTCCAATTACGTCTGTCGATGTCGAAAGTTCGTTTTCAATTTACAAATTAATTTTAAGTGATCGAAGACATAGTTTTAAGACCGAAAATATTGAAAAACATTCAGCTGTTTCTATTAATGATAAAATTTTAAGTGGTTACAATGTTTAATTATTAATTAACAGTTATTTAGTTACTAGTTTATTTATACTAATGTTATGATTATGATGTGTAAATATACCTGCCTTAAGTTAATATTACGTTAATTCACTTTGTACAATAAATAATAAGTTATATTCCTTTATTGCATATATTTTGCCTAAATGTTAATATTCCTGCCTTTTTTAATAAAAATCTTTGCCTGTATAGGTGCCTTTTTCTTCAATTTTTGTTGCCTATAAATCCGAGCTTTAGTCATGAAGCATATATATTCAAAAACTGGCGGAATTCTCTCCGGGACTTAAAAATTTGCCTGAGGCGGCCTTACATTTATTAAAAAGGTAAAATATTTGCTTTGTTTTCATGATGATGGTTTACTATCGTATACACAAATATGGTAGTAACTTAACCGTGTACAATAAATAACAATATTTTTAATACATATTTCAGATACGAAAGGAAGTTGCTTTTTTTAAATTATTCATTACAGTTAATCAGAAATTGATGAGAATATCTGAAGTATTTTATTTGATATCTACTATCTAGGGCCTAGGGTGAATGTTTTGAAATATCTCTGAAATGGATTATAAGAATAATTTTCTTTTATTCTTCTATTTTCTTCGTTATTTTTTCCACCACTTCCGGCCGTTAGCTCTCTTTCTCTCCAATTCTGCACCCCAATACCATTTAAATCTCCTTTAACCCCTTCGCTCCGTCAAATAAATGCATATAGTGGAGTCACTGAAGGTGGATATGAGCTATTACCGCCGATTTCGTTGAACCTCCATCGATTTGCATGAAAATTGGTAAGTAGTTAGAGGATATCTCAAGAAACAAAGGTGACATGGTGCAAACTTGAGCTTTTACCCTGGGGGTGAATACCACCTCTTCTCGTGGGGAAAATTGTTTTATTAAAAATAACCACATAATTCGATATAAGGACAAATTTCAAGCAAAATTTGTTATATAAAGTTATTAAAATAAATCAAACCTTTTTGAGTTATTAAAGAACAAAGATTTTAATTTTTCTTGAGAAAAATGCATGTTTTTAACCAATTTTTCATCAATAACTCAAAAAGTGTAAGTTTTTACAAAAAAGTTATTATTTTCAAAATTGAAGCTAATAAAAAATAAAATAAACCCCTTACTACGAAAACCTTTTAATGTTAACCAAAAGTGAGTTATAGGTAATTGAATTTATATTTTTTTTCGGCGAGTAAAAAACTCTAAGTACTCAAGCTGAAATAACGGAAAATTTATGCATTTTATAACATAAACTTATTAAACATTTGTCAAAGTACTTAAAGATATCTATTAAATGAGTCCCCGAACATGTTGAAAGCGTTAAAATTTATGCTCCAAAATGTTTTCAAAATTTATATTTTAAAAATTTTTCCAAAAAATGTTATGTTTTTTTTTTAAACCTCCGTTCGTGTTTAGGATATCAGATTTATCTAAAAACTGTTTAAAAGTAAATTCAAAGTTCTATTTAAGCCCGTTAAACCTAATCTTTTAAACCCCTTACTTTTTAAAAAATAAAAGGTTAGATGACCCCGGTTGCATGGTTCCCACAGCAAAATTTAAGATTGAAACATTTCTATCTCGGTTATTTTTTACCCTATAGAAATAGTAAAACAGGTAAAATATTTGGCACAGAAAAAACTAAAATTGGTTATACATAATTTTTCACGTATATTGAGTATTTTTGGAGTTATTTTCAAAAGAATATGAGAATTACAATAATTTTAAAAATTATGATTATTATAAAGTATATCCTTTTTTCAAATTATGCATTCTAAACCGGTAAAAATTATCGAAAACATTAATTATGCTAATACAAAGAAGTTCTTGTAAGGATTACTATAAATTTTAATTTTTGTGGAAATGGCGTATGTTTTATTTTTCACTTTTCCTAAAAAAATCGAAACGGTTCTTTTATTTTTATTATAACTTGCTTAATTTTCACGCTATTATCTTGTTCTGAAGCTCATTTGATAGGTATTCCAAAGTACTTTGGCAAATGTTTAGCAGGAATATTTTATACATTGCATCGTTTTCCCGTTATTTAAGCTTGAATACTTAGATTTGAGTACTCGTCGAAAACAATACACATTCAATTGCCAATAACTCACTTTGAACTAACATTAGCTTAGTTCTTTATGTAAGGAATGTATTCAATTTTTTAGTATCTTAAATTTCAGTAATAATAACTTTTTTGTAAGACCATATAGTTTTTGATTTATACGTGAGAAACCGATTTAAATCAGACATTTTTTACGAAAAAATAAAATTTTTGGTCTTAATAATCTTATTTAATAACTCAAAAAGTGTTGATAATTTTGATAACTTTATATAACAAATTTTGCTTATAATTTGTCCCTCTATCGACTTATGGTATTATTTTTAATAAAATAATTTTCACCCCCGAGAAGGGGTGGCATCCACCCCCGGTTTCACCCCTATTCAGCGGTCCCCATAAGCGCGGTCCCCGATTGAGCGGTCTCAATACGGCGGTCCCCGTTTCAGCGGTACCCCGTTTCAGCGGTGCCCGATTCAGCGGTCCCCATAAACGCGGTCCCCAATAGAGCGGTCTCAATAAGAAAATAATAATATGACAATGGTAAGTAATTAGTTTTATTGTAGGATACTATTTTAACCTATTCTTTTTTGAAAATATAGTAATATCTAAGTATCTGGTATATACCTCAATTAATAGGGAAAAAAATCATCGATTTAACGTAAAAATGTTCTACAGGGTTTTCAAAGTTTTAAACGGTAGATGAGGAATAACTGATAATAATTCCGTGAAGACGTAACGCTGTGGCATTTTTTTTAATGCCTTTTTACATTTTGTCACTCTAACTATAAACAGCCGTTTTAAGTGCAACAAACCGGTGTAATATTAGGAAGTTTAAAAATGGGGCGTAGAAAAAGCTCTTTTTGAGTAGTGGTTGTAAAAAAAATGGATTTTACTTACTGTTTTTTTGGTGCGGAAAATATAATTTTCCGCATGCTACTAGAAAAAATATTTTTTTTTACTTCTAACAAATTGATTTTATAAACCCGCTCTCCCTCTTTCGATAGGTACCCGCAGAATCATCCTAAGTAAATTGGTTTATGTAGAATAATGTTATAAATATTTAGCCTCTAGGATATTCTTTTACAATTTTACAAAAACTATTGCATGAATTAATCTAAAAAAATTTTTGCAAATTATTTACTATATTACCCTACTTTTTATGCAATTGCAAAGCTATATATACGGTGATTTTGGGACAATTTATTGTTTATTTTATAAAATTCATTTTTTATTGTTAAAACTACTGTCACAAAGAGGGTCCTGTTTTTACTTATTTTCCTGAACGATGCCTCTCAAACGGCATGCTGCAGAACCAAACGCCGCTGAAACGGGTCGGTGGAATCGAGAACCGCCGAAACGGGGACTGCTGAAATGGGTACCGCTGAACGGGGGACTGCTGAAAAGGGTCGGTGGAATCGACAACCGCTGAAACGGGGACTGTTAAAATGGGGTCTTACCCCACCCCCAGGGTAAAAGCGCAAGTTGGCATCATGTCACCTTTGTTCCTTGAGGTATCCTCTAAATACTCACCAATTTTCATGAAAATCGATGGAGGTTCAACGAAATCGGAGGTGAAAACCTTCAGTGACTGCACCAATACCGCTGACCGGTGCGGCAGTAGTTCTGTAAAACTAAACTTAATACTTCTTGTTCAAGCATTGTTTTTTGTACATGTGTTAAAACCGATTATAATAATTTCGGTATCATTAGTTCGGGTTTATTCATGCAGTGGGTACCAGAGAGGCACTTTTTGGAGTACAGGTACTGATTCAAAGATGCAGGGACGTTAACTGCGACGTATACGCGTCTTTTATTGACTATGAAAAGGCATTTGACAGAGTTCAGCACCAAAATATGATTAACATTTTGAAAGAAGCAGTCTTAGATGATAAAGACCTCAGAATAATTTCACAACTCTACTGGAATCAGACCGCATATATGAAAATTAACGGAGAAGAAACAGATCACATAAAAATACTACGTGGAGTTAGACATGGATGTATCCTATCGTCGTTGTTATTGAATATTTACTCAGAGAGAATTTTTAACGAGGCTCTATACTGGGTAGACCAAGGCATCCTTCTAAATGGAGAAAGTATACAATATTAGATATGCCGACGAACCCATGGTGATATCAGAGAGTTTAGAGGGACTTCAGATATTCCAGAGAAATAAGATTTTTCTCGTGATACATCCCCCTCCAGGCCGAAACCAAATTTTTTGAGTAGTATGGACGTCTATATTAATAACCTATATGTTTCCTGCAACCGATTTTGATGATATACATAGCTATAAACAAATGAAGATAAAAAAACTCTAAATTTCCGCTTTTTTCGTCTATTACTAAAAAGTGAAGCATTTTAAATCAATTTGAGAGTAAGAAACTGATAAATCGTATAAAAAACTTCAACATGGCGTTCGCTGCATATGTCTATCCTTATTTGTTGCTTAGAAAATTGCAGAATAAGTCATAAATTTTGAGATTTTATAAATGTTCATAACTTGTGTAAAAATTAAGTTAGAACTTTCTTATTACACGGAATGCTGAGAATTCTGGTGCTTAAATTATATTTTAAATTTCAAAGCAATTGGTCAAATAGTTTAAAAGTTATTTAATTTGTTTTTCCCAAATTAATTTTTTTGCAACACTATAAGTCAGAAAACGATGAGGTTACAGTAAGACTTTTGACAGTTTATGAAAGAAGAAGATTTATGCTATTAACTTAAATTAAAAAATGACAAAAAACAATTATAAATATTGTAAAATTATTTTGCAAGAACATGTCGATTTTTTGCTTATAAACAATTAGAATAACTTTTTAACCGTTACCCGCAGAAAAATTATTTTTCCATATTTAGAAAGACTAAATTTTTACACACATTTAGAAAGAGAAACAATTGTCCTACGACAATTAGGGACAAAGCTAGCCCCCTTTTTTTTTAATTCACGGCAGCTTTGTTTATAACAATTAAGAAATAAAATTAGCCGCATTTGAAAGAACATACTTCAAAGTTTTAACGTACCAAGTATACAAAAGATTTCCTTTAAAAGAAATCGTCCACAAAGCTTAAAAATGTGGCCCTTAAAATCGACCGTCGTTGAAATTTGGGATAGCGATGAGAGGGGGGAAGGAGCTGTTAACTGTATCTCTGGTTTTCGATTATTTATTTCGTTGTTTCTTTTTTTAATTTGTATGTACTTTTTACGTACATTACGAATATGCTTTATTTAAATAAACTGATTGTTATATACACCATCAAATTTGTTTAAACAATTCTTGTTCAATTTTTTTAATAATATTTTATATAAACTTTTATTGCAAAACGTACATATTAGTTATACAGGGCGTAACAAAAATACAGGTCATAAATTAAATCACATATTCTGGGACCAAAAATAGATCGATTGGTCCTAACTTACCTTAATACAAATGTGCACATAAAAAAAGTTATAGCCCTTTGAAGTTACAAAATGAAAATCGATTTTTTCCAATATATCGAAAACTATTAGAGATTTTTTATTTAAAATGTACATGTATCATTCTTATGACAGGAACATCTTAAAGAAAAATTATAGTGAAGTTTTTGCATCCCACAAAAATTTTATGGGGGTTTTGTTCCCTTAAACCCCCCAAACTTTTGTGTACAATCCAATTAAATTATTATTGTGGTACCATTAGTTAAACTCACTGTTTTTAAAACTTTTTCGCCTCTTAGTATTTTTTCGATAAGGCAGTTTTTATCGAGTTGCGGCTTCTTTTTTAATATGTTTACATAAAAATTTTATGGGGGTTTGTTCCTTTACACTTCCCAAATGTTTGTGTACGTTCCAATTGAACTATTACTGCGGCACCATTAATTAAACACAATGTTTCTAAAACTTTTTTGTCTCTTAGTATTTTTTCGATAAGGCACCTTTTATCAAGATGTGGCCTTTTTTTAATATGGTTCAAAATATGCATAAAAATGTAAATTATAAATAATAAATTTTCATACGATTACCAAGTCTTCATAATCGTACTTAACCATATTATACAAATATGTGGTGGATTTGACGAATATTTAAAATATCTCAATAAAAACTGACTTTTCGAAAAAGTACTAAGAGGCAAAAAATTTTAAAAACATTGTGTTTAACTAATAGTACCACATTAATAATTTAATTGGAACGAACACAAAAGTTTGGGGGTTTAAAGGAACAAAACCCCATAAAATTTTTATGGGGTGTCAAAATTTTACTATAATTTTTTTGTAAGATGCTCCTGCCATAAAAATACCACATGTCTATTTTCAATAAAAAAATCTCTTCTATATATTGGACAAAATCGATTTTCATTTTGTAAATTCAAAGGGCTGTAACTTTTTTTATGTGCATATTTATACTAAGGTAAGTTAGGTTCAATCGAACTATTTTTGGTCCCAGAATATGCGATTAAATTTATGACCTGTATTTTTGTTACACCCTGTAATTTTTATATTACTAATCCTATTCAATTATTCCTAAATCTAAAATTGGCTTATAATATTAAATATTAAATTGAAAATAAACATTCTCAAATAAACTAGGATTTATTTCTTGATAAACTTGCTACTAGATAAACGAAAAATGAAATGTAACAAAACTAGAGAGAGGATAAAAAGAACAAAATTATTTTCAGAAATTTTCTACAATATTGTAATAATTGTATCTTACAACATTGAAAGTTATAATTTTAAGATTGCAAAAAAAACAAAATATATTTCATACATTTTGGTATGATAGCAAGATTATTAAAATAAAATTAAAGGAGGTTTATCTAGGAATACTTGTATTTTTATGAAAAACGTAACAATTATCAGTTACCCATTTATTATAAGTTTTTGTAAAGTCAAGTGCATATGATCCACTTCTATAATTGCCAACAAAGTCATCCTAAAAATATCGTAAAAGAATTTCCAAAAATTGTTTACACAATTTACATAGTTAATTAAATAACCACTTTATTAACAAAAAACATATCCGTAACATACGCAAAGAGTACATGCAGATTAAAAAAAGAAACTCCAAAATAGATAATAGAGAAAGATTGAGGTTTTGATAATCGAAGTCCATAAACTATTTATATCTCTGTACTAACAAGTACTCGGTGCAACCAGTTTTGCAAGAGCAGATAGTTTATTTTAATAAAATACCTGATATAAAGAAGATCTGTTGATCGGATCGGCACTAACGGTTCTTAGCTTAATTTCCAACCCCAATCAATTACGTTTATCTCTTTTTTGGTGGTTCTGTAACTTCAGTTTTCATTCATCTAATAACATTTTTACTAAAAAAATAAAACCTAGTTTATTTGAGATTTTCTGATTTCCATAGACCAATACTATTTTTAGAAACAATCGAATGGGATAATTTGTTTTTTCATACTTTAAATTATTACTAAGTTTAATAAAAAACTATGTATTATTATATTATTCATAAATACGTATATTTTGTGATTAAAATTACTTCAAATATTATTAAAAAAAAAATTGAAAAAAAAATAGTTTAAACAAATTTGATGGTGTATATAACAATTAATTTATTTAAATAATGCATACTCGTACTGTACGCAAAAATTACATACAAATTAAAAAAAGAAACGTCGAAATTCATAGGCGAGAACAAGAGATACAGATAACATTTCCTTCCCCCTTCTCATCGATCTCCCAACTTTCGAGGCCGGCCGATTTTAAGGGTCACATTTTGAAGCTTTGTGGACGATTTGTTTGAAAGTACGTATTTTTTATATTTGGTACATTAAAACTCTGAAGTATGTTCTTTCCAATGTGACTGATTTGATTTCGTAATTGTTATAAAGAAAGCTGCTGTGAATTAAAAAATGGGGGGGGGGCGGCAACTTCGTCCCTAATTGTCCTAGGACAATTTTTTCTTTTTTAAATTTGTATAAAAATTCAGTCTTTCTAAATGTGAAAAAATAATTTTTCTACGGGTAATGGTTAAAAAGGTTTTCTAATTGTTTATAAACAAAAAATCGACATGTTTTTGCAAAATAATTTTGCGATACTTAGAATTATTTCTTGTCATTCTTTTTTAATTAAATTATTGGTATAAATCTTCTTCTTTCATAAACTATCCAAAGTATTACAGTAACTTTATCATTTTCTTACTTATAGTGTTACAAAAAAATTAATTTGGGAAAAACAAATTAAATAACTTTTAAACTATTTGACCAATTGTTATGAAATTTAGTGTGTAATTTAAGCACCAGAAGTCCCAGCATTCCGTGTAATAAGAAGATTCTAAGTTCATTTTTGCATAAGTTATGAATATTTATAAAAACTCAAAATTTATGATTTATTTTGAAATTTTCTAAGCAACCAATAAGGATAGACATATTCAACGGGAGCCATATTGAAGTTTTTTATATGGTTTATGAGTTTATTACTTCCAAATTTGTTTAAAATGCTTAGCCATTTGGCAATAAACGAAAAAAGCGAAAATTTAGCGTTTTTTGATCCTCAATTGTTTATAACTATGTATATCATCAAAATCGGCTGCAGGAAACATATAGGTGATTATTATAGATGTCCACACTACTCAAAAAATTTGGTTTCGGCCTGGAGGGGGTTGTGTCACCAACAGGCTATTTTTTTCCTTATTTCTCTGAACTAAGAGGCTAATGGTTAGAATCAACGAGTACAATCAACAGTTTAGACTAAACATTAATACCCAGGAAACGAAACAAATGATTATCAGCCAGAGCCAGGAGAATATAAACGGGGCTAATCTATACATTAGTGGAACGCAGATAGAGCGCGTAAAACAGTATTGCAACCTGGGGCAATTATAAATGAGTAGTGGAGCAATGTACAGGAAATAAAGTGCCGCATAGGAAAGGCAAGAACGATCTTTAACAAAATAAGCTCCATCTTCAAAAGCCACAACATATCCCTATATACAAAAATAAAACATTTGAGATGTTACGTTTTCTCTGTATTGTTGTATGGAGCAGAGGCATGGACGCTTACAGACACCACTATTAGAAAACTTGGAGCATTGGAGATGTGGCTTTATAGAAGAATGCTGAGAATATCATGGACAGCAAGGATCACGAACAAGGAAGTCCTAGGTAGAATGCAGATGGAACCGGAGATTGTGTTTACCATCAAAAGCATAAAATTGCAGTATCTGGGACACGTTGTGAGAAATCAGCACCGTTGCTCCCTGCTGCATTCCATATTGCAAGGTAAAATCAAAGGTAAGCGGGGATTCGGTAGAAGGAGAATATCATGGCTGCGGATTTTGAGAGCATGGTTTAATAAAAGGTTATGATTGCCAATATGATTTCCAACATCCGAAACGGATAGGAACCAGAAGGAGAAGATAATAATTTTTTCTATGGATGCTATACAATATGCAACTTCTCTCACTAGTTACATACATTCAAAATGAACAATTCCTCATGCAGTTAGAAAAGTCGGCCATTGCAGTGAGAAATATTTTTTCTCACGGGTTCTTCTACGGCCTTCCATACTATGATCACCGTTTTTATGGTAACATGCACAATACAAACACAATTAATGTTGTCAAAAATATGTGTTATAGCAAAACCTACCAGGAATTACTTTTCAAAACTCTTCAAAAATAACTGTTAATTAGAATTTAAAAAATATGGTATGTAAATTTTAAGAATATTAAATAACTACATATATATATTTTATATATATTTTATTTCAAATTATGCATATAATATTCCAAAAAGCACCTGAATTATTTAATTTTGAAGTTTGACCTCTTGAAAAAACCGCATCCATAGAAAAAGTACAGTGTACTACACATGAGAAAATGACCCTCGCCTCGTGCCTCGGCTGGTGTAAACAAACTTCTGCGCTCCTGAGAAATATGTCTTTTTTCTCACTTATTGTTGTACAATATACTATTTCTTCTGAATTTTTGCGAGACGCTCATGTGCCCTGTGCGCACTTTTCAAGAAATTTCATTTAACAATGCAGATAACGCACTTGTGCGCTTTAATACAAATTCGTGTGTTTAGTAAATTAAATACAATTTTTTTGATCAAAACTAAAATTTTATTCATAAAAACAGGAATATAAAAATGTTAAATAAAAGTAGGTATACAAAATATTAATGTTTTGGTAAGGTCTTTTTATATTGATTGCCTAAGCAGAGGCTAGGTTTATCTGGACATTCTTGAAAATGATAAACAATACTTTTACGTATCTTATTTTTATTGCATGTCCGACATTTTTTCTAAGAGTTCTATTCATGTCGAATCGGACAACTGCTCTATTTCGGAAAATTTTCGGAAATGGGCGCTTCGTAAATATAGAGGTTTCTAAACTTTGGTGCGTCCGACAACTAAAGTACCCTTAAAAATTTGTCGGATAATACTACCAGTTAATTTTAAATATTTTTATTAAACAATCCTGCAAAAATCAGCTGTTACGGTATAAATTTTATGAGATACGTAGGCCGCGCAACTGCGCTATACGCATTTTACGAAGAAATGAGAGAGAAAAAGTAGTTCTTAAGATGATCTTGGAAAAAACAAAAGTAATGACGAATACACCGAACAACGAACATTATATAAATAACGTTGAATGACATAGATTTAGAAACAGTAATGAAAGTTTACAAAGAAAATCAAACTGCCGAAATTACTAGAAGAATAAGGTTAGCGAGGGCAGGATTTGGAAAAATGAGTTGGATCTTGAAAAACACTAAAATAGAACAATATTTGAGAACCAGAATTTACGATCAGTGTATCCTCCCTATACTAACGTATGCTTCACAGACGTGGACACTCACCAAGGCCAATATGGATAAAATAGTAAAGGCACAGACAGCGATGGAAAGATCAACGCTCGGGGTGAGGCTCATAGACAAAAAAAAAACAAATACATGGATTAGAAGCAAAACCAAAGTAAAAGACGCAGTAGAACGTGCTGCCAAATTAAAATGGAGCTTCGCAGGACACAATGCCCGACTGAAGGATAAAAGTTGGAATCACGAAATACAACAATGGAGACCGTGGTTAGGAAGAAGAAACAGAGGAAGGCCACAAATGATATGGGCCAATGATATAAAGAAGTTTGGAGGACACAACTGGAAACAGGTGGCGCAAAATAGACAACACTGGATTGAACTGGGGGAGGTCTATGTCCAAAGTTGGATTTTTTTTTGGAGGTCGTCTGACATATGTCTCCGATGGCACTGCAGCCTCGTGGGCTTATTGTGCCAACCATCCTACCTTTTATGTCACTTAATCCACAAGCTTGGTTCCACGTACCAAATTGTACATCCCTAGCATGGTTTGGGTGGCATATTCTGCTGGACTTAATTTTGGTTGTCCATAAATAGCCTGCCTCTTGTGATCCAAAGCCTCACACTCGTACAGTACATGATATTCTGTTTCAGTTCCCCTATTGCACAGTCTGCAAATAAGGTTCCCTTCGTACAACCCAATTCTATTCAGGTGTCCTTTCAGGGCACAGTGACCCGTGAGAAGACCTGTAATTATGCGGAGCTGACTTCTACGTAATTTTATTAGTTCCTCAGCTCTCCGTTTTGAAAGCTCCCTTATTAAGGGCCTCCCGTGTCGCTGACCAGGTACGTTCCCCCAGTATTATTTGTGTTTGTTTTTGACCCATTCCTTGACTTGTCCCCTAATTATTGTTTTAGGTACTCCTAGAGCAGGTTCTGGGACAAAATATGAAGTTGATGAACCGTTCCTTGCAAGCTCATCTGCTTTCTCCTTACCGTCTATCCCGGTGTGTCCTGGCACCCAGAATAAAGTTACACTATTTCTTTCGGCCAGTTCTTCCAGTTCTTGCCGGCATTCCCATACCAGGCTTGACGTCACTTTCGGGCTCATTAGTGCCTTCAGTGATGCTTTGCTGTCTGTGAGTATATTGATCCGTCTATTTTCATAGGCCCTCAAGTTGTTCATTGTGAGACACTGCAGAATTGCTTACATTTCCGCTTGAAACACAGTTGTGTATATTCCTAGTGAGTAACTGAGTCCTACATTCTCTGTTTCACTAAAAATACCGGCTCCAGTGCCTTCATCGGTTTTTGATCCATCCGTATACCAGATCGTTCCCTGATTTTGCTACTGATGCTCTTCCACTCCCTTCGGTCATTGATTTCTATCCCGAAGTTCCTATTAAATGTGTATTTTGGTACCATGTGGTCAGTGTATGTATCAGATATACTTACCCCACCTTGGTTCCAAATCTGATTATGCCCAAGGTTCTCGTATTTATCCCTTGGTTTTCCTTGCAGCCTGTATGCTCCCATCCTCGCTTCCCCTTTGATAAATATATCAAGAGGGGGTAGGTCTAACAGGGTGTCCAGTGCCGCCGTCGGTGTTGTTTTTATTGCTCCCGTTATTCCCAAGCATGCAGGTCTTTGTATCCTGCTTATCTTGTTTATAGCGGTGCTTTGCTGCATCTTTGTCCACCATACCAAGGATGCATATGTTGTCATGGGTCTCACTATCGTTGTATATGTCCAGTACGCCATTCTCGGACAGAGTCCCCATGTTTTTCCATGTGTGCGTCTGGTCAGCATTAATGTCGCCTCCGCTCTTTTAACCCTTAACTGGTGACCATGCGTCTCACAGACTCCTCACGTTTATTAACGCGTCTGCGTTTCTCGCCACAAATACGTAGCAACCTGTAATTCGGTGTACCTTCCTAGCTTTTAGAGTATATTCGAATGTGTTAATGAGGGGTACCTCGCTTGCCCCGTTTTCGAAATATTTACGTCGCGGAGTCTACTAGACGCAAGGTCACCATTAGTGTTACGTTAATATGGATAGTTCTCGTAAAGCTGTAAAAGTATTAGACGATGTTTTCGAAGAAGTGTGCACAAAATTGTATAATGCGGCGAACAGTGACATTACTGATGATGATGTGGAAGAAGGATATTATATAGAAAGTGATGAAATTTGTATAAATTGTACCAGAGTAGAATAGATTTTTAACGTTTTTTGTGATTTGCAGGTTTTGTGCAGAATTGCAATTATGTTGTTTTAAATATTTTTTTATATAAAATGGACCTATTTGTAAACATACGTATATTATATTTGTTTGTATATGTTTAATTTTTTTTTGAATATTACTTTAAAAATTTTGTGTTATAAAACATGTTACCATTTTTTCTGTTTTTGTTATAAGTCCTACAGTTTGATTTTTTTCTTTTTGGCTAAATAAAAATGACATTACAATATTGTTTTATTATTAAAAACTGTTTTATTGCATTTTTTGGGTACCAGCTTGACAAAAACAGCTTTTTTTAGACAGGAGTCTGTTAGACTCATGGTCACCATTTATGTAATTAAAAATAGGGTCACCAGTTAAGGGTTAATTACTCTTTCAAGCTGTCAGTTCCAGGTAAGTTCTGGGTCCAGTATAACCCCTAGATGCTTTACCTCTTTAGACAGCTCCAATTGTTCACCATTAAGGATCAGAGGCCCTAAGTCCTCCAGGTTCCTTCTTCTGGTGAACGCAATTGTGACTGTTTTGGAAGGACTGACTCTCAGCCCTTCTTCCTCAGTCCATTTGGTGACAATATTAAGGGCCTGCTGCATGCGTTCCCTTACTATGTTTTGGAATTTTCCCTGAACAAGGACTACCAAGTCGTCTGCATAGCCCAGGGTTTCATGGCCGTTCAATTCCAGGGACTCGAGCAAATCGTCCATGACAAGGTTCCATATTAGCGGGGACTGCACACCTCCCTGCGGACACCTTCGTCGGACCTGGGCTATAATGCTCTCCCCTAGAATGGGCGTATATACGAGTCTCTGTTGTAGCATGTGGTCTATCCACTTGCAACAAATTTCATCGATCCCTTTTCTCCTCGATGCTCTTGAGATTGTTTCTAAGGATATGTTATTGAACGCTCCTTCTATGTCCAAAAAGGTCGCTAATAGTACCTCTTTGTGCTTGAGAGCATATTCAGCTTTTTCTACAAGCTGATGTAATGCTGTCTCTGTTGACATTCATGCTCTACATGCATACTGGTTCTTATGTATCGGTCTGTTTTCCAATACGCCATCCCGTATATGCCTATCAAGCAGTTTTTCTAGCGTCTTAAGCAGAACAGACATAAGACTTATTGGTCTCAAAAACTTTGCCCCATCCTGTCCAGTTCTTCCAGGTTTTGGTATAAAAGTTACTCTGATCATTCTCCATGCCTTTGGAATATATCCTAGAGCCAAATTGCTCCGAAGCACTGTAGATATTCTATTTGCCAGAAGGTCGGAACCTTTCTGCAATAGTACTGTATAAATCCCATCTAATCCTGGCGATTTATAAGATTTGAATGAGTGTAATGCCCATTTTACTTTTTCCCCAGTTACTACTTTCTTTGCTGCCTGCCATTTCTCCTTGGATGCCCACAGAGGGGTATCTAGTTCTGATTTCTGGCAGTTCTCCAAAGTTAAGTCTGTAACTTGGGAATCGAAGAACTGGACTTTCAGCAGTTCTCTGATAGTTCCTTCCTCTGTTTCTGTGTACCCTCCGTTTTCTGTTTGGAGAGTATATATATCGAACTCTGAGGTTCTTTTGAGAGAATCTTATGGAGTCTGGCGTATTCTGGAGTTCTTTCTATATCCTCACAGTACCTTCTCCATGATTCTCTTTTCTGCTTCCTCAGAGTTTTATTGTACTCAGTTAGGGCCTTTCCGTATTCATCCCAACTGATATTCTTGTTCATTGCGTTGTTGAATTTTTTACGAACTTGCCTTCTTAATTCTTTAAGTTCCTCATTCCACCAGGGCACTTTCCTGTTGGGTTCCTTATTGATTGAAGGACAGTTGTCATTATACGCCGAGATGATTGTGTTTTGCAGCTGCTCCACAACCATTTAGAGGTCTGTTGTATTTCTTATCGTATCCTTAGTCTGTTTTAAACTATATTCCAGGTCTGCTTTATACGCCTCCCAGTTAGTTTTCCTAGCGTTACGATAGGTTTCTAGGGTACATGTTTTTTCCCCTACTTCAAATTGTATGTGTCTGTGATCCGAGCAACTCGCATCATCAGACACATGCCAATTTGTAATTTTATTGCTAACGTAGTTGGTGGCTATCGTTATGTCTATGACCTCCTTTCGAGCACTAGTCACAAAAGTCGGTTTATTACCTGAATTTATTATGTTCAGCTCGTTTTCCATAACAAATTCGAGTATAGATTCACCTCTTACATTCGTGTTCGTACTTCCCCACGTTGTATGGTGTGCATTAGCATCACAGCCGATGATCAGCTGGGTTCTGGATCCCCTGAAGTCTCTGACCAGCTGCTCCACTTCCTTAGTTGGAGGAGAACCAGGTGCATCATATGAAAGATACGCTGATGCGAGCGTAATCGTTCTTGACACCCTTCCCTTCCCTGGCCTTATCTTGACTGCCGTCAAGTCTCTAAAACAAAAATTTGTTAACGGCAGTATGTTAAATTTCTTTTTGATAATAATGCAGGTTCGAGGTACCTCGGAGGTTCTGTCATATATGAGTTCCCCTCCAACTCCCCCTAACCCCATAATATTTCCCCAGTTCACCCAGGGTTCCTGAATAAGGGCCACATCGAATTCCATTTTTGCAGCCGTAAGGGCAGCCGAAGCAGCTTTACTGTGCTGCAAGTTAACTTGGAGGATTCTGATTCTCCCCTCCATCTTTTCCTCCAAGGACTTTAAAGATGACCATTCCGAGTCTGTAATAAGCTTGGAAACGGTTCCTCTCAAGGGCCTGAAGGACACTTCGTCTATAGAGAAGGCCAGGAGTACTTATTCCTTCTCTACTTTTTTGTTTAGAGGGAGCCACCCTCCCACTCTTAGTTCTGGGTTCTGTTGCCCCAGTCGTGTTCGGGTAACTCCCTCTTCCTGTGCCTGGCCTGGTATGAATACAAGAACTTTGGTTCTTTTGGGAAGATCTTTGGATTCGACAGCCGTCAAATCCGCGTTCTCCCACAAACGGCCCAGCCTTTCAATGCACCTACCAGCCAGTTTTTGGTGTGTTCATTAGCGGGGGTAATCCATAAGACGCCTCCGCTAAAGGTAGTTCTGGCGAACTGCAGTGGATTTTTGCTCCCGAAGGAGCTTCGTCCATTGCATCCGCAATCCTACTCTGGATCAGGTCAGCTTGAGCCTGATCCAGTGTTACCTCAGGATGTCGTCGATCTATGATCGCCATCCTGAGTCTTTGTGCGGCCTCTGGATAAGAGTCAGCAGGTCTGGGAGCCTGCTTCGTCTTTTTGGAGACCTGGGGTGGTGTAGCAGAATACTCTCGGGGTCTCTTTTTACCTTCTTTATCGGGTCCTTTGTCTGTCCTGATAGCAGGTCTAGAAGTGCCCACTTTCCTCTGCACCCTTTTCCGTGGTCGTTGTTCCCACGTACCTTCTGCCATTTTTCTTTCCTTTGTCTGTTTCCCCTTCTGAGCCCCAGACAAACGTTTTTTTGTCCGACAGGTCCATTCTTTCAGCCCCTGTCGTGATTGTATCAGCGGTTCCCTGAGTTCCCGCTGATGCTTCACTGCTGTGTTCTATTATCTCCACGACAGTGCTTGAGCTGGAGTACTCGTCCGAGTCCGACATCACTCCAGCCTTTTTTCTTTTATTTGGTTCTTGGTTCATGGTTTATCCCACGACTAGCTAGGGAAGTTTTGTTCACCTGTGGCAGAGCCCCGCATTAACACAGGAAGGCTAACAAAACCAGGGATTCGCCCATTTTCCGGAGTTCGCATAATAGCGGCTTAGCAACCCCTAAGTCCCGTAGGAGCATCCTCTACTACGCCAAACCATCGGCTTATGCTGTTCCACCTTAGCTTGATGGGATTTTTTTTGTGGTTACCTTCCACTTGGCCGGCCGGTTAAGGCAAGCCCCCACACCTGGCAAATATTTCCTCACCAACCACCCATCTACCAGGCACGGTATGATATGATAGCAGTCATTCACGCTCTCATAGAATGGCTCATGTGTCGCACCATTTGGACTGATACCAGGTCATGCCTCCTGCGACACATGGGTCCTCGTTATTCATCCTCTCAAAGCACAGGTCAGCTGCCTCCCCTAAACTGTGCTACCACATGATCCGCGGTGCCTATTCTGTGGAAGCCCACATTATTTAGCAATCTTACCAGCGAGTGTACGAGGAGCGTCATGCCTTCCGACAAGTCCGGAACTTCATGTCGCACCTCCCCCTCTCACTGGCTCACCCTATCAGCCATTGGGACGCGCCAGATGGGTCGTGCCCCGTGGGTTTGTAATCCGCAGGAGGAGGGAACTAATCCCAACTACTGCAGACTACAATCACCGGCTGGCCAAAGTTGGATTACTGAAGACTGAAGAAGAACAAGAACGACTTTTTCCGTGGTCTACCTCCCTTCATTTTATCCCCATCTCCTTCAAAAGTAAGTTTTTTACACAACGTTTCTCTGGCATTCAAGTGATGTGTCCTATCCGCCTGATTCTCTGTGCTTTGACTTTTTGTAAAATTAGGGGTTCCCATACATCTCCATTACCTCTTTATTTGTTCTTCTTCGCCAGTTTCCCTCCGCCGTTCCAATACCACCAAAAATTTGCAGCATCAGCTTCCTTTCCCAGATCTTTGTTATTTAAAGTGCACATTTCACAGGCAAACTGGTCGAATGACTGTTTCAAATATTTGAATTTTTGCTGTCCTACATACAATTTTAGCTTTCAGAATTTTGATAATAAGCCCATTGCTCTACTTCTTTTTAATAGCCTTTTTTCTATTTCTTTTTTCTTCTTCCCCTTTACTCGTTATACCCAAATACTTGAAATGGCTGACATTTTAAATTTTGTAATCCTTTCTTTCCGTTTTAAGCTTGACGAATTTATTGATTTCTGTTACCTTGCCACGCATTTCCGTATATGTACTTTTTTTCGCTTTATTTATATACCACTCAAATTTTCTTGCTTTATTTTCAAAGTTTCTAAACATTTGTTCAAATTATTTTTTTGTTCTTGGTAAGAGGACTACATCATCTGCGTACGCTATATATTGCTGTTTCAAATGGAAAATGGTACCCGTAGTATGGATCTTACTTTCTCTCATTTTTGCCTCCAAGACAAAGTTAAACAGATCGGTAGAAAGTGGATCCCCTTGCCTTAATCCTATTGTAACCGATAACAGATTTGACATACTTCGTTCTATGACCACTGTTAGCCACATTTTTAATAATTTTATCAACTTTTTTCAAATTCCTAAATTTTGTAGAGCTTTATAGAACATCGCATTAATCATTGTAAATTAGTCGACGGATATTAGTACATTGAAAATAATAAGACGAGAACTGGATGATAATGATTATAAAGAATACTTTTAAAGCTTTTTCTACTTTAACGACAAAAAAGCAAGCTCATTAGCAGAACCCAATTCAAAATTATTTTACACACCTTATTTGAAACACTATTTGGTTGAACAATCTCATTTTTGTTGGCAAAAAATATATTAATTTGTCTGGATTAAATTACAGTTATGTTTATCTTAAAAGGGATATGTTACTATCAACATTCACACAGTGTGGCCAAACTGAATTTTATTATTTTGGGTGTAAATTCTCCCACCGATTTCCGAGGGTACTATAACATCTTTGATAATTTTTTGTACACTGTATCCAGTAGCGCTACCCCTCTGTAATTTTCACAGAGTTCTGTCACCTTTCTTATGTGTTGGGTGAATTACGACATTACTCCATCTCTCTGGCATTTTCTTCTCACTGCACACTCTCAGTATCAAATTACATAGCTCTTTTGCAGTATGACCCCCCCTCTTCTTAAAATTTTCGCCAGATCCCATTCTCCCCTGCGCTTTTATCGTTCTTAAGCCATTCTATTGTTTCCTTTATTTCTTGTTCTAGGGAAAAGGCAGTTTATGTTTTATTTGATTCAAAGTTGGACCAATCTCCAGACAGCTATTTCTGCATCTCATGCGTCCTCGGTGAAGCTATGCAGTTACAACTCTAAACCAAATATCAACAGCCTGCCTATTTAAGGGAAATCACCACGAAGCAATGAATCCACCTTTGAGATGCAAAACAGCAACATCTCTCGTAAACCGAGGAAGACGAAAAGACCTAGCCTTAGATAGAACGTTTACTACAATTAAAACAATTAAAATAACGTAAATAAAAATAATACACAATATTTTAAATCCAAGACTTTTTGTTAAGCAACTCCTTTCTGGCTGCATCCCGTATCTCTGGCTTTTACAATGTATAAGATTTTTTGTTCGGTTGGTTTCTCTGCGTCCTTCTAATCGTTATCCTCTGATCAGCCCATAGCCTCATTTGTTTGCATCTTTTCTTCATTAATTAGCAGTTCTTCAACATACTATTGTGCGCATCTGTTGCAGTCCCTCTTTATTTCTACAAAAAATGTTTCTCATCACTTCTTGATAGATATTTTTTATTTGTTTGCTAATGTAATACTTCTCTATTGTTTTTAATTTTCTTTACAAGTATTCTCTCTTTTTTGCCTGCAGATTCTTTTAGCTTCTTTCCTTTTCGTCTCATAGTTTGTAATTGTTTCTTAGAATAAGAATAATATGGTTTTATTTTTTAAATTCCTTCTATAAAATAAATGCCCATCTAACATTATAACTCATATGAGTCTCAGTAATGGGTGCAATTTAATAGCTATTTGTATAACAAGGGAAACAGTACTACTTTTCCTCCCGAGAATGAAGTTTACTGCTCGACGCGTAGCGGAGGGCAGTAATCATTCAAGGGACGAAGAGGCATTTTACTCCCATGTTGTACATATGAATTTTCCACCTTCCTCAGATAACAAGTCATTTTTTCATTTTTAAATTATTTATTTATTTAACTAACACAATTTATTAGAAAACTAAAACTAACAAGTAGGTACAGCAGAACTGTCAACTGTCGAAAATAAAAGTCAAATTATTAATCTAAACATTGTTAAATCAAAATAACAATTTACTGTTTTTTCCATTCTGCAAAATACAGGGTGTTCTATAAATAAACGTTAAAATGTGTAGATACTTACGTAATAGATAATAGAATATTGTATAGGACGTCAAGTTATTTCATCAATGACATAGAATGACGGCACTTTTACTTTTACTCCCTAGGGAGGAAAAGTACGATTTTGCTTCCTACCATCATGTCCGGAAAAGTATACTTTCGGTAGAGGTAGGTGGAAATAGCTATTTGTATAACAAGGGAGGAAAGTGCTACTTTTCCTCCCGAGAATGAAGTTTCCCAGCTAGCAAGATAACGTTACATTAACATCGTTAATTTAACGTTACATTAACGTTACATTTGACAGATTACGTAACATCTGTCAAAAAATGACGTTACTGATACGAAATTTTAATACGTATATTATACGTATGAATTTATTCGTTTCTGAAACGTGGCTCTTTGATAGGTTTTAATGCGTATGAATTTATTCGTCTCTAACACGTGGCTTTTTGGTAGGTATAGACACGTATAAGATCTCGTTTGAGATTGCAGCGCCATCGCGTATTTATTTCGAATCTTTCATTAATACCTAACCCTACATTTCCGTGATTAAAATCGTGTTTGTATGTGTCGAGTTATGTCAAATCGAATTAATATTGTTGTGTGCCTCAATGTGATTTTTGGATAAAGCGTACCTAATAGTAATTTATCGTTTCATTCTTTCCCTAAATAGGATAAACAAAATAGAATTCTATTCAATGACAGTTTAGTTGAAAAACGAAATATTTGGAAATATCTTCTAAAAATGGGGAAGCAGCCTAGTCCTTATATGAAAGTGTGCAGTTTACGAATGAAGATTACTTCAAGGGTATGTTTATATATTGTAATATAAAGTAGCTATTAATAATTTTGTCTCTTTCTCTCACATAAAAGTCAAATATATAATAAATGTTTATTTAAAATATTTAATAAATGTGTCAGCATCATGTATGTTATTTTATTTACACAATAATTTTAAAAGTCCGATTTATAAATATCATTTATACCGAAAATTCTACTAAAAAGTGACGTTTTTGTGACGTTAAAAAGGTTACGTAGAAATAACGTAAAATTGTTACGTAACATCGCTGTGACTTTTATACGTATATTTTAGGTAAATTTTGATGTAACTTTTGACGTAGCTTCTCCCAAAATGTTGACGTTTGTTTGACGTTATATATACGAACACTGTTAGCTGGGTTACTGCCCGACGCGTAGCGGAGGGCAGTAATCATTCAAGGGAGGAAAAGGCACTTTACTCCCATGTTATACATATGGTTTTTCCACCTTCCTCAAATCAATAACAAGTCATTGTTCATTTTTACTCAATTTATTTATGTAACTAACCAACAAAATTTATTAAAACTAAAATTAACAAGTAGGTACAATATAACTGTCAACTGTCAAATATGTCAAATTATTAATGTAAACATTGTTAAATCAAAACAACAGTTTACTCATTTTTACCATTCTGCAAAATACAGGGTGTTTTATAAATAAACGTTAAAATGTATAGATACTTACGTAATAGAAAATAGATATTGTACAGGGCGTCAATAAGTTATATTTCATGAATGACGTCACTTTTACTTTTCCTCCCTAGGGAGGAAAAATATTTTCCTCCCTAGGGAAGAAAAGTACAACTTTGCTCCCTACAATCAGGTCCGGAAAAGCATACTTTCGGTAGAGGTAGGTGGAAAAAGTGTTATTTTAACTGTACCGCTTATACGTTAAAAGTTTTTTACTTTTTCTGCATTATTTAAAAGTCCGTATTCGACTAGCTAAAATAACGTCAAAGAAAAACTTCAAATAACTTCCTATCTCTTATATAAAAGTTTATCGCCAAAGGTGATGGCTCACATTTGTTTTGCGGCTATTTGCGATGGTATATAGAGGGCAGCACTGGCTGGCGAAGCTTACATACAAACCTTGTATAAATAGAGTACGCTGTATAATCGTTTGAAGTGTGTTTAAAGTGGATACGGTTTCAAATGTCCTGGTTTAGCCTCTCGTTGAGGCTGAGGTCACTTCGATGTCAAAGGATTAATTGGATAGATGGTCTGTTGTATAAATATTCTGTCGTTTTTGTACTTTTTATCGAAGTTCTGTTCAACTTTGTAGTTCGCTTTAACAGTAGTGGGTAACTTGCTATTTTATTTGCTGGACTATATCTATTTTACGCGGGAGGTAAACCTTGGCAGTGGTATATATACAGGATGGCCGGACGAAATTGAAACTACAATAAATTTTTTTAAAACCCAGCGACGTGTAAATTTTTGATTAAAGGGGGACACATGTTTCCAGTAATTTTGATTATTTTATAGAATAATTAGCATAACATAAAATATAATATTAAATTTTGTTGCTAGTAGGCCTGGATCCCGCGTACCAAAAAAAGTTTATTGTGTGTATTCATAATCTCCAGGTTATTGTCTAGACAGAATTGGAGTAGTAATTTTCCATTTGTGTTTATTTTTTCCTCCCCATAAGATCCAATGACATTGTTTCATTTTTCAGCTTCTTTCTCTACTCTACTGTTCATGTCTCCTGTGATTATCTGTGAAATTGTGATTAATTTTTTCTGTACAATAATTTATCACTTCTTGTAATTTATCCCAGAACTCGTTCTTTTCGTTTTTTTGCATCTTCATCTGGTCCATAGCATATGATTATGTTCGCATTTATTTCCTCTGTATCCATATCTATGTCTACTCTTAGTAAGCGTTCGTTGTAATATATCTAATTTTTTACTTTGTTGATACTGCCCTTTTTTACCACGCACGCTACTCCTGCCTGAGCTCTCTTCGTTTCTTCCACTTCACTGTATATTAGTAGCATTCCGTTTTCTTAGATTATTGATCCTCTTCCTTTTTTCTTTGTCTCTGTTATAGCTACTATTTCAATGTTTTTTCTCTAATTTCTTCCCCCAGTTATATTTCCTTCCCATTTATAACTCTTACATTCTATGATGCCATTTTCAAAGTTGTTTTGTTCTTTTCTGTGTTTAAGTTGTACTTAAATTTGTTTTTCTTTCCGTTTGTGTTATGATCTTTAAAACTGTTCATGTCCCTGTTCTGTGCCTGTTTTGTTTCTCGGTCCGTCATTTTATTTTCTTCAGCTAGTTTTTTTAACAAGTTGGTTCTGTATTGTATGTTACTTTTTCTATCTGGCTTGTTTTTTGATTCCATTACCACTTATGCCTTCAATAATTATGACACCATAGCCAATTTTTTTCCTTTTCTGATTAGTCTTTTTATCTGCTGCTATCTTCCTAAGATTCCTTTGTGTTTCTATCCCTTTTAGTGTTAGGCCACATTCTATGTATACTCGGTGTTAGGGATGGCGGTTTTTGACAAATACCGGTTTTCGGTTATACCGGTTTTTTTTGCTTACGGTTTAACCTGGCTGTTATAACCGGCCAAAAAAACTGGTTTTTAGAAAAACCGGTTTTTGGTTTTTTTAATCCAATAGGTTATAAAGTTACATTTACAATACACTTTAGTTTACGATACTCCATTCGACTCGATATCAATATGATCAAAATTAGTACTATCGAAAGAACATGTATTACTTTTAACACGTTTGTATATTTGTAGAATAGGTACATTTTAACTCATTTAATACTTCCTGTATGAGTGTAGCGTTTTGAAAACGTAGCGAAATTCTTGGAGATTTGTATTCGTAATCAGCAATTCGATATTCATAGTCAGAGCATTATTTTTGGCAATCAGAAAAGTCATTCACCCACTTTCAATGTCAGGAGTTAAGTGTGAAAAATATATGATGCTTGCGTCTAATTCAACCAGATCACTTCTTATGTAAATATTATGATTACAAATACCTTTTCAAGGAAATATTATAATAAAACTTAATAATTGTTTTTGGCTGATGTGGGATTGCACTTTCAGTTTGCTTCTGTATTTTATAAAATAAAATAAAATTTGAATTATGGTTTTTTTGGAATAATTTCTTGAGAATAATAATTATGATTGGGATCCAAAATAATACCTAACCTAATCCTTATCACCGTAAAAATCTAATAACCGGTTTTTACTATAAAAAGAAAAAACCGGTTATAACCGGGACAAAAAAACAACCGGTAAAACCGGTTATTGTGAAGTAAAAAAACCGGTTTTAGGTTTAAACCGGTAGGTTTTTCCCATCCCTACTCGGTGTGGCTTGTAGTTTATTAATTTACACCGGGCTTTCAGTATTTTCATTTTGTCTTCAAATTTTTTACATTCGATAACACACATTGTCTCATTTATCTTTTGTACTCTAATTACTTCTGATTTTATTCCCATCTGTTTCCCTATGAAATTCTCTACATCGTATTTTAGTGTTGCTCTCTTTTCGTTGTGTCTATTGGTAAAACTCTCATTATTTGAAAAAATTAATAAATATTTTTATAAAATTTAAACGCAGAATGAAAGACTAAATTATTATCGAGGGCCGAAAGTCCCTTAGAATAAATAAAAAGTTTCTTTTGAACGAGATATTTGAAATTAAAAATCACACTACATGTTCTTTTAGTTTTGCATTCCTGTAACTTATTAAAATAAACATTACGAAAGTTTTCAGGGACTTTCGGCCCTCGCTAAGAACGTAATCTTTTATTCTGCGTTTAAATTTTTCAAAAATACTTATTAGTTTTCTCAGAATTCGAAAAAAATGAATCTCATTTAAATAGCATTAGAGCCGAAACTAAGTACACCTTAAGCTGTTAACAAATTTTCAGCTTACTAATAATAAACTTTTTTTTTGTAGGCGGGATCCAGGCCTAGGATAGACAACGGGTATGGTAAATTTCAAATAAATAAGCCTCTGTGACATTAGGGACATGGAACTAATTATCTTCTTACATAAAACAGTAACATTCGATATTAATTTGGTATATTTCTGGTAGTTAACTTTATTGACAGTCGATCAACTAAATGTTTTTGTTTTTATTTTAAGAGGATCGGTACGATTTTTCGGCTGAAGTGCTATTCAAATGGGGATTTATTTTTTTCGAATCCTGAGAAAACTAATAAGTATTTTTAAAAAATTTAAACGCATAATGAAAGATTACGTTATTAGCGAGGGCCAAAAGTCCCTGAGAACTTCTATAATGTTTATTTTAATAAGTTACAGGGGTGAAAAACTAAGAGAAAATTTAGTGTTATTTTTAATTTCAAATATCTTATTCAAAATAAACTTTTTATTTATTCTAAGGGACTTTCGGCCCTCGGTAATAATTTAGTCTTTCATTTTGCGTTTAAATTTTTTAAAAATGTTTATTGGTTTTTTCAGGATTCGAAAAAAATGAACTCAATGTCCGTGGTAATATTTTCCAAATCTATCTTTGTCATACAACGCACTCAGTCGAATAGAATATTGTCAGTCAGACACTGACAATCAGTGACAATTTTAAATAATTATTTGACATGAATCGGGAATATTTTTAGTTGTTAATTAAATAATATTGATATATAGTGTAATTAATAAATAATTGATTTAAGAGGTGAACTTTATAAAAAGTTATTTATTGTGTATTATTTATGGAAGATAGAAGCAGAGAATACATCAAGATATATTCTGCGATCCAAGTATTTTGTTGTTAAAGACGTTCAAAATTGTAAGCGTTCCATAGTAACAACATATTATTAAAATATCACTTTAAAACTTTTCCTATTTTCTCGATTGTGTATTAGTTTTTGTTGTAGGTACATATAAATTATTACAATCACTGAATACATAGCTAATGAAAAAATTATCACATTTATTAACTGAATTAATAATTTGCAATTATACAAAAAATAACAGTTAACCAAGAACATTAAAAAGCCACCTCTTTAAGCTAGTTATGACATTGTCAAGTAGAATGACATTCTAGTAATATGTACATATCCATACCAGTGTAAATTTTACTACACGTAATTTGCCATGTAAAGACAGAAAAGGTAGGGATAGCTGTAAAATATTTGCGAATTATGTACCCATAGCCTTAATGTGTATTGTGTTTGTCCTTATATTAATAGTCTGGCACCAAATAGAAGTCATCGTGTCCTTTTTAATTCTGATGGACAAACTCAACGGTTTCTTATGGACTTTTGGCTGCTGATTATGAATTTCGAGGGTGGATTTCGATCCGAATAGTCAAAAAATTGTTATTAACAATTTAATTGTTTATAAGGCTCTGGCTCATAAACTAAAAGAGATAAGAAAAAATGTTTCAAATAATATTTGTTCCTTAATAAAAAAAGAAGAAAAACACGTTTACTAAAATTAAATCCAACAATTAGAACTCAAGATATTGTAAAATTAGTGCACAATTCAAATTGCAAAATAAATATTATTCGAAGCTTTATCGATTGTAACTCGGCTTCAACTCTTGCAAATGAGCCATAGAAGATCTTATTTTAAAGCTTAATTAATAGGTTTCCAAAAAAAGTGTGTTAAATTACTCTATCTTTATTTGTTTTAAATACCCGTTTGAAGATATAATTTTCTTAAAAAAATTGTACATTAATTTGTTTATAAGAATTTCAAGCAAATTTTAGCTACAAACATTTATACCTTCTTCTTCTTCAGGTGCCATCTCCGCTACGGAGGTTGGCAATCATCATAGCTATTTTAATTTTTGAGGCAGTAGCTCTAAATAGTTGTTTTGAGCTGCATCCAAACCATTCTCTCAGGTTCTTCAGCCATGAAATTCGTCTTCTGCCGATGCTTCTTCTGCCATCTATCTTTCCCTGCATTATGAGTCGCAGGATGCCATACTTCTCGCCCCGCATCACATGTCCGAGGTACTGTAGTTTTCTTTCTTTAATTGTCAGTTCAACTTCCTTCTCTTTACCTATTCTTCTCAGTACTTCATTGTTCGTAACTCTATCTACCCAGGAAACCCTCATAATTCTTCTATACGTCCACATTTCAAAGGCGTTAAGTCGTCTCATTGTCTCTACATTTAACGTCCATGATTCCAGTCCATAGTATAGTACACTATATTTATACCTTAATTAACCATAATGATAAAACAACTCAAAAGGAAAAATTTGAGCTTAGGAAAAATGTTCGTAAGTTTATTTTTGGCCAAGATATCGATATTTAAATGGCGCGCTATGAGGCGCAAGATCGGCTCACCGCGTAAAGATTCACGGACTAACTTCTCGATGCAAATTATAATTTCTATGTATATACGTTATCTTCATTTTTCATTTTCGAAGATCCTAATAAAATTTTATAATATAATTCTTATAATTAAATCATTATACCGCCGGTCTGGAATAAGAAAAACGTAACTGCAAATTTTGCCAATTCCTGTTTATTGCGTAACTAACTTCTAAAATACTGTATACAGATGATACAAAAGCGACCGAACTGTAAGTATGTGCTCAGCCACCACAGGGTAGTTGCCTCGTTATTGAAATACGCTCCATTTTAGAACTTGTTTTAGATGAAGAATGACGCAACTGTAAATAGGGTTGAAAATGGCAGGGCTAAATTAAGACAATGAAATTCGTACCAACAGGGATGAAAATAAGAGCCATCGCTGTAAGAATAAACGGCATAAAAATATTTAAAAAAAAATTATAGGGAAAAATTTTCAGATCAAGAATGACGCAACTGTAGATGGGGTTGAAAGTGAGGAGAATAAATTATAATAATGAAATTCGCACCAATGGGGATGATACTTAAAGCCATCATTTTAAGAATAAACGTCATACCGATGCTTCGGACGGTTACTCTCTATGTAATAACTATTTTAAATATTTAAAAAATTTTAAATGAAGAATGACGCAACTGTAAAAACGGTTGAAATGGGGGGATTAAATTAAGATAATGAAATTCAAACAATTTGGCACAAAAATAAAAGCCATCATTATAACAATAAACGCCATATAATACCTATGCTCTTGGACGATTACTCCTCATTTAATCTCTACTTTAAATATTTTAAAACCGTTTTTTTGCTCTCCTGAGAAATTTGGCTTTTTGCAGTTACGTCATTCTTATTCCGGACCGGCGATACTTTACCTCGTATCACCTTTCATTCTATTTATTTGTCTTCTAGTTTTTGTACTAAATGAAAAAAAAAAAACATTAAAAATTAATATTTTAGAAGTACAGTGGAACCCCGATAAGTCGGCCCCCGATAACCCGGAACTCCGGCTAACCCGGACCGATTTTTATCAGACAAACATTTCAACAATAAAAATGTATTGCTGTTACAAAATCTCGTGAACCTAATTCATTCATTTGGTGACGTCAATATACGAACGAAACGATTGATGAATCCGACATTACTGAAAATATCAGGGTGCAGATGGGACCCTGTCGCGCAATTCGCAGCAAATAAAATAGTCGTATGTTTTTGGCTTCATTTTATTTCGGTTATACATACGCTTTTTCAAGGTTCACGAGGTTTTGTACCAACTCTATGTAATATAATATTTGAGAGATAATGGAACCGGATTGAACTACATATAACATAGTAAAAATGACTCATGGTACACCACATTCATTGTCGAAAACAACATGCACCTGTATTATCCTTTATTTTTTTGAAACTGTCTGTGTTAGCATTGTTTAGAAAAGACTATTAAAATTCTTTTTTTAACAATGGTCTTAGTCATCACTAGAGACTGGAAAATATGCACTAAAAAATGTCTAAAATATGCATGCAATATGCATTTTAAAACAAGCTGAATATGCACAATTAACATGCAAATATGCATTTATATATGCACTTATTTTTATATGAATAATTTTATGGTTTACGTTAAATACATAAATAAATAAAAAATAATAAAAATAAATAAATAGGTTTGAATTTAAACCAAATTGTATTATTATTTCTTAATATATTTTTTTAACTTCAGGTTTTGTGACAAATAAAACGGCAAAATATTTTATTTTGACCACAAGATAAATAAGAGTACAATAAAATAAATGTACATATTTTTATTGTTACAATATTGATTCATATTTTCTAAACTAATATTATAAAAAGAGTACAATAAAACAAATTTACATATTTTTATTGTTACAATAAATAATCATATATTGATTCATATTTTCTAAACTAATATTATGTCTTCTATCTGTTAATATTTGTTTATAGGCAGAAAAAGATCTCTCAACGTCACAAGATGTAATTGGGGCATATTTAAACTTTGCTATTAGAGACGGATCCATATTAATATTTTCATCGAAGTTTCCAAAATTGATTATATTATTTATTGAACGCAATAAAGTGAAACCCTCATTTTTGTTTAAAACGTCATCAAGTTTATCTTTAATTTTTACTCCAATTTCCCCATTCAGATTTGTTATTTTCTGTTTAACCGAATCAATAATAGACATACTATTGTGAAGACATAAATTTTGAGCCTCTAATTTTGTAATTGAACTTTCAATGATATCGAAATTCGATTTTATATACAACAATTGATTTTTAATAGACTTTTCTTTAAAAATATTTTGACAGTTATCAATAGCGGTACAAGTCGGATCAAAACTTGAAATAACGCTTTTGATGTCGTCGTAGTGTTCAGATAAAAATATAGCACTTTTAAGCCAAGTTCCCCATCTGGTTAATACTGGTTCTGGTGGTAAAGGAATATCGGGAAGCATCTCCCTATATACCTGTACACGTAGTGGTGCTTTCAGAAATACTTTTTTTACATTATTTATTAAGGTGTTTACATTGGGAAATTCAATTCTAACTTTCTCTGCAACTCTGTTTAGGCCGTGCGCCAAACATGTACAGTGAATTAAATTAGGGAAAAAGATTTTAAGATTGGATGCAGCTTTCATCATATATGAGGCGGCATCACTAAGCATTAATAATATTTTTTCAAATGGTACTTGATCAGGTAAAAAAAAATTTGTTAGGGATTCGTTAACAAATCTAGCTATTGTAGCATAGTTTGTTTTTTCCAAACATTTTACACTAATTAAGTATGAGTTTTTAAAATCGCCAGAGTCGTTAAGAACTCCAACAATTAGATTCGCAATTTGTCGACCCTTTGTATCCGTTGTTTCGTCGACGGAAATCCAAAGATATTCGGCTTTTAACTGATTTTTAATACTCGTCATCACATCTTTGTAACATGCACTGACATATTTTTTCCGAAGAGTTGAAGAACTTGGTATTTGAGCTGGTTTATCTTTAATCTTGCAATAAGTTTTTAAAAAGTTTTGACACGATTTATGTTCTAACTTGTGCAGAGGGATATTGCAGTTCAAAAAAAAATGGCATAAATCCTTTGCAAAGGTTTCTTGCCCAACTGACGTATTCTGAATCTGCAAACTGTTCTGTAGAATCTGCTGGCGAGGTTTATTATCATTTTTTGATAGCTTAGTTTGGTGAAGTGAAGTTTTTATGTGTTGAACTACTTGGAATTTCTTTTGACATGGAATCTGGAATATAATGATAATGATGTTTTAGATGTTTTCGTAAATAGATACCTACATTAAAATGATCAAACTTTTTAAACCTCCCCCAATTTTTTTTTATTTCTCAAAGTGAAATTGAAATCGTCAAACAATAAAGTACAGTCAGTGTACCGTAGTATACAGGGTGGGCCACTCTCAACACCTCGCTCTGTATAAGCCAAACCGTTGCGAACTTTAAAAAGCAGTTTTTGAAGAAATGGGACGGTTTGTCATTTTAGAATAGACAGACACATAGATGTGCAAAGAAGTTTGATAAGTTTAAAAATCTATTGAAGTGGAGAACTTACCTTTTTATCACAAATGGTGCAAAACATACTTTCACTGTCGATAACTTTTAGATGATTGTTACTTCCAATCCAACTTCTGAGAAGACTTGATTTTTCCCTTGCTACTTTAGGCATTTTCACAATAATAATAAAATGATTTTTTTACACAGTATAGTCAATAACTTGCAATCACAAAAGTTGAATAATCGGCGATTGATTTAAGACTAACCATTCATAAAATAAAATAATATATCCTACCCTTAAAATGCTTAAAATTTCGTTTTGGTTGGTTTTCCCAGAATAATTCATAGTTGGCCGACACCAGCAGAAAGTACAGGTAATATTTGTAATGTTATTCAAAATATAATCGGTATTTACTTAGGTAATTTGTAAATTCTGAGAAGTCTATAAATCTTAAATATCCGGATAATGATACCTGCAGCTATAAATAACGCCCATTATGTTTATGGGTACAACAACAAAGGAGCTTAACAGCAAAATATTTACTTTCACATTTTATTTTAATGGATGTTGATGTTACTAATATATACCTTATTTTTAAATGGGGTAGAGTAAATTCCCATCAAAATATGCATTTATATGCTCTTAAATCTCCAAATATGCAAGGCATATGCATTTATGAAAAACATGAGAAATATGCAGCATATATATGCATATGCATTTTGCATATAATCCAGTCTTTAGTCATCACTTTTATTAAATAACATAACATCAGAGACGGTATTATGTGTAGTAAAGTCGTATTATTGTTCGCTTCCGTTTTGTAATCGTTCGTAAATTTATTCAGATTTTGTGTTTGCGTGTCTTTTGTCTATAAGGGCAACAAAACGTAAAAATGTTGTAGTGACAATGGAAAAGAAACTAGAAGCATTAAGTAGAATTGATAAAGGTGAATCTTGCAGCATTATATTATGGTGTCGGTACATCTACAGTATCGGATTGGAAGAAAAATAGAACTAAAATCGAAGAATTTTTTTTTCAAAATGATAACAAAAGACAGTTTAATCGGTGCAAAGCTAATAAAGCTAAGAATGAGACTTTTGACGACGCTTTGTATGTGTGGTTTTGTGTGGAATGCGAACTTGGTTTACCAGTGTCTGTGTGACAATTATAACGGAGTTTATCTGTAAGCATACCATATTTTATTAATTTTTACCATTTTCTCCGGCTAACCCGGATTTTCGATAACCCGGATCGGCCGCGGTCCCAATTAATCCGAGTTAACGGGGTTCCACTGTATAACTAAAAAGTAAGCAATGCATACAGGCAATCTAAGCTTTTTTACATCTGCATAAGTTCTTAGAGCAATTTTTACAGTTATATGGTGGTACTAAGTCTGTTCTTGTAGGCAGTAAAACTAAAACTTTTTGGGGCTTCAGAGTCTAATTATCTATCTATATGATATCCATATAAAGTGGATCTAGTTCTTTTGCAGCATCATCAAGGCCCGTCAATTGTGTGTATGCCGCCACATCATAAATTCTCGTTTTATGTGCAATGATGATGCTGCAAAAGAACTCGATCCATTTTTATATGGATATCATAGATTAGTTCATTTGCATGAGTAGAAGCCGAGTTACGATCAATAAAGCATCGAAAAATACTTACTTGACTGTGAGCGGATCATGCGCCTCATAGCGCGCCATTAAATTATCGTTATCTTGGCCAAAAAATAAACTTACGAACATTTTCCTAAGCTAAAATTGTTCCTTTTGAGTTGTTTTATCATTAGTGTTAATTAAAGTATAAATGTTTATAGCTCAAATTTGCTTGAAATCCTTATAAACAAATTAATGAACAATTTTTTTAAGAAAATTATTACTTAAAAACGGTATAACTTTAAAACGAATGAAGATAAAGTAATTTAAGAAACATTTTTTAAAAGCCTGTTAATTAAGCTTAAAAATGAGACCTTCTAAGGCTTATTTTCATGTGTAGAAGCCAAGTTACGATCGATAAAGCTTCGAAAAATACTTATTTTGCAATTTGAAATTAGCATTGTGCACTAATTTTACAAAATCTTGAGTTCTAATAGGGAACTTGCACATAAAAATATTTTTGCATAAAATTGTTATTTAATGTTTAGAAATATTATGTTTAAAATATTACGTCTTAATAATTAATAGTTTACGTACAATAGCTGATAATAGTTGCGCGTCCAAATTTACCATTTCGAACAACTTCAAAAGCGCGAGCTGGGGTCTGACGTCACCAACCATTATGTTTGCCAGTGTTCTCGTTTGGCTAGTGCCAGACGTGCACTGTGAAGACAATATTTGAAATTTTAAAGATCATTTATTTATAATATTGTATTTAGTTTACGGAAATACATTTTTATTTTACAACTTATGTATCTCAAATGCCAAATTACATTATAAAGTTATGTAAGTACATACATACAGTTGAGTCTGCGAATCTTTACCCGTACGTCATCACTTAAAGCATACGAAATACGTCGATGATAAGTCGGAAATTGAAATTTACTAAACGCAACAGCAAGTGACAGTAAGTGACTTGCTGTTGCGTTTAGTAAATTTCAATTTCCGACTTATCATCGACGTATTTCGTATGCTTTAAATGATGACGCACGGGTAAAGATTCGCGGACTCAACTGTAGATACTACTAAAAAATTACGTATAACAAGAAGGAATGTTTTAATAAAATATATGAATAGGCATATATATAGTTTAAAATTTGAATTTCATTCTCACATAAAGAAATAAAAAATATTTTATGGATAAAACTTTATTTTATCAAAGTTTTATTCCATTTATTTTTAATAATTAGCAGAACCAAATAGATGGCGGAAAATATTTACACTCCAAAAGTGTTGTGCTATACTACTAATCAAACTGTCAATAAGACATGCGTCATATTCTATCCAAATATTTATAAGTAAATTTTAAATTACTTTCAAAGTATGTATCTGCTACGCAAAAAACACTTATTTTTTAAATAGAAACATTTGCAACTACTGTATTTTTGCATTGGTTCATTTATAAATATTTTAGATTCATAACAAAGAAGAAACAAAAAACTTAAAAATAAACAATACAATATCTAAGTATTATACTTTTTGTAATAAAAGTAAGAGTAACTAAAACCTATTATTATAAACAATATAAAAATGCTTATTAGTAATGCTTACTTATTTGTCTTAACACATGATCAATTTCAGTTTGAAATTAATAAACTGATTATGAACTATACCTACAAGAACACAAATAATACCTTGGAATTTCCAATTAAATACGATTAAATGGAATGAATGTGAATGAATTTGTAAATAATATTTTCGAAATATCCTAGCGGTTTTGTTGTCGATGGCAGGTAGACAGTGGGTCGTGACGTCAGACCCGTTTACGCGTCTCTGACGAAATTTGAATTTTATAGCATTTTCAAAGCTGCGTAATAAGCGTATGAGTTAAAAATATTTGATATTTATGCATGCATGCGTTTTAAGATCATGTTACCTTATATTTTTTAATATATGCAAGTTCTCTATTGTTGGATTTAAGTTTATTAAACTTTTTTTCTTTGCTTTTTATTAAGGAACAAATTTTATTTGAAACATTTTTTTATCTCTTTTAGTTTATGAGCCAGAGCCTTATAAACAATGTATAAACAATTAAAATGTTTATAACAATTTTTTGACCACTCGGATCGAAATCCACCGTCAAAATTCGTAATCAGCAGCCAAAAATACATAAGAAACCGTTGAGTTTGTCCATCAGAATTGAAAAGGACACGGTGACCCCTCTGGCGCCTAGACTATAATATAAAAATAAATTATACAATATTTTTATTCTAATGTACATATCGACTCATATAATATATGTATATTATACTGATGTGATCTTGATTATTGATATGAGATGATATTCTTATATGTCACTTAATTTAATCAATGTATTAATACTAATCTAATTAATTAACCAGATCACATATCAATATGTTTTCAATCTCAGGGCGAATTATAAATTAATTACTTACTTTCGTGGATTCTAAATATTTCTTAATGGTTCCTAATCGGGATAGAAAAGAAAAGAGTAAAAAAAATACACATATGGGTTACAATTATAATCAAAATATTTTTTATTTTATTTAAAAAGCAATCACTGCTTAATATTTGCTATTTCTTATTATTCTTAAAACATAACATTTACAAATGGGAATCTTATTTCCTTTTGGTTTTCAATTGAAAGTTTTTATTAACATTTAACTCTTAGGAGTTATTAGCAACAACTCTATTTAAGTTTGATGAAGCTTTTCTGATATTATTGATTATGTTATTCAATTTTTATGTGGAATTTAATACGAAAAACCCATACATTCATGTCCAAACAAATGAGACTGACCTTTTCCTGGTGAACTGAAAATGTCCTCACACAAATCCCGTTCCTGCTATCCTTGGCTGCGATCAAACCTCGTCCTGGCTTCCAGTAATGTACTCCTTTGAAAAACTAGCTCGAATAGCTCTCGTTCCTGCTTCGGTCGTGATGCTGTGTTCTACCTTTTTCGAAACTGCTATCAGCTACCGGGACACTCTTGGCTCAAGGAGGTTCTTTTACTCTCGACCTGGCCTACTTCTCGTTCCACGATAAATACTCCACACTCACGGAACTACACCGGCTTTCTCACTCCTCGAACACTACCGTCTACTACTCGACTTCACTTCTCGACAGCTCAAAACATTCTGATCTCACTTTGTCATTCATTCACCTACTTTCTAAATATCCCTTCCAGATTCACAAATCAATCTTCCACCACCAACTCTCATTCACAGTATTCCCCAAAACCAATTTTTAATCTTTCTAAATATGCTTAATGGATTTCAAAAGAAAATATTTAATTCCCATTCTAACTTACTTTCTATTATTTACAAATTTTAATGACCTATTCTCTCTTTCAAATGAGTCTTATTCAGCATAGGCTAATGATCGAAACCTTCCGCGAAAAACGATAATGAACTATCATCTATTTCACTGAGTTTTATTTAGCATAGGCTAATGATCGACCTTCCGAGAAGAACGATAATGGTACGCGTCATTCACTTTGCTTATCTAAGCACATTGTTCCGAGTTTCGTACGCTTATTCTAATCACTTCTTAAAATTAAATATAACAATTTGTTGTATACAGGTTGTTTTAAATTTATATGCCCGTGGTTGAGAAAATTGAAAATATTTTATATTAAATTGAATTTTGTTTATCATTATTAAATTTTAATTTTTATATCAAATAGAAATATAACAAATCCCCGCCTTGTATTCGATAAAATTTATCTGCATTTTTAAATAAATTTTCTCGAGGCAAAACCAACTCCCTGTATATTTCCTTACTTTAATCTACGTCTTATATCCTAACTTACTATCTACTTTAATTAGTCCCACCTGTAGAGTAATTGTTTCCTTATTTTCATTGTCCTCATCCTGTGTTAGAGTGTCGGATATTATGTTGTCTTTCCCTTTTTCCCATATCAATTTTCTGTCTTTTTCCTCAGATTTTTCACATACTTTTATCGTGTATTCTGCATCCTCGTTTTCATATGCCTCCTCTTCAAATGCCACTGTTTCGATCATATCTTTTTTGCTTTCATTTTTTTGCTTTATTTCTTCTTCTCCTGAGCTCGTCTCTTCTTTTGAGGAATCCCAGGTTTCCTTTGTTTCTGATACTCTCAAATTTTCTTCTTCTGGGCTCAACTCTTCTTTTGAGGAGCCACAGGTTTCATTTTCTTTTGTCTTTTTCTGACTTTTTCTCCCTTTTCTTCTTTGTCCTTGCTTCGTTGCCAAATTCATTTCCACTGTTTGTTCTTTACCTGATTCGTCCGTATTTTGTTTCTCCTGTTCCTTGTCCTGTTCTTCTTCTTTTTCTTCTGTTAGATTCATCGTATTATTTTTAAAATCTATCACTACATGTTTTTCTGCCAATTCGTCAACTCCTACTATCATGTCATGTGACATGTTTGGCATTATTACACATTGTAGTGCATACATCTTCTTACCCAGTCGTACCATTACTCGTATGCCTTCATTTATAGTTGCCAATGTCCGTTTGTTTGCGCCCACTAAATTTACCCTAGGTATTTTGTAAATTAAATTTGTTAAGTTAACTTCTTCTATTAGTTTTCTGTTGACCAATGTTATTTCAGATCCAGTGTCTATCATAATTTTAATTGGTTTCTCGTTGATAAATCCATCCACAAATTTTAAATTAACTCCATTTTTCTTTTCGTTGTTTTCTGCCAATTTAATAAACTCCTTGGGGTTACAAAAGATTCCTGTTTGATTTTTTGTTTTTAGTGAGCGCCGTCGTGAAAAGACGCCGGTTGCTCATCGTTGTTTATATTTTCGTCATAATGTCTCTCTCCGTCATATTCATCTGTCTGGGTATTATTTACTTCTCTTCTATTTTCTCTTGGTCTGTCCGATCTGTTTCGGTTTTCTCGATATCCCTGTTCATTTTGTCTACCATTATTTCTGTTTTCTTGATTTGCGAGTGTGGTGTTTCTATTCTGGTATTCTCGATTTCTGTCCTCATTCCATTGCCTATTTCTTTGTTCTTAATTTCCTCTTCCGTTGTCTCTATTTTCGTTTTCCCTTCTGGGATTAATATCTCGTCTTGTATAGTCCCTCCTATTTTGATTTCTATCTCTGTAATCCTGTGTTTCTCGGAGCCTGTAATCTTCTCGCGACCTTCTTGATTTTCTTTCTCTTAAACGTGATTCTCTTATTTGTAGGAATTGGCATAAACTATCTATGTCTTTGTAGTTTTGCAATGTGATATGGTCTTCCAGCGTTTCTTCGAAATGTCTTGCAATCAGTTCGACTAATTGTTCCGATGAGTAATTATATTGTAGATGTTTTGCGTTATAGTAAATTTGTAATGCATATGTCCTTTCTGATATACCCATCCTATCATTGTATTTCCCATTTTGCAATTCCTTGTTAATTTCCAATTGTTGGACTTTTCCCCAGAAATAATTCAAAAATTTTTGTTCAAATTGTTGCCAACTGTCAAATTCTTCTTCTTTGCAATCGAACCATAGGCTTGCTTCATATTTTAGATGGTTTCTGATAGTTTCTTTTGCTGTTTCGAAATTTCCGATGTGCTGTATTTTCTTTTTCAGGCTATTTATGAACGGCACTGGGTGTAATCTTCTTACATCCCCGCCAAACCTTATCTTCACGTCATCTGTGCTATGTATAACATTTTCTCTTCTTTCTCCTACATTTTGTTGAATATTGATTTCCGCAATCTTTCTTTCCATTTTTTCTCTGATTGCTTGAATAGCGTTTTCAAACTTGTTTTCCACATTTTCTATTTCCTTTTTCTGGCCATTCGTTAACTCCTTTATTTTATTTTGAATTTTCATTTCTTGTTCTTTCATGTGATCCTTAATTTTCATTTCATACTTTTCTATGCGTTCCTCCATTTTCTTGTTGTTCTCTTCTATGGCTTGTTTTGTTTCCTTCAGATTTTCTTGCATTATTCTTTTTGTTTCATCCATTTTCTGTTGTGTTTCATCCATTTTTTGATCCATTTTTTGTTGTGATTCATCCATTTTTCGATCCACTTTTCGTTGTGATTCATCTATTGCTTGTTTTGTTTCTCTTTGATTGTCATCCATTTTTTGTGACTGGAGTTGCATAAGTTGTAATATCTTTTCTAATTCTGATGGTTCTTTTTTTTCTGTTTCCGTGATTGTCGTGTCTAAAATATCTTCTTGGTCTAAAATATCTTCTTGGTCTGAATGTTCTTTTTGTTTTTTGTTGTCTTTGCTTTGGCTTCTTGTCACAGACATTTGTTTTCAAGAAGTACTGTCCCCGCCAAATATGAAATTTTACTAGTATGTTACCAAGACGACTTTTTCTCACCCAAATATTATAAATTGTCAATAAATATATCAAATGTAAATATCGTAAAAATAAAATATTAAATCATTTATGTAAAATTTGTACCTAAAGAGATCTAAAATTTTATGTTATCAAATGTAAGTATCTCACTTTTTTCCACAGGCATATAAATTTTCAAATACCGGCTTTACTCTTTCTATCCTTCAAATTTGCCACTAGAAATACTTTACAATGCCCTCCACGTTGGACGACAGTTGATGTGATCTTGATTATTGATATGAGATGATATTCTTATATGTCACTTAATTTAATCAATGTATTAATACTAATCTAATTAATTAACCAGATCACATATCAATATGTTTTCAATCTCAGGGCGAATTATAAATTAATTACTTACTTTCGTGGATTCTAAATATTTCTTAATGGTTCCTAATCGGGATAGAAAAGAAAAGAGTAAAAAAAATACACATATGGGTTACAATTATAATCAAAATATTTTTTATTTTATTTAAAAAGCAATCACTGCTTAATATTTGCTATTTCTTATTATTCTTAAAACATAACATTTACAAATGGGAATCTTATTTCCTTTTGGTTTTCAATTGAAAGTTTTTATTAACATTTAACTCTTAGGAGTTATTAGCAACAACTCTATTTAAGTTTGATGAAGCTTTTCTGATATTATTGATTATGTTATTCAATTTTTATGTGGAATTTAATACGAAAAACCCATACATTCATGTCCAAACAAATGAGACTGACCTTTTCCTGGTGAACTGAAAATGTCCTCACACAAAACCCGTTCCTGCTATCCTTGGCTGCGATCAAACCTCGTCCTGGCTTCCAGTAATGTACTCCTTTGAAAAACTAGCTCGAATAGCTCTCGTTCCTGCTTCGGTCGTGATGCTGTGTTCTACCTTTTTCGAAACTGCTATCAGCTACCGGGACACTCTTGGCTCAAGGAGGTTCTTTTACTCTCGACCTGGCCTACTTCTCGTTCCACGATAAATACTCCACACTCACGGAACTACACCGGCTTTCTCACTCCTCGAACACTACCGTCTACTACTCGACTTCACTTCTCGACAGCTCAAAACATTCTGATCTCACTTTGTCATTCATTCACCTACTTTCTAAATATCCCTTCCAGATTCACAAATCAATCTTCCACCACCAACTCTCATTCACAGTATTCCCCAAAACCAATTTTTAATCTTTCTAAATATGCTTAATGGATTTCAAAAGAAAATATTTAATTCCCATTCTAACTTACTTTCTATTATTTACAAATTTTAATGACCTATTCTCTCTTTCAAATGAGTCTTATTCAGCATAGACTAATGATCGAAACCTTCCGCGAAAAACGATAATGAACTATCATCTATTTCACTGAGTTTTATTTAGCATAGGCTAATGATCGACCTTCCGAGAAGAACGATAATGGTACGCGTCATTCACTTTGTTTATCTAAGCACATTGTTCCGAGTTTCGTACGCTTATTCTAATCACTTCTTAAAATTAAATATAACAATTTGTTGTATACAGGTTGTTTTAAATTTATATGCCCGTGGTTGAGAAAATTGAAAATATTTTATATAAAATTGAATTTTGTTTATCATTATTAAATTTTAATTTTTATATCAAATAGAAATATAACAATACATATATTATATACATATAGTGAAGTATAATATTCATATACTTCACTTCTTAAATTAAATTGTCGCTTTCTTGATTCTTGAGATGTCTTTAATTCTACATAGTTTTTATTTATTTTCGTACGTCTCATATTTTATGCAGCTAGTTATCATAAGTTAAATAAAACTCATAATGTGCAAAACTAATTTCACGCCAAATGAACGTTTTCAGGAAAATAGAGATTATAGCGTATGGAAACGGGATCTTTTCATATCAATCGACTTAAATGTGATACCGCTGATATGCTCTAGCTGTTATTTTTCATTTAAAACTTTTTACATTTGAATACCATATTTTTTAAATCTTTTGGTTGTTTTTGTAGTTGGTTTAACCTTCTATGTATGGTTTTAAAAATCATATTTTAAAAATAGGTAATTATTAGCTGTTGCTTTCTGCTCTTTTTATTTTTATTTTATCATAGGAAATAGTTACCCTACATTAATAGAAAACACACTACAGATTTATACAGAATGGTGCAAATGAATGGAATAAATTAATTTTATCGTGAATTGGCGACTTTGGAAATAAATCCCGAAACAGTTGGATTTTTATTTTTAAATTATATTTTTTTGGTATATATATCATACTAGGGACGTCCTCCATCTGGGCGTGATGACATAATCAATGATTTTTTAAGAATAAGGGTTGTGTACTAGCTAATTTAAAAGCTTATCGAATTCTCTATTCAGTAATATAAACGTTAAAATACTCGAAAATAATTTCGTCGTAAAATGACAACAAGAGGCGTCTTATATTTCAGTTGTTGAAAGAGAGAGCCACAAACAATCTTACTAGTTTAATCCTCATTATTATTATATAGATATTATAGCTACAGATGTATGGATATTTCTATACTGCGTATAGATAAAACTAATACTGCGTTCCACGGTCACCTTTCAGTACAGACTCTTATGAAGAACTGTGTTGCCAAGAGATATTAATATTTATATTAAATAAATTTTAAAGTAAAAAAAAATGAATAACCATTTTCAATTTCGTTGCAACACGAAACTACAGCCGCATCATTATTCCAGTTCAATCAGAGAGTGCAGCAAGCACCTCTACCGGTTTCGAAACTTATTAGTCTCTCATCAGGAGGCACATATGCTGCTCTCTCTGACCCAACTAGGACAAACCCCGGCGTGCAGTCACGGATTGCAACGAACGAAATGGCAGGGATGCCCTAGCGGCAACTGCTATCAAAAAACTAAGTTTTCAGACTAAGGAAGATGAGGGAATTTTACAATTTATAATTCACGTCCCATCTGCTCAGCGCGGTAAAGTTCCAACGAGAATGGTTCCCCTCGTACTCCAATGGGAGTAAACATAAATCAAAAATGAATAACCATTTTCAATTTCATTGCAACACAAAACTACAGCCGCATCATTATTCCAGTTCAATCAGAGAGTGCAGCAAGCACCTCTACCGGTTTCGAAACTTATTAGTCTCTCATCAGGAGGCACATATGCTGCTCTCTCTGACCCAACTAGCACAAACCCCGGCGTGCAGTCACGGATTGCAACGAACGAAATGGCAGGGATGTCCTAGCAGCAACTGCTATCAAAAACTAAGTTTTCAATCTAATAGCACATAAAACAACATCAAAAAATGCCATTCTACATCCTACCAGACTGAAAACAATGGGAACCTTCTCTGGTAACACCTCCGAGGCTTCTACAATTTGCAAGCCATAACGGATGCTGAGACTACGGAAGATGAGGGAATTTTACAATTTATAATTCACGTCCCATCTGCTGAGCGCGGTCAAGTTCCAACGAGAATGGTTCCCCTCGTACTCCAATGGGAGTAAACATAAATCAAAAATGAATAACCATTTTCAATTTCGTTGCAACACGAAACTACAGCCGCATCATTATTCCAGTTCAATCAGAGAGTGCAGCAAGCACCTCTACCGGTTTCGAAACTTATTAGTTTCTCATCAGGAGGCACATATGCTGCTCTCTCTGACCCAACTAGGACAAACCCCGGCGTGCAGTCACGGATTGCAACGAACGAAATGGCAGGGATGCCCTAGCGGCAACTGCTATCAAAAAACTAAGTTTTTAATCTAATAGCACATAAAACATCATCAAAAAATGTCATTCTACATCCTACCGGACTGAAAACAATGGATCTATATGAAAGTATTAATATCAATAGCGGGCATATTATTAAGAGACAGACAAAATAACAAAAGTATACGAGAACGATGCAAAATTCAAAATATTAACAGGTGGATAAAAACAAGAAAGAAAAACTGGAACGAACATGTAAACCGAATGGAACCAGATAGATTAGCGAACATCTGTAAAAACAACAAGCCGTGTAGCAGAAGACCCATTAAAAGGCCGCCGAAAAGGTGGAAAGACAATGTACAGTCAACAACAACTGAAACAGAATAAGAGGCAGACAAACAGGAGTAATCCTAGTCGCGCGAAGAAGAAGAAGAAGAAGAAGAAGAAGAAGAAGAAGAAGTGTTTGAAGAGGGGGTGAGGGCCGATTCAAAACCGGTGTAGTTTGTGAGTTTTGACCTCCCATAAGCTACCTATAGGACTTGGTAGGTATAAAACGGCATATTTTTTGGCGGTATCTAATATCTTCGGTTCAAAAAGAGACAGGAGAACAGTAAATACAATAAATCAATAGCGTTTAGTTAAGCTTTCAAATGGTGTCTAAGCTGTCAGGATCAGACATACACACGGCTCAGTATAGCCGAAAAACTGAAAAACTAAACTTTGAAAATTTAGGTTTTTCGACAATTACTCAAAATGTCAACCTACGAATTACGCCAATAACTGGCGAACTTATGGGAAAAACGGTTTTTCAAGCTCAATAATTCCTGTAATACCTTCAGTTATAATACTTGACCTTAGATGCATAAGATACTACTTGTCAATATATTTCAAACTCAGGTTTAGTGAACAAAATCGGTTAATCCGTTTAGAAGTTATTAAGCTACAAAAGTATAATCCAATTAACGATTATTCCCTAAATGGTTTATGTAGTTGCAGTGGTTACGACGCTAATTTGATCTGGCAACGGGCAATCCGATATCATTTACCGGCCATCCCAATATTTTTTTCAATCTATTACGAATAGAAAAAAATCTAGTGTACATCCGATGGACACTAGACCATTTGAGAGATAATGCGACACAGGCGACCATTTATAAAGCTTAACGTGTAATCGAGAAACATTGCATTCAACTTTATACATTTAATTTATGAATAACTTTGAAAAACTCCTGATACAAGAATAAAAAACCGCTAAACGCCGTAAAAATGAGTGGCGCATACAATATTCCAGCTACAAAAGATCTGATATGAATATTACGTGGCGCGAAAATGTATTTTCATTTTGATGCAAAACAAAATTCTAGTTTTATTTTAAAAGATTTTTTCATAATATTTGCTAAATTTGAAATAAACGCGCCACAAAAGAGTTTCAAAATTCAAACTGTACCAAAGTTACTCTTTTGTGGCGCGTTTTATTTCAAATTGGGCAAATATTATGAAAAAATAAAACTAGAATTTTGTTTTGCATCAAAATGAAAATACCTTTTCGCGCCACGTAATATTCATAGCTGATCCTTTGTAGCTGGAATATTGTACGCGCCACTCATTTTTACGGCGTTTAGCGGTTTTTTATTCTTGTATCAATTATTATTTGAATACCTGTATCATAATGGGCTTCATAAGGATACAGATTTTCATTACGATACAGATTTTTAACCAATAGAATCGCGAGATGAACTTCTGCATCGAAGGTGAAAGTTGCGCAATGAGAAATGTCAAGTCAAACGCATACGCTTTGATACGATAGGGATATGGAAAATTTAAATATAAATCTATTTATATTCGTTTGCCATCGTTCGATGTATAAATATATATTGGATATATAAATTAGTTGAATTAAAATTACTTATAACAGTAGCAAACTTCAATATGTTGGAGTAAAAATATAATCTACCCTGATGATTTATGGTGGAAAATGCATGAAAGTTTGTAAAGATAAGACGAAGTTTAAAAAGGTTTTCTCAGTTGCAGGTAGGCAAACATCAATAAATAAATCTAACAAATTGGAGGTAAAACTTGATTCTTATAGCACATTGAATCACGTTTTTTGCTCCAAATTTTAAATAACCGCTTGGATTGACATGAAATTTGGCAAACACGTAGCTAAGATGTCAAAGGAAAAAAGTAATATTGTGCCGATGTGAGCTTTTGCCCAGGGGGTGAGTTTCACCCCTTTTGGGAGGTGAAAAAACATACGTTCAAAATAAGTCCGGAATTCGATAACCTGACTAATTCTAAGCAACTTTAATTCTGTAGAGCTTTCTCATTAAATCAATACTTTTCGAGTTATTTGCGATTGAATATTATGTTCATTTTTCAACAAAAAAAAAACGTACTAAGACGATTTTTCGCAAGTAACTCAAGAAGTTAATGTTTTATCGAAAAAAATGTTCTTAGTAAAAATATAGCCCGTAAGAAAGTGAAAAAAATTGTGTAAGCATGAGGTCTCTGGACCTGGTAGAAGTAGAGTTATAGCTAATTAAAAATAGGTTCATATTCGTCAAATTTCAAATAGAATATTTCAACGTGAAATAACCAAAAAAGGAAGCACTTATTGGGAAAAACTCTTAAGTGTTTAAAAAAACATTATTTTTGTTCTTTTTTAAGTTTCTAGCATCAAATTTAAGCAAGTTAGGCTCAAAATAAAGTGGATCCCTTTTGTTTTGACAAAAAAAAAATCGTGAAAATTACCCGCTAATTAAAATCTTAAATGAAATATTAATCGTTACCGCTTCATATGTTACTTTAATTATATTGTGTTTATATGATCTGTAATAAGTTTCAACGGTTCAAATCACTTACTTTAGAAAAGAATTCTTTTTAAAATAAAATATTTAAAATGTACAATAAAAGTAAGATAAAAGTAAAATTTAAACTAAAAAATTACTAGTGATACCAAAAATCACAAACAGTAAAAAAATTCTGCTTTGCTTTTATGAATATTTTAGATTTTTTTGTTTTTCTGTAAGACAAAATTGGTTAAGATTTAGTGTTTCTAAATTTGCATACACTCGTGATGAGTGACTCGTTCAAGCCCTTTGAACTACCGCCCTTTTAAAAATAAGGACTTTGAAACGATAAAACTTACAGATCATATAAATAATACATACACGAATAAAGCAAGTTGATAAGTGGTAAAGATTAAGTTCATTTGAGATGCTAATTAGGGGGTGATTTTCCCAATTATTTTACCAAAAAAAAGGGAACAACTTTATTTTGAGTGTAACTTGCTTACTTTGGATGCTAGAATTTTTTTTAACAAAAATAAAGCTATTTTTAAATACTTTAACTGGTTATGGGTTTTCCCGAAAAAGTGCTTCATTCTTTGGTGATTTCAAGTTAAATTTTTCGATTTGGAATTTTACGAATATGAACCTATAACTCTGTTTCTGCTAGATCTAGAGACCTAATACATACACCATATTTTCACTTTTTTAGAGGCTATATTTTTAATAGGAATGTTTTTTTGACAAAATATTTACTTTTTGAGTTAATAGCAAAAAACCGTCAAAAAACGTGGTCATTTGTTGAAAAATGATTATATTCACTCGAAAATAACTCGAAAAGTATTAATTTGGTGAAAAAACTCTATAGAACAAAAGTTGCTTAAAATTAGTTAGTTTATCTACTTCCGGACTTATTCTGGACGTTTATTTTTTCACCCCCGACAAGGGGTGAAACTCATCCCCAGGAAAAAAGCACACATCGGCATTGTCTCATATGTCCTTAGAACTTATTTATGTTCTAAGACTATGACAACCACCATGGCCAACTTCAGGTAACGGGAACATAACCCCCTCTTGCGAAGATGTAACATGTGACTAAAGTAAAAATACTAAAGTATTAAAAGGTATATTATTTCAAGAATATTAAATATAAGGCATGGTGTCAGGTTATTAAAAATTCAGATAGATAAAAATCTTAATATGGAGGGAAACTTCAAGCCGCCGAAAAACCTGGTGTTCGACCGGAACGTCCACGTGAATTTGGATAATTTTTTAAGAAGCTTGGACATTTATTTGAAGGCGACCGGTTTGAGCGAAAAAGATGATGAAATCAAAGTAGCAATATTACTCAACCTTGCTGGTGAAGAAGCCCAGAAAAAGTTCGAGACATTTAAGTTGTCAAATGAAGACCAAAAAATATTTACTAAAGTTGTTGGGGCCTTTCAAAGTCATTGTAAGCTAATGAGGAACGAGACTTATGATAGATACAAGTTTTTCACGAGAGTGCAGCAAGAAGGTGAGAGTTTTGACCATTACATCACCGATATAAAGACCCTTGCGTCTCCTTGCAACTTTGGGGACCTGGAGGATTCCTTAATAAGAGATAAGATGGTAAGTGGCATAAGAGATCTTACAAGAAAGATTCCTTCGTGAAACTAATCTAACTTTAAAAAAGGCAGAAGAATATTGCAGAGCCGTTGAAATAAGTTCAATTCAAGTAAAAGAAATAAGAAATGACATGGAAGTGGATTTTGTAAGATATAGTAACAAGAAATCAATGGGACGCAGTAGTAACAGACAGGGTGATGATGTGTACAAATGTTTCAAGTGTGGAACAACCCATGGTAAAATGAACTGTCCAGCATATGGTAAAAACTGTCAAAATTGTGGAAAACTTAATCATTATGCAGTAGGTTGTAAATTTAATAAAAAACAGGTAGGATCAGATCAGGCAGGTCAGTCTAGTAGTAGGTATCATAGTAAAAGTTTTGCTTATAAAAATAACAATCCTTTAAGAAAAAATGTACATGAGGTTGATAATGAGAGTTCAGATGAAGATGTTTCACTTTGCATTGATTATTTAACAATAGATTCAGTTGATAATAATAATAATAAGGCTTGGTATGTACAAGCGCAGATTAACAATCAGGTAGTATCGCTAAAATTAGATACTGGGGCTAGTTGTAAATGCATGCCTCTCAGTTTATTTAATAAATTAAATCTAAACAAAAATAAAATTGACAAGTCTAGTGTAACGATTGTGTCATATGGCAATAATAAGGTTAAAACAGTTGGGAGTATCATAATAAAATGTTTAATAAAAGTGCTTTGCGTCGGTGCCTATTTTGGGTCTGAACGCCTGTGCAAAACTAAATTTAGTACAAAAAATTGATTCTCTAAAATCGCAGTGTGATGACAAGGAAAATTTTATCAAAAATAATATTTAAGTTTTTGAAGGGACAGGCAAAGTTCCTTTTCAATATAAAATAATGCTTAAAAATGATTATAAACCATATGGAAGTTCTTGTCGTAGAGTTCCAGATACAGTAAAACCATTGTTAAAAAATACATTGGAAGACTTAGAACGTAGAGACATAATTTGTAGGTTGGATGAACCAACGGAGTGGGTTAACAACATTGTAATTGTTGAGAAGCCTAATAAAAGTCTTAGAATTTGCTTAGATCCAATGCATTTAAATAACAACATATGTACCGAGCAATTTCCTATACCCACTGTGGATGAGTTGTCATTGAAGTTACAAGGTAAGTCAATATTTACAGTATTAGACTTGAAAGAGGGTTTTTATCATGTCCCTCTTGACAAGGAAAGTATGAATTACACTGCTTTTATCACACCTTTTGGAAAATTTTGTTTTAAGAGGTTAGCATTTGGTTTAAATATTAGTCCACAAGTATTTCAACGTATAAATTAAAAGATTTTTGGAGATTTAAATATTGGGATATATTTTGATGATCTTATTATTCCAGCATCTGATGAGGAAACACATGATTTAATTTTGTCAAAAGTGTTGCAAAGAGCAAAGAAATTTGGAGTAAAATTTAACAAAAATAAAATTTAATATAAAGTAAGGGAAGTAAAATATGTAGGTCAAATATTTTCAAGAGAAGGGGTAAAACCAGATCCTTCCTATGTTGAAGCCGTCTTAAAAATACAAGATCCGACTAATAAAAAAGAGTTATTAAGAATAATTGGTATGATTAATTACCTAACTAAATACATTCCAAATTTGTCTCAGTTGTTAACTCCTTTAAGAGAGCTAACTAAAATTAATATACCTTGGTCTTGGACTACAGAACATAAAACAGCCTTGAATGATGTAAAATGCTTAATTACTAAAATTCCTAATTTAAAAATTTTTGATGCAAATTTGCCTATTGAAATACAGTCTGATGCGAGTCAATTTGGAATTGGTGGGTGCCTTTTACAACAGGGACAGCCAGTTGCCTTTTGCTCACGCAGTTTAACTGAAACAGAAAGTCGATATCCACAAAGAGCTTCTGTCAATTTGTTTTTCACTGTCTAAGTTTCATAACTATGTATATGGTAGAAAAATTGTAATAAAAACTGATCATTTGCCATTGATCTCAATTTGTAAAAAATATTTTTATAAAGTTAGTGGTAGACTGCAACGTTTAAAATTAAAACTGTTTAACTATGATTTGGAGGTACAGTATTTACCTGGGAGATATATGTATATAGCAGACTTACTCTCTAGGTCATTCATACAAACCAAGAGTAAAGTTGATACAGAAATGTTGGTAACAGTGCATTCTCTTGAGATAGATTTGCCCATATCTGAAGAGAGATTAAAAGAATTACAGATTGCGACTAAAAATGACCCAAATTTGTCTTCAGTTAAAAACTTTCTAAGTAATGGCTGGCCACAAAATTCTCAAAATTTTAATTCTGAATTAAAAACATTTTTTAAAATTCAAAATGATTTATATGAAAAAAATAACTTAATATTTTATGATGACAGACTAGTGGTTCCCAAAAGTTTACAAAGCCTTATGCTCTCTAAATTACATATTGCACACTTGGGAATGGAAAAAACTAAGTCAATAGCCAGGAAAATTTTCTACTGGTTAGGTATGACCTCAGATATTGAAAATTATATTTCAAAATGTAATACTTGTCTAAAATTTTCACGTAAACCAACAAAAGAACCTTTAATTCCACATGATAGGCCTAACATACCTTTTTATAAAGTTGGATGTGATATTTTAACTTTTGGTGGTATAGATTATTTGGTACTAGTGGATTACTACACGAATTGGATTGAGCTAAAAAAGTTAGAGTCAAAAACCTCTGATGATGTGATTAATAAACTAAAACAAATATTTTCAACTTTTGGTATACCTATGATGTTGATTGCTGACAATATGCCATTTAACAGTGCCGAATGTCACAGTTTTGCTAAAGACTGGGAATTTAAAATTCAAACATCAAGTCCGCTATATCCAAAATCTAATGGTCTTGCAGAAAGGGCAGTAGGTATATGTAAAAATATTTTGAGAAAAAGTAACGTTAAAAATGACCGTTAGGCAAGAGAAGTATAGGACGCTCAAGGAAAAGATGGAATGACAACTTAGGGGCAGAATGAAAGGCACCGTTGAAGAAAAACAGGCAGTACTGCCTATATAAAAGAAGAAGAAGAAGAAGAAGAAGAAGAAGAAGAAGAAGAAGAAGAAGAAGAAGAAAAAGTCTAGAAGCAAATACAGACGTTTTTAAGGCGTTACTAGAATATAGGAATACTCCTTTAGCAGGGTGCAATATTTCACCTGCAGAATTGATTTTTAAGAAACAGTTGCGTAGTGTCCTTCCCCTTTCAGGTAAACATTTGGAACCATCCTTGAATAATGAATCACAGAAACTAACCGAAAAAAGGAACATGAATAAGATTCATTACGATCAAAATTCGAAAGGTAGGTCACAGTTTAAGGTAGGTGATAGTGTAATAATCAGGTTAGAAAAAGAAAAACATTGGATACCAGGGGAAATAGTAGGGAAATGTGATACTCCTAGGTCATATATGGTTCGGGATAACTTTGGCAGAGTAAAGAGACGAAATACTTCATTTTTAAGACAATCACCAAATGAATGTCCTCCCATTCAGAAAGAAGATAATATGTTTCCATTCATTAGGTCTGAACCTAGCTCCTCACAAACAAATTTAAATATTAATAACTTTAAACCTGAGATTTGTTCAAACGAACCAACTGTTTCGACCAAAATTGTAGCTAGTAACTCAAATTGTAATAGTAACTTGAATTTAGGTAATAGTGAGACAGTTACAACAAGGTCTGGTAGAGCTGTTGTTAAACCAGCTAGGTATAAAGATTAGTTATAAGTTAGACATAATATTTTGTAGATGTATTCCTAGAGTATAGTCAGAATAGTTGTTTTTGTTAGTTTTTTTTTTAAGAAATGTAAAGGGGGAGATGTCTCATATGTCCTTAGAACTTATTTATGTTCTAAGGCTATGACAACCACCATGGCCAACTTCAGGTAACGGGAACATAACCCCCTCTTGCGAAGATGTAACATGTGACTAAAGTAAAAATACTAAAATATTAAAAGGTATATTATTTCAAGAATATTAAATATAAGACAGGCATAATATCACTTTTTCTTTTGATTTGTTAGCTGTGTGTGCCAAATTTTATGTGAATCCAAGCAGTTCTTTAGAACATAGAGGCTTTGCAGTGTCTTACCCTTAGCGAATGGACTATTATGACCCTTTAGGTTTAACGCCCGATTTCATAATAAAGTTAAAGTGGACTTTATTAAAAGTTGACTTTGACAATGCAATTTTTATAGTTAAAGTCAACTTTAAATAATTTAAAGTCCACTTTAACTTTATTATGAAGTCGGGCTAAGTCATACAAGGCCATATTAAAAAAAAGGATTCTTTCCATATTTGTGGACATAATACAATTATTAAGTTTTATACGAACTGCGACTCGCCCTTTTACCGAAACCCGATGTTTAATCTTTCCTCTGGCTGTATACCATCTGTTAATATTATCCCCCGTTAGAACTTTGGAAATTCAAATTGAAATTAGTAACCGCTCCCTCAAAATTTCTGCACAACCACGCTCAATTAACGGCACAGATCGCGTGGAGCGTGGCCCTTTGTATGTATTTTTTGTCACTTTAGTCAATAATTTAAGGACGAATTATTGTTTTATTGGGAGGGTAGCGGCCATGGTTAACTGTGATTTTAGAAATATAGGGGCCCCAGACAGAAGAAAAAATTTGCAATTGTTTAAAAATATTTCAAACTTGTACGGTAAATTTAGAAAAGCTGCTTTTGTATTTAATTTAATAGTACGGGATCCGAATCTAGGTCGATTTTCACCCATCTGCTTTCCGGATGAAACATTTTTTTATTAAATTTCATACATAGACAAATATGACTCGCATGGTTTGCCTATCAAAATCTTGTCATAGCTCTCCTTAAGGGGTGGGAGGGGGCGTAGCGTTCGAAATCAACGTCTCAAGCATGTTTTTGTGACTTTTTTTTAAGTAAGGTAGAATTATTTTATTTTTAAATTAAATTTGAATATTCAGTACAATTCATAAAATATTAAAAAAAAATGTTAAAGCACTCATGGGAGTGCCGACAGAAGTGAAAACTTCTTATAGTATATAAATTACGAGCTCAATGCTTTTCCTCATCCAAAAAGAAGTACTATACATATATTATATAATGACGGTCGCAAACTCAATACTTTTTTCCTATCTAAAAAGTGCACAACGTCCCTAAAGGAGTCTCACTTTAAAAATTTATTTCGTCAAATAATGACGTCGCAAATTTAAAACTTTTTGCCCATCTAAAAAGTGCACAATGTCCCTAAGGAAGTTTTCATTTGAAAAATTTATTTCGCCGAAGCGATGACGGTCGCTAATTCAACACTTTTTCCATATAAAAAGTGTATAACGTCCCTAAAAAAGTTTTCGCTTCAAAAATTTATTTCGTCGAAGCAATTACGGTCGCGATGACGGTCGATAATTCAATACATTTTCTCCATCTATAAAGGGCATAACGTCCCTAAAGAAGCTTTCACTTCAAAAATTTATTTCGTCGAACCAATGACGGTCGCTAATTTTTACTTTTTCCCCATAGAAAAAGTGCACAACGCCCCTAAGGAAGTTTTCATTTGAAAAATTTGTTTCGCCGAAGCGATGACGGTCGCTAATTCAATATTTTTCTCGTTCTAAAAAGTCTGTAACGTCCCTAAAAAAGCTTTCGCTTCAAAAATTTATTTCCTCGAAGCAATGACGGTCGCGATGACGGTCGATAATTCAATACTTTTCCCCATCAAAAAGTTCACAACATCCCTAAAAAGTTTTCACTTCATAAATTTATTTCGTCGAACAAATACCGGTCTCTAATTTAATCCTCTTTCCCCATCTAAAAAGTGCAAAACGTCCCTAAAGAAGTTTTCACTTCAAAAATGTATTTCGCCGAAATGTTGATGGTCGCTAATTCAATGCTTTTTCCAAAGTCAAGGTCAAATTTATTTCACAGAAACAATGGCGATCGCTAATTCAACACTTCAACATCTAAAAAGTGCACAATGTCCCTAAAAAAGTTTTCACTTCAAAATTTTATTTTGTCGAGCCAATGACGGTCGCTAATTTATACTTTTTCCCCATCTAAAAAGTGTACAACATTCCTAAAGAACTATTCACTTCAAAAATTCATTTCGCCGAAGCGATGAGAGTCGCTAAATCAATACTTTTTCCCATCTAAAAAGTGCACAACTTCCCTAAAGGAGTTTTTACTTCAATAATATTAGTATTATGATACGTATATTAGGGTGGTACGAAAAAAGTCAAGTTGATAATTCCGTATCGCTATAGTGCGGAAAAGTTGCGATTGGTAATTACAAGAAAAACAAAAAAAGAATTATTCAAATCGGACTTTATCTTCCGATCCCGCAACCGGCCTAAAGATTCTGAAAAAAATGAAATTTTACCTCCTTTTCAAAATTTTTTGTTTATCCTCCCTGTAGGTTTTATTTATCGCTATAGTAAAATTTATTTACAGTTTGTATGGTTGAGTAATAAAAAAACTAGTTTTACGGATTTGAAATTTGAAATCTTTGATGATTTTGATAAATTAAAAAATATTTAGTTATAGTCTAAGAGCTAGTTAACCCTCCGACTAACGGTCGTCCTGTAAGGCTAGAAATTTGTCTAGTGATAATTCATAGCACACCGAGGCTAAAACCATGACCTGGCAGGCCTCAGCAGTGCACGTGTATCTACCAGGTGAATCGAAATGTGCAAAGGACATCGCACACATCTTATGGAAAATATAATGTCACTCAAATTCAATAAAATTTATACCAATAGATTCGTTTTAAATTAACGATCAAATCTTATCATTGCGCCAACTCTCTATTTTCAAAAATAAGAGCAGAAATTGATATAAATAAATCTGAAATCAAATGGGTAGGTACATAAGTTAGAGAGAGAAAAAATATTTTAAAATACCCAGATTTTCGGTACTCCATAAATCAGCGGATTAGTTTCGCTAATCCGCTTAGGCCCAGCGGGATTTAAGCTGTTATGAATAGCACTCAGAGCAATAATGATTGTAAACTAACATTTTATGGACTCCAAAAATGTGATTTCGATAAATTTTAATTGCAATTTGCGCCGTAATTAATCATAATTAAGAGTTGGCGCAATGATAAGAATTGATCGTTATACTAAAACGAATCTAATCGTATAAATTTTATTGAATTTGAGTGACATTATATTTTCCATAAGATGTGTGCGATGTCCTTTAGGGGATAAAATAAACTTTCTCCTGTAAGGCATAAATTTAAATATGTGTTTGAGTAAGTCATTTAGAAGAAATGTGTACAATGACAGGCGATTCTAAAGAGCATAAAACCTTGCAAGGCGAGGGGAAACATTAGGGGTTTTTCCTAAAATTATTCTTTTTGCATCGAACAAATTTTTTTTAGGTTTCTTGAATCATTCCAAACAGAAAAGGTCCTTAGTGATTTTTCTCTTAAGTTAATAGTTTTTGTTATATAAGCGATTGAAAATTTTAAAAATTGCGAAATCGGCCATTTTTAAACCTAAATCGGACATTTATCTAAAAATTTCAATATTGGCAAGGTACGTAGATATTCCTTAAACATTGATTGATGAAATCCCGAAGAGTTTTTTGCAATAAAATATCGAAAACCCCTTTGTTTTTTTAATTGCTAATCAAGCGGGCGCTACACTGTAGTATAAGTGAGGCCGTTTGAGCTTGCATAAATTCATTATCTCGAGAATGGGCAAATTTCAAGAGAAGTCCTCAGACAGGTCAATTTTTATTTTTGAATTAGGACATTTTGGTATATATATAATACTAGTGACGTCATCCATCTGGGCGTGATGACGTAATGGATTCTTTTTTTAAATAAGAGTAGGGGTTGTGCGATCGCTCATTTGAAAGGTAATTTAATTCTCTATTCAGTAATATAAACATTAACATAATTATTTATACAGGGTGTACAAAAAAAATTTTTCTTCTATTTGTGAAATTTAATCAAAGTAAATTTATTAATTTTTTTTTGTACACCCTGTATAAATAATTACGTTAATGTTTATATTAGTGAATAGAGAATTAAATAACCTTTCAAATGAGCTCTCACCCAACCCCTACTCTCATTTAAAAAAATCATCGATTACGTCATCACGCTCAGATGGATGACGTCACTAATATTATATATATATGCCAAAAAGTCCTAATTTAAAAATAAAAATCGATATGTCTGAGGATTGCTCTTGAAATTTACCCATTCTCGAGATAATGAATTTATGCCAACTCAAACGTCCTCACTTATACTACAGTGTCGCGTCCGCTTGATTAATAATTAAAAAACAAAGGGGTTTCCGATATTGTATTGCAAAAAACTCTTTGGGATTTCATCAATTAACGTTTAAAGAATATCTACCTACCTTGACAACTTTGAAATTTTTAGATAAATATCCGATTTAGGGTTAAAAATGATCGACTTCGCAATTTTCAAAATTTTCAATCGCTTATATAACAAAAACTATTAACTTAAGAGAAAAATCACTAAAGACCTTTTCTGTTTGTAATGATTCAAAAAACTTAAAAAAACTTGTTCGATGCAAAAAAATAAATTTAGGAAAAACCCCTAATCTTTCCCCTCGCCTGGCAAGGTCTTATGTTCTTCAGAATCGGCTGTCATTGTACACATTTCTTCTAAATGACTTACTCAAACACATACTTTTTAAACCTTACATAGGCCAATCAAGTTAGGTTTTTTCTAGACATAACGGAAAAGACGAGGTTTGACAGTTGAAATATGTAGTATGAGATAATACAAAAAGACTACCATCTTGGGATTCATCAATTTTTTAGTGGAACATTTTTTAAATAAACAATCAAAACGTCAAACTTAGTTTTTTGCTCATAACTTAAAAACTTCTTTATTTAGAAATTTGACGTCCACACATAACTTTTTCAGAAAAAAAAGATACATCGAATGAGATACGCTAAATGAAAATCGGTTAATAAACAAAAAAGTTATTGCAAAACGGAAGACAAAATCACTGTTTTTGAATATTGTTAATAACCATTTTATTGTTTATTAGAATATGTTTTATTATAACAAAAATTTAGGGCATTATGGTGTTTGAACGGTGTGCAAAAAATGGTCCAGATCTGTTAAATAGTTTTCGCAAAATTGAATTTGTTTATAAAATTTTTTGAAAAACGAGCTAATTTCTGAGGCTGGTCCAGTTAATATGGCTGAATGTATCTCAATAATCCGGGGCTCATTTCCTTCGTTAAGATGTATACTAAAAGCGTATGAAAAAAAAAGTAAAAAAAAATTACATATACGTACACAAAATTATTTGTTAATAAATAGCAGTTTTTAAGCTTATAAACAATTACAATAATTTCGTAGAAATTAGATCAAATTAAATGGCAATAAAAAATACGGAAAGCTGGTCAAAATACACAACTTGTAAAAAAAATTTTAGGTCGTACGACCCTTGGGGTCTGAGATAGCCCCTTTTTTGAAAAAATCACTGTTACGTTAATTAACAACACTAAGATCTGAAATTAACCAATATTTTATAAGAAAAATCAAAGTTTTTAACAAAGTTTTTAGCAAGAAAAAATGTTAAAAATTGTTTAAACAGTAGTGTTATAAACAAAAAGTATTTTGCGTTCCGACTAAAGTAAAAAATATCGGGCGTAGTCGACTGACTGAATAGTGGGCGAGGTTGGCGACCGGCAGCAACTCCTAAAATTACGTTATACCGACCACAAAAATCAACTTTAAAGTGAATAACAAATTTTTGTCATTCCTTATGTTTTCGAGGTCTCCGAATCCGAATATGGAGTTTATTTTTTTCTAGAATTAGTGGAACATGTTCAAAAATCAAATTTTATGCCAAAATGCGATAAATCAATTTTGATGATTTTTTAATTTTAACTCACTGTATGTTTGGTCGCTGTAAATATTTCCTATTGAAAATTTTACTGTGTTATCTTTGAAGCATTTAGATAACAACGAGATTTGTCCAAAATGATTAAACACATTAAAAGAGAAGTTGTTAATTTTTAAACATTTTGTCGTCAGATTTCGTTAGTTTCATGCTTACAAAAAAAGTTGAGTGACAAACTTTTTAGTTTATAATTTTAACTAACACAGAAATAAAATATAATTCATGAAGAAGTTTTCCAAAAAAATTTAATTTAAAATATGCAATAGGAAAAATGTTATGTGACTTTATAGACGAGCGGCACACTGGCACACCCCAAAAAAAGCTTATTTCTCGAGATACTGATACTAACTTTGGTAATAGGTACTTTATATTTTTGATGGTGCTGAAAACGAAAATTAGGGTTGTTTTGAATTTTACGAGGGGGACCATTATCAAAATCGCAACTTTACCCTAAAAATAAAAATCACGTTTTTTGCGTTTAACTTGCTACAACTCAGTTCCATTGTAATATTTTTTTCTGAAATTTTTATAGTATATATTTCTCACCATTCTGAAGACAATGGGACCTGCCTCAACATTTCTGTCTTGCTATAAAGAAAGTTATAAATTGTTTGAAGTAAAAGGTGCAGATTCTTGAATTGCAAGACCAAAATTAGCCATTCACCACAGTGTGTTTGATATCTCGAGAAATGAGCGTTTTCTTTTTGGGGAGTACCACTCGTCTATAAGGCCGCGTAACTTTTTTTCTGTTGCATATTTTAACTTGAAATTTTCCAGAAAACTTCTTCAGGACCTATGTTTTAATGCTGCGTTGATTAAAATTATAAACTAAACAGTTTGTCACCCAACTTTTATAAGTTAACAGAAAACTAATGAAAAAATTGTTTAAACAATTTTCCGGCCGCGGTAGCTCTTGGTACCCTTTGGATTTGTTATAAGAAACTTTTTTTTGAGTAAGTTTGTGCAAAAAATAAGAATCGGAATAATTTACCTAACGGGGTCGACGATACAGCCTGGACTACACACGGATTCAAAATAGAGAATAAAAAATGGCCTATACCTACCAATCGGCTTCTACTGTACCAAGTTTACTATTTTTTATCTATGGTACCACATTAAAATAATCATGTTTATCTTATTTTCATTGCAAAATTATCCAAAACAAAACAGCTAATGGGATGTATAAGCCTTTTTTAAGTGGCCTTTTTATTGTCATTTTTTAAATTTATTTATTTAAAATATAATTTTATTAAATAAATGTGCAAGATAATAATATTCATAAAATGCAAAGCAAGCAAGCAAGCATTATGATTCAACCCGACCCGTGAGACTTGTTCACCCTTTATTAATTACGTTCGGGTGTAACAATTCATTGGAGCGAGTTGTTTTAACTCGTGTCACTGACAGGAGTCACTCCACCTCGCTCCAATGCTCCAGGCCTTCCCTTTCCCCCCCATAGCACGCTGATGCGCGATGGGGGCACAACTATCAGCCAAATGCTCTTCACATTAAAATCCTGGGTAATAAGATTCTAATGTGGTGTCCTAATCGGTTTGAAAACTAGGCCAGCGTGAAGCGCTTTGAGCCTTTAACTACTAGTGGTTGTCCGCGGTACTGTTTTTGCTTGCTTGGGTCCCAGACTTAAGGTCTGGTCCCAAATGTTATTTACTGTTAAGTATTATCTAGTTTTGTTTACCTTTGATTTCGTCTCTTTTGTTGTCGTTGTTTCTTTATAGAGTTACGAACTATCGTCTTTTGTTGTTCTGTATACTTATTCCACAATTTGCTGCTTTGGTCTCTTGTGCTTCCATCGGTGGAAAGCGTCGTACCCTAGCATCTCACGCAATATGGGGCTCGGATGATTTTCTAATTCTGGGAATTTTTTCCTAGCTCTTTCTGTCATGGTGTCTATGACTCTTACTTGTTGCAGGTCTCTGAAGAGGTATCTCTCTGCTACGTATCTAGGTGCGTCTACTGCTTCCCTTAGGCTGTTGTTGTGTGCCGCTTGTATCTTCTTTTTTGCTGATTTGCATACCTGCCCCCATGCGAGAGATGCGTATGTCAATATCGGGATTATTATGCTGTTTATTAGTCTAAGCTTTGTTTTTGTTTTTAGCTTGCTTTTTCTGCCCGTTAGACCTCTTATTGACGCTTTTGCGGCGTTTGTTTTTCTTATTGTGTCATCTACGTGTTTTTGGAATGTTAATCCTTTGTCCATTATTACGCCTAGATATTTTGCGTTGTCTTTCCACTCGATGGGGTTTTCTTGTAGTGTTAGTCGTTCGTCTGGCTGTTCTCTTCTTTTCTTGAACATTACCGCTTGTGTTTTTTCTGCATTGATGGCGATTTTCCATTTTAGGCACCATTCTTCAATGTCTTGTAGAGCTGTTTGTAGGTTGTTTACCGTTACGTCTATATTTCGGTGTTTGGCCGCTATTGCTGTGTCGTCTGCATAAAGGCTTAACATTGTACCAGGTGTTCTTGGTATGTCTGCGGTGTATATAGAGTACAGTAGAGGCGACAGAACTGCTCCTTGTGGCACCCCAGCTTCTGGTGTTCCGAGTTCTGATAAGACTTGTCCTATCCGAACTCTGAACCTCCGTCCACGTAGGTACGATTGGATCAGTCTCGTTATTGCCTCACCGTATCCGTACTCTCGCATTTTGTATATTAGGCCCTTATGCCACACTCTGTCAAAAGCTTTGCTAACGTCCAGAAAAGCTGCACTTGTGTATTGTTTGTCGTTGAATCCAGCTGCTATGTACTCTGTTAGTCTGAGTACTTGCAGTTCGCTTGAGTGTTCAGCTCTGAATCCAAATTGTGCCTCTGGAATGATTTCTAGTCTTTCCGTCTCAGTTTGTAGTCGGCTCAGTATTATTCTCTCGACTATTTTGCTGATTGCTGGTAGCAAGCTTATCGGCCTATAATTTTGCGGAAATGTGCTATCTTTGCCAGGTTTTGGTATCATTATGACATGGGCCTCTTTCCATTGATTCGGGAATTTTTTGTACCGTAGTATCCCATTTATTATGTTGGTTAGGTATACTATCGCTCTCGCCGGTAGGTATTTTAGGGCTCTGTTCGTGATCTTATCTGGGCCTGGTGATTTTTGGGTGAACATTTTCTGATGTGTTCATTTATTTCTGCTGGTGATGTTGGCAGGATTTCTTCTTCTACCGGGTTTTCTGGTCTGTTTCTCTGATTATTAAAGACTGGATTATATGCAAAATGCATATGCATATATATGCTGCATATTTCTCATGTTTTTCATAAATGCATATGCCTTGCATATTTGGAGATTTAAGAGCATATAAATGCATATTTTGATGGGAATTTACTCTACCCCATTTAAAAATAAGGTATATATTAGTAACATCAACATCCATTAAAATAAAATGTGAAAGTAAATATTTTGCTGTTAAGCTCCTTTGTTGTTGTACCCATAAACATAATGGGCGTTATTTATAGCTGCAGGTATCATTATCCGGATATTTAAGATTTATAGACTTCTCAGAATTTACAAATTACCTAAGTAAATACCGATTATATTTTGAATAACATTACAAATATTACCTGTACTTTCTGCTGGTGTCGGCCAACTATGAATTATTCTGGGAAAACCAACCAAAACGAAATTTTAAGCATTTTAAGGGTAGGATAGATTATTTTATTTTATGAATGGTTAGTCTTAAATCAATCGCCGATTATTCAACTTTTGTGATTGCAAGTTATTGACTATACTGTGTAAAAAAATCATTTTATTATTATTGTGAAAATGCCTAAAGTAGCAAGGGAAAAATCAAGTCTTCTCAGAAGTTGGATTGGAAGTAACAATCATCTAAAAGTTATCGACAGTGAAAGTATGTTTTGCACCATTTGTGATAAAAAGGTAAGTTCTCCACTTCAATAGATTTTTAAACTTATCAAACTTCTTTGCACATCTATGTGTCTGTCTATTCTAAAATGACAAACCGTCCCATTTCTTCAAAAACTGTTTTTTAAAGTTCGCAACGGTTTGGCTTATACAGAGCGAGGTGTTGAGAGTGGCCCACCCTGTATACTACGGTACACTGACTGTACTTTATTGTTTGACGATTTCAATTTCACTTTGAGAAATAAAAAAAAATTGGGGGAGGTTTAAAAAGTTTGATCATTTTAATGTAGGTATCTATTTACGAAAACATCTAAAACATCATTATCATTATATTCCAGATTCCATGTCAAAAGAAATTCCAAGTAGTTCAACACATAAAAACTTCACTTCACCAAACTAAGCTATCAAAAAATGATAATAAACCTCGCCAGCAGATTCTACAGAACAGTTTGCAGATTCAGAATACGTCAGTTGGGCAAGAAACCTTTGCAAAGGATTTATGCCATTTTTTTTTGAACTGCAATATCCCTCTGCACAAGTTAGAACATAAATCGTGTCAAAACTTTTTAAAAACTTATTGCAAGATTAAAGATAAACCAGCTCAAATACCAAGTTCTTCAACTCTTCGGAAAAAATATGTCAGTGCATGTTACAAAGATGTGATGACGAGTATTAAAAATCAGTTAAAAGCCGAATATCTTTGGATTTCCGTCGACGAAACAACGGATACAAAGGGTCGACAAATTGCGAATCTAATTGTTGGAGTTCTTAACGACTCTGGCGATTTTAAAAACTCATACTTAATTAGTGTAAAATGTTTGGAAAAAACAAACTATGCTACAATAGCTAGATTTGTTAACGAATCCCTAACAAATTTTTTTTTACCTGATCAAGTACCATTTGAAAAAATATTATTAATGCTTAGTGATGCCGCCTCATATATGATGAAAGCTGCATCCAATCTTAAAATCTTTTTCCCTAATTTAATTCACTGTACATGTTTGGCGCACGGCCTAAACAGAGTTGCAGAGAAAGTTAGAATTGAATTTCCCAATGTAAACACCTTAATAAATAATGTAAAAAAAGTATTTCTGAAAGCACCACTACGTGTACAGGTATATAGGGAGATGCTTCCCGATATTCCTTTACCACCAGAACCAGTATTAACCAGATGGGGAACTTGGCTTAAAAGTGCTATATTTTTATCTGAACACTACGACGACATCAAAAGCGTTATTTCAAGTTTTGATCCGACTTGTACCGCTATTGATAACTGTCAAAATATTTTTAAAGAAAAGTCTATTAAAAATCAATTGTTGTATATAAAATCGAATTTCGATATCATTGAAAGTTCAATTACAAAATTAGAGGCTCAAAATTTATGTCTTCACAATAGTATGTCTATTATTGATTCGGTTAAACAGAAAATAACAAATCTGAATGGGGAAATTGGAGTAAAAATTAAAGATAAACTTGATGACGTTTTAAACAAAAATGAGGGTTTCACTTTATTGCGTTCAATAAATAATATAATCAATTTTGGAAACTTCGATGAAAATATTAATATGGATCCGTCTCTAATAGCAAAGTTTAAATATGCCCCAATTACATCTTGTGACGTTGAGAGATCTTTTTCTGCCTATAAACAAATATTAACAGATAGAAGACATAATATTAGTTTAGAAAATATGAATCAATATATGATTATTTATTGTAACAATAAAAATATGTAAATTTGTTTTATTGTACTCTTTTTATAATATTAGTTTAGAAAATATGAATCAATATTGTAACAATAAAAATATGTACATTTATTTTATTGTACTCTTATTTATCTTGTGGTCAAAATAAAATATTTTGCCGTTTTATTTGTCACAAAACCTGAAGTTAAAAAAATATATTAAGAAATAATAATACAATTTGGTTTAAATTCAAACCTATTTATTTATTTTTATTATTTTTTATTTATTTATGTATTTAACGTAAACCATAAAATTATTCATATAAAAATAAGTGCATATATAAATGCATATTTGCATGTTAATTGTGCATATTCAGCTTGTTTTAAAATGCATATTGCATGCATATTTTAGACATTTTTTAGTGCATATTTTCCAGTCTCTACTGATTATATACTTCAGCTATGAAGTCCACATCCTCGTTTTCGTCGAAGTTTAGTCTGCATTCTCTTTCGAGTGTGGTCTTCATTGCCTCTGCCTTTTCTTCGATAGTATACACTATACCTCTTACGCTGTGTAGTGGTGGGATAGGTTTTCTATCATTTCGAAGCACTCTTTGTAGTTTCCAAATATTTTGCATATTTGGCCCTTGTTCGTCCGTTTCTTGTATGTATTTGTTCCATGTTTCGCTACGGTGTTCTTTTAGTGCTTCTTTGACTTCTCTTGCTAGCCTATTTGCTCTGCTTTTGTCCATTTGATGTCCTGTTCTTCTGGCTCTTTGTTTGGCTCTGTTCTTTTCCCGAATCAAGTCTTTTATCTCTTGTGTTATTTCTTTGAACCTTCCCGATTTTGTTTCGACTTCTTCCTCTGTAGTGCTGTTTCTTAGTGCTTCTTGTATTATACGTTCTAGTTCTAGCACTTTTTCTTCTATTTGTTCTGGGCTATTTATTATTGGAATGGTGTTTATTCCTTGACTCACCAGTCTTTTAAAGTTTGTCCATTTTGTCTTCTTTTTGGTTCTTTTCGTGGTGGTCTCTTCTGCCCATGTGCCTAATTCCAGTAAAATTGGGTTGTGGTCAGATTCTCCTTCTGTTAGTGTATGCAGTTCTGTCTGTATTTCTATGCCTCTTGCAACTACAATATCTATATGTGTTGGAAGTCCATTTGATGGGTAGTGGGTTGGTTCTATTGGTCCCATTGCCTCTGTATCCTCGCTGTTTTCTATATAGTGGTTTAGTATACGTCCGTTTCTGTTCGTACCTCTATCATTCCAATTTGGGGATCTTGCGTTCAGGTCTCCTATAATTATTGCAGGTTCGTTTATATCTAGGAACTCATTTAGATCGTCGTCTGACAGTGGGCCTAGTGGTCTTACATATGCAGAGGTTATTCTGATTTCACCTTGTTCCATTTGTACCCTCACTGTGGTGGCTTCCATATTTACCAGTTGTGGTGTTGGTATCCTAATATGTTTTATGCCTCTTTTTATTAGGATAGCTGTGCCACCCGATCTTCCTGTGTTGTCGTTCCTGTATACGTCGTAGCCTGGAAACTTCAGTCTGATGTTGTTAGTTAATTTTGTTTCTTGTAGAGCTACTACGTCCATTTCGTACCTATTGACCAGTTCGTCCAAGGTGTTTTGGTTGGTCCTTATTCCTCCTGAATTCCAGGAGCCTATCCTCAAGTATCCCAAATTGGTTCTTCTTAGTTCAGTGACAACTTGAGTTCACTTATCGCTTTGTATACTAAAGATGTGACTACATCTTTTAGCATATCTGTGAGGTCGTTCTGTTGCATAAGTGACTCTTTTAGGCCTTCTGCTGTGTTTTTCGTTGCCTGTGCATAGGATCTTCCATTTGTTCGTTCTCTGGGCGTTTGTTGTTGCTTCTGTTGTGTCGGTTGATTCTGATTTCTTCCCCAGGTTGGGAATTTTGGGCATCCTCTGAAGCTTGCTGGGTGGCTTCCTTGGCAGTTTGCACAGGTTGCTTTTACTGTTTTTGGTCTTTTGCATGCCTTGCTGATGTGGTCATCTCCACATTTCACGCATTTCGGCTCTTTGTGGCATGCCGATTGTGCGTGGTGGTACCCTTGACAGTTGAAACACTGTGTGGGTCCTGTTGGTTTTTTCAGTGTTTCAACTGTTACCCTCATGTATCCTATGCTGTCTATTTTCAACGCTTTTTTTGTATCTTCTTTGTTTATTGTTATAATAAACATTGGTAGGCTTCTTTTGTCTTTCTTTCTTGAATTCATATTTTTAACTTCTTTGCACGTGATTTCATATTCTTCATCTAGGTCTTTTGTGATATCTTCAGGCTTTGTGTTTGTAGGTAAGCCTCTTATGACCAATTTTTGATCTGTTTTATCTTCTTCCAATGGAAAGGCCATCCATTGTATGGCTTTTATATCTTTACTGTAATCTTCTATGACGTGCGTCATTTTCCTATAGTCTTCTATATTTTTTGTTTGGATTAGTACCTCACGGCCACTTCTTGACAACTTATTGCTGGTTATCACACCTTTTCTTCGTGCAAGTGTCAAGATATCCTTGATTTCGCTTACCGATTGTAATTTTATAACCGGTGGTTTTTTGTACTTTTTGGTACTATCGGCGGGTACTTGCTGTTCTTCATCTATTTCCATCGTATTCTCGTTGTCGCTGTCCTCATTTTGGTTGTTTTTGGCTTCTGTGGCCGTCGTCTTTTTTGGTGGGTGTATCGGTTTCATTGGACCTTTAGGTAGGGTATAGTCGTCATTTTCTGGAGTATGTGGTCTCATAGCATTTCTTGCTAATGTTTCCCAGCTTTCTTTTTCTTTGTTTTTTGGTTTTTCTTCTATTTTCTTTTCCTTTAGGGCAGGAAAGTCCTCTTTTGGTTTATTTTTCGGTATTGCTCCGTTGGTTTTTGCCCCCTTATTCTCTTTAGTGGGTTGAACTTATTTGGTGGGTGTGGCATCCTTGTTAGTTGTGATAGGCGTGGCCTTTGAGTTCTGTTTTTCGGCAAGTTGATCGAATCTCGCGTCCATGCGTTCGAGCAAAGTTTTGTTGGTCTGAACCATGGTGTTTTTAAGGTCCTCGATTTGTGACTTGAGACTTTTTATCTCTTCATCTCTTGCTTTGAGATCTTCAGCTTGTTGCTGGATTGTCCTTTTTAAAGTCTCTATCTCTTCATTTTTTTCGTCTTCGCTTCCGTTGAGCGGTGTTGTACGTTGTCTTTTCGTGGCTTGTTTTTTGGCCGTCTCATGATCCATTTCTTCTTCGTGTTTTTTGTTGTTTGTCATCTCTTCATCCGTTGTGAAGTCGTCTTTTTCGGGTAATTTTTCTGTCCTCTTTTTCAACTTTTTCTTTTTGGGCTTCTCTGGCTCTCTGAATTTGCCACCGCCATCGCTTAGGGTTACCAGTACTCCAGTCGTCTTTCTGCTTCTTCTATCGTCCTCTGATTCCAATCCCTGAAAGAGGTTCAGATTCACTTTACGTGAATCTGCATATGGGTGGAATTGGGCAGACAGCGACTTGGCACTGTCAGACATGACGCTTGGGTGGGAATCTTCACGTGAATGAGCCTTTTTTCCTCCGTCTGGCCCGTTGCCAGCACGGTATTAGGGTAGGCTGCCCTAGACAACTCGCGGTAGTTCACGTACCCAGACAGAACTGGGTACGGGGATCCTCTTGATGTTCTTAACCTACTCGCCAAGGGGCCGTGTCTGCAGCCGTGTAGATTCTAAAAAGCTACATCCTGCAGTGTCTACCCTTACGGAGCACAGTAGGTGTCCCCAACAGGCTCACCGAGAGCCTGTTTTTGGATTTTCTGTTTGCTAGTTTATAGCTACAGCGTCTCAGGAGTCGATATAAAAATACAACTCGCTAAGCTCACTGCATCCAATAAACCGGCTTTTGCCTCGGTTTTTACTTTTAGAATTGGAGGGTTTGGCTCGCTACTGTGCTTACATTCACAGTTTGGTCTGAAAAGACCTGCTTACCAAACTTACTCTTTTTCTATAAGCTTACTGCTCTCTCTGCTGCACGTCTGCTTCCGTCGGTGGCCGACACCGAACTACTATCAAGTTACTACTATAAAATGCAAGTTTCTACCAAAATATATAAATATAATATTAAGCTTCAAATCCGGTATACTGTCAATGTTAAAAATGGGCTGCAACGGTCTAGCGCTAGCGAATGGTAGTCCGCGAATTGATTCTCATTCGGCTACGCCCATTATTTTTTTTTACTTTAGTCGCAACGCAAAATACTTTTTGTTTATAACACTACCGTTTTAACAATTTTTAACATTTTTTCTTGCTAAAAACTTTGTTAAAAACTTTGACTTTTCTTATAAAATATTGGTTAATTTCAGATCTTAGTGTTGTTAATTAACGTAACAGTGATTTTTTCAAAAAAAGGGGCTATCTCAGACCCCAAGGGTCGTAGGACCTAAAATTTTTTTTAGAGGTTGTGTATTTTAACTAGCTTTCCGTATTTTTTATTGCCATTTAATTTGATCTAATTTCTACGAAATTATTGTAATTGTTTATAAGCTTAAAAACTGCTATTTATTAACAAATAATTTTGTGTACGTATATGTAATTTTTTTTTACTTTTTGTTTCATAGGCTGTTAGTATACATCTTAACTAAGGAAATGAGCTCCAGATTATTGAGATACATTCAGCAATATTAACTGGACCAGCCTCAGAAATTAGCTCGTTTTTCAAAAAAATTTATAAACAAATTCAATTTTGCGAAAATTATTAAACAGATCTGGACCATTTTTTGCACACCATTCAAACACCATAATGCCCTCAAGTTTAGGTATATTTAAACATATTCTAATAAACAATAAAATTGTTATTAACAATATCAAAAAACAATGATTTTGTCGTCTGTTTTGCAATAACTTTTTTGTTTATTAACCGATTTTCATTTAGCGTATCTCATTCGATGTATCTTTTTATTCTAAAAAAGTTACCTGTGAACGTCAAATCTCTAAATAAACAAGTTTTTAAGTTATGAGCACAAAACTAAGTTTGACGTTTTGATTGTTTATTTAAAAATTGTTCCACTAAAAAATTGATGAATCCCAAGATGGTAGCCCTTTTGTAATATCTCATACTACACATTTCAACTGTCAAACCTCGTCTTTTCAATTATGTCGAAAAACGGCTTATTTTTTACTAACTTGATTGGTCTAACAGGAGAAAGTTTATTTTCCCCCTAAATTTGCACTTTTCGATTCACCTGGTAGATACACGTGCACCGCTGATGCCTGCCAGATCATGATTTTTAGCCTTGGTGTGCTATGAATTATCACTAGAAAAATTTCTAGCCTTACAGGGCGACCGTTAGTCGAAGGGTTCACTAGCTGTTAGACTATTATCTCATTTTTCTGTTACATTGTGCAGCTCTTCGCTTGTTTAGAAATTGTATGACAATATTTAAACAACCCAGAACTCATAACGAGGTGGTGATTGCACTTCTAGGTCCACTCACACCCTTCTCCACCCAACCAATGAGTGTGTGCTTTTTCCATTATTTACAAATATACATTTCTTTTTTATCTGTTTGTGTCCAGCTTTTAAACGCCAACGTTGTATTGTGATTTGGTGGTAAAATCTGGCAGTATTTATCTTGATCTAAGTGTTACCCTGATGAATCCATCTCTTGATTGGGATCCACGACCCACATACATTAGACAGGGCGGCATGGATAGTTTTGTAGATTCCAGTCTGGCATGACGTAATGCAGGAACTTATATATCTTCATTTGAAACTCTGCGAAGAACTGGTGGATAAGATAGTTTCGCTACATTCCAGTCTATTATTTCAGTGTAGTCCTGTGCTTCAAAATTTAAAGTAGGAGGAATGAAATTTCTAATACTTTAGCCCTTGGCTTTAGTCTCTCCGGAGTTTAACGCCCTCCTTAGCCCTAGCTCTCTAATGTGTTTCCTTTCTCCCTACTACTTGAAATTTTAAAGCACAGGACTAAACTAAAATAATAGACTGAAATGTTGCAACACTATCTTCCCCATCACTTCTTCGAAGAGTTTCAAATGAAGATATAAGTTATTGCATTACATCGGGCGACATTCCAGACTGGAGTGTACAAAACTATCCCTGCTATATGAAAGCTGACGTACGGTACGTAGAGTTGGTCACGGAAGCATCGTCTAATGTCTAAATGTGGGCCCCAATCAAGAGATGGATTCATCAGGGCAACACTTAAATTAAGGTCAATGCTGCCAGATTTTACCACTAAATCACAATACAAAGTTGGCATTTAAAAGCTGGACACAAACAGATAAAAAAAATGTACATATATGTAAATAATGCAAAAAACACACACTCATTGGTTGATGGGAGAGAAGGATGTGAGTGGACCTACAAGTGCAACCACCACCTGGTTGTGAGTTCTGGGTTGTTTAAATATTGTCATACAATATCTAAACAAGCGAAGAGCTTCACAATGTAACAGAAAAATGAGGTAACTAAATGTTTTTTAATTTATCAAAATCATCTAAAATTTCATTTTTTATAGATTTTGATTGACCTTGCGGGATCGGAAGATATTCGTTAAATGCGTAAAACTGTTTTTTTTATTACCCAACCATGCAAACTGTAAATTAATTTTACTATAGCGATAAATGAAACGGACATGGAGCTTATATAAAATTTTTTTAAAAAAAGGTAAAATTTCATTTTTTTTTCATAATCTTTAGGCCCGTTGCGGGATCGGAAGATAAAGTCCGATTTGAATAATTGTTTTTTTGTTTTTCTTGTAATTACCAATCACAACTTTTCCGCACTATAGCGACACGGAATTATCAACTTGACTTTTTTCGCACCACCCTAACGTACATTATAATAATATACATACAAAATGTATTTCGTAGAAGCGATGACGGTCGCGATGACGGTCGTGAAATCAATCCTTTTTACGCATCCCCAAATAGATTTTACATTTATTTTAAATTTAAATACTTTTATACAATAATTAATGTATATATACTCATAATATAGATACGTATAAAATTTATTTCGCCGAAGCGATGACGGTCGCGATGATGATCGCGAAATAAATCCCTTTTCCCCATCCTAAAATATGTTTAACATTTATTTTAAATTTAAATGCCTTTACACAATTTATATATATCTACATACACATAATATGTGGCATAAGTGATGACGGTCGCAATGACGGTCGCGATGACGGTCGCGATGACGGTCGCGATAACGGTCGCAATGACTGTCGTCAGTTCAATGCTTTTTCCCCTATCCAAAAATCGCACAACGTCCGTAAAGGTGACGGTCGCGATGGCGGTCGCAAATTAAATGCTTTTTCCCCTATCCAAAAATCGCACAACGTCCCTAAAGGTGACGGTCGCGATGGCGGTCGCAAATTCAATGCTTTTTCCCCTATCCAAAAATCGCACAACGTCCCTAAAGAAGTTTTCACTTCAAAAAATCAATGAAAAATATTGAAAAATAGGCCAACGGTGGCAAATTTTTAAAGACACCTCAATAAACAATGGGTTAGCGCTGTCAATTTTTTTAGTTTTAACGATTTTTGACTTGTTGGTATTACACTGAATTTTTTTATAAAAAAGGTGCAAATCAACATATTTTTTTTTAACGAAAAATAAACATAAAACTAAAAATATTTCAACAGCAGTACCTCACGAAATGTCTAAAGGTGGATCGGTTAAACAGTTTTTGAGTTACAATGTCTACCGCCTTTGAAACAAGCATTTTCGAGAAAAACATGTTTAAAGTATTGTTAACTTTTATTTTCAGTTTCTTTTTTGTCTGTCAAACAGTAAAGTGGGGCACACCGGAATATGTGTTTGAATGGCGGAATAATTTACAAAAAAATGGGAACAGTTGTTGAACTTTTCTCACTGCGCGAACCTGTTGCAAAGCGAGTCGAAGATAGGGATATTCAACACTATATCATTGCGTTTGATATTAAAATTTAATTATTTAATATCATTTATGATTCTTTAATAATGTTTATTTTGATATAAATTTTGATTGGTAAACATATCGGTGCAGTCACTTACATTTGCTTCTGTTTACACTGTTTTCCGGTAGCCATGAACGTTAAAACGTAGGCAATGCCTCATAGACCTATTTTACACATATTTTATGTTTTAGACTTTTAGTTTCAATAAAATTTAATTGGTAAACAAATGGGTGAACTTGCTAAACAAAGTTCTTTTTAATTAAGGGAGGGTTTGAAAATTTTAAAATTTTTGATCTATTATTATTTTAAATAAAAGTAGGTACATAACCTCAAGAATACTCTCTGAAAATTTAAAATTCGTTGGATCAAAATTAACGAAAATGCAGCATGTTGAATATTTCTACCGTGTACGTAGTGAGCAACAGTCAATAGCTACTCCCATTCTCTTTTGTAAATTAGTCCGCTATTCAAAGACATACTCCGGTGTGCATCACTTTACGATTTGACAGAGAGAAACGAAATTGAAAATAAAAGTTTACAATACTTTAAACGCGTTTTTCTCAAAACTGCTTTTTTCAAAATTGGTAGACATTTCAACCCAAAAACTACAGTAAAACCAATTTGTCTGCAACCGTGAGGTGAAGAGATAATATACGTTCATTTATGCATTCGTCACGGATAGGTACATCAATAACAAAAAGAACTAACAAAAAAATTATTAATATGATATTTTAATGTTTATGTCGTTTCGTAATTTTGATAAGAACTTATTCAAAACTTCATCTATTTAAAACAAAAACAACCACTACATCTCATTCCCTCTGGCCACACCACTGTCAGTATTCCCAATTACTAAGTGACAATCAGCAAATCAAACTGATTTTCGGAGTGATCCATTGTACGTGTTTTCCTGGATTATTTTTTGATGATTTTATCTTCCAATCGTATAGTAAGATATTTTATCACGTGTTTAATTCTGTCCAATCAGATTAAAATTATACTGAGAATAATCTACTGTAGAAAATTACCGATATATTTTTTTAAAGTAGGCTGATTCTGCTTAATGGCAAATAGTTTCCTAGTTTTGACAACTGTCACATTTAAGAAAATATCCATAATATACGTATTAAAAAATAATCTTACGAATATCACACGACAGTAAGAATAAATAAGAAAATAATGCTTCATTTTTGCTCAAATTTGTTGTCATTGGGCAATAGACACTCGAGCCCTATTGCCAAAAACAAATTTTCGAAAAACTGTCGCATTATTTTCAATTTATTCTCACTCTCTTGTGATATTATACCCGATAATTTCTCCGCAAATATCATTCAATTGTTTCATATGTTTCAATTGAATTGAACAAGCCTCGTAATAAAAAAATATGTGGTTTTGGTTGAAATCCAATTCAAAAATTTGTCTATTCAAAACTGATTCTATTCAAAACTGAAAAAAAATCACTTTAATGTCATTCCCTCCGGTCACACCACTGGCAGTATTCCCAATTACCAAATGACAATCAGCAATCCAAACTGTTTTTCGGAATGATCCTTTGTACGTTTTTTCCTCGATAATTTCTCCGCAAATATCATTCAATAGCCCCGCAATGTTTCCCGCCGCAAAACAATTATCGTGCCAATTACGGCTCGAATATTAAAACCAGAAATCAAAGCCTGCTACGGTCGTGATTAAGATAATTCCATTACAGATCTCTGCGTCCATCTAGTCATCTATTAGCGTGCTTTGTGTTTGTTTTGGGAGGGAATTCCTAAAAGCATGACCACACCTTTATATTGCTTTGTTTTTCCGATACTGGCGGTTAGCGTTACTAATGTATCGTTCGTCTTATAATTTGATTTTGAAGTACAAACAGTTTAGTTATTTGGCATAAAGGTGGATTGTGGAATAGGTATAAAATTGAATGAGTAACTTTACTTTTAGTAGAAATCCTAATATAGATCAATCAAGTTAGTAAAAAATAAGCCGCTTTTCGACATCATTGAAAAGACGAGGTTTGACAGTTGAAATAAGTATTATGAGATATTACAAAAAGGCTACCACCTTGGGATTCATCAATTTTTTAGTGAAACAATTTTTAAATAAACAATCAAAACGTCAAACGTAGTTTTGTGCTCATAACTTAAAAACTTCTTTATTTAGAAATTTAGGCTCGCCTATTAGGCCCATCAAGTTAGGTTTTTACTAGACATAACGGCAAGGACGAGGTTTGACAGTTGAAATGTGTAGTATGAGATATTACAAAAGGACTACCATCTTGGGATTCATCAATTTTTTAGTGGAACATTTTTTAAATAAACAATTAAAAATACGTCAAACTTTGGTTTTTGCTCATAACTTAAAAACTTGTTTATTTAGAAATTTGACGTCTAGAGGTAACTTTTTCAGAAAAAGAAGATACATCGAATGAGATACGCTAAATGAAAATCGGTTAATAAACAAAAAAGTTATTGCAAAACGGGTGACAAAATCAGTGTTTTTGAATATTGTTAATAACAATCTTATTATTTATTAAAATATGTTTTAATATACCTAAACTTGAGGGCATTATGGTGTTTGAATGGTGTGCCAAAAATGATCCAGACCTGTTAAATAGTTTTCGCAAAATTGAATTTGTTTATAAATTTTTTTGAAAAACTAGCTAATTTCTGAGGCTGGTCCAGTTAATATGGTTGAATGTATCTCAATAATCCGGGGCTCATTTCCTTCGTTAAGATGAATACTAATAGCCTATGAAAAAAAAAGTAAAAAAAAATTACTTGTACGTACACAAAATTATTTGTTAATAAATAGCAGTTTTTATAAATAATATCGTAGAAATTAGATCAAATTAAACGGCAATTAAAAATACGGAAAACTGGTTAAAATACACAACTTGTAAAAAAAATTTTAGGTCCTACGACCCTTGGGGTCTGAGATAGCCCCTTTTTTTGGAAAAATCACTGTTACGTTAATTAACAACACTGAGAGCTGAAATTAACCAATCTTTTATAAGAAAAGTCAAAGTTTTTAACAAAGTTTTTAGCAAAAATAAAGTGTTAAAAATTGTTTAAACAGTAGTGTTATAATTTTGCGTTGCGACTAAAGTAAAAAAAATAATGGGCGTAGCCGAATGAGAATAAATTCGCGGACTACCATTCGCTAGCGCTAGACCGTTTCAGCCCATTTTAACATTGACAGTGTACCGGATTTGAAGCTTAATATTATTTTTATTATATTTTGGTAGAAACTTGAATTTTATGAATATTATTATGTTGCACATTTATTTAGTAAAATTATATTTTAAATAAATAAATTTAAAAAATAACAATAAAAAGGCCACTTCAAAAAAGGTTTATACATCCCATTAGCTGCTTTGTTTTTGATAATTTTGCAATGAAAATAAGATAAATGTTATTATTTTAATGTGGTACAAGAGACAAAAAAAATAGTAAACTTGGTACAGTAGAACCCGATTGGTAGGTATAGGCCATTTTTTCTTCTCTATTTTGAATCCGTGGGTAGTTCAAGCTGTATCATCGACCCCATTAGGTAAATTATTCCGATTCGTATTTTTTGCACAAACTTACTCAAAAAAAACTTCTTTATAACAAATCCAGAGGGTACCAAGAGCTACCGCGGCCGGAAAATTGTTTAAACTACTTTTTCATTAGTTTTATGTTTACTTATAAAAGTTGGGTGACAAACTGTTTAGTTTATAATTTTTCCACCTACCTCTACCGAAAGTATACTTTTCCGGGCCTGACTGTAGGGAGCAAAGTTATACTTTTCCTCCCTAGGGAGGAAAATATTTTTCCTCCCTTGGGAGGAAAAGTAAAAGTGACGTCATGGTATTTCATTCATGAAATATAACTTATTGACGCCCTGTACAATATTTATTTTCTATTACGTAAGTATCTATACATTTTAACGTTTGTTTAAAAACACTCTGTATTTTGCAGAATGGTAAAAAACAGTAAATTGTTATTCTGATTTAACAATGTTTACATTAATAATTTTTTGACAGTTGACAGTTATACTGTACCTACTTGTTAGTTTTAGATCTAATAAATTTTGTTGGTTAGGTACATAAATAAATTAAGTAAAAATGAAAAAATTACTTGTTATTTGAGGAAGGTGGAAAAACCATATGTATAACATGGGAGTAAAGTGCCTTTTCCTCCCTTGAATGATTACTGCCCTCCGCTACGCGTCGGGCAGTAAACTTCATTCTCGGGAGGAAAACTAGCACTTTCCTCCCTTGTTATACCAATAGATATTAATCAACGCAGCAATAAAACATAGGTCCTGAAGAAGTTTTCTGGAAAATTATTAAGTCAAAATATGCACAGAAAAAAAGTTACGCGACCTCATAGACGAGTGGTACTCCCCAAAAAAAAGACGCCCATTTCTCGAGATATCAACCACGGCGTGGTGAATGGCTAATTTTGGTCTTACTTTATGTTTTTGATGGGGCTGAAAACGAAAATGAGTTTTATTTTGAATTTTAGATGAGGAAACATTGTCAAAATTACAATTTTACCCTAAAAATTAAAAAAAATGAAATCCACGTTTTTCTTAAGATTAAAAGTTACACCACTTTTTTTCTATGAAACATTTTCTCTGTACTCTAGATTTCAACATCAAATTAATTAAAAAGCTAAATTTCAAATTTTGTCACTCAACTTTTGCGATTAAACTTTGCAATTCAAGAATCTGCACCTTTTCTGTCAAACAATCTATAACTTTCTTTATAGCAAGACAGAAATATTGAAGCAGGTCCCATTGTCTTCAGAAAGGTGAGAAATATATACTATAAAAATTTCAGAAAAAAATATTAAAATGGAACAGAGTTGTAGCAAGTAAAACGCAAAAAAAACGTGATTTTTTTCTTATTTTTAGGGTAAAGTTGCGATTTTGATAATGTACCCCACGTAAAATTCAAAACAACCCTAATTTTCGTTTTCAGCACCATCAAAAATATAAAGTATGACCAAAATTAGTATCAGTATCTCGAGAAATAAGCTTTTTTGGGGGTGTGCCGCTCGTTCGTCTATAAAGTCACATAGCATTTTTCCTATGGCACATTTTAGATTAAATTTTTTTGGAAAATTTCTTCATGAATTATATTTTATTTCTGTGTTAGTTAAAATTATAAACTAAAAAGTTTGTCATTCAACTTTTTTAAGTAAACATGAAACTAACGAAATCTGACGATAAAATCTTTAAAAATTAACAACCTCTCTTTTAATGTGTTTAATCATTTTGTACAAATCTCATTGTTATCTAAATGCTTCAAAGATAACACAGTAAAATTTTCAAAACGAAATATTTACAGCGACCAAAAATACAGTGAGTTAAAATTGAAAAATCATCAAAATTGATTTTTCGCATTTTTGCATAAAATTTGATTTTTGAACATGTTCCACTAATTCTAGAAAAAAATAAACTCCATATTCGGATTCAAAGACCTCGAAAACATAAGGAATGACGAAAATTTGTCATTCACCTTAAAGTTGATTTTTGTGGTCGGTATAACGTAATTTTAGGAGTTGCTGCCGGTCGCCAACCGCGCCCACTATTCAGTCAGTCGACTCCGCCCGCTATTTTTTACTTTAGTGGGAACGCAAAATACTCTTTGTTTATAACATTACTGTTTAAACAATTTTTAACATTTTTTCTTGCTAAATACTTTGTTACAAACTTTGACTTTTCTTATAAAAGATTGGTTAATTTCAGCTCTTAGTGTTGTTAATTAACGTAACAGTGATTTTTTCAAAAAAGGGGCCATCTCAGACCCCAAGGGTCGTAGGACCCAAAAATTTTTTTTAGAAGTTGTGTATTTTAACCAGCTTTCCGTATTTTTTATTGCCATTTAATTTGATGTAATTTCTACGAAATTATTGTAATTGTTTTTAAGCTTAAAAACTGCTATTTATTAACAAATAATTTTGTGTACGTATATGTATTTTTTTTACTTTTTTTTCATAGGCTGTTAGTATACATCTTAACGAAGGAAATGAGCCCCTGATTATTGAGATACATTCAACCATATTAACTGGACCAGCCTCAGAGATTAGCTCGTTTTTCAAAAAATTTTATAAACAAATTCAATTTTGCGAAAACTATTTAACAGATCTGGACCATTTTTTGCACACCATTCAAACACCATAATGCCCTCAATTTTAGGTATATTAAAACGTATTTTAGTAAACAATAAAATTGTTATTAACAATATTCAAAAACAGTGATTTTGTCACCCGTTTTGCAATAACTTTTTTGTTTATTAACCAATTTTCATTTAGCGTATCTCATTCGATGTATCTTCTTTTTCTGAAAAAGTTACCTCTAGACGTCAAATTTCTAAATAAACAAGTTTTTAAGTTATGAGCAAAAACCAAAGTTTGACGTTTTTTTAATTGTTTATTTAAAAAATGTTCCACTAAAAAATTGATGAATCCCAAGATGGTAGTCCTTTTGTAATATCTCATACTACACATTTCAACTGTCAAACCTCGTCTTTGCCGTTATGTCTAGTAAAAACCTAACTTGATGGGCCTAATAGGCGAGCGGTAGGAACCCCTAAAATTACGTTATACCGACCTTGAAAATCAACTTTAAGGTTAATGACTAATTTTGGTCAATAATTATGTTATCGAGGTCGCTGAATTCGAATATAAAATTTATTTTTATCTAGAATTGGTGAAACATGTCCAAAAATCAAATTTTATGCAAAAATGTGAAAAACCAATTTTGATGATTTTTTAAATTTACCTCGCTGTGTCTTTGGTCACTGTACATGTTTCCTTTTGAAAATTTTACTGTATAATCTTTGAAGTATTTAAATAACAATGAGTTTATCCAAAATGTTTAAACACATTAAAAGAGGAGTTGTTAATTTTTAAATATTTTGTCGTCAGATTTCGTTATTATTCTGTTTACTTAAAAAAGTTGAATGACAAACTTTTTAGTTTATAATTTTAAGCAACACAGCAATAAAACATATTTCATGAAGAAGTTTTCTGGAAAATTTTAAATCAAAATATATAAAAAGGAAAAAAGTTATGGCACTTTATACACGAGCGGCAAAATTAACAACTCCTCTGTTAATTTGTTTAAATATTTTGGACAGATATCGTTGTTATCTAAATACTTCAGAGATGACACAGTAATATTTTCGAAAGGAAATATTTACAGCGACCAAAGATACAGCGAGGTAAACTTGAAAAATCATCAAAATTGGTTTTTCGCATTTTTCACATAAAATTTGATTTTTGAACATGTTCCACCAATTCTAGATAAAAATAAACTTCATATTCTCACTTAGCTACCTCGAAAACATGAAAAATTACCAAAATTTGCCATTCACCTATCATGGTCTCTTTTTCTATTTCTAAATCTCAAATTAGGGGTGTGCCGCTCGCCGTTTTTATTTTGCCTGTTAATATAATATAATATGGGGTGAGGCAGATAAAGGGCCTATTAAAAATATCTCAAGGACTAAAGGTAAGAGAATCATGAAAATTTGAATACAGGGGTTTTGAGATATGAACTATTAAATGAAAATATTTTGGTCTCTTTGCTACTACCGGTTATACCGGAAGTTGATTGTAACTTCGTTTTTTTTTAATGACACACCCTGTATATTTTTACATTTTTGTATTCTTCTCGATGTCTTCTTTCTTAAAATATGAGGCTTTGCAATATTATACAGGGTATTTTAAAAGATAATTACAGTTTTTTATCAATTTTTTAGCAAATTTTACACCCTGTAGAATTGTACTGATTTTATATCAAAAACTCCATTTACATTTCAGTGATTCCTGTTATTATTAAAAATTATTCATCATCATCATCATGGCTTATTCACTCCTGGCGGAGTGTTTGCCGCCCTTTTGGGCTCTCTGATTCATATATTGCGGAGAATCAGTGCGCCGTTGTTTTTTATTATTATAGCAGCGTGTGTGACTTGGCCCTGTCTACAATTTTCCTCCATTCTTTCCGGTCCTTACAGCGCTCCTTCCAATTGTAGATTCTCAGCTTCTTTATGTCTCCTAAGACTTGATCTCTCCATCTTGTTTTGGGTCTTCCCTTTGGTCTCTTTGTTGTTGGTCTCCAGCCAGTTATTCGCTTTAGCTTAGAGTCTGGGTTAGCTCTTTCTGTGTGTCCTAGCCACCTGAGCCTTTGCTCCTTCACGAACTTGATTATGTCTTTACCCTGGATGACTTCTTTAATTTCTTTATTTGTTAATATTCTAAATTCGCCTACACTTATCCTCACCGGTCCCATTATTCGTCGAATTATCTTTCTCTCTAAGATTTCTAACCTCATTTCATCTTTTTGTGTTAGGCACATGGTCTCTGCACCATAGGTGATCACTGGCCTGATTTCAGTCTTGTAAATTTTTAATTTATTTGTCTTACTAATGTGCTTTTCTTTCAAGAATTTTTGGTAGTTCCAGTAGGTTTTATTACCCAGTAGGATGCGTTAATTTATTTCATCCGTTCTATCATTTCTGCCATTTACCATCACTCCCAAGTATTTGAAACGGTGTACTCTTTCAAATGTATATGCACCAAGCTTAATTTCTTTCTCCATGTTCGTATTCTCTCTTGAACACTTGAGGTATTTCGTTTTGCTTTGGTTTATTACTAGCCCTCTCTTAACTATACAACTTATATAACAATAACGATATTGCTCTTAACCAGTGCAATATCGTCTGCATACGCTATCAGTTGGGCTGAAGATTCGATAATCGTTCCCATAATTTTAGCTGCTCTTACTGCCCCCTCTATGGCAATGTTAAATAATGTTGTTGACAGGGAGTCTCCCTGCCTGACACCTACGTCCAGTTGTACTTTATCTGACGGGCCTTTCCTTGTTAAGATTCGTGCCTTGGATTCCTTTATCGTCATTTTCGTGAGACTTACTAGTTTTTCTTGAATGCCTAGTTGACTCATATCCTTAATAAGCTCCTCCCTAATTACACTGTCAAAGGCTTGCTTCTAGTCAATAAACAGTATATGTAGATCTATTCCGTGCTCGTAACTTTTTTCGACGATTTGCGTTACAATGTGTATTGCATCTATTGTTGACTTACCTTCTCTGAATCCATGTTGGTATTCACCTATTTTTGTTCTCGTTTCTTTTTCTATTCTTTGTCTGATCAAATTAGTTAATATTTTGTACATTGTATTTAATAGCGTGATCCCCTGTAGTTAGTGCATTTCGTCTTGTCGCCTTTTTTAGGGATTGGTGTTATCAGACCACAATTCCAATCGTTCGGCATGCATTCTTCTTCCCATATTCGTTCTATCAGCTTGTGGATTCTGTGGGCTAATTCCTCTCCCCCTCTCTTGAAGAACTCATTTATAATGTCGTCTGGTCCTGCTGCTTTCATTGTCTTTAATCTGTTTATGTTCGCCACTGCTTCGCTGTATGAGGGAGGCTCTGATTGTTCTCCATTGCTATTTTCTGTTTGTTCTTCATTTTCTGCATTTTCAGCATCGCCTTTCTTTTTGAACAATTCTCTATAGTGTGTTTCCCATTCGTTTTTTTCCAATATTTACCGGTATCTTTTTCTTATTCTGTGCTTTTATGTGTTTATATAGTCTTGCATTATCATTACTATTAGCTTCGATTTCCAGCAGTAAATCTTCAATCCATTTCTTCTTTTTAGTTCTGCAACATTTGTCTGACTCTTTCTTCTTCTCTTTATAGTGTAGGAGATCTTCTTGTTTCCCTGTGGCCACCCACCTGTATCTTGCTTTGTCCTTGTCTTTAGTAGCTTGCTCGCATTCTTCATCGTACCAATCCTTTCTTTTATTTTCTTCTATTAGTCCTATCGTCTCCTCTGCTGTTGTTAAGATCCTATCTTTTATGTCTTCCCATGTTTCATCTATGTTCGATGGTTTTAGGACTAGTAGTTTTTCTTCCAACTTAGTGCAGAATTTTCTTTTTGCATTATCTGTATTTAGTTTCGACCGATTCCACCTCCTCATTTTCTTTCTGTCGTTTTTGTCTTTAATTATCTTCAATTTCATGTCGCCTATCACCAAAATGTGATCCGAATCAGCATTGGCTCCCCTGTAAGACCTTACATTCTGTACAATTGTTCTCCATTTTTTTGAAATTAGGATGTGGTCTATTTGGTTTCCGTCTGCTATTCCAGGTATTAGCTACGTTATTTTGTGCTCTTTTTTGTGCTTGAATTGGGTGCTAATAATAAAAGTATTGGTTGCTGCTGCTAGATTACATATTCTCCTGCCATTGTTATTCGTATTTTGATGGGTGGTGTCTTTTCCTGCGATTTCTCTGTTCGTGTCTTCTTTCCCTATCTTTACGGTGAAGTTTCCTAACAGGATTAGTATGTCGTTCTTTGGTATTTCTTCGTACAATTCTTCAAGTTGCTCATAGAATTCATTCTTTACTTCTTCGGGAGCGTTCTCTGTAGGGGCATATATATTAACAAATGTTAAATTTGCTTGTTTATTTTTCATTCTAATATATGATATTCTTCCATCAACCGCTTTAAAGTTAATAATCTTGTCTATTCCGCTATTACTAACTAGAAAGGCGGTTCCATTGTGACCCTCTTTGCTTTCTCCTGCGTAGTACATTGTGTAGTTTCTTCTAGCAATCATCCCTTCTCCTGCCCACCTTATTTATTGTAACGCTAGTATTCCCATCTTGTATTTTGTCATTTCTTTTGCCAACTCTTCCATTTTGCCTGGTCTTAGAAGTGTTTTGATATTCCACGTTCCTATTCTTACTTTTCTGTTTTTGTTTTTTATTTTATTTTTGTTTTGTTTTGTTTTTTCGTCTTTTCTTACAAAACATTTTCATGTCTATATTCATTGCCAACTCCGTTATACTGTAGCCGTCTTTTGTTATATTTTCTGTTAGTTTTTTGTCGCCATTTTCATCAATTTTCCTCTTGGATCTATATTATCAGATAGGGGAGATCTGTCGTTTGTTGTCCTAGCGTTACCATTCTTCTCTTCGGGTTTCTTCCAGTAGTTTATATCTATGCCTTCTAGTTGCTCCATTGAGAACAGTTCACCATTTATCCATAATTTGTTGTATTTTAATGCGGCTGTGTGTCCTTCCTGGCGTACCATTTTCATGTGCTGGAGAAGATGCTTCCATTCGTGTAGTATTTTTTCGGGAAGTCCTCATTGAAATTTATTTTAGTTCCTCTTAGGTTTTTATCAGCAATCAGAATTTCCGTTCTCGTAGCTTCCTTCTTCATTTCTAATATGATGGGTCTGGGTACATTTTGGGGATCACCTTGTCTGCCTATTCTTCTCATCTCTACCAGTTCTTCATCTAGGTTTGTTTGTACGCCGATTTTTTCCATTATCCCCTTTATCTTATTTATCGTCTCTTGTTCGCTTTCTGTTTGGTTTTCTTTGACCCCTGTATTACTATGTTAAAAATTATTATTATAGCGAAATGTTTAATTTTAGTATACAGGGTTGGTCGAAAATCGGAAAGAGTATTATCTGAGTTTTCTTAAATGAAACACCCTGTATTTTAGTATTGTAATTAAATGATATTTTATAGTACTTTTTTATTTCCTAAGCATTCCCTATATCTAACTGCTTTAAGCTTAAACCTACGCGTCTTCATCGAAAAACGGTTTGAGGATAGACACTTTTTACTTTTCGCGCCCCACGCTTTTCTTTAACAAATGTGTTAGATTTTTTTAATTTCATAACGAATGTGTGAGATTTTTGTTAATTTATTCTGTCTAACAGTTTTTTTCGAATAAGCTTTCGAGTTTGAATTTTGTTTTATTTTTTGGTTTTTAGTTGATTTTCTTATAAATGTAAAGACTGAAATAGTTTTTGTACGCAATTATGACTACAGGTAAATAGGAAGAAGTGCACTTTTTAAGTGTGTAAAATAAATAATTCCTAGCTGAGTGCTTTCGGCTTATAAAGCCATCTTCAAAGCTATGCTACAATAGAAAGGTCTCTAATGAATAATTGATTTTAAAATTCAAAAGTTTAACTTACGTCAAAAAGTTTAAAATACCAATATGAAGAGAGATGGACCCCATGTACGATATAAAAATACTTCTATTTCTTATGCAGTTTTTTTATTGGTGGAAAATAACCTGTTGAAGCCTGTTGAAAAAAATGCTCAATTTTTCTGTTGGTTTTTGTAGTTTGAAAAGTTAAAAACATCAAATACGAGCACAAAGGACTTTCACACAAAAATTACAATACATATAACGAATATTTGATAATGGTAAGGTCAAGAAACCCTACCATCTGATTTTATTATAATATTTATAATTTTAGTCACTCGAAACTAAAGAAAACCGTTTCTTAAAAAATGTTTCCATATTTTTAAATGCTTATTACTTATGTTCAAAAAGATAAAAAATTAAAAAGCAAATGAATTTTATGAATATGCATTTTGCATATAATCCGAGCTCAAGTGATTGATTACAATTTTAATTATGGTACCGTATATGAGCTGTCTATTGGCTTTAGATATTGTTTGATCCCACAGAATGCCGTTCATCATGGATATGGCTTTTCTACCCTGTATGTTTCTGTCTTTTATAGTAGTATCAAGTGTTCCGTCTTGAGTTACCTTCATGCCCAGAAACTTGTATTCATCACAGTGTTTAATTTCTACCCCATCGTCTAATGTAATGTACTGCTTTTTCCCTCCAATACACATGACTTCAGTTTTTGTAATGTTAACTTCGAGACCCCATTTGTTATATTCTTCTCTCAGCTTTAGCGTCATGTAACTCAAGTCGTCATGATCCTGAGCAATCCTGGCAATTTGGTTATCAGCGAAACATAAAGTGAATAGTGTTGTCTCGGCATTGGGAGGGATTCCCATGGCATTACATTTTCTTTTCCACAGCTTGAGTGTTTGTTTCAGGTACATTTTAAAAAGTTTAGGCAAAATACAGCAACCCCGCTTTAATCTTTTCATGATCTCAAATCCCTCAGATATCCTTGATACAGTTTTAAATTTGCAGTCGTTCCAATATACAGATTTTGGACTGCTTTGATAATACTATATTTATTGTTAGTTTGCTGTAGAGTTGACCATAATTTGCTGAGGGTCACACTGCCATATGCTTTTTGTATGCTTTGCTACGTACACCAGGTGAACTTTTTTATTGACGGCTGTTTTTTTTTTCTAAATCCAGAAACAACATCATTCAGAAGCTGTGCGGCACAACATGGGGAGCATCGGCTTCCACCTTGCGATCATCTGCCGTGGGCCTAGTCTTCTCAACTGCGGAATATTGCTCTTCAGCATGGCTTAACAGCCCACATATACACAAAGTAGATGTCCAATTGAATAATACAATGAGAATGATTGCTGGAGTTATCAAATCCACCCCTACGCAATGGCTCCCAGTACTGAGCCACATTCCACCACCCAAACTACGACGCATACACGCACTCACTAGTGAGTACAGAAAGATAGTAGGTAACGAGAACCTGCCAATCCATCAAGATATAGATTCCGCCAACGGTAACCGTCTACGCTCCAGACGACCACCAATAAAAACAGCAAAGGTTGCTGTGGAGGGTAAGTTCAATTTAACGGCAACATGGACTCGAGAATGGATGGAACAACAAAATAGCAACTTACCCTGCATCACACAAAAACCACCAGGCTTTGACTTACCACGCAACACATGGTCTATGCTGAACCGAATCAGAACCCAACACGGCAGATGTGGTTACATGATGCACAAATGGGGTAAACGACCATCCCCACTCTGTGACTGTGGACAACCACAAACCATCTATCACATCACAGAACAGTGTCCCACAAGATTATATCATGGCAGGTCAGAGGATTTCCTGATGGCGACACCAGAGTCGATAGGCTATGTAAATAAGTTAGATGTGCATTTGTGAACCTATGTATTGTCTTATACAAAATATATGTAAATGTAAATGTGTCAGGTGCCATACGCTAAATAAATAAATAAAATTTTCTAAATAACTTGCGTTATAGAGTACAAGTGGTCTACTGTGGACCGCCCAGATCTAAAGCCAGCTTGCTCCTCTGCTTCGTAATCTCTATAGTCATTTTCTATTTTGTTCTTAAGTTTCCCATATGTCCTACTTATTGTGCTGTTTACCGCAATTCCTCTCTAATTTTCACACTGATCCTTGCTGCCCTTTTTGGGGATAGTTGATATGATAGATAATTTCCATTCTTTTGGAACTCGGCACCATTTAAGCAGTTTTGAAAGAGTTTTCTTGGCTGTTACTGTAGTTTGTCTGTACCGGCTTTCACTATTTGTGCAGGGATGTCACTAAGGCCAGGAGCTTTTCCATTTATCAGAGGTTTGGTTATTTCATCCAACCCTGATTTATTTTACTTATATGTAAGAGTGATGCATTTATATGTGTACCTATCGTGTTGTTTTCCATGTATTATTAAATTTAACAAGCGATAATTATTAAATGCTACTAGGAAATGAAATTGTACCTGCTCTAAAAAGAAAGTTTGGAGCCAATTTTAATGAGATATGCTTTTAGTAAGACGGAGCTCGAGCCCATTGTGGAGTAAATGTTCGGCGTTATTTAGATCTGAAATTTCCCGGACATGGATTCGTAGATTAGGTAGTATTGAATGGCCTCCTTGTTAACCCAATTTAAATCCTAAGGAATATTTTTATTCGGGATACTTAGAGCAGAATTTATAAAACTAAACCAGCAAGAGCTGCAGAGCTAAGGCGAATAATTATCGAGAAATCCATAGTAATTTCTAGAGAAACATCGAGAAATATAATAGACGCTTTTTACTTATCATTGAGGATACTGTCAAATTCACAACAAAAGACATTTTGAATACTTGATTAGGTAGACAATAATTTACCAATTAGTAAACTTTTATTTATTATGTTTAAACTTAGTTTGAATCAAAAAATTTATGGAGACGATTAGGCATGTCTAGGGTTTTGTTTTATCTCACAATAAAACACTGAAAACGTTCGTTTTCTATACCTCCACAAAATTTATTACAACTATGTGACTACAGCTGTTTCGGCAGAGTGCCTTCCTCAAGTGATTTAGTTTACAAATGGTTTGCCTATTTAAAGTCTTTAACTGAAGAGGTTGAGGAGTGGGGAGCTGTTTGTCTCGAGTTGGTCATTCAGAATTATATCTGCATTTTTCAATTTATTAATTTCCATAGATTCTAATAGAGATAGCTTAAGGCCTTTTATTTTAAATATGCCGAATTTGAAACTGTTCATTAAAAGAATGATTATGATCTAGAAGGTGAAGTGCGTATGTAGAAGTTTCTGTTTTTCTATCGTTGAAAGCCCTGTTGTGTTCTTCTATCCGTTTGTCAAAAGTTCTGCCAGTTTGACCGATGTAAGTTTTCGGACAGTCACCACAAGTTAGTTTGTAAACACCACTCTGTAGTTGTTTTCTCTTTGGGCTCTTATTGTTCTTAAAATATTTAAAAAATAGTTGAAAGACTGATAAGTTTGTACATACTTGAATGAATAAAGGAAATAAAAAATGTAGTATATCAAAGTGTGTAATATGCCATTGAATATACCCATTTTAACATCTTAGCATTTAAATAATTTAATATTTCTACTATAAACATTAAGGATGCAACTTAGTAAAATATCCATACACTCTGTCAAGGTCATTTCAATGACTTACATAATTTACAAAAGATGAATAACAACAAAAATCTAATATTATCTCAATCTATAATTTCAATGATCTAATATCTCCTAGAATATTGAATTGGAGAATTCACCATTAAAAACTGATCTTCCTCATTACTTCCTGTTTTTATTTTTTATCTGACAAGGTGAGTATGTATGTTGGGCCAATTAGTCTTAAAATCAATCATGTTATCAATTAATTTATTAGTTGATTAGTACAAACATCTAAGGTACATTTCCTTATCAATTTAATTTTTTTAAATTTTTTAATTTTTCTTTCAAAAATGTTAAAAATGTTCAGAATTTAATGTCAGCTGTCATACGTCAACGCAGATCAGATAAAAGCTGCATAGGGATTACGAACACTCGATACGAATCGTATCCGCCATGTTTTCCCATAAGGCGCTATGGTAAAACATGGCGGATACGATGCGTATCGAGTGTACGTAATCCGGGCTTTGAATATCCGACTTTGTCAGTCAGCTGTTTCTACTAGGCCAACAATGGATGGGTGATACCTACACCAGAGAACAATAACCACATGTGGTTATTGTTCTCTGCCTACACCAAGAAAAAAGTTTTTTTGTGTTTGTGTAACGTGTAATGTGGCCGTTTTTCTGTTTTACTGTTTGGGGTTGTACGGAGGACATAGCATATCCAATCAAAAATTTATTTTCACAAGATGCAAATGTTAACACCTCAATTTTGTAGCGGTACTTTTTTAACAATTGACGTAAGTAAAAAAAGAGTTTTGTACTTCTTTTTTTTTACAAGACCTCTTTTTTTATTTTAGCATTAGCTCCGATGATGACATTTATATCGAAAGCGCTCAGCTAAAGAAATAAATTATTTACACACTTTGATATACTACATTTTTTATTTCCTCTACTTAAAATATTTGCTTAATTTGTTGTTAGTGCAACTTAAAACAGGAACTTCTAGATGCGCACTTCACCTTCTAGATCATAATAATTCTTTTAATGAACAGTTTCAAATTATGCATATTCAAAATAAAGGCCTTAAGCTATCTTTATTAGAATCTATGGAAATTAATAAATTGAAAAATACAGATATAATTCTGAATGACCAACTCGAGACAAACAGCTACCCACTCCTCAACCTCTTCAGTTAAAGACTTTAAATAGGCAAACTATTGTAAACTAAATCACTTGAGAAAGGCACTTTGCAGAAACAGCTGTAGTCACATAGTTGTAATAAATTTTGTGGAAGTATAGAAAACAAACGTTTTTAGTGTTTTATTGTTAGATAAAATGAACTTCCATCAAGTAACGGTCGAATCCATCAATTATTTTGTTTTATCTTTTTATGACTTCATCTTCTTATGTTTCTGACTTCATAAAATCAAAAGTATTCTATACGGTTGACCTGCTATTGAAGTGGAGATTTCAATAAAGGTACAACATATCCCACCTCCGCTCAAAGAGTGTCAGAAAGTCAAAAAAGCAAAGTTCCCAGAAAACGACGTTTAAAGTTTTTTCTACATTTTCGGGTTTGATTCAAAAACTACTAAAATGAGAATAATAACTATTTTAGTCAGTTACAATGATTTTTTAAGCTCTAGAAAATAGCGTATTTAGTATATTTATTAAAAATATTAAAAAACAAGCTGAAGATGCGAGCATTATCATAACGAAAACTTTGTTTATTTACGTATTTTAATTCATAATATGGAAAATTGCTATCATGAAAATTAGTTTAGAATTAATAATTATATTTTAATGTGCAATTATATCATTCTAATTTAAATGTTATGAAATATAAAGGTAGTTTACTCTTGATCGAAATTTATATTTTTTAGGTACCTCCTATAAAATTAATAAAATTTTATATATTATGATGGTTGCATCATAAATCTTAGAACATGGAGAGTTTTGGTGAAGAATACCTTTTCTTCGTCAAATTAAAAATAAAAGAATTATAAATGAAAATGTTGTTGGTATCCATAATTTGAGAAAAATCTTCAAAAATTTTTTTTATTAGAAGGATGTAATTGCACATATCAGACCATAATTTTTTATACCAAATAATATTATTTCACATACTATCGGTTCGCTAAACTAAGACACAACTGGCTAGTGATTTTAGTCAATAATTTTGCCAATTTGGCAAAAAAAAATAAATACTAATTAGTTAATAATTACTAAATAATTAGTAATTTTGAAAATTTTGGCAAAATTCGCAAAAAACCAAAAAATTACCTACTAAAATCACTAGCCAGTTGTGTCGAGTTTAGCGAACCGACTATAATATTTTAATTGCATAACAAATGGAACAGTCCATTTATCATAAAGGGGAGGCCGTTTACTCGTATAAACCTTTTTAAAGCTGTTAATAAATTATTTCTTTTCAAATATACTCAAATTGTATTTTTGAACATCTTATTTATTTTATATAATAATTAAATTCACTATCAAATGTCATTGATGTTTTATTAATACTTAATACTTAATTTAAAATTTATTTTGACACTCGCGAACTGTCAAACTCAAATGTAAATAACCTATGCTTTAATTAACAAATCGAGATTAAAAAAACTAGCCTACTTACTAGCAACGATTTCAGCTGGACGTGTAGTGTGTCGGCAGAAAATAAAACGATTGTGACGTCACATTTTAGATTTTGAGGTCGGTTGTCTAGAAGAAGTTAGAAATATCGGAATGTCGTTTTCAGATTTGGATTCAGAAGAAAAATCTACATAAGAATCCATCGATAAATCTGATCTGAGTATTGCAGGAGCGGCAACGCAATAACACACAGACTTTGCGAATTTTTAAACGAAATGTTTTCGTTGAAAAGAATGGAGTGGTGACACTATATAGATCAAATAATAAAAAAATTGCGAAATATTATTTATAAAAAGTGACACTACTTGTAGTACAGAAAATAATATCATTATTATTATCTGGTTAACAAACTTATACTTTTTAATGATGTAACTTTAAATAAAAGTAACAACGTTAAACAAAAAATACTGCAAAAAGAAAGATAAATAAATGATAAATGTGTCACTTTTCTTCAGCACATACGCGTATTATTATGAATAAAGTAATCACATACTTTAACTCGACAAAACGACGCTTTATACACATCTTAGATGGACAAATGTTTTGCAGAAGTCGAAATGTGTCACTGTTTGTGTTCGGTCCGTCGTTGATTTTGGATAATCGTATAATGACACTGGTGTCATCCAACGATAAATACATGACCCATATATGTGACACTTTGTGATATAGGAATTTATAGTTATATTAAACTGCTGGTGTAAAACCGATTTTAGAATTGTTTGAGTTATGACACCCTTTGAGCGGAGGTGCGATGTTATAGGGTGTTTTATTTAAAAAGTCAAAGTGTCTAATGAAGAAATCAGAAAAATTGTATCTAAATCTATTTTATCTACTCTGACTCATATTATGTATAAGTTTTTAGTCTGTGAAAACTGTCATTATAGATAGCATTGCGGGAAGGCTTTAAAGTGTGCGTGAAGTAACAATGTATTTTAAATAGGATTTACTTTTTTGCACTGTTTATTTTTTTGGCATACGTTCATATAATCAAATATCCTTAACATATAGGGATATAATCAATCAGGATATAATCAATATATCCTTAACATTCGCGTTGTGATGGTGATAACATATGAGCAATAAATTACAACAAAAGTTTTGACAGTTTTGTGTTTTGAAAGAGGTTAAAATTTTTAAATGTCAAAGTTCTAAGAATTGTAGAATAGAAATGAATTCCAGTGACGAAGAGTTACAGTTTTTTTATTTGTTTATAGTACATAAAATATTGTATAAAACTGTGCGTGAAGTACTTTTTGCGAACTTACGCGATGTATAGCACGCGCGCCGCTGTCGCTCGTGCTCTAAACATCGCGTGCGTTCGCAAAAAGCCATACTACACGAACTGTTTAATAAATAACTATTTATTATTCGAACTATATATTTAAAAGATACGTAATTAGGCGTTTCGAGACCTTTGGTCCACTAAGTCATTTTGCACAGGAAGCTTTTTACTTTAGTGTAAATTTTTTAAAACTACGGTATACAGACAACGACTGGGGTTCTTTTTCAATTTATTAGTTGATAAATATATATTCTTAATTTAAAAAGGAATGAATTCCTCTCATTGGCTGTATACCATAATAAAAATTACTAAAGAAATAAAAATTTTCCTTTGTAGAAGGTATACAGGGTGTTTGGTAAAGAATGGGCCACAGCTTAACCTCGGGAATTTGAGGTTAAGCTATGGCCCATCAGATTATATATGGTCTCAGATTCCCGAGGTTAAAATAGGTCGAATTAAGCTGACTTACCTTAGTACAAAAGTTGATAATAACCAAAATACAGGGTGTTAAACTTAAACTTTTATTTTATTTATTTTTGAATATTTCCTGACAGACACGGGATAACAACACGAAATTTGGTAGGCGGTGCTGGTACTGTACACTCTACTAAATTATGTTAAACAAACGTTTTTGGATACTACCAGAGGCGTACGACGGGGGAACATGAATGGTTGATCCTTCCCAAATTCTACGCCACTGGCGAAATTTTTATTTTAGTGCAATTTTTTTATTCTCCAATACTTTCTATCTAAATAACATACTTTTCATTCGTAACGATAAAGCCATTAGTTTTCGAGATATTTGAATCTAAAACGAAGGAGCATAATACATTAATCAAAATAAGTGTGCCGTTTCATTTTTAACTTCAAATATCTCGAAAACTAATGACTTTATCGTTACCAATGAAGGGTAGATTATTTGCATAGAAAGTATGGGAGAATATAAAAATTTTGCTAAAATAGCAGTTTCAACAGTGGCGTAGAATTTGGGAAGGGTCAACCATTCAGTTTCCCCTGTCCTACTCCTCTGGTATTAACCACAACCGAATATTTAACATAATTTAGTAGGGTGTACAGTACCTACAATTTCTGCCAAGTAACATAAGGATATGTCAAATAGTTTTATAGTAACGGGCACACATATTTCTTACAGTTTTAAATAAAGAATAAATTATTAAAAAAAAGATTACTTAATTTGACATATCCGTGTGATACTTGGCAGAAAGTGTAGGCACTGTACACCATACTAAATTATGTTAAAAAATCGTTTCTGGCTACTACCAGAGGCGTACGACAGGGAAAATTGAATAGTTGACCCTTCCCAAATTCTACGCCACTGATGAAACTGCTATTTTAGCATAATTTTTAGATTTTCCAATACTTTTTATGCAAATAATATACTCTTCATTCGTAACGATAAAGTCATTAGTTTTCGAGATATTTGAAGTTAAAAATGAAAAGGCACACTTATTTTGATTAATGTATTATGCTCCTTCGACTTTAGCTTCAAATATCTCGAAAACTAATGGCTTAATCGTTACGAATGAAGAGTATATTTTTTACATAAAAAGTATTGGAGAATAAATTAATTGCACTAAAATAGCAATTCCGCCAGTGGCGTAAAATTTGGGAAGGGTCAACCATTCACGTTCCCCCGTCGTACGCTTCTGGTAGTAGCCAGAAACGTTTGCTTAACATAATTTAGTAGATTGTACAATACGAGCACCACTTACCAAATTTCGTGTTGTTGTCCCATGCCTGACAGGAAATATTCCAAAATAAATAAAGTAAAAGTTTAAATTTGACACCCTGTATTTCGGTTATTATCAACTTTTGTACTAAGGTAAGTTAGCTTATATCTACCTAATCTAACCTCAGGAATCTAAGGTTAAGCTATGGCGCATTCTTCACCAAACACCCTGTATAATTAATTTAATTTTTTTTTCTAAAATAGATCCAAGTTGGAATCAAAGTGGGTACATCACAAGTACATTAAAAAACAAACGTTTTCGGACTGATCAGTCCATCATCAGGTTAAAGCTCCAGATCCAAAGCAGTTGAGACTAGCTCCTGAGGTAGGTTGTACGACCTTACCAATATAAAATATTAGACATCTTGGCTACATCGAAAGCGACAATGAGTCGATGTTAACGGAATAAAGTATATTTTGTTATTTTTACATCGAAAGCGACAATAAGTCGATGTTAACGGAATAAAGTATCTTTTGTTATTTTTTGTCAAAATATACTTTATTCCGTTAATATCGACTTATTGTCGCTTTCGATGTAGCCTAGATGTCTAACATTTTATATTGGTAAGGTCATTCGACCTACCTCAGGAGCTAATTTCAACTGCTTTGTTTGTAATGTACTTGTGATGTACCCACTTGTCCAACTTGAATTTATTTTAGAAAAAAATTTTAAGTAAATTATATACGATATACAAGGGAAAATTTTTACTTCTTTAGTAATATACAATTTTTAAGTATTTTAATAAATTAATATTACATGCAAAATTTAATTCAAACCTCAATTAGAAATATAAATTAGTCACAACCTGATTAAAGTACTCTATTTTTTGAACTTTTTAAATTTCGTCCAATTAATTGTTCGGTAAATAATTAAACAGAAAAAAGTAATTTAAAACGAAATTGTCAACAGTAATGAAATTACAGTATAGCAGATTTAAATAAACGTATTTTTTTCTACCAATCGCTTTTAAATACTTCAGTAATCACCCATTGAGTGAAACTCAAGTCTTGTTTTTCGGAGTCTCATTCACAAAGGTTAATTATTTATCGATTACAGAAAATTACATTTTTCTGGTAATGAACTGCGTAAATATTTTCGAATTTTATAATTAGATCTTTAATTTAAATGTTTTCTCTTTTCAGTTAAATCCTTAAATGCACATTTTTTTTTATTTCCCTTCGATACATACAAATAAAAAAACAAAGATCTAAAACAAACAATGTAACTCTGGGAACTTCATTGCAAACTGCCTTACACACAAATAAAACTGGTCTCCAAACACAGGTTTTTTATTCGTTAGTGAAAAACACGTTATTTAATTCTTAACAAAAGACAGAATTAATTGTCCTAATCTTTAACCCGGGAGCAGTCGCGCTCACTTCTGTTACGTAAGCAGTCGCGTAGAGAAAAAATCTCACAATACGAATTTAAATACGAATTTAAAGCAAATTTCTATTTTATATTATTTTTATTTACTACTTTTTATATTAAAACCATCTATTTCCAACAATTTTAAAGCTAATTGGTTTTTACCAAAACCATAAATTTCACAAAAAAAATTAAAAAAAATTAAAAAAAGTAGAAAAAAAATCCCACGCATTACTACAATCTTACTCGAGGCACTTACTAGCGGAAAGTTATGTTACAAAATTTTTCATCAAGTTATCACGGAAAAGGATAAACTGTTAGATTTTTTCTAATGGCGCGACTGCTCCCGGGTTAACTAACATTAAACTTAGTGATCCTAAAACTGTACCTTCTTTATGGTAGGGGAGCCCAAGCGGGGATTTTTGCAGTTACTCGAGCGCGTCAGATTATCATATGGGGAGAAACGTGGTACCCTGAGATGTACCTCTGCCATATATTGGCTCTTAACACAGGGGAGTTCGTTTAGGGGGGCCCGAAAAAAAAAATCTATCCTTAAAAATACTCGAAATTGTCAGATTAAGATAAGGTAAGTTAAGTACATGCAAAACAGTGTATATTTAAAAAATTTGACGATTTGAGCGGGGCGTAAGGGAATTGGTGAGTCACAAAGTTTCACAAGAAAAAGGCGAATATTTCGCGAAATGAACGTCACATCGAAAAACTAAAAACTACACGTTCAATATTTTTCAAAAATCTATCGATAGATACCAAACACGACCCCTTGCAGAGAGGAGTGGGGGGTAAATTTTAAATTTTAAATACAAATCCCGCGATATTTAGAAAAATAAACATCAGATCGAAAAACTGCAAAATACACTTATTTAATATTTTTGAAAAATATATCGAATGGTACCAAACGCGACCCCCCACGGAGGTGGGGTGGGGGGTTACTTTAAAATCTTAAATGGGAGCCCCCATTTTTTATTGCAGATTTGAATTCTCTGCATAAAAATAAGCAACTTTTATTCGAAACATTTTTTCAAATTATAGATAGATGGCGCTATATTCGGAAAAAACGATTAATGGAAGTGGAAAATTAAATTAAAAAATGGCAAGCGCCCGCTAAAATGGAAAATTTTACTTAACTTTTTTTGGTTTTAGGTCCTAATAATCACAACCCAATAGGTCCCCAAAGCGCTCGAGTGACTGCACATTTAGCATACTTTGCTCCCCTACCATTATTAAGATTAATCTGAACCCTTAATTAATTTGTTTCTGATCCTAGAGATGGCTCTACAGCGGTATGCGACATTCGGTATTTCGGTATTTCTACATGACTTTTTATTATTACACAGTTGTCTATCGTTACAACCATTGGCTTAGTTGCCACATTGTGTATACAGTAATTTTATCAAGTGCCTAATAATGAGTAATGTTCGCAATATTTCTAAGGATCGATTTCCCATAATACCTGCGTTAATCTATGGTTTAATTGACTAATAGTCTAAAAGCTAGTGAACCCTCCGACTAACGGTCGTCCTGTAAGACTAAAAATTTTTCTAGTGATATTTCATAGCACACCAAGGCTAAAAACCATGACCTGGCAGGCTTCAGCGGTGCACGTGTATCTACCAGGTGAATCGAAAAGTGCAAATTTAAGGGGTAACATAAACTTTCTCCTGTAAGGTTTAAATTTAAGTAGGTGTTTGAGTAAGTCATTTAGAAGAAATGTGTACAATGACAGGCGATGCTGAAGAGCATAAGACCTTGCCAGGCGAGAGGAAAAATTATGGGTTTTTCCTAAAATTATTCTTTTTGCATCGAACAAATTTTTTTTAGATTTTTTGAATCATTTCAAACAGAAAACGTCTTTTGTCATTTTTCTCTCAAGTTAATAGTTTTTGTTATATGAGCGTTTAAAAATTTTGAAAATTGAGAAATCGCCAATTTTTAAAACCTAAATCGGACATTTATCTAAAAATTTCAGTGTTGCCAAGGTACGTAGATATTCTTTAAACATTGATTGATGAAATCCCGAAGAGTTTTTTGCAATAAAATATCGAAAACCCCTTTGTTTTTTTAATTGCTAATCAAGCGTGTGCGACACTGTAGGACGTTTGAGTTTGCATAAATGCATTATCTCGAGAATTGGCAAATTTCAAGAGAAATCCTCAGACATATCGATTTTTATTTTTGAATTAGGACTTTTTTGCATATATATAATACTAGTGACGTCATCCATCTGGGCGTGATGACGTAATCGATGATTTTTTTAAATAAGAGTTGGGGTTGTGTGATAGCTCATTTGAAAGGTTATTTAATTCTCTATTCAGTAATATAAACACTAACCTAATTATTTATACAGGGTGTACAAAAAATTTTTTCTTCTATTTGTCAAATTTAATCAAAGTTAATTTAATAAAAAAATTCTTTTGTACACCCTGTATAAATAATTATGTTAATGTTTATATTGTTGAATAGAAAATTCAATAAGCTTTCAAATGAGACATCACATAACCCCTACTCTCATTAAAAAAAATCATCGATTACGTCATCACGCTCAGATGGATGACGTCACTAGTATTATATATATGCCAAAAAGTCCTAATTTAAAAACAAAAATCGACCTGTCTGAGGATTTCTCTTGAAATTTGCCCATTCTCGAGATAATGAATTTATGCAAACTCAAACGTCCTCACACTACAGTGTCGCACCTGCTTGATAAGCAATTAAAAAAAACAAAGGGGTTTTCGATATTTTATTGCAAAAAACTCTTCGGGATTTCATCAATAAATATTTAAAGAATATCTACGTATCTTGGCAACATTGAAATTTTTAGATAAATAACCGATTTAGGGTTAAAAATGGCCGATTTCGCAATTTTCAAAATTTTCAATCGCTTATATAACAAAAACTATTAACTTAAGAGAAAAATCACTAAAGACGTTTTCTGTTTGGAGTGATTCAAAAACCCTAAAAAAAATGTTCGATGCAAAAAGAATAATTTTAGGAAAAACCCCTAATCTTTCCCCTCGCCTGGCAAGGCCTTATCCTCTTCAGAATCGCCTGTCATTGTACACATTTCTTCTGAATTACTTACTCAAACACATACTTAAATTAAAACCTTACAGGAGAAAGTTTATTTTACCCCCTAAATTTGCACTTTTCGATTCACCTGGTAGATACACGTGCACCACTGTGGCCTGCCAGATCATGGTTTTTAGCCTTGGTGTGCTATGAATTATCACTAGAAAAATTTCTAGCCTTACAGGGCGACCGTTAGTCGGAGGGTTCACTAGCTCTTAGACTATAAGGTTCATCCTTGAACTTCGGTTTCGTTTGGAAATACAATTATCATTGTCAGTTCACGTTCTACAGCTTTCGATAAATGCCAATAGATGGCAAAAAGGTTAAAAGCTTTCGCCATTTTGTATCACCTTTTTTATGATATTTCTGAATAAAGTTAAATTTAAGTAAAAAAAAATAAAACGGGATAATACCCGAAGGTTGGCTGTATACCATCTAGTTAAATAAAATTAACATGAAGTAAAACTCCCTAGTGTAGTTGGTATATTTAATAAAAATTCTAAAAAAATTTTAAAAATCCAAACGGATTACGTTCAAAACGTTTTCGGACTTATCAATCCATCATCAGTGAACCTAAAAGTAAGTAATCTCACTTAGTAAAATTGAAAAGGGTGAAATTTTGAATGTTAAAAATTGAAAAGTGTGGTTACGATTACTTACTCTCTGTCCTTGCTAAATAGCCACAATGCCAAACACTGGTCAAGATGTATGTTCTAACTACATGGTGAAATCTGATCTACAATTTGGCTTACATTGGATGCCAACGGATTAGTACTAGGTACATGATGCTCTACTCCATTAATTAAGAGATTTTTTTATTATTAGCCCTACATTGAACTACATTAGGTCTACATTGAGGTCTACATTGTTCAATGTAGACCTAATAATAAAAAAATCTCTTAATTAATGGAGTAGAGCATCATGTACCTAGTACTAATCCGTTGGCATCCAATGTAAGCCAAATTGTAGATCAGATTTCACCATGTAGTTAGAACATACATCTTGACCAGTGTTTGGCATTGTGGCTATTTAGCAAGGACAGAGAGTTCACTGATGATGGACTGATAAGTCCGAAAACGTTTTGAACGTAATCCGTTTGGATTTTTAAAAAATTTTTAGAATTTTTATTAAATATACCAACTACACTAGGGAGTTTTACTTCATGTTAATTTTATTTAAATTTAAGAATTTATTGTTAATCAGTCATTTAAATAATTATAAATAAATGAAATAAAAACAAAAATAATGTTATCGTTTATCGTTATGCCTAATATAATATAATAAGTTATATTTATATTATGACAGCGTTTCATGTCAAGTTGGAATAATACAACGTAGTACGTTCTTCAACGGTAAAATATTACAAAACCTCTAAATTCTAAAGAACCGCTCCGATTTAGATGAAATTTTGCAAATAAGCTCATCTTGCCCTCCTCTTCAAAAGTGATATGACTACAATGTGTGCTTTCTATTTTTAAAGGGTGAAAACTACCCTTTTTTACCAAAAAAAAAACAGCATATACAGGGTGTCCAGAAACTCTACCGACAAACGAAGACAGGAGATTCCTCAGATAATTTTAAGATCATTTAACCCAATTCACTTAGTCCGAAAATGCTTCCTAAGGGAGCTAGAGCTCTTTGAAGATAGCGTCGTGTAATTAGTTTTTCTTAAATACCTCCAGAACGCTTTCAGTTAAAAAAACTAAAATTGGTACACATATTTACCTTCCAGAGATAAATCGATTCCATTCATGGCGAATTTCTAGTACCAGTCATAGGCGTCCGTTTTGGGTGGGGCAACGAATATTTTATGGCATAACTTTTTTGTCTTTAACTTTTAAGCACTTTTGATACTGGATTATTATATTGTGAAGTATTCTAGTACTAAAAGTTACTCTTGCTTTAAGTCGATAGGACACACCGTTTTCTAGAAAAATCGATTTCAAAATTTTTCGTTTCCTGAATTTGAAAAAAAAAGTTGAAAATTGTTTTAAAAAAAAAACGGTGTATTTTACCAACTTCAAGCAAGAGAAACTTTTAGTACTAGAATACCTCGTAATTTAATAATCTAGTGTCAAAAATTCTTAAAAATTAAAGACAAAAAAGGTATGAGATAAAATAACCGTTGACCTACCCAAAACGTACGCATATGACCGATACTAGAAATTCACAATTAATAAAATCGATTCATCTCTGGAATATAAATAAATGTACCAATTTTTGTTTTTTCTTTTTAAATAGTTTTTTTATTGATTTTTGTTTTGTTTTTCAAACAACGAAAAATTTTCAAATCGATTTTTCTAGAAAACGGTGTATCCTATCGACTTAAAGTAAGACTACCTTTTAGTACTATAATACCTTACATTTTAATAATCCAGACTAAAAAATGCTTAAAAGTTGAAAACAAAAAATTTATGCGATAATATACCTGTTGCCCTACCCAAAACGGACGCCTATGACCGGTACTAGAAATTTGCAATTAGTCTAATCCATTTATCCCTGGAAGATAAATATGTGTACCAATTTTCGTTCTTTTAAATAGAAGCGTTCTGAGGAAGCATTTTCGGACTAGATGAATTGGGTTAAATGAAAATAATCCACTTTTTTCCGAGGGCCACAAAAAATGTCCAAAGGGCCGCACGCGGCCCGTGGGCCCCACTTTGCTCACCCCTGGGCTATAGTAATAGACATCAATAAAAGTTAATAACAAACATTGTAGCCAACTTTGAGCTTCACATTACAAAATTATTTAGAATGTTACAGGTTGTTCGATAACACAGTTTCAGACCAAACTTATGCTTTTTTTAATTGGAACACCCTATATTTTATTTTATATTCGAAATTCCGTTAACGTCTCCATCACAAAAATATAAAGTTTTGTTATGTTATACATGGTATTTACAAAATTGTAACGAATTTTGTTTAAAAATCGTAACAAGTTCAACTTCTTGTATAAATAAAAATAAGCACAACAGCAATGGTTTATTACTGACATATTTTTTTATTTATTGTCAAAATTTTCAAGAATTATTGACATTGCTAATTTTCTTTATATCAAATACAGGGTGAGTCAAAACTCAAGTACATTATTTTCTCAGTAATGTTAAATGGAACGGAACGGAATGTTAAATGGAATTAAAATGTATTTTATATCATTATTGAAAAGTAACATGGAGTTACTTATAACCCCAGTACTTTAATTTTTATATAACGTTCCCTATGTCCAAATTTATTAGTTTTCGAGATATTTTAATTTTTCAGAGCAAATTATCATTTTTGTTTAATTTAGTAATATTTTGTATTTTGACAACGACATCCGATTTGGGCTTCGAAACGTTAATAAGTTTATTTTTTCAATTTAAATGTGGCTTATTTACCAATCAAAATAGTTAATTATAAAAATGCCACAAGGAAATAGTTTCAGAACAACATTGAAAAAAATTATTTTTGTCAATTTGTTTAAAAAATTGTTTAAACAGTTTTTCGACCACGGCACCGCCTGGCCCCCTGTGGATTTGTTATAAGCTATAAGGACCTCTTTTTGAGTAAGTTTGTACAAAAAAATCGAATCGGACTAATTTCAATAATGGGGGCGACGATACAGCCAGCTCTAGATATTGGAGAGAAAATCATACTGATTCCATTGCTTAAATTCTACATTGGAATCCGCAATTGTAAGTGTATGCAATTTATGAATTTTATCGTAACATTTGGTCTTTTGGTTTTACCCGCCATGAATGAGTAATAGTCTTATAAACTTGTCAGCTTCATGATAAATTAAATGTAACTGACAGTTTTTTGTTTAGTAAGATGGAGGCCAACTGCAGGGCTAGACGCAAAATACCGCAGAGAATCTAGGCAAAGGCGGAACAAAGATCAGTTCTTTAGCTTTTAGAAATATAATAAAACCTTTATTATTATTATTTAATAAAACAGTTTTTTTTTCAATTATTCGTTGATAATGTGACCCCAGTTGGCTGAGTTAAATGCATTTCGCACATCAAACATCATGAACATAGCCTATTTCTTCTTCTTCTTCTTCATGTGCCGTGCTCGATTATCGAACGTTGGCTATCAAATTAGCTATAGCAACTTTGTTAACGGCAGCTCGGAAAAGGGATGCAGAGGATCTGTTATACCATTCTCTCAGGTTTTTAAGCCATGACGTTCTTCTTCGACCTGGCCCTCTTCTTCCGTCTACCTTGCCTTGTATTATTAAATGGAGTATATTATATCTCTCTGGGTGTCGCATAACATGACCAAAATATTCAAGTTTTCGATTTTTAACTGTTCTGACGACTTCTGTGACTTTTCCCATCCGGTGCAAAACAGCTTCGTTACGAACTCTATCCACCCAACTTATTCGTAGGATTCTTCGGTATACCCAAATTTCAAAGGCTTCCAATTTCTTGAGAAGAGTATCTGTTAAAGTCCAACCTTCGACACCGTACAAAAGAGTAGAGAACACATAATATCTCACTAATCTAATTCTAAGATTCAAAGTAATGTTGTTTCCACATAAAAGTTTCTTTATCTTAAAGAATGCAGCTCTGGCCTTCTCTATACGTATTCTAATTTCTTTGCTCATGTCCCAGTTCTCATTTAGATTACAACCAAGGTAGGTGATACTGTTAGTTCTCTCTAATTGTTCACCATAAGCTGTTACTACTTCCGGTTGTATTGGCGTCTTACTGACAACCATCACCTTGGTCTTTGCGGTGTTTAGCTTGAGTCCATATTCATCACACGTTGTGGTAATCCTATTAATCAGATGTTGAAGTTCTTCATAATTGCTCGCAATTAACACCGTGTCATCCGCATATCTCAAATTATTAATATTGACGCCATTCATTTTGATACCACATTGAGCATTATCCACTGCTTTATTGAAAACAAACTCAGAATGGATGTTAAATATTAGTGGGGACAAAATGCAGCCCTGCCTTACTCCTCTTCGTATCTGAAGTTCTTCAGACGTGTCCCAGCCAATCCTGATGTTTGCACGTTGATGCCAGTAAAGATTTTTGATAATGCGTAGGTCTTTATCATCAATACCCACTTTCTAAAGAATAGCAATCATTTCCGTATGTTTTACCCGATCAAAGGCCTTCTCAAAGTCAATGAAACACATATAAACCGGATGTCCGACATCTCTGCATCTCTGTACCATAACCTGCATACTAAACAGTGCTTCTCTGGTCCCAAGGTTATTGCGGAATCCAAACTGGGTATCACCAAGCTGTTCTTCTATTTTTTGGTACATCCTAGAGTGCAAAATTCGTAGAAATATCTTTAAAACATGACTCATCAAGCTAATGGTTCGGTAGTCACTACATCTTTTCGCGTTTGCTTTTTTAGGTATCGTCACAAAAGTCGACAGCAGCCAATCCGTTGGTATATAGCCAGTTTGATAAACTTTATTAAAAAGATGAAGGAGAGATCTTTTACCTGAATTTTCGAAGAGCTTTATTATTTCATTCGGTATTTCGTCTGGTCCCGTCGCTTTTCTGGTCTTTGCTAATCTTATTGCTTGTTCAATTTCGTCCATAGTTATGTCAGGTCCTGTAACTACTTCGTTAATTTCAAGCTCGGGCCTTTCATCATTAAACAGTTCCTCAATGTATTCTTTCCATCTGTCTATTTTATCCAAATCAGTGATAATCAGTTTTCCGTCTCTATCAACGATGTTATTTGCATGTTTTTTGTTCTGACGGGTGAGATCTTTTATTTTTTTATACATATTAAATGAATCATGTTTTCTCTGCAACTCTTCAATTTCTAAACATTTTTTTTCAAAGCATGTTTCTTTTGCCGCTCGTATTTTAGTCCTTATCTCTTTATTAATGCGTTTATACATTTCGATGTTTTGATTCTTAAATTTGCGTCTTTTTTCCATCAAATTCAAAATCTCATCGTTCATCCACTGTTGCTTCTTTTGATTTTTCTCTTTGAAGTTTGGAGTTGAGTTGCTTTTAATCGTTTTGATTTGGTTCCAATGATCCTCGATGGATTCTTGTTGTTCGCTATTTTCAAAATTGCTCTCTAATTTGTTTGAAATCCCCTGACTGTTGTTTCTAATAAAATCGGTATCCAGTTTGTTAGAGGATCGTTGTTGTTTTATCCGTTTAAGTTTTAATTTTATTTCGGCTAACAATAGATTGTGATCAGATGGCACATCGGCGCCAGGATAGGTTTTTACAGATTTTACTGCATTTCTGTAACGCTCACTGATGGTTATGTAGTCAATTTGGTTTCTTACGATATTATTGAGGGTATCTGCTGGAGATTTCCACGTATATAATCTCTTTTTAGGTAATTTGAAAAAGGTATTCATTATACATAGATTATGTTCTTTGCAAAAATCTGCGAAATAGTCTCCCCTTTCATTTCTATCGCCCAGTCCATAACAGCCAATAATATTACCTTGTCTGCCTTTTTCTATCTTAGCATTAAGGTCACCCATCAGAATGGTGAGATCTCTAGTCTTGAGTTGGTCGGTAACAGTTTTTACATCGGCGTAGAACTTGTCAAGTTCTTCCAGTTCACTTTCCGCTGTCGGTGCATACACTTGTATTAAATTTATGTTTCTGGGTTTCGCGTTCAACTGAATCATTATGACTCGTTCAGATATCTGGAATACCGCCCTAACACATTTGCAAACCTCGTTTGAGACTATGAATCCTACACCATGACGATGGTAATTACTCTCTTCTCCTGCATAATATACTTCATGATCATCCACATGGCATTGGCCAGATCCAGACCATCGCATTTCACTGATACCCAGAATTGATATTTGCAGCCTTTTCATCTCATTTATGGCATTGTGTGTTTTTCCTGGTTCATATAAACTCCGCACATTCCATGTGCCTATTCTACAACTTCTCTGTATATCAAATTTGGCCAAGCGGGAGATTCTTCGCACCCCTGCCCCATTTAAGAAGCACCCGTACTCGGGGCCATCGTTTATTTCCTCAGCCATATTGATTAACCTGGGAAAAATAGTGTAGTAGTCATTCCCTTGGCTTTCTACACCGCTGTGTACACGCTGTTTAAGTGGTTGCCACCGCACCGATTACTATTCTGTATTGACCGTTCTGGCCTAAATGACTTCCGCTCAATACAGATACTGAAAAACCAGCTGCCGATTTCTAGGTTCGATTTTATACAAGCCCTAAAACCAGGGGGCTGCCACCTCCGTCCTCCAGACCGTTGTGAAGACCTTCTTCTCCGCCCTGGATGCCGTTGTGGGCTTCATCCGTGACCCTGGACAGGGGACCCTTAGCAGGTACTAGTTTCCCGGATCAGGAAACACCTGGAATCTGCAGAAGGCAGGGATTGATTCAATTTCCCTGATAGGACTATCCAAAAGGAGTTCCTACCTGCTACCTATTTCTTCATCTTTCTTTTTATAGTATCAGCTATTTCCTTTCCCGCATCAATGTCAAAGCTGTATTTGAGTGAACCTAAACCTGAGTCCATACTTTTGTTTTTCGAATCGTTCGCCATACCAATATGGCTTAGAAGAAAAACCTTTAATTAGTGTGTTTTACAGTATTCAGGGGCGGAAACGTTGACCATGGCAAGGAGAACAGTACAAAAAATCCGTGTGGCTCAAAGAGAGATGGAGCTTCCTATTTTTTTGTCGTTTCACTGCGAGACAAGATCCTAAACAGCCAGTAACGAAGATCAGGAGTGGCTGATGCTGTAGAGAGAATAGCAACACTGAAGTGGAACAGGACAGGCCACGTGGCTCGAATCACATATAACATATGGACAAAGCGGATACTGGAATGGTGACCAAGAGATGATGCCTACCGAAGCAGAAGTCATCCACCAACAATCAAATTTTTATTATTATTATTTAATAAAATAATTTTATTACATGTTTTTTTTTCCAATTATTCGTTGACAATGTGACCCCCGTTGGCTGAGTTAAATGCATTTCGCACATCAAACATAATGGGTAATGAGGGTGACCTATTTATTCCTCTTTATTTTTATATTATCCGCTATTTCTTTTCCAGCATCAATGTAAAATCTGTATTTGAGTGAACCTAGACCTGAGTCCATACTTTTGTTTTTCGAATCGTCCGCCGTACCAATATGGCTTAGAAGAAAAACCATTAATTAGTGTGTTTTACAGTATTCAGGGGCGGAAGCGTTGACCATGGCAAGGAGAACAGTACAAAAAATCCGTGTGGCTCAAAGAGAGATGGAGCTTCCTATTTTTTTGGCGTTTCACTGCGAGAAAAGGTCCTAAACAGCCAGTAACGAAGATCAGGAGTGGCTGATGCTGTAGAGAAAATAGCAACACTGAAGTGGAACAGGACAGGCCACGTGACTCGAATCACATATAACATATGGACAAAGTGGATACTGGAATGGTGACCAAGAGATGATGCCTACCGAAGCAGAGGTCATCCACAAACAATCAAATTTTTATTATTATTATTTAATAAAATAGTTTTATTACATCTTTTTTTTTTCAATTATTCGTTGAAAATGTGACCCCCGTTGACTGAGTTAAATGCATTTCGCACATCAAACATAATGAATGAGTAATGAGGATGGCCTATTTATTCCTCTTTCTTGTTATATTATCCGCTATTTCTTTTCCAGCGTCAATGTAAAATCTGTATTTGAGTGAACCTAAACCTGAGTACTGTTGGTTTTTCGAATGGGCCACCATACCAATATGTCTTACAATAAAAACCTTTAATTAGTGTTTTTTACAGTGTTGAGGAGCGGAATCGTTGACCATGGAAAGGAGAAGAGTGCAAAAGATCCATGTGTCTCAAAGGGCGATGGGACGTGCTATGTTGGGCGTTTCACTACGAGACAAGATCCCAAACTGCCAGCTATGACAAAGATTAGGAGTGCTTGATGCAGTGGAGGGAATAGCAACCCTGAAGTGGAACAGGACAGGCCACGTGGCTCGAATTACACATAACATATGGACAAAGCGGATACTGGAAGAAAGATTAAGAGATGATGCCTACCGAAGCAGAGGTCATCCGCCAACAATAAAACCTTTATTATTAGTATTTAATAAAATAGTTTTATTAAATCTTTTTTTTTCAATTATTCGTTGATAATGTGAACCCAGTTGGCTGAGTTAAATGCATTTCGCACATCAAACATCATGAACATGGCCTATTTCTTCATCTTTCTTTTTATAGTATCAGCTATTTCTTTTCCCGCATCAATGTCAAAGCTGTATTTGAGTGAACCTAAACCTGAGTCCATACTTTTGTTTTTCGAATCGTCCGCCATACCAATATGTCTTAGAAGAAAAACCTTTAGTTAATGTGTTTTACAGTGATCAGGGGCGGAAACGTTGACCATGGTAAGGAGAACAGTACAAAAAATCCGTGTGGCTCAAAGAGCGATGGAGCTTCCTATTTTTTTGGCGTTTCACTGCGAGACAAGATCCTAAACAGCCAGTAACGAAGATAAGGAGTGGCTGATGCTGTAGAGAGAACAGCAACACTAAAGTGGAACAGGACAAGCCACGGGGCTCGAATCACATATAACATAGGAGCAAAGCGGATACTGGAAGAAAGATTAAGAGAGGATGCCTACCGAAGCAGAGGTCATCCGCCAACAATAAAGTCTTTATTATCTTATATATAAAAATCAATTGCTGTTCGTTAGTCTCGCTAAAACTTGAGAATGGCTGGACCGATTTGGCTAATTTTGATGTTGAATTATTTGTGGAAGTTCAAGGATGGTTTTTACCGTTTTATATAGTCATTTTAGTAGCCACCAAAAATTTTACATCTATATTTATAAAATTAAGAGTACAGGGGAAAAACAAGGACTGTCACTTTTTCATGAATTTTGGCTTTTCTCGCCATGTAGTAGCAAAAACTGAGTACTATCAACTAGACTATCGATTCAGAACAATAACCAGAAAGATCAGTCTATTTAAATTTTGTAAGAATTTGTATAAAGGCGAAGGACCAGGTTTGTCCTCATGCCACTGGACTAAAATAAGGAATGTTAGCAGTTTTTTGGTGCTTAATTAAATTAATAAGTTAATATAGATTATTATTATATTAAGATTATAGACTAATAAATTGATCGAATTCTTCTAAGAATCTCATAATTAGTTTTTAGATATCATAAGAATTAGACCTTTATTGGTGTTTATCTCAATATGTATAAAATGTGACATTCCTTGTTTTTCCCCTGTACTCTTCAAATGCTCTTTTTACAGTGTTTGTTGCCATACTCCTCCGAAACGATTACACCGAGGTTTATGAAATGTGGCACGTATATTCGACCGGACTGGGAGTAGGTTTTCATCTATATTTCATACCCGTAGGTCACAAGGGGGTTACCCATGACTCCATAACTCTCACAATAATGAAGTGAAAAATATGAAGTTAGGTAGGTAGACTGAATTCCAAGCAGAACCGTACAAAAATATTTTCTCTAGCGCAGTCGGTGTCCGAAATACAATATCTTAAGCCGTAGAAATATTCTGAGGACAGAAGAAGAACGAGCAACAAATTTCATCGAAGAAAAGTGCAACTGTTTAACTTTTGGTCTTAAATTGGTAAAAATATGAATTTTTTAATTTTTCGAAATTTTCAAAAAATATCTAAACCGAAATTTTCTGACGAACGGCAAGCAGGAGAAAATTTCTGAGCACACGAAAAGAACAAGCAACAAATTATAAATGTTTTTTAACCTTAATTAATTTTGTTTAATTGTATTTAAATTTATTTAATTTAAGCATTTTATTTATTTTCGTTTATTTTACTTTATTTTATTTTATTAAATTTTATTTACTTTTATTCAGTTTTATTTATTTTGATTTCCTTTTACTCTATTTTATAAGATTTTATTTCATTTTATTTAATGACATTTAATTTTAATTTAATTTTATTGTGCTTAATCAACAATCAACACCTATATAGTTGGACAACCCCGAACCCAATTATAAATACAGGGTTGTTTTGAACCGGTATCGGATAGTTGGTCGATAACACTTCGTCGCCGGAAAATTAGTCGAAAACATTTGGTCGACAACAGTTGGTCGAATGCAAAATTCGTCGAATGTACTATTCGTCGACGAACATTTGATCGAATGGATTTTTCGTCGACAAAGACCGAAACGGAATAATACATGGCGGAAACACGCCAATATATAAAGTTAGTTTCTTTGTACCATACCAAAAAAAATATTTTATAAATTGCCAGTCCTAAGCCTTAGATAAATCGTGAAGGGAAATTTATTCTCACGATTTTTTTACTTTTTTATTGATATTGACTGATTATTACAGTCAAAAGCATTGTACGGAAATGCCTCGATTCCCTAACAATTTATTTACCTCAGCATCTCGCATATTTCGTCTGGTCCCAAATTTGACTTTTCCGGAAATGCTTCGTTCGCAAGTGCGCCGACACCAAAAAGAAGAACGGTACAACATCACTAATTAAAATATGTATCGGTTTATAAAATTTTTTCATTAAATTTAAAAATAATTAAGATTTAAAAAAAAAATAACAAAACCCAAAAAAAATAAATTCAGGTACTTATGTATAATACAATATTCCAGTTAACAAAATATAAACAAATATTCCGTTGTTTGTTAACATTAACCCCTTTATCCTAAAGATAAATAACAGTTTGTCGACGAAAAATCCATTCGAACAAATGTTCGTCGACGAATTGTACATTCGATGAATGGTGCATTCGACCAACTGTTTGTCAACCAAATGTTGTCGACTAATTTTCCGTCGACGAAGTGTTCTCGACCAACTTTCCTAGACTCGTTTTGAACGTAGATAAAATAAGGCTGTTATATTCATTATAAGACAAACAAATTTAAGATTGTAACTGTTGAACTGCAAACCTTATTTTGTTACTTCTAACTAAACTTTTAACATCATGTGTAATTAATTAAAAATAATAGTAAAACCTCATTCACATCGAGCATTTTTTGTTTATTAATTACGAATTCCTTTTGTTTATTTTAAGTTTATTGTACACAAAAGTGTGTTTTTATCTATTGAGGCAGTACGAAGTCTGCTGGGTCAGCTAGTTAGTATTTAATAAAATAGTTTTATTAAATCTTATTTTTTCCAATTATTCGTTGATAATGTGACCCCCGTTGGCTGAGTTAAATGCATTTCGCACATCAAACATCATAAATATGGCCTATTTTTTCCTCTTTCTTTTTAGAGTATCAGCCATTTCTTTTTCAGCATCAATGTAAAATCTGTATTTAAGTGAACTTAAACCTGAGCCTATACTGTTTGTTTTTCGAATCGTCCGCCATACCAATATGTCTTACAATAAATTCCTCTAATTAGTGTCTTTTACAGTGTTGAGGAGCGGAAACGTAGACCGTGGCAAGGAGAACCGTGCAACAAATCCGCGTGGCTCAAAAAGCGATGGAGTTTCCTATTTTGGGCGTTTCTCTGCGAGACAAGATCTCAAAGAGCCAGTTACGAAGATCAGGAGTGGCTGGTGCTGTAGAGAGAATAGCATTACTGAAGTAGAACACGACAGGCCACGTGGCTCGAATCACATATCAGTGTTGAGGAGAAGAAACTTTGATCATAACAAGGAGAACAGTGCAAAAAATTCATGTGACTCAAAGAGCGATGGACCTTGCCATGTTGGGCGTTTCACTGACAAAATCCCAAACAGTTAGTTACGAAGATCAGGAATGGCTGATAGTGTAGAGAGAATAGCAACACTGAAGTGGAACAGGGCAGACGACGTGGCTTTAATGACATATAGCATAGTGACAAAGCAGATACTGTAATAGATACCAAGAGATGATGCCTGCCTAAGCAAAGGTCATGCACCAACACGTTGGACTGACGAACTAAAACGTTACCATAGGAATTAAATGCAGGAGGCAAAATATTGACACAGATGAAATATTATGAGGAGATATATGTCCAGTAGTGGACGTACTTCTGATACTTCGTGATACTTCGTAATTAGTCTTCTAGTCGGTTTTTAAATAGTTTTTCATAAAATTTCCCCAGGATGTTTAGAAGTGAGGTCAGTCTGTAAGAATTGACAGTTTCGGGGTCTGTGTATAGTTTAAGTATTACCGTCAATCTTGCCTGTTTAATCTCCTTGGGAAACATTTCCTTCTGGATGAGTTCATTAAAGATCCTTTGGACCATCCCAGGATTTTTTCTCTATGTTAATCTTTATCGCCATAGAAACCAGCTGCTCTTTCTAATTTTAACACTTTTTATTGAAATTAGTGCTATTTCTGCAGCCAAAAAATCTACAGATCGGACGTTGACGTTACCTTGAGTGAACTCTTGCGAGTAATTAGTAGGAAATAGGATATTACCTGCTGCCATTAATTTCTTGACAATCCCATCGGCTTCAACCCATGTTTCATTTTATAGTGATGTGAATAGGTCTTTCCGGCAAACGTTCTTCGCCCATTTTGATTATTTCTCTTTCATATGCTGCTTCAGCTCAAGTCGGTCCCTAGCCTTCTTCAGCATCTGCTTTTTAAGTATCTGTGTGCCTGTCTGCTCTCCTCTAGTTATCCATCCTTAAAATCTCTTTAGTATCAGTTCTCACTTGGTCTATCCACTTCTTCCTTGTCGGTGGGGTGACGTCCCATAATAGTTCCACTAAGCGCTTTACTAGGTGATTTATCATTATCAATTTTTATAAGTTGACCTAGCCAGTGCAATCTTGTGGAGAACAATCTTGTGGATTCCTAATATCCTTCACAATATCTTTCTTTTACAAGTATTAACAAGGTTTATTGTATTTTCTGTCATGATCCATGTTTAAATTCTCTACTTAATTTTTTAAGCTTGCTATTAGGTTTTACTGTGCTGTAGGTTACTGTACTTTTGTGCCGTTATCGTTAGTCTAAAACAGGTTTTGTTGCTCTGGATCTTGTCATTTCAACAGTAAGTCAGTGTATATTCGGCAGTATCATCTCCTTGTAGGTTATTTATCTTCCTTATGTAAGCCTCTTTCCTGCTTATTTTTCCCAGCCAATCTACGAGACCTTGATAGTAGTATCAAAGACTATGAGCTGTGATAAGTGTTGGGATTATCCACAACACATCACAGATCACACATGCTGAACACATCTATACCTTTTGGAAACAGACCACCATACATACTGTTGTGGATAGATCAGAATATATTTTACCGAACTTCTTCTTCTTTAAGTGCCATCTCCGCGGCGGAGGTCGGCAATCATCATAGCTATTCGTATTTTAGAGATGGCTGCTCTGAAAAGTTCATTTGATGTACATCCGTACCACTCTCTCAGGTTGCGCAGCCACGATATTCTGCGTCGCCCTATGCTTCTCTTTCCTTGAATCGTTCCCTGCATAATCAATTGGAGCAAGCTGTATCTCTCTCCACGTGTAATATGTCCGAGATATTCCAATTTTCTTGTTTTGATGGTATTTAGGATTTCCATTTCTTTATTCATCCTTCTCAGAACCTCTTTGTTTGTAACGTGTTCTGTCCACGATATTTTCAGAATTCTTCTGTACGCCCACAGCTCGAATGATTCTAGTTTTTTCATTGATGCAGCATTCAAGGTCCAAGCTTCCATTCCATAAAACAGAGTCGAGAAAACGTAGCACCTAGCCAACCTAACTCTTAGCTCCAACTTCAAATCTCTTGTGCAGAGCACTTTCCTCATTTTGTTAAAATTTGCTCTAGCCTTTTCTATCCTGATTTTGATTTCCTGTAAGTAATCTCCTGTGGAGTTGATTATTGTTCCAAGGTATGCATATTGATCGACTCGTTCGATATTGGATCCGTTGATGACGAGATTTTCGTTATTTCTTTGAGTTTTCGATATTCTCATAAACTTTGTCTTCTTGACATTCATTGTTAGCCCGTATTCTTCTCCAAACTCTGCTATTCTGGTCACCAGCCTCTGAAGATCCCCAATATTTTCAGCTAAGATGACAGTGTCATCCGCATATCTAATGTTGTTAATGAGAACTCCATTTACCTTTATTCCAGCTGTTTCACCATCCAGAGCTTTTTTCAAGATCTCTTCCGAGTAGGCATTAAAAAGAACCGGCGACAACACGCATCCCTGTCTTACTCCACGTCTGATTTTAATTTCTTCCGACAGCTGATCGTTAACACGTACTTTTGCTCGTTGCTTATAATATAAATTCGATATAATCCTGAGGTCATTGTAGTCCAGCTTCCTTGATTCCAGAACATGCATTAATTGTTCATGTCGTACTTTGTCGAATGCCTTATTATAGTCAATAAAACACGCATATATATCTTGATTGACGTCCAGGCACCTTTGTATAAGTACGTTAAGTGAAAAAAGAGCTTCATGAGTTCCCAGGCCTTTGCGAAACCCAAATTGCGTATCATTAATGTCTATGTCTAGTTTATGATATATTCGGTTATGGATGACTTTCAGTAGCAACTTTAGCACATGGGACATCAAACTAATGGTGCGGTAGTCGCCGCATTCTCGTGCGTTTTTCTTTTTAGGGAGGCAAATAAAGATCGACGTCAACCATTCTTTGGGTAATGTGCCTGAGCTATAAATTGTGTTCAAGAGTACCACTAAAATATCAATATGCTGCTCATCTATAATTTTTAAAAGGTCGATAGGAAGCATGTCAGGTCCTGGGCTTTTTCTGTTTTTCATTGTTTTTAACGCATGTATTATTTCTTCCGTTGTAATATATGGACCTATTTCTCCTGAAGTAAGTTCTATGTGTTCCAGGTACCCTCTTTCATCATTGAACAGTTCAGCGATGTATTCTGCCCAACGTTGTACTTTCTCATCGGTCTCTGTTATAGCGACCCCGTGTCTATCCAGAAGTGCACCAGTTAGATTTTGCTTTCTTAGTCCAGCCATTTCTTTGACTTTCTTATGTAGGTTAAATAGATCGTATCTTTTTTGGAGATCCTCGATCTCTTTGCATTTCTCTTCAAAGTGTTTTTCTTTTGCCTGCTTTATCATCTTCCTTGTCTCGTGGTTAATCTCCCTGTATTTATTGTCATTTTTGTTCTTATATTGTCTCCGTTGTTCCATCATATTCAGTATCTCGTCATTCATCCATTCCTCTTTTCTCCTTGTGGAAGTCTTTAGTATATCTTTACAAGGTTCTAGTATGCAATGTTTTAGTTGCTCCCAGTGCTCGTCAATGTCATTGGTGTCTATGTTCAGATCTCTACACTTCTCATGCAGTTCGTGTGGAAGACATTCTTTTACGTTGGGTTCTTTAAGCTTGCTTATGTCTATTGTAGCTGTTCTCTGATTTCTTTTAATATTTTTAAGTGCGAGTGTAATTTTGGCGATAAGTGGGTTGTGGTCTGAGGCCACGTCTGCTCCGGGATATGCTTTTACGGCTTTAACAGCATTACGGTATCTTTCGTTTATCATAATGTAGTCTATCTGGTTCCTAACTACTTTCTCCGATGAATCTGCGGGCGATCGCCATGTATACAGTCGTCTGTTGGGTAGTTTGAAAACTGTGTTTGTGATAATGAAGTTCTGCTCTTGGCAAAATTGTAGTAGACGATCACCTCTCTCATTGCGATTTCCCAGACCATATTTTCCTACACATTTTCCGCTTTGCCCCTTTCCAATTTTTGCATTGAAATCACCTAGGACTATCGTGATTTCTCTGCTTTTTGTTTTTTTCAGTGCTTCTTCGATATGCTGGTAAAATAATTCTATTCTAATAACATTCTACCGAACTGAACATGTATAAAAATAATTATGTTCCTCTATGCAAATAAAAGTTGTTCTTTGGAAGATCCATTTTAGCCATTAAGAACATTATGACACATTATGATCCATTTTAGCCAATAGAACACTTACCAAAGTATTAAATAACCAGAATGTATTTACTTTTTTCAGTGTACATAAGACGATCCCCAATTGATGTAAAATAAAATTTCATTATTTAGCATTGTTTGGAATCTTCGTATAAAGTTATTTTTATATTATTATAAACAAAAGGGTTGAGACCCTTCGAAAGAATCCGCTTGTGTATTACGGCCAAGTAGTTTCCTTGTCCAACGGTCACTGACAAAAGACAAACGAGCACTAAGATTGATGATAATATGTTGACATCCCAATTCTGTACTGAAAATAAATTAATAATGTCTTTCTTTTCTTATACGTAAGTTCACTTGTCTTTTCTCTTTTTTCTGTTGTTTCGTCGTTGTTGCCACGTTTTTTGCTGGAACGAAGTTGTTGGACCGACGTAATTGAAACGTAGCCGAAAAAGCAATCCATTACCAGCGAATGATGTAACGGAATACAACAGGGTTTTTTATAAAAACTTTATATGTTAGGGCTAAGCTAGAGAATAATTACATTAGAAAGCCAAAAGGATTGACATGGATGTGTAGAAAATGTTGTTTTTCCATTAAATCTAACAAATGTTTATCTTTAAGATGTTTTTTAATAACGTACCCTAGTTTTACAGCAATATAATGATATAGACGGAGAGCTAGAGCAGAAAAATCATCGTCATAAGTAATATGGAGCTTTTCCTGTGAAATGTGTCCATTGTATATTGATAATTATGACCCCTTTCAGGCTGACACGTCAGTGGATACAGGAAGTAGCAAGTAGCAATAAGGGATGAAAGGGGAAAGTTTAGTGCTGTCATTAAAGGTTTTCACCTCCTATTTTGTTAAACCTCCATCGATTTGCATGAAAATTGGTGACTAGTTAGAGCATACCTCAAGAAATAAAACTGCTTTGGTGCCAACTTGCACTTTTACCCTGGTGGTGAATACCACCCCTTCCCGCGGGTGAAAACAATTTTATTAAAAATAACCCCACAAATCGATAGAGGGACAAATTTTAAGTAAAATTTGTTATATCATGTTATTAAAATAAATCAATACTTTTTGAGTTATTAAAGATCAAATATTTGTCTATTTAAGAGCATATGCGTAAAGTTACGGATGATAAAAAGAACATATTAATTAATTGTATGTTAGTATATTGTTATATTTCTATGTGATATGAAAATTAAAATTTGATAATTATAAACAGAATTCAATTTAATATAAAATATTTTCAATTTTCTCAACCACGGGCATATAAATTTAGAACAACCTGTATACAACAAATTGTTATATTTAATTTTAACAAGTGATTAAATAAGACTCAAGTGAAATCGTTAAAAGGTCATTAAAATTTGTATATAGTAGAAAGTAATTTTAGAATGGGAATTAACTATTTTCTTTGAAATCCATTAAGCATATTTAGAAAGTTTAAAAAATTGGTTTTGAGGAATACTGCGAATGAGAGTTGGTGGTGGAAGTTTGATTTGTGAATCTGGAAGGGATATTTAGAAAGTAGGGGAATGAATGACATAGTGAGATCAGAATGTTTTGAGCTGTCGAGAAGTGAAGTCGAGTAGTAGACGAGAGTGTACGGAGAGTGAGAAAGCCGGTAGTTTCGTGAGTGTGGAGTATCTATCGTAGAACGAGAGGTAGGCCAGGTTGAGAGTAAAAGAACCTCCTTGAGCCAAGAGTTCCCGGTAGCTGATTGCAGTTTCGAAAAAGGTAGAACACAGCATCACGACAGAAGCAGGAAACGAGAGCTATACGAGCTAGTTTCAGAGGAGAACATTACTGGAAGCCAGGACGAGGTATTGATTGCAGCCAAGGATAGCAGGAAACGGGTCTTGTGTGAAGACATTCTCAGTGCACCAGAAAAAGGTCAGTCTCATTTGTTTGGACATGAATGTATGGGTTTTTCGTAGTAAATACCACATTTAAAATTGAAAAAACATAATCAATAATATCAGAAAAGTTTCATCAAACTTAAATAGAATTGTTGCTGATAAATCATAATAGTTAAATGTTAATAAAAACTTTCAATTGGAAATCAAAAGGAAATAAGATTCCCATGTATAAATGTTATTTTTAAGAATAATAAGATATAGCAAATATTAAGCAGTGATTGCCATTTAAATAAAATAAACAATATTTTGATTACAATTGTAACCCATATGTGTTATTATTTTACTCTTTTCTTTCCTATCCCGATTAGGAACCATTAAGAAATACTTAGAAGCCACGTATGTAAGTAATTAATTTTATAAAAAGCCCTGAGATTGAAAACATATTGATATGTGATCTGGTAAATTAATTAGATTATTATTAATGCATTGATTAAATTAAATGACATATAAAATTATCATCTCATATCAATAATCAAGATCACAACAACTGTCGTCCAACGTGGAGGGCATTGTAAAGTATTTCTAGTGGCAAATTTGAAGGATAGAAAGAGTAAAGCCGGTATTTGAAAATTTATATGCCTGTGGTAAAAAGTGAGATACTTACATTTGACAACATAAAATTTTAGATCTCTTTAGGTACAAATTTTACATAACTGATTTAATATTTTATTTTTACGATATTTACATTTGATATATTTATTGACAATTTATAATATTTGGGTGAGAAAAAGTCGTCTTGGGAACATACTAGTAAAATTTCATATTTGGCGGGGATAGTACTTTTTGAAAACAAATGTCTGTGACAAGAAGCCAAAGCAAAGACAACAAAAAACAAAAAGAACATTCAGACCAAGAAGAGATTTTAGACACGACAATCATGGCATCAGAACAGCAAGAATTATCAGGAATAGATAAACTATTACAAATGATGCAACTCCAGTCACAAAGAATGGAACAGAAAATGGATGAAATACAACAAAAACTGGATGACAATCAAAGAAAAACAAAACAAGCAATGGATGAAGCAAAAAGGACAATGGATAAAGTGGATCAAAAAATGGATGAAACACAACAAAAATTGGATCAAAAAATGGATGAAACACAACAAAAAATGAAACAAGCAATAGAAGAGAACAACAAGAAAATGGAGGAACGCATAGGAAAGTATGAAAAGGAAGTAAAAGGATGTTTGACAATGATCAAGAACGATATGGGACAACAAGAGACAGAGATTAAAGAAATCAAAAGCAAAATAAAAGAAATAACGAATTGCCAGAAAAAGGAAATAGAAAATTTGGAAAATAAGTTGGAAAATGCTATTCAAGTAGAGAGAGAAGAAGTGGAAAAAAGAATCACAGAAATAGAAAAACAAGTCACCGAAAACCGGACGCAACAAAATGTAGGAGAAAGAAGAGAAATGGTTATACATAGCACAGATGACGTGAAGATAAGGTTTGGCGGGGATGTAAGAAGATTACACCCAGTGCCGTTCATAAATAGCCTGAAAAAGAAAATACAACACATCGGAAATTTCGAAACAGCAAAAGAAACTATCAGAAACCATCTCAAAAATGAAGCAAGCCTATGGTTCGATTGCAAAGAAGAAGAATTTGACAGTTGGCAAGAATTTGAACAAAAATTTTTGAATTATTTCTGGGGAAAAGTCCAACAATTGGAAATTAACAAGGAATTGCAAAATGGGAAATACAATGATAGGATGGGTATATCAGAAAGGACATATGCATTACAAATTTACTATAACGCAAAACATTTACAATATAATTACTCATCGGAACAATTAGTCGAACTGATTGCAAGACATTTCGAGGAAACGCTGGAAGACCATATCACATTGCAAAATTACAAAGACATAGATAGTTTATGCCAATTCCTACAAATAAGAGAATTACGTGTAAGAGAAACAAAATCAAGAAGGTCGCGAGAAGATTACAGGCCCCGAGAAACACAGGAATACAGAGATAGAAATCAAAATAGGAGGGACTATACAAGACGAGATTTTAATCCCAGAAGGGAAAACGAAAATAGAGACAACGGAAGAGGAAATTATGAACAAAGAAATAGGCAATGGAATGAGGACAGAAATCGAGAATACCAGAATAGAAACACCACACGCTCAAATCAAGAAAACAGAAATAATGGTAGACAAAATGAACAGGGATATCAAGAAAACCGAAACAGATCCGACAGACCAAGAGAAAATAGAAGAGAAGTAAATAATACCCAGACAGATGGATATGACGGAGAGAGACATTATGACGAAAATATAAACAACGATGAGCAACCGGCGTTTTTTCACGACGGCGCTCACTAAAAACCAAAAATCAAACAGGAATCTGTTGTAACCCCAAGGAGTTTATTAAATTGGCAAGAAACAACGAAAAGAAAAATGGAGTTAATTTAAAATTTGTGGATGGATTTATCAACGAGAAACCAATTAAAATTATGATAGACACTGGATCTGAAATAACATTGGTCAACAGAAAACTAATAGAAGAAGTTAACTTAACAAATTTAATTTACAAAATACCTAGGGTAAATTTAGTGGGCGCAAACAAACGGACATTGGCAAATATAAATGAAGGCATACGAGTAATGGTACGACTGGGTAAGAAGATGTATGCACTACAATGTGTAATAATGCCAAACATGTCACATGACATGATAGTAGGAGTTGACGAATTGGCAGAAAAACATGTAGTGATAGATTTTAAAAATAATACGATGAATCTAACAGAAGAAAAAGAAGAAGAACAAGACAAGGAACAGGAGAAACAAAATACGGACGAATCAGGTAAAGAACAAACAGTGGAAATGAATTTGGCAACGAAGCAAGGACAAAGAAGAAAAGGGAGAAAAAGTCAGAAAAAGACAAAAGAAAATGAAACCTGTGGCTCCTCAAAAGAAGAGTTGAGCCCAGAAGAAGAAAATTTGAGAGTATCAGAAACAAAGGAAACCTGGGATTCCTCAAAAGAAGAGACGAGCTCAGGAGAAGAAGAAATAAAGCAAAAAAATGAAAGCGAAAAAGATATGATCGAAACAGTGGCATTTGAAGAGGAGGCATATGAAAACGAGGATGCAGAATACACGATAAAAGTATGTGAAAAATCTGAGGAAAAAGACAGAAGATTAATATGGGAAAAAGGGAAAGACAACATAATAGCCGACACTCTAACACAGGATGAGGACACTGAAAATAAGGAAACAATTACTCTACAGGTGGGACTAATTAGAGTAATACAAGAAGAAGGGGTATAAGACGTAGATTAAAGTAAGGAAATATACAGGGAGTTGGTTTTGCCTCGAGAAAATTTATTTAAAAATGCAGATAAATTTTATCGAATACAAGGCGGGGATTTGTTATATTTCTATGTGATATGAAAATTAAAATTTGATAATTATAAACAGAATTCAATTTAATATAAAATATTTTCAATTTTCTCAACCACGGGCATATAAATTTAGAACAACCTGTATACAACAAATTGTTATATTTAATTTTAACAAGTGATTAAATAAGACTCAAGTGAAATCGTTAAAAGGTCATTAAAATTTGTATATAGTAGAAAGTAATTTTAGAATGGGAATTAACTATTTTCTTTGAAATCCATTAAGCATATTTAGAAAGTTTAAAAAATTGGTTTTGAGGAATACTGCGAATGAGAGTTGGTGGTGGAAGTTTGATTTGTGAATCTGGAAGGGATATTTAGAAAGTAGGGGAATGAATGACATAGTGAGATCAGAATGTTTTGAGCTGTCGAGAAGTGAAGTCGAGTAGTAGACGAGAGTGTACGGAGAGTGAGAAAGCCGGTAGTTTCGTGAGTGTGGAGTATCTATCGTAGAACGAGAGGTAGGCCAGGTTGAGAGTAAAAGAACCTCCTTGAGCCAAGAGTTCCCGGTAGCTGATTGCAGTTTCGAAAAAGGTAGAACACAGCATCACGACAGAAGCAGGAAACGAGAGCTATACGAGCTAGTTTCAGAGGAGAACATTACTGGAAGCCAGGACGAGGTATTGATTGCAGCCAAGGATAGCAGGAAACGGGTCTTGTGTGAAGACATTCTCAGTGCACCAGAAAAAGGTCAGTCTCATTTGTTTGGACATGAATGTATGGGTTTTTCGTAGTAAATACCACATTTAAAATTGAAAAAACATAATCAATAATATCAGAAAAGTTTCATCAAACTTAAATAGAATTGTTGCTGATAAATCATAATAGTTAAATGTTAATAAAAACTTTCAATTGGAAATCAAAAGGAAATAAGATTCCCATGTATAAATGTTATTTTTAAGAATAATAAGATATAGCAAATATTAAGCAGTGATTGCCATTTAAATAAAATAAACAATATTTTGATTACAATTGTAACCCATATGTGTTATTATTTTACTCTTTTCTTTCCTATCCCGATTAGGAACCATTAAGAAATACTTAGAAGCCACGTATGTAAGTAATTAATTTTATAAAAAGCCCTGAGATTGAAAACATATTGATATGTGATCTGGTAAATTAATTAGATTATTATTAATGCATTGATTAAATTAAATGACATATAAAATTATCATCTCATATCAATAATCAAGATCACAACAATATATATCTTTATATTATTTCGATATTTAATTGAATTTTTTCTATCAATATAAACTGAATATGTCGAGAAACTGGGGGTGTCCAATAATGGGTACATTTGACATATTCGAATACACTTTTGCTAAATTTTTAATATCGAAATAATAAATTCTTTTTATCATCCATAACTTCACGCATGTGCTCTTAAACAGACAAATCTTTGATCTTTATTAACTCGAAAATATTGATTTATTTTAATAACATTATCTAACAAATTTTACTTATAATTTGTCCCTCTATCGATTCGTGGGGTTATTTTTAATAAAATAGTTTTCCTTCCGAGAAGGGGTGGTATATACTTCCAGGGTAAAAGTGCAAGTTAGCACTAAATCATTTTTATTTCTTGGGGTATGCTCTAACTGGTCACCAATTTTCATGCAAATCGATGGAGGTTTAACAAAATAGGAGGTGAAAACCTTTAAAGACTACACTAACTGTTACGTTTTGATTTTGCACATAAAATTAGACTATGTTGTTGTATGCAGTTTTGTTAATTTTCATTCACTTGGTCGTATATCTACAATTCATTTGTAAGTCTGTTGTACTCACTTTTGGTTATTTAAAATAGTTCGTAGACTCTAAAGGACACTGAAAGATTTTATTGTTCACAAATAATTTCATTACAATAAATACATCATATTGCTGTCAAGAATTACTTACTTCATTTGATGCTATGTTTAGTCCGGAACCCATTGTAAGCGATAATTTCTTCTAAATACATAATATCTAAAATTGAAATAGAACCTTTTAGTAAAGCGATTGTTTATTTGAATATCTTTAGTCTAATCAAAGTTTATAATAAATTCCAATTAAGTTACAATACTCACTCTGTATGCTGAGATGTTGGCAAATGTTGGATTGTTTTGCGATAATTTATAATAATATATAAATTTTCCGTTGCATTGTTTTCTAACAATAGGGAACTTGCACTAAAATTTTTTTTTGCATAAAATTGTTAATTTATGTTTTAAAATGTTATATTCAAAATATTACGTCTTAACAATGAATAGTGTACGTACAACATCTAATTAAAGTTCCGCGCCTAAAATTTCCGTTTTAAACAACTTCAAAAGCGAGACCTGGGGTCTGACGTCACAGGCCACTCGTATCGTTTGTCCGTTCGGGGTGGCCATTGCATTTAATGCAGTTTGCCCATAGATAAATAATATAGTTGAAATATCTTGTTTTACTCTGTGGCAAAAATGATTTTTTCTGTGACAGGCAAAATATTAACATTTTATCTCTGTTGACATGTATCAAAAAGTTCTTTTTTATGAAATTACTTTGTTCGTTTCTTGTGTTGAAGAACAAAGAAGAAAAAAGTAACTTAAAAATAAACAAAACCTTTAGTAATAAAAGTAAGAGTAACTAAAAAGTATTGGTGCTACTATAGTATGCGGTCTACAGTCGGGTTTCTACTATAGCTTGCGGTCTACCGAGGGATGCGGTGTAAGTATAAGCTGAGATGATAAAGATATTAACTTGTAAAATTACAATAATGATTCTTCTTATTTATGCGTATTATTAACTTTGTAAAGAAGGATTTTGTTGCTGCTAATCACCATAATCTTTTCTCAGAAGGCTTTGAACACAATAATGAAAGGCTCCAGTAGGTACTAATAAACATTACAATAAAATATAATCTTTATTATAATGCAAACTACACCGTAATCTTTTCCAGGATATACGAAATCCTTCGATTAGAGACCCCTATTAAGCTGCACCCCCCACCATCGCGAATAAAGTTCGGACTAGGCAAAAAATTTAGTGCTATTTATGTGCTAATTAGTTGCTATATTCCGAATTTTGTTGCTCAAACCGTTTACCAGGAAATCGCGTTGAAATTGGGGGGGTGCAGGTTAATGTAAAGCTGCACCCACCCACACCGAAAAAAGCTCAAACTTCTTGACTTTTTTGGTGATAAATTTAGTGCTATTTATGTGCTAATCAGTTGCTCTATTCCGAATTTTGTTGCTGAAACCGTTTACCAGGACATCGCGTTGAAATTGGGGGGGGGGGGGGGGTGCAGGTTAATGGAAAGCTGCACTCACCCACACCGAAAAGAGCTTAAACTTCTTGATTTTTTTTTATGACAAATTTAGTGCTATTTATGTGCTAATTAGTTGCTCTATTCCGAATTTTGTTGCTCAAACCGTTTACCAGGAAATCGCGTTGAAAGTGGGGGGGTGCAGGTTAATGGCAAGCTGCACCCACCCACACCGAAAAAAGCTCAAACTTCTTGATTTTTTATGATAAATTTAGTGCTATTTATGTGCTAATTAGTTGCTCTATTCTGAATTTTGTTGCTCAAACCGTTTACCAGGAAATCGCGTTGAAAATGGGGGGGGTGCAGGTTAATGGCAAGCTGCACCCACCCACACCGAAAAAAGCTCAAACTTCTTGATTTTTTTTTGGTGATAAATTTAGTGCTATTTATGTGCTAATTAGTTGCTCTAATCCGAATTTTTTTGCTCAAACCGTTGACCAAGAAATCGCGTTGAAAATGGGGGGTGCAAGTTAATGGCAAGTTGCACCCACCCACACCGAAAAAAGCTCAAACTTCTTGATTTTTTTGGTGAAAAATTTAGTGCTATTTATGTGCTAATTAGTTGCTCTATTCCGAATTTTTTTGCTCAAACCTTTGACCAGGAAATCGCGTTCAAAGGGGGGTCCAGCTTAATGGCAAACTGCACCCACTCACACCGAAAAAAGTTCAAACTTATTGATTTTTTTGGTGATAAATTTAGTGCTATTTATGTGCTAATTAGTTGCTATAATCCGAATTTTGTTGCTCAAACCGTTGACCAGAAAATCGCGTTGAAAGTGGGGCGGGGCCAGCTTCTCATTAGACGCACAACGAAACACTTGTATGTTCACTAAAACAATGAGCATTAAAATCAGATAGCGGTATAATTCGATGGTACGTGTTCCCTAAATTATTTTAGTACAAAATAATATGTACGAGTAACTTATTTATTTAACATACAACAGAGACACATATAGCGCGGAGTAAGGTCGGGTGGGATAAACTAATGCATTTGCAAGTTCTACGATTAGCAACAAAATCGGATACCGATATATTTCGATAGTACGTATCATCATCATCATCATCCAACCCTTGTTTTTCACTGCTGGACATAGGCCTCCCTCATTTTTGTCCATTGTGCTCTATTTTGAGCACTTTGCATCCAATTTCTTGATATTTTCTTGAGCTCATCAGTCCAACGAGTAGGTGGTCTTCCTTTACTTCTTTTGTCTAATCTCGGCCTCCACTCAAGTAATCTCTTCGTCCACCCCCATCACTGATTCGGGCGACGTGTCCGGCCCAGTTCCATTTCAGGGTGGCAATTCGGGAAATTTCATCGGTAATTCCTGTTCTTCGCCTTAAGTCTTCATTTCTAACTCGGTCACGAAGCGATATACTCAGCATTGACCTTTCCATTTGCCTCTGGGCTATTTGCAGCATTTTATTATTATTACAGTGACATTACATTATTATTACAGTATTTTTATTATTATTATCACAGTGATATTGTTAACCAAAAAGGCTATATCATATTAATAAAATCACTTAAATCGGATTTAGGAAATTCAAGATATCAAAAATGACCCATTTTTAAGGAGGTGAGTTAATTTCTTGGAGAAGTGTATAATTCTCGGTTTGGTATCCGGTACTCAGGTTATTGGATAGTAACAAGTGAAAAGTAGCGAGTTGTTAATTTTCCAAGAACGTTTAATGGAATATGACATATAGTCCGTCCGCTATAACTTTTCCCATGCGGTACGATTCATTTTCAATCAAATTAAGTCAAAACAGAAAGTGAAACGTACGCCGATGTGTGTAGTATATAGTATACAGTATGCAAAATGTATATACACATCGACGTTCGTTTCAATTTATGTTTTGACTTAATTTGATTGAAAATTAATCGTACCGCATGGGAAAAGTTATAGCGGACGGACTATAATTGATATGGGCCATTCCACGAACATACGCCTGTTTTGGATTACTTCGACAACGAATATTTTACTGTGCAACATAAGAATTACGAAAGTAAATGGCGCTAATAATTATTCTAATAAACAACAATGTAATTTGCAATTTACTTTCGTTCTTCTTATTTTGCACAGTAAAATATTCGTTGTCGAAGTAATCCAAAACAGGCGTATGTTCGTGGAATAGGGTAAATACAGCGTATCACGGTCGACAACGCAACTGCAAGTACCAAATGTAAATATGTATGAATTGGGCAAACAGCTGCCACACTTCGATTCAGACAATCAACATTTTAGGTGCTTTGCTCACATTTTGAACCTTGATGTACAAGATTTATTAAAGACCTTATTACACAGTGAAACTGGCAATCATGGACGAGAACAGCAGTATGAAGAACATAAAGACCAAACTGAGGAGGATGAAGAATAAGCACTAAACATTTCTGCCTTACGTACAGTTATAATAAAATTACGAAGTATTTCCAGTAAAATTAAAGCAAGTGAGATATTGAAGACTAAGTTTCACTCTGCTTGTGAAGCAGCTGCTCGAAAACTATCAATTTTTAAGAAAAATTACAAGATAACTTTCTTGTTTAGAATGAGCCAAAAAACCTAAAAATATATGTTTTAGGGCAAAAAACGTGATCTTTTGTATTTTTTTAAATTGTTTAAACAATTTCTGCCCAACAATTCCACCCGGCACCCTTCAGATTTGTTTAAAGGGGACATTCTTGAATAGGAATCCACAAAGAAACCGAATCAGAAATTATTCCAGACGGGAGCGGTCTCACCACATGGACTAATAATATTTAATACTGAAAAAGAAAATGACTAACAGAAAAAGAGTTTAGGGACAAAATACAAGCTCAGCATCAATTAATAATGCGATTAAAAAGTGTTAATGTAATAAATGATAGTATAATATAATAAATGAACTATAGACGAATATGTATAGAAATTTCAAAAGTTTACATAGAACAAATGCGAGTATACATTAAGATAAGGTAAGAGAAAATCTTGATTTCTACCAGCCAATGGAGCAAGCGGGATTTCGTACCGCATTTGGAACAAATGATCACTTACAGAGCATTAAAACGGTAAAAGAAAAGACTATCGAATAAAATCGACCACTCGTTTTGGTTTTTGTAGATTTCCATAAAGCCTTTGACACAGTAGAATTTGACAAAATTCTGAAAGCACTACAAGCAAGCCGCATTGACTACCGATACACAAGGTTAATTTACAATATATACAAGAACGCAACTATGTCGGTGAAACTACATAAAAACACGGACCATATCCTGATCGGCAGAGGAGTCTGACAGGGCGATAACTTATCGCCTAAACTGTTTACCGCAGTACTAGAATAGGCTTGAATAAAACTTAACTGGGAAGAGCCAGACCTGAATATTGACGGTAGAAGATTAACAAATTTGCAATTCGTAGACGACATAGTTTTATTTTCTGACAAACTCAAGGAGATATGTACAATGCTACATGAACTTCAGTTAGTGTATGCCAGTGTAGGTCTTAAAATAAACATCTCCAAAACAAAATTCATGACAAACCTAGTACCTAGCGGAAATATCAATACTGGAGACAACGATGTAGAGCTAGTGAAAAAATACATATACCTTGGACACGAAATAAAGATCACAAGAGACAACCAAACATGCGAACTACGAAGAAGAATAAACCTACTATGGGCAGCCTATGGAAATCTAAAAGAAATCTTTAAAAGCGATATACCAATTTCTCTAAAACGTAAAACATTTGACCAATTTGTGTTGCCTATGATGACTTATGGTGCCGAAACTTTGACATTGACAGCTACAACTTCTAAAATGCTGCAAATAGCCCAGAGGAAAATGGAAAGGTCAATGCTGAGTATATCGCTTCGTAACCGAGTTAGAAATGAAGACTTAAGGCGAAGAACAGGAGTTACCGATGTAATTTCCCGAATTGCCACCCTGAGATGGAACTGGGCCGGACACGTCGCCCGAATCAGTGATGGGGGTGGACGAAGAGATTACTTGAGTGGAGGCCGAGATTAGACAAAAGAAGTAGAGGAAGACCACCTACTCGTTGGACTGATGAGCTCAAGAAAATATCAAGAAATTGGATGCATAGTGCTCAAAATAGAGCACAATGGACAAAAATGAGGGAGGCCTATGTCCAGCAGTGAAAAACAAGGGTTGGATGATGATGATGATGATACGTACTATCGAAATATATCGGTATCCGATTTTGTTGCTAATCGTAGAACTTGCAAATGCATTAGTTTATCCCACCCGACCTTACTCCGCGCTATATGTGTCTCTGTTGTATGTTAAATAAATAAGTTACTCGTACATATTATTTTGTACTAAAATAATTTAGGGAAAACATACCATCGAATTATACCGCTCTCTGATTTTATTGCTCATTGTTTTAGTGAACATACAAGTGTTTCGTTGTGCGTCTAATGAAAAGTTGGCCCCGCCCCACTTTCAACGCGATTTCCTGGTCAACGGTTTGAGCAAAAAAATTCGGAATAGAGCAACTAATTAGGACATAAATAGCACTAAATTTTTCACCAAAAATATCAAGAAGTTTGAGCGTTTTTCGGTGTGGGTGGGTGCAACTTGCCATTAACTTGCACCCCCCCACTTTCAACGCGGTTTCTTGGTCAACGGTTTGAGCAACAAAATTCGGATGATAGCAACTAATTAGCACATAAATAGCACTAAATGTATCACCAAAAAAATCAATAAGTTTGAACTTTTTTCGGTGTGAGTGGGTGCAGCTTGCCATTAAGCTGGACCCCCCCCCACTTTGAACGCGATTTCCTGGTCAACGGTTTGAGCAACAAAATTCGGAATAGAGCAACTAATTAGCACATAAATAGCACTAAATTTATCACCAAAAAATCAATAAGTTTGAACTTTTTTCGGTGTGGGTGGGTGAATTTGAACGCGATTTCCTGGTAAACGGTTTGAGCAACAAAATTCGGAATAGAGCAACTAATTAGCACATAAATAGCACTAAATTTATCACCAAAAAAATCAAGAAGTTTGAGCTTTTTTCGGTGTGGGTGGGTGCAGCTTGCCATTAACCTGCACCCTCCCACTTTCAACGCGATTTCCTGGTAAACAGATTGAGCAACAAATTTCGGAATAGAGCAACTAATTAGCACATAAATAGCACTAAATTTATCACCAAAAAAAATCAAGAAGTTTGAGCTTTTTTCGATGTGGGTGGGTGCAGCTTGCCATTAACCTGCACCCTCCACTTTCAACGCGATTTCCTGGTAAACGGTTTGAGCAAAAAAATTCGGAATAGAGCAACTAATTAGCACATAAATAGCACTAAATTTATCACCAAAAAAGATCAAGAAGTTTGAGCTCTTTTCGGTGTGGGTGGGTGCAGCTTGCCATTAAGCTGGACCCCCCACTTTGAACGCGATTTCCTGGTCAACGGTTTGAGCAAAAAAATTCGGAATAGAGCAACTAATTAGCACATAAATAGCACTAAATTTATCACCAAAAAAGATCAAGAAGTTTGAGCTTTTTTCGGTGTGAGTGGGTGCAGCTTGCCATTAAGCTGGACCCCCCACTTTGAACGCGATTTCCTGGTCAACGGTTTGATCAACAAAATTCGGAATAGAGCAAGTAATTAGTACATAAATAGCACTAAATTTTTCACCAAAAATATCAAGAAGTTTGAGCGTTTTTCGGTGTGGGTGGGTGCAACTTGCCATTAACTTGCACCCCCCCACTTTCAACGCGGTTTCTTGGTCAACGGTTTGAGCAACAAAATTCGGATGATAGCAACTAATTAGCACATAAATAGCACTAAATTTATCACCAAAAAAAATCAATAAGTTTGAACTTTTTTCGGTGTGAGTGGGTGCAGCTTGCCATTAAGCTGGACCCCCCACTTTGAACGCGATTTCCTGGTCAACGGGTTGAGCAACAAAATTCGGAATAGAGCAACTAATTAGCACATAAATAGCACTAAATTTATCACCAAAAACAATAAGTTTGAACTTTTTTCGGTGTGGGTGGGTGCAGTTTGCCATTAAGCTGGACCCCCCCAATTTGAACGCGATTTCCTGTTAAACGGTTTGAGCAACAAAATTCGGAATAGAGCAACTAATTAGCACATAAATAGCACTAAATTTATCACCAAAAAAATCAAGAAGTTTGAGCTTTTTTCGATGTGGGTGGGTGCAGCTTGCCATTAACCTGCACCCTCCACTTTCAACGCGATTTCCTGGTAAACGGTTTGAGCAAAAAAAATCGGAATAGAGCAACTAATTAGCACATAAATAGCACTAAATTTATCACCAAAAAAGATCAAGAAGTTTGAGCTCTTTTCGGTGTGGGTGGGTGCAGCTTGCCATTAACCTGCACCCCCCCAGTTTCAACGCGATTTCCTGGTAAACGGTTTGAGCAACAAAATTCGGAATAGAGCAACTAATTAGCACATAAATAGCACTAAATTTATCACCAAAAAAAATCAAGAAGTTTTTTCTTTTTTCGGTGTGGGTGGGTGCAGTTTTACATTAACCTGCACCCCCCCAATTTCAACGCGACTTCCTGGTAAACGGTTTAAGCAACAAAATAGTCCGAACTTTATTCGCGATGGTGGGGGGTGCAGCTTAATATGGGTCGATTAGAGGTAGGTAGATCAAACCCACGGGGTAAACCGTATAAGTACTATAATATAATGATACCAAACTATTGTTATAAACGGTTTAAACAAGCTTATTAATAACTCTAATTTATTTGCCTTGACACCTCGCATTTCTCCAATAGTTTTACTACTTTTTATAAAAGTTGCCACGATGAAGACATCAACGGTAGGTAAGTTAGTCAGATTGATCTTTTGAAAAACCCTCGTCCGTCATATTATGCGTTTTAAACTCTTTACAAGGTAGCACTCAACTTTATCAATTTCAGTTTAAAACTAAGCTGATTGGGGAACTACTTATTACAATATATAAGGTGAACATAAATAATACCTAGGAATTTTTCATTAAAGACGATTAAAATGTAATATACCCGTGATACCTAGGTTAATCGCGTTGTCTCCGCCGGTTCACCGTGGCCGGTGACGTCGAACCAATAGAAGGACGTTCAAGAGCCTCCTAAGATATTTGAATTTTATAGCATTTTCAAAACGTCGTAATTAGCGTACGGGTTAAAAATATTTGTTTTTTTCGCATGCAAGCGTTTTAAGATCATGTTACCTTATGTTTTTTAATATCATTTTAATATTTAAAAATTTTGGCAAGTTCCCTATTATAATCGCCTTGGGGCACCGAAATCAACAGTTGGAACCTAGAATAAAACAAACAAATATATTATTGTAATTTTTCGTTTGTCGAATGGATATTTAAAGCAATTCGGTGACCGTAATTTTAACTGACTTACCTGCTATTTTGGAGTAGTATATTACTTCTAGGCTGCAAGAATGTTAGTTGTTATTGTTCGCTAAAATGTAGGGTTATAACAGCTGATTGAGTATCGACGAGTGACATATTAGAATATGTATTGATAGTTATCGACTTCACCAAATGAATTTGTTAAAGTTTTACGATAATTAGCGATTGTTATGAGTTTTTGTATTTTATTTATTTATGGGTCTTATGATGTTGGGAAATTAGGGAAATTATTCCAAAATGATTGGAAATGTTTCTACTGTAACTTGTCTGTTATAGGGAATTGTTGATTATGATTTCAAATTACCGCCTTACTGTGGCTATCGTTTTCTGGAACATGGAACGTCCTAAAACTTCGTGTGTGAAGCGGACGACACCTATTTCCGTTGCGAAGGGAATTTGGAGTTGGAGGTGACGTGGTGTGAGACATACCACGTTATAAGGCAATAAGGCACATGGTTCATGGTCGATTGATGGAAATAAAACCATCCCTTTTGATTGTCAGTAGGGGAATAAAAGACCTGTAACCATTTCAAGAATTATTCTTACCTTTGCTGATGACTTGTTAGTTATGGTTTGGAATTTGTAAAAGGTAGAATTACTCTCTAATAGAGGAGTCATTTTCAACGAACAACCGGCACTCAACAACCCTTCTAGTGGAAGGGTTGTCCTTGTACTTGTCCCTGTATTTGTACTTTAACTTGTACTGGTTATCGTAGATGTATTTCTTATTCATGTTACCAGTATTCTGATTTTGGCTTGCTGTATGATTTGATGAGCATGTGCTAGTAAAATTTTGAGATGTATTTTCTGTATGATTACTTATCGAAGCTGTTGTACCACGTATAACTTGGAAACTTAAGAAGAGTTTAGTAGATCACAAATAAGTAGACATTTAGCTTGAGAAAGGAGTATCCAGGTATTAATGAAACTGTAATTACGTAAGCTGTCGATGCAGATCTACACTGAGAGACGGTGTCGGTGATGTGTTTAAGATTATAAAGACATACTTATATTATTACACTCAAATAAATTATACCTTGTGCGCTCCTAGATATGCATATGTTGGGGTATTTCTTTTGCTACTTAGATAAATTTTATAAATACATTTATACATAATAGAAACCAAGTCAGAACTGATAATATTTTATTTAACTTTCAAGGAATACATTAGTTTCTGATAAATCTCTCGCTACAATAAATATGGCTTCGGGAAATAAATATTGATGATATTATCTTTTTAAATTTTCTTAATTTGATTTAATTATAAATATTAAGTAGCGTGTTTGACTATATTTCTTTTTTCTTTATTTCTCAAATCACTGTTTCATTTTATTTTGCCTTTGGTTTTTTTTATATATATATTTGTATAGATATACCTTTAGTCTGTAATAAAGGTCCAAATAAGTAGTTATGCTTGTTATTTCTCCTTCATTTGGTAGATTAGTGTGAGGAAGAATAACTTAGCATTTGGCCCTAGAATCTACCTGGCGCCCTTGAATTATATCAAAGAAATATTTTAAAAATTAATCCACTCCCGTCTCCACTGATTGAGCCGGTGCCAAATGCCTTCTGCCAACTGACAAGCAGGACCATTTGAAATTGATGCCTTACCATCAATTTTATGAGGTAACATAACTTTCCCCTTTCATCCCTTATTGCTACTTCCTGTATCCGCTGAGGTGTCAGCCTGAAAGGGGTCATAATTATCAATATACCATAGACACTTTTCACATGCCAAACCCCATATTACTTATGACGATGATTTTTCGGCTCTATCTCTTAGATTAATATGATGTATAGGGTAGCCGGAAAGTATGTTTCAATATCTAGCCAATATTTATTTGCATTTCGGCGCATGCGCATCTTCAAGGGCACATGTCTGGTCACAGAGACAGATAACAATAGATGCGATTGAAACATGATGGCGGCCACAAAAGAATCTACAATTGAAGAGTGTCAATTACTGCTTCAACACTTTCCGAGAGCATGTGACAAACAAAATGTTCTGTTCACCGATAAGTTTGCGATTTCTCGAAATCAAAATGTTTATTTCTGGGCAAATGGCAACCTTCATTTCTTTGAGGAAGTGAAAAAACCCCGCCTCATGTTATGGCATGGGCTGGAATTATTTCAACTTATCTGTTTGGGCCATATTTTTTTGAAGGCTCCATAACTTATCACACTTATTTATCTGCAGATAATCAAAGAAAGGTTATTATTACAATTAACAGCTCAGAGCATTGCTGACACTATTTCTTTTCAACAAGATGGCGCCTCATCCCATTTTCCTCTCGTTGTTCACAAACGCCTGAATGAAATCTTCCCGAGCCGATGGATTGGACGTGGTTCTCCAATTTCTCGGCCTCCAAGACGTCCATATTTGACAGCGCCGGACAATTCACTGTGGAATTTCATTAAAGAGAACGTTAGAAATGCAGGTATGTTTCGAATGAGGACTTGCGAAGCGGAGTGCGCGCAGCTTTTACGTCAGTAACTCCGGACATTCGGACATGCCACTCCCATGTTTTAGATAAATAAATAATTAGTAAATAACTTACAAACAAAATTGTGTTATTATTTTTTCCCTCTGTTGTATAAAAAAATAATTCATTAGTGTAAAGGGACTTTCCGGCCACCCATAACAAATCTTTGTAGCAAGAAGTAAAACTAGCGTTCTTAATATAAAAGATTTTTAAAAAATTTTATACAAAAAATACACATTTTTGGAGATGCCGCTGAATGATCTGACATGGATATAAGGGGGATATTAAAGGCAGAAACGCATTTGAGATTCGCATTCGACCAAGACGGTAGACGACTTGAGATTCTCATTAAAGATTGAATCAAGTCCTCGTCTCTTCCGCGACTTCCAAATGCGTTCATGAAGATTAAAGACAACGTAAAGAATCTGAGCTCGACTAGTCCGCGATGAGTCGAGTCGCGTCCGCGACACTCTAATGAATTTCTGCCTTAAATGACAATAAACATAATAGAAGGCGAGTAGCAGTGTCATCTGCGAAGTTTTCTGTTATGGTAGTTATATTATAGTATATTTATTGGAGATTGATAGATCTGCAGTAAAGAGCTGGTACAGCATTGGTACTAACAAGCTGCCTTGCGGTACTCCTGATTTTGTTTGGTGTAGTTGTGTATAGATATTCTGAATGGCAAGAAAAAAAAAGAATGAAAAGAATCTGTCACATAGGTAAAATTATAGAAGTTCATAATACAAATGGGGCAATAGGTTTTTCAGTTTATAGAGTAGAACTTTGAGCCAAAATCTGCTGAGCAATATCGTTTATTTCTAAGGTCGTCGCTGATATGTTTTACTAATCTACGGACCTGCTCTATGGTTATATGTTCTTGTATAAACACCTGGATGAGGTTTTTGCTACCTTGTATTGACTTGATGCGTTTATTATTGATTTTTGAACACTTTTGATAGCACGGGCAGTAAATTTTTTGCATCCAACTCCAACTTGGATCTTTTTTAAAAACAATTTTTAAATAAATTAGTAATTCTTTAGTAATTTTTATTATGGTACACAGCCAATGAGAGGGATTCTATCCTTTTTATAGTTTTTTTTAAATACCTCCAGAACGCTTCTATTTAAAAGAACGAAAATTGGTACGCATATTTATCACCCAGAGCTTAATCGATTCCATCGATTCCTATTAGGGCAACGGTTATTTTATCGCATAACTTTTTGTCTATAACTTTTAAGCGTTTTTGACTCTGGATTATTGAATTGTAAGATATTCTAGTACTAAAAGGTACTCTTTCTTTAAGTCGAGAGGATGCACCGTTTTCTAGAAAAATCCATTTGAATATTTTTGGTTTATTGAATTTCCAAAAAAAAAATTAAAAAAAAAACTATTTAGGAAAACAAAAACTGGTACGTTTAGTTATATTCCAGAGATGAATTAGTTTCATTATTTGCGAATTTCTAGTACCGGTCACATGCGTTCGTTTTGGGTAAGTCAACGGTTACTTTATCGCATAATTTTTTGTCTTCAATTTTTAAGCATTATTGACACTAGATTATTAATAAATTATGAAGTATTCTAGTCGTAAAAGTTACTCTTGCTTGACCTTGGTAAAATACACAGTTTTTTAAATGGTTTTCAATTTTTTTTCAAATTCAAAAAACAAATAATTTTCAAATCGATTTTTCTAGAAAACGTTGTTTCTTACCGACATAAAGCAAGAGTAACTTTTAGTACAAGAATACCTCTCAATTTAATAATTCAGAGTCAAAAATGCTTAAAAGTTAAACATAAAAAATTATGCAATAAAATAACCTTTGCCCTACCCAAAACGGACACTTATAACCGGTACTAGAAACTCGCAATGGATGTAAGCGATTTACCCCTGTAAGATAAATATGCGTACCAATTTTAATTTTCCTTTCTAGAATAGTTCTGGAGGTATTTAAGAAAAACTAATTACAAGACACCATCTTCAAACAGCTCTAGCTCTTTTCTTTAGGAAGGTGGACTATTTTTGGACTAGGTGAATTGGGTTAAATTGTCTTAAAATTGTTTGAGGAATCTCCTGTTTTGGTTTTTCGGCGTTTCTGGACATCCTTTAATTTACTTGTGTGAATTTGATGGCCTTGGTCGAAATAATCAGCCAGACATTTTGTTATATTAAAACCAAATATTTTTTTTTTCAACAAGAGGATTTTTTTCTTTAGTTCTAACTCTAATTACTGCATAACTAACATACTACAATTATTATCAAAATAATACACTGTTTTGGTTGTATATACACTATGTCCCTGTAAGTTGTATCCATATGGAAAACTTTTTTATTATTAATTTTACGAAAAAAAGTTATTTTTTATAAAAAGCTCTGCATGGTCCAAAACCTAAGATTTAACCATCAAATATCAATTTTTTTGAATATTATACGAGGTATGTCAAAAAGTTTGAATTTCACTCAAGAGTAAAGTAGCTTTATTTTTCGTAATATTGGAAATTGCTATTATGAAAAGTTGTTTGGAATTAAAAACTATATTCTAATATGCAATTACATCCTTCTAATTAAAATTTTTTTTTTGAAAAATTATGGATAACTCATTATTTTTTCAGTTATTTCTGATAACTCTTTTATGATTCATTTTACGAAAAAATGTTATTCCTAATAAAAAGTTCTGGATGGTCTAAAACTTAAAATACAACCATCTTATATCAAATTTTATCAATTTTATACGAGGTATGTCAAAAAAGATAAATTTAGATGAAAAGTAAAGTACCTTTATAGTTCAGAATATTTCAATTAGAAGGATGTAATTACATACTGAAACATAGTTTTTAATTCTAAATAACTTTTCATAGTAGCAATTTTCGATATTGTGAAAAATAAACGTATTTTATTCTTGAGCGAAATTCATATTTTTGGGCATACCTCGTATAAAATTGATAAAATTTGACATACGATGGTTGTATTTTAGATTTTTCGGACCATGCAGAACTTTTTATTAAGAATCACTTTTTTTCGTAAAATTAATAATAAAAGAATTATCTGAATTAAAATAACTGAAAATAATGTTAGTTATCCATAAGTTTTCAAACAAACATTTTTCAATTAGAAGGATGTAATTGCAAACTAAAATACAGTTTTTAATTCCAAACAACTTTTCATAATAGAAATTTTCAATATTGTGAAAAATAAAGCTACTTTACTCTTGAGTGAAATTCAAACTTTTTGATATACCTCGTATAATATTCAAAAAATTTGATATTTGATGGTTAAATCTTAGGTTTTGCACCATGCAGAGCTTTTTATATAGAATAACTGTTTTTCGTAAAATTAATAATAAAAAAGTTTTCCATATGGGTACAACTTACAGGGACATACTGTATATTTTTTTGTGTTTATATTTGTATTTTTACTTGTTTTATTTAATTATACATATTTTTTTTATTATTTTTTTATTAGTATTATTTATAAATTGTTTTTTACTACGCTAAGACATAAACCCGATTCAACGTCTCGGAGGAGACACCCTGTATATAAGTTCCATTATTACTACTAAACGTTTTTATGCGAATATATTTTACAAACACTATTTGCAATATTTTTCGTTGTTAATGAGTATATAGACAAAGAAATTCGCCTAAAATGTGTCCTTTCAATATTTGTCCAAAAAGGACAATATGATTTGGCGAAGGATCGAAACTGGGGAAGTGAGTGGGCAATCAAACGCGTATTTGTTTTACACTTCCCTTGGTTCAGCAAAAGACCATCTCAAATATTGACCCCACACTAAAAGATTAACAGAATCAACAATCATCATCTCTTTAGACTTTCAGACAAATGCCGTCTTAAGTCTTTATTTTTATCGAATTTTTCCCAAGTTACAAGGGCCTCGTAATAGTACAGTTCAACTTACTAGTATTTGATATTTTTTGTTTTTTTTTGTGCCAGTAAGATATTGCAGAGTTTACTCAATAATAAAAAAAAAAGAAATAATGTCTCAGTAAACACATTTATAACTTTATGAACGTCAGATGTTTGTTATTTTTCTTTAAATAATTATTTTATTACATTTTTTTATTTTATTCATTTGTTCACTATCTGTTTTATTTTACTATTTTTAATCTTAAAATAGTTGTTGCTCGACTCTGGTGTCAACTAAATATTCTGTTTAATATTTCTTCTTTAATCCCAATTTTCATAAATTTTAGTTCTATTCTCATTTATTCTTTGTATATTTCTCGTATTCAAAACCAATAACTAGCTTAACCATAGACATACAGTGATAAGTGCTTTAATATCCAGCAAAATAACGCAAAAGACGGAAAACATAATAAGTTGTAGAATAAAAACAGATGAAACTAGTAGAGGTGATAAATTATCAATAGAAACCTATAAATTTACATTATCCCATTATCCCATCTTTAGACATATCGGAAGAGTTTGACAACTGCCACTGTGACAGGATAATTTTATAAAATTCTTCTGTAACAGTTTGAATTCGAAACGTCTCAAGGTGAGAACTTATCAATATGATCTAAATTTTATAAGGTTAATTTTTTTTTAACTACATGAAGTCTATAATGCGTTGAACTACAGGAAGAAAAGGATACATTTTCTCATAAGTATCATTTGTTTGGCTTCGGGTAGGATTTGTTCTGTTTAATGTCCTAACATTAAAATTTGATTTCCTTGAAAAAAAAAAGAGAATATGCAACTAAAGTTTACAGAGAAAAGAACACATTAGGAGATATTAAAATTACCCCTCCAATCACAACGTAAACAAAAAAGGCAATAATTATCAAATAACCTGCTAACAGATATTTTGACAAAAAAATAACTAGCTATTTTCATTGATTTATAAACAAGGAATTCCACAGTATTGAAAAAAAACAAAAAAAAACACATTAAGCATTCCAGAGACACTCACACAAAGGGACTCAAAGATGACAATAATACAATATTATAAAAGGCTTATCAGAAAAACTGAAACGAATAATAAACAAGTTAATCATCACAAAAACATTTAAAACAGATCAGAGGCTTCGGGAAATACTAGATATCCAAACTTGCCTTTGACAGCGAGATCAGAGTACATTGGAAATATGCGTGAATAATCATGAAAATATACGAGTACGACGGAGAAGCACATATACTTTTCCTAGACTTTAAACAGGCTTTTGACAAACTAAGTAGAAGAAAAATGATCCAAGACTTACAAGAGAGCAAAATACCAAATAAAATTATAAGAATAATAGAAATGACAATGCGAGATTCCCAAGCAACAATAGACACCGGAAGAGAGAAAACAGAAATAATAAAAATAAAAAATGGAGTAAGACAAGGGGATGCGCTCTCAACGGTACTATTTATTCTATCAGTAGACAAGATAATAAAAAAGTTGTCAAACGCAGGAACTATAAACAAAAATGCAGTACAAATAATTGGATATGCGGACGATATAACCATAGTAGCAACAGATTAAAGGGCATTAAAGAAAACTTCCCAAGATATAGAAAACGAATCCAAACTGAGAGGACTGAAAATAAATGAAAATAAAACAAAATACATGAATATAAGTAAGAAAAAGAAGACACAACTGACAGAAATGAAAATAGACGCACACAGCTTCGAAGAGGTTGAAACGTTCAAATATTTGGGAGTATTAGTCAACAGAAGAAATGAAAGTGTAGATATGAAAAGAAGAATTCAAGCAGGAAACAAAGCATTCTACAGAAATTAAAATTTTTTTAAAGATAAGAAGATAAGCCGAAATACAAAAATGAAAATCTAAAAAACGACCATAAGACCAATAGTGCTATATGCTTTGGGGACATTCACATTAACAGCAAGAGAAGAAGAGCAGCTGAAAGTTTTTGAGAGAAAAATTATGAGAAAAATTCTGGGACCAAAGAGGGAAAACGAAGAGGAGGCAAGACAATGGAGGAAACATGAAATACAAGAATGGATGGGTCAAGAGAACATAGTTAGAGCAATAAAAGCACAGATAATTAGATGGTATGGACACATAATGAGAAGAGAGAAGAACAATCCATTAAGAGTTATAACCGAATGGATACCACCAGGTACAAGAACCAGAGGCAAGCCTAAACTCAGATGGAGACAACAAGTGGAAGAAGACTTAAGAAGTATGAAAATTCGAAATATAGAAAGGAAAATCAAAGAGAGAGAAGAATGGAGAAAGGTAGTGGAAGCAGCATAGTCACACCAGCAACTGTAAAGTCAAACTCAGAATGGGATGATCCCCCACAAAAATGATCTTCAAGTAAAAAGAGCTTCAGCTTCCTCGGGAGCGTATAGCTTGTATATATATAATGTATATATATAATCATGAAAGAAACAGACTCATCCTACTTAACGAAGAAAAATGTGTAGCAAATTCATCAGCAGAATACATCAGACTTTAGTTGCTTATACTAAAAGAAGAAGTCAACAAAAAGAACATATCAATAAGAGCGGAGTAAAGAAAATCGCAAAACAAGTCATCTACAATCTCATACATAATACAAATGCAACACACAATACAAGAAAACACATCTATGTACAAAAATTAAAAAACCTAAGTTACACTATCACATCTAAGAGACAGATTACACGGACAAATTAATACAAAATAACTCACAAAAACAGTCACAATTTAATATCCCAAGGGTAATAACAACAACACCCACAAAAATTTTTTTCAAGCGCACACTTGCTGCCAAGATCTAGGCCAAGTGTGTAAATTTTTGAAAAGACATATATGTATAACCTAATAAAACTATGTTATACAATCTTCTTATTTTTCTTCCACTTTATAAGCAACTCTGCTTGTTCATTAACCCTCTATAGAAGGTTATGGATTGATACCTCTATGGAAGGTTGTCACTCCACCTTTCGCGCGGTCGGCCGATACTTCTTCTACTGATTGGTGATTTATCTCTTACTATTTTGACCACACGTTTCTTTTCATTCTGCTTATGTGGTTATTCCAATCTTTTTTCTATTTAGTGTCGATTCGTTTATACACTATACGTTGCATTGTCTTCTAATGTCTTCACTCCAATTTCGATCACTCAGCGTATATCCTGCAATTCTTCTCACTACTCTCATCTCTGTCGTTTCTAGTAGTTTTTGTGTTGTTGCTGTATGGGTTCTTGTTTCTGATGCATATGTCATTATTGGTCGTACACTGGCTTTATAAATTCTTGACTTCATCTCAGTGTTAATTTGTCGGTTTCGCCATATAGTGTTATTAAGGTATCCTACTAGTCTATTTTCTTTTTGTTCTTGATTTCTCACTTATGTGTCCAGGTCTCCGTACCTTGACAATGTCAATGTACTTCCAAGGTATGGGCAAATGTAAGACACATCCCTGTCTTTATTTACATTACTTGTTCAATTTCCATTTTACATCTAATTAGTTCTTCACTGATTACTATTGTTTTAAGTAAAATTTAATAAAAAAATTTTGGCTTGATAAAAGGTATATTAGTTTAAAAAGCCCCTATAATGCTACAAACATAGAAACAAAACGTTTTCGCTCTGTAACAAGAGCATAATCAGTGTTACCTAAAACAAGTATAACCATATTAATTAAAGCAAAATGTTAAAGTTAAAATGATGACCAAGGTAAAAGCAAAGTTTGGTTATACTTACAAGAACATGGTGAGCCAACCAAAAAATACAAAGGTCAAAGCCTTTCAAAAACAGACTAAAAGTCTTATATAGATGCCAGCATGGCAAAATAAAAAGGATGGATAAAATTCCTATGGCTACGGCCCTAGGGCAACATATGACTTCCACACGTGGTAAGTGGGTCAATAGGTAACATTAGGTCATTATGTTATAAGAGGTGACAGTCAAATAAGAGATAACATTTAGAATTAGATATGTGGTGTGTCCCATACAAAATTGTATCTAAAAAACTTAAATGTCCAACAATGCTTTCTACTTTACAAAAAGCAGATGGTTCATATAAAAAAGTTGGGAGGATTCAGCTGATACACTACTAGATGTATTACTGCCTCCTGACGACTTAGAAAATGAAACAATAGAACAAAAAAATATTAGAACACTGATGATACAAGAGTATAAGATACGAGAAGAAAGACAGTTAGAAGAATTTACTGAAGAAGAAATATATGAATGTATGAAAAACATGAAAAGAAAAAAGGCTCCTGGGCCAGATAACATTCATGTAGAAATTCTTCAGGCACTTTCAGAGTACTTAATACCTATACTCACTTCTTTATATAATGAATGTCTAAGACAACAAAAGTTTCCCAACAACTTTAAACAAGCTGAAGTTATAAATTATAAGTAAAGAAGAAGATAAAGATCCAACTTTACCTAAATCTTATAGACCAATATGCTTACTAAACACAATGGGGAAATTACATGAAAAATTACTTTGTAAAAGACTAAATCAAATAAGACACGAAACTGGACTTCATCCAAATCAATATGGCTTTAGGGAAGGAAAATCAACAGAAGATGCTATTAATAAAGTTTTTAATAGAATTTGGGGGGAGCACAAAGAAGTATGTTTTGATGATCTTTATAGATGTTTCTGGAGCTTTTGACAATTTATGGTGGCCGGCATTATTCGAAAGACTTCGACAGATGCATTGCCCCAGAAACTTGTACGGAAGTTTCAGAAACTATTGTCAAGACCGATATGCCAGCTTAAGTTGTCCAATGGATAAAAAGACGAGACATATAACTACAAGGTTGTCCACAAGGTTCAGTGTGTGGACCTATTTTTAGGGACATAATGTTAGAAGAACTGCTGGAACGGTTAGCTGTGGATCCTGACGTTCTAGGGAGCATAGCGTATGCGGATGATTTGCTGCTTATCATAGATACTAATTCAAGAAGAGAACTAGAAATAAAATCAAATGGAGTACTTGAAAATTTAAATGAATGGATGAAAAAAGTTAAACTAACTATATCAGAAAAAAAACAACATATAGCCTTATAAAGGGAAGACTTGAAAGAAATCCAAGTATACAAATAAGGGGAAAGCAATAAAAAGAACAAAAATAACTAGATATCTTGGTATCATAATCGATGAACCAAGACTCTTTACAAACCATATAAATAGCGTCTGTGAGAAGGCAGCGAAAGTCATGCATTGCATTGCAAACCTAGCACAAAGGGAGTATAGAATTCCGTTCCAGCATATGTGAGTATACCTGAGTAAGATACTTGCCTCAATTGTAGGGTACGGTGCAAGTGTATGGGCACACAGACTAACAAATAATACAAATATTGAAAAACTGAATAAAGCACAAAGAGGTTTCCTTGTTAGAATGACAGGAGCCTTCAGTACTACAGCAACATCAGCTTTAACAGTATTGACTGGTGTAATGCCCATGCACTTAGAAACACAAAAACGTGCATGTAGATATTGGCAAAGAAAAGAAAATTATGAAAAATAATACAATTAATGGGAATAGAAATCAGAACAGAAAGAGAATTAGAAGAAATATTAAATAGAAAATGGCAAAACGAATGGGATAATTCCCCTAAAGCAAGACGTCTCTATAATTTTATTCCAAATTTAAATAATATACCAAATTATTTTAACCCAAAAAAAGGATTAATCCATTTTCTTACAGGGCACGGTCCGTACCCTACATACCTACATAGATTTAACTTAAAAGAAAATCAATATTTTGAATGTGGAGAAATAGGCACACCAGAACACATAGTATTTATTTGCGAAAGACAAACAAATACACAAGAACTACAAAGAATGAGAAGAGACCTTGTTGGCATAAATATAGAAAATATAATAAATACAAAATGAAGGATTATTTAATACACTAAATAATTTAGCGGACATAATATCAAAGAAACAATTAGAATTATATAATATTAGACGAAGAAGAAATCAAGTAAATAATATCCAACCTCTATGACTTTGAATAAGAAATTATACAAAAAAAATTAAAATTACAAATAAAAATATAAAATAAAATATTGGAATAATTAAATAAACATTTATATAATAAATAATTAAAAATTAATATCAAATATAAAATAATATAAATCAAAAATCAAAAAAAAATATTAATCAAACAAAAAAAAAATTAAACTAAAAACCTGAAATTTTAAAACTCAATGGTCTGAGGCTCACCGAAGTACCATTGAGAATACCACAAAGTCGATTAGACCTGCACTTAAAATTATTCGTGACTATTTTTAGATGAATAGTGCTGGCAATTCTCATCTGAGAATGAGAAATGGGAGCACTTTTATAAAAATTATATGTTCAAAAAAAAGTAATAATTTATTTTTTGTTTATTAGTTTTTGTTTAGTTGTTATTATTTGTTCACTAGAATTGTTTATTAGAATTGTTTACAATTTGTAGTTTTCATAATTAGTAGTAGATTAGGGCTATTGTGAATTAGTCAAATATAAAAAATTCTTAAAGTAATAATATTGTAATAAACTACTGTAATCCCATCAGGAAACGACCTGGATTAGTCACAAGAGGCCAGGTCAATTGTATAGTACAATAAATAAATAAATAAATAAATAAATAAAAAAGTCAACTAAGAAATGAGACTTAAACAAACGACAAAAGCGAATCTGTCTGATGTCAGGGCAACAATTATTGTCAATGAAACTTGAAGTTTTATGAAATATTGGTTATGCAGCCACTAAATTGAAAGTTCTTTATGGTACAAGCAATGATAACAGCTAACATCAGTGTGTTGGAATTATAAAAATACAAGGGTTAGTGAAAATAAATTATCTAAGATGTAAAAAAGGAGGCGAATTTGAAAACCCGCAATCATCAATGAGGTGTACTTACAGAAGGTATGTTTTTTAGTTTGTATTGGAAATAGATAATTAATATTTGCTTTTACCTTGGTCATCATTTTAACTTTAACATTTTGCTTTAATTAATATGATTATACTTAATTTAGGTAACACTGACGATGCTCTTGTTACAGAGCGATAACGTTTTGTTTCTATATTTGTAGCCCTATAGGGGCTTTTTAAACTAATATACCTTTTCCCAAGCCAAAAATTTTTTATTAAATTTTACTTGCAATTAATGGTATAGAGCCAGCTACAGGAAATTTTTCCTTGTGGATTACTATTATTTTAGTTTTCTGAGACGAAATTGTCATATTGAATTCTTTTGCTTTTATGTTAAATCTGTGGACAATATTGCGTCGTCATCATCGTATTTTAACTTCTTTGTTTTTAGTTCTGTATTTTCTTCCTTTGTTGATGCTTTTGATTATTTCATCCATGACTAAATTGAAGAGCATGGGACTCAATGAGTCCCCCGTCTTATTCCGCTTCTTACGGTGCCGTATCCTTAAAGACGTTGTCCATTACATTTTCCCACTTAATCCTATCTGCAGTCGCCCTGAATAGTTCTATGGAGATCATATTCGTCCATTGTTGTAGGTTTTTAAGCCAAAAGTTGCGTCTTCTTCCTGCCCCTCTTTTGCTATTGATTTTGCCTTCGATTATAAGTTGTAGCAGTAGTTCATACTTTTGATTTCTTACGATGTGACCAGAATATTGTGTTCTCCGTTCTTTTATTATAATCATGAGCTCTCTTTACTTGTTCATCCTCCGCAAGGCTTCCGCATTTGTCTTATGGCTCATGTAGGATATCCTGAGCATTCGAGTGCATGGATTATTTTTTGTACCACTTCTGCCATTGTTTAGGCTTCAACACCATAGAGCAAGGTGGAGAAAACATAGCACTTAAGTATTCTAGTTCTCAATGAGATATCTAGCTGGCGGTGACATAGAACATTTTGTATTTTATAAAACACTGTACGTGCCTTTTCCAGCCTTGTTCTGATCTCTAGTGAGTGGTCTCAATTGTCATCAAGGTTATTTCCAAGGTACGTTATTCTTGTTACTCTTTCCAGATCTGTTTCGTCGACATTGGCCTTCACCCTTCTGTTTTGGTGCTTGCTGATGACCATCGTTTTTGTTTTTTGTGTTTAATTTTATTCCAAATTATCTACAGGCTGTCGTTATTCGGCCCATTAGACGTTGCAGTGATTCAGCATTATCTGCCAGAATTACCGTGTCATCACCGTATCGCAGGATTTTTATACATTGCCCGTATATAATTACACCATCCGAGGTGCCTTCCAAAGCTTTCTTAAATATTTTCTCAGAGTAAACGTAAAACAGCAAAGGTGACATGACACATCCCTGTCTTACTCCCTTCTCGATATTGATTTTTCCAGATGTTCCGCTTTTTATTCTGATTTTAGCCTTTTGTTCTTGGTAGAGGTTAGAAATGATCCTATTGTGTATTATTCGTAGGAAAAGCTTCAGCATAATATTCATCAGGCTAATAATCCAATGGTCTTCACATTTCTTGGAGTTTCTCTTCTTTGGTAGTGGTATAAACACGGATGTAAGCCAATCACTTGGTATTATGCCTGTTTCGTATTATTTGTTAAATATATCTTCCATCACTTCGACATGTTCGTTTAATATATTTATTATTTCAATTGGGATATTATCTTCCCCAACAGCTTTTATTTTTTATGTTACTTTGCTGCTTTGATAATTTATTCCTTCGTGCTATAAGGTCCAGTCGACGCCCTCTGTATACAAATGTTCATCCTCTCTTGGTCCTCAAAAATCTCTTCCACGTATTCTCTCCATCTACCTGTTTGATCTTCTATGTTCAGTAGCGGGTGCCCATGTTTATCTTCGATGAAAGACATAGGTGTTTGTTTCCATAATCCAGCGACTTCTTTTACTTTTTTATGTAGGTTGAAAGTATCATGCCTTTGTTCTAACTCTTCAATTTCTTTGCATCTTTCACTTAGCCAGGTTTCTTTGGCTTTTTGGATCTTTATTCTGATACTCTTGTGTATTTGCTTGTATGTTGTTTCAGTTTTACCGCTGCATTTTCTTCTTTCGTCTATCATGTTTAAAATTTCTTCTGTCATCCATGGTTTGCTCTTTTTTCGTGTCTCCTGTTTGAGGTAGTTTTCTGTTACTCTTGTTAGTCTTTTCTCAATATAGCGCCAGTCTTCCTCGGAAGTTTGCATCGACTGTACTGGTGTTTTGCTCAAGTGTTTATGCATTTCTTCCCTTACTTTATTTTTAGTGGATTCTTCTTTAAGCTTATCTGGGATAATAAATATTATTTTCTTGTTTCTTTTTGCTCTTTTAAATCCTATTCTTATTGTTGCTAGAAGAAGATTGTGGTCGGTGGGGATGTCAGCTTATTCCGCTGCCTATTTATATAGGTTCTGTAAGTTCTGTAAGTGGTAGATATTTTCTATGGATTTTATCATATCTAGGGAAGCTTCTCTATTATACAGAAAATGGATTACATATTTGAGATTTACTCTGTCAAATGCTTTCTTCGAGTCAATCAAACATAGAAATACTGGTCTGTTATACTCTAGTGATTGCTCAGTAATTTATTATATGACGAATATTTCATCTGTAGACGATCTTCCAGTACGAAAACAATTTTGTTCAATTTATACAATCTTCACAGAACTTTTTAAAATTATCTTTTTTGAGAACGATTTCCGAAGTGGCAGTCGAAGGACATTATTTAATTAAAATTACAATTATTGTTAACCTCATTAAGCAGTATACCTCTAATGAAAACTATTAGTAAAAAGATTTGAAAAAGGCTGCATATTACACCAACCTTTTTTTTAATAAAAAATTAGCCACAATAACTGCACTATAGATAATTTCCGCAGCCCCAAATACCAACCTAATGAAAACGGAATCAGTTCGAACACTATGTGCCGATGAGTCAGTTTGATAGAATTTACGGGCCTTCTTAACTGATGACGCGTCCGATGTCTTTCGACGCTTCGCGTTCTCGACGTCAAGACGTCGGGTCACTGAGTAGCCAGCGATCTCTTTTTAGGGGTTAGTTAAGTCCTTTGTTCCCCCATAAAGACAAATGAGGGGATTTGCACTTATTTCTGGAGACGTTACGTGTTCGGGGTAGCGATTCGATATTTCTCCGGCTGGTCCTTTTTTTATAGAGGCTTTTGTTAACTGTACAGGTGCCGCTGGAAAAAGAAGAAAAGTTCAAATTGGTCTTAAAATAGTAGTAAAGAAATTATTTGAAGGATTTTAGCTACACCTTTTCTCCTTTTTTTGAATTTTACGATCCATCTTATTGTATATTTCTAAGTATTTGTTCAAATGTCGTTTTGCTAATAATTGCTCTTTAGGTAGAACAAAAAGGCTCTGGGCCTAAAAGGCCTGTAGAAAGCTAAATATATAGAAAGAACAAAAAAATGATAATAATACTGTCAGCAGTACATTTTTTCACGGTTATTGCTGTACATTTTAAAGAACCGCTTGGATTGACATGAAATTTGGCACATGCATAGCTAACATGTCAAAGAAAAAAAGTGATATTGTGCTAATGTGTGCTTTTGACATGGGGATAAGTTTAACCCTTCTCGTAGGTGAAAAAATAGAAGTCCAAAATAAGTCCGGAAATGGACAAACTGACTAATTTTAAGCACCGTTCTATAGAGTTTTTTCATTCAATAGTTTTCAATAGTTTTCGAGTTATTTGCGAGTGAATATGTTCATTTTTTAACAATATAACTACGTTTTTAGACGGTTTTTCGCAAATAACTCAAAAATTAAGTATTTTATCAACAAAATATTCTTAGCTAATATAGCCTGTAAAAAAGTGAAAAAAATCGTGTATGCATCAGGTCTGTAGACTTAGTAGAAGTAGTGTTATAGCTAATGAAAAATAAGTTCATATTCGCCAAATTCCAAATAGAAAATTTTAACGTGAAATATCCAAAAAAGAAGCCATTTTTGAGGAAAAATCATTACAAATTTTTTAAAGCATGTAAATGAAGCTTTTTAGCAACTTAAATGAAATTAATCGTTACCGCTTCACAAGTTACTTTATTTATGTTGTGTTTGTATGATCTATAATTTTCATCGATTCAAAGTGGTTATTTTTGAAAAAATTTGGTTCTAAATTAAAATTTTTTAAATTTTTTATTTTGAAAAAATGCTATTTTTAAAACAACTTAAAAATTATTCGAAATACCAAAAATCTCAGAAAATAAAAAAAGTTTGATTTGCTTTTCTGAAAAGTTTGTATTTTTTGTTTTTCTATAAGACAAAAATTGGTTAAGATATGTCTTATCAAAATGTGAATACGCTTGTGATTAGTGACCAGTTCAAGCCCTTTCAACTACAGCCCTTTCAAAAATAAGGACTTTAAACCTAGAAACTTACAGATCATATAAACTTTACATACACGAGTAGAGGAACTTGTAAAGTGGCAACAAATAAGTTCATTTGAGATGCTAATTAGGGGGGTGATATTCCCGGTATTTTACCAAAATAAGGGACCAACTTTATTTTGAGCCTAACTTGTTTACTTTTGATGCTAGAAACTTGTTTATAAAACAAAATTAAAGCTTTTTTTAAACACTTTAAAAAAGTTGTAATGAGTTTTCCCCAAAGAGTGCTTCATTTTTTGGTTATGTCACATCAAAATATTCGATTTGGAATTTGACGAATATAAACCTGTTTGATTAGCTATAACTCTACTCTTTTTTACAGGTTACACTTTTACTAAGAATGTTTATTTTTTTTGACAAAATACTTACTTTTCGAGATATTTGCTAGAAACCGTCTAAAAACGTGGTTATTAAGTTGAAAAATGAACATATTCACTCGCAAATAATTAGAAAATTATTGACTTATGAAAAAACTCTATAGAACAAAAGTTGCTTAAAATTAGTTAGTTTATCCCTTGCTGGACTTATTTGGGACGTATATTTTTTCATCCCCGAGAAGGGGTGAAACCCACCTTAGGGCAAAAGCAGACATCGCTACAATATCATTTTTTTTCTTTGACTTGTTAGCTATGTGTGTGCACAATTTCATGACAATCCAAGTGTTTGTTCAAAATTTAGAGGTTTTGAAATATAGCACTACAGTGCAAAACATTCCATGTAACATAAAGTTTATAAGTTCATTTTCAAAAGTTATTAACATTTATAAAAAATCGATATTTCTGAATAAATTAGAAATTATCTAAGCAACAAATAAGAATAGAACCATTTAACGAATCCCATTTTCAAGGCACTATAATAATATTATGACTTATAAGGTTCCTACTCTCAAATTTGTTTCAAATGCTTCATTTTTTGCTGATAGACGAAAAAAGCGAAAATTGATCTTTTTTGTCCAACAGATCGACTGCAGAAAACATATGGATTCTTATTATAGATGTTCATACTACTCAAAAAAACTGTCGTGTGTCTGGCTGTATCAGTGTCACAAACAGGGTACTATTTTTGCTTATTTCCTTATCTTATATACCAATCAGATTTTCACCTTTATTATACGGGGTGGATCGGGGACTTGCCGCCATCTAAATCACTTTTTTTATAATATTTATTTTTGACAGTTAAATTAAGAAGCCAAAGAAATTAGTTAGAAGTTAAATACACATTTACACCAGGGAAATAAGGCAAAAATAGACCATCTTCGGGACACTTGAGCAGCCAGGTAGCAAATGGGTTTTTGGGTACTATATACTTATACATTATAAATACAAAAATTCTCGTCACAGTTCGGACGAGAATTTTAGTCATTAACAAATAAGTGTCAAAAATGGCAGTTTTTTCATTTAAATCGCCACAGGTAAAAATATGGTAATTAAATATTTTTTTCTATGGATGCTATACAATGTGCAACTTCTCTCACTACTTACATACATTCAAAAGGAACAATTTCTCAGGCAGTGAGAAAAGTCGGCCATTGCAGTGAGAAATATTTTTTCTCACGGGTTCACCGCCAGTTTACATACATATGATCGCCATTTCCATGGTAACATGCACAATACAAACACAATTATTTTTGTCGAACAAAATGTGTTGACACTTGTCAAAAACTTATCCAAAAATTACTTTTCATAATACTGTTCAACTGTGAATTATAATTTTACATAAATAAAGTATATAAATATTAAGAATATTAAATACCTATGTGTATATATGTATTTTTATTCAATTTAGGCATATAATATACTTATAGTATCCATCTTTTAGTAGATGAGCAAAGGTTTAAAATGGCAGTTTTTGAATTTTGGTCCGATTATTTGTTGCTTCGGAAATTTCAAAATAAAACTAAAATTTCGAAAATAAAAAATTTGCTATAACTGTTGCGAAAATGACCTTAAGTCTTTCAAATTGTATGAAACGTTGAGTAAAACAGTCCATATAATGCACACAAAATTTTTAGACGATTCCTCAGATAGTTTAAATTTTATTCAATTTGCTTACCTCAAAGAGCTTTTTTTTGCAATGTTATTGTTCAGAAAATTATAATGATATAGCAATTCTGTGGAAACCACATGAAAGAAAAATAGCTATGTTTTCAATGTATTTTAAAAAATCATTAAAAAGTCATTTTAATCATACCGAAAACATTTTACTAAAGAAGACTCATTTTTGGCTTATAAACAATTTGAATAACTTTTTTAATATTGCCTGAAGACTAAAACTACTTTGAGATTTGAAGAGCTGGTATTTTTACACGAGTTTAAAAAAAATGGCCTAGGTTAATTACGGTCAAAGTTATCCACTTTTTTTATTTAATTCACAGATACTTTGTTTATAACAATTAAGCAACCTAGCTAGCGCTATTTTGAAGTTAAACGTATATAGTTTATTTGTACAAGTTTGAGTAACAGAGTAACAGAGTAACAAATACTCTGTTACGCTGATGACACCGTGTCAGTAGCAGAGTGCGAAGACGACCTACAAAGATTATTGCACGAGTTCAACATTAACGCAAAAGAAATGAATATGAAAATATCAGTCCAAAAAACAAAAAGCTTAGTAATTGCCAAAGAACCAATAAGATGCAAATTGGAGTTAGACAATCAAATTATACAACAAGTAATGACTTTCAAATATCTGGGAATTAATCTATCAGCCGACAACAATATCGAAGAAGAGGTAAAAGACCAAATAATTAAAGCCAGTAGAACGGCCGGATGCCTAAACGACACAATTTGGAAAAACAAACACCTAAGACTGGAAACAAAGGCCCGAATATATAAGTCAGTTATTAGGCCAGTTATGACTTACACGGCCGAAACAAGACCAGATACAAGCAAAACACGAAGACATCTGGAAACCAACGAAATGAAGATCTTAAGAAGGATTGCTGGAAAAGGACTACAGGATAGGGTAAGAAGTGAGGAAATCAGACGCATATGTGGAGTAGACAATATAAATACCTGGGTAAAGAACAGAAAAGAAGAGTGGAATGAGCACATAAGCAGGATGTCTGAATCAAGGATAGTAAGAATAGCCAGGGACAAGTCACCGTTAGGCAGGAGAAGTATAGGACGCCCAAGGAAAAGATGGAATGACAACTTAGGGGCAGAATGAAAGGCACCGTTGAAGAAAAACAGGCAGTACTGCCTATATAAAAGAAGAAGAAGAAGAAGAAGAAGAAGAAGAAGAAGAAGAAGAAGAAGTTTGAGTAAACTTTGATCTTCAACAGAGTGGTTAACAAAGCTTTAAAATTACGTCCTAACAAAATCGATTCGTGGTCGGTGGAGGGGAAATATTAAAATACGTACACTCAAAAAATTAAATTGATTCTTCAAACATATAATCTTCCGATGACCAACCTTTTTTTGTTACACGGATGACCATGGGGGGAAAATGACCCCAGGTCAAAAATGTCAAAAATGACAATTAACAAAAAAATAAAGTTTTTTTTTAATTTTTAATTTTTTTTGGCATGGACTGTATGTCATTCAGCCAGTTACAAAATGTCTATTACAAAATCAGTATTAGTGTCATGTGTAGTGTGTACGTTGAGTAAGTGTCTTGTTACTTTGCAAAGTCGACGTCATTAGCGTAAAACTACTTGCAATTATACATAATAGACGCTATTTTACTAAACATCAACTTCTGAATATATTTTGGATTCGTAGAATATAGGGAATTTTTTTTATTTAAAAATATGAGGATATCTAGAATGATATTAACGTCAAATAAAAAAATAATGAGTTAAAAATTAAAAATACTTCCGAATTTATTAAAGAAAAACATACGCTGGGGTCACAATTTCCCCCGCTTGGTCATCCGAAGGTTAATATCTCCGGAGGTTGTTGATGGATTTTGATCATAATTTTTTTAATTTGCATGTACTCGTAGTCCTTTAGAGTACGTTATGTATACATACCCCTATCAATCATTACAAAATCTTAGGGGGGCCCCCTTATCACTCAGCGATATGAAAAATCGATTACGACCGATTCTAAGACCTACCGAATATACATATCTAATTTCATAAAAGTCGGTCAAGCACTCTCGGAGAAGTAAGGCAACAAACACAGCGACAGGAGAATTTTATAGATGTAAATATATAGATGGCTATTAAAATATAGTGGTTGGGGATAGAAGAGTAAAAATTGAGGCTTGTATGCATTTTTTAATACTACATAATATAAAATTACGATAGACAATTTTGTCCAAAAAAATAAAAAAAATCTCGGGGTTAGGCAACCTCCCTTACAACTTATGGGTATGAAAAATAGGTTAAAACCTATTCTTAGTCCTACAGGATATATGTGTAAAATTTCATAAAAATCGGTCAAGCCGTTTCGGAGGAGTATGGTAACTACCACTGTTACAGGAGAATTTTATGTACACAAAAGTAACTGTGGATTAAATAATAAAAATGGCTAACTGTGACCGTAATTAACCTACGCAAATTTTTTTTTAAATTCGTGTAAAAATACTAGCTTTTGAAATCACAAAGCAGATTTACTCTACAGTATATATTAACAAAGCTATTCAAATTGTTTAGAAGCTAAAAATGATTCTACTTCAGTAAAATGTTTTCGGAATGATAAAAATGACTTTTTATTGATTTTTTTAAACACTTTGAAAATATAGGTATTCTTATTTCAAGAGGTTTCAACGTAATTGCTGTATCGTTAATATTTTCTGAACAATAACATTGCAAAAAAAAACTCTTTGTTATAAACAAATTGAATAAAATTTAAACTAATCGCCGAATAATCTTGAAATTTTAGGGCATTTATATGTTCTAGTTGACTCAACTTTTCGTGCAGTATCGAGGTCTTAAGTTCATTTTCGCAAAAGTTATAGCAAATTTTTTATTTTCGAAATTTTAGTCTTTTTTTTGCAATAAGCGAAGCAACAAATGATCGGCCAAAATTCAAAAAGTGCCATTTTACACCTTTGCTCATCTACTAAAAGAGGAATACTCTAAATAAGTAATTTAATCACCCTATTTTTACCTGTAGCGATTTAAACGAAAAAACTGCTATTTTTGACCCTTATTTGTTAATAACTAAATTTCTCGTCCGAACTGTAACGGGTATTTTTATATTTATAATATATTAGGTATATAGTACCCAAACTAACTTATTTGCAACCTGGCTGCTTAAGTGTCCCGACAAAAACCTTATTTCTCTGGACTAATTATGAACTGACTTATTTTGATATAAAGGAATTGTCTGATAATTCATTTCATTCTATATACCTAATAATCATAAGAATTTCAACTAAAGCTATTAGTCATAATTACAACCATTATTTACTTTGTTGCAAACTTGTTTCAAGTCCGCGTTTCATCCCTTTGGTATTCAGATCCCGTAAGCAAAATGTTCGTTTATATGTTAATAATGAAAATTCCAATATCGGTTCCATTACACAAGAGATAACAAGACTTGGAGAGTCTATTATTGACTTTGACAAATACGTACTCCAGGGTGTTGACCGTGCTACATAGGGATGTAAAACATCTTGAAAGCACCGTGACTCTAATACATAATAGATAACGGGACATTTCCCCGGACAATGGCTAGTGCTATTGGACGATTTGCGGGAGAGAATTATAACGCCGTTTTCGGAATATGTGTGCGGGTAGGAGTAAGGGCAATTGCCACTTCGTGCCTAAGGGCAGTATTTTCTCTACATGTTCCGTCAATAGTTCGATAGTGCATTACGGTAACTTATTGATTTTAAGCTTCAAGCTAAGCTTCAATTTAATGATGCACAATGTGGAGCAAGTTACTATTTTTCAGTTTTGATTAGTATTACTAAACTCTAATTTTTTTAATAGTCCAAATAATGAAGCTTAAAATAGGACAAAACCTCGCAATTTTTACAGAATGGATCGATTTGTTTGAAAACTTGAGAATAAGTAGTGGATAGTCCAAGGACCAAAATCTATATGATGCCGAAAGGCGCTTTTACCGTGGGGGTGGTTGCTACCCCATCTGGGGGGTTGGAAATTTTTTATTATATTTTGACCACAAAAGTTGGTAAAAACATTCATTGGCAAAAACATTCTAAGCAAAAAACGTTCTATATATTTTTGTGATTAAATTAATAGTTTTCGATTTATTCGCTATCGAAAGTGTTAGTTTCATATCGAAAAAATCAATGTTTTTAATAAGTTTTCTGTTAATAACTAAAAAAGTGTTCGTTTTATCAAAACTACTTTACTTAACAAAAATATACATTTGGAAAAAATAAACAAAATCGTTTTTTTTTATTTTCTAAGACCAATAGTAATCGAGCTATACTTTATTATATATGTTAGCTCTTCTTCGTCAAATGCTAAATATTTTAGTTTCAAAGTCAAAAGATGGGAAATCTATGCATTCTTCAAGGGCAACTTGTTCAAAATAATTTAAAGCATTTAAAAATATCTATCTAAAGAAATAGAAAAAAGTCTTTAGTTCAAAAATTAAGTGACATAATGAAAAGCATGTCAGTTCCTCTTTTTTTCAGCGAAAAACTGATCGGAAGCAACCGCCCTAATCACCGACCTAATTCAAATTAGTCATTAACCTTATTTGGTCTTTTTTATTTATGTATTGTTAATAGGTTCTAGACGTTTGACCGGCCTAGAGGGATTGGTTTTTAAAAAAATGGAGTTAAAAGCGAATAACGAAATTTGTGGTTTGGAAAAAATGGCTTTTCTTCAGAATAGATAGATTAGCATCAGAGATACAAAAAATGTTTAATAATAAAATTGTAGCTTTAATAATTTAATTTCCAAGATGCTAGTTTGCAAAAATTTTTTACGGTTAAAATTCAGTGAACTATTGACAATTAAAACTTGTAATAACATGCAAAACCATCTTTACCAACCCTTTCAAAGTCACCTGTTTTTGCGACTGAGGAGTTTTAAAAGATTTAATAATAATACGCTTATAGATATTATCAAAACCTACAAAAATTTTTTCACCTAACTTTCTAATATATAAAATAAAAAGGTTACGGTTAAAAAATCAATATATTTTTTTGAAAAAAAAAAAGGAGAAATCCAATTGGAAGCATAATAATTTAATAATGTAAGTTAGCGGTGTTTTTAGTGATTGAGTCTTATTTATTCTTATTTATTTATGTATTATTAATAGATTGTAGAAATTTGAGTGGCTAAAATGATCAGTTTTTAAAAAACTAGAGTTAAAAGCGAATAACGAATTTTTGTATTTTGGTAGAAAATGCCATTTTCTTCAGAATAGTAAGATGAGCATCAGAGATACGAAAAAATGTTTAAATATGAAATTGTAGGTTGTTTAATTCCCAAGAACTTGATTTGAAAAAATTTTTTCTACTGCAAAAATTGAGTGAATCGAAAATGTTTACAATTGGTATAACATTGATTTTTTCTATTCAGTGATGAGCGCACTAATAACCGGCAAAACAGCGTAAAAGATGGAAAACATATTAAGTTGTGAGATAAACAAGACGAAACTAGTGAAGGTGTTAAATTTAGCGATAGTAAATTACATTATATTGATTGTTCCCCACCTTTAGACGTATCGGACGAGTTTGAGAAATGCCACTGTCACAGTGACAGTTTTAGTTGACATACTCCTCTGATTCGGCTAAAGGTGGAAAACAATCAATATAATGTCAATATATAAGTTATTATCGCTAAATTTAACACCTCCACTAGGTTCATCTCGTTTTATCTCACAATTTATTATGTTTTCCATTTTTTGCACTATTTTGCCGGTTATTAGCGCGCTCATCACTGGATCACTGTATAAAACTAACACTTTCGATAGCGATCGAAAACTATTAATTTTATCAAAAAAATGTATAGAACATTTTTTGCTTAGAATGAACTTTTTTATCAAGTTTGTAGCCAAAATAAAATAAAAAAATTCCACCCCGAGATGGGGTGGCAACCATCCCCCCCATGGTAAAAGCGCCTTTCGGCATTATATAGATCCTTGGAGTATCCACTACTTATTTTCAAATTTTCAAGCAAATCGATTCATTCTCTAAAAATTGCGAGGTGAAAGCTTCGGGTTCCTGGGCTATAATACTTGTGACGAATAGCGTCTCACCTGTAAAGACGTTGGGTGCTATTCTTGTAGCGATAAACTACCACAGAAAATTGAAATAGTACTTCAATTAACTATAGTCCAGAAAAATAAGGTTTTTGTCGGGACACTTGAGCAGCCAGGTTGCAAATGGGTTTTTTGGGTACTATCTATATAATACATTATAAATACAAAAATGCCCGTCAGAGTTCGGACGAAAATTTTATCGTTCGGACGAGAATTTTATCGTTTGAACGAGAATATCGAAAACTGTGATTATGTAAAGTTGTTTAGAACTAAAAACCATGTTCCAATATGTAATTACATCCTTTTTATTGAAATATTTTGAACTATAAAGGTACTTCATTCTTGATCGAACTTAATCTTTTTTGACATACCTCGTATAAATTTAATCAAATTTGATACAAGATGGTTGTTTTTTAAAGTTTTAGACCGTGCAGAACTTTTAATTAAAAATAATTTTTTTTTTTCGTAAAATTAATAATAAAAGAGTTAACATAATTGAAATAAATGAAAATAATGTTGGTTATCCAAAATTTTCAAAATTTTTGTTTTCAATTGGAAGGATGAAATTGCATATTAGAATATTGTTTTTAATTCCAAACAACTTTTCATAATAACAATTTTCAATATTGCAAAAAAAACCTACGTTACTTTTGATGAAATTCAAATTTTTTTAAATACCTTGTATAATATTCATAAAATTTGATATCTGATGGTTGAATAGGTTTTAGACTATGCAGAGCTTTTTATGAAGAATAAATTTTTTTCGTAAAATTAACAATAAAAAAGTTTTTCATATGGTTCCAACTTACAGGGACATACTGTATATATTTATACTCTATACTGTAATATGGGATGAACCTATATAAGGCCCTAATCAGACCTGTTGTTACATATGGGATGGATACAACGACGGACGGAACAACGTCATATGGAATTATCTAGAAAGAGGAAGATAGCCTTCTACAATTTGAATGAAAAATAATGAGAACAATACTAGGGCACAAATATAAACAGACTCTATGTTTATGTCTAGAGTCAGATACATAAAATCTCTTCGCTTAGATTGGATAGGACATATACACAGACGCCCACATTCAGATATTATGTTGAGAAGGATAACAAACTGGACACCACTATAGCCTAAGTGTAGAGAAAGACCTAGAAGACGATGGCTCGATGATTAAATTTAGAAGGAGATATAAGATCAATGAATGTGAAAGATTGGAAAGTTCAGTGCAAGGACAGGAAGAAATGGAAAAGAGTCACGAGAACAGCAAATACACACAGCAAGCTATAAAGGACAGATGAGTAATCCACCATTGCGTTAACTATAATCACTAGGGATTGTAGTGTTTAACGAATGAATGAATTAATGAATGAATGAAGTACCATATCATTAATACATACAATGTTTTTCAGATACTTATTTCAAATGTACCATCTTCTACAAAAACTTATACTAGAACTGTAATTACAAACTCTCGATACTAATTAAAATCTCTTAATTTCCTTTGTTAAGCAGTAATTCTCAAAATAAGGACCCTCAATTATTGTTTACATGCCTAATGATACGCTTATCTTCCTTTACAACTTGTTAATTAAAGACACACACATTAACAACTAATAGTTATCTATGCGTCTTTGGGGCGTTTACCGTGACAGAAAAATCATAAAAGACACGTCGATTGAAGATATTCATTCATTTTTTGTAACTCATTCATTAATCAAAATGTGTAAAATGAAATGCATGTGGGTCATACTAGCGTGCTCTATTATTATGACTACAGGGGTAAGTTGGAAACGTATATTGCGTGTAATAGGTTCAATATAAAAAAATTCAATATTTTTAGTTAAATGAAAAACAAATGCAAGCTGCTATAAAAGTTGTTACAAATGTATGTTCCCAAAAAGCAAAAGCAACTTTAGGTAAGTGATAAACAAAAATAATAACCAGAGAGCGGAATATATGCAAAGTGCATATAGATGCATATATTGCATATTTTCAGACAACAAACACAACATTGCATATTTAAGCTAAACACGATTTATTTTGCATATTTTAAAAATAAATTATATAAAAGTTATATTTTCCTCTCTTAGTTGGAATTTTATAACTTTGATATGAACGAGCTCGTTATTTATCTATCTATCGCTCACCTGAACTTTCCCATTACTACCTGAATTTAACAATTATGGGTGTTCCCAGAAAAATACTATTTTAGTAGCGTAGCAAGTCGTAGGTACCTACCTGCTTTTAAGGGTCTAATAATTATTTTGTCAGTTTCCGGCCAACATTTGTTTAAAGTAAACGTTGTATCGTATTTAGTGTTTTTGAAGTGATTGGTATATATTAAATTTAAATATGTCTACCATTCAAAAAAGTGCTTGGATAAAGTGTTTTCCCGAGTTAAAGCTAAGTGGAGACAAAGTATTTTCGAATGCCTGTTCCAAAATCGTAAGTTACATTCATATTCATATTTCATTTTTTAAATGAGGAACTGACAAACAAAAGCATCATGTCCCACAAAAGAAATGTTTCTGGAAAGAGTGTTTTTATTCGACAAATTCGCTTTTACTTCTATAAAGACGGACATGGAGAGAAGCATAAAATACAAAAATCCATCAAATTTTAGACAATTCCGCTTTGGTTCTTCAGCTTAAGTAACGTACTTTGTTCTTTAAGTAACGTACAAATTGCTAAAGAACTTATGTTCATAAAAGTTCATTTTAGTTTTTTACCAGATCTAATGAAGTCATTAGAACAAAGGAATATACAATTAAGTGATTCGGTTACTCTTGTTAACACTTTTTCTGCTCATTGTAGAAATAAATTAAAAAATCTTTTGGAAAAAAATGAGGGTTTCGATTGTTTGAGGAAAGTTGTACGTAGTTTTGAATGCAACTTTTCTGAAGATCTTACGACTTAATATATTGTTTTATTTTTGAGTATTTTTAATAAGCATTTGCATATTTAGACAAATTTAGAAAAAATACCTGCATATTTGTAGTAAAAGTAATGCATATATATGCGCATATTTTGGTAATGTTGTGTTGCATATATTCCGCTCTCTAATAATAACTAAAAATATTTTATTTCTATTAGGTATGATTTTGTTCTTTGTGTTTATATTATAATTACTATTTATGTCTATTTTTCAAAATTTTCCTTGTCTGTATTAAATTTTTAACCTTTTTTTTTCCTATAACTTTTTAAAGTATATAACTTAGCTCTTCCGACCTAGAAGGCCGATGGCTTGGATTACGAAGTTTTTCCATTATTTCCTGTTTGCTGCTTTCCTTTTTCCCATTTGGAATTTTAAGTTATTTTTGAACATCCTTCTTCCAACTGGTTTTAAGCTACGCTTCTTCTTTTTTCCTCCTATTTCTCCCGTTAGAATTATTTTGGGTAGTCTCTTAGATATGTCCCAACTATCTCAGTATTTATAATTTTATGATAAGCTACGATATTCGGTTCTCCTTTTTCATTATTTTGTACATTTATCCACATTTTGTTCGAAAGGTTTCCTCCAAATATTTTCCTGACTTCTTTTTTTCCCACACTTGGGGCATGACTTTTTCGGATAAATTAATTGTCCATGTTCCACTGGCACGTCTTATCACTTATCACCATCTTACAGGGTGTTTCATTGGAAAACGGAAATACATGAATGGTGAAAAGAGGTTACTAAGCCGGTTCTGGTTATACTACATTTATTGCCCCACCGATTTGTATAACCGAATTATAGGGTGTTTTATTGATTTTCTCCATTTGTTTCTGAATCCATAACTTAAGAGCCGCCTTGTATATTTCTTTGATATTTGACACATATGACCCATTTAGAACCCAAACCGTCCAACTACTAATCACAAACAAAATCTAGGTGCGGATTACCAATAAACTATAAAGTCAGGGTGACCTTGAAACAACACCCTGTATATTGAAATTTTCGAAATCCGTTTGCATATTTAAAAAGGGCACTAAAAATTAAATTTAATATTTCGCTTCAATTTTTTTGCCAGACAATTTAATGCCTTTATTTTGAAGTTACATATTCAAATTTTTAAGAACTGTGTGATTATAAAGCATTAGTCCAGGGTAATAAGGTTTTTTCCATGACACTCGAGCAGCCAGGGTACTGAAGCGTTTTATCGACAGGTAATACCTGTAAGAGCAAATTAACTATTTCCTGCGTCGGATCTGGCGGCCATTTTTATTTATAAACAATTAAGTGTCAAAAAATGGCATTTTTCCCTTTTTTTCAAATCAATGAAAAACAGTGAAACTTATGGTTTTTTTTTAGTACAAATATCTTTGAGGTTATCTAAAAAGCTTTATAATGACGTATTAAAAAGTTTGATATACTCATTTATTGTTAATATAATTGCGAAAAAAGGTCGGAATTGCAAAAAAAAATTAATTTCGCAATATCTATTGTAAAAATTAGTGTATAGCTTTGAAATTTTTGTCATATAAGGGTTCCTTGGTGCTTAATACGTGATAAAAATTTCAAAGCGATTCATTCAATTGTTTAAATTTTATTCAAATTGTTTATCCCAGAGAGCATTTTTTTTACAATAACATAAGTCAGAAAAAAATGAAGTTAGAACCATTCCACAGGTGTCAAATGAAAGAGCATGAGCCATATTTTCAACTTGGTTTAAAAAAAGCGAATAAAAAATGCATTTAGTAGTAATAAATAATCATGCAAAAGTATCGTAAATATTTCCTTATAAACTTTTTATTTTGTTATATAAGAAATTATATATATTTATTACAATTTTTTATCAATTATGATATAAATAACATTACTTGGTAGTTGTGCACTTAAAACAGGGTACAAAAGTTAATTTTTTTGGAAAAAGTTATTCAAAAAGTTTATAAGGAAAGATTTACGATACTTTTGCATAATTATTTATTGCTAATAAATGCATTTTTTATTCGCTTTTTTTAAACCAAGTTGAAAATATAGTTCATGCTTTTCCATTTGACACCTGTGGAATGGTTCTAACGTCATTTTTTCTGACTTATGTTAGTGCAAAAAAAATGCTCACTGAGGTAAACAATTCGAATAAAATTTAAACAATTGAATGAATCGCTTTGAAATTTTTATCACATATTAAGCAACAAAGAACCCTCATTTGACAAAAATTTCAAACCTTTACACTAATTTTTACAGCAGTTATTGCGAAAATATTTTTTTTTGCAATTCCGACCTTTTTTCGCAATTATATTAACAATAAATGAGTATATCAAACTCTGTAATATGTCATTTTAAAGCTTGCTCCATAATGTCAAAGATATTTGTACTAAAAAAAACCATAAATTTCACTGTTTTCCATTGATTTGAAAAAAAAAGGGAAAAATGCCATTTTTTGACAGTTAATTGTTTATAAATAAAAATGGCCGCCAGATCCTACGCAGGAAATAGTTAAAATTTGTTCCTATAGGTATTACTTTTCGAAAAAACGCTTCAGTACCCTGGCTGCTCGAGTGTCACGAACAGGGTATATTTTTGTCTTATTACCCTGGCCTACATGTATAATTGACCTTTTGATAATAAATTATTCAAGTTATTTAATAAATACTCAGTTTAAAAATAATTAATACATATTTACTACATTTGAATGACTCATTTAGTAATCACAAGAAAAATCCAGGTCCGGATTAACAAAAAAAAAATATAAAGTAATGGTGACCTTGAAACTACAACCTGTATATTGAAATTTTCAAAAGCGCTTCAATTTTTGGCGCAGAATATTATTTAATGACTTTAATTTTGAAATTAGATACATACATATTTTGAAATTATTAAGAACTGTGAGTATTAAAAAGTAGGTATTATTAACTTTTAATAACCAATTAATTATGTTAATTAATAAATACTAATTTTAAAAATAATCAATACTTATTTACTACATTGGAACGACCCATTCACTAATCACAAGAAAAATTTAGACCCAGATTAACAAAACAATATAAAGTAATTATGACCTTGACACAACTTGAAACGGATATTGAAATTTTCGATATCCGTTTGCATATTTGAAAAGAGTACAAAATACTAAGTTTATAAATTCACTTCAACTTTTTGGACAGAAAATTTAATGACTTCAATTTTGAAATTATTTCGAAATTTGTAAGAACTGGAACTCTCATAAAAATTAATAAATTCCTTCTATTTTTGCTTTTCTAGTGTACATGTTTTTCTGAGTAACCCCTTTTCTCATTATTTGCCCCCCATATGTTTCTAATATCTTTATTTTTAAAGCCACTGTATGTTCTTTATCTGATCTTATGATTATTTTTTACTCGTTTTCTATTAGTACATGTGGTGAGACCGCTCCCGTCTGAAAAAATTCTGATTCGGTTTCTTTGTGGATTCCTATTCAAAAATGTCTGCTTTAAACAAATCTGAAGGGTACCGGGCGGAATTTTTGGGCAGAAATTGTTTAAACAAATACAAACGATCACGCTTTTTCCTTTGGAGCATATATTTTTAGGTTTTTTGGATCATTCTAAACCAGAAAGGTATCTTGATTTAACATCTGAAAAATGCGAAAATACGCATTTTCGAGGATAAAAACTCATATTTAAATTAGTATTTTTGAGGTTCTCAGATACTTAAATTGAAGATTAAACATTCGACTTCAAGATTCTGAAGATTGATCGCGTCTAAGCTAAATTTATACCGTTGTTTTTTAATTGTTAAATATGCATGTTTATCCGATTTTTTTGCCGGTGCAGCGCGTTCTATTTCAAAAATCTCCTATTTTCCTCCGAAAAATATTTTTTTTGATTCTTTGGGATATTATAAATAAAGTAACTTTCTTGAAATTTTTCTCAAAAGTTATTATTTTTAAAGTTATAAGCGATTAAAATCAGAAAAATGACAAAAAACGCATTTTTGGATTTTAAATCGCTTATAACTTTAAAACTGTTAACTTTTGAGAAAAATGTCTTGAAACTTATTTTATTTAGAATATCCCAAAGAATCTAAAAAAAATATTCTTTGGCGGAAAATTGGAGATTTTTGAAATAGAGCGCGCCGCACCGGCAAAAAAATGGGATGGACATGCATATTTAACAATTAAAAAACAGCGGTTTAAATTAAGGTTAGACGCAATCACTCTTCAGAATCTTGAAGCTGAATGTTCAAACTTCAATTTAAGTATCTGTCAACCTCAAAAATACTAATTTAAATATTAGTTTTTAGGCCTTGAAAATGCGTATTTTCGCATTTCTTAGATTTTTAATCGCCTATAACTCGAAAACTATTAATTTTTGAGAAAATTTACAGGATACCTTTGTTGTTTAGAATGACACGTGATCTTTTGTATTTGTTAAAAAAATTTGTTTAAACAATTTCTGCCCAAAAATTCCGCCCGGCACCCTTCAGATTTCTTTAAAGGGGACATTTTTGAATAGGAATCCACAAAGAAACCGAATCAGAAATTTTTTCAGACGGGAGCGGTCTCACCACAATTATGTTCGTTGTATATTCTCTCTATCTTTGGTTTTTTTTCTTGCATTATTTTGAATATAATATTAATTTATATTGTTCATTTAGTTCTTTTTATCATTCCTCATCGAACCATTCTTTGTATTCATCTGTTATATTTCTAGTGCTGACTTGTGCTGCGTTGGTCATACATATAGACCTGGATCCCGCGTACAAAAAAAAGTTGATTAATAGCAAGCTGAAAATTTGTTATAGCTTAACGTTGTCTAGTTGGACAAACTTTGATGCATGGAAACACTGGAACATAGTAGTTTTAATAGTGGAACAGGTTAAAAATTTGGAACGTCATACTACGAAAACGTCTCATGTATTCTGTTCGACAGAAGTTCCAATTGATTTGCTACCATTTCGTTGCTCTCTCATGCAAAAACCAGACTGGTGTTTACCACCAACTGGGCATTTTAATGATTAGAACACGAAGAATATGTCAAATGACAGAAATCGTGTTGGTTAGTAATAGCAGTCTGATTTTTGAATGAGAGTTTAATGAAAGGGTAACAAATCAATAACTGGAAGTTCTCTCCGACAAAATACATGAGACGTTTTCGTAATCTGACGTTCCACATTTTTAAATTGTTCCACAATAATTAAAACCTCCCCTGTTCCAGTGTTCCCGTACATCAAAGTTTGTCCGACTAGATACCGTTTTTGGTACGCGGGATTCACGCCTAATACTTTTATTTGCTTTCACGTTTGTTTAATATTTAATTTTACTGCAATACTATCTAGTTTTCTAGTGACTATTCTTTCATATTTAATTTGTTCTTCTTCTGCCGGTAGTCTAATACGTTTAGTTGCTTTGTACTTTTTTCGTTGTTTTCTGAAAACTGGTATGAGCTGCTTAATATTTCTTTATCAGTTCTAATTAACCTCAAGTGTTCCCGATAGGAATGGAAAAACTCGAAAAACACGTGTAGATAAATATTATATTATTTTGAAAGTATTTGAGAAGGTCTGACAAAAAATAGCTTTTTTATTTTAGAGGAAATCGAGAAAATGCACCATGGAGATTGGGAAGTGGATCATTCTGCCATGGTAAATATCAAAATTACATATTTTATAAGCTTTTAGAATACTGTTAGCTAGGTAGACGTAGCTTAACATATTTTTTTATTTATTGATCTTTTCGCTGCAACCACAGGGGTGCATAAAATATAATACAAGTAATGTTACCATAACTTATCAAAAACGTATTTTAGATATAGACCAGGGCGCATCTGTAAAAATATTAGTACATTTGGACGTTGAGAGGTGACTCAAATTTTTTTGCAGAAATTGCTTGAAAATAAATCAAATAATAATAATATTTGAGTTATCCTCCCTCTCAAAAAGTCCGGAACATTGTTTAAATAATCAAAATGTCAAAAAATTAAGGAAAAATTCGATTTTTTTCTTCGTTTTTTGATTATAACTTTAAAAGTATTCATTTCCGAGAAAAGTTGCACTGACATAAAAGTTGCGTATATAAATTTCCTACAATATAGAATTGGTTAAAAATTTAAAAAATAGTCACCCTTGTTACAAAATAGCAATAATTGCGAAAAAAACCATACAAAAACAAGTATTCGGATTTTACGTTTTTAAACCATTTATGCTACACTTAGGACCTGCATATTTCACCCAGAAAAACTTTATGATACAGTAAAATAATACGGTAAATTTCATTAAGATCGGTTCAATAGATTTTGCAAAATAAATTTCGCAATCCAGCTTTCGCAAAAAAAATTCATTTTTTAAAAATGTTACAGGGCTGAAAATAAAGCAGATAGCAAGTTGAATTTTTTTTGCTTATAGAAATGTACTGTACCTTTCATTTGCAATTTTGCAGAATTAAAATCGATTAACACCTCGGCGTCAGAAATTTTTTTAAATAAACATTAATTATTGGTGCTACGCGCAGGACAGCGGATAGTTTGCTCTGATTGGTCATTCCAATGACCTTTGATAATTATTGATACATTTTAATTTTTATTACATTTCGATGTAAATAAATAAATTTGTTTATTGCAAAATAAAAACACATACTCTATCCTTTGAAATAACACTTTTATTAGCAAAAACTTTCTTTGTTCATATATTTTAACTTAGAGAATAAAAGTTTAATATTTTTAAATATATGGAATTTTATAACAATATTTCACAAACAATAATAAAATTAGTTTGATTTTTGTGGAATTAAAATATTAAAATACAACAAAATATAAAGTAAGAAAATAATATATTAGATAAAGATTGGAAGAAATTTTGGCGGAAATCAACTTGTGTGAATCGAACACCGCTGTCCTACGCGTAGCACCAAAAATTAATGTTTATTTAAAAAATTTCCTGACGCCGTGGTAATTAATCGATTTTAATTTTGCAAATTGCAAATGAAAGGTACAGTACACTTTTATAAGCAAAACAAATTTCAATTTGCTATCTGCTTTATTTTCGGTCCTGTAACATTTTGAAAAAATGATTTTTTTTTGCGAAAGCTGGATTGCGAAATTTATTTTGCAAAATCTATTAAACCGATCTTAATGAAATTTACAGTATTGTTTTAGTGTATCATAAAGTTTTTCTGGGTGAAACATGAATAGTCCGAAGTGTAGCATAAATGGTTGAAAAACGTAAAATGCCAATACTTGATTTTGTATGTTTTTTTCGCAATTATTGCTATTTTGCAACTAGGGTGACAATTTTTTTGAATTTTTAACCAATTCAATATTGTAGTAAATTTAATTACGCAACTTTTATGTTAGTACAACTTTTGTCGGAAGAGAATACTTTTAAAGTTATAATCAAAAAACGAAGAATAAAATCGAATTTTTCCTTCATTTTTTGCCATTTTGATTATTTAAACAATGTTCCGGGCCTTTTGAGAGGGAGGATAACTGAAATATTATAATTTAAATTATTTTCAAGCAATTTCTGCAAAAAAATTTGAGCCACCTCTCAACGTCCATCTCAAAACAGATGCGCCCTGGACTAATAACCGATTGTATTTTTAACATACATGTTTTCTCTTAGTTCTTCTTATTATATTCACTTAAATGATATGATGTTTCTTTTTTTACAGCTTAATATAGTTTACACTGATTTTATTTTATATGCTTCATGGTAAGAGTTGTTTGACAATTTTTGCTTAATGGTTTACGGATTAAGTAACTGTCACAGCCGCAATCTTTAGGATACGGCGATAAAACCACGTTTCGAAGGCTTCTAATCTGTTTATATCCCTAGTTTTGAGTGTCCACCCTCTACGCCATATAGCAGCACTGACCACACGTAGCACTTATTAAACCCTTGGGGAACGAATATGTCGAAGATACATGGATGAGCGTGGTGTTGGTCGCGATCGCGGTCAAGGTTTACATCGATGACGGGCAGAAAATACCGAAGATACCTTCCTTTCAGTGTTCTTTGCGGTTTCCATATAACCAAAACTTGTCGCAACGTGATTACAACAAGAAATAAATAAGTACACTAGCCGTATCTCCGCCGAATATCACGTGGTTTCAAAACCACCAATAAACTTTAATTTACCACGCGATCAGCAGCTCTATCGTGATGTAAAACAAACTATCTTGTTTTGGCATCGACATCGCTCTAAACCGCGATGATAGGTCGCGAGTGTGAACAGGTGACACATCCTTGGTATCTGCTATCTCATAAGAAAATGAAGGTTTGTTTTGACATCGATGTAGCGACCGAGATCGCGACCTACACCGCGCACATCCATGTATCTTCGGCATGTTCGTACCCTTAGTTTCAGTTGAAGATCGAACTCTAAACGGGTCAGTAGCTTCCTGAATTTTACGAAAGCTCGTCCAGCTTGCTCAGCGCGACATTTGATTTACTTGTCAGATGCCCAGTCTTCAAAAAGCCACGTTCCCAGGTATTTAAATTTGCTCACTCTTTCAATGGACTTGGTATTCAGTGTTCAGAGTTTTAAAGTGCATCCAAGTATTTGGAGGTGATCCTAAATTTGGTCTTTATGATTCAATCTTTAATCCCATTCGTTTACTGTATTGTATGATTATAGGGACAAGTTGTTTAGGATCGTCTAATGAAGAGTGATTGTCACAAATTAAGGCACCATCATCAGCATATCGTAATTATGTTGTTGATAAATACTCCATTCACTTTGAGGAGTTTGTGAGATCAGAAATTAAACCATACTTTATGTTGTGATGCATTACACATATTTTGACCCGCACTAAATACTTTATAATTAGAAATTTTATTTCAGATTTATTCTTATTCTTCGTCTTCTTCTTCTTTTTTTTGTGTAGCCATGACTGTCTGTTTTTCAATGTGCCCCCAGTAAGTTGTCTATTCACTGTTTTTATGGTCCTTCCACTGATTGTTTTCCTATTGGGAAACCGCAGCTCATCGTCTTTGCTACTCTATTTGTTGTCACTTGCCTTATATGATCGTTTCATCCTACTCTTCTACTTCTTACACAGTCCTTGATATTCTTCACCTTGCACCTATGTCAAATATTTTTGTACTTCTAGTTCTCTCTCACAGTGTCTTACCATCGATGTTTCTAAGAATTTTCAATGCTATTTATATCATTATCTTTGTCCTCTCTATGTCAGGTCGTGTTTATTCCGAGCATGTTATTATTGGTCAGATTTATTTCTCCATATATTAATATTGTTTCATTTACGCAACCTGTGGCTCTGTTTGCTCTATTCGCTTGATCTTTTACTTCTGTTTCAGACTTTCCCTAGCTAGATACTGTGAATCCTATATATTTAAAGTAGAAATCAAAATTTTAATAATTTTAATTTTGTCTTATTTCTATTTTTATTTTTAGTGCTACATGTGGTGTGCTTTTAACATGTACAAATTGGTAAGTATTTTACAATTTTTTATTATTTTAACTATACAGTAAGCGCCACGCTACTAGACATGTGGGTAGGTACCTAATTGCTATGCTTATGAGCTAATCCGGTCCGTTCTCAGATGTGACTTTCATCTCTGTCATATTACTGTCAAGAAACTATTCAAAATAATTGTTTTTGCATACAAAAAATACATTAATTAATAGTAGTATTGTTACTCTGCAATAACTTTAACACCAAAAACAATACAATACTTTAAAACTTTTACAACTTTAACAAAATAACAACTATAAACTTCAAATACAGCTGTTCTATTAATTGTCAACTTCCTATATTAATATTTACAGTTTTCGGTTTCTATACATTTTGTGACGTTCTAAACGTCACTAGACATAAAAATAAATTTTGTAATAAGAAGGGTCCAGGATTGTAATAGCTCAATGTTCACGTGTGTCTAGTAGCGTGACGGTTACTGTATAATATTTCTAAACGAAATTGTTTTCACTCATTTTACAACATTAAAATATAAAATTATGAATGAAAATTGCTCGGTGAACTCATCATAGGATTTTCAACTATTGTTGTAAATACTATTCGTTTTTTCAATAAAAATTCTTGTTACCTTAGCAATATTTTTTTCTACAGGTAGAATTGGGAATCATGATATTTTCAAACTTTTTTAAAATCTTTTTAGTTATTGTTTCTTCTTCCTTAGGTGCCGTGCCTCTATTCAGACGTTGGCCGTCATCATGTTTACAATTTTCCTGAAACCTCTCTCTGTCGGCTGCTGCGCAAAATAATTTTTCTACTGTGCAGCCACACCATTGTCTAATATTACGCAGCTATGAAAGTTTCTTTCATGGCTGCGTAATCCTGGCTTTCAATAATGTAATAATGGCTTTCAATCCATCTCTTTCCCTCCACTTTTCCTTGTATTATACGGCGAAGCAGATGGTATTTAGGTCCTCAAATTATATGGCCGAAATATTCTGCTTTTCTCTTGTTTATGATGCTTATGAGCAGACGTTCTGAATTCATCATTTGAATAACATCTTCATTGGAAGTGTGCGAAACCCACGATATCTTTAGGATTTGATAGCACCACAATTCGAATGCTTCTAATTTGTTTAGCATTGTGGTTTTTAACGTCCATGTCTCACAACCATACAATAGAATAGACCACACATAACATTTCAGGACCTGCTATCGAATATTCATCGACAGGTTTCTGTTACATAAAAATAGTTTCCAGGTCATAAAAGCCTTCCGTGATATTTCATTTCTAGTTATTATCTCTTCATCAGAGTCACAATTTACATTTAACCAGCTGCCAAGGTACTTGAAATGATTTACCCGTGCTATCTCTCCCCCATCAAGAGGAAGCAGACCTTGATCTATATTGATCCTTCCAACTTCCATCCACTTTGGATGTTAATCCGTCTTTGAAATGTTAATTTTAAGGCCTATTCGATAACTTGCTTCACTGACTAGATTTAGTAGTGTTTGAAGATCTTGCAAATTTTCTGCAAGTATGGCTGTATCGTCAGCGGATCCAATAGTGTTGATTACTTCTCCGCCTAGCCTTACTCCCTCTTGTCTGTCATCCAAAACCTCCCTAAAATTTCTTCAGAGTTCAGATTAAAAAGGGTGGGTGATAAAACACAACCTTGTCGTACTCCACGTTTAATGGGTAGTTTTTAGTACGACTGTCTTCAATTTGGATAGAGGCTACTTGATTGTAATATAAGTTTTTCAGCAGTCTTATATCGTAGTGGTCAAGTCCTGACGCCTGCAGGCAATCTAAAAGTGTAAGTATCATGTTGTACTCGGTCGAATGCCTGCTCGAAGTCAATGAAACAAACATAAACGTTCTTTCAGGACTTACAACTTTTTTGTAAGAGAACGCGCATACAAATAGTGCCTCTCTAGTTCCTAGACCATTATTTCTAAATCCAAATTGCTTATTACCCATTCTATTTTCGCACATAATTAATACTCGGTTTTGTATAACACGTAAAAGTATTTTAAGTGTGTGTATGACTCATAAAACTGATTAAACTTAAATTATTGTTTAAGAACTTGCAATTAGTTTATTGAAATAATATTTGCCAAATAAAGAACTAACAGTGAATTCACTTTTGCCTGAATAAAACAATTTTGTTATGGCTACTTTTTTCTCAACTGGATAGGTATGTACATGTATCTGAGTACCTACTGAGTATCAACTCTATTGTTTTTAACTGTAAATTATAAAACAACAATATTGACAGATCAAATATTTTTAATACCTAACTTTATTTTGAGCAAATGCAACACTTTATACACATTCTGCAATACGTGTGGTACTGTTGGAAAATTTTGGAATGTCTTAAATTCGTAAACAAATTTATTTTCAATGCAGATTTCAGTCGTCTGCAAAAAAATACATCATAACTTTTGACGGGAAGCAGAAATTCAACAGTTTAAAATTTCCCATTGAATTTCCTTTGGCCCGTTTTACGATTCATCATCCTATATACTATATTATATGAACACCAACATTTTAAAAAATCATCTTACGGTATAATATTTAATCTTCTTTTATAGTTTTCACACAAAATCACATTTAAACTTTGTATATATTTCAGATGCACAAAAACAACACACTTAACTATGCTTCAGCTGTGCAACAACTGACTCAGTTACCAGACAGTTATTACCCATCTGCAGTATTGTGTACGGAAAAATGCAAAGATGAAGGTAAATATTAAAAATTTAATTATTAATAAAGCAGTTAAAAGTTCTTTGGTCTACATTCTTTATACTTTGGACTAATTTTTTATGTCTTTCTAATCTTACTTTGTCAAATGCTTTTTTTAAAATCAGCGTAATAAACATGCAGATCTATGTACATTCATACCCATGCACCTTTGAACTCTGACAATAAAAGCAAATAACTCATCTCTGGTTCTTAGTCCGTTTCTATACCCAAACTATCATCTATTCTTGCTTTTAGTTTTTTATTTATACGATCACGTATGGACTTAACCTTTTAGAAATTGTGTTGAATAATACTCCGTTCAGCAGCATGACTATCTGGATTAAAACCATAGCCATCGTTAAGAATCTATTTTCTTCTCTTATTTTCTTTTAGAATAATTTTTTCTTAGCAATTTTATTTAGTTGCTTTGTATTTGTGTGGCGTATTTTATTCTTCTGCTCTTTTACGTGCTATCTCCACGACGAAGGTTGCCCATCATTATTCCTATTCTAACTTTTGATACTACAGACTGAAAGAGTTCAGTTGAGCTGCATCCAAACCATTCTCTGATGTTTCTCAACCACCATATTTTTCTTTTACCTTTGCTGCGCCTTCCTTGAATATTTACCTGCATTATTAATTTTAGGAGATCATATCTGTCACCACGTGTTAGTGATGGGAAAAACCTACCGGTTTAAATCTAAAACCGGTTTTTTTACTTCGCAATAACCGGTTTTACCGGTTGTTTTTTTGTCCCGGTTATAACCGGTTTTTTCTTTTTAAAGTAAAAACCGGTTATTAGGTTTTTACGGTGATTAGGATTAGGTTAGGTATTATTTTGGATCCCAATCATAATTATTATTCTCAAGTAATTACTCCAAACAAAACAATAATTCAAATTTTATTTTATTTTATAAAATATAGAAGCAAACTGAAAGTGTATATCTCACATCAGCCAGAAACAATTATTAAGTTTTATTATAATATTTCATTGAAAAGATATTTGTAATCATAATATTTACATAGGAAGTGATCTGCGCAAACATTATCTATTTTTCACACTTAACTCTTGACATTGAAAGTGGGTGAAGGACTTTTTCTTATTACCAAAAATGATGCTCTGACTATGAATATCAAATTACTGATTACGAATACGAATCTCCAAGAATTTCGCCACGTTTTCAAAACGATACACTCATACAGGAAGTATTAAATGAGTTAAAATGTAAATTTCTAATTTAAAATTTTTTTAAAATAAATTTTAAATATTCTACAAATACACAAACGTCTTAAAAGTAATCTTTCGATAGTACTAATTTTGATCATATTGATATCGAGTCGAATGGAGTACCGCAAACTAAAGTGTATTATAAATGTAACTTTTTAACCTATTGGATTAAAAAAACCGAAAACCAGTTTTTCCAAAAACCGGTTTTTTGGCCGGTTACAACCGCCAGGTTAAACCGTAAGCAAAAAACCAGTATAACCTAAAACCGGTGTTTTGTCAAAAACCGCTATCCCTACCACGTGTTATAATATGACCCAAATATTGTAATTTTTGTTATTATTATTGTTATTTTGATTATTGTTATTTTGATGGAATCCAGTATCTTCCTGCTAATCTCTTTTCTTCTTAGTACTTCTTAATTGGTTGTTCTCCCTGTCCAGGAGATTCTCAGCATTCTTCAATATGTCCACATTTAAAATGCTTCCAATCTATTGAGACATTGTTTCTTAGGGATCCATGTCTTCACACCATAAAAAAGAACAGAAAATACAAAACAATGTAGTACTTGTTTTCTAAGATTTGGGCTGAGGTCTCTACTACATAATATATATTTCTTATTATTGAATGCAGTTCTAACCTTTTCTATTCTAACTCTGAAGTTTCTTTGGTATAATCGTTTGTTTCATTAATGTTTGTCCCTAAATAGTTATAATTCTGAACTCGTTCTATGGTCTTATTATTAACGTGTATAGTGATGTTTCTTAGCTTTGATCTTTTTTATTTTATTGCTGAACATTAATTTCTAAAAGTACTCGCTAAATCCATAAATATCCCTTATATAAAAAATTTAACATTACTTATAACTATTTATAGTCTAATAGGGGAGTGCAATTAGAATGAGAAGATACAATGTTTCGGAAAAAATCGAACAAGGTTATATTTTCCTAAAACTTTTTTATTAGTTTATAAATATGTTAAAATAAAAAGTTCTACTTACAAATTTCGCCGCTAATTGTTTATTAATTTTAAACAATAACAATTTTTTTGTATCAATGATGTTAAGAATATGGGTGAATTCAACATTTTATTTTGATAAAAAATGTTTTTATTTTAGTTTTGATTATGCTGAACCCGAATCTGACATCACAATTTACAAATTCAAAATGGCGGATTCAAAATGGCGGATTTTTTCCTAAAATTCCTTAAAAAGCAGTTGTGAAATCCGAATTTTTTTAAAAAACGTGTTTGTTTACATATATGTGGATATTTTTGAGAGGTTGCTGAACCTGAATCAAATTTTGATAATTTAAATTATAAAATGGCAGATCCAAAATGGCGGATAACTTAAAAAATAGTTGTAAAATCATAATTTCTTTACAAAATGTATTTATGTCTACATATATTTATTTTTGAGAGCTTTGATAAACCTAACTTAAATGTTAACATTATAAATTATAAAATGGCAGATCCAAAATGCGGATTTTCTAAAAAGAACATAAAAAAGAACATTTTTCTAAAACATTTATTGTCTTTATTTTAACAGGTTGTTGAATCTGAATTAAAGATTAAAAATTTAAATTTCAAAATGGCGGATCCAAAATGGCGGATATTTAAATGAAAAACAAGTAGAATCCAATCAAACAAATATGGAATTTCATTCTTAAAAAAAAAGATAAACAAATAATTTTCACAAAAATATTCAATATTCAAAAAATTGTTGCAATGGAATCATAAATAAAAAGTTATTCTTAGTAAAAAGCTCTGCATATTCTAAAACTTTAAATGCAATCATAAAATATCAATTTTTATCAATTTTGTACAAGATATGTCAATAAATAAAAATTTCAATTAGGAGTAAAATACCTATATTTTTCATAATACTGAAAATTGTTATTATTGAAAGTTGTTCAGAATTAAAAACGATGTGTCAATGTGCAATTACACTTTTATGCAATTTTTTTACATAATACCTGGTATAATATTGATAAAATATAATATTTTATATTTGCATATTAAGTGTTAGACCATGCACAGCTATTTATGACGGATAACTTTCTTCATAAAATTAATAATTAATCAGTTATCATAAATAATAAGTGAAAATTTAATGATGTTTGGTATAATTAATTTGAAACAATATTAAAAAAAAAACAAATTTTCGATTAGAAGGATATAATTACATATTGGAACATAGCTTTTAATTCCAAACAACTTTTCTTTATAAAAATTTTCGATATTGTGAAATATAAAGGTACTTTACTCTTGAGTGAAATTCATATTTTTTGACATACCTCGTACAAAATTAACAAAATTTGATATTTGATGGTTGCATCTTATGTTATATACGATGCAGAGTATTTTATAAAGAATAACTTTTTTTCGTAAAACTGATATTAAAAAAGTTATCAATAGGTTCCAAGTTACGCAGACATACTGTATAAGAGCTAAAAAAAATTTTTTTGTTGAACATTTATTATTTTTTACGCTTATTATTAAATTAATTTTAGGTAAGTTTTACAGAAAAAAAGTTTTGATCACTCTGTATATACATTTTTTCAGCTGGTAATTTTCGGTTTTTGTATTACATTTTTGTTATCTTTCTAAGTTTTCTCACAAAGAAATTGTTTATTTCATATTTAATCTAAAATAATTCAGTGTTTTTTAAAGATTGCATCCTAGGCTTTAAAAAAATATTAAAAAAATTGTATTAGATTTATTCAAACATGAGTAATACCGTCTTGAATTGGTGGGAATTCTGTGGAACTACGAAGTTTTCAAAAATTACATTTTTTGAGACAGCGTATTATTTGAATTAAATTTTTGAGATTTTTTTTTTGAATAAAACATCGTTTAGTAAGATGATTGAGAGGTAAGTTGCGCAAATTTGAGAGCTTTGTAAGTAAAATTGTATTAGTTACACATTTTTAAATCATTTTTAAACAAAATTCATGTAAGTCTCACTTTCCGCCCACACCGTACTTATGTTCATAAATTTTGTTTCTTTTTATTACAACCATAAGGTAGCTTATTTTATCTTCTTTCATGTCCAATTTGTAAAATTTCTTTTGATCCATTAGTTAAAGAATTACACAAAAAAAACTCAACCGTGCACTTCTTCTAATGCTAGTTTACATTGCGCCAATGTGTGTGAGAAGGGTGACTTTAGCGTTATAAATAAAAAATTACAGAAGCTAGAGATTTAATTTTAGAAAAATCTTTATATAAGTTTTTTTTGTAAAATTTTCTGAATTTTTTAATGGTCAAGTCAGTTTTTTTCTAAAAATTATATTTTCGGAGTTATAAAAAACATCTTACTTCGCTGTTCATTTGTTTAATAAAAAATGAAGCACCCACTTCTCGAGTAGAACTTTTTGATATGTTGTTTATTAAACATTTCTTAATGAAATTACAAAAAGTTTTATCTTGTTTGATTTTTTCCGAAGTGAAAATCTAAATGCACTCCCCTATAAGGTACGATATAAGGCCGATCTGCACCGATCTGTTTAATGGATAAAAATTATTGGATATTTAATTTATGGTAGGGGAGCCCAAGCGGGGATTTTTGCAGTTACTCGAGCGCGTCAGATTATCATATGGGGAAAAACGTGGTACCCTGCAGATGTACCTCTACCATATATTGGCTTTTAACACAGGGGAGTTCGTTAGGGGGACCCGAAAGAAAATCTATCCTTAAAAATACTCGAAATTGTCAGATTAAGATAAGGTAAGTTAAGTACATGCAGAAGAGTGTATATTTCAAAAATCTGAAGATTTGAGCGGGCCGTACGGAAATGGGTGAATCAAAAATTTCACAAAAAAGGCGAATATTTCGCGAAATGAACGTCAGATCGAAAAACTAAAATCTACGTGTTCAATATTTTTCAAAAATCTATCGAAAGATACCAAACATGACCCCCAAAGAAAAGGGTGGGTGGTAAATTTAAAATTTATTCCAAACCCGCGATATTTCGCGAAATAAACATCCGATCGAAAAACTGCAATAATATTTTTGAAAAATTTATCGAATGGTATGAAACACGACTCTCCACGGTGGTGGGGTGGCGGGTTACTCTAAAATATTAAATAGGAGCCCACATTTTATATTGCTGATTTGGATTCTTTGCATAAAAATAAGGAAATTTTATTCGAAACATATTTTCGAATTATGGACAGATGGCGCTATAATCGGAAAAAACCAATGTTGGAAATGGAAAATTAAATTAAAGAATTACGCTTCTATAAAAAAAGAACTTTTTTATAATAAAACGTTTTTATTATTTATAGGAGAGAATATACAATAATTTGACGATATAAAATGCTTACCAAAAATTACACTTTAATAAAAAAGTACTTTTTATAAAAACACGGTTTTGTTATAATATATAGGACACAACATGTTTCGAAAGAATAAAATATGAATTTTTAGTAGGTGTATTAACTGTTAAAATTGTAATTCCAAAAATTACACCAGTATAAAAAGTACTTTTTATAAAACCACGGTTGTTTAAAATGGTAAATATAATATTTATATACAGGGTGTTTCATTGGGAAACGTAAATACTTTAATGGTGAATAGAGGTCACCGAGCCGGTTCTAGATATAGTACATTTTTTGCCCTACGGAATTTTATAACCGAGTTACAGGGTGTTTTATCTATTTTGCCCATTTCTTTCCTAAGCCATAACTTTATGACGACCCTGTATATTTTTTTGATATTTGGTACACATATGTCTCATTCAAAACCCAAACGACCGACATACTAACCATAAGAAAAATCCAGGTCCGGATTAACAAAAAATTATAAAGTAATTGTGACCTTAAAACAACACCCTGTATATTGAAATTTTGAAAATCTGTTTGCATATTTGAAAAGAGCACAAAAAAGTAAGTTTAATGGTTTGCTTCAATTTTTCGGCCAGACAATTTTATGACTTTCATTTTGAAATTATATTGAATTTTTTAAGAACTTTGACATTAAAAAGCAGATATTATTAACTAAAAGGGAAGTTCCCTAGGTTGGCTGTATACCATATAGTTAAAAAACTCTAACAAGAAGTAAAACCACTTCTATGTAAATTGGTATATTTATTAAAACTTAAAAATCCCAATGGATTGAATAAAATATATCCAATTCAGAACGTTTTAAGACCTATCGGTCCATCATCAGTGAATCTACAATAAAATAAGTAATCCCACCATTAGAATTGAAAGATGGTTGAAATTTTTAAAAAGCTAAAAATGTGGTTAGATTACTTACGTGCATACTTGCTAAATAGCCCCAGAACCAAACAATGGTTGAATTTAAAATTCGATTTACATTATTTAAAAATAATATTCAACAGGCTAAACGCCGATGTTACAGGATATTGCCTATGGGAACATGGTGAAACCCTACCAAAACCTCAATCAACCATCTTAGGCCAACTTTGACTATAAAGTGACACTAGTGTGTATGGAACTGTTTGAAGTGACATTGACAGTAGAGAAAAAGGTAGTTGATTTTAAAGTTAATTAACCAATAGGTCATGACCCACAACAAATGATAAAAATTTTAATATCTGAAAATGTCTAACATTTCAAATCTATTGGTTATTGAAAAGAACTTGTGATATACAAAATTAATTTAGAATATAAGATTATTTATATTGACTGTATACCATAACATTAGATTGATCAAATTGATAGAAAGAAAGTTGAGCTGCTGTCAATAATGATAAAAAGGTAAAAATAGATGAAGGTGAGAGAAGAGAAAGAATCAGTATTAGTTGGATTGTTATTGTACAAAATGAATAAATTGGTAGGCAATTTAATCTAGTCTATATTGTATTGGTGGTTGTATATGTAAAAGGAAAATATTGTTATTTAAAAAATAAATGTAAATTTTTGTAAATAATGGATTTGAGTTAGGAAACAGTCAAATAATTAAAAGTGTGTAATATGTGAATGAAAAAGAATTGTAATTATTATGAGATGTTTTATTTTTAATTTTATTTCAAAAGTTTTGAGAGAATTCTTGTGACAAAGTGAGGGTATGTGAAGTTAGAGATAAAGAAAAGTATGATTATAGCTGTTAAGTCCAGTTGATACACGAATGAAATTAAAATGAAAATAATATTGAAAGTGTACTGAATAAAATAAAACCAAAGTAAGAAAAAGAATATTGATATAATTTAATTGTAATTATAATGGATCTGAATGTCAGAACTGAAATTAAGTGATGTGATGTTAGTTGGAGAGGTAAAAATTTTCTTGGAAAAGTCAAAGACAAAAAGTAGAGGGCTGTGGTGTAGGGTATAAAGAAAAGAATTTTAAGGGAAACAGAGGGAAAAAGAAAAGATAAGGTGTGGAATTAAACTGAACGAAGTAATGAAATGAGAAAGAAGTAAAAAGATAGTAGGGTGAATTAATGAGGTGATGGTTAATAGGGTTCAGTTGTTAATAATGTTAGTCGGGTAAAGGAGTTTGAAACAGTGAAGGATAGAGGAAATTTTGAAAAAGAAGGGAGAGAAAGTTGAAAGAGAAAGAATAGGATAAAAAGAGGAAGTTGAAAAATAGGAATTATGAGAATAATTGGCGGTGAATGGGGACAAAGTTGCGGTTAAGGGATGTTTGTCTATTGACACAGTTGGGACTCTTCTTCATGTCCTTGCCAATCTCCAAATCTTCGTATAAGTCTAAACGGAGTGTATTGTTTTGTTGAATATTGTGTATCAACTGGACACCTTCAGGAATCTTAAGTTCATGTTTATTGACTTTTAAATGGTGTGAAAAGGCAGAAGTGGTATCTCTCTTGCTGTGTTCAGCAGATCGGGAAGAAAGGGATCTGTAAGTTCTGCCGATGTAGGTGGCATCACAATCTGAACAAGAGAGTCTGTATACCCCACTCCGGTTCATATAATGGATAGGATCTTTGGTATTAGTTAAACTTTTGCTGAGAGTGTTATTAACTTTGAAAGATATTTTTATGTTGTCACAAGAATTGGAAATGATATGTTTGACTCTTTCAGATAATTTGGAGTTATTGAATGGTAAGGAGGCATAGATGGGAGTAGTTGTGGATGATGTAGAGAAAGCGGATTGTTGTAGTAATTTGAGTTCTCTTTTTTGTTGAAGTTTAGTGATGATGTCTGGGTCATAACCATTGTTGACTGCAATCTGTTTGATAATATTCAACTCATTGTTGAATTCAGTTACGGATAAAGGAATAGAGTTTAATCTATGTATAAAATTGCGAAAAGCTGAGAGTTTATATGATAAAGGGTGATTAGAAGTAGAATGGATAACATGATCTGTCTGTGTTGGTTTACGGTAGATACCAAAGTTGAAGTGGTCATGTAGTCTGGTAATAGATAAATCCAGAAAGTTAATGGAGTTAGAAGATTCTAGTTCCATGGTAAAGGTGATATTAGGATGGATTTGATTAATTTTGTGAAGTAAGTTGTGAGCTGAATCAGAGTTACCACAAATGGGGACTAAAATATCATCAACATAACGGAACCAGTGTAAGATCTCTGGATTTTTTATGATATAGTTGGATTCTAAGTGATCCATAAAAACATCAGCTAAGAAAGGGGATAAGCAACTACCCATTGCTAAACCGTCAGGTTGTTGATAAAAGTTGTTATTAAAAACAAAGTAATCTTGAGATAGACAAATTTTGAGAATGTTTATAATAGACGAAGTGGTGGTGGAAGTGACAGAATTATTTAAGAGGAGTGAATTAACCAGACTAATCGATTCATTTTTTGGTACTGAAGTAAATAAATTGCTAACATCAAAAGAAAGCATAACAATATTTGGATTAAGATTGACAAGTTGAAGTTTTTCAACTAATTGGCGAGAATTCAAAACAGTAAACTGTGGGGTAAAGTTGATAAAGTTTTTAATGGTGTTAAGAATGAATTTAGATAAAATAGAGACTGGAGTGTTAATGAAGCTGACAACGGGACGACTAGGAATGTCAACTTTGTGTATCTTTGGTAAACCGTATAACCTGGGGGTGAGTGGATTTGATGGAATTTTAGTATATGGTGTTTCAAATTCAGAAAAGAATTCAGTAAATTGCTTTAAGTTGGTTTTCATCTTCGAAACAAAAGATTTAGAGGGATCAACGGGAAGAGAAGTAAAGTTATTGTTGTCTAGGAAAGAGGTGACTTTGTCAATGTATAATTGTTGGTCTAAAATAACAAGGCAGTTACCCTTATCTGCTTTGCTGAAGATGAGGTGGTGGTTTTGGATCTTATTTTTGATAGATTTGAGTGTGGAGAGAAGGGATTTAGATTTATTATATGAGAAATTGGGAAAAGAGAGAGATGAAGAAGTTTGTGTAGAAGTAGAAGGGGAACTGATGTTGGTAAGAAACGTTGTCAAAACGAAACTTCTTTCCAACAATAACTCTTCTCTTACCAACATCAGTTTCCCTTCTACTTCTACACAAACTTCTTCATCTCTCTCTTTTCCCAATTTCTCATATAATAAGTCCAAATCCCTTCTCTCCACACTCAAATCTATCAAAAATAAGATCCAAAACCACCATCTCATCTTCAGCAAAGCAGATAAGGGTAACTGCCTTGTTATTTTAGACCAACAATTATACATTGACAAAGTCATCTCTTTCCTAGACAACAATAAATTTACTTCTCTTCCCGTTGATCCCTCTAAATCTTTTGTTTCGAAGATGAAAACCAACTTAAAGCAATTTACTGAATTCTTTTCTGAATTTAAAGCACCATATACTAAAATTCCATCAAATCCACTCACCCCCAGGTTATACGGTTTACCAAAGATACACAAAGTTGACATTCCTATTCGTCCCGTTGTCAGCTTCATTAACACTCCAGTTTCTATTTTATCTAAATTCATTCTTAACACCATTAAAAACTTTATCAATTTTACCCCACAGTTTACTGTTTTGAATTCTCGCCAATTAGTTGAAAAACTTCAACTTGTCAATCTTAATCCAAATATTGTTATGTTTTCTTTTGATGTTAGCAATTTATTTACTTCAGTACCAAAAAATGAATCGATTAGTCTGGTTAATTCACTCCTCTTAAATAATTCTGTCACTTCCACCACCACTTCGTCTATTATAAACATTCTCAAAATTTGTCTATCTCAAGATTACTTTGTTTTTAATAACAACTTTTATCAACAACCTGACGGTTTAGCAATGGGTAGTTGCTTATCCCCTTTCTTAGCTGATGTTTTTATGGATCACTTAGAATCCAACTATATCATAAAAAATCCAGAGATCTTACACTGGTTCCGTTATGTTGATGACATTTTAGTCCTCATTTGTGGTAACTCTGGTTCAGCTCACAACTTACTTCACAAAATTAATCAAATCCATCCTAATATCACCTTTACCATGGAACTAGAATCTTCTAACTCCATTAACTTTCTGGATTTATCTATTACTAGACTACATGACCACTTCAACTTTGGTATCTACCGTAAACCAGCACAGACAGATCATGTTATCCATTCTACTTCTAATCACCCTTTATCATATAAACTCTCAGCTTTTCGCAGTTTTATACATAGATTAAACTCTATTGCTTTATCCGTAACTGAATTCAACAATGAGTTGAATATTATCAAACAGATTGCAGTCAACAATGGTTATGACCCAGACATCATCACTAAACTTCAACAAAAAAGAGAACTCAAATTACTACAACAATCCGCTTTCTCTACATCATCCACAACTACTCCCATCTATGCCTCCTTACCATTCAATAACTCCAAATTATCTGAAAGAGTCAAACATATCATTTCCAATTCTTGTGACAACATAAAAATATCTTTCAAAGTTAATAACACTCTCAGCAAAAGTTTAACTAATACCAAAGATCCTATCCATTATATGAACCGGAGTGGGGTATACAGACTCTCTTGTTCAGATTGTGATGCCACCTACATCGGCAGAACTTACAGATCCCTTTCTACCCGATCTGCTGAACACAGCAAGAGAGATACCACTTCTGCCTTTTCACACCATTTAAAAGTCAATAAACATGAACTTAAGATTCCTGAAGGTGTCCAGTTGATACACAATATTCAACAAAACAATACACTCCGTTTAGAATTATACGAAGATTTGGAGATTGGCAAGGACATGAAGAAGAGTCCCAACTGTGTCAATAGACAAACATCCCTTAACCGCAACTTTGTCCCCATTCACCGCCAATTATTCTCATAATTCCTATTTTTCAACTTCCTCTTTTTATCCTATTCTTTCTCTTTCAACTTTCTCTCCCTTCTTTTTCAAAATTTCCTCTATCCTTCACTGTTTCAAACTCCTTTACCCGACTAACATTATTAACTACTGAACCCTATTAACCATCACCTCATTAATTCACCCTACTATCTTTTTACTTCTTTTTCATTTCATTACTTCGTTCAGTTTAATTCCACACCTTATCTTTTCTTTATCCCTCTCTTTCCCTTAAAATTCTTGTCTTTATACCCTACACCACAGCCCTCTACTTTTTGTCTTTGACTTTTCCAAGAAAATTTTTACCTCTCCAACTAACATCACATCACTTAATTTCAGTTCTGACATTCAGATCCATTATCATTACAATTAAATTATATCAATATTCTTTTTCTTACTTTGGTTTTATTTTATTCAGTACACTTTCAATATTATTTTCATTTTAATTTCATTCGTGTATCAACTGGACTTAACAGCTATAATCATACTTTTCTTTATCTCTAACTTCACATACCCTCACTTTGTCACAAGAATTCTCTCAAAACTTTTGAAATAAAATTAAAAATTAAACATCTCATAATAATTACAATTCTTTTTCATTCACATATTACACACTTTTAATTATTTGACTGTTTCCTAACTCAAATCCATTATTTACAAAAATTTACATTTATTTTTTAAATAACAATATTTTCCTTTTACATATACAACCACCAATACAATATAGACTAGATTAAATTGCCTACCAATTTATTCATTTTGTACAATAACAATCCAACTAATACTGATTCTTTCTCTTCTCTCACCTTCATCTATTTTTATCTTTTTATCATTATTGACAGCAGCTCAACTTTCTTTCTATCAATTTGATCAATCTAATGTTATGGTATACAGTCAATATAAATAATCTTATATTCTAAATTAATTTTGTATATCACAAGTTCTTTTCAATAACCAATAGATTTGAAATGTTAGACATTTTCAGATATTAAAATTTTTATCATTTGTTGTGGGTCATGACCTATTGGTTAATTAACTTTAAAATCAACTACCTTTTTCTCTACTGTCAATGTCACTTCAAACAGTTCCATACACACTAGTGTCACTTTATAGTCAAAGTTGGCCTAAGATGGCTGATTGAGGTTTTGGTAGGGTTTCACCATGTTCCCATAGGCAATATCCTGTAACATCGGCGTTTAGCCTGTTGAATATTATTTTTAAATAATGTAAATCGAATTTTAAATTCAACCATTGTTTGGTTCTGGGGCTATTTAGCAAGTATGCACGTAAGTAATCTAACCACATTTTTAGCTTTTTAAAAATTTCAACGATCTTTCGATTCTAATGGTGGGATTACTTATTTTATTGTAGATTCACTGATGATGGACCGGTAGGTCTGAAAACGTTCTGAATTGGACATATTTTATTCAATCCATTGGGATTTTTAAGTTTTAATAAATATACCAATTTACATAGAAGTGGTTTTACTTCTTGTTAGAGTTTTTTTAGATATTATTAACTTTTAGTTATAAATTATTAAAGTTAATGAATAAATACTAATTTTAATAATAATCAATACTTATTTACCACATTGGAACGACCCAATTACTAATGACAAGAAAAATCCAGGTTCGGATTAAGAAAAAAATATAAAGTAATTGTGACCTTGAAACAACACCCTGTATATTGAAATTTTGAAAATTTGTTTGTGTATTTTAAAAGAGCATAAAAAACTGCGTTAAAAGGTGCATGTCAAATTTTTGCGCAAATAATTTAATTACGGCAATTTTGAAATCATATTGATTAATTCTGTTAAGGTCACAAGAAGCTACCAGAAAAATGAAGAACAATCCCAATGTACTTAGAAAATCGATTCGAAATATTTTAAAACGAGCAAAGCAATGCATTGATCAAAATGGCGGACATTTTGAGCAACTGTTATAGTTCAAATATTTTTAATTTATGTTAAATTGTTGAATGGTTTAAACGAATCTTTGTTTTATTAGATATAGCAATTTTTTTAATTCTTTACTAAATCATTAAAATATCCCAATTCTCGCAATTCTAATTTTTAATGATGTGCATATAGCTACAAATCCAGAGAATCTATGAAGCCAGCGTAGTAAATAAGTATTAAGCATTTTTAAAATAAATATTGATTCATTAACATTAAATTATTATTAAAAGGTAACAATACCTGGTTTTTAATCTCAGTTCTTTAAAATTTCAATATAATTTCAAAATTGATGTAATTAAATCAACGGCGAAAAATTAAAATAAGCCTTTAATCACAGTTTTTCATGCTCTTTTAAAATGCGCAGACAAGTTTTTAAAATTCCAATATACAGGGTGTTGGCTCAAGGTCAAAATTACTTTGTATTTTTTTCTTAATCCGGACCTGGATTTTTCTTGTCATTAGTAATTTGGTCGTTCCAGTGTGGTAAATAAGTATTGATTATTTTTAGAATGAGTATTTACTCATTAACTTTAATAATTTATAACTAAAAGTTAATAATATCTGCTTTTTAATGTCAAAGTTCTTAAAAAATTCAATATAATTTCAAAATGAAAGTCATAAAATTGTCTGGCCGAAAAATTGAAGCGAACTATCAAACTTTATTTTTTGTGCTCTTTTCAAATAGGCAAAAAGATTTTCAAAATTTCAATATACAGGGTGTTGTTTTAAGGTCACAATTACTTTATAATTTTTTGTTAATCCGGACCTGGATTTTTCTTATGGTTAGTATGTCGGTCGTTTGGGTTTTGAATGGGACATATGTGTACCAAATATCAAAAAAAAATATACAGGGTGGTTCTAAAGTTATGGCTTAGGAAGCAAATGGGCAAAATCGATAAAACACCCTGTAACTCGGTTATAAAAGTCGGTAGGGCAAAAAATTTACTAAATCTAGAACCGGCTCGGTGACCTCTATTCACCATTAAAGTATTTCCGTTTCCCAATGAAACACCCTGTATAATAATTAACTTATAAAATACGAATTTTAAGTAAATCAACATTTAATTATTTATTAAAAAAAAAATTAAAGAAAGATACGCAACAGCCGTGTTCGAAGTAGGGAACTCTCGGTCTGCAGTCTAATGCCACTGACCCACCATCAATTTGTAGATATCGATTTATTAACGTACTTTAAAATATCATTGCATTAACCACATTTTTAGAATAGTTTGAAATAAAAAAAAAAAAATTTTTTTTTTTTTATTTTACAAAATAGTCGCATCAACCTCGGAGGTTATTAGCGACATATACATATACATAAGGTAATTTATTTACAGATGTTAGATTTTGTTAAATACATTGATATCTTTAAGGAATTTTACCAAGTGTTCAATTTTACAATTTTCTCCTAAGATTTCACTTGTTGATCCGATGATGTGGTTGTTCTGTCTCTGCAACTGGTATTTTGGACACTCTGCAAGTACATGCTTAACACTTAGTGGGATATTACAGTTTTCACATAAAGTGGGATTAGTGTGATCAATTATGTATCCGTGGGTAAGTCGGGTATGTCCTAAACGAAGGCGAGTAACAATGTCATGGTGAGTTCTGTTGTGAATTTGAGATTTCCACGGTTTTTCAAACGTTTTCACTTCGCGAAGTTTTGAAGTTGAACTGTCCCACTGGTTTTGCCACAGATTTTTGACTTTCACTTTAATAAATGATTTTAAATCATTAAGAACTACATCTCTCACTTCACTCGCGGTTTCACTGTCCCTGGCTTGTTGGGCTGTCCGATCCGCCGCTTCATTTCCTTGGAGGCCAATGTGTGAAGGAACCCATAGGAATTGTACAATATGGTTGTTGTTTTGAATGGTAGCTAGTTCTTTTTTAATTAGGAAAGCAATTGGATGCTTCGTGTACAGTTGGTTAATGGTATGGATGGAACTGAGGGAATCGGTAATTATAAGAACATTGGATATATTACTGGAGTTAATATGAACGAGAGATTGATAGATGGCGTATAGCTCGCCAGTATGTATACAGCTTAAGGATGGTAGTTTATACTCAAGTGTACTATTTGGAGTAATGACAGCTGCCCCAACTCCAGTAGATGTTTTAGAAGCGTCTGTATATATATGATAGGATTTAGAAAATTTGTTAGTTTGTTGAATGTTATAGTTATAATTATTGAATGTTCAGCTCCTGGGATAATTCAGTCGATGTATCCGTGTCAGGTTCTTCATCCTCGTAGTTGTCTTTTGTGAGCTGTCTCGTAATTTTTTTGTTAAGCTTTGTACATTTCAATTTTAATGAGCGTTCGGATGTATATGAATGAATTTTGGTTATGAGTTTTTTAAATCCTAGAATGTCTACTGTATATTTATTTACAACGCTGATAACATCTTTTGTTCCATGAGCGTTTTCAAATAAATCAACTGTTTCCTCAAAAGTTAATATTTGCTTTTCGGAATTGAATAATTCTTTAATTGGTTGCATTAGCGTTTCTAATGGTATTGTTGATATTTTTGTTTTTATTCTTTTTTGTTTCTGAGTTGGCTTTGAAAATACATCGTCACTAGCTGATGTCTCAATCGGGGGTGATATTGCTTCAGATACAGTTCGTTTGGAGGATGATTTAGATGTATTTTCTTCGTTGGATACGCTAAATTCTTTTAGTGCTGGATTCTCTTTATTTTCATTAACCGAGCAAGAATTATTGCTTAGACTGGAAGATGAAGGCTGGTTAGTTATGACTATGTGAGGTGAGGGGGCTGATGAGGTGGATATATTTGGTTTAGATATCACTGGCATTGTATTATCTGTAGTTGATGTATCAAGAGGTGTTAGGTTGGTTGTAGATAATATTTTTGTTAGTGGCGTTGAATTATTTGATATGTTTGTAGAAGTGCATGTTGTTGAAGGTGTAAAAGCAGTCGTTTCTGTTGAAGTTACTGTACTAGGTTCGTTTCTGTTTGAAAGTGTAGCAGTTGGGACAGCTGTTTCTGAGTGATTTACATTTACTGAGCAACTACTGGAAATATGGCCATGTTGTTTGCAAATGAAACATAAGTTGTCTAATGTCAAAAAAATTCGATTTGTAGTATCTTCATGAGTTATTAAAATGGTATCGGGAATTGGACCTGTGGGTGGAGATACGTAAATATGTCGACGGAAACTGAGTACATGTTTGTATTTAGGATTGTTGGTTCCTATTCGCAAAAATGACATTGATGAAGTTGGTTTTAGCCCTAAGAGCAGTAGTTCGTTTTCTGTTACCTTATGCGGGATAGTGGGAGAAACATTGGATATTAGGAGTCTTTCACTTGGAGTAATTAGTCTACGGACTTGAATTTGTGTATTGTTTACAGTGATGAAACCTCTACTGTTTGAAAAAAATTCATCTACGACTTGTTTGGTTGAGAAATAGATACAGATACGATTGTTGGTGATTCTTGACGAAAAAATAATGTGTTTTGGACTAACTAAAGCTCCTACCGCTAACAAGTATTCCTCTAATTTAACATCGTTGAGAGAATTAAAAACTACTGCTTGTAGCTTGGATGGATAGATTGTTTCTTTTTGTCTACTAGCTGCAGCAGAGTAAGATAAAGGTTTTTGTGATGTGGATTGCGATAATGATTCATCGCTATTATTAGTGACGTCGAATTCCATTTCTCAACAACATTTGATTTTCCTAAGTACGGACCTGTTCCGCTTCGGATTTTGGTAATTGTCTTTAAAGACAAAAAATTGGTGTCGATTAATGACTGGTGTTGTTTATTGACGGTTTTATAAAATTCTTTGGTTATGAAATACTTATTAATAGAAAAATATGTACTCACAGAAAATGTTTTTCTATACACACTTAACTAACACTATTATACTTTATGTTAACGTAGTGTAAGAATACTATGATTGGTTTTTGTAAGTTAAATTTACTATTTGTCAGGATCGATCAAAAAGCATGTGTGCTTATTCGATATCAGTCAAAAAAAAAAAAAAAAAAATTGATTTATCCATTCAGGGTGATTGATTAGTGGTAAAAAGCTTCGTAGATCCGTTATAGTAATAGATAGCAATAAAAGTTAATGACAAAGATTGTAGCCAACTTTGATTAGAGATTGATAATCAGTAATCGTAAATTGTCAGTTTTAGATAATTCAGTCATGGTTTACCTAAAACTTGGAAAGATTTAGACTAATAAAGTCTAATAATTTAGACTAATTTTAGATTAATAATTTGCTCTGAAAAATGAAAATATCTCAAAAACTAATAAATGTAGACATAGGGAATGTTATATATAAATTATTAAGCTACGGTAATAGTTCTTTTCGAGGAGTCCGGCACTGATATCGAATAAGCACACATGCTTTTTGATCGATCCTGACAAATAGTAAATTTAACTTACAAAAACCAATCATAGTATTCTTACACTACGTTAACATCAAGTATAATAGTGTTAGTTAAGTGTGTATAGAAAAACATTTTCTGTGAGTACATATTTTTCTATTAATAAGTATTTCATAACCAAAGAATTTCATAAAACCGTCAATAAACAACGCCAGTCATTGATCGATACCAATTTTTTGTCTTTAAAGACAATTACCAAAATCCGAAGCGGAACAGGTCCGTACTTAGGAAAATCAAATGGTGTTGAGAAATGGAATTCGACGTCACTAATAATAGCGATGAATCATTATCGCAATCCACATCACAAAAACCTTTATCTTACTCTGCTGCAGCTAGTAGACAAAAAGAAACAATCTATCCATCAAAGCTACAAGCAGTAGTTTTTAATTCTCTCAACGATGTTAAATTAGAAGAATACTTGTTAGCGGTAGGAGCTTTAGTTAGTCCAAAACACATTATTTTTTCATCAAGAATCACCAACAATCGTATCTGTATCTATTTCTCAACCAAACAAGTCGTAGATGAATTTTTTTCAATCAGTAGAGGTTTCATCACTGTAAACAATACACAAATTCAAGTCCGTAGACTAATTACTCCAAGTGAAAGACTCCTAATATCCAATGTTTCTCCCACTATCCCGCATAAGGTAATAGAAAACGAACTACTGCTCTTAGGGCTAAAACCAACTTCATCAATGTCATTTTTGCGAATAGGAACCAACAATCCTGAATACAAACATGTACTCAGTTTCCGTCGACATATTTACGTATCTCCACCCACAGGTCCAATTCCCGATACCATTTTAATAACTCATGAAGATACTACAAATCGAATTTTTTTGACATTAGACAACTTATGTTTCATTTGCAAACAACATGGCCATATTTCCAGTAGTTGCTCAGTAAATGTAAATCACTCAGAAACAGCTGTCCCAACTGCTACACTTTCAAACAGAAACGAACCTAGTACAGTAACTTCAACAGAAACGACTGCTATTACACCTTCAACAACATGCACTTCTACAAACATATCAAATAATTCAACGCCACTAACAACAATATTATCTACAACCAACCTAACACCTCTTGATACATCAACTACAGATAATACAATGCCAGTGATATCCAAACCAAATATATCCACCTCATCAGCCCCCTCACCTCACATAGTCATAACTAACCAGCCTTCATCTTCCAGTCTAAGCAATAATTCTTGCTCGGTTAATGAAAATAAAGAGAATCCAGCACCAAAAGATTTTAGCGTATCCAACGAAGAAAACACATCTAAATCATCCTCCAAACGAACTGTATCTGAAGCAATATCACCCCCGATTGAGACATCAGCTAGTGACGATGTATTTTCAAAGCCAACTCAGAAACAAAAAAGAATAAAAACAAAAATATCAACAATACCATTAGAAACGCTAATGCAACCAATTAAAGAATTATTCAATTCCGAAAAGCAAATATTAACTTTTGAGGAAACAGTTGATTTATTTGAAAACGCTCATGGAACAAAAGATGTTATCAGCGTTATAAATAAATATACAGTAGACATTCTAGGATTTAAAAAACTCATAACCAAAATTCATTCATATACATCCGAACGCTCATTAAAATTGAAATGTACAAAGCTTAACAAAAAAATTACGAGACAGCTCACAAAAGACAACTACGAGGATGAAGAACCTGACACGGATACATCGACTGAATTATCCCAGGAGCTGAACATTCAATAATTATAACTATAACATTCAATTTATTACAATGGAATATAAATGGGTTTTATACCCATTATGAAATGCTAAAACTTTTAATTAATGATATTACCCCCGCTATCATTTGTCTCCAAGAAACAAATTTCAAAGACCAATATTGCCACACATTTAAAAATTTTTCAACATTTTATAAAAATAGAAACAACCAGGAAAAAGCAAGTGGTGGAGTGGCCATTTATGTTAAAAATACTCTTGAAGCACAAACGATTCCACTAAAAACAGACATCGAAGCTGTAGCCGTCTCAGTTAAAGCTTCCCAATGCATTAATATATGTTGCATCTATACTCCCCCAAACACACTTATCACCTTAACCGACTTAAAAGCACTCATTTCACAAATACCTATGCCCAGACTAATAGTAGGAGATTTCAATAGTCACAACCCAATGTGGGGCTCAACAAATTTTAATATCAAAGGCAGACTAATCGAAGACTTGTTAACTGAAGAAAATTTAAACATTCTCAATGATGGAAGACCAACCAGATTTAATGTACATACTGGTACAACATCGGCAATCGATCTATCGATTTGTGACCCAACTCTTTCAACTGCTCTTAATTGGGATCCCCTACCCTTTTTGTATGGGAGCGACCATTACCCAATAAAAATGTCTGTATTTTCTGATGACAATATCTCTGAATACCAACCAGTCCGAAAATGGAACCTGAAAAACGCTAATTGGTACAAGTATGCTGATGCCATAGAAACAGGCATAGAATCACAAGAATCTAGTTTTGAAAACACTGATATAAATGAAACTCTCAACATTTTTACGAATATTATTACATACGCGGCAGAAACACATATAGGAAAAACTAAAATATTAAGGAAACACAGACCTCTACCATGGTGGAATACGGAATGTCAAAATGCAATCAAGCAATATAAAGCATCTTTTAATAGAATGAAAAAACATAGTAACACAACTAACACAACTGAATACAAAAAACAGAGAGCACATGCTCGATATATAACAAAAAATGCTCGAAAAACCAACTGGAGGAAATTTGTCTCAAATATAAACAGTACAACACCTTTATCTACAGTCTGGGCCAATATTCGTAAAATATCAGGAAAAAACAAATTTTACCAAGTGCCTTTTATTACTCATAATACTAACATAATAACAAAACCTAATGAAATAGCTGATGCTTTTGCTACATACTTCGAAAAAAACTCCAGCAATAGCAACTATTCCGAAGAGTTTATACAACACAAAATCATCACAGAAAAACAACAGCTCGATTGTGAAGATAGAGATAACAGTTCCTTCAATATCCCTTTAACCTTAGATGAACTTAACTTTGCCCTTAATACTACAAAAAACTCTGCTCCTGGACCCGATAATATACCTTTAGTATTCTTGGAAAAACTGCCAGACAATGCAAAGTGTACTCTTCTAAAAATTTTCAATCGAATATGGTTAAATAATGTCTTTCCAACCTCCTGGAGTGATTCAATAATTATACCTATTCTCAAACCTAACAATGCACGAACTAAAATTTCCTCATATAGACCCATCTCTCTCACCAATGTAATGTGCAAAGTCATGGAAAAAATAGTTAATAAAAGATTGCTATGGATATTAGAAGAAAATCACCTCCTGGTTAACGAGCAAAGTGGATTTCGACAAAATCGAACTACTACTGATAACCTCATTGATTTAGAATCTGAAATTCTTGAATCTTTCGCAAACAAACAGGAAACTATTGCAGTATTCATAGACATTACAAAAGCATTTGACACAGCATGGCGTTACGATATTATCAGATCATTACACACTTGGAATATTAGAGGTAATATCATTAATTTCATTTCAAATTTCCTTAAACAACGCAATTTTCAAGTAAGAGTCAATCACTGCACATCTTCAATAAGACTTCAAGCAAATGGCACCCCTCAGGGGTCTGTAATAAGCGCAACGTTATTTTTAAGTGCCATTAATAATATTATAGCATCAAACTCCAGCTTAGTTCATGGCAGATTATATGCGGATGATCTGGTATTAGTATCTTCAGGAAAAAACATCTCATCAGTACAGCGTCACTTACAAACCTCACTTCATGAACTCGAAAACTGGTCGAAGAAAACAGGATTTCAGTTTTCACTCAGCAAATCGAAGTGTTTGTTATTTTCAAAGAAACGTGATCCGAATAAACCGCAACTAAAATTATGTAACCAAATCCTGAATTATGCCGATGACATTAGGTTTTTAGGGATGATATTTGATACGAAACTCACATGGAAAAAACACATTCTACAAATAAAAAAAACATGCCAAAATGGAATTAATCTTATGAAAACTCTCTCTAATAAAAACTATGGAGCTGACTATAACTGCCTAATCCATATTTATAAAACCCTAATTAGATCTAAAATAGATTACGGTTCCATAGTATATGCATCTGCGAAAGAATCCTTATTACACCACCTTGACGTAATCCAAAATACGGCATTAAGAATAGCTACAGGAGCATTTCGGACCAGCCCAATAGAAAGTTTACGAGCAGAAACTGGAGAGCCATCACTTGAATATAGAAGGATGCACTTAACTCTTACATACGCATTTGCTGCTAATTCTAATCCAAACAATCCATCTAGAAATAACATATTCACTGATCGTTTTAAAAACCTATATACTGAAAATAAGAACATGAGACCGCCATTCTACGAAAGAGTTAGGCAAACCCTTAGGACTTTACAAATTCCGATACCAAATACCTATTCCAACTTCATAGAAATTCCTCCTCCTTGGACATTAAGCATTCCTCAATCCGATACATCCTTAAATATCTTTAGAAAGAACGATACTCCACACTCTTTAATAAAAAATACTTTCATCAACAAACTAACAAAATTTTCTAAATCCTATCATATATATACAGACGCTTCTAAAACATCTACTGGAGTTGGGGCAGCTGTCATTACTCCAAATAGTACACTTGAGTATAAACTACCATCCTTAAGCTGTATACATACTGGCGAGCTATACGCCATCTATCAATCTCTCGTTCATATTAACTCCAGTAATATATCCAATGCTCTTATAATTACCGATTCCCTCAGTTCCATCCATACCATTAAACAACTGTACACGAAGCATCCAATTGCTCTCCTAATTAAAAAAGAACTAGCTACCATTCAAAACAACAACCATATTGTACAATTCCTATGGGTTCCTTCACACATTGGCCTCCAAGGAAATGAAGCGGCGGATCGGACAGCCCAACAAGCCAGAGACAGTGAAACCGCGAGTGAAGTGAGAGATGTAGTTCTTAATGATTTAAAATCATTTATTAAAGTGAAAGTCAAAAATCTGTGGCAAAACCAGTGGGACAGTTCAACTTCAAAACTTCGCGAAGTGAAAACGTTTGTAAAACCGTGGAAATCTCAAATTCACAACAGAACTCACCATGTCATTGTTACTCGCCTTCGTCTAGGACATACCCGACTTACCCACGGACACATAATTGGTCACACTAATCCCACTTTATGTGAAAACTGTAATATCCCACTAAGTGTTAAGCATGTACTTGCAGAGTGTCCAAAATACCAGTTGCAGAGACAGAACAACCACATCATCGGATCAACAAGTGAAATCTTAGGAGAAAATTGTAAAATTGAACACTTGGTAAAATTCCTTAAAGATATCAATGTATTTAAGAAAATCTAACATTTGTAAATAAATTACCTTATGTATATGTATATGTCGCTAATAACCTCCGAGGTTGATGCGACTATTTTGTAAAATAAAAAAAAAAAAAGTTCTTTTCGATAATGATATAAAGTACAAAGTGTTTCATTTAAAATTACTGAGAAAATAATGTACTTGCGTTTTGACTCACCCTGTATTCAATATAAAGAAAATCAGAAATATCAATAATTTATGAAAATTTTGACAATAAGTGGAAAAATTGCACACCGTTGCATTTGATTGTCTTTTTAAAGACAAATCACATCCTATGATTCTTTGTCGGCGGATATTCTTGAGTTGAGTTGATTTCATGTAATCAAATGAACTATCTTTTAGTAAAGTCGTTACAGGAACGCAACTCATCAATATTGGCAATATCATTTTAAAGTATTCTACTTTAAAATGTATATTACATGTCTGAATTGCCAATATAAATGTGTCAGATTAAATAAATTATTAGAAGAATTTTTTACTAAGCAACAACATTTTTGTTTGTTAGTATTATTTGGTATTTTGACAACGACACACGACTTGGGCATCGGAACGTTAATAAAATCAATTTTTTAATAAAATTGTGGCTTCTTTCCCATTAAAAGTAGTTTATTATTATTTAATTATTATTTAGTTTTACCATTTTTGGAATATTTTGTAATCATTTTTTTGTCGAGAATGTATTAAATTCTGATGATAAAATAAATGGTACTTCGTTAAAAGGTAAAATATTTTATTGGGGGTATTTTCGCCGAGGCTGTCTTGGCCGGGGCTATTTTGTGTGCGATCTATTTTGTCGGGGCTAATTTGTTAACGGGCTATTTTGACCAGGCTATTTTGAATCTGTGCTATTTTGACGGAGCTTTTTTGACGGGGCTGTTTTGACCGGGCCATTTTAACGGGCCACGCGGGACCTGATATAAGAAGGTTTGAGCTTGAATTTTGGTTTTTGATGATTATAGAAATAATATTTTTTACTTGTGTTTGTGAACTTTGAAAATCGTCATCTATATTTTTTTAGTTTTAAATTATTTATATCTCTAAAACGATCAGCTTAAGAGAAAAATTACCCAAGACCTTTTTTGTTTAGAATGATCCAGATATCTAAAATAATATCTGCTGGTTTATTAATTAATTCTGGTCAGAATAAAATTAGATTGATAGATTGTTTTTTATAATTAGACTTAGCAAATATTCAAATAAAAAGGTATGAAATCTGCGCATAAATTTGCAGTACTTTACTCAAAAATACGCATGTTTATCTATAAAATATGCATGTAATAAAATATTAATTAACATTTACCTATGTATCTTACAAACTAAGTTTATGTAATTAAATATTTAAGTCTAATTATTTTAACAAATAAATATATTATAAATATATATTTATAATATTTCGAATTGTCGTAACAACAAATTATTAAATGCTTTTTTTGAGGGCTACATACCTTACACAGGGAACCATATGTACCCCTCCGACGATCCTTAATAAGGGTGAAACGTACCTAAGGGCGTTTATGGTCCTCTCTGAACTGAAATGTAAGATGTCTCTCATTTTCGTTTTGCAGCAAATTCTTTTAAAAATATTAAATAAAAATCGATGTAGAAATATAGGGATTATCAAAATATTGTAACTTTTAGTTGCATAACAACTACAATATTTATCATAAATATAAATACAATATTAAATATAAATTTAAATTAAAAATATCGAAAAAAATTGGTGCAGTAGCCAATAAAAGTTGTTGAAGAAATAAGTAATAGCGACCTTTTAGTAGACTATTGAATTATTTGTATTTTGAATATTTTTTCATCTAAAGAAATGTACAAAATGCTTGAAAAAAGAAAAAATACATCGATTTCTTGCGAACCAGCCTTGTTTTCGGACTTATTAAAAATATTCTCAGTTTTTAAAATGTTTGCTTGTACCACCGTGTAAATATTTAAAATAAAATAACAAATAATACGTAGAAACTTACGGTTTTGCCACAAAATGAGCAATATACTTTATCCATAAATACCCATATCCATAAATATCCACAAATATTCATAGATATTTCTTAGTGAGGTTTTATAATAGCTGAAGCACTTTCAAATTTTATCACAGTTTATTTTCGGCATTTTCAAAGTAAAATTGTTCACAATTACAAAGACACGTGTTTACGGGGCTTTCGACTTCAACAACAAAAGTAAAATTGGCCGTTAAATAAAAATTTTTAGCTAGAGATATAATCTGGCAGATTTTGGAACCCTTACACTCAAGGACAAAACTAGAAGCCGCTATCTTTTATTAGTTACTACTTTCGATACCAAAAATTTGAATACCATGAGATTATAAAACAAAATATTGGGATTTCCAAGCTATTTGTTACAAAAATATAAATAGTTACAACCTAAATTTTAAATTATCAGCACTTTATTATGCACACTTTTATAAAAAATATGCAAAATTTTACATGTTTGCATATTTTATGCATAATATGTAAAATATGCAATTTGCAGATTTGTTTAAGTCTATTTAAAATTGTTAGCATACGAAATTACATATATTCAATAATTTTTATCCATTAACCCTTATCCGGGCAACACATTTTACTTACGTAACCGGGCAACTCGGGTCCGTTGGGCCCACCACTGTTCTTGAATGTACTATTCATATTTACCCATATATTTCTAATATTTTTTTTTGATTTTTTATTAAAGTTAAATTTAAATTGTCTAGATTAAAGAAGGTGCTATTATAGTATTCGGTCTACCTTGAGGGTGCGATCTAACTGAAGGATTTGCACAAAATAATGAAATGCAAGAAAACTTTTGTAGAAAAAATATTTATTCACAAGTAATAAACATTTGAAGCCAGATAAAGACAATTAATAAATAAAAACTTTTCTAAATCTACCAGGCCATTTTATTCGAAAAGAGGGGTTGATGTTTACGCATACCCTGAACAAAGATTACGGTGTTGTTGCCTTTCATTCGAGAGTTATCAAGTAACTCTATGAGAATACGGTAACGTTATAAATAACATGTAAAGTATACAGTAAAATAGCGTTACCGTATTCTCGTAGGGTTACTTGATAACTCTCTATTATTGTGTGAAAACCCTTCTGAGAAAATATTATGGTAATTAGCAGCTCATGTATAAAGTACCGACAAAACAATCTTTACAAAATGAATAAAACGGATAAGTCAGAAAAATATTATTATTTTACTTTTACAAATTAATACTTTGTCATATCAATTTACTATTTTAGTTGGAACCAAGCCACAAGATTAGCTTATTCCCAAGTAGAATAGCAAATTGATATGACAAATTAAATTATTATTAAGTATTAGGTTAAAAAACAATAAAAATAAAAAAACCATGGATTTGCTTTCGGGACATTTTATTCGCACTATCTACTTTCACTGTAATTCAATATAATTTTAGGAGCTTAGTTGTCGACACCAACATCCATATCAAACGACTGATAGCAGATGCATTATTTATTTCAAAATATGTACAGGTACCTACCTAACAATATTATTGCATTCTTACAATGATTATCAGTTTTTAAAATTCATTTAAAATAGATATAACACCTATTGTAAGCATCTCTTTGATGTTCATATCAAAGAGATGTTTACATTGTTTGCGACAAGTTTAGACTTTATTATTGGATTTCCGGAATCATAAAAGTCGTTTATATAATCAACAAAAACATTACCTGACTGCCAGAGTAACTTCTGTAACAAAGATTTAGACTTTAGGAATAAATACAAACAGGGTCCGGCGGGCCCGTGTTGCCCTTTACGTGACAAAATTCTTTCGACGCAATAATTTCAAAAATGTGATGCATAAGTGATGCATAAAATTCAATATTTTTTTTTATCAGTTTATGATACAATTATTGGTGTTTCGGGCCCGTTGGACCCATCTTGCCCGGATAAGGGTTAAATAGATCGGTGTAGATCTGATCCTCTGCTACCTAATACTTTTTCATCACATTTATAAACCCGTTTAAATGGACGAATATGTTATTTTATTTATTTTTCTAGCTAAGACCTTAAACGATAAATGCGTTGCCACTTTTGAACTTTCCAAATGTATGTACTTCTGCAATCCTGAGGTAAGTTTTGAAAATGCTACAAATCTTGTACTTTTTAATAATTTATCATTTTTGTTGCAGAAGTATTTCCTTCCCTAAAATTTACTGGATACGTGGTCACAGTGTTTAGTATAAATTTAGAACGAAAAAATAAATAGTCTGTAACCAAAAAGTGTTTAATTGATCCTCTATTGCACAATTTTTTTATAACAAATTTTACCAATATTAAAATTATTATTCAGCTACTAATTTACTGTTCTAATAAGAAAATAAGTATGTACCTATTTTGAAACAGTGTGCACAAAATTTCGACTGCTATAAAATCATCACTGAATAAAAACAACCTATGATAAATTATTAAAAAATCTATAAATTTACACAAAACTATTTTTGAATTGAAAATAAATTTACTATATTGACAACATCCCGAACAACGAGAAAACTGATGGATTTACACATACATATTTATCTCTTGGGCTTAGGATACCATTTTCTTCTTCTACCGTTAGGTATTCAGAACGGTGCGACTTTTTTTATTTTTTTTTTCAAACGCCATTTGTTTATTCAGTAATCATTTTTGTTGAACAGAATTTTAACATCGAGTGATCGCCCAATGGCTATAACTCTATTAGTTGTTTAGTTTTCGAACGGGGTGAACCCTGGTACGACTTATATCTATTTAAAAAAAGACTAAGTGTTCACTCTAATGGCATATAAAACAAAATAATGCTATTCTACATCCCACCAGAATGAAAACAATGGGAACCTTCTCTGGTTACACCTCCGAGGCTTCTACAATTTGCAAGCCATACGGATGCTGAGACTAAGGAAGATGAGGGAATTCTACAATTTACAATTCACGTCCCATCTGCTCAGCACGGTAAAGTTCCAACGAGAATGGTTCCCTTCATACTCCAGACAGAGTAAATGTAAATAAAAATGAATAACCATTTTCAATTTCGTTGCAAAACGAAAACACAGCCGAACCATATTCTAGTCCAATCAGAGAGTGCTGCAAGCACCCCTACCGGTTTCGAAACTTATTAGTCTCTCATCAGGAGGCACATATGCTGCTCTCTCCGATCCAACCAAAATAAACCCCAGCGTGCAGTCCCGGATTGCAACGAACGAAATGGCATAGATGCCCTAGCGTCAACTGCTAGCAAAAATACTAAGTTTTCACTCTAATGGCATATAAAACAACTTAATGCTATTCTACATACCACCAGAATGAAAACAATGGGAACCTTCTCTGGTTACACCTCCGAGGCTTTTACAATTTGCAAGCCATACGGATGCTGAGACTAAGGAAGATGAGGGAATTCTACAATTTACAATTCACGTCCCATCTGCTCAGCGCGGTAAAGTTCCAACGAGAATGGTTCCATTCATACTCCACACAGAGTAAATGTAAATCAAAAATGAATAACCATTTTCAATTTCGTTGCAAAACGAAAACACAGCCGAACCATATTCTAGTCCAATCACAGAGTGCTGCAAGCACCCCTACCGGTTTCGAAACTTATTAGTCTCTCATCAGGAGGCACATATGCTGCTCTCCCCGATCCAACCAAAACAAACCCCAGCGTGCAGTCCCGGATTGCAACGAACGAAATGGGACGTGAATTGTAAACTGTAGAATTCCCTCATCTTCCTTAGTCTCAGCATCCGTATGGCTTGCAAATTGTAGAAGCCTCGGAGGTGTAACCAGAGAAGGTTCCCATTGTTTTCATTCTGGTGGGATGTAGAACAGCATTATGTTGTTTTATATGCCATTAGAGTGAAAACTTAGTCTTTTTGCTAGCAGTTGCCGCTAGGGCATCTATGCCATTTCGTTCGTTGCAATCCGGGACTGCACGCTGGGGTTTGTTTTGGTTGGATCGGGGAGAGCAGCATATGTGCCTCCTGATGAGAGACTAATAAGTTTTGAAACCGGTAGGGGTGCTTGCAGCACTCTCTGATTGGACTAGAATATGGTTCGGCTGTGTTTTCGTTTTGCAACGAAATTGAAAATGGTTATTCATTTTTGATTTACATTTACTCTGTGTGGAGTATGAAGGGAACCATTCTCGTTGGAACTTTACCGCGCTGAGCAGATCGGACGTGAATTGTAAATTGTAGAATTCCCTCGTCTTCCTTAGTCTCAGCATCCGTATGGCTTGCAAATTGTAGAAGCCTCGGAGGTGTAACCAGAGAAGGTTCCCATTGTTTTCATTCTGGTGGGATGTAGAATAGCATTATGTTGTTTTATATGCCATTAGAGTGAAAAATTAGTCTTTTTGCTAGCAGTTGCCGCTAGGGCATCTATGCCATTTCGTTCGTTGCAATCCGGGACTGCACGCTGGGGTTTGTTTTGGTTGGATCGGGGAGAGCAGCATATGTGCCTCCTGATGAGAGACTAATAAGTTTCGAAACCGGTAGGGGTGCTTGCAGCACTCTCTGATTGGGCTAGAATATGGTTCGGCTGTGTTTTCGTTTTGCAACGAAATTGAAAATAGTTATTCATTTTTTTATATCTATTTACTTCACTACTAATCTAAAGTTATTCTAAATGTTATCTATTGTCTATAGGGTAAACCCAAGACTACGAATTTTTAGTCTATCATTTGGTAAACTGTTATCTAGGACCTAGGAGACCGATTACAAGATTTTTGGAGTGCACTTTAAGACACCTTAGATATTTGTCTTACACTTCGCCATCACTTGATTCTCTGTAGGAATTATTAAATCACTGTAAATGACCTGATTTGAGATAAACCAAGGGGCAGTCAAGGGCAGACCATCTGTGAGAAAGTTCTTGTATTTCCAATATGTTCTGTTTTCTACTAGGACCAGGATTCTTTTATTGACTACTATGCTTCTCTCATTGGATCCATTAACTGAGACCTCAAAATGTCATTCATAGCTCACTTAGACGTACAATAATACTACAATGATTCCCCTCCTATTAAGGTACTGGTGTTTATATTTATTCATTATCAAATACTCGTGACCTCCTAATGTCAGCTTATGTTTTGTATTTATGTACAACAGCCACTGTCCAAGGGTCTCACTTATGTATATTACAACTAAATTACATTACAGCAGCTAAACATTTATTATCATCATTATCATCAGGGCTTTTCATTCCGGATGGAATGAAAAGCGGCTTTGCCGGTCTAAGAGCTCTCTGATGCAGTTATTGCGGTAAATCTCTCCGCATTCGACTTGTATGTTGTCAAAGTTTGTGGTATGACTTGGCTTTCGTTACAATTTTCTTCCTCTCATTTCGATATGTGTATAGTTCCCTCCAGTTTCTCACTTCCAAAATCTTGATATCCCATCTCTCTCTGGGTTTCCCCTTGGTCTTTAAGTTTCAGGTTTCCATCTGGTGGTCTTCTTAATCAGTAGGTCATTTTCCTTCTCTCTATGTATCCCAGCCATCGCAGCCTCTGTGCTTTAATAAGTCTAACTAGAGTTGAGTCTGCGAGTCTTTACCCGTGCGTCATCATTTACAGCATACGAAATAAGTCGATGATAAGTCGTAAATTGAAATTTACTAAACGCAACATTTACTAAAAGTGACAGTAAGTCACTTGCTGTTGCGTTTAGTAAATTTCAATTTCCGACTGATCATCGACTTATTTCGTATGCTTTAAATGATGACGCACAGGTAAAGACTCGCGGACTCAACTGTATATCTACTCTCTTCAATATGCCTTTTAGCTCATGGTTCATTCTTCTCATTTCTCCGTTGTCCATTCTTATCGGCCCATAATCCGTCTGAGAATTTTCCTTTCGAATATTCTCAATTTTTTTTCATCTTTTTCCGTAAGGCACATTATCTCAGCGCGTACGTAACTACTGGTCTGATTGCAACTCTGTATATTTTCAGTTTTGTATTTCTGGATAAGTTCTATGATATCTGCAGTATGTTTCTATTGTAACTAATTGATCATTCTTTATTATTATTAACAGTAAGAGCTTGTTACTATCCTATTTATACTTTGTAAATTTTCCGGGTTAAACGTGTCGATTTAAATAAACCTTAAAATATCATGTTAAATTTGCTGTTTCACTGTCTACACGGCGATAGAAGTTTAACTGAGTAGATCTTATTCATGGTTAAACATTAATATAATATTTATAATAGTCAGAAATCAAATTGACTACATTATCATTAATAGAAGGTTTAGAAACAGTATTACATCTGCAAAACATACCCAAGTGCAGACGCAGCAACTAACCATAATCTGCTCTGTGCTGGATTCAAACTAAAACTAAAAAGAATAAAAGCCCCCACAACGCAGAAGAAACCTAATACTCGACTCCTAAGAAATGCCGTAATATCAGATGAGTTCGGAAATAAGATAAATCGTGAGATTAAAAACAGTTAGAAAGATCTGGACAAGAAAATATCGGTTAAAATCTAGATATCATGAATTCCGCCATGGTCACCATGGCAAACGAAGTTTTGAAACCAGAAAAAGACCTAATAAAGAAAAAGGATTGGATGACCGATAAAATACTAGACCTTATTCAACAAAGAAGAAATTGGAAAAACAAAGACGAGATTCGGTATAGACAGATATATCGACAAATAAGATACCAGGTTAAGCGAGCAAAAGAGGACTGGATGGAGCAAAGATGTCGTGAAATGGAAGAACTACAAAGAAAACATGACGAGTTTAATATACATAAAAAGCTTAAAGAAATTACCTACACTCAGAGAAAAAGAACTCCTCACTTTATGAGAAACTCCAAAGGTAATATAATTCTCGACTTGGATGAAAAAAAGGAAGAATGGACTAACTATATAAAAGAGCTCTTCCTGGATACGAGGCCACCACTTAACACCACAAAGTATACGAATACTGGTCCTAGTATTTTAAAAGCGGAAGTAGAGAAAGCCATCAAACAGAGCAAAAATGGGAAATCTCCAGGCCCTGACCAAATACCATCAGACTGGCTCAAACTTCTTGATGACGACAATGTCTCACAACTAACAAACATTTATAACCATATATACGAGACTGGCATGATGCCACAGATATGGTTAGAGTCTACATTTATTTAACTCCCAAAAAAGCCTAATACATCATCATGTAAAGACTTTAGACTAATTAGTCTCATGAGCCACTCACTCAAGCTACTTCTTAAGATAATTCTTAATAGAATCAAGCAGAAATGTGAAGAGACAATAGGAAACAAACAATTCGGTTTCAGAGAAGGATTGGGAACAAGGGAAGCTTTGTTCTCAATGTTAACATTACTTCAACGATCATTTCAAGTACAGAAACCAATTTACGTCTGCTTTATAGATTTTGAGAAGGCGTTTGATAGAGTTCAACATAATAGGTTGTTTGAATATCTAGAAATGATTGGAATAGACGATAAAGATCTGAGACTTTTACAACATCTATATTGGTATCAAGAAGCTTCTATTCTGGTAGAAGGCAAAGAAACAGACAAAATTTGCATTCAAAGAGGTGTCAAACAGGGTTGTGTGTTATCCCCAACTTTGTTTCACGTATACTCAGAAATAATTTTTAATGAAGCCTTGGAAGGACAATGTGGAGTTCGAATCGGGGGAGAAACTATTAACAACATCAGATATGCAGACGACACCGCGATCATGGCTGAAAATATCGAAGATCTTCAATTCCTTATAGATCGAGTCACTAGAGAATGCTCCAATAACGGACTTAACATAAATGCAACAAAGACAAAGTTACTTGTGGTTAGTAAACAAGACGTCGGCCCTATGCAACTAATTGTCAATGATGAATCAATAACAAAAGTTAACCATTTTAAATACCTGGGATGTTGGATAAGCGAGACACTAAATCCGGATGAAGAAATTAAAACTCGTATAGTAATTGCAAGAGGAGCATTTATGAAACTTAGATCTATTCTGAGCAACTCTCAGCTGAACTTACAACTAAGAATCAAGTTCCTAAAATGTTATGTGTATCCTGTATTACTATATGGATGTGAAACCTGGATCATGAAGGTTAACATGATGAACAAATTAGAAGCCATTGAGATGTGGTCGTATCGTAGAATGCTCAGAATATCTTGGGTTCAACGCATTTCAAACAGAGAAGTCTTAAACAGAGTAGGTCAAGGCGAAGGTGACTTAATGAAGATGATAAAAAAGAGAAAACTTGAATATCTGGGGCATATAATGAGAGGTAGCAGATACAGGATGCTGCAGTTAATACTCAATGGAAAGATCGACGGAAAAAGAGGAATTGGTCGAAAGAAATATTCATGGCTCCGAAACCTTCGTCAATGGACTGGCTTATCAGCAGATCAATTGTTACATGCCGCACAAGATGGAGAACGATATCGGCAAATTGTTATGGAAGCTACCCACGCCTAAAAATTTGGGCACGGTACTTAAAGAAGAAGAATAGTCTAAGAGCTGGGAGCGGATTTTGTGCGTGATAAGTAATATGGAAAAACTATACGGGGATATGTTGAATTAGTTGTGTACATGACTTTCACCAACGGCCGGAAACCAGAGTTGGGGCCGAGGGTAGATATAAGGGGTCAAAGTCGCGGATTTTATTATTTTTTTATGACGCTCATGATCGAGATAGTGTACCAAAATTTGGGAATAAGTAGGTCATCACGTACCTAAGTAAAATCTCTAGGGGCTCAACGCTGCGTGGCCCACAAAGGGGTGGGGGTAGGGGTGAATATAAAAAATATAACGGGTTTTTTGCGACGTTCGTGATTGAGATAGTGCACCAAAATTTGGGTATAAGTAGACCATGATATAGATAATTAAAATCCCCAGAGCCGCAAACCAGAGTGGGGAAGGAAGGTAGTTATAAAGGGTCAAATTCCGTTTTTTATTATTTTTTTTGTGACGATCATGATCGAGATAGTGCGCCAAAATTTGGGAATAAGTAGGTCATGACGTAACTAAGTAATTTATCCAGGAGTGGAACGCTGCGTGGTCGACAAAGGGGTGGGTCAGGGGTGAATATAAAAAAATATAAGGGGTTTTTTGCGACGTTCGTGATTGAGATAGTGCACCAAAATTTGGAAGTAAGTAGACCATGACATAACTAAGTTATATCCCCAGAGGCGGAAACCAGAGTGGCGGACGAGGGTAGTTATAAGGGGTAAAAGTCGCGGTTTTTATTATTTTTTTTGTGGCGCTCATGAAGGAGATAGTGCACCAAAATTTGGGAGTAAGTAGGTTATGATGTAACTAAGTAAAATCTTCAGGGGCGGAACGCTGCTTGGGGTACAAAGGGGTGGTAGGCAGGGGTGAGTATAAAAATATATGGGGGTTTTTTGCCGTTCGTGATCGAGATAGTGCACCAAAACTTGGGAATGAGTAGATCATGACATTACTAAGTAAAATCTCCAGGGGCGGAACGCTGCGTGGGGGACAAATGTTGTGCCGGGTCAAAAAAAATATAATACACACTGCGACTTTGACCCCTTAAAACTACCCTTATCCCCAACTCTGGTTTCCGGCTCTGGGGATTTTACTTAGCTAAGTCATAGTCTACTTATTCCCAAATTTTGGTGCACTCAATCTAGCACGTCGCAAAAAGCCCCTTATATTTTTTATATTCACACCTACCCCCACCTCTTTATCGGCCACGCAGCGTTCCACCCCTGGAGATTGTACTTAGTTACCTCATGACCTACTTATTCCCAAATTTTGGTGCACTATCTCGATCATGAGCGTCACAAAAAAAATAATAAAGACGGCGATTTTGACCCCTTATAACTACCCTCATGCCCAACTAGGATTTTACTTAGTTATGTCATGGTCTACTTATTCCCAAATTTTGGTGCACTCTGTCAATCACGAACGTCGCAAAAAACCCCTTATATTTTTTGTATTCACCCCTGCCCCACCCCGTTGTCGGCCACGCAGAGTGCCACCCCTGGAGATTTTACTTAGTTACGTCATGACCTACTTATTCCCAAATTTTGGTCCACTATCTCAATCACGAACGTCGCAAAAAACACTTTATATTTTTTATATTCACCCCTACCCCCACCCCTTTGTCGGCCACGCAGCGTTTCGCCCCTAGAGATTTTACTTAGTTACGTCATGACCTACTTATTCCCAAATTTTGGTGCACTATCTCGATCATGAGCGTCATAAAAAATAATAAAATCCGCGATTTTGACCCCTTATAACTACCCTCGGCCCCAACTCTGGTTTCCGGCCGTTGGTGAAAGTCATGTACACAACTAATTCAACATATCCCCGTATAGTTTTTCGATATTACTTATCACGCACAAAATCCGCTTCTATCTCTCCGACTATAATAAATAAACATTTATATTAAATATAAATTATTTCTAATCTATTGTAAGTATTTTTGTGTGTAATAATTAAGGGTGAACTACCTTACAACACTTTGATACAGAAAAATATGAAATCAATACGAATATTTGGAGAAGACTTGATATGTGTTCATTAGACAGTAGACAACTTAAAGATTATAATTGCGTTATAATATCCACTCCCCTACTTCATTCTGGCTACATCGCTAGCCCAATTCCATTTCAGCCTTGTTATTCGCTCTATAACATCTGTGCCGCCTGTCCTTCTTCTATCTTCCTCGTTTCTAACCGAGGACCGAGACCGTTCCATTTTTCTTTGGACGACTCCAAAGGAGAATGTACAAAATACATACAAGAACTCTTTTGATGATACTAGATCCGAACAACCTCCATCCTACATATTATGTGATGACCACTTACCAATCACATCAGATAAAATGGAAAAAGCAATATTACAACTGAAAGATGGCAGAGCTCCTGGACCTGACAATGCATATGCTGAACTCATAAAACTATTTAATACCGACGGTACTCAACGCCTAACAAAAATATTTGATGACATATAAATATAAGCGGAGTAATAAGTACATGGCTGAAATCGACGTTTATTGCTTTACCAAAGAAAACAAAATCCATATCCTGCAGTGATTTGCGAACCATCAGCTTAATTAGCCATATTTTAAAATTACTTCTAAAAATTATACATCAAAGGATATATAGACTGTGCGAAGAGATAATCAGCCGTACACAGTTTAGTTTTCGGTATGCATTGGGTACGAGAGAGGCTCTCTTTAGTATACAAGTGCTATTTTAACGATGTAGAGATGTAAATTGCGATATTTATGCATGCCTTATTGATTACCATAAAACGTTCGATACAGTAAAGCACGACAAGCTGATGGAGATACTAACCAATATTGAAATAAACACCTGTTATGGCAATCTGTACTGGAATCAAACATCAACTATCCGGACAGAGGCAGGAGAATCAGACGATATCAAAATCAAACGTGGGGCTCGTCCGGGATGTATATTATCACCACTGCTGTTTAACATCTACTCTGAGCAAATATTTCAAGAAGCAGTGGATGATGTTGAAGCCGGAATTAGAATTAACAGAGAATATATCAATAATATAAGGTACGCAGACGATATGGTGGTATTTGCTGACAGTTATGAAGCCCTCCAGGAGTTAATGAACAGAATCACAGAAGTCAGCCAGAGATACGGACTTTCACTAAACACTAAGAAAACAAAAGGTATGGTGATCTCTAAGAAGGAAAAGCAATTTGTGCAAATCAGTGTGAACAGTCAACAAATAGAAAGAGTAAAAACATACACCTACCTTGGTACGAACGTCAATGAAAACTGGGACCATTCCTTAGAAATTAAATAGAGTATAGAGAAAGCAAGATCTGAATTTCAAAAAATGGCTAAGTTATTCAAATGTCATGATTTATCATTGTCCATAAAAGTCAGGTTACTGCGATATTATATCTTTCCTATACTGTTGTACGGAGTTGAGAAGTGGACTCTCACAGAAGCCACCTGCAAGAAAATTGAGGCTTTTGAGATGTGGCTTTATCGTCGAATCCTGAAGGTATCCTATACCGACCACGTTACTAATGAGGGTCTTTTGCTGAGAATTCAAAAAGAAAAAGAGCTGTTAACCACAATAAAAGCAGCCAAAATGGAATACCTCGGTCACATCATGAGAAAAGCGAAAGATATGGATTACTGCAACTAATCTTGCAAGGAAAAGTGGGGGGAAAACGAGGACCAGGAAGGCGAAGGATTACCTGGTTGAAGAATCTACGCACATGGTTCAACACAACAACCACAAGTCTTTTTAGAGCAGCAGTGTGTAAAGTACAGGTTGCCATGACGGTCGCCAACATCCGAAACGGATAGGCACTACAAAAGGAAAAAGAAGATAATCTATACGGCTTTCCTCCAACGCTCTCATTATGCTGTTAATTTCTATCACAACAAATTCTTTGCGAAAGTCTACGAAAGCCAGAACCAATGGTCAGTTGTGTTTAATGGATTTTTCTATAATCCCTTTTATTCAGTGGAGGTGGTCGTTAGTGCCAAAGTTCCTCCCAAAAACCTGCCTGTTCTCTAGGTTGGTAAAAATCTAATTTTGTTTCCAGTCTATTTGTTATTATTCTTGTGAATAACTTGTAGAGGTGCTTTAATCGGCTTATGGGTTGGTAATTTTCGAAGTCTGTTGGATCTCCCTTTTTGTGTAATAAGATGGTAAGTGCACTGTACCATTTTGTAGGTGTTTCACTTTGGAACAGACGAAATAAATTGAACAGTTCTTTTATGTTCTTTAAAAGTCTGTCTCCCCCAATCTCTACGGCTTCTATAACGATACTGTCTTCTCCCGGAGCTTTATTTCTTTTCATTTTCCTCAATGCGTTCTTTATTTCGTCAGTTTATATATCAGTTTTATTTTACATAACAGTTATAATATAAAACAGTTTATTTTGTTAAAAAATTAATTTTCATGATGTAACGTCAAAGAGCTTTAACTTTTTATATGTGCACATTTGTACGTAAGTAGACTAAATCGAACTATTTTTGGTCCCAGAATAAGCAATTTAATTTATAACCTATTTGTTGTTACACCCTGTATAATATTACTTGTGATTTTACTTTGTATTTCTAGCTAGCGATACAACTTTTATCTCTAAAGTGACACAAGATCATAAGTTGTTGCCTGAATTTTGTTGTTTACCCATATACAACCTAAAGGCAACGTTGTTTGTCTTTGGAAACTACAAACATTAATTCATGCATATACTTTAAGAGCCCGTAATATCTCGAGAGTTCATAAGGGTCGTTAGAGGCGAGGCCTATCTCGTTGCTTGACGTCTGTAATCCTTGTCCTTCTTCTTAAAGCGTAACAGCGTCCTGAAACGCGTTGAGACAGTTAAGGATTTAGCGTGATGTGTCCTTAACAGACTAGAATAAGTTAGACGTTGGTTTTACAGTCGTAATTCTGTTTGGCTTCTTTTAAGGCGTTTTATCATTCCGATCTTTGAGCGGAAATGCAATCCTGAAAATGGGGGACTTTTTAAATGAACGAAGAGTAATTGACTCGTATCGGTAACACTAAAGATACGGTAAGCGGAGTATGGTAATTTTATTTTTTGCTTTTTATATATATCTCATATCGTGAACATAGTAAAGTTGATAGATAAATTATTATTACAATGCACAACTCCTTTACCCAGAATACTTTGTCCTATAAATGCTAAAAATTAAGATTTATTTCAATTATTTCATTAGTTTCTTTTACTCTTTCATTTCTTATTAATTTGTGTAAATATTATTATTTTGACATATAAAACTCTTCGTTGTTAACTGAAGATTTTGCAGCAAGATCGACTTTAGCAGAATCTTACGATATCGACATAAATTTTACTATGATATTATTTTGCTGAAGTTGGTACAAATGGTTCTTTTTCAATTCCAACAAAGGGTGAGTTGAATTAATGGTACGTAAACTACTCATAGAACTTAAGGGATCTGTTATTATTAGGACTCTGTGTAAGTTAAAATTTAGGGCAAATTCTAATGCTTTGTAGATTGCGAATAGTTCTCCTGTGTATACCGTGCTAAAATTTAAGATTTTGTATAAACATATATGTATGTATTTTATGATATTCCTTGACCTCTAAAAATATTTGTTTATAAAACTAACTTCTCCGCTTATATTGGAATCCGGCATCCGCTTTAAAAAATTGCTGCTGACATCCGAGTACCGAGACCAAGTACCTTAGCTAGTCTCTAACTATCTAGTCAGCTCTAAACACCCATCCTTGGATATAATAGGCCTCCTCTTCCTTCTTTCATGCCTCTCTATCTTGGACATTTTGCATCCATTTTGAACCGGCTTGTTTCTTCATGTCATCTGACCATCGCATTTGTGACCTTCCCCTCTTTGATTTGTGGTTCCACGGTCTCCAATATATAATCCATCTATTTTAGTTAATCTTTCATCCTTTTGCCAGGGTATATCCTGAGAACTTCCATTTAAGTTTGGCTACTTGGGTCGAGATATCTCTCATTTTTTATTTTGTTACGGATTTTGTTTTTATTAGCTAAACCTTATATAAACTAGAGGCTTCGCCAGCTGGTATTCGAATACTTCGGTTTCAATTTCTCGAGACATCTCGAGAATTTTCAAGAATCGAGTAGATACTAGTACTAGTCGATTCTCGGTATTCGAAAACCCCATCACTAGAAAAAATGGGAAAATTTTTCGGCCTAGTGTAAATAGAAATTTTAAGCTGACCAAAACCGAAACCGTTTTGACAGCACTGATGACTGATTTCTATTTTCGATCCCAATTTTCTAGTTCGAACTTCCAGTTCGATGCCGTTTATATTATATCGACTGTAACGTTGTAACCTATTATCCGGTGGTATCTGATATTGATTAAAAAACCAAAAACCGGTTTGTGGAATAACCGGTTATAACCGCCTGATTAAACCGTAAGTAAAAAAACCGGTATACCCAAAACCGGTCTTTTATCAACAAGCGCCATCCCTAATATACGGCCATGTATTACCTTCAGAAAATGTTCAATAAATGATTTAACAAACTGATGGTTCTATAATCAGCACAGGTTTTTGCTGTTGTCTTCTTAGGTAGAGCTATGAAGAATGAATTGAACCAAATATTAGGTAAGTTTCCGCTAGTATACTTGTTAATGGTATTTAAAAACGAAGTTAGAGCTTTTATTATTTAAAAGAATTTTGATGATTTTATGGCTTTTATTACCTCAGAGTGTGTTATTAGGTTGTTAAGAGGTTCTTCTTCTTCACGTGCCATCTCCGCGACGGAGGTTGGCAATCATCATGGCTATTCTGATCTTAGATGCTGCTGCTCTAAATAGTTCGGTTGATGTGCATCCGTACCATTCCCTCAAGTTACGCAACCACGAGATTCGTCTCCTTCCTACACTCCTCTTGCCCTGGATTTTCCCCTGTATAATCAACAACTGAAGTATATTGTATCTCTCATTACGCATAACATGCCCCAGGTACTGCAGCTTTCGTGTCTTGAGGGTTTTCAATATTTTCAGTCTTTTGTTGACTCTTCTCATGACTTCGTTGTTTGTTATATGCTCGGTCCATGATATCTTCAGGATTTTTCTATACACTCACAGTTCGAATGCTTCCAACTTTTTAGTAGTCGATGCGTTAAGAGTCCATGCTTCTATTCCGTAAAGCAGAGTCGAGAAAATGTAACACCTTGACAGCCTAACTCTCAAGTCTAATTTCAGTTCTCTTGCACAAAGTACCTTTCTCATTTTATTGAAGTTTGTTCTTGCTTTCTCTATTCGAAGTTTGATTTCTTTGGAGTAATCGTTTGTGTGATTAATTATCGTGCCAAGAGAGTTGTAGTTTTCTACTTGTTCTAAAGTTTTACCTTTACTTGTCAGGCTTTCATCATTATTTTGGGTTTTTGATATCCTCATAAATTTAGTTTTCTTGATGTTTATTGATAATCCATATTCTTCTCCATACTCAACTATCTTGTTCATTAGCTTTTGGAGGTCGTTAAGGTTGTTAGGGTATTTAAGGTTGTCTGCTATTATGTTATTAAAAGGTTGGTTTAATATAATTTAGGAAAGACAATATTATTATTGGTCCTGTATCTATATCCTCTCATAGAAACCGGGTTCAGATATTTTCTTTTGAAGATATGCTTGAAAGCGAGAAGCAAAAGTATTGTGCTTGATTAAATTTTCACTACTGACTTGGTGAAAGGCTAATAGCGGGATAAGATGGTCAAAAATGCCCCCGCACCGATCAGCTTCGCTACTTATTTTTTCGATAAAGGATATAAAATTATGCCCTCATGCAAATTTTTAGCTTCCCAGAGGTCCTAAAACGTCTTAAATCAAGAAAAGAAGAATTTTTAGTTTTTATTTTTTTGTGAGCGCAATTTTACCTTAAAAAATCTGAAAAAATTCAAGAAGTTGTCTCTTTCGAATACAAAACAAGCTAATCTTTTTCAGATTTTTCTAATGAAAAATGTGCCCAGAAAAATTTTTTGAAATTTTCAAATAATTTTTAGGTTATGATAATATGATTTGGCCAACTTTTAACCACAACAACTGAAAAAAAACTAAAATTGTGAATTTTGTCATAAAATTTGGTATGTGGGGTTATAATAATATTTGGAATAACTTTTCCAAATAACTTTTATCGATATCTGTAACGCGAAGCAAATCTAATCGCATATCGAAAATTCACCCTGTTTGTAGTAGGTCGCGTTTAAAATTTAAAGTTCAGTTGACTATTTTAAAAATTGTGAACCATCACCCTGTATGACTGCGCAAAATTTCAAATCTGTATATATTTTTATAGCCGAAACATAGAGGTGTCTTCATCTTAAATGCGACACACTGTATCTTATCAATTTGATAATTTATTGCAACTAATATAGTCGTATTATTTATATATTCAAAATATACAATCAAGGTACTGACTAATTCACTAATTTTATCATAAAAAATTCAAATTGATTGCATTGAAGTATTGAACCAATTATTAATGTGTATTAATAAAAAATAATGTTTATAAAATTATGTGTAATAATATACTGCCGTCCGTTAGCTAAAACATCGCTAAGCCACCATAGGCCGATTTTGAGTTATAGATGCCACACTATATAAAAAAAATTCTCTATCGAGCTGTCCTGGATTCGTATTTCTAAGTTTTCTAGTTTCAAAGATAGCATAAGCAAAAACATCGTTATCTACAACAAAATTTTAACTTTACACAGCTTAAACTACGTTTATCCACATTACTCAACTAAAACATCAGGAATTCAGGAACCGCCTTCAATAATAGTATTTTGTTTAAATTTTCATTTAACTTTGTTTCTAACTAAAACCACGTTGCCCAAAGTTATACAACTATAAGACCGTTAACATACTTTAACTTTTTTTTAGTCTAGGTTTATTTCACTACATCGCGAAACAATACTTAACTAAAAACCCGTTATACACAACTACTACACTAAAATATCGATAAAATTTCTTAACGATATTAAAGCAAGTAACATTTAAAATATTGCTGTACGATGTTAAACTTAAACATCACTAACCGCCCTTAGCGTGTTTTGCGATAAATCATCTCCTAGAAGTTCCATAACTAAAACACCTTTAAGTAACGCCTTTAAAACACCTTTAACTACGCTAAAACATCACTAGGCGACCTCCCACTCACTGTCTCACCTGTCCTACACTGCGGTCATATGTCATATCGTATATGGTCAGTGTCAGTCTGTCAGTATTGTTCTATTGTTGGTCGGAGGAAGTACGTCACGCGCTTTTGGTGAACAGGATATTTCACGCCAAATCATTAATATTGCTAAGGAAATTTCTTGGTAAGTTCCTCCTTGTTATTATAACTAAAATTTTTAACAAATGCGCTTAAAAGTTAATGGAATCTTAATTACGACTTGTACTGTACAAGACGAAAGATTGTATATTTTGTATGTTTCCATGATAGTGTATTTGTATGTATGACAGTTTATGTTGTTTAAGAAATATTTACTTGTTTTCTAATCCTGTTCCAATAATACCTATTATTATTCCTAGTAAATGTAATTTTTCGTTTTTTTGCAGTTCTAAAATTTCCCGGAGATCTCAACACATATTAGATATGGTAACGTCAAAAATACCAAGTTCGGATTACTTTAAGATGCGAACAGGAAACAGAATTTGTAAACAATTTGTATGCTCGACCATATTCCATGACGTCGGCAGTTTTCAACAAATTTAGTGAGACTCAAAATAGTTTAAAATCTTACCAATCCCGAAATTTGATAAATGAAATTACTATGCTAAACAAAGCCTCTCCCAGCGTATCATTAGAAAACACTGATATGTTTTGTAATGAAGAAATGCCAGCAGATGATTTTTCTTCTGATAATGTACCTGATTCTATTCAACATAATTCTTTTCTCCCTGATAATAATACAACACCATCATTATGCCCTAATCTATTAGATTTTAATTCAGACGACTCAGTTCTTGACGAAGATTATATTCCGGATTCAAGCGAAGATTCAGACGATTTAAATTTGCCAGAAAACATTCCTTCGCACCGAAAATTGCCAAAGAATAGTCAATTACGAACTTTTCCTACAAATTTAACCGAGCCTTCTACTTATGCAGCTACACTCACCAAATCTTCACCATCTCATACATTCCGTAATTCACTGTCGTCAAATAAACATAAAAAAAGGCGTGTTACGACAGATTTTCGAGAACTAAGCTTCATTGAAAATGGGAAAAAAAAAGAGCCAAGAAGACACACTGTAGATTGGTCTAATAAAAATAAAAATAGTAACACTATGCAAACGAAAAGCACTGGTACGGGGAGAAGTGATGTCCAACCACATAAACGAAAGAAGTATGACACTGGCCTAGGTGAAAGGATTAAAGAGAAGAGAGCTAAAAAGCAACTAGAATACTGAGCAATTTACTGAGCAAGATAGACCACAGTTAAACTCTGATTTTTGGAGTTTGTCTTTTGAACAGCGAAGAGTTTTTGTTATGTCTCAAGTGGCTGTAGCAGTTCCGAAAAGAAAATACACAAGTGAACCTAAAAGAAAGCCGAAAAGATGTTTTGCGTTTAAGAAGAAAAGAAGTGGATCTGTTATTGACGTGTGTAAAATATTTTTTTTGACTACCTTGGGTTATAAAAAAAATAACGACGCGATATTGAGGTCACTTGATGCTACAAATCCCATTCATTCCGACATGCGTGGAAAACACCAGAAAACGCTTCGTATAGATCGCCAGTTAATTAAGAACCACATACAATCATTCAATCCTGCATAGCGCACTACAGACGCGAGCACGCGTCATTGAGACGATATTTACCGAGCGATATCAATATAACTTCTATGTACAAAGATTTCTGTTCAAAATATCCAGAAGAAAATAAAATATGTCCTATGAGGTTTATCGCAAACAACTCAAAACTTTGAATATTTCATTAATTCGACTTGGTAACGAGGAGTGCGAAATGTGTGAGTCTTTTAATTTACATAAACAGCAAACATCACATGATTGTAATACTGTAGTAGATTGCAATCCTTGTGTCGAATTTCGAAAACATCGCCTTAAGTATACACAAGCCAGGGAGTTGTATACTAAGCATAAAAATCTGGCTCAAAGTGACAATGTAATTTATATATCTTCAGATTTAGAAAAGATCATAATGCTACCAAGATTAGAAACCTTTAAAAGTATAATCTTTTGCCCACGTTTAATTATTTACAATCAAACTTTTGCTCCACTGGGAACAATAACATCTAATCAAAAACCGTTAACCGTTTTGTGGCATGATGGCATAGCTGGACGGAAACAAGAAGATATAATGAGCGCCTTCTATGTATGTTTAATGCAAAATCGTGATATCCAGAACATTAATATATGGTTAGATAATTGTACAGCGCAAAATAAGAATTGGCTACTTTTATCTAAATAAGTTCATATGGTAAACAGTGACTTAATATCTACAGAAAAAATTTTCTTATTTTATTTTTAACCTGATCATACGTTTATGAGCGCTCAAGTGCTCAAGTGCTCAAGTGCTCAAGTGCGCTATGAGCGCTTATCAAGTTCACCATCAGGTAGAACTTGCAATGAAGAAGAAGGGTAATCTGTATGACTTTACCGATTTCGAAGACGCAGTTGCTTCGATAAATAACTAAAAAGTGATAGTCAAATCTATTTCACCACAAAATTTTGTTAATGTTCCAAATTTGATAAGTGAGAGGCGTATACAAAAAAGTAACCCAGGAGGTTACTTATAAAATATGAAACATGTTTGTTTTAAACGAAATTCATTTGGGTTACTATATACAAATAATTTTAATGAAGATTTTATATATCTGCAATTTATGACTGACAGATATTTAAAAAATCCAAGTTGTATGATTCTCACATTTCGCACTTCTCCAAAAAGCGTTGAACTTAACCGAAAAACTACGTCAATTGACAAATTAACGCCTATAGTACCGCCACATAAATTGACATTTTGGAAAACATTACCAACAAAAACTGATGACGAGGAGGGGAATGAAACTAGATTTATGTTAACGTTGATAACTTTTAAATATTGTTAATTACAATATTAAAAGAGAAACAATTTCTATGATTGGAAGACGGGCGGACAGGACGGATAACAATGTTTTAAAATACGACATTAAAAATTAAACCTTGTTCCTGATTCATGAAACAAGTATTAGTACTATTTGTTGTTTATTTGGGTTTATATGACTGCGGACACTAAATCCATTCGCCATATTAGTACTATTATTAGTGCTTTCGGATTCACGCGAAATACAGTAGGAAAAATGAAAGAATACCCATGAACGAACATATAAAACACGCTGTATTTTCCTGTCACCGTGTCACACAAATTTTTTTTTGTGTGACACGGTGACAGGAAAATACAGCGTGTTTTATATGTTTGTTCATGCGTATTCTTTCATTTTTCCTACTGTATGTCTCATCAAAATCTTATCCATCATATCCACTCAATATATCCTGCGCGCCCGTCCCTTATGTGTTTTGTTATTTTTCTTAGACCAGTCTACGAAATTAAGTACATAAATAATTACATTCTTTTCGTCTAAAAATTTGATAAGTTTTATTTTTTGTTCGATTTTTTATTTGGCCTATGAGTGCTACTTTGTTTTTATACCTTTTTCATTTCTTTAATAATAATAAATGTTTCTTGTCCAAAGTTTGCCGTTTTATTTTGTTGGTTAACGACATTTTGCTGTACTGCTTCAAATCTAAGGCATTATTACTAAGCTAAAACATCGCTATTAAGGAAAGGTTATCAAATAAGTGATGTTTTAGTTAATCATATAATATAAAAAATGGCTACTGGAGTAAACTATTTTAGCCAATAAACAATTAAACACCTTTAGTGATGTTTTAGACAAGGTTTTGTTTTAAAAATTAAATCAAAACCTTAACTATAACGTCATTAAATACCGTAGCGATATTATAGTGTCGGAATTATTAATAATTTAGTTATGTAAAAATTGTATCAAACATTTGTTCCAAAATACTAAACTATAACGTCATTAAAGTACGGTTAGCGATGTTTTAGTAAAGGTTTTCATATGTAATAAATAATAAATGACACAGCTAAAACCACTTCTATTGTTTTTTATACCATAAAATGAGTAAATTTTGTTTGAAACTCTATTTAATTGGAAGAGAATTAAAACACGTTCCTTTCGAAGTAACATACATACTTCTACGATAAATAGTTTTAAAGTAGCAATGTCTTGAAAATTTCCCCCTCTTTTTTGCTCATATCTCAAAATCGGTCTCTGTGGCTTAGTGATGTTTTAGCTAACGGACGGCAGTATAATATAATATACTGAGTGAGTTTTATGTATGAAAACCCTCAATTATCTCGGAAATGGCTTGCACGATTTTTATGGATTTTGGTGGGTTGGGGTTTTCTAATGTGGCCGATATTATAGTAATGCTTACATTGTTGTCAGATCTTCCGTTTTTCTGAAAATCTAATTAACTTTCTTATTTCAAATAGAACACCCTGTATATTTTTTGCGTTTTGAAGTCCTTAAGAAATACTGATTATTTTCCATGTTACATTCCCTATACCTAAAGGCCATAATTTCGGAGTTATTGCTACATTTATTTAAAAAAACTTTTTAAACAAACTATAAAAATCAATCTTTTCGGCCTGCGTAGACATTACTTTACGTTCTTTGGACCATTGGGAACAAAAAAGTTCTCTTGTAATTTTTCGATAAAGTTAATCGTTTTCGAGTTATAAATAATTTAAAACTGAAAAGAAATCGAATAATTACGATTTTCAAGGTTAAATAACACAAATCAAAAATATTATTTTTGAAACTGCCAAGTATAGAAATTTAAGCTAAAGCCTTATTTTATCAGTTACCAATAAGTAATTATTTGAGCTAGTTTTATTCTAAAATATTGTTTTTTATTTGTTAATGCCGTCCGTCTTCTCATATGCGCTTCATTAACATTTAAAAATCAATGTTTTAGAATAAAACGTGCCAAAAAATTTTATAGCGAGCCCCTGGAAGAAGGGTTTTAGGTACTCCGCAGTTTCAAAAATAATGTTTTTTTATTTTTGTTTTTAAAACTTGAAAATCGTCATTATTCGATTTTTTTCAGTTTTAAATTGTTTGTAACTCGAAAACGATAACTTTAGAGAAAAATTACAAAAGACCTTTTTTTGTTCCCAAAGATCCAAAGAACGTAAAATAATGTGTACACGGGTCAAAAAAATTGATTTTTATAATTTCTTTTATTTTTTTTTAATAAATGTAGCAATAACTCCGAAACTATGGCATTTAGGTATAGAGAATATAACATAAAAAATAATCAGTATATCTTAAGGACTTTGAAACGCAAAAAATATACAGGGTGCTCTATTTGAAATAAGAAATTTCATTAGATTTCCAGAAAAACCGAAAATCTGACAACAATGTAATTATCACTGTAATATCGGCTGCATTAAAAAACCCCTACCCACCAAAACCTACGAAAAACGTGCAAGTCGTTTCCGAGATACTTGAGGGTTTTTATACATAAAACTCACGCTATTATAAATATAATAATTATTATAATAATATTATATTAATACGTATTAATTGGTTCAATATTTCAATGCAATCAATTTGAACTTTTTATGATAAAATTAGTGAATTAGTCAGTATTCTCATTGTATATTTTGAATCTATAAAAAATACGACTATATTAGTTGTAATAAATTATCGAATTGATAAGATACAGTGTGTCGCATTTAAGATGAAGACACCCCTAAGTTTCGGCTGTGAAAATATATACAGATTTGAAATTTTGCACAGTCATACAGGTTGATGGTTCACAATTTTTAAAATAGTCCACTGAACTTTAAATTTTAAACGCGGCCTACTGCGAATCCACAAACAGGGTGAATTTTCGATATGCGATTCGATTTGCTTCGCGCTACCGATATCGATAAAAGTTATTTGGAAAAGTTGTTCCAAATATTATTATAACCCCACATACCAAATTTTATGGTAAAATTCACAATTTTAGTTTTTTTTTTCAGTTGTTGTAGTCAGGATCCTAAATCCTAAAATTGGCTGTCCCGAGATGCATCTCGAAACAGCCAAAAACGGTTTTCTCGATTTTTTCGTTCTTTCCGCTCAGATATTAAAAATTTCGCCTCTGCTATTTAAAAGAACGGCAAAAAGTACACAAAAAAATACTATTTAAAAGTTGGCCAAATCATATTATCATAACCTAAAAATTCTTTAAAAATTTCAATAATTTTTCCTGGGCTCATTTTTCATTGCAAAAATCTGAAAAAAATTAGGTTGTTTTGTATTCAAAGGATACAATCTCTTGAATTTTTTCAGATTTTTGAAAGTAAAATTGCGCTCACAAAAAAATAAAAATTCTTGTTTTCTCGATTTGAGACGTTTTAGGACCTCTGGGAAGCTAAAAATTTGCATGAGGGCATAATCCTGTTTATATCCTTTATCAAAAACATAAGTAGCGGGGCTGATCGGTGCGGGGGCATTTTTGACCATCTTATCCCGCTATAGCCTTTGTGGCGTATGCTAGGCTAAAATATAGTATTTTTAATTCCAGAAGGGTTTCTCCTGTTAAACGTACAATCCGACAAGCGAGAGCTGGCGGGTGATCTTAATAGCGGGTGTGACAAATGCGTGGTTGCCGTATCAAAAATTTAGTTGGGATCTGAGAATTACATTAGTAGATATTATTCACTACGATGTGAACTTCTAGCTGACAGCAATAAAAATGATCAGTCCCACTTCTCAATTTGCTCTACGCGCAACCCATCATCACTCTCTTATCGGATAGTAGTAAGCTCCTAAGGTTATCCTTACAGCAGCATTTCGGATTGTTTGCAACTCTATTCAAATGTGATTTTCTGGTAGATCCCTTGTATATGATTCCTAGATTAATATCTAGGATTAATGAATTCCTGTGATTAATGAAACACTTGGGTAATTGTTACAGACTATTTATTTTTTTGTTCTAAATTTATACTAAACACTGTGACCACGTATGCAGTAAACTTTAGGGAAGGAAATACTTCTGCAACAAAAATAATAAATAGTTAAAACAGTATAAGTTTTGTAGCATTTTAAAAACTTACATCAGGATTAGCAAAGTACATACATTTGGCAATCTCGTAAGCTGCAACACATTTATCGTTTAAGGTCTTGGCTAAAAGAAATAATCATATATTATGAACGTGAATGTAATATTAATGTCCGGTTCACAATATTTCAGTCTAGCTTTCCAGTGGAGTGGTGGAATGACACTAGAATAATGTGAACCTGCTCTGGAATGATATGAAGAATTCCAATGTCAATCCAGTCCAACTGACTGGAATGACGGTCTATTTTACATTCTATCTCGCCCATTTCAACTCCATTGGAATAGTGTAACAACCAATCTAAGGACGCGTTCATAGTGCAGGTTGGCTTCCGAGTCAGAAAGGCGAGTCCGTGTCCGAATAATCCTAATATTTAAGAGCGCGCAGGTGCACTTTGGACAGGCCCGTTTAAATCTTCTTCTTAAGGTGCCGAGACCGCTTGTCGATCGTTGGCTCTTATGTTTCCCAGCATATTAACAATCACTGTCTTATTTACAGCTGTGCTAGTTTTCCCAAACCATTGGCGTAGGTTTTTAAGCCAAGAAGTTGTACGGTGGCCCACACTTCTTTTTCCCATTATTTTACCTTGCATGACAAGGTGAAGTATGTCATATTTTTCTGGGTGACGCATTATATGACCAAAGTATTCCAGTTTGCGCCTTTTGACCGTGCTGACTACTTCGCAACTTTTATTCAAACGTTGCAAAACCCTTTCGTTTGTGACTCTTTCTACCCAACTGATCTTCAGAATACAGCGGTAGACCCACATCTCAAATGCTTCTAGGTTTTTTAAAAGCGATTCTGTCTGGGTCAAGGCTTTAACCCCGTAAAGTAGTACTGGGAATATATAACATCGAACCATTCTTACGCGAAGTTCCAAATTTAGATCATGACTGCAGAGGATTTTCTTAAATTTCATAAAACTTGTTCTTGCTTTGGCAATTCTACTTTTTATTTCTGTACTATGGTTCCAGCTTTCATTAATATGAGTACCCAGATATACAAGATTATTTACTCGTTCAATTGAGTTATTACGATTGTTACGTTATAGTTATTATTATTTACGGCTGTCTGTTTACTAATAACCATAAACTTTGTTTTTCTTGTGTTGAGTTTGAGTTCATATATCGCGCGGAATGCCACCATTCGGTTCAATAACGCTTGAAGATGTTCAATTGTTCCTGTCACTAACAAGGTGTCATCTATGTATCTGATATTGTTCATAAGCATACCATTAATGAGTATTTTTCTTTTGCGTTTTCCAACACTTCATTTAAGATTGTTTCAGCGTAAAGATTAAACAGCATTACATCTCTGCATCTTTGAATTAAAACTTGGGTTGCGAATAGTGCATCACGCGTTCCAAGGCCACAGCGAAAACCGAATTGAGTACTTGAGATTCTTTCCTCATTTTTTCTATATGTTCTTTGATGAATTATTCTGAGAAAAGTTTTCAATACATGACTCACTAGGCTGATGGTGCGATAGTCGCTGCATTTTGTGGCTCTGTGTTTTTTTGGTAGTACAACAAATGATGATTTAAGCAAATCTTTAGGAATTTTTCCGCTTTCGTAGATTAAGTTGAATAATTTCGTAAGTATCTTAATGCCCTCGGTACCTAAGAGCTTTAGTGTTTCTACGTAAATCCTAACTGGTCCGATCGCCTTGCCATTTTTTGCGTTCTTTATCTTTATAGCGTATTGCACTTCTTCCTTAGTTATTGGAGGAGCGCTTATGTCATTTAGCGTTTCTAGTTCGCTTCTTTCATCATCGAATAATTCCTTTATATATTCAGTCCATCGTATTAATTGACCTTCGATATCGATTATAATTTTTTCGTTTTTATCTTCTCTTAGTGGAGGATTACATTTTATATTCAGTCCTGCAACTTCTTTCAGTTTTTTGTGCATATTGAATGCGTCATAGATACGCTCGTAGTTCTCAATTTTTTTACATTGTTATTTATACCACTCTGATTTAGCTGATCTTATTTTTCTTAGAATCATACTGTTGAGCTTTTTGTATTCTGTCAGATTAGCATTCTTATATTTTCTTCTTGCATCCATTAAATTCAATATCTCTTTTGTCATCCACTGTTGCTTATTGCTACGCTGATTTTCCATTAGATTGTCTTCTTGGACTTTTTCCAATATTTCTTTGCATGACTCCCATAATTGTTGTTCTGAATTTTTATTTCCAAATTTCTGAAACTGATCTTCTAATTTATCGGTTACTACTTCTTTCACTTCCGCATTTGAAAGTTTATCTTTGCTGATCCTAGGAAATATTTTGGGTTTTTTAATCTTTTTAAACTTAAGTAATACTTTAGCTGCTAGTAAGTTGTGGTTGGAGGGTACATCCGCTCCTGGATATGTTTTGGAGGATGAGATAGCATTTCTATATCATTTGATATACAGATATAATCAATTTGATTTCTTACTATTCTTCCACAAGTGTCCATAGGAGATTTCCAGGTGTAAAGTCGTCGCTTAGGCAAGTCAAAAAAAGTGTTGGATATTACTAATTGTTTTTCTACGCAAAATATAATCATTCTATCTCCACGGTCGTTTCTCGTTCCTAAATCAAACTTGCCAACGACATCTTCTTCACTAACTCTTCCAACCTTGACATTGAAATCCCCAATAAAATGTTTATATCTGTGCTTCTTGTGAGTGGTAATAAATAGTCTAGATCTGAATAAAAGCTCTCGATAACTTCATCGTCATATTGTTGTGTAGGTGCATATACCTGAATGACGTTTAAATCTGTACGATTTGTTTTTATTGTAACATTATTAATCTATCTGAGTATAGCACGATATTTTTTACTGATTTTGCGACATTTTGTTCTAAAATAAATGCCACACCATTTCTATGTTGCGGACCTTCTTCACCAGAGTAGTAAATTTCATAATTATCTATCGTCATATGGCCAGAACCCGGCCACGTCATCTCGCTTATACCTAAGATATTTATATTTAACCTTCGCATTTCCTTGATCGTATTGTGAATCTTTCCAGATTCAAACATACTTGTCTATAACGTCTATAACGTCAGAAAATCTATTTATTTTTTTTTTCTTTGGAGTTGTATGACTACGGGCCCTTCAAGGCTCATTCGCCGATTCACCAATTTTGCTCATTTATTTTACAATATATTTTCCTATACCTATACCTATCTACTTAACATTTTCTATCCTACTTATTCTACATACTTTATAAGGAATGACCACTGGTCAGTGGGATTACCACATCAGGCAAAAACACAGGTTTACTTATATATTATAATAGATTTTTATTTCGGTCTTTACGTTAGTTAGTTTATAATTTGATTTTTATATTTTTAATATGTTTTATAAATAATTGCATTAATTTTGTATTATTAATTTGTGATAATATATATCTTAAATTTATTGGGTGTGTTATATTTTTACAACTGTATAATTTACTTATAAACATATTTATATTTATTTGTATTTGAGGGCAATTTAAAAGCATATGTTCAGCATCACCTATTTCTCCATATTGACAATTGTCTCTTAAATGAATTTTATGTAGATATGTTGGAATCAATGCATGATTAAATCTTAAACGTCATATTTGTCTCACTGCGTATTTTGGAAGAGTTGACATTGCAAACCATGGTCTTGATGGTATTGTACATTGAATTTCTTTATAGTACATACCTTTTTTAATTTCCTCAAATTCTTTGCTCCAGATTATTATATAATATATATTAGTGCTAATATTTTTAATTTCTTCAGGTGTTCATTTATAGTCAATATATGTCCTTCTTTTAGAGCCTGCTTAGCTAAGACATCCACGAGTTCATTACCCATAATTCCGCTGTGTCCTTTGACCCACAATAACCGTATGTTTTTTAAATCTGTATTTAATTTGTTAATATTTTTGATTAGTTTCAAAATAATATAATTTGCTTTGGAAGTTATCTTCAGGTGCTTTATTTTTGACAAAGCGCTTTTACTGTCACTTATAACAATTTCTGAATTTGTGATAATATGTTGGCAATACTTCAAGGCTTCTAGTATACCTATTAACTCCGCCGAATATATCTTTGTGTTTATATTTAATTTTACCATTTTTTTATACTTAACTTGTGGATCATATATTGCACAGGCTGTTCCCTCCTTGTTTATTGATGTGTCGGTGTAAATTTGATATGAATTTGGTACTCATTCTTTTATATCTCTTTCAAACATTAGATTTCTTATTTGATTTGGATATATCGAATAATCTCGAAGGAAATTTATATCTATTTTCATCGTTTCTTCGAATCTATAGGTATAGCTTAGGTTTATTGATGTAGTGTGAATATTTTCCTTGTACTTAGCCAATTGTCTATAGCATTCTGCAATACAAGGTGATTTCTTTTTTTCCCAGTATTTATTCATTAAATCTTGTATTGACAATCGAAGAATTTTCTCAATTATATTTTATTCTTTATAAAGTAATTTAATTAAAAATTGACTGCCTAGTTTGCATCTTTTTGTTGTCATAGGCATTTCAGAACACTATAAATAAATTATTTATTGGAGTAGACTTTAGAGCGCCTAAACACAGTCTTAAACATTTGTTCACAACGACTTCAATTTTTTGTAGATAACAGTTGGCTGCGTCCGCATAAAATACTGATCCATAATCTATTATTGCTTTTATATAAGCTCTATAGATCAAAAGAGAGAGATTGGGATCTGCTCCCCATGTGAAATGTGAAACTACTCGTAAGATATTTACTCCTTTTTCTGTTTTCCTAATTATATTTTCTATTTGTTCTTTCCATAGAAGTTTTTGATCCAAAATGACACCGAGGTGTTTTACAGATTTTTGTACCGGAAAATTTATATTATTTAATTTTATTTCTACTGGGACATTTTTCCTTTGTCTAGTAAGTATACAGGCTTGAGTTTTATCTTTAGATAATGTAAGTCCATTTTTAAATGCCCAGTTACTAATTTTTATGTAGTTATCATTGATATTTTTGATTCCTTGATTAATATTAGTTTGATCTTGATAAATTACCACATGGTCTGCAAATTGTATAATTTTTGAAAATTTTGCTGTTTTTTCTAAATTATGTGTATATATAAGGTACAATACTGGACTTAATATGCTTCCTTGTGGTAATCCATCTCTAGCAATTTGAGGTCCTAACAGGTTATTGTTAATGTTTAGGGATATTTTTCTATTGGAATACATCTTAATTATTTTTTTATTAAAACTTTCCGGAAGACCAATTAGTGACATTTGTTATATAGAATACTAAGATTGACATTATCGTATGCTCCTTCTATGTCCATAAATAAAGCTGTAACAGACTTATTTTCCATAAAACTAAGATTAATATCTGTTACTAGATGACCTATGTTTTTTGTGGTAGAATATACTCTTCTAAATCCGAATTGTGAAGCCGGTATTTTTTCATTAGATTTTAACCATTTCTCCAATCTCCACTTTACCATTCTTTCAAATTTTTTATTAATACAAGATCCTAACGAGATTTCTCGATATGATTCTTGCATTTCTGGATTTTTGTATGGTTTTAGGAAGGGTAAAACTATAAACTCTCTCCAACTTGATGGATAACATTCGGTATTCCATATTTTATTGTAAATTGCAAGTAGCATATTCTTAGCCTCTTCTCCCAATTTACTTATCATGATATATTGAACATCATCAAGTCCTGTAGCTGTGTTTTTGTTTATTTTTATACCCGCTTCTAATTCATTCATAGTAAATGATTTTACTAAATAATGTTCTTCTACATTAGTCGAATATATGATATTTTGAGCAGGACCCGGTTGACAAATTTTATAAAAATTTGTCAGCCAATCTCCTTCCATAACTGAACTTATGGGTGGTTTATAGGCATTATTTAACATTCGTATTTGACTCCAAATGGTTTTAATATTTGTGTTTCTATTTAAAGAGACACAAAATTATCTCCATGCTTTTCTTTTACTTTGTTTTATTATTTTTTTAGTAATAGCTGTGCATTTGTTGTAGTTAATGTAATTTTCAATCGTTCCTTGTTTTTTATACTGTTTAAGTGCTAACTGTTGTTGCTTTATTGCCCTACTACACTCTGGATTCCACCAATTCTTATTAAATTTTGCGTGAAACGGTTTTTTCTTCTCTGGAACAGTAATTTTAATACATTTTTTAAATTCTTCAATAACGGTATAGTAGTCATTATTATTTTGATTAATTTCAGCATATTGAACCATAAGAGAAGAAAAAAGCGTCCAATCTGCATTCTCTATATTCCATTTTTTTCTAGTATAATTAATATTATTAACGCTATAATTCAAATTTATCTTCATTAAAATTACATAATGATTTGAACCTAATGTCGTATCATCCACGTCCCAGTCAAATAAATGAGCAACATCGGCTGTAGAAATAGTAATATCTATTGCCGACTTACTAATACTTCCCAGTCTAGACAAAATAGTTCCTTTACCATTATTTAAATATATTAAATTACATTCATCAATGATCTCTAATAAATTTTTCCCCAAACGATCCGTAGTACTACAACCCCAAGCAACGTTATGACAATTAAAATCACCACCTACCAAAAGTGGTTTTTTCAAACTACCAAAAAAATTTTTCCAATCATTCTGTGAAATACTTAATCCAGGTTTAACATATATTGATTATAAGTTTATTGTTTTTCCTGAAGGTAATCGGACAGCTATGCTTATAGTCATTACATTATTTATTTTATGATATAATGGAGTTGGAGAAACAGCCAAACTGCTTTGAAGCAGCAAGGCCACTCCTCCATATCCATCATGTCTGTCTTCTCTATATATATTATATCCTGAAAAGTGAATATTCATATTTCTTTTAAACCAAGTTTCCGATAAAAAACAAATAGAAATATTTTTATCAAAAAGATACCTTTCTAAACTACCTTTATTTGCTAAAACAGACCTACCGTTCCATTGCAACATATTAATATTAGCCATTAGTGTTATTTATTACTTTCTCTATATTATTTTTTAAAGCTGCTAATGTTTCTACGTCCATAGTATAACTTGATATAATTTAGTTTTTATAAAATCTAATATATTTTCACAAACATTTTTACTGTCCATTTGTAAATTATCACTATTGTGATAATCAGGTATATTATGGTAGTTTGATAAAACCGGTTGTGACTGTACGTTAGGATAACGTAATATTTGTTTACGTTGCTCCATTGTTGCCGTATCTTTCGTATTTGAACTAATACTTCCAGTCCTCTTCCGTTTTGCTATTGTATAATAACTCGAGGTAGTTGCTGGATTGTTTTTAACCACTGTAGAAAAGTTTTTTTGTATTTGACGTTGGCTTCATAGTAAGATAGTTTTTCTGAGTTCATTATATTTTTAATATCTTTTTGCTTTTCCCTCTCTGGAGAACGTGCCGTCATATCTGTTGCCATATGATTACCGCTACAAAGTGCACATTTTATATCTTTTTTGTCGGTACAATTATTACTCTCATGTTCTTCACTACAATATTTGCATCTATCTTTTCCTCTACACTGGGAACTTACATGTCCAAATCTCAAACATTTCAAACACTGAACTAATCTGGGGATATATGCTTCGACTTCATATATCATTTTTTCTATAATTACCTGCTGAGGTATCGTTTGATCCTTAAAAGATACTATTATGGTAGATGTAGGGATATACTTTATATTTCCATCTGAATTCTCAACTCTTCTATTAATTCTTTTTACATTAACTACCTCAAATTTATATCCATATCTAGGTTGAATTATATTAATTAATTATTTCTCATCCAGTTCTTTATCAACTAACTTAATTACTCACCTTTTTTGTATAAGGAATGTTGGTAAGTAAACATTATACTCCTTTGCTGCTAACTTTTCGGAAATTATTAATTTATTTGCACATTAAAAAAATTAAGTTCGACTTTTACTTTATTCCTACCATTTACTGTTATTAATGTAATATTATTTTGTACCTCCGGTACTGTATTTAATGTTATTCTGGCTGTCCCGATTCGGTGCAATTTTCCACAATTACCGTTTTTATTTTTGATATATACGTAAAAAGGTCCGTTATCATTATTTGTGTACAGATTTTTATGACCTTATCATTTTCATTTGTTGACATCATAGAATCTTTTCCCCTGTAAGGTGGTTCTGGCGGAATATTGACTTGCATTTTAGTTTTATCAGCTATTATTTTATTATTATACCGTAAGGACTAACGCCCACCTATACAGTTCCAAAATGTTTACTCCTATCTCTAGCCAAATGTTTTTATTTGACAGTTGTTAAATATTATAGGTTGTCAGTTTTTAATATAATTTAATTTTCAAAATTTTTTACTTACAGCCTCTTCCGCTTGTAATTTTTGATTCTTATTTTCACTTTATACTGTAATTTACACTAATATCACACTTTAAGTTCAAAAGGCAGTTCATACAAAACTAAAATTGAAATATAACACTGAGCTACTTTCAAACGTCTGTACTAATTGACAGTGATGAAGTAAGTGCAAAATCTATATAAACATATATGTTTGACATTTTAACATAACAGTTGTAATTCAGATTTTGAAGTTTAATGTTGTCATTGAGTTTAATTATTATTGTATTATCATTGGTTTGAATGAAATTGATTACAATTAAGTGTAACTAATACAGACAAGATAGTAGAAGGTAGTGGGAAGACTAATACAAACAAGATATCAACAAAAATTACCAAGCACATGCAAAAGAAAGGAATAACATCAGCTTTCAGAACTAAAAAATTAGGCAAATACATTAACAAAAATAAGGGCTAAACGCAAAATCAAGTACAGAGTGGTGTGTACAAACTGATATGTGACTGTCCAAAAACTTACATCGGTCAAACTAGCAGAACCGTTGACAAACACATAGCAGAACACAAAAGAAGGACACTTCACCTTCTAGAACATAAGTGTCAAATTCTTCATATACAAAATAAAAGCCTTAATATATCTTTATTAAAATCTATGGAAATTAATACTTTAAAAAATATACAGATATAATTCTGAATGATCAACTAGTGACAAACATTTCACCACTCCTCAACCTATTCAGTTAGAGACTTTAAACTGTAGACGCATAGTAAGAACACATCCCTTCAGAAAGACTGTCGAAACAGCTGCAGTGACCTTAATTTATAACAAATATTGTGGAGTTATTGATAGCAAAATTGTTTAGTATTTTGTTATTAGATAAAATGAATTGCCATGAAGTAACGATCAAATTATTAGGTAATATTTACCTTCGTCTTTGCATTTTTCTATAGACATTTTTGCAGATTCGTAAAAAGATTCTGGTAACTGATTCAGTTGAGTCGTAGCTGAAGCATAGTTAAGTGTGTTGTTTTTGTGCATCTAAAACATGTAAAGTTTAAATGTCCTGATTTTTTATATATCATACATATACAGGGTGTAACAAAAATACAGGTCATAAATTCAATCACATATGCTGGGACCAAAAATAGTTCGATTGAACCTAATACAAATTAGTACAAATATGCACATAAAAAAGTTATAGCCCCTTGAAGTTAGAAAATAAAAATCGATTTTTTCCAATGTATTGAAAACTATTAGATATTTTTGTTGAATATGGACATGTGGCATTATTATCGCAGAAACATCTTTAAAAAAATAAATAAAAGTGAGATTTGTGCACCCATTAAAATTTTATGGGGATTTTGTTCCCTTAAAACCCCTCACAAATATTTGTGGACGTTCCAGTTAAATTATGATTGTGGTACCATTAGTTAAACAAAATGTTTTTAAAATTTTTTTATCTCTTTGTAATTTTTCGATAAGTCAGTTTTTATCGAGATATTTGGAACATTGTATTACCAGATTTACAAACTTACTGTGAATTTAAATTTTTTAGGTATATTTAGGTATATTAATATCTCGATAAAAAATCGTTTATCGAAAAAGTACTAAGAGGCAAAAAAGTTTTAAACACGTAGTGTTTAACTAATGGTACCACAATAATAATTTAATTGGAACGTACACAAACATTTGAGGCGTTTAAGGGAACAAAACCCTCATAAAATTTGTATGTAAACATATTAAAAAGAAGCTGCATCTCGATAAAAACTGCTTTATCGAAAAAATAGTAAGAGGCAGAACAGATTTAAAACCATTGTGTTTAACTAACGGTACCGCAGTAATAATTTAATTGAAACGTACACAAAAGTCTGGGGGGGTTTCAGGGAAAAAAACCCCATAAAATTTTTATAGGGTGTACAAATTTCACTGTTATTATTTTTTTAATCTCTAATCTTTAAATCTCTAATCTTTAAATCTCTAATAGTTTTCGATATATTGGAAAAAATTGATTTTCATTTTGTAACTTCATAGGGCTGTAACTTTTTTTGTGTACATATTTGTACTAAGGTAAGTTGGGTTCAGTCGAACTATTTTTGGTCTCAGAATATGTGGTTTAATTTATGACCTGCGTTTTGTTACACCCTGTATATATAAAAATAAATTGAGAAAAATCGTAAAATACTTACCAATTTGTACATATTAAAAGCACACCACATGTAGCACTAAAAAGGAAAATAAAAATGAGACAAAATTAAAATTATTTTGTATTTCTACATAAAAATAACACTATATTTTTTATTTTAGCAATAAAATATGTTCATAACTACCAAAATTCTAGTTAAGTTCAAAAAAATAATTTAAAACATATATAAAAGATAGAAAAATTAATAAATATTGACACACCAAAAAAGTTAAATAAAAAATAAAAAAGTTAAAATTATAAAACATCACATTATATGCAGGATGGAGTTTAAACATCTAGGCATCAGACTATCTACCTACGGGAAGCTCGCGTCAGAAGTGGAAGATCAAGTGAATAGAGCAAACAGAGCCGGCAGGTTGCCTAAATCAGTACGAAGAAATAAATATATCGTGAAAGAAATGAAAGGCATAATATTCAAAACAGTTATCAGAACTATTATAATGACATACTCGGCAGAAGAACGACCTGACACAGACAGAGCAAAAAGAATGCTAGAAACAGCAGAGATGAAAATCACTAGAAAAGAATAATGGTAAGACTATGGGACAGAGCTATAAGTAGAGATATATGCCGTGGGAACAACAGATATGAATGGACACACCTAAGGGAGGCTTACATCCTACGATGGATGGAATAGCAGTTGATGATGATTATGATGATGATATGCCGTAGGTGCAAGGTGGCGAACATCCAGGAGAGAAGAGTAGAATCGAACGATCAGAACTATTAGTGGCAACAAATAGAGTACTAAAAACGACGAGAGACGATTCCCAATTAGTCCAGAGAAATAAGTTTTTTGTCGGGACACTTGCGCAGCCAGGTTGCAAATGGATTTTTTGGGTACTATATACCTAATACATTATAAATACAAAAATGCCCGTCACAGTTCGGGCGAGAAACTTAGTTATTAACAAATAAGGGTCAAAAATGGTAGTTTTTTCGTTTAAATCGCTACAGGTACAAACAGGGTAATTATGTATATTATTTAGAGTATTTGTATTTTAGTAGATCAGCCAAGGTTTAAAATGGTACTTTTTGAATTTTGGTCCGATCATTTTTTGCTTCGGAAATTGCAATATAAAACTTAAATTTCAATAATAAAAAATGTTCTATAACTTTTGCAAAAATGATCTTAAGACTTTCATATTGCACGAAAAGTTGAGTCAGACATTCCATATAATTCACAAAAAATTTTAAGACGATTCGTCAATTCGTTTAAATTTTATTCAATTTGTTTAGCAAAGAGCTTTTTTTGCAATATTATTGTTCAAAAAATAATAATGACAAAGCAATTCTGTGGAAACCACATGCAAGAAAAATAGTTATGTTTTCAAAGTTTTGAAAAAAATCATTAATAATTCGTTATTATCACTCCGAAAAAAGTTTAGGAAAATAGAGTCATTTTTGGCTTATAAGTAATTTGAATAGCTTTGTTAATATTCACTATAGAGTAAATCTACTTTAGGATTTCAAAAGCTGGTATTTTTACACGAATTTTCAGAAAAAACTTTTTGCCTAGGTTAACTAGGCTCAAGGTTAGCCACTTTTATTATTTAATTCGCAGTTACTTCTATATACATCAAATTATCCTGTAATAGTGTTAGTTACCATACTACTCCGAAACGGCTTGGCCGATTTTTATGAAATTTTACACGTATATCCTATAGGAAGGAGAAGAGGTTTTAACCTATTTTTTATACCCGCAAGTTATAAGGGCGGCTGCCCCTGACATTTTTTTTTTATTTTTTTGGACAAAATTATTGACCTTAATTTTATATGATGTAGAATTAAAACATACATTCAATCCTTAATTTTCACTCTTTTATCACCAACACATATTTGTTAATAGCCATCTATATATTTATATCTATAAAATTCTCCTGTCACAGTGTTAGTTTCCATACTACTCCGAGACCGCTTGACTGATTTTTATGAAATTATATATGTATATTCGGTATGTCTTAGAATCGGTCGTAATCTATTTTTCATATCGCTGAGTGATAAGGGGAGTTCCCCTAACATTTTGTAATGTTAGGTGGGGATGTGTGTACATAACGTACCCTATAAGACTACGAGTACATCTCCTTCTTCTTCTTCAGCCTTCAGTAATCCAACTTTGGACATAGGCCTCCCCCAATTCAATCCAGTGTTGACTATTTTGCGCCACCTGTTTCCAGTTGTGTCCTTTGAACTTCTTTATGTCATCGGCCCATCTCATTTGTGGCCTTCCTCTACTTCTTCTTCCTAACCACGCTCTCCATTGTTGTATTTCGTGATTCCACCTTCTATCCTTCAGTCGGGCATTGTGTCCTGCGAAGCTCCATTTTAATTTGGCAGCATGTTCTCCTGCGTCTTTTACTTTGGTTTTGCTTCTAATCCATGTATTTGTTTTTTTGTCTATGAGCCTCACACCGAGCATTGATCTTTCAATCGCTATCTGTGCCTTTACTATTTTATCCATATTAGCCTGGGTGAGTGTCCACGTCTGTGAACCATACGTAAGTATAGGGAGGATACACTGATCTTAAACTCTGGTTCTCAAATACTGTTCTATTTACGATTTTTATTGTTCTCTACGAGTACATACAAATTAAAAAAATTATGATCAAAATTTATCAACAAGCTCCGGCGATATTAATCGCAGCATATGTTTGCATAATCAGTTTAATTTTTGAGTGCACGGATTTTATTAATTCCCCTCCAACGACCACGAATTAATTCCGTTCGGAGCCATTTTTAAAACTTTATTAACCACTCTGTTGAGGTTCAAAATTTACTCAAAAACGTCAAACTACTGTCAAAGTGTAAAGACGCATTTCAAAGTTCCTCTCGAAAATTTAAATTTATTAGCAGTTTTTATTAGTTAAATCCGTTAAATTTTCTTTTTTAGTTTCGTTAATTTAGTTATAGTTTAAGTTTTATATAAATATAAGTCAGTTTTAGCGTTCGAAGCGATTAAATCTTCATGAGCGGACACGGTGACGGTGACCCTCCCGATCCCGGAGAGGACGAATTTTACAAGTTTAGAGAAGAAAACAGAATAATAATATGGAAATAACAGCGGTTTCAGGTATCGATACTATTAATAAAAATGTCAATAGCAGCTCAAACGTAAGTAAAAATCAACTTCATATTTCGTCAAACTCGTCCCAATTAAATACAAATGACATTAGAACTACCTATAAATATTTACAAACTGACACAGGTCCTTTTGAAGTAATAATTGAAAATAAAAGTGATTTACGTTTAAATGCGATTAGGGTTGGTGACATAATATTAAAAAATTGGCCGGAACTGGATAATAAAATAAAAAGAATTGATTTGGCAGCAAAACATCGAGTAAAAGTAGATTTTGGAGAGTCAAAATGGGCCAATTTTTTAGTAGATCAAAATAAATCAAAAAATTTTACTGAAAATAAACTTGAGGCTTATGTACCTAAATTTATGATTCATCGTCAGGGTATTTTAAGGGATATTGATAAAGACATTTCAGATGAGGAGTTAAAAAATAAAATTAAAGCCTATGACTACCACTGTAAATTTACAGTAGTAGAAGTCAAAAGATTAAAAAGGAAAATTGTTGAGAATAATACTACGGTATATGTTCCAACTAAAAGTATTATTGTGACTTTTAGGGCACAAAGTTTACCTAAGTATGTAGTTATTAATAAGGTATTAATTACGGTCGAACTATTTGTACAGAAAGTAATTTTGTGTTTTAATTGCCATCATTACGGACACGTAGGTGGACAGTGTCGTGGTAAGTCTAGATGTTTCAAATGGCACGGTGAACATTTATCCTCCAAATGCACGGAAAACCCAAACAATAAATGCCTTCAGTGCAAAGGAGATCATTTAATTACAAATTTTCAGCTGTGTCCTGAGTATCTCAGGCAAAAAACTATTAAAGATATTATGTCTCAAAAAAATTTAACATACAATGACGCAATTAAATTAATCCCCAATAGAACATATGCAAATGCAACTACTAGTGATAATAAAACATTAAATCCTCAATTTCCCATAGAATTAGCGTCTCAAAAAGCTTTTCCAATCCTTTCCAATCAAGCTGCTCTTCCATATTCTTCAGGTTTTTGGTAGTCTAGCCCCATAAATTCCCATAAATACACTATATAGAAATCCAACGAAAAGGGCCAGGCCTCAAACACGAAAAGGGCCAGGCCTCAAACACCTGATCCTTGTATTAATGAAGCAATCAAAATAACTAAACCATTGAAATCGCTAGGTTACAAGGGGGTATTTTAAGTCAAGAATCTTACCGAGAGAATATTATTAAAACGAATGAAATGTCAGAAACAGAAACGATAACATTAGTATTTGAATTAGTTATGGATATATTAAAGTCTTTAAATAGGGATAATATTTTAAATGTTCAACAGTTTGAAGTGTTAATATTATTAAGGACAGACTCAATAAAGAGGGATTAAGCTCGCAGACATGAACAAAACGTTTTCTATTACACAATGGAACTGCCGATAGGCAGTTTCAAATAAATGTAATTTGGAGTATTTACTTCATGAATATAAAATCAATATAGGTCTTCTTTCGGAGACTTGATTTAAACCAAATATTTATTATAATTTCGTAGGTTATAATTGTTCGCGTTTAGATAGAGAAGATGGAAAAGCTGGTGTAGCAATTTTAATTAAGGATGAAATTAGTTTTTCTGAAATAGATTTACCTCAAATGGAAAAGATTATGGCTAGGTGTGTATGTGTTCTGATTGGTCAATGGAAGTTTATCTTGTTTCAGTTTACATAAAACCGTTGAGTAGAGTTTCACTGAAACAATTTCTTAATTTTTTTAATAGCATACCAAAACCATGTATAATTGGTGGGGATTTTATTTCCCATCATTCGGCTTTTGGATCAGATCTAGAAAATTTTGAAGGAAGAAACTTGTTAGAAGCAATAAACTCATTAAATCTTGTATTTTTAAACACAGGGGAACGAACCCTTGTTACTAGACCAGGCCAAAGAAAATGTGCTATTGATATTACTATATGCTCTCAAAATATCAGTCAATTATTTCAGTGGGAGGTACTTCAAGATCCCCATGGCCCTAACCATTTGCCAATACTCATGAGATGTCAACTTAGAGGAACGCCACCACCAACAAAAAGTCATAAAATATGGAAAATTAACAAGGCAGACTGGAGAAAATTTAGCACTTTGTTATATGAAAAATCATTGAATGTTATTGACGATAGTTATGACAAATTATTAGAAGATATGAACGAAGCAGCTACCGTAGCTATACCAAAAAGAGTGCAAATAAACGAAATACTTGGGAAAAATGCAAACCATGGTGGAATAATGACTGCCAAGATGCAGTACCGAAACGCAAGCAGTTATTTAATAAATATAAAGAGAATCCAAATTTGGATAATCTTAATAAGTATTAAAATCAAGATGCGATCCTTAAAGGAATTACAAATGAAGCAAAAAGAGCTAGTTTGAATTACAAATGAAGCAAAAATCAAATTGTGAAAGTTTGAACAAAAATACTCCAATGAAAGATGTTTGGGCTAAATTAAACAGATTCAAAAACAGGAAACAAGCAAATAGACATCAAATAGAGTGGGGAGACTGGACAGAATATTTTCATAGTAAAATCTGTCCGAATTGGGTTAACGAAAAACCAAGAGAGTTCAAAAATTATTATACAAAAATGATCACATGCTAAATAAACCTTTCACAATGAACAAATTACAACAAGCTTGTAAGAAAAGAAATAATACGTCTCCCGGAATAGACAACATCCATTACCCAATGATTGCTGAGATTCCAGTTATAACTAAGCAGCGCTTATTAGGCATTTTTAACAGTATATATATACAAACAAGTCGAACATACCAGACGATTGGAAAAAATATTTAATAGTACCTATTCTTAAACCTAATAAACCTAGAGATTATGCAGACTCCTACAGACCTATTGCATTGGGGTCTTGTATAATGAAAACGTACGAACGACTTATTAAAAACACGTTAGAACACTGGCTGGAGAAAAATCAGTTATTATCAGCAGTCCAATACGCATTTAGAAGAGGACGTTCAACTCAAGAAGTTACAACATCATTTGTTACTGATGTACAATTAGCATTTACTCGTAACAACTCAATCTCCTGCCTATTTTTACACATCAAGAGAGCATACGATGTAGTTAATCTAGACATATTGACAGATAAATTATACGCTATAGGAATTCCAGAAGGGGTTATTGCGAACTTAATGAAGTTATACCGTGATAGAAAAGTGTATTTAAATATAAATGGAGTGATAGGTACGCCCAAATCAACACCAATTGGATTGCCTCAAGGAAGTATTTCAAGTCCATTATTATTTATTCTGTACACTGCTGATGTTACTAGTTCTATTACCGAAGAAACTAGAATACTTCAGTACGCAGACGACTTTTGCATTTATACGGAAAAGAAGTCGATCGAAGCTTCAATCAATTCATTAGAAAACGCCACAGAAAGAATTGCCGAATGGTCACAAAGAAATGGATTCAGCATCTCTGAAGATAAATCAGTCATGTGTTCATTTACGAGAAGACGTTATCAAGCACCAAACCAAATTAATATAGGACCTTTCACATTCCCATATAAAACATCTGTTAAATACCTTGGCATAATTTTAAATCAAAAGCTCTCTTGGAAAGGACATATTCATCATTTGTCAAAAAAATGTGAAAACGCAATAAATGTACTAAGCGCTTTTAGCCACACAAAGTGGGGAGCCGATCCAAATATATCATTATTCTTCTATAGAGCACTAATACGTTCAGTGATTGACTATGTTTGTATTTTATATGGAAATGCAAATTTAACTCAATTGGCGATATTGGAAAAAATAAAAAATAAGTGTTTACGACTTTGTCTTGTATGTATACAAAGCACACCAACACATATTTTAGAAATCGAAGCAGCAGAGCCTCCTTTGCATCTTAGACGGCAATTTTTGTCTGATGTTTTTATATCAAAACTCCTAGCACAGAATAGATCTGAGAAAATACAAAACCTCAATTCAAAAATAGATAGTCCCTTCTGGCGACGTAAAAATCATCCCAAAGTAATAAGCAGTTATCAGCTATTAATCCAATTTAATAGCGAGGTTTACAGAAATGACATCCTTCCCTTTTATAATTGTGATTATAACCTATTAGAACTACAAATTCCTTATTATTATCTTAATATTGAACCACATGTTAATCAATTTAACATAAATACGTTTGTTGAGCAAACAATTCTGAAAAGATGGCCGGAGTCCGATTGTATTTATACAGATGGATCCAAATTCGCTGAGTCTACTGGATGCGCCTTTTACCATGAGCCTGAGCTCATCGCATTTCTTCAAGCTTTGAGGTATATTAATATCCATCACAAGAATAAGTTTATTATATTAACAGATAGCAAAAGTTCGGTAGACACAATAGTACAAACTAAATTATCAAGCACTTCATCAGTAGTAATTATAAAAATTTTAGAAACAATCCAGTTACTTACGAATACAGGTAAACAAATTTTTTTGGTTTGGATTAGGGGTCATTATGGAATTAACGGAAATGAAATAGTGGATAGACTTGCCAAGGATGCTACTACAACAGGGGAAACGATAGAAGAACCATTAATGCCAGTCACTGATCTAAGACAATGGTTTAAGAAAAAACAAATGGAGCAATGGCAACTGGAATATGATATCTCTCTTAAAGGTATACGATTTCATGATATCCAACCAAAAATTTATAGAAAACCGTGGTTTAACGACATTACAAATCGGCAATTCATTAAAACCTTAAATAGAGCAAGGAACAAACATGGTTTATATCCAGTTCACAAAAATAAACTAGGGTTGGCCACTTCTCAAAACTGCACTTGCGGGGAGTTGGGTACATTAGAGCATGTGATTTTCGATTGCGCAAACTTCCAGATGATGAATCAACAGTTATATAAGAATCTACAAACAGTAGGAGTTACTCTCCCCACCAATTTAAATTCCATTTTATGTACACGAAATATAAATTTGTATAAAATTGTTTATAACCACTTAAAAAATATGAAAATTGATATTTAAAAAAAATATATAAAAAAAATTCACAAAAAAATATATATATAAAAAAAACAAAAAAAAGAAAAAAAATAAAAAAAAGAAATAAATATTAAAAAACAATAAAAAAATCAAAATAAAAAAAGCAAAAAAAAATCACAAAGAAGGCCTAAACCTCCGCGAGGTTGAATCGGGTTTAGGTCTTAGCGCTGAGAAAAAAATTTTTTAATATCAATTAGTGGTTTAGTATAAGTATTTAATAAAGTAATAGTGTTTAATATTAGTATGTATTTTTAATGTAATTATAATGTATGTAATATATGTTTGTAATTAAAATATAATGTATATCAGTTAAAATTAGGAAATTGTGTCTATGAAAATAAAAAAAATTTGAGCTGGCCAATGGGTTCAAACCAAGGTCATAAATCTAAACACACACACACACACACACACACACACACATCAAAATTTACTCAAACTTTTACACATAAACTATATATCTTCAACTTCAAAATAGCTCGAGTTAGGTTGCTTAATTGTTATAATCAAAGTAGCCGTCAATTAAATAAAAAAATGGCTAACTTTGACCTTAATTAACCTAGGCGAAAAATTTTTCTTTGAAAATTCGTATAAAAATACCAGTTTTTCAAATCGCAGTGTAGTTTTAGCCTACGGTCAATATTAACAAAGTTATTCAAATTGTTTATAAGCCAAAAATGAATCTATTTTAGTAAAATATTTTCTGGGTGATAAAAATAACTTTTTAATGATTTTTTTAAATGTCTTGAAAATATGACTATTGTTCTTTCATATTGTTTTCACAGAATTGCTATATCATTATCATTTTCTGAACAATAACATTGCGAAAAAAAGCTCTTTGCGATAAATAAATTGAATAAAATTTAAACAATTGACAAATCGTCTTCAAATTTTTTGTGCATTGTGCGGACTGTTTGTCTCAACTTTTCGTGCAATACAAAAGTCTTAAATTTATTTTCACAAAAGTTATAGCATTTTTTTTTTCGAAATTTTAGTTTTATTTTGCAATATTCGAAGCAACAAATGATCGGACGAAAATTCAAAAAGCGCTATTTTAAACCTTGGCTCATCTACTAAAAGAAGAATATTATAAATAAGATATTTAAACACCCTATTTTTACCTGTAGCGATTTAAACGAAAAAACTCCCATTTTGACCCTTATTTGTTAATAACTAAATTTCTCGTCCAAACTGTGACGGGCATTTTTGTATTTATAATGTATTAGGTATATAGTACCCAAAAAACCCATTTGAATGAAACCTGGCTGCTCAAGTGTCCCGAACATGGTATATTTTTGCCTTATTTCCCTGGTGTAAATAGGGAAACGATTAGTGGGAACACCCCGAAAACGGTGGTATCACAACTTACTGGAGCCACATTGATAAACAGACAGTCATTTCTACGCAATAAGAAGAAGAAATCTGAAATCAAATCTAAAGTATTTAGTATTTAGTGATTGACACAACATATGGACTGAGTGCATCGCAATATAAACTAAAATAAATGAAACCATTAGTGACAAAGTGGCCCTAAACAACATCGAACCGACTACATTAAGATACGTTGACCTGGGCAGGGTATATAAAAAAAGTATTATATAATTAATAAAAACAGTAAAATCCTTTATAAAAGGTATATATTTAAATACCTTAAATAAATATATACCTTTTATAAACGATTTTACTGTTTTCTGTATTACATGGTATACAGCCAACTACAGGAAAACTTTTTCCTTGTGGATTTTTATTATATAATTCTTGTAAAACATTTAATTATGATATTTACCATGGCAGAATGATCTATCTCCCAATCGCCATGATGCATTTTGTCGATTTCCTCTGAAATAAAAAAACAGTTTTTTGTCAGATCTTCTCAGACCCCTAAAACCTTCAAAATAATATAACATAATAATATATACATAATATAATATACAGCGTGGCTACTTAAGTTATATATATATGGAAAACTTTTTTATTATTAATTTTTCGAAAGAAAGATTCAACCACCAGATATCAAATCTTATCAATTATATGTCAAAAATTATTAATTTGCCTCAATCGTAAACTACTTTTATTTTGAATTAAAAACTATGACAATATAGTCCTGTCGCCATCGGGGGGGGGGAGGTACAACGACCTCCTTAATTCAGATGGACGTACCTAAGTTTTTTTATGTATTTTGACCCGTAGAACACGAATTTTTTGGGTAACAGTTGATCCGGATGTCGATAAGATTGTTATAAACAAAGAACTTGAGGAATTACATAACAGCGATTTTTCTCAAAACAAAACTTTTTTTAATATTTTTTGGGTGATTCTCAGCAAAAAATGTTCTTACAAGTTTTTCCGTAGGATTCATAGTTTTCGAGATAAACGCGGTTGAACTTTCAAAAAATCAAAAAAGTGCAATTTTTGAACGCGAATAACTTTTGATTAAAAAAAAATAGCAATTCTGCTTAATGCATTTAAAATTTCAAGTCAAGTTCTATCGGTTTTGATTATTTACATTGCTAAACATTATTTTTTATTATTTTTAAACAAAGCTATAAACACATATGGTAGGGGAGCAAAGTATGCTAAATGTGCAGTCACTCGAGCGTTATGGGGACCTATTGGGTTGTGAAGAGTAGGTCCTAAAACCAAAAAAATTTAAGTAAAGTTTTCCATTTTAGTGGGCGCTTGCCATTTTTTAATATAATTTTCCATTTCCAACAATCGTTTTTCCGATTATAACGCCATCTATCCATAATTCGAAAAAATGTTTCGAATAAAAGTTACTTATTTTTACGTAAGGAATCCAAATCTGCAATAAAAATGGGGGCTCCTATTTAAGATTTTAAAGTAACCCCCCACCCCACCTCCGTGGGGGGTCGTGTTTAGTGCCATTTGATAGATTTTCAAAAATATTGAATAATTGTATTTTACAGTTTTTCGATCTGATGTTCATTTCGCGAAATATCGCGGGATTCGTATTTAAAATATTAAATTTACCCCCCACCCGTATCCGTGGGAAGTCATATTTGGTATCATCCGATAGATTTTTAAAAAATATTGAGCACATATTTTTTAGTTTTTCGATGTGTCATTCATTTCGCGAAATATTCGCTTTTTTCTTGTGAAATTTTGGGACTCCCCGATTTCCTTACGCCAGTCTCAAATCGTCCCCCCGTGTGAAGGCGGGCCGCTCAAGTAGAATACTTCCACAGCTTCCCCTGCTCATCGTAAAAGGCGACAAATTGGAGCAGCTGACCGCTATCCTTCAACCCAGCTCCTAACCTGTCCCTGTGTGATAGTTATTACCCCCCAACTATCATATGACACCCACCCCTACCATCAAACACGTCCTGACACCAGTGGAGGAAACCACTGAAAACAAACGGATATGCATAGGGATTGCGGCTATGCACCATCCTAGTATACCGCCACCCCAACCTCAAGGTGTAACACCATCGTGCCGAAGGGGTGCATGGCCCAGGGTAACATAGTGGGCTACAAGCGATGCCTAAGGGAGATGGCGAACCCGAGGGGAAAACAGCCTTGGCGGGGCAAGGGCGCACTGCCTCACTGGACAGATCAACACGACCCAACTCGTGGGAAGGAAGATGGGACAAAAAAAGAAAAACAAAAAAGGCGGAAGAGAGAGCAGCGGGGGCGAAAAAGAAAACAGAAGAGGCGGGGAAAAAGAAAGGGACGAGAATCAAGGGAAGAAAAGATGGAGAAGAGAAGTGGAAGAAAAGGAAGACCCCGGATCTAGAACCAGCGCAAACAGAAGCAAGGGAAAAGAAAGAGAAGATAAGAGGGAAACAAGGGAAGTAAGAGAGGAACTGCAAACCAAGAGAGAAGAAGAAAGAAAGAGAATAGGAAGAGAAAAAGAGGGAGAAGAGAACAGACAGAGAGACGAAAAAAATAAAGCGAAGAGTCAAAGAAAAGAAAACGCAAGGGAAAAAGAAGGGGAAGCGAGCAGCTCTGACAGCAGTTCCGATGATTAATCGGAGGAAGAGGAGCAAACACCCAACTGTAATGCAAGAACAAAGTTGGAACGTCTCCAGGATAGGGTAGCGGCCCTTGAAAAACTCATGGTTGAGGTGCCAAATACAAGGGTTGCCATAAAGCAGGAGGTCGACAACCTGAGAAACCGGTTGTTCGATTATACCGAGGAACTGGAGGAAAGCAAGAAGAAAGAAGAGGTTCCAAGGAAGACCGTTTGCACGACATCCAGAGGTGTGCAGACGAACATGGAGCCCTTGAAAGTCAAGAAAATGGCGACAATGGGTGTTCAAGTGGATCTAGAGAACCCAGAAGCCATTAAAAGGAGGGTGGACGCCATCACGGAAAAAATGGCAATATGCGAGTACGAGGAAATAACAGAGTTCTTAAATGAGGACTGGCCGGAGGAAGTCTTCCAAAGAACTGAAGTGAAAGAGGGGGACATCTCTGATATAGCAGCAGACGTGGCAGTATTTGTTACCAACAACGACGAGGACAAAAAAGCCATGGAAACGGTGAAAGGTATGTTTCCTGACCTAACAGGTGTTCCAGCGGAGGTGGATGAGGATGGAGGCCTGGGAACTGTGATAGTCACGATGTCTGATCATGTAGATGGAACATGGATTGACAAGGAGAAATATGGATTCAAACTTCTCCCAAACAAGAAGGAAGAACGGTGAAGTTCCTCAAGACATGCAGGAAACTGGTACAGAAGATGGAGGAGCTAGGAAGAGAAAGAGTGGGAATCCACACGCCAACATTACTAGGAGTTGAGACATCGAGGAGAATCCTCGAGTGGGCAGCAAGAGGAAGGGGTGTGACGATCACGCTCCTAGGCAAAAAATCCAGAAGAGGGTGGGCAAACATTAACACCAAGCCCAGAGAACAATGTGGAGTAGTACTTATCAGCAAAAATAAGGAAAAATCATTTGCGGACCTTATGACAGAAGTGAAAAGTAACCTCACGGGAAGAAAATCCATCGACATAAAAAGGATCAGACAGAGGAGAAATCAAGGAATATCACTGGAACTAGGAGGAGGAAGGGAAATGGCGGAGGAAGTAAAGAAACTCCTCTCTGGTAGCACATGTGTGTCGAGAGCAGTGGCAAAAGAAGAGAAGAATCTTGATGCAAGAAATCCCACCCAACACAACGGAGGATGTGATCCAAAAGGCCACAGAGGAAGCAGCAGGTAAAGAGCGGGCATGTGACATAGTAAAAACCTGGACCGAGACACGGGGTGGAGAAAGAGGGATGATGAGTGCCGTGATGGATGTGGACGAAGACGCGGCCGAAAAGATCCCAAGAATGAGACGAATTAGGGTAGAGTATACCTCCTGTCGGGTCATAGAAGCAAGGACAGAAATACCAAGATGATTGAGATGCCTAGCCTTTGGACACATACTCTGGGCTAATTAGCAAAATTCATGGAAAAGTTATTTACCAGCAATTTTATTGCTGGAATCGAATTAAAAGATCCTGTATATTAATAATATAGGTATGCAAAGTCCGCAGATAGTGTGCTACTTTTTTTATAAACAAAATGGCGCCGACAAATCGTATTTTTTTCAATTATTGCTCTATAACTCCGAAGATTTTAACTTTACAACAAAAACATCCAAATAAAAATTCACCGCAATTAAATTCTGCATAGAGATATGTTTTTCACGATTTGCTCCGACGAAAATTTTCCTCGGAAAATGCGGGTTTTCCTAACAAAAACTTTAATTTTCAAATAAAGTGTAGGTAAGTAATTATTAATTAATAATTAAATAACTTAGTGACATCAAAGCTTTCTTGATATAGATTGTAATTCTAGAAGCCGGTGAAAATTAAACGAATATTTTAGCAACAATTCAATTGTTAATTAACAATTTACGATCGCAATAATAACCAAAATAATCATGATACATTCATCAAACTTATAAAGATTATAAAGATGAGATGCTTATTTAATATTTTATTGACAAAATAAAAATTTTTCTTTTTTTTTGCATAATCTTTAAATTTTGAAAAAAAATGTTTGTAATACGTTGGTCTAATTAGTAAAGTACAAAGAAAAGTTATTTACCAGCAATTTTATTGCTGGAATCGAATTATAAGATCCTATGTATTATTAATATAGGTATGCAAAGTCGGAAGATAGTGTGCTACTTTTTTTATAAACAAAATGGCGCCGACAAATCGTATTTTTTTCAATTATTGCTCTATAACTCCGAAGATTTTAACTTTACACCAAAAACACTCAAATAAAAATTCACCCCAATTTAATTCTACATAGAGACATGTTTTTCCCGATTTGCTCCGACGAAAATTTTCCTTGAAGAATGTGGGTTTTCCCAACAAAATCTGGAATTTTCAAATAAATTTTTTGGGCCAGTAATTATCTATTAATAATTATATAGCTTGGTGAAATAAAAGCTTTCTTAGTATAGATTATAAAGTCAGAAGCCGGTGAAAATGAAATGAATATTTTAGCAACAATTCAATTGTTAATTAACAATTTACAGTCGCAATAAAAACCAAAATAATCATGAGACATTGATCAAACTTAGAAAGATTATAAAGGTGTGATGCATATTTAATATTTTGTCGACAAAATATAAATTTTTCATTTTTTTGCATAATCTTTAAATGTTTAAAAAAAATTGTTATAAACAAATTAATATTTCTCAGAAATTGTTTATTATATTCTAATTTTAAAAAATACTTAAAATGCGTATTTCATAGGTCTTGAAAATGAATGCTTTAAAAAATTTTTCAACCATTTTCAAGATCCGACAGCTGAGAGTACTTCAAACGAACGTGGGAACGGCAAGATTAGCACATGATCTCGCTGAGGCTGTCGCCGTAGAAAAGAATATCGACGTGCTGGTGACGGCGGAGCCAAACCCAACAGAGGCTACGAAAAGAGGATGGTTCGTGGATACGACTGGAAGGGCCGCTGTACGAATCTACAATAGAAAGCTGCGAGTGTATGAAATTAAACCGAAAGAAGAATACGTGATCGTCCGGATGGAGAAGATGCAGCTGGTCTGCTGTTATGTTACTCCAAACATAACAGTTTTTTTTTTAATGTTTATTAGGCAATCTGTTATAACATATAACAATAGGCACATTTTATCTGAGAAATAATGACATGTAGGGATTGTGACCAACGCCACACATCTCTATAGAGATAATATTAAATTACTCTATTACATATAATAACTTAGCTACTGTAACAATATTAATGTCTGTGCGGTAAACCTAATGGTGTTTGTCTCTTTAACCGTTTTGTTTCCTGACTGTTGTCTAACAAATTAATTGCAAGCACATTCGCGTGGCTTTCAAGATGTACGATGTATTTTGCACTTAGCTCCACTATCACTTCACTGACGGTTTTGGTTTCCAGATCATTGTAAATATCCCAGTTAGTAACAAACCACGGAGCATCGATTATTGAACGTAACACCTTGGACTGGAATCTCTCAATTATGGATACATTCGACTTGGATGCTGTTCCCCAGAGCTGCAGACCATATGCCCAGACTGATTTGAATATTGTGTTGTAGACTAGCAGTTTATTTCTTATCGTGAGCTTAGACTTACGCCCTAGAAGCCAATAATGCTTACTAAATTTTATGCCCAGTTGTTTCCGTTTGTTCCATATATGGGTTCTCCAGGTTAATCCCCTGTCCAAGTGCATGCCCAGATATTTTACAGAGGTAACTGAGGGAATTACCTTATTATTTATTGTTACTGTAGGTGATTCACCGTGACATTTTGTAAAAACAATATGGTTTGATTTTTGTTCATTCAATTTAATTCTCCAATTTTGTGCCCATGTATTTATTTGATTTAATACTCTCTGGAGTTTTGCAGCAGCTTCGACGGGATTTTTGTGTACTGCTAGGATTGCAGTATCGCCTGCAAAGGTGGTGGTCGTTATATCACGATTTGTGGGTAAGTCGGCTGTGTAAATCAGATACAGTTGTGGTCCCAGAACACTTCCTTGCGGTATCCCTGATCTGATGGGATATAGTTTTGTATAGGCTGACTCAAACTTCACTCGAAAGTATCTTTCTGATAAATACGACTTAAGGAGTGTATATAGTTCCTCTGGTACGTTCTTTTTCAGTTTATACAACAGTCCTTGATGCCAAACTTTATCAAAAGCCTGGCTAACATCGAGGAATGCTGCTGAACAGTAACTTTTTTCTTCAAATGTTTTATTTATAACGTTGACCACTCTGTGAACTTGTTCAACGGTGCCATGCTCTTTCCTAAAGCCAAATTGGTTGTCGGGTATCATATTTCTGTCTGTTAGTATTTGTAGAAGTCTTTTTTCTATTATTTTTTCCACTATCTTAGACATAACTGGCATTAAACTAATTGGTCGATATGAAGTGGGCTCATTTGGAGGTTTTCCTGATTTTTGTATAAGGATAATTTCCGCAATTTTCCATTGCATTGGGAAGTGTTTTAGCCTTAGTACCGCATTACACAATTGAGTCAGCATTTTAATTGCTTTGGTAGGTGGATTTTTAATTACCTCACCTGTGATTAAGTCAGCCAGGTGCTTTCTTTTTTATTAGATTATTGTTGATTATGTTTTGAACTTTTTTGGGTGAAGCGTGTAGTGTGTTTTCTCCTGTCGGGGTTTGGTTCTGTAGGAAGTTGAAGATTTCTTGATCGTTATTTGTTGCAGCAGCTGGTATAGGTTTGAAAACTTCTTCTAGGTATTCGCCGAAAGTTTCTGCCTTTTCATTGTTTGTTCTGGCCCATGTTCCGTTGGATTTTCTAATTGGTGGGATATGACGATGTTGCTGTTTTAATTTTTTTGTAGCCTTCCATAGCGCATAATCGCTGGCATCTGACGGCGTTAAATTTTCTAGGTATTCTTGAACGCTGTTATTTTTTAGTTGTTTTAGTAGTTCCTTTAATTGTCGTGCTGCTCTATTGAGCCTTAACTTGTCATCTGGATGTCTAGTTTGCTTCCAAGTTCTACTCAGATACCTTTTTTCAATTATTTTTCTCTGACATTTATTGGACAATTCATTTTTTGTTTTGCTTTTGTTGGTGGAGGTGTTGATTTCCATGCAGCTTCCTGAATCGTTGTTGTGTAATTTTGGATTTCTTTTTCTAGTTCTTCTGGTGACTTTAGTGATACGTTTAGTTCAATATTTGCTTCAACCTTTTCTCTGAAAGCTTGCCAGTTGGTTTTGTAATTGTGCAACTTGGGCAGAGGCTCTTTTTCTTTAATTCCTGAATGTACAGTTGCTACTACAGGAGTATGATCAGACTCTATATCAAAATTTGATTCGATACTTAGATATTCACTTGAGAACCCTTTTGTAACAAAGAAATCTAAACAGTCGGGAACATTCTGCGGGTCTGATGGCCAGTATGTAGGTTGATACGTAGACAAATGGTCCAAGTGTTGTTCTGATATGATTTGATGTAGTACCCTGCCTCTTCCAGGAGCGCACAGTCTTGAACCCCAACTATTATGTTTGGCGTTATAGTCTCCACCTGCCAGGAAACGGTTACCAAGTTGGTTAAAGAGATTACTTAAAGAATTTTTGTTAGCTCTATAATTTGGTGGGCAGTATACAGCAGCTATCGAGATTGGTCCGATCCAATCTTCTATTTCAATGGAGACTGCTTGTAGATCTGGTTGTTCAATCTTGTGTAAAATATGGTGTTTTATACCCTTTCTAATGATTATAGCTGCTCCAGCACTGGCTCTTCTTGCTGCGTCTGGATGGGCAGCATTGTACATTAAATAGTTGGATATTCTAAAACTATTTTCTGATGTTGTGAGATTCAGATATTAGAACTATATCTAGATTGTGAAATTTTAAAAATGCCTCAATTTCATTCTTCCGATTTATGACCCCATTGGCGTTCCATAAAGCTATTTTAAATATTTGAGCCGTTAATTGTTGGATTTAGTGTTTTGCTGTACTAGATCTCTCAAATGTCTTATTTCCTTGGTTAGTTCAAGGATTGCTTGCTGTTGCTTTTCTATTTGTTGTTGAAGTTGAACGTTTTGTTGCAAGAGATAATTATTTTGTTGTTGAAGAAACGTGGTGAATTGATTGTTTGTTGACTGCGGTAATAACTCTACCTTGTTTATATTTTGAACTTGATTTTGATTTGAAGCTGCTTGTGCATATGTTTTTACCTCTGCTGGAGCGTGTGAGCTGCTTATAGTGTTTTGTGATTCTTTTTCTTGTACTTTTGGTCTTGTCACTTGATTTTGTACAGCCACACCATTACTGGAGGGATATCTTCTATTTAAAATTTCAAGGTATACCTGACAACCTTTATAATTTGCAGGATGTGCTCCTCCACATAATGCACATTTTGCTGGATTGCCATCCTCTTTTTTCTTTTTGCAGGTACGGTAGTCGTGATACTCAGCACATTTCACGCAGCGAAATTGTTGAGTGCATTGGTTTCTTGTGTGTCCATAACCTTGGCATCGTTTACATTGCACTATAGTTTGCTTTTTGTGGGGTGTTTCGAATCTAACAACTGCATTTAACAGTTTTGAGATTTTAAAGATATCACCGTTATTTCGATTTCTCTCAATGTCAATAAAGAACAAGTTTTTGGGTGATTTTGTTTGTTTGTCATGGACATTCATTATTTGTTTTACCTTATGACCTTCTTCGGCGAATGCTGCTGTTATGTCTTTTGTGTCTGTGCTGTGGTGTATGTTACGTAAAACTACTCTGTACGATTTTTCTTCTGGTAGTTTATAGGTATGCCTGACGATTTTATTGTCGTCCAGCAGTTTTTTGATTGTTTTGTAATTGTCGATAGTAGTTGTCTGGATTTTTATTTTGTTTTCTGATAACAATTTGTAAGCAAAATCTGACGTAGATGAGCGAATTAATGTTAGAAGACCTGGTAAATTTGAGACTCCATATAGTATAAAAGGAGGAACTTTATCTATTTCCTTTTTGTTATTATTTCTTTGCTCTGTATCATCTTCATTTGATAGTGAAGAAAAACGATTTTGTGTGCTAATAGAATTTTCAACTTCACTTACCTTTAAGGATTTCTTTTTCATTTGTGGGCTGTTGCTACTTCTTCTTCGCTCCTTATATTCAATTTTTTGGAACTCATTTGGATGAAATACTTCATTATCTGAATTTTCTTGCTCCATTTTTTCGTTTTCTGACAGTGAGACATTTCTTATTTGGTTTTGATTACTTGTAGTTGGCTTTACTGCATCATAATAATAATGTATCTTCTGCTGAACTTTATTTTGGTGGCTTTGATCGGGAATGGCCTGTGTTGACATCGTGAATGGTGTACATTGTATTTGTTGTTGAGTGAGAAACATCCCCTGTTCGTAGTTATTATGAGCCGCATAATTTTGTGGTACCATTGAGATGGATTGATTTGCATCAAATGCAGTTGGATACTGAACATTTTGCGTGCCGTAAATGTTTGGGATGGGTTGCATTTGTATATATGGTGTCATTTCCCCTATATTCGTATTTTGATACATTTTTGGTTTAATAATTTATTCACCTAATTTATTAAGTTACCCCACTGATTAAAATAGTCATACCGATTATTGTGTTTAACTTTTTCACAGTATTAGGTATTAATTGTTATTTGTTTTGTTTCTTAACGATGGGTAATTAATAAATAAATAAATACGTTTATACGATCACTGATAACAGTGGGTGAGTATGAGAGGAAGATGGACGAGATCATGCAGGAAGTTAAGCACACAGAAGGAGAATGCGTAGTGCTGGGACACTTTAATGCAAAAGCAGCGGAGTGGGGATCTCCTATCACCGACACTCGCGGCAGGATACTGACCGACTGGGTGGGTACTCTGGATCTGGTAGTACTGAACACAGGTCTGGCGCCTACATTTGTTAGGAGAGGTACTGGTACGTACATCGACTATGGCGACACAAGGGATAGCGGCGAAAGCAAGAGGCTGGAAGGTTTTACCAGACTACACCGGAACGGAGCATCAGTACATCGGATTCTCGATAGTCGGGGCGGGAACTACTAACGCAGTCCGCGCGTTTGGTACGTCGGGAGGCGGATGCGGTGATGGAAATGACTGGAAAGTATATGAGGAGCTGATCAAATGGAGAGTTAGCATGATGCAGGGTCAATCACCGACAGTCGAAAACCTGGAGAGGGTAATTAAAGCAATGGAGGGAAGCAGGAGGGGTCGCCGAGATGTAAACAAGATGCCCTACTGGTGGAACGCTGACATCGAGACACAAAGAAATGAATGTATAGTCATGAGAAGAAGGCTAACGAGAGCAAGGGGCAGAGCAGGAGTCGATCCTGATGTCATCGAGGAGATCGAGGAGGAGTACCGCCTACGGAAGATGGAACTCTACAGGAAAATTCGTACAGAAAAAAGAAGGCACTGGAGAGAACTGTGTGAAAAACTGGATAAGGACGTCTGGGGTCAGGGATACAGAATCGCCATGAAAAAGTTCCATGCGTACCCCTCGTATGAAATGCCTATGGATAAGAAGCTCGAGGTAACACGAGAGCTCTTTCCCGCGGGCAGGTGGCATGGTGTACAGAGAGACGAGGAAGCTGAGCGGGCTGTACCCTTTACCATGGATATGAACTTGTCGAGGCATTGGGCGCACTCAGGACGCGCAGGTCCCCCGGTTTGGATCAGATATCACCTGAGGCGGTGAGGTGTCTAGGACGGGCGGAGCCCGCGTGGCTTCTGGAGCACATGAATGCACTGCTGGAAGCACAGACCTTTCCTGAGCCTTGGAGGACATCGAAGTTGGTACTGCTTCCCAAAGCTGGGGAAAAGTATCAACCCATCTGCTTTGTTCCGTGCGTCGGTAAGCTGTATGAAAGAATGCTGCGGGGACGTATCGATGGCATGATTGAGAGGTCGGGAGGTTTGTCCCCGAGGCAGTCTGGTTTCTGTAAAGGGAGAAGCACGATTGATGCAATCGTGAGTGTATTCGACGCATTGCGCAATAGAGGGGATGAACACCGTTGGGCCCCCCCTGTTGTTGTTCGATGTTAGGAATGCATTCAATACGCTGCAGTGGAACAATGTAAGAAGGCAATGGAGGAGAGAGAATGTCCTGGATACCTGATGAGCGTGGTAGCGGAATATCTGTCTGCAAGAAGAATTATGGTGGAGAAAGGTACGATCGTGGATGTGACGGCAGATGTTCCCCAGGGATCTGTCTTGGGCCCGACGCTATGGAATCTACCATGTGACGGGATTCTGAACTGTGAATATGGAGAGGTTACGTCTCCCTTCGCATTCGCAGACGATCTCGCTGTGCTGGTAGTGGCGCGGGACGAGCCAGATCTTAAATACCGGGTACGGAAAGCAGGAGGCGTCGTGAAGAAATGGATGACACAGCACGAACTGAAAATCGCGGCAGAGAAGACCGAGGCCATCATTGTGAAGGGGAAAAGGAACAGGCAAAGTGTGGAGCTACAATGTGCAGGAGCGTGTCTAACACCCAAGAAACACGTAAAGTACCTAGGAGTGACGTTGCACCAGAATGGAAAATGGGGGAGCACGTGCAGCTGGTGACCCGGAAGGTTGCAAACAGTGCGGCTGCGTTGGGGAAGGTGATGCCCAACATTGGAGGGCCCAAATCCGAAAGGAGGAGGGCTTTGCACGGTGTTGTGCAGTCGATCGTCCCCTATGTGGCACCAGTTTGGAGTGAGGCGGTAGGGATACGGGCCTACAGGGGGCTCATTACACGAGTGGACAGAACAAGTCTGCTGCGAGTAGCATGCGCCTATAGGACTGTGTCTGCCGCAGCCTTGTGGGCCATCACTGGATGTGGTCCGCTGCATGTGTTGGTAGTAGAAAGAAAAGAACTGTATGAGAGAAGAGACCTTGAGATTACTATGGCCGAGAGAAGACAGGAAAGAGAAAGGTCAATTGAAAGATGGCAGCAAGAATGGAACAACATGGAGCATGTGGCACAGTGGAAAAAGATGTTGCTTCCTAACTTGAAAGATTGGATGGACTGTGGTCAGAGGCGACTGGACTATTTCCTGACGCAGGTACTCACAGGGCACGGGTGTTTTAGAGCCTACCTCTCGAGGTTTGGAAAAGCTGACCACTGATGAATGTCTATACTGCAGACACCCGGACAATGTTACACATACGATGCTAGAGTGCAACAGATGGATAGTAGAAAGAAATAGAATGGAAAGAGAGACAGGTGTGAATTTTGTGACTGTGCGAGAAATGATCGAGAGAATGATTGAAAATAAAACTGGTTGGATTAGCATACACAACTATATCCGTGTAATGATCAAGAAGAAAGAAGAGGAGGAAAAACAGCTATACCAAGGATAGGGGTGAGAGGGAAATATATTGTGAGTAGAAGGCAGAAGGAATAAGTTTTGACGAGAGGCGAATAAGTGAGATATATTGTATGAGACAGACTGTGGGAAAGAAGCTCTAATAAAAAAAAAGCCCAATCTTGGGACCAAAAAAAGGGGGGAACGGGGAAAATGAAGGGCCTCCTTGCTTACAGTCTGTGGATAAATGAAGGTAAAGTGCTTCGGAAGCGATGTCGACCTTGCAGCGGCCATTCCGCTTTCGGAGCGCTGGATGACAGAGGAGGGTCTGGTTTAGCAGGTAGGCATTCGGCGTAGCCTCGGTGACGAGAGAGCGTTTTAAAGCACCTCGGGAACTATCGCTGGTACTACGAAGAATGAATCCTGCACTAAGGTCAGTCAGGCGGCGTTCTGGACTGAGGTGTCTTTTGAAGATTCCAGAACCCCCCTCTTTAAAGACGAAAAAAAAGTCTCCCGACTTTAAAGACGAAAAAAAAAGCCCGAAAATTTTTTTTTTTTTCGGCCCCCCCTTAACGAACTCCCCTGTATTAAGAGCCAATATATGGTAGAGGTACATCTGCAGGGTACCAGGTCTCTCCCCATATGATAATCTGACGCGCTCGAGTAACTGCAAAAATCCCCGCTTGGGCTCCCCTACCAATAGTGTTTCCCGTGCCCAATGCATGCGTTTTAATGTACGTAATCTAAGAAGAAATTGTCTGTATGCGCGCCTACTCGTTCGATTTATAATGAGAAATGTATTCAAAACATCATTCAAGGACTATGTGTTTATAGCTTTGTCTAACAATAAAAAGATTAATTTTTAGCAATGAAAATAATCAAAACCGATAGAATTTGACTTGAACTTTCAAATGCGGTAAGCAGAATTGCTATATTTTATTCTTCAATCAAAAGTTATTCGGGTTCAAAAATTGCAATTTTTCGATTTTTTGAAAGTTCAACCGCGTTTATGTCGAAAACTATGCATCCTACGAAAAAACTTGTAAGAACATTTTTTGCTTAGAATGACCCAAAAAATACAAAAATGTTTTGTTTTGCGAAAAAGCGCTGTTATGTGAATCCTCAAGTTCTTTGTTTATAACCATCTTTTCGACATCCTGATGAACTGTTACCCAAAAAATTCGTGTTCTACGGGTCAAAGTACATAAAAAGAACTTGGGTAAGTCCATCTGAATTAAGAAGGCCGTTGTACCCCCACTGGCGAGAGGACTATATAAATATGCAATTACAACCTTCTAATTAAAAAAAAATTGCAATTTTTCTCAAATTATGAATACTTGGATAAACAACATCTTTTTTTATAATAAATGATAATTCTTTTATTATTAACTTTACGAACAAAAGTTATTCTTGATAAAAACCTCCGTGTAGACCTCGCTGTGGTTTGAAGTAAACTGAAACTTTTCCGATACGGTCATATTTTAAGAAGCCTTTTAGCATTATTTTTTGGTTAAGATCGTTGGGATTTTTTTTCTATTTATATCGATTCTCTGATTGACGTTTTTTTTTTATTTCTGTTAGCCTAGCATCGTCCTTTGGTTCAGGTTTATTGGATGTCCTCTATTTGTGGTATGTTGTACAAGAGATGCCGTTTCTCTCCTTTTGATGGCATTTCGGTGTTCTTCTCGTCTAACATGGATTCTTCGTCTGTATGAGACTCATAGCATTATAATATGCCAGTGAAACATGGACGAAGAATAAAAGTGTTCAGGAAAATATTTGGAGGAAACGTTTCGAATGGAACGTGGACAGAAATACCAAATAAAGAAATAGAGAAGTTATATTGAGGATCTAATGTCGTAGGTGAGCATAAAATAACAAAGACTGAGATCATTGGAACATACAAAGGATTCTCACGAAACAACCCAAAAGACTACTAACGGGAGAATTAGGAGAAAATAAAAAGGAAACTAGACCATAAACAAAAAAAATTTGGAAAAAAGTTGGAAATATTATGTATAAAAGACGTAGGAGGACCTAAGGTTTCAAAAGGGGACAAATAAAGCATCAAACAGGAAGGAATGAAAAAAAAATAGTAAACCAAACCAAGGCCTTCTAGGGCGAAGTAGCTAAATTATATACTTAAGGGTTAAAGGAAAATTTTGGAAACAGACATGGATAGTATGTAGAATATAACTATCTCTCTTGTCGTTTCCCCATTACTAAGGATCTTGATATCTTCCAAGATTCCTAACATTTTTTTTTCATTGGTCTCTAGCTTCAGCTGCTCTGAGAGATTCGCAGAATGTGTTTTCAACTAAATTCTTAATTTGGTCAGACCATCAATTTGGTGATCGTCCTCTTGATCTCCTACCCGGAATTTTTACAGAAACAAATAATCTCTCCAAACTACCGTCACCTCTGCGAACCACGTGACCGAAGAATTGCAGAATCGTTTGTCATATGAGCTGTTTAAGGTATGCGCAGCATTCTTCTCCAACACCACATCTCAAAGGCATCAATTCTTTGGCGCTCGCGTGCGCGAAGTATCAAAGTCTCTGTCCCGTTTAGAAATATTGAGAATACAAGAACATTCACCAGTCTCATCTGATATTTTTAGGGATAGATCTGTCTTTCCAAACTTAAGTTAGGCGACTCATCGCATTTTTTGCCATATCAATACGTCTCCGAACTTCTGCTTCACAGTTACCATCGTTATAGTCCATTCTTTCACGGTTTTTTGCTCTAAATTTTAAAGAACCGCTGGGATTGACATGAAATTTGGCATACGTATAGCTTACATGTCAAAGAAAAAAAGTGATATTGTGCCGATGTGTGCTTTTGTCCTGGGGGTGACTTTCACCCCCTATTGGGGGTGAAAAAATATATCTCCAAAATAAGTCCGGAAATGGGTAAACTGACTAATTTTAAGTAACTTTTGTTCTATAGAGCTTTTTCGCCAAGTCAACACTTTTCGAGTTATTTGCGAGTGAATATGTTCATTTTCCAACAAAATAACTATATTTTTAGACGCTTTTTCGCACATAACTCAAAAAGTAAGTATTTTGTCGAAAAAACTTTCTTAGCAAAAATATAGCTTATAAAAAAGTAAAAAAAATGGTGTACGCGTTAGGTCTCTGGATCTCGTAGAACCGGAGTTATAGCCAATGAAAAATAGATTCATATTTACCAAATTTCAAATAGAATATTTCGACGTGAAATATCCAAAAAATTAAGCACTTTTTGGGGAAAACCCATTATAACTTTTTTAAAGTGTTTAAAAAATCTTTATTTCTGTTTTTACAAAAAGTTTCTATCAGTAAAGTTAAGCAAGTTACGCTCAAAATAAAGTTGGTCCCTTTTGTTTTTTCAAAAAAAAAATCGGGAAGACCACCCTCTAATTAGCAACTTAAATGAAATTATTCGTTACTGCTCCAAAAATTATTTTACTTATGTTGTGTTTATATGGTCTGTAAGTTTCATCGATTCAAAGTGTTTATTTTTGAAAAAATTTGGTTTCAAAATAAAATTTTTAAAAATTTTAATTTTGAAAAATATGCTTTTTTTCAAAATAACTTAAAAATTGTTAGAGATACCAAAAATCTCGAAAAACAAAAAAAGTCAGATTTGCTTTTCTGAATATCATGTATTTTTTTGTTTTTCTGTTAGACAAAAATTGATTAAGATTTGGTGTTTCTAAATTTGCATACATTCGTGATCAGTGACTCGTTCAACCCATTTTAACAGCCATTTCAATAATAAGGACTCTGTACCGATGAAACTTACAGATCATATAAACAATATATACACGAGTCAAGAAACTTGTGAAGTCGTAACGATTAAGATCATTTAAGATACTAGTTAGGGGGTGATTTTCGCGATTTTTTTACCAAAACCAAAAGGGACTAACTTTTTTTTGAGCGTAACTTGTTTAATTTTGATGCTAGAAATTTTTTTTATAAAACAAAAATAAAGCTTTTTTAAACACTTTAAAAAAGTTGTAATGAGTTTTCCCCGAAATGTGCTTCATTTTTGGTTATTTCACGTTAAAATATTCCATTTGGAATTTGACGAATATGAACCTAATTTTATTAGCTATAACTCTGCTTCTACTAGGTGTAGGAAAGTGATAAATATACACCATTTTTTAAAAAATTTTACAGGCTATATTTTTGTTAAGAATGTTTTTTCGACAAAATACTTACTATTTGAGTTATTTGCGAAAAACCGTCTAAAAGCGTGGTTATTTTGTTGCTAAAATGAACATATTCACTGCCAAATAACTCGAAAAGTATTGACTTAGTGAAAAAACTCTATAGAACAAAAGTTACTTAAAATTAGCCAGTTTATCCATTTCCTGACTTTCTTTGGACGAATATTTTTTCACCCACAAGAGGGGGTGAAAACCACCCCCAGGGCAAAAGCACATATCGGTACAATATCACTTTTTTTCTTTGACTTGTTAGCTATGTGTATGCCAAATTTCATGTCAATCCAAGCGGTTCTTTAAAATTTAGAGATTTTGCAATATTTTACCGTTAAAGAACGGACTATTAGTTATACTAGACAAGAGCCGAGATAGACAAAGCTGTTTACTATCTGGTATTTCTGTAATATGTTCTTAGTCAGTTGAATAGTGTGGAATCTCTCGACCAGCATTATTTTTTTCTTTGATTTATTGATTTTCAGGCCAACTTTATTGCTTTCGTACTCAACTCTTCACAGGACATCAAACATTTCTTGCTTATTTGCTGCTATAAGTGTAGTGTCATAAGCAAATCTTAAATTGGAGATTTTCCTACCAGCTATTGTTACTCCACCGGCCCATCCTTCTAAAGCCATCCTCACGACATGTTTACCATAAATGTTGAATAAGTCAGGTGACAACACGCATCCTTGTGTCTTGGTCTTGAATTGGTTTGAGAACTTCTGATCTAGTCGTACTGTTGCTATATTGGACTGGTACAGATTTTTAATAACTGTGACAATGAGTTGTCTCAGGTTCAGAATTCCTTCCCGTGTACCCTTACCCTTTACAAAACCCGCTTTGTCCTGTTAGAATATAAACACAGGGGATAAATTATGGCAGTAAATCATATTTATTACGTGTTAATTTTCTGTAATACTTACCTAAAGTTGCTTTTGTTTTTTGGGTACATACATTTGTAACAACCTTTTTAGCGGCTTCCATTTGTTTCTCGTTTAACTAAAAATATTGTGTTTTTACATGGAGTCCATTGAGTTTTTACTTACGGAAAAAAATCAAACAAGATAGAACTTTTTATATTTTCGTTAAGAAATAAAAAACATATTTATCGAAAAGTTCTATTACAAAACTTTTTTATTAAACAAATGAACTGCGAGATTAGTTGTTTTTTTAAACACCTATGAAAATATAAGTCCTAGAAAAAAACTGACTGGACCATAGAGAAACTCAGAAAATTTTACACGAAAGACCTTATATAAAGATTTTTATAAAGTTTAATTTATAGCTTCTACAGTCGGAAAAATGAAAGAATACCCATGAACGATCACATCAATCACTTATTTTTTATTTGCTGTTTTTTTCTGTAACAAACGCTTGTTATTAATACAAAATAAGTGACTGATGGGCATTCTTTAATTTTTCCGACTGTATAATGTTTTATTTATAACGCTAAAGTCACCCTTCTCACAAACATTGGCGCACTATATACTAGAGTTCGGCGAAGCGCACGGTTGAGCTATTTTAGTATAATTCTTTAACTAAGGGATTAAATGAAATTTTACAAATTGGACGTGAAAGAAGAACAACTAATCTATCTTATAGTTATAACAAAAGCAAATAAAATACATGGGCATAAGTATGTGTGGGCGGAAAATGAGACTTACATGAATTTTGTTTAAAAATGATTTAAAAATGTGTGACCAATACGATTTTACCTATATACTTCTCCAATTTGTACAACATACCTTTCACACATCTTACTAAATGATGTTTCATTCACAAAGAATTTCAAAAATTTTATTCAAATTATACGACGTCTCAAAAAATGTAATTTTTAAAAACTTTGTAGTTTATAGAATTACTACTACTTTAAGAGGGTATTACTCAAATTTAAACAAATATATTACAATTTTATAGATTTTGTTTAGTGCTTAAGATGTAATCTTTGAAATGTACTATATTAAATATATTTTTACTTTATACATACAATAAACAACTACTTTTTTAGAAAATTAAGGAAGATAAAAAATTTAATACAAAAACAGAAAAATATTAGTTAAAAAAATTTTTCGACAAAGTTATCAAAATTTATTTCTTTGCAACTTACCTAAAATACATTTAATAACAAGCTTAAAAAATAATAAATGTTAAAAAAAAATTTTGAGCTCTTATATTGATAACTTTTTTTATTATCACTTTTTAGAAAAACAGCTATTTTTTACAAAATGCTTTCTATCGTATAAAATCTAAGACACAACCATCAAATATCAAATTTTATTAGTTTTATACGAGGTATGTAAAAAACATGAATTTCGCTCAAGAGTGTAAAGTATCATTATATTTCACAATATCGAAAATTGTGATTAAGAAAAGTTGTATGGAATTAAAAAATTTGTCTCAGTATTCAATTACATCCTTCTCATTAAAATATTGTGAACTAAAAGGTACTTAATTCAGTTAAGCAAAATTCATATTTTTTTATATACCTCGTATACAAATGAAAAAGTATGATATCTGATGGCTAAATCTTAGATTTTAGACCAGGCAGAGCATTTTATGAAGAATAACTTTTTTTCATAAAATTGATAATAAAATAGTTATCATAATTGTAATAAAATATGTTGGGTATCCGTAATTTGAGAAAAATTCGCAATTTATTTTTCAATTAGAAGGATGTAATTACATATCGTCGGTCTAATAAACAAATTGACTAAGTCCATTTTTTGCGAAAATTATTTTTTGGTGTAATCTAGTAGTAGATGGTAAAAGCTACCGCCTGACAATTCCGACAAGCGCCATTATTATTTTATTTCGCCCCAATTTCGCTAAACGAATTTTGCTGAAGTCCAAACGTTCTTTCTTATTCATACGAATATTGCCTATGTCAGTGTTTATGAAGTTGTTGTGATTGAAAACGTTAGAAAATGTAAATAAATAAATATATTTTGATTATTATTATTAACATGGATATAGTATTATAAGTAGAAAGTTTTTGTAAATATTTTGTTTAATTAATTTTTGTATTGCATGGAGTTAGGCAATTTTCTCTTTTTTACTTTTGTTCCAAAGTTTTTTGCTTCTCCTGTTAAATTTTCAATTTGTGACTTAGGAAATTTGCTTATTAGACCGACGATATTAAAACACACTTGTTAATTATTCCAAACAACTTTTCATAATACTTAACAATTTTGGATATTCTGAAATATAAGGGTATTTTACTCTTTAACGAAATTCATGTTTTTGATATACCTCGTATAAAATTGATAAAATTTGATATCTGATGGTTGTGTTTTAGATTTTAGACTATGAAGAGCATTTTATGAAGAATACATTTTTTTCGTAAAATTGATAATAAAAAAATTCCCATAATATGGTTCTTAGTTACACAGACATACTGTATAAGAACTCAAAATGTTTGAATTTTTAAATTGTAATGCTTCTCGTATATTCGGATTCAGCATGATCAAAAAGAAAATAGAAATATATTTGATCGAAGTAAAATGATATTTTTAAAATTATTTATACAAAAAAAACTGTTATTGTTTAAAAAATTAATAAACAATGAGCGGCTAGATCTGTGAGTAGAACTTCTTACTTTAACATGTATACAGGGTGAGTCATGAGGAACTGTACATACTCCTACCTCGTATAGAGGCCCCTATGGGGAATAACAAATGACCATTAAAAAGTGTCTGCTCCCATTGTTTAATAATATACAGGACGAGTTTCGCATTTTGACAGAAATTTGTATTCGTCATAATTTTTGAACGGTCAGATCGATGTGTCTCTTATTTTGGTCAATCGTTACACTATTGCCACCTAATCAACTTATTTATTCAAACTAGAAAAAAATCAGGTCCGGCTTTAAAAAAATTAGTTCGTTTGGGTCTTAGACAAAATTTCACCCTGTATAAGCTTTTTGAAAACTCTAATATGAATTTTACAAATTAGATAAATAGGTAATTAAAATAACATATTTATTTTTCTCCGCACACGATTGCTTAATTTTTCATAAAAAAATCAAAGTTGATTATGAATTAAAAGTTTGGTAAAGTGAACCATAGATTTAACAAAATTAACTTTTATTACCAAAATTAATTTTTTTTAACAAATATTTAATTTATGTTACCACCAATCAACTGATTTATTCAAACAAGAAAAAAATCAGGCCCGGATTTAAAAAATAAATTCGTTTGGCTCTTAGAAAACATTTCACCTTGTATAAGCTTTTTGAAAACTCTAATATGATTTTTACAGATTAGATAAATAGGCAATTAAAATGGCATATTTATTTTTTCCCCACACGATTACTTATTTTTTTATAAAAAAAAACCAAATTTGACTATGAATAATTAAAAGTTTGGTAAAGTGAACCATAGATTAAAAAAAATAACTTTTATTACAAAAATGAATTTTTTTTGAACAAATATTTAATTTATGTTATCACCCAATCAACTGATTTATTCAAACTAGAAAAAAATCAGGCCCGGATTTAAAAAAATTTGTTTGTTTGGGTCTTAGAAAAAATTTCACCTTGTATACGTTTTTTGAAAACTCTAATATGAATTTTACAAATAAGAGAAATAGGCAATTGAAATGGCATATATATTTTTTCCCCACACGATTACTTATTTTTTTATTAAAAAATCAAATTGACTATGCATAAAAAGTTTGGCAAAGTTTTTGCATAATTTAAAAAAATTAACTTTTTTTACAAAAATTAATTTACAAAAACAATGTTTTTCTTAAAATTAAAAGTTTTACCATTTTTTTTTCTATAACACGTCTAGATCTAAAATTTCCCATAACACTTCTTTTGGACTCTATAGTTTAACAGACGTGTTCAAATTGATAAATTTTAAATTTTTCCACCTAATTTTTGCGATTTACAAGTTTGCAACTTTTACAAGAAGAAGACTGAAAGTCTACAACAATTTTCATAGTCTTCACAATGGTAAGAGGTATGTGCTGTAAAAATTTCAGAAAAAAAAATATTAAAATGGAACAGAGTTGTACCGAGTTAAACCGTGAGTTCATTTTTTTTTTCATTTTTAGGTTAAAATTCCGATTTTGACCAATTTTATTTTTTAATAAAAAAATAAGTAATCGTGTGGGGAAAAATTAAATATGCCATTTTAATTGCGTATTTGTCTTATTTGTAAAATTCTTATTAGAGTTTTCAAAAAGCGTATACAGGGTGAAATTTTTTCTAAGACCAAAACGAACTAATTTTTTAAATCCGGACCTGATTTTTCTCTAGTTTGAATAAATCAGTTGACTGGATGGTAACATAAATTACTTGTTTGTGCAAAAAAATTAATTTTTGTAATAAAAGTTATTTTTTTTAATCTATGGTTCACTTGACCAAACTTTTAATTCATCGTGAAATTTGATTTTTTTTATAAAAAATGAAGTAACCGTGTGCGGAAAAAAACTAAATATGCCATTTTAATTGCCTATTTGTCTAATTTGTAAAATTCTTATTAGAGTTTTCAAAAAGCGTATACAGGGTGAAATTTTTTCTAAGACCCAAACGAACTAATTTTTAAATCCGGACCTGATTTTTCTCTAGTTTGAATAAATCAGTTGATTGGATGGTAACATGAATTACTTATTTGTGCAAAAAAAATTAATTTTTATAATAAAAGTTATTTTTTTTAAATCTATGGTTCACTTTACCAAACTTTTAATTCAGAGTGAAATTTAATTTTTTTTATAAAAAATGAAGTAATCGTGTGCGGAAAAAAAAATATGCCATTTTAACTGCCTATTTGTCTAATTTGTAAAATTCATATTAGAGTTTTCAAAAAGCGTATACAGGGTGAAATTTTTTCTAAGACCCAAACGAACTAATTTTTTTAAAGTTGGACCTGATTTTTTTCTAGGTTGAATAAATTAGTTGATTGGGTGGTAATAGTGTAACGATTGGCCAAAATAAGAGACACATCGATCTGACCGTTCAAAAATTATGACGAATAAAATTTTCTGTCAAAATGCGAAACTCGCCCTGTATATTATTAAACAATGGGAGCAGACACTTTTTAATGGTCATTTGTTATTCCCCATAGGAGCCTCTATACGAGGTAGGAGTATGTACAGTTCCTCATGACTCACCCTGTATAAACTAACAAAAATTGTTTTAGAAAAATATAAACTTGTTTGATTTTTTCCGAAAAAATGCAAATTTTTTATCTGCATTGACTCCCCTATAATACACATTTCCAACTTACCCCTGTAGTCATAATAATAGAGCACGCTAATATGACCCACACACATTTCATTTTACACATTTTTATCAATGAACGAGTTACAAATGAATGAATATCTTCAATCGATGTTTCTTTTACCATTTTTCAGTCCCGATAGAGGCCCCAACGACACATCAATAACAATTAATTGTTAATTTCTGTGTATTTAATTAACAAGTTGTCAAGGAAGACAAGGGTATTATTAGGAATGTAAACAATAATAGAGGGTACTTATTTTGATAATTACTGCTTGACAACGAAAATTAACAGATTTTAATTAATATCACGAGTTTATAATGACCACTTTAATACAGTTTTTTGTAGGAGATGATACAGTTGAAATACGTATTTGAAAAATAGTTTATGTATTGATGATATGATAAATATAAACTAATTAAATATTTTGTTTTATATATTTACTCTCAGTGAAGTACCCACTACGATGTAAAATCGAAATTGAAGGGAAAATAATAAAGCAGGAAACAAGGTTTAGATATCTGGGAATTATAACTAGATACAGTCGAACCCACTTATTAGAATACCGGTTATAGGAATACCCCGGTTTAAGGAATAGAAATTTGAGGTCCCGAAACGTTTCTACTAGCCAGAAATAATCGTTTATTAGAGTATCGTGGTTATAGGAATACTTTTGCTCGACAGGAAGGCTATTCCAATAAGAGGGTTGGACTGTATAACCAGTTACGGAGATGTTGAAGAGGAAGTACGACAATAAAGCTTAAAAGCAAGTAAAGCGGCGGGATCTCTTAATGATTAAAAATATAAAAACAGGTGATGTTTCCAAATTTTTAATTGCTGTTTATTATTAAATATACTATATATAGCAATAAGGAGTAATAGACTACAAAGCAACGACTGACTCTATAGCGCAAGTTACTGAAGATGAAACTTATTATACTACCACTCTTCCTGAAAATGTTGTTAAAATAAATGCTAAAACACATGATTCTTATAGGAAAATAATAAATTACATAAGAGAAGAAAAAATAGTACACCATAGCTATCAACTCAAACAAGAAAGAGCATATAGGGTCGTCCTAAGAGGTTTACACCATTATATACCCTTTTAGGAAATAAAAGCTGAATTATTAAGAGCACACAGTAGCGATCAACAGGTAACAACAAACGCGGTCCAAGATTGCGAAAGTTCTGCGAACTTTCAAAAGTGAGACCACAGTGCGTCGGTAATTCGACACTGACAGTGACGTTAATACTATCAAAAACAATAATGTTTATACACATAGGCGCGAAATGTTGCCAAGTCAATGACGTTCCATTTGTTGTTATAAAAAAATCGATTTTTAGTAGTTCCAATGTGACACAAAATCTAGGCACGGGATAAACAAGTTTATTTGGAGAAAGTGTATTTTTTTGTCTTTCTTAATGGCGGTACAGGCTCCTTTTTTCAATATTATATTTAGTTATAGAGGAATTTCCACATACTAACATATTTCTGAAATTGGGCTCTGTACCGCCATTCTTTATTATATTACGAATATGTGTGCCCAATATCTCGACAAATTAATCAAAATTAGAGCCGCAATCTTGGAACACTTTTGTTGCTACCTGTTGATCACTACTGTTTGCTCTTAAAGCAAGGCCACACAGTCAGAAATGATTTAAACATCCGGCACAGAGCAACAATAGAGCCCCTACCATTATTTTTCTTCGATTTCGAACCAAAAAACAACAATAATAAAGTTTTTAATGTGGAATTTATATACAATACCAGAATTAGAGTAGAAACTCCGAAACACAAGAACACCATTGTGCAATGCACTAGATGTCAGACATACGGACACTCCAAATCGTACTGTTTTAAACCTTATAAATGTGTTAAATATGGAGGACCACACGACACCAAAAGTTGCACAAAACCGAAAGACACACCTGCAACATGTACTCTTTGCAAGTGCAACCACCCAGCGAACTATAAAGGCTGCACTGTTTATCGATTATTAAAAGCAAAGAACAGGAATAACGACATAACTGGACCTAGAAACACACAAGGACACATAAATCCCAATCCAGCACTGCATCAAATGACTCAACAATATGCGCAAAATGGAATCAATTGTGCTCAAGTAACCTCAGGAAACATCAACAGACCAAATAATGGTGAATATTTAACACACATGATGACAAGTCTCTTAAATAAATTCAAAAATCTATTTAATCAACTATTGAACCAAAATAGCATGATCCTGAACATGCTAACAACAGTAATTAGTAAAATAACGAATTAATGGCTCCATCGGTTAGAATAGCCGCCTGGAACGCCGACGGGCTACCAAACCATGTAGAGGAAATCATAGCATTTTTAAAAATAAATAAATTAGATGTTCTTCTTATCTCAGAATCACAATCAACCGAAAGCACAGTAGTAAAAATCCTTTTATACACAACGTACCTTACTCATCATCCTGATGGGACTGCTCACGCAGGAACAGCAATTATTATTAAATCTTCTACTAAACACTATTTCTTACAAAATTACGCCGCACCTAAAATACAAGGAACCATACTAAAAATAGAAACTTTAAAAAGGGAGTAAACCCTGTAGTTGGCTGTATACCTTCAATATAATAACGTGGGATGAAGTAAACACTTCTGTTTTATGTAGGCATATACGAATTTATTTTTTTTTAATAAATTCGTATATGCCTACATACAACAGAAGTGTTTATTTCATCCCACGTTGAAAAATAGAAACATGTACATGGCCTATTGCCATTGCAGCAATTTACTGTCCTCCTAGACACTCCATATCAATTGAAGAATACGAGACCTTCTTTCAAGAACTAGGACCCCGATTTATAGCAGCTGGAGACTGGAATGCCAAACACACCGTATGGACATCGAGGCTTATAACACCAAAGGGTCGGAATTTATTGGCGTGCTCGCAGAGAAATAATTTAAACTTCCTTTCAACAGGTCAGTCAACGTAAACAGGATTCCTGACCTGCTAGACTTTGCTGTTATCAAAGGTATCTCAAATATACATTACAAAATAGAGCCCAGTCTTGATTTATGTTCAGATCACACTGCAATAATCATAACAATAAGTACAACTATAATATGGAAGGAACATATGGTAAAACTCTGCAATTAAAGAACCAGCTGGGAACAATTACAAGCTGTAATTAACACAAATATAAACTTAAAACATCGATAAAGAACCCCATGAACCATGAAATAGAAAAAGCAGTGCAACATTTAACAGAAGTAATACAAGGTGCTGCATGGAAGTCAACTCCAGATGATAAAAAAATTACCACCCATGATCATAACATTCCTGTACAAATTAAAGAAATTTTAAATGAAAAAAAAAAAGAGTTAGGCCAAATGGCAGCGGTCAAGGAATCCCCTGGATCAAACGCAATTAAATCGGTTAACACATCAACTGTGTACAGCTTTAATCCAGGTCCGTAATGAGACTTTTAAATATTACATCTCCAACCTAACACCTAATGACCATTCATTATGGCAAGCGACCAAAAAATTCAAGAGACCAATAGCATCTATTCCACCAATTAAAAAATCGGATCTAAGCTGTGAAAAAACTGATGAAGAAAAACCAAATACATTGGCACAACACTTCGCCCAGGTATTTAGTCTTCATACAGAAGTCAATGCTGAAGATGAAGGAGTATACAAATTTCTCGACGCTCCATGTCAATTATCGTTACCACTGAATCCATGTACACCAACAGAGATCTGGAAGGCGATAAATAAAATAAACCCTCATAAGGCTCTAGGTTATGACTTAATTAATGGTGATGTACTAAAGCATTTGCCTAGGAAAGCGATAGTCCTGCTAACTATTGTATATAACAGCATGATAAGACTGTGTCACTTTCTTATTCAATGGAAATAAGCACAAATGATTATGATTGCGAAACCGGGCAAACCGCCTACAGGACCCTCCCCCTATCGTCCTATAAGCATTCTACCAACACTGTCAAAAATTTTCGAAAGACTTCTCTTAATCCGAATTTTCTAAAGAATAAACATAAATAGCATAATACCTGACCATCAACTTTACTTTCGACAGAACTCCTCAACAATTCAGCAGTGCCATCAGATTTTAAATTATATAAAAGAAACTTTAGAGGGAAAGAAAATGTGTGCAGCAGTATTCCTTGATGTGGAAAAGGCATTTGATAAGGTGTGGCATAAAGGCCTGGTGTATAAAGTGAAAAAGAATATGCCTAATGAAATATACCTGATATTAAAATCATATCTGAGCGAGCGATTTTTCCAAATCAAAGTAAATATCTCACACTGTAACGAAAAAGCGATAGACTACCCAGCTAATTGAAATAATATTCGAAAATATTACCTCAACTAACCAAGATAGCCATCGTCACACCCTTAGCTTAGCTCAGTCACTCAGGTGTGTGTTCGTCTTGTCCTAACCTCAGATATGAACTAACAAAATTGGAATGGAAGCAAACAAAACAATATATTTTAACCAATCATGTTTATTGTTCATAAAGATATAATAAATAAAATGACTTAGTAAATTGCATTAACAAATGTATTTAAATTCTTGCCAAAAACTAACAATTCTGGATTATACTTATGGCTTTTGGTAGCTGATGGTATCCTCTTGACGTCGTATGGTACTGCTGCTGGTTCTGCAACGGGCTCTGGGGTTGTAGGTGTTGTATTCCACCAGGCCTACGGATGTTGGTCGTTGCAGTCTTGGTTATGTAGTTGCAGCCCTGATGACATGGTCCTCGTTGTTGTATCGCCGGCGATTTGAGGGTTGTTGAAACTCCCGGAGGGAGAAAAGTGGTTTCTTTCCAAAAAACTATAAAATAGAGACACATATCAATCATCAAGAAGAAAAACCAACGTGTGCCATCTGCCGTTCTAATCGTCAGAAAGGGTAGCAGATGACAAGAATAAATCAAATGAAATTTAGATGAGAATAGTTAAAATTATGATTACTAAACGTGCACACATGTAAATTAAAAGATAATTATATTTGAAACTAAAATATCAGAACACATGGTCTGACATTGGAAGTTAGGTTAGATAAAAAACAATTAGAAAAACTGTTAGACGGAGAAATATAATCACAATATAATGTTATCCTTACCCCAAGAGATGATTTGATGAAATGGAAATGATTTATTTTTCGAATTACATGCCTTTTTAAGGATTAATTTTTTCCTTCCAGTGTATGTCAGGGAGTAGGGGGTCAAGTCGATGAAGTGACACTGTCATTGAAAACGACATTTAAAATGACAACCAAGTACTATGAAGTAGCGGCATGTTCCGTATTGAAAATACAGATATTTGGAGAGTATGAATATACGAGGTATGTTCAGTATGATGATTTAAATGAAAGAGATATATTAAATAGAAGATAATAAAAGAAGGTAATAAAAGAGAGCGCCAACCGATTTTTAAAGGGGAAAATGGGTAAACCAATTAGAAGTAGATAATTATTAATGAAATATTAAAGGAAATATGGTAAAATAATTCTTTAAAAATAAAATATCAAAGATGTGACGTTTGTAACGTTACACACTCCTCTCACCCATCAGAAAAATTTTGAACAAGTGAGAAATTTTTCTCAAAGAAAACAGGAATGTTACACACTCCCTCCACTCATCAGAAAAATTTCGAACACAGGTGAGAAATTTTTCTCAAGGAAAACAAGAAATCAAAGTTCTAACCAGAAATAAATATATGCAGTAGTAATCGTTCAAAACAAATCAAAAATAAATACTGATAATAAAGTAATCATTAAGTCAATGTATATAGTTAATATAAATTATTAATCATAAAAATTTTTAAAGTACCAAAATTATTTTCAGATGTTACTCTGGGGAAAATAAAAAAAATAAAATATTACCCAATGAATTGTAGTATTCATCACACTATAAAATATTTATTTATTATAAATAAATGACATCAGAGAATATCTATCTCTGGGAAAAAAATAAATGTACTTTAAAAAAATATGTAATTAATTTAAAATTATAAAGACTTATAATATAAAGTGTAAGTATTAATCAAATTAAACTAAAAATCCAAAAGTAAGTAAGTAACCATAGTCAAATAATGTAGACATATTAAAAATGAATTGCATTGCAAATATTCTGGTATTTACATAAAAAAAAAGCATATAACCAAATTTAAGTAAATATAAGGGATATCACATCCTATATAAAATAAATAAATAGCTATTGGAGCTACTAACAACAACTGAATCTCGAACAAAATAACAAGTACTCGGATAACAAGTACCTAAAGTAAGGTAATAATATAATAATCAATATGATAAGGTGAGTAAAAGCATATAAGTAGATAAAGATAATATAATATAATAAAAAGAAATGCAAGTGCAACTATAGATAAACCATTAAAAAAAATAAGTACTAACTATATGGAAAGCCAAATAAGACAAAGTTCTACACCAAAGGGTTTGAAAAAACTGCATAAAACTAGTCATAAAAGACTTAACCAATAAGTTAGTAAATAGAGAGAGAGATAATGATACATAATGCAGATGCTACTTCCATCAAATGCATACCAGGGATCTACACTAGAGAACAAAATATATGTATAAAAATGCATAAATATGATTTGCAAAGATGTAAAATAACAAATGCTAGTAGCTAAACTACAATCATACTTCAAAGAGCCATAATTCTACACCAGAGGCTCATGAAGAGTAGAGATGCATAGAATTATTTTAACTTCAAAAGAGAAAATTTATAAAAGACATCATCCTAAAAATAATATACAGCATTAAACTGTATATCAACAGTCATTAAGACCAAAAAAACGGAACTCAGACTCAGTAGATCTGGCCCAACCCTATGGATAACTTATATGTACCCTAGGAAAAAAAAAGAACACTAGGTGTCTATGCAGCTATATATAAGCCATACACAACTTATAAGTGCCGGATGAGGCTTTCGTGCTAATCTGTATCAAAAATCAGTACAACACCCAGAATAAAATAATAAAACAATAATGTATAGATAAATAGGGCATTGTTAAATAAAAAAGATGTTAAATATGATGTTTATCATAATTAATATAAGTGCACTAATGCAAAAAATTGAAAAATGTAAAATATCATGCTTTACGAACAAAAATTTTTTTGAGATCCAACACAAGAAGAAGAAGAAGAATGATTTAAATTAATATTCTGAATACGTAAAGAAGAAGAATAAGAATAAAATACCTTAATGAAAGAAAAGAACTTGAAAATTGTCCTAGTCTTTACTATACAAGTAAAGTAGTATATACCATCCGAACAGAAAGTTCGACGGAAACAACAAAATTTTTGGTAGTTGTACAAAATTGGTAATAAATATATGAAAACAACTAGGAAATATAAGAATAAGTAAAAAGTAATTGAAAATAAGTAATAAAACAAGATTTAAATGCACTTTAGAGTACACAGAAGTACCTATGAAAAGAACGCAGAAGAAATAGTACGTATAAAAAGTACAGAAAATATGACGATAAATGGAAAAATTCTCTTGGGTTTTGGAAAGTTACAATAAAATAAGAGTAATTAAAGAAGAACTACCAAAAAAAACTGGTTAAATTGAAAAAACAGAAAAAAAATGCCATGTGGACATTACTATCAAGGTTCTAACATAAAAATTAGCCAAAAAAAGTAGGTAAAAAGTATCAAAATGTTAAAAATACCAATATTTGCAACTGTAAATGTATTTTAAATCAATTATGCTGAAATATATAATTAAATTATTGAAACTGGTAATACTTTTTGACCCATAACATGTGAAAATATATAAAAATTAGTCAAAAAGGTAGTCAAAAAGTACCAAAATAGATAATATATATAGATTTACTGCAAAAATTGAATATAAAAATGAAATATAAGAAAATAGTATTTATTAATGCTTGTTGTCTGCTACCAAACCACACACTCACAGCTCGATTCTTCGGATAAGACAAGTGCGTTGGTGCGCCAGTGTAACGAAAAAGCGATAGACTACCCAGCTAATTGAAATAATATTCGAAAATATTACCTCAACTAACCAAGATAGCCATCGTCACACCCTTAGCTTAGCTCAGTCACTCAGGTGTGTGTTCGTCTTGTCCTAACCTCAGATATGAACTAACAAAATTGGAATGGAAGCAAACAAAACAATATATTTTAACCAATCATGTTTATTGTTCATAAAGATATAATAAATAAAATGACTTAGTAAATTGCTTTAACAAATGTATTTAAATTCTTGCCAAAAACTAACAATTCTGGATTATACTTATGGCTTTTGGTAGCTGATGGTATCCTCTTGACGTCGTATGGTACTGCTGCTGGTTCTGCAACGGGCTGTGGGGTTGTAGGTGTTGTATTCCACCAGGCCTACGGATGTTGGTCGTTGCAGTCTTGGTTATGTGGTTGCAGCCCTGATGACATGGTCCTCGTTGTTGTATCGCCGGCGATTTGAGGGTTGTTGAAACTCCCGGAGGGAGAAAAGTGGTTTCTTTCCAAAAAACTATAAAATAGAGACACATATCAATCATCGAGAAGAAAAACCAACGTGTGCCATCTGCCGTTCTAATCGTCAGAAAGGGTAGCAGATGACAAGAATAAATCAAATGAAATTTAGATGAGAATAGTTAAAATTATGATTACTAAACGTGCATACATGTAAATTAAAAGATAATTATATTTGAAACTAAAATATCAGAACACATGGTCTGACATTGGAAGTTAGGTTAGATAAAAAACAATTAGAAAAACTGTTAGACGGAGAAATATAATCACAATATAATGTTATCCTTACCCCAAGAGATGATTTGATGAAATGGAAATGATTTATTTTTCGAATTACATGCCTTTTTAAGGATTAATTTTTTCCTTCCAGTGTATGTCAGGGAGTAGGGGGTCAAGTCGATGAAGTGACACTGTCATTGAAAACGACATTTAAAATGACAACCAAGTACTATGAAGTAGCGGCATGTTCCGTATTGAAAATACAGATATTTGGAGAGTATGAATATACGAGGTATGTTCAGTATGATGATTTAAATGAAAGAGATATATTAAATAGAAGATAATAAAAGAAGGTAATAAAAGAGAGCGCCAACCGATTTTTAAAGGGTAAAATGGGTAAACCAATTAGAAGAAGATAATTATTAATGAAATATTAAAGGAAATATGGTAAAATAATTCTTTAAAAATAAAATATCAAAGATGTGACGTTTGTAACGTTACAACACTACTGACATACCTGCTGATGATGACATTACTATGGCCACATTTGCCGACGATACAGGAATCCTTACATTAGACGAAAACCCAGATAGAGATTCTAACAAATTGCAAAACTATTTAAATTCACTTCAAACTTGGTTAACAAAATGGAAGATTAGGTGAAAAGTCTTCACAAATTACGTTCACAACAAGAAGAATCGACTGCCCACAGTAATAACATTCCTATCCCCTTAAAATCAGTTGTCAAGTACCTGGGACTCCATTTAGACCGAAAGCTGACATGGAAGAACCATATCATAACCAAGAAGACACAACTAAACTTAAAAGTTAGACAAATGTATTGGCTGCTAGGTAAAAGATCCCAGTTATCATTAGAAAACAAAGTATTAATATAGAAAATTATACTAAAGCCAATATGGACTTATGGTATAAAGTATAGAGTTATGGGGTGCAGCAAACTGAGCAACACTTGCATCCTGCAAACTTTCCAATCAAAGATGCTGCGCATGATAGCGAATGCACCATGGTACGTTTCCAATATACCCATCCATAATGACCTTGGGATACCATTCATCGAAGATATTATTAAACTACACGCAAACAAAGCCCAAGAAATAAATTTCGCCCATGAAAGTCAAACTATTCAACAACTCTACCAGCCGCCACTTGTGGGACGAAGACTGAAAAGGACATAGCCAGAGGCCCTAACTGATTAGGTGTATTGGAGGACCATCGATGGATGGTGCACAAAGCATGTCAGGATTCAAGACTGTTTGCTACTATTTGCTAAACACTCTGTGTTGTAATTATTAGAGTAGACTGTAAATTTGCACCTAATAAAATGATAAAAAAAAATATATCGCAATAAAACATTTGAAAATATCCCATATTTATATATTTTTTAATGTTTTGTTTAGCCCCCTTTAACTTTGATTCCGCTAGTACCCGTATTGGCATACTTTGAATGCAGTTAAATTCACTTTGCTTCAATTTTTAATTGTGGCTCCAATGATAAATATATTAGTTCTTCAATCAAAACAATTTTGTTTGTGACCTTTTCACTGGAAATTTCTGGATTTAAAACGTAATAGGTCTGGATCCCGCGTATGAAAAAAAAGTTAATTAATAGCAAGCTGAAAATTTGTTAATAGCTTAAGGGTGTTTAGTCGGATAAACTTTGATATATGGGAACACTGGAACAGGGGCAGTTTTAATTGTGGAGCAGGTTAAAAAATTTGGAACGGTCAGACCACGAAAACGGCACATTTATTTTGTCCGACAGAATAGACTTAAACTCTCCGAACAGAGATTCAACTCTCATGCAAAAATCAGACTGCTATTTTGTCACCTGTCATAATTCCTGTCATTTGACATATTCTACATGTTCGACTCATTAAAACGCCCATTTGGTGATAAATAGCAGTCTGATTTTTGCATGAGAGTTTAATCTCTGTTCGGAGAGTTTAAGTCTGTTCTGTCGCACAAATGCCGTTTTCGTGGTCTGACCGATCCAAATTTTTAAACTGTTCCACAATTAAAACTGCCCCTGTTCCAGTGTTCCCATATATCAAAGTTTTTCCGACTAGACACCCTTAAGGTATTAACAAATTTTCAGCTTGCTATTAATCAACTTTTTTTTCATACGCAAGATCCAGACCTATAATGCGTATGCGTCAAAAATATATTAATATGTTGTTAATTTTTCGATTTTTTTATTATATTACCAGACAACGGCAGTTCTCGCCAGTGGCGCACACCAACACCCCCCTCCCGACGCGACATTATTATATACATGAAATTTTCGATTTTCTAAATCTGACTGATTTGAAAGATGGGCCAAGTCCAATCTTAAAGTTCAGGAAAGACCCACCTATTCATATGTCAACCATCTATTTTGGTCCAAGGGTGTGGATTTTATGGCCCTTTCTATTTAGGGTCTGTTTTTCGTTCTCGTCCCCAAAACTCCCAAAAACTTCAAAAATTTAAGTCAGACCTTTGCGGCTTCTAATAGTACTGATCATTGCCTTTCCAACGCATGTCTAATTTTGAAACTCAGTTATACCATTCAAAAGTTAACGAGCTCAGAAATATGAGTCAATTTTTATTTAAAAAGGGGAAAATGTTTGTGGATAATATGTATGTATGTGTGTTCAAAAGCTAAACCGATTTGATTTTTTTTTCTGCGTTTGAAGAGGGGTTTTGGACCGATTCAGAACCGGTGTAGTTTGTAACTTTTGACCACCCATAAGCCAGCTAGAGAACTTGGTAGGTACAAAACGGCATATTTTTTGGAAGTATATATTATCTTCAGATCGAGAGGAGACAGGAGAACCGCAAATACACCAAATCAATAGTGTTGTGTTAAGCTTTCAAATGGTGTCAGGATCAGATATACACACGGCTCAGTATAGCCGAAAAACTGAAAAACTATACTTTGAAAATTTTGATTTTTCGACAATTGCTCAAAGTTTCAACCTTCGAATTGCGCCAATAACTGAGCATTTGTAGAAGGGCTCTAGACGAATTAAACGGTGTATACGTCATATCCGGGAAAATTCGAATTTTTAAGTTATAGGCTTCATAAATATGATCAAATCTATTTCCTACGGGGAAAACGGTTTCCCAAGCTCAATAATTCCTATAATAGCTTCAGTTATCACACTTGACCTTAAATCCATCAGATACTACTGGTAAATACGTTTCAAACTCATGTTTACTGATCAAAATCGGTTGAGCCTTTTAAAAGTTATTAATCTACAAATGTATAATCCAATTAACGATTATTCCCGAAATCTTTTATGTAGTTGTAGTGATTAAGACGCTAAATTTGATCTAGCAACGGGCAATCCGACTTCATTTACCGGTCATCTCAATATATTTTTTTCAATCTATTTCGAATAGAAAAAAATCTAGTGAAAATTACACTAGATCATTTGGGAGATAATGCAACAAAAGTGACCATTTATAAAGCTTAACGAGTAATAGAGGAACATTGCATTCAACTTCATACATTTAATTTATAAATAACTTTGAAAAACTCCTGATACCAGAATAAAAAACCGCTAAACGCCTTAAAAATGAGTGGCGCATACAATATTCCAGCTACAGAAGATCTGATATGAATATTACGTGGCGCGAAAATGTATTTTCATTTTGATGTAAAACAAAATTCTAGTTTTATTTTAAAAGATTTTTCCATAATATTTGCTAAATTTGAAGTAAACGCGCCACAACAGAGTTTAAAAATTCAAACTTTATCAAAGTTATTCTTTTGTGGCGCGTTTACTTCAAATTTAGCAAATACATATGAAAAAATCTTTTAAGATTTCAAGAATTTGGTTTTACATCAAACTGAAAATACATTTTCGCGCTACGTAATATTCATATCAGATCTTTTGTAGCTGGAATATTGTAGGCGCCACTCATTTTTAAGGCGTTTAGCGGTTTTTTATTCTTGTTATAGTTTAACAATTTTGTAATTTTTCATTTATTGTTAATAATACGATAATTAAAAATAAATGTAATTTAATGTCAATGTCCTTTATTCATATTTATATTTTTATATCCATGTTTACTTACAGGTTTTTTTTCTTGAACCTTGCTTATTTCATAAAAACTTTGTGACACCATTTCGCTCGTAAGATGATCGGTCCAGGGTATTTTCAAAATTCTCCTAAAAGCCACATTTCAAAAGCTTCCAGCTTTCTCATTAAGTCAATATTAATAAGCCAAGCTTCGACACCATAAAGAAGAATACTGATATAGATATAAATAAATAGAAAATACAGATGTAGATATAAAATTTTATCATGTTTTTTGTTCATGAATCTTGGTTTGTGACCGATTTGAGCATGCACCAAAAAAAAAGAAACTCGTTGTTTTCTTATAATAAGCTACAAAATGTTTTATATAGTTGTTTTAGTGAGATACATAGTTTTTAACGTCTTAAAAACGTTTTAAAATGTGTCATTTTTTAATGAAAATGGCAAATTTTCAACCAAGAATAACTCAAAAATATTGAGTTTAAAAAAATGTAGAACAGTTTTTGCTTATAATTAGGTTCTAAAGCCGCTTCCGTGAATATTTTAACCAAATTTTCCACCCGCGAAAAGGGGTGGTAACCACCACCAAGATTAAAGCACACATCGGCATATCAATATTCATTAAAATCCATGCAGTAGGATAGAATTCGGAGGTAATAAAATATCCTATTCTTGCCCCCATTGACTGGCGTAATAGACAGATTTAAGTACTTGGGATGTTAAATCGATAGCAGCCTAAATCCTTATGTAGAAATAAGATCGAGAATAGAACAGGCCAGAAAATATTTTGAAAAAATTAAAAAACTGCTTTGTGATTCTCGAATAAATCTCGAAATTCGACTACGTTCATCCAAATGCTACGTCTGGTGGACTCTTCTCTATGTAGTTGAGATATGGACTCTTAAAACATCAACCGTAAATAAGTTGGAGGCCTTTGAAATGTGGATCTACCGGAGAATCCTCAAAAGTTCATGGACATCGCATACCTCAAACGAAGAAGTGCTGCATAGAATATGCAGAGAACTTTTAAATTGATTATACTCTCTCAGATTTCTCACCCCTTGATGTCCACTCTACAATTATTAATGCTAGACTATCTGATCATGATGCAGCTTATACGAAGTTTAATATCTTTAGCAAACCCTCCTCGAAAACCCGACGTCTAAGCAGGATTTTTTTCTACCTGCAACTTTCGTAATTTCCAAAATTTATGCTTAACTTCTGAGTGGCACTTTCCTGCTATGGACGTGGATAATAATTTCAGTGATTTTTTGGATAAGCTTGTCTGCATGTTCAATAAAGCATTTCTTTAATTCCAATTAAGCCAAAACATCGCAAACCCTGGACTACTAAAAGTATCCGAATATCTTCCAAGAATATGCGTTCTCTACTCTACATCAAGAAATTTACTACCAACGTCTCTATCACTGAATATATCACCAAGTACAGGGCAACCTATCTTAAACTTATAAAATCAGCTAAAAAAGTCTACTACCAAATCCGTCTGGGAAGCTCTAAAAGTGTTTGCAAAAGAAACTTGGTCCATAATAAACGGTCTTCGAAATAAAACCCACACTGCTCAAAAATTTTCCCTTCCAGACCATGAAAATCTAAATGAATACTTTGTTAATGTGAGTAAAAATATTACATCAACTATTTTGCAACAAAAAGATCCCATTTCCTATCTCCCTAATTCAAGAAAGGTCTCAAATTCATTCTTTATAAAACGAGTCGATAAATCTGAGCTGATCCAAACAATCAATAGTATCAAAAGTAAATCTTCCTGTAGTACTGGACGATGGTCTATCGATAAAATTTTTTTATAATCTCCCAAAAAATGTGTTGGAAGTCCTCATCTCACTGATTAATGATTCTTTTGAGAAAGACAAATTTCCAGAGTGCCTAAAAACTGCCATCATTATTCCTCTCCGTAAGGGTGGTCAAATATCTAATACCTGCAATTATAGACCTACTGCACTACTACCGGTACTCTCCAAAATTATTGAGAGACTCATAAAATCCCGACTTATGTCATTTTTCGTTGAAAACAACCTTTTATCACAAAAGCAGTTCGGCTTTTTAAATAATAAATGCACCACTGATGCCATGTTTTCTGTACCACATGGGGTTTATCAAGCACTGAAAATCTTCACACTGCCACCGTTTTTTGTGACTACGCCAAAGCTTTTAATTGTGTAAATCACAACATTTTGATAAAAAAACTAAATTTCTACGGAATTAGAAGTATTTCTTTGAATGGGTTCCAATCTTACTCGGATGATAGGAAATAACTGGTTAGAGCAAATGATACAGACTCTAGTCTCAAAAATATTGTATGTGGGGTACCTCAAGGATCAGTATTGGCTCCTCTACTTTTCTTTATCTTTCTTAATGACATCACTAGTTGAAAAATCGATGGAAAAATCTTTCTTTTTGTTCATGATACCAGTATCACTTGGAGCAAATCAAATATTGCAACTCTTCATGCTACTATAACTTCTGATCTACTTACAATAAAAACCTGTTCTGACTCTAATTTACTCTCGTTTAACGTAGATAAAACAGTAGCATTATCTTATAAAAGAGCTCTCCAACCCTTACCTCTTAATAACAGCCAGATCAGTACTGTTGATTCTGTAAAATTTCTTGGTATTTTTTTAGACAGCAACCTTAAATGGTCCCTCCATATTAATTTGTTAAGGAAGAAACTATCTTCAGCTTGCTATGCTATAAGATCTGTTTCGAATGAACTCAATTTAGCATCTTCCAAAATAATATATTTTTCTTTGTTCGAGTCACACCTTCGGTATGGTCTTCCTTTTTGGAGTTCTGGTACAGCTGCCCAATTCGGTGTTATTTTCAAATTACAAAAAAGAGCAATAAGATGTCTGTTTGGCCTCAGAAGAACAACACATTGTAGAAGTTACTTCAAAGATCACAGAATTTTAACCCTTCCACCTTTATATATTTTAGAAACTGTTTGCTTAATTCGTAAACATCTACATGTCTTTCCACCAAGACCTAATCATGACTACTTCACGAGAAATTCTACCTTTAACGTCTATTTACCGACCTCGTCATCTGAGGTAGTAAAGAAATCTATATTATATTCCCCAAAAAACTTTACAACCATCTCCCTCTACAACTTAAATCTGCAGCATCTTTCCGCAAATTCCGTAAACTGACAGAAGCCTACCTATCCGAAAGACCATATTATGCAGTAGAAGATTTACTTAATCAATAACTAAGAAATTAGAGTACCCTTTGCACAAGTAGTATTTTTATTGTTATTTTTCATCTGTATTTGGGTGTCATATGCAGCAGCTTAACTTTTAAACTTAATTGCTAGGTAGACTATGCAATTTGCAATTTATTTAAATTTTTAAATTTTGCAATTGATTAACTGTTTAACTTCATTATTATTATTATTATTTTAATTTAAATTTACGATTTATGAAATTTTAGTAAATTTAATTGTTATTGTTTTGTTTTCTTGATTTTTGTAAGTCTAAAAAATTGTACAATTTTTCATGACCATAAAGCATATTTCTATTCTATTCGCGGTGTGCAAGTACTTGGAAGGGATACATGAAACCATCGTGCGCGAATAGCGGAGAAATATTAAACTTTCTTAAATAATTCATATTGTCAATTGAAATTGTCAAATTGACGTACATTTCATATCTATTGTCATTGAAGAAGAAAAATTATGTTGCTCCACAATATTGATATGATATGCCATTATTATATAAAGGTAAATTTAATTCATTGTATTTTGCTTGCAGTACTGCATTTTAATAACTAATTTTATTTACTGCATACAATTGTTTACGTTTTAATAAGAAAACCTGAATCTTATTTTTTTTTATTATTTTTTTGGGCTATGTACTTGACAATTATCTAGTAACCAGACTAATATAATTGGCCAATATAATTATAAGTGCGAATAAAGTTGCAGAGCGTAGAAATAGGTGTCGCTTTGCCGAACTTGCACGGTCCCAATCACACAACGAGAGTTAGAAAAACATCATACCTAGGCCACATACTGAGAAATAATAAGTACTAATATGCTCAACTTATAGTAAAAGGAAAAATCGAAGGAAGGAGAGGACTAGGGAGGAAAAGACTATCGTGGCTCAGAAACTCCGACAATGGACAAGGCTAAATTTTAAACAGCTAATAAGAACAGCTGAAGACAGAGAAGAGTTTGCAATTGTAGTCGCCAACCGCCATTGAGGAGACGTCACTTTAAGAAGAAAAAGTCTTTTGCTAGACGCTACTAAGCACAATCTGTGATACTGGGGAACAATTTGGTTTAACAATAAACAAACAGAAAACAAAAACAATGGTGATGTCATCAGATATCCGGTCTATCTGTCTAACATGCCAGTGCCAACTTACCGTGAACCACATTATTACCGAATGTCATCAGTTCAGTGTAGTAAGACAACAGCTCAAACTCAAACCGCAGCTATGTGACATTCTAAGTGATACCAACCAGTTAGACAGAGTTCTTCAGTTTTTAAAAAAAATATTATTGTATCATAAACTTTAATTTTTTTTATGACATAACTTGTTAATGCTCTTTAATTATACCTCTTGTAATCTTGTTTGTAGTCGTCCCATGCGAGTGGCCATAGTTGCCGAGCACGTTAATGTAAATAAAAAAAAATGGTGATCAGTAAGTGGGGCAATTCGTAACAAGGATCCCGACAAAAAAATAATTTATAGAACAAGTGGACAAAATGAAATAATTCGATTAAGAATAGAGCAATCGAGAAGGGCATTTTTGATGATGTGGAAATTTCTGAGTAAACAAAAATTCATGAACAAAACACATGATAAAATTTTATATCTACATCTGTATTTTCTATTTATTTCTATCTATATCAGTATTCTTCTTTATGGTGTCGAAGCTTGGACTATTAATATTGACTTAATCAGAAAACTGGAAGCTTTTGAGATGTGGCTTTTAAGAGAATTTTGAAAATACCCTGGACCGATCATCTTACGAACGAAATGGTGTTACAAAGAATGGGAAGAGACAGATAAATTTGACCACCATTAAAAAGAGAAAAACATAATATTTGGGGCAAATACTTGGCAATGATAAGTACGAGTTATTACAGATTATTAAGAAGGGTAAAATCGAAGGAAAAAGCGGTCCTTGTAGACCACAAATATCCTGGCTGAATAACATTCAGGACTGGACAGGTTTAAACATACAGACGCTTTTCCGAAAAATAGAAGATAGAGATGAATTTGCAATGGTTATAGCTAAAGCCCAGATTATAAGTATGACAGAAATGTCAAAATAAGTACTTATATAAGTAAAAAATGTAGCAAAAATAAGCAGTTTTAATGAAATAAGCAAGGTTCAAGAAAAAAAAACCTGTAAGTAAACATGGATATAAAAATATAAATATAAATAAAGGACATTGGCATTAAATTACATTTATTTTTAATTATCGTATTATTAACAACAAATGAAAAATTACAAAAGTGTTAAACTATAACCAGAATAAAAAACCGCTAAACGCCTTAAAAATGAGTGGCGCCTACAATATTCCAGCTACAAAAGATCTGATATGAATATTACGAAGCGCGAAAATGTATTTTCATTTTGATGTAAAACTAAATTCTAGTTTTATCTTAAAAGATTTTTTCATATGTAGGTATTTGCTAAATTTGAAGTAAACGCGCCACAAAAGAGTAACTTTGATACAGTTTGAATTTTTAAACTCTTGTGGCGCGTTTACTTCAAATTTAGCAAATACTATGGAAAAATCTTTTAAAATAAAACTAGAATTTTGTTTTACATCAAAATGAAAATACATTTTCGCGCCAAGTAATATTCATATCAGATCTTTTGTAGCTGGAATATTGTATGCGCCACTCATTTTTAAGGCGTTTAGCGGTTTTTTATTCTGGTATCAGGAGTTTTTCAAAGTTATTTATAAATTAAATGTATGAAGTTGAATGCAATGTTCCTCTATTACTCGTTAAGCTTTATAAATGGTCACCTTTGTTGCACTATCTCTCAAATGATCTAGTGTAATGTACACTAGATTTTTTTCTATTCGAAATAGATTGAAAAAAAATATTGAGATGACCGGTAAATGAAGTCGGATTGTCCGTTGCTACATCAAATTTAGCGTCGTAATCACTACAACTACATAAAACATTTCGGGAATAATCGTTCATTGAATTATACATTTGTAGATTAATAACTTCTAAAAGGCTTAACCGATTTTGATCAGTAAACATGAGTTTGAAACGTATTTACCAGTAGTATCTGATGGATCTAAGGTCAAGTTTGATAACTGAAGCTATTATAGGAATTATTGAGCTTGAGAAACCGTTTTTCCCGTAGGAAATAGATTTGATCATATTTATGAAGCCTATAACTTAAAAATTCGAATTTTCCCGGATATGACGTATACACCGTTAGATTCGTCTAGAGTCCTTCTACAAACGCTCAGTTATTGGCGCAATTCGTAGGTTGAAACTTTGAGTAATTGTCGAAAAATCAAAATTTTCAAAGTATAGTTTTTCAGTTTTTTGGCTATACTGAGCCGTGTGTATATCTGATCCTGACACCATTTGAAAGCTTAACTCAACACTATTGATTTGGTGTATTCGCGGTCCTCCTATCTCTTCTTGATCTGAAGATATATAGGTACTTCCAAAAAATATGCCGTTTTGTACCTACCAAGTCCTCTAGCTTGCTTATGGGTGGTCAAAAGTCACAAACTACACCGGTTCTGAATCGGCCCAGACCCCCTCTTAAAACGCAGAAAAAAAAAATTCAAATCGGTTTAACTTTTAAACACACATACATACATAATATCCACAAACATTTTCCCTTTTTTAAATAAATATTGAGTCATGTTTCTGAGCTCGGTAACTTTTGAATGGTATAACCGAGTTTCAAAATTAGACATGCGTTGGAAAGGTATTAATCAGTACTATTAGAAGCTGCAAAGGTCGGACTTAAATTTTTTAAGTTTTTGGGAGTTTTGGGGACGAGAACGAAAAACAGACCCTAAATAGAAAGGGCCGTAAAATCCACACCCTTGGACCAAAATAGATGGCTGACATATGAATGGGTGAGTCTTTTCCTGAACTTTAAGAAGGGACTAGGCCCATCTTTCAACTCAGTCAGATTTAGAAAATCGAAAATTTCGTGTATATAATAGTGTCGCGTTTAGGGGGGTGTTGGTGTGCGCCACTGGCGAGAACTGCCGTTCTCTGGTAATATAATAAAAAAAATCTAAAAATTAACAACATATTAATATATTTTTTACGCATGGACATTAGCATAAAAACAATTAACAATAATATGTTTTTAAAAATTTTGTTGTAAAACGCTATGTCTTCTATCTGTAGATACATTATTTATACGTAGAAAAAGTTCTTTCAACATTTGCAGATGCGATTGGTGCGTATTTAAATTTAGACAAATGTACCGATACTACCGAAAAGTATTTTACAACAAAATAATAAATTTGGGCTTTCTGCAGACAAATATTAGTTTATTACATGGCAGGTATAACGATGGGTTTTTCCGTTTATCTCCGAATTTTGTTTTTCTTTGATTTTAGTAAATTAGTTTGATGTTGGTGTGTTTTTTATATGCTCACGCCTCCCCATTACTAAAAGCGTGCCCCCTAGGGAGGCGCGCCCCACAGGTTGACAATCGCTGGCCTAAGGGATTAAAATGCTTATGGTTTATTGAATTATTAGGGTTTTATAGCTCTGTATACTTATAGAAATTTGACATTAAGTAATATATGAAATTTAACTATAGTTTATCATAAGAAGTAAAATAAATAAAGAAAGCAATATATCTTTAAAATAAGCATTTTTACTAAAAATCCTAATAATAAGCAAAAAAAGCAAAAAAAGCAAAAAAAAAGCAAAATGCTTATAAACCGGACTTTGGTTATAGCCAACTTTCATTAGTGGAGTCAGCACTAGAAAAAGAAGTAGTCGTAAAAATGACGAAAGTCCACCTAAACTGCCAGTACGTAATGTCCATCTTTCTAGGGTTAATGAAAATGTATGTATACACCGTTCTTAGGCGTCAACGCCCTTCGGTAGGGATCTATGGAGGAGTATCACCAAGCCGGAAGCCCTTATCCCTTCCCGTACCGCTCCTCCATAGGTCGATCAGACGCCAGTTTATTCCAGACCAAGCCGTAGACTCTATTGAGTTTTATACTACGGCGTTGGCCTTTTATAAATTTCATGACCTAGCTGAGGCTCGAACCAGCGACCGCAAATCGCAAATCCACTAAACTTGTCGATCGACTGAGCCCCAGCTAACTGGACCGTCAAGACCGACATGAAAATAAAAATCTTTTTTATACTATTTTGTTATTACCTACGCTTATCACCATCAAAAAACAGTTGTTGGATACCTGTATTATAAACACTGTTTGGGAAAATCATTGCTTGTCTATAGTCTATATTTCACTGGTCTTATTAAATACATGTATTACATGTATTATTAAATACATGTACAGAAGATTCTTTTTATTACAAAGTACATCTTTGTACAAAAACGCAGACTCAACGAAATGAAAAATAAAAAAAAACCAAGACAAAGAAATATGACAGTAAATTACTGGCGTCGTTAGAAAAGCTATATTCCTCAGAAAGCTTCTTAGCGTCAAAAACATGTGATGTCACTCCGCAAGTAAAGATTCTTATAGGATTTTATTTATTTCACATATTGAGTCGGGTTTATGTAGCAGATGTTGACTAAACTGCGATAGAACTTCAGAGCTTGTTTTGATAAATATTTAATGAAATCTCTGAGGACATTTCGCTGTTTTGAGGAAAAGCGATATAACCACAAAACAATTTTGTTGGGACTTGAGGATACGGAATAATTTCTCGTCTCGCTAATATTTCTCACAAATATACGTGGCACATTATGTAATATAAAACTCGCCTCTAAAATGGGGATCTATTAAGTTGTAAACACTTTAACAGATTGAAAAATTTGTAAATTTTTTCACAAAATAATTTCCGTAGAATGGGGTGAGATTGATCTCCCGGGGTGACATTGATCATTTGTCATTATATCACATATATGTAGATACAACCGGCAACAATGTAAAATTGTTTCTGGGCGTGGCACAATTCATTTCCTGGATCTTGTCTATGATTAGTTCACGTCGTTGTTAGTTTGCAATTGGCATTGGGAAGAAGTTCTGTTGCTTTGAAATTAACCATAGTTTTTGGCCTATTTTTATAGTTTGTGGACTTTTGATGGTAGAGAAAGAACGGAGGTAAGTTCGCTATTTCTAGTGTTATAAAATTATTTTTTATGGTTCTGTAATAATAATTTTAAGTATCTAGCATTTTAACTAACGCTAGCTTTTTTAAGATGGCGGATAATATTGAATGGGGTGACATTGATCAAGTGATCAGTCTAACTTCAAGTTACGTACGTTGCAGAAATTAATTTATAATTTTTGTTACAGATTTAAGAACATCAATCAAAATAGGAAGAACGTACAAAAGACAATTAGGCATATAACGTATGGCAATTTTAATGAAGAACAAGTTAATCAGGCGTTGCACGATGTATTGGAAAATGGATTATCTCTAAGAAAAGCCGCAAAAAAATACAAACTGTCCTACGGAACTTTACATAACAAGTACCATGGAAGGAAGATTAAGAAAACAGGTGGACAATCTTTATTCACATATGAAGAAGTAGCCATTATTAATAGCGTTTTAACATGTGCAGATTGTGGATATCCTCTAAGTGCAATGGATTTGAGAATGTTCGTCAAAATTTCTTGGACAAAACTGGTAGAAGTGTATCTAGATTTAAGGAGAATATTCCTGGACTTGACTGGGTAAATAGCTTGTTGCATGGAAAATGCAAAATTTTAAAACCTCTGGCATTCCGAATAATGAATTTTCTAAGCTGTTAAAGCAAACACTTGAAATCATGTATAAAGTACCACCTATAAATCCAGACGGAGAGAAAAGTGCTGTAAAAAGAAACTTACTTTCTGGTTTGGAAGCATGTGGCATTGCATCATTCAACCCCAATCGAGTTTTGGAAAAGCTACCACAAGACGCTATTGATCAAGTCGAGCTTAGATGCTCTCTTCCTAACTTTTTGAAAGACTTAAACAATTCCGGCTCTGAAAAACCTAGACGTAAAAGAAAACTGTTAGCAACTGAACCTGGTCAAAGTGTTACAGCACCTAAACCATCAGAGGAGTCCAGTGACGATGATTCAAATGAAAACCTGGAATTAAATGACAGCAACAGTGATGTTGATATTAGCCAAGATGAAGAGGAGGTTAAATACTGTCCTTCATTAGAAAACATCACGAAAGAAAAATTCCTGTTAGTAAGATTTTTGTCTGGTTCTCGGAAAAAGACGGAATTTCGCTATTTCTGTCAGGTAAAAGGAGTTTTAGAAGGAGAAGAAATCGAAGTTCAAGGCCTTAAATCAGCAGGATCGACGAAGGTTTTCAAAATAATTGAAAATGGCATATCCACTGTTCCCTTCAAGAAAGTAGTTCCTTTACTACCAGATCCGACACTTGAGACGATTTCTGGTAGGATACAAAAATATCATTTTCGCGGAGAAATTAATGTAAAAGAATGTTAAATCAAATTTTCTTTTTCTATAAATTGTTCAGAATTACATTTTTAGTTATTAAAATGTTTTTTTTTTATAAATAAAGAATAGTACAATAAAAATAGTGTGATCATTCTCACCCCGCATGATCAATCTCACCCCTTTGTAAAAATTCGAAAAACGATCTGACCGAATTAGTCAGGGTTAAGATTGATCATATTCTATTTAAAAGCACTACTGTTTCATGTTATTAAATCGTCATGATCAATCTCACCCCAGTCACGGGTCTAAGATTGATCACCCTTTTTTTTATAAGATAAGTGGATTTTCTTAATAATTAAAACAAAACTAGTGTTAAATCACTACTCTTTAGATATTAATATAACACGTGAATTGTTTAAATATAGAACATACACAAAAACGTTTAAAATATAAATCAAATAAAGTTAAAATTGATCAATCTCACCCCATTTCACGGTTCTTAATTTAAGCAATAAACATATACAGGATGTTACAAAACGGCACGTCATAAATTAAATCACATATTCTGGGACCAAAAATAGTTCGATTGAACCTAACTTACCTTAGTAAAAAAGTGCACATAAAAAAAGTTACAGTCCATTGAAGTTACAAATTTTTTTTAATGTTGTAATATTTACAAACTTTCCTTAACTAAGAACAATAGGTAAATTATTTGACAAAATTTGAAAATTTGACCCGTAGAGGGAGATCCATTGATCACCCTCTTTACATAAATTAAATTAAAATAAGTTTAGTTATCACAGATTATTCGAATCTTCTTGCTAGGTCCACTACTTTGAATCTCTTCAGGCGTCGTACATCATTGTGGTCATCAGTGAGGTTGCTGGCTAACTCGTTTGGATGAGATTCTAGTCTCTTGGGAATATTTTTTGTAATATTTTGTTATTACTGTTTTTATGGATGGCACATTGAGATATTGTTCTATACCATAATTTGGCACGTACCAAGGGGCATTCAGCATTGTTCTAAGGACTTTTTTCTGGAATCTCTGTCCCCCAAAGTTGCATACTATAGGTCCACACTGGTTTTAATATAGTTTTATATATCGCAGTTTGATTTTAAGAGATAGTTGAGATTTACGACCAATGATCCAGTACATTTCTCGGAATTTCATTCCTAGTTGTTTTCTATTTGTAAAAATGTGCTTTTGCCAAGTTAATCTCCTATCAGGATGGATTGCTAGGTACTTGACAGTATGGGTTTGTGGGAGTTGCGTTTCATTTACTGTTACAGATGGACATGTTTGCCTTTTCATGGTGAATGTTATATGGGTTGATTTACTCTCATTCGCCTTTATCTTCCATTCCTTGAAGAGAGGCTAGTACAGAGCAGTGTCATCAGCAAAAGTTGCACACGTTGTTCTGTTACTTGTGGTTAGGTCAGCAGTGTAGATCAAGTACAATATCGGTCCCAAGACACTTCCTTGTGGTACTCCAGCTTTTATTGGTCTTAGGCTTGTGTATTCATTATGCTGCTTGACTAGGAAATGTCAGTTAGAAATATAGCTTTTTAGGATTTGATTAAAAGGATGGATAAGGTTTTTCTTTAGTTCAAAGAGCGTACCAGCATGCCATACCTTGTCGAAGGCCTGACTGTATGAAGTCACCTTGTAACTTTATAAACGTCACATCTTTGATATTTTACTTTTAAATAATTATTTTACTTTATTTTTTTTAATATTTAATTAGTAATAATTTTCTTCTATTTGTTTTACCCGTTTTCTTCGTCAAAAACTCGTTGGCGCCCTCTTTTATTATCCTCTTCTATTATCTTTTATTTACTATATCTCTTTTCATCTAAAATCTAATCATCATATTGAACGCACCCCGTATATTCTTACTCTGTGAGTATCTGTTTTAATACGGAACATGCCTAATTTCCAACAGTTCACGCTGTCATTTCAATTCTCAAAATAGTGGTGGTAATGTCATAAAAGGCAAAGAAGCTTCAAAATTAAAACATTTTATTTCCAGACTTTCATATTCTCTCTTGGGATAAGAATACATATAATCATATTTTAATTACATTTTTACATCTAACAGTTTTTCTAATATTTCTTCATATTCCTAACCTCCCATGTCTACGACCACATGGTCAGTTTTAAATACCCATTTCTTTCTAATTTTCATATATGCACGTGTAAATCAAATTTTAACTAGTAGTATCAATCTTAATTCCATTTAATTTACCTTTGCCAATAACTACTTTTTATGATTATTTGGCAAAGGCTCTTTTTGGTTCTTTTTCTTGATGATTTATATGTGTCTTTTTCTTATAGTATTTGGGAACAAACCCACTTTTCTCCCTCCGGGAGCTTCAAGGATCCTCAAATCGCTGGCGATACAACAACGAGGACCCTGTCATTCGAACTGCAACCACATCACCAAGACTGCAACGACCAACATCCGTAGGCCTGGTGGAATACAGCATTTAGAACCACAGCGACAGTTGCAGAAACAGCAGTACCATTCGACATCAAGAAGTAACCATCGAACCAACACCAAAAGCCATAAGTAGAATCCAGAAATTGTTAGTTTTTTGCAAGAATTTGAATATATTTGTTAATGCACTTAAGAAGTCACTTAAGTTTATATTATAATTATAAGTTAGTTATATTTTTATAAACAATAAATATGATTGGTTAAAAATATTGTTTTGTTTGCTTCCATTCAGAATTTTCATAGTTCATTTCTAAAATTAGAACAAGACGAACACACACACCCTGAAAGATTGAGCTAGGCTAAGGTTGTAGCGATGGCTATCTTGGATGATTGAGGTAATCTTTTCGAATATTATTTTAATTAGCTGGGTAGTCCATCGACTTATTTCGTTCCAACTAGAGTTTTATTTTGAATCATGAGAATAATTTGAGCAACTTTCCATTGTTCCGGGTAGTAACCTAGCCTAAATATTGCATTAAATACTTGCATTATCATTTTTAGATCTTTGCATGTCAATTGCTGCAGTACTTTTCCGTTGATCAGATCATATTCTGGAGCTTTTTCGGACTGATTTCATGCTGGATAATATTTCCAACTTCTTTAGTGGTGATTTTTTGTATAGGTAAACCCACCTGGTAGGGCGATTCCAGGAAGTCATTTATTTCTTCCTCTGTGTCACCATCTTCCATTGGATGTGGCTGGAATACATTAGTGAGGTGATTTGCAAATGCTTTGGCTTTTTCCTTATTATTTCTACACCAGTTTCCGTCTTGGTTCCATATTGGTGGTATTTGTTGTTTCGGGTGTTTGATTTTTCTCGTGGCCTTCCAAAAGGGGTATTCACTATCTGCAAGTTACAAAATAAAAATCGATTTTTTTTAATATATCCAAAACTATTAGACAGTTTTTTTTTAAATGGACATGTGCCATTAGTATGCCAAGAACATCTTAAAAAAATGTGCAAAAGTGAAATTTGTGCACCCCCATAAAAATTTTTGGGGGTTTTGTTCCCTTAAACCACCCCAAACTTTTGTGTATATTTCAATTAAATTATTATTGTGGTACCATTAGTTAAACACAATGTTTTTATACGTTTTCGACGTATGTAAAGGATGAGGATTCTTCTTAGTAGGGAGGCAATCTTCCGAAAATAAGATCTTGAGGAAGCTTAATTTCTCTTCTGGTAATCATCATCGATGGAGAATAACCGGTTGCTCCATGTTCGGAACATCTGTAGGCTAACAGGAATAAAAAAGTTAGGGTATCCCAACCTTTTTGATTATCAGCAACAAACATTGAAAGATATTAACAAATGGTTCTATTATGTCTTTAGATCATTCCGTCCGATTGTGGATGGAGAGACGTAGTTCGAGTTTTCTTAATACCCAAGATTTTCATTAATTATTGCCATAATACTAATTCAAAATTTAGACCTTGATTAGAATGCAACTCTAAAGGGTCTCCATGTATTGATACGACGTGTGTTATAAATGCTTCTGCTACTGTAGTCGTTTCTTAGGAAGGGGTGGAATTTCAGGCCATTTCGAAAATTAATCCATTTCAACCATTACGTACTTGTTACCTGTCTCTGTCGTCGTAAGTTAAATGGACCGATAATATCCACTGCAAGTCGTTCAAAAGGCTCTCCGGAAAGGTATTGTGCCATTTTACCACGAGTTCTTGTTCTAGGACCTTTTGTACCGTTACATAAGTCTGATTATTTCACACCACTCTTCTACATCTCGGCGACAACTAATCCAGTAAATTCTGTCTCGAACTCTGGCCAGTGTTCTTTTTACTCCAAAATGTCGTCCAGACAGGCTGCTATGAAGTATTTGCAACACACTTTTAATGTGTGGTTTTGGCAGCACCACTTGTTGAATTATACGTACTCCAGGGGAGACTTTTGAAGACCATCAAAAGAATTTAGAAGACGTTTTTAGTCGATTTAAAGCTTCCCAGTTGATGTTAAACCCCAAGAAGTGTCAGCTGTTTCAAAGTTTTCAATTAATTAGGCTATATAGTTAGCAAAGAAGGAGTGGTCGTGGATAAAGAAAAAATCGATTCCATTAAGAAATGACCAGAACCGACTGACAAACATCAAGTCAGTAGTTTTCTGGGACTATGTACCCACTATCAGAGGTTCATTAAGTTACAAGGAGGACAGGAACGAATCCTTGGAAATTTTAGTAAAGTGCTTTCAAAGCCTAAGCGAAATCATTCAGCGAATTCATCGTCACGAGAACAGAGCTTCTAGCAGTAGTTAAATCAGTAGAAAACTTCTATCAATATCTCTATGGAAGGGAGTTTCCAATCCGAACAGACCATGCTCAAGTGGTTTATGCAGTTTAAGAATCCAAAGTGGCAGATAGCTAGATGGATTGAACGACTCCATGAATACGATTTCAAGATTGAGCATCGGGCCGCAGTTCGGAACGCTGATTTTTTTCTAGAAGATCGTGCCCAGCGGAGTGTTCCCACTGCAACAAAACAGAATCAAAGGAAGCAGCGGTGCTAAGAACAACGGTGATCAACGAGGAGCTGACGCCTACTAAGATCAGGAAAGAACAAGAAAAAGATCCAGTTTTACAGAAAATTCGAAAATGGAAAGAAAAAAATTGTCGACCATCATGGCAAGAGATATCAAGCCTGTGCGCAGAAGTTAAGACGTATTGGGCTTAGTGGGACTCCTTTATCATGGAGGACAGCTTGCTTAACCCTTAACCACTGGCATGCAGTATGCCATACCACGCCGAAAATAAATTCTGTTGTAAAACCTGCAGTGTAATTAAACTTGCTCTCAACTGCTGCATTTGTAGTATGATTTAGTGTTTGAGCTACGTTGACTTAAAGCTATCTTGCGGTATCACGTACTCGTACTGCTTGTCAGTGTTTACGTTTCTATAGCTAAAATGTGTCCAGTGTATTCTTTCGCTATTAATATGGCAGAAAGTTTATCCAGTTGTTATATTTTCAACTGCTGTCAACATTTTTTTGCTATCTTTTAGTTACCAGTACTAAAGTTCACTGTTTTAATATTATGCATGCGTTCATAATTTTCATTAAAAAAGTTATGTTTATTTTATTTGGAGCAGTATTTTATTCTACAGCAGTGAGAAGAGCAGGGGCGGTTTCTCCATTGGTTCACTTGTGCAGTGAACACTAAAAGTTCATTAAAATACAATTTTTTTTAAATCTCATAAATAATATAATATTATTAAAATATTTTGTTAATCTCATAGAATCATTAAAATTTAACTTTATTTGTTAATTACATTTACTTGCTCTACACCGCTGCATGCACGTGGCAAAGTACAGACACTATGCTCTGGTGCAGAATTCAAACTGAACCAGCCAGTACTAACCATTACCCCTGTGTTAAAAGAGAAATCTTAAAATCGGTGAAAAAGCATTTCGCCTATCTAAAACAGTGAGGATTTGTGCAGTGCACACAGGGACCAGTGCAGCGTTTCGGTTCACAGTTTGGAATTTTCTGTTGAGGGATTTAGTTAAATACGGTTAATTCTTAAATACAATATTAATAGTTTTATGATGGAATCTTATTCAGTGGAATTTATAAAAGAAAATACAAATAGTTTTAAAAATTGACTCCTTATAAAAACGAATGGTCAACTTCGGCCGGAGATAAGTACAAGAATGTGCTATAAAAAACAAGAAGTTTATATGTTGCTTTAAAGTTGAACAATATAAAAAAACTGCGTGGTTTTGCGGATGTGATAAACTGCATTCTTTGTTTTGTTTTCCATGTTTAGTATTTTCAAAGAATGAAACTATTTCTTCACAGTGGACAAAAGTGGGTGTTCGGAATTTATCTCATTTATCGACAAAAATTAAAAAACACGGATCTTCCCAAATTCATTTAAAAAATGAATTGCAACTCTCAGATATTGGCAATATTGATGTTCGCCAATTATTAGATTCTGGGTATAGGAAAAAACGCACCTTGAATTTTATCTCAATGGTGGAGTGGAAATGAATGCATTATTTAATCGAAATTAGTTACCGATATTATGTATACCTACCATATATAAATAATAAAAAATGATTAATATTCCACATTTAAACACGCGAAGCACTACTACTGATAATTTTTTAACGAAAGTCTATGCAATAAGTGAATATATAATTTGGTGAGAACCAGGAAAGTATAATAGCTTCACTAATCCGCTTAGGTCCTGCTGGGTTTTTTTCCACAAAAATTTTTCGCCCGTGCCGCAATTGCCCGCGGCTTTTATTCACCGTTTCTATAATTACATTCCTTAATTGAACACCCTTTTTAAATTACCACGAACCGCCACTGGAGAAGAGTCATTCCGTAGTTGCTGTAAAAAACAAATACAGTGATATTATATAAGACAAATTCAGATTCACAACAAAGGAAAATAGGCAACGGTAAGACATACCGCATGTCAGTGTATACATCCTAAAACATCCACGTCAGTAGTTAAGGGTTACACTAGTACTGAAAAATGATGATGCTTCAGCGAAGAGAAACCAGTTGGTGATTCCAAAGAGCAGAATAGCAGAAGTACTTCATCAGTTACACGAGATTCTATCAGAAGAGCATTTTGGTGAAAATAAAACCCTTCAGAGAATTCGCGAACGATTTTATTGGGTGAATAGTTCCGAGAATGTAAAGGACTAGTGTAATAAATCTATGTACATACTACTATTATCGCCATATCAACAGCGTAATCTATTTACTGTTCCTTTCGATTGAAAATAGTCCTGTTTGTGTACATATTGGGTCTTCTTAGAATTTTTTTTAATACTATGTTATTTGATCCTTTTGTTTTAAACCTCTATTAAATGTGAACTGCCGTTCTACCATCGCTATCCTATTTCTCGTGTTAATATGCATCATGTCCACTAGCCTTATAAGCTTTTATGGTATTTCTAATGTTCCCATGGCCTCATATAGCATCCTTCGGTTTATGGAGTCATATGCCTGTGTAACATCGATAAATAATATATTGTAATCCCAAATTTTGTCCGTAGCTATTACTTTAAATTAATTTTAACATACTTATAGTAGTGGAGCCCAATCGGAGAATTTTGCAGTTACTCGAGCGCGTCAGAAAATCACATGGGTATAAACCTTGTACCCTATAAATATACCCCTATCATATTATATGGACTCTTAGGACAGGAGAGTTAATTAAGGGGTTTCCGAAAAAAATATATCGTCCTATTAGAGGTACAACTCACTAACTACACTTTTTAGAAAGTGGAGAAAAATCGATTTAAAGGTACAAATTGTTTTTTAAATTCACCTAACTTGAATATTGGAATTTTTTTAAGGCAACTTTAAAGAATAAATAAAAACAGATATTTTAAGCCATGTTTCGTCAGAGCAACTATGATAAAATCAATATTAGATCAATTTTTGTACTTGATGAGTTTTTCCATGAACACAATTATTGGATATTGATATTCTATTAGAGTTAAAACTCACTAACTACACTTTGTACTTAATGAGTTTTTCCATGAACACAATTATTGGATATTGAGAAGTTAATGAATTTATCTACATGAGGTATCATGGTGTTCGGATTTAAAATGAAAGAAATAAGTAACAAAAAATGCATTATATTACAAAATGTTAAACCTAAAACAGATTATCTCACGTCTAACGCAGTGTTTCCCAAAGTGTGGGTCGCGACCCCCTGGGGGGTCGCAATGAGGTACTAGGGGGGTCGCCGGAAATTTCCAAAATAAGACAAAAACACTACTTTGTTAAATCATGTATTTTTATTTTAATAAAGCCGTAAATAAAAATTAACAATTAATTATCAAACGAAACATTAAACTAAATATTAAAAGTCCTTAAAAGTAAAAAAAAATAAAGTCAAATATTACAATGTTAATGAGACCCATGAGCCTCTTTTTTTGAAACTAGTCTTTCAAATCTAGGCTGTGTATTTGAGACACACAATTATATCGTTTTCAAGTACGAGACGATTTCTCACTTTTGTTTTAATGGCAGTCATAGACGAGAAACTTAACTCACATAAATATGATGTTACGAATGGAACCAAACATTTTACAGCTTCATTCGCCAACTGAGGGTATTCCTGCATCTTTTTGGTTAAAAATTCGTCCGGGTTCTGGGAAAAAAATTGGAGCTTCAACATTCCATCACTTGATATTTCAATAAGTTGTTCTTTCATGTTTATTGATATTTCAGCATGTTGAAAGGAATCGGCTAAAATCGGATCCAGTAGCCATCTGCAACTGTCGTAACTGTTTTGAATTTCTTCGGGGAAATAATCACAGAGCTGTTGTTTTAAATTAAGCAAAGTAACTTGCATGCCTGCATAAACTTGTTCAAAATTTGTATAAAATAATAAAATTTTCTATAATTTCCTGAACGCACTGGAATGAACCGAGCTGCTTTTTGCCAAGTGAAGTTGACCATAAATCGATTTTTCTTATAAACCCCTTAATTTTATCTGTGGCTGTAATTATATTAATGTCGCGACCTTGCAAATTACTGTTCAAAATATTTAATTGTTCGAATATATCAGCAAGGAAACCTAGTTTCAAAAGCCAAATAGGATCGGAAAATTGATTTTCATATGGGGACTTCTCATCTTTAAAATACATTAAAAGCTCTGCTCTTAAGTCAAATACTCTTTTTAAGACGTTGCCCCTTGAAAGCCACCTTACTTCGGTGTGATAAAGAAGATTTTGAAATATAGCACCCATGTCTTCGCAGATTTTTCGAAAAATACGGGTCTGTAAAGCTTTTTCTTTAATGGAATTTACAACTTTAATGATGGATTTCATAACACAGTCCATTTCAGGGGGTAAACCTTTTGAAGCCAGAGCTTCTCGATGTAAAAAACAATGTCTCCATGTGGCATTAGGCATTATTTCTTGTAATCTGACGACAAGACCAGATTGATGTCCTGTCATAGCTTTAGCGCCATCTGTGCATATAGCAATACATTTTCCCCAGTTAATAACATATTTACTTGTGCGTTTCACAAAACTGTCGAATAAATATTTTCCAGTGGTATTGGTCTCCAATGGGGAACAAAATAAATTATCTTCTTGAATGCCATTATTTGTATCATATCTTACAAACGTAATAAATTGGGCACAGTTAGATATATCCGTGGATTCGTCCATTTGAAGAGAGAAGTACGTGCATTTATTAAGATTTTCCACAACTTGCGCTTGAATATCTTCTGCCATATCACTAATTCTTCTTTGGATAGTATTATTTGACAGAGGTATTGTTTTTAACTTTGCAGACTCTTTTTCACCAATCATTATATGTACCATTTCAACAGCTGCTGGCAAAATAAGATTTTCAGCAATTGTGTGCGGATTACTAGTTTTGGCAACGCGATAAGCAACTTTATAACTTGCTAATAATGCTTTTTCGTTAGTAGTGGTTGCCAATTGAAAAGTATCTTGCTGTTTGTGAAGGACGTTCAGCTTTCTTTCAAAGAATTCTACGGGTTTGTCTTTATCTGGATGTTTGCTATTTAAATGTCGAAATAACTTTGATGGCTTCATGTTTTCGTTTGACAATACTTCTCCACAAATAACACATTGTGGTTTATTGGAAATAATGGTGAAACCATATTTAAGATATTCATCACTGTAAAGTCTGTTTTTCTTTTTATTACTGCCACTTTCAGACGTAGATGGTTCTGCACTTCTTTTTAAAAACATCCATAATTTGTAATTTATCGTAGACGTAAATACGTAAACGGGAATACGTAAGTCGCAAAATATTTACTCATTACTTAATACCGCTGCATTCGCCACAACGTGCTGTTTCGAACTGAGGTCTCATTGCACATCGCCGCTTATATAAAGCCAAAACGAGGCTACGAGAACGTTCCAGAGTGCCATCTAGTAGCGAAGTAAGGAGTAGAGCCTTCGCGAATATCATGGAAAAGTATTGCGATGTAGACACAAAGACGTCGCGGTGTACAATGTGCAGTCGACTTTTTATTATTTATTTTTATTGTAAATGCTAGTCTGGCAGAAGTACTACTAGTGTACTAGTGGGACAGATCTCAATTATTAAAATAATTGTTGAATTTTTTAAATGTATTTAGTTTGAATTTAAACAGTAAAGTAAAATAAAATTTGAGAAACCATCAGTTGTAAATTAGGCACGCTATTTTTGTCGCTATTTTGGTTAGGGTGATGAGTACGGGGTCGTGAACAATTTTTTTAACAAAAAGGGGTCGCGCTTTAGATAAGTTTGGGAAACACTGGTCTAACGGAACTAAAGCTGTGAATCTGGTTATGGTAATGAATAAAAAGTGAATAAACAATTAAATAACTTTATACAAAACAGTCTATTATTAAAAAATGAATAATAAGTTTCATTCTTTAAAAATAAATGCAATTCTTTCGGCATTTATGATAGTGACAGCCCCATAAGTCGCCTGCTTAATCGCAAAATAGATTATGGTAATTACCCTTCATGTAATCTGTCTGTTAAAAAGAAATTAAAACTCATATTTCTTTAATCAATCGCCGAACAGATAATGCACACAATTAATATACAGTTATGTTTACTAATGTATTGTTTGAAAGATCACTAAGTACCTATTCGGCACTCCAGATTGTACAGGAAAAATTTACTAAGTGCAATAATAAGTTTTATTGAGTTTTACCCTGAAACCAAAATTCACAAGAGTGCACTCCAGATTGTAAGGAACAATTCATTAAGTGCAATAATAAGTTTTAGTGAGTTTTACCCTGAAACCGAAATTCACAATATTGCACTTAGTGAATTGTACCATAAATTATCTCAGTAATTAGAAGGGTTAGAGCCCCAGGTGACTTCTCCAGAGCTGGGCAGTACTTTATTGATTTCAAATTGATGAAAATTTCAAAATCTCAAAAAAGTGCACTTAGTGAGTTTTACCTCTCAGGACGATATATCCTTAAAAAACTCGAAATCGTCAGATTACGTCAGATTTTTTGTTTGTGGCTTTAGCACTTGGTGATAATAATAATTAATACTAATACAAAAAACAAACTATTCAAGCTAATACAAATTAATAAAATACATATTATTCTAATTTACTTAATACTAAATAAAAAAGTGTCTAGCTATACCTACTATTAATTGCTATTGCAAACAGGTCATTAGAGTCAAAAAAAGAAAAAAAAAACTTCTTAAGAACTCATAAAACGATATTGATCAGAGACCTATCAGGATTGTGTTTAAGAAATTACTATAAATAGGGAAAACGAGGGTAAATAAAACAATTGGGTTAAAACAAAGGTTAATGGGATTTGATTACAGACACACATTTGTACTATGTATAAATTTGATTAGGATTAGACAATCATATTCTCTTTTGTCATTAGTAGCCAATAGGCTGTTTATTTGGTATGGAGGAAATATTTGCAGCGTTTGCAAGTTGTTTAAAAGAGTTCCTGAATGCTGAATATATTTGGAACACTTGAAAAAATATGATTAAGGTCTCCTTGTTCATGACATGTTTCACATAAGTCCGAATTGTAAATTTTGATTTTAGCAAGATGAGCAGGATAACAAGCGTGACCAAATCTCAATCTTATTAAGGTTGTTATATATTTACGGGTGTTATTAAATTTCTTAAACAATCTCGAATTTAGGATGTGTGGTTGTATATAAACATATTGTGTTGTTGAGTGGTCGCAAAAAGTTTGCTAAGAAGTTTTCCAATGATCTATTTGATTTCTTTTAGAGATACAAAAAGTGTCAGGAATACAAATTCTCTCATCTGGTACAATTTCAGCTGAACAGGTTATTGCAGCTTTAGCAATAGAATCAACATGCTCGTTATATTCTATACCAACATGAGCTTTTACCCAAATAAAATTAGTACTTTTATTTTTATTTTTAAGGTTGACAAGCATGTTATTAATTTGGTAAATAAAGATTACGAGTTGAACGACCTTTCAACATGTGAACAACCCAATAGAGGGTCAGATGGTACCCAGAGCCTAATTTATGTGATATCTAATACATCCATGTTTATTTTATTCATTATAGTCAATGTTTCCATGACTAATTAAGTTTAAAAGGTTTTTACGCAAATATTTTCATTTTGGTGGTTAACATGTCAGCATCTTGCCAGCACTCATGATGTAATCAGATTGTAATTTCGATCTGTAATCAGATCGAAAACAAAACTAGTTCTGCTTTTGTGATGTAGCCCTTTTCAGGGAATTTTAACAAATATACCTTTTATAAAGGATTTTACTTATGTTTTGTAATATGGTATACAGCCAGTTACAGGAAAATATTTTTCCTTGTGGATTTGAAAGTAAAATAATAATAAAAAATATTAAAATCTTTAACATTTTATAATCCGTTATAAATCCTTCGTTGATGCCTCGAATTCCACCTATTGTGGATTTAATAGCCTCATAGTGGTGATTCTAATAGTGTAAAGCTTTGCAGAGCTTTATACGTATGAATATGAATGCAAACTTCTACTTTACCAACTATTGTTTAAAGCAAAACGTACTTTATTATGGAGTTTCGGTGGTGATAAATCTTACTGTAAATGTGTATTTTCAAAGGCCATATTAAATTTAATGGTTAACAAAATGAAATAAATGGTTCTAGGAGTTGGCTAGTTATGTGAAAATAGCCTAGCTTTGTTAACGTATTGTTGCGTCGACAGCTTTGTTAGGACATATGGTAAATAACCGACAAACTATACAGACAAAAATAAACTTGTTTAGTACGATGTAGTTCGTCATTAATTTCATTAGCTGGTATAAAATAAAAGATGAAAAACAACACGTTGTGAAATAAAACACGATGAAACTAGTACAGGTGGGAAATTTAGCGATAGAAACTTATAAATTGAAATTATATTGATAGTTTCCCACCTTTAAACGTATCGGACGAGTTTTGCAACTACCACTGCGAAAGTGACAGTTTCAGTTTACGTACTCCTACGATACGTCTAAAGGTGGGAAACGATCAATATAATGTCAATTAGAAGGTTTCTATCGCTAAATTTCCCATCTCTACTAGTTTCATCTCATTTAATTTCACAACGTATTACGTTTTCCATCTTTTGGCGTTATTTCGGTTATTAGCGCGTTCATCACGGTATATTTAATTAAAATGACATAAAAATATGTACATACGTATTTAATTCTACATAATTTAAATGTTATTCAGAACTCATTCAGATCCATAATCAGTCTTTTGGATTATTTACTTAGTCCAGAAAGCCACTGCGCATCCGCTAGGAAAAATATTCCGATTCGGATTTTTTGCGCAATCTTACTCAAAAAGGACCCCTTTTAACAAATTTGCATGTTACCAGGACCAAAAGTGGGTCAAAAATTTTTTAAATGTTTTTTTTTGTTTTTTTCCTAAAATTATTTTTTTGCATAAAACCAAGTTTTTTTAGGTTTTTTGGATGATTCCAAACAGAAAAGGTCTTTAGTGACTTTTCTCTAAAGTTGATAGTTTTTGACATATTAAGCGATTAAAAATTGAAAAATTGCGAAATCGGCCATTTTTAACCTTCAAAAATTATGTGAAAAACTTAAAATTTTAATGTTGCCAAGGTAGGTAGATATTCTTTAAACATCGATTGATTAAATCCCGAAGAGTTCTTTGCAATACAGTATTCGAAACTCCTTTGTTTTTTAATTTCTAATTACGCGTGCGCGACACTATTTTCCACAGTTGTATGTGTATACAGTATGGTGCAAATGAAAGGAATAAATTCGTTATTTCGTAAACCGGCGACTTTAAGAAAAAAACCCGAAACAGGTCGATTTTTATTTTTAAGTTATGATATTGTGGCATGTATGGTATCCTAGTGACGTCATCGATGATTTTTTTAAATGAAAATAGGAATCATGAAAGGTTCTTCAATTCTCTATTCAGTAATGTAAACATTTACATGATTATTTATACAGGGTGTCCAAAAAAATTTATTTAATTAAATTATTTGACAAAAAAAGAAGTAGAAGGACACCCTTTACAAATAATTATTATACAGGGTGTTTCATTAATAATTGTCCATATAGTAACTGGAGAAACCTTAGCACAAAATATGAAGATTTAACCTAAAACACTTAAATAAAATGTGGTTCCTTACTGAGTTACAGGGTGTTTTATCTAAAAATTTAAAAATTATTTTTGCTCAGCATTTTAAAACTATTTGACGTGTCCTTTTCATACTTGGCAGGAAGTATAGGTACTGTACAAACTACTAAATTATATTAAACAAACGTTTCTGGCTATTACCAGAGGCGTACGATGGGGGAAAGTAAATGTTTGACCCTTTCCAAATTCTACGCCACTGGCCGAATTGCTATTTTAGTTAAATTTTTGGATTCCCCAATACTTTCTATCAAAATAATATACTCTTCATTGTTAACGATAAAGTCATTAGTTTTCGAGATCTTTGAAGTTAAAAATGAAACGACACGGTCATTTTTGATTAATGTATTGTGTCCCTTCATTTTTAATTTCAAATATCTCGAAAACTAATCACTTTATCATTACGAATGAAGAGTATATTATTTACAAAAAAATATTGGAAAATCAAAAAATTACACTAAAATAGCAATTTTGCTAGTGGCGTAGAATTTGGGAAGGGTTAACCTGCCACTATCCCCTGTCGTACGCCTCTGGTAGTAGTTAGAAACGTTTATTTATCTTAATTTAGTAGGGTGTACAGTACCTGCACTTTCTGCCAAGTATGAAAAGGATACGCCAAATAGTTTTAAAGTACTGGGTATAAATAATTTTTAAATTTTAATCATAATATGAATCATATCATAAATTAATCAAAATAACTGTGCCGTTTCATATTTAACTTCAAATATCTCGAAAACTAATGACTTTATCATTACCAATAATGAGTATATTATTTACGTAGAAAATATTCGAGAATCTAAAAATTGCACTAAAATAGTAATTCCTTTAATGGCGTAGAATTTGAGAAGGGTCAACCATTCACCATCCTCTGTCGTACGCTACTGGTAGTAGCTAGAAACGTTTGTTTATCATAATTTAGTAGGGTATATAGTAGTCGCACTTTCTGCCAAGTATGAAAGGGATACGTCGAATAGTTTTAAAATGCTGAGCAAAAGTAGTTTTTAAATTTTTAGATAAAACACCCTGTAACTCAGTAAGGAACTATATTTTATTTAAGTGTTTTAGGTTAAATCTTCGTAGTTTGTGCTAAAGTTTCTCCAGTTACTATATGGACAATTATTAATGAAACACCCTGTATAATTATTTATATTACTGAATAGAGAATTGAAGAACCTTTCAAATGAGCTAGCACACGACCCCTATTCTTATTTCAAAAAAATCATCGATTATGTCATCACGCCCAGATGGATGACGTCACTAGTATCCCATATATGCTACAATATCATAACTTAAAAAATAACAATCGACCTGTTTTGGGATTTTTCCTTAAAGTCGTCGGTTTACGAAATATCGAATTTATTCCTTTCATTTGCACCATACTGTTGGTGAAAAATAGTGTCGCGCACGCCCGATTAGCAATTAAAAAAGAAAGGAGTTTTGAATATTGTATTGCAAAAACCTCTTGGGGATTTCATCAATCGATGTTTAAAGAATATCCACTTACCTTGGCAATATTCAAATTTTCAGTTTTTCACATAGTTTTTGAGGGTTAAAAATGGCCGATTTCACAATTTTTCAATTTTTAATCGCTTATATGTCAAAAACTATCAACTTTGGGGAAATGTCACTAAAGACCATTTCTGTTTGGAATAATGCAAAAAAATTAAAAAAAACTTTGTTCCGTGCAAAAAAAAATAATTTTAGAAAAAAAACGTTTCAAAAATTTTTGACCCACTTTCGGTCATGGCAACATGCAAATTTGTTAAAAGGGGTCCTGTTTGAGTAAGATTGTGCAAAAAATCCGAATCGGAATATTTTTCCTAGCGGATGCGCAGTGGCTTTCTGGACTAACTGATCGTCATTTTCAAAATAGTGTTTGTTATGATGGTCATGACTATGACTCAATATATAATCCATTATAATAAGAAACGATGCTACTGAATTATTTATTTATTTACTTAGCGTATGGCTATATAGTGTGAGGCAGATAAAGGGTCTATTAAAAATATCTCGAGAACTAAAGGTAAAAGAATCATAAAAATTGGAATACAGGGGTTTTGAGGTATGAACTATTTAATGAAAAGGTTTTGGTCTCTTTGCTACTTCCGGTTATACTGGAAGTTGATTATCACTTCTTTTTTTTAATGGGACACCCTATATATTTTTACATTTCTGAATTATGCTCGATGGCTTCTTTCTTAAAATATGAGATTTTGTAATATTATACAGGGTAGTTTAAAAGATAATTACGGTTTTTTATAAATTTTGTAGCAAACTTCATTGTACTGATTTGATATCAAAAACTCCATTTATGTTCAAGTGATTTTTAATATAGTCTGTTATTATTAAAAATTATTAATATAGCGAAATGTTTAATTTTAGTATAAAGGGTTGGTCGAATTTCGGAATGAGTATTATCTGAGTTTTCTTAAATGGAACACCCTGTATTTGAGTATTGTAATGAAATGATATTTTATAGTACTTTATTATTTCTTAAGCATTCCCTATACCTAACTGCTTTAATTTGTAGGTTATTCGTAGTTTTTAAGCCAAACATTAATTACAACAAAAATCACGTGAAGTTTTATTAGGTTTGCCGTAAAAATATTTAATCATAAATAATTTTTCGAAAATAAACATATTAATCTCGACTGACCCTTACTTTATTAATACTAGTTGATATATCAAAATACCTGCGTAGTTAAGATTGTTGGTGTGTTTAATATTAATAAAAACATACAATATTCTATCTAAGTAGTTGGCTATGACTTTGACACTAAATATGCTTAAATATTTGCTTGGCTTAAACATTCTAATATTTTTGCAGTTCCCATTGCTTTGCTACCATTACTAATATGAATTTTTCTAAAATGAGGAACTGACTCAGATGTATTTTTGTTCTAGGAGAGTATAAAAAAAATTTGCTACTAGCAATAAACTTTATCATCACCAATTCCACGATCGATGACAACCAAAAAGAGAAACTTTTCAAAATTTACTAGAGCGGTTTCAACGAACTGGACATTTAGATTACAAGAAATCTGATCGAACAAAAACTATTGTAAATGATTAAAATTAATTAAATGTTATTAGTGTCACTGAGAATCTGCATATTAACATGAACGTTCTCATAATATAAGTGTCTAGTACGTCGAAACTATTCTAGTAAACTTTGAAAAGTTTCTCTCCTTGGTTGTCGTCTATCAGGGAGTTGCAGATGAAAAATTCTTATTGTACTACTAGTACATTTTTGTTATGCTCTCCTAGAACAAAAACTTTATTAATCAGTTCCCCATTACAAAAATCTATATTAGTAATGGTAACAAAATAATTGGGACTATAAAAATAATATAATGTCTAATGCTAATGTTTAAGCAAGTTTAGTGTCAAACCCATAACCAACTAGGTAGAATATGGTTTGTTTTTATTAATATTTTATGCACCAACAATCTTAACAACGTACGCATTTTGGCATCTCATCCAATATTAATAAATTAATGATCATTCTAGATTAACATGCATTTATTTTCAAAAGAATGTTTGGCTTAGAGAACTACGAATAACTTACAAATTAAAGCAGTTAGGTATAGGGTATGCTTAAGAAATAAAAAACTACTATAAAATATAATTTCATTACAATACTAAAATACAGGGTGTCCTATTTAAGAAAACTCAGAAAATACTCATTCCGAGTTTCGACCAACCCTGTATACTAAAAGTAAATATTTCGCTACATTAATAATTTTTAATAATACTAGACTATATTAAAAATCAGTTGAACATAAATGGAGTTTTTGATATCAAATTAGTACAATTCTACAGGGTGTGAAGTTTGTTACAAAGTTTATAAAAAACCGTAATTATCATTTAAACTATCCTGTATAATATTACACAACCTCATATTTTAAGAAAGAAGACATCGAGCAGAAGCCAAAAATTTAAAAATATACAGGGTGTCCTATTTAAAAAAACGAAATTACAATAAACTTCCGGTATAACCGGAAGTAGCAAAGAAATCAAATTATTTTCATTAAATAGTTCATACCTCAAAACCCCTGTATTCCCATTTTCATGATTCTTTTAGCTCTAGTTCTCGAGATATTTCTAATAGTCCCTTTATCTGCCTCAACCTATATCACAGTGTTTGTAGGTACATACATATACTTATATACACAGCGCACTGGAATAAATGTTACCCCCCTTATTAACATATTTATTTTTAGCACATAAGCAAAACGCTCGGACTTTACGCGATCCCTCTTCAGGCGACAAGCATAACTTTGATTTTTTTAAATTGAAAAGTACATCATGTGACACCTCATTTAAAATCTTTTGAAATACTGATTACAAAAATGTATATTACCTTAATCTTAATCCTTTTTGAGAGAGTAGACGCACAATTTCGGTCGCATTATTTTAAAATGCATTCAGTTTTTTCGAATTCTGAGAAAACTAATAACTATTTTTGAAAAATTTAAACGCAGAATGAAATATTACAGAATTATCTATGGTCGAAAGTCCCTGAGAAGTTCTATAATGTTTATTTTAATAAGTCACAGGGGTGACAAAAAAGAGAGTCTGATTTTTAATTTCAAATATATCATTCAAAAGCAGCTTGTTGTTTATTATAAGGGGCTCTTTGTCTTTGGTAATATTGTAGTCTTTCATTCTGCGTTTAAATTTTTCAAAAATACTTATTAGTTTTCTCAGGATTCGAAAAAAATAAATGCGTTTTAAAGGAATTCAACCGAAATTTTGCGCCTACGCTCTAAAAAAGGATTAAAGTAATATACAGTTTTGTAATCTGTATTTTATAATCTTTTATATGATGTGTCACATGATGTACTTTCCCATTTAAAAAAATCAAAGTTATTCCTGTTGCCTGAAGAGGGGTCGCGAAAAGTTCGAAACATTGATGCTCTAGTATACTACGACTATTTTAAATATCGACCTGTCCGAGCGTTTTGCTTAAGTGTTAAAAATAAATAAGTTAATAAAGGGAGGGAGTAACACTTATTCCAGCGCACTGTATGTAAATAAAGATAACAATACATGCCATTATAAATAATTCATTTTTAAAAACAAAAATTTAGTTAGTAAATATATTCAATCGACTCATTGGTCGCCACTAAAAAATCGGTTCGATTGCCACTATACCCACTCTACCCTATGGTGCATCGTAGTGTGCATAGTCTAACTCTAACTCGTAACAGTGCTGATGTATGCAAGTTTCAAGAAGATGTAAAATTTTAGATGTAATGGTTGAATTTGTAATATTATGGTCTAAAAGGTTACAAAAAGGAACAAATGATTCACAGATTTGACCAGACGTTAGAAAATTCAAAATCAATACTAAATTCAATGCAACAAATACGTATTATAAACCGAGTTATTAGTATATTATTCAACGAGCATGTAATGATGGCCATTACACACGATGATGAAGTTTGCAACACGAGCCGAAGGCAAGTGTCTTAATTCATCTGCTAGTAGAATACTATACATTTTCTACGATCTATTTTAATTAGTAAAAAACGTAATTATCAACTACTCGTGATTAAAATTATAATTTACAAAAGTTTACCAGTTGTACACGACAATGACACCGATATTGCCCAAGAAATTAAATCACAGCGACCAAGATGGGCAGGCCACGTACACAGACTTCATAACGAGAGACTTGTAAGACTGGTATGGGAGGAGATTCCTACAGGAAAAAGACCTCTCGAACTTCCCAAAATGCGATGGAGAGATAACATCCAAGCAGATCTCGAAAAATGAACTTTCCATTTGACCCTAGGTTGATGGAAAACGGAACAAATTGGAAAAAAGTTGTACAGTCATCCAGAACCCACCCAGGGTTGTAGCGTTACGTGATGATGAGTTGTACACGGCTGAATAATTGCTATTAGCAAATGCTGTATTATGCAATTAAAAAAATACAACAACAAATAGTCAATTTAAGTTATATTCGTTTCCAAAAAAAATATAAGTACAAATTTGTACCTACTGTCAATGTAATAAAAATAGGAAATGGCTATTATCGATAGACGTATTTTATGAAGTTATAATGTACCGGGTGTCCCAATAAGAATGGCTCTCGGCCATATCTCAGGAACCGTTTATAGTAGAGCTTTGAAATAAAAAATTTTATAACAAAAGTAGCCTCAAAAAAAGCCTGGAAATTATTTTCATAATTGTGGGACCACCGCTAGAGGGCCTAATTGAATATCAAAAATTAAAAAATCTAAATTTTACAAAATTTTCCTAATGAAGGGGCACTGGAAATCCGATCGTCGTATTCTTCATAAAATTCTACGCATATTTGATTTGACAAGTTTAGGTCTACCTTTGGAAATAAGAGGTGGGGGTGAGTGGGAACCTTGTTATGAAAACTGGCTGTGAGTCCGGTTCTGCTTAATCAAATTTTGCAAACTTGGTCTTGTTGAAGACAGATATTTTTCGTCAATGTAAAAGTTATGATTTCGAATCAACTTACTGAGTAATATGCCAGCTAGAAGGCGTTATTTAATTTTTTTCAGAAATCTAGTGTTCCTTGGAAAATATTAAATACAAACATGCATTTTTAATAACATATTACAAAATTAGACAAAATTATCAACAGAATAGCGAAAACCGCATGTTAATACCTTTTTTCTATCTCAAGATATCTTACAAAACGTGTAAATTTAAAAACATAACTGTTACTGTCACCGGTAAACGAAATTCATTAAAAGCAGTGTGCTATGGAAACAACAAAGAAACATTTTCCAGCTGTCAACGTGTATTAGGTCTTTTCAACGCTTCTCATTTGTTTCGAGCCTCGTTCATATCTCGTATATTAATATTATACACTGATTATACGGCATATGACAGAGGCTCGAAACAAATGAGACGCGTTGGAAAGCCCTATTACAAAGAAATAAAAACAACTATTTAGTGATGACATAAACGTTCAAATTTTTGCCCATAATTTTCGTTGCAAACATTTACTCTTTCAAGAGTAGATTGAACAGCAGTCTCAATTTCTGCTCTCGATATGCTTTGAATGGCGTTTAGTATTCTCTGGATAATCTATTCTAGAGTAGTGTATGATGGGCAACAATTTGAATATTTAGGTCGTCACTAAGTAGTTCTTTTTGTTCTGTGTTATATTTAATTTTAATAGTATTGTTTCTCTTTATATTGTTGTTTTAGTTAATTATATTTTTATACGTTGACATCTGGAAAATGTTATTTTGTTTTTTTCCACAGCCCACTACTTTTCATTAACTTAGTTTACCGGTGATAGTAACAGTTATGTATAAAATTTACACGTTACTCGAGATATCTTGAGATAGAAAAAAGGTATCGACATGCGGTTTTTGCTATTCTATTGCTAATTTAATCTAATTTTATAAAGTATGATTAAAAATGCATACTTGTATTTAATATTTTCCAAAGAAAACTAGATTTCTGAAAAAAATTAAATAACGCCTCCCAGCTGGCTTATTACTTATTAGGATGGTTCAAAATTATCACGCTTACATTGAAGAAAAAGATCTGTCTTCAACAAGACCTAGTTTTCAAAATTTGATTTAGCAGAACCGGACTTACAGCCATTTTTTCATAACAAGGTTCCCACTCACCCCCACCTCTTATTTGCAAAGGTAGAGTTAAACTTGTTAAATCAAATATGCGCAGAATTTGATGAAGAATACAATAATCGGATTTCCAGTGCCCCTTCATTAGGAAAATTTTGTAAAATTTAGATTTTTTTATTTTTGATATTCAATTACGCCCTCTAGCGGTGGGCCCACAATTATGAAAATAATTTCCAGGCTTTTCCTCAGGCAACTTTTGTTATAAAATTTTTTATTTCAAAGCTCTACTATAAACGGTTCCTGAGATATGGCCGAGAGCCATTCTTATTGGGACACCCGGTACATATTTATATTCAAGTATACTCAGTGACATTAGAAGTGTTACACCCAGAAGGAATTATTTCTGGAACTTAATTTTTTGCCAACTTAGCCCATATTCATCAAGAATGAAACGATAACATTTGCAAGACTTTTTATTGAAATGTTATCAAAAAAAAAATTAATAATTTGTCGACCCCGTAGCTCAATATACTCCTGTACACATCTAGGCTGTGACAAAATGAGATAATCGTTCCAAGCCATTTGAATTTCATGGATTAACTGACAGAGTCTGTAGAGGATGGTGCAAAGTGGACAGTCTCCTCCCCATCATATCTCACACATGTTCGATAGATTAAACCCAGTTAACGGGGAAGCCGTAACATGGCAAAAAATTAACGCCAGCTTCTTGGAGAAAAACCATAGTTTGACGAGCAATATGGGGACGGGCGTTGTCTTCCTCAAAAAGGGCGTTTCGACGGCCGCATAGATAAGGCAGTAAAGTGATTTGTAAGATATCATCAACATAATGCGCATCTGTCATACTGCCTCGAATAAACAAAAGTGGTGATCGGCTACCACAGGCAATAACCCCCCAAACCATTGCTCAAACTGTGCTCTGTAGATGCCTCTTAACAGCATACCCTATATCCCGTCGCTCTCCACGGCGGCGTCTTATTATTTTACGACCATCATGCATACCCAAACAAAATCCCGATTCATCGGTGAATGCTGCATTATGCCATTCTACCACCCAATGATGCCGTTCTCTGCATCAATTCAAATGTTGATGACAGTAGTCCGCAGTCAAAGGAATTTCGTCGTGGGCGAAATGAAACCAGTTCAAAAGCTCGAATGCTGCGGTATAGGGTACGTATAGTAACAAATCTACCTTCTACTCCAAACCATTGGTCAGCGATTTGACGCGTAGTAGCAAAACGGTCTTGCAGAGCCAGGAGTCTAAGGCGCCTATCTTGACGACCTCTGGTAAGCCTCGGTTGACCAGTTGGTCTTCTTTGTGTTCCTCTTCCTTTGTTTGTCCACACACGACACACTCACATAACTGTAATTGTCGTACAATTAACACGACGGCCAATTTCGCGATACGACAAACCCATATCTCTATAGGCAATAATTCTACCCCTGTCAAAATCGCTAAAATGGTGGTAATGTTGGTGTCTTCAAACTCGAGGCATATTCTTGCACTGAATAAAATTAGACTGAGGAATAATAACTAAAATTTCTGTAACAGCCGTTACATTATTAAAAAAATTAAAAGGTAAAACCTTATTTTTACAAAAACTATAAAAAATACAACATTGATATTGTTATCATAAATATAAATATAAGTCATTGTGCTGCCAAAAAAATGGGTTCAAGAAGTAATTCCCTCTGGGTGTAACACTTCTAACGTCACTGAGTATAATATATATATATATATATATATATATATATATATATATATATATATATATATATATATATATATATATATATATATATATATATTGATGCACGTTAAGTTGTGACTTCCGGTATACAGAAGAGGCTGTCCGACTTCCACCTTTTCTACTAGGAATTATTTTTTAAAAATTGTGTATTTGGTAAAAGGGGGGCTTATAAAATGGGTCTACCTATTGAGGGGAAAGGATTTACCAAAATAAATTTTGTATATATATACGTATATACCGAAGCGTACAGCATACGTTATGGCTTCCATATATAGGGTAGTTCAAGGCGCGTTGTCACTTCCAGCGGTGTTGTCATATTTTGGAAGTCACAACGACTCGTCTGCTAGATTTACCTCCTATTTTGAGCGTAATGTGTGATCTTTTGAAACTTTTACTGTGAATACAGTTGTCTGTGTTTTAAAGTTGTCTATTTAAATTAAAATATTGATATTCTTTTGATTATACAGGTTTACAAAAAAATACATTTCGGACTATTTGACGAAACCATATGACTAGGGGGGTTTTTGGGGTCGCTGGTTACGAATCCGGGGTTCGCTAACCTCTATCACGTCAGGTAAAGGTTATTTCAAGGACAAATCAAGATAAATCGACAGTCGCTCTGAAAAAGTATATTAGGAGGTTTTTGGGGTCGCTTATAGCGAATCCAGGATCCGCTGACCTCTATCACGTCTAGCTGAAGGTCATTTCGAGGTCAAATCAAGATAAATCAAAACAATCGCTGTGAAAAAGTATATTAGGGTGTTTTTGGAGTCCCTGATCACAAAACTGGGGCCCGTTGAGCTCAACCACGTCAGGTAAAGGCCATTTCAAGGTCAAATCAATTTTGTTAACTCCTCCTGATTTGAACTTGAAATGACCTTTACATGACGTGGTAGAGCTCAACGGACCGCAGTTTTCATGATCAGCGACCCCAAAACTCCCTATACTTTCAGAGCAATTGTGTCAATTTATGTTGAATTGACTTTAAAATGACGTTGAACTAGACGAGATAGAGGTCAGCGGACTCCGGATTTGTCTTCAGCGACCCCAAGAACCCCCTAATATACTTTTTCAGAGCGACTGTCGATTTATCTTGATTTGACCTTGAAATTACCTTTACCTGACGCGATAGAGGTGAGCAGACCCCGGATTTGTGATCAGCCACTCCAAAAACCCCCTTGTCATATGGTTTCGTCAAATTGTCCGAAATTTAGTTTTTTTTTTGTAAACCTGTGTTATTTATGATAATATGATTGATATTTATTTTACAAAAATACTAATATATTATTATTGCTGTAAAATGGATTTATTTTAATTAATTAAAAAAGTGTTAATAGTAAGTCATTTATTTATGAAAATTATATCAAAAATGTTAATAAATAAATTTGAACTTATAGAAAATTTTAGTATTTTAGATTTTATTACAGGCACCGTCCTTTTAATTTTTGATGTACCAATAATAATATGTAATCAAAAATTAAATGGCTAAACCCTCCAGGTGGGGATTAGCCGCTAAAAAGCTATCTAGATCCATCTTTTTGGAGCAGATTTTTCCCAATCTGCTACTCGATACTATTGACTATGCTTCTCCATTTCTTTCTATCCTCTTTTGTTTTTCTGCTAGTCTCTAATTCCTGCCCTATATAAATCTTCCTTTAATTCCTGTAACCATTTATTCTAGTTCCTCCGCGTCTCCTTCTAACTCCGGGTCTCCATTGTAAAATTGAGTTTATAGTTGTTGCGCTACCTGCTCTACATATATGCCCCAACAATCCAACTCTGTGCCCAAATCTGAAAATCTGGAATAATATCTACCCGGGTCGAAACATTTTTTTTAATATATGAAAATAGTTATTTATGAAACGGAGCGAGTGCTATACATCGCGAAGTTCGCAAAAAGTACTTCACGCACAATTTCATACAATATTTTATCTACGATAAACAAATAAAAATACTGTAACTCTTCGTCACTGGAATTCATTTCTATTCTACAATTCTTAGAACTTTGACATATAAAAATTCTAATTTCTTTCAAACCACAAAACTGTAAAATTTTTTTTGTAATTTATTGCTCATTATGTCATCACCTCTCTTGTGCTCTGCACAAGAGGTCTAAGGTTAGAGCTAAGAATAAGGTTGGCTAGGTGCTACGTTTTCTCGACTCTGTTTTACGGAATGGAAGCTTGGACCTTGAATGCGGCATCAATGAAAAAACTGGAATCATTCGAGATGTGGGTATATAGAAGAATTCTAAAAATATCATGGACAGAACACGTCACAAACAAAGAGGTTCTGAGAAAGGTGAATAAAGAAATGGAAGTCTTAAATACAATTAAAACCAGAAAATTGGAATATCTCGGACATATTACACGTGGAGAGAGATACAACTTGCTCCAACTCATTATGCAGGGAAAGATTCAAGGAAAAAGAAGCATAGGGAGACGCAGAATATCGTGGTTGCGCAACCTGAGAGAATGGTACGGATGTACATCAAACGAACTTTTCAGAGCAGCCGTCTCCAAGGTCCGAATAGCTATGATGATTGCCGACCTCCTTCGCGGAGATGGCACTTGAAGAAAAAGAAGATGTCATCACCATGAAACGCGAAAGTTAAGAAAGAATATTTGATTATATGAAAGTGTGTCAAAAGCAGTGAGAAAAAGTAAATCCCATTTAAAATACATTGTTACTTCATGCTTACTTTAAAGCACTGCCATCTATAATGACAGTTTTCACAAACTAAAAATTTATATATAATATGACATAGAGTAGACAAAAGTCATTTATTAATTATTAATTGATTATAGTCAGAAGAAAATTAGATCATGCACCCCTTGTTCTTTATAATTGTTAACATACTAAATTACATATCCAATAATTATTGTTATCCATTAAATAGATCGATGCAGATCGGCCTTATATCGGATCCTCTTCTATTAGTCCGTTCGCTGACGGTAAAATATTGCAAAACCCGTAAATTTTAAAAAACGACTTAAGATTGACATGAAATTTGGCATACACATAGGTAACATATCAAAGAAGAAAATTGATATTGTGCCGATGTTTTCTTTTGCCATGGGGGTGACTTTCACCTCGTCTAGGGATGAAAAAATATACGTTTAAAATAAGTCCGGAAATGGATTAACTGACTAATTCTAAGGAACTATTGTTCTTTTTTGTTCTTTTTTCAACAAAAAAAAAACACATTTTAACGGTTTTTTTGCAATTAACTCAAAAAGTAAGTACTTTATCGAAAAAAACATTCTTAAGAAAAATACAGCCCATAAAAAAATGGTGTACTTATGTATGAGATCCCTAGACCCAGTAAAAGAAGAGTTGTAACTAATGACAAATAGGTTCATACACGTCAAATTTCAAATTGAATATTCCAACGTGAAGTGTCAAAAACTAAAGCACTTTTTGGGGAACACTCATTACAACTTTTTTGTAGTGTTTAAAAAAAGGTTAAAAAGTTTTTAGCATTAAATTAAGGAAGTTAGCAAATAAAATTTATCGTCACCACTTCACAAGTTGATTTACTCGTGTATGTATTGTTTATAAATATGATCTGTAAGCTTCATTGGTTCAAAGTGCTTATTTTTGAAGGGTATGTAATTGAAAGGGATTGAACTAGTCACTAACCAACTGTGTATGCCAATTTTGAACAGACATATCTTAACCAATATTTGTCTCAAAGGAAAAAACATAATCCTAAATATTCAGAAAAGCAAAACCTACATTTTTTACACTTTGTAATTTTTGGTAGCACTAATAAATTTTATGTCATTTTGAAAAAAAAATCATCTCTTTCAAAATTTAAACAATTTTACTTTAAAACCCAATTTTTTCAAAAATTAGCCCTTTACTTAGCCCGAATTAAGGGGTGATTTTCGGAGTTTTTTAAGAAAAATAGGACCTACTTTATTTTGAAAGTATCTTTCTTAATTTTAACGCTAGAAACTTTTTTAGAAAACATAAAAAAGATTTTTTTAAAACTTTAAAAAGTTGTAATAAGTTTTCTCAGAATAGTGTATCATTTTTTAGTTGCTATCATTTTTTGGTTATTTCACGTGAAATTATTCATTTTTAAATTTGACGAATATGAACCTGTTTCCTGTTTTATATTAGCTGCAAAGCTACAACTTTGCTTCTACTGATTCTAAAAAGTTATACGTACATCAATTTTGTTACTTTATAAGCTATATTTTTAATGTTTTTCCCGATAACATACCTACTTACTTTTTGAGTTATTGGCAAAAAACCGTATAAAAGTGTTTTTTGTTGGAAAATTGACATATCGACTAGCCAATAACTCAAAAAGTATTAACTTAGTGAAAAATTCTATATAACAGAAGTTGCTTAGAATTAGTGTGTTCAGGGTCGGCGATAACGGGCCTGCAAGGGATGCACTGCAGGCGGGCGCCCCTGTTTGGGGGGCGCCAAAATGAGCTTGTTTCTGCTGGTGTTATGTAAAATACTAAGATAAAAAAATTCATTTTTTAAATGGGGTTTAAATTCGTCATAATACCCTAATCTGTGTTTGTTAATTTTGATTATCACACAACATGTAAAATATACAAAAATATGCAATGCGGCAAAGAATTCTTTCCGTGTAGTAATATAATTTATTGGTCAAAGATATTATATCTCAACCAAACAACCTTGCTCTTAATGGGAATGCTTTGTTTATTTTCTCCAAATTTCTTGCAAGTTGTAGTTTAGTCAGCAGTTATGAGAGGAAGTGAATCATTTCTAGTAAAATAAACAAGATTGTGATACTGCTTTCTTGCGGCTTGTCTAATTTAAGTATTGTATTTTACCTCTTAATTTAAGTATCGAGCTAAGGATTAATTCCATAAAAACATAATGTTTTGTATTTAAAATAAACATTTTAGTATTGTTTCATGTGATTATAATACAGAATAGTTTGTCAGTTGTATACTCTTCATCTGCAGTTAAAGAATCCAGTGTTGTATTCAATTAATATAAAATTATATTTGTTAAATACTCAGTACTATTATTAAAATATACTTTCACATTACTACAGAAGCATAATCTTGAGGTTTTAAAGTTATTATTTTTATGTAGGTAAATAAAAATGCATTCAAAAAAAAATTTGCAGAAAAGCCGAAAAAGAAGAAATGACAAAAGACAATCTCAGTTCTTTTAGCTAATTTCTTAAAAGAGTTAAAGTGAAGTTGTTTTGTCAGATGATGGGTTCAATAAATCTGCACGGAACTTTATTTACCGGGGACATTTGCGGATAGCGGGACACCGACTTAGTCGGTGCCCGGAACACACATTTTTAGGACACAATCCAAAATCAAGCATTAATAGAGATAAAAGCTCTTCTAGCTACCCCTAAAATCAGGTGGTTTAACCATATAAAGTAAACCGAGGTAAACAAGGGCATCCTAGCAAGGGAATGCGAGGGCATCCAACGTAACGATCAGTACAAAGTCTCCTCATTCGTTATATACTGCGAAGGGGGATAGTGGTATAGCTTGGGGGTCAGATAGGTTACAACTCTAGGTTACGCAGTGTGACCGGTTTGATTTTCGTACATGTGGGTCTCACTGTTCCATTAGAACCCACATAACGTCCCCGAGGCTGGGGTTGTACGAGTATCTGTGTGTATGTGGGGGGGGGGCGCCTTTGCTAGTTTTGCAGGCGGGCACCTTATACCCTAGCGCCGGCACTGAGTGTGTTTATCCATTTCCGAACTTATTTTGAACGTATATTTTTCACCTCCGATTAGAGGAGAAACTCAACCCCCAGGGCAAAGTTTTCTTTTCACTTTTTTTCTTTTACATGGGTCCTATGTGTAAGCTAAATTTCACGTCAATCCGTTCTCTAAAATTTGGAGCAAAAACCGTTAATGAACTATACTATCTCCGTAAGATCGTAAAAAACGAATCAGAATATTTTTCCTATCGACTAAGATACAACCTGGAATACCTACTTTCAATACACCAATAATAATTATTGCGTTTTTTATAAATGCATAAAAGCATAATATTTTGGTGCATATTTCAATTCAACTGTTTTTTGCATAATTTAAGGTTTTTTAAGTGCATATTTCCCGATCTCTATTAATTTAATGTATTTCTCCACGAGTTTACAGCAAAAATCTTGATAATTATGTTTGTTTTGACTGTTTTGTTTGTATAATTATTGTTTTATCATAGAGTCAAAGTCTCCCTTCAATCACAAACATTTTTAAACGAAAATACAATTTTTATTGGATATGTTCAATCAAGCAGACATTCCGTTAACATTTTTAGTCACAACATAATATCAATGTTAAAGTATTATTAGAGCAACGCGTTATGGTGTCACATTTCTTTTAATGACCGACACACAAAATATTTTAATGACGGATCCCACACTAAGAGAACCAGATTTTTATTACCTACTGCTGATAAGGTAAAGAGTTGTCAAATATTACTCGTTGTCATCTCTGTGTTAATTTGAAGTAATAAAATATAAATATTTTAGTTTTGTATTCTAAAATATTTGGAAAAAATACCTATGTATTTTTTTTTCATTTAGGTACACATCATTTTAAGGGATTGTCCGGAAGAGTACAGGCTCAACATATCGGCAAATGAATTTTGTTTTAAATACCGTCCGTATAGAGGAGGTGCTCGTTGGGGATAGGCGCAAAATCTTAGTCCAATGCTAATTAAATGCATTAATTTTTTTCGAATTCTGAGAAAACTAATAAGTATTTTTGAAAAATTTAAACGCAGAATGGAAGCTTACATTATTACCGAGGGCAGAAAGTCCCTGAAAACTTATATAATGTTTATTTTAATAACTTATATACCTAATATATGTCTATTTTAATAAAGATAATGGGATGAAAAAACAAGAGAAAAGTTAGTGTGATTTTTAATTTCGAATATTTCATTCAAAAGAAACTTTTTTTTATTCTAAGGGACTTTCGGTCCCCCGTAATAATGTTATCTTTCATTCTGGGTGTATGTTTTAAAAAATATTTATTAGTTTTCTCAGGATTCGAAAAAAATAAATGTATTTAAATATCATTGGACAGAGATTTTGCGCCTACCCCCTTAAGAGAGAGTTTACTGTATTTTATATTATTACTAGAATTTATTACTTTAAACTTTTTATCGCTCTTGATTCATTTTATCGTGTATTTAATTCCATTCAATTGTAATTGTACATTCAATTTTTTTGTAATTTTTACACGTTTTATTACTTTCGAAATAACAATAACTATAAAATCGATTTTTCAGCCTACTTGGGTCAAAAAATACACAATTTTCGGAAATTTCGTTAAATGAGAATATTTACCTACATTTCTTGTATTTAAGCTTTTAATAAAATTTTTAAAAATAATTTAGATTATTTAATAGATACATTCACCGGCACGAAAAACGGGCACCCCAAAAATGGGTCATTTTTGATGGCTCGTATCTCCTAAACCTATTCTCCGATTTAAGTATTTCTTTAATATGTTATAGCCTTATTCTTTAGCTATATCGCTGTAATAATATTGTTTCTAGACAGGTAAATTATCATTGTATACTGGGCGTACCAATCAAACTGTTTTTTTTTCAATTTTCACAACACTCTGTGGAATATTCTAGTCTTTATACAATATTGAAATTAAAACCCAACTATAGCCCCAGGTTTTCTTAATGTTCTTTTTGTTATTCATTCGCTTATGTTGGATAATAAAAAAGTTAGGGACTTTAACAACTAAACATGTTCTTTATTAATACATGGTGTTTCTAAATAAGTGCGACAAACTTTAAGGGGTAATTCTGCATGAAAAAATAATGATCATTTACTTGATAAAGCTATGTCTGCAAATGCTTGCAAATATAAAATTATTTTGCCAAACGGTCATTATTTTTTCATGCAGAAATTACCCCTTAAAGTTTGTCGCACTTATATTTAGAAACACCTGTATCGATAAAGAACATAGCTAGTTGTTAAAGTCCTTAACTTTTTTATTATCCAGCGTAAGCGAATGAATAAAAAAACAGAATGTTAACAAAACCTGGAGCTATAGTTAGGCTTTAATTTAAATATTTTATAAAGGCTAGAATATTCCACAGGGTGTTGTGAAAATTGAGAAAAAAAACCCAGTTTGATTGGTACACCCGGTATACAATGAAAATTTACCTGTCTATCAACAATGTTATCATAGTTATATTGTTAAATAATAAGGCTATATCGATCGATTTTTTTGCACCGCAGTATATTAGCAATTGAATTGATGACAGGTATATAATAGGCCTATAGTTCTCAACGTTACTAGCATTTCCTGATTTAAATATAGGTGTTATAACTGCATGCTTTAAGCTATCTGGAAATTTACTTTGCTTAAGGGACAAATTAAAAATTAGCGTAAGAGGGACAAAAAGAGCCTCTGCACAACCTTTAAAAATGTATGCTGGTATATTATTGTTCTTACCTGTGGCTTTTTTTGGTTTTAGTCTGATAATGCTTTGGAGAACACTCTCAAATGTTATTTTTAAAAAGTAAAAACTATTGTTATAGTGTACTATTGAGACTATTTGATCCTTGAAATACAGAGCCAAAGTATTCTGCACCAGCATTGGCAATATCCTGACAGCCATTTATGTCCACACCCGTATAAGAGACCAGAGACCTCTGTTGGTTTTGTATTATTTACACCACGGGATTTTATAAAGTACCAAAAACTACTAGGGTCAGTTTGTACATTATTCTCAATATTTTCATTGTGACACCTATATGCTTCCCTACTAAGCTGTTTCACCTCTCTTCTCAGTGATTTATATTCAGCCAAAACCAAGGCATTTGAAGATTTATTTGCCTGCCTGTGAAGGCGATTCTTACGTTTAATCATTGATATAAGTTCCGAAGTAAAAAAGATAGGATACCTGTTTGTTGTTCTTAGTACATTCCTCGACTGTTTTTTGGATGCTGACTGATCAACACATGCATACAACTTTTCATAAAACAACTGCATACATACATTCACATGCAAGCACCCCTCCAGCTCTGTCCAGTCCATATCTTGAATGAGGTCATATAAAAGATGAAAATTACCCTTTTCATAGTCATAGAAAAATGAATTTTTAATACAGTAATTCTCGGTTGAATTTAAAAATTTAAATGTGACCATAAATTCAAAACAAGGATCATATGTTATGTCCTCATTAACAAGTGGTACATTGCGTATTATTAAATTGTTGACATTCATGTTTGAAAATACTAGATACAACTTTCTTTGCATGTGATTAGGTATACACTGAGTTGTGTTGGGTAAGATTATGAATATCAATAAAATTGGTTAACAAATCACATTTTGCACATCCCCTATTACCATAAAAAGGCAAATTAAAATCACCTAACAATAAAATATTTACATTAGTATCCAAAATATCATCAAAAATAGATAAAAATTTTACATAATCATCATCACATGTATTAGGAGGCAAATATGTAAGACATAAATAGAAAAATACATTTTAGTCCAGAAAGCCACTGCGCATCCGTTAGGAAAAATATTCCAATTCGGATTTTTTGCACAATCTTACTCGAAAAGGACCCCTTTTAACAAATTTGCATGTTGCCAGGACCAAAAGTGGGTAAAAAATTTTTTAAACGTTTTTTTTTTGTTTTTTCCTTAAATTATTTTTTTTGCATGGAACAAAGTTTTTTTAGGTTTTTTGGATCATTCCAAACAGAAAAGTTCTTTAGTCACTTTTCTCTAAAGTTGATAGTTTTTGACATCTAAGCGATTAAAAATTGAAAAAATTCGAAATCGGCCATTTTTAACCTTCAAAAACTATGTGAAAAACTTAAAATTTGAATGTTGCCAAGGTAGGTAGATATTCTTTAAACATCGATTGATACAATCCCGAAGAGTTCTTTGCAATACAATATTCAAAACTCCTTTGTTTTTTAATTTTTAATCACGCGTGCGAGATACTATTGTCCTCCGTTGCATGTGTATAGTATACAGTATAGTACAAATGAAAGGAATAAATTCGTTATTTCATAAGCCAGCGACTCTGAGGAAAAAACCCTGAAGAGGTCAATTTTATTTTTAAGTTATGATATTGTGGCATATATGGGATACTAGTGACGTCATCCGTCTGGGGCTGATGACGTAATCGATAATTTTTTTTAATGAGAATAGGGGTTGTATGGTAGCTCATTTGAAAGGTTCTTCAATTCTCTATTCAGTAACGTAAACGCTTACATAATTATTTATACAAGGTGTCCAAAACATTTTTATTAAATTAAATTATTTGACAAAAAAAGTAGAAGGACACCCTGTATAAATCATTATATAAATGTTTATATTACTGAATAGAGAATTGAAGAACCTTTCAAAAGAGCTGGCACACGATCTCTATTCTCAATTAAAAATATCATCGATTACGTCATCACGCCCAGATGAATGACGTCACTAGTATACTATATATGCCACAATATCATAACTTAAAAATAAAAATCGACCTATGTCGGGATTTTTCCTTAAAGTCTCCAGTTAACGAAATAACAAATTTATTCCATTTCATTTGCACCATACTGTCCGGTGGAAAAATATTGTCGCTCACGCTTGATTAGCAATTAAAAAACAAAGGAGTTTTGAATATTGTATTGCAAAAAACAATTCGGGATTTCATCAATCGATTTTTATAGAATATCTACCTACCTTGGCAACATTCAAATTTTCAGTTTTTCACATAGTTTTTGAGGGTCAAAAATGGCCGATTTCGCAATTTTTCAATTTTTAATCGCTTATATGTCAAAAACTATCAACTTTAGCGAAATGTAACCAAAAGACCTTTTCTATTTGGTATGATCCAAAAAACCTAAAAAAAACTTTGTTCCATGCAAAAAAAAATAATTTTAGGAAAAAACAAAAAAAAACATAAAACATTTTTGACCCACTATTGGTCCTGGCAACATGCAAATTTGTTAAAAGGGGTCCTTTTTGAGTAAGATTGTGCAAAAAATCCGAATTGGAATATTTTTCCTAGCGGATGCGCAGTGGCTTTCTGGACTATTTTTAAGTTTGACTTAAAGTAGTATGCACTCAACATGAAAACTTACATTAATTTTAACTGGTTCTACACCACCACCCCTGGTTTTTTCATTACTCCTGTTTTTCCTAAATACAGTATATCGTTGATCTACCAGTTCAGTATCCTTTATCCCTTTAGTCAGCCAACTTTCAGTTTTTGCAATAAAATCATAATTTTCTACTGCAACTGCAGCAAAAAAATCGTGGCACCTCGTTCTCAATCCTCTGGCATATTGATAGTAAAACTTCAGGTTTCTGTTGGAGCTATTACTTGATCCACTTCCTGAGGGTCCTGAGGCTTCATCATATTATGAAACCTATAACTTAAAAATTCTAATTTTCCTGGATATAAGGTATACACCGTTAGATTGGTCTAGAGTCCTTCTATAAGCGCTCAGTTATTGGCGTAATTCGTAGGTTGAAATTTTGAGTAATTGTCGAAAAACCAAACTTTTCAAAGTTTAGTTTTTCAGTTATTCGGCTATATCGAGCCGTGTGTATGTCTGATCGTGACAGCTTAGACACCATTTGAAAGCTTAACTCAACGCTATTGATTTAGTCAATTTACTGTTTTCCTGTCTCTTCTTGAACCGAAGATATATACACCGCCAAAAAATATGCCGTTTTGAACCTATCAAGTCCTATATCTAGCTTATGGGCAGTCAAAACTCACAAACTATACCGGTTCTGAATCGGCTCTCACCCCCTCTTCAAACACAGAAAAAAAATTCAGATCGGTTTAACTTTTCCACACACATACATACATAAATATTATATATATACATACATACATATTGTGAACGGTATAACCGATTTTCAAAATTAAACATGCGTTGGAAAGGTAATGATCGCTTCTAGTAGAACAGCTGTGGTGAAAATAAACTGTAATACATTTGGTGGAAGTGTAGAAAACACAAGTTTTCAGTGTTCTATTCTCTTATTAAAATAAATTAATTTTTTAACCATTTTAAAGAATTTCTATGTAACAACAAATTGTTTCTAAAAAATTGAAGAAAAACATCTTCTGTGTAAAAGGTATATTAGTTTGATAACCCCAATAAAGGGCTACATTAAAATACAGAACGTTTTCGATCTACAGAGAGCATCATCAGTGTTCTAAGCAAGCTCTACATGCTAAGCCACCAAAAATATATGGGTTAAAACCCTTAAAAAGCCGACCAAAGATCTTACATTGGCATATTTTGGCAAAGGCATAAGATCTTTGGTAGGCATTTTAAGAGTTTTAATCCATGCATTTTTGGTAGCTTAGCATGTAGAGCTTGCTTAGAATACTGATGATGCTCTCTGTAGAGCGAAAACGTTATGTATTTTAACGTAGCCCTTTATTGGGATTTTCAAACTAATATACCTTTTACACAGAAGATCTTTTTCTTCAATTTTTGTAATTAATGGTATACAGCCAGCTACAGGAAAATTTTTCCTTATGGATTTTAAAATTGTTTTTAATTGTATGTTTCTACTGCAAGTTTTCATCAAATAAATTGCTTATAATAGAAAATATTGGCCTTTTTCACCCTCCAGCATCTTACAATTTGTAGCAGTTTTACTTTTTCTCTGGCGTTTTAAACTCAAAATGGGTTCAAGACATTGAAAAGTTTTCTTCTTGGAGGAAGTAAGGCAAACTTTGTAGCGATGTCGAGATTGCAATTAATACTTCTTTCATGAAAATGAAAATAAAATTGGATTTTAAAAAGTTTTAGGTATCCGGAATAACTTAGATATTGTTATATATCCTACAGAGGAAGTGGAATTTAACATCAAAACGATGTAATTTTTTTAAAGTGTGTAAAGAATTACTTTGATTGATATTTTGACTTTGCGTTGGTATGTTTTAATGGAAAATTTTAATTTTGTGTTTGCTGAAAGTTCTCTAAAGAATTTGAGACTTTTTGTTCTTCTTATACGGCAAAGAAAAATAAGTAACTAATTAATATGCCGTTTCTTTGAAAACTCATTATTTCAATTATAGACCTGGATCCCGCGTACCAAAAAAAAGTTGATTAATAGCAAGCTGAAAATTTGTTTAGCATAACGGTGTCCAGTCGGACAAACTTTGATGTATGGAAACACTTGAAGAGGGAAAGTTTTAATTGTAGAACAGGTTAAAAATTTGGAACGCCAGACTACGAAAACGTTCCATATATTTTGTCGACCGAACTTTTAATTGATTATCACCAACTAGGAATTTTAATGAGTGGAACACGAAGAACATCTCAAATGACAGGAGTCTTGTTAGTTAGTAATAGCTGTCTGATTTTTGCAGGGGAGTTTAATGAAAGGGTAACAAATCAATTGGATGTTCTGTCCGATAAAATACATGGGGCGTTTTCGTATATAGACCCATTAGCCTCTTATCAGTCTTGTTTAAGCTGTTTGTGAAGATAATTACATTACGTCGAACAACTACACTGGATAGTTATCAGCCTGGGGAACCGGCAGGATTCATAAAAGGTTATAGCACCATAGACCATTTACAAGCTATAAGAAGACTAATCGAAAAATCAAAGGAATACAACATAACACTCTGGATAGCTATGGTGGATTACGAGAAGGCATTTGACTCAATAGAAATTTGGGCAATTGATAACCGAAATTCAAAAATCATCAAGAATATACCTACATATAATCTGGACAGATTATCGTAGAATAGGCCATTTTTGGGAAAAGGTATTTACCAGCAATTTCATTGCTGGAATCGAATATTATGATTGTTTATATTAATAATATAGGTATGCAAAGTCCGCAGATAGTGTGCTACGTTTTTTATAAACAAAATAGCGCCCGGAATTTTTGCTCTGTAACTCCAAAGATTTTAACTTTACACCAAAAACACCCAAATAAAAATTCTCCGTAGTTAAATTCAGCATAGAGACGTGCTTTTCCCGATTTACTTCGACGAAAATTTTCCGCAGAAAATGCGGGACTTTCTAACAAAATCTTTAATTTCAACGAAAATTTTAGATAAGTAATTGTTTATCAATAATTAAATAACTTGGAAATATAAAAGCTCTTTTCATATAGATTATAATTCCAGAAGTCGATGCAAATTGAATAAACAGTTTAGTAACAATTGAATTTTTAACTAAAAATTTACGGTCGCTATAATAACCAAAATAATAATACACATAAAAATAACTATGATTTTTGTATAAAAAGACACTGTACCTATCTAATGTACTTTACAGAATTGAAATTGGACTATTTAAGCGGCTTTATGAATATTTTAAAATAATAAACAATTTTTTGGCTTAAAAACAAATATAATATCTCGGGAAATATTAAATTAAATTAAATGATGAAAACAGTATTGGAAAGAAAGCGGCAGGACGCTTCTTTTAAAAGAAAAGAAGTTTAATTGTGGTAAGTGGTTCCTGAGATACAACCGGTCAGAATTGACCGGCATTTACGGCAAAGATAAAACCAGTAGGATCATAATTTTCAAACCGTCACCTTTTTATTTAGGTCCTCTTTCACCACACCAATTTTCATAGCTTTAAAATACTCATAACATATAATATTATAATAAAATCTATCGATATTACGAGTGAAAATTCCCAAAAATAGCAAAATTTCAATCAAAAATTAGGTTGGAGAAAAACAAATATTTTTAATTTGTTTCGATAACGATTGTTTAAATAATTATATAGCTTTCCAATGAGAATATTTGTGTTTTTAACGTTAAAAGGTACACTTGTAGTAAGTTTATCTAAAAAAAGTCTAGAACTGGAAAAAATATGTTGTTTTCTTTTCTTATAAATGAATTATTTTATTATAACAAAACAAATGCCAGTTTGACATTTAATAATGCGTTAATTTGATGGTTCTACTCGAATTACTTGGGAACGAAAAAATAATGATGAAAGTTTCTCCATGTAACGAGATTAACGAGTTTTTTTTTGAGATTACAATTTCTCCAACCTAATTTTTGACTGGAATTTTCCTATTTTTAGCAATTTTCAATCGTAATATCGATATTTTTTATTATAATATATGTTATGAGTATTTTAAAGCTATGGCAATTGGTGTGGAGAAAGAGGACCGAAATAAAAAAGGTGGTGGTACGAAAATTATGATCCTATTGTTTATATCTTTGTCGTAAATGCCGGTCAACTTTGACCGGTTGTATCTCAGGAACCACTCATCGCAAATAAACGTTTTTTTCTTTAAAAGAAGCATTCTGCCGCTTTTTTCCCATACCTTTTTCACGATTTATACACCAGGCTGTGGGTGAAAAATAGGTCGATTTCAGGATATAATTCAGGAATTTTTGAAACCTATCAGGTATTGTAAAGGACGATGCCAGGAATAACTTATACTAAAATGTGACCAAAAATATTGTAAGCTTTTTTTTTATTGCGATTTTCATTTTTCAAATTTGCAATTTTTAAAGATTTTTAATTTTGCAGCTTAGGATATTGATTCTAGAGAAAAACTTTTTAATGGAAAGTTGTAGCAAATTAGAAAACCTACAATTTGAGCTGTAGTTAGTTTAATTTCGTTTATTGGTTATTGCAAAACAGCCTGCGAAAGGTCCAAAATGGCCGTTTATTACAATTGCGTTATTTATTGTAAAAACAATTTTTTTTATTTTTTAAAGATTTAAAATAAAGATCTTTCAATTCAAAACACAAAAAAAATTGTAAGGCCGGATTAACGAATTTGTTGTTGATTAGATGATATAAATTGTTTATCCCAAGAGGTCAAATGTCGAAGGCTATAACATTTTGAAAGAAAAATTGTAGAGTTGGTGAAACATCCAATCTCTTTCTCTAGAGTTATATTTTCATATTCTGATGTAAATAAATGCGTAAAACATTTTTAAACCTCTAATTTTTGGGTTTGAAAATAAGGGGGCAAATTTCGTTAAAAACATTTAGAGCTGAAACGGCTCTGTACATCCTGTGAGTTTTTAACTTACAGATTATTGTTGCTGAAGATGAAGCGAAGATTTATAAAAAAATAAAAAATTTCTACGACCAACTGAAGCCGAGCTAAATGTTGGGTTTGAAAATAAGGGGGCAATTTCGTTATAAACATTTAGAGCTGAAGCGGCCTTGTACATCCTATGAGTTTCTAACTTACAGATTATTGTTGCTGAAGACGAAACGAAGATATATAAAAAAATAAAAATTTTCTACAACCAACTGAAGCCGAGATAATTATTTCTTTTTTCTTAAATCGTAGTCCATTATTTATAACTATAACACCTAAGAAATTATTTTACAGTCATTGACTAAATAAAGACTTATATTATCTTAAAATAAAAATTATTATAAAATATAGTTACATTTAATTATTAAAAATTATTTTTAAAATCGGTGCTTTTGCGAGCGGCCGAATTTTGCAAATCGCCCGGCTCGCTTCAAATCCGCGCGCTCGGAAAATTTTTACGTAACTTGTATTAAATTTTGACCGAAAACAATTTAATAATATTACCATTATAATATGCAGTCTATTTACCACTGTATTTGTTTTTCTTGATAAAATTTTATATGTGAAATCTCATTTCTGAAGAAATAATATTACAGAAATGATACATATATATGAAATATTTATATTTTTATATAATATTTTTAATTTATTTATTGTTATATAAATATAATAATAATGTTACTTCTTATTATACAATATAAAACTTTTTCTTCTTGTAGTCACTATCCGTTTTGGATGTTGGCGACTATCATAGCAATCTGTACTTGCACACTAAATCGGTACTGCGGCTCTAAAAAGATTTGTAGTTGTGTTGAACGACGTACGTAAATCTAGCAAGGTAATCCTTCGCCTTCCTGGTTCTCAGTTTCCAAATGGGGTTTGCCAAATTGCCATGATGGTCGCCAACATCCAAAACCGATAGTCACTACAAGAAGACAAAGTTTTATACTGAATAATAAGAAGTAACATTATTATTGTTATATTTATATAACAATGAAAAAATTTAAAATATATTTATATATTTCATATATCTGTATCATTTTTGTAATATTATTTCTTCAGAAATGAGATTTCACATATATAAGTTTATCAAGAAAAACAAATACAGTGGTAAATAGACTGTATATTATAATGGTAATATTATTAAATTGTTTTCGGTCAAAATTTAATACAAGTTACGTAAAAATTTTACGAGCGCGCGGATTTGAAGCGAGCCGGGCGATTTGCAAAATTTGGCCGCTCGCAAAAGCACCGATTTTAAAAATAATTTTTAATAATTAAATGTAACTATATTTTATAATAATTTTTATTTTAAGATAATATAAGTCTTTATTTAGTCAATGACTGTAAAATAATTTCTTAATTGTTATAAATAAAGGCACTACGATTTAAGAAAGAAGAAATAATTATCTCGGCTTCAGTTACTTGTAGAAAATTTTTATTTTTTTGTAAATATTCGTTTTGTCTTCAGCAACAATAATCTGTAAGTTAAAAACTCATAGAATGTACAGGGCCGCTTCAGCTCTAAATGTTTTTAACGAAATTTGCCCCCTTATTTTCAAACCCAAAAATTAGAGGTTTAAAAATGTTTTACGCATTTATTTACATCGGAATATGAAAATATAACTCTTTAGAAGGAGATTGGATGTTTCACTAACTCTCTACGATTTTTTTTTTCAAGAAGTTATAGCTTTTGACATTTGACCTCTTGGGATAAAAAATGTATAATATCTAAGCGACAAATTCGTTGTCGAATTTGAATTGAAAGATCTTCATTTTGAACTTATAAAAATAAAAAAAAATTATTTGTACAATAAATATCACAATTGTAAAAAACGGCCATTTTGGACTTTTCGCAGGCTGTTTTGCAATAACCAATAAACGAAATTAAACTTTCCATAGCTCAAATATTAGGCTTTCTAATTTACTACAACTTTCTATTAAAAAGTTTTTCTCTAGAATCAATATCCTAAGCTGCAAAATTAAAAATCTTTAAAAATTGCAAATTTAAAAAATGAAAATCGCAATAAAAAAAGCTCACAATATTTTTGGTCACATTTTAGTATACGTTATTCCTGGCATCGTCTTCTACAACACCTGATAAGTTTCAAAAATTCCTGAATTATATCACGTTTTTTCACCCACAGGCTGGGTTATTAGTATAATTTAATATTTCCCGTGATATTCTATTTGTTTATAAGCCAAAAAATTGTTTATAATTTTAAAATATTCCTGAGGCCTATTATATAGGCCAATTTCAATTCTGTAAATTACATTAGATAGGTACAGTCTTTTTTATACAAAAATCGTAGTTATTCTAAAGTATCATAATTATTGCGGTTATTACAACGACCGTAATAGTCCAGAGAAATAAGATTTTTCTCGTGACACATCCCCCTCCAGGCCGAAACCAAATTTTTTGAGTAGTATGGACATCTATATTATTAACCTATATGTTTCCTGCAGCCGATTTTGATGATATACATAGTTATAAACAAATGAAGATCAAAAAACGCTAAATTTTCGCTTTTTTCGTCTATTACCAAAAAGTTAAGCACTTTAAACAAATTTGACTGTAAGAAATCCAGAAATAGTATAAAAAACTTCAATATGGCGTTCGCTGGATATGTCCATCCTTATTGGTTGCTTAGAAAATTGCAAAATAAATCATAAATATTGAGTTTCTAAAAATATTCATAACTTATGTAAAAATTAACTTAGAACCTTCTTATTACACGGAATGCTGATACTTCTTGTACTTAAATTATATTTTAAATTTCAAAGCAATTGGTCAAATAGTTTCAAAGTTATTTAATTTGTTTATCCCAAATTCATTTTTTTTGCAACACTACAAGTCAGAAAATTATGAGGCTACAATCATACTTCGGACAGTTTATGAAAGAAAAACATTTGTACTATTAACATTATTAAAAATAAATGACAAAAAATAATTTTAAACAGTGTAAAATTATTTTGAAAAACATGTCGATTTTTTGCTTACTTATAAACAATTAGAATAACTTTTTAACCGTTACCTGTAGAAAAATTATTTTTTCATATTTAGAAAGACTGAATTTTTATACACATTTAGAAAGAAAAACAACTGTCCTAGGACAATTAGGGACAAAGTTAGCCCCCCATTTATTAAATTGACATGTTTTTGCAAATACATGTTTTTTTAATACTGTAAATTTCCTTCTTCCATAAACTATCCAAAGTATTACTGTAGCTTCATCATTTTCTGACTTACAGTGTTGCAAAAAAAATAAATTTGGGATAAACAAATTAAATAACTTTTAAACTATTTGACCAATTTCTTCGAAATTTAGGGTATGAATTAAGCACCATAAGTCTCAGCAATCCGTGTAATAAGAAGGTTCTAAGTTAATTTTTACATAAGTTATAAATATTTATAAAAACTCAAAATTTGTGATTTATTTTGCAATTTTCTAAGCAACCAATAAGGATAGACATATTAAGCAAACGCCATATTGAAGTTTTTGACACCGTTTATGAGTTTCTTACTCTCAAATTTGTTTAAAATGACTATTTTCTTAGTAATAGACGAAAAAAGCGAAAATTTACCGTTTTTTGATCTTCATTTGTTTATAACTATGTATATCATCAAAATCGGCTGCAGGAAATATATAGGTTATTATTATAGATGTCCATATTACTCAAAAAATTTGGTTTCGGCCTGGAGGGGGTTGTGTCCCCAACAGGCTATTTTTTTTTCGTTATTTCTCTGAACTATAAATTTTTATTAGCAATTCAATTGTTGCTAAACTGTTTATTTAATTTGCATCAACTTCTGGAATTATAATCTATACAAAATGAACTTCCATATTACCAAGTTATTTCATTATTGATAAACAATTACTTATCTAAAATTTTCGTTGAAAATTAAAGATTTTGTTTGAAAAACCCGCATTTTCCGGGGAAAATTTTCGTTGAAGTAAATCGGGGAAAACACGTCTCTATGTAGAAATTAATTACAGTGAATTTTTATTTGCATGTTTTTGGTGTAAAGTTAAAATCTTTGGAGGTATAGAGCAAAAATTGAAAAAAACACGATTTTCGGGCGCCATTTTGTTTGTAAAAGAAGTAGCATACTATCTGCGGACATTGCATACCTATATTATTAACATATACAATCATAAGATTCGATTCCATTTAAAATTGTTGGTAAATAACTTTTCCTTGTATTTTGCTAATTGGCCCAGAGTAATATAATATATGACAATGCAATATCGCAAATAAAAACAGAAAAAATAAAACTGCAAAAAGGGGTTACACAAGGAGATTCTATCTCACCCAAAGTATTTACCTTAGCTCTAGAAGATATGTTTCGAACTTTAGAATGGGCAAATAATGGAGTGAAGATGGACGGCGAAAACCTAAACCATCCGAGATTTGCCGATGATGTTACGCTAATAGCAAAAGACAGAGAAGAATTACAGGAAACGCTGTTGGACCTAAATACCAAATCAAAAGAAATAGGATTAAAAATAAATCGAGCAAAAACTAAATATCTAACAAACGAATCGCTATATTGTTATGATCTGCTTTCTATTACTTTTATATTAATTAGTATTTATTTGATTAATTATTTAATTATCGCAAATCATACATAAAAATATTAAGAACAAATCTCAAGGTGCCTTTTGTTATAAAAAATTTAATTAAATTCTTTTAGGTTATACTTATCCTCTCTTGTGGCTTCAGTATCTCTTAGTTGATCCTTATCGGGATAAAATAGGAAAAGGAAATAAATAGAAATACCATAAATAAACACATAAATAGAAATACCATAAATCATACAAATACCTTTATTATCAAAAGCAATGCTCTGTAAATTTATCAATTAAATCCTGTATACATAATTGTCCAAAAGAAACTTTTACCATATAAATTAAACTAATTCAAACAAATATTTATCGCTTTGTTCTTGATACCATTAATAAAAAAAGCTAAACAAACAAATTTGGTATTCGCAAAATTACTTATACTTCCTATTGAGTTTTTGAAATGTTGGACTCTTAAATTTATATGCTTTTACGTAAAAAAAATTAACTTCTGATTATAAAGAAAATCTATCACATAGGTTATTGACTGACCTTTTTGATTCACACACAATGATATCTCCTCTTGACCCAAACAGCTCCTCCTTGTTGATTATGTTAGGCTACCAATCAAAGCCCTCTCCGTTCTCAGCAAAAAAATCCAGCAGGATACCAGCAACTATTTCTCCAAAACACAAACCAGGCCTCTTTTTGTCAGTACTCGTTCAATAAACTCCAAAACTCTCTCCTCTCTTTCTCTCAACAATAATCTCCTGAGACCCAATTATCTTTTTTACTGGGTGTCACAAATAATTTTAATAACGATAATTCTTGTAACTTACTCTCTTGGACTGTACAGAATCAAAGAGGTATTTCTTCTCGATTTGATTTGTCTCTCGTTCCACTTTTCAGCTACTCTCACTATCAAAACAACCACTAGTACTTGCTTTTGAACTACTCACGAAAACTTTTGACTGCTCTTCTCAGATGCCGGTAACACAATAATCTCCGCTTTTTCCAAACTGTGTGAACATTCAAAATTCTCTCTCCCCATTCCAAATTGCCAAGCCAATCAGAAACATTTCTCTCTCCACCTTCCTCCTCTTTCATTCGAAAAAACCCACGAATCTTTCCAAACAATTACTTCTATTTATCCTAATCAATTTTCGGAAATTCAACAAATATTCTTGTGCGTAAAATAAAAAGGACTTAAAATTCCAAATCTCTCTACCATCATTTTTCTAAAAACTAATAATTACATTTACCTGTGGTTTTACCTTTCCAGTAACAAACAATCTTTTCAAATTATAATCCTAAATAAATTGTATTTTCACTTCACTTTGTTTACAAATGTCTTTAACTCTTCAGGGAAAAACTCATTAGGATAGACCCACTGCGTAAAAGCTACCTTCTACTAAATAGTTACAAATCAATATACAGGGTGTATCAAATTTATGTGCCCGCGTTATAATAAAAAATCAAAATTTTTATTCTATCTTTGATTGCCAAATTGATACACAATAATATATAAATGAGAATAGAACTATGGACAACAATAATATAAAAAAGTTGAGTCGTATATATACTTGGGACAAAATATAGAACTGTCAATGCTTAACCTAAAGGCTAATTTAAATAGATTTTCCTTAGCATGAGAAGCATTTGGCCGATTACAAACAGTATTTAAATCAAACTTGCCGAACACTTTAAAAGCAAAAACGTTCGATCCAGTTGCCAGTGTTGCCAGTTCTTACATACGGAACTGAAACTTGGACTTTTAACAACAGCATAGTCCACAAACTTCAAGTGACTCAGAGAGTTATGGAACGGAGTGATTGCAAGTCCAATGAAGAGATAAGAAGGCGATCAAAAGTAACAGATGTGATCCAGAAGGTTGCCATGTTAAAATGGAACTGGACAGGACACATAGAAAGAATGGAAGACAACCGCTGGATAAAGCAAATTCTCGAGTGGCGACCAAGGGAAAGCAAAAGAAGTAGAGGCAGACCTCAAACAAGATGGACTGATGACATCAAGCGGGTGGCTGGTTACGAATGGATGCTAAAAACAGCAAACAGAAAAACAGCAAGCAGCACACAGATAAACAGAGAAGAAATAGCTATTGTTGATGATAATAGTAAATAGGCGAGCAACAGCAACCCCTAAAATTTCATTATACCGACCACGAAAATTAACTTTAAGGTGATTGTCATCTTTAAAGTATTTACATAACAACGTGATGTGTCCAAAATGTTTAAACAAATTAACACATAAGTTGTTAATTTTTAAACATTTTGTCGTCAGATTTCGTTAGTTTCATGTTTACTTTAAAAAGTTGAGCGACAATCTTTTAGTTTATAATTTTAACCAACAGCAATAAATCATAATTCATGAAGAAGTTTTCTGGAAAATTTTAAGGCAAAATATGGAACAGAAAAAAGTTATGTGGCGTTATAATACGAGCGGCACATCCCAAAAAACGCTTATATCTCGAGATACTGACGACGGTGTGGTGAATGACTAATTTTTTACCATACTTTATGTTTTTGGTGGTGCTTAAAACAAAAATTAGGTTTATTATTATCCAACATAAGCTAATGAGTTAAAAAGCAAAATGTTAAGAAAGCTTAAGGCTACAGTTGAGTTTTAATGTCAATATTTTATATACGCTAGAATATTCCACAGGGTGTTCCAAACTTTGAGGAAAAAACACACTATCATTGTTACACCCGGTATACAATGACACTTATCTGTTGAGTAACAATATTATTACATCGATATTCTTGAATAAACCTATAACATATTAAAAATCTATTAAAAACTCTAAAGTTAATTTTGTTGCTTAGTGTATTTATTTCAAAAACCTTTAATATTTAGCAAAAGAGCGATCTATTTAAGTGGTACACGACAACCAATTACCTAGTATTTGTCTTAGAAGTCTGTTAAGGCCGCAAGATGAAGACGGCCGATTTAAATTAACTGCCAGGAGTCATTCCAGAGCCTTGCCCAATGCTTCTGGCGTAGTCCGTTCATAAATTTAGCAGAATTCTCATTGGCAGGTGTCGGAGGTGTCCCAAAGGGCAGTGCTAATTAGCGGTTACCAGTTCATTATTCAAGCACGTCCCGACGCTACCAGACGTTGCTTTGTCCAGCGTCGGAAGCCGTCAATTCGGAGTAAAATATTTACGGCGCTGTTAGCCGGGCCACGATGGACGTTGCCCGGCCCGTTCTAAATTGGTTCTGTCGTTTTTATTTTGCGGATAAAGTTAAAAAATTAACCCAAACATAGGCGTCCCTAAAAGCTTTTTTAATTTATTGAAATGGACGTATTAATATAAAAATACACACATACAAACTTATATGGAGTAATCTGATATTTCTTATAATTTCATTACCCCAGGCTGTGAGTGAAAAAACGTGATATAATTCAGGAATTTTTGAAACCCATCAGGTGTTGTAAAGGACGATGACAGGAATAACTTCTACTAAAATGTGACCAAAAATATTGTGAGATTTTTTTTAATTGCGATTTTCATTTGTTAAATTTGCAATTTTGAAAGATTTTTAATTTTGCAGCTTAGGATATTGATTATAGAGAAAAACTTTTTAATAGAAAGTTGTAGTAAATTAAAAACCTACAATTTGAGCTATGGTAAATTTAATTTCGTTTATTGGTTATTGCAAAACAGCATGCGAAAGGTCCAAAATGGCCGTTTTTTACAATTGCGTTATTTATTGTACAAATATATTTTTTTATTTTTTAAGCTTTAAAATGAAGATCTTTCAATTCCAAACATAAAAAAAATTGCAAGGCCGGATTAACGAATTTGTTGCTTAGATATTATAAATTGTTTATCCCAAGAGCTCAAATGTCGAAGGCTATAACTTTTTGAAGAAAAATCGTAGAGAGTTAGTAGTAAAAGGGGTTGAACGAATCACTCATCACGAATGCATGCAAATTTAGAAACACCAAATCTCAATCAATTTTTGTCTAACAGAAAAACAAAAAAAATACATGATATTGAGAAGAGCAATGCTGACTTTTTTTGTTTTTCGAGATTTTTGGTATCTCTAACAATTTTTAAGTTATTTGGAAAAAAAAGCATATTTTTCAAAATTAAAATTTTTAAAAATTTTATTTTAAAACCAATTTTTTTCCAAAATAAGCACTTTGAATCGATCAAACTTACAGATCATATAAACACAACATAAGTAAAATAATTTGTGGAGCGGTAACGATTAATTTCATTTAAGTTGCTAATTAGCGGGTGGTCTTCCCGATTTTCTTTTGCCAAAACAAAAGCGACCTACTTTATTTTGACCGTAACTTGCTTAAATTTAATGCTAGAAACTTTTTATAAAAAAATAAATAAAGCCCTTTTTAAAGAGTTTAAAAAAGTTGTAATAGGTTTTCCTCAAAAAGTGCCTAATTTTTTGGATATTTCACTTCGAATTTTTCTATTTGAAATTTGGTGAATATGAATCTATTTTTCATTGGCTATAACTCTGGTTCTACGAGGTCCAGAGACCTAACGTGTACACCATTTTTTTTATCTTTTTAGAGGCTATATTTTTGCTAAGAAAGTTTTTTCCGACTAAATACTTACTTTTTGAGTTATTTGCGAAAAACCGTCTAAAACTGTAGTTATTTTGTTGAAAAATGAACATATCCACTCGCAAATAACTCGAAAAGTGTTGACTTGGCGAAAAAGCTCTATAGAACAAAAGTTACTTAAAATTAGTCAGTTTATCCATTTTCAGACTTATTTTAGACTTATATTTTTTCACCAACAAGAGGGGGTGAAAGTCACCCCCAGGGCAAAAGCACACATCGGCACAATATCACTTTTTTTCTTTGACATGTAAGCTATGCGTATGCCAAATTTCATGTCAATCCAAGTGGTTCTTTAAAATTTAGAGCAAAAACCGTGAAAGAATGGACTAATAAGGGGGCAAATTTCGTTATAAACATTTAGATCTGAAGCGGCCCAGTACATCGTATGAGTTTATAACTTACAGATTATTGTTTCTGAAGAGGAAACAAAGATTTATAAAAAAATAAAAAATTTCTACGACCAGCTGAAGCCGAGCTAAATGTTGGATTTGAAAATAAGGGGGCAAATTTCGTTAAAAACATTTAGAGCTGAAGCGGCCCTGTACATCCTATGAGTTTCTAACTTACAGATTATTGTTGCTAAAGACGAAACGAATATTTATAAAAAAATAAAAAAAATTACAACCAACTGAAGCCGAGATAATGGTTTATTATTTCTTAAGTCGTAGTGCCTTTATTTATAACAATTAGGAAATTATTTTACAGTCATTGACTAAAGAAAGACTTATGTTATCTTAAAATAAAAATTATTATAAAGTATAATTACATTTAACTATTAAAAATTATTTTTAAGATCGGTGCTTTTGCGAGTGGCCGAATTTTGCAAATCGCCCGGCTCGCTTCAAATCCGCGCGCTCGGAAAATTTTTACGTAACTTGTATTAAATTTTGACCGAAAACAATTTAATAATATTACCATTATAATATACAGTGTATTTACCACTGTATTTGTTTTTCTTGATAAACTTTTATATGTGAAATCTCATTTCTGAAGAAATAATATTACAAAAATGATACATATAACTATATTTTTAATTTTTGCATTGTTATATAAATATAATGATAATAATGTTACTTTTTATTATACAATATAAAACTTTTTCTTCTTGTAGTGACTATCCGTTTTGGATGTTGGCGACTATCATGGCAATTTGGCAAACCCCATTTGGAAACTGAGAACCAGGAAGGCGAAAGATTACCTTGCTAGAAAATTTACGTACGTCGTTCAACACAACTACAAATCTTTTTAGAGCAGCAGTACCGATTTAGTGTGCAAGTACAGATTGCCATGATGGTCGCCAACATCCAAAACGGATAGTCACTACAAGAAGAAAAAGTTTTATGTTGTATAATAAGAAGTAACATTATTATTATATTTATATAACAATGAACAAATTAAAAATATAGTTATATATTTCATATATCGCACACCTAGTTCAATTCTGCCACAACTGCAAAAAATTCGAATTTTGTGTTACGGCTGTAAAATATTGCCTATATAATGCCCCATCTTATGCAATACAGCCTGAACTAAAATATTGTTTTGGATAAGTATAAAGTAAGTTATTTCGGTATTTCACTGTAGGGTTTTTGGAGGTTTTGAAAATGCAATATGGCCATAACTGTGAGATGTGGCGATAATATACACTGCCACAATACAACCGATGTAATTATTCAATACGTTCAATACGGCCACAACTGCAAAAATCAATTGATTTTTTGATTATATTGCCGCCGTATCTCCTAGGTATCGTTTTATAAATAACTTTCTTCACAATTTTAATAAATTGTAATAAGATCCAGCGAATAACTGTATAATTTGCTACCTAAATTGTAATTTTGAAGCCAGCCATTCTCAAAATAAATTATTTACACGGCATAACGCGTTTGCTACAGAACGTTTTGCTCATTTCTCGAGAATATTGTGTTTTGCAGTTGTGGCACTATTGAACTAGGTGTGCGATATACGTATTATTTTTGTAATATTATTTCTTCAGAAATGAGATTTCACTTATAAAAGTTTATCAAGAAAAACAAATACAGTGGTAAATAGACTGTATATTATAATGGTAATATTATTAAATTGTTTCGGAGCGCGCGGATTTGAAGCGAGACGGGCGATTTGCAAAATTCGGACGCTCGCAAAAGCACCGAATTTAAGAATAATTTTTAATAATTAAATGTAACTATAATTTATAATTATTTTTAATTTAAGATGATATAAGTCTTTCTTTAGTCAATGGCTGTAAAATAATTTCTTAATTGTTGCAAATAAAGGCACTACGATTTAAGAAAAAAGAAACAATTATCTCGGCTTCAGTTGGTTGTAGAAATTTTTTATTTTTTAAAAAATCTTCGTTTTGTCTTCAGCAACAATAATCTGTAAGTTAGAAACTCATACAGGGCCGCTTCAGCTCTAAATGTTTATACCGAAAATTGCCCTCTTATTTTCAAGCCCAACATTTAGCTCGGCTTCAGTTGGTTGTAGAAATTTTTTATTTTTTTATAAATCTTCGTTTCATTTTTAGCAACAATAATCTGTAAGTTAAAAACTCATAGGATGTACTGGGCCGCTTCAGCTCTAAATGTTTATAACGAAAATTGCCCCCTTGTTTTCAAACCCAAAAATTAGAAGTTTAAAAATATTTTACGCATTTATCAACATCAGAATATAAAAACGTAACTCTTTAGAAGGAGATTGGATGTTTCACCAACTCTCTACGATTTTTTTTTTCAAAAAGTTATAGCCTTAGACATTTGACGTCTTGGGATAAACAATTTATAATATCTAAGCAACAAATTCGTTAATCCGGCCTTACAATTTTTTTTTATGTTTGGAATTGAAAGATCTTCATTTTAAAGCTTAAAAAAATAAAAAAATTATTTGTACAATAAATAACGCAATTGTAAAAAACGGCCATTTTGGACATTTCGCAGGCTGTGTTGCAATAACCAATAAACGAAATTAAACTTACCATAGCTCAAATTGTAGGTTTTTTAATTTACTACAACTTTCTATTAAAAAGTTTTTCCCTAGAGTCAATATCCGAAGCTGCAAAATTAAAAATCTTTAAAAATTGCAAATTCAACAAATGAAAATCGCAATAACAAAAAAGCTCACAATATTTTTGGTCACATTTTAGTAGAAGTTATTCCTGGCATCGTCCTTTACAACACCTGATAGGTTTCAAAAAATCCTGAATTATATCCTGAAATCGACCTATTTTTCACCCACAGCCTGGAGTACATGAGAATTTATAAAAACGAACAGAGGAAGGCAAACATAATTTATTTTAAAGCAATTTAATAACAAATACTTCTTCTTCTTCTTCTTCCTCTTTATAAGCAATTCTGCTTGTTCATTGGCGGATTGATACCTCTATGGAAGGTTGTCGCTCCATCTTTTGCGCGGTCGGCCGATACTTCTTCTGCCGATTGGTGATTTATCTCGTGCTATTTTGACCACACGTGTCTCCCCCATTCTGGTTATATGGTTGTTCCATTCTTTTTTTCTATTTAGTGTCCATTCGTTTATACACTGTACGTTACATTGTCTTCTAATATCTTCGTTCCTCTTTCGATCTCTCAGTGTATTTCCTGTAATTCTTCTCAGTACTCTCATCTCTGCCGTTTCCAGTAGTCTTTGTGTTGTGGCTGTATCGGGTCTTGTTTCTGATGCATATGTCATTATTGGTCTTACACTGGCTTTATAAATTCTTGACTTCATCTCAGTGTTAATATGTCGGTTTCGCCATATAGTGTTATTAAGGCATCCTGCCAATCTATTTGCTTTTTGTACTTGATTTCTCACTTCTTTGTCTAGGTCTCCGTAACTTGACAATGTAATTCCAAGGTATTTTACTTCCATTACTTGTTCAATACTGATACCATCAATTTCTATTTTGCATCTGATTGGTTCTTTACTGATTACTAAAGTTTTAGTTTTTTGAGATGAAATTGTCATATTGAATTCTTTTGCTCTTATGTTAAATCTGTGGACTAATCTTTGCAGACTATCTTCATCTTGGGCTATCAATATTGCGTCGTCTGCGTAGCAGAGTATTTTTACTTCTTTGTTTCCCATTCTATATCCTCTTCCTTTGTTGACGTTTTTGATGATTTCATCCATGATTAAATTGAAAAGCAAAGGACTCAATGAGTCTCCCTGTCTTATTCCGCTGCCTATATCTACAGGTTCTGTAAGTTGTCCATCTATTCTGACTTCCATCTTGTTATTTTGGTAGATGTTCTCAATAGTTTTTATGATATCTAGAGGGATTTCTCTATTATACAGAAGGTGGATTACATCCCTGAGTCTTACTCTGTCAAATGCTTTCTTTAAGTCAATCAGACATAGAAATGCTGGTCTATTATACTCTAGTGATTTCTCAGTAATTTGCTTTATGACGAATATTGCATCTGTACACGATCTTCCAGTACGAAAACCCTGTTGTTCATCTGCTAAACTTATCCTCTGATTCATTACGTCTTGTAAGATTTTAGTTGTAAGTTTTAGGGTAGTATTTAACAAGTTGATACCTCTGTAGTTCTCTGGCTGCTTTTTATCTCCTTTTTTGAATAGTAGGATTAGTTCGCTCGTTCTCCATTCTTCCGGTATTTTACCGTGTTTTATGATTTTGTTAATTAATGTTGTTAATTGTTCTGTCATTGCTGCTCCACAATATTTCAGTAGTTCGTTTGGTATTCCATCCTTACCTGCAGCTTTTCTGTTCTTCAGCTTTTCGAGTGTTTTTCGTACTTCCTGTGCACTTATATTAACATCTTCATCTGTGGTAATTTCTGGTGTTTCCGGTTCTAGCATTATTTGTTCTTCCTCTGCATAAAGCTTTTTTAGATAGTCAAAAATAGTACAAATACGTAACAATGAAATAAAACAATAAACTATTTAACAAACAAATTGAAACCAGTTGTTTTAAAGTCAATAGAATAAAAAATTTTAATGTAAAACTAATAATGTTTAAATTGTTTTTTATTTTTTTTTTATTTTTTTAGTAATCAGCATTATCACCTGTAGTCCTATGCAAGCTTCAGTTTGCGTGGGCACGCTCCTAATCAAATTTCAACATTTTGTTGTGGTAGGTTGCTCCATTCTTGAAGAGCACCTTATAACTACTAGCCGTGCGGTGTTTTGTGGATTAACCCGGCGAGCTCTAACTTTTCTTTTAAGCATATCCCAGAAATACTCTATAAGGTTAAGCTCAGATAATCAAGCAGTCCACTGCAAACAAGAGATACCTTCTGCTTCAATGTGCTTCACTCTTCAATGCTTCAATGCTTCTCTAGTCACTCTAATGGTATGTGGAGGTTCATTATCATGCATGAAAATAAAATTTTCTCCTATTGCATCTCTCCAGAGCCTAACTACAGGTTATCAACATACCCGTGAGCAGTTAAAGTTGATTGGATGAAAATTAAAGGAGTTTTTTTACGGATCACAATTCTTCTCCAGAACATTATACTTCCCCTTTTATATTTTTGAGCAGAGCTGACTGGTGTTTGCTTGTTTTCTTCGACCTCTAAGTAGACTATTTCGTGAGTCATTTGATTTTACACCAATCCTGACTTTTTCTGAAAATAGTACATTTTGTCAATTCCCAATGTTTCAATTTTGGTGGTGAAGACATCAATTTAGGCGATTAATTTTGTGCTGCCTGGATAACTCGAGAACTCAAAACTGCCTCCTGCTATATACTTCTTGGCACGAACTCTTCTTCTTATCGTTTCCACTGAAAAAATTACCTGTAGCTTCCAAAATCTGCCTTTGGAGCTGCAGGTGACAAATGGTTGTGTTTGCCAGCTGATTGGACAACTAAACAATCGTGGCGAGCCGTTGTTACTTTTGGCGAATTTCCCTTGCTTTATTATTAAGCTGTCCTAGTTCCTGTTACCTAGCATAGGTTTTGGACAGAACGCCCTGTGTTACGCATAGCTCTACAGATAAGTCGCTCTGAGAACATTACTTTCTTCACAAGACTAATATCTTTCCCCGCTGTAAGGTCTATAACCCCACATGAGGCTTATTTTCGTTTTTGGAAGCAAAAGTTAGTTTATTTATTTTCGTTCAATTTGCAACTCAAGCAAATAACGTATACCGTATAGAGCTGTACTAGCTGATTGTCTTATCGATTTGTTTATTTTCAATAAAACCTTTAATCTTCGCAACAATCAATAAGTTTTTTCAAAAGAAATAAATATTGCTTTGAAATACATGGTGATTCCATATAAGTTTGGTTGTGTGTACATTCCCAGATTTGAAACAATGTTACCATTTTTGTGTTAAAAATCCTTAACGAAAATTAGTCAGTAAAATGAGAAAACACTATTTAGTTGCGCAAATGGCCTTAATTGGGAAATTCAGTGATATTTCTTTACCAACAATAGCAAAAATACATTCTGCAATATACAGTGAGCAAGTAAAGTAAAGGTCGGAGTAAATTAATTTTTGCATAAATGGGCGAGTTTGGAGATAAATCCCGAAACAGGTCGATTTTTATTTTTAAATTACTATTTTTTTGGCATACTAGGCCTAGATCCCGCGTACTAAAAACAAGTTGATTAATAGCAAGCTGAAAAGTTAATAACTTAACGATGTCTAGTCGGACAAACTTTGATGTATGGGAACACTGGAACAGGGGAAGTTTTAATTGTGGAACGTGATTTTAATTATGGAACGTGTCATCCTGACAAGTTTATCATTGTGAAAACTAGCACGTTGTTTTTAAGTTTATTCAATAGCAAACTTTATATATGAAAAATTTTTGTCCGACAAATATGTTGGGCATTTTAATAAGTCCGACACGTAGAACATGTAAAATGACAGGAATTATGTTGGTGGTAAAAAATAGCAGTCTGATTTTTGCATGAGAGTTTAATGAAAGAGTAACAAATCAATTGGAAGTTCTGTCCGACAAAATACATGAAACGTTTTCGTAGTTTGACGTTCCAAACCTTTAACCTGTTCCACAATTAAAACTTTCCTTGTTCCAGTGTTCCCGTACATCAACGTTTGTCCTACTAGACACCGTTAAGCTACTAACAAATTTTTACCTTGCTATTAATAAAAATTTTTCTGGTACGCGGGATCCAGGCCTATATAATTTACTAGCGACTTCATCCATTTGGGCGTGATGACGTAGGACGTAGGTAATCGATTAATTTTTTAAAATGAGAATAGGGGTCGTATGATATCTCATTTGAAACTTTCTTTAATTCTATATTCAGTTATATAAACATTAACATATTTACTTATACAGGGTGTTAAAAAAAATTTTTAAATTAAATTAATGACACAAAAAGAAGAATGTATGTAATTTATTTAATTAAAAATATATTTTACAGCTGTCAGAAAACAGAACAAAAATGTTTATTTCAAAAATAAACATTGCTTTGCGTTTAAATTAAAGGTTCAAACTGACAAGGAGCAGGTGGGTGGAAGGTTTAACATTGAATTTAAGCATATGGTGTAAAAGTTAATGGCAAATTAGTAAATACTATCAGATACACAGATGACACAGTTATACTGAATGTTGGCTTCAATGGATTGCAATATATTTTAAAGTCCATAAACGCAATGGGACGAGAGATGAGCCATAAGTTTATTTTTTCTAAAACAAACTTTATCGTCTTTAGTCGTTTACCTTATCTACACCTACACCTATCTACCACTACACAATTACAAATAGATGGACAACCAAAATAAAGTATGTTCAATTTTAAATATCTAGTTTGTTATATTACCGAACAATTAAAGTACGTGATCCGAATATAGGTCAATCTGTACCCATCTGCTTGCTCGACGAAACATTGCTTTTATTAAATTTCATACATAGACAAATATTTCGAGCATGGGTTGCCTATCAAAATCGTGTCATAGCTATCCTTAAGGTGGGCATAGAGGCACATTTCAAGCACATTTTTTTTTAAAGTATGGTAGAATTATTTTTTTTTTCTAAATTAAATAGGCATATTCAGTACAATTCATCGATTATTTAAGAAAAATTCAAGGAAAATATTGAAAAATAACCCAACGGTGGTAAATTTTTAAAGACACCTCAAAAAACAATGAATTTTACGGTGGAAATCAGAACTTATCGTTGGATCATGGTAAACAAAAATTTTAAAAAGATTTTATTAACTTATGAGATTGAACGTAAAAGTTATGAGTCAGAAAGCTTGAACGCAATGAATAGCGGTCAAGAGCTGTTCTCATCTTCTTTTGTAAATTATGATTTAATACACACAAATGAAATAATTGAAAATAAAAGTTGACAATAGGAGACCGGACCTGGTTCCGAAACACAAAGTGTGTTTAATTTCAGCTCCGATATATTTGCAATTTTATACGAGTATTTTCACCAAAGTAAAATAACTGAAGTGATATACCTGTTCAATAAAGTTAGTTTTATAAGAAGACCTAAAACGTGAGTAGAAGAATATTAATTAAATTGAAATAATACCTTTATTTTGGAAATCTTACCAAATAAAATCTTTATATCAACACAACACCGGACTGGTTTTTTATTAACAACAATTAAAACCAGGGCCGTACTTGAATATGATAATAATTAAAATAAATAGTTTAAGTAAAATTAAATGATTAATAATAATTTATCAACAATGGAAGCTCCTACCACTTCTCAAAACAATCCAATGTACTCTACGATTGCATCTCAACAAGCTAGTCCAAAAACTGCACTAAAAGAAGAATCCATCATCTTCAGTTCAATCAATGGCGTAAAATTTCAAGATTATCTATTGCAACTAGGACCACTCGTTCAACCAAAAAATATTATTTATTCGACAGGAACCTCTAATAACCTAGTATGCATTTATCTTTCAAGTAAAGCTGTAGTTGATGACTTTCTTAATAAAACAGGATCCATAAAAATAAATAATGAAGTACTTCTAGCACGTAGATTAGTTACTCCATCAGAACGTCTTCTCTTATCTAATGTTCATCCAACAACACCACAGGAAATGTTGAGCAATCTTCTCCAGAACCTAGGTTTGAAATTGATGTCACCAATAACATGTTTGAGAATTGGAGCTACAAATCCTGAATATAGCCACATACATAGTTTTAGGCGTCAAGTATACATGGAACCCCTAAATAATATAACCATACCTGATTTTATCATGGTTAATCATGATAATGTTAGCTACAAAATATTTTTGTCCAGCGACCAATCGCTTTGCTTCAAATGCAAAAAACATGGCCATCTTGCCTCACAATTTTCATCAGAAACCTCTCCCCTAACCAATTCTGATATGTCAAATACTACTCTAACTTCTAATCCACCTCAAAGTATCACTTCACAGGCTACCACAACAGATCACCAAGAAAATAATTCACCAAGTACCTCTCTTCCAATAAATTCGATGGAGGTGTCAAATGTGAACCTTCCAACAACATAAACATCAACATCAACCAAAAGACATTTATCATAAACCCCATCTCCAACAGAAGAGCTAGCATCCAATGTATTTACCACAGAAGGTAATAAAAATAATCCTACATCCAAAAAATAAGAGCCGACACCAATTCTGAACTCGAAAAAAGCATAAGAACATCCATTCAAGACTCACCCGAAGAACAGCAGATACAAGTAGACCACAAATCACAAAATCAAATTCACACAGCAGCTGAAGTAACAATAGAAACCGAAGAAGCTGCTAAAAGATTTATCAACAAACATTCAAAATCATATGTCTTAAATTAAGATAAATTTCAGGATTTACTAAATGAGACATACAGAGCTAAAGATGTCTTTAATATTGTTAAGGATTATACACCAGATTTAACATCACTCATTAAAATGCTAACAGACACATCCTGATTTTACTTACTCAAAATTAAAAAATCGAATCACACGACTACGCAAAAAACTAGAAAAAATATTACAAGTTGAAGCATCTGAACCCGATAGTGATTCATGTGCTTCAACTAATTAATAAATCATTTTCAATAGTATATTACTATGGAATTTAAATGGGTATTACACCCATTTAAGCATGTTACAACTTCTTAGTCTCAGAATATGCACCAGATTTTATTTCGCTACAAGAAACCCACTTAAAAAATAACTCAACACACAACATGATCCACACCATCAAAGCTTCAGGAGGTAAAAAATAAGGTTGGACCATGGCAACCGCCCGAGGTATTCAGTGACAGCAAACAATTATTTCCCGTTTACGACTTGGACATACCCAGTTCTCTCATGAACATTTGCCTAAAAAATGAAGAATCTCCAATTTGTGATGAGTGTGGTTCACCCCTTACAGTGAAGCATGTGCTAGTGGAAAAGTGTAAAAAAATCAATAGACATAGAATTAAATACCATTTAGCAAACAATCTTGAAGACATTTTAGACAATAACAACACTAATAAACTACTTTTGTATCATAAAGACTGTAATTATATTTAAACAAAGTGTAATAAACCGTTAACTATCCCGCTAATAACCTTATTAGGTTGAAGGGGATTGTTGTAAATAAAAAAAAAAGTTGACAATACTTGACCGACCCACCTGGAATTTTGTATATATCTTCTTTAGACATTCCTTGAGGCAACTCTGTCGAGAAATTTTTTGTTTTCTGCTTATTTTTTGTTTGGCAATAATAAATATGTTGATTTTCACCCTTATTGCAAAAAAATTCGTTGTTTTGACTTTCGAGCGATATCAAAAAGTCGATAGAACTAAAAAATTCGACAGCGTTACCTCGAAAAACTCATAAGCTAATAAAATATTTTTGAATTTTCTTTTTACCATGAGCCATTATAAGTTCTGATGTCCACCGCAAAATTCATTATAGTTTGAAGTGTCTTCAAAAATGTGTCACCGTTTGCTTATTTTTCAATGTTTTGCTTTGAATTTTGTCTTGAATAATCTATGAATTGTACTAAATATGTCTATTTAATTTAAAAATAATTCTACCATACTTTCAAAAAAAAAATATGCTTGAAATATTGATTTCAACCCCTACGGTCTCCCCTTAAGGATCTATGACACGATTTTGATAAGCAACCCATGCTATAAATAATTGTCTATGTATGAAATTTAATAAAAACATGTTTCATCCGGCAAGTAGATGGGTACAGATCGACCTATATTCTGATCTTAGACTATTAGACCCAGATGAAATATTAGACCCAGGTAAAATGTACAATAAAGATGGCTCGAACTACTTTTAAAAATAAGGTCATTCTTATTTAACAATAATTTGAAACTTTTCTTCCTACTAAATGTACCATTGCATATACCTAAAGCTGCGTAGAAAAAAGTTACAGAACCATGTTTGCGACATAACAAGGAAAATGGCACAAAATCGTTGTGAGTGGCGAACTTTGAAAAATTATATTTCGGAAACAGTACCTAAATTATAGAGACTTCTAGCAAACGTCATTTTAAATAGAAAGAATGAAAGTTTTTTTCTGTTAATTTTCTTGCCTATACCTATATCCCCGTGTAAAAAAGTTATGGGGCAAAAAATAAAATGGCTTTCTTTCATGTTTTTTTTTTGGTTTTATTTTTAATATATTTTTGTAAAAAAAATATTCTTTACTTTAAAAGGTAATATTTCGACAGTAAATTTAACCTGGAACAATTTTTCTGTAGACGTGATTGTACCAAAAGGGCATAGCACTCACCCTAATTCAACCTGTGCCTAGGGACTAATTCACCCCTTGCTCAAAAATGCACCCCTTTAAATGGTAGCACTCCGCGGTTTTGTCATATTTAGAGGTCCATTGACCATATGAAACAATAAAACCCCGTTAACGTTGTAGTTCTTTTCTAAAGTACATAATCAGTAGCCTAAGAATAGCTTAAGACAGAGAGAGTCTTGCCGAATTAATTTCCAACGTCGTGGTAACGTTACGATGAAGAAGTCACAGCCCCTTCGTCTTCTATAATTCTTACCACTAAAGCTACCTAGGTTTTTGGTGGTATCTCTCTTAGTTTTTCTTATTCTTATTATCTACTTTAAGTTTGCCCGTACTGCATACTAAATCAGATTTGCAAAAAAGTATATCATACTTATTAAATTGGTATAATATCATACTTATTAATAAGAAAATAAGAATAAACATTGTTGTTCGAATATACAAGGTGTTTCATTAATAATTGTCCATATAGTAACTGGAGAAACCTTAGCACAAAATACGAAGATTTAACCTAAAAAACTTAATTAAAATGTTGTTCCTTACTGAGTTACAGGTTTTATCTAAAAATTTAAAAAATATTTTTGCTCAGCATTTTAAAACTATTTCACGTATCCTTTTCATACTTGAAAGAAAGTGCAACTACTAGACACCCTAATAAATTATGATAGACAAACTTTTCTAGCTACTACCAGAGGCGTACGACAGGGGATGGTGAATGGTTGACCCTTCTCAAATTCTACGCCACTGGAGGAATTACTGTTTTAGTGCCATTTTTAGATTCTACAATAATTTGTACGTAAATAATGTACTCTTCATTGGTAACGATAAAGTCATTAGTTTTCGAGATATTTTAAGTTAAATATGAAACGGCACAGTTATTTTGATTATAATTTGTGATATTATTCATATGATTTAAATTTAAAAATTATTTGTACCCAGTACTTTAAAGCTATTTGGCGTATTCTTATCATACTTGGTAGACAGTGTAGGTACTGTACACCCTACTAAAATAAGATAAATTAACGTTTTTAGTTACTACCACATTCGTACGACAGGGAATGGTGACTGGTTGACCCTTCCCAAATTCGACGCAACTGGCGAAATTGCCATTTTAGTGTAATTTTTTTATTTTGCAATACTTTTTTTGTAAATAATATGCTCTCATTCGTAACGATAAAATGATTAGTTTTCAAGATATTTGAAATTAAAATTGAAGCGACACAATACACTGATCAAAATAACCGTGTCGTTTCATTTTTAACTACAAATATCTATTTAACTAATGACGTTATCGTTACGAATGAATAGTATGTTATTTTCATAGAAAGTATTGTATAATCCAAAAATTGAACTAAAATAGCAATTTCGCCAGTGGCGTAGAATTTGGAAAGAGTCAACCATTCACTATTCCCCGTCGTACGCCTCTGGTAATAGCCATAAACGTTTGTTTAACATAATTTAGTAGTTTGTATAGTACCTATACTTCCTGGCAAGTTTAAAAAGGATACGTCGAATAGTTTTAAAATGATGAGCAAAAATAATATTTAAATTTTTAGATAAAACACACTGTAACTCAGTAAGGAACCACATTTTATTTAAGTGTTTTAGCTTAAATCTTCGTATTTTGTGCTAAGGTTTCTCCAGTTACTATATGGACAATTAATAATGAAACACCCTGTATAGCAGTTTAACTAAATGGAATGTAATTTAGAAAAAACTGTATAGTCCAGAGAAATAAGGTTTTTCTCGTGACACATCCCCCTCCAGGCCGAAACCAAATTTTTTGAGTAGTATGGACATCTACATTATTAACCTATATGTTTCCTGCAGCCGATTTTGATGATATACATAGTTATAAACAAATGAAGATCGAAAAACGGTAAATTATCGCTTTTTTCGTCTATTACCAAAAAGTTAAGCACTTTAAACAAATTTGAGAGTAAGAAACTCATAAATCGTATAAAAAACTTCAATATAACATTCGCTGAATATGTCCAACCTTATTGGTTGCTTAGAAAATTGCAAAATAAATCATAAATATTGAGTTTTTATAAATATTCGTAACTTAGGTAAAAATTAACTTAGAATCTTCTTATTAAGCGGAATGCCGAGACTTCTTGTACTTAAATTATATTTTAAATTTCAAAGCAATTGGTCAAATAGTTTAAAAGTTATTTAATTTATTTATCCCAAATTCATTTTTTTTGCAACATTATAAGTCAGAAAATTATGAGGTTACAATAATACTTCGGACAGTTTATGAAAGAAGAACATTTATACTATTACCTTAATTAAAAATAAATGACAAAAAATAATTTTAAACAGTGTAAAATTATTTTGCAAAAACATGTCCATTTTTTGCTTACTTATAAACAATTAGAAAAACTTTTTAACCGTTACCCGTAGAAAAATTATTTTTTCATATTTAGAAAGACTCAATTTTTATACACATTTAGAAAGAAAAACAACTGTTCTAGGACATTTAGGGACAAAGTTAGTCCCCCCATTTTTTTAATTCACATGTTATTGCAAAATTATTTTGCAATATCTATAATTATTTTTTGTCATTTTTTTTAAATTAAATTAATACTGTAAATTTTCTTCTTTCATAAACTATCCAAAATATTACTGTAACTTCATAATTTTCTGACTTACAGTGTTGCAAAAAAAATTAATTTTGGAAAAACAAATTAAATAACTTTTAAACTATTTGACCAATTGCTTTGGAATTTAGGGTGTAATTTAAGCACCATAAGTCTCAGCATTCCATGTAATAAGAAGGTTCTAAGTTAATTTTTACATAAGTTATGAATATTTAAAAAAACTCAAAATTTATGATTTATTTGGCAATTTTCTAAGTTACCAATAAGGATAGACATATTCAGCGAACGCCATATTGAAGTTTTTTATACGGTTTATAAGTTTATTACTCTCAAATTTGTTTAAAATGCCCAATTTTTTAGTAAGAGACGAAAAAAGCGAAAATCTACCGTTTTTTGATCTTCATTTGTTTATAACTATGTATATCATCAAAATCGGCTGCAGGAAACATATAGGTTATTATTATAGATGACCATATTACTCGAAAAATTTGGTTTCAGCCTGGAGGGGGATGTGTCACCAACACGATATTTTTTTTCCTTATTTCTCTGAACTAGTAGTATTTGCCTACTAACTTATCCGTGTGATTATTGATGTATGTATGAATGGAAATACACGTGAAATAACCTAACATGAAAAAATATCTGGAGCATTGCACATTATTATTGAAGCCTTCCGATAAGTACGTAGCCTTCAAAAGAAAAACGAAAATTTTGGAAAAGTGGCGATTTATTTCTAAACGTATTCTGCTTTTAGTTCGATACACTTGACCCAGCGATACTCCACCTTCTTTAACCCGTTTGAAGAATACCTTTTCTCGAGATCTGCAAAGTAGTCTGTCGTGGCGGTGATGAACTCCTTATTCGACTTAAATTTCTGCCCGGTAAGTGACTTTTTTAAGTTTGGAAACAAAAAGAAGTCGTACAGGCACAAATCTGGAGAATACGTTGGATGGAACAGCAGTTTTTAGCCCAATTCGACAAATTTGGCCCTGACGATTGGCGTACGAGTGAGCCGGAGCGTTGTCATGGTGGAAGAGTATTTTTGGCTTCCCCAATTGGGGCTGTTTTTTTTTCTGAAATTTGGCGTCCAATCGAGCCAATAATGCGGCATAGTTAAACCCTATGGTCGTTTTGGTCTTTTCCAGGAAGTAGATATAGATCACACCTTGCGAATCCCAGAAAATGGTGGCCATCACCTTTCCGGCCAATTCGACAGTCTTCGCCATCCTCGTAACAAGTTCGCGGGATGAAGTCCGCTGTACAGACTGTTCCTTGGCCATCAGTGTATACCAGTGGAACCATGTTTCCTCGACCGTTATTAAACAACGTAGAAACTTATTTGGATTACGCTTAAACAGCATCAGAGACCGTTCTGATATGGTCTCGTGGTTTCGTTTATTGTTCTGAGTTCGAAAATGCGGCAGCCATCACGCCGACAGCTTTTTATTCCCAAAATTTCATGCAGGATATGACCAACGAGATATTTTAAGATGCACACTCTCTCAGCTATCTCACCCATCTTCAGTGGGCGGTCTACCAATACGAGATCGTGGACTTCTTTCACGTTATCCTCAGCGGTAGCCGTTTTCGGGGCAACTGGAAGTGACTTATCAAAATCCGACGAATTTATCCTGCCTGGATGAGTTCTAGCTTGAGGCTAACTAACACAAATAAGCGAGACTTTTAACTCTAAACCAATAAAATCAGCGTCCATACCTCGCTGGAATCTCAATTGATACTAACAATATAAATACGTGAGAGTTATTACTCTAATCTAATAAAGCGGCGTCCAGCTATGCTGGATTGCAAGCTGGTACTAAGTGCTTTAAATTATAATTGCAATGCCTACCAGGGGTTAGCGGGAGATAACATTTCGGTAGTTAAAACTACCTTTTGAGTGCATTTTACCTGGAACACTTTGAGAACAAGTTACTCAGTAGGTTTTATGAAGGCAGGAATTATTTTGCCATAATGTTGCTATTGGTCGTATGATAATTTTATTTTAAGTGAAAGACAGTTTATGCTTCCTTTCGAATCAGAGGCGGTTCAGTATCTCCAGACAGCTGTTCTTGTCTTCAGACTTCTTCAGTGGTACTACCTGAACACCTACGAATTGAAAAGAAAACAAACTGTGTATGTAAGCAAAATTATTAACACATAATTATTATAATCGACTTTTAGGACGCTGAAAGATGAAAGGCGAAATGCAAAATTTATTAAAAATAATAAATAACAAAGTAGGCTATCAATCGAAGTAGCACAGAAAACGACAATAAATATCGTTCCCACACCACCAGATTGACAACAGGTTGCCGATCATACAGAATGCTGAGGAAGTTAAGATGAGAGAATTTTAAATAATTCACAACCCATCTGCTTAGCGTGGTAAAAGTTCCAACAAGAAAGATTCCTTAGTACTCAACAAAAGATTAAATGAATTAAAATGTATAAATATTTTCAATTTCTTTGCAACACGAAAATGCAGCAGCTGCATATTACTCTGGTTAAATCGGAGAGTGCAGGAAGAGTATTTTTCCTCCTCATTAGTACTCCCATATCCTCTTCTCTCCGATTTCCCCAGGCATCACTCTTTGGACCCTTTCGAATTGCAAAGAATGAAATGTCACGGATATACTAGAACCATCTCCCGAAAAACAAAGGTTACAACCTCCCGATATTTAAAAAAATTATAAATCATACAGGATGCCGAGGAAATTTAGATGAGAGAATTTTAAATAATTTACAACCCATCTGCTCAGCGTGGTAAAAGTCCCAACAAGAAAGATTCCTTAGTACTCAACAAAAGAGTAAATGAATTAAAATGTATAAACATTTTCAATTTCTTTGCAACACAAAAATGCAGCAGCTGCATATTACTCTGGTTAAATCGGAGAGTGCAGGAAGAGTATAAATATACCAGTTTAGGAGGTTTTTTCCTCGAAATCTTGGGAGGTTGTAACCAAAGAAAGTATTCCACCTATTGTCAATCTGGTGGTATCGGAACGATATTTATTGTCGATTTCTGTGCTACTTCGATCGACAACTTACTTTGTTTTTCGGTCGATGGCTCTAGCACAGAATAAATAAATATACAGAAGCGAAACTCGTGCCGAAAACGGTAACATAATTTTCATGCTCAAGTGTCAACGTAACTGGTGCAACCTCACTTTTGCGACTGACGTGACAGTTGTTTATAGTTAAATTTTATATTTATACAGGGTGTCCAGAAACTCTACCGACAAACGAAGACAGGAGATTCCTCAGATAATTTTAAGACAATTTAACCCAATTCACCTAGTCCGAAAATGCTTCTTAAGGGAGCTAGAGCTCTTTGAAGATGACGCCATGACATTAGTTTTTCATAAATACCTCCAGAACGCTTCTATTTAGAAAAACAAAAATTGGTATGCATATTTACTTTTCAGAGATGAATCGATTGCATCCATTGCAAATTTCTAGTACCGGTCATAGGCGTCCGTTTTGGGTAGAGCAACGGGTATTTTATCGGATAACTTTTTTGTCCTTAACTTTTATGCATTTTTGACACCGGATTATTAAATTGTGAGGTATTCTAGTACTAAAAGGTACTCCTACTTTAAGTCGGTAGGACACACCGTTTTCTAGAAAAATCGATTTGAAAGTTTTCGTTTTTGGAATTTGAAAAAAAATTGAAAGAACTTTTCAACAAAAAACGAAGTATTTTACCAACATAAAGTAAGAGCAACTTTTAGTACTCGAATACCTCATAATTTAATAATCTAGTGTCAAAAATGCTCAAAAATTCAAGACAAAAAAGTTATGCTATAAAATAACTCTTGACCTACCCAAAACGGACGCCTATGACCAGTACTAGAAATTCGCAATTAAGGGAATTTGATTTATCTCTGGAATATAAATAAATGTACCAGTTTTCGTCTTTCTAAACAGTTTTTTTCAAATCGATTTTACTAGAAAACGGTGTGTCCTACCGATTTAAAACAAGAGCACCTTTTAGTACCAGAATACTTCACAATTTCATAATCCAGTATCAGAAATGCATAAAAGTTAAAGATAAAAAAGTTATGCGATAAAATAACCGTTGCCCTACCTAAAACGGACGCCTATGATCGGTACTAGAAATTTGCAATGAATGGTTTAGATTTATATCTTGTAGATAAATACGCGTACCAATTTTTGTTTTTCTAAATAGAAGCGTTCTGGTGGTATTTAAGAAAATCTAATTACAAGACGCCATCTTCAAAGAGCTCTAGCTCCCTTAGGAAGCATTTTCGGACTAAGTGAATTGGGTTAAATTATCTTAAAATTATCTGAAGAATCTCCTGTCTTCGTTTGTCGGTAGAGTTTCTGGACACCCTGTATATGTTTTATTTTATATCTTATAGTTAAACTTTATATTGGATATTTAATTAATAAAAACTTGTCAAAAATATTACCTAATTTGGAATGGTCTATTCCTTAGAACATCAAATTCTATTCTGTAACTGGTGCACAAGGTCAAATATTTCGGTCCCCACAAAATCAATGGAAACGACAGTCAAATTCGCTTCTGTGTGGTTATATATTCTGTGGCTCAAGTACATCCGTGACATTTCGTTCTTTGCAATTCGGAAAGGCTCAAAGTGTGATGCCTGGGGGAAATCGGAGAGTAGAGGATATGGGACTACTGATGAGGAGGAAAAACCCTCCGAAACCGGTATAGACCTTTCCTGCACTCTCCGATTTAACCAGAGTATTATAAAGCTACTGCATTTTCGTGTTGCAAAAAAAGTGAAAATGTATATATATTTTAATCAATTTACTCTTTTGTTGAGTACCAAAGAATATTTCTTGTTGGAACTTTTAATACGCTAAGCAGATGGGTTGTGAATTATTTAAAATTCTCTCATCCTAATTTCCTCAGCATCCTGTATGATTTATAATTTTTAAAATCTCCGGAGATTGTAACCAAATAATGTATTCCACCTGTTGTCAATCTGGTGGTATGGGAACGATATTTATTGTCGATTTCTGTACTACTTCGATTGATAACTTACTTTGTTTTTCGGTAGATGGCTCTATTACATCCGTGACATTTCGTTCTTTGCAATTCGGAAGGGCCCAATGTGTGAGTCCTGGGGAAATCGGAGAGAAGAGGATATGGGACTACTGATGAGGAGGAAAAACCTCCGAAACCGGTATAGATTCTTCCTGCACTCTCCGATTTAACCAGAATATTATGCAGCTGCTAAATTGAAAATGTTTATACATTTTAATAAATAATAATTTAAAACTGAACTTAATAGAACTACTTTCTGATAACATCCTAAATCTCTGACTTTTGCAATTTATAAAACAAGAGACGACGAATCAAGAAGATTTCATATGCAGCCACATTTCGCTTCATCCGTCTAGGAAAAGATCCCAAAAGTTAGTTCCTAGTACTCAAAAATCTGAGTAAAGGTAAAAGTTAAAGACAGTTTATGTTTCTTTTTGATTCAAATGTGATCCACCATCCCCATACAGCTGTTTCGGTCGCTAGACATCTTCAGTGGGGCTACATGAACTACTCTGAAGTGATGTAGTAGTAAATTATTCAACGAGCATGTAATGATTGCTATTACTCACGATGATGAAGTTTGCGACACGAGCCGTGCGTCTGCGAGTGTCGTAATTCATCAGAGTGAGTAATACCCATTACATGCAAGTAGAATACTATACTTTTTCTACGACTTTCTTTATTTTAATTAGTAAAAAATATAGTCGTCAACTACTCGAGATTTAAATTATAATAATTTACAAAAATACCTCAATGCTATTTACCCCTAGTACGTGGCTGAATAATTGGTTGCCTACTATTACCAAATTCTTATTTATTGTAAAAATACAACAAGAAATAATCAATCCACGGTTCTTAGATATTACTACGGTTGCCTAAATCGACTAACCAATGAACATTAAGGGTGAGATTACGTCACGAGAGTTTACTGTCATTTGAATCGTAATATGATTTTTTTCGAATCCTGAGAAAACCAAGTAGTTTAGAAAAATTTAAACGCAGGATGCAAGATTACATTATTACCGAGGGCGGAAAGCCCCTTAAAATAAACAAGCAGATTCTATTGAATGAAATATTTGAAATTAATTATCACACTTCTCTTTTATTTTCAGCCCTGTAACTTAATAAAATAAACATTATAGAAGTTTTCAGGGACTTTCAGCCCTCGGTAATAATGTAGTCTTTCATTCTGAGTTTAAATTTTTCAAAAATATTTATTAGTTTTCTCAGGATTCGAAAAAAAATGAATACAATTAAAACACATTGAGAATTTTGACATGCGTCAAAGTTTTGCATTAACTCAATGTAAAATTCTGAACTCCGCGAGGATGAATCGGATTTAGTTCCTACCGTAGTGAAAAAAAAATTGCATAGTTGTTGTATTTATTAACATAGTAAGTAGACATTGTTATTTGTAAGATTTATTTTTTATTATTCTTTATTTTTAAGTGTATACTGGACAATTTTGTACTTATGAATGAATAATATTTTATATTTAATTACGTGGCTAAAGGTTATAAACCAAGGCCAGAATCAGAACAAAAAAAAAATTCTGAACTGTTGAATTCCAGCTTCCTAATAATTATTTTACATCAAAAGGCATTAGAAACTATTTGAAGAGGATTTAAATCTGTATTGGAAATAACTGTTAAAATTGGTCTACGTAATTAAACATATTCCAAAATTTTGTAAAAATGTAATACATTTTAGTTTTCAGTCCAAACTTAGGCCACACACAATGCAATAATGTTCATATTCTTGAACTGTCAATATGTTTATTTTATTATCTATTGTTTAAAAACAATACAGCAGATAAGATACCCTCAGTTGCGGAGAAAGGATTAGTAATAAAAATTTTTTTATTCAGTCAATGGTGTGAGCACTGTCAGTTAAAGAGTAACGTGTGGCCTTACTTTTACACGCATACCTATTGTGGCAAATGTATCATATTTTTCAAAATTTTGGAATGCATTTAAATCGTAGAACAATTTTAACTTTTGATTTTAATACAGATTTTAATTCTCTACAAGTATTCTCTCATGACTTTTGATGTAGAATAATTAGGGAAGCAGTAATTCAACAAGTTCAGAACTTTACATTGAGTTTCCTATGGCCCTTTTTACGATTCGCCACCCGGTATAAGATAAAATGTGTACTATTTGTCTTATTACTTCATAATACCACAAATAATATACATATATACACAATAACACACATTCAATGATCGAAAATAATTTAAAAATATGGGAATGTAAACTCTTGTGACGTAAAGTCAAAAATACATATCAGTCTCTCCACCACCGTCGGACAAGACAACCGTAATAAAGTCTAATAACCGTGTAATCAATCCAAGTTCTATTCGATTCCGAAAAACTATAAGCATAAATTTGTACCTACTGTCAGTGAATCTAATAAATAGGAAATGGCTATTGTCGGTGGACGTATTACGTATTTCATATGGTTATAATGTTTATTTACATTTAACTAAATATATATACCTAGTATAATAATATAACAATATATATTATGTTATAACATATTTAACACAATATAACTTTGAAAAATAAACACAATATTATATTAGTTATAAATTTCAATTAACACAAACAAATTGCGCTAATGTCACTATCACTAAAATAAATGATAAACGTCAAAATTTTTAGTAAACAATATATAAACGTCAAAAATATACTGACATTGTTACAGTTAAATTTCCTTTAAAAAATTTTCGAAGTTAATTATTGATATAAATTACAATAATTATTGTATTATATAAACAAATTGAAATAATTTTATTTAAAGTTTATATACGATTAATATTAAAAATGGCATACGCTACTTGAATCTAACTTCAGCCCGTGAGTAATGACCTGTAAGTAACTTCTGCCCGTGAGTAATTTTTTTTACTCACGGGTACAGTAATGGGTGCTATTATCTATGAAAAAATAGCGAATAATGAGCATGTTATTAAACGGTCGTAGAAAAAATATATTTTTAACTTTACTTTCCTATGGATGTTTTTGGATCCAAGTACCTGCGATAGAGAGAAGTATGCTTCGTTAGCAAGCATTATCCGTTTCCGTAGTTTCTCTTCCTCGCTGCCGTCCTCAGTGATCTGTACACTAGGGTGGGCCGAAAAAACTAAAATTATATTTTTCAAGTCGTAATACCGCAAAAAAGTTGCGAATGTATGAGACTAAAAAGGGGTAAGAATTTAAAAAATATCAGTTTATATCTTCCGTTCGCGCATGAGCCATAAAGTTTGCCGAAATAGCTAAAAAACTGACTTTTTGCGATAATTTTTAACAGATTAAATTTACCGTGGATACGTTTGTAATAGCTCATTTTCTCATTATTAATAACCATACTAACTAAATTTAACCGTCTTATTAAAATCTCTTAACATTTTCCGTTCGCGCATAAGGCATCAAAATAGCCAAAATGTGACAAAATTGCATATTTCATACACGTTTAATGTTTTGTAATTAAGAGTTTAGTTGAATGAAAATAATACTCACATATACATTTTGTTGAACTTCTGTCGAGAACACTTAAAATGAACATACTTTAAACACATCATTTTCAGAACTTTAGTAGACTATTATTTAAAAATATTGTTTGTGAATATAGAAAAAACCAAATTTTTTTACGAGATGCAAGTTTTCAATTCGAGAATATGGTCCAATGTCCACCAGTCCATTGTCCGTCCAGTCCATCTTGTATTATTTTAACACCTTTTTGCTATTAATATAGTAGAAGGCCCTTTGAACTGTGATTTCTGTGTAAAGTCCGGCATTGCAGACCTTGATAACAATGTTGTTCTTATGAAGCAGTCGCGATTCTCAGCTCCGCAAACTTTTCCAGCGGCTTCTGTTACAAGTTTTACACATCGTTCTACTGCCTGTGTATGAACAGGAAATGACTTTAATATTACATCCCAGTTAGGGGCTGAATCACTCTGAATAATTAATGTTATTTCGGGTTGTTGTTAATGTTATTTCGTCAACAGGGTTGTTGACCCTGTTATTGAGCGCAATGCTTTTTTCGCCCATCCAGAACATTTGATGTTGGCCATGACACAAGATAACAGAAAACATATAAGAGAGTTTGGACTTCGCAGAATTCTGAAAGCTAGACAGCTAGATAAAACAAGATCTACCATTAGAATATTCAAACTGCCAAAACTAAATTTTTGAATATCGAGACTATTCAGAAATAATTCATTGGTTAGACTGTGAGTTATCTTCTCCTCCATTATTAAAAGATATAAATGATGATGAAATAACATTAATTATTCAGAGTGATTCAGCCCCTAACTGGGATGTAATATTAAAATCATTTCCTGTTCACACACAGGCAGTAAAACGATGTGTAAAACTTGTAACAGAAGCCGCTGGAAAAGTTTGCGGAGCTGAGAATCGCGACTGCTTCATAAGAACAACATTGTTATCAAGGTCTGCAATGCCGGACTTTACACAGAAATCACAGTTCAAAGTGCCTTCTACTATGTAATAGCAAAAGGGTGTTAAAATTATACAAGATGGACTGGACGGACAATGGACTGGTGGACATTGGACCATATTGTCGAATTGAAAACTTGCATCTCGTAAAAAAATTTGGTTTTTTCTATATTCACAAACAATATTTTTAAATAATAGCCTACTAGTGTTCCGAAAATGATGTGTTTAAAGTGTATTTATTTTAACTGTTCTCAATATAAGTTCAACAAAATGTAAATGTGAGTATTATATTCATTCAACTAAACTCTTAATTACGAAAAATTAAACGTGTATGAAATATGCAATTTTATCACATTTTGGCTATTTTTATGCCTTATGCATATCTAGTATGATTATTAAGAATGAGAAAATGAGCTATTACAAACGTATCCACGCTAAATTTAATCTGTTAAACATTATCGCAAAAAATCAGTTTTTTAGCAATTTCGGCAAACTTTATGGCTCATGCACGAACGGAAGATATAAACCGATATTTTTTAAATTCTTACCCCTTTTTAGTCTCATACATTCGCAACTTTTCCGCAGTATTACGACTTAAAAAAAATAATTTTAGTTTTTTCGGCCCACCCTACTGTACACCCAGGAATGATAGCTATTTCACAAGCGCAAGCGTGAGACAGTGCCCGCTCGCTTGCGAGCAAACAAGTGTGCAATACTTACGAGTTTTGTTCAATAAAAAATCGAAATGAATATTATTGTTCAAACATATTGCTGTTCAACTAAATGGAATATAGTTTCGCGCAAACTCTAGTATTTGCCTACTAACCTAATTGTTTGATTATTAATGCAGGTTTGAATGAAAATACACATGGGATATCTGAACATTAGAATGGCACATTATTATTGAAGCCTTCAGTTTGAAGAGCCATATTAGAGCAATAACCACACCGATGTAACGAGAATTTCAGTTAGTTCATGAAAATAACCGCCACCCATCAGGAATTGCGGTTATTGCTTTTACATAAATATTCCGCAGCTGTATCAACCCTCCATTAGTCAAACTCAATCGTTAGAAGGGGGTAAAAATGGGGGTAGTGTAAAGCAATTACCATTTTCCAATGACCGATTACGTCGGAAATTGATTCGGAAATGTACGGCATTCATTTGCCCTTTATTTGCGTATTAATTTTTCCCTTCTTCATCTTTTCTTTCAACTTTCCCTTAATTAGAACCTTTTATAAAGAAAGAGGAACGGCTGGGGAATAAGGCCAAGCCTCATTTTTTCTATTGATGTTTAATTTGATGGGTAAGTGACAATGGAAATGTCTCACCAGTAAATGAATTGGAACAAAACGGTATCAAGCAAAAAGGAAATTCATTTTAAAAAATATTATTTTGCAGGTTTGGAGAAAATTCTTTAATTTCCGGAGCTACGGATTTTAATTTTGAATTGAACAATTGCTTTGAGCAAAAAAATTAAAAGCTCTTCAATTTCAATTTTATGATAAGCAAATTTTATTTTTATTCTGTCGCTTATTTTTCTATACTAAACTCTTCTTAGTCACTTTTAATAATTATGAACCATTATGCAAACCTTCAAAACTTTTCACATATTGTATTCGCAAATATGTAACGGGTGTACAATATTTAGCAAATAAATGAAATATTTGAATTTACTTATTAATTTACAAAGCTCAACAACCCTTGAAGGACTAGGGCTAAAAATACAACTGCATTAATCACAAAAAGTATGGCATAATTTTTGAATCGGAAAAAAGTTTAAAAATAATTTTTTTAATTTTAGCAGAATGTTATATACCCCAGTCAATGGGAGCAAGAATAGGATATTACCTCCGAATTCTATCCTACTGCATGGATTTTAATGAAATTATGGGCCTAGCCTCTACTTGTCTCCTAATTAAAAGTCTACCCTATGCCGATGTGTGTTTTTATCTTGGGGGAGGTTCCCACCCCTTCTAAGGGGTGGAAAAATTTTTAGTTAAAATTACCACGGAATTCGCAAGAGAACTTAATTCTAAGCAAAAAGTGTTCTATAATTTTTTTGAAAACTTAATAGTTTTTGAGATATTCGCCGTTGAATTTGGCCATTTTAATTGAAACATAATACCTTTTCGATCGGTTTTTTGCGAGTACCTTAAAAACTATGCATCAAACTAAAAAAACTATATTAAAAATTTTTGTAGGTTATAAAAAAAAACAAAATAGACACTTGCCTTTATAAATCTTCTAGTTATAATACAAAAAGAGACATGGTAGGTGAAAATAGTTTGTTTTTTGGTACATTCTCAAATTAGTCTATTCAACTTGAAATAACAGAGAAACGGTCAACTTTAGGTGTATAATGCTGCTAACATATTTTGTATTGCTTTGAAAAGACCTTTAAAAGGAGCTATATTAAAGGTCCATTTCATTAAAACTAAGCGAGATATGCTGCAGATAACATTGATAGATAACTAATGTATTTTTAGAAAAAATGAGAATTAATGTTAACCCCCATCTACCAAAATGTAAATGCATCCTTTTCCTTCTACAACACCTTTTATTATAGTGTTATTTATATGTTCAAAAGTTAGACGGGTTTAAAGTGAATGGTTAAAAAAAAGATCAAATTATAGAGCACATTTTTAAATTATCGTAAAAATGTTCCTTTTTCTCCATGTAACTTGAAAATGATAAGAGATATAGTAATGAAAAATAAAAAGGAAATTTATATCTGAAAAAGCCCTACATTTTTGTGTGGTATTTTTTTGTATCACTTATCTTTTTCGAGTTACATGGAGGAAAATGAATATTTTTATGAAAATTTAAAAATGCGCTCTATAATTTAATCTTATTTTTTTTTCAAAAACCGTTCATTTTAATACAGTCCAACTTTTTGAACATAGAAATAACACTATAATAAAAAGTATTGTAAAAGAAAAACGATGTATTTAAGTTCTGGTGGATGAGGGGTTAACTATACTTCTTATTAATTTCTTCTTAAAATACATTAGTCATCAATTTTTTGCAGAATACCTTGCTTATTTTGAATGTGATCGACATTTAGTATTGCTCATTTTAAAGGTCGTTTCAAGCCCTACAAAAGTTATTAGTTTCATTATACACCTAAAATTGACTGTTTCTCACCTACCATACCCGTCTTTGTATTTTAACTAGAAGATTTATTAAGGAACAAATCTCTTTATTTTTTTATAACCTATAGAAATATTTTATATAGTTTTTTTGTTAGATGCACAGTTTTTAAGGTGTTCGCAAAAATCCGTCCGAAAAGGTGTAATTTTTCAATGAAAATGGCCAATTTTCAACCACGAATAACTCAAAAAGTATTGAGTTTAAAAAAAATAATTATAGAACAGTTTTTGCTTAAAAATAGATTCCCTGTCCTCTTCTGTGGCTATGCTATTTTAACCAAAACATTTTTCACCCACGAGAAGGGGTGGGAACCACCCCCAAGGTAAAAGCTCACATCGGCGTAGGGTAGACTTTGTTTCTTGAGGTATTCCCTACTTACTGTGCAAATATCAAGTAAATCGATGTAGTAGGATGGAATTCGGAGCTAAATACCCTCATTGACTGCACTAATAATACTCATCTATCGTCTTCTTTAGGTGTTTTCAAACCCATAACATTTTAAGTTGAAGCGTAGTTTTGCAGAAACAAAACAATAAACAAAACGATGTTAAAAGGGAATATTTATTTTGGACATTTGTGTTCCATAATTTGATCTGTGCTCTATATTTGCTTGAGTTTCCAATGAGGAGGTGCATTTGGTAAATATAACGTCAGATCAAGCAGCCCAAATTGTAGCTTTAATTGGAGATGGACAATCGCAGCAACATCTTGCTAATGGTATGGAAATCCACCAGTCCTGCGTTTCAAGTGATTAAGGAAGGTATAACGAAAGTGAAGGATACGCAAGAAGACCAGTTCCAGGACTTTCCAGCTGCACGCTGCACGTACCCCAGAGATGAATATTATTTACGTCTGCAGACTTTGCGTACGTACACCATATTTACAGCTAGAAAACTACGAAATGCTCATTCTACAGCCCCTGGCCCGTAATTTTCGGTTCGTAAAATCAGAGCCAGAATGCCTGCTACTGCTACTGTTAACAAGTGAACATCGTATAGCACGTTGAAGTTTCGCACAAGAACATGTCGATTGGGATATTAACGACTGGACTAACATTATTTTTACTGATTACTGATGAATAGACTTAGGCAAATATGAAAAAAAAGGTACAAAATATGCACAAAAATATGCAGTATTTTACGTAAAAATGTGCATGTTTATCTAGAAAATATGCATGTAATAAAAAAAATTAAAATATTTTTTTATTTACAAAAATATTTATATATTATGAAATACATTCACGTGGTATATTAATTGACATGAATATGTGTATTTTGCAAACTAAGTTTATGTAATTAAATATTTAATTATTTTAACAACTAAATAATATTATTTAGAATAACTCTGGTAACAATAAATTACCAAATGGTGTTCAAAATTTTCTAACAAAAACGTATGGTTTCTATTTGAGTACATATTGCCAAAAAATGAGCAATAAACTTTATCTATATCCACATATAGCTCTTTGAAAGACGGTTTTATCCAAGTTGATACACAGTTTATTTTCGGCATTTTCAAAGCACAATAATTATTCACAAATTATAAAGACACGTGTTCAGGCCTTTAATTTTACAATAGCAAGACTAACCCTCAAAATAAAAATTTTTAACTTCTGTATAAACTGCAGATTTTGGAACCCTTATATTCAAGGAAAAAACGCCAGAAAACTATATGCCGCTATCTTTTATTAGTTTGGTACTACATTCCGATACCAAAAATTTGAATACCAAGATAATATAAAACAAAAGTAAATATTGAGATTTCCTAGCTATTTGTTACATGAATGTAAAAATGAGTAGGTATACAGGGTGTTTCATTGGTGAAGTAACATACGTTAACTGTAGAAAGAGGATACTTAGGTGGTCTCAAAAATACCATACTTAATGGGTCTTACTCCATTAATAACAAAGATACTGGGTGTTTTATCCATTTTGCCATTTTCTTAATTGGTTCATAACTTTTTGACCACACTGTATATTTATTTTATATTTGGCATGAAAATATCATTTAAGGCGTACAATAAATTAATTTATTTACAATTGTAAAAAATCCAGGTCCGGCTTAAAAAATATTGGAAAAATATTCCGACCCCAAAAAAACACCCTGTACATTATTTTTTTTAAAATGGATTTTTCAGTTGAAAAGAGGATAAAAAAGTAAATTCAGTGGTATACTTTGAATTTTCGGCAAAATGATTTTTCTGGTGAAATTTGGAATTTGAATTCTGAAATTAAGTGAATTGCGAGAGCTCTAAGTAGAAAAAAATTGAAATACAGCTTACAACTTGTCAACCACACTGTACATTGATTTTATATTTAACACGCGAATATTCTTTTAGGTGTCCAGTCAATTAATTTAATTACAATTATAAAAAATCCAGGTCCGCATTAAAAAATATTGTATAAATATTCCAACACAAAAAAACACCTTGTATATTAAATTTTTTTAAAATGGATTTTGCATTTGAAAAGAGGACGAAAAACAAAATTAGTGATATACTTTGAATTCTCGGCAAAATGATTTTTCTGGTAAAAATTTGAATTTTAATTCTGAAATTATGTTAAAATTGCGAAGCTCAAAGTAAAATAAATCAAAATATGACTTAATTTTAATTAATACCATTATTTAATCTAAATTGGTAAAATATTAACAACTGCACACAAAACAATAATTTTTGATGACCCCCTCTGTGGCTCAGTGGTAAAAGCGCCTACCTTTGGATCGAAAGGTTCGAATGATCGTGAGTTCGAATCTCACCAGGGTCAGAAATTTTTCGTTTATTATAAATTAATAAATGAAAATAGTTTCTGTCCTTGTGGGATCGGTACTCACCGGAGGGACCGCAGACGTTCGGATACAATTAGCGACTCTTTGCAAAGACAATGACGTCGACTTTGCAATGTAACAAGACACTTATTCAACACACACAGTACACAGTACACATGACGCTAGGTACCTAACTACAAAAATTTACCGTACCTACGTATAAAAAAAAATTTTTGATGGTGGTAATTTTGAATAAGTACTTTAGTTTTGAATAGTGATTATGCTGCAAATTTTCGCTGTTTTGTTATAATTTTTAGCTATTTTGTTGATTAAAGTGATGTATTCTTTATTGACCCTTTATTATTTATTCATTATTTAAAGATGAATATTCGCCAAAAACTATTTTTCACACATAATAAAAAAACCCTAAAATATTAACATTTTACCAATTTAGATTAAATAGTACTATTAATTAAAATTATGTCGCATTTTAATTTTTTCTACAAGAGCTCTCGCAATTGACATAATTTCAGAATTCAAATTCAAAATTTTACCAGAAAAATTATTTTGTCGAAAATTCAAAGTATACCACTAATTTTGCTTTTCATTCTCTTTTCAAATGCGAAATCCATTTTAAAGAAAATTAATATACGAGGTGTTTTTTTGGGTCGGAATATTTACACAATATTTTTTAAACCGGACCTGGATGTTTTATAATTGTAAATAATTTAATTGATTGGACACCTAAAAGAATATTCGAGTGTTAAATATAAAATCAATATACAGTGAGTTTGATAAGTTTTAAGCTGTATTTCAATTTTTTTTTCTACTTAGAGCTCTCGCAATTCACTTAATTTCCGAATTCAGATTCAAAATTTCACCAGAAAAATCATTTTGTCGAAAATTCAAAGTATACCACTAATTTTGCTTTTCATTTTTTTTTTCAAATGCGAAATTCATTTTAAAGAAAATTAATATACGAGGTGTTTTTTTGGGTCGGAATATTTACACAATATTTTTTAAACCGGACCTGGATGTTTTATAATTGTAAATAATTTAATTGATTGGACACCTAAAAGAATATTCGAGTGTTAAATATAAAATCAATATACAGTGAGTTTGATAAGTTTTAAGCTGTATTTCAATTTTTTTTTCTACTTAGAGCTCTCGCAATTCATTTAATTTCCGAATTCAGATTCAAAATTTCACCAGAAAAATCATTTTGCCGAAAATTCAAATTATACCACTGAATTTAGTTTTTCATCCTCTTTTTAACTGAAAAATCCATTTAAAAAAATTTAATGTACAGGGTGTTGTTTTGGAGTCGGAAAATTTTTCCAATATTTTTTAATCCGGATCTGGATTTTTTACAATTGTAAATAAATTAATTTATTGTAGACCGTAAAGGATATTTGCGTGCCAAATATAAAATAAATATACAGTGTGGTTAAAAAGTTATGAACCAATTAAGAAAATGGCAAAATAGATAAAACACCCAGTATCTTTGTTATTAATGGAGTAAGATCCATTAAGTATGGTATTTTTGAGATCGCCTAAGTGTCCTCTTTCTACAGTTAACGTATGTTACTTTCCCAATGAAACACCCTGTATACAACCAAAATTTGCACTTTATGCACACTTTTATAAAAATATTCAAACTCTGATATTTTTGCATGTTTTATGCATAATATGCAAAATATGCAATTTGCATATTTCCCTAAGTCTACTGATGAGTCAAGATTTGCACCTTGTGGATCCGACATACACTTTGCACTGCCGGATCCATAAAGTGCAAATCTTGGCTCATCAATAAGAAAAATAATAGCCTAGTCGTTAATATCCCAATCGACAGGTTCCGGTGCAAAATTTCAACGTGTCATAGGGTGTGCCCTCGTTACACTCAACGAAAAAGGTACGTAATATCAATAAAAATGTTAATTTAGACAACAAACGCAATACTTAAAATTTGTCCAATTCTTGGTATTATTGGGACAACGAAACAATGTTCATCAATTCATTATTTTCGTTCGTTGAGCCAATGTATTATTACATTTATTGAATGGATGAACATTCATTATGTATACCATAATATCACTTTATTGGTATTACGAACTCTGTTCACTGAGTCAACGAACACTATTTATTGATATTACGAACTCTGTTCACTGAGTCAACGAACACTATTTATTGAAACAACAACGTCGTTTATTGACCGACGAAGACTATTCGTTGTGTCAAAAACAGTGTTATTTCTCCTAACGTATTTCGTTTATTTCTAAAATTATTTCGGTTTATTGTTACAATTAATTCCGTTCATTCCCACAATAAATACGGTTTTTCTTACAAGCAATTCTATTCATTCTTACAATCAGTTTCGTTCATTCCTACTATGAACGTATTTTATATTAATAATTACTGAATGCAATAGCTCAATGTATGATATTAATTGATTAATAATAATTTTTGAAATCCGCCTTTTTTGTCCTTTACCTAAAGCACTTTACACTGTGTGATTTTTCATATGATTTCACTTATACAGTGTACTGGAATAAGTGTTACATTCCCCCCACCCCCTTACTAATTTATTTATTTTTTAGCACATAAGCAATACGTACGGACAGGTCGATTTTTAAAATAATCAAAGGATATTATAACATAAATGTTTCGAACTTTACACGATCCCTCTTCAGGTGACAGGCACGGAGTAACTTTGATTTTTTTAATGGGAAAGTACGTCATGTGACAGCTTATTTAAAAGCGTTTGAAATAGTGATTCCAAAAATGTATAACACTTTAATTCTTTTTGAAAGCGCAGGCGCAAAATTTCGATCGAATTATTTTTAAACGCATTCATTTTTTTTTGGAATTCTGAGAAAACTAATAAGTATTTTTGAAAAACTTAAACGCAGAATTAAATATTACATTATTACCGAGGGCAGAAAGTCCCTTAGGATAAACAAAAAGTTTCTGTTGAATGGTATGCCTATTTGAAATTAAAAATCATACTAAATTTTCTCTTTTTCAACCCTGTGACTTATTAAAATAATCATTATAGAGGTTCTCAGGGACTTCAGACCCTCGATAATACTGTAATATTTTATTTTGCATTTAAATTTTCAAAAATAATAATTAGTTTTCTCAGGATTCAAAAAAAAATAACATATTTAAAAAGAATTTGACCGAAATTTCACGATAATAGACACACAAAAACTTCCTTCTACTACGGACTACACTTGAAAACGAAATGCAATTATTATTCGGCACTTCGGTAACACAGAGAAGCTAGGAGTATCACGATGAGGAAAAGGCGTTAACTTTCAAATGGTCAAGCAAAACATTTACTGTCTCAACAACTACCATTATTGTCACAATGGCGCATTGATTGTGGGTATTAAATGCAGTAGTAGATTGATTAATGCATTCGTTGTCAGAACAATCAATTTACATCTGTTCAATAATCATATATTACTCTATATTAACAACATTTTTATATTGTTTTAATGAATTCTGTACGTTGTCACGATAAACCAAGGTAATTGCTTGTCATCTACGAAATCAAGAACGTGAGTTGCTGCCAGAATTAACAGTATATATTAAATATACGAAACTAAGTTATTGGCTGAATAAATTGAGTGTTATTGATTAATGTACTCTAGTTATTCTCACAATTATTATTCAATCATTGTGACAATAACCAAATACATTCGTCAATGTCTAAAAGTTCGTAGAAACAACAAATTAAATTGTTGTGACAACGAAATACTATTCAGTAATCACTGTTAATCAATATTACGAACTAAATTTTTTTGAGTGTAACAGGGGAGCAGTAGCAGGCATTGTGGCTCTGACTTTAAATTCCCTTAATCTGTTTCTAACCGAATTGGCACTTAACGAACCGAACATTACGGGCTACGGGCTGTGGAAAGATCATCTCGCAGTTGTCTAGCTGTAACATGATATATACGCAAAATCTGCAGATTTAGATAGCGTTCATCTGCATCTTCTTCTGGGTCTTCCTCTGCACCTGGGCCATAGTGGTGTCTAGTTAGTTATCCTTCTCAACATATCTGATTGTGGGCGTCTCTGTATATGTCCTATCCATTCTAAGCGAAGCGATTTTATGTATCTCACTATATTTTCTCTCTTAAATAATTCTTTAACTTCGGCATTTGTTTTCATTCGTATTTCACCCTCTATTGTAACATTGTGGCCCAGTATTGTTCTCATTATTTTCTTTAAAATTATAGAAGACTATCTTCTTCTTTCTTATTAATCTTTGTTGTTTCCATCCCATATGTAAAAACCGGTGTAATTAATGTCTTATATAGGTTCATTTTGGTTCTTTTACTGAGGGTCTTGCTTCTCAGCAGATTTTTGTTCCTTCCATATGTTTTTGGCTTTCAGAATTCTTTCCTCTGTTCTCTCTTTTCCGGTTTTCCCTATTGTTGCTCCCAAGTAGCTAAAGGTGGATACAGTTTCAAATTTATGATTCTGTGTTATTAGATGTTTCTGATTTGTTGTGTCGTCCTTCCCTATCGTCATATATTTTGTTTTGTGCTGGTTTATCTGTAGCCCGATTCTCTTCGCTTCTTCATCTAATTTTTCAACGGCTTTTATAAGTGTCACCTTCGTCTTCGCTATGATGACTAGATCATCTGCATATGCTACTATTTGAAGTTGATCTGTATTAATGTTTTTGTTTGAAAAGTTTTTCCTTCTTATTATTACTTCCAGCATCAGGTTATATAGTGTCGGTGAGATAGAGTCGAGTCGCCTTGTTTTACGTCTTTGTTTATATTTTCGTTAGAAATTGTTCCGTGGAAGCTGATTAGCTGTGGTGTTCTTTAGGCTCACTGTTAACATATTATATCTTAATTTTTCTGGGATTCCAAGATTCTCTAGCTCCTCCATCATTTTCGTTCGATTAATGGTGTCAAAAGCGCTTTTGAAATCCATGAATATTAGGTGTATTTCTCTGTTGTCTTCTTTCGATTTTTGAATTATTTGCTCCAGTCTATGTATGAAGTTAATTGTCGATCTTCCCACTCTGAACCCGTTTTGGTATTCTCCTAATATTCGTTCTCCGCATAATTTAAGTCTCATGTTTATGATGTTTGCTAGAACTTTATATACGGTGTTCAATAAAGTTATTGATCTGTCATTTTCGCACTCCTCCCGGTCTCATTTTTTATATATTATAGCTATTATTATACCTCTGTTTCAATCGTTTGGTATTCTGTTTTGTGCCCATATTTGTGTATTAGCTGGTTTATTTCTTTATGTAATTCTCTTCCTCCGTACTTTAATAATTCCACTGCTATTTCATCTTCTCCTGCTGCTTTTCCGTTTCGGAGGTTTTTATTTTCTTTTAACACTTCTTCTTCTGTGGGAATTTCTAGTTCGTCATTATCTTGTATTATTGGTCTTACTTCTTCATCGCGGTGTGCTTCCTCCGTAGTGAATAGCATTTTTTCATAATATTCTTCCCATATTCTCTGATCTGTTTGTCTTCATACACGGTTTCTGCTTTTTGGTTTTTTTAGTCCTCTTGTTTTAATGCTAGGGGTTTTTTTGTGGCTCTGACTTTTTTGTAAAATTGTTTTACTTTATGATTTTTTCTGTCTTTTTCAATAGCCTCTAGCTTTTTATTTAACCAGTCATTTTTATTCTTTGTATTTGTTGCATTGGCTTTGTTTCTCGCTCTTTTGTATTCTTCCCTACTTTGTTCTGACGGGTTGTTGACCAATGTCATTCTGGAGTTTTTTAGAGTTCTGTCTGTTTCGTAGTTTTGATCGTACCAGTCTTTATTCTTTTATGTTGTTTTTTCTTTCCTATTACTTCGTTTGTTGTGCCATTGATTTTGATTTTTATTTCTTGCTATCTTTCGTTTATATTTGTGGGTTGACTATTGAGGTTGGATATATTTTCATTCATGTGTTGTTCAAACTATTCTCTTGTTTCAGTCTCTAAAAAAATTAATAAATTATATAAAAATAAGGTCACAGAAAAAGTATAGTGTTCTGCTCGTATGTAATGGCTATTACTCACTCTGAAAACCTTTTCATAGTGAGTAATAGCCATCATTACATGCTTGTTGAATAATATACTATTTCTATATACGCTTGGGCCAAACCTGTATGACTATATTCATTCGTCTTTGAAAATAGTAATAGCACACTCCAACATTTTAAAATGTATAAAGTGCCCCCCAATTAATAACAGATGTTTAAATTGCTGGTTGTACACAGAGAGATATCTGGTCCATAGATCAAACCACAGCTACTGGTGTAACGAAATTATTCACGATTATAATCATAAAATGAAATAAATATCCGGATTTATGATATTGACTTTTATATTACATTAGCGTTGTTAGTTATACAACTGACAAAAGGGTTTTATATTTTGATTAATTAAAGCAAACAGATTTATGATTTGTTGGATTTCAAAATTATGGAAATGCATTTACTTGGTTATTTTTCGGCTTAGAGAAAATATACGGGTATGAGAGCTACTATGCACGTTTTATTAAATATTTTAATTATTACACCAGGCTGTGAGTAAAAAAACGTGTTATAATTCAGGAATTTTTGAAACACCTATTGAAGGTGTTGTAAAGGACGATGCCAGGAATAACTTCTACTGAAATGAAACCAAAAATGTTGGGAGCTTTTTTTATTTATGACCTTTTTCATTTGTTAAATTTGCAATTTTTAAAGATTTTTTATTTTGCAGCTTAGGATATTAATTTTAGGGAAAAACTTTTAAAAAGTAACTTGTAGTAAATTAAGAAAAGCTACAATTTGAGCTATGGCATATTTAATTTCGTTAAATAGTTGTTGCAAAACAGCCTACGAAAGGTCCGAAATGGCCGAATTTTGCAATTGCATTATTTATTGTAAAAATAATTTTTTTATTTTTTAAAGATTTAAAATAAAGGTTTTTCAATCCAAACATACAAAAATAAAACCCGATTGGTGAACTTCTTACTTAGATATTATAAATTGTTTATCCCGAGAGGTCAAATGTCGAAGGTTATAACTTTTTGAAAAAAAAAATCGTAGACAGTCAATCCTAAATCCACTCAAATAAGGGGGCAAATTTCGTTATAAACATTTAGAACTGAAGCTTCCCCTATACATCCTATGAGTTTCTAACTTGCAGATTATTGTTGCTGAAGACAAAATGAAGTTTCAAAATAAAATAAAAATTTTCTACGACCAACTGAAGCCAAGAAAATTGTTCTTGTTTTCTTAAATCGTAGTGACTTTATTTATAACAATTAATAAATTATTTGAGTCATTGTGGATTGGAGATTTTTTTTCTTTACGATTGTGATTTATTATGACGGTTGCTCTTAGCAACCTATAGTACACTAAATCACGGTTTTTGCTCCAAATTTTAAAGAACCACTTAGATTGACATGAAATTTGGCAAATACATAAATAACATGTAAAAGAAGATAATTGATATTGGGCCGATATGTGCTTTTGATCTGGGGGCGAGTTTCACCCCTTATGGAGAGTGAAAAAATATATGGCCAAAATAAGTCTGGAAATAGATAAACTGACTAATTCTAAGCAACTTTTGTTCCATAGCATTTTTTCACTAAGTTAATATTTTCGAGTTACTTGCGAGTAAATACGTTCATTTAAAAAAAAAACACGTATTTAGGTGGTTGTTTGCCTAACTCAAAAAGTAAGTATTTTATCAAAAAAAAAATTTAGCAAAAATATAGCACATAGAAAAGTGAAAAAAATGGTTTGTGTATGAACTCTCTAGACCCAGTATAAGCAAAGTTTTAGATAATTAAAAATGGGTACATATCTGTCAAATTTCAAAATGAATAATTCAACGTGGAATAACCAAAAAATTATACAATTTTTACTGGCATAAAAAGTAAGCAAGTTACGCTCAAAATAAAGTTGGTCTCTTTCGTTTTGGTCAAAAAAACTCGTGAAAGTCACCCTTCTAATTACCATCTTACATCAAATTAATCGTGACTACTTTACAAGTTACTTTACTTATTGTATTATTTATATGATTTGTAAGTATCACCGGTTCAAAGGGCTTATTTAAAAAAATATGGTTTTAAAGTAATTTTTTTTAATTTTTAATTTTGAGAAAAATGTTTTTTTTAATAACTTGAAATTTATGAGTGATACCAAAATTCACAAAGAGTAAAAAAATTTAGTTTTTGCTTTTTCAAAATTTTGGATTCTTTGTTTTTCTCCAAGGCAAAAATTGGTTAAGATGTGGCTGTTCAAAATTTGCATACACTTGTGATTATTGACTAGTTTTTGTTCTTGCAACTACAGCCCCTTCAAAACTAAGCACTTTGAACAGATGAAACTTACCGATCATAAAATATAAACAATATATACACGAGTAAAGCAACTGGTGAAATGATAACGATCAATTCCATTTAGGATGTTAATTAGGAGGTGATTTTCACGATTTTTTACCAAAAAACAGTACCAGCTTTATTTTGTGCGTAACTTCCTTACTTTTTAATGCTATAAACTTTTCCAAAAAAAAAACAATAAAGCTTTTTTAATAACTTTAAAACAGTTGTAATCAGTTTTCCCCAACAAGTGCTTCATTTTTTGGTAATTTCACATTGAAATACATATTGGATTAGGAAATTTGGCGAGTATGAACCTATTATTTTATTACTTAGAACTCTTCTTTCACTGCGTCTAGGTATCTGGTACAGCATTTTTTTCACTTTTTTATGGGCTATAGTTTCTCTAAAATTATTTTTTCGATAAAATACTTACTCTTTGAGTTATTTTCAAAAAACAGCCAAAAAACGTGTTTATTTTTGTTAAAAAATGAACGTATTTACTTGCAAATAACTCGAAAAGTATTAACTTAGTGAAAAAATGCTATAGGACAAAAGTTGCTTAGAATTAGTCAGTTTATCAATTTCCAGACTTATTTTGAATATACATTTTTTCACTCCCCAAAAGGGGTGAAACTTGCTCCCAAGACAAAAGCACACATCGGCCCACTCTCACTTTCCATCTTTGATAATAATGTTATCTATGTGTATGGCAAGTTTTATGTCAATCCAAGCGGTTCTTCAAAAACTGTGATTCAATGTACTATAGGTTGTTAAGGGCAACTGACGCATTAAATCACAATCGTAAAGAAAAAAAACTCCACTCCACATTAAAAATCATTCTTAATTATTAAGTAAAATTTTCTTTTAAAATAATTTTTATTTTAAGATAATATAAATGTTTTTTTAGTCAGTGATTGTGAAATAATTTCTTAATTGTTATAAATAAAGTCACTACGATTCAACCTTCCGATGAACAACCTTTTTTTATTACACGGATGACCAACGGGGGTAAAAAATGACCCCAAGTCAAAAATGACAATTGACAAAAGAAATAAGTTGTTTTAAGAAATAAAATAATGTATTCGTAATTTTAATATTAGTATTGTATCAATAAATGATAAATAAAAATTAGTAAAAAATATTTCAATCACAACTGAACCAAAACAGGAATCGTCATTCTAAACATAGAACGAGAGAACAACGATCACGTTGTTCTCTGGTGGTCGTTGTTCTCTGATAGAACTAAAGAAATTTTGAAATATGCACTAATTTACGTCGCCACGGGTTTAACAAACAACTTTTTTTCAATTTTCTTACAAACAATTCCACATAATAGACGGTATTAACTTAATATAAAATTGGAATATGGAAGGCCAAAGAAGTTCGTCTTTGACCCCAAATTCAGAATTTTTTTTTTTTGTAAAATATAGGGAATTTTTTTTTTGCAAATATGACGGTATTTAGAATGATATTAAAGTTAAATAAAAAAAATAATGAATTTAAAATTGAAAATATTTCTGAATTTATTAAATAAAAACATATATTGGGGTCAAAATTTACCCCCTTGGTCATCCGAAGGTTAAAAACAAAAAAAATTAGGTATCTCGTCTTCAGTTGATTGTAGAAAACTTTTCTTTTGTTTGAATCTTCGATTTGTCTTCAGCAACAACAATCTGTAAGTTAGAAACTCATAGGATATATAGGGTCCGCTGCAGTTCTAAATGTTTATAACAAAATTTGCCCCCTTATTTTAAAACTATCTGTTTACATCAGAATATGAAAATATAAATTTTTAGAAGAAGATTGGATCCATGATTAATTGATTAACTCTCTACGATTTTTTAAAGATATAGCCTTCGACATTTGACCTCTCGGGATAAACAATTTATAATATCTAAGCAACAGGTTCACCAATCGGGTTTTACAATTTTTGTGTTTGGAATTGATAGATTTAAATCGTTAAAAAATGAAAAAACGGTTATTTTTACAATAAATAACGTAACTGCAAAAAACGGCCATTTTGGACTTTCGCAGGCTGTTTTGCAATAACAAATTAACGAAAATAAACCTGCTATAGCTCAAATGGTAGGTTTTTTAATTTACTTCAACTTTCTATTTAAAAATTTTTCTTTAAAATGAATATCCTAAGCTGCCAAATTAAAAATCTTCAAAAATTGCAAATTTAACAAATGAAAAAAGTCATAAATAAAAAACCTCCTAAAATTTTTGGTTACATTTTAGTAGAAGTTTTTCCTGGCATTGTCCTTTACAACATCTGATAGGTTTCAAAAATTGCTGAATTATATCCTGAAATCGACCTATTTTCACCCACAGCTTGGCCTATTTAGGAATATACCTACTTTTTAATTCGAATTTAGCGATTTTATTATTAATAAAATATTTATATATGTATAACCCTTTTTATGGATAAGCATCATCATGAATCTCTTTGTGGTTATCTCTATGCGAAGACTATACATAGTTACATACATTTTCATAATTTATACAACTTATAAACTTGAGTGCAAAGAAATCGCCCCAAAAATTTGGTGATTTTTGATGCCTCGAATTTCCTAAACCTGTTTGACCGATGACCGATCATAATTATCCGTATGCACGCCAATGGTCAATATAAAATTCTTAATTGTTTGTCAAAAAATGTGCGTCTTAAAACCCATCAAATTTCATTTGCATATCTCAACCGGTTGAGAAGCAATAAATAAATCGTCAAAGAAAAATTTCAACACCCCTATCTCGGAAACGAAGCAAATGAGGAGATACGATTATACAGCAAACTGTCATTACATTTTCATGCAGAATTACCCCTTAAAGTTTGCCATACTTATTTAAAAATACCCTGTATTGATGAAAAACATGGCTAGTTGTTAAAGTACCCTAACTATTTTATTATCCAACATAAGCGAATGAATCAAAAAACAGAATATTAAGAAAACCTGAGGCTATAGTAGGTCTTCAGTTTTTATAAATGCTAGAATATTCCACAGGGTGATGCGAACTTTGAGAAAAATACACATTTTGATTCGTACACCCGGAATACAATGAAAATTTACCGGTTTAGCAACAATATTATTACAGCGATATTGTTAAAGAATAAGGCTAGAGCGTATTAAAAAATAACTTCGGACAACAGGTTTAGGAAATTCGAGACATCAAAAATGAGCAAATTTTTAAGTGGGCCGATTTCTATGCACGCTAGTTTACGTTTATAACATACGTAACTAAGTTATTATGCACGCAACATTTTATACAGCACAAAAGATAGAAACCGACTCAAACTTAGTTTCAGAGTAGATGGCACTTTGATGCTTTTTTACTGAAACTGTGAAGTGTGTTGTTCGTTTACTTTTCTGCTTTTGAATTTGTATTCGATCCGGATGTCTGATGAGGTAGGGCATACTGAAACATATAACATTCTACTGAACACCGATTCATATGAAGAGGGTTTAATGAATTGTGCTCTTTCGTCATTTATTTGGTTATAAATCATAGCGATGGCAAAGCTTTTTTCCTCCTCCCCGTCGTATCTTTTGAACGGTTATACTTATAATAGTGAAAATTGAAGGGGGCTAAGTAAACGGACATAGGCTTCTGAACTAGTCATGAGAGGACGGTGATGTAATAGTTATAGATGACGTTATACAGAGTCACCGTGACCGATAATTTTAAATGGGATCTAATGGTAAGTGATATTTTGTTTGTAAGTTGTTGAATATACCTATTTAATCATACTCTATTTCTGTTTGGGTTTAAGATTATTTTGATAAATAAATTAAATAAATACTAAAATCAGTGTTTATATAGTAATAGTTAGTCAGCCCAATGGATAAATTTGTTTGATTCTAATTGAGACATTCATTAGATGTCACCACCATTCCTGTCAGGGTCGCAAAGTCACGCGTAACTAAGATACATCCAAAATGCATAGACACCAAGTTGGATACGATCCTATTCATAATACCCCAACTCGCATACATATTTAGAAAAATAAATATATGCAAGAATATGTTTATAAATTGAATTAAATTTCTAAATATATTCTTCTGTTCCCTGCTATAAATTGGAATACCGAGAATTACACCGAGCTAATTAATTTATTGGAATGAATGCTTTTAACAGAGCACCCGCTAACAATGAATCTTAACCCGGCATTGGTCGCTAGGTAAATTGTTACGCGAGTGGTCGCGCGTGAGATTTTCTCTCACATATCCAACTTTTGCCTTTCTTTACATAATTTTATAAAAAAGATGAGGTTTCATTAACGATAAAGCCATTTGCTTTAAGACACGACGTTTTTCTGTTTTACTATTATTATCTTTATATAAAATGTGACTATTGATGCCGCCAATATTTAACATTGAAAAATAGATGGTAAGTGACCATCTACAACTAGCCCGTGAAATAGAATATAGGATTTTCATATCATCGACCACATCCACGGCGCCTTTTATTACATCATAAAAGGATATTATTTCAGGTTTTAAAGGGAAAAATAAAATTAATTTTTATACACAGTTGGTGACGCCGGTGGTCGTTTCATGAGAGAATCTCTCACATGAAGCGCGCTGACTCAACAATATGGTGATACTAAGTAAACTGAGTCACTATCTGAGCGGACGAGTCTATTAGATTGTCGAGGGAGGATAGTTAGGAGACTAGAGGAAACTACAGAGCGTATATTTTCCCAGAAAAAAAGTTGTGCGCAATTTTCTGAAACCGTGAGAGAAAATCTCATATAGCGACCACTGGCGGGTTAAAAATGAAGAACTGCTAGCAGCTATTGAGCCATTGAGCGATGTATAAAGATTGTAATGAGGCATCTAGCAAAGTTTGTGGTCACTCGGCTAGGGACGGTTTTAAAAGAATTAGACTAGAGGCAAGACAGAATTTACAATATATATTTACAATTCAAAAGTATGTCACAATATTTTACAGCTAAAAAGTACAAACATCAAACAATTAGAATAATTGAAATAAAAATAATAAACAATATTTTAAATCCAAGACTTTTCGTTAAGAAACTGCTTTCTGGCTACATTCTGTATCTCCGGCTAATCTATTTTCCTAGACGAAAAGAAGGTAAATACGTGGCCAAAGTGTCCTTTATTTGCTTTCTTCTATATTCGTCGTCTCTTGTGCTTATATATTGTAAAAGCCGGAGATACAGGATGCATCCAGAAAGCAGTTTCTTAACGAAAAGTCTTGGATTTAAAATAATGTTTATTATTTTTATTTCAATTATTCTAATTATATAAAAGTAGCAAACTTTGTATCTAGGGCTTTTCGTCTTTCTCGTATTACGAGAGATGTCGCTGTTTTGCCTTATAAAAAGTGGAAATATTGCATCGGGATGTTTTCCCTTAAGTAGGCAGGATTGTTGATATTTATTTCAGAGTTGTGACTGCATAGCTTCACTGAGGATGCATTATCATCATCATTATCAACATTCTCTTTGCCTAATCCCTATGTGGGGTCGGCTTCCCCAATTTTATTTTTCCACACAATTCGATCTTGGGTCATATCAATGTTAATCCCCTTTACCAACATGTCCTGCCTTATCGTCTCCCCCAGGTCTTCTTTGGTCTTCCCCTCCTACTTCTTCCAGGAATCTGCACTTCAGCTATTCTTCGTATTGGGTGATTAACATCTCGACGTTGAACATGACCAAACCATCTTAACCTATGCTCTCTCATTTTGGCATCAATTGGTGCCACACCTAAACTTCCCCTAATATACTTATTTCTAATTTTATCCTTCTTTGTCACTCCAATCATTCATCTAAGCATTTTCATTTCCGCCACATGCATTCGTTGTTACTCTTTCTTTTTCACTGCCCAACATTCAGTTCCGTATATCATAGGCTGTTTTATAGAATTTTCCCTTCAGCTTCATTGGAATTTTTCTGTCACACAGCACACCACTCGTTTCTTTCCACTTCATTCATCCAGCCCTAATTCTACTGCATGCATCTTCATCATTTTCTCCATTACTCTGTAATACCGATTCTAGGTACTTAAACTACTGTTTTTCACAATCATTTCACCATCCAAAGATACCATTTTATTTGTAGTAGCTCCATCTTTAAATGAACATTCCAAATACTCTGTTTTTTTTCCTACTAAGTTTTAAACCTATTTTCCTCCAGAGCTTGTCTCCACTGTTCCAGTTTTTGTTCTCAGTCTCTTTCACTATTTCCTATTAACACTACATCATCAGCATACATTAAGCACCATGGAATGCTACCCTGTAGTTTCGCTGTTTTCTGGTCCAAAATTAATGAGAATAAATAAGGACTATGCACCGAGCCTTAGTGCAATCCTACTTTCACCTGAAATTTATCAGTCTCTTCCACACCTGTCCTAACACTATTCGTTACTGTCTCATACATATATCTCACAATCTTTACATATTCGCCAGGGACTCCTTTCTTATTGAGTGCCCACAACATAATCTCTCAAGGAACTCTATCATATGCTTTCTCAAGATCAATGAATACAATATGAGCGTTGGTCTCTTTATTTCTGTATTTTTCCATCAGTTGCCTTACAATGAAAATTGCATCTGTTGTTGATCTGCCCTGCATGAACCCAATTTGATTATCGGATATTTCGGTTTCTTCACGTATCCGTATATCGATTATTATCCCATATTTTCATGGCGTGGCTAAGTAGTTTTATAGCCATTTAGTTTGTACATGGTTGTATGTCTCCCTTGTTTTTGTAGACAGGTACTAATATACTGCTTCTCCATTCGTCTGGCATTTGTCCAACTTCCATAATTCTATTAAATGGACCTGCTAGCCAACTTATTGCTGTCTCTCCCAATGCCCTCCATACTTCCCCAGGAATGTCATCTGGTCCGACTGCTTTTCCTTTCTTTATTTTTTAAAGCGCTTGAGCAACTTCCACGTTTGTTATTCTGGTAACCATTGCTGTTACTGTATCCGTTAACTCCACAAGCTGTCTGTCAAATTATTCATTTAATAAACTGTCAAAATACTTTCTCCATCTCTTTTTGACATCCTTTTCGTGAACTAGTATTTTATTATTTTCGTCTCGGATACATCTAATCTGATTAAAATCTCTTGCTTTCTTTGCTCTCTGTTTGGCTATTTTATATATCTTTGCTTCGCCTTCCCTGGTATCAAGTTGATCGTATAGATTTGAATACGCTTCTGCTTTAGCTTTTGCTACTGCTACTTTCGCTTCCTTTTTAGCGACCATATAGTTTTGAAGATCTATGTCCGATCTGGGTTCTTGCCACCTTTTATAATATAATTTTCCCTTCTCTTCTTTTTTCCTTGTACAGTGGAACCCCGATAAGTCGGCCCCCGATAACCCGGAACTCCGGCTAACCCGGACCGATTTTTATCAGACAAACATTTCAACAATAAAAATGTATGTAATATAATATTTGAGAGATAATGGGTATTTGTGTAATTTGAACTACATATACCATAGTAAAAATTACTCATGGCACACCACATTCATTGTCGTGTTATCGAAAACAACAGGCACCTGTAGTATCCTTTATATATTTGAAACTGTCTTAGCATTGTTTAGAAAAGACTATTAAAATTCTTTTTTTAACTATGGTGTTAGTCATCACTGTTATTAAATAACATAACATCAGAGACGGTATTGTGTGTAGTAAAGTCATATTAGTAGGGGAGCGAAGTATGCTAAATGTGCAGTCACTCGAGCGATTTGGGGACCTATTGGATTGGGAAGAGTAGGTCCTAAAACCAAAAAAAGTTAAGTAAAGTTTTCCATTTTAGTGGGCGCTTGCCATTTTTTAATTTAATTTTCCATTTCCAACAATGGTTTTTTCCGATTATAACGCCATCTATCCATAATTCGAAAAATTATTTCGAATAAAAGTTACTTATTTTTATGTAAGGAATCCAAATCTGCATTAAAAAATGGGAGCTCCTATTTAAGATTTTAAAGTAACCCCCCACCCCACCTCCGTGGGGGTCGTGTTTGGTGCCATTCGATAGATTTTTCAAAATATTGAATAAGTGTATTTAACAGTTTTTCGATCTGATGTTCATTTCGCGAAATATCGCGGGATTCGTATTTAAAATATTAAATTTACCCCCCACCCCTCTCCTTGGAAGTCTTGTTTGATATCATTCGATAGATTTTTAAAAAATATTGAGCACATATTTTTTAGTTTTTGATCTGTCACTCATTTCGCGAAATATTCGCTTTTTTCTTGTGAAACTTTGGGACTCATCCATTTCCGTACGCTCGGCTCAAATCATCAGATTTTTGAAATATACACTCTTTTGCATGTACTTAACTTACCTTATCTTAATCTGACAATTTCGAGTTTTTTTAAGGATAGATTTTGTTTTTCGGGCCCCCTTTAACGAACTCCCCTGTGTTAAGAGCCAATATATGGTAGAGGTACATCTGCAAGGTACCAGGTTTCTCCCCATATGCTAATCTGACGCGCTCGAGTAACTGCAAAAATCCCCGCTTGGGCTTCCCTACCATATTGTTCGCTTCCGTTCTTACCCCAGTTAATAGGTAAAAAAACATGAAAAAATGTTAAACAGGGTTTTGAAGGTGCTAAACGGTAGAGGAGTGATAACTGATGATAATTCCGTCAAGACGTACAGCTAATTTTTCTTCTTCTTTTTTTTAAACAGTTACAAAGAATGAAAAACTCAGTTTTTTGACGATAAAACGTTTTTTGTTCATTTTAGAGAAAAATGTTTCAAAGAAATATTGTAGACCTTAAAAAGTTCTTTACTTTGGTGGGACACATATTGAAATATATAAACAATTGACCGAGATAATTGCAAAAAACCCTCATTTTTGCACTAATTTATAAATATTGATAACTTTACTTTTTGCATAATGATTTATAATTTAACTACTTTAAATTATGCTATTTAATGGGCTATTTAAGTGTGCCAAATTTCAACCAGATCGACCAAATAGTTTATAAGTTATTCAATTTGTTTATCCAAGAGAGCAATTGTTTATACAACTGTTCTTGCCCTAACAGTGACTCTAGAGATATTTAGCAAATCGCAATCAGTTATTCGAGAATCTATTTTTAAGATATATTAAAAAAATTTAACATTTTATTAAAATTGTTATTAAAAAAACCGTTTGAAAAAGGCCCTAATTTTTAGGTTATAAACAATTAGAATAACTTTGACAGTTTTTATGTCATACGTTTGCATGTAGGCTCACTGGAAAGCTGGTGAAAAAATACATATTAAAATAGAAAAATTAATTGTATATGACTAATATGAATCAAGTTATTATTTTTTTAATAAATCAATTTTGCCTTGTTTATAAACATTAAGAGCTGAAAATTGAACATATTGTATTTATGGGAATCTATATTTTATGATCCAGTGTATAGATTGCATAGGCAGTGAAATAATAAAAAAACTTATTATTATAACGGTATCGCTAACTGACGGTACTCGTGAAACACCACCAACGAAAGTGAAGGTGGGAACTGTTCGAGCTTCGCTTCCTTTTTTGGAAAAAAAACTGCAATAAATTATCACCTTCCATAGCTCGCGCAACCTTCTTTTTTTAACTGGGTTAGCTCAAAAAAATAATAAAAACTGTGCAAATTTCAACTTCCGGGAAAATGGGAAAATCCCGTGAAAATCAATTGATTTAATTATACTATAAAAGTTATTGAATTTTACAAGTATTTCGTAAAAATTTCTTTAAATTTTATTAAACAAAGTATATTTTTTATATAAGTATAAAATAATTATAAATTAGTACAATACAATATTTATTTATTTTAATTGCATTAATTAAAAGTATATAAAAGTCCTTAATAGTTTTTAAAAAATTAATTTTTGTTTTATTATGATTTAATTGAAAAAAGCTATTAATATTTGTCTAGGTAGGCATCTAATAAGTATAAAAATAAATAATAAAACATTGTTTATGAATTTTAATTTGATTATTCTAGTGAACATCTACAACTTCTAGACTTCTCGGCAAGTTACAGTTAGTTCATCGTCTACAAAGTCTGACTCGACATCGTCAAGAACCACTGCAGCGCGATTGCAACATTTTTTCTCCTGTTCTTCCACTGCACACTCTGCACAGTGTGTACAAAGATCCGTACAGTTTATACCATATTTTTTACAGCCACATCTTGTACTTTTGCAACCCGTTAAACATTTACATGCTATTTGTTTTAATATCACTTAAGGAGTCAAACAATATAAGGTGTAAATGGGTTCAAAATCAATATCAGTCTTTTTCTATCCATATTCGGTATGGGTAGCATCCAGTTTTTTACCTAACCAGTGTTGTAATTGATGATAAATGCAAATTTTTTTCCCTGTATTTCTTACAAATTTTAAAAATCGTAACTCATTAAATGCCAATATGTTATTGTGTTTTTTATATGTAACATCAATTGCAGCAGAATACAAAGCAACAATGATATATCCGTTTTTCATGATGTCCTCCTTGTTAGCATTCTCGTCATAAAAAATATTTGTCAGATCTAAAAAGTTGTATCACACCCAGTAAAACTATATAAGAAGAACCCAACGTATTTTCTTATATGAGATTGTTTAAACCTATTACAACTATAATACATAGATAGATTGTCCTTTTTCGCTTTTTTTTTCTTTCAAAATATATGTAATTGTCCGGAACAGAGAGTTGCGTCAATACTATGATTATATCGGTATCATTACAAATTATTACAACGATCTTGTCAGGTTCATATGTATGTTCGTAAAGAGATGTCTGCACTATTAATACGTCTGCATCTTCATCTGCTACTTTAGTTCGGTACCCAGATTTGTTGAGCTCTGCACATAAAAGTTGAATTAATTGTAAATTGTTTTAAATTGGGATTCCATTCTAAAAAATAAAACGAAGCTATTCTCACCTTCACATTCGTTGGCGGTGTTTCACGAATACCATCAGTTTAACGGGTCATGACTCATGAGTAGTCATGACTTTTTATTTTTTCACCGCATATGCAATATATGAAGTGGATCTCATTCAATTTTCAGCTCTTAATGTTTATAACAATGGAAATATTATTTATTGAAAAAAAAAATTCTAACTTGATTTATATTGGTCACATAAAATTCCTTTTACAATTTTAAAGTATATTTTTTCACCAGCTTTTCAGTGAACCTACATACAAGCGTGTATCATAAAAACTGTCAATGTTATTCCAATTGTTTATAACCTAAAAAGTAGGGTCTTTTTCAGACGGTTTTTTTAATAACAATTTTGATAAAATCTTAAAACATTTTCAATACATCTTAAAATTAAAGTCTCAAATAATCGATTGGGATTTGTAAAATATCTCTAGAGTCACTGTTAGGGCAAGAACAGCTGTTTAAACAATTGCTCTCTGGCATAAACAAATTGAATAACTCATAAACTATTTGGTCTATCTGGTTGAAATTTAGAACACTGAAATAACTTTTTAATTGGCATACTCTAAAGTAGTTAAATTAAATTTCGTTGTGCACAAAATACAGTTATTAACATTTATAAATTAGTGCAAATATGAGGGTTTTTTACAATTATCTCGGTCAATTCTTTATATATTTTAATACTTGTCCCACCAGGTTAAAGAACTTTTTAAGATCTACAATATTTATTTGAAACATTTTTCTCTAAAATGTACAAGAAACGATTTATAGTCAAAAAACTGAGTTTTTCATTCTGTGTAACTGTTTAGAAAAAAGAAGAAGAAATATTAGCTGTACGTCTTCACGGAATTATCATCATTTATCCCTCATCTATCGTTTAAAACCTTCAAAACCCTGTTTAACATTTTTACGTGAAATCGATGAATTTTTTCCCTATTAACTGGTGTATCTGTAATCGTTCGTAAATCTATTCAGATTTTGTGTTTGCGTGTTTTTTGTCTATAAGGCCAACAAAACGTAAAAATGTAGTGACAATGGAAAAGAAACTAGAAGCATTAAGTAGAATTGATAAAGGCGAATCTTGCAGCTTTATATGGTGTCGGTACATCTACAGTATCGGATTGGAAGAAAAATAGAACTAAAATCGAAGAATTTTTTTTCAAAATGATAACAAAAGACAGTTTGGACAATCGGTGCAAAGCTAATAAAGCTAAGAATGAGACTCTTGACGACGCTTTGTATGTGTGGTTTTGTGTGGCTGTGGAATGCGAACGTGGTTTACCAGTGTCTGTGTGACAATTATAACAGAGTTTATCTGTAAGCATACCATATTTTATTAATTTTTACCATTTTCTCCGGCTAACCCGGATTTTCGATAACCCGGATCGGCCGCGGTCCCGATTAATTCGAGTTAACGGGGTTCCAATGTACTTCATTTCACTTGAGGATGCAAAGATGCTGAAATAGCTTTATGGAGATGGTTGTCCAACTCTGAATCAAATAAAAACAAAAACTGCCTTTATCTTAATGATTATTGACTTTTACTTTACTATTATTAAATTTAGATTTACTACATAAGTTTTAAGGGAGGGAGGCGGGTGCAACTCGACATGCAGCCACCTCCCAGTGGTGAGTTGCGGGTTGAATAAATGATGATAAAAATACAATGTTATTGCAAAATTTAATAAGTCATCATTTTTTCAAGCAAAGAGCTGCATGTTTCGAATTTTTTATTCAAGTGCATTTTTCAAAACGCCAAGGGCGCGGTGAAATATTAAAATAATTTGACCAAATTTTTTTATTATCATAAAAATGGGCTAATATCTTTTAGTTTTATGCTATACCAAATTAAAAAAAAAATATCAGAAACAAAAATTTGTACGACCCCTTGGGACGGGGTTTTTTAATTAAAATAAAAAAAAACAGTTTGATTGTCTGTCCATTTTGCAACTTTTTTTTACTATACCAACTTCATTTTCCATAAAAAATATTTTCTTGCATTTTTTGGCCCACCCTATTGATCAACTCGACCGAAAACTAGAATTCTATTAATAGTGGCCAATCAAATTAATCAACAGCCAGATTACATAAAAATAATGCGTTTTAATGACTAAAGTACTTTTTCTCTCAATGGAAATGTTAACTCACATAACTTGACGTATTGGAGCGACACAAATCCTGTCTTTCGTGAATATCATACTCAATTTCCAGAAAAAATAAATATCTGAGCAGGTATTTTAGGAAACCAGATAGTTGGGCCTGTTTTTTGAATATTGTTAACTGGCGATGTGTATATGGAGAATGGAGATATTACAAAACGAAATTGAGCGGATATTTCTGGAAATTATGGAAGATAGTCCAGATAATCCAGATCCGAAATGAACTATTTTGATGTGAAGATTTTGAATGATTTTTCGAATGAGTTTTAACGCCAAACTGACGATTTATACCTCCATTTATTTTTTTATACAGTGGTATTGTACATATACTTTTTCTTGGTGTACAATATAAGAGCATGGAATTCTTGAAACGTTTCCTTTGACATATACCGTTTTTAGAAGTTCATTCTGAAGATAGCAATCTCGTAATAGAAGTGTTTGTTCTGTGTTGCGCAACACAAAATTAAAAATTATTTCTTGTAGTTACAAGTGAGCGCCATGGCGAACACTAAAAAGGTTTAATTGAGCTTGAACGTATCTCAACTCCTGAAAGTGTTTCTGGCGTGGCCGTGGCCGGTGAAATGTAGCGATGAAAACGAACTGGAACTTTTCTTCTTCTTATTTTTAATTTAGTTTTTATCGCTAGTAATAAGGTTTCATTTAATAAAGTTTTTAAATCTATCGCTAGGGAAGATATGTCTTTTTTATTTTATGTTATTTTAATTTTAATTTAACAATAACTTGTGCTAAGATTATTTGATTTTCGTGCTTTAAAATTCCCTGGGAATTATATACAGCATTAGGAAATACAGGTACAATATGAGTAGCAGGTGTGTATAAAAAAATTTTATAAGTGAACAAAATGGCAGGTAAATAAAGAAGAAGCACCTTGGAACGTTTGTACAAAAAATTCTTCCTAATTCTAAATACTCATTCAAATGTGTCACGCAAAATTGCTCTACATTGTTCAATAATCCATTGTTTCAAAATGTCAATACCGTCGGGTGCTGTAGCGTAAATCTTAGATTTCAAGTACCCCCTCAGAAAAAATCTGACGATGTGAGACACGATGAAAAAGGTGGCCATGCTATCGAACCTCGCCGTCCAATCTATCTACCATGATATTCTTCACCTAGATAACGTCTTACTGTACCATAATAGTGTGCAGGAGTACCATATTGTTAAAGCGGTATTTTTTAACGAGCATGAAACATACATAAAAAAACAGAGACTTCGAGAGATCCCAGATAGTCAAACATACCTGGGAAAAGGAGCACAGAATACAATGGAAAGGTTCATCAATAATCATGAAAGAAACAGATATGAAAAATAGGCCCTCATCCTATTTAACAAAGAAAAATGTGTAGCAAGCGAAGGCTTTGGTTGCCAATACTAAAAGCAGACGTCAATATCAACAATAGCCAAATGAAGAGCCGACCATCAAGAATCTCATACTCGATATACTTATATACAACACAACCGTGAACGAAAAGTTAATATTTTTATTTTTTAATTTAACTAAAGAATTGTTATTTTAAGACGATTATTAAATTTAAATTTGATTCTTCTTAAAGTACCCTCAATGGAGGTTGGCTAATACAATTGCAAACTCTTCTCTGTCTTCAGCTGTTCTCATTAGGTATTATTGTTCTTAGTAGTATTTTGTATTTTGACAACGACACCCGATTTGGGCGTCGAAACGTTATAGGTCTGGATCCCGCGTATGAAAAAAAAGTTGATTAATAGCAAGCTGAAAATTTGTTAATAGCTTAAGGTTGTCTAGTCGGATAAACTTTGATATATGGGAACACTGGAACAGGGGCAGTTTTAATTGTGGAACAGGTTCAAAATTTGGAACGGTCAGACCACGAAAACGGCACATTTATTTTGTCCGACAAAACAGACTTAAACTCACCTGTCATAATTCCTGTCATTTGACATATTCTACATATTCCACTCATTAAAACACCCATTTGGTGATAAATAGCAGTCTGATTTTTGCATGAGAGTTTAATCTCTGTTCGGAGAGTTTAAGTCTGTTCTGTCGGACAAAATACATGTGCCGTTTTCGTGGTCTGACCGTTACAAATTTTTAACCTGTTCCACAATTTAAACTTCCCCTGTTCCAGTGTTCCCATATATCAAAGTTTGTCCGACTAGACACCCTTAAGCTATTAACAAATTTTCAGCTTGCTATTAATCAACTTTTTTTTCATACGCGGGATCCAGACCTATTAATAAAATTATTTTTTCAACTTAATTGTGGCTTATTTCCCATCTAAATAGTTTCTTATTAGGTGTTCAAAATTTAGCCATGTCCATTGTCGGATGTTTCTTAGCCACGATAGTATTTTCCTAATAGTCCTCTCTTTCCCTCAATCATTCATTTCACTATTAGTTGAGCACATTGGTACTTATTATTTCTCAATATGTAGCCTAGGTAGGTATGATTAAATTTGATAATGTAATTTAATTTTTTATTTTAAGTTTCGTTTTTACAACAATACAGATCACAAAACAAATTAAGAGAAAATAACACTCAAAAAACAAACATAATTTCAAACAAAGTTCTTAAACCACAAATTGTTAAAGTCCATAAGATCGAGACCATTGGTAATTATTATTTCTCAATATGTAGCCTAGGTAGGTATGATTAAATTTGATAATGTAATTTAATTTTTAATTTTAAGTTTTGTTTTTATAACAATCACATCTACAATACAGATCACACAAACAAATTAACAGAAAATAACACACAAAAAACAAACATAATTTCAAACAAAGTTCTTAAACCACAAATTGTTAAGTCCATAGGATCGAGACCATAATTTCATTTGTTTGAATAGTACAAGTATAGATATATAATACACTGGGTTGCGCCCTGCGATCTTAAAATGGGTGACGGTTGCGACAGATAAATGAGCCTATTAGGTCGGTACTCTCTTTCTAATTCAAGGGGAGTATCGACGACGTCACTATCCTACTCTATCGAGTGTTATTTAAATGTTTTGATAGTTCGAGCGGATGGCGACGAGAACTGGTCTTTGGTCTTCGGACGTGGATAATCGTGGTTCAAATCCCATACCAATCTTTACTTTTTTATTTTTAATTTAATCAATATTGCGTTTATTAGATATTATTACATCTCTAAAATAAATCTATGCAAAGAAATATATAACAAATAAGAAAAACTGTGTAGGTACCTATAGATTTTTAAAAATATAAAAGCCAATGTTATTTTTTTTAATAAGTTAATGGTAGAATAGTATAAAGTAATTGTTAAAAATATTCGTAAAAAATTACCAATAATTAATATCAACATAATGTACCATCGATTTATTAATTGAATCGGTCATTTCAAAAACAACAGGAGTCACATATTCCTAATTTTACAGAAGAGCAAAGAAAACGAACTATCAAAATTCAGAGTTAGGTATATTGTAGTTTTGTTCCTAATGTTTTTAATGGACTGGTGTCGTTTTTGCACACAACGTTTATATTAAAGGGGTCTATTCCTCTCAAAAAGTTAGTTTCTGAAAATTTGGACTTTGCTGTTTTTAAAATGACCGATTCAATTATAAGTAATTAGACATTATTTTTATTTATGAAACTATTGCTACATACAACTTTTGAAAAGGAGAAGCAAAACAAACATTATTCACATCATTCGAATAAGGACGAATTTATATTAATAACGAATGACTTTTATTTTACTATGCAGTTCACAAATTATGTATTCCAATATTAACTTACTATACATACATTTATTATCTGCTAGATTTACTTAGGTCCATTTTTCAGATGTAAAAATATCTAATAAACGCAATATTGATTAAATAAAAATAAAAAAGGTAAAGTTTGGTATGGGATTCGAACCACGATTATCCACGTCCGAAGTAGTCCAGGGCCGAAAATAAAAACGGGAAAAAATCAATACAGGTATTTGAAGGTGCTAAATCGTAGGAGGGATATAGTTAATTAAAGATACATACAGATGTACTCGTAAATCGACCTAATTTTTTTATAAACAAAGGCCAAAGTCAGAAAATATTGTTTTTTGCCTATAGCATTTTTATTATCATATTTACAGCAAAAGTTGTTTTACGAAAGTTGTGTATCATGAATAACGATTATTTTGAATTTTTACAAGTTATGATCCATAAAGAATTAACCGAGATAATTGCGAAAAACCACGTTTTTTGCACTATTTTGTAAATGTTATTAACTTTCACCAAATAGGTCGTAAGGAACTTATTGTACCTTGATCATGAGGCAATTAAGTGCCTTTATTAGTGTACAAAATTTCAAGAAGATCTGTTTGTAAGTTTACGAGTTATGTTAAATGTTTATCCCAGACATCGAATGTTTAAACAGTCATTGTTGCCCTAGGAGTATTTTCAGAGCTTTTTGACAGAGTGCAATGAGTTCCCAAAGACTAAAAGTACTAAGAAAGTTAAAAAAAAAGAATATATTTGTTTCTTAATTGTCGTTGAACAGGTCGATGAAAAAATGGTGCGTTTTTTCCTTATAAACAATTAGAATATCTTTGTTATTTTTTGTGATAAATAATTATAATTGGTTGTATCAAAAATCTGGTAAAAAACACACATTAAAAAAGAAAAAACAACTTTCTAGGACCAATAATAGTCAAGTTATACTTTTTTTTTTGAAAATCACATCTCGATTGTTTATAAATATTAAGAGTTGAAATTTTTACAGAATGATAATAAATATCTATATTTTATATTGCAATTGATGTAGTACGGAATATCTTCTACTTAAAACGAGTAATAACCCTTTAAAATGAAGTTACTCACGCTGACTGAGCTGGGACCATGTGATGGGGAAGATTGTCTGAGTCGTTTCGCGCGTCGAGATTTTGCTATGAAAAGTTTAATTTGGAGCGCTGAAAATTTTTTTCTACGAGCGTGCAAAAATGTCCACTTTCGCGCACGCATTTTAGTTTAGAAAGTTTCACGTTTCCGCACGCGTGTTACTTTTCCGCAAGCAGTTTTTACTTTTCCGCACGCGTGTTAATTTAGATATGTTAATATGGCCTTAAAGTAATTATAATACATGCAATAAACTAATATTTAGATACTATTTACTAATTTATTTCAAATATACCTATATCTTATTGTGTTCCTGTTTTAGTAAAATTAACGCGACAATTCGATGAAATAAAATTATTTTGACATAATATTCGAAAGTCAAATCGGTAATCAATAACAGTCGTTTTGAATCATCGTCATGGAAACCAAGATCGTCGTCATGCTAACTAATTATATTGAAAGTTTGGTTTTGACAACCTTGTCAAAGAATTAATTTGTGTATGTATTTTCATATTAATTAAATTAATTGATTAAGATTTGGTAATTTTTTAAAGACTCTTAGAAAAAATATTGTTCCTAACTCTTGCAGAAAGTCTCTTTTCCGCACTCGACTGCTTGCCGAACTCCCGCTTCGCGTCGTTCGGCAAACTGCAGTCGCGTGCTGAAAAGAATGACTTTCTGCACTTGTTAGGAAAATAACTATATATTATCTCAGCTTCCAGAGAACGTAGACCCTTCATTTTTTTTTAATTTGGGTAACTCGACGAAAGAATAACAACTAGCTAATTTTCATTTACCGGAAAAATCGGAAAATCCTGGAAAATTTACTTTTTTATTCAACATTCATTTACAATGTTAACAATAATATATTTTGATAAATATTTTCATAAAATATTATAAATTTGTAAATAAATATTAAAATATAATCATAGTATAGATATATCTATTTATATACAGGGTGATTCATATTATTCGCCTCGGGGTCTGTACGGAAAACGACTTGACTTAAAAAAAAATTCTTCATAGACATGTACAGGCAATTAATACTACAATATAAAAATAATGTGAATTATACAGGGTGCGACAAAAAAGAGTGGTATATCAAAGATATATTTTTTATGGAACATCCTACAACTGATGAAAATTTTAAATTGCCCTTAAAAAAATAATCTAGACTATACCTAAGTACAGGGTATTTTGATTCATTTAAATTTTTACAAAAATATAAAATTTTAGAAAAAAATAAATATGTATTTACAAATCTAAGAGTCGGTGGCAAATTTTTTCTTAGATCTTCATAATAGACTATTCAGCATTTTTAAACATATGTTTATTGTAACAAAATTTATAATTACTTAATAGTACATTTTTTTGAATTTAAAAACTAATTGAAACAAAAACCTTCTAACATTGAAAAAAAAATGTGTGTACAGATTATAATTGTTGATCTTGGTTAACTCTACACAGTTTATATACAGGTTCATTAATTTCTTCAACATTATCCCTAATTTTTTGAAACAAATCTTCTTCAACTTCCACTTTCGTCATCTATAATAACTGTCAAAAGGTTGTAGCATCTTTTTTCGCCAGTGTCATATTTGCAATTATTCAAAGCTCGGTACAATTGATTTATTTGAAGAAATTATGGATAATGTGGCAGAAATTAATGAACCTGTACAAAAATTGTGTAGAATCAACGAAGATGAATAATTATAATCTATACATAATTTTTTTTTAATTTGAGAACGTTTTTGTTTTCAATTTTTGAAAAAAAATAAAGGCTTCACGTTCTCTGGAAGCTGAGATATTGTAAAAATTTTCAAGCGCTCCAAATTGAACTTTCTATAGCAAAATTTCGACGCGCGAAACTGGACTCCCGACAATCTTCTCCATCACACGGTTCCAGCTCAGTCAGCGTGTGTAACTTCACTTTAAAGGGTTATTACTCGTTTTAAATAGAAGATATTCCGTACTTATCAATGGAAATATAAAATATAGATATTTATTATCATTGTGTAAAAATGTCAACTCATAATATTTATAAACAATAGAGATGTGATTTTTCAAAAAAAAAGTATAACTTGACTATTATTGGTCCTAGAAAGTTGGTTTTTCTTTTTCAATATGTGTTTTTTTACCAACTTTGTGACACAATCAATTATAATTATTTATCAGGAAAAATAACAAAGATATTCTAATTGTTTATAGGGAAAAACTCACCATTTTTTAGCGACTTGTTTAACAACATTTCAAAACAAATATATCCTTTTTTTAACTTTATTTGTACTTTGAGTCTTTAAAAACTCATTGCACTTTGCCAAAAAGCTCTGAAAATACTCCTTGGGCAACAATGATTGTTTAAACATTCGATGTCTGGGATAAACATTTAACATAACTCGTAAAATAACAAATAGGTCTTCTTGAAATTTTGTACAGTTATAAAGGCACTTAATTGCCTCATGATCAAGGTACAATAAGTTCCTTACGGCCTTTTTGGTAAATAGTCCTGTCGCCAGGGGGGGTACAACGGCCTCCTTAATTCAGATGGACTTACCCAAGTTTTTTTTATATATTTTGACCCGCAGAATACGAATTTTTTGGGTAACAGTTGATCCGGATGTCGATAAGATTGTTATAGACAAAGAACTTGAGGAATTACATAACAGCGATTTCTCGCAAAACAAAACATCTTTTTGTATTTTTTGGGTCATTTTAAGCAAAAAATATTCCTACAAGTTTTTTCGTAGAATGCATAGTTTTCGAGATAACCGCGGTTAAACTTTCAAAAAATCGAAAAATTGTAAATTTTAAACCCGAATAACTTTTGATTAAAAAATAAAGTAGCAATTCTGCTTACCGCATTTGAAAGTTTAAGTCAAATTATATCGGTTTTGATTATTTGCATTGCTAAAAATTTATTATTTTATTGTTAAACAAAGCTGTAAACTGTAGTAAACACCTAGTATGTGAGTGATGTTTTCTATGATTTCTCATTTAAAATCGAACGAGTAGGTAGAGTAGCTACAAGTGCAAGCGAGGCAATTTCTACGTAGCATGCGGTAAAACGCATGTATTAGGCACGGGAAACCTATGTGTTTATAGATTAGTTTAACAATAAAAAAATTAATTTTTAGCAATGCAAATAATCAAAACCGATATAATTTGACTTAAACTTTCAAATGCGGTAAGCAGAATTGCTACTTTATTTTTTAATCAAAAGTTATTCGGGTTCAAAAATTGCAATTTTTCGATTTTTTGAAAGTTCAACCGCGATTATCTCGAAAACTATGCATTCTACGAAAAAACTTGTAGGAATATTTTTTGCTTAAAATGACCCAAAAAATACAAAAATATGTTTTGTTTTGCGAGAAATCACTGTTATGTAATTCCTCAAGTTCTTTGTCTATAACAATCTTATCGACATCCGGATCAACTGTTACCCAAAAAATTCGTATTCTACGGGTCAAAATATATAAAAAAAACTTGGGTAAGTCCATCTGAATTAAGGAGGCCGTTGTACCCCCCCTGGCGACAGGACTAAAAAGTTATTGACAGTTACAAAATAGTGCAAAAAACGTGGTTTTTTGCAATTATCTCGGTTAATTCTTTATGGACTTGAACTTGTAAAAATTCAAACCAATCGTTTTTTCGTGATACATAACTTTCGTAAAACAACTTTTGCGTTGAATATGATACTAAAAATGCTATAGGCAAAAAACCATATTTTCTGATTTTGGCCTTTTTTATAAAAAAAATGAGGTCGATTTACGAGTACCTCGTATGTATTTTTAATTAACTATATCCATCCTACCATTTAGCACCTTCAAATACCTGTATTGATTTTTACCCTGAAATCGTTCATATTTATTTTTCTACTCTGGTCTAAAGACCAAAGACCATTTCTCGTCACCACCCGCTCCAACTGTCAACACATATTACTCGATAAAGTGGGATAGTCACGTCGTCGATATTCCCCTTAAATTAAAAAGAGACTACCGACCAAATAGGCTTATTTATCTCTGTCGCAACCGTCGCCCATTTTAAGATGACAGGGCGCAATCTAGAGTATTATATATCTATGAGTACAAGCATAGATATATAATACTCTAGATTGCGCCCTGCGATCTTAAAATGGGTGACGATTGCGAGAGAGATAAATGAGCCTATTTGGTCGGTAGTCCCTTTTTAATTTAAGGGGAATATCGACGACGTGAATATCCCACTTTATCGAGTAATATGTGTTGACAGTTGGAGCGGGTGGTGACGGGAAATGGTCTTTGGTCTTCGGACGTGGATAATCGTGGTTCGAATCCCATAGCAACTTTACTTTTTTTATTTTTATTTAATCAATATTGCGTTTATTAGATATTTTTACATCTGAAATATGGACCTACGTAAATCTAGCAGATAATAAATGTATGTATAGTAAGTTAATAGTGGAATACATAATTTGCGAACTGCATAGTAAAATAAAAGTCATTCGTTAATATAAATTCGTCCTTATTCGAATGATGTGAATGTTTGTTTTGCTTCTACTTTTTAAAAAAATTGTAACAATAGTTTCATAAATAAAAATAATGTCTAATTACTTATAATTGAATCGGTCATTTCAAAAACAGCAAAGTCCACAATTTTCAGAAACTAACTTTTTGAGAGGAATAGACTCCTTTAAGATAAAAGTTGTGTGCAAAAACGATACCAGTCCAGTAAAAACATTAGGAACAAAACTACAATATAACTCTGAATTTTGATGTCATCCATTTCATCCATCTTTCGACTATATAGTTAGTTTTCTGTGCTCTTCTGTAAAATTAGGAATATGTGACTCATGTTGTTTTTGAAATGACCGATTCAATTAATAAATCGATGGTACATTATGTTGATATTAATTATTGGTAATTTTTTACGAATATTTTTAACAATTACTTTATACTATTCTACAATTAACTTATTAAAAAATATAACATTGGCTTTTATATTTTTAAAAATCTATAGGTACCTACACAGTTTTTCTTATTTGTTATATATTTCTTTGCATATATTTACTTTAGAGATGTAATAATATCTAATAAACGCAATATTGATTAAATAAAAAATAAAAAAAGTAAAGATTGGTATGGGATTCGAACCAGGATTATCCACGTCCGAAGACAAACGACCTCGTCGCCATCCGCTCGAACTGTCAAACCATCTAAATAACTCGACGACAGAGTAGGATAGTGACGTCGTCGATACTCCCCTTGAATTAGAAAGAGACTACCGACCAAATAGGCTCATTTATCTCTGTCGCAACCGTCACCCATTTTAAGATCGTAAGGCGCAATCTAGAGTATTATATATCTATGAGTACAAGTACCTACACATAACCTAAAAAGATCGGGGCCCGGATTACGTACACTCGATACGCATCGTATCCGCCATGATTTACAATAGCGCCTTATGGGAAAACATGGCGGATACGATGGCGGATGGCAGGTTATGAAAGTTCCGTTTCAAGACTTTGACATTTATGACACTAATATGAAACCTGGGAGGCAAACATTAAAATTATTTATATTTGTACTGCATTGAGTTTTTTGAGTTTTTTACGTTTAATAGTTTTTTTTTAAATAGTTATTGTTGTTATAAAATAGTGGTTTATATAACAGTTTTTATACAATAGTTTAATAGTTGTAAAATAGTTTTTTTTTAGTTGTATTTTCCGAACATTTTGCTGTTGACATTGTGTAGCTTTTAGCTGTTGAAGTTCTTTAACGACTTTATTTAGTGTTAAGCAGTGAATAAATAAACCTGAGTGAATATTTTCAAAATCTGTTGGTATATAGATCTATTTTCCCTCAAGGGGTATGAGTTAACCTACAGCAGAAAAGGTTTTCCAAGGGTAACTAACATGGACATAGTTACTTATTTAGGGCTTCGTAATAGTTTCTACACAGGTCAACAAATGAAGGCATTTAAGAGTTTAAATTCTTACAAATATTTTGAGGCAGGATTTGTATATAATTTTGGAGCTATTAAAATAAATAATTTCATCATAGTGGTTGGTAATGTAAGTTTCAATTTTATTAGCTCTAATAAGGCATGGTTCAGCTCAGATATCTTCAAAAATTGCCTTTTTAAAGAATTTGTACCTGCAGTGAAAACATTTCAAGAGAAGACACTGGAAATACTGCTGAAAGCGGTGAAATGTTTTTTGATTTTAGACAATTCTCATCCCTGTGAAAATATTCTATGATCAAAACGGTGTCGCGAAAAAAGGTCGCCAACAATTGGTCGAGCGAAAAAATGTCGCGCACATTTGAGCGCGTATCAAAAGGTCGCCGGCGAAAAAACAGCGCCGACGAAATAAGGTCGCGTGCAATTGATCGCGCGAAAAAAGATCGCGTCATGTTTTACATTATTAAAACCATTCAATTGGTTTTCAAAAAGGTTCTAAAGAAATTCTATTTGCATACTTTAACTTTATGCATTATGAGCCGATTAGTCTTGGAATTCCATCTAATTACTTTTTAATGTATTTTGGATGTATAAGAAGATGGGAAAAATAACGTATATCTAAATACTTTTTAATGTATTTTGGATGTGTAGGAAGATGGGAAATATAGGAGAATGGGAAATTATTTCATATGGTATTTTCAGGTTATTCAAGTGAATATACTTGAAAATTGAACAATTTTTAACATGAAGAAAGTATTTTTTTTGTTCTACGTGAATAATTTTAATATATGGATCTAAATTCAGAAAGGTACTTTCCTTCACACTTTTTACAGGCTTAGGACTGTCAGCAAAAAACTGGCGTGTTTAAAAGTGTTTTCTCTTCCTAATCGGATATCGTTAAAAATGTACAGTAATAATAGTTCTATTTACAGTATATATTACATACAAACGAATACCAGGTACCAGTTTACCTATTTTTGGTATTTTCAGAGACCGGTAATTAGCATAATTGGTTCTTAGTAGAAAGTCGTTATGCAGATTAGTGAAGAATAAGTAGTTTAGATAAGGGCACCTTATTGTGTAGGTATTTATTAGGAATTCCATGAAGTCATTACGATAAGACATTATTGGAAATGCTAAAATAAATATTGTACAAAAGTTCTTTGTCTAATTGTGCGTTATTCACTAATGTGGTAATTATTATTCCATATTCGTGAAACGTACTTTTATTACTTTTTAATGTATTTTGGATGTACAAGAAGATGGGAAAAATATCGTATATCTCATTATTCATTAGCTTGTCGATTTGTCAAGATGGTCTTAACTTACGTAAAGAGTCAAAAAGGTGCCAATATGTTGGTGTATAATGGATATATCCATAGAAAGGAAAAAACGATTGATCAAAAGACAATTTGGAAGTGCGCTCAGTACAATAAGCATAAATGTACCGGGAGAGTTCACACAGTGGGAGATGAAGTAGTGAAAAGTACAAGTCACAACCACGTTGCCGATGCGTCAATATTAGAAGCAAAAAAGGCTTGTAACAGAATGAAAGAACTGGCTCATCAAGTTGAACTAACAACACAAGGAATCATAGCTACCGTTTCACAAGAAGTGTCTGTGGGTGCAACTGGGCAGCTACCTTCTATTTCATCCCTAAAGCGAACTATTCAGAACACACGCCAAAGAGTGGAAGCTATTCCGGCAAATCCAAGAAGCTTAACAGAGCTTATTATTCCGGAAGAATACACCAGAAACAATAACGGCGAACCGTTTCTTTTATTTGACAGTGGTCCAAACGAACAGAGAATTTTAATATTTTCCACTGAAAGAAATTTAACTTTGATGGCGAGCTGTGAACACTGGTATGCCGATAGAACATTCACATGTACTCCTCTATTGTTTGGTCAGCTGTATACAATACATGGCGTACAGTATAGCAACGTTATTCCAACTGTTTTTGCTCTACTTCCTAATAAAACTCAGGCAACATACACTCGACTCTTCCATGAATTAAAAACGTTACGACCAGGTTTACGTCCTACAACAATAATGGTGGATTATGAAAAAGCAGCAATTAATGCTTTACAACAAGAGTTTCCTGAAGTCAGAATCCGTGGATGTTTCTTTCATTTCACACAATGTTTGTGGAGAAACATGCAAGGTACAGGACTGCAACAAGTTTATACAGAAGACGCGAATTTTGCTCTACATCTGCGACAATTGGCAGCCCTAGCCTTCGTACCTGAAGTAGATGTTGTTGCAACATTCGGAGAGCTACTGGACAGCGAGTTTTACACTCAAAATGAAAATTTACTAACACCTTTAATAAACTACTTTGAGGATGTATGGATAGGCAGATTGGATCGACGACAACAAAGAAGACCGCCAATGTTTCCAAGGAATCTTTGGAATTGCTTCGAATTTATAGAGGAAGATCTACCGCGTACTAATAATGCTGTCGAAGGTTGGCACAACAGCTTCTCCTCGATATTAAATGCAGCACACCCAAATCTATGGAAGTTTATTACGAGGCTAAAGAAAGAAGAGAGTTTAAATCGATTAAAAGTGGAGCAATACATAGCTGGAAACCAACAACCTCAAAAAAAATTTATAAAGATACAGCGCGGCGAATAAAAACGATTTGTTTGCAATACGGGAACCGGCCAAATCTAGAATATTTAAGAGGAATTGCCCAAAATTTTCAACTGCAAGTATAAAAAACTAAAAAACAATTAAAAAAAAATTAAAAAAAAAAAAAATAAAAATTAGAAAAAAATAAAAAAATTAAAATTAAAAAAACTTTTAAACACGCCAGTTACTAACTGCCAGTCCTAAGCCTGGATAAAGTGTGAAGGAAAGTTAAAGTATGCAAATCTGTTATTAATATAAATGTATTCTTTAACTATGATATCTTCAATAAGTACTCACCAGTGACAATGTATTAATGAAATTGTGCCTGTTATATAATTTTTAACCACAATATCATTATTTTATTTGGGAAATTTTATTTTAATAAAGATGGTAGCCCTTAACCTACCCTATCTATATATAGTATATACCCTGTAAAATATATTAAGCTTATATTAAAACTTACTCTTAAATAACCAAGGGTAAATTTTGCGACACTGCCAAGTCGTGAAATAATACCTCTAAGTACTTTCCCTACAACATTTACAGTTAAAATTACCTTAATTCGACCATTAAATTGGTCGAACATTTTACATGATCAATTTCAAATAGGATTATTTACTTCCAATTATTTTCCTATTATTTAAAGTGGAAAATAAAACTAAAGTCATTTAGAAGTCAATATTGGGTTGACGAAATATTTTTTACCAATAGGTTAAAATGACTAATAAGAAAATATTTAACTGTTTGGGTCATTATTTAACAGCAATCCTTTAGTTCTATTGCATCATCTAAATCTGACCTAAGCCTGGATTAAGTGTGAAGGAAAGTTAAAGTATGCAAATGAAAACATATTTTCTGACGCGATCTTTTTTCGCGCGATCAATTGCACGCGACCTTATTTCGTCGGCGCTGTTTTTTCGCCGGCGACCTTTTGATACGCGCTCAAATGTGCGCGACATTTTTTCGCTCGACCAATTGTTGGCGACCTTTTTTCGTAGATCCGATCAAAACATGGCAACTTTAGTTGTGTTTTTGCCAAAAAATACATTGCTTATTCAACCTATGGATCCGGAAATAATTTTAGCAACTAAACGAATATATCGCAGAAAGTTTTTAGATGAAGTAATTACAGTAGAACCCGTAAATCCGAACCCCGCTAATCTGAACTTTCGGCAAATCCGAACCAACGGAAAGTAAAAAAATTTAAAAATTCAAGACAAAAACTTAAAAACATGTTTATTATACAGAGTAAAGCTAGAAAATTGGACAATGTAGGATTAATAGGACTTTTGACATTTAAAATTTCTTAAAAATAAATATTATACTTTAATATATAGGTTTATAAAGTGTTTATAAAGGTTTGTTGTTGTTTATTTGGGTTTATATGACTGCGGACACTAAATTCATTCGCCATTTATAAAGGTTAAACACAAACTTACTTTGGTTCTCTCATAGTCAACTTGAGTCCAAAAATATTGTCCACACTCTTGCGAGAACGTTTGGCTACTCAAAATCGCAATGAAAGCTTTGAACTACTAGTTAAGGCTAACTTTCGGATAATCCGAACTTTTCGGAATCCGAACGGGCTGTCTCCCCAATTAGTTCGGATTTGCGGGGTTCTACTGCATATGATGAAGATAACGCAGAAGATACAAGAGGGCAGCATACCTTGCAAAACTTAACTGTTACAATTTAAAATCAACAATTTGACAAGTTTGCTACAGCATGGAAAGAGCAAACATTAAAAAAGTGGTTGGAAGAATTTGTTTGATCGCCATACATTATATTTAGGAGGGAAGTTCCTGATTTCTGTAGTGTAATACAGACATAATAATGCCGAAGAGGAAGTAACCCTCACCGCTGGACTCCACTTGCGATTTGTAGTCCCGAAGATTGAACACATTGTTTCAAATACAAGTCAATCCATGATTATTTAGTCGCAAATGGATTGACTTGTATAGGGCTTTTCATTCACAGTCATTTGTTTCGAGCTTCTATCATATTTCGTATAATCCGTGTATATTAATGTTATACACGGATTATATGACATTTGACAGAGGCTCGAAACAAATGACAATCGATGAAAAGCCCTATTTGAAACAATGTGTTCAATCTTCATGACTACAAATCGCAAGTGGAGTCCGGTGCTAACACCAAAACATTCCATGTATGTTCCTAGAAGGTACACACAGGACATTGAAAAAATTCCTGGAATATCCCCAAAAGCACAAGAACGTTCCCTGAACATCCCAGGAAAATTCTGTGTCAGCATTTTAAACATTCCCTGAATCCACGAATGTTCTTGGTCATTCAAAATATATTTTTTAGACATTCCAGAAATATATCCCTTGCTGATGTGACAATACCTCCTATCTGTTTTTTCATGAGTTTTGTAGCAGAGACGAAAAACTTTTTTAAGGTTACATCCTGTTTTCATATGTAAGTTTTGACTTGTTTTGTAGTAAATAGATAGTGTAATTTACTACAAAACAAGTCAAAAAATATCATATGAAAGAGGTGGTGACCCTAAAACAAGTTTTTAGTCTCTCTTACAAAACACATAAAAAACAGAGAGGATGTATTGTCACATCACCGACGATATGTGGCAATACCAAATAATACATCATTGATAGATATAAACATTTTTATTGCACAAAATCTTTTCATACATTTTTAATGTAGTTTAATGATATTCCTACATATTTTTAAAAAAAATGTGTCACATTTGCTTTGTAATCATTTCTTTTGCCTTTCGTAGCCACATATTCCATTCCCTTCCTAGTTTTTTTGTACACCACTTCTCTCAGCTGATTCTAAAAAAAAAATTAAAATGGTAATTTTTTTATCCTTTACAATTAACAATCAGAAGAAATATTATTTACAGATAATGATATGCATAATAATAATCGGTTTGTTCTAGCATCAGTTTCAAACAGTTTGAAACCATCAGCGAATAGTGGACCAGCGCGAGTAGAGGGGATAGCACTGGTGACTGTATTATGTTCTCTCACTGACCAACTGTTTGCTGACGGTTTTTGACTAGTTTGACTGTTTGCCAGAACAAACCTAATAATAATGAATATTTTGTATTTTGACAATGACATCTGATGTGGAAGTCAAAACATTATGTAATAAAATTATTTTTTCAAGTTAGCTTTCACATGCGTGTCTTAAAATTGTACTTTTAATACTTATATCATAAATAACTATTAAAATTATCTTAAGAGGAAACAGTATCGACCAACAGGTAGCGAAAACACGTTCCAAGATTGCGGCTGTAATTGTGAATATTTTTTCGAGATATTTGGCACACATATTCGTAATATAATAAAAAATGGCGGTACAGAGCCCAATTTGAAAAATATATTAATATGTGGAAATTACTCTGTAATTAAATAACAATAAAAAAAACGAGCTTGTACCGCCATTAAGAAGAACAAAAAAATACACTTTCTTCAAATAAACTTTTTTATCTGATGCCTAGAATTTGTGTTATTTTGGAACTACTAAAATTTTGTATTTCATTAGTAGTTCCTAAATGACACAAACTCTAGGCATCGGATAAAAAAGTTTATTTGAAGAACGTGTATTTTTTTGTTCTTCTTAATGGCGGTACAGGCTCGTTTTTTAAATATTGTATAATTACAGAGTAATTTCCACATATTAATATATTTTTCAAATTGGGCTCTGTACCGCCATTCTTTATTATATTACGAATACGTGTGTTAAATATCTCGAAAAAATATTCAAAATTACAGCGGCAATCTTGGAACGTGTTTGGCTACCTGTTGATCGCTACTGTATCACCTTAAAATATTGTAATTTGCTAAACCAGTATATTTTACTCTACTACTACTCTACTAGCTACCTCATTTTCCACTGTTTCTAAAGACTTGTTTACATGGGTAGAGTTTTGAGGAGAGTAGAGCAGCAGTAGTACTCTACCAAAAATGGCTTGATACCATTTACATGAGGAGAGTACAAGTATAGTACTGATGCTAGTATAGTGAAACTGATTTTTGTATTTTTAAACACTCTTGATTAAAAGTGCACCTTAAATTCTTACTTTTTTGCTTGAGCTCGTTTACTCCAAAGCCCCCTTTGCCATTCTTTCGACGATTTCAACCTCCGCAGCTTGCTGCATACTTTTATTTCTGTAGTATACACTACCTAAATTCCATAAACACTGATATTCGCCGTATTATAGCTCTACAAGTTTTAAGGTTTCTTCTTCGGTGAACTTCATTTTCACTATTTACACAAAACACAATTCCAGCCAGAATGACAGCGCCCCCAAGTACTCTACTACCTACTTTACTCTGCCATAATTGAGCGTGTTCCATGGGTAGAGTGCGCAGCCGAGTAGACATTTTGGCAGTGGTGGTGGTCATAGAGTAGTTACTTTGCCATATGTTGCTAGTCACTCTACTTTAACTCCTACTATACACTCTACTAGCTATTCTACTGTGCTGAGCATTTTTACAGGTAGAGTTACTCTACTCTATCAAGTACTTGCATCATTACTCTAACCGTGTAAACAAGTCTTAAATCTACTGAAGTAACAGTAACCTACAACCATTAATGAAAAATGTCTAAAATCATTTACCCACCTATTATTTATAGAATTTAAGACAGTCCAGTGCCTTATAAATAATTTCAATATGAATATTTTTTCTTTTAATTCTCCTTTGATACACTCCATTTTAGATTTTGGGGAACTTCTTTCATTGTGTTTATAGCCCATATTTATTGAAGGAACCCAATCTGGATTGTTATTATCGATTAAGTCGGCTGGTTTTCCTATAAGATTAAAATGTTAACATCTTCAAAAATCATTACTGTTGTAATTGTAACTTACCAGATATAAAATGATTACAGCAGACAGGACAGGAGAATTTTCATTTCGCTAGTAAAACCTTTACATTGTATTGCATTTAACCATTGTTGTCTCTCAGATGATACCTTATTTAGTTCAGTTTAAAAGTGAACTTTATCTTGACTTTATCACCATTACTTTGCATTTTACACTTCAAAACACAACACCAATGAAGCATATTATATTTCTAAATTAATACTTCCAGAGAAAATCTAAAATTAATCTTTGTACGACACAAAATTACAAAGAAATACAACTAAAATTATTTAAAACACATTAAGAACAGACAGAATAACATTTATCTTTTACTCCCAGTAGCCATATTGATTTAATTTTGACAGCATGTTGGAACGGCCTATTTTTGAACTTAATTTCTTTTTAATGTTTAATGAAAATTATTTCCGGAAGTAGAAATCGAAAAGTCCAGTAGTTAATAGCATTTATTAACTAAACCGCATGCATTCCGAGAACATAATCCCCAGTAAATTGCTAAATGCAAGAATGCAAGAACGCAAGGAAAAAACCTGTTAGAAAACCTAGAAACGCGTTCATGGAAAAGAACAGCAGTAAATCGAGATGATTGGAGAAGAATCTTGCTGAAGAAGGCCCAGGCCCGGTTTGAGCTGTAGTACCAATGGATGGATGGAACAATTGTGGCTTAATCCCATATAAACATAATAAACTAAATACAGGGTGTAACAAAAATACAGGTCATAAATTAAATCACATATTCTGGGACCAAAAATAGTTCGATTGAACCTAACTTACCTTAGTACAAATGTTCACATAAAAAAAGTTAAAGCCCTTTGAAGTTACAAAATAAAAATAGATTTTTTCCAATATATCGAAAACTATTTGTGGTTTATTATTGAAAACGGACATGGGGCATTCTTATGACAGGAGCATCTTAAAATAAAATTATGGTGAAATTTGTGCACCCCATAAAAATGTTATGGGGGTTTTGTTCCCTTAAACCCCACTAAACTTTTGTGTATGTTCCAATAAAATTATCATTGTGGCATCATTAGTTAACAAAAATATTTCTAAAACTTTTTTGCCTCTTAGTACTTTTTCGCAAAGCTAGTTTTTATCGAGATATTTTGAAGAATTGTCAAATCCACCACATATTTGTATACTACAGACCTGGTAATATGAAAATGTATTTATAATAATTACAATTTGAGGTATATTTTGAATCATATTAGAAAAGAGGCCAAAATTCGATAAAAGATATCTTATCGGAAAAATACTAAGAGGCCAAAAAATTTTAAAAACACTGTGCTTACTTATGTTACCGCAATAATAGTTAATTCGAACGTACACAAATATTTGAGGGGTTTAAAGGCACAAAACCCCTATAAAATTTTTATGTAAATACATTAAAAAAAAGCCTCATCTCGATTAAAACTGATTTATCGAAAAATTAATAAAAGGCAAAAAAGTTTTAAAAACATCGTGTTTAACTAATGGTACCACAATAATAATTTAATTGGAACGTACATAAAAGTTTGGGGGGTTTAAGGGAACAAATCCCCCATACAATTTTTATGGGGTGCACAAATTTCACTATAATTTCCTTTTTAAAATTTTCCTGCCATAAGAATGCCACATGTCCATTATTTATTAAAAAATCTCTAATAGTTTTCGATATATCGGAAAAAATCGATTTTCATTTTGTAACTTCAAAACGCTGTAACTTTTTTTCTGTGCATATTTGTACTAAGGTAAGTTAGGTTCAATCCAACTAATTTTGGTACCAGAATATGTGGTGTAATTTATGACCCGTATTTTTGTTACATCCTGTACATTATGGCATTTTCCCTATTATTTAAATAACTATAAAAAATCGACTTTTGAAGCTATTTACAAGTAAAGAATGACATTTAATATTTGCATATTTTGCTTGTAACATATTTTTGTCACCTTTATCAAAATCATAGCCCGGGAGGTAGTGTCCAATTTGACGGAAGCATTTAAGCATGGCTGTTTTTCTTATTTAGTTAGGTGTTTCAAAGCTTATTAACAAATAATGTGTCAGCTGGCTCAAAACCAGGGACATTAGGCAAGAAAAGGTAAAATATGAAACTTGACGGAAAAACGCTACCACTTATATGTCAAAATATTTATCTCCGTACTTACATCCATCGTCCATCATCGCCTAGAATACCAGGCTCCTGGATTTCACCCAGGCGATTCGGGTTCGATTCCCGCCGACGGAAATTTTTTTTGTAAATAATTTTTTTGTAAAATGATAAGTTTTTTGTTAATAATTATTTTTATTATACCACGTTTTAATGTCCTTTATAGAATCTGAAACTATGCATTTGATCATATTATTATTATAATTAGATTAAACAAAGTTTTTGTACATGAACCTCTGAAGTTTCCTGAGTATTTTACTTCAAATTATGATTTAAGGGTCTAGTACTATTCGGCGCCGCCGGTTCGGCGCGGCCGGTTCGGCGCCGCCGATTCGGCTTCGGCCGGTTCGGCGCCGGCCGGTTCGGCGCCGGCCGATTCGGCGTCGGCTGTTTTGGCGCCAGATTATACCTACGTTACTTTTTTAGAAATTTAAGAGGCTCTTGATTTATATCTATACCACACTAAAAAAATATATTAAATGTTATTTTTTCCAACTTTTGTAAATGTAAGCTATTTAATTGCACATAATTAATTAAAAAATTAATATATTATATATATTATATATTATACAGTACAATTTTCAAAGGAGGAAGACCTAACCCTTCGGTCCAAACCTAACTTTCGGGTATTATTTTACATCTTCTAAAATTAAAATGTCGAAAATTGTTCTCCTGACTCTACATTTTTTGTTAAAGAAAATTTCAGACTATCATACATTAACAACTATTTTTTTTCTCTCTCACTTTGCCAAAGTATCTGTCGCCGAATCAGCCGGCGCCGAATCGGCGGGCGCCGAACCGGCAGGCGCCGAAACGCCGACGCCGAATCGCTGGCGCCGAATCGCCGGCGCCGAAACGGGCCATCCCCATGATTTAATGATAATAATAATAACTAATTATTTAATAGATAATAATTAATTATTTAATGGATTAATAGTTGCCCAGAAATTTAAATTGTTATCAAGAATAAAATAAAATAAAATTTATATTTAAACAATTGAATATTGTTTAAATATAGTGTGTCGCAATGAAGATAAAGACAGCTCTATATTTCGGCTATCAAAATAAATACAGATTTGAAATTTTGCTAAGTCGTACAGGTTAAAGGTTTACATTTTTTAAAATCTTCTTCTAAAAGTGCCTATCTTCTGGAGATGTTGGCCACCTCATTGACCCATCTTATTCTATTTACGGCAGCTCTAAATAGATCAGTTGACTTTAGACCAGTCCACTTCCTAAGATTGGCCAGCCAGGATATATGTATAATTTAAGGGAAACACCAAATAGCGGTAAAGGTATTTATTGATGGAACCGACACTAGGGTAAATTTTTACCCCGGGAGAACTTTGAACACTGACTGTTACGCGCTTATTTGAGGACTGATCAAGACTGAATTTAAAGGCACTTCTGGCCTGGTTGACGTGATTCTTGAGAATGATTCTAAATGTGTATTCTTTATTAGCGGTGGCACTTAGTATTGGGGTCAGGCCACGCGTTGAGTATATTTACAAATATTGAGAACAAAGAAATATATTCGAACATCAAATTAAATAATGCAATTGCCCGAATTATTGTTTACAATTTAAAATTCGTGAACTAAATTAGAGACCGGTACATGTAATTATATAAAAACAAATTTCTTCATGTCATATACGGGGTGATAAAAATATACTGTTCAACATCGAATATGAATAATGAATGTTTGATATTGGACAATATACGTCTACGTCCAGGGCCTCTCCTGCCCTCAATATTGCCTTGTGGAATCAACTACCTCAATCTTGCCTTGTAAATTCCCAAAAAAAATTTAAGATACTTAACTAGAATTTAAATTTTCATCGCGGACTACTGCGAATCTACAAACAAATACAGAGACACAAACAAAGGGTCCTGACTCCAAATACTAAAAAAAAATAAAAGTGGGAATTTTGTCATGAAATTTGGTATGTGGGGTTAGAATTAGGTTTGGAAGTACTTTATTAAATAACTTTTTGCGATATATCTGTAAAGCGAAGCAAAATTTACCCTGTTTGTGGATTCGCAGTAGGCGGCAATAGTGCAGCCGATATATGAAACAATTGTGCATTTAATGATAGAAGTACATATATAATTTGGTCCACATATACCACACATATAAAGGTTCATATTTAGATATGAGGCTATCTCAGATTTTGCCTTTTACAAAAATGGCGAGCATTCAAATTGGCGACTATACATATGTGACTAATAGCACAATAACTTTTGAACCAGATATCAGATTTCATTCAAATTTGGTGTATAGGTTCTCTTTTTGATGTATAACATTGAGGTTATAAACCAGAAGAATCGGTTTACTAGAAGTTGTGTTTTTCCTGGTTTTTATGTAAAAATATGTTGTTTTTTCTTCAATTCTTTCACCCTGTATGTATTAATTTTTCAAAATGTTAATACCGTCATTGAAAAGAACGTAAAAATATTTTTTAGGAAATATTTTGACTTTTTAGTTATGTTAATTACCATTTAATAAATGCATAACGTATCTTCACATGAACCTATGTGCGTGCATTTAATGGTAAAAGCATATTATTTAGACCACATATACTACACATGTTCAAATTTAGATATGAGACCATTTCAGTTTTTGTTCCTTTTACAAAAATGGCGGGCATTCAAAATTGCGACTATACATATGTGACTAATAGCACGATAACTTTTGAACGAGACGTCAGATTTCAACCAAATTTGGTATATAGGTTCTTTTTTTGATGAGTAAAATTAATGTCTTGAACCGGAAGAATCGGTTTACCAGAAGTTGTGTGTTTACTGTTTTTTTTTTATGTAAAAATATGTTGTTCCTTTTTCAATACTTTCACCCTGTATATATAAATTTTTCAAAAAAGTATTACCGCCATTGAAAAGAGTGTAAAAATATTTTTTAGGAAATATTTTGAACTTTTCAGTTATGTTAATTACCATTTAATAAATGCATAAGGTATGTTCACATGTACCTTAGGGCGGCAGATTTATTATTAATGCCCTTCATTTTTGTAATAGACAAAATGTGAGATGGCCTCATATCTAAATTTAATCTTTGTATGTGTAGTATGTGTGGTCCAAATTAAATGCTTCTACCATTAAATGCACAATAATTCTTATATTATTATTTGCACGAATCTGCCGCACAGAGGTACCTACATGTGAAGATAAGTTATGCATTTATTAATTGGTCTGTATCCCGCGTATGAAAAAAAAGTTGATTAATAGCAAGCTGAAAATTTGTTAATAGCTTAAGGGTGTCTAGTCAGACAAACTTTGATATATGGGAACACTGGAACAGGGGAAGTTTTAATTGTGGAACAGGTTAAAAATTTGGAACGGTCAGACCACGAAAACGGCACATGAATTTTGTCCGACAGAACAGACTTAAGCTCTCCGAATGGAGATTAAACTCTCATGCAAAAATCAGACTGCTATTTATCACCAAACTGACGTTTTAATGAGTGGAACCTGTAGAATATGTCAAATGACAGGAATTATGACAGGTGATAAATAGCAGTCTGATTTTTGCATGAGAGTTTAATCACTGTTTTAGTCCAGAAAGCCACTGGGCATCCGCTAGGAAAAATATTCTAATTCAGACTTTTTGCACAGTCTTATTCAAAAAGGACTCCTTTTAACAAATTTGCATGTTGCCAGGACCAAAAGGTGGTCAAAAATTTTTTAAACGTTTTTTTTTTGTTTTTTTCCTAAAATTATTTTTTTTGCATGGAAAAAACTTTTTTAGGTTTTCTGGATCATTCCAAACAGAAAAGGTCTTTAGTGACTTTTTTCTAAAAATGATAGTTTTTGACATATAAGCGATTAAAAATTGAAAAATTGCGAAATTGGCCATTTTTAACCCTCAAAAACTATGTGAAAAACTGAAAATTTGAATGTTGCCAAGGTAGGTAGATATTCTTTAAACATCTATTGATGAAATCCCGAAGAGTTTGTTGCAATACAATATTCAAAACTCCTATTTTTTTTAATTGCTAATCAAGCGTGCTCGACACTATTTTCCACCGACAGTATGGTGCAAATGAAAGGAATAAATTCGTTATTTCGTAAACCGGCGACTTTAAGGAAAAATCCCGAAACAGGTCGATTTTTATTTTTAAGTTATGATATTGTGGCATATATGGTATACTAGTGACGTCATCCGTCTGGGCGTGATGACGTAATCGATTATTTTTTTAAATGAGAATAGGGATCGTGTGGTAGCTCATTTGAAGGGTTCTTCAATTCTCTGTTCAGTAATGTAAACATTTACATAATTATTTATACAGGGTGTCCTTCTACTTCTTTTTTTGTCAAATAATTTAATTTAATAAAATTTTTTGGACACCCTGTATAAATAATTATGTAAATGTTTTTATTACTGAATAGAGAATTGAAGAACCTTTCAAATGAGCTAGCACAAGACCCCATTCTCATTTAAGCTTTCGTTACTCGTGCCAACTTTTTGTGATCGGATACTCGCGCACGGTGCAGGAGACCGGGTCCAAAAATATGGGTCAGCAGTGTTTTAAAATTATTTTTTTTTGCAAAATTGTGTACGATTAAATTATTTAATGAATATATGATCATATAATTTTGTAGATATGCGTTTGTGTTCACATTATATTACTTTAATCAAAAATTTAATAATTTTCTTTGTTATCCATTTATATGTATATACAAAAACTTTGGAAGTGAAAAAAAAATTGAATATGGTTAAATTTGTTTACTAAGAACTTTAGATCTTAATTCAATACACAAAAAAATTAAAAAGAAAGAGTAATTGTAGTAACAAAAAAAGTTATAAAAATTAATTAACGTTTTTAAAACATGAAATACACAATGGTGTCACATTCATTGGAACAATGGTGTTCCAAACACAGATATTTTGAGCATATTTGGCAGTAAAACTTTCTATTTTTCTTCCAATCACAAACAGCACAGCGATCTGAAGTTCCTGGTGTTACGACTGGTACTTGTTCTGTTGGTAAACCACATATCTCCCTAAACCTCATTCTGATGGTTCTGGGTAAGTTATATATTTATATTTATATATATAAATATAAATAAACTAATCTATAAACATTGAAAATAAGGAAAAGATCTTAAATTACCTTACTAATTAAAAATATCGATGTGTGATCCAAACACAAAAATTGGTGCACAAATACTCGCACACGGTGTACGGGACCGTGTTGCGTAATAACAAAAGGACAGTACTATTTTTTACACTGCGAACTGACTTTACCCACAGTTGATTGACCACTGAAGAGGAATACGAAGTAGCCATTCAAAATCCCCACTACAAGCAGAGTTACAGGAATTTATTTACAGGCCCGGTCTCCCACACCGTGTGCGAGTAACGGAGGGTTAAAAAAATCATCGATTACGTCATCACGTCCAGATGAATGACGTCACTAGTATACCATATATGCCACAATATCATAACTTAAAAATAAAAATCGACCTGTTTCGGGATTCTTCCTTAAAGTCGCTGGTTTACGAAATAACGAATTTATTCCTTTTATTTGCACCATACTGTCCGTGGAAAATAGTGTCGCGCACGCTTGATTAGCAATTAAAAAACAAAGAAGTTTTGAATATTGTATTGCAAAAAACTCTTAGGGATTTCATCAATCCATGTTTAAAGAATATCTACCTACCTTGGCAACATTCAAATTTTCAGTTTTTCACATAGTTTTTGAGGACTAAAAATGGCCGATTTCGCAATTTTTCAATTTTTATTCGCTTATATGTCAAAAACTATCATTTTTAGAGAGAAGTCACTAAAGACCTTTTCTGTTTGGAATGATCCAAAAAACCTAAAAAAACTTTTTTCCATGCAAAAAAAAATAATTGTAGGAAAAAAACAAAAAAAAAACGTTTAAAACATTTTTGACCACCTTTTGGTCCTGGCAACATGCAAATTTGTTAAAAGGAGTCCTTTTTGAGTAAGATTGTGCAAAAAATACGAATTAGAATATTTTCCCTAGCGGATGCGCAGTGGCTTTCTGGACTATTTGGAAAGTTTAAGTCTATTCTGTTGGACAAAATAAATGTGCCGTTTTCGTGGTCTGACCGTTCCAAATTTTTAATCTGTTCCACAATTAAAACTGCCCCTGTTCCAGCGTTCCCATATATCAAAGTTTATTCGAGTAGATACCCTTAAGCTATTAACAAATCTTCAGCTTGCTATTAACCAACTTTTTTTTCATATGCGGGATCTAGACCTATAAATGATAATTAATGTACATAACTAGTTCAAAACAGTTCCTAAGAAATAATTTTACGCTCTTTCTAACGCCGGTGTTACCTTTTTGAAATATTAATATATACAGGGTGAAAAAAATTGAAAAAATAAACAACATATTTTTACAAAAAAATCAGGAAAAACACAACTTTGGTAAACCGATCCTTCCGGTTTAAGAACTCAATCTTATAGATCCAAACAGAGACGTATATACCAAGTTTGGTTGAAATCGGACACTGCGTTCAAAAGTTATCCTGCTATTGGTGACATATATATAGTCGCCATTTTGAATACCGCCTTTTTTTGTTAAAGGCAAAATCTGAGATGGCATCATATCTAAATTTGAACTTTTGTATATGTAGTACATGTGGTCCAAAGTATATGCCTCTACCATTATATGCACACTAATTCTTATAATATTTGCAAGAATCTGCCGCATATAATATGTACATGTGTAGATAAGTTATGCATTTATTACATGGCAATTAACATAACTAAAAAGTTCAACATATTTCCTAAAAAGTACTTTTTCGCTCTTTCCAATGCCGGTATCACCTTTTTGAAAAATTAATATATACAGGGCGAAATAATTTAAAAAACAATATATTTTTACATAAAAAATCAGGAAAAACACAACTTCTGGTAAACAGATACTTCCGGTTCAGAAACTCGGTCCTTCACATCAGAAAAAGAACCCATATACCAAATTTGTTTGGAGTCTCGTTTGGACTCCTCGTTTAAAAGTTATCGTGCTATTAGTCACATATGTATCGTCGCCATTTTAAATGCCCGCCATTTTTGCAAAAGGCAAAATCTGAGATGGACTCATATCTAATTTTAACCTTTATATGTGTAGTATATGTGGTCCAAATATATGCTTCTATCATTAAATGCACAATTCTTATAATATTTGCACGAATCTGCCGCACTAAAATTATTTAAATTTAAATTTCAGTTGAGTATCTTAAAAAATGTAAACCTTCACCTTGTATGACTGTGCAAAACTTCAAATCTGTATTTATTTTGATAGTCGAAATATAGAGCTGTCTTTATCTTAGATGCGACACACTGTATTTAAACAATATTTAATTGTTTAAATATAAATTTTATTTATTGTTAATAAAAATTTAAATTTCTGGGCAATTATAGTTCTATTAAATAATTAATGCGTTTAAAAAAGTCCAGATTTAGCCATACGGCTCAAACTCCCACTAAGGGGAAAATTGGATCATCCCAGGTACCTCCGGTATCAAAGGGATTGAGCTCTGGTGGGACTCTTTCCGTGTTATGAGCTTGTTTCGAGCCCTAGGTGACTTGGTATGCAGATGAATCTCCCAAAAATTTTCGTAAACATCTGGCCGTTGCGAGTAGTACAGCTTTCTGCATGGTCTCATACAAATGTTCATTTAGACCCAGCTTTTTATGTTCTCGAGGAGGTTCTTAGAAATGACTCCAGTTTATTTAAAGAATACCACTCGGACTATCAGTTGCCATATATATTTGTATATGGCAACTAAGTGTCTGAGGAAAATCGTTACTTCTCAAATCTAACTACGATAGCTTATCATCGAATCAAAAATATATTTTTCGTAGATCTATAACCGTTGATTGAATACACATATTCAATCAACGCTATAACTGAGTTTGTCAAATATTCTTGTCTAATAAGTTTTTGCAAGAACCACCCCACTGACTTGTAAGTCGACATTTATTTCAGCAACATTTTAGCGATATTTATTTTATCAACGCTGGCAGAAGATTTGTTCAAAATTCGGTTCGAAATACCAACATGAATGGCAGAAAATAAATGGAAGAAAGAGGAAGATAAACAATAAATTCGGATGGCGGTCTTACTACAATTTAGAGCTTAATAAGCAATGTAATAAATTACTTTTGGAAAGACAACCCACTTACGTGGGAATAGAAGAAAGGAAGCATTAACCAATATGTAATTTTATGACTAACTTTGTTACTAAATACTACTAAAATAAGATCTGGTCAAAGCTCTTTCGTAAAGTTCTTATATATAAACCACCGATAGTACGTTCTTTAACGGTAAAATATTGCAAAACCTCTAAATTTTAGCGAACCGCTTGGATTGACATAAAATTTGGCATACGCATAGCTAACAAGTCAAAGAAAAAAAGTGATATTGTGCCGATATGTGGTTTTTCCCCGGGATGCTTTTCACCCCCCTCTTGGGGATGAAAAAGTATTCGTCCAAAGTAAGTCCGGAAATTTTAAGTAACTTTTGATATATAGAGTTTTTTCACTAAGTCAATACTTTTCGAGTTATTTGCTAGTGAACATGTTCATTTTTTCAACAAAATAACCACGCTTTTAGACGGTTTTTTGCAAATAACTCAAATAGTAAGTACTTTGCCGAAAATCCATTCGTAGCAAAAATATAGCCTGTAAAAAATTTTAAAAAATGGTGTATATATCTCGTTTCTATACCAAGTAGATGCAGAGTTATAGCTAGACTTAGGCAAATATGCAAATTGCATATTTTGCATATAATGCATAAAAAATGCAAAAATGTCAAATTTTGCATATTTTTATAAAAGTGAGCATAAAGTGCCTATAATTTGAAAATTTGTTGTTAACTATATATTTTTATATTCAAACTTACAGATAGCACCAAAATGCCAATATTTAATTTTGTTTTATAATCACTTGGTATTCAAATTTTTGGTGTAGTAACTAATAAAAGACAGCGGCTTATAGTTTTGTCACGTTTTGTCCTGGAGTTAAGGGTTTGTGTTTGCCAGTTTATGTCTCAAGGTAAAAAATTTTATTTTGACGGTCAGTTTCACTTGGTTTCACTTTTGTTGTAAAATTGGAGGCGTAAACAACGTGTATTTCTAATTGTGAATAATTATTGTGCTTTGAAAATGCCGAAAATAAGCAATGTTTCAACTTGGATAAAACCTTACAAAGAGCTATCTATGGATATGAATAAAGTTTATTGCTCATGTTGTGGCAAAACCGTAAGTAGATACGTATTATTTTTTATTTTATTTTAAAAATTTACACGGTGGTACAAACAAACATTTTAAAATTGGAGATTATGTTTAAGGAAATATACCGACACAAGGCTAGTTCGCAATAAATCGATGTATTTTTTCTTTTTCAAGCATTTTTTAAACTCCTTGTGATAAAAAATAGGATAACGATTTAAAATTTAAATCATTCAATAGTCTACTGAAAGATCGCTAAAAATTTTTTCTAAAAAATAGCATAGTTTGCTTTAATTTTGCTAAAAACTAAAACATACCATATATTGGACTTAATTAATTAAGTGCTTTTAATTTATGCTCACAGTATTTTTTCTTTAAATGTAAACAGAAAAGACCAAGAGCATCTTGTAAATATTTAGGGGTTCTTCATTCTTGCACAGTCATTTTTTGACATTTTCAAGATTACTACACCGGTACGTGTTTAAAACGAAGATTGAAACGGTTCATTTTGAGTTTGTTTCTACAATTTTAGATTTTAAAAATGGGTACAACTATAGAATATTTGTATTCTTTTTTAGATTTCATCTGAAAAAAATTTCAAATAGATCAGCATGTCAGAACCGCGAAACATTTAGCTAAAAAGTAAAAACCACATCCGGTGAAAAATATCAACCTTCAATGTCGAAGTGCTTTCAGTCAAGTTCCAAAAAACAAACCGAACAAGAAACTTTTAACGAAGACTGGTGTCGTGCATTAGTATCTTCTAACGCTTCTTCTACCGCTTTCAAAATTATCTAATGAAAACTTTAGCTCTTTTTTAAAAAAATATTGCAAACAAAACATTCCCAGTGAACGAACTCTAAAGAGAAATAATGTCAATTTGTTACACTCCTTTGTTATCCACAACATAAAAGCCGAAATAGGTAATAATTACTTTTACATATGTGTGGACGAGACCGCTGACTCGTCAGGAAGATACATTGTGCACTTATTGATTGGTGTACTTAGCGATGAAACCTTTCCAAAATCGTATTTAATTTCCTGTAAGCAAGTGGAAAAAACCAACGCTCTAACAATATCACTGTTTCTACAAGAAGCATTAGCAAACTTTTTTTCTTCCTGCTGCTGTGCCTAATGATAAATTATTGCTTATTTTATTTGATGCCGCATGAAAGCAGGACAAAATTTAAAAATATTTTATCCAAACTTAATACATGTCACTTGTTTAGCGCATGGAATAAACAGAGTTGCGGAGGAAGTAAGAAAAATATTTTCACTAGTTAACAGTTTAATAGCGAGCGTCAAAAAGGTATTCCTGAAATCACCTGTAAGTAAGAATACAATGTTACGGAGAAATGCTTCCTGCTGTTCCACTGCCACCGCAATTCATTTTAACACGTTGGGAAACATGGTTGGAAGCAGCTAATTCCTATGCTGATCATTTTGTTGATTTAAAAAAAAAATAATTAACCTTTTAACGGATGATAGTTGCCAATCTTTATTGGAAGCTAAGCAAGCCTTCAAAATAACATCCTCCAACAGCAACTGTCATTCATAAAATCAAATTATAGTTTTGTCCAGAAAACTATAACTCAATTAGAATCCTCCAAAGTATCATTGTTAGAGAGTAGGTACACTTTTAATAAAAGAATTTGACTCATTGTGCCAAAACGTTAAAGGTACTATTGGAAAGGAAATTTTCCAAAAATTTAAAGTAACCATGGAAAAAAATAGTGGTTACCAGGTTCTTTCTGACGTGGTTCTTGTACTAGCTGGGACATTTTCCGAACCACTAGAACTTAGAATTAGAACCATCTATTATAGTAAATTTGAAAAATGCCCCAGTTACATCGGTTGATATCGAAAGAAGTTTTTCTATTTACAAATATATGTATTCAGATAGAACCCATAAGTTTTTATTAGAAAATTTTGAACATCATTTGATAATCTATTCTTATCACAATTCAAAATAATATTTATATGTTAAAATAATTGTACATGTTTGTGTTTATAATATTGTAAGTATTTTTGTAAATAAAAAAATATTGTAATTATTTTTTATTACATGCGTATTTTCTAGATAAATATGCATATTTTGCTTAAACTACTGCAAATTTTTGCATAAAATACTGCATATTTATGCGCATATTTCATACTTTTTTATTTGCATATTTTCCTAAGTCTAGTTATAGCTAATTAAAAATAGGTTCATATTCGTCAAATTCCAAATGGAATACTTTAACGTGAAATAACCAAAAATGAAGCACATTCCGGACAAAACTCATTACAACTTTTTTAAAATGCTTCATTTTTGTTTTATAAAAAAAAATTCTAGCATCAGAAGTAAACAAGTTACGCTCACAATAAAGTTAGTCCCTTTTTTTTGGTAAAAAATCGGGAAAATCACCCCCTAATTAGTATCTCAAGTGAACTTAATCGTTACGATTTCACAAGTTTCTTGACTCGTGTATGTATTGTTTATATGGTCTGTAAGTTTCATCGGTTCAAAGTCCTTATTTTTGAAATAGCTGTAGTTGAAAGGGGTTGAACGAGTCACTGATCACGAATATAATATGCAAATTTAGAAACACCAAATCTTAATCAATTAATTTTTGTCTAACAGAAAAACAAACAAATATATGATATTCAGAAAAGAAATGCTGACTTTTTTTGTTTTTCGAGATTTTTGGTATCTCTAACAATTTTTAAGTTATTTTGAAAAAGGCATATTTATCAAAATTAAAATTTTTAAAAATTTTACTTTAAAACCAAATTTTTTTCAAAATCAGCACTTTAAATCGATGAAACTTACAGATGATATCAACACAACATAAGTAAAATAATATGTGGAGCGGTAACGATTAATTTCATTTAAGTTGCTAATTAGGGGGTGGTCTTCCCAACTTTTTTTGCCAAAACAAAAGGGACCAACTTTATTTTGAGCGTAACTTGCTTAAATTTTATGCTAGAAACTTTTTGTAAAAACATAAATAAAGCTTTTTTAAACACTTTAAAAAAGTTATAACGGGTTTTCCCCAAAAAGTGCTTAATTTTTGGATATTTCACTTCGAATATTCTATTTGAAATTTGGTGAATATGAATATATTTTTCATTGGCTATAACTCTGGTTTTACGAGGAACAGAGACCTAAAGCATACACCATTTTTTTTACTTTTTTAAAGGCTATATTTTTGCTAGGAACGTTTTTTTCGACAAAATTCCGGACTTATTTTGGACTTATATTTCTTCACCCCCATGAGGGGGTGAAAGTCACCCCAGGGCAAAAGCACACATCGGCACAATATCACTTTTTTTCTTTGGCATGTAAGCTGTGCGTATGCCAAATTTCATGTCAATCCAAGCGGTTCTTTAAAATTTAGAGCAAAAACCGTGAAAGAATGGACTAACTGTCCAATTCACACTAGTCCTCAAAACACAAACACAATTATTCAAAAATGACAATATATGATAATGATAAACAACTTTTTAATATATGACATAAATGTTATGTTATCTTTAAGAAAATTAATGTTTATCTCCGACAGTTCACAAATGTTCAAAGATTGTTGTATGCTATATGAAGATGCATCCAAAAATATTGAAGGTGGGGTGTGCCTATTGGGATAGCATAAATAAAATTAGTAAAATGTTAAAACTAAATTATATCATGCGTATTTATGTTACCGGCCAAACCCGATTTCAGGACAAACTAGATTGTCCTAGTCATAAGCGCGTTAGGATAAACTAGAATGGCCTAGGCCAATCTAGTTTGTCCTATCGCGCGTAGTCAAAAGTATTTTATCCTGATATAAAAACGCACACTTCAGTCCAAACCAGATTGGCCTAGGCCTGAAGTGTACATTTTTATATCACGATAAACTAGTTTAGCCTAATCTAAACCAATTTAATCTAGTCGAAAGTAATTGATTACAGACTGGTTGCTGATTTAAACGTAAGTTTAGAAGACAATATTAAGAGTTGTAACACTTTTAAGTATTTAGGGTAAATGATAAAGCGAGATTGGACTTGTATGAAAGATATAGAAATTAAAATAGTACGTGGAAAACAAACCACGAAAGCACTCCATGTGTGAGAAACTACAGGCCCTAAGTCTTGTAAACCTCAATATATAATGGAGTGATATGGAAGAACACTCTAACTAAAGAAAACAAAAAAGAATTTTTCAGGGCATAGTGCTGAAGCGGAAGCTACCCTACAAAAGCGGAAGAAAATAATTCGAAATAAAAAACAGTTGAATTGGAGTTTATGCGAAGGTGTCTAAAAATCACCAGGTAGGATAGATTAAGAACAGAGGAAATATGAAACAGAATAGAAGTAGAATGTTCAATTACAAAATAGTTGTGGTAGTAAAAGTAGAGCCCTGAAATGGTAAGGGCATGTACAAAGAATGCCAGAGCACAGGTAGCCGAAAAGATTACTGGACTGGGATCGGCGGGGAGGAAGACAAAGACAAAGACTTGCTGTGAGCTGGAAAACTCACATAGGAAACGCTGTGATAAATAGAGACCTCAGAGATGGCGACTGGGACAATAGAGTGGTGCTATGGAAGACGAAAACGGCAAACTCATAATGGAAAAAAGTCAAGAAGAAGAAAGTAATTCAGCGAACTAGTACGGCTTAATATAAATAATAAATTAAATAAAATACTTTGTTCGGGAAAAAATAAAAAATTTTATTAAAATTATAATTATTCGTAACAAACAAACAATAATATTGAGTTATATTCGCTGTCGGACAGACAGCCTAGGTCAAATTTCTCACCTTTATTACCATCCTTGGATTATCAGCTTTCATTTGGCACTTCATTTGTCATTCTACCTGGTATAATGACGAAGGAATTGAGTTCAAGGACAGACAGACAGACGGACGAACGGACGGACGTGGATAATTCAACGTTTTCACCTTTTTTCAAAATTTGTTAAAAAAATAAAAGAATATATTGGTTTATAGCATGTATACAATATAACATATACATTATATCGATGTATATTTTTTTTGCCATCCCTGTTGGGACGTGATTTGGGAATTCCCCGCATGTAAAAGTCCTTTCATGTTCGCTAAATTACTTTCGACTAGGCCTTACTAGTTTATCCTGAAGTGTGAGTCTTTATTGTATCCGGATCAATTATATTCGTCTAGGCCAAACTAGTTTGACCTGAAGTGTGTGTATTTATATCAGGATAAACTAGTTCGCCTTTGGCCTAGGCCAAACTAGTTTGTCCTGAAATCGGGTTTGGCCGGTAACATATACACAGCTGAATTAATAGCGATAATGGAAGCCCTATAGTATATTACATACCTAGCGGGAAAGTACTCTATTTCAGCCGAGCGGCAAGGTAGTTTACCGAGGTGCGAAGCACCGAGGTAAACTTCAGACGCGAGGCTAGAATGAGTTCCCGCGAAGTTTGTATACTATTTTACTCACAATCGGTTAGTAGTTTATGGATTTCTAATACTCACAATCTACCAATAATAATTTCGTTTCAAATATCTGTATCCATTGTCATTATGTGATAAGATGAATTATTTTAAGTAATTTTAACCTGTGAGATCGTTGCTAGGTAACAAAACAAGTTTGTTGAATCTGACATTTAGGCGATACACGACGCCATTAATTGTACATATAATCAAATTGTGTTTATTTTACAAAAATGTCTGATAGTGAATTTGAATGTACGCCACCAGAACTGCGGGTAGCTGCAGAGAGAGCTACTGAAGGAATAATTCCTGAAAAAAGCAGGGAGAGGTATGAAAACACCTATGAACTATACAGTAAATGGTGCGTGGCTAAAGGTGTGCTAATGTAACTATTAATATTTATAATTCCAAATAGTTTTCTTTTTTTTATTGTTGTTGTTGTTTCTTAATTAAATAAATGTTGAGTGGATTCTATTCTTTCTAAACCATCTTTTAATCAAAAATGACATTGACATTTGCAGGTAGAAAAGTGACAGATGCTAGCCGGGAAAGTACTTTCCCGGCTAGCTGGGAAAGTAAAGTAAGTAATAAGTTGCTTCCTGATTACTTCAAAGGTTAGAAATCCATAAATTACTAACCGAGTGTGAGTAAAAATATTTATCTAATATAAATCATTCAAAGTTTATAGTTTATAGTAACAATAAAAGATCTCAAGTAAAATTAGTGCTATAAATCCTAAATCAAAAGTGAACTACATTGAATTATATATAATAAATAAAATTAAAAAACTTCAGCAATAAGGACTGGAAATGAAATAGTAGATGAATTGGCTAAAAACGTGGTGACACAAGGAGTATTAACACATTATCTTTGTACGTCTAGAGATATTAAATCAGATTTATTCAAAGAGCTTAAGAAAGAATGGAAAGAAAGGCATATTGATGAGAACATAAATAGAGGAAACGATTACAGATCAATCAGAAACCACATAACAGATAAACCTTGGTTTTTTTAAAATGGAGTCGACAAATAATATGACAAGAACCATATACAGAATGAGATTTAATGACTGTCTTACACCATCATATTACACAGTGTGTCCCGAAAAGATTGGTAATAAATTATACCACAGATTCTGGGATCAAAAATAGGTTGACTGAACCTCATTTACCTAGATACAATTAATAGTGCACACAAAAATTTACAGCCCTTTGAAGTTACAAAATGAAAATCGATTTTTTTCCATATATCGAAAACTCTTAGAGATTTTTTATTAAAAATGGACATGTGGCATTCTTATGCTACCAACATTTTAAATAAAAATTAAAGTGAAATTTGTGCACCCCATAAAATTTTATGGAGGTTTTGTTCCCTTAAACCCCCCAAACTTTTGTGTACGTTCCAATTAAATTATTATTGTGACACCATTAGTGAAACACTGTGTTTTTAAAACTTTCTTGCCTCCTAGTATTTTTCAATAAGCCACTGTTTATCAAGATATTTTGAATATTTGTCGAATCCACCACATGGTTAAGTACGATTAAAAGACCTGTTAATAATCTGAAAATTTATTTATAATTTACATTTTCAGGTATATTTTGAAAAAGAAGCCACATCTCGATAAAAGGTATGTATATACACCGTTCTTAGGCGTCAACGCCCTTCGGTAGGGATCTATGGGGGAGTATCACCGAGCCGCAAGCCCTTATCCCTTGCCGTACTGCTCCCTCATAGGTCGATCAGATGCCCGCATATTCAGGTCTAAGCGCCAGATTCATATTTAGAATTTTATACTGACGCGTTAGCCTTTTTGTTTTCCGATGGCCTGGGCTGGGCTTGAACTCTCGTACCTCACGGCGAAGTGAAGTGCGGGTCAGCCGCTAGTCGCACTGAGCTATTCGATCGACTCGATAAAAGGTGACTTATCAAAAAAAGACTAAGAGGCAAAAAAGTTTTAAAAACACTGTATTTAACTAATGGTACCAAAATAATAGTTCAATTGGAACGTACACAAACATTTGGGGGGATTAAAGGAACAAAATCCCCATAAATTTTTTATGTAAATATATTAAAAAATAAGCAGCATCTCGATAAAAACTGGCTTCTCTAAAAAATACTAGGAGGCAAAAAAGTTTTAGAAACGTTGTGATTAACTAATGGTACCACAATAATGAATTAATTGGAACGTACACAAAGGTTTGGGGGGTTTAAGGGAACAAAACCCCCATAAAATTTTTATGGGGTGGACAAAATTCACTATAATTTTGTTTTAAAATGTTCCTGCCATAAGAATGATACATGTCTATTTTCAATAAAAAAATATATAATAGTTTTCGATATATTGAAAAAAATCGATTTTCATTTTGTAAATTCAAAGGGCTGTAACTATTTTTATGAGCACATTTGTACTAAGGTAACTTATGTTTAATCGAACTATTTTTGACCCGAGAATGTGTGGTATAATTTCTGACCAGTCTTGTCGGGACACCCTGTATATTTAAACTTAATCTAGCTGATAGTCCACAATGTATTTGTGATCAGTTAAGTAACCTACAACAAAAAATTTTGACCTGTTCTCTTATTCATAATAACGTTAATATGTTTTTAAATTCACTGTATTCTTTGACCGATGTCCACCATCCCATTAATTTAAACTATTTATTGACATTAGAAAACAATGAGTTGGTTAATCGACTATTGTATAAACATACACTCACCGGCACAAAATTGCGCCACCCAAAATTTTTGATTAACCCGCCATTACACGCGCTATGAGGGAATCCCTCACCATATTTGTTTATAACCAATGAAATTGTGTAAACTAGTACGATAACCTTAAGCACCCAGAAATGCCTTTGGCATGGTTCATGAGAGGGTATGAAAAAGTTATAGAATATTTCAGGCGGTCAGTGTGCTGTGTGATAGTTGAAAGAAGAGACATCCCTCTTCAAGTGAGGGAATTCCTCACTGCGCGTGCAATCACGGTGAAATCACGTTTCTGTTATCTCAAAGAAACTTTTAGGTTTTTATTTAATATTTAGGTAGGTTTAATTAGGTAGGTAAAATATTATTGTTTGGATTAGGTTAGGAACAGTGGCAAAGCGAGGGGGGGTTGGGGGGTTAAAATCCCACCAAGAGCATATAGAAATATATATAAAAGAAGGTAGGAAAATGTAACTTGTCTTTCACAAATAATACAAAAAACTTTCGGTGCCCAAGCAAACCCCCCCTCCCCCAGAGGAAAATTCTAGGTGCGCCACTGGTTAAGAACCCATTTTTAAATTTACCTATTCTAATTGGGAAATAAGCCGCAATTTAACTTGAAAAATTGATTTTATTGACGTTTCGAGTTCCACCTCGGACGTCGTTATCAAAATACAAAATATTAATAGTTAATTACAAAAATGCCACAAAGAAATAGCTTCAGAACAGTTGTTAATTTTAATTTGTATTTTTAGTAAAATGAATTCGCGTAAAGAACGTTAATTTCTTCAGTGGCTTGCTGAAATTGAAAATTACGAAAACTTGCTTTTGATCTATATTATTTTTACTTTTGTTTTGTGAAATTAATTAAAAAATGGTTTACGAGACTTTCTATAATATGTGAGTACAACCCATTTTATATTTATACATGTTGACATTCATTTCTCCTCGAAATAAGTCGAATTTATGTAGGTGAGGGCGACGCTCATACGCGTGCAACCACGTCACAATAGAAGACGCGTGTAACGGAGGGTTAAGTTTGAAAATCTATAACTTTATTATTTGTACTCCGATTTTCCACATTCTTGCATCAGTGTGTAGGTACATGGCAATGTATTGATGTCGTTTGTTATTATTCCGGTATACTCTAGGCTGTGGGTGAAAAAACGTGATATAAATCAGGAATTTTTGAAACCCACCAGGTGTCGTAAAGGACGATGGCAGGAATAACTTCGACTAAAATGTAACCAAAAATTTTGTGCGGTTTTTTATTTATGACGTTTTTCATTTGTTAAATTTGCCATTATTAAAGATTTTTAATTTTGCAGCTTAAGATATTAATTTTAGAGAAAAACTTTTAAATATAAAACTGTAGTAAATTAAAAAACCTACAATTTGAGCTATGACAAGTTTAATTTCGTTTACTGCGTTATTGCAAAACAGCCTGCGAAAATTCCAAAATGGTCGTTTTTGCAATTGCATTATTTATTGTAAAAATAACTTTTATGTATTTTTAAGGTTTTAAAATGAAGATCTTTCAAAACCAAACCTAAAAAAATTGTACGGCCGGTTGGTGAACTTGTTGCTTAGATATTATATTTGTTTATCCCAAGGGGTCAAATGTCGAATGCTATAACTTTTTCAAAAGAAAATTGTAGATAGTTAATCCACGATCCACTCACCTTCTAAAGACTTATGTTTTCATATTCTGATGTAAATAAATGCGTATAACATTTTTCAACCTCTTATTTCGGGTTTGAAAATAAGGGGGCAAATTTCGTTATAAACATTTAGAACCGAAGCCGTCCCTGTACATCCTATGAGTTTCTAACTTGCAGGTTATTATTGCTGAAGACAAAGTAAAGATTCAAAACAAAATACAAATTATCTACGACCAACTGAAGCCGAGATAATTTTTTTTGTTTTCTTAGATCGTAGTGACTTTATTTGTAACAATTGAGAAATTATTTTACAGTCATTGACTAAACAGACTTATATTATCTTAAAATAGAAATTATTTTAACCGAGAATTACATTTAATTATTAAAAATGCTTTTTAAAGTGTACTGGAGATTTATTTTTCGTTACGAATTTGATTTATTGTGACGGTTGCCCTTAGCAACGGTTAGCAACTTATAATGCATTGAATCACGGTTTTTGCTTTAAATTTTAAAGCGCCGCTTGGATTGACATGAAAATTGAAAACAATGTATGTACATTGTTAATCCCAAATTATGATTGACAAAGTTTATACATTGTAAATTATGATTCGGGAGTGCTCCTTGTAACATTTAACATGTCCTGGTTTGTTTATTTCTACTGCATCTTGTTTGTGAATTTAGAGTAGACTCAGCAGAAACAAAGTTCTAGCTAATAAAAAATAGGTTCATATCAGTCAAATTGCAAAGTGAATTATTTCAACATGAAATAACCAAAAACTCATGCACTTTTTGGAGAAAAATCATTACAACCTTTTAAAGTGTTTAAAAAAAATATGTATATCTGTTTTTTTTAAAAGTTAGTCTCGTTTTTTTTTTGTCAAAAAACTCCACAAATTTCCGTAAATTAGCATCCTAGTTTATAACCGGGAAAATTTACTTTCACGCACGCCGTGCGGCAAAGTGCAACTTTCGAAAAGGAAATGCGTGCGTGAAAGTGGCTCTTTTAGCATGACCTTAGAAAAATATTGTTTTTAGCTTAAATTCAATATTAGAGCTGCCACCCACCTGCCTTAGTAGTTTAAACATTTAATTTAAGCGAAACGCAATGTTTATTTTTCAAACTTTGTTTAACATTTTGCTTCTGTTTTCTGACAGCAATAACATATTTTGCATTAAATAAATTACATACATTCTTCTTTTGTCTCAATTAATTTAATCCCTGTATAAATAACTATTATGTTTATTCCGATAGGTGTGGTGTGGAATTTAATTAAAAAATGAATATAATAAAACAAACGGTAATTTTATTGTTGTAACGAAAATGTGTTTCGTTAGGTCTCTCGGAGAGGGTCGAGTCGGTGTGTGTGTCAACCGTTCACGTGTTGTGTAGTAACTAAAGAAAACAACCACAAACGATGATAATGTTTGTGTTCCTTTCCCCTTGACCAGATGAGCAAATAAATCACTAAGTCTGGCGTCTACTTTTACAGTTTTAAGAAAAACAATTTCGAATGCATAGCGAGCTGTTGACACAATAACTGTCTGATAAAGTACTCAGTTAATGAGGGTGCAGCCTGTTGCACCGACAGACGAAAAACAGATGTGACAGGGCACAGACATGTCTCTCAACATTTTGTATTTGAATGACTAACGCTGTTTCGTTTTTGAGAAAACATATTAAAATTAAAATAAGCAAAAATAGTAATTAAAGCGTATCGCTATATATTAATGTTTATATTAGTAAATAGAGAATTAAATTACTTTTCGGATGAGCTATCACACAACCCCTATTCTCATTTAAAAAAATAATTGATTACGTCATCACTTCCAGATGCATGACGTCACTAGAATGATATATATACCAAAAATTATAATTTAAAAATAAAATCGACCTGTTTCGGGATTTATCTTCAAAATCGACCATTCTCGAGAAAATGAATGTATACCAACTCAAACGTCCTCATTTTCAGAGGCGGCTTTACCTATTGTGCAGGGTGTGCGGTGAACACGGGCGCCGGGATGATGGGGGCGCCGAGCGCCAAAAAACGGGTCCTTTACTTTGTTTCAACACAAAATATGCTTTAAAACGAATAATGAAAAATTACATTGGCAATTAAGCGCGATTTATAGATTGCCGCCCGCCTAAAACGCACAGCTCATTTATTAGAAATTGTCAATTTCTTTTCAATTGTTCAAGAAATTTTTGTTTTTTTCTGCGTTAACAGCACACTGGCAAATACTTGCTAAAGAAATGATAACTGTAAGTCTAAAATCACTCTCAAATACTTGATGGGAGAGCAGAGTTGAAGCAGTAAAAGCTCTCCGTTTTAATCTGCGGAAAGTATATGATGCCTTGTTTATCATATATTCTGATTATGCCAAAGATGCAGAGTCAAGAAATATGGCAAATTCAATATTGTAAACGACTGTAAGATAGTACACACGTCTAACTAGGTCAAAACGGCAAACAATATCAAAAAAATTGATAGTGTGTAAAAAATGTTTTATTATCAGCTAAGTACTTTCAACACATAACGTGCCATCATCAGAGCTTCGTCCTGTTATAAAAGGTTCATAGAAGAGCAATTGCTAAACGACACAATAAAAAACATAGATTATGTGCGAAAGCCACAGATATCGGGTATAACAACCCCATAAAATAAATAAATTGACATCTAATTTCTTTTTTATTTTAATAACTACTCCTCCTCACCTGTTCACGTGGGCTCAAAATGGATTGACTCAGCTATGTTTTCTTTTTAAAATAAAAAAGAAATTAGATGTGAGTTTATTCATTTAGGGGGGTGTTATACCCGATATCTGTGGCTCTTACCCAGAATCTATGTTTTTTATTGTGTCGTTTAGCAATTGCTCTTCTATGAAAGTTTTATAAGAGGACGAAGCTCTGATGATGGCACGTTATGTGTTGAAAGTACTAATAATAAAACATTTTTTACACACTATTAATTTTTTTGAGAACATACACTTGTTTGCCGTTTTGACCCAAAATTTAATATTGGTAAAAATTAAGTCATTTAAATTTATCTGCACTTTGCTTATTTGGTTTGAAATTTTAAGCAAGATAAATGTAGTTAGCAAGGCTCTTCAAAAGTCAGATGTCGTATTGTCAGAAGCCGTAAAAATGATGGATCATGCAACAATAAATTTGTCTGAATTACGCAGTGAGTATGCTTTTGTGGAGTTCATTAATACTGCGAAAACTGTAGCAGAAGGAGTCGAGGCAATAGCAGAATTTTTCACACCTGCCCTCTCTCGTGCTCTTTTGTCAAATTTTGTCTATTCGAAACCTGTCAAAATTCCTCAACCAATTTTCAACCTTACCTGCCTACCTCAGGGATAAAAAAGTTCATTTTTAATTAAATATTTTAAACAGATTTTGGGTAGGTTGTTCCGACGCTGTGAATACCTATTGGCTCCTGGCATCATTTAATATTACACTATTTGAATCTGGATTTTTGTTTACGTTATAAGCGTACCTAATACCCTCTAATACCCTATGTACTAGTACTAGATAGGTAGATATAGTCAGTTCACTATACTCAGACAAAACTGGCTAGTGATTTTAGTACGTAATTTTTTTGTTTTTGGCCAATTTTGCCAAAATTGGCAAAATTGCTAATTATTTGGTAATTATTAACTATATAGTAATTATTTTTTTTGCCAATTTTACCAAATTGGCAAAATTACTTACTAAAATCACTAGAAAGTTGTGTCTGAGTTTAGCGAACCGACTATACCTATTCGACAATTCCATTTTGAATGCGCGTCTACCAAAATGCGCCAGGCATAGGCTGCACACGGGCGCTACATGGGCTAGAGCCGCCTCTGCTCATTGTATATTAAATAAAATTAAATGTCGAAGTAGTTTTCAATCCTAATAGTAAATTATTAATATTGAAAATATTAAAAATATTACTAAAAGGTTTTTAAATTGAAAACTTATTGGTACACTTTCCTGGTGACACCTCCAAGACTTCTACAATTTGCAAGTCAAATGGATGCTCCAGTGAAGACGAGAGGGAAGGAGTTCTACACTATGCAATTCACATCCCCCGTCTGCAGCTGGTAAAGTTCCAACGGAAAATTAAATGTATTCGAATTGAATCGAACAGAATATAGGTAATCGAGTCTATAAGAAATATTCACTACTGTCGGCACTCCGCAAGTGCCACGTTAAAAAGAAGATCTTAAAAACCTTAAAAATAACTGAAGACCTTAAACAGAATCTGAATTGATGCATTACTGGTAAACTTTGTATTATAAATAATTACATATAACATATCAATTGCTCTCATGAATAGGGGATACTACCAAAAGTGGCAGTATTGAAATTAATATTATTAGACGAATCAGTATTTGTACTAGTTTTAAAAATAATAATTTCGTTACGACTCTTTTCAATCTGTATTGCTATGTAAATTATTAATAAATCATTCTTCTTCAACCTGTTTTCATCCACTCCCCCGGACAAAGGCCTCCCCATGAGTACTCCAGTCTTCTCTATTTTGTGCTATTTGTTGCCAATTTCTCCCCACTATTTGATTTGATGTCGTCTAGCCATCGTTTTTGCTGTCTTCCTCCACTAGTAATTCGCGTGGTCTCCAATGTACAATGTTTCTCGTCCACCCGTCGTTGTTTTGCCGTGCCACGTGTCCTACCCAGTTCCAGTTCATTTGCGCAATTCTTCCAATTACATCTTCCACCTCCATCCTACTTCACAAGTCCTTGTTTCGTATATATTATCTCAGAGATACTCCAAACATAGCCCATTCGATAGCCCTTTGTGTAGAACTAAATCATTAAAATATAACAAACATAATTTTTACAACAAAGCATATTTATATTTCGTGGATCATCAGAACAGGATCAAATTAAAGTACCTTATGCATTTATTGTACTAAAGGGAGGCAACTCTAGGAATAACTAAAACAATTAAAAATGTCTAGACTACAACAGAGTTATAGAAGAGACATATGTTAACCAGAGAATATTATCGGTGAAAATGAAACTGATGGACGAAGAAATATGACAATAATAACAGCCTACGGAGTAAATGAAGATGCAAGAAAGGAAGAGAAAGATAAATTTTTCGAGGAGCTCCAAATGCAAATTGATAATGGGGAAGAAAACATAATTGTAATGGGAGATCTAAACGGTAGAGTCGGAAACAACAACAGCGGAATAGAGGAGTGCATGGGAAAAGAAGGAGAAGAAATACTAAACAGAAATGGTGAAAGAATAATAGAAATATGTATGGAGAACAAACTAGTTATAACAAATATAAAGTTTAAACATAAAGAAGTACACAAATACACGAGAGTACAAGACAGCAGAAACGAAAAATCAATAATAGATTACTTTTTGGTAAGCAGCTACAAATGGAAAAAGTACAGGATACGAAAGTGAAAAGAGGCTCAGAGATTGGCAGTGACCACCATCTAGTAATATTGAGAATTAGAACAACAGGAGAAAAAGAAGAAAAGAGAAGAAAGGTAGTAAACGAGAAAATAAAAAGTTACAAATTAAAAGAGGAAAGATATAAGAAGAAATTCCAAGAAAAATTAGATAATACTATGAAAGCTAGGGCAAAAAATACAAATATAGAAGAAAAATGGGAATATCTAAAAACCAGCATAATCCAAGCAGCTGAGGAAACTTGTGGGAAAGCAAAAATAGCAAATACTAACATGAGGAGAACGGAATGGTGGACGGAAGAAATACGAGAGAAAATAAAGATAAAAAAAATGGAAGAGATACCTAAGTACAAAACACCCGGAAGATTACGAGGCATATAAAGAAAAAAGGAAAGAGGTTAAAATAGCCGTGAAAGCAGGAAAGGAAATGTCATGGGAGAGATTTGGACAAAAAATGACAAAGAATTATAGGGAAAACCAAAAACTCTTCTACGGCGCATTAAAACAACTCAGACAAAAGAAAGAGCACACGATGCCGAATATAAAAGACAAGAATGGAAACGTACTAACAGAAGAGAAACAAATAATGGAAAGATGGAGAGAACATTTCAAAGAGCTAACTCATGCAGACACGGACAACATAGGGAAGATACAAGAAAGGAATGAAGAACAAGTGGAATCCATAACAAGAGAGGGATTAGAGAAAGCAATAGAAAGAGTAAAATTGGGCAAAGCACCAGGCAAGGATCATATCACCTCGGAAATGATAAAATTCATGGGGACAGAGGGAATGGATAGCATGAAAGAACTAATGAATGATATCATAAATAGAGCAGAATTACCAAAGGACTGGAAGTAAAACATTATACTACCAATACACAAAAAAGGAGACAAGAGAAACTGTAATAATTACCGAGGTATCACCATATCAAGTATCCCTGGGAAGGTATTCGCAAGAATAATAGAGACAAGAATAAAAACCTAAATAGAAACAACTATGGAAGAAAAACAGTGCGGATTCAGGAAGGACAGAAGCACGCAAGACCTAATATTCACATTAAGAGAAGTAAGTGAGAAGGTAATCAAGAGGAATAGAGAGATACATATGTGCTTCATTGACCTGGAAAAGGCGTTTGACAGAATCCGAAGAAAGGACGTATGGAAAACACTAAAAGGAAGGGGAGTCGACAGACACATAATAGAAGTAATAAAGGATATGTACAAAAATAATACAAATAAAATAAGAGCCAATAACGAGGAATCCAGAGAATTTACTACAAGTCAAGGCGTCAAACAGGGATGCGTGCTGAGTCCACTGCTATTTTCAGTGGTAGTGGATGAAGCGATAAAGAAAGCCAAGTGAAGAATGAGAAAACTAACATTAGGATACTGGCAAATGAAACGGACTAACCTATCAGAGCTACTATTCGTAGACGACATGGTACTGATAGCAGAAAGCAGAGAAGACCTACAGAAAAATCTTGAAATCCTAGAAAAAGAACTATCAAACATAAATATGAAAATTAATTCAGAGAAAACAAAAACAATGATAATTTCAAATACGAGGAAGACACACGCAATAGAATTAGACGGGAAACAACCGGAGCAAGTGGAATATTTTAAATACCTAGGAGTAATAATCGAAGCAAATGGTAAACAAGACATGGAAATAAACGAGAGAATGGGACGAACAGGAAGCTTATTTAACGCTATGAAAACAACATTTTTGGGGAAAAAAGAGATACCGGAGAAAGTAAAAACGGCAGTCGTTAAATCAGTAGTTAGACCAACAATCATGTATAGCAGCGAGACATGGACATTGACGGGGAGACAAAAATCCAGAGTCAATGCTATGGAAATGAGGTTCCTGAGGAAAATAGCACACAGAAAGAGGACAGACAAAATACGAAACGAAACAATTAGACAAAACCTAAAACTGGAACCAATTAATGAAAAAATAGTGGAGGGACAACTTAGATGGTTCGAGCACGTGTGTAGAATGTCGAACGAGAGGCTTACAAAACGAGTGTTCGAAACGAGAGTGCAGGGGAAAAACAAAAGAGGAAGACCAAGAGTTATGTGGGTAGATGTAATCAGGAAAGAAGTCGAGAAGAAGGGATTGACATTGGAAAGTGCAAGAAACCTAACGCAAGATCGGAAAGCATGGAGACTACAATGCCAAACTCAACTCCACCAGCCTTACACCTAAAGGTAGAAAGGCTTAGGACTAAGTAAGTAAGTAAAAATATCTAAAGGAAAACACAATAAAAGTAAAAGTGGAAAATGAACTAGCTAACCCAATAGTAGCTGCCAATATGATAAGACAGGGGGATTCCTCTATTCATCAATCCGATCATGGATGAAATTTAAAAAAAGTAAAAATTAAAAAAGGATACTAAATGGGAGAAAAACAACTTAATAACCAAATAATCTGCTACGCAGACAATACAATACTAATCTCTTACATCACATTATTTTTCTACGGATAGCTCGAAACAGAAGTGGACGATCAACTGAGTAGAGCAAACAGAGCCGCAGGTTACCTAAATGAAACAATATGGAGAAATAATAATATCGGAAAAGAAATGAAAGGCAAAATTTCCAAAACAGTCATTAGACCAATAATGACATTCGCGGCAGAAACACGACCTGATACAGAGAGGACAAAAAGGATGATATAAACACCAGAGATGAAAATCATTGAAAAAATCGATGGTAACATTAATAACTAGGTAAGAAACAGAAGAGTAGAATGAAATGGCCACATAATCCGAATGAAAACAAATAGAATAGTAAGGACGGCGAGAAACGATTCCCCAATAGGAACATGAACAGTGGAAACGCCATGAAAACGATGGAACGACAACTTAATGGAGACACGTTAAAAAACAGACAGAGTTATGTCTGCACAAAACGAAGACGAAGAAGAAGAGGACGTATTGGTGTGTGTAGATAACATTTTTGGATACACTTCTACTAAGCTTAAACCTATTTCACTTTATAATAGAGTTTGAGCACACATAGATTAAAATTTCCAAGCGAAAATGATTTGATTCCGCAATAAAATGATAATGACTACATCCCCATTTTAACACCAATTTATAATCAGAATATGTAACGAAACATAAAGTAATCTAATTTGAGTAGCTCAGTTTCTCCATTTAAGCAACCCCATCTAAACCAAGCATCGCAAGACCCTCCTCTATCAAAATATAATCGCAGAAAGGGGGCAATAATTCACTCTAATGATCCTAACAACGTTTAAAGCCGTTAACACTTGGAAATTGCTGAAATAAATGTCGATTTTCTAGTCAGTGGGGTGATTCGTTGTAAAAATTTAAGACAAAAATATTTGACACACTTGGATATAGATATAAGTAAAATATATTTTTGATTCTATGCTAAGATACCGTATTTAGACCAGGAAAGTATAGATTTTCTTAAGACGCTCTATTGATAAATTTGTTGACAACAATGTGTCATAAACAATATATACACAAGATTAAACGTCTTTTTTTTACTTGTAAACAATATATAAAAAATGTAAGATCGCTATTTTGATTATTATAAGTAATAAAGTTAGATTTCTGTAAAAATTTTATCCAAGTGTTGCTACACCCCTGGTTGAAAAATAATTTCTACCTTCATAAAACTATTAAGTAACTTTTACCCAAGAAATCTCGTGTAGAAACCATTCAAAAATTGAAAACTACCAAAGATAAATTTGAAATTCCTCACCCGTCAACCCCTGGTAGAAATTGCAATAATTATATTTTTAAAGCAATCAGTATCAATTGAGGTTCCAGCGTGGTACAGACACCGCCATTATTAGTTTAGAGTTAAAACTCTCGCGTATTTTTGTTAATAACTATCAAGTTAGAATTCGTCCAGTCAGGACGTCTCTTATTATTTTATAGTTCTCTCTTGCTTATTTGTGTTAAAGTGAGAAGTCAGAATCCACCCAAAGTGGACGCTGCCTGGGTTTATTAGTTTTAGAGTTACAAATCTTGTATATTTTATATATATGTAGTTATTGTGTGTCTCGCTTATTGTTTAAAAGCTGTACGCTACGCAAATGCTTATTATTAATTAAGTTGATTAAAATCAGTTGATTAGTACCTACTAAAGAAAACATCCTTAGTGCATGTCATAGTTGGTGACCTTTAAACTGTAAAAGTTTTATTGTGTTTGTGTTATTGTTTATTTGGGTTTATATGACTGCTGACACTAAATCCATTCGCCAATTCGACACTCCCATCGAACAAGGTTGTAACCCAAGTTACATCTTTTTTCAGATTTCAACACAGGCGAATTCAGCAAAAAATTGCGCACACGGCAATATAAACGACATAGTTTAATCCTCAATAGTTGGGCTAATAATCCATTGAAAAAAGTTGTATTTTAACTTACGTGTGCCATTCTAGCGTGCAAAAGGCAGTAACACTGGATACTCCCTATTTTAAATATTTACTTTCTTTATAGTTTTCTTTATAGTTTATTTTATTAACATGGTTTTTAAATGAGTTACAACTTTGTTGCACGTATGTATAATTTATAAAGTATTCAAACATATGGTGCATCTCGTAAGTAAATTTATCGAAATAATAGTAAAAAAGGATAAACGGACATTTTTCTTTCCTTTTTGATAGTTGCGGTGGACAAAATAAGTATAGAATAGTGTTTGCTACGTACTTTTTGGAGTCAAAAGTATAATATTAACATTAGACATGTATTTTTTGAAATAGCACATTCACAAAACGACGGTGATTCAATGTATGCCCTTATAGAAAAACCGAAAAATATTAAGTCGTATATGCTCCACAACTATGGATAACCATGATACGATATGCCAAAGCATCACAGGCAAGCCAAAATCCGTAACTGAAATAAATCAGAAGCAGATTCTAAATTTTAACCTATTTAAGGACACACATGTTAATTTTGAAGTACACATTATTAGTAAAAGAATAAAGTAATAAAGTAAAATGGTTTAAAATTAAATATTTACAAATAAGCAAAAAGAATGCGAAAAATTTGAGATATTCTATAGCATTTTTTTTCATAGTTATAGAATATTAATGTTATTATAAAATTTATAATTTCCAATTAAAATTGTGTAAACTGTGAGTTGATATTTTATTTAAATATACCATAAAAACTAATTTCCTCCTAGCTATATTGCAAATAACTCAGACTACAACCTTGTAATAGTTAAACGGGAAAAATAATTAACACGGAGAGTGTTAAACAGTTGTTAGGCGAGTTATAACCTTATTCTACGGATACTCATGTTTAATCTCAAGGTTGTATCTCAATTAAACTGAAGATTTTCAATAGCTAATAAAATTACAAAGCATACATCTCACAGTAATCCCTTATTATGTTATAAATATCATATCACATTAGTGTAAAAGAGTCTAATCATTTTGCTACAAATTTTTAAAAATTCCTCTTTTCGTTTTTTACTTCTCCTGTAAAATCGCTAAAAATGAGTTACAACCTTGTTCGATGGGGGTGCGGAATTTTACTATTTTTTATTTTATCAGCCATTTTTTCGTATCTTATCCTTTCACCACTCTTTCCTCCACGAACCGCTGTGAATGGCCTTCTTCAACTAAATAGATAATTCTTATACGGTCCAACTCAGAAATTAAAGTAAGATTCATTTTTAATCACGTTTTCAAAAATTTCACCAGAATAAATTTTTCAAATGTTTACACCTTGGCAAAACCAAGTCAATTAAATGGGTAATCAAATAAAATAAGAAATCAAAAATGGTATATTTTTTATAAAAAGGCCCATTAAATATGTGCTGAAGATACGGATTTATAAAAGCGTAAACATCGTAAATACGAGAGGTGATGCATGACTTTTGAAACTATGTGTATTATAATACATGCAATAAACTAATACTTAGTTATTATTTGCTAATTTATTTCAAATTTATCTTATTGGGTTCATGTTTTAATGAAATTAGCGAGATTATTTCATTCGTAGGAGATTATGACCAATAGAAAGCTACATAAATCTAAATTAAATCGATAATTTTTGATAATTTCTCGTCGTCAAATATATTATGTCAGATGCCCTTCGTTGATAGGAAAAAATACATTCAGTGACATTAATGACAATTAATGTTTTAAAAATTATAAAAGTGATTACTTTCAACCGTCAAATTAATATTTATAACAACTGTGTGTTTAATTGTACTAATTTGTACTTACATAAATAAATTAAAATAAAATTTTGGTGTTGAACACTTTTATTCATGAAATAGTCGCAACAAATTGCACTCGATATCTAAAATTAATATAGAATTTTAGAGCTCTTGTGCAATTACTACTGATAATTCGATGAAATAAAATTATTTTGACACAATATTTAAAAGTCAGATCAGTAGACAATTACAATGGTTTTGAATCGACGTCATGGAAACCAATATCGTCGTCGTGGTAACCCATTATATTGAAAGTTTGGTTTTGACAACCTTGTCAAAGAAATAGATTGTGTATTTTCACTTCTCAATAAAAATTGATATAACTCAATTTTTTGTGGCTTTTTTCCCAACGTACGACCCTAGAAAAAATATTGTTCCTAACTCATGCGGAAAGTGTCCTCCTCCCAGCACTCTACTGCTTGCCCAAACTCCGCTATCGCGTCGTTCGGGTCAACGGCAGTCTCGTGCGTGAAAGTATCACTTTCCTCACTAGTTAGGAAATAGTATATTGTGCAACAAGTGCAGAAAGGTACTAATTTCTCACGAGTTTGAAAAGTTGCGGTACGAGCGCAAGCGAGTGCCGCAATTCAAACGAGTGAGAAATTACCTTTCTGCACGTGTTTCACACTATACTTTTTCTACAAGCACAGTTTTTCCTAAAAATAAAAATCACAATTTCCAAACGACGATTAATTATAATAGGTACCTACTAATTACAGTCGGAAAAATGAAAGAATACCCATGAACGAACATATAAAACACGCTGTATTTTCCTGTCACCGTATCATAAAGAAAATTGTCCAGTGCAAGTACATGTAACAATAATTATTACATGTACTTGCACTGGAAAATTTTCGTTGTGACTCGGTGACAGGAAAATACAGCGTGTTTTATATGTTCGTTCATGGGTATTCTTTCATTTTTCCTACTGTACCTATAATTTATTAATAAAAAATTATAATTAAATTATTAATACTATAAAAGGTATTTAATTAATACCTACTAATCAATTTAAATTCCTTATACCTAAATAAATTGCACAGAAATCAGTTAAAAAATTAATGCACTGCCTTAATTTGTTTAAATTTAAACAATTATTACACATTATTGACATTATATTTATGCAGTCACGGATTTACACAAAACCTACTTCATTCGACGTCTCTTGCACGGGTTGCTAAATCCTTATTGGTTATTTGATAATTATAAAATGTTTAATAAGAATAAGATTGTAAAGTAAAACAGTTGTAACATCCATAATTTAGTTTCTATGCTATAGTTAAATATAATAATTGTCTTATAGGTTACATATTTGTCTAAAGTTTAACCACGGATGTAAACAGAATATAACGTTACTCAGAATGCGGTAGTCCACGGATGTAAACAGAATATAACGTTACTCAGAATGAGGTAGTCAACTGTGAAGAAAAGAACTTTGCGGCACAGAAACGTCACTTTGCGGCACAGAAACGTCACTTTTCTGCACACTAATGTCAAATATCTTATACTGTGAGAAAATATCAAGTTTGCTAACATAAAACCGTGCAGAAAAGTGCACTTTGAATAGTGGTTGTAGAAAAATAACTATTCTTTATCAATTAAGCATATTTTCCTGTTATCGGACAACAGTAAAATGTATTTCGAATTAAATAAATTATCTACATTCTTCTATTTGTGTCAAATAATTCAATTCAAAAATTTTTTTTTGGTCACCCTGTATAAATAATTATATTAATGCATATATCATTGAATAGAGCATTGAATAACCTTTCGAATGTGATATCAGACGACCTCTATTCTCATTTAAAAAAAAATCATCAATTACGTCATCACACCCAGATGGATGACGTCACTAGTATAATATATATGCCAAAAAATTATAATTTAAAAATAAAAATCGACCTCTTCCGGAATTTATCTCCAGAGTAGCCCATTCTTGAAAAAATTAGTTTATTTCATTTTAATATACAGGGTGTCCCCGAAGGTAGTGCGTTCCTGTAACTTTAAGGTATGGATATAATACACAATGTAGAACAAAAAAGTCCTATAACATTGTTTTCTAAAGTTTACCGTTTCCAAAAAAATTACATTGTTCGCCATATAAGCGAACTTTTATTTTCATAAAATTAACTAATTTGGCATCACTGTGCAAGAACTGTTTGTGATTTAGTTTATTGACACCACAAATGTAGGTCAGACAGGTGCACCTGCAAAATAATTGTACCACCCCTTGTTTGAAAATGCAACAAAACAAGAATTTGTTTGTTTGTTTAGGATGAAGACAGGGTTTAATGTAAATATTTATGACTAAAATGCTGGAAATATTTCTGAATTGTGATTGTCTATGTTTAGATTTTTGTATACATATTTGTCAGATTTCAATTTGCACACCAAAATGTATTTTGGTTTTTTAGCCAAACGGTTGCATTTAGAAAAAAATGTTATAAGACTCTTTTGCTCTACATGGTGCCTTCTACCTATACCTTTAAGGAACGCACTATTTTCGGGGACACCCTGTATAATAGGTACTAGTGATTATACTCATTAATTTTAGGTTGAACTTTCAAACTTTCAACACAATTTTTATTTTATAGTTTTAAAATAATAAGCCTCTTACATACATCAAAACCAAGTAAATAAGTATAAATAAAGTTACACACCTAATATAAAGCTTTTAATTATTTTCTTAATAAAGTAACCAATTTTTTTCAGTTTAGCGAAATTTAATTACTGAAAAAGTATAGTAAATATTACGTATTTTGGATCGTCAGCAATAGACGGAACAGTCCATTTATTATTAGGTACTCCCGTTAACCCTTATCCGGGCAACACGTTTTACTTACGTAACCGGGCAACTCGGGTCCGTTGGGCCCACCATTGTTCTTGAGTGTACATACTATTATTCAAATTTACCCATATATTTCTGATATTCTTTTTTAATTTTTTATTAAAGGTAAATTTAAATTATCTAGATTAAGTATGCTACTAGATGTAGGTAGTGACCACAGCCTAGTATTATGTAAAATTAGAAACACCATGAAATGCTTCAAACCTAAGAGAGTGGCACCAACACAAGCAAAAATCAAAGTCGAAGGACTAAGTACGGAATCCACGGAGTACTTATATAGAAAAAAAATATCAGAGAAGATTGCTGATAATGAAATACTAGAAAACGATAACATCGAGGAAAGCTGGGAAAAACTCAAAAGTAACATAATTGACGCAGCAACAGAATCACTTGGAGAGAGGAAAGTAACGAATACCAATATATCAAAAAAGAAAACCCCATGGTTTCGAGAGGAAGTGAAGATAAAATGTGAAGAAAAGAAGAAAGCCTTTTTACAATACAGAACACAACAAACACAACAGGCATACAACCACTATAAAAGAATTAGAAACGAAACAAACACTCTAGTCAGACAAATAAAAGGAGAACACTGGGAGAGTTTCTCAAAACAGATGGAACACGACTTGTACGGAACACAAAAGGAAATATGGAGAATGATCAGAGGACAAAGAAAAGATATGAACGAACTAATAAAAACGCAACACATTCAGAATGAAACTTGGGCAGACTATTTTCGATTTTTTTTGCTAAAGATAACGATAACGAACCACCAACACCTGAAGTGACAACAAACGAAGAAACAAATATTGAAGAAGCAGAGATAACGGAAGCATTAAGGAAATTAAAAAATAGAAAATCACCAGGAGAGGACAGAATATCGAATGAACTCCTAAAGTATGGAGGACAAGACCTGACCAAACAATTATTAAAACTAATCCAAACAATAATAGAACAAAACAGAATACCACAAGAATGGGGATCAAGCATCCTAATACCTCTCGTCAAAAAGGGAAAAAAATCGGACCCGGAGAATTACAGATAAATTAATTTATTAAACACAACACTAAAATTAACGACCAAAGTGATAACAAACAAACTGAATAAAATTATGACATTAGCAGAAGAACAACAAGGTTTGAGGTCGGGAAGATCATGCACCGACGCTATATTTATAATGAGGCAGATTCAAGCAAAATCGTTAGAATACAACAAACCGGCATACTTATGTTTCGTGGACCTTAAGAAGGCATTCAACAGGGTCAAATTAAAGGACGTTATCCATTTATTGTACGCAAGAGAGGTACCTCTAGGAATAATTAAAACGATCGAAAATATCTACCAGAACAACACAATAAAAGTAAAAGTAGATGATGAACTAACTGACACAATTGAAGCTGGCAATGGGATAAGACAGGGAGATTCCCTGACTCCTCTGTTGTTCAACCTGATCATGAACGAAATAATAAAAAAAGTAAGAACAAAAAAGGATACCAAATGGGAGAAAAACAACTTAAAATAATCTGCTATGCAGACGACGCAATACTAATCTCTCAAAGTGAAGATGATCTACAACGTATGCTGCACGAATTTAATATAACCGCTAGAAAATTTAACATGTTAATTTCCCCAAAAAAGACTAAATGCATGGTTATAACAGCAGATCTAATAAGGTGTAAATTAGAGCTGGAGGGTCAAATAATAGAACAAGTCATGGAGTTTAAATATCTAGGCATCACACTATGCAGCTACGGAAAGCTCGAAACAGAAGTGGAAGATCAGGTGAATAAAGCAAACGGAGCCGCAGGTTGCCTGAATTAAACAATATGGAGAAATAAAACATCGGAAAAGAAGTGAAAGGCAGAATTTACAAAACAGTCATCAGACCAATAATGACATACGCGGCAGAAACACGACCTGATACAGAAAGGACAAAAAGAATGCTAGGGAGAGCAGAGATGAAACATTGCGAACAATCGATGGTAAGACCATGTGGGATAGAGCTAGAAGTGCAGATATACGAAGGAGATGCAAGGTGGACAACATTAATAACTGGGTGAAAAGCAGAAGAGTAGAATGGAACGACCACATAAGCCGAATGACAACAAAGAGAGTAGTAAGGACGGCGAGAGACGGTTCCCCAATAGGAAGACGATCAGTGGGAAGACCACGAAAAAATGGAATGACAACTTACTGGAGGAACATTGAAAAACAGACAGAGTAATGTCTATATAAAAAGAAGAAGAAGAAGAAGTATGCTACTATAATATACGGTCTACCTCGAGGGTGAGATCTACCTGAAGGATTTGCAAAAAATAATGAAATGCAAGAAAACTTTTGTAGAAAAAATATTTATTCACAAGTAATAAACATTTGGAAGGTTATGTTTTTTCCTGATAAATAGTATTTCTGAAAGTTTTTGTTGACTTGCTTCCACACATCGCATATTGCTGCTAATTTGTCGCTCCTTCTTCGTTCAGACCTCGTGTCCTTATCATCAAATCGAACAAATCTTAGAAAATTCTTGAATCGTTTTAAACCCATGGTAGCTTTAAATTTACTCCAAAGTATATCTACATTATGGATGTTGGCACTCAGGTGCTCTGCAGTTAGTAGTAGTCCAATAAAGGCATATAGCTCTGTAGAGTAGCAATATTTCCAGTTCTCTATCCCCAGGACTTTTTCGGCCTCCTTATTTGTACACTTTACTATTTCGTTCACAATTTTTTCGTCCACAAACAAACAAAAGGAATCAACAGGATCATCTACACTTTGACCAGGGGCTAACGTTACTTTGTGCACTTTGCTTTTTATTATGTTGCAGAATCGCATACGTTCTGTCGGCTGTGGTTGAACCTTCCAGGTAATTCCATCCTTAGTTTCAAAAAATACACATTCTGAAATCTGGGAACTTGTAGCTACACATTCTTCTTCATCATCACTCAATACTACTTGCTAATCATCCCCTTCACTTGCTTCCGAAAGATGATCTTCAACTTCAGAGTCACTTTTAATGCCGCCTATACTTCAGGAGATTCTTCATTATCGGAATCCCATATATTATTAGCAATATCTTGCAGTTCTGCAGCTGACAATGATTTTTGGGTCATTTTATTCGCACTATATACTTTCACTGTAATTCAATATAATTTTAGGAGCTTAGTTCTTGACACTAACATCGATATCAAACGACTGATAGCAGATGCATTATTTATTTCAAATTATGTATAGGTACCTACCTAAAATATTATTGCATTCCAACAATGATTATCAGTTTTTAAAATTCATTTAGATTATATATAACAATTATTGTAAGCATCTCTTTGATGTTCACATCAAAGAAATTTTACATTGTTTGTTACACGTTTAGACTTTATTATTGGATTTCCGGAATCATAAAAGTCGTTTAGATAATCCACAAAATCATTACCTAACTGTCAGATTAACTTCTGTAACAAAGATTTAGACTTTAGGTATAAATACAAATAGGGTCCGACGGGTCCGTGTTGCCCATTTACGTGACAATATCGATACATTTTTGGCAAAGTAACGTAAGTGACATTTTTGAAAATCATGTTTTTCCATTAAACTAACGCTATTATTGTTCAGAAGGCACTGCCAAATTGTAGTAAGCCTATACATATATTATGTTTAAAGTAATTCTAGCCTTACTACACTTTGGCAGTACCCTCTAAACAATAATAGTGTTAGTTTAACAGAAAAACATGATTTTCGCCAAAAATGTCACTTACGTTACTTTGCCAAAAATGTATCGATATTCTTTCGACGTAATAATTTCAAAAATTATAATAAATATTTTGAATAGTTATGACTATGTTGAAGGAAACATACTTCTAAACAAATTCAGTGATGCATAAAATTCAATAAAAATCAGTTTATGATAAAATAATTGACGTCTCGGGCCCGTTGGGCCCACCTTGCCCGGATAAGGGTTTTAAAGGGGAGGCCGCTAGACAATATTTTTAAAGTTGGTAATAAATTATTCCTTTCAAAATATACTGAAACTGTATTTTTAAACATCTTATTTACTTTATATAATAATTAAATTCACGATCAAATGTCATTTATTGTATATTTTATTAATACCTAATTTAAAATTTAGTTTGACATTGACGGATGTGTCATAGTCAAAAGTAAATAACGTAATGTTTGCTTGTTAAACATATTAATTATTATATTAATTATTATTTGATTATAACATAATCTGTTTAAACAATATATTTCCTTTATTCAATTTCAAACATTTTTTTTCTCTGATTCTGGCCTTGGTTTAGAAATAAAAGCTTTAGCCACGTAATTGTCTAACTTATCACTAACTCAGTTGTAATGTGTAGTGTGTGTTTTGAGTAAGTGTCTTGTTATTTTGCAAAGTCGACGTCATTGTCTTTGCAAAGAGACGCTAATTCTATCCGAACGTCTGCGGTTCCTCCGGTGAGTACCGATCCCAAATTTCAAACATATTGTTTTAATATAACGTAGATACGACCTACAGTCCGTCTAATTTACTTACCGTTGCACGTCATTATTTACGTTAGAGATCTAAGTTGACATTGTTGCCCAATTACAAAAAATTTGTGAATTCAGTTGGTTCCTAACAAAACTGATACGACTCTTAGTATGATTTGATTATTTTGAGCAGTGTATGATTGGTCTGACATTATATTATATTTATTATGGCAGACAAATAATAAAATAAACAAACAAACAGCTATTTTTTGAGGTTGAAGTTATCTGACAAATTTTAAGATTTGGCAGTGACAGTGACAGTATGTAAATAATAAGTATTTATCCATCAAAATATAATAAATTAAATATAATTAAACTCATATTCATTATATCACACCTCATCAAAAGCTTTTTACAAGAACATAGTCAGCGATTTTGATATGGCTTAGAGCCAGACTACATCAAGATCGCCTATAAATCGTGCTGGTAGGTGCCTTGCAGCGAGACCAAAAACAAAAAGAAGAAGAAGAAGAAGAAGAAAGTACACTGCTCAATTTTCTACAAAATACGCTTTAAGAGACGTATCAGTTTTTTTTTGGAACCAGCTAACATCACATAATGTTTGCGGAATCACATAATTTTTGGTACATCACATAATTTTTGCGGAAGTAGATTATACAGCAAAACAAATTATTATTAAATGTAAATAATAACTAAAAATTTTAGAAATAGAAAACATGAATTAAGTTGTAGTATTACGTTAAAGTACATAATAAAAACAGTAAATATATAGAAACAAATACTTATAGTAAAGAATAAAACAAATATAAAATGTCATCACCGCAACTGTCAAATAAATGTTACCAATGTATGCCAAAATATCACCTTCGTTCGATTACAGTTACAGTGTGTTCCGAACAAATGTGCTTCATAAAAACGCTTTATAATTCATTTATACAAATTAAATGAAAAATATTATTGTGTATTCCTTTAAGTTAACATTAATAGAAATCTTTAAATATTATTTCTAAGCGTACGTAATAAAATATCTCTAGTGACTGTAATGCCAGTGTACTCGGCAAAATGATTCTAAAACAGGTTATGACGCGGGCTATGACGCGGATGACCTGCAACGATAAGTAAATTAGACGGAGTATATATTAATTGGAGTTTAATTTAATTGTGGCTTATTTCCCATATAAATAATTAATCATAAAAATGCCACAAGGAAATAGCTTCAGAACAATATATATAGTTTGTTTAATAACCTATATAAGTTTAAGTAACCTACCTATACCGCTAGGGGTAACCGCAAGCTAACCTCACGCGTCACGAATTTGAATGACGCTCTAGCGTCACGATTTTGAATGACGCCCAATACGATTTTACACCCGCCAAATTCCATACTGAACGATAAGAAGCATTCACTTCAAGAATATTGTACGTACGTATATTAAATGTAACTCTCAGAACTACTTACTACAGAACACTTACCTAAATTACTATTATATAGTACACAAACCACAAAATAAAATAATTTTTCAAGCATTGTATTTTTTGGTTAAAATAACCAAACAGTCGGAAAAATGAAAGAATACCCATGAACGATCACATCAATCACTTATTTTGTATTTGCTATCTTTTTCTATAATAAACGTTTGTTATTTATAAAAAAAAAACAGCAAATACAAAATAAGTAATTAATGTGATCGTTCACGGATATGGGCATTCTTTCATTTTTCCGACTGTATATCATTTCATTTGCCAGTTTTAGTTTTACACTGAAATAATATGTTTATAAAAGGCTCACAGCTTTATTTTGTGTAATTGAAATGATTGAGCCAGATTATAATTGATGTTGCAAATTAATGGCTAACCTCTAACAAAATACTATTATTAAATTATCTTAACCACAACAATTGAGCAAAATTTAAAATATTTAATGGGATTATTTGATTATAAAATGTCCTAGCTGAGAAGAGTTAACAACACTAATTTCAGATAATTGGGATGCACCTAAATAATCTCGATTAATTTTTGATTTGACTCATTGACTTATTTCGAAAACTGACTCAATGATGACCGTACTCATAATATGTAATATATTCAAATTTGCATAATATTATTATTTATATTATTATATTTATACAGCTGGTTTCATATAAAATGACGAGCAGTTGCCCAGTTAAATTTCAATAATTATTTTGATTCTAAAAAATGTCCTTGATTGCTTTTCAATTAAATTCAAATATAATAAATGCTCTTTTATCAAAACTCTCTAGCAAAAACAATCCATTATATATCTCCTTTGGCTGCCAAAATATCCTTATCTATGGCTCTCGATGAATAAAATAATCTTATTTATACTTAGAAATACTGCAAAACGCAAATACTGCAAACTTCTCCCAATCAGCATTTCTGGGACAGAACTGCTACCACCTACACACAAGATTGCTTTTATACCGTTCAAAACTTCCTGCACTAGTTCATTTGTCAAGATTGGTAAGTCTTTCTTCAAAGCTAAGCAACAGATCACCAAATTCTCGTCCTCCAAGTCTAAGTCAAATCAAAAACGGGATGTAGTACTCCGGGGAGTGGCCAAGGGTGGAAAACATAGCTTTCTTATCGTCTATGCAACAAGCGATCGATCTATATTTACTTGGTTTACCTGTTAAAAATAAGGGAAAAAAGAGGGAAAATGGAACTTCTAGGAACTATGTTCTCTACTTCTTGTCTTCGCATATTTTCGTGTTGTCCGTGATAGCATCCACCCCTCTTTTATTGGCTTTTAAGTTATCTACGTCTACCTTAAGAACGATTGTCGCCGTTTTCTTTACTTGCAAGGGTTCCATGCTGATCTGTAACCTCGTCTTTCTTCTTATTCTCCCCCACTTCCACAATATAATCGAACATCCTATTTCTCAGGATGTCTACCGCTCTCTTTATGGATAGCGTTGTATCTGGCTCCGCCCACATGAGCTTTTCTAGTGTCGCTGCAATATCCTAGAAGCGCTTTAACTTTAATTTTGCTTTGCAGTTAAGTGGCTACTCCTCTTTCCCCGAACTGGTCATCTCTATCCTCCTGATCGGTTGTATTTATTGGTCTCTGTTTTTGCCATTCATCTTCGGAGCTACTTCCACTGTTCGAGCTGCTCGATGTTGCTTATTTCTTTCCTACCTTTCCCCCCATTTTATTTTCTCCGTCTTTCTTTCTGTTGTCTTCTCTTGCTTTCTCTTCTCTTCTTTTCTGCCTCTGTCTTGGTTTCCTCTTTCTCCCCTTTCCACATTGTCCATCCTGTCTTCTCTATACTTACCGTTACTTTTGTTTGTACTTTTTTACAAAGAGTTGTACAAACTATACTTTGTAGTGTATATTAAAATATGTTATTCTTGTTACTAGATTTCTTGGAGTTCTAACCCTGTATATTAAAATCAGAAACATACTCAAAATATCGCAAAAATCCCAAAAATTGCTCCTTTTTAGTTATGCTTTTGTTAACCTTCCCTTTTTTATACTTTTAAAACAAACACATTCCTTTTCTCACATTTGCTTTCCAACTGCAGTGGTTTTATTTAGGATTAAATAACGAGCATTTACGTGCCAAGAATAAAAAGACCAGCACAAACCATCTCGAAAATAGTGAACTATGTCGAGAGCAAGCCCTCGATAAAGAGATTGCAGCATCGAGCACCATCATTAGTTGGGTTACTTTTTTAATTACTTTCTTAAATAAATACTGGTGGCGTTGTGGCCTTCTAAGAGAGGGAAAAACGTTAACACGCTACCGAAGTTCATAATTAAGCTTGTTTGGTTCAATTTTTTCTTTCAGGGAAGTGAGCCAGAGGCAGATAATGAAATTTCTCTCTGCTTTTTCTTTGTGTTTATGATTATTTGTTTGCAGTTCAGCTATTAATTTAGTACTGTATTTATTTAGAATTACAGGTTCGATCTAAAGATTTTTGAGGAAGTATTTATGAAATCAATTAATATTAACCCGGGAGCAGTCGCGCCCTTAGAAAAAATCTAACATGTTATCCTTTTTCGTGATAACTTGATGAAAAATTTTGCAACATAACTTTCCACTCGTAAGTGCCTCGAGGAAGATTGTAGTTTTTTTTTATTATTTTTTTGGAAGTTTTGCATTTGACGCATTGTCTAAAATTTAAAATTCAACCATCAGATAGCAAATTTTGTCAATTTTACACGAGGTATGTCAAAAGTACGAATTTCGTTAAGGAGTAAAGTACCTTTTTATTTCAGAATATGAAAAAAAACTATGTTTTAATATACAATTAGGTACAACTGTCTAATTGAAAAAACAATTAAACTGTTTCTCAAACTACGGATATCCATCATCATTTTATTACAATTATGAAATCTAGTTTATTATCAATTTTACGAAAAAAAGTTATTCTTCATAAAATACTCTGCCTGGTCAAAAGTCTGAGATACAACCATCAGGTATCACACTTTGAACATATAAAAAAATATGAATTTCGCTTAAGAGTTAAGTGCCATTATATTTCACAATATTTCGATTATATATAGTTCAGCTCAACAGGCCTTAGGGGCCCAAGGCTTCAATTGTTTTCTTCCATTTCTTTCTGTGTTGTGCTAGGTTTTTCCAATCTTGTACCCTCAGCGACTTCAGATCTTCTTTTGCGGACTCCAACCATCTTCTTCGGGGGCGTCCTCTTTTTCTTTTTGTACCAGCCTCCGTGTTTATTAGTTGATTGGGAACTCTTCCTTCTTCCATTCTTGCTATATGCCCAAGCCATCTTAATCTTTGAATTTTGGCGAGTGTTGTTATTTTTGGTTGTCCATATATTTGCATTATTTCTTCATTCGTTCTTCTTCGCCAGATATTCCCCTCTTTTAAACCTCCATATATCCTTCTGAGGATATTTCGTTCCCATCTATCTAATTTTACTTCCATATCTTTATTTAATGTCCAGGTCTCGCTAGCATAGAGTACCGTAGGTCGGATAACTGTTGTATATATTCGTTTTTTTGGTTTTCTGGATATTATCTTCGACCTCAGTATCTTATTTAGACTTCCAGCACTCTTACTACCTTTCGCCATTCTTTTTGCTATTTCTTGGTTCTCTTCGTTCCTATTTGTTAGTGTTACTCCCAAGTAATGGAATTGGCCGACAATTTCGAAGTTATATTCTTTACTTGGGCTTTGTATCTTAAAGGACTGTCCCAGATGATTTTCATTTCCCTTCATCACCATATATTTCGTTTTCTCTTCGTTTATTTCTAAACCATATTCCTTGGCTGTTCTTTCTAGTCTATTGAAGATTTCTCTTAATTCTGCAGGTCTCCTTGTTATTACGGTAATATCATCTGCGTATGCTACACATTGATGCCTGTGATGATAAACTGTGCCTTTAGTATAGATATTGCATTCTCGTATAATCTTCTCTAAAATTAAATTGAAGAAATCTGTTGATAACGGGTCACCTTGTCGCAGGCCTCTATTGGTGATAAAGCTATCCGAAACCCGTCCTTCTATCATAACTTTACTTTTAGTGTCACTAAGTATGCATTTAGTCAATCTTACTATTTTTGGTGGAAATTCAAAATATTCTAGCGTTTCATATACTTTACTTCTTTTTATGGTATCGTATGCCTGTTTAAAATCAATAAATAACATATTTAATGCTAGGTTGAATTCATATGAGCTAGATAAAATTTGTTTCATTGCAAAAATTTGGTCTATTACCGATCTTTGTGCTCTAAAACCCGCTTGATATTCACCTAGAAAATTTTCCACTTTTGTTTTAATTTTATTTCTAATTAATTTGGCCAGAATCTTATATACTGTATCTTGTAGAGCTATTCCCCTGTAATTTCTACAATCTGTAACGTCTCCTTTTTTATGTACAGGACATAGGATAGCTTCTTTCCACTGATTGGGTATATTTTCTTTGATCCATACTTCGCATATTAACTCGGTGATTTCTCCTTGAAGCCCTTCTCCGCCATCTTTTAAAAACTCTGCAATGATATCGTTTTCTCCCGGTGCTTTGTTGTTTTTTAAGTTTTCTATGATATCTATAATTTCTTCCTTGGTAGGTACTTCTTCATTCACATTTGGGTCTCTTTCTTCTTCATGTGGTAGTTGCATTTGCTCTATTTCGTCTTGATCGTCTTTGCATAATATATTCTGGAAATAATTGGCCCATCTTCTTAATTTTTCATCAATTCCACCTATCAGATTTCCCTCTTCATCTTTATAATATCTTGATGCGGTTTTGTACTGGGTTCGGTCGCGTTTTATTTCTTGGTAGAAATTCCTGACTTGTCTATTTAAAAAATCTTCTTCAATTCGGTCTAATTTCTGCTCTAGATTTAACCGTTTCTTTCTTCTACAGATCTTCTTTGCTTCCCGTCTTTTTTCAGCATAGGCTTGTTTACTTTCTTTATTATTTCTCATTATGCTGTTTATTCTGGCTTTATTTCGGTCCCTAATTGCTTTCTTACAATCTTCATCGTACCAGTCTGTTTGTTTACTTTGTCTTTTTCTTAGTAATACTAAGTCGGCTGCCTCTTGAATGTTTCGCCTTAGCTGTACCCATCTGCTTTCTATATCATCTACTGTTGTCTGGCTTTCTATTTTCTGTTCAATTTTCTGCTTGAATTTTTTCTTAACCTCTTCATTCTGAAGTAGTGCACCGTTATATCTTTTCATTTTTGTGCAACTAGTCTTAGGGATTGTGGGAATTATTTGCTCCATTTTGACTTTGACCAAAAACTGATCAGAATTTGCATCTGCACCTCTATAACTTGTATGGCTCTTGCATGTTTAATCCAGGGCGGATCTGTTTTGAGATGGACGTTGAGAGGTGACTCAAATTTTTTTGCAGAAATTGCTTGAAAATAAATCAAATAAAAATATTTGAGTTATCCTCCCTCTCAAAAAGGTCCGGAACATTGTTTAAATAATCAAAATGTCAAGAATTGAAGGAAATATTCGATTTTTTTCTTGGTTTTTTGATTATAACTTTAAAAGTATTCATTTCCGAGAAAAGTTGTAGTGACATAAAAGTTGCGTAATTCAATTTACTACAATATAGAATTGGTTAAAAATTTATAAAATAGTTACCCTAGTTGCAAAATAGCAATAATTGCGAAAAAACCATACAAAAACAAGTATTCGCATTTTACGTTTTTCAACCATTTATGCTACACTTAGGACCTTCATATTTTACCCAGAAAAACTTAATGATACAGTAAAACAATACTGTAAATTTCATTAAAATCGGTTCAATAGATTTTGCAAATAAATTTTGCAATACAGCTTTCGCAAAAAAAATTCATTTTTTCAAAATGCTACAGGACTGAAAATAAAGCGTATAGCAAGTTGAATTTTTTTTTGCTTATAGAAGTATACTGCACCTTTCATTTGCAATTTTCAAAATTAAAATCGATTAACTACCACGGCGTCAGAAAATTTTTTAAATAAACAATAATTTTTGGTGCTACGCGCAGGACAGCGGTGTTCGATTCACACAGGTTGATTTCCACCAAAATTTCTTCCAATCTTTATCTAATATATTATTTTCTTACTCTATATTTTGTTGTATTTTAATTTTTTAATTCCACAAAAATAAAACTAATTTTATTATTGTTTGTGAAATATTGTTTAAACAATTGCATATGTTTAAAAATAATAAACTTTTATTATTTAAGTTAAAATATATGAACAAAGAAAGTTTTTTCTAATAAAAGTGTTATTTCAAAGGATAGAGTATGTGTTTTTATTTTGCCATAAACAAATTTATTTATTTATGTCGAAATGTCATAAAATTTAAAATGGATCAATCATTATCAAAGGTCATTGGAATACCCAATCAGAGCAACCTATCCGCTGTCCTGCGCGTAGCACCAATAATTAATGTTTATTTAAAAAAATTCCTGCGGCCGTGGTGTTAAACGATTTTAATTTTACAAAATTGCAGATCAAAGGTACAGTATACTTCTATATGCAAAAAATTTTTCAACTTGCTATCTGCTTTATTTTCAGTCCTGTAACATTTTGAAAAAATGAATTTTTTTTACGAAAGCTGGATTGCAAAATTTATTTTGCAAAATCTATTGAACCGATCTTAATCAAATTTACAGTATTGTTTTAATGTATCATAAAATTTTTCAGGGTGAAATATGAAGGTCCTAAGTGTAGCATAAATGGTTGAAAAACGTAAAATGCGAATACTTGTTTTTGTATGTTTTTTTCACAATTATTGCTATTTTGCAACAAGGGTGACTATTTCTTAAATTTTTATCCAATTCTATATTGTAGGAAATTTAATTACGCAACTTTTATGTCAGTACAACTTTTCTCGGAAATGAATACTTTTAAAGTTATAATCAAAAAACCAAGAAAAAAATCGAATTTTTCCTTAATTTTTTGACATTTTGATTATTTAAACAATGTTCCGGACCTTTTTGAGAGGGAGGATAACTCAAATATTATTATTTGATTTATTTTCAAGCAATTTCTGCAAAAAAATTTTGAGTCACCTCTCAACGTCCAAATGTACTAATATTTTTACAGATGCGCCCTGGTCTAGTTTGGCTTCTATTAGCAAATGATCTATTTGATTTACTGTTTGTCCATCTGGTGATACCCAGGTACCTTTATGGATTTCTTTGTGGTCGAAATAAGTGCTCATAATTCGTATATTGTGTTCGAAAGCAAATTCTATTACTCTTTTTCCATTCAGGTTACTCTCCCTGTGTTTACTTTTCCCCCCTGTTATTTGTTTGTATACGTCCTCTCTGCCAATCTTGGCATTGAAATCTCCTACAATTATTTTTATGTCGTATGATGGTATTTGGTAGAACAGATGCTCTAACTTTTCATAAAAGCTATCTTTAACATCTTCTGTATTTTCCGTTGGTGCATGTACATTTATAAGGGATATTTTTCTGTTTTTTCCCCTCATTCTTATTTTGCATAATCTGCTTGTGACTGCCTCAAAATCTATCACCAGACTGGCAAATTTTTTCTTTATAAGGAATCCAACTCCAAATATACGTTCATTGTCTCCACTGTTGAAGAATACATAGCTTCCCACATCTATGCAGAAATTTTCTTTTTGTTTAGTTTCTTGTATAGCTGCAATATCTATCTCATATTTCTCCAATGTATCTGATAAATTTTTTAGTGCCCCTACGTCAAAAGTCCCTCTAACATTCCATTGTCCTATCATAATCATATTTCGTGCCTTATTCGTTTCCGTATTTATCTGTCCACTGTATTTGTTTAGACTTAGTTTTTTTCCATTTTCTCTAATTTTTCGGTACTATGGTTCCATTTCCACCATTTATCGTTTATACATATTTTCTGATAGCCGACTTTCGTTTCATTACCTTTTCCTTTTTCTTCTCTCGCCATATCTCTTAACTCTTTCTGTAGTCTGGCTTCGGTTTGTGTTAGATCACTTTCAATGAAGTACCGCGTTCCTCTTAATTTACTCTTGTTCTTCGTAATAAGTTCTTTATCCTTCATTGTATCCATTTTTACTATCGCCACTGGCAGTTTCCCTTGAGAGGTGCTTATTTTCTGCACATCTTTTATTTTAACGTTCACATTCAATTGATTTGCTATGAAGTTGGTGGCATCTTCAATTTCCTCATTTTCTTTGAAATCATGTCCTTTAATCACAATGTTTTGTTTTCGAAATTGTTTATCCATCTTTTCTATCCTGCTTTCTAGGAAATTTACCTTTCCCTTCAACTCACAATTTTCTTTTTTTAGATTGCGAATTTCCTCTTGAAAGCTCTGCTGGTCTTTTCGTATTCCCTTAACTTCGTTCATAAGAGCTATCATCATTTCTTTCAGTTCTGTATTATCACAATCTTTCTTAGCTGGAGACCTAAATAATTTTCTGCTTTTTGTGAAAGGGTTTTCATCTTGGTCGTCTTTTTTTCCATCCCTCTTTCTCTTACTATCATCAGATTCTTCACCATCCATCTGAGTCAGTTCTTTACACGTGGCCATATCGTTAAATATAACAATAAATAAAATATAATAAATCTATTACCTTTTTCCGGGCAGTGTTTTGAAGGTATAAACTCTCACTTACACGCCACTGTATTGTTTTGTAAATAAACACTAATAATTATCCTTATGGTAATGGTCCCCGCGCACCCCACTCTACTTGCCTCTTCAACCGAGCGGAGCAAATAGAACAGGTTTATTGTTTAGGTTATCCGTATGCGATCTCTAAAAATTCAATTTTATTCACAATTTTCTTAATACACTCGATTCGCACAGCCACTATTTCGATTAGAAGGATATAATTAAACATTGACACATAGTTTTTAATTTTTACAAGTTTTTTTAATAACAATTTTCGATATTGTGAAATATAAAGGTACTTTACTCTTGAGTGAAATTGATATTTTTTGACATACCTCGTATAAAGTTAATAAAATTTGATATCTTTGATTTAATAAAATGAAAATTATTTTATAAAGAATAACTTTTTTCGTAAAACTGATAGGTAATAAAAACCTTATCAATAGGTTTCAAGTTACTCAAGACATTCTGTCTAGATCAAAAACAATTTTTGTTTAACATTTTTATTATTGTTGAAGCTTATTATTAAATGTATTTTATTTAAATTTTACAGGAAACAGTTGTGATCACTTTGTATAAACATTTTTTTAACCGGTAATTTTTGTTTTTTGTATTACATTTTTTTATCTTTCTTCAAAAAGATATTGTTTGTTTTATTTAAAATAAAATAGTAATATATAGTACTATATAAAGTAAAATAATCCAGTGCATTTTAAAGATTCCACCTTAAGTTTTAAAAAACACCTATAAAATTGTAATAGAAATGTTCAAACTTGAGTAATACCGTCTTAAATTGATAGTAATTCTGTAAAACTACTAAGTTTTCAAAAATTACATTTTTTGAGACGTCGTATCATTTGAATTAAATTTTTTAGATTTTTTTTAATAAAACATCATTTACATTTGGAAGGTAAATTGTGCAAATTCGAGAGTTTTATAGGTAAAATTGTATTAGTTGCATATTTATTTTAAATCATTTTTAAACAAAATTCATGTAAGTCGCATTTTTCCGCCCACACCGTACTTATGCCCCTACATTTTATTTCTTTTTATTATAACCATTAGATAGCTTAATTGTTTTTCTTTCATGTCCAATTTCATTTGATTCGTTTGTTAAAGAATTATATTAAAATTACTCATCCGTGCACTTCGCCGAAAGTTAGTTTAGAGTGCACCAATGTTTGTGAGAAGGGTGACTTTAGAGCTCTAAATAAAAAATTATAGAAGCTATATATTTCATTTTAGAAAAATTTTTATATAAGGTTTTTTTTGTAGACTTTTCTGAGTTTTTCAATGGTCAAGTCTGCTTTTTCCTAAGATTTATATTTTCGGAGTTATAAAAAACAACTAATTTCGCAGTTCATTTGTTTAATAAAAAATGAAGCACCCATTTGTGGAGTAGAACTTTTTGATATGTTGTTTGTTAATCAGTTCTTAATCAGATTACAAAAAGTTTTATCTTGTTTGATTTTTTCCAAAGTCAAAATCTCTATTGACTCCCGTATAATTGTTTTTTGTAAAGTTAGTTACATGTTGACAAACTAGACGTGGCTGGAAATTACTACTTACTGTAGAATAAAATACACGTGTATTTTCACGTAAAATTCATCACAGCCAATATTATTAATAGTAAACAGACATAAATAACATAAATCCTACGCCAATCAATAATTATTTAGTTGCATCTGTATTGATAACACATGAGAATAGTTATTTTATGTATCAAGGGCATTAAATATATGTTTATACTCTAATGGCGACTAGCTTATAAAATCAAGGGCCTCTGGTCCGGGAGTTTATATGTCGCCCAAGGGTATAAACCTCTAATAGTGAACGTGGTACTTACAAAACTTTATGTCATACCGGTTCATTGCATAAATTAAAGCTTTAATTTTAGTTAATATTAGGTTTGTTCTAGCATCAGTTTCAAATGGTTTGAAACCATCAGCGAATAGTGGACCAGAGTGAGTAGAGGGGATATCACTGGTGATTGTATTATGTTCTCTCACTGACCAACTATTTGCTGACGGTTTCTGATTAGTTTGACTGTTTGCTAGAACAAACCTATTAATTAAAAGTAATATTGTATCGTAGCAGGTATTTAGTACCGTTGCTAGGAAAGTGATGTTGGTTAGCCATTTGTTATTAACGTAAACTAAGTTTTTCTATGTGACATTTTCAAAAAAAAGTCAGAATGCAAGATAAATTCGATATTTCGGAAGAAATAGTTAAAAAAGCTAAAAAAGCGACTAAGAATCTGTTACCGAAAAAATCCAAAGAAACGTACCACAAGGAATACGCTGAATTTTAACAATGGATGGAAATAATACTGAATGCGTAAATGTTTGATTTTTGTTATTTCCTATTGCAATAATTTCTTTATGCCCGCGCGGGCATAAACTATACCGTTATGTCGTTCGTAACTAAGTAATAAATACACAATAATAAACCGGTATGACATAAAATTATGTACTGCACAAAATAAAAATATTTTAGGAAATAAATTCTACAAATTTGTATTAGTTTAGAGTTTAGTACACACTCCCACTATTTCCAATAATTCTTATTTTTTTAATGAGAGTAAGTTTATTTGAGCTCTAAAAGTGCGAGGTAGAAATTTGTGTGTTCTATGTTTCCTACTTCCCTAGCAAGAAGATTCGAATAGTCTGTAATAACTTAAGTTATTTTAACTTGTTTTAATTTAATTTATGTAAAGAGGGTGATAACTGGATCTCCCTCTACAGGTCAAATTTTCAATTTTTGTCAAATAATTTACCTATTATTCTTACTTAAGGACATAATATGTAAATATTACAACATTAAAAAAATGTTTCCTACTATGAATCTGTCAAAATGAATCTCAGTTGAGCGAATCGAGTTTGCCTAGTGGAATAAATTACAAAAGTAATTCGTTAAATTGTGAATTATTCATTTAACAGAGTAATTTATTTATACCATTTAAAATGAACATTTATTTTTTACAACTTCGCTCTTATTTTATTATTATTAGAAACTGTATGAACACTAGAAAGTCGAAGAAGCCAATTTGGCCCCTGTTGCGATTTAAAGTTATTGTCGTTTTTTTATTTGAGGCAATAAAAATTTCATATTTTTTGACTCTTAATATTTTGACACAAAGCCTTATTTAACACAAAAAAATATTGTTTACTAAATTTATTAAATGGTTTTTCTAACAAATCTACCATAGAAGTCTGAAGGGGCCAAATTGGCCCTGTGTAAGTTATTATCGTTTTCTGGGAAATTCGACGAGCCTTTCTTTCAAATTCTTGTCGGATGGGTAAAATTATATTTATGTATGTTTATTGAAAATGGTTACCCTTATTTATACTGGATCATCTACGTAATAAAAATACAATTGTTGGTGAACACAAAGATGCAATTGTTGGTGTAGAGGACCAAATGACGCGTCTTTATACTACAAAAGTAACTTCAAGACGATGACCTATGTACGTGTTTTATAATACTCTTAACTTGGAAGCAATAGGTGCATGGATTCTTTATAAAGAAATAACTGGAAGTAGACTCAGTCTTCGTAAGTTTAATCTTCGGCTGTGTGAAGAATTTTGGCCCCACACCTTGCCTCCCAAAATCTGGAACTACGCTTAACAACACCAGTTCTTCCAAAAAATATCACTGTTACTATCCAAAAACGAAAAAAATATCAGTTGAAAATATTTTGTAAAGGAAATCATACTTCCAATCATTTCCACGGCTGTAACAAGGCAATGTGTGGCAAATATCAAAAACTGCAAACTGTATGGTGTTCCAAATGTTTTTTATAGGCAGCGAATGCGTTAAACAATGAAAGTAATAAATAAAGTCAGATTATACCGTCTAGAGTAGATTTAATTTCTTTAAACTGAGTTTTATGTGATTAAAGAACGTAGGGCCAAAATGATCCCTCCGGGCTTTCTAGGTAGGTATGCTAAGCCAGACTTTCTAGTGTTAAATGACGCAGATAACTTATATATTTATGTATTACCTTTCTTCGCTCAAAATAATTCTTCTTCTTTATGTACTATGTACTTTCAGAACTTTGGTTACCATCATAGCTCTCTTAATTTTATTCACTACCACCTTAATAGCACGCTTGTATCAACCCCATACCAATCTCGCACGTTCTTCAACTCTGAAGTTATTCTTCGTCCTGTATACCTTCGAACCTATATTTGGAACCTCTCATTATATGCCTAAAATACTCCAGGATTCTCTTCTTGATGCTTTTTATAATCTCAGTAGTCTTGCTCAGACGTTCTAGTATTGTGGTGTTTCGAATCTTCTCCACCCAAGAAACTTTTCAAATTCGTCTATAGCATCATATTCTGAAAGCCTCAAGGCGATATAGATCGATTTTATTCAGAGTAAGGACTCGACACCATAAAGTAAGATTGAGAACACGTAGCAGCGAAGTAGGCGGATCCGCAATGCCAATTTTAGGTTTCTGTTACATAATACCTTAGACTGGACATTAGGGTGCATCGAAAAAATAAAAGTTGGAAATGGTATATCTAATAGCGTGAAACAGTTGCTAGTGTTATTTTTCAGCATATTAGTATTTTTAATTTTTTTAAGCTAATTTTCTGACCCCCCCCCCCCCCACGAACTTGAATTTTATTAAATATCTGATTTTCATTGAAATTCCAATTTATATTATTTGGAATAAAATATATGTTACGGACAATGACGTAAATCCGGCCAATAACGTTAATTGCCGCCCAATAACGACAATGGCCGGTTGAATTGGTCATTGTCGACAATGGCCGGCCATTAACGTTATTGTCCATAGAAACTGGACATTGATGATAATTTTAAATTCTTGATAACATTTCTATCATTGCCCGGCCAATGTCGACAATGCCCGCTGTTAATCGGTCAATGTTGATATTTTGAATAAAAGATAGGTTATGTGTAGTTTTACTATTTCTTACTTCATGTGTGTATATTGTGTATTTTTTCGTGTTAAAAGTAATAAAATATAAGGTTTATTTCCCCGATTTAAGATTATTTAGGCTTGTAAAATATCATGCTTTACGAACAAAAATTTTTGAAATTCAAGACAAATAGAAGAAGTATGGTTTAAATTGCTATTTTGAATAAGTAAAGAAGAAGAATAATAATAAAATAACTCCATGAAAGAAAAGAATACTAAAATTGTTTTTGTCTTTAGCATATAAGTAAAATACCATATACCATCCGAACAGAGAGTTCGACGGAAACGACTAAATTTTTGGTAGTTATAGAAAATGGGTAATAAATATAAGAAAACAACTAGGAAATATAAGAATAAGTAGAAGTAGATGAAAATAAGTAATAAAACAGGATTTAAATGCACTTTAGAGTACACAGTAATGTGTATAAAAAGAATGTAGAAAAAGTAGTACGTATAAAAAGAAGGTATAATATGACAATGAATGGATATATTCTCTTGGGCTTTGGGAAGTTACGACAAAATAAGAAAGTAATTAAAGAAGAACTACCAAAAAAACTGGTTAAATTGAAAAAAAGAGAAAAATTGCCATGTGGACATTAATGTGAAGATTTCTACTATAAAAATTAGCCAAAAAACTTTAAAAAGTATCAAAATGCTAAGAATACCAATATCTGCAGCTGTAAATATATTTTAAATCAATTATGCTGAAATATATAATTAAATTATTGTAACCGGTGATACAGAACAAAAGTAAAACTACACGTTTCGATCTTGCAGCATGCAAATGTGACACTCTGATTAATTGTCCTTGTAGCAAATCTCAAAAAGTGCCTCTGAATGAGCGCGAATTTCTATTAAATCAAAGAGGTCTCAGAAAAATGGTGATAAGCTCGATTGATAGGGAAAACTAAAGCAAATATAATCAGAGAGAACAAGGGTAAAAGAAGAAAGTTACCGTCGCAAAGACAAAACTTTAGCTCAAGTAAAAACAGTACCAAGTTTTATGGTCAATCGATCGTGGAAGAACACATAACACCTGTGCATGAGCCAGGGTGCAAATATTTAGGATATGGGTATCCGCTGTCTGGTATATCAGAAAGTTTCAAATCCAGCTATAGCATGTGACGAAACAGTCGTAAATACTGGCGTTAAGGGTGATGTAATACGGCTGTTAGAAGAACATCTTAAAAACCGCTTCAGTGGTTTGTATGTGTGCGAGATTTAAATGATCTACCCCTTGGACATCAAAAGAGGTTTGCCAGTGACCAAATCAAAAAAAGTGAGGGTCTTCAAACTTTCTCCTATAAAAATTTTAATTCAAACGACTACTTTTAGTTAATTAACTAACAAGAATATTACCTTACAGAACCACCTATATATATTCTCTAGATTTTAGTGACAATCTGCGAGATTTTATTAAGAATCCGAACTTAGACCCTTTTAATATTGAGATTGAGAAATATCACTGCCACAAACAATGTGTAGAACGATGTGTCAAGTTTGTGACACAAGCTTCTCTAGCAGTTTATGGAGCGTATTCGAGGGATGGATTTATAAAAACTCGAATTGATTCCAGAAAAACTATGCCTCACTTTAATGCTAAATCGGAGGACATCTTCGAATAGAATGCTTTTGCCATATTTTTTTGTAATATTTATATACCTAATTTTGTACTTTTCTTTAAGTATATTTATTTTAATGTTAAAAAACTTGGGTGACGCCAGGGAGACGGATAAGTTAGGCTATTTTGTTATAAAAAGAATGTTTTAGTATAATTTTCTTAAGTAAAATTTTTAATTGCCTTGTGAAACCAGAAAATATTTTCCAATTTAAACCGAATTTATTTATTCAAGTTCTATAAGGTATTTCATTTTCCTTACAAAAGAAATTCGATATTAATGTTTTTTTTTTCTAAAAAATAAAATAAAAATTTTATTTTTAATTCAGTTGCAATGCGAAGGCAAAACAATCTTACTTTTCAATTAGAATACGGAGCGCAGTCCAGTCCTATGAATCGCGATTTTCGGCTCTTATTGGAGCCTCATCGGAGAGAACATGTATTTTTTCTAATTTTTAGTTGCCGTGGGGGGCAGAAAATATTTTTTTTTATTTCAACGCAATTTTACTAAAATACTAAATAGTGCAACTTTTGTGAGCTATTACATTTTCGTTTCGAAATAAAAATTTTTTTCGTCTGTTAACATTTTATCAAAATTTTTAATTGTCTTCGGGGGGCAGAATATATTTTCCAATTTCGAAAACATTTTACCAAAATACTTAACAGTTAATTGGGCAACTTTTGCGAGGTATTACTTTTCCATCGCAAAAAAATTTTTTTTTTCGCCTTTTTCGATGCACCCTACTGGACATCCTTCTAAAAGCGGCTCTGGCCTGCTTTATCCTAGATCTAATTTCGCCGTGAGTCTCTGCGTTACAATTTAATTGATATCCAATATAAACAATTTTATCAACTTGCTCAAGTTTGGTATTATTTATTCAAAAATATTACACAAGTATATTTTAAATAAATTAACTTTTATGAATTTTTTTTACATATACAAATATACAGCGTGTCTACTTAAGTTGCAAACATATGGGAAACTTTTTTTATTATTAATTTTACAAAAAAAAGTTATTCTTCATAAAAAATTTGCATGCTCTAAAACCTAAGATTCAATCATCAGATATCAAATTTTATCAATGTTATACGAGGTATGCCAAAAAATATGAATTTCGGCCAAGGGTAAAGTACCTTTATTTCTCTGAATATCGAAAATTCTTATTGTGGAAAGTTGTTTGGAATTAAAAACTAAGATCAAATATGCAATTACATGCTTCTAATTGAAAAAAAAAAAATATTTTACAAATTTTTCTCAAATTTATGAATACCCAACATCGTTTTTATTTATTAAAATATGATACTTAACTCTTTTATTATTCAGTTTACGAAGAAAAGTTATTCTTCATAAAAAGCTGTGCATGGTCTAAAAACGAAGATACAACCATGATATATCAACATTTTTTAATTTTATACGAGGTGTGTCAAAAAATATGAATTTCGCTCATGAGTATAGTACCTATGTACCTTTATATTTCACAATATTTCGAATAGAAGGATGTAATTTCATATTGAAACATTGTTTTTAATTCTAAACAACGTTTTGTAATAACAATTTTCAATATTATGACAAATAAAGGTACTTTACTCCTGAGTGAAATTCATATTTTTTGACATACCGCGTATAAAATTAATAAAATGTGATATCTGATGATTGCATTTTAGGGCTTAGGATATACAGAGATTTTTATAAAGAATACCTTTTTTTCGTAAAAGTAATAATAAAAGATTATCTTATGTGAAATAAATAAAAACGAAGTTAAGTATCCATAAAGAGGAAAGTTCGGAAAATATTTTTTTCAATTAGAAGCATATAAATGCATATTTTATCTTAGTTTTTAATGCCAAACAACTTTTCATAATAAGAATTTTCGATATTCAGATAAATAAATGCACTTTAGCCTTGAACGAAATTCATATTTTTTGACATACCTCGTATAATATTGATAAAATTTGATATTTAATGATTGAATCTTAGGTTTTAGAGCATGCAGAACTTTTTATAAGAATAACTTTTTTTCGCAAAATTAATAATAAAAAAAGAATGTGTGTGTACTTTGTACGCACGTAAGAAGTTATACTTCTATTATATGATTTAAACGAAATTAATATACTTTTTATTTATATTTTGTTTAAATATTAAACTAATTTATACTTACTACTTCTCAAACATTTTTATTAGAACAGTGCCAAAAATTAAAATAATAAAAGAATAAAACACACACAAACACATTAAACAAGCCACAAATGATGTCTGAACATTAATTGTCGAAAATTTTTTTAACTAAATACGTATTTTCTTAAAATACAATTATATAATAAATATACTTACAATCATAAAATGAATTAAAAAAAAAACCAAAAAGAAAGTTTCTATTGGGACTCGAACCAGCGCTGATAAGAGCGGTTGGTATTGGAATTCATTCGCCTTCTCCGCTTAGCCACGGACACTATGTGTCATTATTTACGAAGATCGACTAACTAAACGGATTAAACTTGTGATATTTTGATATTTTGAAAATTGATCAAATTATTTTAATTTTAAATTGAAATGATTTAGAATTGAAAAAATACAACAAAACATAGAGTAAAAAAACAATATATTAGGTGAATATTGATAGAAATTTTGATGGTAATCAAATTATATAAATAAAAGTATTACATACTTTGTATTTTGGCAGATCAAATAGGTAGGTTTATACCCATGATACATTAACAATTATTACGTACCTGTTGCTTTTAAAAACTATTTAAAAGTCACTACAATATTATAAACTTTTTTGTTTCTGTCAACACAACAATAAAACTAATATATTATACATTTGTTTACCTTTACCTTTACCTCCAAACCACAGCTGCCATATCGGATAATTTTTGACATGTCATTTGAACATCCAATCAGAACAAAGTTATAATGCGCATGCGCCGGGCTGATAGGTTTTAACATATAAAAAAATCACCCTCTATCGCCGGTAAAGAAGTATAACTTCAAAAAGTTTCCCATATGTTTCCAACTTAGTAGACACGCTGTAGATAAAAATCTACACTTGAGAGAAAAATAATCGACTCACTTGCTGAATAATTGTACACGTGGAATTTCCTAAACCTATTGTCCGATTTGAGTGATCTTTTTAAGAGGAAACAGTAGCGATCAACAGGTAGCAAAAACGCTTTCCAAGATTGCGGCTGTAATTTTGAATATTTTTTCGAGATATTTGGCACACGTATTCGTAATATAATAAAGAATGGCGGTACAGAGCCCAATTTGAAAAATATATTAATATGTGGAAATTACTCAGTAATTAAATACAATATTAAAAAAACGAGCCTGTACCGCCATTAAGAAGAACAAAAAAATACACTTTCTTCAAATAAAGTTTTTTATCCGATGCCTAGATTTTGTGTCATTTTGTAACTATTAAAATTTTTTATTTCATTAGTAGTTCCAAAATGACACAAAATCTAGGCATCGGATAAAAAAGTTTATTTGAAGAAAGTGTATTTTTTTGTTCTTCTTAATGGCGGTACAGGCTCGTTTTTTACTATTGTATTTAATTACAGAGTAATTTCCACATGTTAATATATTTTTCAAATTGGGCTCTGTACCGCCATTCTTTATTATATTACGAATACATGTGCCAAATATCTCGAAAAAATATTCAAAATTACAGCCGCAATTTTGGAACGCGTTTTGGCTACCTGTTGATCGCTACTGTATCACCTTAATATGTTATTATAGCCTTATTATTTAAGAAAATCGATGTAATAATATTATTGTTGCTATACAGGTAAAGGTCATTTTATACCGGGTGTAACAATCATACTGTGTTTTTTCTTATAGTTCGGAACACCCTGTGGAGTATTCTAGCATATAAAAAATATTTAAATTAAAATTCAATTGTAGGCTTAGGTTTTATTAGGGCTAACAGTACCGAATACCGGTATTTGATATTTGAAATTTTTAATATCGGAATACCGGTATTAAAACCAGTATTCTAATGTCTAGTCTAATTTCTAAAAAATACTTAGGTTTGTTAACTGCTCAGACTTTGAAAATACTGTTTCGAAAGGTACTGATGTGGTAGGTATTGAAAAATAATATTTTATAGCCAAATAATAAAGCTCAGGGAAAGTGGATTTGTATTTTTTCCAAAATTCCATCGGGTTAATTTTTTTTGCAAAATGTGGCATTTCGAAAGAAAATGTGGCATTGGGTAGTAGACGTAAAACATAAATAATCGCTTTATATTGCCGACACCGCCGCTTTCCGATGGTGCCATACTTGGCTCGGTATATATTTAATAAATATGCCTGATATAGATTTTATTACAACGAAATTGGTTCTTTATCTTCAAAAAAAAATTCTTGTAATTAATTAATATTATTTTAAATGTGCATAAATTCAATTTTTATTAACTAATGTAATACCAAAATACCGGTATTGTTAGATAAATACCGGTTTTTAATACCGGACAAAAATCGTCCGGGATTCAGATATTCGGGATCCCGGAATCCTGGTATTGTAAGCCCTAGGCTTTATTAACATTTTCTTTTTTGACTCATTTGCTTATGTTGGATAATAAAAAAGTTAGGTACGTTTAAGAAAAAAACACCCTATGATTGTTACTCCCGGTATAAAATGACCTTTACCTGTCTAGCTATAATAATATTACATGGATTTTCTTAAATAATAAGGCTGTAACATACTAAAAAAAATCACTCGAATCGGACAACATGTTTAAGAAATTCGAGACTTCTAACGTGTACGTGTACAATTCAGCAAGTGAGTCGATTATTTTGCTCTCAAGTGTATATACTCGCATCAACTTTTCCACAGTTTTCGTTTTAAAACCTTTGCAAATATTAAACGGTCAATGCCCTAATAGATTGATAACTTCCGACCAAGCCGGCTCTAATATCCTTTCGTAAAGGAGAAGGACACAATGACACAAAATCACAAAGACGAGCCGCTCATTGTGAAGAAAGGTCCTTTTCCGCGTCTATTAATAAACCACGTTCTCAAAAACCCAAAATAACTTTAAATATCCGCCGTAAAGGAGGTCGACCATAATAACTCTGAAGGCGAGAGATTCAGTAAAAAGGTAAAGTATTTTTACAGGATACCCTTGGGATCGGTAGTTTTGTTAGGAGGAAGGGATAAACGAATTATACGAGGTGGTTCGCTTAAGCACCAAAAATTTATTTAAGGTAACAGGTGTACGGAAAGATTCGTAAAACACAATTTCCACAAACATCATTTAGGTTTTATCAATTATTTCTAATTGTACTATATCTGTCTTGCATTTTATTTGAATGGTCATTAAAAAAATCTCATAGATTGCAACAACGAAAACTATTCCTTTATGTATTCTGGACTACTACATGTCTCCATAATAGCGAAATGCCTTAAGACTAGAACGAGAATCTAGTTATAACCGTTCATAAAAAGGAGAAAAATATTGCCAAGAGAATTATTAGGTATAGACCTATACCGTTGCTTAGTTAAGTCTCATCAGTAAGTAAAAAAATAGATAATTACCAACTGGTAAAAGAGGCTGTGGTGCTACCGTCGAATGCTGAAGATAAGTTGAGTTGAAAGAGTCATAAATCTTGAAGTAATACGAAGGATAGGAAAAGACCCAGAAATTTTGTTAACGATAAAACGAAGAAAACTCGAATATTTGGGTCACCTGATGAGAGGACATACGCATTACTTCAAAATATAATGCAAGGAAAAATAGAAGGAAACGGAATCCAGGCCGTAGAAGAATGTCATGGTTGAGCAATTTGAGAGAGTGGTTTGGCTGCACCACAAATGAACTTTTTAGGTCAGCTGTAAACAAGCTCAGGATAGCCATGATGATTTCCAATTTCCGATTGGATTGGCACAAGAAGAAGAAGAAGAACAGGCTGGCTTTCGCAAAGGACGTACGTCAGACCATCTCATACAATGATAACATTGACAGAAAAGGCAAGTAAAAACCGACTAAGTACTCGTATTTTTTGGCCTCGTAGACTATAAAAAGGCATTTGACAGTATAGAGATATGAACCATAAATATAAAATATATTTAAAATATGGGAAACTAATTTAAATAATTATAAACAGGGTGGGCCAAAGAAAAGAGTCCAACTCGATATTTGGCAGTAGTTTTAGATTTTAAGGAAATGCCGAACTAAATCGATTTTTATTTTTAAATAAAAATTTTTTGATATATATTTCATACTCGTGACGTCATACATCTGGGCGTGATGGAGTAATCGATGATTTTTTAAATAGGAATAGGGGTCGTGTGGTAGCTCATTTGAAAGGTCACTCAATTCTCTATTTAGTAATATAAACAATTATATAATTATTTGTACAGGGTGTCCAAAAAATTTTTTTAATTAAATTATTAGACAAAAAAAGAAGAATGTATGTAATTTATTTAATTCAAAATAAGTTCTTAGAGCAATTTTTACAAACACATGGTGGTACTAAATCTGATCTTGAAGGCCTTAAAATTAAAATTTTTTGTGGCTTCAGAGTTTCGTTATCTACATGATATCCATACACAAGTTAGTGGATCAAGGTCTTTTGCAGTATCTTCGAGGCAAGTTAATTGTGTGTACGCCACATAAAATGCTCGTTTTATATGCAATTGGATTGAGTTTGATGTGGGTGGCATATCTTTAACAAGAGAAATGCCTTCATGGTCATATAAACAAAAGTGTTATTCATCAAAAGTTTTCACATTTTCTGAGTTATTCACAACCTTTACCAAAAATTCTTCCGCTAGTTTAAGGTTTCTTTTGAATAGATAACTCCGAGTATTACAAGTATCACAAAATGCTTTCTCAAAAAGTACTTTATAATAGTTTTATTATGATGCTAGAAACCAAAAATAAACCTACGAACACTTTCCTAAGCTCAAAATATTCCTTTTGAGTTCTTCTATTGTTAATTTTAATTAAAGTACGAGTATAAATGTTTATTGCTCAAATTTACTAAAAACCCTTATAAAAAAATTAATTTTAACTATTTAGAATGGGAAATAAGCCACAATATTATTAAAAAATGATTTTTATTAACGTTTCGACGCCCAAATCGGGTGCCGTTGTCAAAATACAAAATACTATTAATATAAACAAAAATGTTGTTGCTTAGTAAAAAAATTCTTCTAATAATTTATTTAATTTGACTCATTTATATCGGCAATTCAGATAAATATGATACATTTTAAAGTAGAAGACTTTAAAATGATATTGCCAATATTTATGAGTTGCGTTCCTGGGACGACTTTACTGAAAGATAGTTCATTCGATTACATGAAATCAACCCCAACTCAAGAATATTCGTCACAAAAAAATCATAGCATGTGATCTGTCTTTAAAAAGACAACCACATGCAACGGTGACATTAAAATTCTCGCGTTAGAGATCTCATAGTAAATCACGAGGGAAAACCAGGAAAAACCTCGTGATACTATCCCGACATCGTAAGTATTTGGTCTTACATTTAATTTACTCTCAAAATTAATACCAAATTCTGACTTTACTATAATTTTGTTTAAATTATAAATAATATCAATAATACATGGGTATATAAGTAATATTAAAATATAAAATATGTACTAACTCGACTATTGACTTACTAATTGTGGTATTTTCTTTCTATTGACTTCCTCTTTCAGTATGGGTATCCACATCCTACTGCATTCCACCGAGGAATTTGCGACACAATTGGTTTCGTTTAGCATAATTAGAGCCGCTTCTTTGATTTTTCTCTTTTTACTATCTGTTTCTTTCAGGACTATACTTGAATCTCTCCACTGAACTCTATGTTCATTATCCCATGCGTGTTGACATATTTGAGATCTATCAAATTCTCTATTTTTAATATAAGATTGATGTTCACTTATTCTAACGTTTAATGGTCTTGATGTTTCACCTATATAAAACTGTTCGCATTCACAAGGTATTTTATAAATACAATTCTTTGTCCTTTCTTGTTCATTGTTAGGTTTAGTTTTAGATAGAATAGATCTCAATGTGTTGGTTGTTTTGAATGTTGTTGAAATGTTGAATTTATTTCCTATTGTTTTAAGTTTCTCGGATAGTCCTTTTATGTATGGTATTGATATTTTCCTCGTATTATTTCTTGTGAATGTTGTAGGATCCCGTTCTATGTTGTTCTGTTCCATTCGATCCAATCTTGACAATTCCCTATTTATAAACGATAAAGGATAATCATTTTTTAATAAAACAGATGTTAAGAATTGTTTTTCTTCTAAAAAAGAATTTTCGTTAGAACAAGTAATTTTGGCTCTATCATATAAGGATTTTATGATTCCCTTTTTAACGTTGATGTTGTGATTTGATTTGTAATTGAGATATCTGTTGGTATGTGTTGGTTTTCTATACACTTGAGTCTCATATCCAGTATCCTTCTTTAAGACTAAAACATCGAGGAAAGGCAGGGTGTTATTATATTCCTTTTCCATTGTAAATTTTATTGTCTCTTCTTGATCGTTTATAATATTCAGGAATGTATCCAACAATTCTGATCTATGAGGCCATATTGAAAACACATCATCTACATATCTCCACCATACATATCCTACCAGCGGATAAAGGAAATGCAACTGTAATAATGGATAAAATACAATACGAGGACAAAATTACAGATCTAATTACAAATGGACCTTATACCAAATTAACGAAGGATCCAACGAAAACACTAGAAAACAAAATCTATAGAACTTTATTCAAATTTAAAAATGATCTAACATACTATCAAAGAAAATTAATTACACCTCATTACAGTAAGTCACCACATTTTTATGGAGTACCGAAAATTCATAAAGCGAACATACCACTTAGACCCATTTGTAGTACCATCAGTTCTCCTTGTAGTGAACTATCAAAATTTTTATTAAACATTATAAAACCATTTGCTAATAATGATGACACATTTATAAAAAATACAAAACATTTTGTAAACAAATTATCAACTATTGAGTTTAATCCAAATAATATTTTAGTAAGTTTTGACATAAACAGTTTATTTACAAATATGCCATTAGATAAAACTTTAAACATAATCAAAACGAAATTAGAGAATGATGATACATTGACAACTAGGACAAAACTAAATGTATCAGCTATAATGGAGTTATTGACATTATGTACTAATAATACCTATTTTCAACTAAATAATGAATTTTATAAACAAAATTTTGGTCTAGCAATGGGCTCCTCTTTATTTCCATTATTGGCTAATATATTTATGGAGGATTTCGAAAATAATATCATTTCTAAACAAAATTTAAAACCCACTGTATGGTGGAGATATGTAGATGATGTGTTTTCAATATGGCCTCATAGATCAGAATTGTTGGATACATTCCTGAATATTATAAACGATCAAGAAGAGACAATAAAATTTACAATGGAAAAGGAATATAATAACACCCTGCCTTTCCTCGATGTTTTAGTCTTAAAGAAGGATACTGGATATGAGACTCAAGTGTATAGAAAACCAACACATACCAACAGATATCTCAATTACAAATCAAATCACAACATCAACGTTAAAAAGGGAATCATAAAATCCTTATATGATAGAGCCAAAATTACTTGTTCTAACGAAAATTCTTTTTTAGAAGAAAAACAATTCTTAACATCTGTTTTATTAAAAAATGATTATCCTTTATCGTTTATAAATAAGGAATTGTCAAGATTGGATCGAATGGAACAGAACAACATAGAACGGGATCCTACAACATTCACAAGAAATAATACGAGGAAAATATCAATACCATACATAAAAGGACTATCCGAGAAACTTAAAACAATAGGAAATAAATTCAACATTTCAACAACATTCAAAACAACCAACACATTGAGATCTATTCTATTTAAAACTAAACTTAACAATGAACAAGAAAGGACAAAGAATTGTATTTATAAAATACCTTGTGAATGCGAACAGTTTTATATAGGTGAAACATCAAGACCATTAAACGTTAGAATAAGTGAACATCAATCTTATATTAAAAATAGAGAATTTGATAGATCTCAAATATGTCAACACGCATGGGATAATGAACATAGAGTTCAGTGGAGAGATTCAAGTATAGTCCTGAAAGAAACAGATAGTAAAAAGAGAAAAATCAAAGAAGCGGCTCTAATTATGCTAAACGAAACCAATTGTGTCGCAAATTCCTCGGTGGAATGCAGTAGGATGTGGATACCCATACTGAAAGAGGAAGTCAATAGAAAGAAAATACCACAATTAGTAAGTCAATAGTCGAGTTAGTACATATTTTATATTTTAATATTACTTATATACCCATGTATTATTGATATTATTTATAATTTAAACAAAATTATAGTAAAGTCAGAATTTGGTATTAATTTTGAGAGTAAATTAAATGTAAGACCAAATACTTACGATGTCGGGATAGTATCACGAGGTTTTTCCTGGTTTTCCCTCGTGATTTACTATGAGATCTCTAACGCGAGAATTTTAATGTCACCGTTGCATGTGGTTGTCTTTTTAAAGACAGATCACATGCTATGATTTTTTTGTGACGGATATTCTTGAGTTGGGGTTGATTTCATGTAATCGAATGAACTATCTTTCAGTAAAGTCGTCCCAGGAACGCAACTCATAAATATTGGCAATATCATTTTAAAGTCTTCTACTTTAAAATGTATCATATGTATCTGAATTGCCGATATAAATGAGTCAAATTAAATAAATTATTAGAAGAATTTTTTTACTAAGCAACAACATTTTTGTTTATATTAATAGTATTTTGTATTTTGACAACGGCACCCGATTTGGGCGTCGAAACGTTAATAAAAACCATTTTTTAATAATATTGTGGCTTATTTCCCATTCTAAATAGTTAAAATTGTAAAAATGCCACAAGAAAATAGCTTCAGAACAACATTAAAAAAATTAATGTACAAATTTTTTAAGAAAATTATAACTTCAAACGAGTATAACTTTAAAACAAATGAAGATAAAGTAATTTGACAAACTTTGTTTGGAATTCTATTAATTAAGCTTGAAAAGCTCATAGAAGCTCGTAGAAGCCGAATTATGATCGATAAAGCGTCGAAAAATACTTGACTGTGAGCCGATCTTGCACCTCATAGCGCGCCATTAAAATATGGACATCTTGACCAAAAATAAACTTACGAACGGTTTCATAAGCTCAAATTGTTCCTTTTTAGTTCTTTTATTATTATTGTTAATTAAAGTATAAAAAAGTTTTTAGCTCAAAGGACATCGCACACATCTTATGGAAAATATAATGTCACTCAAATTCAATAAAATTTATACGAATAGATTCGTTTTAAATTAACGGTCAAATCTTATCATTGCGCCAACTCTTAATTATGATTAATTACGGCGCAAATTGCAATTAAAGTTTATCGAAATCACATTTTTGGAGTCAGTAAAACTGTCAGTTACAATCACTATTGCTCTGGGTGCTATTCAAAAGAGCTTGAACCCCGCTGGGCCTAAGCGGATTAGTTAAACTAATCCGCTGATTTATGGAGTACCGACAATTTGGTATTATAAAATATTTTTTCTCTCTCTAACTTATGTACGTATCCATTTGATTTCAGATTTATTTATATCAATTTCTGCTCTTATTATTGAAAATATGGAGTTGGCGCAATGATAAGATTTGACCGTTAATTTAAAACGAATCTATTCGTATAAATTTTATTGAATTTGAGTGACATTATATTTTCCATAAGATGTGTGCGATGTCCTTTGCTTGAAACCCTTATAAACAAATTATTGTACAATTTTTTTAAGAAAATTATAACTTCAAACGGGTATAACATAAAAAATTGTTATTTTAGTATAGCATATTATGATCATACCAAAATTCAAAAAAATTCAAAAAAATTTTAAAACTTTGCTCATCTTCTAAAATACGAATACTCAAAATAAGATATTTAATTGCCTTGTACCTGTAGCGATTTAAACGAAGAAACTGCCATTTTTGACCCTTTTTTGTTAATAACTTAAATTCTCGTACGAACATACCGGGCATTTTAGTATTACTAATGTATTAGGTCTACAATACCCACAAAACCCATTTGCAACCTGGCTGGTCAAGTGTCCCGACAAAAACCTTATTTATCTGAACTAAGGTTTTAATAAAAATATTTTCTTGATATTAACATAACAAATTCTATTAGTGTGGTAAAAATAAAATAAAATATAGAAGCTTCAGTTTTCTACTTTTAAATCGATAAGTTATACATTCCCCTAAAAAAACAGACCGTCCTTAAATCCATTTTTAACTTTCGAGTTACCCAATAAATTTCGCAAAAAATGTAACTGACATAAGCGGCTTTAATTGAGCATACATTTTCTGTATGCACATATATATTCCAGTGATTCAAAAATTTATGTACTAAGTTCAAACAATCACCCTCTTTGTTCTTGTTGGTAGAGTGTTCCTGGCGCTTCGGTCCATATGCGACCGTGCAGTGTATGTTTGCCAGACGTGACCGTTTCAAAGTGGGTTAATGGCCAGGGTTTCAGAAAAATTATGAAATATGTATTGGGTAGATCCTTCGAAAGGTGCAAGCCACTTTAACCTATTTCTAGAAATTGGTAACAGTCGAGCAATGGAGCAAAGGGTCAGACAATATATTTTAATGTTGCCTCACCAGTGCGGGAGATTTTTACGTAACAAGGTATTTGGAAAATAATTTCTTGACAAAGGATTTCAATGATAAAATAATCGAAAAAAACACCTCGTGATTTTAAAGAATTTTCGAATTGGGTTAAATACCAAAGTATACACATATGTCCAAAAGTTTGGAATATTGGAATATTTCATCTTTTTATTGATTTTTATATATAAACTCTTCTGAATAGTTAACCAACATTTTGCTTCAGTTCTCATCAATACTATATAAATCTCAAAACCAGTTAAACGATATGCAAAAAAATTATTTAATCTCCCGGGGTGAAAATTTACAATGTACAACTTACATTTAAAAATAAATTAGTATAGATAAAAATATTGTTTAATAAAACTGATAATCAGTATTTCCTCCATTGACCTGTATGAATGCGTGTTGGCGATTTGGCATGCTCCGATTAACTGGTCGAGCTGGGCTTGCGGAATCCTCTCCCATTCTTCACGAGCAGCATCTTTTAGTTCTCGAAGTGTAATAGAGGGATTGTTTCGCTTCTTAATGCTTGTTTTGAGAATGTCCCAAGCATGTTCAATGACGTTCATGTCGGGGGAATTCGAGGGCCACTGTAGTGTAGATATTCCTTGTTCTTTCAGAAAATTTTGTACTGCTGTTCGATGAGGAGGTGCGTTGTCATGCATAAACACAAATCCATCACCTACTGCCCCTCAGAATAGACGCAGGATAGGATTTAAAACTTCCTCGATGTACACAGCAGCAGTGACTCTTCTCTCCAGAACCAGCAGTGACGTCCATGTACCACTCATAATACCACCCCAAACCATAATACTGCCACCATCAAATGGGACGCGCAGTTGGGCTCTTTCTAGTAGGACTTGTCGTCCTGGGGCCCTCTAAACCAGTGTTATTGGCGAATCAGAAACAGCCAATTTTTGATTCATCAGAGAACATCACGTTATTCCAATTAGGACCATGATGCCCCATTTCTCTAGCCCATTGTCCTCTTCAGGGTTTGTCGTGAATGTATTACTGCCACACAATACATTCACGACAAACCCTGAAGAGGACAAAATCCTAAACGGGGACGCACATTGAACGCATTTCTTCTTAGCAATTATCTAGACAAGCAAATCAAACAATGTGGCTGGCTAGCCCATTGCAACCTTACTATTTTGTGTTGGTAGGTTAGTTTAGGGACATGTAAGGGTCTTCTACGACACAAATTTACCGCATTTAGTCTGCGTGTTATTGTTTGCCGCGAAATATTCAGTCCTTGAAACCTAGCAATTTCTCTGGATACACCACTTGTAGATTACAGACGATTTCTTCGAGCTATCAGTGTTATCTGCCGGTCTTGTGCTGCTGTTGTACATCGACTTCTGCTATTTCTGGAGCGATCCTTCACGTCATTTATATCCTGGATTTTTTTTTTAATTTTCGATACATTACTCTCAGTAACATCAACAATATTCGCGATATAACTTTGAATAAAGTCCTGTTGTAACAAAGCTAGTACTCTAGATCTGTTAAAATGATATGTCACATTTCTAGGCATTTTTAAACGGGTCAATTCAAACTTAAACAAAGACTGAAACAATGTGCAAATACGCTAATCAGTTGAATGTGACCAAAATGTTAAAAAACGATTCAAATTTTTTATCATTTTCATTTAAAAACGCTCTAGAATGAATATCAACAACAGTTTTGAAACCACCATAGGCGTAGATATATTATTTGTAAGTATTCCAAACTTTTGGCCATGTGTGTATTGTTGGATTTATCCTATAGATGTATCTTATTTTTCTCTTTTATAGATTCGTTTTCAAGGAAAGTGAAAATGTTTGGAAATAACACAAACCAAATATATTACAAAAATATTACAATATTTGCATACATGTATACTTTCTTCTCCAATGCTTCCTATAGTTTATTTTGTGGAATACTGGCATAATTTGTCGTTCTCAAGTTTACATACAGAGTGAGTTTTATGTATGGAAACACTCAATTATCTCGAAAACGGCTTGCACGATTTTTATAGGTTTTGGTAAGTAGAAGTTTTCTAATGCGGCCAATATTACAGTGCTAATTAAATTGTTGTCACATCTTCCGTTTTTCTGGAAATCTAATGAACTTTTTTATTTCAAATGGAATACCCGGTATATTTTTTGCGTTTTGACGTCCTTAACAAATACTGATTTTCTTTCATGTTATATTCCCTATACCTAAATACCACAATTTCGGAGTTATTGCTATATTTATTAAAAAAAAATTCAAGCAAATTAAAAAAATCAATTTTTTCGGCCCGGGTAAATATAATTTTAGGTTGTTTGGATCATTGGGAACAAAAAAGATCTTATGTAATTTTTGTCTAAAATTAATCACTTCCGAGTTATAAACAATTTAAAACTGAAACAAGCTGAAATGCGAGCATTATTATAACGAAAACTTTGTTTATTTGCGTATGTCAATTCATAATATGGAAAATTGCTATTATGAAAAGTAGCTTAGGATTAATAATTATGTTTTAATATCATTCTAATTTAAATGTTATGAACTATAAAGGTAGTTTACTCTTGATCGAATTTTATTTTTTATATACCTCGTATAAAATTAATAAAATTTTACATATGATGGTTGCATCATAAATCTTAGAACATGAAGTAGTTTTTAAGAATAACTTTTCTTCGTCAAATTAAAAATAAAAGAGTTATAAACGAAAATGTTGTTGGTATCCATAATTTGAGAAAAATCTTCAAATATTTTTTTCCATTAGAAGGATGTAATTGCAGATATATCAGACCATAATTTTTTATACCAAACAATATTATTTCATGTACTGTCGGTTCGCTAAACTCAGACACAACTGGTTAGTGATTTTAGTCAATAATTTTGCCAATTTGACAAAAAAAATAATTACTAATTAGTTAATAATTACTAAATAATTAGTAATTTTGTCAATTTTGGCAAAATTCCCAAAAACAAAAAAATTACCTACTAAAATCACTAGCCAGTTGTGTCGAGTTTAGCGAACCGACTATATTTTAATTTCATAGCAAATGGAACAGTCCATTTATCATAAAGGGGAGGCCGTATACCCGTATAAACCTTTTTATATAAAGCTGTTAATAAATAATTATTGCTTTTAGAATATACTCAAATTGTATTTTTGAACATCTTATTTATTTTATACAATAAATAAATTCACTATCAAAGGTCATTGATGTTTTATTAATACTTAATTTAAAATTTAGTTTGACATTCACGAAGTGTCAAACTCAAATGTAAATAACCTATGCTTTTTATAACAAATCGAGATTAAAAAACTAGCCTACTTAACAGCAACGATTTCAGCTGGATGTGTAGTGTGTCGGTAGAAAATAAAACGATTGTGACGTCATATTTTAGACTTTAAAGTCGATTATCTCGAAGACGGTTAGAAATATCAAAATGCCGTTTTCAGATTTGGATTCAGTAGAAAAAACTACATAAGAATTTATCGATAAATCTGATCTGAGTATTGCAGGAGCGGCAACGCAATAACACACACACTTTTGCGAATTTATAAACGAAATGTTTTCGTTGAAAAATCGATTAACGATGGTTTTCAAGGTTAAAAAACGCAAATAAAAAATATTATTTTTGAAACTGCGAAGTACTCCAATTTAAGTTCAGCCCTTATTTTATCAGCTACCGATAAGTAGTTTGAGCTTGTTTCATTTAAAACATTGTATTTTAGTTGTTAATGCAGCCCGATCGCCCGTCCTCTCATATGCACTTCATTACCAATTAAAAAGCAATGTTTTAGAATAAAAGGAGCTAAAAAGTATTATGGCAATCTATTAGACGAAGAGTTGAGCTTGAATTTAGTTACTTCGTAATTTTAAAAATTATATTTTTTACTTGTGTTTTTGAACCTTGAAAATCGTCATTATTCGATTGTTTTCAGTTTTGAATTGTTTATTACTCGAAAACGATTAATTTTAGGGAAAAATTACAGAAGACCTTTTTTGTTCCCAATGATCCAAAAAACGTAAAATAACTAGGTACCCGGGCCGAAAAAAATTATTTTTATAATTTGTTTAAAATTTTTTTTTAATAAATGTATCAATAACTCCGAATTTATGGCATTTAGGTATGGGGAACATAACATGAAAAATAATCAGTATTTCTTATGGACTTTAAAACGTAAAAAATATACAGGGTATTCCCCTGTATATTTGAAATAAGAAAGTTCATTATATTTCTAGAAAAACGGAAGATCTGACAACAATGTAATTAGCACTGAAATGTCGGCCACATTATAAAACTCATACGCACCAAAATCTATAAAAATCGTGCAAGCCGTTTTCTAGATAATTGAGTGTTTCCATACATAAAACTCACTCTGTATAATAAATGTATTTCTCGGTTAATAGCAACTTTCTTTTTAATAATTTTTATAAGGCAGAATAAATGGTCAATAGTTCATCTACCTGTTCTGATTCCGGCTTGTTCTTCGGTTTCTATATCTTTGTATTGACTAGAAGAAGAGAAGGCATGGAACGAATGATAGTTGAAAGCAACCTAGAGGGCAGAAGATCCAGAAGAAGAGCTCCATTACGATGTTCGGACCAAATAAAGGACATGACTGGTTACTCATTCTCCGAAGTAAAACAACACGCTCAGGAGAGAGAGAATTGGACAGAAATAGTGAAACGACTTACATGACGCAACTACATCCTTACGAAGAAGAAAAGATAGAGGAGGAGGAAGTGACTTTCTTTTTTACCATTGATTTTTTGGTATATTCTACTGAGTTTGTTACAAACATGCCTCTAGTTGTCGGTCATCCTTTTTGTCTTTGTTGTGTATGGTAGATATAAATGATGTCTTCCATTCTTCTGAGATTTTCGCTCCGTTAATGGAACTTTTGGGAAAGTTGGCCTAGGCTCTTATATAATTTTGCTGTGTAGTAGTTTGTTGGTTCAGCAGAGATGTTTTGTAGGCCAGGTGCCTTGTTATTTTTTTACATTTTTTAATTTACAACATCCTAATTTCTACAATTTACATATCTCTTCCACTTTTTTGATGTTATTTGTACTGCTGAGACTTATCTTAAGGGTTTGGGTGTTATCTTTGAAGAATGATCTATCTGCATTTAAAAGTCTTTGAAATACTTGTACTATTTATCAGGTGTTTTAATTGGTGATAGTACAAATCTTCATATCAGTATTCGCACTTAGGCTTGTATCTGTTGTATATAAGTTGTCACCGTTATCACTTGTGTTTCAAAAGCTTTTGGTGTTTCCCTCTTTTATTTTCTATTTCTCTTTCTATTTCTTCATTACACCAATACGGAAGTCTTCTCTGATTCTGAATTTAGTGTCTAATGACTTCTGTTTCTGCCTTCTCTAGCTATATGTTTGTCTGGTTGCAATTTTCTTTGCTATTATTGAATTGTTTAATTTCCAACTTCTGGTCTGATCTATTTTTATATAATTCTCTCACGCTTTCTTGTTATATGCTCTTTAGGTTCTATTTCTTTTCTGGAAATTTCTTCATTTTATATTCTTCCTTTAATTTTTGTGGTTTCAATGCTTCAAATGTCGTTTTGGTCTTTAATAAGTAATGATTACTGCCACAAATGGCTCTTCTGTATATTCGAAGATCTTGTAAAATTAGGTTTGTCTCTTATCTTACGATTGTTTATTCTCTGATAAATTGTAGACTTCGTATATTTTGTGTTCATTTATATTTGTATGTATCTCGGTGTTGAAAGGACCCGTTGGCAATTTTTATTTCGTTTTGTTCACATAGAGCTATTAGTCTGGTACTATTATAATTTACAGTATCTTTACCAAATTCAACTATGTATTATTTTTTGTGTTGTTTTGTAGCTGTCCTACTATTTAAGCCTCCCATGATTATGATTTATTGACTTCTGCTCTGCATATTATACTCCAATTTGTTAATTTGTGTCCTCTAACTGTTGAGTTTATTTTTAAGGGCCTCACATAATATATTTATTCATTTCCGAAATTTCTTATGTCAGTATAGCTACTCTCTATCGAGGATTTGTCCTTTGGTACCCCACTGTAGAAGTAATAGAATTTTCCAATGTTTTCTGAACATAAACTCTTTCGTTTGGTTTCGGTAATCAATGTAGTGTCCATTTTCAATCTGTTCAATTCTTGTATTACTTTGTTTATTTTTTTTAAACCTTGGAAGTTTAAAGTGCCAAACTTCTTGGAATTTTATTTTGGTTTATTTGTGTTCTCTTTTTCATTTGTATATTAACCGGGCATCCGGCAGGTGAACTTTTTTGCCACTAACACACAGGTGGGGTGTGACAAACCTCAGCACTTGCAAGAGTTAAATAATCTCAAAAAATATATTTACGTTTAGTTTTCTGTGATATGTGGAACGTCAACATCTTGAAGCTGGTCAGGATTGTCACAATTTACACTAACATTGTCTATTTCTTCAATTACTTTCGAATGAATCACTCTTGTCAATACATTCGTCACTGTATGCTTCATCCCATAAGACCTGAAGACGTGCTTATTCTTGTTCATAATTCATTTTAGCTTAGACTAAAAAAAAATATGTCCAAATCTGTAATAAGCATTATTCACTTCCTTATACTTACCTTTTTATAGGAGTAAAACAAAATAAAAACTATTCTGCAGAAAGTACAAAATCTGTCTCGTGGGGTGTGACCACTTTCAATCCAAATGTACTTGCTGAAACTAAACAGATGACTAAAAACTATGTGTCATCGCATAGATGAATATACAATAGAAAGCTATCTAGCCGCTAGTTCAACTACATGCAAAATTTTCTTATGTTTTAGGCGCTTCAGCATTGTGGGGGTGTCTTACACCCCACCTGTCGGACTCCGGGTTAATAAGCGTAAGGTGTCATTATTGAGCATCCTCTTCTTCATGGCATTGTAAAATAGTTTTTAAATACAAATGCAGCTTTCAATCGTACTTAACGTTCCCATTTTGACTCTCAAGCCCATACAATTTGGAAACCCCTGTCATATATTTTGACATCACTATTACTTGGATAACAAATTACTAATATAAACTTTGTACTTTTAAGTGAATTAAAAGACAATTTATGTTTCATTTCGATTCAGAGGCAAGGCATAACCTACAGACAACTCTGTTTCTGTTATGAACTTCATCAGTGCAGATGCCTGCCAGCCTCTGAATCAAAACGAAACAAAATTCTTTTTTAAATTGAATTTCAAAAATAGATTGAAATCCACTCTGAGGACACTGCGGCGACATCTATTAAAGAAAATAGGAAAGTCTTAGTTACAGAATACATTATTAAAAGTAATCAACTATTTTCAATGGGAAATAAACCACAATTTTACCAAAAAAAATGATTTTATTAACGTTTCGAAGCCCAAATCGGGTTTCGTTGTCAAAATACAAAATACTACTAAAATAAACAAAAATGTTGTTGTTAAATAAAAAAAATTCTTCTAATAATTTATTTAATCTGACTCATTTATATTGGCAATTCAAACGTATATTATACATTTTAAAGTAGAATACTTTAAAATGATATCGCTAATATTTATAAGTGCGTTCCTGGGACGACTTTACTAAAAGATCGTGCATTCGATTACATGAAATCAATCCCAACTCAAGAATATCCGTCACAAAAAATTCATAGCATGTGATATGTCTTTAAAAAGACAACCAAATGCAACGATGACAGTAAAATTCTCGCGTTAGAGATTCCATAGTAAATCACGAGGGAAAACCAGGAAAAAACCTCGTGATACTATCCCGACATCGTAAGCATTTGGTCTTAAGATGTCGGGATAAGTCTTATCAATTATCTTAAAATACCTTGTGAATGCGAACAATTTTATTTAGGTGAAACATAAAGACTATTAAACGTTAGAATAAGTGAACATGAGGCTTATATTAAAAATAGAGAGTGGTTACCCATACTGAAAGAGGAAGTCAATAGAAAGAAAACACCAAGATTAGTAAGTCAATAACATATCGAGTTAGTACAAATTTTATATTTTAGTATTACTTATCGTATATCTATATATTAATAATATTATTTATAATTTTAACATATTAAAGTCAGAATTTGGTATTAGTAAGACCAAATAGTTACGATGTCGGGATAGTATCAAGAGGTTTTTTCCTGGTTTTCCCTCGTGATTTACTATGAAATCTCTAACGCGAGAGTTTTACTGTCATCGTTGCATTTGGTGGTCTTTTTAAAGACAACTATGATTTTTTGTGACGGATATTCTTGAGTTGGGATTGATTTCATGTAATCGCATAAACTATCTTTTAGTAAAGTCGTCCCAGGAACGCAACTCATAAATATTAGCGATATATATATATATATATATATATATATATATATATATATATATATATATAAATATCGAAGGGAATTGGTCCCAAGACTGTTCCCTGTGGTACTCCGTAAGATATAATTCTTCCTTTACTGATGTTACTATAGATGGAGAAATCAGGTAAGATAATAAGTTTTGCAGATGACACAGCTATTTTCTATGATGCAAATACATGGAATAATTTCAAACAAAAAGCTGAAACGGATTTTGCTACAATTCAGAAATGGCTTCAGTTTAATAAACTTACCTTAAATATAGAAAAAACAAAATATATACCATTTACATCATATGTTAATAACCTCCCAAATCTTGGCTCATTAAAAATTGATGCAAAAAATGAAATTCCACATACATACGAGATTAAATATCTAGGTATAATAATTGATAAACATTTACGATGGAACACCCAAGCAAATAATATAGTAAATAAATTAAGAGGGCTCTTATCAATATTTAAATTTTTAAAACAATTGTTAGGAATAACTCATTTGCGAATTCTTTATTATGCACTTATACAATCTTAACTTACATATGGCCTTTTAGGATGGGGTGGAATACGCAATAATTACTTACATTCTATAAATATTATTCAGAAATGGCTAATTAGAATTATATACGGGAAAAATTTAAGATATTCTAGTGAGCTGTTATATAACGAAAGTAAATTTTTAAATGTACGTAAATTATTCTGTTATAAAGCCCTTATACATATACATGAAAAAAAGATAATATTAAATTTTAACAGTTATGCCCACCAAACTAGATATATAAAACAATACAATTCTACCAAAATGTAATAAATCCATCCTTCAAAGATATTTTGGTTACATAGGGCCCAAATTCTACACTTTGCTACCGGATAATTTAAAACAATTTAAAAATTATAAAAACATAGGTATAAATATGAAATTAAACAATGGATTTGGAACAAATCAACAAAATTCTGCGAAGAACTTATTAATGGACAATAATTGTAATAAATAAACTTAAATAAGAAATAGAAAATTGTATCGAAAATAAAAACTGCATCTAAATAGATTTTTATTATCAACTGCGACATTTCTTGAATTATTGATGGCCACATTTATATCACAAATTATATTAAAATTATTATATTTTTAATTTTTCTTGATTAATGTTAAGAGTTTTTAGTATTTTTATAAATTTTCATATAACTGTATACATTTATACATTTGTTAAATATTTTTTGTGTTTGTTTATATTTGTAAATTAGTATATTATACAGGGTGTAACGAAAATACAGGTCATAAATTTAATCACATATTCTGGGACCAAAAATAGTGCGATTGAACCTAACTTACCTTTGTACAAATTTGCACATAAAAAAAGTTACAGCCCTTTGAAATTACAAAATGAAAATCGATTTTTTCGAATATATCGAAAACTATTAGAGATTTTTTATTGAAAATGGACATGTGGCATTTTTATGGCATTAGTATCTTAAGAAAAAATTATAGTGAAATTTAGACACCCCATAAAAACTTTATGGGGGTTTTGTTCCTTTAATCCCCCCCAAACTTTTGTGTACGTTCCAATTTAATTATTATTGTAGTACCATTAGTTAAACACACTCTTTTAAAAGCTTTTTTGCCTCTTAGTACTTTTTCGAAAAGTCAGTTTTTATCGAGATATTTTGAATATTTGTCAAATCCACCACATATTTGTATATGGTTAAGTACGATTATGGAGACTTGGTAATAATAGGAAAATTAATTTATGATTTACATTTTTAGGTATATTTTGAACCATATTAAAAAAGAAGCCATATTAAAAAAAATACAAAGAAGCAAAAAGTTTTAAAAACACTGTGTTTAACTAATGGTATCGCAGTAATAGTTTAATTGGAACGGACACAACCATTTGGGGGGTTTAAAGGAACAACACCCCCATAAAATCTTTATGTAAACATATTAAAAAAGTGGCTGCAACTCGATAAAAAGCGCCCTATCGAAAAAATACCAAGAGCCAAAAAAGTTTTAAAAATATTGAATTTAACTAATGGTATCAAAATAATAATTTAATTGGAACGTACACAAAAGTTTGGGGGGGTTTAAGGGAACAAAACCCCCTTAAAATTTTTATGGGGTGCACAAATTTTACTATAATTTTTCTTTAAGATACTCCTGCCATAAGAATGCCAAATGTCTATTTTCAATAAAAAATCTCTAAGAGTTTTTGATATATTCGAAAAAATCGATTTTCATTTTGTAACTTCAAAGGGCTGTAACTTTTTTTATGTGCATATTTGTACTAAGGTAAGTTAGGTTTGTTCGAACTATTTTTGGTCCCAGAATATGTGGTTTAATTTATGACCTGTATTTTTGTTACACCCTGTATATTTAAGTTTCACGCACAAGGGGTGCTACTTTTGTATGTATATTAGTAATATATATACAGGGTAGCTCAACTTCAGTGAGTTATTTATGTTTATTTAGGTAGTACTCATTATGCTTTTTATTATTTTTTTTATAAATCTTTATTGTTATTCCTAAATAAACATTATTATTACTATATTATTATTATTATATATAGTATAATATACGTCTGAATTGCCAATATAAATGAGTCAGATTAAATAAATTATTAGAAGAATTTTTTTTTTACTTACAACAACATTTTTGTTTATTTTAGTAGTATTTTGTATTTTGACAACGAAACCCGATTTGTGCTTCGAAACGTTAATAAAATCATTTTTTTTTTTTTTGGTAAAAAATGAGTGGTAAAATTATGGCTTATTTCCAATTGAAAATAGTTTATTATAAAAAGCCACAGGGAATAGCTTCAGAACAATATTAAAAATAATAATATACATTAAATTTAAATCTGAAAACTTTCCTTATTATAACCATTCTCTGCCATCTACTATTTACAAGGTATAGACACGGCGAATATAAAAAACGGAAATAATTCTACAATATGCAATCACATTCCGTTTTCATTCGTCTAGGAAAAGAAACGAGAAATGATTTTTAGTATTCACAATCTGAGTAAAGATAGAAGTGAATTAAAAGATAATTTATGTTTATGACAGAGGCAAGGCACAATCTACAGACACCGCTGTTTCTGTTATGAACTTCATCAGTGCAGATGCTTGCCCGTCTCTGAATCAAAACGAAACGAAATTCTCTTTTTAAAGGGAATTTCAAAAAAATTTCCACTATAAGGACGCTGCCGCGACATCTGTTAAAGAAAATAGGTAAGTCTTAGGTACAGAATATAAATAATAATATTGATATTTACAGAGAATGGTTCTAATAAGGTAAGTTTTCTGATTAAAGTTAGTTTATATTATTATTTTTAATAATGTATTCTGTACCTAAGAGTCCTATTAGCCCATTCTTTGACGGTTTTTGCGGTAAATTTTAAAGAACCGCTTGGATTGACTTGAAATTTGGCATACATAATATAGATAATATATCAAAGAAAAAAAGTGATATTGTGCCGATGTGTGCTTTTGCTCTGGGGGTGGGTACCTCCCCTTCTCGGGGGTGGAAATATTTAACCTCAAAATAACCTCGGAAATTGATAGATATTTCAACTCTGAGTAAAAAATCTTATATACGACTTTTTCGTAAATTGATATTTAGCAAGTTATTCACGATCGAAATTGACGATTTCCAACATGAAAAATGCATGTTTTTGAGTGGATTTTCAAAAATATTTCTAAAATTATGCATTTTTACGAAAAATTCATTATAATAAAAAAACCTATTAAATTTGTGAATGGAGTGGTGTTCTTTAAATTATTATAGCAATAACACAACCTAAGTTACAGCCTACTTAAAATCGGGGTTTTTTCGAATTAACCTTGAATCAAACATTGTATCATTAAATAACGCAGGAAATAGAGATTTTTAGAAAAAAATTATGGAGATGTCTTTTAAATAATTTACTGATACCTTTAAAAGGTGCTATGATAAAAGTGATTTGGATAAAAAATGGCTGAGTTATTACAAAAACAAAACGATTATGTCGTTGAAAAATCAGAAAAATAATTACTTAAATTGGTGAATTTTCCACAAAAATAAAAATTAACATTATTCCATACACAATTAGTTTTATTTATAGCCTGACTACGCGTTCTGAAATTTTAACCAATTTAAAGTGCTTAGGTTTGAAAAAAATTTCAATTTAGTATTAAATTATTTTTTGATATTTTATAAATGTTTTTCATTTTTCCAAAATTACTTGAAAACTAAAAGAAATCTGAAATAGTTATTTTCCTAACAAGTGCAGAAAGTCATTCTTTTCCTTCTTTTCATTCTTTTTCATTCTTTTCTTTCTTGCAGAAAGAGACTTTCTGCAAGAGTTAGCAACAATATTTTTCCTAAAATTCTTTAAAAAATTACCAAAATTAATTTAATTAATATGAAAATACATACATAAATTAATTCTTTGACAAGTTTGTCAAAACCAAACTTTCAATATAATTAGTTAGCATGACGACGATCTTGGTTTCCATGACGATAATTCAAAACGACTGTTATTTTCTGGCGATGTGACTTTCGAATATTATGTCAAAATAATTTTATTTCATCGAATTGTCGCGTTAATTTCATTAAAACAGGAACACAATAAGATATATTTGAAATAAATTAGTGAATAACATCTAAATATTAGTTTATTGAATTTATTATAATTACTTTAAGGCCATATTAACATATGTAAATTAACACGCGTGCGGAACAGTAAAAACCTCGTGCAGAAAAGTAACACGCGTGCGGAAAAGTAACACGCGTGCGGAAAAGTGAAACTTTCTAAACTAAAATGCGTGCGCGAAAGTAGACATTTTTGCACGCTCATAGAAAATAGTTATTTTTCTACAACCACTACTCAAAGTGCACTTTTCTGCACGGTTTTATGTTAGCAAACTTGATATTTTCTCACAGTATAAGATATTTGACATTAGTGTGCAGAAAAGTGACGTTTCTGTGCCGCAAAGTGACGTTTCTGTGCCGCAAAGTTCTTTTCTGCACAGTTGACTACCTCATTCTGAGTAACGTTATATTCTGTTTACATCCGTGGACTACCGCATTCTGAGTAACGTTATATTCTGTTTACATCCGTGGTTAAACTTTAGACAAATATATAACCTATAACACAATTATTATATTTAACTATAGCATAGAAACTAAATTATGGATGTTACAACTGTTTTATTTTACAATTTTATTCTTATTAAACATTTTATAATTATCAAATAACCAATAATGATTTAGCAACCTGTGCAAGAGACGTCGAATGAAGTAGGTTTTGTGTATATCCGTGACTGCATAAATATGATGTCAATAATGTGTAATAATTGTTTAAATTTAAACAAATTAAGGCAGTGCATTAATTTTTTAACTGATTTCTGTGCAATTTATTTAGGTATAAGGAATTTAAATTGATTAGTAGGTATTAATTAAATACAGTTTAAAATTTATCACATAGGTACTATTATAATTAATCGTCGTTTGGAAATTGTGATTTTTATTTTTAGGAAAAACTGTGCTTGTAGAAAAAGTATAGTGTGAAACACGTGCAGAAAGGTAATTTCTCACTCGTTTGAATTGCGGCACTCGCTTGCGCTCGTACCGCAACTTTTCAAACTCGTGAGAAATTAGTACCTTTCTGCACTTGTTGCACAATATACTATTTCCTAACAAGTGCAGAAAGTCATTCTTTTCTGCACGCGACTGCAGTTTGCCGAAAGACGCGAAGCGGGAGTTCGGCAAGCAGTCGAGTGCGGAAAAGAGACTTTCTGCAAGAGTTAGGAACAATGTTTTTTCTAAGAGTCTTTAAAAAATTACCAAATCTTAATCAACTAATTTAATTAATATGGAAATACATACACAAATTAATTATTTGACAAGGTTGTCAAAATCAAACTTGGTTTCCATGACGATGATTCAAAACGACTGTTATTGTCTACCGATTTGACTTTCGAATATTATGTTAAAATAATTTTATTTCATCGAATTGTCGCGTTAATTTCATTAAAACAGTAACACAATAAGATATGTTTGAAATAAATTAGTAAATAATATCTAAATATTAGTTTATTGCATGTATTATAATCACTTTAAGGCCATATTAACATATCTAAATTAACACGCGTGCGGAAAAGTAAAAACCGCGTGCGGAAAAGTAACACGCGTACGGAAAAGTACCACGCGTGCGGAAAAGTGAAGCTTTCTAAACTAAAATGCGTGTGCAAAAGTAGACATTTTTGCACGCTCGTAGAAAAAATATATATCAGTACTAAAATGTAGTATATTTTATACTAAAACTTATTCAGTTTTTTCAATGTCGCTATGGTAAAAACGGAGTGAGATATTTATATTTGAAGTTTGCACGTAAGCGTGAGAAGCAGTTTTCTAAGCCCTTTGAATCGCATGCTTTAAAAATCACAGACCTTTAGAAAGTCCAGCTTCTGAATACTTTTAGCACTTACAATTCCCCACAAAATAAGCTACGGAACAATGAAATATCTTGAAAATTACAGAAGTTATCGTTAAAAAACCATATTGAAACTTATGTCGAATACTGATTAAGCGTTGATTATTATGATATAAGTATTTTATGTTTTATTTCATGAAAAAGGCGCATCATATGAAAAAAAGGGAAAATATATTTTCTGTCATAAATTAAATAAGTAACTCAAAAATGCTTTTTAATTTGAAATATCTCAGTGGCGTACTATTTTTTTTTAATTCAGACTATTACCCGTATGTGCGCCAATGGTGAATATAAAATTCTTAATAGTAAGTCTGTCAATAAATGCGTAATAACTACCCCTTAAAACCCACCAAATTTCATTTGCATATTTAAACCGGTTTTAGAGCAATCAATAAATCTTCACTTTGTAAGAGAAATCTCAACACCCCGTACCTTGGAACATCATTAGCTACGACTCTGGTTCTACTATTTCTCCGTACATAAACAGATTTTTTCAGTTTTTCATAATCTATATTTCTGCTCGGAAAAAATTTGTCGATAAAATACTTACTTTTTGAGTTATTTGCGAAAAACCGTTTAACACCGTGGTTCTTTTGTTGAAAAATAAACATATTCACTCGCAAATAACTCGACAAGTATGGACTTAGTGAAAAAACTTTATAGAACAATAGTTGCTTAGAATTAGTCAGATCGTCCATTTCCGGACTTATTTTGGACCTATATTTCTTCACCCCCGAGAAGGGGTGAAACTCACCTCCAGGGCAAAAGTACACATCGGTACTATATCTCTTTTTTTCTTAACTTATTAGCTATGTTAATGCCAAATTTCATGTCAACCCAAGCGGTTGTTTAAAATTCACAGGTTTTGCAATATTTTACCGTGAGTGAATGATCTAATAAATCTATTTTAGGGGTAATTTATAAGAGTTGAAAATATTAAATACTTAAACTAAATTGCAAACATAAAATAAAGTTGAGATCACTACAAAATACATCATTACCTAATTTAAAGTAACAAAATATTTTTTATACAAATTCTTATTTAGGGGGTAGTTTTTTAGGGTTTAAAAATAGTTATAAACTATAAAATACATTTCAATATGAGAAACAATCAAATTCCTATATTTAACATACTATTTAACTAGAACAGGGCGCATCTGTAAAAATATTAGTACATTTGGACGTTGAGAGGTGACTTAAATTTTTTGCACAAATTGCTTGAAAATAAATCAAATAATAATATTTGAGTTATCCTCCCTCTCAAAAAGGTCCGGAACATTGTTTAAATAATCAAAATGTCACAATATTAAGGAAAAATTCGATTTTTTTCTTGGTTTTTTGATTATAACTTTAAACGTATTCATTTTCGAGAAAAGTTGTACCGACATAAAAGTTGCATAATTAAATTTCCTACAATATAGAATTGGTAGCAAATTTTGAAAAATAGTTACCCTTGTTGGAAAATAGCAATAATTGCGAAAAAACCATACAAAAACAAGTATTCGCATTTTACATTTTTCAACCATTTATGCTACACTTAGGACCTTCATATTTTACCCAGAAAAACTTTATGATACAGTAAAACAAGACTGTAAATTTAGTTAAGATCGGTTTAATAGATATTGCAAAATAAATTTTGCAATCCAGCTTTCGTAAAAAATATTCATTTTTTCAAAATGTTACAGGACTGAAAACAAAGCAGGTATCAAGTTGAAATTTTTTTGCGTATAGAAGTGTACATTACCTTTCATTTTGCAATTTTGCAAAATTAAAATCTATTAACACCACAGCGTCAGGAATTTTTTTAATAAACATTAATTATTGGTGCTACGCGCAGGACAGCGGATAGTTTGCTCTGATTGGGCATTCCAATGACCTTTGATAATGATTGATACATTTTAATTTTTATTACATTTCGACATAAATAAATAAATTCGTTTATTGCAAAATAAAAACACATACTCTATCCTTTGAAATAACACTTTTATTCGCAAAAACTTTCTTTGTTCATTTATTTTAACTTAAAAAATAAATGTTTATTATTTTTAAACATATGCAATTGTTTAAACAATATTTCACAAACAATAATAAAATTAGTTTGATTTTTGTGGAATTAAAATATTAAAATACAACAAAATATAGAGTAAAAAAATAATATATTAGATAAAGATTGGAAGAAATTTTGGTGGAAATCAACTTGTGTGAATCGAACACCGCTGTCCTGCTCGTAACACCAAAAATTATTGTTTATTTAAAAAATTTTCTGCCGCCGTGGTAAATAATCGATTTTAATTTTGAAAATTGCAAATGAAAGGTACAGTTACACTTCTATAAGCAAAAAAAATTCAACTTGCTGTCTTCTTTATTTTCAGTTCTGTAACATTTTGAAAAAATGAATTTTTTTTGCGAGAGCTGGATTACAAAATTTATTTTCCAAAATTTATTGAACCGATCGTAATGAAATTTACAGTACTGTTTTACTGTATCAAAAAGTTTTTCTGGGTGAAATATGAAGGTCCTAAGTGTAGCATAAATGGTTGAAAAACGTAAAATGCGAATACTTGTTTTTGTATGGTTGTTTCGCAATTATTGCTATCTTGCAACTAGGGTAACTATTTTTTAAATTTTTAACTAATTCTATATTGTAGGAAATTTAATTACGCAACTTTTATGTCAGTACAACTTTTCTCGGAAATGGACACTTTTAAAGTTATAATCAAAAAACGAAGAAAAAAATCGAATTTTTCCTTAATTTTTTGAAATTTTGATTATTTAAACAATGTTCCGGACCTTTTTGAGAGGGAGGATAACTCAAATATTATTATTTGATTTATTTTCAAGCAATTTCTGCAAAAAAATTTGAGTCACCTCTCAACGTCCATCTCAAAACAGATGAGCCCTGGACTAAACGTACCTACACATATAATAATTTAGATTTAAATAACGCTCACATCAACTGTTTTTAATTTTTGGTAAAGAAGGGTAGTTTTCACCCCTTAAAAATAAAAAGCACACATGGTAGTCATATCACTTTTGAAGAAAAGGATAAGATGAGCTTATTTGCAAAATTTCTTCTAAATCGGAGCGGTTCTTTAGAATTTAGAGATCTTGCAATATTTGACCGTTAACGAACGTACTATATTTTCTTTGTACTTTTAGTCTGATTAAATGCTTAATCCTATGACACTAATTAAAGCAAAACGAACACTCTCCAGACTGGAATATCTGCATCCCTAAGGGATTATTGCGTAATAGATCTGTTGTCGAAACGTCATTCGGCATTGCCTATTAGGCGAAACAAGAATAAAACAAAAGAACAGGGGAGAAACTTGGGTGTAATGGGAAATCAACTGGATGAACAATGAGATTACAAGAGGGGGAAGTATAATGACACAATAAGAGATACTGTCGCATTTTGACGTTCGATACGGTGAAACCAAGCGCATTTAATCCCAACCTAAAACTCTTAAGAACACAGTCTAATCATATGATAGAAACATACTACAATTAAGTTATAGAGCATCCGCCAAAATAAACAGTACCGAATTTAAAAAAAAAATATATTTATGAATTGATTTTTATAATACATATAATAGTCGAGGAAATGAAGCTGAAAAATGGCAAAACCTCGCAATTTTTTCGTCCAGCATCGATTTGTACAAAAATTTGGGATTAGGCTCATTATACCCTCTAGTTCATTTTCTATATTGAGCCGTTGTACGCTTTTGGTTTTGTAAGGGTGAAAATTACCACTAGTTGTAAAAAATTATAAAATAACATTTTAAACTTTAATATTGTCAACATTTTGTTCTTATTAGTTACATAATGAAAGTTTTATGCTTTAAGATATACTATCATAATATTTCAACCCTCAAAACCACCCTTGTTGGAGCTATATATAAAAAAAATTTACTTATCCTAAAAGAATAATTTCGGCTTGCATCGATTAACATAAAAATTTGGCATTAGGATCATCGCACCCTGTACTTCATATTCTATATAATGCTTAAAAGCGTTGATTATTTTTAGGGGTGTAAACAACCAATTATTTTCAAAAATTATATAAAAATATTTTATACTTTAATATGGGTAAAATTTGGTTTTGATTGGTTAAATAATGATTTTTTTATACTTTAGGATATAATATCATAATATTTCAACCCTTAAAAACCACCCTTAATAATATTAGAGTTTTTATAAGTAGATATTTTAATAGGTATTTAGTTTCTGGTTTCCCAAATGGTGGGTCGCGACCCGGTACCGGGCCATGAAAGCAAAATGCCGGGTCGCCTCGCTTCGTCATTTCACATCTTGCTTTGTTGTCTTGCCGCCAGGAGTACCAGTTTTAGCCAAAAAAGCGATAAAGTTTCTGACTCCTTTTTTTACGGCCTATAAGTGTGAGGCACAGTTTTCAACACTGGTTTTCCTTAAAAATAAATATAGGCACTGTTTGGAAGTCGAACCGAACCTGAGGAGGATAAAATTAACCTCTTTTCCTCCAAACGTGAAGTATTTAGTTAACCAGAAACAACTAAATGCTCCTCATTAATAAAGTATTTGCTTTTTATTTTGTTTTATTACATTTTTGTTTGAGCTAATGATTATTTGCTTAAACATATAAAACTATAATAAAGATTTAAATATGTTTTCTTGTAAACACACACCAGGGTATGCAAAAAAATTAGTGGGTCACGAAGGATAACCACAAAAATAATCGGGCCATGAAAAAATAAGTTTGGGAAACGCTGGTCTATACAGAAAAAAAAGTAGAATTAAAGAATTACAAAAACATTTATTTACACAAAAATACGAATTTACAAATACATACGTGCAAATACAAATAGTTTTTTAGTCATCTTCCACTATACGAACCGGTCCGGTGGTATTATACATACATTGAAAATTATCCATAAGCGGACTATCCGAATTTTTCGAAAAAAAAAAATTCGTTTTATAAACATAGCTGCTTCATTTTTGGCGGTGAAAAGATTTTTCAAAAATGACTTTCTAGGATTTTTGAAGAGTTATAAGGCTGTGTAAAATAAATTCCGTAAGATCTCTCAGTTTTTAATTAGGGTGGGTTAAAAGGGCTCGAATAAGAGGGTGTTTGCTCGTAAATAGAGGTTTTAGACAGCTATATCTCGCTAACTGTTCACTGTAATGAAAATTTATGTAAACGGAAATTTTAGTTATTAAAGAAGCTACAATTTAGTAATCTATCATTTTTTTTGTACCTCCAGTATTTTCGGAGATATCTTGAAGTAAATGGTAAAAAATGGGTAATTCCAAAAAATTATTTTTTTTTAAACTTTAATTTTTCTAAAATTAGTCCTTTTAAATAGGTCAAGCTTCTTGGGTGTATTAATAATACAAGTACAAAAGGAATTACAGAAAGGTGAAGACCAACTTTTAATCAGGAGGGTAGTTAGGGGGTTGTTTTCACTGATTTTGTCATAGAGAAAAGCAGGTACCGAACTTTTTTTGATCATAAGTCGCTTAATTTTTAGACTAGAAACTTTTTATTATTTTTTTTGGAAGGCCTAATTGCATACTTGAAAAAAGTTTAGTTAGTTTTCCTCTAAGAATGCAAAGTTTTTCCTTTATTTTACTTTGAATATTTCAAATTATGTGTTTGAAGAAAAAAGCTAACTTTTAACATGCCGTATCTCGGTCTATATTGGTCTTAGCGATATTACAGAAAAATAATTTAGTTTATATTTTTAAAAGATACAATTTTGATATCTGCAGGTTTTTTGATTAAATGCATATTTTTCGAGGTATTCTCAAAAAAACCCTCTAAAAAAGTCGATTTTTTCATCGAAAAACTGTTACTTTCAAACTAGAATAACTCGAAAAATATTAGTTTTACGAAGAAAATGTAAAAAACATTTTTTTCTTATAATCACTTTTTACATCGATTTACATAGTTAAAATGTAATTAAAAATTCCCGCCCCCGAGATGGGGCGGCCACCACCCCGAAGGTTTTAGCGTACAGCGGCATGATATAGAAAATGATCCTTGGACTATTCCCTAACTTCTGTGAAAACTTCAAGTAAATCCATGCTGGACGAAAAAATTGCGAGCCAAAATGCTTCATTTCCTCGACTATAATCAACTATTTTCAATGGGAAATAAGCCAATTTTACCAAAAAAATTATTTTATTTTTAAACTTTATTTTAAACTTTAAACATTCTTCTTCTTATGGTGCCTATCCGTTACGAATGTTGGACACTAACATGGCTATTCTGATTTTGTTGACTGCTGCCCTGAAAAGTCCGGTAGTGGTTAAGTTAAACCATTTTCGCATGTTATGCAGCCAGGATATCCTTCTTCGTCCTGGACCTCTTTTCCCGTGCATTTTACCTTGAAGTATGGTCCGAAGTAGGTCATATCGTTGTTCATTGCTCATTATATGGCCCAGGTATTCCAGTTTGCGACGTTTTATGGTTACGACTAGTTCGCGCTCTTTGCCCATTCTATGTAGAACTTCTTCGTTGGTAACTCTGTATATCCAGGAAATCCTCAACATGCGTCTATAGCACCACATCTCAAATGCTTCGAGTCTCTTCAGTTATGCTTCAGTTAAGGTCCATGACTCCACGCCATATAAAAGAACGGAGAATACGTAGCATTTTAGTAAACGAACTTTTATGTCCAATTTTATATCGTGGCTGTTAAAGATTTTTTAAATTTTGACGAAAGCTGATCTTGCCTTCTCGATCCTTATCTTAATTTCCGTCGATTGGTCCCACTGTTCATTTAAGTTAGCACCCAAATAACAAAAAAACTTTAAACATAGGCAATCAAAACGAAATTAGAAAATGATGATACATTGGCAACTAGGACAAGACTAAATGTATCACCTATAATGGAGTTATTGATATTATGTACTCATAATACCTATTTTCGACTAAATAATGAATTCTATAAACAAACTTTTGGTCTAGCAATGGGCTCTTCTTTATCTCCAATATTGGCTAATATATTTATGGAGGATTTCGACACTAATATTATTTCTAAACAAAATATAAAACCAACAGTATGGTGGACATATGTAGATGATTTGTTTTCAGTATGGGCTCATAGATCAGAATTGTTGGATACATTCCTTAATATTATAAACAATAAAGAGACAATAAAATTTACAATGGAAAAGGAATACAATAACACTCTGCATTTCCTCGATATTTTAGTCTCAAAGAAGGATACTGGATATGAGACTCAAGTGTATAGAAAACCAACACACACCAACAGATATCTCAATTACAAATCAAATCACTTCGATAATGGCTCAAATATTTAAAATAGCTTTATGGAACGCCAATGGGGTCACAAATCGGAAGAATGAAATTGAGGCATTTTTAAAATTTCACAATCTAGATATAATTCTAATATCTGAATCTCACTTAACATCAGAGAATAGTTTTAGAATAAAATCCACGAGGAAAATAAACTTCCTGTAGCTGGCTGTATACCATAAATCACAAAAATGCCAAGTTTCTTGTAAAAGGTATATATTAAAATACCCTAAATAAGGGTCAAAATACAAAACGTTTTCGGATTAAGGAATCCATCATCAGTGTTTAAAAGCCCTAAAATTAAGTATAACCTAATTAAATGAGATAAAAGTTAAAATTGACAGAGGTTTTCAAGAACAAGAGGTCATACTTACAAAATTTGCATGCCTGAGCCACCAAAATGTATAGGGTAAAAACCCTTTAAATGTAAATAATAAAGATGTTTTACATATTTATATAAAATTCATCGGATGTAATAGATAAACCTGGATGTTACCCAGGGCAACACAGGACTCTCCCCACGTGGTTGGAACTTTTTTTTGGTGAAAACCTCACATATTGGATTTCAATGGCCAACTGACAAGTGAATTAAAGAGCAACCCGAAATGACACCAAGAACTGTCAATGTAACCTAGTTGTAATATTACTTCAGCCACAACGTTAAAGATTAATTTAAATGTTTTAAGATAAAAAACAGTATCAAATTTACAAATAGTAAAAATAAAAGATGTTCACAAAATATGAAAGATTTTTTCCCTAGAAATAATGCATTAATTAAGTATTCAAAATAGGGAAATGAAATGTTTACGTTACAGGAAGTTATGCAGTCAACAATACCAATAGGTGTTGTATTAGTGGTATAAAATTGTCAATACGATTAGACAAATAATGGTAAAGGCCTTATACTAGGAACACAAAATAGTATGTAATGTGTACATATGTGTACGATTTTAAGAGTATTGATGAAATAATAATTGTTTAATGACTGATAACTTTCTTGGTAGTCGACCCAACATAAATTGTATAAAGATAGAAAAAGTGATATGATAATTGTAAAAATACTGTTTTGTTTTTATCTGATATTTATCTGAAAATGAGACTAAAGTAACTTGATGAAACTGAGTCCTCCAGAGACCTGACATCAAATTGGTTAAAAATGAAATGGTTGTAAAATTTGGGAGAGAGTAGGACGGTATGAGAAGTCTGACATAGTATGTTGTGATATTGGACCATGGAAGATGTGTAGTGTGTTGTTATGAAATAAGAGTTATCTAATCTATAAGCTATGAGATGAGGCTAAGAAAAAAGGTGGCTGGAATGAGACTCAATTCTGATGGATGTGGTTGTATATGTGATGTAGGAGCTGAATTTTGGAAAATTAAAGCTAATGTAAAATAATGAGGATGTAAGAGGATGAGGTACAAATGAATATTAAAGAGTTAAAGTAAGATGTTGCTTATCGACAATTGGGAGTGAAATAGATGTATGTGGTAGTCATGAATGGTGTAGCAGAGAAGAGGAAATTGTATCTGATGTGGTTTATGAAAAAAGTTGACGGTGTAAGGGTTGAAAATCTCGGTTAAATGACACATGGCGATTGACACAATTAGGACTTCTCTGCTTCTCTTTAACTATTTCTAAGTCTTCATACAGGTCCAATTTTAGGAAGTTTTTTTGTGAAATATTATGTAATAACGAGACATCTTCTGGGATATTAAGGGTATGTTTGTTTTTTACAAGATGTTGAGAGAAGGTAGAAGTGTTTTCTCTTTTGGTGTGATCTAAGGAGCGTGAAGATAAGGATCTACAGGTCCTACCTATATATGTAGCGTCACAATCAGAACATTGTAATCTATACACACCACTACGATCCATGTAGTTGATAGGGTCTTTGGAATTGGTAAGACACTGTCCCAGATTGTTGGGCACTTTGAAAGAAATATGAGTATTATCAACTGCTCTTTTAAGAATATATCTAATGTCTCCAGAAAGACGTTCATGAAGATATGGTAAGGAAGCATATGAGGGTTTTAAGGTCAAGTCTATAGGGAAAGCAGTCTCTCTCAAGACTCTAAGGTGTCTCTTTTGAATAAGTTTGTAGACAATATTAGGATCGTAACCGTTGTTGAACGCTATTTGACGAAGAATATTGAGTTCTTTATCATAGTTTGATGGTGATAAAGGAATAGTTTCAAGTCTATGGATGTAACTATGGAAAGCTGCATATTTATGTGACATAGGGTGGTTAGAAGATAAAGGTATGACATGATCAGTCTGTGTTGGTTTCCTATAGATACTGAAATCGAAATGGTCATCTAATCTGGTAATAGTGAGATCAAGAAAGTTAATTGATTGGGAAGATTCTAGTTCCATAGTGAACTTGATGTTAGGATGGATTAGATTGACTTTAGAAAGCAATAGGTCAGCTGAATTAGAATTACCGGAAATGAAAAGCAAAATATCATCTACATATCTAAACCAATGGAGTATTTCCGGATTTTTCATGATAAGAGTGGATTCTAAATGATCCATGAAAATATCAGCTAGGAGAGGGGATAAACAACTACCCATGGCTAGGCCATCAGACAACCATGGGTAGTTGTTTATCCCCTCTCCTAGCTGATATTTTCATGGATCATTTAGAATCCACTCTTATCATGAAAAATCCGGAAATACTCCATTGGTTTAGATATGTAGATGATATTTTGCTTTTCATTTCCGGTAATTCTAATTCAGCTGACCTATTGCTTTCTAAAGTCAATCTAATCCATCCTAACATCAAGTTCACTATGGAACTAGAATCTTCCCAATCAATTAACTTTCTTGATCTCACTATTACCAGATTAGATGACCATTTCGATTTCAGTATCTATAGGAAACCAACACAGACTGATCATGTCATACCTTTATCTTCTAACCACCCTATGTCACATAAATATGCAGCTTTCCATAGTTACATCCATAGACTTGAAACTATTCCTTTATCACCATCAAACTATGATAAAGAACTAAATATTCTTCGTCAAATAGCGTTCAACAACGGTTACGATCCTAATATTGTCTACAAACTTATTCAAAAGAGACACCTTAGAGTCTTGAGAGAGACTGCTTTCCCTATAGACTTGACCTTAAAACCCTCATATGCTTCCTTACCATATCTTCATGAACGTCTTTCTGGAGACATTAGATATATTCTTAAAAGAGCAGTTGATAATACTCATATTTCTTTCAAAGTGCCCAACAATCTGGGACAGTGTCTTACCAATTCCAAAGACCCTATCAACTACATGGATCGTAGTGGTGTGTATAGATTACAATGTTCTGATTGTGACGCTACATATATAGGTAGGACCTGTAGATCCTTATCTTCACGCTCCTTAGAGCACACCAAAAGAGAAAACACTTCTACCTTCTCTCAACATCTTGTAAAAAACAAACATACCCTTAATATCCCAGAAGATGTCTCGTTATTACATAATATTTCACAAAAAAACTTCCTAAAATTGGACCTGTATGAAGACTTAGAAATAGTTAAAGAGAAGCAGAGAAGTCCTAATTGTGTCAATCGCCATGTGTCATTTAACCGAGATTTTCAACCCTTACACCGTCAACTTTTTTCATAAACCACATCAGATACAATTTCCTCTTCTCTGCTACACCATTCATGACTACCACATACATCTATTTCACTCCCAATTGTCGATAAGCAACATCTTACTTTAACTCTTTAATATTCATTTGTACCTCATCCTCTTACATCCTCATTATTTTACATTAGCTTTAATTTTCCAAAATTCAGCTCCTACATCACATATACAACCACATCCATCAGAATTGAGTATCATTCCAGCCACCTTTTTTCTTAGCCTCATCTCATAGCTTATAGATTAGATAACTCTTATTTCATAACAACACACTACACATCTTCCATGGTCCAATATCACAACATACTATGTCAGACTTCTCATACCGTCCTACTCTCTCCCAAATTTTACAACCATTTCATTTTTAACCAATTTGATGTCAGGTCTCTGGAGGACTCAGTTTCATCAAGTTACTTTAGTCTCATTTTCAGATAAATATCAGATAAAAACAAAACAGTATTTTTACAATTATCATATCACTTTTTCTATCTTTATACAATTTATGTTGGGTCGACTACCAAGAAAGTTATCAGTCATTAAACAATTATTATTTCATCAATACTCTTAAAATCGTACACATATGTACACATTACATACTATTTTGTGTTCCTAGTATAAGGCCTTTACCATTATTTGTCTAATCGTATTGACAATTTTATACCACTAATACAACACCTATTGGTATTGTTGACTGCATAACTTCCTGTAACGTAAACATTTCATTTCCCTATTTTGAATACTTAATTAATGCATTATTTCTAGGGAAAAAATCTTTCATATTTTGTGAACATCTTTTATTTTTACTATTTGTAAATTTGATACTGTTTTTTATCTTAAAACATTTAAATTAATCTTTAACGTTGTGGCTGAAGTAATATTACAACTAGGTTACATTGACAGTTCTTGGTGTCATTTCGGGTTGCTCTTTAATTCACTTGTCAGTTGGCCATTGAAATCCAATATGTGAGGTTTTCACCAAAAAAAAGTTCCAACCACGTGGGGAGAGTCCTGTGTTGCCCTGGGTAACATCCAGGTTTATCTATTACATCCGATGAATTTTATATAAATATGTAAATCATCTTTATTATTTACATTTAAAGGGTTTTTACCCTATACATTTTGGTGGCTCAGGCATGCAAATTTTGTAAGTATGACCTCTTGTTCTTGAAAACCTCTGTCAATTTTAACTTTTATCTCATTTAATTAGGTTATACTTAATTTTAGGGCTTTTAAACACTGATGATGGATTCCTTAATCCGAAAACGTTTTGTATTTTGACCCTTATTTAGGGTATTTTAATATATACCTTTTACAAGAAACTTGGCATTTTAGTTTTAGAATACCCAACTATTTAATGTAAAATGCTGCCCATCCAGACGCAGCAAGAAGAGCCAGTGCTGGAGCAGCTATAATCATTAGAAAGGGTATAAAACACCATATTTTACACAAGATTGAACAACCAGATCTACAAGCAGTCTCCATTGAAATAGAAGATTGGATCGGACCAATCTCGATAGCTGCTGTATACTGCCCACCAAATTATAGAGCTAACAAAAATTCTTTAAGTAATCTCTTTAACCAACTTGGTAACCGTTTCCTGGCAGGTGGAGACTATAACGCCAAACATACTAGTTGGGGTTCAAGACTGTGCGCTCCTGGAAGAGGCAGGGTACTACATCAAATCATATCAGAACAACACTTGGACCATTTGTCTACGTATCAGCCTACATACTGGCCATCAGACCCGCAGAAAGTTCCCGACTGTTTAGATTTCTTTGTTACAAAAGGGTTCTCAAGGGGGTATCTAAGTATCGAATCAAATTTTGATATAGAGTCTGATCATACTCCTGTAGTAGCAACTGTACATTCAGGAATTAAAGAAAAAGAGCCTCTGCCCAAGTTGCACAATTACAAAACCAACTGGCAAGCTTTCAGAGAAAGGGTTGAAGCAAATATTGAACTAAACTTATCACTAAAGTCACCAGAAGAACTAGAAAAAGAAATCCAAAATTACACAACAACGATTCAGGAAGCTGCATGGAAATCAACACCTCCACCAACAAAAGCAAAACAAAAAATTAATTGTCCAATAAATGTCAGAGAAAAAATAACTGAAAAAAGGTATCTGAGTAGAACTTGGAAGCAAACTAGACATCCAGATGACAAGTTAAGGCTCAATAGAGCAGCACGACAATTGAAGGAACTACTAAAACAACTAAAAAATAACAGCGTTCAAGAATACCTAGAAAATTTAACGCCGTCAGATGCCAGCGATTATGCGCTATGGAAGGCTACAAAAAAATTAAAACAGCAACATCGTCATATCTCACCAATTAGAAAATCCAACGGAACATGGGCCAGAACAAACAATGAAAAGCAGAAACTTTGGGCGAATACCTAGAAGAAGTTTTCAAACCTATACCAGCTGCTGCAACAAATAACGATCAAGAAATCTCTACAGAACCAAACCCCGACAGGAGAGAACACACTACACGCTTCACCCAAAGAAGTTCAAAACATAATCAACAATAAGCTAATAAAAAAGAAGGCACGTGGCTATGACTTAATCACAGGTGAGGTAATTAAAAATCTACCTACCAAAGCAATTAAAATGCTAACTCAATTGTGTAATGCGGTATTAAGGCTAAAACACTTCCCAATGCAATGGAAAATTGCGGAAATTATCCTTATACAAAAATCAGGAAAACCTCCAAATGAGCCCACTTCATATCGGCCAATTAGTTTAATGCCAGTAATGTCTAAGATCATGGAAAAAATAATAGAAAAAAGACTTCTACAAATACTAACCGACAGAAATATGATACCCGACCACCAATTTGGCTTTAGGAAAGAGCATGGCACCGTTGAACAAGTTCACAGAGTGGTCAACGTTATAAATAAAACATTTGAAGAAAAAAGTTACTGTTCAGCAGCATTCCTCGATGTTAGCCAGGCTTTCGATAAAGTTTGGCATCAAGGACTGTTATATAAACTGAAAAGAACGTACCAGAGGAACTATATACACTCCTTAAGTCGTATTTATCAGAAAGATATTTTCGAGTGAAGTTTGAGTCAGCCTATACAAAACTATATCCCATCAGATCAGGGGTACCGCAAGGAAGTGTTCTGGGACCGTAACTGTATCTGATTTACACAGCCGACTTACCCACAAATCGTGATACAACGACCACCACCTTTACAGACGATACTGCAATCCTAGCAGTACACAAAAATCCCGTCGAAGCTGCTGCAAAACTCCAGAGAGTATTAAATCAAATAAATACATGGGCACAAAATTGGAGAATTAAATTGAATGAACAAAAATCAAACCATATTGTTTTTACAAGATGTCACGGTGAATCACCTACAGTAACAATAAATAATAAGGTAATTCCCTCAGTTACCTCTGTAAAATATCTGGGCATGCACTTGGACAGGGAATTAACCTGGAGAACCCATATATGGAACAAACGGAAACAACTGGGCATAAAATTTAGTAAGCATTATTGGCTTCTAGGGCCTAAGTCTAAGCTCACGACAAGAAATAAACTGCTAGTCTACAACACAATATTCAAATCAGTCTGGGCATATGGTCTGCAGCTCTGGGGAACAGCATCCAAGTCGAATGTATCCATAATTGAGAGATTCCAGTCCAAGGTGTTACGTTCAATAATCGATGCTCCGTGGTTTGTTACTAACTGGGATATTTACAATGATCTGGAAACGAAAACCGTCAGTGAAGTGATAGTGGAGTTAAGTGCAAAATACATCGTACGTCTTGAAAGCCACGCGAATGTGCTTGCAATTAATTTGTTAGACAACAGTCAGGAAACAAAACGGTTAAAGAGACAGACACCATTAGATTTACCGCACAGACATTAATATTGTTACAGTAGCTAAGTTAATATATGTAATACAGTAATTTAGTATTATCTCTATAGAGATGTGTGGCGCTGGTCACAATCTCTTCATGTCATTATTTCTCAGATAAAATGTGCCTATTTTTATATGTTATAACAGATTGCCTAATAAACATTAAAAAAAATGCTTCGAGTCTCTTCAGTTATGCTTCAGTTAAGGTCCATGACTCCACGCCATATAAAAGAACGGAGAATACGTAGCATTTTAGTAAACGAACTTTTATGTCCAATTTTATATCGCTGTTAAAGATTTTTTAAATTTTGACGAAAGCTGATCTTGCCTTCTCGATCCTTATTTTAATTTCCGTAGAGTGGTCCCACTGTTCATTTAAGTTTGCACCCAAATAACAAAAAAACTTTAAACATAGGCAATCAAAACGAAATTAGAAAATGATGATACATTGGCAACTAGGACAAGAGTAAATGTATCACCTATAATGGAGTTATTGATATTATGTACTAATAATACCTATTTTCGACTAAATAATGAATTCTATAAATAAACTTTTGGTCTAGCAATGGGCTCCTCTTTATCTCCAATATTGGCTAATATATTTATGGAGGATTTCGAAACTAATATCATTTCTAAACAAAATTTAAAACCAACAGTATGGTGGATATATGTAGATGATTTGTTTTCAGTATGGGCTCATAGATCAGAATTGTTGGATACATTCCTTAATATTATAAACAATAAAGAGACAATAAAATTTACAATGGAAAAGGAATACAATGACACTCTGCCTTTCCTCGATATTTTAGTCTCAAAGAAGGATACTGGATATGAGACTCAAGTGTATATAAAACCAACACACACCAACAGATATCTCAATTACAAATCAAATCACATCAACGTTAAAAAGGGAATCAATAAATCTTTATATGATAGAGCCAAAATTACTTGTTCTAACGAAAATTCCTTTTTAAAAGAAAAACAATTGTTAACATCTGTTTTATTTAAAAATGATTATCCTTTATCGTTTAAAAATAAGGAATTGTCAAGATTGGATCGAATAGAACAGAACAACGTAGAACGGGATCCTATAACATCCACAAGAAATAATACGAGGAAAATATCAATACCATAATATATAAAATGACTATCCGAGAAACTTAAAACAATAGGAAATAAATTTAACATTTCAACAACATTTAAAACAACAAACACATTGAGGTCTATTCTATCTAAAACTAAACCTAACAATGAACAAGGAAGAACAAATAATTGTATTTATAAATACCTTGTGAATGCGAACAATTTTATTTAGGTGAAACATCAAGACTATTAAACGTTAGAGTAAGTGAACATCAATCTTGTATTAAAAATAGAGAATTTGATAGATCTCAAATATGTCAACACACATGGGATAATGAACATAGAGTTCAGTGGAGAGATTCAAGTATAGTCCTGAAAGAAACAGATAGTAAAAAGAGAAAAATCAAAGAAGCGGCTCTAATTATGCTAAATGAAATCAATTGTGTCGCAAATTCCTCGGTAGAACGAAGTAGGATATTGTTACCCATACTAAAAGAGGAAGTCAATACAAAGAAAATACCACGATTAGTAAGTCAATAACATATCGAGTTAGTACATATTTTATAAATAAAATTGTATACAATTTTATTTTATATTTTAGTATTATGTATATAATATATAGGTTTCGTTAATATTATTTATAATTTAAAATAGCATATACAGAGCGGTCCAAAAGTCTGGAAACGGCCAATTATCTCGAAAATGGCTAGTCATAATTGTACAAAATGTGAGGTACAACTATTTTGGGATACGGAGATTCCATATTTGATATTTGCAATGTTGCCAGATTTGCCGTCTCTCTTATATTATTACTAACTTTGGTTTTTCAAATTCATCACCCTGCATATTCAATCATTATTGGAATCTCCTATTCAACACGTGTTCAACCATATGTAACACTTATGATTTTATGTAGTCTGGAAGGTCTTAAATACATAAAACAGAAGTCTGGCAACGCCTAAATGTCTCAATAAATATTTTTAATTCTAACTATTTTCAAATACATTAAAGGTACGATTCCGAAAGAGGCTGCAGACTGCAGACCGCAAACCGCAGACTGCAGCGACAGTGTCGTCTGCGGTCAGACCAATTTCGAGCAGAACTGCACTGCATCTACATAATAGCGACAACAGCATTGCACGATGGGAATTTATAATAATAGTATAATATTAAAAGTCGTATAAGTAGGATATCAGACGCAATGAACAACGATGAATTAATGTTATACCTTTTGATGGAAGAAGAAGATGATGACGATATTTTACTTTTGCATTATAAAAGAAAAAGTAAGTCAACTAGGTCTCTATTTAAAAATAGATAATTTGAAGGAAGCTTGCGTCGTAAATAACTGAATATTTAACAATAAAACACTGAAAACGTTTGTTTTCTATACCTCCACAAAATTTGTTATAACTATGTGACTACAGCTGTTTCGGAAGTATAGAAAACAAACGTTTTCAGTGTTCTATTGTTAGATAAAATGAACTTCCATCAAGTAACGGTCGAATCAATCGATTATTTAACTGAATATTTTGCTATACAATTAATTAATTGCTCTTCTTATTCATTTGAAATACTCATTTTCAAAAGAAATTCAATTCTTTTCACTTTTCAGTCAATTTGGAAACAGCAAAAATACGTGTTGTCGCTCTGCGGTCGGCGACACTACTGGTTCTGGTGCAGTCCTGCGGTCTGCGGTGGCGACGTTCTGCGTGCGGCGGCGACAGTGCCGCTCTACTCGACATCAAGCTCATAAGAAACCATATGAACCAGTAGGTCTGTCGCTGCGGTCTGCGGTTTGCAGTTTGCGGTTTGCGGTCTTGTTCGGAATCGTACCTTAAAACGTAACAATTGATAAATTACAACATTTTTTGACATAATGGTTACTTCATCAAGCGTTCAAAATGTGCTCCATTTGTGAGTTGATAGTACCCTAATCGATTGTAGAATGCGTCTACCCCATTTCTCCATAATTATCTAGAAATTATTCGAGATTCATCGATAATTCGTTGCCTTAGCTCTGCAAGACTTGCTGGTTTAGTTTTGTAAACTGAATTTGTCAAGTATCCCCAATAAAAATAATCTTTAGGATTGAAATCAGGTGAACGTGGAGGCCATTTAATGCTACCGCGGCTACCAATCTATCGTCCGGGACATATCTCATCTAAATAATGCCGAACATTTACACCAAAATGAGCTGGAGCTCCATCTTACTGAAACCATATCTGATTAAAATTAGCTCCAAACAATTTTTTCAGTGTTGGTGCAAATTCATTTCTAAATAACATTTCGTAACTATCTGACATTAAATTTCCTTCGATAAAAAATGGCCCAATTAACTGAGTACCTGCTATACCTTACCATACATTTAATTTTTGTGGTCTTTGAGTATGGCTTTCACGCATCTAGTGTGGATTTACGTCACTCCAGTACCTTAAATTGTGTCGATTTACACTTCCACACAGTGTAAAGGTCGCTTCATCGGAAAAACATATTCTGTTAACGAAATTTTCATCATTTCCAATTTTATCCATCATTACCTCAGTAAACTGTAATCTACGAAGTCATCTTCACTTAATTCTTGCAATTAGTTAATTTTGTATGGTTTAAATTTATTCTTACGTAACACACGTAAGACTGAAGAACGACCTACATCATGTACTTGTGCAACCCTGCGTGAGAATGTATGTGGATCTTCATTTTGTGAACAAAATTTTGCATTATATCTAAAGTTTTGTTGTGATTCATAACTCTTTTCGGTCTACCTGATCGGTATCTACCTTTTACTTCTCCAGATTCCTCAGATCGCTTTACAGTTTGTACCGTCGCCTTATGGATAGGAGAACGGTTTGGGAAAGTATCATTGAACCAGTTAGCTACTTCACAATAAGATATTTTTCTGTCACCGTACCCTCTCGTCATTAAAATACTAATTCGTCCTTTTTCGCTAAGAGCCATTTTAGAGAAGCAATTTATCTTGCAGAATTTTTCAAAACACAACTACTGTCAGTTTTAGCTAATAGTGTAAATGGTGAACAAATGTCAAAATCACAGCATTTTACATTTAAGTATTTAACTTTATTAAAATCTACATATTTTGCACTGTTTTATGTATTTAAGACCCTCCAGACTACATAAAATTATGTGTCACATATGGTTGAACTCGTATTGAATAGGAGATTCCAATAATGACTGAATATACAGGGTGATGAATTTGAAAAACCAAAGTTACTAATAATATAAGAGATATGGCAAATCTGGCGACATTGCCAATATCAAATATGGAATCTCCGTATCCCAAAATAGTTGTACCTCAAATTTTGTACAATTATGACTAGCAATTCACGAGATAATTGGCCGTTTCCAGATTTTGGGCTACTCTGTATATATTAAAGTCGGAATTTGGTAATAGATTTGAGAGTAATCTAAATGTAAGCACAAATGCTTACGATGTCAGGATAGTATAACGAGGTTTTTTCCTGTTTTTCCTCGTGATTTTCTATGGAGTCTCTAGCGCGAGAATTTTACTGCCACCGTTGCATTTGGTTGTCTTTTTAAAGACAGATCACATGCTATGATTTTTTATGGCGGATATTTTTGAGTTGGGTTGATTTCATGTAATCAAATGAACTATATTTTAGTAAAGTCGTCCCAGGAACGCAACTCATCAATATTGGGAATATGATTTTAAAGTCTTCTACTTTAAAAAATGGATAATACATGTCTGAATTTCCGATATAAATGAGTCAGATTAAATAAATTATTAGAAGAATTTTTTACTAAGCAACAACATTTTTGTTTAATTTAGTTTTATTTTGTATTTTGAAAACGACACCCGACTTGGGCGTCGAAACGTTAATAAAATCATTTTTTTTTTGGTAAAATTGTGGCTTATTTCCCTTTGAAAATATTTGATTATAAAAATGTCACAAGGAATTAGCTTCAGAACAATATTATAATACACATGTTTAAAATGTGCATTATGGCGTTGGAAACAAGCTGCATAGCGTTTCTAAAGATCATTAAATATATAAGAAACGTGGTTGCTTCAAATGTTAAATAGAAGTTGTTGTTATACTTTAACGTAGTTCTCCAACAGTTTCTGGAAAATTTTCCGAGCGAAATATGGAATTCTTCATCATTACCCAAATATAGGAATCAGGTGGTGTTAAATCCGGTGAATGAGGTGGATACTCGAAATCTGTGCGACGAGAAATTATTGTGCTACAAAAAGGTTCACGGAGCATTTGTGAAGCGTTCGGCTATATGGCTTGTTGCGCCATCCTGTTGAAACCACTGCTTACGGATTCTTAAATAACGCGCAAGGCAAATGGTCTTTATATCTCTGACAAAAGGTGTCACAATATTATTAGAATTAATAATTAACAAAAAGAATTAACTAAAGCAATTAGAAAAGCAATGGATACAGCAATTCCAAAAGTATCCAATAATAAAAAAGTAAAAAACTTTGCCTGGAAGGGAAACCTCACGAGAATGAGAAGCAGAGTAAGATATGCGCGAAAGCGATATCAACGAAGTAGTATCTTTCTCGAGAGGCAAATACTTCTAGGAGAGTATAGAAGATTAAAAAACGAATATAAAGAAGAAATAAATATAACGAAAGCGAGAAGTTGGGAAGCTTTTGTTTCAAGACATTTAGAATTAGATATCGATGGCTCAGTGTGAAAACCTCGTATCTCATTAAATTACAATTTTACAGGAGAGGCAAAAAACTGATTTTCTGCATAATATAACCTAAAAACAAAAAGTGCTGTTATGTATTTTTAATTTGAGCACATTGAGACAACTATCTGATATTGGCTTAGAGCTAAAAGTGTTAAATGTTGCTATTAAATTGGAAATAAAAATATTAACTATGAAAAACACGTAAATAACCTTGCAGTATATAGAGCCTTTGCCCAAGTAACTATGATAACCTCGTATATCTTGATATACGTGGTGTCATCTCAAATGAGAGTGTGTATATTATTATTTACGAGGTTTTCATTTTTCGTAGCTTATTGCACACCTCCAAATACTAGGTTGATACAGTACAAATATTTTGATTTAAGGTTCATAAAATGTTTCTGTATGCAGGACTACCTCTTGTTGTTCACAAAAACATTTCTTCAAGTCGAATCCCTCAAACAAACACTTCAAATTAAGTACCAAATTCTTGGTTATAAATATACGTGGTATTCACACTAAATCAAGAGAGCAATTGATATACGTGGTTTCTTTTTTCGGCTGTAGAAAATAGTCTAGTGTATTTGGATTTTTTCTAACTGTTGTAGATCGTGAGATACAAGGTTTTCAAACTAAAACCACCAAAATGTTATTTTCGAAAAAAAATGAGATACGAGGTTTTCACACTAAGCCATTGATATGTGGGGTGTCCCATACAAAATTGTATCTAAAAAACTTAAATGTCCAACAATGCTTTCTACTTTACAAAAAGCAGATGGTTCATATACAAAAAGTTGGGAGGATTCAGCTGATACACTACTAGATGTATTACTACCTCCTGACGACTTAGAAAATGAAACAATAGAACAAAATAATATTAGAACACTGATGATACAAGAGTATGAGATACCAGAAGAAAGACAGTTAGAAGAATTTACTGAAGAAGAAATATATGAATGTATGAAAAACATGAAAAGAAAAAAGGCTCCTAGGCCAGATAACATTCATGTAGAAATTCTTCAGGCACTTTCAGAGTACTTAATACCTATACTCACTTCTTTATATAATGAATGTCTAAGACAATAAAAGTTTCCCAACAACTTTAAACAAGCTGAAGTTATAATTATAAGTAAAGGAGAAGATAAAGATCCAACTTTACCTAAATCTTATAGACTAATAGGCTTACTAAACACAATGGGGAAATTACATGAAAAATTACTTTTAAAAGACTAAATCAAATAAGACACGAAACTGGACTTCATCCAAATCAATATGGCTTTAGGGAAGGAAAATCAACAGAAGATGCTATTAATAAAGTTTTTAATATAATGGGGGGAGCACAAAGAAGTATGTTTTGATGATCTTTATAGATGTTTCTGGAGCTTTTGACAATTTATGGTGGCCGGCATTATTCGAAAGACTTCGACAGATGCATTGCCCCAAAAACTTGTACGGAAGTTTCAGAAACTATTGTCAAGACCGATATGCCAGCTTAAGTTGTCCAATGGATAAAAAGACGAGACATATAACTAAAGGTTGTCCACAAGGTTCAGTGTGTGGACCTATTTTTTGGGACATAATGTTAGAAGAATTGCTGGAACGGTTAGCTGTGGATCCTGAAGTTCTAGGGAGCATAGCGTATGCGGATGATTTGCTGCTTATCATAGATGCTAATTCAAGAAGAGAACTAGAAATAAAATCAAATGGAGTACTTGAAAATATAAATGAATGGATGAAAAAAGTTAAACTAACTATATCAGAAACAAAAACAACATATAGCCTTATAAAGGGAAGACTTGAAATAAATCCAAGTATACAAATAAGGGGGTAAGCAATAAAAAGAACAAAAATAACTAGATATCTTGGTATCATAATCGATGAACCAAGACTCTTTACAAACCATATAAATAGCGTCTGTGAGAAGGCAGCGAAAGTCATGCATTGCATTGCAAGCCTAGCACAAAGGGAGTATAGAATTCCGTTCCAGCATATGCGCGTATACCTGAGTACGATACTTGTCTCAATTGTAGGGTACGGTGCAAGTATATGGGCACACAGACTAACAAATAATACAAATTATTGAAAAACTGAATAAAGCACAAAGAGGTTTTCTTGTTAGAATGACAGGAGCCTTCAGTACTACAGCAACATCAGCTTTAACAGTATTGACTGGTGTAATGCCCATGCACTTGGAAACACAAAAACGTACATGTAGATATTGGCAAAGAAAAGAAAATTAAGAAAAAATAATACAATTAATGGGAATAGAAATCAGAACAAAAAGAGAAATAGAAGAAATATTAAATAGAAAATGGCAAAACGAATGGGATAATTCCCCTAAAGCAAGACGTCTCTATAATTTTATTCCAAATTTAAATAATATACCAAATTATTTTAACCCAAAAAAAGGATTAATCCATTTTCTTACAGGGCACGGTCCGTACCTTACATACCTACATAGATTTAACTTAAAAGACAATCAATATTGTGAATGTGGAGAAATAGGCACACCAGAACACATAGTATTTATTGGCGAAAGACAAACAAATACACAAGAACTACAAAGAATGAGAAGAGACCTTGTTGGCATAAATATAGAAAATATAATACAAAATGAAGAATTATTTAATACACTAAATAATTTAGCGGACATAATATCAAAGAAACAATTAGAATTATATAATATTAGACGAAGAAGAAATCAAGTAAATAATATCCAACCTCTATGAATTTGAATAAGAAATTATACAAAAAAAAATTAAAATTATATATAAAAATATAAAATAAAATATTGGAATAATTAAATAAATATTTATACAATAAATAATTAAAAATTAATATCAAATATAAAATAAAATAAAATAAATCAAAAATAAAAAAAAAATATTAATCAAACAAAAAAAAAATTAAACTAAAAACCTGAAATTTTAAAACTCAATGGTCTGAGGCTCACCGAAATACCATTGAGAATATTAGGTCTGGATCCCGCGTATGAAAAAAAAGTTGATTAATAGCAAGCTGAAAATTTGTTAATAGCTTAAGGGTGTCTAGTCGGATAAACTTTGATATATGGGAACACTGGAACAGGGGCAGTTTTAATTGTGGAACAGGTTAAAAATTTGGAACGGTCAGACCACGAAAACGGCACATTTATTTTGTCCGACAGAATAGACTTAAACTCTCCGAACAGAGATTAAACTCTCATGCAAAAATCAGACTGTTATTTATCACCTGTCATAATTCCTGTCATTTGACATATTCTACATGTTCCACTTATTAAAACGCCCATTTGGTGATAAATAGCAGTCTAATTTTTGCATGAGAGTTTAATCACTGTTCGGAGAGTTTAAGTCTATTCTGTCGGACAAAATAAATGTGCCGTTTTCGTGGTCTGACCGTTCCAAATTTTTAACCTGTTCCACAATTAAAACTGCCCCTGTTCCAGTGTTCCCATATATCAAAATTTGTCCGACTAGACACCCTTAAGCTATTAACAAATTTTCAGCTTGCTATTAATCAACTTTTTTTTCATACGCGGGATCCAGACCTATATCATAAAGTCGAATAGACCTGCACTTAAAATTATTCGTGACTAGTTTTAGATGAATAGTGCTGGCATTTCTCATCTAAGAATGAGAAATGGGAGCACTTTTATAAAAATTATATGTTCAAAAAAAAAGTAATAATTTATCTTTTGTTTATTAGTTTTTGTTTAGTTGTTATTATTTGTTCATTAGAATTGTTTATTAGAATTGTTTACAATTTGTAGTTTTCATAATTAGTAGTAGATTAGGGCTATATTGGTAATTAGTCAAATAGAAAAAATTCTTAAAGTAATAATATTGTAATAAACTACTGTAATCCCATCAGGAAACGACCTGGATTAGTCACAAGAGGCCAGGTATAGTACTATAAATAAATAAATAAATAAATAAATAAATAAATAAATAAATAAATAAATAAATAAATAAATAAATAAATAAATAAATAAATAAATAAATAAATAAATAAATAAATAAATAAATAAATAAATAAATAAATAAATAAATAAATAAATAAATAAATAAATAAATAAATAAATAAATAAATAAATAAATAAATAAATAAATAAATAAATAAATAAATAAATAAATAAATAAACAAATAAATAAATAAATAAATGTCACAATATTATGTCTGTACCGCTCTTCATTGACAGTAACTGGCTGCTCATTCTCGTCTTCAACAAAATAAGGACCAATAATTATTATCCCATGCCCAGACACAGCAATCCAAATGATTACTCGAGCACTGTGGAGAGGCTCTTCTGCAATGGTATCAGGACGTCTAAACCCAAGGAATCGATTTGTTTTTCGGTTGATGTAACCGTTGAGGTGAGTGTGGATTTCGTCAGAAAACCATAGGTTTCGGGATCTTCATACACTAAGCACAGTACTCGTCCACATTAAATTTATCTTTTATGTTTATCCGCAACATTTAGTCGTTGTTCCATTTGATTTCGGTATGGAAAGCCGCCAATAGATTTGAACATTCGTCGTGTAGATGTTTCATTTATATTCAGTTTACGTCCTTAGTGTAGGAAACAGAGGTTGAACCTTGCAAAATGGACACAAGTCCAGTTTTATTTTTTTTCCGTTATATCAAGGGGTTTTTATTATAAGACTACTTTTTTCTGAAAAAATTTCGCCCCGGAACCCCCCTTTTCACCCCTTTAAAGGGGGTAATATGTGGTTTTTGCCGAACGTAGCCCTTCCTGTACCTTTTACAAAAAATTTTTTTTATAGAAATATGAAGAGGACTATATTTTCTATAATTTATTTCGCGACAGCACATGTCTATCATCCACCGTTTAGCGGGGGTGGCGCCCCAAAGTTGACAAGTTTTTAAAAAAGATGTTTTTAAAAAAAATATATCTTTCCCTAACTGTAACGGAAATTAAGAAGAAATCCTCCGGCAATTATTCACAAATAAGTGAGTGATTTTTTGGTATAGGTCTCACTTAAGGGTAATTGCCCTATTTTTAAGTACAGGGTGTTACATCTTAAAAAACCCCTTTTTATGCCATCTGAACCGTTTATGCTAGAGTAAAAATAATTTCAGCGATTACCCATGTACTGGTGCTATTTACAAATTTGTATAATGCACCCCCATTTTTTTCCCGGAACCACCAAAAAAAAAAAGAAGAATTAATAAATAAAGTGATTTTCTTGGAATCCTTCACACACAATGCCCTTTATTAATATGCTTCATATATCATTTTGTGTACGTTATTATTACCCATACATGGACATCAAAAGCGATTTCCTAGTGCAACCCCTGTAGCCAAAAAAAATAAAGAAAATGAGGGGTTGAAATTTTTTTTTGTTTTTTTTTGCTATTTGATCCATATGGGCATATGCTTCATCAATAGTGCTTTCCAAAAATATATATGGGTATTGCAACATCCCTGCGGAAACTACCCCTATCCTTGAAAATATACTGCAGAAACTACCCCTATCCCTTGGCGAGGATGTTTTTACGATTTTCTCATTACCTATGCATTATTTTTAAACAAAACTTATACAGGGTTAAAGACCACCATTTACTCTAAAAATTAGGTCCTATTCATTTTTTTCGTATAAGCAACCGTTACGGCACAGTGGCGCCGTAAACGTCATATATGCTTTGGCGGGCTCCAGTTTTTGTTTTTTTTTTCGTCATCTGTTCGTTTTATTGATAAAGTACTTAGGTAAAATAAAATACCACAGTGTAACCTACAAATTATGAATTATGCACATTTTACAATCTTTGCGTCCCAAAGCCACAGTGGTGGCCCAAAATCAATTTTTGCATATTTTCGCCACCTACACGCATTTTATTGCATTAATGCTACCTTAATAGCACAATATTTATCCTTAAGTGGTCGCTAAGCAGTGGCGGATCCAGGGAGGGGTGATAGGGGTGATCGCCTCCCCCGCCCCCATCTCAAACCAAGTGATATTATATTCAAAGATTATAAAAATATTTATTTAATTTTATAGAAATACTTATATTATTATTTTTATAAGAATGGCGTACTTTTATGCTTTACCGAGAGTGGAGGATCCAGCATCGTTAAGAGGGGGTTGCCAATTGGCTAAATTTCTATAAAAATAAAAGAATATGTTTATAATCTTTAAATATAATATCACTTGGTTTGAGAGGGGGGGGAGGTGATCACCCCCATCACCCCTACCTGGATCCGCTACTGCTTAGCGGCCACCTAAGGGTAAATATTGTGCTATTAAGCTTGCAATAATGCAATGAAATGCGTGTAGGTCGCGAAAATATGCAAAAATTGATTTTGGGCCACCACTGTGGCTTTGGGGCGCAAAGATTGTAAAATGTGCATAAGTCATAATTTGTAGGTTACACGGTGTTGTTTTATTTTGCATAAGTACTTTATCAGTAAAACGAACAGATGACGAAAAAAAAAACAAAAACTGGAGCCCGCCAAAGCATATATGAGGTTTACGGCGCCACTGTGCCGTAACGGTTGCTTATACGAAAAAAATGAATAGGACCTAATTTTTAGAGTAAAAAGTGGTATTTAACCTTGTATAAGTTTTGTTTAAAAAGAATGCATAGGTAATGAGAAAATCGTAAAAACCTGCTCGCCAAGGGATAGGGGTAGTTTCTGCAGTATATTTTCAAGGATAGGGGTGGTTTCCGCAGGGATGTTGCAATAACCATATATATTTTTGAAAAGCACTATTTATAAAGCATATGCCCATATGGATCAAAAAGCAAAAAACAAAAAAAATTTTCAACCCCCCATATTATTTTTTTTTTTGCTACAGGGGTTGCACTAGGAAATCGATTTTGGTGTCCATGCATGGGTAATAATAACGTGCACAAAACGATATATGAAGCATACTAATAAAGGGCATTGTGTATGAAGGATTTTAAGAAAATCACTTTATTTATTAATTCTTCTTTTTTTTGGGGTGGTTCCGGGAAAAACTGGGGGTGCATTATACAAATTTGTAAATACCACCAGTACATGGGTAATCGCTGTAAGTCTTTTTACTCTAGCATAAACGGTTCAGATGATATAAAAAGGGGTTTTTTTTAAATGTAACACCCTGTAATTAAAAAAAGGGCAATTACCCTTAAGTGAAACATATACCAAAAAATCAATCAATTATTTGTGAATAATTGCCGCAGGATTTCTTCTTAATTTCCGTTATAGCTAGGGAAAAAAATTTATTTTTTTAAAAACATCTTTTTTAAAAACTTATCAACTTTGGGGCGCCACCCTCGCTAAACGGTAGATGATAGACATATGCTGTCGGGAAATAAATCGTAGAAAATATAGTCCGTCTTTATATTTCTATACAACAAATTTTTTGTAAAAGGTACAGGAAGGGCTACGTTCCGCAAAAACCACAAATTACCCCCATTAAAGGGGTGAAAAGGGGGATTACGGGGCGAAATTTTTTCAGAAAAAGTTAGTCTTATAATAAGCACCCCTTGATATACCAGAAAAAAAATAAAACCGGACTTGTGTCTATTTTGCAAAGTTCAACCTTTATTTCCTACTCTACCTGTTCGTATAAGATTTCTTTGTGGAGAGTGGATTATTTAGTTAAACACTCGCCCTTTATTAGCATTGGTATACTGTTGGCATACTGTTCTTCGACGACCTGAAGAGCCTTTACGTTGACAAACTATTGCTACTAGTGCGACAAAATTTCTCAACAACCGCTAGCATTACATCTTTAGGCGACGCCTTGTTACAATGTTGTTGATATCCTTCTGACACTTGTTTTAAACATGGGCAATTATTCCGTCCAACTCCGTATGAGCGGAAATAATGTTCTACTAAAAAAACTTTTTCTTTGGCACAAAGAACCATAATGATAAAGATTTTAACCGTAACATAATATCAAGTTGACAACTAATGACAAGTAGACCAAATATAATAAATGCAACTTGCGTGCGCAATTTCACAGCACTCTTAAATTCGGCACTGTTTATTTTTTCGGATACCTTATTAAACATCAGTTTATTTGAGATAAAAATACTAATTTAAAACTAATTGAAAAGAAATATTAGCGAATAATTAAATTGTTTAAAGTTATTCTTGTTTAGGCGCGATTAAGAGTGAATTTCTATTATTCTACGCGCAAGCGCACACAGAGAGAATGGAAAGTTGCTAAATCTTTCAATATATTATGTAGTTATGTATCAGCACAAATAAGGTGCAAAACGAATATTATATTCTTCGTCCGCTATAACTTTTCCCAAGCGTCACGATTAATTTTCAAACAAATTAAGTCAAAACATAAAGTCAAACGAACGTCGAGTATATATATATTTTGTATACTTTATACTATATACTACACACAACGGGGCACGTTTGATATTCTTCTTCTTCTTTCTCAGCCTGTGTTCGTCCACTGCTGGACATAGGCCTCTTCCATTTGCTTCCATCGAATTCTACTCTTGGCAATTCTCATCCACTGTTTGCCCGCGACTTGTTTGATATCATCTGCCCACCTCTTCTGCGGTCTGCCTACTCCTCGCCTGTTCTCTCTTGGTCTCCAGTTTGTTAGTCTCTGTGTCCATTTTTCGGGATTATCTCGGGCAACATGTCCGACCCATTGCCACTTAAAAACCTTGCTATACGTTCTGCGACATCAGTAATCTTTGTTATTTCACGAATGTCGATATTTCGAATTTTGTCTCTCAAACTAATCCCTAGCATGGCCCTCTCCATCGCTCTTTAAGTTGTACTGAGCTGCTCTAAGGTTTTCTTTGTAAAGGCCATAGTCTCCAGTCCATATGTAGTTACAGGCAAGATACATTTGTCATAAACTATACGTTTTAGACACATTGGTATATCTCTATTCTTCAAGATAAAGCTTAACTTGCCAAAAGCTACCCAAGACAATTTTATGCGTCTTTTTATTTCGGCTATTTGGTTTTCTTTGCCGATTTTGATGGTATGTCCAAGATATATATAGTGGTCTACATTTTCAAGACTGACGTTGTCAATAACAAGATTAGTTTGTACATTACTCATTATTTTTGTTTTCTGAAGATTCATTTTGAGACCTATTTTATTTGACTGCTGGTTTAGTACTTCATCATTTGCTCCAGTTCCTTGATATCTGTACTGAATAATACCATGTCGTCCGCAAACCTCAAATGACTCAAACGTACACCATCAATGTTTAGACCTTTTTCCTCCCAGTCGAGTTGTTTGAATACATTTTCCAATGCTAAGGTAAAAAGTTTTGGTGAAATAGTATCACCTTGTCTAATACCTTTACCAAGGCGTATTTTTTCGGTTTTTTTGGTCTTCATTGATTTTGATGTGGAATGTGGCCTGTTCATAAATGTTTTTAATGAGTATAGTGTACCGTGAGTCTATTCGAGCATCCCTGAGGGCTGACAAAAAACCAGGTTTCAATACTATCGAAAGCCTTGTGAAAGTCAATAAATGCCATATCGCACACCTAGATCTAAAGAGCTTTAAGTCAAAAAAGCACATTTTTCAAAAAACACGAAAAACTGTTTTCTCTATTCCAGTGCACTGCAGGAGTGTTTTGTTTTTATGGTTTGCTTTATTTATGCACAAGAATATTATGTTGAAGTACTTTAGTGTTTTATACACGTTTTAAGGCTAAAAATCGATATTTTTGAATTATTTCCCTTTTGCTTATCATTGTATGTATATTTGTTATACTAACTCGAGTTGAGACTGTGTTGGTGAATTGAGTTTGTAGTTGCCTCTCTTTTGAAGAGGCATTATTCATATAGAACGAAATGGCTTTTTGAATTATTTATAAGTCCAATAGACAGAGTGTGCTATGACCAACAGTAAAAGTATATTTGCTGATAAAAATAAAAAACTACTGCAGTCAATCAACATTATTTATTAGTACAATTATTATTATTGGTAGCATTAACTTACGTCAGTCACAAAAACCCAACTGAGTCATAATAACCCTTAAAAAAAGATAAAATATATTGCAAACTGGAAAAAAAATATAAATTCACATCTGAATCATAACAATCATGTTTGTCGTACAACTACAGAATTATTAATTATTATAGTTATATCTTAAAGCTTATTCTTGTAAAAAAAACTACTAAAAATGGCTTGCATATTTGTATTTTGGATCTATTAATCTCAAAGTAAAATGAATTGTTGAGAGCTGTAAAATTTTGCGTACTTGAGTACCGATATTTAGGCTTTATTTATTGCGAGTGGCGTACTATGAATTCTCTTGCTTTTCAAGATCGCCGAGTGCCACATATTGTCTTGACATCTCGTCCACATTATCTTTGCATTCTAGGTGATATTTGTCTCCACTGGGTAATTCAACCTTTCTTGATAGCATTAGTTTTTTAGATTTTGACAGGGGCGGGTAGGCTTTGCCAGAATTTCTTAATTGTTTTGCGATTTTCGACCTCCAGGTTGCTGGTTTGCGTACCCTCTTTTTGCCATTTTTTCGATCTCAGTACCAGTTTCAGGAATCATAACACCTTCCGGGCCTACTTGCTCAATTATCTTCGATATCCGATTAACTGGAGCTGCTGCTGCTGGAGATGAATGAAGTTACCGATGAGGATGAAGGTACCACCTTAGGTGGGTGCGCATTTTTGTTTAACAATTGAAAATTAGGATTTTTATCGGAGTCAATACCACTTTAATCGCTCCGGATATTTGAAATATAATAGTTCGGGGTAACACAATTTTGTTGTTTAGACGTGCTAGAGGGATAGATGTATTAACGGGTGTCAGGACAGCATGAGTTTCTTTGGAACTAAATCACTTGATGACATCTTCATCTTCCACGGTTGCATGTTGAATAGAAGTTATAGGAGTGATATTTTCTTTACCTTTTCTTCTACCATACTTACGAACAAACGCAGGCGATTCATTGTTTTCCTGAAATAGAAAATGTTGTGCCACAAATCGATTTAGGAAGCCCATAAAAACATTTTTAATCTTTTTAGCTATGTTGTAAAAATATATTTTTCAGAAACCATCTAAAGGGATCTACCTTAAAAAATTGGCAGTAAAATAGGAACCAATTTTGTTAATGCTAACATAAACATTAAACTGTACTAAGACCTAAAAACTCGAATCGTCAATAACGAAATAAGTTTAATTTTGATAAGAATTTATAGAAAAAAGAAAGTATCAAATATCACTCAACAAAACAGACACAATTACAAAATCGAAAATATTTCAAGAATAGGGTAACAACTCAAAAAAAAAAAATAAAAACTCTACTCACCTTGCCAGCAATACAGAGTGAACTTAAAATGTTGTATTTGTTGTATCCTTTTAATTACCATTAACCATCTAAAAGGTGACAACTCAAAATAATAATACTTCAAATTTCAACTAAACAGGTTCAACTCAAAATAACTCCAAACTTTTTACGCAGGACACGTGCACTCCGCTTGTAATTTTGATTGCAACTAGCTTTGTTCCCGTTTACGTGCGGAGGAACCTGGCTCGCTCGTTCAACAAAAGGGATTCTAGGCGCCCTCTAGGGTTGAGTTTTGCACTTATTTTTAAATCTCTTTTATTGATCGATAGGTATCCGTAGAGGAAATTAAATGGTGAGCTTAACTCAATTACACATATTTTTGACTTAACTCTCTTTAGATCTAGGTGTGCGATATGTAAGGGTACATTATATTCTGTGGTTTTTTCTACCAGTGTTCTGATGGTTTGTAAGTGATCGTTAGTACCAAACCCTTTTCGAAATCCCGCCTGTTCAACCGGTTGATATAAATCAAGTTTTTGTGTAATGCGGTTGGTTATTATTCTTGTTAGCAATTTGTATAAATGTGACAACAAACTTATAGGCCTGTAGTTTTCAATATTAGTAGTGTCTCCTTTCTTGTGTAAAAGTATTATTTCGGCGTTTTCCCACAGATTGGGTATTCTTTTCTCTATTAGACACCTATTCAGCAAGACTTCCACAACCTCTGCAACGGTGTTGCCACCCATTTTTAACATTTCAGACGTTATATGATCCTCGCCAGGAGCTTTTTTATTCTTCATTTGCTGTAAGGCACGTCTAATTTCCGAAGAAGTTATTTTAGGGAGAGTTTCCGAGCCGACGTTTAGAATTGTTCTATGGTCTGTTCCGGGGTTCTGTATAGTGGATGTATAAAGATTATTGTAGAACGTTTGTATTTCATTGATTATTTGAGTTTTTTCCGTCGCCGTATTCCCCTGTTGGTTTTTGATTTTAGTTATCTTCGATTTTCCTTTAGTTAAATCTGATTTCAATACTCTCATGTTTCTATTGTCTTCAATGGTTTGCAATATTTATTTTGTTTTATAAGCCCGCAAGTCTGACCTTATGCTCTTTTAACTTTATTGTTGATAGCCTTATATTCTGGTAATTCTTTAGATGTTCTTCTTCTTTCTTCTATTAAATCCAGTGTTGTTTTTTTAAGTTTCGTTTTGCTCGGATTTTTATTTTTACCACAGACCTTTTTTGTAGTTGATGTTATGTCATTCGTTATTTTTTCTGTTATTTCATTTATATCTTTCGTGTTGAATACTGGTAAAGGTCCTATTTTCTTTTTTAGTTCACTTTGATATTCCTCTTGAACCATTTCGAGTGCTTCTATGTTTGGTAATTTATCCTGTGTTAATAATTTTCTTCTATCGAATTTCGTATTTACTTCTATTCGCACCCTAACTAATCGATGGTCACTACCAGTGCCGACAGAATTTAGTACAGTAACATCTTTAGCAATGTTTTTGAAGTTAGAGAGTATAAAGTCAATTTCATTTTTTACTTTGCCGTCTGGGCTGTGCCACGTCCATTTTCTCTGCATCTTTTTCTTGTAGAATGTATTTAAGCAGAATAGCTTTTCTTTGCTTTCTTTCTTTATTACCAGATAGATAACTCTATTAGAAATCGCTTGGAATTTAGTTACCAAGTTTTCAATTCAAATATGTACCAAAAAGCCTACGCCTCCTATACCTGGGTTATTTCCTGAATTGTATTGGTACAAAGTGTGCCCTGATTTTAGTAGAATCGTTTCTTCGCCTTTAAGCCTTGTCTCGCACAAGCCTACTACGTCCCATTTTATGGTCTTAAGTTCTTCTTGCAACTCTTCTAGGTTATCTTCTGTCCTCATCGTTCTGATGTTATATGTTCCGATGTGCATTTTGTGTGTACTAAGCGAATTTTTGCCTCCCGCAGATTCCACGAGGCAGACCCTTTTCTGGGTGTGGGACTTGGCATAACATACCGTACCCACCTGTGGACCATATCCGTTCGTTTTAGTATTCGCCATTTCTAAGTAGTTGGAAGGATGAGTAGCCTTAAAACACCACGCTGGCTAGACGGGTTGGTGAGTATTATATCAGCCGCCCACTCTGGGTCAGACGCTGTTCGTAGCCGTCCATTGTGGATCAAACGCTACGGTTTTGATTCTATATTACCCCTATAATCGAGGGTTGCCACTTCCGCCATCCACACCGTACCGAAGCTCCGCTTCTCCGCCATGTCTGCCGTTGCGGACTTCATCCGTAACCCTGGACAAGGGACCCTAAACAGGTACTAGTTTCCCGGGTCAGGAAACCCCCGGAATCTGCGAGGGGCAGGGATTGATTCATTTTCCCTGACAGGACTATCTTCAATAATTTAAAGAGTTTGATATTTGTTTGAAAATAAATCGTGACGCATGGGAAAGGTTATAGCGGACGAACAATATTAGTGTTTTTAGTAAATATACATATTTATTACAATTGTTGTGTCTTTGGATTTGTCTTCCTCGGGAGTAAGATAATAAGTGTCTTTAAAACATTTTTATTTCATACTTCACTTGATCTATTTGTTACCATGATTGTAATTATGTCCGAGAAGCGATGTAAACAGAGCCGTGGTAGGTCATTGGTAGAGCATGCGCCTGGAGATCGAAGGGTCCCGCGTTCAAATCCGGATAATTCATATTCTTTTTTTTTTTAATTTTTGGTATTGTTTTAATAAAAACTTTTGTAAGTGGTAAGTATTACAATTGGTTTAATATTTAAATAAAATACAAATATACTGTTTAAAGTATATTTATTTCGTTGAAATCATATAATAGAAGTATAACTTCTTACGTATGTACAGTTGTACAAACTACACACACACATTCTTTTTTTTTTTTTTAACCGATTTAACAGTTCTGTATCACTCTGAAGATACTTTTCAGGTGCTTGAAATTAAAAAATCTGATATTTCTAGGGTGAGTCTAATAAATTGAGCATGGACTCTATCTAATATTTGATAGAATTAAAAGGCAGATATTTAAACTTGGGCTTCACTACTACTATACTTGTATAATGCAAACAATATTTTTATTACATAAAAAGTCGATGAGAAAGAAAAAACCCAAGAACCACAAAATCAGGTAACTTATATGAATCTTGAAAGAACCTTTTGAAGCGAAAAATATCCTGCAACTTCCGTACAAGTAGCTATAACTTCTTACGTGCGTACAAAGTACACACACATTTCTTTTATTATCATTTGTAACATAGATTTATACCAATAAAATCACTAATTGAATTAATGTCAGATGAACAAGCTGAACATGTAGTAAAGATAAAAATTAAAAAATTTATCTTAGAAAATAATATGCACCGATGTGTGGAACAAAATGAAATATTGCTTATTAAAAAGAATTTGAAAACCCAACAATCTTAGTCGGTCAGATATTAAATTATCTGAAACAAAATTTAAAAGAATGGGTGAAATAATGGAGCGAGATGGATGCTCCAAATCTTTGTAGATACTATTGTATTATCTAACAATAAAACACTGAAAACGTTTGTTTTCTATACTTCCACAAAATTTATTATAACTAAGTGACTACAGCTCTTTCGGCAGAGTGCCTTTCTCAAGTGATATAGTTTACAATGAATTTGCCTTTTTAAGTCTTCAACTGAAGAGGTTGAGGAGTGGGGAGCTGTTTGTCTCGAGTTGGTCATTCAGAATTATATCTGTATTTTTCAGTTTATTAATTTCCATAGAATCTAAAAAAGATAGCTTGAGGCCTTTATTTTGAATATGTAGAATTTGAAACTTTTCATTGAAAGAATGATTATGATCTAGAAGGTGATGTGCGTATGTAGAACTGTCTGTTTTTCTATTGTTGAATGCCCTTTTGTGTTCTGCTATCCGTTTGTCAAAAGTTCTGCCAGTTTGACCGATGTACGTTTTCGGACAGTCACCACAAGTTAGTTTGTACACACCACTCTGTAGTTGCTTTCTCTTTCGGCTTTTATTGTTCTTAATATATTTGCTTAAGTTGTTGTTAGTTCTGAAAGCTGGTGTTATTCCTTTCTTTTTATGTATCTGTCTATTTTTGTTGTTATCTTGCCAGTATATGTGAGAGAGCAGAAGGTACTGGGTTCTTTCTGTGGTGGTGGATACACTAATTTCAGGGCTTTCTTATGGAGTTTTTGGCTTAAAATTTTGTTAACTGTTTGTTCGTTATAGCCGTTGTTTACTGCTATTTGTTTAATGATGTTTAGTTCTATCTCGAAGTTATTTTTTGTCATGGGAATTTCTGTCAGTCTATGTATCATGCTATGGTAGGCTGCTAATTTGTGTTGTGTAGGATGGGATGATGAATTGTGTATAGTTGTGTCAGTATGGATAGGTTTATGATATACGGAAAACTTATGTTTTTTGTGTAGTCTGGAAATCGTTACATCTAGAAAGTTTATGGAGTTATTCTGTTCTGTTTCTATTGTAAACTCAATATTATTATGAAGTGAATTAATATATGATAGAAATTGGTCAAGTTGTCTGTTAGTTCCTGTAAAGCATACTAGTATATCATCAACGTATCTCCACCAATATAAGAACTGTTTAAATACGGGATGTTTAGAAATTGTTGTTTCAAGTTGGTTCATAAATATATCTGATAGCAATGGGCTTAGAGGATTACCCATAATAAGTCCTGCACTGTTGTTTGTGTATATTTGATTATTAAAATCAAAATAGTCTTGATTTATGCAAATTTCAAGAAGGTGTAAAATTTCAGATGCAATGATCGGATGTGTACTATTATGGTCTAAAAGATTCTTAACTAAAACCAAAGTTTCTGTAGGAGGTACACTAGGAAAAAGATTTTTTACGTCAAATGAAATTAGTCTGGAGTTGTTGGGCAATTGAAAATGTTGTATTTTATTAACTAGTTCTAGTGTATTTTTTACGGTGAATTTAGGTGAAAATTCCACACCTGTAATTTTGAACCAATCAAAATACGTTATTTTGACAGATCACCATGGCAACGGAGGTATTTTATCGGAAATTTTTTGCTCGTGGGGTACCCAACAGCGAATTATAGTGGAAATTTTTTGACGTTTACAATAACAGAACATTTGACAGACTGGTTTTTATTTGTTTACATAATTTAGTTTTGATTCATTTTCTATCACTTGTAGTTACTCAAAACTTATGTAAAATTGAAGAATATACTATTTTCTATCTTGCTATCTTGAAATGGTATTCCCATGCAACTACAATGAGTAGAAATTACGAATTTGAAAGCCTAAATAATTGCTGACAAAGCTATGGCGCGCTATTAATCTGTTCATGCAGCTTTGGATTTTCAAATGCAAATTTGGTGTGGAATTTTCTTACCGAATACCACGCGAAGTCAAATTAATATCCGGAAATTTTTTTTTTGATCATGAATATTTTTAGAAAATTTCCCTCGTCTGCGACTCGGGAAATTTTCAAAATATTCATGATCTCAAAAAATTTCCGGAAATAATTTGACCTCTAGTGGTATTACTAGTGAAAATTTAGTGTATTCTGTAATAATATCTGACAGTTTTTTTGAAAGTTTATATGACGGAGCTGTATAAAAAGAAACTACAGGTCTTATTGGGTGGTCAGGTTTGTGTAGTTTAATAAAAGAGTATAATTTAGGAGGTTGTGGGTTCATAATGTTAAGGTATTTCTTTTCTGTTGGATTTAGTATTGATTTTGAATTTTCAATGGCTAGTTTAATTTGTTTTCGGTATTTTTCTGTGGGGTCTTTGTTTAGTTTTGTACTGTTTTGGTTAGTTAAAAATTCTATTGTTTTGGTATTATAGTCTCGTTTGTCGATAGCAATAGTAGTGTTACCTTTGTCTGCTTTTGTAAATATTATGTCATGTTTTATTGATTTATTTTTAATTGAAACGGCTATTTGGTTTTCTTTGAAACAGCAATTATTAGTTTCACTACATACATCGGTAATAGATTTTGCAATGATGCTTTTTTCTATGTTTTTGGCAGTTTTGTTTAACGCTACTTCACATTCTACACCTAAATATTCCAAATATTTTTGATTATTATGTTGAGGCAAGTTGTGTTTGAATCCTTTCTCTAAAAGTTCTATTTCACTATTATTGAATTTAGTATCTGTTAAGTTTATAAATCTATTGAAAAAACTATGATTTGAAAAATTTTTTGTATGAGTATTGAGTTTTTTACTATTGCAAATTAGATTATTTAGTTTTTTACATTGTGTATTAAATTTTTTGTCTATTATATTATCTTCTTCAGTTCTTACTTTAGAATCTAGGATGTCAAATTCTATACTATCTAATCTATAATGTAATTCTGAATGACATACCTTAAGATACACAGCTATACTATCTCGTTTTCTGTATTGGGTGCTCCTATCCCGTTTGCATCTAAACATTCCGTATATGTATTTGGACCATAGGAGTTTTCTATTGGTTCGTTGCAGCACGCGGTAATATTTTAACCAATAGGCGGCGAGGTTCCAGATGCATATACGGAATGTTGGTCGGTCCCAAATTCATATACGGATTGTTACAATATCGTACACCAAAAAAGATAAGTTTTTTTAGAGTCTTTTAAAAGGAGATTGATTTTAAAATACTTGTTACTGTATTATTAAATAAAAATAAAACAATTATAGTGTTTCGAATGTTATTTGGTGCGAAATTCATATGCGGAATGTTAATTATTCGTAGACCAAAATAAATACAGAGAGAGTCTGTAATTTGAAATAAATTCAATATCTCAAATACTAATTGTTTTTTTGAAAATTGCTCAGACCCGTGGATTAGTATTTCAAATTTTCCTTTTTTACATACAATAATAATGTATATAGGGTGTCCCAATTTAGAGATATGACGTCATCGTTGATTTTCTTAAATGGCAACACTGTCATTTTGATAGGGTGTGTAAAGTTATACATCACTGCAAAATATCAAATTTTTATTCTCTGCCATTTACAAGATAATAAAAAATAACAAAGTTATGTCTGTAATTTGGAATAAATTCAATAATTCAAATAATAATTGTTTTTTTGAAAAATGCTCAGACCCGTCGATTAGTATTTCAAATTGTCATTTTTGACATAAAATAATAATGTATACAAGGTGTCCCAATTTAGAGATAGACGGCATCGTTGATTTTTTTAAATGGCAACACTAGCATTTTGATAGCTATTTTGACAGGGTGTGTAAAGTTATACATAACTTCAAAATTTCAAAATTTTTATTCCCTACCATTTATAAGATAATAAAAAATAACAGTTATGAAAAACAAGTAATCAAATAATAATGAAATTTAATTATTTCAATTAAGCAAATGCTCATAATATTGCCCACTGACCATTTGACAATAATTAAGGGCAACATTATGAGCATTTGCTTAATTGAAATAATTAAATTCAATTATTATTTGATTACTTATTTTTTATTACTTTGTTATTTTTTATTATCTTGTATATGGTAGGGAATAAAAATTTGAAATTTTGCAGTTATGTATAACTTTACACACCCTATCAAAATAGCTATCAAAATAACAGTGTTGCCATTTAAGAAAATCAACGATGACGTCAAATCTCTAAATTGGGACACCCTTTATACATTATTATTTTATGTCAAAAATGACAATTTGAAATACAAATCGACGGGTTTAAGCATTTTTCAAAAAAACAAATAGTATTTGAATTATTGAATTTATTCCAAATTACAGACATAACTTTGTTATTTTTTATTATCTTTTATATGGTAGGGAATAACAATTTGAAATTTTGCATTTATGTATAACTTTATACACCCAATCAAAATGGCTATCAAAATGATAGTGTTGCCATTTAAGAAAATCAACGATGACGTCATATCTCTAAATTGGAACACCCTGTATACATTATTATTGTATGTCAAAAAGGACAATTTGAAATACTAATCGAATGGTCTGAGCAATTTTCAAAAAAACGATTAGTATTTGAGATATTGAAATTATTCCAAATTACAGACTCTCCCTGTATATAAACCAGAATATAATATTTAAAACACAACCGCAAACGTTATAACCAAGTTAACATTTATTTTCGTCTGATAGCACACAGCCCTAAACTTCAACAGAATTGAATTGAATAGCTGAAACAGATCTAAACATACTTAACAACACGTGCAAGTCATTAAAAATTCTGAGAAATAGTCAAATAAAGAAATATGTATGTATCTCAAATCTATACCATCCCATTTATGAATTTTGCACCAAATAGGTACCTAATCATTGTTATATTTTGCTTTAATAATACATCAATAAGATAGGTATTCTAAAATCAGTCTCCTTTAACTGATTAATAAAAAGTCCCATTTTTGGTCTACGAATAATTAACATTCCGCATATGAATTTCGCACCAAATAACATTCGAAATACTATAATTGTTTTATTTTTATTTAATAAGACAGTAACAAGTATTTTAAAATCAATCTCCTTTTAAAAGACTTATCTTTTTCGGTGTACGATATTGTAACAATCCGTATATGAATTTGGGACCGACCAACATTCCGTATATGCATCTGGAACCTCGCCGCCTATTGGTTAAAATATTACCGCGTGCTGCAACGAACCAATAGAAAACTCCTATGTTCCAAATACATATACGGAATGTTTAGATGCATCCCGTTTCAGCCATCTGGTTTGACCCTGGTGGATACCTGCTATGGCAGCGGCACTGCGGTTGTTGGTTTTTAACTTTATGTATTTCGGGAACACGTTGTTTTTCACGCACATGTTTAGAAACCAGATATTTTGTGTTGTTACTCTACGCTTTAAAAGGAATCTTGAAAACAATATGGTCAATAGCCCTGTATTGGCTTCCTGTAAATAATTGATGGATTCGACCGTTACTTGATGGAAGTTCATTTTATCTAACAATAAAACACTGAAAACTTTGTTTTCTATACTTCCACAAAATTTATTATAACTAAGTGACTACTGGAAGTCCGTACTATACAGCTCCGTCATATAAACTTTCAAAAAAACTGTCAGATATTATTACAGAATACACTAAATTTTCACCTAAATTCACCGTAAAAAATACACTAGAACTAGTTAATAAAATACAACATTTTCAATTGCCCAACAACTCCAGACTAATTTCATTTGACGTAAGAAATCTTTTTCCTAGTGTACCTCCTACAGAAACTTTTGTTTTAGTTAAGAATCTTTTAGACCATAATAGTACAAATCCGATCATTGCATCTGAAAAATTACACCTTCTTGAAATTTGCATAAATCAAGACTATTTTGAATTCAATAATCAAATATACAAAAACAACAGTGCAGGACTTATTATGGGTAATCCTCTAAGCCCATTGCTATCAGATATATTTACGAACCAACTTGAAACAACAATTTCTAAACATCCCGTATTTAAACAGTTCTTATATTGGTGGAGATACGTGGATGATATACTAGTATGCTTTACAGGAACTAACAGACAACTTGACCAATTTCTATCATATATTAATTCACTTCATAATAATATTAAGTTTACAATAGAAACAGAACAGAATAACTCCATAAACTTTCTAGATGTAACGATTTCCAGACTACACAACAAACATGAGTTTTCCGTATATCATAAACCTACCCATACTGACACAACTATACACAATTCATCATCCCATCCTACACAACACAAATTAGCAGCCTACCATAGCATGATACATAGACTGACAGAAATTCCCATGACAAAATATAACTTCGAGATAGAACTAAACATCATTAAACAAATAGTAGTAAACAACGGCTATAACGAACAAACAGTTAACAAAATTTTAAACCAAAAACTCCATAAGAAAGCCTTGAAATTAGTGTATCCACCACAACAGAAAGAACCCAGTACCTTCTGCTCTCTCACATATACTGGCAAGATAACAACAAAAATAGCCAGATACATAAAAAAGAAAGGAATAACACCAGCTTTCAGAACTAACGACAACTTAAGCAAATATATTAAGAACAATAAAAGCCGAAAGAGAAAGCAACTACAGAGTGGTGTGTACAAACTAACTTGTGGTGACTGTCCGAAAACGTACATCGGTCAAACTGGCAGAACTTTTGACAAACGGATAGCAGAACACAAAAGGGCATTCAACAATAGAAAAACAGACACTTCTACATACGACCTTCACCTTCTAGATCATAATCATTCTTTCAATGAAGAGTTTCAAATTCTGCATATTCAAAATAAAGGCCTCAAGCTATCTTTTTTAAAATCTATGGAAATTAATAAACTGAAAAATACAGATATAATTCTGAATGACCAACTCGAGACAAACAGCTCCCCACTCCTCAACCTCTTCAGTTGAAGACTTAAAAAGCAAACACATTGTAAACTATATCACTTGAGAAAGGCACTCTGCCGAAACAGCTGTAGTCACTTAGTTATAATAAATTTTGTGGAAGTATAGAAAACAAACGTTTTCAGTGTTTTATTGTTAGATAAAATGAACTTCCATCAAGTAACGGTCGAATCCATCAACTATTGTATTAATTGCAATAATTCTACCAATACATCCAAAGAACCAGCCAGAGCAAATATAACCAAGTAGTTGTTAAATACGTAATTGAAATATCTAGGATCAACAATCACCAATGACAACAAAATAGATCTAGAACGTAAGACGCGAATAATGGCAGGAAAAAGATCTGTCTTTGCAATGCAACATCTAATGAAGTCAAAACTTCTCTCGCGAGGTGCAAAAATCTAGATATATAAGACCATAATACGACTAACTGTCGCGAATGGAAGCAAAACATGCACACTAACAAAAAGAGAAGTAAATAAATTGCTGATATGTGAACGTAAAATCCTTCGAATGATAAATAAGACCCTGGCAGAGACACCGTGACAAACGAATGGAGGCGCAGATACAATAACCAGTTAGAGACTCTCTTCGGAAAGAAAATCTAGTCACATGTATAAAGGCCAAGAGACTCAAATGGGCAGGGCATGTGATACGCATTAATGACATTGGAGAAGGTCGATAAGACGGCCTAAAGGTGGAAAGATGCAGTCATAGAAGATTTAGAGAAAATAGCAATGAGACAATGGGAAATAGTGGCACAGGACCTACCAACATGGAAGCCAAAGGTAAACTTGGTAAAGACTCATGAAGAGCCGTTATCCAAAGAAACAAGAGAGTGAGTTTGGATAGAGGACCAATGGTTACTTGAGGAAGTGAGGTCACTGGACAGTGATAAGTTGGTGAACAGTGCAACAACATCAAAACATCATCATTTGTGAATTCACTAAATTGAAAAGAGTCAATGCACCATTCCTTTAGATATATTTGCTAGCATTTGTCTTCTCTCATTTCCATATTGCCTTTTGTTTGCTATATTTTTGGTCTGGATATTTTCGCTTCTCAAAATTTCTCGAAAACTTTTTCTAGATGTTTTTTGAATCCGAATATTCTGATCCGAATATTCCAATAAAATGTCATGTTTGTTTTACTCTACGGATTTGAAACCTAGAAAGTGACAAAAACGCTTACGGACAAACTGGAAATCTTTGTTAATAAATGTATACGAAGAATTGTTCGTATTTTCTGGCCAACCATCGTCACAAATGAAGATCTGCTACACCTGACCCAACAAAAGATGGTAGAAAATCAAATGAAGTCCATAAAGTGGGGTTGGATCAGTCAAACAGCCCGAAAAAATAGTTTAGGTTTTGCAAAGAGTGCCCTAAAGTGGAATCCTCAAGGAAAAAGGAAAAGAGGTCGCCCAGAACAAACTTGGAGAAGATCCATCATGGACGAGATAATAGGTCAATGAAAGTCTTGGAATCAGGTGAAGGCCTTAGCGCAAAATAGAACCCGATGGTGCGTTTTCACTGAAGCTCTATGCTCCACTTAGGCGTTTAAGAACATTATATACAGGGTGAGGCAGTTAAAGGGCCCATTAGAAATATCTCGAAAACTAAAGGAAAGAAAATCATGAAAATTGGGATACAGGGGTTTCGAGGTGTGAACTATTTAATGAAAATAATTTGGTCTCTTTGCTACTTCCGGTTATACCGGAAGTTGATTGTAACTTCGTTTTTTTAAATGGGACACCCTGTAAATTTTTACATTTTTAAATTCACCTCGATTTCTTCTTTCTTAAAATGTAAGGTTTTGTAATATTATACAGGGCAGATTAAAAGATAATTGCGTTTTCTTATTAATTTCGTAGCAATATTCACACCCTGTAGGATTGTAGCAGTTTGAAATAATAAACTCTATTTACATTCAAATGATTTTTAGTTTAGTCTACTATTATTGAGAATTATTTGTCTAGTTAAATTTTTCATTTTAGTATACGGGGTTGGTCGAAACTCGGAATGAGTATTTTCTGAGTTTTCTTAAATGGAACACCCTGTATTTTAGTATTGTAATGAAATTTTATTTTATGGTACTTTTTAATTTCTTAAGCATCCGCTATACCTAACTGCTTTAATTTGTGAGTTAGTGGTCATTCAAGCCAAACATTAACTGCAACACAAAATACGTGAAATTGTATTAGGTTTGCCGTGAAAATATTCAATCACAAATAATTTTTTGGAAATAAACACATATTAATCTAGACTAATACTTGACTACTAATTGACAATAATGGTTGATCTATCAAAATACAATCGAAGTTAAGATTGTTGGTGCGATTAACAATTAAGCTCAAATTAAAGCAGTTAGGTATAGGGAATGCTTAAGAAGTAAAAAAGTACCATGAAATATCATTTCATTACAATTGTAAAATATAGGGTGTTCCATTTAAGAAAACTCAGAAAATACTCAATCCGAGTTTCGACCCACCCCGTATACTAAAATTAAAAATTGAGCTATACTAATAATTGTTAACAATAGTAGACTATATTAAGAATCATTTGAACGTAAATAGAGTTTATTATGTCAAACTACTACAATCCTACAGGGTGTGAATATTGCTACGAAATTAATAAGAAAACGTAATTATCTTTTAACCTACCCTGTATAATGTTACAAAACCTCATATTTTAAGAAAGAAAAAATCGAGGAGAATCCAAAAATGTAAAAATATACAGGGTGTCCCATTTAAAAAAAGGTATAACGGGAAGTAACAAATAGATGAAAATATTTTCATTAAATAGATCAGTCTTCAAAACCCCCTTATTCCAATTTTCGTAATTCAGTTGCCTTTAGTTCTCGAGATATTTATAATAGGCCCTTTATCTGCCTCCCCAATATACAGGGTGCGCCAAACCTCTGGTTTTCTTTGATTACGGCTAAACTATGGGATATACAAAAAAATGTTTTAAAGAAAATTCATGTATATCGAAGCCGTCTATAATTTAAAATTATTTTCGCTTATACAGGGTGAGTCAGAACGGCGGAACGAACCAAAGTTTTGTTTTTTTAAATAGAACACCCTATACGTTAAATCATTTTTGAATATATTTTTTAAAAATATTAAGAATTTATATAAGGTATTATAGGCCTAAAGTTAACAATTTTCGAAATATTTACACTTTCATTGAGAAAAATGGTAATATTCAAAGGACTGTCAATTAGGTTTTCAAGGTAATAAAAATTTAAATGACATGTGAAAGTTTTTTAGTATACTGTTATTTTTAAATAAATTAACCTATTTGACATACAGCCATAAAATATACAGTGTGATCACTATTTGCAAATACAAAATTATCTCACTTTTTTTAAATGGGACACCCTGTATATTAGTATTTCCTTTTGTAGTAAATATTACAACGTTTCTTTTGGTATAAGGTTGTATGTACCTAGCATGTTTCGTTTTCTAGATATTAAAAAAAAAACTATAGATTTTACGTTTTTGCGGATTTTTTATTAAAAAAATTTTTTGCAAAAAAATAATTATAATCTGGTTTTAGAGACATACATCAAAATATCAAATATGAAAATAAAAACGTAAATAAGGATTAAAATAAATCGTATACTAATACAATTCAATTGAATTTAATTTACAATTATTTTACACAAAATATTTTACCACATTAATGAATGCATAAATTAGTTACTAAATTAAATAAACAACCAAATTTGATATCTACCCTAGTAATTTTCCTGCCACAGCAACTTTCCTGTACCAAATTAATTGTTAGGTATATTGTATTTACGAGTAAGATCAGTTAAACTTTTAATTTACCTTTTAAATTTACTTACATCTTGAGAACATAATTATAAAGTATGCTCTGAAACAAATTATTTATTAATATCCATAGTATTAACTGGTGTCACAAAAGCTGGTAATACTTTTGTAGTTGAAATTTTTGTAACAATTTTTTATATTTTAAATGTTAATTCTTCAACCGAACAATTGATAGATATGACATTTGTTTTGGGCGAAACCATTAGAAATTATTACCAGCTTTTGTGACACGACTACATAGATAGATACTATTTATTTCAGAATATACTTCTATAACGTTCATTTGTTATGATTTGTTTCAAAGCATACTTTATATCTTCTCAAGATGTATAGTCCTGTCGCCAGGGGGGATACAACGGCCTCCTGTATTCAGATGGACTTACCCAAGTTTTTATTATGTATTTTGGCCCGTAGAACACGAATTTTTTGAGTAACAGTTGATCCGGATGTCGATAAGATTGTTATAAACAAAGAAGTTGAGGAATTACATAACAGCGATTTCTCGCCAAACAAAACATGTTTTTGTATTTTTTGGGCCATTCTAACCAAAACATGTTCCTACAAGTTTTTTCGTAGGATGCATAGTTTTCGAGATAAACGCGGTTAAACTGTCAAAAAATCGAAAAATTGCAATTTTTGAACCCGAATAACTTTTGATTAAAAAATAAAATAGCAATTCTGCTTAACGCATTTGAAAGTTCAAGTCAAATTCTATCGGTTTCGAATATATACATTGCTAAAAATTTATGTGCTTATTGCTAAAAAAAGCTATAAACACTTAGTGTTTCCCGTATCTAATACATGCGTTTACATGCATGCTACGTAGAAATAGCCTCGCTTGCACTTGTACCTACTCTACCTACTCGTTCGATTTTAAATGAGAAATCATTGAAAACATCACTCCAGCACTAGGTGTTTATACTTTTGTTTAACAATAAAGTAATAAATTTTTAGCAATGCAAATAACTAAAACCGATATACTTTGACTTGAACTTTCAAATGCGGTAAGCAGAATTGCTATTTTATTTTTTAATCAAAAGTTATTCGAGTACAAAAATTGCAATTTTTCGACTTTTTGAAAGTTCCACCGCGTTTATCTCGAAAACTGTGCATCTTACGAAAAAATTTGTAGGAACACTTTTTGGTTAGAATGGCCCAAAAAATACAAAAACATGTTTTGTTTTGCGAGAAATCGCTGTTATGTAATTCCTCAACTTCTTTGTTTATAACAATCTTATCGACATCCGGATCAACTGTTACCCAAAAAATTCGTGTTCTACGGGTCAAAATACATAAAAAAAAACTTGGGTAAGTCCATCTGAATACAGGAGGCCGTTGTACCCCCCCTGGCGACAGGACTAGTAGGTAAATTAAAAAGTTATTAACTGATCTTACTCGTAAATACAGTTTAACTAACAAAATTGGGTACAATAAAGTTACTAGGGTAGAAAAATTTCTAGGGTAGATTTTAAAATTGATTGTTTAATTTAATAAATAATTTATCCATATTAATTACTTATTAGTATGTTAAAAAATTGTTTGTAACATAATTTTAAAGTTATTAAATTCAATTAAGTTGCACTTGCATACTTTTTATTTTAATCTTTAATTACGTTTTTATTTTGATCTTTGATATTTTAGTGTATGTTTCTAAAATTATATTATAATTTTTTTTGAAAAACAATTTAATTAAAATTATCGCTGGTATAAAATATCCGCGAAACGTAAAATCTATAGTTCGTTTTTAAATATTTACAAAACCAAACATGCTATGTACCTTATACCAAAAGAAAGGTTGTAATGTTTACTACAAAATGCAATACTAATATACAGGGTGTTCCATTTAAAAAAAGTGAGAAAATTTTGAATTTGCAAATAGTGATCACACTGTATATTTTATGGCTATAAGTAAAAGATATTAAATTATTTAAAAATGACACCATATTATAAAAACTTCGACCTACCACTTAAATTTTTATTACCTTGGAAACATAATCCACATCCCTATAAATATTACCATTTTTCTCAATAAAAATGTAAATATTTCGAAGATTATTAACTTAAGACCTTTAAGACCCTATACAAATTTTTCATATTTTTAAAAACTAGATTCAAAAATGATTTAATATATAGGGTGTTCCATTTAAAAAATTAAAACTTTGGTTGATACCGTCGTTCTGACTCACCCTGTATAATCGAAAATGATTTTAAATCATAGCCGGTTTTTATATACATTAGTTTTATAAAAAACATTTTTTTGTATATCCCATAGTTTAGCCGTAATTAAAGAAAACCAGAGGTTTGGCGCACCCTGTATATTTGATCACTAGCTGTTTTTTCTGGTCTGAACTATATTATTTCTGGTATCACTGTATTATCATATTTCATTAATCTTTTCCTAATAATGTTTTTAAGTATTTTAGAGACTACTTCTAATAGTGCTACACCTCTATAGATTTCGCACTCCGTTTTGTCGGCTTTCTATAGCTACTGTTTCGACTAGCTAGCATAGCTAGCATTGCTAGCATTTTTTCGACATTTCTTCGTTTTGCCAAATTGCCAACGTCAAGCGGATAATTATTCCTTCAGTATTTTGCCAAATTTCTTCAAAATTTCAACTATGATACTAATTTCTCCTACCTTTTTGATATTTTTTTGGTCTTCTATTAGTTCTTGTACTTCATTCAAACATGGTTCCTCGAACGTCCCTTCTACATCTTTTGGTCAATATTTACTTGCCTCTATCAACACGGATGTAGTTGAAAAAATAATCATGGCTAAATGGGCTTGGGCCAGACATGTTGCCAGATTGGCGGATGATAGATAAACCAGAAAGATTCTGAAATGGCGACCAAAACAAGGTACATATCGAAGCAGAGAACGGTCACTGCCTAGTGGAAAATTTTACGGGAGGCGTACGTTTAACAGTGGACAATTATGAGCTAATTAAATCAATTTACATAGAAGAAAAACATTTAATTTGGTATGGACATGTGAGAAGAGCAGATTGTACAAGGAGAATATCACAGATTTTGGATTGGATCCCAATAGGAAAGAGAAGAAGAGGTAGACCTCGAATATTATGGAGGGATGAAGTGGACGAGGCCATGGAAAGACGAGACCTTAGAGACGGAGAGTTGCAGAACAGAATCGACTGGACACGTTGGCTGAAAGAAGGAATGCGGCGACCGCTGTAAAAATTCTTATACAGTGCGCTGGAAGCTGGATAATAACTTATTTATTTTTAACATATAAGCAAAACGCTCGGACAGGTCGATTTTTAAAATAACTTAGTATATTATAGCATCAATGTTTCGAACTTTACGCGGTATTTCTTCAGGTGACAGTGATAACTTTGATTTTTTTAAATGGGAAAGTACATCATGTGACACCTCATTTAAAATATTTTGAAAGACTGATTACAAAAATGTATAATATTTTAATCCTTTTTGAGACCGTAGGCGCAAATTTTCGGTCGAATTATTTTGAAATGTATTCATTTTTTTCGAATCCTCAGAAAACTAATAGGTAAGTATTTTTGAAAAATTTAAACGCAGAATGAAATATTACAGTATTATCGAGGGTCAAAAGTCACTAAGAACTCCTACAATGATTATTTTAATAAGTCACAGGGGTGAAAAAAAAAAGAAAATGTAGTCGGACTTTAAGTGCAAATATATCATTCAAAAGAAATTTTTGTTTATTCTAAGGGACTTTCAGCCCTCGGTAATAATGTAATCTTTTATTCTGCGTTTTAAATTTTTTAAAAATACTTATTAGTTTTCTCAGGATTAGAAAAAAATGAATCCGTTTAAAAACAATTCTATCGAAATTTTGCGCCTACGCTCTTAAAAAGGATTAAAGTATTATACATTTTTGTAATCAGTATTTCAAACGCTTTTAAATGAGCTATCACATGATCTACTTTCCCATTTAAAAAAATCAAAATTTTGCCTGTCACCTGAAGACGACTCGCATAAAGTTCGAAACATTGTTGTTATAATATACTTTGATTATTTTAAAAATCGACCCGTCCATGCGTTTTGCTTATGTGCTAGAAATAAATAAGTTATTAAGGGGGGGTAACACTTATTCCAGCGCACTGTATAGATTTTTCTTGGACAGGCTTTCGCCATTCAGCCAGTCACAACTTTTTAAGTTCTTCCTAAAGCAAAGAAAAGAAAGTAATTATTATCACACTACCTATTCGATTATCAGTAAGGAATAAACATGGTTACTCGCTTCTCGTCTAGGGACCCATTAATTAAATAAGACATTAATTTAATACACAAATTAGACTGGGTCACGGAAAGAAGGTTATAAACAAATGGGGTAAAACAAAAGGTTACTAGCTTAACTGTGCTTACAAGTTAAGGTTACTTTTTGAAATAAATTCTGTTAAATAGTCATATACGGTTTTATTATTTAACGACAAAAGGTAGCAAATGTTATAGGGAGGAAGGATTTTATGTTTGATTAAATTTTTTATCAAGTCATCGGTTTGTTGTACATATATATTTTGTACATTCAAAGAAAATATGGTTTAAATCTGCTTCTTTTTGACAATCTTCACATAAATTGGAACTTAAAATTCTAAGTTTTGCCAGATAAGCCGGGTAACACGCGTGTCCAGATCTCATTCTGATAATATATGTAATGTTTCTACGTGGGACAGAGTAATTTTTAAACCAAAAAAGCACTGTATAGATAGATGATTAAATTGATGATTTTTTTAGATTGTCTGGATTTCTGAACTTCTTGGTACACATTTTGTACCTCTTTGTTTATGTTGTTTAGTTGTTTTCGTCTTTCTGTAAGTTCTTTTAACACCTCTTCTTCTACAAAAAAATACATGTGTTAAACTTAGCAGAAGATAATTTATGTATACAGGGTGTCTGCGTAACTTGGATCCAATGGGAAACTTTTTTAATATCAATTTTACGAAAAAAAGTCATTCTTTATAAAGTGCTCTGCATAGTCTAAAACCTAAGATGCAATCATCAGATATCAAATTTTGTTAACAGTATACGAGGTATGTCAAAAAATATGAATTTCGCTCAAGAGCAAACTACTTTTATATTTCAAAATATCAATAAATTTTATTATGAAAAGCTATTTGTAATTAAAAACCATATTCAAATATGAAATAACAGCCTTCTACTTGAAAACAAGAATGTGTGTGTACTTTGTACGCACGTAAGAAGTTATACTTCTACTACATATTATGTGATTTTTAAGACAAAACCAAAAATTTAAAAAAATAAAAGAATAAAACGCACACAAACATATTGAAAAATGCCACAAAGAAAAAATGATTTCAGAACGATAATAATTGTTGGCAAAAATTTTAAATACGCATTTTCTGAAAAAAAAAATTATATAACAATAAATATACTTACAATCATAACATGCATAAAAAAATAAAAAAATAAAACTTGCATCGGGAATTGAACCCTTGAATTTCGTGCCGCTTTGACTCGTAACCGAAGCGTAGACTCACTCCTCCAATTCCACATTATTTATCATGTGGAAAAATACGGTAACTGAACGTTTTACTGTTTGACAGTTGTTTTGAAAATTAAATTATATAGTTTTTTGTGGAAGAAAATATAAAAATATAACAAAACAGTAAGAAAACAATATATTAGATGAAGATTGGTAGAACTTTTGTTGGTAATAAAATTAAGTATGTAAATCAAAGCATTACATACCTACTAGATAAATAAATCTACGCCAAAAAATCATAATTTAAAAATAAAAATCGAACCTAATTTGGGTTTTCTCTCTAAAATCCGCATTCTTGAGAAAATAAATGTATGTATTTCAACCTAATCCAAATGTATAATTACAATATGATTATAATAAAAACTACTTACCAAATTAGAATGAGTTTTTCTTGCCCAAAATAGTCCAAAAGTCCAAAAATATAGGTATATGAAAACTATTTAAACAGGCAGTATAACTATTAACTAACTTTTGTTTGTTGTTTCTTTTCACACAAATTTTAAAACGCAACAACCATAAATAATATAACTACAGCTGTGCCACAGCCGCCATATTGAATAATTTTTGACATGTCATTTGAACATCCAATCAGAACAAAGTTATAATGCGCATGCGCCCGGTAGCAAGGTTTTCCCATATAAAAATTTACCCTCTATCGCCGGTAAAGAAGTATAACTTAAAAAAAAATTCTGAAATTTTCCTAAATTACTGATTCCGAACATGATTTTTATTTATTAGACATGTAATAACTCTTTTATTAATAATTTTAGAAAAAAAAAGTTATTCTTCTTAAAAATCTGTGCATGGTCTAAACCTCAAGATGCAACCATCAGTTATCCAAGTTTGTTAATTTTATACGAGGTGTGTCAAATAATATGAATTTAGAAAAAATTTAGAAATTCTATTTGACACACCTCGTATAAAATTAACAAACTTGGATAACTGATGGTTGCATCTTGAGATTTAGACCATGCACAGATTTTTATGAAGAATAACTTTTTTTCCTAAAATTATTAATAAAAGAGTTATTACATGTCTAATAAATAAAAATGATATTCGGAATCGGTAATTCAGGAAAATTTCAGAATTTTTTTTTCAAGTAGAAGGCTGTTATGGCATATTTGAATATGGTTTTTAATTACAAATAACTTTCCATAATAAAATTTTTTGATATTTTGAAATATAAAGGTAGTTTGCTCTTGAGCGAAATTCATATTTTCTGACATACCCCGTATACTGTTGACAAAATTTGATATCTGATGATTGCATCTTAGGTTTTAGACTATGCAGAGCACTTTATAAAGAATGAGTTTTTTTTCGTAAAATTGATATTAAAAAAGTTTCCCGTATGGTTCCAAGTTACGCAGACACCCTGTATATGTTAATATAAACATTTGTTATTGGTGTATTTTTTCTTGCAGTTATAATTTTGAACCATTTTAGTAAATGGCATTTTAGTTCTACGTTAAGATTAAATATACCGAGAGTGTTGCTAGATACTGTGTAAACCCAAACTAACCTAAATATCCTCTAAGAACCATTAAGTAAACTTAAAAACGTCATACCTTGCCGTACATACTGTATCAAGATCTTTACCTTATTTAAAGTATTTTTTTAAGTTCTCTTCTTAGTATAACTGTTTTTATCTCAAATAAAATTACGATAGTTTAAGTTCTACGGATACTCATTCGTATTTAACAAACTTGCTATATAACTTTTCTACTAATATTTACTTTATTTAACTTACCTCAAATATCTTGAATATTTTGTAAGTTTTCAGATGTCAGAAATGTGAGATAACGAAGTTTTGAGAGGAGCTGTTGAGATGTTTTGCCAGGTTTGGATCAGTTTTAGTTTGGCATCCGTTTTAGAGAAATCCTTTGTTAGTAAATATTCAGATACGCAGTCTTACAATAATAAAATGCAAGATTGAAAGAAGTTTATACAGCAACAAAAATGTGTAAAATTACACAAACACCTATTTTTTATAAAATCTGTTTCATGTTTCATAGGTGTCCTATAGTCAATGCATTTAAAGATATGAAAATTTGTGTGGAGAAAGAGGACTGAAATAAAAAAGTGATGGTTCGAAAACTACCATCCTATTACTTATAGGGGAGTGCATTTAGATTTTCACTTCGGAAAAAATCAAACAAGATAAAACTTTCTGTAATTTCATTAAGAAATGTTTAATAAACAACATATCAAAAAGTCCTACTCGAGAAGTGGGTGCTTCATTTTTTATTAAACAAATGAACAGCGAAGTTAGATGTTTTTTAAATAACTCCGAAAATATAATTTTTAGAAAAAAACTGACTTGACCATTGAAAAATTCAGAAAATTTTACAAAAAAAACCTTATACAAAGATTTTTCTAAAATTAAATCTCTAGCTTCTGTAATTTTTTATTTATAACGCTAAAGTCACCCTTCTCACACACATTGGCGCAATGTAAACTAGCGTTGGAAGAAGGTCACGGTTGAGTTTTTTAAATGTAAATCTTTAACTAATGGATCAAAAGAAATTTTACAAATTGGACATGAAAGATGATAAAATAAGCTATCTTATGGTTGTAATAAAAAGAAATAAAATGTATGGACATAAGTACGGTGTGGGCGGAAAGTGAGACTTACATGAATTTTGTTTAAAAATGATTTAAAAATGTGTAACTAATACAATTTTACTTACAAAGCTCTCAAATTTGCACAACTTACCTCTCAATCATCTTATTAACGATGTTTCATTAAAAAAAAATCTCAAAAATTGAATTCAAATAATACGCTGTCTCAAAAAATGTAATTTTTGAAAACTTAGTAGTTCTACAGAATTCCCACCACTTTAAGACGGTATTACTCAAGCTTGAATAAATCTAATACAATTTTATTAATATTTTTTTAAAGCCTAGGATGTAATCTTTAAAAAACACTGAATTATGTTAGATTAAAAATGAAATAAACAATTTCTTTTTGAGAAAACTAAGAAAGATAACAAAAATGTAATACAAAAACCGAAAATTACCAGCTGAAAAAATGTATATACAAAGTGATCAAAACTTTTTTCTGTAAAACTTACCTAAAATTAATTTAATAATAAGCTTCAAAAATAATAAATGTTCAACAAAAAAAATTTTTTTTAGCTCTTATACAGTATGTCTGCGTAACTTGGAACCTATTGATAACTTTTTTAATATCAGTTTTACGAAAAAAAGTTATTCTTTATAAAATACTCTGCATCGTATACAACATAAGATGCAACCATTAAATATCAAATTTTGTTAATTTTGTACGAGGTATGTCAAAAAATATGAATTTCACTCAAGAGTAAAGTACCTTTATATTTCACAATATCGAAAATTTTTATAAAGAAAAGTTGTTTGGAATTAAAAACTATGTTCCAATATGTAATTATATCCTTCTAATCGAAAATTTGTTTTTTTTTATTGTTTCAAATTAATTATACAAAACATCATTAAATTTTCACTTATTATTTATGATAACTGATTTATTATATATATTTATATTGATAAAGTTATTCGTCATAAATAGCTGTGCATGGTCTAACACTTAATATGCAAATATAAAATATTATATTTTATCAATATTATACGAGGTATTATGTAAAAAAATTGCATAAAAGTGTAATTGCATATTGACACATCGTTTTTAATTCTGAACAACTTCCCATAATAACAATTTTCAGTATTATGAAAAATATAGGTATTTTACTCCTAACTGAAATTTTTATTTATTGACATATCTTGTACAAAATTGATATTTTATGATTGCATTTAAAGTTTTAGAATATGCAGAGCTTTTTACTAAGAATAACTTTTTATTTATGATTCCATTGCAACAATTTTTTGAATATTGAAGAGATAGATTTTGAATAATTGGTTCTTTCTTTCTAATACATTTTAATTTTTAATATTTTTGTGAAAATTATTTGTTTATCTTTTTTTTAAGAATGAAATTCCATATTTGTTTGATTGGATTCTACTTGTTTTTCATTTAAATATCCGCCATTTTGGATCCGCCATTTTGAAATTTAAAATTTTAATCTTTAATTCAGATTCAACAACCTGTTAAAAATAAAGACAATAAATGTTTTAGAAAAATGTTCTTTTTTATGTTCTTTTTAGAAAATCCGCATTTTGGATCCGCCATTTTATAGTTTATAATGTTAACATTTAAGTTAGGTTTATCAAAGCTCTCAAAAATAAATATATGTAGAAATAAATACATTTTGTAAAGAAATTATGATTTTACAACTATTTTTTAAGTTATCCGCCATTTTGGATTTGCCATTTTATAATTTAAATTATCAAAATTTGATTCAGGTTCAGCAACCTCTCAAAAATATCCACATATATGTAAACAAACAGGTTTTATAAAAATAATTCGGATTTTACAACTGCTTTTTAAGGAATTTTAGGAAAAAATCCGCCATTTTGAATCCGCCATTTTGAATTTGCAAATTGTAATGTCTGACTCGGGTTCAGCATAATCAAAACTAAAATAAAAACATTTTTTTATCAAAATAAAATGTTGAATTCACCCATATTCTTAACATTATTTATACAAAACAATTGTTATTGTTTAAACAATTAATAAACAATTAGCGGCGAAATTTGTGAGTAGAACTTTTTACTTTAACATGTTTATAAACTAACAAAAAAAGTTTTAGAAAAATATAACCTTGTTTGATTTTTTCCGAAACATTGTATCTTCTCGTTCTAATTGCACTCCCCTATTAAATCATCGCCGTACATGTAGGTCAACTTTGACCGGTTGTATCTCAGGAACCAATCATCACAATTAAACGTTTTTTTTTTGAAAGAAGCATCCTGCCGCGTTCTTTCCAATATCGTTTTTTATAATTAACTTTAATTTAATATTTCCCGAGATATTATATTTGTTTATAAACCAAAAAAATTGTTTACAATTTTAAAATATTCCTTATAACAGACGCTTAAATAATCCAATTTCAATTCTTTACAGTAAAATACATAGGTATAGTGCCTTTTTATACAAAAATCTTAGCTATTCTTATGCAACATAATTATTGTGGTTATTATAGTGACCGTAAATTTTTAATTAACAATTTAATTGTTGCTAAACTGTTCATTCAGTTTCCATAGGCTTCTGGAAATATAATTTATACCAAGAGGGCTTTTATATAACTTATTTAATTATTGATAAATAATTACTTACCTAAAATTTTAGTTGAAAATTAAAGATTTTGTTGGAAAAACACGAGGAATTCCAAAATTGGCAAAATTACTAATTAGTCAGTAATTATTAACTAGGTATTTAATAATAAAAAAACTAAGTTTTCAATCTAATAGCACATAAAACAACCCCCAAAAATGTTATTCTACATCCTACCAGATTGAAAACAATGGTAACCTTCTCTGGTAACACCTCCGAGGCTTCTACAATTTGCAAGCCATAACGGATGCTGATACTAAGGAAGATGAGGGAATTTTACAATTTATACTTCACGTCTCATCTGCTCAGGATTGCAGATGGTTCCAACAGCAACTTGCAGGCAATGGCAGCAAGTTCCAACGAGAATGGTTCCCTTCGTACTCCAATCAGAATAAACATGTAAATAAAAAATGAATAACCATTTTCAATTTCGTTGCAACACCAAACTACAGCCGCATCATTATTCCAGTTCACTCATAGAGTGGCATCAGGAGGCACATATGCTGCTCTCTCTGACCCAACTAGGACAAACCCTGGCGTGCAGTCACGGATCGCAACGAACGAAATGGCAAGGATGCCCTAGCGGCAACTGCTAGCAAAAAACTAAATTTTCAATCTAATAGCACATAAAACAACACCCAAAAGTGTTACTCTACATCCTACCAGATTGAAAACAATGGGAACCTTCACTGGTAACACCTCCGAGGCTTCTACAATTTGCAAGCCATAACGGATGCTGAGACTAAGGAAGATGAGGGAATTTTACCAATTTATAATTCACGTCCCTCCTGCTCAGCGCGGTAAAGTTCCAACGAGAATGGTTATCTTCGTACTCCAATCAGAGTAAACATGTAAATCAAAAATAAATAACCATTTTCAATTTCGTTGCAACACGAAACTACAGCCGCCTCATTATTCCAGTTCCGGTATTCCGGTAGAGGTGCTTGCTGCACTCTCTGATTGAACTGGAATAATGATGCGGCTGTAGTTTCGTGTTGCAACGAAATTGAAAATGGTTATTCATTTTTGATTTATTTAGTAATTATTTTTTTTTGCAAAATTGGCAAAATTACTTAGTATAATCACTAGCCAGTTGTGGCTGAGTTTAGCGAACCGATTACATATATATGAAATATTGTTTGGAATAAAAAATTATGTTCTGATATGTGTAATTACATCCTTCTAATGGAAAAACAATATTTGAAGATTTTTCTCAAATTATGGATACTAACAATATTTTTAATTCTTTTATTTTTTATTTGACGAAAATAGTTATTTTTATAAAAATCTCTTCATGGTCTAAGATTTATGATGCAACCATCATATATATCAAATTTTATTAATTTTATACGAGGTATATAAAAAATATGAATTTCGATCAAGAGTAAAGTAGGTACCTTTATAGTTCATAACATTTATATTAGAATGATATAATTGCACATTAAATCAAAATTTTTAATTCTAAAAAACTTTTCGTAATAGCAATTTTCCATTATGAACTAAAATAAGTAAGTAAACAAAGTTTTCGTTATGATAATGCGCGCATTTGCAGCTTGTTTAATATGAATTTGTCATATATATCACTGTATTTGTTTTTTACATCAACTACTAAACGATTTTTCACACTGCTATATAATAAAATACTGTTCCAAATGAAATAAACTTGATTTTTTCAAGAAAATTATGAATGCATATTAAAAAATATTAAAAAACTCTTTATAGACTGAATTACAAAAAAACTTGCGAGTATTGGTAACTCAAAAATAGCAAAATAGTGCTTTCCACTTGAAGGTAGGACAACTGGATAAACTTGCTGTCATACTAATAGCGAAATAATACACTGGGTGCTTTTAACTACCGAAATGTATACACTGACATGCGGAATGCGATACCGCTAAAAAACTTTACGTTCAACTTAGCTCAAAGACCGAACCATACTAAAACCGCAGCAGTTGGGATCAGGTACCATTTCACACCACTTGAAGATCCACAGATAATGTTCTGAAGTGTTTTATAAAACACGGTTTACAACAAAATATATTTTCGGCAAGGTATGACATCCCGCATGCGAGTGTTTAGTGGTTAATAGGGGTTAAAAGTAAATTTTATAAAAATTATGGATCTTATTTTGAGGTAATTTGTGACGATTTCTTGTGCAATCTTTCCCATTTTGATTCCTATTTTGATTTTGATTCCTATGAGCTACATTTATTACAATATATCCTGTCTTCAAACAATTTGATTTTTTAAAATACACCTCTGTTACCAAAATCTCAACCTACGAAGGATCTGACTTCTGTGTTCAAGAAACTTTCAATTGATTAAACGAACTAAAATGGACGGTAATTAAATTTTAGAGCTGAACATTTCAGGTATCTGTTATTCATGAAAATTGTGAACTGAAAACTGAAAAAATCTACTAGAATTAAGGGGATGGGTACGTATTTTCGGCTGCAATGCTATTCAAATGGGGATTCATTTTTTTCGAATCCTGAGAAAACTTATAAGTATTTTTGAAAAATTTAAACGCAGAACGAAACATTACGTTCTTACCGATGCCAGGAAGTCCCTGAAAACTTCTATAATGTTTATTTTAATAGGTTACAGGGGTGAAAAGCTAACAGAAAATGTAGTGTGATTTTTAATTTCAAATCTCTCATTCAAAATAAACTTTTTATTTATTACAAGGAACTTTCAGCCCTCGATAATAAATTAGTCTTTCATTTTGCGTTTAAATTTTTTAAAAATATTTATTAGTTTTTTCAGGATTCAAAAAAAATGGACACCAGGTCCGTGGTGATATTTTCCAAATCGAACATTCGCTGTCTTTATCATACAAAGCGCTGAGTCAAATACGACTCATAATATGATGACAACATATATGATACAATTAAACACACAGTTACATATTATAAATATCTGACGGTTGCAAGTCATCACTTCTATAATTTTTAAAACATTAATTGTCATTAATGTCACTGAATGTATTTTTTCATAGCAACGAAGGGCATCTGATGTAATATACTTGACGACGGGAAATTATCAAAAATTATCGGGTGTAATATCACAAGAGAGTGAGAATAAATTGAAAATAATGCGACAATTTCTCCAAAATTTGTTCAGGGCTCGCGTGGCTATTGCCCAATGACAATAAATTTGAGTAAAAATGAAGCATTATTTTCTAATTTTTTCTTATTGTCGTGTGATATATGTAAGATTATTTTTTAATACGTATATTATAGACATTTTCTTAAATGTGACAGTTGTCAAAACTAGGAAACAGGTTGCAATTAAACAGAAACAATCTATTTAAAAAAATTATATCGGTAATTTTCTACAGTAGATAATTCCCAGTATAATTTTAATCTGATTGGACAGAATTAACCAAGTGATCAAATATCTTACTATACGATTGGAAGTTAAAATAATTAAAAAATAATCAGTTTAATTTGTATTTCTGCAGCTTTCTATTGGTCAGAATCTACTATGAATGAAATAATCACATTTATTAACTGAATTAATAATTTGCAATTATACAAATAACAGTTATCCAAGAACATTCAAAAGCCATCTCTTTAAAGTTAATAATAACATTGTCAAGTAGAATGACATTCTACATAGTAATGTTTACATATCCATACCAGTGTGAATTTTACTACACGTAATTTGCCGTGTAAAAACAGAAAAAGTAGGGATAGCCGTAAAATATTTTCTAATTATGTACCAATGATGGCCTTAAATTTATTTGTTTCTTATAGTTCAGAGAAATAAGGAAAAAAATATCGTGTTGGTGACACAACTCCTCCAGGCCGAAACCACATTTTTTGAGTAGTATGGACATCTATAATAATAATAATAACCTATATGTTTCCTGCAGCCGATTTTGATGATATACATAGTTTTAAACAAATGAAGATCAAAAAACGGTAAATCTTCGCTTTTTTCGTCTACTGCCAAAAAGTTACGCATTTTAAACAAATTTGACAAATAGAAACTCGTAAAACGTATAAAAAACTTCAATATGACGTTCGCTGAATATGTCTATCTTTATTGGTTGCTTAGAAAATTGCAAAATAAATCATAAATTTTGAGTTCTTATAAATATTCATAACTTATGTAAAAATTAACTTAGAACCTTCTTATTACACGGAATGCTGAGACTTCTGGTGCTTAAATGACACCCTAAATTTAAAAGCAATTGGTCAAACAGTTGAAAAGTTATTTAATTTGATTATCCCAAATTAATATTTTTTGTAACAATATAAGTCAGAAAATGATGAAGTTAAAGTAATGCTTTGGATAGTTTATGAAAGAAAAAGATTTACACTATTAATTTAATTAAAAAAAATGACGAAATATAATTTTAAATATTAAAAATTATTTTGCAAAAACATGTGAATTAAAAAAGGGGGGAGGGCTAACTTCGTCCTTAATTGTTCTAGGACAATTGTTTTTCTTTGTAAATGTGTATAAAAATTCAGTCTTTCTAAATATAAAAAAAATAATTTTTCTACAGGTAACGGTTAAAAAGTTATTCTTATTGTTTATAAGTAAGCAAAAAATCCACATGTTTTTGCAAAATAATTTTACACTGTTTAAAATTACTTTTTGTCATTTTTTTAATTAACAAAATAGTATAAACGTTCTTCTTTCATAAACTGTCCGAAATATTACTGTGACCTCATAATTTTCTGATTTGTTGCAAAAAAATGAATTTGGGAAAAACAAATTAAATAACTTTTAAACTATTTGACAAATTGCTATGAAATTAAATATAATTTAAGCACAAGAAGTCTCAGCATTCCGTGTAATAAAGGTTCTAACTTAATTTTTACATAAGTTATGAACATTTATAAAATCTCAAAATTTATTACTTATTTTGCAATTTTCTAAGCAACAAATAAGGATAGACATATTCAGCCATATTGAAGTTTTTATACGGTTTATGAGTTTCTTATTCTCAAATTTGTTGAGAATGCTTCACTATTTAGTAATAGACGAAAAAAGCGAAAGTTTACCGTTTTTTATCTTCATTTGTTTATAACTATGTATATCATCAAAATCGGCTGCAGGAAACATATATAATATAGGTTATTAATATAGATATCCATACTAGTCAAAAACTTTGGTTTCGGCCTGGAGGGGGATGTGTCACGAGAAAAATCTTGTTGTGTAGTATATTTTCTACTTTTGTGTGACGAAAATTCTTTTATCTACTCTGTCATATTATGTATAAGTTTTTAGTTTTTGAAAGATAGCAGTGCGTGAAGGGTTTAACGTGTGCGTGAAGTAACAATATATTTTAAATGGGATTTACTTTTTCGCACACTTTCAATCGGTTTTTTGGCACACTTTCATAATAATATAATCTTTTTATAATAATATAATATAATATATCCTTAACTTTCACGTTGTCATGGTGATGACATTATGAGCAATGACTTACAACAAAATTTTTGAGAGTTTGGTGGTTTGAAAGTAGTGAGGATTTTTAAATATCAAAGTTCTAAAAATTGTAGAATAGAAATGAATTACAGAGACGAAGAGTTACAGTTTTTTATTTGTTTATCGTAGATATTGTATTGTATGAAACTGTGCGTGAAGTACTTTTTGCGAACTTACGCGATGTATAGCACTAGCTCCGTTGTCGCTCGTGTTCTAAAAATCGCGTGCGTTCGCAAAAAGCATACTTCACGAACTCTTTCATAAATAACTATTATCTACTCTACATCATATTATGTATAAGTTTTTAGTTTGTGAAAACTGTCATTATAGATAGCAGTGCGTGAAGGGTTTAAAGTGTGCGTGAAGTAACAATGTATTTTAAATGGGATTTACTTTCTCGCACTTTTTTTGACACACTGTTGTATAATCAAATATCCTTAACTTTCATTTGTCATGGTGATGACATACCTAATGAGCAATAAATTACAACAAAAATTTTGACAGTTTTGTGATTTGAAAGAAATTAGGATTTTTAAATGTCAAAGTTCTAAAAATTGTAAAATAGAAATGAATTCCAGTGACGAAGAGTCACAGTTTTTTTATTTGTTTATCGTAGATAAAATATTGTATGAAACTGTGCGTGAAGTATTTTTTGCGAACTTACGCGATGTATAGCACTCGCTCCGTTGTCGCTCGTGCTCTAAACGTCGCGTGCGTTCGCAAAAAGCATACTTCACGAACTGTTTCATAAGTAACTATTTCCGACATCTATAGTCCAGAAAGCCACTGCGCATCCGCTAGGAAAAATATTCTAATTCGGATTTTTCGCACAATCTTACTCAAAAAGGACCCCTTTTAACAAATTTGCATGTTGCCAGGACCAAAAGTTGGTCAAAAATTTTTTACACGTTTTTTTTTTGTTTTTTTCCTAAAATTATTTTTTTTGCATGGAACAAAATTTTTTGGGTTTTTTGGATCATTCCAAACAGAAAAGTCCTTTAGTGACTTTTCTCTAAAGTTGATAGTTTTTGACATATAAGCGATTAAAAATTGAAAATTTGCGAAATCGGCCATTTCTAACCCTCAAAAACTATGTGAAAAACTGAAAATTTGAATGTTGCCAAGGTAGGTGGATATTCTTTAAACATCTATTGACGAAATCCCGAAGAGTTTTTTGCAATACAATATCAACAACCCCTTTGTTTTTTAATTGCCAATCAAGCGTGCGCGACACTATTTTCCACCGTTGCATGTGTATGCAGTATGGTGCAAATGAAAGGAATAAATTCATTGTTTCGTAAACCGGCGACTTTAAGCAAAAATCCCGAAACAGGTCGATTTTTATTTTTAAGTTATGATATTGTGACATATATGGTATACTAGTGACGTCATCCATCTGGGCGTGATGACGTAATCGATGATTTTTTTAAATGAGAATACGGGTCGTGTGCTGGCTCATTTGAACGGTTCTTCAATTTTCTATTCAGTAATATAAACATGTATATAATTATTTATACAGGGTGTCCAAAAAATTTTTATTAAATTAAATCATTTGGCAAATTAAAAAAAAATTTAATTTTTGGACACCCTGTATGAATAATTATGTAAATATTTATATTACTGAATAGAGAATTGAAGGACCTTTCAAATGAGCTAGCACACGACCACTATTCTCATTTAAAAAAATCATCGATTACGTCATCACGCCCAGATGGATGACGTCACTAGTATACCATATATGTCACAATATCATAACTTAAAAATAAAAATCTACCTGTTTCGGGATTTTCCTTAAAGTCGCCGGTTTACGAAATAACGAATTTATTCCTTTCATTTGCACCATACTGCATACACATGCAACGGTGGAAAATAGTGTCGCGCACACTTGATTGGCAATTAAAAAACAAAGGGGTTTATGATATTGTATTGCAAAAAACTCTTCGTGATTTCATCAATCGATGTTTAAATAATATCTACCTACCTTGGTAACATTCAAATTTTCAGATTTTCACATAGTTTTTGAGGGTTAAAAATGGCCGATTTCGCAATTTTTTAATTTTTAATCGCTTATATGTCAAAAACTATCAACTTTAGAGAAAAGTCACTAAAGAGCTTTTCTGTTTGGAATGATCCAGAAAACCTAAAAAAAATTTGTTCCATGCAAAAAAAAATAATTTTAGGAAAAAACAAAAAAAAACGTTTAAAAAATTTTTGACCAACTTTTGGTCCTGGCAACATGCAAATTTGTTAAAAGGGGTCCTTTTTGAGTAAGACTGTGCAAAAAATCCGAATTAGAATATTTTTCCTAGCGGATGCGCAGTGGCTTTCTGGACTACTATGTATTGCGAAAATCCACACTACCGTTCATTTTTGTATTTTGATTAAAATAAACTATCACTTAAATAACGTGTGATCCAAAATTATTGTCACCATAGGTGGCTTTGAACGACAGAGACAGCTATACAGTACATGTCTATTCTTAATTCAGATATACTTTCCAGTTTACGTCAACTTTGCAGTGTACGTCAACTTAACAAGAAAAGTTAGGTTATGTAGTTTGTTTGATTTTATTTATTATTGTTACTTATAATTTTGTTCATTCTTTTTATTTCTGATTAAAGTTCTGTGTTAGGCTTTGACTGATTTTGTATGTTTTATAATGTTAATCAAAATTAATTGATAAACCAATGATATAAATTCAGATTAAAACAAGACATACGTAATTTTTTGCACGGCTAGCTTTGATCCCAATAATTGTGGATCGCTCGTTAGAACATATATTGATTTGTTATAACATTTATTAAAAAAAATACAAGGTTCAAATGTACCAATGCCGTCGTTTATGGGGGTAGGAACAATTTAAGCCCCCTGCTGCGAACTGAATAAAGCTTTCTTTGTTATATTTTGCTAACACGATCTACTGGATAAATGGAGAGATGTCACAAAAGTTCAAGTCTCTATCTCGTTAACTAAAAAAGTTATCACAATTTGAAAACTCAAAAGTTACAATTGTACCTATGCCGCCCGACGAAGGTTAATCAAATAGACACCTAATAACAGTATGGGAATTCTTTAAAACATATTTGACAACAAAACCTTTTTTTATTTATTAAAACAACTTCAGTGGTGTAATTGATTATATCTCAAGCTGCTTAGTAAGCTCTCACATCCTCAATAAATACGATTGTCGATGTTTCCACATTTCGAGTGTCTGCACAAACAACCTTATTTGCTATCCGCAAGACTGCAAATGCCAGACTAATACATCACCGGTTTCGAAAAAGCAACCGTCCACAATCCATAATTGTACAGTAACGGCTGTTTTAGCACTACACCTGCGTTTCAAAAGAGTGATATATTACCCGGTTCTTGACTATTTTCCAGGAAACATTGTCACCATAATGATCTACGACAGAAGTCCGTGGCACTATCAGCGCTTACGTTTATCGAAGATGGATTTTCGTGTTGGAAAAAAGCTTGAAATAAAATGTCAAGTAGGAAATGTATGAGTCATGTTATCACATAGTTAACATTTAAGATGAACATTAAAATAGAATTCTAGTACAAAACATTATTTAATTTAATGGCCTAAACAAGTCTTAGTAATTGGACTTTGTAAGTCCTAGGTTTTCACTTAAAGTGATCGAACGTAAAATTGGAAGTCAGAAGTCTATATTTGAACTGTTAATGTAACTTTGCGTCGATTAATACTAGGCCAGGGTAATAAGACAAAAATATACCCTGTTCGTGACACTTCAGCAGCCAGGGTACTGATGCGTTTTTGCGACAGTTAATAGCTATAGGAACAAATTGTAACTATTTCCTGCGTAGGATCTGGAGGCCATTTTTTTTTATAAACAATTAACTGTCAAAAAATGGCATTTTCCCTTTTTTTTCAAATCAATGGAAAACAGTGAAACTTATGATTTTTTTAATACAAATATCTTTGAGATTATGGAAAAAGCTTTAAAATGACGTATTACAAAGTTTGATATACTCATTTATTGTTAATATATTTGCGAAAAAAGGTCGGAATTGCAAAAAAAAATATTTTCGCAATAACTGTTGTAAAAATTAGTGTACAGATTTGAAATTTTTGTCAAATAATGGTTCTTTGGTGCTTAATATGAGATAAAAATTTCAAAGCGATTCATGCAATTGTTTAAATTTTATTCAAATTGTTTATCCCAGAGAGCATTTCTTTTGCAATAACATAAGTCAGAAAAAAATGACGTTAGATTCATTCCACAGGTGTCAAATGGAAGAGCATGAGCTATATTTTCAACTTGGTTTAAAGAAAGCGAATAAAAAATGCATTTATTAGTAATAAATAATTATGCAAAAGTATCGTAAATCTTTCCTTATAAACTTTTTGAATAACTTTTTCCAAAAAAATTAACTTTTTTACCCTGTTTTAAGTGCACAACTACCAAGTAATGTTATTTATATCATAATTGATGAAAACATGTAATACATATATATTATTTCTTATATAACAAAATAAAAAGTTTATAAGGAAAGATTTACGACACTTTTGCATAATTATTTATTACTAATAAATGCATTTTTTATTCGCTTTTTTTAAACTAAGTTGAAAATATAGCTCATGCTCTTTCATTTGACATCTGTGGAATGGTTCTAACGTCATTTTTTTCTGACTTATGTTATTGCAAAAAAAATGCTCTCTGAGATAAACAATTTGAATAAAATTTAAACAATTTAATGAATCGCTTTGAAATTTTTATCACATATTAAGCACCAAAGAACCCTTATATGACAAAAATTTTAAAGCTGTACACTAATTTTTACAATAGATATTGCTAAATTAATTTTTTTTGCAATTCCGACCTTTTTTCGCAATTATATTAACAATAAATGAGTATATCAAACTTTGTAATACGTCATTTTAAAGATTTTTCCATAATCTCAAAGATATTTGTACTAAAAAAACCATAAGTTTCACTGTTTTCCATTGATTTGAAAAAAAAAAGGGAAAAATGCCATTTTTGACACTTAATTGTTTATAAATAAAAATGGCCGCCAGATCCTACGCAGGAAATAGTAACAATTTGCTCTTATAGGTATTACCTGTCGAAAAAACCCTTCAGTACCCTGGCTGCTCGAGTGTCATGGAAAAAACCTTATTACCCTTGACTATACAGGATTTCAATAATTTCGAATCAAAATCCACAACGAAATTGAATTCCTGTAACTGGCTGTATACCAGGAATCACAAAAAAAATGTAAAATTTGTTTGTAAAAGGTATATTTAAAAACGGTATATAATCGTTATTAAACTTTTGATTTTAATTGTTTAAACGGAAATGATTTCAAAACCGGGACTAGTAGTCTAGGCGCCAGAGGGGTCACCGTGTCATATTCAATTCTGATGGACAAACTCAACGGTTTCTTATGGATTTTTGGCTGATGATTACGAATTCCGAGGGGGATTTCGATCCGAGTGGTTAAAAAATTGTTATAAACAATTTAATTGTTTATAAATTGTTTATAAGGCTCTGGGTCATAAACTAAAAAAGATAAAAAAAATGGTTTAAATAAAATTTGTTCCTTAATAAAAAACGAAGAAAAAACCATTTACTAAATTTAAATTTAACAATTAGAACTCAAGATATTGTAAAATTAGTGCACAATGCAAATTGAAAATTGCAAAATAAGTATTTTTCGAAGCTTTATCGATCGTAACTAGGCTTCTAAGCAAGCAAATAAGTCTTAGAAGGTGTCGTTTTAAACATTAATTAACAGGCTTCCAAACAAAGTTTGTTAAATTACTTGATCTTCATTTGTTTTAAAGTTATAGCCGTTTGAAGTTACAATTTTCTTAAAAGTATTGTACATTCATTTGTTTATAAGGGTTTCAAGCAAATTTGAGCTATAAACATTTATACTTTAATGAACAACAATTATAGGAAAACTCTAAAGGAACAATTTAAGGTTATGAAAATGTTCATAAGTTTATTTTTGGCAAAGATGTCGATATTTTAATGGCGCGCGCTATGAGGAGCAAGATCGGCTCACCGCGTAAAGGTTCACGCGCTAACTTCTCGATGCAAATTATAATTTCTATGTATACATACGTTATCTTCATTTTTCATTTTTGAGGTTCCTAATAAAATTTTATCATATAATTCTTATAATTAAATCATCATACTGTACCTCGTATCACCTTTCATTCTATTTGCATTGTCTTCTATTTTTTGCATTAAATGAGAAAAAAAAAACATTAAAAACTAATTTTTCAGAAGTATAACTAAAAATTAAGTTGATATTATTTATTAATAATATTTCTACAAACATTTTTTTCATACATCTGCAAATCTGCATAGAGATATAGAGGATATATCAGCTTTTTTACGTCTGCATAAGTTCTTAGCGAAATTTTAACAGTTACATGGTGGCACAAGTCTGTTCTTGTAGGCAGTAAAACTAAAACTTTTTGAGGCTTCAGAGTCTAATTATCTATATGATATCCATATAAAATGGATCTAGTTCTTTTGCAGCATCATCAAGACCCGTCAATTGTGTGTATGCCGCCACATCATAAATGCTCGTTTTTTATGCAATGATGATGCTGCAAAAGAACTCGATCCATTTTTATATGGATATCATATATTGGCTCATTTTCATGCGTAGAAGCCGAGTTACGATCGATAAAGCGTCGAAGAATACATACTTACTTGACTGTGAGCCAATCTTGCGCCTCATAACGCGCCATTAAAATATCGACGTCTTAGCCAAAAATAAACTTACGAACATTTTCTTAAGCTCAAATTGTTCCTTCTGAGTTATTTTATCATTATTGTTAATTAAAGTATAAATGTTTATAGCTCAAGTTTGCTTGAAACCTTTATAAACAAATTAATGAACAATTTTTTTAAGAAAATTATAAATTCAAACCGGTATAACTTTAAAATAAATGAAGATCAAATAATTTAACAAACTTTGTTTGGAAGCCCCTGAATCAAGCTTTAAAATGACACCTTATAAGGCTCATTTGCATGCTTAGAAGCCGAGTTACCATTGGTAAAGCTTCGAAAAATACTTATTTTGCAATTTGCATTGTGCACTAATTTTACAATATCTTGAGTTTTAATTGTTGGGTTTAAGTTTAGTAAACGGTTATGTCCTCGTTTTTTATTAGGGAACAAATTTTATTTGAAACATTTTTTTTATCTCTTTTAGTTTATGAGCCAGAGCCTTATAAACAATTTATAAACAATTAAATTGTTTATAACAATTTTTTGACCACTCGGATCAGAATCCCCCCTCGAAATTCGTAATCAGCAGCCTAAAATCCATAAGAAACCGTTGAGTTTGTCCATCAGAATTGAAAATGACACGGTGACCTCTATTTGGCGCCTAGACTATAGAGCTCAAGCTCGACTTCAATGCTCTTCGATTGATATGTGACATGAACTATTTCTGTGACTATATTATGGCACTTCCGGTTAGAACTTTTTAACCGGAAGCTATATAAAAACCCAAAGTATACATTTCTTCTCATCTTGCTGACCACGTGGAGTAATAAACTCTACGTCTTGCAACTCTACAACCGGAAGTCCGATGTCAAATTTCTCATTTTTAATGCCAACCTTGGGTTATAGGCTTTCATTCGTCAGCCCATTTGTCATTCTATTTGTATTAATAACGGAGGAGTTATATTCGCGGACGGAAGGACAGATGAACAGATAGTAATGAAACCGGAAGTATATTATATTTGTTCTCTCCTTGCGAAGGCACGTCGAATAATGTATCACCTGTACTATTCCGGTGAGTTTAAAACAGTACTTACGGTCGCATTTCTAAAACCGGAAGTCCTAGGTCAAATTCCTCACCTTTAGTAGCATCCTTGGATTATAAGCTTCCATTCGACACCTCATTTGTTATTCTTCCTCGTATGATAACGGAGGAGTTGAGTTTACGGACGGACAGACAGACAGACGGACGGATGGACAGACGGACGTGGATGATTCAATGTTTTCACATTTTTTTAAAATTGGGTGAAATAGTTATTTTCCTAACTAGTGCGGAAAGTGATACTTTCCTGCACGAGACTGCCGTTGACGGCAAGCAGTCGAGGGCGGGAAAGACACTTTCCGCATGAGTTAGGACCAATATTTTTTCTAGGGCGATACGTTTGGAAAAAAGCCACAACAAATACAGTTGTATAAATTTTTATTCAGGACTGAAAATACACAAATTAATACGTTCTTTGACAAGGCTGTCAAAACCAAACTTTCAACAAAATTGGCTACCATGACGACGATATTTGTTTCTGTGCGCCGTGCGGGAAAGTGTAACTTTCGGAAAAGAAATGCGTGCAGGAAAGTGGCTGTTTTAGCAGGGCCGTAGAAAATACTTATTTTCTTAACTATTGCGGAAAGTGATATTTTCACGCACGAGACTGCCGTTGACCCGAACGACGCGATAGCGGAGTTCGGGCAAGCAGTCGAGTTAGGAACAAATTTTTTTGTAGGGCCGTACGTTTTGAAAAAGAGCCACAAAAATTAGAGGTATAACAATTTTTATTTAGAACAAGAAAAATCAAGAGGCAAATAGAGATAGCGAGACAATCGTTTGTCAAAATGAAAAAGTTCCTATGCAGCCGGGACATAAATATAAACTTAAGAACAAAAATGTTAAGGTGCTATGTTTTCTCCGTTCTGCTGTACAGCATGGAAGCTTGGACACTGAAAACGATAAACATCAAAAACGTTGAGGCATTCGAGATGTGGTGTTACAGGAGAATGTGGAAAATACCGTGGACAGAAAGAGTAACAAATCAAGATGTTTTGCTGAAGATGGGGAAGGAATGCGAAGTCATAAAAACCATACAAACGAAAAAACTGGAATATCTAGCCCACATAATGAGAAGAAAAGTACTCTCTGCTAAGACTCATAATCCAAGGAAAAATCTCGGGAAAGAGAAACGTGGGACGTAGGAGGATTTCCTGGTTGCGAAATTTAATTGAGTGGAATGGGTGCAGTTCAATACCGTTATTCAGAGCTGCAGCCAACAAAGTTAATATTGCTGTGATGATAGCCAACCTCCGATAAGAGACGATACTGAAAGAAGAAGAATTTAGAAGTGAAAATACACAAATTAATTCTTTGACAAGGTTGTCAAAATCAAACTTTCAATATAATGGGTTACCACGACGACGATATTGGTTTCCATGACGACGATTCAAAACCATTGTAATAATTGTCTACTGATCTGATTTTTAAGTATTATGTCACAATAATTTTATTTCATCAAATTATCAGTAGTAATTGCAAAAGAGCTCTAAAATTCTATATTAATTTTAGAGATTGAGTGCAATTTGTTGCGATTAATTCATGAATAAAACTGTTCAAAACAAAAATTTTATTGTAATTTATTTATGTAAGTACAAATTAGTACAATTGAACACACAGTTGTTATAAATATTTGACGGTTAAAAGTCATCACTTTTATAATTTTTAAAACATTAATTGTCATTAATGTCACTGAATGTATTTTTTCATAGCAACGAAGGGCATCTGACGTAATATACTTGACGACAGGAAATTATCAAAAATTATCAGTTTAATTTTTATTTATGTAGCTTTCTATTGATCAGAATCTCCTATGAATGAAATAATCGGGCTAATTTCGTTAAAACATAAACACAATAAGATAAATTTGAAATAAATTAGTAAATAGTATCTAAATAATACTTTATTGCATGTATTATAATGCCATATTAAAAGGTATTTTACTTTCCCGCTGCGGAAAAATTTACTTTCACGAATGCCGTGCGGGAAAGTGCAACTTTCGGAAATGAAATGCGTGCGTGAAAGTGGTTCTTTTAGCACGGCCGTAGAAAATAGTTATTTTCATTACTAGTGCGGAAAGTGTTACTTTCACGCACGAGACTGCCGTTGACCCGAACGACGCGATAGCGGAGTTCGGGCAAGCAGTTGAGTTATTTGAGATATTTGAGATATTTTTTCTAAGGCCTTTCGTTTGGAAAAAGCCACAAAAATAGAGTTATATCAATTTTTATTTAGAAGTGAAAATATACAAATTAATTATTTGACAAGGTTGTCAAAACCAAACTTTCAATATAATGGGTTACCACAACGACGATATTAGTTTCGATGACGACGATTTAAAACCATTGTAATTGCCTACAGATCTGACTTTTAAATATTATATCAAAATAATTTTATTTCATGGAATTATCGCCCTAATTTCATTAAAACATGGACACAATGAGATAAATTTGAAATAAAGTTGTAAATAATATCTAAATATTAGTTTATTGCATGTATTATAATATATTATAATGCCATATTACAAGGTATTTTACTTTCCCGCACGCCATGCGGGAAAATTTACTTTCACGCACGCACGCTTTCGGAAACGAAATGCGTGCAGGAAAGTGGCTGTTTTAGCACGGCCGTAGAAAAGCAATATTTTTGCAAAGAGCTTTTAAAACAAAACAGAATAACCAATTATTCAGAATATAACTTTTGTCAAGACAAAGTTTAACTTGATGGTCTCCAATACACGCTGTACGGAGCCTACGGCGTCTATAGGAGACAACCGGCTGTCGGTGGTCACTTCATTCCACCCCGTAATTTGAATTTGTTTTAGAATTACTCTTTTTTTTAACTCTTTTCGGTTGTAGGATAGTGTTTGTTATTCAAAGTTTATTAAAAATAACGAAAATGAACCATTTTCCTACGGCGTGACGTTGTACGCAGCCTACAGCGTCTATTGGAAACCACCGCCTAAGAGTGAAATCCTGTATATAAACCACGTTGCAAATTGTCCTTTTATAACTATATTTTTAAATGGCGCAAAATTACTTCAGCATATAAAATACTATCAAAAATCCTCCCTAAATACATTTGTAGTAAACATAATATGAAGTTTAGGATCGAAACCAATACCAGTGTACAATTAAGGGATGTATATGTATAATATGAAATTATTTATATGATTTCAGTTGCATGGACTGTATGTTTTTAGGCTGCTGGTTAAAATGGGATTTAGAGAGGGATTATGATATGTAATAGTAGGGGACCAAAAGCAAGGATTTTTGCAGTTACTCGAGCGCGTCAGATTATTACATGGGGAGAAACCTTGTGCCCTGAATAAGTACCTTTACCATACAGGGTGATTGATTAGTAGGGTAAAGCTCAATAGCGCCGCTATAGTAATAGATAGCAATAAAAGTTAATAACAAAAATTTTAGCCACCTTTGAGTTTCATATTACAAAATTAGTTAGAATGTTACAGGGTGTTCGATAACACAGTGGCAGACCTAACTTATGTTTTTCTAAATGGAATACCTATATTTTATTTTATATTCGAAATCCTATTAACTTCTCCATCACAAAAATATAAAGGTTTGTAATGTTATATAGGGTATTTACAAAGTTATAACCAATTTTGTATGAAAATCGTAACAAGTTCAACTCCCTGTATTAATAAAAATAAACACAACAGCAATGGTTTATTAATGCCACATTTTTTATTTATTGTAAAAATTTTTAAGAATTATTGATATTGCTAATTTTCTTTATATCAAATACAGGGTGAGTCAAAACGCATGTACATTATTTTCTCAGTAATGTTAAATGAAATACCCTGTATTTTATATCATTAGTAAAAAGTAACATTAACGTACTTTAATTTTTATATAATATTCCCTATGCCCAAATTTATTAGTTTTCGAGATATTTTTATTTTTCAGAGCAAATTATTTTAGGTGTTTAAATTTATCTAAATTTTAAGTAAGCCATGACTGAATTGACAATTGAAGATTACCGATTATCAATCCGGTAATCAATGTAACACTGTAGCAAATAAAGAAATAAAAATAATTTATTAGTAATACATTTTACAAACAAAAACACAACCACTACATGCAACATTTTTGAAACAATTAAAAACTATCTTTTTACGTAAATGCAACAAATAAACAAAGAAAATTAGTAATAAATTTTACAAAAAAACACAAACACAAAATACAATATTTTGTGAAGTCAATTAAACACTGCTTTTGTATGTAAATGTAACAATGTAACAAATAAAGAACGAAACATAATTTTTCAGTAATACATTTTGCAAAAAACATGTTTGAAAAAATTAAAAGCTACTTTTAATAAAATATTTTTAATATTTAATTACATAAGGTGTTCAAGATTATCTCCTAACACATTTATGTACGCCTAAAAACGATCATTGAACGAGCTACTTACTCTACGGAGCATTTGTAAATTAACACATCAAAATACACTTTGTATTCTATTTTTCATCTCATCCCTTGTTGTTGGAGGTATTTTATAAACTTCATTATTAACGTAACCACAAAAAATCAGTCCAGTTTATTAAATTCTGGTGATTTGGGTGGCCACGCTACTGGTCCATTGAAAAATGAAAATATCTCGAAAACTAATAAATCTAGACATAGGGAATGTTATCTAAAACTTGGTACTTTTCAATAGTGGTATAAAATACAGGGTATTCCAGTTAAAATTACTGAGAAAATAATGTACTTGCGTTTTGACTCACCCTATATTTGATATAAAGAAAATTAGCAATATCGACCATTCTTGAAAAGTTTGACAATACGTTAAAAAATATGGCATTAATAAACCATTGCTCTTTTGCTTATTTTTATTTATACAGGGAGTTGAACTTGTTACGATTTTCATATAAAATTGGTTATAACTTTGTAAAAACCATGTATAACATAATAAAACTTCATATTTTTGTGATGGAGAAGTTAACAGAATTTCGAATTTAAAATAAAATATAGGGTGTTCTATTTAAAAAAAAAACAAAAGTTTGGTCTGCCACTGTGTTATCGAACAACCTGTAATATTCTAACTAATTTTGTAATGTGAAACTCAAAGGTGGCTAAAATTTTTGTTACTAACTTTTATTGCTATCTATTACTGTAGCGGAGCTATTGAGCTTTACCCTACTAATCAATCACCCTATATATTACTCTTAATGTAGGGGTGTTCGTTAATGAGAGGCCGAAGAAAAATCTATCCTTAAAAAAACTAGAAATTGTCAGATTAGTAAGTTAAGTACATACAAAACAGTGTATATTTCAAAAATCTACAACTTGAGCGGGGCGTAAGGAAATGGGTGAGTCGCAAAGTTTCACAAAAAAAAAGAGAATATTTCGCGAAATGAATGACAGATCGAAAAACTAAAAAATATGTGCTCAATATTTTTAAAAAATGTATCGAATAATACCAAACACGACTTCCCACGGAGAGGGGTGGGTGGTAAATTTAAAATTTTAAATACGAATCCCGCGATATTTCGCGAAATGAACATCGGATCGAAAAACTGAAAAACACACTTATTCAGTATTTTTAAAAATGAGGGGATCTTTAAAAATCTTAAATGGGATCCCCCATTTTTTGTTGTAGATCTGGCTTCCTTACGTAAAAATAATTAACTTTTATTCAAGACATTTTTTCGAGTTATGGATAGATTGCGCTATAATCTAAAAAAAAACGATTGTTGGAAATGGAACCTTAAATTAAAAATGGAAAGTCCCTTCTAAAATGGAAAATTTCACTTAACTTTTTTTGGTTTCAGGACCTACATTTCACAACGCAACAGGTCCCAGTATCGCTCGAGTGACTGCACATTTAGCATAATTTGCTCCTCTACCTTAATGCAGACAATACTATAAGTTTATAAAAAATCTTATTCTAGTCGCTGTTTGGTCACTGTTCGCCCGCGTCTGTATAAAACACATGTACCGGTTTCGCACGCAATTTAACTAAACTTACTTGCATAGAAATCGGCCCTTTTAAAAATTTGGTCATTTTTAATGTCTCGTATTTCCTAAACCTGTTGACTGATTTAAGTGATTTTTTTAATATGTTATAGCGTGATCCTTTAGCAATATTGCTGTAATAATATTGTTGCTAAACAGGTAGATTTTTATTGTATACCGGGTGTATGAATCAAACTGTGTTTTTCTCAAAGTTCGCATCACACTGTGGAATATTCTAGAATTTATAAAATACTGAATTAAAACCCAACTATAGCCTCAGATTTTCTTAACATTCTGTTTTTTTATTCATTCGTTTATGTTGGATAATAAAAAAGTTAGGTACTTTAACAACTTAACATGTTCTTCATCAATACACGGTGTTTCTAAATAAGTGGAACAAACTTTAAGGGGTAATTCTGCATGAAAAAATAATGACAGTTTGCTATTTAAACGTATTTTTGCAAATGTTTCGTTTCCGAGAAACGGGATGTTGAATTTTTATTTATTGATCTATTGATCTAAAATTTTAAGAGATAGTTATTGCCGATTTTTTGATACAAAATTTAGAATTTAATATTCACCATTGGCGCGCATACGGGTAATATGGCCGATCGTATTACCCGTATGCACGCTAATAGTCAATATAAAAATCTTAATTATATGTCAAAAAATGTGCAATAACTACGTCTTAAATCCCACCAAATTTCATTTGCATACCTCAACCGGTTTTAAAGCAATAAATAAATCGTCAGTTTGTAAGAAAAAATTCTCGAAAACGAAGCGTTCGCGGATATATGTTTATAAAGCAAAAGGTCATTATTTTTCATGCAGAATTACCCCTTAAAGTTTGCCACATTTATTTAAAAACACCCTGTATTGCCGAAAAACAAGGCTAGTTGTTAAAGTACCTAACTTCTTTATTATTCAACATAAGGGAATGAATAAAAAAAGAGAATGTTAAGAAAACCTCAGACTATAGTTTGGTTTTAATTTCAGTATTTTGTAAATTCTAGAATATTCCACAGGGTGTTGCGAACTTTCAGAAAAAACACAGTTTAATTTGTACACCCGGTATACAATAAAAATTTACGCGTTTATCAACAATATTATAGTAGTGATATTCTTAAAGAGTCAGGCTATAACATATTAAAAAAATGACCAAATTTTTAAGTGGGCCGATTTCTATGCACGTAAGATTATTTTTAGCAGATTTGCAATTTGTCTATATCGAAATAGGGTCGAATATTATTGCGCAGATAGAAAAAAAGTTTGCTTAGAAAAAAGTTTAAAAATATAATAAATATTAATATGTTGATATTAATCATCAGCTCATTTCTTTAGAGTATAAATATATTCCAGCTAGAATTTGACCTAATGAAATAAAATATTATTCACCGAAATTTTCAGTAAAAATGTCCTGTACAGATTCAATTTACACGAAATAAGACAAGTGTCTGTTCGCTATCAATGAATAAATCTTGATGGTCTGTGTATTGTTCTAAAATTGAAATTGAAGGGAATGGTAGAACTGAGAAAGGACACATCTGCCGAAGACCGCCAACATTAAAGCATAATACGATTTAAATGCACTATTCCATCGGTTCCATTTCCAAAGTCGTAACATAAAATATTTAAGGGATGGCATTGTCATTTTTCCAAGACCAGTATTAATTTTTAATTATTGGATTTTGTATCGACAAAATTTAAAGAACATAATATATATTTTTTCTACGAGCGCGCAAAAATGTCTACCTTCGCGCACGTGTTTTAGTTTAGAAAGTTTTACTTTTCCACACGCGTGTTACTTTTCCGCACGCGTTTTACTTTTCCGCACGCGTGGTAATTTAGATATGTTAATATGGCCTTAAAGTAATTATAATACATGCAATAAACAAATATTTAGAAATTATTTACTAATTTATTTCAAATATATCTCATTGTTTTCATGTTTTAATGAAATTAACGCGAGAATTCGATGAAATAAAATAATTTTGACATAATATTCGAAAATTAAATCAGTAGACAATAACAGTGGTTTTCAATCGTCGTCATGGAAACCAAGATCGTCGTCATGCTAACCAATTATGCTGAAAGTTTGGTTTTGACAACCTTGTCAAAGAATTAATTTGTGTATATGTATTTTCATATTAATTAAATTAATTGATTAAGATTTGGTCATTTTTTAAAGACTCGTAGAAAAAATATTGTTCCTAACGCTTGCAGAAAGTCTCTTCTTCGCACTCGACTGCTTGCCGAACTCCCGCTTCGCGTCGTTCAGCAAACTGCAGTCGAGTGCGGAAAAGTATGACTTTCTGCACTTGTTAGGAAAATAATTATTACATTATTGAAAAAATTAGTCAAATCCGACAAACCTATTAGTTAACTATTATAAAGATTTTTTTATATTTAAAGAGCTTTGGAAAGAAGACGACTTTTTCGCTACTTACGCACACAAATACACACGCACATACTTACACAAAAATACGTTTTAGCTATCTTCATCATTATAAATTAGCACTTATTATTAAACAATACAATTATTAAACATACGTTTAAGATGAGCCCTCAAATGGATAAATTGACTGATTATAAGCAACTTTCGTTTTATAGAGTTTTTTATGTAAGACAATACTTTTCGAGTTATATTCGATTGAAAATGTTTATTTTTCGACACAAAAAACACGCTTTTAAACGTTTTTTTTTTTTCGCAAATAACTCAAAAAGTAAATATGTTATCGAAAAATATATTTTAGCAAAAATGTAGCCTAGAAAAAAACGAAAAGAGTTGTATATTCGCGAAGTCAACAAATCCAGCAAAAGCAAAGTTGTAGCTCATGAAAAATACATTTTTATTCGTCCAATTCTAAATCAAATATTTTATCGTGAAATAACCAAAAAATAAAACACTTTTCGGGAAAAACCCATTTAAATATTTTTAAAGTGTTTAAAAAAATATTTATTTTAATTGTATATAAAAGTTTTTATCGTTAGAAATAAGCGAGTTTCGCTCAAAATAAAGTTGGCCCCGTTTTTTTTAGTAAAAAAGATCATGAAAATCTCCCAGTGTTTAGCTTTTCAAATGAAATTAATCGTTGCCGCTTTACAAACAATTTACTTTACTCATCTATTCTTTATACGATCTGTCAGTTTCACCGGTTTTAAGGTCTTTGTTATTGAAAGGGTTATAGTTGAATGGGTTTGATCGAGTCACTAGTCACGAGTGTGTGCCAACTTTCAACAGCCGTATCTTGACCAATTTTTGTCTTACAGAACAACAAAATAAAACTAGCATATTTATAACAGCAAAACCTACATTGTTTTACTCTTTGAAATTTTTTGTATCACTAATACATTTTAAGTTATTTTGAAAAAAAGAAATTTTTCCAAAATTTTTAGAAAAATTTTTCTTTACTAAGGAACCAATTTTTTTCAAATAAGCACTTTAAACCTGTCAAATTTACAGATCATATAAACAATACACATACATTTAAAGTAAATGGTAAAGTGGTTATGATTAATTTTATTTATGATGCTAAATAGTAGAGAAAGATTTTCACAATTTTTTTTACAAAAAAACGGGGAAACTTTTTTTCTGAGTAACTTGTTTATTTTTGATGCTAAAAACTTTTGTAAAGAATAAAAATAAAGCTTTTTTAGACACTTTAAAAAATATTAATAGGTTTTTCCTGAAAATTGCTTAATTTTTCAGTGATTTCACGTTGAAATATTCGATTTGGAATTAGACGAATAAGAATGTATATTTCATGAACTACAACTTTGCTTTTTCTCGGTTTATAGACTTTAATACTACATAATTTTTTTCGTTTTTTTATAAGCTACATTTTCGCTAAAAATATTTTTTTCGATAGAATATTTACTATTTGAGTCATTTGAGAAAAACCGTCTGAAAACGTAAAGTTTTTGTAGAGAAATAAACATTTTTAATCGCAAATAACTCGAAAAATATTGGCTTACATACAAAACTTTATAGAACAAAAGTTGCTTATAATCAGTCCGTTTATGCATTTCTGAGCTTATTTTAAACACGCGTTTTTCACCCCTAAGAAGGGGTGAATGTCACCCCCAAGTAAAAGCTGTGAACAGCACAAATTCAACTTTGAAGTTAAGAGTAAGTAAAACCTAAATCCAAATTTTTATGCAATTTAGAGTTGCTCCTGAAAATTGCACTCCAAAACGGTAATTTACTGGGCTATACATTATTTTTGCTAGTACATATACGATGGAATGCAAAATGAGATATTTTATCCTAAGAATACATGATTGATTACTGAAATCTGCGACTGATTCAGAGTAGTATTTAAAATTTGCTTGTCAACGTTTACTCTGAGAAGATGTTTAAGAGAGTTTTGGAAGGCACCTCGGATCGTATAATTATAAACGGGCAATGTATAAATAAGCTGCGGGACACTGATGACACGGTCATTCTAGCAGATAATGCTGAAGCACTGCAACGCCTAATGAATCGAGTATCAAGAGCCTGTAGAGAGCATTTGGAATAAAATTGAATACAAAGAAGACAAGAACGATCGTCATTACCAAGTGCCAAAACAGAAGGGTGAATGTCGACCGAACAGATCTGGAAAGAGTAACAAGAACAACGTACCTTTTAAGTAATCTTGATGAAACTTGGGACCACTCACTAGAGATAAGAACACATATGAGCAAAGCACAAAAGCAGTGTTTTACAAAATGCAAAAAGTTCTATGCAATCGCCAGCTGGATATCTCTTTGAGATATTTAAGATACATTGAGATAACTAGAATACTTAAGTGCTAGTTTTCTCCACCTTTCTCTATGGTGTTGAAGCCTGGACAATGACAGCAGCAACAAAAAAATAATCCAAGCATTCGAACTCTGGTGTTACCGTAAAAAGCTCAGAATATCCTACATAAGCCATACGACAAATGTGAAAGTCTTGCGGAGGATGAATACGGAAAAAGAACTTATGCTTATAATAAAAGAACTGAAAACAATATTTTGATCACGTCGTAAAAAATCAAAAGGATTAACTGTTTCAGCTTGTAATCGAAGGCAAAATCAATAGCAAAAGGGGACCAGGAAGAAGACTAAACCCTTGGCTTAAAAACCTACGACAACGGACGAATGTGACCTCCATAGAACTATTCAGGGCGACTGCAAATAAGATTAAATGGGAAAATGTAATGACCAACGTCCTTAACCTTCGGATGACCAACCTTCTTTTGGTACACGGATGACCAAGGGGGGGAAAATGACCCCAGGTCAAAAATGTCAAAAATGACAATTAACAAAAAAATGAAGTTTTTTTTAAATTTTTTTTTTACATTTTTTTATGGCATGGACTTCATGTCATTCAGCCAGTCACAACATGAGTATTAGTGTCATGTGTAGTGTGTATATTGAGTAAGTGTCTTGTTACTTTGCAAAGTCGACGTCATTAGCGTAAAACTACTTGGAATTACACATAATAGACGGTATTTTACTAAACATCAACTTCAGAATATATTTTTTATTCGTAAAATATAGGGAATTTTTTTATTTCAAAATATGAGGATATCTAGAATGATATTAAAGTCAAATAAAAAAATAATGAGTTAAAAATTGAAAATACTTTTGAATTTATTAAAGAAAAACATACGCTGGGGTCACAATTTCCCCGCTTGGTCATCCGAAGGTTAAAATAAGGCACTGCAAGAAGAATAGTTAAAATTTCTGCCATTTACGAACAACACAATTTATTAAGTTGTGATAATGTACACAGTATGGTGTAAATGAAAAGAATAAATTCGTTATTTCGAAAGCCATCGACCTTAAGGAAAAATCCCAAAACAGGTCGATTTTTAATTTTAAATTATGATTTTTGGCATATAGGTAATGTCATACTAGTAACGTAATTCATCTGGGCGTGATGACGAAATGGATGATTTTTTGAGAATAGGGGTCGCGTGCAAGCAACGAACTTGAAAACGACACTAAAGCTCTTCAGACCCGCTGCAGACAGAGTAAAATGGGCCGTGATGATCGCCAATGTCTTTAAAGAATGAAGCATATGAAGAAGAATAAATATGAGATGAATCCTGTCCGGACTCTGTGATTTATATGGTTCAAATAAGTTTATTGCCCATTTAATTCTCTCCTGATTTGCTACTTCCATTGACATACGCCAGTTTTCTCTAAAACCTCAAGTTGTGGTTTTCAATGGAGTATACTGCCATGTGTCTAGTTGTATCAGTTTTGGCTTAGACTTAAGAAAGTCATCATATAAGAACAACTTGAAAAGTTATTCAATTCTCTATTAAGTAATATAAACATTAACATAATTATTTATACACGGGGTAAAAAAAATGTTTTGAATTAAATTAATTGACACAAAAAAGAAGAGCGTATGTAATTTATTTAAATCAAAATACATTTTACTGCTGCCAGAAAACAGAAAAAAATGTTTTCTTGATAAATTAACATTGCTATTCGCTTAAACTTAATGTTCAAGCTGCCACCCACCTGTCTCTTGACAGTTTGAACATTCAATTTTAGCGAAAATCAATATTTATTATTTATCAAATAAACTTTTTTTCTGTTTTTTGACACCAGTGAAATGTATTTTGAACTAAATAATTTAGATTCGTTTTTCTTTTCCTGTCAATTAATTTAAATCAAAAAATTTTTTGACACTGTATAAGTAACTATATAATGTTTATATTACTGAATAGAGAACTTAGCAACCTTTCAAATGAGCTAGCACATTGCACACGACCCCTATTCTCATTTAAAAATCATATTAATACGTCATAACGCCCAGATGGATGACGTCACTAGTATGATATATATGCCAAAAAATCATAATTTAAAAATAAAAATGACCTATTTCGGAATTTTTCCTATAACGTCGCTGGCTTACGAAATAACGAATTTATTTCTTTCATTTGCACCATACTGTATATTGGAGACATCCTTGATATCGGTCTTATTATTGGCACAACTTTGATCTTTCTTTATGTGAATTATCTTCAATATAAATAAAGTATTTTTTTATGAGATTGAGCCACAATTGTTGGTGTAATGAAAATTTAATTTCTTAAATAAAACTATTGTTTGACGTTTCGATTCCACTCTGGAACTCGTCCTCAGAAAATTAAAAAGAAAATTTACGTCTGAAAAATTCTGTGAAAATTCTCACAAACCTGAGGTTGATGATAATGATGGTAATGTTGATGGGTCCATTATGAATTTAGTCGATTTACCACACATGTCTGGCTTTGACTGCTAGGTACTATAATTTACTTACTTTTGGTTACTAGGCTCTTTACGACACTTATTGTACAATGACCTAAATTATAATAATTATAAGCAATAAATATATATGATAAATATTATGTATATATATACATAAATGCCTAACAAATACGTACATAAATGTGATTTAGAAAAAAATTATGAGTATTTAAATTATGTATTTAATGGAATTAGGTACGATTCCAGTGAAGCTCAGCATTTTATATAAAAAGTAGCTCCATATACTTCTAAGCTTAAAAAATTTTTGTTGCGCCCATGTAAACATTTATGACATTCACCACAGTAGCTATCTTTGTGGTCCTTGTTATACATTATTTTATGATATATTTATAATCGTGCTATATTGAAAAGAATATTTTCTAAATTTATTTTATGTGATTTGTTATAGCATGTCGGTTTACTTTAAAGGTACCCTACTCAATATTCTGTAATATACTCTCTAGAAAATTTGATATTACGAATCCAGTTCACGATATTTTTTGTAGTTTAAACAAGAAGAAATATACGCAAAGCTTTTATTCGAAATTTATAAAGTTCTTCTTCTTCCTTCTCTTTATAAGCAATTCTGCTTGTTCATTAGCGGATTGATACCTCTATGGAAAGTTATCACTAGACTTATAGTCTGGGCTGTTCATCGGAGAATAGACCATTTTTGGATAAAGTTATTTACCAGCAATTTTATTGCTGGAATCGAATCTTATGATTGTATATATTAATAATATAGGTATGCAAAGTCCGCAGATAATGTGCTACTTTTTTATAAACAAAATGGCGCCCGAAAATCGTGTTTTTTTTTCAATTTTTGCTCTATAATTCCAAAGATTTTAACTTTACACCAAAAACACTCAAATAAAAATTCACCGCAATTAAATTTTGCATAGAGACGTATTTTTCCCTATTCACTTCGACGAAAACTTTCCCCGTAAAAAGCGGGTTTTTCCAACAAAATCTTTAATTTTTAACTAAACTTTTAGATAAGTAATTGTTAATCAATAATTAATTAACTTGGTAATCTAAAAGCCCTTTTTGTGTAGATTATAACTCCAGAAGCCGATGGAAATTAAGTAAATAGTTTAGCAACAATTGAAATGTTAATTAAAAATTTACGGTCGCTATAATAACGACAATAATTATGCTGCATAAGAATAACTACGATTTTTTCATAAAAAGATACTATACCTATCTAATGTATTTTACAGAATTGAAATTGGACTATTTAAGCGGCCTCAGGAATATTTTAAAATTATAAAGAATTTTTTGGCTTATAAACAAATAGAATATCTCGGAAAATATTAAACTAAATTAATCTATAAAACCCGTATTCGAAAAACAGCGGAAGGACGCTTCTTCTAAAAGATAAAACGTTTAACTATGATGAGTAGTTCCTGAGATACAACCGATCAAAGTTGACCGGAATTTACGGCAAACATATAAACAATAGGATCATAATTTTTAAACCATCACCTTTTTGTTTTTGTTCTCTTTCTCTACACTAATTTTAATATCCTTAAAATACTCATAACATATATTATTATAATAAAAACTATCGATATTACGTGTGAAAATTGCCAAAAATAGCAAAATTCCAATCAAAAATTAGGTTGGAGAAAATGTAACCCTCAAAGTTCAAAATCGGTATACGTTAAAAAAATGTATTTTCTCGGCTTCCCATGGAGCAATTTCCTTCATTCTTTTTTGTTCCCAAGTAACTCGAGTATAGCCATCTATCTAACGCATTATTAAATATCAGACTTGCTTTTGTTTTGTTATAATAATTTTGTTATATAATTTGTTTAAATAAAAATCGTTTAAATAATTATACAGCTTTCAAATGTGAATATTTATGTTTTTAACTTTAAAAGGTACACTTGTAGTAAGTTTATCTAAAAAAAAAGCCAACAACTGGAAAAATATGTAGTTTTCTGTTCTTATAAATAAATTAATCTATTATAACAAAACAAAAGCAAGTTTGACATTTAATAATGCGTTAGTTCGATGGCTCTACTCGAGTTATTGGGGATCAAAAAAAGAATGAAGGAAATCGCTCCAAGGGAAGCCGAGAAAATGAATTTTTTTAACTTATACCGATTTTAGTCCTGTCGCCAGGGGGGGTACAACGGCCTCGTTAATTCAGATGGACTTACTCAAGTTTTTTTTATGTATTTTGACCCGTAGAACACGAATTTTTTGGGTAACAGTTGATCCGGATGTCGATAAGATTGTTATAGACCAAGAACTTGAGGAATCAAATAACAGCGATTTTTGGCAAAACAAAACAATATTTTGTATTTTTTGGGCCATTTTAAGTAAAAAATATTTCTACAAGTTTTTTCGTAGGATGCACAGTTTTCGAGATAAACGCGGTTGAACTTTAAAAAAATCGAAAAATTGCAATTTTTGAACCCGAATAACTTTTGATTAAAAAATAAAATAGCAAGTCTGCTTACCGCATTTGAAAGTTTAAGTCAAATTATATCGGTTTTGATTATTTGCATTGGTAAAAATTTATTTTTTTATTGTTTAACAAAGCTATAAACACGTAGGGTTTCCCGTGCTTTTACATGCGTTTTAACGCATGTAACGTAGAAATAGTCTTGATTGCACTAGTACCTATTCTACCTACTCGTTCGATTTTAAATGAGAAATCATAGAAACATCACTCACGCACTAGGTGTTTGTAGCTTTGTTTAGCAATAACACAATAAATTTTTAGCAATGCAAATAATCAAAACCGACATAATTTGACTTGAACTTTCAAAGGCGCTAAGCAGAATTGCTATTTTATTTTTTAATCAAAAGTTATTCGGGTTTAAAAATTGCAGTTTTTCGATTTTTTGAAAGTTCAACCGCGTTTATCTCGAAAACTGTGCATCCTACTAAAAAACTTGTAGAAATATTTTTTGCTTAAAATGACCCAAAAAATACAAAATATTGTTTTGTTTTGCCAAAAATCGCTGTTATTTGATTCCTCAAGTTCTTGGTCTATAACAATCTTATCGACATCCGGATCAACTGTTACCCAAAATATTCGTGTTCTACGGGTCAAAATACATAAAAAAAATTTGGGTAAGTCCATCTGAATTAACGAGGCCGTTGTACCCCCCCTGGCGACAGGACTAATTTTGAACTTTGAGGGTTACATTTTCTCCAACTTAATTTTTGATTGGAATTTTGCTATTTTTGGCAATTTTCTCACGTATTATCGATAGTTTTTATTATAATAATATATGTTATGAGTATTTTAAAGATATGAAAATTGGTGTGGAGAAAGAGGACAAAAATAAAAAGGTGATGTTTTGAAAACTATGATCCTATTGTTTATATCTGTGCCGTAAATTCCGGTCAAATTTTACCAGTTGTATCTCAGGAACCACTCGTCGGAATTAAACGTTTTTTCTTTTAAAAGAAGCGTCCTACCGCTGCTTTTCGAATACCGTTTTCATAATTTAATTTAGTTTAATATTTCCCGAGCTATTCTATTTGATTATAAGCCAAAAAATTGTTTATAATTTTAAAATATTCCTGAGGCCGCTTAAATAGTCCAATTTCAGTTCTGTAATGTACATTAGATAGGTATAGTATCTTTTTATGAAAAAATCATAGCTATTCTTATACATCATAATTATTGTCGTTATTATAGCGACCGTAAATTTTTAATTAGCAATTCAATTGTTGCTAAACTGTTCATTCAATTTCCATCGGCTTCTGGAATTATGATCTATATGAAAAGTTCTTTTAAATTACCAAGCTATTTAATTATTAATTAACAATTACTTATCTAAAATTTTAGTTGAAAATTAAAGATTTTTTTGGAAAAACCCGCTTTTTACGGGGAAAGTTTTCGTCGAAGTGAATCGATAAAAACACGTCTCTATGCAGAAGTTAATTGCGGTGAATTTTTATTTGAGTGTTTTTGGTGTAAAGTTAAAATCTTTGGAGATATAGAGCAAAAATTGAAAAAAACACGATTTTCAGGCGCCATTTTGTTTATAAAAAAAGTAGCACACTATCTGCGGACTTTGCCTACCTATATTATTGATACATACAATAATAAGATCCGATTCCAGCAATAAAATTGCTGGTAAATAACTTTTCCTTGTATTTTGCTAATTAGCCCAGGGTATTAGGCAAATATGTAAATTGCATATTTTGCATATTATGCAAAAAATGCAAAACTTTCAAATTTTGCATATTTTTATATAAGTGTGCATAAAGTGAATATAATTTAAAATTTTGTTTGTAATTATACATATCTTTTTATATTCAGATAACAAATAGCTTGGAAATCTCAATATTTATTTATGTTTTAAAATCTCTTCGTAAGTATTAAAATTTTTGGCATCGGAATGTACTAACTAATAAAAGATACATTTTATAAAAAAAGTAGCACACTATCTGCGGACTTTGCCTACCTATATTATTGATACATACAATAATAAGATCCGATTCCAGCAATAAAATTGCTGGTAAATAACTTTTTCCACCTGCCTCTACCGAAAGTATACTTTTCCGGACCTGATTGTAGGGAGCAAAGTTGTACTTTTCCTCCCTAGGGAGGAAAATATTTTTCCTCCCTAGGGAGGAAAAGTAAAAGTGACGTCATTCATGAAATATAACTTATTGACGCCCTGTAAAATATCTATTTTCTATTACGTAAGTATCTATACATTTTAACGTCTATTTATAAAACACCCAGTATTTTGCAGAATGGTAAAAAACAGTAAATTGTTATTTTGATTTAACAATGTTTACATTAATAATTTGACTTATATTTGACAGTTGACAGTTATATTGTACCTACTTGTTAGTTTTAGTTTTAATAAATTTTGTTGGTTAGTTACATAAATAAATTAAGTAAAAATGAAAAATGACTTGTTATTAATTTGAGGAAGGTGGAAAAACCATATGTATAACATGGGAGTAAAGTGCCTTTTCCTCCCTTGAATGATTACTGCCCTCCGCTACGCGTCGGGCAGTAAACTTCATTCTCGGGAGGAAAAGTAGCACTTTCCTCCCTTGTTATACAAATAGCTATTCCGTGTATTTTGCTAATTAGCCCAGGGTATTAGGCAAATATGTAAATTGCATATTTTGCATATTATGCAAAAAATGCAAAACTTTCTAATTTTGCATATTTTTATATAAGTGTGCATAAAGTGAATATAATTTAAAATTTTGGTTGTAACTATACATATCTTTTTATATTCAGGTAACAAATAGCTTGGAAATCTCAATATTTGTTTATGTTTTATAATCTCTTCGTAATTATTCAAATTTTTGGCATCGGAATGTACTAACTAATAAAAGATACATTTTGTCACGTTTTGTCCTTGATATAAGGATTCCAAAATCTGCCAGTTTATATCTCTAGTGTCTATATCTCCTGTCATTTGTTTCGAGCTTTTGTCCTGTGTCACATAATATTAATAATATCTCGTCAATAACGTCATACGTCTTTGACTGTGATGAAAAGCCCTATTGTGAGTAATTATTGTGCTTTAAATATGACGAAAATATACAGTTCAGTGCCATTTATAAAATCAAACTATGGTTTTGTTTAGAAAATTATTACCCAATTATTAGAATCTTCCAAATTACCATTGTTAGACAGTACATTAATTAAAATAATACATATTGGGAAGAAAATTTTCCAAAAATTTAACACTAGAAGCACCAACATTTCTGCATACCTAGAAGCACCGCAGCGGTCAAAATGACGGGTATTAGAATTTCTATTGCCAGCCGTTTTTGAATTTTTTAACTTAATAAAAACCTATATTGTAGTCCTCTCGCCAGGGGGGTACAACGGCCTCCTGTATTCAGATGGACTTACCCAAGTTTTTTTTATGTATTTTGACCTGTAGAACACGAATTTTTTGGGTAACAGTTGATCCGGATGTCGATAAGATTGTTATAAACCAAGAAGTTGAGGAATCACATAACAGCGATTTCTCGCAAAACAAAACATTTTTCTGTATTTTTTGGGCCATTCTAACCAAAAAATGTTCCTACAAATTTTTTCGTAGGATACATAGTTTTTGAGATAAACGCGGTTGACCTTTCAAAAAATCGAAAAATGGCAATTTTTGAACCCGAATAACTTTTGATTAAAAAATAAAATATCTAGCAATTCTGCTTACCGCATTTGAAAGTTCAAGTCAAATTATATCGGTTTTAATTATTTGTATTGCTAAAAATTTATTATTTTATTTTTAAAAGAAGCTATAAACACCTAGTGCTTGAGTGATGTTTTTATTGATTTCTCATTTAAAATCAAACGAGTAGGAAGAAGAGGTAGAAGTACAAGCGAGGCTATTTCTACGTAGCATGCATTAAAACGCATGTATTAGGCACGGGAAACACTATGTGTTTATAGCTTTTTTTAACAATCAAAAAATAAATTTTTAGCAATGCAAATATTCAAAACAGATATAATTTGACTTAAGGCTATGGGTACATAATTCGCAAATATTTTACGTGTATCCCTACTTTTTTCTGTCTTTACACGGCAAATTACGTGTAGTAAAATTCACACTGGTATTGATATGTAAACATTACTAGAATGTCATTCTACTTGAAAATGTCATCATTAATTTAAAGAGATGGGTTTTGAATGTTCTTGGATAACTGTTATTTTTATAATTGAAAATTATTAATTCAGTTAATAAATGTGATAATTTTTTCACTAACTATGTATTCAGTGATTGTAATAATTTATTTGTACAACAAAGACTAATACTCAATCGAGAAAGGAAGAAAAGTGTTAAAGTGATTTTTTAATAATATATTGTTATGGAACGCTTACAATTTTGAACATCTTTAACAACAAAATACTTGGATCACAGAATATATTATCCTGATGTATTCTCTGCTTGGATCTTCCACAAATAATACACAATAAATAACTTTTTATTAAGTTCACGTCTTAAATCAATTATTTATCAAATAATTTCAATAATATTTAATCAATAACTCAACATATTCCCGATGCAATGGCAAATATTTAAAATTGTCACTGATTGTCAGTGTCTGACTGACAATATATGCTGATAATATTATATTCGGCTGAGTGCGTTGTAAGACAAAGATAGATTTGGAAAATATTACCACGGCATTGTGTTTATTTTTTTCGAATCCTGAAAAAACCAATAAATATTTTTGAAAAATTTAAACGCAGAATGAAAAACTAAATTATTACCGAGGGCCGAAAGTCCCTTAGAATAAATAAAAAGTTTATTTTGAATAATATATTTGAAATTAAAAATCACACTAAATTTTCTCTTAGTTTTTCACCCCTGTAACTTATTAAAATAAACATTATAGAAGTTCTCAGGGACTTTCGGCCCTCGCAAATAACGTGATCTTTCATTCTGCGTTTAAATTTTTCAAAAATACTTATTAGTTTTCTCAGGATTCGAAAAAAATGAATCCCCATTTGAATAGCATTGCAGCCAAAAATACGTACCGATCCTCTTAAACTTTTAAAGGCGGTAAGCAGAATAGCTATTTTATTTCCTATTCAAAGGTTATTCGGGTCCAAAAATTGCAATTTTCGATTTTTTGAAAGTTCAACCGCATTTATCTCGAAAACTATGCATCCTACGAAAAAACTTGTAGGAATATTTTTGGGTTAGAATGACCCAAAAAATACAAAAAAATGTTTTGTTTTGCCAGAAATCGCTGTTATGGAATTCCTCAACTTCTTTGTTTATAAAACAATCTTATCGACATCCGGATCAACTGTTACCCAAAAAATTCGTGTTCTACGGGCCAAAATACATAAAAAAACTTGGGTAAGTCCATCTGAATTAAGAAGGCCGTTGTACCCTCCCTGGCGACAGGACTATTGAGTTAATAACTAATAGTAAAGTACTTATTTAATTAATTTAAATGAATTATTTAATTATTTAAGCACGATTTATGCAGTAGCAAAATTTTTCAATTTTGCTTGTACAAGGCCCACACAAATTTTACTTACATTTATGTATATGACAAATTTCACATGTTTTTCACTTTCATCTGCTACGTCTTCTCTGTTGTTTTTTGTGGTGTTGAATCATGGACCTTGAACAAAGAATATGTGCAGAAAATTGGAAGCATTCCAAATGTGGCTATATCGCAGAATAGCCACAAAAGAATCGGAGAGTCAAAAATGAGGAGGTCCTCAGAAGAATGTAGAAGAACCGAGAGGTACCACCATCAAATCTCGAAAGTTCGAATACTTTGGACACATTATGCGAAATGAATCCAGATATACCCTTCTAGAAGCCATCCTGCAAGGAAAAATATTTGGAAAACGAGGCCCAGGAAGAAGAACATCCTGCGGATAAGGTAAAAATTCCCATGATGGTCGCCAACATTCATCACGGATAGGCACATAAAAAAAATAATATGCTCAAAAATATTTTATGCCTAAGTGAATACATAAATATAAGCTAGTGAAGCTACTAATATAATATTGTTGCTAACCTGGTGTACTAGCGCTATTGCAAAGTAACTCCCATCCTATAGCGTCGATGGAGAAATCCTCTAAACTGCTTCCGCGAATTCCTCTTACCTGGTTGGTAATAATTCCTAAAGAGGTATTGAAGTCAGCATTCGAAGTTGAAGCAGAAGTACTGAGCATATCCTCAATCTCAACTTCATCTTCAGAATCGCTACCTGATGAATGTCCTTGATCAAATTTATCAGGCACATACTCGTCTTCTTCATTATTGGATACATTTTCATCACATAACTCTACTTCATATTCATTATCTGACAAATTCTGTAACCACTCCAATAGTTATTGCTCAGTCAAATATCGACGAGACGTGATAACAGCAGAAAAGAGAAAGATCACAATGAAAAATCAAAATACATATTGAGCACGCACTTGCAAAGAGGATACTCAAATTACCTAATAACAAATGCTTTCGATGCATTTTATACATAAAATAAGTAAAAACTTCCCAGAAAAATAGAACAAAATGTAGAATACTTTGTCATTATTACCCAATTTTTCTAGGTAGACATTAACTATATTCAAAATGTAATTATACTGTAAAAGTACCTGTAAAAGAGAAATTATAATCCTCAAGTAAATATTAAAGTCCCCAAATTATAAATTTTGTAAAATAAATATGAATGAGTAATACAGAGGGTCAAAAAGAGAAAGCAGTCAAAATGACTGCTCTGGTGCTTCTAGGTAGACATTAGCATAACTTAAAAAGTAATTCCGCTAAGTAGCTGTAAACGAGAAATTATAATTTTCAAATAGATCTAGGAAAAGTCATAAATTATCAAGTTTCTAAAATAACTATGAATGAGTAAAACAGAGTGTCAAAAATAGAAAGCAGTCAAAATGACCGCTCTGGTGCTTCTAGTGTTAAAGCATCCATGGAAATAAACAGTGGTTGGTTATTCTTTTTCTCATGAGCATCTTTCAGTGCGGCACAGTTTTTTGATTTCTTTCTAACGCATTAAATTGTATGTGACAGAAAAGAAAGCACGTTGGTGATTAGAGACATAATATTTATTCTGGTTGTCGATAGATGGCGCTATAATCGAAAAAAAAAAATTATTTACGAACTACATAATCCATCTACGAATATAATCTGTACAATTTTTAAGACTATACAAATCAAAGAAAATACCATTTTATAAATGCAATAAACACAACTAATTTGTTTTTATGCCAAATTGCAAATAAAATGTGACAAGGGTCAGATTTAAATAAAACGTCATGTTAGAATAAATGTTATAAATGTGTATAATCACGGACTTACCTTATTTTCTATAAATTGTGACGCACTGAAAAATGCTCATGAAAAGGACCATACCAGGTTCTTTCTGAAGTGGTTCAACTACTAGCTGGGACACTTCCGAACCATCTAATTTAGAACCAACTATTATCGTAAATTTGAAAAAAAAAAGATTGAAAATTGTGAACAGCACAATTGTTACCACAATTCAAAACAATATAATTGATTTGTTAAAATACTTTAATATTTAATTACATAAGTTTGGTTTTTAAAATACAGGTACATGTTAATTAATACAACCTGTGAAGATATTGTAAATATTTTTGTAATTAAAAAAATATTGTAAATATTGTTTTTATTATATGCATATTTTCTAGATAAACATGCATATTTTTGGGTAAAATATTGCATATTTATGCGCATATTTCATTCTTTTTTATTTGCATATTTGCCTAAGTCTAGTTATCACTCTATGTTTTGCGCGGTTGTCCTATACTTCTTTAGACGATTAGTGATTTATCTCGTGCTATCTTCACCACAAGGGCTACCCCATTCTACTTATGTGGTTTTTAGATTTTTTTTTTCTTTAGTGTCCATTGGTTTATACACTGTACGTTGCATTGTCGTCCAATGTTTTCACTCCTGTATCCGAATTATAAAGTACTATGTCAATGTGTCCTTCTGAATGTGTATTGATTTACTGAGTTCATTCAACTCTTCTCGGTGTCCTCTAATAATTCTGCATATTTCTTTTTGTGTTTCTTAGCATCGTAGCAGTCGGCTCCATCTATTTTGACCCGTTCTGCTTCTGTTCCCTTTTTATTTGTATGACTAAAGTATCCGCTTCATTTTTGACTCGTTTTACGCCTGTACATATCGCGTTGTGTATTGAAAAAAGGCTTTCTTCTTTTCTTTACATCTTATCTTCACTTCCTCTTTAAATCATAGGGTTTTTTTGATATGTTACTGTTCGTTACTTTCCTCTCTCCAAGTGATTATGTTGCTGCGTTTATATTATATTTGAGTTTTTCCCATCTTTCATCGATGTTATCGTTTTCCAATATTTAGTTTTCAGAAATCTTCTGTGATATTCTTTTTCTGTATAAGTATTCCGTGGATTCCTTATTTAGTCCATCGACTATGATTTTTTTTTTGTTCGTGCCGCTCTCTTTGGTGTGATATATTTCGTTATGATTAGAGTTCGGATTTAAAAGCATAAAGAATCGCAAAAAAAGCGTTTAAAAAGCATAACAATTTTACGAAAAAAAGCATTTTATTATAAAAAAAAGCATGAAAATAAGCATATAAATTTTGACAAACCATTTTTTTTAATAAAATATATATAAGTATATCTAGGCTTAGCTTAAGAACTAATAAATACCTATTATAAATTTAATAATGAAATAGAAAAAAAAAACATAACAAAAATAGATAACTCAAACGAAAATGCTGTAACCTAATTTTTATCGACACGCTTTAGATGAAGGAAAATATATCATTTTTGTTTAAAACATGAAATAACTAATTACTCATTTAAATGTTCCATCGTAAAGTTTCGGCACCTATCATTCAAAAGTTTGTATATCTAAAGCTTCTTTCAACGTCCACACTGGTTTATGCCGGATCCATATTTATACAGGGTGTCCAGAAACTCTACCGACAAACGAAGACAGAAGATTCTTCAGATAATTCTAACACAATTTAACTCAATTCACTTAGTACGAAAATACTTCCTAAGGGAGCTAGAGGTCTTTGAAGATGGCGTCTTGTAATGAGTTTTTGTTAAATACCTCTAGAACGCTTCTATTTAGAAAAACAAAAATTGGTAAGCGTATTTACCTTCCAGAGGTAAATCTATTCCATCCATTGCGAATTTCTAGTACCGATCATAGGCGTCCGTTTTGGGTAGGGCAACGGTTATTTTATCGCATAACTTTTTTGTCTTTAATTTTTAAGCATTTTTGATTCTGAATTATTAAACTGTGAGGTATTCTAGTACTAAAAGGTACTCTTGTTTTAAGTCGATTGGATACACCGTTTTCTAGAAAAATCGATTTGAAAATTTTTCGTTTTCTGAATTTCAAAAAAAAAATAAAAAAAAAACTATTTAGAAAGACAAAAATTGGTACATTTATTTACATTCCAGAGATGAATCGATTTCATGAATTGCGAATTTCTAGTACCGGTCATAGGCGTCCGTTTTGGGTAGGTCAACAGTTATTTTATAGCATAACTTTTTTGTCTTTAATTTTTAAGCATTTTTGACACTAGATTATTAAATTATGAGGTATTCAAGTACAAAAAGTTACTCTTGCTTTAAGTTAATAAAATACATCGTTTTTTTTTTGAAAATTTTTTTCAATTTTTTTTCAAATTCCAGAAACGAAAAACTTTCAAATCGATTTCTCTAGAAAACAGTGTGTCCTACCGACTTAAAACAAGAGTACCTTTTAGTACTATGATACCTAACAATTTATTAATCCAGTGTCAAAAATACTTAAAAGTTAAAGACAAAAAAGTTATGCGATAAAATAGCTGTTGCCCTACCCAAGACGGACGCCTATGACCGTTACTAGAAATTCGCAATTTTCGTTTTTCTACATAGAAGCGTTCTGGAGGTATTTAAGAAAAACTAATTACATGACGCCATCTTCAAAGAGCTCTAACTCCATTAGGATGCATTTTCGGACTAGGTGAATTGGGCTAAATTCTCTTAAAATTATCTCAGAATCTCCTGTCTTCGTTTGTCGGTAGAGTTTCTGGACACCCTGTATCTTCAACGTGTTCTCAATTTAAAACTGAAAATATTTTCTTCATCTTTTGAAATCCTTCGTTTTTTGTTAATACGTCTTTAAATTTCGTCAATATTATCTGACCAATTTTTCCAGGGATACCTTCCATCTTTTTTTCAAAACTTTTTGTAATTATGTTTCACCTAAAACATCATGACAATATTTTATCGATTTGCTAGCAGTCTCTTTAAGTTCCAATACGAAGCTTTTAAAATTTTCGAAATATCCGTCGTAGTATAAAGCTACATCTAACCATCTACCCCACCGAGTTAACACTGGTTCCGATTGTAATGGAGTGTTAGGGAATCTGTCTCTAAAAAGTTGCACCCTTAAAGGAGCTTTAATGGATTTTTTCCATTTTTTATCAACTCATTAACTAGTGGAAATTGCAGCCGTATAGTCTCAGCAACACGATTCAGGCCGTGTACTAGACACATACAGTGAATTAGATTTGGATAAAACACTTTAAGATTTGATGCTGTTTTGATCGTTATTATATGGTGCAGCGTCGAAAAGCATACCATTTTGTTGGTGGGCACAGCCTCGGGAAGATAAAAATTTGTTAAAGCGTCATTTACGAATCTTGGAACTGTATTGTTATTTGTTGCTTCTAGTTCTTTTGAACACACTAAATAACCCTTCGTCAAGATTTCTTCGTGAAGTACGCCTATGATTAAATTAGCGACGTATCTTCCACAAATATACGTAGTCTCGTCCACAGCAAACTAGGTATAATTGTTTCCCACTAGTGTTTTCACTTTTTCTGATTTTACTGTAAATGCAATTAACATATATATTTTCGCACAGTACTTCCATCCGGCACATGTCTTCGATAGTAGGTAGGGTAAAAGCACCAGTTATTGGCCTCTTAAGGAGAGCACGTCAATATATCTATGAAATGTTTTGTCACTGTGGCCTATTATAACTATTTTTAACATCATGGAATTTTATTATTATTTCTACATATTGCAAAATTTTATTATGTTAATTTTTCATGTCTGAAAATATTATATATGTGTTCTTTTGTAAACGTGCAAATGAACCAGTTATTGGCCACCCTGATCTAGTTATTGACACCATATGTGTTAGTGATTGGCCATCATTTTTTAAAGTGATATGTTACCAAATGATTCTTAAGTTAAAATAAGTAGATAGGTAGGTGTTTGGGTAAGCAAGGATTTTGTGATGAGTGTGGACACAAAAAAATACGATATGTTAAAATAAACTTTTATTTTTTATTCTGACAAAATTCGCAAACATATACTTGATCTGTGTGGCCCTAGAATCTTGTTATGCAAGTTACATGATATGTTCTAAGACACATTTGGCATCTAATGCCTTCCTTACACTCTGTAATATTTAGTACACATAGATAACACACACCTTTAGAGACTTTTTGATTTTTAAAATGTGATGGAATGTTTGATACCAAGTTTGTATTTTTAAAACGCGGAAGAACGTTTGATACCAAGTTTCGATTTTAAAAGTGTGAAGGAATATTGGATAATAAATTATCAGACAAAATTGTAATTTTTGTTGAGGACTGATTTGTATTATCATCTAATTATCAAGTTTTAGCTAAATTTTTGGGTTTTTTATTATTCGAGCTTTTTATTTTCTTTTGATTTTCTTTAATACTTTGTTTTTCTTTTCTTTCAAGTTTCCTCTGTTTCTTTTTACGCTCCTCTTCTAATTTTTTTTCCATTTTTTCTTTTTCTATTTTCTTCTATCTGATGAAGTTAGAACAAATGGAAGCTTTTAAGTTTGCTTTTTTCCTTTTCGTGCTGGAGTATCTGGCCATATTAAGTAAGTCGCAATAGATCTATTTGTAGCATTTACAGATAGATTTTCAGAAATGTTTAGGGATTTCTCGGGTTTTTTGATCTTCTTTAACCGTTTTCGTCACACTTGATTCAGCTTGATTTGTATATTCTTCTATTCCTTGCATGTTGAAAATTTCATTCTCGGGTACTATCAAGGTTTCGTCTCCATTTCAGAAATGTTTACAATTTCAGTTTCATCTATTATTATGTATGTCTAAAAATTTTACTTCTTCGTCTAAAATTTTTTCTTGTTCGTCCTTTGTAGATATTTCTACCGAGGATTTTTCTGTAAATGCTGAAAAGATTTGTTTCAATATTTGTTAATCACCAGATTGAGTTTTACAATTATTTCGACATAGCTGTTTAATTTTGCCATTGCCAACTATTTCACAAAATTGTTTATAAAAAATTGTTGTATTTGGATCAATAAGTGTTGGTAAATCATTGTGCTCATCCAGATTTTCTTCAGTTTAAAATTCTTTCCCAAGACATTTTGAATAGTCAAGAGCAGAAGAATTCCAAGGAAATATACCGCATGCCCTAAACCCACTTCTGATAACATCTGGATTTAACCTATCTATAGCAGATTTTAAAACAGAGGCAAACTGTACTTTAATTAACACTTTTTGGGGGTTGTCTCTCCTAAACTGAAGCACAGATTTGTTCCAAAAAGTTTTTAGAGGCTTAAATGCAGCCACATCCGCTGGTTGCATTAATCTCGTGGCATTAGGATATCTTTTTCTTCTTCTTTTGCCCTTTAATTCGTCCAATTTTGAACATAGGCTTCCCTCAGTTTCCTCCATTCGCTTCTGTTTAGTGCTTTCTGTTTCCAGTACGTTCGTCCTATCTTTTTAATGTCGTCTCCCCATCTCAACTGGGGTCGTCCTCTTGCTCTCTTTCCTGTCCATGGTCTCCATTGTTGTATCATGCTATTCCACCTATTGTCCGTTTGTCTAGCGTTATGACCTGCGAAGCTCCATTTTAGCCTGGTTATATGTTGGCCTGCGTCTTTGACTTTTGTTCTATTTCTGACCCAGTTGTTTTGCTTTTTGTCTGTCAATTTTACTCCTAACATTGCTCTCTCCATGGCTCTTTTTGTCTTCATTTTTAGGATATAAAGCTACTAAAATAATTTTCAAATCTGTACAAAGTTGACTTGTCTGTACAGTTAAATGGGTTTTATGCCCATCAACAAAAAGTATCACCGGACGTGTAATATTATTTCGATCTAAATAAGGGTTAAATATATTTCCAATATATTCATAAAAGTTTTTGTCGTCCATCCAACCCCACGAATTCGGCACAGCACTTAATATATCATTTGGCAATCTTTTATGGGGATAAATTATCATAGGAGGTAAAATATTGCCTATTGCAGAAAATGTGAACATAACTGTTAAGTTAACCTTTGGGTTATGTTCAATTTCATAGACGTTTCTGGAACCCTTCATAGCCAAAACCTTTTTATTTATGGGACATAAATAAAAACATGTCTCGTCACCATTAAAGATTCTTGTTGGGTCTTGAAGAACGTCTGAAATTCCTTTTTTATCTAGATAAGATTTTATGTTGTCAAACCATTTGGTAATATCTCTTTGGTTAATGTTTGAACTTGCTTGAACTTGTTTGATTGCGCTTAAGAAATGCTGATAGCCATGTTCTACCTGGTCTATTTTCAACAAATGGATTAACTCTAGGGTAACTCTCTAAAAATGATTTAACGGAGTCCTTAATGTCGTCAACACGAACAGGAAATCCTCTATTTTGACAATGAAAAATCCAGCGTTTCAGTTGTTCCTCTTCATCCTTCGAAAGAAATGGATCTGGTCCATGCGTTAACTTGTTATGAAATTTTTCACTTTTTCGGTAACTTATGGTGGCTCTGGGAATATTAAAAATTTTTGAGGCTTCTCGCTCACTCATACTATTTTTAATTAACTCTAACGCTTTTTTAACATCGTCTTCGGAATACTTTTTTTATACCTAATTGTTTTCAGTTTTAGATCGTTTTGGCATATTTTCTAAAACAATTTATAATAATTATTTATTGGCCACACATAAAACACTAGTTATTAACATATGTCAATCACTAGATTCTTACAAAATCTGATGTTTCAGTTATTGGTCATCTAGGCCAATAACTGATACATTGATAATTTCATGCATTATTAGTTGGCCACCTTAAAATTTACGTTATTTGAATAAATAACGTTATATTCGTTATGCAGTTTGGAGCAGGACATACACTATATTCTCACAAAAACATAAAACATAAAGTAGAAAGTGAATTGCAGTATATAGTACTTACCGACCAACACAAATTTCTCTAGGTAAATAACAAAATTTCGGTTGTAAACTAGCGACACAGAACAGTGTCTCGTTCAACATCGAATACTGACTAAAATGTAATGGTTACCTTGAAACTAGATATGTCATACTCTAGGAGACATATTGCCAAACTTAAAAAAAGTGGTTAGAATTAACAAAATACCAACATTTTCCTATTTATAATTAAAACATATTAGTAGGCCAATAACTAGCACATGGCCAACAACTGGTGCCTTTACCCTACTTCTCCAAAAATGATTTAAAACTTTCATTTTGCAATTTATTTAATGAGAGATCAGAGTCCACAATTGCACTACATAAATCAAAATTAAATGTCTGCTGTTCGCAAATGCAAAAAATGATAATAGTATATAAAAAGCACCAAATAAGCACGATAATTCAAAAAAGCATAATAATTTAAAAAAGCAAAAAAAAAGCATAAAAAGGGCTGTGAAAATGAGTTATTTTTGCATATTTCCCTCATATTTAAAAATAAAATAGTCCTGCTTGTATTATTTACCATAACCATTATGCTTAGAAATCCGAACTCTAGTTATGATTCTTATTTTACGTAATAAGGACTATGGTCGCTACCTATAACCGATAAGTTGAGGCACCTTACGTCAATTATCTTTGATGGATGTATGTTGGTTACAACATATTTTATTATTGATCCTTGTCGACGGGCGTTATTGAATGTATATTTGTTTAAGTCTTTGTGGTAAAAAACGTATGGTTTATTTTTAAGTTCTTTATTCGTGCAGAAGTTTTTCATAAAGTTCTTTATTTTCGTTTTTAACATTCTTGTTGTTTTTGTTTAATTCCGTGTGTTACTTGGTTGCCCATTCGAGCTTTAAATTCCCCAGTATCATCATCTTCTTTCTATTTTTTTTTTGTCATCTCCCGTATCTCGCATCCGAACACACTATTGGACTGATAATAGTTTTGTAGTTCCTGATTTTAGATCTTCAGTGTATGGTTTTGGAGCTGAATACATGGGTGACTGAAAAATAAGTTTTGTTTCTCTTTACTATTGTCCTTTGAATTTCTGGTTCTTCTACTTATTAATCATTGCTTACTTAAATTCCAAAATATGAAATAGTTCCTACTATTTCCATGATTTTCCTCTAAATTATTTCTAGTTCGATCGCTTTTAATCCTGTTTTTAATTCTGAATATATTTTTCAGCCTCTTCCATTCTTCTTCTTCTTCTTCTTCTTCTTCTTCCTCTTCTTCTTCTTCCCCTTCTTCTTCTTCTTCTTCTTCTTCTTATTCTTCTTCTTCTTCTTCTTATAATGGGATTTATCTCATTATTTAGATCTTCTAAATATCCTTAAATTAACTAAAGTATTCGTTAGATATTTATTTATGAAACAATAAACATCACTTACATCACGCATATTTGTCATAATAATTGCAAAGTAGAACACCTTAGCTAAAGTCCACGTTTCGCTTAGATCAACAAGGTCGATTATTCATTTTGACACACTAACGAGAATATATACAAACATATTTACAAAACGAAGTATTTGATAAATATGGGAACACGATCAGATTTGAGTCATTAGTGGGTCAGTCGAATTAGTTAGTTAGGTTTGCGAGGTTGCTGCCGTTAGAGCAGAATAATGTTCTATCCTATCAACTGAATACATTTATATGGTATTACTTCAATCAAATAAAGTCGTTATGAGCACATAGTGCCTTCCTGTTAATCAAACCCCGCTTACCACCATATGGCGACCTTTTGAGAGACGAACTAGGACTTCTGAAGCAGTAGAAAACAGGGAAGATGGCAAAAAACTGGAGGAAACGAAGAAAATTTGGGGTAAAGTACCAATCCTCATACTAATTGGTACCGTTAGATGAAATGGGACGGACTATATGGAGCTGGAGAGGCCCACGATAAGGGAGTCCAAATGGTAGACGTCGACATGGACGAAGGTTTGGAGACATGGGGCCACGCTCAAACGTCAAGAGGAGAAATGGAAAGAAATGGACAATACCTAGTGAACAAATGTGTAATCGTGAGTAACTTTTTAGCTATTTTCTAAATTGCATATCCAGTCTCACAGATATGAATAATTTTTAAGACTTTTTAACAATCATATAAGAAGAAATAGAATTATTATTTATTACTTAAATATAATTAAATTAGGTCAAATTTTTCGTATGTTATTAAGTTTTAGAAGTATTTTCCCATATTAAATAATTCAGAAGATTTTTTTTGTAATTACATTTCATATATAGACAATCTTAATCTTAATCGATAGTTTTACTTTAATGGAAATATAGCAATTCTTATATTATATCGTAAGAAACCTATATTAAAAGAATTATTTTTAACCATACGAGTATGTAAATAGTAAATGAGTTTATTTTGATTTGATGTACATTAATTTCTACTTGATGAAAATGCATAGGGAAGTTATTTTGTTTATAACAGTACTATTTTTAAACTAAGGACTTCGAGTATAATATGTTTGACATTGAAAATTGAAACGAATGAACTACATAAGAATTCGCTAAAGCGACAAATTTTTACGAAGAAAGTTTATTATGATAAATAAAATTAGCCTGGAAAATATAAGATATTAGTATTCTAACAATATGTTTATAAGGAAAGATAAAAGAAAATATTTTAAAATGTTGGAGAAAGTGGAAAATCCAGCATAAAGGACTTATATTGGAGACGGAAATGTCTCAATCAATGGAAATTTTTGTTGAGAAATGCACGTAAATGCAAAGATTTTTACTTATGATAAATATGACAAGACAAAGAAACATACCCTAAAAAGAGAAAATTAGAAATGACTATGGAAAAGATATTAAATTTTTTTTAAATGAATAACCATTTTCAATTTATATACAAGGAGTATGATTATACCACGTACATAGGACTAATAAAATTCGTAATCGTGAGAGAGCCCACAACTACTACCATAATGGCATATGGAATTTTTATTGAGTAAACGAATTTCCTTGTGAGAGAGTGAATTATTTTTATACAATGATTTTGTGACGAAAAGAAAGTCAGTTAAGAAATGATGATGAACTGATATAAGAAGAAAAATAAAGACAAAATAAGTTATATAAATATGTTGAAGTATCGGAGTTTATAAAGGAAAAGAAAATCCCATTTGAAGAAAAAGACAAAAGAAGATTAGATATTAAGACTTAAAAAATTACCCTAGAGAAAGACAAGTATTAAGGATAATTTGAAGAAGATTATTGTCAAAAGAAATGGAAAAATAGAATTGAAGAGAATTTGTACCTACAGTACAAAAAGTTACAGTACCTACAGTAAAAAGTATTATTTAAGAAGAATACTTTGTATGGCTTCAAGTAACATAATTTATTAGTATAATATATAAAATAACTTTAAATTTCTATAATATAGATATACCTATTTTATTCGAATGAGGTCATGTAAGGTATTTCAATTAAATAAATAGAGATTATTTTTGTGACGTAAAAGTGACTATTCGCGTGAAGAAACTGAACTTCTATTTAGCTAGTAACAAAAATTTAGATGAACTATTTAGCTATTGTAGGTTTTTCTCATTAGTAGCTTTTATGTAAATATTTTAATGGAGGTCCAGACTTAATATTAATTACTCAGCAATTGCAAGCTGAAATTTTCTTTATGTTTATAGGAGATTTTCATGATATTTCAGAGATTTTCATTAGTAGGAGATTTTGATGATATATTTTTTTACAGAAAATATGGTCTATTTTTATTAACACTTTCTTTCGATTTTTTTCATAATTGAATGCTGAATTTTTTTTTGATACCGACTTTTTTATTTCAATTTTTTAAATATCGGTCGAATTTTAGTATAAATATTTTATAAAAAAGTACAATTAAAGACAATTTAGACAATAAAAATCAACTCTTGTCAAGGAAAAGGTACAAAATCAAAATTAGAAGATATTAGCATACCCATTTCGTGTTTTGAAATTAACTGGATCTCACCTAGACTGAGTATATCAGATAAGACAGGAATTTAGGGATGCAAGATGTAGAAGATTTTTTTAAGCGCACAACTATCCATATTGTCTTTTTGGAACAAACCTTCTCACGACTAAGGACGTGCAAAAGGACCGGAAGCATCTACCCATCGAGTGGGTAAGGGTTAGAAAATGAAGAATTTATGAAGTAAATGATAGATATAAATAAAGAATTATGAAAATAATACAAATATAGGAAGGAAGATATATATGAAATATAAAGTAAATTATAAATGATATAATGAAGAACTATGAAGAAGAAGAAGATTTATGTTTAATAGTACACTATGAAGAAAGTACTAAGTATAAAGAAAATGAATAAATATATAATAATTGTGAAGTACCAGACAAGAAGAAGAAAAAGAAGAACAAAAAAAAAGAGATAATTTCTAATAGAAGAATATTTAAAATTTAAGAACATCAAAAATTTGTCTTAATGGTCTAGTAAAGAAGTAGAATTAACAAGTAAGTTCGAATGAAGGAGTTGTATTTTTTAAACCTCTGAAATTAAAGTAAAGTATAAAATACAATTTCTGAGTATAGATTTTCGCGAGTCATAAGGAAAGAAATAACTAAGAATAGACGATGTTTGATAATTAGTGAAATTAATATTTATATATTATATTTGTATATTTGAATATTAGTATATATTTGTAAATTTTGTTTATATATTTTTTCTGTAAAAATTTGTATAAATCTATACATATAACGTAATCAGTTGATGATGATAGTAAGAAAATTTTCTTCTCTTCGGGGAGGAAAAAGGAAGCACCGTACATGGCTCAGAAAATTTTCTTTCTAAGGGGGATGATATAATGGGATTTATCTCATTATTTAGATCTTTTAGAAATCCTTAAATTAACTAAAGTATTCGTTAGATATTTATTTATAAAACAATAAACATCACTTACATCACGCATATTTGTTATAATAATTGCAAAGTAGAACACCTTAGCTAAAGTCCACGTTTTGCTTAGATCAACAAGGTCGATTGTTCATTTTGACACACTAACTAGAATATATACAAACATATTTACAAAACGAAGTATTTGATAAATATTGGAACACGATCAGATTTGAGTTATTAGTGGGTCAGTCGAATTAGTTAGTTAGGTTTGGGAGGTTGCTGCCGTTAGAGCAGAATAATGTTCTATCCTATCAACTGAATACATTTATATGGTATTACTTCAATCAAATAAAGTAGTTATGAGCACATAGTGTATTCCTGATAGTCAACCCCATCACCAGGGAAGTTCAAATAACCACGTACTATCATATTCTTCTTTTTCTTCTTCTTCTAATTCTTCCTCTTTACAAGCAATTCTGCTTGTTCATTAGCGCATTGACACATCTATGGAAGGTAGCCACACTATCTTTGCGCGGTCGGCCGATATTTCTGCCACCAATTAATGCTTTATCTCTTGCTATTTTCAACACACGTGTCTTTCCCATTCTGCTTATGTGGTTATTCCATTTTTTTTTCTATTTAATGTCCATTGAGTGTCCTTTTCAATTCTGTGAGGCATAATTTCTAATGTCATCGGCACAGTTGACAATTTGTATTGATTTATTTGCTCCTCCATTATTCCACTGTCTTATCACATACTCGACAGACACGTTGGACAGTGTCAGAGCTAGCCGTTCTCCTTGCTTTATTCCTTTTATCCTGACAGTTGCTGTTGCTTGGTGATTTTACTAGTAAGATGTATTTTTGGGGGAGATTACTTATGATAAATTTCTAATTTTTTACATGTATTTTACGACTTTCTACCTCTTTTACGTCGAGTTCGTCTACAATAAAAATCAAAAAGCAGTTTCGAAAATTCCAGAGTTGTATCTCCATTGAATCATTTATTTCTGGAAGCAACTTCGTAATTTTAATTAAAAATAAGGCCGAAGCATGACAGCAGTGTTAGAAACTTTTTAAGTGCATTAAATCTACCTAACAATTTCTGTTTTCTTTCTTATTTTCCTAAAACACATTCAGATTTGTCTTCCAAATCGGAGCTAACGCATAATAAATCAAGGCCTGGGATGTGATGCAATTAAATCTTGACTATGCAATGAAGTTCTGAAAGTTTTGAGTCGTAGGAAGTTTTTAATCAAAGAGCCGGCGAGCGGCCTGATTCAATTCTGAGCCGCAGAAGGCCCCATTGTCCTCTTCGGTGTTATGCAGCCTCTTGCATGCGAACTTAAAATTACGTTGTTATCAAGTTAGGTGGCCTTTTCTCATTCCCGACCGCCTCACTGCTATTCTCATCAAGTCATTTCGAAGAGAATACTCCCATTGTCTAGCAAAAATTAATATCCATTTTCTCTTTCCTTTTTTAGCTGATAATTTTTTTACTGTAGATTAATACAGGTAACAGTGCTACTAAAAATGTTGTTACTGCGACAGAAAATTATTAAAATTTAGATTTCAACCACTATTTCTTATAGAAATAAATAAGGGTAAAAGTGAAAAACAAAATTATAATAAAATGATATATTGAAAAAAAAAATAGAATAAATACAGTAATAAGCTAGAAAAAAAAAGAAAAACAAAAACTAACAAACTATTATTATTAGTGTATTATCCAGTAAGATAAAAATACAAAAAAAAATAACACAAATAACAAGAGACATAACAAATAGACCGGGTGTATCGTCGCCCCCGCTAGCGAAATTATTCCAATTCAATTTTTTTTGCACAAACTTACTCAAAAAGAGGTTTTTATAACATATCCATAGGGTGCCGGGCGGTGCCGTGGTCGAAAAATTATTTAAACAATTTTTTTAAACAAATTCACAAAAATAATTTTTTGTCATTTCAAACAATTTTTTTTAGATAATTTGTGACATTCTGAGCACAAAAGGTCTCTAGTCATTTCTTTCTAAAATTGATTGTTGTTGAGATATATGCGATTAAATGTTTGAAAAATGCGAAAATGGCAATTTTCAAGGCTTAATAACTCAATTAAAAATTATTATTATGAAATTCAAAAAGTGACCAAATCAAGTTTCAAATCCCTTCTTTGAGATCCTGAAGAGATTTTTGTCATTATTTTTTATTACAAAGCTGTTATGTTTTAGTCCAGGATATATCGTCGCCCCCGTTAGTGAAGTTATTCCGATTCGATTTTTTTGCACAAAATTAACTCAAAAAGAGGTCCTTATAACATATCCACAGGGTGCCGGGCGGTGCCGTGGTAGAAAAATTGTTTAAACAATTTTATTTTAAACAAATTCACAAAAATAATTTTTTCACTTAGAACAATTTTTTTTTTAGATAATTTGTGAAATTCTGAACAAAAAAGGTCTCTTGTGATTTTTTTAAATTGATTGTTGTCGAGTTATACGCGATTTAAAATTTGAAAAATGCCAAAATGACCATATAACTTGACCACAATCGATTTTAGAGAAAAATTGCAAGAGACCTTGCTCAGAATACCCTAAATTATCTAAAAAATATCGTTCGTAATGAAAAAAAATATTTTTTTTAATTTGTTTAAAAAAAATTGTTTAAACAATTTTTCTACCACAGCACCGCCCAGTACCCTGTGGATGTGTTATACGGACCTCTTTTTGAGTAAGTTTGTGTAAAAAAATCTAATCAAAATAGTTTCGCTAACGGGGGCGACGATACAGTTGGACTATATAGCGCTAATTGTTAATAATTAAAAATAGCACCTTTGTAATAAAATAATGACAAAAATCTCTTCAGGACCTTGAAGAAGGAGTGAAACTTGATTTAGTCACTTTTTTAATTTCATAATAATAATTTTTAATCGAGTTATTTAGCCTTGAAAATGGTCGTTATCGCATTTTTTAAATTTTTAATCGCATAGAACTCGACAACAATCAATTCTAGAGAAAAAGGACAAGAGACCTTTTTTGCTCAGAATAACCCAAGTTATGTAAAAAAATATTGTTCGAAATGAACAAATTATTTTTTGAATTTGTTTAAAAAAAAATGTTTAAAAAATTTTTTGACCACGACACCGCCCGGCACCCTGTGAATATGCTACAAGGACCTCTTTTTGAGTAAGTTTGTGCAAAAAAAATCGAATCGGAATAATTTCGCTAGCGTGGGCGACGATACAGCCCGGTCTAAAAGGAATAAGAATCGAGCAAGGTTAAATATCACAACAGAGGAAGAGGACCTATCCATAGAAGCATAGAAATTAAGAACCCTTTAAGAAACTGAAAAATTGGAGCAAAAAAAGGATGTGTGTGTACTTTGTACGCACGTAAGAAGTTATACTTCTATTATATGATTCCAACGAAATTAATATATGTACTTTAAACAGCTTATTTATATTTTATTTAAATATTAAACTAATTATAATACTTACTACTTTCCAAACATTTTTATTAAAACAATACCAAAAACTAAAAAAATAAAAGAATAAAACACACACACAAACACATTGAAAATGCACCAAAGAAATGGTTTCTGAACAATAATTGTTGGCAAAAATTTTAACTAAATACGCATTTTCTGAAAAAAATTATATAACAAATATATTCACAATTATAAAATGTATAAAAAAATAAGAAAATAAAAACTTGCATTGGGATTCGAACCCGCGTTCTTAGATTTGAAATCCACTTACACACACCCGTCACCCGACTTGACCACTTACACCTACTTGTAATGTGCGAAGGTAGGCTAACTGAAAGTTTTACTGTTTGACAATTCTGAATATATTCAAATTAAAAAAATAAAAATGTATACCATTTTTATTCAGTTGCATGCGAGGCCAAAAATGTATTAATTTTTACTTAGATTAGAGAGCGCAACCAGCAATCTAATCGACGATTTCACCTCTTGTTAGAGGCTCTTCAGAGAATGCATAGGTTGCTTTTCTCTGAAGAGCCTCTAACAAGAGGTGAAATCGTCGATAAGAGTGCTGGTTGCGCTCTCTAATCTAAGTAAAAATTAATACATTTTTGGCCTCGCATTGCAACTGAATAAAAATGGTATACATTTTTATTTTATAGTAGTATTACACTCCGTGGAGTAACTGGGTGCATTTTCCGTTGGAACTTTACCAAGCTGCAGACGGGGGTTGTGAATTGCATAGTGTAGAACTCCTTCCCTTTTGTCTTCACTGCAGCATCCATTTGGCTTGCAAATTGTAGAAGCCTTGGATGTGTCACCAGGGAAATGTACCAATAAGTTTTCAATTTAAAAATCTTTTAGTAATATTTTTAATGTTTTTCAATATTATTAATGTTCCTATTAGGATTAAAAAACTTTATGTTTTAATCAAATTAGTTTGATTTGTGTGTGTCTGTTCACAAATGGAATTAAAATATTAAAATACAACAAAACATAGAGTAAGAAAACAATAGGTATATTAGATGAATAGTGGTAGAAATTTTGTTTGTAATAAAATTATGTAGGTAAATCAAAGAATTACCTACTAATATTAGATAGGTATATAAATTTTCCACATAGGTAAGTACCTACGTAATTTTTTATTACAATACTGAAACATTTACAATTAAGTAAGTACCTGTTGCTTTTAAAAACTATTTAAAAAGTTACTGCAATTATAAACTTGCTTTTGTCTGTGTCCTCACAACAATAAAAACTAATATACAATATTTGATCATCCATAACCTCCATATTGAACAATTATTGTCATGTCATTTGAACACCCAATCAGAGCAAAGGTATAAAGCGTCTGCGCCGGGGAACAAGGTTTTTGATGAATTCGCGCATATTAGATTTCACTCCCATTGCGCCTAAAGAAGTGTAACCTCAATAAGTCTTCTTCTTCTTCTTCTTCCTTTATTGGGTTATATCCCTCGGGATAATTCGCCCAGCTTACACCAGGGAAATACTCTTGTCTTGCTCTGGGCAGTCGAATATTTCCAAATATATATGTTAAAGCCTCAATTTTTTTAAATATATATTAGAAGGAACATCTTCGTATAGGGCCAGACAGTCCCTACAGGAAAGGCAATATTATACCATAAGGGTTAAGGCTTTTATCATTTGGAGGTCCAATATCTTTTTATATCTTTATCTTCTTAATTTTTTTAATTCAAATTTGGGAATTGATTAATTTATAAATTAAGTTTGGCTAAGTTAAGGAATTTAAGGATCAGGTTAATCCTACGTGGATTAAGGTTGGACATAAGTAGGCAAATTTCAATGGGAGTAGGGATATTTGTCTTGGCTAATTCTTTATATAGGTCAAAATTGGGTGACATATTTATAGGGCACTCAAAAATCAGATGATTTAAAGACCCAACTCGGCCACAGTCACAATATGGGTCATCTTTTACTCCTATCCTGAATAGGTGAACTGGAGTAGCACAATGACCTGTCCTCATTCTAATAATGGTGGTTATATGTCTTCTGTCTTGGTATGCAAAATTGTGGTACCAGGGGAGTTTATCTATCTGACCTACAATTTTAGAGTAAAATGAATTATTTCGATTTTTCCCCTGCCATTCTTGCTTCCACCGATTCCAGATGGAATGCTTGATGTCTGGTAGAAAGTTGGAATAGTGAAGAGTGATACCGGCAGCTACATTTAAGGTTCTACCTATATTAGCTAGTTTATCAGCCACCATGTTCCCTTTAATATTCGAGTGTCCTGGAATCCATGCCAGACTAATATTAACGTTATTTTCTTTCGCTTCAATGATGCCTCTCTTGGTCATGAACGATGAATGTTCTGTTTCCATAGAATAGGTTGATCTACCTATTTTCTGTAAGGCACTTTTAGAGTCCGAGCAGATGATTGCTTGTTTAATCCCATTTTTCAAAATAATTTGGAGGGCATGATTAATTGCGACAATCTCAGCCGTACATATTTGGGTATACTTAGGTAGTTTACTGGTATAAGAATAGTTGATCTCTCGGCTAAAGACACCAAAGCCTGCTGATCCTTCATCATCAACCGAGCCGTCCGTGAAGAATTTGGTGTGACTAGGTTTATTTAGAATAATTTTTTGGAGTTGAACTGAGGCAAGTTCATCTGAACGATTAGATTGGATATTTATGATTGGAATTGTTGATAATTGATGGTCTAGTTCAAAGTTATGGCATGGGTATAAGTCACTTAAATATAAGTTGGGATAAGTACTTTTAAATTTGTTTTTTAAAAGCACTAGAAATGGAATACTTCTGTTTTTCCAATGATTTTGGTTCCTTTGAATTGCCAAGTCTAACAGGTCGAGAGCGGAAATAATTGGGTTGCCAATTAACATTAATTTTTTTAATATAAATTTAGAGCTAAGCCATTCCCATCTAGATTTAAGCGAGATCTGACCACTTTCACTTAAGAGAGCATGAATTGGGGTAGATTTCATGCATCCAGTTATAATTCGGATACTTTTGTATTTTAGTTTCTCCAATCTTTTAATTAAGGAAGTTGGACAATCGAAAATTACCTGGCAGCCATAGTCCAGATGGCTCTGAATCAGACCATTGTGTACAATTTGTAAGGTTTTTGGATCACTTCCCCAATAAGTCCCACAAAGAGCTCTCATCACATTCAGGCCACGGTTTACTTTTAGTTCTATTGAGTTTACATATGAATTCCACTTTAAGTTTTTTTGAATATTTACCCCCAGGTATTTGACTGAATCCACCCAACCAATATTCTGGTTACAAAATATTACGTTAGGGGGAGAGATTTTCGTGTTTCCTTTTGTAAATAATATTGCAGAAGATTTGTTCTTAGACAGATTTAAATTGTGGTCTAGCAACCATGATTCCATCTGAATCAATAATTTATTTACATTAATTACCAATTCATTAATATCACTCCCTCTAATCAGAAGAACCAAATCGTCTGCATACTGAATTAGTTTGCATGAAGAGGGGATTAAATTATACAGGGAAAGACAATATAGGTTGAAGAGGATAGGGCTTAATGGGGAACCTTGGGGTAGTCCCAGACTTGATTTTCTTGGGCCATGGGTTTGTCCCAGTTTGTCTTTGACAAATAGCTCTCTATCATTTAGAAGGCAGAAAATCAAATTAGCCAGTTGGGTTGGAATGTTATACTTTAATAATTTGGAATACAAGAGTGATATATTGACATTATCATAAGCAGACGAGATATCTAGAAATATGCCAACAGTGTATTGATTTTGAGCGAAGCCTATTTGAATTGTTGAGGTGAGGTATGTAAGGCATTCCGTACAACCTCTACCCCTTCTAAATCCTAGTTGTAGTGGATTAAAAATCTTATTATGTTCCACAATCCACTCTATTCTATTCTTTATAAGAGTTTCGAGCATTTTGCCTACACATGAAGAAAGAGCTATTGGTCTAAAGTTTAACGGACTATTACAATCTTTATCTTTTTTGATTATAGGTAAAATTACTGATTGTTTCCACTGAACAGGAACTATACCCGTTCTAAGACTTTCATTGAAAAGTTGAATTAATAACAAAGATCCAACAACGGGAAGATTTTTTAACATTGAGTAGGAAATCTGATCCAAACCAGGAGCCGAGTCAGATTTAATTGAGAGGGAGTTCTGATACTCGTCGAGAGCAAATGGCGGTTCTAGGGCTTGAGGAGATCTAACCAATACTTTATTGACAGCGGAAAGGGGGGTTAAGCAACATAGAATTTCGTGGGATATAGGAGTAGAGGGCAATTGTGTATATATTGAAGGTTTCGAAGCCGATACCTTATTAATTTTCTCCCACACAACTTTTAGAGGAGTGTTTCTATTTAATTTACTGCAAAATAGTCTGAAACTATTTTTACGTTTTGATTTTAGGAATTTTCTTGATTTGGCTATATTCTTTTTAGCCTCGATATAGTTTTCCAATGAGGGGATATTTTTAAATTTTTTTAATGCAGACACTCTCGCAGAGACGACTTCAGCACATGAGTCATCCCACCATGGAATGTGGTATTTGGAATTATTAGGAGGGTGAAGCCAAGGTATTGTTTCATCAGCTACCGATGATATGGAGTTAGTAAAAAATTCGTAATCTTCCCTGGGAGAAGCTAAGAAAATGCTGTTTAAATTGTTATGATAAGTAGACCAATCAGCTTTCTTTAGATTTCTTCTTTTACATGAATGCGGGGGAGATTGAGGACATACACCTATCTGACATATTATGGGGAAGTGGTCACTAGTTCCAGTATCTGAAATAGTGGACCACTTGCCCACACTGGCTGCCACATCGACTGATGTCATTGTTAAATCTACTACCGACTTACTGCCTCCTGGGGCCACCAGTCTAGTTGGGGACCCATCATTGAGAAATACTAGCTCAAGTTCCTCCAAAGAATCAAAAATAATCCTACCATTGTGACTGTCTCTAGAACTACCCCATGCCTTATGATTACAATTTAGATCACCCATGATTAAAAATGGCTTATTAAGTAATTTAACAAGGGAAAACCAGTTGGATTTGGAGATAGAGTTGTCTTGTGGACAGTATATATTAAGAATATTCAAATTAAAGTTAGGGAGAAATGTGAGTTGGAATTGGACATCATGATTGAAGCCTGGATTGGCAATTTGAATTTCCCTATAATCAATATTATTTTTGATAAGAGTAATTAATCCGCCATAGCCATCCTCTCGATCTTTTCTGATTATTTGATACCCTCTACATCTTATAACATGTTGGTTTGAGAGCCAAGATTCGCTAATAAGGATTATATCTGGATTAAGGTTTTTTATAAGGATTTTTAGATTGTCAGAATTAGTGTTATACGAACGTATATTCCACTGAATAATAGTTATCGGAGTGTTAGGATTCATTATAAAGCGTATGTTTGCTAGACCAAGGAGTCAAAAGATCTCGAATCCTCAGGCTCGAGATCCTCTATTCCCCTCCGACCCTGGTTTACATTTGTATTGAAAGGTGATACACTTTTGTTTATGCTAGTCTTTAGATCTGCCATATTGTAAGGAATGGAGTATGATTTTGAGTTTATTAAGTCCCCAATGAAGGTCATGACGAGCTCCCTGTGAGATTGGTTCAGCATAGACATGGCCTGATTGAAATCCAAATGAAGTTGGGATAAAGATTGTGAGTTAGTGATTTGAGAATCAGAGTGAGCAGGATTTAATTTTGAAGTCGAAGGCTCATTTATTCTTCTACCTGATGGATTAATAAGTAGTCTTTGGTGGGAGATTTTATCATAACCTGTATTTTCTTGTATTGAAGGTCTTCTTCTTTTTGGTGGAGATTGAGTGACTTGACTAAAAGGTTTTGAATATTGAGCTGAGGCTGCAGACCTCCTCTCCTGTGGTAAGATGCCATTAGAATTATTATAATCGCTATGTAAGGGGGGGAAATCGTTTATGTTTAAAGATGAAATATTATGGATCCTAGGAACCTGCTGACTTGCCTCATAGAAAGATAGACTAGAAAAGGACATTAGATCCTTAATATCTTTTTGTCTGACTCTCTCTCTACAATTACGACTATTTGATTCATGGTCAGAAGATTTGCAGAAAATGCAATATTTTGTACACGTATTAGATGAAGAATCCTCATGAGAAGTTCCGCATCTAGCACATTTCTTTTTTCCTCTACATTGGTTCGTAGAATGGCCATAAAGTAAGCAATTTCCACATTGAAGAACAGGGCTGATGAATGGTGTGACCCTCATTGGTAGTTGATATATGGAAATTTCTTTAGGAATAGTTTTTCCTGAAAAAGTTATGCTAATAGTTCCCGTGGAGACAAATTCAACCTTTGAATCCACTTGTACTCTCCGGTTCATTCGCTTTACACTTAATATCTTACATAAAGCCAAGTTGGTTTCTGATGCCTCCTTTATTTCTTCCTCTGTGAATCTTTTATTAACTCCCCTTACTATACCCCTACAAGAAATCTGATGAAATGGAATGAACACGTCATACCCTAGGGCTTCCCAATCTTTCCTCACAACGAAATCGTTGGCTGCTTTTCTAGTGGCAAATAATACCCCTATCCTGTTTTTACCTTTTCTACTGATTTTTGTGATGTCTTTAATTTTTAAAACAGAAATAGATTTAGCTATACTTAACACGTGGTAATCTCCAATATTTTTATCCTGACCCTGGACGAATACTTCATAAGGACCTATGTCGGTCTCCGAAAATAGTATTTGTTTTTTTCCTTTAAGACTTTTCTGAATAATTGGAGGTTGAGATTGACATTCATGTTGGTTGATTTTATTAGGAGGGTCAGGTGGTGGAGGAGGATCGGGAGGAACTTTTTCCTCCATCTTATGCGGCAGATTGACGAATTTAAAATCTATGCCAGTCGATGCAAATTAGAAATTAACAGGGAAATATAGATAGTTTTGGCCCTTACCCTTTGGATGAGTCGTCCGTTCACCTCGAACGATAATCACAGATTTGTCTATTTTAAGTTTTCTTCCAAAAAAGCAAATGTCAAACACAACAAAATTCACAACAGATATTCACTGCGAAAAGAAGCCGAGGCTGTTCATCCCAGCGGACCTCGACTTCTTATCAACGATAAATAAAAAATTAACAAGAATTAATAACTGTTTTCACACTAAATTAGGTTTGATGAGGTTTTTTTAGCAAAAATTAAAAACTGTCAACTGTGACGTTTTCTAGTTTTTTTCCCAACCTCAATAAGTCAAGAGATTGATAAGTAGAACTTAGACAATGTTGGAATAAGCGAAATACGATGGAATGGCAGCGGATCAACCTGAGTAGGGAACCAACAACCAATAATATACTCTGGGAACACAAGCGGAAACGATAAAAGAAAAAAAGAGTGGTAATTCTGTTAGCCCAAAAGAGAAGAAAGACCCTAATAGAGCGGGAGCCAGTAACAGAAATACAATAAATTATTTGGGTGAAACTGAAAACACGATATTATAACATAATTTAGTAGTAAATGTATATGCTCCTACAACTAAAATTGACGAAGATGGGAAGGAAGAATTTTACGAAAAAATCCACAAGGAAAATGGTTTTTCTGTAGCTGTCTGTATACCATATATCACAAAAAAAATGTAAGTAAAGTCCCTTATAAGATGTATATAATTTATTAAAATTCCCTTAAAACGGTTACATTATAAATATATGCAGAACGTTTTTGATCTGATTACAGATCATTATCTGTGCTGAACGGGATTCTCACATGCTAACCACCAAAATTGAAAATATTGGGTAAAAACCCTTTAAAATTATACAGTCATGGAAACATTGACTAATATTTTGCGAACAACTGAAAACAATATACCTTATGCTTAATAAATCATATAGATTAATAATAAATTTAGAATATAAATAAAAAAAAGAAAAAAAAAACAAATAATGAGAAAACATATAAAAGGAAGATATCGAATGACACTCTACTACAAATAGAAGCATTTGAAAGGAAATACAAGGCAAACTCACAAAATAAAGGAAATGAGAATGTAGTATTTCAAAGTGTGCAAATAAATTTATTTCATTAGCTGAGCGATTTCGACATAAACGTCATCATTGGAGCTAATGCTAACATAAAAAAAGAGATCTTGTAAGAAAGAGAAGTACAAAACTCTTTTTTTACTTACGTCAAATAGTAAACGTACCGTCACAATTGAGGTGTAATCATGTGCATCTTATGAATTACACCTCAATTGTGGCGGCACTTTTAAATATTTGACGTAAGTAAAAAAAGAGTTTTGTACTTCTTTTTCTTACAAGATCTCTTTTTTTATTTTAGCATTAGCTCCGATGGTGACGTTTATGTCGAAAGCGCTAAGCTAAAGAAATAAATTATTTACACACTTTGACATACTACATTTTCATTTCCTTTATTCACTCAAGTGTGTACAAACTTATCAGTCTTTCATCTAAAATCACAAAAGTAAAAAGCAATCAAGAAAAGATTAATGAAACTATATACATGCTAAATATATCAGAAAAGTATCGCAAGAAAACGACCTACGAATACTATACAAGCGAACAAAACCTAACAAAAAAAGCACAAAGAAATAGGCACGAAGTAAAGGATAAACAAAGAAACAACATATCAAATAAGAAGGAAATAATACAAAGTGAGGAATACTTCGAAGGAATACTGTATGCGGCAAAATACACAGTACTGAAATTAATATTGAAATGTTTATGATTATTTATACAGTAAATGCCACGCTACTAGACACATGAGTAGGTACCTATTTGCTATGCTTATGGGCTATCCGGTCCGATCGCAGATGTGACTTTCATCTTCGTGATGTCACTGTCAAGAAACTATTCAAAATAAATATTTTTTCATACAAAAAATACATTAATTAATAGTATTGGTTGCTTTAAAATAACTATTCAAACACCTAGAATGTTACAATACTTTAAAACTTTCACAACTCTAACAAAATGACAACTATAAACGTCAAATAAAGCTGTTCTATTTATTGTCAACTTTCTATGTTAATATTCGGTTTCTATACATTTTCTGACTTTCTAAACGTCACTAGACATATAAATAAACATTGCAACAAGTGAAGGGTCTAGGATAGCTCAATATTCCCGTGCGTCTAGTAACGTGGCGGTTACTGTATATTTAATACAAGAATAAAAAACAGCTAAACGCCGTAAAATGAGTGGCGCATACAATATTCCAGCTACAAAAGATCTGATATGAATATTACGTGGCGCGAAAATGTATTTTCATTTTGATGTAAAACAAAATTCTAGTTTTATTTTAAAAGATTTTTCATAATATTTGCTCAATTTGAAGAAAAACGCGCCACAAAAGAGTAACTTTGATACAGTTTGAATTTTGAAACTCTTTTGTGGCGCGCTTACTTCAAATTTAGGAAAAATTATGGAAAAATATTTTAAAATAAAACTAGAATTTTGTTTTGCATCAAAACGAAAGTACATTTTCGCGCCACGTAATATTCATATCAGATCTTTTGTAGCTGGAATATTGTATGCGCCACTCATTTTTACGGCGTTTAGCGGTTTTTTTTCTTGTATCAGGAGTTTGTCAAAGTTATTTATGTATGAATTAAATGTATGAAGTTGAATGCAATATTTCCCAATTACACGTTAAGCTTTATAAATGTTCGTCTTTGTCGTTTTATCTCCCAAATGATCTAGTGGGTATCGAATGTACACTAGATTTTTTTCTGTTCGAAATAGATTGAAAAAAAATATTTGGATGGCCGGTTAATGAACTCTGATTGCCCGTTGTCAGATCAAATTAAGCGTCGTAACCACTACAAGCACATCAACCATTTCGGGAATAATCAATAATTATTGGATTATACTTTTGAAGCTTAATAACTTCTAAACGGCTTAACCGAATTTTATCACTAAACATGAGTTTGAAACGTATTGACGTTTGACGTATTGACAAGTAGTACCTGATTTATTTTAGGTAGTCAAGTCTTAGGAAAAAGAATAAGAAAAATTTCTGGTTTGAAATACACGGCAATTATTTCTAAATTATAAGTAGACAATAGGATCTCAACTTCTCCTCAAGAAATAGCTAACACCTTAGCTGAATCTTTTAAAGAAATGTCTTCAAATAGTAACTATAATGATACATTCCTTGAAAAGAAAATAATAACAGAAATTGCTGATCTCTTTGCAAACGACAATTTAAATAATCCATTAGATCTACCTTTCCCCCCAGCAAAATTATTTATTCTTCAAATTTTTAACTTAATTTGGCAAAATAATAAATTTCCATCAATTTGATCTAAAGCTATTATATTATCTTTTTAAAAACCTGAAAAATCAATCCTAGAATCTGACTCATACAGACCAAACAGCTTAACATGCTCTATGAGCAAGTTGATGGAAAAAATCTTAGATTAAAGTGGACATTAGAATTATCCAATCGTTTTATTCCGGAACAAAACGGGTTTAAACAAAATCGGTCGGGCATTGACAATATATTATTCTTAATATAGAATTTGACATTCATGAAGCGCCAGCAACGAAGCAACGCTCTATTTAGCCCAGTCGGGATAGCATTTGACCTTGCATTAGGAGCTGCCCAAATTTTATTTTTCTAATCTTTAGGGAGGGTCAATATTAGTATAAATTTAAAATCTCCACTGAATTCCACCGTTGCGTTAGCCGCCATCTTGATTTTAAACGAGAACCGTTTTTGCTGAATATCTCCGCCATTTTCAATTTTTTGACCAAAAGTATAGAAATTGAAATTGTTGAAAATGCGATTTTCTATAATTTCATTTATTATAATTTTTTTCGTGCGGTCGATATTTTTCGAGTTATGAGGGGAAAATAGTGACAGTTGTAGCATAATTATTTTTACTTTATTTTGTTTTACAACAAATATTTACCTATACAAAAATGAAGAGAATTAAATTTTATACAATTTTGATGTCATTCATTTTTTTGATAAAATCAATATTTAAGGTAGTACGTATGTGGTAAAAGTGCGAGCGTAAGACCTGATTGATTTTGTGGCAATGGTTTTTGTTCAATATCTCCGCCATTTTCAACTTTTCGACAAAAAGTGTAAGAACTGAAATTGTTGCAATTACGATTCTCTACAATTTTTCGAGAGAACTAGTGGCGGGTCTACAAGGGGGAAATGGAAAAATTCCCCCCAACAGGGTCCAAAATTAAAAAAAAAATTGTTGGAACATCACGATATATTAGCTGACATAAAACTTAAAATATCGACAGACAAATTCAACTACATAATAAAACCCCCTAGTTAATAAAATTAAGTGAACTTAATGTATATAATGTCTTTTTATGTCTTTTATATATTTAGTTTGGTTGATGTTTCATTGGAAGTTTCAAAAATTGTATAAAATATAATTCTCTTTATTTTTGTTTATGTACAATTATGTCGTAAAGTTAATAATAAATGAGACAATTCAATAATTATTCTTCCCCTCCGCTTCCATTATTTTCTCCCTTAACTCGGAGAATATTGATCGTATAAAAAAATTGAGCCAAAGAAATTGTAGGAAATTGCATTTCCAACAATTCTCTTTCCCACTATTTATGTCGAAAAGTTGAAAATGGCGGAGATATTAAGCAACAACAGTTCTCATTTAAAATCAATATGGCGGCTAATGCAACCGCGGAATTCAGTCGAGATTTTAAATTTACACTACTATTGATCTCTCCCAAAGGATATAATTATAAAATTTGGGGCAGCTCTGATACAAAATTCAATTCAATAATTATGCTCCCCCCACCACTTTTACTATTTTCCCATGTAACGCGGAAAATATCAACCGCATGAAAAAAATTGTAAAAGAGTAAATTGTAGGAAATTGAAGGAAATTATATTTTGAACAATTTTAGTTAAAAATGGCGTAGATATTGAACAAAAACAATTGCTATAAAATCAATCCGGTCTTACGCTCGCGCCATTACCGCATACGTACTACCTTAAATATTAATTTTAGCAAAAAAATCAAGGAGATCAAAATTGTGTAGAATTTAATTCTCTTTATTTTTGTACAGGTGCATATTTGTTGTAAAACTAATAATAAACGAGATAATTCAATAATTCAATAATTATGCTCCAACTGTCACTATTTTTCCCTCATAACTCGGAAAATATCGACCGCACGAAAAAATTATAATAAGTGAATTTATAAAAAATCGTATTTTCAACAATTTTAGTTTCTAAACTTTTTGTCAAAAAATTGAAAATGGCGGAGATATTGAGCAAAAACGGTTCTCGTTTAAAATTAAGATGGCGGCTAACGCAACGGTGGAATTCAGTCGAGATTTTAAATTTGTACTAATATTGACCCTCCCCAAAGATTAGAAAAATAAAATTTGCGGCAGCTCCTAATGCAAGGTTAGGCCTGTTATTCGTCTAACCCGACTGGACTAATTGCAATATTTTTCGACTTGAAAAGGGCATTTAATGCTTGTTGGAAATTCAACATTCTGAAAGAACTGCATTTATGGAATATTCGTGGAAATTGCCTTAAATTTATTTAAAACTTTTTACAAAATTGGTCTTTTTGCATGAGAGTACATAATACTTACTCAGAGGAGAAAAGTGAAGAAAATGGAACGCCACAAGGATTAACAAGCAATTATTAACAGCCCTACTAAACCTCTAAGGGCTCGACTTTTTGCAAATGACCTTGTTTTCTATGTAAAAGGAAATAACACCGCATCAACGACAAACGCTTTACAGTATTTTCTAAACCAATTATAACAATGGTCTCGGTCTGACGACCGGATTCAAATTTTCAGTAACAAAAACATCAGGAATACTTTTCTCCAAAAAGGTTTCATCAACACGCCCTACCTTAAAATTATATAATACTATGCTCCCATTTAAACCAACAGCAAAGTTCTTCGGTATGTGGTTTGATCAACAACTTACTTGGCAGGAGCATATAATACAAACAATTTTAACATGTCATAAAAGACTGAATCTAATGAAAACCTTGGCACACCGAAATTGGGTATTAGATCAGGAAACTCTGTTGAGAATATAAAACAATAATTAGATCTAAATTAGATTATGGATCAATTGCTTATGCATCTGCTTCAAAAACATAACTTAACAAGCTGAAAATACGAGCATTGTCATAACGAAAACTTTGTATATTTACGTATTTTAATTCATAATATGGAAAATTTCTATTATGAAAAGTAGTTTAGAATTAATAATTATGTTTTAATGTGCAATTATATCATTCTAATTTAAATGTTATGAACTATAAAGGTAGTTTACTCTTGATCGAAATTCATATTTTTTATATACCTCGTATAAAATTAATAAAATTTTATACAAGGTGTCCCAAAAGTAGTTGAACGGTCGAATATTTCGCGAACTAAACATCGGATCGAAAAACTGAAAAATACGTGTTCAATCATTTTCAAAAATCTATCCAATGACACCAAACACCAACCTCCACTACACCCCCTGCAGGTGGGGTGGGGGGTAACTTTAAAATCTCAAATGGAAACACCTAGATTTTTTGCAGGTTTGGATTCGTTACGTAAAAGTAAGCAACTTTTATTCAAGACATTTTTTCGAACTGTGGATAGATGGCGCTATAATTGGGAAAAACAATTTATCCTGATACCATGGGTAAGTTATAGAAACGGTCTAATATCTCGAGAAATACACTTCCAAATGAGAAACCAAACAAATATTTTTAATTCTTTTCGAAAACCTATCGAATAACACTAAACATAACACTCCAACCCACCCCCTGGAGGTGGGGTGGGGGGTATCTTTAAAATATTAAATAGCAACCCCCACTTTTTATTACAGATTCGGATTTGTCATGAAAAACTAAGCAACATTTATTCGAAACATTTTTTAGAATTGTTGATAGATGGCGCTTTAATTAGACAAATACGATTTATTAGCGCCATCTATCAGCATTTTTAAAAAATGTTTCGAATAAATATTGCTTAATTTTTCATGACGAGTTCGAATCTGCAATAAAAAGTGGGGGTTGCTATTTAAGATTTTAAAGTTACCCCCCACCCCACCTCCAGGGGGTGGGTTGGAGGGTCATCTTTAGTGTTTATCGATAGGTTTTCGAAAAATATTAAAAACCTGTTTTTTGGTTTCTTACTTGGAAGTGTATTTCTCGAGATATTAGACCGTTTCTATAATTTACCTATGGTATCAGGATAAATGGTTTTTCCCAATTATAGCGCCATCTATCCACAGTTCGAAAAAATGTCTTGGATAAAAGTTGCTTACTTTTACGTAACGAATGCAAATCTGTAAGAAAAACTAGGGGTTTCTATTTAAGATTTTAAAGTTACCCCCCACCCTAGCTCCAGGGGGTGTAGTGGGAGTTGGTGTTTGGTGTCATTGGATAGATTTTTGAAAATGATTGAACACGTATAACTCAGTTTTTCCATCCGATGTTTAGTTCACGAAATATTCGACCGTTCCCCTACTTTTGGGACACCCTATATAATATGATGGTTGCATCATAAATCTTAGAACATGAAGAGCTTTTTATAAAGAATAACTTTTATTTGTCAAATTAAAAATAAAAGAGTTATAAATGAAAATGTTCTTGGTATCCATAATTTGAGAAAAATCTTCAAATATTTTTTTCCATTAAAAGGATGTACACAGACACACAATACGGACTAGTGATTTTAGTCAATAAGTAATTTTGCCAATTCGACAAAAAAATAATTTCTAAATAGTTAATAATTATTACTAAATAATTAGTAATTTTGCCAATTTCGGCAAAATTCTCAAAAAACAAAAAAATTACCTTCTACAATCACTAGCCAGTTGTGTCGAGTTTAGGGAACGACTAGGTATACATAATATTTTAATTTTATAGCAAATGGAACAGTCCATTTATCATAAAGGGGAGGCCGTATTTATACTGGTGTAAACCTTTTTAAAACTGTTAACAAATTATTGCTTTTAGAATATTTATAATCAAATTGTACTTTTGAACATCTTATTTATTTTATATAATAATTAAATTCATTATCAAATGTCGGTTACTCGGTTTTATTCCACATCCCTAAGTCGCTTAAGATTAAACCATGGCAATTTTCCTGCACATTTAGCTAAAATAGGAATGCGTATCAACTCTCTCTGTTCATGTGATAACTACTCTACTGCAGATTTAAATCATATAATCTTTAATTGTGAACTTAATAAAAACCATACGAAAGCACTAATTGCTAGACTTCAGGAGCGGAATGTAAGTTTACCGCTGAATATTTCACATCTACTAAGCTTCAATACCAAAACTATTAATGATATTATCATACAATTTCTTAAAGATTCTAAAATAAAAATTTAATATGACATCTTCAATCTTCAACTTTCAAATATATGTGGCAAAAAGTTTATCTAATGCCATCCCCTCTTTGTGAACACACACACATTATCAAATGTCATCGATTGTTTATTAATACTTAATTTAAAATTTAGTTTGACATTCACGAAGTGTCAAACTCAAATGTAAATAACCTATGCTTGGCAAATCGAGATTTAAAAAAAAAGTAGCCTACTTCCTAATCAACCATTTGAGCTGACGTTTAGTGCGTCTGTAGGAGATAACCCGATTGTGACGTCACATTTTAGACTTTGAGGTCGATTCTCTCGAAGACGGTTAGATATATCGAAATGCCGTTTTTAGATTTGGATTCAGAAGGCAAAACTACATAAGAATCCATCGATACACCTGCTCTAAGTATTGCAGGAGAGGCAATAACACACAAACTTTTGCAAATTTATAAACGAAAAGTTTTCGTTGAAAATCTTGACACCATACACAACGCTGGTATTAGAATTCCGGACAACTCCCTCCAAACGCATACTGAGCGAAGCTGGCGAACCATCTCTAAACTAGCGAAGAATATACTTAACTCTAGCACATGCTAGATCTATAGCCTCAAATATAAACAAACCCCTCTTCTGTAATACTTTTAATAACAAATATATTAATTATTACAATAATAAGCCCCGTGTCCCCAAACCTTATTACTAGAGAATCCGATTATACAGGATGTAACAAAAATACAGGTCATAAATTAAATCACATATTTTGGGACCAAAATAGTTCTAATGAACCTAACTTACCTTAGTACTAATATGCACATAAAAAAAGTTACAGCCCTTTGAAGTTACAAAATGAAAATGGATTTTTTCGAATATATCGAAAACTATAAGAGATTTTTTATTAAAAATGGACATGGGCATTCTTATGTAGGAACATCTTAAAACAAAATTATAGGGAAATTTGTGCACCCCATAAATATTTTATGGGGGTTTTGTTCCCTTGAACCCCCCCAAACTTTTGTGTACGTTCCAATGAAATTATTATTGTGGTACCATTAGTTAAATTCAATATTTTTAAAACTTTTTTGGCTCTTAGTATTTTTTTGATAAGACAGTTTTTATCGAGTTGCGGCTTCTTTTGTAATATGTTTACATAAAATTTTTATGGGGGTTTTGTTCCTTTAAACCCCCCAAATGTTCGTGTACGTTCCAATTAAACTATTACTACGATACCATTAGTTAAACACAGTGTTTTTAAAACTTTTCTGGCTCTTTGTATTTTTCTGATAAGGCAACTTTTATCTAGATGTGGCTTCTTTTTTTAATATGGTTCAAAATATACCTAAAAATGTAAATCATAAATAAATTTTCATATTATTACAGTCTCTCCATAATTGTACTTAACCATATACAAATATGTGGTGGATTTGACAAATATTAAAAATATGTATCTCGATAAAAACTTAACTTCTCGAAAAAGTAACAAGAGGTAAAAAAGTTTTTAAAACATTGTGTTTAACCAATGGTACTACAATAATAATTAAATTGGAACGTACACAAAAGTGTGGGGGGTTAAAAGGAACAAAACCCCCATAAAATTTTTATGGGATGTCTAAATTTCACTATAATCTTTTATTAAGATACTACTGCCATGAGAATGCCATATGTCCATTTTCAATAAAATATCTCAAATAGTTTTCGATATATTGGAAAAAATCGATTTTTATTTTGTAACTTCAAAGGGCTGTAACTTTTTTTATGTGCACATTTTTACTAAAGTAACTTAGGTTCAATCGAACTATTTTTTGTCATAGAATATATGATTAAATTTATGACCTGTATTTTTGTTACACTCTGTATAGTTCCAGCCTGAACATTCAATTCCCAACAGTATTTTAAACGAATTCCAATCACTACCTACCTTGGACTATCGAACAGCCCAAAGTCGTTACATACAGCGTTAAGTATATATTTATAATAAACATGAAACTAGTCCTATTATTTTTAAAGTCAAACTAAATTCAATCCTAGATCAAAAATACAATGAGTGGATTAAAATTTATACAAATGCATCCAAAGGTGAACTTGGCGTCGGAGCAGTAGTGGTAAGCGCAAATGACACTTTTCAATTTAAACTTCATCCTAATTCCAGCATTTATACTGCAGAACTATTTGGTTTGTTTAAAGCCATCAAGCATGTAAATATTAAAAACATCCCTTGTTGTCTAGTACTTTCTGACTCTCTCAGCGCAGTCAAAGCTATGCAAAATGTATACCTAAACACCCCGTTGAGAAAATGATCAAAGCCGAACTAATAAAAGCACAAGAAAATTTCAGAAGAATCCACTTCTTGTGGATATCATCTTATATAGCTATAGCAGGGAATGAAGAAGCAAATACTAGTGCGCGTAAGGCTATTACCAGTGACGCATCAGAAACAGAGTGTCGGAGTTTCGCAGGTGATCTAAAAGTTTATTTCAAAAATAAGGTGCTAAGTGCGTGGAATCGGGAGTGGAATGATTCTAGTTCTAAACTCAGAACCATCCAAAGTGACAATTTTTCATGGAAGTCCACTGCCAGAAGTAGAAGATGCCAAACTAATATTACACGTCTACGACTTGGACACTGTAGTTATACTCACGCCTATCCCTTCTCAAATAGTGAACCTCCAAAATGCGAAACACGCAATACAGTAGACAGTATAGAGCACTGTCCTAAATATGTAAATCAAAGACAGTTTTACAATTTGCCAAATAACCTGAAAGCACCCATTATTAGGTTACTTAAAATATATAAATATGTTACACAAAATTTAACTTAATTGTTACAAATATTTAATTGTTCAAAAATTGTTATTAATTGTTACAATGATTGATTGCTACAAATGTTAAATTTAATATTTTTGTTATACATGTTAAAGGAATATCGCTAATTACCGTCGGGTGGATGCGATTTTGTCTTTTTAAATAAAAAAAATTATAATATCTTGAGGATTAATTGTTTCAACATTTCGCTATGTAAATTTCTAATAACTACTATATCGCTTTGGAAAAATGTATTTATAATTCAAATTTTGGTATCAAATGTATCTACTAATTTTACTTTTATTTCACTTACATTAATTATTATCATACAACTGGCAACGCAGAAAGTTATTTGTAACAGTGACAAATTCGATCGGAAACAATACTGGTTTCAATCAGGAGGTATAGTAGGAGGATATATGATTTTGATCTTTTTCTAATAAGTAAGAATATAATACTAGTACTTCTGTTAGTATTTCTCGTTAATTTTTAATACCGACCATAAATTGTTTCCCCATCTGTATATGTACAAACACATTCTTAACATAATTGATGGATTCGACCGTTACTTGATGGAAGTTCATTTTATCTCACAATAAAACACTGAAAAACGTTTGTTGTCTATACTTCCAAAAAATTTATTACAACTATGTTATTACTACAGCTCTTTTGGCAAAGTGCCATTCTCAAGTGATATATTTTACAATGTGTTTGCCTTTTTAAGTCTTTAACTGAAGAGGTTGATGAGTGGGGAGCTGTTTGTCTCGAGTTAATCATTCAGAATTATATCAGTATTTTTCAATTTATTAATTTCCATTGAATCTAAAAGTGATAGCTTAAGGCCTTTATTTTGAATATGTAGAATTTGAAACTCTTCATTGAAAGAATAGAAAAAGTAGACACTTTCAACAGTAGAAAAACAGACACTTCTACATACGCACTTCACCTTCTAGATCATAATCATTCTTTCAATGAAGAGTTTTAAATTCTACATATTCAAAATAAAGGCCTTAAGCTATAACTTTTAGAATCAATGGAAATTAATAAATTGAAAAATACAGATATAATTCTGAATGACCAATTCGAGACAAACAGCTCCCCACTCCTCAACCTCTTCAGTTAAAGACTTAAAAAGGCAAACACATTGTAAAATATATCACTTGAGAAAGGCACTTTGCCGAAACAGCTGTAGTAATAACATAGTTGTATTAAATTTTGTGGAAGTATAGAAAACAAACATTCTAAACATTATAAGATATAAATTCTTGATAGCCAACACATATTATTTTCACAATATGCTGTTGAAAAAAATAGTGAAAGTATGTTTTCTTAAAAGTGGCTTTTTGCCAAAATAGCTACTAGCTTTAAATCAGCCTTCATGTGTATATTCAGAGAGTGGCTGCGATCTCAGAAATGTTTGTTTTCACAGAGAAAGTTAACGAAGCGTTCTATCACGTAGAATTTCCTGCGGAAGTTGCAGGATATTTTTCGCTTCAAAAGATTCTTTCACGATTCATATAAGTTACCTGATTTTGTGGTTCTTGGGTTTTTTCTTTCTCATCGACTTTTTATGTAATAAATATTGATTGCATTATACAAGTATAGTAGTGGTGAATCCCAAGTTTGAACGGCTGCCTTTTAACTCTGTCAATTATTAGATAGAGTCCCTGCTCGATTCATTAGACTCACCTTAGAAATATCAGATTTTTTAATTTCAAGTATCTTAAAAGTATCTTTAAAGTGATACGGAACTGTTAAACGAGTTAAAAAACAATTTGTGTGTACTTTGTACATACGTAAGAAGTTATACTTCTACTATATGACTTTGACGAAATAAATATACTTAACCAGTTTATTTGTACGGATTTATCGGATTTGAACCAGGGACCTCCAGATCTGTAGTCTAATGCTTTACCACTGACCTATAATTGCTATGTTTACATGATTTCTCGGATATAGTAACAAATAGACCAAGCGAAGTATAAATATTAAAATGTTTTAATAATACCTATTATCTTAGTCCCGAGGAAGACAAATCAAAAAACACAAAAATTATAGTCAATATATTTCCTAAAAACACTAATATATTCTTTTCACATCTTATTTGCACTGATACATACATAACTTGAAAGATTTAGTAACTCCATACTGTCTGTGTGCGCATGCTCCTTGGATTTTACAAAAATTCACTCTCGTCCCATTTAATATTTTTCCCAATCGCTCCTAAAGAAGTAGCTGTAACTTCAGTAATATTTACTTAATAATCGTGCTACATAATTAAGTTAAAAATAGATAATTTCGGGTGGTGACGTTGACGTTTCTTTAAGGGCTTATCACTTACATACCATCGACCACTGAAATAGCAAAGTTTATTTACAAAACACAATCCTGTTAAAGAAAATTTCTTTTATCAGTAATAATATTATAAATCGCCCAAAAAATATAAAAAGTATCGAAAACCTCCACTTTTCACCCTCAACTCTGGAACCGTTGATTTTATAACAATTACGTATAGAGCCTTTTTTGTTTTAAATTTTATGTAGAACATTTTTGTATAAAACATTGTTTAAGCTAAAGCATAGTTTTAGAAATATTGACGAAAAACCTAAAACTTTTTACTGAACAATATGTGGACCATATAGAACAATTTGCTGTTTGAAGAAAACTTTTACTTTTGATGTTTGAGTTAGGCCTTTTTTTGGACCAATTATAGTATACTACCTCCGTAACTTTGGAACCGTTTATCTTAGAAGGATTATACATCGAACCTTTTTTGTTTCAAATTTAATGTAGAACATTTTTGTATAGAAGGTTGCTCATGCTAAACCGCATAGTTTTAGAAATATTGACGAAAAACGTAAAACACTACGAATTTACAGATTTATCCCCTCTCTCCCCCCAAACCCGACGCTCAAAATGGTGTGACTTTTTTCTGAACATTATGTGGACCATACAGAACAATTTGGTGTTGAAGATAACTTTCAGTTTTGATGTCTGGGTTTGGGTCTAGTTATACCATACTCTGATATGAAAAAATTTTCATCCGTTAAACAAATTAGTGAAGGTAAAAATAAATTAAGGGTAGAATGACGTTAGCACCGTTTTAACTGTTTATATAATAATCATCAAAATAAAATTTAGTTGTAATTATGTAATTACTTTAATCTTATCTCTTTTACTGCGACAAGTAAAAAGAACTGCTTTTCGGTCTTGTGCTGTTGGGTCTAGTAAGGTTTCGGTAAAGTGCTTTTCGGTCTAATGAGTTCGGTCTACTGCTTTCTGTCTAAATATTACGGTCTCTTTACAGTAAACCTCAAGAAAGTGATATTTCTAGGGTTAGTCTTATTAATTGAGCAGGGGCATTTTATAAAAAAGTTTTTTAACAAAGAGTTTAGAAAATGTACAAATTATAACAACTAGTCTGGTAACCAAAAAGTAATATGTATCGCTATGACTAACTGAAATGGAAAGCAAATATAAATTGAATTTGATTTTACAGGCCTTATAGTGACATCAATAAGACGACCATCAAGGTCGGTACAATTTATGGTAAAGAGGGACCATATAATAACTGGGTTCATTGAACTGTAAAAGAGATATTCAAATAGTAAATGTTCAAGAGATTCCGACTTGTAGTGATTGCAAATAGGACAAATTTCAGATGCTCGAATGTCATATATTATACCAGTAGATGTGAATTTTACCACATAGCGATTAGATGCAGGGCCCCCGTAAGGGTAACTGACGCCTGTGTGCAAAAAAGGATTTTGGCGCCCCTTAATGCATTTTGGATCATGTTTTTCTATTTATTTTTTGAAGGAAGGTAGGTAGGTAGGTAGGTAGGTAGGTAGGTAGGTAGGTACTAGGTAGGTAGGTGCTTAAAATAAAGCAAAAAACTGAACCTTAGAAGTCATATTTATAGTCCAGTCACTCACGGTAAAATATTGCAAAACCTCCAAATTTTAAAGAATTGCTTGGCATTGACATGGAATTTGGCATACACATACCTAACATGTTAAAAAAAGTGATATTGTGCGGATGTGTGCTTTTGCCCTGGATGTGAGTTTCACCCCTTCTCGGGGGTAAAAAACATAGAAATGTTCAAAAAAGGAATTGGATAAATGACTAATTTTAAGCAACTTTTGTTCTATAAAGGTTTTTCAGTAAGTTCGTAAGTATTTTATCGAACAAAATGTTTTTACCAAAAATAAGCTTATAAAAAGTGAAAGTGAAACATTCTTTTTTGGTTTTTACGTTTATAACTTCAAAAGTAAGTAAGTTACGCTAAAAATAATGATGGTCCCTTTTTTGATAAAAAAAATGGTGAAATCACCCCCTAATTAGCGTCCCAAATGAAATTAATCGTTACCGCTTCACTACAAGTTACTTATGTATTGTTTATATGATCTGAAGTTTCATCGGTTGAAAGTGCTTTTTTTGAAAAGGCTGTTCTAGTCAAAAGGGCTTGAACGAGTCGTTAATCACGGGTGTATGCAAATTTTGAACATCCATATCTTAACAAATTTTTGTTTTACAGGAAAACAAAAAATCCAAAATATTCAAAATAGAAAAACCTACATTTTTTACTTCGTGAGATTTTTGGTATCACCAATCATTTTTAAGCTATTTTAAAAAAGCAATTTATTATCATATTATCATTTGCCAGCCATTTTTTAAACTTTTTGTAAGCTATTTTTTTGATAAGAGCATTTTTTTCGATAAAATACTTACTTTTTGAGTTATTCTGGAAAAACCGTCTAACAGGGTTTTTGTTAAAAAATGAACATATTCATTCGCAAATAACTCGAAAAGTATTAAACCTAGTGAAAAAATTCTATAGAAACAAAGTTCCTTAGAATTACTCAGTTTATCAAATTCCAGGCTTAATGTATGTTTTTCACCCCCGAGAAGAGGTGGAACCCACCCCCAGTGCAAAAGCACACATCCGCACAATATCACTTTTTTTCTTTGACTTGTTAGCTATGTGTATTATATGTATGTCAATGTGTATTTCATGTCAATGCAAGCGGTTCTTTAAAATTCACAGCAAAAACCGTGAGTAAATGGAGTATTATTTGTACACTAAAATATCAAAATGAAACAAACATAATAAAATCATAACAAAATAAATTAAATTGCCTGACTTCCGACATGGTCTTGCATATAGGAATCGGCAGTAACTGGATGATATACCTACTAATAAAATTTTGTGTGTATTTATTATACCTTCGTCTCCTTTATCTAATATTTCACAACCATGAAAGTTAATTTCGACCAATCCATCTCTTTCCCTTCACTTTTTCTTGTATTATAAGGCGAAGTAGATGGAATTTAGGTCCTCTAATTATTATATGGCCGAAGTATTCTGTTTTTCTCATGTTTTTCTTTTATTTATACGTAATCCTATTTAATTTCTCAACTTTTATTTTAAAATTAATTTTTGTTTTTCTTTTGTTTGTTTTTTTTTTGTTTGTTTTTTTTTTGTTTGTTTTTTTTTCAAATTTTTTGCAATTTTGTACCCTGAGTTTTGGCGCCCCTAAAGGATGGCGCCCGTGTGCATTGCACACTTTGCACATATGGTCGCGGGGGCCCTGATTAGATGTTGTAAGTAACGTTATCCTACAAATATACTTTATGGGAATTGGAAATTCTAAATATTGCTGTACTGTGAATCGCAGAAAATATTTGCTTTATAATGAATTGATAAACATCCAACGGATCGAACAAACTTTTTCGCATGATACACAAAATATTTGAGAGAGAACTGAATGAAGAATACTTACCGACAGAATGGACTAAATAATATCAATGAACTAAATGACTATGACATCAATATACAGTGATGAGCACGTTAATAACCGGCTAAATAACGCAAAAGAGGGAAAGCATATTAAGTTGTGAGATAAAAGAGAAGAAGCTAGTAGAGATGAGAAATTTAGCGATAAAAACCTATAAATCTACATTATATTTATTGTTTCCCACCTTAAGACGTATCAGAGGAGTACGTTAACTAAAATTGTCACCGACAAAGTGGCAGTTGCCAAACTCTTCTGATACGTCTAAAGGTGGAAAACAATAAATTGAATGTAAATTTATAGGTTTTATCGCTAAATTTCTTTTGCGTTATTTTTCCGGTTATTAGCGCGCTTATCACTGTACATATAAGAAAGAAAATATAATAAACTGCGAAAACTATCGAGGAATTAGCATTTACCGTCTATGGCAGACTGTATGGAAAGACCAAAAAGGAAAAATTAAAAATAGATATAAAGGAGAAAATCGAAAATGACCAGGCATGGGTCACAGCGGTAAAAGCAAGCTTAGATCACATTTACACGGTCGAAAAACTAATAGAAAAAATAAAGGCCAAAACTAAATCCAACTATCTGGCTTTTGTAGATCTTATGACTCGATGCCTATAATCAAGTTATCGGAAGCAACGGAAGACATTGCATTTTCGAGAATATGAATAAAGGCATTAAAAGCACTCTATAAAGGATAACAAAGTAGCTACCAAAACGGTAAATAGAATATTCCATCCATTTAAGATGACAAAGGGACTGCTACAAGGCTACTGTACATTCCCTACCGTATTCAAAATATATTCCTGGAAAAAAACCCTGAAACCCTGGAAAAGAAAGTGCCAAGGAATGGGCATACCAGTAAGAAACGAATAGATATACCCAAGTTTTGCTGACGACCAAGCAGTGATCGCACAAGAAGAAGATAACCTCAGCTTTATGGTGAGAAAACTAGAACGAGAATATACAAAGAATGGAATGGAAATAAACCAAAAAAAGTTAAAAACCTAACAACGGAGAATAGCGAAATAAATCAGCTGGAAATAGACGAAGGTAAACAAATCAAAGGAACAGACCAGTATAAGTATTCAGGTTTTATAATATCAAACGAAGGAAAAACTGAAGAAGATATAAAAAATAAACTACGATAAACAAGAGACTGCATACGAAAATTGAACCCAGTATTGTGGGAAAATGGCATGAGTATAAAAGAAGAGAAAGAAGAATAGAATAGAATAGAATAGAAATATGCTTTATTGTCACTGAAAATTATACAATTTTATGAACAAAGCTTAACATAGATTCACGAAAAAGATATACATAACAATAACAAATACAATTTTATAAAATTAGATAAATCGTCAATAAAAAAAATATAAACAAGTTAAAAAAGTGAAGTAAAAAAACAAAAACCAATATATTGCAAAATTACTATAAATTGCAAAATTGAACATACAACATAATATAATAAAACACAAACAAAGAAACTAATAAGTTTAAGCTGCTGTAAGTGACACCAAAATATATATAAATACACTTTAGTTACTTGTACATTACTGTGATTTCTTAGTTAGTCATTAAGAAACTCTTCTACTGAATAATATGGTCTTTTAGATAAATGAGCTTTTGTCATTTTACGGAACTTGAGAAAGGATGTCGCAGATTTGAGTTGTAAAGGGAGATGGTTGTATAGTTTTTTTGCGGAATATAGTATAGATTTCTTTACTAACTCAGAAGACGGGATCGGTAAATAGACATCAAAAGTTGAATTTCTGGTGGAGTAGTCATGATGAGGCCTTGCTGGAAAGACATGCATGTGTTTACGAATTAAGCAAACAGTTTCTAAAATATACAAAGATGGAAGAGTTAAAATTTCGTGATCTTTAAAGTAACTTCTGCACTGGGTTGTTCTTCTGAGGCCAAACAGATATCTTATTGCTCTTTTTTGTAATTTGAAAATAACATCAAATTGGGCAGCTGTACTAGACCCCCAAAAAGGAAGACCGTATCGAAGATCAGACTCGAATAAAGAAAAATATGTTATTTAAGAAGATGCTAAATTGAGTTCCTTCGAAACAGATCTTATGGCATAGCAGGCCGAGGCGAGTTTCTTACTTAACAAATCGATATGAAGGGACCACTTGAGGTTGCTGTCTAAAAGAATACCAAGAAATTTTACAGAATCAACGGTAGAGATCTGGCTGCTATTCACAAGCAGGGGTTGAAGAGCACCTTTATATCATAATGCTGCCGTTTTATCCACGTTAAAGGAGAGTAAATTAGAGTCAGACCAGGTTTTTATCGTAAGAAGATCAGAAGTTATAGTTGCATGAAGAGTTGCAATAGTTGAGTTGCTCCAAGTGATACTGGTATCATCAGCAAAAAGAAAAATTTTTCCATCGATTTTTAAATTAGTGATGTCATTTATAAAGATCAGGAAAAGTAGAGGACCCAATACTGAACCTTGTGGTACACCACATAATATAATGTTTTTGAGACTAGAGTCAGTATCATTTGCTCTAACCAATTGTTTCCTATTATCTAAGTAAGATTTGAACCAATTAAAAGAAATACCTCGAATTCCATAGTAATTAAGTTTATTAATCAAAATGTTGTGATTTACACAATCAAAAGCTTTGGAATAGTCACAGAAAACAGTGGCAGTATAAAGATTATTGTTTAGTGCTTGGTAAACCTCGTGAAGTACAGAAAACATGGCATCAGTTGTACATTTATTAGTTAAGAAGCCGAATTGATTTTGTGATAAAATATTGTTATCAAAGAGAAAGGACATAAGTCGGGTTTTTATGAGCCTCTCAATAATTTTGGAGAGTACCGGTAGTAGGGCAATAGGTCTATAGTTGCAGGCATTAGATTTTTCGCCACCTTTATGAAGAGGAATAATAATGGCTGTCTTTAGGCACTCTGGAAATTTACCGTTTTCAAAGGAATCATTAATTAGTGACACGAGGAGTTCTAACACATTGTCTGTGAGATTTGAGAAGATGATTTGCTTTTGATACTATTGATCGTTTGGATCAATTCAGATTTATAGATTGGTCTTATAAAGAATGAATTCGAGACAATTTCTGAATTAGGGAGATAGGAAATGGGATCTTGTTGAGACTGAATAGTTGATGTTATATTTTTACTCACGTTAATGAAGTATTCGTTTAGATTTTCAGGGTTTGGAAGGGCACATGTTTGAGCTGCGTGGGTTTTATTTCGAAGATCGTTTATTATGGACCAAGTTTCTTTTGCAACACTTTTGGAGCTTCCCAGACGATTTTGATAGTAGGCTTTTTTAGCTGATTTGATGAGTTTTAGGTATGTGACTCTGTAATTGGTGATATATTGAGTGACAGAGACGTTGGTAGTAAATTTCTTGATATAAAGTAGTGAACGCATATTTTTTGCTGATATGCGGATACCTTTGGTAGTCCAGGGTTTGCGACGTTTTGGCTTAATCGTAATTAAAGGAAATGCCTTATTGAAGATACAGACAAGCTTCTCCAAAAAATCACTGAAATTATAGTCCACGTCCGTAGAAGGAAAATGCCAGTCAGAAGTTAAACATAAATTTTGAAAAAATGAATAACCATTTTCAATTTCTGGTATGGCTTGCAAATTGTAGAAGCCTCGGAGGTGTAACCAGAGAAGGTTCCCATTGTTTTCATTCTGGTGGGATATGTTATATGCCATTAGAGTGAAAACTTAGTCTTTTTATAAATTTTGAAATTTATGAAAATTCCGAGCGGAAAAAATCCTACCTAAACGTCGGGTTTTCGAGGAGGGTTTGCTGAAGATGTTAAATTTCGTATATACTGCTTCATGATCCGATAGTTCCGCATTAATAACTGTAGAGCAAACATCAAGGGGTGAGAAATCGGAGACAATATAATCAATTATGGTAGATGTAGCTTTTGTAATCCTTGTAGGAGAATTAACGTGCATTGAGAGACCATATGATTCAAATATGTTGACTAAGAACATTTGGGTAGCACAAGCAGCAGCATAATTTATGTTGAAGTCTCCGCATAGAATTTTTCTGTTTTTGTGAGGCAAGTCATCTAACAAATTTAGCAGGTTCTGAAAAAATGGTTCCACGAAAGAGTCACGTGATCTATAGATGCAAATAATGTAGAGATTAAGATTTTTATTAAAAACTAAGGAAAATTCAAAGAAGGCTTCATTCAACAAAAAGTCATATTTTGTTATCAGAGAAAAATCATTGTTTGCAGAAAGAATTAGGGTGCCTCCATGAGCTGAGTTTGGACGATCATACCTAGCAATTGTGGTATATTTCTCTACAAAAAAAGGCTCGTTGACTGCAAGCCAGTGTTCTATAACAGCAACTATCTGGGGAAATCCTAATTCCTCTAGAAACAAAAACTATTCGTCAGTTTTATTTCTTATAGAACGAATATTAATCAGAACCATACTAAAGTTGTCATCACTAAAATTATTCGAGATTTCTAGTTCCTCAGAACACGTCGTATTATTTAAAAATTTCGTCTTGGAGAGCTAGTGGACTAATAATTTCGGTGACATTCTCTTGATTTTTGCAGGTTAATAATTCTTTCCGAAGTGAGAAAAGACCTAAAAGCAGCAAGATCAGCGTCTACTTCATCTGCACCGATTCCATAAGCATCGTTGAATTCCAGAAGAATTTTTCTTAGATCTTCACTCTTAGTCGGAAGTCCTTCGGAAGCCAGAAACAGTTTAACACTTGTGTTGGTATACCCATCATAAAATACTGATGCAGGTTGGTCGTGTAGAAAAGCAAGATGAATTTTAATGGCCTTCAAGATATCCGGTTCTCTTAATCTGGCTAAAAGATATCGACTATTCGAGTTATTGGTCAATCTAACTCTTGGTGGGGTCAAAGGATCCAGATTTATCGATATGTAACACCATGACAAGAAGTATCCTGTTTTATAGATGTGAAAATTGTATACTTAATAAATAAAAAAAAGAATGTATGTGTACTCTGTACGCACGTAAGAAGTTATACTTCTATTATCATATAATTTCAACGAAATAAATATACCTACTTAACAGTTACAATACAAAAAATTAACAATAATTACCAAAAATGAACCAAAACTTAACAATGCCAGATATTAAAAAAAAAAAGAAAAAATATGAATCGTCCGTGATTTGAACCCGCAATCTCGCGATTTTTTGATCTCTGGTCCAATGCTCTACCAACAAGGCCATCAAACCGTATGCTAGTTACCTTTCAGATATGCATAATTATACATCACGGTGACAAATGAAATATAAAAATTGATGTTTTATTATTTTACGCCCAAGGAAGACAAATCCAAAGACACAAAATTATAATAAAAAACCTTTTAAACCACCTTTTTCAAATTGCGCAAGTTGTATTATTAATATTAATGTTAATAAATGAAATATAAATATTTTGACGTTTCACAATTTGACAATTCACTTTTAACTGCAGTGCCTTAAAAATTTTAAAGCACTAGTGCCTTAAAGTAGCATTTTTAACGCTCCTATGGAGTCCTAAAAATTGCATTTTTAACACATTTGTAGAAAAATATATTTAAAAACACTAATATATTCTTTTCACACCTTTTCTGGACTGATACATACATAAATTAAAACATTTTGAAGTATAAGTTCAAAAATATAATATGAAAACTATTTAAAAAGGCAGTATAACTATTAACTAACCTTTGTTGTTTCTCTTCCCACAAATTTTAAAACGCAACAACCATACATAATCAAACCGTCAACCGTCCAAACCATAGCTGCGCTACAGCTGCCATATTGGATAATTTTTGACATGTCATTTGAACATCCAATCAGAACAAAGTTATAATGCGCATGCGCCGGGATCGTAGGTTTTAACATATAAAAATTCACCCTCATATCGAGCGTAAAGAAGTATAACTTCAAAAAAACAAAAACAAACTAAGAGGAGCAATGGAAAAAAACAGAATGTGGAAATAAAAAGGGAAAGAAAGAAGAAAGGAGAAATGGAAAGAAAAAAAGCAACTAAGATGAGACGAATCAATGGAAACAATAAATCTGCAGGAAGGGAATTGGCAAAACAGAAAAAACTGGAGAGAACGGTTTAGTGAAGGATTACAGTGAAAACTGTGGAAATTCTTAGTATTTGTATGTATATAATTTAATATTTTTTTCGTAAATTAGCAGTATTCCTTTTTAAAGTGAATAATGTATAAAAAATCTGAGCACGTTAATGTTATAGAGATATGGTCCAATTATATACTAATACGAAAACAATCTCAAATATTCCAAGTAAATGATAATACTTTATGTTTCACCCAATCCATTTCAATATCACCCCGTACGAAAGGGACCGACGAAATCCTCTTAGGATGGATCAACATTAGGACTATTGTAACTTAACCCTTTTCTTTAGACGGATTATCGTATTTAATTTAATAACGCCCTGTTGAGCAACTAAGACACTATCTGAAACATTAACCTTCTAATTCAAACCGCGCGATCGATTAATCCACGATTGATTAGTTTCTTCGTCCGGATTTAGCAAGTTTAGTTCATTGACTCGTGAATTTCACAACTTTGTTAGAAGAGATAGATGTCACATTCTAATGTTTTACACCGTGGCAAACGTACGATAGAACGCAAAAAAAGAAATCAACTTGATAGGGTTCTAAAACTGTTGACTGTTGATAAATAGTATATTGTACAAGAAGAGAGAGAAAAGACATATTTCTCACGAGCGCGGAAGTTTGTTGGCACGAGCCGAGGCACAAGGCGAGTGCCGCAAATCAAGCGAGAGAGAAATATGTCATTTTCTTTCGTGTTGTACACTGTACTTTTTCTATGGATGCATTTTTGTCAAGAGTTCTAACTTCAAAATTAAATCATTTAGGTGCTTTTATGTATATTATATGCCTAAATTGAAGTAAAATACATATATACACATAGGTATTTAATAATCTTAATATTTATATACTTTATTTATTTAAAATTATAATTTACATTTGAGCAGTCTTAAAAGGTAATTTTTGATAAGTTGTGACAAGTTTGAATACATTTTGTTTGACAAAAATAATTGTGTTTGTATTGTGCAAGTTACCATGGAAATGGCGATCATATGTATGTAAACCGGCGGTGAACCCGTGAGAAAAAATATTTCTCACTGCAATGGCCGACTTTTCTCACTGCCTGAGAAATTGTTCGTTTTAAATGTATGTAAGTAGTGAGAGACGTTACACATTGTATAGCATCCATAGAAAAGGTTATTAGCGGTGTTACAATACATATTAAATTGATATAAAATATAAGCTATACAGGGTGTAACAAAAATACAGGTCATAAATTTAATCACATATTCTGGGACCAAAAATAGTTCGATTGAACCTAACTTACCTTAGTACAAATGTGCTCATAAAAAAAGTTACAGCCCTTTGAAGTTACAAAATGAAAATCGATTTTTTCCAATATATCGAAAACTATTAGAGATCTTTTATTGAAAATAGACATGTGACATTCTTATGGTAGTAGTATCTTAAGAAAAAATTATAGTGAAATTTGGACACCCCATAAAAATTTTATGGGGGTTTTGTTCCTTTAACCCCCCCCCCCCCAAACTTTTGTGTACGTTCCAATTTAATTATCATTGTAGTACCATTAGTTAAACACAATATTTTAAAAACTTTTTTGCCTCCTAGTACTTTTTCGAAAAGTCAGTTTTTATCGAGATATTTTGAATATGTGTCAAATCCACCACATATTTGTATATGGCTAAGTACGATTATGGAGACTTGGTAATAATATGAAAATTTATTTATGATTTACATTTTTAGGTATATTTTGAACCATTTTAAAAAAGAAGTCACATCTCGATAAAAAGTGCCTTCTAGAAAAAATACAAAGAGGCAAAAAGTTTTAAAAATACTGTGTTTAAGTAATGGTAACGCAGTAAAAGTTTAATTGGAACATACACAAACATTTGGGGGGTTTAAAGGAACAAAACCCCCATACAATTTTTATGTTAAAATATTAAAAAAGAAGCCGCAACTCGATAAAAACTGCCTTATCGAAAAAATACTAAGAGGCAAAAAAGTTTTAGAAATATTGAATTAAACTAATGGTACCACAAAAATAATTTAATTGGAACGTACACAAAAGTTTGGGGGGGTTTAAGAGAACAAAACCCCCATAAAATTTTTATGGGGTGCACAAATTTCACTATAATTCTTTTTTAAGATGTTCCTGCCATAAGAATGCCACATGTCCATTTTCAATAAAAAATCTGTAATAGTTTTCGATATATTCGAAAAGATCGATTTTCATTTTGTAACTTCAAAGGGCTGTAACTTTTTTTATGTGCATATTTATACTAAGGTAAAATAGGTTCATTCGAACTATTTTTGGTCTCAGAATATGTGATTTAATTTATGACCTGTATTTTCGTTTCCGAAAGTTGCACTTTCCCGCACGGCGTGCGTGAAAGTAAATTTTACCCACAACGTGCGTGAAAATAAAATACCTTGTAATATGGCATTATAATATATTATAATAGATGCAATAAACTAATATTTAAATATTATTTACTAATTTATTTCAACTTTATGTTATTGTGCTCATGTTTTAATGAAATTAGCGCGATTATTTCATTCATAGGAGATTCTGACCAATAGAAAGCTACAGAAGTAAAAATTAAACTGATTATTTTTTGATGATTTTAACTTCCAATCGTATAGTAAGATATTTGATCACGTGTTTAATTCTTTCCAATCAGATTAAAATTATACTGAGAATTATCTACTGTAGAAAATTACCGATAGAATTTTTTTAAGTAGATTGTTTCTGTTTAATGGCAACCAGTTTCCTAGTTTTGACAACTGTCACATTTATTTGAATTTGAAAATATCCATAATATACGTATTAAAAAATAATTTTACGAATATCACACGAGAGTAAGAATAAATAAGAAAATAATGCTTCATTTTTACTCAAATTTGTTGTCATTAGGCAATAGCCACTCGAGCCCTGCGGGCAACAAAATTTCGAAAAACTGTCGCATTATTTTCAATTTATTTTCACTCTCTTGTGATATTATACCCGATAATTTTTGATAACGTCCCGTCGTCAACTATATGTATATAAGATGCCCTTGGTTGCTACGAAAAAATACGTTCAGTGACATTAATAACAATTAATGTTTCTTCTTCTTTTAGTTTCATGGCCTCCACAATTAATGTTTTAAAACTTATAAAAGTGATGACTTTCAACCGTTAAATATTTATAACAACTGTGTGTATAATTGTACTAATTTGTACTTACATAAAAAAATTACGATTAAATTTTGATTTTGAACAGTTTTATTCATGAAATAATCGCAACAAACTGCACTCGATCTCTAAAATTAATATCGAATTTTTGCCCTCGTGACATTTTGACATAATTTAACTCCCCTTTGGGTCGGAAATTAAAACTGTTAAAATGTCACTCGGGAAAAATTCAATAATTTTAAAGCTCTTGTGCAATTACTACTGATAATTCGATGAAATAATAGTTATTTATGAAACAGTTGGTGAAGTATGCTTTTTGCGAACGCACGCGATTTTTAGATATCGCGTAAGTTCGCAAAAAGTGCTTCACGCACAGTTTCATACAATATTTTATCTACGATAAACAAATAAAAAAACTCTGACTTTTCGTCACTGGAATTCATTTCTATTCTACAATTTTTAGAACTTTGACATATAAAAATCCTAACTACTTTCAAACCACAAAACTGTCAAAAATTTTGTTGTAAGTCATTGCTCATATTGTCATCACCATAACAACGCGAAAATTAAGGATATTTGATTATATAAAAATGTGCCAAAAAACCCATTGAAAGTGTGCGAAAAAGTAAATCCCATTTAAAATACATTGTTACTTCAGGCACACTTTAAACCCTTCACGCACTGCTATCTATAATGACAGTTTTCCCGAACTAAAAACTTATACATAATATGACATAGAGTAGATAAAATTATTTTGACATAATATTTAAAAGCAGATCAGTATACAATTACAATGGTTTTGAATCGTCGTCATGGAAACCAATATCGTCGTCGTGGTAACCCATTATATTGAAAGTTTGGTTTTGACAATCTGGCCAAAGAATTAATTTGTGTATTTTCACTCTTAAAAAAAATTTGAGATAACTCTATTTTTGTGGCTTTTTCAAAACGTAAGGCCCTAGAAAAAATATTGTTCCTAACTCATGCGGAAAGTGTCTTCCACGTACTCAACTGCTTGCCCGAACTCCGCTATCGCGTCGTTCGGGTCAACGGCAGTCTCGTGCGTGAAAGTATCACTTTCAGCACTAGTTAGAATAATAACTATTTTCTACGAGCGTGCAAAAATGTCTACTTTCGAGCACGCATTTTAGTTTAGAAAGTTTTACTTTTCCCAAGCGTGTTACTTTTTCGCACGCGTTTTACTTTTTGGCACGCGTTTTACTTTTCCGAACGCGTGATAATTTAGATATGTTAATATGGCCTTAAAGTAATTATAATACATAAAATAAACTAATATTTAGATATTATTTACTAATTTATTGCAAATATATCTTATTGTGTTCATGTTTTAATGAAATTAACGCGAGAATTCGATGAAATAAAATAATTTTGACATAATATTCGAAAGTCAAATCAATAGACAATAACAGTGGTTTTGAATCGTCGTCATGGAAACCAAGATCGTCGTCATGCTAACCAATTATGCTGAAACTTTGGTTTTGGCAACCTTGTCAAAGAATTAATTTGTGTATGTATTTTCATTGTAATTAAATTAATTGATTAAGATTTGGTCATTTTTTAAAAACTCGTAGAAAAAATATTGTTCCTAACGCTTGCAGAAAGTCTCTTTTCCGAACTCGACTGCTTGCCGAACTCCCGCTTCGCGTCGTTCGGCAAACTGCAGTCGCGTGCGGAAAAGTATGAATTTCTGCACTTGTTAGGAAAATAACTATTTAATATTGTAGAAGTATTGGAGAAAAAGAGATGAATGTCCTTAGTATAAGTGGACAGATCTGTATTACAATACGTCCAAGGGGATCATAATCAAAACTAGTATGCATAATACTCGGAAATGTGAAGTTGCTAATTATTTTGCTAAATGATGGTCGAAGATTAGGATTTTGAATGTAATTAGAATGGTAATGTGTGGAAAAAGCATAGGGATAGGCTGGGTTGTTTGGATTAGTTGATAGCTTGCTTGCGTATTGTAAACCTAGACGTAATCTTCTAATCGAAAGTGGCGATTCATTTACTTCGACATAAAGACTTTCAACTGGACTGGTCTTGTAGGTTCCTAGAGCTAGTCTTAGTGCGGTATTTTGTACAATATCTAATTTTTTTAATGTTGAGTCATTAGCTAAATTACAAATAATTGATCGATGATCTAATTTACTGCGGATTAAGGATTTATAAATATTAAGTAACTGTGTCTATGATTTGCTAGTACTTTAAGACTATTTATGTTCTGTAAACATAATTTTTTAAGTACTTCGGTGTGTTTGTTCCAAGTAAGTTTTGAATCAAAAATCATACCTAGGAATCTAAGTACCTCAAAGTTTTCTGAAACTTGATCATACAGTGTTAATTTTGGAAGATTTGCAACAATTTGATGTTTTCGAGAAAAGCACATTACTTTGGTTTTAACCGTAGACAATTTCAGTACTGTTGTTTTAGACCATTCTAGTAGGGAATTAATAGAAAGTTGAATAATGTTTGATGCCATATTAAGATTCTTATGAGAAATATAGATTACAAGGTCATCTGCATATAGGATTGCTTTAACAGGGTTTCGGATACTGCTCACGATATCGTTAATTGCAACCAAAAAGAGAGTTGCGCTTAGTGTAGATCCTTGGGGTAATACATTTTCTTGAGTATGGTATTCTGAAAATTCCTGGTTTGATTTAACTCTGAAATTTCTGTCATCTAGAAAATTTTTGACAAATGCTAAAAACTTTCCATCTATGCCCAATGCTGTAATTTAACAATAATGTCATATTTCCATAAAGTATCATAAGCTTTAATTATATCAAAGAAGACAGCTACAACTTGTCAATTAGTTGCAAATGCCTCATTAACTGCCGACTTTAGTGACACTAAATTGTCAGTTGTGCTTCTGTTTTCCTAAAGCCGCTTTGCTGATTAACTATTAAATCTATTGATTCTAAGAAGAATTGCAACCGTTTATTTATATTTTTTTCTAGTAATTTGCTTAAAGAAGATGATAAAGGTATTGGTCTATAAGATTCTGGATTTGACTTGTTTTTATTAGGTTTCAAAAGAGGAATTATTGTAGCGGTACTCCAGGATTTAGGAAATTGTTTAGTGGAAAATAAAAAGTTGTATATATCTAAGAGTAGATGCTTAGCAGCTAAAGGAAGATTATTTAAAAAACAGTTTGGAATTTCATCTGGTCCAGGGCTACAGTTTTTAAACATTGTAGTGCTTCATTTAGCTCTTGCATACTTATTGCAACATTTAGCGGGCTGATGGAATCTGTAATCTTGACCTCTTTTTCTATTTTATTTTTGTTTTCAACAAATAATGGGTCATGTACGGAATCACTTGAATATGTCTGAAATGCGTTCGCTTAAGCATTGGCTATTTGACTGTTGTTTGTAATTAGGTTTCCCTCAATGTAAAGAGAGTTAATTCTGTTGCTGTATGAAATGCCTTTAATTCTACGGATTTTATTCCAGATTTCTGATGCAGGAGTATCGTCGGTTATCGTGCAAACATAATTTTGCCATGATTCTACTTTAGTTTACTTTTCTTAATTACATACCTTGCGTAGGCTCTGTGTTTTTTAAAATTAGATGTAGTATGATATAATTGATCTAAATAATGGCGTAACCCAGACATCCAAAGTGAAAGTTATCCTCCAACACCAAATTGTTCTATATGGTCCACATAATGTTCAGAAAAAAGTCACACCATTTTGAGCGTCGGGTTTGGGGGAAGAGGGGGGAGAAATCGGTAAATTCGTAGTTTTTAAATTTTTCGTCAATATTTAAAAAACTATGCGGTTTAGCATGAACCACCTTCTATACAAAAATGTTCTACATTAAATTTGAAATAAAAAATGTCCTATGCATAATCCTTCTAAAATGAACGGTTCCAAAGTTACGGAGGTAGTATAATGTAATTGGTTGAAAAAAACGCCTAACTCAGAAATCCAAAGTAAAAGTTTTCCTCCAACACCAAATTGTTCTATATGGTCCACATATTGTTCAGTAAAAAGTTACACCATTTTGAGCGTCCGGTTTGGGGGGCAGATGGGGGAGAAGACGGTAAATTAGTAGTTTCTTTATATATTTCGTCAATAGTTCTAAAACTATGCTTTAGCGTAAACAATGTTTTATACAAAAATGTTCTACATAAAATTTAAAACAAAAAAGGTCCTATACATAATTGTTATAAAATTAACGGCTCCAGAGTTACGGAGATTGAAAAGTGGAGGTTTTCGGTACTTTTTATATTATTTAGACAATTGATGAAGATTTGAGGTTGACGTTTCTTTAAGGGCTTATCACTAACATACCATCGGCCACTGAAATAGCAAATTTTATTTACAAAAAAAATTCTTTCATCAGCAATAATATAAATTGCCCATGAAATATCAAAAGTATCGAAAACCTCCACATTTTACCCTTCGTAACTCTGGAACCGTTGATCTTATAACAATTATCTATTGGGCCGTTTTTGTTTTAAATTTTATGTAGAAAATTCGAGTATAGAACATAATTTACGATAAAGCATATTTTTAAAAATATTGATGAAAAACCTAAAACAGCTACTAATTTAGCGACTTCTCCCCCATCTGCCCCCCAAACCGGACGCTCAAATTGGTCTAACTTTTTACTGAACAATATGTGGACTATATAGAACAATTTTGTGTTGGAGGAAAACTTTTACTTTGGATGTCTGAGTTAAGCGTTTTTTTCAACCAATTACACAATACTACCTCCGTAACTTTGGAACCGTTCATTTTAGAAGGATTATGCATAGGACATTTTTTATTTCAAATTTAATGTAGAACATTTTTATATAGAAGGTGGTTCATGCTAAACCGCATAGTTTTTGAAATATTGACGAAAAATTTAAAAAACTACGAATTTACCGATTTCTCCCCCCTCTCCCCCCAAACCCGACGCTCAAAATGGTGTGACTCTTTTCTGAACATTATGTGGACCATATAGAACAATTTGGTGTTGGAGGATAACTTTCACTTTGGATGTCTGGGTTTGGGTCTAGTTATACCATACTAATAGGTTTTCCGGTGTATGATGTTTTTTTAATACATTAAATGCATCCATACTTTGTTTAAGTGCCTTTTCACATTGTTTGTTTTCACATGTTTCACAAGTACTGTTTGGAATTTACTCGTTTCCTGTCGCTGATAATCGAAATAAACACTAGTGGACTGTATGATACTTGTAATTAATTGAAAGAGGTACAAATTACATAAAATACACTTCTTGGTTCGCGTATTCGTCTGTAGTCTGTTTTCTTGTCTACACTCTTAACAACATTATTAGTTTCCGAATTCTAGTTTTTAGGTGTCACTGAGGCGCGCGCGGTGTTGCCACCGTTGCCATTTTTTATAAAGGTTAAAAGTCCTAACATAGCCCCCCTTTTGAAGGGCACCTTCAAAAATATATACATAAAATATTGAATAGTAAAATATCTAAATACACAAAAAATAAAACAAACACAAATAATTGTCAATTGTTGATGTCTTCTTGCATTGGTAAAGGACACAAATGTCTTACTGAACGAGTAACTGATCCCTTCATGGTGGTTACTTCTGCTACTCTGGTTTCTCCATCTCTACCTTGACATAACTTAGTGATTCGTCCAGTAATCCACTGACAAGGAGGAACAGAATCATTTTTAATAAGAACCAGGGTTCCTAATCGAATTTTGCTAGCTGGATCCTTCCATTTGTACTGTTGATGTAATTGAGACATATATTGTTTGGAAAATTGACCCCAAAATTGCTGGTACAGCTGCTGCACATGTTGGAATCTGGTTAAGCGACAGCTGGCTATATTGTGAACGTCATACTCTGGCAATGACGTAAGAGGTCTACCAATTAGGAAATGGGAAGGTGTAATAGGAGATAAGTCATTAGGATTATTTGACATGTCAAACAATGGTCGTGAATTTAATATACCTTCTATCTGTACGATAAGGGTGTTAAATTCTTCAAATGTTACATTATTATTAATTAATATTCGTTTCAAATGATGCTTAGTGCTTTTAACAGCTGCTTCCCACAGCCCCCCATGATTAGGTGTATAAGGAGGAATGAAGATCCATTTTATTCGTAGCTCGCTTGTAGCCGTTTCAATAGAATTGTAATTTTTCTGTAAAAAATGTCCTAACTGTTTCAGATAATTGTTGGCTCCTACAAAGGTACTGCCGTTGTCTGAATAAATAGTACTAGGTATACCACGTCCAGCGGTAAATCTTTTTAAACTTGCTAAAAAATTCTCTTTTGTGAGGTCCGACACAACTTCTAAATGGACAGCTTTTGTGCAAAAGCAAATGAATAATGCCAAATAACATTTTAATAGTTTAGCTCCGCGCCCCTTTTTACTAAGAATATTAAAAGGACCTGCATAATCTATACCAGTCACATCAAATGGAAAATTAGGTTTAATTCGATTATTTGGTAGATTTGACATTGGACTTAAAAAGGGTGTAGGATTAAACTTGAAACAAGTCAAACAATTTTTGACAGTTTGTTTTGCTAAGACACGTCCTGCTATAGGCCAGTAACGTTGTCTTACTGATGCAAGCAATAATTGAGGACCTGGATGAAATAGTTGCTTATGTTTATACTCGAAAATTAACTTAGTAAAATAGTGTTTGGATAACAGAAGAATAGGATGTCTAGTATTGAACGATAAATACGTATTGTTGAGTCTTCCACCTACTCGAAGAATTCCTTTATTATCCAAAAATGGAGTTAATGAAGAAAGTCTATTATTTTTTGGAAGTTGCTTGCCCCTTTTGAAAAAGGATAATTCGTCAGCAAATGACTCTAATTGAGCTTGTTTGACGATACTAATATGGGCTTCATCTAATTCTGCAATAGATAAATTACCCGTACGTTTATTAGATTTATTTCTTAAATTGTAAATGAAACGTAAACAATAGGCTGTTATTCTTTGAAGTGTAATAAAATCTGAGTATCTAGTGATTAAATCTGACAATTGTACTGATATAACTTGAAACACTTTAGAAGTCTTTTTCAACTCTGTCAGTTCTGAAGTTTTTAACTTAAAATCCACATTAGGCCATTCTGACTGTGGCAATTGCAAAAACAGTGGTCCGTTCCACCAAATTGTATTGGAAATTAATTTTTCAGGCATAATACCACGAGATGCAATATCTGCTGGGTTACTTGAACTGTTAACATAATTCCAGGTAAATGTGTTGGACAACGATTGAATTTTGGATACTCGATTAGCAACGAAAACTTGTAATTTACTAGGATCCGTATGAATCCAACTTAGTGCTACCTGAGAATCAGACCACATGAAAATAGGAACATTGACTTGAATGGCTTCTGTTACGGTGTTTATTAGTTGTGCACCTAATAAACAAGCACAGAGTTCTAGTTTCGGAATAGTTACAAGTTTGATTGGTGCAACTTTAGTTTTTGCACACAAGAGATTAATGTGATATTGATTTGAATCATCGATGCTTCGAAGGTAAATGCACGCAGCATATGCAGCTTTTGATGCATCACAAAAACAATGAATATCAAGTAAAGTATTCGAGACAACTTTACGAGGAATAGATATCTGATTAAAAATATTAATATTATTTTGAAATTGTAACCAAGTCTGTTGCAAATCCAAAGGGATTGGAGTGTCCCACGAAATATGAAGAGTCCATAATTGCTGAATGAGCATTTTTGCAATAATAATAGACGGGCTTAACAGACCTAGAGGGTCATATATTTGCGCAATATTCGATAGAATATGTCTTTTAGTAAATGGTTCGTGACTACGTAATTTGTTTATGTTAAAGGTAAACGAATCAGAAGAATTTAGCCACTGGACACCTAATGTTTTACAACTATCGTGATCTCCCAAATTTAATACTGAATTTGAGACATCGGATTCTTGAAAATCTGTAATTACTTGCTGATCATTTGAAATCCATTTTCTCAGAATAAAATGAGCTGATTTGAGCATATTGTAAATAGATTTGCATCTTTCTTGTAGTTCGCTTAGATCATTAGATCCTGTTAATAAATCATCAACATACATATCATTTAAAATTGTGCTAGAAGCTAATGGAAACTTGTCTAAATTGTCTTCAGCTAATGTTCTGATACATTTAATTGCTAAATAAGGTGCTGATCTAGTCCCATATGTGACAGTATTCAGTTGATAAATAGAAAATTCTTCATTATTATTTTCACGCCAAAGAATTTGTTGTAAATATTTATGTTCTGGATGTATGAGTATCTGTCTGTACATTTTAGAAATATCTGCTGATACAACATATTTATAAATTCTGAATCTTAGCAAAATGTTTAAAATATCGTTTTGCACTTTAGGACCTACATATTGAAGGTCATTAAGAGAATATCCTGATGAGCTCTGGCAGCTTCCATCAAAGACAGTTCTAAGTTTTGTAGTTACACTAGACTCTTTTAATATACCATGATGTGGTAAAAAATAGGAATGTTCTGAATTAATAGAAATTTCACTCATATGACCTAGGTTTTCATATTCATGAATAAATTCAAAATAGAGTTGTTTAAAATAGGAATTGGAGAATTTTGATTCTAATGACTTAAATCTTTTAATAGCTGTTTGCTTTGAATCACCTAATAGACTAGGAGAATATTTTAATGGTAATTTTACCACGAATTGTCCATTCTCATTACGAGATGTGTCTTGTTTAAATAAAGATTCGCAAATGAGATCGTCTTGAGACAGAAATTCATTCTTGGTTTGAACATCCTCTAGTTCCCAAAACTTTTTTAATTGATCATCCTCAGGGATGTGTACTTCAACAAAATTGCATACATATTTATCTGAATTAATTGGAACTGTACCTGTTACAACCCAACCTAAATGAGTATTGATTAGTAATGGAAGCTTTTTACCTAATGATATTTTATCTTGCAATATAAGATCCCAAAAAATGTGAGCGCCTAATAACAAGTCAATTTCTTTAGGACAATTGAATTCTGGATCTGCTAAATTAATATTGTGAGGTAATCGAATATTATTCATATCAATAGGATAAGCAGGTAATCTACTTGAAATAACGGGTACTACAAGACATGATATACTAGAATTGAAATCTGAAAATTGTGAAAATATTTTTAATGAACATTTTTTACTAATGTTAGAAGAACGCTGACTAATACCAGTAATTGAACAGTTTGTATCAGTTAATTGTAGTTTTAATTTATTGCAAAAGCGTTCGGTGATTAAATTCATTTGTGCACCGCAATCAAGTAATGCTCGGCACTTATGAAACTTACCATCTTGGTCTTTAATATTACACATAACTGTAGCTAATAAAACTTGACTCTCATTTTTTGCAAAATTTATACTTATTTGCTGTTCTACACCATCATTTCTATGATCAAAAGTACTAGGTGAACTTACTTGATGATTAGTGTCACGAATTGAAACTTCTGCATAATCTTTATGAAGCAACGTGTTATGTTTGTGAGTCTTACAAACAGGACATGGACCAAATTTACAATTTCTCTTATCATGACCACTTAATAAACAATTTTCGCATAATTTAAGTTTTCTAACTTCCCGAAACCTCTCTTCGACTGATAACGCTTTAAAGGTGGGACATTTATAAATTGAATGTTCCTTTCTACAAAAATTACATCGGTTTTTAACCGCAAAGTGCACTAGATTGTTAGATCTGTTATGATACTTATTTGAACTTGAAGACTGTGATTTAACCGTTTGAGATTCATCCAAACTTTGTAGAATGTCCGTCTTATTTTTTAAAAAATTGATAAAATGTTCTAAAGTAGGCAAATCGTTTGCAACCTTAGTTTCTTTCCATTCGCGTATAGTATTTTTCTGGAACTTGTTGATTAAGATATGTATCATAAATGAATCATATAACTTTTCTTTTGGTACGTCTATACCTTCCAAGGAAGTTAAATGTTTGGATATCTCGTCTAACATATTTCGAAAACTAGCATAATTATAATTATCTTTTTGCATCATGGTTAAATTTAGTAATGATTTAAAGTGGCTGTCTATTAAAAACTGTTTTTTATCGAACCTATCGCATAATAAATCCCAGGCTTTCTGAAATGGTTGATCTACGCTCTCTAAACCTTCAATACAACTGGCTGCGTACCCTTGCAAAGAAGCCTTCAAGAAATGAAACTTCTGCCCATCACTAAGGGATGCATTATTCGCAATGGTCGCATTGAAGCTATTTTTGAAACTAACCCAAAATTGAAACTCCCCAGACAACGTTTGCAATTTTATTCTCGGTAATAGGACATTTTGCAGGGGATCACTCACTGCTTTAAATTCACTAGATTGACCTAATTGACCGTATTGTACGTTATTACTGTTTACCGCTACCGGTCTTAAAATGGTTTTTAAATATGCTTGTGCCGCATAAAATCGATTTTCAAACTCCTCTCTTTCTGAATAGTGCTCCGGTAATTGACCCTCAGAACATTTCTTTTCTATCTCTGTTTGAACTATATCAAAATCATTTAGTAAGTTTATATGATTATCATATCTAAATTGAACATCTTGAATATCAAAGTCACCCTTGTCTTTTGTTTTAGTAATGAATTTCTCTAGCAAAGTTAACTTTTGTTTATTTGTTCCACGAAGTCTAACTAAATCTTTTAAATCGTCTACTACTAGTACTTCATTTGAGGTCGCCATCTTAGTAAATAAAATTGATAAACTCGACAAATGGGTACTTATAATTTAACTATGGATTATTATTGAAATTAAATATGAAAACACATATATAATTGTACACAAATATCGCAAACAGAAGGTAATATCATTTAACTAGATTGATATTGATAGAATTGCATAAAATCGTTTATAATTATTGTCAAATAAACCAACTAATTATAAAATGATCGGTTAAGATAAGAATGAAATATGTAAAAATGGAAGGATCTGACCTTTATTTGCAGTGGTCCTGATGAATAGCTGTCGCTTGTCGCGTACCTTGCTGTACGTACTTCTCTTTCGCTGAATTGGGCCACTGGAAATGACACTAGAACTTGGAACTATTAACTTGGTTAGCGTCTACTAGTTTTTGGCGCTAATATTGCCTCATGCCGGCTAATAGATAATAAATTCGGCTCTTTTGACCAAAATGTTTGGAATTTACTCGTTTCCTGTCGCTGATAATCGAAATAAACACTAGTGGACTGTATGATACTTGTAATTAATTGAAAGAGGTACAAATTACATAAAATACACTTCTTGGTTCGCGTATTCGTCTGTAGTCTGTTTTCTTGTCTACACTCTTAACAACATTATTAGTTTCCGAATTCTAGTTTTTAGGTGTCACTGAGGCGCGCGCGGTGTTGCCACCGTTGCCATTTTTTATAAAGGTTAAAAGTCCTAACAAGTACCTTGGTGGAACAGTACCTTGGTGGAAGGTTTTGATTTTGCTGCTTTGCCTATAATAATTGTGGCTACTTCTGTTAACATTAAGGTAAATTTGTCTGTAACAGAATTTATGTTATCTCCCATTGTTCCAAAATTAGGTAGGTAGTCTTCAATAAGTTGTTGGTAAGCTATCCAATTTGCATCTTTATTTTTCCATATTTCTGAAAAATTTATGATTGTTTTTGTGGAATTATTGTTTCTTATTTTTATATTTTCTTCCTTATTCGTGTAATTCTAGATTTAATGCGTCTGTCTTCGAGTTCGGGGTAGATTTCTGTTAGTATTGTTAATAGTCCTGGTATGTCTTTCGTGTATTCTTTTGCGATGTTTAATGTATTGGGGGAACCATGTTGTAAGGGTTTATCAACATCCAAAATTGAGATCAACACATATTCATTTAATTCTTAAATGTACTAGAAACGAAAACCAAAACATACACATTTGTTTACATTTTTACTGGGTCACCTAGTTTTGTTAGAAGCACCAGTCGACGATATTGCATAGTCAACTAATTCATATTTTCGTATGTCATGGCCACGCTGAGTCGACAATATAAACAAACTAGATGTTATAAGTTTGTTTATATAAACACGAAGGTATGGTGATTCATTTTAATTCATTCGTATTATTAAAAAAGACATTCTTAATCCAGATGCTCTAGCCTAGCAGATGGTTTTACCGCGAGCACATCAACTATTTACTGTGGTCTTTATAGTTGGTAATAAATAAGCAGTTATACATTTTGTTTAATTCAGCAACCCCTATTGGTAGGGGGTAACTACCCCCAACTACCCTAAGATGTTTCCCGAGGGTGCATACCCGCATATGGCGATCCTGCCAGGATTTCCCGAAGGGGATGGATGTAAGGGTTTATCAACATCCAAAATTGAGATCAACACATATTCATTTAATTCTTAAATGTACTAGAAACGAAAATGTAAACAAATGTGTATGTTTTGGTTTTCGTTTCTAGTACATTTAAGAATTAAATGAATATGTGTTGATCTCAATTTTGGATGTTGATAAACCCTTACAATGTGCATCATCCAGAAAACTGACTACCTCTGCATAGTTTAATTCAAACTGGGTTTGGGCTTCATCAATAAATTCCTTTGCAGGTTGGAGAAGTGATTCGGAAGAAACTGTTTCTCCAGTTTTTGTATCAGATTTAGTGACTCTTAGCTTTTTTGTTGATCTTGCTTTAGGTTTTGTAAAATCTATTTCTGTGTTTTCTAGAGGTGATGTACTAACTGGAGTCGATATTTCAGAATGAGAACGGTATAGTAATTTCTGTAGGGAGTCCTTGGGAATCCATTGCTTCGCCAGTGTTTTCTATTTCATTCTGAACAAAGTGTTTTTTTGTTTTCAGCTGTTACATTAAAGGAAGGGATAGAGTCTTGGTCAGTTTGGGATGTAGGTATGGACGGGTTTGGCTGGATTGCCGTATTACCAGTCGGCGGTCTATCAGTATGAGATCATGGATTTCTTTAACATTATCCTTAATGGTAGCCGTTTTCGGGAGTGACTTATCAAAAACCGACGTACCACCACGTTGAAACTCGTTAGACCAATTTTTGACAGTTTCCATCAAAGGAGAAGAGTCACCGTTTACAGCATTCAAGATATTTTTGATTTCGCTGCGGGATTTTTGCACCAATGCGGAAAAATTTACTTTCCCGCACTGGTACGGGAAAGTGCAACTCTCAGAACCAAAATGCGTGCGGGAAAGTGGCTGTTTTAGCACGGCCGTAGAAAAAGAAACGTTAAACGGATAGACAAAAGTACCTATCTTACAACGTGTTTTTTATATTCTTATTGTATTCGAAGCTGTATAATTCAATTCTAACCTTGTTTACGAAAAACTAAGAAAATTGTTTCTTTCTCTTGTAGATTTCAGAAAAGACTAGAAAATAAATAAAAACGAAATCCGAGATAGACTTATCTGTAACAGCCGAAAAAGATTCTCTCAAATTTATCTCGATTTAAAACTTGAAACGGTTCGGGTTCAAGATAAACAATTAAGAAAACTATTTTCAAGCAAATTTGGAAAAATACTTAAAGTAGGTAAAATTAGAAACAGAATCCTGAAGTTTTTTAATAAAATTGGATTAAAACTCTTTTACTTCAATAATGAGAATAGTTTGTTCTGTCAAGTTTTTGTTTTGAAAAGCTTGGTCGTTAGTTAGATAAAATCAAAGTCTTGAATTTCAAATAAATTGGAGACTGAATAATACTTTAATTATTTTAAATTAGTTTATTACTAAAATAACTAATTCAGATAAATAACTCAGAAGATAACAAAACCTTTTGTACTGGGCTCGTTCAATTGAAACGTATCTTTTATCCAGAAAATAAATTATCGGTAAACGTATCTGCAAAATTACTACCTACTATATTTAAGGGACATATTTCATTGTTTCCCCAACTGATGCATATCATGTTTTAAAAAATTTTGTAGGTGTAGGTCAAAGAATTCTTTAACACTTTAACGCCATTTTGTATTTGTTCGTCCATATGAAAACGATAAGTTTTAACGCCATTTTCAGTGGCCCAAAGATGTAAAAATCGTAGAGCGATAAATTTACACTATAGAGGGAATACTCCAATATCCTCTATTTAATTCTTTGTAGATTTTTCACGTCTTCGACCACATAAAGCAGAGCATTGTCATGTATAAGAATGACAAGTTTTTAGGGCGTTTTTGGACGGAATGTTAACAACAAACGCCATTTTGAAGTCACTATCCGCTGTGAGCTCGTAAGTAGAGGAGATATTTAAAAGTTCGTGAGCGCCAGTAGTGACAAATCGGTGAACTTCGGTTGGAAATTGAACAAATTTCAAAGTGATTAATTTAAAACATTGGTAATTAATTAATTAATTGAAATTAAAAGCATTAATAGGAAAAAATATTAAATGGCCACAGCCGCGGCATATATTTTTACCTTAGATAAACTTACGTTTTAAATACTGAAATCTGGTTTTTCAACATTTTATAATAAAATAGTCTATTAATCTAAGCGTCATCTACACGATAATTGTGAAATTATCGGAAGTAGGAAAAAAGGAAACTGACAGTCGCAGTCAAAATGATCATCAATATCTTAAAAAAATACACTCCTGGTCAAAAAAATCCGGACACCTAAAAAATGGGTCATTTTTAATGTCTCGAATTTCCTAAACGTATTGTCCGATTCAAGTGATTTTCTAAAAATATTATAGCCTTATTCTTCAACAATGTTGCTGTAATAATATTGTTGCTAGACAGGTAAGTTGTCATTGTATACCGGGTGTACCAATCAAACTGTGTTTTTCTCTTAAAGTGCACCACACCCTGTGGAATATTCTAGGATTTATAAAATACTGAAATTAAAACTGAACTATAGCCTCAGGTTTTCTTAACGTTCTACTTTTTACTCATTCGCTTATGTTGGATATGGAGTGTTGAAATTTATCTTACAAACTGACGATTTATGTATTACTCTAAAACCGGTTTAGATATGCAAATGAAATTTGGTCGGTTTTAAGAGTGAGTTATTTCGCATTTTTGACATAAAACGTAGAATTCTATATTCATCATTGGGGCGCATACAGGTCGCCACTTAAATATGTCAAATTAAAAATCATTTTTTAATTCCTCGTTTAAGTTAATACTAAAAAATCTTTCAATCTTTTTGTTCGTATGAGGCGCTGCTTTTTTGCAAAAAAATAAAACATCTTAACGTTTACAAAGTACATATTTGAAATGAAATAAGTTTCTATGCATATGGAAACTACCTCGAATACTTTGTAATCATTAAGAAGTTTTATTTTTTTTGCATAAAAACGGCACTCATATGAAAAAAATTACAAGAAAAATGTTTTGTTGTTAACTCAACGAGAGATTCAGAAATGACTTGTAATTTGAAATATCTCAGTGGCTTAGTAATTTTTTCTTACAAAAAATTAAGATTGATTTAAGATTGATTTAATTAAGATGACCCGTTTGGGTGATATTACCCGTATGCTGAATATCAAATATCAATGGTGAATATCAAATTCTTAATTGTATGTCAAAAAATACGCAACAACTACCTCTTAAAACCCACCAAATTTCATTTGCATATCTCAACCGGTTTTAGAGTAATACATAAATCGTCAGTTTGCAAGAAAAAAATGTTGACACCCCGTCTCTCTGAAACGAATAATTTGCGAACATATGTTTATAAAGCAAACTGCCATTATATTTTCATGCAGAAAAAGTTTGTCATATTTATTTAAAAAATACCCTGTATTGATAAAAACATGGATAGTTGTTAAAGTACCTAACTTTTTTATTATCCAACATAAGCGAGTAGATCAAAAAACAGAATGAAAAGAAAAACTGAGGCTATAGTTGTAGTAGCGATTATCATTGAGGTTGGATGTTGATAGAATAATAAGCCAACTGATCAATAAAGTTCATAATTCTCTTTGCTTGCTTTTATTTCCATGCGAAGTCAATTTCTCTAATTACATTTTTCCATAAGTTTCTATTTTGTGTCATACCAATATTAATCTCCTTTACCAATATTTCCTGCGTAAGCGTATTTGGTACTTACCTATACCAATAAAAAAATATTCTCGACATTATAGGATTATATTAGTTATAGGAATTATAGCAAATTTAATCAAGAAAAATTTTAACATGATTTAAAAAATTTTCCTTGGTTTTTATTTTTGCAGTCTACAGATATCAATGCAAAAATTGAACTTTTAAATACTTTTTTTCTGCAGTGCATTGACTACCATGCCCCAATAAAAACAGCACGAATAACAAAAAATAAATCACCGTGGTTAACTGAAGGAATTAAAGATTTAACGAAATGGAGGGATCGCGCTTACAGATTATACAAAGCATTTAAAATAGCAACCACAGATCAAATAGCAAAACCGATATCGGAGATAAATCTAATTCTAGCGGAATTGATCAAATTAATATTAATTTAATAAAAAAATTTTACCCCTTTATACTACCGTATATAACTCACTTATTCAATATAATATGTATTGAATGCAATTATTTTCCTTCTAGCTGGAAATGTGGCCTAGTAAAACCGTTGCCTAAAATTCAAAATCCTATGGAGTATTCTGATCTACGTCCTATAACAACGATGCTACCAGTGCTTTCGAAAAATTTTGAAAACATTCTATATGAACAAATATTTACTTACTTTGTAAACAACTCAGTTATAAATCAGAAACAGTCAGGCTTTCGTCCCTCCCACAGTACTATATCAGCATTAGCTCAGGTTACAGACGACATTTTTCGAAATTGGGATGAAGGTGAAATTGTTGCAATGGATTTTTCCAAAGCATTTGACAAAATAAATATGTCATAAATTATTGCTTTTGTCCAAATTTAAGTTTTATGAGTTTGATGAAACTGCACTATTGCTAATAAAATCTTAACTTTGTGACCGTCGTCAAATAGTTAAAAATAATTAATGTTGTTCAAATTCTTGTTTCGTTCCTACCGGAGTGCCTCAGGGATCTATATTGGGACCTTTATTCTTTTTAATATACACTACTGACATTTGAAGCCAGATTTCGACAGACTTTCATGCATACGCTGATGATATCAGGCTTTATATTCCACTTTCAAAAAATAACATGCGCGAATGTGTTCAAAACTTGCAGTTGTGTGTAGAAGAAGTTTATATGTCGGTTAAACACAACTTAACTTTAAATCAAAAAAAAATGTGTAACTCTGTATTCTTTGGAACGGTCAGCATTAAACAACGTTACGTTTTCTATTAATAATGAAAAACTAGAAATTAAATTGGAAGCAAACTATCTTGAACTTAATTTGGACTCTAAAATGACTTTTCAACCACAAGTAAATCAAGTTATAATGAAATGCTTTTCAAACTTAAAACTGCTTTAATCCAATAGAAAAATGTTAAACTTTAAAATGAGAAAAAACACTCTGTGAATCCTTAGTGTTATCGCATCTTTCTTATTGTAATTTTATCCTTGTCTAACAGTTAATAATGTCAAACTATTACTGAAAATACAAAATTTTTGCTGCAGATTGGTGCATGGTATTCGAAAATATGATAGAATATCCCATAAAATAAAAGAACTTAATTGGCTTAATATTACTAACCAATAGAAGCTGCAAAATTTGGTGTTTACTTTAAAAGTAATCCAGACAAGTAAACCAAGATACATAAAAGATAAAATTATAGAGAACAGCTTCATACATTTCCACGCACCATCCGCTTTCCTGAAACACTTGCCCTTCCTCGGTTTAGAACATCCATGTTCAAAAAATCTTTCACCTATACAACAATTAATGCCTATTACAATTAATTGTCTACCACAAAAATTTAAAAATAGGTATTAAAAACTCCAAAAAGTATAAAACCGAAGTGAAAATTTTCTTAATAAACTCACAATAATTACGTTTAATAAAACAATCTGCTGCATCCATTCAGTAATCTGTAATTTTAGTCCATATAATAAGTTGCTGTCCTTTGTTCTTTCCTTCTCTCTTGCCCATATTTTTTATTTTTTTTGCCAGTAATTTTCTTTTCTTTTCTTCTTTATGCCTCTTTTTTTTGCTCAAATTTTTTATAAAAAGGTTTTTTTTTCTTATTTGTCTAAATTTATTCTATATATTTTTATATTTTAGTGCCATTTAATTGAATCACTTGTGTAATTTAATTCAGCATCAAATTAGTGAGTTAATTGTAAGAATAGTCTAGGCTAAACTTCGCTCATTATTTTGTATGTATTATTGTGGATCAATCTATCAATCAAAGATAGAATAAAAATTTTATTTTTTTATATAACGCGGGCACATAAATTTGATACATAAATTGTATATTAATTTGTAAATATTTATTAGAACTTAGCTTTCAACGCAAAATGGTTTCTCCTTAATTAATTTTTCCAAGAAGAATTAAAAACATTTTTGTAAATAAAAAGTGAAGTGAAAGTTATTTATGGTTATAATTTTAAACCGATTGTTTATTACGGAAAAGGTAAAACCACAGGTAGATGTAATTATTAGTTTTTAGAAAAATAGAGGTAAAAAGAATTGGAATTTTAAATATGTTTTTTGAATGACAGGAATATTTAGATAATTCTCGAAAAGTCATTAGTTTTGAGTAGAAGTATTGTTTGAAAGAATGACTGGGTTTTTCGATTGAAACAGGGAGGTGGAGAGAGAAATGTTTCTGATTGGCTTGGAAATTTGGAATGGGGAAAGTTTTATTTGAATGTTGAGATAGTTTTGGAAAGAGGAATTCATTGTGTTACCGGTATCCGAAAGGGGCAGTCAAAAGTTTTCGTGGGTAGTTTAGCAGCAAGTACTAGTGTTTTGTTTTGATAGTGGGAGTAGCCGAAAAGTGGTACGAGAGACAAATCAAATCGAGAAGAAATACCTCTTTGATTATGTACAGTCCAAGAGAGTAAGTTACAAGAATTATCATTATAAAAATTATTTGTGACACCAAGAAAAAAAGATACTTGGGTCTCAGGAGATTATTGTTGAGAGAAAGAAAGGAGAGAGTTTTGGAGTTTATTGAACGAGTACTGGCAAAAAAGAGGCCTGGCTTGTGTTTTGGAGAAATAGTTGCTGGTATCCTGCTGGATTGTTTGCTGAGAACGGAGAGGGCTTTGATTGGTAGCCTAACATAATCAACAAGGAGGAGCTGTTTGGGTCAAGAGGAGACATCATTGTGTGTGAATCAAAAAGGTCGGTAAATAACCTATGTGATATTTTTTTAATCAGAAGTTGAATTTTTTACGTAAAATCATATGCATTTTAAGATTCCAACATTTCAAAAATTTAATAGGAAGTATAAGTAATTTGCGAATACCAAATTTGTTTGTTTAGCTTGTTTTGTTAATAGTATCAAGAACAAAGCGATAAATATTTGTTTGAATTAGATTAATTTATATGGTAAAAGTTTCTTTTGGACAGTTATACCCACAGGATTTAATTAATAAATTTACAGACCATTGCTTTTGATAATAAAGGTATTTGTATGTGTTTATTTAGGATTTTCTATTTATTTCCTTTTCCTATTTTATCCCGATAAGGATCAACTAAGAGATACTGAAACCACGAGAGAAGATAAGTATAACATAAGATAATTTAGAAATTTTTTTATATTATAAAAAGGCACCCTGAGATTCTTTCTTGATTTTTATGTATGATTTGCGTTAATTAAATAATTGATCAAGTAAATAATAATTAATATAAAAGTAATAGAAAGCAGATCATAACAGTATATTATTTTTGTTTATAATAAAGACCTTTATTATTATTATTAATATTATTATTTAACGCTTAAGGCCACGCCTAGGGTGGCCAGGGTGGTTATTCTACTCATTCATCTAAGCATTCCAATTTCCACCAAATGCATTCGTTGTTTCTCTTTTTGAAGTTATACTTCTTTACGCGCGATATGAGGGTGAATTTTAATAGGATTAAAACCTTTGATCTCGGCGCAGTCGCATTACAACTTTGTTCTGATTGGATGTTCAAATGACATGACAAAAATTATCCAATATAGCAGCTGTGGCACAGCTGTGGGACTGTGGTTTGGTTATGTATGGTTGTTGCGTTTTAAAATTTGTAGGAAGAGAAACAACAAACAAAAAGTTAGTTAATGGTTATACTGCCTTTTTAAATAGTTTTCATATTATATTTTTGGACTTATTAACATAGAAGTGATGATTGTTGCATGCCAATGTGAAAGCCCATCAAACTGTGACTAGTATGAGTGCCGCAAAATTACTGATAAAAAACTTATTAGCTCGAAGGCGTAGAGAACTGTGGATAACAGCAATCAACCGGGACGATCTACGATCTCGCTTATTCAAAGCTAAAGAATCTTACACTGGTAAGTGTTTTAAAAATGGTTGATCAAATTTTGTTATGATATTTGAACATAGCCACTTTGCACGATGCAAGTGATTTCGAAATTTATTAGTCGTTATACGGGCTCTGATTGGGTGTAAAAATGATCTGTCAATAATAAATAATTGTTCAATATGAAGGTAAACAAATGTATAATATATTAGTTTTATTGTTGTGAGGACAGAAACAAAAAAGTTTATAATTGTAGTGATTTTTAAATAGTTTTTAAAGCAACAGGTACGTAATAATTGTAAATGTATCATAGGTACCTACCTATTTGAACCTACCAAAATACATACATAGTATGTAATACTTTTATTTACATAATTTGATTACCATCAAAATTTCTATCAATATTCACCTAATATATTGTTTTCTTACTCTATGTTTTGTTGTATTTTTTCAATTCAAAATAATTTCAATTCAAAATCAAAATAATTTGATTTACATAATTCAAAAATGTCAAAAGTTTAATCCGTTTAGTTAGTCGATCTTCGCACATAATGACACACTGTCTCCGTGGCGAAGCGTTTAATGCGAGTGAACCCCAATACAACGCCAATACCAGCCGCGCTGGTAAGTTGGTTCGAATCCCAATAGAAACTTTTATTTTTTTATTTTTTTTATACATTTTATGATTGTAAGTATATTTATTATATAATTTTATTTTCAGAAAATACGTATTTAGTTAACAAATTTTCCGACAATTAATGTTCAGAAATCATTTGTGGCATTTTTAATGTGTTTCCGTGTGTTTTATTTTTTTATTATTTTAATTTTTGGCACTGTTTAAATAAAAATGTTTGAGAAGTAGTAAGTATAAATTAGTTTAATATTTAAATAAAATATAAATAAAAAGTATATTAATTTCGTTTATAATCATATAATCATATAATAGAAGTATAACTTCTTACGTGCGTACAAAGTACACACACATTCTTTTTTTCACTAACATTCAGTTTCGTATATCATAGCTGGTGTTATAGAAGTTCACTGGGATTTTTCAGTCACACCACTCACTTCGTTCTACTTTGTCCTTCCAATCCTAATTCTACTACCTAATTTATTTGTAATACAAACTCTAGGTACTTAAGCTTATGTATTACTTCCAACAATCATTTTACTTTCCAAAGATACCATTTTATTTGTAATAAGTCCTAAGTGATAGAGCATTTTTGTCATATTTTTCAATCTAGCATAGATTTTTAATCTAGCTAAAGCATTTTTGTCATATTTTGATCTTTTCATTAGCACGTTTTTTATAACATTATTCAATTATGTTTTGAAATTACACGTGGGTTGAAGCAGGGATGCGTATTGTCGACAATAATTATTTTTAATGCCTACTCGAAAGTGATCCTAAAAAGATCCTCTTAAGGATGAAACAGCTGGAATAAAGGTAAATGAAGTTCCTATTAACAACATTAGATATGCGGCTGACACTGTAATCTTAGCCGAAAATATTGAAGACCCTCAGAGACTGGTGAAAAGGATATCGGTGTATAGCCAAGAATACACTCTAACAATGAACATCAAGAAGACAAAATTTATGAGAATATCTAAAACTCAAAAAAAATAACGAGAATCTTCTCATAAACAGAGCCATTGTGGAACGAGTAGACCAATGTGCATATTTTGAAAAAATGATCCACAACTCCACAAGTGATTACTTCCAGGAAATTAAAATTAGAATAGAAAAGGCAAGAGCAAATTTGAACAAAATGAAAAGAGTTCTCTGTAGAAGTGATTTGAAGTTGGAGCTAAGGGTTAAGTTGGATACGTGCTACGTTTTCTCTACTCTGTTTTACGGAATGGAAGCTTGGACCTTGAACGCGGCATCAATGAAAAAACTGGAATCATTCGAGATGTGGGTATATAGAAGAATTCTGAAAATATCATGCACAGAACACGTTACAAACAAAGAGGTTATGAGAACGATGAATAAATAAATGGAAGTCCTTAATGCAATCAAGACAAAATAATTGGAAGATCTCGGACATATCACACAGTGAAGAGAGATACAACAATATCAAATGAAATTTTCAGAGCAGCCGTCTCTAAAACCCGAATAGCTATGATGATTGCCGACATCCGTTACGGAGATGCCACCCAAGAACATTTTTTTATTGTTGTTTACTCATGCATTGTAAGCAAATAAATAATTTATAATCTCTCTGATCTGTATAGGTCGTGAACCTCAACTTTTAAACGATCTATAATGATAATAGTAATAATCTTCGGAGTATTTTATATAAATCTGAAAAAATAATCATTTTGTTGTATGTATTTATCATCTCTTTTTTCTTCCGTATATATATATATATATATATATATATATATATATATATATATATATATATATATATATATGCTATCCGGTTTTTTTGCGTAAAAACAACTTTATCATGTAAAGTAGCTGAATGATTTAAGTTGGGACATATTAAACGTTTCCGTTTTTTTTTTATTTGGAAATAGTTTTCGGTCTGCTTGGTCCAAAATTAATCACAGTGTCTGACGTGATGTGCGTGAAGTTATTTCTTTGGAATGTTTCGTGAGAGAAAAAGTTATATAACATAAAATATATCACATTTTTATTTCCTTCATTGTGACTGGAATAAAATATAGTACGGGGTACTTTTGATATTAGTCCAAGTCAACAAGCTTAAAATGGGACAATTTGAGAATTGATAGATTTGCTTGAAAATTTGAGAATAAGTAGAGGATAGTCCAAGGATCAAAATCTATATGATGCCGAAAGGCGCTTTTACCATGGGGGTAGTTGCCACCCATCTCGGGGGTGGAAATTTTTTATTATATTTTGACCGCAAAGTTGGTAAAAACATTCATTCTAAGCAGAAAACGTTTTCTACATTTTTTTGGTCAAATTAATAGTTTTCGATTTATTCGCTATCGAAAGTGTTAGTTTTATATCGAAAAAATCAATGTTTTTAATTAGTTTTCTGCTAATAACTCCAAAAGATTTTATTTTATCAAAACAACTTTACTTAACAAAAATGTTGAAAAAATAAACAAAACCGTTTTTTTTTTAGTTTTCTTTAAGACCAATAGTAATCGAGCTATACTTTATTATATGTTAGCTCTTCCTCGTCAAATGCTAAATATTGTAGTTTCAAAGTCAAAAGACGGGAAAACGATGTATTTTCGAGGATAACTTGTTCAAACTAATTTAAATTATTTAAAATTATCTACCTCCAGAAATAAAAAAAGTCTCTAGCTCAAAAATTAAGTGACTTTAATGAAAAGAATGTCAGTTCCTACATTTTTCAGCGAAAAAGTCATCGGAAGCAACCCTCTAATCACCACCCTAATTAAAAATAGTCATTGACCTTATTTGTTCTTCTTTATTTGTGTATTTTTAATAGGTTCTAAACGTTTGGCCCGTTTAGGATGATTAGTTTTTAAAAAAGTGGAGTTAAAAGCGAATAACGAATTTTTGTAGTTTGAGAAAAAATGCCATTTCCTTCAGAATATAAAAATTAGCATCAGAGATATGAAACAATGTTTAAATATGGAATTTTAGGTTATTTAATTCGCAAGAACCTGGTTTGCGAAAATTTTTCCTACGGCAGAAATTGAGTGAGCTATTGACAATTAAAACTTGTAATAACATGCAAATACCACCTTTACCAACCCTTTCAAAGTCACCTCTTTTTGCAACTGAGAATTTTAAGAAGATTTAATATTCACAGGCTTATAGATCTTTTAATAACCTACAGGACTGTCAAACTAACGTCAGAACGTGTATGTATCGATCTGTAAATTGGTGCCGTAATTTGTAATTATTACTGTAAATACTAGTTATTAAAACTATTTTTCGCTCAAACAGTGACTAATAACAATTGTGTTAAGTGTTGATTATCAAGAACAAGCTGTAGCTTCAGTCAGTAAGACCTTTTTTACGTAATAATCTTCCAACTTAAACACTTTCAGTTTGAAACTGTCAATAGTTTTCCACGGTTGCTCTCTGGCCCCAAACGGTTAGGCAACCAGTATTGCAGTGATGTATTCCAAGTTGTCGCTTATTTCCAGACAACCAAAGCGTTAATATAAACAAATTCGAGTTACTTTTGACTACATGAGTAACAATTTAAATCAATGTTACCCCACTGTTAGCAACACCATGTCTATACCAAATTCTTCAAGTAATCTTACTAGTTCATATGCAACCGCTACAATGACTAAAGCACGTCCTAGGTATCCGAAGAAGACCGAAGCTATTTTAATTCATGCAGAACCAAATTTAGTACCACTAGACTATGTCAAGGCCACAGATAATATTGTTAATCCGAAAAACATCTGCTTCGTCTCAAGAATTTCCAATAATAGAATCTGTATCTACCTAACAAATTCTGAACTTGTTGATCAAATTATTACTGAACATCCTACAATTAAAATAAATACAGTTGAACTACCAGTACGGAGATTAGTAACCCCAGCTAAAAGGCTTATAATCTTCAACGCTTGTCCATCAATTCCACACGACATCATAGAGAAACATCTCAAGGATCTTGGTCTACAACTCGCGTCACCAGTGTCATATTTAAAAGCTGGAATCCCCGGTGATGTATTTACCCATATTATGAGTTTCAGAAGACAAGTATATGTCACTCCATCCACAGAAAACTTTGAGCTCCAAACTTCAATAATAATCCCTTTTGACAACAACTCTCACAGAATATTCCTCTCTACGGATAAAATGGTATGTTTTCTATGCAAACAACAAAATCACACAGCAAATAATTGTCAAAATCCTCCTAGAAATCCCTCCCTAAATGAACAATCGTTTCCTACTGAACCCATCCCCACTTCCCAAATATCAAATAATGACACACTATCAAACCCAACAAATAATATAGATCTTAGTCAACAAATAAATACAGTCGATGTTCCCATTACTTCCATAACCTCAAATAATGATTTTATTCCCCCATCCACCAGTCAGAAACGAAGTCGTTCGGACATCAGTGATATAAGCTCTTTAGAAACACAAACTTCTAAAAATACACCCACTAAAATCAATGAAATGCCCTCACCAGATGTAATTGTTCCCACTAAGCATAAAGCCAAAAGATCTCAGAAAGACTCTCCCGATAAGTCTAAATTAACTAATTCCACAATTCACACTATCCAAAATTTTTTCAAGAAAATCCAGACTCATTTTCCCTTCTTGTTGAAAATTTTCTGGCCTTCCTAGAAAATACATTCGGCAGTGATAACCCATTGCACGAAGCACAGGAGTTCACTCAAAATGTCCAGGCACTCCTTGACGATATGAGAAAAATATACCCCACACTTGAAGACAGAACAGCGAAAAATAGATTCACAAGAGTCTCTAAGAAAATTAAAAAACAGTTAAATATAGACAACACAGAAACGGAAAGTACAGCATCTCAATCAACCAATAATGATAACGATTATCTCTCAGACTCTTCCTTAACTACCTAAAGCCATTATTTTCACGCTAGTTCAGTGGAATTGCGATGGGTTTTACCCTCGCTTAGAACGCATACAACAGTTAATCAACAATACAGAAGCCGATATCATTTGCTTTCAAGAAACTAATTTTAAACACTCTCATAAACGAGAGCTTAAAAACTTTGAAGGTTACCATTTTCTTCGAACAACATTTACTAGAGCAAGTGGAGGAACCTCTATTTTCGTGTCTAACGATTAATTTTCTTTACATCATATCCTAACCACTAATTTGGAGGCTATAGCAGTAACCATCTGGTGTCCAGATAAAATAACTATATGCAGTATTTATATTCCACCTAACTATAACCTCTCTGAAACCGAGTTAGATGATTTAGTCCACCAACTACCTAGCCCATTTATACTAGTCGGAGACTTTAACGCCCATAATACTATGTGGGGCTCCAAGAAAACTTTCGGAAGAGGAAAAATCATAGAAACCGTATTGAGTTGCAATAATGCTTGTTTGATGAACAGTGGAGCTAACACATATTTTAATATCGCATCAGGAAGTTACTCCTCTATTGACTTAAGTATATGTGATCTCAAGTTAGCTGATTCACTCTCATGGTATACGTTAGACAGCCTATACGATAGTAATCATTTCCCGATAGTCATAACAAATAGTCATAAAAAATATTGCCCCGTCACTAAGTGGAATATTGCTAAAGCAGACTGGAATCATTTCAAAAGTAGTGCCGAAAACTTACTATCCTTAGTACAAGGGTCTGAAGATATAGACGAGAAAATAACTCTTTTTAATAATTGCATTATCATGTAGATGAAATAGAGAATGTGGAAAAATCCCCTTACGAACAATTCACACATCCACCATTTCGGGCTGGGAAAAATTTTTTGAATAGAATCAAAGATCTAAACACCAGTTCTTAGAAATGTGTTTCGCCCTCTTCAACCTCTCTGGGCTCATCGGTAAAGATAAGAGGTTGAATATCTTTAGACACATTCCAATCAAAAAACAACATTCGAGACCTAGACATAGAAGGTTAATCTACGGCAAATCCGACAATGACAGTCTCAAGTTTTAATTGCCTAATTACTTAAAGTAAGTAAAATATATGTTTAAAAACATAAGATGTAGATCTTTGAAACACACTCAGTGAACAAAAGATCCAAGGTTATTGGTTTAACGACCACTCGTACGAAATCAAATAGATGAAATAGAGAATGTGGAAAAATCCCCTTACGAACAATTCACACATCCACCATTTCGGGCTGGGAAAAATTTTTTGAATAGAATCAAAGATCTAAACACCAGTTCTTAGAAATGTGTTTCGCCCTCTTCAACCTCTCTGGGCTCATCGGTAAAGATAAGAGGTTGAATATCTTTAGGCACATTCCAATCAAAAAACAACATTTGAGACCTAGACATAGAAGGTGCGTAAATCTACGGCAAATCCGACAATGACAGTCTCAAGTTTTAATTCCCTAATTACTTAAAGTAAGTAAAATATATGTTTAAAAACATAAGATGTAGATCTTTGAAACACACTCAGTGAACAAAAGATCCAAGGTTATTGGTTTAACGACCACTCGTACGAAATCAAATAGATTGGTGTTTAGATCTTTGATTCTATTCAAAAAATTTTTCCCAGCCCGAAATGGTGGATGTGTGAATTGTTCGTAAGGGGATTTTTCCACATTCTCTATTTCATCTATTTGATTTCGTACGAGTGGTCGTTAAACCAATAACCTTGGATCTTTTGTTCACTGAGTGTGTTTCAAAGATCTACATCTTATGTTTTTAAACATATATTTTACTTACTTTAAGTAATTAGGGAATTAAAACTTGAGACTGTCATTGTCGGATTTGCCGTAGATTTACGCACCTTCTATGTCTAGGTCTCGAATGTTGTTTTTTGATTGGAATGTGTCTAAAGATATTCAACCTCTTATCTTTACCGATGAGCCCAGAGAGGTTGAAGAGGGCGAAACACATTTCTAAGAACTGGTGTTTAGATCTTTGATTCTATTCAAAAAATTTTTCCCAGCCCGAAATGGTGGATGTGTGAATTGTTCGTAAGGGGATTTTTCCACATTCTCTATTTCATCTATTTGGTTTCGTACGAGTGGTCGTTAAACCAATAACCTTGGATCTTTTGTTCACTGAGTGTGTTTCAAAGATCTACATCTTATGTTTTTAAACATATATTTTACTTACTTTAAGTAATTAGGGAATTAAAACTTGAGACTGTCATTGTCGGATTTGCCGTAGATTTACGCACCTTCTATGTCTAGGTCTCGAATGTTGTTTTTTGATTGGAATGTGTCTAAAGATATTCAACCTCTTATCTTTACCGATGAGCCCAGAGAGGTTGAAGAGGGCGAAACACATTTCTAAGAACTGGTGTTTAGATCTTTGATTCTATTCAAAAAATTTTTCCACCCCGAAATGGTGGATGTGTGAATTGTTCGTAAGGGGATTTTTCCACATTCTCTATTTCATCTATTTGATTTCGTACGAGTGGTCGTTAAACCAATAACCTTGGATCTTTTGATCACTGAGTGTGTTTCAAAGATCTACATCTTATGTTTTTATGCATTATCATGGCTGCAGAAACTCATGTTCAGAAAATAACAATATGCCCCTCTAAAAAGGCTGTACCATGGTGGAATCCAGAATGCGAACAAATAGTGCAAGAATGTAAATCTGCTCTTAACAGATATCGAAGAAAGAGAAGTCAAGAAAGCCTGATTTGCTTCAAAAGACTAAAAGCTAAAGCTAAATATGTTGTTAAAAAAAGTAAAAAAGATTCCTGGCAAAATTTTGTTTCCACTCTTACCAGTGATACTTCTCCAACACAAGTGTGGACAAAAATAAGACAAATGAAAGGACAGAAATCTTCACCAAAAATCCCAGCAATTATACGGGAAGGAAAAGTAATTACAGATAACCAAACAATTTCGCATATTATGGCTGAAAATTTCGCACTGAAATTTAGATATGAACTCGAGCATGACCAAAGTTTAAATGAGCAAAATCCGTTAACTTCTCACACTATTCAAATTAGTAGACATGATATAGCCGCTATCAACCTTCCTTTTACACTAGAAGAATTAACAGTAGCTCTAGCGTCTTGTAAAAACTCCACTGCCGGGCCAGATAATATTCCATACATATTTTTAAAAAATTTATCTAATTCCAGCCTTGCAAAACTTCTAAATCTGTACAATAGAATATGGCTTACTAAGAAATTTCCTCGCATATGGCGCGAATCAATCATCATACCAATAAAAAAACCTGATCAACCTTCCAATCTGCCAAAATCATATAGGCCAATTTCACTAACCTGCTCGTCATGCAAACTTCTCGAGAAAATGATAAACTCAAGATTAACCTGGCTTCTAGAAAAATATGCTATAATTAACGAAGCCCAATCTGGTTTCAGACGCCACCGTTCTACACTTGATAATTTAGTGTTACTGTAAACACAAATAGCTACCGCCTTTTCGAATAAACAAGATGTTGTCGCTAGTGCTTTTGATATAGAAGGAGCCTTCGATAGCATTTGACGACCAGCCATTCTTCAAAAGCTTCTTCAATACAATATTACAGGCAATATTTTTTTCTTCATACAAAACTTTTTTAAAAAAAGGACTTTCAAGGTAAAAGTAAACGGTGAAATATCTGCAACATACCCGCAAAATAATGGAGTCCCACAAGGTTCCGTACTCAGTACAACCTGTAAAGTACACAAGGTTCCGTACTCAGTACAACCTTGTTTATTTTCGCAATAAATGACATATGTTCGAGTGTTTGTCTACCAGTCAAATATGTAATGTATGCGGATGATCTTATTCTATATTGTCAAGGAAAAAATACAACCGCCACATGTAAAGTACTGCAAACCGCCGTAAATCAACTTAACGAATGGGCTAAAAACACAGGATTAATACTATCACCTTCCAAATCAAAATTAATTCGATTTAGCAGAAGACCTTGTAACCAAAATCCTATTGTATATCTCAACGAAATTCCATTGCAAACTGTAACACACTACAAAATACTTGGTTTAACTTTTGATAGTAGACTAACTTGGAAAGAGCATATTAACAAACTAAAAGGAAATGCAATAAAGAGGCTTAATATAATCAAGGCACTGTCACAGTATACTTGGGGTGCAGACGAAAGCATTTTACTTAATATCTATAGAGCCTTAATTCGCTCTAAACTGGACTACGGTAGTTTCATTTACATGTCTGCGTCAAAGTCTGACTTAAAGTTACTCAACTCTGTGCATAATACTTCCATTCGTCTCTGTTTAGGCGCCTTCAAATCTAGTCCTGTAGAGAGCCTTTATTGCGAGGCTAATGAGCCACCCCTCTGGATTCGACGAGAGTATCTCTTACAATCTTACTTTGCTACAGTATCTGCAAATCCATCTAACCCCGTCTATCGTCTAATAAATTCAAAGCCCCTCTCGGATTTACCGAGAACGATCCAATCAATTATTGAAATCCAGAAATCAACCTTAAGAAATGCCATCGATCTTACCAAAACACTTCCATATCCAATTCCAACTACCCCTCCTTGGAGCACATCAATCCTACATTTAAATACTTCTTTGTTGGCCTATAACAAACACGAAACTCCGAGCATTTTAATAAGACAATACTTTGAAGAAATCATAGAAAAGAACCAATTCCAAAAAATTTTATACACAGATGCTTCCAAAAGTGAAATAGGAACTGGATGTGCTGTTACCACAGTTGATAAGACAATAAAATCATTTTTATTACCAGATGTATGCAGCGTATATACTGGTGAATTATACGCGATATTAGAAGCTTTTAAATCCTTAGAAATCGATAGTAAAAACCAAGCAATATGCACAGATTCCTTATCATCACTCTTCTCCATAAAAAGTTTATATGTTCAACATCCTTTAGTTCATGAAATCCATAACATATATAGTACACTTGCCTCTCAAGGCGTAATTGTTACTATCATCCGGGTACCATCCCATATCGGCATCCCCGGTAATGAAAAAGCAGATCACGTCGCCAAAGTAGCCTCTACCCTAAATGGTCAGCACTCAAAAGTACATTTTCAAATCTGTAGTGACTTGAAGCGGATGTTTAAGCAGCAACAACATATATCTTGGCAAATCCACTGGAACACAATCAAAAACACATTACACGAGATCCGGCAGGCTGTCAATATATTTGAACTCCCAGCTATGACTAGAAAAGAAAAAGCAGTCATTCGAAGGTTGAGAATTGGACATACCCGATACACACACGAATACTTAATGAAATCTGAACCGAAGCCTAATTGTCAAATTTGCTGTAGTGTTTTGAGCGTGAAACAGATCCTTATTGAGTGTCCTCAGTATGTAACTCAAAGAAATCGACATAAACTTAAGCCAAATATTAAAGATATTTTAAACTCGTCCGATCAACTTCATAACCTAATTAGTTTCTTGAAAGACATTCGATTATTTAACACAATATGATCTTTTGTCTTTATAATCTCTACCTATTATTCAAAATTTAGTGATTAATAATTAATCACTATAATCCATAATTAATAATTATTGTAATAATTAGTTGTAAGTCTCTATAGTATCTAATAATTGTACTCCCAATATTTCTGTCATAATTTTTACCTAAAGTTATTTAAGATTTAGAAATTAACTGTTATAATAATTAATTTTAAGTCCTCATTGTAATTAACTATTGTATAACCAATACTGTTTGTGTCAATGGCCATTGCAGCCGAGACACATAAATTTAAATAAAAAAAAATAACCTACAAAATTCTTTTTTATCAAACTTTTTAAGTTAAAAAATAAAAAGGTTACGGTTAAAAAATCAATATATTTTTCTGAAAAAAAAAAGAGAAATTCAATTGGAACCATAATAATGTAAGTTAGCGGTGTTTTTAATCATTGGCCTTATTCATTCTTCTTTATTTATGTATTATTAATAGATTCTAGAAGTTTTACTTGCTTAGAATAATCAGTTTTTAAAAATCTGGAGTTAAAAGTGAATAACGAATTTTTGTAGTTTGGTAAAAAATGCCATTTTCTTCAGAATACAAAAGATTAGCATCAGAGATACGAAAAAATGTTTCAATATGAAATTGTAGGTTATCTGAATCCCAACAACTTGGTTTGAAAAAATTTATTCTGCGGTAAAAATTGAGTGATTTGTAAATGAGTATATCGAAAAACATTGATTTTTTCGATATAAAACTAACACTTTCCATATCGAATAAATCGACACCTAATAATTTTATCAAAAAAAAGGTATAGGTATAAAGGTATACATTTTTTGCTAAGAATAAATGTTTCATCAACTTTTACGTTCAAAATATACTAAAAAATTGACGCCCTCCCCCCCGAGATAAAAGCGCCTTTCGGCATCATATAGATTTTGGTCCTTCGACTATCCACTACTTTATCTCAAATGTTCAAGCAAATCGATCCATTCTGTAAAAAATGCGTGGTGAGATGCTTCGGTTCCTGGACTATATATGTTGGTTTGTAGATTTATATTCGTTTTTTCCTGTAGTTCAAGGATTAAACAAAGAAAAAATAAAAATTTCTTAATACTATTTTGTACAAGTCTTTAAGTTTTATTTAAATGTTTCTGCCAACCAATTACCTACCTTCTTTTTCCCCAATTCATCCACCCTGCTTTAACCTTACTATACACATCGTCACCTATTAACCTGTAGTGTCAATAATATATTTTTTAAATTCATACTTTGCAAAATTATTCATCATCATGGTATCTACACTCCAAGTGGAGTGATTGCCGCTCTCTTTGGGCTCTTACGATTCATTTGTCGCGGGGAATCAGTCCGCATTGACATTTTGGTTTTGCAAATGGTCACGTGACTTGGCTTCTTCTAAAATATTTCTACATTCTTTCTGTTTTTGCTTATAGTTGTCCTTTTTCTAATACCCGCCTTCTTAAATTCCGCAATTATTTGGTTCTCCCATATCGTTTTAGATCTTTCTCGTGAATTGCATGATAGGGGAACAAGGAGCTTGTTGTAACAGGGGTAAGTAGTAACACGGCTTTTTCATAGGTTATTTAACCGTTTTTAAATAATTTATCTGACTCAATCTTATTCTCTTATCGCTCTGCAAATGACATAACCATCCTCCGATAGTTGCAAATAGCAGTTTTGTGCACGTGCTTCATTTGGATGAGGTAATTTAAAATTTGACTCTCATAAAATTTTGGTTATCGCTATTGTTTTAAACGGAAATTAATCTTTCGGTGTTCATTTCTTTTCTAAATTTAGTTATACTTTGATGCTGCTTAACGATTTTACGATTAGCAAGATATTTTTACAGTTATTTTAATAAATATACAATAGTGTGCTACGGGATATGTTGTAACAAAACGTTGGGGCTTGTTGTAACATGTTACAAATTGCGCTGAATCTTACTAAATTTATGATCTACAATATAAAAACGTATTATTTAGTTTAGTAATAGTCCAGAACGAGACAACATAAAAAAATCAGAAAGGGCAACTCAAAGCCAGGAAGTGAAGCCTACGAGTTAGGTTCAGCGGAAATTTTAGATAATCAATGTAGCATAAAGCAAGCAAGTAAAACAGCACGGACTGTGTCATGTATCTTTATAACGATATAGAAAAAAAGAAAAACATTAAGAGTCTACAAGTGGGCTGTACTAACCCAGGGATAGTTTTTACAGCCGAAGAAGAAAGTAAAATGGCTTCGTATATTCTGAAGTGCACCGAAGAATATTTTGGACTAATTCCCATGAAGATGCGAAAACTGCCTTACCAATATGCTGTGAAACTCAGTGCTAACAACTTCCTTGTTCTTGGTATCAAAATTATACAGTTGGTCCAGATTGGGTCCAAAATTTTATGCGTAGAAATCTACATTTATATTTAAGAACACCAGAAGCCACGTTATTAAGTCGAGCAACATCTTTCAACAGGACCAACGTTGGTATTTTCTTCGAAATATTCCAAAAAATTCGAATTTTCGTAATGTTACAACCTGCCCCAATAGATGTTACAACTAGCCCCAAGCGCGGGGTAAGTTGTAACAATGCACTTTTTTGGAAAAATGCTAGTTGATTAAAAAATAACAGTCTTCTTAACTTTTCTTCAGTTCAATTTTACTCAGAAAGAGTTAAACTAGCATTTAGTCTTTAATTAGTGATAATTGGGAAAATAGCTGTCAAGATATATTTGATTTTATGAAAATTGTTACAACTAGTCCCCTGCTCCCCTACTGGTCTCCATTTGGTGATTTTCTTGATAATTTCTTCTGAATTTGTTTTTTCTATAATGTCTCATCCATCTGAGTCTCTGTGCCCTGATAAAAAATGTGACGATGTATTCTCCTTTCAGAAGTTTTCTTACTTCGTATTTCATCAATTTTATAAATGCAATATTACCTAAGTTTAGTGAATCTGCTATTCTCCGACTGATCCTCAGGATCCTTTGCTCTAGGATCCTCAATCTTTTTAGGCCTTACGCCAATATGTGGTTTTGACACTATTCTCTTGAAAATCTTGTACAGTACTAGAACTACTAGAAAAATAACCACATCCAAACATGATAGTAAAATTCCCTTGTTAATAGTCCTATGAAAAAATTACTATCCCTACATTTTAGGTATTTGGTTTTCATTTAATTTATTATCCGTATTAACACTTAATTCTAATTTTTTATATCACTGACTTACTCATGTTGGTATTTTCGTTTTTGCTCTCCTTCTTCTTCTTAGCATTCTAATGTGAATTTTTGGACATATGCTTCTCCCAACTCATTCAACGATCTCTATGCTTTCCTGAGCATACTTCTAATTTGTTCCTGCTGTTTTTTTTATATCGTCTACCCATCTCATTGTAACCCAATACTCTGGGTATTGTGCAGGAGAGGGAGTAAAAGGTAAAATTGAAGTAGAAGCAGAAGAGGGAAGTTATTGAAAATATTAATTAGGAAAAGCTTAGCTCAGAGGATCCAATTAAAACTGACGGAGAGACACGAACTCTCAAGTGAGGATTCGGGCTAGCTTTTATTACACTGAATATCCTTTAAAAAGGGTTTCGGGCTTATCCTTTTCGGGCTTTAAAATATGAAACCAAGATATTGGATAATGATATGATAACAAGGAAGAAAATAAGACCTTTTAAATACAAAAACTCAATGCAACTAAATGAAACCACTGGAAATAACAGGATATGCAAAGTACGATAGGTAGAGAAGAAGAAGATGGGCGCCAACTCGAGACAGAAGTACGAGAAATTTGCTCGAGGTTTTTTTTAAGTAACGAACAACAAGAAATAAACTAAATAAATGACGCGATAAAATTTCCTGAAATAAAAAAAAATTCAATAGTTACCTTGTCTTGCTATAATATATACTGTTGGTAGGAACTGAAATAAAAGCAGAAATAGTAACGACAAATATATTTATAATTTATTTATATTAAACAATATCTGTTAAATAAATCTCTAAAGTAAATAAAAATATAAATACTTTATTTACATATTAGGTAAATCGAAACCTTGAAATCAGTAGGGTGTTGAGATGAAAGAGGACCCAGAAGCCACTAGCAAATACAAAAAAAACCACTACTGCGCCAAGCAAAAAGCGAAATGGGACGTTTCGATGCCGCCGGTTCATCGCCAGTAAAAAGGTATTAGTAGAAAGGTATCATAGAGTCCGTGAGAATAGCCAAAGTCATAATCATATTGTTAGTACTTAATATCTAACTGGACTATTAAGTGTCCAAATCTTACATACCAGATCTATATGGAATAACTAAGCTTACACTATAGATGCTGGGGAATATCTGAAATTTATTGAAATAAGTCGGGTTCAATGACTTTTATATAAATTGAGTAATATTTAAATGTGGTAAAATCCTTGTAATAATGTATTTACTTTCTAGGTCTGGATCCCGCGTATGAAAAAAAAGTTGATTAATAGCAAGCTGAAAATTTGTTAATAGCTTAAGGGTGTCTAGTCGGATAAACTTTGATATATGGGAACACTGGAACAGGGGCAGTTTTAATTGTGGAACAGGTTAAAAATTTGGAACGGCCAGACGACGAAAACGGCACATTTATTTTGTCCGACAGAACAGACTTAAACTCTCCGAACAGAGATTAAACTCTCATGCAAAAATCGGACTGCTATTTATCACCAAATGGGCGTTTTAATGAGTGGAACACGTAGAATATGTCAAATGACAGGAATTATGACAGGTGATAAATAGCAGTCTGATTTTTGCATGAGAGTTTAATCTCTGTTCGAAGAGTTTAAGTCTGTTCTGTCGGACAAAATAAATGTGCCGTTCTCGTGGTGTGACCGTTCCAAATTTTTAACCTGTTCCACAATTAAAACTGCCCCTGTTCCAGTGTTCCCATATATCAAAGTTTATCTGTCCAGACACCCTTAAGCTATTAACAAATTTTCAGCTTGCTATTAATCAACTTTTTTTTCATACGCGGGATCCAGACCTATTCGTATTAAATTTTATGACTGAATTTATTTAGAATTATTATTACCATTACTTATCCGTTTACTTGAAATCCAACTCTATTAAAGAAAAAACAAACCCCTCCCCCTATTTTACAAAGAACTATAAAAATAAACCTGGTTTATATCGATATAGAGCAGTTTACAAAAATCAAATTTATTAGGAATTTAAATAACAATACAAAAAATATAGCCTTATCTTTTCAAAAACACACTGTGGTCCAATGAAGTCCTCTTAAGATGATCCTCGGTTAGAAGGTGATGAACTGCCACATACAAAGCGGATGGATTGATATGAGATAGTAGCCAAAACTGTTGCTATATTGGTAGCTGTGGAATCAAGTAATGGTGTTGTCGGTTTCAAAAACAATACAAAATTGGGTACTCCAAAGCAGGAGATGGTCCCATATTTAAGGTGGCTATCTAAAGAAGAAAATAACACATGAGCCTTTTAGTATATCTCTGTAATGATGGTTGTAACAATAAAGATCCACCAAACCAGACAGATCAAACAAAACATTACTGTGTCCTCAAAAAAATAATAAATAAATTAGGTTATGTCAAAATTTCTGACACGATGCTGTCAATCTTCTTTTTGCTGCCTGTCTCTGTCATCTGCGCATGCTAAAGAGGTCCTACAAGGTTACTGGTTTTTATAGTTTTTATAAAAACTGAAAAAAACTAACGGCTATCTTCATAAAAAGATATGATAATGGATGGCGGTGTCGTAAAAACTATGATTTTTACCCTTCTTTTACAGAAATAAAATAATGATACGAAGTATACACAGATATAAGATGAGATATTATCAAAATAGAGAAATGGGTACATACCTGAGTTTTTATAATGAAACAGCAATTACCGGCATTACGGGTTGAAACTTATATTTAAATTGGCTGATATTTCCTTTTTGTATTTATTCAATACTTCCAATATTGCTGTAGATGATATTGATGTTATATTACTTTGGAGATAAATAATGTATTTGCTTCCACGTGTTCTTTTTTTAAAACTCAGATGCCACCTTCAAATTCAATGTTGAGCCGTCAGCCGCAGAACCCAGACTGACACAGATCACCTACCTCCTCTAGATGTTTCACGATAACGCTTTGGTTAAATATGAAAAACAGCGCTCCATGCCGCTTGTATCGGAACTAATGCAAGCGGGAATTTCAAAATGTAATTTTGGTGGGAAGAAAATGTTGGTTAAAATATTTGTATAGTTGAAAAAAAATAATTTGATTTTAAAATATGCAAATTATTTTTAATTTCAAATATACAAAATACCATTTGGGAAAAAAATAAGACATGACAACGTATTTTTATTTATTTATTTAATACCAGCAAAACCACTTTGTATATACTTTTTTACAAATGGTATCTTTACAAATGAAATTATTAATAGTTATCTTCCAAATTGAGTTCCAAATACTTCTACAAAAGGGTATCTCATATGATTGAAACATGTGTGCATCTCTACTTGTTGAAGGACTTTCAACTAAAACAAAAAATTAATATAATTGATTTGATAATAACCATATTCATTTCACGTAAAATAATTTTTATTAATTATATATTTTCAGTAGGGGTTACTTACTTGGTATTACATTCGTTTGCTTCTCTACACCACTAACTGTGTTACTTGTTCTCTAATAACAAATACTTGTTGAACTCACCATGCAAATATAAGCTAGGAATTTGATCTTCCTAGGGATCTTCAAATCACATTCGTTTTCTTTCAAAAACTGTATTTGAATCAAATAGAAGTATATACAAGGTATCCCGAAAAGATTGGTCATAAATTATACCACACATTTTGGGGTCAAAAATAGGTCGATTAAACCTAACTCTACTTAGTACAAATGTGCTCATAAAAAAAGTTACAGCTCTTTGAAGTTACAAAATGAAAATCGATTTTTTTCTATATATATCGAAAACTATTAGAGATTTTTTATTGAAAATGGACATGTACCACTCTTATGGCAGGAACATCTTAAAACAAAATTATAGTGAAATTTGTTTAAAACATAAAAATTTTATGGGGGTTTTGTTCCCTTAAACCCCCCCAAATTTTTGTGTACATTTCAATTAATTCATTAATGTGGTACCATTGGTTAAACACAACGTTTTTAAACATTTTTTCCTCTTACTATTTTTTCGATAAGCCAGTTTTTATCGAGATACGGCTTCTTTTTTAATATATTTACATAAAAATTTTATGGGGTTTTTGTAATTTAAACCCCTCAAATGTTTGTGTACGTTCCAATTAAACTATTATTTTGGTACCATTAGTTAAACACAGTGTTTTTAAAACTTTTTGCTTTTTAATCTTTTTTGATAAGTCACCTTTTATCGAGATGCGGCTTCTTTTTCAAAATATACTTAAAAATGTAAATTATAAATAAATTTTCAGATTATTAACAGGTCTATAAATCGTACTCAACCATATACAAATATGTGGTGGATTCGACAAATATTCAAAATATCTCGATAAACACCGGCTTATCGAAAAAGTAATAAGAGACAAAAAAGTTTTGAAAACATTGTGTTTAACTAATGGTGCCACAATAATAATTTAATTGGAACGTACACAGAAGTTTGGGGGTTGAAGGGAACAAAACTCCCATAAAATTTTTACGGAGTGCACAAATTTCACTTTCAATTTTTTTTAAGATGTAGCTGTCATAAAAATACCACATGTCCATTTTCAATAAAAAATCTCTAAGAGTTTTCGATAAATGAAAAAAATCGATTTTCATTTTGTTACTTCAAAGGGCTGTAACTTTTTTTGTGTGCACTATTGTATATAGGTAAGTGAGATTCAGTCAATCTATTTTTGACCCCAGAATCTGTGGTATAATTTATGACCAATCTTTTCGTGACACCCTGTATAAGTGTATAATTTGTGTGTAAAATTTTTAGTTATCTGGTTAATGTCACAAAAATTCTTTAATAATAAAAAATAATGTCTGAATGGAGGGGGCTAATTCGCTAATGCTATACTGATATCTTCTTAAGGGTCTGATGATGGTGTAAATGTTAAGAACCGAAACCGGTCGCCCAAATTTGACATCTACATTTTAAATAAATAAAATCTAACAAGACTGTGAGTAGTAGACTTATTACCTACCCTACATAAATAATATTATGTGCTCACATCAGCAACCATTTCAATACTATATGTTTTAATTTTTTTTTATTTATAAGCTATTAAATGATCTCAAAGAACCTGTTAGATATTTTAAAATTATACAGTCTCACAGTAAACTCTAATGGAATTTCTGAATATCTGATAAAAAAATGGGTGTTGTCAAATATAATTTAGTTCTAACCAATATGAGGCACATATTTTAGTCTCGCCTAAGCTAGGCGCTTTTACCTTATGTTCCATTAATGTTAAACAGTAACGTACTCGTGTGATGCTAAGAATTATTTTTGATAAAATTATAAATTTTTTTAAACTTTCCTATTCATTGCTTAGTTGTTATGCGTAAGGTTTAATCTACGCGTAATTATGTTTATTATGATATTTTTATGAATTAATATTATGCATCTGCATCTATATTTTTAAATAATAATCATTGAGTATGCCAATTTACTCAACTAATAGTATAAGGAAAGATCGATGGAAAAAGATGACTAGGGAAGGAAAAGAATATCATGTATAGAAAAGACTAATATCAAATAATATTTGACATTAATTATATTATTACCTACCTAGCAACCTAGCTACCTGGCTATTTTTTATTTTCTTTATTTAATTATTTTCTTTGACGACGTGTATTAACAAGTGGTCATTATTATATTTGTTCTCTGGTGCAAATTGTCTTTACCTCTGGTAGGTGTACGTATATATTTTCCTTGCCAATTTTTGCGTTTACATCTAGTCCAGAGAAATAAGAGTTTTCTCGTGACACATCCCCCTACAGGCCGAAACCAATTTTTTTGAGTAGTATGGACATCTACATTAATAACCTTTATGTTTCCTGCAGCCGATTTTGATGATATATATAGTTATAATCAAATGAAGATCAAAAAACGGTAAATTTTCGCTTTTTTCGTCTATAACCAAAACGTTAAGCATTTTAAACAAATTTGAGAGTAAAAAGCTCATAAATCGTCTAAAAAATTTTAATGTGGCGTTCGCTGAATATGTCTATCCTTATTGGTTGCTTAGAAAATTGCAAAATAAATTATAAATTTTGAGTTTTTATAAATATTCATAACTTATGTAAAAATTAACTTAGAACCCTCTGATTACACGAATTGCTGAGACTTCTGGTGCTTAAATTATATTTTAAATTTAAAAGCAATTGGTCAAATAGTTTAAAAGTAATTTAATTTGTTTATCCCAAATTCATTTTTTTGCAACACTATGTCAGAAAATTATGAGGTTACAGTAAGACTTCTGACAGTTTATGGAAGAAGAACATTTATACTATTGACTTAATTAAAAAAAATGACAAAAAGTAATTTTAAACAGTGTAAAATTATTTTGCAAAGACACATCGACGTTTTGCTTACTTATAAACAATTAGGATAACTTTTTAACCGTTAGCAGCAGAAAAATTATTTTTTCATATTTGGAAAGACTGAATTTTTATACACATTTAGAAGGAAAAACAATTGTTCTAGGACAATTAGGGACGAAGTTAGCCCCCCTCCGTTTTTTAATTCACATGTTTTTTCAAAATAATTTTGCAGTATTTAGAATTATTTTTTGTCTTTTTTTTTAATTAAATTAGTAGTATAAATTTTCTTCTTTCATAAACTATCCAAAGTATTAGTGTAACTTCATCATTTTTTGATTTATAGCGTTGCAAAAAAAAATTAATACGGGAAAAACAAATTAAATACCTTTTAAACTATGTGACAAATTGATTTGAAATTTAGGGTATGATTTAAGCACCAGATGTCTCAGCATTCCGTGTAATAAGAACATTCTAAGTTAATTTTTACATAAGTTATGGATATTTATAAAAACTCAAAATTTATAATTTTTTTGCAATTTTCTAAGCAACCAATAAGGATCGTCATATTGAGCGAACGCCATATGGAAGCATTTTATACGATTTATAAGTTGCTCACTCTCAAATTTGTTTAAAATACTTAACTTTTTGGTTATAGACGAAAAAGGCGAAAATTTACCGTTTTTTGATTTTCATTTGTTTATAACTATGTATATCATCAAAGTCGGCTGCCGGAAACATATAGGTTATTAATATAGATATCCATACTACTCAAAAAATTTGGTTTCTGCCTGAAGGGGGTTGTGTCACCAACAGGATATTTTTTCTTTATTTCTCTGAACTAATCACCTTGTACCACTTTCGGATCGTATTTAGGTACCTATCCTCTGATATGCTTTATCCAAATCACCGTTACCCATTATTCTTTCATTCTTAAAATACATAATTTTTCTAAAATTGCCCTAAACTCATCAATTAACTCCTTTAATTTTTTGTTTCTACCAACAAAACTAAATGTATGACAATAGCAAAATATGCGCTCTCAAATGTAAGTAAGTGGTTGAGAATAATCCAATAGAACAGGTGATGCAATTCAGGTATATGGGCATAGATATATCAAGTCAAGCACCCACTACCCAGTAAAGTACCTGAGGAGTCAGATCACCAAGGCATCTGCATTGTCAGGATGTCTGCGGAAGATAGTCTGGTCAAATCCGTATATGCGCACAGATAGTAAAATTAGAATCTACAAGACTTGCATACGACCGATCATGACATGTCGCAGAAGTGCGCGAAGACACCAACAAAACGAAAAAGATGCTAAGAGTTGCAGAAATGAAACCCCTAAGAACAATAATGGTGAAAACAACAAGAGACAGGGTGAGAAATAGTGTTGCCCAAAACCGGTCTTGGTCTTGCAGTCTTGGTCTTGTTCTTGCATTTTCGCAAGACCAAGACCAAGACCAAGACCGCCTAATTTTAGCAAGACCAAGACCAAGACTTACCGTGCAAGATTTGAGCAAGGACAAGACTAACCCTGCGAGACTCTTGCGTCTTGCAGTTAGAATCGAGTGTCATTTAGGTAGTATAATATTTCGGGTATATGTTTAGATGAATAGAGACTCTTTGAGACGCAAAAAAATATATAACAAAAATTTGTAAAATTGGACTTATGCGCATTACGAACAATACAATAAGCATACATAGCGAATCAAAATATCGATTAAAAGAACATTTGCACATTTTATACGTACTCAGAGGTCATAAGTACAATGTAAAAATAGAACATTTTGAGCATTCTGCCCCAGAGACGATTATTTCTTCACTCAGAAATTAATTGTCCAGATTTTGATAATAGCCGCCACATTTTAAAAATATTATGTCATCTCAGCTTAGCTGACAAAAAATTAAAAAATATAATACATATTACAAATTTTATCGGCCTATAGACTAACATTGTTTGTGTTGAGTGCGCAATATCGGTTACACACCAAAATTTTCTGAAAATGCGCGGCTATTTTCGACTAACTATCAATCACAGTCTATTTCTATTATATTTTAACATAATGAACAATAAACAATAAGTTTCTTTCTTTGATGTGCATATCTTTCGATGTTTATAACACCAAAACATGTTTCTAACAGACACATGTCTGTTAATCGCGAAACAGATTATGTTACCTTTTCAGTTTTCGGTATGCTTATCTTTGATAAAGAAATTTAAACTCATTATTCTTTTTAATCGCGCAGCAGACTACAAACAAAAAATTAACAGTTTAAAATGAATTTCATTGATACTTTCGCATTTTAAACTTACAGGTGAAGTCTTTATGTTCATGCTTTTGTAAATTACTTTAATCATTGTAGTATTTGTTATTCAAAAGTAACGAGACAAATTAGCGAGCTACTCTATAAACAAAATATGTACAGAAATATTTAAAGTAACGAAATAACGGTAGGGTATTGGACTATTGGACTAGGGAAAGTAACAATATCCTACTTAGGGTATTGGATAGTATTTAACAAGTATAAAGAATAATTGGGGCGCTCAGAGCAACAGTGGCCTAACCCACATCCCACAATTTTACCAAAACTCTTTTATTACATTAAAATTATCCCTTATTTAAGTATTTTCATATGTAGTGTGGCTTAAGCAATGGTTGCTTGAGCCACTCTGCATCTGAAAATACTTAAGTAATGTATAACTTTAATGTAATAAAAGCGTTTTTGTAAAATTTTGGGATGTGGGTTAAGCCACTGTTGCTTTGAGCGCCTCAATTGTCATCATCATCAATGGCCTTACAACTCTTCGTGAGTCTTTGCCGCGTTTACTATTGCCTTCCGTGTTTGTCGGTCCTGTGCCACTAATTCCCATTGTCGCACTCCCATTTTCTCTAGATCTTCTATAACGAATTGTACTTTGTATTAATTCCTGGTCAAAAAAGAAATAATATAAAGATAAAGTCCTTAGTAGGTAACAGTAACGTCAAAGCAATTGCGTACTGTTCTGTAATTTATTCTAATTTGTATTGTATTTTATTTCTTATTTAAATAAATGGCAAATTGTATAAGTCTTTTATTCCATCTCATATAAGGTGAGGGTCGACAATCCCTTTCTAGACAGATAATGGTCTTTGAAATACAGTCAACTTTATGTCATTAATTTGGTTTTTTGTATTTTAACCATGTTTTGGCACATGTAAGCTTATTACATGCAAACGTTTATTAAGAAACTGACTCCCGTGGGCCATGGATAGCTCAGTTAGTTAGAGAGTTAGAGCATTGGCACGGATCGCTTAGATCGTGGGATCACACCTTAGCCAATGTCAGTTTAGACATTTATTAATTTGATTGATCATTACTATGGCTATGTTAATTCAAGATTAAAATGTGCCTACTCTGTTACAGTGTACAGATTCTAAAGGTGCCGATGGGGGATGGCGTCTATGCGTAGTGTTATAGTCGGTGTAAAGAGAGGGCGTATTTGAAATGATGAAATAGAAAATAATATAACATTTGTTATTTCATGATTTCGAATACTTTCTCTCTCTTACACCGACTATAATACTGCGAATAAACGTCATCCCCCACCGGCACTTGTAGAATCTGCGAAATGTACGTTGTAACTGCGAGACTTGCAAGACTCTTGTTGCAAGACCAAGACCAAGCCCAAGACCGAGAGTGCAAGACCAAGACCAAGACCAAGACCAGGTGTACTGGCACAAGACCAAGACCAAGACTCTCTAAGTCTCGTCTTGGTCTTGCATTTGGGCAACACTAGTGAGAAATACAAACATTAGAGAGCAATGCAAAATTCAAGATATTGTAAGATCGGGAAGGAAGCGCAAAGGTATGTGGTACAACCATGTAAGACGAATGTATGAGAATAGACTGCCAAAAATTGCCCTAGAAAACAACATGCCCGGTTCAGGACCCCCGGAAGAGCACCTAAAAGATAGACGGATAGTTGGCAATCTACTTCCCAGGAAATTAACCAGAAGCAGCTTCAGAATTAAACAGATCAAAAGATCTCCAAGAAGTAAAAGAAGAAGAAAAATTTTTTGTTTATTCGAAAAAATGTTCCACAATTCTATTTGTACCCCTACTATTAAAGAACAGATAGTTTTCTATTTCAAGTCCAATTTGTCATAGCTGCTTAGTTTCTTGTAAGATTATAATATCATTGTATGTACAGTGGAACCTCGATAAGTCGGCCCCTGATAACCCGGAAGTCCGGCTAACCCGGACCGATTTTCATCGGACAAACATTTCAAGAATAAAAATGTATGTACATATTATGTTAAAACATTTTATCTGCAGCCGCTTCTGGAATGTCTTAAAAATATCGAATTTCATTGATAAAACTTCCCTTCAATCATAATATAATATCTGTGTAATTTGATCTATATGATAGTAAAAATGACTCATGCACACAGCGGCGGCAGAGCGACGTTCATTATCGCAAACAACAGGCACCTGTTATTCCTTTATTTATTTTCAACTGTCTTTTAAAAAATTGTTTTTTAAACAATGTCTTTTAAACAATGAAAGAGTCACTGTTCTTAAATTACATAACATCATTCCGATGGCAGACCAGACGAAATTGACACAACCAAACTCTAGAAATTTTTTCTAGTTTTTTATCTAGAAATGAATAATACTCTATATTGTCTATACTAAACTCTATACAACTATAGGTAACTGTGCATATATATTTCATATTATTTTGCTTATAAGGGACTTTATCTATAAATATACCGTATTTTATTAATTTTTACCATGCTCTCCGGCTAACCCGGATTTTCGGTAACCCGGATCGGCCGCGGCCCCGATTAATCGGAGTTATCGAGGTTCCACTGTATTTACTTCTGCAGCTAAGTGTTTTAGCTTTCCTTCCGCAAAAGACTCTCTGATATTTCACGTTTCTTTCTGTATAATATGGTTTTCCTTTGGAAAACTGTTTTTACTATTTGCCACACTATGTTCTTCTTTTTTTTCCTTTTCCATACCTTGTCGTTACCGTTGCTTTGTCACTTTCTATTTCAATTGCTAGTTTGTCACTATCTTTGCTTATTTTTTCCAACCTGTCTGCTTTGGGATTCCATTTTCATATTCCATTGACGATAAATATCTTTGAAATCCTAACCTGCTTTCCTTTAGCTCCTTGGTCACTTGCACAGTTTCTCATTTTGCTCGTATATATCTTTCAAGTTTGATCATATCATCATTGGTATAGTTTTTTTCTTTCATGTTCTTCAATTTACCTTTATGTTTTGTAGCTGCTGTTTTTTCTTCTCTAGTACTTATTTCAACCAAACATATTTTCTCTACCAATGTATTCACTTTATTTTTTAAGATAACACAAGAAAATTAAAGTGGTTAGAATGAAGTACGATCAATTTTAGAAATACCATATTTACTACTCATACGAGATAAATGTAAATGTCATACCAGTATATCCAAATAGATCTCATTACAGTCCTGCTTATGAAGTGAGGAATATCTTTATAGGTACCTACATGGAATGAAAATGCATTAAGTTAATGTATTCTGTATTACCTCGATGATAAACTACTTGAACGTAAAAGAAGCGGAAATCTATTTATGTTCCAAAGCGAATTCAACAACTAATTTTAAATAAGACGCGAATACATTCAGCGAAATTATATTTGCATTCGTAAATAAATAATTTTACGCGGTGCAATGCTGAAAGCTTCTTAGAATAAAAAAGAAAATAGACGTAAATTTTATGATTTTTTAATGACTTATAGGTACAATACTAAAAATATTTAAAAATATGACTATGCAACATCTCAAATAAAAACAGAAGGAATAACAGAAAAGATAAAATTACAGAGAGAGGTGAGAAGAGGAGACTCTGTCTTATCTAATTATTCACTTTATCTCTAGAAGATTTGTTATGGCCTGTAGAATAGACAAATAAATAAGTGACGGTATACGGTGAAAACCGTCACCCGTCAAAATGGCCAGGTCAAAACAGCCCCGTCAAAAAAGCCCCGTCAAAATAGCCCGGGTACAAAAAAAACCTCGACAAAATAGCCCGTAAACAAAATAGTCCCGACAAAATAGATCGCACACAAAATAGCCTCGGCCAGGACAGCCGACAGCCCCGGCTAAAAAAACAGCCCCGGCGAAAACACCCCCAATAATTAAGTTTTACGTTTTAACGAAGTACCATTTATTTTAAAATACTATTCTAATTGGGAAATAAGCCACAATTTAACTTAAAAAAATTATTTTACAGTAACCTCTATCTCTTAACGGACACCTCTCTTCGCCGGACACCTCCTCTATACGGACGATTTTTAAAACAAAAATTATTCGGCCATATGTGAACCTGTACCCTTTAACTCCCTTCGACGGACACTCTCAACAACGGACGCGGACAGTAAATTATGTGTAAATGCGGACAGTAAAAAATGAAACAAATTACAATGTATTTCCAAATATTTTACAATATAAAACTATATTTATGTATGTATGTAATACATTTATTATTTCAAATCAATACAAATGCATCGACCTGATATTTGATGCTGTTCACGTTATCAACACTACATAAGTAATAAAAATTTAATGATTTTGTTGGTCGGTGAAAGAAATGCGACACCAGGAAATTGTTCATTGTGTTTAGACTGGAACAAAGATTTTAACCGGAATGTCTGATTAAGTATAATATGCAATAGATGTCGTTGTATTTTTATGACTGTTTTCTTGAAAAATTTATTTTCGGATTAAATTTCATGATACATTTTGTGTCTAGTTTTACATTTTTTTAAGTTTGGAAGAAAAAGTCAATGTGATTCATTATGGAGAGAAGCATAAGTTAAGTGTTAGACATTTAGCTGAAAAATTTGGAATTGGAAAACCTCAAACCAGTAAAATTTTGAAACATAAAAGTGATTTAAACAAACAGTTTTCTAAGAACGGAAACCTGGAAGCGAAAATAAAATTTTTGAAAACCGATAGTACTGGAATAGACCTATAAATAATTTTTTCGATTGGTTTTGTGAAGTGCGGTCTAAAAATATTCCTGTTACTGGTAAAATTATCCAAGAAAATGCATTAGAAGTTGCAAGGGAGCTAAGCGTTGATATGAAAGCTTCTGGTGGACGGCTCGAGAAATTTTGTAAGCGACGCAATATTTCCTTCAAATATGTATGTGGCGAAGTGCTGTATATTTATTAGTAGTTTTTAACTTGAAGGAAAAACTGCTCATTTTAATGACAGTATATGTAGGTACTCTCCACGAGACGTTATTAACGCAGATGAGACGGGGTTATTTTTTAGTGTTTAGAGCATTACCCAAGAAAACTTATATCCTGAAAGGAGAAAGGTGCATTGGAGGCAAAACTTCTAAAGATAGGATCACAATTCTATTTTGTACCAACATGATATTTTGATAGAAGAATGCAGAAAGAAAATCGGAAAGTTCAATGATCAATGTTTATGTATGTACAATGCTGCGTGGTCATCCACGACTTTTGTTATGTAATATTAAACTAGTATCTCTTTTTTTCTTTAGATAGATAACATATTTTCTTTCTCTTCAATGGACACCTCCGTTAAACGGACACTTTATGCGGAACTACTACTGTCGGTTCAAGGGAGAGTTCACTGTATTAACGTTTCGACTTCTACTTCGGACGTCGTTGTCAAAATACAAAATATTAATCAATTAAACAAAAATGTTGTTTATTAGTAAAAAATTCTTTATTTATTTCTTAATTATTCTTTATTTAAAATTCGTTATTTCGTAAACCCGCGACGTTAAGGAAAAATCCTGAAATGGGTCGATTTTTATTTTTAAATTACGATGTTTTGGTATATACGTCATACTAATGACGTCATTCATCTGGACGTGGTGACGTAATTGATGATTCATAAATGAGAATAGGGGTCGTGTGCTAGCCCGGTCGAAAGGATATTTAATTCTCTATTCAGTAGTATAAACCTTTACATAATTATTTATACAAGGGGTTCAAAAACTTTTTTTTTATTTAAACTATTTGACAAAAAAAAAGAATGTATGTAATTTATTTAATTCAAAATACATTTTACTACTGTCATAAATCAGACAAAAATGTTTATATCACAAATAAACATTGATTTTCGCTTAAATTAAATGTTCAAACTTCCAAGAGGCAGATGACTGGCGGACGAGAGCTGACTTGAACATTGAATTTAATCGAAAAGCAGAACACATTTAATCGAAACAGAAGACAGGGTTCGAGTTCTCTGAAAAGACTATTTTTATTTAATGTGGTTAAAATAAACATCTGAATAGAGTAGAATTACCATTTCCGAAAAAATGTATTTTTAAGGTATTATTTCATGATGAATTCTGAAGGGAGCTTTTTTGTCGGGACTATTTTGTTGGGGCTACTTTGTAGGCGAGCTATTATTTAGCGGCTATTTTGTCTGCAGGCTATTTTGTCGGAACTATTTTGTGTGCGGGATGTTATGCCGTGGCTATTTTGTCGGAGCTTTTTTGGTGGGGCTATTTTTCCGGTATACGGTGAAAACCTAAAGGTTGATTTAAATATAAGATATTCTGTAGCATGGACAGCATTCGGTCTATTACAAACAGTATTTAAATCAAACTTACGAAATACTTTAAAGGCAAAAACGTTCGATTAGTAGTGCGTGTTGCCAGTTCTGACTACGGAACTGAAAGTTGGGCTTTTATTAACAGCGTAGTCCACAAACTTAAAGTGCCTCAGTGAGTTTTGGAAGGAAGAATGCTCAAAATTAAGCTCAGTGATCGCATGTCCAATCAAGAGAGAAAAAAACGATTAAAAGTAACAGATGTGATCCATAAAATTGCGATGATAAAATGGAACTGGACAGCACACATAAGAAGAATGGAAGACAATCGTTGGACGCACCGAATTGTTGATTGGCGACAAAAAGCAGGTAAGAGAAGTAGAGGCTGACCTTAAACCAGATGGAATGATGACACCAAGTAAATATGTGAACATGGATTTATACAAACAACAATAAACGGAAACGAATGGACACACCTAAGGGAGCTGTAAATGTGACGATGAGAAAAATAGCTGATGATGATAATGATGATGAATAAAAGTATTAGATAAATATGATTGCAACGGTCAAAATAACTCAAAATCACGAAAGCACTATAAAGCTGACATTCATTTCACTGTATAGCTTAACCTTCATAAACCCATGGTCAAAAACAAATTTAATAACAGTGCTAACGTTCGAGAACAAATATAATATACTTATATAGTTTGACTATCAGTTTTCATTAGTTGTATGATATTTAGCTTCTGTATTATACAAGAGATGGATCAAATTTTTGACTCTTACACTGTCATCTGCTTTCTTCATGTTAATTAGATGTCGAAATGCTGATCAATTATACTTTAGTGGTTTTCCAGTAATTTGTTTTATGATGAATATTGCATCGGTACATCATCTTCCAGTGTGAAAACTCTCTTGTTCATCTGCTATACTTACCTGTAAAATTTTAGTTGTAACTTTTAGGGCATTATTTAATTTTTCTGGTTGTAATTTTCTCTGTAGTTTTCAGGTTGTTTTTATTTATTTTTTTTATAGTGACCATAAAAATTATGTTTTATTTGTTTCAAAAAACGTTCTCAGTGGTTATTTTTTATTGGTGTTGATTTTAAAGCATGGAGTTCTTCGCCTTGAGAGCGATTTATTTTTTTTTATATTTTTTCCCCAAGAACTTCCTTAAATGAGACTAATATATTAAACTTAATTTTTCCCCGATTTCTTCGACGCCATCGCTTTCTGTAGCATATATTATGTTTCTGTTTATTTCTGTTGCCTTATTAGATCCGCTATTTTGAATTTTAAATTATAATATCAACTGGAATCTGAGACCCCAAAAACCATATACATATTATTGTAATATGTAATTTTACAAATTTGAATAAAAATTACCCCTTAACTACTGACGTGGATATTTCAGGACGTAGACACTGATATGCGGTATGTCACACCGTTGCCTATTCTCCTTTGTTTTCGATATGAATTTGTCTTGTATCACTGTATTTATTTTTTACATCAACTACGAAATTTTTCTTCATACCTCTGTAGAGAAAAATACTGCTCCAATAAAATAAATCTTATGTTTTCAAGAAAATTATGAAAACATGCATAATATTTAGGTTCTCACAAAATCCATTATAAAATAAATTACAAAGAAACGAGTATTGGTAACTATAAAGTAGTAAAATAATGTTAAAGGCCCTTGAAAGTAGAATAATTGGTTAAACTTGCTGCCATACTAATAGCGAAAGAATACATGCGGTACGTGACACCGCAAGAAAACTTTACGTCAGCGTAGCTCAAAGATAATCAGTAGACCCATTTGTACCTTTCGGTGTTAGGGCATTTATAATACAATTCATTAAATTACAATATTTTACAATCTTCTGAATTGTCATAGTTGTTAAAGAATTTTCTCCATTCCTTCCTATTGAATGCCATCTGTGTTGCTTCCTGCCAAGTCTTACCCTTACTCTGCAGTATCTGCGAAATATCACTGTTCCATTCTTTAATGGGCCTTATTCTTCTATTTTCCCTATTGGTTTGGCGTCCCACACTCTTTTTACTTGTCTATCATTGTCCATCCGGGTTAGATATCCGAACCATGCCAATTTTTTCTCCTTGATTGAGTCGAGTATCGGTTTGATTTTGAGTCTTTCTCTTATTTCTTCATTTCCGATTCTATCAGTTCTTTTTACTCCGATCGTTCTTCTGAGGTATTTCATCTCTGCTGCCTGAATTCTGCTCTGATGTCTTTTGTTTAATATCCAATTTTCTGCTCCATATATCACCGTAGGTCTATATACTGTTTTGTATATTATCATCTTGGTCTTTGTTGATATTTCTTTGTTATTAAGGAATCCTCTATTAAGTGCTTGGAATAGCTTTCCTGTGTTTTCCATTCTGTTGTAAAAGATCGTCCTCGATGTCTCCTTTGTTGTTGATTACTGTTCCTAAGTATTTGTATGAATTTGTATTAATTTTTGTTGGTCTATCATTACTTCTATTTGATCTTCCGTCCCTTGTTTCCTTGATATTTTCATTATCGGAGTCTTGTCTTTGTTTACGTTTAAGTTGTATTTGCTTGCTTCTAGGTTCCATTTCTCTAAGTTGTATTTCAGTTTTTCTGCTGTTTCCGCAATTAATACTATGTCGTCTGCAAATATACACACCTCAGCGTTTATCATTTGCATTCTGTTTCAACCGATGCAGTATTTCTTGAAAGTTTTTTTACATTCTTTCACTATCTCATCTATTACATTTATGAATAGCACTTGGCTGAGACTTCCCCCTTGTCTAAATCCTTGAGTTGCTTCAAATGGTTCTAACTGTATATTTAACATTCTTACTGTATTTGTTGTTTTCATGTATATACTCTTTGTTGCTTCTATCAGTTATTCACTTACTTCCTTCTTCTTTAGGCTTTCCCATATATCTTTTCTTTTGACTGAGTCGAATACTTTTTCCATGTCTATAAAGCTCAGATATATTTCTATATTCTACTTTTATGCTTTTTCTATTACTTGTTGCATGGTGAATATATGGTCTTGTGTGTTGTGTCCTTTCCTGGATCCACTTTGTACGTCCTCTAATTTATGTTCAATTTCTTTTCTGATTTTCCTTTCTATTATGGTTTCGTATACTTTTGCTGCTACACATAGTAATGATATACCTCTATAGTTCTTACAGTCTCTAGTGTTTCCTTTCTTGTATATAGGTATAATTACCGCATTTGTCCATTCTCTGGGTTATATATTTAGGTATATATATCTGGGTTCTTCCATATTAGGTTATATATTTATGTATAACAATTTTTCTTTTGCTTTTACTCCTATATATTTCATCATTTCTGGTGCTACTTCATCGCTTCCTGGTGCTTTTCCAATCTTTATCTTTTTTATTGCTTCTTCTAGTTCTTCTTTTTCTGTAGTTTATGGATTTTCCGTGTTTCTCATGGATACTCTATTGATGTGGCTTTCCTTCTCCAATGTATTCGCTTGATTTCCATTCAGTATCAGCTGGAAATGTTCCCTCCATCTTTTCATTATTGTCTTATCGTCATTTATTATTGCTCCTGCCTTGTTCATTATTTGTTTCAGTTTCGTTTCTTTGTTGCTGCTTAGGTTTTTCAGTGTTCTATAAAATAATTTTACGTTTTCTGTGCTGTTTTATTCCATTTTTTCTCCGAATTTTTCCCAACTTTTCTTTTTCCCTTTCTTAACTATCTCTTTAACTTTTGTTTTTTGTCTCTTATAATTCTCATATTTTTATTGTGTTTTGTCTTGTATGTATCCTTTCCATAATTTCTTCTTTTCTTTTATTTCTCTTTTCACTTCATCGTTCCACCAAGATGTTCGTTTCCCTCTGTTGTTATTTCTTGTAGTTCCACATATTGATTTAGCTGTTTTTATCATCGCATTTTTAAATTTTCCCCGTTCTTCTTCTATTGTTTCTGTTATTTCATGTTCATTGTCCATCTCTTTCTCTAGCCCTTCTGTGTATCTTATTTTCGTTGTTTCTTCCCTTAGTTAATAAATTTTTATTACTTTTCTGTGTTTTCTGGTTATGTTCTCATTTCTTTTTATTTCTTTTCTTTTGCATTTGAATGCGGTTTCTAGTAGATAGTGGTCACTACTAATTTCATAACTTCTTTTCACCCTTACGTCTCTTATCCAGTTCTTCTCTGTTTTTGGCACTACAGTATAGTCTATAATTGATTGTTCGTCTCTTGATTTTACTTCTCTTGTGATCTTGTGTATCCTTTTATGTTGAAAATGTGTGTTCATAATCACCAGGTTATTGTCTAGATTCTAGACAGAATTCGAGTAGTAATTTTCTATTTTTGTTTATTTTTTCCTCCCCATAAGGTCCTATGACATTATTATATTTTTCTGCTTCTTTCCCCACTCTACTGTTTATGTCTCCTGTGATCACAATTTTCTCTGTACAATCATTTATCACTTCTTGTAATTTGTCCCAGAACTCATTCTTTTCGTTTTTTGTTTCGTCTTCATCTGGTCTATAGCATATGATTAGGTTTGTATTGGTTTTCTCTGTATCCATATATATGTCTACTCTTAGTATACGTTCGTTGTAATACATCCAATTTTTTACTTTGTTGATACTGTCTTTCTTAATCATGCACGCTACTCCTGCCTGAGCTCTCTTCGTTTCTTCCACTCCACTGTATATTAGTAACATTCCGTTTTCTAATATTATTGATCCTCTTCCTTTTTTCTTTGTCTCTGTTATAGCTACTATTTCAATGTTCTTATCTCTAATTTCTTCCCCCAGTTCTATTTCCTTCCCATTTATACCTCTTACATTCCATGATGCCATTTTCAAAATTGTTCTGTTCTTTTCTATGTTTAAGTTGTACTTCAATTTGTTTTTCCTTCCGTTTGTGTTATTATCTTTAAATCTGCTCATGTCCCTGTTCTGTGCCTGTTTTGTTTCTCGGTCCGTCATTGTGTTTTCTTCAGCTAGATTTTTGAACAAGTTGGTTCTGTATTCTGTATTGTATGTTACTTTTTCTATCCGGCTTGTTTTTGGTTCCATTTCCACTTAATTTCTTCAATAACTATGAAACCATATCCAATTTTTGTCCTTTTCCCATTAGTCTTTTCATCTGCTGCTATCTTCCTAAGATTTCTTTGTATTTCTATCTCTTTTAATGTTAGGTCACATTCTATATTATATACTCTATGTTGCTTATAGTTCATTAGTTTTCCCTTGCCTTTCAGTATTTTCATTTTATCTTCGAATTTTTTACATTCGATAACACACATTGTTTCATTTATCTTTTTTACCCTATTTATTTCTGATTTTACTCCCATTTTTGCTTCTATGAAATTTTCTAGTTGCTCTGCTTCTATTGTGTCTATTGGTAAGCCTCTCATTATTAGGTTATTTTTCTTCTTTTCTTTCTGATATGCTTCCAAGGTTATTTCTATTTTATCTTTTCTTGAGTTCATTTTGGCTGCTGGTTTCATTCGTTGATGGTTTCCACCTGTCTGGTGTTCGAGTCACTTTTCTGCTCCTGCTAAATATGTCTAGCTCCTCTTTACTTTTTCTTTTACCGTCTTCATTAATGCTATCATGACCATCCGCCATATTTTTTCTTATTCGAATAATTAAAGTACCTATGTATTTATAAATATAAATATTTGTAACGGTTACGGATCGCGACAAGTGCCGCACCAACCTCAACAGTTAAATCTTTGCAATTCTTGATCCTAACGAAAGACTAAACCATCCTAAAACTGCACCAATTGGGAGCAGGTACAATTACACACCACTTGAAGGCACACAAATGGTGTTCTAGAAATCTTTTATAACAACAAAATATATTTTTGACGCGGTATGGCATGCCGCACGTCATGTCAGTGGTAAAGGATTAACTTTAGACGGATGTTAAGACGGAAAATTTTATAGTAAATATTCAAGTACGTCGTTTTTAGTTAAAGTTAAAGGAAAATGTTGTATTTGATTAATACGCCAGTCAATGGGAGCAAGAATAGGATATTACCTCTGAATTCTATCCTACTGCATGGAATTTAATGAAATTTTTGGAATAGCCTCTACTTATCTCCTAATTCAAAGCCTACCCTATGCCGATGTGCACTTTTATCTTCTCGGGGGTGAAAATTTTTTCGATTAAACTAACCACGGAAGTGGCTATAGAACCGAGTTCTAAGCAAAAACTGTTCTATATTTTTTTTGAAAACTCAATATACTCCATTAAAATGTTACATTTTTTAAGCCATACCTTGCATTTGTTAGAGGAGTCAATTTTATTTCTTTAATGTGTAGGGGGAATCAATGGAAGCTTAAGTTCAAGTTTTTAGGGTTGCCACCCTTGTCTCCCGGCCGCCATCTTGGAAATGGGGTGCAAAGCGGTTTCGCGCTATATCTCGTAAACTACCAACCCTACGGAAGATCAAATTAAACCTAAAATGTAGCAAATTAAATTTTCTACAATTTTGTTTCTATTATTTTTTATCGTCAAGTGACCAACAAAAAAGATACATAAAAATATGTAAAAAATTTTTAACAAGTTTCCTTTTGGAGGTTATAACTTTTTTTCAGTTCATTTTAAAATTAAATAACATTATAGCAATTTTGTAGAGGGTTCTTCAGCAAACAATTTCCACTATAAAGTTGTTTAATTATGTTTATTTATATAGGTTTTACAGCGCTCCAAACTTGACCAGATTCTCGAATGCTCATAGTTATACAATAAAAACAAAAGTTAGGCTTACTTTTCTATCTATACATATTCTTCATTCATACAATTTATTATGACTTTAACAATCCTATGCTATTATTAATCTGTTTTTGACCTTTCTCCCCACTATAAAACTTATAACCCTAAGCATATATGGAAAAGGCACAAGAAGTTGTTTGCCGGTTCAGAAGAAGAGTGACGCAACCGCAAAATGCAAAATTCTTAAGAAGGGCAAAAAACGAATTTTTGATATCAAAATCATAAAGTATGACCAAAATTACCCATTCACCACACCGTGGTCAGCATCTCGAGATACAAGCGTGTTTGGGGTGTGCCGCTTGTCTATGAAGTAACATAACTTTTTTTCTATTGTATACTTTGACTTAAAATTTTCGCAAAAATTTCTTCATGAATTACATTTTACTGTTGTGTTGGTTAAAATTATAAACTAAAAAAATTTGTCACTCAACTTTTTTAAGTAAACATGAAACGATGAAACTAACGAAATATGATGACAAAATGTTTAAAAACTAGCAACTCCTTTTTTAATGTGTTTAAACATTTTGGACGAATTCCGTTGTTATCTACATACTTCAAAGATGACACAGTAAAATTTTCAAAAGGAAATATTTACAGCGACCAAGGATACAGCGAGGTAAATTTGAAAAATCATCAAAACTGATTTTCGGCATTTTTGTATAAAATTTGATTTTTGAACATGTTCCAACAAATCTAGATAAAAATAAACATCATATTCGGATTCAGCGACCTCGAAAACATAAAAATAGACCAAAATTTGTCATTCACCTTAAATTTGATTTTCGCGGTCGGCATAACGATTGCTGCCGCTCGACTAATATATTAGATAGAAACGTATTTTTTTTTTTATTGTATTCCTATGAGAATTCGAGAATCTGGTCAAGATTGGAGCGCTGTAAAACCTAGATAATAAATAAAATTAAACAACTTTATAGTGAAAATTGTTCATTGAAATATCCTCTACAAAATCGCTATGATATTATTTTATTGTGAAATGAACGGAAAAAGTTATAACCTCCAAAAGGAAACTTCTTACAAAATTTTCTCATATTTTTGTGTATAACTTTTTTGTTGTTCACTTGACGATAAAAAGTAATAAATATAAAATTGTATAAAATTTAATTTGCTACATTTTATTTATAATGAAATTTTCTGTAGGATTGCTAGTTTAGGAGATACAGCGCGAAAGCCCTTTGCACCCCTTTTTCCAATATGGCGGCCGGGGGACAAGGGTGGCTACCCCAAAAACTTGAACTTAAGCTTCCACTGAACCCCCCTACACATCAAAAAAATAAAATTGACTCCTCTAAGAAATGCAACCCAAATGTAACATTTTAATGGACTAATACTTTTTCAGTTATTCGTGGTTGAAAATTGGCCATTTTCATGAAAAATGACACCCTTTCGGACGGTTTTTTGCGAATACCTTAAAAACTATGCATCTCACCAAAAAGACTATATATAACATTTTTATAGCTTATAAGAAAACAAAGAAATTCTTTCCTTCACAAATGTTCTAGTTATAATACAAACAGAGATATCGTAGGTGAGAAGAGTTTGTTTTTTTGGTGCATGCTCAAATCGGTGTATTCAACTTGAAATAACAGAGAATCGGTTGATTTTAGGGGTATAATTAGTGTGACCAACTAGCCCGAAAAATCCGGGACATGGCCCAAATTACGAAGTCGTGTCCCGGCGTCCCGGACAAGGCTTCCGGGCCATCCGAATTTTCTACGTTTTGGTAAAATTCTATTTTGACATTTTGAATACGTTATTTTTCTAAGAATTCACATCAAATTGAATTGGTGGAAGGAAAAAAGTCGACAATTTCTAGAGTGTAATGCTAATACCACATCCAAAACGCATGGATTTAATATAGTTTATATTTTGTTTTATATTTTCTACGAAAACTCAAACTATGGGCTTTTCCCGTTTCTGTATTTTAATTATCGTCTTCTGAAAAGACGATTCAAAAACATGAATATCAAACAATGATAATTATATTTTTATATTAACCTAAGGTTCTATTTACATGGAAATCCAACGTCAGTTGATTCTCTAACTTTTCCTTTTTTGAAAACGATTTCCGGATTTGAAGTCAAAACGTCAAAAACTAACAAACATGTAATTATCATTACAACCCATCCCATCAAAAAAGTTTTTGTTAGCATAAAAATATTAAAATCCAGGAGGAAAATAAACTTCCTGTAGCTGGCTGTATACCATAAATCACAAAAATACCAAGTTTCTTGTAAAAGGTATATATTAAAATACCCTAAATAAGGGTCACAATACAAAACGTTTTCGGATTAAGGAATCCATCATCAGTGTTTAAAAGCCAAAATTTGCATGCCTGAGCCACCAAAATGTATCGGGTAAAAACCCTTTAAATGTAAATAATAAGGATGTTTTACATATTTATATAAAATTCATTGGATGGTATAGATAAACCTGGATGTTACCCAGGGCAACACAGGACTCTCCCCACGTGGTTGGAACTTTTTTTGGAGAAAACGAGTTGGCCATTGAAATCCAATATGTGAGGTTTTCTCCAAAAAAAGTTCCAACCACGTGGGGAGAGTCCTGTGTTGCCCTGGGTAACATCCAGGTTTATCTATACCATCCAATGAATTTTATATAAATATGTAAAACATCCTTATTATTTACATTTAAAGGGTTTTTACCCGATACATTTTGGTGGCTCAGGCATGCAAATTTTGGCTTTTAAACACTGATGATGGATTCCTTAATCCGAAAACGTTTTGTATTGTGACCCTTATTTAGGGTATTTTAATATATACCTTTTACAAGAAACTTGGTATTTTTATAAAAATATTAAGTAATCAATAAAATGATGATATTAACCCTCGTAAGGCGGTGCGGGGGTGCAGGTGCACCCCAGACCTCCTTTTTCTCACCTATCTTTTTTGATTAATTTTTTTGATTTTTGTCCATTTTTTTATTCGCATTAAATTCAATTCTAAACACATTCCACCCATTACAGCATTTAAAACTATTTGCGTTTAAGTGTTTTTGTTTTTGGAAATATGACTGTAAGGTGCAAGTGATGAAAATTTCATCCTGAATTAGACGTTTCTGCTGTTCCAACTGGAACTAACAGAGCTATCGGACAATGTCAGTGTTATTTATGTGAGAGAGAAAAGAACGAAAGTCCCGGCATAATTGTATTGCGTGTAAAAACTTTGTATTGCTCACACTGTGAAACATTTTAAGTGTTTGTCTTGCAGCGATAATATTGTTTTTAATAAGAACTTTGTTTGTAAAATTATGTTTCATAATATGAAAAACAAGTCCTAATTATCTTTCAAATCAATTTCTCCAACGTTCACATATAAAAAAATGGATATACGGATGGGGTGCAAGTACACCCCGCACCGTTGTTTACGTAAGAATCTAAGCACCGCCTTACGAGGGTTTAAGTTCTATTTTTTAAAAAATGGCCCGATTTTCATTGAAAAGTCCCGTATTTTAGGTATTTTTTTCAGCCTTGTCCCGAATTCGACTAAAAAGGAGTTGGTCACACTAGGTATAATGCTAACAATCCCTTTTGTAGTGCTTGAAAAGTCCTTTAAAATGAACAATACTAAAGGTCGATTACATTCAAAATAAGCGAGATATGCAAAAAAATTGATGACTAATGTATTTTAAGAAAAAATGAGAAGTATATTTAAGCCCTCATCCGCCAGAATTTAAATGTGTCGTTTTCCTTCTACTGTACCTTTTACTATAGTGTTATTTCTATGTTCAAAAAGTTGGACGGGTTTAAAATAAATGGTTTTAAAAAAAATAAGATCAAATTATAGAGCGCATTTTTAATTTTTCTTAAAAATCTTATTTTTTTCCCTGTAACTTGAAAACAGTAAGAGATACAGTAATGAAATGTAAAATAAAAATTTTTATCTAAAGAAACCCTACATTTTTGTTGGGTATCTTTTTTCGTATCTCTTATCATTTTCGAGTTACATGGAGAAAAAGGAAGATTTTTAAGAAAATTTAAAAATGCGCTTTATAATTTGATCTTATTTTTTTCACAAACCATTCATTTTACACCCGTCCAACTTTTTGAACATAGAAATAATACTATAATAAAAAGTATTGTAGAAGGAAAACGATGTATTTAAATTCTGAAGGATGAGGGGTTAAAAATATACTTCCCATTTTTTCTTAAAATACATTAGTCATCAATATTTTGCAGCATATCTCGCTTAGGTTGAATGTAATCGACATTCAATATTACTCATTTTAAAGGTCTTTTCAAGCACTCCAAAAGGTATTGGTAGCATTATACACCTAAAATAGACCGTTTCTCTGTTATTTCAAGTTGAATGCACCGATTTGAGCATGCACCAAAAAAACAAACTATTCTCACCTACCATATTTCATTTTGTGTTATAACTAGAAGATTTGTGAAAGAACGAGTCTCTTTGTTTTTTTATAAGCTACAAAAATATTTTATATAGTTTTCTTTGCAAAAAACCGTCCTAAAAGATGTCCTTTTTTATGGAAATGGCCAATATCCAACCACGAATAACTCAAAAAGTATTGAGTTTTCAAAAAAAATTATAGAACAGTTTTTGCTTAGAATTAGGTTCTCTAGCCACATCCGTGGTTATTTTAACTAAAAAATTTTCCACCCCCGAGAAAGGGTGGGAACCACCTAAAAGATAAAAGCACACATCGGCATGGGATAGACTTTGTTTCCTGATATATTCCCTACTTACTCTGAAAATATCGAGTAAATCGATATAGTAGGATGGAATTCGGAGCCAAATATCCTCATTAACTGCCCTATAAATGCTTTCTAAATTTTAGCCGCAACAAGCGCCGACTAACAGTATTGTGATGAACGTGAAAAACGCTGTCACATCGATCCAATTAGACCTTTACTTAAAATTTAATTTCTCATTCCAAACTTTTTTAGTCAAACAGCTAGGCTTGACAGCCTTTCTCGAACCCACTAGAATGTTCGAACCCACTAGAACACGCCTTAATCAGGGCCTCACATAATGGACTGGTTAATTGGCGACGGAGTTTCTGTTAGTGGCGATTCGCGTAGCATTGTCCCCTCCTTAAGAGATGGTTCCTCCTGGAACCTGATCGGGACTGCAACTGGATGCTGGTATCGGCAACTGAGTCCTGTTTTACAACTACCAGTTTTACAAAAATGAAAAGGGATAGTTTTCACTCCGCACCAGTAACCATGCGGATTGCAACAGGCTAATACCTGAACTTTGGTGTTTTTAAATATTTCTTCCACCATATGTCGGAAATCCGCCTTATTCTAGCTTTAGAATGGCTAACATTTGCACGTTGGACTCCAATAAGTGCTTTCTCAATTGAAGCAATGCTTCCCATACATCTTGTTAGGTAGGATAATTATGGACAGTACCTTTTGTTACTAGATAGAAAAGGTAACGTGATCTTGGAGTTTCAAAGCTTTTCCGCGAGCTATCAGTTGATATTGAAGTTCTGCAACTCGACCAAACATACTTCGAAAGGCGGATGCCAACCCTTGTGCATCTTTATAGTCTAAGAGCTAGTGAACCCTCCGACTAACGGTCGTCTTGTAAGGCTAGAAATTTTTCTAGTGATAATTCATAGCACACCAAGGCTAAAAACCATGACCTGGCAGGCCTCAGTGGTGCACGTATATCTACCAGGTGAATCGAAAAGTGCAAATTTAGGGGGTAAAATAAACTTTCTCCTGTAAGGTTTAAATTTAAGTATGTGTTTGAGTAAGTCATTTAGAAGAAATGTGTACAATGACAGGCGATTCTGAAGAGCATAAGACCTTGCCAGGCGAGGGGAAAGATTATGGGTTTTCCTAAAATTACTCTTTTTGCATCGAACAAATTTTTTTAGGTTTTTTGAATCATTCCAAATAGAAAACGTCTTTAGTGATTTTTCTCTTAAGTTAATAGTTTTTGTTATATAAGCGATTAAAAATTTTGAAAATTGCGAAATCGGCCATTTTTAACCCTAAATCGGGTGTTTATCTAAAAATTTCAATGTTGACAAGAAACGTAAATATTCTTTAAACATTGATTGATGAAATCCCGAACAGTTTTTTGCAATAAAATATCGAAAACCCCTTTGTTTTTTTAATTGCTAATCAAGCGGGTGCGACACTGTAGTATAAGTGAGGACGTTGAGTTTGCATAAATTCATTATCTCGAGAATGGACAAATTTCAAGAGGAATCCTCAGACAGGTCGATTTTTATTTTTAAATTAGGACTTTTTGGCATATATATAATACTAGTGACGTCATCCATTTGAGCGTGATGACGTAATCGATGATTTTTTATTAAATTTTCAATTCACTAATATAAACATTAACATAATTATTTATACAGGGATTTTTTTATTAAATTAACTTTGATTAAATTTGACAAATAGAAGAAAAAATTTTTTTGTACATCCTGTATAAATAATTATGTTAATGTTTACATTACTGAATAGAGAATTAAATAACCTTTCAAATGAGCTGTCACACAACCCCTACTCTTATTTAAAAAAATAATCGATTACGTCATCACGCCCAGATGGATGACGTCACTAGTATTATATATATGCCAAAAAGTCTTAACTCAAAAATAAAAATCGACCTGTCTGAGGATTTCTGTTGAAATTTGCCCATTCTCGAGATAATGAATTTATGCAAACTCAAACGTCCTCACTTATATTATAGTGTCGCACCCGCTTGATTAGCAATTAAAAAAACAAAGGGATTTTCGATATTTTATTGCAAAAAACTGTTCGGGATTTCATCAATCAATGCTTAAAGAATATCTACGTACCTTGGCAACATTGAAATTTTTAGATAAATGTCCGATTTAAGGTTAAAAATGGCCGATTTCGCAATTTTTAAAATTTTCAATCGCTTATATAGCAAAAACTATTAATTTAAGAGAAAAATCACTAAAGGCGTTTTCTGTTTGGAATGATTCAAAAAATCTAAAAAAAATTTGTTCGATGCAAAAAGAATAATTTTAGGAAAAACCCCTAATTTTTCCCCTCGTCTTATGCTCTTCAGAATCGCCTATCATTGTACACATTTCTTCTAAATGACTTACTCAAACACATACTTAAATTTAAACCTTACAGGAGAAAGTTTATTTTACCCCCTAAATTTGCACTTTTCGATTCACCTGGTTGATATACGTGCACCACTGAGGCCTGCCAGGTCATAGTTTTTAGCCTTGGTGTGCTATGAATTATCACTAGAAAAATTTCTAGCCTTACAGGACGACCTTTACTCGGAGGGTTCACTAGCTCTTAGACTATTAATACTGGCCGGGATTGTATGGGACAGTGAGTAGTTATCGGGAAGTGAGAGTAGATCTTGCTTTTCTTGAGTCCAGGCACGGATCCAAGGGGGGTCAATGGGGTCAATTGCCCCCTCCTTGAGACCTCGCCTGGTGTCTACTGACACTGTTTTTAAGAAAGAGATTACGATTGAACATAAATAGGGAATTTTGTGTCCTGTTGATAACTGAATAACTGAAACATAAATATGGCAGAATTCCTTGAAATCGAAAATTATTAAAAGTCTTTGGAACATAATAAATGAAAAAGTACCACAATAAATCTGTTTATTGCTATTTATTCAATTCAATGCCAGAGACCAGATAAAAATAGTAATTGCTGGTGCTATGTTATGGTAATTTGATCATTTAATAAAACCCCCCGAATAAGAGCCGCTTTTAGAAGGATGTCCAAAGTATTATGTAACAGAGACCTAAAATTGGCATTAAGGATCCGACTACTTCGCTGCTACATATTCTCGGTCTTACTGTATGGTGTCGAGTCTTGTACTGTGAATAAAATCGATCTTTATGGTCTTGAGGTTCTCGAAATGTGGTGCAATAGAAGAATTTTAAGAGTTTTTGGATGGACAAGATTCGAAACTCCACAATACTAGAATGTCTCAGCAAGACTACTGCGATTATAAAAAGCACCAAGAAGAGATAGCTGGATTATTTCTGACGTTTAATGAGAGGTCCCAAATATAGGTTGCTACAAAATATTATTCAAGTGAAAATAGCAGGCAAACGCCGTCCAGGACGAAGAAGAACTTCATGGTTGATTTAGGGTGGCAATAAATAAAATTAAGATACCTATGATGGTAACCAACGTTTCGAAAGGGCATGGTACATGAAGAATAAGAAAATAACAGCTCAAAGAATCCTGCGTACGCCAGTCACGAGAAAATTTGTATTTCGTTGCCCCCACCTTGCAGGGTTGTTGGATCCGCCGTTGCTTGAGTCTTGCTTTACAGTTACTTTCATAGGCCCGCATGACTTCCTGAAACGTGAGATCAGGTACTTCTTGGACTTGATTTACTTCTACTTCTTCATCTACGTCGTAGTCTCTTTCGAGTGATACCAGGCGATTATGGTTTACTATCATCGGCTTCTCTCTATCAATCTTGCTTATTCGGTAGATAACATCGTTCATCTACCAGAATGAGATTCGGACATTTTATGTCGCATCCGCCATTTTTAATAGTTTAAAGTTGTAATAAAAAAATAATAAAATTCATAATCTGTGGCTCCAAAAATTTTATATTAGAATATAATTTTAAAAATTTGAACTGAATTAACTTTAGATGGATTTTTAGACGGAAAAATGATATAGTAAATATTCAAGTACGTCGTTTTTAGTTAAAGTTAAAGGAAAAAGCTGTATTGGATTAAATGCTTTCTAAATTTTAGCCGCAACAAGCGCCGACTAACAATATTGTGATGAACGTGAAAAATGCTGTCACATCGATCCAATTGGACTTTTAATTAAAATTGAATTTCTCATTCCAAACTTTTTTAGTGAAACAGCTAGGCGTGTTTGTTTTATAATTTCCAATTTCGTCAAATAGTGAATTACGTTGGATCCCGTATGAAAAATGTGATTGGTTCACGAATGACAAAATTAAACACTAGTGTAAAAATGTTTAACTTTTGAGGCAAATATAAATGTCTACCAATTTATAAATGAAAGTCTAATAGAATTTTTTTTGAATGTGTTAAACACTCACCGACACAAAATTCCGCTACCCAAAATTTTTTTGAAGTTATACTTCTTTAGGCGCGATTGGGAGTGAATTTTTATTTTACTGGGCGCATGCGCACACCGACAGTATGGTATTAATCGTTATACGGGCTCTGATTGGGTGTTGAAATGATCTGTCAATAATTGTTCAATATGGAGGTTATCGGTAAAAAAAATGTTGTATATATTAGTTTTTATTGTTGTGAGGACAGAAATAAAATAAAATTTATAATTGTAGTGACTTTTTAAATAGTTTTGAAAAGCCACAAGTACGCAATTCTAAATGTTTCAGTTGTATTGCAATAAAAAATTATCTTCATACCTATTTGGAAAATGTAAAAAAATAATGTACTTACCTATTAGTTATTTATTAAGCGCAACAGGCCTTGTAGGCCTAGGGCTAAAATGTTTACATTTTTGATTACATAAATAATATAGTAAATAACTTAATATAACTTACATAACTTATAAATTTTATTTAAATACACTTCAGTCTTTTTATACACTCCTTGACAACCTCTCTCCATCTCCTTCTGTCCAATGCTAGTTCTGTCCATCTCTCACTGTTACTTTTCTTCAAGTCTTCATATACACTGTCCTTCCATCTTTTCCTTGGCCTGCGTTTCCTCCTCTTTTGTATTGGTCTTCGTGAAAGTACCATTTTTGGCATTCGTTTACTTCCCATTCTCTCTATGTGCCCCAAGTATCGTATTCTCTGTGCTTTGATCGTCGTCGTAATCGTTGGCTCTTGATATAGTTCTTCCAATTCTTTATTGGTTCTTCTTCTCCACTGACCTTCTATTTTCACACCTCCATATATTGCTCTTTGCATTTTTCTCTCCCATCTTTCTAACAGGTCTGTTTCTGACTTTTTGAGCACCCATGTTTCGCTTGCGTATGTTACTGTAGGTCTGATAACAGTCTTATAAATTCTTATTTTTGTTTTTCTTGATACGTATTTGGATTTCAATAATGTGCGTAATGCTCCATATTTTTTATTTCCTTTAGCTATTCTTGCCTTTATGTCCCCTTCTTCATGACCATTTTCATCTATTTTGGCTCCCAGGTAAATGATTTCTTTGGCTCTTTTAAACGAGTTTACCTATTAGTAGGAAATGCTTTAATTTACATAATCTGATTACGAACAAACTTTCTACAAATCTTCATCTAATATATCGTTTTCTTACTCTATTTTTTGTTGTATTTTAATATTTTCATTCGACAAAAATCAATGTAATAATTTGATTAAATTTATATAAATAAACAAAATGTCAAAACGTTTATGGTGTAAATGTTCAGTTGGTGTATATTCCCACATGATATATACGCGAAGGTGGCGCAGTGGGAAATCGCTTTGACTTTCTAACGACGGGATCGACGGGAAGCGGGTTCGAGCTCCAATGCAAGTTATTATTTTTTGATATTTTTTATACATTTTATAATTGTAAGTATATTATTATATAATTGTTTTCACAATATACGTATTTAATTAAAATTTTTGGCAACTATTATTGTTCAGAAATCATTTCTTTGTGGCATTTTTCAATGTGTTTGTGTGTGTTTTATTATTTTATTTTTTTAATTTTTGGTATTGTTTTAATAAAATTTTTTGAAAAGTAGTAAGTATTAAAATTAGTTTAATATTTAAATTAAATATAAATAAACTGTTTAAAGTACATATATTGATTTAGTTGAAATCACATAATAGAATTATAACTTCTTACGTGCGTACAAAGTACACGCATTCTTTTTTTATTAAGTTTGACAATAATTTATAACTTTATTATTTGTGCTCCGATTTTCAAGATTCTTGCACCAGTTTGTAGTTACATGTATTGATATCATTTGGTATTATTTCGGTAACAAAAAAATTTTGCTTGCATGGCATTATACAGGGGTGAATGAAAGCATTATATTTTCTCCTAACTTTAAAAAATTCTGTGGAAAAATGGAATAGCTGATTTGGTTTCATAGTCCTCATAGTCCTGTCATATTACTCCTAAAGAGACATCACTAAAAATTTTGTTTTTTAAATTATCCGAATATCTCTTTTCTTGTAAGATCTGTACAATTTTTTGTAAATAAAAACACTGATTGACTCATAAAATAGAGGTTGATAAGATTAGAATGGCCCGCATGCACCCCAGAACTCAATCCTATTGAGCATTTATGGGATGAATTAAGAAAAATTTGCCGTCATCCTAGCCCTTCGGAAAATTTGGTACCGTTATGGCCCTGGTAGAGGAATATCGGGCTATTCCCCAGGCAAGTATAACACATCTTTATTCGATGCTAAACAAATTGCCAGCAGTCGTCGCTGCTGCAAGAGCTAGACGTACCGGCTATTGAATTGTTTTGTTTTGTTGTTAATTTTGTTTTGTTAATTTTAGTGCTTTTATATTTTTAATTAAATAAACCTTCAAAGCAGTGTTTTTATTACAGCTCTTACAAGATAAGAGATATTTGGATAATTAAAAAAAAAACCTTAATAATACCTTCAAGATAATGAAACAAAATCAGCCCTCCAATTTTTCTACAGAATTTTTTAAAATTATGAGAAAAAACAACGCTTCCATTCACCTCCGTATAATGTCATGTAAGCAAAAAATTTTCGTAACCGGAATAATGACGAACGACATAAATACATGTATGTACCTATAAACTGATGCAATAATCTTGAAAATCGGAGTACAAATAATAAAGTTATAGATTGTCAAACTTAATCAAAAATTTTGGGTGGCTAAATTTTGTGTCGGTGAGTGTATTTTCGTACCCCAGGAAACGCAGCCGAAAAAGCACGTAAAGAAAATTACTGGCCGATATTTTTCAACTGTAATATCTGGGGAAAATCAATAAAAACGGCATACCTATTATCTCCTGCGTATGCAAATTGTTACTGCGTCATCGATTTTTATTAACAAATTAATTTAAATTAAATTTATTTCTTTATTGTAAAACACTACGCGTTGTAGATGAAAACGTTTAACAGACGACTTTCTTGACTATACTTGTTCTTTAAAATAAGAGTTTTTTTTTCAATTAAACACTCTATGTAAACAAAAAAATTAATGTGTGTACTTTGTACGCACGTAAGAAGTTATACTTCTATTATATGATTTCAACGAAATCAATATACTTTAAACAGTTTCTATACTACTTTTCAAAAATTTTTATTAAAACAATACCAAAAATTAAAAAAATAAAAGAATAAAACACACACAAACACATTGAAAAATGCCACAAATGATTTCTGAACAATAATTGTTGTCAAAAATTTTAATTAAATACGTATTTTCTGAAAAAAATTATATAATAATATACTTCCAATCATAAAATCTATAAAAAAAAATTAAAAAAATGATATAACTTGCATTGGGCTTGTTTTGTATAACCTACTTCCCGTGTATCCCGCCGAACGAGAGTCGAAGCGATTTCAAACTGCACCACCTTCGCGTATACGTCATGTGGGAATATACACAAACTGAACAACTTTTTGACATTTTGTTTATATGAATTTTTATTAGTTTGATTTTTGTCGAATTAAAATATAACAATATATAGAGTAAGAAAACGATACATTAGATGAAAATTTGTAAAAAGTTTGTTCGTAATCAGATTATGTAAATTAAAGCATTGCCTACTAGGGGTATAGCATAGCAAGTACTAGGTAAGTACATTATTTTTTTACATTTTCCAAATAGGTATGAAGATAATTTTTTATTGGAATACAACTGAACAATTTAGAGTTACGTACTTGTGGCTTTTCAAAACTATTTAAAAAGTCACTGTAATTATAAATTTGATTTTATTTCTGTCCTCACAACAATAAAAACTAATATATTATACAACATTTTTGTTTACCGATAACCTCCATATTGAACAATTATTGACAGATCATTTCAACACCCAATCAGAGCCCGTATAAAGACTAATACCAAACTGTCGGTGTGCGCATGCGCGCAGATCAATATAAATTCATCCTCAATCTCAATCGCGCCTAAAGAAGTATAACTTCAAAAATTCTTGCAAATTAAACCCGAAAGTAAGCATTTTCTTCAATTGTTTTTCATTCTTTTGTAAGGTTAAAAGAATACCCCCGTTAAGATAGGCAAAATGCCCTCACTCCCACAATTCAATTTTTTTTACGTTTTATATAATTAAAAAATAAGGCTCAGCGCAATTTTAACCTTCCACCCCTCTTCTCCCTAACCTCTCTTCAAAAAACGTAATTTCCTTGTTTTTATTTTTTTTTCAGGTGGGATGGATGCAATCCATTTGAAATTTCAAAAAAATGGCAAACATGATTGAGGCTTCTACAAAGGTCGTTAAAAATTTGGGAACACCATTTGACGTTTAGAGGAATATTTTCAATAATGTGAAGAATGTTATTTTGATAATATGTTTTCAAGCAAGACCGAACTTATGTTTTTTTTCTTTTTGTTTATTTACATTTTTCTTTTGTATATTTTTAGTTAAATAAATATAATAATAAATAACAATGGTTGTATATAAAAAAGGTCACACACATACTATAGTATCATGCGTTTCACGTGTAAAAAAGGTATGCAGACTCATAGTCCGCATCCACTAGGGGAAAGTCGCCTATGATGGCATACCTAATTTTGACTCAATTTTTTAAGTTTATTTAAAATTTTCTACGCATTTTTGTGGTGCCAAGTAATTCCAACTTAACCCTTAAACGCCTAAGGGTGGGTAAAAAATGTCCACCTAATGCGTATTCCCTTCTAACATATTTATTACGTGTTGAAATTTTTTCAAAAATTATTTATTGTTAAAAATACAGCCCATTATCGAATGTTAATTTGGTTCTACCAATATTTTTGAAAATAAAAGCAGCATCTTGAGTTAAATATGGATGGACATAAAAAGTACACCCTTGGCAAAACTTGTTACTAAAGGTTTCTATATAATTTGTCGTTGGTAGGAAGATAATTTATATAATTTTCGATGTATAATTACATAATCTACATAATTATCCGCCAATGAGGAGGCTGAAAGAAAGAATATGGAGAAAATCGACAAATCTGAATTACTAGTATGTTAATTTTGATGTACACTGTAATTTTGTTGTAAGGTTTGTAAATTGTTTATATTAATATTTTAGAAGATGCTGTGTTTATTAAGCATAATATTCTTAAGTTTAATCCATTTTCAACAACTGTTAATAAATATATTAGCTATTTTCGAGGTGGACTAAAAGTTCCTAAAATGTTATGTGTATCCTGTATTACTATATGGATGTGAAACCTGGATCATGAAGGTTAACATGATGAACAAATTAGAAGCCTTTGAGATGTGGTCATCTCGTAGAATGCTCAGAATATCTTGGGTTCAACGCATTTCTAACAGAGAAGTCTTAAACAGAGTAGGTCAAGGCGAAGGTGACTTAATGAAGATGATAAAAAAGAGAAAACTTGAATATCTGGGGCATATAATGAGAGGTAGCAGATACAGGATGCTGCAGTTAATACTCAATGGAAAGATCGACGAAAAAAGAGGAATTGGTCGAAAGAAATATTCATGGCTCCGAAACCTTCGTCAATGGACTGGCTTATCAGCAGATCAATTGTTACATGCCGCACAAGATCGAGAACGATATCGGCAAATTGTTATGGAAGCTACCCACGCCTAAAAATTTGGGCACGGTACTTAAAAAAGAAGAGGTGGACATTTTTTACCCACCCTTGGGCGTACATGGAACCTAAAAAAGTTTGGGCGTTTAAGGGTTAAGGTACCTTTTAAGTTTTGTACAATATAATATTGATTTTGAACGTTTTTTACACGCTTCAATTTTTTTTTAGTAATCAAGTATGCCATCATAGGTGACACACGTTTCCTATGATGGCACACCATTTATTTTAAAACAAAAGGACTTAATTTTTAAAACGTTTTTTTATACTTGTTCTCTGTCACTGTCTCCGCAAATTTTGTAGTTCATTTTAAAAATAGTTCTACATTACATAGGCACCTGAAATTTTCAGAATAGCTCTGAACTAGCTAACAATGCAATATTTAACTTCTTTTATACCTGGTGATTGATTAGTGTGGTTAAGCTACATCAGTCTAAATTAACATGAATTAAAAAAATATTTTTATTGAATATTACTACTAGTACTACCTAATAAAATGTTACGTAATTTTTGTTGGAATTAACGTTTGGTTTAAACATTGATTATAGACACGTGTCTGACACGTGTTCACTCCGTGTCTATAATCAATGATCACGTATAACACACAAATTAAAGCAGTTAGGCATAGGCGAAGAATGCTTAAGAAATAAAAAGTACCATAAAATATAATTTATTTCGGTTTACTGTAAAGAGGCCGAAATAATTAGACCGAAAGCAGTGGACCGAACTCATTAGACCGAAAAGCACTTTAACGAAACCTCACTAGACCGAAAATCAGGAGACCGAAAAGCATTAGGTACATAATACAAGGTGCTCAAACAGGATTGTAATCTGAGCAAGGGTATCATCAGCCTTCCTTCACCCTTTATCCAGGCCTAGGACTGGCAGCACAAAGTACTGCTTAAAGTACTTAGAGGTTCTTTTTTGCTTGGTTTCTTTTTATTTGTTTTTTTGTTTTTATTTATTTTTGTTTTATTTTCTATCTATTATGTACAACACTAAAAATTAAATAATAAAAATAGTTTAGAGGTTGTTTTTTGCTTTGTTTTTTTTTGCTTTGTTTTTTTTTTGTTTATTGTTAAATTCAAATTAGAACCAAATAAAATGTACCCTTAATTTCTTTTTATTTGTCGCAGCAAAAGAGATAAGTCAAATGTAATTACAACTAAATGTTATTTGGATGGTTATTAGAAACAGTTAAAATGGTGTAAAATTATTTTTTATCAGACTGTGCAGAGTAACAATTTACACAGTATATACAGTGCGGTGGAATAAGTGTTGCCCCTCCCCTGTTAACTTGTTTATTTTAAGAATATAAGCAAAACTTTTGGACAGGTCGATTTTTAAACTAACCATAGTATGTTACAGCATCAACGTTTCGAACTTTACGCGATCCCACTTCAGGCGACAGCCATAACTTTGATTTTTTTAAATGGGAAAGTACATCATGTGACACTTCATTTAAAAGCTCTTAAAATACTGATTTCAAACATATATAATACTTTAATCCTTTTTGAGATCGTAGGCGCAAAATTTCGGTCGAACTCTTTCTAAATGCAATCATTTTTTTCGTATCCTGAAAAAACTAATAAATATTTTTGAAAAATTTAAACGTAGAATGAAATATTATAGTTTTCTCGATGGTCCAAAATCCCTGAGAACTCCTATAATGTTTATTTTAATAAGTCACAGCGATGAAAAAAGAGAAAATTTAGTGTGATTTTAATTTCAAATATATCGTTCAAAAGAAACTTTTTGTTTATTCTAAGGGACTGTCCGCCATCGGTAATAATCTAATCTTTCATTCTGCCTTTAAATTTTTTAAAAATACTTATTAGTTTTCTCAGAATTCGAAAAAAATAAATGCGTTTAAAAAGAGTTCGATCGAAATATTGCGCCTACGATCTCAAAAAGGATTTAAGTATTATACATTTTTGAAATCAGTATTTTAAGAGCTTTTAAATGAGGTGTCACATGATGTGCTTTCCCATTAAAAAAAATCAAATTTATGGCTGTCACCTGAAGAGGTGTATATAATGAGGCTATAATATACTATGGTTCGTTTAAAAATCGACCTGTCCGAGCGTTTTGCTTATATTCTTAAAATAAACAAGTTAACAGGGGGGGGGGGCAACACTTATTCCACCGCACTGTATATAAAATAACACAAAAAAATACAATAAACAAAAAGACAGATATAAAAATATTTTTTTATATCTGTCTTTAATTTACTGCAATCTTTTTTAATTTATGTACCATTTCGGCCTGATGCTGTTCGGTCTAGTGAGGTTTAGGTAAAGTGCTTTTCGGTCTAATGAGTTCGGTCTACTGCTTTCGTTCTAATGATTTCGGTCTAATTGCCGTGTACCTTTATTTCAATACTAAAATACCGGTTGTTCCATTTATAAGAAAACTCAAAAAATAGTCATTCCGAGTTTAGACCAACCCTGTATATTACAATTAAACATTTCGCCATATTAACAATTTTTAACAATAGCAGACTATATTAGAAATCATTTGAACATAATCAGAGTTTTTTATGTCAATTCATTACGACTCTACAGAGTGTGAATATTGCAACGAAATTAATAAAAAAAACGTAATTATCTTTTAAGCTACCCCATATAATATTACAATACCTCATATTTTAAGAAGGAGGACATTGAGGAGAATCCAAAAATGACAAAATATACAAGGCGTCTCATTAATAAAAACGAAGTTATAAGCAACTTCCGGTATAACGGGAAGTAGCAAATAGATGAAAATATTTTCATTAAACAGTTCACTCTTCAAAACCCCCTCATTTCACTTTTCATGATCTTTAGTCCTCGAGATATTTCTAATTGGCCGCTTATGTGCCTCACCCTGTATTATAGTATAATACTCATACATAATAGGAGACTAAGGTAACACTAATTAGACTAAGAGAATAAGACTTCTTCATTGTATTAAATTAAAAAAAATAGAATGTTCTTCTTTATACAGACATAATGAATTAAGACCCATAAATCTTAAAGAATAAAGAACAACAATGTGGGCCTACAAGTAAGTTAATGTTAAGAACAATTAATAAGGTTAACCAACTCAGGTATTATCCCGTTATATTTATTTGAGAAAAATGCGATAAGCAGCACTATGAACTATGACCGACGAATAACAGGACAGTACCGACCTATATGAAACATAATATGGTATATTTTATAAAAAATTGGTTCTATAAATTTGTATTGTTATAAACAAAGCTTAATTTTATGTCTTGATGATTTTGTGTAAGTTTAAATTACTTTTATCATATTTCTGCAATGCATTTTCTATAAGATGTTCAAACAATAATTGGTTTGTATACAAAAACTAATTAATAATTGAGCGAACGGTAGGTAGTGAAAGATAAAAAAATATATACTTATTTAAATAGTTTATAAAACCTTGAAGTAAAAATTAAAAGTTTATCTATTCAACACTTACTTACATTATTATTTTCTCTTACGAACTGATTTTCAAAGATTTGCACTTATTGCAACAATAAGTGAAGTGTTCATAATAAGGCCACGTTTTTCTTAAAAAATTGAAGCAGTAGTTTGGTGTTGAACATAATATGTTGATAATCCCTACACCTGATTATGTAAGAAAATATTCCGGGTAAGCTCAGTATTGAGAGAAAGTTGTCTTGGTATTACACTTCGTCACTTTCTTCTTCTGAATCACTGTTCTCCACATTGATAATAATTTTATTTATAACAGGAATGTTTTTAAGATATTCTTTTTCGATATTTTTTACGTGCTCTATTGCTTTCTTCCAGTTATCCTCAGAGATATTTTTAAATTCAGAATCTATTAGTTTCACGACAGTGTTATAACATTTTGGACTTACATTTTTTTGTCTCACATTATATTTCAGTTGAGACCATAACAACTCTATTGGATTTAAAACGCAGTAATATGGTGGTAGTCTTAAAGTTGTATGTCCATTTTTACTTGCTGCATTATCAATAATATATTCATTTACAAATAATTTTGTATTAAGTACCTCTACTAATTGGTCTTTAGTGTACCAATCTTCAAAATATAAATCTTGTGATAATAAAAAATCTTGCAATTCATCCTTTCTAGAGTATTTATTCGGAATTTTTTTAAGTTGTCTAGAATGATATGATGCATTATCTAAAACAATAACACTGTTGTCTGCTAAATTTGGTAATAAGTTATTTTTAAACCACGATTCGAAAAGTTCACCCGTAATATCTTGATGATAGTCCAAACAACTGTCTTTAATGTCTTTTGCACTTAATAGTAAGCTATCGGTTACCCAACCATCTTCCCCTCCACAATGCAAAATGCATATTCGTTTGCCCCTGGAAGGTGGTACATTAACTTTGTACTTTACATTGTCATTACTCCAAACTTTGCCAATTGTTTCGTTAGTGTCAAACCACGTTTCATCTAAGTAATAAATTTTTCTTCCGCTATTTCTGTACTCGGTTATCTTTTCCAAATATTCATTACGCCATTTTATTAAACGGGCACTTTCCATTATAGTATGTCGTTTATTGATTGTTTTATACTTAAAACCATTTGATAGTAAAAATTTTCTTAAAGTTGATTTACAGCAATTAATAATATTTTTAGATTTTAATTCAGCTAAAATTTGGTTAAGTGTGGGTATAATATTACCTGCAAACATATTATAAATGGTTTCTGAAATGGGACCTAAAAGATGTTGCTCAATAGATCGATGTAGTCCAAAGTCGCTCCTTTTTTATCTATTTGTAATGCCATCGTTTATAATTCGATATACAGTAGCACATGAAACTTTTGTTAAAGCCGCAGTTTTTAAAACACTCTCGTGCCGTTCCAGTTCTTCACATAATCCAATAAACACATTTAACACAATTTCTTTAGCGTCTTTGGATAAATGTTTTCTTTCTGGCTTTTTAATACTTCCTCTACTTGGTCCAGCAACATTTTCAGGATTATTTGGTGGTAGAATTTCCTCATTTTCTTCAACAATTTCTACTTCATTATTCTCAACAATTTCTAATGCACTATTCTCCCATGGACGCCACATTTTTATTTACTTAATTTTTTTCTGATAGCGAAATCGTCACTAATAAATGCGTGCTCTCTTTACAGAGTTTAAACTAAAAATTATAAATACACATAACAATACCGAAAGCCACATCAGTCTTTTTGGCCGTTCAGAATTTCGTGGAAAATTAAAAACCTTTGTCAGCACAGCGCAGGGCTGTGACAAGAACCCGACAATCGAGTAAGAGGAGTCATAAACTCATAAACTTTTATTGATATAATAATAGGTATAAAAAGGAGCTTACATCGGCAACTTTTAGCAGCAGCGTAAATAAAAACATTATTGTGATTAAAGATAAAAACATTATTTTGATAAAATAGACCTAACAGTTATACTTATTTAAATATAATATATTATTTATAATTGTACCTAATGAAACTATATTTTACAGTACTCTTATTTTTGCGTTTTTCTGAATACTATCCTGTAACAAGGCAAACTATTAAAGAGGAACTATTAAAACAGATGTCATTTGATCTAAGCACATGGATATTTTGTTCGGTATACCCTTATGGAAAATTTTACACCACCCTCTGGTATACCACTTGTACACCAATTCGTCTATCTCTTTAAATTTCTCAATTATCGGTAACCGAGCTATAATTTAGTTTCATCTTTAATTAAATCGTCGTCATGAAACTCTATCGAAATCCCTCCGATTTTTGCTCTCACAGCTCACCTCAATCGATAAATCAAAACAAACCAAATTAAATCCCATTTTACGGCAGAATTCCAAAAGTGTGCTGCAGAATTCCCCAAGAATTTGCCGTCTTTAGTAACCCGGAGGTATTTAGAACGTTCCGAACCCCGAAAATAAATATCCTGCAACCGTTCGCGCTGCTTTTTGTGCGCCCCCAATTGTTAATTATTTAACGACGATTGAAAGTTTATTCACTCAATCACTCAATATTAGAAATATTGTTGTAGTATACAGGGTGAGTCACCTCTAACGGGACGGAAGATTACAGCGAAATGGTGAAAGATTTGAAAGAATTTTTAAATTAGTAGTTTGTAAGTTGATAAAATCTACATTTTAAAATTATTTTGAAATATACAGGGTGTCCCAATAAATGGCGGCGTATCAAAGTTATATTTTTTCTTATGGAATACCCTGTATTTTATTGCATTTTTAATTGTCCGCAAAAAATAAGGTATAGTTTCATAATGCTTCCCTATACCTATCTACAGAGTGTTCTGAGTTATGGTGACTTTTCTTAAAATGTAAAAATTTAAAAGAAGGCTTATTGTCAAGTTATTTAAGAAATCATGAAAAAAATACTTTTACATTTAAATAGTTGGATATTGGTTGAATGTATTCCATGATTAATTATTACACAATTATTTACAGGGTGTTCAACATTTACAGTTTCATTATTGGATTATTCAATGTGTCATATGATGCTTATTTTAAATGGAACACTATGTAAATTAATACACCATTATACTAAACAGAGTCACCTCTTTCGAATGGTATATGGATGTCCTATACCTAGGTCTAATAGTTATTGCGTAATTTACAATTATTTAAATTCTTAATCTGTAAATCGAGTTTAAAACAAAAGATGTATCTCATTGTATGACATCGTCATTTTATGACAGTACGGTCTGGTAATTATCAAAAATATAAACATCCGTGTACGATATTCAAATTTAATGAAAGAGTTGACATGGTACTTTGCATTGGGGAGTGTCTGTAAAAATTGTATCTTACCTTCTTAAGTTTACGCTCAAAAGTATCCTGATAGAAGACACCCAAAAAAGGACGTTTTTGAGAGATTTCAATAGATTCCGTGCTACTGGTAATGTTGCATAAGGAAAGTTAAATAAAAATAAACCAGTTATTTGTGATGACGTCAAGGAGCTTGAGGTCCTGCTTTCTGTTACGGAACACACAAATACTAGTAAAGAAAAAATTTCGGGTGAATTGTAAATCAGTCAAACGACTGTTAAAATACTTACGAGAAACCACTATTATCCATATAAAACTCAACTACACCAGTATTAGACCAAACAGGATTATGATACATATTTAACTTATCGTTTATGAACTTTATACTTTATAGAAGATCCTGATTTTTTTAATGTATTGTATACAGACCAATATACCTACTTTTCATAATAATGGTCTAGTAAATAGACATAATTTTAATTTCATTATGATACAGTAAACATTTATTTCGTACAGTTTAAAAATCGAGAGTGACTATAAATATTATTTTTAAAATCAATTTACCGTTTAAGAAAATTGTAAATTACACAAAAACTATGACTCCTAGTTATAGAACATCCCTATAGGTACCATTCGAAAGAGGAACCTGTGCTTAGTACAATAATTTATTAATATAGGTACATGGTGTTTTATTTAAAATAAGCATCATATGACACAATAAATAATCCAATAATGAAACTGTAAATTTTGAACACCCTGTAAATATATGTGTAATAATCAATTATGGAATACATTATTTATAAAATAAAAACCAGACCGTACTGTCATAAGGTGACAATGTCATACAATGCCATTAATTAACTACATCTTCTGTTTTAAAATCGATTTACAGATAAAGAATTTAAATAATTAGAATTTACAATAATGAAACTGTAAATTTTGAACACCCTGTAAATAAATGTGTAATAATTAATCATGAAATACATTCAACCAATATCCAAATATTTAAATGTAAAAGTAATTTTTTAATAATTTCTTAAATAACTTCAGAATAAGCCTTCTTTTAAAACTTTACATTTTAAGAAAAGTCAACATAACTCAGAACACTCTGTACACAGGTATAGGGAAGCCTTATGAAACTATACCTTATTTTTTGCGGACAATTAAAAAATTCAATAAAATATAGGGTGTTCCATAAGAAAAAATATAACTTTGATACGCCGCCATTTATTGGGACACCCTGTATATTTCAAAATAATTTTAAAATGTAGATTTTATCAACTTACAAAATACTAATTTAAAATGTTTTTCAAATCTTTTGCCATTTCGCTGTAATCTTCCGTCCCGTTAGTGGTGACTCACCCTGTATATTTCTTTGGGAATATTAGACCACTCATCAGCGGTAAAAAACTGTAAAACCGTGGAATTTTGAGAATAAACACCGATTTTAATGAAAATTTGGGTTTAAGCTCGGTTGACCCTCTTCTTCAAAATCTACCCTATGCCGAACTGTGCTTTTGCCCTAGGGTGAAAACAACCCCATCTAGGTGATGAAAATTTTATGATCAAAATATGGAGTGGAAATCGATAGAGTGACCAATTCTGGGTAAATTTTGTTCTATAAATTTTTATTTGCAAAATTGGCATTTTCGAAGTTATTTACGATTGAAACTATGAATTGGACCCAGTTATGCAACAAGGAACCAACTGACATTAACATAGTTTTGAGAAAATCAAGAAAAACGTTTTATATGTTCGATGAAATTATTTGGATATAAAAATGATAAGAAACGACACAAAAGTAAACACATTTATTATAACTTATGGGTATTAATGCTATAGTCAAATTAACAACTAAAAAATTAACTCCTAACGTAGAAAAAAATCACGTGGTTCTTTGTTGCTAAATATAAAATTAACAGTCTGCATCTGGTTCGAAATCTGGATTTCCGCTACATCCGTCTATATCCTCAACTATAGTACTATCTGCTGTAAGATTTGTATAAAAATTGTGGTAACTTAAAGGTATTAAATGCAGATAACTTTGTATATCTTTAAGTTTTGCTTCTGAAACTGGCTTTTCCTTAGGCCACAATGGTTCTAAATATGTGGCAAAATGTGGCTATATGCTATAAGGCTTTTCCTTACATAATTTAATTTCTTTGGTTTGTAACCAACTTATTGTTTGGTTGGTTTTATTTTTTTTTCTGTTGGTGATTCTTTTTTCTAATTTTGCGGTACTCAAAAAATATTTCTGCAATAAGGAACCAACTTACATATTATAAAAAATCAAAGTGGGATTTAAAAATTATAAACAAAAAGAACTTTTTTTAAATTTACAACTAACATACTAATACCCGTTGTCCTAGGTGAGCGACGGAAAACGACGCGACGCGATGCGATGCGTTGCGATGCGATGCGACCAGTAATTCACGCGACGTGTGGCTTATGTAGCGTCGCATCGCGTCGCTTTCCATCACTCAAACCAGGAGAAACGTGACGATGTCAATTATTCATTCCTATTCTTAAGTGTGGGGAAGTATACGGCAGTATTACTAGAGAATTCATATTTTAAATACTTAGCTAAAAAATTCCATAAACGAAAAATAAAGACAACAAATGTCACATATTTAGAACGAGTAAATTTGGAGAGTTTAATGATTTATATCTGAAATTAATGAAATAATCCACGTTGGTTTAAAGAGTATTGTGGCTTATTCACTTTCGATTATATCATTGCAGCTGTTAAACTCAGTATTAATAACTGAGCTATCAATAAGTAATTTTCAAAAACCAAATTCTATTGAGGAGAGGCTGTTACTGACTTTAAGGTATGTTAATGAAAAAACACTGGTACTATGTATATAGTTATTATTCGTTTTTATTTATTGAATAAACTATTGCGTAGCACAATTTAAATTGAAAAAAGCAATGGGGCGTCACACTGTGTCGTGTCTCGTCGCGAACAAATCAAGTTCGCACTTCGTCGCGTCTTGTCGTAGACTGATTAACCCGAAAACGTAGGCCATACACAAATACAACCATTACTTGATATTTTCGCGTAGCGTCGCGTCGTGTCGCGTTGTCGCGTTTGTCGTTCACCTAGGACAACGGGTAAGATAGAAGTAACTAAAAAATACGATATGTATTCTATACAATTTTAAAAATGTTGTTAAGGTTAGAAGTTAAAAAAAATATCAAACAATACACATATTCTCGCACCTTGCAAATATAAACTTCAGTGGAAGTTGACGACATCAACGTTACAATTCTCATAATTTTTTGCACTCTTTGCGATGGAAATTTATTTGGTTAGGTAACATTTTCACAAATTATTGATTGCCAATGATAATCCAAACCTACTGAAATTTGACTGAAATAAATCTACAACATGGAACCAACTGTCGCATGTTACAGATACATACCTGCAACTATGGAGACCTACACAGAGGAGAGGAATCGAGATAGGACGACCTTTAAATTTTTGTACACAATTTTGCCTGTTTGCTTGGTTTCTCGCTAGGGCGGCGGTGGCGTAGAAATAGATGCTACTTTTGCATTGGAGTGAATGTGAAAATTTCGAAAATAATTAATTATTCGTAGTTAATATAAGATTATTGGTTTTGGTGGTTAATATTATTTAAATATGAGTGCCAAGAAAGCTTACACTAAAAGAACTTGCTTCGTACCGGGATTTATATCGAGTTATCGTTCCGATAAAAAATTCAAAAGGGAACTTAACGAAGTTAATAAAGACTTTTTATAAAGATTTGTCTTTATGTTATTTATAACGTTCGTGGATTAAACCTATTCGTTTGTATGTTATTTCCTTCGGTGTAAATAAAATTTGTGCCTATTATTGGTTTTTATTTTAACCTGAAAATTATAGTGATAATAGTAGGACGATCTTGAAAGTTTTTCTGTCGAAACAATGCATTTTTTGAGACAAAATATTTCACAAAAATTAACATTAATTTTATAAAAGTCAGACTATCGTCTGCGTAGTTTATAGACATATATTTTTATTAACTAAATTTAAACATCTGATAGGTAAGCTTTCAGAATATAGATAAATGAAGTATTCAAAAGAAAAAGCAGTTTAAATTTTGATAAAAAGAATAATTAAAAAAAATTGATCAATAAACTTCAAATTATTTAAATAACTTTTTAAACTTTTTAAAAACAATTACGTGTACAGTTAAGTCAATTTTTTCAACTAACAAACTTTTTGATATCAGTTACAAAGATATTAAAAAATTAATTTGCAGTTGAAATACCATTGGTATATAAATGTGGCAGTTAGATAATGTGACAAAATATTTCCGCTTCAAAATAAGCTGTCCTACATATTAAAGTAATGACAAATTTAAATTTGATGTCACATCTCCATCTACAATGGTATATAAAGAATACACTTTTTACCACACGTCGATATGTTATAAGGTTAAAATAATTTATTTTTGGCATAAAACATATTCAGCTACAATCCACCAATAAATTAATGTCTAATTACGCTAAAAACAAAAATAAAATGAGTTAAATATTAAATAAGTCCATAAGAGCTAATGTATTTGTAGCACCTATTCGAACACTTGCGCCTCTAGCGGCGATTGCTGAAAGTTGAATTAGAGGTTGAAAAGTTAGCCCACAAACGATGCATTGCGTTTCCACTCCTTCTTACAGGTCTCCATACCTGCAACCCTCCCACATCACTGCCTGCAACAAGGAACCAAAGTGACTTGGTTCGAAATTGAAAACCTGTATAACCGAATTTATTAATCTGCAATATGGTTCTATCGTCCACTAGATGGCGCTGAGGTGCCAGAACGTTTGGTTCGTTATTGCAGAACATGAAACATATTATTTACAGTCTATAAGAACCAATAGCTCCATTTTCGAAAAAATGTTAGTTGGTTCCTTGTTGCATAACTGGGTCCAATTTTTCGTTGAAAAAAATTCACGTTTTATAACTGTTTTTCATGAATAGGTTAAAAAAATTTAAAAATAAAATAAACATTTCATTTTTATTCAGTTGCAATGCGAAGGCAAAACCAATTTTTACTTTATTTTTATATTGGTCTTTACTCATTTGAGTAACTAGGTCCATTTTCCGTTGGAATTTACCAGCTGAACAGACGGGGTCGTAAATTGTAAGTTTTTGAATTCCCTCTTGTCTTCTTCGCTTCATCATCCATGTGGCTTGCAATTTTTAGAAGCCATGGAGGTGTTACCAGAGAAATAGACCAATAAGTTTTCAATTAAAAATTTTAAAGGGTTGATACACACGCGAATAAGTACGCGAACTTATGGCCCGCGACCTTTTTCGCGCGTGTATCACCACAAGTACGCGTACTTTAAGTCCGCCGAGTAAGTACGCCGTCGATCCAACAAGTTTGAAATCTTACTCGTAACCCGTACGTGTATCACTGCCACGAGCCACGAGCCTCGAGCCATCATGTTATTGCGTTTAAAGTTACACTTATATTTTCGCTAATTAAGCAAATTGGCTAGAAATAATTTAATCGTTTATTGTTGAAAGGAGACAAGTTACATTTTAAGTTTTGAGAAAACTGTAAAACACTATTTTAAGCTATACTAAATTATTTTGATTATTTGTTTTTGCGTAAACCTAATTACTTATAGGCTGTTTTATCCTCCTGATGAAAATATTACCATCTTATCTATGATATTTTGTTTGTTTATGCCTACCTTGTATTAAATTAAAATAGATCAAAAACAAGTGCTATACTTCACATCATGATTTTGACAGTTTACCACACTTATAAAAAATCAAATTATTCTTCTATTTAGAAAAACCTGATCAAAAAAATAATCAAACTCTACTAAAAAACATAAGATTTCAGCAAAATTAGGTACACAGAAAATAAAAAATTTAACCACGAGGACAGTTTCTAAATTTTTTGCTACCGACTGCGACCGCGATTCTTAAAACCGCGTACTTTAAGTCTGCCGTGTATCACCGACGGCGAGCCGAGTAAGTCCGCGATCTTTAAACCCGCGTACTTAAAGATTGCGTGTGTATCACTCGCTTTATAGTAATATTTTTAATATTTTTTAATATTATTAATGTTGAAAACTTACTTTGCCTAAAAAAATTTAATTTTGTAGAAGGAATCATTAAGAACAAAATTGAAGCTAATAAAAAACCAAAGAGATTCGCGCCAGAAAGACCCACGTAAACCCAATAATAACGACTTAGTTATTGCTCTTTAAAGGATGGTTATTTTCGAACAACCTCGAAATGGAGAACCTTCAATCTCAAATAAATCGAATGTGGTGCAATTTTTTGGAAGAATTTAGGAAACATCTTTATAAGCTCATTAAAAAATCTTTCAAATAAGCACTGACAAAAGTTTTTTGCATAAGAACTAACTGTCGAACTAAATGACGAAAATAATGTCGCTCTATGCTTTTTTCCTTTTGAAATGTAAAAATTATACCCTCTTCGTTACAATCCTAATAGAACTGAATAGCTTCCCACTTTTAATTAACTTTTATATACGATCTATGTGATTTGACCGGTTTGGAATAATTACTTTAGAAAAAATAGTTAATTAAATCGAAAATGACATTATTATAACTTAAAAACGAAGTGCATTTTTCTTAAAAGTATTCATGATAAAAAAAAAATCAAAATTTTTAGGAAAAGAAATTCTACAATTAAATTTGAAACATTTTTTCATATTATGAATACTTTTAAATTTATTGAGGAAAAATGTCACTTTTTTAAATTTTAAAAATGTCATTTTCAATTTAATCAACTATTTTTTCTAAATTAAGCATTCCAAACCGGTTAAATCGCATGAATCGTATCAATTATACCGAAATAAATAAAGTTAATTTCAAGTGGGAAGCTATTAATTTCTATTAGGATTGTGACAATGAGGGTATAATTTTAACCTTTCAAACAGAAAAAAGCAGAGAGCGACTTTATTTTCGTCATGTCAGACAGTCCTTATGCAAAAAACTTTTGTCAGAGCTTATTTGAAAGGTATTTTAATGAACTTTAGAAGATATCTATTAAGTTTTCCCAAAAAAATGCACCATATTCGAGTTATTTGAGATTAAAAGTTCTCCATTTCAATGTTCTTCGAAAATAAGCATTCTTTAAAGAACATTATAATTCAGTCGTTGTTGGGTTTACATAGGTATTTCAGACGCGTATCTCTTTGACTTTTTATTAACTACAATTTTGTTTTTATGATTTTTTTCTATAAAATTAAATTTGTTTTTAAGTTATTCATGAAAAACGCTTTTAAAACGTGAGTTTTTTCAATGAAAAATGCATAGTTTCAATCGCAAATAACTTAGAAAGTGTCAATTTTGCAAAAAAAATTTATAGAACAAAATTTACTCAGAATTGGTCACTCTGTCAGTTTCCATAGTTATTTTGATTAAAAAATTTTCATCCCCTAGATCGAGTTGTTTTCACCCATAGGGCAAAAGCGCAGTTTGGCGAAGGGTAGATTTTGACAAAGGTTATAATTACTATCTAAATCCAAATTTTCAAGGAAATCGACCTTGGTTCTAAAAATTCCACGATAAAATGGCTGTTGATTGGACTATATACGGTGTTTGTATGATTAACTGCTCATTTTAGATTTCGCGTGTGTGTGTACTCTGTACGCACGTAAAAAGTTATACTTCTCTTATATGATTTTAATGAAATAAATAAATATGTTTTAAATAGTTTGTATTTTATTTAAATTTTAAACAAATTTTAATACATACTACAAAAAATTTTCTTAAAATAATACCAAAATTTAAAAAAAAAGTAAGACAACGCAACAACATAGTCTACCATTTATTGTCTCCAAAAACCTGTAGTATCATCCACTGGATCACCGAAAAATAATGACAAACTTTTTGTATATTATCAAAACTGTCGCGGTCTAAATTCGGAAACAACTATATTTTTTCGAAATGTCCTAATATCACAATATCACATTATTGCAATCACAGAATCTTGGCTTCAGGATGGAGTACGCAGTAGTGAACTATTTCCTGAAGACACCTACACAGTTTATCGTAAAGATCGAAGTTTTGGCAAGTTTGGAGGAGGAGTGATTTTTGCTGTAAATAATAACGTGTGTCATTCAGAACAACATAGTGTAGTGTTTCCTATAGAAAAATTGATGTTTTATGTGTTAAAGTTTTTAAAACCAATAGCAAACCAATCTTCTTTATAACAGTTTATATCCCACCTAACGTGACATTTAGTGAGTATTCTGATTTTTTTGGCTATATTGAAACTTTCCATGAAACTCATGAGGTCGTTTTGATTGGAGATTATTAATTTAACAGATCTTGCGGCATATTATATTAATAATAGTCAAATAACTCCTTTAATTAATAGATTTGTTCAACTAATAAACTATACAGATTCTGTACAATGTAACAAAATAAAAAATATACATGGAAAGATATTAGATTTGATTGTAACACCGTCAGTTTTTAGTTGCGAAGTTACACCTGAAGTGAATGCCTTAGTTCCTATTGATTATCATCATCCTGCTTTAACTTGTTATTTTCCGTATGAAGTCAAAGAAGATGAATATTTTGTTCCGAATCAGAAACGTCTTAATTTTAGAAAATATAACGTAAATAAATTTAACAAACTTTTAACCGAAATGGACTGGAATCATTTAAAACATTTTTCAGATGTAGATTCTGCTGTAGATGCGTTTAGTTTGTCTCTCCAAGAAATTATAGATAAATTTGTTCCACTTAGTTCAACTAGATCTCAAAAATATCCAGCATGGTTTACATCTGAATTAATCGCCAAAGTTAAACGTAAACATCATTATCTGAAAATGTATAGACGAAGTAAATATTGTTTTTACCTCCAACGAGCTAAAGATCTTAGGATAACTATTAAATTAGAAATACAACTCGAATATAAAAAATTTGTTGAACGATCCCAAAATTCTTTTAAGTCAGATGTGAGACAATTTTGGAACTTTGTTAATGCCAAAAATAATAAATCACGGATACCTGGTCTGATGAAATACGGTAGTGATAAGTTTACCACGAGTCAAGATATAGTAAACGCATTTGCAAACTTCTTTAAGAGTGTTTATATTTCTGATAGTAATAGTTCTCCTTGTGTTACATCTGATTTTAAGTATAATCCAAGTTCTTACTTTAATATCGGTAAAATGACCAGTAACGATATCATAGAAGGTCCTGATAATTTTCCTGTTTCGATACTTAAATGTTACGTCGAGTCATTCATAGGACCACTTGTTGTAATGTTTAACCTCATTCTTAAGACAACAATATTTCCAACTGCGTGGAAAAATACAAGAGTTTGTCCTATTTTTAAATCAGGTTCAAACTCTGATATATCTGACCCTCGACCTATCACTCTTATATCAGCATTCTCTAAATTGTTCGAAATTATCTTGACAGATTACTTGTATGCTCATGTGCGTTGTTTGATTACCAGCAGTCAACATGGTTTTATGAAAGCTCGGAGTACGGCAACAAATCTTTGTATATTTACAGAATATGTTTCGTCAGCTTTAGATTCAAGACAACAGGTGGACGTCATATACACTGATTTCAGTAAAGCATTTGACCGAGTCTCACACAATAAATTGCTAACAAAATTAGATCAGTTTGGAATTTCCAGTAACTTTCAAATATTACTGAAATCATATTTAACTGATAGGAGTTTGTTCGTAGAATATCAAGGCTTTCGATCTTTTCGTTTTGTTGTCACGTCTGGAGTACCTCAGGGGTCAAATCTGGGTCCCTTATTATTTCTCCTTTTTGTTAATGATATCTGCTCCATCGTAGACTCTGAAACACTGTTGTACGCGGACGATATGAAAATATTTCGCAAAATTAATCATATTTCCGACTGCGTTAAACTTCAGGATATCTCTGCCATTAATGAATGGTGTTTCAATAATCAACTATCCTTAAATATAAAGAAATGTAAAGTAATGTCCTATACCCGAAAGATCAATAACATACATTTCGATTATAAGGTCAACAATATTTTACTGTATTCTACCTCAGAGTTTAAAGATCTTGGTGTTATATTTGACAGTAAATTAACATTCTCAACTCATATTAATACCGTGGTCTCTAAAGCAACCAAATCTTTAGGATATATTATTAGAAGCTGCAGAGATGTAACGTCTGTGGAAGTTTTGCTTAGTTTATATTTTGGACTAGTTAGTAGTAAACTTAATTACTGCAGCGTGGTATAGAATCCTAATCATGCAGAGCTTGTCTCTAATCTTGAATCTGTTCAAAAAAGATTCTTAAGATATTGTTACCTCAAAAAATATAACAGATATCCGATTAGAAGCTATAGCTATAATTTACTCCTTTCTGAGTTTGGATTCCATTCACTGCGTAAGCAGCGTGAAATAAACGGCCTAATATTCATCTTCAAAATTGTCAATTGCCTAATTAATAGCGATGTTTTGCTTAGTCTTGTAAAATTTAATGTACCACGAGCTGTGTCACGTTCAGGTGTAACTTTTCATATTTCGGTGCCTAATTCGCAACATAATTTCTATTGTCCGATAAAAAGTATGTGCAGAAGTGTAAATAACTTAAGATCTGTGGACATTTTTTTTCTTAGTTTTAACATCTTTAATCGCGAAATACGCAATAGCTTATCGAATTGATGCCATGTTATTTTTCTTTAAGATCTTTGTTTATTATTGTGTATGTGTATTAACAACAGAAACATTTTTGGTTATTCTTTATTTTATTTTATATTTTGTCATCAAGTGTTCAGTCAATGTATGTAATTTTCTTATGTACACCTTTATGGGTTTATACCTGGTGGATGTATATTTCAGTAAATAAATAAAACATAACCGCAGTCGACACTGCTTTGACTATGGTTATCGGGCGACAAACGGTGTAAAATTGATACCAAAATGAACTATTTTGATAGATTGTGCAAATAATATCAAGATTGCTTTTTAATCTTATTTTTAACATATTTTAATAATTATTATCATATTGCCAACGAAGACAAATCCAAGTACACTAAAATTATAATAAATACTATTTATTTATATAATAATATTATTTTATAATAATATTTATTTTATATTAAAAAATTTAGTGGTGTTTTTAGTAAATATATTATTAACCATTGTTAAAAGCTATTTGTTTAAGAATATTTAATTTCAACTACATAATACAAGCTATACTACATAATACTATAACAAGCTATACTTCGCTTTTATCAAAACTTAATAGTCTAGAAAAATTCACATTTATTTTTCCTGTCCTGATGCATTTTAGCATAGATGGACATACTATTATTTTTCTATACCTATAAGAATAAAATATCCTTCATTTGCAACATTTCAAAGCATGTATTTTTGTTTGCCTATCTATACTCTATCCGTTCATGTGTATGTGTACCTTGCCCATAATTATAAAAAAATTTAACTTCGGTAATTTTACATCTTATATAATTATTTATTGTTTAATATTATTATTGGTTTTTACCATAAACAACTTTTAAATTTAGTGGCTAGCGTAACTTTAAATCATTTAAAAAAATTTCAAGTTGCATTGACAGTTTAGTTCTGGCATCAGACGGAAATGCTCTCAAAATTTTACTTTGGTTGCCATTCACCGCTCTCAATGTGAAGATTTATGTTCACCTATGATCTGTTCATAATTTCTTGAGAGCTCACTACAAGTTTGACCCTCATTAGAGAAGATAAGTAAAATGAAATACAAAGAGGATAAGTAATATGATATAATAACAAAAGCCAACCTCAAACTCGAAGTTTAAAATGTTTTCGACTAACCCACCTTGTATCTGAAGGAATACAATAGAGTTGTAAAGCTAATAGTCCGATTTTGGGTAAAAATTACCAACCAGTGTCGTAGAGTATATAATTAAGACATTTATTTGAACTAAATTAATAATATATTAATGTAAATTGTATTCTTGTTTCAATAAAATTTCTTTATTTTATTCAAAAATAAAAAGTTAAGTACTTGCAATTTGTAAAAGAAACATTTATTTAATTATTACCATAGAGGTAGGTATATATTAATATAGAGTGAGCCTACGCTCCGCGCTTCGTGACAAGATCTCATGGACTGGTTTGGTGCTATCTCTTTCTAGCACATTGTATCGAGAAACTAAAATGACATTAGGTGTGAGTATAGGCACGGAAATGGAGGACTACTGTCGCAGCTTTACGATCCGTAAAAGTGAAACAGCACTGAGTCAAATAAAAAAGATGGTGTCGTCACTTCGCTCTGAATGACAATATGTCTATGATAATATATAAGTCTATGATTAATACCTATTTTTAAATTATACAAATTACGATTACAAAACTAGTCAAATTCAAAATAAACAAAATCATCTTCGGAATCCGAGTCGTCTTGCAGGTTAATATATAATTAGCGAGTGTGTCTCTACCGTCGTGTAAATTACGTTATCAAAATTCCACATTATTTTTGGTTCTTCTTCTATTACATGTCTTCTGCATCTCACTACTTTTGTTCTGTAATATGGTGAAAAGACTCAACAATTCACGTACAGCTTGTATTTTATATAACGTATTTTTTCTAGCCACAGAACTTTCCATTTGTTCCCAAATGAGTTCAATTGATTTAATTCGCAGTGGTAGGGTGGAAGTCTAAGAATTATGATGGTTCACCTTTTCGCCATTTTGTCAACTACGTATTTCTTGAACTAAGATTTGTGGTGACGGGCAATTTTTAATATGTTCTGCTTTAACCATTCCATCTTCGTAAGGCAGAGACTTATACCGCAGCCAGTCAAGGATATCCTGTTCCTTCCACGCAGTCGTTAGAAGTCTTTCTAGTAGTCGTGAATGATAAGGTGCATTATCTAATATTATAATTGAATTTTGTGCTACAATATGTTCAACCATCCGCTTAAAATACTCTTCGAAAACATCTGTTGTCATTTCCTCGCAATAGTATTTTGTGCTTTTGGATTGAAATTCCAACAAACCATGCTTAACAAATCCTTTTTCACTGCTAATATGAGAAACTATTAATCTATTATATTTACCAGAAGGCGGGGAAATACCAGTAGACCAACCTTCCATAAAGGCTTGCCTGGAGCTTCATATATTTTTATCTGACCACATTTTTGTTAGACTATGACCTGAGTTTACCCACTTTTCTTCCTGATAGTAAATTGGCCTTCCTTTATCCCGGAATTTTCGTATGAATCTTAGATAATTTCTTGTCCAACATATTATCTCTTCCAGGTCGATCAAAAGTCCCCCGTGTGGAGGCGGGCCTCTCAAGTAGAATACCTCCACAGCTTCTCCTGCTCATCGTAAAAGGCGACAAATTGGAGCAGCTGACCGCTGTCCTTCAACCCAGCTCCTAACCTGTCCCTGTGTGATAGTTATTACCCCCCAACTATCATATGACACCCACCCCTACCATCAAACACGTCCTGATACCCAAACCTATACCCGAGGAGAAAACCTCCACGAATTTAAAAACCAGTGGAGGAAACCACTGAAAACAAACGGATATGCATAGGGATTGCGGCTATGCACCATCCTAGTATACCGCCACCCCAACCTCAAGGTGTAACACCATCGTGCCGAAGGGGTGCATGGCCCAGGGGTAACGTAGTGGGCTACAAGCGATGCCTAAGGGAGATGGCGAACCCGAGGGGAAAACAGCCTTGGCGGGGCAAGGGCGCACTGCCCCACTGGACAGATCAACACGACCCAACTCGTGGGAAGGAAGATGGGACAAAAAAAGAAAAACAAAAAAGGCGGAAGAGAGAGCAGCGGGGGCGAAAAAGAAAACAGAAGAGGCGGAGAAAAAGAAAGGGACGAGAATCAAGGGGAGAAAAGATGGAGAAGAGAAGTGGAAGAAAAGGAAGACCCCGGATCTAGAACCAGCGCAAACAGAAGCAAAGGAAAAGAAAGAGAAGGTAAGAGGGAAACAAGGGAAGTAAGAGAGGAACTGCAAACCAAGAGAGAAGAAGAAAGAAAGAGAATAGGAAGAGAAAAAGAGGGAGAAGAGAACAGACAGAAGGACGAAAAAAATAAAGCGAAGAGTCAAAGGAAAGAAAACGCAAGGGAAGAAGGGGAATCGAGCAGCTCTGACAGCAGTTCCGATGATGAATCGGAGGAAGAGGAGCAAACACCCAACTGTAATGCAAGAACAAAGTTGGAACGCCTCCAGGATAGTGTAGCGGCCCTTGAAAAACTCATGGTTGAGGTGCCAAATACAAGAGTTGCCATAAAGCAGGAGGTCGACAACCTGAGAAACCGGTTGTTCGATTATACCGAGGAACTAGAGGAAAGCAAGAAGAAAGAAGAGGTTCCAAGGAAGTCTGTTTGCACGACATCCAGAGGTGTGCAGACGAACATGGAGCCCTTGAAAGTCAAGAAAATGGCAACAATGGGTGTTCAAGTGGACCTAGAGAACCCAGAAGCCATTAAAAGGAGGGTGGACGCCATCACGGAAAAAATGGCAATATGCGAGTACGAGGAAATAACAGAGTTCTTACATGAGGACTGGCCGGAGGAAGTCTTCCAAAGAACTGAAGTGAAAGAGGGGGACATTTCTGATATAGCAGCAGACGTGGCAGTATTTGTTACCAACAACGACGAGGACAAAAAAGCCATGGAAACGGTGAAAGGTATGTTTCCTGACCTACCAGGTGTTCCAGCGGAGGTAGATGAGGATGGAGGCCTGGGAACTGTGAGAGTCACGATGTCTACTCATGTAGATGGAACGTGGATTGACAAGGAGAAATATGGATTCAAACTTCTCCCAAACAAGAAGGAAGAACTCGAGTCGGTGAAGTTCCTCAAGACATGCAGGAAACTGGTACAGAAGATGGAGGAGCTAGGAAGAGAAAGAGTAGGAATCCACACGCCAACATCACTAGGAGTCGAGACATCGAGGAGAATCCTGGAGTGGGCAGCAAGAGGAAGGGGTGTGACAATCACGCTCCTAGGCAAAAAATCCAGAAGAGGGTGGGCAAACATTAACACCAAGCCCAGAGAACAATGTGGAGTAGTACTTATCAGCAAAAACAAGGAAAAATCATTTGCGGACCTTATGACAGAAGTGAAAAGTAACCTCACAGGAAGAAAATCCATCGACATAAAAAGGATCAGACAGACCAGAAATCAAGGAATATCACTGGAACTGGGAGGAGGAAGGGAAATGGCGGAGGAAGTGAAGAAACTCCTCTCTGGTAGCACATGTGTGTCGAGAGCAGTGGCAAAAGGGGGCGTCGTAAAGAGAAGAATTTTGATGCAAGAAATCCCACCCAACACAACGGAGGATGTGATCCAAAAGGCCACAGAGGAAGCAGCAGGTAAAGAGCGGGCATGTGACATAGTAAAAACCTGGACCGAGACACGGGGTGGAGAAAGAGGGATGATGAGTGCAGTGATGGATGTCGACGAAGACGCGGCCGAAAAGATCCTAAGAATGAGAAGAATTAGGGTAGAGTATACCTCCTGTCGGGTCATAGTAGCAAGGACAGAAATACCAAGATGCTTGAGATGCCTAGCCTTTGGACACAAGCAATGGAACTGTAAAGGGCAGAACAGAAGAGGATGTTGCTTCCGATGCGGCAAAGAGGGTCACATAGCGTCGGAATGCAAGACAGAAACAATCAGATGTCTCAACTGCGATGTGACCGGGCATGTGGCGAATTCAAGAAGATGTCCAAAGTTCAACCGACTGGTTGAAAGTAGGGACCACTAAGGACTAGTCCCAGGAAGAGCGCGCGAGTGGAAACAGTATGAAAGAGAGCGTGAAAGAAGTCCGAGTCTAAGAAATGGCGAACACAGGAAATAAGATCCGAGAGCTGAGAGTACTACAAACGAACGTGGGAACGGCGAGATTAGCACATGATCTCGCCGAGGCTGCCGCCGTAGAAAATAATATCGACGTGCTGGTGACGGCGGAGCCAAACCCAACAGCGGCTAAGAAAAGAGGATGGTTTGTGGATACGACTGGAAGGGCCGCTGTACGAATCTACAATAGAAAGCTGCGAGTGTATGAAATTAAACCGAAGGAAGGATACGTGATCGTCCGGATGGAGAAGATGCAGCTGGTCTGCTGTTATGTTTCTCCGAACATAACAGTGGGTGAGTATGAGAGGAAAATGGACGAGATCATGCAGGAAGTGGGGAACACAGGAGGAGAATGCGTAGTGCTGGGAGACTTTAATGCAAAAGCAGCGGAGTGGGGATCTCCTATCACCGACACTCGCGGCAGGATACTGACCGACTGGGTGGGTACTCTGGATCTAGTAGTACTGAACACAGGTCTGGCGCCTACATTTGTTAGGAGAGGTACAGGTACGTACATCGACGTGACTATGGCGACACAAGGAATAGCGGCGAAAGCAAGAGGCTGGAAGGTTTTACCAGACTACACCGGAACGGAGCATCAGTACATCGGATTCTCGATACTCGGGGCGGGAACTACTAACGCAGTCCGCGCGTCTGGTACGTCGGGAGGCGGATGCGGCGATGGAAATGACTGGAAAGTATACGAGGAGCTGATCAAATGGAGAGTTAGCATGATGCAGGGTCAATTACCGACAGTCGAAAACCTGGAGAGGGTAATTAAAGAAGCGATGGAGGGAAGCAGGAGGGGTCGCCGAGATATAAACAAGATGCCCTACTGGTGGAACGCGGACATCGAGACACAAAGAAATGAATGTATAGTCATGAGAAGAAGGCTAACGAGAGCAAGGGGCAGAGCAGGAGTCGATCCTGATGTCATCGAGGAGATCGAGGAGGAGTACCGCCTACGGAAGAGGGAACTCTACAGGAAAATTCGTGCAGAAAAGAGAAGGCACTGGAGAGAACTGTGTGAAAAACTGGATGAGGACGTCTGGGGTCAAGGATACAGGATCGCCATGAAAAAGTTCCATGCGTACCCCTCGTATGAAATGCCTATGGATAAGAAGCTCGAGGTAACACGAGAGCTCTTTCCCGCGGGCAGGTGGCATGGTGTACGGAGAGACGAGGAAGCTGAGCGGGCTGTACCCTTTACCATGGATGAACTTGTCGAGGCATTGGGCGCACTTAAGACGCGCAGGTGCCCCGGTTTGGATCAGATATCACCTGAGGCGGTGAGGTGTCTAGGACGGGCGGAGCCCGCGTGGCTTCTGGAGCACATGAATGCACTGCTGGAAGCACAGACCTTTCCTGAGCCTTGGAGGACATCGAAGTTGGTACTGCTTCCCAAAGCTGGGGAAAAGTATCGACCCATCTGCCTTCTTCCGTGCGTCGGTAAGCTGTATGAAAGAATGCTGCGGGGACGTATCGATGGCATGATTGAGAGGTCGGGAGGCTTGTCCCCGAGGCAGTTTGGTTTCTGTAAAGGGAGAAGCACGATTGATGCAATCGTGAGTGTATTCGACGCATTGCGCAATAGAGGGGATGAACACCGTTGGGCGGCCCTGTTGTTGTTCGATGTTAGGAATGCATTCAATACGCTGCAGTGGAACGAGGTAATGAAGGCAATGGAGAAGAGAGAGTGTCCTGGATACCTGATGAACGTGGTAGCGGAATATCTGTCTGAGAGAAGAATTATGGTGGAGAAAGGCACGATCGTGGATGTGACGGCAGGTGTTCCCCAGGGATCTGTCTTGGGCCCGACGCTATGGAATCTAGCATATGACGGGATTCTGAACTGTGAATATGGAGAGGGTACGTCTCCCTTCGCATTTGCAGACGATCTCGCTGTGCTGGTAGTGGCGCGGGACGAGCCAGATCTTAAATACCGGGTACGGAAAGCAGGCGGCGTCGTGAAGAAATGGATGACACAGCATGGACTGAAACTCGCGGCAGAGAAGACCGAGGCCATCATTCTGAAGGGGAAAAGGAACAGGCAAAGTGTGGAGCTACAATGTGCAGGAGCGTGTCTAACACCCAAGAAACACGTAAAGTACCTAGGAGTGACGATGCACCAGAATGGAAAATGGGGGGAGCACGTGCAGGTGGTGACCCGGAAGGCTGCAAACAGTGCGGCTGCGTTGGGGAGGGTGATGCCCAACATTGGAGGACCCAAATCCGAAAGGAGGAGGGCCTTGCACGGTGTTGTTCAGTCGATCGTCCTCTATGCAGCCCCAGTCTGGAGTGAGGCGGTAGGGATACGGGCCTACAGGGGGCTCATTACACGAGTGGACAGGACAAGTCTGCTGCGAGTGGCATGCGCCTACAGGACTGTGTCTGCCGCAGCCTTGTGGGCCATCACTGGATGTGTTCCGCTGCATGTGTTGGTAGTAGAAAGAAAAGAACTGTATGAGAGAAGAGACCTTGAGCTTACTATGGCCGAGAGAAGACAGGAAAGAGAAAGGTCAATTGAAAGATGGCAGCAAGAATGGAACAACATGGAGCATGTGGCACAGTGGACAAAAATGCTGCTTCCTAACTTAAAGGATTGGATGGACTGTGGTCACAGGCGACTGGATTATTTCCTGACGCAGGTGCTCACAGGACACGGGTGTTTTAGAGCCTACCTCTCTAGGTTTGGAAAGGCTGACACTGACGAATGTCTATACTGCAGACACCCGGACACTGTTACACATACCATGCTAGAGTGCAACATATGGATAGTAGAAAGAAATAGAATGGAAAGAGAGACAGGTGTGAATTTTTTGACAGTGCGAGAAATGATTGAGAGAATGATTGAAAATGAAACTGGTTGGACTAGCATACACAACTATATCCGTGTAGTGATCAAGAAGAAAGAAGAGGAGGAAAAACAGCTGTACCAACGATAGGGGTGAAATATATGGCGAGTAGAAGGCAGAGGGAATAAGTTTTGACGAGAGGCGAATAAGTGAGATATATTGTATGAGACAGACTGTGGGAAAGAAGCTCAAAAAAAAAAAAATCCAATCTTGGGACCAAAAAAAGGGGGAACGGGGAAAATGAAGGGCCTCCTTGCTTACAGTCTGTGGATAAATGAAGGTAAAGTGCTTCGGAAGCGATGTCGACCTTGCAGCGGCCATTCCGTTTTCGGAGCGCTGGATGACAGAGGAGGGTCTGGTTTAGCAGGTAGGCATTCGGCCGTAGCCTCGGCGACGAGAGAGCGTTTTAAAGCACCTCGGGAACTATCGCTGGTACTACGAAGAATGAATCCTGCACTAAGGTCAGTCAGGCGGCGTTCTGGACTGTGTCTTTTGAAGATTCCAGACCCCCCTCTTTAAAGACAAAAAAAAAAAAAAAAAAAAAAAAAGGTCGATCAAAAGTGATTTTTGGTCTGATTTCTCCCACCAGAAATTTAATTCTTTTAAAACTTGCCACAATTTGGTTCGTCCGGTATGAGGCAAATTCGGGTCGTCTATAACATCTTGTTTAAGTCGTTAATTTTTTTTAGTTGGGTAAGTATTTCTTTTTTGAAAAAAAAAAATCCGTGAATTTTCTTTCGAATACCCTTTTTGACAAATTCATCATTTTTAATAGGCTTTTTCCCCTCTTTAATTGTTCGTTTGTATTTGGGTTAGGTATACCTTGCTTTTGTCTTTCTGGTAGGAACCTGTAACTACATTGTTGACTCCCATACGCCCGTTATGTTGGCACAACTCTCGATTATGTCCCTAGCAGTGTGTCTGGGATTCTGAGAAACTAGAGCATGGTGAACGTTCAGGATAATAGTCTTCTCTCTTGGTGAATATACATACTTACTGAGTGTACGCAACAGTACCGGTGTAAAAATTGATGATGATGTGCGTATATGTTCCTAGGAATATGGAAAAAAATGTACTCCCGCACTGCACAAAATTCGCAAAACATATATTCGAGACGCTAATTACTGCCGTTTTTTATTCAAAATAGAATATCAATAAACGTTTTGGAAAGGAAGATAAAATGTAAATATCCATTAATTTTAATTAATAAACACTTCCGGAACGTCCGCCTATGATTTTACTACTTTTGCGACCGTTTTATGACTTTGAGGCAAATTTTGTGCTCTCAAGAATATATGAACGGACCATAGCAACCCACATACCTCGTGGGAGTCGTGTAGTGTCCCAGGGCCTTATCATTAGGGATTATATCTATTCCTTGGATTTCATAATTGATTTAACTATGTAAGATATTTAGTCAACATTTAAAAGGTTTTAACCTTTGTATTTTTAAGTGGCTGGTAGCTTTGGGAAGCTTTAACTTTTATCTTCCCTATTACGGTTATAGTTATTTTAGGTAACACTGATGATGCTCTTTTTAAAGAGCGAAACCGTTCTGTGATATTTGCTGCCCTTTTAAGGGTTTTTTAAATAAATGTACCTGTTACTAAGGACATTTTTTCATTAAACTTGCTTTTAATTGAAAATGTGTGAAAACCTCAAATTTATATTCCTTATAAACCGGGATATTTCTATAAAAGTTGGTATCACAAATAAATTCAACTGTAGCAAATTGTCTTCAAAAATGAATATTTATTTCAACTGTTTATTTTGCAGTATAGATAGTAATAGATCCGTATTAGCGACCCGTAGTATACATTTTCCATTAATGTGTATATTTAGTATCATTAAACTTTTCATTTTCCGCTATTCTGTCACAAATTACAAGTCTCATTCACGTTTTAACTTACTAATTAAAGTAATCATAAATATCCATTGCACCTCAGGATTAAACAGAGTTTCTGACGCGTTTTCAGACTTTTCCGACCATATATAACTCCAGAATTTCATTTGCATGAAAGCAGGTCACTGTAATAATTTTAAACTTACAGTTGCATTTATGTATATGCGAAAAATTAAATTACTTTAATAAATAGAAAAAAAGATGCTGGTGTAATATTTCCGTAAAAATAGCTCCTACTATTAAATTACGAATTTTTTTATTCATTTAGTATATAATTCTGAAGCTATTTGCTTGTGTTATGTATATTGAATCGCGGTTTTTGCTCCAAATTTAAACGAACCGTGCTTTGGTCCAGGGGGTGAGTTTCACCCCTTCTGGGGAGTGAAAAAACTTACGTTCAAAATAAGTCCGGAATTCAATAAACTGCTTAATCTAAGCAACTTTTATTCTATAGAGTTTTTTTACTAAAATACTTTTCGAGTTATTTGCGAGTGTATATGTTCATTTTTCAACAAAAAAACACGTTTTTAGACGGTTTTTTGCAAATTACGCAAAAAGTAAGTATTTTACCGATAAAAACATTCTCAGCAAAAAAATAGACTGTAAAATAGTAAAAAAATAGTGCATGTATGAGGCCTCTAGACCTAGCAGAAGCAGAGTATAGCTACTTAAAAATAGGTTCATATTCGTCAAGTCCCAAACAGAATATTTCAACGTGAAATATTCATTACAACTCACTACAACTTTTTTAAAGTGTTTAAAAACTCATGATTTATGTTTTTTTTTTAGTTTGTTGCATCAAATGTAAGCAAGTTACGCTCAAAATAAAGTTGGTCCCTTTGTTTTGGCAAAAAAAATCGGGAAAATCACCCCGTAATTAGTATCTTAAAAGAAATTAGTCGTTACCGCTTCATAAGTTACCTTACTTATGTCGTGTTTTTTATGATGTGTAAGTTTCAACGGTTCAGCATGCTTACTTGTAAAAAAATTAAATTTTTAACTAAAATTTTCAAAACTTTTAATTTTACAAAAATGCTTTTTTTCAAAATAACTTAATTATTAGTGATGCCAAAAATTTCAAACAATAAAAAAGTCGCATCTGCTTTTCTGAATATTTTGAATTTTTTTTGTTTTGTTGTAAGACAAAAATTAAGTAAAATTTTGTGTTTCTAAATTTGCATACACTCGTGATTGGTGACTAATTCAAGCCCTTTCAATTACACCCATTTCAAAAATAAGGACCTTGAATCAATGAAACTTACAGATCATATAAATAATATATAGGGGAAGTCGGGGCAAAGTGAACCAGTTAAGATTTGTCAAATAATATGACTTATACGAAAATAATAATTACGACTATTTTTTGTTCATACGATAGCAGAACCATTTGGCTACATAATCCAATACCTAAAAACTAAAAAACAGTTTTATGTAATATGCTGTAAACATATTTCCCAAAAGTCGCAAAAAGTTCACTTTGCCCCTCAGGCGGGGCAAAGTGAACTTTGGTATTGGGGCAAAGTAAAACATATCAGATCAATTAAATATTTAATCAGGAAATACAATTAAACAAACTTAAAACATAAAAGGTTCTATATAAACTGGATTGTTCCATATCTGACTCTTTTAGAGCGAAGCTTTCCCATGATTTGAGATACAGTTATTACCGAGATATCATCTACCTCTGAAAAGACGAAGATGTTCCAGTTTCCTCTGTACCGTCTCATAAATTTTACTTCATACCCGTTTTTAATGGATCTTTAACTTGGGCAACAAATTCTTTTTTTATTTTATCCTTAGTTAGTTGAACTATTATAAAATCTTTGGCAAACACATCTTTCGTTGGAACTGCAGTAAGCTGGTTTGTTTGCAAAATTTCAACAACTTCATCACTGAAGGTTTCCGTGTCACTGGAATCTTCGCACAAGTGGGCATCATCAACATCATGATCTTCGGAGTCAGAAGATTCTGGAACAGCAATTTTTCGTTTTACTGCAACTTTTTTCTCATAATTCCTGTCATTTGACATATTCTACATGTTCCACTCATTAAAACGCCCATTTGGTGATAAATAGCAGTCTGATTTTTGCATGAGAGTTTAATATGTGTTCGAAGAGTTTAAGTCTGTTCTGTCGGACAAAATAAATGTGCCGTTTTCGTGGTGTGACCGTTCCAAATTTTTAACCTGTTCCACAATTAAAACTGCCCCTGTTCCAGTGTTCCCATATATCAAAGTTTATCCGACTAGACACCCTTAAGCTATTAACAAATTTTCAGCTTGCTATTAATCAACTTTTTTTTCATACGCGGGATCCAGACCTATAATATATCTATAGTAGTTTTTTTATCCTGTTTAATTTTAGGCGATACAAGAATTAGTAAATTAATCTCGGATAAATTAAACCGAGATTTACAAATCCCGACTAAATATAGTTTCTAACCTTCAACCTTCAATAAACACATTCTACAAATCTATCTACTACAAAACAATAGTGGGGGCAAAGTGAACCTAGGATCACTTTGCCCCTTGCGAAAAACTTCACTTTACCCCACACTGGTACTTTTTTGACATTTGATGTTAATGTGAAACTGTCATTACATATCATCTTCGTTTTATTGCAAAACTATCTCTAATTAGATGCCTAACATAATAGATTAACAATGTTTGAATGTAATAATAACTAGTTGAGTTATACATTAGATTACACACTTACCAGATTAGAATTTTACCACCATAAAATAAAAATTTCATCCACAACTTAGCAGCTTTCGTCAAACGTGTTCTCGTCGTAAGCACAATGTTACCAACTTAAATATATTAAATTTACATGTGAAACTGTATTACTGGCGCGAATAATTTAAAATTTAAAAAGATACTTTATTTTGCCCCAACGGTTCAGTTTGCCCCGACTTCCCCTACACGAGTAAATCATCTTAAAATGGTTCATCATTTTAAGTTAAAAATTAAAAATATTAAAAGAGTAAAAGTTTTTCTTCAAAAATGATGTACAGTGGGAGATAAAAAAAAATTAAACTTAGTAAATGAGCGCTGAAAGAGGTATGTGGCGCCCTCTGGGTAATACACCATTTCTGGTGGCGAATTTGGATTTCTCATGTCAAAAAACCCCATCTTACCAAATTTCGTGTTGTTATCCCATACCTGTCAGGAAATATTCAAAAATAAATAAATTAAAAGTTTAACTTTGATACGCTGTATTTTGGTTATTATCAACTTTTGTAGCTTATCAACGTAAGTTAGCTTATATCGACCTATTTTAACTTCAGGAATCTAAAGTTAAGGTATGACCCATTCTTTACCAAACACCCTGTATATCTTGATTTACACCTTTGTATTAGTATATTAAGTAAATAAAAGAACTCATATTAACTTATTTATTTTTAGCACGTAAGTAAAACGCTCAAATAGGTCGATTTTTAAAATGGTCATAGTATACATATTATTATAGCATCAATGTTTCGAACTTTACGCGATCCCTCTTTAGGTGACAGCCATAACTTTGATTTTTTTAAATGGGAAAGCACCTCATTTAAAAGCTTTTAAAATATTAATTCCAAAAATGTATAATACTTTGGTTAGAAAATTTACAGAATCTAAATTATGCAAGAGTGAGTTTCAATGTACCTATACTCCGTCTAATTTACTTACCGTTGCACGTCATCCGCTTCATAGGCCATGACGTCACATGATACCAACACGAAATATTTAGGCGGTAGGTGTGTTCTTTTTAGAATCCTTTTGCCTGGAATTACAGCCACTAGACCTATTTTATTGTATACTCGTAGAAATAATATTTGAAGATTTCTATTAATGTTAACTTAAAGAAATACCTAATAATATATTTTGTTTAATTTGTATAAATAGATTATAAAGCGTTTTTATAAAGCACATTTTAGTGTAGGAAACAAAGATTGAACCTTGCAAAATGGACACAAGTCCGGTTTTATTTTTTTTTTCTGGTATATCAAGGGGTGCTTATCATAAGACTAACTTTTTCTGAAAAAATTTCGCCCCGGAACCTCCCTTTTCACCCCTTTAAAGGGAGTAATTTGTGGTTTTTGCGGAACGTAGCCCTTTCTGTACCTTTTACAAAAAATTTCTTTTATAGAAATATGAAGAGGACTATATTTTCTACGATTTATTTTCAACAGCATCTCTCTATCGTCTACCGTTTAGCGGGGGTAGCGCCCTAAAGTTGACAAGTTTTTAAAAAAGATGTTTTGAAAAAAATTAATTTTTCCCTAACTGTAACGGAAATTAAGAAGAAATCCTACGACAATTATTCACAAATAATTGGCTGATTTTTTTGGTATACGTTTGACTTAAGGGTAATTGCCCTTTTTTTAATTACAGGGTGTTACATTTTAAAAAACCTCTTTTTATACCATCTGAACTGTTTATGCTAGAGTAAAAAGACTTTCAGTGATTACCCACGTACTGGTGCAATTTACAAATTTGTATAATGCACCCCCATTTCTTCCCCGGAACCACCCCAAAAAAAAGAAGAATTAATAAATAAAGTGATTTTCTTGGAATCCTTCACACACAATGCCCTTTATTAATATGCTTCATATATAATTTTGTGCAAGTTATTATTACCCATGCATGGGCATCCAAAGAGATTTCCTAGTGCAACCCCTGTAGCAAAAAGCAATAAACAAAATGGGGGGTTGAAATTTTTTTTTTGTTTTTTGCTTTTTGATCCATATATGCTTCATCAATAGTGCTTTTCAAAAATATATATGGTTATTGCATCATCTCTGCGGAAACCACCCCTATCCTTGAAAATATACTGCAGAAACTACCCCTATCCCTTACGAGCATGTTTTTACGATTTTCTCATTACCTATGCATTCTTTTTAAACAAAACTTATACAAAGTTAAAGACCACTATTTACTCTAAAAATTAGATCCTATTAATTTTTTTCGTATAAGCAATCGTTACGGCACAGTGGCGCCGTAAACCTCATATATGCTTTGGCGGGCTCGAGTTTTTGTTTTTTTTTTTTTCGTCATCTGTTCATTTTATTGATAAAGTACTTATGTAAAATAAAACAACACAGTGTTACCTAAAAATTATGACTTATGAACATTTTACATTCTTTGCTCCCCAAAGCCACAGTGGTGGCCCAAAATAAATTTTTGCATATTTTCGCAACCTACACGTATTTTATTGCATTAATGCTACCTTAATAGCACAATATTTACCCTTAGGTGGTCACTAAGCAGTGGTAGATCCAGGGAGGGGTGATGGGGATGATCACCTTCCCCCCTCTCAAACCAAGTGATATTATATTCATAGAATATAAAAATATTCATTTATTTTTAAAGAAATTTGACAAATTGGCACCCCCCTCTTAACGATGCTGGATCCGCCACTGTCGCTAAACCATAAAAAGTCATTCTTTTAAAAATAATATTAATATAATATAAGTATTTCTATAAAAATAAATGAATATTTTTATAATCTTCAAATATAATATCACTTGGTTTGAGAGGGGTGGGGGTGATCGCCCCCATCACCCATCCCTGGATCCGCCACTGCTTAGCGACCACTTAGGGGTGAATATTGTGCTATTAAGGTAGCATTAACACAATAAAATGCGTGTAGGTGGCGAAAATATGAAAAAATTTATTTTGGGCCACCACTGTGGCTTTGGGGAGCAAAGAATGTAAAATGTGCATATGTCATAATTTGTAGGTTGTAGGCTACACTGTGTTGTTTTATTTTACATAAGTACTTTATCAATAAAACGAACAAATGACGAAAAAAAAACAAAAACTGGAGCCCGCCAAACCATATATGAGGTTTACGGCGCCACTTTGTCGTAACGGTTGCTTAAACGAAAAAAATGAGTAGGACCTAATTTTTAGAGTAAATAGTGGTCTTTCACCTTGTATAAGTTTTGTTTAAAAAACATGAATAGGTAATGAGAAAATCGTAAAAATATGCTCGCCAAGGTATAAAGGTAGTTTCTGCTGTATATTTTCAAGGATAGGGGTGGTTTCCGCAGGGATGTTGCAATAACCATATATATTTTTGAAAAGCACTATTGATGAAGCATATGCCCATATTGATCAAAAAGCAAAAAACAAAAAAAAATTTCAACCCCCCATTTTATTTATTTTTTTTTTTGGCTACAGGGGTTGCACTAGGAAATCGCTTTTGGTGTCCATGCATGGGTAATAATAACGTGCACAAAATGATATATAAAGCATATTAATAAAGGGCATTGTGTGTAAAGGATTCCAAGAAAATCACTTTATTTATTAATTCTTCTTTTTTTGGGGTGGTTCCGGGGAAAAATGGGGGTGCATTATACAAATTTGTAAATAACACCAGTACGTGGGTAATCGCTGAAAGTCTTTTTACTCTAGCATACACGGTTCAAATAGTATAAAAAGGGGTTTTTTTTAATGTAACACCCTGTAATTAAAAAAAGGGCAATTATCCTTAAGTGAAACCTATACCAAAAAATCAATCATCTATTTGTGAATAATTTCCGCAGAATTTCTTTTTAATTTCCGCTACAGTTAGGGAAAAATATATATTTTTTAAAAACATCTTTTTTACAAACTTGTCAAATTTGGGGCGCCACCCTTGCTAAACGGTGAATGATAGACAGATACTGTCAGGAAATAAATCATAGAAAATATACTCCTCTTCATATTTCTATAAAAGAAATTTTTGTAAAAGGTACAGGAAGGGCTACGTTCCGCAAAAACCACAAATTACCCCCTTTAAAGGGGTGAAAAGGGGGGTTCCGGGGCGAAATTTTTTCAGAAAAAGTTAGTCTTATAATAAGCACCCCTTGATATGCCAGAAAAAAAATAAAACCGGACTTGTGTCCATTTTGCAAGGTTCAACCTCTGTTTCCTACACTATTTGTTCGGAACAAACTGTATAACTGTAATCGAACGGTGACATTTTGGCATAAATTGGTAACATTTACGTATTTGACAGTTGCGGTATTGACACTTTAGATTTGTTTTTATTCTTTACTCTAAGTATTTGTTTTATTATATTTATTGTTACTCTTCGCCGACGTTACCGGTTTTTATTGAAGGTATGCGATTGTAAATAAATAGTTTTATTTTCTACCAAACAAAAAAATAATAATAAGAAATCAAAAAAATCGGAGAATTCACAAACTATTTATTCTTATTAACCAAAACTAAAAAAAATTCATATTAATCTTAATTGAAAATATAAAAAAAAACCAAAAGGAAAAGGTAAAAAGCTCAACTAAAGTTTATATTTGCCTCTAAGAATATTCTTTTCAGCTTACACCCATATTATAATTCTTAAAATTATGTAATATTATATTTAGGTACTATTTACAAGAAGAAAAATACAAAACCGAGATATTTGTCAGACTGCTGTATGGTGTGGTGGCTTAGACAGGCAAAACAACGTTCTTTTAAGAGAAGTATTGGTTTAATCCTACCTTATGTTTTCTTTTGTCGATGTTATGCACGTGGACGATGTCGTACGGCATTTACATACTTGGATACTTCACAGATATACAGGTTATATAAATATCGACCCTGTATAAGGGTGTTTCAAAAAAACTCACAACATCAAAATGAATTGGAGAGAAAGAAAAATTGTTGGCCTGAAATGAATAGATACATCAGCATGCAAGCAGAGCAAAAGGTATAAATTAAAATTACTAAAGATTTCCCTTTAGACAACGAATCAGGTGTTAAAAAAACAAAGCTTACCTTAAAGATAGCGTATGGCCAAAAAGAAAGGTCTTGAGGACCTAAATATCCAGATATTTTAAATCCTTGGTGAGCAAGACAATCTTCAACTTCATCAAATTGAATATTTCTTAATTAGTTATCTGGATTACTTCTGATTAAATATCCTCAAGGAGTTTCATAGGACAACACTAACTTGTCCTCATGAAGTGTAAATCAAAAGTGAACAAGATATGACACTAGACAGGTAAAGACAAAGAGATGACTTACTAGTTTAAACCGGTTTAAACCTAAAACCGGTTTTTTTACTTCGCAATAACCGGTTTTACCGGTTATTTTTTTTGTCACGGTTATAACCGGTTTTTTCTTTTTAAAGAAAAAACCGGTTATTAGGTTTTTACGGTGATTAGGTTTAGGTTAGGTATTATTTGGGATCCCAATCATAATAATTATTATTCTCAAGTAACTATTCCAAACAAAACCATAATTCAAATTTTATTTTATTTTATAAATACAGAAGCAAACTGAAGTGCAATCTCACATCAGCCAGCAGAATCAGTTATTAAGTTTTATGTAATATTTCCTTGAAAAGGTATTTGTAATCATAATATTTACATAAGAAGTGTCTGTATGAATTAGACGCAAGCCAAACATCATCTATTTTTCACACTAAACTCTTAAACTCTTGACATTGAAAGTCGGTGAATGATTTTATCTGATTACCAAAAATAATGCTCTGCCTATGCATATCGTATTACTGATTACGAATACGAATCTCCAAGAATTTCCCTACGTTTTCAAAACGATACACCATACAGGAAGTATTAAATTAGTTAAAATGTACCTATTCTAGAAATATATACAAACGTGTTAAAAGTAATACATGATACATTTTTTTGATTGTAGTAAAAATAAAAGATATATTGCATTATCCAATTTATTTTTAAGTAAAATATTTATGTTGATATTATTTTTTTTAAATCCCATTTCAAAGAGTCTGGGAAATTTTTTATAAGTTGAAATGGTTGGGGAATTTTTTGATTTTGGGAGGAGAGGAAAATTGTAATTGTAAATGTAACTTTGTAACCTATTGGATTAAAAAACCGAAAACCGGTTTTTCCAAAAACCGGTTTTTTTGACCGGTTATAACCGCCAGGTTAAACCGTAAGCAAAAAAAACCGGTATAACCGAAAACCGGTTTTTTGTTAAAAACCGCCATCCCTACTAGACAGGTAGCAATGTATACCTAAAGCCTACTTCATGCCTGATTTTCTATATGATTTCGGACTTAAAAATGGCTTGATAGCAGCTAATGTTCAAGACAAATATAGAAGCCTGATTTTTATAATTGTTTAGGCCAGTACTTGTGACAATAAAGCAAAAATTATGACAATCTTATTTATAAGAATCGTTTCTAGTTGCTTAGCGACTTTTAACCCGTAACAACTCCACCCTTACTTGCAAAAAGTTTCAAAAAAACTTTTAAGTCCTAACGGTACAAAACAAAATAAAAATAAAACAAAAATAAAAAAAACAAAACCAAAAAAAATAAAACAAAAACTTGTAAAGATAACAAAATCTTACAATAAAATTTTCAACACATTGTAACTCTATACTTCCACATCAGGAGGTTTAGACTTAATGTCCTTAACCTCACTGTCCTGAGTAACCGGTTTCAAATCTTTTGCATTCCAGGTTCCTGCATGAGAGCCATTTTCATCAACAAGTTCATAACTCCATGGGGAGACCACTTTATTAATACTAAATGGTCCTACAAACTTTTGGGCCAATTTTGCGCTGAAATATCTTGTAGCATCAGACTGGACGAAATTTCTTCTCCAAAACATGTCCCCCACTTTATATGTTTCTGTCCTTCTTCGCAGAATATATGGAACTTTACTTTTCTCATACTCTGACTTAAGTTTCTTCCGAACATCAGGAAACAGTTTATCCAGAGTTTCCTTCCTTGTTCCGATATTATACTGGCCTTGTTAAGACTCATGTCTATTTCTATTGCCATTCAGATTGATTTCCCTACCAAAATTAATAAGGTTCGGTGAGACTCCGGTGACTTCATGAACCGAACATCGCAAGGCACATGTAATCTTTGGCAAAAGAAGATCCCAGTGTCTTTGATTTTGAGAGACATAGGCCGTCAACATAGTTTTTATTACTCTATGAACTCTTTCCACGGGATTAGCTTGTGGATGGTATAGTGCTGTAAACTTTAATTCAATACCATAGTTTGAGACAAGTTGTTGGAATGTATGGCCACGAAATTGTGCTCCATTATCCAACAAAATTCTCTCTGGTACACCACAGACTAGAAACACCTCATTTTCTAGCAACTTAACTATGTTGGCTGATGTCGCTGCTCTAATCGGGAAAGCTAAAATAAATTTGGAAAAGCAATCTAACACGGTGAAAATATACGAAAATCCTGAAGTGGTCCTAGGTAAAGGTCCAACTAGGTCTATACTGATGAGACTCCATGGATGACTTGCAGTCGGCTGCTGAGATAACAATTGACCTCTAGGACGTTGCTGTTCTGGTTTTATCCGTTGACATGTTGTACAGTTCTTAATATAGCTTCCTATATCTGATCGCATCTTTGGCCAATAATATTTTTGACTAAGTCTTCCAAATGTTTTTGAAACGCCAAGGTGTCCATAAGTTGGAGGATCATGATGATCTCTTATAAGGTTTAGTCTTTGTTCCCTTGGAACTACCGTTACCCACTCTGATGAAGCTAGTTCAGGGTATCGCGGTTTTATATTCTTCAAAAGTTTTCCTCCCTCTACCCTCCAAAGTGGATAGTTTCTAGGATATTTGTTGACCTTGGAAATCAGACCCAAGTACCATCGGTCTAAACTGACCTGTGTAGAAGTAGAACAGTCTACATCCAAAGCATTTACGCAAGGAACTGCACGCGATAGTGCGTCGGGCACTAGATGATCTTTTCCTTTCCGGTGTATAACTTCAAAGTCATATGCCTGCAAACGCAGAGCCCAACGAGCAATTCTGCCTATGGGGTCTTTAATGGAAAACAACCACTTTAAACTAAAATGGTCTGTAATAACTACAAATTTAGTAGCTTCTGAGTATGGCCTTAGTTTCTCTACAGCAAATAGAACGGCGAGACATTCTTTTTCTGTAGTAGAATACTTCCTCTCGGTTTTTGTCAGTGATCGACTCAAGTAAGCTATGACGTGTTCTTCATCTCCATGTTTTTGAGAAAGAACAGCCCCCAATCCATAGTCACTTGCATCTGTCTCTACTATAAATGGTAAAGAAAAATCTGGACACGCCAAAATGGGTGCCGAAACTAAATATTCTTTAACCTTATTCAGGGCGTCCTCGCATGTCTTATTCCAAACGAATTGTACATTTTTTCGAGTAAGTTGAGTAAGCGGTGAGACAACAGTACTAAATGATGGAATAAATCTCCTATACCATGATGCCATACCTACAATCCGACGAACATCCTGAACAGTTCTCGGTGTCGGTATTCCCAGTATTGCTTCTACCTTTTCTGGATCGACAAGTAATCCAGATTTATTTACTACGTAGCCTAAGTACTTCAATTCTGAACGACATATTAAACACTTCTCCCTATTAAGAGTAACACCAGCGTCGGTTAAACGCTGAAATACTGTCTCTAAAACTGTTAAATGCTGCTCAAACGTTGATGTACAAATAATTATATCATCAAGATATACAAAAACATAACTGTCTAATTCGGGACCTACAATATTGTCAATTGCACGCTGCCATGTAGCAGGAGCTGAATGTAGCCCAAAAGGCATACGACGAAACTGAAATAAACCTCTATTAGGCACTGTGAAAGCAGTTAAAGGTCTAGATTCCATAGCTACATTTATTTGCCAATATGCTGATTTGACATCCAAGGTAGTTAAATATCGTGCATCTCGAAGTTTATCTAGAATAGATGACACATAAGGAATTGGATATGCATCCGGAACGCTTACCGCATTTAACTTTCTATAGTTAACACAAAATCTCCATTTGTCATTCTTTTGTGCCATGACTATGGGCGACGACCACGGTGAGGTTGAAGGTTCTACTATGCCTTTTTCTAACATTTGGTCCAGTTAGGTATTAACTACCTTTTGTAGAGCTGGTGACAATGGGTAGTACCTTTGTTTAATGGGTGGTGAATTGGTATGTATCACATGCTCCACGCCCTTTATACATCCTGTCTCTTGAGATGTCATTCCTAGAAACGCTTTATCTACAATCTTTTGTAATTGATCACATTGTTCTTTGTTTAATGAATCAAAGTCCTGGATTCCAGAAATTAATACACTATTTAACTCTTCTTCACGGTTAAAAAACCATTCTCCCTTAAAAAGGTCTGGGACTATTCCCATAGCTGACCAAAAGTCAATACCTAAAATAAGCGAAGAAACAAGGGATGGAATAACTATAATATTCAAAACACGAACCCGATCTCTTAACCGTACTGGTACAGTAATAGATCCTAGACTTTCACATGAATCACCTGAAGCAACTATACATGATTTCTTGTTATCTTCATTTAATGGGCAAATGTCTTTAAACACATCCCAACCAGATTTTCCAAGAATGGTTCGTGATGCTCCACTATCCAATAATCCAAGTATATCTTTTCCAAGAATTGAGACACTCAAGTATGGTCGTTGATCACCTTCAGCATGGGCTAAAATGTATTCAAGGACCGCTGTATTATCAGTTGTCGTAGTTGATTTACATTCCACTCCACTCGTCTGACTTACCGAGGGAGAGAAGCCGCGTTTTTTGAACATCTGGGACAGTTTTTCGTTGTCACATTGTTGCATCCACATTTATAACAGAAGAACTTCTTAGGCTGGTTACAATTTTTAAACTTGTGTCCCTCAGATCCACAATTAAAGCATGTACCCTTATTCAAATGTTCAGATTTATCGCTATTTGCAACTTCTTCTGTAAACACAGGTGTTGTAACCGGACTCGTAAAAATAGGAGTTGACGGCTTTCTATAAGCTAATTCAGGTTCTACCAAAAGTCTGGTGCTTGAAGGAGGAGGGCAAAATTGTCGAATCCTTGTTTCCATTGCTTCCATAGCCTTGGCTAATGAACAAAGATCACTGATGTTGCTAATTTTTGTTAAAGCCAAGCCCTGCTGAATATAAGGAAGCAAATTCCTACGAATGATATTCAGTCTTTCTTCTTCGTTAGGGGGATCAATAGTTTCTTAAATAGATTTTCCATGACTGAAATATAGTTTATAACTCGTTCCTGTGAGCCCTGTGTTCTTCTTCGGATTTCCTCCCATAAGGAATTCTCATAGTCATGGGGCTGGAAAGCAGACCTAAGTTCCTGGACCAGATTATCCCACGATGTAAAATTTCCCATTCTGTACCAGAGTAAGGCGTCTTTGGTAAAAAGTTCTGGAGCCGAACGAAGTAGTCTCTCTTTAGATACTCCTCTTGGAACTCTGAGTTCCTCCACTCTTTCTAGAAAACTAGTAACGCTCGAGATTCCATCATATTGTAATCTCCATCTACTTATATCAACGTTCTGAACATCATGCCTTAAGAAATCTAGCGAATCCATTATTTTACTGTTGAAGTTAGATGAAGGTGTTTCCAGATTAAAATGTCGAGCTAAAGTATTATCAATCTCCCTTGTAGGTACTGTTGCACTACTTCCATTATTAAAATTGTGCCTTGATAATCTTGTATCAGTTTGTGGTTTCGTATGCCTATTGTGATTTTCAGAAGAATTCATTTCTCTACTTGAATTAAGTGGTCTATTTATAGCACTGGACATATACTCTTGATTCCCATCTGATATTCTGCTTGAAACCCTCAGAGAACTAGAACATCTTTGAGAATGTACTTGTGGTTGTATCGTGCTATCATGTTGATTTTCTTCAAAAACCTGCCTTAAGAATGAAACTCTATTACCTGCAGTTGGTGAACTGTTAGTAGCTCCAAACAGCGCTGCTTCAATAGGATGCTCTTCAGCTAATAATTCTGAGTTTACCAAACCACATTCATGAGACCCGGAATGAACAATTTCAGGCAATAATGGAACTGAAGTATCCAAAAGTGAGATGTGCTCTACTTGATTATCTTTCCCAAAGCTCTCATAAATCCTGTTGACTTCTAATAGTAACCGTTTGTGCCAATCTAATAGTTGATTCCTTTGAGCTTCCTGTTTTTCGTTGCATTGAAGTCTGTTAAGTCTAAGTTTAACATGTGTTAGACGAGAACTAATTCTTTTAAATTCATTAGTTCTGTTCTGTTCATTAAAATGTTCTATACCTTCTTCCAGATCGCTAAGTTTCCCTGAGCACAACGAAAACTCAAAAGATGGGTCTATATTAACCACCTTAGGAGAATCTCTTTGTCCCTCTCTTTCTGCTTTAAGAGCTTCTCTCAACGTAGCCCTTTTCGTGTGTACATTTGCATCAATTGGTAAACTTCTTATTGATAACTCATAACTGAGTTCATCACCCAAAAGTCTATTAACCTCCATATTAAGTAAACCGAAAAAGAATAAAATAAAACCCTATCTCGGTTAGAGATAAAAAAATATGATAAAATAAGAGATGAAGTATAAAGTAAAGACAAAAAAAAATCTCAACAATATATTATAGTATCCTATTCTTAAATATTTTTGCGTGAAATGGCAACACGCAACCCTTACCCAATGTTACAAAAAACAAAAAAAAATAACTTCAACTACTACTTTAAGTTATGCGAGCTTACAAAAAACAAAAAAAGATAACTTCAACTACTACATTAAGTTATGCGAGCTAGTAGTAAGTCAATACACAACTATTGGGTTAAATCCGAACACTAAAACCGATAAAATACTATGCAATATATATTTTATGAGGTGCAATAATTTTGAGCCACCCTCTATATTGGAAATAAAGGAATAAAATTAACTATTTATTTGCAAGAAATCAAGAAAGTGTCCACAAAGCACAAAAATCAAAAATATTATGCCTAATAATATTTATGTACAGCAGTGTATATCAAAATATCTGTGTAATATGTAATAATAATTAATATTAAGCCACTATGCCATATCAAAAATCAAAAATTTTATGCCTAATAATATTTATGTACAGCAGTGTGTATCAAAATATCTGTGAAATATGTACCTAACAATAATTACTATTATGCCACTATGCCATATCAAAAATCTGAAATTTTATGCCTAATAATAGTTATGTACAGCAGTGTATATCTGTTAAATAATAATATGTAATAATACTCAATGCTTTATAAAATAAATAATAACAAAAAATTTTACGTTGGAGCGCCAAATGTTACTCTTCGCCGATGTTACCGGTTTTTATTGAAGGTATGCGAAGGTAAATAACTAGTTTTATTTTCTACCAAACAAAAAAATAATAATAAGAAATCAAAAAAATCGGAGAATTCACAAACTATTTATTCTTATTAACCAAAACTAAAAAAAATTCTCTAAGAATATTATCCTCTAAGAATAAAACCTCTAAGAATATTATTTTCAGCGTACACCCATATTATAATTCTTAAAACAATGTAATATTATATTTAGGTACTATTTACAAGAAAAAAAATACAAAACGGAGATATTTGTCAGACTGCTGTATGGTGTGGTGGCTTAGACAGGCAAAACAACGTTCTTTTAAGAGAAGTATTGGTTTAATCCTACCTTATGTTTTCTTTTGTCGATGTTATACACGTGGACGATGTCGTACGGCATTTACATACTTGGATACTTCACAGATATACAGGTTATATAAATATCGACCCTGGACAAGGGTGTTTCAAAAAAACTCACAACATCAAAATGAATTGGAGAGAAAGAAAAATTGTTGGCCTGAAATGAATAGATACATCAGCATGCAAGCAGAGCAAAAGGTATAAATTAAAATTACTAAAGGTTTCCCTTTAGACAACTAATCAGGTGTTAAAAAAACAAAGCTTACCTTAAAGATAGCGTATGGCCATAAAGAAAGGTCTTGAGGACCTAAATATCCAGATATTTTAAATCCTTGCTGAGCAAGACAATCTTCAACTTCATCAAATTGAATATTTCTTAATTAGTTATCTGGATTACTTCTGATTAAATATCCTCAAGGAGTTTCATAGGACAACACTAACTTGTCCTCATGAAGTGTAAATCAAAAGTGAACAAGATATAGCACTAGACAGGTAAAGACAAAGAGATGACACTTACTAGACAGGTAGCAATGTATACCTAAAGCCTACTTCATGCCTGATTTTTTATATGATTTCGGACTTAAAAATGGCTTGATAGCAGCTAATGTTCAAGACAATATAGAAGCCTGATTTTTATAATTGTTTAGGCCAGTACTTGTGACAATAAAGCAAAAATTATGACAATCTTATTTATAAGAATCGTTTCTAGTTGCTTAGCGACTTTTAACCCGTAACATTATTGTTTTCATTATATACTTTAAGGTAAGATTATAACTTCATTCTAGTTTTCTATTTCTAATGATTTAATTTACTTACCTTGAATATTAATTTGTTTTGTTGTATAATCTAAGTTTGCAATAATTATGTGATCTATTTGATTTAAAATGGATTCGGGATTTTTTATACTTTGGCAACAATGTCGACTTAGATCTCTGACATAGATAATGACGTGCAACGGTAAATAAATTAGACAAACTGTACGTACCGTAAAAAATTACCTAATGTTCTTTTTTCGTTGCATAGCAACTAAATTGTTGTTTATTACTGTGAACTTTAAAAATGGTAAAACCTCGTAATTTACAAGAAAAATGCGAAATGATCACAATTTATGGTAAGAATTTTTAATGAACGCTATTTGACCGTCCAACAGACAGGCACTATTTTTTCAGTTGTAAGCAAATTTTTTGAGACCTGTAGTGTTCAAAATAAGAAACGGATGGCCAGAAAACGTCTATCCGAAGATAAACAGATTTCTTACTAAGGAAGTAAAACCTCACTTGTAGGTAAATGGTATAGTCTGTTCGCTAAACTCAGACGCAAATTTCTAGATATATTAGTCGGTAATTTTGCCAATTTTAGTAAAATTGGCAAAAAATAATTACTAAATAGTTAATAATCACTAAATAGTTAGTAATTTTGCCAATTTTTGCAAAATTGGCAAAAAACAAAAAAATTACCGACTAAAATATCTAGCAAGTTGCGTCTGAGTTTAGCGAACCGACTATATATAAATTTATTAAAATTTTTATCTAAAATGATCCAAATTTGATTGAAGTGGGTACATCTATGGTACAAAACTCACACAAACGTTTTCGGACCAATCAGTCCATCATCAGGTAGAAAACTTTTGGTCCAAAGTAGTTGGAACTAGCTACATATTTAGGTCAAAAGACCTTAAAATTACAATAATCAGGCCATTTCGGCTACAACAATGTCGACAATAAGTCGATGTTTGAGGAATTAATAAATGTAGTGGTACTATAATGTGGTCTTCATCTTGGCTTCAAACTGACAGACTTGAAGCCAAGGTGAAGACCACATTATAGTACCACTACATTTATTAATTCTTCAAACATCGACTTATTGTCGACATTGTTGTAGCCGAAATGGCCTGAATATTGTAATTTTAAGGTCTTTTGACCTAAATATGTAGCTAGTTCCAACTACTTTGGATCTAGAGTTTTCTACCTGATGATGGACTGATTGGTCCGAAAACATTTGTGTGATTTTTGTACCATAGTACCACTTCAATCCAATTTGGATCATTTTAAATAAAAATTTTAATAAATTTATATACCATCTACCTACAAGTGAAGTTTTACTTCCTTAGTAAGTTTTTTATTATGGTATACACCCAATGAGAGGAATCTTTTCCTTTATATTAAACAGATTTCTGTGTTAAGTGAGTTTGTCGTTAATGCGTCTACTTCTACTAAAACTGTTGCTGAAGATTGCGAAGTAGATCAGAACACCAATTTTAAAGATTCTGAAAAAAAATTTCATCCTTACAAAATAAAAATGGTGCAAGAATTAACAGAAAATGACCCAGATAGACGCGTGGAATATTGCGAAACCATGACAAATAAACAGCTCGTCAAAAGTTAGGGATATAGAAAATTCTGCTGAATATTCATAGTAGATTTTTTCGTGAACAGATAAACGGATTCTGCTAATTTTTTTTTTATTATTTTAGATTTTTCTTTAGTATTTACACAGTTATGCAAAGGTTTGCTTAAACTTTTTTTAGAAGAAAAGAAATGTTTTTCTTATGTTAAGTTTGAGACGCCCTGTAGGGAGGACAAGGTAAAAATGTGAGTATACATTGAAATTATATTGTAGTTTTATGTTTTTTGAACATTTTTTTTAATATCCCTGATATCTTTAGAAACAAAAAAATAGACGGTTTTGTAATTTAACATGTGTTTTAACCGAAACAAAAGTTTGAGACACCTCTTGTAGGGAGAAAAAGGGACAAAGGTGAGCATACCTCGATATTATGTTGTAGTCCCATATTTTGTGAATATTTTATTTTTTTAATTTCTCTAATATATTTAATAACAAAGAAACTAGACGGTATTACTCTTTAATATGTGTTTTAACTGACGACATGCATCACATCACACATGTGAAACATAGAAACACATATTAAAGAGTAATGCCGTCTAGTTTCTTTGTTATTAAAGATATCAGAGAAATTAAAAAAATAAAATATTCACAAAATATGAGACTACAATATAATATCGAGGTATACTCACCTTTGTGCCTTTTTCTCCCTACAAGGTGTCTGGAAATTTTGTTTCGGATAAAACACATGTTAAATTACAAAACCGTCTATTATTTTTGTTTCTAAATAAATATATCAGGGACATTTAAATAGCAGCATGTTCACAAAACATAAGACTACAATACGATTCTGATGTATACTTACATTTGTACTTCGTTCTCCCCACAGGGTGTCTCAATCTTAACATAAGAAAATAATTTCTTTTCTTCCACCCGGTATAAGTACAAAAAATAAGTTCGAGTAAACCTTTTCTCAATTGTGTAGATACTAAAGAAAAATCTAAAATAAAAAAAAAAGCGGAATCCGTCTGCTCGCGAAAAAATCGACTATGAAAATCAGCATAATTTCCTATATCCCTAACTTTTGACGAGCAGTTTAATATTGCACAAACTCCTACTTATTTTCAACACATTTGTTTTAGTGACGAAGCGAAATTTTTTTTGAATGGTCACGTTCATCGTCAAAATGGTATATACTGGTCTGATGAGAATCACACTCAGATTATTTTCGAGAAGCTCACACGCAACTTCCACAAAAACTAAATGTTAGGGCAGGCAGATTAGGTAATTATATTGTAGGTCCAATATTTATTGACGGTAATTTAAATCGCGAAACTTTCCTAAATATGTCGGACACCGAGATAACGCTGGCAGTCAATGATAGAATTACAAATCATCCACAAGAGATTTCTCAAAACGTCATATTTCAACAAGACGGAGCTACGTCTCACTCTACTGGCAGTGTGCGGAATTATCTAGATTATTTCATTTATAGGAGATTCTGCCCAATAGAAAGCTACAGAAATCTAAATTAAACTGATAATTTTTGATAATTTTCCGTCGTCAAGTATATTACGTCAGATGCCCTTCGTTGCTACGAAAAAATACATTCAGTGACATTAATGTCAATTAATGTTTTAAAAATTATAAAAGTGATGACTTTCAACCGTGAAATATTTATAACAACTGTGTGTTTAATTGTACTAATTTGTACTTACATAAATTAATTACAATAAAATTTTGGTTTTGAACAGTTTTATTCATGAAATAATCGCAACAAATTGCACTCGATCTCTAAAATTAATATAGAATTTTAGAGCTCTTGACTTGTGCAGTTACTACTGATAATGTTTTTCCGACAAGATTGATTTAGCCGACGCACAGTGGGTCGATTAGAACAAGCTAGGTGGACAAAATTATATTTACATTTGTATCGAGCAATAATATAATTTGAGAATAAAATAGATCATTTTTATTAGTTAAAAACTGAATCAGAGAGGTCTAGACGCCTAGAAAATAAATAAAAAAATTAAAAACAAAAGATTTTCTATATTTAATACATTATAAATAAAAATACATAAATATATACATAATAGTATGACACAATTGATCCAAAAGATGGCATAACATATGGTCCACATATAGACAATTGATTATGTACTATAGAAAGGAACTACAACGTTAACGGGGTTTTATTATTTCATATGGTCAATGAATCTCTATATATGAAAAAACCGCGGAGTGCTACCATTTAAAGGGGTGCGTTTTTGAGAAATGGGTGAATTAGTCCCTGGGCACAGGTTACATTAGGGTGAGTTCTATGCACTTTTGGTACAAACACGTCTACATAAAAATTGTTCCTGGTTAAATTTCCTATCTAGATATAACTTTTTAAAGCCAAAGATACTTTTTTTTACAAAAATATATTCAAAAGAAAAAGCACAAAGAAACCCAAAAGAAAGAAATTTTGTCTTTTGTCCCATAACTTTTGTCCACGGAGATATAGGTATAGACATTGCTTCACAGAAAAAAAAAATTACATATTTTGTATTTAAAATGATGTTTAGTAGTGGTCATTAGGATTTAGAGTTTTCGAAATATGATTTTTCAAAATTCGCCACTCACAACAATTTTGGGCAATTTTCCTTGTTATTTCGCAAATATTGTTCTGTAACTTTTTTCTACGTAACTTTAGGCATATGCAATGGTACATGTAAGAGGAATAGAAATCAATTACCTTTAAATTGTTCTACTGTATAATGTTGTACGACTTCTTTTAAAGAGGATATATTTTTCAAAACTTTATACTTTTAATGAGTTTTTATATTTTTTACGATTATTTTTTAAATTTCCCATTATAACTTTTTTTTCTACATTTAGGTATATATATAACAAAAAAAATAAAGCTTATTCTGTTTACTTTAAAATGGTGTATTATAAAAAATTCTAGGATTATTTTTGAATAAGATATGCTTTTTCAAAATGTAATAAGTACTTGCAACGATTTTTGATTTTAGGATTATTTTTTGAATTCCTCATTATAACTTTTTTATGTGATTGTGTGTTATGATTAAATCTTATTTTTTGTAGGTAATTCTTTGGATCCACTTGACTCGGCCGGGCAAACTTCAAAATATGGATTAATTCCAATATTTACTGTCAAAGATCCTGCACCACAAGCTTTGCTTGAAAAAATAGCATGTAAATGTACCAAAGGATGTACAAAAAATTGCGGTTGTAGGAAGATATGAATTGGTTGTTCAATATTCTGCAAAGGGTGCATGTGCATGGGTACTAATTGTGGGAACTCTAAGATAACTGAGGTGTCAGAGGAAGATATTGAAGCTAATGCTAACGAAGAGATGGACTTTGATTTTGAAAAATTTTTAAATGTCAACGTTTAAATAATTTTAACTGAAGTAATGTTTTCTAAGACTAATGTTTATGTAATTTTTGTAAAAGAAATAATTTTAAATAATACAGGTAAAAAAATATCAAAAAATCACTCGGTTTCCATTAAATATTTAAATATAGATATTGCTCTTTATTGTGCAATATATAGTATATTCATGTACAAGAAAAAAGAAGTTATAATGAGACATTTCAAAAATAATCGTAAAAAATGTAAAAAATAATATTTTTTTATTTTAGGTATTATATTATAATATATAATATAATATTATATATAGTATATATTATATAATATAATATTATATAATATATAATATATTATATAATAATACTTTTTATTTTTATATTATATTATATAAAATCGTTAGAAGTATAAAACCTTGAAAAACCATAATCTCTTTAAAAAAAGTCGTACAACGTTACACAGTAGACCATTTTAAAGGTAATTGATTTCTATTCCTATTACGTGTACCATTGTATATACCTAAAGTTACGTAGAAAAAAACTACAGAACAATATTTGCGAAATAACAAGGAAATTTGCCCAAAATTGCTGTGAGTGGCGAAATTTGAAAAATCATATCTCGAAAACTATAAGTCCTAATTACCTCTTCTAAACAACATTTTAAAGAAGAAATATGTAGGTTTTTTTTCTATAAAGCAATATCTATACCTATATCCTCGTGGACAAAAGTTATAGGACAAAAAACAAAATTTCATTCTTTTGGGTTTCTTTGTGCTTTTTCTTTTGAATATATTTTTGTAAAAATAAGTATTATTAACTTTAAAAAGTGATAATTAGATAGTAAATTTAACCAGGAACAATTTTTATGTAGATATATTTGTACCAAAAGTGCATAGAACTCACCCTAATGTAACTTGTGCCCAGGGACTAATTCATCCATTTCTCAAAACGCACCCCTTTAAATGGTAGCACTCCTCGGTTTTTTCATATATAGATGGTCGTTGACCATATGAAATAATAAAACCCCGTTAACGTTGTAGTTCCTTTTAGCTATCTTATTTTGAATATAATTAATAGCCTAATAATGTTCAGAAAAAAGTCACACCATTTTGAGCATCGGGTTTGGGGGGAAGGGGGGAGAAATCGGTAAATTTGTAGTTTTTACGTTTTTCGTCAGTATTTCTAAAACTATGCGGTTTAGCATGACAAACTTCTATACAAAAATATTCTATATTAAATTTGAAATAAAAAAGGTTCTACGCATAATCCTTCTAAAATGAACGGCTCCAAAGTTACGGAGGTATTATATAATAGTTGGTCCAAAAAAAAGCCTAACCCAGACATCCAAAGTAAAAGTTTCCCTCCAACACCAAATTGTTCTATATGGTCCACATATTGTTCAGTAAATTGAGCGTACGGTTTGGGGAGGGGAGATGGGGAGAAGTCGGTAAATTAGTAGTTTTTTTTAACTTTTTCGTCAATATTTCTAAATTTTAACTATTTAGAATGGGAAATAAGCCACAATATTATTAAAAAATGATTTTTATTAACGTTTCGACGCCCAAATCGGGTGCCGTTTCAAAATACGTTGACAACGTATTTTGACAACGGCACCCGATTTGGGCGTCGAAACGTTAATAAAAATCATTTTTTAATAATATTGTGGCTTATTTCCCATTCTAAATAGTTAAAATTGTAAAAATGCCACAAGAAAATAGCTTCAGAACAACAATATTTCTAAAACTATGCTTTAGCGTAAACAATGTTCTACAGAAAAATGTTGTACATAAAATTTAAAACAAAAAAGGTCTGGTACATAATTGTTATAAAATCAACCTTTCCAGAGTTACGTAGGGTGAAAAGTGGAGGTTTTCGATACTTTTTATATTTTTTGGGCAATTAATGAAGATTTTGGGTGTTGAGGTTCTCGTTTCTTTAAGGGCATATCACTAACATATCATCGGTCACTGAAATAGCAAATTTTATTTACAAAACACAATCCTGTTAAAGAAAATTTCTTTTATCAGTAATAATATTATAAATTACCCAAAAAAATATAAAAATTATCGAAAACCTCCACTTTCCACCCTCCGTAACTCTGGAACCGTTTATTTTATAACAATTGTGTATAGGACCTTTTTTGTTTTAAATTTCATGTAAAACAATTCTGTATAGGACATTGTTTACTCTAAAGCATAGTTTTAGAAATATCGACGTAAAACTTAAAAAAACTAATAATTTACCGACTACGCCTTCATCTCCCCCCCCCCCCTCCCCATACCCCAAACCGGACGCTCAAAATTGTGTAACTTTTTACTGAACAATATGTGGATCATATAGAACAATTTGGTGTTGGAGGGAAACTGTTAGGCCTTTTTGGGCCAATTATACTATACTACCTCCGCAACTTTGAAATCGTTCATTTTAGAAGGATGATGCATAGAGCCTTTTTTATTTCACATTTAATGTAGAACATTTTTCTATAGAAGGTTGTACATGCTAAACCGCATGGTTTTAGAAATATTGACGAAAAACCTAAAAAACTACGAATTTACCGATTTCTCCGCCCTTTCCCCTCCCCCCCCCTCCCCCCAAACCCTACGCTCAAAATAGTGTGACTTTTTTCTGAACATTATGTGGACTATATAGGACAATTTGGTGTTGGAGAATAACTTTCACTTTGGATGACTGGGTTTGGGTCTAGTTATACCATAGTATAATAATAGTTACTAAGGTACCAAGGGTATTATATATTATAAGCATAATAACTTGTGAGGTATATACGTTGACCGACAGTCTTATAATCTATAATACCCGTGGTGCCTTCAACGTTTAATGTCCGACTAAATTATTATTTGTGTGCAAAACCATTGAATGAATTTTGAACTAATTAGTTTTCAAATAAGTACATTTACATTAGCAATAGTCGTAACGTAACTGTGGTAACAATAGTTTTACTTAGGCTATTATTTTTCAACTTGACAATATTTAACTAGTTATTTAAATTTAATGCCCTTGGGCGTTATTTTTCAAAATAACGCCATAGGGTGTTATATCATACTTAACTGACTTCGAAATTATGCTTCATTTATCAAATAATATACCAGTCGAACATTAATAAATATTCGTCTAATTTTGACGTAGAATTGACAGAGGTTGAGTATTTACTGTAAGAGCTATAATCAACTTTAAAACCTCTGGGTACAATAATTGACCAGCTTTTTTGTTTATAATTTCTCTGAGGCTATTTTATCAGTGGATCAGATGGTATGATCAACATTGACAGTAAATCTGTAGTCGTGGCAATACGTGAACAATTTCTGGTGTATTGCTCCCGGAACTTACGGCAATCTTTGTTCCTTGCTTCTTGAGCTTCTTTTGAAAGCGGTCCAAGTGGAACTAATGTTCATCTCGTTCCTTTGTTCATCATACAAAGTTTTTTTAATATCGTTTGTTTATCAGATAGATTTATTAAATTATAGTCGGAGAGATAGAAGCGGATTTTGTGCGTGATAAGTAATATGGAAAAACTATACGGGGATATGTTGAATTAGTTGTGTACATAACTTTCACTAACGGCCGGAAACCAGAGTTGGGGCCGAGGGTAGTTATAAGGGGTCAAAGTCGCGGATTTTATTATTTTTTTAATGACGCTCATGATTGAGATAGTGCACCAAAATTTGGGAATAAGTAGATCATGACGTAACTAAGTAAAATCTCTAGGGGCGGAACGCTGCGTGGCCGACAAAGGGGTGGGGGTAGAGGTGAATATAAAAAAATAAAGGGTTTTTTGCGACGTTCGTGATTGAGATAGTGGACCAAAATTTGGGAATAAGAAGATCATGACATTACTAAGTAAAATCCCCAGAGCCGGAAACCAGAGTTGGGGATGACGGCAGTTATAAGGGGTCAAATTCGCCGTTTTTATTATTTTTTTGTGACGCTCATGATCGAGAGAGTGCACCAAAATTTGGAAATAAGTAGGTCATGACGTAACTAAGTAAAATCTCCAGAGGTGGCACGCTGCGTGGCCGACAAAGGGGTGGGGCAGGGGTGAATACAAAAAATATAAGGGGTTTTTTGCGACATTCGTGATTGAGAGAGTGCACCAAAATTTGGGAATAAGTAGACCATGACATAACTAAGTTAAATCCTCAGATCCCGAAACCAGAGTTGGGCATGGGGGTAGTTATAAGGGGTCAAAATCGCTGTTTTTATTATTTTTTTGTGAAGTTCATGATCGAGATAGTGCACCAAAATTTGGGAATAAGTAAATTTGGAAATGAGGTAACTAAGTACAATCTCCAGGGGTGGAACGCTGCGTGGCCGATAAAGAGGTGGGAGTAGGTGTGAATATAAAAAATAGAAGGGGTTTTTTGCGACGTGCTAGATTGAGATAGTGCACCAAAATTTGGAAATAGGTAGACCATGACTTAGGGTAAAATCCCCAGAGCCGGAAACCAGAATTGGGGATGAGGGTGGTTTGAAGGGGTCAAAGTCGCAGTGTGTATTATTTTTTTTGTGACGCGGCACAACATTTGTCCCCCACGCAGCGTTCCGCCCCTGGAGATTTTACTTAGTAATGTCATGATCTACTTATTCCCAAATTTTGGTGCACTATCTCGATCACGAACGGCAAAAAACCCCCATATATTTTTATACTCACCCCTGCCTACCACCCCTTGGTACCCCAAGCAGCGTTCCGCCCCTGAATATTTTACTTAGTTACGTCATGACCTACTTACTCCCAAATTTTGGTGCACTATCTCCATCATGAGCGCCACAAAAAAAATAATAAAAACCGCAAATTTTACCCCTTATAACTACCCTCATCCGCCACTCTGGTTTCCGGCTCTGGGGATTTTAATTATTTATATCATGTTCTACTTATACCCAAATTTTGGTGCACTATCTCAATCACGAACGTCGCAAAAACCCCCTTATATTTTTTATATTCACCCCTACCCTCACCTCTTTGTCTGCCACGCAGCGTTGAGCCCCTAGAGATTTTACTTATGTACGTCATGACCTACTTATTACCAAATTTTGGCGCGCTATCTCGATTATGAGCGTCACAAAAAAAATAATAAAAAACGGAATTTTGACCCCTTATAACTACCTTCCTTCCCCACTCTGGTTTCCGGCTCTGGGGATTTTACTTAGTAATGTCATGATCTACTTATTCCCAAATTTTGGTCCACTATCTCAATCACGAACGTCGCAAAAAACCCTTTATTATTTTTTATATTCACCCCTACCCCCACCCCTTTGTCGGCCACGCAGCGTTCCGCCCCTAGAGATTTTACTTAGCTACGTCATGATCTACTTATTCCCAAATTTTGGTGCACTATCTCGATCATGAGCGCCATAAAAAAAATAATAAAATCCACGACTTTGACCCCTTAAAACTACCCTCGGCCCCAACTCTGGTTTTCGGCCGTTGGTGAAAGTCATGTACACAACTAATTCAACATATCCCCGTATAGATTTTCCGTATTACTTATCACACACAAAATCCTCTCCCAGCTCTTAGACTAAGAAAAAATTAGAAAAAATTAGCAAAACTATTATCCATCTTTAACAATTAATCTGTATAAATGAAGGAAAATTTTAATTTCGTGTGAAAAAAATGATGAACGGAACTCAACTGATTTATTCTATTATAATAAAAATACGTACCTTTGGACGCTATTACTAAAAAAAAACAATGACGTGCAAACGTGTGCAGGTTATAAGTATTTTTATTAATAAGAAAGGTGCAGCTATGACATATAAAAATTTAGCCCGGGTACAAAAGGGTGCAAGTAATTTCCACCCTTCCAAAGTTTCAAAACGAAGAAAATTTCCTTCGTTCATCATAAAACCTTTTTTTAATATTGTTTAATTATCCAAAGGATTTATTGGATTAGAAAAAATGAGCACTTACCAGCATAACTATTATCCATTTTCAACAATTGATCTTTAAAAATTAGGGAACACTTGAATTTTGTGTGATTGAAATGATGTACGGAATTCAACTGATTTATTCTAATTCTATTACAATGAGAATACGTACTTCTGGGCTCTATTACTCAAATTGGGATGTGTTAGACTTAAACAAATATTAGAGAAGCATGCTTTGGGGTATTGTTTACAATATTCAAATAATAATTTTTTTTCTGTTTTGAATATGAATTTGGCCACCTAGCTAGGCTAATTGACACACTGTGCGACGGGGACATATGGAGTGTAGTGATGTTGAAAAAGTAACTATTCGTTACAAAGTACTCGTTACTTACCGTAAAATCGGGTTACTTTGACCGCTGGGGTGAATTTGACCGAAAACATAGAAAAATATCTATTGTGATATACTTCAGCCACCCTGTATAATTTTTAAAATTATTTTTAACGAGTCAAATTTATAAATATGAGTAGCTGAGATGCAAAACTCGCTCGTTACCCTTAAACGAGTTTTTCAGGAAATGTAAAAAACTTATTGTGTCTGACTAATTAACTTAAGTAAAATGAATTCTTCTGCTTGTGAAACATTATCCTGGTCTCGATAAAGAAATTAAGAATTAAAAAATCAGGAGCAGCATTTTAATAGTAAAATATTAGATTAAAAGTTAGAACGAACGAGTTTTGCAACGAAGCATTGCATTGAAACACTTTTGCTGCGAACCACCTAGGAACAAACAAGTTATGCATCATAATAATTGAAACCCAACCAAATAGGACATAGTAAAGTAGACAGTTTTTGAAATATTTTTTATTTATAGAACTTGTACAAAAAAATATTATTTATTAAAAAAACGTAATGCTAACAATTTCATTATTATTAAGGCCAAAAAAAAAAATGTTAAATAGAGAGCCCATTAGCTTCCTCTATTATTTCAATGTCGTGCTCTTCCTCATTGTTTTCTTCTACTCCTTCAAAATTATTATCCACAATGGGGACATAGAACTGCAAATTGTCGTAGGTTCTCCAGTTCTCACCAAAATGAGTGTTAAGGAGTTTTTCTACATCTTTAATTTTTTCTTATGCAACCATGACGTTGTTTGGAAGTAGAGCTGGAATAATCTGATTAATTTTCTTTCCCTTTTTTAAGATTGGTTTCTGGACGCCTAGATTGCATCTGTAATTAATTTCACCCTGCACAGTCACATTGTTTTGATTAGTTTTTTCTATGATTATTCTTTTGGAAGCAGCAAATTTGAAGTGGAGTTGGCCTGGAGGTTTTACAACTGTAGCAACTGCACTTTTCCAGTCTTGAACGGCTACTTGGGTCTCAACTTTTCTAACTGTGCTAAATTGGGAAAACAAATTCCAATATTCACTAGGTTGTATTATTGTGTCCTTTTTTTCTAATTTTTTGTTCAATCCTCCCGAATACCCTATCGGGAGGAATAAAGGAGTGTCCAACCACAGGATAAGTAACAGTATTTTTTTTGCAACTTAATGTTTCATATAAAAATTTGCACAACATGCCAATCACAGTAATGTTTTTATTTTGGCCGGGGCAGCCATCGCAGAAAATCATTATTTCCTCTATTTCTGAAAGGTCCCTATTTCTAAGATGGTAGTATAAAATCGAAGCAATTTCATTAGACCCTTTATATCTTTGGTGTTCACACCATGTATAAGCATACACCGAACCACGATTTTGAACACTAGTAGAATTTCCCTTACAGATGGTAAAATTGTAGAGGTACAGTTGCCTGCTATAATAGGCAGCCTGGTCTGGAACACGTGGCAACACAAGATTCTTTTGACAATCAAAAGAAAGTTTAAGTACAGAAGGCCCGTCGTATTTTTTCAGCATAGAATAAAAAGTTTTTGCCTTCATTTTATGAACCGCATGTTCAGCCATAACTTCAACCTTCCTGGGTCCTGCAGGCATCGTTTTTATTTGGCATCTCAGACGAATGCATTGTGAACAAGCATCTGTTGCTGGAGTCTTGAAACTGATATTAAAATAATAGTTGAAAATATACAGGAAGTAACAATACTTTACCTGCAGGTTGTCATTCACTGATTGGTTGTACTGTTTCCAGAGTTTTTTTGCTGTGCAATCACTTGGCATATAGTGTCTGGTGCTTTTCTCCCGTGTATAATGGGACTCCACAAACTGTAGTGATTTTAAGAAATTTGAAACAGCCTCTTTTTTACCTTTAAATTTTTCAGTTTTTTTGTCACCTCCCCTTCGTTCTCTTGGAGACTGATATTCTAAAAGATACTTCTTGCCAATATTTTGAACGCGGTATTTAGAAATACCCAAAATTGTAAGAAAAGCTTTGGAGCAAACCTGTACCATTCCTTCGAGCCGAGTTAACACGAAATATTTTATGGATATACAGCTTTTTCTCTCTACATTGTTATCCAGTCTTTCATAATTTTTTCGTTTTCTATTCTTTGCTGGAGCTAGTTGCTTCGTATGTTTTAAAATAAAATTATCTTGGTCCACCTTATTTGGTGTCTCATAAAAAGATTGGTGGAAGCGACGTACATCTTGGAGTTTAAGTTTTGGACAATAAAATGTTTTTGAATGAGTGCATGTTGGTAATGACGGGAAGCCTTTTGCTGTATGCCTGGAATAAATAAAAATAAAATTAATAAACTGTTTTAATAATTGAAGCAAAAATTATTTATCTCAACATAACCTCAAATAAACCTACCTATTTCGTTTCTCAATATTCCTCTTCCACTTATCTTTAACTATTCTTGTTTTCTTTGGTTTAGGATCCATTACCATTAACACTATTAAAAACAGTAATCAAAACAAAAACTGTATTACTTTTATTTAAAAAGTAGTTGTTTAATGTTTACAACAAAGCGAATACAAGCATGAAATGTTAGGTTAGATTCGTTAAAACAAGGTACGGGCGAGTTTTGCTGCAGAATATGCAACGAGCTAGTTTTGCAACCAACTCTTACATAGAACGAACTAGTTTTGCTACCAACTCCTATTTTATATGGTGAAAATTAAGAGAAACGAGCACGTTTTGCTTAACTTTGGGATGAGACTATTATAAAGGGCAGCCATACGTGTCAGAATCCACAACTATCTCAAATTTTTAATTTTTGGTAACGAGCGAGTTTTGCATCTCAGCTACTCATATCTAAGAATTCATTTTTAATTAAAAAAAAAAGAATTAATATTCCAAGGGTTGTTAAATCCACCGATATAGCGAATTAAGAAAAAATGGTTTAAAAAACGGTCAAATTAACCCCACTTACAAGAAAAATAATTTTACAGGCAAAATGCATATACGGTCAACTTCCCACCATTTTTATTTTTTTTTTTTTAAGTCATGATTATTTTCTTGTAATTATAATCAAAGCTACTGAAAGTAGACGCCTAAACCCATAATACATTTGCATATAGAAAAATGTAGCAAAATTTAAAATATGATTTTTATAGGATTAAAGTACAAAATCGGTCAAAGTCACCCCATTGTACGGTACGAATACCGAAAGTAACGATTACTATACAGAGAGGAAAATCGTTACTTTGATGACTCTGATTATTTCGTTACTTAGTATCAATCGGTTCAGAGCTAGGAACGACTATTTTATCTACTTTGATTACTCTGATTACTTCGTTACTTCATACCAATCGTATTAGAGCGAGTAACGACTATTATATCTACTTTTATTACTTTGATTACTCTGATTACTTCGTACCAATCGTAACAGAACCAGTAACGACTATTGTATCTACTTTGATTACTTTGATTACTCTGATTACTTCGTACTTCGTGAAGGTCATTATATCGGAATACCTATACAAAATACCTACCTACTGAGAAATACGATTCTCGATATGATTACCGGTAATCAAATACATAAGTAACAAAAGTAATCAAATCATTTTTATCCCTTAAACAGATCGGTGAGGGTCGTTGTTATATCGGAATACCTATACAAAATACGTACCTACTGAGAAATTCGATTCTCGATATGATAACCGGTACTCAAATACAAAAGTAACAAAAGTAGTCATAGTAATCAAAATAACGAATACTGTAAATAATTACTTTATACAAAAGTAACGATTTGTAACGAATACTCGAAAGTAACTATAATCAACATCACTAATGGAGTAGCCACCAAGGTCTCCGGACTTAACTTAATTAGATTTTTTTTCTGATGTGGTACAACCATGTAAGACGAATGGATGAGAATAGACTCCCAAACATTGCCCTAGAAAACCAAGAGCCCCCGGAAGACCATATAAAAGATGAAGGGATAGTTGGAAATCGACCTCCCAGGAAATTAACCAGAGGTAGCTTCAGAATTAAAAAGATCGAAAGATCTACAAAAAGTAAAAGAAGAAGAAAAGATAAAGATGATTTTCTATGGGGTTACTTAAAACCAAAGTGCATATCAGACACAAACAGATACAATTGACCAACTAGGCCAAAGAATTATCATCGAAAGCCATACTATTAATCAAAGGATCTTGCAAAAAGTTAGAAATGAAAGAAGAAATAGATTGTGTTACTGCGAAGCAGTAAATAAGGAACATTTTGGACATCTTTTAGAGTAAAATAAGTTTTAGCTTCTAATTATTCTGCAATCTCTTTATTCAGTATTAGGTTGTCAGTTGCAGTTCGATACGTATCTTGAATCATTAATTTAGTTGTAATTATTTAGACCACAGTAAATATTTTTACATCTATTAAAAACAAAATATTTTCTACCAACTAAAAAAGATTAATTCAAACGAACAAAAATGCATTAAATTGTTATAAAATTGGTTCGCATTAATAGTTATTTATGATCTAAGTGTTAGAAGTACAATTTTAAGGCACGCATCTGAAAGTTTGCAGAATGAGCGAAGCGAATTTTGCAATTCACACGAGTGCCTTAAAAATGTACTTTTTAACACGTATATCATACAATATTTTTTCTACGAACGGTATATATCAACAATTATAATTTATTCATTCTCAATTACAGGACAATGTCTACAAAAACTTTTACTTGAACTTGACTGACATTCCATTTTTATATTTTTCTTGACATTACATCAAAACTACCTATACTGTCAATACGTAAATCATAACAACTATAGAATAACATCTTACTTTTATTGTTGTATATTCTAACAAATTTTAATAGTTTTTTTCTACAAACGTGTTAAAAATGCAATAATACAGTTTAAATTAAATTTTAAAAAAACAATTTAAACCACCTTTTTCAAATTGCGCAAGTTGTACTATTAATATTAATGTTAATAAATGAAATATAAATATTTTGACGTTTCACAATTTGACAATTCACTTTTAACTGCAGTGCCTTAAAATTTTTAAATAACTAGTGCTTTAAAGTAGCATTTTTAACGCTCCTATGAAGTGCTAAAAATTGCATTTTTAACACGGTTGTAGAAAAAATACTTTATTTCATAATTTAAATTTTGTAAATTTTCGGACCAAAGTATTATACATTAGAGGATTCCTTAATAACAAAGAAATATCAACAAAGACCAAGATGACAATATACAAAACAATATATAGACCTACGGTGACATATGGAGCAGAATATTGGATATTAAACAAAAGACATCAGAGCAGAATTCAGGCAGCAGAGATGAAATTCCTCAGAAGAACGATCGGAGTAAAAAGAACTGATAGAATCAGAAATGAAGAAATAAGAGAAAGACTCAAAATCAAACCGATACTCGACTCGAATAAAGGAAAAAAAGTTGGCATGGTTCGGACATCTAACCCGGATGGACCATAATAGACAAGTAAAAAGAGTGTGGGACGCCAAATCAATAGGAAAGAATAGAAGAGGAAGACCTATTAAAGAATGGAACAGTGACATTTCGCAGATACTGTAGAGTAAGGGTAACACTTGGCAGGAAGCAACACAGATGGCATTCAATAGGAAGGAATGGAGAAAGTTCGTTAAGAACTGGGACAATTCAGAAGATTGTAAAATATTGTAATTTAATGAATTGTACTATAAATGGCCCAACACTGAAAGGTACAAATGGGTCTACTGATTAAGTAAAGTAAAGTAAAAAGTATTATACATTTTTAAAATTAGTTTTCCAAAAGCTTTTAAATGAGGTGTCACATGATGTACTTTCCCATTTACAAAATCAAAGTTATGACTGTAGAGTTCAATTGATGCTATAATTGATTATAGCAAATTGATGCTATAATATACTATGATTATGTCTACTCCAAGCATTTTGCTTAGGTGCCAAAAATAAATAAGTTATTAGTGGGAGTAACACTCATTCCAGCGCACTGTATATTATTTCGATCTATACATCGAAATTCGGAGAACTGCAGCGACATACGACATGCGACAGATATATGGGGAATTGCAATGAATATTAAATAAAGCAGTCAGTACCATAAAACTTCCTAAATCTCCTTGTTCCCGACTTGCGAAGTAATTTTTATTTGTCAAGATGAATATTGATTTAGTTATAAATCTTCCTCCTTTGTACAAGCCTGAATTAAGATTAAATCGAAAAGGAGATAGAGTGTTGTAGAATCCATTTTAATAATGTAATATATTTAACCGCAATGTTTAAATTATATTTTAAAGGGAGGTTTGACAATTTAGTAGGGTATTTATATGTTGCTTCAATTTCCACTTTATCTAGGTCATTCTTGCGGTCAATTTTGCGGTCTACAAGGTGAATTTTGAATTTGATTCCATCAAAAATGTTTATTTATGATTTATATTTTTTCTAAACTGCGACTATTTTGTCACAATAATGATTATTTATACTCACGAATACCCCAATAGTACATTCTTTCACGGTTTTTGCTGTAAATCTTAAACAAACGCTTGGATTCGCATTAAAATTGGCATACGCAGTCAAAAAAAAACTGATATAGTGCCAATGTGTGCTTTTGCCCTGGGGGTGAGTTTCACCCCATCTCAGGGGTGAAAAAATATATGTCCAAGATAAGTCCCGAAATGAATAAACTGACTAATTTTAAGCAACTTTTGTTCTATAGACTTTTTTCACCAAATCAACACTTTTCGAGTTATTTGCAAGTGAATATGTTCATTTTTCAACAAAATAGCCACGTTGTTAGACGATTTTTCGCAAGTAACTCAAAATATAAGCATTTTGTCGAAAAAAATATTCTTAGCAAAACTATAGCCTATGAAAAAGTGAAAAAACGGTGTATACATAAGGTCTCTATACCTAGCAAAAACAGAGTTATAGCTCATGAAAAATAGGTTCATATTCAAAAAATTCCAAATAGAATAATTCAATGTGAAATATCCAAATAATTAAGCATTCTTGGGGAAAACACATTACAACTTTTTTAAAGTGTTTATAAAAGCTTTATTTCTGTTTATATAAAAAAACTTCTAGCATCAAATGTAAGCAAGTTACGCTTAAAATAAAGTTGATCCATTTTGTTTTGGCAAAAAAAAAATCAGGAAGATCACCGTCAATTAGCAATTAATGAAATTAATCGTTACCGCTTCACAAGTTACTTTACTTATGTTGTGTTTATATGATCTGTTAGTTTCATCGATTCAAAGTACTTATTTTTAAAAAAATTGGGTTTTAAAATAAAACTTTTAAAAAATTTGATTTTGAAAAAATGATTTTTTTCAAAATAACTTAAAAATTGTTAGAGATACCAAAAATCTTAAACAATAAGAAAGTCGGCTTTACTTTTCTGCATATTTCGTATTTTTTTGTTTTTCTGTAAGACAAAAATTGGTTAAAATTCAGTGTTTCTAAATTTACATACACTCGTGATAAGTGACTCGTTCAAGCCCTTTTAAGTACAGCTCTTTCAAAAATAAGGACTTTTAACCGATGAAAGTAACAGATCAGAATATGATCAATACATACGCGAGTAAAAAACTTATGAAGTGGTAACAATTAAGTATATTTGAAATACTAATTAGGGGGTGATTTTCCCGATTTGTTACCAAAAAAAGGGACTCACTTTATTTTCAGCGTAACTTGTTTACTTTTGATGTTAATTTTTTTTTTTTTTTAATAACAAAAATAAGCATTTTTTAAACACTTTAAAAAAGTTAAAATGAGTTTTTCCCAAAAAAGTGCTTCGTTTTTGAAGTTATACTTCTTTAGGCGAGATTTCATTGAGGGTGAAATTTTATTGATCTGCGCGCATGCGCACACCGACAGTATGGTATTAGTCGTTATACAGGCTCTGATTGGGTGTTAAAATGATCTGTCAATAATTGTTCAATATGGAAGTTATCTTTAAACAAAAATATTGTATTATATTAGATTTTATTGTTGTGAGGACAGAAATAAAATCAAATTTATAATTACAGTTACTTTTTAAATAGTTTCGAAAAGCCGCAGGTACGTAATTCTAAATGTTTCAGTTGTATTCCAATAAAAAATTATCTTCATACCAATCTATTTGGAAAATGTAAAAAAAAATAATGTAGTTACCTATTAGTAGGGAATGCTTTAATTTACATAATCTGATTACGAACAAACTTTCTACAAATCTTCATGTAATATGTCGTTTTCTTACTCTATATTTTGTTGTATTTTAATTCGACAAAAATCAAACTAATAATTTGATTCATATAAATAAACAAAATGTCAAAAAGTTTATGGTGTAAACGTTTAGGTTGTGTATATTCCCACATGACATATACGCGAATGTGGTGTAGTGGGAAATAGCTTCAACTCTCGTACGGCGCGGTAGACGTGAAGTGGGTTCAAGCCCCAAGCAAGTTGTTATTTTTTATTTTTTTTTAGATTTTATGATTGTAAGTATATTATTATATAATTTTTTTCAGAAATTACGTATTTAATTAAAATTTTTGGCAACAATTATTGTGCAGAAATCATTTGTGGCATTTTTCAATGTGTTTGTGTGTGTTTTATTCTTTTATTTTTTTAATTTTTGGTATTGTTTTAATAAAAATTTTTGGAAAGTAGTAGAAAAACTGTTTAAAGTATATTGATTTCGTTGAAATCATATAATAGAAGTATAACTTCTTACGTGAGTACAAAGTACACACACACACATTCTTTTTTTGGTCATGGCACGTTAAAATATTCGATTTGGAATTTGACGAATATGAACATATTTATCATTAGCTATAACTCTGCTTCTACTGGGTATAGTGACCTAATATATACACCATGTTTTCACTTTTTTACGTGTTATATTTTTGATAAGAATTTTTTTTCGACCAAATACTTACTTTTTGAGTTATTTGCGAAAAGCCGTCTGAAAACGTGGTTATTTTGTAGAAAAATCAACATATTATCTCGCAAATAACTCGAAAAGTATTAACTTGATGAAAAAACTTTATAGAACAAAAGTTGCTTAGAATTAGTCATTTTATCCATTTCCGGACTTATTTTGAACATATATTTTTCACCCCTAAAAGGGTGTGAAAGTCACCCCTAGGGCAAAAGCACACATCGGCACAATATCACTTTTTTTCTTTGACTTGTTAGCTATGTGTGTGCCAAATTTCATATCAATCCAAAAGCTTTTGACTTAAAATTTGACTTAGGCTAAAAAGAGTTAGGCTAAAAAGGTGTCATATTTTATTGACTATTCTTTATGTGGTGAACACTAAGAACCTAGAATCATTTGAACTGTGGATATATATATATAGAAGAATATCATGGACCGATAATGTAACAAACAAAAAATTTATTAGAATAGTTAACAAAACGATGAAAATAAAGGAAACCATCAAAACACAAAAGCTGCAATACCTAGGGCACGTTATGTGTGATGAGAGATACCACGTACTTCAATTGATTATACAGGGGAAGATCCAAGATAGAAAAAGTATAACAGGAAAAAATCATGACTGCGTAACTTGAAGAAATGGTACGGATGCATATCAATAGAAATATTTAGAATCAAACATAAAAGCCTTCTTTTCTAACACAGAATATGATAACTTGGCGTCTAGAAATTAAAAGTCATTAATACTTCATCCACTAGCCATAGTACATTTAAAATTTAGGGTTTTAAGGTTCATTTTTGCATATATTTTACGGCTGTTGATCAAGTGGCTTACCCAAGCCAGCGTCCCTATTTAATCAGAAATCCGTGAAATCTTGGAATTCGTGAGTTGAATTTTGATGAAGTGCGTTTACCTAGTCGGTTGAGTCATGTAGTAAACTCTAGATATTTTGTGATCATAGACCAGCCTGAATTAGCCTGGGCTGGTCTTAAGTACCTATTATCTAAGTCCACGTTACGCTGTGGTCCAAATCCATTCTTTGTCGCTCCTTTTTTTTCGACTTCAGTTTACGCTGGGTATCTGACCTGGCCGATATAAGGGATGTCTGTGACACGGGCGACCCCCTTACTTCTGGTTAACGTAAGTAACCCATTCTTCACTTACTGAAGAGAGGTATTAGGTGCGTTCGCGGGTACAGTTGACAAATTGTCGCCACAAATGTAACACAAATTGACTTTTATTTCGGTGTTAAATAACATGATAATCACAATTTGGAGCAAAGATCACACATCCGTACATTATTAAATTAAATATTATAAAGATTTAAAATTAAAAAAAAACTGCATATCTGCAACTTAGCAAAAAATCTTGGGTTCCATTTCACAGGAGGAAAATGTGGTACCATAAACGTGGATTACTTTGGCCTCGGATCCTTCTTTGAGCAAAATTAAAAATAAAATAACGTGTCCTCAAAGTATCTTATAGAAAAAGATTTTAAATCGATTCGGTAATTCCTGTAAAGGTGGGTACTGACTTGAGCATTTTTCTCCGAACGAGCAGAGCGCTCTGTAACAAATTGCTCTAGCAAGTACGTGTACATGTTCGCGAGCAAAATTCTGCCGAACTGAACGAACCGATCATTTTCGGAAAAGTGTCGCTAACCGTGGAAAAATGAAAAGGAAGCATTTGTTCGTTGATGCTCAGTGAATCGAAAAGAGAAAAATGTTTAGATCTAATTGATTTATACAGTGCTCCGGAATAAGTGTTACCCCTCCCTATTAACTTATTTATTTTTGAAATGAATTTCGACTCGATTCAAGTTCTCTGTGACCCAGGTAAGATAATACCAAAAGACACCGTTAGTAAAATATTCCAATTTGCGGTTCAGAGAAACTGTATGAAACGAGTCTGTGTACTCTAATACAGAGTATGGCATTAGTAAAATAAGAAAATCTACGGTTTCGTTTTGATTTAAATCTGTTTTCCTCCATCCCCCGATAGTACTATTTCTAGATCACCTGTTGTCAAGAAGGCTCTCAAGTTAAATCAAAACGAAACCGTAGATTTTTTTAATTTAGTAATGCCATACTCTGTATTAGAGTACACAGACTCATTTCATAAAGGTTCTCTGAACCGCAAATTGGAATATTTTCCTGGTCGGCTATGGGTACATAACTCGCAAATATTTTACGTGTATCCCTACTTTTTCTGTCTTTACACGGCAAATTACGCGTAGTAAAATTCACACTGGTATGGATATGTAAACATTACTATAATGTCATTCTACTTGAAAATGTCATTATTAATTTCAAGAGATGGGTTTTGAATGTTCTTGGATAACTGTTATTTTTATAATTGGAAATTATTAATTCAGTTAATAAATGTGATAATTTTTTCACTAACTATGTATTCAGTGATTGTAATAATTTATTTGTACAACAAAGACTAATACTCAATCGAGAAAAGAGGAAAAGTATTAAAGTGATTTTTTAATAAGATATTGTTATGGAACGCTTACAATTTTGAACATCTGAAACAACAAAATACTTGGATCACAGAATATATTATCCTGGTGTATTCTCTGCTTGGATCTTCCACAAAGAATACACAATAAATAACTTTTATTAAGTTCACGTCTTAAATCAATTATTTATCAAATACACTATATTTCAATAATATTTAATCAATAACTCAACATATTCCCGATGCAATGTCAAATATTTAAAATTGTCACTGATTGTCAGTGTCTGACTGACAATATATGCTGACAATATTATATTCGGCTGAGTGCGTTGTAAGACAAAGATAGATTTGGAAAATATTACCACGGCATTGTGTTTATTTTTTTCGAATCCTGAAAAAACCAATAAATATTTTTGAAAAATTTAAACGCAGAATGAAAGACTAAATTATTACCTAGGGCCGAAAGTACCTTAGAATAAATAAAAAGTATGTTTTGAATGATATATCTGAAATTAAAAATCACACTAAATTTTCTCTTAGTTTTTCACCCCTGTAACTTATTAAAATAAACATTATAGAAGTTCTCAGGGACTTTCTTCCCTCGCTAATAACGTGATTTTTCATTCTGCGTTTAAATTTTTCAAAAATACTTTATCCAATTTATCCAATTTTCTGACAATTTCGGGTACCCGCGAACGCAACTAATAAGATGCCTTTATTGTCGCCTGTCCAGATGGACACATGTTTATATTTATTTTGCTGAGATAAGTTCATTGACGTTAGTTTTTGGTTCAGTTTGTGTTAATAGTGACATTTATGTAGATGTAGGTCACTTGTCCTTTTTTATTTTTAGAATTTAAATAAAATACATTCTTGAGTTTAATATGCGTAACCTTTTTAGATTTTTGAAGTTATACTCCTTTAGGCGTGATTGGAAGTGAATTTTTATTATTCTGCGCGAATGCGCACACAGACGGTATGGAGTTCGTTGCTATAGTATATTAAGGCTATGGGAACATAATTAGCAAATATTTTACGTGTATCCCTACTTTTTCTGTCTTTACACGGCAAATTACGTGTAGTAAAATTCACACTGGTATGGATATGGAAACATTACTAGAATGTCATTCTACTTGAAAATGTCATCATTAATTTAAAGAGATGGGTTTTGAATGTTCTTGGATAACTGTTATTTTTATAATTGCAAATTATTAATTCAGTTAATAAATGTGATAATTTTTTCACTAACTATCTATTCAGTGATTGTAATAATTTATTTGTAAAACAAAGACTAATACTCAATCGAGAAAAGAGGAAAAGTGTTAAAGTGATTTTTTAATAATATATTGTTATGGAACGCTTACAATTTTGAACATCTTTAACAACAAAATACTTGGATCACAGAATATATTATCCTGATGTATTCTCTGCTTGGATCTTCCACAAATAATACACAATAAATAACTTTTTATTAAGTTCACGTCTTAAATCAATTATTTATCAAATACACTATATATCAGTAATATTTAATCAATAACTCAACATATTCCCGATGCAATGTCAAATATTTAAAATTGTCACTGATTGTCAGTGTCTGACTGACAATATATGCTGACAATATTATATTCGGCTGAGTGCGTTGTAAGATAAAGATAGATTTGGAAAATATTACCACGGCATTGTGTTCATTTTTTTCAAATCCTGAAAAAACCAATAAATATTTTTGAAAAATTTAAACGCAAAATGAAAGACTAAATTATTACCGAGGGCCGAAAGTCCCTTAGAATAAATAAAAAGTTTATTTTGAATGATATATTTGAAATTAAAAATCACACTAAATTTTCTCTTAGATTTTCACCTCTGTAACTTATTAAAATAAACATTATAGAAGTTCTCAGGGACTTTCGGCCCTCGCTAATAACGTAATCTTTCATTCTGCGTTTAAATTTTTCAAAAATACTTATTAGTTTTCTCAGGATTCGAAAAAAATGAATCCCCATTTGAATAGCATTGCAGCCGAAAATACGTTCCGATCCTCTTAAGTATGGAGAACGGTAAGGGTTTTATACCTATCGAAGACAATTGTTTGGAGGAGGAGCGGACTGACGACTCCAATTATTGTCTGAGATCGGTTACCCTTAACGTTCGAAATGCTTATAATGTTTTTTTGCACGATTGATACCATTATAAATTATAAAATTAAGCATTTTCGTCATATTGACTAGTTTCATTCATTTTATCAAGATAGATACTTTGGTTGTTAGGTAGTAACTAGGGTGCATAACAACAATGGATAATTGAGTTTTTATTTAGTTGTCAATAATTTTAAGTACAATTTTGATTATTATAAATTAAAATATGAGCGAAACTGAATTTGAAGAAATTGAACGGGCTTGGGAAGAAGGGTGTTCCGCAATTATTCCCGAAAAATCCAAAATCCGTTATCAAAATACCTTTCAAAGTTTTAAAAAATGGTGCGAAGGCAAGAATTTAAGAATCGAAGAAAAGACTCTATTGGCATATTTCGTTCAAAGACATATGCAGTTGAAAGCTCCTGGAAGCCTCTGGGCAGAATATTCAATGATTAAATCCACCGTTTTTCTTTATGATGGCATTGATATTTCCAAGTTTTCAACTTTGATCGCGTATTTGAAGAGAAAAATGTTGGCTATAGGCCTAAGAAAGCGAGCATTTTTACACGGGAGCAATTTGAAAAATTTCTGATGGAAGCACCGGATGAAGAATTTCTAGTTCACAAGGTAATATAAGCTAGTTTAGGTAAAAGAAATACTCTAATGAAGATTTTTTCATAATTTGTAGGTCGCAATGATATTGGGAATATCTGGTGCCTGTAGAAGAGGAGAATTATATAATATTACTATGAATGACATCCAACAAACCGATGGTTTAATGATTGTAAAAGTACCCAATACAAAAACGAACATCCAGCGTACTTTTACAGTCGTTAATAAACCATACGATAAAATTCCATATTTAGAAATTCTGCAAAAGTATATAAAACTTCGTCCATTACAAGTAAAATCAAATCATTTGTTCTTAAGATACGCCAAAGGAAAATGTTGTGCTCAAGTAATAGGGAAAGGGACAATCGGGGGCTGGCCTTCTCAAATTGCCAAATTCTTAAATTTGCCTAATCCCGAGAACTATACTGGCCATTCGTTTCGGAGGACATCAGCAACGCTTTTGGCTAATAAAGGTGTTGATGTCCTCGGATTAAAGCGTCATGGAGGTTGGCGTTCATCGACAGTGGCAGAAAGCTATGTAGAAGATTCTCTTCAAAATAAAATAGATTTTGCCGAAAAAATATTGTGCAATACTAATAATACTACTAATGTATGCGATTCTGCAGAAGTTTCTGTTAGAAGTGAAACCACAGCCCAAACAAGTGGGATTTCATTAAATTATTTAACAAATTGTACCATAAGTTTCAATATTAATAAATAATTCGTTAGTTTTCTTTATTCTTTCAAAAAATAAATTAAAATTAAGAGATTTTTTAACTCGACGGTAAGTGAATTACTTACCGTCGAGTTGGAGTACTTACCGTCGAGTTGGATTACTTACCGTCGAGTTGCTAGTAAATGTCACCTACTGACGTAAAATCTGTCACGGTAAACAGTCAAAAATGATCAATCGTGCAAAAAATATTTTAAGTTATGTTAGTATTAGTCCAGAAAAGGTGTGGAAAGAATATATTATTTATTAGTGTTTCTAGTAAATATATTTTTTATAATTTTTATATCTTTGGATTTGTCTACCTCGGGAATAAGATAATAAGTCATATTTAAAGTATTTTTATACTTCACTTGGTCTATTTGACACAATGTCTGAGAAATCTTATAGTCCGCACCCGCACAAACAAAAGGAGTGTAGCTTAGTGGTAGAGCGTTCGACTGGAGATCAAGAGGTCCCCGGTTCGGATCCGGGTGTTTTCTATTTTTTTAATTTTTGATATTGTTTTAATAAAATTTTTGGGAAAGTACTAATTAAAAAATTTGTCAAATCTTTAAATAAAATATAAATAAACTGTTCGAAAATATATTTATTTCGTTGAAATCATATAATAGAAGTATAACTTCTTACGCGCGTACAAACTACACACACACATTCTTTTTTTATATAAATTTATATTAGGAGTATTATTAAGTATTTGATTTATATTTAAAGCCCCCCTCTGTAGCTCAGTGGTAAGAGCGCCTACCTTTGGATCGAAAGGACCGAATGGTCGTGAGTTCGAATCTCACCAGGGTCAGAAATTTTTCGTTTGTTTTAAATTAATATATGGAAATAGTTTCTGTCCTTGTGCTATCGGTACTAACCGGAGGGACAGCATACGTTCGGATACAATTAGCGTCTATTTGCAAGGACAATGACGTCGACTTTGCAAAGTAACAAGACACTCAACACACACACTACACATTACTCCCCTGAGTTAGTGATAAGTTATAGTCTAAAAAATCATTATGAAATTGACTGGCCAAGTTGGTTGTGAAAACCAGTGCCAATAAAACACAAAACACACATTCATATTTAAACACTGAGCTCTTTCTTTTTTTATTGTTTGCAAGTGAACGTCAAGATATTAAAGGATTAACTTTTTATTTTTTTGATTATATAGGGTGTAACAAAAATACAGGTCATAAATTTAATCCCGTATTCTGGGATCTAAAATAGTTCGATTGAACATAACTTACCTTAGTACAAATGTGTACGGAAAAAAAGTTACAGCCCTTTGAAGTTACAAAATGAAAATCGATTTTTTCCAATTTATCGAAAACTATTAGATATTTTGTATTAAAAATGGACATGTGGTATTGTTATGGCGGTAGTATTTTAAGAAAAAATTGTAATGAAATTTGGTTTACTGTAAAGAGACCGAAATCATTAGACCGAAAGCAGTAGACCGAACTCATTAGACCGAAAAGCACTTTACCGAAACCTCACTAGACCGAACAGCAGAAGACCGAAAAGCAGTTCTTTTTACTTGTCGCAGTAAAAGAGAAAGACTAATGTAATTACAACTAAATGTTATTTGGATGGTTATTATAAACAGTTAAAATGGTGTTAACGTCACTCTACCCTTAATTTATTTTTACCTTCACTAATTTGTTTAACGGATGAAAATTATTTTATATCAGACTGTACAGAGTAGCAATTTACACAGTCTATATATAAAATAATACAAAAAAATACAATAAACAAAAAGACAGATATACAAAATCTTAGCATAATTTAATGCAAACTTTTTAAATTTATTTACCATTTCGGTCTAATGCTGTTCGGTCTAGTGAGCTTTCGGTAAAGTGCTTTTCGGTCTAATGAGTTCGGTCTACTGCTTTCGGTCTAATGATTTCGGTCTAATTGTCGTGTACCATGAAGATTTGGACACCTCATAAAAATTTTATGGGGGTTTGGTTCCTTTAAACCACCCCAAACTTTTGTGTACGTTTCAATTTAATTATTATTGTAGCGCCTTTAGTTAAAAACGAGTTTTTAAAAAGTTTTTTTGTCTCTTAGTACTTTTTCCAAAAGTCAGTTTTTATCGAGATATTTGAATATTTGTCAAATCCACCACATATTTGTATATGGTAAAGTACGATTATGGAGACTTGGTAATAATATTAAAATTTATTTATGATTTACATTTTTACGCCAAGGAGGCAAAAAAGTTTTAAAAACACTGTGTTTAAATAATGGTACCGCAGTAATAGTTTAATTGGAAGGTACACAAACATTTGGGGGGTTTAAAGGAACAAAACCCTCATAAAATTGTTATGTAAACATATTAAAAAAGAAGTCGCAACTCGATAAAGACTGCCTTATCGAAAAAATACCAAGAGGCAAAAAGTTTTAAAAATATCTAATTTAACTAATGGCATCATAATAATAATTTATTTGAAACGGACACAAAAGTTTGGGGGGGTTTAAGGGAACAAAACCCCCATAAAATTTTTATGGGGTGCCTAAATTTTACTATAATTTTTCTTTAAGATGCTCTTGCCATAAGAATGCCACATGTCCATTTTCAACAAAAAATCTCTAATAGTTTTCGATATATTCGAAAAAATCAATTTTCATTTTGTAACTTCAAAGGGCTGTAACTTTTTTTGTGTGCATATTTGTACTAAGGTTAGTTAGGTTCATTCGAACTATTTTTGGTCCCAGCATATGTGGTTTAATTTATGACCTGTATTTTCGTTACACCCTGTATATTCAATTCATATTTTATGACTGATTGTGAATATATTTAATAATTATATTCGATAATTACTGTTTCTTTCGTCAACATTTATTTTGCAGATTGACCGATCATTTTTTGATTATTATTATTGTTGTTGAGGGTACTACTAGGGCGGTCCGGTCCCCGGTCAGATAAGTACTTAACCTTCAAAAGACATACGTATATTTTGGAAAAGTGGTGATTTATTTCTGAACGTAGTATCCTTTTAGCTCGATACACTTGGCCCAGTGATGCTCCACCTTGTTTAAACCGTCCGAAATATACCTTTTCTCTAGGACTGCAAAGTAGTCTTTCGTAGCGGTGATGAACTTCTTATTCGACTTAAATTTCTTCCTGGCGCGGGAGACTTTTTCAAGTTTGGACACGAAAGGAAGTCGTACAGGGCCAAATTTGGAGAATAGTTTTGATGGAACAGCAGTTTGTAGCTCAATTCGACCAATTTGAAATTGGGAAGAATATTTTTTCTTCCCCAATCGTTGCTGTTTTTTCTGACATTCGGCGTCGAATCGGGCCAAAAATGCGGCATAGTAAAGCCCTGTGATCGGTTTGTCCTTTTCCAGGAAGTGAATATAAATAACACTTTATGAATCCCAGGAAATGGTTGTCATGAACTTTCCAGCCGATTGGACAGCCTTCGTTCTCCTCGGAGCACGTTCGCAGGGTGATGCCCACTGTATCGACTGTTCCTTGGTCTCTGTTGTGTAACAGTGGAACTATTAGACCAGTAAGGATCTGCGAAAAAACGTCTATTTTTGAATGTGAGAGGTGGCATTCGGATTTTTGCAGATAAAGTTAGGTGATACCTTCAGTAATAATAATTGACTTATGCTCCTTCTCAAGTATGCCCGGAACATTATCAAAAAAATTAAAATATTTAAAAATTTCGAAAAACATCGATTTTTTTCTGCTTTCTTTGCTTATAATTTTAAAACGATTCGTTTTGGAACAAAGTCGTACAAAAATAAAATAAAGATAATTGAATTTTGTATGATATACGACTGGTAAAAAATGTCTTGAGGTATTACCTTTTCTGCAATATAGCAATAAATACAAAATAAGGGGGCAAAATAAGTCTGTTGTTATTCAATATTTTTTAACCACTTTGATCGCACATAGAACCTTAGAAATTCACTTAGGAAATTCTTTGTAACATACTTAAATAGTGTACCAAGTTTCATTAATATCGACCCAATAAATTTTGCATAATAAATTTGCAATCTAAATGTTTTTAAAAAAGTTCAAATTTTTTAAAATCTTTCTGAACAAAAAGTAGACCATTTAGAAGTTGGCTAATTTTTTTACATATAAAGAGGTGCTCTACCTATCTAATATACTTTACAGAATTAAAATCGGATTATTTAAGGGGCCCCAGCAATGTTTAAAATTTATAAACAATTTTTTGGCTTATAAACAAATAGCTTTGTTTAATAATAAAAAAATTAATTTTTAGCAATGCAAATAATTAAAACCGGTATAATTTTACTTAAACTTTCAAATGCTGTCATCAGAATTGCCATTTTATTTTTTAATCAAACTTTATTCGCGTTCAAAAATTGCAATTTCTCGATTTTTTGAAAGTTCCACCACGTTTATCTCGAAAACTATGCATCCTACGAAAAAACTTGTAAGAACATTTTTTGCTTAGAATTACCCAAGAAATACAAAAAATGTTTTATTTTGCGAAAAATCGATGTTATGTAATTCCTCAAGTTCTTTGTTTATAACAATCTTATCGACATCCGGATCAACTGTTACCCAAAAAATTCGTGTTCTACGGGTCAAAATACATAAAAAAGCTTGGGTAAGTCCATCTAAATAAAGGAGCCCATAGCACCCCCTCCTGGCCACAGCACTAATTTGTTTATAAGCCAAAAAATTGTTTATAACTTTAAAACATTTCTGAGGCTGCTTAAATAATCCAATTTCAATTCTATAAAGTGCATTAGATAAGTGGGTACTTCTTTATATGTAAAAAAATTGACAAATCTTTGTATATTCTAGTTTTTGTTGTGCAAGATTTTAAAAAATTTTAATTTTTTCAAAAAAGTTTAGATTGCAAAATTATTATGCAAAATCTAGTAAGTCAATTTTAATGAAATTTGGTGTAAGGTTTAAGCACATTACAAAAATTTTCTAAGCGAATTAGGAAGGTTCCAAGTGTAACCTAAGTGATGGAAAATCATTGAATAAAGACAGGCTTGTTTTGCCCCCTTATTTTATATTTAATGCTATTTTGAAGCAAGGGTGATAAATTAAGACATTTTTAACCAATAGCATCTGATATAAAATTTAATTATCTTTGTTTTATTTCTATAGGACTTTGTTCTAAAATGAATAGTTTTTAAGTTATAAGCAAAAAAATAAAAAAAAACGAAATTTTTAGATATTTAATTTTTTTTATTAACCCTTAAACGCCCAACCTTTTTTAGGTTACATGTACGCCCAAGGGTGGGTAAAAAATGACCACCTCGAAAATAGCTAATATATTTATTCAGAGTTGTTAGAAATGGACTAAACTTAAGAATCTTATGCTTAATAAACACAGCATCTTCTAAAATATTAATATAAACAATTTACAAACCTAACAACAAAATTACAATGTTCATCAAAATTAACATACCAGTAAAAGCCAGTAATCCAGGTTTGTCGATTTTCTTCATATTCTTCCTTTCAGTCTCCTCATTGGTGGATAATTATGGCGATTATGTAATTATACGTCGATAATTGTATGGATTATGTTCCTTCCAACCAGAAATTATATAGAAACCTTTAGTAACAAGTTTTACCAAGGGTGTACTTTTTATGCCCACCCATATTTAACTCAAGATGTTACTTTTATTTTCAAAAATATTAGTAGAACCGATTTAACATTCGATAAAAGACTGTCTTTTTAACAATAAATAATTTTTGGAAAATTTTTAAACATGTAATAAATATGTTACAAGGGAATACGCATTAGGTGGACATTTTTTACCCACCCTTGGGCGTTTAAGGGTTAATGTTCCGGGCACATTTGAGAAGGAGCATAAATCAATTATTATTAACGAAGTTATCACCTAACTTCATCCGCAAAAATCTGAATGCCACCTCTCACATCCACCTAAAAACAGATTCTTACTGGTCTATATGTTTCGTCGACGGTTATGAAACAACGTAGAAACTCCTTTGGATTATGCTTAAACAGCATCAGACGCTGCTCTGAAATGGTTTTATAGTTTCATTTATTGTTCGGAGTTAGAAAATGCGGCAGCCATCGAGCTGACAGCTTTTATATGCCCAAAATTTAATGCAGAACATGACCAACGAGATTTTTAGATGCCTTCTGTCTCAACTATCTCATGCACCTTCAGTCGGCGGTCTGCCAATACGAGATCGTGGATTTTTTTCACGGTATCCTCAGTGGCAGCCGTTTTCGAGGCACCTGGTTCCACGTTGTTACTCGGTAAACCAATTTTTGGCGGTTTCCGTCGAAGGAGAAGAGTCACCGTTTACAGCATTCAAGCGCTCCTGGATTTCCGATCTAAAACCAAGAGTCGAATCACTGACTAATATTGCTCTTTTTTCATTTTTTCTAAAATCCCTAAACACACCCGCTTATACACATACACAAGTGGTCAAAAATACACTATGAGTCCCATTTGGCTGATATTTTGATATACGCCGTCTACAAGAATGTATTACACGATGGTATACTTCTCTTGCGACAGTGGCGCCATCAGGTGGAGAGGCTAAGTACTCATCGGATCAACGTAAGCTTCATTTGTACATATTATGTAAATATTAGGAGTTAATTGAGTTTTTTAATAAATTTTTTAGTAAAGTGTACGATGTCGCATTTTATTTAATTATCTATTTACAGCTCAAGACTGGAATATTTGTGTTTTGTCCTAGTAGTGTTACTAATCTTTTTGTTGTTGTGTTATGTTTGGTTGATTGTTTGTTTGCGAATTTTATTGGTCAAATAGGTATTGCTATTCATAATAGGGGAGGAAAGTACGCTAAATTTGCAGTCACTCGAGCGCTTTGGGGATCTATTGGGTTGTGATTATTAAGTCCTGAAACAAAAAAAGTTAAGTAAAATTTTCCATTTTAGTGGGGACTTTCCATTTTTTAATTTAATTTTCCATTTCCAACAATCGTTTTTTTTTCGATTATAGCGCTATCTATCCATAATTCGAAAAAATGTTTCGAATAAAAGTTATTTATTTTTACGTAAAGAATCCAAATCTGCAATAAAAATTTGGGGCTCCTATTTAAGATTTTAAAGTAACCCCCCACTCCACCTCCGCGGGGGATCGTGTTTAGTACCATTCGATAGATTTTTCAAAAATATTGACTAAGTGTATTTTGCAGTTTTTTGAACTGGTATTTATTTTGCGAAATATCGCGGGAATTTGTATTTAAAATTCTAAATTTACCCCCACCCCTCTCCGTGGGTAGTTATGTTTGGTATCATTCGATAGATTTTTAAAAAATATTGAACACGTATTTTTTAGTTTTTCGATGTGACGTTCATTTCTCGAAATATTCGCTTTTTTTTGTGAAAGTTTTTGACCCTCCCATTTCCTTACGCCTTCCTTATTTTTGAAATATACACTCTTTTGCATGTACTTAACTTACCTTATTTTAATCTGGCAATTTCGAGATTTTTTAAGAATAGATTTTTTTCGGGTCCCCTTAACGAACGCCCCTGTGTTAAGAGCCAATATATGGTAAAGGTACATCTGCAGGGTACCAGGTTTCTCCCCATATGATAATCTGACGCGTTCGAGTCTGCAAAAATCCCGGCTTGGGCTCCCCTACCATCAGTAGTCTCGTTTTCTTTGAGTTTAAGTGTCAAACCATCAGTTAATTGTTATCTATCCATCTTTTGTCTATTGTCGTTTCAATAGCGCTATTCGCATATCATTATTTATTCATTTAACATATTTTATGGCAACATCAGCCCAATCCAAAAAATCACGCCCACATCTCTGCCGACTGAGCAACGTGGCCTTCGCATCGTCAATGTAAGCGATTGGACCGTTTCATCTTGGGTCATTCCTTATTCCATCTAAGGATAATATCGTCCTGATCCTTCTGGTCCTGCTTTCATGACTTCTTGTCCATCCGATCGTTATACAATAATAATACCCAAAGAATTTATTTTTTAATAAGTATATTAATTATTAATTTAAAATAGTATTATTTTTAATTTTATCCCATATTAATACCCCATAATAGACAAGGCGGAAACGGTGGGTTCGTTGGAAAAAATATTCCCGTGAGATTTTTTTACATAATCATAATTCGTGAGACATCCCAGAATAAGGTTTAAGAAGTCGCCCACGTGAAAATTGGTCCAAATTTTTTAAAAAATTTTTTTAATCAAATTGCAAAAATCAATGTTTTCCACCCGGAATACATTTTTTTAGGTTTTTGGGCCGTTCTGGACAAAATAGGTCTCTTATAATTTTTCTCTAAAGTTGCTCGTTTTTGAGTTATAAGCAATTGAAAATTGAAAAAAAAACGAAAAATGGCGATTTTTAAGGCTTAACAACTAAGGGTTAAAAATTATTATTATGAAATTTAGAAAGTGACCAAATCAAAGATTAAAGCCTCCACTACATGATTCTGAAGAAATTTGTGTCATTAATTTATTACTAAGCTGTTGTTTTTAATTATTAATAATGAGCCGTAAGATCGTATTGACCCGGCTCTAAATGTGAGTGCGAGTAAGATGAACCATTGATCGCCGGAATGGCCTCTCTCTCGCACTCATCATTGCCGGCCGCCTAATACGTGCATGGCGCTCATTATTTTACTTAAAAATAACAGCTTATTGATAAAATAATAACAAAAATTTCTTCAGGATCTTGTAGGGCGGGCTTTAAACTTTTATTTGATCACTTTCTGATTTTCATAATAATAACTTTTAACCGAAAATTATAAGAGACCTTTTTTGTCCATAATGGTCCAAAAAACCTAAAAAAGAATGTGTCCGGCAGCGTTGCCACATTTAGTAGATTTCTACTTTTTTGGTAGATTTTTGCTATTTCTTAAAAAATTCTAGTAGGCAATATTTTTTAGTAGATTTTTGGTATATTTCAACATTTTGTTATGACTAAAATTAAATTTGATTTTTAGTAGTATTTACCCCATTTCTAAATTAATTTTCAGACATTTGGTTACAATTTCCCAATGTCATTACCGAAAATAAGATTCAGGACGTACTTAGATGATGAATATTACAGAGAAATGAAACTGGAAACTGGATTCTGGTGTAACAAACTTGCAGATTTCAAGTAGCAGTGCAAGCAGTATTTCAGGTGTTATTGAAGAGTTCTGGCAGTTACTTGTTTCGAGCTTCTGTCATGTGTCGTCTAATATTAATATATCTACGTCATACGGTATGGGTATATTCCAATGATACAAACCAAAGACGTATGACGTAGATATCTTAATATTAGACGACATATGACAGAAGCTCGAAACAAATGACTGTGAATTGAAAAGTCCGATTAGAAGATAACGATGGAAAACTAAAATATCTAAGCATATGCGTAACTTTGCAAAACAAAAAATGTCATGTTTGCGTGTTTCTTATGTAAAATGCCAAAGAATTGTTTGAAGAGTTTGATCCAGACATGCAGATGTTAAAATCAGTGGATGACAAACTATTATATACAAAAATTAAGTATGAAATTGATAAAAATTAATTATAGTAGGTCATTTTGTTTCCCATTTAAAATCTAAAAAAGTTTGGTTTTTTTACAAGCATTCATATATTAATCTCTGGTTATAGTATGGTATAGTTAGGCCCAAACCCAGACATCCAAAGTGAAAGTTATCCTCCAACACCAAGTTGTTCTATATGGTCCACATAATGTTCAGAAAAAAGTCACACCATTTTGAGCGTCGGGTTTGGGGGGGAGAGGGGGGAGAAATCTGCAAATTCGTAGTTTTTTACGTTTTTCGTCAATATTTCTAAAACTAAGCGGTTTAGCATGAACAAACTTCTACACAAAATTGTTCTACGTTAAATTTGAAATAAAAAGGCCCTATGCATAACCCTTCTAAAATGAATGGTTCCATAGTTACGGAGGTAGTATAGTATAATTGGTCCAAAAGAAGCCTAACCCAGACATCCAAAGTAAAAGTTTTCCTTCAACACCAAATTGTTCTATATGGTTCACATATTGTTCAGTAAAAAGTTACACCATTTTGAGCGTCCGGTTTGGGGGGAGATGGGGGAGAAGTCGGTAAATTAGTAGTTTTTTTAAGTTTTTCTTCAATATTTCTAAAACTATGCTTTAGCGTAAGGAATGTTCTATAGAAAAATGTTCTACATAAAATTTAAAACAAAAAGGGTTTATACATAATTGTTATAAAATCAACGGTTCCAGAGTTACGGAGGGTGAAAAGTGGAGGTTTTCGGTACTTTTTATATTTGCCGATTTCTCCCCGCTCTCCCCCCCCCCAAACCCGACGCTCAAAATGGTGTGACTTTTTTCTGAACATTATGTGGACCATATAAAACAATTTGGTGTTGGAGGATAACTTTCACTTTGGATGTCTGGGTTTTTGGTATAGTTATATCATAAATATTGCCCAAAAAAATATAAAAAGTATCGAAAACCTCCACTTTCACCCTCCGTAACTCTTGAACCGCTGATTTTGTAACAATTATGTATAGAATATTTTTTGATTTAAATTCCATGTAGAACATTTTTGTATGTAACATTGTTTACGATAAAGCATAGTTTTAGAAATATTGACGAAAAACTTAAAAAAAAACTACCAATTTACTGGCTTTTCTCCCATCTTTCCACCCAAACCGGACGCTCAAAATGGTGTAACTTTTTACTGAACAATATGCGGACCTTATAGAACATTTTGGTATTGGAGGAAAACGTTTACTTTAGATGTTTGGCTTAGGCCTTTTTTTGGACCAGTTATACTATACTACCTCCGTAACTTTGGAACCATTCATTTTAGAAAGATTATGCATAGGGCCTTTTTCATTTAAAATTTAATGTAGAACAATTTTGTATAGAGGGTTGTTCATGCTTAGTGTGACCAACTAGTCCGAAAAATCAGGGACATGGCCCGAATTACAAAGTTGTGTCCCGGCGTCCCGGACACGGCTTCCGGGCCATCCGAATTTTAAACGTTTTGGTAAAATTTTATTTTGAAATTTTGAATACATTACTCTTCTATGTATTCATATCAAGTTGAATTGGTGACCCGAAAAAGTCGACATTTTGTACAGTATAATACTAATACCCCATCCAAAACTCATGCATTTTATATCGTAGTATTATAGCTTTACGAAAACTCAAACTGTGAACTTTGAGTATCATTGTCAACATAAAAATGTTAAATAATCAATAAAATGATAATATTAAAGTTCTTAAAAAAATAGCCCGATTTTCACTGTCGAAAAGTCTCGGATTTCAGGTATTTTTTTCAGCCTTGTCCCGAAATCGACAGAATTGGAGTTGGTCACACTATTCATGCTAAACCGCATAGTTTTAGAAATATTGGCGAAAAACTTAAAAAACTACGAATTTGCCGATTCCTCGCCCCTCTCCCCCCCCCCCCCAAACCCGACGCTCAAAATGGTGTGACTTTTTTTTGGACACTGTGTGGACCATATAGAACAATTTGGTGTTGAAGGATAACTTTCACTTTGGATGTCTGAGTTATGCCATCTTTTGGATCAACTATACTATACTATTAGTCAGCTGTTGTTTTTATTATAAAAAGTCCCAAAGTATATACAAATACGTTAATAAAGTTTTATAGTATATTTTAGTTTTTGATTTAGTAGAGTTTAGTAGATTTTAGCTAAACTTTCAGTAGATTTTTTAAATAAAATGTGGACTGTCCGGGCCAAAAATATTGATTTTTGCAATTTGATTAAAAAAAATTGAAAAAAAATAACCCACTTTTCACGTGGGCGACTTCTTGAAGCTTATTCTGGGATGTCTCACGAATATGATTATGCAAAAAAATCTCATGTGAATATTTTTTCCAATGAACCCGCCGGTTTCGCCTTGTCTATAAAGAGCATCCACTATTCGCTGGGTGTCGCGCCTGGTACAAGAACTACCAAAACTTCTCACAAACATTATTACTACTGTTATCTTAAAAACAAAATTATCTATCTCTATTATTTCAAAAAACCGGTATATTTGTACGAATATGTCGATCGAAAACATTTTAAAACTTTTTATGTAAGGCGCATTTCTCAAATTAACAAATCCTTCCTCTCTTTTCTTGCCCTGACGGGTGAAGGAACGATAAAAGGAATTTCAGTGAAATGAAACGAATTTGTATTCCTTTGTTGGCAATTTTATCGAATTGGGATGGTGTATACGAAAAAATATTTACCGTGAGAGGTAAGGCCTGTTTTTTGTAATTTACTGATAAGATTATCGAGGTATAAAAGGACTTTATGTTATATGAATGCAGAAAAAAAGTGTATTTCGTAGTTACACTCGATGATTTGTTACTAAGTAAATCCAAAACAAGATTTAAAACTCGGCAATATCTCCAAATAAAAGAGAAATAAAAAATAAAATTTGTCATAATGTATAGGTACCTTTTTTTTTATTCAATTTCTTTTATTCAAATTCGAAGATTAATCTATTCGGCTACCATAAATACAATACAATACATTGCAATAATATGTTAAAGCTCGATCAAGAAAATCTGAACAAAAAAATAAAGGTAGGATGAATATTTGGGAATATGTAGTGAAATTGTCTATTATTCTATAAGAAAAAGTTTACAATTCTACATCCCCTCCATTTTTCTAAAATCAGGAGTGAAAAATATACATTCAAAATAAGTCCGGAATTAAACTGGGTTGCAAAATTAACCGGACACCTTAAAAATGAGACATTTTTGATGTCTCTAATTTCCTAAACCACTTGTCCGATTTAAGTGATTTTTTAATATGTTATAGCCTTATTTTTTATCAATATCGCTGTAATAATATTGTGGATAAAGAGGTAAATTTTTATTGTCTACCGGATGTACGAATGAAACTGTGTTTTTTTCTCAAATTTTGCATCACCCTGTGGAATATTCTAGCATTTATAATATACTCAAATTAAAACCTAACTGTAGCCTTATGTTTTCTCAACATTCTGTTTTTTGTTTCATTCGCTTAAGTTGGATCATAAAAAAGTTGGGTACTTTAACAATTAGTCATGTTTTTCATCAATACAGGGTGTTTTTAAATAAGTATAGAAAACTTCAAGGGGTAATTCTACATGAAAAAATAATGACAGTTTGCTTTATAAACCTATGTCCGCAAATGCTTCGTTTCTGAGATAGAGCGTGTTAAATTTTTTCTTACAAACTGACGATTTATTTACTGCTTAAAAACCAGTTGAGATATACAAATGAAATTTACTGGGTTTTAAGACGTAGTTATTGCACATTTTTTGACATACAAGTAAGAATTTAATATTCACCATTGGCGCGCATACGGGTAATATAAGCCCTCATATTACCCGTATGCGCGCCAATGGTGAATATTAAATTCTTAATTTTATGTCAAAAATGTGCAATAACTACGTCTTAAGACCCACCAAATTTCATTTGTATACCTTAACCGATTTTAAAGCAATAAATAAATCGTTAGTTTGTAAGAAAACTTTCAACACCCCCTATCTTGGAAACGAAGAATTTGCGGACACACCGTTTATAAAGCAAAATGTAATTATTTTTTCATGCAGAATTACCCCTTAAAGTTTGTAAATTATTATTTAAAAATACACTGTATTGATGAAAAACATGGCTAGTTGTTAAAGTACCTAACTTTTTTACTATCCAACATAAGCGAATGAATAAAAAAACAAAATATTGAGAAAACATGAGGCTATAATTGGATTTTAATTCCAGTATTTTATAAATGCTAGAATATTCTACAGGGTGATGCGAACTTTTAGAAAAAAAACACAGTTTGATTGATACACCCGGTATGCAATGAAAAATTAACTGTTTAGCAGCACTACTACTACAGTGATATTGCTACAGAACAAGGCTATAATATATTTAAAAAATCACCTAAATCGGAAAACACGTTTAGGAAATTCGAGACATCAAATATGACCCACTTTTAAGGTGTCCGGTTAATTTTGCACCCCAGTGTAGATAAAATGACTAATTATAAGCAACTTTTGTTCTATAGAGTTTTATCACTAAGTCAATACTTTTCGAATTATTCTCGATAAGTAATAACTCAAAAAGTAAGTATTTTATCGAAAAAAATATTCCTAGGAAAATATAGCTTATAAAAAGGTGAAAAAAAAATTTTTGTATATTTGAACTCTGTAGACCCAGTAGAGGCAGAGTTGTAGCTAATGAAACTAAGTTCTTCTCTGTCAAATTTCAAATCGAATATTTCAACGTGAAATAACCAAAAAACGGAGCAGTTCGGGGAAAACTCATTACAACGTTTTTAAAGTGTTTAAAAAAAGGTGTATTCTTGTTTTTTAAAAAAGCTTCGAATATTAAATCCAATTAGATCAATCCAATCAACTAAATGTCCAAATAAGTGAGTTACGCTCAGAATATTGTTGCTCCCTTTAATTATTTGGTAAAAAGAATCGCAAAAATCACCCTTTAATTAGCATCCAAATAAAATTAATCGTTACCGCTTCACAAGTTACTTTACTTATGTATTGTTTATATGATCTATAAGTTTCGTTGGTTTAAAATGCTGAGTTTTGAAAAAATTTTAATGTAAAATAAAAAAGATTTTGAATTTTGAAAAAAATTCCCATTTTTTTATTTCAATATAACTTTTAAATTATTAGTAGTACCAAAAATCTCAAAGAGTAATAAAATGTACGTTTGCTTTTATGAATATTTTGAATGTCTTGTTTTCCTATTAGACAAAAATTGGTTATGCTACGGCTGTTCAAAATTTGGCATTTTAACTACAGCCTTTTCAAAACTAAGCACTTTGAACCGATGAAACTTACAGATCAGATAGAGAATACATAAGCAAAGTATCTTGTGAAGCGGTAACGATTAATTTTATTTGGATGCCAATTAGGGGGTGACTTTTGCGAGCCTTTTACCAAAAAAGTATAGGGACCAATAAGATTCTCAACGTCACTCACTTATTTTTAATGTTAGAAGTATTTTTAAAAAACAAAAATAAACCTTTTTTAAACACTTTAAAAAAGTTGTCATGAGTTTTTCCAGAAAAAGGCTCCGTTTTTGGTTATTTCACGTTAAAATATTCGATTTGAAATTTGACGAAGAAGAACTTAAATTTTATTAGCTACAACTCCATTTTTTTACATACATACACCATTTTTTTACCTTCTTATAAGCTATATTTTTGCTAGGAATATCTTTTTATAAAATATTTACTTTTTAAATTATTTGCGAAAAAAACGCCCAAAAACATGTTTTTCTTTGTTAAAAATGAACATATTCACACGCAAATAACTCGAAATTATTGACTTAGTGAAAAAACTAAATGGAACAAAAGTTGCTTAGAATTAGTCATTTTATCCAATTCCGGACTTATTTTAAATGTATATTTTTCACCCCCGAGAAGGAGATATTCCGCTCCATTTTTGTAAGAGGGGATGTATAATTGTAAACTTTTTATTATAAATATAATAATAGGCTACTAGAATTTCAACTACCTATTCCCAAATTTTCATCCTTCCTTTATTTTCTCTTGGAGGTTTTCGTAAAATTGTGTGTCCTTTGATCGGGCTATTATACAATATTTTAGAGTCCAATGAAACCATGTTTTATGAAACAACTTTGTATGTTTAAAAATTGTAGTACAGATTTGATCCAGATTGTTTGGATCTCGTGCATCTAGTTCAAAGCCAAAATCTAGTCTTCTGAACTGCATGGAGAAATGTTGGAAAGAGTAACTCACTAATTTAGTAATACTTGAACTCGTTCGCTGCGGTATCGGTCAATATGACCGAGAAATTTGCTTTCCCACAGACCAGTTCGGTCAATATGACCGAGAAATTATTTTTCATTTTCATGTTAGAGACACATTTCCAAGAATTTCTTAATATGAGTGACGTAAATGTCTTTCATAAGACTTCATTATCCGTGGTAATCTACTTTAGCGCAGCTTGTTCCAAAGAATAAAAAAATTTTCCCATCTGAAATATACCACTTAGCATGAACGTAAAAAAACCATACAAAACACTCTGGCAGCGAACGAGTTAAAAAGAAGAAACCCTGTAGTTGGCTGTATACCTTCGATAAGACAACGTAGAATGAAGTAAACACTTTTCTGTTGTATGTAAGTATATGAATTTATTAAAAAATTCCTTAAAATTTATACACAAGGTAGTGGAAAATTACAATGCACAAAACGTTTTCGGTCAAAACTGACCATCATCAGTATGAACCTGGACATAAGTAAACCACTTAAATTTACAGTTAACGTTTAACTACACGCACTGGCGTATTTTGTACGCCAGATATAAGAATTCTACTGCAAATATATTTAAAAATTTAATTTTTGACCTTTTTTATAATCTAACCTATCAATGGAATGTACTTTACATTTATTTTTAGTTTTCTTATAATGGGCGTTCTGGGAAGATCGTAATTATTTACAATTTATTATTATTTGTTGTTGCCTGTGGTAGACAATATACGCCACGATTATAGTAATATAAGTAGTAATATAAGTACATATTTCAATTGTTTTTTAGGCATTATGGCACAATAGTATCTTACTTTATGAGGCGGAGAAGCATGACTTTTCTTGACGCGCCCGATATTACGCGCCGACGAAGTGAGGCGCGTAATAGAGGGCAAGTCAAGAAAAGTCGCTTCTTTGCCGAATAAAGTATACTATTTTTTCTTCAAATGTAGCAATTTTCAACCATAAATATTACAATTCATACGCTATTTTTACTCGAAATTAACTGTGACAACTATGAAAGTCGTCTAGATGTTAGAAATTAAAATAATTAAGTCGTCGGTGAGATTTGCGTCTCCCTGGTTACAGTTGTTTGATAGTTGTTTGCAATTATTAAAGACAGCTTATTGTTGTTGCAACCGCAAGCGCAAATTTAGTGCGAAAATGGAAAACCTAACCGAAATTGAGTCCGCGGCTAATGATGCAGTAGCACGTTTGAGGCCCTCCAAGTCCGGAATAAAGTATCGGTTAGCGTACAAACACTTCCAAGAGTGGTGCGATACAAGAGGAGTACGGCAAGTCACCAAAGACGTTTTACTGGCATATTTTAATATAATGGAAAATGAAAATAAATGGAAATCTTCTGCAATGTGCTCACGATACTCTATGATAAAATCCGAGTTAGTTATTAGAAAAAATATGGATATAAGCAAATTTTTAAAGTTACGTGCCTTTCTGAAAAAGACAAGCGAAGAAAATACTGCAAAGAAGTCTAAAGTTTTCACTTAAGACGAATTTGATAAATTTTTGTTTGAAGCGCCAGATAAGTTGTATTTAGGATTAAAGGTAAAAAAATTATATTGCAAAGCATGTAGTATACTCTACTAAATTATAAAAATATTTCAGATTGTTTTGTTAATTGGGGTTAACGGCGCCTGTCGATGCGACGAAATGGTAAAAATGAAGACTGTGGACATTGAGGATAAAGAAAATGTAATAATTATCAAAATGCCAGACAGTAAAACAGGACAAATTAGATCTTTTGCGATAATTGGTCAAAACTACATTAAACTGTATAAAAAGTATGCATCACTGCGGCCTGAAAATTTCACAGAAAACCGATTTTTTATCAAGTACCAAAATGGAAAGTGTTACCGAAGCGTCATGGGAATACATTCGATTAGCGCAGTAGCCCAAAAAGAAGCTAGTTATTTAAATTTAAACGATGCAAGCGCATACACGGGGCACTCTTTACGACGAACTTCAGCAACACTTTTAATTGATGGAAGCGGAAATCTAGAATGCTTCAAACGACATGGGGGCTGGAAATCAAGCACGGTTGCCGAAGGATATATAGAGGATTCAATAAGAAATAAGAACGATAATGCTCAAAAAATTTTAAACCCTCATGATTCGCCAACATCGGGAATGATTGTTGAAAGTTGTGCTCGACCATCAGTATCATCAACAATTACCAATGCGTAGCAAGAGTCGGGAACATTTTTGCACGGTTTCAATTTTGAAAATGCCTCATTAAATAATTGTACTTTTAATATTACTATAAATAAAAATGATGTTCAATTGTTGTTAATGACATTTGTATTGTTGCTTTGTGACATGTTTCATATTGTTGCCATGACAACATTTGTCCCTCCGCCGTAAAGAAATGGGAAAAAAACTGCTGCTGGCGGAGACATCAAACTTTGACAGGATCAAGTTAGATAAGTAATGTCATCATTATTTGACGTTTGAAGAAAAAATATATTGTTCTTTATAAACCATACTTTTTCTCATGTAAAAAATCACATTTCAAAAAAAAATTTATTAGTAATTTTGTTTTTCTTCAAACGTCAAATAATGATGACATTACTTATCTAACCTGATCCTGTCAAAGTTTGATGTCTCCGCCGGCAGCAGTTTTTTTCCCATTTCTTTACGGCGGAGGGAAAAATGTTGTCATGGCAACAATATGAAACATGTCACAAAGCAACAATACAAATGTCATTAACAACAATTAAACATCATTTTTATTTATAGTAATATTAAAAGTACAATTAGTTAATGAGGCATTTTCAAAATTGAAACCGTGCAAAAATGTTCCCGACTCTTGATACGCATTGGTAATTGTAGATGATACTGATGGTCGAGCACAACTTTCAGCAATCATTCCCGATGTTGGCGAATCATGAGGGTTTATCCCACCGACGACTTAATTATTTTAATTTCTAACATCTAGACGACTTTGATAGTTGTCACAGTTAATTTCGAGTAAAAATAGCGTATGAATTGTACTATTTATGGTTGAAAATTGCTACGTTTGAAGAAAAAATAGTATACTTTATTCGGCAAGGAAGCGACTTTTCTTGACTTGCCCTCTATTACGCGCCTCACTTCGTTCGGCGCGTAATATCGGGCGCGTCAAGAAAAGTCATGCTTCTCCGCCTCATAAAGTAATATACTATTATCATGGAATCAGATCCTAGTTATAAATTCCAATTGGCTTAATGAGAAAGAACTATTCGCTGATGCCGAATAAGGTTTATAACAAACAACTGAGTGTATTTTTTCAAAAAAAAAAATAAACAAATCCGCTGTTTTTAAGTGTATTTTCTTGTGGCGTATAAATTACACCATGCGCGGGTAGTTAAAGGTTAAATTCAGAGGTAAAACCTCTAAATTACAATATTGATTTATTTAACATTGTAAAGTAGTCGACATTAAGTCGATGTATTAAGATTTATGGAATGTCATGTGGATGTACTTCATCCTTTCTATAAATTGCACATAGTGCTCAAGTGAGAGGTTAACGACCAATTGACTGATAGACTGATGGGTGCCAAAGATGTATGACGAGATGTCACAGGAAGGTTGTTTTTCATGAATTGACATGAAGTCCTTGTCATCCGAAAATTTAATAATGAAAGTACTATTGTTATTTAATTGATATATTTAATGTGTGAAAATAGTGTTAATATTTATTATGAATCCAAATATGCAAATACAAGTTAATGAACTGTTATATATTAATTGGTTCAAACTGTAATTTGAAAGCAAAATTTTGCAGCCCCGCTGTGACGTCACAAATTGTTTTTCGGAAAATTAACAGAATGGAATATTAACTAAAATATGGGTTAAAGTAAAATTATAATAATTTTAATGTATGAAATATTGTTTAAAGTATGTGGAAATCAATAGAAAAAAGATTATTGAGAAGGCATGGTTGGTTGCATATGTTTGAGGAAACTAAATAAAGTGAATGAATCGGTATACTAATGATAGTTAGTGCGGCAAATTTGTGCAAATATTATAAGAATTGTGCATTTAATTATAGAAGCATATAATTTGGATCACATATACTACACATACAAAGGTTCAAATTTAGATAGGAGACAATCTCAGATTTTGCCTTTTACAAAAATGGCGGGGATTCAAAATGGCGACTATACATATGTGATTAATAGCACGATAACTTTTGAACGATACTTCAGATTTCAACCAAATTTGGTACATAGGTTCTTTGTTTAATGTATAAGATCAATGTCTTGAACCGAAAGAATCGGTTTACCAGAAGTTGTGTTTTTCCTGGTTTTTATGTAAAAATATGATTTTTTTTCAATTATTTCACCCTGTATGTATTAATTTTTCAAATAGTTAATAAGGCCATTAAAAAGAGCGTAACAATATTTTTTACGAAATATTTTTATCTTTTTAGTTATGTTAATTACCATTTATTAAGTGCAAAACGTATCTTCACATGTATCCATAAGCGGCAGATTCGTGCAAATATTATAAGAATTATTGTGCATTTAATGATAGAAACATATAATTTGGACCACATATACTACACATATATAGGTTCAAATTTAGATACGAGGCCATCTCAGTTTTTATTCCTTTTACAAAAATGGCGGGCATTCAAAATGGCGACTATACATATGTGACTAATGGCACGATAAATTTTGAACAAGATGTCTAGGGAATGCTTAAGAAATAAAAAAGTACTATAAAATATCATTTCACTACAATACAAAAATACAGGGTGTTCTATTTAAGAAAACTCAGAAAATACTCATTCAGAATTTCGACCAACCCTTTATACTAAAATTAAAAATATAGCTATACTAATGATTCTTACAATAATAGAGTATATTAAAAATCATTTGAACGTAAGTAGAGCTTTAGATGTCAAACTACTACAATTCTACAGGGTGTGAATATTGCTACGAAATTAATAAAAAAACGTAATTATCTTTTAAAATACCCTGTATAATATTACAAAACCTCATATTTTAAGAAAGAAGACATCGAAGGGAATTCAAAAATTTAAAAATATACAGGGTGTCCCCTTTAAACAAAACGAAGTTATATATAAGTTATATTCCGGTATAACCGGAAGTTGCAGAGAGATGAAAATATTTTCATTTAATAGATCATCCTTCAAAACCCCTTTATTCCAATTTTCATGATTCTGTTGCCTTTAGTTCTCGAGATATTTCTAATAGGCCCTTTAATTGCCTCACCCTGTATATTACTTACTTACTTACTTAGTCCTAAGCCTTTCTACCTTTAGGTGTACGGCTGGTGGAGTTGAGTTTGGCATTGTAGTCTCCATGCTTTCCGATCTTGCGTTAGGTTTCTTGCACTTTCCAATGTCAATCCCTTCTTCTCGACTTCTTTCCTGATTTCATCTACCCACATAACTTTTGGTCTCCCTCTTTTGTTTTTCCCGTGCACTCTCGTTTCGAACACTCGTTTTGTTAGCCTCTCGTTCGACATTATACACACGTGCCCGAACCATCTAAGTTGTCCTTCTACTATTTTTTCATTGATTGGTTCTAGTTTTAGGTTTTGTCTAATTGTTTCGTTTCGTATTTTGTCTGTCCTCTTTCTGTTTGCTATTTTCCTCAGGAACCTTTCTGTTTGCTATTTCCATAGCATTGACTCTGGATTTTTGTCTCCCCGTCAATGTCCATGTCTCGCTGCTATACATGATTGTTGGTCTAACTACTGATTTAACGACTGCCGTTTTTTCTTTTTCCGGTATCTTTTTTTCCCAAAAAATGTTGTTTTTATAGTGTTAAATAAGCTTCCTGTTCGTCCCATTCTCTCGTTTATTTCCATGTCTTGTTTACCATTTGATTCGATTATTACTCCTAGGTATTTAAAATATTCCACCTGCTCTAGTTTTTTCCCGTCTAATTCTATTGCTTGTGTCTTCCTCGTATTTGAAATTATCATTGTTTTTGTTTTCTCTGTATTAATTTTCATATTTATGTTGAATAGTTCTTCTTCTAGGATTTCAAGATTGTTCTGTAAGTCTTCTCTGTTTTCTGCTATCAATACCATGTCGTCTGCAAATAGTAGCTCCGATAGTTGAGTCCGTTTCATTTGCCAGTATCCTAATGTTAGTTTTCTCATTCTTCTCTTGGCTTTCTTTATCGCTTCATCCAGTACCACTGAGAATAGCAGTGGACTCAGCACGCATCCCTGTTTGACGCCTTGACTTGTAGAAATTTCTCTGGATTCCTCGTTATTGGTTCTTACTGTATTTGTATTATTTTTGTACATATCCTTTATTACTTCTATTATGTGTCTGTCGACTCCCCTTTCTGATAGTGTCTTCCAAACGTCCTTTCTTCGGATTCTGTCAAACGCCTTTTCCAGGTCAATGAAGCACATATGTATCTCTCTATTCTTCTTGATTGACTTCTCACTTACTTGTCTTACTTGAATATTAGGTCTTCCGTGATTCTGTCCTTCCTGAATCCACACTGTGTGTCTTCCATAGTTGTTTGTATTTGGGTTTTTATTCTTGTCTCTATTATTCTTGCGAATACCTTCCCAGGGATACTTGATATGGTAATACCTCGGTAATTATTACAGTTTCTCTTGTCTGCCTTTTTATGTATTGGTAATATAATGCCTTTCTTCCAGTCCTTTGGTAATTCTGCTCTATTTATGATATCATTCATTAGTCCTTTCATGCTATCCATTCCCTCTGTCCCCATGAATTTTATCATTTCCGGGGTGATATGATCCTTGCCTGGTGCTTTGCCCAGTTTTACTCTTTCTATTGCTTTCTATAATTCCTCTCTTGTTATGGATTCCACTTGTTGTTCTTCATTCCTTTCTTGTATCTCCCCTATGTTGTCCTTGTCTACATGTGTTAGCTCTTTGAAATGTTCTCTCCATCTTTCCATTATTTGTTTTTCTTCTGTTAGCACATTTCCATTCTTGTCTTTTTTATTCGGCATAATGTGCTCTTTCTTTTGTCTGAGTTGTTTAAATGCACCGTAGAAGAGTGTTTGGTTTCCCTATAATTTTTTGTCATTTTTTGTCCAAATCTCTCCCATGACCTTTCCTTTCCTGCTTTCACCGCTATTTTAACCTCTTTCCTTTTTTCTTTATATGCTTCGTAATCTTCTGGGTGTTTTGTGCTTAGGTATCTCTTCCATTTGTCTTTTTTGTTTTTTATTTTCTCTCGTATTTCTTCCGTCCACCATTCTGTTCTCCTCATGTTAGTATTTGCTATTTTTGCTTTCCCGCAAGTTTCCTCAGCTGCTTTGATTATGCTGGTTTTTAGATTTTCCCATTTTTTTTCTATATTTGTATTTTTTGCCCTACCTTTCAAAGTATTATCTAATTTTTCTTGGAATTTCTTCTTATATATTTCCTCTTTTAATTTGTAACTTTTTATTTTTTTATTTACTACCTTTCTTCTCTTTTCTTCTTTTTCCTCTGTTGTTCTCATTCTCATTACTACTAGGTGGTGGTCACTGCCAATCTCCGAGCCTCTTTTCACTTTCGTATCCTGTACTCTTTTCCATTTGTTGCTGCTTACCAAAAAGTAATATATGATTGATTTTTCGTTTCTGCTGCCTTGTACTCTCGTGTATTTGTGTACTTCTTTATGTTTAAATTTTGTATTTCTTATAACTAGTTTGTTCTCCATACATATTTCTACTATTCTTTCACCATTTCTGTTTAGCATTTCTTCTCCTCCTTTTCCCATATTTCCCACTCCTCTATTCCGCTGTTGCTGTTTCCGACTCTACCGGTTAGATCTCCCATTACAATTATGTTTTCTTCCCCATTATCAATTTGCATTTGGAGCTCCTCGAAAAATTTATCTTTCTCTTCCTTTCTTGCATCTTCATTTACTCCGTAGGCTGTTATTATTGTCCATATTTCTTCGTCCATCAGTTTCATTTTCACCGATAATATTCTCTGGTTAACATATGTTTCTTCTATAACGTGTTGTAGTCTATTCGGTGCAATTATTATCCCGACTCCTTCTTTTGCTCTCTCTTTTGTATCCGCTCCTACCCAAAGTAACCAATATCCTTTGTGTATTTTCTTAAGACTTTTTCCTTTCATCTTCGTTTCTGTTATTCCTAGTATTTCTATTTTTAGTCTTATGATATCTTCTACCAGTTCTTCCTCTTTTCCATTGATGCTTCTCACATTCCATGTTCCCATTTTTATCTCTCCTTTTTTCTGAAATCTAGCTTTCCCCTTCTTCCTATTTTCATCCTTGTTTACCTTTGCATCACCTTTTTCCCTATCGCTATTCCCATTCATTGCCTTGGTCGTCATTGTTGTGGGTCCGGTCTCATTATTTCCTTTTAGTTTTTTGGAGTCCCTTCCCCGATATTTCTGTGAGTTTGTATAAGTTTTTCTTTATTATGGTCCCATTTCCACTCCTTTCCATTAACCTCCAGTTTTATATATCCTATCTTCGTTTTTGACCTTTGACTTTTTCTTCTTTTGCCATTTTCCTAATTTTTGCTTGTAGTTCCCTTTGCTTTCTTGTTAAATCTGATTCTATATACACCTTTTGTCCCTGTAGATTTTTCAGTTTTCCTTTGTTTTTAAGTACGCTCAGCTTATCCGTTAGGTTTTCCATTTCTGCTACAAAGATTTGGTCGCCGATCTTCACCGCTCCTCTCAGTTTGACCTCTAATTTCAGATTTCTTCCTATGAAGTGTTCTACTGACTCCTTTACAGGCTTTCCGTCGGTAGCATCTAGTGTTAGGCCTTTTAATACTATATTATTTCTCCGTATATCTTTTTATAATTGTTCTATTCTATTGTTTGCCATTTTTAAACCTTCTTCCAATTTTTCGTTTTTTTCTTTCAGCTCCTTAATATATTCCATCGTTTCTTTTTGGTCTTTCCGTATGGTTCTTATTTCTGCCATCATTTCATCATTTTTCCACATAAATTCCCGCATCATTTTTATCATTTCTTCATTTGTGTCGTTGCTTTTATTCGGTGTTCGTCTCGTCAGGTTACTGTTTTCAAAATATAATTTATCTTCTTTATATTTTTTCTTCTTAGATTCTTCGTCGCTACTATCAGATAGTTCTTCATTCTTTCTATAGGTTTCCTTTCGGATTGTTCCTGTTCCACCACTGGCCATTTTAAATTAAATGTTAAATGTTATCCTCAGCACTAATATAAATATTATTGTTATACACTTAGAAGTTTATTTTTATTTCGCACAAGAACGCTTTTTAAGTTTAACGATTATTGATAACGATAAAGATAGGTCTTTTAAAAAAAGGTATATATTAATTTTTCAAAAAGGTGATACCGGCGTTGAAAAAAGCGTAAAACATATTTTTTAGCTAAAAATATTTTGAACTCTTTATTTATATTAATTACCATTTAATACATGCATAACGTATCTTCACATGTAGGTACATGTGCGGCAGATCCGTGCAAATAATAATATAAGAAATGTTGTGCATTTAATGGTAGAAGCATATAATTTTGACCACACATACTACACATACAAAGATTCAAATTTAGATATGAGCCCATCTACGATTTAGACTTTTACAAAAATGACGGGCATTCAAAATGAATCTGCCGCCCATAGGTACATGTGAACATACGTTATGCATTTATTAAATGGTAATCAAGACAACTGAAAAGTTCAAATATGTCCTAAAAAATATACTTTCACTCTTTTCAACGGCGTTATTACCTTTTTGAAAAATTTATATATACAGGGTGAAAGAATTGAAAAAAAACAACATATTATTACATAAAAAAACAGTTAAAACACAAATTCTGGTAAACCGATTCTTCCGGTTCAAGACCTCGATATTATTCATCAAAAAAAGAACCTATTTGCCAAATTTGGTTGAAATCTAACGTTTCATTCAAAAGTTATCGTCCTATTAGTCACAATAGTATAGTCGCCATTTTGAATGCTCGCCATTTTTCTAAAAGGAACAAAAACTGAGATGGCCTCGTATCTAAATTTCAACCTTTATATGTGTAGTATATTATGTGGTCCAAATTATATGCTTCTACCATTAAATGCACAATAATTCTTATAATATTTGCAAGAATCTGCCGCATATAGGTACATGTGAAGATACGTTTTGAATTTATTAAATGGTAATTAACATAACTAAAAAGTTAAACATATTTCCTAAAAAATATTTTTACGATCTTTTCAATGACGGTTTAACTTTTTGAAAAATTAATACATACAGGGTGAAAGAATTGAAAAAAAAAATATGTGTGTGTACTTTGTACGCACGTAAGAAGTTATACTTCTATTATAATATAATTTCAACGAAATAAATATACCTACTTAACAGTTACAATACAAAAAATTAACAATAATTACCAAAAATGAACCAAAATTTAACAATGCCAAATATTAAAAAAAAAAGAAAAAAATATGAATCGTCCGGGATTTGTACCCGCAATCTCGCGATTTTTTTAACTCTAGTCCAATGCTCTACCAACAAGGCCATCAAGCCGCATGCTACTTACCTTTCAGATATACATAATTATACATCACGGTGACAAGTGAAATATAAAAATAGATGTTTTATTATTTTACGCCCAAGGAAGACAAATCCAAAGACACAAAATTATATTAAAAAACCTTTTAAACCACCTTTTTCAAATTGCGCAAGTTGTATTATTAATATTAATGTTAATAAATGAAATATAAATATTTTGACGTTTCACAATTTGACAATTCACTTTTAACTGCAGTGCCTTAAAAATTTTAAAGCACTAGTGCCTTAAAGTAGCATTTTTAACGCTCCTATGGAGTCCTAAAAATTGCATTTTTAACACGTTTGTAGAAAAATATATTTAAAAACACTAATATATTTTTTCCACCACACCTTTTCTGGACTGATACATACATAAATTAAAACATTTTGAAGTATAACTTTAAAAATATAATATGAAAACTATTTAAAAAGGCATTATAACTATTAACTAACCTTTGTTGTTTCTCTTCCCACAAATTTTAAAACGCAACAACCATACATAACCAAACCGTCAACCGTCCAAACGACAGCTGCGCTACAGCTGTCATATTGGATAATTTTTGACATGTCATTTGAACATCCAATCAGAACAAAGATATAATGCGCATGCGCCCGAATCGTAGGTTTTAACATATAAAAATTCACCCTCATATCGCGCGTAAAAAAGTATAACTTCAAAAAACAGCATATTTTTACATAAAAACCAGGAAAACATAACTTTTGGTAAACCGATTCTTCCGGTTCAAGCCCTCGATCTTAGACATCAAAAAAAGAACCTATATACTAAATTTGGTTGAAATCTGAAGTCGTGTGCAAAAGTTATCGTGCTATTAGTCACAATGTATAGTCGCCATTTTGAATCCCCGCCATTTTTGTAAAAGGCAAAATCTGAGATGGCCTCAAATCTAAATTTGAACCTTTATATGTGCAGTATATGTGGTCTAAAATATATAGTTCTATCATTAAATGCACAATTGTTTCACATATCGGCTGCACTAAGTAGGGATATTAAGTTGCAAAAAACTAATAAAATATGTAAAAATTGTAAAAGAAATTTGAATGAAATAAAAACTGATAGTAACTGAGGAAAGTGAAAATTGATAGAAAATGCAGAGTTCTAAACCAGAAGAAGCTGACTGCAAAGACCTGAAACTCTAAAGCAATTTTGACTTAATATTGAGCTATTGAAATTTGGAAGTTGAATATTATTGTGATTAATTTTAAAAATGCTGGAAACTAAATTAATTATTATTGACAGATAATTTAGTTTTAAGGGTAACAGTAAAAAAAAGGAGTGAGTAGGTAACTATGTGTAAGATAATCAACAAGAATGATAATGATAGTTACTTAGTTACCTACTTACTCTTTTTTATTTTTTTTTCATTGCTACTCTTAAAACTAAATTCTCTGTCATCAATAATTAATTTCATTTCCAGCATTTTCAAAATAATTACAATAATATTCAAATTTCAACTTTTAATAGCTCAACATTTAGTCAAAAATATCTTACAGTTTAAAATCTTTGCACTCAGCTTCCTGTGGTTTAGAAATCTGCATTTTCTATCGATTTCCACTTCCACTATTTCCACACAAGAAGTGTTTACTACATTCTACGTTAATTCACAATATACAGTTCGTATATTTTCAGGAGGTGAACGGAGGAAATAAATTTACCTGTGTTTTAACTGTAAAGTTTAGATCTTAGGGTCCTTTTGGTAGCCTGCCTTATTTGATAATGTAATTGTACTCTTTACCCCCTCCCCTGTCAAGCAGCGTCTCATTAGTCACCCCCTTAGTTAGCTGTAAACGGGTATTCCGTAAGGAGCCACTCAGAGGTCGTAAAATCACCAGAATGGATCTTATATTTTGGTGAAGGCGCCCATATTAATTCTTATTGGCGCATCCACCAAATCGCAGTTTTTGGTCTCCTAACGGTATGCATAAATTTACAAAAAATGCTCCTATACTACGGCACCAGAATGCTGAAATAGGTTCGCCTTTGAAATACACTATTACGCTACAAACCCTCATTGATTTAGGCACCTATTAAATTATAAGACATCTATTAAATTATGGTGCCTAAGTTTTTATTGCAATTAATATTATTTATTGTAAGTATTGTATATTTCAATTTATTGTATTCAAATAGAAATGTCGAAACTGCAATAAACCTAGCATTCTTAAGAATGTGTTGTTTGACCGTAACCCGAGAAACAAATAAAACAAACATTTAAAAAAAAACGCCAATGAATAAAAAACAAATAAATATTTTTTATTTTTATTTATTTATAAATACAGATATAATTACTCATATTATACAGTGCGTCCATAAAATAACGCATAAATTCATTATTAACTAAATAAACAACATTATTATAAATTACCGTAACAGGTCGATTTTTGATTTTAATTTATGATTTTTTAAAATATATATCATACTAATGATGTCATCCGTCTGGACGTGATAACGTAATCGATGATTTTTTTAATAAGAATAGGGATCGTGTGATAGCTCATTTAAAAGGCAGTTCAATTCTGTATTCAGTAATATAAACTTTAACATAATTATTGATACAGGGTATCCAAAAATAATTTTTTAATTAAATTGATTGACACAAAAAGAAGACTTGGGTAGTTTATTTAAATCAAAATACATTTTACTGCTGTCAGAAAACAGAAATAAAATGTTTATGTGTTATTTTTACAATATTTTTTGCTTAAATTCAATGTTTAAGCTGCCACCCAGCTGCCTCTTTACAGTTTGAACATTTAATTTAAGCGAAAGGCAATATTTATTTGCCTAATAAGAATTTTATTTCTGTTTTATGACAGCAGTAAAATGTATTTTGAACTAAATAAATTACGCACATTCGTCTTTTTGTGTCAATTAATTTAATTTAAAAAAAATTGAACACCCTGTATAAATAATTATGTTAATGTTTATATTATTGAATAGAGAATTGAATTGCCTTTCAAATAAAAGTATACGCTCTGAGCTTCGCTGGTGTCGCTCGTGGCGGATTACTAGTTCAACTTTCACCGGTAATTTTTAAAATTTATTAGTTAATTGTTATCGCATAATATTTACAACGCTAAAAAGTAATTAAATTATAATAGATTTTTTTGAGATATTGCTAATCATTTTGACGTTCTATTGATGAAATGTTAATTTCTTACTTCGGATACTTTCACAATTATCGTGTAGATGGCGCTAAGATTAATAGATTAATTTATAATTACATATTACGGAACATTAAAAAAACGTAAATTTAGTATTTAAGACGTAAGTATATTTAAGGTAAAAATATATACCACAGCTTTGACCAACTAATATTTTTTATAATTAATGTTTTTAATTTTTATTTTAAATTAATCAGTTTGACATTTTTGTCAAATTTCCGGTAAACGTTTACAGACTTGCCACTACTGCCGCTCGCGAATTTATAAATATCCCCTCTACGTACGAGCTCACAGCGTATGGCAACAAATTGTACCTATGTATCTATAGAAATAATATTGTAGTACTTATTGTTGTGAAACAAGAAATTGATAACTATGAATCTGCAATCAATCACAAACCAGTCTGGCTAATTGGCCCTGCCTAAGACATTTTTCAGAAAAGAAAAGACATTTCTATTCCTGTTTTTCAAGAAATAAATTGAAATATAAATATACAATATTTACAATAATATTAATTGCAGTAAAAACTTAAGCACCATAATTTAATAGATGTCTTAGGCAGGCCCCATATCAAAGAAACATGAAACGTAAATTACGTTTCATGGAAATAAACCACTGCTAAACAAATATATGTCCGGCCATTTATGAAACTCTCCGAAAATAAAAATGTGTCATGAGCATGAATCACACTCGTTTCATTGGTAGGCGGACTTTGAGATTTGTTTAGCAGTGTTTTCTTTTCATGAAACATGTTTTTCGTTTCATGTTTCATGTTTTTCGTTTCATGTTTCTTTGGTGTGTGGCTTGGCTTATAATTTAGTAGGTGCCGAAATCAATGAGGGTTTGAAGCATAAATAGTGTAGGTATTTCAAATGCTAACCGATTTCAGCACTCTGGTGCCGTAGTATAGGCAAATATATGTAAATATGCTAACGGTATAGCCTCCTCTGTACTAGAGTGATTAAAGAAAAGAGAAATATAGAACCAGTGACAAAACATGGCCCGGTCATAGAAGAGATTAGTCCTACAGATAAACCGAAAATAACTTAATTTTTCAAGCTTATGATAGAGAAAAAGTTGAAATGTTCGCAAAACGAAATCAATTGTCAATTTTAAGTGGAATTTTAAAAATAGTTTAAAATCCAGTTTTGGGACGCTTCCTGCGACATCTCTTATACAAAAGCGAAAAGTCTGAGATAAAAAATTTACTAATAAAATAAAAATAAACATACCAAATAATTATTTAAATCTGAAAACTTTCCTTGTTGGAACTTCTTTCTGGTACATCCTTAATCTCTGCCTTTTATATATTACAACAACAAGAGACGACGAATATACAAAATTATTCCATTGTTTTCTTAAGGTTCAGCTTCTTTCCTGACATTTTTAAGATAAGATTTTTTTTTAGAAAAAATGAGTGAAAAACTTACGTCCTCTTATAAAACTTTCATAGTAGAGCAATTGCTAAACAACACAATAAAATACATGGATACTGGGCAAAAGCTACAGATATCGGGTATAACAACCCCTTAAAATAAATAAAATCAAAAATTTTGAGCCCACGTGAACAGCTGAGAAAGACTGTCATTTATTAAAATGATAAAGAAGGAAGTACAATCTTATGCGAACTCTATATTCGTATATAAAAATTAAAATTAATTAAAAATTGAAAATGACTAAAAAGCCATGTGTAGGTTAAATGAATTTTAAGTTAAGATACTAACTTTTAAAGTTAAATGTTTTAGTCCATTCTTTCACGGTTTTTGCTTTAAATTTTAAAGAACCGCTTGGATTGACATGAAATTTGGCATACGCATAGCTTACATGTCAAAGAAAAAAAGTGATATTATGCCGATGTGTGCTTTTGCCCTGGGGGTGACTTTCACCCCCTCTTGGGGGTGACAAAATATAAGTCTAAAATAAGTCCGGAAATGGATAAACTGACTAATTTTAAGTAACTTTTGTTCTATAGAGCTTTTTCGCCAAGTCAACACTTTTCGAGTTATTTGCGAGTGAATATTTTCATTTTTCAACAAAATGACTACATTTTTAGACGGTTTTTCGCAAATAACTCAAAAAGTAAGTATTTTGTCGAAAAAAACTTTCTTAGCAAAAATATAGCCTGTAAAAAAGTCAAAAAAAATGGTGTACGCGTTAGGTCTCTAGACCTCGTAAAACCAGAGTTATAGCCAATGAAAAATAGATTAATATTCACCAAATTTCAAATAGAATACTTCGAAGTGAAATATCCAAAAAATTAAGCACTTTTTGGGGAAAACCCATTATAACTTTTTTAAAGTGTTTAATAAAATCTTTATTTCCATTTTTATAAAAAGTTTCTAGCGTTCAATTTAAGCAAGTTACGCTCAAAATAAAGTTGGTCGCTTTTGTTTTGGCAAAAAAATCGGGAAGGCCACCCTCTAATTAGCAATTTCAATGAAATTATTCGTTACCGCTCCACAAATTACTTTACTTATGTTGTGTTTATATGATCTATAAGTTTCATCGATTCAAAGTGCTTATTTTGGCAAAAATTTGGTTTTAAAATATAATTTTTAAAAATTTTAATTTTGAAAAATATATTTTTTTCAAAATAACTTAAAAACTGTTGAGATACCAAAAATCTCGAAAAACAAAAAAAGTCAGCATTGCTTTTCTGAATATCATGTATTTTTTTGTTTTTCTGTTAGACAAAAATTGATTGAAATTTGCTGTTTCTAAATTTGCATACATTCGTGATGAGTGACTCGTTCAACCAGTTTAACTACAGCCCTTTCAAAAATAAGGACTTTGAACCGATGAAACTTACAGATCATATAAACAATACATACAGGGGTCAAGAAACTTGTGAAGTCGTAACGATTAAGTTCATTTGAGATACTAATTAGGGGGTGATTTTCCCGATTTTTTTAACAAAAAAAGGAACTAACTTTATTTTGAGCGTAACTTGTTTACTTTTGATGCTAGAAATTTCTTTTATAAAAAAATGAAGCTTTTTTAAACCCTTTAGATAAGTTGTAATGAGTTTTCCCCGAAATGTGCTTCATTTTTGGTTATTTCACGTTAAAGTATTCCATTTGGAATTTGACGAATATGAACCTATTTTTAATTAGCTATACCTCTGCTTCTACTAGGTATAGAAACGTGATATATACACCATTTTTTTTTAATTTATTACAGGCTATATTTTTTCTATGAATGTTTTTTCGACAAAATACGTACTATTTGAGTTATTTGCAAAAAATAGGATCAAATTTACAATTTAATTAAATCTGGGTGTTAACACAATTTTGAGGGTTTCTTTTAATTTCTCTACTTATTTCTAGACCTTCTAGTAGATTCATTTTGGTATAGTTATTATTAGGTATGCTATGAAGGATCCTACTGTCCCTTTGTGGACTAAAGCTATGTTTCGATGCATGTAAATGATGACCAAAGCTAGATTTATTGACCTTTGACAGATGTTTTGATACGAGTATCCAAGGGTCGCATCGTTCTACCCACGTAGTTCACAGGGCAATCACCACATGACACTTTATAAATGCCACTCTTTGAATCTTTTTTAATTTTGTCTTTAGTATGAGAAAAAATAGACTTGATGTCATCTTTACATTTAAATGAAAGTTTTAAGTTAGGAATGTTATTTAAGATTTTTGCTATATTGTCTGAAGGATAACCTATGTATGATATAGATCTATACATAACTGCTAAATTGGAATTGTCCGGGGTCGCAATACAAGCTAGAGATCTGTTCCTTTTATTCCTTAAATTGTTGAGAATGTTATCAACCAAAGTAGGGGAGTAACCGTTACTATGTGCAAGTTGTATAATAATATCTAATTTAGAAGTAAAATTTGTGTCTGATAATTCTAAGTCTTTTCCAATTCCTATAATTATAGTTTATTGCTCATTTTCTTACAGTAATTAGATCTTGTTTTTTGAAAATAAATAATTATTGGTCGCTTAATGAACAAAGACAGTCGCTTAATAAACAAAAATCTCAATTAGAAATTAAACAAAGAGTTGCTACGAGGATAAAGTTCAAAAATATAACAATTTTCATTTTTTTGTTGGCTTCTTCTTCTTACGGTGCCTATCTGTCTCGGATGTTGGCGATCATCATGGCTATCCCAACACTGCTTGCTGCTATTAAGAATAGTCCGGTTGTGGAAATATTAAACCACTTTCTCAGGTTCTGAAACCAAGGTATTCTCTATTTTCCTTCTCCTTGATAATTTCTTTACAAATGACTTGCCCCGAAGAATGAGTTCCATCAAGCTATTTCTCTGTTCAGTTATTCTAACATGTCCAAGATATTCTAGTTTGTGCTCTTGGATTGTGTTAATAATCTCGCGTTCCTGTCCATTCTACGTAGTACCTCAACATTAGTCACACGATCCACCCACCAAATTCTTAAAATCGTCTGTAATACCACATTTTGAATATAGAGGCCTCTTATCCGTATAGATAAAATCTTAACCTAGCAAATACATAGCATTTGATGACAGACTTTGATACCAAGTGAAAGGTAAACTTAGACTTGGTATCTCAAAAAAGACTTCCTAATTACAAACACATCTCGCTTTTCTTATGCGTTGCTTTATTTCAGTAAAGTAGTCCCATTGGCTATTTCTGTTGGTAACTATAGTCCATCTAGAAAGTATCCGGAAAAAAGAAAGCAGAATTATAATTTTACGGTATTTATTTCTATCACTTGAGACATAAAATTTCAACAAACCATTCATCTCATTTACTTATACAACCTCCATTAAAATCTAAACATTTAACTTAACGTCCAGGTACACCCGAAACTAGATCAAGTCCATAATTTTCGGTAATGGTGTTCCAGGCCTGTAAGACTGACCGAATCAAACCTTCTTTATCTCGTGGCGCTGCTCGTTCCACTTCAATCTTTATTAGTCCCCATATGTTTTCAATGGGGCTAAGATCTGGAGATACTGCTGACCACGGAATTGTTGCCAATTCGTGTTCTTGCATCCAAGCTTGAGTATAAGCAGGAGTATGGCATCTTGCATTATCTAGCTGAAAACGCCACCCCTCTGGATATAAAATAGGAGCCGTTTCAAGAAGAAAACCATTTAGGATTTCACAATATTTCGCACTATCAACAGTACTACAGAGAGGTGTAGCACCACGCTGAGATATTGCTCCCCAAACCATTATTTTAGTGGGAAATTTGGAAATTTGAACGTTAACATTTTCTCTTGATGAGACTTTTAGAGGATTTGCACCAAGCTGGAAACAACTTTCATCAGATATAAAGACATTATTAAAATTATCTTCTCAAAAACGTTGACAAAAATCTATTCTTCGTTACCTTTGCAGAGGTGTCATTGTAGGGATCTTTTTTGGATTCCTTGATATGTAGCCTTGCTTTTTCAGTGACATGCGGACAGTTTCTGGGTACACTTTTATTTTTCGTTGATTTCCAAATGTGTTCGCTAATTTTCGAAACCCTAGGGGCGGATTTTGTCATCCTAAAGACACAAAAGCGTTTAAATTGTTTCCGCGAATCTTACGCGGTCTACCCAAAACTGGTCTGTCAATTTCACTAATTTTTTAACGTTTCGGACACCCTTTCTATACAAATATTCCACCACTTTTCGTTTTTCTACTTGCGACATTATTTCACAAATCTTAAGTCTGTTTACAAACAACAATACTTGACAGATGGTGTTGTCTTGCGATTTTGTCCATAAGGTACTATCGGCACAACCTAATTAATGCATTACTTTTGCCTTAAAATGTTACAAAAAAGAAATCTATTAAAATTAGGAAACATATAAAATTCCGGATACTTTCTAGACGAACTATTATAGGTATGTGTTGTGTGTCTGTTCCCTCTCTCAGTTGATTTGTAATTAACCAAAAGCAGCGTATTTAACATTTCGCGCTTACTGACTACAATGTACAATATTGTACATTGTTTTTTCGTATTGAGATTAAGTCCATGTTCTCCACTTATACCTGATATACGCAGCACTATTCTTTGCAAACCATCTAAGCTGTATGCAAAAGTACTGCTTCGTCGGCATATCTAATGTTGTCTAGACGCACTCCGTTGACTAATACGCTTTTGAGTAGTTCGCCTAGCGGTTCCTCGAAGATATATTCAGAGTGAATATTTAATAACACCAGAGACAGAGTGCATTCTTGTCTCACTCATTAGCTATGGAAACTGTCCCTATCAACTAGTCATCCACTTTAATGTTGGCAGTTTGATTGTAATATAAATAAATATACATTTATTATCAAATCTCTATCATCTAAACCCGCTTCTTTTAAGATGTATATGAGCTTATCATGTTTTACTCTATCAAATGCCTTTTCGTAGTGGATTAAACAAATATATACGTCACAGTAGACATCCCTGTATAAGTACTTGGACAGCAAATAGAGCCTCCCAGGTATCTAAGGCATGGCGCAATCCAAACTGCGTCCATAATACTTCTTGTTCTTCGCTTTTTTTATATAATGTATAATATTCTGCCGTTGTATCATTTTAAAGAGGTTTTTGGTCCAATTGTTGTGTAGTCTTCGCATGTTTTTGCATATAATTTTTTGGGTACAGTTAAGATGGTCGAGTTTTACCAGCTTTCGGGTATTTTTCCAGTTACATAATATGTAACTGGAAATATATCCAAAACTGACTGACATGTTATGTAACTGGAAATATACCCGAAAGCTGGTTAAACTCTAAATTAACTCTGGTTAAATCAGTGCTAGTGGAAAAGTGTGAAAAGTTCAATAGCCGTAGAATTGAATACCATTTAACAAAATACCTTAAAGACATTTTAGACTATTACAACACTAATAATAAAAAACTATTTTTGTTTCTAAAAGACTGTAATCTACCAAACAAAGTGTAATCAACTGTTACTGTCTCGCTAATAACCTTATTAGTTAAAAGCGGATTGTTGTAAATAAAAACATCTGGTTAAATTTAAAATATATTTTATTTTGTTAAAAAATTAAAAAGGATATTTGTTAGGAGGGTAAAGTTCAAAAATATAACAATTCTAAATTATTTTGTTGGATTAGTGTTATGCAATACAACTTATGTAAATCAAGAGCTTAAATTTAGATCCAACACTAACTATTGTTAACTTCCGGAGATGCAGTTGTATCATAAAGGCATTACAAATTAAAACGTGTGGCAGTTACTGAAATCCACGACTTTGCTAGGGCTCCCCATGTAAATATTAAAAGACCATTAAATCTAAATGGCGCTTAATTACGTTTGTACTATCACTCTTGACTATCACGGCAGGCTTTGAAATATACGAGCAAAACGCAGATAAACCCTTATGATTAATGAAGAACATCAAATATGTGCTGGCAAACGCTGCATTGTCTATTTTGGTATACGATGTGTATAGAGCCTCGGGATATAAGAAATTTATAATTGAAAATTCGTCGCTTTTTATATTTGGCGTTGAATTTGATACGGATGGAAATTTGTATGAACAAGGAGAATTGGTAACCATTACAATGTAAAATACAAAGTGATGGATTCGAACCTTACTTGATGGAAGTTCATTTTACTACTACTACACGTCAGTTTATAATGTTCTACGCCGTTTTCAGACTTCCAACCGCCACTTTGTCCGGTTGTTTCATAGTATTCTTCCTCTTCTTCCTCTTTATAAGCAATTCTGCTCTTATTCATTGGCAGATATATACCTCTATAGAAGGTTGTCGCTCCATCTTTTGCGCGGTCGGCCGATACTTCTTCTACGGATTGGTGATTTATCTCTTGCTATTTTGACCACAATTGTCTTCCCCATTCTTTTTATGTGCTTATTCCATTCTTTTTTTCTATTTCCATATTCAATATTTTATTTCCTAGTCATCGTCCTACTCATTGATTTAGAAACTACATCAAATCAGTTAAAACTTTTCCAGGTGCTGACATTGGGTCTGATCAGGATCCCATAGTAGCTGTAACCCAATTAAATTTAAAAAAGGTGATCAAAAAGAAGTCTCGCAAAAATATCGATACAGCCCAATTACAAGACTAGAAAGTTAAGGAATCAATTCAAAGACAACTGAATCGTAACATCGTGGCTTAAATAAAATCGTAACAACAGTAAAAGAAATATGTGTGAGAAACTTACAAGGCACGTCAAAGCTAAAAAAGCAGGCTTGGATGACAGAAGGCATATTGGATTTGATGGAACAACGGCGATTAGCGAAAAACAACGAAACATTTTATAGCAGCATACAAAAAGAAATTCGACGTAAAATACGAGAAGAAAAGAGTCAACATCTAGCCAAACAGTGCCAAGACATTGAAGAACTTGAAAACAAATATGACACGTTTAACATGTATAAAAAAGTGAAAGAAGCGGCTGGTATCTTCAATAAGAAACAAACTGCATTGCTACAAGGTGAACATGTAATATTTGAAGTAGAAAACAAACTTAAAGAATAGGAAAATTACGTTACAAACCTATTCGAAGATGATAGGAGTAGTTCACCACCCGATATTACTAACTGCGACGGACCCCTAATAACAGACTCTGAGGTAATAAAAGCCATAAAATCATCAAAAGATGGCAAAGCGACTGGTCCTGATCAAATTCCAACTGAAATATACAAGCTTATAAATGATAGCAATGTTTTAGAGGCTATAACTTCGTTTTTCGATACCATTTATACCAGCGGACAACTTCCTATAGGCTGGTCTAATTCACTGTTTATAGCTCTACCTAAGAAGACAACAGCAAAGCCTGTGCTGATTATAGGACCATCAGTTTGTTAAACCATTTATTGAAAATTTTTCTGAAGGTAATACATGGTCGTATCTATGATAAATGCGAGGAATACCTGGATGACACACAGTTTGGTTTCCGTAACGGGTTTGGAACGAGAGAGGCATTGTTTGGAATGAACGTACTTGCTCAAAGATGTCGAGATATATCTGTAGACATATACTGTTGTTTTATTGACTTCCAAAAGGCATTTTATCGTGTTAAGCACTCTATATTGATCGAAGCTCTAAAAGACATTGGCTTGGAGGGCAGAGATGTTCGAATAATTGCCAATTTATATTGGAATCAAACATCAGTTTTAGTAGATGGTGTGGAATCACAGGGTCTTAATATTAAAAGAGGAGTACGGCAGGGGTGCCTCTTGTCACCACTGCTTTTCAAAGTTTACTCCGAAAGAATTTTCAGAAAAGCTCTTTCTGAAAAACAAGAAGAAATACTTGTGAAAGGTGAAGTCATCAATAATTTGCGATATGCGGACGCTACAGTACTCCTAGCTACTAGTCAAGAAGATCTGCAAACACTACTTGATAGTGGCGTTGAGAGTTATACGGAGGCATGTCTGGATCTGAACATACGAAAAACCAAAATACTCGTAATAAGTAAACAGCAGCGTATAAAACCGTCTATATAATATTATGTAAATAATACCAAACTTGAGCAAGTTGATAAAATCGTTTTTCTTGGAGAGCAACTAAATTTTAACGCAGAAAGTCACAGCGAAATTAGATCTAGGATAGAACAGACTAGAGGCGCTTTTAGAAGGATGTCCAAGGTGTTATGTAACAGAGACCTAAAATTGGCATTGAGGATCCGCCTACTTCGCTGCTACGTGTTCTCGGTCTTACTTTATGGTGTCGAGTCCTGGACTGTGAATAAAATCGATTTAAATCGCCTTGAGGCTTTCGAAATGTGGTGCTGTAGAAGAATTTTAAAAGTTTCCTGGGTGGAGAACATTCGAAACTCCACAATACTAGAACGTCTCAGCAAGACTACTGAGATCATAAAAAGCATCAAGCAGAGAAAGCTGGAGTACTTCGGACATATAATGAGAGGTCCCAAATATGGGTTGCTATAAAATATTATGCAAGGAAAAAAAAGGCAAACGCGGTCCAGGACGAAGAAGAACCTCATGATTGAAGAACTTACGAGATTGGTATGGTGTTGATACAAGCATGCTATTTACGGTGGCAGTGAATAAAATTAGCTACGATGGTAACCAACGTTCTGAAAGGACATGGTACATGAAGAAGAAGAAGTCATCATCACTATCTACTTTGATTTATTTTCTTTGACAGGCATGCAAATTAGCCGAATTCATCCTTGAGTGTCAAGTTGTCGTTCACTGGCATATCCTGCTAGCCTAATAGTATTTAGTTTTCCTCTCTATATTCTTACTTCTGTTTGTAGTTTTTCTTACAGCTATCTCTTCATCTTTTCATTTTTCTCGCAAAAACTACAACAAAAGTAGTTTGGCCATTTAACGCATCCTGCCAGTCTATTTGCTTTTTGTACTTGATTTTTCACTTCTTTGTCCAGGTGTCCGTAACTTGACAATGTAATTCCAAGGTATTTTTCTTCCATTACTTGTTCAATACTGATACCATCAATTTCTATTTTACATCTGATTGGCTCTTTACTAATTAATATTGTTTTAGTTTTCTGAGATGAAATTGTCATGAATTATTTTGCTCTTATGTTAAATCTGTGGACAGACTATCTTCATCTTGGCAGACTTTGCAGATTATCTTCATCTTGGGCTATCAATATTGTCTCGTCTACATCGCAGAGTATTTTTACTTCTTTGTTTCTAATTCTATCTCGTCTTTCCTTGCTATCGTTTTTGATGATTTTTTCATTCATGATTAAAATGAAGAGCATAGGACTCAATGACTTTCCCTGTCTTATTCCGCTGCCTATATCTATAGGTTCAGTAAGTTTTCCATCTATTTTGACTTCCATTTTGTTGTTTAGGTGGATGTTTTCGATAGTTTTTATGATATCTAGGCGGACTTCACAATTAAACATAAGATGGAGTACATCTTTGAGTCGTACTTTGTCAAATGCTTTCTTCAAGTTAATCAGACATAGGAATGCTGGTCTATTATAATGTAGTGATTTCTCAGTAATTTGCTTTATGACTAATATTGCATTTGTACACGACCTTCCAGTACTAAAACCCTGTTGTTCATCTGCTAAACGTATCCTCTGATTCATTAGGTCTTGTAAAATATTAGTTGTAAGTTTTAGGGTAGTATTTAACAAGTTGATACCTCTGTAGTTTTCTGGCTGCTTTTTATCTCCTATTTTGAATAGTAGATACAGTTCGCTCGTTTTTTATTCTTCCCGTATTTTATTCTGCTATGTGATTTTGTTAATTCATGTTATTTGGTAATTCGTTTGGTATTCCATCCTTACCTGCAGCTTTTCAAGTGTTTTTCGAACTTCCTGTGTAACTATATTTGTGGTAATTTCTGGTATTTCCGGTTCTAGCATCATTTGTTCTTCCTATGAATAGAACTTTTTTAAATAGTTAATGCATGTATCCTTTCTGTGTTTTGGTTCTATTAGTTCCTTTACCTCCGTTGTTCGACCTCTTATAAAGCGCCATATTTCCTTTTGGAGACCATACAAATCATGTTCCATTTCTTTCGAAAAACGTTCCCAGTAATATTTGTTTTATCTTCTTACGACTGAATGTGTTTCGTTTCTTATTGTCTTATAATTATCGTATGTCTCTTGTGTCTGAGTTGACATGTATTTAGGTAAGCTTTTTCTTCTCTTTACATTTTTCCTTCACTTCTGTGCAAAATCATGGAGTTCCATAGTGTTCCATAGATATTTTTCATAAACCTCGTTATTAGTTTTGTCAATGTTTTTATTTTTTATGGATTTGTTTTCTAGTGTGTTTTTGTGATGAGTTTTATTTTCGTTATGCGTTTATGGTCCAGTATTTTGACGGATTTTATTAATTCTATATTGATGGCTTAGTGTGAAAACCTCTTATCTCATTTTTTTCGAAAATGACATTTTTGTGGTTTTAGTTTGAAAACCTTGTATCTCACGATTTACAACTGTTAGAAAAAATCCAAATACACTAGACTATTTTTTTTTTTTTTTATTTACAATTTGCTTCAACCACAAGGGTTATTAGCAATGAACTGTATTTACATCAAATTACAAAATTTAGGTATATTAAATTTGGTTAATGAGTCCTATAGTACGTAAAAAATTAAGAGTCTTACATGAATTATTTTCACTTAAACAATCTTTAATTGTAGTTGGTAACTGTTGATGTTGCCGTTCTATAACGTAGAGGGGACAGTCTATTATTATATGTTGCACTGTTAGTTCACTATCACACACATAACACATCGGAGGGGCTTCCTTCTTTAATAAAAAGTCGTGGGTGATCTTCGTATGACCAAGTCGCAATCTGGACATGAGCACTTGGTCTCTTCTCTTTGTAGGATGTTTCGACGGTGATATACTTTGTTTGATTGTTCTTAATGTAGAGTTTGATTCGTTCCAATTTGTTTGCCATTTTGTCATGATCTTGTTTTTAAAATATTGCTTTAGATCAGTATGAACGCAAGTAGTTATGATGTCTGTTAAGGGATTCTCACTCGCATTTTTTGCTAATGTGTCAGCTTTATCATTTCCACTTATCTCGCAATGTGATGGTACCCAGAGGAACTGAACTAATCTTTGATTTTGTTGGCATATCAAGAGTTCCGCCTTAATTAAGAGGAGGATAGGATGTTTGGGGTATACCCGCCTCAAGGCCGTTAATGCACTTAGGGAATCGCTAATGATTATTGAGAATTTGATGGCATGTGTGTTAACAAACTTTAATGACTGGAGGATAGCAAAGAGTTCAGCTGAGAATATGGAGGTTTGGGGAGGGAGCTGGTAGGAACTGTTATAGTTATCTGTTGTGAAAGCCGCTCCTACTCCATTTGCAGATCTGGATGCATCGGTATAAATATGGATGTGATCATTAAAACCATTTAATATCTCTAATAATCTCTGATTGAAGATTTTTGCTGGTGTGTCACCTTTCTTGAATGCAGATAGGTTTGTATTACAAGCAGGGAGAGCAATTGTCCATGGTAATATGTGTTGGCTGACTTTGAAAGTATTGTAAGTGTGTGGAATTATTGTGTCTAAGCTCTGTAACGTTGCTCTCACTCGATGATAAAACGGAGGATCCAATCTTTTCCCACAATTAAATGTCGATGGAAATCTATCTGTAAATGTGTTTTTATAAATAGGTACATGTGGGTTAGTTGATACTCTTAAGGCATACATGAGGCTAAGGTATTCTCTCCTGAGTTGAAGGGATGGTTCGCCTGATTCAACATACATACACTCAACTGAGCTTGTGTAGTGTGCTCCCAGTGCAATTCTAATTGCTGAATTATGAACTGTGTCTAGCACTTTCAATAGTGAACCTTTGGCTGAGTTGTAGGCAACAGCAGCATAATCTAGTTTTGAACGAATTAGGGTTTTGTATACAGTCATAAGAGTTTGGAAATCGGCACCCCATTGTTTATGAGAGATACTTTTCATTAAGTTGAGGCCGTTTTGAACTGACAGACGGAGAGAGTGGATGTGGTCTTGCCAAGATAGTCGGCTATCCAGTTTTACTCCCAAGAAGTTGATCGATTCTGAATACTTTATTGGTAAATTTTTTAGGAAGAGTTTCTGTGGATTTACTTGTTTCTTTGGAGTTTTACTGAAGATCATTGCTTTCGTTTTAGTGGGTGAAAATTCTAGGCCAGTAGTATTCGACCAATTCTCTAGTTTGTAAATGGCTTGCTGTATATGGGTCGTCATTGTTGATATATTTTTACCACGACAGAATATAACAAGATCATCAGCAAATAGACGGGCTTTGACTAATGGGCTAAGTGACTTAGCGATGTCATTGATGGCAATAAGGAAAAGTGCAACACTAAGAGTAGACCCTTGAGGAATACCGTTTAATTGGATTTTAGAGTCTGAAAGAAAGTTGTCTATTCGAACTTTGAAGTTTCGCCTATATAAAAAATTATTAATAAACTTGATAATATTTCCTTTAATCGACCAACTTGACAGGATTCTTATGATATCTGATCTCCAGATTGTATCATATGCACGCGTTATATCAAAAAATACAGCCAGACATTCTTGACCACATCCAAATGACTCATGAATTACAGATTCAATATCCACTATGTTGTCTAATGTAGATCTGGACTTTCTAAATCCACTTTGTATAGGGCTAAGTAGCTGTCGATCTTCTAGGTACCACATTAGTCGGTTGCTTGCCATTTTTTCAAGTACTTTGCACATATTAGATGTTAGGGAGATTGGTCGGTAAGACTCTGGGTCCGATTTATTCTTGCCCTGTTTAAGAACTGGTACAATAATGGAATCGTACCAATCAATGGGGAAAACATTATTTGTCCAAATGAAATTATAAAGATCCAAAAGATATTGTTTTCCTTCCGTTGGCATAGCTTTTAAAAATGTCGTAGGGATGTTGTCAGGCCCTGGGCTAGTGTCTTTAACTTTGTTTAAAGTTTCTAACAGTTCATCCATCGTAAATATGGCATTTAGAGGTAAATTATTGTGGTCATCAAGATTTATACATGCATTATTAAATTTATTTTTATGGGCTAGGAAACTTGTAGATAGATTTTCGTCACTGCTATGTTGTTGGTATACGTTTGCTAGTACGGAGGCTGTTTCTTGCTTAGTTGAATAAATATGGTTATGATGTTCTAGGTAATGAATGGTGTTAAATGATTTTTTCCCGTACATTCTGCTTATCATTTGCCAAACCTCAGAAGTCGGGGTAGATGAATTTAAAGATGATACATAATTTTTCCAGGCTTCTCTCTTACTCTTCTTTAAGGTGTATCTACAATACGCCCTTAATCTTTTGAATTCTAGCTGGTTATTTAAAGTTGGGTGCCTTCTTAATTTATAAAACGCCTTTTTTGACTCTTTAATTGCTGCTTCGCAGTGGGAATTCCACCACGGGACTGGAGCACGTTTTTTTTGGAAATTTTGAATAACCTATGGACTCGTGAGCTATTGACGTTAAAAACTGTACGAGATGGAGTACTTTGGAGTTAATATCAATGTCTGTATCAAAGGGCTGAACCAACTGAGAAATTTTTTGTGAAATTAAAGAGGAATATAGAGACCAATCTGCATTTTTCAGACACCATTTATTGGATGGAATTGATGAGGAGATATGGTTATTGTTCGTAATTAGGATAGGAAAATGATCGCTTCCATGCAAATGGGATGTCACATCCCACGACAGAGTTGGTTGTAAGACAGGGTCACAGAGGGATAAATCTATTGGGGATCCATTGCCGGTGGAAATATTGAACCTTGTGATTCTTCCATCGTTAAGGATATTCATATTAGAATCTGTAACAATTTGTTCGATTTTACGTCCCAAGGAATCTGTTTTTTTTTTACCTCCCCAAAGTATATTGTGGGCATTATAATCGCCTAATATAATACGCGGTTCTGGAATTTGATTGAAGAGTTCAGTTATTTCTTTTATGGACGGGTCTAAGTTCGGAGGAAAATAAATATTACATATATTGACTTTGTGGGGGCCTTTTATAGATACTGCTGTTGCCTCCAACTCAGTTCTTAAACGTATTACTTCGGTATTAAATGAGTTATGGACATATATTACTACTCCCCCACTAGCATGGCTAGCAGTTATTCTGTTCTTATAATACGGAGTATAGTTTCTTAAATTATGACAGTTATCTTCTTTGAAGTGGGTTTCTTGTAGGCATATTACAGATGGTTTAAACTTAGCTATAATTAATTTAAGTTCTTCTAAATGGGTGTAATACCCATTTAGGTTCCATTGCAGTATACAGTTGAATGTTGTATTAAATTTCAGCAGAGGCGTCGCTGTTGTATTCACTGTGATCAGTAGAGAAAGCGGATAATAATAGCTGTTTATTAATCTTAGTTTTTAATCTTGTACAGCGACTTTTCAGATACTTGGGAGTTAATGCTGGATGGATTTTAGTTAAAAAATTGAGTAGTCCTTCGATATCTTCTGTATACGTTTTTGCAATGCTGAGAGGATCTGCAGAGCCGTATGCATTTTCAAAGAAATCAATTAGTTCTTCCTGGGTTAAATATCCGTTGTCAGAATTATCTTGGAAAAAAGAACTAGTGCATTTAATAAGATCTTCTGCTAAAGTCTTATTATCTTCAGGAATAGTTTTTGCTTTCTTAGATTTACGCAGAGGTTCTTTAAATGGGTTCTGGTCTACTGATGTTGAAGGAGACGTTATTTCTGACACCGCTCGTTTAGACGATTGAGTGTCAGAGGGTGTAGGAGGTTGATTTTGGCTGTGATTATTCATTTCAACATTATCTGGCTGGATAGGTGTTTGAATGGGATTTGAATCAAATAGAGAAGTATTGGTTGTTTCTTTTGATTGTGGACTGGTGGATTGTTGCGAAGATTGTGAAGGATGGATAGTTGGCTGAGCATCTGTTATGATAGGGTGGCAATTTTGGATATAATTTGGTTGAGCAGTAGGTGATGAATTTTCGATAGATGTTTGAGTGTTTGTATTTTTTTTGCACTGAGAGGCTAGATGACCTTGTTCTTTACAAATGTAACAAGACTGTTTTTCAAGTGAAAAATAAATTCGATAATTGATTTGTTCATAGTTAATTAATATAGACTCAGGAATATTTTCCAGATTTTTAGGAGAAATGTAAGTATAGCGTCGGAAACTCAAGATATGCTTAAATAAAGAGTTAGTTGTACCTATTCTTAGAAAATCCAATGGAGTTATTTGATGAATTGCAAAATTTTGTAGTTGAGTCTCTATAATACTGTGAGGTATTGATGGGGGGACATTAGAAATTATCAGTTTTTCGCTTGGTGTGACTAACTTCCTGGCTTGGATACGTTCCTGATTGATTACTATTGTTCCATTATCTGTTCTTAAAAATTCGGTGACTGTTTCTTCAGTAGTAAAATATACGCAAATACGATCATTTACAATCCTGGAAATGGCGAGAATTTTATTGGGATCGACTTTAGTTGCTATGGCATTTAAATAATCTTCAATTTTTGTATTTGGAAGTGAATTGAATAAAATGGCTTGGTTTTTGCTTGCGAATTTTTTGTTAGGTTGAGTCAGAGCGGTTGAATATAATTTTGATTGATTGGATGGATTAATGACATCTTGAGAATTTTGAAGTTCAGAAGATCTCTCCTCTGAAATTTCCTGCATATTGGGCCTATGTTGCCTGATTACGGCCCTTGTGCTTGGACAGGTTCATTAGTAATTAAGCTACTTAATTACCTCGTTACTGGTATTTATAACCGTTGTTTACTGTTTGTTGATTAAAAAATAGTAATAAAGATGATCTAACTTACAGTTTGATCCCAAAATCGGATTAAGCACTATATAATACACTATTATACCAACTTTGATAATTTTCTAACAAGTAAAACCACCTTAATTTTGATAAAAACTAAGAGCTAATCGGAAACACTGTTTACTAGTTAAGAAACCAGTTTCCACTAGACTATTTTCTACAGCCGAAAAAAGAAACCACGTATATCAATTATTGCTCTCTTGATTTAGTGTGAATACCACGTATATTTATAAACAAGACTTTGGTACTTAATTTGTAGTATTTATTTGAGAGATTCGACTTGGAGAAATGTTTTTTGTGAACTGTAAATGGTAGTCCTACATACAGAAACGTTTTATGAACCTTAAATCAAAAGATTTGTATTGTATCAACCTAGTATTTGGAGGTGTACAATAAGCTATTAAAAATGAAAACCTCGTAAATAATAATAAACACAACCTCATTTAAGATGAAAAACACGTATATCAAGATATACGAGGTTATCATAGTTACTTGGGCAAAGGCTCTATATACTACAAGGATATTTACGTGTTTTTCATACAGTAGAAAAAATGAAAGAATACCGATGAACGAACATATAAAACACGCTGTATTTTCCTGTCACCGTGTCACACAAAAAATTGGCCAGCGTAAGTACATGTAATAATTATTGTTACATGTACTTGCACTGGACAATTTTCTTTGTGACTCGGTGACAGGAAAATACAGCATGTTTTATATGTTCGTTCGTGGGTATTCTTTCATTTTTCCGACTGTAGTTAATATTAATTTGTATTTCCAATTTAATAGCAACATTTTAACACTTTTAGCTCTATTCCAATATCAGATATTTGTCTCAATGTGCTCTAATTAAAAATATGTAAGGGTAATTTTTGTTTTTAGGTTATATTATGCAGAAAATCAGTTTTTTGCCCCTCCTGTAAAATTGTAATTTAATGAGATAGGAGGTTTTCACACTAAGTCATCGATTCATATTCGTGCTTTCCATTGATTGCCACGGCGTCTTGAGCGAAACGCTGTCGTAGGCTTTCCGTAGGTCGACATACAACATATGAATTTCTTGATTCCGTGCCATCATTTTTTCTATTTTCTTCAAAACTTTTCCATATTATATTCTACTCATATATCCGGTTACAAATTTTCGTTGGTATTTTCACAATTGTTATAGACAAGGCGAAAACGGCGGGTTCGTTGGAAAAAATATTTCCATGAGATTTTTTTGCATAATCACATTCGTGAGACACCTCAGAATAAGGTTCAAGAAGTCGCCCACACGAAAAGTGGTCCAAATTTTTTTGAACAATTTCTTTTTAATTAAATTGCAAAAGTCAATATTTTCGGTCCGGACAAATCTTTTTCGGGGTTTTTTGGAACATTCTTGACAATAAAGGTATCTTATAATTTTTCTTTAAAGTTGATCGTTTTCGAGTTATGAGCAACTTCAAATTTGATAAACGCGGATATGGCCATTTTGAAGACTTCATAACTCGGTTAAAAAATTTTATTATGAAAATCAGAATGTGACTATATCAAAGTTTAAAGCACCCGCTACATGATCCTGAAGAAATTAAGCTGTTATTTTTAATTATTATCAATGAGCGCTAAGATCGTATTGACGCGGCTGTAAATGTGAGTGCGAGTAAGATGCACCATTGACTGCCGGAATGGCATCTCGCTCGCACTCACCATGGACGGCAGCCTAATACGTGCACGGCGTATTAGGCTGCTAGCGAAGGCCCTTTCCAGTCTTCAAGTTTTATGCTCTGTATTAGGTCCTTATTCTTTCCTTTTCTCAAATTTTTATTAATATCAAGCTTCCTATGTTTTTGGTTCTTCTATCATTAAGAGCTCTTGGGGTCTGCTAAGGGTCATATCAGTTTGACCGACGTTTGTACTATTACTCCTGACTATCGCGGCAGGCCTTGAGATATACGAGCAAAACGCAGTAAACCCTTATGCTTATGATTAATAAAGAACATCAAATATGTGCTGGCAAACGATGAATTGTCTATTTTGGTATACGATGTGTATAGAGCCTCGGAATATAAGAAATTTAAAATTAAAAATCATCGCTTTTTATATTTGATATTGAATTTGATCCGGATGAAAATTTGTATGAACAAAGAGAATTGGCAATCATTACAATGTAAAATATAAAGGGTTATTCCCCTAAGAAAGTTATACAGAGTCTAAAATGTTATGTCTAAACTCTAATGAATTATTGGAGAGGAATAACACAAAAAAATCTGAAAAAAGTTTGAAGCTGCAGATGAGCTGAGACCGTCAGGAACCATTATCTAGTAAATGTCTACCTAAACTAGGGTGACCAAATCGTAAACTTGAAAAAACGGAACACATCCAAAGAGGGTTTGGGGAGATACTTTTCAGGGACCTTGGTAATCCTTGAAACATGCTCTTTTTAGCTAATTTGAGACAAACCTTTTTTAAGTTAGTTATGAATATGTCATTTAATTTAAAATGTGGGGCGTATAGTAAATAAAAACAACGATTTTGCAGCTGAAAAAACGGGACAATCCCGTCTTTACGGGACGTTTGGTAACCCTAACCTAAACACTAAAACATAAAGCCTATAAAAATATAGTTGCTTTCCCACATAATTAAAATAGTATATACGTTGAGAAGCAAACATTAGAAAAGGAAGCCACTGAAGTTCCTTCTTCTTCTTAAATTGCCCTTTTCCCAATGGAGGTTAGCTACTACAATTGCAAACTCTTCTCTGTCTTCAGCTGTTCTTATTAGCTGTTCAAAATTTATCCCTGTATATTTTCGAATGTTTCTTAGTCACGATAGTCCTCTCTTTCCTAATCCCTCTTTTCCCTTGATCTTTCCTATTAGTATGACTTGAGCACAATTGTACATTGTTTTTATTATTTCTAAGTATGTGGCTTAGGACGTAGAACGTTTTCAGTGTGTTAAAAAGTCCTTGTTCCTTACCTATTATATGTGCCACTTTTTTTAAGGTATGCGACGTCCATGACGTCTTGAGGATTATCCATTTTAAAGTCCTCCAATTTGTTTACGGTTGATCATTTTAAGGCTCCACCTTTCAGCTGCACAAAGAAGAGTCGACCAGGCGTAGTATTTTTGTAAACGTAGTGGAACTTCGAGTTTTACTCGGGAATCACATAACAGCCTTTTGATTTTTTTGAAAGATTTTTTGACCTGTTTTATTTTCTTGTATCGTATTAGATAGGGATTTATGCTGCTATCGATCCAATATCGGGGAAAGTGGAACTCCATTATTATTATTATTGAAGTTATCACACAACTTTTTCTGACAAAATCAGAATGCCACGTCTCACGTCTAAATGTAATCGTTGTTCACAGATCCACCCTGAATTTGATGTATTTACCAAATCTGGTAGCCTGTATGTGCAGAAACCCCTTTTTATGACACCCCCTCCACACTCTGGAGGTGTATTTTTTGCGTAAGCGCTTGTTCACAATGGACGTAACCATAAGATGAACGTAAACCGTTATCATTTCGTAAACCGTAATTTGTACATAATTTTATGCAGCGTTCACAATAGACTTAAATTTTACGTAAAGACCTCTTTATACCTGCTGCCAGCTGCATAAAATTATGTACAAATTACGGTTTACGAAATTATAACGGTTTACGTTCATCTTATGGTTACGTCTATTGTGAACAGGCGCTAAGCAATCCGAATCTGCAATAAAAATGTGGGTTCTTATTTAAGATTTTAAAGTTACCTCCAAACCTCCCACCCCACCTCCAGAGTGTGGAGGGGGGTTGGGAGGTAACTTTAAAATCTTAAATAGGAACCCACAGTTTTATTGCAGATTCGGATTGCTTACGCAAAAATAAATAACTTTTATTAGCGACATTTTTTCGAATTGTGTATAGATGGCGCTATAAGCGGAAAAAACTATTAAACCTGATACCCTAGGTAAATTATAGAAACCGTCTAATATATATGTTACGCTCAAACTCCGAATTCGGACAATGTCCGAAATTTTTACTCACTTTGCGATGTGGTCAACGTGAATTACCCACGTCGTGGAGTGAGCATTTTAGTCGGCCATTGACCGAAGCAGAATACCCAGAACGCGTCGTGGGTAAATGAAAGTACTTAGTTGCCGAAATAAACACGTTCAACGGAGATTGAGCAAAACCATACTACACATAACCCGACGTGGGTAATCTATTTTACCCACGTCAGGTTGTCGCATTTCTAGTTTACGCAAATGCCGAAATCCGTTTCTCACGGTTCAGACGTGCAGGTCGAGACATGTCACGATGATTCCTATACCCTAGACCCTTGCTACGAAGCATGGAGTTCTTGACAAACAGCTTTCTAGAAACCAGTTCCAGGTAGCTACTAATAAATTTATTAATAACATCAATGTACCTAATGAACACCTCAATGTACGTATAGAAGCAATGATGTCATCCGGCTCCAAACAAGGTTTCATCAGATGTGGATGCAAGAATAACTCTTCGAGCAAATCTTGCAAAAGTGTAAAATCAAACATAAAATGCAATTCCAAATGTCACGGTAGCACTTTTTGTGCTAACAAGTAAAGTGAATATTTTCTGAAAAGAACGATAATAAACATTGAAAGTGGTATATGTATGAAAAAGACTCATATAAAAGACGTACTTATATGTATGAAAACCTTTAATATTTTTTTTTTATTTTTAATAATAGTATGTTGTATTTTACTGTTTAGTTTTTTTTAAATAAAATAAATGGAATTTAAAGAAAAATTTGATTTTATTTTACTTGTTATTATGGAATTAGTGTAGGGTATGTTTGTGTTTGGAGGCTTTTCGGCGTTTGCGCAAATTACCAATACCCACAACCCAACGAGGGTTATCCATTTCACCCACATCGGGTTGTGGGTAATATAGTTTTGCTCAATCTTCGGTGAATGTGTTTATTTCGGCAATTAAGTACTTTCGTTTAGTACAATTAAGTACTTTCGTACAAATAAATTGCTCACTCCGCGACCCAGGCTACCAAATAACGTTTACAAAACGTTGAAAAGACGTCATAATTGTCACCAAACGACGTCAGTTTGTCACGTTTTTTCGACGTCGAAAGTCCAGTGAATATGTCCCACAATAACTTACGTCATTTTTATCACGTTTTAAGTACGTGATATTAAAAACGTAGTTTTGATGTCGTTTTTTTAGATTATTTTTCATTTTATGCATAGAACCATATGCATAAAATTAAAATACCCTCGATGCAAAATTATAGAATTTTGACTTTTTATATAGGTATACTTACTGTGTCAAAACTGAAACAACGTATTATAAACTAATAAAAAATTTATTAACAAATTAATTTAATTAAAGTCGATAACACATAATTAGTTCATTAACAGAAAATTATCACCAAAACAAAACAAAACACATAACCTCAAACCGGTTTCAAGAAGAACTATTGCATTAAACTAACTCACTTGAGAAAAATGAATAAAAATCGCTTAATAAATTAACACGTTTCTTCAACTAAATATCTAAATGAAAAGTCTTATTTTACCATAAAGCACGTAAACAATAAATGAAACATTTCTTATGACAAGTTAAGCTTATAAACGAAATTGTTTGGAGTCAAATACAACATTATCAGGGGATATTATAAGCATTAACTCGTTAAGATCCTCCCATTTTTGTGACGTCAGAGTTGGTCTGTCGGAAATGAAAACGTGTTTTAAACGTATATTAACGTCATTAATCTTACGTATTTAAAATCACCTACGAAAGACGTTTATTCGACGTAATGTTCAAACACGTGTATATATTCAACCAAAAGCTGAATTTTCCTTGACGTTATTGACGTCACTTGGTTGCCTGGGGACGTATGTAAATCACGTTGTCCACATCGCGAAGTGAGTAAAAATTTCGGACATTGTCCGAATTCGGAGTTTGAGTGTAACATATTACACTTTCAAATGAATTAAAACAAAAACACGTGTTTAATATTTTTTCAAAAACCTATCGAATAACACTAAACACTAGGAACCCGAATTTTGTATTGCATATTTGAATACCTCATAGAAAAGTAAGTAACATTTTTGTTCGAGATATGTTTTAGATTTATTGATAGATGGCGCTAATAAATCGTATTTTTCAAATTACAGCGCCATCTACCAACGATTCTAAAAAATGTCTCCAATAATATTTTTTTCTGTCTATATATTTTTTCTAATGTCTCCATTTTTTCATGAGGAATCGAAATCTGCAATAAAATATGACGATTCATATTTAAGATTTTAAAATTACCCCAAATTCACCTCCACTGGATGGAGTGGGGGGTTGTGTTTAGTGTTATTCGATAAGTTTTTGAAAAATATTGAATATGTACTGTTTGATTTTTCATTTGGAAGTGTATTTCTCGAGATATTAGACCGCTTCTATAGTGTACTTCCTGTATCAGGATCAATTGTTTTTTCCGATTATAGCCCCATCTACCCATAATTCGAAAAATTGTCTCGAATTAGAGTTACTTATTTTTTACGCACGAAATCCAAATCTGTAATAAAAAATGGGGATTCCTATTGAAGATTTTTAAGTTACCCCCACCACACCTTCAGGGGGTGGAAAGGGGGCCGTGTTAAATATAATTCGATAGATTTTTGAAAAATATTGAACACATATTGTTTTCAATTTTTTGATCTGATGTTTATTTCGAGAAATATTCAACCGTCCTACTACTTTTGGGACACCCTGTAAAACAATATTAGCTGAAAACACTAGATCAATACAGAAACCCAACAATACTATACACTATGCATATTGAGAACCATTTACAAACAAAATTAGTTTAACCATATCTAATTATGAAAACACAAAGGCAGCGATTATCCGCTCCATTTATTAATAATCAAATATTTGGCAAAAAACAAAGAAATAATTAACAGCAAAAATTAATAATAGTTAGTATTTATTATACATTGTTGTTATTCAGTAGTGATCAAAAGAGTTTGTCTATAATTATAATTAGTAATAATAAACAAATAAACTAACATGCATGTGCATTTAATTGTAAAATACTTACATAATAAATATACATAATATCGTTAATATTCTATTATAATGACAATATCCTATTATAATATAAACAATGCTCATTTTATCCAAATATATATAAATATAATAGAGGTATACTATTATTAACCAACAAACTTTTAAAAGAATTAAAATAGTACATTGTGTACCTAGTAGGAAAAGCTTAACATTCCCTGTCATGTAAAGATTGCCGTCGAGGCGCAAGCCGAGATAAGGCAATACAGACTCCGGGAATGTGGCTTTTCCTGCAAGGTATACATACTATTTTTTCGAAAATCGAACATTTAAATTATATTAAAATAAACACGTTAAAATTTTTAAATAGACATATTAAACTCCCAACGTCCATGATGGCTCAAATCAAAATCAATAATATGTACCGGCTTTTAAAAAATCAGGAAACAAGCGTAAAGCTGTCTCTCCTACTGCGGCCGAAAAACCTCCAACTTTTCCAAGATCTCACAAAACTAAAAATACCTCATCCCAACCCATAATCCCCAATCCCTACCGGGACGAGTTTATGACTTAGAAAAAAAAATAGAATGTAAAATAATTATAATGAAATCCCAGCTTTAATATAAAATATTATCAAGAAAATTAACCCTAAAATATTTTTACCTAATTTACAAAAAAAATACAAAGGAAGAAACTGAAAAAATGTTGGGCAACCTAATAAATACTGAAAGTGATGGGGAATAATAGGACGTTTAACTTACTTCAGTGGAACTGTCAATCTATAAATAAACATAAACCGAGTTTACTTATGCCTGGTTGACCCAACAGATCTTAAGCTCCAGCTTAGCTAAGCCCTACTTATAGATAGGGCCTCAATGTCAATTTCAGATTTTTTGTTCATTGTGTTTGAACCTTTGCTGATATGAACCATCTCAAGAAAAGTACGTTTATGTTTGTTTTTTTCAATGTCTAATATTTTTGGATCATGAAAATTCATAATGTGGTCATTTTGAAAACCTTTACACTAAAACTAAACAAAAATTTAACACTCTAGAACAATGCAATGTTATCTACTCCATATCTTGTACAAACTGCGATTTAGTTTATATTGGTCAAACTGGTAGAAATTTATCTAGTCGCCTCACATCTCATAAAAGAGATTGTAAAATTCTTAAACCATCATGTGCCTTAGCAGAACACGTTATTCAAAATGACCACATTATGAATTTTCATGATCCAAAAATATTAGACATTGAAAACAACAAACATAAACGTACTTTTCTTGAGATGGTTCATATCAGCAAAGGTTCAAACACAATGAACAAAAAATCTGAAATTGACAATCTTAGCAAAATTTATAATTACATTCTTTCTTTTGAAAAATAGTCATAGTTATATTAGATCATAAAGATTTTTTGTTCTAATTTCCTACACTTTTTAATTTGGCATTAAATGTTAACAAAATTAATTAATATTACCAATATTTAAAATTAACTTTTTTGCTTTTAAACATTTCCTTATTTTTGTTATAAAAATTTATTTCAATTCCTTGTAGCTACCTATACACTATAACCATAGTTACATTTAGTCTTTGTCAGCCATGTATTTTGATTTATAAATAAAATTTTTAAAAAGTCAATCAAAATTAGATCAAAACTTCAAAATTAAGCAATTTTTTTAATTTTTTTTAAATGTTTTCTGAAGAATTTTTATTGTTTTTATGTTTTTTGAAATGTTAAACAGCCGTTTTATTAATGATATTTTTATTATTATGTATTGTAATCAACATTCTTTAATAATCTAAATTCTGGTAAGTTACTCATTAATATTTTTTGTTCTTCCATACATATGTTATAAAATTTTATCTTATTGCATTGTAGAAATTCTTGAGAAAGGAAATAAACGTTTCCGAAAGCTTGCATATTGGATAATAGTGTACTTTAAGGCCCCAGTTTGACTTCTATGCCCAAAAATAGTGAAATTCGTATATATATATATATATATATATATATATATATATATATATATATATTTTTGATTGGAATGTGTCTAAAGATATTCAACCTCTCATCTTTATTGATAAGCCCAGAGAGGTTGAAGAGGGCGAAACACATTTCTAAGAACTGGTGTTTGGATCTTTGATTCTATTCGAAAAAATTTTTCCCAACCCGAAATGGTGGATGTGTGAATTGTTCGTAAGGGGATTTTTCCACATTCTCTATTTCATCTGTTTGATATATATATATATATATATATATATATATATATATATATATATATATATATATATATATATATATATATAAAAGAATAATTTTGGGGAATGCAGTCAATGTGTTTTGGGCTGATTAGAAGTGAATATATATATATATATATATAGTTATCTTTTTTTATATTTTATCGACCGTTTAATGAGTAAAAAAGGTGTTATTTATCAGGTTATGCGGTCAAAAAATGAAAACGATTCTATTTTCTTGAAAACTCTATATTTCGCCAATGGTGATTGGCTTCCTCAGGAGTACACTAAAATTTTAATTAAAAATAATAAATAATTGAAAAATACTTACAAATAAATCAAAAACTTACAGAACGAAATCGTTAAGATAAATGCCAACACATTATAGGATTAAATTTTGAAGAACTATTAACTATTTTGTTAGATATTATCGTTTTAATTTTTATTTAGAGGTAAACTTATGTAATTATTTTTTTTGACGATATTATGAAGTTTTCAAAATATTGCAATAGATATTACTAAGGTTACTCGTGTCAGTTTTATAGTTAATAGAATTTCTACTTTGAATAATATGATACATCTCGAGAAACAGCCTATCTTTGTAATTTGTTAACGATTCTAATATTTTTACGTTTTCATAATCAAACTGGTGGCCTGTTTGTATAAAATGTTCGACAACAGCGCATGTGTTGTTTTTTCTTTTGCAGTCACTTTTATGTTGACTAATGCGCTGTTTTAACCACTGACTTGTTTGTCCAATATAACATCCCTGGCAACCTAAACAATGTAATTGATATATAACATTGCTGTTATACATGACTGGTGTCCTATCTTTAATTTTAGAAAATATGGTTTTTGATTTTAGGTTGCTGTATTTGTTAATTTTTATATTTGGGTTTTTAAATAGGAAGGTTTTTAAACTTTGCATCTAATCATCCTAAAAGTCAAAAGTTTAATACCGTTATTGCCATGAAAAATAGAATAGAACAAATCAGTGATGAACAATTTTTATACCAAAACAAAAACAAATTATTTCAATTGTTTCTAAATAATGGTTACCCTAATTGTTTCTTAAAACAACTAATATTCAACACACGATTTTACGATGGAGAATTAGATCATCCTCCACAAGATATTAAATATAAAAAACTTCCGTATATTCCAAATTTAACTAATCAACTAACTTCCCTGTTTAAACACTACCCAAATATAAAAATTAACAAATACAGCAACCTAAAATCGAAAACCATATTTTCTAAAATTAAAGATAGGACACCAGTCATGTATAACAGCAATGTTATATATCAATTACAGTGTTTAGGTTGCCAGGGATGTTATATTGAACAAACAAGTCAGTGGTTAAAACAGCGCATTAGTTAACATAAAAGTGACTGCAAAAGAAAAAACAACACATGCGCTGTTGTCGAACATTTTATACAAACAGGCCATCAGTTTGATTACGAAAACGTAAAAATATTAGAATCGTTAACAAATTACAAAGATAGGCTGTTTCTCGAAATGTATCATATTATTCAAAGTAGAAATTCTATTAACTATAAAACTGACACGAGTAACCTTAGTAATATATTTTGCAATATTTTGAAAACTTCATAATAACGTCAAAAAAAATAATTACATAAGTTTACCTCTAAATAAAAATTAAAACGATAATATCTAACAAAATAGTTAATAGTTCTTCAAAATTTAATCCTATAATGTGTTGGCATTTATCTTAACGATTTCGCTCTGTAAGTTTTTGATTTATTTGTAAGTATTTTTCAATTATTTATTATTTTTAATTAAAATTTTAGTGTACTCCTGAGGAAGCCAATAACCATTGGCGAAATATAGAGTTTTCAAGGAAATAGAATCGTTTTCATTTTTTGACCATAACCTGATAAATAACACCTTTTATATATATATATATATATATATATATATATATATATATATATATATATATATATATATATATATATATATATATATTGAATTATTCTTATTAATTTGTTACTGACTGAATATTCTGTTATCTTCTAGAATGGTTCAGTTTATTCCTTGTAACTCGGTCAACGGTTCTTACGATATCTACGAATGCAAAATATATTTTCTTTTGTTGTTGCGGCGATTTTTCCATCAACTTCTTGATTGTAAATATGTGATCTTGTGTACTGTGGCCTTTTCTAAAACCACTTTGTGATTTTTCCATATTACCTTCAACTATTACTGTTATTCTTTTATTAATTATTTGCTCAAAAACTTTTATAGCAGTGCTTATTAGTGTTATCCCTCTGTAATTATTACAGTCCTTGCAATCTCCTTTTTTATGTACTGGTGTAATTAATGCCATTTGCCAATCTTCTGGGGTTTGTTCTTCCTCCATGCTTTTTTATGTATTTCCATTAATATTTCTTCTCCGATTTGCCCTATGTTTCTTAGCACTTCTGTAGTGATTTTATCTTTACCAGGAGCTTTCCCATATTTCAGATTTTGAATTGCTTCTCTTACTTCTTCTATAGTTATTTCTTCTTGGTCATTGTTTTCATTCATGTTACTGGGTTTATCTACAACTGTTTTAATTTTTTCATTAGCTTCCAGTAGTTTCTCAAATTATTCTTTCCATCGCTCCATTATTTCTTGTTCTTGGGTTAATCTATCTCCTTTCTGGTCTTTAAAATATTAACAATCTTGTTTACTTCCTTTTCTAACGGTTTTAAGCACCCTATAGAAAAGTTTTTGGTTCTCTCTTGAATTTCTTTCCACTTCTTCTCCAAATTCTTTCCATTTATTTTGTTTTGATTTTGTTATTAAATCTTTTACGTGTTTCCTTATTGCTTTATATTGATCGTTATATTATATACTTACTGATGTAAGTTATTAAAAATAAATACACATAATTCAAAAATGTATAGACACGCCCATGTTAAAATTTTGTATTGATTAAAACAGTCTCTACAACTAGTTAGTCGGGAGACACCAGCGACAAAACGCAATATTTTTTTTTGTATGGCGAAAATACCATTTGCATAACCAGACATACCCCAAAAACATATCCCGTATCTTAGCCTGGACTCCACGAGTGCATAATATATCATAATTAGCTGATTTTCCGTCACAACATATTTTAAATTTCTCAGTAGATAGTTAATGGAGCTCAACTTCGAAACAACCGTTCCACAATGCAACTTCCAATCAAAAATTTCATCAATCGTTATTCCCAAAAACTTGACACCGTAGCTATTTGCATGTTATTAAAAATAAACTGAAAATTTTCCAGGTATTTTTGTTTATTGTGAAAATGTATAATTTGCGTTTTTTCTGCATTAAGATGCAACGAGTTATCGCAAAACCAAGAACATAAAGATTGAAGAAAATCATTACATTGATGTTGTAGGATTACGTTGGATTTGTTTAATAGAATAATTGACGTATCATCCGCATATATAATGAAATTTACCCCTCTGTCCACTTTTACGATGTCGTTAATGTAGCCTACAAAGAGAATTGGTCCTATTATAGATCCTTGGGGAACACCCATGTTTGTAGTAACAAGACTAGATCTACAACTGGTCACACAATATTCGCTCCGCATCTGGAGGCTCACAAATTGTTGTCTATTGATTAAAAATGACATAATTCACTGTACAGAATTTCCTGTAATAACTATCCGTTTTAGATTTTTAAATAATATTTCATGGTTGACACAATCAAATGCCCTACTGAGATTACAAAATATTCCAATAGGACATTCGCCTGCATCAATCAAACTGGTTAAATGAGCATAAAATGCATTAGGTGAGCGGCAACAACCCCTAAAATCAACTTTGGGGTAAATGACCAATTTTAGCCATTCTTTATGTTTTTGAGGTCGCTGAATCCGAATATAAAGTTTATTTTTATCTACATTTGGTGGGCCATGTTCAAAAATCAAATTTTTTGCAAAAATTCGAAAAAAAAGAATGTGTGTGTACTTTGTACGCACGTAAGAAGTTACACTCCTACTACATATTATGTGATTTTTAAGACAATACCAAAAATTTAAAAAAATAAAAGAATAAAACGCACACAAACACATTGAAAAATGCCACAAAGCAAAAATGATTTCTGAACGATAATAATTGTTGGCAAAAATTTTAAATACGCATTTTCTGAAAAAAAAAATTATATAACAAATTTACTTACAATCATAAAATGCATAAAAAAATAAAAAAATAAAAACTTGCATCGGGAACCGAACCCGTGAATTTCGGGCCGCTTTGATTCGTAATCGAAGCCTAGACTCACTCGTCCAATTCCACATTATTTGTCATGTGGAAAAATAGGGTAACTGAACGTTTTGCTGTTTGACAGTTGTTTTGAATATAATTAAATTATGTAGTTTAAATTTTGTGGAAGAAAATATTAAAATATAACAAAACAGTAAGAAAACAATATATTAGATGAAGATTGGTAGAACTTTTGTTGGTAATCAAATTAAGTATGTAAATCAAAGCATTACATACCTACTAGATAAATAAATCTACTCCAAAAAATTATAATTTAAAAATAAAAATCGGACCTAATTTGGGATTTCTCTCTAAAATTCCCATTCTTGAGAAAATAAATGTACAGTAGAGCGTCGATTATCCGAACGTCGATCAACCGAACGACCGCTTATTCGAACTATCGACTCCCGCGTCCCGCACTCGAATACCGAGCAAGCGTTAGTAATTGACGCTTAAAATATCTTCAATTTTCTTCAATATTGTATCCAAAAATAATTATGTTGTTGCAAAGACTGCACTTTTTTGTTTAGTTGCTAGTTGTCATTATCAAGATATAAATAAATATATAGGTTTATAAATAAGGCTTTTATTCACTTGTGGATAAATATGTATGACTATAAATATGTATCAATATATTGTAGTTCGATTATCCGAACAAATCGGTTTTCCGAACACCTATGTCCCCCAATTAGTTCGGATAATCGACGCTCTACTGTATTTCAACCTAATCCAAATGTATAATTACAATATGATTATAATAAAAACTACTTACCAAATTAGGATGAGTTTTCCTTGTCCAAAATAGTCCAAAATTCCAAAAATATAGGTATATGAAAACTATTTAAAAAGGCAGTATAAATATTAACTAACTTTTGTTTGTTGTTTCTTTTCACACAAATTTTAAAACGCAACAACCATAAATAATATAACTACAGCTGTGCCACAGCCGCCATATTGAATAATTTTTGGCATGTCATTTGAACATCCAATCAGAACAAAGTTATAATACGCATGCGCCGGGATCACAGATTTTAACATATAAAAATTCACCTCTTATCAAAGAAGGAATTTGTTGGAAGTGGAAAGTGGAAAATATGATCTTTTTATTTTGTGTACGGCGCTCAGACAAGAGGTGTTCTCTTCACCAGTTGGTGGTTTTAAAGGCCGTAGCATACCTAGAAGGGTGGTGAATGTGGTTGTACCAAACCATTTTTCAATTATTTGGATCAAAAGAGACCAATTATAGAAAAACCTCTAGATAATCTAAACTGCGGCATTATTTTGAATAGGTAAGTGTTTTTTATTACGTTTCGCCATGAATTGACTATGTGACCTTGGTACCTTTTTGTAATACCGGCTATTTATTTTAGGGATTTTTTGGGGGAAACAGTTTTCCTCTATACTTTTATCTCTGATGAGAGATTTTTGCAAACAGATTACATATTTTGCTGTAGTACTGTGTTGGAATTTTGGTGTATGGTAGTTTCCTGGATTCGCTTGCACGTGGTTCCATTAAGGTTCTGTGGGAAACATGCGGCGTAGCTGAACCTTTCCAGTGGAACGGGTGAGTTGGTAATTTATTCAGTTATTTCTCTAGGATTTATAGGAGTCCCGTGGGAACGTGATGACCTTAGTTGGGGACAATTGGAGAAGTGTAAATAACTATTTTTATTTATATTGTTTATTGACCTAAGAGGTAAGTCTTTAACGTTTTTTTTTTGTTTTGAGGAAAAGTACAGTAAAACATTTATTTCAATATTATAAGCTAACTATCATAAACAAGCCATTCTGAATTTTTGCGCGGTATAGTATATTACATACCTAGCGGGAAAGTACTCTATTTCAGCCGAGCGACAAGGTAGTTTACCGAGGTAAACTACAAACGCGAGGCTAGAATGAGTTCCCGCGAGGTTTGTGTACTATTTTACTCACAATCGGTTAGTAGTTTATGAATTTCTAATACTCACAATCTACCAATAATAATTTCGTTTGAAATATCTGTATCCATTTTCATTATGTGATAAGATAAGTTATTTTAAGTAACCTGTGAGATCGTTGCTAGGTGACAAAACAAGTTTGTTGAATCTGACAAATCTATTTCTGAAACTCATAATTTTGAGAAACATGGTTTTACTTTAACCGTTAATAGTAATCATAATTCCAATGTAACTATTAATATTTATAATTCCAAATAGTTTTCTTTTTGTTATTGTTGTTGTTGTTTCTTAATTAAATAAATGTTGAGTGGATTTTATTCTTTCTAAACCATCTTTTAATCAAAAATGACATTGACATTTGAAGGTAGAAAAGTGACAGATGCTAGCCGGAAGAGTACTTTCCCGGCTAGCTGGGAAAGTAAAGTAAGTAATAAGTCGCTTCCTGATTACGTCAAAGGTTAGAAATCCATAAATTACTAACCGATTTTGAGTAAAATATTTTTCCACCTACCTCTACCGAAAGTATACTTTTCCGGATCTGATTGTAGGGAGCAAAGTTGTAGTTTTCCTCCCTAGGGAGGAAAATATTTTTCCTCCCTAGGGAGGAAAAGTAAAAGTGACGTTATGGTAATTCATTCATGAAATATAACTTATTGACGCCCTGTACAATTTCTATTTTCTATTACGTAAGTATCTATACATTTTAACGTTTATTTATAAAACACCCTGTATTTTGCAGAATGGTAAAAAACAGTAAATTGTTATTTTGATTTAACAATGTTTACATTAATAATTTGACTTAAATTTGACAGTTGACGGTTATATTGTACCTACTTTTTAGTTTTAGTTTTAATAAATTTTGTTGGTTAGTTACATAAATAAATTAAAGTAAAAATGAAAATATGACTTGTTATTTAAGAAAGGTGGAAAAACCATATGTATAACATCGGAGTAAAGTGCCTTTTCCTGCCTTGAATGATTATTGCCCTCCGCTACGCGTCGGGCAGTAAACTTCATTCTCGGGAGGAAAAGTAGGTAGGTAGCACTTTCCTCCCTTGTTATACAAATAGCTATTGTTGTAGTCGACTGCAAATACGATAGACCTGACTATCTCATACATCTATGTAAAAAATATCATAACATCGGCAAGTAGGTAATCGTTTGTAAAACGTTATGCTTGTAAAAAAGGGTGATTATTTATATTTTGTTCAATTTATATAAATTTATTTTAAGTTTTAATTTGAAATAGCCGTAACTTGTTCAGATAATACATATACAGGGTAATAAAGCGAGCTATGTGCATAAATTTATTTTAATAATCTGAAAGATAATTTGAAAATGTAAACTGGTCGTCTTAAGGCCCACAACCCATTCCGCTGCCTGACAAGGTTATAGCTGGCTGGTCACACCCCTTGTTACCCCTTCTTTTGCGTTATCTGAGGAGTGGGGGTAGCAAATTGTTCTATTTATTGCTTTGTACATTGCTTTGTGCTGTTTTCATTTTCTTCTTTCATCCCTTAAATACAATATTTCCTCTGTCATCCATCTTTGCTTCCGTGGTCGTTGTTCTGTGATAATTTCAGTTGCCGTTGCAAGAGCGTTTCTGATTTCCTCCCAGTTCTGTTCTATATCTTGTGCTCTGTCTTCTTTGTTGGTAATTTCTTTAAGTTTTTTGTTCAGCTGCTATTCTGTTTTCTTTTTGATTTTTTCATCTTTGAGTTGTTCGGATATGCGTCTAATAGTTTTCTTTTGTGGTGGTTTACACATTTTTAATCGGACTTCTATCTGCGCCACTACTGGATTATGATCGGACCCAATGTCAGCACTAAGGAAAGTTTATACGCTTTTGAAAGAGTTTCGGTACCTTTTTTTGACAAGAATAAATTCAATTTGGTTGCGGACGATGTTATGTTCTCTATCCTGTGGGGACTTTCAGGTATATAACTTTCTTAGTGGTAGTTTAAACCAGGTGTTAGTAATTACATATTCATGTTGCTGACAACTTTAGCGTTAAAGTCTCCCATTGTAATGGTTATTTCAGTTTTTCGAATTAGTTTAATGATGGTTTCCAATTATGTGTACCAGCGCTCGATTTCAGAATTTGCTTTACCAGCAGTTGGTGCGTAAGTCTGGATTATATTTATTTTCATGGGTTTTCTCTGTAGTTGTATCAGTATTATGCGATCAGAATGGGAAACAAAATTTATTACTTTTTCAGCGAGTTTCTTAGTCAATACTATTTCTACTCCGTTTCTGTGGTCTTTGTCATTGTTTGCGGAGTAGAATAAGGTTCCATGCGCGGTTGCACATTTTCCCGAGTTTGGCTATCTCGTTTCACTGATGCCAAGGATATGTATCTGTAGGCGTTCCATTTCTAGAGTTGCGTTATCAAATTTTCCTGCCTCAAAAAGGATTCCAACATTCCAGGTCGCAATTTTGAGGTTTTTAAGGTAATGAGTCCTCCCGGAGATTTTTAGCACCCTCTGGTTATTTAAAACCTGCCAGGGACTGGGGGCCATTTTGTTTGAGTTATCTGCCATGTAGTTGTCCTATGAAAAATAATGGGGTGGTTTTCCCTATGCCTTCCCCATGTTTTCTTTCAGAATTGACTTCCTTAGACATGTTGCTCCAGTTTTGAGGCGCCGGAGACCCGCCTTTTTCTCTCTCCTGTCAGGGTCATGGAACATAAATGTCTTCGTGGACGTAGGAGTAGGACTCGTTGGCAGAGCTGTTCCGTTTTCACGGATACCGACTCATGTCAGTAGTCATTGGGTCTTTCTCAGAGTTTTGTTACACTGAAGGCTATGGCAAACTTCAGCGCCTCCTAGACCTCTTAACAACATTTGACTTCATGAGCAAATCTCTATTTTGATCAAACAGCTAAAGTCAAATTAGGATCTACATTGACCAATAAAATTGAGATCAAGAAAGGGGTAATGCAGGGCTCTATCTTTTCACCCACTCTCTTTAATATATACTCGGAAGAAGTATTTAAGACAGCGCTAGAGGATAGCATAGAAAGCATAAAGATAAATGGATAATAATGAATGGGCTGCATGTGCGAGCCCATAGTGAGTAAGTAATGAAGTAAAAGACATTCTCAAAATCAGTTTATTTACTTTGGACGACCGGTTTCACTGTCTGTACTTTGCACAATTACAATATCCTAGCCACCATCCCTTCTTTTGGCAATAACTGAGCAAAAGTATGACAGTGTTTACTTCTGCACTCATTCGTTATACCGGCATCATGTAATTTACTTTTTACCGGGACCTGAAGAATCTGTGCAAAGTATAGACAGCGAAACCGGTCTTCTGATGTAAATAAACTGATTGAACGTCTTCTATTTCGTTACTTACATAAATGTAGATATAATTAACAACATAAGGTATGCTGATGACCCTGTGATCCTCGCGAGTAGTATGGAGGAGCTGAGTTGGCTGATGAGTAAGATACAAAGAAAAAGTGCATAATACCGGATGAAACTAAACATCACAAAAACCAAATGGATACTAGTTCCAGAACCAACGAAGATCAAGAAAACTGATATTAGACAATCAAAGAATTGAACACGTGGATTCGTAAACTTACTGGGGAACAATAAATAATTCAAGTTGGGATCAAGCGAAGGAGATAGTATACAAATAGAAAAAGCAAGAGCGTCGTTCACTAGCATGAAGCAAATTGTCACCTCTAACAGCCTCAGCCTATCTCTCAAAATCCAACTACTCAAGTGTTATGTATTTCCGGTTTTGTTATATGTAATAGAGGCGTGAACAATGACCGTAACATGAAAAATAGATGCCTTCGAAATGTGGGCTTATCTACGTATATCACGTATATCCTGGATAGAGATCATGACCAACGAGAAGGTACTACGCCGGATACTTAAGGAGAGAGAAGTAGAAATAACTATATTGGAAATTAAGTTGGAATACTTGGATCACGTTCTGGGCTGGATTTACATATGGGAAGAATAGGCTATACCTCAATGCGGTAGAATTTAGTGGGCGTCAAATTTTGGTAAAAAGTTCAAAATGGCTGGGGGAAAGGCGGCAAATTGTGGATAGCCCAGGGGCGTAAAATCTTCAAATCCGCCTCAGGTCACGTTATGAGGCCCAGTAAATATAGAGTCTATCTATACAATCAGCCCTAAACATCCATCCTTGGATATAGGCCTCTTCTTCCTTCTTCCATGCCTCTCTATCTTGGGCAATTTGCATCCCATTTGACCCAGTGTGTTTCTTCAGGTCATCCGACCATCGCATCTGGGACCTTCCCCTTTTTCGTTTGTGGTTCCACGGTCTCCAATGTATAATCATCTTATTCCATCTTTCATCCTTCTGCCGTAGGGTGTGTCCGGCGAACTTCCATTTAAGCTTTGCTACTTGGGTAGAGACATCTTTCACTTTTGTTTTGTTACGGATCCATTCGTTTCTTTTCCTGTCTGATAGTTTAATGTTCAGCATTTGTTTTTCCATTAATCTTTCTGTCTTTGCTGTTTTTTCCATATTTTCTTTTGTAAACGTCCATGTCTGAGAGCATATATTAGAACAGGGAGTATACATTGATTGAATACCCTTGTTTTTAGGTATTGCGGGTATTTTCTTTTCTTTAGAATATAAGACAGTTTTCCGAATGATGCCCAGGTTAATCTTATTCTTCTCTTTATTTCTTCGGTTTGATTTTCTTTATTAAATCTAGTGATTTGTCCTGGATATATATACTCTTTTACTTGTTCTATTCTTGTTTGTGCCACTGTAATTATTATTTCTTCTTGTTGATTAGTCATGGTTTTTGTTTTACTGTAATTCATCTTCAGTCATATCTTTGTCGATTCTCTATCTAGTTCTTCCATCATTCTTTGTAATTCTTCACTTCTTTCTGTTATTAATACTAATATCAGCATATCGTAAGTGATTTAGATATTGCCCGTTTATGTTTATACCCAAGCCATCCCAGTGTAGTTTGGGCGAGATGGTATCTCCTTGTCTTACTCCTCGGTTTATTTTAATAGGCTCCGTTTGTTTCATTAGCTTAATAGTTGTTGTTGCCTTATCATATATATTTGTAATTAAGTCGGTATATCTGTATTCTATTCTGCTGTTTTGTAGGGAATTCTTTACTGCCCAGTGTTCCACACTATCAAATGCTTTTTTGAAGTCAATAAATGCCATGTATAGCGGGATATGATATTGGTTAGATTTTTCGATTAATATCTTCATTGTTAAAAGGTGGTCGCTTGTACTGAAGCTCTTTTTAAATCCGGCTTGTTCTCGTGCCTGGTATCCATCTAATTTAGTTGTTACTCTGTTTGTTAATATCTTGGTTAATAGTTTGTACATCACATTTACTAAAGTTATGGGTCTGTATTTCTTTATATCCTTTTTATCTCCTTTCTTAAATAGTAACAATGTTACTGCTTCGTTCCAAGTGTTGGGTATTTGTTTTGTCATTAATATTTTATTCATACGTATGTACAAAACTTCTCTAGTTGTTTTCTTACCATTTTTTAGCATTTCTACAGTCATCCCGTCTTTTCCTGGCGATTTATTATTCTTCATCTCCTTGAGTGCCCTTTTTATCTCATTCTTACTGATTTCTGGTTGTAAGTCGGAATTGACATTTTTTATTTTTATTTGTAGTTGCTTAAGGATTTCTTGTGTTGGTTTCTCTTTTGTATTGTAGAGGTTTCTATAATATTCTTGTGTTATCTGTATAATTTCTTCTATATTATTGGTCTCTATACCTTCTTTGTTCTTTATACTATTAATCTGTATGGTTCCAAGCTGTGGTTTTAAGCACTTCATATTTTTACTTTGTTCAATGGGTTTTCTATTTTTTCTTCCTGTACTCTCCTTTGACTTTCCTTGATATTCCTTCTCATAGCTTTGTTTACGTCTTTGTAATCTACTGTGTTTCTCTCATCTTGTTCTATTAATGTTTTTATTTTGCTCATGAGATTTTTTGTTTCCTGGGATATGTAGTTTTCCTCTTTTATTCTTGTTTGTGCAACCTCTTTTCCCGCGTTTGCTAATGTATCGGTTAATAGCTGATTTATTTCACCGATATTTTTGTTTTCCAAATCTCTAGTGACCGGAATACTTTCCCTTATTTTTTGTTTATATTCCTCTTTTGCTTTCTTAAGTTTTCCCATATCTAGTTTCGATCTATTTTCCATTTTCTTTTTCGTTTCGACTTGGCTATTAATGCTGAGTTTGGCTCTGACAAGTCTATGGTCAATACCGGTTGAGAAACGGTTCAGTACTGTAACATCTTTGATGATGGCTTTTTGTGTTGTAAGGATGTAATCTATTTCGTTTTTAGTATCACCGTTGGGACTTATCCATGTCCATTTTCTTTGAGGTTTTTTGTTAAAAAAACGAGTTCATAGCAAAAAGTTGTCTCTCCTCTAAGTAGTTCATTAATGTATGTCCTCGATTATTCCTTTCGCCGTATCCATATTGTCCTATTCTGTGTTCGTCTTCGTCTATTCTTTCCCCTAATTTGGCATTTCCCCAAATATAGAGTACTACAGCTAATTATCCAAGGGAAAATAGACAGCAGAAGGGGTCAAGGGAGGAGTAGACGAAGAAGTATTAGTCTGAAGTTGGCTCTTTGATATGGTAAACACGTAGTGTTATCTCCACGTTCCTTCTCCACGTATTTCTACTTGTCTTCATATGAAGATCATTTCTGAAAAAGTCCACAGACAAGGTGTAGGATAATTCTTTAATATACCTCTTAGAGAAGTAAATAATTATCAACCCTAGATTAACTCTGTTGGTGACATATACATTTTTTCTAGGTACATATATGTTAACTAAAAGCTTGTTAGATACCTGAATTATTCAATAGTCCCGAGTTAAAATTATTTCACTGGAGTATTTCGTGACGACAATAGTTAAAAGATCCTCTGTGGCTTTTGGTAAAAATTAGGTCCTCTGTAGCTATTAGTGTAAAAAATTCATTTATGTGCCTTGATTAATGGGGCTCCAACGCCCCTCAGGGGCATAAGGAGTTTCGAGAAAGAAGAAGAAGAAAATTAATAGGGTATTAATTAAAATATCCAAATTATACTATTCTCAAACGAATAGGTTGAACAATTTTTAACATTCACAGAGAATACTAAAATATGTCTCATTAATTAATTAGTAGTTAGTTAAAATTTTAATCTAATCGTCACCTATAATTATACAGGATCAATCATGCTGAATGTATTCAATATACAGCGATGAAAGCGCTAATAACCGGCAAAATAACGCAAAACATGGAAAAAATATAAGTTGTGAGATAAAAAGGAATGAAACTAAATTTAGCGATAAAAAAATATAAATTTACATTCTATTTATCGTTTCCCATCTTTAGACGTATCAGAGGAGTATGTCAACTATAACTGTCACTGTCACAGTGGCAGTTGCCAAGCTCATCCAATACGTCTAAAGGTGGGAAACAGTAAATATAATTTAAATTTATAGGTTCTTATCGCTAAATTTCCCACCTCTACTAGTTTCATTTCTTTTTGTCTTACAACTTAATATGTTTTCCATCTTTTGCGTTATTTTGCCGGTTATTAGCCACTCATCGCTGTATTTCAAATAGTAGGGAAGGCAAGTAATATGCTGTAATTACTCAAACGTTATGCGGACCTATTGGGTTATGACGATTAGGTCCCAAAAACCAAAAAAAGGTTGGTTACATTTTCCATTTTAGTGGGAACTTTCCATTTTTTTAATTTAATTTTCCATTTCCAACAATCGTTTTATCCGATTATAGCTCCATGTATCCATAATTTGAAAAAATGTCTTAAATAAGAGTTACTTATTTTTACGTAAGAAATCCAAATCTGTAATAAAAAACAGGGGTTCCTATTTAAGATTTTAAAGGAACCCCCCACCCCCCACCTCCGTGAGCGGTCGTGTTTGATGTCATTCGATAGATTTTTAATAAATATTGATCACATATTTTCCAGTTTTTTGATCTGATGTCCTTCTTCTTCTTCTTTTTCTTCTTCTTCTTCTCCTTCTTCTTCTTCTTTTTGTGTGGACATGACTCCGTTTTTTTAATGTGCCTCTAGTAAGTTGTCTAGTAAGTTGTTCTTCCATCGTTTTCGTGGTCTTCCCACTGATCGACTTCCTATCGAGGAACCATCTCTCCCTGTCCTTACTACTCTATTTGTTGTCATTCGGCTTATGTCGTCATTCAATTCTATTCTTCTGTTTCTTACTTAGTTACTAATGTTGTTCTCCTTGCATCTCCGTCGTATATCTGTACTTCTAAGCTCTGTCCCATAGAGTCTTACCATCGATTTTTCGAAGGGTTTTTATCTTCGATGTTTCGAGCAATCTTTGTCGGGTCGTGTTTCTGCCGCATATGTCATTATTGGTCTGATGACTGTTTTGTCAATTCAGGCAACCTGCGGCTCTGTTTGCTCTATTCACTTGATCTTTCACTTCTGTTTCGAGTCTTCCGTAGCAAGATATGGTGATATGTGGATATTTAAACTCCATCACGTGTTCTGTTATCTGACCTTTCAGCTCCAATTTCCATATTATTGTCTTATCTTAATCTGACCATTTCAAGTTTTTCTAAGGATAGATTTTTTTCGGGCACCCCTTAACGAACTCCCCTGTATATGAGTCCATATATGATAGGGATACAGTTATAGGGTACAAGGTTTCTCCCCATGTGATTTTCTTGCGTGCTCGAGTAACTGCAAAAATCCACACTTGGGCTCTGCTACCAAAAGGAAGATTTCAGCAACAAAGATTTCAACCTAAACTACAACACTTTTTTTGATGCTTTGATATCCAATAAAAATGAGTAGCTAATAGACTAAGAGCCGCTATAGGTGAAATTTCTTAATCATTTTAGGCACGATGGGACCCTATAACTTAAATAGTAGAACCTAAAAGAAAACGTTTGAACACTGTGCCGTTACTTTTCAGTGGCACATGCGTCGACAGTGGCGCATCAAACTTTCCACTTATGGACGGGATAAATAAATTAAAAGTTACCCTCCCTTACTAACAGAATTAATTTTTTTATTTTTTTAAGTTCTATTTGATTAACACATAGGATTCAGCGTAATTTTAACCCATCACCCCCTTCCCCCTACCCCCAACATCAAAAACTTCATTTTGCGTTTTTATTTTTTTTTTGGTGGGATGCAATCAATTTTAAAATTTCAAAAAATTCACACGCATAGCTGAGGCTTTTATAAAACATGCCTATTTTTAAAGATCTAGAGGTAGAGCGTACATAACCTCAAAAAATTAAAAAAAAAATTTTTTTTCAAAAAAGCGTGTAACTTTTTTTGATGAATAGCTGCACATCTAATTTTTTCTTAATATTGTGTGTTTTATCAAACAGTATATTTTTAATTTTTTTCAGATTTTTCCGTAAGGCTCCCCACCTTCAAAAATCGGAAAAACTGTTTTTTGGGGGGTTTTGAGGGATTTTCTCTATTTTATAGACTTTATAATATATCAAATCAATTTTGTTTTTATAGATTATATGTAACTTGAAGTAACTTAGTCCTTAAAAATATTTAAAAATCAGAAAAACACGTTCAAACCCCCCAAAACCCCCTTAAAAACAGTTTCTTGGATTTTTGAAGGTGACCAGCGTTACAGAAAAATCTGAAAAAAATTAGAAATATAGTGTTTGATAAAGTACATAATACTAAGAAAAAATTAGATCTGCAGCTATCCCCAAAAAAAAGTTATATACTTTTTTCAAAAAAAATTTTTTTTTAATTTTTTGAGGTTATGTACACTTAACCTACAGGTCTATAAAAAATAAACGTGTTTTATAAAAGCCTTAACTATGCTTGTGAATTTTTTTAAATTTTAAAATTGATTGCATCCCACCAAAAAAAATAAAATCGAAAAATAAAGTTTTTGATGGTGGGGGTAGCGAGAAGGGGTGGTGGGTTAAAATTACAATGAATCTTATGTCTTAATCACATAGAACTTAAAAAAATGAAAAACATTAAATACTGGTAATGAGGGAGGGTATTTTTTAATTTATGTATCCCGTCCATAAGTGGAAAGTTTGATGCGCCACTGTAGACGCATGTGCCACTGAAAAGTGACGGCACAGTGCTCAAACGTTTTCTTTGAGGTGCTACTATTTAAGTTATAGGGTCCCGTCGTGCCTAAAATGATTAAGAAATTTCACCTATAGCGGCTCTTAGTCTATAAGGGGACTCTCACGCTTACTAATGCAGTTACTAAGCTGGAAATGCCGAAGAAAAATCGATAAATTTACAAAGAATTAGACAATGGTACAGCAAAACTTATATCAGAAATATCAGGATTTTTGTGAAAATATCAGAGAAATTTTTATTTTGTAAATATGCCAACTTTTTGCAGGTTCACCTTGTCAGGAACACGTATCTACATCCTTTTGTTACATGGCAATAATAGGTCATTACAATAAATTTAAAAAATACAGCAAATCTCATTAGAGCATCATTACGATAACTTTCCTGATGAGAACTAAAGGGTTCGAAATGGCCATAGAAAGGGGGTAATGGTCTCTGAATTGAAAATAAAAATAATGCCTTCTTCTACCTACGTTCTTACTCACGTTTTGAGTATTAGGAGACAGTTTCGTTGATCTTTGCCTCGATGAATTGACGTGTAGTGGAGTGCAACTATTTAGACCCCCACGTCTCTGCATTCATCACCCTTTATTCCTTGTAAATTGTAGAAGGATGGGGCATAGGTATAAGAGAGAATATGTTTCCGAACTAAGAAATCCAAAGATTTTATTAAGTTTTTAAACATTTATTTGTTTAAAGATGGAGTCTTTTGGTTTCGACAATTTGTTAAAAAAATACAATACAATAGTATATATATAATATAATATAATATATAATATAATATAATATATATTCAATACAATAGTAAATATATAATACAGGATACCCTATATAAGTTTTTTTATTTAATAATTAATGGCAGCAATTTATCTATAAATCAATAGATTATACACAAGCATAGTCCTTTTACTAAACGCTTTACACTACATAGATACTACTGCTATGGCTGAAATCAGTAAGTACTCGTTAAATAGTCTATTTATCTACTCAGTCTCATTATTACCAGAGAACGGCAGTTTTCGCCAGTGGCGCACAACTACACCCCCTACACGCGAAACTATATACACACGAAATTTTCGATTTTCTAAATCTGACTGAATTGAAAATTGAGCCAACTCCCATCTTAAATTTCAGGAAAAGACTCACCCATTCATATGACAACCATCGATTTTGGTCCAAGGGTGTGGATTTTACGGCCCTTCATATTTAGGGTCTGTTTTTCGATCTCGTCCCCAAAGGTCCCAAAAACTTCAAAAATTTAAGTCCGACCTTTGCGGCTTCTATTAGAAGCGATCATTACCTTTCCAACGCATGTCTAATTTTGAAAATCGCTTATACCGTTCAAAAGTTACCGAGCTCAGAAATATGAGTCAATTTTTATTTAAAAAAGAGAAAATGTTTGTGGATATGTATGTATGTATGTGTGTGGAAAAGTTAAACCGATCTGAATTTTTTTTTCTGTTTTTGAAGAGAAGGCGAGGGCCTAATCAGAACCGGGGTAGTTTGTGAGTTGTGACTACCCATAAGCCAGCTGCTCTATAAGACTTAGTAGGTACAAAACGGCATATTTTTTGGCGGTATATATCTTCGGTTCAAGAAGAGACAGGAGAACAGTAAATACGCCAAATTAAAGCGTTGAGTTAATCATCTTTCAAATGTTTTCTAAGCTGTCAGTATCAGACATACACTCGGCTCAGCATAGCCGAAAAGCTGAAAAACTAAACTTTGAAAATTTTGGTTTTTCGACAATTACCCAAAATTTCAATCTACGAATTACGCCAATAACTGAGCTTTTGTAGAAGGACTCTAGACGAATCTAACAGTGTATACCTTATATCCGGGAAAATTCGAATTTTTAAGTTATAGGCTTCATAAATATAATCAAAGCTATTTCTTATGGGAAAAACGGTTTTTCAAGCTCAATAATTCCTGTAATAGCTTCAGTTATCGTACTTGACCTTAGGTGCATAAGATACTACTTGTCAATACGTTTCAAACTCATGTTTAGTGAACAAAATCGGTTAAGCCGTTTAGAAGTTATTAAGCTACAAAGGTATAATCCAATTACCGATTATTCCCTAAATGGTTTATGTAGTTGTAGTGGTTACGACGCTAATTTGATCTGGCAACGGGTAATCCGAGTTCAAATACCGGCTATCCCAATATTTTTTTCAATCTATTTCGAATAGAAAAAAATCTAGTGTACATTCGATGGACACTAGATCATTTGGAAGATAATGCGAAAAAAGCGACCATTTATAAAGCTTAACGTGTAATCGAGAAACATTGCATTCAACTTTACACTTAATTTAGAAATAACTGAAAAATTCCTGATACAAGAATAAAAAACCGCTAAACGCCTTAAAAATGGGTGACGCTTACAATATTCCAGCTACAAAAGATCTGATATGAATATTACGTGGCGCGAGAGTGTATTTTCAATTTGATGCAAAATAAAACTCTAGTTTTATTTTAAAAGATTTTTTCATAATATTTGCTAAATTTGAAGTAAACGCGCCACAAAAGATTTTCAAAATTCAAACTTTATCAAAGTTACTCTTTTGTGGCGCGTTTTACTTCAAACTGGGCAAATATTATGAAAAAATTTTTTAAAATAAAACTAGAATTTTGTTTTGCATCAAAATGAAAATACATTTTCGCGCCACGTAATATTCATATCAGATCTTTTGTAGCTGGAATATTGTATGCGCCACTCATTTTTACGGCGTTTAGCGGTTTTTTATTTTTGTTATGTATACGTTTTAATTTGTGAAAACTGTCATTATAGATAGCAGTATGTGAAGGGTTTAAAGTGTGCGTGAAATTACAATGTATTTTAAATGGGATTTACTTTTTACCACTGTTTTTTGGCACACCTTCATTATAGTTATTTATGAACCAGTTCGAAAAGTATGCTTTTTGCGAACGCACGCGATGTTTAGAGCACGAGCGACAGCGGAACGAGTGCTAAACATCGCGTAAGTTCGCAAAAAGTACTTCACGCACAGATTCATACAATATTTTATCTACGATAAACAAATAACAAAAAAACGGTAACTCTTCGTCACTTGAATTCATTTCTATTCTACAATTTTTAGAACTTTGACATTTAAAAATTTAATCTTCTTCTTTCAAAATCAAATCAAAACTTCTTTCAATCCACAAAACTGTCAAAACTTTTGTTGTAATTTATTGCTTACATTATGTCATCACCATGACAACGCGAAAATTAAGGATATCTAATTATATAAAAGTGTGCCAAAAACAGTGCGAAAAAGTAAATCCCATTAAAAATACATCGTTACTTCACGCACACTTTAAATCCTTCACGCACTGCTATCTATAAAGACACTTTTCACAAACTAAAAACTTACACATAATATGAGATAGAGTAGATAAAAATATAATCAAATATCCTTAACTTTCGCGTTGTCATGGTGATGACACGTGAGCAATAAATTGCAACAAAATTTTGACAGTTTTGTGGTTTGAAAGAAGTTTGAATTGTTAAATGTCAAAATTCTAAAAATTGTAGAATAGAAATGTATTCCAGTGACGAAGAGTTGCAGTTTTTTTATTTGTTTATCGTAGATAAAATATTGTATGAAACTGTGTGTGAAGTACTTTTTGCACACTTACGCGATATACTAGGGCGGTCCGATAAGTACTTAGCCTTTAAAAGGAGAAGAAAATTTTGAAGTGATATGATTTATTTCTGATCATAGTCTCCTTTTAGCTCGGTACACTTGACCCAGTGATGCTCTTCCTTCTTTAACCCGTCTAAAAAATACATTCTCTCGAGGTCTGTAAAATATGCTTCCGTGTCGGTGATGAACTCCTCATTCGACATAAAATTCTGCCCGGCGAATGACTTTTTCAAGTTTGGAAACAAAGAGAAGTCGTACAGGGCCAAATCTTAAAAATGGTGTATGAGACAGCAGCTCGTAGCACATTCAACCAATTTGGGCGTGGTCTCCGCGGAGGTATGAGTCGCTACTTTATCATGGTGGAACAGTTTGGTTTCTTCCCTAATTGGAGTTGTTTGGGTCATTTTATGTCGAAATAAATATCTGCTCCAAGCAACATTTGAACTTCGGCAGGAGCACAAAATTCTGGATCAGCTAGATGAATGTTAAGTGGAATTTTGAGAGCATTAAAATACAATGTCATTTGAGGATGCTTACACGTGATGGTTGGGAGAATGGCACAGGAGAGTGTAAATTGTTTCGTGGGATTAACGTTTGAGAAAATATTTAAATCCATCATTTTATTCGACGTCGAACAGATTTCGGATATACCAGAAATTTGAAGACTTTTTGTGTAAGGAATACACTTCAAGCGACTTGCTAATTCTTCAGTGATGAAAGACAGCTGTCTAGCTGAGTCTGTGAGGCAGCGTACCTTAACAGGATTATTATGAGAGTCATAAATTGTAACACATGCTGTTTGGAGTAGAGCCTCCTTTTTGCCCGAGAGTGCAGAGAGAGATGATGCTTGATAGACATCATTAGAGTCAGATTGATTTGCCTTTCGTGAATTTGCAGAAGAGCTTGGAGTTTCGATTTGAGTATTGGGATCACCAGATGCATTACAGTGAGTACGAGAATTTGGAGAACTATGAGTATTGTCAGAGTGAGTGTTTCTGGTCGATGGACTACGAGATTCTTGATTTGTTCTTGGGGTTAAACGAGAATTAATTGAGTTGCGAGTAGAACCGTTAGAGAAGTGGATCAATGAGTGATGTCTTCTGTCACATTTAGCGCAATTTGACGTAGAGGTACATGTACTTACCGAGTGACCACTAGCCAAGCAGTTGAGACACGCCTTCTTTACCTTGACTCTTTGATAACGCTTATCTTCAGATATATTTAAAAATTCCTGACAAGTGTATATTGTGTGCGAGTTATTTTGACATAAAAAACATTTAAAGAAAGTACTGATTATTGTTAATATACTGCGTATTATTGCTAACTGTGTTAAGGGGAGGAAAACGAGAGGATTGTTTTTACTTAGGAGAGTGAGGAAGCTCAGGAACGAGATTTTCGAGAACTTTACATTTTCGTTCGATAAATTCTAGGAACTCAGTAAACTTGGGAATTTTTGATATCACGCTCGGTTTCAAATGATCTTTTTGTGTTATAGTCTAATTTTTGAGTAAAGAGATTAATGAGGATTAAGTCAGCGAGTTGACTTAATAAGCTATTCAAATGGCTATTTACTATTAAGTATTTATTTTCGAATCTATCACATAAGTTTTTTATTGCGATTTCAAAATTGGCGTCGATTATTTCAAGATTGTCAATTAATTTTAACTGTTCAGCTCATTCTTTAGCACTGATTTGAGATACATAAGTTTTTGCGCGTTGGATAATTGTTTATCATCTGTTATTCATTTTGTGAAAACCTCAAAAAAACTGGTCCATTCGGATATTTCACCGGAGAAAAACGGAATTCTTAGCTCCGGAAGCTCTACATTTTGACTTGTGATGACAGACGGTGTTACATTAGTTGCAATGGGTGGAGTCTGCAACGGTTTCGCAGATAATTGTGTGATTCTCTCGTGCAAATATGAATCTAAATAATTGATGGATTCGACCGTTACTTGATGGAAGTTCATTTTATCTAACAATAAAACACTGAAAACGTTTGTTTTCTATACTTCCACAAAATTTATTATAACTAAGTGACTACAGCTGTTTGGCACTACCCAACTTTGGTGACTACCCAACAGAGAAAGGCACTCCGCCGAAACAGCTGTAGTCACTTAGTTATAATAAATTTTGTGGAAGTATAGAAAACAAACGTTTTCAGTGTTTTATTGTTAGATGAATCTAAATTATAATACTGCTCTTTCGATTCGAGTTCCTTTTGTAGGACGAGATATTCGCGATAAGTTTCGTTTAATACGTTTTTTCGTGCAATGTATTGACCACATTCTAAGACTGCACTTTTATCTTTTGAGACAAATGTTTGAATTCTAGTAATGGAAGCTTTCGTGTGCCCCCTCAATTTTATAATTTTTGCAACATCAGTCATTTCAACATCAGTCATTTTGAAAACGTGAGAGAAATAATACAAGTTTTTAAATACAACGAGAGGTGGTTTGTACCATAAATCTAAATCTACTTAAACAGCGATAAACAATTATAAAGAATACATGCAATAACGATACAAAAATAATTCATCAAACGTATAACAATAAGTGACCAAACCGCATAAAAAATCACTACCGTATTTTTAAAATCGACAACGGACGAAAAACATTTGACGCGAGATAAAAAATCGTGTCCCAGCCGCACCTGTAATAAAACTTTTAACAACGATTTCAACTTTTGAAAAACGAGGAGAAGAACTGGTTGACTGGTAGGCATCGAAAAACCACTTCCATGAACAATAAAAACTACTGCTTCTGTCTGCATCCGGGACCGTAACTTCGATATTTGGTGTGTGAGAAATTCGAATATATTTTTCTTTGTGACGAAATGAGCAAAAACCAAAGGTGTTTTTTACGAGTAGCATAAGATCTTGACGTTACTATATGGAAACGCCTTTGAATAAGCGAAAAATGATCGCCGTCGTGCTTTTTGAAATTACTCTCGAACTTCCGGCTTTTACAGGAAAACAGGACTACTTCCGGGGTGAATAGGGTCAACATCCGGCTCGACAGGAACAGTGAACGGAGTGGGGGATTGATTTATCCCCTCTACGTCGTACAAACCACCTGTTGGGGCGGCTTCCTTCAATGTGGTTTGGGTAAATAATTAAAACTCTTGCAGGGAGTAAGTTAAATAAACAAATTTACCTTTATTCAAGAGAATCATTTCACAAACACTAAACATCACCACTGTGCTAAACTTTTACAAAGAGATTTCGCATTTAGCAATCTAATATTACATTGAGTCGATGCATGTTGACTGTTTGAGTGGCGGCACACGAATCTCGCCAAAAACAGGCGCGAAAGAAGCACATACCCTACATTTTACACAAGAAACTGGTTTTCAGACCCAACGCATTTTCACGTATGCAGAAAAAACCTGCCCTGAACCTAGTTAAACTATTTTGCTGCTAGGAAAGAAAAAGGCGATCGTCAGTTGCACCATAATTTACAAGTTGCAATCGCAACAAAATGGTTTATCGAAAAAATATCAATACGCGACAAGAACTAAGTAATTGATAAAATTATTGATTCTTGTAATATTATTAGAAATAATCCCTCAACTTTCAGGAAGTCTATTAGGCAGTTGATGGTCCGACAAAGGTGGATTTCATTCTGAATATCTGCTGTAAATTTAACAAAAAAATTTGTTTTATTGTTTTATTTGTTTCTTAATTTCTTTTATGTATGTATACAATTGTTGTACACACATACATATTCTTTTTACTTAAACATGTAAATAAATCCGTTTATGTTCAATGCTCTACAAATTTATGTATTTTCTTTTCGTTAATTTAAAAATAAATTTACTGTATTTTGCCTTTTGAAATAAAACTTTGAGAATTCAATAAAACGACACTACCTATGAATCACTAATCAAATACTATACAGGGCGATGTTTTAGTAGTATTCAAAACAACCTCTTCCTTTGGAAATTCTGGAAATTAGCTAAAAGGGTTTTATTATTTACAACGTAAAGCAAACTGTGGGAGTATTAATACAATATGTATAAATTAAATATTTGTTATTTTTTTTAAATCTTTGTTTCACTTCACCAAACTTTTAATTCATAGTCAAATTTGATTTTTTTATAAAAAATTAAGTAATCATGTGGGGAAAAAATAAATATGCTATTTTATTTGCCTATTTGTCTAATTTGTAAAATTCTTATTAGAGTTTTCAAAAACCGTATACAGGGTGAAATTTTTTCTAAGAACAAAACGAACTAATTTTCTAAAGCCGGACCTGATTTTTTTCTAGTTTTAATAAATCAGTTGATTGGGTGGTAACTTATAAGTAAATTAAATATTTGTTAAAAAAAATAAATTTTTGTAATAAAAGTTTATTTTTTACAATCTACGGTTCACTTCACCAAACTTTTAATTCATAGTCAAATTTGATTTTTTTATAAAAAAATAAAGTAATCGTGTAGGGACAAAAATAAATATGCCATTTTAGTTGCCTATTTGTCTAATTTGTAAAATTCTTATTAGAGTGTTCAAAAACCTTATAGAGAGTGAAATTTTTTCTAAGACCAAAACGAACTATTTTTTTTAAGCCAGACCTGTTTTTTTTTCTAGTTTGAATAAATCAGTTGATTGGGTGGTAATAGTATAACGATTTACCAAAATAAGATACACATCGACCTTACCGTTCAAAAATTATGACGAATAAAAATTTCTGTAATAATTAACAAATCGCCCTGTATATTATTAAACAATGGGAGCACACTTTTTAATGGTCATTTGTTATTTCCCATAGGGGCCTCCATACGAGGTAGGAGTATGTACAGTTCCTCATGACTCACCCTGTATATAATCATTAGCTTGTTCTATGTCATCTTGTCCGATCCTCATTGTGACGTCCTCATCGGTATTTGTTATGATTTTGGTCTTGCTGGAAAGATAGGCCTTAAATACTAATAGGCAATACATGCTAGTTTTCTAAAACACTAAAAGTTATTGTCCCCAGTTCAGATCTGCCACACTTTTAGTGCTATCAGATTCATTCACATTAATTCAGATTCAGTTTCAAAGTTTAGGAAGGTGCACTTAAGGTGGTGGTAAAGATACCCTAAAATATTTTTTTAGGTTATCTTTATTATTCTCACTTATTTTCAGTCTTTGAGAGAACTTTACAGAGCCTGTTCTAGCTCATCTGACTGGTGTCTCATTCTTTTGCTCTTTTCTGTTCCATATGATATTCATTTTGAGCTTTGCGATAATAGCCATAAATATCTCTTGTGATAGAACATTGTTCTACAGAGACATTTCAATCTTAGAATTTCTGACTATTTTAGGCAAACTGTCTTTGAATACAGACATGATCACCTTTTGAAATTGTTCGGCAGTCATGGTTAGGTCCTGGATATGCATTATCGTCGCTTTTAGCCTGCCTAAAAAATTAACTAAACAACAGCTCATCTAATCTTTTTTTTTCTGTGTGGGCCGTGCTTGTTTTCAAGCATTGGCTATCGTCGTATTCACAAGCTGATGAAATGTTTCTCGGTCGGCAGATATAGGAAACAATTTCTCGGCCTTCCTACCTGTCCATTGTCTAATCCAGCAACCAGGATAGTTGTTTTGTTACAACCCAGCATTTTCCTCCGATTTTGCCTTGAATGATCAACCGTAGTAAATGATATTTACGTCCTCTTTTATATTTAACCTTTCTCATTTTTATGGTGTTTATCGATAAATCTTTTTCGTGAAAGTTCTATTCTGGTCAAAGTTTCCATATCACTTTCAGCCCTGCAGTCAATACAGCTACCCAGATATCTAAAGTGTTCCACCCTTTCCAGGATTTTGTTATCTAATTTTAGTACTGTCTGCGATATTGATATTTCCGACTACCATCCATTTTGTTTTCTTTGCGTTGATTGTTAAGCCCTTTACGGTATATTCGTTGTTTACAGCGTTCAGCAGGGTTTGAAGGTCTTCTAGACTCTGTGCTATTATGGCGGTGTCATCTGCGTATCTGATATTATTAATAGTTGTTTCACCACCGATTTTAACACATTCGCGACGATTATTTAATGCTTCCTCAAAAATGGGTTCGGTGTAGGCATTGAACATTGTCGGTGACATAACACATCCCTGTCTGACACCACTGTTATTAATAGACAGGTCGTTTTTAAAAATGAGCTCATTTGATACAGGTTATTTTTAATAGTTATAGCCACGTGAATAAAGGCCATTGTTAAGTAAATTATGCAGCAACAATAACAATGCCGGATTTTCAATCAGACCAGTTAAACAGGGAATTGAGCATTGAAGTAGGTTGCATGAGTTTGTAAATAGATCACTAACACTGATCATGCCGCTGTCATTGCACGGCAGCATGAGCGCGAGTGCGTGTTCACATCAGAGATATGTCAAGAATAGATCTGGCTAGGGATATGCTAAACAATGCATTGGGGTGTAACGTCGATATCAAGTACGGTGGTCTAGCTATCTTTGTCTGTCGTGCGAGTGTGAGCGTATCTACCAAGAAGTGGGAGTATTGAAACGACAGTTACACAGAGGCGGCAGCCATCATATGCTAGAGAGAGAAAGCTAAGCGCCAGTAGAGAGATAGATAGACCACCGACCCGAACTGCTCCGCGTTACGCTATTTTTCGGAGTTGGCCAAATCTATGTGTATAAGATCTTTGGTTCACATTCAGCCGGCGGCATAGTGACAAGTGAGTAAGTGAGCAAGACGATGCTGTCGTCACATTCCATCCTTAAAAGTCTTTCGGTAAATGAGTTGTGAGGATATTGAAGAGGACTGATGTGAACACTTCACTCGCGTCAATATTGTATTTCGGAGAATATTTTCGGCAACAGCAGAAGCAGTGGCAAAGGCTAAATGTAAATCTGGCAGCCAAATGTAAGATTTGCCATCAAGTTGCTTGGTAATGCAACAAAATCGCTTGAAGGAATCTGATTGGAATCAGTGCTACTTTTCGTCATTTTGAACGTACGTACCTTGCAAACTGTATAACATGGCCTTAAACGATAAGTTTTAAATGCTTTGTATGAGACCTTGTCAATTTAGAAGACTAGGATTGGTCCACCTCCCTCAATCTTCCTCTTTTCTCAATAACCAGTCTTCCGCTTAAAATCTTTCCTCTTGGGAATTTTCTTTCCTTAGGGAGGTACTGCTAATTCCATAATTACTCTCTTCCTCTGGAGCGCGAGTAGGACCATGTAAAGCTTAGGTTTATTATTCTTATTATGAATAAGTTCTAACAAGTTGATTTACTCACGAACTCAGTACTTAGTACAAGTACTGAGTACCACGGGTATGTATTTGTACTAAGTACTGAGTAGCCGCTAGTCCAGGGTAATAAGGTTTTTTTCCATGACACTTGAACAGCCAGGGTACTGAAGCGTTTTTTCTACAGGTAATACCTATAAGAGGAAATTGTAACTATTTCCTGAGTAGGAACTGGCGGCCATTTTTATTTATAAACAATTAAGTGTCAAAAATGGCATTTTTAACTATTTTTTTTTTCAAATCAATGGAAAACAGGGAACGTTATGGTTTTTTTAGTACAAATACCTTCGAGATTATAGAAAAAGTTTTAAAATTACGTATTACAAAGTTTGATATACTCATTTATTGTTAATAAAATTGCGAAAAAAGGTCGGAATTGCAAAAAAAATATTTTCGCAATAACTGTTGTAAAAATTTGTGTACAGCTTTGAAATTTTTGTCAATTAATGGTTCTTTGGTGCTTAATATGTGATAAAAATTTCGAAGCGATTCATTCAATTGTTTAAATTTTATTCAAATTGTTTATCCCGGAGAGCATTTTTCTTTGCAATAACATAAGTCAGAAGAAAATGACGTTAGAACCATTCCACAGGTGTCAAATTAAAGAGCATGAGCAATATTTTCAACTTCGTTTAAAAAACGTTGGACGGAAGGGCCGCCCGAGAACTTTATCGTGCCGATCTATTATCGTTATGGTACTAGATATTGGCATTCTATAAAAATAACAAAGTTACTCGTTATTTTGATATTTTAGAAACACCTACTGTACTTAAAAGTATTTTATGGTTCTACGCATCATTAATTCCTGCATTTGAGAAAATGTTCGATGCCATATTTCGGGGACACACTATAGATGTGTAGATTATTGCATAAATCAATAGAATATTATAGTCATACTTTCATTTCAAATTAGTTCATTTTTCTGAGAAATTAATAGTTTACAATATTTGCATTTCATTCTATTTCGATTACGCCAGTCAATGCGCGAGATTAAGAACAAGATATTATCTCCAAATTCTATCCTACTGCATGGATTTTAATGAAATTTTGGGAGTAGCCCAATCTCCTAATTCAAAGTCTATCCTATATACTATGGCGCTTTTATCATGGGGGAAGTTCCCACCACTTCTCAGGGGTGAAATATTTTTATTTTCGAATTACATGGAGAAAAAGGAAGATTTTTAAGAAAATTCATTTTAAACCCGTTTAACTTTTTGAAAGTAGAAATAACACTATATTAAAAGGAATTGAGAAGAAAAACAATGCATTTAAATTATGGTGGATGGGGAGTTAAATGTATATACTTTTCATTTTTCCTTAAAGTACATTAGTCATTATATTTTTTGCACCATATCTCGCTTAGTTTGTAAGTAACCGACATTTAACGGTGCTCGTTTTAAAGACCTTTTCAAACACTACAAAAGGTGTTGGTAGCATTATACACCTAAAACATACCGTTCCTCTGTTATTTCAAGTTGAATACACCAATTTGAGCATGCACCAAAAAACAAACTATTTTCACCTACCATATCTCTTTTTGTATTATAAATAGAACATTTACGAAGGAACGAATCTCTTTATCCACAGAGAACGACAGTTCTCACCAGTGGCGCACAACACCCCTACAAGCGACACTATATATACACGAAATTTTCGATTTTCTAAACCTGACTGAATTGAAAATTGGGCCAAATCCCATTTTAAAGTTTAGGAAAAGACTCGTCCATACATATGTTACCTCTCCATTTTGGTCCAAGGGTGTGGATTTTACGGCCCTTCCCATTTAAGGCCTGTTTTTCGTTCTCGTCCCCAAAACTCCCAAAAATTTCAAAAACTTAAGCTCGACCGTTGCGGCTTCTGATAGCACAGATCATTACCTTTCCAACGCATGTTTAATTTTGAAAATCGGTTATACCATTCAAAAGTTATCGAGCTCAGAAATATGACTCAATTTTTATTTAAAAAATGGAAAATGTTTGTGGATTTGTATGTATGTATGTATGTATGTATGTATGTGTGTGGAAAAGTTACACCGATCTGAATTTTTTTTTCTGTGTTTCAAGAAGGTGTGAGGGCCGATTCAGAACCGGTCTAATTTTTGACTTCTGACTACCCGTAAGCCAGCTAGAGGACTAGGTAGATACAAAATAGCATATTTTTTGGGCGTATATATCTTAGGTTCAAGGAAAGACAGGAAAACCGCAAATACACCAAATCAATAGGGTTGAGTTAAGCTTTCAAATGGCGTCTAAGTGATCAAGCTGATACATACACACTGCTCACCATGGCCAAAAAACTGAAAGATTAAACTTTGAAAATTTTGGTTTTTCGACAATTACTCAAAATTTCAACCTACCAATTGCGCCAATAACTGAGCGTTTGTAGAAAGACTCAGGACGCGTCTAACAGTGTATACCTCATATCTGGGAAAATTCGAATTTTTAAGTTATAGGCTTCATAAGTATAATCAAATCTATTTCTTATGGGAAAAACGGTTTTTCAAGCTCAATAATTCCTGTAATACGTTCAGTTATCATACTCGATCTTGGATGCGTCAGATACTACTTGTCAATACGTTTCAAATTCATGTTTAGTGAGCAACATCAGGTAAACCGTTCAGAAGTTATAGAGGTCCAAAAGTATAATTAGTCCAGGAACTGAAATTTTTCACTTCGCAATTTTTACAGAATGGATAGATTTGCTTGAAAATTTGACAATAAGTAGTGGATAGTCCAAGGATCAAAATCTATATGATGCCGAAAGACGCTTTTACCATGAGGTGGTTGCCACCTCATCTTGAGGGTGGAAATTTTTTATTATATTTTGACCGCAAATGCTGGTAAAAATATTAATTATAAGCAAAAAATGTTCATTATACATTTTTTTGATAAAATTAATAGTTTTCGATTTATTGGTTAGCGAAGCTGTTAGTTTTATATCGAAAAAATTACCAGAGAACGGCAGTTCTCGCCAGTGGCGCAGAAATACACCCCCCTACACGCAATACTATTATATACACGAAATTTTCAATTTTCTAAATCTGACTGAATTGAAAATTGTGCCAACTCCCATCTTCAAGTTCAGAAAAAGACTCACCCATTCATATGTCAACCATCCATTTTGGTCCAAGGGTGTCGATTTTACGGCCCTTCCTATTTAGGGTCTGTTTTTCGTTCTGGTCCCCAAAACTCCCAAAAACTTCGAAAATTTAAGTCCGACCTTTGCGGCTTCTAACAGTACTGATCATTGCCTTTCCAACGCATGTCTAATTTTGAAAATTGGTTATAACATTCAAAAGTTATAGAGCTTAGAAATGTGACTTAATTTTTATTTAAAAAAGGGAAAATGTTTGTGGATATATATGTATGTGTGTTTGAAAGTTAAACCGATTTGATATTTTTCCTCTTTGTTTGAAGAGGGGTCAGGGCCGATTTAGAACCGGTGTAGTTTGTGACTTTTGACCACCCATAAGCCAGCTATAGGACTTGGTAAGTACAAAACGGCATATGTTTGGGGGTATATATATTCGGATCAAGAAGAGCCAGGAGAACCGCAAATACATCAAATTAATAGTGTTGACTTAAGCTTTCAAATGGTGTTTAAGCCGTCAGGATCTGACATATACACAGCTCAGTATAGCCGAAAAACTGAAAAACTAAACTTTGAAAATTTTGGTTTTTCGACAATTACTCAACATTTCAACCTACGAATTGCGCCAATAACTTAGCGGCTTAGCGTTTATAGAAGGACTCCAGACGAATTTAATGGTGTATACCTCATATCCCGGAAAATTTGAATTTTTTAGGTTATAGGCTTCATAAGTATGATAAAATCTATTTCCTGTGGGAAAAACGGTTTCTCAAGCTCAATAATTCCTGTAATAGCTTCAATTATTATACCTGACCTTAGATCCATCAGATACTACTGGTCAATAGGTTTTAAACTCATGTTTACTGATCAAAATCGGTTAAGCCGTTTAGAAGTTATTGAGCTACAAAAGTATAATCCAATTAACGATTATTTCCGAAATGGTTTATGTAGTTGTAGTGGTTACGACGCTAAATTTGATCTGGCAACGGGCAATCCGACTTCATTTACCGGCCATCTCAATTTTTTTTTCAATCTATTTCGAATAAAAAAAAATCTAGTGTACATTCGATGGACACTAAATCATTTGGAAGATAATGCAACAAAGGTGACCATTTATAAAGCTTGACGTGTAATAGAGGAACATTGCATTCAACTTCATACATTTAATTTATAAATAACTTTGAAAAACTCCTGATACAAGAATAAAAAACCGCTAAACGCCGTAAAAATGAGTGGCGCATAAAATATTCCAGCTACAAAAGATCTGATATGAATATTACGTGGCGCGAAAATGGATTTTCATTTGATGCAAAACAAAATTCTAGTTTTATTTTAAAAGATTTTTCCATAATATTTGCTAAATTTGAAGTAAACGCGCCACAAAAGAGTTTCAAAATTCAAACTGTATCAAAGTTACTCTTTTGTGGCGCGTTTACTTCAAATTTAGCAAATATTATGGAAAAATCTTTTAAAATAAAACTAGAATTTTGTTTTGCATCAAATGAAAATCCATTTTCGCGCCACGTAATATTCATATCAGATCTTTTGTAGCTGGAATATTTTATGCGCCACTCATTTTTACGGCGTTTAGCGGTTTTTTATTCTTGTTATTTATAATCTAAAAAATGTTTTATATAGAGTTTTTAGTTCGATGCATAGTTTTTAAGGTATTCACAAAAAATCCGTCCGAAAAGGTGTCATTTTTCAATGAAAATGGCCAATTTTCAACTACGCATAACTCAAAAAGTATTGAGTTCTCAAAAAAAAGTATAGACCAGTTTTTGCTTAGAAATAGGTTCTTCAGCCACTTCCGTGCATATTTTGCCAACAAATTTTCCACCCCCTTGAAGAAGTGGGAACCGCCCCAAGATAAAAGCGCCATAGTATATAGGGTAGATTTTGTTTCTTGAGCTATTCCCTACTTACTGTCAAAATATCAAGTACATCAATGTAGTAGGATGGAATTCGGAGCCAAATACCCTCATCGACTGCTCTACAATAATGCTCTGCTATGAACGCGTGAGAGAGGACACACATAAGATTATAGCAAAATTTCTATTTACCGTAACTTTTCGAGTTTTTGAGCTACAGCAATAAATCAATAAATTTTATGTCATTGGAAAGGTAATTTTGCATTCTTTCAAAATGTGTTAAAATATACAGGGCGTATCAAAAAAATTAAGATTTTTTATTCATTTCCGGTTCAACCGGAAGCCATGTTTTTGGTAAAATTTATTGTGATAATAGATAATAAAATACCATATATGTCTGCAAAATTTCAAATTTTAGTTTCTATTAAGAAGGAAGTTACGGGCACTCGAATATTTTTTTATAAAAAATTCATAACTCCCCTCCTATGGGTAGTTAAGATATATGGCTAATGTCATTCAATTTACTGATAGGATATCAAAAATATATCAAAAAATAAAAAAATTCCTTGGAGCCTTTTTTGAGAAAATCTAGTTCAAATTTATGTCAAAATTTGACCCCTTAAATATAGGCAACCCGTAACTTTTTCTGAAAAACGATAACATCTTTCTTATAGCCCCATCTTTAGGCTATATAACGACTTTTTCAAATTAAACTTATCTTCAAAAACTTTTTAGATAGATAGGGAAATGTGTCGGGGGGGCGGTCGGCCATGTTGGCCGCCATTTTGAATTTGGAAATGTCAAATTCCGTACTTTTATTTACCTATCGATGAGCTTACTTTGAGTTGAATTTCATTTATTTCTGTCAAAATTTGCAAAAATGGGCCCTAAATAACCCCCCTATTTCGGCCCCCCTTTGAGAGATTTTTTTTAAAAGCTTAGTTTCTCGACAAAATTCTCTTAAACTTACTCATACCGAATTTCATCAAAATCGGTCCAGTAGTTTTTGCTGGGCGGTGGCGACATAAGTACGTACGTACGTACGTACATACTTCCGACATGTTTTTTTTTATTTGCTTTTTAGACTCGGGGGACTCAAAACGTCAAAAAAAAGTGAAATCTGAAAAAATTTTTTTTGCACGATCCTATAACTTTATCTATTATACTATACTACGTATATAGTACGATAAAGTAAAAAGTGAATAAAAATTGCATTTATTAGTAATAAATAATTATGCAAAAGTATCTTAAATCTTTCCTTATAAACTTTGTATTTTGTTATATAAGAAATTATACATATGTATTACAATTTTTTATCAATTATGCTATAGATAACATTACATACTTGGTAGTTGTGCACTTAAAACACGGTAAAAAAGGTAATTTTTTGCCGTGTTGTGCCGTTCAAAAAGTTTATAAAGAAAAATTGACGATACTTTTGCATAATTATTTATTACCAATAAATGCATTTTTTATTCACTTTTTTAAACCATGTTGAAAATGTAGCTGATGCTCTTTCATTTTACACCTGTGGAATGGCTCTAAGGTCATTTTTTATGACTTAGGTTATTGCAAAAAAAATGCTCTCTGGGATAAACAATTTGAATCAAATTTAAACAATTGAATGAATCGCTTTGAAATTTTTATCACACATTAAGCACCAAAGAACCCTCATTTGACAAAAATTTCAAAGCTGTACACTAATTTTTACAACAGTTACTGAGAAAATATTTTTTTTTTGCAATTCCGACCTTTTTTCGCAATTATTTTAACAATAAATGAGTATATCAATTTTTTAATACGTCGTTTTAAAGCTTTTTCCATAATCTCGAAGATATTTGTACTAAAAAAATTATAAGTTTCACTGTTTTCCGTTGATCTGAAAAATTATAAATAAAAATGGCCGCCAGATCCTACGCCGGAAATAGTTATAATTTGTTCCTCTAGGTATTACCTGTCGAAAAAACGCTTCAGTACCTTGGCTGCTAAAGTGTCACGAACAGGGTATATTTTTGTCTTATTATCCTGACCTACGTGCTGTTTTACGAGAAATGTGGCAATATACCTACAGTAAAACCTGTGTTAACGGCCACCTGCCAACATCGGCCACCTGTCCTAACGGCCAGTTTATAAATTTCCCGAACCAATTATATGTAGACTACAAAAACTGGCAATAGCGGCCACCTTTCTATATCGGCCAATAGTTCTTTAATTTTTAGTGGCCGTTACTGACAGGTTTTACTGTAGTAGCAGTGTAGTCAAAAGGCAATAAGAAGTTATAGAAAGAGTATCACAGTTGTTAAGCCTTTTTATTTTTTAGATAGTAATGGTTCTCTACCAAAGAATCCAGACTATGGTAAATTTATGCTGCGTTGTGCGGAAAAAATGTTGCGTGTAGTTTTGATATGGCCCGATACAAACAACAATAAGCTATTGCTTATTTCCTGCATTATTTGTACTATAACAAATATATTCGTATTTTGCGGAATAGTTGCGTATATTATACAAAATAAAGATAAGTTTGAGAAGGTTACCTACGCTTTATTTATGATTGTTGTTCCCCTAGTGGTAAGTAAACCGTGAATTTTTTATGTCTGTCTTATTGCGTTTTAATCTATATAAATAAAAATAAATGTTTGTCTGTATGTACTGTTATGATCTGCTTTCTATTACTTTGATATTAATTATTATTTATTTGATTAGTTATTTAAATTATTTAATCAATTATCCAATTGTCGCAAATCATACAAAAAATTAAGAAAAAATCTCAGGGTGCCTTTTTATAATATAAAAAAAATGTCTAAATTATCTTATGTTATACTTATCTTCTCTCGTGGTTTCAGTATCTCTTAGTTGATCCTTATCGGAATAAAAATAGGAAAAAGAAATAAATAGAAATAACACATACAAATACCTTTATTATCAAAAGCAATGCTCTGTAAATTTATCAATTAAATTCGGTGGGCATAATTGCCCAAATGAAACCTTTTTCATATAAATTAATCTAATTCAAAAAAATATTTATCGCTTTGTTCTTGATACCATTAATAAAACCAGCTAAACAAACAAATTTGGTATTCGCAAAATTACTTATACTTCCTATTAAATTTTTGAAATGTTGGAATCTTAAATTCATATTCTTTTACGTAAAAAAAATTACTTCTGATTATAAAAAAATCTATCACATAGGTTATTGACTGACCTTTTTGATTCACACACAATGATGTCTCCTCTTGACCCAAACAGCTCCTTCTTGTTTATTATGTTAGGCTACCAATCAAAGCCCTCTCCGTTCTCAGCAAACAATCCAGCAGGATACCAGCAACTATTTCTCCAAAAACACAAGCCAGGTTTCCTTTGACCAGGACTCGTTCAATAAACTCCAAAACCCTCTCCTCTCTTTCTCTCAACAATAATCTCCTGAGACCCAAGTATCTTTTTTACTTAGTGTCACAAATAATTTTAATAACGATAATTCTTGTAACTTACTCTCTTGGACTTTACAGAATCAAAGAGGTATTTCTTCTCGATTTGATTTGTCTCTCGTTCCACTTTTTAGCTACTCTCACTATCAAACACAACCACTAGTACTTGCTTCTGAACTACTCACGAAAACTTTTGATTGCTCTTTTCGGCTGCCGGTAACACAATAATCCCTCTTTCCCAAACTATCTGAAAATTCAACCTTCTCTCCTTCCCATTCCAAATTGCCAAACCAATCAGAGACATTTCTTCTTCCCCATTCTTTTTTTCATTCGAAACACCCACTCATACTTTCAAAAATATTCCTACCATCATAATAATTATTTTTGGGAAATTCTACAAAATTTACTCGGGGTTAAACAAAAAGAGATTAAAATTCCAAACTTTCTTTACCTTAATTTTCTAAGAACTAATAATTACATCTACCTGTGGTTTTACATTTCCCGTAAACAATCTGTTTAAAATAATAATCCTAAATAACTTTCACTTCACTTTTATTTACAAATGTTTTTAATATTCTTCATGGAAAGATTCATTAAGGAGAAACCACCTTGCGTGAAAGCTAACTTCTAATAAATATTTACAAATCAATATACAGGTTGTATCAAATTTATGTGCCCGCGTTATATAAAAAAAAATAAAAATTTTTATTCTATCTTTGATTGATAAATTGAAACACAATAGTACCTTATAGTATACTAAACTATACATTTTATCATGTGATTACCTTAAGCAAAGTTGTTGTACATGAACCCGGGAAGGTTTTTGAATTGGTACTACTAACCTAAGTGAAAAGCATGTTGCCCCCCCCCCCCACATTTTTTTATATTATTGGACAAACTGTGTTTTCTTAATTTTATATGATGTAGAACCAAAAATACATACAACCCCAAATTTTCACTTTTCTATCACCAACCCCCATTTTTTAATAGCAATCTAAATATTTGTTTCTTCTATAGGTAAATAAAAATGAATGTTTATGTATGTACCTTATAGAATCGTAAATTATGCATTTTATCATAATATGCCGCGACGTTATGATGACCTTACATGGAAAATTAATTCTCCTTCTTCTTCTTCTTCTTCTTCTGCTTGTAATAGGACTATATCCTGTTTCTTCTGTTACAGTTTCTGCTGCGATCCGGAGCTCTAGCCCTCGTACCATCGTTTTTTGGGTCTTCCTATGGGTCGCTTGGTGTTGGGCTTCTGTGACTTCGCCCATTGCGCCCTACGTTCAGTCCATCCGATCTACGTGGTCTCTCCATTAGCGTCGTCTTGCTCTTGTCCATCTCACTACGTCTTGAACGCCTAGCTCTCTCTCGGAAAATTAATTGTGAGTTGAAAAACCGCCATCGTTGTATATTTACCCACCGCAAAAAAATATTGCTTAGCAGAAAGAATTAAATTGATTCTATTATAATACATAATATTTTTAGACATTTTTTTCTTCTTCTTCTCCTTCTTCCTTCTTTCTTAATAGGCTCGTGCCTCTTCCATCTTCGGATGCCTCCTCATCAGATTTTTTGTTTTATGTTATTCTTTTTTATTAAATTTTGACACTGTATTTATTTCTAAGGCTGTACTCAGTTCGCCAGGACCTCGATTTTTGACCCTTCGCTTTGTTATCGATCATTCGCTATCTGTACACTAAACAGATACGAAGCGAATACGTTCACTATCTGTATACTAAACAGATACGAAGCGAATACGTTCGATAACGAAGCGAAGGGTCAAAAACTGAGGTCCTGTCAGATAGTAAGAACATAAAATAACGTACAGTTTTGTAGATGCACAATGAAACAAGAAACTACAACTCATGATACTACGACAACCAGAGATAAAGCCACTTCGAGAACAACTTTTAACCGGTGAGCGCATGACGTCAGCACCCGACAAACTTGTACGGAGACTTATGGGAAAGCATAGAGTTTTATACGGTTTTATACATTCTCGTGTCATTAAATAACTGAAATTGCCGTTCGTCTGTTCTGTTACACTGTTTAATTTATACTTTGATGAATTATTATAATCATACTAGTAAAATAATACAATATATTATGTAGGTACTGTACTAAAAAACGTAATAGTTTTTTCACTGCAAAAATTTAAGAGGTTTCTTGACATGCAGAAAACTTTAAATAAACCGCTTCAATAAAAGATGGTTTATTAATAAATAATAAAAAAACCAAAGTTTCAAAAAAGTATTAAAATTACAAAAACAAAATTAAGTAGATAGATTTAGATGGATTTTTCAGATCTATTGTGATCCTCTAATTCTAGATTACATTCTTTAGTCTGGCCCTTTTTAAAAGGTCCAATAAGCCTCAATTCTCACCGCACATTCTTCTACATTTGCCCAAGGACATAGTAGCTTTCTGTGTGGTTTTCAGGATGTGAGTATTCCATTTCAGCCTATGATCAGTATAAACATCAAGGTATTTTATTTTTTTGGCAAATGAAATCTCTGTTCCTCCCAGCACCGGTAGTTTTAAGCCTTCTAGTGCTGTCCTTTGGGTGCAGTTGGCGATTTGTTTTCTGAGCATTGACTATCAGTGTCTCTTATTTGCAGCGGTCGTCAACCATATGTGGGGCTGCTTACATTCTCCCAGACACCAGCTGAGCAAACCTGCCCCTGATGACGACTGATATATCGTCGGTGTATCCTAGACAAAAAAGTCTTCTGTGGAGAGACTTTTGAGATCATCTACCAAGGTTGCTCAAAGTAGAGGTGACAGAACTCCTCCTTGTTGACAGCCTCCACCTACTCTTGCTTTGATGGTTGCTTTAACTAGAGTTGATATTACTATCCTATTCTCCAGGTATAACCTTATCTATCTGCATATTACCGCAGGGATTGTTTATCGACTATCTATCTAGTCTAGATCCGCTAAGATTAGTTTCAACAGGGCCACCACAAGAAGGATGCAATCAAAGATTACACACCCCCAGTCAATGTTGGGAGTAACCAGCGGTCTTGATGATGGTTTAAGGAGGTGCAAAGTCCTAAGGCTCTCCAAGCAAAATTTATCCCCTGAGATTAGTTCTTTTCCCACTCAGCGTTACGCCCGACTAAAAAAAGAGCACATCCCTCGGCACCAAAAAAAAAAACCAAAAAGAGAAAAAAAAATAAAAAAAAAAACAATATTACATTTGATTTATTTTACTTAACGATTTTTGCAATAATTTTTTTGTATTTTAGACTTAACTTTTGGTTCAAAACTCGCATTCGAGAATATATCCGACATCTAAAAAATAGTTTTTTCACATCACCAGATATTTTGACATGAACTGATCTTTCCAACCAAGATTTTTGATAATTTTTGATGCCCCCCAATTTTGGTGCTCATTGCACTTTTTGGTAAATTTTAATGGTGTCCCCATTGAATTGGCAAAAAATATTTTCTAGTTCACGATAGTTCGTAAGTAATATTTCTGAAGGCTTCACCAAACCCCCTTCTGAGAGATGATTTACCCACGAGGAAGAAATGTTACTATTTGTAAAACTGCCCAAACTCTCTTCATGTCGTAGCTTGAAAGCTATGAAACCAGCTAAATTTTCTAGTCCATCATGATACAACTCTTTCATTTCAAAATCTGTTTGATGGTTTTGATTTTCTGAAGGTACTGGAAGACTTGATTGACTAAAGAGTGGTTCGGTTATCATCACTGAATCTACTACGTCATTGTTGTAACAATCAAGATTCAAAGAGCTTCCTGCTTTCATGTTTTGAAGCGACATGTTTGTTGTTTCTGGTAGGTTACTTACATTAGCTGAGAGTGAAATAACTTCATCGTCCCGACCCATAATAAAATTACGAAGACGGTATTTAAATTGCAAAGGAGTCGGATGCCCATGTAAACCTCCAATCGCACGTATCTCTTAGAATAGTCCTTCTAAGCAATCTTGATTTTAATTATATGTTGTTATATAATTGATGTTAAAATCCTTTTTTAAATCTAGAAAGCATAGTCGCGAAGATTTAATACTAACAATAACACCATGCTGAAAGGGCAGTAACGACTATTTCTAATCATGTTTAAGAATTTTGTCCCGAAAATATAGCATTATGCTTTTCGAAAACTTTCGCAAACTGCATAAAAATAACAAACTCAAGTTAAAAATCGAACATTTGGCCTGGCGTTTGTCGGTCAGTGACGTAGGCGTAGAAGAGAGAGAGACAGGCTTATTCATGCGCGTGGCTTTATCTCTGGTTGCCGTAGTATCATGCTACAACTGTACAGAAGTATCTGAAACTGCAAAGGTCGCTCAGGCAGCAAATCAAGGGGAGGGGACTTCAGTTGAATACGTTGGTGCAAAAAGTAGACATCTATTTAAAATGCATTCTGCAAGAAATAAGTGGTTTTGCGGACATTGCCAGGTAAAATCGTCGAATAGTTGTTTATTAAAGATACAGTTAATATTGTTTTTATTAAACAAGAATATTACAAGTTATACAGGCGCTCAAAGGACTATATAGAAACTCGGCATCCAAAATTAAAAGCGGAAACAAAATATCGAAAGATTTCCTGGTCACTAAAGGAGTAAGGCAATGATATTAGATAATGAAAGAAGAAGTGCAATGGAATGGAACTACCGATAAGAGATACAATACTCTACACGCGCTGCACTATGCAGATGACCATATTTTAATTGCACCGGACAACGAAGATGTTGACTATATGCCAAGGAAACTAAGTAATAGAGGAATATGGAAAATGGGATTTGGAGGCGAGTACTAAAAAAACACAATATCTATGCCTAGGAAGGGAGTAAACGGCGAACCTGAACCAGGAGTCGGAGACAATTGCAAGCTGCAATGAATACATATTGTATCTGGGAATAAAACTAACGAATACAGAACAAAATGAAGATAATATTTAAGAAAGGATAGTAAAGGGCAAACAGGTGATAGGAGCCCTGAATTCGGTACTGTGGCAACAAAGATGAGAACAGAAAATAAAAAATGAATTTACAAAACAATATTAAAACCAGTGTTAACCTATGGAGCTGAAGTCTGCCAATTAACCAAAAAGCACAAAGATAAATTACTAGCCTCTGAGATAGATTTTTGGAGGAGATCATCAAGAAGATCTAGACCAGAACACATAAGAAACGACGCCATTAGACAACAAATGGAAATAGAAATAACAATCATAGATCAGATCGAAAAACAACATCTAGTTTGGTATGGACACGTAAGACGAATGGAGGAAAGAAGAATCCCAAAAAAGTGTTAGAGTGGACCTCCATAGAAAAAGGAAAACTAGGAACACCAGCAACTACATGGATAAAGGGCATCGTCAATGCCCTTGGAGAATATTACAAGAGCTGTGAAATATAGGACATTAATGCCTGGGTGCACCGACATATCTTAAGCTTAAGACGTGCTTTAAGCTCAGCTTACGAAACATACCCATTACACCATTGAGTCTTAGATCAATTTTTAGTTTGCCACAATGGATTGCCACGTGGATTGCTTAGATAATAATCGAAAATTATGGTGTAATGTAAGGAAGACTTAAAGCGGCCCTATTTGTAAGCAGAGCTTGGCTAAACTTGAGCTTAAGTTTTGTTGGTGCAACCAGGCATAAGTGCACAATCCCGTGAAATATACACAATGTTTTAAAATTTACTCAGAAGGAAATCAGAAGGAAATTTTACTGTGAAATTGGTAACACATTTTTTAAACGCTTTTATTTAGTTCAATAGTTTGCGTCAAATCTTTAGACGTTAATTTAAATGCCTTTTCTCCAATGCAAATGAATGAAAATTTGCAGACATATGCATTCGCGGAAACAATACACGAATAACCAATAATTTTTTTTTAATAAATGTTTAAATAAAAAAAAACGATTTTAATGGAAAATGCTTAAATTCTCTTGTTTTTTACAATGTAAAAATTTGAAGTTTTTACTTGTTGTAGCTAATGATATTAACTATACATAATTTCACTTTTTACGTTAATTGTTTACGTTATGCTTCATAAATAAACAATAAAGTTTCAAATTTTTTGCCGATTCCGACTACTTTTCATGTTAGTACATCATAATATGTTTTATACATATTTTAAGAAACATGAAGATATATTTTAATGTTTGAAAAGTGTAAGACTAAAAGGTAAAAAATAAAAAAATATGAAAAAAATTTTTTAAGAAACGCTTTTCTTTAGTTACGAGTGACTAAAATTAAAAATATTATAAAAAAATCAACTAAAAAGCAAAAAATAAAAAAAATTTAAAAAATATAACACATTCGTTAAAGAAAAGCGTGAGGCGAAAACCGCTTATTCGATGAAGACGCGCCACGCTTTTCTTTGACGAATGTGTTACGATTTTTTCAATTTTTTTTATTTTATTTAACCTCCCAGTTTATTAACAATATTATATGTAAAACAACTTAAAATGAGTAAATGTTATATTCACCAATAAAAGTGACTTGGAGAAAATGATTCTGTAACCATTTTGTTTACATATATTTTACATATGTATGTATAAAATTGTTCGTCTCTGGGAATTAGGGCACATAATTAAAATCTTGATGGAAGATCAGTTAGTGCATTCCGTCTAAATTGGCCTCTAAGTGGCTATCTCATCAGGTTTCTCGCTAGTACATTGGGATGTTGTGTTAGTCTTTCTTCGTATTTTTGAGCGAAGTTACCAATTTCTCCTATTACTGTTGAAATTTCTAGGTCGCGTCTAATATTATTTGCCACATAGCATGGGGTATTTGTGATTATTCGAAAAACCTTTGATTGGAATCTCTCCAATATTTCAATGTTGGAGTTTAATGCAGTACACCAAAGTTGGCTTCCGTAACTTCATATTGGCTTCAGGATCACTTTGTAGACAAGTATTTTATTTTTAATTGAAAGTAATGATTTGTGACCAATCAGCCAGTACAGCTATGTAATTTGAGACCAAGTTGTTTACATTTCATAAAAATGTGTGTTCTCCAGTTTAATTTTTGGTCTAGGTGCATTCCAAGGTGTTTGACTATTGCTTGCTGTTTTAGTTGGTAGTTGTTGATATATACAGGCGGGCAGTGACGTTTACTATTTGTAAAGGTAATATGAACCGACTTTGTTTCATTTGTTTGAAAACGCCACCGTTTTAGCCAAGTTTGCATTTTCTTGAATCTAGTTTGCAGAAGTTGAGAAGCTGTCCGTGGGTCCTGATGTACTGACATCACTGCTGTGGCATCTGCATATGTAGCTGTCGTGGTTTGAAAGTTTGCTGGTAAGGTTACTGTGTACAATATTTATAACACTGGCCCCAAGACACTGCCCTGTGGGACTCCGGATCAACTGGAAATAGTGAAGTGCGCTCATCTCTATGTTGTACGCAAAATAGCGGTTATACAGGTAGGATTTTAAAATTAAAAACTAAGTGAGAAGGAGCGTTTTTCTTTTAAATTTGTATAGAAAGCCTGTGTGCCAGACTTTATCGAATGCTTGCGAGATGTCTATATAGAAAGGCGGCAGTACAGTACATTTTGTCTTCCAATGTTAGATTCACAGTTCTGCATATCCGATGAATCTGTTCTATAGTTGCCTGTTGGGATCTGAATCCAAACTAGTGGCCAGGGATTAGTTCTCGATCTGATAGGAGTGGTTGAATTCTTGAGAGTATCAGTTTATCTAGGATCTTTGACACTATCGGCAGTAAACTTATGGGTCGATAAGTTGACGTCTTCCAGAGGCTTACCTGGTTTCGGAATTAGTATAATTTTTGCGACTTTTCAGAGGAGAGTGAAATATGCGGTTTTTAATTCTGCATTGAATAATTGAGTCAGATACACAATTCTTTCCTGGTTGTTTAATAATTTTTCTTGTTATAAAATCAAAGTCTGGGGACTTTTTCGAGTTAAGATTTTGTATTATCTTGATCACTTTTTTAACCTTAAACTTTTCCGGTGGGAGTTCTAGCTGGTATGTAAATTCTAAAATGTGTTGGATGGATGCTTCAAAGTTTTGATTATTCTCAGCTGGGAACAAATAAAAACCGAAAAACATTTGAAATACAATTGATTTGATAACGTCTCCTAACCAAAGTTTATGATTGGTCTGACCTTGGCGGTTTTAGATATATCTGTCGACCTTTATATATATTTCCTTATCGGAGTTAGGAAAGTTTCGCTATTTAGTTTCACATTTTATTATTATTTTAGGCTCTTTTAAAGATCCCATTCATTGGTTACAACTCAAAACTAATAAAGAAGCTTATTAACCAAATATATACAGATTTTTGGCCCAACGATATCATGGACACAGTTCATAAAAATTCTTTTAACTTCATATATAAGGTTATGATTTTTGTTTTATCTAATATGGTAATTATTGGTAAGTAGAATTAAAAATGCCTAGAATCGTAGAATATCTTTTCTCTTACAGATTTTAAGCTTAAGGCGGGCGCTCAGCTTACGAAACATACGCGTTGCACCATTTAGTCTTAGATAAATTTTCAGCTTGCCACAATGGATTGCGACGTGGATTATATAGATAAGAATAGAAAATTATGGTACACTGTAAGTGCGACTTAAAGCGGCCCTATCTATAAGCTGAGCTGAGCTAAGCTGCAGCTTAAGATTTTTTGGTGCAACCAGGCATTAGTTTTTCGTTATCTACTATTTTTGCTGGCAATTAATCACACTTTTAAACTGTATCAACTGTCTCTACAGACAATACGGAATATCCAACCAATGTAACGTGTTTTCCTGAGAACTTTCAGTAGTTTCAAAAGCTCTCGAATTTCCTTTGACGATCATCAAAGTGTAGCATTCTTTAGTCAATATTTTCAATGAACATCACTTAGTGCAAAAAATACTAGAATCGATCTATCTCCACTCTTCCCGAGCGATTTCAATAACAATAATTTGGGTGCCTTCTCATATCGGCATCCAAGGAAATGAGATGGCTGACAGCAGTGCAAAAGAGGCATCTGGCATCTACATACATCCAGCTTACCCGTCTACAACTTACAGCTCCAAGAAGACATAAAATCAAAATTCAAAAGGAATGTCCTAGGCAAGTGGCAAGAAATTCGAATCACCAAAAATACAAAGCTCAGAGAAATACAACCTAATGTTTACAGCTATTTATCACTAACATCCGTGAACAGAAAAGAGAAAAACAATACGACGATTGAGGATAGGATAAAAACGTTTGACGCACTGCCATCTTGTGTCCTCAACAGACCAACAGTTATGCTCCCACTACAACAATACTCCTAATACCGTCGTATTACCGTCAAGCGCGTTCTCACAGAATGCAAACACTACCAAACCAATCGCATTACCAGCAATATAAACAACAGTTTAAAAGAACTTCTGTACTGTTCAAGCCGACTCAAGAGCGTAATAAGACTTTCTAAAGACTACACTATTATTTAAGAAAATTTAATTCACATAAGATTTTTATTCTTTGATTGTTTTTCTTTATACTTAAGTGTCTGTTATGTAAATGTTCATAGCTATGTGCTTTTGTAAACCTTTGTTCCCGTGTCAATTACCAAATATGTCGAGACACGTTAATTCTAAATAAAAAAAGCACACTTTTTCGTTACAAGTATATTTTCACGTTTATTTAACTTTTCTTAAAAAGTCGACCTTTAAATGCTTATGAGATAAGAAGCTACAGTGCGAAATTTTACTGTTTTTTTTTTATTTTAGGATTTTTCTTTTCCATAGTAATTTGGGTACAGCCAATGCTTCTGTCAGAAAAGACTTTACCCTTTCCCTGTGCATTTCCATCTGATTGGTCCAATACCTATATCTATATATGCCTCTACTTCATACATGCATTTTGCATCTCAATCGTGATTGTCTTGTCAGGCTCAGGAGCAGATATTTTGATAGTATCTGTCGGTCTGTATACAGCAAATCAAATCTATATACTTCGCAAATGTTTTCAAATCTACAACACTAGCGATATGAATACAATTAACAAAAAGTTAGAGACAATGGACAAGGAAAAGATGAAGAAGTACTATGGCTATGTTAAAAGAGAATATCTAGTCCGATGTATCAGACATCATAATATGCTAATTAGGTAAGTATTATCTATTTCAAAAGCTATCATTCTTGTTGCTACTTTACTTGTTTTAGTACTTGCGTCCGAGAACCGAATATACAGTATGATGCAAAAGTATTGAATAAATTCATTATTTCAGCAACAGATTTAAAAAACACGTCAATTTTAATTTTTGTATGGTCATCAATGGTAAGGTATATAATATGTGTTTTACATTACGTCATCAGTGTTGGCTTAAAGACGTAATCGACGATTTTTGAAGTGAATACCGATACGTTGTTGTTTTATTGTATTTGTTCATGGTCATTGTTTTAATAAGGGATAAAGAAATTCTCGCGGAGCGTGTTTGTCCATAATTTTCCATATCTTAGTTATGTTGGAAATACTTGTAGGGTAATTTGGTATGAATAGGAATAGTACTGTGTAATGTGAGAATGTCGTAGATGGGCTGTTATGCGCATATTCTAGGTGCTTGTAGATGCTTAGCAACGTCGTAGGCGTTTGACACTTTTGATAGAACGAAGAAATTTATTGGAAGTGGAAAGTAAAGTATGGGCTTTTATTTTGTGTACGGCGCTCGGAAAAGAGGTGTTAACTTCACCATATGGTGGTTTTAATGGCCGTAGCATACTTAGAAGGGTGGTGAGTGTGGTTGGACCAAACCCTTTTTCAATTATTTGGATCAAAAAAGACCAATTATAGAAAAACCTCGAAATAATCTGAATTGCGGCATTATTGTGAGTAAGTGTTTTTTATTACGTTTCACCATGATTTGACCATGTGATCGTGGTACTTTTTGTATTACCGGGTATTTGTTTTAGGGTTTTTTTTGGGGGGGGGGGACAGTTTTCCCGTATACTTTTTCTCTGAGGAGAGTTTTTGCAAACAGACTGCATATTTTGCTCTAGTACTGTGTTGGAGTTTTGGTGAATTGTAGTTTCCTGGATTCGTTGGCACGTGGTTTCATTAAGGTTCTGGGGAAACCAGGCGGCGTAGCTGAACCTTTCCAGAGGAACGGGTGGATTGGTAACTTATTAGGTTATTTCTCTAGGATTTATAGGAGTCCCGTTGGAATGTGATGACCTTAGTTGGGGATAATTGGACAAGTGTATATATCTTTTTCTTTTATTTATATTGTTTATTGACCTGGGAGGTAAGTCTTTAACGTTTTTTTTTTGTTTTGTGGAAAAACACAGTAAAATATTTATTTCAATATTATAAGCTAACTATCATGAGCAAGCCATTCTGAATTTTTTTGCCCGGTAAATATTTGTTGTAGTCGAATGCAAATACGATAGACCTGACTAGTGACTATCTCACATATCTATGTAAAAAGTATCATAACATCGGCAAGTGGGTAACCGTTTGTAAAAAAGAAGTGATTATTTATATTCTGTTCAATTCTGTTCAGTTGAAGCGTTTTACATGTCTGCTCTAATGGGGGCAGGGAAAGAACTAACTACATAGATACTGGGGGGTCGAAATGGGGCTAGTAGAAGGAACAGACACATAAAGCCTCTTTGCGAGACGGCAGCTCATTGGTTGTGCGGTAGCTAGGTCGCAGATTCGTTAGGGGGTGAGGGGTGTTAAGAAGACTAACTACCATAACCAAATACAAAAGGATACTTACTCAGACTAGAGGATTTTTCTACTATTTAAAAAAAGGACGCCGTTCGAAATTAATCCTCTGGTTCACACTTACTGGACATTTGGGCTACACTTACGGGTACCAATTTGGGGGACATTCCTCTTAGATTCCTCCTTGGGGTTAAACTGGGCAACATCTATTCTCATTGACATTGGCTTCTATGCCATTTCTATTTCTTCTACACTAAAACTTATTTTATTTGTATTAATAACCTGGTTAATAATTTTTCAAAAGGGTTAGAAAAACAAAAAAAGGTACATTTTACTATATTTATTCAAACCTTTAAAAACTTTCCTTTTATTATAAAATTGACTCTCCAATATGAAGTTACAGATTTTATTACATGACTTACTCATACACAAAACTTTGACTGGTTTTAACATTACAAACAATTAAACTTGTTGGGCAGTATATGTTAAATACAATTTGGCCCACTTATTTCAAAACAAAAATTCGACTTTGACAGATATCATAAGTCACTGCCATTTTGTTTTATTTACTAAAAAAGTTAACATGTTGAAAACATTATTAAAACATTTAATTACCAATAAACTTTAATTTATCCACTTGGAATTTTTTCAAAATTAAAAACATCTCGTACCTTTTATTTTAATGTCACAACGTCACAACAAAACATATACCTTCATGTGTCAATCTCTACAGGTGGGTGGGGCAGACATTCCATAACACAAGTTACAAAGGGGGTTCTGGGAAACTGGAACTTGAACACAGGGCTTCTAAAATTGGACAGGAAAGACATCTTTTCAGGACTTCAACACAGGAACAGATCACACACTACCATACCGGCTAGGTACAACGCGTCACGCTATTTGTACTGCAATTTTCACCTTTCAAATCCAACTTTAAGCGGCGAAACTTTGCACGGGTTTTCTTCAATGGTTATAGAACAAAAGATAACCATCCACTGGATCCAACATAGCGACACAAGACAATTTTAAGCCGGTAGGTAGCGGTCTCTGGAGCTCCACTAGGCTGATGTGTTATCATTTAAGAGGGTACTTGTGGAACTTTTAACTAGAGGACCATATTGGTCCACACAGGGCACAGCAAACAAGGAAACTCCAAAACTAACAACCACTATTTGTCGGTAATATACCGGCAACGGACAACGGGCAACGCCTTGTCGAGTGAGTACCGGCAAGCGGGTCTTCTCGCTTCAAATCTTCAAACCGGACTAAATTGCGCTTCTCTCTGAAGCCACAGACACAGTATATAGAAGTTCCACAGTAAAATCACTCTTCTGTCGGCGCTTTGATCTCAGGAAGTAATACCGGCAATACGCAATTGGTAATTCACCAGTGGTGGATGCGGGTTTTCCCTGTTAAAAGCCGTACGTTTCTATGCGAATAGCAATGCGAGAGTGGGGCAAAAGCGACTGCCAACATTGCGCGGTCACCATGCGCGACTACAGATTTTACTTCCAATTTTTCGGAGAGTGGTTCTACTGTCCCTCTTTATACTGTGCCACAGATCAAGAAAAAAACCGCGCAAGTACCGAGCGATTTTGATCCTTAGAGGTGCTTACTTGACAAAAACTTAGTTACTTCAGATGGGCTAAACCATTTTTTCAAGGGGAGTTGGGGTACTTTTCAACGTTACGCAATATTTCGTAACAATTTGAAACTTTTAAACAGGGACGGCTTGGGATATTTTAATGACATTCAACTTCACAAAATAAATTTGGAAAAATGAACATTTCTTTTTGGGAATTAGGATAAAAAGTTAATGAATGATATTAATAAAACATTATGGCAGAAATCCATCTGCTACAATTTACATAAATTTATTTCTAAGTATTAATTTGAAATAGCCGTAACTTGCCCAGATAATACATATACAGGGTAATAAAGCGAGCTATGTGTATAAATTTATTTTGTCAATTTGAAATTAATATAATTTAAAAATGTATAATGGGAAATGAAAGGTCTATCCCGAATTTATTATTTATAATTTTAAAGACACAACTACTTACTTATGTGCCCAGGCCTATTTGATTGATTTTTTTTTAATTATTCATTTACTGTTTATTTGATTTAACTGATTGTGTTATATAAACTCTTGCATAGATAAAGCAGCATAAGAGAGTCAACCATATATTTTCTTAGTCAACCAATTATTTTTTTTTTTGTTTTCTTTAGGTAATAATATATTTAACCATTGTGGTATATTGTTGTTTTATTTATTTTGATGTATTTGTGTTTAATAGCGTAGCATTTATAGCATTCGATCATTTAGGTATATTCTTCTTCTTGTCGGTCAGTGTTACCAGATCTCCTGTTTTAGCAGGAGATTTACTGTTTTCATACTTCTTCTCCTGTTTTGTTTTCAATCTCTAATCTTCTGTTATATTTTCCACTAGAATATATGGTATGTTGGTATTAAATTTGAGAGATTATCTAGCGTTATCAGACAATAAGTTTAAACATTTGTGAAACCTAATTTATAATGTAGTTAAATTGAAAAAATAACTATCTTATGGCTATTTTTCAAGGCCATTAATTAAGTAATTAATTATTTAATTAATTAAGCAGTAATTAATAGAAGTGAAGCAAGACAGTCCATCACTGGTTTCTGACTGATTCGCATGCGCAGTTCCGTTTTCAAGCGCTTGAAAACGGAACTGCGCATGCGAAGCAGTCAGAAACTAGTCATGGACTGTCTTGCTTCACCTCTATTAATTACTGCTTAAGTAATTAAGTAATTAATTACTTAATTATTGGCCTTGAAAAATAGCCATAAGATAGTTATTTTGTTCAATAACTACATTTTATTGTTTTATTTGAAATTATTCAAATCTCCTGTTTTCTCCTGTTTTTTTATGTCCTATTCTACTGTTACGAAAAATTTTCATCTGGCAACACTGTTGTCGGTTCAGAAGTAAGATCACTCTTGCCTAGGTAAGTTGCCTGACAAGGTAATAGCTGGTTGGTCACACCCCATGTTACCCCTTCTTGTGCGTTAGCTGAAAAGTGGGGGTAGCAATTTCTACAAGGTTAACCAACATGTTGTACATTTATCATTACAGCATTACGCATTTCTCATATTGACTGCCCCTTTTGTATCATATTTAAAGTAATTCAGTGGTTTGTGTAGTACTGACGTAGTTGTATATTAGTCAGACCTTCTCAGAGATTATGCTAATGCTAATTAATTGACTTGACTTGCACATTTTAGGTTTATCAAAGACGTAAATGGCGCTTTTAGTGCTCTTGAACTGGGTCATCTTTTTATCACAATTTTTGGCGTAAGTTTTGGAGCATATGTTGCAACCAGGGTGAGTACAATTCTAGAGATCATTTTGTTTAAAGCAATTACCTAAATAAAAATTAGTTAAGTTAGTACCTGGATATCATTATAGGAAAGTAAGGATAACATAGATAATATTGCAATGGAATGGGTAAATAAAGGAGTGACGATAGACGTCGAAAACCTAAACGATCTTATATTTGTCGATGATGTTACGCTAACAGCAAAAGACAGAAAATAATAGGAGGAAGTGCTATTAGACCTAAATACCAAATCAAAAGAAAAAGAATTAACAATAAATCTAGCAAAAACTAAATATCTAACCAACGAACCTCTAGATATATCTGAGAATATAACTCTGGACAATAATAATATAGAAGCTATTTTCTTGTGGCATTTTTATAATCAAGTATATTCAAATGGGAAATAAGCCACAATTTTACCTAAAAATGATTTTATTAACGTTTCGACGCCTAAGTCGGGTGTCGTTGTTTGGATCGATTTGTTTGATCGACGCCCAAGGAATTGTCAAGATTGGATCGAATGGAACAGAACAACTTAGAACGGGATCCTACAACATTCACAAGAAATAATACGAAGAAAATATCAATACCATATGTAAAAGGACTATCCGAGAAACTTAAAACAATAGGAAATAAATCCAACATATCAACAACATTCAAAACAACAAACACTTTGAGATCTATTCTATCTAAAATTAAACCTAACAGTGAACAAGAAAGAACAAAGAATTGTATTTATTAAATACCTTGTGAATGCGAACAATTTTATATAGGTGAAACGTCAAGACCAATAGACGTTAGAGTAAATGAACATCAGTCTTATATAAAAAATAGAGAATTTGATAGATCTCAAATATGTCAACACGCATGGGATAATGAACATAGAGTTCAGTGGAGAGATTCAAGTATAGTCCTAAAAGAAGCAGATAGTAAAAAGAGAAAAATCAAAGAAGCGGCTCTAATTATGCTAAATGAAACCAATTGTGTCGCAAATTCCTCGGTAGAATGCAGTAGGATGTGGTTACCCATATTAAAGGAGGAAGTCAATAGAAAGAAAATACCACAATTAGTAAATCAGTAACATATCGGGTTAGTACATATTTAGTATTTTAGTATTATTTAAAATTTAAAATATCAAGTCAGAATTTGGTATTAGTTTTGAGAGTAAACTAAATGTAAACCCAAATACTTACGATATCGGGATAGTATCACGAGGTTTTTCCTGGTTTTCCCTCGTGATTTACTATGGAATCCTTAACGCGAGAATTTCAGTGCCACCGTCGCATTTGGTTGTCGTTTTAAAGACAGATCACATGCTATGATTTTTTGTGGCGGATATTCTTGAGTTGGGATTGATTTCATGTAATCGAATGAACTATCTTTTAATAAAGTCGTCCCAGGAACGCAACTCATCAATATTGGCAATATCATTTTAAAGTCGTCTAGTTTAAAATGTATAATACGTGTCTGAATTGCCGATATAAATGAGTCAGATTAAATAAATTATTAGAAGAATTTTTTACTAAGCAACAACATTTTTATTTATTTACTATTATTTTGTATTTTGACAACGACACCCGACTTGGGCGTCGAAACGTTAATAAAATCATTTTTAGGTAAAATTGTGGCTTATTTCCCATTTGAATATACTTTATAATAATACAGAAAATATTGAGTCGTATAATGGATGCCTCAGAAGTCAAACGGTGTAAGTCAATTCTCCCTAAAAATGACTTATTGAAGTTTAACACACATTATTATATATAATAATATTATTATTTCCTTGTTTGTATTTATGAATATGTTACCCATATTATGATAAATAAAGACGGTTTATTTGCTTACTTACTTTGCGTTACGGTTTATTTGCTTAATTACTTATATTTCTGCAACTACATTTAGAAACATCTTAGTATCTCATTTTAAACACTTATTGACTTACACCGATTGGCTTCCGAGGCATCGAATATATGTTACCGGCCAACCCGATTTCAGGACAAACTAGTTTGGCCTAGGCTACACTAGTTTGTCCTCAGTGCGTTAGGATAAATTAGTATGGCCTAGGCCAAACTAGTTTGTCCTATCGCGCGTAGGCCAAACTAGTTTATCCTGATATAATAAAGACTCGCACTTTAGAATAAATTAGTACGGCCTAATCTAAGCCAATTTAGCCGGGTCGAAAATAATTTAGCAAACACGTAAGGACTTTTACATGCGGGGAATTCTCAAATCACGTTCCAACAGGGATGGCAAAAAAATTATACATCGATATATTGTATCTTGTATCATATGATACATCGAATGAAGATATTGATACATGCTATAAATCAATATATTCTTGTATAATTAAATAATATAAAAACAATAAATAAAAGGATGAGGTTTTCTTCAAAAATTAAAAAAAAAAGATAAACTTACGGATAAAATTTGGTACGAATTAATATTGTTTTCACCAATTTTGAAAAAATGTGAAAACGTTGAATTATTATCCACGTCCGTCTGTCCGTCCGTCCGTCTGTCTGTCTGCCTGTGAACTCAACTCCTCCGTCATTACACCAGGTAGAACGACAAATGAGGTGTCAAATGAAAGCTTATAATCCAAGGATGGTACTAAAGTTGAGAAATTTGACCTAGGACGTCTGTCCGTCCGACCGCGAATATAACTCACTATTATTGTTTGTTTGTTACGAATAATTATAATTTTAATAAAAATGATTATTTTCCGAAGAACAAAGTATTTTATTCAATTTATTATTTATATTAAGCCGTACTAGTTCGCTTAATTACTTTCTTCTTCTTGGCTTTTTCCCATTATGAGTTTGCCGTTTTCGTCTTCCATAGCACTCTATTCTCGCAGTCGCCATCTCTGAGGTCTCTATCTATCATAGCATTTCCTATGTAAGTTTTCCATCTCACAGTGTGCCCCCGGCATTCTTTGTACATGCCCGTACCATTTCATGGCTCTACTTTTACTAACACAACTTTTTTGTAATTGAGCATTCTACTTCTATTCTGTTTCATATTTCCTCTGTTCTTATTGTATCCTACCTGGTAATTTGTAGACACCTTCTCATAAACTCCAATTCAACTGTTCGTATTTTATTTCTTATTATTGTTGTCACTGTCCATTCTTCCGCTCTTGTAGGGTAATATTCCGCACTATGCCCTGAAAAATCTTTTTTTGTTTTCTTTAGATAGAGTGTTCTTCCATATCACTCCATGGGGTGCTTTTGTGGCTTGTTTTCTTCGTACTATTTTCATTTGTATATCTTTCATACAAGTCCCATCTCGGTTTACCATTTACCCTAATACTTAAAAGTCTTACAACTCTTAATAGTGTCGTCTAAACTTACATTTAAATCAGCAACCAATCTGCAATCAGTTATGTACTTTCGACTAGATTAAACTGGTTTAGACTAGGCTAAACTAGTTTATCCTGATATAAGAACATACACTTCAGGATACACTAGTTTGGCCTGAAGTGTGTATTTATATCAGGATAAACTAGTTTGGCCTAGGACAAACTAGTTTGGCCTACGCTCGATAGTTTGGCCAAACTAGTTTGCCTAGGCCATACTAGTTTATCCTAACGCGCGTAGGACAAACTAGTTTGGCCTAGGCCAAACTAGTTTGTCCTGAAATCGTATTTGGTTGGTAACATTACTTAAGGCACAAATTGAACTGTCAAAGCTTAACCTAAAGGCTGATTTAAATAGAAGATGTTCCTTAGCATGGGCAGCATTTGGTCGATTATAAACAATATTTAAATGAAAATTACCAAATAGTTTAAAGGCAAAATCGTTCGATCAGTACGTGTTGCCAGTTCTGACATACGGAACTGAAACTTGGACTTTTAACAACAGCGTGGTCCACAAACTTCAAGTGACTCAGAGAGCTATGGAACGGATAATTGCCAACATTAAGCTCAGTCCAATGAAGAGATAAGAAGACGATCAAGATGTGATCCAGAAGACTGTCATGTAAAAATGGAACTGGGAAGGACACATAAGAAGAATGCAATATAGCCGTTGACCGAAGCGAATTCTCGAATGATGATCAAGAGCAAGCAAAATAAGTAGAGGCAGACCTCAAACAAGATGGACTGATGATTTTAAAAATTCTTGTGATATACAGCGTGTCTACTTAAGTTGGAAACATATGGGAAACTTTTTTATTATTAACTTTACGAAAAAAAGTTATTCTTTATAAAAAGTTCTGCATGCCCCAAAACCTAAGATTCAATCATCAGATATTAAATTTTCTCAATATTATACGAGGTATGTAAAAAAATATGAATTTCGGTCAAGGGTAAAGTACCTTTATTTCTCTCAATATCGAAAATTCTTATGATAAAAAGTTGTTTAGAATTAAAAACTAAGATCAAATATGCAATTACATGCTTCTAATTGAAAAAAAAAATAAAAATTTTTTCTCAAATTTATGGATATACCCTATTCCACCAACATACGCCTGTTTTGGATTACTTCGACAACGAATATTTTACTGTTCAAAATAAGAAGAACGAAAGTAAATTGCAAATTACATTGTTGTTTATTGGAATAATTATTAGCGCCATTTACTTTCGTACTTCTTATGTTGCACAGTAAAATATTCGTTTTCGAAGTAATCCAAAACAGGCGTATGTTCGTGGAATGGCCCATACCTACCCAACATCGTTTTTAATTATTACAAATATGATAACTCGTTTATTATTCATTTACGAAAAAAAGTTATTCTTCATAAAAAGCTTTGCATGGTCTAAAATCTAAGACACAACCATGGTATATCAACTTTTATTAATTTTATACGAGGTGTGTCAAAAAATATGAAATTAGCTCAAGATTATAGTACCTTTATATTTCACAATATTTCAATTAGAAGGGTGTAATTGCATATTGAAACATAGTTTTTAATTCTAAACAACTTTTTTAATACCCGTTTTCAATATTGTGAAAAATAAAGGTACTTTACTCTCGAGTGAAATTCATATTTTTTGACATAACTCGTATAAAATTAATAAAATGTGATATTTGATGGTTGCATCTTCAGTCTTAGGACATACAGAGCTTTTTATAAAGAATACCTTTTTTTCGTAAAAGTAATAATAAAAGAGTTATCGTATGTGTAATAAATAAAAACGAAGTTTTATCAATAAATTTGAGAAAAATTTGGAAAATATTTTTTTCCAATTAGAAGCATGTAATTGCATATTTGATCTTAGTTTTTATTTCCAAACAACTTTTCATAATAAGAATTTTCGATATTGAGAGAAATAAAGGTACTTTACTTTTGAACGAAGTTCGTATTTTTTGACATACCTCGTATAATATTGACAAAATTTGCTATCTGATGATTGAATCTTAGGTTTTAGAGCATGCAGAACTTTTTATAAAGAATAACTTTTTTTCGTAAAATGAATAACAAAAAAGTTTCCCATATGTTTCCAACTTATATCGTTTTGTATACTCGGATTTCCGATGAGTCGTCTACTACATGGGAAGTATACCACGGAATACAAAAAGGAAAGTAAAAATCCACGAGGAAAATAAAATTCCTGTAGCTGGCTGTATACCATAAATCACAAAAATACAAGATCCTTTGTAAAAGGTATATTTAAAAGACCCCAGTAAGGGTTATATCACAAAACAAAACGTTTTCGGACTAACAGGTAATCCATCATCAGTGTTATGCCCTAAAATAGTAAGTATAACCTAATTAATAATAGACAATGTTATAAAAGTTGACTAAGGTTAAGAATTGACATAGGCCACACTTACAATAGCATGCATGCGTGAGCCACCAAAAAGTTATGGGTAAGAACCTTAAAAGTTTCAAGATCTTAAATGATACTACATATTTTTATTAAAACAGATGGATGTTGCAACATCCATCTGTTTTAATAAAAATATGTTGCAACATTAATCTGTTTTAATAAAAATATGTAGTATTATTTAAGATCTTGAAACTTTTAAAGTGTTTATACCCTTTTGGTGGAAAAACCCATAACTATTTGGTGGCTCACGCATGCATGCTATTGTAAGTATGGCCTCTGCCAATTCTTAACCTTAGTCAACTTTTATAACATTGTCCATTATTAATTAGGTTATACTTACTATTTTAGGGCTTAACACTGATGATGTATTACCTATTAGTCCGAAAACGTTTTGTTTTGTGATGTAACCCTTATTGGGGTCTTTTAAATATACCTTTTAAAAAGGATCTTGTAATTTTTTTTAAGAAAAGTCTTCAAATCAATTTATAGACCTGTTCTGACATTTGGCAACGAATTATGGGTATTAACGGAATGGCAAAAAACACGATACGGGCTATAGATATGGAATTTTTAACAATAGTTAAAGGTGTTAGAAAAATGGATAGAATAGGGAACACAGATATAAGGAACGAACTGAAAATACAACACGCATTGGAGAACAGGGACAGCTGAGTTGGCGGGGTCATTTACACAGGATGACAAATATTTTGCCAGTCAGAAGAGTGTGGGAAGAATAGGCATTGAATAACAAAAAAAAGGAAGACTAAGACAGACATCGGATGAAGTATCCAGACATTGGATGAAAGGTAGCGGAAAGATAATCGAGGGAAGAGGATTGACATGCACATGCATAGATACAAAGATGCTGACACGAAACCACAAAGAATGGAAAAAATCATTAGAATATAGTTCAAAGGTTTTTGGTATTTTCATTTCCGTATATATATTTTTAAAATTTTCATTTATTTCTCTTTTGCGTTGATCTATTAATTTTATTTAATATGTTGTTACATATTGTACTGTGATAGTTGTTTTAGTTTTAGTTATTTTTGTGTTTTAGGACGATGTCAGTAATTTTCAACGATTCCTAGGAATGTTATATTTTGTGGGGTTCAATATTCAGATTGGGGTTGATTGTGTCACGGGAAATGAACTGTGGTATCAGGTATAAAATACGAAAATAAGTTTATTTTGAATTTTATGTAGGGGGTTGTCAAAATCGCAATTTTACCCCAAAATCAAAAAAAGAAAATCACGTTTTTTTGCCTTTAACTCGCTACAACTCTGTTCCATTTTAATCTTTTTTCTAAAATATTTATAGTATACAGGGTGTCCCGAAACCCTACCGATAAACGAAAACAGGAGATTCCTCAGATAATTTTAGGACAATTTAACCCAATTCACCTAGTCCGGAAATGCTTCCTAAGAGAGCTAGAACTACATGGCGCCTGGTAATTAGTTTTTCTTAAATAATTCCAGAATGCTTCTATTTAGAAAAACTAAAATTTGTACGCATATTTATCTTCCAGAGATAAATCGATTCTATTCGTTGCGAATTTCTAGTATCGGTCATAGGCGTCCGTTTTGGGTAGGGCAACGGTTATTTTATCGCATAACTTTTTTGTCTTTAATTTGTAAGCATTTTTGACTCTGAATTATTAAATTGTGAGCTAATATAGTACTAACAGGTACTCTTTTTAAGTTGATAGGATACACCGTTTTTTAGAAAAATCAATTTGAAAATTTTTCGTTATATGAATTTGAAAAAAAAAATAAAAATAAAACTATTTAGAGATACGAAAACTGGTACGTTTATTTATATTCCAGAAATGAACCGATTTCATTAATTGCAATTTCTAGTACCGGTCATATGCGTACGTTTTGGGTAGGCCAATGGTTTTTAATCGCATAACTTTTTTGTCTTTAAGTTTTAAGCCATTTTTGACACTACTTCTTTCTTTAAGTGTCATCTTCGCTATGGAGGTCAACAATCATTGTAGCTATTCGGTTTTTAGAGACGGCTGCTCTGAAAAGTTCATTTAATGTACATCCGTACCATTCTCTCAGGTTGCGCAGCCACGATATTCTGCGTCTTCCTATGCTTCATTTTCCTGATCAATTGGAGCAAGTTGTATCTCTCTCCACGTGTAAAATGTCGGAGATATTCCATTTTTCTTGTTTTAATAGTAATTAAGATTTCCTTTTCTTTATTCATCTTTCTCAGTACCTCTTTGTTTGTGACTTGTTCTGTCCATGATATTGTCAGAATTCTTCTGTACACCCACAGCTTGAATAATTCTAGTTTTTTTATTGATAGCATTCAAGGTCCAAGCTTCCATTCCATAAAAGTCGAAAAAGACTAGCACCTAGCCAACCTAACTACCCACTTCAAATCTCTTGTGTTAAAATCACTTCTTCAAATCCCTTTTCTCATTTTGTTAAAATTTGCTCTAGCCTTTTCTATTCTGATTTTGATTTCCTGTAATTAATCTCCTGAGGAGTTGATCATTATTACAAGGTATGCATATTGGTCGATTTGTTCGATATTGGATCCGTTTATGAAGATATTCTCGTCATTTCTTTGAGTTTTTAATATTCTCAAAAACTTTGTCTTCGTGACGTTCATTGTTAAACCGTATTTTTGTCCAAACTCTGCTACTCTGGTCACCAGCCTCTGAAGATCCCCAATATTTTCAGCTAAAATGGCAGTGTCATCCGATATCTAATGTTATTATTGGGATCTCCATTTACCTTTATTCCAGCTGTTTCATCCTCAAGAGCTTTTTTCAAGCTCTTGCTTTTTTCAAGCCTTCTCTTCCGAGGCATTAAAAAGAATTGGCGACAACACGCATTCCTGTCTCACTCCACGTCTTATTTCAATTTCCTCTGAGAGCTGATTGTTAACACGTACTTTTGCTCGTTGTTTATGGTATAAATTAGATATGATACTGAGGTCATTGTAGTCTATCTTCTTTGATTCCAGGACATGCATTAATTGTTTATGTCATACTTTGTCAAATGCTTTATTATAGTCCATAAAACACGCATGTAGGTTTATCTATCACATCTAGGCACCTTTGTATAAGTATGTTAAGTGAAAAAGAGCTTCACGGGGTCCTAGGCCTTTGCGAAACCCAAATTGCGTATCATTAATGTCTATGTCCAGTTTATGATGTTATATTCGATTATGGATGACTTTTAATAGCAACTTTAGCACATGGGACATCAAGCTAATGGTGCGGTAGCCGCCGCATTCTCTGGCGTTTTTCTTTTTATGGAGACAAATAAAGATCGACTTTAACCATTCTTTGGCTGATGTGCCTGAGCTATAAATTTTGTTAAAGAGTATCACTAAAATATCAACATGCTGCGTATTTATATTTTTTAGAAGGTCGATAGGAAGCATGTCAGGTTCTGGGCTTTTTCCGTTCTTCATTGTCGGTCTGTGTTATAGCAACCCCGTGTAGTATTCAGAAGTGCACCAGTGAGATTTTGTTTTCTTAGTCCAGCCATTTCTTTGACTTTCTTATTAAGATTAAATAGGTCGTATCTTTTTTGGATGTCCTCGATCTCTTTGCATTTCTCTTCAAAGTGTTTTTCTTCTGCATGCTTTATCAACTTCCTTATCTCGTGATTAATCTCCCTGTATTTATTGTTATTTTTGTTCTTATATTGTCTCCGTTGTTCCATCATATTCAGTATCTCGTCGGTCGTCCATTCCTCTTTTCTCTTTGTGAAATTCTTTAGTATTTCTTTGCACGGTTCTAGTAGGCAATGTTTTAGTCGCTCCCAGTGCTCGTCAATATCATTGGTGTCTATGTTCAGCTTTCTGCAGTTCATAAGCAGTTCGTGTTGAAGGCATTCTTTTACGTTGGGTTCTTGAAGCTTGCTTGTGTCTATTGTAGCAATTCTCGTATGTTTTTAATATTTTTAAGTGTAAGTGTGATTAGTGGTTTTGACACTAGATTATTAAAGTGTGAGGTACTTTGGTACTAAAAGTTACTCTTGCTTTAAGTTGGTAAAATATACTGTTTTTTGAAAAAGTTTCGAAAAAAACCGGTATAGTTTGAGTATCAAATACTATTTGTCAATACGTTTCATATTCATGTTTAGTGATCAAAATCGGTTAAGCCGTTTAGAAGTTATCGAGCTCCAAAAGTATAAAACATTTAACAATTATCGCCAAAATGGTCTAGTTGTGGTGGTTACGATGCTAAATTTGATCATGCAATCCGAGTTCATTTGCCAGCCATTCCAATATTGTTTTTCAATATATTCCGAATAGCAAAAAAATCTAGTGTACATTCGATACACATAAAGAATTATTTTGAAAAAAAAATTGGGATGACTGGCATATGAACTCGGAATGCCCTATCTCAAGTTCAATGTCGTAACCACTAGATCATTTGGGAGATAATGCGACAAAGGCGACCATTTATAAAGCTTAACGTAAGCGAGAAAAAAATACATTTAAGTTCATACATTTAATTTAAAAAAACTTTTAAAAAACTTCTGATACAAGAATAAAAAACCGCTAAACGCCATAAAAATGAGTGGCGCACACAATATTCTAGCTAAAAAAGAGCTGGTATGAATAATACGTTGAGCGAAAATGTATTTTTATTTTTATGGAAAATAAAATTCTAGTTTAATTTGAAAGATGTTTCCATAATATTTGCCAAATGTGAAGTAAAACGCGCCACAAAAAACTTCAAAATGCAATATGTATCAAAGTTGCGCTTTTGTGGCGCGATTTATTACAAATTTAGCAAATATTATGGAAAAAACTTGCAAAATAAAACGAGAATTTTGTGTTTCATCAAAAGGAAAATAAATTTTTGCCCCACGTAATATTCACATCAGATCTTTTGTAGCTGGAATATTGTGTGCGCCACTCATTTTTACGGTGTTTAGCAGTTTTTTATTCTTGTATAATCATACGTTTAGGTTTAAATTTTTATATAACTCTGACCACATTTTAGGCAACTTTATTATCCGAATGCCTTTTTCAAAGCAACTGGAGTGGTCTTAAAGATAAAGTCCTTAAAAAAGATCTTTTGTTTGTTTTACAACAGTCACAAATATTCCCGTCATACTCTGCATATGGTCTTTATGACTTGAACATGACGTCATACATTAGGGTAAGAATTATACGTATTTTAGGACTTTATCATGAAATTATATTTTATGTAAAGTAATAATAACAAAATGTTATTTTGCTCTTTCAGGTTTTAAAATTGGCATTCTCCGCCTACACCATTTTGTCAAATGTTTCAGCTAAGTAAAGAAATAATAAACCTAGGCAATTTTTTACACAAATCGTTCAATTATAATAATAAGTTGTATGTTATATTTAAATAAATATTAATAATAAATTATAAAACTGTGTTATTAACTTTACTAGTCTCAATTGGACAAAGCAGAAAAAAGGTGGCCAGAAAACATGATTGTGTAAGTGCAGACATTATTGTTAACGATAGATGACCTATTTCCTCTTTCTTGGCTCTACAACTCAAAATGATACTTGGCGGCGTGTACTATTTTCCTCCACTCTAGCCAGTCTTGCCAATAATCTCCCATTGTCGTACCCCTTTGTTACATAGACCACGCGTTACTTCATCGTTTTCTTGTGAATGAATTACAGGGAGAAGAAGAGTACTTTTGACGTGTGTAATATTTTTCAATCCTAGCTGAGCGCTTTCAATTTATAAAGCCATCTTCGGAGCTATGCTACAATAAAAGATCTCTAATGAATAATTAATCTTAGAATTCAAAAGGTTTAACTTATGTCAGTAATTTCAAAATACCACTATGAAAACAGAGGGATCCCATGAAAGTTTGAAAAAATTTTAATTTGTGCATTTTTTTAATGAAGCAAAAAACGTTGTTCGAAGTTTGGAAAATATGTTGTAGGTTGTGAAATTTTTTATATATTGAAAAACATCTAATATGGGACAAAGGACTTTCACAAAAAATACGTTAAAATAGTTTAGTTTGATCATGGTAAGAGCACATCCTGTCTGTGTCGGCTGTTAGTAAATGCCTCCATTCTGCATGCTGCAAACGTTTGCTTCAGATGGTAAGGTTTTTAACCTTACTATGATCAAACTACTTTAACGTATTCTTTATGAGAGTACTTTGTGCCATATTAGATGTTTTTCAATATATTATTTTGTATCAATTTGGCAATCAAAGATTGCGCGGGCACATAAATTTGATACACCCTGTATATTGATTTGTAAATATTTATTAGACGTTGGCTTTCACGCAAGGTGGTTTCTCCTTAATGAAGTTTTCCATGAAGAATTAAAAACATTTTTGTAAATAAAAAGTGAAGTGAGAGTTATTTAGGATTATAATTTTAAACCGATTGTTTATTACTGGAAAGGTAGAAGCCATAGGTAATTAGTTCTTAGAAAATTAAGGTAAAGAAAGTTTGGAATTTTAATCTCTTTTTGTTTAACACCGAGTAAATTTTGTAGAATTTCCCGAAAGTAATTATTATGATGGTAGGAATATTTTTGAAAGTATGAGTGGGTGTTTCGAATGAAAAAAAGAATGGGGAAGAAGAAATGTCTCTGATTGGTTTGGCAATTTGGAATGGGAAGGACAGAAGGTTGAATTTTCAGATAATTTTGGAAAGAGGGATTATTGTGTTACCGGCATCCGAAAAGAGCAGTCAAAAGTTTTCGTGAGTAGTTCAGAAGCAAGTACTAGTGTTTTGTTTTGATAGTGCGAGTAGCTGAAAAGTGGAACGAGAGACAAATCAAATCGAGAAGAAATACCTCTTTGATTCTGTAAAGTCTAAGAGAGTAAGTTACAAGAATTATCATTATTAAAATTAAGTGTGACACCAAGTAAACAATACTTGGGTCTCAGGAGATTATTGTTGAGAGAAAGAGAGGAGAGAGTTTTGGAGTTTATTGAACGAGTACTGGCAAAAAAGAGGCCTGGCTTGTGTTTTTGGAGAAATAGTTGCTGGTATCCTGCTGGATTGTTTGCTGAGAACGGAGAGGGCTTTGATTGGTAGCCTAACATAATCAACAAGGGGGAGCTGTTTGGGTCAAGAGGAGACATCATTGTGTGTGAATCAAAAAGGTTAGTCAATAACCTATGTGCTAGATTTTTTTTATCATAAGTTAATTTTTTTTACGTAAAAGCATATTAATTTAAGATTCCAACATTTCAAGAATTTAATAGGAAGTATGTAATTTTGCGAATACCAAATTTGTTTGTTTAGCTGGTTTTATTAATGGTATCAAGATCAAAGCGATAAATATTTGTTTGAATTAGATTAATTTATATAGTAAAAGTTTCTTTTGGACAGTTATGCCCACAGAATTTAATTGATAAATTTACAGAACATTGCTTTTGATAATAAAGGTAATTGTATGTGCTTATTTACGATTTTTCTATTTATTTCCTTTTCCTATTTTATCCCGATAAGGATCAACTAAGAGATACTGAAGCCACGAGAAAGGATAAGTATATAGGTCTGGATCCTGTGTATGAAAAAAAAGTTGATTAATAGCAAGCTGAAAATTTGTTAATAGCTTAAGAGTGTCTAGTCGGACAAACTTTGATATATGGGAACACTGTAACAGGGGAAGTTTTAATTGTGGAACAGGTTAAAAATTTGGGACGGTCAGACCACGAAAACGGCACAGGTATTTTGTCCGACAGAACAGACTTAAACTCTCCGAACAGAGATTAAACTCTCATGCAAAAATCAGACTGCTATTTATCACCAAATTGGGGTTTTAATGAGTGGAACATGTAGAATATGTCAAATGACAGGTGATAAATAGCAGTCTGATTTTTGCATGAGAGTTTAATCTGTGTTCGAATAGTTTAAGTCTGTTCTGTCGGACAAAATAAATGTGCCGTCTTCGTGGTCTGACCGTTCCAAATTTTTAACCTGTTCCGCAATTGAAACTGCCCCTGTTACAGTGTTCCCATATATCAAAGTTTATCTGACTAGACACCCTTAAGCTATTAACAAATTTTCAGCTTGCTATTAATCAATTTTTTTCATACGCGGAATACAGACTAATATCCTAAGAGAATTTAATTAAATTTTTTATGACAAAAGGCACCCTGAGATTTTTTCTTAATTTTTTTATGTATGATTTGCGTTAATTAAGTAATTAATCAAATAAATACTAATTAATATAAAAGTAATAGAAAGCAGATCACAACAATATATTATATTGTGTAACATGTGCAGAAAGTACTAATTTCTCACGAGTTTGAAATGTTGAGGTACAAGCGCAAGCGAGTTCAGCAATTCAAACGAGTGAGAAATTACCTTTCTGCACGTGGTACACACTATACTTTTTCTACAATCACAGTTTTTGCTAATAATAAAAATCACAATTTCCAATCGAAGATTTATTATAATAATAGATTAAAAATGTTAAACTGTATTTTACGGATTTCCACCAGACCTACTTCATTCGACGTATCTTGCTGAGGTTGCTAAATTCTTATTGGTTAATTGATAGTTATAAAATGTTTACTAAGAATAAAATTGTAAAATAAAACAGTTGTAACATCCATAATTTAATTCCTACACGATAACTAAGTATAATAACTGTCTTACAGGTCATATCGAGCGATACGCATTTATTGTGATCAAAGCTAGCCGTGCAAAAAATTACGTATGCCTTGTTTTAATCTGAATTTATATCATTGTTTTATCAATAATTTTGATTAACATTACAAAACTTAAAAAATCAGTAAAAACCTTTAACAGAACTTTAATCAAAAATAAAAAGAATTAACAAAATTATAAGTAACAATAATAAATAAAATCACACAAGATGCTGTATATGTCCACCGCCAAGATCTCTACATAACCTAACTTTTCTTGTTAAGTTGAAGTACACTGCAAAGTTCACGTAAACTGGAAAGAACATCTGAATTAAGAATAGACATGTACTGTATAGCTATATCTGTCATCCAGAGCCACCTATGTTGACAATAATTTTGGATCACACGTTATATATTGGTCTACAATTTAACCACAGATGTAAACAGAAGATATAAAGTTACTCAGAATGAGGTAGTCATTTGTAGAATACTAAATTGAAAGTAATAGATTGGAAGCATTTGAGATGTGGACGTATCGAAGAATGCTAAAAACCTCCTGGACAGACAGAATAACCAATGAGGAAGTACTAAGGATAATACAGAACAGAAGGGAGATACTGGATTCCATAAAAATAAGAAAACTTCAATATAACACGTGGTGACAGATATGACCTCCTAAAATTAATTATGCAGGGAAAGATTCAAGGAAGGAACAACATAAGTAAGAGAAAAATGTCCTGGCTGAAAAATCTCAGAGAATGGTTTGGATGCAGCTCAACTGAACTCTTTTGGGCTGTAGTGTCAAAATTAAGAATAGCAATGATGACTGCCAACCTTCGTAGCGGAGATGGCACATAAAGTAGAAGAAGACATTTAAAGTTCAAAAATAATGTGTTAAATTAGCGAATTTTCAAGATTTCTCAGACATGAGATGTAGTTAAATCGGTTCTTTTTTGAAAAATATTGTCAAATCCAATACCTCAAATAATAGAATTTCATAAAAACATATTATAATTATATTTTTTGTGGAATGTAATGGTACTGTGCAGAAAAGAACTTTCCGGCACTTTTCTGCACACTAATGTCATATATTATATACTGTGAGAAAATGTCAAGTTTCTTAACATAAAACTGTGCAGAAAAGTGCATTTTGAATAGTGGTTGTAGAAAAAGAAATTTCACAACCGACAACATATTTTCCAAAATTCGAACAAAGTATTTTTGAAAATAAAATAAAAATTTTATTTTTAATTCAGTTGCAATGCGAAGGCAAAACAATCTTACTTTTCATTTAGAATACGGAGCGCAGTCCAGTCACTTGAATCGCGATTTTCGGCTCTTATTGGAGCCTCATCGGAAAGAACGTAGGCTTGTTCTCCATAGCCCAATTGATCAGCACTTAGAGGTTTTCCCACCCATTGCAACTGAAGTGAAAATATTAGGTGACTGGCGTCATCTTGCAATTAGAAGATGAAGCTTTTGATCCTAATAGCATTATTAATAATATTTAGAAAATATTAAAATATTACTAAAAGATTTTTAAATCGAAAATTTATTGGTCCATTTCCTTGGTAACACCTCCAAGGCTTCTAAAAATTGCAAGCCAAATGGATGCTGAAGCGAAGAAGACAAGAGGGAACTCAAAAAACTTACAATTCACGACCCCGTCTGTTCAGCTGGTAAATTCCAACAGAAAATGGACCTAGTTACTCGAAGGAGTAAAGACCAATATAAAAATAAAATAAAAATTCTATTTTGAATTCAGTTGCAATGCGAAGGCAAAACAATCCTACTTTCAATTAGAATACGGAGCGCAGTCCAGTCCCTTGAATCGCGATTTTCAGCTCTTATTGGAGCCTCATCGGAAAGAACGTAGGCTTGTTCTCCATACCCCAATTAATCAGCATTTAGAGGTTTTCCCACCCATTGCAACTGAAGTGAAAATATGAGGTGACTAGCGTCATCTGGCAATTAGAAGATGAAGTTTTCGATCCTAATAGCATTATTAATAATATTTATAAAATATTAAAATATTACTAAAAGATTTTTGAATCGAAAACTTATTGGTCCATTTCCTTGGTAACACCTCCAAGGCTTCTAAAAATTGCAAGCCAAATGGATGCTGAAGCGAAGAAGACAAGAGGGAATTCAAAAACTTACAACTCACGACCCCGTCTGTTCAGCTGGTAAATTCCAACAGAAAATGGACCTAGTTACTCGAAGGAGTAAAGATCAATATAAAAATAAAATAAAAATTTTATTTTTAATTCAGTTGCAATGGTGGGAAAACCTCTAAGTGTTGATCAATTGGGGTATGGAGAACAATCCTACGTTCTTTCCGATGAGGCTCCAATAAGAGCCGAAAATCGCGATTCAAGGGACTGGACTGCGCTCCGTATTCTAATTGAAAGTAGGATTGTTTTGCCTTCGCATTGCAACTGAATTAAAAATAAAATTTTTGTTTTATTTTTATATGGGTCTTTACTCCTTCGAGTAACTAGGTCCATTTTCTGTTGGAATTTACCAGCTGAACAGACGGGATCGTGAATTGTAAGTTTTTTGAATTCCTTCTTGTCTTCTTCGCTTCAGCATCCATTTGGCTTGCAATTTTTAGAAGCCTTGGAGGTGTTACCAAGGAAATGGACCAATAAGTTTTCGATTTAAAAATCTTTTAGTAATATTTTAATATTTTCTAAATATTATTAATAATGCTATTAGGATCGAAAACTTCAACTTTTAAGGTATTTTTTCTTCATTAAAAAACTGCATGAGTTAAAGTTTTTTTCAAACTTACATGGGATCCCTCTGTCTTCATATTGGTATTTTGAAATTATTGACGTAAGTTAAACCTTTTGAATTCTAAGATTTATTATTCATTAGAGATATTTTATTGTAGCATAGCTCCGAAGATGTCTTTATAAAGAGGGATTTAAAAGGATTAAGAATTTTTAGGATTTAAAAAATTTTCCACTCTTCAAAAGTACTCTTCTTTTCTCTGTCATTCAGTTGTTATAAGTGTGTACATATACATTGTAGTCCTTACAATTTTTTTTGTACAACCAACTGACCTTCTGCCATCGAGCATTTCACTTTGTTATTACTTGTTTTTCAACAAGAGGGCGCACTTTCCTATTATAGAATAATTGTAATGCGATACCTTAATCAACCGTTTTCTAGGCCAGCGGTTCTCAACCACCGTGTCGCGACACACTGGTGTGCCGCAAGAACCTATCAGGTGTGTCGCGAGATTTACGAATACGATATTTTTTTTATATTTTTCACTTGTTATAATATACCAATCATGCATTCAACCATTTTTTTTTTAACTATTAGGTATATACCACGTTATAGGAAAAATACTAAACAGAATTTTAGAACTTAAAGACGAACTACTCGAATTTTTTAAAACAGAAGATGGCCAAAGTGATTTTTGTAAAAATCTTAAAAACCCTCTTTGGTGTGCTTAGTTGGCTTACCTTTCTGACATTTTTAATAAGCTAAATTCTTTGAATGCAACGATGCATGGACGAAAGGAAACCATAATATCAACAACTGATAAAATAAGTGCCTGCTCCAAAAAACTGACATTCTGGAACTCGGTTATAGAAAAAAACGATTTGACTACTTTTCCCGAAACCTCTATAACTTTAATTAATTTGAAATCTGAAGAACAGACTCTAATAAAGGAGAGCATGAAAGAGCACTTATGTAAGTTGCAAGAAGGGATAACTAAATACTTTCCCTCTGTCTTGAGTGCTAACTGTGAATGGTTGATTGCACTTGACGAGAACAACGTAAACAAGGCAGAATTAACCTATTCTGAAAAGGAACAACTTATTGAAGTGTATTCTGACACAGTTTTAAAATCAAAATTTAGTGAAGTAGCTCCGGATGTTTTTTGGATTTCAGTTAAGAATGAATACCCAAAATTAGCAAAGAGAGCAGTATCCCTTTTACTGCCGTTTTCGACCTCGTACTTATGTGAATCTGCATTTTCTGCGATAAATAATATAAAATCTAGCTACTGGTCTCGACTACTTGATGTGGACAGCGAGCTGAGAGTGTGTATGTCTACAATTCGTCCTTGGATAGATATACTTTGCAAAAGTCATCAGGGTCAAATTTCACACTAATTTTATGTATTCTTTCTGTTTTGTTTTTTGCTTGTTATGTTCTTACGAAATAAAAAATAATATGCTTAATATATTCATCTGTACTTACCTACCACTAGCAAAAATTTGTAAATATAAGGGTGTCGCGAATCTGTAAGGAGTACGTTAGTGCGTCGCTGAGCAAAAAAGGTTGAGAACCGCTGTTCTAGGCAACAGATTGCACGAATAAATCTTATTCATTGGCTAGTAAAATCGCCTGATTTAACTCCCTGTTCTTCTTTTGGCGTGATGGGTAAGACTTAAAATTGACACTAGCAAAACATAAGGATTACGCTTAGTTTTAGAGGTATACCACTTTCAATAAATTGATACTTATTCACAAGAATAAAGATACTATGGAGAAAAGTCATGAATACCTCAATTCTTCAGAGAAATCCCTATCCAATGATGTATGACGTATATGATAATATATTATATCCTATTTAAAATTAAAGGTTTCTAAAATTGGAACAGAAGGAGTTAACAAATGACATATTTATATTATTAAGAGCGTAGGCCCAAAATTTGGGGCCAATCCTTTTTAAATGCATTCATTTTTTTCAAATCCTGAGAAAACTAATATGTATTTTTGAAAAATTTAAACGCAGAATATGAGATTACATTATTACGGAGGGCCGAAAGTGCCTGAAAACTTCCATAATATTTATTTTAATAAGTTACAGTGGTGAAATGGGAAGAACAAGTTTAGTGTGATATTTAATTTCAAACATCTAATTCAAAAAAACTTTTTGTTTATTCTAAGGAAATTTCAGCCCTTGGTAATAATGTAATATGTCATTCTGCGTTTAAATTTTTCAAAAATATTTATTAGTTTTTTCAGGATTTGAAGAAAATAAATGCATTTAAAGAGGCTAGAAATTTTGCGCCTACACTCTTAAAAGATGTCTCCTTTGGTAAAATCGACCTATTTTAGACAAAGTATCCAGTGGATATTACCAAATATCATCATAGTGAATTATGTTGAGTGACCAACTCTGTATAACTTGATAACAACATTTTACACCAGTTAATAGGGAAAAAATTCATCGATTTCACGTAAAAATGTTAAACAGGGTTTTGAAGGTTTTAAACGATAGATGAGGGATAAATGATGATAATTCCGTGAAGACGTACAGCTAATATTTCTTCTTCTTTTTTCTAAACAGTTACACAGAATGAAAAACTCAGTTTTTTGACTATAAATCGTTTCTTGTACATTTTAGAGAAAAATGTTTCAAATAAATATTGTAGATCTTAAAAAGTTCTTTAACTTGGTGGGACAAGTATTAAAATATATAAAGAATTGACCGAGATAATTGTAAAAAACCCTCATATTTGCACTAATTTATAAATGTTAATAACTGTATTTTTTGCACAACGAAATTTAATTTAACTACTTTAGATTATGCCAATTAAAGGGTTATTTCAGTGTTCTAAATTTCAACCAGATTGACCAAATAGTTTATGAGTTATTCAATTTGTTTATGCCAGAGAGCAATTGTTTAAACAGCTGTTCTTGCCCTAACAGTGACTCTAGAGATATTTTACAAATCCCAATCGATTATTTGAGACTTTAATTTTAAGATGTATTGAAAATGTTTAAAGATTTTATCAAAATTGTTATTAAAAAAACCGTCTGAAAAAGACCCTACTTTTTAGGTTATAAACAATTGGAATAACATTGACAGTTTTTATGATACACGCTTGTACGTAGGTTCACTGAAAAGCTGGTGAAAAAATATACTTTAAAATTGTAAAAAGAATTTTATGTGACCAATATAAATCAAGTTAGAATTTTTTTTTCAATAAATCATATTTCTATTGTTATAAACATTAAGAGCTGAAAATTTAATGAGTTGTTTAAGAAAATCTGTATTTTATGATCCACTTCATATATTGCATATGCGGTGAAAAAATAAAAAGTCATGACTACTCATGAGTCATGACCCGTTAAACTGATGGTATTCGTGAAACACCGCCAACGAATGTGAAGGTGAGAATAGCTTCGTTTTATTTTTTAGAATGGAATCCCAATTTAAAACAATTTACAATTAATTCAACTTATATGTGCAGAGCTCAACAAATCTGGGTACCGAACTAAAGTAGCAGATGAAGATGCAGACGTATTAATAGTGCAGACATCTCTTTACGAACATACATATGAACCTGACAAGATCGTTGTAATAATTTGTAATGATACCGATATAATCATAGTATTGACGCAACTCTCTGTTCCGGACAATTACATATATTTTGAAAGAAAAAAAAAGCGAAAAAGGACAATCTATCTATCTATTATAGTTGTAATAGGTTTAAACAATCTCATATAAGAAAATACGTTGGGTTCTTCTTATATAGTTTTACTGGGTGTGATACAACTTTTTAGATCTGACAAATATTTTTTATGACGAGAATGCTAACAAGGAGGACATCATGAATAACGGATATATCATTGTTGCTTTGTATTCTGCTGCAATTGATGTTACATATAAAAAACACAATAACATATTGGCATTAAATGAGTTACGATTTTTAAAATTTGTAAGAAATACAGGGAAAAAAATTTGCGTTTATCATCAATTACAACACTGGTTAGGTAAAAAACTGGATGCTACCCATACCCAATATGGATAGAAAAAGACTGATATTGATTTTGAACCCATTTACACCTTATATTGTTTGACTCCTTAAGTGATATTAAAACAAATAGCATGTAAATGTTTAACGGGTTGCAAAAGTACAAGATGTGGCTGTAAAAAATATGGTATAAACTGTACGGATCTTTGTACACACTGTGCAGAGTGTGCAGTGGAAGAACAGGAGAAAAAATGTTGCAATCGCGCTGCAGTGGTTCTTGACGATGTCGAGTCAGACTTTGTAGACGATGAACTAACTGTAACTTGCCGAGAAGTCTAGAAATTGTAGATGTTCACTAGAATAATCAAATTAAAATTCATAAACAATGTTTTATTATTTATTTTTATACTTATTAGATGCCTACCTAGACAAATATTAATAGCTTCTTTCAATTAAATCATAATAAAACAAAAATTAATTTTTTAAAAACTATTAAGGACTTTTATATACTTTTAATTAATGCAATTAAAATAAATAAATATTGTATTGTACTAATTTATAATTATTTTATACTTATATAAAAAATATACTTTGTTTAATAAAATTTAAAGGAATTTTTACGAAATACTTGTAAAATTCAATAACTTTTATAGTATAATTAAATCAATTGATTTTCACGGGATTTTCCCATTTTCCTGGAAGTTGAAATTTGCACAGTTTTTATTATTTTTTTGAGCTAACCCAGTTAAAAAAAAGAAGGTTGCGCGAGCTATGGAAGGTGATAATTTATTGCAGTTTTTTTTCCAAAAAAAGGAAGCGAAGCTCGAACAGTTCCCACCTTCACTTTCGTTGGTGGTGTTTCACGAGTACCGTCAGTTAGCGATACCGTTATAATAATAAGTTTTTTTATTATTTCACTGCCTATGCAATCTATACACAGGATCATAAAATATAGATTCCCATAAATACAATATGTTCAATTTTCAGCTCTTAATGTTTATAAACAAGGCAAAATTGATTTATTAAAAAAATAATAACTTGATTCATATTAGTCATATACAATTAATTTTTCTATTTTAATATGTATTTTTTCATCAGCTTTCCAGTGAGCCTACATGCAAACGTGTGACATAAAAACTGTCAAAGTTATTCTAATTGTTTATAACCTAAGAATTAGGGCCTTTTTCAAACGGTTTTTTTAATAACAATTTTAATAAAATGTTAAATTTTTTTAATATATCTTAAAAATAGATTCTCGAATAACTGATTGCGATTTGCTAAATATCTCTAGAGTCACTGTTAGGGCAAGAACAGTTGTATAAACAATTGCTCTCTTGGATAAACAAATTGAATAACTTATAAACTATTTGGTCGATCTGGTTGAAATTTGGCACACTTAAATAGCCCATTAAATAGCATAATTTAAAGTAGTTAAATTATAAATCATTATGCAAAAAGTAAAGTTATCAATATTTATAAATTAGTGCAAAAGTGAGGGTTTTTTGCAATTATCTCGGTCAATTGTTTATATATTTCAATATGTGTCCCACCAAAGTAAAGAACTTTTTAAGGTCTACAATATTTCTTTGAAACATTTTTCTCTAAAATGAACAAAAAACGTTTTATCGTCAAAAAACTGAGTTTTTCATTCTTTGTAACTGTTTAAAAAAAAAGAAGAAGAAAAATTAGCTGTACGTCTTGACGGAATTATCATCAGTTATCACTCCTCTACCGTTTAGCACCTTCAAAACCCTGTTTAACATTTTTTCATGTTTTTTTACCTATTAACTGGGGTATTTGTTTAATTTGAAAACGTTGATTTTCCTATATTTATATAATGAATTAAATCTACAAATATCCAATGAAAAAACAAGAACGCAAAATTTTAAACGCTTTATTTATTTTCTATTTTAAATTTAAAATAAAATTCACTGAATTATATTTATTCTGTTTATTGAAAAACAAATTTCATATATAGTTAAAAAAACTAGAAGAGGATTAAATCAATTATTCTAATACAGTCAAAACCGCTTATTAGAATACCTCTTAAAGGAATGTCCCGGTTTAAGGAATAGAAATTTGAGGTCCCGAAACGTTTCTACTAGCGACCAATGATCTGTTATTAGAATATCCCGGTTATAGGAATACTTTTGATTGGCACGAAGGCAATTCCAATAAGCGGGTTCGACTGTATACCTGATTTGATATTAATTAAACTTGATCTAAATAAAAATTGTAATAATTCTTAGCAAGAACTAGCTCTGTTGTAACATTTTATGGTATATTATTTAAAGTACATACCTCTAATATCCCAAATAGTTTTACCTAATTAACTATAAATGTACTTAAAATTAAACTTAAAGGTCCGTATTTTACAAAAAATGTTGCTTATTTAAAATATACCACAAAACTAATGATAGGGACTCCAGATACGTCAAATGTAAAGAAACCTATAAAACAAAATTTTGCAAGATACCGGAAAAACCAGAGGCGTAACAAAAGCTTGCGGGGGGCCCAATATATCAAGGGCCCCATCTTTCTGCTTCTTCTTCTTGTTCTTATTCTTCTTCTTCTTGTTCGTTTATATAGGCAGTACTGCTTGTTTTTCTTCAACGGTGCCTTTCATTCTGCCCCTAAGTTGTCATTCCATCTTTTCGTTGGGCGTCATATACTTCCTCTGCCTAACGGTGACTTGTCCCTGGCTATTCTTACTATCCTTGATTCAGGCATGCTGCTTATGTGTTCATTCCACTCTTCTTTTCTATTCCTTACCCAGGTATTTATATTGTCTACCTCACATATGCGTCTGATTTCCTCACTTCTTCTTTATTTCGTTGGTCTCCAGGTGTCTTCGTGTTTTGCTTGTATCTGGTCTTATTTCTGCCGTGTAAGTCATAACTGGCCTAATAACTGACTTATATATTCGGGACTTTGTTTCCAATCTTAGGTGTGTGTTTTTTCAGATTGTGTCGTTTAGGCATCCATTCTACTGGCTTTATTATCTTCTTCGATATTCTAATATAATGCCATCTAATATAATGTACAAATTTGTTGTTATATAAATTGTTATACCTAATATTTTACGCATACATACGCAACGTTTTTATGCTCCGTTTTTGCAGATTTTAATTTGTGCTTAGATCAGTATAATTGTAGTTGATTGGATTCACAGGTCTGGAGTCCCTCTCTGATCTGGTTTTTTGGTAGTCCACAGAAGAGTTCTCGGCCTTGGAATGGGGTATTGGTCCTTCTTTTGCGAGGCTATCAGCTTCCTCATTTCCTGCAATTCCCTTGTAATTTGGCACCCAAATCAAAGTTACTTTGTTGCGTTTCGCCAGCTTCTTAATGGATTGTTTTAGTCCCAAACCAACTTTGGCTCACAAGTAAACGGCTTTTGAGCCTTTAAAGTAGCTTGACTATCTGATAAAATGAAGACTTTTGCCCTACTAGTGTCTCGGTTAAGACATTCTTGGGCACGAATCGGTATGGCATGTATTTCTGCCTGGAATATAGTTGGGGCCTTTCCAAGAGATTTGGATAGCCTGAAAGTCGGCCCAGTAACTCACACTCCCGCCCTTTCATGTATCTTAGATCCATCTGTATACCATACGAGTGAACCTTTCTCCAGTTTCGGTTCAACTGCTTCACCCATTTGATGGTTTTTTATGACCACTTCAAAGGGTGTTTCAAAGTCAAATTTGACTGGCATCTGTCGGATTATCCTTAGAATTCAAAGGAATTTCTTCCAGGATTTTAATATGGCACACTAGATCGCCAGGTTTCATTATTTGTATCTGTCGCAGCTTTAATCTGTGGATACTGCCTTCCATCTAATGCAGAACTGCAGGGGAGGAAGGTTCAGCATCGCCTCTAAAGCTGCAGTGGGGCATGTTGACATTGACCCTGTGATTTCCAGACAAGCTAACCGCTGTACTTTTTCCAGCTTGGCATTAGCTTTGTTTGTTGTGTTTTTGGCAACCATACGAGTGATGCGTATGTGACCATTGGCCTAATAATCGTTTTATATGTCCAGAGAGTCATTTTTGGTTTTAGGTCTTAAGTGTTTGCAAAGAATTGGGGCATAATATGTGCTTGGTGTAAAGCAGAAATACATGACAATATTAAAAACACTATCTAAAATAAAACTACCACAGATCGTGATGAGAGAATGACAACTAATAACTTAAAAAATAAAATGGACCAGTTTGAATTTTTTTTCTAACTATTTTACAAAATAAAATTTTGGAATCTATAGGAAAATCCAGCTGTCATCTTTTGCGGTCCAAAAATATGTATCTTTCACATCCAACAGTAAGTACTTCTACATAACTGTAAAGAATTTTTATCGAATCTAGGGCAAAACTAGAGATACGTCATTTTTACAAGAATCCAATGATTTTGCTACTAATTGTGACTTGCTCTGTACTTGTAAGAAAAAAAGGTTTGATAGAGTGAAGAAGCATTTTGATGAATTATTACAAGATCAACGCATCTCAAACCCTGACGAAAGATATAGTGTAGGCTTGTTTTCAGAAATCTCGATGTAGTCATTCAACAAATTCAAGCTAGATTTATAAGTATATACCGGGTGTCCCAATAAGAATGGCTCTCGACCATATCTCAGGAACCGTTTACACTACAGCTTTGGAAAAAAGTTTATAACAAAAGTTGCCCCTAGAAAAGCCTGGAAATTATTTTCATAATTGTAAGTCCACAGCTAGAGGGCGTAATTGAATATCAAAAATTAAAAAATCGAAATTTTACAAAATTTGCCTAATGAAAGGCACTGGAAATCCAATAATCGTATTCTTCATACAATTCTGTGCATATTTTATTTCACAAGGTTAAGTCTACCTGTGCAAATAAGAGGTGGGGGTGAGTGGGAACATTGTTATGAAAAATCGCTGTAAGTCCGGTTCTGCTTAATCGATTTTTACAAACTTCGTCTTGTTGAAAATGTAATAGTTATAATTGGGAAACAGCCTATTACGTAATATGCCGGCTAGAAGGCGCTATTTATTTTTTTTAGAAATCTAGTTTTCTTTGGAAAATATTAAATACAAGTATGTATTTTTTTTCCTGCATTACAAAATTAGATCAAATTAGCAACAGAATACCGAAAACCGCATGTCGATACCTTTTTTCTTTCTCGAGATATCTTAAGAAACATGTAAATTTTAAACATAACAAAGGAACATTCTCCAGGTGTCACCGTATATAATGAATCAAAACAACAATAAGACAAATAACACTATAAAATATAACAAAAAAAGAGTGTGTGTACTTTGTACGCGAGTAAGAAGTTATACTTCTATTATTATGATTTTAAGGAAATAAATACATATATTTGAAAAACTTTAATTTTATTTTTATTTAAATATTACACTAATCTTATTACTTAAAATAATACCAAAAAAATAGCGTTAATATGTAAATTTTTATGAATTGTTGCCTCCGCGCATTTGCTTTTCTCTCGATGAATCGTAGAAAATGGAAAAACGTCAGATTCTCTACACAAATTTTTAATTTTTATTTCATTATATTTTAATATCAATTATCCTATTCCCAACTAAGATAAATAAATAACTGTTAGTTTCACCGGTAAACTAAGTTAAGGAAGTCAAAGTGGAAACAAGTAGTGTGCTATGGAAAAAATAGAAGTATTAGAAGTATTAACTTCAAGAAGTCATCTTGTGTCAAATTATGTGTCAAATCAATAAAACATAAAAATTTGTTCATTGATGGTGTGTTGCGGTTTGTTTCTATTAAATTTTATATAAAATTTATACAGAGTGAAATTCAAGATGACTTTTACAATCTAAGAAGCATTTGACATGATAGCCACATTCTTTGAATTCATAAGAAATGCAACTGTTGCGGCTAGAATATCTGCAATGAAATATCCCCAAAGACGTCACCCCAGTAGTAGAGTTGTTCATATTTTTTTTTATTTATTATATACGGTGACATCTGGAAAATGTTTCTTTGGTTTTTCCATAGCACACTACTTGCTTCTATATATTTCCACTTATACGACAGCAACAGTTATGCTTAAAATTTACACGTTTCTTAAGATATCCCGAGATAGAAAAAAGGTATAGACATGCGGTTTTCGGTATTCTGTTGCTAATTTGGTCTAATTTTGTAATACAGGAAAAAAATACATACTTGTATTTAATACTTTCCAAAGAAAACTAGATTTCTAAAAAGAAAATAAATAGCGCCTCCTAGCGGGCATATTACGTAATAGGCCGTTTCCAAATTATTACATTACATTGATGAAAAAGAGCTGTTTTCAACAAGACCAAGTTTGCAAAAATCGATTAAGCAGAACCGGACTTACAGCGATATTTTCATAACAAGGTTCCCACTCACCCCCACCTCTTATTTGCACAGGTAGACTTAAACTTGTAAAATAAAATATGCGCAGCATTTTATGAAGAATACAATAATCGGATTTCCAGTGCCCTTTCATTAGGCAAATTTTGTAAAATTTCGATTTTTTAATTTTTGATATTCAATTACGCCCTCTAGCGGTGGACTTACAATTATGAAAATAATTTCCAGGCTTTGCTCGAGGTAACTTTTGTTATAATTTTTTTTTAAAGCTGTACTATAAACGGTTCCTGAGATATGGCCGAGCGCCATTCTTATTGGGACACCCGGTACAAAGTGAACGACGATTTTAAAGTCTTATATCCTAGAAGTGGGTATCTTTCCAAACCGGATTTAGAAGGACACAGTTGGAATCAGCGAACTCTGTTTATGATGTGACCATATTTTTATAGATTTAACATTACCCGTCATTACCGCTAGTTCAGAGAGATCTTTTTTTAAACTTAAATTAATAAAATCATATCTTTGTAGTCAAATGTCAGAAGCACCGTTATTTTCTCTAGAGCTTATAAGTATTGAAAATGAAGTTGCCCATCAGATAAATTTTTATTTTTATTAAATTTTGCAAATTTACAATCTGCTATTAAAAGCTATTAGTAAATGTGAGTATTGCAAATACATGAGAGGAGAAGTTATCCACTGATAACATTCCCAATACTAACACTAGCAAGTTAAGTTAATGTTTGATTATAATTTGAAAGTAAAATTGAAATGAAAATTAAAATTAAAGAATAAAATCTGTTGGCCAATGTCTTTTCAATCTTCGTCTGACTTCTGGGGTTGGAGATGTAGTGGTCTTGCTTCCTCGTTGGGGTGGGCTGGCAGATGTTCTAAATAATTTCTTGTTAGTCTACTGATTTCGTCTTCAACGAACGATTTACCAGAGTCGTCATGCAGTGTTTTGTTACTAACGTACTACGGGGCGTTGAAAATCATTCTCAGTATTTTGGATTGGATTCTCTGAATGATTTTGGTATAAGAAGGCTTGGCACATCCCCATAGTTGCACTGCATACGTCCATATAGGCTTTATTATGCACTTATACAAGAGAAGTTTATTGTCTGTAGATAACTGCGATTTTCGGCCTATTAGCCAATTTATTTGACGTATTTTCATGTTGATTTGGATTTATTTTGCTAAGATGTGTGCTTTCTAAGTGAGCTTTTGGTCAAGTGTCATTCCCAGGTATTTTACTTCTGTTTTTACTGGTAGTAATATGTTGTTCAGTGTGATTCTCGGACATACGATGTTCCTGTTGATGAATGTAATTTGATTAGACTTAGTATGGTTAACTTTGATTTTCCATCTATTCATCCAGTCTTGTAGTAGATTTAGGTGTATTTGAAGGTTTCCTGATGCTACTTGGGGGGTCATCATCGATGGATATTATGCCTGTGTCATCTGAGAACATAGCTACTGTAGTCGTATTTGTTGTTGGGATATAAGCAGTGTATATGAGTTACAGGAGGGGACCCAGGACACTTCCTTGAGGGACACCGTATTTTATGGGATAGTTATGAGAAGTTTCTGTAAGAAGAAATCTGACTTGAAAGTGACGTTCTGTGAGGTATGATTTTAAGGGTAGATAGTGAGAACTGGAAAATAACATCAGATAGATAATAATAAAATTGTAGATATATTAGCTAACAGTAGTGCACAAAGAAAGCTGTTAATCTCATAGAATATTCTATCTATCTATCTAATGAGGCTTGAACGCCCATTCCTGGGCACAGGTCTCACATGTTAATCACCATTGGTCTCTATTCTGGGCGATCTGCATCCAGTCCTTTCCTGCCGTTCTCATAAGTTCGTCTGTCTATCTCATCTGTGGTCTTTCTCGTTTTCTTTTCTGTTCCAATGGTCGTCAGTGTAGAATTCGCATATTCCATCTTTCTTCTATTTAAGTTTTGCAACCTGTCTTGATACATCGTTCAACTTTGATTTTTCTCTGATCCATTAGTTTTTTTTCCTGTCTTTAGGATCGATACCCAGCATCTGTCTTTCTATTGCTCTTTGTATTTTGGATATCCTGTCGAGGTTTTCCTTTGTGAAAGTCCATGTTTGTGAGCCATATGTGATAAATGGTAATATGCACTGGTTAAATACTTTGTGTCGCATATATTGAGGATACTTTTTTATAGAAAAAAATATATATACTAAGGATTTCCACAGTTTTCACTGTATTCTTTTATTCAACCGTTCTCTCCAGTTCTTTATGTCTTGCCAGTCTTCTTCCTGTAGATTTCTTCTCTTCATTGCTTCGTCCACTTCATATGTGAAGGATCTTCGGAGTCTGCCTCTTTTCCTTTTTTCTATCGGGCTCCTCTATGTTATTCAGTTTATCTAACGATTTTGCTCTGCTCTTCTGACATGTCCGTACCAGGTTAGTCTGTTCTGTTCGATGTAGTCTATTATGTCTGAGCTCACTTCCATTCTTCTCTTTATCTCTGTTATTTATCCTATCACTCCTTGTTAGTCTGCAGCTGCTCCTTAGAAATTCCATCTCTGTTCCTCTTATTTTAATTTTGGTTTCCTTATATATTGTCCAATTTTCATACCCATAAGTGAGGAAACTTCTTGTCATTGTATTATAAATATATTCTTCTGTTTGTTTTTATGCTTATGTTCTTATCACACAGCATCGGGTTTAATTTTCGTATGCGGTCTCTTGTTTGTCCTAGTGTATTTTTTATATATTTCTCAGTGTTCCTTTGTTTGATATTATAAAACCTAAATACTTGTACTTATCTGTTCTTCTGATTTGTTTACATTCGTCTATTTCCAGTTGTTTAATTTCTGTATTTTCGTTGTTAGGTATTCGTTGTAGGCATTCGTTGTTAGGTATTCAGTTTTGTTTAGGTTTATTTCCATCCCATGCTTTGTATATTAATGTTCCAGTTTCCTCATCATAAAACTGAGGTCATCTTCGTCTTGTATGATCACTATTTGGTCGTCAGCAAAACTTAGGATATATAGATGTTCGTTCCTTACTGGTATACCCATTCCTTCGCACTTTCTTTTCTATGGTTTCAGATTTTTTTCCAGGGATATTTTGAACAAGGTAGGGAATGTGGAGGATAGAGAAAAATGGTCAAACGTGATCGCGAACATCCATTAGTGGATTGCATAAGAAGAAGAAGAAGGGAATGTGGAGCAGCCCTGCATTTATAGAATAATACTATGTAATAATGTAATAATTTATTAATTTTTGTTCTCTTTTATTCTATAGTATATTTATATATCAATAAAGATGAAAAATGTAAGTTGTTATAAACAGTGCATGAATACATTAATACATATAGGTTTTTGTTACACAAGTCGCATTTAGTAATTTTTTAAAAGGGGCCCTATTTACAATTCTTTTGTTCTATTTTATTCTATACTATATTTATATATCAATAAAGATGAAAAATGTAAGTTGTTATAAACAGTGCACGAATACACTAATACATATAGGTTTTTGTTACACAAGTCGCATTTAGTATTTTTTTAAAATTTATTTACAATTCTGCGGGGGGGCTTCGACGGAGTTTGTTACGCCACTGGGAAGAACAGAAGGCAAAATGTGCAAATTATCAAGAGCAACACCTAGCAAGCTTCAGGGGAAGCTGAAGCCAACAGCCAAGGATATACCCAGATAACAATCTCAAGAAAATACAAGGCCATAACAAACAAGAAGAACAAGTAAGAACTTATACGCCCAAATCACAAAGCCCACCGAAAGTACAATGACAGATGTGACAATAATAATTACTTCTAAAAAACATAAAACAAGACTCGAAATAATGGTGAAGCATCTAGGTACAAAATTGGTCTAATAGTCCATTAACCCGGCACTGGTCGCTATAAATATGAGATTTTCTCTCACGGCTTCAGAATATTGCACACAATTTTTTTCTTGATCAATTACACATGCTGTAGTTCCTTCTAGTCTCCTAATTATATCTTAATTATCCTTCCTCTACAATCGAATAGACTCATCTGCTCAGATGGTTCAGCTGACTTAGTATGGCCCGATTGTTAAGTCAGTGCGCTTCACGTGAGATATTCTCTCATCGCGCAACCACCGTGTATAATATTATTTAGCATTATTTTGTAGCATTATTTTATATTGTAGCATTATTTTATTTTGTATTCGCAATATGAATCGTACAAAAATATATTTTATATTGCAATATCGTTATATTGAAATATTCAAATTAATATTATTTCTATACTAAATTTATAATTAAGATGAAGTAGAAATAAACAAACCAAGACACGTTAAATGCTACTAGGAGCACCCCCGAATCATAATTTACAATGTGTATACATTGTAAATCACAAATCATGATTTCCAAAGTTTATACATTGTAAGTTATGATTCAGGAGTGGTGCTAGTAGCATTTAACGTGTCTTGGTTTGTTTATTTCTGCTGCATATTGATTGTATTAGATTAGATTGTATTAAATTAGATTAAAATGTACAAGCGCATCAATAGTCACATTTTGTAAAGCTAATAATAACCTGTAATAAGAAAAGAAATGAAAGAATATTAAATAATTATCTAGTAAACAACGAAGATATTTTGGCAGTAGGATCCATCCAGCCATTCAATTTACCAGAGATTGCTCTACCTACCCATTTGGATATACTAGTAGCTAAAAACCTAGGACTACAAACAGAGATCCGATCATTCAATAATAAGGAATCAGGACATCACAACTCCATATTCCTAGAAAAAGGCTCATGGGAATGTTTCACAAACGTGGACACTCAGCAAGGCTAATAGAGATAAAAATAGTAAAGGCACAAAAAGCGATGGAAAGATCAATGCTCGGGGTGTATAAACAAAAAAAATAAACAAATGGATTAGAAGCAAAACCAAAGTAAAAGACGCAGGAGAACATGCTGCCAAAATAAAATGGAGCTTCTCACGACACAATGCCCGATTGAAGGATAAAAAATGGAATCACAAAATACAACAATGAAGACCATGGTTAGTAAGGACAAGCAGAGGAAGGCCAGAACTGAGATGGGCTAATGACTTTAAGAAGGTGGTAGGACACAACTGAAAGCAACTGGTGCAAAATAGAAAATACTGGATTAAATTGGGGGAGGCCTATATCTCAAAGTTGGATTACTTAAGGCTGAAGAGGAAGGCACTTGGGAAAAAAATAACAGACCATGGCATTTAGGAAAAAATAAATCGATTTTGAAATACAGTACATATCGACTTACATCTGAATATGGGAGTGAAGCTACAATAACTGCGAGTACAAACACCACCTCCAAGCTTGAAGTCGCCCAGAACACTGCCCTTCGCGTCATCACCGGTGCTCCAAAATCAACACCGATTACATCAATGGAAGTCCAGACCGGTATTGAACCAATACAATGCCGCAGAGAGCAACACGCGTTAACCTTCTGGGAAAGGCAAAGACGAATACTTCCACAAAAATGGGACGAATATAGACAAGCAGCCTCACGTCTTAAAACACAAACCACTCCGCTTACAGTAGCAAATCAAATCATGGAAAAATACCACATTGACCTGTCGAAAGCCGCCCCCTTCCCAGCGCAAACTACACTCGCCCGCTGTCTACCAAACACAGAATTGCGTCTTGAAAACCATAACGACCCGAAGCACTTATCGTCAGACATTGTCCTAAGGAAAGCCGCCCTAGAGACGATACACACCAATTACCCAGCGCATGAGTGGCTTCACATCTACTGCGATGGCTCCTCGATGCCGGACTCGGGAAGAACAGGAGCAGGATATGTTTCAATGTTCTCCAAAGGCTCCATAGCTGTGGGTGCCCCTCTCACCAACTATGATGGCGAAATTGCTGCTATACACGAAGCCGCTAAAAGTCTCGAGAATCTCCAACACCCCCAAAAAGTTGCCTTCTTCATCGACTGCCAAGCCTCAATCCTCGCCCTGTCGACAAATCGATATACCGACTGTGCCCAAACAATATCTTGCCGCGTCCAACTATCGAACTTGCTGGAAAAAGGGTGGCTGATTACTTTACAATGGATCCCTAGTCATGTCGGTGTTGAAGGGAATGAAGCGGCGGATGAACTTGCAAAAGAAGGCACAACTCTTCCACAGCCCCCTAGCTTCCAATCGTACACATCAGCAAAGTCCACCATTAAAAGAGGAATCAAAGCGAAGATAAAAGACCAGCAAATACAAGCCGGTGCTGGAAAATCTTGGGCCCACCTAATAGAGTCACCAATCCCTCACAACTTGCCGAGACCCATCAGTGTAGCCGCGTTCAGAACAACTACGGGGCATGACTACCTGGCCTCCCATCTACATCGCATCGGCGTCCGTGAAAATGACAACTCTCCACTATGTAATCAGCCCCAGATGGATGCTGCTCACTTCCCAGAGTGCCCAGCCCTGATAACAGACCCACCCGAGGAGGATGAAGATCGCCTACGAGAAACGGCTCGTCTATACTGGTCAGCGCGCCGCCAAATGGCTAACATGCCAAGGGTGGGAGTTGGCTAGTAAGTAAGTAAGACACACATCTTTTTGAATTGTGTTAGAAATGACATGATGAAAAAAGTCTACAGGTCAAAAATGGGAGGAAATGCATAATTGCATTTATAATGCATAAAATTTATCCAAAAGTACATTAACATGTCAAAATATTAAGGGTCAAATTTTGTTAAGGTGTAAGGATCGCTGAATATGAATACGCAATCAGAACCATCCCCGGAGCCACAGGTGACCAGAGTCATTGCTTAAGCACGTCATCTGGAATGTGGAGGGATTTCAGCACTAAATTTATTCAGCACTACTCGGGGTTTGTTGGGATCGCTGAACTTAAATGCGTCATCAGAACTGACCGCCGAAGCCGCTGGTGGCCAGGCTCACTGATGAGGCAGGTCATCTTCTGGAGTCTCGAGAGTCTTCGGCACTAAATTGATGTAAAAAGATTACTCGGTGGGTTTTAAGGTTTCTGAAGACGAATATGACATCAGAACCTACCTCGGTGTACCTTGTGCACAGGGTGACTGATATGCACACTATGTGGCATTTCTAGGCTCTCGACACTAAATTGATGCAAATAGATTACTCGGAAAGGAAACAAAGAAGACCCCAACAATTGTAGAGGTACAAATCTACTGAACACCGCACTTAAGCTAACCAGAAAAGTCCTAAACAACAAAATCAATAAACTAACAACTTTATCAGATGAACAAAAAGGATTCAGATCCGGAAGATCCTGCGTAGTCGCCGTATTTGTACTGAGACAAATCACAGAAAAGGCTATTGAGTAAAATAAACCAGCATGTCTATGTTTTATCGTTGATGTTGTATAGACCTGACAAAGGCTTTCGATAGCATCCAAGTCAAAGACGTCTCACATTTACTGTGTGGAAGAAACATACCAATCAATATTATACAAACCATCGAAAACATAATCTACTTTCATAATCAAATGCCGGCAAAGATAAATGGAAAACTAACGCAGTTTACACCAGTACAAACCGGAGTCAAACAAGGTGACTCATTAAGCCCACTGCTCTTTATTTTGATAATGGACGAAATAATCGAAGCAGTACGTAATGGTCATGGTTACAGAATGGGGAACAAAGAAATCCAAATATTATGTTATGCAGACGACGCCGCAATAATAGCCGAGACAGAAGACGATCTCCAAAGAATAACACACATCTCCAATACAACAGCCAAGAAATACAATATGATAATATCAGCAGAAAAAAACTTTATGACATCTAAATACCCACTACGATGTAAAATCGAAATTGATGGGAAAATAAGAAAGCAAGAAGCAAGGTTTAGATATCTGAGAATAGATATAACCAGTTACGTAGATGTTAAAGAGAAAGTACGACAACAAAGCTTAAAAGCAAGTAAAGCGGCGGGATCTCTTAATGACACAATCTGGAAGAACAAACACCTAAGACAAGACACAAAAGCAAAAATCTATAAAGCAGCAAGTAGACCTATATTAACATGCAAAGCGGAGACAAGACCTGACACATCTAAAACGAGACGACTACTAGTAACAACAGAGACGAAAATACTCCGACGAATATCAGGGAAAAGTCTGTTGGATAGTGAGAGAAGCGAAAACATAAAAAGATCATGCAATATAGAAGACATAAATGGATGGGTGACAAAACGGAAACACGAGTGAAACGAACATATTAGTAGAATGGCAGAGGATAGGATGGTACGAGTAGCACGAGAAAAGTCACTAAATGGACGAATAAGTATTGTCAGACTAAGAAAAAAATGGTGCGATAACTTAAACAATTGTGGGAGGCTAATGTTAAAAAAGAAACAGGCTTTAAAGCCTACATACAAGAAGGAAGAAGAAGATTACTCGGAGGTATTTGGGGTTGGTTAACATAAATATGCCATCAAAATGGGGCTTCAAAAACCGAAAACTCTTGAAATTCAATAACGTGGGTGCCTTAGCAGTGATTGTGGGCACCAGGTGTTCCCGAGGTTAGTTCTGATGGCGTATTTTTGTTCATTAACCCCAAAAACCCCCCGAGTAAACGGCTTGCATCAATTTAGTACCGAAATCCCTCGAAAGTCCAGAAGATAACGTGCCTTAACAGCAACCGGGAACTAGGTGCTCTGGGGGTCAGTTCCGATTGCACATTTATGTCAAAAACCCCTTAGTAATATGATTGCATTAATTTAGTGCCGACAATCTTTGAAACTCCAGATGACGTGCCTTAGCAGTAACCCAGGAGACCAGGTGCTTCGGCATGTCGATTATGATGACGTATTCTTGTTCAGCACAGAGGTTAAGATGGCCGGGACACATAGAGAAAATGAAAAACGACCTACTGATTAAGAAGATCACCAGATGGAAACCAGAAACTGAAAGACCCAGAGAGAGATGGGAGGACCAGGTCATGAGAGATATCAAAATTCTAGAAGTGAAAAACTGGAGGGAACTATGCCCATATTGAAATGAGTGGAAGAAAATTGTAAGGAAAGCCAAGTCATACAACAAACTTTGACAAAATAGCGAATTCGAGAGCTCTACGTAAGAGCGGCAAACATTCCACCCGGAATGAAGAGCCCTGATGATGATTCTTGTTCAGCGACCCCAAAAACCTCCGAGTAACAAAAACTGGCCCTTAATATATTTATTTTGACAATGTTATGCCCTTTTTGATGTATTTTGTGTATTGTAAATGCAATTATGAATTTCCACCTGTTTTTCTATTGTAGACATTTTTCCTGACGTCATCCCAAACACAATGCAAAAAGTTGCAAGTCGATAGGTACTGTATTTAAAAATCGATTTACTCCGATGTTTCTTGTTCTATAGGCCCTGGTCTAACTACAACACGAAACAAGAAAAACGAAAACGAAAACAAAGTGGTCAAACATTAAAAAACTTGTAGGTATGGGAATTGGTAATATCCCTGCGATCAACAACAAACCGTTCAACTAAATTGTATACAAATTTTCGGATATTCAGTTTCCAATGGTGACTTATTTAGGACTAATTATCAGAGAATAATAATTTTTTTTAAATGTAGTTACATATTAATTTATAAACTTTTTTTATTGTTTAAATTTTCCGTTTAGTAATTGAAAATATAGCTCAGAGAAATAAGAAAAAGAAATATCCTGTTGGTGACACAAACCCCTTCAGGCCGAAACCAAATTTTTTGAGTAGTATAGACATCTATAATAATAACCTATATGTTTCCTGCAGCCGTAAATGTTTGCTTTTTTCGTCTATTACCAAAAAGTTAAGCATTTTAAACAAATTTGAGAGTAAAAAACTTCTAAATCATATAAAAAACTTCAATATGGCGATCGCTGAATATGTCTATCCTTATTGGTTGCTTAGAAAATTGCAAAATAAATCATAAATTTAGTTTTTATAAATATTCATAACTTATGTAAAAATTAACTTAGAACCTTATTACACGGAATGCTGAAACTTCTAGTGCTTAAATCATACCCTAAATTCCAAAGCAATCGGTAAAATAGTTTAAAACTTATTTAATTTGTTTATCACAAATTAATTTTTTTGCAACACTAAAGTCAGAAATTGATGAAGATAAAGTAATACTTTGAATAGTTTATGAAAGAAGAAGATATACACTATTAATTTAATTAAAAAAATGACAAAAAATAATTCTAAATATTGCAAAATTATTTTGCAAGGACAGGTGAATTAAAAGGGGCGGGGCTAACTTCGTCCCTAATTGTCCTAGGAAAATTGTTTTTTTTTTCTAAATGTGTATAAAAATTCAGTCTTTCTAAATATGAAAAAATAATTTTTCTACGAATAACGGTTAAAAAATTATTCTAATTGTTTATAAGTAAGCAAAAAATCGACATGTTTTTGCAAAATAATTTTACACTGCTTAAAATTACTTTTTGTCATTTTTTGAAGTGCAAACTTCTTTAGGGACGTTGTGCACTTTCTTTGGATAGGGGAAAAAGCATTTAATTCGCGACCGTCATCGCGACCCTCATCGCGACCGTCATTGCGACCATCATCGCTATTATGTGTTTGTATATATACATTGTGTAGACGTATTTAAATTTATAATAAATGTAAAACCTATTTTACGATGGGGAAAAAAGATTAATTTCGCGACCATCATAGCGACCGTCATCTCTTCGGCGAAATAAATGTTGTACGTGTATTTATTATCTGTATGTATACATAAATTGTGTAGAAGTATTTAAATTTAAAATAAATATAAAATCTATTTTAGAATGGGGAAGAAGGATTGATTTCGCGATTGTCATCGCGACATCGCTTCGACGAAATAAATTTTATACGTATATTATCATAATATACGTATAATAATAGTAATATTATCTATTTTGATTCACTCATTCATTCATTCGTGATTGAACTCACGAAATGTAAATTGCTTGTTTAAGTGAAAACTTCTTTAGGGACGTTGTGCTATTTTTGGATAGGGGAAAAAGCATTGAATTCGCGACCGTCATTGCGACCGTCATCACTTATACTATATATATATATATATATATATATATATATATATATATATATATATATATATATATATATATATATATTATTTGTATGTATATGTAAATTGTATAGAAGTATTTAAATTTAAAATAAATGTAAAACCTATTTTAGGATGGGGAAAAAAGATTTATTTCGCGACCGTCATAGCGACCGTCATCTCTTCGGCGAAATAAATATTTTGTACGTATATGTATTGAAGTTAAAACTTCTTTAGAGACGTTGTGCACTTTTTGGATGGGGAAAAAGTATTAAATTAGCGACCGTCATCGTTTCGACGAAATAACTTTTTAAAGCGAAAATTTCTTTAGGGACGTTGTGCACTTTTTAGATAGAGAAAAATATTGAATTAGCGAACGTCATGGCGACCGTCATCGCTTCGGCAAAATAAATTTTTAAAGTAAAAAGTTCTTTTGGGGACGTTGTGCACTTTTTAGATGGGAAAGAAGTATTGAATTAGCGACCGTCATCGCTTCGGCGAAATAAATTTTTGAAGTGAAAACTTCTTTAGGGACGTTGTGCACTTTTTGGATGGGGAAAAATTATTAAATTTGAATGGGGAGAAAGTAATAAATAAGCGACCGTCATCGCTTCGACGAAATAAACATTTGCAGTGAAAACTTCTTTAGGGACGTTGTGCTCCTTTTGGATAGAAAAAGTATTAATTATCGACCGTCATCGCTTCGATGAAATAAATTTGTAAAGTGAAAACTTCTTGAGGGACGTTGTGCACTTTTTGGATGGGGAAATATATTAAATTAGAGACCGTCATCGCTTCGACGAAATAAATATTTGAAGTGAAACTTCTTTAGGGACGTTGTGCACTTTTTCGATGGAAAAAGTATTAAATTAGCGATCGTCGTCGTTTTGATGATATCAATTTTTGAAGTGGAAACTTCTTGAGGGACGTTGTGCACTTTTTGGATGGAGAAAAATATTAAATTATCGACCTTTATCGCTTCGACGAAATAAATGTTTGAAGTCAAAAATTTCTTTAGGGAGGTTATGCACTTTTTGGATGGGGATAAATTACTAAATTAGGAACCGTCATCGCTTCGACGAAATAAATATTTGAAGTGAAACTTCTTTAGGGACGTTGTGCACATTTTGGATGGGGGAAAAGTATTGAATTAGGGACTGTCATCCATCGCTTCGACGAAATAAATATTTGAAGTGAAACTTCTTTAGGGACGTTGTGCACTTTTTCGATGGAAAAAGTATTAAATTAGCGACCGTCATCGCTTCGATGAAATCAATTTTTGAAGTGGAAAGTTCTTGAGGGACGTTGTGCACTTTTTGGATGGGGAAAATATTATATTAGCGAACCTTCATCGCTTCGACGAAATAAATTTTTGAAATGAAAACTTCTTGAGGGACGTTGTGCACTTTTTGGATAAGAAAAAATTATTAAATTAGCGACCGTCATCGCTTCGACGAAATAAATTTTTTAAGTAAAAGCTTTTTTAGGGACGTTGTGCACTTCTTTATGGAGGAAAGTATTGAATTAGGGCCGTAATCGCTTCGACGAAATAAATATTTTAAATGAAACTTATTTAGGGACGTTGTGCACTTTTTCGATGTAAAAAAGTGATAAATTAGCAACTATCATCGCTTCGACAAAATAAATATTTGAAGTGAAAACTTCTTGAGAAAGGTTGTGCACTTTTTGGATGGGGAAAATTATTAAATTAGCGACCTTTGTCGCTTCGACGAAATAAATTTTTGAATTGAAAATTTCTTTATGGTCATCACTTCGCTGAAATAAATTTTGTACATATATAAATTATGTGTATGTATACATAAATAGCACAGGGCATACGCATCGCGTATATCGTATATGATATAGGTACAGCACTTCTTTTAGGATGGGGTAAAAGCATTGAGCTCGTAATTTATATACTATAAGAAGTTTTCACTTCTGTCGGCACTCCCACGAGTGCCTTCAATTTTTTTAATTAAGTTATTAAAAGTATTAAAAATATTATTAAGTAATTTTTTTAAGTAACATTATAATTTTCTGACTTACAGTGTTGCAAAAAAAAATGAATTTGGGATAAAGAAATTAAATAACTTTTAAACTATTTAACCAATCGCTTTGAAATTTAAAATATAATTTAAGCACAAGAAGAAATCAGCATTTCGTGTAATAAGAAGGTTTTAACTTAATTCTTACATAAGTTATGAACATTTATAAAATCTCAAAATTTATTATTTCTTTTGCAATTTTCTAAGCAACAAATAAGGATAGACATATTCAAAGAACGCAATATTGAAGTTTTTTATATGATTTATAAGTTTCTTATTCTCAAATTTCTTTAGAATGCTTCACTTTTCAGTAGTAGACGAAAAAAGCGAAAATTTACTGTTTTTTGATCTTCATTTGTTTATAACTATGCATCATCAAAATCGTCTGCAGAAAACATAATAGGTTATTAATATAGATGTCCATACTACTCAAAAATTTGGTTTCGGCCTGGAGGGGATGTGTCATGAGAAAAATCTTATTTCGCTGGACTAATATTGTTGTATCTTTCTTCCTCTATTTTACCACGTAGAGAGTTTTTAGCCCCAACTTGTTTTGTTCTAGCATTTCAATTTTACAATATATAAAATTTCAGAAGATCTTCCGAGAAACTAACTAGAAACCCATTTTTATATTTAGTTACTCAAAAATAAACTTCTCAACTTTTGAGCATCAAATGTATACTACTTTATAGCTTGGCGAGGTCGTTATCACACATGTTTTGTTTTTAAAATTCTTTGTACTTCTTCACTTTTCAAGAAAGTATCCCATCTCTGAACTTACTTGATATTCAGAAGTGTTCTTAGAGATTTTTTACATGAAAAACTTCGCCGTAACATCTTGTAACTACCATGACTTAAAACTGACGTAGAGTGAGAAACTTTTGTATATAATGTATTCTTTATACGATAAATACAATTTTAGTTTAATATTTCAAAATATGACTTATATGTTATATACAGTGATGAGCACGCTAATAACCACCGGCAAAATAGCGCAATAGATGGAAAATCTAATACATTGCGAAACAAAAAGAGATGAAACTAGTGGAAATGGAAATGATCGTTATAAACGTATACAGTACGTAAATCGTTCAGCTGGACATAGGGAATTTACATTGAGAGAATTGTGGCAACTGCGATAACCTGTGTTAGTTGAAGCTCGAGTACAAGTTTTTGGTGCAATAGAGCTGTTAGAACGAATATAATGAGTGAGCTTTGAAGCAAGGCTGTCCATAAATAAATCAAAATTTTTAAAATATTTTTTATTTAAAAACTAATTTCATAACTATACAGTTTTCCCATTCCCTTAGGCCAAAAATATTTAGATACTGCAATAGACTGTCATATTTTGACGTTTATTTATGTCAGTCGAAATAATTTTGAGGTTAATGCCCCTTAATGCTAACAACCATAATGTCATCGAGAGAGCTTAGTTGCCACAATTATCTCAATATAATACAATGTATGTATTTATGTATCTAAATATATACAATGTATGTTCCCTATGTCCAGCTGAACGATTTACGTACTGTATATAAATTAACATTACATTACATAGTTTCCCAGCTTTACACGTATCAGAGGAGTATGACAACTGTCACTGTGTCAGTAGAATTTTATAAAACACTCCTGTCACAGACATCTAAAGTTGGGGAACTATGTAATGTAATTTTAATAGGGCTTTTCATCGATTGTCATTTGTTTCGAGCTTCTGTCATATGTTGTATAATCTGTGTATAATATTAATATACACGGATTATACGACACATGACAGAAGCTCGAAACAAATGACTGTGAATGAAAAGCCCTATTATTCATACGTTAATAAGGATCATTTCCACCTCCACTAGTTTCATATCTTTGTGTTTAGCAATGTGTTATGTTTTCCATATTTTGCGCTGTTTTGTCGGTTATTAGCGGGCTCATCACTGTACAGGGTGAGGCAAATAAAGGGCCTATTAGAAATATCTCGAGAACTAAAGGCAACAGAATCATGAAAATTGGAATAAAGGGGTTTTGAAGGATGATCTATTAAATGAAAATATTTTCATCTCTTTGCAACTTCCGGTTATACCGGAAGTTGCTTATAACTTCGTTTTTTTTAATGGAACACGCTGTATATTTTTACATTTTTGGATTCTCTTCGATGTCTTTTTTCTTAAAATATGAGGGTTTGTAATATTATACAGGGTATTTTAAAAGGTAATTACGTTTTGTTATTAATTTCGTAGCAAAATTAACACCATGTAGAATTGTAGTAGTTTGACATCTAAAACTCTACTTACGTTAAAATGATTTTTAATATACTCTACTATTGTTAAGAATCATTAGTATAGCTAAATTTTTAATTTTAGTATACAGGGTTGGTCGAAACTCGGAATGAGTATTTTCTGAGTTTTCTTAAATGGAACACCCTGTATTTTTGTATTGTAGTGAAATGATATTTTATAGTACTTTTTTATTTCTTAAGCATTCCCTATACCTAACTGCTTTAATTTGTGCTCAATTGTTAATCGCACCAACAATCTTAACTAAGTAGGTATTTCGATAGCTAAACCATTATTGGTAATTTTAAGGACCAGTCTGGATTAATATGTATTTATTTCTGAAAAATTATTTGGGATTAAGTATTTTCACGGCCAACCTAATAAAATTTTATGTATTTTTTGTTGCAATTAATGTTTAGCTTGAATCACCAATAACTCACAAATTAAAGTAGTTAGGTATAGGGAATGCTTAAGAAATAACAAAGTACTATAAAATATAATTTCACTACAATACAAAAATACAGGGTGTTCCATTTAAGAAAACTCAGAAAATACTCATTCCGAGTTTCGACCAACCCTGTATACTAAAATTAAAAATTTAGCTGTACTAATGATTCTTAACAATAGTAGAGTATATTAAAAATCATTTGAACGTAAGTAGAGTTTTAGATGTCAAACTACTACAATTCTACAGGGTGTCAATGTTGCTACGAAATTAATAAAAAAAACGTAATTATCTTTTAAAATACCCTGTATAATATTACAAAACCTTATATTTTAAGAAAGAAGATATCGAAGAGAATCCAAAAATGTAAAAATATACAGGGTGTCCCATTTCAAAAAACGAAGTTATAAGCAACTTCCGGTATAAACGGAAGTTGCAAAGAGATGAAAATATTTTCATTTAATAGATCATCCTTCAAAACCCCTTTATTCAAATTTTCATGATTCTGTTGCCTTTAGTTCTCGAGATATTTCTAATAGGCCAGTTATCTGCCTCACCCTATATACATAGATGCTATGTAAGACAATGTTAATGCGAGTTAATAGTAAAAGCAAGGTAACAACTATTGGCATATCTCGCAGCAAGGAAAAAAACAAAATATGTATATAACGTTGAAAGGCAACCGCTAATACGTATTTCGGACATTTTGGTCGTCATCAGTATGGTGCAGCCAAGTTAGAATAGGAGTATGTTAACTTGAAAGGATCACTAGTGGAGCAATGCAACCAATTTGTGTCAATAATGTTAGAAGACACTGAGGTTTCCAGAGAAACAACTAACACACCCACGGAGGAAGCTACAGTTACCTCAGGAAAGTCAGTGTGGTATTCGTTTTCTCAGGTAGGTGTAGCTTCTTCCGTAAATGTGTTAGTTGTTGTTCTGACATCATTATCTTCTAACATTATTGCTATAAGTGTTTTTCATTGCTCATGTAGTGACCCTTTTCCAAGTTAATATTCTGTTCCTATTCTCACTTGGATGCACCGTACTGATGGCGACCAAATAGATACGTAATGACAATTTTGAGCTACTGCCTCCAGTATTGCCCTGTATTCAGTACAGTGGAACCTCGATAACTCGGATTAATCGGGACCGCGGCTGATCCGGGTTATCGAAAATCCGGGTTAGCCGGAGAATATGGTAAAAATTAATAAAATACGGGATACTTACAGATAACCTCCATTATAATTACAAAAACATGAAACACATATGCACAGTACGCATCTAAATTAATACGTATAGTTGTATATAGTGTATAGTTTTGTTCATTTCTTGGTAAAAAACTCAGTCATACTGTAGAGATGTACCAACACCATATGATGCTGCAATAAATTGATTAAAGATTCGCCTTTATCAATCCTACCTAATGTTTCTAGTTTCTTTTCCATTGTCACTACAACATTTTTACGTTTTGTTACCATTACGTAGACAAAAATCACGCAAACACAATCTGAAGCACGATTACAGAACGGAAGTGATTAATACGACTGTACTACACACAATAAGGTCACAAGGAACAATGTTGTTATTTAAGAACAGACTAAGTCCATTGTTTTAAAAAGAAATTTTTTAATAGTCACGTCTATTTTATACAATGCTAAGACAATTTGTCATAAATAAAGGAAAAGGAATACAGACAGGTGCCTGTTCTTTCCGATAAGCCGAGACGGTCGCTCTGCCACGGTGTACATGAATCATTTTTACTATTGTATATGTAGTTCAAATTACACAAATATGGGCCATTTCACGAACATACACCTGTTTTGGATTACTTCGACAACGAATATTTTACTGTGCAACATAAGAAGTACGAAAGTAAATGGCGCTAATAATTATTCCAATAAACAACAATGTAATTTGCAATTTACTTTCGTTCTTCTTATTTTGCACAGTAAAATATTCGTTGGAAAGAGAGGACCAGGGAGAAGAAGAATATCTTGGCTTCAAAACCTGAGAAAGTGGTTTAATACATCGACAACCGGACTATTCAGAATAGCAGCAAGCAAAGTTAGGATAGCCATGCTGGTCGCCAACATCCGGAACGGATAGGCACCTTAAGAAGAAGAAGAAAATATTCGTTGTCGAAGTAATCCAAAATAGGCGTATGTTCGTGGAATAGGGTATACACATTCCTATCTCTCAAATATTATTTTGCCTACATACATTTTTATTTGATAAAATTGTAAAAGTGTTTATTTGTTAAATGTTTGTCTGATGAAAATCGGTCCGGGTTAGCCAGACTTCCGGGTTTTTGGGGGGCCGACTTATCGGGGTTCCACTGTATTTCTTTATTACTTCTATTATGTGTCTGTAGACTCCCCTTTCTTTTATGTCCTTTCATACGTCCTTTCTTCGGATTCTGTCAAACGCCTTTTCCAGGTCAGTGAAGCACATATGTATCTCTCTATTCTTCTTGATTACCTTCTCACTTACTTGTCTTAATGTGAATATTAGGTCTTGCGTGCTTCTGTCCTTCCTGAATCCACACATTCTATTGCGTGTGTATTCCTCGTATTTGAAATTATCATTGTTTTTGTTTTCTCTGTATTAATTTTCATATTTGTGTTTGATAGTTCTTCTTCTAGAATTTCAAGATTGTTCTGTAAGTCTTCTCTGGTTTCTGCTATCAATACCATGTCGTCTGCAAATAGTAGCTCCGATAGTTGAGTCCGTTTCATTTGCCAGTATCCTAATGTTAGTTTTTTCATTCTTCTCTTGGCTTTCTTTATCGCTTCATCCAGTACCACTGAGAATAGCAGTGGACTCAGCACGCATCCCTGTTTGACGCCTTGACTTGTAGTAAATTCTCTGGATTCCTCGTTATTGGTTCTTATTGTATTTGTATTATTTTTGTACAAGCGAATAGCTTACTGTTTCTAAATCTATGTCATTCAACGTTATTTTTGTAACGTTCGGTGTATTCGTCATTACTTTTGTTTTTTTCAAGTTCATCTTAAGACCAACTTTTTCCGAAGCTTAAAATAGTTGCGTTACCATGGTCTGTAATTCTTCGAAACTTTTAGCGAATATTACAATGTCGTCAGCATGTCTTAAATGACTCAGTTTTCTTCCATTAACATTTATTGCTCTATCTACCCAGTTAATGTCTTTGAACACGTCTTAAAGTCCCAGTGTGAACAGCTTTGGTGAAATAACGTCTCCCTGGCGAACTCCTCTGTTGATTGGTATAGCTTTGGTTTTCTCATCTATTTGTATTTTCATTGTAGCTTTCCTATAAATATTATGTATGAGAATTCTGTATCGAGAATCTATCCTGCAGTTGTTCATAGCTCTCTCTATTGCCCAAAATTCTATGGATTCGAATGCCTTTTCATAATCAACGAAGTCAATGTATAAGTTAAAGTGATATTCATTGGCTTTCTCTATTAGCGTTCTGACTGTAAGAAGATGATCCGCTGTACTGTAACCCTTTCGGAATCCTGCCTGCTCTACCGGTTGATAGCTATCAAGCTTCGACGATAGCCTATTAGTTATTACTCTCATAAACAGTTTGTACATTTGGGACAACAGGGATATTGGCCTATAGTTCTTCAGATTTCCCTGTCTCCTTTTCTTGAAGAGAATTATTGTCAAGCTTTATTTCCAATCATCTAGGACTTCTCCTTTGTGAAGGCCAAGGATTTTTCAATTCTTCGAGAATAATTTCACTCCTTTAACATTTCGGCAAGTATTCCATCTGGGCCCGGAGGCTTATTTTTCTTTAGGTGTGCCATAGCTTGTTTTATTTTAAAGGATTCTATGTTAGGGAGTACTTCTGAGTTCATATTTATTATCTTTATCTTAAGATTTTCCTTTGCTGTGTTATCTGGGTCTTTGTTTCAGGAATATAAATCACGGTAAAATGTTTGTGTAACTTTTAGGATTTTGTTCTTTTCTCTTGTTTCTTTTTCATCTTTATCTTTTAATGAGATTGTTAGAGGTTTTCCTATGTTTGGTCTTAAGCGTTTTAGGCCTCGATTCTTTTCTATAATTTTTTCTACCTTGTTTTCATTGTAGATCCTTAAGTCTTCCTTTACTCCCTTCTTTATTTGTTTATTCAATTCTTTGAAACCGTCGGTGTTTCGCTTTCCTTCTATTACAAATAGGCGTCTCTTTTCCATCAACCATTTTGTTCCAACGCTTATTTTTTCTTCTTTACTTTTCGTTTTCTTTGCCACATTCAGGCCTGCTTTCAAGAGCTTTCGTTGCATTTCTCTATTATTTGTGTTCATGTCGGTATTTTCTTGTTAATAATATCCTACAAATTCTTCTCTTACGACTTCTCTGTACTCATCTCCCTTCTGTCGGATTTTAGTTTGATCTATCTGATTATAATTATGTGGCCTGTTTCTACGGGTTTTTGTCTGTTTATAAACAATCCTTGCTCTTAAAAGATGATAATAGCTGCCAGTTGTGAATTGATTGAGAGAAGTTATGTCTTCAAAAATGTCTTTGCTCCCACATAAGAAGTAATCGATCTCGTTTTTTGTCTTTTTATCGGGAGATATTCGGTTTGCTTGTTTTTTGAAATATGTGTTCATGGCATATAAATTTTGTTGTTCTTAGAAGTTATTTTTCTCTTTTTGCATTTCGTGTGCCATAACCATGCATTCCTATTTTAGTTTCAGTATTTTCTTCTTTTTCACCTAATTTTGCGTTGAAATCTTCCATAATTATAGCATATCTTGTATCATTTTCATCTAATGCTGTTATCAGACCTTCGTAGAACATTTCAACTTCCTCTTCCTGATGTGATGTTGTGGGAGCATACACTTGTATTACCTTTATCTTAGTTTTATTATCTAGGTCTACTATAATATAAGCTACTCTATAAGAAACGCTTGTATATATTGAAATGTATGGCGTAATATACATTTTGATAAGAAATCCTACTCCACCATATGTTTCGTCTATTTTCCCTGTATAGTACAGGCGATTTCCAGAGTTTAGGTGCATGCATTGTTCGCCTCTTCTTTTCACTTTTGACAGCCCTACAATATCCCACTTTATCTTGGATAGTTCTTCTTCTAATTCGTGTACTTTTTCATCTTTAGCCATTGATTGAATGTTGTATGTGGCTAGTAGTAAATTTTTTGTTTGTTTGTATCTAATTTGGAGCGTTTTGTTGAGCTTGTGCCTCCCCCAGAATCCGAGAGGCTGACCGTTTTTCCGGTGTGAGAGTCTGAGCTGCTTGCTTTACCGGCCTGGGGAACCATTCCATTTTGTTTCAAGTTCAATATGTTTTGTTTTGAGGGGTATATTGGCATTAAAACACCACGCTTGCCGGACGGTTGGTGAGTGTTCGCAGTATCATAGCCGGTTAAATCAATATCAGATTGTCGCCTGCGACTTTGTGGAACCGCACCTGTCAGGAATTTTATTCCACAGCCACGGGCCACTAATGATACAGCTGCTGACCTGTATCATGTCTGGATCAAACGCTACATTTGATTTTACACAAACCCTAAAACTGGGGGTCGCCACTTCCGCCATACACACCGTACTGAAGATGTTCTTCTCCGCCGTGCATACCGTTGTGGTCTTCATCCGTTACCCTGGACAAGGAACCCTAAGCAGGTACTAGTTCCCGGGTCAGGAAACTCCTGGAATCTGCGGAGGGTAGGGACTGTTTCACTTTCCCTGATAGGACTGTCCAAAGGAGTTCCTACCCGCTACCAGAGTTATAAGAGATACTACCACCAAATAGTTATGTTTATCTGTGGTATATCTCGTAGTTTTACCTCCTCTTACAAATACCATTTTCACAGATGCCACCAAATAGTCATCTCAGGATTTTTCGTTCCTTCGATCATTTTTGTGTAGCGGGCAAACTACTGCAATATTTACTATTACTCTTTCGGGATTTGTTCCTCATTCCAGGCTCTCAAGTTCCGCGGGTATACCATCACTTCCTGGAGATTTATTTTTTTTGTGTTTTATTGTATCCCGTTCTTCTTGAATTGATGGAGGATCTAATGGTGTATTGTTGCTTACTCCTCGGGTGGTTGATTTGTATCTTATACTTCGATAGTAGGTAGTTCTTTATAGTATTCCACCCACATATTCAATACTTCTTCTTGTGTATTGAGTATATGCCCCTCCTTATCCTTACATAGTCTGAGCCTTGGTTTTAGTTACTTTTTTGCATTATTCAGAATTTTATAGAATTTTCTGGTTTAATAATTTTATGCCTCAAGTTCTTCCAGTATTCTATTTTTATAAGTTCATTTTTCTTTTATGGATGCACTTCTATTCTGTTCCAAGATCTTCATATTTTTGCTGTTTTTCTGAGGTTCCCATTTCTGTGGTGTTATGGCGGAAGTTGACATGTCAAAAAAATCGTGTTTTTGGATTTTAAATGATTTGTACTCTAAAAAGGATGTTTTAACAAGGTGACATAAGCAGATATGTGCCTAAGTTAAAAATTAAGGTGTTATATGCAGTGGCATAAGTTAACATGTCAAAATTAAGAAAAATTTAAGTAGCCAGAACATGATATATTTATCACGTGATAATAATAATGAATAATTTGTTAATGTTGATACTAATTAGTTTTATTTATATGTATACTATTTACTTACTATGTACCAATACAATATATTTTATTTTCTTAAGTTTGCAAATAATTTTGTCATTGTTACCAATCTCCTTATTTTGATATGTCCTACCAAAATTAAAAAAAAGAATGTGTGTGTACTTTGTACGCACGTAAGAAGTTATACTTCTATTATATGATTTAAACGAAATTAATATACTTTTTATTTATATTTTGTTTAAATATTAAACTAATTTATACTTACTACTTCTCAAACATTTTTATTAGAATAGTGCCAAAAATTAAAATAATAAAAGAATAAAACACACACAAACACATTAAACAAGCCACAAATGATGTCTGAACATTAATTGTCAAAAATTTTTTTAACTAAATACGTATTTTCTGAAAATACAATTATATAATAAATATACTTACAATCATAAAATGTATTAAAAAAAAACAAAAAAGAAAGTTTCTATTGGGACTCGAACCAGCGCTGATAAGAGCGGTTGGTATTGGAATTCATTCGCCTTCTCCGCTTAGCCACGGACACTATGTGTCATTATTTACGAAGATCGACTAACTAAACGGATTAAACTTGTGATATTTTGATATTTTGAAAATTGATCAAATTATTTTAATTTTGAATTGAAATGATTTAGAATTGAAAAAATACAACAAAACATAGAGTAAAAAACAATATATTAGGTGAATATTGATGGAAATTTTGATGGTAATCAAATTATATAAATAAAAGTATTACATACTATGTATTTTGGCAGATCAAATAGGTAGGTTTATAGCCATGATACATTAACAATTATTACGTACCTGTTGCTTTTAAAAACTATTTAAAAGTCACTACAATATTATAAACCTTTTTGTTTCTGTCCTCACAACAATAAAACTAATATATTATACATTTGTTTACCTTTACCTTTACCTCCAAACCACAGCTGCCATATCGGATAATTTTTGACATGTCATTTGAACATCCAATCAGAAAAAAGTTATAATGCGCATGCGCCGGGCTGATAGGTTTTAACATATAAAAAAATCACCCTCTATCGCCGGTAAAGAAGTATAACTTCAAAAAAAAGATGGCAAAAGTTGATATGTTTTTCTCCCTCCGATTATCCTCCTTCTATGTAATAAATTGTTTTTGAAAGTAAAAAATTTGCATAATGCTGTCCATATATTTTTGTCTAATATCATTTGGTTCACATATTTGAGTGCTACGACTTTATATTAACAGGACAAATTGTTTTTTCAAATTAAAAAAAGATGGCAAAAGTTGATATGTTTCCCCCCCCCCCCTCCGATTTTCCCCCTCTTATGTAATAAATTTTATTTGAAAGTATAAACTTTATATAATGCTGTCCATATATTTTTGTCTAATACCATTTGGTTCACATATTCGAGTGCAACGATTTAATATTAACAGGACAAGTTGTTTCTATCATTTGCCAACAAATAGCAATTTGGACATATCAGCTTTTCAAAACGGCAAACAGGTGTATGTTCTCAAAAAACTTTTGATAGTGTGTAAAGAATATTTTATTATCAGCTAAGTACTTTCAACACATAACGTGCCATCATCAGAGCTTCCTAAAAGGACATTTCAGATAAAAATTTTTTTATATAAAAATGAGTGAAAAACTTACGTCCTCTTGTAAATACTTCATAGAAGAGCAATTGCTAAACGACACAATAAAATACATGGAGACTGGGCAAAAGCCACTGATATCGGGTATATCAACCCCTTAAAATGAATAAATCACATCTAAATTCTTTTATTTATTAAAAAGACAACATGGCTGAGTAAAACCATTTTGAGCCCACGTGAACAGCTGAGGAAGACTGTCATTTATTAAAATGATAAAGAAGGTACCACAATCTTAAGCAACCTCTATATTCGTAAATAATAATTAAAATTAATGAAAAAATTGAAAATGACTAAAAAGCTTTTGAGTCATTTTCAATTTTTTAATTAATTTTAATTATTATTTACGAATATAGAGGTCGCTTAAGATTGTGGCAAAAAATTTAAAATGACTAAAAAGCTTTTTAGTCATTTTCAATTTTTTAATTAATTTTAATTATTATTTACGAATATAGAGGTCACTTAAGATTGTGGTACCTTCTTTATCATTTCAATAAATGACATTCTTCCTCAGCTGTTCACCTGGGCTCAAAATGGTTTGACTCAGCCATGTTGTTTTTAATACATATATAAAAGAATTTAGATGTGATTTATTCATTTTATGGGGTTGTTATACCCGATATCAGTGGCTTTTGCCCAGTATCCATGTATTTTATTGTGTCGTTTAGCAATTGCTCTTCTATAAAGTATTTATAAGAGGACGTAAGTTTTTCACTCATTTTTTATATAAAAAAATCTTATCTTAAATGTCATTTTAGGAAGCTCTGATGATGGCACGTTATGTGTTGAAAGTACTTAGCTGATAATAGAGTATTTTTTACACACTATCAAAAGTTTTTTGAGAACATACACCTGTTTGCCCTTTTGACCTACTTAGAAGTGTATACAAGTCTTAGAGTCTTTTCCAATTTATATCAGCTTTTGCCATAACGCCACAGATTTGATGAAACAGTTTATATGAATCGCTCTTTTTTCATGTAATGTCCTCACACTCAGTATCGTACCAGCCATTGCTTGGTATTGGTCTGTCTGGCCCTAGAATATTATTTGCTGTGTCTTTAATATTATTTTTGCACATACTCCATTGTGCACTAAATGTTAGATTTAATTAATTATGTATTAAGTATTTAATGTAATTATCATTAATGATATTATACATCGACATACGTTTCACTTAATGTTTTGATTTAACTTGTTTGCAAATGAACCGTGACTTTTGGGCAAAGACAAAAAGAAACAACTGTTTTTGCGTTATTGAATATTCTTTAACATTTATATTTCATCTCACATCTCGTAAGCAAGAATCTTCCTAGGACCGTACTTTTAAGCGACACATAAAAAACGTATAAACTTTTTCGTATAATGTGAACGTTATCTGCCTAAAACAAACTTATATTTCTCTGTCCGGAGCCAATTTCCTGGCGAATTCCTCTTTAAGACAGCAGAGATTGTAAAAATCCGGTTCGAAGAACCTAATCTTGATAGCTGCCACTGCCCACTGCAATTAACACTTTAGATGGACGAAGGAGCCACGTTTGAGATTAGAGTCAGTTCCCTCTATCGCTCTCGACTTAATACTAACTTATTATTTCCATTTATGTTAGATCAAACGATAGCAAAGGGGCAAAGGCTATTAATTCTGAAGACCTACTTAGAAAAAAGTTTATGGTGAAGTAGATGTTTGTGATATAAAATCGGTTAAAATGTCCTTGGAAATTATAACTTTTCAGCCACATGCTTGTTATCGTTTTGTGCTAATTTAAGAAGGAATATTGATTTACTTAGTACAAATATCCATTTTTCCATTTACCTCTACCGAAAGTATACATTTCCTGACCTGATTCGGTCGGAGGAAAAGTCGTACTTTTCCTCCCTAGGGAGACAAAGTACTTTTACTCCCTAGGGAGTAAAGGTAAAAGTGACGTCATGGGATGTCATTGATGAAATAACTTATTAACGCCGTATATAATATTCTATTTTCTATTACGTAAATATTTATACATTTTAACTTTTATTTGTAGAACACCCTGTATTTTGCATAATGGTAAAAAACAGTAAATTCTTCTTCTTCTTGACTGGCTTTACAACTCGGGGTGAGTCTTCGCCGCATCCACTATGGCCCTCCATCGTCTGCGATCTTGCGCTTCGATTTGCCATTGTTGTACCCCAATCCTAGATAGATCGGTTTCAACATCATCCTTCCATCTTTTTCTGGGACGGCCCACTGATCTTCTACCGTCTGGTCTCTCGAAGAACACTTTAGCACTCTGTCTTCCTCTGATCTTACTACATGACCTGCCCATCTTATCCGATTAGCTTTTATAGAATAGAATAGAATAGAAATATGCTTTATTGTCATGAAAAATTGTACAATTTTATCGACAAAACTTATAAAAAGTCAAGACAACAAAACAATAACAATTCAATTTACTAAAATTACATAAATCGTCAATATATTTACAATAATAACAATAATAATGAAGTTAAACAGAAGTAGTCAATTGCAAAATTTAAGTAAATTGCAAATGTATAGTCTACCTAGTAATTAATAAGTTTAAAAGTTAAGCTGCTGCATATGACACCCAAATATAGACAAAAAAAAATGATAATAAAAATACTACTTGTGCAAAGGGTACTGTAATTTCTTAGTTATTGATTAAGAAAATCTTCTACTGAATAATATGGTCTTTCAGATAGGTAGGCTTTTGTCAGTTTACGGAATTTGGGGAAAGATGCTGCAGATTTAAGTTGTAGAGGGAGATGGTTGTAAAGTTTTTTTGCGGAATATAATATAGATTTCTTTACTAACTCAGAGGACGGGGTCGGCATATAGACGTCAAACGTAGAATTTCTCGTGAAGTAGTCATGATTAGGTCTTGGTGGAAAGACATGTAGATGTTTACGAATTAAGCAAACAGTTTCTAAAATATACAAAGATGGAAGGGTTAAAATTCTGTGATCTTTGAAGTAACTTCTGCAATGTGTTGTTCTTCTGAGGCCAAACAGATATCTAATTGCTCTTTTTTGTAATTTGAAAATAACATCGAATTGGGCAGCTGTACCAGAACCCCAAAAAGGAAGACCATAACGAAGATGTGACTCGAACAAAGAAAAATATGTTATTTTGGAAGATGCTAAATTGAGTTCATTCGAAACAGATCTTATAGCATAGCAAGCTGAGGATAGTTTCTTCCTTAACAAATCGATATGGTGGGACCATTTAAGGTTGCTGTCTAAAAAAATACCAAGAAATTTCACAGAATCAACGGTACTGATCTGGCTGTTATTAAGAGGTAAGGGTTGAAGGACTCCTTTATAAGACAATGCTACTGTTTTATCTACGTTAAACGAGAGTAAATTAGAGTCAGACCAGGTTTTTATTGTAAGTAGATCAGAAGTTATAGTAGCATGAAGAGTTGCAATATTTGAGTTGCTCCAAGTGATACTGGTATCATCAGCAAAAAGAAAGATTTCTCCATCGATTTTTAAACTAGTGATGTCATTAATAAAGATAAGGAAAAGTAGAGGACCCAATACTGAACCTTGAGGTACCCCACATACAATGTTTTTGAGACTAGAGTCTGTATCGTTTGCTCTAACCAGTTGTTTCCTATCATCCAAGTAAGATTGGAACCAATCTAAAGAAATACCTCGAATTTCGTAGAAATTTAGTTTTCTTATCAAAATGTTATGATTTACACAATCAAAAGCTTTGGCGTAGTCACAAAAAACGGTGGCAGTGTGAAGATTATTGTTCAGTGCTTGATAAACCTCATGTAGTACAGAAAAGATGGCATCAGTGGTGCATTTATTATTTAAAAAGCCGAACTGATTTTGTGATAAAATGTTGTTTTCAACTAGAAAGGACATAAGTCGGGCTTTTATGAGTCTCTCAATAATTTTGGAGAGTACCGGTAGTAGTGCAATAGGTCTATAATTGCAGGTATTAGATATTTCACCACCCTTATGAAGAGGAATAATGATGGCTGTCTTCAGGCACTCTGGAAATTTACCTTTCTCAAAGGAATCATTAATTAGTGAGATGAGGACTTCTAACACATTTTCTGGGAGATTAGAAAAAATTTTTATCGATAGACCATTAGTACTACAGGAGGATTTGCTTTTGATACTATTGATTGTTTGGATCAGTTCAGATTTATCGACTCGTTTTATAAAGAATGAATTCGAGACCTTTCTTGAATTAGGGAGATAAGCAATGGGATCTTGTTGTGGCAAAATAGTTGATGTAATATTTTTATTCACATTAACAAAGTATTCATTTAGATTTTCAGGGTCTGGAAGGGAAATTGTTTTAGCAGTGTGGGTTTTATTTCGAAGATCGTTTATTATGGACCAAGTTTCTTTTGCAACACTTTTTGAGCTTCCCAAACGGTTATGGTAGTAGTCTTTTTTAGCTGATTTTATAAGTTTAAGATAGGTTGCCCTGTACTTGGTGATATATTCAGTGATAGAAACGTTGGTAGTAAATTTCCTGATATAGAGAAGAGAACGCATATTCTTGGAAGATATTCGGATACCTTTAGTAGTCCAGGGTTTGCGATGTTTTGGCTTAATTGCAATTAAAGGAAATGCTTTATTGAAGATACGGACAAGCTTATCCAAAAAAGCACTGAAATTATTATCCACGTCCATAGCAGGAAAGCGCCACTCAGAGGTTAAGCATAAATTTTGGAAATTACGAAAGTACTTATATGTCTGACGATGTTTTCAGTACCATATAGAGTCACCAATTCAGCATTGCGGCGCCTTCTCCACTCTCCTGTCAATTCATCTCTTTGAGGACCAAATATCATTCTGAGCACTTTCCTTTCAAATATCAGCAATTTATTTATTTCTGGCTGATGTAGAGTCCATGTTTCACTCCCACATGTAACAACTGGGCGAATAATTGACATGTACACTCTTAATTTAGATTATCTTTTCAGCAGCTTAGATCTTAATAATGATGATAGGGAGTATAATGCTATATTTCCCGCAGCTATTCTTGCTGAGACCTCTTTTTCTATGTGATTGTCCTCTGTGATTACTGCTCCCAGATATTTAAACTCTTTTACTACTTCAAAGTTGTGGTCATTAATAGTTACGTTCTGCCTAACTCTTGGTCTTGGATTTTTGGTCAACAGTATATATGTCGTCTTCTCTTCATTTATTCGAAGGCCCAGGTTACCTGTTTCCTCCTCGAGCTGTGAAAACACCTCTCTTACGTCTCTTGTAGAATGAGCGACTGCATCTAGATCATCGGCAAAGGCCAACAATAGTTTTGATCCTCGATTTGCGAATCCCCCTGTTAGTTTAGACGATATTTTACTTATTGCGTATTCTAAAGCCAAATTGAATAGCAATGGTGATAAAAGGTCTCCTTAAGCCCTGATGTTATACTAAATGGCATCGATGTTCTGTTTCCTATCTTTACCTGTGCATATGAGTCTGCCACGCACATTTGAGTGAGCTGCACTAATTTTCTTGGTATTCCCATTTCTAGCATTGCTAGTCATAGTCTGCTTCTTTTTATCGAGTCATATGCTTGCTGGAAATCTACGAAGATTTGGTGTACATCTCGGTTGAATTCCCAGTTTTTTTCTAATATTTGTCGGATGGTAAATATTTGATCTATTGTTGACCTTCCACTTCGAAAGCCGCATTGGTAGTCGCCTAGAATATCTTCCGAATACGGAGTGAGTCTCTTTAGTAAGATAATTGATAGAATCTTATACGCTGTACTAATAAGCGATATGCCTCTGTAGTTTCGGAATTGCTCTTTATTTCCCTTCTTATATATGGGTATTATAACGCTTCCATTCCATTCTCTAGGCATTTTGTGCTGTTGCTATACTCTGAGAATAATGTCATACAATTTTTGATGTAAAACGTTTCCTCCTTTTTTTATCAATTCTCCATTTATACCATCATTTCCTGGTGCTTTGTGATCTTTAAGGGATGCTATTGCATTCTTTACTTCTTGGAGTGTTGGTGGTGGTATTTCCACATCTGCAGAATGAAATGTAGTCTCTGATTCCTCCATCTCACTTTCAATATTTAGTAAATTCCGAAAGTATTCCTTCCATTGCTCTACGATTTCTGTTTCCATCGTTATCAGTTCACCTGCTTCATTTCTCATAGCTTGTGTTACCCCAACATTTCCACCTTGTCTGACTGTCTTCACTTCCCTAAAGAATTTTCTTATTTGATTCCTCTCGCCACTTATTTCCATTACTCGTATTTGCTGTTCTATGTAGCTCTCTTTTTAGTTCTGAGTAGTTGCCTTGTCTGTTCCCTCGTTCTGTGAAAATCTGCTTTGTTCTCATCTGTAGGGTTTTGTAGCATTTTCATTCTTTTGTGAGTTTTTGTTTCCAGCATTTCTTCGCATTGTTTGTCAAACCATTTCTGTTTTGGGCGAGTCCTCTTTTTCCCAATGGTTTCTTTCGCTACTTGTTCTATCACTGATGCCATTCGCTGCCATACATCTCCTAGGTCTACATTTTGGTCTTCCTCTCCCAGCAATTGAAATCTGTTGCTTATGGCTACTTGGTACTCCAGTTCTTTATTTGGTGTTTGCAGAGCTTCTATGTCCCATCTTTCTCTTTGTTCTTGTTGCTCCATCTTCTGTACTGATATTCGTGTTCTCAACTTTGATTTTACAAGAAAATGATAACTAGCGCTGTCATCTCCTCTCGTACTTCATGTATTAATAATGCTACTAGAGTGTCTTGCATCAATGAGGACATGATCTATTTGGTTACGTGTTCTTCCATCATTTGACACCATGTGACCTTGTAAATGTCCTTTCTTTCAAATTGGGTGGATTTAATAATCATGTTATTAGATATTGCAAATTATGTTAGCCGGTGTCCATTATCATTTGTTGTATCGTGTAGGCTATGTTTACCAATTACTTCTCTTAAATAGTCTTCCTTACCTAGTTTAGCAGTCCCCCATTACTATTTTGATGTCATGTTTTGGTGCTGCTTTATACTGTTGGTCTAGTAATTTCTTAAAATTCGTCCTTCCTATCTTCTTCGGCATCTTCTGTTGGGGCATAAATTGAGAATATAGTGAGATTGAACCACTTACCTTTGAGTCTAATATAGCAGATACGTTCGTTTATTGGCTTGAAATATATCACTGCCGTTTTTAATCTTTTTGCAATTACGAATCCACATCCGTATTCATGTCTGTTCTCACTACCCGACCAAAAGACTATAACATCTTCCATTTCTAAATTTCTCGTTGCTGTCCATCTTATTTCCTGTATTGCTGTTATATCCGTGTTATATTCTTGCAGTTGTCTAATGGCTCTTGTCGCTCTTCCAGGTCTGTACCAACTTAACACATTCCACGTACCTATGCAAATATCCTTATTCCGTTGCGTGTGTCGTTTATATCGAGTATCCGTCTTGTTCCGAGGCAATAGTTTCTGTTTCGTGGCTTCAAAATTTTCATATGTACGGGACGCCGGCCCATAGCACAACCCCCTTTTCGGAGGACCATTTCACCCAGTAAAACAGTACATTGTTATTTTGATTTAACAATGTTTACATTATGTAATAATTTGACTTATATTTGACAGTTGACAGTTATACTATACCTACTTGTTAGTTTTATTTCTCTAATAAAATGTGTTAGTTAGTTACATAAATAAATTTTTAAAAATGAAAAAATTACTTGTTATTTGAGGAAGGTGGAAAAATCATATGTATAACATGGGAGTAAAGTGCCTTTTCCTCCCTTGAATGAATACTGCCGTCCGCTACGCGTCGGGGAGTAAACTTCATTCTCGGGAGGATTCTTCTTTGCTCCCTTGTTATACAAATAGCTATTTAACCTAATTTCTTATTTTTTCCATAACTAGAGATAGTAAATATTAGAACTAAAGGAAAACACATATCAGAAAACCTGTCGGAGTAACTCACCACAGTTTTGATTTGGTATGCCCATCGTGGAGGAGATCTTCGGTCTTCTACCCTTCTTTCTACCAATAGTTTCATAGTCCTCTTTTTATACGAAGCTCTTTCAAAATTGACTAGATGGGTCTGGGTTCTGTCCAGGATACGCGTGCGTAGAATTTTATTGAAGACTCATCTTTCGAAGGCTTCGATCGTATTTCAATCGATTTTTTTGAGTCAATGTTTTAACTGTACATGTAGCAATGGTCTGATCCTTGTATTTCGGTCTTTCCATACTTTGTAGCATACGCTTGATTTCTGAGAAACTATCGCCATTATTGGTTCTCAGGGAGCCCAAATATACAGTTACAAGGCGACAGTGTACAAGGCGACAGAAACTCTCTATCAGCGAGTTTTTGTCACCTTCTCCTGTAACGATGTGCCTCTCACCAGACATTCAGAAGCTCGCCAGCAGAGTACCGAACGCGCATCAATACCAACGCAGTCTAACTAAGTTCCACCACTCCGATAAATGTCAGGAGATGGGCTACCGAAATTCTATTTAAGAACAGAGCCGAGGAACATAAAATCAGTTCCACCCAATTTCCATCGAAAAATACGGTTCCAAATGAAAGTGTTTAATATTTTTCAAAAAACTACCGAGCGGCACTAAGCTTCTAGCTACATTTTGGTCGATAAGATCAACCAAGTTCTCTTTCACTTGATTTTTAGCCTTTTCTGATAATGTGGAAGGCCCAGCCTCGTCAATATTATTATGTATTCAGGAATTTTTTTCACTATTTCGTAAAACAAGTTCAACAGGTACCCTAAGAATTCTCCCGGACAACCTGTTCAAATCATTATCTTCCTCATCACCAGACTCCTCGTCTGTAAGCACATTAAACTCTGGGGGTACCGTATATCCAGGGTGCGCCAAACCTCTGCTTTTCTTTGATTGCGGCTAAATTATGGGATATACAAAAAATGTTTTTAACAAAATTAATGTATATCGAAGCTGCCTATAATTTAAAATTATTTTAGATTATACAGGGTAATTCAGAACGACGGTACCAACCAAAGTTGTGTTTTTTTAAATGGAACACCCTATATTTTAAATCATTTTTGAATATATTTTTTAAAAATATTAAGAATTTATATAAGGTACTATAGGCCTAAAGTTAACATTTTCGAAATATTTACACTTTTATTGAGGAAAATGGTAATATTCAAAGGGCTGTAAATTAGGCTTTCAAGGTAATAAAAATTTAAATGACATTGTCAAAGCTTTTTTAGTATACTGTTATTTTTAAATAAATTAACATATTTGACATATAGCCATAAAATATACAGTGTGATCACTATTTGCAAATACAAAATTTTCTCATTTTTTTTAAAATGGGCACCCTGTATATTAGTATTGCCTTTTGTAGTAAATAATACAACCTTTCTTTTGGTATAAGGCTGTATGTACGTAGCATGTTTCGTTTTATAGATATTTTAAAAAGAATCCATAGATTTTATGATTTTGCGGATTTTTTTTGAACAATTTTTTTACAAAAAAAAAATAATTATAATCTGATATAAGAAACATACATCAAAATGTCAAATATGAAAATGGAAACATAAAAATATTTTACCAAACTAATGAATGCATAAATCAGTTATTATAACTTAGTTATAAATGAAATAAACAACTAAATTTGATATCTACCCTCGTAATTTTTTCTACCACACATTTTACTGTACCAAATTAATTGTTAGTTATATTGTATTTACGGGTAATATCAGTTAAACTTTTAATTTACCTTTTAAATGTTTTCACATCTTGAGAACCTAATTATTATAAAGTATGCTTTGAAACAAATGAATGTTAAATGATGTATCAACCAAATTAATTATTAACATAAATAATATTAACTGGTGTCACAAAAGCTGGTAATATTTTTGTAGTTGAAATTTTTGTAACAATTTTTTATATTTTAAATTTTAATTTTTCAACCGAACAATTGATGGATATGACATTTGTTTTAGGCGAAACCATTGGAAATTATTACCAGCTTTTGTGACACGACTACATAGATACTATTTACTTCACAATATACTTCTATAACGTTCATTTGATTCAAAGCATACTTTATATACGCTCTCAAGATGTAGGTCACATCATCACATCTGTTATCACATCTGTTAGATATTAGGGATGGCGGTTTTTGACATAAAACCGGTTTTCGGTTATACCGGTTTTTTTTGCTTACGGTTTAACCTGGCGGTTATAACCGGCCAAAAAAACCGGTTTTTGGAAAAACCGGTTTTCGGTTTTTTTAATCCAATAGGTTACAAAGTTACATTTACAATTACAATTTTCCTCTCCTCCCAAAATCAAAAAATAAATACAAACGTGTTAAAAGTAATACATGATAAATTTTTTTTTGATGGTAGTAAAAATAAAAGATATATTGCATTATCCAATTTATTTTTAAGTAAAATATTTATGTTGATATTATTTTTTTTAAATCCCATTTCAAAGAGTCTGGGACATTTTTTATAAGTTGAAATGGTTGGGGAATTTTTTGATTTTGGGAGGAGAGGAAAATTGTAATTGTAAATGTATATTCTATTCTAGAAATTCTAGAAATCTATCCTATTCTATCTACATCTATCTATCCTGTTCTATCCTATTCTAGAAATATATATTATATATTTCTAGAATAGGTACATTTTAACTCATTTAATATGTATCCTGTATGGGTGTATCGTTTTGATAACGTAGGGAAATTCTTGGAGATTCGTATTCGTAATCAGTAATACGATATGCATAGGCAGAGCATTATTTTTGGTAATCAGATAAAATCATTCACCGACTTTCAATGTCAAGAGTTAAGAGTTTAGTGTGAAAAATAGATGATGTTTGGCTTGCGTCTAATTCAAACAGACACTTCTTATGTAAATATTATGATTACAAATACCTTTTCAAGGAAATATTAAATAAAACTTAATAACTGATTCTGCTGGCTGATGTGAGATTGCACTTTCAGTTGGCTTCTGTATTTATAAAATAAAATAAAATTTGAATTATGGTTTTGTTTGGAATAGTTACTTGAGAATAATAATTATGATTGGGATCCCAAATAATACCTAACCTAATCCTAATCACCGTAAAAACCTAATAACCGGTTTTTACTTTAAAAAGAAAAAACCGGTTATAACCGGGACAAAAAAATAACCGGTAAAACCGGTTACTGCGAAGTAAAAAAACCGGTTTTAGGTTTAAACCGGTAGGTTTTTCCCATCCCTATTAGATATCGAACTATCAATTTATTCTAAACAAATTGAAAAAGTTCAATGCCTAAAGTTTTTGGGTTTGTATGTTGATGAATGTCTCAATTGGAAAAGGCAATGTGATGATATCATTTCCAAAATAAACACAGCATGTTACCTACTTCGAAACCTCAAAGATATACTAATTGAAAAACAGCTAATTATGCTGTATTATGCTCAGGTGGAGTCTCGTTTGCGGTATGGCATAGTATTTTGGGGTACGTCTTGTAAATTCAGTGAAGTCTTTCTATCTCAAAAGAGAATAGTTCGTTGTATTGCTGGTATTTCTCGAATAACTAGCTGTAAGAGTTATTTTACTAGATACAGTAGAAACCGCTTATTAGAATACCTGTTATAGGAATATCCCGGTTTAAGGAATAGAAATTTGAGGTCCCTAAACGTCTCTACTAGCAACCAATGATCGGTTATTAGAATATCCCGGTTATAGGAATACTTTTGCTTGGCACGAAGGCTATTCCAATAAGCGGGTTCTACTGTATAAACTTTTAACTGTGCCGTGCTTATATATTTTTGAATTTGTGTTTTTATTCATTCAAATCTTGAGAAATTTAAAACTACTAGTCAAATTCACAATATAAATACAAGGCAGAATCAAAAATTACATGTGCCTTTTTCTAAAGGAAATATCCATTTTTACTCACCTGCAATAATAGGTTAAAGAATATATAATATATAAGTTACCCGAGCCAATAAAAAAATGTAAAAATTTGAAGATATTTAAATTAACTGTAAAAGATTTTTTATTGCAGAATACGTTTTATTCTGTTGATGAATATTTTAATAGTTAACATTATTTTGAGTATATTATTAATTTTACATTTTCTATTTGTGTTTGTGTTTGTCTTATAATCTTAGGTTTAGTGTAATTTTAGATTTATATTGATTGTGACTGATCCTATACAAATTTTTGTCGAAAAGGAAATAAAGTATACCGATTTAGCGATACGGCTCACACTCCCTCTAAGGGGAAAATTGACTCATCCCAGATACCAACGGTATCAAAAGGATTGAGCTCTGGTGGGACTCTTTCCGTGTTTTCAAGCCCTAGGTGACTTGGAATGCAGGTGTATCTCCCAAAAATTTTCGTACACTTCTGGCCGTCGCGAGTAGTACAGCTTTCTGCATGGTCTTATAAAGATGTTCATTCAGACCCAGCTTTTTTATGCTTTCGAGGAGGGTCTTCGGAATGACTAAAGTAGTAGACATGATAATCGGTATCGTCTGGGTACTGTGCATTCTCCATTGCCTTCGTATTTGAATTTCCAGATCTCTGTACTTGACGACCTTTTCAGTAAATTTACTACGTAGATTATTGTTGTTAGGTATCGCCACATCAATTAGTGTTGTTTGTTTTGTTAATTTATTAACTAGTACGAGATCTGGTCTATTATGTGCCACTGTTTGGTCTGTGAGCACAGTGCGGTCCCAGTATAGCTTGAAGTTGCCATTCTCAAGCATACTCTCAGGAACGTATTGATAATACGGGAGATGGTCCGTTTGGAGAAGAGTCAGCATGATAGCTATCTTCTGATGAAGGATTTTTCCCACTGCGTCATGCCGTTCCTTGTATTCAGTTGCAGCAAATGCCTGGCAGCCCCCTGTAATATGTTGTACGGTTTCTTGGGCTTGACATCCATATCGGCATCTGTCGTTTTGAACCTGAGGGTCTTTGATGATATATTTCAGGTAATTTCTGATTGGTATAACCTGATCCTGAATGGCCAGTAATGAACCCTTCGTTTCAGGGAACATCTTTTCTGATGTCAACCAATAGTTCGACGCTGTATTTTCGACATAGTCTTGGCTGACCTCATTGGGATGTCGCCCGCGCAGAGGTTTACCCATGCAGGTGCGCATTTTTTCGTCTTTAGTGAGGTGGTTTATGCGCATTTCTGGTTCCCTCAGTTTGAAAGGTGTTGTGTCATCTACTGCGCAAATAACGCGATGTAGAGTAGATGTCTCAGCTTGCAACTGAAAATAATTTCTTAAATTAGCAATTTGTTTATCTAATTGCTCACCTATATCCATAAGTCCTCTTCCTCCTAGATTCCGTGGTAATGATGTTCTTTCTACTGCACTTTTAGGATGGTGTTTTTGTGCCTTTGTGGGGTGTTCTTACTTTTCGCTGAAGATTCTCTATGTCCGTTTTTGTCCACTTAAAATGCCAAACGAATAGCTAAGCGCGGAAAATGCGTAGGTGTTTAGTGCCTTAAACAAATTTCTACTGTTAAGGTGTGAACGAAGCAGCTGTTTTACTCTTCGTATAAACTCAGTAGTTATCTCAGTTTTCATTTGCTTATGGTCAATTTTCTGCGCTTGCTTTACTCCAAGATATTTATACATATCGTTTTCACCCATGGCCTCGATGTTCTGGCCATTTTGCATATCGAATCCACCGGGCTGTACTTTTCCTCTGACTATATTTAAAACACGGCACTTGTCTAGTTCAAAGTGCATACTAATGTCATTTGAAAAGGATTCTACAGTTCTTAGCATCTCATCTAGTTGGTTTCGAGTGGAAGCCATTAATTTCAAATCATCCATATACAACAGATGATTAAGCTTCGCCACCACATTGTTGTTATTTTTGATGCTAAAACCTGCGTCAGTGGAGTTCAATAGCTGAGATAGTATTAATTAATAATTCTAGGAAATGCGAGATATGACGGCGATTAAATGGACTGGCGATGAACCGGCGGCATCGAAACGTCCCATTCCGGTGGGTTCATAGCTAGACAGAACCACAGTGGACTTAACGAACCTCCTTGGGAAAGGCCCCTTGAAAAGTATTATTATTATAGGTAAATTAAAAAGTTATTAACTGATCTTACTCGTTAATACAATTTAACTAACAAAATTGGGTACAATAAAGTTACTAGGGTAGAAAAATTTCTAGGCTAGATTTTAAAATTGGTTGTTTAATTTAATAATTAATTTATCCATATTAATTATTTACTAGTATGGTAAAAAATTGTTTGTAACATAATTTTAAAATTATTAAATTCAATTAAGTTGCACTTGCATACGTTTTATTTTAATCTTCAATTACGTTTTTATTTTTATCTTTGATATTTTAGTGTTTGTTTCTAAAATCAGATTATAATTTTTTTTCAAATAAATTTAATTAAAATTATTCGCGGATATGAAATATCCGCGAAACTCGAAACGTAAAATCTATAGTGCTTTTTTTAAATATTTTCAAAACCAAACACGCTATGTACATACAACCTTACACCAGAAGAAAGGTTGTATGTACATACACCAGAAGAAAGGTACACCATTACTAATATACAGGGTGTTCCATTTAAAAAAAAATGAGAAAATTTTGAATTTGCAAATAGTGATCACACTGTATATTTTATGGCTATAAGTAAAAGATATTAAATTATTTAAAAATGACACTATATTATAAAAACTTTGACCTACCACTTAAATTTTTATTACCTTGAAAACATAATCCACAGCCCTATAAATATTAACATCTTTCTCAATAAAAATGTAAATATTTCGAAAATTATTAACTTTAGGCCTATAAGACCTTATACAAATTTTTTATATTTTTAAAAGCTATATTCAAAAATAATTTAACATACAGGGTGTTCTATTTAAAAGCATAACACTTTGGTTCATACCGTCGTTCTGACTCACCTTGTATAATCGAAAATCATTTTAAATTATAGACGGTTTTGATATACATTAGTTTTGTTAAAAACATTTTTTGTAGATGCCATAGTTTAGCCGTAATCAAAGAAAACCAGAGGTTTGGCGCACCCTGTATAATATAGCATCAAAGTTTAAAGTTTCAGCGGCATCAATCATCTCCAGCACTTCTTGAAGAGAAAACCTTTTCTGCAACAAAAAATACTTAAATTTTAAAAGTCCGATTTTTGCTCCCTAAAGTTACATATATGTAACACCAAAAATAAAAGGCATAATTTACAAAACCATGATAAAATTTCGAAAAAATTTTATTGTCAATAAGAAAAGACATTAATTTAGACTCAATTGAAAACACTTGAAACGAAATATAATAACAAAAAAATAGTAAAAAATATACTTACTCAAACTTGAGATCTATTTTTACCATAAATAATAAACACCGTCACATCAAACACCCAACTAAATAAACAGGTTAGATCAAATCCTCGAACCAAACGCTAAAAACTAGTAAAAAAGTGTCTTTTGAAAGTCTTGCATCGACATCTAGTTAAACTTAGCATCATTTTTCGAATTTCAGGCTTATGATTTTAGCAGATTCTGCGTTACATATAAATATGTAACGCTAGGAGCTTAAGGGTTAATAATTTTATTTTCTCATTCGTTCATAATTATCTCTTAATCAATTATAAGACTAATATTATATTTTTACCTTCTGGATTTAATAGGAAAATTCAGTTATACAACATAACATCGAAGTAGTTATTATTTTACAAGAGACTGAGTTATGGAATAAAGTTATAAAATGGCGATGAAATCACAAGGCCTAAAGCAAGCCATTGCCGAGAAATCGGTTTATGGTACTCCAGTGTGTTGTGAGGGTCGTAAAACGTTGATTGGTGACGACGCAGTATGCTGTTGGATGACAAATGAGATTGTGTCCTCGACGGTTATCAACAAAAACGAACACTAAAAATTTAGCTGGCATTTTCAACAAAAATGAAATAACTGGATATATTGCACTAAGCAATAAAAATTTATTCCCCTGATCTGCTGTAAGTATATCAGTGTTTTAATAAATTCCTTAGTGAATATTTGCTACCATATTCGAATAGGGAAAAATCATTATATTAGAGTTTTTCTCTTTAGCATTCTAACTTAATGCAATATTTACTTTCACCCAATTTTGAAAAACTGTGAAGACGTTGAATTATCCATGTCGTCTGTCGATCCGTCCGTGCGTCCGTCTGTACGTAAACAAAACTCCTCCGTCATTATACCAGGTAGACAGGGCCTAGTTTACCACTAGGCCCGTGAGGCACCTGCCTCGGGCCCGCATTTTAATGGGGCCCGTAAAGATCACAAAAAAGTCTTATTGCAATAACAAAATAAATTTTCAAATTTCTTTCATTTTACGAACAGCAAAAAATGATAAATGATAACAATAAGAGCTATATTCATAAACAACTGTAGATACTATGTGCAACTATATTTCTATTAAATAATTAATACATTTAAAAAAGTTATTAATATTATTAAATTGTATTAACGGGCCCGAAAATTGTGTAGTGCCTCGGGCCTGTTTTGAAGTAAAATAGGCTCTGCAGGTAGAATGACAAACGAGGTGTCGAATAAAGGCTTATAGCCCAAGGATGGTACTAAAAGTGAGAAATTTGAACTAGGACTTCCCATTTTTAAAAATGCAACCGAAAGTACTGTTTTAAAATCGACGAAATAGTACAAGCGATATGTTAATTGACGCTACTGATGTTGATTATAGTTACTTTCTTGTATTCGTTACAAATCGTTACTTTTTTATAAAGTAATCATTTACAGTATTCGTTACTTTGATTACTATGATTACTTTTGTTACTTTTGTATTTGAGTACCGGCAATCATATCGAGAATCGTATTTCTCAGTCAGTAGGTAGGTATTTTGTATAAAGTAATCATTTACAATATTCGTTACTTTGATTACTATGATTACTTTTGTTACTTTTGTATATGAGTAGCTGGTAATCATATCTAGAATCGTATTTCTTAGTAGGTAGCTATTTTGTATAGGTATTCCGATATAACAACGACCTTCACCGATCTGTTTATGGGATAAAAATAATTTGATTACTATTATTATGTTCGTTACTTTTGTATTTGAGTAGCGGTAATCCTATCGAGAATCGTATTTCTCAGTAGGTAGGTATTTTGTATAGGTATTCCGATATAATCACGACCTTCACGAAGTACGAAGTAATCAGAGTAATCAAAGTAATCAAAGTAGATATAATAGTCGTTACTCACTCCGTTACGATTGGTACGAAGTAATCAGAGTAATCAAAGTGATCAAAGTAGATATAATAGTCGTTACTCGCTCTGATACGATTGGTATGAAGTAACGAAGTAATCAGAGTAATCAAAGTCATCAAAGTAGACACAATAGTTGTTACTCGCTCTAATACGATTGGTATGAAAAGTAACGAAGTAATCAGAGTAATCAAAGTAATCAATGTAGATACAATAGTCGTTACTAACTCTGATACGATTGGCACGAACTAACGAAGTAATCAGAGTAATCAAAGTAACGATTTTCCTCTAATAATCGCTACTTTCGGTATTCGTAAGTAACGAGTACTTTGTAACGAATAGTTACTTTTTCAACATCACTATTTGACGCGCGTTAACAAGATGAGAACAAATATATACTTCCGGTTTCATGACTGTCTGTCTGTCCGCCAATATCACTCATCCGTTACTACTACAGATAGAATGACAAATGAAGTGTCGAATGAAAGCTTATAACCCAAGTATGGTATTCAAGATACGAAATTTGACTTCGATTATTCGGTTTTAGAGTTGCAACCGAAAGTATCATTTTAAAGTCACCGAAATAGTACAAGCGAAATATTATTCGACGTGTGTTAGCAAGATGAGAAGAAATGTTGTATACTTTTAATTTTTATAGTATTTCCAGTTAAAAAGCTCTAACCGGAAGTGTCATATTAGAATGGCAGAAATATTACATGTGACATATCAATCGCAGTATATTGAAAAGACGAATTTGAATCTTTAGTTCCGGTTTTAAAGTCGTTTGATTATTTTCTAAAAATGTATTTTCGAATAGTGGATGATTCTTTTTGGCACGTGAAAGCAGAAGCATGTGAAAGTGTTAAAAATATCTATACTGCAGCGATGGTTCTCCAGTGTCGTAATTAAATCATTATAGGTACGGGTGAAGTGTGAAAAGCTTCGAGAACGATCCATAATGTGGCATCGTGGATTATATCTAGTGGTTTTGGGGTAGTCTTGGTTGCGGAGGCATAAACAACTGAACTGTAATCGATTTTGGATCTCATTAAAATTTTGTACAGAAGCAGCAATCAAATATACATTTTGGATAAGGGTAAGGATACTTTATTACGACGGGATTTGTACTTTGGGTGTCCCTGTTTAGGATTGTGGTTCTCATCAGGGTTTTCGGTTGAATGTGTTTGCGGTGAATTACGGTATTTGTCCATCAGACTATCAGAACCAGAGAAGAATTGGAAAAGGTGTTCTTTCCAGAGTGTGTGTGTATGTATGTGTGTACTGTTATATGATATACTTCTCCATGCTTTGCCGTCGCCCACAATTCCTACTAACCATTGTACACTGTAACAGGCATCCAAGCATGCGTGCAGTCCTCGTCGGAATTCAGGAGGCGGCTTTCGACATTGCATGGACAGTTTGTGTGCGAGTGTGAGAAAATAGTTGCGGCTATTTCCTCGGGACGAACAGGTACAATTGTACAATGAAGTTGGGAAACCGCAAAAAACCAACTTCTCCCTGTTCGGGGAAAGGAAAGAGGTCAAAATAGGTGGGTGCGGTAGGCTAACGGAGTGGCCTCAAGGAGTTCTTCGTACTCTGCCGGGAGTTCGTCAATGCATGTTTGCATTTAAGCAGACGGTAGATGAAGTTTTTTCCGTTTGGGCTTTCGACGGCAAAGTACGTGGCCCAAAGAAGAACAGGAACATTTTAGAGTTTGTTGGGTATCGGATAGGGGGCCGTTGATGACTTTTATTGTGAAGTTTCTGTTCAGAGAGTTTATTCATTAGATAATTGTAGGGATATTAGAAATTTTATGGATTTCGTTAGAGAGGAATCGCCAGGCTTTGTAGTTTGCTCAACGTAGGATTTTACGTTCTGCACGCAACAACTTCAGGTTTTGTAATCTATTAAATTTACTGTAAAGGCCTGATGTGAACTCAATAACGGGTCGAATATAAGTCTTGTATTTGTGGATGAGAGTTTTGGTGTGATTCTTGCCAATTTTCCCAGAGAGAGGGTAGAGAAATCTGGCCCTATTTCTTACTCTATCTAAAGTTGCCTTTAGGTCTGCATCCCAATTAAGAGTTCTGGTAAACATCACTCCCAAACAGGTTGCAGTCGGGCTGAGCAATAGCCTTTCTCCCATCAGCCTCATTTTTAATGATTCTTTGCGACACATTGGGAGAGCGAAACACAATTGTTAATGTTTTGTTTGCGTTTTGTGTTACTCTCCAGTTACAACATCATTCTTTGACCGCATTAAGCAGAGTCTGAGCTCTTCTATGGGTGAATGGTGGGTTGTAGCGTGAAGTTCTTGTGAGCAGAGCCGTATCGACAGTGTAGAGGAACAACCGGGTGCCTGGGATATTTAGGTTTGAGAGGTCACTGTTGTATATTATGTACAACAGTGGTGATAATACTGCTCCTTGGGGAACTCCAGCTTTTGGAGTAAATGTGGTTGATTTTTGATCGCATATTTTTACTCTAACAGTTTGGTTATGGAGAAAAGAATGAACAATTCTGGTGAATTGTACAGGTAGCCTGATGTCAATGAGCTTCCGAACAAGTCCGTCATGCGAGAACTGATCGAAAGCCTTTTGTACAGAAGCAGCAGTGTTGAGAAGTCCGACCCCAGAAACGATTTGATACGGTCTTAAGCAAATTGAGCCTTTTGTTGCATGTTCTCGCCAAGGGTGGTATGTAATTAATCGAGGAAAGCTTTTGATTCAACCATATACCAAGGAATTTCACGGAGTTTTCTGATGGACTGACGCTGTTGTAAAGATATAGGCCTGATGCAGTGGATAATTTCTTCGAAATCAGCATACCAGTTCTCTTTGTAACGGAGAAATGGAATCTTGTACTAGCTGTCCAGTCATCTAGTTGAATGCATATAATTTTTTTGCTCCTTTAATATACACCACTATATCGTCTGCATAGATGCTAGCTTTGAGAGGTTTAGGTAATGTATTTAATATGTCTTTTATGGCAACTAGAAATAGGGTAGGACTGAATACTGAGCCTTGTGGCTATAAATGCTCAACGGGACGCAGTGTGCTCTATTTTTTTAATGATGTATCCCCAAAACATATTAAAGGCTCTCTTTAGATCAAAGAAAATAGCTGTGCACATTTGATTTATTGCTAATGCTTCGTGGACATCACTATGTAAGTCTACAATATTATCAATTGCTGACCGGTTACGTCTGAAGCCGGTTTGCTCTGGTAAGAAAAAATGAGAGTTTTCTAGTGTCCACATAGGCTGGGCGTTTACTAATTTCTCCATTAATTTAGCCATGGCAAATGCTGGAGAAATGGGCCTGTAGGATTCTGGGTCAAGTCGAGGCTTGATATTGCCGATGTTGCCAAATTTGATTAAAAATTTGCAGGAGATGTTGTATTGCTAAGATTGATAGTTGCTTTAGGAACACAACGGGTATATTGTCGAGTCCTGGACTTGAGTCTTTCATATCCTGTAAGGAACTATTTAGTTCTATAATAGTAAGAGGTTTAGATGGGCGGTTGCGTGAGATTCTTCTAGAGAAAATATTGTGCCTTCTTTGTCTACCTTGTATTTCCTAAAGTTAATGTTGTAGTTTATTATGATTAGTCTTCCCCCAAAAACAATTACATAGAAAAAAAATGTTTGTTATTATCATTACAAATTGGTCATTCAGGCTGAGATAAGCTTACACTAGAAATTAAAAACAAAAAGGTAAACAATACTTACTTCGTTTGTGGCTGCATGGACTAATCCTAAAGCCAAACACAAAAAATCTCGCTGATAAATTAATAGTTGCAAAACCCGCTGATTTATACAGATTTGATACTGGAGTCGGTTTCATACACTCCGTTACTATCCTGCATGTCTCATTTATAGCCCAGTAAATGACCGGTTTGGCGTGTAATTTTCAGGGGCAAGACGGATTTGCTTGAAAATTTGGATTTAGGTTCTACTTACCCTATATTTCAAAGTTGAAATTGTGCCGTTGGTTGCTTTTACTTGGGGGGTGAAATTTACCCCTTCTCGGGGGTGAAAAAACATATGTTTAAAATAAGTCTGAAAATGGATAAATTGACTAATTCTAAGCAACTTTTGTTCTATAAGGTTTTTTAACTGCTTAATACTTCTCGAGTTATTTGCGAGTGAAAATGTGCATTTTTCAACAAAAAAAAAACACGTTTTCTGGCAGTGTTTCGCAAATAACTAAAAAAGTAAGTACTTTATCGAAAAAAATATTCTTAGAAAAAATGTAGCCTGTAAAAAAAGGAACAAAATGGTATATTCACTTGGACTATAAACCCAGAAGAAGCAAAGTTGTATATCATGAAAAATACGTTCTTACTCGTAAAATTCCGAATCGAATGTTTCAAGCTGAAGTAACCAAAAAATGAAGCACTTTTCGCAGAAAACTCATAAATACTCTTTTAAAACGTCTAAAAATATATTTATTTTTATTTTTTATATAAGTTTGTAGCATCAAAATTATGCGAGTTACGCTCAAAATAAAGTTGTCCCGTTTTTTTTATATACAGTGAGCACGTAAAGGTTGGAATAAATTCATTTTCTCGAGAATGGATGACTTTGGACAAAAATCCCGAAACAGGTCAATTTTATTTTTAAATTACGACTTTTTGGCATATATATCATACTAGTGACGTCACCCATCTGGGCGTGATGACGTCATCGATAATTTTTTTAAATGAGAATAGGGGTCGTGTGATAGCTCATTTGAAAGGTAATTAAATTCTCTATTCAGTAATATAAACATTAATATAACTATTTATACAGGGTGTCCAAAAAAAAATTTTTCGATTAAATTTAGTGACATAAAAAGAAGAATGTATGTAATTTATTTAGTTCAAAATACATTTTACTGCCCTCATAAAACTGAAAAAAATGTTTATTTGAAAAATAATCATTGCTTTTCGCTTAAATTAAATGTTCAAACTGTCATGAGGCTGGTGGGTGGCGGCTTTAATATTGAATTTAAGCAAAAAACAATATTTATTTGCCAAATAAACATTTTTTCCTGTTTTCTGATAGCAGTAAAATGTATTTTGAATTAAATAAATTACACACATTCTTCTTTTTATGTCAATAAATTTAATTCAAAAAAAAATTTTTTGGGCACCCGGTATAAATAATTATGTTAATGTTTATATTACTGAATAGATAATTGAATTACCTTTCAAATGAGCTACCACACGACCCCTATTCTTATTTAAAAAAATCATCGATGACGTCATCACACCCATATGGGTGACGTCACTAGTATGATATATATGCCAATAAGTCGTAACTTTAAAATAAAAATTGACTTGTTTTAGGATTTTTTTCCAAAACGTCCATTCTCGAGAAAATTAATTTATTCCAACCTTTACGTGCTCACTGTATAATAAGTCGTGAAAATCTCCCCCTATTTAACATGCCAAATGAAATTAATCGTTACTGCTTTACCATTTACTTTATATATGTATTGCTAATATGATCTGTAAGTTTGACCGGTTTGAAGTGCTTATTTTTGGAAAAATTTGGTTTTATATTAAAAAAACTTTTTTTTTTATTTTGGAAAAATTACACTCTTTTCAAAATCACTTCAAAAGTATTAGTGTTACGAAAAATATCAAACAGTAAAAAAATATAGTTTTGCTCGCATAAACACTGCGTTTTTTTTTAATTTTATGTAAGATAAAAATTGGGTAAGATATGGCTGTTCAAAATTTGCATACACTGGTGATTAATAACTCGTTCAAGCTCTTTTAACTCAAACTCTTTTAAAAAACAAGGGATTAAAAAAATATATTTAAGTACTCTTATTGCCCTTAGAAAAACCTACAAATTGGTTTTTTTTAGCACTTTATAGCTTAAAAAGTAACTTAGTTATGATTAAAAAACCAACCACATACAGGATGGGGCATTAGTGCGAGGAAGTCCAATTACTCGTTTGTAGTAAGAGATACGAAAAAAGTTATTTAGATAAAGTTGGGGCACAGATAGGACCATACCCTAAATATATTTTCAAATATACAGGGCCACTCGCATTGACAGGGTGACACAAACCTATGTTTTTTTTAAATGGAATACTCTGTATATTTTTGCATTTTTGGATTCTCCCTGATGTCTCTTCTCTTAAAATAAAGGATTTTGTACTATTACATGAGATAGTTTAAAAGATATTTATCTATGGTTTTTGTCATTTCGTTGTAAGTCCATAACATATCGAGGATACATTTCTATTTTAAAATAACTTACATATAAAATCAGAGTTTGTAGTGAATTTTGAGAGTAAACTAAATGTAAGGCCAAATACTTACCATGTCGGGTTAGTATAATAAGGTTTATTTTCCTGTTTTTTTCCTCGTGACTTATTATGAGATCACTAACACGAGAATTTTGATCAAATTCTACAATTTTTACTACAAAAGTTAAAGTTGAATTACAGAGGAAAGGTCTATCTTCCAATAAAGTTGTCGAAGCAACGCAACTCATAAATATTGGCAGTATCATTTTAGTCATCGAATTTATAATGTATAATTCAAGCAATTGAACTCCGTAATTATGTTATTGTTAACATTACTGAATGGAGAGTTCAATAACCTTTCAAATGCGCTACCACACGAGTCCTATTCCCTATTTAAAGATAAGGGGTGGGGAAAGTGGAAGGGAGGGGGTTGACAAATGACAGATGTATGTACCGTAAAAATGTGTCCCCCTTAGATCAAAAATCAACCTGTTTCGTCATTTCGTTAAAATCTAATAAATACTGACAAATATCGAGGTGGACTGTTTTCTTTGGCCCACACTGTATACACAATGCAACTATTCGAATTTCTTCGCAAGGGGTAATTTTTATGACGGTAGAAATTATGTGACAAAAAATTTAATCAGTAAAGGAATCTAAGTTTAATGTAACCGTATAATTAGATAATTCCAAATTGCTTGAATTTACAATTATATGATTTTTTTATCATAGGGGTAGTTTTCACCCCTAAAAAATTAAAATCAACTAACGGCAGTATTCAAATTTTGAAATAAAAGGTAAGTATAACCTAAATCCAAATTTGAATACAAATCAGTAACGACATGGTATTCAATTACATATTGTTTGTTTGAATTTTAACTATTCTAGGGGGTGAAATTTAAGGGTTAAACTGTGATAAAATCTTAAACTATGTTATTTCATGTTAATTGACATTCATTCATTTTATTAAAATATGATTTGAATCAATTACCCGCTTTAATTTACAATTATACGATTTTTTTATAATAGGGGTTGTTTCCTCCCCTAAAAAATAAATAGCAAACAACGACACAAATTCAACTTTGAAGTGGAGGGTCAGTAGAGCCTGAATCCTAATTTTCATGCAATTCAGTGCTGCCCCTTAAAATTACACAGTCTCGCCGTATTTCCCGTTCATTTACTGGGCTATTAGCGCAGTATCAAGAATTATGTGCGTATCAAGTATGGCGCTGAGTATGGTGTTCCTAGATGTTACCTTTCCCCTCGTTTTTACACAATGTTGTCTGTAGGTGAAGAACTGGTCTAAAGTTACTCCAAGACATATAAGTTGATCTGTATGTTCCAATGAATTACCATTCCACGCAATTTGTAGCTTTCGTTTAGCTTCCTTTGCGTAAAGGTGGAAGGCGCAGATTTGGGTTTTGGATGGATTGGGTCTTAGGGAATTCTGCGGGCTGCAAGGCAGTTTCGAGTTTCTCTTCCACCTCTTCACAACTGTTTCTCGATCACATATTGCGAGAACGTCAGCATATAAGACGTGATTGGTTTCAGTCGGCGTGGGTTGGTCGCTTGGATATACAGTATACATGTCCGTACCATATTAGCTATTGTTTTTCGATGTCTTCTATAATTGATCTTTGTACTTTTATTTGTCTCCTGATTTCTTCATTTTTCACATGTTCTAATCTAGACTTTCTAGCTGCTCTCCTCCAAAAATCCATTTTAACTGCCAATAGTGTGACGCCTCACAACCCGGCCTAGTTATTCTTGAATCTTCTCGGCGTTACGAGTAAAGGCCAGACCTTCCACGGCGATTCGAGACGACCGCTGTCAGAGTATTTAAGAACAGGAATTCGAGCACAGGCCAGTCAGTCAATGAACGAGCCGCGACGCGTGATATAATTGTATTCGAATCGGATTTAGTGAAATGTATTTATTAGTTATCGTAATTATTATGTTTAGTTAATTAAATCATAAACTTGAGTTTGTAAATAAATTAGATGTGTGAGTTGGTGTTATTTGTAATTATTAAAATAAATAAGTGATGTAAATAAAATAATATAAGTAAGTCTTCCTTTATTTAAATTAAACTTAGTGCCTAAAAATATAAATAAATAAAATAGTAGAGTCAATCGCGTAACAAATGGTGTAGAAGTGAGGATACTTTAAAAATAAATAAAATATAAATCGTAATAAATAAAGTGTGTGATCATGTCTACCTTGTTTAAGCTAAAAATTGCAGACCTGAGACTTGAATTGGAAGAAAGGGACCTGAGTTCTACTGGGAAAAAGGCTGATCTAGTCGAACGTCTAAAGAACGTTCTTCAGGAAGAGGGTCAAGATCCAGAAACCTATTTGTTTGAAAACAATCATGCTGCTTTGATTTCGTCAATTACATCGTTAGAGAACAAAGTTTCGACAGACATTACGTCGTTGGAGACCAAAGTTTCTAGTGAAATCTCCCAAGTTTCGACAGAGATTACATCGTTAGAGACCAAAGTTTCTAGTGAAATCTCCCATGTTTCGACAGACATTACATCGCTAGAGAACAAAGTTTCAACAGAGATCACATCGTTAGAGAAAAAGGTTTCTGGTGAAATTTCCCAAGTTTCCTCGGATGTTTTGAAAGTTTCGACAGACATTGCATCATTAGAGAAGAAAGTTTCGGGTGATATTTCATCCCTTGACAGCAAAATGACTAACGAGATCTCTAAAGTCACTTCGGATTTTGACGACAATATATCGCCGATAAAATCTACTTTTGAAGAAAAGATCAAGGAAATAGAAAAGAAAATGGAGGAAACGGAAAAAGTAGACAAAGGTATGGAACCCATCTTAACAGACATTAAAAATGATGAAACCAATTACAAATTGGAACCACGGTCGATAGTTGAAGGGAGTGTAAGTCTTGCTCGTGTTAAGGTGCCAAATTTCGACGGAAAGTCTTCCTGGAACAGTTATGTGAAACAGTTCGAAGCAGGTGCAAGAGCGAACGGATGGTCTGAAAAAGACAAAGCTGTAAACCTGGTTATTGCTCTTCGAGGAGAGGCTTTAGATGTACTTGAGACCATAGCAGTAGAGGAAACTAATGATTATGAACAACTTATGAAGAGACTAAACATGCGCTATGGGCAGGAACATTTGGAGTATGTCTATCAGGCGCGGCTTAAAAATCGACGACAAAAGAAAGATGAAGCTCTTCAAGAATACGAGGTCGATATTGCCAGGTTAGTACGGTATGCATATCCAACAGCTCCCGAAGACATGATGGAAAAGTTGGCTGTTCAAACATTCATTGATGGCCTTCGTGATCATAAAATGCAAAGAACACTGCGGTTAGCTCGTCACAAGACGCTGATCGATGTCTTGTCTGCCGCCCTCGAATACGAATCAGCTACCCAGGCCTCTGGCGGGTACAGTAAAGTTAGGACAGTGAAAGAGGAAGAGGATGAAGACAAACTTGATCAGCTGGTAAATATGGTGAAGGACATTACATCGAAGAAAACGAAGACCATGAATTGCTGCAGTTGTGGCGAAAATGGGCACGCACGGAGTTTAAGTAAGAACGCAAATCAAGAAACTCGCCAGCAGGAAATAAGAGAACGGACAGACCCTAGGGGGGCAGCGTCGACTCAGAACTTCTCTAAAGACCATCTAATACTAATAGCTTCTTTGAACTGTCGTGAGGATAGTGTATATGTAGATGGAGAAATAAATGGTAAAAAGTATACATTGTTGGTGGATACCGGAGCGACCAGGACCATTATACGACCGTCAGTTATAAACAGTCATAAGAAGCTCTTACCAGCGAGGTTGCGACTGCGGACTGCCACAGGTGAAAATGCCAACATCAACGGAGAAATCCAGATACAATTGGGGATCGGAGCAGAAAAGTTCGTCCATACTGTCATAGTTGCAGACATCGAAGAAGATGTTATATTAGGAATGGACGTAATGAATTTGCATGGATTTCAATTGGATTTTAAGAATAGGGTAATCAAAGTTGGCAACGAGGAGGTATTTCTTCATCCACATGATGACAGCACTGTGCTAGCAGCCATTAAAGAAGATACAGTTGTGCCTGCGAGGAGTGAAACGATCATCGTAGCGCGGCTACAGGGAACTGTAGAAGAAGGAACGCCTGTTATGATGGAGCCATGGAACCACGACGAGGAGGTTGGCCGAGGAATCATAATTGGAAAGGAATTGGTTACTTCTGCTAAAGAAATTCCCGTGAGATTGATTAATGTCAATGACTACCCAGTGACCATCAAGAAGGAGACAAAAGTAGGAACTTGTGTACCCGTGACGTCCATAATCCGTCAGACGACAACATCAGATAATTCCAAGGACATGTTTGACCAAATGGTTGCAGTTGCAGGCCAGTCTCTAAATCAAATGAAAAAAAGAAAATTAAGGGAATTTCTTAGGCAATATCATGATATATTCGTACCGAAAGGAGGAAAGACAGGAAGAACGACAGTTGTCAAACATAAAATTGACACTGGTACCGCTAGGCCAATTCGTCAAACAGCTCGACGATTACCAAAGGCAAAGAGAGAGGAAGCTGAAAGGATTGTTCAAGAAATGAAGAAATACGGGGTGATAGAGTCTTCTACGAGCCCATGGGTCTCTCCGGTGGTCCTGGTCAAGAAGAAAGATGGAACTACGAGATTCTGTGTGGACTACCGTTTGTTGAACAATGTTACCAAGAAAGATAGTTATCCTCTGCCTCGGATCGACGACACGTTGGACACACTGGCTGGAAGTAAATTGTTTTCTACGTTGGACTTGAAGTCTGGATATTGGCAGGTAGAAATGGATCCAGTGGACAAGGAGAAGACGGCCTTTACGACCGGATCTGGATTATGGGAATTCAACGTTATGCCGTTCGGACTCTGTAATGCTCCTGCGACATTTGAGAGGCTTATGGAAAATGTGTTGAGAGGGTTATCTTGGAAGACGTGCCTGGTGTATTTAGACGACATAATCGTTTTGGGGGAGACGTTTGAAGACCACCTGAAGAATTTAGAAGACGTTTTTAATCGACTTAAAGCTGCCCAGTTAATGTTAAACCGCAAGAAATGTAAATTAAAATGTTAAAGTAAAGTCAATTATCTAGGCCATATAGTCAGCAAAGAAGGAGTGGCCGTGGACAAAGGAAAAATCGATTCCATTAAGGAATGGCCGGAACCAACTGATAAACATCAAGTGAGAAGTTTTCTGGGACTATTTACGTACTACCGGAGATTCATTAAGAAGTTTGCAGATATCGCTAAGCCATTAAAGCGACTTACAGAGGAAGCAAGGGATTATTGCTGGGATGGAGACTGCCAAACGGCCTTTGAAACTTTGAAGAGGCATTTAATTACAGCGCCAATATTAGGGTATCCACTGCCAGAAGGAGAGTTCATCTTAGATACGGATGCAAGCAATGTGGGAATTGGAGGGGTGCTGTCGCAGAACCAAGGAGTACAGGAACGAGTCCTTGGATATTTTAGTAAAGTGCTTTCAAAACCTGAACGAAATTATTGCGTCACGAGAAGAGAACTTCTAGCAGTAGTAAAATCAGTGGAACACTTCTATCAATACCTCTACGGAAGGAAGTTTCTAATCCGAACCGACCATGCCGCCCTTAAATGGTTAATGCAGTTTAAGAATCCAGAGGGTCAGATAGCCAGATGGATTGAACGACTTCAAGAATATGATTTCAAGATCGAGCATCGGGCCGGAGTTAGCCACAGGAACGCTGATTCTCTATCTAGAAGACCGTGTCCAGCAGAATGTTCCCATTGCAACAAAACAGAGTCAAAGGAAGCAGCAGTACCAAGAACAACAGCGGTCAACGACGAGTGGACGCCTACCAAGATCAAGGAAGAACAAGAAAAAGATCCAGTTTTACAGAAGTTTCGAAAATGGAAAGAAGAAAATCGTCGACCATCTTGGCAAGAAATATCAAGCCTAGGCTCAGTAGTTAAGACGTATTGGGCCCAGTGGGACTCATTTATCTTGGAAGACAGCTTGCTTAAACGAGAAATAGAAAATGATGATGGTTCGGTGAGGAGAACACAGTTGGTGATTCCAAAGAGCAGAGTAGCCGAAGTACTTCGTCAGTTACACGACAGTCCATCAGAAGGGCATTGTGGTGTAAAGAAGACCCTTCAGAGAATTCGGGAACGATTTTATTGGATGAATAGTTCCGACGATGTGAAGGACTGGTGTAAGAAATGTACTACCTGTGTTACAAGTAACGGGCCCTACCGGAAAAGAAAGGCTCCTATGAGACAGTACAATGTTGGAAGTCCGTTTCAAAGAATAGCTTTGGATATTGCCGGGCCATTTTCAGAAAGTGACAATGGATGCAAATACATGTTGGTGGTAATGGATTACTTCACGAAGTGGGTGGAGATCTACGCAATTCCAGACCAGAAGGCCGCCACTATTGCAGATGTGTTAATCAAAGACTGCATCAGCCGATTTGGAGTACCTCTGGAGATCCATAGTGACCAAGGAAGGAACTTTGAGAGCGATCTATTTCAAGGAATCTGTGATAGACTAGGCATGAAAAAGACAAGGACCACGGCCTATCACCCGCAATCGGATGGAATGGTGGAGCGTATGAATAGGACAGTCGGCAAGTATTTGACAAAGATGGTGTCCAATCATCAACGAGACTGGGACCAGTACCTTCCGTTCTTCGCAATGGCCTATAGATCTGCTGTTAATGAATCAACTGGGCAAACACCAACAAAAGTCCTATTTGGACGTGAGATGCGTCTACCCTGTGATCTAGAGTTTGGATGTCGACCTGGAGAAGATGTTGCTGGTGAGGATTACGTGAATGAATTACGAAGAAGAATGGACGATATACATGAGTTGGTCCGTTCTAATCTTCAGATCGCTAGCGACCGAATGAAGAAACGATACGATACCCAAGCCGAGAAGGGGTGTTTCAAGGAGCACGACAAAGTCTGGCTTTATAATCCAAAGAAGCGAACAGGTTGTTCTCCCAAGTTGCAGCAGTTCTGGGAAGGTCCGTACCTCATTGTCAAGAAAATCAATGACGTTATCTACCGAATAAGCAAGATTCCTAGGGGAAAGCCGATGATAGTCCACCATAACCGGTTGGCGCCGTACGAGGGAGACCACGACGTAGATGAAGAAGTGGAAGTCAAACAAATTCGAGGAATACCTGACCTTACCTTTGAAGAGTTCATGGGTGCCTACGGAGGTACCGGTAAAGCAAGACATGGTGTTACCAGTGAAGAAAAGCGAGATCTTCTCGCACTTCCCGATGACTATTCGCTGGCCCATACCATCCCGGCCAGTATCAAAGGCGCACGAGGGATGGCATCCGCCTTCCGAAGGAAGTGCCTTCCGAAGGAAGTTTGGTCGAGTTGCAGAACTTCAATGCCAACTGCCAGCTCCTGGCAAAGCATTGAAACTCCAAGATGCATCACGTTACCTATTCTATCTGGTGACAAAAGACACTGTCCGTGACCACCCTACCTACCAAGATGTATGGGATGCATTAATTCAATTGAGAGAGCACGTGTTGGAGTCCGACGTGCAAAAGTTAGCCATGCCAAAGTTAGAATGCAGCCAATTAGACTGGAGAATTATCCGAAATATGGTAGAAGAAATTTTCAAGGACACCGAGGTCCAGGTGTTAGTCTGTTGCAATCCGCATAGTTACTGGTGCGGAGAGAAAACCGTCCCCTGTCAGTTTTATACAACTGGTAGTTGTAAAAGAGGGTCCAGTTGCAGATACCAGCATCCAGTTCCAGTCCCGACAAGGTTCCAGAAGGAACCATCTTTTAAGGGGGAACAATGTGACGCCTCACAACCCGGCCTAGTTATTCTTGAATCTTGTCGGCGTTACGAGTAAAGGCCAGACCTTCCACGGCGATTCGAGACGACCGCTGTCAGAGTATTTAAGAACAGGAATTCGAGCACAGGCCAGTCAGTCAATGAACGAGCCGCGACGCGTGATATAATTGTATTCGAATCGGATTTAGTGAAACGTATTTTTTAGTTATCGTAATTATTATGTTTAGTTAATTAAATCATAAATTTGAGTTTGTAAATAAATTAGATGTGTTAGTTGGTTTTATTTGTAATTATTTTTTTTTTATTGAATTAACGTGTCTCGATTACAATGATCATTGACACAGGTACAATTATACATTATTGAACAATACATACATACAATTGAGGGGCTTAAGATAAAAGGGATCCAAGTGCACTTTTACTAGTTTGGAGATATTTAAGGTTAAAGTTTTTTGGATAATTAAAATTCCTTGTACATTAGCTACTGTTGTACATAGTATTATTTTATTAATAAATACTTAGAAAATTATTATACTTACATACATTTTCAAAAAAATAACCAATTCAGCTGTATTTTGATAAAAAGCACTTGGACCCCTCTTATTCTAATTATTGTCTGGTCTAAAATGTATCCTTAGGATTTTTACAGGAAAAAAAGGTGAGTTTTGAAAAACATGTATTAATAGCTGTATTGGATACATTATTTATTTATAATATGAAACGCTGAAATAGAAAAACGACAAAAATATCTTTACACTAAGCAAGTTTCACTCATAATCAGATTCCAGCACTGCAGCATCTTCTATGTCTTCGCCAAACTTAGTTGGCTGCGAGGAAGACTCCAACGTTTCAGTTTTTTCTTGATATCCTTCTTCAGACACTTCGTTGACGGTATTGATTTTTGATTTTTTATTCTTGTGTTCATGTGGAAGCTTGTTGTAGAACTCGTGGTAAACCGGTGGGATAAAATCAAGAAGTTTTTGAATATTGTCCCATTTCAATTTATTTATTTTTATCGGCTCAACGTTAAGATTTTTTTTAAACATGTTTTCCATGGTAGTAGTAGGACGTCCAGTTCCTTTTTTTACACATGCGCATGTAAAAAATACAGTCTCTTCATTTAATGTTTCCTTAAAAGAAAACGAAAAGGTTTCGGAAGATTTTTTAAACAAAAAGTACCGCACTGGTCTCCATTTAAAAAGAACACCATCAGTGTCTTTTTTGGGATCACTTATAACTTTGTTTATTGTTTCAAAACTGTAAAAGTTTGCTTGGTTCATTCGATGTACATTAAACTTTTTACATGCTGATTGAATTAGCTGGGCCCAGTGCTCTGGAATAAACACCTGTGGATTCTTACGCTTCACTTTTTCGATTATGCCAAAATCTCTGTCACATTCCATAAATGTATGGCCTGGTTCCAAAAACTTGTGGTGAATCTCTTGAATATGAGTAGATTTAACCAAGAACATAAACAGCTTTACAATGTTTTTATTTTTGTTCTGCCCACCGCAGCAATCGCTGTATGCTATGATCTTGGTAACACTTTTAGAAAGTATATTTTTTACAAAATAAATGAGGCACGAGCCAATCTCTTGAGATCCTCTGCTTGAAGTGGATTCATCCCAGATTAACATTTCTGATCTTTCTGTGGTTATATTGTGAATACAAAAATTATACGTCCAAAGCTGTCGCAAATAAAACGCTTTAGAGGTAGTTATTAAGGGTGTGGGAAGGGTTTGCTGGAGATCAAAACAGATGACGTTCGTATCTACAGATGTTTTGTATTTTTCACTATCTTGATTTTTCATTGTTTCGGCCATCTTTGCTTTCCGTTGATGAAGCTCTTGATCAAATTTGGTTATTTTTACTTTTTCTGCATCTGCTGAATATTCTATAATATTTCTATAGGCGTCACATCTACTGCATGTATCTGAGTTTGGCCTGTGAAATCTTAGGTTAAACTCCGTGTTAAAAATGTGTCTGTAATATGAGAGCTTCACTGGATCCTCATGTAGTTCCTCGCATTGTTGAACATATAACTGGTACATTTTGTTTAAATTCAAATCCGGAGATAAGTATCTTGTATTCAAATTTGAATTCCTTGAGTAATGGCTTATATATTTTGGAAATTTGGCTATATGCTCCATAGCACTATTACGTTTTTGTGGATCCATTCTTTTAGTAGGTTGTTGCCCTCTTAAATCTTTTTCGCATACACCAACCTGATCTGTTTTCTTGCAAACAGTTCTAAATCTTTTATTGCTTATGTTCAATGTTCGAAGAAAGAACAGTTTGCAGACTCGCTTATTTAAAAGAAATATCTCTGTGCTGTAGCTTTTATTTTTCTCTGTCAATTTAGACCGAGCTACGTTCTTCTTTTTTATACAGGAAGATACAAAGGAATTTTGAAGATCATATGATGCCAGTTTGTAAAAGCTTTTGAACAAATGGGCTCGTTTTCCTTCCGAGATATTTTCGTTGCATTTATACCTGCAGTTGTGATTGTACTCTTGCACAGATCGTGCAGCATGTTTTTTTCCTTTATAGCCCACATATGCCATTCCAGTATTGCGTAATTTTTTACTTTTGTTAATTTTCCATTTGCTTTCATTTCTCATCTTTTTACGTGTTTTGTTTAAGTTTACATTTTCTGAGATTAAGGATTCTTCCGATGATGATAAACTACCTGGGTTAAAATCACTTTCTTCATCTGTTTCAAACGGGTCGACGTTCTCTGTAACAAAAAGTACTAATTACCAAATTTGGTTAAAAGCAATACTGCTAAAAAATTAAGAAACAGAGTCCGAGTAACAGGCTGTATACCATAATTTTAAAAAAATTTTATTAAAAAACTGTTAAAATATTGTTAAGCTATTTAAATAATACTATAACAGAGATGGTTTTTATTTATGTGCATTTTGCGAATTTTATTTATGTATCAAAAGCGGCACGATTTAGCCGTAAACCTCAATCTCAATGAAAAATGTACAATAAAGTATGAATAAAGTCAATTTTAAGGTTAGCTCAAAACAACAATATACCCAATCCGAATAGAACTAGCATTATAAAACTTAATAAACAAAAACCTACTCACCTTCACTGTCACTGCCATAATTATTCATTTTATATTAATTTTTTTAGCTATTTCTACCGTTTTTAACTATTTTAAACACAATAATATCCAAGATAATAAAATACTTTACTTTCTATAAATAGAAGTACATTGAATTTAAGTTGGAATAAAAGGGAACCAAGTGAGCGCTTGGATCCATTTTAAACTGAACGTTTCTACATTTTTATTTATCAAACTTTTTTCAACGCCCGGTAGATGGCAGTCTATGTATGAAATTACTTAGATCCATTTTAAAATGAATAAAACTATACTTTAGGTATTCAAATCTGTATTTAACTCGATATTTAAAAAATTGCACTTGGACCCTTTTTATCCCAAGCTCTTCAATTAATACATAGACACTAGTGATTTACATTACATGAACATTTATATTTTATTGAAAATATTTATGCTTCTTAGGTAGCTTATGGTGTGGAGAATATCAGTTGGCGAGTTTAGTGCTTCATTCAGGCTACTCTTTAGTCCATGAAATCGTCGTTCATGTTGATATTTTGGGCAATCGAATATGATATGTTTCACTGACAGCTGACATTGGCAATATTGGCACATAGGAGGGTCTTCAGAAGCCATTAAATATCCGTGGGTTAGTCTGGTATGCCCAATTCTCAGTCTTCTAAGTACTACGGTTGATTTTCTGCAGAGATTCGGCGGTGTAAATGTACCAATATTCGGTTGAATTTCTTTCAGTTTCGAAGGCAGCCTATCCCAATGGGTTTGCCAGCAATTGCCTGTTAAATGTTTAAAATGACATTTTAAATCTTTGTCTATTTGAATACATTCAGGATCACTGGTTGATGATAGTGCTGATGTGGCTGCGGCGTCTGCTCTTTCATTTCCCTGAATACCTACATGGGAGGGTACCCAGATGATTGTCGGGAAGACTCCTTGAGAGGTCAGTGAGTTAATTGAGTCATGGATGGCTTTAACAATTGGATGTCTTGTGAAAATATTTTTTATGGAATTGATAGATGCTAAGGAGTCAGTGCAAATTGCTGGAGATGCGTAGTTATGTGATAAAGAGTTTATTGCGTGAAGTATTCCTACTAATTCAGCTGTATGAATGCTGCAAAATGATGGGAGGGTCGATGTTTTGATGATTTCTGTTGACGTTGTGACTGCACAACTAACTCTGCCATTATTCTTGGAGCCATCAGTGTAGATTATTAGGTCAGAGTGTAATTGGCTAACAATATTTAGGAACATGTGTTGGAGAATTAACGGATGAGTTTCATGTTTGGGATATTGACTTAAGGTAGTATTTATTTTGGGGATAGTTTTATTCCAAGGAGGAACGGAGGAGATCTTATTGGGGGAAGTAGCTGTCAAGTCTATATTTTGTAAAAGCGGTGAGAGTAGCTGTCGAATCGTGGGTAGTTTGCCCGAAGTAAGAAAAATATTTTCTTGGGGGTTAGCTATCAAAGAATGTACTAAATTACTGGGAGTGGCTGATATCCTAGCAGCGTAGTTAAGTAGTAGCTGCTGGCGTCTGACCCAAAGTGGAGCTTCATCAGCTTCAACGTGTAAACTATCTGAGGGACTGGATCTGAATGCTCCCAAGCATAGCCTCAGAGCACTGTTGTGTATCGGATTCAACTTCTTTAAATCAGATTTTGATGCAGTCATGTACAAAAAACAACCATAATCTAACCTGGAACGAATCAGGGATCTGTATATTATCAGCATCATTTTCTCTTCTGCTCCCCATTGATGATGTGCAAGTGTTTTCAAGATGTTTAGTTTACCAGCACAGTTGTCCTTTAGATTTTTTAAGTGTATTTTCCAATTTAACTTCTGATCGAATACTAGCCCCAAGATTTTATGATGATTTACTGTGGGTAAAGCAACATCGTTTAGATATATTTCCGGGTTATGAGCACTTGATTGCTTTCTGGTAAATCTTAGTATTTTAGATTTTGAGTTGGAAAGTTTGATGCCATGTTGTGTTGACCAGGAATATACGTTGTTTACAGCGTTTTGAATAAGATTTGATGTACTGGATATGCTTGCTCCACTACAGTAAATAAGTAGATCATCAGCGTATAGTAGAGCTTTTACCGGTTGATTAACTTCTTCTGAAATATCATTAATTGTTAAGTTGAACAGAGTTGGACTTAAAACAGAGCCTTGAGGTACACCATTGAGTTGTTCGAGAACATGCGACTCACTTCCATTTATTCTAACTTTAAATTTACGGTCATTTAAAAAGTTATCTATGAATGCGTAAATATTGCCTGTAATATTATTATCGATGAGTTTCTGTAATATTACATTCTTTGGAATATTGTCGAAGGCGCTTTCAATATCGAAGGCTGCCACAACTGTATCATGTTTCTTATTGAAATTCTCGGTTATATGATTTTGTAGTAATACTAAATTGTCCATTGCGCTTCGCTGTGGTCTGAATCCCGATTGAACCGAGCTAATTATGTTATGCTTTTCAGAAAACCAGATAAGTCTATTATTGATTAATTTTTCCATTAATTTGCACATACAACAAGTTAATGAGATGGGTCTATAAGAGGATGTCTCTATTGAAGGTTTGTCGGGTTTTTTAATTGGAAGAATGATTGATTGTCTCCATAAGTTAGGAAACTTTCCGTTGATCCAAAGAGAATTATAAAATGAAAGTAATTTTGTAAGTCCATTGATAGCTAAATTTTTGAGGAATATGGATGGTATATTGTCAGTTCCTGCCGCAGAATTTTTTAGCGTGGATATCGCAAAAGTAAGCTCTTGAAAGGTAAAAGGTGAATTTAAAGCGTGAAGGTCATCTGACAGATCTGTAGTAGAAGACATAACTTTATGGGGAATTAGAGTATTTTTGTAGTGGTCATTTTTGCTTTTATTATGAAAATGAGTTGCCATGATGTTAGCAATTTGGTCGTCTTCCGTTACTATTGAATTATGAAAACTAAGGGCTGAAATTGACAAGTGTGTTGTTTTCCCATGCATTTGTTTGATTTTCTTCCAAACTTGACCGGAAGGAGCATCGACAGATATGGAAGATATATATTTATTCCAGCAGTCTTTTTTACTTTGTTTTATGACTCGTCGCGCTATAGCTTTTAGTTGTTTGAATTTGATCAGGTTTGCCTCGGTTCTGGTTCTACGATATTTATTTAATGCCGTTTTGCTTTCTCGGATAGCGTTCTTACATTCAGTATTCCACCAGGGTACAGTTTTTCGAGACGCCGATATTGTGCATGTTCCAATGTGTGGTTCAGCGGCTAGGGAGATTAAACTCACTAAGGAGTCTAGTGCTGTATCAGGATCTTCTGACAGTTGTACCTGGTTGAGCTTGTTTTCAATGAAGTCTGAAAAATTTTTCCAGTTAGCTTGAGATAATTTCCATCTTGAAATTTTTGCTCTGGGTTTGCTGATAGAATTAGAAATCAAGATAGGAAAGTGGTTACTATCATAAAGGCAGTCCATTGTGGTCCAAGTTAGAAGTGGTGTTAACCTTGGATCACATAAGCTGAGATCAATTGAGGAGAAAGTACCACTAGAAATGTTGAAGTGTGTTTTGGATCCAGTATTTAAGATGCAGATGTTCGAGGAGTTTAGAACATTTTCAACGACTTTTCCTCTACCAAATGTTCTTTCCGATCCCCAAAGTGAATTGTGGGCATTAAAATCACCTACTAAAATAAAGGGGGCTGGAAGTTGATTAATTAAATTTATTAGTTCAGATTCAGTAAGATTGTGGGAAGGTGGTATGTAAATGCTACAGATAGTAATTATATTTGGGCACCAAAGAGTAACCGCAATGACTTCTAGTGTGGTAGTTAAGTGTACTTCTTGACAATAGTAGTCTTTAGAAATATATATCGAAGTGCCTCCGCTAGCTCTAATGTAATTTGTTCTTAAAAAGTGATGTGCTTCAAAACCATTAAGATAACCCTTGTCCGTTTGCTTGAAGTTTGTTTCTTGTAGGCAGATAATGTCAGCATTGGTGTCCATAATTAATTGTTGAATACGTTCTAGACGGGGGTAAAACCCGTCGCAGTTCCATTGGATTAAATTGAAAATGATTACTTTATATTTCTGATGTGGCTGGACCTTCAGAGAAATGGTCTTCTTCGAAATTGTCCTGTGAGGATACCGAGATTATGCTTTCTGCGTCAGAATTACTTGAGCCTAGTTCCATTTTAATTTTTTTAATAATTCTAGTGAGTCGATTTTTGAGAGATCTATCTGTTAGTGATTTGTGGATCTTGGAAATATCAGAGAGGAGATTTTCTATATTTTTTGTAAACAGAAGTGCTTCACTCAGTGGGCTGGATTTACCGTAACAATTCTCTAAGAAAGCTATGAAGTTATCGACCGGTAACATAAAGGAATCTTTTTGGTAGTGGTCTCTGATTGCATTCTTGGATTCCAAAGATATTTTGCAGTCATCGTGAATTGAAGAGTCCCTTTTGACTTTCTTTTTGGGTTGAGTTGCTTTTTTTGTGGCTTGCTCTGGTCTGATAAACTCTGAATTAGTTGGTTGTTCTATTTCTGACGAGTCAGATGACTTTGGTCTCTTTGCACCTTTTGAATCTACATCCATTTTTTGCGTGTCATTGGGAGTTTCCGAATTATGGTCTTGTGGAGCTACCGGTGGTTTGTTTATACTTGCAGCTTGGGAAATATCAGAAGGAGGGGAAGGTGTTTTGTTCGAATTTTCTGATTGATTAGATTCAGGAGTGGAGCAATTTGATGCAGTGTGGCCAGGTTTTTTACATAAGAAGCAAATCATTTTATCTGTGGATAAAAATATTCTATGATCAAGATTGTCAAATGGAATAATCAGGGATGTTTCAAGTTCAGGATTATCATGGGGTGGCACAAAATATACTTGCCTACGGAAGGACAAAATATGGTTGTATTCATCTCCTGGAATACCAGCTCGTAGAAATGATATTGGAGAAACTAACTGAAGTCCTATATTTTTCAGGGCGGTCTCTAACATTTCATGTGGTATTGAGGGACATATATTAGATATGATCAGTCGTTTTGCTGGTGTGACTAATTTTCTTACTGACAGGATATGGCTTCCGATGTTAATAGTAGGGTTTGTGGAAATAAGCTGCTCAACTAGGTCGGTTTTGGTTAAATAAATACATATTCTGCTGTTTGAGATCCTTGAGGCGAAGCATATATTTCTTGGTCCGATAATGTCTCCTATGGATTTGACGTAGTCGTATAACTTAAGGTCTTCTTCAGAGTGCATCACTACGGCTTGCTGTTTGCTGGGGAAGGATACTTTCGGTGGTATATTTTTCTTTACTGCTGCTGTGTACGAAGTGGAAGGCTGTGAAGTGTTTGTCATTATGGTGGTATCTTCGGTTGGTGAACTCATATTTTTTTATTTAGGGTGCCCTCGTAGTCAAAAGCAACCCTAGAGATGATCTTTTATTTTTGGCTTCTATTTGTGTATATTATATTCAGCAACCAGTAATTACTCATCGTAATTCTGGCTGCCTATCGACAGCTGATTAGTTGTTCCAATAATAGGTTTGTTGTGATTATTGATAAGAGAAGCAAAAAGTTGTTTAGCAAATATGGTGTTGTGAATGTTTATATTTAGTGCCAGTAAGTGCAGTAAAACTAAATTTCACTCACCGAAATATCACCAGCAGGGGCACAACACAATAAATTCACTTCACTGTGACTCCTATCAATTAACATCAACTTTTTCTCCACCAAAACTCAAGCGCGGCTCCTCCTTAGGGTCAATTGGTCAATGACCCCCCTAAAATAATCTCATAAAAATACCAATTTTATTAAAAATATCTTTTATCTAAAACTTCACTCTGAAATACTCTCAGCAGTCTGCATTGGCAAAACAAATATAATAGATATAATAACGTCGCGCCTCGCGCTATACACAAGCCCGTGGCTGGGCCGTATTTTAAATTGTCTACATACAGTTCTTATGGCTTATGGACAAATGCATGTAAAATAGAAAAGAGACGGCAGATAGCAATTTCGTGGGCGAGAGTGGGAGTGACCTTTCCGTCGTATACCTGTAGTAGAGTCGACGGCCTCACGTTTAGTTAGTTACCGTCTGCTTGTTCAATGAGAAGGTCATAGACTATTTTGCAGAACTAAAGGATAGAAGAATTGACTTAAAATATAAAAATATTTAAAGTAAGTTTCGTTTTAATAAATTTACAATTTATTATACTATAAATATTCCTATCTATATATCAGTCAATAACCTGTTCATACCATTTTTCCTATATTTTTTAAAAGATTTACTCTAAAAAAAGACAAATTTAATTTTCGGAAAACTAGGGTAAATAGTATTGAGTTTTATCTAAGTCTGTATTTTTTATCTAAAATATAAATGCTAAAAGATCTTTTAAATACTTTAAAAAATCAACAGTTTGAAGTTTTCAAACCAAAATGACCCCCCTGAAGATTGACCCACGAGCCGCCGCTGCCAAAACTGCAAAATATTACAGAGGTCGTCCAATGCGAAATAACTCGTTCTAGCTCGATTAGGCCAGTCATTTGTAATTATTAAAATAAATAAGTGATGTAAATAAAATAATATAAGTAAGTCTTCCTTTATTTAAATTAAACTTAGTGCTTAAAGATATAAATAAACAAAATAGTAGAGTCAATCGAGTAACAATAGGTTACCTTTAAGTTTTTGTGATAACTGCCACACTTCTGAGCCATAGACGATTACTGGTTTTAATAAATATGGTATTATATATTCTTTTTTTCGTTTCCGGTCTTATATTTTTTGCCATAATACTGAATTCTATGCACCTATAACTTGTTTTCCTTTGGTTATTCTGTCTATTATGGCTTCATCACTTCTCCCTGTCTTCGTCAGTTTTACCCCCAAATATGTACACTGGTCACATTTCTTAATAGTTTCATCTTCTAAGTCAAGTTCGTCTGCAGTATTTTCTCCTCCTACGCAAATATATTGTGTTTTTGGACATTTACTTCGAGGCCCCATTTTTTGGACTTTTCCATTAGTTTTCTAGCCATAAACTCCGGGTCTTCTTTGTCTTGGGCAATAACTACCTGGTCATCTGCATAGTGCAACGTATATAACGTTTCATCCCCAATAGATAACCCCATCCCTTTACACTTCTTTTTCCAGTGCCTGAGTGCTTCATCGATATACATATATGTTGAACAGTATGGGAGATAAACAACAGCCTTGCTTCGGTTCTTTTGTTACCTGAAAACCATTAGACACTTTTCATATTTTAACTTTTGCTATTGTGTTCTTATATGGGCGTAATGAATCTGGTCACATTTTAATACTTTTACCCTCCGGTAAGTGCAGGTAACAAATAAGTATGTAAGAAAGTGGTCACAACAAGCGCAGGTATTAGTTAGTTATTACTTCAGTGAAAGGCCAGCATAATCACCCATCAGAAACCAAACAAAAAATATCAAGACAAATTGTTACTGCAGCATGCAAGAGGAAAGCAGAAAGTGATATAGTGGAAAAACCAGCAAAAATTATTCGAAGTGCGATAGATAAAACAGACCACGTTAGTGTTTTAACCTGCAACGACTTAAAATGTATAAGGGAGAATATGTACAATCAACGTCGAAAAACGTATCCGACTATACCGCGCAACGTAGAGGAAGTACACAAGTTCCTTAGTGATTTTCATCATAATTACAAGACATCCAAAAATGAAGAGTTTATTCTATACAATGAATGTTCACAAGGAATAATTGTTTTGGGATGTAAAGCAAATTTAGCAGTTTTAGCTAAATCAGAGATTTTATACATGGACGGAACTTTCCAATATTGTACAAAATTTTTTAAACAACTTTTTACTGTGCATGGTTATTTTGATGGACACTACATTCCATTATTATTCTGCTTACTTAAAGGTAAGTGCGAGTTTTCACCTAACGCAATCTTGGTGGCGCAAAATTCAAAGTTTAGGCTTATCTTGTGAATATAAAAACAAAAGTTCTGATATCGGAAATTGGTTGCGTTTGTGTTTTGGTATGGTTCTCCTAGATAAAAATATTGTTAGTGACTTTTTGGTATTTGAGATGATGGAAGTGATGCCAAATGACAGTTTTGACTAAATTTCAAAATGAGGTTTATATCAAATGTAACAGTATAAATACTCCTATAAAATCGAGGAATTCGCATACTTTACGAAGAAAGCGCTTTTTGAAGAATCTTTTACAAGATCCTAAGGAAAATCAAATTACAACCATGCATTTTGTAAAAAGTGTTTCTCACATATATTGTGCTACAATAAAATAAGATATATTTTTTGTATTTTCATATTATACTTGTACCTACTACGATATAAATAAATTTCTATAAATTAAAAAAAAATGTTTCCAGTTTCCTTACAATTTTTATTACCTGACTGATGTGACCAGATTCGTAGCCCTCTTTTTTGGCCAGTGTGACCAGTTTCGTGCATCAAAATCCTCATTACCTGACTGATGTGACCAGATTCGTATCGCCCTCTTATATAGCTCATTAATAGCATCGATTAGTGTAACGCTGGTACTGGTTTTCTCCAATACTTTCCACAACTTCGCAACAGGCACGGTGTCATATGCTTTTGTTAAATCGACTAAAAGTAAATGCACTTCTCGAGATCTCAGTGTTATTTTCTCGAGTATTTGGGATAAGCAGAAACTAGTATCTATTGTGGATCGTCCTGCTCTGAATCCGTTTTGTTATTTTGACTCAAAAGGGCCGTATTCTTCGCATACGCGTTCTTTCATAATTCTTCCATATAATCTGCTAAGCGTGCTTGTAACAGTTATTCCCCGATAGTTATTGCAATCTTCCTTATTTCCTTTCTTATGGATAGATGTAATCCATCCTTCTTTCCAACTTTGTGGCACTGGTTCTCCATGCAAGTGCCTATTGAAAACTTCTGTTAGTATCTCGAATAGTTTGTTGGTTCCATTTTTTATTAACCCTGCATATATCCCCTCTGGACCAGAAGCACGTCCATTTTTCTGCAGTTTTTTAGTGTCTTTGATGTTAATTGTTGATGGCTCCCCTTAAATCAGGACTTTTTAATTAATTAATCGTCGTAATTAATCTGAGGTTCACTATACCAATGAAATCAAGGACTAAGTTTGTAGAATTTATACAGTGCGCGGGAATAAATGTTACCCCTCTCTATTAACTTATTTATTTTTAGCACATAAGCAAGTCTCTCGGACTTTTAAAATAATCATAGTATATTATAGCATCAATGTTTCGAACTTTACGCGATCCCTCTTCAGGTGACAAGCATAACTTTGATTTTTTTAAATAGGAAAGTACATCATGTGACACCTTATTTAAAAGCTTTTGAAAGACTTATTACAAAAATGTATATTACCTTAATCCTTGTTAAGAACATAGGTACAAAATTTCGGTTGAATTATTTTTAAATGCATTCGTTTTTTTTTCGAATCCTGAGAAAACTAATAAGTATTTTTGAAAAATTTAAAGTCATAATGAAATATTACAGTATTATCGAATGTCAATAGTCCCTCAGAACTTCTATAATGTTTATTTTAATAAGTCAGGGGTGAAAAAAGAGAAATATTAGTCTGATTTTTAATTTCAAATATATTATTCAAAAGAAACTTTTCGTTTATTCTAAGGGACTTTCAGCCCTCCATAATAATATATTATTTAATTCTGAGTTTAAATTTTTCAAAAATACCTATTAGTTTTCTCAGGATTCGAAAAAAAATGAATGGGTTTAAAAAGAATTTCGACCAAAATTTTGCGCCTACGCTCTTAAATAGGATTAAATTATTATACATTTTTGGAATCAGTATTTTAAAAGCTTTTAAATGGGGTGTCACATGATGTATGTACTTTCCCATTTAAAAAAATGAAAGTTATGCCTATCACCTAAAGAGGGATCGCGTAAAGTTCGAAGCATTGATGCTATAATATACCATGACTATTTTAAAAATTGACCTGTCCGAGCGTTTTGCTTATGTGCTAAAAATAAATAAGTTATTAAGGGAAGTAACACTTATTCCAGCGCAATGTATATTGAAAAGCATTCGTACTAAAACACTTCCTTGTGGGGGCCATTCTTTTGAACTCTTCACCTACTTACTTTGTCCTTCAGCATGACGAAAATACGACTATTTTGCAATAAGGAATACACGACCTCACGGTATTTTTTTAAACTCATGAAGCGTTTCAGTGTTAACCGAGCTAAAAAAATTAATTTCTTTTAATTTTTTAACAAAAGCAAATACTCGAATGACTTTGTGCAACTGAAGCCGCGTAATGCAATTTCGAGTAATTATTTCACAAAGGTTGAAAGCCAAAATTTGGCTGAGTATGTTATATTTTAATTTCATTAGCAATTGTGTTTATGCTTCCCGATTAATTAAATGTAAATTCGTGGAATGGAACTGTGGCTGATGTAATCTCATATTTAAAGAGCTGTAAACACGCATTTCTCATATTCATTCGTGGCTTATCAGGTCACATTTAAAGGGTAGTTTAGAGCCCGAGGCAGATAAAACCATTTCATGTGGATATAATGTAATTACCTGAGGAGAGCTTGTATGTTGTTTGTTTTATTAATAATTTAAACAAATAAAAATGCATCCTCCTTTACAGACAGTTTTAAGTTCTGCGATAATAAATAATTAAATTTTGGATATATAAAATAAAATTAAGTGATTCTCCAAATTGTTCATGCGGAAAAGAAGGTACAGCGGAGCACATGATATTAGGCTGTTCTAAAATAATAAATGAGGTAAAAGTATTAAATGAAGAAATGGCCAAAGTACCCAAATTCACCAGACGATATAACTTAAAGCAACTATTAAGAGCAGAAGATTACAATATTTATCAGATTTTGTACAAACATATTTTATGTATTAGAATAAGTGTATAACCTATGTTTTTCCCTCCATTTTAAGCACTATGTGTATCCTAGGTTCACCTGTCCTGTCTAAATGCTCTGATCGACCCCTGAGCGTCAAATTGAATCCTAGTCTAATATCCAAATTTATATTAGAAAAAAAAGAATAATAAAAAAATTTAAAAATAATAAAAAATAATAATTAAAAACAAAATAATAAAAAAAACAAACACCTTGTATAGACTGTGTAAATTGTTACTCTGCACAGTCTAATATGAAAAATTTTCATCAGTTAAACAAATTAGTGAAGGTAAAAGTAAATTAAGGGTAGAGTAACGTTAACACCATTTTAACTGTTTCTAATAACCATCCAAATAACATTTAGTTGTAATTACATTTGTCTTATCTATTTTATTCCGACATGTAAAAAGAAATTAGGGGTACATTTTATTTGCTTCTAATTTATAAAAAAATAAACCAAAAACAAATATAAATAAAAAAAAATAAACAAAAAATGCAAAAAGAACAACCTATATATATACTGTTTTTGTAGTTAATTTTTAGTATTGTACATAATAAAAATAAAAAATCAACCAAAAACAAATATTGACAAAAAAAAAACAAAAAGCAAAGTAAACAAAACAACCTCTAAACTCGCCAGTACTTTGTGCTGCCAGTCCTAAGCCTGGATAAAGGTCGAAAGGGAGGTTGATGTTACCCTCACTCAGATTACAATCCTGTTTGAGCACCCTGTATTATGTACCTAATGCTTTTCGGTCTTCCACTTTTCGGTCTAGTGAAGTTTCGGTAAAGTGATTTTCGGTCTAATTATTTCGGCCTCTTTACAATAAACCGTCTTAAAAAACACTTATAGTCAAGAGGCCCAAGGATAAGAACTCCATTGATCACGATTAAATCCCAATGAAGATGATCAAGGAAACTATTGACATAATAAAACCTATTTGTCTGATCATGAATATTAGACCAGGGCTCATCTGTAAAAATATTAGTACATTTGGACGTTGAGAGGTGACTCAAATTTTTTTGCAGAAATTGCTTGAAAATAAATCAAATAATAATATTTGAGTTATCCTCCCTCTCAAGGTCCGGAACATTGTTTAAATAATCAAAATGTCAAAAAATTAGGGAAAGATTCTATTTTTTTCTTGGTTTTTTGATTATAACCTTAAAAGTATTCATTTACGAGAAAAGTTGTACTGACATAAAAGTTGCATAATTAAATTTCCTACAATATAAAATTGGTTAAAAATTGAAAAAATAGTCACCCTTGTTGCAAAAAAGCAATAATTTTGAAAAAAAAAACATACAAAAGCAAGTATTCGCATTTTACGTTTTTCAACCATTTATGCTACACTTAGGACCTTCATGTTTCACCCTGAAAAACTTTATGATACAGTAAAACAATATTGTAAATTTGATTAAGATCGGTTCAATAGATTTTGCAAAATAAATTTTGCAATTCAGCTTTCGTAAAAAAAATTCATTTTTTCAAAATGTTACAGGACTGAAAATAAAGCAGATAGCAAGTTGAGTTTTTTTTTGCGTATAGAAGTGTACTGTACCTTTCATTTGAAATTTTGCCGAATTAAAACCGATTAACACCACGGCGTCAGGAATTTTTTTAAGTAAACATTAATTATTGGTGCTACGCGCAGGACAGCGGATAGTTTGCTCTGATTGGGCATTCCAATGACCTTTGATAATGATTGATACATTTTAATTTTTATTACATTTCGATATAAATAAATAAATTTGTTTATTGCAAAATAAAAACACATACTCTATCCTTTGAAATAACACTTTTATTCGCAAAAACTTTCTTTGTTCATATATTTTAACTTAAATAATAAAAGTTTATTATTTTTAAACATATGCAATTGTTTAAACAATATTTCACAAACAATAATAAAATTATTTTGATTTTTGTGGAATTAAAATATTAAAATACAACAAAATATAGAGTAAGATAATAATATATTAGATAAAGATTGGAAGAAATTTTGGTGGAAATCAACTTGTGTGAATCAAACACCGCTGTCCTGCGCGTAGCACCAAAAATTTTTGTTTATTTCAAAAATTTTCTGACGCCGTGGTAATTAATCGATTTTAATTTTGAAAATTGAAAATGAAAGGTACAGTACACTTCTATAAGCAAAAAAAATTTCAACTTGCTATCTGCTTTATTTTCAGTCCTGTAACATTTTAAAAAAATGAATTTTTTTGCGAAAGCTGGATTGCAAAATTTATTTTGCAAAATCTATTGAACCGATCCTAGTGAAATTTACAGTTTTGTTTTACTGTATCATAAAGTTTTTTTGGGTGAAACATGAAGGTCCTAAGTGTAGCATAAATGGTTGAAAAACGTAAAATGCGAATACTTGTTTTTGTATGGTTTTTTCGCAATTATTGCTATTTTGCAAATAGGGTGACTATTTTTTAAATTTTTAACCAATTCTATATTGTAGGAAATTTAATTATGCAATTTTTACGTTAGCACAACTTTTCTCGGAAATTAATACTTTTAAGGTTATAATCAAAAAACGAAGAAAAAAATCTAATTTTTCCTTAAATTTTTGACATTTTGATTATTTAAACAATGTTCCGGACCTTTTTGAGAGGGAGGATAACTCAAATATTATTATTTAATTTATTTTCAAGCAATTTCTGCAAAAAAATTTGAGTCACCTCTCAACGTCCATCTCAAAACAGATCCGCCCTGGACTATATGAATGGATCTTATAAAACCGGTGTGTTTCTTGATAACCTCAAAAAAAATCCGTCCCATCTTAAAAAGGAGGATGTAAATGACACTAACAACTATCATCATCTAAGTCTGTCGACATGTTTTTCTAAGATCATTGAGAAGATAACAAATCTCATCTTAAAGTTTAAAAAAAATTAGAATATAAGTCAGCATGGTTTTCTGGGGAATAGGAGTACTGAAACAATAATTTTTTAATTGCCTCAGATGTCATTCATAATATCTAAAACCATATAAATTAGACTACTATGCTATTAGACAGCAATAGCAAATCCTTATAAAGATTTATCTTGCACATTTTAGACAGAGGGAAGACCAGTGGTGGTGTTGAATATGCTCCAAAATTGAAAACCGTATAGAATTAAAAATCCCAAGATAATAATTATATTAGATCCATATCTCTTTAGTGTTTTTATCAACGACTTACTCAATAGTCTAGGTTACTCAAAATGTGTTCAGCTGGTAATAGAGAGTATGGTGCAAAAGAATAAAATAATTTCATTATTTCAGAACCACACGTTTTAAAAAAAAAACTCTTTAAATAGGTAGGTCAATTTTAATTTTTGGATTGCTATCAATACCTATACCTACTTGTGTTGGACAATACGTCATCAGTGTTGACGTAATGACATAATCAACTATTTCTTAATTACAAACAGAGGTCACGGGATACCTCATTTGAAGCTAAATCTCCTTTGCAACGATGTAATTATTTGAATATTTATTTTAGCAATTTCAATATTAATGTATCAGCAGACGGGAAAATATGAGATAAGATGCATAAGAAGGTAATGCGCCTGGAATTTTGTAGATAAAACGTGATTTTTGAAGTTATACACTTCTTTAGGCGCAACTGGGAAAATGTTGACAGTGAATATTTATAAAAGCGACAGTATGAAGTACGCTCGTGCCGACAATATGATGTTAGTCGCTAAATCTTTCAAGTTACGTATGTGTCAATGTAAATAATTTGTGAAAAAAATATATTGGTGTTTTTAGTAAATATATTTATTATAATTTTTGTGTCTTTGGATTTGTCTTCGTTGGGAATAGGATACTTAGTATTAAAATATAATAAAAAGAAAATTTAAATATTGTGTAGAAAATCTGACGTTTTTAAGGTTTTCTACGATTTATCAAGAAAAAGGTAAATGCGGGGAGGCTACAGTTAATAAAAAAATGACGTATTGACGTTGTTTTTAATTCTTGGTGCTATTTAAAGTCTCAAATTAAAATTAGTTTAATATTTAAAAAAAACATTCAATTAAACTGTTTAAAATATATTTATTTCATTGAAATCATTATAATAGAAGTATAACTTCTTACTTGCGTACACAGTACACACACTCTTTTTTTTTTCTTGATTAAAGGAAGAGATGATTTTATTTAGATATAGTGGATCGTATGATTATCAATAATTTTCAGTAGTAACTGCACAAGAGCTCTAAAATTATCGAACTTTTTCCGAATGACACATTGACAGTTTTAATTTCACGACCCGAAGTGGAGTGAAATTATGTCAAAGGGTCACGACGGCGATAATAATTTTAGAGATCGAGTGCAATTTGCTGCGATTATTTCATGAATAAAACTGTTTAAAACCAAAATTTTGTTGTAATTTATTTATGTAAGTACACATTAGTACAATTAAATACACAGTTGTTATAAATATTTGACGGTTGAAAGTCATCACTTTTATAATTTTTAAAACATTAATTGTCATTAATGTCACTGAATGTATTTTTTCGTAGCAACGAAGGGCATCTGACGTAATATACTTGACGACGGGATATTATCAAAAATTATCGGGTATAATGTCACAAGAGAGTGAGAATAAATTGAAAATAATGCGACAGTTTTTCGAAAATTTGTTGTCTGGCAATAGACACGAGAGCCCGCAGGGCTCGAGTGGCTATTGCCCAATGACAATAAATTTGAGTTAAAATGAAGCATTATTTTCTTATTTATTCTTACTGTCGTGTGATATTCGTAAGATTATTTTTTAATACGTATATTATGGATATTTTCTTAAATCTGACAGTTGTCAAAACTATGAAACTGGTTGCCATTAAACAGAAACAATCTACTTAAAAAAATTCTATCGGTAATTTTCTACAGTAGATAATTCTCAGTATAATTTTAATCTGATTGGACAGAATTAAACACGTGATCAAATATCTTACTATACGATTTTAAGTTAAAATCATTAAAAAATAATCATTTTAATTTTTATTTCTGCAGCTTTTTATTGGTCAGAATCTCCTATGAATGAAATAATCACTTTGGGTCATTCCATTTCAAATCACTCAATTTTGGAGCAAAAAAAATTTTGGACCTCCGATTTGTCTGAAAATTGGTATAGGTATAGCTTCTGCGGGACGTAAAAATAAGATATCTAAGGTCAAAAAATCTTCTTCTTCTTTTTTTCTCAAAATGTTATTTTATGCGATTTTACAGTGATTTGGTGTTTATACAAATTTGCATTTTCTATCGTAAAGTATCAATGGAAAACGTAATATTTTAATAGAAGGGACTTTAAAATGTCATTATATGGCATTATAATAAGTTACTTTGATTCAAAACAAGCTTTTGATCAAATTGTATAGTGTAGAAACGGTAAAATACCGTACAAAACATAGGACTTTAGGTGGTGAGAAGGATTTGAATTATATTAAAATACAAAAAAAAAAGTTACATGCAATATTATAGTCAAAAATATAGGCGTCTACTGTAAGTACAATTAACTCGAAAATATCGACCTCACGACAAAAATTGTTAAAAAGAAATTGTAATAATTGTAAATGCGATTTATTTGGAACAATTTCAGTTCCTACCATTTTTGTCGAAAAGTTCAAACTGGCAGAGATATTGAGCAAAACAGGTTCTCCTTTAAAATCAAGATGGCGGCTAACGTAACGGAGGAATTCATTCGTGATTTTAAATTTAGGCTACTATTGACTCCCCTAAAGATCAGAAAAATAGAATTTTGGGCAGCTCGGCATTCAAAGTCAAATGCTATCCCGACTGGACTAATATATACTTTTGAGTCTGATATTACTGCATGTAACTTTTTTGGTATTGTAATATAATTCAAATCCTTCTAACCACTTAAAGTCCTATCTTTTGGCTATCTGTGGGCAAATTTTCAGCCAAATCGATGATGATGTATTTTGGGAATGGAGGAAAACGTAAAAAACGGTATTTTAACGTCTTTTACCCTATAAAATTTGATCAAAAACTTGTTTTGATTAAAAATAACTTGTTATAATGCCATATAATGACATTTTTGAGTCCTTTCTATTAAAATATTATGTTTTTCATTGATACTTTACGACAGAAAATGCAAATTTTTTAAATAAACACCAAATCACTATAAAATCGCATAAAATAACATTTTGAGAAAAAAAGAAGAAGAAGATTTTTTGACCTTAAATATCTTATTTTTACGTCCCGCAGAAGCTATATACCAATTTTCAGACAAATCGGAGATCCAAAATTTTTTGCCTGAGTGATTTGACATGGAATGTACCCTTTACTTTTTCTTATTTTTATTAAATAGGCTAAATAATAATACAAAATATTGAAAAAAATATTTTTTTATAAAATTGTACTTTGACAATTATTATTATTTACTTTTAGAATTTTTTGAATGCACAGGGTGATTCACGCAAGCCTGGCATAATCCATTAGCCTTATCTTTAATGGAGCACCCTATATATTTTTATATTTTTAGAAGCTGCTGAAAAGCCTGATTTCAACGACCTATATCATATTTAGTGTGTTATGAATAATACAGGGTGAAATTTTGAAATTTTTATGCATGGAAGCCACTTATGGAATAAAATTGTTTGTGTGCTGTACCCTGTATGTGTATATTTTTATGTTTTTAGAAGCTGCTAAACAATTCCATCTCAAAAAAATGATTATGTAGGGTCTGTTATGAATAATACAAGCTGAAATTTTAAAATTGTGTATAATTTTCGTCAAGATATTAGATATATAAAATTTTGAAATTAACAGTTTGACTTACTTTAAATAATGATATTATTTTTTAAATTAGCTAAATAAAAACATAAATTTTCTAAACTAAGTATGAATATATTGAGTTTTGTATTTAATGTCTTGAAAAAATTTATAAATAATTTCAAATTTTCACCTTGTATTATTCATAAAAGACCCTACATAATATACTTTTTTGAGATGAGGTTGCTAAGTAGCTTCTAAGAATATAAAAATATATAGGGTGATTCATTAAAACTAACGATCATGGACTACGCTACTCTTGCATGAATCACCCTGTATATCTAGATTTATTTTATAAAGCTTCCATTTAAATTTAAAAGTCTGTCCCAGCATTTTTTATAATTTTCTAAAATAATGACATAAACAATAAATTTTATTCCAAGTGATTTGCACACTTTATAATTTCAAAAGTTCACCTTGTATTATTCATAATACATCCTACATGATATAGTTGGTTTGAAATCAGATTGTTAAGCAGTTTTTAAAAATACAAAAATATACAGGGTGTTCCATTAAAAATAAAGCTTATGAACTCTGCTAGGCTTGCATGAATAACCCTGTACATTTAAATTTATATTTATATATAAGAATCGACGGGTCTCCGCGATTTGTAGAGTTTTTTGAAACCAGGACAGAAATCATTTTATTCCATAAGTGCCTTTAAAACTGTATATTAACGAGTTATAAGAAACAAGGAAAATGAGCACAAAATAAATATTCACAAAAAAAAAAAATTTAAGCACAAAAATGAATTACTAAAAGTAAAGCAAACAAAAAAGAGATAAATAAATAATAATATTGGCTTTAATTATAAAATACAGTATTTTATCAGTGAAAAGCAACAAAGTATCAGTATCAACAAAAATATTTTTTTCTTTTCTCATACTATAATATTATATCAATTATGATTTCACTACCTGTATCATAATGAACTTCATTATGATACAGATTTTCATTACGATACAGATTTTTAACCAATAGAATCGCGATATGACATTCGCGATAAAGGTGGCGCACGCGCAGTGACCAATGGCGAGTCAAATACATTCGTTTTGACAGTTCTCAATATGTAAACAAGCTGTCAAACTGACAAACTACTTAATTTGTTTGCGTTACAAAATTAATAAATTCGAATATATTTTTTGTTGTAAATGATCATAGAAAAAATCGTGGATACAACTTGCATTTATTTATCATTATTAAACTCGTACCCTATACGAAACTCGCTGCTAGGCGGCTCGTTTCGTATCTCTCATACTCGCTTCATAATGGCCATCATTAATTGCTTGTTGCATAATATATTATTAAATATATTGTGAAAATTAAGCTTTTACGAAACCTAATAAAAGACAATTATTATACTTTGTTTTGTTTCTAGACGCAGGTCAAATTTATTTAATTATATGAAACCACCCAAAGCCCACATACCCTATTTTCGTTAAATGTGATCTACAAATACATAACACAGCTTGTCATAAATAACGCAGTAGACATTGGCAAACCGTCAAATGCTGTTATAGAACATCTATACCATTTGTGTAATATGGCCCCAATGACGATAATCTATCACCCATGAGAACTAGCCCCATTATTGTACCATTAACAATTAGAGAATTGATTTCAAACGATGCTTTTATTTGTAATTTATGGTTATTTAGCACTAGTGAAAATTAAAAGCAGACAACATGTATTACTCCATTTGTGAAATGTATATGACAAAAGCGAAAAATGTAATAGAAAAATGAGAACATTTAAAAATTAAGTTATTGACGTAAAAAGTATTTAAAACATCTGAAAACCATAAACGTAAAATGAATAAACAATACATACGTTTATAAACATATAAAGGAAAAGTCAAACAATAATAGCCCTGGATCCCGCGTACCAAAAAAAAGTTGATTAATAACAAGCTGAAAATTTGTTAATAGCTTAACGGCGTCTAGTCGGAGAAACTTTGATGTACGGGAACATTGGAACAGGGGAAGTTTTAATTGGTGAACAGTTTAAAAATTTGGATCGTCAGATTACGAAAACGTCTCATGTATTTTGTCGGACAGAACATCCAATTAATTTGTTACCCGTTCATTAAGAGGCTACAGTAGCGATCAACAGGTAGCAACAAACGTGTTCCAAGATTGCGGCTCTAATTTTGAATATTTTGTCGAGATATTTGGCACACGTATTCGTAATATAATAGAGAATGGCGGTACAGAGCCCAATTTCATAAATGTGTTAGTACGTGGAAATTACTCTATAACTAAATAAAATATTGAAAAAAGGAGCCTCTACCGCCATTAAGAAGAAAAAAAAATAAACTTTCTTCAAATAAACTTTTTTATCCCATGCCTAGATTTTGTGTAATCTTGGAACTACCAAAATTTTTTATTTCTAACAAGAAATCGAACATATTATAACTAAATAACTAATAATTAGGCGATTAGGCTAGTGATTCAATTTTCGCGATAAGTCTGTCGATTTACTTCTAAACGAAACTGAGTTGCTTGAAAACACCACGAGTCCGTAGGACGAGTGATGTTTTCTTTAAGCAACTCAGTTGAGTCTAGAAATAAAAGACAGACTTATAAGATAAATTAAATCACGAGTGGTATTTTATTAGACTATTTCACGAACAAAGTGATAGGTCAAAAATTCAGTAGAATGAGAGGAAGGAATTTAATAATAACACATTTGATCTAGGTAACCCAAATCTACCCATTTTTTGAATAATTCACAATTAGTCATAATCATGAAATATTTATTATAACTATAAATAATTTGTTATAATTATTTTTTACCTATAACAATAAATAATTTGTACACGAAAAAAATACATTATTCTCGACTATAATTATTATAAACGGTGCAATTGTATAAATTTTGAATAGTATGACCGTTATTAGGTGGATACAATGTATTGTTGCTATTATTACTTGATGTACTTGGAGTATTCCTAAAAGTATTCACTATGTTCTGATGATGTTCCTTTTGACGTATACAGCTACAATAATTTTTTTGGCAAACGTCAAACTTTGCTTTGCGATCGGTATCCATGGTTACGTCGTTGAAAACACGAAGCTGATAGACCTATCAGAATTGAAAGACAGTTGGTGTTTTCGCGATAACACAAGCTGTCTTTGGTTTGTGATTGGTCAGATTATGTGAAAATTTTAAGATGAGTGAAATAGTCAGTAGTAGTAATTGCACAAGAGCTCTAAAATTATTGAATTTTTCCCGAGTGACACTTTGACAGTTTTAATTTCACGAGCCGAAGGCGAGTGAAATTGTATCACGAGGGCAAAAATTCTATATTAATTTTAGAGATCGAGTGCAATTTGTTGCGATAATTTCATGAATAAAACTGTTCAAAACCAAAATTTTATTGTAATTTATTTATTGTAACTACAAATTAGTACAATTAAACACACAGTTGTTATAAATATTTGACGGTTGAAAATCATCACTTTTATAATTTTTAAAACATTAATTGTCATTAATGTCACTGAATGTATTTTTTCGTAGCAACGAAGGGCATCCGACGTAATACACTTGACGACGGGAAATTATCAAAAATTATCAGTTTAATTTAGATTTCTGTAGCTTTCTATTGGTCAGAATCTCAGTAGTGTGTTAATTTAAGAATTCGTTTTTGTTGTTTCATAGGAAAGTAGTGTTTATTGATAGTTAATTTATTATATATTTGTTATTGTTTTATAAGTTGTTGGCCTCTTTGAAAGAATAGATTGTTGTTAATTGTGAGTTTTAGTTATATGTAGGTAGGTAAGTATATTTTGCGTAAAAATATTTCGAATTCTAATGCCAGTATATAAAGTTTTAGGAGGATTTCTTATTCTAAAAATATTATCAATAGTTTAACAAAATGGAAAAAGTAAATCAAACGAAAAATAAAGTGAAACCTTCCAAGAAAAAGTCCATTAAATCCGTGCCAAAATTATGCGAAAATCGAAATTTGTTTCGCTTCACAACAAAAAATGATTATTTATTAGTGTTTTATTATTAGATATTTCATGCAAATACCTTTCTAAATACCTATCTTAACATAAAATTTTCACCCATTTTGGTTTATTTTTATAAATATATATTTATTAATAATAAAATCGTTTTCTATTACTTCCATTTAGCGCGACTATGATATTGTCAAAATATTAATTTTAGATAATGTCAAAGATTACCACTGTTCTGCCGTGTTAACTCAAAAGGGCGTAACTGCAATTTTTATTAAAAACGAGTTTCATATCCCACGCGTTATTTAGTAATCTTTTCTACAAGTCTACCTGAGTTTCATAGCCATATCTGCAATAAAACCGGATATATACTGCTTAAATTAATAGCCGTATCTGAATTTTTTACTAAAATGTTAGCTTTAAAAGCCGCAACTGTAAATGTTAACACAAAAAGCCGTAACTAAAAAGTTTTCGGCAGATACGGCCTATTCACTTAACATTTCAAGATATTAATATGTTGGCGCGAAAAGTAGTAAACTGTCAATTTACTTTATAAAGTTATTAACTGTAAAACTAATGTATGAATCATTTAAAGCAAAGTACAGTATTCAATGTTCGTATTATTTATATCGTCAATTCGTTAGTGAGCTTAATATTTCATTTGCAAAGCTTGGAAACGAAGAGTGCTTTACTTGTGAAAAATACGAAATTCATAAAAAAGAAAGCTCACACGTGTTAGATGACGGTCTAGTTTGTCCTGAATGCGAAACATATCACAAAATCATCAAGAAAAATTTATAAAGGCCCGAGAGATGTACAACGCTGATTTCAGATTGTTGGGCGATTCTAGAGTTTATACAGCTGATCTGCAGAAGGTATGAATTTTATTTTGAATAATATCTGTTATATTTGACCTTACACAATCTTTTTGTAGGTAATTATGCTCCCAAGATGCGATACTTTCAAAGAAATTATATTTACTCCTAGACTGATAGCCTTTAATGAGAGCTTTGTTCCAGTTGGTACTTCTAAAACTTCTACAGCTGTTCTATGGCATGAAGCTATTTCTGGACGAAAAAATGCTGATATTGTTAGCACATTTTATGCATTTTTAAACAAAATTAGGGATTCCGAAGAAGTTGTTATTTGGCTGGATAATTGTTCCGGTCAGAACAAAAATTGGTGCTTGTACACATTTTTTGTGTATGCTGTAAACTCATTAGAATTGAACATTAGGAAAATAACTCGTAAGATATTTTGAGTCAGGTCATACATTTATGGCAGCTGACTCATTTCACCATAGAGTCGAGCAATCACTAAATCGACAAGGTAAAGTTTATGACTTCTTTGATTTTGTAAATGCGGTTAAAACGTCAACACGTAATGTCGAAGTTATCGATATGGCTTTTAAGGATCTTTACAACTGGAAATACGAATCATCTCAATATAAAATAACAAGGTTGGTCCCTCGTCCGTACCTTTAACAAATGGTGGAAGTTCAGTTCATGAGAGGTTTCCATACATTAGGTTATAAAACTAGTTTTGAAGGAGAAATCATAAGTGCCAATTTTTTAAAGGCTAATATAAAAAAAATGGCATTGCAAAACCACTCTCTATCTCTCAACCACGAGGTATTACCATGGAAAGAAAACAGAATATAATCACTAAAATTGATCAAATAATGCCCCCAAGTCGCATTACATTTTGAAAAAATATTTTTGTCAGCGAAAATGTGGACACAATATTGATGATTAATATAATATAATAACTAGTTCGAAGTAGAAAATTTAGTATTAATTATTTATATTTGTTTGACTGAGTATGATATTTTAGTTAGTCTGTATTGTTGTTTACTTTTTTAACTTTTCCTAATTATTAAGAATAACTTACGAAATTAATACATTAATATTGTAACGTTCATTTGTTTAATGCAATAAATATTTTCAAAAAATCATGTAGTTACGTTCTTAATTATATACCTCATGTTAAGTGAAAAAGGCGTATCTGTCAAAAGTGATATTTTCCCAAGTTGATACTCTACCAAAATTTGTCACATGATAGTATAAACCTATTTCTTAACTTCTATATGGTGCAAGTCACAACTTTTTAAAAAATCACGATTGCCTAATCAAAACCAGTAAAACTGATTTTTCTCGCAAACTAGTTTAAAGCAGATACGCCCTTTTGAGTTAACACGGCAGTGTTGCCAAAGTTTATGATACTATATCCCGAAGTTATATTTTGTTGCTACCTGTTGATCGCTACTGTTTACTCTTAAACTCTCATGCAAAAATCAGACTGCTATTACTAACCAACATGATTCCTGCCGTTTGACATGTTCTTCGTGTTCCACTCATTAAAATGCCCAGTTGGTGACAAACACCAGTCTGATTTTTGCATGACAGTTTAATAAAATGGTAACAAATCAACTGGAAGTTCTGTCCGACAAAATACATGGAACATTTTCATAGTCTGACGTTCCAAATTTTTAACCTGTTCGACAATTAAAACTTCCCCTGTTCCAGTATTCCCATACATCAAAGTTTGCCCGACTGGACACCGTTAAGCTATTAACAAATTTTCAGCTTGCTATTAATCAACTTTTTTTGGTACGCGGGATCAAGGTCTATAAGGAATATAAGTCATATTCTAAATTTGAAAAAATACATAGGGAATAATCAGATTTTTTTGACATGCCATTCCTATTACAACGAACATTTCATTCGCTAGAAATAGTGACGAGTTTATATGACGTCATTATTATATTTGACGAGATTGGAAATTGTAACTGACTACACGTGTCTGTCCATATGTCTGTGAAGAATATGGACTAAAAATGAATATAAAAAAGGCCAAATACATGATAATAACTAAGAAAACAAACATACAAACAAGCATACATTTGGGAAATGTACCGATAGAAAGGGTTGATAAATACAAATACCTAGGAAATTGGATTTCAGAGAAAAATTATCAAACAACCGAAATAAGGACCAGGATAGAAATAGCAAGAAATGCGTTTGTAAAAATGAAAACAGTTCTCTGCAACAAAGACCTTAGCTTAGAACTGAGAGTAAGAGCTTTGAGATGCTACGTGTTCTCGATACTACAATATGGACTTAAAAGCTGGACATTAAAGCAAGAACACATAAATAAGCTACAGTCATTTGAAATGTGGTGTTACAGAAGGATGCTTAGAATAGCATGGACACAGAGGAAAACGAACACGGAAGTATTGCGAGAAATGGGTAAAGAATGCGAAATAATAAACACAATAAAAATAAGAAAGTTACAATATCTGGGACATGTAATGAGGGGACCGCGATATGAAATGCTAAGACTGATAATACAGGGAAAGTTAAGAGGCGGAAGGAGTATAGGAAGAAGGAGAGTGTCATGGTTAAAGAATTTAAGGGACTGGTTTAGATGCAGTTCTATAGAACTCTTTAGAGCAGCGGTGGATAGAGTAAAGATAGTCATGATGATATCCAACCTCTGATTAGGAGACGGCACTTGAAGAAGAAGAAGTCTCTCCATAATATGGGAGGTTAAATATAATGTCAAAATATTGTTTTCAAGTTATAATCTGGGAAGACTAATATATTTTTAATAGTATACTAATAACCTAAAGATATATTTTTGTTTTAACACAAATCAATTAAAATATCAAAATCAAATCGAAAAACTACAGTAACAGAATTTAGTGTGTATGGGCCATTCCACGAACATACGCTTGTTTTGGATTACTTCGACAACGAATATTTTACTGTGCAACATAAGAAGTACGAAAGTAAATGGCGCTAATAATTATTCCAATAAACAACAATGTAATTTGCAATTTACTTTCGTTCTTCTTATTTTGCACAGTAAAATATTCGTTGTCGAAGTAATCCAAAACATGCGTATGTTCGTGGAATAGGGTATAGACAGTTTCATAGGACAGTTTATATTTTAACCATCTTCACATTATAAAAAAAAAACCTTATATATCCTTCTATAGGAAAACATGAGTATGACATTTATAGAACAGATAGATCTCTTTGTTTTACACTCTTAAAGACAAAGAGGAACCGTATAGCTTAAGTATTATTAAGATTTAAAAACAAAATGTCACAAAATATAAGGCTACAATATGACACCGATGTATACTCAGATTTGTACCTCCTTCTCCCAACAGGGTGTTTCAAACTTAACATAAGAATAACATTTCTTTTCTTCCACCCGGTATAAGTACAAAAAAGAAGTTTGAGTAAATCTTGGCACAACTGTGTAAATACTAAAAAAATATCTAAAATAATAAAAAAAATAGCAGAATCCGTTAATCCGTTCACGAAAAAATCAACTATGAAAATGAGCATAAATCTATAAATATATTTTAATGATATATAAGATGTGAAAAAGTTGACTGAAAGTGAAAATAATTGTATATTGTTTTGAAAAAGTTGTTAGCATTATAAGAAAAAAATTGGTAATTTGCAGTATATTTTTCAAATAAAATCCACAACAAGAGAATTTTCTGTAACTGGCTGTATACCATAAATCACAAGAAATTTAAGAAAAATCCTTTATAAAAGGTATAAAATTTATTAAAATCCCTTTAAGAGCTACATTACAGAACGCCCAACTAGTTGCCATCTAACAGTCTTCATGTAGAGACAAACTCACCTTTTTAGCAACCCACGTGATGGTGTAGGGGATGCGTCATTCTGTGTCTAAGGGCCCAATTTTTAAAAAAAAATTCCATCCTTTGGAATTTTAAGCAACCATGCTAATACATATAACAAATCTTTATTCCGTTTAAAGGGTTTATACCCTTGTATTTCTTTGGTGGCTCAGGTTGTGGTCAACCAGTTTTAAACACTGATGATGATATTGTAAATATCGAATCGTTCTGTGATGTAGCCCTCAAAGGGATTTTAATATATCGATACATTTTTGGCAAAGTAACGTAAGTGACATTTTTGGCGAATCATCCTTTTCCATTAAACAAACTCTATTATTGTTTAGAAGGTACTGCCAAAGTGTTGTAAGCCTAGATATATTATGTTTGAAGTAATTCTAGACTTACTACACTTTGACAGTACCTTCTAAACAATAATAGCTTTAGTTTAATGGAAAAACATAAAATGTCACTTACGTTACTTTGACAAAAATGTATCGATATTTTATACATTTTATAAGGGAATTTTCATTAAATTTTTTCAAATAGTTTAATTTATGATTTCACACAGAACTTTTTTTCTAAAATTGTCTTCGTTTAAGTTACAACAGATTTTTCGGGATCTAAATATGTCCCTTCTTTACGTCCTTCCTCGTATTGTGCCTTAATGAAATTGATGGTGATACAAAAACCATAAATTCTTATAAAGTAAAGGAATCCATAGTGATCTTTAAAAAATTGGGGAATCGATAATTATTTTGATTACAACGTCATTTTAAATTTTTTTACTCTCCTGCAATTGATTCCTTACTAACAATAAAACACTGAAAACGTTTGTTTTCTATACTTTCACAAAATTTATTACAACATATGACTACAGCGGTTTCGGCAGAGTGCCTTTCTCAAGTGATACAGTTTACAATGTGTTTGCCTTTTTAAGTCTTTAACTGAAGAGGTTGAGGAGTGGGGAACTGTTTGTCTCGAGTTGGTCATTCAGAATTATATCTGTATTTCTCAATTTATTAATTTCCATAGATTCTAAAAAAGATAGCTTAAGGCCTTTATTTTGGATATGCAGAATTTGAAACTCTTCATTGAAAGAATGATTATGATCTAGAAGGTGAAGTGCGTATGTAGAAGTGTCTGTTTTTCTATTGTTGATAGCCCTTTTGTGTTCTGCTATCCGTTTGTCAAAGGTTCTGCCAGTTTGACCGATGTAAGTTTTCGGACAGTTACCACAAGTTAGTTTGTACTCACCACTCTGTAGTTGCTTTCTCTTTCGGATTTTATTGTTCTTAATATATTTACTTAAGTGGTTGTTAGTTCTGAAGGCTGGTGTTATTCCTTTCTTTTTTATGTATCTGACTATTGTTGTTGTTATCTTGTCAGTATATGTGAGAGAGCAAAAGGTACTGAGTTCTTTCTGTGGTGGTGGATACACTAATTTCAGGGCTTTCTTATGGAGTTTTTGGTTTAAAATTTTGTTAATTGTTTGTTCGTTATAGCCATTGTTTACTGCTATTTGTTTAATGATGTTTAGTTCTATCTCGAAGTTATTTTTTGTCATGGGAATTTCTGTCAGTCTATGTATCATGCTATGGTAGGCTGCTAATTTGTGTTGTGTAGGATGGGATGATGAATTGTGTATGGTTGTGTCAGTATGGGTATGTTTATGATATACGGAGAACTCATGTTTGTTGTGTAGTCTGGTAATCGTTACATCTAGAAAGTTTATGGAATTATTCTGTTCTGTTTCTATTGTAAACTCAATATTACTATGAAGTGAATTAATGTATGATAGAAATTGGTCAAGTTGTCTGTTAGTTCCTGTAAATCATACTAGTATATTATCCACGTATCTCCACCAATATATGAACTGTTTAAATACAGGATGTTTAGAAATTGTTGTTTCAAGTTGGTTCATAAATATATCTGATAGCAATGGGCTTAGAGGATTACCCATAATAAGTCCTGCACTGTTGTTTGTGTATATTTGATTATTGAATTCAAAATAGTCTTGATTTATGCAAATTCCAAGAAGGTGTAAAATTTCAGATGCAATGATCGGATTTGTACTATTATGGTCTAAAAGATTTTTAACTAAAACAAAAGTTTCTGTAGGAGGAACACTAGGAAAAAGATTTTTTACGTCAAATGAAATTAGTCCGGAGTTGTTGGGTAATTGAAAATACAACATTTTTACGAACAAACAGTTAACAAAATTTTAAACCAAAAACTCCATAAGAAAGCCCTGAAATTAGTGTATCCACCACCACAGAAAGAACCCAGTACCTTCTGCTCTCTCAAATATACTGGCAAGATAACAACAAAAATAGTCAGATACATAAAAAAGAAAGGAATAACACCAGTCTTCATAACTGACAACAACTTAAGTAAATATATTAAGAACAATAAAAGCCGAAAGAGAAAGCAACTACAGAGCGGTGTGTACAAACTAACTTGTGGAGACTGTCCGAAAACTTACATCGGTCAAACTGGCAGAACCTTTGACAAACGGATAGCAGAACACAAAAGGGCTTTCAACAATAGAAAAACAGACACTTCTACATACGCACTTCACCTTCTAGATCATAATCATTCTTTCAATGAAGAGTTTCAAATTCTGCATATCCAAAATAAAAGCCTTAAGCTATCTTTTTTAGAATCTATGGAAATTAATAAATTGAAAAATACAGATAGAATTCTGAATGACCAACTCGAGACAAACAGTTCCCCACTCCTCAACCTCTTCAGTTAAAGACTTAAAAAGGCAAACACATTGTAAACTATATCACTTGAGAAAGGCACTCTGTCGAAACAGCTGTAGTCAGTTAGTTGTAATAAATTTTGTGGAAGTATAGAAAACAAACGTTTTCAGTGTTTTATTGTTAGATAAAATGAACTTCCTTACTGTTTTTACTGTATGCATTGTTGCTTAAATACTTAAATAAATTGTACGATTCAAACGCACAGACGCAAGATTATAGAAACGATTCTATTTTCCACCACTATATGCAGTACTTAGACTAAAAAGGAATAAAAAACAGAAAGGAAAAGCCATTAAATCATCGTCTGCTCTTGATGTGTATATCAAAGTAAGCTGGTAAATCCATATAAGTTTGTGCTAAAGCGACAATTGTGTTGCCACTTTTTGATAAAAGCGTTTGAGTAGTGAATCTCCCCAAGCTGCGACATAAGCGACAGAGAAGGAAAAAAGTAAGTAAAATTTTTACACACAGAGGGAAACCTAGATGCCGTTATATGGGAACTGATTGTGAAGAGAATATGCAAACGGCAAGGTTCTTATTGTATGCAGAAGACCATCATTAGTTTCTAGAAAGCATTATTTGTCGCCGGATGCAGACGGAATTTTTAAAGTTATTGTAAAATGTATTATTTAAATATTATTGAAGTATAATTTGGTGTTATATCATATACGAGGCTTGTTCAAGTGAAACTTATCTTTGCTAACAATGGCGTTGTACATGGATATGAGCTGATTCAAAGATAAAGCTGATACCTGTTCAAAGAATTCTTGTGGCCGTTTCTTAAAGAATTATTTTTCGTCATTTTGTACTTTTTCGTCAAAGATATGAAAATATTGAAATATGTGGATGCTCTAATATCCTTCATGTCTTTCGGTACCGATTTTCTTGCAATACTTTGGCAACATGAGGCCGATCATTTTCGTGCAGAAATGTGTGGGAACTGAGAAATTATCTGGACGTTTTCGTCTCACTGCTTGATGACAAGATAAGATAAGTTTTGTTTTTAAACCATTGGCGAACTATATTAACTAATTAAGTAGGTAAATACAACTTAAAATTTAAAAATCTTTCTAAATAAATAAAATAAAGTATTGCACTGATTTTGAAGATTTAAGGACTAATGTACAGAGAATTTCGAATGCTTTATATACAGGGTGTCCAGAACCTCTACCGCAAACGAAGACAGGAGATTCCTCAGATAATTTTAGGACAATTTAACCCAATTCACATAGTCTGAAAATGCTTCCTAAGGAAGCTAGAGCTTTTTGAAGATGGCGTCATGTAATTAGTTTTTCTTAAATAGCTCCAGAACGCTTCTATTTAGAAAAATGAAAATTGGTGTACATATTTACTTTTCAGAAATAAATCGATTCCATCCATTACGAATTTCAAGTACCGGTCATAGGCGTCCTTTTTGGGTAGGGCAACGGTTATTTTATCGCCTAACTTTTTTGTCTTTCATTTTTAAGCATTTTTGACTCTGAATTATTAAATTGTGAGGTATTCTAGTACTAAAAGGTACTCTTACTTTAAGTCGATAGGATACACCATTTTCTAGAAAAATCGATTTGAAAATTTTTCGTTCTTTGAATTTCAAAAAAGAAGATTAAAAAAAAATTATTTAGAAAGATGAAAACTGGTACATTTATTTATATTCCAGAGATTAATCGATTTCATTAATGGCGAGTTTCTAGTTCCGGTCATAGGCGTCCGTTTTGGGTAGGTCAACAGTCATTTTATAGCATAACTTTATTATCTTTAATTTTTAAGTATTCTTGACACTAGATTATTCAATTATGAGATATTCGAGTACTAAAAGTTACTCTTGCTGTAAGTTGGTAAAATACATCGTTTTTTTTTAATTTTTTTCAACTTTTTTTTCAAATTCCCAAAACCAAAAACTTTCAAATCGATTTTTCTAGAAAACGGTGTGTCCCACCGACTTAAAGTAAGAGTACCTTTTAGTACTAGAATACCTCACAATTTAATAATCCAGTATCAAAAATGCTTAAAAGTTAAAGACAAAAAAGTTATGCGATAAAATAACCGTTGCCCTACCCAAAACGGGCGCCTATGACCGGTACTAGAAATTCGCAATGGATGGAATCGACTCATTTCTGGAAAGTAAATATGTATACAAATTTTCGTTTTTCTAAATGGAAGCGTTCTGGAGGTATTTAAGAAAAACTAATTACATGGCGCCATCTTCAAAGAGCTCTAGCTCCCTTAGGAAGCATTTTCGGACTAGGTGAATTGGGTTAAATTGTCTTAAAATTATCTGAGGAATCTCCTGTCTTCATTTGTCGGTAGAGTTTCTGGACACCCTGTATAATCAAAAATACGCAAAAATTGTTTTCCACCTACCTCTACCGAAAATATACTTTTCCGGAACTGATTGTAGGGAAAAAGTACTTTTCCTCCCTAGGGAGTAAAAGTAAAAGTGACATTATGGTATGTCATTGATAAAATAACTTATTGACGCCCTATACAATATTCTATTATCTATTACGTAAGTATCTATACATTTTAACGTTTATTTAACCCTGTATTTTGCAGAATGGAAAAAACAGTAAATTCTTATTTTGATTTAACAATGTCTACCTCAATAATTTGGCTTATATTTGACAGTTGACATTTTTGCTGTACCTACTTGTTAGTTTAAGTTTTCTAATAAATTGTGTTAGTTACATAAATAAATTATTTAAAAATGAAAAAATTACCTGTTATTTGAGGAAGGTGGAAAAATCATATGTATACCATAGGAGTAAAGTGCCTTTTCCTCCATTGAATGATTATGCCCTCCGCTGCGCGTCGGGCAGTAAACTTCATTCTCGGGAGGAAAAGTAGCACTTTCCTCCCTTGTTATACAAATAGCTATTTCCACCTATCTCTACCTAAAGTATACATTCCCTTGCCTCATTGTAGGGAGCAAAGTCTGTACTTTTCCTTCCTAGGGAGTAAAAGTAAAAGTAACTTTATGGTATGCCATCGATGAAATAACTTATTGACGCCTTCATCATCATCAACCCGTACGCGTCCACTGCTCGACATAGGTCTCCCTCAGCTCTTTCCATCTTTCTCTGTTTTGTGCGGCTTGCATTCAGTTGCCGACAATACGTTTCAAATCGTCAGCCCATCTGGTTGGTGGTCGTCCTCTGCTCCGTAGTGCTTCTTCTCGTGGCCTCCACTCGACAATACGTTTTGTCCATCGGTTGTCTGACAATCTGGCGACGTGTCCTGCCCAATTCCACTTGAGCGACGCGATTCTTTCGACGGCATCCGCTGTTTTTGTTCTTTGACGTATTTCTTCGTTTGGGATTCGGTCCCTCAGGGAGACACCCAACATCTGGCGCTCTATAGCCCTTTGAGTTATGCGAATCTTGTTCACTACCTTTTTTTTGAGTGTTAATGTTTCCGCTCCATAAGTGAGTACAGGCAATACACACTGGTCAAAGATTTTCCTTTTCAGGCATATGGGTAAGTCCGATTTAAATACATAGCTCAGTTTACCAAACGCTGCCCAGGCTAATCCTATGTGACGTGGGAGCTCGCACGTCTGGTTATCTCTTCCCAATCGAATTTCATGTCCCAAGTACTTATAAGATGCAGTCTGCTCAATATTCATTCCATCAAGAACAATATTACGATTTAGCACCAGATTAGTCAATGTTTGCGTCTGGTTGATGTTAATCTTTAGTCCGACCTCTAAGGAAGCGTGATATAACTTGTTCAACATTATTATTGCATCATCCATACGATCGGCTATAAGGACGGAGTCATCTGCGAATCTCAAATGACTGAGCTTCTCTCCATTTATGTTGATACCATATTCGTTCAGATCTGCCTTCTTAAAACTGTGTTCTAAAAGGGTTGTGAACAGCTTTGGTGAGATGGTGTCTCCTTGCCGTACTCCTCGCTGTATACAGAATTTATTTGTTTGTTGATCAGATAGTCTTACGCTAGCCGTTGCGTTGTGGTAGATATATTTTATCATGTTTGTATAGCGATAATCTATTCGGCATTCTGTCAATGCTTTTAACATTTTCTGCTGGTTTATGGTATCGAACGCTTTCTCGTAGTCCACGAATATCAGTGCCAATGGTTTGTTGTATTCCGCAGACTTCTAGATCAAGTTTTTTATTACCAGTAAGTGGTCGTTAGTGCTGTATCCGGATCTGAAGCCAGCTTGTTCTCTAGGCTGATAGAAGTCTAACTTAGCCTCCAGTCTCTTTTTGATAATTTTTGTGAAAAGTTTATATATGTGTGATAGCAGACTGATAGGACGGTAGTTTTTTAGATCTGTTATGTCACCTTTCTTGTGCAATAAAACGATGACTGCATTGTTCCATTGAGAAGGCGTTTTTCCTTGGTAAATGCATTCGGTGAAAAGTTTGGCCAAAACCTGGATAATTTTATTTCCACCTTGTTTGATTGCCTCGATCACGACTCCGTCATCGCCAGGGGATTTATTATTTTTCATTTCTGAAAGTGTCTTTTTAACTTCGTATGGTGTTACTTCTGGCATTAATTTTGATCCCTGGTTTGTGATTTTGGACAGGAGCTGATCTTGCCTTGCGTTGGTGCTCTTATGCGTTTCGCGATAAAATGATTCGACAACCTTAAGGATTTCGGCTCTATCCGTAGCAATGCTGTTGTCTTTATTTCTTATTCTGTACATATTTTTGTTGCCAATGTTATTCGTATTTCGCCGCAAAACTTTTAAACTTTTGTTTTCTTGAATTATTTGAGTTATTTCTCTTGTATTGTTTTCTCTTATGTCTTTTCGGATTGACCGGTGGATATCTTTATTTAATTTTTTCAGTGTTGTGTAGTTGGAGTTGTGTTTTTCCGTCAGTTGTCTTCTTTTACTTATTAACTCTTTGGTATTTTGGCTTAATTTTTCTTTATGGGTCACGTCCGTCGGGCAGCACTCCCTTTCGGTTTCTTTAAGTGCCTCCGTTATGAGATTATTTGCTAGTTCGATGTCTTCTATTTCGTTTTCTAAGTCTTGTATACGTCTGGTTAGTATATCTTCATAGAGGTCGTTGTTTTCTGGAGGAATCCATTTCTTCTTTCGTGTTTTGAAGATCATCTTTGTTCTTTCCAAGTTGATATTTAATTGTATCCTTGCTCGGATTAATCTGTGGTCGCTTCCTATCGAAAATTTGTTAAGTACTTCAATATCTTTAATTATATCTTTTCTGTTCGTTATGATAAAATCTATCTCATTTTTGACACTGCCATCTGGGCTTATCCATGTCCATTTACGCTGAGGCTTTTTATCGAAAAAATAGTTCATCACGGATAAATTTTCCTGGTTAAGAAGTTAAGCAGTCTTTGCCCTCGTTCATTTCTTTCGCCGTAGCCATACTTGCCCATTGCTACTTCTGCATCATCTTGTTTAAAGCCCATTTTCGCGTTAAAGTCGCCCATAACTATTGTGTAGTATGCTGGTGTAGTATGTAATGCTGTTTGTAGGTCGTCATAAAATATTTCAGTTTCTTCATCCGAGTGGCTAGTCGTTGGAGCATATGTCTGGATTATCTTAAGGTTATATCTTGCATTTAATTTGAAGATGAGGTACACAATCCTGGGACTTATGCTGTTAATTTTAGTTATATTTTGGGCGTGCTTTCTATGTATAATGAATCCTACTCCGCCATTTGAAGTGTCTTCTTCTCCTCTAAAATGAAATAAGTGCCCCGATTTAAGGGTAATTTGCGCTTCTCCTCTTCGTCTGATTTCAATGAGGCCGATGATGTCCCATTTTATTGTTTTCAGTTCTTCCTCTAGTTCCATCATCTTCTGGTCCGATATAATGTTCTAACATTATATGAGGTGATATGCATTTGTCGTTCTTTGTGGTAGCCTGATCTTTTCCGGGGATTCTTAGCACCCTCTGCTCCAACCGTTTTCCACCCGCTACCTTGGCTGGGGGTGTTGGAGCCGCCGGAGACTGAGGGCCGTTCAGTAGTTTCGTCTTTCATGGAAATTTGCCTTTGGGGTTTTAGCCATTAAAACGCCACGCTTGGCTAGTACGTGTTGGCGAGTTGGTTAGGATGTGGAAGGAGGAAATGGTGGAGATGGGAATGCTTTGGGTTTGGACATGGTTTCCCCGGTAAAGGGATGTTGGGGAAATCCATGAGCTCGCGTAGGGCAGGTGTGCTATTCCTGAAGTAGATCTATTCCCTACCGGGATCGCAGAGAAGTATCTACCCGCTATCACTTGCCACCATATTGACGCCTTATATTATATTATATTATATTATATTATATTATATTATATTATATTATATTATATTTTATATTACGTAAGTATCTATACATTTTAACATTTATTTATAGAACACCCTGTATTTTGCAAAATGATAAAAAACAGTAAATTGTTATTTTTATTTAACAATGTTTACATTAATAATTTGACGTTTATTTAACAGTTGACAGTTATACTGTACCTACTTGTTAGTTTTAGATCTCTAATAAATTTTGTTAGTTAGTTGCATAAATAAATTATTTAAAAATGAAAAAATGACATGTTATTTTAGGAAGGTGGAAAAATCATTTATTTAACATGAGAGTAAAGTGCCTTTTTCTCCCTTGAATGATTACTGCCTTCCGCTACGCGTCGGGCAGTAAACTTCATTCTCGGGAGGAAAAGTAGCACTTTGCTCCCTTGTTATACAAATAGCTATTTTCTCTTAAATCGAGATTTGACCTACGTGTATCGAAAATGCAAAGTTGGAATAAGTAAAAAAAGGGTACAGACGGTACTGGTAGACTAGCGCGAAGTTTCATACTATTTTCTGTATTTTAAAATATAAATAATATGTTGAAAATAAATAAAGTAATTTTGTATTTTAATATTTATTTTACTTTTTAATTAATTATGCGGCATTTTTAACTGGCATTTGATCTGCCCAAAACCACATCATAGCAAATACGGTTCTGACGGGTACTCAAAGACTCGCAGTCCTTCAAAACATGAAATATATCTAGGCATATTATGGGATACATCTTCTTACATTTACTGCACCAAAAACCATGGTTTAATTGATAGGTAACTGTCTGTTTTCTTACTGTAAGTAAAAGTCAACAATTTCGAATTTTAAGTCTAAACTTTTCTTCAATTAATACATCATTTTCAAAATATTAGATTATTTCCGATTCGTTTGTGTAATATTTGTTCTGTCCATACTTAATACCTATTGTCATTTTATCAGACAAAAAGCAAAATATAAACTAAACTTGTTTTAAATTTTTGTTTGACACTGTTAAATATTAAATCATTACAAATGTTTGAAACTTGGGAAAAAATTGGCAACCTCGCATGGACGCTGTCAGTATTCAATGCAAATGTCATATTAAAGACAGCAAGATATTAATTAGCAAAATTGATTATTTTGGTAAATATCATCCACTTTTTCATTATAATCCAGTAATCTACTAAAAATTGTGAAATATTCCGCACTAATATGAAATTCAATGATGACTAATTTTACATTTTACGCTTAATAATGTAAATGTTAGACACTTTCGTTACTCTATTATTTTACGGTAAAATGCCAACTGTTAAAAACACTCAATTTTATTTTGCAATTCATTTAGCCTATAGTAAAATTTATTCTCATTTCTTTTTCATGTTAAGAAGATACATTTTATACGTCTTGACTTTTTTCTATACTTTGAACCACGAGTTTTCGAATAAAAGTATTTTCGCAATACACTTCGAGAATAAGTGGTTTCTTTGGAGTTTATTTTTTTGCAATACCACTTACTTTTTCTAACGCGGATCAAAAACTTGCTAATATCTCCAGACTCCTTATCGAAGATATTCCTTTTTCAACTTTTTACATTTTCTTAATGATAAAAGCCATTATGGCCATACGCGTCGTCAGTTTGACACAGTTGGGAGAAATAAAAAAATATTTCGTCAAGTTTTAGCAGTTCGTATCACAGCAGGTTACCGTGTTAAAAAGGGTAATAAAATGTGAGATGGGAAGTATAGCATACTACAGTGTGTAACAAAAAGGCAGGTCATAAATTAAATCACATACCGCACATCCGCTCAAAAAGTGGCTTAACTCAAAAAAACAGTTTTATTGCACCAACAGTTTAATAAAACAACGAAATCTTATCTCAAAAAGTGTTACGTTTATAGTTCAAGTATTTGTCGTTAGATGACACTAAAGGCATTATATGATTAACGAAAATCAACCGTGCACCGAACATAAACAGTGTCACATATCGACTTGTGCAAGGCATTTGTCCATCTAAGATGTAGCACTTCCGCTCAAAGAGTGTCATAACTCAAAAAAAAATTAAATCGGTTTTATCGCATTAAGAGTTTAATAAAACTATAAACGCCCATCTCACAAAGTGTCGCGTCTATGAGTATTTATCGTTAGATGACACTAGTGTCATTATACGATAATCCAAATTCAACAACGCACCGAACACAAACAGTGTCACATATCGACTTGTGCAAAGCATTTGTCCATCTAAGATGTGTATAAAGCGTCGTCTGTAGAGTTAAGAGTGATTACTTTATTAAAAACAGTCTGCGTATGTGCTCAAGAAAAGTGACACATTTATTACTTATTTATCTTTCTTTTTGCAGTATGTTGTGTTTAATGTTTTTATTTGTATTTAAAGTTACATAATTAAAAAGTATAAGTCTGTTTAGTCGAGGAAATGAAGCTAGAAAAATGGCAAAACCTCGCAATTTTTTCGTCCAGCATCGATTTTTACAAAAATTTGGGATTAGGCTCAATTCATCCTCCAGTTCATTTTCTATACTGAGCCATTGTACGCTTTTGGTTTTTTAAGGGTGAAAACGACCCCCAAAAAAACTACTTGTAAAAAATTATAAAACAACATTTTAAACTTTAATATTTTCAACATTTCCTTCTTATTAGTTACATAGTAATTGTTTTATGCTTTAAGATATACTATCATAATATTTGAACCCTTAAAACCACCCTTTTTGGAGCTTTATATCAAAAATTACTTATCCTAAAAGAATAATTTCGGCTTGCATCGATTTACATTAAAATTTGGGATTAGGATCATCTCACCCTGTACTTCATATTCTATAACATGCTCAAGGGCGTCGATTATTTTTAGGGGTGTAAAATACCCCTTATTGTCAAAAATTGTAACATCGTAAACTTTAATATGGGTAAAATTTGGTTTTGGTTGGCTAAAAATAATTATTGCTTTATGCTTTAGGATATAATATCATAATATTTCAACCCTTAAAAATCACCCTTAAGAACATTATAATTTTTATAAGTAGATAATTTAATAGATCTATACAGAAAAAAAAAGTAGAATTAATGAATTACAAAAACATTTATTTACACAAAAATACCGATTTACAAATATTATGTAGAAGTAAAAATACACATTGTTTTTAAGTCATCTTCCAGTATACGAACCAGTTCTGTGGTATTATACATGCATTGAAAATGTTCCACAAGCGAACTATTCGAATATTTCGAAAAAAAAACGGTTTTATAAATATAGCTCTTTCATTATTGGCGCTAAAAAGTTTTTTCAAAAATGGTTTTGTAGGATTTTTGAATAACTATAAGAATGTGTAAAGTAAATTCCGTTAGATCCCTTACTTTTTAATTGGGGTGGGTTTAAAGGGCCTGAATAAGGGGGTGTTTGCTCGTAAATAGAGGATTTAAATAGCTATATCTCGCTAACTGTTCACTGTAATGAAAATCTATGCACACCACAATTTTAGTTATTAAAAAAGATATAATTTAGTAATCTATCATTTTTTTCGTATCTCCAGTATTTTCGGAGATATTTGGAAGTAAAACGTGAAAAATACGAAAGTGCAAAAAATTAATTTTTCTTTAAACTCCAATTTTTCTAAAATTTGGCCTTTTAAATAGGTAAAACTTCTTGGGTGTATTGACAATACAAATATACAAGGAATTGCAGAAAGGTGAAAACCAATTTTTAATTAGAGGGTATTTAGGGGGTTATTCTCACTGATTTTTTCGTAGAGAAAAGCAGGTACCGATGGTTTTTTGATCATAAATCGCTCTATTTGTATGTTAGAAATTTTTTATTTTTATTCTTTGTAAGTTTTAATTGTATACTTGAAAATAGATAATTTAAGATTTCCTCGAAAAATGCAAAGTTTTCCCGTTATTTGGCTTTGAAAATTTCAAATTATGCATTTGACGAGAAAAGCTAACTTTTAACATGCCGTATCTCGGTTTGTATTGGTCTTAAAGATATTATAGGAAAAGAATTTAGTTTGTGCTACTAAAGGATACAATTTTGTTATCTACAGTTTTTTTGATTAAATGCATATTTTTCGAGGTATTCTCAAAAAACCCTCTAAGAAGTCGATTTTTTCGACGAAAAACCGTTACTTTCAAGCGCGAATAACTCGAAAAATATTAGTTTTACGAAGAAAATGTAAAAAACATTTTTTTCTTAGAAATACTTTTTACATCGATTTATATGGTTAAAATGTAATAAAAAATTCCCACCCCCGAGATGGGGTGGCAACCACCCCCAAGGTTTTAGCGTACAGCGGCATGATGTAGAAAATGATCCTTGGACTATTCCCTACCTTCTGTGAAAATTTCAAGTAAATCCATGCTGGACAAAAAAATTTCGAGCCAAAATGCTTCATTTCCTCGACTAGTTAACCAGATAATAATAATGATATTATGTATATTCTGCACTGCAAGTGTCGTTTTTGATATAATAAATAATATTTCGTAAAGCTTTCGTTATTTTATCTGTATAGTGTCACAACTCAAAAAAAAATACTTTTTTTTTAATATTTTTAATATAGTTACCTACTTAATATGCTATTTTATATAGCTTCAAAAGCCATTGTAACTGACTAAAATAGTTATTATTCTAATTTTAATAGTTTTTACATTAAACCCGAAAATGTTGTAGGACAAACCTTAAACGTCGTTTTCTCGAAACTTTTCTTTTTTGATTTACGACACTCTTTGAGCGGAGGTGCGATGTGTATAAAGCGTCGTTTGTCGAGTTAAGATGTGATTACTTTATTCAAAACCATCTGCGTATGTGCTCAAGAAAAGTGTCACATTTCTCACTTATTTATCTTTTTTTTTTGCAGTATTTTTTGTTTGACGTTGTTATTTGTATTTAAAGTTACATCATTAAAAAGTATAACAGCTGTAACTGTACTGCAACAGCCACTTTTGATAAATAATATTTCGTAAATTTTTTGTTATTTTATCTGTATAGTGTCACAACTCAAAAAAAAATATATTTTTTAAATATTTTTACCAGAATTAATACATTATTTTGTATAGCTTTAAAAACATTTGTAACTGACTAAAATAGTTATTATACTAAAATTTTAAGAGTCTCGGAAAAGTTCTAGCACAAATTTTAAACTTCGTTTTTTTGACTTATGACACTGCTTGAGCGGAGGTGCGATATTCTGGTACCAAAAATGTTTCGACTGAACCTAACTTACCTATATAAATATGCACATAAAAAAGTTTCAGCCCTTTAAAGTCACAAAATAAAAATCGGTTTTTTCCAATGTATATCGAAAACTATTAGTGATTTTTTATTGAAAATGGACATGTGGCTTTCTTATGACAGGAACATTTAAAAAAATAACAGTGAAATTTGTGCACGTGTACGTTCCAATTATATTATTATTGTAGTAACCATTAGTTAAACACGATGCTTTTAAAACTTTTTTTACCTTTTAGTACTTTTTCGATAAACCAGTTTTTATTGAGATATTTTGAACATTGTTAAAATCAATCACATATTTTTGTAAATGGTTAATAATTAAGATTTTACAGGGTGCTTCATTAATAATCAAGAATATTTTAACTCTTGATTCCTGGGGTCAAAATATTGAGGTTTAACCCAAATCACCGCAGTTCGAAAATGCTGCCTAAGGGTGCTAGTGCTCTTTAAAAATAGCGTCCTTTCATTGGTTTTTTTTATTATCTCTAGAACTGCCAGAAACTGGTACGTTTATTTGTCTGCCAGAGATGAATTGATTTCATCAATTGCGAATTTCTAGTACCGGTCATAGGCGTCCCTTTTGGGTAGGGCAACGGTTATTTTATCTCATAACATTTTTGTCTTTAACTTTTAAGCCTTTTAGACACTAGATTATTAAATTGTGAGGTATTCTAGTACAAAAAGCTACTCTTTCTTAAAGTCGGTTAGGCACACCGTTTTCTAGAAAAATCGATTTGAAAATTTTTCGTTTTTTGATAAAAGCTGGCTTGTTCAAAAAATAATAAAAAGTAAAAAAGTTTCAAAACATTGTGTTAACTAATGGTCCCACAATAAAAAACTAATTGGAACATACACAAAATGATTGTAATAAAGACAATGACAGTAATAAAGTGCAATGATGACAGTAATATGACAGAAATGATGACAGTAATGATGACAGCAATGATGACAGTAATAAAGAAATATTGTTCTCCCTTTAAAATAGTTCTTTTGGTATGACGAAATTCAGATCCATTCAAGTTTCTTAGTAAAATAATAATTTTACGTTTTATCAGATAGTTTTGTCAGGGCGTGTGTAGACGGTTTAAAATGTAAAGAACACATCAAAAAGAAGCTCATATTCTATACGTATACGTATCCCTCATACTCACATCATAATGACCTCATTAAATGCTCGTTGCATAATATACTATTGTTTGTTTATGTAAATCCTTAAACTTAGTTGTACAGGGTGTAACAAAAAGTCAGGTCCTAAATTAAATCACATATTGTGGGACCAAAAATAGTTCGATTAAACCTAACTTACCTTAGTAAAAACGTGCACATAAAAAAAGTTACAGCCTTTTGAAGTTACAAAATGAAAATCGATTTTTCCCAATATATCGAAACCTATGGCTATGTAGCCAGAATGAAGGACGGGAGGTGGACCCAAAAAATTACAGTGTAGAGACCAAGAGAAGACCGAAGAAGTAGAGGTAGACCACCTACACGATGGACAGATGACGTCAAAAGGATTGCTGGGAATTGGTTGCAGAAAACCCAAGATCGACAAAACTGGAAGAAAGTAGGGGAGGCCTATGTTCAACTTTGGATGCAGAAGGCTGGATGATGATGATGATGATGGTCGAAACCTATTTGAGATTTTTTGTTGAAAATTGACATATGGCATTCTTATGGCAAGAAAATCTTCAAAAAATAACATTGAAATTTGTACACCCCAAAGAAATTGGGGGGTTTATTTATGGGGGTTTTGTTCCATTTGCCAAACTTTTGTGTACGTTCCAATTAAATTATTATTGTGGTACCATTACTTAAATACAATGTTTTTAAAACTTTTTTGCCTCTTAGTATTTTTTCGATAAGCCATTATCGAAATGCGGCTTCTTTTTTAAAATGTTTAGATATAAATTTTATGGGCGTTTCGTTCCCTTAAACCCCTGAAAGGTTTTTGTATGTTTCAATTAGATTTTTATTATGGTACCATTAATTAACACAATGTTTTGAAACTTTTTTACTTCTTAGTATTTTTTGAACAAGCCATTTTTTATCAAAAAACGAAAAATTTTCCAATCGATTTTTCTAGAAAACAGTGTACCCAACCGACTTTAAAAAAGAGTAGCTTTTTGTACTAGAATACCTCTTCTTCTTCTTTTGGCATCATAAACTTGGATCAGTCTTTGCCTGTCTGGCTATGTTCTTCCATTCAGATCTCTCTTAAGCCCTTCTCCTCCATTGTCTTATATTCATGGTTTTCAGGTCGTCTTCCACGTCATCCAACCATCTCGTCCTGGGCCTTCCTTTTTTTCGCCTTCCTACCAGTGGCGGATCCAGCAGTGGTAAGAGGAAGGCCGATAGGCTAAATCTTTAGATAATTTTCTACTATGCCGACCTGTTTTAGCCTACCGGCCCACCGGAAAAGTCCCGTACTATCTCTGTATCTTTAGAGTACGAAGGGCGAGTCAATTCCCACAGCACTTAGGCCACAATTGACCCATTGTACATCCTCCCAGGGTGTTGTCGTCCTTAGCTCATTGTCCATCTACCATTTCCAGGAAGGTGGACAAATAACCAGGGCACATCTCCCCTATGTCGGCACGTGTAGGTCAAGACTCGCCGAACGCATACTCTCGTATTGACGAAAACTCCAGCCATTTATATAGAACATGCTCGACAGTTTTGTCATCTCGTTCACACTTCCTGCACAGAGGTGTGTCTACTAGCCCCAGTGTCTGGAGGTGTTTGCTTAGTTACAATGGCCAGTAAAAAACCAACTGTCCAGCATACGTTTTTCCTGGTCATAAGCTCTACCTTCTGGCTGAGACAATGGTCTACCAGATCTCCTATCTCCTTTGTTGGTGGTACGGTGGCTGCATTTGAGGGTGGGTAGACCGATGCTGGTATTAACTCTCTATTTTTGCCTTTTGCCCATGAGAATTTTACTTTAACCGCAGTTATGTCTGAGGTGCAAAACTTTACCAGGGGAGGCTTTGATTTTTCTGGGAACATATATTGCTGTTCTTTGTTGTTGGTTGTTTTGTAAGATGAATTTTTAACCACTAAAATTGCTAAAGCCAGTTATTTTGGTCTTAGTTATGCAAGGTTCTCGGATTAATGCTATTGCATTCTCCGTTACATCCAGGAGACGGCAGATTGTCGCCGTTGTCACCTTTTTGTGTTGGAGATTGCATTGAATAATAACTACCTTTTTTCCGATGTCCTTGGCCATGGCGAAGGTATCGTACTAATTCGTTTCGGCGTTCATTTCCTCCTCGATTGAGGAGGCGGCTTCCTCTGCAGGGTTCGTCGACCACCATCTGATGGTTGTCGTCCTGCTGTGGACCATGGATGTCTCAGTTTCAGTGACCGTCTCCGGCTGCCGAGTAGCTGAGCTCCCTGGTTCCAAGGAGGTGACCTTCATTTTTTGGTGCTTGCTTTTAGAGTCAATGAGGTGGACGCTCAGCTCAGCCTCATTGGTGTTTTCTTAACGACAGCCATGTCCTCGTCTCCGATTCCAAAGACGAACAGGTGTCCGTTTAGATCAGTCTTTACCTCGTGGTGAAAGGTGTACTATCTTGTAACTGACATGTCTGGAATTTACGCCGTTAGCCTCCGCAGCACTCTTTCTGGGACATCGGAGGTGGTAGTAACATCCCCCGGGATCCATAGAGAGGCTTTGGTAAGCTTCGGAAGCTTATCCTGACTTACAACAGCTAGTGATGCTTCCTTCCACTGTTTGAAGTCATCTATAACGTCTGTTTGAAGTTATTGAATATACCTTTTATACAGGATTTTACTGTTTTTTTTTCATCTATAACCTTTTCCAGCCACTCAGTCGTCACCACATCCACTACTCTGATGATCTCACCAGAATAGGTCCACGATTTAAACGTGGGTGCTTTTACTTGACTGTTGGAATTGGATTTCCTGTAAACTCAGCCTCAGCAAGATATTTGCGAGCCATATCTTATATGTACACAAAATACTAAGAAACTATAATAATATACGCCAGGAAATAATAATAATTATTAACTGTAGCAGACAGGAATGTCAGGATTCGTACATAACAGGCACCACAGTCTAAAAATAGATTTTGATAACGCGCAGTGTAAAACTGCTTAGAATTCGACATAATACGCGCTATTTTACTAAACATTAACTTCAGAATATATTTTTTATTCGTAAAATATAGGGAATTTTTTTTGTTTCAAAATATGAGGATATCTAGAATGATATTAAAGTCAAATAAAAAAATAATGAGTTAAAAATTGAAAATACTTTTGAATTTATTAAAGAAAAACATACGCTGGGGTCCAAATTTACCCCCCTTGGTCATCCGAAGGTTAAACTGTCGACACGCACTGCATTATGCTGCCCGTGTATGGAGGCTCTAACAGGTAGACCACGAGAAAGACCCAAGACGAGATGGAAGACCCAGGTAATTGCGGGATTATGGGAGTTAGAGAATGGATAACCCTAAGCAAAAATAGGAACGAATGGAGGAATATTGTAGAAGACACCAACTCACAGAACGAATTGTAAAACCAAAATGTTAATGCGGACTGATTCTCCACGGCAAATAAATCGGAAGAGCCCAAAGATGGCGCACACTCCGCTGGGAACGTAGATTCCATGGTATTGATGATTTTATACACGCAAATTGTTTCTGTTACCGTTTCTGTTTACTTTTATGGTTTTATTTCTTTTATTAATTGGATTTTCTGTTATTGTTTAACTTTTTTCCTTAAGAGTTCTGGTTAGCTCCTCTCTTCCATCATACAATTACTACTGGAAATATTTTTAATTAGCGAGAATGCTAACAGCGAAATTTAGTTTTTATCGTACGCATGTGAATTAGGATCATTGTGAAGATATTCCTGAAACACGCTTATTAATTTATCAGGTTCACAAAAAGAAATAAATTCAATTTGTCGGCGGTGGCGGATTTTACCGAAAAATACGAAATACGAAAACAAATTCATTTTGTTTTGTGCCTCCCGATATCCCAGTTCTTTTTACGCCCCATTATGTGATGTGATGAGCATTTTTGCGGATTCTTTTTGTCGAGAGACGCTCGTTATAACGGCGTTAAGAGAATTATTTTTGTGATAAATCGTTTTCTTCGCGCCAAGCTGACTGACCACTGGTGGCGAAACTGGGGCCACAGATGTATCGTAAGGTGTGTTTACTCAATCCAGGGAAACAAAGGATCTTTCTAATTATAGCGTATCCCAAAATGGTGTGTAAAAGTAAGCAGAATAAAGCGTGGCTTAGGCTTACGTAGGTGGGTAGCTATTAAGTAGATAACTACTCGTATAAGATGATTTACATCCTATTAGAAAAATTATTTAATTCTACTTGTTCAATAATATGACAATTATTTAAACTGTTTTATTTATTAATATTTTATTTATTTATCGTACGGCACTTGACACATTTACATATATTTTGTATAAAACATAATAGGTACATAGGTTTACAAACGCACTTCTAACTTATTTATATAGTCTATCGACTCTGGAGTCGCCATTAGGAAACTCTGACCTGCTATGATATGATCTTGTGATGATCTTGTTAGACACTGTTCTGTGATGTGACAAATGGTTTGTGGTTGTCCTCAGTCACAGAGTGGGGATGGTCGTTTACCCCATTTGTTAGTGATGTTGATTATAGTTACTTTCGAGTATTCGTTACAAATCGTTACTTTTGTAAAAGGTAATCATTTACAGTATTCGTTACTTTGATTACTATGATTACTTTTGTTACTTTTGTATTTGAGTACCAGTAATCATATCTAGAATCGTATTTCTCAGTAGGTAGCTATTTTGTATAGGTAGGTATTCCGATATAACAACGACCTTCACCGATCAGTTTAAGGGATAAAAATGATTTGATTACTATGATTACTTTGGTTACTTTTGCATTTGAGTACCGGTGATCATACTCGTATCTTTCTTTCTTTCTTTCTTTCTTTCTTTCTTTCTCCCCTTCCTTGTACCCTATCAGGGTGTCGGATTTGGGATCGCTATTTTAATTTACATTTACCCATCTCTTCCATTCTTTTCTGTTTTCCGCCATTATTTTAAATTCTTCGAGTGATTTTCCTTTAACTTTTCCCGCCTATACTATTTGCTGTAACCATTTTTTTATTGGTCTGCCTCTTTTTCTTTTTGCAATGTTCCTTGCTTCGTGGACTCTTCTCGTAATTCTGTGGGGTTGCATCCTCATCAAATGCCCATACCAATTCATTTGTGTCTTTTTTAGTTTATTCATTATTGGTTCTTGGTTGGTCATTCTCCTAATAGTCTAATTGCTTAATCTATCCCATTTTGTCTTTCCAACTATCCTTCCAACTCTATGTTGTTCCAGAATTGTCCAGTTTTCACTTGCGTAGAGCACAGTCGGTATCACTATTGTGTTATATATGTTTATTTTTGTCTCTCTTGCAAGTTCTCTGTTCCCTGGTATTGGGGCTAAGGTATAGTATAACTTGTTTGATTTCTTTGCTCTATTTGTTATTTCATAGTCTATTTTTCCGTCGTTAGTAATGATACTTCCCAGGTATTCGTAAGTTGTAACTATTTTCAGTTCTGAGTTTTTGCATTTTATCTTTATTAAATTATCTTTTTTGCCGTTGATTATCATTATCTTACTTTTTCCTCGTTTATTTCCATTTTTAGCTCTTCTATTTCCTCTACCCATATATCCATTAGTTTCTGCATTTTGTTCTCGGAATCTGCTAAGTACTACGTCGTCCGCATACATTAAGGACTCTATTATTACCAGTTGTAATCTATGGTATCCTATTATTGTCTGTAGTTGGCTGGTTCTTGCTCTAGTTTTTCTTATTAATTCATTAATTACGATTATGAATAGCAAAGGGTTGAGACTATCTTTTATTGGTTTCCTTCTTGTAAAGTTTTTGCACACGTTCTATCTTTAGTTTGTTTACTTTTACTTTCTTGTACTCTTTTCTTTCCACCTCCTCTATTTTTTCATCCTTCAGTTTTACAGTGATAATCCTGTGTTTTGTGGACAGCTCCGGCTCTTTTTCCGTTAAGATATTTTGTAATTTTTGTTCCAAATTTCTCGTATATACTATATAGTCGATTAAGCTCTTTGCATTTCTCTCTTCGGCCACAAATGTATTTGTCTTCAATGGTTTGTTCACTGAATGTATTTCCTATTATCAGGTCATTCGTTTGGCAGAATCCTGGCATTTTAATTCCATTTCTATTTAATGTTTCTTTCCCATATTGTCCAATACATCCTAATCCCCTATAAACATCCTTACCTACTCTAGAATTCCAATCTCCTAAAATTATTATTTTTTTCTCCTGCCTCTCTTAACTTATCTAATGTATATTGGAGTTCGTTGTAGAATTCTATCATAGCCTCTTCTTCACTACCTTCTGTTGGTCCGTATATTTGTATTATTCCTATCTTATCTTTTAGTTCTATTTGGGCTGTAGTTATTCTAGATGATACTGCTTCGTAATTTGTTATCCTTGATTCTATATTCTTTTATTCACTATTATACCAACTCCTTCCTTTGCTCTTTGTCCCTGCAGTACTCCGGAATAGTATAGACTATATTTCTCGTTGATATTTATATGTCCTCTGCCTATCTTTTTTGTTTCGCTTATTCCCAATATTTGCACATCCATTTTTCCCATTTTCTCTGTAGCTTCTATTTCCTTGCCTGTCAGAGATGTGACATTTCATGTCGCTATTCCTATATGATTTGTCTCGTTATGATGTATTTCCTTATTACCGTTTTCTTCTTCATTATTACTAGTATTATCGTTGATTTCATGTTCCCTGGTTTTTGTATTATCATTATATCTGCTATTTGTTTCGTTACTGTGTTTATTTTGTAATACTTATATTTAATTTTTCCCTACCTTCAGTACTATTTATATAGGTTTGAATAGGCTTTCCGATATAACAACGACCTTCACCAATCTGGTTAAGGGATAAAAATGATTTGATTACTATGATTACATTGTTACTTTTGCATTTGAGTACCGGTAATTATATCAAGAATCGTATTTCTCAGTAGGTAGGTATTTTGTATAGGTACAGTGGAACCCCGTTAACTCGGATTAATCGGGACCGCGGCCGATCCGGGTTATCGAAAATCCGGGTTAGCCAGAGAAAATGGTAAAAATTAATAATATATGGTGTGCTTACAGATAAACTCCGTTATAATTGTCACACAGACACTGGTAAACCAAGTTCGCATTCCACACAAAACCACACATACAAAGCGTCGTCAAGAGTCTCATTCTTAGCTTTATTAGCTTTGCACCGATTGTCCAAACTGTCTTTTGTTATCATTTTGAAAAAAAATTCTTCGATTTTAGTTCTATTTTTCTTCCAATCCGATACTGTAGATGTACCGACACCATATAATGCTGCAAGATTCACCTTTATCAATTCTACTTAATGCTTCTAGTTTCTTTTCCATTGTCACTACAACATTTTTACGTTTTGTTGCCCTTATAGACAAAAAACACGCACACAAAATCTGAATAGATTTACGAACGATTACAGAACGGAAGCGAACAATACGACTTAACTACACACAATACCGTCTCTGATGTTATGTTATTTAATAACAGTGATGACTAAGCCCATTGTTAAAAAAATAATTTTAATAGTCTTTTCTAAACAATGCTAAAACAGTTTCAAATAAATAAAGGATAATACAGGTGCCTGTTGTTTTCGATAACACGACAATGAATGTGGTGTGCCATGAGTCATTTTTACTATGGTATAAGTTCAAATTACACAAATACCCATTATCTCTCAAATATTATACTACATAGAGTTGGTACAAAACCTCGTGAACCTTGAAAATGCGTATGTATAACCGAAATAAAATGAAGCCAAAAACATACGACTATTTTATTTGCTGCGAATTGCGCGACAGGGTCCCATCTGCACCCTGATATTTTCAGTAATGTCGGATTCAATCGTTTCGTTCTTATATTGACGTCACCAAATGAATGAATTAGGTTCACGAGATTTTGTAACAGCAATACATTTTTATTGTTGAAATGTTTGTTTGATAAAAATCGGTCCGGGTTAGCCGGAGTTCCGGGTTATCGGGGGCCGACTTATCGGGGTTCCACTGTATTCCATTATAATAACGACCTTCACGAAGTACGAAGTAATCAGAATAATCAAAGTAATCAAAGTAGATACAATAGTCGTTATTCGCTCTGTTACGATTAGTACAAAGTAATCAGAGTAATCAAAGTAATATCGAAGTAGGTATATTAGTCGTTACTCCGTTACTCGCTCTGATACGATTGGTACGAAGTAACGAAGTAATCAGAGTAATCAAAGTAATCAAAGTAGATACAATAGTCGTTAATCGCTCTAATACGATTGGTATGAAGTAACGAAGTAATCAGAGTAATCAAAGTAACGATTTGCCTCTCTGTATAGTAATCGTTACTTTCGGTATTCGTAAGTAACGAGGACTTTGTAACGAATAGTTATTTTTTCAACATCACTACAATTTGTGCATCATGTAACCATATATGCCGTGTTGGATTCTGATTCGGTTCAGCATAGTCCATGTGTTGCGTGGTAAATCAAAACCTCTTGGTGTTTGTTTGATGCAGTGATCATTTTCCACAGCAATCTTTGCAGTTTTTATTGGTGGTCGTCTGGAGCGTAGACGGTTACGGTTGACAGCATCTATATCTATATCTTGATGGATTTGCAAGCTCTCGTTATCAATTATCTTTCTGTACTCACTAGTGAGGCAGTGTATGTGCCGTAGTTTGGGTGGTGGAATGTTGTTCAATACTGGGAGCCATAATAGCGTAGGGGTGGATTTGATATCGCCAGCAATCATTCTCACTGTATTATTCAAGTGAACATTTACTTTCTGTGTATGTATGTGGGCTGTTAATCGAGACAGGAGAGCAGTAGTCTACGGTTGAGAAGAAAAGGCCCAGGCCCAGGGCAGATTATCGCATGGTGGAAGCGATGGATCCCATGTTGTTATTTACATATTACATATTAATAATTTTATAATACTATTACATATTAAAAAATTGAATAGTCATGACGTTAGGAATAGTCCTGAAACATTTGCAAAAAAAACCTGCACCTGCCTTTCTATTTGTCTTCTTTTTTGTGGATATAGCCTATACACGCCAAGCTCCAATCTTCCAGAATATTTTATTATTGGATTAAACATTTATTAAACAAACAAAGTACTCAAATCAAAGAAGAACAATGGATACTTCTTTTCATTTATTAAAGATCTCCGCCAACAATGCTATTAGTATAGGCGGTTCGAGATTTATTAACGCAATCGCTTTATTTCCAGATCCTGTCGTTTCCCAAAGTTAAAGAAGTAGCTGGTCTAAATAGACGAATACGAAATTCGAACAACCTGGTATAATTATATAAATGAACTGTATCATGATGATAGACCCGAAGAACTGGAGACTTTAGACGAAGATGAAGGACCAGAAATACTAAAATCGGAAATACTACATACATGCTATAAAATTGGCAAAAAACGAGAAAGCCGTTAGTCCTGATCACATACCGACAGAGATGTTAAAGCTCACAAATGAGGAAAACGTTGGAATACTGGTTAAACTTTTCCATAATGTTTATTCGACCGGTGACATTCCTGAAGATTGGTTAAAGTCCGAATTCATAACACTACCATAAAAACAACGTCCGAAAAACTGTATCGATTATAAAATGATCAGCCTTATGAGCCACACTTTGAAAATATTTCTACGTATCATCCATAGTAGAATCAGAGATAAATTTGAAGAAGACCAGGATGGAACACAATTTGGCTTCAGAAATGGACTGGGCACCCGCCACGCAGTCTTTGCACTAAATGTATTATTGCAGAAATGCCGAGATCAAAGGAAAGACGTCTTTGCTGTATTTATTGACTATGAAAAGGCCTTTGGTCGTCTGCAGCATCACAAATTAATTAAAATATTAAAGGATAAATGAGTTGATGATCAAAACGTACGAATCATAGAAAAATTATACTGGCGTCAAACGGCGACAGCTTGCATAAATGGAAAATCAACAGAAACATGTAAAATTCAAAGAGGTATGAGACAGGGTTGTATACTGTCTCCACTGTTATTCAACTTATATTCAGATGCAGTTAAAAAGTGCTTTTGACAGGGTCAGGCGAAATATATTATATTATATTAAATATATTAAATAAATATATATTATATATAAATATATAAATTATATATATAAATTATATATATATCAAATAAATAATATATTAAATAAATTTAATATATTAAATATATTATATTTAATTTATTACAAGCTGAACAAATAGACCATCAGATAATAAGGCTAATTAATGAAATTAACAAGAACAACAAGACCAGAGTTGTAATGTCAACAGGAGAAACATAATGCATAGAACTAAAAGGAGGAATCCGCCAAGGAGACTCGTTCAGCCAGTTGTTATTCAATATGGTGATGAATCAAATAATTTACGAAGTAAGAAAACGACATGGATTCCACATGGGAGTGCATAAAATCACGATAATATGCTATGCTGATGATGCAGTACTAATTGCTGATAACGAGGATAACATACAAAGGCAACTGCACACTTTCAATATCACAGCAAATAAACTTAATATGAGAATATCAGTAGAAAAACTAAATGTATAGTGATAAGTAAAGAGCCGCGTAGATGCAAGTTAGAAATAGACGGCAAAATTGTAGAACAAGTAATGAAATTCAATTACCTAGGAGTAGAGATCACTAGTAACAGGAATTTAAGAACAGAGACCACAACACAAGCAACAAAAGCGGCAAGAGTAAGTGGTTGCCTCCGAGAAACCATATGGAGAAACAAATATCTGACCACGGAAAGCAAAATAAAAGTATACAAGACAACACTAAGACCTATCCTAACATATGCAGTGGAGACAAACCGATACAAGAAAAACGAAACAACAAATCAACAATATCGAAATGAAAGTATTAAGATCAATAGCGGGCATATAATTACGAGACAGACAAAGCAACAGAAGTATACGAGAACGATGTAAAATTCAAAATATTAACAGGTGGATAAAAACAAGAAAGAAGACCTGGAACGAACATGTAAACCGGATGGAACCAGATAGACTAGCGAACATCTGTAAAAACAACAAGCCGTCTAGCAGAAGACCCGTTGGAAGGCAGCCGAAAAGGTGGAAAGATAATGTACAGTCAACAACAACTGAAACAGAATAAGAGGCAGACAAAGAGGAGTAATCCTAGTCGGGCGAAGAAGAAGAAGAAGAAGAAGAAGAAGAAGAAAAAGATATTCAGATAGAATATTTAACGAAGCGCTGCGTAATTTGGAATGGGGCGTGAAAGTTAATGGAATCCTGATAAATACAATCAGATATGCAGATGATGCAGTTATTTTAAGTGATGACATCAATGGATAGCAATGTCTGTTAAATGCCATTGACACAGTGAGAAGAGAGTTTTGCCTAAACATAAACTGTTCGAAAACAAAATGCATGATGTTTAGCCGTTTAGCACATCAAGATTCACGGTTATATGTTGATGGTCATATAATTCAAAGAGTACTCAGTTTTAAATATCTTGGTTGCCATATTACTGATCAACTAGATCCAGATAAAGAGATAAAATGTAGAATTGAGATAGCCTGCACAACATTTTTAAAAATGAGGTCATTCTTCTGTAATGATAACTTGCACTTGAACTTCGAAAGAAAGCGTATGATTAAATATTACGTTTGGTCAGTCCTCTTATATGGTGTCGAAGCATGAACATTAAAAAATCCGCCATTTATCGTTTGGGGGCCTTTGAAATGTAGCTGCACAGACGGACATTAAAAATAACATGGACAGCTATGCTGACAAATGTGGCAGTCCTTAAGAGAGCAAATGCTACTAGAGAGCTGCTTGACAATATCAAATGTAGAAAGATGGCCTATTTTGGACACGTCGTAAGGGGATACCGATATAATATTCTTGATGCACGTGAAGCCGTAGCCTTAGAGTTTTATTGTAGTGTCATCATCAATGGCGTTACAACTTGCGTGAGTCTTTGCGGCGTATACTATTGCCTTCCATTGCATTCCTTATTATAGTGTGAGGTTTTGTTATAGTGTGACGAAGGTAATCACCACTACGCTGTCTCTGAGGCCCAATACCAGCCCTCTACCATTAGATTAAGTATTGAGTCAGATTTTATTTGAAGTTTTCTTATTACCAGAGAACGGCAGTTCTCGCCAGTGGCGCACAATACTCCTACATGCGACACTATATATAGGTACACGAAATTTTGGATTTTCTAAATCTGACTGAATTGAAAATTGGGCCAAATCCCATCTTAAAGTTTAGGAAAAGACTCGCTCATCCATATGTCAACTCTCCATTTTGATCCAAGGGTGTGGATTTTACGGCCCGTCCCATTTAGGATCTGTTTTTCGTTCTCGTCCCCAAAACTCCCAAAAATTTCAAAAATTTAAGTCTAAGCTTTGCGGCTTCTAACAGGACTGATAATTAACTTTTCAACTCATGTCTAATTTTGAAAATCGGTTATACTATTCAAAAGTTACCGAGCTCAGAAGTATGACTCAATTTTTATTTAAAAAGGAGAAAATGTTTGTGGATATGTATGTATGTATGTGTGTGGAAATTTGCACCGATCTGAATTTTTTTCTGTGTTTTAAGAGGAGGTTAGGGCCGATTCAGAACCGGTGTAGTTTGTGACTTTTGACAACCCATAAGCCAGCTGTAGGGCTAGGTAGACACAAAATGGCACATTTTTTGGGCGTATATATCTTAGGTTCAAGGAGAGTCAGGAAAACCGAGAATACACCAAATCAATAGCGTTGATTTAAGCTTTCAAATGAAGCCTAAGCGGTCAAGATCATACTCACACGCGGCTCAGTATAGCTGAAAAACTGAAAAATTAAACTTTGAAAATTTTGGTTTTCCGACAATTACTCAAAGTTTCAACCTACGAATGGCGCCAATAACTGAGCGTTTGTAGGAGGACTCTAGACGCGTCTAATGTTGTATACCTCATATCTAAAAAATTCGAATTTTCAAGTTATAGGCTTCATAAGTATGATCAAATCTATTTCTTATGGGAAAAACGGATTTTCAAGCTCAAAAATTCCTGTAATACCTTCAGTTATTATACTTGGATGCATCAGATACTACTTGTCAATACGTTTCAAACTCATGTTTAATGATCAAAATCGAGTTCCAAACGTATAATCCAATTAACCATTATCGCCGGAATGGTTTATGTAGTTGTAGTGGTTACGATGCTAAGCTTGATTGGGCAATTCGTATTCATTTGCCGGCCATAATAATTATTAGGATGGCTGGGATATGAACTCGGATTGTCTTATCACAAGTCTGTTGCCGTAACTACTATATCATTTGGGAGAGAATGCGACAAAGGAGACCATTTATAACGCTTAACGTGTAATCGAGAAACATTACATTCAACTTCATACATTTAGTATACACATAACTTTGAAAAACTCCTGATACAAGAATAAAGAACCGCCCAACGCCGTAAAAATAAGTGGCTCATACAATTTTCCAGCTACAAAAGAGCCGATATGAATAATACGTGGCGCGGAAGAAATGTATTTTCATTTTGATGGAAAATAAAATTTTAGTTTTATTTTGAAGGATTTTTTCCATAATACTTGCTAAATTTGAAGTAAAACGCGCCACAAAAGAGCCTCACAATGCAAACTATGTCAAAGTTACTCTTTTGTGGCACGTTTTACTTCAAATTTAGCAAATATTATGGAAAAACTTTTTCAAAATAAAACTAGAATTTTATTTTCCATCAAAATGAAAATACATTTTCGCGTCACATAATATTCTTATCAGCTCTTTTGTAGCTGGAATATGGAATGCGCCACCCATTTTTACGGCGTTTAGCGGTTTTTTATTCTTGTTTTATTAAACTCCAATAACTGTTGTCCATTCTCGAATATTATTACTCCAATAGCATTGGCTTTTGCATATAATATATTGACTAAAATCAAACATTTGCAGATAAGTTGTATCATTTTAGAAGGTGTGATTAAATGTAGGTACGCCAATGCTATCGACCAACACTTTTTATTATTAAATCTCGCGTATTGTATTTCTATTTACAATTGTGTGTACTCTCGACTAGAAAATTACGTGGCGTCAGCTGCGGCAATTTTCTAATTCAGTAATTTGCAGGATTACAGGAAAATATACCCAAGCTCAAGCACGGCTCCGTCCTGATGCCTCCAACGCCTTAACGAAGTTAGGATCTCGACATGAAAATATAAATGGTTTTTCTAGAGCAAAACAGGATTTCTTGTTTCGTCTGTTTCCACAACACTTTGTGTCGAAATCAAATTAGAGTGTGTGGTATTTTCATTAAATCAAGTAACTGTACAAAATTTTTGTTTCCTTATTTTTATTAAATTACATGTTTCGACAAAAGTAGCTTTTTCTAGACTGTACCAATTAGGGCATTGTATTTTTAGATTATTATATACATACATATTTGGGACCATTCCCTAGGAATCAAATGTAGGATAGAGAAAGCAAAATATGCATTTCAAAAAATGGTCAAGCTATTCAAATGTCATGATTTATCAATACCCATAAAAACCAGGTTACTACAATGATAATATACAGGGTGTCCCAGACTAATTTAGCCACGCTATATCTCTTAAATGAATAGAGATTTTCGAATGGGACAAAAAGTGATCTATTCTACTTGTAATACACTTTAATATGGCGTAGAAAAAAATAATCCCCTAAATATTTATCCCTTAGTTACAACCCCTATCTTTATTTTTTTAATAGCAACCTGTATATTTTTTTATAGTTTTGGATGTGGTCTTCTATCGTCTATTCAACATATTTATTAAAAATATAATCGGTTCGTAAATAATAATCAAGAAACCAATTATTTTTATATTTTTGTTAATTAAGTGTCCCAGACTAATTTATCCAATTTCTTAACAAAATATAGATTTTTTAAAGGGACAAAAACTGATCTATTCCATTTTAATATTCTATTTTAACTTAAATATGGCGAAGAAAAAATATCCCCTAAACATTCATCCCTTAGTTACTTAAATCTTAAACGAATAGAGATTTTCGAATGAGGCAAAAACTGATCTATTCCATTTTTTGTAATACACATTAATATGGCGCAGAAAAAAATAATACCCTAAATATTCATCCCTTAGTTGTAACGAAAAAGCGATGGACTACCCCAGCTAATTGAAATAATATTCGAAAATATTACCTCAACTAACCAAGATAGCCATCGTTACACCCTTAGCTTAGCTCAGTCACTCAGGTGTGTGTTCGTCTTGTCCTAACCTCAGATATGAACTATGAAAATTGGAATGGAAGCAAACAAAACATAGTTTTTAACTAATCATGTTTATTGTTCATAAAGATGTAATAAATAAAATGACTTAGTAAATTTCATTAACAAATGTATTTAAATTCTTGCCAAAAACTAACAATTCTGGATTATACTTATGGCTTTTGGTAGCTGATGGTATCTTCTTGATGTCGTATGGTACTGCTGCTGGTTCTGCAACGGGCTCTGGGGTTGTAGGTGTTGTATTCCACCAGGCCTATGGATGTTGGTCGTTGCAGTCTTGGTTATGTGGTTGCAGCCCTGATGACATGGTCCTCGTTGTTGTATCGCCGGCGATTTGAGGGTTGTTGAAACTCCCGGAGGGAGAAAAGTGGTTTCTTTCCAAAAAACTATAAAATAGAGACACATATCAATCATCAAGAAGAAAAACCAACGTGTGCCATCTGCCGTTCTAATCGTCAGAAAGAGTAGCAGATGACAAGAATAAATCAAATGAAATTTAGATGAGAATAGTTAAAATTCTGATTACTAAACGTGCATATTAATAGATGAAAAGAAATATAGAAATCAAACACATGGTTGAACATTTGAAGGTTAGATAAAAAAAAAACATTAGAAAAACTGTTAGACGGAGAAATATAATCACAATATATTATTCTTACCCCAAGAGGAAGATGATTTGTTGAAATAGAAATGATTTATTTTTCGAATTACATGCCTTTTTAAGGATTAATTTTTCCCTTCCAGTGTATGTCAGGGAGTAGGGGGTCAAGTCAATGAAGTGACACTGTCATTGAAAACAACATTTAAAATGACAACCAAGTACTATGAAGTAGCAGCATGTTCCGTATTGAGACAGATACTTACGGAGTAAGAATGTATACGAGGTACGTTCAGTATGTTCAGATGATGATTTAAATAAAAAGAGATATAGTAAATAGAAGATAATAAAAGAGGGTAATAAAAGAGAGCGCCAACCGATTTTTAAAGGGGAAAATGGGTAAACCAATTAGAAGAAGATAATTATTAATGAAATATTAAAGAAAATAAGGTAAAATAATTATTTAAAAACAAAATATCAAAGATGTGACGTTTGTAACGTTACATAGTTACAACCTTAGTTACAACCTGAAAATTCTGCTGAAAATTATCCACGCCAGAATACACTCTAAACTGGAGCTGGATATTAGTGACACTCAATATGGGTTCCGCAATGGAATGGGTACCAGAGAGGCATTATTCTCCTTCAACGTGCTGACACAGAGATGTTTGGATGTTAACCGTTCTCTTTACGTCTGTTTTAGAGACAACGTTTACAATAAAGCGTTTGATAAAGTAAAACATGACCGACTCATGGAAATTCTAAAAACTAAAAACCTAGATGAAAGAGATTTAAGACTAATAACACATCTTTATTACAATCAGCGAGCAATAGTAAGAATTGAAACGGAAACATCTGAAGAAATGAAAATAAAGAGAGGAGTCCGGCAAGGCTGCATACTATCACCTCTATTATTTAACGCTTATTCTGAAGAGGTAATGCGAGAAACTCTGGAAGATGAAACAGTCGGCATAAGAGTAAATGGAGTCTTAGTTAACAACATCAGATATGCAGATGATACAGTAATAATAGCCGATAATTTACAAGACCTGCAAATACTCATGAGTAAAATAGTAAGGAGTACGGACTCTCTCTCAATATCAAAAAGACAAAGTTTATGAAAATTAGTAAAAACAACCATAATATTAACGAAATCTTGATAGTAGAGGGCCAGCAGATCGAAAGAGTAAAAAAGTACACTTACCTAGGGACACTTATAACCGAAAATAATGACTACACTGCAGAAATCAAAGTCAGAATCGAGAAAGCACGTTCTAATTTTATGAAAATGAAAAAGGTCCTATGTAGCAAAGATTTAACATTAGCTCTTAAAGTACGCCTAACAAAATGTTACGTATATAGTGTACTATACTATGGACTGGAATCATGGACGTTAAATGTAGAGACAATGAGACGACTTAACGCCTTTGAAATGTGGACGTATAGAAGAATTATGAGGGTTTCCTGGGTAGATAGAGTAACGAACAATGAAGTACTGAGAAGAATAGGTAAAGAGAGGGAAGTTGAACTTACAATTAAAGAAAGAAAACTGCAGTACCTCGGACATGTGATGCGGGGCGAGAAGTATGGCATCCTGCGACTCATAATGCAGGGAAAGATAGATGGCAGAAGAAGCATCGGCGGAAGACGAATTTCATGGCTGAAGAACCTGAGAGAATGGTTTGGATGCAGCTCAAAACAACTATTTAGAGCTACTGCCTCAAAAATTAAAATAGCTATGATGATTGCCAACTTCCGTAGCGGAGATGGCACCTGAAGAAGAAGAAGTTACAACCTCTGACTTTAATTTATTTAATAGCACCCCGTTCATTTTTTTGTAGTTTTGGATGTGGTCTTCGATCGTCTATTCAACAGATTGTTTAAAAATAAAATGGGTTTGTAAGGTAGCAAGAAAATATCAGATTATTTTTTATTTTTGTTAAATTAATAAAGATAGCCTTAAAAAATAGAATAGAAAAGAAATATGCTTTATTGTCACTGAAATTAGATAATTCGTCAATATTACAAAATAAAAGAATGAAAGTAAAACAAAAACAATTTATTGCAAACTTTAAATAAATTGCAAATTGAACATACTACTCGTACAAATAAAATACAACCTTAGAAACAATACAACTTAAAGGAACAATAAAAATAAATGCAATAAAAATTACATGACAAAAATAAATCAAAACACCAACTAACTAACCAATATTATTTACATTACGGGTCGGTTGTTCGAACGCTAATCAAAAATGATCATGATCAAATATTTAATTACTGTCACAACTGTCAATGTCAACTTTGTTTGGGTTGCTGAAAACATAATTATGGATTACAATTATGAAATTAGTTAATCAATTATGTTAATAATTGTTATATTAATTGATTAACTAATCTCATAATTATAATCAATTATGTTTTCAGAAACCCAATCAAAGTTGACATTGACAGTTGGTGACAGTAATTAATTTCATTTAAAATAGTGCATAGAAGGAAAGACGAAGAGACTCCCATATTTGTCGGCTTATGTAAAAATCACGAGTGTCACTTTAATAACAAATCAGAAAATTATAAAAACAGGATATTGAGAAGGCAATAAAGACCCCTTTTATCAGGATTCAATATTGCGAAACTTTCGTAAAATGACATTAAATTAAAATTAAAAAGCATTCGACCAAGATATATATGGCAGATCTACTAACAACAATTTAATTGAATCATCCACATTGTTCAACCTTTAATGAAGAATAATCTGAAGCGAGTATAATATGTATGCTTTTCATTTTGGTTGAACAATGTCATTGAATCATCCACATTGGTCAACCGAATTAAATGGTGTATTTCCGCCTTTAGCAAGGTGAAGACAAATGTATAATTTTGGTTTTTATATTATTTCCAGTTAAAAAGTTCTAACCGGAAGTGCCTTAGTATAGTCGCAGAAATAGTACATGTGACATATCAATCGAAGCGTATTTAAAAGTCGAGCTTAAATCTTTAGTTCCGAAGTCGTTTCCGTTTCCACAATTCGAGGTTTTAGTATCAAACAACGTTAACTACAAAAACAAAAGTGGCAGAAAATGCGAAAAACTGTTTTGAAACGTAATATCGGCCAACAAATTTGTGATTACGGAGATAAAATACATTACAATAGAAATCTGTAAATTTATATAGAATTATTATGGTTTCTTTGACATATGGTAAAAATTATTACAGGTTATTGTTATTCTACAGAGAAAAAATAGAATTTTTTTCTAATAATGACCTGATAACGCTTTTTGATATTACCGATATATATTTTTTGTAACCGTTAACGTCGCACCTGATAATAATAGTTTTACTAGAGTGTTAGCACTGCTGGGTGAAAATTTAAAAATGTAATTTCCCTAAAATGTTGAGAAAATTTCACTGATATTTTCCATTTTTTCAGGATATCCTTTAACTTAAATTCGCTGATATTTTCAAAATTTTCAGCATATCCAATGCAGCACTAACCCTGTATTATAAAAAATGTTATAAGTGTATTTAAATAAAAAACTTTATTTTTCTAATAACATACAAATATTAAACTTATAAAATGTCTAAATACATATACGTACCATCTTTAAACGTCTTCATCTTCTGAAACATTTTTATTATGATCATCACCCCTTCCTTGAAGATTCTAGTAAAAGAAGTGATATTGGTCTTTAATTTTTGCTCACAGAGTTCTACTAAACCTTTTAACTTTTTATTATTAGTCGTTAACGGTTTGTCATATTTTCCTCTTGGCACAAGTTTGTTAATTGAAAATGTTAGAAGTTGCCTTCTCTGTAGTTTTAATTTCGTAAAGTTGTCTGATTTAAAATTATGTTTGAAATAACTGTGTGCAGTGTCTTCTTTTATAATATGTATATTGTAGCCAAATTATGTTCAACCAGTTGACAACATTTCCTTCAATGTCAGTTTTTTATTTTTAATAATTTGAATTTGGAGTTCTTTAAAATTCAAAATGTCTTCCTGATCTATTTCAACTACTTCGTATTTTGATTTCTTTAAAGCCATTTTAATCCCTGTACATATACCATCCCGATGGATCATAAATTTCCAAGCCTTTACTCGCGTTTTCGATGTGGGCACCATATCACGTTCCATTTGGGAATATCCGGGCTCAAAATGATCGATTTTTGAAATATTTAGTATTTCAACAGCAAACAGAAACATTTTGGCTCGAATAACTTTCAGATATAAAAACGAAGTCTTTCCCAGTAACTTCACTTTTCATTGTATTTGTAAGGCAAGAGACTACCTCAGAAGATCCACGACCCGCTAGTGCTTCGTGTCATACAAAGTTTTGTGCTACGACTGAACATTTTTCTGTTAAACACTGACAAAATCAAAATATTAAATAATTACGAGAAATATATACGTAACCGGCAATAAGAAAATAACATATGTTTTCTTTTAACTTCGGCAAAACTAAAAAATGTAATGAATGAGTAATCAGATGGTGGAATCGAACAATATCGAAAATAAACAAATGTATTTAGCTATCCAGTATCAAAATGACGTTTTTCATACAAATACGAATTATAATAATAACGCTGTCTACAATTACAGCTTAAAATATTAGTGTCAATAAACGTTAACAGTCGATAACTGTTTTTGATGTATCACGAAATTCACTGTGAAATAACGTTATCACCTCTTAGATGTTTTTGACATGAACAATTTTTTCACAATTGGTAGTTAACGTTTAATGTATTTTGTAAACTGCTGCAGATAGAGATACAGGTTTTTGTTACTAAATGAAGTCGAAAACGGTGAACTCGATTATAGATATATCTCAATTTCACAAAAAATGTAGATAACATTGTTTGACACTAAACCCTCGAATTATGACCGAAAGTTTAGTAAAAATGACTCAAAACTAGTGGAGTTGTATATTAATCGACGCAAAGTGTCACGAAGAGTTAATATATTGACTTACGGTTCTACTTTCGATCACAAAACCTAGCACTTACAAGTCCAATTACCTACTTGTTAATTTTACGAAAAAAATTTATTCTTTATTAAAAGTTCTGCATTGTCTAAAACCTAAGATTCGACCATCAATATTAAATTTTATCTATTTTATACGAGGTATGTCAAAAAATATGTATTTCCCTAAAGAATAAAGTACCTACCTTTATTTTTAACAATATGTATTGAAAATTGTTGTTATGAAAAGTTGTTTGCAATTAAAAACTATGTTCTAATAATATGCAATTACATTTATTATTAATTTTACGAAGAAAATTTATTCTTCATAAAAAGATCTGCATGCTCTAAAATCTAAGGTATATCAAATTTTAGCAATTTTATTCGAGATAACTATGTCAAAAAATATGAATTTCGCTCAAGAGTAAGTACCTTTATAATTCACAATATTTAAATTAGGATATAATTTTACATTAACACATAATGTTTAATTCAAAAAAAACGTTTCATAATAGCAATTTCCACAGTGGCGAAGCGTCCATGTAACCACTGTTACCATTGGTAACAGTTACAAATCTTGCAAATAAATATTTTATGACTACTACGAAATAATTCCATTTATATTTTTTACCAACAGATCAACAGAAATACTTGTTATAGTATCTAATTCAGTAAATACCCAACTAGACGCACGAAAATATTGGCGAGATATGTGAATCCATGACACGTTATCATATGCCGTTACCAATACTGGCACTGGTAACTGTAACGCAGGAGAAACCTCGCCATCGCTCGGGACTAGCTCTGAAAATTTTGAAAGACCGACGGGTCTAGAGACGGCGCGCGGGCACGCGGTGCATATCAGTATTGTTACCATTTCGAAGATTGGTAAAACGTTGGTTTAGTATGTTTAGTACCTATTACAGATTACAGTGTGCGTGCTTTTAAACATGGAAGAGTGTTGCTACGTATTGCGTAATTGATCAACTACTTGAAAAGTCATTCTACTTGTATATTTTTATAAATATAATTTTAAAGAAAAAATGATATTATTGAAAATCGAATAATTAAAATATAAACAATAGTTTTCAACATCTGTTCTTTTTCCTACTTGTTCATTTTGTTATGTTAATTTTATGGTAGAATAATATGTTTAGTTTGTTTATTATTTATTGTTATACCTGTTACATATACATAATTACATACACATAATTTGGGAATAGTGATTTGTTTAATTTTATCCCACAGGATTGAAAAAAAAACTTATACTTGGGAGGTTCAAAATATTTTTTTAAATAGGATTTTTTTACATCTGGTTTTGGTAACACTTTAGAAAAAGTCACGCGTCGCCACTGATTTGCCATATTATGAATTTAAATACGTAAATAAACAAAGTTTTCGTTAGGATAATCCTCGAATTTTTAGCTTAATTTAAGTAAACCTAATTTTTCTTATAAATATGTGTTTTTGTTGTAAAATAATAAACGCTTATTACTCTGGGCTAATTAGCAAAATTCATGGAAAAGTTATTTACCAGCAATTTTATTACTGGAATCGAATTATAAGATCCTATATATTAATAATATAGGTATGCAAAGTCCGCAGATAATGTGCTACTTTTTTTATAAACAAAATGGCACCGACAAATCGTATTTTTTTTCAATTATTGCTCTATAACTCTGAAGATTTTAACTTTACAAAAAAACACCGAAATAAAAATTCACCGCAATTAAATTCTGCATAGAGATTTTCGGAAAATGCGGGTTTTCCCAACAAAAACTCTAATTTTCAAATAAAGTTTTAGGTAAGTAAATATTAATCAATAATTAAATAACTTAGTGATATCAAAGCTTTCTTGGTACAGATTGTAATTCCAGAAGCCGGTGAAAATTAAACGAATATTTTAGCAACAATTCAATTGTTAATTAACAATTTACGATCGAAATAATAACCAAAATAATCATGATACATTGATCAAACTTATAAAGATTATAAAGATGAGATGCTTATTTAATATTTTATCGACAAAATATAAATTTTTCGTTTTTTGCATAAATATTAAATTTTGAAAAAAAAAATTGTTATAATACTCTGGTCTAATTACTAAACTACAAAGAAACGTTATTTACCAGCAATTTTATTGCTGGAATCGAATATTATGATCCTATATATTAATACTATAGGTATGCAAAGTCCGCAGATAGTGTGCTACTTTTTTTATTAACAAAATGGCGCCCCCAAATCGTGTTTTTTTCAATTATTGGTCTATAACTCCGAAGATTTTAAATTTACACCAAAAACACTCAAATAAAACTTCATCCCAATTTAATTCTACATAGTGGCATGTTTTCCCGATTTGCTCCGACGAAAATTTTCCTCGGAAAATGTGGGATTTCCCAACAAAATCTCGAATTTTCAAATAAATTTTTTGGGCAAGTAATTATTTATCAATAATTAAATAACTTGGTGAAATAAAAGTTTTCTTGGTATAGATTATAACTGCAGAAGCCGGTGAAAATTAAACGAATATTTACAGTCGCAATAACAACCAAAATAATCATGAGACATTGATCAAACTTAGAAAGATTATAAAGATGTGATGCCTATTTAATATTTTGTCGGCAAGATATAAATTTTTCATTTTTTGCATAATCCTTAAATGTTTAAAAAAAATAGTTATAAACAAATTAACATTTCTCAGAAATTGTTTATTATATTCTAATTTTAAAAAATACTTAAAATGCGTATTTCAAAGGTCTTGAAAATGACTGCTTTAAAAAAATTTTCCAACCATTTGCAAAAAAGTTATGGAACAGCAAAATAAATATACGATTGCTCCGTTGTTTATAATTTGTTTTAATTGTTTCAAAGCTTAAAAGTGAGTCTGTGGCACAATCTAATTACTCACAAAGAATATAAAATAGTTCAATAGTTCAATGGTTATATTTTAATCAAAGATTTAAATTACTTTTTTTGTAATTTTTAGCGCGAAAGTAGGCTTGATACAGAGCCGGAGCTAAAATGTTCCCTGGAAGCGACTGACACGCAGCATACATATTAATACTATAATTTTATTTATTAAGTGTACGTCGCGCGACGGCTGTCGCTTCGAGTGAAAATTTTAGCTACAGTAATGTATTAGTCTACTTAAATTACAAAAAAATATATTTATAATCTTTAATTAAAATATAACTATTAAACTAATAATCGATATTTCTTTAATTATCTTGTCCTTTAAACTCACTTTTACGCTTTGAAAGAATTTTAAAAAATTATAAACAACGTAGAAATCGTGTGTTTATTTTGCAGTTTCATAACTTTTTTGCAAATGGTTGCAAACAAGTTTTAAAGCATTCATTTTCAAGATATTTGAAATACGCATTTTAAATATTTTTTAAAATTAGAATATAATAAAAACTTTCTGAGAAACGTTAATTTCTTTTAACGTATCATAATTATTTTGGTTATTATTGCGACCGTAAATTATTAATTAACAATTGAATTGTTGCTAAAATATTCGTTCAATTTTCACCAGCTTCTGAAACTGTAATCTAAACCAAGAAGGCTTTTAAGTCACCGAATTATTTAATTATTGGTAGATAATTACTTATCTAAAACTTTATTTGAATATTTTGTTGGGAAAACCCGCATTTTCCGAGGAAAATTTTGTTCGGATCAGATCGGAAAGAACATATCTCTATGCAGAATTTAATTGCGGTGAATTTTTATTTGAGTGTTTTTGTTGTAAAGCTAAAATCTTCGGAGTTATAGAGCAATAATTGAAAAAAACACGATTTTCGGGCGCCGCTTTGTTTATAAAAAAAGTAGCACACTATCTGCGGACTTTGCATACCTATATTATTAATATATATATATATATATATATATATATATATATATATATATATATATATATAATCATAAGCTTCGATTCCAGCAATAAAATTGCTGGTAAATAGCTTTTCCCAAAAATGGCCTATTCTCTGATAATCAGCCCAGACTATATGAATTTTAATGATTAACAGAACCAGATAACAAGAGTTACGTTTTTTTAAGTTATTTATAGCCCAGTAAATGAACGGCAAATACGACGATACCGTGTAATTTTCAGGGGCAACTCCGAATTACATGAAAATTTGGATATAGGTTCTACTTACCCTCCACTTCAAAGTTGAAATCGTTCCGTTGGTTGCTTTTACTTGGGGGGTGACAGTCACCCCTTCTCGGGGGTGAAAAAACATATATTCAAGATAAGACCGGAAATGGATAAACTGACTGATTTTAAGCAACTTTTGTTCTATAGAGTTTTTTATGTAAGTTAATAGTTTTCGAGTTATTTTCGATTGAAAATGTTTATTTTTCGACAAAAAAACTACGTTTTCGGACGGTTGTTCGCAAATAACTCAAAAAGTAAATACTTGATCGAAAAAAATATCCTTAGGAAAAGTGTAGCTTATAAAAAACCGAAAAAAAAAGTCTATCAGTAAAGTCTATCAATCGAGTAAAAAAAAGTTATAGCTCATGAAAAATACGTTCTTGTGCGTCTAATTCCAAATCGAATATTTCAAGGTGAAATCACCGAAAAATTAAGCACTTTTCGGGAAAAACCTATTTAAACTTTTTTAAAGTGTTTATAAAAAGATTTATTAGAATTGCTCATAAAAGTTTCTAGCATTAAAAATAAGCGAGTCACGCTCAAAATAAAGTTGGCCCTCTTTTTTTTGTAAAAAAATCATGCAAATTTCCCCGTGTTTAGCTCCTGAAATGAAATTAATTGCTACCGCTTTACAAACAATTTCCTTAGTTATCTATTTTTATATGATCTGTCAGTCTCACCGGTTTAAAGTGCTTATTTTTGAAAGGGTTATAGTTAAAAAAGCTTGAACGGGTCATTAATCACGAGTGTATGCAAATTTTGAACAGCCATATCTTAACCAATTTTTGTTTTGCGGAAAAACAAAATGAAACTAGCATATTTATAATAACAAAACCTATATTTTTTTACTCTTTAAGATTTTTCTTATCGCTAATACTTTTTAAGTTATTTTGAAAAAAGGAAATTTTTCAAAAATTTTTAGGAAATTTGTTTTACTACGAAACAATTTTTTTTTCAAAAATAAGCACTTCAAGCCAATTAAACTTACAAATAATATAAACAATATACATACAGTTAAAATAAATGGTAAAGTGGTAACGAATAATTGTTTTTAGGGTGCTAAATAGAGGGAGGTTTTCACAATTTTTTTTACCAAAAAAAGGGGCCAACTTTTTTTTCAGTGTAACTCGTTTATTTTTGGCGCTAGAAACTTTTGTAAAAAATAAATATAAATTTTTTTTAGGTACTTTAAAAATGTTTTCCCGAAAAGTGCTTAATTTTTCGGTGATTTCGCGTTGACTTATTCGATTTGGAATTAGACGAATAAAAACGTATTTTTCATGAGCTACAACTTTGTTTTTTCTCAATTTATATACTTTACTGATACACCATTTTTTTTTTTGTTTTTTTTTAAGCTACACTTTTGCCTAGAATATTCTTTTCGATAAAGTATTTACTTTTTGAGTTATTTGCGATAAACTGTCTGAAAACGTAGTTTTTTGCCGAAAAATCAACATTTTCAATTGCGAATAACGCGAAAAGTGTTGACTTACGTAAAAGACTTTATAGAACTAAAGTTGCTTATAATCGGTCAATTTACCCATTTCCGGGCTTATTTTAAACACGCGTTTTTCACCCCCTGAGAAGGGGTTACTGTCACCCCCCAAGTAAAAGCAACCAATGGGACAAATTCAACTTTGAACTGGAGGGTAATTAGAACCTAAATCCAAATTTTTATGCAATTCGGAGTTGCCCCTGAAAATTACACTCCAAAACGGTCATTTATTGGGCTATTAATCACTTTTTAAATTTTTCTAAAACTTAAATCCTTAGTATCTCAGCTTTCTTGTTTTGTTGTTTACCATTAAGTTGCAATAAGGTCTTCGATCCCAAATGAATGAAAACTGTGCTCCTGTTAACAAATGATCAGACGTTAACACCAGTAAGAAATGCATTAGAGTAATAAATAATTATATAAAAACCGGAGACTTGCTTTCATAATTTCAATTACATCAGTGTGATGATGGCGTGCTCTTTATTGCTGTAAAGAAAGCGGAAGTAGAGAGCCGAGGCTATTACGTAGACCAGAAGTTAGTGCATGAAAATGTCTCCCATAAGGATAAGCCAACAATTTAGCGTAGAAAAGCAGCGAGGAAATATATTCACTTCCAAAAGTTCGCAACCAACATAATAGGCGTTTAAAATTCTGAATGTTGTTAATAGTCGGAGAGATAGAAGCGGATTTTGTGCGTGATAAGTAATATGGAAAAACTATACGGGGATATGTTGAACTAGTTGTGTACATTACTTTCCCCAACGGCCGGAAACCAGAGTGGGGCCGAGGGTAGATATAAGGGGTCAAAGTCGCGGTTTTTATTATTTTCTTTGTGACGCTCTTGACAGGGATAGTGCACTAAAATTTGGGAATAAGTAGGTCATGACGTAACTAATTAAAATCTACAGAGGCGGAAACCTGCGTGGCCGACAAAGAGGTGGGGGAAGGGGTGAATATAAAAATTAAAATTGGGTTTTTTGTGACGTTCCTGATCGAGATAGTGCACCAAACTTTGGGAATAAGTAGATCATGACATAAGTAAGTAAAATCCCGAGAGCCGGAAAACAGATTGGGGGACGAGGGTAGTTATAAGGGGTTAAAGTCGCGGTTTTTATTATTTTTTTTTGTGACGCTCATGATCAAGATAGTGCACCAAAATTTGGGAATAACTAGTTCATGACGTAACTAAGTAAAATACCCAGGGGCGGAACGCTGCTTTTGGGGACAAAGGGGTAGGGGCAGGGGTAAATATATAAATTATAAGGGGTTTTTTGTAACGTTCGTGATAGAGATAGTGCACCAACATGTAAAGTTGAATTATATGAGCACTTTTTAAGAGCACAATATATAACAAATATTTGGCTAAATGCTCATAAATCAGTTCCAACAGTACTCATTCCTACTGATTATGGATGGAAACTGGCTGATGATAATTCCTATAAATTTAAGTGGTTTAAAGGCCCACAGTTGCCAGAATCTATTCGAGATATTGTTATAGGGGATGATGAGTCTCAAAAATGAGATGGATGATTTTGAGTGTGAAAGTGATGAAAATGATGATAATAACGAGTCTGATGATAATTATATTAGCGGTGATGATGACTAATGTAATTATATGTATTGCATAAAGTATATCTTTAAGTAAATTTTTGTACATGTTAAAAGGCTACATCAGCGCATCATCAAGACGAAAAACGCGTTCCAAGATTGCAGCTATTGTTTTGAATATTTTGTCGGGTTATTTGACACACATATATACGTAATATATTAAAAAATGGTGGTACACAGCCCAATTTGAAAAATATGTTAGTATGTGAAAATTACTCCAAGTTTAATTAAATAAAAGAAAAAACAAAAAATTACACTTTTTCGAATAAACTTTTAATCCCATGCCTAGATTTTGTGTCACATTGGAACAACTAAAATCGTTTATCTATAACAAGAAGTCGAAATTAACTGACAATATTTGGCAACATAGAGAAATAGTCACCGTTATCACAATGCCTATTATTACAATATTGTGCTTTCGTCTTTGATAGTGTCACCTACTTCCGACGCACTGTTGCCAAAAGTTCGCAAAACTTTCGAAAAACGGTGAAAAACCCCTTTTAATTTTTATATTCACCCCTGTCCCCACCCTTTTGCCGGCCGTTCCGCCCCTGGAGATTTTAATTCGTTACGTCATTGCCTACTTATTCCCAAATTTTGGTGCACTATCTTGATCATGAGCATCATAAAAAAAAATAATAAAAACCGCGACTTTAACCCCTTATAACTACCCTCGTCCCCCAATCTGTTTTCCGGCTCTGGGGATTTTACTTAGTTATGTCATGATCTACTTATTTCCAAATTTTGGTGCACTATCTCGATCAGGAACGTCACAAAAAACCCAATTTTAATTTTTATATTCACCCCTTCCCCCACCCCTTTGTCGGCTACGCAGGTTTCCGCCCCTGGAGATTTTAATTAGTTACGTCATGACCTACTTATTCCCAAATTTTGGTGCACTATCTCTCTCAAGAGCGTCACAAAAAAAATTTAAAAAACCGCGACTTTGACCCCTTATATCTACCCTCGGCCCCCACTCTGGTTTCCGGCCGTTGGGTAAAGTAATGTACACAACTAGTTAAACATATACCCATATAGTTTTTCATATTACTTATCATGCACAAAATCCGCTTCCAGCTCTTAGACTATAAGTTGGTAATTTAGAATTAATACGTTAAAAGCAGATTTTAGAAGTTATTGGTTATTATTACCGAACATTTACTAAAAGTTATTAGGAGTTAAATATTTTTAACAAAAAATAAGGAGCAATATTCTCAGTAAAGCATTTCATTTGATTACAATTAGGCCAAACACTTTACTACCAAAGGTATCCACATATCAGCCAAGAATATACGTTCACTACTACTACTGTACATGAAGATATTTACTGCCAACGTCTCTTTCACTGAAGATACTCGTATATCACCAACCCGTATATAACTTATAAAATCAGCTAAAAAAGTATACTATACGCTATGAGCTCATAGGTAGAGGGGATAATTAAAAATTCGCGAACGCCAGCAGTGACAAGTCTGTAAGCTTTTACTGGAAATTTGACATAAATGTCAAAGTGATTAATTTAAAACATTAAAATTAAAAACATTAATAGGAAATAATATTAGTTGGTGAAAGCTGTGGTGTATATTTTTACCTTTAATATACTTACGTTTTAAATACTGAATTTAAGTTTTTTTATATTTCGTAATATATGTAATTATAAATTAATCTAAGCGCCATCTACACGATAATTGTGAAAGTATCCGAAGTAAGAAATTAATATTTCCTTAATAGAAGGTTAAAATGAATAGCAAAATCTTTCGATTACAATTTAATTACTTTTTTGCGTTGTAAATATTAAGCGATAACAATTAAATAATAAATTTAAAAATTACCGGTGAAAGTTGCATTAGTAATCCGCTAGCAGCGACACCAGAGAAGCTCAGAGCGTATAGTACTTCCGCTCTAACTTTTCCCATGCACGAGATTATTCACGAACTACTTTTTATACTAGGTCTCTTTTTTAACTCACAGGAACTAGTATCGCCAAATTAAGCCGCTTTTCCATAGCAATCACAATAAGTTAAACAAGGATAATCAATATCGAATGTCTTTGATAGCTTATGACTTTTGACGTTTATAATTTTCAATGACAGTGGCAGTTTTTTTATTTATTTGCTTTTATTGTTTATTTCGTTTTATAAATCAATAAAGTTTTATTTATTTAATAAAGATGAATACCATTTTTATTCAGTTGCAATGCGAAGCCAAAACTGTCTTAATTTTTGCTTAGTTCAGAGAGCGCAAACCAGCACTCTAATCGACGATTCGCCTCTTATTAGAGGCATCATCAGAGACGCATAGATTTGCTATCTCTGACCCAAGTGAAAATTTTTAGCCAAATTTTTAGAAAATTTTCACTTGAGTCAGAGACAGAATATTTGTAATGAGTTTTTCCCAAAAAGTTCTTCATTTTTTTTTTTGTTATTTCACGTTGAAATATTTGATTTGGAATTTGGCGAGTATGAACCTATGTTTTATTATTACTTAGAACTCTTGTATGGGGTCTAGGGATCTCATATATTCACATTATTTTTCACCTTTTTATTGTCTATATTTTTGCTAAGAATGATTTTTTTGATCAAATTCTTACTTTTTGAGTTATCTGCAAAAACCGGTCTGAAAATGTTTTTTTTTGTTGAAAAATGAACATATTTACTCGCAAATACCTCAAAAAGTATTAACTTAGTGAAAAAACTCTATAGAACAAAAATTGCTCAGAATTAGTCAGTTCATCAATTTCGGGACTAATTTGGAACCTTTATTTTTTCACCCATCCTAAGGGGTGAAACTCACCCCCAGGACAAAAGTGCACATCGGCCCAATATTACTTTTCTTTTATGACATAATATGTTATCTACGTGTATGCCAATTTCATGTCAATCCAAGTGGTTCTTTAATATTTGGAGCAACAACCGTGTTTCAATGTAGGTACTGTAAGTTGCTAAGGGCAACCGATACAATAAATCACAATGGCAACGAAAAATAAATGTCCACTCTACTTTAAAAATCATTTTTAATAGCTAAATGTTTTTTTAAGTAATTTTTATTTTAAGATAATATAAGTCTTTCTTTAGTCAATGACTTTGAAATAATTTCTTAATTTTTATAAATAAAGTCACTACGATTTAAAAAGACAAACACAATTATCTCGGCTTCAGTTGGTTGTAGAAAATTTTTATTTTTTTAAATCTTCGCTTTGTCTTCAGCAACAATAATCTATAAGTTAGAAGCACATAGGATGTATAGGGCCGCTTCAGTGCTAAATGTTTTTAACGAAATTTGCCCCCTTATTTTCAAACCCGAAAATAAGAGGTTTAAAAATGTTTTACGTATTTACTTATATCATAATATGAAAACAAAACTCTAGAGCGGATCTTGCATTACCTATCTATAATTCTTTTTTTCAAAAAGTTATAGTCTTCGACATTTGACCTCTCGGGATAAACAATTTATAACATCTAAGCAACAAGTTCGCTAATCGGGCTTTTCAAATTTGTTTTATGTTTGGAATTGAAAGGTTTTCATTTTAAAGCCTTAAGGAATAAAAAAAAAGTTATTTTAACAATAAATAATGCAATTGCAAAAAAACGGCCATTTTGGACTTTTCGCAGGCTGTTTTGAAATAACAAATTAACTAAATTATACTTGCTATAGCTCGAATTGTAGGTTTTTTTATTTACTAGAACTTTCTATGTATTTAAAAGTTTTTCTCTAAAATGAGTATCCTAAGCTGGAAAATTAAAAATCTTTAAAAATTACAAATTTAACAAATAAAAAACGTCATAAATAAAAAATCTCCCAAAATTTTTGGTTACATTTTAGTAGAAGTTATTCCTGGCATCGTCCTTTACAACACCTGATAGGTTTCAAAAATTCCTGAATTATATCCTGAAACCGACCTATTTTTCACCGACATCATGGACTATAATTGTTTTTTATGTAATTCACTCGATAGTTTTGTATTTCTCAACCTAAGGTAGTATTAAATTAGATTATAATAATTAATAGAATATTAAATCTTCTTAACAATAGTAAACTTTGTTATATATATTATTATATTCGTAATAGTCAATATTTTGGTGTGCAAGCTGTTTAATGTTGAGTCCATCAATATCCTCAATACTGAAAACAGATTAAACACTTCAATAAATTAACTTTATAAAATACGTTTACGGGATAATAGCCATTTCCTAATTATTACCACTGACACTCTGACAGTACGTATAAATAGGGCTTTTCATTAACAGTCATTTGTTTCGAGCTTCTATCATGTGTCACATAATATTAATATATCTACGTCATACGTTATTGGTATATAACAATGATACAAACCAAAGACGTATGGCGTAGATATATTAATATTATGTGACACATGACAGAAGCTCGAAACAAATAACAATCGATGAAAAGCCCTATACTACACATCGACGTACGTTTCAGTTTATTTTTTTATTCAACTTATTTGAAAATGGATCGTGACGCATGGGAAAAGTTAGAGTGGAAACCGGCAGCAATTAATGCCTCCTTATTCATTGTACAAACATTAAAACCGCGCGGAAAAAACTAAATTCTCATTCGAGTAAAAGCTGCCGGACGGGTTAAAGCGGTTGGCCCGCTCGAACCTGCTTTGACTATGTTCATTTTGAAAACGTTTAAAAGCGGGTCCGCGCGGTTTGACCGTAAGCGGAAACCGCTTCCTATATGTTCGCCGACTTTAGAAGGAGAGCGGATCTTGCATTACCTCTCTATAACTCTTTTTTTCCAAAAGTTATAGTCTTCGACATTTGACCTCTCGGGATAAACAATTTATAACATAAGCAACAAGTTCGCCAATCGGGCTTTTCAATTTTTTTTTATGTTTGGAATTGAAAGGTTTTCATTTTAAAGCCTTAAGGAACAAAAAAAAAAAGGTATTTTAACAATACATAGTGCAATTGCAAAAAACGGCCATTTTGGACTTTTCGCAGGCTGTTTTGCAATAACAAATTAACTAAATTTTACTTGCTATAGCTCAAATTGTAGGTTTTTTTTATTTACTACATCTTTCTATTTAAAAGTTTTTCTCTAAAGTGAGTACCGTAAGCTGCAAAATTAAAAATCTTTAAAAAATACAAATTTAACAAATAAAAAACGTCATAAATAAAAAATCTCCCAAAATTTTTGGTTACATTTTAGTAGCAGTTATTCCTGGCATCGTCCTTTACAACACCTGATTGGTTTTAAAAATTCCCGAATTATATCCTGAAACCGACCTATTTTTCACCGACATCATCGACTATATTTGTTTTTTATGTAATTCACTCGATAGTTTTGTATTTCTCAACCTAAGGTAATATTAAATTAGATTATAATAATTAATAGAATATTAAATCTTCTTAACAATAGTAAACTTTGTTGTTGTGACTTTTTTTTTTAATTTATTTATTACCGTTCTATACTTATCTTTATATTCGTAATAGTGAATATTATGGTGTGCAAGCTGTTTAATGTTGAGTGCATCAATATCCTCAATACTGAAAAAAGATTAAACACTTCAATAAATTAACTTTATAAAATACGTTTACGGGATAATAGCCATTTCCTAATTATTACCACTGACACTCTGACAGTACGTATCAATAGGGCTTTTCATTCACAGTCATTTGTTTCGAGCTTCTATCATGTGTCACATAATATTAATATATCTACGTCATACGTTATTGGTATATAACAATGATACAAACCAAAGACGTATGGCGTAGATATATTAATATTATGTGACACAGGACAGAAGCTCGAAACAAATAACAATCGATGGAAAGCCCTATACTACACATCGACGTACGTTTCAGTTTATTTTTTTATTCAACTTATTTGAAAATGGATCGTGACGCATGGGAAAAGTTGTAGTGGAAAACGGCAGCAATTAATGCCTCCTTATTCATTGTACAAACATTAAAACCGGGCGGAAAAAACTAAATTCTCATTCGAGTAAAAACGGTCAGGCGGGTTAAAGCGGTTGGCCCGCCCGAACCTGCTTTAACTATGTTCATTTTGAAAACGTTTAAAAGCGGGTCCGCGCGGTTTGACCGTAAGCGGAAACCGCTTCCTATATGTTCGCCGACTTTAGAAGGAGAGCGGATCTTGCATTACCTCTCTATAACTCTTTTTTTCCAAAAGTTATAGTCTTCGACATTTGACCTCTCGGGATAAACAATATCATGGTGTTATTAACCAATATTATAGTGTTCAAGCTGTTTAATGTTGAGTCCATGAATATCCTCAATACTGAAAAAAGAATAAACACTTCAATAAATGAACTTTATCCACAGAGAACGACAGTTCTCACCAGTGGCGCACAACACCCCTACAAGCGACACTATATATACACGAAATTTTCGATTTTCTAAACCTGACTGAATTGAAAATTGGGCCAAATCCCATCTTAAAGTTTAGGAAAAGACTCGTCCATCCATATGTTACCTCTCCATTTCGGTCCAAGGGTGTGGATTTTACGGCCCTTCCCATTTAAGGCCTGTTTTTCGTTCTCGTCCCCAAAACTCCCAAAAATTTCAAAAATTTAAGCTCGACCTTTGCGGCTTCTGATAGCACAGATCATTACCTTTCCAACGCATGTTTAATTTTGAAAATCGGTTATACCATTCAAAAGTTATCGAGCTCAGAAATATGACTCAATTTTTATTTAAAAAATGGAAAATGTTTGTGGATATGTATGTATGTATGTATGTATGTGTGTGGAAAAGTTACACCGATCTGAATTTTTTTTTCTGTGTTTCAAGAAGGTGTGAAGGCCGATTCAGAACCGGTCTAATTTTTGACTTCTGACTACCCGTAAGCCAGCTAGAGGACTAGGTAGATACAAAATAGCATATTTTTTGGGCGTATATATCTTAGGTTCAAGGAAAGACAGGAAAACCGCAAATACACCAAATCAATAGGGTTGAGTGAAGCTTTTAAATGGCGCCTAAGCGATCAAGCTGAGACATACACACTGCTCACCATAGCCAAAAAACTGAAAAATTTAACTTTGAAAATTTTGGTTTTTCGACAATTACTCAAAATTTCAACCTACGAATTGCGCCAATAACTGAGCGTTTCTAGAAGGACTCAGGACGCGTCTAACGGTGTATACCTCATATCTGGGAAAATTCGAATTTTTAAGTTATAGGCTTCATAATTATAATCAAATCTATTTCTTATGGGAAAAACGGTTTTTCAAGCTCAATAATTCCTGTAATACGTTCAGTTATAATACTCGATCTTGGATGCGTCAGATACTACTTGTCAATACGTTTCAAATTCATGTTTAGTGATCAACATCAGGTAAACCGTTCAGAAGTTATAGAGGTCCAAAATTATAATTAGTCCAGGAACTGAAATTTTTCACTTCGCAATTTTTACAGAATGGATAAATTTGCTTGAAAATTTGACAATAAGTAGTGGATAGTCCAAGGATCAAAATCTATATGATGCTGAAAGACGCTTTTACCATGGGGTGGTTGCCACCTCATCTTGAGGGTGGAAATTTTTTATTATGTTTTGACCGCAAATGTTGGTAAAAATATTAATTATAAGCACAAAATGTTCATTATACATTTTTTTGATAAAATTAATAGTTTTCGATTTATTGGTTATCGAAGCTGTTAGTTTTATATCGAAAAAATTACCAGAGAACGGCAGTTCTCGCCAATGGCGCAGAAATACACCCCCCTACACGCGACACTATTATATACACGAAATTTTCAATTGTCTACATCTGACTGAATTGAAAATTGTGCCAACTCCCATCTTCAAGTTCAGAAAAAGACTCACCCATTCATATGTCAACCATCCATTTTGGTCCAAGGGTGTCGATTTTACGGCCCTTCCTATTTAGGGTGTTTTTCGTTCTGGTCCCCAAAACTCCCAAAAACTTCGAAAATTTAAGTCCGACCTTTGCGGCTTCTAACAGTACTGATCATTGCCTTTCCAACGCATGTCTAATTTTGAAAATTGGTTATACATACCATTCAAAAGTTATAGAGCTTAGAAATGTGACTTAATTTTTATTTAAAAAAGGGAAAATGTTTGTGGATATATATGTATGTGTGTTTGAAAGTTAAACCGATTTGATATTTTTCCTCTGTGTTTGAAGAGGGGGTCAGGGCCGATTTAGAACCGGTGTAGTTTGTGACTTTTGACCACCCATAAGCCAGCTATAGGACTTGGTAGGTACAAAACGGCATATGTTTGGGGGTATATATATTCGGATCAAGAAGAGTTAGGAGAACCGCAAATACATCAAATTAATAGTGTTGACTTAAGCTTTCAAATGGTGTCTAAGCCGTCAGGATCAGACATACACACAGCTCAGTATAGCCGAAAAACTGAAAAACTAAACTTTGAAAATTTTGGTTTTTCGACAATTACTCAACATTTCAACCTACGAATTGCGCCAATAACTTAGCGATTATAGAAGGACTCCAGACGAATTTAATGGTGTATACCTCATATCCCGGAAAATTTGAATTTTTTAGGTTATAGGCTTCATAAGTATGATAAAATCTATTTCCTGTGGGAAAAACGGTTTATCAAGCTCAATGATTTCTGTAATAGCTTCAATTATCATACTTGACCTTAGATCCGTCAGATACTACTGGTCAATACGTTTCAAACTCATGTTTAGTAATCAAAATCGGTTAAGCCGTTTAGAAGTTATTAAGCTACAAAAGTATAATCCAATTAACGATTATTCCCGAAATGGTTTATGTAGTTGTGGTGGTTACGACGCTAAATTTGATCTGGCAACGGGCAATCCGACTTCATTTACCGGCCATCTCAATTTTTTTTTCAATCTATTTCGAATAAAAAAAAATCTAGTGTACATTCGATGGACACTAGATCATTTGGGAGATAATGCAACAAAGGTGACTATTTATAAAGCTTGACGTGTAATAGAGGAACATTGCATTCAACTTCATACATTTAATTTATAAATAACTTTGAAAAACTCCTGATACAAGAATAAAAAACTGCTAAACGCCGTAAAAATGAGTGGCGCATAAAATATTCCAGCTACAAAAGATCTGATATGAATATTACGTGGCGCGAAAATGGATTTTCATTTGATGCAAAACAAAATTCTAGTTTTATTTTAAAAGATTTTTCCATAATATTTGCTAAATTTGAAGTAAACGCGCCACAAAAGAGTTTCAAAATTCAAACTGTATCAAAGTTATTCTTTTGTGGCGCGTTTACTTCAAATTTAGCAATTATTATGGAAAAATCTTTTAAAATAAAACTAGAATTTTGTTTTGCATCAAATGAAAATCCATTTTCGCGCCACGTAATATTCATATCAGATCTTTTGTAGCTGGAATATTTTATGCGCCACTCATTTTTACGGCGTTTAGCAGTTTTTTATTCTTGTAAAATACGTTTACGGGATAATAGCCATTTCCTAATTATTACTACTGACACTCTGACAGTATACGTATCAATACTACACATCGTGTACATCACGTATCAATACAACAAATCACATCCTGTAGTGAATACACGTACCTGGGAGTAATCTTCGATAGAACGGGAAAAGACGATGAGGAAATAAAGAAAAGGGTAACTCAAGCTAGAAGAACAATTGGATGCCTAAATGGAATACTTTGGAGCTCCGAAATAGGAATACAGCGAAAATACAACATCTATGAAACACTTATTAAAAGCAGCCTACTTTACGGAGCAGAAACTTGGAGAATAACCGAGAACAACAGGAAAAAATTAGAAGCTGTAGAAATGGATGTGTTTAGAAGATCGTTAGGTATATCCCGTAGGGAAAGAATTCGAAATGAGGAAGTAAGACGACGAATTGGAATAGATGGTTACTTAACAACAGACATTGAGAGGAAACAGTTGATTTGGTATGGTCATGTTCAAAGAATGGAAGACACAAGATTGCCCAAAAAGATCTTGGAGTGGGTACCACCAAACCGCAAAAAACGAGGAAGACCCAAAAAGACATGGAAAGAAGGGGTAACCAAAGCAATGAGTACAAGGGATCTTAGAGATTGACAATGGGATGATAGAAGGACGTGGAAGTCAGGCATCGGACAACGTCGAAAGACGTTCTAAAACCGATACATACAATACAATACTACACATCGACGTACGTTTCAGTTTATTTTTTTATTCAACTTATTCAGTGCCGGATTTACCACCAGGCCGACTAGACCGCGGCCTAGGGCCGCAAACCAAAGGGGGCCACAGCGTTTTGTAAAAGAAAACTTTTTTGGTAAAAAAAAATATGTAAAAAACCCGTGTTCGAATATGGACACGGCTTTGCGCATTCTATTATTCATGATGACATCTAATACACGCGGAGAAAGATCATTCGGCGTGTTGAAAAGAATCAAAAACTGACAAAGATTCCAGATTGTCTAGTTTTGTTAGTATTGTTTCAAATGCTAAGCTTTTTCAAGGTTTAGACTTTAACAATTTGTTTGAAGATTTTGCAGCCAAAAAAGCTAGAAAAGTGAGTGTTTACGGTGCAGATATGACATTTATTATATAGAAAGAAAACTACAGTATCTCGAACATGTGATGCGGGTCGAGAAGTATGGCATCCTGCGACTCATAATGCAATCAAAGATAGATGGCAGAAGAAGCATGGGAAGAAGATGAATTTCATGGCTGAATAACCTGAGAGAATGGTTTGGATGCAGCTCAAAACAACTATTTAGAGCTACTGCCTCAAAAATTAAGATAACTATGATGATTGCCAACCTCCGTAGCGGAAATGGCACCTGAAGAAGAAGAAGATGAGATTTATTATGAAAATGGAGTGGAGTGAGTGTCAATGGTAATCACTAATTGAACTTTATCCAAATTAAGAATATGACATTAGCGTTTTTCAGTATAAGAGAATAATGTAACAATTAAACGATTAGAAGTTTATTTGTGGTATTATTCTTAATATTTTTATTTTTCAGTACCGTAGCCTATTAGGTACTGTTAGGTTCAGTTCATATTATTTTGCTTGTTCTTTTACTTTTCAACTTGGTTTTTTTAAGTCTTTTGTGTATATACTTTTCCTCCCGGTTGAAACAAATGTTATTTAGTTTTAACAAATAAGGACATAGGCGCAAAATGTTGCCTGTCAAAATGTTCAATGTGTTTTAAATGTATTAATTTTTTTCGAATCCTGAGAAAACTAATAAGTATGTTTGAAAATTTTAAACGCAGAATGAAATATTACGTTCTTACCGAGGGCACCAAGTTCCTAAAAATTTCTATAGTGTTTATTTTAGTAAGTTACAGAGGTGAAAAAAAGAGAATATTTACTGTGACTTTTAATTTCAAATATCTCATTCAAAATAAACTTTTTTTGTTATTCTAAGTGACTTCGGCCCTCGGTAATAATGCAATCTTTCGTTCTGCGTTTAAATATTTCAAAGATACTTATTAGTTTTTTTAGGATCCGAAAAAATGAATACATTTAAAACACATTGAACATTTTTACAGGCGACATTTTGCGCTTATGCCCTTAATTGCAATTCTAATTTATAATATTTTAGCAATATTAATAATTTTATAAATATCTGCTGTTACTAACTTTTTTTGAATGATATATTTTCTATAAAAATATAGAAATTGTTGATAGAGCTGTTTTGGGGTTTTAGCCAAATGTGTAAACAAAGATTCTTTAATTAGTGAATACAACATTTCAACATTTCTATTCATTTATGATCATTTTTAATAAAGTTTATGAGAGAAGAAATCTTGAAAAAATGCTTATTTTTAGTCTTCTAAATTCTAAAGTGTACTAGTACCTTAATGCAAATATAGTTGGTTTTCTCTTAATTTACCTTTAGACCAGCTTTTTTGCTATTCTTTATTCTTTTTTTTTTATTATTATTTATTATTATTATTCTTTATTCTTTAAGAATAATTTTTTATAAAGAATAAAAAAAATACAAGAATACTTAAAAACAAGAGTGTTCGACCAGTGCATACTCCCAATTCTCACATACGCATGCCAAACATGGACCTTGACCAAGGCAAACATGGATAAAATAATGAAGACACAAAGAGCCATGGAGAGAGCAATGTTAGGAGTAAAATTAACAGACAGAAAGCAAAACAAATGGGTAAGAAATAGAACAAAAGTCAAAGACGCAGGACAACATATAGCCAGGCTAAAATGGAGCTTTGCAGGTCATAACGCTAGACAAATAGACAATATAGGTGGAATACCACGATACAACAATGGAGACCATGGACAGGAAAGAAAACAAGAGGACGACCCCAGGTGAGATGGGGAGACGACATTAAAAAGATAGGAGGAACGCACTGGAAATAGAAAGCACTAAACAGAAGCGAATGGAGGAAACTGGGGGAATCCTATGTTCAAAATTGGACGAACAAAAGGGCAAACGAAGAAGAAGATATTACCTATGCTTTGAATGTTGTACCCATTTTAAAAAGTAAAATTAAAATAAACGTTATCTATTAACATTATGCTTTAATTACATAATCGTGGAGTCATCGGGGTAATTTGAGGGTAATTTGGCCTAGGGCCGCAAGTACCCTAAATCCGGCACTGAACTTATTTGAAAATGAATCGTGACGCATGGGAAAAGTTAGAGTGGAAGATCTATATCAAAATAGTCTGGGAAGTGCTGCAAAAGAAACTTGTTCCATAATAAAACTCACACAGCTCAAAAATTTTCCCTTCCAGAACCTGAAAATCTAATATTTGTTAATGTGAGTAAAAATATAACATAAATTATTTTGTCAAAACAAGATTCCATTTCCTAACTCCCTAAGTGAAGAAAGGTCCCTAATTCATTCTTTATAAGACCAGTTGATAAATATGAGCTGATTGAACCAATAGCATCAAAACCAAATCTTTCTATAGTACTGATGGACTATCCATAAATTTTCTCAAATCTGCCAGAAAATGTGTTGGAAGTCATCATTTCACTAATTAATGATTTTTTGAGAAAGGTAAATTTCCAGAGTGCCTAAAGACAGCTATCATAATTCCTCTTCATAAGAGTTGTGACAAATCTAACGCCTGCGATAATAGACATATTGCATTAATACCGGTAGGTACTCTCCAAAATTTTTGAGAGACTCAGAAAAGCCCGACTTATGTCCTTTCTCGTTGGAAACAACATTTTATCACAAAATCAGTTCGGCATTTGTAAATAATAAATGTACCACTGATGCCATGTTTTCTGTACTACATGATGTTTATCAAACACTGAACAATAATCTTCATGCAGCCACTGTTTTTTGTGACTATGCCAGACTATGCCAAAGCTTTCGATTGTGTACCTAAATCACGAAATTTTGATAAAACAACTAAATTTCTACGGAATTCGAAGTATTTCTATGAATTGGTACCACTCTAACTTTGTAAGTAACAACCACAAATAATGACAATAATTGTGATATCTTTATACACGGTTTGCTAAAATAATGACTAAATATCTTACCTTTAACGTTAAGAAGTATTAACTTTACGTATTTTTAGGTAATTCAGAAGTATTGACATGTTTGTTTATTTTTCCTTCCTTTCCTGGAGTAATTGCGTTAACCCTAGTAAGGCGGTGCGGGGTGCAGCTGCACCCCAGACTTCGTTTTTCTCACCTATCTTTTTTAATAAATTTTTTTGATTTTTGTCCATTTTTTTATTCATATTAAATTCAATTCTAAACGTATTCCACCCATTACAGAATTTAAAACTTTTTGCGTTTACGTGCTTTGTTTAAAAAATGACTTTTGGGTGCAAATGATGAAAATTTCGTATCCTGAATTGGACGTTTTTGATGTTTTACCTGAAGCTAACAGAGCTACGGGACAAGGTCGGTGTTACTTATGTCAGAGAAAAAAGACCGAAAGTCCCGGCATAACTGTATTGTGTGTAAAAACTTTTTGTTGCTTATTCTGTGAAAAATTTCATGTGTTTGTATTACGAGGATAATATTTTTTTTAAGAAGGAATGAACACTTTTTTTGTAAAATTATGTTTCGTACTATAGTAAATAAGTCCTAATTATCTTTCAAATTAATTTCCCCGACGTTCACATATAAAAAATGAACATACAGTTGGGGTGCAAATGCACCCCGCACCGTTGTTTACGTAAAAATCTAAGCACTGCCTGACAATTTTAAGAGTTACGCGCTGATTTTTAAAATGCGATTATCTCGAAAACTGTTTAGTTTTAATATTATAAACACTTTTTTTGAAATAATGTAGGTATCTTTAATATTTTTGAGACAAACTGTGCTAACTTGAAAAGCAAAAAAAATTTATGCCACAAATATGTGGCCTCTTCTATAAGCTACATCAAGGTATGCATCAAATTAGAATTCCTCATACTCAAAAAGCCTCCAGTTTTTATACATAAATATCCAAAAACATGAAAGTTATAGCGAAAAATAAAATTTGTTATTATAAATTTAACACCCTGTATCTTTCTTAATGTCAACATTTTATTAAAAGTAATTTGACTGGAATCGTAATATTTTAAAGTATAGAATGTACGTCTTCATTGCTTTTTTTTGTATAATCACTACTTCGACATCCCCGTATATATACATGTCTGTATAAGAAATATATCATATCGGCGTATATTAATTACATTCCAAGCATAAAATATTACGATAAGCAAAATTCACGCCCACATGAATAAATCTCCGTGCGCACCTGATCACTCGTTGAGAATCGGTTTGTAGTTTATGAAGTCGTTTATATTTTTATACTTGCTTGACACTGACATGACACTTTTGTCCACATGCACATGTATCTTTAACCTTACTATTGCTCACTGTATTTGAGAAAATAATAATAAAGTGATGTGTTAATATTGTCAGCCGTGATTAATTCCTATTTTAAACGTAGACCATAAACTACGAGGTTTTAAATATGGGTAAGTCTGTTTATTTACATATTTTTTGTATAACACAAATGTCAAACTGTGTTTACATTTTGTTTACACGAAAATTGCATTAGGTTACATTACGGTGGTGGTGTTGAAGGAATGGAACTATGCGCTATTGCCATGCCAACATTACTCTTTTTGGTGAAATTAATTTATATTACATAATAGATGTACATTCTTAAAACTATATTTTTGATCATAAGTATATTATTAAGGTGGTTAAAGTATCTTTGTTTGTGACACAGGAGTCTGTTGAAGTTTATAAATTAAAATAATTTAGGTAATAATTACATACCTAAACAATACTTCTAAAGTATTGACAACGCAGCATAAATTCCTACCGATTGGCGGTGCGACGGTTACACGTTAGACCGAGAAGCAATCAATGGCGTAACAATAAGACGGATTAGGTTAAGAATTCAACACTAAAATTGTATAATATATTTATATAGCATATTTATATAGTAACTTTTTGAATTCCTGGGTTTGTCTATTTGTTATAAATAAAACACTTTATTATTGCTTAAACGTTTCGGCTATTTGCAATTTTCTATAAGCACTTTCATAATTATGTAAACATTACAAACATACCTACATTAGAAAATACCTACACTTAATATTTTATATTTAAATCTGTACTTTTTTAATTCTGAGATGGAAGGCTTTCTTAACACTGCATTTATGATCCTTTTTATGATCATTTTTATGAAGCATTTTCCATACCTAAACTCATTACTCCCCAAGATATTTTCAGTTTTATGCAATTTTCGGGAATAACTTGAATGTTTGTAAGTAGAAATATTTATCTTATTCTTGACAACAAAATTATTCTTATTCAATAAATAAATAAGTAAAAATATACATAAGAACAATATGCAATAAATGTAGCAGTTTTTAGACTAATGTTATATCAACAGTATTCTAAGCCAAGACATAGGCGTAACCAGGCTGGGTTTGGGTGTTATAACCCCCCCCCCCCCCCCCTCCATTTAGATGTACTTTGAGCTCTATACGCTTAACTCCATTACTATTCTATATCTACCCCAGGCTGTGGGTGAAAAAACGTGATATAATTCAGGAATTTTTGAAACCTATCAGGTGTTGTAAAGGACGATGCCAGGAATAACTTGTACTAAAATGTGACCAAAAATATTGTGAGCTTTTTTTTTAATTGCGATTTTCATTTGTTAAATTTGCAATTTTTAAAGATTTTTAATTTTGTAGCTTAGGATATTGATTTTAGAGAAAAACTTTTTGATAGAAAGTTTTAGTAAATTAAAAAACCTACAATTTGAGCTATGGTAAGTTTAATTTCGTTTATTGGTTATTGCAAAACAGCATGCGAAAGGTCCAAAATGGCCGTTTTTTACAATTGCGTTATTTATTGTACAAATAATTTTTTTTATTTAATTAAAGCTTGAAAATGAAGATCTTTCAATTCCAAACATAAAAAAATTGCAAGGCCAGATTAACGAATTTGTTGCACAAATTTTTTTATAAATCTTCGTTTCGTCTTTAGCAACAATAATCTGTAAGTTAGAAACTCATAGGATGTACAGGGCCGCTTCAGCTCTAAATGTTTATAACGAAATTTGCCCCCTATTTTCAAACCCCACATTTATAGGCTATTGATTATGTATTTCAGAAAGGAACTACAACGTTAACGGGGTTTTATTGTTTCATAGAGTCATTGGAACTCTATATATGAAAAAACCGCGGAGTGCTACCATTTAAAGGGGTGCGTTTTTGAGAAAAGGGTGAATTAGTCCCTAGGCACAGGGCAAATTAGAGTGAGTTCTATTCACCTTTGGTACAAACACGTCTACAGAAAAATTGTTTCAGGTTAAATTTACTATCGAAATATCACATTTTAAAGTCAAAAATATTTTTTTTTACAAAAATATATTCAAAAGAAAAGCAAGAAAAAAACACGAAAGGTAGCATTTTTGTTTCTTGCCCTACAACTTTTTTTCACGGGGATATAGGTATAGGCATTACTTCATAGAAAAAAAACTTCCATCCTTCCTCTTTAAAATGGCGTTTGGTGTAAGTCTGTATGATTTACAGTTTCCAAAATATGATTTTTCAAATTTCGCCACTCACAACAATTTTGGGCGATTTTCCTTGTTACTTCGCAAACATTGTTCTTTAACTTTTTTTTACGCAGCTTTAGGTATATGCAGTGTTACATTTAGTAGGAAGCAAAGTCAATTACCTTTAAAATGGTCTATCGTATAAGGCTGTATGACTATTTTTAAGTAAGATATGGTTTTTCAAAATTTTATACTTTTAATGATTTTTGATATATTTTACGATTATTTTTAAATTTCTCATTATAACTTTTTATTGTATACTTAGGTATACACATTGTGCAATAAAAAGGAAAGCTTATTTTCTTTACTTTAAAATGGTGTATTGTAAAAAATTCTAGGTCTATTTTTAAACAAGATATGCTTTTTCATAGTTTGACATATACACATGCAATAGGTCCCACTAAGTTGGAACCATATGGAAAACTTTTTATTATTAACTTTATGAAAAAAATTATTCTTTATAAAATGCTCTGCATAGTCTAAAACCTAAGATGTAATCATCAGATATAAAATTTTATCAATAGTGTACGAGGTATGTTAAAAAATATGAATTTAGCTCAAGAGTAAAGTACCTTTATATTCCACAATATCGAAAAGTGTTATCAAGAAAAGTTATTTAGAATTAAAAATTATGTTACAATATGCAATTATATTCTTCTAATTGAAAAAATAAAAAAAATTTAAATTTTTTCTCAAATTACGGATCCCCTTGGATATCCCACGGATATCTTGTTTAAAAATAGTGCTAGAGATGATTGCAATACAACATTTTAAAGTAAAGAAAATAAGCTTTTTTTATTCTAAAATGTATATACTTAAATGTACAAGAAAAAAAGTCATAATGAGAAATTTAAAAAAATAATCATAAAATATATCAAAAATCATTAAAAGTATAAAAGCTTGAAAAAGCATAACTTCTTTAAAAATAGTCGTACGACCTTACACAGTAGACCATTTTAAAGGCAATTGACTTCTCTTTTTACTAAATGTACCATTGCATATACCTAGAAATGCGTAGAAAAAAGTTACAGAACAATGTTTGCGAAATAATGGGGAAAATTTCACAAAAATTCTGTGAGCGGCAAATTTTGAAAAATTCTATTTTGGAAACTATAAATCCTGGAGTCTTCTACCAAACGTCATTTTAAAAAAGAAGGATGGAAGTTATTTTTTGCTGAAGCAATGCCTATACCTATATCCATGTGGAAAGAAATTAAGGGGCTAAAAACAAAATTACTTTCTTTTGTGTTTTTTTCTTGCTTTTCTTTTGAATGTATTTTTGTAAAAAAAAATACTTTTGACTTAAAAATATGATATTTCGATAGTAAATTTATCCTGGAACAATAATTTTCCTTTAGAAGTGTTTGTACCAAAAATGAATGGAACTCACCATAATTCACCCTGTGCCTAGGGACTAATTCACCCCTTTCTTAAAAACGCACCCATTTAAATGGTAGCACTCCGCGGTTTTTTCAAACATAGATGTCCGTTGACCATATGAGACAATAAAATCCCGTTAACGTTGTAGTTCCTTTTAGCTCTCTTATTTTGAACATAATCAATAGCCTATTAGCTCGGCTTCAGCTGGTCGTAGAAATTTTTTATTTTTTTATAAATCGTCGTTTCTTTTCAGCAACAATAATCTGTAAGTTAAAAACTCATAGGATGTATAAGGCCGCTTCAGCTCTAAATGATTATAACGAAATTTGACCACTTATTTTCAAACCCAAAAATTAGAAGTTTAAAAATGTTTTACGCATTTATTTACATCAGAATATGAAAATATAACTCCTTAGAAGGAGATTGGATGTTTCACCAACTCTCTACGATTTTTTTTTCAAAAAGTTATGCCCTTCGACATTTGACCTCTTGGGATAAACAATTTATAATATCTAAGCAACAAATTCGTTAATCCGGCCTTACAATTTTTTTATGTTTGAAATTGAAAGATCTTAATTTTAAAGCTTTAAAAAATAAAAAAAAATTATTTGTACAATAAATAACGCAATTGTAAAAAACGGCCATTTTGGACCTTTCGCAGGCTGTGTTGCAATAACCAATAAACGAAATTAAACTTACCACAGCTCACATTGTAGGGTTTTTAATTTACTACAACTTTCTATTAAAAAGTTTTTCCCTAGAATCAATATCTTAAGCTGCAAAATTAAAAATCTTTAAAAATTGCAAATTTAACAAATGAAAATCGCAATAACAAAAAAAGCTCACAATATTTTTGGTCACATTTTAGTAGAAGTTATTCCTGGCATCGTCCTTTACAACACCTGATAGGTTTCAAAAATTCCTGAATTATATCCTGAAATCGACCTATTTTTCACCCACAGCCTGGAGTAATCCCCCAGATACCATCAATTAGTTGTTACCCCCCTCCCCTACCCGCTTAGGATCATCCTGGTTACACCTCTGAGCCAAGAAGTATTTAATAAAACATTTATAACAGTCGATTGTGACGAGCAAAATTGTTAATAAGTAAAGGGCTACTTGTATCACTAAAAAACGGTATAACAGTTCATTGAAGAAATGACACTTTTCATAATAATATTATTACCTTTTTAAATTTTTCTGTGTGACTTGACTTTAATTTTAAAAATGAATCTTTCTGTGAGACTACCAGGGATCGTTTACACCAGGAAGAATACCTACTTACTTACTTAATCCAGATTTCTTCTACCTTTCGGTGTTAGTTATTGTGGAGTTGGGTTCTTCGTAGTTTTCTTCCACATTCCCTTTCTTTTCCTTCTATCCATGGCCAATGCTTTTGTTTCCTCCCATTTTATTCGTCTTTTGTCGGCCTCACTTCTGTCCACGTTTTTCTTGGTCTTCCTCTCTTCTTTTTTCCCATATCTTTCGCTCCATATATCTGTCTTACTATTTTTTCTTCTCCCCTTCTCAGTACATGTCCAGCCGTCTAAGTTGTCCTTGTTCGATTGTTGTTGTAACTGGGTGTATTTTCAGATTTTCTTTAAAGGTTTGATTTCTAATTTTATCTTTCCTTGTTTTTCCCTCTATTGTTCTCAAAAATCTCATTTCTGTGCTTATTCGTCTATTCTATTGTCTTTTTGTTAATGCCCAAGCTTCACAGGCATGGGTTAGAGTGGGTTTCACATTTCTCTTATCTTTTTTACTATTTCCGTTTTTATATTCTTAGGTATTTATTTCTTATTTAAAAAGTTACTCTTATATAGATTACCAGTCTTTGCAATTCTTTTATTTATCTCATCTTTTAATTTTCCATACAAGCTTATGATTACCCCCAAATACTTATATCTGTCTACCTGTTCAAGTTGCTTGACATCTACTTCTATTTTGTGTTTTTCTTTTTGTCTTCCAACTATCATTGTTTTTTATTTTTCTTTGTTTATTTTCATGTTTCTGATTTTTAGCTCTCCATACACTATGTTTATTTTTTCTTGTAATTGTTTTTCTGACTTCCCAATTAGTCCATGTGGTGAGACCGCTCCCGTCTGAAAAAATGTCTGATTCGGTTTCTTTGTGGATTCCTATTCAAAAATTTGAATTTCCCTTTTAACAAATCTGAAGGGTGACGGGCGGAATTTTTAGGCAGAAATTGTTTAAACAATTTTTTTAAACAAATACAAAAGATCACAATTTTTTAACCCGAAAAATACTTGTTTAGGTTTTTTGGGTCATTCTAAACAAGAGAGGTATCTTGTGATTTTTCTCAAAAATTGACAGTTTTCGAGTTATAGGCGATTTAAAATCTGAAAAATTCGCAAATACGCATTTTCAAGGCTTAAAAACGCATATTTAAATTAGTATTTTTGAGGTTGCCAAATACTTAAATTGTAGTTAAAACATTCATTTTCAAGATTCTGAAGACTGATTTGGTAACTTCAATTTACACCGTTGTTATTTAATTGTTAATTGTGCGTGTTCCTCCGATTTTTTGCCGATGCGGCGCGCAATATTTCCAAAAATCTCCTATTTTACTCCTAAAATATAATTTTTAGATGCTTTGGGACATTCTAAATAAAATAGGTTTCTTGTCATTTATCTCAAAAGTGAGTAGTTTTAAAGTTATACGCGATTTAAAATCCGAAAATGCATATTTTCGCATTTTTCGAATTTTAAATCACTTATAACTTTAAAACTATTAACTTTTTCCAAATATAAGAAGAAACGTATTTTTAGCAGGAAAACAGATTTTTTAAATAGAGCGCGCTTCACCGGAAAAAAAATCGGATGGACATTCATAATTAACAATTAAAAAACGGCGGTCCAAATTAAGGTTAGACCTGATAACTCTTCATAATCTTAAAAATGAATGTTTAATCTATAATTAAAGTACTTGGCAACCTCAAAAATCCCAATGTAAATAAGAGTTTTTAAGCCTTGAAAATGCGTATTTTCGCAATTCTCAGATTTTAAATCGCGTATAACTCGAAAACTATCAATTTTTGGGAAAATTCACAAGATACCTTTCTTGTTTAGAATGACCAAAAAAACCCAAAACAAATATTTTTTGGGTCAAAAAAATGTGATCTTTTGTATTTATTTAAAAAAAATTGTTTACACAATTTCCGCCCAAAAAATCCGCCAGGTACCCTTCAGATTTGATTAAAGGGGAAATTTTTGAAAAGTAATCCACAAAGAAACCGAATCAGAAATTTTTTCAAACGGGAGCGGTCTCACCACATTGACTAAATGATCACCAGGTCGTCTGCATAGCATAGTTCTGTTATTTGTATCATTCTCAACTTCCAATATTCTACATTATAATATTTTCTCCAGTTGTGTTTGCATTTTTTTTATTACGTCATCTAATACTAGGTTAAAAAGTAGTGCGCTCAGGACACAACCCTGTTTTAATCCAATGTTGCTGTCGAATATTTTTGATTTTTCATTTTTTGTCCTTACATAGCTTTTTATCTTTTCGTATAAACTCTGGATGCATCCTATTAGATCTTTTTTATTCTGTGGAAAACTTTTTTCATATCTATGAAACATGCATGTGTTTATTTTTCTGTTTTAAGAGTCTTTTCTACTATTTGTCTCATTATGAAAATCTGATCGTTCGTCCCTCTTTCTTCTGAAACCACTCTGGCTCTCCTCAAAAGTGTTTTCTAGTTTTTCTCTTAGCCTGTTTTCTAGTATACTAGCATAAAGTTTTTCTACTCTGCTTCCAAGTGTTATTCCTTTATAGTTTGAGCATTTTTTGCTGTCTCCTTTTTTATACAATGGTGTTATAATGCCTATCTGCTAATCTAGTGGAACTTTCTTTTCTTTCTTAGCTTGGTTCATGATGTTTAGTAGTTCTTGTTGTCTTTCTTCATTTATGTATTTGACCATTTCTGCAGTTATATCGTCATGTCATGATGCTTTGCCCATCTTGATTTTGTTAATTGCATTTGTTAATTCTTTTTGTGTTATATTTTCTATCTGCTCCTGTTGCTCTTGTGGGGGGAGTGTTGATTTCTGTTTTGTTATATCTTATTTCCTTCTACTTGTTCTACTTCCAAGAGTTCTTCAAAATATTCTCTCCCCCTCTCCATAATCTCATTCTCTTCTGTAAGTATGGTTCCATTCTTAGGAGGTCGAGTCGAAAAGCCGAAATGTACGGACGTGTCGCCAAGACATCGGCGATATCTAACTTTCGTATACCGGAAAACATCACGATGTCGAGGTCAAATGTAATTATACCCTATTCCACGAACATACGCCTGTTTTGGATTATTTCGACAACGAATATTTTACTGTGCAAAATAAGAAGAACGAAAGTAAACTGCAAATTACATTGTTGTTTATTGGAATAATTATTAGCGCCATTTACTTTCGTACTTCTTATGTTGTACAGTAAAATATTCGTTGTCGAAGTAATCCAAAACAGGCGTATGTTCGTGGAATGGCCCATAGTGTACTTTGGTGTCGGAAACAAAAACGATAAACGGGTTGTTCAAAATAAAATGTCGATGACTTATAACTTGAACGATAAAGTTTGACTGGATCAATCTTTTGTCGAAGCAACAAAAGTTGACCGATTAAAATTAAAACATATTATGTTCTCAACTTATATCTAGCGCCAGACCCACTACTTTGTGCCGTGTAGTTTAAGTTGCCCATATGAACTTGAATCGGCGAAATGGGCCTATAAATAATAAAGTTTTGCTACATTAACCACTTTAAAAATTCACATTGTAAGGCATGAATGAATCAAATACATATGTAGTACCTTTTTTGTAGATGTATTTTAAAATGAAAATGAAAAGTTATTACTATAAAGAGTGATCTATATCTATAACTGTGGCTATATGCTTGACTAAAATAAATCAACGATTAGATATAAAAAAATCAAAAATTTTATTAAATTTGGCAAAGTTTTTGGGTAATTTTTTCTTAATCATCCACCCTTTTTGCACATTTCATATTTTTAACTGGGAGCACACTAGTTCGCTCCCGTGGTCAAAAAAACCTTTTAATCATATACTAGTTCGCTCCCATGATTAAGCGGATTAAATATTTATCTACCAAGTTCTGTGAGAATTAATATCGGCAAATTTGGTAGTGGTTTTCGTATTTTATATAGAAATTATATAAAATATTATTTATTACATATTTATATACAAGACAGTTGAATTAGATTATTTGGTATAATATTCACTTCATTTTTTAGTCCCTATTTTGAAAAATGTTAGTAACTGATTCAGAAATTTTGATTTCTAATGGCCGGAGCGAATTTATCCGTGACCCTTTTCTGTTGGGTATTAAAATCTGACCGCCGGAGCGAACTAGTATATGCCCTTTTAAGTTGGTATCAGAGCTGATGGGCAGTATTTCAAAATTTAAATATTTTTTTTGTAATTACATATGTATTTAAATACTTTAGATTTTAGAGTATTTTAATACCAACTGTTTAAATACTATATAATTATAAATAAATACTTGGTATTTAAATGCTCTAAAGTCTAAAGTATTTAAATACCTACAAACATTATTTAAATTTTGAAATACGGCCCCTCGGCTCTGATACCAAGTTAAAAATATGAAATGTGCAAAAAGGGTGAATGATTAAGAAAAAAATTACCCAAGAACTTGGGTACATTTTTAGTATTTAATACTTGGTATTTAAATACTTTTCAACGTACTTTCCCTTTACTAAAATTTGTGATTTTTTTATATCTAATCGTTGTTTTATTTAAGTCAAGCATAGCCACAGTTATAGGTATACCTACAGATCACTCTTTATAGTAATAGCTCTTCAGTTTCATTTTTAAATACATCTACAGAAAAGGTATTATACATTTTATTCATTCATACCTTACAATGTGAGCTTTTTAAAGTGGTTTATAGCAAAACTTTATTAGCCCATTTCGACGATTCAAGTTCATATAAGCAATCCAAGCTACAGTCGGAAAAATGAAAGAATACCCATGAACGAACATATAAAACACGCTGTATTTTCCTGTCACCGTGTCACAAAGAAAATTGCCTAGCGCAAGTACATGTAATAATAATTATTACATGTACTTGCGCTGGCCAATTTTTTGTGTGCACGGTGACAGAAAAATACACCGTGTTTTATATGTTCGTTCATGGGTATTCTTTCATTTTTCCTACTGTACACGGCACAAAGTAATGGGTCGGGCGCTAGACATAAGTATGTTCTCACAGCTATTCACATTGGATTTTAGTTGATTAACTAAAATCGAACTGTGAGAGTGCGCCTATAAATAAAAGCTAAAATAGCTGTGAGTGTACGAGATAGTAATCAGACTCACAGTGATATATGCCAGCGAAACGTAGATTATGAACCAGCAAAGAAAAAAAAAGTAGAAATCTGGGAAGTAAAGGTATTCAGAAAAATAGTCAAAATAGGAAAAAAAATAGGAGGCATACAGATGGCAGAGAATATTTGGAGAAAACAAACAAATAAAGAAATAATGATGATGGATGGAAAACCAATAATTACGGCAAAAATACGAACCCAAAGAGCTAGATAGCTTGATCGCATTACACGAATGCCAGAGAATCAAAATATTAAACCAATACTAAAGGAGGGAGAAATGTGGAAAACAAAGAGAAACATTCTTCAAATGAAGAAATAGTTGGAAGCAGTAAAGCAATACTTGTCAGAAATAGGACTGAGAGTTTGGAAAGATTAAAGGGCCTGAAAAAGTGGAGGGAAATACCCAGGTTTTTGGAAGCCTGGGGCCTACAAGACCTGTAGCGCTGTATAAACAGCGTGCATATGGATGTATGCATCTTTCTGTGGAAGAATTATTAGTAGATATGATCTGGGTATTAGAATAATTTCTGGAAATTGCCGACTTGCATCCAGAATATACCAACAGTGATATCCTGAAGGAAGGAAGCTAAACGTAAGAGCTTTTGAAAATTTTATGAATCGTTTTGTTCGCACTCGGTGAGTTGCATATTCAATAAAATTTTATGAGTTCACTACTCGTGAAATTTCACGTCAACATAACATTAGTCAAACATAAGCGGCAAAAATCCTCCATCAACATAAAATGCATCCCTATCGCATGCATCTTTCTGTGGAAGAATTATTAGTAGATATAATCTGGGTATTAGAATAATTTCTGGAGATTGCCTGCTAGCATCCAGAATATACCAACAGTGATATCCTGAAGGAAGGAAGTCAAACGTAAGAGCTTTTGAAAATTTATGAATCGTTTTTTTCGCACTCGGTGAGTTGCATATTCAATAAAATTTTATGAGTTCACTACTCGTAAAATTTCACGTCAACATGACATTAGTCAAACATAAGCGGCAAAAATCCTCCATAAACATAAAATGCATCCCTATCGCATGCATCTTTCTGTGAAAGAATTATTATCGTCTGGGCTGATTATCCGAGAATAGGCCATTTTTGGGAAAAGTTATTTACCAGCAATTTTCATATATATTAATAATATATGTATGCAAAGTCCGCAGATAATGTGCTACTTTTTTTATAAACAAAATGGCGCCCGAAAATTGTGTTTTTTTCAATTATTGCTCTATAACTCCGAAAATTTTAAGTTTACAACAAAAACACTCAAATAAAAATTCACCGGAATTAAATTCTGCATAGACATATTTTCCCGATCTGCTTCGACGAAAATTTTCCTCGGAAAATGCGGGTTTTCCCAACAAAATCTTTAATTTTCAAATAAAGTTTTAGATAAGTAATTATCTACCAATAATTAAATAATTTGGTGACATAAAAGCCTTCATGGTTTAGATTATAGTTCCAGAAGCTGGTGAAAATTGAAAAAAATAGTTATAAACAAGTTAACGTTTCTCAGAAAGTTTTTATTATATTTTAATTTAAAAAAATAGTTAAAATGCGTATTTCAAATATCTTGAAAATGAATGCTTTAGAACTTTATGAAACAGCAAAGTAAACATACGATTACAACATTGTTTATAATTTTTTTTAATTCTTTCAAAGCGTAAAAGTGAGTTTAAAGTACAGGCTAATTATTTACAAAAAATATCGATTATTAGTTTAATGGTTATATTTTAATTAAAGATTATAAATATATTTTTTTGTAATTTACACGCGCAAAAGTAGACTAATACAGTACTGTAGCTAAAATTTTCACTCGAAACGACAACCGCCGCGCGACATACACTTAGTAAATAAAATTATAATATTATGTATACTGCGTGTCAGTCGCTTCGAGTGAACATTTTAGCTCCGGCTCTGTATCAAGCCTATTTTCGCGCTAAGAATTACAAAAAAAAGTATTTTTAATCTTTGATTAAAATATAACCATTGAACTAATATTTGATATTCTTTGTGAGTAATTAGATTGTACCACAGACTCACTTTTAAGCTTTGAAACAATTAAAACAAATTATAAACAACGGAGCAATCGTATATTTACTTTGCTGTTTCATAACTTTTTTGCAAATGGTTGGAAAATTTTTTTAAAGCATTAATTTTCAAGACCTTTGAAATACACATTTTAAGTATTTTTTAAAATTAGTATCTAATAAACAATTTCTGAGAAATGTTAATTTGTTTATAACTTTTTTTTTAACATTTAAAGATTATGCATAAAAATGAAAAATTTATATTTTGTCGACAAAATATTAAATAGTCATCACATCTTTATAATCTTTCTAAGTTTGATCAATGTCTCATGATTATTTTGGTTGTTATTGCGACTGGAAATTCTTAATTAACAATTGAATTGTTGCTAAAATATTCGTTTAATTTTCACCGGCTTCTGCAGTTATAATCTATTCCGAGGAAAATTTTCGTCGGAACAAATCGGGAAAAACATGCCTCTATGTAGAATTAAATTGGGGTGAATTTTTATTTGAGTGTTTTTGGTGTAAAGTTAAAATCTTCGGAGTTATAGACCAATAATTGAAAAAAACACGATTTGGGGGCGCCATTTTGTTAATTAAAAAAGTAGCACACTATCTGGCGGACTTTGCATACATATATTATTAATATATAGGATCATAATATTCGATTCCAGCAATAAAATTGCTGGTAAATAAAATTGCTGGTAAATAATCTTTATTTGTACTTTACTAATTAGACCAGCGTATTATAACTATTTTTTTTTTTCAAAATTTAAAGATTATGCAACAAAACGAAAAATTTATATTTTGTCGATAAAATATTAAATAAGCATTTCATCTATATAATCTTTATAAGTTTGATCAATGTATCATGATTATTGTGGCTATTATGGCTATCGTAAATTATTGTTAATTAACAATTGAATTGTTGCTAAAATATTCGTTTAATTTTTACCGGCTGCTGGAATTACAATATATACCAAGAAAGCTTTGATGTCACTAAGTTATTTAATTATTGATTAATAATTACTTACCTAAAACTTTATTTGAAAATTAGAGTTTTTGTTGGGAAAACCCGCATTTTCTGAGGAAAATTTTGGTTGGAGCAAATCGGGAAAACATATCTCTATACAGAATTTAATTGCGGTGAATTTTTATTTGGGTATTTTTGTTGTAAAGTGAAAATCTTCGGAGTTATAGAGCAATAATTGAAAAAAATACGATTTGTCGGCGCCATTTTGTTTATAAAAAAAGTAGCACACTATCTGCGGACTTTGCATACATATATTATAAATTATATAGGATCTTATAATTCGATTCCAGCAATAAAATTGCTGGTAAATGACTTCCATGAATTTTGCTAATTATCCCAGAGTATTAGTAGATATGATCTGGGTATTAGAATAATTTCTGGAAATTTCCTGCTAGCATCCAGAATATACCAACAGTGATATCCAGAAGGGAGGAAGCTAAACGTAAGAGCTTTTGAAAATTTTATGAATCTTTTTGTTCGCACTCGGTGAGTTGTATATTCAATAAAATTTCATGAGTTCACTACTCGTGAAATTTCACGTCAACATGACATTAGTCAAACATAGGCGGCAAAAATCCTTGATAAACATAAAATGCATCACTATCGCATGCATCTTTCTGTGGAAGAATTATTAGTAGATATGATCTGGGTATTAGAATAATTTCTCGAAATTGTCTGCTAGCATCCAGAATATACCAACAGTGATATCCTGAAGGGAGGAAGGTAAACGTAAGAGCTTTTGAAAATTTTATGAATCGTTTTGTTCGCACTCGTTGAGTTGAATATTCAATAAAATTTCATGAGTTCACTACTCGTGAAATTTTACGTCAACATGACATTAGTCAAACATAGGCGGCAAAAATCCTTGATAAACATAAAATGCATCACTATCGCATGCATCTTTCTGTGGAAGAATTATTAGTAGATATGATCTGGGTATTAGAATAATTTCTGGAAATTTCCTGCTAGCATCCAGAATATACCAACAGTGATATCCTGAAGGGAGGAAGGTAAACGTAAGAGCTTTTGAAAATTTTATGAATCGTTTTGTTCGCACTCGGTGAGTTGCATATTCAATAAAATTTCATGAGTTCACTACTCGTGAAATTTCACGTCAATATGACATTAGTCAAACATAAGTGGCAAAAATTCTCCATAAACATAAAATGCATCCCTATCGCATGCATCTTTCTGTGAAAGAATTATTAGTACATATGATCTGGGTATTAGAATAATTTCTGGAAATTTCCTGCTAGCATCCAGAATATACCAACAGTGATATCCTGAAGGGAGGAAGGTAAACGTAAGAGCTTTTGAAAATTTTATGAATCGTTTTGTTCGCACTCGGTGAGTTGCATATTCAATAAAATTTCATGAGTTCACTACTCGTGAAATTTCACGTCAATATGACATTAGTCAAACATAAGTGGCAAAAATTCTCCATAAACATAAAATGCATCCTATCGCATGCATCTTTCTGTGAAAGAATTATTAGTACATATGATCTGGGTATTAGAATAATTTCTGGAAATTTCCTGCTAGTATCCAGAATATACAAACAGTGATATCCTTAAGGGAGGAAGCTAAACGTAAGAGCTTTTGAAAATTTTATGAATCGTTTTGTTCGCACTCGTTGAGTTGTATATTCACTAGTAATACCACTAGAGGTCAAATTATTTCCGGAAATTTTTTTGAGATCATGAATATTTTGAAAATTTCCCGAGTCGCAGACGAGGGAAATTTTCTAAAAATATTCATGATCAAAAAAAAATTTCCGGATATTAATTTAACTATTTGAATATTTTGTAATAAACAAAACTAAAACCCATAATTTTTAAATATTTTAGATTCATAACAAAGAAAAAAGAAGAAAACTAAAAAATAAACAAACTTTTAGTAATAAAAGTAAGAGTAGCTAGAACCTATTTTATAAAAATTTAAACATGCTTATTAATAATACTTACTTATTTGTCTTAACACCTGATCAATTTCAGTTTGAAACTAAATAAACTGATTATGAACTATACAAGAACTAAGTAAGAACATAAATAATGCCTTGGAATTTTCACTAGTAATACCACTAGAGGTCAAAAAATTTCCGGATATTAATTTGACTTCGCGTGGTATTCGGTAAGAAGATTCCACACCAAATTTGCATTTGAAAATCCAAAGCTGCATGAACAGATTAATAGCGCGCCATAGCTTTGTCAGCAATTATTTAGGCTTTCAAATTCGTAATTTCTACTCATTGTAGTTGATGGGAATACCATTTCAAGATAGAGAATAGTATATTCTTCAATTTTACATAAGTTTTGAGTAACTACAAGTGATAGAAAATTATTTTTTGGCGTTTTATTTTAAATTATGTAAACAAATAAAAACCAGTCTGTCAAAAATGTTCTGTTATTGTAAACGTCAAAAAATGTCCACTATAATTCGCTGTTGGGTACCCCACGAGCAAAAAATTTCCGATAAAATACCTCCGTTGCCATGGTGATCTGTCAAAATAACGTATTTTGATTGGTTCAAAAGTGCAGGTGTGGAATTTTCAATAAAATTTCATGAGTTCACTACTCGTGAAATTTCACGTCAACATGACATTAGTCAAACGTAGGCGGCAAAAATCTTCCATAAACATAAAATGCATCCGTATCGCATGCAGATACATTCAGCCCTATTCTGTAACTTTTAACAAATCGAATAGAAATGACCAAGTCGAATCGTAATTACCCAAAATCGGAATGTTTGATATCTATCGCGTCATTTTTGTGTTTGGATCGGTATTCTGTAACTCATATCGTAATCGAAATCTCTGACTTCTATTTCACGCGGTTCTGAGGAGGTGGCAACCGCGCAGTAACCAGCGAAATTGTGTTCTGTGATCTATTTTGTTACTTGAAATATGACACCGTTGCCATTTCCTCAATGTTTTCATACTTTCTTCATACTATCCTCAAAGTTTTGAGAAGTAAATAAAATATTCGTGTAAATACTGGATGCAAAAAGCTCAAAAGAGGATAAATGGTTTTAAATTAAAGTTAATTAAAATTGATATAAAAAAGAAGATAAACTGATAAATAAAAAAGATAAGTGAAGATAAGAAGTATAAATGCTTTTAAATCAAAGATATTTAAATTTTTTTTTCTTTTTTTCCCATAATCATCACTACGATGATGATTATTACAATTACAATCTGATCATACTTGACCAATGAGCAATTTTAATCTAACCTAAATTATTACTGTTCCTTAAAATTAAGAGCTTGCCCCATAGCGTCTCTTATCTAACCTAACAAGATAGTGCACTATTCTAGCATACACACTAACGCGCACAAGCACTATGCTCTGCTTTTCACTATCACCTATCACTTAAACTAGTTCATAAGGTTTTGTCCTCTTCAGTCTTCTAACTTGCCCAGTAGTATCGAGGAGCTGGATTGCCTCAATATTCTCGTGCATGTGAAGTCGTTGCTCGTGACTTCCTGCCATCTTCTTGATGATTATATCCACAGTTTCCATTCCTAGGTCCTTATGGAGATCACTGTTTGTAACATACCAAGGAGCATCTACAATATTTCTTAGTATTTTGTTCTGGAATCTTTGTATTACTGTTATATTACTTGGTCTAGTACACCCCCATAGTGGGCATCCATAAGTCCATACAGGTCTCAATATTTGTTTGTAAATTAGTAACTTATTATGCATCGACAGTGTGGAGTTTCTTCCAATTAGCCAATACATTTTTTTATATCTTATATTTAGCTCTTCCCTTTTTTTCTTAACGTGCACCTTCCAGCGTAGTTTTGCATCTAATGTTATACCCAAATACTTAGCCCAAATATTTAAATTGATGTTATTAATTCATTATTATTAATAAATTATTTAAAATTGATATTACTAATAATATGCATGTTGTTCTGAAGCTATTTTCTTATATATTTTTTCATATATATTCATACTTGATTATAATAATATGCAATCTTTAAGATTCGATTCCAGTTGAAATAACTGCTAAACAGCTTTTCGCAAAAATGGCATCTTTTCTATAATTTGTTCAGACTATGAGCGTTGACTGATAAATATACAAGTATACTGGTATAATATTTATTTATCAATTAACGCATAAGAAGTCTATCGTATGCTATTCTTGTGCATTATACCATTGATTGCAATTGTACAAGAAATATGCGAATAAAATATGGCAACAATGTGAATGGGAAACATTCAGACGCCAAGTAGCAAATAAATAAGGTTAGGTCCCATTATTCATACTCGTACATGTCTAAATGAAATATATATATAGTTCTCTAAACAAATAACACCACAGACTAAAAATTAAGCAGCTAAAAAAAGGTACAAATACTATAAATAATTATAAATAAGTAGTATGTAATTAATTATTTTTATATATAAAATATAAACGTCAAAACAAAACAAAATGCGCTTGCGTCAACCACAATTCCGATAATCGAAATCTCATCTCGACAGGGTAAATGCTGTCGAAGTGATTTCTATTCACATTACGATTGTAGAGATTCCGAAGTAGTTATGGAATACGGATTTGGACTATTTCTATTCGACTTGGTCACTTCTATTCGATTTTACTGACTTCTATCATCGAAATGAGTTACAGAATAGGCATGATTAGGTTTGTTCGTAGTACGATCCAATCGATCAGCAACCGTTGCCAACCATCAGACGCATGCGCAGTTAACAGTTAGCGCTGCGCAGTTAACAGTTTGAGTTCGTAGACTACGAACGCGCTTGCGTCTGACGGTTGGCAACGGTTGCTGATCGTTGCAACAATGTCGCAACATTTCACAAAAATGGAGCAATGAATCGGGATAATTTTCATTACTATGTATCAAGCAATCCTTACTTTTAACAGTCATAGTCAAACTAGCTGATCTATGTGACTATGTGATTGGCTCACTCACAGTTTGTTGACAGCCGTGTGAATAGTGCTATATATTTGGATCTTCTGAATAATAATTTGCCATTACTACTGCAAAATTATCCACAAAGAATATGGTTTCTACACGACGAAGCTTCAGTTCATCACACTGCTCTTATTCACAATCATCTAAATAAAAACGTTCCTGCGAGGTGGATAGACAGGAGAGAACCAACTGTTTGGCCATCGGGATCACCGGATTTATCAAATATTGGTTTTTCATCTAGAGCTATAATATAAAAACCTGGTGTACCAAAAATTTCCAACGACGCCAGGTTATATGAAAAATAGAATAAGGCAAACTTTGTATAATCTTGACTTACTATAAGAAAAGTGGTTCGGTCATTTTAATATCGGTTACAAACTTGCGTAGACATTGGAGGTGGAAATAGTGTTATGGTTTATATTTTGTATTAGTTATTTATTGAATAAAAACAAATTTTGTTATATTATTACAAAAGATTAAGTCATTTCTACAAGCATATAATATACGACACAGCATATAGACAATTTCTCCATTAAAAGACCGGCTCTAACCTCTATATATAGCTATACAAAGTAAGTTTTTTGTATGAAGCGCCTCAATTATATCGGAAACGGCTTGCACGATTTTTATATAGATTTTGGTGAGTAGGGATCTTCTAAGCCGACCGATATCGTAGTGGAATTTACATTGTTGTCAGATCTTTCGCTTTTCTGAAAATCTAATGAAGTTTTTATTTGAAATGAAATACCTTGAATATTACAATAATGGCAAGAATATTACATGAAAAATATTCACTATTCGTTAAGGACTTCAAAACGCAAGAAATATATAGGCTGTTCCAGTTGAAAAAAGAAAGTTCGTTAGATTTCCACAAAAACGGATGATCTGACAACAATGCAAATACCACTATAATATCCGCTGCATTACAATACCCTTACTCACTAAAACCTATAAAAATCGTAAAAGCCGTTTCTGCGATAATTGAGGCGTGTCATACATAAAACTCACTCTGTATGTTAATATAGTTCACTTGAGAAATGTATCTTTATCTACAACCACTAATCAAAATGCACTTTTCTGTACAGTTTTATGTTAACAAAGTTATTTTCTCACAGTATAAAATATGACATTATTGTGCAGAAAAGTGACGTTTCTGTCCCGGAAAGTTCTTTTCTGCACAGTAGACTACCTCATTCTGAGTAACGTTATATATTCTGTTTACATCTGTGGTTAAAGTGTAGACAAATATAACCTGTAAGACAATTATTATACTTAATTATCAGTAGTAATTGCACAAGAGCTCTAAAATTCTATATTAATTTTAGAGATCGAGTGCAATTTGTTGCGATTATTTCGTGAATAAAACTGTTCAAAACCAAAATGTTATTGTAATTTATTTATGTAAGTACAAATTAGTACTGTTAAACACACAGTTGTTATAAAATATTTTACGGTTGAAAGTCATCACTTTTATAAGTTTTAAAACATTAATTGTCATTAATGTCACTGAATGTATTTTTCGTAGCAACGAAGGGCATCTGACGTAATATACTTGACGACGGGATATTATCAAAAATTATCACCTTAATTTGCATTTCTGTAGCTTTCTATTGGCCAGAATCTCCTATGAATGAAATAATCGAATAGAAATTTAATTATGGATGTTACAACTGTTTTATTTTAGAATTTTATTCTTAATAAATATTTTATAATTATCAATTAACCAATAAGGATTTAGCAAGCTTAGCAAGATACGTCGAATGAAGTAGGTTTGGTGTAAATTCGTGACTGCGTAAATATAACGCCAAATGTGACATTATTTTGTAATAATTATTTAAAATAGTTTAAATTCAAACAAATTAATGTAGTGCATTAATTTTTAACTGATTTCTGTGTAGTTTGTTTAGTAGTTCAGAGAAATAAGGAAAAAAAATATCATGTTGGTGACACATCCCCCTCCAGGCTGAAACCAAATTTTTCGAGTAATATGGTCATCTATAATAATAACGTATATGTTTCCTGCAGCCGATTTTGATGATATACATAGTTATAAACAAATGAAGATCAAAAAACGGTAAATTTTCGCTTTTTTCGTCTCTTACTAAAAAATTGGGCATTTTAAACAAATTTGAGAGTAATAAACTCATAAACCGTATAAAAGACTTCAATATGGCGTTCGCTGAATATGTCTATCCTTATTGGTTACTTAGAAAATTGCCAAATAAATCATAAATTTTGAGTTTTTATAAATATTCATAACTTATGTAAAAATTAACTTAGAACCTTCTTATTACACGGAATGCTGAGACTTATGGTGCTTTAATTACACCCTAAATTCCAAAGCAATTGGTCAAATAGTTTAAAAGTTATTTAATTTGTTTATCCAAAATTAATTTTTTTTGCAACACTGTAAGTCAGAAAATGATGAAGTTACAGTAATATTTTGGATAGTTTATGAAAGAAGAAAATTTACAGTATTAATTTAATTTAAAAAAAATGACAAAAAATAATTATAGATATTGCAAAATAATTTTGCAAAAACATGTGAATTAAAAAAATGGGGGGGCTAACTTTGTCCCTAAATGTCCTAGAACAGTTGTTTTCCTTTCTAAATGTGTATAAAAATTCAGTCTTTCTAAATATGAAAAAAAGAATGTGTGTGTACTTTGTACGCACGTAAGAAGTTATACTTCTATTATATGATTATATGATTATAAACGAAATTAATATACTTTTTATTTATATTTTATTTAAATATTAAATTAATTTATACTTACTACTTCTCAAACATTTTTATTAAAACAGTGCCAAAAAACACATTAAAAATGCCACAAATGATTTCTGAACATTAATTGTCGGAAAAATTTTTAACCAAATACGTATTTTCTGAAAATAAAATTATATAATAAATGTACTTACAATCATAAAATGTATAAATAAAAAATAAAAGTTTCTATTGGGATTCGAACCAACTTACCACGAGGCTGGTATTTGCGTTGTATTGGGATTCACCCGCATTAAAACTTCGCCACAGAGACAGCTTGTCATTATGTGCGAAGATCGTCTAACTAAACAGATTAACCTTTTGACATTTTTAACTTATATAAATCAAATTATTTTGATTTTGAATTGAAATGATTCAGAATTGAAAAAATACAACAAAACATAGAGTAAGAAGACAATATATTAGGTGCATATTGATAGAAATTTTGATGGTAATCAAATTATGTAAATAAAAGTATTACATACTACTTATGTATTTTGGTAGGTTCAAGGTAGGTATCGGAGCCCGTATAACGACTAATAAATTTCGCAATCACTTGCATCGTGCAAAGTGGCTATGTTCAAATATCATAACAAAATTTGATGAACTATTTATAAAACACTTACCAGTGAAAGATTCTTTAGCTTTGAATAAGCGAGATCTGCGGCACTCATACTAGGCACAGTTTGATGAGCTTTCACATTGGCATGCAACAATCATCTCTTCTATGTAAATAAGTCCAAAAATATAATATGAAAACTATTTAAAAAGGCAGTATAACCATTAACTAACTTTTTGTTTGTTGTTTCTCTTCCTACAAATTTTAAAACGCAACAAGCATACATTATAACCAAACCATGCAAAGTCCCACAGCTGTGCCACAGCTGCCATATTGGATAATTTTTGTCATGTCATTTGAACATCCAATCAGAACAAAGTTATAATGCGCATGCGCCCGGTCGCTAGGTTTTCCCATATAAAATTTCACCGTCATTACGCCCGTAAAGAAGTATAACTTCAAAAATAATTTTTCTACGGGTAACGGTTAAAAAGTTATTCTAATTGTTTTTAAGTAAGCAAAAAATGGACATGTTTTTGCAAAATAATTTTACACTGTTTAAAATTATTTTTTGTCATTTATTTTTAATTAAGGTAATAGTATAAATGTTCTTCTTTCATAAACTGTCCGAAGTATTATTGTAACCTCATAATTTTCTGACTTATAGTGTTTGCAAAAAAAATTAATTTGGGAAAAATAAATTAAATAACTTTTAAACTATTTGACCAATTGCTTTGAAATTTAAAATATAATTTAAGTACAAGAAGTCTCGGCATTCCGCGTAATAAGAAGATTCTAAGTTAATTTTTACCTAAGTTACGAATATTTATAAAAACTCAATATTTATGATTTATTTTGCAATTTTCTAAGCAACCAATAAGGTTGGACATATTCAGCGAATGCCATATGGAAGTTTTTTTATACGATTTATGAGTTTCTTACTCTCAAATTTGTTTAAAGTGTTTAACTTTTTGGTAATAGACGAAAAAAGCGATAATTTACCGTTTTTCGATCTTCATTTGTTTATAACTATGTATATCATCAAAATCGGTTGCAGGAAACATATAGGTTAATAATATAGATGTCCATACTACTCAAAAAATTTGGTTTCGGCCTGGAGGGGGATGTGTCACGAGAAAAACCTTATTTCTCTGGACTATAGGTATAAGGAACTTAAATTGATCAGTATTAATTAAACACAGTTTAAGGTACTAGTACACTTTAGAAGACCAAAAATAATCATTTTTTCACAATTTTTTTTCTCAGAAACTTTATTAAAAATGAACATACAACTTTTTACATATTAATATCCAACTTTTAGAGAGTACCAAAAATATATCTTCTTTCATTTATGCACGTACACTAATATTATAGAGGGCGCCAAAGTTGAGGCCTCGAAAAAAAGTAGTTCCGATGGCGGACAGTTAATCTCAGGATTGGGATCTCTGAAACAAAAAAATTGTACGGCATTTGAAAAAGGAGGGTTTCTTACGTGACAATTTACCACCATTAGTGAAAACTTCCGCAAAACAAAGATTTTACGGAAATTTTAAAAAAATTTGTGAAAAAATCGCCGGTTTTTCTTCAGTTTCTCATGGTTAAAAAATATTTATTTTTTATTTTTATGGTCAAATTGTGGTAAATTGTCACGTAAGCTACCTTCCTGTTTCAAATGCAGTGCGATTTTTTTGTATCAGATATCCAATTCCGAGATTAACTGTTGTCCGCCATCATTTTTCGAGGCCTCGACTTTTGCGCCCTCTACAATATAAGTGTACGACGTGTACGTGCATAAATAAAAAAAACATATTTTTTGTACTCTCTAAGAGTTATATGTTAATATGTAAAACGTTGTATTGTTCATTTTTAATAAAGGTTCTGAGAAAAAATTCTTGAAAAAAATGATTATTGTTGGTCTTCTAAAGTGTACTAGTACCTTAAAATTTATAATGTATTGTTAGAATAAATCTTCGATTGGAAATTGTGATTTTTAGTTTTAGCAAAATATGTGGTTGTAGAAAAAGTATAGTGTGTAACACGTACAGAAAGGTAATTTCTCACTCGTTTGAATTGCGGCACTCGCTTGCGCTCGTACCGCAACTTTTCAAACTCGTGAGAAATTAGCACCTTTCTGCACTTGTTACAAAATATACTATTTTTACCAGTACAACTTTACTGTGTCCAATGTTTTATTTTAAAACAAATCATCACTCGATTTGCATTATATTTTTACTTTTCTTTTTAGATTGTGAATCTTCATCGAAGAAAATCCTGGTTCTTAGAAAACAAAATGAAGTAATTGATATTATACCCTGTGGAAACGGTGATCACATCGTAGAAAAGGAATATGTTGCCTTGGAAAAATTCTTTCATATTGTTGAGAACAATATTTGTGATACTAACCTAGCTCTAGACAAGATTTCAACTTTAGACTTGTCTCGATGTAATCTAGAAAATTTGCCAGATACCTGTAAGGACCTAAACATTAAAAAATTGGTGCTGGCTCACAATAATCTATCCAAAGTACCAGTTTGTATATACAGCGGAATGACATACATAGAACATCTTGATATCGGTCATAACAAGATCGAACAATTTTATATAGCTCCAGCTTGTTTAAATGTGCTTAAAGTTCTTAAAATCAACAACAATTCATTTAAATCTCTGCCTCAATTTATCACTAATTTTCAATGTACAGAGTTGGAGGAAATCAATTTTAGCTGCAATAACTCCACGAGCTATAAGTTTGCCAAATTAAGCTGTACAGTGGACAAAATGAAACTGAAGAAGGTCAAGTTTAAAAATAGTTGTTTGTTGGACGCCGATTATGAGTTTCTTAGATGTTTTAATTTTATCGAATATTTAGATCTGAGCAATAAGTATAGAACTTTTCTTAATACGTTCTACGAGACTGATAATCTTTTTCTGAACCTAAAGTGGAAGCATTTGAAGGTATTAAAGATGAACAACTTATCCATAGATATGTTTCCCGATGGCATCTGCTGGGTGGAAACATTAGAGGAACTCTACATTAATAACAATTCTATCTCATGGTTACCCGATGGCATACGGTTTCTTGTTAACTTAAAGGTATTGGATGTTTCTAGTAATTTGATTGTAGCAATTCCACAGCAAGTAGAAAAGTTAGTTTCGCTAGAAGTTCTGTTAGCATCTAGAAACAGTATTGATACCATACTAAGCAATATGCCTGCACTAAAAGTATTAGATCTATATGATAATTCTTTGGATTCAATCAATATAGACTGTGATAAATTAGAAGAATTAGATCTGGAACTAAATTATTTCAGCACTAATGAAGTGGCAAACTATGAAGATAAGAAAAATAGGTTAAGGACGTCTTTAAAACAGTTGGAACTTCGAGCAGATGGTATAAAAATATTGGAAAAGTGTCCATCTAACAGGTCTTCCTATTGTAGTAGAAGTAGTTCTACTTCTATAAATGATAACTATTGCAATGATATCATTCCAACGGTAACCCTTTGTGACGAAACGGAGGATTGGGACTTGCCAGTTCCTTCCAAACCAAAGAATCCAGATATTGATAGTGCTGATGAAGAATGGACAGGTGTAGAAAACTATCACCACAGAAGCAGTTGCAAAGTTGATCCAAAGGTTTATGTCCATGATGAAGACTGGATGTTCGAGGATGCTGAATAAATTGTATTGATGCCATAATATATAGATCTAAAAAATGACTATGTTTTGTAATTTTACATTTATCGTCAATTATATTTTAGAATAATTAATCTTAGTTTTTCTTTTACAAGAAAAGAGATATTCAGATAATTCAAAAAGCAAAATCTTAGAAATATCTCCAGGATAATACAAAAGGAGTATGTAACAAAATCAGCCCTTCAATTTTTTTCACAGAATTTTTTAAAGTTAGGAGAAAATAAAACGCTTCAATTCACCCCCGTATAATGCCATCCAAGCAAAAAATGTTTGTTACCAAAACATGTACCTACAAACTGATGCAAGAATCTTGAAAATCGGAGTACAAATAATAAAGTTATAAATTGTCAAACTTAATCAAAAATTTTCGGCGGCAAAATTTTGTGCCGGTGAGTGTATATGAAATAAAAAAATTTCTTCGTAGAAATTCACCGCACTTTATACCGAAATGCCGACTAAGGGTATAATAATGTTTTCCCTACACTCATTCGACTCCCATCGTATATATGCAAATGTTTTCGTTTTAAATTAGAATCAACATGAAGCCATAAATAGGAATTTTCTTCAGTTCGCTTACGTTCCAACTTTATAGTCGGTTATATAGTTGAAACAAAGAACCAATTACTACTCACTTTCCTATCAAAGTCTTTTACGTCCCGGAGTACGAGATACAATTATCCGAGCTACAAAATAAACAGGTCACTTTGACACAACTCATCAGACTTTCTTTTTCCTTTTCCAACTTCCGGGCCATCTTCTTGCGAGTCTTCGGACCCTTTTGTTGTTGTTTTATCGTTTTTGATCGCCTAAATTTGTTACGAGTTAAAGTCAACTGTTTCTGAAACGACTCTATTGTCTTCGGTAAGTTTTTCACTAGTTCAATCCGGAAAAAAGTATTGACAGTATTATTGAAGTAGAAATGCGCAGCCTTTATCTTGTAACCAAATTCGGAGGATTGTTTCATAATATAATAGTTTTGTTCTAATCGTCTCAAAATACCGAGAATTATTAATGCCTATCATAATAGGCATTATAGACTAGTGACTAGTAAGGATCTGTTTTTAGGTGGATGTGAGAGGTGGCATTCAGATTTTTGCGGATAAAGTTAGGTGATAACTTCGTTAATAATAATTGATTTATGCTCCTTCTCATATATGCCCGGAACATTAATAAAAAAAAATAAAATATTTAAAAATTTCAAAAAATTTCGTTTTTTTTTCTACTTTTTTTGCTTATAACTTAAAAACTATTCATTTTAGAACAAAGTCCTATAGGAATAAAACAAAGATAATTAAATTTTCTATCAGATGCGATTGGTTAAAAATGTCTTAATTTATCACCCTTGATCCAAAATAGCAATAAATATAAAATAAGGGGGCAAAACAAGCCTGTCCTTATTCAATGATTTTCCATCACTTAGGTTACACTTGGAACCTTCTTAATTCGCTTAGAAAATTTTTGTAATGTGCTAAAACCGTACACCAAATTTCATTAAAATTGACTTACTAGATTTTGCATAATAATTTTGCAATCTAAACTTTTTTAAAAAATTAAAATTTTTTTAAAATCTTGCACAACAAAAACTAGAACATACAAACATTTGTCAATTTTTTTACATATAAAGAAGTACTCCACCTATCTAATTAGTCCAGAAAGCCACTGCGCATCCGCTAGGGAAAATATTCTAATTCGGATTTTTTGCACAATCTTACTTAAAAAGGACTCCTTTTAACAAATTTGCATGTTGCCAGAACCAAAAGGTGGTCAAAAATTTTTTAAACGTTTTTTTTTTTGTTTTTTCCTAAAATTATTTTTTTTGCATGGAAAAAAGTTATTTTATGTTTTTTGGATCATTTCAAACAGAAAAGGTGTTTAGTGACTTTTCTCTAAAATTGATAGTTTTTGATATATAAGCGATTAAAAATTGAAAAATTGCGAAATCGGCCATTTTTAACCCTCAAAAACTATGTGAAAAACTGAAAATTTGAATGTTGCCAAGGTAGGTAGATATTCTTTAAACATCGATTGATGAAATCCCGAAGAGTTTTTTGCAATACAATATTCAGAACTCCTTTGTTTTTTAATTGCTAATCAAGCGTGCGCGACACTATTTTCCACCGACAGTATGGTGCAAATGAAAGGAATAAATTCGTTATTTCGTAAACCGGCGACTTTAAGGAAAAATCCGGAAACAAGTCTATTTTTATTTTTAAGTTATGATAAAGTTTCTTCAATTCTCTATTCAGTTATATAATCATTTACATAATTATTTATACAGGGTGTCCAAAAAATTTTTATTAAATTAAATTATTTGACAAAAAAGAAGTAGGAGGACATCCTGTATAAATAATTATGTAAATAATTACATTACTAAATAGAGAATTGAAGAACCTTGCAAATGAGCTACCACACGACCCCTATTCTCATTTAAAAAAATCATAGATTACGTCATCACGCCCAGTATACCATATATGCCACAATATCATAACTTAAAAATAAAAATCGACCTGTTTCGGGATTTTTCCTGAAAGTCGCCGGTTTACGAAATAACGAATTTATTCCTTTCATTTGCACCATACTGTCGGTGGAAAATAGTGTCGCGCACGCTTGATTAGCAATTAAAAAACAAAGGAGTTTTGAATATTATATTGCAAAAAACTCTTCGGGATTTCATCAATCGATGTTTAAATAATAACTACCTACCTTGGCAACATTCAAATTTATAGTTTTTCACATAGTTTTTGAGGGTTTAAAATGGCCGATTTCGCAATTTTTCAATTTTTAATCGCTTATATGTCAAAAACTATCAATTTTAGAAAAAAGTCACTAAAAACCTTTTCTGTTTGGAATGATCCAAAAAACCTAAAACAAGTTTTTTCCATGCAAAAAAAAAATAATTTTAGGAAAAAAACAAAAAAAAAACGTTTAAAAAATTTTTGACCACCTTTTGGTCCTGGCAGCATGCAAATTTGTTAAAAGGAGTCCTTTTTAAGTAAGATTGTGCAAAAAATCCGAATTAGAATATTTTTCCTAGCGGATGCGCAGTGGCTTTCTGGACTAAATGCACTTTACAGAATTGAAATCGGATTATTTAAGCAGCCTCAGCAATGTTTTAAAGTTATAAACAATTTTTTGGCTTATAAACAAATTAGTGCTGTAGCCAGGAGGGGGTGCTACGGGCTCCTTTATTTAGATGGACCTACCCAAGTTTTTTATGTATTTTGACCCGTAGAACACGAATTTTTTGGGTAACAGTTGATCCGGATGTCGGATTGTTATAAACAAAGAACTTGAGGAATTACATAAAATCGATTTTTCGCAAAATAAAACATTTTTTTGTATTTCTTGGGTAACTCTAAGCAAAAAATGTTCTTACAAGTTTTTTCGTAGGATGCATAGTTTTCGAGATAAACGCGGTGAAACTTTAAAAAAATCGAGAAATTGCAATTTTTGAACGCGAATAACGTTTGATTAAAAAATAAAATAGCAATTCTGCTGACAGCATTTGAAAGTTTGAGTCAAATTATACCGGTTTTAATTATTTGCATTGCTAAAAATTAATTTTTTTATTATTGAACAAAGCTATTTGTTTATAAGCCAAAAAATTGTTTATAAATTTAAAACATTGCTGGGGCCCCTTAAATAATCCCATTTTAATTCTGTAAAGTGTATTAGATAGGTAGAGCACCTCTTTATATGTAAAAAAATTAGCCAACTTCTAAATGGTCTACTTTTTGTTGAGAAAGATTTTAAAAATTTGAACTTTTTTAAAAACATTTAGATTGCAAATTTATTATGCAAAATTTATTAGGTCGATTTTAATGAAATTGGGTACACGATTTAAGTATGTTACAAAGAATTTCCTAAGCGAATTACTAAGGTTCTAAGTGCCACCAAAGTGGTTAAAAAATATTGAATAACAACAGACTTATTTTGTATTTATTGCTATATTGCAGAAAAGGTAATACCTTAAGACATTTTTTACCGGTCGTGCATCATACAAAATTCAATTTTTTCAATCTTTTAATTTTTTTAATTATTTTAATTTTTTTATTAATGGTATATTTGAGAAGGAGCATAACTCAATTATTATTACTGAAGGTGTCACCTAACTTTATCTGCAAAAATCCGAATGCCACCTCTCACATCCAAAAATAGACGTTTTTTCGCAGATCCTTACTGGTCTATTAGATTTAGACATACAATAGACAGTACAATACAATACATTACATTACAATAGACATTAATTATACGCAATTTGGGTTTCGCAAAGGCCTAGGAACTTGTGAAGCTCGTTTTTTACTTAATATACCTACTAATACAAAGGTGACTGGACGTCAATCAAGATATATACAGTCGGAAAAATTTATATAACAAACATATGTTATTTATAGAAAAGAGAGCAAATACAAAATAAGTGATCGATATGATCGTTTATGGGTAATCTTTCTTTTTCCTACTGTACGCGTGTTTTATTGACTATATTAACGATCAGCTGTCAGAGGAAATTAAAATGAGACGTGGGGTGAGACAGGGACGCGTGTTATTGCCAATTCTTTTTAATGCCTACTTGGAAGAGATCTTGGAAAAAGCTCTTGAGGGTGAAACAGCTGGAATAAAGGTAAATGGAGTTCCTGTTAACAACATTAGATATGCGGATGACACTGTCATCTGAGCCGAAAATATTGGGTATCTTCAGAGGCTGGGTACCAGATTAGCTGAGTTTGGACAAGAATAAGGTCTAACAATGAACGTCAAGAAGACAAGGTTTATGAGAATATCGAAAAGTCAAAGAAATAACGAGAAACTCTTCATAAACGGATTCAATGTCGAACGGACTGACTAATATGCATATCTTGGAACAATGATCAACTCCACAGGTGATTACTTACAGGTAATCAGAATAGAAAAGGCTACAGCAAATTTTAACAAAAGGATAAAAGTGTTCTGCAGAAGAGATTTGAAGTTGGAGCTAAGAGTTAGGTTGGCTAGATGCTACGTTTTCTCGACTTTGTTTGATGGAATGGAAGCCTGGATCTTGAATGCGGCATCAATGAAAAAACTAGAATCATTCGAGCTGTGGGTGTACAGAAGAATTCAGAAAATATCGTGGACAGAACACGTCAAACAAAGAGGTTCTGAGAAAGATGGATAAAGAAATGGAAATCTTAAATACTTACCATTAAAACAAGAAAATTGGAATACCTCGGACATATTACACGTGGAGGGAGTTACAACTTGCTCCAATTGATTATGCAAGGAAAGATTTAAGGAAAAAGAAGTATAGGGAGACGCAGAATATCGTGGCTGCGGAACCTGAGAGAATTGTACGGACGTACATCAAATAAACATTTCAGAGCAGCTGTCTCTAAAGTCCGAATAGCTATGATGATTGCCGACCTCCATCGCGGAAATTGCGGAGGCTAGAACCTAGTTGATTTGCCAGGTTGGGACATGGTAATTGCAGACACATTATCTAGGTCATAATTAAAAACAGAAGTTAAGGACGATCCAGAAATGGAATATGTCATTCATGTCATATCTAAGGATATTCCTATGAGTGAGAATAACAAAATAATATTTCAAAATTAAATTGATAACGATGAAACATTAAGAAAAATAAAAGGATACTGCACTGAATTTTAGCCTATTAGTGATAAAAATTTGAACAAGGAATTAAAGTTTTACTAGAAATTAAGAGAAAAGATTTATTTATCTAATAATTTATTATTTTTGGAATATAAAGTTATTGTTCCAAATTCACTAAGGAAATAAATGCTGGAACTGGTACATAAAGCACATTTTGGTATTTAAATAGAGATATGGAGGATATGATTTCAAAGTGTGAGAAATGTCAAATATTTCAAGGATGTAATAAAAAGAGCCATTAAATAATCATTTAATACCTTGTAGATTTCTTTCAGTCTTTCTTTCTTTCAGGCTCAAAATAACGTTTATTTTGAAACTTCCTTATTTTTAATCCTAGAAGCTTTTTTAATAAACTTTAAAATAAAGTTACCACTTTAAAAAAAAGTTAAACTGAGTTTTCCCCAGTTTTTGATATTTTACCAAGACTGTGCCAAAACCTGGCGAGTACCTCGGACTAATCCTAGAATTACCCGTTTGCATCTAAACATTCCGTATATGTATTTGGAACCTAGGAGTTTTCTATTGGTTCGTTGCAGCACGCGGTCATATTTTAACCAATAGGCGGCGAGGTCCCAAACGCATATACGGAATGTTATTCGGTTCCAAATTCAGATACGGAATGTTAAATATTCGTACACCGAAAAAGATAAGTTTTTATTAGAGTCTGTTAAAAGGAGATTAATTTTAAAATACTTGTTACTGTATTATTAAATAAAAATAAAACAATTATAGTATTTGGAATGTTATTTGGTGCGAAATTCATATACGGTATGTTAAATATTCGTAGAAAAAAGACGATTTTATTAAAGCCAATTAAAATGAGACTGGTTTTTAATAGTATATTATGCAACGAGCATTTAATGATGGTCATTATGAAGCGAGTATAAGGGATACGAAACGAGCCGCCTAGCGGCGAGTTTCGTATAGAGTACCAGCTTCATAATGATAATTAAATGCAAGTTGTTTACACGATTTTTTCTATGATCATTCACAAAAAAATATATTCAAATTTATTAATTTTGTAACGCAAACAAATTAAGTGGTTTGTCAGTCTGACAGTTTGTTTACATATTGAGAACTGTCAAAGAGTATGTATTTGATTCGCCATTGGTTACTGCGCGTGTGCCACCTTTATCGCGAATGTCATATCGCGATTCTATTGGTTAAAAATCCGTATCCTAATGAAAATATGTATCACAATGAAGTTCATTATGATACAGGTAGTGACATCATGATTGATATTTTATAGTGTGAGAATAGAAAAATTATTGTTAATGTATTATTAAAGATCCACAGGGAAAAAGGTTTTCCTGTAGTTGGCTGTATACCATATAATACAAAAAACGAATAAAGTCCTTTATAAAAAGTCTATATTTAAAATCCCTAAAAAGGGCTACATCACAGAACTAGTTTTAGATTGACTGACCAATCATCATCAGTGCTTTCCTAAAATGAATATAACCTGATAAAATGATGCAAAGGTTTTAAAATTTTGACTACGTTTAAAAAAAGTCGTAGGCTATACCTACTCACGTGTCCTTACCATTCTAACCACCAAAATATAATATTACTAATTCTATTTACATATATTACATAATTACAAATATTTTGGTGGTTAGCATGTAAGATCACGTGAGTATAACGTTCAACTTTTTTTAACCGTAGTCAAAATTTTAAAACCTTTGCACCATTTTATAAGGTTATATTGATTTTAGGAAAGCACTGATGATGATTGGTCAACCAATCGAAAACTAGTTCTGTGATGTAGCCCTGTTTAGGGATTTTAAATATTGATCTTTTATAAAGGACTTTATTCGTTTTTTTGTATTATATGGTATACAGTCAACTACAGGAAAACCTTTTTCCTTATGGATCTTTAATAATACATTAACAATAATTTTTCTGTTCTCATACTATAATATATCAATTATGATGTCACCACCTGTATCATAATGAACTTCATTATGATACAGATTTTCAATATGATACAGATTTTTAACCAATAGGATCGCGATATGACATTCGCGATAAAGGTGGCACAGGCGCAGTAACCAATGGCGAGTCAAATATATACGCTTTGACAGTTCTCAATATGTAAACAAATTGTCAGACTGACAAACTACTTAATTTGTTTGCGTTACAAAATTAATAAAGTTGAATATATTTTTGTGAACGATCATAGAAAAAATCGTGTATACAACTTGCATTTAATTATCATTATGAAGCTCGTACTCTATACGAAACTCGCCGCTAAGCGGCTCGTTTCCTATCCCTTATACTCGCTTCATAATGACCATCATTAAATGCTCGTTGTACAGTGGCGACGCGTGACTTTTTCTGAAGTGTTACCAAAACCAGATGCAAAAAATCTTATTAAAAAAAATGAAGATATGGCTAAATGTATATATACACTCACCGGCACAAAATTCCGCCACCCAAAATTTTTTATTAAGTTTGACACTCTATAACTTTATTATTTGTACTTTGATTTTCAAGATTCTTGCACGAGTTTGTAGGTACATGTATTGATGTCAATTGCTATTATTCCGGTAACAAAAATTTTTTGCTTAGATGGCATTATACGGTAGTGAATGTAAGCGTTGTTTTTTCTCCTAACTTTAAAAAATTCTGTGGAAAAATTGGAGGGCTGATTTTGTTTCATACCCTTTTTGTATTATCCTGGAGGTATCACTAAGGTCTTGTTTTTTGAATTATCTGAATATCTCTTTTCTTGTAAGAGCTGTAATTAAAAACACTGCTTTGAAGGTTTATTTAATTAAAAATATCAAACGCACTAAAATTAACAAAACAAAACAAATTTAACAAGAAAACAAAACAATTCAATAGCGGTTATGTCCACCTCTTGCAGCAACGACTGCTCGCAATCTGTTTAGCATCTAATAAAGACGTGTTTTCCTTGCTTGGGGAATAGCCCGATATTCTTCTACAAGGGCCATAAATGTACCAACTTTTCTGGAGCCCTAGGATGACGGCAGATAGCTTTTTTTATTCATCCCATAAATGCTCAATATGATTGAGATCTGGGCTACATGCGGGCCATTCCAATCTTATCAATCCAACCTCAATTGTATGAGTCAATCAGTGTTTTTATTTACAAAAAATGGTACAGCTCTTACAAGAAAAAAGATATTCGGATAATTCAAAAAACAAAATGTTGGTGATGCCTCCGGGAAAATATGACAGGACTATGAAACAAAATCAGCTATTCCATTTTTCCACAGAATTTTTTAAAATTAGGAGAAAATACAACGCTTCCTTTCACCCCTGTACAATGACATGCAAGCAAAAATTTTTGTTACCGGCATAATACCAAACAATATGAATACATGTACCTACAAACTGGTGCAAGAATTTTGAAAATCGGAGCACAAATAATAAAGTTATAAATTGTCAAACTTAATCAAAAATTTTGGGTGGCGGAATTTTGTGCCGGTGAGTGTAGCTTCAATAATATCATTTTGTATATGACTTGAAACTCTCGAAAAAACAGAGGTTTCTAGATGTTGACAAAATTTTTGATCTTTTTTGGCAATTAATGTTAACAATTCCCCGTAATTGCCTCGATTGTCAGAGTCGTCGCACTCAAAATGATCACGAAACGCTAGTTCTTGTTTGGCCCAAAAACATACAGTATCTCTTATAAGTGTGCTAAGGATATACCATATACCTATCTATTTTTGAACAAACTCATTATGTTTAGCAATATTTGCTTTAAAAGCTTGGTTAAGAGAACTTTTGATTTTTTTTGCCAAACTGAATCAAATTGAGTATACATCTTACATGTAGGTAACGGAAAAATTTCATGTCTCCTTTTTAAAAATCTAACACCATTTAAATCGTGAATCTGGTCCACCCATTTTTCTGTAGAAACCAGAAGACATGCCCAACAAGACAGTATATTTTTCTTGCAACGATAATATAACCAAGGATTTTCACTGTACCAACTAAATTTAAAATATCGAACTACTTTTGTTGATTCCTTTTTTAAATTGTTTAAAATAGGTCTTTCATTTTTAATAATCTCATTTTTTTCTTCAGAATTATACAAGGAGAATTACTTTTCAAGTAGTTGATCGATTAAGAAGCGACACTCATCTATGGTTAACTGCACGCACACTTTTTATAGGTACTGTCACCAATTTTTTAAATTTGGTAACAGCCCTACTGATACACAGCGCGCTTATGTCGTCGCTTCTTCAAAATTTTCAGTCACTACCCGGTCCCGAGCGCCAGCGTGCGTATATAACCATTGTCACCAGAAATGAGTCTGGTAACAGAGTATCATAAAGTGCAACGGAGTCACATAAACTCGCCAATATTTTCGTGTCTACGAGTAGTTGGCTATATTGGAGATATTTACTGAATTAGGTACTATTACCACATAATATAATAATATATTTCTATTGGTAAAAATATTGGTAAATAGAATTATTCATCGTCATAAAATATTTATTTGCAAGATTTTTAACTGTTACCAATGGTAACAGTGGTTACATGGACGCTTCGCCAGTGTCGTTGTATAATATACTACTAAAAACCAGTCTCATTTTAACTGGCTTTAATAAAAATTGTCTTTTTGTTCTACGAATATTTAACATACCGTATATGAATTTCGCACCAAATAACATTCCAAATACTATAATTATTTTATTTTTATTTAATAATACAGTAACAAGTATTTTAAAATTAATCTCCTTTTAACAGACTCTAATAAAAACTTACCTTTTCCGGTGTAGGAATATTTAACATTCCGTATATGAATTTGGAACCGAATAACATTTCGTATATGCGTTTGGGACCTCGCCGCCTATTGGTTAAAATATGACCGTGTGTTGCAACGAACCAATAGAAAACTGCTAGGTTCCAAATACATATACGGAATGTTTAGATGCTACCAGTTTACCGAACTTTACCCATAACTTATACATTATAATCACATGGCAACACTGCCAAATTTAAATATTTCGTTTTGTGAAAATCAAGTCTAGCCATCTTGCAGCTAACTTCTCGGACCCCAGAACTTAATGTTCTCCAAAAATAATATTGCTTATATTATTGAATACAGAATTGAATAACCTTTCAAATGGACTCATAATTAAAATATAAAAATCGACCTGTTTTAAGATTTATTTCCAAAATCGCCCATTCACGAAAAAAATTAATTTATTCCAACCTTTACATGCCCACTGTATATGACGTCGCCTGCCATCTAACGAGAAGTAGCATAGCAGAGGTGAAACAATTTATAGATATCTCCATGTATGATTTAGAGTCCTTCCCTTTCTATAATATTAAAGATTGTAGGTATTATTAGATTTTTATAAAAAATATAAATTTAAAATATACCAAAAATATCAATGTACCACTATTTTGGTTTGATAAGGTTATTAATGATCTCAATTAATTATACAAAAATAAGTGAGTGTTCTGCAATAAAAGAATAATGTTCGACACAGTAGTGTATGAATTTTAGGAGAGATGGCGATACAAGAGTTTTATTTGGAACACTAGGAACACTAAACTATTCTAATAAAGATTATAAGAATTATTGTATGAATATTTGTTTAATTTAATAAGTTTAGTAATTTAAAATTTAATGCATATATTTCTAGAGAACAGAAATTTATTCTGTAGAAACGTAGAAATTATTGGTGGCGCCATCTCTGACAGACAAAATTAAATATGATCTTCAAATATCAATTTTACAGAACGAATTTATTGTAGGTACCTATGTAAATCTATATAAAATATTATTTTGATATACATAGATTTAAAATATTTAAATAAAAATATTTAAGATACTTAATAAATCTACTTGGTGAAATATTTAAAAATTTATTGTTTAATGTAATAATTATACCTAATAAAAAAATTACGTTCACGACACCTCTCCTACCATTCAAAAACTATTTTAGAAATCGTTCATAAAAGACACACGTGTATTTTTTTTATAATAATGAGAGCGATTATAAATATAACCTTATCCGGGCAAAAGAATTTCACATAACTATTTAATATTGTCTTTTGTCTTTTGACAACTGTTGACTAACATCGGTCATATTCCCTATTGACATGTTTGAGAAATTTTAAACTTTTAGCCCCATCTCTGAATAAAACTCGCAATATGAAGTATTGATCACTTAGCTTAGGAAAGGTTATAATATAGTTCATAGCAAACCCTTCTTTCAGGGCGTCGAAAATAGGGCTTTTCATCGATTGTCATTTGTTTCGAGCTTCTGTCATGTGTCACATAATATTAAGATATCTACGTCATACGTCTTTGGTTTGTATTATTGTATATACCAATAACGTATGTCGTAGATATATTAATATTATGTGACACATGACAGAAGCTCGAAACAAATGACTGTGAATGAAAAGCCCTATTACGTACCTCCGTGATTAAGTGATTATTATACATAGAAGGTAGAAAATGATGTATTCGTTGACGGGTATTTGCATACTAGTCGAGGCATTGAAGGATTGAAGTATCGATTTTTTTGCAGTAAGACGGATTTTAATGCGGATTGGGGCGTTGGATTCGTGAGAATGTCAGGAAATTTTGTGAACTAATGTAATGAATAAGAAATCTTAAATTGCATTTGTGCATAAGAAAAATGCATTTCAAAAATTCATTTCGCTAAATAGTGGGAAAATTGACCCAATTTTCATACTCGGGGGTTTTTGGGGTCGCTGACAACGAGTATGAGGTTGGCGAGAGTGTGCAAACTACCTGGTGCCTGCAGCGGATGTAATAAACGTCTTCCTCTGGAGTATTATTTTAATTTGTTAAATAATTGGCCCAAACTTGTAACTCGGGGGGTTCTTGTGGCCGCTGAAAATGAATATGAGGTCGGCGAGAGTGTGCAAAGTACCTGGTGCCTGCAGCGGGTGTAATAAACGTCTTCCTCTGGAGTATTATGGTAATTTATCATATAATTAGTTTAAACTCGTTACTTGGGGGTTTTTGGGGTAATCTATTTTCTTCGATGTAACTATAGTGATCGAAAAGGGTGGTATTTTTATTATAAATAAACATAAATTTTTATTATTATAATATATTTATGGTTAAAAAAGTTCATTATACAAAATTTATCGTAATTTATTTTTAAAATTCATTTTCTTCATCATTATCATCTTCTTCTTCATTATTGCTTTCCTCTCTCGATTCCAATGCAATATTTGTGCAATCATAGCCTGCACAATTTTTGCGGGGTAAATTACAAACTAACCCATGCTCCCTGCACCCGCATGAGTTGCCGCAGTCTGACTTACTACTACAGAATATTAAATTTATAATGTTTGGAGGACCAGGTGGCTGAGTCATTCTAGCTTGAATTAATACATTATTTTGTAATTCCCATCCCCAATCGGTTGGGTTCATGTTACTGTCCTCTCCATGCAGCCAAATTTGTGTTTGTAAATATACCCTTTTGAAATGCTGGGTAAATGCATCAACAGACGAAAGAATTTTTCCAATGACAATCTTTTTATTTTTGGCAATAACCATTAAGTACATTCTGTATCTAGTAATTTTCTCTCAAGGCAAGACCACATCATCCACTTGCGCCTTAATTCAAACTACTTTAAATGATATGAAATTAGAATTTAGTCGTTGCGATATTTATTTTCAGTGACCCCAAACACCTCCGAGTAACAAGTTTGTGCCAATTATTTAACAAATTACCATAGTAGTCCAGAGGAAGACGTTTATTACACCTTGGTGCTGCAGGCACCAAGTAGTTTACACACTCTTGCCGACCTCATATTCATTTTCAGCGACCCCAAAAACCCCCCGAGTAATGAGTTTAAGCCAATTATATGATAAATTACCACAATACTCCAGAGGAAGTCGTTTATTACATCTGCTGTAGGCACCAGGTAGTTTGCACCCTCTCGCCGACCTCATATTCATTTTCAGCGACCCCAAAGACCCCCCGAGTTACAAGTTTGGGCCAATTATTTAACAAATTACCATAATACTCTAGTGGAAGGCGTTTATTACACCCGCTGCGGGCACCAGGTAGTTTGCACACTCCCGCCGACCTCATATCTATTTACAGCGACCCCAAAAACCCCCGAGTAATGAGTTTAAGCCAATGATATGATAAATTACCACATTACTCCAGAGGAAGACGTTTATTACACCCGCTGCAGGCACCAGGTAGTTTGCACACTCTCGCCGACCTCATATTCGTTTTCAGCGCGTAACCCCTAAAACCTCCGAGTACGAAAATTGAGTCAATTTTTCCCACTATTTAGCGAAATGCATTTTTGAAATGCATTTTTCTTATGCACAAATGCAGTTTGAAATTTCTTATTCATTACATTAGTTCACAAAATTTCCTGACATTCTCACGAATCCAATGCACCAAACTGCATTAAAATCCGTCTTACTGCGCCAAAAATCGACAGTAAACCCTTTTTTTGTGCTTCAATGCCTCGACTATACTTATACTTATAGATGTATACAGGGTGTAACAAAAATACAGGTCATAAATTTAATCACATATTCTGGGACCAAAAATAGTTCAATTGAACCTAATTTACCTTAGTACAAATGTGCATATAAAAAAAGTTACAACCCTTGGAAATTACAAAATGAAAATCGATTTTTTCCAATATATCGAAAACTATTAGATATTTTTTATTGAAAATGGACATGTAGTATTCTTATGGCAGTAGCATCTTAAGAAAAAATTATAGTGAAATTTGGACACCCCATAAAAATTTTTTGAGGGTTTTGTTCCTTTAAACCCCCCAAACTTTTGTGTACGTTCCAATTAAATTATTATTGTAGTACCATTAGTTAAATACAATGTTTTTAAAACTTTTTTGGCTCTTAGTACTTTTTCGAAAAATCAGTTTTTATAAGATATTTTGAATATTTGTCAAATCCACCACATATTTGTATATGGTTGAGTACGATTATGGAGACTTGGTAATAATATGAAAATTTATGTCGTATGATTTACATTTTTAGGCATATTTTGCACCATATTAAAAAAGAAGCCACATCTCGATAAAAGGTGCCTTCTCGAAAAAATCCAAAGAGGCCAAAAAGTTTTAAAAACACTGTGTTTGACTAATGGCACCACAGTAATATTTTAATTGGAACGTGCACAAACATTTGGGGAGTTTAAAAGAACAAAACCCCCACAAAATTTTTATGTAAACATATTAAAAAATAAGCCTCAACTCGATAACAACTGCCTTATCGAAAAATACTAAGATGCAAAAAAGTTTTAAGAATATTGAATTTAACTAATGGTACCACAATAATAATTTAATTGAGACGTACACAAAAGTTTGGGGGGGGGGGGGTTTAAGGGAACAAAATCCACATAAAATTTTTATGGGGTGCACAAATTTCAGTATAATTTCAGTGTAATAGTTTCCGATATATTCGAAAAAAACGATTTTCATTTTGTAAATTCAAAGGGCTGTAACTTTTTTTATGTGCATATTTGAACTAAGGTAAGTTAGGTTCATTCCAACTATTTTTGGTCCCAGAATATGTGATTTAATTTATGACCTGTATTTTTGTTACACCCTGTATATACTGTTCGTCCGCTATACTTTTCCCATGCGTCACGATTCATTTTCAAACAAATTAAGTCAAAACATAAAGTGAAACGTACGCCGATATGTGTATATATTATATAGTATACAGTATACAAAATGTATCATCGACGTTCGTTTCACTTTATGTTTTGACTTAATTTGTTTGAAAATGAATCGTGACGCATGAGAAAAGTTTTAGCGGACGAACAGTAGCAGCTTATACTTATAGATGTATATGTAATTGGTTGGCGAATACAATACTCGAAATAGATAACCAATCAATATCAATGATGCAGATAAAGATAATTTGACCACAGAATAACCAACGACAAGAAGCGACAGCTTGGTCGGTTTCTTTGATGTAGGGCTTTTCATTCACAGTCACTTGTTTCGAGCTTGTGTCGTATGTCGTATAATCCGTGTATATTAATATTATGCACAGATTATACAACTTATGATAGAAGCTCGAAACAAATGACAATCGATGAAAAGCCCTATTGGCATGTAGGTACTTAACTTTAGTATTGATTTGACAGTTACGTATCAGTACACTGAGAAAAGTCTCAAGGCCGGTTGACATTCTTAATAATGGTGGAAATATTTAATGGACTTACTAAATCATGTTTAAGATTTAAGCACCGTGGATGACGAATTTGGATATTATGTATACGGTTTTTCCTGTTAACATATTGATGATTGTGGATTTAACCCGGGAGCAGTCGCACTCACTTCTGTCAAGTAAGCAGTCGCACGTAGAGAAAAAATCTAACAATACGAATTTAAAACAAATTTCTATTTTATAACATTGTTATTTACTTGTTATGTTAAAAATATCTATTTCTAACAACTTTAAAGCTAATTGGTTCTGACCAAAGCCATAAATTCCACAAAAAAAATTTAAAAAAATTAAAAAGAATATCCCATGCATTACTACAATCTTCCTCGAGGCACTGACGAGTGGAAAGTTATGTTGAAAAATTTTTCCTCAAGTTATCATCATCATTCTCTTTGCCTTATCCCTATGCGGGGTCGGCTTCCCTAATTGCATTTCTGCACACAATTCTATCTTGGGCGATATCAATGTCAATCCCCTTTACCAACATGTCCTGCCTTATCGTCTCCCCCCAGGTCTTCTTTGGTCTTCCCCTCCTACTCCTTCCAGGAATCTGCACTTCAGCTATTCTTCGTATTGGGTGGTTAACGTCTCGACGTTGAACATGACCAAACCATCTTAACCTATGCTCTCTCATTTTGGCATCAATTGGTGCCACACCTAAACTTCCCCTAATATACTCATTTCTAATTTTATCCTTCTTTGTCACTCCACTCATCCATCTAAGCATTCTCATTTCCGCCACATGCATTCGTTGTTCCTCTTTCTTTTTCACTGCCCAACATTCAGGTCCGTACATCATAGCTGGTCTTATGGCTGTTTTATAGAATTTTCCCTTCAGCTTCATTGGGATTTTTCTGTCACACAACACCCCACTCGCTTCTTTCCACTTCATCCATCCAGCCCTAATTCTACTGCATGCATCTCCATCTATATCTCCATTACTCTGTAATACCGATCCTAGGTACTTAAAACTATTGCTTTTCACAATCATTTCACCATCCAAAGATACCATTTTATTTGTAGTAGCTCCATCTTTAAATGAACATTCCAAATACTCTGTTTTTGTCCTACTAAGTTTTAAACCTTTTTCCTCCAGAGCTTGTCTCCACTGTTCCAGTTTTTGTTCTAAGTCTCTTTCACTATTTCCTACTAACACGACATCATCAGCATACATTAAGCACCATGGAATGTTACGCTGTAGTTTCGCTGTTATCTGGTCCAAAACTAATGAGAATAAATACGGACTAAGCACAGAACCTTGATGCAATCCTACTTTCACATGAAATTTATCAGTCTCTCCCACACCTGTCCTAACACTAGTCGTTACTCCCTCATACATATCCCTCACAATCTTTACATATTCACCAGGGACTCCTTTCTTATTGAGTGCCCACCACAGAATCTCTCGAGGAACTCTATCATATGCTTTCTCGAGATCAATGAATACCATATGAGCGTTTGTTTCTTTAGTCCTGTATTTTTCCATCAACTGCCTTATAATGAAAATTGAATCTGTTGTTGATCTACCCTGCATAAAGCCATTTTGATTCTCGGATATTTCGGTCTCTTCACGTATCCGTCTATCAATTACTCTTTCCCATATTTTCATGGTGTGGCTAAGCAGTTTTATAGCCCTGTAGTTTGTACATTGTTGTATATCTCCCTTGTTTTTGTAAACAGGTACCAGTATACTGTATCTCCATTCGTCTGGCATTTGTCCAACTTCCATAATTCTATTAAATAGACCTGCTAGCCACCTTGTTCCTGTCTCTCCCAATGCTCTCCATACTTCCCCAGGAATATCATCTGGTCCTACCGCTTTTCCTTTCTTTATTTTTTGAAGCGCTTGGGCCACTTCCTCGTTGGTTATTTTGGTGACCATTGCTGCTACTGTCTCCGTTGACTCTACAGGCTGTCTGTAAAATTCTCCATTTAATAAGCTGTCAAAGTACTTTCTCCATCTCTTTTTGACATCCCTTTCGTGAACTAGTATTTTATTATTTTCATCTCGGATACATCTAATCTGGTTAAAATCTTTTGCTTTCTTTGCTCTCTGTTTGGCTATTTTATATATCTTCGTTTCACCTTCCCTGGTATCAAGTTGGTCGTATAGGTTTGAATACGCTTCTGCTTTGGCTTTTGCTACTGCTACTTTCGCTTCCTTTTTCGCCACCATATAGTTTTGCCCTCAATAATATATGATAACCTCATGAGATTCCATGATAACCTCAAGTTATCATGGAAATGGATAAAATGTTAGATTGTTTTAAACGGCGCGACTACTCCCGGGTTAATGGTAAAAATTGAAAAAAATGAAGCTGGTGTTTCCCAGTACCGTTGAATGAAATATTAATACCCGTATTAATTTTTTAAATCAAGGCACGCAATCAACGCCAGTACGCTCATGATATTATCCTACAGTCTTCTATTAAAAATCAATGTTCATACTCCTAATAGATGGCGCACACAGGGAGATGAATAATAATTGTAGCATTTTACATTATATTTCAATATGATTGCTGATAATTTTACTTTATATTTTATTATTAATATTGGCGTATAAAACGGCCTTAAAGTCAATTTTATGTTAAGGCCTAAAAGTCTTAAATACTGTGGATTATATTATTTTCTTTTAGATTAATAAAGGATTCTTTAGAAACTCGGAATTAGTTTCTTACTTACTCACTAGAGGGCAATATAGGCTTGAATCAATAGCCTCATTAAGAGAAATCCTTGTTTTAATACAAAACGTTTTATAAAAAATTAGTGGAGTGGTACTGGATATTGGAAGTGGATATTTTAATATTTTTGTTTTTTTTTCTTCTTATAACTATATAATTTATTATCTTTATTCATTATTAACCACAATTTCAGTGGAGAATAAGTTTATTTTGATGTTTTAAATTTACTTTGGAAATCGTTCTGTATTTTTCATACAAAAAAATATTTGGAGAACGATTTTTGAGTTAATCGGAAATCTACATAGTTTATTTGTTTTACACTTGGAAAATCAATCAACCATATAGAAACCTTAGAGAAAAATGTCCACATTATTAAATTATAATATATTCTTCTATTTTCTATCTTTATAAAGGAAAGGTATACATAATATAAGAATTATATTCTATACATATTATGTACCTACCTATAAAATATCATTCATCGTATATGCATTTATAGAAAAGCCTGTTGACCTGTATTTTATTTTCCCAAATATACATACGATATCAGCATTCCCAATATTAGTATTAAATCAATAAATAGTTGCAAATAGTATATAAACTAAAAAAAAAAACAAAAAGTGTTTCGACCGTGACAGGACTCGAACCTGCAATCTTCGGATCCGAAGTCCGACGCCTTATCCATTAGGCCACACGGTCATTGATAATGATACTTGAGAACTGTTATAACAGCGCATGCATGTTTTGGAATGTGAATAAAATTATTATTCCGTCCACTTTTATTGATTGTATAAGGTTGGTAGTATGTAGTAAGGTACAAAGTATAAAATGTATACATTATTTTTAGAATATTAATAAATAATGTATTTTTTTTAATTCATTAACGGAAAAAAATTTAAATAAAAATGTCAAAGATTGAAATGTTTTCGCTCTCAAGAACAAAAATAAGAAAATATTTTTCAATAACGGTTTACTAGAAAAAAAATACTATTTTGTACAACAAGTGAGAAAAAAGACATAGGTATATCTCACGAGCGCAGAAGTTTGTTGGCACGAGCCGAGGCGCGAGGCGAGTGCCGCAAATCAAGCGAGGGAGAAATATGTCATTTTCTCATGTGTTGTACACTGGATTTTTTCTATGGATGCGGTTTCTCCAAGAGTTCAAATTTCAAAATTAAATAATTCAGGTGCTTTTAGGTACCTATATTATATGCATACATTGAAATAATTTAAATATACTTATATGTAGGTATTCAATATTCTTATAATTTATATACCTTATTTATTTAACATTCTAATTACCTGTTTCTAATTCTAAGTTGTTATTTTTAAACAATTTTGAAAGGTAACTACCGGTAACACATTTTGTTTGACAACATTACCTAATAAAATTGTGTTTGTATTGTGAATGTTACCATGGAAACGGCTATCATATGTATGAATCCGTAGGAGAACGCGTGAGAAAAAATATTTCTCACTGCAATGGCCGGCTTTTCTCACTGCGTGTGAAATTGTTCATTTTGAATGTACCCAGATAGCACAAGTACGTTTTATGGGCATACAATGGACTTACGCATCTGTGTACATTGGAACGTCCAATGGACGTCCCGCTAAGGTACAATGGAAATCCGATGGACATCCAACGAACGTCCAGAGTTCACAAAATTGGACGTCCATAGAACGTCCGCAACAAACGTACAGTATCTATACGTTGTTGGAACTTTCAGTGTACGCCTTATGTACATTCAATGTACATTCAATATTCAATGTAGGTACGTCTTATAGACATTTTTAGCCCACTTTTCACAAAGCAATCCATAATTTTGTGAATACATAGTAAAAAGCCTTTATAGGAAATAGTTCCTTTAACTTATACATTAAAATATTACACAAGAGACGTTTTTTTATTTTTCTTTACTATAACAACTTTATTATAATATATACAGTAGGTATACAGGTATATATTATGTAGGTAGTTTATTATATAGGAACTTCATTAATGCACAACTGAACTTGCACGATAAACAGAAAACACAAAGGTATTATCACAGGATGTATTATATTGTATGTAATAATTTAATAAAAAACGAGATTCAGTTAATGGCGGCGTATGCAGCAGCATGCACATAGAAAAATTGTTTAGTTTAGGTTTAGGAGCATGAAGATGAAGTATGAAGTCATGAAGATGAAATACGCCGCTCCGGGCCAGTTGGTAATTGGTAACTAAAATGACATTCCATGGCATACAAAGCAAGGCGGGAAATTTAACAGTTACAAATGTACATTTAAGATTTAAATTGGTAGTGTCTAATTCTTGTAAGGTCTATAATTACCGATGTAGCTCCGTTATACTGAAAAAGTTTACGATCATTTTATCATCGTCTAATATTAGGTATATAGGTTTAATTAATAGTTCTTTATGTATTAAGAGTGAACATTGATACATTATTGCTTGAGAGTAAAAGTTACTACTCAAGTAGTAACTAACTACTAAAGTAATTACTCGAAAGCAATAATGTTACTTTGCGCTTGTAATACATACAAATTTTTTTTTCCCTGTAATGGGATAATGTAAATGTAACCCTATTTTAGTTTCAGTATTTTCTTCTTTTTTACCTAATTTTTCGTTGAAATCTCCCATAATTATAGTATATATTGTATCATTTTCATCTAATGCTGTTATCAGATCTTCGTAGAACATTTCAACTTCCTCTTCCTGATGTGATGTTGTGGGAGCATACACTTGTATTACCTTTATCTTAGTTTTATTACCTAGGTCTACTATAATATAAGCTACTCTATAAGAAACGCTTTTATAAATGTTGAAATGTATGGTGTGAGATACTTTTTCATAAGAAATCCTATTCCACCATATGTTTCGTCTATTTTCCCTGTATAGTACAGGCGATTTCCCGAGTTTAGCTGCATGCATTGTTCGCCTCTTCTTTTCACTTCTGACAGTCCTACAATATCCCACTTTATCTTGGATAGTTCTTCTTCTAATTCGTGTACTTTTTCATCTTTAGCCATTGATTGAATGTTGTATGTGGCTAGTAGAAATTTTTTTTTGTTTGGTTGTATCTACTTTGGCGCGTTTTGTTGAGCTTGTGCCTCCCCCAGAATCCGAGAGGCTGACCGTTTTTCCGGTGTGGGAGTCTCTACCCACCTGGGGAACCATTCCATTTTGTTTCAAGTTCAACATGTTTTGTTTTGAGGGGTATATTGGCATTAAAACACCACGCTTGCCGGACGGGTTGGTGAGTGTTCGCAGTATCACAGCCGGTTAAATCAATATCAGATTCTCGCCTGCGACTTTGTGGAACCGCACCTGTCAGTAATTTTATTCCACAGCCACGGGTCACTAATGACACAGCTGCTGACCTGTATCATATCTGGATCAGACGCTACATTTGATTTTACACGAACCCTAAAACCGGGGGTGGCCACTTCCGCCATACACACCGTACTGAAGATGTTCTTCTCCGCCGTGGATACCGTTGTGGTCGTCATTCGTTACCCTGGACAAAGGACCCTAAGCAGGTACTAGTTTCCCGGGTCAGGAAACTCCTTGAATCTACGGAGGGCAGAGATTGATTCACTTTCCCTGATAGGACTGTCCAAAGGAGTTCCTACCCGCTACCCGTGAACAATAGCAACCATTAAATTTTTGTCCAAGAACGGTCTATCTATCCTTTTATGGTTCAACAATTTTAAGTTTATTGTATGCAAAAGTTTGTTTTTATCTATTGAGGCAGTACGAAGTCTGCCGGGTCAGCTAGTATATTATATAACAAAGATGTAAGGTAGAGAACATTAGGTTAGTACTGGGTAAGAAACAGAAGAGTAGAATGGAACGATCATAAGCCAAATGATAAAAAATAGAGCAGTAAAGGTGGCGGAAGACGGTTCCTTAATAGGAAAACGATCAGTGTGGAGACCCCGAAAACTATGGAACGACAACCTATTGGAGGCACATTGAGAAAGAGACAGTCATGTCTACACAAAAAGAAAAAGAAGAAGAAGAAGAAGATCTTTACACATAAACAAAGATTAAATATTATTTTCCACTACTTATTAATCACTGACGAATACTAGCGTAAATTAAATGTTAATGTACTATTGAAGAGGATCTGTCCATTGATCTAGATAATAAGTACCTGTTAATAATTAGGTATATTATCGTTTACTTCGATGAATTCACAAAACATACAACTAAGTTATTAACTAGAATATGCGACAATACGATTTTGTATGATGAATAGAACCGTTCACAGTACACCTGCCATTCTCTAAATTGGTAATTAGCGAGTGAAACCGGTGTGAAATTCGCCACACCGATCACACCCCAGCGGACAATCACATAATCGCTTTGTATCCTTCTTTCCGGGCCTTATGAGACCCGAAAAATATTCGCCGTGATAATATACGTTTTGTTACGTTGGAAAACTTACAGAGCAGCCAGCCGCAGGATTTCCATATTAAATTTTTAAGGTTAGGATTTCTAGAGGGCAGTTATTAGATATTATTGCGAAAATTATAGAGAGAGAGAAAGAGAGAGAGAGAGAAAGAACTATTAGAGTTATAGAGGTTCTAAAACTGTTTTCTTGTGACATGTAAGTTGAATAATATACAGAGAGGGGCAAAATTATGGAATAAATTCATTTTCTCTAAAATGGACGATGTTGGAGAAAAATCCCGAAACAAGTCGATTTTTATTTTCAAATTACAATTTTTTGGCATATATTTCATACTAGTGACGTCGTCCATCTGAGCGTAATGCAGTAATCGATTATTTTTTTAAATGGGAATAGTTACGTGTGGTAGCTCATTTGAAAGGTTGTTCATTTCTCTATTCAGTAATATAAACATTAACATTATTATTTATACAGGATGACCAAAAAAATGAATTTTTGAATGAAATTAATTGACACAAAAAGAAGAATGTATGTAATCTATTTAATTCAAAATACATTGTATTGCTGTCAAAAAATAGAAAAAAATGTTTATTGCTTAAATTTAATCTCAAACAGCCTCCAACCTGCTTCTTGGCAGTTTGAACATTTAATTGAAGGGGAAGTGCTTATTTCCCAAATAAACATTTTTTTCTCTTTTCTAACAGCAATAGAATGTATTTTGAGTTAAACAAATTAGATACATTTTTCTTTTTGCGTCAATTAACACTTTGACTACCAACACTTTGACTATCATCACTTTGTGATGATTCTGCGTTGTGGTACCATATGTATCACCGGTGATCCACCTTCTTGGTTTATTTCTGGACCATGTATATCACCTGTGATACCATGCAGAGTATAGTTTAAATGACCATTAACATCGTTGGTATATAAAATCGGGCAAACAGAGTGTGAAGATGGGATGTAAATGAACCTAATAGCATATCGGACAAGTGGGCTTCACCTTAGTCAAATTGCAATTTGAATAATAAAATAGCAAGATTTGACGACTATTATTAAAACAATCACGCATTGTTTTCTGAATATTATATTATAAAAAGTTACAGAAAAAAAAAGATATATTTTAACAGATAAAAAATATTATCTTAGTGTCTTTTTTGGAAACATTCTAAACATAGCGCCGGACCATTTGGGCAACTATTAATTTAGTCCATTCTATGAGGCCGCCCGGTTTCTTTGCGGATCCTGTTAAAAAATGTCCCCTTTAAACAAGTCAGAAGGGTACCAGGCATAGGCGCCCATACCCATGAGCAGGGGGCGGCGCCCCCTAGCTTTTCGGGTGCTTAAACTATATATTTATTGTTACGAAAACTATACTCTTCTGGTTCTTTCATATACCATGTGAATCACCGGTGATCACATGTCATTCCTTCTTAGAAGTTATTCCGTTATGATATTTAAGTTGTCCAGAGCGACACCTATGAATCGGAGAATAAATTTATAACCGCAGTGTGCTTGGTACCAGACAGAAGTATATTCAAGTTTATGCCGGTATAGCAGCGACTGAAGCTGATGTATCACCGGTGATTCACATGGGAACCAAAGTGTTAATGATATGCCCGCTATTGAAATTAATACTTTCATTTCGACATTGTTAATTTGTTGTTTCGTCTTTCTTGTATCGGGCCTTGTATAAATATTGTTCTGAAGCTATTTCCTTGTGGCATTTTTATGATTGACTATTTAGATGGGAAATAAGCCACAACTAAATTGAAAAATAATTTTATTAACGTTTCAACGCTCAAATCGGGTGCCGTTGTCAAAATACAAAACACTACTAAATTAAACAAAAATTTGTTGCTAAGTAAAAAAATTCTTCTAATAATTTATTTAATCTGACTCATTTCTATTGGCAATTCAGACGTATATTATACATTTTAAAGTAGAAGACTTTAAAATGATATCGCCAATATTTATGAGTTGCATTTCTGGGACGACTTTACTAAAAGATAGTTCATTCGATTACACGAAATCAATCCCATCCCAACTCAAGAATATCCGTAACAAAAAAATCATAGCATGTGATCTGTCTTTAAGAAGACAACCAAATGCAACGATGACAGTAAAATTCTCCCGTTAGAGATTCCATAGTAAATCACGAGGGAAAACCAGGAAAAAAACCTCGTGATACTATCCCGACATCGTAAGTATTTAGTCTTACATTTAATTTACTTTCAAAAACTAATACAGTACAGCGTCGATTATCCGAACTAATTGGGAGACAGGGGTGTTTGCAAAATCGATTTTTTCGGATAATCGAACTGTATTGACATAGCAATACTATTTATCCATAGGCGAATGAAAGCCCTATTTACATACATCATTACATACTTACAGACATACATGTATATCTTTAGTGACAAATAGTATAAAAATTAAACAAAAAAGTGTTGTATTTGCAACAAAGTGAAGATTTTTAAGCATTAAAAAATCTTCAATTTTTTCTGCCGAAGCAATCCTACCCGTTTACGAGCAGCTGGGTTACGTATTTTTTAACCAGGTGTCTGGTAAAGTATTTCAGAATGGATTAAAAAATAAAAAATACAAAATTTGATTTTAGGTGTCAGTTTGGCATCACAAACTATATGCAACAATGCTAAAACTCCCTGAGATCTAGATCTAGAGAGGAGAAATAGGTTCTCCCCGGGATCTATTTTGAGTAAACCGCTTATTTACTACGGCATCAACTAAATCTTTTGTTATTTATCCGTCTTACCAGCCTGTCAACTTTGTATTCATTGGATAAATTGGTTGCAGATTCACCTCCCTCCAACCATTTGTTAATCTCGTGTTTTTTTTTCATAGAAAGGACAATACTCATTTTTAATCGAGTTTTTACACGACAAGTCGGGAGTTCGGATAAGCGGTCGTGCGGTTGATCGACGTTCGGATCATCGACGCTCTATTGTACCAAATTTTGACTATAATATGTTTATATAATAAATAATATTAATAATATATAGATATACAATAAGTAATACTAAAATATAAAGTATGTACTAACCCGATATGTTATTGACTTACTAATCGTGGTATTTTCTTTCTATTGACTTCCTCTTTCAGTATGGGTAACCGCATCCTACTGCATTCTACCGAGGAATTTGCGACACAATTGGTTTCATTTAGCATAATTAGAGCCGCTTCTTTGATTTTTCTGTTTTTACTATCTGATTCTTTCAGTACTATACTTGAATCTCTCCACTGAACTTTATGTTCATTATCCCATGCGTATTGACATATTTGAGATCTATCAAATTCTCTATTTTTAATATAAGACTGATGTTCACTTATTCTAACGTTTAATGGGGCCTGATTCTAATTCATTTCGACAGTCGCAATTTCATTTCGACACCGCCATGACAGCAACTAAGGATATTAACCTTATCATGTTGAGACTGCTCAGAATTTGGGTTGGCGCTTCGGTTTCTTGGATTTTGTTGATAGTCTGGGAAAATTATCGAAAAAATACCATTTTTGGGAAAAATTATTTACCAGCTATTTTATTGCTAAAATCGAATCTTAAGATTGCATATATTAGTAATAAGGGGTATGACAAGTCCGCAGAAAGTGTGTTATTTTATTTATAAACAAATTAGCACTCCTAAATCTTCTTTTTTTTTTTCAATTAGTGGTCTGTAACTCCTATAATTTTTCCTTTGAGCCAAAAACACTCAAATAAAAATTCACCGTAATTTAGTTCTGCACAAAGTTATTTTTTTTCCGATTTCCTTCAACAAAAATTTTACTCAGAAAATCCGAGTTTTTCCAAAAAATCTGCCATTTTCAATTAAAATTTTAGGGAAGTAAATAATTATTTATCAATAATTAAATAATTGAAGACATGAAAGATTTATTATAGTAGATTATACAGAGGGGCTAAATTATGGAATAAATTCATTTCTTTAAAACGGACGATTTTGGAGCAAAATCCCGAAAGAGGTCGATTTTTATTTTTCAATTACAATTTTTGGCATATATTTCATACTAGTGACGTCATCCATCTGAGCGTGATGACGTAATCGTAATTTTGTTAATGGGAATAGGGGTCGTGTGGTAAGTCATTTGAAAGGGCGTTTAATTCTCTATTCAGTAATATAAACATTAATATCATTAGGTATTTATACAGGGTTGCCAAAAAAATTTTTGAATTAAATTAATTGGCGCAAAAAGAAGAATGTATGTAATTTATTTAACTCAAAATACATTGTACTGCTGTCAGAAAATAGAAAAAAAGGTTTATTTCACCAATAAACATTTCTTTTCGCTTAAATTAAAGCATAAACAGCCTCCCTCCTACCTATTGGCAGTTTGAACTTTTAATTTAAGCTAAAAGCAATGTTTATTTGCAAAATAAACATTTTTTTCTATTTTCTGACAGCAATAGAATGTATTTTGAGTTAAATAAATTACATGCATTCTTCTTCTTGCGTCAATTAATTTAATTCAAAATTTTTTTTGGCCTCCCTGTATAAATATTGATATTAATGTTTATAATACTGAATAGAGAATTGAACGCCTTTGTAAATGAGCTACAACACGAACCCATATTCCTATTTAAAAAATAATTACGTCATCACGCTCGGATGGATGACGTCACTAGTTTGAAATATATGCCAAGAAATTTAATTTAAAAATAAAAATCGACCTGTTTCGGGATTTTTCTCTAAAATCGTCCATTTTAGAGAAAATGAATTTATTCCATAATTTAGCCCCTCTCTGTATATCAGGAGACCGGCGACAATCTAACCAATAGTTTAGCAATAATTAAAATGTTAATTAAAAAATTTCGGTCGAAATAATAACCAGAAAGATTATGATACACTAGAATAACTATGATTTTCATATAAAAAAGCACTATACCTATTCAACGTACCTTACAGGATTGAAATTGGACCATTTGAGCGGTCTCAGGAATGTTATAAAGAAACAATTTTTTGGCTTATAAACAAATAGAACCCCTCAGAAAATATTAGATTAAATTAAATTAAGTTAACGCTGTTGAAAAGAGCACGGCTTCTGTGTCCTTTTCGAAGAAAAACAAATTGAATTGCGAGGAGTGATTCCAGGTATAACCAGTCAAATTTGACTGGCATTTGCGACAGAGTTATAAACAACAGGATTTTAATCTTTGAACCATTAGATACCTTTTAATTCCGGTCCTCTTTGTACATACAAATTTTCATATCTTCAAGACACTCATAACAAAAAAGATTTATGTCACTGTCACCAAATTATTTAATTATTGATAAATAATTACTTCCCTCAAATTTTAGTTGAAAATTAAAGATTTTGTTTGGAAAACCCGAATTTTCCGAAGAAAATTTCCGTCGAAGGAAATTGGAATAAATTATCAATGTGCAGAATTAAATTACTGTCAATTTTTATGTGAGTGTATTGGTTTAAAGTTAAAATTTTCGGAGTTATAGAGCAATAATAAAAAAAAAGATTTCGGAGCGCTAATTTGTTTATAAACAAAATAACACACTTTCTGTGGACTTTGCACAGCTATATTACTAATATAGGAAACCTTAAGATTTGATTTCAGCATGTCCAGCAATAAAATAGCTGGTAATTAATTTTCCTTGTTTTTTACTAATTTTCCCAGATTATTACCTCACATCTTTCATCGAGTTGATGATTCATGTTGTGGACATTCTCAATTATTATATTTCTAATTTAATACTATTCTATCTAATTCCTCAAAACAAGCAAATTTCAATTAAACCCAGCTATATTATAATACCTTTTGATTTAGTTTTCCTTGCAAGAAATAAACAAAACACATCTAAACTAAACCTAACCTCGCTTTTGGCCATTCATTCATCTCCGTGTCAAATAATTTCGACAGTCGCCATATTGAAAGCGACTTGTTTTTGGTCGAAATTTGATTTAGAATCAGGGCCATGGTTTTGATGTTTCACCTAAATAAAATTGTTCGCGTTCACAAGGTATTTTATAAATGAAATTCTTTGTTCTTTCTTGTTAACTGTTAGGTTTAGTTTTAGATAGAATAGATCCCAATGCGTTTATTGTTTTGAATGTTGTTGAAATGTTGAGTTTATTTCCTATTGTTTTAAGTTTCTTGGATAGCCCTTTTATATATGGTATTGATATTTTCCTCGTATTATTTCTTGTGAATGTTGTAGGATCCCGTTCTAAGTTGTTATCTTCCATTCAATCCAATCTTGACAATTCCTTATTTATAAACGAAAACGGAAAATCATTTTTTAATAAAACAGATGTTAACAATTGTTTTTCTTCTAAAAATAAATTTTCGTTAGAACAAGTAATTTTGGATTTATCATATAAGGATTTAATGATTCCTTTGTTAACGTTGATGTTGTGATTTGATTTGTAATTGAGATATCAGTTGGTGTGTGTTGGTTTTCTATACACTTGAGTCTCATATCCAGTATCCTTCTTTGAGACTAAAACATCGAGAAAAGGCAAAGTGTTATTGTATTCCTTTTCCATTGTAAATTTTATTGTCTCTTCTTGATCGTTTATAATATCCAGGAATGTATCCAACAATTCTGATCTATGAGGCCATATTGAAAACACATCATCTGCTGTGGGATTTAAATTTTGTTTAGAAATGATATTAGTTTCGAAATCCTCCATAAATATATTAGCCAATAATGGAGATAAACAAGAGCCCATTGCTAGATCAAAATTTTGTTTATAGAATTCATTATTTATTTCAAAATAGATATTATTAGTACATAATGTCAATAACTCCATTATAGCTGATACATTAAGTCTTGTCCTAGTCTTGATGTATTATCATTCTCTAATTTCGTTTTGATTATGTTTAAAGTGTTATCTAATGGCACATTTGTAAATAAACTGGTTATGTCACAACTTACTAAAATATTATTTGGATTAAACTCAATAATTGATCATTTGTTTAAAAAATGTTTTATATTTTTTATAAATGTGTCGTCATTATTATAAATATTCAATTGTATAAATATGTTAGGATTGGTAAATAAATCGACTTTTTTAAATCCGACCCTGATTACTTCAGTGGCGCATCTATAGATATTTGCCGTGGGAGGGGAAAGTTGCCTTAGGGGACGAACTTCCAATGAAACACCAACCAAAAGACATAAAAAGATAAACCCAAATTACATAAAAAACATAAATAACTCACATGCATTAAGTTCCTTACTTTTCCTAACTAGCGTGTTTATTGGGTTAACAGTTTATACATGTTTCATAATATATGGTTCGTGGGTATATGTTTCAACAGTTTTTTTAATTTGGACCTTGTTAGGGTGGGAAATTTTCCCATTTTCCCTCCATAGGAACTAAGCTCCACTGGATTACTTTAGTTTTAATGAATCCGTTAATTAGGTAGGTGGTAGTAGTAGTAGTAGTAAATTAATAGAACTCTACTACTCACTACGTAACAATCATATAAAAATATAATTCTGATTTAAAGGTTAAAATATTGTTTCGTAATAAAAAATTAGGGCTAAAACTGAACACACCAGTAATGAAATAGGGCACGATGAACAGAATATAATTTTATGATTGTGCGAAATGCTTGGCCAATCCAGAAAGGGAAAGCATCTTCCACCCGCATAATTGTTTTGTGCGCAACAATGGAAGCACATCGTTTCTCTGATACACACCCCAAAACATCTTCCCTAGTCCGTGAAAGCTCTTATTACAAAAATACCTGCTACGCGGGGGATACGCTTTTGTCTTTTATCGAATTCGACTAGAATATTGCATACTTGTTATTAACAAGAATATAATATTTGATTTGATTTGATAATAGTATTTCTCTACTTAATGTGGCTTGTGAAGTAATAACGATTATTATTAATAATAATCTCGAAGTGAAACCACAAATTGTATACCAAAATTTATTTAAAAAATGAAAAAATGTTCTTAATAAAAAAAATTATACTTACAGAGCTTAATTTAAAAGAGAGTGGGAGAGTGGCTGCGTTGCCCACGATAATGAACCTCCTGAATACACAATTGCCGTATAAAAAAACATTTAATTAATTATAAAACATTTTTATCTACTCTATCTCATATTATGTATAAGATTTTAGTTTGTGAAAACTGTCATTATAGATAGCAGTGCGTGAAGGATTGAAAGTGTACTTGAAGTAACGATGTATTTGAAATGGGATTTACTTTTTCTCACTGTTTTTTGTCACAGTTTATTTACATTGGACTTTACTAATACTTTACCCGTTAGTGATAGTTCATTACTCACGGGCTGAAGTTACTCAGGGGTTAAAGTTACTCACGGGTTAAAGTTACTCACGGGTCATTACTCACGAGCTGAAATTAGGTCCAAGTGGTGAATCCCACTTTTAAAAAATGAAATTACTTAAACTTGTTTATTTTTTACAATAAATATTATAATTTATATCAATAATTAACTTCGAAAATTTTTTAAAGGATTTTTAACTGTAACAATAGACCAGGCCGCATCTGTAAAAATATTAGTACATTTGGATGTTGATAGGTGACTCATATTTTTTGTTTTTGCAAAAATTGCTTGAAAATAACTCATATAATTATATTTGAGTTATCCTCCCGCTCAAAAAGGTTTGGAACATTGTTTAAATAATAGTCAAAAAATAAAGGAAAAATTCGATTTTTTTCTTCGTTTTTTGATTATAACTTTAAAAGTATTCATTTTCGAGAAAAGTACAGTGGGTTACTGTATTTTTAACTTTTTTACCTTGTTTATAACATTTATAATTTATATTGTGTTTTCTGTTTATTTAATTAATTTATATTGGGTTAAATATATTATAACATATCCATAACATATTATATACAGTGATGAGCGCGCTAATAACCGGCAAAATAGCACAAAAGAGGGAAAACGTATTAAGTTGTGAGATAAAATGAAAAGAAACTAGTCGAGCTGGGAAATTTAGGGATAGTAACCTTTTTATTTACATTATATTGATTGTTTCCCAGCTTTACACGTATCAGAGGAGTATGTCAACTAAAACTGTCACTTTGACAGTGGTATTTGTAAAACTCGTCCGATACGTCTAAAGGTGGGAAACAATCAATATGATGTAAATCAATAGGTTAATATCGCTAAATTTCCCAGCTCGACTAGTTTCATTTCTTTTATCTCACAACTTAATACGTTTTCCATCTTTTATGCTATTTTGCCGGTTATTAGCGCGCTCATCACTGTATAATTTTATTATTATAATAAAGATATAGTTAAATATAAATGTACATTATAGCTTTATAAAATACGTCCACCGATAATAGCATTTCCTATTAATTAGGTACATTAACAGTAGGTAAAAAGTGCGTATAATTTTTCGGAAACGGATATGACTTGAATTGTCTATTTCTTGCAGTATTTTTTACCGTGACCCGTCAAAATAGCCCGGTCAAAACAGCCCCGTCAAAAAAGCCCCGTCAAAATAGCCCGAACACAAAATAGCCTCGACAAAATAGCCCCGACAAAATAGATCGCACACAAAATAGCCCCGGTCAAAACAGCCCCGGCTAAAGCAGCCTCTTATAAACAATTACATAATTATTTATACAAGGTGTCCAAAAACTTTTTTTTATTTAAATTATTTGACAAAAAGGAAGAATGTAGTTAATTTATTTAATTTAAAATGCATTTTACTGTTGCCCGAAAACAGAAAGAGATGTTTATATCATAAATAAACATTGATTTTCGCTTAACTTAAATGTTCAAACTTCCAAGAGGCAGGGAAGACAGGACTCGAGTTCTCTGAAAAGATCATTTTTATTTAATGTGGTTGAGATAAACATCTGAATAGAGGATAATTACCATTTCCGAAAAAATGTAATTTTAAGGAATTATTTCATGATGAATTCTGAAGGGAGCTTTTTTGTCGGGGCTATTTTGTCGGGGCTATTTTGTCAGCGGGCTATTATTCCGCGTATTTTGTCTGCAGGCTATTTTGTGTGCGGGATATTATGTCGGGGCTATTTTGTCGGAGCTTTTTTGACGGGGCTATTTTGACGGGGTACCATTTTTTACAGTACATACGAAAGCATTCGCTAATAGTAGGCAACCAATTTTTCAGCCGTGTACTACTGGCAAACAAAATTTATTTTTGTAAATGATAATCATTTTAATCTTGAGTAGTCAATAATTATATTTTTTTACTAATTAAAATAAAAAAGCTCGTAGAAAAAGTATAGTATTCTACTCGCATGTAATGGATATTACTCACGATAATAGTGTCGCAATTCATCTTTACATGCTCGTTGAATAATATACTATTAATATTTGATGTCACTTCGAGATTAACAATCGTTACATAATACTTATATACCAGGGGTGGCCAAGCTCCTTGATAATCCGAGCCATTTTTAAAATTTTGAAATTTTTCGCGAGCCGCAATAACAATTATTTAAAAAGTGTAAAAAAGTTTTTAAATTTTTCTCTCACTGTTTGGATTCACGAATTTCGAAATAAAATGCTTCACATCGTTGTTTTAAATATGTAAATAAGTAATTCTACAAGCAGTTTTTACAGGATTCTTCGATTCTTCATATTATCATCCTTCCATTTATTTCTGGGACGGTCTACTAATCTACCGTCTTTCAAAAAACACTGTCTTTAACACTCTGTCATCTGTCTTCCTCTGATCTTACCACATAACATTCCCATCTTATCTTAGCTTTTATATTTATGACGATGTTTTCAGTGCCATACAGTCACGAACTCAGCTTTGCAGCACCTTCTTCAGTCTCCTGTCATGTCAATTCATCTCTTTGAGGCCCAAATAAGAGAACTTTCCTTTCAAAAACCAGCAGCATATTTATTTCCCGCTGATGCAGAGTCCATGTTTTACTTCCATGTAACAATTGGGCGAATAATTGGCATGTACCTACAGTCTTAATTTAGATTGTCTTTTTAGCATCTTAGATCTTAATAATGATGATAGGGAGTATAATGCTCTATTCCAAGCAGCTATCCATGCTGAGACCTCTTTTTATATGTGGTTGTCATTTGTCATCTGTGATTACCACAGATATTTAATTTTTTTTACTACTTCAAATCTCTTTGTCTGAGTCCTGATGTTACAGTTTGTCTTTGTTATTTGTTGTCAGTAATTTAAGACATTCTGAAATACAAAAATTTAAAGTAATTCAGGTACATTTATTGAAAGCCACAAATAATGCTTTAAAGAGCCACATGTGGCTCGCGAGCCACAGTTTGGCCACCCCTGTTATATACGGTGAGCACGCAAAGGTTGGAATAAATTTGTTTTTTCGTGAATGTTTTATTTGGGAAATAAATCCCCAAACATTTTGGTTTTTATTTTCAAATTATGATTTTTTGGCATATATTATCATACTAGTGATGTCACCCATCTGGGCATGATGACTTTTTTAATGAGAATAGGAGTCATGTGATAGCTCATTTGAAATCATATTCAATTCTTTATATAATAATATAAATATAATTATTTATACAGGCTGTCCAAAATATTTTTTTTTAATTAATTAGTTAAGTAATTGACACAGAGAGAAGAATGTATGTAATTTATTTAATTAAAAATACGTTTTACTGTTGTCAGAAAATAGAAAAAAATATGTATTGGACAAAATAAATATTGCTCTTAGTTTCAATTAAATGTTCAAACTGCCAAGAGACAGGTGGGTGGCACCTTGAACTTTGAATATAAAATAAAAACAATATTTATTTCTCAAAAAAACATTTTTTCTGTTTTTATCCTCAGTAAAATGTATTTTGAATTAAATAAATTATATACATTCTTCTTTTTGGGACAATTAATGTAATTTAAAAAAAATTGATTTGGACACCCATTATAAATAATTATGTTAATGTTTATATTAGTGAATAGAGAATTGAATATCCTTTCAAATGAGGTAGCACACGACTCATATTAGGATTTAAAAAAATCATCAATTACGTCATCACGCCCAGATGGATGAAGTCACTAGTATGATATATGTATTGTTATGATCTGCTTTCTCTTACTTTTATATTAATTAGTATTTATTTAATTAATTATTCAATTGTCGCAAATCATACATAAAAAAATTAAGAAAAATCTCAGGGTGCCTTTTTGTCATAAAAAAAAATAACTAAATTATCTTAGGTTATAATTATCCTTTCTCGTGGCTTCAGTATCTCTTAGTTGATCCTTGTCGTAATAAAATAGGAAAAGGAAATAAATAGAAATACCATAAATAAGCTTTATACAAATACCTTTATTGTCAAAAGCAATGCTTTGAAAATTTATCAATTAAATCCTGTGGGCATAACTGTCCAAATGAAACTTTTACCATATAAATTAATCTAATTCAAACAAATATTTATCACTTTGTTCTTGATACCATTAATAAAACAAGCTAAACAAACCAATTTAGGTTTTGAAATGTTAGAATCTTAATTCATACGCTTTTACTCAAAAAAAATTAACTTCTAATTATAAAGAAAATATATCACATAAGTTATTGACTGACCTTTTTGATTCACACACAATGATGTCTCATCTTAACCCAAACAGCTCTTCCTTGCTGATTATGTTAGGCTACCAATCAAAGCCCTCTCCGTTCTCAGCATTAATCCAGCAGCATACCAGCAACTATTTCTCCAAAACACAAGCCAGGCCTCTTTTGACCAGTAATCGTTCAATAAACTCCAAAACTCTCTCCTCTCTTTCTCACAATGATAATCTCCTGAGACCCAAGTATCTTTTTTACTTGGTTTCACAAATAATTTTAATAACTATAGTTCTTGTAACTTACTCTCTTGGACTTGGACAGAATCAAAGAGGTATTTCTTCTCAATTTAGTTTGTCTCTCGTTCCACTTTTCAGCTACCCTTCACTATCAAACAACCACCAGTACTTGCTTCTGAACTACTCACGAAAACTTTTGACTGCTCTTCTCGGATGCCGGTCACATAATAATCTCCTTTTCCAAACTGTCTGAACATTCAAACTTCTCTCTCCCCATTTCAAATTTCCAAGCCAATCAGAAACATTTCTCTCTCCACATTCCTCTCTTTTCATTCGAAAAAACCCATGCATTCTTTCAAGAAATACTTCTACTCATCATAATTACTTTTCGGGAATTCTACAAATATTCTTGGGCTTAAACAAAAGGACTTAAAATTCCAAAGTTCTCTACCTTATTTTTCTAAAAACTAATAATTACAATTACCTCTGGATTTTGCCTTTCCCGTAACAAAACAATCTTTTTAAAATTATAATCCGAATTAAATTGTCTTTTCACTTCACTTATTTACAAATGTCTTTAATTCTTCAGGCAAAAACTCATTAAGGATAAACCCACTGCGTAAAACCTAACTTCTAATAAATAGTTACAAATCAATATACAGGGTGTATCAAATTTATGTGCCCGCGTTATATTAAAAAATTAAATTTTTATTCTATCTTTGATTGACAAAATGATACACAATAGTATATGCGAAAAAATCATAAATTAAAAATGAAAATCGACCTGTCTCGGGATTTATTTCCCAAGTTACCCATTCACGACAAAATGAATTTATTCCAACCTTTACGTGCTCACTGTATATTAATAGTGTCCAGAAAATGCCTTCAAAATTTTTTTAAGCAAATGGTCATACAAAGTTCGTAAACACATAATTTTTCTCAATTTAGTTATTACCGAGGGCCGAGAGTACCTGAAAACTTCTATAAAGTTTATTTTAATGTGTCCAGGGGTGAAAAAAAAAGATAAAATTTAGTGTGATTTTTAATTTCAAATATCTCATTCAAAAGAAATCTTTTTATTTATTCTAAGGGACTTTCGGTCCTCGGTAATAATTTAATCTTTCATACTTCGTTTAAATTTCTCAAAAATATTTATTATTTTTCTCAGGATTTGAAAAAAATGAATGCACTTAAAAAGCATTGGTCCGTAAATTTGCGCTTACGCTCTTAAAGCATTGTTTCTGAAAGTACGAAGAAACATTTTTGTTCAAATTTGTCTCTACAAATGTCAGCTACATTTCTTGTTTGAAATATATTTTTTTACGAGAGATCTATTCTACGAGAGATCTTTTAGGGAAAAGCTTGGGGGTATAGTCTAGGCGCCAGAGGGGTCACCGTGTCATATTCAATTCTGATGGACAAACTTAACGGTTTCTTATGGATTTTTGGCTGCTGATTACGAATTTCGAGGGGGGATTTCGATCCGAGTGGTCAAAAAATTGTTATAAACAATTTAATTCTTTATAAATTGTTTATAAGGCTCTGGCTCATAAACTAAAAGATATAAAAAAAATGTTTCAAATAAAATTTGTTCCTTAATAAAAGACTAAGAAAAAACCGTTAACTAAACTTAAATATAACAATTAGAACTCAAGATATTGTAAAATTAGTGCACAATGCAAATTGCAAATTGCAATATAAGTATTTTTCGAAGCTTTATCGCTCGTAACTCGGCTTCTACGCATGCAAATAACTCTTAGAAGGTGCTGTTTTAAAGCTTAATTAACAGGATTCCAAACAAAGTTTGTTAAATTACTTGATCTTCATTTGTTTTAAAGTTATACCCGTTTGAAGTTACAATTTTCTTAAAAATATTGTACATTCATTTGTTTATAAGGGTTTCAAGCAAATTTGAGTTATAAAAATTTATACTTTAATGAACAATAATGATAGAAAAACTCAAAAGGAACAATTTGAGGTTACGAAAATGTTCATAAGTTTATTTTTGGCCAAGATGTCGATATTTTAATGGCGCGCGCTATGAGGCGCAAGATCGGCTCACCGCGTAAAGGTTCACGCGCTAACTTCTCGATGCAAATTATAATTTCTATGTATACATACGTTATGTTTATTTTTCATTTTTGAAGATCCTAATAAAATTTTATCATATAACTCTTATAATTAAATCATCATACTGTACACCGTATCACCTTTCATTCTATTTACATTGTCTTCTATTTTTTGCACTAAATGAGAAAAAAACATTAAAAACTAATATTTCAGAAGTATAACTAAAAAGTAAGTTGATATTATTTAATAATACTATTTTTACAAACATTTTTTTCATGCATCTGCAAATCTGCATAGACATATACAGAGAATATCAGCTTTTTTACATCTGCATAAGTTCTTAGCGAAATTTTAACAGTTACATGGTGGTACAAGGTACAAGTCTGTTCTTGTAGGCAGTAAAACTAAAACTTTTTTAGGCTTCAGAGTCTAATTATCTATATGATATCCATATAAAGTGGATCTAGTTCTTTTGCAGCACCATCAAGTCCCGTCAATTGTGTGTATGCCGCCACATCATAAATGCTCATTTTATATGCAATGATGATGCTGCAAAAGAACTCGATCCATTTTTATATGGATATCACATATTGGCTCATTTTCATGCGTAGAAGCCGAGTTACGATCGATAGAGCGTCGAAGAATACATACTTACTTGACTGTGAGCCAATCTTGCGCCTCATAGCGCGCTATTAAAATATCGACATCTTAGCCAAAGATAAACTTACGAACATTTTCGTAAGCTCAAATTGTTCCTTTTGAGTTGTTTTATCATTATTGTTAATTAAAGTATAAATGTTTATAGCTCAAGTATGCTTTAAACCTTTATAAACAAATTATTGTACAATTTTTTAAAGAAAATTATAACTTCAAACGGATATAACTTAAAAAAATGAAGATCAAATAATTTAACAAACTTTGTTTGGAAGCCTCTTAATAAAGCTTTAAAAGGACACCTTATAAGGCTCATTTGCGTGCGTAGAAGCCGAGTTACGATCGGTAAAGCTTCGAAAAATACTTATTTTGCAATTTGCAATTTGCATTGTGCACTAATTTTACGTGTGTTTAGTAAACGGTTGTTTCCTCGTTTTTTATTAGGGAACAAATTTTATTTGAAACATTTTTTTTAACTCTTTTAGTTTATGAGCCAGAGCCTTATAAACAATTAAATTGTTTATAACAATTTTTTGACCACTCGGATCGAAATCCCCCCTCGAAATTCGTAATCAGCAGCCCAAAATCTATAAGAAACCGTTGAGTTTGTCCATCAGAATTGAAAATGACACGGTGACCTCTATTTGGCGCCTAGACTAGTAGGAGTGGCAAACTTTTGCATCATTTTTTTGGATCCCAAAATTGACATTCTCATCAAAATTTAGCTTGTTTGTATGATTTTTAGAGGTTCAATGGCATTTTTGTCTCTTACGACTACGCTAGAATATATGTAGATAAATCAGAACGGTTATCTATCGGTTAGAGGTTATTATTATTTTAAACATTGTAAAAATCAATGAGTAACGTCTATAGGTCTGGATCCCGCGTATGAAAAAAAAGTTGATTAATAGCAAGCTGAAAATTTGTTAATAGCTTAAGGGTGTCTAGTCGGATAAATTTTGATATATGGGAACACTGGAACAGGGGCAGTTTTAATTGTAGAACAGGTTAAAAATTTGGAACGGTCACACCACGAAAACGGCACATTTATTTTGTCCGACAGAACAGACTTAAACTCTCGAACAGAGATTAAACTCTCATTCAAAAATCAGACTGCTATTTATCACCAAATGGGCGTTTTAATGAGTGGAACATGTAGAATATGTCAAATGACAGGAATTATGACAGGTGATAAATAGCAGTCTGATTTTTGCATTAGAGTTTAATCTCTGTTCGGAGAGTTTAAGTCTGTTCTGTCGGACAAAATAAATGTGCCGTTTTCGTGGTGTGACCGTTCCAAATTTTTAAACTGTTCCACAATTAAAACTGCCCCTGTTCCAGTGTTCCCATATATCAAAGTTTATTCGACTAGACATCCTTAAGCTATTAACAAATTTTCAGCTTGCTATTAATCAACTTTTTTTTCATACGCGGGATCCAGACCTACTAATTTAATCTTTACACAGCTGAATTTCATAATATTAGTATAGACAATATTTATTTCATTTAACATAATACAATATGCTGATGACTTTTGTATTTATACTGAATCTAAAAAATATAATGATGGCTTAAACACATTGGAACATATCCATGAACATTGCCGTGAGTGGTTTTAAAAAAAATTGTTTTGAGTTAGCAAACAACAAGTCTAACATTTGTATATTCACTAGACACAATGTACCTCAAAGGGAACAAATACAATTAAATGATGATTACTTTCCTGTTTGTAAATCAGTAAAATATCTGGGTATGATTCTGGATACCAAATTGACATGGAAACTGCACGTTGATTTTATGCTAAGCACTAAATTTTCTTAAATCAATTGCAAAAACTTGGTGGGGTGCAGATGTTGAAACATGTCTTCTATTTTATCGTTCATATATCAGATCTATTATAGATTATGGCTCAGTACTGTATGGATCGGCTAGTAACAATATTTTAGGTCGCATAGATGTTTTTCTAAACACAGTATTGCGTTGTTGCATAGGTGCTATGAGATCTACCCCTATTGAACCACTCTATGTTGAAACAATGGAACCGCCCACTAATTCAGAAGAGAATATCTCAGTCAAAAATTTCTTCTTAAGATCCGATGTTACAACACTTTTTTATATTAAGAAATTAGTACTTTAAATTATTTTGATTTAACAAATTTAATAAATATTTGGCTCACAAAAATTCGCCTCCGTTATGTGACGCATTTCGAAACACTGCGAATAATAATACTAAACTTGCAGTTGCAAATAAAGTGGTAGATTTCGAAGATTTCTTTGAGTTACTAAATCAAGTAGATATAATACAACCCAGTTATCATGAGCACTCTTTATTAAATAGTATTGTTTTAAACAACTACCTTACAAATTGGTCAAAATCTGTTTGTATTTATACAGATGCATCCAAAAGTTCACATGGTACTGGTTGTGTCTTTTATATTCCAGATAAATTTATAGAAAAAATGTTTAAACTGTCCTCAAATTTCTCCATTTTTAGTGCCGAAGCTGCGGCGGTATATGAGGCTTTAATTTATTTCAAGTTAGCATCCTATAATTATCCAGTAATTTTATCTGATTCATTATCTGTTGTGATGTTGGGGGTTGCTGGACGAAGACACTATCCCGAACAAACAAACTTAAACTTTTTACATAACTTTATTCTTACAAGGTTAAAGGTACAATTACAACTACGTCGACCGACATTATCGTTAGGATAGGTCAAGGTGACCCATATCTCGGTAACTATATCCCCTGACTACGCGCCAGCAGAGTTCAGCGAACACACACTGATCCAACCACGATGTCTCAGGTACTCGACCTTCCCACTTATATCTATTATATTAAAAACAATGCCCATATGTATTACCATATATGGTTATGCTATACGTATTTCAATAATGACGTGTGCTTTGTTTGCAGTCTTGCGAATGAGTTGAATACTTTGAACTTTGCTACTGTCGTAATAAATTATACAAATTGCAACTATAATATTGACCTTATTCTTATAACAAATAAATTAGGAAAATTCCGTGAGGGTTGTCGTGTACCATCACACTGTGCTTACTGCTATTCAAACACCTCAACTACCTTGTAGTACTTCTAATCCATACATTTTCTTAATAAAAAAAATCTTATTTGAAATTAATAAACACTCCCAAAAAATACAACGTGTGGATCAAAGCACATTCAGGACTTACACATAATGAACATGTAGACCAATTAGCTAAAAATTCCCTCATATATGGAACAGTAACCAAATATCAACCCTGCATTCTAGATGCTTTTGCTTGTTTAAGAACTGAACAGATGAAGAACTGGAAAACATACTGGGAAAGGTACTGTAGCATATCAACAACACAATACAGTTTGATACAACCGATTATTCCGGAAAAACCTTGGTATAATAATTTCACCCTCCCTCGCAAATACCTATCCACCATCAGTAGAATTATTTTTGGACATGCATGTTATCCTGCACATTTATTTAACATAAACATATTAGATTCGAATATTTGTCAAGAATGTGAGGTTGAAAGTGATTTGAACCACATATTTTTTGAATGCAAGAAGCATAAACACCTAACCAATCACCTTATTAAAAGAATTATAGACCAGAACATCCCACTTCCTGTAAATATTCTCTTTATTGTGTCACTGAATAAAAAGAAAATTTTTGACTGATATATTTCTTGTCGGATAGTAAAATATTATTGTAATTAGTTATAGGTATTTTTAAAATATGTTTAAAAAAAAATAAAAAAAAAATTGAACAAAAAAATAATAAAAAAATGAAACAAAAAAATTAAAAAAAAATGATTAAATTAAAAATAATCTACTATCTTAAATAATCTAATAACTAAAAAAATACAAAAAAATATAAAAAAAAATTAAAGAAAAAAAATCACTAAGAGGATTTAAACCTCCGAGGGGTTGAACCGGATTGACATCTTATCGTAGTAACAAAAAAAACAAAACAAAAAAACAAAACAAAAAAAACAAAACAAAAAAAAACAAAGCAAAAAAACAAAACGAAAAAAACACAAAAGAAAAATACAAAAAAAGAATGCATTTATTTTAAATATTAACATCAATAATTTTATTTGTAAAATGTATAGGTACACTATGTGTTCCTGATAAACGTTAAGTATAATATATTTATATTAACATAGTATGTACATTAGCTGTAATGAGTAGGTAAAATAAGAAGTAAAAAATTGTAATATTATAGGTTTGTTCTAGCAAACAGTCAAACTAGTCAGAAACCGTCAGCAAACAGGTGGTCAGTGAGAGAACATAATACAGTCACCAGTGCTATCCTCTCTACTCTCGCGCTAGCCCACTAGTCGCTGCTGGTTTCAAACAGTTTGAAACTGATGCTAGAACAAACCTTATAATAACCATGTTTCACTAATTGGCAATATCTTTAATACATTTACTTATGATTGAGACTGGCTGAATGACTATAGTCCAAGCCAAAAAAAAATGAGTAACGTCAGTGTTAACTTTTTATAAATTTTTCTTAGGAACGCCACTGGCCAAATGCTTCCTAAATAATTTTAAAAGGGTTTTTATGCAGGATGTCTTTAAAAGTCTTCCTGATGCAGACACTATACCAGCTCTACTCAAACTTACACAAGAGCTTTACTAATTACATCAGCGATCGGTATCTTTTGAAATTGGCGGCCACGTTTAATCTGCGTCGTTTGATCTGAAAATTTGTCGCGATTACCTGAAAGGTTTCTGATTGGGGCTGAAATTGAAACTTTATAAGCGAAATCTTCCCGGCTATTATTTACTTTGGCAATCAATTTGTAGATATTTCAACCCGTCGGAAGCACTTAACGAGAAATTGCATTAACGTATCGAAAAATATTTTGACCCACAAACTTTTTTAAAACAATCATTAAATTTAATGAAAATTGGGTTTCTAGAGTCTGAAAATCTTCAGTCTCTAATCTTTGTTCACACTACAATATTATGACATGATTTGTCTTTATTGAAAAAATCACAGTATAGTGCTACAGCCGAAGGCAGAAAAAAAGGACTAGGGGAGAGAAAAAAGACTGGAAAAAACAAAAGGAGGGTCATGTTTCCACAAATGTAGAAAAATTAAAAATATAATAAATAAAAAAAGAAAAATAACCAGAAATTGTAACAATTTCTTATTTCTACATGTAGAAATACAAAGTTATAAAATAAATAAACATACAAGGTGTTCCAAAAGTAGGGGAACCGTCGAATATTTCGCGAACTAAACATCGGATCGAAAAACTGAAAAATACGTGTTCAATCATTTTCAAAAATCTGTCCAATGACATCAAACACTAATCCCCACTACACCCCCTGGAGGTGGGGTGTGGGGTAACTTTAAAATCTCAAATGGAAACCCCCAGTTTTTCTTGCAGATTTGGATTCGTTACGTAAAAGCGTTGATTGATCAATATTTCAATCAACGGTAAAAGTAAGCAACTTTTATTCAAGAGATTTTTTCGAACTGTGGATATATGGCGCTATAATTTTGAGAAAAACGATTTATCCGGATACCATAGGTAAATTATAGAAACGGTCTAATTTCTCGAGAAATACACTTCCAAATGAGAAACCAAAAAAAAGGTTTTTACTACTTTTCGAAAACCTATCGAATAACACTAAACATGACCCTCCAACTTACCCCCTGGAGGTGGGGTGGGGGTAACTTTAAGATCTTAAATAGCAACCCCCACTTTTTATTACAGATTCGGATTCGTCATGAAAAATTAAGCAAAATTTATTCGAAACATTTTTAGAATTGTTGATAGATGGGGCTTTAATTGGAAAAATACGATTTATTAGCGCCATCTATCAGTAATTTAAAAAAAATGTTTTGAATAAATGTTGCTTAATTTTTCATGACAAATTCGAATCTGCAATAAAAAGTGGGAGTTGCTATTTAAGATTTTAAAGTTACCCCCCACCCCACATCCAGGGGGTGGGTTGAAGGGTCATGTTTGGTGTTTGTCGATAGGTTTTCGAAAAATATTAAAAACCTGTTTTTTGGATTCTCATTTGGAAGTGTATTTCACGAGATATTAGACCGTTTCTATAATTTACCTATGGTATCAGGATAAATCGTTTTTCCCAATTATAGCGCCATCTATCCACAGTTCGAAAAAATGTTTTGAATAAAAGTTGCTTACTTTTACGTAACGAATCCAAATCTGCAAGAAAAACTAGGGGTTTCCGTTTAAGATTTTAAAGTTATCCACCCCCCCCCCCCACCCCACCTCTAGGGGGTATAGTGGGGGTTGGTGTTTGGTGTCATTGGATAGATTTTTGAAAATTATTGAATACTTATTTTTCAGTTTTTCGATCTGATGTTTATTTCGCAAAATATTCGACCGTTCTGCTACTTTTGGGACACTCTGTATAAATAGTCACTAACCGACAGAAAAAACTTCGGTCGGTAGTACAGTGGAACCTCGATAACTCGGATTAATCGGGACCGCGGCCGATCCGGGTTATCGAAAATCCGGGTTAGCCGGAGAATATGGTAAAAATTAATAAAATACGGTATACTTACAGATAAACTCCGTTATAATTGAAATAACATGAAATATAATATGCACAGTACCTACACACCTAAATCACTAAAAACATGCAAACACAAACCTAAGCAAACGGAAGCGAACAATACAAGCCTGTACTACACACAATACGGTCACAATCGGAACGATGTTATTATATTTAAGAACAGTGCAAACACAAGACCATTGTTTAAAAAAGAATTTTTTTAAATAGTCTTTTAGTCTCTTTTAAACAATTCTAAGACAGTTTGAAATAAATAAGGAATAACAGGTACTTGTTGTTTCCGATAATAACGTCGCTCTGCTGCCGGATCCGTGTGTCATGAGTCATTTTTACTATCGTATAGTTCAAATTACACAAACACACATTATTTCTCAAATATTATATTACATACATTTTTATTGTTGAAATGTTTGACGAAAATCGGTCCGGGTTAGCCGGACTTCCGGGTTATCGGGGGCCGACTTATCGGGGTTCCACTGTAATTATTTTTGATGAGCTCGTTAATAATACACGTTGGAAGAGAGTGCTCGTTGATAAAACATTGCATTTTTTAGGACAAATATATTTTTGGTTAATTTGGATAATTATCTTGAGAATTAACAAAAACCCAGTTAACTAATTTCTTTTTTGAGAAGTTAGGTTGCTAGACGTGACTGAAAATTACTACACAACCAAACATACGTGCTCCTAGCCAATATTATTAACAGTAAACAGACATAAATAACATAAATCTTAAGCCAATCAATAATTATTTATTTACGCCATTATAATGTATTGATAACAAATAGATCTGGATCCCGCGTACCAAAAAAAGTTGATTAATAGCAAGCTGAAAATTTGTTAATAGGTTAAGGGTGTCTAGTCGGACAAACTTTAATGTATGGGAACACTGGAACAGGGGAAGTTTTAATTGTGGAACAGGTTTAAAGTTTGAAACGCCAGACTAGGAAGACTTTCCATGTATTTTGTCGGACAGAACTTCCAATTGATTTGTTACTATTTCATTAAACTCTCATGCAAAAATCAGATTGGTGTTTATCACCAACTGGGCATTTTAATGAGTGGAACACGAAGAACATGTCAAATGAATGGAATTATATTGGTGATAAATATAGCAGTCTGATTTAGAGTCTGATAGAGTTTAATGAAACGGTAACAAATTAATTGTAAGTTCTGTCCGACAAAATACATGCGGCGTTTTCGTAATCTGACGTTCTAAATTTTTAAACTGTTCCACAATTAAAACTTCCCCTGTTTTAGTGTTCCCGTACATTTAAGTTTGTCCGACTATTCAGCGTTAAGCTATTAACAAATTTTCAGCTTGCTATTAATCAACTTTTTTTGGTAAGCGGGATCCAGGTATAAAATGAGAAAATTATTTATTGTACAAAATAAAAATATTTTGGAGAAATTAATTCTACAAAATTTTATGAGTCTAGTACACACTCCCACTATTTCCAATAATTCTTCTTTTTTTAATGAAAGATTAAGTTGATTTGAGAAGTTAATAATGTGGGGTAGAAATTTTTGTGTTATATGTTTCCTATTATGAATGTGTCAAAATGCATCTAGGCTGAGTGAATTCAGTATAGCAATAAAGGGTACCCTCGTTAACATTATGCAAAATGATGCTCTCACTCCCAAAATTATTATTTTTTATTTGTTTACATTATATGCAATTAAAACATCAGACAGCGCAATTTTAGCGCACCATCCCCTCCCCCCTCACACTACCACCAAAAATAAAATTTTTTGTATTAAATATTTATTTTTCGGTGGGCTCCAATCAATTTCAAAATTTCAAAAAATTCACACCTCTAGATACGGCTTTCACAAAACTTGTGTATATTTTATAGACCCCTAAGTTGAGTGTACATAACCTAGAATTGATGTGTTTTAAAAAAAGCGTATAACTTTATTTTTACTTCAGGCCTATTTTTTCAAATTTTTCCGTAAGGTTTGCCAACTTCAAAAATCCGAAAACCTGTTTTTTTTGGGTTTTGAGGATTTTCTCCATTTTACCGACTTCAAAATAGATCAAATTAAGGTTTTTTTTACAGGTCATACATAATTCCAAGTAACTGAGTCTTTTAGGATATACCAACATTGGGCGAAATATCTTTAATCGTTGATTGAGTACCCGAATCGGGTTCGGGTATTCAATCAATGCTTAATCCACCAAGAAACCATGTGTTTTCAGGGTTTTGCGATTTCTTGCGTGATTAATCGTGTTTATTGAGAACGATACAACTTGAGTCAATTTTTGTATGAAATACCTTTAACCCACCAAAAAACCATGTGTTTTAAGGGTTTTGCGATTTTTTGCGGGGCTAATCGTATTTATTGAGATGGATACAACTTGAATCAATGTTTTCATCTTTTGCCGGTTTATGTGTTTAAAAAATAAAACTCAGTAAAATTTTTGCTCGGCACACCTTTCCTCTATCCCGTAAAACGTCATTTTTTTGTTTTCATTATTGTTTTCGGTGGGTTGAAATCAATTTAGAAATTTCAAAAAATTCACACGTTTAGTTTAGGCTCTTAAGGCCCATTTAAATCAAAGCGAACACGAACGAACGAACGAAGGAACGAATTCGTAGGTGTTCGCTTGGTCATTCGTTCGCTACAAAGTAGGACCATTTACATTGAAGCGAACGTTCGCATTCGTTGATGATCGGGAGTGCATATTGCCCGCAGATGTATTTAAGATGGGCCAGTCACACATTGTGTTTAAGTTTATTGTCGTGTTTCTTGTTGGGTAAATTTTCAAATTTTAAATTTTTAAAAAAGTATTTCATATTCCTAAAATGTATGAATATAAGTATCAATTTTAATACGACTTCAATAATTTCATTTTGTTCTGTCTCTATTCTATAATTATTTAATTTAAAAAATTTGATTTTAATAATTAAACTACAATAAAAATTATTTCCAGACTCAAAAATAATGTATCCAGGTATTTTTTATTATTTTGTTTAAAATTTTGATGATAAGTTTTATTTATTAAGATTTTATTTAAATCTGGCATTATCAACTAAAGTTTGAGATAAATTAAACGTCCAAAAGTGTCTAGCAATTATTAATTCATATTTCTTCTTCCTCTTAAGATGCCGTGCATTTCTGCGTAGGTGTCCACCGTTCATTGTCTTGTTTATAAAATATTACTGTTTTTAGCAGCATTGCAAAGCATTTTATAGCCGTGGATTCTTGTCCACTGGCGGTGGCGATTACGCAGCCATGACATCTTTTTCCCAGACCCCTCTTGCCCTCTATCTTTCCGTCGAGTATCAGTTGCTGAAAAGTGTATCGTTCCCCTCGTAATACGTGCCCCAAGTATGCAGTCTTCTTACTTTTAACATAATTAAAAAGTTTCCTATCCTGTAAACCCGCTCTTCTTAGTACTTAATCATTTCTGACTTCCGTCCATGATATTCTAAGCATTCGACGTAGGCACCACATTTCAAACACTTCAAATTTGTTAATGGAACTGGCCTTTAAACGTAACACTTTTTAGTATATAAATTACTGACAAAATATTTGTATTCATATTTCTAATAATGACAAAAAAAATTATCTTCTTAAAGTAATTTTGAATTCAATATATTTAGGTAGGTAGGTACTTGTAATGTGCTTCGAACTAATGAACGCAATCTGTATCAGCAGCCAGGTAGCAGGTATTATACGCCGTTTGAGGGCGCATAGAGAATGATATATTAAAGATCCAGCTTTCTTAAAATTTTGGTCTAAATGATGCCAGAAGCTACTTCATTTTTTTAGTTCAGAGACATCACAACCCATTCCTATAGAAATGTTAAAACAAGCATCAGTTTTTCTGTTTATTATTCTATATAGCTTCGATTTCGGGTTCATAGGCATTCTTCATTTCTACATAACTGAATTAATTGAAGTATCTTTTCATTGGTCCATTCCATATTGCAAAATTATGTTTTCACAACTACACAATAAACAACCTCAAACTAATGTTTGTAAATAAATTAAATCAGTACTTCTAAACGAATTCGTTCGCTACCGTCTATCCACTGTCCACATTGAACAACGATTTCCTTTAATGATTCGCTAACTTACCGACATCGGTTGGAACATGTGCGAATGCGAACGAATTCGTTCGGTCGTGCTCGATTCGCTGTACAAATAGTACAATAAAGTTAACGAACGAATTCGTTCGTTCGTTCGTGTTCGCTTTGATTTAAATGCTCCTTTAGAAAGTTGTTTATTTTTATAGATCCGTTGATTGAATGTTCATAATATAAAAGTGCATTTTTTGGAAAAAGGAAAAAATAATTTTTTTTGTTTTGTATATTTTATCAACAAATATATCTCTGATTTTTTGCAGATTTTTCCGTAAGGTGCGCCCGTAAGTTGGGCTAAAATAGCGCTTAATCAAATTTTTAAATCACATTTAAAATGAAATGAATTTAAAAAAAAATGAAAAAAAAAAGAATTTTGGGAGTGAGAACATTTTGCTTATATCAACGGGGGGCCTGTAGCCGCTTGTAGTCTTTTTGATATTCGTCAAATTAATATTATATTATAATATCCCTGCTACCCCTGTTAGCTGCCACGAACGAAATTATTTGGAGTAAAGACAAAAGTTGTGCGTCTGGTCAAAATGAAACTAATCACGAACAATAAGCTTGTTAGTAATAAATGGTGAAAATGGGCCTGGGGTCCCGGACTAAAATCTTACAAAAGTAAAAACACAATACCTACATGAATATGAAAAATTACTTTTTATTCTTGTAGATTTGGTTAATATGGTCTTGTATACCTATTTATGATGACATGTTTTAACAAGATTTTAAAAATCCCACTCAACGCCATTGATTATATAATGATATATTTACTATCTTCTGACAAAATGAGGTGTACGCGTACATCTGTTTATATTATTATCTCAGCTACTTTGTCACTACGTTATGTGTATTCGATATCGGCATAGATTGGAGTAGTGCCATTTCCTGCATGAGCTTGTCGTTTCCCTGCATTGTTATAGATAGATGGCGTTGTTAACAATGCTAACAATTGCATGTGTGGCCTTATTGTCTGACATTGTGTCTATTGGGCCGACACAGTTCTACTATTGATACAGTCAGGCTACAACAACTATAGATTAACATTCAGTAAACGATACACCTATTACCAATGTAAATTGATTGTAATTTGGTATTGTCGGACGGACTATCGCCATTATCTTTGATGATATCCATTTAAATTGAAGCATTTCGAGTATGTTGCCAATCTACCGATACCATTTATTTTGAAAACAATGTAAAAAATTCATTGTAAGTCGTTATGTAATTGTTTTGTTTATAGTTTAAGAGGCATGTCAGGGGTATTATTGGTTAAATTATTGTTCAATCACACTACGTTATACAGGGCGATTGATTAGTAGGGTAAAGCTCAATAGCTCCGCTATAGTAATAGATAGCAATAAAAGTTAATAACAAAAATTTTAGCCACCTTTGAGCTTCACATTACAAAATTAGTTACAGAATGTTACAGGGTGTTCGATAACACAAAGGCAGACCAAACTTATGTTTTTTTAAATGGAACACCCAATATTTTATTTTAAATTCGAAATCCTGTTAACTTCTCCATGCCAAAAATGTAAAGGTTTGTTATGTTATACAGGGTATTTACAAAGTTATAACCAATTTTATATGAAAATCGTAACAAGTTCAACTTCCTGTATAAATAAAAATAAGCAAAACAACAATGGTTTATTAATGCCATATTTTTTAACATATTGTCAAAATTTTCAAGAATGTCGATATTGCTAATTTTCTTTATATCAAATACAGGGTAGTCAAAACGCAAGTACATTATTTTCTCAGTAATTTTAAATGGAACAGCCTGTATTTTATATCACTATTGAAAAGTACCATTACCGTAATTTAATTTTTAGATAACATTCCCTATGTCTAAATTTATTAGTTTTCGAGATATTTTCATTTCTCACTGGACCAGTAGCGTGGCCAGGCCACCCAAATCACCAGAATTTAATAAACTGGACTGATTTTTTTGGGGTTACGTTAATAATGAAGTTTATAAAATACCTTCAACAACAAGGGATGAGATGAAAAATACAATACAAAGTGTATTTCGATGTGTTAATTTACAAATGCTCCGTAGAGTAAGTAGCTAATTCAATGATCGTTTTTAGGCGTACATAAATGTGTTAGGAGATAATTTTGAACACCTTATGTAATTAAATATTAAAAATATTTTATTAAAAGTAGCTTCTAATTTTTTCAAATATGTTTTTTTGCAAAATTTATTACTGATAAATTATGTTTCGTTCTTTATTTGTTATATTGTTACATTTACATACAAAAGTAATGTTTAATTGTCTTCACAAAATATTGTATTTTGTGTTTGTGTGTTTTTTTGTAAAATTTATTACTAATTTTCTTTGTTTATTTGTTGCATTTACAAAAAAAGATAGTTTTTAATTGTTTCAAAAATGTTGCACGTAGTGGTTGTGTTTTTGTTTGTAAAATGTATTACTAATAAATTATTTTTATTTCTTTATTTGCTACAGTGTTACATTGATTACCGGATTCATAATCGGTAATCTTCAATTGTCATTTCAGTCATGGCTTACTTAAAATTTAGATAAATTTAAACACCTAAAATAATCCATCCAGCCCTAATTCTACTGCATGCAGCTCTATCTATTTCTCCGTTACTCTGTAATTCCGATCCCAGGTACTTAAAACTATTGCTTTTTACAATCAGTTCACCATCCAAAGATACCATTTTATTTGTAGTAACTTCATCTTTAAATTAACAAATATGGCTTTGTCCTAGTAAGTTTTAAACCTTTTTCCTCCAGAGCTTGTCTCCACTGTTCCAGTTTTTGTTCTAAGTCTCTTTCTCTATTTCCTACTAACACAACATCATCAGCATACATTAAGCACCATGGAATGTTACCCTGTAGTTTTGCTGTTATCTGGTCCAAAACTAATGAGTATAAATACGGACTAAGCACCGAACCTTGGTGCAATCCTACTTTCACATGAAATTTATGTCTCTCCCACACCTGTCCTAACAATAGTCGTTACTCCCTCATACATATCCCTCACAATCTTTTACTTATTCACTCCTTTCTTATTGAATGCCCACCACAGAATCTCTCGCGGAACACTGTCATATGCTTTCTCAAGATCAATGAATACCATATGAGCGTTTGTTTCCTTACTCCTGTATTTTTCCATCAACTGGTTTATAATGAAAATTGCATCTGTTGTTGATCTGCCCTGCATAAAGCCAAATTGATTCTCGAATATTTCGGTCTCTTCACGTATCCGTCTATCAATTACTCTTTCCCATATTTTCATTCTGTGGCTAAGCAGTTTTATAGCCCTGTAGTTTGTACATTGTTGTATATCTCTCTTGTTTTTGTAGACAGGTATTAGTATACTGCTTTTCCATTCGTCTGGCATTTGTCCAACTTCCATAATACTATTAAATAAACCTGCTAGCCACCTTGTTCCTGTCTCTCCCAATGCTCCCAATAACCAGGAATATCATCTGGTCCTACCGCTTTTCCTATCTTTATTTTTTGAAGCGCTTGAGCCACTTCCTCGTTTGTTATTTTGGTGGCCATTGCTGCTACTGTCTCTATTGACTCTTCAGGCTGTCTGTCAAATTCTTCATTTAATAAGCTGTCAAAGTACTTTTCCATCCCTTTTTGACATCCTCTTCGTGAACTAGTATTTTATTATTTTCATCTCGGATACATCTAATCTGATTGAAATCTTTTGCTTTCTTTGCTCTCTGTTTGGCTATTTTATACACCTTCGTTTTGCCTTCCCTGGTATCAAGTTGATCGTATAGGTTTGAATACGCTTCTGCCTTGGCTTTTGCTACTGTTACTTTCGCTTCCTTTTTCACCACCATATAGTTTTGAAGATCTGTGCCGGATCTGGTTTCTTGCCACGTTTTATATAATTTTCCTTTCTCTTTTATTTTTCCTTGTACTTCGTTTGACCACCACCAAGTCTCTTTATCGTCAAAATTTTTTTACGTTTTCCCAAGTATTTTAATAGCAGTCTCTCTAATACGACTGGCCATTTTTCTCCAAATTGTATTAGGGCTTCCTTACATGTTCCAATATATTTTGTCTACTATTCTTTCCCTATTAGTCCAGGGCGCATCTGTTTTGAGATGGACGTTGAGAGGTGACTCAAATTTTTTTGCAGAAATTGCTTGAAAGTAAATCAAATAATAATATTTGAGTTATCCTCCCTCTCAAAAATGTCCGGAACATTGTTTAAATAATCAAAATGTCAAAAATTGAAGGAGAAATTCGATTTTTTTCTTCGTTTTTTGATTATAACTTTAAAAGTGTTCATTTACGAGAAAAGTTGTACTAATATAAAAGTTGCGTAATTAAATTTTCTATAATATAGAATTGGTTAAAAATTTAAAAAATAGTCACCCTAGTTGCAAAATAGCAATTATTGCGAAAAAACCATACAAAAACAAGTATTCGCATTTTACGTTTTTCAACCATTTATGCTATACTTAGGACCTTCATGTTTCACTCAGAAAAACTTTATGATACAGTAAAACAATACTGTAAATTTTATTAAGATCGATTCAATAGATTTTGCAAAATAAATTTTGCAAAATAAATTTTGCTATCCAGCTTTCGCAAAAAAAAAAATTCATTTTTTCAAAATGAGCACTGAAAATAAAGCAGATAGCAAGTTAAATTTTTTTTTCTTATAGAAGTGTACTGTACCTTTCATTTGCAATTTTCAAAATTATAATCGATTAATTACCACGGCGTCAGAAAATGTTTGAAATAAACAATAATTTTTGGTGCTACGCGCAGGACAGCGGTGTTCGATTCACACAAGTTGATTTCCACCAAAATTTCTTCCAATCATTATCTAATATATTATTTTCTTACTCTATATTTTGTTGTATTTTAATATTTTAATTCCACAAAAATCAAACTAATTGTATTATTGTTTGTGAAATATTGTTTAAACAATTGCATATGTTTAAAAATAATAAACTTTTATTATTTAAGTTAAAATATATGAACAAAGAAAGTTTTTGCTAATAAAAGTGTTATTTCAAAGTATAGAGTATGTGTTTTTATTTTGCAATAAACAAATTTATTGATTTATATCGAAATGTAACAAAAATTAAAATGTATCAATCATTAGGTCATTGGAATGCCCAATCAGAGCAAACTATCCACTGTCCTGCGCGTAGCACCAATAACTAATGTTTATTTAAAAAAATTCCTGACGCCGGGTGTTAATCGATTTTAATTTTGCAAAATTGCAAATGAAAGGTACAGTACACTTCTATACGCAAAAAAATTTTCAACTTGCTACCTGCTTTATTTTCAGTCCTGTAACATTTTGAAAAAATAAATTTTTTTTACGAAAGCTGGATTTCAAAATTTATTTTGCAAAATCTATTAAACCGATTTTAATGAAATTTACAGTATTGTTTTACTGTATCATAAAGTTTTTCAGGGTGAAATATGAAGGTCCTAAGTGTTGCATAAATGGCTGAAAAGCGTAAAATGCTAATACTTGTTTTTGTATGTTTTTTTCACAATTATTGCTATTTTGCAACAAGGGTGACTATTTTGTAAATTTTTAACCAATTGTATGTTGTAGGAAATTTAATTACGCAACTTTTATGTTGGTACAACTTTTCTCGGAAATGAATACTTTTAAAGTTATAATCACAAAACCAAGAAAAAAATCGAATTTTTCCTTAATTTTTTGACATTTTGATTATTTAAACAATGTTCCGGATCTTTTTAAGAGGGAGGATAACTCAAATATTATTATTCGATTTATTTTCAAGCAATATCTGCAAAAAAATTTGAGTCACCTCTCAACGTCCAAATGTACTAATATTTTTACAGATGCGCCCTGGTCTATATACATGATTTACAAAATGTATGCATCGTAAATCATGATTCGGAACTGCTCCTCGTAACATTCAACGTGTCTTGGTTTGTTTATTTCTAGTGCATCATAGCTAACGATCTTAATCTCATATTCAAATAGTCTGTAGAGGATACCTGGCAAAACGTATGGTAAAAGATCAAAAGAACTTTTTATGAACTCCAACCATTTATTGGTCATCTCTTTCTGGACTTCCTACTTCGAAGAGAAGAGAAGCATCGATTATTACATGACTCTGAACTAACCACACCAAAATCACCCATGGTCTCTTGATGTCCTCTGAAACTCGTATAACTTGTCATCAATTCAATGTTTATTCGTAACCGTGAATCACATCCTCACCGACTGTAAAGCATTCTCCAATTTGGTTAAATTTGAACTTAAAACTTACTTTTAAGAAAATGCTCAACAACCCCACAGAGATAATGAAAACTATGCTGTTTCTAAAAAAATAACAACAACAAAATACTTGTTATAATTCTCCAAATTTGTTTGGAATATTTTAGTTTGATTATACAGGGTGTGACAAAAATACAGGTCATAAATTAAATCTCGTATTCTGGGACCAAAAATAGTTCGAATCTTACCTTACCTTACCTTACTAACTTACCTTAGTATAATAGTACAAATATGCACATAAAAAAAGTTACAGCCCTTTGAAGTTACAAAATGAAAATCGATTTTTTCGAATATATCGAAAACTATTAGAGATTTTTTATTGAAAATGGACATGTGGCATTTTTATGGCAGGAATATCTTAAAGAAAATCATAGTGAAATTTGCGCACCCCATAAAATTTTATCGGGGTTCTGTTCCTTTAAACCCCCCCAAACTTTTTTATACGTTCCAATTAAATTATTATTGTGATACCATTAGTTAAATTTAATATTTTTAAAACTTTTTTGGCTCTTAGTATTTTTTAGATAAGGCAGTTTTTATCGAGTTGCGGCTTCTTTTCTAATATGTTTACATAAAGATTTATTGTTGTACTGAAGCTATTTTCTTGTGGCATTTTAATAATAAATTACTTTTAATGGGAAATAAGCCACAATTTTACCAAAAAAATGATTTTATTAACGTTTCGAAGCCCAAATCGGGTTTCGTTGTCAAAATACAAAATACTACTAAAATAAACAAAAATGTTGTTGCTAAGTAAAAAAATTTTTCTAATAATTTATTTATTCTGACTCATTTATATTGGTAATTCAGATGTATATTACACATTTTAAAGTAGAAGACTTTAAAATGATATCGCCAATATATATGAGTTGCGTTCCTGGGACGACTTTACTAAAAGATAGTTATTCGATTACATGAAATCAATCCCAACTCAAGAATATCCGTCACAAAAAAATCATAGCATGTGATCTGTCTTCAAAAAGACAACCAAATGCAAGGATGACAGTAAAATTCTCGCGTTAGAGATTTCAATTTGGTATTAGTTTTTTGAAAGTAAATTAAATGTAAGACCAAATACTTACGATGTCGGAATAGTATCACGAGGTTTTTTCCTGGTTTTCCCTCGTGATTTACTATGGAATCTCTAACGCGAGAATTTTACTGTCATCGTTGCATTTGGTTGTCTTTTTAAAGACAGATCACATGCTATGATTTTTTGTGACGGATATTCTTGAGTTGGGATTGATTTCATGTAATCGAATGAACTATCTTTTAGTAAAGTCGTCCCAGGAGCGCAACTCATAAATATTAGCGATATACAAAAATAAAACGGGATAATACCCGAAGGTTGGCTGTATACCATCTAGTTAAATAAAATTAACATGAAGTAAAACTCCCTAGTGTAGTTGGTATATTTAATAAAAATTATAAAAATTTTTAAAAATCCAAACGGATTACGTTCAAAACGTTTTCGGACTTATCAGTCCATCATCAGTGAACCTAAAAGTAAGTAATCTCACTTAGTAAAATTGAAAAGGGTGAAATTTTGAATGTTAAAAATTGAAAAGTGTGGTTACGATTACTTACTCTCTGTCCTTGCTAAATAGCCACAATGCCAAACACTGGTCAAGATGTATGTTCTAACTACATGGTGAAATCTGATCTACAATTTGGCTTACATTGGATGCCAACGGATTAGTACTAGGAACATGATGCTCTACTCCATTAATTAAGAGATTTTTTATATAATTAGGTCTACATTGAACTACGTTTAGTCTGTCAATGATTTAGAAGGAAGTTGAAATACTTCAAATGTCAGTAACATTGACATCCAGGAAAGGGAATTTTTAAGGTATTAACCAAGGTCAAGATCCAATGTGGTTACGGAAATTTAAGTTTAAACTGTGTTGGAATTTTAATTTTTAATATTAGAATTAAAAATTTACTATTTTTTATAAAAATATTACAACCATTACCATAAATTTGACTATAAAATTAAATTTGATCGAACTTATTGTCATAATATGGTAATGAAAACAAAATGTAAGATAGAATTATTGGTTAATGAAAGTTAATAATTTTTTTGGCCTAAAATAGCCTTGTGGGTGAAAGTTAAAACGTTGAAGTGATACAACAGTTGTTTAGTGTGTATAGAAATATAAATTTGTTAACTGTAATGTTGGTTGTATAAGTCTAGTAAGATATTGATTCTGTATGAAATTAACTAATTAAAAAAATTTGGTGAGAATTGAGGTAACTGATATAAGATTGTTAAGTGAAAAATATAAATAATTGACGGGATGTGAAAATGTGTTAGTTATAGTCAAAAATATAGGAAGTATTATAACATTATGCATATAAAAGAAAATGGAATTATTTGATTGTTAAATTAAAACTAAGTTGATAAAATGTGTAAATGAACAAAAGATTCAAAAGAAGTGCGTCAACCGGATGCACAAGACACAAACTGTATTTGGAAAATAATTAAAAGTTAAAAATAGTAAAATAAGAATAAAGTTGTAAAGTTAGAGATTAGAGTGGCTAGAAAGATAGATGCAACATATTAAAATTTTTGAATTTTAAGAAAAAATGTTTTTTAAAAATGAAAAATAAAAAGAAAAAGAAAGAGAAAAATAAAATAAAAAGGAAAAAGGACCTGTATGAAAAAGGAAGAATTAAATGAATAGCGTAGTAAAACATTTTGGAAAAGATCAACGAACGAAGTAAAGACCCAAGCGGCGAATAGACAAATAGATAAGGTCAATGATTTATGAAGGGAAAAGTAGGGTGAGAAAATGGCAAAGGGTGAATTAGTTGTGTTGGTGTTACTGGGGGTTGTAGAGTAAATGATTAGTATGAAAGGAGATTTTGGAAATAGAAGGAAGTGAAGTATGAAAAAGAATGAAAAAGAAGGTTAAGTTAAAGGTTTTATGGGTGAGGTCAGGAAAGTTGCTAAGAGTGAAGGATAAATTGAAAAAACAAGGAATTTAGGAAAAAAGTTGACGGTGAATGGGAGTAAAATTGCGATTAAGGGAGGTTTGTCTATTCACACAATTGGGACTGGACCTCAAGTCTCGGATAATCTCCAAATCCTCATACAAGTCCAATCGGAGTGTGTTTTTCTGCTGTATATTGTGCACCAACTGGACACCCTCAGGAATCTTAAGTTCATGTTTATTGACTTTAAGGTGATGTGAGAAAGAGGAAGTAGTATCTCTCTTACTATGTTCTAGGGATCTGGTGGCAAGAGATCTGCAAGTTCTACCGATGTAGGTAGCATCACAATCTGAGCAAGAGAGTTTATATACACCACTACGGTTCATGTAGTTGATTGGATCCTTAGTATTGGTCAAACTCTTGTTAAGGGTGTTATTAACTTTAAAAGAAATTTTTATATTATCACAGGAGTTGGTAATAATGTATTTAACTCTTTCAGATAGATTAGGGTTATGGAAAGGCAATGAAGCATAAATCGGAGTTGTTGTAGATGAAGTAGAAGAAAAAGCTGACTGTTGAAGTAATCTGAGCTCTCTTTTATGTTGGAGTTTACTGATGATATCAGGGTTATAACCATTGTTTATAGCAATCTGTTTAATGATGTTTAATTCTTTGTTAAATTCTGTTGATGAAAGAGGAATAGAATTTAATCTGTGGATAAAACTACGGAATGAAGAAAGTTTGTGGGAAAGAGGATGATTAGATGATGAATGAATTACCTGATCTGTTTAAGTGGGTTTACGGTAGATCCCAAAGCTGAAATGGTCATCTAGTCTGGTGATAGAAAGGTCTAAGAAATTAATGGAGTTAGAAGTTTCTAGTTCCATAGTGAAAGTGATTTTTGGATGAATTTGATTTATTTTATGAAGTAAATTCTGTGCTGAGTTGGAGTCGCCTGAGATCAGAAGTAAACAATCATCTACAAAACGGAACCAGTGTAAAATCTCAGTATTTTTTATGATATAGTTGGATTCTAAATGATCCATAAAAACATCAGCTAGGAACGGGGATAAGCAACTACCCATTGCTAGACCATCAGGTTGTTGGTAAAAGTTGTTATTGAAAACAAAGTAATCTTGAGATAGACAAATTTTGAGAATGTTTATGATAGACGAAGTGGTATTAGGGGTGATAGAGTTATTTAAAAGAAGTGAGTTAACCAGACTAATAGATTCATGTTTGGGTACTGAGGTAAATAAATTGCTAACATCAAAGGAAAGCATAGTAATATTCGGATTAAGATTAATAAGTTGAAGTTTTTCAACTAATTGGCGAGAATTCAAAATTGTAAATTGGGGAGTGAAGTTTATGAAGTTCTTGATAATTTTTAGAATGAATTTAGATAAAATAGAAACTGGGGTGTTTATAAAACTGACGACGGGACGGATAGGAATGTCAACTTTGTGGATCTTTGGTAAACCGTATAACCTAGGGATCAATGGATTAGATGGAATTTTATTGTATGGTGCTTCATGTTCAGAGAAGAAATCAGAATATTGTTTTAAATTATTTTTCAATTTTGAAACAAAAGATTTAGATGGATCAACAGGAAGAAGGGTAAAATTATTGGTGTCAAGAAAGGAAGTGACTTTATCAATGTATAGTTGTTGTTCTAAAATAACAAGACAGTTGCCCTTATCTGCTTTACTAAAAACAAGTTGATGGTTTTTAATCTTATTTTTTATTGACTTTAAGGTGGATAAAAGAGAATTGGTTTTTTTAAGAGAAAAATTGAGAAATGAAGAAGTTGAAGAAATGTTGTTACTGTGGGCTGGATTAGGTGTAAGAGAAGAAGACGATGATGAATTGTTGTAATTAATAGAATGGTTATTGTTAGAAAGTTTATTTTTGAATTTATTGATGGTTTGGATACAAGAATTTCTGATAGAAGTTTTTTGTGTAAGAGAAATGGAAAGATTTTGAATGACTGTATCGGTCTCAATAGAAAGACTCTCAAGATATTTGACAGACAAATTGGTGGGAATGGAGTGTTTGAGGCCGACATTCAATAGTTTTAATTCATCATCGGAAAATTGAACTTTGGAAAGATTTTTGATTCTTGGATGGAATCGAAAATTGGAGAACTTATTCTTGTTTAAAGTTTTTTGTTGATCAGATCTAATCTTATTGTTAACCAAACGTTGTAATTTATTATTGACTGTATTGAATTTAACTGTGCGAGAGTGATCAACCTTATCCTGAATGTCTGACATTAAAAAATTGATGTTAATATAACCTAAAGTATCAAGTAGAGAATCATATGTTACCTTAAGTTTACAACTGATGTAATTAAGCTTACTGTAGTGCTTACAAATTTCTTTCCTCAAAATTTTATTCTGAATGGAGATCCTGTTATTGGGATGTACATTATTGGATGTCTTAACTCTACAAAAGTTTGGAAAAACTTTATTGTGTAAACATCATGAGATGAACCATATGTCCAGTTGAACATTGCTCCGCTGTGTGGCTAGTCGCAAGTACTCTAAAGCCAAATTGACCATACTGTCATATACAAAAATAAAACGGGATAATACCCGAAGGTTGGCTGTATACCATCTAGTTAAATAAAATTAACATGAAGTAAAACTCCCTAGTGTAGTTGGTATATTTAATAAAAATTATAAAAATTTTTAAAAATCCAAACGGATTACGTTCAAAACGTTTTCGGACTTATCAGTCCATCATCAGTGAACCTAAAAGTAAGTAATCTCACTTAGTAAAATTGAAAAGGGTGAAATTTTGAATGTTAAAAATTGAAAAGTGTGGTTACGATTACTTACTCTCTGTCCTTGCTAAATAGCCACAATGCCAAACACTGGTCAAGATGTATGTTCTAACTACATGGTGAAATCTGATCTACAATTTGGCTTACATTGGATGCCAACGGATTAGTACTAGGAACATGATGCTCTACTCCATTAATTAAGAGATTTTTTATATAATTAGGTCTACATTGAACTACGTTTAGTCTGTCAATGATTTAGAAGGAAGTTGAAATACTTCAAATGTCAGTAACATTGACATCCAGGAAAGGGAATTTTTAAGGTATTAACCAAGGTCAAGATCCAATGTGGTTACGGAAATTTAAGTTTAAACTGTGTTGGAATTTTAATTTTTAATATTAGAATTAAAAATTTACTATTTTTTATAAAAATATTACAACCATTACCATAAATTTGACTATAAAATTAAATTTGATCGAACTTATTGTCATAATATGGTAATGAAATCAAAATGTAAGATAGAATTATTGGTTAATGAAAGTTAATAATTTTTTTTTGGCCTAAAATAGCCTTGTGGGTGAAAGTTAAAACGTTGAAGTGATACAACAGTTGTTTAGTGTGTATAGAAATATAAATTTGTTAACTGTAATGTTGGTTGTATAAGTCTAGTAAGATATTGATTCTGTATGAAATTAACTAATTAAAAAAATTTGGTGAGAATTGAGGTAACTGATATAAGATTGTTAAGTGAAAAATATAAATAATTGACGGGATGTGAAAATGTGTTAGTTATAGTCAAAAATATAGGAAGTATTATAACATTATGCATATAAAAGAAAATGGAATTATTTGATTGTTAAATTAAAACTAAGTTGATAAAATGTGTAAATGAACAAAAGATTCAAAAGAAGTGCGTCAACCGGATGCACAAGACACAAACTGTATTTGGAAAATAATTAAAAGTTAAAAATAGTAAAATAAGAATAAAGTTGTAAAGTTAGAGATTAGAGTGGCTAGAAAGATAGATGCAACATATTAAAATTTTTGAATTTTAAGAAAAAATGTTTTTTAAAAATGAAAAATAAAAAGAAAAAGAAAGAGAAAAATAAAATAAAAAGGAAAAAGGACCTGTATGAAAAAGGAAGAATTAAATGAATAGCGTAGTAAAACATTTTGGAAAAGATCAACGAACGAAGTAAAGACCCAAGCGGCGAATAGACAAATAGATAAGGTCAATGATTTATGAAGGGAAAAGTAGGGTGAGAAAATGGCAAAGGGTGAATTAGTTGTGTTGGTGTTACTGGGGGTTGTAGAGTAAATGATTAGTATGAAAGGAGATTTTGGAAATAGAAGGAAGTGAAGTATGAAAAAGAATGAAAAAGAAGGTTAAGTTAAAGGTTTTATGGGTGAGGTCAGGAAAGTTGCTAAGAGTGAAGGATAAATTGAAAAAACAAGGAATTTAGGAAAAAAGTTGACGGTGAATGGGAGTAAAATTGCGATTAAGGGAGGTTTGTCTATTCACACAATTGGGACTGGACCTCAAGTCTCGGATAATCTCCAAATCCTCATACAAGTCCAATCGGAGTGTGTTTTTCTGCTGTATATTGTGCACCAACTGGACACCCTCAGGAATCTTAAGTTCATGTTTATTGACTTTAAGGTGATGTGAGAAAGAGGAAGTAGTATCTCTCTTACTATGTTCTAGGGATCTGGTGGCAAGAGATCTGCAAGTTCTACCGATGTAGGTAGCATCACAATCTGAGCAAGAGAGTTTATATACACCACTACGGTTCATGTAGTTGATTGGATCCTTAGTATTGGTCAAACTCTTGTTAAGGGTGTTATTAACTTTAAAAGAAATTTTTATATTATCACAGGAGTTGGTAATAATGTATTTAACTCTTTCAGATAGATTAGGGTTATGGAAAGGCAATGAAGCATAAATCGGAGTTGTTGTAGATGAAGTAGAAGAAGAAGCTGACTGTTGAAGTAATCTGAGCTCTCTTTTATGTTGGAGTTTATTGATGATATCAGGGTCATAACCATTGTTTATAGCAATCTGTTTAATGATGTTTAATTCTTTGTTAAATTCTGTTGATGAAAGAGGAATAGAATTTAATCTGTGGATAAAACTACGGAATGAAGAAAGTTTGTGGGAAAGAGGATGATTAGATGATGAATGAATTACCTGATCTGTTTGAGTGGGTTTACGGTAGATCCCAAAGCTAAAAATTATCAAGAACTTCATAAACTTCACTCCACAATTTACAGTTTTGAATTCTCGCCAATTAGTTGAAAAACTTCAACTTATTAATCTTAATCCGAATATTACTATGCTTTCCTTTGATGTTAGCAATTTATTTACCTCAGTACCCAAACATGAATCTATTAGTCTGGTTAACTCACTTCTTTTAAATAACTCTATCACCCCTAATACCACTTCGTCTATCATAAACATTCTCAAAATTTGTCTATCTCAAGATTACTTTGTTTTCAATAACAACTTTTACCAACAACCTGATGGTCTAGCAATGGGTAGTTGCTTATCCCCGTTCCTAGCTGATGTTTTTATGGATCATTTAGAATCCAACTATATCATAAAAAATACTGAGATTTTACACTGGTTCCGTTTTGTAGATGATTGTTTACTTCTGATCTCAGGCGACTCCAACTCAGCACAGAATTTATTTTTGTATATGACAGTATGGTCAATTTGGCGTTAGAGTACTTGCGACTAGCCACACAGCGGAGCAATGTTCAACTGGACATATGGTTCATCTCATGATGTTTACACAATAAAGTTTTTCCAAACTTTTGTAGAGTTAAGACATCCAATAATGTACATCCCAATAACAGGATCTCCATTCAGAATAAAATTTTGAGGAAAGAAATTTGTAAGCACTACAGTAAGCTTAATTATATCAATTGTAAACTTAAGGTAACATATGATTTTCTACTTGATACTTTAGGTTATATTAACATCAATTTTTTAATGTCAGACATTCAGGATAAGGTTGATCACTCTCGCACAGTTAAATTCAATACAGTCAATAATAAATTACAACGTTTGGTTAACAATAAGATTAGATCTGATCAACAAAAAACTTTAAACAAGAATAAGTTCTCCAATTTTCGATTCCATCCAAGAATCAAAAATCTTTCCAAAGTTCAATTTTCCGATGATGAATTAAAACTATTGAATCTCGGCCTCAAACACTCCATTCCCACCAATTTGTCTGTCAAAGATCTTGAGAGTCTTTCTATTGAGACCGATACAGTCATTCAAAATCTTTCCATTTCTCTTACACAAAAAACTTCTATCAGAAATTCTTGTATCCAAACCATCAATAAATTCAAAAATAAACTTTCTAACAATAACCATTCTATTAATTACAACAATTCATCATCGTCTTCTTCTCTTACACCTAATCCAGCCCACAGTAACAACATTTCTTCAACTTCTTCATTTCCCAATTTTTCTCTTAAAAAAACCACTTCTCTTTTATCCACCTTAAAGTCAATAAAAAATAAGATTAAAAACCATCAACTTGTTTTTAGTAAAGCAGATAAGGGCAACTGTCTTGTTATTTTAGAACAACAACTATACATTGATAAAGTCACTTCCTTTCTTGACACCAATAATTTTACCCTTCTTCCTGTTGATCCATCTAAATCTTTTGTTTCAAAATTGAAAAATAATTTAAAACAATATTCTGATTTCTTCTCTGAACATGAAGCACCATACAATAAAATTCCATCTAATCCATTGATCCCTAGGTTATACGGTTTACCAAAGATCCACAAAGTTGACATTCCTATCCGTCCCGTCGTCAGTTTTATAAACACCCCAGTTTCTATTTTATCTAAATTCATTCTAAAAATTATCAAGAACTTCATAAACTTCACTCCCCAATTTTCAGTTTTGAATTCTCGCCAATTAGTTGAAAAACTTCAACTTATTAATCTTAATCCGAATATTACTATGCTTTCCTTTGATGTTAGCAATTTATTTACCTCAGTACCCAAACATGAATCTATTGGTCTGGTTAACTCACTTCTTTTAAATAACTCTATCACCCCTAATACCACTTCGTCTATCATAAACATTCTCAAAATTTGTCTATCTCAAGATTACTTTGTTTTCAATAACAACTTTTACCAACAACCTGATGGTCTAGCAATGGGTAGTTGCTTATCCCCGTTCCTAGCTGATGTTTTTATGGATCATTTAGAATCCAACTATATCATAAAAAATACTGAGATTTTACACTGGTTCCGTTTTGTAGATGATTGTTTACTTCTGATCTCAGGCGACTCCAACTCAGCACAGAATTTACTTCATAAAATAAATCAAATTCATCCAAAAATCACTTTCACTATGGAACTAGAAACTTCTAACTCCATTAATTTCTTTCTATCACCAGACTAGATGACCATTTCAGCTTTGGGATCTACCGTAAACCCACTCAAACAGATCAGGTAATTCATTCATCATCTAATCATCCTCTTTCCCACAAACTTTCTTCATTCCGTAGTTTTATCCACAGATTAAATTCTATTCCTCTTTCATCAACAGAATTTAACAAAGAATTAAACATCATTAAACAGATTGCTATAAACAATGGTTATAACCCTGATATCATCAATAAACTCCAACATAAAAGAGAGCTCAGATTACTTCAACAGTCAGCTTTTTCTTCTACTTCATCTACAACAACTCCGATTTATGCTTCATTGCCTTTCCATAACCCTAATCTATCTGAAAGAGTTAAATACATTATTACCAACTCCTGTGATAATATAAAAATTTCTTTTAAAGTTAATAACACCCTTAACAAGAGTTTGACCAATACTAAGGATCCAATCAACTACATGAACCGTAGTGGTGTATATAAACTCTCTTGCTCAGATTGTGATGCTACCTACATCGGTAGAACTTGCAGATCTCTTGCCACCAGATCCCTAGAACATAGTAAGAGAGATACTACTTCCTCTTTCTCACATCACCTTAAAGTCAATAAACATGAACTTAAGATTCCTGAGGGTGTCCAGTTGGTGCACAATATACAGCAGAAAAACACACTCCGATTGGACTTGTATGAGGATTTGGAGATTATCCGAGACTTGAGGTCCAGTCCCAATTGTGTGAATAGACAAACCTCCCTTAATCGCAATTTTACTCCCATTCACCGTCAACTTTTTTCCTAAATTCCTTGTTTTTTCAATTTATCCTTCACTCTTAGCAACTTTCCTGACCTCACCCATAAAACCTTTAACTTAACCTTCTTTTTCATTCTTTTTCATACTTCACTTCCTTCTATTTCCAAAATCTCCTTTCATACTAATCATTTACTCTACAACCCCCAGTAACACCAACACAACTAATTCACCCTTTGCCATTTTCTCACCCTACTTTTCCCTTCATAAATCATTGACCTTATCTATTTGTCTATTCGCCGCTTGGGTCTTTACTTCGTTCGTTGATCTTTTCCAAAATGTTTTACTACGCTATTCATTTAATTCTTCCTTTTTCATACAGGTCCTTTTTCCTTTTTATTTTATTTTTCTCTTTCTTTTTCTTTTTATTTTTCATTTTTAAAAAACATTTTTTCTTAAAATTCAAAAATTTTAATATGTTGCATCTATCTTTCTAGCCACTCTAATCTCTAACTTTACAACTTTATTCTTATTTTACTATTTTTAACTTTTAATTATTTTCCAAATACAGTTTGTGTCTTGTGCATCCGGATGACGCAATTCTTTTGAATCTTTTGTTCATTTACACATTTTATCAACTTAGTTTTAATTTAACAATCAAATAATTCCATTTTCTTTTATATGCATAATGTTATAATACTTCCTATATTTTTGACTATAACTAACACATTTTCACATCCCGTCAATTATTTATATTTTTCACTTAACAATCTTATATCAGTTACCTCAATTCTCACCAAATTTTTTTAATTAGTTAATTTCATACAGAATTAATATCTTACTAGACTTATACAACCAACATTACAGTTAACAAATTTATATTTCTATACACACTAAACAACTGTTGTATCACTTCAACGTTTTAACTTTCACCCACAAGGCTATTTTAGGCCAAAAAAATTATTAACTTTCATTAACCAATAATTCTATCTTACATTTTGTTTTCGTTACCATATTATGACAATAAGTTCGATCAAATTTAATTTTATAGTCAAATTTATGGTAATGGTTGTAATATTTTTATAAAAAATAGTAAATTTTTAATTCTAATATTAAAAATTAAAATTCCAACACAGTTTAAACTTAAATTTCCGTAACCACATTGGATCTTGACCTTGGTTAATACCTTAAAAATTCCCTTTTTCTGGATGTCAATGTTACTGACATTTGAAGTATTTCAACTTTCTTCTAAATCATTGACAGACTAAACGTAGTTCAATGTAGACCTAATTATATAAAAAATCTCTTAATTAATGGAGTAGAGCATCATGTTCCTAGTACTAATCCGTTGGCATCCAATGTAAGCCAAATTGTAGATCAGATTTCACCATGTAGTTACCCACATAACAATTTCATGTTCTTAGTAGATTCATAGAACATATTTTTCAGAAAAAGTATATACTTAGAATATGCGTAATTACCATTGCGAATGTGCAGAGCATATACTGAGTATATACTACATTATAGTACTTAAACGTTCTATGTATATACTTAGAATGTACTACCGCACTTCTTTTCAGTATATACCAAGAACATACTTTTTAGAAGATTCTAAGGAGGTGCTATAAACCTTCTATTTATATACTTAGAATGTACTATCGCACATATTTTTAGTATATGGGAAGAATATTCCAAGGAAGTGCTATACCTTCTAGTTATATACTTAGAATGTACTATCGCACATATTTTTCGTATATGGGAAGAATATTCCAAGGAAGTGCTATATACCTTCTATGTATATACTTAGAATGTACTATCGCACATATTTTTAGTATATGGGAAGAATATTCCAAGGATGTGCTGTATTTCGCAGAAGTATGTTTTCAACATCACCCAATCTCATCCTATAGGTTCTACCAAAGAATACTAAGTATTCTTTGGTTCTACTAATATATTATATTTACATATTCTAATTGCATATGAGAATGTAGTTATTACATTCTACAATATTACGTAAAAAGTAAGTATAAAATATATAAACTTTAGTTAGTTATATAGGTACCTATGTATAATAAATATTATATGGGTAAGTAGCCTATATATAAAATATAAGTTATATTTAGTTATTATGTGCACATCAAAATAAAAATGCTGCTTATATAATTATATAATAGCCAAATATATATAATATGTATGTAAATTACTAAAATTTATAGGTATCTATATACATTATACATACTTTTACTTACTAGGTATTTAGGAAATATTGAAGTACCAATATCAATTTATTATTTTCAAACTGCTTTTTATGTTCTTAAAAATGTTTTAGTCCTTGTAGCTAGAAATACTTGGTCCTACCTTACAGCGTAGACATAAATGCATAACTGTACTGGAAACTATTTTCATATTTTGCTCTTTTGTTACCTACCCCCTTCCCTTGTGCAGGTATAAAATGCACTGCAAGGGTCAGAATGACAATGAATGGCCGTTTCCGGATTCCCGAAAATTATAGGTAAAAATACTTATGGTATAAACTCAAATCAAAATGGTATATTCATTTCAACTGAAAACGAAACGAGAATTTCTCATTTTTCTTCAATAGAATTAAGTTTTAAACTTTTTACCATACAATTAAAACGGTTAAAAAAAATGAATTAGATAGTTCACTAGTACCTACCAAAATACATAAATTTGATTAATTATTCTTAACGCGAAGTTGATAATCTATAGGCTAACATTATTCTTCTTCCTATAGGTACATACAGTATATTCTTTTTAAGATATTTTAAAAGTATATACAAGTATGTGTTAAGCATATACTTTTGCATATACTTACGCATATACTAAGAATATTCGATTAAGGTATATTCTAAGAATAAACTTTTACGAACATTCCGAGATACTACACGTACCCGAATGTGCTCAGTATATTCGGTGCAAGAATATTCTTTGAGGCACATGCAAAGAACATGAAATTTAGAATGTTTTTTATGGTACATGCTATGCTTGTACTACGCATATACTAAAAAGGATATACTTCGACGAATGTTGGTAGGATATGCTTAGAACATGATGCGAACATCATTGTTATGTGGGTAGAACATACATCTTGACCAGTGTTTGGCATTGTGGCTATTTAGCAAGGACAGAGAGTAAGTAATCGTAACCACACTTTTCAATTTTTAACATTCAAAATTTCACCCTTTTCAATTTTACTAAGTGAGATTACTTACTTTTAGGTTCACTGATGATGGACTGATAAGTCCGAAAACGTTTTGAACGTAATCCGTTTGGATTTTTAAAAATTTTTATAATTTTTATTAAATATACCAACTACACTAGGGAGTTTTACTTCATGTTAATTTTATTAGCGATATCATTTTAAAGTCTTCTACTTTAAAATGTATAATATACATCTGAATTACCAATATAAATGAGTCAGATTAAATAAATTATTAGAAGAATTTTTTACTTAGCAACAACATTTTTGTTTATTTTAGTAGTATTTTGTATTTTGACAACGAAACCCGATTTGGGCTTCGAAACGTTAATAAAATCATTTTTTTGGTAAAATTGTGGCTTATTTCCCATTAAAAGTAATTTAAAGATTTTATGGGGGTTTTGTTCCTTTAAACCCCCCAAATGGTTGTGTACGTTTCAATTAAACTTTTACTGCGATACCATTAGTTAAACACAGTGTTTTTAAAACTTTTTTGCTTCTTGGTATTTTTTCGATAAGGCATGTTTTATCGAGATGTGGCTTCTTTTTAAACGCTTTTATTTAGTTCAATAGTTTGCGTCAAATCTTTAGATATTAATTTGACTGCCTTTTCTTCAATGCTAATGAATGAAAGGTTGCAGACATATGCATTCGCGGGAACAATACACGAATTGTCAAAAAAAAAAAATTTCATGTTTATTAATTGTTTAAATAAAAAAAAACGATTTTAATGGAAAACGCTTAAATTCTCTTGATATTTACAATGTAAAAACTTGAAACTTTTACGGATTGTATAGCTAATGATATGAACAATACATAATTTCACTTTTTACGTTATGCTTCATTAATAAACAATAAAGTTTCAAATTTTTTGCCGATTCCGACTACTTTTCATGTTAGTACATCATAATGTTTTATACATATTTTAAGAAACATGACGATATATTTTAATGTTTGGAAAGTGTAAGACAAAAAGTAAAAAATAAAAAAATATGAAAAAAAATTTTTAAGAAACGCTTTTCTTTAGTTACGAGTGACTAAAATTAAAAATATTATAAAAAAATCAACTAAAAAACAAGAAATAAAAAAAAAATTAAAATATCTAACACATCCATCAAAGAAAAGCGTGGGGCGAAAACCGTTTATTCGATTAACACGCGCCACGCTTTTCTTTGACGGATGTGTTAGATTTTTTCATTTTTTTTTATTTAATATGGTTCAAAATATACCTAAAAATGTTAATAATAAATAAATTTTCCTATTATTATCAAGTCTCCATAATCGTACTTAGCCATATACAAATATGTGGTGGATTTGACAAATATGCAAAATATCTCGATAAAACTGACTTTTCGAAAAAGTACTAAGAGGCAAAAAAATTTTCAAAACATTGTGTTTAACTAATGGTACTACAATAATAATTAAATTGGAACGTACACAAAAGTTTGGGGGGGTTAAGGGAACAAAACCACCATACAATTCTTATGAGGTGTCTAAATTTCACTATAATTTTTTCTTAAGATACTACTACCATAAGAATGCCACATGTTTATCTTCAATAAAAAATCTCCAATAGTTTTCGATATATTGAAAAAAATCGATTTTCATTTTGTAACTTCAAAGGACTGTAACTGTTTTTATGTGCACATTTGTACTAAGGTAAGTTACGTTCAATCGAACTATTTTTGGTCCCAGAATATGTGATTAAATTTACGACCTGTATTTTTGTTACACCCCGTATTGGTAGTCTGCGTATTTTATAATCCCCTTTGTTTTCGCTTTAATGCCTTCTTTGTTCTTTTAATAAATTCATACCTAAAGAAAATTAGACCTAAATATAAACCATATAATTAAAAATCCTTTATCTTGAAGTATCCCGCCACAGTACGGGGATAATTGAGACTTTATTCACACATTTTTTCTCACACCGACTAATTGCTTTGAAAAATAAAAGCATAATAAGTAATGAACGGCTTTCATAATTAGCAGCATAAGGATAAAAATCAGGATAAGGCTAAAAATCTCTCGAACAACTGACTTGGGCTGCTGGTAAATGCAAATAGGAGAAGAATGGAAAAAAGGCGTTAATTAAAAGAAAGGCTTATTTACACATCTTGATAAGTGAGAGAGAGTCAAATGCAGGCTTTTGCTTTAGATTAAGTTAATAGTCTTGGTGAATTTTTAAATTTACTATTTTAATAATTTAATATTTACAGTGGAACCTCGATTATCTGTCAGGGCATAGGACCAAGGGTATGACGGATAATCGAAAAGACGGTTAACAGAACATTAAAAAAAATTCATAGTATTATGGTGACACACTGAATTATGGTGGCATACAGATATTAACTAATAATTATTGTGCTGTGCGTTTTTATTTTCGGCTTGCGATTAAAAAAATAGAACTCTAAAAGCACGGTATCATTCCAGAGCCCTGGATAAGAACAAAAATTATTTACATAAAAAAATGCGGTGGTGGCATAGCTGCACATGTACATTTCAACGAATTCCGTTTGGCTTATCGTAATGCTCAAACAAAATCAATTAATGACTAAATTTTTACTTATGTATACAATATAACTTATGTATGGACCCTGACGGTTAACAGAGGTGACGGTTAATAGAGAGACGGATAATCGAGGTTCCACTGTAGTTTAAAATCTAAATAGATAATAAATAAATAATAACATTATACGGGAGGTATTGTCCCGGACAAACAGTGTTTCCTACAGTTTTTGGAAATGAGTTACATATAATATATCTATGTATTTAAACATCCGACTGCATATGTACGGATGTCATAATTGAACGGAACTTCTAACTTACAGATTCCATATGCAGTGCACTGGAATAAGTGTTACCCCTTTATTTCTTGCAAATAAGCAAAACTCCCGGAGAGGTCGATTTTTAAAATAATCATAGTATATTATAGCATCAGTGTTTCGAACTTTGCGCAATCCATCTTCAGCTGACAGGCATAACTTTGATTTTTTTTAAATGGGAAAGTACATCATGTGACACCTCACTTAAAAGCTTTTGAAATACTGATTACAAAAATGTGTAATACTTTAATACTTTTTGAGAGCGTAGGCGAAAAATTTCAGTCGAATTATTTTTAAATGCATTAATTTTTTTCGAATCCTAAGGAAACTAATAAGTATATTTGAAAAACTTAAACGCATAATGAAAGATTACAGCATTACCGAGGGTTAAAATCCCTGGGTGCTTCTACAATGTTTATTTTAATAAGTTACATGGGTGAAAAACAGAGAAAATTGAGTGAGATTTTAATTTTAAATATATCATTAAAAAAAAACATTTTGTTTGTTATAAGAGACTTTCAGCCCTCGGTAATAATGTAGTATTTCATTCTGCATTTAAATTTTTCAAAAATACTTATTAGTTTTCTCAGGATTTGAAAGAAATGAATGCATTTAAACATAATTCGACCGAAATTTTGCGCCTACGCTGTCAAAATGGGGTAAAGTATTATACATGTTTGTAATCACTATTTAAAAAGCTTTTAAATGAGGCGCCACATAATGTACTTTCCCATTTAAACAAAAATCAAAGTTATGCCTGTCATCTGAAGAGGGATCGCGTAAAGTTCGAAACATCGACCTGTCCGAGCGTTTTGCTTATGTGCTAAAAATAAATAAGTTAAAAGGTAGGTGTAACAGTTATTCCAGCGCACTGTATAAATTTTACAAACTTAGTCCTTGGTTTGATGGGTCTAGTGAACCTTAGATTATTTACTGTGGCTTATTTTCTTGTGTCCCTTGTATTTACTTTTAACACACATTGTGTCCTCATCCAAATCCAGAATAGAATCCAAATTTGCAAATTCAGAAATGATTATTGTGCATTGTGTTATCCCTAGGGAAAACTTGGTTGCTAAAAACATCTCGCCAGTTCTAAATGAAGTACTGCATTGAGTAATAAAGTGTGTTAATTCTATTAAAACTAATGCCAAATATGAGCGTTCCTTTAAGCTATTTTTTGAAGGACAAGATTAAGACCCCCTGAGATGTTTACTTCACACTGAAGTAAGATGGCTATCTCAGGTGCTTCAAAAGATTTGTGGAACTGTTAATACTCTTTGAAAAAGTTTAAACAGTTTCATTTACTTCAAAAATATGAAGTAACTCATACCGCTGTACTTGTTATTTGTTTTGAATATTCTATCGGCTGATTTAAAAGACAGATGTTCTGATTTAAAACCAATTGATTTTGAACATGGATGATAAAGCCAATGTTTGACCATTTGTCTGATATATTAAATGTGCAGTAGTAACAAGAACTCGCAGAATTACAAACAAATGAAACAGGTAAAAGTATAAAAATAAAATAAAAAAGAATGTGTGTGTACTTTGTACGCACGTAAGAAGATATTCTTCTATTATATAGGTAATTTAAACGAAGTAAATATACTTAACAGGTTATTTGTATTTTATTTAAAAATTAAACTAACTTTCTTATCTACCACTTTCAAAATTTTTTTATTAAAATAACGAAAAATAAAAAAAAGTATGAATCGTCTAGGATTAGAACCCGCGACCTTCCGTGTGCTTCCGTTCTCTGGCCCACCGCTCTGCCAACTACGCCAGCGAGCCACTTGAATTGACACGTAAGTTTCGGATATAATTACACAACACGGCGACAAAATGTAAAAATGTTATGCTTACATATTTTATTATTTTACTACAGAGAAACACAAATCCAAAAACACAAGAATTATAATAAATAATACATTTCCTAAAACCACTAATATATTCTTTTAATGACTTATTTGCACGGTTACAGATACATACATACATACCTATCTTGAAAGATTAGCAATGAACTACATACTGTCAGAACTACATACTGTCAGTGTGCGCAGGCGTGCGGCTCATGTATAATTTTACCCTCAATCGATTCGCCGCTAAAGAAGAATATCTTCAAAAATTCCATTTTTATTCAGTTGCAATGTGAAGGCAAAACAATCTTATTTTTCACTTAGAATACGGAGCGCAGTGCCAGCACTATCAATCGACGATTTTCGACTCTTGTTGGAGTCTCATCGGAGAGAACGTAGGCCTGCTGCTCCATACTCTAAGTGACCAACACCGAGAGTTTATCCCCCACATCGCAACTGACGTGAATGGACTAGGTGACTAGCGTTATCTGGCAATTGAAAGATGAAGTAGTTTTCAATCCTAATAGCAATGTTAATAATATCTAAAAATATTAAAATATTACTAAAAGATTTTTAAATTGAAAACTTATTGGTCCATTTTCTTGGTCCCACCTCCAAGGCTTCTAAAATTTGCAAGCCAGATGGATGCTGAAGCAAAGAAGACAAGAGGAAAACCAAAAAACTTACAATGCACGACCCCGTCTGTTCAGCTGGTAAATTCCAACAGAAAATGGATCTAGTTACTCAAAGAAGTAACGACCAATATAAAAATAAAATAAAAATTCCATTTTTATTCAGTTGCAATGCGAAGGCAAAACAATCTTATTTTTCACTTAGAATACGGAGCGCAGTGCCAGCACTCTGAATCGACGATTTTCGATTCTTGTTGGAGTCTCATCGGAGAGAACGTAGGCCTGCTGCGCCATACTCCAATTTCCAACACCGAGAGTTTATCCCCCACACCGCAACTGACGTGAATGGACTGGGTGATTAGCGTCATCTGGAAATTGAAAGATGAAGTAGTTTTTAATCCTAATAGCAGTATTAATAATATTTAAAAATATTAAAATACAGTGGAACCTCGATTATGCGTCTCTCCATTAACCGTCACCTCTGTTAACCGTCAGGTTACATACAGACATTGTATATAAACAAAAGTTTGTACATAAGCAAAAATTTTAATGTAAAAAAATTTTAAAAAAAAGTTAATTTGATTTGTGTGATGAGGACACCAACGGCTATCCATTGCTGACAGATAAAGAAATCGTTGAAATGGCAACAAAGGCGGACCAAACAGATTCAGAAGCCGACAACGACTTGGAATTTGACTGTAGATATGTTGATGAACCTATTGTAACTGACAAAGATTTGCGTAAATAATCTAGAGAAACTGCATCGCACATGCAATAATTCATCGAGTGGTATTCTCAACAAGAAGAAGCCAATAAGGTAGATTACATGATCTTATGCCGATTAAGAAATTCAGCCGTCGCAAAATGTGAAGCAACAGTAAAAAAAAACAAAGATTTCAGAATGTTTTAAATTGATTCGGTTGTACGAACACAAATACCTCTTATATTGTCAAACAAACCATACAAATGAAATTTGCGAGTTGTACTATGAATTTTTAATTTTTTTTAATATTCTGTTAACCGTCTTTTCGATTATCCGTCATACCCTTGGTCCGGTGCCCTGACCGATAATCGAAGTTCTACTGTATTACTAAAAGATTTTTAAATTGAAAACTTATTGGTCCATTTTCTTGGTCCCACCACAAGGCTTCTAAAATTTGCAAGCCAGATGGATGCTGAAGCAAAGAAGACAAGAAGGAAACCAAAAAACTTACATTTCACGACCCCGTCTGTTCAGCTGGTAAATTCCAACAGAAAATGGATCTAGTTACTCAAAGAAATAACGACCAATATAAAAATAAAATAAAAATTCGAGTGCCAGCACGCTGAATCGACGATTTTCGACTCTTGTTGGAGTCTCATCGGAGAGAACGTAGGCCTGCTGCTCCATACTCTAAGTGACCAACACCGAGAGTTTATCCCCCACATCTCAGCTGACGTGAATGGACTAGGTGACTAGCGTCATCTGCCAATTGAAAGAACAGACGGGGTCGTGAATTGTAAGTTTTTTGAATTCCCTCTTGTCTTCTTCGCTTCAGCATTCATCTGGCTTGCAAATTTTAGAAGCCTTGGAGGTGGGACCAAAAAAATGTTAAGTTTTCAATTTAAAGCTATTTTAGTAATAGGTATTTTAATATTTTTAAATATTATTAATATTGCTATTAAGATTGAAAACTACTTCATCTTTCAATTGCCAGATGACGCTAGTCACCTAGTCCATTCACGTCAGTTGCGATGTGGGGGATAAACTCTCGGTGTTGGTCACTTAGAGTATGGAGCAGCAGGCCTACTTTCTCTCCGATGAGACTCCAACAAGAATCGAAAATCGTCGATTCAGAGTGCTGGCACTGAGCTCCGTATTCTAAGTGAAAAATAAGATTGTTTTGCCTTCGCATTGCCACTGAATAAAAATGGAATTTTTATTTTATTTTTATATTGGTCGTTACTTCCTTGAGTAACTAAAACCATTTTCTGTTGGAATTTACCAGCTGAACAGACGGGGTCATGAATTGTAAGTTTTTGAATTCCCTCTTGTCTTCTTCGCTTCAGCATCCATCTGGCTTGCAAATTTTAGAAGCCTTGGAGGTGTGACCAAGAAAATGGACCAATAAGTTTTCAATTTAAAAATCTTTTAGTAATATTTTAATATTTTTAAATATTATTAATATTGCTATTAGGATTGAAAACTACTTCATCTTGGTAAAAGTATATTTAATAAAAAAAGAACGAAGGCATGACTTTGCGAGGAATCAGAAATCAAATACCTAAATTCAACCAAATGTTCAAGAAAACTATTGCTATCATTTCCATCTTCATATTTAGCTAAATGTGAATTTAGTGCTGTAAGTAAATTATTTTATGGTAAAAAAGGAAATCGGCTAGATATAACACAACATGAAGTCTTGAGGCTGAAGCTGATCAAATTGGAACCTAATATAAAATCTCTGTGCAACAAGCATAAACTACAAGAATGTCACTAAATTAAAATAATAAATTAATGGGGGGGGGCTACATAACAATTTTACAAATGCTAAGGAGTGGCATGGCCCAAAAAGGTTGGGAAACAGTGACTCTAACGCATTAAGCTCGAAGTGACAGAAAAAAACGTACGCTCGTGATTATTATACATATAAGTTCGAAAATTATGTATTCGTTAAAGTGTATTTAAATATTAAAGTAACTTATACCTATAGATGTATAAATGGTTGACAATTACAATACTCTAAATAGATAGCCAATCCATGATGCCAATAAAGATAATTTGAAACAAAAGTAATCTATCGTGACAGTACTCTGATAATATTAACGGATAAAATAACAATTGTAATTCTAGGTTAGAAATTTGTCAACGATGTATATAAATATTTTATGTCATTGGTATATTCGAACATTGTATAGCGAAATTGTATTCAATATTTTTTATTTATTTCCTCCTTAAAATATTTTAAATATTAATATTCTGGCAAATAATCATATAAATATTGATATTTATATAAACATAAATATAAATAAATATTCTGACAACTGTCACATTTAACTAAGATATCATGCAGTGATTCGCGACATTCTTAAAATCTAATATGACGTCAATATTAGTGACGCACTTAAAAAAGGGTTTGAGATAAACTGTAGGAAGTAAATATTTTTAGAAACTTCAAAATAATCTTTTTCCAATTAATTCCTCTGTCATAAGTGTGTACATCTTTTTCAATTAAATTTTAGTCCACGGTTCGTGAGTTGAACTTAAGATTCACTTCCTATTATTTTATATAGCATTCTTATCTTTTTATAGCTGCAAATTCTTGATATTCGAAACGTCTTCAATAAAGGATAAAATCAAGTAAAAGCAAGTATCCCTTTTATATTTTTGTTCTCTAAATATTCGCGATAATCAAAATATTTTTGGTAATCTTTTTCTCATTGGCATCTTTCAGTGCGTCACAGTTTTTCGATTTCTTTCTAACGCATTAAATTGTATGTGACAGAAAAAAGGCACGTCCGTGATTACAGACATTTATAACATTTATTCTAGTTCTCAATAGATGGCGCTATAATCGAAAAAAATTATTTACGAATTATATAATATACATATCTACGAATATAATCTGTACAATTTATAAAACTATACAAATCAAAGAAAATACCATTTTATTTTAATGGCAGTCAATGAGGTCATTTGGCTCCGAATTCCAGCCTACTACATCGATTTACTTGATATTTTCACAATAAGTAGAGAATAGCTCAAGAAACGAAGTCTACCCTATGTCGATGTGCGCTTTTATCTTAGGGGTGGTTCCCACCCCTTCTTAAGAGTGTAAAATTTTTTGGTTAAAATAACCACCGAAGTGGCTAGAAAACCTAATTCTATGCAAAAACTGTTCAATCATTTTTTTTTAAACTCAATAATTTTTGAGTTATTCGTGGTTGAAAATTGGCCGTTTTCATTGAAAAATGACACCTTTTCGGGCGGTTTTTTGCGAATACCTTAAAATCTATGCATCTAACGAAAAAAAAAATATACAAAACATTTTTGTAGTTTATAAAAAAAACAAAGAGATTCTTTCCTTCATGTATCTTCTAGTTATATTATAAAAAGATATATGGTAGGTGAGAAGAGTTTGTTTTTTTGGTGAATGCTGAAATCGGTGTATTCAACTTGAAATAAAAGAAAAACGGTCGATTTTAGTTGTATAATGCTACCAATACCTTTTGTAGTGATTGAAAAGACCTTTAGAATGAGCCACAGTAAATGTCTATTACATTTAAAGTACGCGAGATATGCTGCAAAAATTTGATGACTAATGGAATTAAATAAAATATGAAGTACATTTAACCCCTCATCCAGAATGTTGCAGTTTTTGCTGTGGAACTCTGAGAACATCATTTGGAAAAAAATTAATAAAAATATATATATATAAAAAATTATTAAAAAAAAATACAAAAATAATTATTTATTAGTAGAATTGTTTATTATATTAGTATTAGTTTTAGGATAAGATACGAAAAAATGACTAATAAAATAAAAAATAGTAAAATTGGCGAATGGATTTAGTGTCCGCAGTCATATAAACCCAAACAAACAACAACAACCCCTCATCCATCAGAATTTGAATGCATCGTTTTCCTTCTACAATACTTTTTATTATAGTGTTATTTCTACGTTCAAAATGTTGGACGGGTTTAAAATGGACAGTTTTTGAAAAAAATAAGATCAAATTATAGAGCGCATTTTTAAATTTTCTTAAGAATCTTCTATTTCTCCATGTAACTCGAAAATGATACGACATACGAAAAAAAGGTACTACACAAAAATGTAGGATTTTGTTGAGTAAAAATTTTGTTTTATGTTTGATTATTGTATCTCTTATCATTTTCAAGTTACGTGTAGGAAAAGAAGATGTTTAAGGAAATCTAAAAATGCGCTCTATAAATTCATCTTATTTTTTTTCAAAAACCATTCATTTTAAACCCGTCCAACTTTTTGAACCCATCCATAATACTATAATAAAAGGTATTGTAGAAGTAAAATGATGCATTAAAATTCTGGTGGATGAGAGGTTAAATATACTTCTCATTTTTTCTTAAAATACATTAATCATCAATTGTTTTGCAGCATATCTCGCTTAGTTTGAATGCAATATACCTTTAATATTGCTCATTTTAAAGAACTTTTTAAGCACTACAAAAGGTGTTGGTAACATTATACACCTAAAATCGACCGTTTGTCTGTTATTTTACGTTGAATACCACGATTTGAGCATGCACCAAAAAAACAAACTATTTTCACGTACCATATCTCTTTTTATATTATAAGCAGAATATTTATGAAGGAACTAATTTCTTTGGTTTTTTATAAGCTACAAAAATGTTTTATATAGTTTTTTAAGTTAGATGCATAGTTTTGAAGATATTTGCAAAAAACCGTTCGAAAAGGTGTTATGTTTCAATAAAAATGGCCAATTTTCAACCACGAATAACTCAAAAAATATTGAGATTTCAAAAAAAAAATTATAAAACAGTTTTTACTTACAATTAAGTTCTCTAGCCACTTCTGTGATTATTTTAACCAAGAAATTTTCTACACCCAAGAAGAGGTGGGAACCACCCCCCAGTTAAAAGCACACATCGGCATAGGGTAGACTTTGAATTTAAAAAAAAGTAGAGGCTATTCCAAAATTTTATTAAAATCCATGCAGTAGGATAGAGTTCGGAGGTAATATCCTATTTTTGTTCCCATTGACTGGCGTATAAATGCAATAAACACAATTAATTGATTTGTTTTTATGCCAAATTGCAAATAAAATGTGACGACTGTCAGATTTAACTAAAATGTCATGTTAGAATAAATGTTATAAATGTGTATTATCACGGACTTACCTTTTTTCTATCATTTGTGACGCACTGAAAATTGCCCATGAAAAGGACCATATAGCCATGTTTCAATTGTTAGGTGATTTTTATCAGACTTTTCCAATATTATTCCCCGATCAACTACTGCAGATGAACTCATTACTTCTACTAGTAATCTTATTTCTTCTAATCTCAGAATAGTTTTTTTCATTGGCATTCGAAATCTGGCATTGGAAATTTTTAATACTTGTAGTTAATAAATAAATGTATTTTCTATAAGAAGAAGAGGAAAAAAATCATATAAAGGATCGTCAGACTTGCATTTTCCAACGTACATGTCATGTATCTGCCAGGGCGTGATAAGGAATCCCTCGAGATTTTCTGTTGTTCCTGCTGCATACTAAGGTTGAATTTGTATTGACGACGAGGGTGGGCCTTTGGATTCGATTAACATTATTTAATTGATATTGAAGGGCGATTTTTTAATCATTTAATGACCTTTAATATTAGAATAACAAAATATTTCCATATCCAAAGATAATGTTTAAATTGTTTATGATTTGTAAATGACTTTTTAGGAATTTGTCCATGAACTTTAGAGACCTGGATCCCGCGTACCAAAAAAAAGTTGATTAATAGCAAGCGGAAGATTTGTTAATAGCTTAACGATGTCTAGTGGGACAAACTTTGATGTACGGGAACACTGGAACAGGGGAAGTTTTAATTGTGGAACAGGTTAAAAATTTGGAACGTCAGACTACGAAAACGTTCCATGTATTTTGTCAAACAGAACTTCCAATTGATTTGTTACCCTTTCTTTAAACTCTCATGCAAAAAATCAGACTGTTATTTATCACATGTCATAGAGTTGCACAAGTTTGACTTGAATGTTTGAACTTGACTTGAGTTTGACTTAATTTCAAGTCAAACTCAAGTCAATCCTTCGGACAAATAATTCAAGTCAAGTCAAACTGGTCAATACAGGTTTGAAAATTCAAACTGTTTGTCAAACTAGTTTGAAAGAGTTTGAAAAATAATTTATTTAGTAGATATACTTTTTTGTCGAGATTGACATGTTACTTGCCAATTAAGATAAGAAAATTTATAATACAATGAGTGCCGCATAAAAGTATCTTGATACAGGTAGCGATTATAATCAAAATGGGTAGATTTTTCGAAAATGATTCCTGTATGCTTAGAATTGCTTGCTGGTAAGTCTCGTTTTATCGATATAATTTTTTTATATTTGAGTGTCACTAGATTAAAACAAAGAATTCGTTATATAGTTTTTTTATCATACCAAGTGTACTTTAATCTACTTTGGAAGCTTTAAAGTATTACGTAACGCAAGTTAGTAAATGGACTAATTAAACATCTAAGATCTAACAACATCACGAGAAAAACCAAATGCAAAATATACAAAACCCTGATAAAATCGGTCCTTATATATGGATCAGAGACATGGACACTGTCGAAAAGCGATGAGAACTTATTAGGTACGTTTGAACGAAAAATCCTCAGACACATATATAAGGGGGTGAAAGAAAATGACGTATGGTGCAGATGATATGATTTTGAACTATACGCAGCATACAACGAACCCGACGTCATAACATCCATAAAGATCTGACATAGAAGGTCAAAGGGAAGACCCAAACTTAGATACATGGAACAAGTGGAACAAGATCTGAAAACACTTGAGATTACCCAATGAAAGAACAAAGCAAGGAACAGAACAGCATGGCGAAAAATTCTAGAACAAGCCAGGACCCAAAAAGGGTTGTCGAGCTACTGATGATGATGAAGTTGAGGGAGGGGGTCATGAAAAATTATATTATATAAGCGTTATACGGGGGGAGGGGGGCTCGAACAGCGCGTTACATAACATTTTTTTTAACTTAAATAAAAAAACTACGGAATCACAATCTTCCAACTTTTCAACTGTCGTTTATATTTTACATACAACCCCTGGATTGTATTATATTGCCCCCTCACGCCCCGCTCATGTTATAATAGGACAATAGTATTCAAATGACAAAATCTTAAAAATTGTATTAACCAGATCAAGCAAAGTAACACATGTTTGCAATAAATAGCTGGACCTTTCTTCACAACAAAAGATGAAAAAGTACAGATGGCATAAAGAGGTTGTAAAATTGTGTTACGATACTTGAACGGCCCCTTTAACAATAATTTATGAAGGAACAACAAAATAATATTTTTTTGATAGAGTAGGTTTAATGAATTTTTTGCGACTTTGCAATGTCGTCTTAAAGAATTAGTTCACTAATTGTCATTTTATAACACTGTTCTTTATTTTTACATAATACAAGTGTGCACTTTTCAATTTTCATTGTTTTGAAATCACCTGCCGCAATATCAAATAAATCAGTATATTTATTTTTCTTAATTAATTGTACTTCAAGTACAGATTTTTTTCTCTTAATTTTTGCAGTGGAAGAGAAGGGATACCTTCAAAATAAGACTCAATTTGATCTGGTCTGGTACTTGTTCTGAGCCGAAAAATATTCAGGTTCAGATATTATTTCACAAAGCACATACTTCAAAACGAACGTAATAAACAAGCCAAGCACATACTTCTTAATATTAACTACAAACTAATTTGCGGAGTAGCAGAGTACAGATTCAGACCTATCCAAATAAGTCAAAATAAAAGTCGGTACGCTCTCAATTAGAATTGGAAATAAACACGTTGTGCAATATGATATTTAAACTTCATAGTCTAGGCGCCAGAGGGGTCATTGTGTCATATTCAATTCTGATGGACAAACTCAACGGTTTCTTATGGATTTTTGGCTACTCATTACGAATTTCGAGGGGGGATTTCGATCCGAGTGGTCAAAAAATTGTTATAAACAATTTAATTGTTTATAAATTGTTTATAAGGCTCTGGCTCATAAACTAAAAGAGATAAAAAAATGTTTCAAATAAAATTTGTTCCTTAATAAAAAACTAAGAAAAACCCGTTTACTAAACTTAAATCTAACAATTAGAATTCAAGATATTGTAAAATTAGTGCACAATGCAAATTACAAATTGCAAAATAAGTATTTTTCGAAGCTTTATCGATCGTAACTCGGCTTCTACGCATGCAAATAAGTCTTAGAAGATGTCGTTTTAAAGCTTAATTAACAGGCTTCCAAACAAAGTTTGTTAGATTACTTGATCTTCATTTGTTTTAAAGTTATACCCGTTTGAAGTTACAATTTTCTTAAAAATATTGTACATTCATTTGTTTATAAGGGTTTCAAGCAAATTTGAGCTATAAACATTTATACTTTAATGAACAATAATGATAGAAAAACTCAAAAGGAACAATTTGAGGTTAAGAAAATGTTCATAAGTTTATTTTTGGCCAAGATGTCGATATTTTCGCGCGCGCGCTATGAGGCGCAAGATCGGCTCACCGCGTAAAGGTTCACGCGCTAACTTCTCGATGCAAATTATAATTTCTATGTATACATACGTTATCTTCATTTTTCATTTTTGAAGATCCTAATAAAATTTTATCATATAGTTCTTATAATTAAATCATCATACTGTACCTCGTATCACCTTTCATTCTATTTACATTGTCTTCTATTTTTTGCACTAAATGAGAAAAACACATTAAAAACTAATATTTCAGAAGTATAACTAAAAACTGAGTTGATATTATTTATTAATATTATTTTTACAAACATTTTTTTCATGCATCTGCAAATCTGCATAGAGATATACTGGGAATATCAGCTTTTTTACATCTGCATAAGTTCTTAGTGAAATTTTAACAGTTACATGGTGGTACAAGTCTGTTCTTGTAGGCAGTAAAACTAAAACTTTTTGAGGCTTCAGAGTCTAATTATCTTTATGATATCCATATAAAGTGGACCTAGTTCTTTTGCAGCATCATCAAGGCCCGTCAATTGTGTGTATGCCGCCACATCATAAATGCTCGTTTTATATGCAATGATGATGCTGCAAAAGAACTCGATCAATTTTTATATCGATATCACATATTGGCTCATTTTCATGCGCAGAAGCCGAGTTACGATCGATAAAGCGTCGAAGAATACATACTTACTTAACTGTGAGCCAATCTTGCGCCTCATAGCGCGCCATTAAAATATCGACATCTTAGCCAAAAATAAACTAACGAACATTTTCGTAAGCTCAAATTGTTCCTATTGAGTTGTTTTATCATGATTGTTAATTAAAGTATAAATGTTTATAGCTCAAGTTTGCTTGAAACCTTTATAAACAAATTAATGTACAATTTTTTTAAGAAAATTATTAGGGAACAAATTTTATTTGAAACACTTTTTTGTCTCTTTTAATTTATGAGCCAGAGCCTTATAAACAATTTATAAACAATTAAATTGTTTATAACAATTTTTTGACCACTCGGATCGAAATCATCCCCCCTCGAAATTCGTAATCAGCAGTCAAAAATCCATAAGAAACCGTTGAGTTTGTCCATCAGAGTTGAATATGGCACGGTAACCTCTATTTGGCGCCTAGACTATCAAACTGTTTGAGGAAGTTTGATTTCAAGTCAAACCTAAAGATATCGAAATTAAGTCAAGTCAAACTTTTTTATAGAAAAAGTTTGGTTTTCAAGTCAAGTCAAGTTTGTTGAATAAAATCAAACTAGTTTGACTTGATGCATCTCTAACCTGTCATAATTCCTGTCATTCGACACGTTCTACGTGTCGGATTTATTAAAATGCCCAGTTGGTGATAAATTCAGTCTGATTTTTGCATGAGAGTTTAATGAAAGGGTAACAAATCAATTGGAAGTTCTGTTCGACAAAACACATGGGACGTTTTCGTAGTCTGACGTTCCAAATTTTTAACCTGTTGCACAATTAAAACTTCCCCTGTTCCAGTGTTCCCATACATCAAAGTTTGTCCGACGAGACACCGTTAAGCTGTTAACAAATTTTCAGCTTGCTATTAATCAATTTTTTTTGGTACGCGGGATCCAGGACTAGTATATTAGTCGTTTGTACAAAATACGAGTATTTTGTGTACCGGGTGTCCCAATAAGAATGGCTCTCGGCCATATCTCAGGAACCGTTTATAGTAGAGCTTTGAAATAAAAAATTTTATAACAAAAGTTGCCTCAGGAAAAGCCTGGAAATTATTTTCATAATTGTGGGACCACCGCTAGAGGGCGTAATTGAATATCAAAAATTAAAAAATCTAAATTTTACAAAATCTTTCTAATGAAGGGGCACTGGAAATCCGATCGTCGTATTCTTCATAAAATTCTACGCACATTTGATTTGACAAGTTTAGGTCTACCTTTGGAAATAAGAGGTGGGGGTGAGTGGGAACCTTGTTATGAAAAACTGGCTGTGAGTCCGGTTCTGCTTAATCAAATTTTGCAAACTTGGTCTTATTGAAGACAGATCTTTTTCGTCAATGTAAAAGTTATGATTTCGAACCAACTTACTGAGTAATATGCCAGCTAGAAGGCGTTATTTAATTTTTTTCAGAAATCTAGTGTTCCTTGGAAAATATTAAATATAAACATGCATTTTTAATACCATATTACAAAATTAGACAAAATTAGCAACAGAATAGCGAAAACCGCATGTCAATACCTTTTTTCTATCTCGAGATATCTTACAAAACGTGTAAATTTAAAAACATAACTGTTACTGTCACCGGTAAAAGAAATTCATTAAAAGTAGTGTGCTATGGAAATAACAAAGAAACATTTTCCAGCTGTCAACGTATATTAGGTCTTTTCAACGCTTCTCATTTGTTTCGAGCCTCGTTCATATCTCGTATATTAATATTATACACGGATTATACGGCATATGACAGAGGCTCGAAACAAATGAGAAGCGTTGGAAAGCCCTATTACAAAGAAATAAAAACAACTATTTAGTGATGGCATAAACGTTCAAATTTTTGCCCATTATTTTCGTTGCAAACATTTACTCTTTCAAGAGTAGATTGAACAGCAGTCTCAATTTCTGCTCTCGATATGCTTTGAATGACGTTTAGTATTCTCTGGATAATGTATTCTAGAGAAGTGTATGATGGGCAACAATTTGAATATTTAGGTCGTCACTAAGTAGTTCTTTTTGTTCTGTGTTATATTTAATTTTAATAGTATTGTTTCTCTTTATATTGTTGTTTAATTAATTATATTTTTATACGTTGACATCTGGAAAATGTTATTTTGTTTTTTTCCACAGCACACTACTTTTCATTAACTTAGTTTACCGGTGATAGTAACAGTTATGTATAAAATTTACACGTTTCTCGAGATATCTTGAGATAGAAAAAAGGTATCGACATGCGGTTTTCGCTATTCTATTTCTAATTTAATCTAATTTTATAAAGTATGATTAAAAATGCATACTTGTATTTAATATTTTTCAAAGAAAACTAGATTTCTGAAAAAAATTAAATAACGCCTCCCAGCTGGCTTATTACTTATTAGGATGGTTCAAAATTATCACGCTTACATTGAAGAAAAAGATCTGTCTTCAACAAGACCCAGTTTTCAAAATTTGATTTAGCAGAACCGGACTTACAGCCATTTTTTCATAACAAGGTTCCCACTCACCCCCACCTCTTATTTGCAAAGGTAGAGTTAAACTTGTTAAATCAAATATGCGCAGAATTTGATGAAGAATACAATAATCGGATTTCCAGTGCCCCTTCATTAGCAAAATTTTGTAAAATTTTGATTTTTTTATTTTTGATATTCAATTACGCCCTCTAACGGTGGACCCACAATTATGAAAATAATTTCCAGGCTTTTCCTGAGGTAACTTTTGTTATAAAATTTTTTTTTATTTCAAAGCTCTGCTATAAACGGTTCCTGAGATATGGCTGAGAGCCATTCTTATTGGGACACCCGGTACATACCAATAAACTTGAGTTTATTGGTTTATCTTCGGCCATTCTGTTTGTATTTCTCCAGAGATGTATGTGTTGTTGAGTATGTTTATGATTGCTATTGATTCGTTGTCCATTAGTTTGAGTAGTTCTATACTAAAATCACAATAAAGATGCACTAGAAATAAACAAACCAAGACGCGTTGAATGTTACGAGGAGAACTTCCGAATCATGATTTACAATGTATCAACTTTGTGAATCATGATTTGGGATTTACAATGTATACTAAGCATCAAAACTTACGCACCTCCTTAAAAATTATTGCCTAACCTGCTGTCCGATTTTAGTGATTTTTGAAGTTATACTTCTTTACGCGCGATACGAGGGTGAATTTTTATATGTTAAAACCTACGATACCGGCGCATGCGCATTATAACTTTGTTCTGATTGGATGTTCAAATGACATGTCAAAAATTATCCAATATGGCAGCTGTAGCGCAGCTGTGGTTTGGACGGTTGACGGTTTTGTTATGTATGGTTGTTGCGTTTTAAAATTTGTGGGAAGAGAAACAACAAAGGTTAGTTAATAGTTATACTGCCTTTTTAAATAGTTTTCATATTATATTTTTGAAGTTATACTTCAAAAATGTTTTAATTTATGTATGTATCAGTCCAGAAAAGGTGTGGAAAAATATATTAGTGTTTTTAAATATATTTTTCTACAAACGTGTTAAAAATGCAATTTTTAGGACTCCATAGGACCGTTAAAAATGCTACTTTAAGGCACTAGTGCTTTAAAATTTTTAAGGCACTGCAGTTAAAAGTGAATTGTCAAATTGTGAAACGTCAAAATATTTATATTTCATTTATTAACATTAATATTAATAATACAACTTGCGCAATTTGAAAAAGGTGGTTTAAAAGGTTTTTTATTATAATTTTGTGTCTTTGGATTTGTCTTCCTTGGGCGTAAAATAATAAAACATCTATTTTTATATTTCACTTGTCACCGTGATGTATAATTATGTATATCTGAAAGGTAAGTAATATACGATATGCGGATGATTCGGTCTTAATAGCAGACAATATAGAAGACCTCCAAAACCTTCTTAATAAAATTGGAGAGCATAGCGAGAACATGGGACTTAGTATCAACATAAAAAAGACGAAGTTCCTTATAATCAGCCGTCAATTATGTCAACATCAAAATGCAAGACTAGCATATAACAACCAAGATGTAGAGCGCGTAAGAAAGTTTAAGTACCTGGGAACCTGGCTATGTGAAGACTGGATGTCGGATATGGAAATTAAATGTCGGATAGAAAGATCCAGAAGTGCATTCATGAAATTCAGAAACGTCTTTACGAACTCTGACTTTGACCTAAACCTAAGATTAAGATTCACAAAATGCTATATATGGTCGGTGCTCCTATATGGCATGGAAGGATGGACTTTAAAAATAAACACAATGAATAAGCTAGAGGCATTTGAGATGTGGATCTATCGACGAATCCTTAAAGTTCCCTGGACCGCAAGAATAACAAATGAAGAAATCCTGAGAAGAATTGGTACAGAACGACAACTGATGTGCACAATTAAACAGAGAAAAACGGCATACCTGGGACACATAATTAGAAATGAAAGATATCAGTTTCTGCAAACCTTAATTGAAGGAAAGATCGAAGGAAGAAGGGGAGTCAGCAGGAAGAAAATGTCATGGCTCCGTAATGTCAAACAATGGACAGGACTAAAAAACATAGGAGACCTAATACATACTGCAAGGGATAGAGAAAAATGGTCAAACGTGATCGCGAACATCCATTAGTGGATTGCATAAGAAGAAGAAGAAAAAAGGTAAGTAGCATGCGGCTTGATGGCCTTGTTGGTAGAATATTGGACCAGAGATCAAAAAATCGCGAGATTGCGGGTTGAAATCCCGGACGATTCATATTTTTTTCTTTTTTTTTTAATATTTGGCATTGTTAAGTTTTGGTTAATTTTTGGTAATTATTGTTAATTTTTTGTATTGTAACTTTTAAGTAGGTATATTTATTTCGTTGAAATTATATTATAACTTCTATACTATACTATAAATAACTATATATAACTATACTATATATAACTACGTTATACTATATATAACTATAGTATAACTTCTTACGTGCGTACAAAGTACAAACACATTCTTTTTTTACATGTTATAGCTTTATTCTTCAGGAATATCGATGTTATAAAATTGTTGCTAAACAGATAAGTGTCATTGTATATCGGGTGTATCAATGATAGCTTGTTTTTCCTCAACGTTTGGAACACCCTGTGGAATATTCTAGCGTATATAAAATACTAAAATTAAAACTCAACTGTAGCATTAGGCTTTCTTAACATTTTGCTTTTTGATTCATTCGCTTATGCTAGATAATAAAAAAGTTAGGTACTTTAACAACTAGCAACGTTCTTCATCAATACAGGGTGTTTCTAAATAAGTGCGACAAACTTTACGGGATAATTTTGCATGAAAAAATGACCGTTTCTTTTATAAACATATGTCCGCAAATGCTTCGTTTCCGAGATAAGGGATGTTGAATTTTTTCGTACATAACTGACGATTTTTTTATTGCTCTTAAACCGGTTGAGATATGCAAATGAAATTTAGTAGGTATTAAGAGGTATTCATTTCGCATTTTGTGGAATACCAATAAGAATTTTATATTCACCATTGGCGTGCATACAAGTAATATGACCGGGTAATATGACCCATATGCATGCCAATGGTGAATATAAAATTCTTAATTGTATCTCAAAAAATGCGCAATAACTACCTCTGAAAACCTACTAAATTTCATTTGCATATCTCAACCGGTGTTAGAGTAATAGAAAAATAGTCAGTTTGTAAGAAAAAATTCAACATCCCGTATCTCGGAAACGATGCATTTGCGGTCATATGTTTATAAAGCAAACGGTCATTATTTATCCATGCAGAATTACCCCTTAAAATTTGTCGCACTTATTTAGAAACACAAAATTGTAGAAAATTCTTCTGTGTAAAAGGTATATTTATTTTAAAAACCAAAAAAAGGCTACAAATACAAAACAGAACGTTTTCGCTCTAAAGAGAGCATCATCAGTGTTCTTTTCAAGCTCTACATGCTAAGCCACCAAAAATATATGGGTTAAAACCCTTAAAATGTCGACTAAAAGTCTTACATTGAAATGTTATATGCTAAATCCTGACGATGGATGAAATTAATAAAGATACCCTAAGGCAGGGGTCACCAATTAGTTTCCCTGGCGGTCCGTTTCGAAAACCTGTGACACTTCCGGGGTCCGGACCTAATGCTACCTATATCCGGTTGTTCTGATTCGGTTTCTTTGTGGATACTTGGTAAAAAATATATCCATCATAACAACAAATCAGAAGGGTACCGGGCGAAATTTTTAGGCAGAAATTGTTGAAACACTTTTTTTTAACAAATTCAAAACATCACGTTTTTTCCCACGAAAATGTTTTTTTCATTTTTGGGTCATCTTAAACAAAAAAGATCTTTTTTCGCAAAAGTTGATAAATTACGAGTTTTAAGCGATTTAAAATCTAAAAAATGCGAAAATAAGCTTTAAAACTCATGTGTAAATAATTATTTTTGAGGTTGTCAAGTGCCTAAATTGATGTTTAAACATTCAATTTCAAGTTTCTTATAAGTAATCGGACACATTTTAATTTAAACCGTTGTTTTTAATTGTTAATTATACGCGTCATCTCGACACTTAATCCGCCGCGGCGGCAAGTCGCACTATGTGGTGCGTATCGCACTATATGATTGGAGAATTTAATTAGCATATTGGCAATAATTAATTGAATAAATAAATAAATTAGGTATCTAAAAAAACTATGTTAATAATATATTATAAAATTTTAGTAAATGTCCAGTATTTGTTGGGAATTTTTGGCATAAGTACGTATAATATGTATACATGCGACAGATATGCATCATAAAGTGCGACGACCGGCGATTAACAATTAAAAAACAACGATCTATATTGAAATAAGCCCCGATTAGTCGATTACTCGTTAGAATTTTGAAATTGAATGTATAAGCTTCAATTTAAGCACTAGTAAACCGGAAAACTAATAATTTACACATGAGTTTTCAAGCCTCGAAAATGTGTGTGCGTAATTTCGCATTTTTCACATTTTAAATCGCTTATAACTCGAAAAATATCAACTTTTAAGAAAAATGACAAGAAACCTGTTTTGTTTAAAATCGCCCAAAAACCCTAAAAATACATTTTCGGGCAAAAAGATAATTTTGAATTTAGTTAAAAAAATTGTTTTCTATGTAAAAAAATGTTACACCTGTCTGAAATCTGGAATGAGTTTAGTTCAAATAATTTTCATTAGGTAGGGAGTTGAGATTCATCTGTTAGCTCAGATCTGTACCGATTTTTAATAAAGTTTCTTCTTGAAAAAGCGGCTACGCACATATAAGTTGACAAACATGGCCAAACATTTTCAATTCCAAAACACTATATTCTGAATTTAATCGCGGTCCGCACAAAACTAGCTCACGGTCCGGATGCGGACCGCGGTCCGCTAATTGGTGACCCCTGCCCTAAGGTATTATCTAACTATTCCACGAAGCATGTGGGTTTTTGAGTCAAATTCTCTGTCTTCACAAAGAGTGAAATCTTCCTGCTGTAATTTTCTTAGTCCATAATTTGCCTCTTCTAGCTCATAGAATAAACAGAAAAATAGAAAAAGTCAACAAATAATATTAAATTATATTTATTTTCTAACAGTTATATGTGTGGAAAATATAAAGGTAACGTATTACTGGAAGCTAAGTCATGATATGCATATATAGATGCTGCCCTTAATAACGAATTGTGATGTATACTGCCCTGAAGTGAGGTATAAGGAGGCAACGGTGGTAAACTGGACATATACTCCTTCTGGTGGTTGTTGTTGATTTCAAAGGCCTGGTAATCTTCAGATATCTGAATCCGCTGTTCAGGAGGTTTAACAGTTTCCTGATAAGTCAAAGATATTCTCTCTGGTGGTGGGATGGTTAACGATAGTGTATAAGGTTGATGAGCAATATTTAATTTCGGTGGTTCTAAGGGCTGGTATGGCAAGGTACACAAATTTTCTAAAAAAGAGATGTTTTATGAAATTAACTAAACTTGTTATTAAATAAATTTTAGGAATACATATTCTAAACTGTTACAAATGCTTAGTAGCCCTATCAAAGAACAATCTGACCCAAAAAAATAAAAGAAGGATGAAAGTTTGGGAATAGGTAGTTGAAATTGTCTATTATTATATAAGAAAAAGTTTTCAATTCTTCATCACCTCCATTTTATAAAAATGGAGGGGAGACCCCCTTCTTGGGGGTGAAAAATATACATTCAAAATAAGTCCGGAATTACATGAAATGACTAATTCAAAGCAACTTTTGTTCTATAGAGTTTTTTCACTAAGTCAATACTTTTTGAGTTATTTGCGAGAGACTATGTTCATTTTTAACAAAAAAAAAACATGTTTTTGGATGGTTTTTCGCAAATAACTCAAATTTTGCAAACAAAGTAAGTATTTTATGGAAAAAAGTTATCTTAGCAAAAATATAGCTTATAAAAAAGTGAAAAAATAGGGTATGCATGAAGTCTGTATACCCAGTAGAAGCGGAGTTGTAGATAATGAAAAGTAGAATCTTATCCATTTAATTCCATATCGAATATTTCAACGTGAAATAACCTAAAAACGGAGCACTTTTCGCGGAAAACTCGTAATATATTTTTTAAAGTGTTTGAAAAAGGTTTATTTTTATTTTATTAGATTTATATTTTGGTAAAAAGAATCGCGAAAATCACCCCCTAATTAGCATTCCCAAAAATTAATCGTTACCGCTTCACGCTTATGGATTTTATGGAACTGGGCAGAGCACGTCGCGAGAACGAAGGACGGCAGATGGACAAAACGTATTCTCAAGTTAGTCCAGAGAAATAAGGTTTTTGTCGGGACACTTGGCCAGTCAGGTTGCAAATGGGTTTTTGGGAACTATATACCTAATACATTATAAATACAAAAATACCCGTCACAATTCGGACGAGGATTTTAGTTATTAACAAATAAGGGTCAAACATGGCAGTTTGTTCATTTAAATTACTACAGGTAAAAATAGAGTAATTAAATTTCTTATTTGGGATATGTATTCATCCTTTAGTAGATGAGAAAATGTTTAAAATGACAGTTTTTGAATTTTGGTCCGATTATTTGTTGCTTCGGAAATTGCAAAGTAGGACTAAAATTTTGAAAATTAAAAATTTGCTATAATTTTTGCTAAAATAAAAACTTTGGTATTGCACAAAAAGTAGAATCAAAGGGTTCGTATAATACATAAAAAATTTCAAGTCGATTCGTTAATTAGTTTAAATTTTATTCAATTTGTTTATCCCAGAGAACTTTTTGCAATGTTATTGCTCAGAAAATAATAAGATACAGCAATTCTGGGGAAACCACATGAAAGAAGAATACTTATAATTTCAAGGTATTTAAAAAAATCAATAAAAAGTTATTTTTAGCATTCCGAAAACATTTTACAAAAGTAGAGTCATTTTTGGCTTATAAATAATTTGAATAACTTTGTTAATATTGACTTTGGACTAAATCTAGTTTGGGATTTGAGAAGCTGGTATTTTTACACGAATTTTCAAAAAAAACCTTTTCGCCTAGAGTAATTACGGTCAAAGTTTTTGACTTCAAAAACTGTCAAATGGTTTAAAACAAATTACGGTCTAAAATGTTTTTTATTTAATTCACAGTTACTACTATATACATAAAATTCTCCTGTAAAGTTGACACCATCTATCTATCGTCCGTCGGCAAATTCAAACAAAAATATAACTCCAGACCATCTTTTACCACCTGTAGTCCAGAGAAATTAATATATGTATTTAATATATTTTTACCACCAAAAGTGAGATGTTTTAATCAAATATTACTTCAAATATAATCTGCAGAATAATTTTGAATCACGTTCCGCTAATGAACTTGCTTTTTTGTCCTTAAAAGTAGAAAAAAGTATCAATTCTACTGCTTAATATTTCATCTAAATATAATAGTCTAACAATTTTAACTGTACTAATGCCCAAGTATACATTTTCAAGTGTTAAGCTGATTGATTTACGATGAGTAACCCGGTTGTAAAAATACCGGCGTGTGCCGTATCAAAGGGACATCGGTTTACTCGAATTTCATAACATACAAATGTTATCTGTTTGAATTTGCCGACGGACGAAATATCTATGGACCCGACTTTAACAGTGTTAGTTACCATACTGCTCAGAAACGGCTTGACTGATTTTTATAAAATTTTACACGTATATCTTGTAGGACTAAAAATATATTGTCATCTATTTTTCATACCCATAAGTTATAAGGGGGGTTGCCCCCTGACATTTTTTTATTTTTTTGGACAATATTGTCTACCTTAACTCTATATGATGTATCATTAAAAAATACATACAAAACTTAATTTTTACCCTTCTATCAACAACCTCCATTTTTTATTAGCCATCTATATATTTACATGTATAAAATTCTCCTGTCACAGTGTTAGTTGCCATACTTCGCCATACTTGCCATACTCCGAGACGGCTTGACTGATTTTTATCAAATTATGTATTTATATTCGGTAGGTCCGAGAATCGATCGTAATCTATTTTCCTAAGTAGGTAATAAAGAAGGTATAAATTAATTTGATTGTATTTAATTGTTTGATAATGATCAGTTGATTTCATTTTTGATTAGCGTTCGAACAACCGGCCCTGAATCAAATAAAACAAAAAACTGCCTTTCCCCCTTTTTCATTTTTACTCAGATGTTTGAGTACTTGAAACTGTCTTTCGGCCCTTTTCCTTGACCAAAAGAAAGTAGATACGAGACCGTTGTCCTTTCTGATTTCTTCTATATTCGTCGTTTCCGTGCTTATAAATTGTAAAAGCCGGAGATTCAGGATGCAGCCAGAAAGCAGTTTCTCTTAACGAAAAGTCTTAGATTTAAAATATTGTTTATTATTTATATTTCAATTATGTTAATTGTTTAATGGTAATAAATTTTGTATCTGAGACTTTTCGTCTTCCTCGTTTTATAAGAGATGTCGCTGATTTGCGTCTCAAATGTGGAATTATTGTTTTCGCAGTAGTGTTTGGTTCAGAATTGTGACTGCATAGCTCCATTGATAGCGCCTGAGAGGCAAAAACCGGAGGTGGTGGTCCAACTCTAAATAAAATAAAAAAAAACTGCCCCCCCCCTAAATTCTTTTACTTTATCATTAAGAATATCAGATAAAACTTACCATTTTGTTGATAAAAGTTTCTGTTTAAACTATTTTGAGGATCCGCGTAATTCGGATTAAAGTTTTTGATCATTTCCTTAGGCTTTCTTCTTGGTCTGTATTTGTAATCTGGATGTTCCAGCATGTGTTGTGTTCTTAATCGTTTTGCTTCATCAATAAAGGGCCTCTTCTCTGACTCTGACAAAAGTTTCCATTCGACGCCTAACAGTTTTGAGATCTCTGAATTATGAAGTCTGGGATTATCCTAGAATAAAAAAATATTGATAATATTTTGGTAAGTTTTAGACAAATTTCATATTCTTTGTATTTAGTGAAAGAATTTTATGTGTACTTTATGTATTTACCTAAGAGATGAGACAATAATAGCTTATAGTGGAGTCAACAGAGAATTTGACTTCGGAAAAATCAAACAAGATAGAACTTTTTGTAATTTGATTATAGACAAGGCGAAAACGGCGGGTTCGTTAGAAAAAATATTCCCATGAGATTTTTTGCATAATCACATTCGTGAGACATCCCAGAATAAGGCTCAAGATGTCGCCCACGTGAAAAGTGGTCCAATTTTTTTTAACATTTTTTTTAATCAAATTGCAAAAATCAATATTTTTGGCCCGTACAAATTTTTGTTAGGTTTTTTGGACCATTCTGGACAAAAAAGATCTCTTGTAATTTTTCTCTAAAGTTGATCGTTTTCGAGTTATAAACAATTTGAAATTGAAAAAAACGAAAAATAGCGATTTTCAAGGCTTAATACATTGGTTAAAATTTATTATGAAAGTCATAAATTGACTAAATCAAAGTTTAAAGCCCCTCCTACAAGATCCTGAAGAAATTTTTGTCATAATTTTATTACTAAGCTGTTATTTTTAAGTAATAATAATGAGCGCCAGCACGTATTAGGCGGCCGTATAGGGTGAGTGCGAGAGAGATGCCATTCCGGCAGTCCAATGGGACATCTTACTCGCACTCACATTTACAGGCGCGTCAATACGCTCTTACGGCTTATTGTTAATAATTAAAAATAACAGCTTAGCAATAAGTTAATGACACAAATTTCTGTAGGATCATGTAGGGAGGGCTATAAACTTTGATTTAGTCACTTTCTGACTTTCATAATAATAATTTTTAACCGAGTTATTAAGGTGATACAGTAGCGATCAACAGGTGGCCAAAACGCGTTCCAAGATTGTGGCTGTAATTTTGAATATTTTTTCGGGATATTTGGCACACTTATTCGTAATATAATAAAGAATGGCGGTACAGAGCCTATTTGAAAAATATATTAATATGTGGAAATTACTCTGTAATTAAATACAATATTAAAAAAACGAGTCTGTACCGCCATTAAGAAGAACAAAAAATACACTTTCGTCAAATAAACTTTTTTATCCGATGCCTAGATTTTGTGTTATTTTGGAACTACTAATGAAATAAAAAATTTTAGTAGTTCCAAAATAACACAAAATCTAGGCATCGGATAAAAAAGTTAATTTGAAGAAAGTGTATTTTTTTGTTCTTCTTAATTGTATCTAATTACAGAGTAATTTCCACATATTAATATATTTTTCAAATTGGGCTCTGTACCGCCATTCTTTATTATATTACGAATATGTGTGCCAAATATCTCGAAAAAATATTCAAAATAACAGCCGCAATCTTGGAACGCGTTTTGGCCACCTGTTGATCGCTACTGTTTCCTCTTAAGTCTTAAAAATGGCCATTTTTGCGTTTTTCAAATTTTAAATTGCTTATAACTCAAAAACCATCAATTTTAGAGAAAAATTACAAGAAACCTTTTTTGTCCAGAATGGTCTAAAAAACCTAAAAAAAAATTTCTCTAGACCTAAAATAATAATTTTTGCAATTTGATTAAAAAAAATTGTTAAAAAAATTTGGACCACTTTTCTCGTGGGCGACTTCTTGGACCTTATTCTGGGGTGTATTACAAATGTGATTATGCAAAAAAATCTCATGGGAATATTTTTTCTAACGAACCTGCCGTTTTCGCCTTATCTATTAAGAAATGTTTAATAAACAACATATCAAAAATCTCTACTCTAGAAGTGGGTGCTTTATTTTTTATTAAACAAATGAACTGCGAAATTAATTGTTTTTTAAATAACTACTAAAATATAAATCGTAGAAAAAAACTGACTTGACCATTAAAAAATTCAGAAAATTATACACAAAACACCTTACCTATACATACAGCGTGTCTACTTGAGTTGGAAACATATGGGAAACTTTTTTATTATTAATTTTACGAAAAAAAGTTATTCTTTATAAAAAGTTCTGCATGCCCCAAAACCTAAGATTCAATTATCAGATATCAAATTTTCTCAATATTATACGAGGTATGTCAAAAAATATGAATTTCGGCTAAGGGTAAAGTACCTTTATTTCTCTCAATATCGAAAATTCTTATGATAAAAAGTTGTTTGGAATTAAAAACTAAGATGAAATATGCAATTACATGCTTCTTATTGAAAAAAAAAATATTTTTCTCAAATTTATGGATACCCAACATCGTTTTTAATTATTACAAATATCATAACTCGTTTATTATTCATTTTACGAAAAAAAGTTATTCTTCATAAAAAACTTTGCATGGTCTAAAATCTAAGACACAACCATGATATATCAACTTTTATTAATTTTATACGAGGTGTGTCAAAAAATATGAAATTCGCTCAATATTATAGCACCTTTATATTTCACAGTATTTCAATTAGAAGGATGTAATTGCATATTGACACATAGTTTTTAATTATAAACAACTTTTTTAATAACCGTTTTCAATATTGTGAAAAATAAAGGTACTTTACTCTTGAGTGAAATTCATATTTTTTGACATAACTCGTATAAAATTATTAAAATGTCATATCTGTTGGTTGAATCTTCGGTCTAAGGACATACAGAGATTTTTATAAAGAATACCTTTTTTTCGTAAAAGTAATAATAAAAGAGTTATCGTATGTGTAATGAATAAAAACGAAGTTAGTATCAATAAATTTGAGAAAAATTTGGAAAATATTTTTTTCCAATTAGAAGCATGTAATTACATATTTGAGCTTGGTTTTTATTTCCAAACAACTTTTCATAATAAGAATTTTCGATATTGAGAGAAATAAAGGTACTTTACCCTTAGCCGAAATTCATATTTTTTGACATACCTCGTATAATATTGAGAAAATTTGATATCTGATAATTGAATCTTAGGTTTTGGGGCATGCAGAACTTTTTATAAAGAATAACTTTTTTTCGTAAAATTAATAATAAAAAAGTTTCCCATATGTTTCCAACTCAAGTAGACACGCTATATAAAGATTTTTCTAAAATTAAATCTGTAACTTCTATAAATTTTTATTTATAACTAGACTTAGGCAAATATGCAAATTGCATTTTTTTTCATATTATGCATATTTCCAATTTTGCATATTTTTATATAAGTGTGTATAAATTTCATATAATTTGAAATTTTGGTTGTAAATATACATATATAATTTTATATTCATGTAAAAAATAAGTAGTTTGGAAATCTCAATATTTAATTTTGTCTTACAATCTCTTAAAATTCAAATTTTTGTATAGGAATGTACTAACTAATAAATCATAGCGGCGTATATGTAGTTTTGTCACGGGTTCCAAAATTTGTCAATTTATATCTCTCGGTAAGACGGTCCATTTCGCTTTTGTTGTAAAATAAACCGTGAAAACGTGTCTTTGCAATTTTGTGAATAATTAATGTACTTTAAAAATTCCTGAAAAAAAACAGTTCAGTGTCATTCATAAAATCAAACTGTAGTTTTGTTCAGAAAACTATTCCCCAATTAGAATTCTCCAAATTATCATTGTTAGACAATACATTTTTAATAAAAGAATTTGATCATTGTGGTAGGGGAGCCCAAGCGGGGATTTTTGCAGTTACTCGAGCGCGTCAGAGTATTACATGGGGAGAAACCTTGTACCCTGAAAATGTACCTCTACCATATATTGGCTCTTAATGCAGCGGACTTCGTTAAGGGGGGCCGAAAAAAATCTATCCTTAGAAAAACTCGAAATCGTCAGATTAAGATAAGGTAAGTTAAGTACATGCAAAACAGTGTATATTTCAAAAATCTGACGATTTGAGCAGGGCGTAAGGAAATGAGCGAGTCCCAAAGTTTCACAAGAAAAAAGCGAATATTTCGCAAAATAAATGAGAGATCGAAAAACTAAAAAATACGTGCTCAATATTTTTTAAAAATCTATCGAATGATATCAAACACGACTTCCCGCTGGGAGGGGCGGAGGGTAAATTTAAAATTTTAAATACAAATCCCTGGATATTTCGCGAAATGAACATCAGATCGAAAAACTGAAAAATACACTTATTCAATATTTTTGAAAAATCTATCGAAAGACACCAAACACTACCCCCACAGGAATGGGGTGGAGGGTTATAAAATCGTAAATTGGAGCCACCATTTTTTATTGCAGATTTGGATTCCTTACGTAAAAATAAGTAACTTTTATTTAAGACATTTTTTCTAATTATGGATATATAGAGCTTTAATCTAAAAAAAAACGATTGTTGGAAATGGAAAATTAAATCAAAAATGGAAAGTCCTCACTAAAATGGAAAATTTTACTTATTTTTTTTTGGTTTTAGGACCTTTTCTTCACAACCCAATAGGTCCCCATAACGCTCTAGTGACTGCACATTTAGCATACTTTTGCTCCCCTACCATTGTGTCAAAACGTTAAAAATAATACATATTGGACAGTTGATATAGAGAGAAGTTTTCATATTGTACTCAAATACAAACCATAAGTTTTTATTAGAAAATTTTGAACAGCATTTGATAATTATTTAGTCTTACCACAATTTGAAAATATCATTTATTTGTTAAAATACTTAAATATTTAATTGAATAAGCCTATTTTATAAAATACATATTTACATAATATTAATTAATACAACATGTGAAGATTTTGTAAATATTTTTGTGAATAAAAAATATTGTAAATATTTTTTATTAAATACATGAATATTTTCTAGATAAACATGCATATTTTTGCGTAAAATACTGCATATTTATGCGCATATTTCATACATTTTTATTTGCATATTTAGTGGAGTCACTGAAGGTTTTCACCTCCGATTTCGTTGAACCTTCATCGATTTTCATGAAAATTGGTGAGTAGTTAGAACATACTTAAAAGAAAAAAGGTTATATAATGCCAACTTGCGCTTTTACCCTGGGGATGGATGCCACCCCTTCTCGTGGGTAAAATTTTTTTTATTAAAAATAATACCAGAAATCGATAGAGGGGCAACTTCTAAGCAAAATTTGTTATATGAAGTTATTAACATAAATCGATACTTTTTGAATTATTAAATGTCAAATATTTTATTTTTTCTTAAAAAAATGCATGTTTTAAAGCTGTTTTTCACGTATTAATAAAAAATATAAGCTTTTGTAAAAAAGCTATTATTACCAAAATTAAAGATAATAAAAAATTTAATACACTCCGCACTTAAAGAACTAAACTAATGTTATTTCAAAGTGAGTTATGGGTAATTGAATGTATATTTTTTTCGACGAGTACTCAAATCTAAGTATTCAAGCTTACATAACGGGAAAACGATGCATTTTATAGAATATATTTGTTAAGCAATTGTCAAAGTACTTCGGAATACCTATCAAATGACTCCAGTAGAAGTTATTAGCATCAAAATTAAGCAAGTTATGATGAAAATAAGAGAACCCTTTCGATTTTTTAGGAAAAAGTGAAAAATAAAACATACGCCATTTCCACAAAAATTAAAATTTATAGTAATCCTCACAAAAATTTATTTAGCTTAACATAGTTCATGATTTCAACAATTTTGACCGGTTTAGAATGCATATTTTTGAAAAAGAAGATATAATTTAAAATAATTAGAATTTTTAAAATGATCGTACTTTTCATTTTCTATTGATAATAACTCCAAAAATACTCAATATACGTAAAAAATTATATATAACTAAATTTTATTTTTTTCAGTTCCAAATACTTTACTTCTTTTACTATTTCCGTAGAATAAAAAATAACCGAGATAGAAACGTTTAAAATTTCAATTTTGCTGCGAGAACCATGTAACCGGGGCCATTTAACCTTTTATTTAAAAAAAAATAAGAGGTTTAAAAGACTAATTTCGACGTTTTTTAATAGCTCTTAGAATTATATTTTAACTAGTTTTTAGGTGAACCTGATATGTTAAAAAATTAACGGAGTTATTTACAAAAAAACAATAACATTTTTTGGAAAAATTTTTAAAAGATACATTTTGAAACATTTTTGGTGCATAAATTTTAATGCTATCAACTTGTTCGAGGGCTTATTTGATAGATATTTCTATGAATTTGACAAATGTTTAATAAGTTTATGTTATAAAATGCATCATTTCAAAGAAATATACATTCAATTACCTATAACTCACTTTTAGTTAACATTGAAAGGTTTTTCTAGTAAGGAGTTTATTTGATTTTTTATTAGCCTCAATTTTGATATTAATAACTTTTTTGTAAAAACTTATAGTTTTTGAGTTATTTATGAAATATCGGTTAAAAACATGCATTTTTCTCACGAAAAAATAAAATCTTTGATCTTTAATAACTCAAAAAGTTTTGATTTATTTTAATAACTTTTTATAACAAATTTTGCTTATAATTTGTCCCTCTATCGAATTGTGGGGTTATTTTTAATAAAATAATTTTCACCCCCGAGGAGGGGTGGCATCCACCCCAAGGGTAATAGCGCAAGTTGGCACCATGTCTCCTTTGTTCCTTGAGATATCCTCTAACTACTCACCAATTTTCATAGAAATCGATGGAGGTTCAACGAAATCGGAGGTGATAGCTCATATTATACACCTTCAGTGACTGCACTAATTTGCCTAAGTCTAATTATAATATGGTGTTGTCTAATTATACAGGGTGTCCAGAAACTCTACCTACAAACGAAGACAGGAGATTCCTCAGATAATTTTAAGATAATTTAACCCAATTCACCTAGTCCGAAAATGCTTCCTAAGGGAGCTAGAGCTCTTTGAAGATGGCGTCATGTAATTAGTTTTTCTTAAATACCTCCAGAACGCTTCTATTTAGAAAAACGAAAATTGGTATACGTATTTACTTTCCAGAAATGAATCGATTCCATCCATTGCGAATTTCTAGTACAACTCATAGGCGTCCGTTTTGGGTAGGGCAACGGTTATTTTATCGCCTAACTTTTTTGTCTTTAATTTTTAAGCATTTTTGACTCTGAATTATTTAATTGTGAGTTATTCTAGTACTAAAAGGTACTCTTAGTTTAAGTCGATAGGATACACCATTTGCTAAAAAACTCGATTTGAAAATTTTTCGTTCCTTGAATTAAAAAAAAAGATACAAAAAAAACTATTTAGAAAGATGAAAACTGCTACATTTATTTATATTCCAGAGATTAATCGATTTCATTAATGGCGAATTTCTAGTACCGGTCATATTTGTCCGTTTTGGGTAGGTCAACAGTTATTTTATAGCATACCTTTATTGTCTTTAATTTTTAAGTATTTTTGACACTAGATTATTCAATTATGAGATATTCGAGTACTAAAATTTACTCTTGCTTTAAGTTGGTAAAATACATCGGTTTTTTTAATTTTTTTTAACTTTTTTTTCAAATTCCCAAAACTAAAAACTTTCAAATCGATTTTTCTAGAAAACGGTGTATCCAATCGACTTAAAGTAAGAGCACCTTTTAGTACTAGAATACCTCACAACTTAATAATCCAGTATCAAAAATGCTTAAAAGTTGAAGACAAAAAAGTTATGCGATAAAATAACCGTTGCCCTACCCAAAACGAACGCCTATGACCGGTACTAGAAATTCGCAATGGATGGAATCGATTCATTTCAGGAAAGTAAATATGTATACCAATTTTAGTTTTTCTAAATAGAAGCGTTCTGGAGGTATTTAAGAAAAACTAATTACATATCGCCATCTTCAAAGAGCTCTAGCTCCCTTAGGAAGCATTTTCGGACTAGATGAATTGGGTTAAATTGTCATAAAATTATCTGAGGAATCTCCTGTCTTCGTTTGTCGGTAGAGTTTCTGGACACCCTGTATATACAGGTGTTGGTCCAAAATTGTTACGATCAGAGGAAGGACGTATTCCTGTGCTTTTTAGACTACGAGAAAGATTTTGATCGTGTCCAACATCACAAGTTAATGCAGATTCTCAAGAAGCTTGATATAGACCAAAAAGACATAAGATGCATTGAAAACTTGTACTGGTATCAGGCAGCACAATTAAAAATAAACAATTCTATATCCAAATCCATACATATAAGAAGGGGTGTTCGGCAGGGATATGTGCTTTCCCCTCTTTTATTTAACATTTATTCGGAAGCCATATTTCAAGAGTCTTTGGAAGATGCAGAAATGGGAATCAAAGTGAATGGTGTATTGATCAACAACATACGATATGCTGATGATGCTGTCTTAATTTGCGACAACATAGCAGATCTTCAACAACTTGTCACTATAATCGGAGAATACAGTAAGCGAATAGGATTAGAGATTAATACCAAAAAGACCAAATTCATGATCATCTCTAGAAACTTGGATGCATTTGATAACTCCACCATAACACTGAATACTAAGTCCATTGAGAGGGTGAGCAAATTCAAATACCTAGGAACGTGGCTTTTTGAAGAATGGGCATCGGACAGGGAAGTAAAATGTCGCATTGAGCAAGCTCGACAAGCTTTCGTAAAATTCAGGAAGGTACTGACCTGCTCAGAGTTCGACCTTACACTGAGACTAAGGTCTAAGGTTTACTAAATGCTACGTGTGGTCGGTGCTGCTATATGGTATAGAGGGCTGGACACTCAAAACGAGGAATATAAACAGATTAGAAGCCTTCGAAATATGGCTTTATCGCCGTATCCTAAAGATACCATGGACGGCGAAAGTCAAAAATGTGGATGTCCTTAAAAGAATCAACCAAGAACGTCAGCTTTTCGAAAACATCAAGAAAAGAAAACGGCGTATTTGGGTCACATCATGCGAAACGAAAAATACCAGTTCCTTCAACTTATAATCCAGGGTAAAATTGAAGGCAAGAGAGGAATAGGACGCAAGAAAATGTCCTGGCTCCGAAACATAAGGCAATGGACAGGGATTAACGACATACAATCTCTGATACGCATTGCAAGAAGCAGAGAGTTAATGGAAAATGTGATCGCCAACATCCATTAGTGGATTTGCATTTGAAGAAAAAGAAGAATTATAATATAATAATAATTTATAATCAGTAAAATAGGAAATGGTCGAATGCTCGTATATATGAATTTTACAAAGGCAAAGGCAGATATCGAGAACTGAATTTATTTAATCTTGCTTAAGTATACTTTCGCTATCTAGAGCATCTTCAGGGGCATTTCGTCAATAAAGAGAAGGTATTATCCTCGAATGTTCTTTAATATGAAATAGTTTGGTGGCACACATTTAACAAAGGACAAAACAGATAAATGTGAGTGCTTGATAAGGTTCTTCTATCTTGCAAAAATGTAAAACCTTACCAGGCACTCAAATTTATCTGTTTTGTCCTTTGTTAAATGTGTAGTTATATGTTAATTTAAGTTGCCACCAAACTCTTTCATATTAAATGACATTCGAGGATAATACCTTCTCTTTGTTGACGAAATGCCCCTGAAGATGCTCTAGATAGCGAAAGTATACTTGGGCAAGATTCAATAAAATCAGTGCTGGATATCTGCCTTTGCCTTTGTAAAATTAATTTATAATCGTTCAACATCCGCTAATAACTTTCCATGGTTGATGGGGCTTTATGTAAATAAAAATACTTTCAACAGATTAATAATTATATAAAGAACTTTAATGCGCTAGTAATTTTCCTTTGCACTTACTTGCGAAATACGTTTTCTGCGCATTCTGGACCATACCATGAACGCATTCATCGGCCTTTTGACGTGCTCACTTTGAGGCATCATGAAAATAGACTGCGTCGGGAAACAAATTGATTGAAAGGACACTGCCTGCGTTTAACGCTGTGTAAACACTGATTTAAATCTCTTTGTGTAATTGACAATAACGTATTGTCCATCGCCCATTGTCACACTAAAAAATGCTTTTGTTTGAAATTGGATTTGTTGAGGATTGTGCATATAGTATGGTTGACTCTGAATGCCCGTGCAATAATTATTATGTAATGTTTTTATATAGACCAGACAATCCTCTCGAGTTCATTTGAATATTGAGTCGCATTAGCTAACAACAACTTTGTCAACGAAAAACATTAACAAGTTGTAATTGTGAGCGTGTGCCTAAGAACAAAAAGTTTTGATTGCATATTTCGCTTTATGTGACAAAATTGCTCAATATTTTGTTTGAAAAATGTTTGCTAAATCTTAAATCTTCGTCATACAGCATGGTGCAAATGTTTGGAATAAATTCGATATTTCGTAAGCCGGCGACTTTAAGGAAAATCCCGAAACAGGTCGATTTTTATTTTTAAATTATGATTTTTTGGCATATATTTCATACTAATGACATCATCCATCTGGGCGTGATGACGTAATAGATGATTTTTTTAAATGAGAATAGGGGTCGTGTTCTAGATCACGTGAAAGGTTATTTAATTCTCTATTCAGTAATAATAACATTAGCATAATTATTTATACAGGCTGTCCAAAAAATTTTTTTTAATTAAATTAATTAACACAAAAAGAAGAATTTATGTAATTTATTTAATTCAAAATACATTTTGCTGCTATCAGAAAACAGAAATATTTCCCATCTAAATAGTTAATTACAGAAATAAATGTTTATTTAACAGGATTGAAAACTACTTCATCTTTCAATTGCCAGATGACGCTAGTCACCTAATACCTTCACTTCGGTTGCAATGGGTGAGAAAAACTCTCGATACTGGTCAGTTGGGATATGGAGAACAGTGCCTACGTTCTCTCCGATGAGGCTCCAATAAGAGCCGAAAATCGCGATTCAGAGGACTGGACTGTGCTCCGTATTCTAATTGAAAAGTAAGATTGTTTTGCCTTCGCATTGCAACTGAATAAAAATGGTATACATTTTTATTTTATAGTCGTTTTACTCCGTAGAGTAACCAGGTGCATTTTCCGTTGGAACTTTACCAAGCTGCTTACCAATTGCATAGTGTAGAATTCCTTCCCTTTGTCTTCACTTCAGCATCCATGTGCTTGCAAATTGTAGAAGCCTTGGAGGTGTCACCAGGAAAGTGTACCAATAAGTTTTCAATTTAAAAATCTTTTAGTGATGTTTTTAATATTTTCAGTATTATTAATTTTGCTATTAGGATTGAAAACTACTTCATCTTTCAATTGCCAGATACGCTAGTCACCTAATACCTTCACTTCGGTTGCAATGGGTGGGAAAAACTCTCGATGCTGGTCAGTTGGGATATGGAGAACAGTGCCTACGTTCTCTCCGATGAGGCTCCAATAAGAGCCGAAAATCGCGATTCAGAGGACTGGACTGCGCTCCGTATTCTAATTGAAAAGTAAGATTGTTTTGCCTTCGCATTGCAACTGAATAAAAATGGTATACATTTTTATTTTTTTAGTTTATTTAACAAATAAACATTTGCTTTTCTAGTACGTTCTTTGAAGGTAAAATATTGCAAAACCTCTAAATTTTAAAGAACTGCTTGGATTGACATGAAATTTGGCATACACATAGCTAATAAGTCAAAGAAAAAATTGATATTGTGCCGATGTGTGCTTTTGCCCTAGGGGTGAGTTTCACCCCCTTTTGGGGGTGAAAAATATATGTTCGAAATAAGTCAGGAAATGGATAAAATGCCTAATTCTAAGCAACTTTTGTTCTATAAAGCTTTTTCAATAATTTAATACTTTTAGAGTTATGTGCGAGTGAATATGTTAATTTTTCTACAAAATAACTACGTTTTCAAACGGTTTTTCGCAAATAACTCAAAAAGTAAGTATTTGGTGGAAAAAAAATTCTTATCAAAAATATAGCACGTAAAAAAGTGAAATACTTGGTGTATATATTAGGTCACTGTATCTAGTAGAAGCAGAGTTATAGCTAATGAAAAATAGGTTCATATTCGTCAAATTCCAAATCGTATATTTTAACGTGCCATAACCAAAAAAACGAAGCACTTTTTTGGGGAAAACTCGTTTTAACTTTTTTAAAGTGTTTAAAAACTGCTTATTTTTGTTTTTAAAAAAAAAATTAGCATAAAAAGTAAACAAATTACGCTCAAAATAATGTTGCTCCCTTTTTTTGGTAAGAAATCGGGAAAATCACCCCCTAATTAGCATTTCAAATGAACTTAATTGTTATCACTTCACAAGTTTTTTACTCACGTATGTATTGTTCATACGATCTGTAAGTTTTATCGGTTCTAAGTCCTTATTTTTGAAATAGCTGTAGTTAAAAGGGCTTGAACGAGTCACTTATCACGAGTGTATGCAAATTTAGAAACACCGAATCTTAACCAATTTTTGTCTTACAGAAAAACGAAAAAATACAAAATATTCAGAAAAGCAAAGCCGACTTTTTTATTGTTTAAGACTTTTGGTACCTGTAACAGTTTTTAAGTTATTTTGAAAAAAAAGCATTTTCTTCAAAATTAAAATTTTTAAAATTTTACTTTAAAACCAAATTTTTTTCAAAAATAAGCACTTTGAATCGATGAAACTTACAGATCATATAAACACAACATAAAAAAAGTAACTTGTGAAACGGTAACGATTAATTTCATTTAAGTTGCTAATTGGGGGGTGATTTTCCTGATTTTTTTTTTGCCAAAACAAAAGGGACCAACTTTATTTTGAGCGTAACTTGCTTACATTTGATGACAGAAATTTTTTTTATAAAAACAGAAATAAAGATTTTTTTAAAAACTTTAAAAAAGTTTTAATGTGTTTTCCCCAAGAATGCTTCATTATTTGGATATTTCACAATAAAATAATTATATTTGGAAGTTTTCGAATATGAACCTATTTTTCATTAGCTATAACTCTGCTTTTGCTAGGTATAGGGACCTAATATATACACCATTTTTTTCACTTTTTTATAGGCTATAGTTTTGCTAAGAATATTTTTTCCGACAAAATGCTTACGCTTTGAGTTATTTGGGAAAAACCGTCTAAAAACGTGGTTCTTTTGTAGAAAAATGAACATATTCACTTGCAAATAACTCGAAAAGTATTGATTTGGTGAAAAAACTCTATAGAACAAAAGTTGCTTAAAATTAGTCAGTTTATCCATTTCGGAACTTATCTTGAACATATATTTTTTCACCCCCGAGATGGGGTGAAACTCACCCCCAGGGCAAAAGCACACATCGGCACCATATTACTATTTTTCTATGACATGTTAGCTATGCGTATGCCAAATTTCATGTCAATCCAAGCTGTTCTTTAAAATTTACAGCAAAAACCGTGAAAGAATGGACTATTCGCTTAAATTCAACGTTCAAGTTGCCGCCTGCCTCTTGGCAGTTCGAATATTTAATTTAAGCGAAAACAATGTTATTTTGTTAAATAAACATTTTTTTATTTTATCTGACAGCAGTAAAATGTATTCTGAATTAAATAAATTACATAAATTCCTCTTTTTCTGCCAATTAATTTAAATCAAAAAAATTTTTTGGACACCTTGTATAAATAATTATGCTAACGTTTGTGTTACTGAATAGAGAATTAAATAACCTTTTAACTGAGCTAGCACACGACCCCTTTTCTTATTTAAAAAAATCATCGATTACGTCATCACGCCCAGATGGATGTCAGTAGTATGATATTTATGCCAAAAAATCATAATTTAAAAATAAAAATCGACCTATTTTGGGATTTTTCCTTAAAGTCGCCGGCTTACGAAATAACGAATTTATTCCAAACATTTGCACCATAATGTATAATTTATAGAAAGATTCGACCTCATCAAACTTTGTTGAGTTCGATATATCAAACTTCGATTTTATGTTGAGTTTTTCAAATGAAAGTACCTATTAGTATTTCTTATAATTTCCTATGTCAGGTGATTTTTTTGTTAAGTCAAGTAATTTAAATAATATTCACAAATGTACAGTCGTCAATACTAAAAATCTAGTGTAGGTTAATATCGACGTTAGTCATAACTGGAGACCGAAATAAGTACATACATGCAAAATGCATTTTTTGCATATTTGGCATATGGCATAAATTTCATATTTCTTCAAAGAATTGAATGATTGTCTTTTTAAAGACATATCACATGCAATGATTTTTTTGTGACGGATATGCTTGAGTTGGGATTGATTTCATGTAATCGAATGAACTATCTTTTAGTAAAGTCGTCCCAGGAACGCAACTCAAAAATATTGGCGATATCATTTTTAAAGTCTTCTACTTTAAAATGTATAATATACATCTGAATTGCCAATATAAATGAGTCAGATTAAATAAATTATTAGACGAATTTTTTTACTTAGCAACAACATTTTTGTTTATTTTAGTAGTATTTTGTATTTTGACAACGAAACCCGATTTGGTCTTCGAAACGTTAATAAAATCATTTTTTTGGTAAAATTGTGGCTTATTTCCCATTTAAAATACATAGTTGATTATAAAAATGCCACAAGGAAATATCTTCAGAACAACATTAAGAATTGAATATATCTCTCCATATTTTATCATTCAAATTCCCGGCGTAATAAAACCTGTTTTTTGAATAATTTTGTGCGTATTTGCTATTGTAATAAAAGGTTTAGGTAATCTGGTAAATCAATAACAACCCTAATATAGAAACAAAATGAAACGTATGTAAAAAACTTTTATTGAGACGGATTTTTTTGAAAGCTAAAAGGGCGGAAGTGACGATGAAGCTTTTATTAATAAGTCTGTAGGAATCTCGAAAATTTACATTATTCGCATTAAACATACTCTGGGCTAATTAGCAAAATTCATGGAAAAGTTATTTACCAGCAATTTTATTGCTGCAATCGAATTATAAGATCCTATATATTAATAATATAGGTATGCAAAGTCCGCAGATAGTGTGCTACTTTTTTATAAACAAAATGGCGCCGACAAATCGTAATTTTTTCAATTATTACAACAAAAACACCCAAATAAAAATTCACCGCAATTAAATTCTGCATAGAGATATCTTTTTCCCGATTTGCTCCGACGAAAATTTTCCTCGGAAAATGCGGGTTTTCCTAACCAAAAATTCTAATTTTCAAATACAGTTTTAGGTAAGAAATTATTAATCAATAATTAAATAATTTAGTGACATCAAAGCTTTCTTGGTATAGATTGTAATTCCAGAAGTCGGTGAAAGTTAAATTAATATTTTAGCAACAATTCAATTGTTAATTAACAATTTACGATCGCAATAATAACCAAAATAATCATGATACATTGATCAAACTTATAAGATTATAAAGATGAGATGCTTATTTAATATTTGATCGACAAAATATAAATTTTTCGTTTTTTTTGCATAATCTTTAAATTTTGAAAAAAAAAATAGTTATAATACGCTGGTCTAATTAGTAAAGTACAAAGAAAGGTTATTTACCAGCAATTTTATTGCTGGAATCGAATATTATGATCCTATATATTAATAATATAGGTATGCAGAGTCCGCAGATAGTGTGCTACTTTTTTTATTAACAAAATGGTGCCCGAAAATCGTGTTTTTTTCAATTATTGGTCTATAACTCCGAAGATTTTAACTTTACCTCAAAATCACTCAAATAAAAATTCATCCCAATTTAGTTCTACATAGAGGCATGTTTTCCCGATTTGCTCCGACGAAAATTTTCCTGGGAAAATCTGGGGTTTCCCAACGAAATCTCGAATTTTCAAATAAATTTTTTGGGTAAGTAATTATTTATCAATAATTAAATAACTTTCTTGGTATAGATTATAAATACAGAAGCCGGTGAAAATTAAACGAATATTTTAGCAACAATTCAATTGTTAATTAACAGTTTACAGTCGCAATAACAACCAAAATAATCATGAGACATTGATCAAACTTAGAGAGATTATAAAGATGTGATGCCTATTTTGCATAATCTTTAAATGTTAAAAAAAATAGTTATAAAGAAATTAACATTTCTCAGAAATTGTTTATTATATTCTAATTTTAAAAAATACTTAAAATGCGTATTTCAAAGGTCTTGAAAATGAATGCTTTAAAAAAATTTTCCAACCATTTGCAAAAAAGTTATGAAACTCCGTTGTTTATAATTTGTTTTAATTGTTTCAAAGCTTAAAAGTGAGTCTGTGGTGCAATCTAATTACTCACAGAGAATATCAAATATTAGTTCAAGGGCTATATTTTAATCAAAGATTAAAAATACTTTTTTTTGTAATTTTTAGCGCGAAAGTAGGCTTGATAGAGAGCCGGAGCTAAAATGTCCACTCGAAGCGACTGACACGCAGCATACATATACATACTATAATTTTATTTATTAAGTGTACGTCGCGCGGGCGGTCGTCGCTTCGAGTGAAAATTTTAGCTTCAGTACTGTATTAGTCTACTTTCGCGCGTGTAAATTACAAAAAAATATATTTATAATCTTTAACTAAAATATAACCATTAAACTAATAATTTATATTTTTTGTAAATAATTAGCTTGTACTTTAAACTGACTTTAACGCTTTGAAAGAATTTAAAAAAATGTAAACAACGTAGTAATCTTATGTTTATTTTGCTGTTTCATAACTTTTTGCAAATGGTTGCAAAAAAGTTTTAAAGCATTCATTTACAAGATATTTGAAATACGCATTTTAACTATTTTTTAAAATTAGAATATAATAAAAACTTTCTGAGAAACGTTAATTTGTTTATAACTGTTTTTTTAAGATTATGCAAAAAAATAAAAAATTTATATTTTGTCGACAAAATGTTAAATAGGCATCTCATCTTTATAAGATTTCAAAGTTTGATCAGTGTATCATAATTATTTTGGTTATTATTGCGACCGTAAATTATTAATTAACAATTGAATTGTTGCTAAAATATTCGTTCAATTTTTACTAGCTTCTGGAAATATAATCTAAACCAAGAAGGCTTTTAAGTTACCAAATTATTTAATTATTGGTAGATAATTACTTATCTAAAACTTTATTTGAAAATTAAAGATTTTGTTGGGAAAACCCGCATTTTCCGGAGTCTTCGGAGTTATAGAGCTATAATTGAAAAAAACACGATTTTCGGGCGCCATTTTGTTTATAAAAAAAGTAGCACACTATCTGCGGACTTTGCATACCTATGTTATTAATATATATAATCATAAGCTTCGATTCCAGCAATAAAATTGCTGGTAAATAACTTTTCCCAAAAATGCCCTATTCTCCGATAATCAGCCCAGACTATTTGGGAACTGTACCGGTAGAAAGGGTTGATAAATATAAATACCTAGGAACCTGGATTTCAGAGAAAAATGATCAAACAACAGAAATAAGGACCAGGATAGAAATAGCAAGAAACGCGTTTGTAAAAATGAACACAATTCTCTGCAACAAAGGTCTTAGATTAGAACTGAGAGTTTTTTTTCACTGTTAATAGCTTCACTGTTCAACACTTCAATAATACTACACTTCACAATAACAAAAACACTTCACTGTTAATAGCTACAGCAAACAGTACATAAGGTTATCCATTGTTTATAAAAAAAAATATAGAAAAATTCAGCATTCAACTCGAACAAAAATTATTTAGTTAAACTCGAACAAAATGATTAAAAGTTCAATAACTGGAACAAAAATATACTTTTACTCGAACAAAAATTATCAAAAGTTCATTAACTTTGACCAAAATAAAGTATGTGAGTTAAACTGCACTGTTAAACATAATAATGCGAAAATTGAAACTCTTCTCTCCTACTTCTGGTTCTGACTGCTTAAAAGAAGTTAGTTAATACCAAAATTGGTATGAAATTATAACGACGATTCGCTTAGAAACAGCGAAAAAATCGCCGGGGTTCACGATACACCATCACATTCGCCGGGCTGGAATCAACCTAGCCGGCTGGGAAACTGGAAAACTACATTCCGAAACACGCAATGGAACTCAACTACACATGATGATGGTCCCTAAAGGAACCAAAACTAAACTTAACTCGATGGTGGCCCTGGTGGAACTAACTTCTCTCAGCTCTACCTTGATCCTTCTAAACTTGGGTTCCTTCTCCAAAAAAAAAAGAAGTTACCTCCTACTTTGACCAATAGTGACCATACAAAACATTTCTTTACCAATCGTGTGGTTAGAAAACTTACTCAGGACATCCCATAAATGTCATGATTTTTTGCTTTCTACCAATACGGACTCGTTATCTTCTCAATAACAAGATCCCTAAGTTTTCACGAAATGCGATGACTCACACTATTACAGTTAGTTTTTGCTAACTCAATATTTAATGGTTCTACTAAAAACATCGGCTTAGCTAGCTTGAGTCTTCTTGTTCCAATACACATACAATAGGTTTCTTGTCTGTAAATATCATAAACCTTTATACTCTAGTCTGCAACTCTGCAGGGGTTCTTCCTCTAGCTATTTGGATATACCGACGAAAATAACTCAAGACTGTAAATGTCATAAAAACCTTTTATCTTGCAAGCTACATCAACGCTGGTGTTTATTGAAAAATATTCCGTTTACAATTTTGTAGGATATAAACAATTTGGGGTACTTTCGTACACCAAATTTCAGAGAATTGTACGAACAACGAAACAAACATCCAAACCCGTTAGAAGTGAATAACGCCATACTCTGCACAAAGACAGTACCGTTTTTCTCAGTATTGTAAACAACTATTCAATATACCGGGCGTAGCGAAAGTATTACAAATGTAAACTAGATCGAAAACTCGAATAACTTTGGTATTCAGGATGGAGCAAAAAAAATAATACTAGGGGCGTACTTAGTTATATTTATACAGTAAATTTGAGACTGTTTCACTCTCTATGGTTCTGCGTCCAAGAATCTTTTAAGAAAAATTGCCATTTTTTTAAATTCTGCCTTGAGGGTCTGCTTAGGTGCTATGAGATCTACCTCTATACAATTACTACATGTTGAAGCTTCTGAGCCTCCTCTTGGGATTAGAAGAAATTTGTTAAGCGAAAAATGGTTACTCAAGGTTACTAAGCTTAACGAATCAGATCTCACTCACAAATATTGGATGAAAAAGCCTTCTCCACCCTTGTGCACCATTACAGAACAATCTCATTTTTTTCAAAGGAATTGACCAGCATAGACAAAAACTTAAACTACTTTGCCCTCTTCCATAAAACTGAAGTAACAATATCTACATACAGTGAAAACAACAAAATCAGCAACAACATCCTGAGATATGTTTTGAACTGCTACAATGATGACACAGTAATATATACAGATGCGTCTAAATCGATAGAAGGAACTGGCTGTGCTTATTTTTTACCCTGAGGAATTTACCGAATTTTACCTAATTCAAGTACAAGCTTCCCAATGAGTTTTCAGTTTTCTCGGCGGAGTCATTGGCCATTCTCGAAGCGTTGAAATATGTCAAAAACTCTGATATTAAAAAAACGTTAATCCTTTCAGACTGCCTTTTAGTTCGACAGAACATAAAAAATACTTTTTGCCCAAAACTCTTAGTAATCCTTATATATTGTTAATAAAAGACCAGTTATCATTCATGTGTATCAGATGCCATTAAAATTTTTAAAAGAAACCAGCTATCGATATGGCAAGATCAATGGAATATTTACTGCTTCACAAACTATTCTAGATACACCACTATACAACAATTTTTTCCATAAACTACTTGGTTTAAGTTTTTTAAGGCTAAATATATTACCACTATAAATCGACTACGCTTTGGACATGCGTGCTATCCAAGTAATTTATTTAAAATAAACGTGATTGACGACAAATATCTTTTTGAATGTACTAAGTTTCATCAGCATTCAAACTCCCTTTATCAAAATTTAATCAAAATTAATATGTATCCACCATTGAATATCCAATCTCTGCTGGCTACAGGCTCGCAACAAGTATACAACATTATTATAAATTTCTTGTCAGACACATGCACGGTTCTAAGATTTGTACGCGAGTATGGAATATTCCATACTCGTGTAGAAATTTAGATTTGCATCCTTTGTTTATCCTAAATGTTATAACACCTTATCCGTGGTCCAGTATTGTTTGTCTACTAAAAATGTGTTGATGGGTCCCTAAACGAGAAGCAAGTGACCCTGTATTTTCCTAGTCGTATTTTCTTCTATTAATTATCCGTTGATTTCGTATTAGGGATAGGATTGTGTATTTGTCTGACTGAAAAATCTATTGCAACTGGCTGAATGACTAATGTCGATGCCATAAAAAAAAGTACGCGTACTTACGGTGACACACGCGCGAAAAAGGTCGTCGAGCCATAAGTTCGCGTTCTTACTCGCGTGTGTGTCACCCCTTTTAGTGCAATTTACTATTTTTGTTGGGAGCAGTAAGCCACACAATTTTACTTAAGTTTGTTTGACGTATTGATTTTCACATCGGGAATCTAAAGAATGTCACTTTTTCCTCATTTTGGTAGAAATATGGCAAATTTAACACCGATGAAACTACCTTAAGGAAAAAAAAAAGAATGTGTGTGTACTTTGTACGCACGTAAGAAGTTATACTTCTATTATAATATAATTTCAACGAAATAAATATACCTACTTAACAGTTACAATACAAAAAATTAACAATAATTACCAAAAATGAACCAAAACTTAACAATGCCAAATATTAAAAAAAAAAAAGAAAAAAGTATGAATCGTCCGGGATTTGAACCCGCAATCTCGCGATTTTTTGATCTCTGGTCCAATGCTCTACCAACAAGGCCATTAAGCCGCATGCTACTTACCTTTCAGATATACATAATTATACATCACGGTGACAAGTGAAATATAAAAATAGATATTTTATTATTTTACGCCCAAGGAAGACAAATCCAAAGACACAAAATTATAATAAAAAACCTTTTAAACCACCTTTCTCAAATTGCGCAAGTTATATTATTAATATTAATGTTAATAAATGAAATATAAATATTTTGACGTTTCACAATTTGACAATTCACTTTTAACTGCAGTGCCTTAAAATTTTTAAAGCAATAGTGCCTTAAAGTAGCATTTTTAACGCTCCTATGGAGTCCTAAAAATTGCATTTTTAACACGTTTGTAGAAAAATATATTTAAAAACACTAATATATTCTTTCCACACCTTTTCTGGGCTGATACATACATAAATTAAAACATTTTGAAGTATAACTTCAAAAATATAATATGAAAACTATTTAAAAAGGCAGTATAACTATTAACTAACCTTTGTTGTTTCTGTTCCCACAAATTTTAAAACGCAACAACCATACATAACCAAACCGTCAATCGTCCAAACCACAGCTGCGCTACAGCTGCCATATTGGATAATTTTTGACATGTCATTTGAACAGCCAATCAGAACAAAGTTATAATGCGCATGCGCCGGGATCGTAGGTTTTAACATATAAAAATTCACCCTCATATCGCGCGTAAAGAAGTATAACTTCAAAAATATATCGAGATTTGCTACCAGGAGATCACAAGAAATATTCAAAAAATTGTTGCCGATTATTTGATTTGTTTTATAGTTGACGAAAGTGCTGATTCACGAGGCGCTATATGACGCATTTAATGATACGGGCTTTACACGAAGATTGCGTCAAAGCAATTGGAGAAAAGCAACCATAACACGTTTTGTTAAAGATTGTCCAGTTTTTTGCTACCGGAAAGTATACCATGCCATAAACACTTATTAATAAAAAGCGATAATGCAAAATATATGGTCAGGATAGCACAGAACTTAGTTATTAGCCCAGTAAATGACCGTTCTGGTGTGTCATTTTCAGGGGCAACTTCAAAGGGGCAAATCGGGGGTGAAAAATGCGTGTTTAAAATAAGCCCGGAAATGAATAAATTGACTGATTATAAGCAACTTTCGTTCTATAGAGTTTCTTACGCAAGTCAATACTTTTCGAGTTATTTGCGATTGAAAATGTTTATTTTTTGACAAAAAAACTACGTTTTTAGACGGGTTTTTCAAATAAATCAAAAAGTAAATATTTTATCGAAAAAAAATATTTTTAGCAAAAATGTAGATTAGAAAATAACAAAAAGAGTTATGTAATCTGCTTGACAACAGTTGAGAAACCCGAAGGCTGAAAATAAGAACACCTTTGGGTCTGCCGTTCTAAAATTGTACATATGAAATTAATTTTAAATTGTGACTAGCGTTGCCAGGTGTCCCGATTTGCGCAGGTCGTCCCGATTTTCAGTGTGGGTGAAATAAATTTCACCCACGAAAACCAATTTCAGCATGGCTTGCAGTGAATTTTATATGTAACTATGTTATAAAAACCAAGGCACTCGTAAAGGCGACAATATCGAATGAAAGATATAATTTACCTACTTAATCTACAATTTTATTTTGTAATTTCGTCTGATTATTATTAATATGTAATATTAAGGGCCGGTTGTTCGAACGCTAATCAAAAATGATCATTATCAAATATTTAACAACATCTGTCACCAACTGTCAATGTCAACTTTGTTTGGGTTGCTGAAAACATAATTATGGATTACAATTATGAAATTAGTTAATCAATTATGTTAATAATTGTTATGTTAATTGATTAACTAATCTCATAATTATAATCAATTATGTTTTCAGCAACCCAATAAAAGTTGACATTGACAGTTGGTGACAGTAATTAAATATTTGATAGTGATCATTGTTGATTAGCGTTCGAACAACCGGTCCTAAATAGGGATTATAAAAACACCTTGTAGTCCATTAAATGATCTTGAAATACGGCGATACCGTGTAATGTTCAGGGTCAACTCCAAATTGCATGAAAATTTGGACTTAGGACCATCCCCTCACAGTTGAACTTCTGCCGTTGGTTGCTTTTACTCGGGATGTGACAGTCACCCCTAGTCGGGGGTGAAAAACCGCTCGTTTAAAATAAGTGTAACTTAGTTAATACTAACTCGAGTTATCTGCGATTGAAAATGTTTACTTTTCGACAAAAAAATCACGTTTTCAGGCAGTTTTTCACAAATAACTCGAAAAGTAAGTATTGATCGAAAAAAATATTCTTAGCAAAAATGTAACATATAAAAAAATGGAAAAAAAATGTGAATTCGTAAAGTCTATAGACCCAGCAAAAGCAAAGTTGTAGCTCATGAAAAATACGTTCTTATTCGTCAAATTCTAAATCAAATATTTCAACGTGACATAACCAAAAAATTAAGCACTTTTCGGGAAAAACCCATTAAAACTTGTGTTTACTAATGTGTTATTTTTACGTTTTAAAAAAGTTTCTAGCATCAAAACTAAGCGAGTTACGCTCAAAATCAAGTTTTTTTTTGGTAAAAAAAAATCGTGAAAATCTCCTCCTATTTAGCACCCCAAATGAAATTAATCGTTACCGCTTTACAAACAATTTACTTTCCTTACGTATTTTTTATATGATCTGTAAGTTTCACCGGTTTCAAGGGCTTATTCTTGAAAGGGTAATAGTTGAAAGGGCCTGATGGTAACCAATTTTTGTCTTACAGAAAAACAAAATGAAACTATCATATTTATAAAAGCAAAACCTACATTTTTTTTACTCCTTGAGATTTTTCGGATCACTAATACTTTTCAAGTTATTTTGAAAAAAGATCATTTTTTCGTATAAACAATACACCTATAAAGTAAATGGTCGAGCGGTAATTTTATTTAGGGTTCTAAATAGGGAGAGATTTTCACGATTTTTTTTAACCAAAAAAAAAGGGTCAACTTTATCTTGAGCGTAACTTGCTTGCTTTTAATGCTAGATACTTTTATATAAAAAAAATTAAGATTTTTTTAAACACTTTAAATAATTTTAATAAGTGCTTCCCAAAAACTGCTTCACTTTTTGGTTATTTCACGTTGAAATAATCAATTTGGAATTTGACGAATAAGAACTTATTTTTGAAGAGCTACAACTTTGCTTTTACTGATTTTATAGACTTTCTGAACACTAACGTTTTTTGTTTTTTTATAAGCTACATTTTTGCTAAGACAATTTTTTTAGATAAAATGCTTCTTGACTTTGCGAAAAACCGTCTGAAGAAGTGGTTTTTTTTTATCGAAAAATAAACATGTTCAATCGCAAATTACTCGAAAAGTATTGACTTGGTTAAAAAAGTCTATAGAAAAAAATTTGCTTAGAATTAGTTAATTTATCCATTTTGGGAATTTTCAAACGCGCGTTTTTTCAAACCTGAGAAGGGGTAACTGTAACCCCCCCCCCCCCAAGTAAAAGAAACCAACGGTACAAGTGTAACTAGAACCTTACGACGGTAAGTAAAACACTCCAAAACAGTTATTTACTGCACTATTGTTGTTTATTTGTCCCGATCTACAACCCTAAATCCCGATTTGGTTTACCTTATGTACCGATTTAAAACAAATCGGACCTGGCAACACTAATTGTGACAGTCTTATTTTTTTTAATACAGACGGTTCTCTAAACTCAGACACAACTGGCTAGAGATTTTAGTAGGTAATTTTTTGGTTTTTGGCCAATTTTGCCAAATTGACAAAATTACTTAAAAAAATCACTAGCCAGTTGTGTCGTAGTTTAGCGAACCGACTATATCAATGTAATAATGTAAAGTTATAAATTATTATTATTTTTAACATAAATGTAAGAATGTAACAGTGCATACAGAGAGTGGATCATTGGACAAACTCTCTTTCACGACATTGTATCAATCCACATGTATGCTTATTGTTATTTATTGTATGATGTAACAGATTGCAAAATAAACATTAATAAAAGAAAATTTTCTATTTTTCGACAAAAAAACTACGTTTTTAGATGGGTTTTCGCAATTAACTCAAAAAGTAAATATTTTATTGAAAAAAAATATTTTTAGCAAAACTGTAGCTTATAAAAAAACGAGAAGCATGGTGTATCAGTAAAGTCTATAAACCCAGTAAGACCAAAGTTGTAGCTCATGAAAAATACGTTCTTATTCGTCTAATTCCAAATCGAATATTTCAACGTGAAAACACCGAAAAATTAAGCAATTTTCGGGAAAAACTTAATAACATTTTTTATTGTTTAAAAACGGCTTTATTTTTATTTTTGACAAAAGTTTCTAGCATCATAAACAAACAAGTTACGCTGAAAAAATGTTGGCCCCTATTTTTTTGGTAAAAAAATTCTAAAAATCTCCCTATATTTAGCACCCTACATAAAATTAATCGTTACCGCTTTACCATTTACTTTAAATGTATGTGTATTGTTTATAATATATGATCTGTAGGTTTGACCTGTTTGAAGTGCTTATTTAAAAAAAATGGTTTAAAAAAAAATTTCAAAAAATTTTGGAAAAATTTCCTTTATTCAAAATAACTTTAAAAAGTATTAGTGATACGAAAAATCTCAAAGAGTAAAAATGTAGGTTTTTCTGTTATAAATATAATAGTTTCATCTTGTTTTTTTTTTCTGTAATACAAAAATTGGTTAAGATATTATGGCTGTTCAAAGTTTGCATACACTCGTGATGAGTGACTTACTTTCAACTTAAACCCCTTTCAAAAATAAGCACTTTTTTGAAAATTTTTTTTGAAAAATGGCTTTATTTGAGCCCATTAGCCAGATTTGTTTTTGATTGATTGCAAATTCATAGACACAAATTTCTTATTTCAGAATGTTACTACCTACTATTTATGCCTAACATTATTTTTAAAGAGACATACATTTTGTGTTGCTTTATTTTTATTTTTGAAGTTATACTTCTTTAGGCGCGATTGAGAGTAAAATTTCATAATACTGCGCGCATGCGCACACAGACAGTATGGCGCTTAGTTGCTAAATCTTTCAAGTTATGTATAAATATATCAATGCAAGAAAAGGTGTGAAAAGAATATATTCGTGTTTTTAGTAAATATATTTATTACAATTTTTGTCTTCCTCAGGAGTAAGATGAGTATTATTAAAACATTTTATTATATATTTATTATACTTCACCTTGTCTGTTTGTTACCGTGAATTGTCATTAGGTAAGTCCGAACCATTACAGACACAGACCTCGTAACGTATTTGGTATAGCATTCGGCCAGAGATCGAGAGGTCTTGAGTTCAAATCCGGAGCAATCCTATACTTTTTTTTATTTTTTTGAAACGGTAAGCACAAAATTAGTTTGGTGTTTAAAAAAATTAAAACAAACTGTTTAAAGTATATTTATTTTTAAGAAATCATATAATAGAAATATAACTTCTTACATGCGTACAAAGTACACACACATTCTTTTTTAATTCTTTTACTATATGTTTATATACAGTCTGTTCCAACGAAAATTTGACCCCCTCAGAAACTCAGAAACGAAGAGCTTCAAAATTTAAAAAAAACACTTTAATTTTTAATGGAAGGGGGACAAATTTTCATGCAAAATTCATGCCCTTAAATGTAACCCCCTACTGTCCCGCATCGACCCCCACTTTTTTTAAATAGCAGGTGTGGTGGAGTGGTACATCATTTTAAAGGTAATTTTTTTATCTAAACGACGCTCTATTTTTTTAATTTACGTAATAAGTTTGAAGATAATTTTGGACAAACTTATTATAAATTAGTTAAATCCAAAATTATCTTAAAGATTATTCCGCAAATTAACCAAAAACAGAGGGTCCTGTAGAGAAAACAAATAACTTTCAAATGATGTGCAACTTGACTACACTTGCTATTTAAAAAAACTGGGTTGCTGATGCGGTGCAGGGGACGAATTTTTGCATGAAAATTCGTCCCCCCTTTAATACAAATTGACATGTTTTTTTAAATTCTGAAAAAACTTTTGGTTTCTGAGTTACTGGGGTAGGGGTCAAATTTTCATTGGAACACTGTATATATAATTTGTTGTATACATTTTTTTCGTTTTTTTTTCTCTTGTTTTTTCTATATTTTTGTTGTTTCTCCATTATTTTGTTTGCATAATTGCTAGTTGGATGCAGTAGTACATACTGAAGAGCAAACATTGCTGCCATCATTTCTTTTATTTGTCATTGTTGTCATTTATTTGGAAGTAATAGTACGGTGTAGTAATAAATAGACTATACAATACATCATTTTGGTACATTACATAAAAATTGAACCTCATTCACGCTACTTGAACAATCGCATTGAATCTATATTTTGTCTAATGTGTTGTTTTTTTATTATAATAATATTTTATTTATTGTGTTCTATTTTGAATATAAATAATGATCGGTGTTAGATGTGACAATTCAATTGTCAATGCCATATGGTACTTGTTAATGTGTACCGGATGAATCAAATAAGTACTGTTTTGAACACAATTATTATAATTATACCAAGATATTAAAAATTCATTAGTCTAAATACCTACTTTTAGGGGAATTCATATTGGGTAATAAAGGTTATTTGAATATATTTAATTCATACTATGGTGTAAAAATTGAATATACCTAAAACACTATTAAATATGAAAAAATCTATTATAGTTTGGTAAATCTGTGTAAAAGTGGCAAGTGGAATCTTCTTCTTCTTCTTCTCCTTTCTCGTAATCCTTAGTGCTCTTCAGGGTGTCGGATGTAGTCCTATCCATTTCTTCCATGAATTTCTATCGCTGGCCAGATTATTCATGTCTCTTATACGTAGTCATGTCTCGCTTTTCACCTATATCATGGATTTCGTCCATCCATGTCTTCCTCGGTCTTCCCTTTCTTCTTTTGGTTCCCATTTTAACTTCATGGAATTTCTTTGTTAGTTTCTTTTGCTCCATTCGCTCTATGTGGCCAAACCAGTTCAATTGTTTGTTTTCGATCTTCCTCATTATCGGTTCTTGCTCCAGCTCTCTCCTTATATTTTTATTTCTAAATCTTTCAAATTTCGTAACTCCAGCTACTCTTCTCATGTATTTCAGCTCGGTCGCGTTTATCATTGATTCATGTTTCTTTTGCACAATCCAAGTTTCCGCCCCATATGTCATTATCGGATTAACTATGCTCTTATGTAGTCTTAGTTTAGTTTTGTTATCTATTTATGATTTCCCAAAAATTGTATTATTTAATGAGTAATACACGTCAGTAGCCTTCTTCAGTTTATTACTTATTGCCATGTCCGTTTTCCCAACATCTGTTATTATATTTCCCAAATATTCAAAAGTACATACTTGTTCTATTAAGTGTTCATTTACTATTATATTGGTATTCCTTTCTATTTTCTCATCTTCATTTATTATCATAAGTTTTGTTTTATTGAGATTCATTTCCATTTTTAAGTTCTGTATCTCTTTTTGCCAAATATCAATTAGTTCTTGCATTTTTTCTACTGTGTCTTTGATTAAAGGTATATCATCAGCGTATAGAAGGGAGCTGATCGTTACTGCGTTTAAGTTTTTGTATCCTACCATATATTGAAGGTTTCTTGTTAGACCTTTTGTATTTTTTATTAAAGTATCCATGACTATTATAAATAGGAGACGACTTAGTCCATCTCCTTGTTTAATTCCCTTATCCCATTTAGACATGCCTGATCTTTACCCATTTATTTGTACTTGGTATCTTTGTACTATCTATTTTGGTATCTTATAGTTTTACAGTATTTTCCACATTATTTCTCTGTTTATTGTATCAGATGCCGCCTTCAGATCAATGAAAATAAGAAATAGTTCATACCCTTTACGGCATTGTCTCTCTATTATATTCCTTATAATATATACGTTATCGTTTGTTTGACGGTTTGATCTGAATGCAGCCTGTTCGTCTTCCATTTCTTTCTCTATCACTGATCTTTGATCTTGAATGATCTTGAAAGCTGTAACCGACCGATGACAAGCATATTGCTCTATAATTCTCACATTCATTATGTTGTCCTCTTTTGTATAGTGGTACAACTATGTATTTCTTCCGGTCTTCTGAAATTTTCTCTGTACTCCATGCTCCTTGCATATCTGTAATAGCCAGTCCTTTTTCCACCTCCGCCAGACAAGGTGGAACTGTTTGGACAACACAAGCTATGAGAAATGAAGCAGATGAACTAATAATGATAGAAACAGAAATCGTCGAACGATGGAAGGAATTTACTAAATATTGAAAGTGAGATGGAGGAAGCAGATCTTAAATTCCATTCTGCAGATGTGAAAATACCAGTACCAACACTTCAAGAAGTAAAGAATGCGATAGCATCTCAAGATCACAAAACGCCAGGAAATCATGGTCTAAAATCTAAATAGATAATTGATAAAAAAAGGAGGAAACGTTTTACATAAAAAATTGTATGACATTATTCTGAGAGTATGGCAACAACAGAAAATACCTAGGGAATGGAATGGAAGCGTTATAATACCCATTCATAAGAAAGGAGATAAAGAACAATTTCGAAACTATAGAAGCAGATCGCTAATCAACACAGCATATAAAGTTCTATCAATCATCTTGCTAAAGAAGCTCACTCCGTATTCGGAAGATATTCTAGGCGACTCCCAATGAGGCTTTCGTACTGGAAGGTCAACAATGGATCAAATATTTACGATCCCACAAATATTAGAAAAAACTTAGAACTAAACCCAGATGTAATCGAATTTTTGTTGATTTCTAGCAAGTATATGATTCGATAATAAGAAGCAGACTATGGCTAGCAATGCTAGAAATGAGAATACCAAGAACATTTAGTGGAACTAACTTATATTATGTGTGTGACAGACTTATATTATATGCACAGGTAAAAATAAGAAACAGAACATCGATGCCGTTTAGTGTAACATCAGAACTTAGACAAGGAGACTCCTTATCATCGTTGCTATTCAATTTGGCCTTAGAATATGCAATAAGTAAAATAGCATCTGAGCTGACACTGACACGGGGATTTGCGAATCGAGGGTCAAACCTGTTGTTGGCCTGTGCTCATGATATAGATGCAGTGGCACATTCTACAAGAGACGTGAGAGGGATGTTTTCAGAACTCGAGGAAGAAACAGGTAGTCTGGGCCTTCGAATAAATGAAGAAAATACGAAAGACATGCTGGTAACCAAACGTTTAAGACCAAAAGTTAGGCAGAACATAAGTTGGTATGAATGACCACAACTTCGAAGTAGTAAAAGAGTTTAAATATCTGGGGGCCGTAATCACAGATCACAACCTCATAGAAAAAGGAGTCTCAGCAATGATAGCTGCTGAGAATAGAGGATTATACTCCATATCGTCATTATTAAGATCTACCTAAGCTGCTAAAAAGAAATCTAAATTAAGACTGTACACATGTCAATTATTAGTTGTTACATATTGAAGTGAAAAGTTATATTAGCCAGTTGTTACATATGAAAGTGAAACATAGACTCTACATCAGCGGGAAATAAATAAGTTGCTGTTATTTGACAGGAAGGTTCTCAGAATAATATTTGACCCTCTAAGAGATGAATTGACAAGAGAGTGGAGAAGGTGCCGTAATGCTTAATTTGTGACTCTGGATAGCATTGAAAACATCGTCAGACATATTATATAAAGCTAAGCGGATAAGATAGGCAGGTCATGTGGAAGACATCAGAGGAAGACAAAGTGTTAAAGACAATGTTTTTTGACAGACCAGACGGTAGAAGATCAGTAGGCCGTCCTAGAAAGATATATAAGGATAGTGTTCAAGCATATTTATCTAGGATTTCCTCTTCATATTATCATGTGTTCTGTAGAGCACCGAACTAGATTCAACTAAACTAAGAATAAGAAGAAGAAAAGAAGGTATTTACTACAGGACCTGCTAGCGCAACAGTTAATAAAGACAGAAGAATCATATTAGTATCCAACGTCCACAACTTATAGGCAGTACAACAAGAAGAAGCAGATATATTGCGTGCCATTGCAAAATTGTATCACTAATATTTCAATTGAAAAATTAGTAGACTGATAGAACCAAATATAACTCACCTGTATTTATTTCAAATAGAAAAAAATCAATCTCCATGAAATGGTTTTCTATTTGTTAATTGAAGTGAACAGTGTTGAGAAAACGAGTCGGCATTATTGAGGCGCCATGGGATTCTCTGCTGTTGAATCCTTTAGAGACGTAATCAGGATAATGCATGCCAACGACAGAGCTGTAAAAAGGATAATTGGAAAGGTTTGTTGGATCTATGTAAATTTTATGCTCGTGTCTCAACGACAATGTAAATAAACCAACGTGAAATTTGCATACTCACTTGTTTAAAAAGTAATTAAGCAGCAATTTGCTTGAGACGTTTATACGAATTGGAAAATACATCAAATTAGTCTTTTATTCAGTATCCGTTTTTTATTTATGTATGGCCATGGCCATGTTGCTCCCGTATGAAAAATTTTTCTGATTCGGTTTCTTTCCAGAAATTAATTCAACAATTTTTTTTAATGATTTTTAACGTTTTAAACGTGACATTTTGCATTTTATTTTTAAATAATTATTTTATTTTATTTTCTGTAATTTAAATTTAATTAAATTTTAATTTAATTTAATTTAAACTTTCATTTTAATTTTAATTTGATTTTTCCCCGTTAAAAACTTGTTTGGCGCCCTCTATTTCGTATCTCTCTTTTCATCTCTAATCATTCAGTCACAATACGGAACATGCTTATCCATCTTTCTATGCGTCGTTGTCATTTCGATGACAGTGACAATCTCCCTGTTGGGCGACACAAATTGTTAAGGAAAGAAAAAATGCTATACTGAAGTTAAAATCAGAGTTCACAATGGACAACTATACAGGGTGTCCAGAAACTCTACCGACAAACGAAGACAGGAGACTCTTCAGATAATTTTAAGATAATTTAACCCAATTCACTTAGTCCGAAAATGCTTCCTAGCTCTTTGAAGATGGCGTCTTGTAATTAGTTTTTCTTAAATACCTCCAGAACGCTTCTAGTTAGAAAAACGAAAATTGGCACACGTATTTACCTTCCAGAAATAAATCGATTCCATCTAGTGTCAATTTCTAGTACCAGTCATAGGCGTCCGTTTTGGGTAGGGCAACAGTTATTTTATCGCATAACTTTTTTAGCTTTAACTTTTATGCATTTCTGACACTGGATTATGAAATTGTAAAGTATTCTAGTACTAAAAGGTACTCTTTTTTTAAATCGGTAGGACACACCGTTTTCTAAAAAAATCGATTTGAAAATTTTTCGCTTTTTGAATAAAAAAAAAATTTCAAAAAAAAAAACTGTTTAGAAAGACGAAAACTGGTACATTTATTTATATTCCAGAGATAAATCGATTTCATTAATTGCGAATTTCGAGAACTGGTCATAGGCGTCCGTTTCGGGTAGGTCAACAGTTATTTTATAGCATAACTTTTTTGTCTTGAATTTTTGAGCATTTTTGACACTAGATTTTTAAATTATGAGGTATTCGAGTACTAAAAGTTACTCTTACTTTATGTTGGTAAAATACTTCGTTTTTTATTGAAAAGTTCTTCCAATTTTTTTTTTTCAAATTCCAAAAACGAAAAACTTTCAAATCGATTTTCCTAGAAAACGGTGTGACCTACCGACTTAAAGCAAGAGTACCTTTTAGTACTAGAATACCTCACGATTTAATAATCCGGTGTCAAAAATGCATAAAAGTTATGGACAAAAAAGTTATGCGATAAAATACTCGTTGCTCTACCCAAAACTGACGCCCATGACCGGTACTAGAAATTTGCAATGGATGGAATCGATTCATCTCTGAATAGGTAATATGCATACCAATTTTCGTTTTTCTAAATAGAAGCGTTCTGGAGGTATTTAAGAAAAACTAATTTCATGATGCCATCTTCAAAGAGCTCTAGCTCCCTTAAGAAGCATTTTCGGACTAGGTGAATTGGGTTAAATTGTCTTAAAATTATCTGAGGAATCTCCTGTCTTCGTTTGTCGGTAGAGTTTCTGGACACCCTGTATATACGCCAAAAAAACAATAGCAGAAACGAAAGTGTTTCTAAAACAAAAAAAAGGAAAATAAATGTAGACAATTTTGTGGAACACTGAATAGAAACTCAGATATGAGTTATGATTGGCCTTCAATTAAAAGATTTTATAATCCACAATATTCACATTGTAAAAAGCTTCCCAATAAACAAATTTGTGAAACCATCTTAGAAATACGATCAGCTTGTCATATAGACCCAGATTTCAAACTAGCAGTTAATAACCATTCATTCGAACCACTATCGATGAGCGAATTACAACATTGTATTAAATATAAAAAAGACACAGCACCTTCTTCTTCATGTACCATGTCCTTTCAGAACGTTGGTTACCATCATAGCTATCTTAATATTATTCACTGCCACCCTAAATAGCATGCTTGTATCAACACCATACCAATCTCGCAAGTTCTTCAACCATGAGGTTCTTCTTCGTCCTGGACCACGTTTGCCTGCTATTTTTCCTCGCATAATATTTTGTAGCAACCTATATTTGGGACCTCTCATTACATGTCCGAAGTACTCCAGCTTTCTCTGCTTGATGCTTTTTATGGTCTCAGTAGTCTTGCTGAGACGTTCTAGTATTGTGGAGTTTCGAATCTTCTTCACCCAGGAAACTTTTAAAATTGTTCTATCTATAGCATTACATTTCGAAAGCCTCAAGGCGATTTAGATCGATTTTATTCACAGTCCAGGACTCGACACCATAAAGTAAGACCGAGAACACGTAGCAGCGAAGTAGGCGGATCCTCAATGCCAATTTTAGGTCTCTGTTACATAACACCTTGGACATCCTTCTAAAAGCGGCTCTAGCCTGCTCTATCGGAGATCTAATTTCGCCGTGACTTTCTGCGTTACAATTTAGTTGCTGTCCAAGGTAAACGATTTTATCAACTTGCTCAAGTTTGATATTATTTACATATACAGTATGTCCCTGTAAGTTGTATCCATATGGAAAACTTTTTTATTATTAATTTTACGAAAAAAAGTTATTCTTTATAAAAAGCTCTGCATGGTCCAAAACCTAAGATTTAACCATCAAATATCAAATTTTTTGAATATTATACGAGGTATGTCAAAAAGTTTGAATTTCACTCAAGAGTAAAGTAGCTTTATTTTTCACAATATTGAAAATTGCTATTATGAAAAGTTGTTTGGAATTAAAAACTTGTATTCTAGTATGCAATTACATCGTTCTAATTGATTTTTTTTTTTTTTTGAAAAATTATGGATAACTAATTTTATTTTCAGTTATTTTAATTCAGATAACTCTTATTATTAATTTCACGAAAAAAAGTGATTCCTAATAAAAATTCTGCATGGTCTAAAATCTAAAATACAACCATCTTATGTCAAATTTTATCAATTTTATACGAGCTATGTCAAAAAATATGAATTTCGCTCAAGAGTAAAATACGTTTGTTTTTCACAATATCGATAATTGCGCACCTTTAATAAAAAAAAAAGAAATAACTCAAAAAACACAGTTTGTGGGAATTTGCAGTCAAAGTTTTTAAGTTTTGCACAGTACAGGTTAAAAATTAATTTCACAAAAATCATACGGGTTAGAGGAATTCTAAAGGTTGGTGTGGAGAGTTTAATTAGTAAGCTCTTAGATTTTAGTAAATGCTAATCCTCTCGTCTATTGTTAAGGGTGCAAATGTGTTGTTCTTTTGATAGTTTATAGTTACTTCACTTTATGATTAAACATATATTCTGCGCCGATGAAATAATTCTACAAGATGCTCTTTTATTGCTAAATGAACTGTCATGTAAAATAAACAATTAGGTTTGTTGCAGTTTTGATGTAAAGACTTTGAGTTGACACTGAATTAATCCTAGTTGTTTCTATATTTTCTTAAACACAAAATAAATTTTCGTTTTCTTTATAATAAAATACTGATTATTCGTTTATTTATCTTTATTAACAAAATTGCCTGATTACAAAATTAAACTAAAACATAAGTAATACATTTATTAAAACATTTATAATAATAAAATGAAAAGATATTAATACATTTTAAAAATAAACCGAAAATATAAAATAGATTGTTTCAAGAAACTTGTGTGGCTACTCTCAAATATGGCACAACGTTTATCTTAGAACTATGAATTAAAAAAACGATTAAATTATTGAATTATAAAATTGGGAGTAAAAAGAAGGAATCAATCCTTTAGATAGCAATGCTTGCAAATCTTTCCGTTTGTTTGTACTCAATTTTTGTTTTTCTGTATAGGCGGGTTTGAGTGCTATTTCCGTTATTGATCCTATTTTTTTTCGTTTGTTCCTTACATCTACCTGTTTATAAGTCTCATCCTTGTATGATGTCTTATAAAAAATATGTAGGATTATCTTTGTTCACTTGTATTGCTTTGATTTCGTTTCAGTTAACATGTTCTCCCTCAGTATTAATCGTAAAGTTATACCCCAATTCTTCTTGCAAACCTTTTAAATCATAAAATGATTGGTAATTCATATCGTGCACAATTGAAGGTGGGTTCGATTTTCTAGCATTCCTTGTTAAAGTTACATATTGGTCTGGAGTGTAAATAGATCCAGATTTCAAGCTCTTTTTAACTCCTTTCTCAATAAGCCTGTGCACACTATCGGCTTCGTTCTGACTGTGGCCCCTTATTAAAAATATATGTGTAATTCTCTTAATTTTTAACGTGTGCACAGCGAATAAATACAGCGACGTTATATACTTATTCTTGTTTTGGTCCACAGCAATTGTCTGAATAGAGTATGACTTATTTTTCACCATCGCCCTCTTCACTTATATTTTTTAAATATTCCCATATGCAAGAACCGATTTCTATGGATCCTCGTTTTGCATCACATTTAGATCAAAAATAACACTGTACATTTTACTGTGCACTGTGCATTTACATATGCCTGCTTAGATTCTATCTGTCAGTTCCGCCACCGTTAAATTGTAACAGTTCAGTTTTGATTTATAATAAAATGAAGAAGACTGACCTGTATGACATTGCAGCACAGCTAGCTACTCTTACATTTTGGCTGACTTTGTTTCGGTCATTTAATTTCCCAGCCCTACTCCAGTTTTTTTTTCTTCTAAATTTGATTTATATTTTTGCTCCAGGTCTTTATTTTCATTAACATTGGAATTGTTGTAGGTATTACACAGATCGCATTGATCTTTTTTTTGGTTGGAAGAAACCGATATTAAATTCAGTAGTAAATATTTTATAATAGGTAATATAAATATGTACCAATTTCTTTAATGTTCCGCTCTTGTTCTAATTTAAAATCATTGTATAAATCTTTAATGGTTTTGCTGCCTTCAATGTATTCTCTTGAAGTAGAAACGCGTAGGCAGTGAGATTCAACCCTTGGTATAGAATTAATATGTCCCTTGATGTCGGTTATCAGTTCGGGATCATTTTTTCTGTGCTTGCCATGTTTTCCTCTTAAATCATCCAGTGCAAAACCATTTGCATCAATCTTAGTCTGTATTGTAAAAATCATGCGGTCAGAAATATCTAAAGTTGATTTAAAAAATGTTTTGCACACTCTAATTTTGACATCATTTATAACAAAATGGGAAGCCTGGTTGCAGCGCCTAGGATTCTCAGCGTTTGTGTACCTGTACTTAGGTTGAATATAATCCATACAAAAATTTATGTATGCTCTTTGCTTTAGCAAACTGCCCAATTCCCAGAATTTGCAAAAAATACCATATCTGTTTGCTGTATTGATATTATCGGAGCACTTAAGTCTGCACTTTTCGGTACATGGCTCTTTCAGACAACGAGCTGGGATAGTTTTTTTTTTGTATTTTTTGACATAGATACGTAAGTTTACTATTATTACGTAAGATACTATTACTGTTTGATAGAAACAAGTAAAAGCCTTAGTTTATAATAAAAAAATGTGTATTTATACATATATTAAAGTAATACAAATTGAAACTTACTTCTTCCGTAGTTTCACATTTATTATTAACGGGTTTTTCATTGATGGAATTATTATCCAATGACGAATTTTTCGCTACTAATCCAAGTATTTTTGTGGTCTAGACTAGAAGACGCCACTCTAAAACAAGAGTATAAATATTATACCGGTTAGTTAGACAAGAAGCTGATAGTCAACAAGAATCTAATTAAATTGGATTATCAAAAAATAAGTCCATAAGTATCAATGCAAACATCAAACCATTGAATATTAAAAGTATTACTATTACAATAATTATTGTTGATTTTATAATAAAGTGAAACCAGTCAAAAACGTGAAGGTTTCTAACTACCTATCTAATAAAATAATAGTAGAATATTGAAATAATACTTATTGTACTTTAGTAATTTTTTAAATTTTTAATAAGAAACTGCATAAAGTTGAAATAATACGGCACATAATAAGAAATAATTTCTACTAAAATGAACTAACTCATAAATGAACTAACAAATCTTCAACTACTTTTCTAATAAAGTGAAATAAGTCTGAAAGAATACACTTTTCTAAAAAGCGATAGCAAATAATATACTTACTCGTTAGTAAAACACAGAATTGTTTCGTATTGTATCACTTTCTTTGAAAATACCGGATATCTTACCTCCAAACACAGCCGGAGTATAACTGAATTCCACCACTTTACGAGTACCCGTTTGTGCAAAGGCGTTAGTAAAAAAGAGCAGGAAAATCATTTATCTCTCGCACTTTCATCATTTTAACCTGGCTGTTAAACGGAACAGGTTCTTCTCGTCTAGTTATTTCACTTTATGATTAAATCTCGAAAACCATGAATTTTGAGTTATTTCGCTTTTTTATTAAAGGTGCGATGTTATTATGAAAAGTTATTTAGAATTAAAAACTATGTTTCAGTATGTAATTACACCTTCTAATTGAAATATTCTGAACTATAAAGGTACTTTACTTTTGATCTAAATTTATCTTTTTTGACATACCTCGTATAAAATTGATACGATTTGATATAAGATGGTTGTATTTTAAGTTTTAGACCATTCAGAACTTTTTATTAAGAATCACTTTTTTTCGTAAAATTAATAATAAAAGAGTTATCAGAATTGAAATAACTGAAAAAATAATGATAGTTATCCATAATTTTTCAATTTTTTTTTTCAATTAGAAGCATGTAATTGCATATTAGAATATAGTTTTTAATTCCAAACAACTTTTCATAATAGCAATTTCCAATATTACGAAAAATAAAGCTACTTTACTCTTGAGTGCAATTCAAACTTTTTGACATACCTCGTATAATATTCAAAAAATTTGATATTTGATGGTTAAATCTTAGGTTTTGGACCATGCAGAGCTTTTTATAAAGGATAACTTTTTTTCGTAAAATTAATAATAAAAAAGTTTTCCATATGGATACAACTTACAGGGACATACTGTATATACGGTTTTATATGCTGCTGTTTACTTATTACGAGTATTTTGGTTTTCCGTATGTTCAGATCCAGACCTGCTCCCCTACAACTCTCAACGACACTATTAAGTAGTGTTTGCAGATCTTCTTGACTAGAAGCTAGGAGTACTGTATCGTCTGCATATCGCAAATTATTGATGACTTCACCGTTCACAAGTATTCCTTCTTGTTTTTCAGAAAGAGCTTTTCTGAAAATTCTTTCGAAGTCAATGTTGAAAAGCAGTGGTGACAAGAGGCATCCCTGCCGTACTCCTCTTTTAATATTAAGAGCCTGTGATTCCACACCATCTACTAAAACTGATGTTGTTTGATTCCAATATAAATTTGCAATTATTCGAACATCTCTGCCGTCCAAGCCTATGTCTTTTAGAGCTTCGATCAATATAGAGTGCTTAACACGATCAAATGCCTTTTGGAAGTCAATAAAACAACAGTATATGTCTACAGATATATCTCGACATCTTTGAGCAAGTACGTTCATTCCAAACAATGCCTCTCTCGTTCCAAACCCGTCACGGAAACCAAACTGTGTGTCATCCATGTATTCCTCGCATTTATTGTAGATACGACCATGTATTACCTTCAGAAAAATTTTCAATAAATGGTTTAACAAACTGATGGTTCTATAATCAGCACAGGTTTTTGCCGTTGTCTTCTTAAGTAGAGCTATAAAGAGTGAATTAGACCAGCCATTAGGAAGTTGTCCGCTGGTATAAATGATATTGAAAAACGAAGTTATAGCCTCTAAAACATTGCTATCATTTATAAGCTTGTATATTTCAGTTGGAATTTCATCAGGACTAGACGCTCTGCCACCTTTTGATGATTGTATGGCTTTTATTACCTCAGAGCATGTTATTAGAGGTCCGTCGCAGTTGGTAATATCGGGTGGTGAACTACTCCTATCGTCTTCGAATAGGTTCGTAACGTAATTTTCCCATTCTTTAAGTTTGTCCTCTACTTCAAATATTACTTTACCATGTTCATCTTGTAGCAATGCAACTGGCATCACACAGCACCTGGTAATGACAAAATCACATATTCAATGATAAATTACCTACCAGAATCAGCACAAAAAACCTTACTTAACATATAATGATACACTAAAAGGCAAGACCATCCCAGAGAGCTGGAAGACACATATCATACTATCATTTCTCAAACCAACCAGAAATCCAGAACTAGTAGACAGCTGCAGAGCAATAGCCCTTTCATCATGTATAGGAAAGGTAATGGAACATATAAAAAATAGATTAGAGTGGATAGTTGAACACACCAAAACATTTAACTTTTTTAAAATCAGGATTTAGAAAAGGAATGGGAATTCAGAATAATATCGCTGTTCTTACAACCTACATTCAGGCCGCCCTATCAGAAAACAAATATGTACTTGGAGTTTTCCTAGACATAAAGGCTGCTTATGATCATATCAATATATATCTCTTATCGTCGGTATACTACGAAAACCAGATAAATGTCGAAATACCGAAATCGAGAAAAAACGTTTTTAAAGTTTAGTGCTTGATTTTGAATGAAGCGTACCAGTTGTGTTTGATATTCGATATGCTAGTGAAAGATGCATATATCAGAAATAATATTCTATCATTAGTTTGAAATATTTAAGAGACCTAGCTGATTAAACCTAAATTTAAAATCGAGGTGCGATCACTTACCTGGTTTTCACACTGTATTAAAGACACTTATCACCTTTTAACTGAATATGGTAGATATACAGCGGTAGAAATATATTGTTGTCCGGCAAATATATATGTGCGCTTAGGTGGTTTTATATGCAACAAAACTTTGATTTTATGGAAGTAAGTAGCGATATATTGTTTTATTTAAAAATCAAAAGTTAGTTAGGTGTAACTTATTTGTTTATTACACAAATTATCTGCTGAATGATAAGTCGTATCATTTACTGGGTTTTACCTGTATGTAGAGCGTAAAAAGCTGAGAATTTTGGTATACTTAACTCAATATTTTAAAATTTGTCATTTATCTGGTTTTCGCAGTATACCGACGTTATATAAAAAATGTTAGAGTTAAAGCTTCCACTTGAGCTCATTAATAGATATCATATTCAATCTTCTCCACAATAGAAAAATATATATTAAAGACAATGAAGAAAACCTTGTAGGGCCAGGCTATACTACACAAGGGTTACCTCAGGGATCACCTCTCAGTCCCTTACTTTTCAACATCTACATCAGTACCATTTATGACATAATTCCAGACAAATGTATTCTACTATCATATGCAGGCGATCTAGTCTTATTAAGTAAACATTATAACCATATTCCAGGAACAATGTCTACAAATTTAGTCCTAGCTGACATACAAAACTGGCTAAATACACTCAATTTCGGTAAACAAAAGTGAGGCCATATGGTTCGCAAAAACTAATAGCATATGTATACATATATCCAGATGTCATTCTCAATAATCCGATTATCTCATACAAACAACAAATAAAATATTTTGGTGTAACCCTTACACAAAATTATTATTTTTAAAGTTGCCAAGAGCCTAAATTGAAGTTTAAACATTCAGTTTCAAGATTTTTAAGAGTAATCGGCGGCTAATCAGACGTCGCGGCGCGGCGCACTATATGGTGCGTCTCTGTCGCATTTATACACATTATACGAAAATTTCTCAAAAAATACTTATTTTTTAAAATTTTGTAATTTATTATTAACGTAATTTTTTTAAATAATTTATTTATTAAATTAATTATTGCCAATGTGATTAGTATATGATGGGCACAGGGGAAAAACCCCCTTAGTCAATTTTTTCAAGAAATGGGCTGATGACGCTATCCAGTGGCTTCAAACGAATAGTTTTTAAACATTTTATTAGCTTTTGTACAAAACACCGTCTAACATCTACTAAAATCCACATTAGAAAATATGCGGCACTGGGGAAAAACCCCATCAGTCAATGCATTTGTATGGAAGAACCCCGTGAGTCAAATGATATTGTAGTAATCCGTTACCGGAGTTGGTTTAGCCTCCAGAATTGAAAAAACTTTTGTTTTCTCGAAATTTACTTTTTTTGACTGACGGGGTTTTTCCCCTGTGCCCTTCATATATTTTTTATTGATTACATTTTTTTAATGAGAGCTACCTAGGCACGATATTTAATGGCAGAACGCTAAAACTCGAGGGGACAGGCATAATTTATAATTTCCCAACGGTTTAAATTAAAATAAGCCCCTATTACTCTTTAGAATCTTTAACTTGAATATTTAAATCTAAAAAATAATAATTTATATATTATGAGTTTTCAAGCCTCGAAAAAGCATATTTTCTCATTTTTCAGATTTTAAACCTCTTGTAATTCGAAAATGTTATCTTTTCAGGAAAATTAGGTTTTTTGAAGTGAAAACTTCTTATCGTGAGGAATGGAATTTTGGCGGATGTAAAGTAATAAGTGCTGTCGACATCGTTCTCGATTTAACTAGTAGCATCCACCGCGACCTCCACCTCCACCGGGGCCCACTTGTTCTGGTAGTACCTACCTTATGAAAAGCTAAATAATCAGTACACTAAAACTGAAAAACTATATGTGTTGAGAGACTTCTCTAGTAATAATTTCACTACTTATTGCTATTAATATTGACAAACTTCTTCTTCTTAAAATTTAACAAATACTATACCTCCTTCTCAGGATCCGATTTCATATCTTTCTCATAGGAATGTAAATAGTTTCTTTTTTACACCCATAGTATTAGGTGAACTACGCTCTACAATAAATGAGATTAAAAATAAATCGTCATCTGGGACTGATGGCCTCACTCTTAAAATGTTTTCTGCTCTACCTGATTGCACTTTAAACCATCTTACTACCTTAATAAACAGGTCATTCGAAACTGGGGTTTTTCCAAGCTGCCTTAAGACAGCGATAATTATTCCTATACACAAAGGAGGCGATAAAGATCTTGCTTCGAATTATCGCCCTATTGCACTCCTGCCCACGTTGTCGAAGATAATTGAAAGTCTGGTAAAAAAAAGAATCTTATCTTTTCTGTTGAAATACAAATTGCTTACTCCACATCAATTTGGATTCATGAGTGACAAATGCACGAATGATGCTATGTTCTTCCTTTTCGATCATGTTTACTCCAGTCTAAACAACCATCACTCTACAGCAACAATTTTCTATGATTTCTCTAAAGCATTCGATTGTGTAAACCATAACATCTTGACTGACAAATTACAGCACTATGGATTTAGGGGAAAGGCTCTTAAATGGCTTAAATCATATCTTAATAAAAGAAGTCAGTTTGTAAGGGTTGACACGAAGACGTCTTCTTGCATGCCAATAGAATGTGGGGTACCTCAGGGTTCAGTTCTAGGCCCTATATTGTTTCTGATATACATAAATGACATCTCTAGTCTGAACATTAAAGGTAAAATATGTCTCTTGGCAGATGATACTAGTATTACTTGGAGTAACACGGATATTATGGATCTTCGCAATACCATAGCTACAGACCTAGTCACCATTAAATCGTGGTGCGATTTAACTCGATAATCTCCTGTTATTTAACGTTTCTAAAACCAAAGTCCTACCTTACAACAGTATGATGCAACCTTTAGTACTTAATAACAACAGTCTAGAGGTAGTTGAATCGGTGAAGTTCTTAGGGCTTATTGTGGATAAATCTCTAAAATGGAACTTGGACATTGATGCCTTACACAAAAAATTAAGTTCTGCTTGTTTTGCGCTAAGATCAGTTGCTACGGAAATGAATTTGTCAACATCTAGGACCGTTTATTATGCCCTTTTTGAGTCTCATCTTCGGTACGCCCTTCCATTCTGGGGTACGTGTTGTGCGACTCAATTTGAGCGTATTTTTAAACTACAAAAGAGAGCTCTTCGTTACTCCCTGAGACTCAATAGCAGAGTTCATTGCCAAGAATTCTTTAAAACATTTAAAATATTAACTCTTCCTTCTTCGTTTGTTTTTGAATGCGTTTGTTTAATCCGTAAACATGCATCAGAAGGTCCAGAGAGACCCACTCACAACTATCCCCTTAGAAACGTGGAGCATAATCTTTATCTGCCAACCCCACGGTCTGAGCTGGTTAAGTGCTCTATACTATACAATTCGAGAAAAATGTACAATCACCTACCATCTAACATGAAATCTATTGCAGCATTTCCCGCTTTTCGCAAGGCCTTGAAAGCTTATTTGCTGGAGAGAGCTTTTTATACAGTGAATGACTTTTTTTATAAACGATTTGAATTCAGCAAATTGACTTGCAGGATTATTACTTTCGAGTACTTTTATACATATTTGCAGCGGCATAAAACTTTTGATTTACTTTCCCTTTTCCTTTTCCTCTTTCGCCTTCTTTTTGCTCTGACGTTGTATACATATTGTTTGCAAAATTTTTAATTTTTTAATGTGTACTTAATAACTATAAAATTATATTAAGGTGATACAGTAGCGATCAACAGGTAGCCAAAACGCGTTCCAAGATTGCGGCTGTAATTTTGACTATTTTTTCGAGATATTTGGCACACGTATTCGTAATATAATAAAGAATGGCGGCACAGAGCCCAATTTGAAAAATATATTAATATGTGGAAATTACTCTGTAATTAAATACGATATTAAAAAAACGAGCCTGTACCGCCATTAAGAAGAACAAAAAAATACACTTTCATCAAATAAAATTTTTTATCCGATGCCTAGATTTTGTGTCATTTTGGAACTACTAATGAAATAAAAAATTTTAGTAGTTCCAAAATGTATTTAATTACAGAGTAATTTCCACATATTAATATATTTTTCAAATTGGACTCTGTACCGCCATTCTTTATTATATTACGAATACGTGTGCCAAATATCTCGAAAAAATATTCAAAATTACAGCCGCAATCTTGGAACGCGTTTTGGCTACCTGTTGATCGCTACTGTTTCCTCTTAAGTAGTATAACTCACGCCATTTACTTGGTGTCTGTTTCTGTTTTTGTTTTGTTTGTAGTTTTTTATTATTTTTTGTTTTTTATTGAATTTTTTTTATTTTGTATAAGCTTTGTCCACAAATTGGTAAAATTTTTTGACAATAAAGTCAAAAATGTTTGATTAAGATGAAACGCAGAATGAAAGATTACGTTACTACCGAGGGCCGAAAGTCCCTGAAATCTTCGATAATGTTTATTTTAATAAGTTACAGGGGTGAAAAAAAGAGAAAATTGAGTGTGATTTTTAATTTTAAATACATATCTTATTCAAACGAAACTTTTTATTTATTATAAGGGGCATTCGGCCCTCTGTAATAATGTAATCTTTCATTCTGCGTCTAAATTTTTAAAAAATATTTATTAGTTTTTTTACTTTCTTACTTACTTACTTTTCTTCTAGTTCCATGAACGTTATCGTTCGTTGGATATATTGTTGGCTGCCATATTCGCTATCGTGACTTTATTGACAGTAGCTCTGAAAAATGACGTAGTCGATTTTCCGTACGATTGTCTTTACCCATGATGTTCTTCTTCTACCATGATCACGTTTACCTTGGATCCTTCCCTGAATGATGAGATGTAAAAGTTCATATTTTCGGGGTATTTCATAAGGTGAGTGAAGTTTTCTGGCATACGTCTCTTTGTCATATTGACCAGTTGTGTTGTTTATTCTTAGTAGTCGTCTATATACCCACATCTCAAAGGCTTCCAAATGTTTAAGTATATACTCGCTTAGAGTCCACGCTTGCACTTCATACAGTACAACTGGAAAAATATGGCAATATGTCATTCGAACCCGAAGGTCAATACTAAGATTGTGGCTGCAAAGTACCTTTCTCATGTTTACAAAGGTAGCTCGGGCTCGTTCAGAGCCTATTTCACTTCAAATCAGGCCCGAGGCACTACACAATTTTTGGGCCCCTAAATATAATTTAATAGTAATAATAACTTTTTTAAATGTATTAATTATTTAATAGAAATATAGTTGCACAAGAAAATAAAAATTTTATTAACAATAAATAAAATTTATATTTAAACAATTAAACATTGTTTAAGGGGATAGACGCAAACTTTCGGCTTCAATACTATTTAAATGCATTAGTTTTTTTCGAAGCCTGAGAAAACTAATAAGTATTTTTGAAAAATGTTTGATTAAGATGAAACGCAGAATGAAAGATTACGTTACTACCGAGGGCCGAAATTCTCTGAAATCTTCGATAATGTTTATTTTAATAAGTTACAGGGGTGAAAAAAAGAGAAAATTGAGTGTGATTTTTAATTTTAAATACATCTTATTAAAACGAAACATTCGGCCCTTGGTAATAATGTAATCTTTCATTCTGCGTCTAAATTTTTTAAAAATATTTATTAGTTTTTTGAGGATTCGAAAAAATGAATGCATTTAAAGAGCATGGAAGCCGAAAGTTTGCCTATCCACTTAATTATAACTCATGGTTATCATTTATCATTGCCTGTTTGTAAAATGAAAGAATTTTGGAAATTTGTTTTGTTACTGTAATAAACATGTTTTAGTTGGTGATATTTCCGGGCCCCATTCAAATACGGGTCCGAGGCAGGTGCCTCACGAGCCTAGTGGTAAAATAGGTCCTGGGCTCGTTCTATTCGGATTTTAATTTCTACGGCTGGATCCCTGCTCTCATTGAAAATACTGCTGAGATATGTGAGTTTTTCTACTCTGTCTAGTGTGGCATCTTCAACAAGTTGACAAACTATTTCTCATAAATGAGACCTTTCATCTAAACACTGTAGGATACTATATAGCGTTCTCACTCCTTCTTCTTCTCCTTGTAATAGGACTATGTCCTGTTTCTTCTGTTACAGTCTCTGCTGCGATCCGGAGCTCCAGCTCTCGTACCATCGTTTTTTGGGTCTTCCTATGGGTCGCTTGGTGTTGGGCTTCTGTGTCTTCGCCCATTGCGCCATACGTTCAGGGTCCATCCGATCTACGTGGTCCCTCCACATGCGTCGTCGCGCTCTTGTCCATCTCACTACGTCCTGAACGCCTAGCTCTCTCAATGTGTCTTCGTTTCGTATTCTATTTCTGAGTGTGATACTCCTTATGGATCTTAGGGTTTTCATCTCTGTTGTTCTCATTATTTGTTTGGTCTTTGTTGTCTCGGCCCTTGTCTCAGTTGCGTATGTCAGTACGGGTCTATCACATGTCCTATAAATGCGGACTTTGCTTTCGGTGCTCATATATTTATTCCGACAGATTATATCCCTCAGGAAACCAGATATTCTCGCTGCTTTCGTTGCCTGCTGTTTTGTTTCTTGCGACAGGTGCCTGTCGCTAGATACTTCCACACCCAAGTATCTACAATCCATTACCTGTTCGATTATATGGTCGTCCATTACTAATATACATCTAATTGGCTTCTTAGATATTACCATCGATTGGGTTTTCTCTGTGGATAGTGTCAGGTTATACTTTTCGGTGGTTATTTTGAATTTTTGTAGTCGGCGTTGTGTCATCTTCGTTTTCGGCTATTAAGATTGCATCACCTGCGTAGCAAAGTATTCTCACGGTTCGGTTACCCGGTTACCCATTTTGTATCCCTGATTCATTTTGTTAACACTACCTATAACTTCATCCATTATTAAATTAAATAGGCATGGTCTGAGGCTGTCCCCTTGTCTAATGCCGACATTGATTTTGATTTCATCCGTGAGCCCGTGTGTGGTTTTAGTTCGTGTTTTGTTGGATCTATTAATTGAGCTCTTTGATTATGTTTCTATACTTCTGACCTATGTTTTTCGTTTCAAGGATAGTGAGCTCGTCCTTTAATCGTACTCTGTCGAATGGCTGTTTCAGATCTATAACCCAGAACATGGGCTTGTCGAATTCTATTGATTTCTCAACTAATTTTTGCATGATGAAAATAGCGTCTATTGTAGATCTGTTTGGGCGAAAACCCTTTTGTTCTTCCGATACACTGACTTTCTGGTATACTTTTTGGGATATAATTTTTGTCAATAGTTTTGATGTAGAATTGAGTAGTGTCATTCCCCGGTAGTTCGTAGAATCTGTCTTTACGCCTTTCTTGTAGATGGGTATTGTTATACTCTCTATCCATTCCTCTGGTACTGTCACAGATCGAAGATAAGTCACTAGAGATAGCGGGAATAGAGCGCCTCACGCTGGCCTGCATTGATCGGGGTAGGATTTCATATGGGAGTCCGTGTACCCAAAACTCCCATATGATAAGCACTTTGCTGATTGAGAGCCCCTATAGCGCATCAGAGTGCTATCGGTGGGTAAGTGGATAGTCTGGAGCATTGAAGCGGGATGGAGTGATTCCTGCTTACGGGAGGTAATCCTCCTCGCCCCAATGAATTATATCACCCGAATGTCATTCTCTAGGGGTGAGCAAGTCTCTCAGGCTGGGTTAAATCACTATGCTTGCTTGCTTGCCTCTGGTACTGTCATATTGTTTACAATTTTTTGGAATAATGTTGTTATCTCTTCTACTCTGGACGTCGAAGTAAAAAGCGAAACAAAACAAAAATATCGGAGAGGACCACAAAAAATCAAGCGGTGGCTGCTAAAAGTTGAGAAAGAAGGTCTATTCAGGAGAATAATAGTAGAAAAAATATGCTGGAACATGAATGGAAGCCCTAATATAATTTGGAGAAAAATGGCCAGTAGTATTAGAGAGACTGCTATTGAAATACTTGGGAAAACGTCAGGAAAAAGTTTGAGGATAAAGAGACTTGGTGGTGGTTAAACGGAGTACAAGGAAAAATAAAAGAGAAGAGAAAATTATATAAAAAGTGGCAAGAAACCAGATCCGACACAGATCTTCAAAACTATATGGTGGCGAAAAAGGAAGCAAAAGTAGCAGTAGCAAAAGCCAAAGCAGAAGCGTATTCAAACCTATACGATCAACTTGATACCAGGAAAGGCGAAACGAAGGTATTAGGTCTGGATCCCGCGTATGAAAAAAAAGTTGATTAATAGCAAGCTGAAAATTTGTTAATAGCTTAAGGGTGTCTAGTCGGACAAACTTTGATATATGGGAACACTGGAACAGGGGAAGTTTTAATTGTGGAACAGGTTAAAAATTTGGAACGGCCAGACCACGAAAACGGCACATGTATTTTGTCAGACACAACAGACTTAAACTCTCCGAACAGAGATTAAACTCTCATGCAAAAATCAGACTGCTATTTATCACCAAATGGGCGTTTTAATGAGTGGAACATGTAGAATATGTCAAGTGACAGGAATTATGACAGGTGATAAATAGCAGTCTGATTTTTGCATGAGAGTTTAATCTCTGTTCGGAGAGTTTAAGTCTATTCTGTCGGACAAAATAAATGTGCCGTTTTCGTGGTCTGACTGTTCCAAATTTTTAACCTGTTCCACAATTAAAACTGCCCCTGTTCCAGTGTTCCCATATATCAAAGTTTATCCTACTAGACACCCTTAAGCTATTAACAAATTTTCAGCTTGCTATTAATCAACTTTTTTTTCATACGCGGGATCCAGGCCTATATACACAATATCCAAACAGAGAGCAAAGAAAGCAAAAGATTTTAATCAGATAAGATGTATCCGAGATGAAAATAATAAAATACTAGTTCACGAAAGGTATGTCAAAAAGAGATGGAGAAAGTACTTTGACAGCTTATTAAATAAAGAATTTGACAGACAGCCTGTAGAGTCAACGGAGACAGTAGCAGCAATGGTCACCAAATTAACAAACGAGAAAGTGTCTCAAGCGCTTCAAAAAATAAAGAAAGGAAAAGCGGTAGGACCAGATGATATTCCTGGGGAAGTATGGAAAGCATTGGGAGAGACAGGAACAAGGTGGCTAGCAGGTCTATTTAATAGAATTATGGAAGTTGGACAAATGCCAGACGAATGGAGAAGCAGTATACTGGTACCTGTTTACAAAAACAAGTGAGATATACAACAATGTAAAAACTATAAAACTGGGCTATAAAACTGCTTAGCCACACCATGAAAATATGGGAAAGAGTAATTGATAGACGGATACGTGAAGAGACCGAAATATCCGAGAATAAATTTGACTTTATGCAGGGCAGATCAACAACAGATGCAATTTTCATTATAAGGTAGTTGATGGAAAAATACAGGAGTAAAGAAACAAACGCTTATATGGTATTCGTTGATCTTGAGAAAGCATATGATAGTTTCTCGAGAGCTTCTGTGGTGGGCACTCAATAAGAAAGGAGTCCCTGGTGAATATGTAATGATTTTGAGGGATATGTATGAGGGAGTAACGACTAGTGTTAGGACAGGTGTGGGAGAGACTGATAAATTTCATGTGAAAGTATAATTGCACCAAGGCTCTGTGCTTAGTTCGTATATATTCTCATTAGTTTTGGACCAGATAACAGCGAAACTACAGGGTAACATTCCATGGTACTTAATGTATGCTGATGATGTCGTGTTAGTAGAAAATAGTGAAAGAGACTTAGAACAAACACTGGAACAGTGGAGGCAAGCTCTGAAGGAAAAAGGTTTAAAACTTAGTAGGACAAAAACAGAGTATTTGGAATGTTCATTTAAAGATGGAGTTACTACAAATAAAATGGTATCTTTAGATGGTGAACTGATTGTAAAAAGCAATAGTTTTAAGAACCTGGGATCCGTATTACAGAGTAATGGAGAAATAGTTGGAGATGCATGCAGTAGAATTAGGGCTGGATGGATGAAGTGGAAAGAAGCAAGTGGTGTGTTGTGTGACAGAAAAATTCCAATGAAGTTGAAGGGAAAATTCTATAAAACAGCCATAAGATCGACAATGATGTACGGAACTGAATGTTGGGCAGTGAAGAAGAAAGAGGAATAACGAATGCATGTGGCGGAAATGAGAGTGCTTAGATGGATGAGTGGAGTGACAAAGAAGGATAAAATTAGAAATGAGTATATTAGGGGAAGTCTAGGTGTGGCACCAATTGACGCCAAAATGAGAGAGCATAGGTTAAGATGGTTTGGTCATGTTCAACGTCGAGACGTTAATCACCTAATACGAAAAATAGCTGAAGTGTAGATTCCTGAAAGGAGTAGGAGAGGAAGACCAAAGAAGACCTGGGAGGAGACGATAAGGCAGGACATGTTGGTAAAGGGGATTAACATTGATATGACCCAAGGAATTGTGTGGAGAAATGCAATTAATAAAGCCGACCCCGCATAGGGATAACGCAAAGAGAATGATGATATTGTTATCTCTTCTATTATTTCTCACTCCTTGTTTTAACATTTATTTATTTGGATTTAAATTCTGTAAATTTCCTAAACAGTAAATTTTAATAAACAGTTTAATACAATTATTTCAACGTATACTTTATAAAATTTCTGTAAAATATTTCTATCAAATATACGTATATTTTCGTTTTTCAGTTTGTATCGCAGTACTTAAAAAGCTTTTTGAAGGGACCGAATATACCAAGCAAAGAGATCGAATAAATACTTCACGTTCACAATATATTATAAGCAGTAAATTCATTAGGAAGACGTACATTATGTGTGCATTCATGGAAAACCCATACGGCTCTAATTCTAAGATCCGCGAATACCAACTCGGCGTTTCATTTGCATGATAAATTTTCCTTCTCTCTCTTCAAACTCCAAATGATAATACGATTTTAGCGGTGAAAGGTGAAAATAAATTGATTTCGCGTTCCCGGTGACATATTAATGCACATATTAAGATTTGTGACGTGTCGAAATGTTGAGTCAGCTCGGTAGTGCTAAGGATCGTGGAGATTTTTCACGGGTAATTCCTTGGGGCGAATGTTTGGTTTATAATGGATGAATCGGTGTATGGAGCACATACACACCTCGAAATTACGTTATGACATTAATAGGCGGGATCATACATTTAAGATGGTTGTAGGCAAGCAATCCAAAGAATCAGCTTGTGCAAATTGAATTGGGGGTCTATAGATTCACTTCCTCTTTCCATCCTTCTTGTCACGCTATTCGGTAGCACGACAACGTATATGAATAATTATGATCAAGTAATTTCTATAAATTATTGTGTGGTATACGTATACATGATAGACATAGAGTTATGAAAAATGAAAGACATTTCAGCAAGGGCACTAAATATTGATCTGACTCCATTGTAAATATTAATTAGTCGCGAGTAAATCAAGTAATATTTTAATATTTGGCATAGCTGATTGATTAGTCGCAAATTTAAATAAAGTAATTTTTTAAATCTAGCTAGAGGATGTAAAAAATAATTTTCATAATAAAATATTGGGTCCAAAAATATTGATTAAGAAAGTTTTTTGCTCAATTTTTTAATAGATAAGCTTAAAAAGATCCATTATACCGGTCAAACCCGATTTCAGGACAAACTAGTTTGGCTTAGTCCAAACGAGTTTATTATGATCGCGGTAGGATAAAGTAGTTTGGCCTAGGCCAAACTAGTTTGTCCTAAACGCGGTAGTATAAACTAGTTTAGCCTAGGCCAAACTAGTTTATCCCGATATTAATACGATTACTGCAGGATAAACTAGTATGGCCTAGCATAGTATACCTACAAAGCCAAAATAAATAGGCAAACTGAATAAAACACTTTGTAATTTGAAAATAATCATTTTCATTAAAACGATAATGATTCGTTATTCATACTAATGGAGAATTTGTAATACAAACAAATAAATTATAAACAAGCTGAAAATGCGAGCATTATCATAACGAAAACTTTGTTTATATACGTATTTAAATTTATAATATAGAAAATTGCTATTACGAAAAGGGTTTAGAATTAAAAATTATGTTTTAATGTGCAAGTATACCATTCTAATTTAAATGTTGTGAACTATAAAGATACTTTACTCGAAATTCATATTTTTTTACATACCTAGTATAAAATTAATAAAATTTGATTCATGATGGTTGGTTGCATCATAAATCTTAGACCAAGAACAGATTTTTATGAAGAATAACTTTTCTTCGTCAAATTAAAAATACAAGAGTTATAAATGAAAATGATGTTGGTACACATAATTTGAGAAAATTCGTCAAATATTTTTTTCCATTAGAAGGATGTAATTTCATATATCAGAACATACCTACTTTTTTATTCCAAACCACACTTTAATAACAATTTTCCAATATTGTAAACTAAATAATACATACATGATAAAGATACTTTTTACTGATGAACTTTACTTGGATCTACAGACCGACCGAGTCTCGTAAATTCCACGGCTTTCGCCACGCTTCACGCAACCGTATTTGCGTACTTGTGTTTCGAGTTGTGTGGTCGTGCGCTGGTCGAGTGGAGTTATAATTTACCAAATTTAAATATAATCGTTTCTACTGATTCATTATTAATATAGTATAATATGTATTATTGCTTTCAAAATATACTCAAATTGTATTTTTATACATTTATTACACATATTATTTTATATAATAATTAAATTCACTATAAAATGTCATTTATATTTTATTAATAGCTAAATAATTTAAAATTTAGTTTGACATTCACGAAGTGTCAAACTCAAATGTAAATAGTAACATTTGCTTTGCTTAGCAAATTCAGATTAAGAAAGTAGCCTACTTCCTAATCAAAGATTTCAGCTGACGTTTAGTGCGTGGTAAGAAATAACCGGATTGTGACGTCACATTTTGAGGTCGATTATCTCGAACACGGTTAGAGATAGTGTTGCCCAAATGCAAGACCAAGACGAGACTTACATAGTCTTGGTCTTGGTCTTGCGCCAGTACACCTGGTCTTGGTCTTGGTCTTGGTATTGCGCTCCCGGTCTTGGTCTTGGTCTTGGTCTTGCAGCAAGAGTCTTGCAAGTCTCGCAGTTGGCCTTATACATATATAAGACTATATAGCCGTATTCTTTAACGATATCTCTGGAAAAATATTGTAGCTAGGCAGGTAAAGTGTCATTGTATACCGGATACCGGGTATACCAATCAAACTGTGTTTTTTTCTCAAAGTTCGCATCATTTTGTGGAATATTCTAGCATATAAAATACTAAAATTAAAACCCAACTATAGTCTAATGTTTTCTTAACATTCTGTTTTTGATTCATTCGCTTATGTTGTATAACAAAAAAGTTAGGTATTTTATCAACTAGCCATGTTTTTCATTAATACGGGGTGTTTTTAAATAAGTATGGCAAACTTTAAAGGGTAATTCTAAACAAACGAGTCATGTTAAAATGACGTATGCATGACTTTTACGTATGCATGCCAATGGTGAATATTAAATTCTTAATTGTATGTCAAAAATGCGCAATAACTACCTCATAAAACTCACCAAATTTCATTTGCATATCTCAACAGGTTTTAGGGCAATAAATAAATCCTCAGTTTGTAAGAAAAATTTTAATACCCCTATTTCGGAAACGAAGCATTTGCGGACATACCCTCCTATTAAAGGTGAAACTCACTAAGTGCTCTTTTTTGAGATTTTGACATTTTCATCAATTTGAACTCAATACGGTACTGTCCAGCTCTGAAGAAATCAACTGGGGCTCTATTCTAATTGCTGAGATAATTTATGGTATACTTCACTAAGTGCATGATTGTGAATTTCGGTATCAAGGTAAAACTCATTAAAACTTATTATTTCCCTTAGTGAATTTTTCCTTACAATCTGGAGTGCCGAATCGGTAATACAGATTATTTAGTGATCTTTCAAAAATGAATATAAAAAAGACCAAATACATGATAATAACTAAGAAAACAAACATACAAACAAGCATACATTTGGGAAATGTACCGATAGAAAGGGTTGATAAATACAAATACCTAGGAACCTGGATTTCAGAGAAAAATGATCAAACAACAGAAATAAGGACCAGGATAGAAATAGCAAGAAATGCGTTTGTAAAAATGAAAACAGTTCTCTGCAACAAAGACCTTAGCTTAGAACTGAGAGCAAGAGCTTTGAGATGCTACGTGTTCTCGATACTACAATATGGACTTGAAAGCTGGACATTAAAGCAAGAACACATAAATAAGCTACAGTCATTTGAAATGTGGTGTTACAGAAGAATGCTTAGAATAGCATGGACACAGAGGAAAACGAACACGGAAGTACTGCGAGAAATGGGTAAAGAATGCGAAATAATAAACACAATAAAAATAAGAAAGTTACAATATCTGGGACACGTAATGAGGGGACCGCGATATGAAATGCTAAGACTGATAATACAGGGAAAGATAAGAGGCGGAAGGAGTATAGGAAGAAGGAGAGTGTCATGGTTAAAGAATTTAAGGGACTGGTTTAGATGCAGTTCTATAGAACTCTTTAGAGCAGCGGTGGATAGAGTAAAGATAGTGATGATGATATCCAACCTCCGATTAGGAGACGGCACTTGAAGAAGAAGAAGAGTGATCTTTCAAACAATACATTATTAAACATAACTGTTTATTATTTTTGTGTTCATTATCTATTCGGCGATTGATTAAAGAAATGAGCTTAAATTATTTCTTTGTAGCAAATATTTTACATAATCTATTTTGCGATCAAGCAGGCAATTTGTGTGTTATATTGTATTGTTGAAACTGTATATTATTCGTGTGCATTATCCGTTCGGCGAATGATTAAAAAAATATGGGTTTAAATTTCTTTGTAACAGATAGCCTACGCTTACATAATGGGTAACATTATCTATTTTATGGTTAAGCAGGCGACTTTTGTGGCTGTCGTCGAAAATAATGGCATTTATTTTCAAACAACGAAACTTATTGTTCATTTTTTAAAGAATAGACTGTTATTTTTGATAGATCGTTAGTAGTTGTAAGTCAGCAAAATTTTGTATAGGTACTTTTGTATGTATAAAATAGATGTTGATATTTTAACAGTAACATTACTTCTGTTTCTATCACATGTGATTTTCTATAGAGGCAACTGTTTCGTATAAACTTATTTATGTACTTAATAATTATTTATTAACATTGTATTCATTACCTATACCTCGTCCAATTTACTTACCGTTGCACGTCATCCGCGCCATAGCCTGTGACACGATACCAACACGAAATATCTAGGCGGTAGGTGTGTTCCCCTTTAGAATCATTTTGATTCTAAAAAAGATCACACCCACCGCCTAAATATTTCGTGTTGGTATCGTGTCACAGGCTATGGCGCGGATGACGTGCAACGGTAAGTAAATTGGACGAGGTATATTTAATTTTGAATCTCAACGTCATGATACTTTATGGAGATAAATTCATTAACTTCTCAATATCCAATAATTGTGTTCATGGAAAAACTCATCAAGTACAAAGTGTAGCTATTGAATTTTACCTCTAATAGGATATACCTATGTTTATAAATCAAATCAAACTGTCATTATTTTTCGTGCTGAATTACCCTGTAAGGTTACCATACTTATTTAAAACACTCTGCATTGATGAAAAACATGGCTAATTAAAAAATTACCTAAGTTTTTTATTATCCAACATAAACGAATGAATTAAAAAACAGAATGTTAAGAAAATATGTATTTAAAAACACAGTTTGATTGGTACACTCGTACCAAAAACCTAGACAATCAAGTTCAGAGCAAAGAAATCATCTGCTGTTAAAGATGTGCAAAATATTTTATTCTCCTGTATACTCCCTAAAACGACTTTCAGTTCTAACCGCAAGACGCAAGAGTCTCGCAGGCTTAGTCTTGTTCTTGCTTAAGTCTTGCATGCTAAGTCTTGGTCTTGGTCTTGCTAAAATTAGGCGGTCTTGGTCTTGGTCTTGGTCTTGGTCTTGGTCTTGCGAAAACGCAAGAACAAGACCAAGACTGCAAGACCAAGACCCATTTTGGGCAACACTAGTTAGAGATATCGAAATGCCGTTTACAGATTTGGATTCAGAAGACAAAACTACATAAGAATCCATCGATACATCTGCTCTAAGTATTGCAGGAGCGGCAACGCAATAACACACAGACTTTTGCAAATTTATAAACGAAAAGTTTTCGTTGAAAATAATTAGTGTTTTTTAATAGAAACAACCTCAACTATAAAAAATATTATTTATTTTTCCATGGAGGGCTTTGGTGACACTTGGAATCACGAAGTTTCAATACCTACTTTCTTGCACTAAAGTCTTATAGAACAGGGCGTATCTGTGAATAAACGTACCTATATTTTTGGATGTGCGAGGCGGCATTCGGATTTTTGCAGATAAAGTTAGGTGACAACTTCAATAATAATAACTGACTTATGCTCCTCCTCAAATATGCCTGGAACATCCATAAAAAAATTAACATATTTAAAAATTTCAAAAAAGAGCGATTTTTTTCTACTTTCTTTGCTTATAACTTTAAAACGATTATTTTTAGAACAAAGTCGTAAAAAAATAAAATAAAGATAACTGAATTTTGTATGATACACGACTGGTTAAAAATGTCTTAAATTATTACCCTTTCTGCAAAATAGCAATAGATACAAAATAAGGGGACAAAATAAGCCTGTTTTTATTCAATGTTTTTCAACCACTTTGATTACACATAGAACTTTCGTAATTCGCTTAGAAAATTCTTACAACATACTTAAATCGTCCACAAAATTTCTTTAAAATCGACCTATAGTCCAAGTAATGAAGCTTAAAATAGGACAAAACCTCGCAATTTTTACAGAATGGATCGATTTGCTTGAAAATTTGAGAATAAGTAGTGGATAGTCCAAGGATCAAAATCTATATGATGCCAAAAGGCGCTTTTACCATGGGGGTGGTTGCCACCCCATGTCGGGGGTGAAAATTTTTAATTATATTTTGACCGCAAAAGTTGGTACAAACATTCATTCCAAGCAAAAAATGTTCTATACATTTTTTTGATAAAATTAATAGTTTTCTATTTATTCGCTATCGAAAGTGTTAGTTTTATATTAAAAAAATTAATGTTTTTAATCAGTTTTCTGCAAATAACTCAAAAAGTTTTTGTTTTATCAAAACAACTTTGCTTAACAAAAATGTACCTTTTGAAAAAATCAACAAAACCGCTTTTTTAAATTTTCTTTAAGACCAATAGTAATCGAGCTATACTTTATTATATGTTAGGTCTTCTTTGGCAAATGCTAAATATTGTAGTTTCAAAGTCAAAAGACGGGAAAACTATGCATTTTTCGAGGATCACTTGTTTAAACTAATTTGAAGTATTTAAAAATATCTATCTTCAGAAATAAAAAAAAGTGTTTAGCTCAAAAATTAGGTGGCTTATAATGAAAAGAATGTCAGACCCTATATTTTTCAGCGAAAAAGTGATCGAAAGCAAACCCCTAATCACCACCCTGATTAAAATTAGTCATTGGCCTTATTTCGTCTTCTTTACTTATGTATTATTAATAGGTTCTAGAAGCTTAACTGGTTTAGAATGATTAGTTTTTAAAAAAATGGAGTCAAAAGCAAATATCGAATTTTTGAAGTTTGGTAAAAAATTCCTTTTCTTCAGAATAGAAAGATTATCATCAGAGATACAAAAAAATATTTAAATATAAAATTGTAGCTAATTTAATTCCCAAGAACTTAGTTTGCAAAAATTTTCTCTACAGTAAAAATTGAGTGAGCTATTGACAATTAAATTTTGTAATAACATGCAAAAATCACCTTTACCAACCCTTTCAAAGTCACCACTTTTTGCGACTGTGGATTTTAAAAGGATTTGGTATTAATAGCCTTATAGATCTTGTAAAAACCTACAAAAATGTTTTTAACAAACTTTCTAAGATAAAAATTAAAAAGGTTACGGTTAAAAAATCAATATATTGTTTTCAAAAAAAAAAAAAAAAAAAATCCAATTGGAAGCATAACAATGTAAGTTAGCTTTGCTTTTAGTCATTGGCCTTATTAATTCCTTTTTATTTATGTATTATTAATAGATTTTAAAAGTTTGACTGGCTTAGAATGATAAGTTTTTAAAAAACTAGAGTTAAAAGCGAATAACGACTTTTTGTAGTTTGGTAAAAAATGGCATTTTCTTCAAAATAGAAAGGTTAACATCAGATATACGAAAGAATGTTTTTATATGAAATTGTAGGTTATTTAATTCCCAAGAACTTAGTTTGAAAAAAATTGTTCTACGGCAAAAACTGAGTGAATGGTAAACGAGTATATATTGAAAAACATTGATTTTTTCTACATAAAACTAACACTTTCGATAGCGAATAAATCGAAAAGTATTAATTTTATCAAAAAAATGTATAGAACATTTTTTGCTTAGAATGAATGTTTTTATCAACTTTTGAGGTCAAAATATAATAAGAAATTTCCACCCCCGGAATGGGGTGGCAACCTCCCCCATGGTAAAAGCGCCTTTCAGCATCATATAGATTTTGATCCTTGGACTATCCACTACTTATTCTCAAATTTTCAAGCAAATCGATCCATTCTGTAAAAATTGCGAGGTGAAAAGCTTCGGTTCCTGGACTACTAATAGATTTTGCATAACATTTTGCAATCAAATTTTTTTTAAAAAGTTCAAATTTTTCAAAAATTTTTGAACAAAAAGTAGACCATTAATTTAGAAGTTAGCTAATGTTTTTACGTATAAAGAGGCTCTCTATCTATCTTATACACTTTAGCACTGTTTTAAAGTTAAAAACAATTTTTTGGCTTATAAACAAATACAGTGAGGACGTTTGGGTTGGAACAAATTCATTTTCTCGAGAATAGGCATCTCTGGAGATAAATCCCGAAACAGGTTGATTTTTATTTTAAAATTTTAATTTTTTGGTGAATATATCATACTAGTGACGTCATTTTTTTAAATGAGAATAGGGGCCGTGTGATAGCTCATTCGTAAAGCTATTCAATTTTGTATTCACTAATGTAAACATTAACATAATTATTTATACAGGGTGCCCAAAAAATTTTTTGAATTAAATTAATTGAGACAAAGAGAAGAATGCAGGTAATTTGTTTAATGCAAAATACATTTGACTGCAGTCAGAAAACAGAAAAAAATATTAATTTGAAAAACAAACATTGCTTTTCGCTTAAATTAAATGTTTAAACTGCTAAGAGGCTCGTGGGTGGCAACGTTAATATTGAATTTAAGCGAAGAACAATAGTTATATATCAAATAAACATTTTTTCCTGTTGTAGGACAACAGTAAAACGTATTTCCGGTTAAATAAATTATATACATTCTTCTTTTTGTCTCAATTAATTTAATTCAAAAAAAAATTTTGGGCACTCTGTATAAATAATATTGTTAATGTTTATATTATTGAATAGAGAATTGAATAACCTTTCGAATAAGCTGTCACACGATTCCTATTCTCACTTAAAAAATCATGGATTACGTCATCACACCCAGATGGATGACGTCACTAGTATGATATATATGCCAAAAAATTATAATTTAAAACTAAAAATCGAACTGTTTTGGTTTTTATCTCCAGAGTCGCCCATTCTCAAGAAAATGAATGTATTCCAACTCAAACGTCCTCATTGTATTTGTTTATAAGCCAAAAAATTGTTTATAAATTTAAAACAGTGCTGAGGCCGCCGAAATAGTCCGATTTTAATTCTGTAAAGTGTATTAGATAGGTAGAGCGTTTCTTTATATGTAAAAAATTAGCAAACTTCTAAAGGATCTACTTTTTGTAAGCGAATTATGAAGTTTCTAGGTGCAACCAAAGTGATTGAAAAACATTGAATATAAACAGGCTTTTTTGTTCCCTTATTTTGTATTTATTGCTATTTTGCAGAAAGGGTAATAATTTAAGACATTTTAAACCAGTCGTGTATTTAATTATACAAAATTCAATTAGCTTTATTTTATTTTCTTACGACTTTGTTCCAAAATGAATCGTTTTAAAGTTATAAGCAATGAAACTAGAAAAAAATCGATATTTTTCGAAATTTTTAAATATTTTAATTTTTTTATTAATGTTCCGGGCATATTTGAGAAGGATAAGTCAATTATAATTATTGAAGTTGTCACCTAACTTTATCTGCAAAAATCCGAATGCCACCTCTCACATCCACCTCAAAACAGATCGGTCCTGGTCTATTAGTTTATATCTTCTACCTCCAAAATAGTTTGATGGAAAATGTCGAATTCGATCTAGAAAAAAATTTAAAAATTAGATACATTATTCAGTGAGAATAAATGGTACCGAGAATATAGATTTTGAAGTACACCAATTCCCTCTTGTCTTTTTCGCTTCAGCATCCATCTGGCTTGCAAATTTTAGAAGCCTTGGAGGTGTTACCAAGAAAATGGACCAATAAGTTTTCAATTTAAAAATCTTTTAGTAATATTATAATATTTTTAAATATTATTAATATCGCTATTAGGATTGAAAACTACTTCATCTTTCAATTGCCAGATGACGTTAGTCACCTAGTCCATTCACGTCAGTTGCGGTGTGGGGGATAGACTCTCGGTGTTGGTCACTTAGAGTATGGAGCAGCAGGCCTACGATTTCTCCGATGAGACTCCAACAAGAGTCGAAAATCGTCGATTCAGAGTGCTGGCACTGCGCTCCGTATTCTAAGTGAAAAATAAGATTGTTTTGCCTTCGCATTGCAACTGAATAAAAATTGAATTTTTATTTTATTTTTATATTAGTCGTTACTTCTTTGAGTAACTAGGTTCATTTTCTGTTGGAATTTACCAGCTGAACAGACGGGGTCGTGAATTGTAAGTTTTTTGAATTCCCTCTTGTCTTCTTCGCTTCAGAATCCATCTGGCTTGCAAATTTTAGAAGCTTTGGAGGTGTTACCAAGAAAATGGACCAATAAGTTTTCAATTTAAAAATCTTTTAGTAATATTTTAATATTTTTAAATATTATTAATATTGCTATTAGGATTGAAAACTACTTCATCTGACAAAAATATCAGTTGAAAATATTTTGTAAAGGAAATCATACTTCCAATCATTGCCGCGCCTGTAACAAGGCAATGTGTGGCAAATATTAAAAACTGCAAACTGTATGGTGTTCCGAATGTTTTTGATAGGCAGCGAATGTGTTAAACAATGAAAGTAAAAAATAAAATCAGATTCTATCGTCTAGAGTAGATTTAATTTCTTTAAACTGAGTTTTAATTGATTAAAGAACGTGGGGCCAAAATGATCCCTTCCGGCTGTCTAGGTAGGTAAGCTGAGCCCGACTTTCTAGTGTTAAACCAGACCACTTAACTAACTCTGGTTGTTTGTTGTTTGTAGCATTTAATTTTATTTTAAACGGGACCTGAAAATGCTGTGCAAAGTATATAAGCGAAACCGGTCGTCAGTTGTTAAATAAATTGTTTGTGAGAACGTCTCTCTTTTCTTTACTACTAGACAAGGCGGAAACGGCGGGTTCGTTGGGAAAAATATTCCCATGAGATATTTTTGCATAATCACATTCGTGAGACATCCCAGAATAAGGTTCAAGAAGTCGCCCACGAGAAAAGTGGGCCAATTTTTTTTAACAATTTTTTTTTCAATCAAATTGCAAAAATCAATATTTTGGCCCGCACTAATTTTTTTTAGGTTTTTTGGACCATTCTGGACAAAAAAGGTCTCTTATAATTTTTCCCTAAAGTTGATCTTTTTTGAGTTAGAAGCAAGTTAAAATTTGAAAAACGCGAAAATGGCCATTTTTAAGGCTTAATAACTCGGTCAAAAATTATTATTTTGAAAGTCAGAAAGTGACTAAGTCAAAGTATAAAGTCGCCGTTACATGATCCTGAAGAAATCTGTGTCATTAATTTACTACTAAGCTGTTATTTTTAATTAATAAAAATGAGTGTTTGTATCGTATTGACGCTGCTGTAAATGTGAGTGCGAGTAAGATGCACAATTGGACTGCTGGAATAGCTTCTCTCTCGCACTCAGCATTTAAAGCCCCGCACAGGTGCATGGCGCTTATTATTATTACTTAAAAATAACAGCTTAGTAATAAAATAATGACAAAAATTTCTTCATGATCTTGTAGGGGGGGCTTCAAACTTTGATTTAGTCATATATTGACTTTCATAATAATAACTTTTAACCGAGTTATTAAGCCTTGAAAATCGCCATTTTTCGTTTTTTTTTCAATTTTAAATTGCTTATACGTCAAAAACTATCAACTTTAGAGAAAAATTATAAGAGACCTTTTTTGTCCAGAATGGTCCAAAAAATTAAAGAAAAAATTGTTCGGACCAAAAATATTGATTCTTGCAATTTGATTAAAAAAAATTGTTAAAAAAAAATTGGCCCACTTTTCACTTGGGCGACTTTTTGAACCTTATTCTGGGATGTCTCACGAATGTGATTATGCAAAAAAATCTCATGGGAATATTTTTCCCTTCGAACCCGCCGTTTTCGCCTTGTCTATACAACTAAATTTTAAATTTTGTCACTAAACTTTTGCGATTTAACTTTTCAATTCATAACGCATCCGCAATTCATAACAAATCTGCATCTTTTACTTTAAAAAATTCATAAATTTTATTATATTAATACTAAGGGCTTCTAATAGGCCCCATAGTATTCAGAAAGGTAAAAAATATATGCTGTAAAAATTGCAGAAAAAAATGTGAACACCGAACAGAGTTGTAGTAAGTTACACGCAGAAAAACGTGATCTCTTTTTTTTATTTTTAGGGTAAATTGCGATTTTGACAATGTTCCCACACTTCAAATTCAAAACAAACTTCATTTTCGTTTTCAGCACCATCAAAAACATAAAGCAAGACCAAAATTACCAATTCAGCACCCATGGTCAGTATCTCGAAAAATAAGCGTTATTTTGGAGATGTATAACGTCTATATTAAAAGTTAAACCAATTTTTTTTCTATAAAACATTTCGATCTAAAACTTTCCAAAAAAACTTCTTTGTACTCTATATTTTAACATAAACTTGATTAAAAAGCTAAATTTCAACTTTCGTCATTCAACCTTTGCTATTAAACTTTGCAATTCAGGAATCTGCACCGTTTACTTTAAAAAATTCATAACTTTTACTGTAATAAGACTGAAGGCTTGCAACAGGCCCAATAGTCTCCAGAAAAGTGAAAATATAAATGCTGTAAAAACTTCAGAAAAAATATTAAAACCGAACACAGTTGTAGCGAGTTAAACGCAAAAAAACGTCATTTCATTTTTTTTATTATTAGGATAAAATTGCGATTTTGACAATGTTCCCCCACATAAAATTCAAAATAAATCTCATTTTCGTTTTAAGCACCGTCAAAAACATAAAGTATGACCAAAATTAGCCATTTACCACACGGTGGTCAGTACCTGGTAATTTTGGGGGTGCGTGCCGCTCGCCTATATAATATCATTCTATTATCATTCAGTATTAAATTTTATTTATTAGTTTTACAAATAAGCATTTTTGCTTCTACTGTGCTATTACGCTCTATATATTTTTATTCATCAGGTAGAATAAATTCCAAGTACTTCCGCCTATTTCTTTGTTTTAAATACTTTTACATATATTACTTTCTAAATTTAAAGATCCCTGAGGACTACTCCATGCTCTGGATTTCGCCTTATTGTGGAAATGTACCATTCAAAAGAAAAATTGAAATAAAAACGCGATACATTTCGTAGCTTTTATGTAAGAATAATTTTCTATTAAAACTGAAGAGACAAAAATAGAGTTGGTGAATGCGCCAGCTACATTCTTTTCAGAAAATAGCAGCCACAGTTCTTTCTTAGAATGAATCTCGAGAGAACGCGCTCGCTAACAACAATGCACCTTTTTCTATTTGAAAAAGCTCGTTGTTGTATGACTTTTACGTTTCTTCCTATAGATTGAAAGAACAAAGCTCATTCTGGAAGCTTTTACGTTATTCAGTTCCGATACTGACGACAATAATGGTCGCTTTATATTATGGTCGTATTGAAATCCTTTGTTTGGCTCTATTTTCAGCAAAACTTCTCATTTTCAAATGGTTTTAGCTCTTTTTCTCTTTCTCTGGATGTTTTGTATATAATTCACACATTTGTCATTCATATATATCATATTCATTAGACTCGTTTAGAGTAATACTCAAAATGTTAATTAATAGATAGGATAAACGTGTGATCAAAATAATTAATAACACACAATGGAAAAATAAAAAATAAATTAAAGTTTAGTACGAAAAAGTAAGGATACAAAAATCCTGAAACCAGCACTGTGTTCTGATTTTCAGTTATTAATTTAAAACTGTTGAAATTACTGCCAATAATCTCCACTTAAAAACGTCCTCTAAAACTAAGGTGAACAGGTTTAAGAACCTAAATTGGAAATATAAGGGAATGAACATCAATGGTCGCTACCTCAGTAATCTACGATTTGCGGATGACATAATTCTGATAGCCACTGACCTACAAGAACTGCAAACCATGCTTTCAGAACTACACACCGAATCTTCTAAAATAGGACTGAAAATGAATTTAAACAAAATAAAAGTCATGCACTCTGAAGAAACCGTGACAATAATAAACGACAAAGTTATAGAAAAAGTTGAAGAATATATATACTTACAAACAATAATAACAAAAAATAATACTAAATAGGGAAATTCAAACGGAATAATTAAAAAGAAGAAGAAAGTTAGCATGGGCAGCATTCGGCAAACTAAACTATATACTCAGAAATCAGCAAATTCAACTGCATCTTAGATCTAAAGTTTTTGATACATGCATTATTCCGATATTAACATATGGGACACAAACATGGACAATCACAAAAAAGAATATGAACATACTAAGAGTCACTCAACATGCGATGGAAAGAGCAATGCTTGGCATATCACTTAAGGACAGGAAAACAAACACATGGATAAGACAGAAAACCAAAGTCATCGATGTGGTACAAAAATCATTAAAATTGAAATGCTGGACATTTAGCTATTAGCGATCTAAACAAATGGCACAGAACAATTCTAACCTGGAGACCATACCAACACAAAAGACCCAGAGGCAGACCTACTATGAGATGGACAGATGATCTGAAACAAACTGCCGGGAAAAATTGGCTACAAGTAGCGTACAACAAAAAATAATGGAAAGGAAGAGGCTTATGTTGAGATGTGGACGTGAATGGCTAGACGAAGAAGAAGAAGAAGAAGAAAAAATATCCACTTACAAACTTTGTCTTTCTTGTTTTTCTCGATATTTTTATATTGTAACTCACTATTTTAGCATAGAGCAGGCCAGAAACGGATTTCTAAAAATTAAACAATTTTTCACCAAACGAGATGTTGAAATAACTCCCACGATATCATCATTATCACGTAGCGCTACAACCCTGGGTGGATCTTGGCTGACTGTACAACTTTTTTCCAATTTTTTCGGTCTTCCATCAACCTAGGGTCAAATGGAATGTTCATATTGGATTTTATTGGATTTTATCTCTCCATCGCATTCTGGCACGTACGAGTGGTCTTTTGCCTCTAGGAATCTCCTCCCATACCAGTCTTACAAGTCTCTCGTTATGTACACGTATGTGCAAGTGGCCAGCCCATCTTAAGTCGACTTTACATTACATGATTTATCATGTAATTTGTCATATGATTTTGTCATGGAGTCAAATTTACATGTTTACACTGTGTGATTTGTCATATGATTTTGTCGTAAACATTGTCGTCCGGTTCGTGTTATCATAAGCATTGTCATGCGGCTGGTCATGAGCCAAATCATATGACAGATCACATGATAAATCATGTAGTGTAAAGTCGACTTTCTTCTTCTTCCACGACACTACAACCCAAATTGAGCCTTGGCCTCCTTTATTTTTTGCCTCCACCCTTGCCTGTCTGTAACTGCTCTTCTCCATACACGGACTCCTAAAAGGGCTTGTGCGTCGCTGTTTACTGTGTCTTCCCAGCGCTTTCGTGGCTTCCCAACCGGTCTCTTTCCTTGCATTCTAGCATTCAGTGCTCGTTTTGGTAGCCTATCCTCTCCCATTCTTATCACATGTCCGGCCCACTGCAATCTTTGTATATTCTAATGAAGTCTGACAGGGGCTTTTCCTTATAAAGTTGATAAAGCTCGTTGTTGTATCGACTTCTGACGATTCCGTTTTCCCACACAGGTCCTAGTATTTTCCTGAGTACTTTCCTTTCGAATGTGTCGAGTTTGTTTTTGGATGTTTCCTTCAGGACCCAGGTTTCACTGCCATAGCATGTAATCGGTCGAATTAAGGTTTTATAGATTCTCATCTTTGTATTTCGGTGGACACTTTTAGACCGAAATATATGGGAGAGGGCAAAATAAGCTTTGTTTGCCTGCGTTATTCTCTTCCGTATTTCTCCATCTTCTAATCCGTCGACACATAATTCTACTCTCAGGTATGTAAACTTTTCAACCGTTTCAATGTCATCTTCATGTATAATGTTTTCTGGGACTATATTTCTTCTCGTCTGAGTTATTATCTTTGTTTTTTCTGTGTTAATTTCCAGACCTAGCATTTTTGTTTGTGTTTTTAACTCTGCATATGTTTCCTGTGCTCCTGTTGGTGTTCTACTAATAATATTAATATCATCAGCATAAGCGGCCAGTTGAACCGTTCGGTTGGTCAGTAGATTTCGTTCCAGTTTGCATTTGCCTAATCGCATACTCCAGTGCCAGGTTAAACAATGTTGGGGCCAGCCGATCTCCCTGCTTTAGTCCCTGCGAAATGTTGAAAAAGTCTGTCCTGTGGTTTTGTATTCGTACACATGCCTGAGTTTCATCCATTGTGGCTTTAATGAGTCTTATTAGCTTGTGTGGTATTGCCAATTCAGCCAATATATAGTATAGTTTGTTCCTTTTGACTGAGTCGTATGCCTCTTTGAAGTCTACAAACACGTTGTGAACATCAACATCGTGTTCCCATGCTTTGCTCAAGATCTGTTTGACTGTAAATATTTGATCCAGTGTCGATCTTCCCCGTCGGAAGCCCGTCTGATACTCTCCAATGATATTTTCGGCTAGTGGTTGGAGCCGCTGGTTTATAATATACGTGAGAACTTTATATGCTGTACATAGTAGAGAGATTCCACGATAGTTTTTGCACTGGAGTTTGTCTCCTTTTTTATAGATCGGGCATACTATACTTTTCTTCCAGTCGTCGGGTATTTTCTCTTCTTGCCATACGTCTTTGATGAGCGCGTGGATGTAACTTGCTAGGTGGTCGCCACCTACCTTATATAGTTCTGCTGGTATTTCGTCAACTCCCGGAGCTTTATTGTTTTTCTGGGCCTTAATGGCTTCGAGAACTTCCTCTATGGTTGGAGCTTCTACTCCATTCTCTTCTACGTAGATCATACCCATTTCATCTTCCATGTCTACTTGAGTTCCAAGTAGTGTCTGAAAATAATGCTTCCAGGTTTCTGTGACTTTCTGTTGGTCACTGATTATTTGCCCACTTTCATCTTTACATAAACTTGTTTTAGGTTTATACCCACTTTTTATCTTTTTTAGGTATTCGTAAGCCCCTCTAATTTCGTTGTTTTTGAAGGCGACTGAAGTCGACTTTAGTCGCTGTGATTTAATTTCTTGGATTATTTCATTCATAGGAGATTCTGACCAATAGAAAGCTACAGACATGCAAATTAAGGTGATAATTTTTGATAATCTCCCGTCGTTAAGCATATTACGTCAGATGCCCTTCGTTGCTACGAAAAAATACATTCAGTGACATTAATGACAAATGTTTTAAAAATTATAAAAGTGATGACTTTCAACCGCCAAATACATATTTTTAACAACTGTGTGTTTAATTGCACTAATTGGTACTTACATATATAAATTACAATAAAATTTTGGTTTTGAACAGTTTTATTCATGAAATAATGGCAACAAATTGCACTCGAACTCTAAAATTAATATAGAATTTTTGCCATATATGAGTACAGGTCTGACGATGGATTCATAGATTTTGATCTTTGAACTTCTTGTAAGATTTTTTGATTTTATAAGCTTATCTAGTGCGAATAGACAGCGATTTGCCGATAGGATTCTGTCTTTTATTTCTTCAGGAACATCGTTGTCAGCTGCGATTACGGCCCCCAGATACTTAAAACGTTATACTCTTTCGAAATTGAAGATGTTGAACGTCATATTTTGTAATATTCTGTCTCTTCGTGTCGTTCTATTTATACACATATATTTCGTCTTCTCTTCATTAATCTTCAGCCCTACTTCACTTACGAGATACAGCACGAAAACCTATTGCACCCTTTTTTCCAAGATGGCGACCCCACAAACTTCAACTTAAGCTTCTACTGACCCTCCCTACACATTAAAAAAATAAAACTGCAAATAAAACGCAAGCTAAAGCCTGAAAAATGTAACATTTTAATAAACTATTTAGTTTATTATAAAATTGGTTTATTATTGGTTATATTGGTTTATTAGAAATCAGGAAATTTAAAAAGTTTAAAAATGTAGTAAAAAACACCGGAACTTACGCATTCAAACAATCTAAAAGCTAATCATTGACGTAAAAGTAGATCTAAAGGGATTTCACCCACATATCTTAATAGGTTAAGCATGTCCTTTAACCTATAAAAAGCACTGATGATCGAATTTATATTCCAAAAACGTTATGTGATGTATTCCTTTTTAGGGATTTTTAATAAAATATCCTTTTATAAAGGATTTTAGTAATTTTGTGTCATTAACGGTATACAGTCAGCTACAGGAATTTAATTTCCTTTTGAATTTAGCTTTTTACAATAATTATTTAGAAATAGATACATATAGTTTATTAGAAAATTAATTATTTGCAAAATTTATAAAAATGAATTATTTTTTGTCGAACGAAACCTAAACCTTGATTTAAAAGTTTAAAAATGTATTACAAAACACCGGAACTTACGCATTCAAACAATCTAAAAGCTAATCATTGATGTAGAGAGGCTCGTCAAAAGTGTACAATATCCTCTGAATGACGTTTAATTTCACATATAAACGTATCGAGAAGAAGAGATACCCTCTTGATTAAAATCCGGATCTGTTGATAACAATACACCCCCTTTCCTCGCCGCCCTTCTCTCTACCTCCTCTTTCCGATGTTGTTGGTCCATCTAATCAAGTATGTTCTTTGTCAATACATGGTGTATTTGTGATTGATTGAATTGAAAATTGCTTTGCTTTTCCTTTTTTAAGAGCTTTTCAATAGATCCGATACGGATACTAATGCAACCCAGATTGTACACTCAAGTAAGAAAAATGGATACATGTATAAAATGTGGGATAATAAATAATTTTTATTGGCTTATGGATTAGCTTTAAAATGTGGGGTATGAACATGAGAAATATGAGGTATTGAACAACTTTGGATTAAAAAGGTGAACTTTTTCTTTTCGGAAAAAATGTGAAAATCTTGAAATATCCATATCGGTCTGTCCCAGAGAATTTTACACACAACTCCTCCGTCATTAGAGCAGATATAATTACAAATGAAGTATCGAATGAAAGCTTATAACCAAAACATCACTGCATGGGCCCATGGCTTGAAATTTTTCAACTGTGTTTCTCCACTTTACTCTGTCCAGGGCAGATGTCTTCCAATTTACAACGTCTGCTCTTTGTAGATGCTCTTTGACTGCTTCCAGCCACTTTTTCAACGGTCAACCTCTCGTTCTTCTTCCCTCACCTCTTTACAATATACATAGGTCACACCGTTAGGCCGATGCCACATTATGAGTTTTGACCGGATGCGTTTCCGCCGTATCCGGTGAAAACGCATAGTGTGACAAATCGGTCCGTTTGCGTTGGAAACGGATGCGTTTTGAGTCATCGATACGCGCTTACAAACTGCACCAGACTAAACGCATAGTGTGACAGGTCGGTCCGGTTGCGTTGGAAACGGATGCGTTTTCACCGCATCCGGTCAAAACGGATAATGTGGCATCGGCCTTATAGTCTCCCCTAGGTATCGGTTGTCACCCCTAGGTGGCGGTTGGTCAGAGTCGGCAGGGTTAGTATGGTATAGTTAGACCCAAACCCAGACATCCAAAGTGAAAGTTATCCTCCAACACCAAATTGTTCTATTTGGTCCACATAATGTTCAGAAAAAAGTCACACCATTTTAAGCGTCGGGTTTAAGGGGGAGAGGGGGGAGAAATCTGCAAATTCCTACTTTTTTTAGGTTTTTCGTCAATATTTCTAAAACTAAGCGGTTTAGCATGAACAACCATCTACACAAAATTGTTTTACATTAAATTTGAAATAAAAAAGGCCAAGGCATAACCGTTCTAAAATGAACGGTTCCAAAGTTACGGAGGTAATATAGTATAATTGGTCCAAAAAAAGGCCTAACCCAGACGCCCAAAGTAAAAGTTTGTCTTCAACACCAAATTGTTCTATATGGTCCACATATTGTTCAGTAAAAAGTTACACCATTTTGAGCGTCCGGTTTGGGGGGGAGATGGGGGAGAAGCCGGTAAATTAGTAGTTTTTTTAAGTTTTTCCTCAATATTTCTAAAACTATGCTTTAGCGTAAGGAATGTTCTATAGAAAAATATTCTACATACAATTCATAAAAAAAAGGTTCTATACATAATTGTTATAAAATCAACGGTTCCAGAGTTACGGAGGGTGAAATATGGAGGTTTTCGATACTTTTTATATTTACCGATTTCTCCCCCCTCACCCCCCCAAAACCTACGCTCAAAATGGTGTGACTTTTTCTGAACATTATGTGGACCATACAGAACAATTTGGTGTTGGAGGATAACTTTCACTTTGGATGTCTGGATTTTTGGTATAGTTATATCATAAATATTGCCCAAAAAAAATAAAAAGTATCGAAAACCTCGACTTTCACCCTCCGTAACTCTGGAACCGTTGATTTTATAATAATTATGTATCGAACATTTTTTGTTTTAAATTTCATGTAGAATATTTTTATATATAACATTATTTACGCTAAAGCACAGTTTTAGAAATATTGACGAAAAACTTAAAAAAACTACTAATTTACCGGCTTCTCTCCCATCTCCCTCCCAAACCGAACGCTCAAAATGGTGTAACTTTTTACTGAACAATATGTGGACCATATAGAACATTTTGGTGTTGGAGGAAAACTTTTACTTTGGATGTTTGGGTTAGGCCTTTTTTTGGACCAGTTATACTATACTACCTCCGTAACTTTGGAACCATTCATTTTAGAAAGATTATGCATAAGGCCTTTTTTATTTCAAATTTAATGTAGAACAATTTTGTATGGAAGGTTGTTCATGCTAAACGACATAGTTTTAGAAATATTGGCGAAAAGCTTAAAAAACTACGAATTTACCGATTTCTCCCCTCTCTACCCCCCAAACCCGATGCTCAAAATGGTGTGATTTTTTTCTGGACATTGTGTGGACCATATAGAACAATTTGGTGTTGAAGGATAACTTTCACTTTGGATGTCTGGGTTATGCCATCTTTTGGATCAACTATACTATACTAGGTCAGCAGTGCGGACCCACACATTTATGGACATATTATGAATTTTTTTTAATTATTTAATTTAATCAGAGTTGATGATATTCGTTTCTGTGAAATAAAAAAATATCTGTGATGTAATAGAGACTAAATTTTATTAATTTTTTTTTAAGAATTCGATCGATTCGATACGTTAAGTGATCCCTGTGCGCTGTGCGTAAAAGACTTTTCAAATTAATGATCCTATAGCCATGCACCCGATTGCGATAGGCCCGCTTCGGCAAGCCGTCCCCAGATTGACGATTTGCTTGTAATAAGAAGCTATGGAATATTAGCCGATAGGCAACCAATTATACATTCCCCGTATTCATTTGAATGGCAAGTTCGGCAGATACCAATCTGCCGATCGGTGATCTGCAAACGGCATCAAGGCACGTACCTAGCCACGTACCTTACCAGCGCCCGGGGTAAAACTATGAAATTAAGTAGTTTTACGTCGTTTAATTATTGATATTGTAGTATTTTTAAGTTGCCAGAAATTGCCATTTAGGGCACATATTGAATCAAAGCATTCGTTAAATGAAGTTAATTATAGAGAACAAATAAAATTTTTTAACAAATACGATCTGGAATTTTCTAATTTACTTTCTGTGTCGAAGAGATTTAGCGACGTACCTAAAACAGCACAGAATGAAAGAATCAATTAGTAGTTACATTTTGATCCTTTTTGGTAGAAGTAGACGAAACTACTGATAGAGGAACATGTTATTCACAATTATCAATTGATCTTCTATACGCGTTACGTCTAATATGTATGAGAGGTTTTAAGGTTTTCAGGCGTGAGTAGAAGCCATAAGACAGAATATATTTTTGGTGTTTTAACCTTTGGATGACCAAGCGGGGGAAATTGTGACCCCAGCGTATGTTTTTCTTTAATAAATTCAAAAGTATTTTTAATTTTTAACTCATTATTTTTTTATTTGACTTTAATATCATTCTAGATATCCTTATATTTTGGAATAAAAAAAATTCCCTATATTTTACGAATAAAAAATATATTCTGAAGTTGATGTTTGGTAAAATACCGTCTATTATGTGTAATTCCAAGTAGTTTTACGCTAATGACGTCGACTTTGCAAAGTAACAAGACACTTACTCAACATACACACTACACATGACACTAATACCCATGTTGTGACTGGCTGAATGACATAAAGTACATGCCAAAAAAAAATAAATAAAAAAAAACTTTATTTTTTTGTTAATTGTCATTTTTGACATTTTTGACCTGGGTCATTTTCCCCCCCTTGGTCATCCGTGTAACAAAAAAAGGTTGGTCATCGGAAGGTTAAAGGACAGTTAAAATTTTTTGATATCAAAAATAAATTGGTAAGGCAAACTTATGACGGCGTTGCCATGATGTCCGGTGAATTGTATGGTCTCCAGGCAAAAGTTGAAACTATTACACCCCCGCTTTATTTACCCACTGTCATAAGTCATTTACCTCTTTAACGATTTAAAATTTAAAAGCTACGCCAAAGAATTTTCAAAATATCTATTAGACAAGTTCATTAAAAATTATCCATCATTCTCTAATCAAATAAAATAAGATGGACAAATGAAATCTTATATGCTGATATTTTCGAAAATATTTTCGGAAGGTGGGATAAGTTACAAAATATATATAATTTTATATAGGTACTGCAATTCATTAGGTACAACAAACTGTTCCCGAAATTAATAAATTATTGTTCTCAAATGTGGGCAAATTCTGCTTCAAATTAACGGGATTTCTCTTATCTCAAAAGAGTCAAAACGTATTGTCGAAACATAATGAAACAAGAGATTCAAGCTTGTCTCAAATGTCAATAGAAAAAATTTTACAATGACGTTATAACCCATTTTGCTACTTCGAAACAACATAGACTAGAGCTAATTTATAAACAGGTTTAGGTTCTAAATTTATAGGAAAAAACAAAAAAAAATAAAAATAAACAAAAACCAAAATCTCCTCTGAAATTGAAGCCTTTTAATTAGATGGCATACCTATCTGAGGAGCCAAAACCTTACCGATCCTGTCCCTAAAGCCACAAGCCGCCACTGCTAGGTATTCAAATTCATTTACTTCTTCGAAACAATATTCTATTCGATCGTTATCTATTCTAATTTTCAAAACCTGATCTTTATTTAATGTATCTCACATTTCCACAAATTTTGTTTTATGGTCGTTAATAATCAGACAGTACTGCTTGGCTTTTCTTTCAAAAAGGTTAAATTATCTTAGCAGTTTTCTTTTTTTATCAATACTATGTCGTCTGCATATGCAAGTACCTTCTATCCTGGATTCCTTGAACGTACCTTGCGCTCTAATCCTGCTTTTCCTGAATGTTAAATCTAATACACAATAATAGCCCAGTCGGGATAGCATTTGACCTTGCATTAGGAGCTGCCCCAAATTTTATTTTTCTAATCTTTAGGGAGGGTCAATATTAGTATAAATTTAAAATCTCGACTGAATTCCACTGTTCCGTTAGCCGCCATCTTGATTTTAAACGAGAACTGTTTTTGCTCAATATCTCCGCCATTTTCAATTTTTTGACAAAAAGTGTAGAAACTGGAATTGTTGAAAATGCGATTTTCTATAGTTTCATTTATTGTAATTTTTTTCGTGCGGTCGATATTTTCCGAGTTATGAGGGGAAAATAGTGACAGTTGTAGCATAATTATTGAATTATTGAATTATCTCGTCTATTATTAGTTTTACAACAAATATTTACCTATAAAAAAATGAAGAGAATTAAATTTTGTACAATTTTGATGTCGTACATTTTTTTGATAAAATCAATATTTAAGGTAGTACGTATGTGGTAAAGGTGCGAGCGTAAGACCTGATTGATTTTGTAGCAATTGTTTTTGTTCAATATCTCCGCCATTTTCAAGTTTTCGACAAAAAGTGTAAGAACTGAAATTGTTGCAATTACGATTTACTACAATTTTTCGAGAGAACCAGTGGCGGGTCACCAAGGGGGGTAAATGGGAAAATTCCCCCCAACAGGGTCCAAAATTAAAAAAAAATTGTTGGAACATCACGATATATTAGCTGACATAAAACTTAAAATATCGACAGACAAATTCAACCAATAAAACCCGCTAGTTAATAAAATTAAGTGAACTTAATGTATATAATGTCTTTTTATGTCTTTTATATACTTAGTTTGGTTGATGTTTCATTGGAAGTTTCAAAAATTGTATAAAATATAATTCTCTTTATTTTTGTTTATGTACAATTATGTCGTATAGTTAATAATAAATGAGACAATTCAATAATTATGCTTCCCCTCCGCTTCCATTATTTTCCCCATTAACTCGTAGAATATTGATCGTATAAAAAAATTGTGCCAAAGAAATTGTAGGAAATTGCATTTCCAACAATTTTCTTTCCCACCATTTATGTCGAAAAGTTGAAAATGGCTGAGATATTATAAGCAACAACAGTTCTCATTTAAAATCAATATGGCGGCTAATGCAACCGCGGAATTCAGTCGAGATTTTAAATTTACACTACTATTGATCTCTCCTAAAGGATATAATTATAAAATTTGGGGCAGCTCGGATACAAAATTCAATTCAATAATTATGCTTCCCCCACCACTTTTTACTATTTTCCCATGTAACTCGGAAAATATCAACCGCATGAAAAAAATTGTTAAAAAGAAATTGTAGGAAATTATATTTTGAACAATTTTAGTCGAAAATTGCGTAGATATTAAACAAAAACAATTGCTATAAAATCAATCTGGTCTTACGCTCGCGCCATTACCGTATACGTACTACCTTAAATATTAATTTTAGCAAAAAAATGAAAGAAATTAAAATTGTGTAGAATTTAATTCTCTTCATTTTTGTACAGGTACATATTTGTTGTAAAACTAATAATAAACGAGATAATTCAATAATTCAATAATTATGCTCCAACTGTCACGATTTTCCCCTCATAACTCGGAAAATATCGACCGCACGAAAAAAATTATAATAAATGAAATTATAGAAAATCGCATTTTCAACAATTTCAGTTTCTACACTTTTTGTCAAAAAATTGAAAATGGCGGAGATATTGAGCAAAAACGGTTCTTGTTTAAAATCAAGATGGCGGCTAACGCAACGGTGGAATTCAGTCGAGATTTTAAATTTTTACTAATATTGACCTTCCCTAAAGATTAGAAAAATAAAATTTGGGGCAGCTCCTACTTCCGGTTTTCTCTGTCCGTCCGTCTGTCTTTCCGCTAATAAAGCTCCGCCGTAATTACAACAAATAGAATGACAAATGAGGTATCGAATGAAAGCTTATAACCTAAATATCGTATTAGAGGTGATCAATTTGACCTCGAACTTCCGGTTTTATAGTTGCAACCAGAACTACTGTTTTGAAAGTCGCTGAAACAGTACAAGCGATATATTAATCGAAGCGCCATAGCAAGACGAGAATAAATATGTAGATGCTTCCGTTTTTAATTATTTCTGGTTAAAGAGATGTAATCGGAAGTGCCACATTATAGTCGCAAAAGTAGTACATCTGATATATCAATCATCGTATATTGAAAAGTCGAGCTCGAATATTTAGTTTCGGTTTTGATGTCATTTCCAGTTAAAAATGCCATAATACTTACTTACTTACTTACTTACTAGCCAACGCCTACCCTTGGCATGTTAGCCATTTGGCGGCGCGCTGACCAGTATAGGCGAGCCGTTTCTCGTAGGCGATCTTCATCCTCCTCGGGTGGGTCTGTTATCACAGCTGGGCACTTTGGGAGGTGAGCAGCATCCATCTGGGGCTGATTACATAGTGGACAGTTGTCATTTTCACGGACGTCGATGCGATGTAGATGGGAGGCCAGGTAGTCATGCCCCGTAGTTGTTCTGAACGCGGCTACACTGATGGGTCTCGGCAAATTGTGAGGGATTGGTGACTCTATTAGGTGGGCCCAAGATTTTCCAGCACCGGCTTGTATTTGCTGGTCTTTTATCTTCGCTTTGATTCCTCTTTTAATGGTGGACTTTGCTGATGTGTACGATTGGAAGCTAGGGGGCTGTGGAATAGTAGTGCCTTCTTTTGCAAGTTCATCCGCCGCTTCATTCCCTTCAACACCGACATGACTAGGGATCCATTGTAAAGTAATCAGCCACCCTTTTTCCAGCAAGTTCGATAGTTGGACGCGGCAAGATATTGTTTGGGCACAGTCGGTATATCGATTTGTCGACAGGGCGAGGATTGCGGCTTGGCAGTCGATGAAGAAGGCAACTTTTTGGGGGTGTTGGAGATTCTCGAGACTTTTAGCGGCTTCGTGTATAGCAGCAATTTCGCCATCATAGTTGGTGAGAGGGGCACCCACAGCTATGGAGCCTTTGGAGAACGTTGAGACATATCCTGCTCCTGTTCTTCCCGAGTCCGGCATCGAGGAGCCATCGCAGTAGATGTGAAGCCACTCATGCGCTGGGTAATTGGTGTGTATCGTCTCTAGGGCGGCTTTCCTTTCCTAGACAATGTCTGACGATAAGTGCTTCGGGTCGTTATGGTTTTCAAGACGCAATTCTGTGTTTGGTAGACAGCGGGCGAGTGTAGTTTGCGCTGGGAAGGGGCGGCTTTCGACAGGTCAATGTGGTATTTTTCCATGATTTGATTTGCTACTGTAAGCGGAGTGGTTTGTGTTTTAAGACGTGATGGTGCTTGTCTATATTCGTCCCATTTTTGTGGAAGTATTCGTCTTTGCCTTTCCCAGAAGGTTAACGCGTGTTGCTATCTGCGGCATTGTATTGATTCAATACCGCTCTGGGCTTCCATTGATGTAATCGGTGTTGATTTTGGAGCACCGGTGATGACGCGAAGGGCAGTGTTCTGGGCGACTTCAAGCTTGGAGGTGGTGTTTGTACTCGCAGTTATTGTAGCTTCACTCCCATATTCTAGTATCGGCCGGACATAGGTTTTGTATGTTGCTACCAAGACATTGCGTGGCGCCCCATTTTGTTGCTGTGAGACGTTTGAGCAGTCGACATCTCTTTGTGGCTTTCTCTGCAATGTCGTCGATTTGAGGTTTCCACGTCATTTTCTTATCTATGTACACCCCCAGGTATTTTGTTACATCCTTTTTTTCCAGGTCGACTCCTTTGTATGTCAGCTTGACAGCAGTCTGCTTATCCGCCCATTTTTCTAGATTTTTGAGAGCCTGGTTCATTACTCCCTCGAGCGCTTTCAGACTGCTACTTGATGCCCATATTAGGAGGTCATCGGCATACAGGAGGGCTTTAACACCAGGTGTCTTTCTAATCATTGCGAGCACATCGTTTATCATTAGGTTGAACAATTTACAGCTGATGACAGGTCCTTGTGGCAGCCCTTGTCTTTGTAGTCTGAATTTGGAACAATGGTTGTGAAATTTGACTCTCTGATACCTTTCTCCGAGAAAAGATTTTATCCAATTGAACAGTTTACCGTCAATTCCAGACTTCGCTATCTTGTGTAACAGCAAACCTCTCCATACTGTGTCGTATGCAGCTTTGAGGTCTACTAGCACTGCAACTGTTGACATCTTACGGTGGAAAGCATCCTTGACTTTTTGAGCAAACTCGACTACATGGTCCATGGTGTTCTTGTGTTTCCTGAAGCCAGCTTGTGCGTCGTCAATCAGTTCAAGATGGGTTATGGCTCGGTTCAGTCTGTCCAGAACCATTTTTTCGGCTACTTTGCATAAGAAGCTTGTGAGGGATATTGGCCGATAGCTATCAGTCAGGCTCGGATCTTTTTGTTTCCTTAGGGTGGGTATGACCTCGCTCTTCCTCCATTGACTTGGGACTCTTGAATTCCATGTTAGGTTAATCAAGTTCAGAATGGTGTTTTTGGCTGCGGCTCCCAGATATTTAAGCATTTCCGGGTACAACTCGTCAATCCCTGCTGCCTTTTTCGTTTTTGTGTCAGAGAGAGCCGCTTCCAGCTCTGATATCGAGAAATCTTCTGTACAGATGTCCTTTATACTTTTGCTCATCCGCCGGGGAGGGGGATAGCGCAACAGTCTTGCTCTCTCCCTCTTATTTATCTTAATATTACTCACTTTTGTGTAGTGTTTACAGAGTTCGTTTGCTATATCGGCATGTGTAGTGAGTTCTCTAGCCATGCCTCTCATTGGCATTTGCTGTTGCTTGTTTTCATCATTGTTTAGCGTAGTAACGAACCTGTGCGCTTTGACGCCGTCTTTTCGGAAGTCGAGCTTAGCAAGGAAGGATTTGAAAGCTTCTCTTTTCCCTGACTTAATGGCTTGAGTTAAGATCGCTTGTCTCTTTCGAAGCTCTACACAATCGTTCATTTGCCTGGATTTTTCAGCTTTGCCCCTGGCTTTATTTCTGGCAGCTTTCAATTTGGATAGCGTTGGGGACCAGAAAGTCTTATACCCCTTAAGGTGATACAGTAGCGATCAACAGGTAGTCAAAACGCGTTCCAAGATTACGGCTGTAATTTTGAATATTTTTTCGAGATATTTGGCACACGTATTCGTAATATAATAAAGAATGGCGGTGCAGAGCCCAATTTGAAAAATATATTAATATGTGGAAATTACTTTGTAACTAAATCCAATATTAAAAAAACGAGCCTGTACCGCCATTAAGAAGAACAAAAAAATACACTTTCTTCAAATAAACTTTTTTATCCGATGCCTAGATTTTGTGTCATTTTGGAACTACTAATGAAATAAAAAATTTTAGTAGTTCCAAAATGACACAAAATCTAGGCATCGGATAAAAAAGTTTATTTGAATAAAGTGTATTTTTTGTTCTTCTTAATGGCGGTACAGGCTCGTTTTTTTAATATTGTATTTAATTACAGAGTAATTTCCACATATTAATATATTTTTCAAATTGGGCTCTGTACCGCCATTCTTTAATATGTTACGAATACGTGTGCCAAATATCTCGAAAAAATATTCAAAATTACAGCCGCAATCTTGGAACGCGTTTTCGCTACCTGTTGATCGCTACTGTTTCCTCTTAATTTGACCTCGGGGTATGCACTCTTTTGCACATTTAAGTATGGCCTCGGTTACTTTCTTTGCTGCTTCTTCTGGTTCTTGTAGTGTTAGTTGAGTAAGGACTTCATCTGTGCATTCCCTGTACTTTTTCCAATCTGCCTTTTTAAAATTCCAGCGCGTGGCGCGATTTTGGGCTTTTTTTGCTCTTTGCCAGTTGGCATGTCACTAGCAGAGCGCGGTGACCACAGCCTGCTGCGTCGTCCAGGAGGGTTACACTGGTCTTCCCTGTAATGTGTGGGTGTGTTACGACAAGATCGGGCCTTGATTGACTTCCTCTAAACGATAAGAACGTAGGTGGGGTGTTCACTACTTCAAGATAGTTGTTATCCAAAAAGTCCTCGAGGTGTTTCCCAACGTTGGTGGTTCTAGAGTAGCCCCATCTCCTGGATGGACTATTGAAATCTCCAATTATGATGGTACTTGGCTGGATTTGTTGCTCTACCAATTCCAATGCAGGTATATTATCTGGCGGATTGTATAGTGAGAAAAGGGTGACATGTTTCGAGTTTTTCCAGACTTCGACCTGGAACATTTCCAGTTTATCTCTATCCTGCATTTCGTGGATTATGTTAGTCTTGCATACTAGAGGGGTTTTGATTCCGATGATAATTCCTGACGCTACTTGTCGACTCCTCTTCAGCACATGGGTTGAATAGCCAACTGTAGAGTAGAGGTGAGGTGTGTCTGTAGCGGCTCCTGCCTCTACAATGACATATATATCAACGTTCTTTTCGAGAACGCTTCGTTTGAGTTCTAAAAACTTGCTGTTGCTTAGACCTCCACCGTTCCAGAAGATGACTTTGAGGTCTGCGTCGCTACCCTGAGAAGGGCCGTTTCGAGTAGGGATTCGTACACTCATGGATCAGCGCGCGTAACGACGAATCGCTGCTGCTCATTTAGCGTTACCCAGGGGACACGTGTGATCGTACCTTACGATAGACCACGGACGCGAGCAACTCTGTCCCCCCAAAAAAATGCCATAATACTGTGTCTACCCTTTTTATTGGTTAACCTTGAACCCTATACGGTGTTTGTGGCATTAATGTCTGCATCAATAATAAAGTTTTCTCCAAGCGTGTTGAGCAACTGGACGTAATTTTCATTTTTCAGATTATGTTTTGGTGGAAAATATGGAGCTGCTATTGTTACGTCATATTTTTTGTTTTGACACTTATACTAGCTCCTTGGATGGCTTGGATGACTGCTCCTCCTTCAGTAGCTGGGTTTCTAGGGTGGCAAGCTTAATTTATTTAATATCCTCTCAGTTTGATGTATGTTTATTTCATGAAGTGTATCTCTGATATTAAATATACATTTTTTTTAGTTGTTTAAGGTAAACAGATTTCCCCTGCTGATGTTGCAAGAGGCCAGGAAATCAACATTCCATGAGGAATACATGTGCGGTGCACCGTGTGTCAATATGGCCACTAAATCTGCAAAGCAAAGGCTAAGCTAGGTGCAATGTATTGTACTGTGCATTGTGCGGTGCCATTTCCTGTGCGCCGTTATGACCCTACCCTAAGTCAGCACCTGTAGATCTTAAAGTATTTCGTATTAGAGCATTATTTCGTCTGCATATCTTAGATTATTAATTGGGCTTCCGTTAAAAGCACACAATTTTAACGAACTTTTCTTTTTATTTTTATACATTTAGTTGTTGTTTCTGCTAGCTGTACCACTTCTCTTTGTCTACTGTTCGGATTACCAGGGTTCGGATTATCGAAGCGTAGTTGAAAATTTTAAGATTGATTTTTTTTTAACAAGAATTAATACAAAGTAATACACGCAGTTGAATTAAATAACATTTATACAGAGTGAGTTTTATGTATGGAACGCCTCAAATATCTCGGAAACGACTTGAACGATTTTTATAGAATTTGGTGGGTAAAGGTCTTCTAATTTGGCCGATATTATAGTGGTAATTACACATTGTTGTCAGATCTTGTGTTTTTTTGAAAATATAATGAACTTTCGTATTTCGAATAGAACACTCTGTATATTTTTGCATTTTGAACCATAATAACTACTGATTAATTTTCATATAATATTTCCTATACCGAAATGCCGTAATTTCTGAGTTATTTCTATATTTATTGAAAAAAAATTAAAACAAATTATAAAAATCAATTGTTTCAGCCCTGGCAGACTTATTTTAGGTTCTTTGAATCATATGGAACAAAAAAGGTCTGTTGTAGTTTTTGTCTAAAGTTATTCGTTTCCGAGTTATAAACAATTTAAAACAGAAAAAAATCGAAAAATGACGATTTTCAAGGCTCAAAAATACGTAAAAACAAGTAAAAAATATTATTTTCGAAATCTCGAAGTGCCCAAACTGAAGTTTAAACTTTATTTATCAGTTGTCGATAAGTAATTTGTTTATTTCATTTTAAAAAACATTATTTTTTAGTTTTTAATGCAGCCCGATCGCCCATCCTCTCATAAGTTCTTCATTAACAATAAAAAAACAATGGCAAAATCACACATCGGCCAATATCTCTTTTTATACCGGGTGTCCACTTATATTTTCCCCCATTTTAACTGCCTATAACTTCTAAACGGTTCAAGATAGAAATATGCGGTTTTCACTGAAATGTTTTGTTTTAGTAAAAGTTTTGTCTGAATGGATGGAATTTTTTATATCGCTTTCAAATACGAAATAAAAAATGGCGGATTTTTGAAAAGAACTTTGTTGACCTTTTTTTAATGGAACACCCAGTATATTCTTTCGTAAATTGAAAGAAAGGTCATTCACCTATCTAGCGATATAAAGTTTTTCAAAATCGGTTGTCAAATCACTGAGTAATTAATTTTTAAAATTAGAGGTGCAACGTGGATATAACATACCTAAATAGCATAACTAAGCAAGTTATGTGATTTCCACATTGCATCTCTCATTTTAAAAATTAATTGCTCAATCATTTGACAACCGATTTTAAAAAGTTTTATATCGCTGGATAGATAAATGACCGTTTTTTCAAGTTTTTAGGTAAATGACCATTTTTTGTATCGCTTTTAAATAAAAAATGGCGGATTTTTGAAAAAAAAAACGTTGTTGACTTTTTTTATTAAAACACTCAGTATATTTTTTTTTGTCTTCAAAAAACGGTCATTGACCTATCCAGCGATATAAAAAATTTTAAAATCGGTTTGCCAAATGACTGAGCAATTAATTTTTAAAATGAGAGATGCAATGTGGAAATCACATAACATAATATCATTTTGCTCAGTTATGCTATTTAGGTATATGATATCCACATTGCACCCCTCATTTTAAAAATTAATTACTCAGTGATTTGACAACCGATTTTGAAAAACTTTATATTGCTGGATAGGTGAATGACCTTTCTTTCAATTTACAAAAAAATATACTGGGTGTTCCATTAAAAAAAAGTCTTTTTCAAAAATCCGCCATTTTTTATTTCGTATTTGAAAGCGATATAAAAAATTCAATCCATTCAGACAAAACTTTTACTAAAATAAAACATTTCAGTGAAAACCGCATATTTCTATCTCGAACCGTTTAGAAGTTATAGGCAGTTAAATGGGGGAAAATATAAGTGGACACCCGGTATAATAATATCTCTTTTTTTGAAATTTGAAGGTTTTGTAACATTTTACCGTGCGTGAACGGACTATACAGTGTAGCCAGGCATTATCTTATCTAGTGCTTTTTCAGCAAAAAAATTTGTTTGGCCAATTGATCTAATATCTAATTGCACACCCTGCAAACAGTTTATAAGTAGGACGTTTAGTCTTTACGATATGGATAAGGAAAAACAATTGAGTAGTTGTCCGTAACAGTGGATATGGTATTCGTATTATATTTTTATCACCTTAGGCGACATACTTCTTTAAAAGTTTCAATGCGATGTTATTATACTGTCTTGTCGGCGTCACACAACACAAGAAGATTTTTTTATGAAAGGATAGATATTCTCAAGATCTAGACAATTGCTCAATTGTAATTAATTTCGGAGCGAAGGCGTCGTCTGATATTAGGAAAGAATGAAATATTTTATTTTTACATTGTATAATAGTTTATTATGACCTCTGAGTACGTATCCAATAAATAAGTGTTCATATTTTTAATTCGGTATGTATGTTTATCGTATTGTTCATAATGCGGATAAATCCAATTCTCCAAATTTTTGTTACATATTTTTTTGTATCTCATAGTCTCTAAGCATATACCCGAACTAGTATACAGGGTGTACCAAAAATACAGGTCATAAATTAAATCACCTATTCTGGGACCAAAAATAGTTCGAATGAACCCAACTTACCTTAGTACAAATATGCACATAAAAAAAGTTACAGCCCTTTGAAGTTACAAAATGAAAATCGATTTTTTCCAATATATCGAAAACTATTAGAGATTTTTTATTGAAAATGGACATGTGGCATTTTTATGGCAGGAATATCTTAAAGAAAAGTTATAGTGAAATTTGTGCACCCCATAAAAATTTTATGGGGGTTTTGTTCCCTTAAACCCACCCAAACTTTTGTGTACGTTCCAATTAAATTATTATTGTGATACTATTAGTTAAATTTAATATTTTTAAAACTTTTTTGGTTCTTAGTATTTTTTCGACAAGGCAGTTTTTATCGAGTTGAGGTTTCTTTTGTAATATGTTTACATAGAGATTTTATAGGGGTTTTGTTCCTTTAAACCTCCCAAATAGTTGTGTACGTTCCAATTAAACTATTACTGCGATACCATTAGTTAAACACAGTGTTTTTAAAACTTTTTTGCGTCTTTGTATTTTTTCGATAAGGCACATTTTATCGAGATGTGACTTCTTTTTTAATATGGTTCAAAATATACCTCAAAATGTAAATCATAAATAAATTTTCTTATTATTATCAAGTCTCCATAATCGTACTTAGCCACATACAAATATGTGGTGGATTTGACAAATAATATGCAAAATATCTCGACAAATACTGACTTTTCGAAAAAGTACTAAGAGGCAAAGAAGTTTTTAAAGCATTGTGTTTAACTAATGGTACTACAATAATAATCAAATTGGAACGTACACAAAAGTTTGGGGGGATTTAACGGAACAAAACCCCCATAAAATTTTTATGGGGTATCTAAAAAAGTGTTTTCTTTTATTTTTCATAGTAAACCTTCTTTCCTTTCCTTAAAAAACTGTATCAAACTAAAATCTCAAAAAACTGGTATATATTATTGCAATGACATACGATAAATGTCATTGGAATATAAATATTTTCCCTTATTCCGCGACGATGAGCTGGCCAAATACCCAAGTAGGTGGAGGTCAATAAACTAAAGAATAAAAAGAAGAATATACCTCAATATAACCATAAATATAAATATAACCATAAAGTTAAAATATGTGACGTCACGGGTCGTTTGAGCTATTTTATATCACAGATGACTTCAAATTTGAAGGGCTCGGGGCAATAAGGGACCTAAGCCACATTTTTTGAAATTTGAAGATTTTAGTAAAACTGGCTCTGTAACAATGATCTCAAGCCACCAGCGAAGTTTTACGGCTATTGGGCAATAGATGTGGCCACCAGGCTATATCGACCTTGTTGCCGACTTGCAAAATCATGTAAAAATTTTAAGCAAGAACGTCATAAGCCACAGTAAAATCAACATGGCGACACGTGATCGAAGAGTGTTAAAAGAAAAATAATTATTTGAGGAAAAATACAGTAGTTCAGGTTCGGATTTTGACTCTGACGATTCTGTAAAGGATCGAGAATATTCTCCGCATACGAGTTCCAGTGAAAGTGATGAATCTTCTCCGAAAAAGGTAAGTAAACATTTTAGTGGCTTGAGATCTTCTTGCTCTAGGATATGTGGCTTGTATCTTAATAAGTTATAATAACATTCAATTTACTTTTTTAGTAAAACGTAGTCCTAAATAACCTGTTTTAAATTTTTTATTGATAAAGAGCCATTAAGACTAATATTCTATTTAAATTCGTTTGTCAATAACACGTTTTAATACCAAAAAGGTATTTTATTTAGTAGGTGGCTTGGTCCCTTCTTGGTTCGATAGCGAACACCCAAATTCCATATTCATTAAAAACACCCTAAATGGAGCGTTTGATGAAGTAAATGTTGGTAAGAGTGTCGTAAAGTTTGGTGACAACAAAAAGCTTAAAAAATATATTATAGTTTTTCAATTTATCAATCAGAGATAGAATAAAAACTTTTATTTTTTTTAATATAACGCGGGCACATAAATTTGATACACCCTGTATATTGATTTGTAAATATTTATTAGAAGTTAGCTTTCACGCAAGGTGGTTTCTCCTTAATGAATTTTTCCATGAAGACCCAAAGACATTTGTAAATAAAAGTGAAGTGAAAGTTATTTAGGATTATAATTTTAAAAAGATTGTTTACGGAAAAGGTAAAACCAACGGTAGATGTAATTATTAGTTTTTAGAAAACATAAGGTAAGGAAAGTTTGGAATTTTAATCTCTTTTTGTTTAACCCCGAGTAAATTTTGTAGAATTTCCCGAAAGTAATTATTATGATGGTAGGAATATTTTTGAAAGTATGAGTGGTTTTTTCGAATGAAAAAAGAGTGGGGAAGAAGAAATGTCTCTGATTGGTTTGGCAATTTGGAATGGGAAGGAGAGAAGGTTGAATTTTCAGATAGTTTTGGAAAGAGGGATTATTGTGTTACCGGCATTCGAGAAGAGCAGTCAAAAGTTTTCGTGAGTAGTTCAGAAGCAAGTACTAGTGGTTGTTTTGATAGTGAGAGTAGCTGAAAAGTGGAACGAGAGACAAATCAAATCGAGAAGAAATACCTCTTTGATTCTGTAAAGTCCAAGGGAGTAAGTTACAAGAATTATCGTTATTAAAATTATTTGTGGCACCAAGTAAAAAGATATTTGGGTCTCAGGAGATTATTGTTGAGAGAAAGAGAGGAGACAGTTTTGGAGTTTATTGAACGAGTACTGGCAAAAAGAGACCTGGTTTGTGTTTTGGAGAAATAGTTGCTGGTATCCTGCTGGATTGTTTGCTGAAAACGGAGAGGGCTTTGATTGGTAGCCTAACATAATCAACAAGGAGGAGCTGTTTGGGTCAAGAGGAGACATCATTGTGTGTGAATCAAAAAGGTCAGTCAATAACCTATGTGATAGATTTTCTTTATAATCAGAAGTTAAATTTTTTTACGTAAAAGCATAAGCATTTAAGATTCCAACATTTCAAAAATTTAATAGGAAGTATAAGTAATTTGCGAATACCAAATTTGTTTGTTTAGCTTGTTTTTTTATTAGGGGTATCAAGAACAAAGCGATAAATATTTATTTGAATTAGATTAATTTATATGGTAAAAGTTTCTTTTCGACAGCACTGCTTACAGGATTTAATTGATAAATTTATAGAGCATTGCTTTTGATAATAAAGGTATTTGTATGTGTTTATTTATGATTTTTCTATTTATTTCCTTTTCCCATTTTATCCCGATAAGGATCAACTAAGAGATACTGAAACCACGAGAAAGGATAAGTATAACCTAAGAGAATTTAATTAAATTTTTTTTTTGACAAAAGGCACCCTGAGATTTTTTCTTAATATTTTTATGTATGATTTGCGTTAATTAAATAATTGATCAAATAAATAATAATTAATATAAAAGTAATAGAAATCAGATCATAACAATATATATATGGAGGACCAATAGTACTGAGCATCAAAAAAATTCAGGATTTAAAGAAACTTTTACAATATATTCCTTTCATAAATCAGCAGTTTTATCTCAGTATTATTGGAATCAGTACAAGTAACATTGAACAAGACTATAACCAAGTTGATGAAGCAGAGGAAGTAGACAGGGATGATGAAACCGATTTAAAAAAAATAATATTGTAGGTATATTCTTGATTATAGAATGATTCATTTTGTTATTTTCAAGAAGGTCATAAGCCACATTTATTTGTTTAATAAATTTTTGCTTAACAAATGCAGTTTCATTTTGTATCTTTCTTTGAAAAAATATAATTTAATAATTTATTATGCATGTAAGGAATTAAGGTAAACATTATAAAATATAACAATATGATTTCAGGATTTAGTCAAAAACTTTAAACGTGATTTACTCGAAACTTTTCAAATGAGGCTTAGGTCCCTTATTGCCCCGAGCCCTTCATTTGTACTTCCCAAGTTATTACCCAAGATGCAAATGGACGTAATATTACGACGTCTTAACGTTGGATTAAATGCCCCAACGTTAATACGCGACGACGGTCAGAAAACCGCTATTTGCACCTAAGTGGGGAATAGAAATACGGGTTGCCTCGACGTCCCCCCTCTCGACTTCTCAGCTCGAGATATTTTATCGTCAAATTATGTTAGTTTTTAGGACTTTGGTCTTGTAAAGTAATAGTATAAAGATATCTACCACAGAAGTACGGCCGACACACTTCATTTTTATCAAATAAGTTAATAATCTTGGAGGATATTAAATCATCAGAAATTAAGATGCATGACGGCCTGTTGATACTTATTTAAGTAGGTTCCTACTCTATTCGGAATATAACCTAAGCGACTTGTATAATTATTTTATTAATCATCTGCCTCATTCCATAATGCGGTCGAAAATTTACAAACGCAAGGAAGTGTACTGTTAAACTAGGTATAAAAATTGCTAAAAACTGAAAGCGCCTCAGAAATTTACAGGTTAAATCGAACAAAACGGTAAAATTAGAAATCACCATCGTAACTAAAAAAACATATTATTATGTCTAGACCCATACAAAATTATCCTTGATTTATATATAAACAAAATTCGTTAATCAAAATCAAATATTCATTAAAATCTAGCAAAAAAATGCCAAACATTATGTTTCAAAAAATGGCTGAACCATGGCGATCTTTCATTAATGGCGGATTTGACTCGCGACCTTAATTTCACTACATTTTAACTGATTTGGACAAGGACACCCCCTGCCGACCTTTAGTATAACCTATTTTTACCTTGCACACCTCGAATTTACCTATTGGTATACCTAATACGTCCTAAAGTAAGTGCAGAAAACACCCGATGTCTCCTGAACGTTGGGTTCGATACTAATAAATACTCTGTAATCCCCGACGTTGAGCAGTCGTTAAATGTCTTCCAGTAAATTACATTGTAGTATAGAGGTTATACCCGACGTCAGCTTAACGTTAAACCTTAACCTAATAATTAACGTTGGTATTCTCAACGTTGGATTGTCGTTGTCGTCTTCCCGAAAAATACGTCTACCATACTCGATAAAACACCAACGTCCTCTGAACGTTGGCATATATCCTAAAAAATACGTTGTAATTCCCGACGTTGAGTAGTCGTTGATGTATGCCACTTAATTGCACTTATACTACAGATAGGTTAAGACCGACGTCAGCTTAACGTCAAACCTTATCCTAATAATTGACGTCGTTATTCCCGATGTCGGTTGGTCATCAGATTATATTACTTATTAGCAGCAAAGTTGGTCCATAGGAAAAACAGACGTTGTCCTTGGTTAAGGCTTATTGTGAACCAATTTTGTCCTTAAATTTAACGTCTCATTAGGACAAAATTGGTTGCAGGTCGTAAAATTGCTACTTGGGTATGAGTTTTTAAAGCGTGAAATTTTGGAAATCCCATTTTTAAACAAAACTGAACATTATTATGTATTAAAAAAATGTGCAAGTTCCCTATTGTAGTTATTCACAGTAAAAAAAAATTATTAAAGTCCGAATTAGCATTTATTACGTTTCACTTACTAATTCGTAAGCGGTATATTATTTGAAGTTTGGAGAAGGCGCAAGGAATGCCGCTTACTGATAGTTCAGAGAAGTAAGGAAAAAAAATATCGTGTTGGTGACACATCCCCCTCCAGGCTGAAACCAAATTTTTCGAGTAATATGGTCATCTATAATAATAACCTATATGTTTCCTGCAGCCGATTTTGATGATATACATAGTTATAAACAAATGAAGATCAAAAAACGGTAAATTTTCGCTTTTTTTCGTCTCTTACTAAAAAATTGGGCACTTTAAACAAATTTTAGAGTAATAAACTCATAAACCGTATAAAAAACTTCAATATGGCGTTCGCTGAATATGTCTATCCTTATTGGTTACTTAGAAAATTGCCAAATAAATCATAAATTTTGAGTTTTTATAAATATTCATAACTTATGTAAAAATTAACTTAGAACCTTCTTATTACATGTAATGCTGAGACTTATGGTGCTCAAATTACACCCTAAATTCCAAAGCAATTGGTCAAATAGTTTAAAAGTTATTTAATTTGTTTATCCAAAATTAATTTTTTTTGCAACACTGTAAGTCAGAAAATGATGAAGTTACAGTAATATTTTGGATAGTTTATGAAAGAAGAAAATTTACAGTATTAATTTAATTTAAAAAAAATGACAAAAAATAATTATAGATATTGCAAAATAATTTTGCAAAAACATGTGAATTAAAAAATGGGGGGGCTAACTTTGTCCCTAAATGTCCTAGAACAGTTGTTTTTCTTTCTAAATGTGTATAAAAATTCAGTCTTTCTAAATATGAAAAAATAATTTTTCTACGGGTAACGGTTAAAAAGTTATTCTAATTGTTTATAAGTAAGCAAAAAATGGACATGTTTTTGCAAAATAATTTTACACTGTTTAAAATTATTTTTGGTCATTTATTTTTAATTAAGGTAATAGTATAAATGTTCTTCTTTCATAAACTGTCCGAAGTATTATTGTAACCTCATAATTTTCTGACTTATAGTGTTGCAAAAAAAATGAATTTGGGAAAAATAAATTAAATAACTTTTAAACTATTTGACCAATTGCTTTGAAATTTAAAATATAATTTAAGTACAAGAAGTCTCGGCATTCCGCGTAATAAGAAGATTCTAAGTTAATTTTTACCTAAGTTACGAATATTTATAAAAACTCAATATTTATGATTTATTTTGCAATTTTCTAAGCAACCAATAAGGTTGGACATATTCAGCGAATGCCATATTGAAGTTTTTTATACGATTTATGAGTTTCTTACTCTCAAATTTGTTTAAAGTGCTTAACTTTTTGGTAATAGACGAAAAAAGCGATAATTTACCGTTTTTCGATCTTCATTTGTTTATAACTACGTATATCATCAAAATCGGCTGCAGGAAACATATAGGTTAATAATATAGATGTCCATACTACTCAAAAAATTTGGTTTCGGCCTGGAGGGGGATGTGTCACGAGAAAAACCTTATTTCTCTGGACTATGAGTCTATAGAATTGGTTGAGATATTTAAAAATTAAATAAACAGATTCAAAGCAAAAATGTTGGTGAAATAATGAAAAAAAAATATTTTTTGTTTTTACAGGGTACTTAGTACCCTGCACTATGCACCAATAATATCGATATACATATATGTAGAAGGGTCAGCTTCAAAATATAACCGTTGATTGATAAAATATACTTGTATATTTTATCAATCAACGACATAACTACACTCACCGGCAGATAAAACGGGCACCCCAAAAAATGGGTCATTTTTAATGTCTTGTATTTCCTAAACCTGATGTCCGATTTAAGTAATTTTTTTAATATGTTACAGCCTTATTCTTTATCAATATCGCTGTAATAATATTGTTGCTAGACAGGTACATTGTCATTGTATACAGGGTGTACGAATCAAACTGTGTTTTTTTCTCAAACTTTGGAACACCCTGTGGAATCTTCTAGCTTTTATAAAATACTGAAATTATAACCAAACTATAGCCTCATGCTTTATTAACATTCTGTTTTTTGATTCATTCACTTATGTTGGATAATAAAAAAGTTAAGCACTTTCACAACTACCCCTGTTTTTCGTTAATACAGGGTGTTTTTAAATAAGTACGGCAAACTTTAATGGGTAATTCTGCATGATAAAATAATGACAGTTTGTTTTATAAACGTATGCCCGCAAATGCTTCGTTTCCGAGATAGGGGGTGTTGAAATTGTTCTTACAAACTGACGATTTATTTATTTCTCTAAAATGGTTTGTGATATGCAAATGAAATTTGGTAGATTTTAAGAGGTAGTTATTGCGCATTTTTTGGCATACAATTAAGAATTTTATATTCACCATTGGCGTGCATACGGGTATAAATATTTTAGATATATCCCGTAGAAACGAAGTATTTGCGGGCATACGTTTATAAAGCAAACTGTCATTATTTTATCATGCAGAATTACCCCTTAAAGCTTGCCGTACTTATTGAAAAACACCCTGTATTGACGAAAAACAGGGGTAGTTGTTAAAGTGCCTAACTTTTTTATTATCCAACATAAGCGAATGAATAAAAAAAAAACAGAATGTTAAGAAAATCTGTGGCTATAGTTGGGTTTTAATTTTAGTATTTTATAAAAGCTAGAACATTCCACAGGGTGTTCCAAAGTTTGAGAAAAAAACACAGTTTGATTCGTACACCCTGTATACAATGACAATGTACCTGTCTAGCAACAATATTATTACAGCGATATTGATAAATAATAAGGCTATAACATATTAAAAAAATTACTTAAATCGGACATCAGGTTTAGGAAATAGAAGACATTAAAAATGACCCATTTTTTGGGGTGCCCGTTTTCTCTGCCGGTGAGTGTATAAACTCGATTCGTTTATCCTAGTCCCAATTGTCTACTCCCTGCTTTTAAACCAGGAGGAGTAAACTCAAAAGACTGATTCTCGCCCAATAATGTCACTAAAAAATCATTAAATACTAAATACATCTTCTTTTTTGGTTGATCATATCGCCCTTCGACGGTAATCCATAAATATTATATTATACTAATATGTCGCTAAAGAGTTCTAAAATCAACTGTTTTTATACAGCGTGTCCCAAAAGTAGCGGAACGCTCGAATATTTCGCGAAATGAACATCGGATCGAAAAAATTAAAAATACATTTTCAATCATTTTCAAAAATCTATCGAATGACACCAAACACCACCCCCCACTCCACCCCCTGGAGGTGGGGTGAAGTGGGGTGAGGGTAACTTTAAAATCGTAAATGGAAACCCCCAGTTTTTATTGCAGATTTGGATTCCCTACGTAAAAGCGAGCAACTTTTATATGAGACAGTTTTTCGAATTGTGGATAGATGGCCCTATAATCAGAAAAAACGATTTATCGTGATACCATAGGTAAATTATAGAAAAAAGCAGAAGCGTATTCAAACCTATACGATCAACTTGATACCAGGGAAGGCGAAACGAAGATATATAAAATAGCCAAACAGAGAGCAAAGAAAGCAAAAGATTTTAATCAGATTAGATGTATCCGAGATGAAAATAATAAAATACTAGTTCACGAAAGGGATGTCAAAAAGAGATGGAGAAAGTACTTTGACAGCTTATTAAATGAAGAATTTGACAGACAGCCTGTAGAGTCAACGGAGACAGTAGCAGCAATGGTCACCAAAATAACCAACGAGGAAGTGGCTCAAGCGCTTCAAAAAATAAAGAAAGGAAAAGCGGTAGGACCAGATGATATTCCTGGGGAAGTATGGAGAGCATTGGGAGAGACAGGAACAAGGTGGCTAGCAGGTCTATTTAATAGAATTATGGAAGCCGGACAAATGCCAGACGAATGGAGAAGCAGTATACTGGTACCTGTTTACAAAAACAAGGAAGATATACAACAATGTACAAACTACAGGGCTATAAAACTGCTTAGCCACACCATGAAAATATGGGAAAGAGTAATTGACAGACGGATACGTGAAGAGACCGAAATATCCGAGAATCAATTTGGCTTTATGCAGGGTAGATCAACAACAGATGCAATTTTCATTATAAGACAGTTGATGGAAAAATACAGGAGTAAAGAAACAAACGCTCATATGGTATTCATTGATCTTGAGAAAGCATATGATAGAGTTCCTCGAGAGATTCTGTGGTGGGCACTCAATAAGAAAGGAGTCCCTGGTGAATATGTAAAGATTGTGAGGGATATGTATGAGGGAGCAACGACTAGTGTTAGGACAGGTGTGGGAGAGACTGATAAATTTCATGTGAAAGTAGGATTGCACCAAGGCTCTGTGCTTAGTCCGTATTTATTCTCATTAGTTTTGGACCAGATAACAGCGAAACTACAGGGTAACATTCCATGTTGCTTAATGTATGCTGATGATGTCGTGTTAGTAGGAAATAGTGAAAGAGACTTAGAACAAAAACTGGAACAGTGGAGACAAGCTCTGGAGGAAAAAGGTTTAAAACTTAGTAGGACAAAAACAGAGTATTTGGAATGTTCATTTAAAGATGGAGCTACTATAAATAAAATGGTATCTTTGGATGGTGAAATGATTGTGAAAAGCAATAGTTTTAAGAACCTAGGATCGGTATTACAGAGTAATGGAGAAATAGATGGAGATGCATGCAGTAGAATTAGGGCTGGATGGATGAAGTGGAAAGAAGCGAGTGGTGTGTTGTGTGACAGAAAAATTCCAATGAAGCTGAAGGGAAAATTCTATAAAACAGCCATAAGACCGGCTATGATGTACGGAACTGAATGTTGGGCAGTGAAAAAGAAAGAGGAACAACGAATGCATGTGGCGGAAATGAGAATGCTTAGATGGATGAGTGGAGTGACAAAGAAGGATAAAATTAGAAATGAGTATATTAGGGGAAGTCTAGGTGTGGCACCAATTGATGCCAAAATGAGAGAGCATAGGTTAAGATGGTTTGGTCATGTTCAACGTCGAGACGTTAATCACCCAGTAAGAAGAATAGCTGAAGTGCAGATTCCTGGAAGGAGTAGGAGAGGAAGACCAAAGAAGACCTGGGGGGAGGCGATAAGGCAGGATATGTTGGTAAAGGGGATTAACATTGATATAACAAGATAGAACTGTGTGGAGAAATGCAATTAGGGAAGCCGACCCCGCATAGGGATAAGGCAAAGAGAATGAATGAATAGGTAAATTATAGAAACGGTCGAAACGGTCTCAAGAAATACACTTCCAAATGAAAAACCAAAAAACATGTGTTTAATATTTTTCAAAAACCTATCGAATAACATCAAACATGACTTTCCACCCACCCCCTGGAAGTAGGGTGGGGGGTAACTTTAAAATCTTAAATAGGACCCGCATTTTTTATTGCAGATTTGGATTCCTCATGAAAAAATAAGTAACATTTATTCGAAGCATTTTTTAAATTTGTTGATAGATGGGGCTAATAAATCGTATTATTCCTATTACAGCGCTATCTATCCACAATTTTAAAAAATGTTTCGAATAAATGTTTCTTATTTTTTTATCAGCAATTCAAGTCTGCAATAAAAAAAATGAGGTTTCCTATTTAAGGTTTTAAAATTACCCCCACCCTACATCCAGGGGGTGGGCTCCAAAGGGGCCCCAGGCCAGCATCCAGGGGCTACATCCAGTAAAGTCATTGTGTTATTCGATAGGTTTTTGAAAAATATTAAAAACGTATTTTTTGGGTTTTTCATTTGGAAGTGTATTTCTTGAGATATTAGACCATTTCTATAATTTACCTATGATATCACAATAAATTGTTTTTTCCGATTATAGCGCCATCTATCCACAATTAGAAAAAAATTTTGGTGGGGGGTCGGGTTTGGTGACATTCGAAAGATTTTTGAAAATTATTGAACACGTATTTTTCAGTTGTTCGATCCGATGTTCATTTCGGGAAATATTCGACCGTTCCGCTACTTTTGGAGCACCCTATATAAAAGCAGAACAAAAATCTAAAAATTAAAGGAACACCTAATGCAAAAAACACAAAAAATTGCCGATATAACTTAATTAACCTATGAAATGCTAATAATGTCCAAATTTCATAAATGTCAATCGTGTCAAAATTTCATAACAGTGGAGTAAACTTGCCAGAGGTTAGACCAATTACAAACAAGCATTACGGCGCGGAAAATTTGAATTACTCCTCCTAGTTTGAAAACAGGGTATAGCAAATTTTTAGTAATTTTTTTGTTACATTAGTTAAATTTTGACCGCTTCTGGCAAAAGCTTTTTTTTTCAATCGCTGTTTTAGGGCCGGTTGTTCGAACGCTAATCAAAAATGGACTCAACTGATCATTATCAGATATTTAATTACTGTCACCAACTGTCAATGTCAACTTTGTTTGGGTTGCTGAAAACATAATTATTGATTACATTTATGAGATTTATTAATCAATTGTGTTAATAATTGTTATGTTAATTAATAATTATTAATTAATTAATCAATCAAATATGTTAATAATCATAATGATAATTAACATAATTGATTACAATCAACTGATTGACTTACGAATGAGGGGTGTTGTTATTTGATGGTTGTTAAGGGGACTTAATTATAATCAACTGCTTGATTAGCGTTCGAACAACCGGCCCTAAGAATACAATCTGCTTTGATGTGGTTATTATGACAACAACGTTTCGATATATTATTATCTATTATGAAAATAATAGACAGTACAGAAGTTATCCGTAAGGATTGGTAATATCTACATTAACTGTATTGCTATGCTGCCCCCTCTGTGGCTCAGTGGTAAGAGCGCGTACCTTTGAACCTAAAGGTCGTGAGTTCGAATCTCACCTGGGTGAAGAATTTTCTTATATTAAAAATTAATATGCGAAGCGATAAAGCACTAAAATCTGCCTTACCTCCGAAAAAAAGGACAAGACGGATCTTAATAATTCTTTCTGCATTCGATTCGTGAATGCGCCAGGAAACTTGGTGAACCGGAGCTATGATATAATATTTAAAAACTACATACAAAAAATGCATTCTTAAAGTACATCTCGAAGAGACAGTAAAAAAATTCAGAACTCGTCAATTATTATCGGCGGAAATGAGTTCAATTTTGTTACTCGGGGGTCTTTGGGGTCGCTAAAAACGAATATGACGTCAAAAGTGATCTCCGGAGTACCTGGTGATCAGGGTACCTACTGTTTACCTCGTCTTGTGAAGTCTTCGGCAAATGCATTAAAAAATTAATAAAAAATCATTACTTGGAGGTTTTTGGGGTCGCTAACGACGAATATGACATCGAAAGTGATTTCCGGAGTACCTGGTGCCCAGGGTACCTACTGTTTACCTCGTCTTGTGGAGTTTTCGGCAAAAAATGTATTAAAAGATTAGTCAAATATTATTACTCGTGGGTTTTTGTGTCGCTGACGATGAATATGACATCGGAAGTGATCTACGAAGTACCTGGTACCCAGGTTTACTGGAATTTTCTGGAGTTTTCGGCAAATTTATTAAAAAATTAGTCAAAATTCATTACTCGTGGGTTTTTGGGGTTTCTGACGACGAATGTGATATCGGAAATGATCTCCGGAGTACCTAGTGCCTAGGGTACCTACTGTTTACCTCGTCTTCTATAGTTTTCGTAAATTCATTAAAGAATTAGTCAAAAATCATTAGTCACGAGATAAACAGTAGGTACCCTGGGCACTAGGTACTCCGGAGATCACTTCCACTGTCATATTCGTCGTCAGAGGCCCCATAAACCCCCAAGTAATGAATTTTTACTAATTTTTAAATGAATTTGCTGAAAACTCCAGAAAACGAGGCAAACAGTAGGTACCCTGGGTACTGGGTACCAGGTACTCCGTAATCCATTCCGATGTCATATTCGTCGACAGCTACCCAAAAACCCCCAGGTAATGATTTTTGGCTAATTTTTAATGACTTTGTCGAAGACTCCAGAAAAGGTAGGTACCCTGGGCACCAAGTATTCCGGAGATCACTTCTGATGTCACATTCGTCGTTAGCGACCCCAAAAACCCCCAAATAATTATTTTTGACTAATTTTTTAGTACATTTTTTGCCGAAAACTCCAAAAGACGGGATAAACAGTAGGTCCCCTGGGCACCAGGTACTTCAGGAATCGTTTGCGACGTCATATCCGTCGTTAGCGACCCCAAAAACCCCCGTGTAATGATTTTTGACTAATTTTCTAATGAATTTGCCGAAAACCCTACAAGACGAGGTAAACAGTAGGTACCCTGAGCACCGGGTACTCTGGAGATCACTTTAGTCATCATATTCGTTTTCAGCCACCCTTAAAACCCCGAAGTAACAAAATTGAACTCGTTTCCGCCGATAATTGACGAGTTGTGAATTTTGAATTTTTTTAATTGTCTGTTTGAGATGCATTTTAAGAATGGATTTTTTGTATGCAGTTTTTCAATATTATATCATGGCTCGGGTTCACAAAGTTTCCTGGCACATTCACGAATCGAATGCAAAAAGAATTATTAAAATCCGTCTTGTCGTTTCTTTTTTCGAAGGTTCAGTGCTTTATTGCTTCGACTATAATAAATGAAAATAGTTTGTATCCTTGTGGTATCGGTACTCACCGTCTCATTAGCGTCTCTTTGCAAAGACAATGACGTCGACTTTGCTCAGTAACAAGACATTTACTCAACACACACTACACATTACACTAGGTATCCAATTGCATAAATCCTCTTCTTCTTCTTCTTCTTATGATGCCTATCCGTTACGCATGTTGGACACTAACATGGCTATTCTGACTTTGTTGACTGCTGCCCTGAAAAGTCCGGTAGTGGTTAAGTTAAACCATTTTCGCAGGTTATGCAGCCAGGATATTCTTCTTCGTCCTGGACCTCTTTTCCCATGCACTTTACCTTGAAGTATGGTCCGAAGTAGGTCATATCGTTGTTCATTGCGCATTACATGGCCCAGGTATTCCAGTTTGCGACGTTTTATGGTTACGACTAGTTCGCGCTCTTTACCCATTCTATGTAGAACTTCTTCGTTGGTAACTTTGTCTATCCAGGAAATCCTCAAAATGCGTCTATAGCACCACATCTCAAATGCTTCGAGTCTCTTCAGTGATGCTTCAGTTAAGGTCCATGACTCCACGCCATATAAAAGAACGGAGAATACGTAGCACTTTAGTAAACGAATTTTTATTTCCAATTTTATATCGTGGCTGTTAAAGATTTTTTTCATTTTGACAAAGGCTGATCTTGCCTTCTCGATCCTTATCTTAATTTCCGTCGATTGGTCCCACTGTTCATTTAAGTTTGCACCCAAATAACAAAAGTTGGTGATTTGTGATATAGGTTGTTGGTTAACTAGTAATTGACCAGGTGGTATCCTATTTTTGCTTATAACCATGTATTTGGTTTTTTTGATGTTAAAATCAAGCCCAAACCTGCTACTTACTTCTGCCACCCTGGAGACAAGTGTCTGCAGACCTTCAAGACTGTCTGCAAAAATGACAGTATCATCAGCGTATCTTATGTTGTTCAATCGTTCTCCGTTTATAAGTATTTCCTCGTCTATGTCCGTTAGCGCTAGGTTCATAATGTGCTCTGAATATGTATTGAACAATAATGGGGACAATATACATCCCTGTCGCACACCTCTTTTTATCTTTATGTCGTCTGTTAACTGATCCCCTACTCTAACAGCTGCAGTTTGTTCGTAATAGATATTGTTTATTATACGGCGATCTCTGCTGTCTAGACCAATTGAATTTAATATTTTCATCAGTTCGTCATGTTTTATTCTATCGAACGCTTTCTGGTAATCAACAAAACACACATATATATCACAATTCACGTCTCTACATCTTTGAAAGAGAACTTGTATTTTTAAGTGCCTCTCGAGTACCCAATGCATCCCTGAAGCCGAATTGTGTGTTTGTCATGTGTTCTTCACACTTTTTATATATTCTTTTATGTATCATTTCTAAAAAAAAGTTTTCAGGAGATGGCTCATAAGCATAAGGCTTATTATTCGATAATCTTCACATTTTTTGGCATTGGGTTTTTTAGGGATTGTTATAAAAGTTGATCTTAGCCACTGTTGGGGTATTTTTCCACTTTGATATATTTTGTTGAAGATCAAGGCAAGTCTTTTTTCTTCGTCTTTATCCATAATTTTCAAAAATTCTGAGTAGAACTCGTCTGGTCCTGCGGCTTTTCCCTCCTTAATGTTGTTTATAGCAGCTTCTACTTCCGCTTCGAGAATATGTGGTCCGGTATCGTCATTTTTATTTTGTGTGATGGTGACATTCCTATCGTCTTCAAATGTTGTTGTCACATAGTTCATCCATGTTGTTTTTGTTTCTTCAATATCAACTATTGGATTTCCTTGAGCGTCTGTTAAGTGTCCCGGCCTTTTTGATTTATAGAAATCTTCCAGATTTCTGTTTTTAGCTTCTCTGACAGCTTTTTTATCTCTTTGTCTAGAAACTGATATGCAACGTAGTCTTTCCGCTTGGATTCTCTTCTTCTGTCCATCATCTGTAATATACCGTCGGTCATCCATGGTTTTTTCTTTTCTGTCTTTTTCGGTCGCAGGTATTGGTCTAATATTTCCTTCCCAATGTTTTCTAAGTGGTTTATTTCTGTGTCAACATCATTAACTACTTCTGACTTGGATATGTTGTTCTTCAGATATTCTTGTACTTCTTGCTTTATGTCATCAACTCCTAGTTGTTTGAGATCGTATCTTATAGGATTAGGTTTGTGGATTTTTTTAAATTTCAGACGAAACTTACCGACAAGTGGGTTATGGTCTGACTTAATATCTGCACCAGGGTAGGCTTTCACTGATGTTATAGAGTTTTTGAATATTTTATTTATTAAAATATAGTCAATCTGGTTTCTTATGAGATTTTCTGGCGTGTCACCGTATGGCGTAATTTGAAGAGTGTATTGGTGATTACCAACTCTTCTTCCGTAGCAAATGTGAGTAGGCGTTCTCCTCTCTCATTTCGTTCACCCAAACCCCATGAACCTACTACTTCACCATAACTACCCTTACCGATTTTGGCATTAAAGTCACCCATAACTAGCGTTATTTCATTGGTTTTTAACTTACTAAATCCTCTGTACCATGCCAATGGCCATAAGTTGTCGACGCATTAAGCTAAATAAAAAAACTGCATTGCTCAAAAAGCAAAAGCGAAAGAATGTAAAGAATTTCATACAGATAAAATATTCATTTAATGTCATATATTGGGAAATATATCATTGAATTAAACAGGTAATAACACACATAGTTTGCGTTAAGGTATGCAATGGGAACGAGAAAAACGTTTTTCCATAAACGTGCTTATACAAAGATGCATGGATATCAATCAGCTAATACAGGGGTCGACATATTATGTCGACATATAACGACCAATAGTAAAAATTAATACGGCTCAAAAAAAAACAATGTGAAGCCTCGGAACCAGATTGATAGCTAAAGAATACGATGATTGTATTACTTGTGTTCTTTATTTTTGTAAATTTTGTACAGTTTTCATTTAATTACGACCTATACGTACGATTTCAAGCGGACCTATAACTGTTAATATTCTTCTTCTTTTAGTGGCTATCCATTTCGGGTGTTGAAGACTATCATTACAATCTGTACTTTGTATACTGTTGCTCTGAAAAGATTTGCGGTTGTTGTGTTAAACCACATACGTAGATTTTTCAGCCAGGAAATCCTTCACCTTCCATATCCTCGTTTTCCTTCTACTTGTCCGTGCAAAATTAGTTGCAGCAATGCATATCTTTCTCTGTTCCTCATTATGTCACCGAGGTATTCAGTTTTGGCTGTTTTTATTGTGGTGAACAGTTATTTTTCTTTTTGTATTCCTAACAAGGCGTCCTGTTTAGTAACGTGGTCGGTATAAGATATCTTCAGTAGAACTATGTTCCTCTGTTGATCTCGCAGTTTTAGACGGAGAGCTAGAGCCGAAAAATCATCTTCATAAGTAATATGGAGTTTTTCCTGTGAAATGTGTCCATTGTATATTGGCAATTATGACCCCTTTCAGGCTGACACCTCAGTGGATACAGGAAGTAGCAATAAGGGATGAAAGGGGAAAGTTAGTGTAGCCTTTAAAGGTTTTCACCTCCTATTTTGTTAAACCTCCATCGATTTGCATGAAAATTGGTGACTAGTTAGAGCATACCTCAAGAAACAAAACTGATTTGGTGCCACTTGCACTTTTACCCTGATGGTGAATACCACCCCTTCTCGCGGGTGAAAACTATGTTATTAAAAATAACCCCACAAATCGATAGAGGGACAAATTTTAAGTAAAATTTGTTATATCATGTTATTAAAATAAATCAATACTTTTTGAGTTATTAAAGATCAAAAATTTGTCTATTTAAGAGCACATGCGTGAAGTTACGGATGATAAAAAGAACATGTTAATTAATTGTATGTTAGTAAAATATTATTTTTATATTATTTCGATATTTAATTGATTTTTTTTTTTCATTATAAACTGAATATGTCCAGAAACTAGGGGTGTCCAATAATGGGTATATTTGACATATTCGAATACACTTTTGCTAAATTTATAATATCGAAATAATATAAAAATAATATTTTAGTAACATACAATTAATTAATATGTTCTTTTTAACATCCGTAACTTCACGCATGTGCTCTTAAACAGACAAATCTTTGATCTTTAATAACTCAAAAAGTATTGATTTATTTTAATAACATGATATAACAAATTTTACTTATAATTTGTCCCTCTATCGATTTGTGGGGTTATTTTTAATAAAACCGTTTTCACCCCCGAGAAGGGGTGGTATCCACCCCCAGGGTAAAAGTGCAAGTTGGCACCAAATCATTTTTATTTCCTGAGGTATGTTCTAACTAGTCACTAATTTTCATGCAAATCGATGGAGGTTTAACAAAATAGGAGGTTAAAACCTTTAAAAACTACACTAACTTTCCCCTTTCATCCCTTATTGCTACTTCCTGTATCCACTGAGGTGTCAGCCTGAAAGGGGTCATAATTATCAATATACAATAGACACATTTCACATGCCAAACTCCATATTACTTATGACGATGATTTTTCGGCTCTAGCTCATAGACTATTTGCTAGCTGTGTTTTCTGAAGACCAGTTGCTTGTTTAACTTTTTTATGCACATTAAACGTATCGTATTTTTGTTTAAAAAAATCTATCGCTTCACATTGTAATTTTAACTATTGGAATATAATTTTTGCAATGTTGTTCATATAAACCAAGCTTTAGAATGTTTACATAAAAAAATTAAGTAGGTTGTTGTTAATAAAAATATGAAAGTAGTAGTTTTTTTGTTTATTTGGGTTTATATGACTGCGGACAAAAGTAGTAGTTGTTGAATAAATAAAAAAGCAGTTTTTATGAAAAGTCAAATCTCTAGTTCTTTCTTAAATTAAACATATAAAATCTAATAGGTTATGCCCCCAGATCATACTCAACTACTGCGTATATTCAGTTTAAATGTATTGGTGTGTCCGAAAAGCAAGAAAGTATATTTAAATACTTTTGCGGTGTGTCCGAGTATAAGGGTTTGTCCCAGTAAAAGAAAGAACTAGAGTGGCGTGTGTCGCCGTGAAATTTGAAGCTAAAATAATGGGTGACAAAATAGATATATCCTCAAGAAAGAAAAGAAAGAGGTGTTATGTGTTTTTCATGTAGAAAGCGAGGGCATATTGCCAAATTTTGCAGAGAGAAAAAGAACGAACAAGAAATTGGTGGTAGAAGGTTATATAGAAGCCATAGTAGAGGCAGAGGTGGCTTTAGTAACTACAGAAAAGGTTACAAAAAGAATGATAGAGCATAAGCTGGAAACTCTACAGAAAATCAGCATAATGGTTTTTCGAGTAGCGCATATTATAATGTTAATAATGAGAGTGCATTCAACATAGAAGAAAAACAGCTGGAAAAAGAGGATATAAGTGATGATTGGATTATGGACAGTGGTTCATCAGCACATATGTGTTAGAGAAAGAATATTTTTTCAATATTGACAGAACTTTTACATCACAGGTATCACTTGGCAATAATCAAACACTACCAGTACAAGGTAAGGGAACTATTAAAATAGAGAAATTGATCAATGGACAATGGTTTAAATCCACTATAATTGATGTGCTATATATCCCACAGTTGAAAAATAATTTATTTTCAGGTGTTTTGACAAACAAAGGTATGAGTGTAATTAAGATTAACAATGAAGCCAAAGTGTATGAAAATGAGAGTCTAGCAGCAGTTGCTATAAAGGATAGAAACAACACATATAAAATGATGTTTCGCAAAATGATATATAATGCAAGTGTGACTACAGTAGATTTCAAGATATGGCATGAAAGATTGGGACATGTTAATAAGAAATATTTAGAAGAAATGGTAAAAATGAACTTAATCAGAGGTATTACAGAAAAGAAACAAGATTTTGTGTGTGAAGGTTGTTTGATGGGAAAACAACATAAGAAGACTTTTAAAGAGAGACCACATACTAAGTTACCTCCTGGAAAAAGAATATTCAGTGATGTTTGTGGACCTATACACACTGAATCTATGCAAGGAGCACGTTACTTTGTAACATTCAAAGATGAGTACACAGGTTATAGAGTGGCATATTTTATTAGACATAAATCAGATGTACTAGATTGTTTCAAAGTGTATAATAGCAAAATAAAGGCAAAATATGGCTACTCTGTTGAAAAACTGCATACAGATAATGGTACTAAGTATACAAATAATGCTTTCAAAGAGTATTTAGGACAATAAGGCATAGAGTCAGAAACCACAGCACTATATACTCCAGAGCAAAGTGGCAGGTCTGAGCGAGATAACAGATTAATTGTAGAAATGGTTTGGTGTATGTTATACCAATTTTGAGTAAATTAAAGACTATAGGCAGAGGCAGTTAATATTGCCATCTACATTTGCAACAGAATTACAAGCAAACAGACACCAGGTTCTACAGCTTACGAACAGTGGACAGGGCAGAAACCTGTATTTGAGCACATGAAAGTATTTGGGTGTGATGCATATGTACATATTCCTGACCATAAAAGAAGGAAACTAGATGCAAAGAGTGAGAAGGTTATATTTGTTGCATATGGCAAAAACTCCACAAATTATAGATTATTCAACCCAACACAGAAAATAGTGATATCTAGAAATGTGTTTTTCAATCAATAAGAAAAGAGTACAGTGCAAAGAAAGACAATGTGATCAAGATAGCAGCAGAAGATGATGTGACAATTTTTGAAATACAAGAAAATAAACTTAAAGAGAGACAAGAAGAACAAATACACGTTAATAATGAAATAGAAGTTTTACAAGATGTTGACAATATACCCAACTTGAGACAACAACGAAATAGACGTTTACCAGCCAGATTAAATGATTTTGGGGTAAATTTTACTGAAATGGATATACCAGAGACATGAAGAAGCAGTGTCAAGTATTGACAAAGGAAAATGGAAAACTGCCGTAAACGAAGAGTTTGATGCACTAGTGAAAAATGAAACATGGACTATGGTTAAGAAGCCAGACATGCAGTTCGATATAAAACTGCATTTTTATATGGACATTTTGACGAAGACATTTTTATGTCACCATCTCAGGAGCTAAAGTGTGAACCCGGACTAGTGTGCAAGTTAGATAAGTCGTTGTACGGTTTAAAACAATCACCATGCTGTTGGAATCGAAAATTCCACTCGTTCTTGGCTAACTACGGTTTTCAAAAATCATCAGCTGATCAGTGTGTTTATACTGGATATTTAGCCAATATTAAAGTAATCTTAATCATTTACGTTGTTGACGGTTTGTTATTTTTTGAGAAAAAGTTAGCAATAGAGACAGTTTTGTGTGAGTTAAAAGACTGTTTTGAAGTGACCGTGTCAGTTGGGAACTGTTTAGTCGGACTAGAAATTACAAGAAACTTAGAGGCTGGTATAATGTTTCTAAGTCAAGCAAGTTATACAAAACTAATAATAGACAGATTTGGTCAACAAAATGCAAATCCTGTAAGTACACCAGAAGATGTAAGTGCTGACTTAACGGGTGAATGAAATAAGAGGACGTTAGAAACTGAAATGCCATGTAATGACAGAGAATAGGTTCATTAATGTGTTTAGTCGTAGTGTCAAGACCTGACATTGCACATGCGGTGAGAGTAGTCAGCCGCTATAATTATGGCATTTGTTATTACTACAATGAAGTTAACATGCATGGATACAGTGACGCAGATTATGCAGGTGATATAGGAACTCGTCGTTCCACCACTGACTACGTTTTGGACACTGGACAAGCAAGAGATAGACAATCAGAGTGCAATAAAGTGGACATTTGTTATATTTTTTTATTTAAAAGGTTTGTTTATGGGTTGAACAACCTAACAAAAGGTGGGAGTATTGGAATATATACAGGGTGTCCAGAAACTCTACCGACAAACGAAGACAGGAGATTCCTCAGATAATTTTAAGACAATTTAACCCAATTCACCTGGTCCGAAAATGCTGCCCAAGGGAGCTAGAGCTCTTTGAACATGGCGTCATGTAATTAGTTTTTCTTAAATACCTCCAGAACGCTTCTATTTAGAAAAACAAAAATTGGTATACATATTTACTTTCCAGAAATGAATCGATTCCATCTATTGCGAATTTCTAGTACAGGTCATAGGCGTCCGTTTTGGGTAGGGCAACGGTTATTTTATCGCCTAACTTTTTTGTCTTTAATTTTTAAGCATTTTTGACTATGAATTATTAAATTGTGAATTATTTGAGTACTAAAAGGTACTCTTAGTTTAAGTCGATAGGATACACCGTTTTCTAGAAAAATTGATTTGAAAATTTTTCGTTCCTTGAATTAAAAAAAAAAAGAATAAAAAAAAACAATTTAGAAAGATGAAAACTGGTACATTTATTTATATTCCAGAGATAAATCGATTTCATTAATGGCGAATTTCTAGTACCGGTCATAGGCGTCCAATTTGGGTAGGTCAACAGTTATTTTATAGCATAACTTTATTGTCTTTAATTTTTAAGTATTTTTGACACTAGATTATTCAATTATGAGATAGAGTACTAAAAGTTACTCTTGCTTTAAGTTAGTAAAATACATCGTTTTTTTTTTTAATTTTTTTTTACTTTTTTTTTCAAATTCACAAAACTAAAAACTTTCAAATCGATTTTTCTAGAAAATGGTGTATCCTACCGACTTAAAGTAAAAGTATCTTTTAGTACTAGAATACCTCACAATTTAATAATCCAGTATCAAAAATGCTTAAAAGTTAAAGGCAAAAAAGTTATGCGATAAAATAACCGTTGCCCTACCCAAAACGGACGCCTATGACCGGTACTAGAAATTCGCAATGGATGGAATCGATTCATTTCAAAAAAGTAAATATTTATACAAATTTTCGTTTTTCTAAATAGAAGCGTTCTGGAGGTATTTAAGAAAAACTAATTACATGGCACCATCTTCAAAGAGCTCTAGCTCCCTTAGGAATTTTCGGACTAGGTGAATTGGGTAAATTGTCTTAAAATTATCTGAGGAATCTCCTGTCTTCGTTTGTCGGTAAAGTTTCTGGACACCCTGTATTTTTGTAATGTTAATATAAACCAAGCTTTAGAATGTTTACATAAAAAAATTAAGTAGGTTGTTGTTGATAAAAATATGAAAGTAGTAGTTGTTGAATAAATAAAAAAGCAGTTTTTATGAAAAGTCAAATCTCTAGTTCTTAGTTCAAATTTTATACTCTTTATATAATTGGTGAGGTTTCAGAATTATTTCATGATTTCAAAAATAGTATCTGAAAAATTAATTTTTATCTCTATGTAACCCCGTGTATGCAGATGATCTAGATTACAAAAAAATATTGCGAACGCCCCTGCATCAACTGCATTATGGTTAAAATTGACTTTCCAGCCTTTGTACCCAATTGATTGACATTTCTATTTGAAGACTTCCTTTTTCATTCTTGTTTTAGTATTCTACAAGAATGTAATTTAACAGTTCCATCAAAACGTTACTGCATATACCCTTGTGCAGCGTTTTTGTTTTCTTTGTAGCGTAACTCAAATTAAATTGGAAATTCTCCAACATTTCAGTTGCTTTTCAATGAGAGAGGCCTGACTTTCATGTCACTTCATAATAAATTCAATTAAATCCTGTGTAATCGGGATTTTAGACATAGTGACAGTTCAATATATCAAATTAGGAGGAAATGGTTATTATTTGTTGCGTTACTTGAATTTTGATAGAAAGGGTCATTTTTACTAAATTTGGCAAACCTAACTAAAGTAAAAGTGTACCTGCTCTAAAAATATTGATAGTTTTATACGAGGGTGTTACAGTTACAATCTACAAATATTGCACAGATGTATATATACATATTATATATCTACAGTTTCAGCGACCAAATTTCGGAACATACGCACTGACGACATGTACAGTTGAACTGCATTTAACATAGTGGACCAATATAAAACTTTGACACACAGAAATTTATACCACGTTGATAGACATTGTATAAAATTATCGTTCAACTATCTTTCTCCTTTGAGGACTATCTGTCCCCTTTGAGGAGGTGCCACAGCCCATATCGCTGCCCAAAGTTAATGTTGCCAAGTAATAAATATAATAATCCGATTTGCGGATCTTTCTGAGAGTTGTGTCTCTTTCATAATATCTTCGTAGCAATCGGATATTTGCCTATATTTTTCAGTGTAACTACCAATCTACTACAACAGACTAATAACAAAAATATACTTAATGGTTTGTAGTTATTTCCTTTCTTTCCTGTTAATATTTTATGGTTAAGCGGTATTATACCTTGTTTGAAAGAAATATATAGAGAAATGCGATTGACAACACTGCCCAAACGTCTGACTGCTTATTAGAAAAGGAACGATTCTTGTGGGCTGTCTAAGGAAACTTGCATATTCGCACAGCCCCAAGGATTATAACCAAACCGATAAGTACAAGCCGATTGCATATCTAACTTTCTACGCATACGCAGTACGAATAGAATAGATTATTATAAGTTTATGGATATGTACTTAAAACATAATTTTCACCTAAAATACATCAAAATTTTAATAATTCTATATAATAGGTAGGTACCTAAGTATACATTAAAGGCCGCGTCTCACCATCAAATAATTTGATCAAACAGTTTGAGCAAACTTGACGTACTTGAGGAAGTACGTCAAAGTGACGTCACAATTGCAGTTTTTTTGAAATTCTAAAAATCTGTGCTCTCACTATCAGTCTAGTTTGATCAAATTTTTTGTATTGAGTTGTCTAACTTGTTTGTACTTTATTTAAAATTAAAATTTTTCATTATTATCCACAATGAACACTCAGGGTGTGACGTCACTAACTGTCACTTTCAGTTTGCTCAAACCAGTTTGATCAAATTATTTGATGGTGGGACGCGGTCTTAACTCCTTCAGTCATAATCGTCGCAGATCTTTACATAATTATATGAAACTTCGTAAAAAGTCATGTTAATAGATTGAAATCTTTACCATTTATAAAAGCATACAGTCATACAGTCTTTTTCTATTAATTTATAAAATCAACTTATTATTTACATGAAATATATTGATTAATACTGACAACAAATATTTATAAAAATATTCATTCATTTTAGAGAAAACACTTTAAATAGAGGCCTTAAACAATAAAAAAGTTATTTTTACAATAAATAATGCAATGGCAAAAAACAGCCATTTTGGACATTTCGCGGGCTATTTTGCAACAACAAATTAACGAAATTAAACTTGCCGTAGCTCAAATTGTGGCTTTTTTAATTTACTACAACTTTCTATACAGTTTTTCTCTAAAATGAAAGTTTTTTATAAATGTTAACTGTCAGTATTAAGAGGAAACAGTAGCGATCAACAGGTAGCAAAAACGCGTTCCAAGATTGCGGCTGTAATTTTGAATATTTTTTCGAGATATTTGGCAAACGTATTCGTAATATAATAAAGAATGGCGGTACAGAGCCCAATTTGAAAAATATATTAATATGTGGAAATTACTCTGTAATTAAATACAATATTAAAAAAACGCGCCTGTACCGCCATTAAGAAGAACAAAAAAATACACTTTCGTCAAATAAACTTTTTTATCCGATGCCTAGATTTTGTGTCATTTTGGAACTACTAAAATTTTTTATTTCATTAGTAGTTCCAAAATGACACAAAATCTAGGCATCGGATAAAAAAGTTTATTTGAAGAAAGTGTATTTTTTTGTTCTTCTTAATGGCGGTACAGGCTCGTTTTTTAATATTGTATTTAATTACAGAGTAATTTCCACATATTAATATATTTTTCAATTTGGGCTCTGTACCGCCATTCTTTATTATATTACGAATACGTGTGCCAAATATCTCGAAAAATATTCAAAATTACAGCCGTAATCTTAAAACGCGTTTTCGCTACCTGTTGATCGCTACTGTTTCCTCTTAATCAGGATTTCATGTAAAGTTGTTTTTATTCGCGATGTTAAATCACAATGACGACCTCTCGTGGATTTCGGCTCAACTAATATTTAGGGTGTTTTTCTTCTTTTTCTTAGGGGCGTTTTTAATGTCAAATTGTTGTCAAATTTTGTAATTTCAAACGCACGAAAAAATATTAATTGTTTATTTTTATAAATAATTGGTGGATATAATAATTATTAATATGTCGGTTCGGTTATAATCCTTGAGGCTGTGCGGACGTGCAACTCTACGTCGTTTAAACACAACGATAAGTCACAGCAACTAGTTGTGATGACAAGTTGAAACGCTGTTTAGACGCTGCGATTCAATGCGATACCACCTTCAACCCACAATTTCGTTTGGTTTTCGACTATAATCTGTAATACTGTGATTCATACATAAGAAAAGAGAATCGGGATTCTACGAAATACACCGATATTGAATTTGCCTATCGAATTTCATGACATGCGAATCTTCTCATCAAACGTGACATAAATAGATAAAAAAGGGAAATTTACCTCCTATTGGCAACACCGCTGAAATTTAAACAGAAGCAGCGTGGTCACAAATTTTTGTATGTAATAGGCGGGGCCAGGGCAACTATTTGGGTGGAGTTTAATTTCGACTTGTTCCCGAATGAGTTCAGAATCCAGCAGCCCAATGAAGTATTGGATTTTTTTATATATAATTATTTAAAATCTTTTGTTGGCCAACCGCCTAGAGCAGAATTGAGCCGAAGAACACGTAAAGTCAATGTTCCGAAATTTAATGAATGTATCTGTATATATTATTATGTATCACTTTATCAATCAAAGATAGAGTAAAAATTTAAATTTTTAATTATAAGGCGGGCACATAAATTTGATTCACCCTGTATATTGATTTGTAACTATTTAGTAGAAGGTAGCTTTTACGCAGTGGGTTTCTCCTTAATGAGTTTTTCCCTAAAGACTTAAAGACATTTATAAATACAGTGAAGTGAAATGACAATTTATTTCGGATTATAATTTAAAAGGATTGTTTGTTACGAGAAGGTAAAATCCACAGGTAGTTGTAATTATTAGTTTTTAGAAAAATAAAGGTAGAGAGATTTGGAATTTTAAGTCTGTTTGTTTAAACACAAGAATTTTTGTATAATTTCCGAAAAGTGATAAGTTTGAGTAGAAGTATTGTTTGAAAGATTGGTTGGGTTTTTCGAATGGAAAAGAAATGTTTCTGATTGGCTTGGCAATTTGGAAGGGGGAAAGAGAGGTTTTGAATGTTCAGACAGTTTGGAAAGAAAAGATTATTGTGTTGCGGGCATCCGAGAAGGGCAGTCTGTAACGGTCCACCCGTTATAATATCATTTTTAGCGCTTTAATTATTTTTAAAATTATTTTCTTTTGACCTCCCATTTAAATTCTTTAATTTCTCGTAAAGGACTTCTCATGTGACGTCACACTGTACGGAACATAGTTGAACCGTTCCTTGTCATTTAATTCGTGTTCCGTGAGAGTTTGACGTCTTCCTCGCTGAATGAGAGAGTAATGCTCTTTACTTGACTGTGAGCTGTGGTTCGAATCGGTTATACCAATGGCGGGTTGATAATTTCAACTATTTAAATCATTTTTGTTAATTTCCAAGTGAAAAGTTATCTGGAGCCTGGAGTATGGAAACATATGTGTAACTCAACACCATGGAATCTGGATAAGAATCAACCCGGTAAAATATTTAGTTTTTCATAATAATTTTTTTATATAGCCTAGTTTTTTTTGTGATGGAACATTTGATATATTAGGTTCATTGTTAAATTTCTTAGTCAACTCATTATTTGGATTTTATGTAGATTATTTCGATTATTGAATATTCATTCAAGGAAAATTATATATTAATATATTTTTTGGTTAGACATAACCAAACATAATATGCAATTCTCAATTAATATTGGAAATAATTATCATTTCTCTGTAGGTTTTAAATTTATTGAACATCCAATATTTTTATAAATTCTATATATTTTTACAGATATTCCCTCAGATAAATCATATTCAAATTTCACATTCATCATTATTTGTTCATGTTTTCACACTCAAAATAGTTCAAGGTTACCTGAGATTAGTTTTTGTCCCATTTTAATGATCGGTTTTTCTATGTTAATGCTTCTAAAAAGTTTCCTCAATTATTTCTTCTTCCCTTTACTTTTTGCTAATGTCTAAAATGGGAAATAAAACTGGGAATGTTTTTAGCCATTTGGGAGAAACCATAAGATGAAGTCATAGCCCCTTCTTTGACCACCTAGGGAAACCACCACAGCCACAGTCAAGTCAACATTGGGAGTAAGTCATTTTTGGGAACAAGCTTTTTGGGAGCATTCCAGCTCCTTTTCGTCCTGCCACCTGGGCCTACGGAGGCATGGGACCGCATCATCTTGATGCTCATTTCTGAGGATGCAGCAGCAACCTCTTTAGGAGTCGTTTGGGAACATTTAGTGTTGTGTTTTAAGTAACTATGGTTTTTATCTATCAGACATTTATTTGATACATTATGTTTATTAATTATTTTTTTCAGATTTAGCGTACCTTTGTTTTTATATGACATATTTGTATACTATGGTATTTGGTTCCCAAACTTTGTATCTACGGTAACTTCTTGTGCACAGGAATAAGCCTAGAGAAAATTAGGTTTTTAATACTTTATTATTGCTTTGATACTGGTTTATGTAATTCGGGTAAATTTATTTTGTAATATTACTTGCTTGTTTCCCAAATATTTTCTTGTTATTCGCTTTATTTCGATTGTTCGGTTAATTCGTCGTTACTTTAGTTCATTGCATTTTCTCGGTTAATTTAGGTCATCGTTTCGGTAATTACTTCATTACTATCACTTTATTCATTTGTATATTTAATTTTATTTATTCATTATGGTATTTTCCCTTAGTGAGGCTTGGGCCTATTTATTTGTAGTATTTTCATCTTTGTCAGTTTCCTTTAGTTGTACGTAGCAGGCGTACTATAACCATTTGGTAGAAGACTTATGTAATTTTGTACCCTATATGTTAGTGAGAGGTACTTATACCTGTAATTTTGTAACAGATAACATTATTGTTGTTATCTTAGAGATAACTTTTTGTATAACTTATGTCATTTTAGAGTCACATGATATACACTTTGTCTAACTCAGAGATTGTTAAAAATCTAGTCGTTATTTTTAATAAATATTTATTTATTTTGTATATCAATTATTTTATTACTCCTTTATGTTCATTATTACAGGTTTGATATATTTAATATTTGACAGCAGTATAAGATACCTGGGAAAATGGTCGAAGATCATTTTCATGGCGCCCATGATTTGTTAGTTTTATTTATTTTGTTCGTCTTTAGCAATTATTCATATTCATTCATTTCCAGTACATTATTCTTATTTTATTATTTCACCTTTTAGTCATCATTACTATCTATATAGAGCTACTGTTCTTCGACAGGCATGCAAACGAGCCGTATCCATCCTTGAGTGTCAAGTTGCTCTCTTGCATCTATAGCTAGCCAACTCTATTCAGTTTGCCTCTGTCTCTTCCCACTTCTACTTCTATCCCTTCTAATCCCCCTTTCTTCAGTACTACTGCAAAGTAGTATTTTTTATTTTCTTACTTCGGCTTCAACCTAGAAGCCACTTCACCCTTTTCTTTACAGCCCACCTCTCTACATCTATGTCCCATTAGTTATTTATTTATTTTTTCCTTACTTCTGTTGGAGTATATCTTTCTTTTTACTTTCACTCCAACAGAAGTTTTCTTATTTTTGTTACAAGTCGAAAGTTTTCGACTGCCTAAAATACCTAAATTTGTTTGTTTAGTTTATTTTATAAATGGTATCAGGAACAAAGCGATAAATATTTGTTTAAATTAGATTAATTATATGGTAAAAGTTTCATTTGGACAATTATGCCCACAGGATTTAATTGATAGATTTTCAGAGCATTGCTTTTGATAATAAAGGTATTTGTATGTGCTCATTTATGAGTTTTCTATTTATTTCCTTTTCCTATTTTATCCCGATAAGGATCAACTAAGAGATACTGAAGCCACGATAAAGGATAAGTATAACCTAGGATAATTTTATTTAATTTTTATGACAAAAAGGCACCCTGAGTTTTTTTATTAATTATTTATGTATGATTTGCGTCAATTCAATAATTAATTAAATAAATACTCAATTAAAATAAAAGTAATAGAAAGCAGATCATAACAATATAGTATAAAACACGCCTCTCCTCATTTGTTGAGCCCTTGTCAGGACGTGGTGACACTCGTCATCATCATCATTGTCCAACCAATGATGGGTCTTGGCCTGTTCTAGAATCCATTCCTTTCTATCTTTTGTCTCGGTTTTTCAATTTCGTACTCTTAATACATGTAAGTCGTCTTCCACCTGATCCTTAAATCGAGCTCTGCGCCTGCGTGTTTCGACGGTTTCATCTCGTTCAATCTCTCTAAATGTCCTTGCCATCGTAGCCTGTTTATTTTGATGAGCCTACCTATTTTGGAGTTGTATTCGAGAATCACAAAGCAATTTTTTCGAAAAATATTCTGGCCTATTCTATTCTCGATCTTATTTCTAGATCAGGATTTAGGCTGCTATAAATCCAACATCCCAGGTACTTAAATCTATTGACCTGTTCTAAAATGTGCCCATCTATTTTGCAAGGTTGAGGTACGTACTTTTTTAATAACCTGTCTTTTATATGAAGCTTGCGTAGAATTCATTTGTCCAACCCACAATTAAAAGGTTTCGATCTTACTTATATCGATTTTTTGATAGTCCATGTTTCAGCTGCATATGTAGCAATGGGAAAAATAAGGACATCCCTAATAATGCTGACCATCTTCCTTCAAATTGTATTAGGATTTCCTTTGGTGTTACAATAAATTTTTTTCTATTCTTCTTACTCTGAATATAAATTCCTTCTCACTTCTCACTTCTTTAACCCCCACCACTTGATTCTTCGTGATCCTCTTCGGTAGTTTGGTTTAGTTTCACTTTCATAAGTAGGGAACACGAAAGGACCCTCCACATAGATTGTGATTACATGTGAAAACAATCTGGAGACCCCTACAAACGAGTAATGTTGGCTAATTCTTTCAAAATCACTGTTCCAACACAGATAACACAGATGCAAACGCAACCAAGACGATCTTTATCAAGGCCGTTTCTGATGACTACTTCAATTAATATTGGACTATCAGCAGATAAAAAGATGTATTGTCTAATATATGCAGAGAACACGCTGTCGATGTCCTACTGGTTCAAGAAACCCTCCTTCTCCAAGTCACGTAAAAACACAACATCAAAACTAGAGCTCCATTTTCCCGGCCCCTTTTGATTTCCCAGGAATCGAGAGTTGGTAATTTGGATTTCCCGGGAATTCCCAGGAATCGGGAAATTTAAAAATAAAAAGAAGAAATTGTTTTTGTTCTAACTTTTCAATGCAATTAGTGTAAAAAATTTGATTACAAATTAATAATGTTAAGAAAAATTCAAAAATTTAAAAGAAAATTAAAAATTTTAAAGAAAATTTTAAAAATAGAAAAATTATAAATTTGTGTTATCTCAATTTTCGTTGTCTTTATTATTGAAATATGTTTTAAAAAAATATAAATTGTTGAGTGTTTGATCTTTCAGGCTGGCTCTTTTTTTGTACAGAAATTTGATGAAGTTGAAAACGCACTTTGTGTTGATGCAGGTTTGATTCTTTTTGTTGTTCTGAAGCTATTTTCTTGTGGCATTTTTACAATTTTACATATTTATAATGGGAAATAAGCCACAATATTATTAAAAAATGATTTTTTATTAACGTTTCGACGCCCAAATCGGGTGCCGTTGTCAAAATACAAAATACTACTGATTCTTTTTAGTGAAGTGAGTAAGTGAGTAATTTTTTAAACTTCAGGTCAGCTGATTTGCACCAATCTAATACCGTATTAAATTTCCGTACTAATTCTTCATAAACATAATTTTAGTTCAAAATAAATACATATTTACGTTATAATTCTGGATGCTTCAAAATGAATCAGATCGTCGCATAAACAAAAGAATGTTTATGCTGACGAATGTGATACATTCTGATTTTACCCCAAAATTTGAAGGTTGAACCCGGGAGCAGTCGCGCCAAAAATCTAACATTTTATCCTCTTCCGTGATAACTTGAAGAAAAATTTTGTAACATAACCTTTCCTGAGATTTTTTTCTATACGCGCGACTACTTACGTGACAGAAGAGAGAGCGACTTCTCCCGGGTTAAAATATAATTGAAAAAAAGAATGTGTGTGTACTTTGTACGCACGTAAGAAGTTATACTTCTATTATATAATTTCAAAGAAATAAATATACTTAACAGGTTATTTGTATTTTATTTAAGTATTAAACTAAATTTCTTACCTACCACTTTTAAAAAATTTTTATTAAAACGATACCGAAAATTAAAATAAAAATATGAATATGAATCGTCCGGGATTTGAACTCGAGACCTCTCGATCTCCGGTCACACGCTCTCCCACTGAGCTATATTCCCTTCGCTTTGACAGGTTACAAGATTTCTCATACATACTGACAAATTTAATATACCAAGTGAAGTATACAAAAATACTTTAAATATACTTACTATTATTATAAAATATCTTATTCCCGAGGAAGACAAATCCAAAGACACAAAAATTATAATAAATAATACATTTACTAAGAACACTAATATACCCTTTTATATGATACCTATAATATGACTTATTTGCGCTGACAGCGCTGATACATACATATCTTGAAAGATTAGCAACGAACTACATACTGTCTGTGTGCGCATGCGCCCGGTATTATAAAATTTTACTCTCGATCATAAGGAAGTATAACTTCAAAAATAAATATTTTAAGTGGAATAATTTAAAATAATTATTAAGCAGAGATAATAATTGTATCAGAATCATTTATTCATTGTGAGTTAGTAATATCTCTGCTCATAATTTAAAATAAAATATTTTAAAATCCCGGGAAATCTGTAAAAATTCCCGGGAATCAGGATTTCCATTTTTTACTGATTTCCCGGGAAATGTGACCCGGGAATTTCCCGGCAATGCAGCTCTAATTAAAACTCAGTCGAAGAATGGTCGTCTTGTCGATAAACGTTGGTTGAAGAAGACACAAGTCTCTAAGTGTGTTACATCTCATAGTGTAGTACTTTTATCTTCGAGAAAGTTTGAAAGCAATCTCGGTTCGCTAGTACCAATAACACTCGTTAGTCATTAATTGTATTTTTGAATTGTAAGTGATACCCCGCGAAATTAGTGGAAGCTGCAATATCGAGTTGCAAAGTTGCGGCATATATCTAGACAAATGATACCCATGAACCCAGCAGATAAGGTAAAGGCATATGTTGTATGATATCAACAGATCAGACAGTACCGAATCGTCATTACTTTCCTCTTTCATATTTATTAGGCTAGATTTAAGCATTTTAGAAATATGTAAAAATTGTGAGAGATATGTATGAGGGAGTAATGATTAGTGTTAGAACAGGTGTGGGAGAGACTGATAAACTTCAGGTGAAAGTAGGATTGCACCAACGCTCGGTGCTTAGTCCTTATTTATTCTCGTTAGTTTTGGACCAGATAACAGCGAAACTACAGGGTAGCATTCCATGGTGCCTAATGTATGCTGATGATGTAGTGTTAATAGGAACTAGTGAAAGAGACTTAGAACAAAAACTGTAACAGTGGAGACAGGCTCTGGAGGAAAAAGATTTAAAACTTAGTAGGACAAAAACAGAGTATTTGGAATATTCATTTAAAGATGGAGTTACTACAAATAAAATGGTATCTTTGGATGGTGAAATGATTGTGAAAAGTAATAGTTTTAAGTACCTAGGATCGGTATTACAGAGTAATGGAGAAATAGATGGAGATGCATGCAGTAGAATTAGGGCTGGATGGATGAAGTGGAAATAAGCGAGTGGTGTGTTGTGTGACAGAAAAATTCCAATGAAGCTGAAGGGAAAATTCTATAAAACAGCTATAAGACCGGCTATAATGTACGGAACTGAATGTTGGCAGTGGAAAAGAAAGAGGAACAACGAATGCATGTGGCGGAAATGAGAATGCTTAGATGGATGAGTGGAGTGACAAAGAAGGATAAAATTAGAAATGAGTATATTAGGGGAAGTCTAGGTGTGGCACCAATTGATGCCAAAATGAGAGAGCATAGGTTAAGATGGTTTGGTCATATTCAACGTCGAGACGTTAATCACCCAATACGAAGAATAGATGAAGTGCAGATTCCTAGAAGGAGTAGGAGAGGAAGACCAAAGAAGATCTGGGGGGAGACGATAAGGCAGGACATGTTGGTAAAGGGGATTAATATATTGATATGACCCAAGATAGAATTGTATGGAGAAATGCAATTAGGGAAGCCGACCCCGCATAGGGATAAGGCAAAGAGAATGATGATGATGATGATGATTTAATCATTTTAGGTGATATCTTTCCTGGGTGAACAAGCACGTATAGAACCTGATATTGACTAATAATTTCATACATGTGCCGTCTAATTACAAGCTCTTCACATGGAGTATATTTTTAGTTCTAGAACAGTAAAGTCCATATCCTTTAGACTAGAGCTGATGTAGCCATAAACAAGATATTCAAAAGCGGCAAAATTCGAATGAGCACTTAACATCAAGATAAAATAAAACGTAACATTTATTTTAATTCTCAATTCAATATCATATACAATATCAAAATACGGATACAAGATTTAACAATGCAGAGATACGAACATATACATTTCGAATAAATAAACGACCGGAGAAGTAGTCCACCCTTACACCCCTCCACCCTGCACTTTACTTTTTAGACCGTTATCGGCATATTCTCGGTATATTCTTTTTAAAATCTGTCAAATGCACGCCACAGAGCCATTGTAGAAGTGTCTCGACGACGACGCCATTGTGGACGTCAGAATGGTTTTCATTATGTAAGTTGGCGTTGAAGGAGGTGGAGAAATAATGCAGATATTGGTAATGGATTTTCGACGACGCTTTTTTACTTTTGTTGATTTTTAAATGCAATAAGGATGGGAACTTTTCTTGTCCTCGAGAAGAGGGATGGTGAGGAGGAAGACATTAAACTGAATTGGTAAACGAAAGGGTGGATTATCCTTCTAATACCGAAAGAAAGGTTTTTAGGGAAATCAATCCTGACTACTTCGTTTTAGTCCCTGTACATATAATTTTAGCTAGGTAACAATAGTTATTCCTCTTCTTAGCCTTCTTTCGTCCACGTTTGGACATAGGCTTCTCCCAACTCCTTCCATCGGTCTCTATCCTGAGCAACATGTTTCCAATTTGTTCCGGCTGCTCTTTTAATATGATCAACCCACCTCATCTGTGGTCTTCCTCTCGGTCGTTTACTTTCGTAAGGTCTCCAGTCTTCAGTGCCGGATTAACTATTAGGCAAAGTCAGTGCCGGATTAACCACTAGGCAGTTGCCTAGGGGCCTCGCGTGGACCAAAATAAAAAAATGTTGAAAGGTTCAAATATCGCGCAATACCATAAAAGTTATGGTGGACGTATAAAGCTACATTACAATGCATACTTTTGTTCCCATAGAAAGTATATGCTGTGGGAATACATCTCTAATGAATGCCCTTTGGTAGAAGGAACAGTACTACAGATGGAAACAAGAATCGAAAGTGAGCAAAAAAACACAAGAAAAATCAGGAGAAAGAAAAGATCCTTAATCTAAATCCAAAACAGAAGCAAAACTTATTTAAACTCAGTTTCACACGGAAATCCATAGCTAGTGAAGCAGCAACCAATGAAAATGCACGTGATGGAATAGAAATAACTGAGTGAAACATAGCTTTCCTAACTGAAGAAGATGAAAAAACATGTAACGACAGTTTTCTATTCCAGTTCAAGAAGTTAAAGAACCAGAAACCGAAACTAAGTTAAAAATTGAAGTTAAAGATAAATTGGGTCCTAAATTCGGAAAACGGCATAGGATTACGGAATGCAGTAATTAAAGAAGTATGGACATTTTGGATTGGGAAAGGTCTTCAGAATGTAAAAACCTTGATGAAAGTGTTTCAGCGTCAAAAAGAAATGTTGAAGGCATTACAAGATTTTTATACAATCTATGGTTTTTCGAAAACAAATAAGTTGAACAAAAATTAAAAGATATTGGCTGACGTATTTTCCCTCAGATAGAATATCTTATTTTGGGTTTGTTCAGTCTGTGTACAACTTTTTTTCATCCTCTACCCACCGTTGGGAAATTACGAACAAATGCTTAAGCGATCTTATTCGTCACGATCTAGTCATTATAAGAACAAGCAGCACATGCCATAAGACCTTTGCCTAAAGGTTAAAACGCTTTCAAATCTGCTCTTCATACTCTTGCTGAAGACACTAATCAGCAAGCTGAAACAGTTCATGAGGCTAAGTATTTGTTGAAAGAATGTCAAAAAAAAGAAGAAACATTCATAATGAATGAGTTTTAGGTAACAATTTTAGAATGCATCAACGCTGTCAGTAAATCATTGCATAGAAAAGAGATTTAACTTCAAACTGCAGTTCAGCTTCTAAATTCACTTTTGGAGTTCTTAAAATTCCAAAAAGATAATTTTGCTTATTACGAGCAGAGGGCCTGCGACATACAATACTCTGAATATTCTCTACTATACACTAATTATACTGAGCTTAGTCGTCAGTTGACAGTGTACGGGTCAATGAACTCAGTATTTGGTCTTTTGTGTTTTTCGAAAATTGAGTGATATTGAAATAAAGGAGTGTGCTTCAAAACTACGTAAAAACTATCCTGATGATATTGAATCTGAACTTTAACAGTTCAAATATTTTGTAGCCCAGCTTCAAACTTGAGGGAAAATAATTTATTCCTGCTTCACAGTCATTTTGGGTTATTTCGCAACAGGAGAACGGACATTTTCAAAAATAAAAATTATTAAAAAAGGAGAAACCTAGGTTTCTTAATTTTTTAAGGGTTTTATTATTTCATATGGTCAATGAATCTCTATATATGAAAAAACCGCGAAGTGCTACCATTTAAAGGGGTGCGTGTTTGAGAAATGGTTGAATTAGTCCCTGGGCACAGGTTACATTAGGGTGAGTTCTATGCAGTTTTGGTACAAACACGTCTATATAAAAATTGTTCCTGGTTCAATTTACTATCTAAATGTAACTTTTAAAAGTCAAAGATACTTTTTTTTACAAAAATATATTCAAAAGAAAAAGCACAAAGAAACCCAAAAGAAAGAAATTTTGTTTTTTGTCCCATAACTTTTGTCCACGGGGATAGAGATATAGACATTGCTTCATAGAAAAAAAACTTACATAATTTCTCTTTAAAATGATGTTTGGTAGAGGTCATTACGATTTACAGTTTTCGAAATATGATTTTTTAAAGTTCGCCACTCACAGCAATTTTGGGCAATTTTCCTTGTTATTTCGCAAATATTATTCTGTAACTTTTTTCTACGTAACTTTAGGTATATGCAATGGTACACGTAAGAGGAATAGAAATCAATTACTTTTAAAATGTTCTACTGTATAATGTTGTACGACTTCTTTTAAAGAGGTTATCTTTTTCAAGACTTTATACTTTTAACGAGTTTTTATATTTTTTACGATTATTTTTTAAATTTCCCATTATAATTTTTTTTTCTACATTTAGGTATATATTATATAATAAAAAAGAAAGCTTATTCTGTTTACTTTAAAATGGTGTATTGTAAAAAATTCTAGGATTATTTTTGAATAAGATATGCTTTTTCAAAATGTGATAAGTACTTGCAACGATTTTTGATTTTAGGATTATTTTTTAAATTCCTCATTATAACTTTTTTATGTGATTATGTGTTATGATTGAATCTTATTTTTTACATATAGGTAATAGGTAATACTTTGGATCCACTTGAATCGGCCGGGAAAACTTCAAAATATGGATAAATTCTAATATTTATTGCCAAAGCTCCTGCACCACAAGTTTTGCTTGAAAAAATAGCATATAAATGTACCAAAGGATGTACAAAAAACTGCGGTTGTAAGAAGATAGGAATTGGTTGTTCAATATTCTGCAAAGGGTGCATGTGCATGGGTACTAATTGTGGGAACTCTAAGATAAATGAGGTGTCAGAGGAAGATACTGAAGCTAATGCTAACGAAGAAATGGACTTTGATTTTGAACATTTTTTAAGTGTCAACGTTTAAATAATTTTAACTAAAGTGATGTTTTCTACGATTAATGTTTATGAAATTTTTGTAAAAGAAATAATTTTAAATAATACAGGTAAAAAAATATCAAAGAATCACTCGGTTTCCATTACATATTTAAATATAGATGATACTCCATTTTAAAGAACAAAAAGTAAGCCCTCTTTATTGAGCAATAATATAGTATATTCGTGTACCAGAAAAAAGAAGTTATAATGAGAAATTTAAAAAATAATCGTAAAAAATGTAAAAAATAATATTTTTTATATTAGGTATTATGTAATATATAATATATTATTATATTACATATAGGTACTATATGAAATAAGCTAGATGGTCAGAACAAAGAGACTAAGTTAGTTAGGTCATCTTGCGAGAATGGCTGACGGAAGGTGGGCAAATGACACGCTGCTGAGAGGGGAAGGAAAGAGGAGAAGAGGACGACCCAGGAAAAAGTGGCTAGAAGCATGTAAGGAAGACCTACAAACAATCGGGATATCAAATTGGAGAACTGCGGCCATGGACAGGAGAAAATGGAGAAAAACCGTGGAGAAATTCCAAGCCATGGGCCTTTAAGGCCTGTTGAGCTGCATTATATATATTGTATATATATATATATATATATATATATATATATATATATATATATATATATATATATATATACTATATATAATATAATATATAATAATATTATTTTATTTTTATATTATATTATAAAAAATCGTTAAAAGTATAAAATCTTGGAAAGCCATAATCTCTTTCAAAAAAGTCGTACAACGTCATACAGTAGACTATTTTAAAGGTATTTGATTTCTATTACTATTATGTGTACCATTGCATATACCTAAAGTTACGTAGAAAAAAGTTACAGAACAATATTTGAGAAATAACAAGGAAAATTGCCCAAAATTGCTGCGAGTGGCGAACTTTGAAAAATTATATTTCGAAAAATATAAATCCTAGTTACCTCTACTAAACAACATCTTAAAGAAGAAATATGTAGGTTTATTTTCTGTAAAGCAATGTCTATACCTATATCCTCGTGGACAAAAGTTGTGGGACAAAAAACAAAATTTCTTTCTTTTGGGTTTCTTTGTGCTTTTTCTTTTGAATATATTTTTCTAAAAAAAAGTATCATTGACTTTAAAAAGTAATATTTAGATAGGAAATTTAACCAGGAACAATTTTTATGTAGATATGTTTGTAGCAAAAGTGCATAGAACTCACCCTAATGTAACCTGTGCCCAGGGACTAATTCACCCATTTCTCAAAAACGCACCCCTTTAAATGGTAGCACTCCGCGGTTTTTTCATACATAGATGTCCGTTGACTATATGAAATAATAAAACCCCGTTAACGTTGTAGTTCCTTTTAGCTATCTTATTTTGAATATAATCAATAGCCTATAAGAACATGAGCGCAAAATATCGCCTATCAAAATTTTCAATATGTTTTAAATGTATTCATTTTTTTTTTCGATTCCTGAGAAAACTAATAAATATTTTTGAAAAATTTTAAGGCAGAATGAAAGATTACGTTATTACTGAGGGCCAAAAGTTCCTGAAAACTTCTATAATGTTTATTTTAATAAGTTCCAGAGGTGAAACTAAAAAAAAATTTAGTGTGATTTTTAATTACAAATATTTCATTCAGAAGAAATTTTTCATTTATTCTCAGGGACTTTTGGCACTCGGTGATAAAGCAATCTTTCATTCAGCGCTTAAAATTTTTAAAAATACTTACTAGTTTTCGTAGGATTCGAAAAAAATAATACATTTAAACCACATTGAAAATTTTGACAGGCGACATTTTGTGCCGTTCCCCTTAATGATAAATTGGGTCCTAAATTCGGAAAACGGCATATGATTACGGAATACAATAACTGAAGACGTAAGGAAATTTTAGATTGGAATAGGTCTTCAGAATGTAAAAACCTTGATGGAAGTGTTTCAGCATCAAAAAGAAATTTCGAAAGCAGTACAACATTTTTACATAATCAATTGTTTTTCGAAAACATATCAGTGGAACAAAAATTATAAGAGATTAGCTGACGTATTCTCCCTCAAATGAAATATTGTATTTTGGGTTTGTTCAGTTCGTGTACAACTTTTTTTCAGCCTCTATCTACCGTTAAGAAGTTATGATCAAATGCTTAAATAAAACTCCACTAAGCGATCTCATTCGCCACGATCTAGTTCTTAAAAGAACACACAGCACAAGATGGACTGCAATACATGCAACAAGACCTGTGTCTAAAGGTTACAACGCTTTCAAATCTGCTCTTCATACTCTTGCTAAAGACACTAATCAGATAGCTGAAACAGTTCATGAGGTTGAAAGTTTGTTGAAAGAAATGTTAAAAAACATTCATAATGAATGGAGTTTTGGGCAACAATTTAAAAAAACGCATCAACGCTCTCAGTAAATCATTACAAGAGAAGAGATTAAACTTCAAACTGCAGTTCAGCTCCTAAATTCACTTTTGGAGTTCTTATTTCCAATGAGATAATTATTTTCTCTGAATATTCCGACGCGAGTAAACAAAAGCGAACAAGAAAACTACATTTAGATGATGCTAATTCCAATGAAGTTTTTCTACACGATGGACAAAAGTTAAAGGTTGAAACATATGTACCAATGTTCGATAAGCTAATTACTGAGCTAAATCGTCGGTTGACAGTGTACGGGTCAGTGAACTCAGTATTTGGTCTTTTATGTGTTTTTCCAAAATTGTGTGCTTCCAAACTATATGAAAACTATCCTGATAATATTGCATCTGATCTTGAACATGAACTATATAGAGCAGTTCAAATATTTTACAGCCCAACTTCAAAACTTGAAGGGAAAACAATTTTTTCCTGCTTCACAGTCATTTTGGGATATTTCGCAACAGGCGAATGGCCATTTTCAAAAATGAAAATTTTAAAGACCGAGAGAGCCTAGGTTTCTTAAGGGGCCTCATAGCTTGGGTTGCCTAAGGACCTCAAGATTCTTAATCTGGGACTGCCAGTGTTGTATTGTTGCATTCCAACGTTGGTCTTTTTGTCTCGCAGTGTGTCCTGCGAAGCTCGATTTATGTTGCTTATGCAACTTTTGTTGTTATGTCCTCGACTTTTGTTTTTGATCTTACCCAGTCGTTCTTCTTTTTATCTGACAATCGTATACCTAACATTATTCTTTTCATTGCTCTTTCTGTTGTAGCTAGTTTATTCATATTTGACTTGGTTAGGTTCCAGGTTTGACATCCATATGTCATGATAGTAAGGATGCACTGGTTGAACATTTTGCTCCTCAGGTATTGGGATATTTCGCGGTTTTTAAGTATCCAACTACGTTTTTCAAATCCTGCCGACGCTAGTCTTGCTATCCTAGTTATTTCCACACTTTGGTTCTCTTTGTGAAATTTCAGGATTTGGCCTAGGTATATATATATATATATATATATATATATATATATATATATTCCTGGACTTTTTCTATCTCACTGCAATTTATAGTTATACGTCTGAGGCCATCTGTGTTTGTCATTATTTTTGTTTTTCTCATATTCATTTTTAGGCCAATGTATTGAGAGCTGCCTGCGAGTTCCTCCATCATAATTTGCAGTTCCTCGAATGAACCCGCTATAATCACAATGTCGTAAGCGAATCGGAGGTGGCTTAGCTTCTTGCCATTAACGTTAATGCCATATGTTGACCAATTTGTAGTTTTGAAGACGTCTTTTAGCGCTAGGTTGAAAAGCTTTGGCGATATTATGTCTCCTTGTCTCAAGCCTCTCTTAATGAGGATGGAATTTGTATTTGAAGGGGTGGGTGCAATAACCAGGTAGCTCCATATTTTAAAACTTGTGGGAAATCGAAAAAAACCTCCTAAAAATTCAAAATTAGTTTATTTTTGATTATTTTTTTCCTGCGGTGAAAGCATGTAAAGAGAAAGTTTTTACGTAGTTTTTGTAAATATTATTAATATCATCCTTTAACAAAATAAAAAAAATTGGAGCTGCTTTGCCAAAAATATACAAAAAAAATAGTTTTAGGTTTATTTATATGTTATTTGGATACAAAAAGTAAAGAAACTAAATAAAATGTCCTTATTACATTATTATTAAAATACAAACTAATCAGTGGAATATGAAAACATAAAAAACAGGTAATATTCTTCTTAGGTTACTAGTGTTCATCTTCAGTTTCGGAAGTTTGGCATTCTTCTGGCTCTACAGAAACAAGTTGTTGGTAGTAGCACATTTCAGCCTCGCCAACATACTGTCTGGCCAATTCCATGATATTTAATAGCTTATCCCTTTTCAAAGGCAACGGGGCATTATAAACCGTATTGTGTACTTGTGGAAAAATCGGTACACAAGATTTCTTTAGAAGAACGAAATCCTCAGTCACAAAACCATTCGCTGACTCTGAGCACATAACAGTCTCTCTATGTGTATCACTAAATTCGATAACTTTATATTTCGATATGGTAAATTTTGCACCAGAACTATTTTTAATATTGCTTTTCTTAAAAAATGGCTCCAGAACTTCTTTATAGTTTAGAATCATATCTTGTTTAACAGTTTTCACAATAAACTTCTTACTGGTATTTGCTATCATGCGACTCCATTCCTCTGGCAGATAAACTCTTTCTTTTTTCTTTTTCCACCAGAGCAAACGACCTGTCACAGGGCAAAAAACTATGCCCAGGTTCAGGATAACGATGTCTTATTCTCTTGAATCTTCCATGCAATAGAAGAGATTGCCAAAAGTGAACAAGAACGGAGTTCTTGTTCTGCTCAGCACAGTTGTCACTAAAAACGTAAAGTGTTGTTACCTGCGGATCAATGTAGTTATTAATAAAATCGTGTAAGCAACTTATCACTTCATTTGGAGATTTCCGACCCGTTATTTCATCGAAAACATAAAAGTAACTCTTCGAAACGCTGCCCTTATGGATATTTTATATCCTTTCTATATTTGCTATTATATTATTTTGCCAACAGTTAAGTTCAAGAACCAGGCAGCTCCAGGAACTGCCCGGTTCTTGCTACAAACCGAAATCAAGGTAGCTCCAAATATCGTTGCCATTTATGTGCCGTTATTAAGAGAGACCCGATTGTTGCAGGGAACGATCGGCCGATTTTTTTAAGAGTAAGTCACTAAAAATCTCATTTTCGTAAAAAAGTGGAGCTGCCTGGTTATTGCACCCACCCCTTCATTTTCATTTAGTTGTACTATCATAGTTGCATTTTCATATACAGGGTGTTTCATTAATAATTATCCATATAGTAATTGGAGAAACCTTAGCACAAAATATGAAGATTTAACCTAAAACACTTAAATAAAATGTGGTTCCTTACTGAGTTACAGGGTGTTTTATCTAAAAATTGAAAAAATATTTTTGCTCAGCATTTTAAAACTATATGACGTATCCTTTTCATACTTTGGCAGAAAGTGCGACTACTACACACCCTACTAAATTATGGTAAACAAACGTTTCTAGCTACTACCAAAGGCGTACGACATGGGATAGTAAATGGTTGACCCTTCTCAAATTCTACGCCACTGGAGGAATTACTAATTTAGTGCCATTTTTAGATTTTCCAATACTTTGTACATAAATAATATACTCCTAATTGGTAACGATAAAGTCATTAGTTTTCGAGATATTTGAAGTTAAATATGAAACGGCACAGTTATTTTGATGGATTCGACCGTTACTTGATGGAAGTTCATTTTATCTCACAATAAAACACTGAAAACTTTTGTTTTCTATACTTTCACAAAATTTATTATTTACAACTATGTGACTACAGCTGTTTCGGCAGAGTGCCTTTCTCAACTTTACAATGTGTTTGGCTTTTTAAGTCTCTAACTGAAGAGGTTGAGGAGTGGGGAGCTGTTTGTCTCGAGTTGGTCATTCAGAATTATATCTGTATTTTTCAGTTTATTAATTTCCATAGATTCTAAAAAGGATAGCTTAAGGCCTTTATTTTGGATATGCAGAATTTGAAACTCTTCATTGAAGGAATGATTATAATCTAGAAGGTGAAGTGCGTATGTGGAAGTGTCTGTTTTTCTATTGTTGAACGCCCTTTTGTGTTCTGCTATCCGTTTGTCAAAAGTTCTGCCAGTTTGACCGATGTACGTTTTCGGACAGTCACCACAAGTTAGTTTGTACACACCACAACAACGGCTATAACGAACAAACAGTTAACAAAATTTTAAATCAAAAACTTCATAAGAAAGCCCTGAAATTAGTGTATCCACCACCACAGAAAGAACCCAGTACCTTCTGCTCTCTTAGCCAGATACATAAAAAAGAAAGGAATAATACCAGCTTTCAGAACTAACAACAACTTAAGCAAATATATTAAGAACAATACAAGCCGAAAGAGAAAGCAACTACAGAGTGGTGTGTACAAACTAACTTGTGGTGACTGTCCGAAAACGTACATCGGTCAAACTGGCAGAACTTTTGACAAACGGATAGCAGAACACAAAAGGGCTTTCAACAATAGAAAAACAGACACTTCTACATACGCACTTCACCTTCTAGATAGATCATAATCATTCCTTCAATGAAGAGTTTCAAATTCTGCATATCCAAAATAAAGGCCTTAAGCTATCTTTTTTAGAATCTATGGAAATTAGTAAACTGAAAAATATTGATATAATTCTGAATGACCAACTCGAGACAAACAGCTCCCCACTCCTCAACCTCTTCAGTTAGAGACTTAAAAAGCCAAACACATTGTAAATTATATCCCCTATGTTAGGCGAACTCGATACTAACGATAGTATCGACACAAGTGCAACCGATATCGAGAACCTCATCACTGAGGCGATCACGCACGCAATTCCACTCAAACAAATAACCTATACATCACCGGCACTTCCACAATACATCATTGCCAAAATTCAACAAAAACGACGTCTTCTACGTCAATACAAGGCCAACAGAAACCCACTAATCAAAACAGAGTACAACCGGATCTGTGCCAGGATAAAGAGGGAGATATCTGTCCTAACGGCTCGCCGGTGGGAAGATGCTACCTCAAAACTGGACTACAGAGACGGAGGTAAATTCTGGCAAAAATTCAAAGTCCTAACAAAACAAAAATTATCTCAACCATCTCATCTGTTGGTCAACAATCACATAGTCAATTCCCCAGAAGGGAAAGCCGAAGCATTCAGAAATTCGCTTCAAAACAATTTTCAAACGCCAGATAACCCGAACTTTGATCGCATATTTAAATTCAACACAGAATACATAGTAAATGTTACTCTCAATCACTACATTCCAGTCTATGATCCTATCATGGACCCCCTCACCGACAGGGAAACGGACAGCTTTTGCCAAATCGGCAAAAACAGCGCTCCCGGACCTGATGGCATCAACCGAAGGTGCCTCAAAAAACTTCCAGAGAGTATCATTCCTCTTCTAACTAAAATATTCAATGCATGTCTCAAAAACAGCCACTTTCCTACTCCTTGGAAAGTGGCCAACACCATCATGCTTTTGAAAAAAGGCAAACCCCCAACCGACGTGGAATCCTATAGACCAATTTCATTAATCAATACTCTGGGTAAAGTTCTTGAGCTAATCCTAAAAGAGAGGCTCAATAACTTTCTCGAAAACCACAATATCATACCAAAATTCCAATATGGATTCCAGTCAGGTAAATCTACTAAACATGCATTAATAGATTTCATTACCAAAGTTACTCAAACCATCAACGATGGTTCAATCGCCATAGGCACATTTCTGGATGTGCAGAAGGCTTTCGACCAGGTCTGGCACGACGGGCTTGTTCGGAAACTTCTGGACATCGGGCTACCATTGCAATTTACCAAAATTGTACACTCCTACCTCCACAACCGTACTGTCAGAGTTAAAATAGGCGATCAAAAGTCCACCCCCTTCACTCCACAAGCTGGAGTTCCCCAGGGTTCAGTCCTAGCGCCGCTGTTGTACATCATCTACAACAGCGACATCACTAACCAAAATATCCCAGGTACTCGGCTGTTTCTCTATGCGGACGACACGACTCTGCTCTCAACTACCTCTCGATACAACCCAAGACTCCTCTTCAGAAGAGCCCAGGCTCTGTTAGACGGCGTCGGCGAATGGTGTTGTAAGTGGAGAGTCACGCTGAACGCGAACAAAACAACAACAATTGTGTTTCGCGCCCCTTCTGTGTCAAATAGAATCATTTGCAATGATGACGACCAACATCCCCTGAGTCTGTTGGGAGAAAGGCTTGTTGTTAGCCCGACTGTGAACTATTTGGGAGTACTGTTTACCAGGACTCTCAATTGGGACGCAGATCTAAAGGCAACTTTAGATAGGGTAAGGAACAGGGCCAGACTTCTCAACGCTCTCTCGGGAAAAATTGGCAAGACACACAAGAAGACTCTCATTCACACTTACAAGACCTTTATTCGACCCGTCATGGAGTACAAATCATGTATCTACTCTCTTTGCTCAAGACAAAAACAAGAGAGGTTGTTGAGGACAGAGCGTAGAGTCTTGCGTAGATGTAACTATGAGCACTGGCGATATCCCTCAAACGAAATCCATAACATCTCGAACACCCCCAAAATCACCGAGAGGATAAACTCTCTGAACAGGAACTTCACAATCAAAGTAATCAACGGCCCCCCTTCCGACACACAAGAATCTCTCAAATGTTCCTGTTCATCTTCCGGCCACGTACTCCACCGAAAGCCCAAACGCAAAAAGATTCATGTACCGTCCGCTCTAATGCAAACATGCATTGACGAACTCCCGGTGGAGTACGAAAACATCCTTGAGGCTACCCCGTTAGCCTACCGTACCCACCTCTAACATTTCCTCTTCCCTACCCCGAACAGGGAGAAGTTGGTTTTTTGCGGTTTCCCAACTTCATTGCACAATTATACCTGTTCGTCCCAAGAAAATAGCCGCAACTATTTTCTCCACTCGAACGCTCACTGTCCACGCTGCGCTCAAAGCCACCTCCTGACCGCCGACGAGGGACGCAGGTTCGCCTGTCGTTGTACAATGGTTTCTAGGGAGACTGGTCGAGAGCAAAGCACGGACAGTACACGTAAAGTAAATGTCTATGGAACCAACAACAATCCATCAAACTTTCTTCTCTGTTGACTTCTTAGCCTTCTGGACACCACCGTCCGGCATAACCAAGGATCCAAGAACACCAGGACACGGCGCTTGCCCCAGTGTGTTTTTCGGACTGTTTGCTTTTCTGCCAACACTAAACATTCACCTCAAACCCTGAAGAGGACAAAATCCTAAACAGGGAAACACATTGTACGCATTTCTTCTAAAGCATTTTTCTAGACAAGCAAATCAAACAATGAGATGATGATGTAAATTATATCACTTGAGAAAGGCACTCTGCCGAAACAGCTGTAGTCACATAGTTGTAAATAATAAATTTTGTGGAAGTATAGAAAACAAAAGTTTTCAGTGTTTTATTGTGAGACAGTTATTTTGATTAATTTTTGATATGATTCATATTAAGATTAAAATTTTAAAATTATTTGTACCCAGTACTTTAAAACTATTTGGCGTATCCTTATCATACTTGGCAGAAAGTGTAGGTACTGAACACCCTACTAAATTAAGATAAATCAACGTTTCTAGCTACTACCAGAGGCGTACGACAGGGGATAGTGGCTGGTTGACCCTTCCCAAATTCTACGCCAATGACGATATTGATATTTTAGTGTAATTTTTTGATTTTCCAATACTTTTTATGTAAATAATATACTCTTCATTCGTAACGATAAAATGATTAGTTTTCGAGATATTTGAAATTAAAAATGAAGCGACACAATACATTAATCAAAATAACCGTGTCGTTTCATTTTTAACTTCAAAGATCTCGAAAACTAATGACTTTATCGTTACGAATGAAGAGTATATTATTTTCATAGAAAGTATTGGAGAATCCCAAAAATTGAACTAAAATAGCAATTCCGCCAGTGGCGTAGAATTTGGAAAGGGTCAACCAATCACTTCCCCCGTCGTACGCCTCTGGTAATAGCCAGAAACGTTTGTTTAACATAGTTTAGTAGTTTGTACAGTACCTTTCCTTCCTGCCAAGTATGAAAAGGATACGTCGAACAGTTTTAAAATGATAAACAAAAATAGTTTTTAAATTTTTAGATAAAACACCCTGTAACTCAGTAAGGAACCACATCTTATTTAAGTGTTTTAGATTAAATTTTCGTATTTTGTGCTAAGGTTTCTCCAATCACTATATGGACAATTATTAATGAAACACCCTGTATAATATTAGTTGTCTATATCTCGAATCTATTCTACAATTATTAATAGCTTGTTCTATGGCCCACATCTCAATACTATCAAAAGCCTTTTCAAAGTCTACGAAAGCAAGAAATACGGGTAGTTGCTATTCGTTTGCTTTCTCTACCAATGTTCTCATTGTCAGCAGATGGTCTGATGTACTATATCCTTTGCGGAAGCCAGCCTATTCCACCGGTTGGTAATTGTTCATTTTGTAGGTCAACTGGTTGTTAATAATTCTCATTAAATAGTTTGTATACTGGACTGAGCAACGATATAGGTCTATAATTCTGTAGGTCACATTTGTCCCCTTTTTTGTGTAAGAGTATTACTAGAATTTCGTTCCAGCCTTTAGGGATCTTGCTGTCATGGAGATTGGGATTGTTACTGTTTTGCTAGTTTCAAGAGCTCGGCAATTATACTGTCATGTCCTAGAGCTTTATTATTTTTTACTTCTTTTAAAGCTCTTTCTAATTCGAATCTCTTTATATTTGGTAGTACTTCTGATCCCACGTTTTATATTTTTCTTTTGACGTTTTGCTTTGTTGATTCATTAGACTGGCTTTACGAGCTGTACAAGGTTTTGTATAAGTCTTCGACTATTTTTATTTTATATTTGTCCCTCTCTTCCTTCTTATTGCCGTCTTTAATTTTGATAATTTTTTGAGCACCCAGTGCCGATCTGAGACATTTTATGCCTCTGTTGTTTTCAATGACTCGATCTATTAAGTTAAGTATCAATATTTATTCCTATATAACCTATATTCTGGGAGAGAGGACTTTATTAACAAAAAAAAACCTTATCAATATAAGTACTGAACAGATTAGTAACTAAATTGTTAACTGATACGTGTCGAAAGAGCTGTCGACCTCGGATCTACGACACACTGACTTTACCTTACATTCAGGTAAAATGGCCTTAATTAGATACAGGGAACCAAAAATCCACAAATTGAGAATGTCGAACCCATTTGGAAGCAAAGATAAAAGTAAATAAAATTAGTAATATCAAAACATATTTAGATATTGAAGAGGCGAATGATCAAATCAGGGAAGCAATTTTCACATCATAGCAAGAGAACTGTCCAATCGAAATCAAAACGAATAACAGGCAAATGCATTGGTAGAGCAGAAAACTATTAAAATTGAAAAAGTAGGTAACGAGGCTATCGAATAAAGCCAGAGTATTAGGGAACTGAGAAATATACAGGAAAACTCTTACTGAATACAACAAAGAGATAAGAAAGGCGAAAAGGGAATCTTGGAGGAAGTTCCGCCAGAATATTTCAGATATATCTGTCAGCACTAGCATTCAAAAGATTATTTCCAAGAATCCGGCACAGGGCCCAGGTCTAATTAAGAGACCTGATCTCATATTTGCCAAATGTAAAAGGAAAGCTAGAACTCTTATTACAGAACCACTTACCAGGATCAACAAATATTGGTGAGCAGACTGAGGCTCAGAGCCTAGGACGATCTAAACGTTCTAGGAAAGAATACTGGGAGTCCGCTACCTTATGCAACGGGATCAAAGCAATGCTGGAAAATATGCTGCGGGGTGCTTTCTTCCCTTTTGTAGTAACTCCTGGTAGATGACTTGATCTCGGTTCTTGACGCATAGGGTGTAGAAGTGCAGGCTAATGCGTATGATCTAGTAATTATATAAAGAGGAAAATATAGTAATGTTCTATCCAGCACACTTCAAAGAGTATTTATTAAGTATCCTTACTAGATGATGCGACAGGAAAAATCTCAGTCCTAGTCAAACAGTAGTGGTCAGATTCACAAAAAGACCAACAAAGGTAAAATCTGTCAAATGCACGCCACCTACCCATTGTAGAAGTGTCTCGACGACGACGTCATTGTGGACGTCAGAATGGTTTTCACTATGTAAGTTGGTGTTGAAGGAGGTAGAGAAATAATGTAGATATTGGTAATGAATTTTTGACGAGCTTTTTACTTTTGTTGATTTTAGTTTCTTTTTTTTTTCTTTTTTTTTAATGATCTACAATTTCAAGAACACATCTTATTAACACATCTGACACTATATCACCGAAACTTTTCAATTAAGCTCTGGTAGATTTTTTAAATGATTAGAATGGAAAGAAAAAGGTATAAAAATTTGTGGACAACGCCTGAACTATCTCAGGTACGCTGATGACATCGTATTGATAACCGATGAAAAAGAAGAATTGTTTGAAATGATGAAAGAACTGAACAAAGAAGCTGGAAAGTTAGGCCTTAATATGAATTACAGCAAGACCAAAATCATAACAAATACAGATGAGGACAGCACAATGAGGATCAGATAAGATGAAATAGAGCAAGTCCACGATTATATAATAGATCTGGGTCAAATTATACAACTAAACAAGGAAAACCAAACGGCAGAGATCAAAAGACAAGTTAGACTGGCATGGGCGGCATTTGCCAAACTACGCTATATATTTAAAAACAAAAGATATCCACAACATCTTAAGACCAAGATATACGATCAATGCGTACTCCCTGTTCTCACTTATGGTTCCCAAACGTGAACGTTTACAAAGGCAAACATGGACCAAATCATAAAAACGCAAAGAGCAATGGAAAGACAAATGTTGCACATAAGACTAATGGATAAAAAAAAGAAACGAGTGGATAAGAGAGAACATAAAAGTTAGGGATGTTACACAAGAAGTTGCAACATTCAAATGAAGATTTGCCGTACACAATATAAGACAAAAAGGACCGATAGAACAAAATTGGAGACAGTGGGAATATAAAAAAAGCAGAGAAAGGCCCCAAATGAGATGGGCAGATGATATCAAGAAGTACGTGGGATCAAGGTGGATAACTGTCGCGACAGACAGAGAAGAATAAAAAAGGATTGGACAGGCCTATGTCCAAAGATGGACCGAAGAAGACTAATTAGAGAGAAAATAGGCACAAAAAAGGAGCAACAAGCAGATGTGAAAATGACCGTACATTGTCAATAATAAATCGTGCCAGTAAAATCATGTTGCTCATCAAAAACATATTAAAAACTTACCTTAATTATCAAATCTCAACGTGTACTCCCAGTCATGACTTACGGTGCTTACGATTTACAATTTTCTTAACCCAGGCCACAGCAATCAAACTCCGAGTAGCTCAAAGAAGTATGGAATGGTGGTTAAGACTGTGTTAGAAAAGAGGAAAGAAGAAGAAGAAGGACAGAATTAAATATATAGAACGCAAAATATAGCTAAACTGAAACTGGGCGAGACATGGACCATGACATGTGACCATGAGCAGTGAAAAGAAGAAGAGGTAGAACAACTACACGATGCACAGACGCCGTCAAAAGAACCTCTGGGAACTGGCTGTATGGAGCTCAAAACTGACAGAACAGGACGAAATTAGGGGAAGTCTTTGTACAACTTTGGATGCAGAAGTCTGGATGATGATGATAATAATGCTGCTAATTTACAGTCTATACACACCAGTCAAGGGGTTTAAACATTTCCATGAATTCTCGTTTATTTAATTTATAAAACATAAAAATAAAAAAAAATTCAAACTCGAAGGATTATTCGAAAAAAACTGTTAGACAGATTAAGTATACAAAAACCTCACACATTCGTTAAAAAATTGAAAAAATCTAACACATTCGTTAAAGAAAACCGTGGGGCACGAAAAGTAAAAAAGTATCTATCCTCAAACCGTTTATTCGATGAAGACGAGCCCCACGCTTTTCTTTAACGAACGTGTGAGATTTCTGTGTATTTAATAGGTCTAACACTTTTTTTCGAATAATCCTTCGAGTTTGAATTTTTTTTGCTTCTTAGTTGATTTTTTTATAAAATTTTTAATCTTAGTCACTCGTAACTAAAGAAAAGCGATTTAAAAAAAAATTTTAATATTTTTTTATTTTTTACTTTTTAGTCTTACACTTTTCAAACATTAAAATATATCATGTTTAAAAAAATGATGTATACGATAGACACATTTTTTGCATTTATTTCAACATTTGATACATACATTGTACATTTTCTGTAATTTCTTCATACATTTCTTAAAACAAAATCATTATTTACACCTATTACAGTTTTCGCAGTCTTTCCATCTCTTCTAATGCTTTACTATTGCACGGTGTAGACCAGGGGTCACCAATTAGCGGACCGGATCCGGACCGTGGGCTAGTTTTGTGCGGACCGTCAATAAATTCAGAATATACCTAATGTTTGGCAATTTTGAAAATGTTTGGCCATGAAATTGTGTACTATGTTTGGCTCAACTTATGTGTGCGAAGCCGCTTTATCAAGAATGAACTTTATTAAAAATCGGCAGAGATCGCACTTAACAGATAAACATCTCAACTCCCTAATGAGACTCAGTTGCACTAATAAACTCACTATAAAAACAAGTTGTACATAAAAAACGTCATTTTTCTCTCTGATAATTTAATTTTGTAAAGAGTTCCCATATTGTTATACTTACTAATCATTAATTTTGAAATTAAGTAAACTGTAATATAAAATTGTCATGTGCATTTTTATATTCATTTCCTCTCTACAATATTATGGAGTACTTTTCAGGTGTGCATTTAATTATAATTTCAATAATTTCAATAAATAATTTTCAGATTTAATAAGTTTGCAACAAACACCTTGCATTGAAACTAATGTAGAAAAGATAACATGTTAATTAGCATTTTGTACTATGTTATTTTAAATTCCTCAGTTTCCTTTCTACAAAATTGAAGATGTCTAACAACTTCATTAGCACTCAAAATATAAATTCCTAACTTTTAAAATACATATTCTCAGTTACAATTTACAATACTGCTGTTTTAAAAGTATACTGATAATAACATCAAAACAATGACAAAAAACAATAACATCAATACAATGAATTATATTTTATTTATTGTACCAGGAAAACTTACAGGAAAGTATACAGTAACCAAAAAACAATCAGATATTATTTGTTTTCCTTTCCATATTAGTCCATGTGTGAGGCCACTTTCGTATGAAAAATGTTTCTGACTCGATTTCTTTGCGGATTCCTGTTCAAAAATGTCCTCTTTAAACAAATCAGAAGGGTGAAACATTTTCTTAAACAAATTCAAAATTACTTTTTTGCCTCGAAAAATTAATTTTTAGGTTTCTTGGGTCATTGTAAACAAAAAAGGTCTCTTGTAATATTTCTGAAAAGTTGATAGTTTTCGAGTTATAAGCGATTTAAAATCTGAAAAATGCAAAAATATGCATTTCCGATGCTTGAAAAGTTTTAATAAAGTGACAGATATTTTTTGTTTAAGATGACTCAAAAATGCTAAAAACATATTTTCGATGGCAAAAAAGTGATGTTTTGAATTTGATAAAAAAATTTTAAACAATTTCTGCCCAAAAATTTCGCCCGCCACCCTTCTGATTTGTTTATAGGGGATATTTTTTAACAAGAATCCGCAAAGAAACCGAATCAGAACAGCCAGCATAAATCCGGACCCCGGGAGTGTCATAGGTTTTCGAAACGGACCCCCATGGAAATTAATTGGTGACCCCTGGTGTAGACCATATGACCATGTTAATTTCTCGCAATGCAGTTCTTCGATGCGCAAGCCGTCTAATAATCGCAATCGGCTAAATGCAATGTAAGCCTGTCCTTCCGCAAATACTTTCGGGCCCAAGTTAATTGTTTCGGGCCTTAACAATTAACGTAAAAAGTAAAATTTGTTCATAGTTCATATAATTAGCTACAATCTGTAAAAGTATCAATAGTCGAGGAAATGAAGCTGAAAAAATGGCAAAACCTCGCAATTTTTTCGTCCAGCATCGATTTGTACAAAAATTTGGGATTAGGCTCATTACACCCTCTAGTTAATTTTCTATATTGAGGCGTTGTACGCTTTTGTTTTTTTAAGGGTGAAAACTACCCCTAATTGTAAAAAATTATAAAATAACATTTTAAACTTTAATATTGTCAACATTTGGTTCTTATTAGTTACATAATGATTGTTTTATGCTGTAAAATATACTATCATAATATTTCAACCCTTAAAACCAACCTTGTTAGAGCTATATATAAAAAATTTACTTATCATAAAAGAATAATTTCGGCTTGCATCGATTTACATAAAAATTTGGGATTAGCATCATCTCACCCTGTACCTCATATTCTATATCATGCTTAAAAGCGTTGATTATTTTTAGGGGTGTAAACTACCCCTTATTGTTAAAAATATATAAAAACATTGTAAACTTTAATATGGGTAAAATTTGGTTTTGATTGGTTAAATAATGATTGTTTTATACTTTAGTATATAATATCATAATATTTCAACCCTTAAAAACCACCCTTAATAACATTACAGTTTATATAATCTCACCCTGTACTTCATATTCTATATCATGCTTAAAGGCGTTGATTATTTTTAGGAGTGTAAACTACCCCTTATTGTCAAAAATATATAAAAACATTGTAAACTTTAATATGGATAAAATTTGGTTTTGATTGGTTAAATAATGATTGTTTTATACTTTAGGATATAATATCATAATATTTCAACCCCTAAAAACCACCCTTAATAACATTACAGTTTTTATAAGTAGATATTTTAATAGATCTATACAGAAAAAAAGTAGAATTAAAGAATTATAAAAACATTTATTTACACAAAATAACGAATTTACAAATATGTACAAATACAAATACAAATAGTTTTTTAGTCATCTTCCAATATACGAAGCGGTTCTGTGGTATTATACATACATTGAAAATTATCCATAAGCGGACTATCCGAACTTCTCGAAAAAAAAAATTCGTTTTATAAACTATAAATTCGTTTTATAGCTCCTTCATTTTTGGCGATAAAAAGTTTTTTCAAAAACGAATTTGTAGGATTTTTGAAGACTTATAAGATTGTGTAAACTAAATTCCGTAAGATCCCTTAGTTTTTAATTAGGGTAGGTTTAAAGGGCTCGAATAAGGGGGTGTTTGCTCGTAAATAGAGGTTTTAAACAGCTATATCTCGCTAACTGTTCCCTGTAATGAAAATCTGTGTACAAGGCAATTTTAGTTATTAGAAAAGCTATAATTTAGTAGTTCATCAATTTTTTGTATCTCCAGTAGTTTCGATGATATTTTGAAGTAAAAAGTAAAAAATGGGAAATTCCAAAAAATTAATTTTTATTTAAACTCCAATTTTTCTAAAATTAAGCCTTTTAAATAGGTCAAACTTCTTAAGTGTATTGATAATACAAACGTAAAAGGAATTACAAAAAGGTGAAGACCAATTTTTAATTAGGAGGGTAGTTAGGGGGTTGTTTTCACTGATTTTTTCATAGAGAAAAGCAGGTACCGACATTTTTTTGATCATAAATCGCTTAATTTTCCGACTAGAAACTTTTTATTATTATTTTTTGAAAGGCCTAGCTGTATACTTAAAAAAAGGTTATTTAGGTTTTCCTCGAAAAATGCAAAGTTTTTCGTTATTTTACTTTGAATATTTAAAATTATGCATTTGACAAAAAAGCTAACTTTTAAGATGCCGTATCTCGGTTTGTATTGGTCTTAAAGATATTACAGAAAAATAATTTAGTTTGTGTCACTAAAAGATACAATTTTGATATCTGCAGTTTTTTTGATTAAGTGCATATTTTTCGAGGTTTTCTCAAAAAACCCTCTAAAAAGTCGATTTTTTCATCGAAAAACTGTTACTTTCAACCGCGAATAACTCGAAAAATATTAGTTTTACGAAAAAATTGTAAAAAACATTTTTTTCTTAGATTTACTTTTTACATCGATTTACATGGTTAGAATGTAATAAAAAATTCCCGCCCCCGAGATGGGGTGGCAACCACCCCCAAGGTTTTAGCGTACAGCGGCATGATATAGAAAATCATCCTTGGACTATTCCCTACCTTCTGTGAAAATTTCAAGTCAATCCATGCTGGACGAAAAAATTGCGAGCCAAAATGCTTCATTTCCTCGACTACAAGTTTCTACATTGTAAAAAACAAGAGAATTTAAGCATTTTCCATTAAAATCGTTTTTTTTTTTTATTTAAACAATTAATAAACATAAAAAAATTATTGACTATTCGTGTATTGTTCCCGCGAATACATATGTCTGCAAATTTTCATTCATTTGGATTAAAGAAAAGGCAGTCAAATTAACGTCTAAAGATTTGACCCAAACGATTGAACTAAAGAAAGGTGTTTAATAAAGCAACTAATGATCCAAAATGACTCATCTATTAATGAAGCAGTCATTTTTTTGGGTCATTCCAAAACAAATGTGTGTTTATGCATTTTAATTGTGATTGAGTCCAAAGGAAACATAGCTCTCTGGAACAATTTTAATTTCCACTTTTTTCCATTCAATCAACGCTGAAATATGTCCCTCGGCATCGAAAAGAAAAGAATAATAAAAAATAAAAGTAGATGCGGAGTATTGTTGTTTTTTACCGTTTTATCTTTTTGTATAATACCATTCATTCAGCTCCACCCTCACACACAAGGGTTAAGTCTTCGATTAAACTGCAGAAGGCGTCAAATATCGGGGCGCGTCACCCTCTTGGATCTTTGTTATGGAATAGGAGGGTATATATAAGCTCAAATTTCTATTCAGATGTTATTTTGCATGTGCTTGTTTGTTGTTTCTTCCGCAACCCTTCGGAAAGGAAATCTGTTCTCCGTTTGAGAGTTAAAATTTGTGATTAAGCAATACTTGAATATCATTAATCAAGAGACAAATTTGGAATCTTTCATTACCCATATTTTATTGAATATAAAGTACGGTAGAAATAATCAGCATCAAATAGAAATTGTTCTTCTTGAAATTATTTCTTACTTGTCTCCTCTAATGATTTGAGAAAATGTGTTCGGCAGCCAGTTTACTGATATTTGCTCTTTTTCTTAAACACAACCAATTCATTTAGTTATTTGCTTTCCTAATAGCTATTCACCTGCTTTTAACATTTATGCACTTATCTCAAGTTTCTTATTTCTCTTTAAGTCTTTCTTTCTTTAAGTCAGAGTGGTCAGGGTGGTAATTACCCCATTATTATTTATTTTGCTCAACAGGCCATGTAGGCCTTGGGCGTGAAAAACACAATTACATGTTTTTTTTACTATACATATCTACAATATACAATATTAATTTGTCCATTAAAAAATGCGTCATATAACTATATACATATATAGCTCTCATTTTACAATTCATGTCACATTCTTCTGTTACAATTTCTCTTGCGCTCTTCTGTCTAATACCTTGTTATTCCAGTTATCTATTTTTAATTCTCGTAAATCTGCTTGGACACTGTCAAACCATCTTTTACGGGGTCTTCCTTTCCTTTTTTTCCCTACTGGTTTCCTGTTCAATATCATCCTGGTCATTCTATGGTTTTCCAATCTTTGCACATGTCCCAGCCATCTTATTCTATGCGACTTTATTATTGCGGTGATTTTTGGTTCCGTATACAGCTCTTCCAACTCCTTATTTGTCCTTCTTCTCGATCCCATTTGTGTATTTATGCCTCCGTAAATTGATCGGAGAATTTTCCTCTCCCATCTTTCTAATATTTCTTCATCTGCCTTTCTTAAAACCCATAATTCAGCTCCATATACAACCGTAGCTCTAATCACTGTCTTGTAAATTCTTTCTTTTGTTTTTCTTGAAACAAACTTCGACTTCATTAAGGATCTCAGCATTCCGTATTTCTGGTTGCCTTTTGTAATTCTGGATTCTATTTCTTTATCTTCATGTCCATTCTCCTTTACTTTCACACCAAGGTAAGTAAACTCTTCCACTCTGTCAAAACTGTATATGTAATCTTTCTCCCCTTGTATTTTTATAAACTCTTCATTGCCTTGCTGTGTATCACCCATTATCATGTATTTAGTTTTCTTTTCATTTATCTTTAGACCAAACCTATTTGCTTCTTTTTCACAATTCTTTTCAATTCTTTCTTTGATTTTGCTAATATTGTTAGATCATCCGCAAAAGCAATACATTGATGTTCATTTTTAAATATGGTTTCTTCCATTTTTATGCTGTAATTCCTCATTATTACTTCAAGAACAAGATTGAACAACGTGGTTGACATCGGGTCACCCTGCCTGAGTCCTCGTTTGATTTCGAAGTCCTCTGAGATGTCTTTCCACACTACTTCGCTTTTCGTTTTTGCCAACGTCATTTCAATCAAGCTAATCAATTTTTTGGGGATTTGTAATTGTTTCAGAGCACGGTACATTTCTTTTCTATTTATACGATCATATGCCTGCTTGAAATCTACGAACAGCGTATACAGGGTCGTTTTGTACTCATAGCAATTTGCTTGTAATTCTTTTAGCGTGAGAATCTGGTCTGTTACCGAACGGTTGGATCGAAAGCCAGCCTGGTACTCTCCCACAGTATCCTCCATGTATTCGTTCAGTCTTCCACGTATGCATTGTGCTATTATCTTATACCCTGTCTCTAGGAGTGCTATTCCCCTATAATTTTCACATGTTTGTATATCTCCTTTTTTATGTATGGGGCAGATTCTAGCCAGCATCCAGTCATTTGGCATTTTTTCCTCTTCCCATATCTTTTTCACCAGCCAATATAGTTGCTCGTACAGTTGTTCTCCTCTTGCCTTTAACATTTCAGCTGTTATTTCTGTCGCTCCTGGACTTTTGTTGTTTTTAAGTTGGCTGATGATATTCATTGCCTCTTGTTTTGTTGGCGTCCCCACTATCGTATCGTTTTCTTCCATGTTCTGTATTATGTCCATCTCGTCCTCTTTAACATTATTTAATAGCTCTTCGAAGGGTAGTTACCCTAACATTAACGAAAAGGTCAGCACAAAATCTAAGAGTGGCCCAGAGAGCCATCGAGAGAGCCATGCTAGGAATCACAAGGAGAAACAGGTTACCAAATAATAATCAGACAAAGAACAAAAATCAAAGACATAGTAGAACGTGTAGCAAAAAAATGGAAATGGGCAGGTTATGTTGCAAGAACACCGAACGAAAGCTGGAATAGAAGATTAACGGAATGGCGACAAAGCAGAGGTCGACAACCAACACGCTGGAGCGACGATATAAAGAACACTGCCGGGAACTGAATGATGGTAACTAAGACAGGGAGACGTGGAGAAACTTAATGGAGGCTTATGTTCAGCAGTGGACTATAACGGCTAGATGATGATGATGATAATGATGATGAATTAATAATTATATTTAATTTAATAATAATAACAGTAATATATGATACATCTGCTCTACATCGCGCTATTTACGCAGTAGATGACACGACACTCAAACTGAGGGAACCAGAGATTCGTATAAACCACCTCACAAAAGACGAAACAATGCGCACCTGGATGGGTAAACCTTTGCACGGGCGACATCCCAATGAGGTCGGCCAAGATTATGTCGAAAATACAGCGTCGAACTATTGGTTGACATCAGGAAAGATGTTCCCTGAAACGGAGGGTTCATTACTGGCCATTCAGGATCAGATTATGCCAACCAGAAATTACCTGAAACATATCGTCAAAGACCTCAGGTTTAAAACGACAGATGCCGATATGGATGTCAAGCCCAAGAAACCATCCAACATCTTAGAGGGGGTTGCCAGGCATTTGCTGCAACTTAATACAAGGAACGGCATGACGCAGTGGAAAAAATCCTTCATGAAGAGATAGCTATCAAGCTGGGACTTCTCCAGACGGACCATCTCCCATATTATCAATACGTCCCTGAGAGTATGCTTGAGGATGGCAACTACAAGCTATGCTGGGACCACACTAAGCTCACAGACCAAACAGTGGCCCATAATATACCAGATCTCGTACTAGTTAATAAATTAACAAAACATACAACACTAATTGATATGGCGATACCTAACAACAATAATCTACGTAGGAAATTTACTGAAAAGATCGCCAAGTACATAGATCTGGAAATTCAAATACAAAGACAATGGAGAATGCAAAATACCCAGACGATACCTATTATTATGTCTACCACTGGAGTCAGCCCGAAAAACCTTCTCTAAAGCATAAAAAGGCTGGGTCTAAATGAACATCTTTAAAAGATCATGCAGAAAGCTGTACTACTCGCAACGGCCAGATGTGTACGAAAATTTTTGGGATATATACATGCATACCAAGTCACCTAGGGCTCGATAACACGGAAAGAGTTGCACCAGAGCTCAATCCTTTTGATACCGTAGGTATCTGGGATAAGTCAATTTTCCCCTTTGAGGGAATGTGAACCGTATGGCTAAATCTGATATGAAATCATCAGAGACATCTTCTCTACATGGCGCTATTTGCGCAGTAGATGACACGACACCGATCAAGCTGAGGAAACTAGAAATCCGCATAAACCATATTACAAAGGACCAAAAAATGCGTATCTGAAGGTTCATTAGGCGCCATTTAGGATCAGGTTATTCCAACCAAAAATTATCTGAAATATATCGTCAAAGACCCTCAGGTCAAAAACGACAAATGCCGATATGGATGTAAACCCAAGGCCAAGAAACTATTCAACATATTACCGAGGGCTGCCAGGCATTTGCTGCAACTGAATACAAGGAACGGCATAACTCAGTAGCAAAGACTTTTCATCAAGAGATGTAACGTCGTAGTCGTAATAAGACCAAGGCGTTAAACAACGCCACACTGCTGGGAGAAACGAGGGGAGTATATTATGAATATTAACAAACAAAAATAAATTTCCAAAACTGTGTTTCAAAGATTTTGTTGGTTACCGGTATAAAATAATTAAAGTATAAAAGTACTCAACTTTAATTCGTTCCTGAAGGAGTCACGCAGTTCTCCAGGAAGGGTTCCAATCTTTCTAGAAACTAGCCTCTGCCGGTAGTTGTTGAATGGCTTGAGGGCTATCTCGTAGTAATCATTTTGTTCACAGGTTGGTGGCTGTATTCCAAATCATATTCTGATGTATCAGTAATCGTGGATTTAAAGTAGTATGGGTGGTTGCTAATTATTTCCCTAAGGCAGTGTGGATAACTTCTGGTTGCTTCCCAAAGGTAGTGTGAGTTTTTTTTAGTTGCTTTTCCCAATTTAGTACGGGCGGTTTCCAGTTGCTTCTCCCAACGTAGTGTGGTTGGCTGCTATTTGCTCCCCAAGGTAATGTGGTTGGCTATAGTTTGCTCCCCAAGGTAGTGACCGTGTACCTATACGGCAAAAACACTAACACAATTTGTGCGATTACTGCGTCATTTAATTGGTAATGACGGAAAAGGCCCAATACAAATTTGTATCGGTTTAAATAGCTTGAAATGGAGTAAAATAATCGAACACATTAATCTGATTATAGTCAGGTCGCTTGTAAATAATCTTGTACGAGGGACAAATACCAAGCTTGAGCTTGGTGTAACGTTCAATCGGTTGATTGATACGTTACAAAGGTAGTTATCAAACTGGGACTTCTCCAAAAGGACCATCTCCCATATTATCAATACTTTCCTGAGAGTATGCTTTAGAATAACAACTACAAGCTATATTGGGACCAAACTGTACTCACAGACCAAACCGTGGCACATAATAGACCAGATCTTGTACTAGTTAATAAATTAACGAGACAAACAACACTAATAATTGATGTGGCGATACCTAACAACAATAAACTGCGTTCTAAATACACTGAAAAAATCGTCAAGTACAAAAATTCAAAAACGAAGACAATGAAGAATGTAAAGTACCTAGACAATACCTATTATAGTCTTTACTACTGGAGTAATTCCGAAGAATCTCCTAGAAAATATAAAATAGCTGAGTCTGAATGAATATCTCTATAACAGTGATTCCCAACCGGGGGGCGATTGCCCCCCTGTGGGCGATTTAAGATTTTCAGGGGGGCGACAGAGCGAAGGGGGCGATATGGGGGGCGATAGAGAAAAGGGGGCGATAAGGGGCCGTTTAGAATCCGGGGAACCAGAAATGGGTAGTTGAGAAAAAAAAAGACTTCCGATCGGATATCCATTGGATAATAAAAAGTGAATATGTATACCAGTGCAGGTAATATGGTAATAATAACACAAGCATCTCGTCTAGTAACAGAGGGCTATGAATAATGACACAATTTAATTCGATATGTATAGTCGCCTCGCAAATGGACTAGAAAATTTAAACCGATTATAACAAAATTCAGTTTGGCGACATTGTGTAAATACCAAGTATTCTCAGATATCGACAGAACCATAATTGAATCCAGACAAATTAAAATATATATTTGCCAAAAAACTGAGATGTTTTAACCAAATAATGTTTCAAATGGTAGGGGAGCCCAAGCGGGGATTTTTGCATATACTCGAGCGCGTCAGAAAATCACAGGGGGAAAAACCCTGTACCCTGTAAATGTACCTCTACCATAAATATACTGGCTCTTCATACAGGGGAGTTCGTTCAGGAAAAAGGTTCGAAAAAGGTCCGGGTCGAAGGGTCTAAAAAAAATCTATCCTTAGAAAAACGAAATCATCAGATTAAGATAAGGTAAGTTAAGTACATGCAAAACAGTGTATATTTCAAAAATCTAACGATTTGAGCGGGGTGTAACGAAATGGGTGAGTCACAAAGTTTCACAAAGAAAAAGCGAATATTTCGCGAAATGAACGTCAGATCGGAAAACTAAAAAATACGTGTTCAATATTTTTCAATAATCTATCGAATCATACCAAACACGACCCCCTACGGAGAGGCGTGGGTCTAAATTTAAGATTTTAAATACGAACCCCGCAATATTTCGCGATATGAACATCAGATCGAAAAGCTGAAAAATGCAGGTATTCAATATTTTTGAAAAATCTATCGAATGACACGAAACACGACCCCCCATGGAGGAGGGGTGGGAAGTTACTTTAAAATCTTAAATTGGAGCCCTCATATTTTTATTGCAGATTTGGATTTCTTACGTAAAAATAAGTAACTTCTTTCGAGACATTTTTTCGAATTATGGATAGATGGCGCTATAATCGGAAAAACGATTGTTGGAAATGAAAAATTAAATTAAAAAATGGAAAGTCCCCCACTTATGGAAAACTTAACTCAACTTTTTTGGTTTTAGAATCTACCCTTCACAATCAAATACTTTTCCATAATGCTCAATTAACTGCAAATTTAGCATACTCTCCTCCCCTACTAAAATTTGATGTGAAAAATGATTTTTAATTCGATTCGCCAATTAATTTGTTGTTTTGTCCTTAAAAGTAGAAAAAACGTTTAATTTCTCTTGCGTAATAGTTATAGTGTAATTATTTTATCTGTACTATGCGAATAATTAAATGAAATGAACCTGCAACTACAAGGGAAGAACATAAATATGGTCAAAGCGAAGGGAGTAGTCGGAGTTTTCAGTGACAAACTATCTATTTTTGAACAAAATATGCAGAGAAGTGATCTGACCAAATTCCCCAACAAGAAATCCTCTTGTGGTTGTGGTGATTCTGAGGATCTTCAAACATATTGCCTTTACCTTCAAATATTGAAAGAAATCTGCTGCCCCGATTTCAAGATCCGACTACTCTGAAAGTGCCAACTTGGTTTATCAATCCTTTTAGCGTGGAAGTTTCAACGGCATGTCCTTATCTTCAAGAAAGCTTGATTAATTTGAAACATGATGTTGAAATTGAAAGTCTGTTTCAGGAGTGTGGATAAAACTTTTTTATTTATCTTTCAGATAAAAGAAGTGTATCCAATCTTGTGAAATGCAATCAAATTACGATTATCAGCATTCCCCACAATATATCTAGCGGAGAAAGGTTTTAGTTCCGTATGCATATTGAAAAACAAACAAAGAAATAGGCTGGACATAATTTAAAGAGGGGATTCGAGGTTACTATTAACCAACATTTTACGAAATGTAAAAATAAATAAATACGGATACGTACCTTTTTAGACAAAACGAAAACGGCGGTTTCGTTGGAAAAAATATTTCCATGAGAATTTTTTCCATAATCACATTCGTGAGACATCCCAGAATAAGGTTTAAGAAGTCGCCCACGTGAAAAGTGGTCCAAATTTTTTTAACAATTTTTTTAATCAAATTGTAAAAAATCAATATTTTTGGCCCGCACAATTTTTTTTAGTTTTTTTGGACTATTCTGGACAAAAAAGTTCTCTTATAATTTTTCTCTAAAGTTGATTGTTTTCGAGTTATAAGCAATTTAAAACTGAAAAAAAAAAAACGAAAAATGGCGATTTTTAAGGCTTAACAACTAGGTTAAAATTTATTATTCTGAAAGTCAAAAAGTGACTAAATCAAAGTTTAAAGCCCTCCCTACAGGATCCTGGAGAAATTTTTGTCATTATTTTATTACTAAGCTGTTATTTTGAAATAATAATAATGAGCGCCATGTACGTGTTAGGCGGCCGTCAATGCTGAGTGCGAGAGATGTCATTCCGGCAGTCCAATTGTGCATCTTACTCGCACTCACATTTACAGCCGCGTCAATACGATCTAATCGCTCATTGCTATTAATTAAAAATAACAGCTTAGTAATAAATTAATGACAAAAATTTCTTCAGGATCATGTAGTGGGGGCTTTAAATTTTGTTTTAGTCACTTTCTGATTTTCATGATAACAATTTTTAACCGAATTATTAGGAAAATGGCAATTTTCGCGTTTTTCAAATTTTAAATTGCTTATAACTCGAAAAAGATCACCTTTAAAGAAAAATTATAAGAGCCCTTTTTTGTCCAGAATGGTCCAAAAAACCTAAAAAAAATTTGTCCGGGCCAAAAATATTGATTTTTGCAATTTGATTAAAAAAAATGTTAAAAAAAATTTGGACCACTTTTCACGTGGGCGACTTCTTGAACCTTATTCTGGGATGTCTCACGAATATGATTATGCAAAAAAATCTCATGGGAATATTTTTCCCAACCAACCAGCCGTTTTCGCCCTGTCTATTTGCACTAATTAATCGTTTGTTTCAATTTAATTTGGGAGGGGGGGGGGGCGATTGTAGTACTCATAACTGACGAAACATGTCTAAGGGGGCGATCATCGGAAAAAGGTTGGGAAAGGTTTATTGAACCACATTACATTACATTACATTATATATTGTTTGTACCAAAGGAGGAATATTTAACAAAATTTTAGATTACCTGGAAAAAAGATGCACAAAATAAAAAGGAGTTGAAGCAAAGGAGACCTATGTTCAGCAGTAAAAGTAAGCTGGATTACGATTATTTTATTTAAATAACAAATTCAAGTCTCCTAGGCAGTGGCGTAACTAATCTGACCTGCGCCCCAATGCAAGTATTCCTCGCGCGCCCCTATTCCCATACTTATTCCCCCCCCCCACAACCTCCTACGAAACTAACGATATTTCTCCGTACTTTCAGGGAATACTATTTCAGTACACACTATATTGTACAAGCAATATCCAATCATAGAACAATTATTAATTATTCCACGAAATATAACAGTAATTTTAAAATAAAATCAATGGGAAAAACCCAATAGTTGGCTGTATACTATAGTTTAAAAAACTCATACAGAAGTAAAAAATTCAACTTGTATGCTGGTATAAAATCGTTTATTTAAAACTATCTAAAAGTCATCCAAATGGATTGTAAAACGTTTTCGTTCTAATTCAGAACACCATTAGCACACCATTTAAAGTGGTAACCCCATAATATATGGTTTAAATATGTTATTTTAACAAAACATGGTGACTACAAGTCGATGTTATTAGATATGGTAGAACACATGCTCAAAGGGCAACATGATTCCCTGCTCGAAAATGCTAGGTACTTGCCAGTACAATGGGCACAGACCAACTGAGAGTTGGCAAGTACCTAGCATTTTCGAGCAGGGAACCATGTTGCCCTTTGAGCATGTGTTCTACTATATCTAATAACATCGACTTGTAGTCACCATGTTTTGTTAAAATAACATATTTAAACCATATATTATGGGGTTACCACTTTAAATGGTGTGCTAGTTTCAAATTACTCTGCAGAATGCACTGAACATGTTCTGAATTAGAACGAAAACGTTTTGCAATCAATTTGGATGACTTTTAGATAGTTTTAAATAAACGATTTTATACCAGAATGCAAGTTGAAGTTTTTACTTCTGTATGAGTTTTTTAGTAATTTTAAAGTAAATTATTAAAAAACATTATTCAAAAAATTAATTGAAAGTAAAATTAAGGGGCTATCCTAGTGTAAAAGTACGAAATTCACATACTTTTTTGTTAATTTCTAAAATAAAAATAACTGTACCAATTGTTTTGAAAATTTGCATGACCATTTATTATAAAAAGAAGTATATACATGTAAAATAATTTTCATAAAAAAATTTCGAAAATTAAACGATTTATGAGCCATCTACTTTCACCGTGAAAATAAAAACATAGCTCCACTGCTGCAGTAATTGGGACTAATAGAGACCCTGAAATATGAAATTTCAAAGTTATTATTGAAATATACCTTATTTTCTATACCATCAACTAGGGCTAGGGGTATTTGTGGCCGGCCACAGTTGCTCGTCTGTGATGCAACGTCCACGCCACATAATAACCTACGGTCAATCATCGGAAACTATGTTTGTGGATCCACAGAGTGCCCGGCCACAGTCGCCCTTCTGTTATGGCGCTAACGGAATAAAATACCACGAATATTTTTTTACATTTTTTATTTTCGGGAAGATACAGGGAGTTTTGGCTTCAACATATTTTTTTGCTAAAATTTTTCCAGAATATCAGTTTTTTACGCCCCCCTAAGGCCTGCGCCCCAATGCACCGCATTGGTTGCATTGGCGTTAGTTACGCCACTGCTCCTAGGTGATTCTTTTAAGATTTTTAGAATATCCTTAAAGTCCACAGGAATCTCGCGATGTATATTAAGACTCGCTAGTCCATTTCACCCGTCGAGTTGTGAAGATAAGTTTTCAATCGACGTAACGTTGAAAACGAGCCCTCAGCAGTACTGGTGGTCACTGGTAAAGTAGAAAATAGCTATTTGTATAACAAGGGAGGAAAGTGCTACTTTTCCTCCCGAGAATGAAGTTTACTGCCCGACGCGTAGCGGAGGGCAGTAATCATTCAAGGGAGGAAAAGGCACTTTACTCCCATGTTATACATATGGTTTTTCCACCTTCCTCAAATAACAAGTCATTTTTTTATTTTTACTTAATTTATTTATGTAACTAACCAACAAAATTTATTAGAACTAAAACTAGCAAGTAGGTACAATATAACTGTCAACTGTCAAATATAAGTCAAATTATTAATGTAAACATTGTTAAATCAAAATAACAATTTACTGTTTTTTACCATTCTGCAAAATAATTCTGTTTTATAAATAAACGTTAAATGTATAGATACTTACGTAATAGAAAATAGATATTGTACAGGGCGTCAATAAGTTATATTTCATGAATGACGTCACTTTTACTTTTCCTCCCTAGGGAGGAAAAATATTTTCCTCCCTAGGGAGGAAAAGTACAACTTTGCTCCCTACAATCAGGTCCGGAAAAGTATACTTTCGGTAGAGGTAGGTGGAAAAAATTTTAGCAGTGCAGATACATTCGGATACATGCTTTCATTACACTGATTCAAACAGTCAATTGCAAGTGTGAGGTATAGTCGAATCCAGTGCCGGATTTACCACTAGGCCGACTAGCGCAAGCAAAAGGGGGCCGCAGCTTGTTGTAAAAAAAACTTTTGGTAAAAAATTGAATATTTGTTTTCCAAAATTAATTAATAATTACCGCTACTGTAAATCGAGTACCTAACTTACTTTTGTATATAAACAATACAACCTAATTAATATAACCAACGCACATAGGTCGATTTTAAATAATTAGCCGGCCAAAAGTCAAATTTTAAAAGTGGCGTTAAAAATTCGAAAAAAATCCTAGAGATAAATAAAGCTTTGTATTAACAAAAACTAACTGTCCCAACTCTATAACTGTTCACCAATCGCGTGAGCAGTCGCCGGCGCATGACAGTTAGCTGACAGTAACGTTTGATTATTTACGCTCCGTAATAAACTTTTTAAAAATCGTGATATTTTTGTAATATTCATCTTATTTTTACAGTGATTTTGATGGAATCTAATAATTCAGGTAAGAATGCATATTTCTTGAACTATTTAAAGAATGTTTACTGTTATCTTACATTATTTATACAGCATCAAAGGCAAGCTGTTTTGTAGTGACATTTTTGTTTAATTTTTATGTTTAGCAGACATTTAGTTATATTAGCGCCTCCGGTCGAGCAATGCTGTTTATTGTATAGTATAGTACATATATTTGGCTAATTAATGCCGTAAAACTTAGCTGCGGATAGCTGCGGATGCCCAAAATATAGGGTTTTTTAAATGATGAACTATGTTTTTTTATTTATTTTGCTGTTGATGAAGCCACAAAAAGAAAAATACTTAATTATGTTAATTGTAATAATTTACGATTTTCTTTGTTTTAGGTACATCTGGTGCCTCTGGTATAAAAATGGTGACTCGTAGATATCTTTACGACCAAATGAAGCTGCAAGATTTGCCTAATATAGATGACAAACTGAAATATTTGGAAAATGACTTATTGGCCTGTTACGGTGACACACCTGATAATTTAACCAGTTTAAAGCTACGATTTAAGCATTTTAGAAGGGCGATGAAAGAGAAATGGATAAAGGCCCACCGAAAAGAAGCAGTATTTCTCCGAACAAACAAAGTTTGGTTAGACGAAACATTTAAACTGGTAGAAAATGACAAAAATCGATCAGGTCGGCCTACTAAATCCTTTAATGACTCCAGTGAAAGGACGAAAAGACGAAAAACAGAAGAAATACGTTCTTCTCTTGACGGTGAGGTTATCTTTCATGCAGCGCAATCAACATTACAGGCCCAAGGAAAACGAAACGCTTCAAAAATATTGAAAGAAATTACAAACTCTCCAACTCGTGCAGATAAGTATAGATATGCATACAGAAAATTAGATAAAGAAAATATTACCGCTCTTACACCTTTGCAAGTCCTAGCAATGTTTGTTGAAGCTGATTTAAACAAGAGACAATATGAAATCATTAGAAATACAAATAAATCATTTTATCCGTGTTATGACTTATTGTTAAAGGAAAAAAAACAATGCTACCCGCCAACGGATTGCATAAAGGTTACAAGTACTTGCGCAGAAAGCAGTTTACAAAGTTTAATAGACAACACCGTTCACTGCTTATCAGTGGGGTTAGAAGAAATCCTTTGTTCTCTACATGAAAATGAAAGGAATTCTTTAAAAATTATTTGCAAATGGGGGTGTGATGGATCTCAACAAGCCAGATACAAACAGAAATTTGACGATGATGCTGATTCGGATGTTCATATATTCCTATCTTCTTTTGTTCCACTTCGAATAATATGTGGCAGAGAAGGTAAAAAAGTAATTTGGCAAAACCCAACACCGTCCTCGCCTAGATATTGTAGACCTATACGATTTAGATTTGTGAAAGAATCAGTTGATGTAACGAACGAAGAAATCAATTATGTTGAAGAATCCGCCAAGAACTTAACACGCACTGAAGTTGTTTTGCATGGTAACACATTCACATTTGAACATGTTTTTAAGATGACCATGATTGATGGTAAGGTATGTAATGCTGCGACTAATACAAAATCTACAAGTCGGTGTTATATATGCGGAGCAACATCTAAAGATTTTAACAATCTGAATAAAAAATTAAGTGTGAGTCCTAAAGCTGTTGAATTTGGTCTCTCGGTATTACATGCCAGAATCCGAATGCTGGAAAGCGTTTTACATACAAATTACCAACAAAAAAGTATGGAGAGAAGAGAACTGAAGATGAAAAGAAGATAGAAGTCCTTACCAAAAAACACATTCAGGAAAGATTTAGAAAAGAAACTGGATTGTTAATCGATATGCCAAAAGCCAATTTCGGGAATACTAATGACGGCAATACTAGCCGAAGATTTTTTGAAAATCCTCAATTAGCTGCCGATATAACAAAAGTTGATTTTAAATTGATATACAGATTAAAGATTATAATAGAAACAATTTCAAGCGGTCATAAAATAGATGTCCAAAAATTTGATGACTATTCTAAAGCAACAGTGAAACTATATGTCGATCTGTATGGATGGCACCCCATGACACCGACCATGCATAAACTATTAGTTCACGGTGCAGAAATTATCGAAAATGCCTTATTACCCATAGGGCAGTTGTCGGAAGAGGCAGCAGAAGCTAAGAATAAGCATTTTAGATTATACCGCGAGAACTATGCAAGAAAGTTCTCGCGGGAGGAATGCAAACTAGATATATTCAGCAGACTTCTTTTAACTTCTGACCCATTGTTAACCATTTTAATTAGCCAGAAACGCGCACAAAAAAGGGTCAAACAAGGGTCATTTTGCCCTGAAACAATGCAAATGCTTTTACCGGGTGATCTGAATGATGAATCCGATATGTCAGACACCGATGTGTGAGGTATAATAAAACCTGTATATTGTATATTCATTCTGTTCATTGTTTTTGATTTGTTTGTTCATTGATTTTGATTTTTTTATGAAAAATATACGCTAGTATTTCAAAAACAATATATTCCTTTAGTTTGTTCCAATTTTAGTAGAAATATACTATAAAATAATTTTGGCCGCGTAAATCCATTAAATCGCCCTATGTGCAACGTTCATATCAAAAATAAATATTAACTCTTGCCAGGGTATAGAAGGCTACAGATTGCAGGTGGATTGTGGAAAGTTCTAGGAATGTATCTGAAACTCATTCGTGAAAAACAATTAACAACAATGTTTCCGAATATCGACACGGCTTTACGCATTCTACTATGCATGATGACATCTAATGCATCTGGATACATATCATTCAGCATGTTGAAAAGAATCAAAAACTACTTGAGGAATTCGACTTCTGACGAAGATTCTAGAGTTTTGTTTCAAATGCTGAGTTTTTTCAAGCCTTAGACTTTAACAGTTTGATTAAAGATTTTACACCCAAAAAAGCTATAAAAGTGAGTGTTTAGAGTTTAGTTATGAGATTTATTATAAGTATGGAGTAAAGTGAGTGTCAACGCTAATCACTATGGCGCTACAGCCCAAGTTGGGCCCTGTCCTTCCCCAGCATCCGCCTCCAAATATCTCTGTCTCTGGCTGCTCTTCTCCAGTTGTCCACCCTCAATATCTCTTTAGCATCAGTTCTCACTTCGTCTATCCACCTCTTTCTTGGTCTTCCTACTGGCTGACGTCCCACCATAGTGCCGCTAAGTGTTCTACTAGGTGTTCTGTCGTTATCCATTCTTAGAAGTCCAGCCCAGTGCAATCTTTGTATTTTTGCATAATTTGCTATAGAGACTTCTGTGTAATATTGGTATGGTATACCTCGTGATTGAACCTTATTCTCCATATAGGTACCATTGTCGCAAATGAGTCCCAGTATCCTTCTTACAAACTTTCTTTCAAAAGTATTAATAAGGTTTATTGTCTTTTCAGTCATGATCTATGTTTCTACACCAAATGTTGCTATTAACCGTATAGACCTGGATCCCAGGTACCAAAAAAAAGTTGAATAATAGTAAGCTCTAAGCTGAAAATTTGTTAATAGCTTAACGGTGTGTAGTCGGACAAACTTTAGACTAGACACCGTTAAGCTATAACAAATTTTCAGCTTGCTATTAATCAACTTTTTTTTGGTACGCGGGATTCAGGTCCATTATCATGATTTTATATATTATTGTGTTTTCAATTTATCAATCAAAGGCAAAATGAAAATTATATTAAATTTTTTTTTAAATAACGCGGGCACATAAATTTGATACACCCTGTATATTGATCTGTAAATATTTATTAGAATTTAGTTTGGATGTAAGTGGATTTCTTTTTTAATGAGCTTTCCGATGAACCATTAAAGACTTTTGTGAATAATTAAAGTGAAAAGGACGATGTATTTAGATTTAAAATGGAAAAAGATTGTTTATTACGGGAACTATAGAATCCACAAGTAGAGGTAATTATCATTTTCTAGAAAAATGGTTTAAAAGAAAGTTTGGAATTTTATTATCTTTGTTTCAACCCGAGTAAATATTGTAGGGTTCCCCGAAAGTAATTAGGATGGTCAGAATAATTTTGAAAATGACTGTTTGTCGAATGGAAAAGAGAAATGTTTATGATTCTTGGCAAGTTGGAAGGGGAAAAGTGGTTTGAATGTTGAGTGAGTTTGAAAAAGAAGTTATTATGTTTTTGGCATCGCTGAGGAGCAGTTCGACGTTTTCGTGGATAAGTAGTTAGCAAGTACCAGTGGTTGTTTGATAGTGGAGAATAGTGCTGAAAAGTGGAACGAGAGACAGATCAAATTGAGACGAAATACCCCTTTGGTTCTGTATTATTGTGAGAAGGAGAGCAGAGAATTTTTGGAGTTTGTGTGACTCGAGTACTGGTCAAAAGAGGCTTTGGCTCGTTGGAGAATTGGTGCTGGTATGCTGATAGTTTTGAAGCTGGAGGACGGAGAGGGCTTTGATGAGTAGCTTTTAACATAGTCAACGAGGGAGAGCTGTTTTTGGGTCACGAGAAGACATCAGAGTGAGTGAAGAAAAAGGTCAGTCAACTTATGTGAAAGATATTTTTATGTTCGGAAACTAAAATTTTGAGTAAAAAGCATATGAATTAAAATTCCAATATTTCTAAAAGTAAATAGGAAGTATAGCTAATCTTGCGAATACATAAATTTGTTTTGTTTAGTCTGTTTTACCAAAGTCATCGGGAACAAACCCATAAATTGTTTTTTTTTTTTAACTATAATAAATTTAAGTGGTAAAAATTTCATTCGGACATCTGTATCCACAGGTTTTAGATTTGATAGATTTTTAGAGTATTGATTTTGATAAATAAAAGACAATTCTGTATGTTTATTTTATATTTTTGCTTTATTTCTTTTTCCTATTTTATCCCGATTAGGATCAACTAAGAGATACTGAAACCACGAGAGAAAATAAGTATAACGTAAAATAATTTAGACATTTTTTAATATTACAAAAAGGCACCCTGAGATTTTTTTATTAATTTTTTATGTATGATTTGCGACAATTAAATAATTAATCAAATAAATAATAATTAATATAAAATTAATAAGAAACAGATCATAACAATATTTTAAACTTTACTTTCTTATGGATATCTTTGGATCCAAACACCTGCGACAGAGAGAAGTATGCTTTGTTAGCAACATTTTGTTGGCGTTTTTCAGTACAAGGGAATAATGTGAAAATTGAACGATCTAGAAGTTTATTTGGTGTATTCTAAATATTTTTATTTTTCAGTACCGTAGTCTATTACATTACAGTTCATATTATTTTGCTTGTTCTTTTACTTAATAATGTCTTTTCAACTCTGCTTTTTTTAGTCTTTTGTTGTCACCTGTACTAACCCCGATAACTCGTGAAGTTATCGGGGGCCGCTCGGGGTAATTTGGCCTAGGGCCGCAAGTACCCTAAATCCGGCACTGGTCGAATCAAATAAGTAGTCTTTAGATTTTTTGTATTACCAGAAAGCACATTGTAAGTTATAAAATTTGTTTATTAAAAAGAAACTGTTGCTATGGGGGGGGCTTGGGCCCCCTTGGCCTCCTCCTTGGTTGCGCCCTTGCTCCTGCATACCAAGTCACCTAGGGCTCGATAACACGGAAAGAGTTCCACCAGAGCTCAATCCTTTTGACACCGTGCGTGTCTCATTTGAGATGAGTGAATTTTCGCCTTAGAGGGAGTAAGGGCCGTATAGCTAAGTCTGTATGAAAAACTCTGTTTACAAGAATAAACATAAATGAACCCTTCATTTTTTAAATCCTGAATGTATTTTAAAAATAAAAAATATTTTATTTTTATTTGTTATTGTATTTTTATTGGGCGAACGCCCCTGAGATACTCAAACACCCCTGTCCCCATTAGATCTGACTATAATAGAGCTTTCATCAGGATTAGCGAAACTCTCTTGAGACAGGTCTTCAACTGTTTACCACTTCTTCCCTTCTATTAAATCACTACGTGGAAATTAAATTTGCAAATATAAAACGTCCGTGGATGTTTGCGGAATTCTCAACAATTTTTTAATTACTTGATGAATTGGAATGCTAGGGACATTTTGGTAACTAATCCGGGGAGTGTGTTTGTTATGTAATGGTAGTAACTTTGTTAATCTTATTAATTAAGTATGTTTAAGTACTTACAAAAAAGTTGTGAGTTCAGAAATAATGTTTATATTTGTTTCATCGACTTAGAGAAGGTATTCGACCGAGTACACCATGATACACTTTTCGATTGCCTGCGGGAGCAGGACTTGACCACTACGATATAAGACTGCTAAAATACTTATATTACAATCAAGTCAAATAATCAATTATATTACAAGTAGCCTTTATCCAAATTGGAGTTAGTCGTACTAAAAAACTACCTATCAAAGGTGGAGTACGACAGGGTTGTGTTTTGTCACCCAGTCTTTTTAATCTGTACACGAATAAATCTTTAGGGAGGCTTTGGATAACAGACAAGAGGGAGTCAGACTAGGCGCAGAAGTAGCCAACAATATCAGAGATATAGTTCCACTCTAACTTTTTCCACGCATAAAATTATTCACGAATTATACTTTTTATACTAGGTCTCTTTTTTGCTCACAGAAATAGTACCGCAAAATTAAGCCGCCTGTCCATAGAAACCACAATAAGTCAAACAAGGATAAACAATATGGCATGTCGTTGATGTTATTACAGTGGAACCTCGATAACTCGGATTAATCGGGACCGCGGCCGATCCGGGTTATCAAAAATCTGGGTTATCCGGAGAATATGGTAAAAATTAATAAAATACGGTATACTTAGAGATAAACTCCGTTAGAATTGAAATAACATGAAATATATATGAATATGCACAGTACTTACACATCTAAATTACTAAAAACACGCAAACACAAACGTAAGCAAACGGAAGCGAACAATACAATACTGTACTACACACAATACAGTCATTTAATAACAGTGAAGACTAAAGACCATTATTTAAAAAAGAATTTTTTAAATAGTCTTTTAGTCTTTTTTAGACAATGCTGTTTGAAATAAATAAAGGAATACTACAGATAGGTGTCTGTTGTTTCTGCCGGCGTGTGCCATGAGTCATTTTTACTATCGTATAGTTCAAATTACACAAATACACATTATCTCTCAAATATTATATTACATACATTTTTATTGTTGAAATGTTTATCTGATAATTAACTACTTTGATGGGAAATAAGCCACAATTAAATTGAAAAATAATTTTATTAATGTTTCGACGCCTAAATCGGGTGTCGTTGTCAAAATACAAAATACTGAAAATCAAAATGTTTATCTGATAAAAGTCGGTCCGGGTTAGCCGGACTTCCGGGTAATCGGGGGCCGACTTATCGGGGTTTCACTGTATTTGAATTTATTGTTTATTTGGTTTTTCAAATTATTTAACTTTTAGTCTAATATAATTATAATTTTTATTTTAAAACATAATTATTGTTAGAACGACTAATTACTGTCCTCTCTTAATTTGATTATTACCGGTAAGTACCTATTTAAAGCAAATTTGACAAGTAGGTACTATTTTTTAACCTACAAATTGTTATTATACTAAATGAGCGTGGCTATAGTTCTGTTGTGGTTCTGTCGAATGGAAACTTATTTGTTTATTTTCGAGATTTTTGTTTAACTTTTTGTAATTTTTTGTTTAGTTATTACCGTTCTACATTTATGTTTAAATTACTAGTAATAGTCGGAATGATGTTCAAGCTGTTTAATCTTGAGTCCATAAATCTCCTCAATAGTGAAAAAGGATTAAACGCCTCAATAAAATATCTTCATAAAATACGTCCACGGAATAATAGCCATTTCCTAATTATTACCACTGTCAGTACGTATCAATGATACTTACTTCATCACATCGATATACGTTTCACTTTATGTTTTGATTTAACTTGTTTGAAAATGAATCATGACGCATGGGCAAAAATAAAATGGAACATCCATTCTTGCAGAAAATTTACAAAATCTCCAGACATTTGTAAATCTAGTCAGTAAAGCAAGTTATCGGAGACGCCTTAAAATCAACATTTCAACATTTCAAAGACAAAGTGGATGGCTGTTGGAAAGATATATATAGATCAAGGTCTGCCTTCTTTTAATAAAGATAGGATAGAACGGGTAAATTATTTTAAATGCCTTGACAGCTGGTTAGATTTAAATTGTGACTCTGATGAAGGGATAATAACCAGAATCAAAATATCACGTAAGGCTTTTAGGACTTGGAAACCAGTTGTATGTAACATAAACCTTTTGATAAATATTCGCAAGACTGTCCTAAAATGTTATGTGTGTTCTACCCTATTGTAGACTTGAGAGACATAGGCTTTAAAAACCATAATGCTAAACAAATTAAAAGCGTTCGAATTGTGGTGTTATCGACGGATCCTGCAGATATCGGGGGTTTCGCAAACTTCCCATGAAGATGTTCTTCATATGATGAATTCAGAACGTCTGCTCATAAATATCATAAAAAGAAGAAAAACAGAATACTTCGGCAATATAATTAGAGGACCTAGATACCATCTACTTCGGCCTTATAATACAAGGGAAGGGAAAAAATGGATGGGTCGAAAGAAACTTTAATGGCTGCGCAATATTGGACAATGATGTGGTTCTGTAGTACAATTATTTCTCGTAGCAGCCCATAGAGAAAAGTTTCATAAAATTGTAAAACATGATGACGACTAACGTCTGAATATTAACTGAAAGTAGGATAGTAGTGCTTCCATTTAAACCAGCCGGCCTATATCCTGTAACAATTTCTCGATCTAGTATTCCATTTTTCATTATGCAGGAGCCAAGGAATTTAAATTCTCCCACTCGTTCTAATTTTCTCCAAGCAATTCTATATGTCCCCAAACATTTCTGTTCCTCCCAACCATATATACTCCATCTTTGGCCTGTTAACTTTTAATTCTCTCTCTCCAATATACCTTTTCTAGGCTCTAACCCTACAACTTATCCTCAAACATTTCTTTGCTCTCCTCTACTAACACGATATCATCTGAAGGGTACAGACAAAGAACGTGCTATGTCAAAATAATAAGTTTCGAGAAAAATGGTTTTAAAGGTTAAGACTCTCTGGTGTTTGTTTATTATTTATGCACTGACGAAAACTCGTTTATTTACTAAATTTGCTGGAATTACATCAGCCTATGAGTATGGTATGTTTAACAGTAAATGGTTTGATTTCAATTAGTTACCACTATAAACATCCTGGATTAACCGATAATAGTATAAAAGGCCCGGTTTCAGGTAAAATTTATTTCAGGCTTTATTATGGGAGTACCGTCTAGTCAGTGTTAATTGCGAAAGACCAACTCTGTCTACCTCGGTGGCTTATCGCTCCGGGTGGGTCTTAACAATGGGCCAGGTCAGATAAATTTAATAATATTTACGACCGCACTAATTGAATTCAACCATTTACTGTCGAACAAACCACATACATCATGACACAGCACTTCTTTCGCCGGGACCGCGCGGACTTGCCACCTTCTAGCCTGACTACAGAAATTAAAATATATTGTTATTCGTGACCGAACACATTCATAGCGGTGATTGATTTATAGAATGTTAGTCGAGATCGCTGGCTAACAGAGGGGACCAGAAACTCATTTTCTGCAAAAATTGACATAGCACGTTCTTTGCCTCTACTTTTCATCTGCAAAGAGCATAGACCACGGAGCCTCCTCCCTTACCTTCTCTGTCAGAATATCCATAACAAAATTAAACAGGTAGGGACATAGTGAAGAGCCTGTTGTCACTGGAAAACTTTCGGTCAATCCTACAAAAGTCCTTATTTTGGTACACGCTTCCTCGTACATATTATTCACGAGTATCAATGTACCAAACTGTTCTTCTCGTATCAATGTCTCTCTCCTTAAACCTCGCTTTACAGTTCTCTCTCAAATTTTCATTGTGTGCGATATTAACTTTATTCCTCTATAGTTCTTACAGTCCTGAATGTCCCCTTTATCTTTGTACAATAATATCACCACACTCGCTATCTCCATGCACTGGGCATCCTTTCTTCCTCATATATCCTACTCCTCATTTGCCACAAAATGTCAACCCCTTCCTCTCCTTGAGCCTTTCCAACCTCCACAGGTATTCCGTCAGGTTATACTGCCTTACTATTTTTCATCTTATTTAACACCTTGACAAACTCGTTTCTTGCTATCCCCGGTAATACATTCTTATTTGGAATCACGCATTATCTACCTCCCCTCTGATGTTCTTCGTTTGGCAACTTTCTACTCGTACCATCTTTGCTTTATTTCAACATCAGTTCCTAACACGTTTTCATCCGCACTCCACCTTTGATGACTTAGTGCTGATCGTGGAGACGATCATTCCTTGGAAGTAGCTGCAGAGGTTTGCTTCCGTCTTTGCTGCCTTATTTCATTATATTTCTCTGTTTTAGGCCTGTTATACATTTTCTGGCCTCTTTCTTATCTCTAACCTTCTGTTGCGCTTCATTATTCCGCCACCAAGTCTTTTGGAAGCCCTCTACCAGATGTTCTTCCTAACAGATGTTTTTCAAAAGGCTTTAGATACTTATAAAACAATACTAAACATATTCAAGAAAGTTGGACTATACGCAAAATATCTCCAAATTATAGAAAATCTATCAATTTGCATGACTACTCTTACGCCAATGTTCAACAACCGTACAGAGGTCACGAAACCTATACAGTTTCTAAAAACCGCTGAGCTGTATCAAAAGATTTAATCCAAAATATACAGGGTGTCCAGAAACTCTACCGACAAACGAAGACAGGAGATTTCTCAAGTAATTTTAAGACAATTTAACCCAATTCATCTGGTCCGAAAATGCTTCTTAAGGGAGCTAGAGCCCTTTGAAGATGGCGTCATGAAATTAGTTTTTCTTAAATACCTCCAGAACGCTTCTATTTAGAAAAACGAAAATTGGTATGCATATTTACTTTTCAGAGATTAATGGATTCCATCCATTGCAAATTTCTAGTACCGGTCATAGGGTCCGTTTTGGGTAGAGCAACGGGTATTTTATCGCATAACTTTTTTGTCCTTAACTTTTATGCATTTTTGACACCGGATTAATAAATTGTGAGGTATTCTAGTACTAAAAGGTGCTCTTGCTCTAAGTCGGTAGGACACACCGTTTTCTAGAAAAATCGATTTGAAAGTTATTCGTTTTTGGAATTTGAAAAAAAATTGAAAGAACTTTTTAACAAAAATCGAAGTATTGTACCAACATAAAGTAAGAGTAACTTTTAGTACTCGAATACCTCATAATTTAATAATCTAGTGTCAAAAATGCTCAAAAATTCAAGACACAAAAGTTATGCTATAAAATAACTGTTGACCTACCCAAAACGGACGCCTATGGTCAGTACTAGAAATTCGCAATTAATAAAATCGATTTATCTCTGGAATATAAATAAATGTACCAGTTTTCGTCTTTCTAAACAGTTTTTTTTGAAATTTTTTTTAATTCAAAAAGCAAAAAATTTTCAAATCCATTTTTCTAGAAAACGGTGTGTCCTAACGATTTAAAACAAGAGTACCTTTTAGTACTAGGATACTTCACAATTTAATAATCCAGTGTCAGAAATGCATAAAAGTTAAAGATAAAAAAGTTATGCGATAAAATAACCGTTGGCCTACCCAAAACGGACGCCTATGATCGGTACTAGAAATTTGAAATGCATGGATAAGATTTATATCTTGAAGATAAATACGCGTACCAATTTTTGTTTTTCTAAATAGAAGCGTTTAGGAGGTATTTAAGAAAAACTAATTACAAGACGCCATCTTCAATGAGCTCTAGCTCCCTTACGAAGCATTTTCGGACTAAGTGAATTGGGTTAAATTATCTTAAAATTATCTGAAGAATCTCCTATCTACGTTTGTCGGTAGAGTTTCTGGACACCCTGTATATTAGTTAAAGCGTTACAATTATTATTGTCCTTCATATAACATTTCGAACATTTGTACTTATGGTAGGTAGTGGTCTTTTCGGGCCGCTGATCACAGTTTAAAGAAGCAGGAGAAGAAAAAGAAGATTATTAAGCTTCTTGACAAGTGACGTCCGCGCATCACTGTTTTTTTTCTGTGCGTGTACTGATCACAAGTGCTTTCCAAATAGTTTTATAAAAATTATTAGACAGTGTTTAAAATACCACAAAAGTCATCAGAGAATAATTGTGTATCCCGAAAGAGGCGGAAATATGAAAATTTGCAACAGAAACTGGTAGAGTTAAGGTATTTATATGATATTTTTGGGTTTTATCCCAAAAGACCAAGTTATTTATAAGATATTTTTGAATCATTTTATGTTAGATAAATTAAATTATGTGTGAATAGATCGAACTATAAATATTTAATATTTACGAAATGACAATTTTAACCAAATTCAAACTTGGGGTCCTTTTTTGTTGTTATCAATATATTTTCTCTGTTGTCATAGTTACTATATCTCGCCTTCTTCCCTATTCGAAATACTCAAAACGTCAATAGTATTTGTCAAAACACACAGAGATGTAACAGGCGCTATGTTGCCACACTGCACTGGTTTTCCTATTAATGTTTATTTTGTAGCAAAATGTCCGACAGACATGATATTATGCAAAAATTATATTGTTTGTGTCAATAAGGATACCTTAAGGTAGCCCAAAGTAATACAGACTACATTATTAGGGGTTTAAAAATAAAATTATAGCCCAAAGGTTTAAAATAGAACAAAATAAAGGGTTTACCAATAAAATTAGAGAAGGGGTGCTTTTAAGCAGCCCAAAAAATCTTTATGATTATTTGACCTGCCTCTATTTTTCAGAGGTACTCTACAGGAGTCCAGAAGTTTAGAATAGAACAAAATATATTAGTTTAACTGCTTTTGTAAATTTTACTTCGATTTCACGTTACAAGCAAGTTTACTTGCACTAAATTATTTGTTTGGTTTTGTGTTCAAACAATAAAACTAGAGCAGAGGTATTTTTTAGTAGCCTAGACAATCTTTATGATCATTTTATCTGCTTCTATTTCTCAGAGGTATTTTTACAGTAGCCCAGCAGTTTGGAATACAATAGAATTTATTTTTATTTCACTACTTTTGTAAATTCTACTTCGATTTAAGATTACAAGCAAGTTTAATTACACCAAGCTTTTTGTTTGGTTTGTCTTCAAACAATAAAATTACAGCAGAGGGTACTTTTTAGCAGCCCAGACAATCTTTGTGATTATTTTATCTGCTTCTATTTCTCCGAGGTACTTTAAAGTAGCCCAGAAGTTTAGAATACAATAAAATGTATTTATTCAACTACTTTGTGCACATTTTGCCTAGATTTCATATTATGAGGGTAGTAAGTTTACTGCTTACATTAAATGTTTGTTTGGTTTGTCCTCAAACAATAAAACTAGAAGAGGGTACTTTTTTTAGTAGCCCAGAAAATCTTTATTATGAGCTACTCCTATTTCGCAGAGTTACTTATAGTAGCCCAGAAGTTTAGAATAGAATAAAATATATTTAACTACTTTTTGCACATTCTGCATTGATTTTTATCGTCTACCTTAATATTACAAAGTTAGTAAGTGTACTTACAATAATTTTTTGTTTGGTTTTGTCAAAAATATTAAACAAAGATACAAAATCAGCTTTATTAAGTCATCTCGAAGTCATTATGAAGCCACAAAAGACCACTGTTTATCCAAAGACTATACCACAAAGCCAAGCTGCTGTTTCCACTCAGCATCCATCAAGAGTTCTTTCAGAATCTAGCAACTTTAATCAGCAGCGTTTAAACTTCAATCCAACCTTGAGCAGACCAAGAATTGGACAAAGTCAGTACTCAAATCACCCTCTACTAGCATCGAGATGCAAACAATCGAACAGACAGCAGTACCAAAAGCAAATGAGAACAACCAGGATGTCATACTAAATGTCAATAAAATTTAATAGGGTAATATGGCTAACTGTATTAAAATATGGAAAGGGATTACTTCAGATAAGAAACTTTTAAGTTTGGTCTAAGGTTTTAATATTTTATTTAAAACAACGCCCTCTGAAGAGAGAGCACCAAAAGTTCTCATAGACCCAAACTGGTCGTATGACAAAAAAAAATTACTTGAAAAGTAATTAAAAATTACTATTTCTCCTACTTCACATACAAAAGGACAATTTATTTTTCGTAGTTTTTTGTGCCTAAAAAGACGGAAATCAGAGATTTTGTTTTGAATTTAAAACAATTGAATTGCTTTATAGAAGCCACATATTTTAAGCTGGAAGACTATAATAGGTCAGTCCTCAAGCTCATTTTCAAGGGTTATGGCAAAAATAGATTTAAAAGTTGTCTATTTTGCTATTCCTGTTCATTAAAATTCTAAAAAATATTTAAAATTTAAGTACAGAACTTTTTTATATTAATTAAACTGTTTACCGTTTGGTTTGAATAATATCTCGGCTTTTATATTTACAAAAACTTTAAAACCAGCCCTAAATAATCTAATAACAGGAGGCTTTACTTTTGTCAATTTTTTAGAGGACCATTTACCAATTTCAAAATCATATTTAAAATGTAAAGAAAATATTGTTTAAACATTTTCTATGTTTTTTCTGCTTGGGATTTACTATAAATAAAAAAAAAGGAAAAGTATACTTTCACCCCCACAAAATATAACTTTTCTTGGTTTTACGTTTGATTCGAACCTGATATATTTTGCACCTGCTGACAAAAAAAAATCTAATAGTATTCAGAACATCAAAAATAAAAGTACATGTAAAATAAGATCATTTGCAGCCTTAATCGGTCAGTTTGTAACAGTTCGTCCATTTATGGAAGTTAAATATGGAAAATTATACTAAAAAAAAAACAATATATAAATAAATACAAAAGAAAAGTAGCCTCTTTCTTAAACTAATAGTTATAACACTAAAATGACCATACCTAAATACTTAAAAATGATTACAATTGGTGGTTAAATAACATACCAATTAGTGAGCAAAATATAAAATAATCCAATTATGTACTTGAAATATTTTGCGATGCATATATCTTTTAGCATGGCGGGTATGCTGCATTGATAACAAAACTCATGGTTTTTGGAGTCATGAACAACAACTACATATAAATGTACTTCAGTTACTAGCAGCATATAGTGGCTTGAAATCCTTTTTCAACGAATATAGGAATTGTAACATTTTGCTAGGAATAAATAACGCAACAGCTGTGTCTTGCATTAACAAGATGGGTAGTGTACAGTACTCAACATTTGCAGATAAGTTTAATAATTCTGTGAAAATAGGAATTTAAAAATTATTTTTGCATCTGTAACAGTAAAAAAAATGCTTTTGCCTGACTCGGAATCAAGATCTTTAAAAATAGAAACAGAGTAGGTATTCTTTAAGTGATAATTGTGTTACTATAATTTTTGAGCAGCTTCTTATTCCAGAAATCGATATGTTTGCCACATATCCTAAAAAAAAAATGTGCAAGGTATGTAATTTTGAACCCTGACCCCGGATCAGAGAAAGCCAATGCCTTAACTCTAGATTGGCATGGATTTAAATTTTATGTTTTTCAGCCTTGGTACACAACCTTTGACCACCATACCTTACACAACCAAAAAGATAATTATGGACCTGATAAAAATTTAATCTAGAATTTTTTTGGGGTTTTATATCCAGGACATCCTTTGGGTTTCCATATTCTTGTCAGGCAAGCTTTTTAAGAAAAGGCATTCCTGAGGATTCCATCCCATCTATTACAACAAATCACTAAATCTGTATGATACAGTTTTCAAGAGATGGTGACGGTTTAGTATAAAATAATAACCATTTTGCTTATGAATTATCAAATTTTAATTTTATTAAATCTATCGTAGAACCGGATTATAATTATAGCTCGTATTAACATTCACAGTGCTGCATTGGCGTTGATAGAAGATATCCTAAAATATTATAAAAACATTTTTAAATTTTTTTACAAATGTATATATAACCTCAAACCTTAATTGCCCAAATATTAATTAACTTGGGACCCTCTACCAGTATTACTTTATTTAGAAACATTATTTCGTCTCACAAGCCTTTCCCTGAAAGATCTTACTTACAAACTTGTAATGTTGATTGCACTCACTTCAGTTCAGAGGTTGCAAACCCTGTACCTAATAAAAATTCAGAATATTTTCATGGATCAAGATAAAATTGACATTTTGATATAACATAGGATAAAGACTTCCCCAAAAAATAATAATAATAATAATAAATAAACAAATATCAACCTATTTAAAACAAAAAACACAGTTGAGAGTGTTCAGAGATTTCTAAAACATTCGTCCTCAATCGGAAGACAATTTGTTTATAACTAAAAACAAAACAAAAAGAGACGTATAAAGCAACATCTACCCAGGCGTTGAGTAGATAGATATAACATTTTTTTAAATTAAAAATATAGACACTAATATTTTTAAAGTGTATAGTGTCAGACATGCATCTACCTCAGCGGGAGTTAGAACTGGATTATAGAAGATATTAGAGAGACGGCGAGATGGACAGAAAATTCTCAAGTATTCAATATTTTTTATAATAAACCTCTAGCAAAAGATTACGGACTCTTTGCAAAACCGTATTGTCTGGTGAGTCCATGTAATTGTATGTAATTGTAATTATATTACATGTGTAGGTTACTAATATTAGTAAGAACATTAATTTTCTTATTATGTTTATTTGTACCTGGTTGAAAGTACACATCTCATATAATTAAAATATAAACATGAATCTTAATTAATAATTGCTCTAATATATTAGTTAGGTATACATATGTATATATTTTGTGTAAAGTTTCTAAAAAAAAATTGCTAAGTACTATTCATTTTTGGATTGCAATGTACTTTTGTTTATTTATCGCACAATATTGTTTATTCTTTCAACAGCCTACCATAAGTACAAATGTTCGAAATGTTATGTGAAGGACAATTAATTGATTGGTTGACTTACCTGTTAAGGAGGGACAATCATAATTGTCCTATCTTACATTTCGAACATTTGTACGCTCCCCCCCATTGATTCTTTTGAACCCACCCATGTCTTGTGCGATAAAAATAAAATAAAAAAAAAACAGTGATGCGCGGACGTCACTTGTCAAGAAGCTTAATAATCTTCTTTTTCTTCTCCTGCTTCTTTAAACTGTGATCAGCGGCCCGAAAAGACCACTACCATAAGTACAAATGTTCGAAATGTAAGATAGGACAATTATGATTGTCCCTCCTTAACAGGTAAGTCAACCAATCAATTAATTTGTTTTCGTTAATAAAATTAAGCAATTATACGAGGGCATTTAGCACAAAATAAATAAATTTTTAAATACAGCACCTAGAGACTTGCAGTTTTTTGCATTATGTTCAGGATGACGTCAGGAAAAAGTTTACTATTCAAAAATGGGTGAAAATGCATAATTGCACTCTAAAGTGCATAAAATGCATCCAAAATTGCATAAAAATAAAAATAAAGTCAAAATCAGTACACTAAGGAACAAAATTTATTATTTGGGGGTTTTTGGGGTCACTAAATACGATTACGCAATCAGAACTGACCCTCGGATCACCTGGTGCCCAAGGTCAGTGCAAGAGAAGTCATCTTCTGGAGTTTCGACGGTTTTCGGCATTAAATCGATGCAAACGGATTACTCACGGATTTTAGGGGTCACTAAGTACTAATATGCCATCAGAATTGACCTCCGGAGTACCTGGTGCCCAGGGTCGCTACTAAGGCACGTCATCTTCTGGAGTTTCGAGGGATTTAGGCACTAAATGATGCAACTGGACTATTCGGGGGTTTTTTGAGGTGGTTAAATACGAATATGCCATCAGAACAGACCTCTGGATCACCTGGTGTCCAAGGTCACTGCAAAGGACTTCATCTTCTGGACTTTCCAGAACTTTAGGTATTAAATTACTCGGGGGTTTTTGAGGTCGCCAAAAACGAATACGCCATCAGAATCGACTGCCGGATTACCTGGTGCCCAAGTTCACTGCAAGGGACGTGATCTTCTGGAGTTTCGAGTGCTTTAGGTATTAAATTGATGCAAACAGATTACTTACGGGTTTCTGGGGTCGCTAAACACGAATATGCCATCAGAATATTGAATTCTTTTAGTAATACCTGGTGCCCAGGATCGCTACTAAGGCACGTAATCTTCTGGAGTTTCGAGTGTTTTCGGCATTAAATTGATGTAAACGAATTACTCACGCGTTTTTTGGGGTCGGTAAACACGAATATGATATCAGAACTGAACTCAGGAGTACCTGGTGCCCAGGGTCGCTACTAGGGCACGTCATCTTGTGGGGTTTCGGGAGTTCTCGGAATTTAATTGATACAAATGGATTACTGGGGGTTTTGGGGTAGCTAGACACGAATATGCCATCAGAATTGACCTCCCGAGTATCTGGTGCCCAGGGTCGCTACTAAGGCACGCCATCTTATGGAGTTTCGAAGTATTTCTGTATTAAATTGATGCAAACGGATTACTTACGGGTTTTTGGGGTGGCTAAACACGAATATGCCATCATAATTGAACTTCGAAATACCTGGTACTCAGGGTCGCAACTAGGGCCGTCATCTTCTGGGGTTTCGAGGGCTTTCGGCATTTAATTGATGCAAATTGATTACTGGGGGTTTTGAGGTCGCTAAACACGAATATGCCATCACAACCAACCTCCTGTGCACCTGGTGCACAAGGTCACTACAAGGGACGTCATCTTCTGAAGTTTTAAGGAATTTTTGGCATTAAATTGATAAAAATACACTACTCGGGGGTTTTGAGGTCGGTAATCACTAACATGCCATCAAAACAGACAATCATAGAACCTGGTGCCCAGGGTCACTGCAAGGGGCGTCATCCGCTAGGCGAGGTTTTCGGTACTATATTGATGCAAACAGATTACTTATAGGTTTTTGGGGATGCTGAACAGGAATACCCGATCAGAGCAAACACCGGAGGACCTGGTACCTAAGACACGTCATCTTCTGGAGTTTCAAAAGTTTTAGGTACCTACTCAATTGATGCAAACAGACTACTCACGGGTTTTGGGGGTTGCTAAACACAAATACGCCATCAGAAGGGACACCGGAGCACCTGGGCCTAAGGCACGTTATCCTCTGGATTTTTGACGGTTTTTGACATTAAATAGATTCATTAAATATTCATTAAACAGATTACTCATGGGATTTTGGGGTTGCTGAAGACAAATACGCCGCCAGAAAAAACACCGGAGCACCGGTGCCTAAGCTATATCATCTTATGGAGTTTAGAAAAATTTTGGTACTAAATTTCATGGGTTTTTGGGTTTTCGGAATACAAACTCTACTATGTTAATCTATTTATTTTTTTTATATGAGTTTTATTATGCGTATACGTTATTAGTGATTACCGTAATCACAAGATACTCCAGAATTCCTCATGTAAGCCATATTCGTGTTCAACAACCAAAAAAAAAACCAAAAAGTAATCCATTTTTCATCAACTTAGTACCGAAAACTCTCGAAACTCCAGAAGATGACCTGCCTTAGTCACCAGATGCTGCGTGGGTTGGGTCTGATGGCATATTCATGTTAAACAACCCCAAAAACTCAAGAGTAATCCGTTTGCACTAATTTTGTACCGAAAACTATCCAAACTACAGAAAATAACGTGCCTTAGGCACCAGGTGCTCCGGTGTCTGTTCTGATGGCGTATTTATGTTCAGAAACCTCAAAAACTATGAATAATCCATTTGCATCAATTAAGTACCGAAAACCCTCGAAACTCCAGAAGATGACGTGCCCTAGGTACCAGGTGCTCTGGTGTCTGTTCTGATGACGCAATCGTGTTCAACAACTCCAAAATCCGATTAGTAAGTAATCCGATTGCATCAATTGAATGCCGAAAACCCTCGGAACTTCAGAAGATGACCTGCCTTAAGTACCAGGTGCTCCGAGGGTGAGATCTCATGGCGTATTCGCGTTCAACAACCCCAAAAACCTATGAGGAATCCATTTGCATCAATTTAGTACCGAAGACTTTCGAAGCTCCAGAAGCTGACGCCCCTCGCAATAATCTTGGGCACCAGGTTCTCCGGGATTCGGTTCTGATGGCATATTTGTATTTAGCGACCTCAAGAACCCTTCAGTAATCCATTTGCATCAATTTAATGCCGAAATTTCTCGAAACTTCAGAAGATGAATTCCCTTGCAGTGACCCTGGGCACCAGGTGCTCCGTGGGTCTGTTCTAATGGCATATTCGTGTTTAGTGAACTCAAAATCCCCCCGAGTAATCCATTTGCATCCACTTTATGCTGAAATCCCTCGAAACTCCAGAAGATGACGTTCCTTGCAGTTACCTTGGGCTCCAGGTGCACAGGTGGTCGGTTCTGATGGCATATTCGTGTTAAGCGACCTCAAAAACCCTCCAGTAATCCATTTGCATCAATTAAATGCCGAAATCTCTCAAACTCCAGAAGAGGACGCCGCTTGCAGTGATCTTGGGCACTAGGTGCACAGGGAGTCGGTGTTGATGGCATATTCGTGTTTAGCGACCTCAAAAACCCGTAAGTAATCCAGTTGCATCAATTTGATACCGAAATCCCTCGAAACTCCAGAAGATGAAGTCCCTTACAGTGGCCTTGGGCACCAGGTGATCCTAAGATCTGTCCTGATGGCATCTTCGTGTTTAACAACCTCAAAACCCCCGAGTAGTCCAGTTACATCAATTTAGAGCCGAAATCCCTTGAAACTTCAGAAGATGACGTGCCTTAGTAGCGACCCTGGGCACCAGGTACTCCGGAGGTCAATTCTGATATCATATTCGTATTTAGCGATCCCTAAAATTCGTGAGTAATTCGTTTGCATCGATTTAAAGCCAAAAACCATCGAAACTCCAGAAGATGACGTCTCTTAATGTTGTTCTGAAGCTATTTTCTTGTGGCATTTTTATAATCAAGTATATTCAAATGGGAAATAAGCCACAATTTTACCTAAAAATGATTTTATTAACGTTTCGACGCCCAAGTCGGGTGTCGTTGTCAAAATACAAAATAATACTAAATAAACAAAAATGGTGTTGCTTAGTAAAAAATTCTTCTAATAATTTATTTAATCTGACTCATTTATATCGGCAATTCAGACACGTATTATATATTTTAAAGTAGTCGACTTTAAAATGATATTGTCAATATTGATGAGTTGCGTTCCTGGGACGACTTTACTAAAAGATAGTTCATTCGATTACATGAAATCAATCCCAACTCAAGAATATCCGCCACAAAAATCATAGCATGTGATCTGTCTTTAAAAAGACAACCAAATGCAACGGTGGCACTGAAATTCTCGCGTTAGAGATTCCATAGTAAATCACGAGGGAAAACCAGGAAAAACCTCGTGATACTATCCCGACATCGTAAGTATTTGGGTTTACATTTAGTTTATTCTCAAAAATAATACCAAATTCTGACTTGATATTTTAAATTTTAAATAATACTAAAATACTAAATATGTACTAACTCGATATGTTACTGATTTACTAATTGTGGTATTTTCTTTCTATTGACTTCCTCCTTTAATATGGGTAACCATTGTTATAATATGACAGGGTAATATAATATATAATAAGTAATATATAATATATAATAATATATATATATAATAATAATACATAATATATAATATATAATATAATATATAATAAGTAATCATAATATGACAGGGCGTCGAAACGTTAATAAAATCATTTTTAGGTAAAATTGTGGCTTATTTCCCATTTGAATATACTTGATGACGTCTCTTGCTGTGACCTTGTGCACCAGGTGATCCGGGGATCAGTTCTGATGGCGTAATCGTATTCAGTGACCTCAAAAATCCCCCAAATAATAAATTTTGTTCCTTAGTACACTGATTTTGATTTTATTTTTATATTTATGAAATTTTGGATGCATTTTATGCATTTTACAGTGCAAATATGCATTTCCACCTATTTTTGAATAGCAGCCTTTTTACTGACGTCATCCTGAACATAATGCAAAAAACTGCAAGTCTCTAGGTGCTGTATTTAAATATTTATTTATTCGGGTGCTTTTAGTGCTAAATGCCCTGGTCTATATATCTAATGATAGTGTTTCTGTACCAATGTACACAGTTGTCGAGGTAGTAATTTTTACTACAAAAATAGTAATTTTTCTAATAAAAAAAAATAAATATAAACATAAAAATATTCCTTCTCATTTTGCATAATTAACAGTTAAAACCAAAAGTAGAATCTCTTTAGTTTAATTTATACCACACCAAATTTACTATTTGAATAAATCATCCCAGATAGCTAAGTTTCAAGACATAATATCAAAAACTAATGAATAAAAACACGAAACAGTTCCAATTCCAAGCCCCCTTTGTACTAAAAACTTTCCACAAAAACGATCTTTCTTAAACGTCCTCCATTATCATTAATTTCATGAAGATATTAATCAGTTATTCAAGTTTGTCGCGACACAATGGGACAAAATGTCATAAATAATGCGAATAAAGAGCAATATAAGAGAGAACAGAGAGCATTACGAGCGAAAAGTTTTAGATGATGCGGGGAAGAACACAAAGACTCTAAAAAGGAACATGTTCTTGTGTCGTGCCAACAAATATCATTTATAACACGAATTGGATCCGAAATGGCAAACAAGAATATCAATAATAATATTCTTCTTTTAAAAGAAAATTTCTACACTGGGAAAAGTAATTTATCGAGATTAATTTTTATTATTGGTGCTACAATTTTGATTTTATTCAGTAGAAATATGAGCTAAAACAAATGATTATCTTGATAAATTAAATACAATGAGTATATTTATGACAATTATAATCTAATATTTAGTAGTACATAGTAATAAAGGGCATAATAAAATTTTAATATGCCAGTGAATAATTAAAAAAGTATCGAGTGAAAGTTTTACTGTAATAAAATATACAGGGTGTTTCATTAACAGTTGTCCATATCGTAACTGGAGAAACCTTAACACAAAATACGAAGATTTAAGCCAAAACACTTAAGGCTGTTCCTCACGATTCTGAGCATAGCTAAATTCCAATGTAAAAGTTTAAACAAAATAACGCAAAAACTATGGCAGATATTGAGATAATTCTGTTTTTATATGAAAGGTATTAAAAAGTTCTAGTGCACTATTTGCTACCCGTGTTGAGCTGCCCCCCCCCCCCACTTGCAAAAATTAAAAAACAAATAGCCCTGATTTATGAGCTATTTATGAGCTCTCATATTCCGCAAACTAAAAATTTTGAGCTCGTTCCACTGAGCAGGAATTTAATACCCTAGTGGGGGGGGCTGAGTCAGCTACTCAGCTACCCACTACTTAAAAATAGGAATATTGAATCGGTTTTTACGACAGAATTACGAGCTATTTATGAGCTCTTGAAATTATATAGTTTCGATTTTTGAGCTCATCCCCTTCACCCCCAAACAACCCTTTAATTGATTTAACTTAAGAAAAAGTTGCTAAGAAATCTTAAAATATATCGTATTGCGAATATAATTCCTATAGCTTATATACTCTAAGAATAAACTATTAAATCAAGAGCATTTCGATTATTGAGCTACAACCCCTTCGCCAGAAAACCCGGCTTAAGAGAAAGTTGTACTTAAAATGCGTTAAACTAATTATTTGGCGACTACATATCATTTAATAATTTATAAGCTTCCAAATTACGCGCATTTAGATCAGTAAATTGCAATTTATTTTGTATAGTGCAGTCACTGAAGGTAAAAATAAACGATTACCTTCAATTTCGGTGAACCTTCATCGATTTTCACGAAAATTGGTCAGTGGTTAGAGGATACGTCAAGACACAAATGTGACATGGTACCACCTTGCGCCTTTACCCTGAGGGTGGATACCGCCCCTTCTCGGGGGTGAAAATTATTTTATAAAAAATAACTGCACAAATCAATAAAAGAACAAATTAAAAGCAAAATTTATTATATAAAGTTAATAAAATAAGTAAATACTTTTTAAGTTATTAAAGATCAAAGATTTTAATTATTTGTGAAAAAAATGCATGTTTTGAAGAGGTTTTTTGTAAATCACTGAAAAACTGTAAGTTTTTACAAAAAAGTTAATAGTAGTTTAATTCGTATAGCTTATATTCTAAGAATAAACTCTAAAATCACGCGCCTTTCGATTATTGAACTACAACCCCTTCGCAAGAAAACCATCCCATATTCCCGGCTTAAGAGAGGGTTGTACTTAAAATAATTTAAATTAATTATTTGTCGACTATATATTGTTTAATAATTTATGAGCTCGCAAAATATACGCATCTCAATTATTGAATTGCCATTTTCTTTCTATAGTACAGTCACTGAAGGTAAAAATCAACTATGACCTTCGATTTCGGTAAATCTCCATTCATTTTCACGAAAATTGGTGAGCGGATTTTGATACTATCAACTTTTTCTGGATCTTATTTTTCATAGGTATTTCTAAGTACTTTAACAAGTATTTAGTACCTAAGTGTTATAAAATGCATCTCTTTCCCCTTATTTAAGCTTGAACCCTTAGATTTGAACAGTCGCGGAAAAAAATATACATTTAATTACCAATAACTTACTTTAAATTAACATTAAAGGGTTTTTCAAGTAAGCAATTTATTATATTTTTTATTAGCTTCAATTTTAGTGATGAAAACTTTTTTGTAAAAACTTACAGTTTTTGAGTCATTTATGAAAAATCGCTCTAAAGCATGTATTTTCTTTCCAAAAATTAAAATATTTGATCTTTAATAACTCAAAAAGTATTGATTTATTTTAATCACATTATATAACAAATTTTGCTTACAATTTGTCCCTCTCTCGATTTGTGGGGTTATTTTTAATAAAGTAATTTTCACTCCCGAGAAGGGGTGACATATACCCCAGGCTAAAACCGCAAGTTGTTATTGTCAATTCGTGAAAATAAATGACGATTTACCGAAATCGAAGGTGATAGTTGATTTTTACCTTCAGTGACTGCACTATAGAAAGAAAATGGCAATTCAATAATTGAGATGCGTATATTTTGCAAGCTCATAAATTATTAAACGATATGTAGTCGCCAAATAATTAATTTAAATTATTTTAAGAACAACTCTCTCTTAAGCCGGGAATATGGGGTCGTTTTCTTGCGAAGGGGTTGTAGCTCTATAATCGAAAGACGCGTGATTTAAGAGTTTATTCTTAGAATATAAGATATACGAATTAAACTACTATTAACTTTTTTGTAAAAACTTAAAGTTTTTCAGTGATTTACCAAAAACCTCTTCAAAACATGCATTTTTTTCACAAATAATTAAAATCTTTGATCTTTAATAATTTAAAAAGTATTGACTTATTTTATTAACTTTATATAATAAATTTTGCTTTTAATTTGTTCTTTTATTGATTTGTGCATTTATTTTTTATAAAATAATTTTCACCCCCGAGAAGGGGCGGTATCCACCCTCAGGGTAAAGGCGCAAGGTGGTACCATGTCACCTTTGTTTCTTGACGTATCCTCTAACTACTGACCAATTTTCGTGAAAATCGATGAAGGTTCACCGAAATTGAAGGTAATCGTTGATTTTTACCTTCAGTGACTGCACTATACAAAATAAATTGCAATTTACTGATCTAAATGCGCGTAATTTGGAAGCTTATAAATTATTAAATGATATGTAGTCGCCAAATAATTAGTTTAATGCATTTTAAGTACAACTTTCTCTTAAGCCGGGAAGATAGGGTGGTTTTCTTGCGAAGGGGTTGTAGCTCAATAATCGAAATGCTCTTGATTTAATAGTTTATTCTTAGAGTATATAAGCTATATGAATTATATCCGCAGTACGATATATTTTAAGTTTTCTCAGCATCTTTCTCTTAAGTTAAATCAATTAAAGGGTTGTTTGGGGGTGAAGGGGATGAGCTCAAAAATCGAAAGTATATAATTTCAAGAGCTCATAAATAGCTCGTAATTCTGCCGCAAAAACCGATTCAATATTCTTATTTTTAAGTAGTGGGGGGGGCTGACTCAGCCCCCCCCCCCACTAGGGTATTAAATTCCTGCTCAGTGGAACGAGCTCAAAATTTTTAGTTTGCGGAATATGAGAGCTCATAAATAGCTCATAAATCAGGGCTATTTGTTTTTTAATTTTTGCAAGTGGGGGGGGCCAGCTCAACACGGGTCTATTTGCTTATCAATTATTAAATTGTTTAAACAATATGTTTTTTTTTAACTTTTTTGCTTAAAATTAACGTAAAAAAATTTAAATTTAAATACGGCACTAGCGAATTTTTCCCACTCTCCGAATCTGTTTTTGTTTTTCACATAAAGTGTAACACAAAGCAGCTATTTTGTTTAAACTTTTTTAAAAATCTCAAAGTTTTGCTAAAAGGTATCTCTTTCGGCCGTCATTCTGTCCTTGTTGTCGATATCCAGCCCGCGGCCAGCCAGCAGGTAAAGAAACCCTGTCGGTAGGATTATCAATAATGTTATTACAGGTACGAAAACGAATTAGTGCTTATGAATGGACAAAGATTATTTAGACTTTTGACAAAATTTTTATTATAATTTTTATTTCAAAACACCCTCTAAAGAAACATTACACAATTCTATATTTATAAATGTAATTTCATTTTATCGATCTTGCTCATGATGCTACTCAAATTCGTATAATACGTGTTACTTGTATAAACTTATGTTTTCATTCTGGTGGGATGTAGAGTAACATTATGTTGTTTTATATGCCATTAGATTAGAGTAAAAACTTAGTCTTTTGCTAGCAGTTGCCGCTAGATCATATATGCCATTTCGTTCGTTGCAATCCGGAACTGCATGCCGGGGTTTGTTTTGGTTGGATCAGAGAGAGCAGCATATGTGCCTCCTGATGAGAGACTAATAAGTTTCGAAACCGGTAGAGGTGCTTGCTGCACTCTCTGATTGGCCTAGAAAATGATGCGGCTGTATTTTCGTTTTGCAACGAAATTGAAAATGGTTATTCATTTTTGATTTTCATGTTTACTCTGATTGGAGTACGAAGTGAACCATTCACATTGGAACTTTACCCTCGCTGACCAGATGGGACGTGAATTATAAATTTTAAAATTCCCTCATCTTTCTTAGTCTCAGCGTCCGTATGGCTTGCAAATTGTAGAAGCCTCGGAGGTGTAACCAGAGAAGTTCCCATTGTTTTCATTCTGGTGGGATGTAGAATAATATTATGTTGTTTTATATGCCATTAGAGTGAAAACTTAGTCTTTAACATATATTTAATATATTATATTCAATTTTATATTTTCCATATCTTTAACTATCAGTTCATGTTTGTTATTGATTTCATGTATATTTCATGTTCCTAAATTCATTATCCGTTTCAATTCGCCCAGTAGTTATGTAGGCAGAGATTTAAAATTAATTTTAATCATAATTAATATAGTCTATGCTTCATAGGCATAATTTTGGGAGCATGTCAGCTGGAACCTGCAATGGAAGGAATGTGTGTATTCTACGGCAGAACTCATAGTAGAAGAATCTACAGTCGAAGAAGACTCTAGAGCTATCCATAAACATAAAAACCACAAAGCTCAGGAACCAACATATCTGCAGAATGGCAGAATGTTTGAAAAATAGAGAAGACACACATGCCTTTAGTAAGCTGATTTGCCAAACTGGAAAGAAGATCAATTACCAACCTCCTGGAAGGAGAGTGTTATCATTCCGATACACAAAAAGGGTGATAAATGATGAGATGGATTGCACAAACTATAGAGGTATAGTTTGTGCTATACCTCTAGGCAGTTAATGGATAAATACTGAGAATGCATCAAGACACTACACCAGCTTTTTATAGATGTTAAGCAGGCATATGATAGTAGTATACGAGTGGAACTGTAGAATGCCATGGTAGAACTAGGAATACCAAAGAAATTTATAAATATCACAAAAGCATATATATGTAGAAGTAGACGGAGTTATGAGTGCTGTAAGAATTGAAGGAAAATAGTTGACATTCTTTACAATCAACGGTAGTCTCAAACAGGGAGATACCTTATCCTCACTTCCCTTCAGTATCGCTTTGGAGCGTATTGTGAGGAAAACGAACACAGAAACACTCCTCGCATTATATTACATTATCCTCACATTATATACCTATAACAAAAGTGCTTCGCATTATACTAGCTTTCACCGATTAGGCGATTATATAGATATAGTAGTAGGAAATACAACGATCAGTGTCAAGGAAGACTTTATTAGACTGAGAAATGCCGCAAAATAATCCGAGGAATAAATGAGGATAAAACAAAATATATAGCTACAACATCAACGGGGCAGCGAGACAGAATAGGGCAAAACGTTACAATGCACCAGAACAACTTTGAAATGAAAGGGTTCATCAGTTTAAACATTTGGGAGCTACGATCACATCTGATAATAACATTACTCATAAACAATGATTAACAACAAAATACAAAGGGCCTAAATACAGCTATCAAAAACTAGACATCGATATTAACGATAAACAGATGGGATTCAGAAAAGGATTAGGTACAAGGGATGCTCTCTTTGCCTTGAACGTTCTAACACAGAGATGCCTAGATGTTAACCAAGAGGTACACGCCTGCTTTGTAGACTTTGAAGAGGCCTTTGACAAAGTACGCCACAGTAAACTCAAAGAAATCCTGGAGAGTAAGAACATTGACACCAGAGACATACAAATAATATTAAATCTGTACTAGAATCAGCGAGCTAATATAAAAATAGAAGAACAAACATCGGACGAAATAGAAATACGTAGAGGAGTACGACAGGGTTGTATATTGTCACCGCTCTTATTTAATATCTACAGCGAACAAATATGCCAAGAAGCTCTCTCATATGCAAACGAAGGGATAATAGTCAATGGAGAAGTTATCAATAACATTCGATATGCTGACGATACTGTGATAATGGCAAGAACAGCGGAAGATCTACAACATTTAGTTGAAACTATGAATGAGATATGTAATAACTACGGCATAAGGATGAACGTCAAAAAAACCAAATATATGACCTTCAGTAAGAATCCAATAAATGACACTAGTATCACAATAAACGGTACCCAACTTGAAAAAGTAAACGAATACAAATACTTGGGAACCCTTATCAATGAAACAGGTGACCAAAATCACGAGATAAAAAGACGTATTGAAATTGCCAGGTCTACTTTTATAAAAATGAAAAAATTATTTTGTAATCGTGATATTAGTATTCATCTACGAACTAGAATGTTAAAATGCTATGTATTCAGTACTTTGCTCTACGGTGTGGAGTCATGGACTCTTAAACAGAGGAATATTAAAAATCTTGAAAGCTTTGAGATGTGGTGCTACCGCCGTATACTACGAATAAGTTGGGTGGATAAAATTACAAATGAAGAAGTAATACGCAGAATAAATAACGAGCCAGAAGTTCTACGGAGTATAAAAAAGAGAAAACTTGAATACTTAGGCCACCTGATGAGAGGACAAAAGTACACATTCCTACAAAATATAATGCAAGGAAAAATCCAAGGACGAAGAAATCCAGGCCGTAGAAGAATGTCCTGGATGAGAAATTTGAGAGAGTGGTTTGGCTGTACCACTAACGAATTGTTCAAAACAGCAGTAAATAAAATTAGAATCGCCCTAATGATATCCAATCTCCGATAGGAGAGGCACTCAAAGAAGAAGAAGACAAAGGGCCAATCGTTGTTGGTTTGCGTTACAAAAAATATTGAAATTAGATTATGTATCCAGTTGTACGAAAATAAGCATCTACCATTCTGTAATAAGACCTAAATGACGAATGCCTGAGAAACATGGACAATAACAAAACTTAAAAATCGCAGAAAGAAGAATTCTTAGAGGAATATATGGAGCAGTTAAGGATGGCACCAGAGAACTTTAGACAGTGAGAACCAACCAAGAATTGAAAGAATTATATAACCAACCAGATCCTATATAGTTAAAATAATAAAGTCACAAAGACTTATATGTCTAGGATATGTCAAGAGGCAAGAGTACCGTGTCGCCACATTCTCAACATTTCACAAAAATGTATTACCTTTCCAAGCCGTAATCAACGTTAAAATTAAGACAGCCAATTTGTCCTTAAAAAAAAATGACCTAAAAACACAAGAAAATATATGACATTATGTATAAAAAAAACCCAACTCAGCAATACCGTGACCTCAAAATATCAAGCTGTACCTATCTAATTTTATTTTATTTAAAAATTTGAAATCTAAATTAATATTGTTCTCGAAAATATAACTTTGCACGTTTCTACAATAATTTACAATGTACATTCTAATTACCTACCCATAATCCCACTGAAGAAAAGAATGACCACAAGTTAATCGTTTTATTGTTTAGCTTCTTAACTGCCACCCAGGGGGTGTCCGGTTTCTCTATCGGCGCGATAACAGGTGAACATAATTTTTGATCTGGGCTTTCTGCACGTAAACGTTTACGTGTAGAAAGAAATTTTTGAGAGAGAGGATATTCACAGTTAGGATTTAGAAGGAATGGCCTTATATGAAATTCTTCCTTACCGAGATACAGAGTGTTTTATTACAAATACATACCTATTCTAAAATTATTTTAGCCCATTGTTTTATCACCTTCCAAGATTTTTTGTTCAAACTTGACAAACAGTTTACACATGTTAGGATACTTTAGCTAGTGTTAAAAGATAGTTTTCCGCTGTTACCAGAGGCGTGCTGTAGGGATATATACTTCATTTTCGCCCCTCCCCCTCCCCCCACAATATAAGTCACTGGCGTAATAATCATTTCAGCATGTTTCCTTGATTCCTTGTTACTTTTAAATAATTATCATCTTTTTGTTTCATTGCGATAAAGTAGTTTTCAAGTTATTTGGGTTTAAATATAACGGATTCCATAAGACTATGTATTTTCAACTATATTCAATAAGATTATGTCGTGTTGAAAATACATAATCGAATTTAGATTTCTCATCTTAAACAACCCCCGTTGACCAAATTTCGTGTGGTTATCCCTTGCCTGTCAGGACATATTCAAGAAAAAATAAAATAAAAGTTTAATTTTGACACCCTGTATTTCGGTTATTATCAACGTTCGTACTAAGGTAAGTTAGCTTAAATCGACGTATTTTAAGCTCAGGAATCTAAGGTTAAGCTATGGCCCATTCTTTACTAAACACCCTGTATATACCGGGTGTCCCAATAAGAATGGCTCTCGGCCATATCTCAGGAACCGTTTATAGTAGGGCTTTGAAATAAAAAATTTTAAACAAAAGTTGTCTCAGGAAAAGCCTGGAAATTATTTTCATAATTGTGGGTCCACCGCTAGAGGGCGTAATTGATTATCAAAAATAAAAAAATCAAAATTTTACAAAATTTTCCTAATGAAGGGGCACTGGAAATCCGATGATTGTATTCTTCATCAAATTCTGCGCATATTTAATTTAAGAAGTTTAACTCTACCTTTGTAAATAAGAGGTGGGGGTGAGTGGGAACCTTGTTATGAAAAAATGGCTGTAAGTCCGGTTCTGCTAAATCAAATTTTGAAAACTGGGTCTTGTTGAAGACAGATCTTTTTCTTCAATGTAAGCGTGATAATTTTGAACCGTTCTAATAAGTAATAAGCCAGCTGGGAGGAGTTATTTAATTTTTTCAGAAATCTAGTTTTCTTTGGAAAATATTAAATACAAGTATGCATTTTTAATCATACTTTATAAAATTAGATTAAATTAGCAATAGAATAGCGAAAACCGCATGTCGATACCTTTTTTCTATCTCAAGATATCTCGAGAAACGTGTAAATTTTATACATAACTGTTACTATCACCGGTAAGCTAAGTTATTGAAAAGTAGTGTGCTGTGGAAAAAAAACAAAATAACATTTTCCAGATGTCAACGTATAAAAATATAATTAATTAAAACAACAATATAAAGAGAGACAATACTATTAAAATTAAATATAACACAGAACAAAAAGAACTACTTAGTGACGACCTAAATATTCAAATTGTTGCCCATCATACACTACTCTAGGATACATTATCCAGAGAATACTAAACGCCATTCAAAGCATATCGAAAGCAGAAATTGAAACTGCTGTTCAATCTACTCTTGAAAGAGTAAATGTTTGCAACGAAAATGATGGGCAAAAATTTGAACGTTTATGTCATCACTAAATAGTTGTTTTTATTTCTTTGTAATAGGGCTTTTCAACGCTTCTCATTTGTTTCGAGCCTCTGTCATATGCCGTATAATCCGTGTATAATATTAATATACGAGATATGAACGAGGCTCGAAACAAATGAGAAGCGTTGAAAAGACCTAATATACGTTGACAGCTGGAAAATGTTTCTTTGTTGTTTCCATAGCACACTACTTTTAATTAATTTCGTTTACCGGTGACAGTAACAGTTATGTTTTTAAATTTACACGTTTTGTAAGATATCTCGAGATAGAAAAAAAATATTAACATGCGGTTTTCGCTATTCTGTTGCTAATTTTGTCTAATTTTGTAATATGGTATTAAAAATGCATGTTTGTATTTAATATTTTCCAAGGAACACTAGATTTCTGAAAAAAATTAAATAACGCCTTCTAGCTGGCATATTACTCAGTAAGTTGGTTGGAAATCATAACTTTTACATTGACGAAAAAGATCTATCTTCAACAAGACCAAGTTTGCAAAATTTTATTAAGCAGAACCGGACTCACAGCCAGTTTTTCATAACAAGGTTCCCACTCACCCCCACCTCTTATTTCCAAAGGTAGACCTAAACTTGTCAAATCAAATATGCGTAGAATTTTATGAAGAATACGACGATCGGATTTCCAGTGCCCCTTCATTAGGAAAATTTTGAAAAATTTAGATTTTTTAATTTTTGATATTCAATTACGCCCTCTAGCGGTGGTCCCACAATTATGAAAATAATTTCCAGCCTTTTCCTGAGGCAACTTTTGTTATAAATTTTTTAATTTCAAAGCTCTACTATAAACGGTTCCTGAGATATGGCCGAGAGCCATTCTTATTGGGACACCCGGTAAGATAACCTTTTGAAAGTACATACCTGCATATTATATTTTTTGTGTTTCGATTAGAGTTGAATTTATAAATTATAAATGTGTATTATTTGGTAAATATTAAAAACAATATTAATTTTTTCTCCATTTCTGTTTTTACAATAAATATTTCTACAGCGAATTTTCGCTATAATTTCTTCTTTTTCTGAGTATATAAAAGTCGACAATAGAGTTTCACATCTAGACAACAAGTTATGATTAATGGCTGCATATAACCTCACAACAAATGGCTAATGTTTCCGGTAAGTCAGGAAGTTTTCTAAATGGCCACCGAAGCGACTGCAGTGCCACCCTTTTCCGGTGGCTATTAGCCGTATTATGAAAGGGCGGGCCGGACGGCAGTTTATTTGATACGGTCAGATATTTTTCCTTTAGAAGGACCATTGGTATTAATAATCCGTATGATTCACTTTGATGTTTCGTTTTTGCAATTAGTTTTAGTCAATTTATATTGTGTACAACAATATTAGAGAGATGAGATTCATTAATTTTTTGTAACTTCATCTTTTAACAGTACTGTTGAATAACTATTCTGTTTTTTTGTATTTTGATTTGTAAATAAGTAGGTACTGATAGGCCTGGATCCAGCGTATCAAAAAAAAGTTGATTAATAGCAAGCTGAAAATTTGTTAATAACTTAACGGTGTCTAGTCGGACAAACTTTGACGTACGGGAATACTGGAACAGGGAAAGTTTTAATTGTGGAACAGGTTAAAAATTTTGAACGTCAGACTACGAAAACGTCCCATGTATTTTGTCGAACAGAACTTCCAATTGATTGTTACCCTTTCATTAAACTCTCATACAAAAACCAGACTGCTATTTATCACCTGTCATAATTCCTGTCATTTGACATATTCTACGTGTAGGACTTATTAAAATGCCCAGTTGGTGATAAATACCTGTCTGATTTTTGCATGAGAGTTTACTGAAAGGGTAACAAATCAATTGGAAGTTCTGTACGACAAAATACATGGGGCGTTTTCGTAGTCTGACGTTCCAAATTTTTAACCTGTTCCAACAAATTTTCAACTTTTTCAAATTTTTTAACTTTTTTTTGGTACGCAGGATCCAGGCATATAAGTTCGTTCGTCTAATCCAGGTGATGAATTATTGCGTAGTTTCTATAAATGATGTTTAATTGCATTCGGTGAGAAAGAGATTGTTATCAAGAGTTGTAAGAAGACATGGACGCATTATTTTGGTATCGTTCTACATTGATAATATTTTTACCTTGTGATTTAGACCCTCAAAAATGGTCATCCTTCGTTTTTTTAGTTTTAAATTGTTTATAGGTAACTAGAACACTAGAAAACCATCAACTTAAAGCCTACAGAAGCGCGGCATCAATAAGTATAACTTCGGGAGATAGTATCATATCTTTTTTTGAAAGATTTGCGAAATTTTGGAAGCAGTGGCAATATTTGACATTATCTAAGATCAAAATTTTGACATAATACTCAGGCGCCCTAAATGGAAGTAATAGAAAACAATTTTATTATTATTAAATAAATATTTGTAAAAATAAACCAAAATGGGTGAAAAATTTATGTTAACATAGGTATTTGCACGAAATAATAATAAAACAATAATAAATAATCATTTCGTTGTGAAACGAAGTCTTCGAACGAAAGCACTCTAACTAGTTTCAATCCTTTTTTTTTTAATAGAACTTTAAATGAACTTTTACCATTTTTTTTAAACTATTGATAATATTTTTAGAATAAAAAATCCCCATAAAACTTTATAATATACTCACATTAGAATTTGAAATATTTTTACGTAAATATATTTACCTTCGCGGTTAAATTCGCGGTCGGACGGACATACGGACAGACAGCCTAGGTCAAATTTATCACCTTTAGTATCATCCTTGGATTATGATTCAGCTGTGGGTTACATAGGGAGCACTAAGATACATGCTGTCCAAAAATTTAAGTTGTTACAATATGACACAAAATCTAGGCATAGGATAAAAAAGTTTATTTGAAGAAAGTGTATTTTTTTGTTCTTCTTAATGGTGGTACAGGCTCGTTTTTTTAAATATTGTATTTAGTTATCGAGTAATTTCCACATACTAACATATTTCTCAAATTTTGCTCTGTGCCGCCATTCTTTACTGTATTACGAATATGTGTGCCAAATATCTCGACAAAATATTCAAAATCAAAGCTGCAATTTTGGAACGCGTTTTCCGTTTTGATCACGCGCTAGAAACGCCTACTTACGCGTAGTTTCTTAAGGGAAAAATTACAAAAGATCTTTTTTGTTTAGAATGATCCAAAAATCTGAAACAATATCTGCCTGGGTGATTTTTTTTAATTTATAAAAAAGTCATTGTTTAATTATTAGTTAATTGTAGTCAGAACAAACTTAGATCGGTCACCCCTTGTTTTTTTATAATACAGTGGAACCCCGATAAGTCGGCCCCCGATAACCCGGAAGTCCGGCTAACCCGGACCGATTTTCATCAGATAAACATTTTGATTTTCAATATTTTGTATTTTTCAATTTAATTGTGGCTTATTTCCCATCAAAATAGTTATTTACAGACAAACCTTTCAACAATAAAAATGTATGTAATATAATATTTTTGAGAGATAATGTGTATGTGTGTAATTTGAACTATACGATATTAAAAATGACTCATAGCACACGCCGCAGAAACAACAGCCACCTGTCTGTAGTACATATTCCTTTTTATTTCAAACTGTCTCAGCATTGTTTAGGAAAGACTATTTAAAAAATTCTTTTATAAACAATGGTCTTTAGTTTTCACTGTTCTTAAATAACATTACATCGTTGTGACTGTATTGTGTGTCTTGTATTGTTCGCTTCCGTTTATGTTTGGTGTTTTTTTTAGTAATTTTAATGAGTAGGTACTGTGCATATTTATAAATATATTTCATGTTATTTCAATTCTAACGGAGTTTATCTGTAAGTATACCGTATTTTATTAATTTTTACCATATTCTCTGGCTATCTCGGATTTTCGATAACCCGGATCGGCCGCGGTCCTGATTAATCCGAGTTATCGAGGTTCCACTGTATTAACATACTAAATTACATTATAAGTATCCAATAATTTTTAACCAAATCGGTGCAGATCGACCTTATATCGGATACTGTACTATCAGCAATCTTCTCTAATATTCTTTTTCTGTATAAGTACTCCGTTGAATCCGTATTTAGTCCTTCGACAGGCGCGGATCTAGCCTTCTAGGATTCTAGGATTCATAATAAATTGATCTAGGATTCATAATAATTTGACTTACCTCAAGTCAAATATTATATTTTACAGATTTAGCCATACGACCCACACTTACTCTAAGGATAAAATACACTATATAATCCCAGATACCCACGGTATCAAAAGGATTGATAGACAATTCACGATTATTAATCTCACTGGTCGTTTTTTACCATAAAGATTAACCATTCTACCATCAATGGGTAGGTACGAATGGATTAGCTATTAAAATACAAATTTTTATATCTTTATTATATCGCAAATTTGAAACGTGACTTTTCATGAGATAAGGTTTATACCCAGTGTAATGTATTTGCATTTTAAAATATCATTTTTGTTATTCTTTAAATTGAGAAAAATATTTCCGTTGTTTATGGTTCTACCGATAGCCAAACAAATGCGCATGCAGATTATTTTTCAGAGAAGGGTGTTTTATTAGATTTTATGGCTTCTTTCAATTCTTTGGAAACGGTTGTCGTTTAATTTAGTGTTGTGCTGATGGCTTAAAACTTAGAGTTAACAGAAAAAAATAATAAATAATAAAAAAATACTTATAGACTATGTAAATACAATAGGGGGTCCATAGACCCGTTAACCCCCCCTGTATCCGCGCCTTTCCTTCGACTCTGCTTTTTGTGTGTGTTGTTAATGCAAATCTTGAGTTTGAAGTATTTCGTAATAATTCCTATTATTTTACCGAGTTGGAGCATTTTTCGTCGATTACTTTTGATGGATGTATATTTCTGTGGGTTATAATATAATATATCAAAGACCTTTGTCCACAGGTGTTTTGAATGTATATTTGTGTTGGTCTTTACGGTCAAAATATGTGTTGTTTATTCTAAGTTGGTAATTCGTGGAGAAGTTTATCATCAGTTCTTCATTTTCGGTTTTAACATTTTTGTTGTTTTTGCTTAATGCTGGGTATTCCTAGGTTGCCTATTCGAACGCTAAAATCCCCCAGTATTATGATCTTCCTTCTATGTTAATCTATTACTTATAATTCGTCATAAAATGTTTCTCTTGTTGTTTGAGGCTTCTTATTTTGTGAGCCGTACGCTCCGATGATGTACAGGTATTCCTTATCCATTACCATCTTTGCTGTAACAATCCTTTCTGATACGTATTGATGGTAGTAAAATCTTTTGAGTTTATATCATAAATATAGCAAACAAACCTAAAAGGGGACTTCTCATTTCTTTAGTGGTTGTCGCTACAGCGTCCGATACGCGAATTATTTTTATATTTTTGGTTTTAGTTAGGTTTTGTTTAGATGTAGAGGTGTTCATGTACACCACTGAGGAAGTCTGGAGAGACCAAAACTCACGTATAGGTAATGAGTTTTGACAAGAGCTATGAAAATTTCACGTAAACTTGTGTAGATACTAAATCGGCATGATTCATAGCTATTATCAAAATCCAATACCTAAGTAATATTTTTTTATATATCCTAATGGACTCTGAAATCTGCTGGAAGGGCAATAAACGTTTGCTTTGACAAATGTGAGATTGACATGTTATGTATTCCTTTAAAGAACTAGCTAAATTTAAATTTAGTGTTTTTTTGACATTGATAGTACTTATTGGTGTCTATATGTCCTTAGAAGCTAAAACTTATCTGAGTCCTGTAGACAGTAGTGTTGCCCAAAACCGGTCTTGGTCTTGCAGTCTTGGTCTTGCATTTTCGCAAGACCAAGACCAAGACCAAGACCGCCTAATTTTAGCAAGACCAAGACCGAGACTTACCCTGCAAGATTTGAGCAAGAACAAGACTAACCCTGCGAGACTCTTGCGTCTTGCAGTTAGAATCGACTGTCATTTAGGTAGTATAATATTTCGGGTATATGTTTAGATGCATAGAGACTCTTTGAGACGCAAAAAAATATGTAACAAAAATTTGTAAAATTTAAGCGCATTGCGAACAATACAACAAGCATACATAGCGAATCAAAATATCGATTAAAAGAACATTTGCACATTTTATACGTACTCAGAGGTCATAGGTTCAATGTAAAAATAAAACATTTTGAGCATTCTGCCCCAGCAGACGATTATTTCTTCACTCTGAAATTTATTTCCAGATTTTGATAATAGCCGCAACAACATTTTAAAAATATTATGTCATCTCAGCTTAGCTGACAAAAAATTAAAAAATATAATACATACTTACCTATTACAAATTTTATCGGCCTATAGACTAACATTGTTTGTGCTGAGTGTGCGATATCAGTTACACACCAAAATTTGCTGAAAATGCGCGGCTATTTTCGACTAACTATCAATAACAGTCTATTTCTATTTTATTTTAACATAAGGAACAATAAACAATAAGTTTCTTTCTTTGATATGCATATCTTTCGGCGTTTGTGACACCAAAACATGGACAAGAGTCTAGACACATGTATGTTAATCGCGAAACAGATTATGTTACCTATTCAGTTTTCGGTATGCTTATCTTTGATAAAGAAATTTAAACTCATTATTCTTTTTAATCGCGCAGCAGACTACAAACAAAAAATTAACAGTTTAAATAAAATGAATTTCATTGACACTTTCGCATTTTAAACTTACAGATGAAGTCTCTATTTTCATGCTTTTGTACATTACTTTAATCATTGTAGTATTTGTTATTCAAAAGTAACGAGACAAATTAACAGATAATTCCGGCTACTCTATAAAGAAAATACAGAAATATTTAAAGTAACGAAATAACGGTAGGGTATTGGACTATTGGACTAGGAAAAGTAACAATATCCTACTTAGGGTATTGGATAGTAACGAGTATAAAGAATTGTCATCATCATCAATGGCCTTACAACTCTGCCGCGTTTACGTTTACTATTGCCTTCCATGTTTGTCGGTCCTGTGTCACTAATTCGAAAGTACAATTGAATTGTACTTTGTATTAATTCCTGGTAAAAAAAAATTAATATAAAGATAAAGTCTTAGTAATAGTAACGTCAAAGCAATTGCGTACTGTTCTTTAATTTAATTTGTATTGTATTTTATTTCTTATTTAAATAAATGGCAAATTGTGTAAGTCTTTTATTCCATCTCATATAAGGTGAGGGTCGATCAATCCCTTTCTTTGGTCTTTGAAATAGTACAGTCAACTTTATGTCATTAATTTGGTTTTTTGTATTTTAACCATGTTTTGGCACATGTAAGCTTATTAAATGCAAACGTTTATTAAGAAACTGACTCCCGTGGGCCGTGGGCGTGGGCCATGGATAGCTCAGTTAGTTAGAGCATTGGCACGGATCGCTTAGATCGTGCCGATCGTGGGATCACACCTTACCCAATGTCAGTTTAGATATTTATTAATTTGATTGGTCATTACTATGGCTATGTTAATTCAAGATTAAAATGTGCCCACTCTGTTACAGTGTACAGATTCTAAAGGTGCCGGTGGGGGATGGCATCTATGCGTAGTGTTATAGTCGGTGTAAAAAAGGGCGTATTCGAAATGATGAAATAGCAAATAATATAACATTTGTTATTTCATGATTTCGAATACTTTCTCTCTCTTACACCGACTATGATACTGCGAATAAACGCCATCCCCCACCGGCACTTGTAGAATTTGTGAAATGTACGTTGTAACTGCGAGACTTGCAAGACTCTTGCTGCAAGACCAAGACCAAGACCAAGACCGAGAGTGCAAGACCAAGACCAAGACCAAGACCAGGTGTATTGGCGCAAGACCAAGACCAAGACTCTCTAAGTCTCGTCTTGGTCTTGCATTTGGGCAACACTAGTAGACAGGTCGGCAGGCAGCAGGTATCCAAGTCTACGCACTTCGTTGACATCGGGTAAACTAGGCGGTTGACCAACACGTTAGGGTGCACTGACACTCTTTCACTGTAACGAACACTGAACTGGTGCATCGACGATGGTTCGCAACACTTTGTTTTGGAATCTTTGAAGGATGTCAATGTTGGAATTACTGGCGGTTCCCCAAAGTTGTATACCATATGTTCACACAGGTTTGAGAATGGCCTTATACAACAGTATTTTGTTGTCTAATGATAATTTAGATTTGCGTCCAATCAGCCAATACATTTTGCTAAATTTTAGGCCTAGTCTGACAGACAGTCAGCTGTCTCTACTAGGCCAAGAATGGATGGGTGATGCCTACACCCATACCATGAAAAAACTTTTTATGTTTTTGTGCAACGTGTATGTGGCCGTTTTTTCTGTTTTTTACTTTTTGGTGTTGATGGAGGACGAAGAAGTTAACATTTGCAATCAAAAATCACATTTATATTCATAAGATGCACATGATTACACCTCAATTGTGGTGGTACTTTTTACTATTTGACGATTAGCTCCGATGATGACGTTTATGTCGAATGCGCTCAGCTAGAGAAATAAATTATTTACACACTTTGACATACTACATTTTCTTTTTCTTTATTCATTCAAGTGTGTACAAACTTATCAGTCTTTCATCTATAATTAGAGACATTTTTGCTGATCAGAAAACTCGAAAAACTCGAAATATTTTCACTATTATAAATATAATCAAAATTTAATAAAATTTATATTTGAAACGTTTCTTATTATTTATTGTTAATAATTTTCTTTCTAAAAAAATTCAACAATTTTTTCGCTCTTCACTTTTTGCCGGTGGTCCGCCCTTCACTTTTTACCGGGGCCCGCTCATCCCTCTCGGCGGCCCTGATTGTCATCTGTATTATGAAAATAGCAGGCTTTCATAATATAATACGGAGTCGATGAAGTATATATATGGTTGATCTTTTCAATATTTTGTTTATTTCCGACAAATTGAGATTATTATTAAACGGATTCATTTTATTACGATTATAATGCACTTCACTGTTCCCTGTTATTAAGACCAGATAATGGTTAGACCATGACGAGTATTTTTCCTTATAACAACAAAAATAACATAAAACAGTTTCTCTTACATCCGAATGCTTCAGCCATTGCTTGATTGACTATTGAAAAATGATCAACATAACAGATGCTTCAAATGACTGATGATTTTTATCAATTCAACTGCCGGTCTCAAGATGGCGGTTAAGGCGGAGTCTCTATTTGATCTTAAGGTATGAATTGAAATTATTTGATTAGAGAGGATATTCTGAAGTCGGTCGCTTCAGAGTGAAGAGGATGGATTATACACATATTGTGTAAAGCTCTTAGAAAGATAAATATGGTTATTATTGATTTAATTAATTGTTATGTTATATTTTTATTCCAAATGCATTTTTTAGTAAATCTGGGGGACATAAACAGATCTTCTTCTTCTTCTTCTTAAAGTCTGTCTCCTATCGGAGGTTGGAAATCATCACAGCTATTCTTATTTTATTGGCGGCCGCCCTAAATAGGTCGATGGAACTCCAGCCGAACCATTCCCTCAGATTTCTTAACCAAGATATTCTGCGCCTGCCGATACTTCTCTTACCCCTGATTTTACCCTGGATGATCAGTCTCAGCAGCGAGTATTTGTCACCTCTCATAACATGGCCAAAGTATTCAAGCTTTCTTCTTTTAACAGTAAGTACAACTTCACATCCTTTTCCGATCCGACGTAAAATGTCGGCATTCGTCACGTGGTCCACCCAAGATACACGTAGCATTCTACGTTAACACCACATCTCAAAAGCTTCAATGTTTTTAATGCTGCCCATCTTCATGGTCCATGACTCAACTCCATATAATAAAGTGGAGAAGATATAACACCGCAGCATACGCACTCTCAGATCAAGATTTATGTCACGACTACAGAGAAATATTTTCATCTTATTAAATGCTGATCTAGCTATTTCTATTCTTGGTCTTATTTCTTTTGTATGATCGCCTGTACGATCCAGGCAAGCTCCAAGGTATTTATAGGAGGATACCCTTTCTATAACGGTGTTATTGACAACCAAATCATTCCTGGCGTGTGGATCTTTTGTTATTACCATCCATTTAGTTTTTCTGAGCTTTAATGTAAGTCCGTAGCTGTTGCAGTAGTGGTTAATACGTTCCATCAGTCGTTGCAGATCTGCAAGATTGTCTGCTAATATCACTGTGTCGTCAGCGTATCTCACATTATTGATTGTATTTCCGTTGATCATTACACCACAACTAACCTCCGACAGAGCTTCTTTAAATATGACTTCGCTATAAGAATTAAACAAAAGAGGAGACAGCATACACTCCTGTCTTACTCCTCTACATATTTTGATCTCCTCAGTCATTTCATCATCCACTTTGACTTGTGCTGTTTGATTCCAATACAAATTAGTTATCGTAGTTATCGATATTAGTTATCGATAAACAGATCGTAAGATACATATTGTTACATAATAATGTAATTTGGTAGGTTTATAGTTTGTTTATTTCGAGATAATTTAATAAAGATGTTAAATTTGAAGTAAGTGCGTTTTTTAAATTGATGATGTATCGATGACAGTATTGATGAACATCAGAATCTTATGGACATAAGACGGTACAAAGAGCAAGTGAAGAAAAAGGGCTTAACCTCAACATAAATAAAACAAAATGGATGCTGATGAGCAAAACTCAAAAACCTGCTAGACAATTGAAAATAAAAAAATACGTAGATTCATATATATATGTACCTACCTTGGAACAGTCGTCAACTCGAAATGGGATCAAATAACCGGAACACGATCTAGAGTTGAAAAGGCCAGTGTAACATTTAACAACATGAGAAATATATTCACCCATTGCGACATATTTCTCCCACTAAAAATACGGCCCCTCAAATGTTGTTTATTTCCAGTCTTGCTATATATCGCAGAGGCCTGGACAATAACGGAAACATTAATGTAAAAGCTAGAGGCATTCGAAATGTGGGTGTACCGACGTATCCTCAAAATATCCTGGACGACCCACACCACCAACGTAGGGTTATTGCGCCCAATGGGTAAATATGAAAAGAAATATCTTTTTTTTTTTTTTTGGCATAGCTTTTGCCATTCAGCCAGTCACAACTTTTTTAAGTTCTTCCTAAAGAAAAGAAAAGAAAAGAAAGTAATTATCACAATACCTATTTGATTATCAGTAAGGAATAACATGGTTACTCGCTTCTCGTCTAGGGACCCATCAAGACATTAAATTAATACACAAACTAGACTGGGTCACGGAAAGAAGGTTTTAAACAAATGGGGTAAAACAAAGCTTACTAGTTTAACTGTGCTCACAAGTTAAGGTTACTTTTTGAAATAAATTCTGTTAAATAGTCATATACGGTTTTATTATTTAATGACAAAAGGTAGCAAATGTTATAGGGAGGAAGGATTTTATGATTGATTAAATTTTTTAGTCATCAGTTTGTTGCATATATTTTGTACATTCAAAGAAAATATGGTTTAAATCTGCTTCTTTTTGACAATCTTCACATAAATTGGAACTTAAAATTCTAAGTTTTGCTAGATGGGCTGGATAACACACGTGTCCAGATCTCATTCTGATAATAGATGTTATGTATCTACGTGGGACAGAGTAATTTTTAAACCAAAATTCACTCGGGATTGTGGGTTGTATCAGTGCATATTGTGACTTGGAGTGTTGACTATATTCATAATATTCTTGTTTCCACTGTTTGTTTAGATCATTCTTGATTTTTATAAATACATCTGGGATGCAGAGCTTATAATCTGTTTTCACACCAGAAGCGATGGCTTTCTTAGCTAATATATCTACATGCTCATTATACTCGAGCCCTATGTGAGCTTTAATCCACAAAAATCTAACTGTTCTTTGCTCATGGTGTAATTCAAAAATAATTTTTTTAATTAGAAGAATGTAAATATTTGTGTTTTTACTGGGTAAAAACATAGTCTCAATGGCTAAAAGAACCGACAAAGAATCAGACGCAATTGTTGCGGAGCTGTCATTGGAACTCTTAAAATGCTTTAATGCTTCATAAATTGCTATGGCTTCAGCAGTAAAAATTGAAAAATTATGATCCAGTGTAAACATGTTTTCTATATTTTTTGAGGGGATATAAAAAGCGCATCCAGTGCCAAAAGAAGACTTTGATGCATCTGTGTAAATAACTGTTGATTCTGGCCAGTTTTCTAATAAATTTCTTAAAATATTGAAGCTGATTGCAGTATTTATATGGTACCTTGGTTTAATTACCATAATAGTTTCCAAAAAAGCATCAAAATCTTCAAATTTTGAGCTGTTATATGTATGTGAGTTGGTGTAATCGCAATATGAGAGATTCCTAAAAGCCTCACAAAGTGGAGGGGAGTTCTTGTGGATCCAATATTTATTTATTAAATCTGCATTATTAAGTTTGCTAATATTGGAGTAGAGAGAGGAGTTTCTATGACAAATATTAATCAGAAATTTTTGACTAAGATATTGTCTTCTATATCTCAATGGAAATTCAAGAGATTCACATATAACGAATTGGTTGGAGTTGACTTCATAGTACCCAGGCAAATACGTAATATTGTATTTTGAAATACATCTATTTTTCCCAAGATATACTTAGCTGCTGAACCATACAAAACACATCCATAATCGATGATTGATCTTATGTACGATCGATAAAAAAGCAATGCCGTTTCTACATCGGCTCCCCACCAAGTTTTAGAAATTGCTTTAAGGAAATTTAATCCCTTGTTGCATCTGTTTAACATGAATTCGATGTGTAGCTTCCAAGTTAATTTACGGTCAAGAATCATCCCTAAATATTTAATTGAGGCACAGAAATTATACTCACGACTGCTTACTGTTATTTTGTCTATTTTTGGGAGATTATGTCTCGTGAAAATACATATACTGGATTTGCTCGGTGCTATTTCAAATCCATTTTCTTTGAACCAGCTATTAGAGAAGTCGTCCATTTTTCCTAAAATTTGTAAACACTTTTCGTATGATTTGGAAGATGAGTATATCAGAAAATCATCAGCATATTGTATTATATTAAAGCTGTTATTTACCATTGAAATATTGTGTAAGTCAGCTGTATTGTATACAGATTAAATAATAGAGGGCTTAAAACTGACCCCTGTGGAAGTCCTAGGTTATTATATCGAGGACCTATCAGTCTATTATTATTAGATCTCAGATAAATTTTTCTGCAAGTGTAAAAGTTGAGTATGGTTTTCGCTAATGCAGCTGGTATGTGAAAATGTCTAATCATTCTTTCCATTAGGATGTCAAGACACACACTATTATATGCACCTTCTATATCTAAACATATTGTAGGTAGATATGTATTATTGGTAAATGTATCCTGAATGTCTGTTACTAATGTAGCAATAGCGTCTATAGAACAACATCCTTTTTTGTATCCAAATTGAAATTCTGGAAGTAAGTTATTCCTATCTAACCACCATTCTAGTCTATGTTTGATCATTCGTTCTAATGTTTTTAGTAAACAAGACATAAGGGAAATGGGTCTGTACGAATCTGCTAAGTTGGAATTTTTACCTGGTTTGAGAATTGGAATAATAATTACTTCTTTAAATTCATAAATAACTGAATTATTAATAATTATGTCGTTAAATATATCTAATAAAAAGAGTTTAGCAATTTTAGGAAGAAATTGAATCATAGGATATTTAATATTGTCTAATCCTGGGCTTGTGTTGCATCTGTTTTTGAGTGCATATTCTAACTCAGCGATTTTAAATGGTTCTAGTAAAAATTCCTTTTCATTATTTTTTGTAGTAGGTATTATAATTTCTCGTGGTTTAACAGATGGTGGTGCTATCTGGTCAAAAAATTCTTCCTCTAATGTACTGTCAAAGCATTTTATATTCGATATTGGTTTTCTGTTTATTTTCCTGGCTTGATTCCATAAGGATGATGATGGAGTATTTTTGTTAAGGGTGGAGACAAAATTTTTCCAACTTTGTTTTGCGATTGCTTTCAGTTTTTTCTTACCGTTTGCTATGGTCTCTTGGCATTTCAAATAGTTCTTAAAATTCGAATTGTGTTTATAATTTGAAAGTGATTCTTGTCTCTCACTGATGATTTTGTCACAATCTCTATTCCACCAGGGGGGAGGGGTTCGAATTTTGTTTTTAAAAGGTTTGTACCGTGGAATTGAAATTTCTGCTGTCTGGTTGATCCCATCTATTAAGAAATTGTATTTTTCTGATATATTTTCCATTTGGTATTGCTTATCAAAAAATTGTTCTACACAAGATGTATATAAATACCAGTTGGCCTTTTTTACGTTCCACTTGCTGGCAGGATTAATCTCCTCGTTTTTATTCTGGCAATTTATTTCCATGTTGATGATAAAATGGTTTGAACCTAAAGTGTCAGGATAGACGGACCAGTTTATTTTACTAGTTAGTTCAGGCGAAACAAAAGTTACATCAATGGCTGAAGTATTTTGGTCAGGTCGGGTAAAAATAGTTGGTTGACCATTATTCATTACTATATAATCCAAGTCATCTGCAACTGTTATGAGTTGTTTTCCAACTGCGCCATTAAAAGTCGATCCCCAGATTGCATGATGTGCGTTGAAGTCTCCACCTATAATTGCTGGTTTACTGACTTCCGAAAAAATATTTTTCCAATCATCTACTGTGCTCTTACTTTTAGGTGATCTGTATATAGATAATATGCTTAATTCACTTTTTCCATATTTAATCTTTATACCACAAACTTGAATATCCTTATTAAAATTACAATTTAAGTTTAACTCACTAAAAGAAATTGAATTATGGATTAATATACCCACACCGCCAAAACCATCTTGGCGATCATTTCTGATAAGATTGTAACCATTAAATCGATACTGCAAATTACTTTTAAACCATGTTTCACTTAAGAGAAGAATATCTATTTTTTCTTTGTTTAAATAATTCATTAAGCTACCTTTATTGGCAACCGCAGATCTAGCATTCCATTGACTTATTTTAATAAAAGTATTTTTAAGAGACATTAAAATTTACTATTATCTACTCTATCCAATACTTGTTCTAAACCTGAAATTATTGTTTTATCGTCTATTGTTTTTATGTCTTCCAATGTACGAATGTTACTTAAAAGGTTGATTATAAAAGATGACACACATTTAGCTAATTCATTTTTGTTGTCAGTTTTTCCATAGTTTGGTTTGTATGGGTTAGGAGGTAAGGGTTGTGAGGGTCCAAATGTGAATGGAAAATGTGGTTGATGTGCTGGTGATTGCATAGGAGGGGTGCTAGCTTTTCTTTTCTTTGCTGTAGGAAGGTTTTCACTACTAGAAATAGTTTGACGGTGTGTTGAAAATTGGGTTTGTTTCGTACTTATATTAGGCCGATTTAAAGAAACATTATTGTTATTTACAGGGAGTGTGGGAAATTCTTTATCATAACTTGAAAGAACAGAAAAAGGATTGTGACTGATTTGGCCGGAGAATGAATTTTCGCAATATAATTTTGCTTCTAAAAAAGTAGTTTTTTGCTCTATCATAATGGTCTTGATTTTCTTCTGCTTTTCATAAAAAGGGCAGTTTTTAGATATTGTTACATGGTTACTATTTTTACAGTGAATGCAAAACATACTTTTCTCACATTTATGATCTGGATTTTTTATTTCACCACACTGTATACAGGATTCCTGTGAGCTTTTACACTGCTTAGAGACGTGCCCAAATTTCAGGCACCGGTAACATTGAACAACCCTACCAACAAAATGCTCAACAGGAAAATAAACACGATTGAAAGCAACGAAACTGGGTAGAATATTTCCCTCAAAAGTAATGACTACAGTTTTCTTATCTACATATTCTATTGTATTTTCTTTTTGAATCCTACGTTTGGTTCTATATATATTTAAAACTTTTGACGTGCATTCAATATTCTCTAAAAGATAATTAACATCAAACGTCGTATCCACGTCTCTTACCAACCCTTTCACTTCTAACAAGTGATTTGGTATATAAGCTCGCAAATTATGTTCTTTTAGAGACTTATTATTTACTAAGTTGTTAGCATCTAAACGAGAATTTAATAAGACTTTTATCCTATTCTTCCCAATACTGCGTATTTGCTGTATGTGAGTAAATTTTAACTTTTTAAATAATAAATCCCCTAAAACCATGGGGTGTAATCTTGATAAATTACTTAAATCACCAATTCTTTCAATATATACCCAGATATTATTTAAATTGTACTTATCTGACTGCAAATTAAAATGTTTTATCTCCTTTTCCTTGGACTGTAAATCATCTTTTTCCTGAGTTGTTTCACCACTATTTTCCAATACACTATTTCCACTATCACGTCCATATCAATTTCTTTCGTCAAAGAGGACGTCTTTAGATTTTTATCCCCCATTACGGGGTCTATTTATTTAAAAACACACAATTTATGTATTTATTTTTAAACGATCACCAAAACAAAAAGAAAAAACTAGAACTAATTAACAAGCTATTGAACCAAATACGATTACTACTAGACACGTCCGTATGGCTTAAAAGTATGCGGTAGAATGAAGAAATATCTTTCACAATCAAGAAACAGAAACTTGAATACGTCGGTCATATTATGCGACATGATAAATATCATATACTGCAACTGATAAAGTAGGGTAAAATAGAGAGCAAACACGGACTCGGAAAAAGAAGACACTCATGGCTTCAAAACTTGCCACAATGGTTTGGACTAACATCGATCTAGTTATTCAGAAATGCCGCAAACAAAATTAAAATTGCTATTATGATGATAGCCAACGTCCGCAACAGCCAACTGATAATGTCCTATTCAGAGTCGGTTGATGGTGACTTGGTCTTTTTTATTACTTGGTAAGGTTAGTGTCGTTATTACTAGACCTAGACATTCTTTGAGTTGGGTGGCAGTATGGCCCCCAGTCAAAGAATGTCAAATGTGGAAGGATAGGAAATCAACCGGAAATAATAGTAACTATCAAAACACGAAAACTTAGGTACTTGGGACATGTGATGAGAGGGCAAAAATACTCATTATTACAACTTATTATGCATGGCAGAATCCGAAGAAAGCGAAATGTGGGAAGACGAGGAACATCCTGGCTTAAGAACTTACAGGAATGGTTCGAATGCAGTAGTGCAGAGCTATTTAGAGCTATTTAGAGCGGCAACCAACAGGATCCGCATTATCGTGATGCATTCCAACGTTCGATAGAAGATGGAACTTAAAGAAGAAGAAGAATGATCCCAAGTAGTTTGCTCTCTTTAGATGTGGCTTTTGATGTTTACTTTGTGATCTGGCCAAAGTATTTGATTTATGATAGCTCTATTTGATTTATGATATTTTGCTATGTTATTGCAATACTTGCCAATGCCTTACTTGCCAATGGCAAATTTATGCATATGCCATAGGGGTAGGTTCCCAAATGAAGGAAATATCTTTTTGTTGAGCCTGTAGATAAGATAATTCTTCTTTAACGTTGAAAAGCATAGGGTGAGAGCTATATGGCTGTTTCATTCCAAGTAATGCGCTCATTGAATCGGTGATACATACTAACGAATTTGCTTTCATGGATATAACCACATTTTTTCATGGCCTGTTGAATTGAATCTTTGTTATATTCAAGAACTTGTTGGAGTTTTTACAGCAGTATTGATGTTTTGCAGATATAGACTACAGCTGTCCTTCATCACATTTGGAAACATCAGTACAGATTTGATAATTTCTTGGGTATTTGGATATTAATTTTTAAATTACTGGATAAGCAAAGGATGAGTAGAATGTATGGAGAGCTGTTTTAGATACATCCATTTTTGGTGGTTTGATCATCCAGGGAGGCAAATGTATGTTTTATTCGCTCAGAAAATGGTAGCATATCTCTTCCAATGTGTCCGAAAAGATCGAAAAATGCATTTGCTCTGCAAAACATTGTTGAGTAGGCTACGTTGCTTCTGTTTGCTGAAATTCTGGCAACGTAATTTAGTGGCAGGAGCTGTCTTCGTTGACTTAAGGGGAGTTCATTAGACAGAACTTGTAAGCTAGTTGTGGCACAGTTTTGTTAATAATGCTAATTTATTTATTGAAGTGAATTCTTCTTATCGATATGATGTTTTTGCACGGATCGAAAATAAGATTTAGCGTGACGCATGTTATCGAGACGCATGTAACGTTTTTGTAACAACTCGAGGACGACTGGATCGATTTGGCTAATGTTGAAATGTTTGTAGATGTCCAAAGAAGGTTTAAAAAGTTAGAAATTACTATTATTCGTTGTGTCTATGGTGCCACACGGTGATATACCTAGTACCTATACTAAAATTACAGTAAAGTTGCACTAGAAATAAACAAACCAGGACACGGTAAATGTGACGAGGACCACTACCGAATTATGATTTACAATGTATAAACTTTGTAAATAATGATTTGGGATTTACAATGCATATGTTACCGACCAAAACCGATTTCAGGACAAACTAGTTTGGCCTAGGCCGAACTAGTGTATCCTGATATAATAAAGCCTCGCACACTTCAGCATAAACTAGTACGGCCTAGTCTAAACCAATTTAGACGAGTCTAATGTAATTTAGCGAACATGTAAGGACTTTTACATGCAGGGAATTCCCAAATCATGTCCCAACAGGGATGGCAAAAAAAAATTATACATCGATATATTGGATCATATGATACATTGAATGAAGATATTGATACATGTTATAAATCAATATATTCTTGTATAATTTCGAAATGATATCAGATTCTGATTTTGATATTCTTGTGTAATTAAATAATATAAAAAATAATAAATAAAAGGATGAGGTTTTCTCAAAAAATTAAAAGAAAAGATACACTTACGAATAAAATCGAGTACGAATTAATATTGTTTTCACCAATTTTGAAAAAATGTGAAAATGTTGAATTATCCAAGTATGTCTGTCCGTCCGTTCGTCCGTCTATCCGTGAACTCAATTCCTCCGTCATTATACCAGGCAGTATGACAAATGAGGTGTCAAATGAAAGCTTATAATCCAAGGATGGTACTGAAGGTGAGAAATTTGACCTAGGCTATTTGTCCGTCTGTCCGTTCGACCGCGAATATAACTCAATATTATTGTTTGTTGGTTACGAATAATTATAATTTTAATAAAAATGATTATTTTTCCAAGAACAAAGTATTTTATTCTCTTTTTTATTTATATTAAGCAGTACTAGTTCGCTGAATTACTTTCTTCTTTTTGGCTTTTTCCCATTATGAGTTTGCCGTTTTCGTCTTCCATATTCTCCCAGTCGCCATCTCTGAGGTCTCTATCTATGATAGCATTTCCTATGTGAATTTTTCATCTCACAGCAGGTCTTTGTCTCCGTCTTCCTCCCCGCGGGTCCCAGTCCAGTAATCTTTTTGGCCACCTGTTCTCCGGCATTCTTTGTAAATGCCCTTACCATTTGCCCTCAGGGCTCTACTTTTACTACCACAACTTTTTTGTAATTGAGCGTTCTACTTCTATTCTGTAACGGAATTTCCGTTTCATATTTCCTCTGTTTTTATTCTACCCTACCTGGTGATTTTTAGACTTCTTCTCATAAACTCCAATTCAACTGTTTGTATTTTATTTCGTATTATTGTTGTCACTGGCCTTTCTTCCACTGTCCTTTTCCTTTTTTGTTTTCTTTAGTTAGAGTGTTCTTCAATATCGCTAAAGGGTGTTTTCGTGGCTTGTTTTCCCGTAATATTTTCATTTTTATATCTTTCATACAAGTGCCATCTCGGTTTATCATTTATCCTAAACACTTAAAAGTCTTACAACCCTTAATAGTGTCTTCTAAACTTACGTTTAAATCAGTAACCAGTCTGTAATCGATTACTTTCCACTAGATTAAATTGGTTTAGACTAGGTTAAACTAGTTTATCCTGATATTAAAACATACACTTCAGGATAAACTAGCTTGGCCTAGGCCAAACTGGTTTGGCCTGAAGTGTGCGTCTTTATATCAGGATAAACTAGTTTGGCATACGCGCGATAGGATAAACTAGTTGAGCCTAGGCCATACTAGTTTATCCCAACGCAATTAGGACAAACTAGTTTGGCCTAGGCCAAACTAGTTTGTCCTGAAATCGAGTTTGGCCGGTAAGACATATACATTGTAAATCAAGATTTGGGAGTGCTCCTTGTAACATTCAACGTGTCTTGGTTTGTTTATTATTCTAGTTCATCTTGATTGTGATTTTAGTATATACGGGAAAACATTTTATACACTGCGTTTATTATAAGACTAGTTCTGGTTAGTGCATTTAAAGATATCTACTTTTTGAAGTTATACTTCTTTAGGCGCGATATGAGGGTGAATTTTAATATGATTAAAACCTTCAATCTGGGCGCAGTCGCATTATAACTTTGTTCTGATTGGTTGTTCAAATGACATGTCAAAAATTATTCAATATGGCGGCTGTGGCATAGCTGTGGTTTGATTATTTATGGTTGTTGCGTTTTGAAATTTGTGGGAAAAGAAACAACAAACAAATGTTAGTTAATAGTTATACTGCCTTTTTAAATAGTTTTCATATATATTTTTGGACTTTTGGACTATTTTGGACAAGGAAAACTCATTCTAATTTGGTAAGTAGTTTTTATTATAATCATATTGTAATTATACATTTGGATTAGGTTGGAATAAATTTATTTTCTCAAGAATGGGGATTTTAGAGAGAAATCCGAAATTAGGTCCGATTTTTATTTTTAAATTATGATTTTTTGGCGTAGATTTATTTATCTAGTAGGTATGTAATGCTTTGATTTACATATTTAATTTGATTACCAACAAAAGTTCTACCAATCTTCATTTATTGTTTTCTTACAATTGTTTTGTTATATTTTAATATTTTCTTCCACAAAAATCAAACTACATAATTTGATTAAATTCAGAACAACTGTCAAACAGTAAAACGTTCAGTTGCACTATTTTTCATGACAAATAATGTGTAATTGGCTGAGTGAGTCTAGGCTTCGATTACGAATCAAAGCGCCTCCAAATTCGCGGGTTCGAATCCCGTTGCAAGTTTTTATTTATTTTTTATTTTTTTATGCATTTTATGATTGTAAGTATATTTGTTATATATTTTTTTTTCTTCAGAAAATGCGTATCTAAAACTTTTGCCAACAATTATTATCGTTCAGAAATCATTTTTTCTTTGTGGAATTTTTTAATGTGTTTGTGTGCGTTTTATTCTTTTATTTTTTTAAATTTTTTGGTATTGTCTTAATAAAAATTTTTGGAAAGTATTAAAATTAGTTTAATATTTAAATAAAATATAAATAAACTGTTTAAAGTACATTATATCAATTTCGTTAAAATCACATAATATGTAATAGAAGTATAACTTCTTACGTGCGTACAAAGTACACACACATTCTTTTTTTGTGTCAGGTGCGAAGTATAGCAATATTCCAATCACTAGAAAGAGATGTCCAATTATCAGAAGTTGATAGGAGAATAGAGCTCAAGTATAAATAAGTGTCATATTGTTGAAAGTTGTGTGTTGTGGAAAATGCCTCGGAATTAAAAAAAACATTTAAATAGATCTCTTCTTTAGGAAACGAAGCCCGGAGCGAGGACTTAAGGCCCGAGCAAGCAATACAGATCAATGATAGGTCACTATAGTCACTAGAAATAGCGGCAATAGAGTGCCTCACGCATTGATCGGGGTAGGATTTAGTGTGTGACTCCTTGTACCCAGTACGTCTCACATAAGCACTTTGCTGATAGAGAGCCCCTATAGCGCATCAGAGTGTTATCAGGTGGGAAGTGGCTCGACCCTCGACCCTTAAGAAAATATTTTTATATCCTTATTGAATCGCTTCCCCTTTAGAAAAAGTCACCGCACGCCACTGCTGCCAACAGTGCAAGACCCGCAATACTGAAGAAAAATTGTGAACTGTCATGCCCGTATTTATAGTCGAGTCTCAAGACCTCCTCAGGTCTCAAGACCGACCTTGAATACAATTTTTGTGTGCAAGCTAAACCCTAATTTTATTCAAGGTCGGTCTCGAGACCCGACGAGGTCTTGAGACTCGACTATAAATACGGGTACAAGACTCACCTACATTTTTAGAGCATGATACACATTTTGAATAATAATTATAACAGAAACAAAATTGAATTTAAAATTTAATTTCCGCCACTGGTGGAGTTCTTAATCTGATGGAAACAGTTGAGCTGGTAACAACGTATCATCAAGGCGTGAGTAAGATACATAATCGCGATAAAACGTGAAACACCCCAACAGAAGGATCAACCGCAGTTCTAACACACCCACCGACCTAATTGCACCCCCTGCGGTCACTAAAACACCCTCTCGGTCCGAACGGTACACCCTCTGTCTTCGCCAATGCATGTAATTAAAATGTCAAAATAAAATACAGATTGTTATTGTATTGTATACAGTTACAGAAGTGTCGTGTTATTTTTCAGTGGCATGTGTTTTTTGTGCTAGATGGATGGTAGTTATTTGGAGGGTAAATAAATATTTATTTTCGGAGTTTGGAGGTAACTATAGAGAATAATATTAGGTTTTATAGATTTTGATACACAATAGAAAATACCTACTTTAAGATAATCAGCGGTAGAACTTTATAGCAACCAAATTAAAAGCAATAAGGAAAAAAAATTAAAAATATTATTAGCTTCTTGTTCTCAAACGATGTCTTCTCTATAAAACAAAACCCATAGCAGAGAACAACGACCGTTGTTCTCTGCCCATAGTGAGGAAAGCATCAACATCAAACAAAAGTAATCTGAGCCAACTTAATTTTATTGTATTGATTACAGCATTAGGAAGAATATGGCAACAATAGCATGGACTATTAGTCCTGGACCCTGCGTACCAAAAAAAACTTGATTAATAGCAAGCTAAAAATTTGTTAGTAGCTTAACAGTGTCTAGCAAGCGCGGCTCCTCCTTAGGGTCAATTGGTCAATGACCCCCCTAAAATAATCTCATAAAAATACCAATTTTATTAAAAATATCTTTTATCTAAAACTTCACTCTGAAATATAAAATTCTCTCTCAGCAGTCTGCATTGGCAAAACAAATATAATAGATATAATAACGTCGCGCCTCGCGCTATACACAAGCCCGTGGCTGGGCCGTATTTTAAATTGTCTATATACAGTTCTTATGGCTTATGGACAAATGCATGTAAAATAGAAAAGAGACGGCAGATAGCAATTTCGTGGGCGAGAGTGGGAGTGACCTTTCCGTCGTATACCTCTAGTAGAGTCGACGGCCTCACGTTTAGTTAGTTACCGTCTGCTGACCGCACTTCACGGCAGGTCTATATCGATCGCGGCGTATTTGCGTAATTTATTTTGTTTTGTTGGATTTTTTTGTGATTGTAACAAAAACAAGATGAGTGTTGTTGACGAAATAATTGCCTTAAAATCTGCTGGAACACTAAATTATGAACGGCGGCTTGAGAAAAAAGAAAGTGGTCGACCAAAACCAAACATGAATTTAAAACAAACAACAAAGGATAGGGGTAAGGACATTCAAAGATATTTTAAAGAATCAATGTACAATTTGTGTGATTGGATTTGTGGCTGCAGTGTGAGAAATGCATTTTTTTGCTATCCGTGTTTACTGTTTTCGAATGACGCTGTATGGGCGAAAAATGGAGTAACTGACATTAAGCATTTAAAAGTGAAAATTACAAAACATGCCTCTTCAACTACTCATATAAATTCATCAATGAGTTACGCAAGTTTAGGACGTGTTAACATAAGACAGCAACTTGATAGTGTATATCGTAAATCTGTGCATGACTTTAATGAATTGGTATCTAAAAATAGGTATATTTTAAACAAACTAATCGACTGTGTAAAATTTTGTGGAGTTTTCGAAATTGCATTGCGCGGTCATGACGAAAGTGACAGCTCCAATAATCGTGGAATTTTTCTGGGCCTTATCGATTTTGTTTCTGAACTGGATTTAATGTTTAAAGAACACATTGAAAAAAGTACAGTATTTAAAGGAACATCGAAAACAATTCAGAACGATATTTTAGAATCAATGTTAGCCATTGTGCATACTCATATCATGAAGGAGATTGGCCAGACAAATTTTGTGGCCATTCAAGTAGATGAGACCACAGACAGCTCCAATAAAACGCAGATGATTATCATATTGCGATATGTATTAACTGGTATTGTACATGAAAGATTTTGGAAATTTGTTAACCCCCTAGGTACTACAGCACAACATTTAACTAATGTAATATTGGAAGAACTTCAATTATTAAAAATTAATGAAGCACCTGAAAAATTGATTGCCCAAAGTTACGATGGTGCATCAGTCATGAGCGGTAAACTGGGAGGAGTACAAACAAAAATTAAAGAAATATACCCAAATGCACACTTCATTCACTGCTATGCCCATCAATTTAATCTTATCCTCCAAAAAGCGGCGAGTCAACACAAACCGATAAAAATATTTTTTGCAAATTTACACGGATTTTCGTCCTTTTTCGGCCGATCTCCAAAACGTACGATGGTTCTGGATAGAGTGGTTAAAGTAAGGCTACCTAAAGCTGCGCCTACTCGATGGGCTTTCAATACAAAATGTGTTGAAATTGTATACACTTATAAAGATGATTTAAAATCTTGCTTAGAGGAAATTATTGATGAGGAGCAAGATGGTAACAATATAAATCAAGCAACTGGTTTAAAAAGACATTTGGAAGATGAGCATTTTTTATTTTGGTTAAATTTTTTCCATAAAATAATGCCCCATGTTGATATATTGTTTAAACAATTGCAAATGCGAGACATTGATGTTATATCTGTCAAAAATTGTATCCTGTCTTTTAACAACAATATCCAAATAATTAGAAATACTATTTTGGAATCAGAAGTACCAAGCACATCAACAGCAAAAAAAAGAAAAACTACTGCAGAGGATCCAAAGCGACGAACTGCACTTGAAATTTGTGATATTATTATATCTGAAATAAATCACAGGTTTAGTTTCAATGATCATCTCATGATTTCACAGTTATTCTACATAGAGAAATTTGAAGCATACACTACCAACTTTCCGCAAAATATTTTAAAAATGGTGACGGCTAATTATCCCACAGTGAATATTTCCAAACTAAAATCGGAACTTGAAGTCTTATATTGTCGTGAGGATTTTCGCAATAGTGCTGGTGCAGTAGCCATACTTCAGCTTTTTATTAACATGAATTTGTCTGAAACATTTTCTGAAGCAGTGAAGTTATTAAATATTTTGTGCACACTCCCTATGACAACCGTGGAAAGTGAGAGATGTTTTTCTACTTTAAAAAGAGTAAAAACATTCCTGCGTAATACGATGGGACAACCTAGACTTAGTGCCTTGTCTATGCTGAGCATCGAGAAAACGCTTGTCAAGAGCATTCCAAATTTCAATGAGAAGGTCATAGACTATTTTGCAGAACTAAAGGATAGAAGAATTGACTTAAAATATAAAAATATTTAAAGTAAGTTTCGTTTTAATAAATTTACAATTTATTATACTATAAATATTCCTATCTATATATCAGTCAATAACCTGTTCATACCATTTTTCCTATATTTTTTAAAAGATTTACTCTAAAAAAAGACAAATTTAATTTTCGGAAAACTAGGGTAAATAGTATTGAGTTTTATCTAAGTCTGTATTTTTTATCTAAAATATAAATGCTAAAAGATCTTTTAAATACTTTAAAAAATCAACAGTTTGAAGTTTTCAAACCAAAATGACCCCCCTGAAGATTGACCCACGAGCCGCCGCTGGTGTCTAGTCTGAAAACTTTGATGTACGGGAACACTGGAACTCTCTATATTGTCGTTTCCCCATTACACTCAACGAAAAAGGTACGTAATATCAATAAAAATGTTAATTCAGACAACAAGCGCAATACTTAAAATTTGTCCAATTCTTGGTTTTATTGGGACAACAAAACGATGTTCATCAATTCTTTATTTTCGTTCGTTGAGCCAATGTATTACGTTTATTGAATGGATGAACATTCATTATGTATGTTACAGTTCAAGTTGATTATCCAGTTGGAGTTGACTCCAACTAGTTGGAGCAGAGGTGTAACCAGGATGATCCTAAGGGGGGGGGTTACAACTACTTAATGTTCTCTGCGGGGTACGACATAGTAATGGCGTTAAGCCTATAGAGCTCAAAGTGCATCCAAATGGGGGGGGGGGGTTATAACCCCCAAAACCACCCCCTGGTTACGCCTATGAGTTGGAGTCAACTCTAACGGCTGGTTTCAGTAAAAGTTGATTATAAATATAAAATGAAGATTTATATTCAACATTTACTAGTAAAAGTAGACTCCAACTAGGAAAAGTATACTCTTCCCAATGCCATTTAGTAAAAGTTGATTCTGATTCACACAAACAGCCGATTCTAGAAATTAAATGTTACTGAATATGTTCAAATTAGTCTAGCCTGTATCGTCGCCCCCGTTAGGTAAATTACTCCGATTCGAATTTTTTGCACAAACTTACTCAAAAAGAGGTCCTTATAACAAATCTACTTGGTGTCAGGCAGTACCTTGATCGATAAATTGTTTAAGCAATTTTGTTTAGACAAATTCACACAAATAATTTTTTCACTTCACAAAATAATTTTCCTAACAAGTGCAGAAAGTCATACTTTTCCGCACGCGACTGCAGTTTGCCGAACGACGCGGAGTTCGGCAAGCAGTCGAGTGCGGAAAAGAAACTTTCTGCAAGCGTTAGGAACAATATTTTTTCTACGAGTCTTTAAAAAATGACCAAATCTTAATCAATTAATTTAATTAATACGAAAATACATACACAAATTAATTCTTTGACAAGGTTGTCAAAACCAAACTTTCAGCATAATTGGTTAGCATGACGACGATCTTGGTTTCCATGACGACGATTCAAAACCACTGTTATTGTCTACTGATTTGACTTTCGAGTATTATGTCAAAATTATTTTATTTCATCGAATTCTCGCGTTAATTTCATTAAAACATGAACACAATAAGATATACTTATTTGAAATAAATTAGTAAATAATATCTAAATATTAGTTTATTGTATGTATTATAATTACTTTAAGGCCATATTAACATATCTAAATTAACACGCGTCCGGAAAAGTAAAACGCGTGCGGAAAAGTAAAACGCGTGCGGAAAAGTAAAACGCGTGCGGAAAAGTAACACGCGTGCGGAAAAGTAAAACTTTCTAAACTAAAACGCGTTCGCGAAAGTAGACATTTTTGCACGCTCGTAGAAAAAAGGTATTTTGTGATTTTTCTCTAAAATTGTTGTCGAGTTATACGCGACTTAAAATTTGAAATATGCGAAAACAGCCATTTTCAAGGCTTAATAACTCGGTTAAAATCCATTATTATGAAAGTCAGAAAGTGACCAAGTTTATAGCCCCCTCTACAAGATCCAGCAGAAATTTTGGTCACTATTTTATTACTAAGCTTTATCTTTAATTATTAACAATGAGCGCAAAGTGCGTATTACGCGGCCGTCAATGGTGAGTGCTAAAGAGATGCACCATTCCAGCCGTCCAATGGTGAATCTCACTCGCATTCACATTGACGGCCGCCTCAATACACGGTTAGCGCTCATTGTTGATAATTAAAAATAATATCTTATTAATGAAATAATGACAAAAATTTCTTCAGGATCTTATAGATCTTTCTTTAATCTTTGATTTTTTTTAGTTTCTGACTTTCATAATATATAATATCGTATGGCATTTTTGCTTTTCGGACAGTTCCGGCGCCAATTACACCTTTAACCCTGTTTCAAGTAACTAGTGTCGATGTACACTAGCCCAGGGGGACCTACGGCTTAACGTGCTCTCCGAGGCACGGTGAGACGGCTCGTGTCATTATTGGAAATGAAAATGGTTTGTCTTTGGCAGGGCTCGAACCCACGTGCACTGGCGTATGAGGCCAGCGATTATGCCGTTACTCCACGGCCGCTCGCTCGACTTTCACAATAATTATCTTTAACCGAGTTATTAAACATTGAAAATGGTTATTTTGGCGATTTTCAAATTTTAAGTCGCTAATAACTCGACAACAGTCAATTTTTTATCGATTATTTATTTGAGTGAAATTAGTATAGACATTACTTTCTCTGTTTTTTCAATGTGCCTCTAGTAAGTTGTCGTTCCATCGTTTTCGTGGTCTTCCCACTGAACGTCCTCCTATTGGGGAACCGTCTCTCGCTGTCCTGACTACATTCTATTCTATTCTTCTGTTTCTTACCCAGTTATTAATGTTATCCACCTTGCATCTCCGTCGTATATCTGTACTTCTAGCTCTGTCTCATAGAGTCTTACTATCGATTTTTCGAAGGGTTTTCATCTCGGCTGTTTCGAGCAATATTTTTGTCCTCTCTGTGTCGGGTTGTGTCTCTGCCGCGTATGTCATTATTGGTCTGATGACAGATTTGTAAATTCTGCCTTTCATTTCTTTTCCGATATGACAAATGATGTGTGAAATGAAAGCTTATAATCCAAGGGTGGTAATATTCATTTTCTTCTTTCATCCGTTAAATCCAATATTTCCTCTGTCATCCATCTTTGCTTCCGTGGTCGCTATTTGTGAGCATTTCAGTTGCCGTTGCAAGGGCGTGTCTGATGTTTAATTATATGACAGTGTGCTAAAAAACAGTGCAAAAAAGTAAAACCCATTTAAAATACATTGTTACTTCAGACACACTTTAAACCCTTCATGTACAATTAAGAGTACAATTATATTTACAATTTTCACACAATAAAACCTTTACATTTATATAATATGAGATAGAGTAGATAAAAATTATTTTTGTGAATTTGGTTAACAAAAATTGGTTAAACAATTTTTCGACCGCGGTACCGCGTGACACCCTGTGTATTTGTTATAAGGATTGTTATACGGATGTACATATTTCTTTGAGTAAGTTTGTGCAAAAAATCGAATCAGAATAATTTACCTAACGGAGGCGACGTTACAGACTATACTAATACATTATAAGTAGGTATGTAGTTGAAACGGTCAAAACAAAGAAACGCACACTCATCAAAAATGCACTTGAGATTCTCGTATAATCAACATTTACTGAATCGATCCAGTAAGAGTCAACTCCAACTAGTAAAAGTTGATTTAAATTTTTAATATCAACTTTTACTGCTCGTTTCAGTTGGAAATTGACTCCAACTAGTTGGAGTCAACTCTAACTGAGAATCAACTTGAACTGTAACATGTATACCATAATATCACTTTATTGGTATTACGAACTCTGTTCACTGAGTCAACGAACACTATTTATTGATATTACGAATTCTGTTCACTGAGTCAACGAACACTATTTATTGAAACAACAACGTCGTTAATTGACCGACGAAGACTATTCGTTGTGTCAATAACAGTGTTATTTCTCCTAACGTATTTCGTTTATTTCTACAATTATTTCCGTTTATTGTTACAATTAATTCCGTTCATTCCTAGTATAAACGTATTTTATATTAATAATTACTGAATGCAATAGCCCAATGTATGATATTAATTGATTAATAATAATTTTTTAAATCCCCCTTTTTTGTCCTTAACCTAAAGGACTTTACACTGTGTGATTTTTCATATGATTTCACTTATACAGTGTACTGGAATTATTGTTACACTCCACCACCCCCTTATTAACTTATTTATTTTTAGCACATAAGCAAAACGCTCGGACAGGTCGATTTTTAAAATAATCAAAGTATATTATAACATCAATGTTTCGAACTTTACACGATCCCTCTTCAGGTGATAGGCGCGGCGTAACTTTGATTTTTTAAATGGGAAAGTACGTCATGTGACAGCTTATTTAAAAGCGTTTGAAATAGTGATTCCAAAAATGTATAACACTTTAATCCTTTTTGAGAGCGCAGGTGCAAAATTTCGATCGAATTCTTTTTAAGCGCATTCATTTTTTTTGGAATTCTGAGAAAACTAATAAGTATTTTTGAAAATTTTAAACGCAGAATAAAATATTACATTATTACCGAGGGCAGAAAGTCCCTTAGAATAAACAAAAAGTTTCTGTTGAATGGTATGCCTATTTGAAATTAAAAATCATTCTAATTTTTCTCTTTTTCACCCCTGTGACTTATTAAAATAATCATTATAGAGGTTCTCAGGGACTTCAGACCCTCGATAATATTGTAATATTTTATTTTGCATTTAAATTTTCAAAAATAATAATTAGTTTTCTCAGGATTCGAAAAAAATGAATACATTTAAAAAGAATTCGACCGAAATTTCACAATAATACACACAAAAACTTCCTTCTACTACGGACTAAACTTGAAAACGAAATGCAATTATTATTTGGCACTTCGGTAACACAGAGAAGCTAGGGGTATCACGATAAGGAAAAGCCGTTAACTTTCAAATGGCCAAGCAAAACATTTATTGTCTCAACAACTACGATTATTGTCACAATGACGCATTGATTGTGGGAATTAAATGCAGTAGTAGATTAATTAATGCATTCGTTGTCACAACAATCAATTTACATCTATTCAATAATCATATATTACTCTATATTAACAACATTTGTACATTGTTTTAATGAAATCTGTAAGTTGTCACGATAAACCAAGGTAATTGATTGTCATCTACGAAATCAAGAACATGAGTTGCTGCCAGAATTAACAGTATTTATTAAATATACGAAACTAAGTTATTGGCTGAATAAATTGAGTGTTATTGATTAATGTACTCTAGTTATTCTCACAATTATTATTCAATCATTGTGACAATAACCAAATACATGCGTCAATGTCTAAAAGTTCGTTGAAACAACAAATTAAATTGTTGTGACAACGAAATACTATTCAGTAATCACTGTTAATCAATATTACGAACTAAATTTTTTTGAGTGTACTGAGGATCGCGATTTCTTCTAATATTCCTAACAATGTTTCTCCATTGGTCTCTATCTTCAGCTGCTCTATATAAGAGCTTCGCAGAATGAGTTTCCAGCTGAATGCTTTATTTGGTCAGGCCATCTAGTTGGTGATCGTCCTCTTGATCTTCTCCCCGGAACGTTTCCAGAAACAATTAATCTTTCTAAACTGTCGTCACCTCTGCGAACCACGTGACCAAAGAATTTCAGAATTCGTTGCAGACATATTGTGGACAGCCTTTTTTTAATATTGAGTTGGTTTAGAATGGAAACGTTTGTCCTATGAGCTATTCAAGGTATGCGTAGCATTCTTCTCCATCACCACATCTTAAAGGCATCAATTTTTTGGCGCTCGCATGCGCGAAGAGTCGAAGTCTCTGCTCCGTATAGAAATATTGAGAATACAAGGGCATTCACCAGTCTCATCTTGATATTTTGAAAGATAGATCTGTCTTTCCAAACTTTAGTTAGGCGACTCATCGCATTTTTTGCCATACCAATACGTCTCCGAACTTCTGCTTCACTGTTGCCATAGTTAGTTATACTAGACCCGAGATAGACAAAGGTGTTTACTATCTGGAACAGGAACAGGAGAAGTTTTAATTGTGGAACAGGTTACAGGTTTCGAACGTCAGACTACGAAAACGTACCATTTAAACTCTCATGCAAAAATCAGACTGCTATTTATCACCAACATAATTCCTGTCATTTGACATGTTCTACGTGTCGGACTTATTAAAATGCCCACACATTTGTCGGCCAAACATATTTTCATATATAAAGTTTGCTATTGAATAAACTTAAAAACAACCTACTAGTTTTCTCAATCATATACTTGTCAGGATGACACGTTCCACAATTAAAATCGCGTTCCAAAATTAAAACTCTCCTTGTTTCAAACTTCAAAGTTTGTCCGACTAGACACCGTTAAGCTATTAACAAATTTTCAGCTTGCTAATAATAAACTTTTTTGGCTACGCGGGATCCAGGTGTATAGTGGAGTCCGAGAATCTTTACCCGTGCGTCATCATTTAAAGCAGGGGTGGGCAAAGTGCGGCCCGCGGAAAAAAGTGAATTATTTTCATTTAAAGATTTTTTTAATTATTGGTAATATTAATAAATAAATATAGATAATGCAGCTATTAATTAACACTTTCGCAGCGGGTCATTTTCCGCAAATTTTCAACATAACGTGGGCAATTATTTGGGTTTCCGGCAGAGTTTTGCCGGCTCCCTGAATGAAATCCACGAAGTTTCAACAAATGGAAACGATATTTTTGAAGTAGTCTGGAACTGTTTTAAAAATTTTGAATTAACGCTGTAACCACCTAGTAAGTGTAACAACTGACGGAGCACCAAATTTAAGAGGAGCAAATATTGTAATGTTGAGAAAACTTAAAGATTGCGTCCATGAACAATTTTCAGAATATCAGTTATTATTTTTCACTGCTTAATGGCTTAATCCATGAGCAGCTATTGTGCAAAAATTTTTTGCAAGTAGTCAACGTCAACGTCATTTCAATTATAACTAATATTGTTAATTATTCGTTCAATAGGATTAAATCATCGTACATATTTTTATATTATTTAATTCTGTCAAAGAAAACCAAATCAATGAAGGGAATCTAATATAAGATTTTTCAAATTTATCTTTAAGATTCAGATTTTTCTTTGTTTATTTTGATTTAAATAACGCGTGTTGCATATTACGTATGATGCGTGTTTGAATATATTTAAGTACGGAATTTCCCTTCAAATATTTAAGTAACTAATAGCAATGTGAAAATAGAATTTACTATTTTATTTGGGAATAAGCCACAATTTAAGTTTGAAATTAAATTTATTTGACGTTTCCATTTCCACTTCGGAAATCGTTATTAAAAAACAAAACATTAATAAATTAAACTAATTAAATAAATGCTTAATTTATTATATAATGTTTTGTATTTTGACAACGATTTCGAAAAAAAAAATAGCCGAAATTGTGGCTTATTCCCAAATAAAATAGTAAATTGCATAAGATGTCACAAGGAAATAGCTTCAGAACAATATTAGGGAAAATGAAATAGGATCATAGATAAAATTAAAAAAAAAAAGAATGTGTGTGTACTTGTACTCACGTAAGAAGTTATACTTCTATTATTATGATTTCAACGAAATTAATATACTTAACAGGTTATTTGTATTTTATTTAAAATATTAAACTAACTTTCTTACCTACCACTTTTAAAATTTTTTTAAAACGATACCAAAAATTAAAAAAAAAGAATATGAATCGTCCGGGTTTTGAACCCGGGACCTCTCCATCTCCGATCACAGGCTCTACCACTGAGCTATATTCCCTTTGCTTTGACAGGTTACAAGATTTCTCATACATACTGACAAATTTAATAGACCAAGTGAAGTATACAAAAATACTTTAAATATACTTACTATTATTATAAAATGTCTTATTCCCGAGGAAGACAAATCCAAAGACACAAAAATTATAATAAATCTACTAAAACATTTACTAATAACACTAATATATCTTTTTAATGACTTATTTGCGCCGACAGCGCTCATACATACATATCTTGAAAGATTAGCAACGAAATACATATTGTCTGTGTGCGCATGCGCCCGGCATTATAAAATTTCACTCTCGATGACAAAGAAGTATACCTTCAATAAATAAATATATAGATATACATATATTTGAGGGAAATACCATGCTTAATTAAGTGCAAATGCTGTTTGGGGGGGAAGGGGTAAAAGTAAAGCATGTTTAATATCCCTACCTTCGACTGGTTTCGCAGTAGCTTGAGCGTAGTGAGAAACGTCCAGCAGCTGTTCTCGTCTTTTTTTTGTAAATTACTCTGCGACTCAAAAACATATTCCGGTGTGCATTAATTTACGATTTGACAGATAAAAACAAATTGAAATAAAAGTTGTCAAACCAAACGCGTTTTTCTCAAAACTGCTTTTTCAGAGGCAGTGGACATTGTAACTCAAAAACTACCTACTTGACAGATCCACCTGAAATTTTTCATATATTTTCTTTAGACATTTGGTGAGGTAACTCTGTCGAGATATGTTTTGGTTAACAATAACAAATATGTTGATTTTCACCCTTTTTTACAAATATCGTTATTTTGACTTGTATTTTGAGTGATATCAAAAAGTCAAAAATCGCTAAAACTAAAAAACTCAACAGCGTTATCTCGAGAAACTCATGAGCTAATAAAATATTTTTGATTTTTTTGTTTCATATGATACATTGACGAGTTCTACTGCAAAATCCATTTTATTTTTGGAGCTGCCTGTAAAAATTTGCCACCGTTGGCTTATTTTTCAATAATTGGGCTTTTGAATAATCTTTGAATTGTACTGAATATGTTAATTTAATTTAAAAATAAAATAATTCTACCATTTCAAACAAAATTTAAGAAAAGGTGCTTGAAATGTTGATTTCAAACCACCACCCCCACCCCTTAAACAAAATTAGTAAAAAGTTAAAAATTCGAACATGTTAAGGTAACAAAAAATAATTGCGGCCCTCGGTAATAGACCAAAAATATTTTGTAGCCCTTACTAAAAAAAGTTTGCCCACCCCTGATTTAAAGCATACGAAATAAATCGATGATAATTTGGAAATTGAAATTCACTAATCGCAATAGCAAGTGACAGTAAGTGACTTGATGTTGCGTTTAGTAACAATACGAGTTGAGACGCGAATTTACAACAAATCTTTATGTTATAGTATTTTTGTTTGCATCCTTGTAATGTTAGAAATATTATTTCTAACAATTTTTAATAAAGCTAATTTTTTCTCACCAAAGCCATATATTCCAAAAAAAAGAAGAAGATAAAAAAAGGAAGAAAAAAAATAACCTACGGATTACTACACCCTTTCTCGAGACACTTATTACGAGTGGAAAGTTATGTTGCAAAATTTTTCATTAAAAAGGATAAACTGTTAGATTTTTTCTAACGGCGCGACTGCTCGCGGGTTAAATTTATATAAAAATGTGGTTTTAATTAACGACGTTCTACACCTTCGTTGCGGGGTATGCCTCTCAGAGGAAAGGGGGGAAAACTTATATGAAAGCGAAAATTGGTAACAATGCATTTATAGCAGAATACTCAAATCATACGTTTCAGTATTGAATACTTTATAAAAATAAATTAGAATAAATTATGGAAATTACGGAATAAATTACGAAATTAATTATAATAAATAAATTAAAAATAAATGGTACGGTAAACAATCCTCATTTTTTAATATGTTATTCCTTACAAAAAAACCTTTAATTTAAGCACACATAATTAAAAATCGTAAATTTGGGTCAAAAGTTATTAACTTTTTAAGAATTCCCATAAGAGCCCATGTTAAAACTTAACTTTGACCCTTAATTGTAATTAAACGGCACGGTAAAACAATTTTTTAAAAATCAAGTCTTAGTTTTTTGAAGTAAACTATAACATACTGAAATTCTTTGCCGAAGGTGTAGAACGTGTAGAACCCCTTTAAACAAATCTGAAGGGTGCCGGACGGAATTTTTGGGCAGAAATTGTTTAAACAATTTTTTTAAACAAATACATAAGATCACCTTTTATTGCTCCAAAATATATATTTTTAGGGTTTTTGGGTCATTCTAAACAAGAAAGGTATCTTCTGAGTTGTCTCAAAAATTGGCAGGTTTCGAATTATAGGCGATTTAAAATCTAAAAAATGCGAAAATACGCATTTTTGAGGCTTAAAAACTCACATTTAAGTTAGTATTTTTAAGGGTGCCAATAACTTGGATTAAAGTATAAACATTCCTTTTCAAGATTCCCAAGAGTGATCGGGTCTAACTTCAATTTAGACCGTGGTATTTTAATTGTTAATTATGAGTGTCCATCCGGTTTTTTGCCGGTGCGGCGCGTACATTTTTCAAAAATCTCCTTTTTTCCTCCGAAAAATATTTTTTGTAGACTCTTTGGGACATTCTGAATAAAATAAGTTTCTTGATATTTTCCTCAAAAGTTACTATAAAGTTATATAGTAATTATAGTTAAGTATAGTTATTATAGTTTTAAAGATATAAGCTATTTAAAATGCGAAAATATGTTTTTTTGTCATTTTTCGGATTTTAAACCGCTTATAACTTTAAAACTATTAACTTTTGAGAATAATGTCAAGAAACTTATTTTATTTAGAATGTTCCAAAGAATCTAGAAAAAATATTTTTCGGAGGAAAATAGGAGATTTTTGAAAATAGTGCGCGCCGCACCGGCAAAAAACCGGATGGAAACGCATAATTAACAATTAAAAAACTACGGTCTAAATTGAAGTTAGACCCGATTACTCTTCGGAATCTTGAAAAGGAATGTTTAAACTTTAATCCAAGTTATTGGCACCCTTAAAAATACTAATTTAAATATGAGTTTTTAAGCCTCGAAAATGCGTATTTTCGCATTTTTTAGATTTAAATCGCCTATAACTCAAAAACTGTCCATTTTTGAGAAAAATCACAAGACACCTTTCTTGTTTAGAATGACCCAAAAACCTAAAAATATATTTTTTAGAGCAATTAAAGGTCATCTTATGTATTTGTTTAAAAAAAATTGTTTAAACAATTTCTGCCCAAAAATTTCGTCTGGCACCCTTCAGATTAGTTTAAAGGGGACATTTTTGAATATGAATCCGCAGAGAAACCAAATTAGAAATGTTTTTCAGACGGGTGCGATCTCACCACACCACATGGACTAATAGTAGTGATTCTGCAGTGGGATCTCGTACTATAACTACACCCATACCTCGCTATGCGGCTGCTCTGTATACGGCATTTCGCTATAACAGCCCTGTTCAATTACGGCACGGTTTCGATTTACGGCCTAAAATGTTTCGCTATAACGGCCCCATTTTCCACTTGCTTATGCATATTTTTTTAAGCATTTATTAACAATCAGAATTACATATTCTATAAGCTAATTTGATAACAAGTAGAATAACAATTATGCATAATTTGAAAATAATATGAGATGAGGCCGCATATAAGGAATAAGTATCTTAACATTTTAAAGGAAATTATAGAAAAAGGTGGTTATAAACCTGAACAAGTGTTTAACGTAGAAAAACAGGACTTTGTTGGAAGCAAATGCCTGATCGCAAGTACACTTCAAAACCCGAAAAATCGGCGCCTGGTTATAAATGGTCTAAAGAACGATTAACTTTATACTAGGTGCAAATGCCACTGGTGATTTTAAGCTAAAACCGCTTCTAATTTGTCCAAAAATCCAAGGCCTATTATACAGGACTAAATAAAAATAATTTACCCGTTATATGGAGATACAACAAGAAAGCTTGGAGTTTGTAGATTATTTTTGGTTTTTGGAATCTATTATTATTTTGTATACCAGTGTATGTGCTTTTTTTGTATGTATTTTTAATTTAAATAAAATAAACGGATAAAATTTATTTCTAACGAAAAACCATGTAACATATTTAACAAATTTGGAACCCATTCCATTAAATTTTTATGAATTTGTATTAGAATAATTGATTCGTTATACGGCATTTCGTTTTGCGGTCATGTTTCGTGGAACGTATCTAGGCCGTAAAGCGAGGTATAGGTGTATTACACGAATATAATATAAGACTATTTAAAGCTATTTATATAATGTATTTGGACCTACGTCAATAATTAAACGTGTTATCTAATTGATAAAAATAATTTATTTTGCAAATAAAATTTAAAAAAAATTTCGACCGTGACAGGACTCGAACCTGCAATCTTCGGATTCGAAGTCCGACGCCTTATCCATTAGGCCACACGGTCGTCCTGTTTAATATCAATTCGGCAGGGAATTTCAGGGGTTGTTTTCACCCCTTTCTGCGCATACTCTAATATTCACAGTAACTAATATGGTACAATTTAATAGAAAAAAAACTTTCGTATGATAGCTAGTATTTTTTTTGCTTTCTATATTAATTTCAAATGGTACATACAATTTTGAAAGTGAAAATTGGCAGGATAATATGGGAATCTAGGTAATAGGTACATATTTTATTATGTAGCAGGTATAGTAAATGATCGATTAATTGGCGCATTGGCAGGAACGTAAAGAGCGGGATTTTTAATATTGTAACTGTCGAAATGGTTTTTAATAATCCAGAATGACAGTACTAAAAATTAGCAAAAATTCATATGATTTTTTTGAAAATAAAATTTCAAATTCTAATTTTTGGCGGAGGTGTCGGTTAGACTGTTTATACCCAAGTGTAACATAGTCAGTCATACATTATAATGAAGATGGGAATATTGGACATTGTAGAATATTATTAGGTATTTATTATTATAATATAATATATTAATATATTCCATTCTTTGACAGTGTTTACTCAACGTTTTAAAAAACCGCTTCGATTGACAAGAAATTTGAAATACGCATAGGAAATATGTCAAAGCAAAAGAGTTACGTATACAGGGTGTTTGGTAAAGAATGGGCCATAGCTTAACTTTAGATTCCTGAGGTTAAAATATGTTGGCTAACTTACCTTAGTACAAAAGTTGATAATAACCTAAATACAGGGTCTCAAAGTTAAACTTTTATTTTATTTATTTTTCAATATTTCCTGACAGGCATGGGACAAAAACACGAAATTTGGTAAGTGATGCTGATATTGTACAATCTACTAAATTATGTTAAACAAACGTTTGTGGCTACTACCAGAGGCGTACGACGGGGGAACGTGAATGGTTGCCCCTTCGGTTGCCCCTTCCCAAATTCTATGCCACTGCGGGAATTGCTATTTTAGTACAATTTTTGGATTCTGCAATATATTCTATGTAAAAAACATACTCTTCATTCGTAACGATAAAGCCATTAGTTTTCGAGATATTTGAAACTAAAAACGAAGGAGCATCATACATTAATCAAAATAAGTGTGCCTTTTCATTTTTAACTTCAAATATCTCGAAAACTAATAACTTTATTGTTACGAATGAAGAGTATATTATTTGCGTAGAAAGTATTGGAGAATCTAAAAATTATGCTAAAATAACAGTTTCATCAGTGGCGTAGAATTTGGGAAGGGTCAGCTATTCACTTTCCCCTGTCGTACGCCTCTGGTATTAACCACAAACGATTAGTCAACATAATTTAGTAGGGTGTACAGTACCTACACTTTCTGCCAAGTACCATAAGGATATGTCAAATAGTTTTATAGTACCGGGCACACATAATTCTTAAAGTTTTAAATAAAGAATAAATTATTTAAAAAAAAAAGAACTTTACTTTCACATAATTTGACATATTCGTGTGATATTTAGCAGAAAGTGTAGGCACTGTACACCCTACTAAATTATGTTAAATAATCGTTTCTGGCTACTACCAGAGGCGTACGACAGGGGAAAGTGAATGGTTGACCCTCTCCAAATTCTATGCCACTGATGAAACTGCTATTTTAGCATAATTTTTAGATTCTCCAATACATTATATGCAAATATAATACTCTTCATTCGTAACTATAAAGTCATTAGTTTTCGAGATATTTGAAGTTAAAAATGAAAAGGCACACTTATTTTGATTAGTGTATTATGCTCCTTCGTTTTTAGCTTCAAATATCTCGAAAACTAATGGCTTTATCGTTACGAATTGAGAGTATGTTTTTACATAGAAAATATTGGAGAATAAAAGAATTGCACTAAAATAGAAATTCCGCCAGTGGCGTAGAAGTTGGAAACGGTCAACCATTCACGTTCCCCCGTCGTACGCCTCTGGTAGTAGCCAGAAAAGTTTGTTTAACACATTTTAGTGATTGTACACTACCAGCACCACTTATCAAATTTCGTGTTGTTGTCCCATGCCTGTCAAGAAATATTTAAAAATAAATAAAATAAAAGTTTAACTTTGACACCCTGTATTTCGGTTATTATCAACTTGTCTACTAAGGTAAGTTAGCTTATATCGACCTATTTTAAGCTAAGGAATCTAAGGTTAAGCTATGGCCCATTTTTTACCAAACACCCTGTACATATAGTGCCGATATGTGCTTTAACCCAGGTGTGAGTGCCATCCCCTGATTTTTCTCTGCCTAAAAAATGCATGTTTTTGAAATTATTTTAAAACCGTAATTCTTACCAAAAAGTCAAAAGAATACAAAATAAACCTTTCAAGAAACAAATCAAATGGTTCTTTTTTAATTCTTATCGCGGCTATACCACTCGAGTTACAACCTGATGAAGGTGAGAGTCTGTGAATTAACGTGCAATCGAAATTTTTATCCCCAAAAAATATCATAAAAGAAGAAGATATTTTTCCAAAATATGATCAGAATGTGTTTAAGAGTATTGAATAAGAGATTTAAAATGAGCCAACATGGAACGGATAGATCAGCGGTTCTCAATCTGTGGTACATGTACCACTGGTGGTACATATAATCAGTTGCGGTGGTACACAAACACAAAAAAAAATTAAAAAAGTAGTACTTAATAAGTCTTGATAATACAATCTAAAAATATAGGTGGTACCAAAAATAATAAGAAGAACTCATGACTCAAAAAGTTTGAGACATGTTTGGTACATGACTCAAAAAGTTTGAGTACCGCTGGGATAGATGATTCAGAAACATCCGAGTTACTAAAAAAAACGATTATCTCATTAAAAGAAAAAAAAGAAGAAATTAAATTAATGAATTTTCCACAAAAATAAAAATTATTCTTATTTCACGTACTAAATAACTAATACTAACTGAGTATAATACGTAAAAAATTTTAAAATTGACGAATGGAATATGTAGTGTCCGCAATTATATAGGGTGTAACAAAAATACAGGTCATTAATTAAATCACATATTCTGGGACCAAAAATAGTTCGACTGAACCTAACTAACTATGTGCAGCTAAAAAAAGTTACGACCCTGTGAAGTTACAAAATAAAAATCGATTTTTTCCAATATATCGAAAACTGTTTGAGGTTTCTTATTGAAAAGTGATATTCTTATGATAGGAACATCTTACAAAAAAAATTATAGTGAAATTTGTGCACCCCATAAAAATTTTATGGGGGTTTTGTTCCCTTAAACCCCCCCTCCCAAACTTTTGTGTACGTTCCAATAAAATTATCATTGTGCCAAAATTAGTTAAACACAATGTTTTTAAAACTTTTTTGCCTCTTAGTACTTTTTCGAAAAGTTAGTTTTTTTTTAGATATTTTGAATATTTTGTCAAATCCACCACATATTTGTGTACTGTTAAGTACGATTTATAGAGACCTGGGCCTAGATTCCGTGCACTGTAGATATCTACATGTCGCTTTCTATCGATATTTGAATATCAAAATATATGAATTTTTAGCTTTAATTGAATTATTTTCTAGTTTTTCTCTAGTTTATCAATTAGAGTATAACCTAGCAAAACTAGAAAATAATTCAATTAAAGCTAAAAATTCAAATATTTTGATATTCAAATATCGATAGAAAGCGACATGTAGATATCTACAGTGCACGGAATCTAGGCCCTGGTAATAATATGAAAATTTATTACAGTTTGAACCATATTAAAAAAGAAGCCACATCTCGATAAAATGTGTCTTATCTGATAAATACTAAGAGGCAAAAAAGTTTTAAAAACACTGTGTTTAACTAATGGTACAACAAGAATAGTTTAATTAGAACGTACACAAACATTTGGAGGGTTTAAATACACAAACCCCCCATACAATTTTTAAGTAAACATTAAGAAAGAAGCCGCATCTCGATTAAAACTGGTTTATCTAAAAAAATCTAAGAGGCAAAAAAGTTTTAAAAACATTGTGTTTAACAACTAATGGTACCACAATAATAATTTACTTGAAACGCACATAAAAGTCTGGGTAGGGGGGGGTTTAAGGGAACTAAACCCCATAAAATTTTAATGGACTGCACAAATTTCACTATAATTTCTTTTTAGGATGTTTATGCTATAAGAACGCCACATGTCCATTTTCATTAAAAAATCTCTAATAGTTTTCGATATATCGGAAAAAATCGATTTTCATTTTGTAACTTAAAAGGGCTGCTAATTAGCTTTAAAATTAAAGAAGTTATAGTAAGAGGACCACTTACGTGTTCCTATTAATTATTTTCAAAGCGTAAAAAGATCTCTGATTTCAACTATTTTGAAGCAGCAAAATACTCTCAAACACAAAACTTACATATACCTACTACACATAGCATAGTTTATACAGTGAGGACGTTTAAGTTGGAATAAATTCATTTTTTCGAGAATGGGCTATTTTGGAGGTAAATCCCGAAACAGATCGGTTTTTATTTTTAAATTATATTTTTTGGCGTATATATCAGAATAGTGACGTAATTTACCTGGGCATGATGACGTAATCGATGATTTTTTAAATGAGAATAGGGGTCGTGTGCTACCTCATTTGAAAGGCTATTAATTATCTATTCAATAGAATAAACATTAGCATAATTATTTATACAAAGTGACCAAAAAATATTTGTGTAATTAAATAATTGACGCAAAAAGAAATACCTATGTACAGTTGAGTCCCTGAATCTTTACCCGTGCGTCATCATTTAAAGCATACGAAATAAGTCGATGATAAGTAGGAAATTGAAATTTACTAAACGCAACAGCAAGTCCTGTTGCGTCTAGTAAATTTCAATTTCCACCTTATCATCGACTTATTTCGTATGCTTTAAATGATGACGCACGGGTAAAGATTCAGGGACTCAACTGTATGTAACTTCTTTATTAAAAAAATACATTTTACTGTTATCATAAAACAGAAAAAAAATGTTTATAAGACTAGTAAACATTGCTGTTCGCTTAAATTAAATGTTCAAACTGCCAAGAGACATGTGGGTAGCAGTTTGAATATTATTTTAAGCAAAAACAATGTTTATTTCTTAAATAAACATATTTTTCTGTTTTCTGGCAGCAGTATAATGTATTTTGAATTAAATAAATTATATACATACCTACCTACTTATTTTTGCATGAATTAATTTTATTCAAAAACTAGTTTTTTGTCACCCTGTATAAATAAGAAGAAGTCTTCTACTTTAAAATCTGTAATAGGTATATGTCTCAATAGTCAAGACGAATGACGAATGGGGCAGATAAAATTAAATTATTAGAAAAAAAATTTTGTATCACCAAGTAACAGAATAAAATAATCTGTATTTTGAGAAAGATTTCCGAAGTGGAAATCGGTAATTACCAATAAAGGTACCTAGTAAGTAAGATTGCCACAAGAAAATAGTTTCAGAGCAATACTTAAAAACAATTTTAATTTCGTTATCATCATTTAACCTTAGTGAACGGACGTCCCTGTTGCTTATCAAAACTGTCTGTATTCTGAAGAGTTTGCTTAAACCTCAAAATGTGAATAATAATTATTAGGGTGTTCCACTTGAATGGCGTTAAACCAAATAAAGCGACTGTTCGTCAATGTTATTCTCTGATTTTATCAAATATGATTATACGGTTGTTGTTTTGTGTCCCCAAGAAATCAATTTATTTTGATTTTGTTTGGATTGAAAATATTTTCGTTAATCCCCCTTTTTTTTAAGAAATTAGTAATATGTGGTAGTAGGATATGACTGTTTGATCAGTAGAGAGCGGAATATATGCAACACAACATTACCAAAATATGCGCATATATATGCATTACTTTTACTACAAACATGCAGGTATTTTTTCTAAATTTGTCTAAATAGGCAAATGCATATTAAAAATACTCAAAAATAAAACAATATATTAAGTCGCAAGATCTTCAGAAAAGTTGCCTTCAAAAATACGTACAACTTTCCTCAAACAATCGAAGCCCTCATTTTTTTCTAAAACATTTTTTAATTTATTTCTAATTGTAATCCCTGTATTTCCGGGAATTTTTTGACAATGAGCAGAAAAAGTGTTAACAAGATTAACCGAATCACTTAATTGTAAATTCCTTTGTTCTAATGACTTTATTAGATCTGGTAAAAAACTAAAATTAACTTTTATGAACATAAGTTCTTTAGCAATTTGTACGTTACTTAAAGAACAAAGTACGTTACTTAAGCTGAAGAACAAAAGCGGAATTGTCTACAATTTGATGGATTTTTGTATTTTGATGCTTCTCTCTATGTCCGTCTTTATAGAAGTAAAAGCGAATTTGTCGAATAAAAACACTCTTTCCAGAAAAATTTCTTTTGTGGGACCTGATGCTTTTGTTTGTCAGTTCCTCATTTAAAAAATGAAATGTAAAAATGAATGTAACTTACGATTTTGGAACAGGCCTTGCAAAATACTTTGTCTCCACTTAGCTTTAACTCGGGAAAACACTTTATCCAAGCACTTTTTTGAATGGTAGACAATAAAGCACCTGGACCAGATTAAATCCCTGTTGAGCTACTTAAACTTTTGGATTAGGAAAACATTACCTACTTGACTACTTTCTTTAACAAAATTTACAACGAAGGAAAAATACCATATGCTTGGTTGGAGTCACTGTTTATAACATTACCAAAGAAAAGCAGGCCCACTAAATGCAGCGATTTTAGACTAATCAGTTTGATGAGTCACACACTTAAGGTCCTATTACGTATTATACAAAACCGAGTATTCCTTCGGTGCGAAACTAGAATGGGTAATAAGCAATTTGGATTTAGAAATGGTCTAGGAACTAGAGAAGCACTATATTGTATGCGCGTTCTATTACAAAAAAGTTGTGAATTCCGAAAGAACGTTTATGTTTGTTTCATCGACTTCGAGAAGGCATTCGACCGAGTACAACATGATACACTTTTCGATTGCCTGCAGGCAGCAGGACTTGACCACTACGATATAAGACTGCTGAAATACTTATATTACAATCAAGTAGCCTCTATCCAAATTGGAGACAGTCGTACTGAAAAACTGCCGATAAAACGTGGAGTACGACAAGGTTGTGTTTTATCACCCACCCTTTTTAATCTGTACTCTGAAGAAATCTTTAGGGAGGCTTTGGATGGCAGACAAGAGGGAGTAAGGCTAGGCGGAGAAGTAATCAACAATATTAGATACGCTGACGATACAGCCATTCTTGCTGAAAATTTACAAGATCTTCAGACACTACTAAATCTAGTCAGTGAAGCAAGCTATCGGAGAGGCCTTAAAATCAACATTTCAAAAACAAAGTGGATGGCAGTTGGAAAGATTAATATAGATCAAGGTCAGCTTTCTCTTGATGGAGAGGAGTTAGAACGGGTAAATCATTTCAAGTACCTTGGCAGCTGGTTAAATGTAAATTGTGACTCTGATGAAGAGATAATAACTAGGATCGAAATATCACGGAAGGCTTTTATGACCTGGAAACCAGTTTTATGTAATAGAAACCTGTTGATGAATATTCGAAAGAAGGTGCTGAAATGTTATGTGTGGTCTATCCTATTGTATGGTTGTGAGACATGGACGTTAAAAACCACAATGCTAAACAAAATAGAAGCATTCGAATTGTGGTGCTATCGACGAATCCTAAAGATATCGTGGGTTTCGGACACTTCCAATGAAGATGTTCTTCAAATGATGAATTCGGAACGTCTGCTCATAAGCATCATAAAGAGGAGAAAAACAGAATACTTCGGCCATATAATTAGAGGACCTAAATACCATCTGCTTCGCCTTATAATACAAGGAAAAGTGGAGGGAAAAATATGGATTGGTCGAAAGAAACTTTCATGGCTGCGTAATATTAGACAATGGTGTGGCTGCACAGTAGAAGAATTATTTCGCGCAGCAGCCAATAGAGAGAGATTTCAGGAAATTGTAAACATGATGGCGGCCAACGTCTGAATACAGACACGGCACCTAAAGAAGAAGAAGAAGAAGAAATATTTAAATTTAATATATACCAATCACTTCAAAAACACTAAATACGATACAACGTTTACTTTAAACAAATGTTGGCCGGAAACTGACAAAATAATTATTAGACCCTTAAAAGCAGGTAGGTACCTAGGACTTGCTACGCTAATAAAATAATTTTTTTCTGGGAACACCCATAATTGTTAAATTCAGGTAGTAATGGGAAAGTCCAGATGAGCGATAGATAGATAAATAACGAGTTCGTTCATATCGAAGTTATAAAATTCCAACTAAGAGAGAAAAATTTTAAACTTTTGTATAATTTATTTTTATAATATGCAAAATAAATCGTGTTTAGCTTAAATATGCAATGTTGTGTTTGTTGTCTGAAAATATGCAGTATATGCATCTATATGCATTTTGCATATATTCCGCTCTCTATTGATCAATATGGAAATCTACAAATAATGCTGAATATATAGTAGTTAATTTTTTAACACATTTTCTAACGGCACGTATCCATTACGTTGGTGCTTCTTGCTCTTTGTAACTAATCCAATGGATACGGCATGCGCTCCTCTACATATAAACCGCCGCCAATTGGATCGCCGAGTCACCGAGTCCACTATGTGGAGCAGTTACACGAAGCACGGAGCACCAACTTAATGGATACGTGCCTTAACACAACTGAACCATATGCTTAAATTATACTTACGGTGACCATATGTACTTATTTAAGTAGGACAGTACTTATTTTTAAATATTGTCCTAATGTAATTTAAAACCTTTCTAAGGACACGCGAATGTACTTATTTTTTCTAAAAAATGAATATTTTTATCTTTTACTACTTTTAAACAAATTTCTTTGTATACTGTTCCAGGTATTGCAGTTTTGGTGTCGTTGGGTTTCCAATATTTCCATTCTTTTGTTGACTCTTCTCATGACTTCGTTGTTTGCTACAGGCTCGGTCCATGCTATTTTCAGGTACCTTCACCCACAGTTCAAATGCTTCCAACTTTTTAGCAGTCGACGCGTTAATTGACCACGCTTCTATCTCGTAAAGCAGAGTCGAGAAAATATAACACCCTGCCAGCCTAACTCTCTAGTCTTAATTATTTCAGTTCTCTTGCACAAACTACCTTTCTCATTTTATTGAAGTTGGTTCTTGCCTTCTTTATTCGAACTTTGATTTCTTTAGGATTAATTATTGTGCCAAGATAGTTGTAGTTTTCAACTTGTTCTAAAGTTTTACCTTTGTCAGGCTTTTATCATTATTTTGGGTTTTTGATATCCTCATAAATTTAGTTTTCTTGATGTTTACTGATAATCTATATTGTTCTACATACTCAACTATCTTGTTCATTGCCTTTTGGGGGTCTTGGAGGTTGTCCGCTATTATGATAGTGTCGTCCGCATATATAATGTTGTTAATTGGCGTTCCATTTAGGTACCTTTATTCCTGCTGTTGCTCCCTCAAGAACTTTTTCATAATTTCTTCAGAGTTTGCATTTAATAGTAGTAGTGACAATACACACCCCTGTCGCACTCCTTTTTTAATTTCGAACTCTTCTGATGTGTGTTCATTAATGCTTATGTGTGCCTGCTGTTTATAATATAGATTTGTTATAATGCAAAGGTCATTGTATTGTAATTGTTTTGCTTTGAGGACGTCCATTAGCTATTTGTGGCGGACTTTATCGAAAGCCTTGTTGTAATCTATCAAACAGACGTACATATCCTGGTTCACATCCAAGCATCTCTGGATTAGTACTGTAAATCCAAAGTGGTTTTCTTCAATATCCATATCAAGTGTTTGGTAAATGCGTTTATGAATGATCCTTAAAAACATTTTAAGTGTGTGAGACATCAGGCTTATGGTGCGGTGGTCGTACACAAAACTTCACTGCACAAGTGAAACATTTTTACACAAAATGTGTAACCTACCTAGAAAACTGGAGTACAAATTTTCATGAATTTAAACTATTCAAAAGCATAGATCTAAAGCGGGCTCCACACTCTCGGCGAAGTTACTTCGCCATAGTTGACCGAAGTCCGAAGTACATACCCTCTCTACACACTCGTTCGACTTCGCGAGGAAGTGCGATACCGACAAAGAGTGGTGCGATACCGACAAAGATCCCTTTGACCAGACCGACAGAGAATTGAAGTAGAACGAAGTGAGGCAAAGTTACACAAGGTGGCCGTCTACACTTTCGTACTGGTTGAACCTCGTTCGACTTCGGCGAGAGTGTGGAGCTCTCATAAGAAGTGAAATAACAGGGAACGATGTTTGTTATTCTCTCGAAGCTTTTAAATTGTAAATCAAGGCAACCATGTTAAACGAAGATCAACTCTTTGATGAACTGGGAATTTTGAAAGACGTGGCTACAAGTGAAAAAATTGCTGAGTGGAACAGAGAAGAAAAAAATAGTCAGGATCGATGGCTTTAAGTTTTTAAGTGTGTAGATCAATTCAAACTGAAAAACTTACAAATATTATGCGAATTTATTTTTGTCTTCCGGGTACTAGTGCGGCTATCGAGCATTTATTTTCTGTAATAAATAATTATTATTGGACGTCGGAAAAGTCACAAATGTCCATATCCACTCTCAAGGCAGCGATGCTGGTGTACGCAAATTTTGATAAGACTTGTAAGAAATGTTTCATTTACTTCAGTCGAAACCGTACCTTCGTAAATTAATTTTAAGTTCAGAAAAATATGAATGATGCAAAAAACCGGAAGAAGATGAGGCTATTCCAGGTCTCTCATCTAAAAACTCTTAATTACAGGCTTGTAACTTTTTCAAAGTTAATGTAATGTGTTATGTTTAGTTTAATTGATATAATTTTTTATGTTTAGCTACGTAGTTTATTTATTTTTAATGCCAAAAAGTTATATTTGTCCAATAACAAGATAGTGCAGTCACTGAAGGTTTTCACCTCCGATTTCGTTGAACCTCCATCCATTTTCATGAAAATTGGTGAGTAATTAGAGGATACCTCAAAGAACAAAGGTGACATGATGCCAACTTGCGCTTTTACCCTGGGGGTGGATGCCACCCCTTCTCGGGGGTGAAAATTATTTTATTAAAAATAATACCATAAGTCCATAGAGGTATAAATTATAAGCAAAATTTGTTATATAAAGTTATTAAAATAAATCAACACTTTTTGAGTTATTAAAGACCAAAGATTTTATTTTTTTCGTAAAAAATGCATGTTTTAAATCGGTTTTTCACGTATAAATCAAAAACTATAAGCTTTTACAAAAAAGTTATTATTACTGAAATTGAAGATAATAAAAAGTTCAATACATTCCTCACATAAAGAACTAAACTAATGTTAGTTCAAAGTGAGGTTATTGGAATTGAATGTGTATTTTTTTCGACGAGTACTCAAATCTAAGTATTCAAGCTCAAATAACGGGAAAACGATGCAATGTATAAAATATTCCTGCTAAACATTTGTCAAAGTACTTCGGAATACCTATCAAATTAGCTTCAGAACAAGGTAATAGCGTCAAAATTAAGCAAGTTATAATGAAAATAAAAGACCCGTTTCGAATTTTTTAGAAAAAAGTGAAAAATAAAACATACGCCATTTCCACAAAAATTAAAATTTATAGTAATCCTTATAAGAACTTCTTTATATTAGCATTAGTACTGTTTTCGATAATTTTGACCGGTTGAGAATGCATATTTTTGAAAAAAGATGTAATTTAAAGAAATCATAATTTTTAAAATTATTGTAATTCTCATATTCTTTTGATAATAGTTCCAAAAATACTCAATATACGTAAAAACTTATGTATAACCAAATTTTAGTTTTTTCAGTACCAAATATTTTACCTGTTTTACTATTTCTATAGGGTAAAAAATAACCGAGATAGAAACGTTTAAATCTTAAATTTTGCTGTGGGAACCATGCAACCGGGGTCATTTAACCTTTTATTTTTTAGAAAAGTAAGGGGTTTAGAAGATTAGGTTTAACGCGCTTAAATAGCACTTAGAATTAACTTTCAAACAGTTTTTAGATAAACCTGATATCGTAAACACGAACGGAGCTATAAAAAAAAACAATAAAATTTTTTGGAAACATTTTTAAAAGATAAATTTTGAAAAAATTTGGAGCATAATTTTTAACGCAATCAACATGTTAGGGGGCTCATTTGATAGATATTTTTAAGTACTTTGACAAATGTTTAAAACGTTTATGTTATAAAATGCATCAATTTCCCGTTATTTCAGCTTGAATACTTATAGTTTTTTACTCGCCGAAAAAAATATGCATTCAATTACCTATAACTCACTTTTAGTTAACATTAAAAGGTTTTTCTAGTAAGGGATTTATTTCATTTTTTTTTTTTTTATTTACATTAACGTGCTCGGCAACTATGGCCACTCGCACGGGACGATTACAAACAAGATTACAAGAGGTATAATTAAAGAGCATTAACAAGTTGTCATAAAAAAAAAAATTAAAGTTTATGATACAATGATATTTTTTTTAAAAACTGAAGAACTCTGTCTAACTGGTTGGTATCACTTAGAATGTCACATAGCTGCGGTTTGAGTTTGAGCTGTTGTCTTACTACACTGAACTGATGACATTCGGTAATAATGTGGTTCACGGTAAGTTGGCACTGGCATGTTAAACAGATAGGCCGGATATCTGATGACATCAGGGTCTTGTCTAGAGAGTCCTGTGGGGCCAGTGTAAAGTGGCTTATATACTGAGGGCTGGATTGCACGTAAAGATGTATTTAAGGAGCTCCAGTGGGTTTGCCATAATCTCCTTGTGAATCTGTACGCTTCTGTTTTCAAATCTTTACAAATTTGGATGTGGGTTGTTGACGTGGTATCTGTTGAAGCCGTTTTAGCATGCTGATCTGCAAGTTCATTGCCAGGTATACCAATGTGAGATGGAATCCATATAAATGTAATCTTAGTGTTTAAGGTAGAAAGGTGGTGGTAACAATGATGGATATTTTGGACAAGAGGATGATCGGTAAATAATTCCTGAATGCATAAAATTGAAGCTAGAGAGTCTGTACAAATGGCAACATTTAATTTCATTTTTTATTAGCTTCAATTTTGATAATAATAACTTTTTTGTAAAAACTTACACTTTTTGAGTTATTGATGAAAAATTATTTAAAAACATGCATTTTTCTTAAGAAAAATTAAAATCTTTGATCTTCAATAACTCAAAAAGTTTTGATTTAATCTAACTTTATAATATAATATAATATAATAACTTTATATAACAAATGTTACTTGAAATTTGTCCCTCTATCGAGTTATGGGGTTATTTTTAATAAAATAATTTTCACCCCCGAGAAGGGGTGGCACCCACCCCCAGGGTAAAAGCGCAAGTTGGCACCATGTTACCTTTGTTCCTTGAGATATTCTCTAACCACTCATCAATTTTCATGCAAATCGATGAAGGTTCAACGAAATCGGAGGTAATAGCTCATATCCACCTTCAGTGACTCACTCCACTAAGATACATTTTGAGTTTTTAATACATTTTTGTTTTTTGTACTTTTTTTTCTTTAAAAAGATATGGTCACCGTAATTATACTCCATTTTTGGATATAGGTACATACATTTGAATCGAACTAAGGCACCTGTAGTATTGTTTTTTCTTTTTTTAAGGCCCTCTCAATCGGAGGTTGGATATTATTAGGCGCGTTTTAAGTACATAACATGAAAACCGTCCTTCGTACTGCTCTCGTCATGCGCATTATAAAAAATGCGTTCCAAGCGAACATAAACGATGATTCGTATCGTACACTGTTTTGTTCCAAGCGATCCATGTACCGCTTCGAAATCGGTCACTGAACGGTCCTTTTGATACATGCCTTCAAGCAGAAACTATTTGTACTGATTTGCGCAGTTAGGATTGTTTTCATTTTTACTGGTCACTGCGATGAGATCAGCTGATGATTCAATAATAGAATAATCCACAATTTACGCTATTAGTACCTGTGAATCTTGATTTCCGTTTAAATAATTATTAATTCATTTTTCGAGCAAGGATAAAATACATTCACATGAGATCTTTAAAATCTTATGACATCGACTTTATGTAGAATACTTTTTAATACAGATTGTAACAATAATGTAATTTAGAGGTTTTTACACCTATTGAAGTGGCTAGTTACAATTACTTGTACACTGGACGTAAGTAACCACACTTTCTTATTTTTTCAACTGTCAAAATTTCACCCTGATGATGGTCAGTTTGACCGAAATCGTTTTGTACTTCCACTCCCTTGTGGATAAATGTTAAGAATTTTTAATAAATTCATATGCCTACATACAACAGAAGTGTTTACTTCATTCCCCGTTGTATTCTGTTTTTTTTTTCAAATTAATCTTAAAAATATGGATAATTTTTTTTTCATAGAAGACAACGATTTTATGTCAGATATCGATTCTAAGGAAGATTTTGAAGTTGAAGAGATGCTTAATGAACATGTTAGAAATATTAATTTCTAACCATCTAGCAAACTACTAGTGGTACTGTGGTACTCGTACTGAAAATGGCTCAGGCGCAACTCGAACTTGAAATGGTACACCAATTCGTTCCAAGAGGGTTACGTACCGGTAATCGGTTCGAGATCGAAAGAAGACCGTTCAAGGGCGATTCTGCGCATTAAAACAGTCCAATCGATTTCGTGACGGGTCAAGGGATCAGGGCCGGCGATAACGGGCCTGCAAGGGATGCACTGCAGGCGGGCGCCCCTGTTTGGCGGGCGCCCCTGTTTGGGGGGCGCCAAAATGAGCTTTTTTTCGGCTGGTGTTATGCAAAATACTAAGATAAAAAAAATTATTTTTTAAATGTGGTTTAAATTCGTCATTATACCCTAATCTCTGTTTGTAAATTGTGCAATCACTATCACACATGTAAAATATACAAAAATATGCAATGCCGCATATAAATAGTCTTTCCATGTAGTAGGTAATATAATTTATTGGTCAAAGATATCATATTTCAACCAAACAACTTTGCTCTTAATGGGAATGCTTTGTTTATTGTCTCCAAATTTCTTGCAAGTTGTTAGTTTTGTATCAGCAGTTATGAGAGGAAGTGATTTCTAGTAAAACAAACAAGATTGTGATACTGCGTTCTTGCGGTTTTTCTAATTTAAGTATTATGTATTTTACCTATTAATTTAGGTATCAAGTTAAGGATTAATTCCATAAAAACATATTTAACATAAACATTTTAGTATTATTTCATGTGAATATAATACAGAATAGTTTGGCAGTTGTATACTCTGCATCTGCAGTTAAAGAATCCAGTGTTGCATTCAATTAATATAAAATTATATTTGTTAAGTACTCATTACTATTATTAAATTACAGTTTCACATTACTATTTTCATAATCTTAAGGTTTTAAAGTTATTATTTTTATGTAGGTAAATAAAAATGGATTCAAAAAAAATTATCAAAAAAGCCGAAAAAGAAGAAATGAAAAAAAAACTATCTTAGTTCTCTTAGCCAATTTCTTAAAAGAGTTAAAGTGATGTTGTTTTGTCAGATGATGGGTCCAATAAAACTGTACCGAACTTTATTTACCGGGGACATTTGCGGATAGCGGGACACCGACTTAGTCGGGGCCCGAAACACACATTTTTAGGACACAATTCTAAAATCAAGCATTAATAAGGCGAAAAGCTCTTCCAGCTACCTACCCCTAAAATCAGGTAAACCGAGGTAAACAGAGGCCCAGGGCATCCAAGGTAATGTTTAGTACAAATCATCACATTGTTTGATTTGCTTGTATAGGATAAATTGCTATGTGGAAATGCGTTCAATGTGTGTCCCCGTTTAGGATTTTGTCCTCTTCAGGGTTTAGTACAAAGCCTCCGCATTCGTTATATACTGCGACCGCGACGGGAGGGGGATGGTGGTATAGCTTGGGGGTCAGATAGATATCACTCCAGGTTATGGGCCGTCAGATAGGTACAACTACAGGTTACGCAGTGTGACCGGTTTGATCTTCGGACATGTGGGTCTCACTGTTCCATTAGAACCCACATACCCACATAATGTCCCCGAGGCTGGGGCTGTACGAGTATCTGTGTGTATGTGGGGGGGGGCGCCTTTGCTAGTTTTGCAGGCGGGCACCTTATACCCTAGGGCCGGCACTGCAAGGGATCGTACACTTCGCGTCAAAAAAAAACTGGTACAACTCTTATAATTGAAAATCGTGTTTTTCAAGTTGTGTAAGTTGATCTTGTCAAATGTGTCATTCTAATTTCTAGGGCAACGTTGCCAGTCATCTCAATTAATTACCCATACATTGATTCGTCTTTTATTATAATTTATGAAAATATTTAAATCCAAAAATAATTATAGTTAATAAATCTAGACATAACTTTAAATTATTACGTTTAAATTAAAATCGAGAAGCGTGATTGGTTTCTCGTAAATTGTACTGTAAATACAAAACTCTATTGAGTTGTGAGATACTAGAATAAACATACGGGAAAAATAAAAAAAATTGTTTGAAATTAATACAATATGAATAACTTTTACAGTAAAACAAGTGTGGAATTTAAATATATGTATTACAATTCGAAACTGCTGAAATATTAATATTTTGTCATAGCTCCATTATTATTAATCACTTCTTGTAATCTTCTGGGCACTGAGAAATAAATTTAGTTATAAATTTTCATCTTCGTCCAAACTTTCCCAGGCTTCTTTAATGATGGTTAATTGGTACTGATAAAAATAATACCTATCTAAAACCTTTACATTTTTAAACGTAATTTTTTTGTATTTAGATTTAGTGCAATTCCGTTATCTGTTATGGCAACAACGAAGTGATTCACGAACTATTATATCCAGTGTGAACACAGGTTTACATTGGGAAAAAAAAGTGTACCAGTTTTTTATGACGGGAAGTGTACAAATGTGTCGTCTTGGAACGAACCTATTATTATCTTTACTAACTTTACTCTATCTACCACTGCTCTGAAGAGTTCTGTTGAATTCCATTTAAACCAGTCCCTTAAAGATTTCAACCATGACACTTTCCTTCTTCCTATACTCCTTCTCCCACTTATATTTTCCTATATTATCAATCTTAGAAGAATACGTTATCCTCGCATTACGTGTCCCAGATAATGAAACTTTCTTATTTTTATTGTGATTATTATTTCGCATTATTTGCCTATTTTTCTTAATAGTTTCGTGTTCGTTTTCTTCTGTGTCCATGCTATTTTAAATATCCTTCTATTACACCACATTTTTGTAGTATCGAATACATGTGACATTTCGGAGCTCTTACTCTCAGTTCTAAACTGAAGTCTTTACTGCAGAGAATTCTTTTCATTTTTACGAACGCATTTTTCTTACTATTTATATTCTGGTCCCTTATTTCTTGTTGTTTGATCATTATTATCTGAAATCCAAGTTCCCAGGTATTTGAATTTATGAACAACGTTATTTTTATTGGTACATCTCCCAAACCTCAAAACCTCAAACGTGGTCTGTAATAGATAAGGATGTAATCTAACGACCGATACTGACGAAATATTGGAAACATGGCGAAATTACTGTGCCGAGCTATATAAAAATAACGAGGTATCAGAAGAAAATCTGATTACCCTGACTAACCTAGAGAACCTACTGCCTTACTCGCTGAAGTCAAAGATGTAATTAAATCACTAAAGAGAAATAAATCCCCAGGCATTGATTCAATACCATGTGAAATACTACAGTTACTAGGTGACAAAGGATTACATATCCTCCATTCTATCTGTGTCGCTGTTTGGAATTCAGGAAAATGGCCACCTGATTGGTGTACCTCAATTTATATCCCGCTACACAAAAAAGGAACTACTACCAGATGTGAAAACTACCGCACACTGTCACCAATAACACATTCTAGTAAAATCTTGTTACACATCATCAAAAACAGATTAAAAACCTAACTACATTACCAAATACCTCAGGAGCAAGCGGGGTTTGTACAGGAAAACTTTTTCCTTGTGAATTTTTAAAGGGTAAAGGTACAAGGGAACAAATCCTGAACCTAAGACAACTCATTGAAAAGTCTAGAGAATTTCAAGTGCCTATGATTATATGCCTCGTTGACTACCAAAAGGCATTTTATTGTGTAAGCTGGATAAATATGTGGTCAATTTTAATAGAAATGGGTGCAGCAATGCACCTGGTGACACTTATTAAAAATCTGTACCAGTCCAATATAGCGACAGTACGACTAGATCATAAGTTCTCAAACCAATTCAAGACCGAGAGAGGTGTTAGACAAGGATGCGTATTGGCACCTGACTACGGTGGAGTAACAGTAGCTGGTAGGAAAATCTCCAATTTAAGATTTGCTGGTGACACTACACTTATAGCAGCAAATGAGCAAGAAATGTTTGATCTCCTGCGAAGAGTTTGAGTACGAAAGCAATAAAGTTGGTCTAAAAATCAATAAAGCTAAGACAAAAATAATGGTGGTCGACAGATTCGACACTATTCAACTGACTAACATGTTACAAGAATACCAGATAGTAAACACCTTTGTCTATCTCGGGTCTAGTAGACCTAAAGATGGTAACTGTGAATCAGAAGTTCGGAGACGTATTGGTATGGCAAAAAATGCGATGAGTCGTCTAACTAGATCTAGTCGCCTAACGACTGGAAAGACAGATCTATCTCTCAAAATATCAAGATGTGACTGGTGAATGCCCTTGTATTCTCAATATTTTTATACGGAGCAGAGACTTGGACTCTTCGCGCATGCGAGCTCCAAAAAATTGATGCCTTTGAGATGTTGTGCTGGAGAAGAATGCTGCGTATACCTTGGACAGCTCATAGGACAAACCATTCCATTCTTCATAGGACAAACCAACTGAAGATAAAAAAAAGGCTTGTCAACAATATGTCTGCAACGAATACTGCAATTCTTTGGTCACGTGGGTCGCAGAGGTGACGACAGTTTGGAGAGATTAATTGTTTCTGGAAACGTTCCGGGGAGAAGATCAAGAGGACGATAACCAACTAGATGGTCCGACCAAATAAAGAATTCAGCTGGACACTCTTTCTGCGAAGCTCTTAGAGCAACTGAAGATAGAGACCAATGGAGAAACATTGTTAGGTGAATATTGGAAGAAATCACGATCCTCAGTAATGGGGAAACGACAAGAGAGAGATATCTCCCAAATATACCTATGTTTGTTCGTATATTTGTTTTCTATGTTATTATCATACAATTGGTCTTTTTTATATTGATTTTTAGTCCATATTTTTCACAGAAATTACTTGTCTTGTTTAGTAGGTACTTATAGTACTAGTAGTTGGAATTGTTCGACAAAACTTATCTTAATTACTTTGTCATCTGCATATCTCATTTTGTGATCTTCCATTATAGTAACAGATAGTAATGCTTACTATTACAATATCACTTCCACTATTAAAATACACAAACGCAGCATTGTGCAATAAGTAACAATAGAGTCCTTAATGTATGCGGACGAAATAGTAATAATAGCAGATTCCGAGAAAAAATGCAGAAACTCATGGATATATGGGTAGAGCAAGTAGAAGAACTAAAAATGGAAATAAACGAGTAAAAAGTAAGTCATTAATGTATGCGGACGACATAGTACTATAGTCTATCTTTATAACCGAGAGAGTATTAGGTATAACATATTTTAACTGGTACCTAGGATGCTATAATATTCTCTCGGTCATAAAGATAGCCTATAATAGCAGATTCCGGGAATAAAATGCAGACACTATTATATGGGTAGAGCAAATAGAAGAACTAAAGATGGAAATAAATGGGGAACAAAGTAGGATAATAAAACAAAGAGAAAATGTAAAACTCGGAACTGGAAATAGTTATAGTCTAAGAGCTAGTGAACCCTCCGACTAACAGTCGTCCTGTAAGGCTAGAAATTTGTCTAGGGATAATTCATAGCACACCAAGGCTAAAAACCATGACCTGGCAGGCATCAGCCGTGCACGTGTATCTACCAGGTGAAGCGAAAAGTGCAAATTTAGGGGGTAAAATAAACTTTTTCCTGTAAAGTTTAAATTTAAGTATGTGTTTGAGTAAGTCATTTAGAAGAAATGTGTACAATGACAGGCGATTCTAAAGAGCATAAGACCTTGCCAGGAGAGGGGAAAGATTATGGGTTTTTCCTAAAATTATTTTTTTTGCATCGAACAAAATTTTTTTAGGTTTTTTTAATCAGTCCAAACAGAAAAGGTCTTTTGTGATTTTTCTCTTCAGTTAATAGTTTTTGTTATATAAGCGATTAAAAATTTTGAAAATTGCGAAATCGGCCATTTTTAACCCTAAATCGGACATTTAACTAAAAATTTCAATGTTGCCAAAACAGGTAGATATTCTTTAAACATTGATTGATGAAATCTCGAAGAGTTTTTTGCAATACACTATCGAAAACCCCTTTGTTTTTTAAGTTCTAATCAAGCGGGCGCAACACTGTAGTATAAGTGAGGACGTTTGAGTTTGCATAAATTCATTATCTTGGGAAAGGAAAATTTAAAGAGAAATCCTCAGACAGGTCGATTTTTATTCTTAAATTAGAACTTTTTGGCATATATATAATACTAGTGACGTCATCCGTATGGGCGTGATGACGTAATCGATGATTTTTTTAAACGGGAGTATGGGTTGTGCGATAGCTCATTTGAAAGTTTATTTAATTTTCTATTCAGTAATATAGATATTAACATAATTATTTATACAGGGTGTACAAAAAAATTGTTTTTATTAAATTAATTTAGACAAAAAAAAGAAAAAAATTGTTTCTACACCCTGTATAAATAATTATGTTAAGGTTTATCTTACTGAATAGAGAATTAAATAACCTTTCAAATGAGCCATCACACAACCCTTACTCTCATTTAAAAAAATCATCGATTACGTCATCACGCCCAAATGGATGACGTCACTAGTATTATACATATGCCAAAAAGTCCTAATTTAAAAATAAAAATCGACCTTTTTGAGGATTTTTCTTCAAATTTGCCCATTCTCGAGATAATGAATTTATGCAAACTCAAACGTCCTCATTATATACTACAGTGTCGCGCCCGCTTGATTAACAATTAAAAAACAAAGTGGTTTTCGATATTGTATTGCAAAAAACTCTTCGGGATTTCATCAATAAATGTTTAAATAATATCTACCTACCTTGGAAACATTGAAATTTTTAGTTAAATGTCCGATTTTGGGTTAAAAACGGCCGATTTCGCAATTTTCAAAAAATTTAATCGCTTATATAACAAAAACTATTAACTTAAGAGAAAAATCACCAAAGGTCTTTTCTGTTTGGAATGATTCAAAAAACCTAAAAATTTTTGTTCGATGCAAAAAAAATAATTTTAGAAAAACCCCTAATCTTTCACCTCGCCTGGCAAGGTCTTATGGTCTTCAGAATCGCCTGTCATTGTACACATTTCTTCTAAATGACTTACTCAAACACATACTTAAATTTAAACCTTACAGGAGAAAGTTTATTTTACCTCCTAAATTTGCACTTTTCGATTCACCTGGTAGATACACGTGCACGGCTGATGCCTGCCAGGTCATGGTTTTTAGCCTTGGTGTGCTATGAATTATCACTAGACAAATTTCTAGCCTTACAGGACGACCGTTAGTCGGAGGGTTTATATTTCCGTAAAACTTATATACGAATACGTGGAAAGTATAATTACTAACGACAGAAAATAGACAGGGAAATAATAAATAGAGCAAAGAAATCAAACGAGTTATACTATGCGTTAGTCCCAATAATTGGGAAAAAGAGAACATACAAGAGACACAAGGATAAAAATATATAACAAAATAGTATACCGACAGTCGACAGCGCTCTATGCAAGTGAAAACTGGATCATTCTGGTAAAACATAAAAGCAGGATAAATGCATTGGAGATGACACACCTAAGAACAATAGTTGGAAAGACAAAATGGGATTGATTAAGCAACGAGACTATTAGGATAATGGCCAATTAAGAAAAAATAACGAATAAAATAGCAAAGAGACAAATGGACTGGTATAGGTATTTTATAAGGTTGAAACCCATTAGAATTACAAGAAAAGTCCTTTAAGCAAAGAGCATCGTAAAAAGAAAAAGAGACAGATCAAGAAAAAAAATGGATACAGCAATATCACTCGAGGCATTGAAAATAATGGCAGTAAATAACAAGTACAAAAAAGACATATAAAACAATAATGATACCGATTGTGCTCTATGCAAGCGAAAACTGGACAATTCTGGAAAAACATAAAAGCAGCATAAATGTAATGGAGATTAAACACCTAACAATTAGGTATAGTTGAAAGGACAAAATGGGACAGATTAAGCAACGAGACTATTAGGAGAATGGCCAACCAAGAACCAATAACGAATAAAATAGCAAAGAGACAAATGAACTGGTATGTATAGGCATTTTATGAGGATGAAACCCATTAGAATCGCAAGAAAAGTCGATGAAGCAAAGAACATCGTAAAAAGAAAAAGATGCAAACCAAGAAAAAAAACGGATACATTAAGTAGTAGAGGTGGGAAAAGTTAAACAAAAATTACTCGAGGAATTGAAAATAATGGCAGGAAATAGAAAAGAATGGAAGAGATGGGTGAATGGGAATTAAAATAGCTAGCACAAATAAAACACCCTGATAGGGGTAAAAGGAAGAAGAGAAAGAATAAAAATTTATTATTTGTTTTGCTTTTTGCTCGTGGAAATTGCTTTAATGGAAAACACTTTCCATTAAATTATAATCCATCTACTCTGTATCGAAGGAAATTGTTGGATAAACGATTTTTATTAAAAATATCTGTCCCATCTATTTAACAGATAATGCAATGCCTTTTTGCACTTTTCGAGTTTATTAAACCTAAAATTTGCCATTGTAGAGTAAAGAATGATTTTTCCACCTGAAAAATCTTTAATCTAACAAATCGCACCCTCAGTGCAAGACTGCAGTCAGTCAAAATAAGTAAGTTTCGAGATAAAGACGATTTTGTTTATTTTCGTGTTAATATCGGTGAAATAAGACACAAGTTTTAAGAAAAATTAACATTTAATTATGATTTTGCATGCATTTCAGCCTATATTACATTAACCAAAAATAGAAATTTAAATAAAATAATATTAACGCAAAAAAAATTAGGAATTTCAAAGTTACAACACTTTTGCACGGAAAAAATTGTTAATCACTACACATTTAGTATTAGAATTTCAAAGTTACAACAGTTTTGCACGGAGAAAATTGTAAAAAGCGTAGACACATTTACTTTTACAGTAAAACCCGTGTTACCGGCCACCTGCTAACAACGGCCACCTGTACTAACGGCCAGTTTAAAAATTACTCAAACCAATTATGTACAGTAAAACCTGTGTTAACGGCCACCTGTCAAAACCGGCCACCTGAACTAGCCGGCCAGCTTCAAAGTTTCCCAAACCAAAATTTTGGACTACAAAACTTGGTATTAGCGGCCACCTTTTTATATCGGCCAATAGTTCTGTCATTTTTAGTAACCGTTATTGACAGGTTTTACTGTATATCTAGACTACAAAAACTGGCATTACCGGCCACCTTTCTATATCGGCCAATAGTTCTTTCATTTTTAGTGGCCGTTGCTGACAGGTTTTACCGTAGTTGTCCTCTTCTCGTACATCATCTTGTGCCAAAATATTTTTATAAAAACTATGGTGGGCTTCTGGTATCATACCCGAATGGCATAAGTATACCAAATCTTTTTTTTTGGCCATTTGAATTTTTGGCTGTTCTTTGGCAAGTTTTCTGAGAATAGATATTTTTGACCTCTCAGTATTGTCAATAAACAAGTTTTAAGATAACTGTTTTTCCTTTTAAAACCTTATGGAAAATAAATATGTTACACAAAGTACATAAAATTTACATGAATAGATTGGTCTCGAAAATCTTTGTTTATTGTCTCAGCCGTTAATGGATTACGTAGACGCTCTGTATATTAAAATTAAACACCACAGATATAGATATTAAAATAACAACTATCTTAATTTTTTCATTGCTTGTTATCGAATCCGTTGCAATGTTCCGTGCAAAACTGTTGTAACTCTGTTACATTAGAGTTACAACAGTTTTGCACGGAACTTATGTTCCAAAACGCAAAATAGTTAAACTGTTGTTGTTGTAATATTTAGCCCATTAAGCATTTGAAAGTTACTAAAGTTTTACAGGGGATAGATATGCACGTTTACAATCAAATTCCATGATTACTTAATTTTCATAAAATTTTGAGTTACTGCAGTCTTGCACTGAGGGTGCGAAATGTAAATCATTTCCAAAACACAAGAAACCTGGACTGCTAAGAATAAAATACACAAATCTAGCATTGTGCAATAAGTAACAATATGAGTCCTTAATGTTTGCAGACGACATAGTACTAATAGCAGATTCCGACAATAAAATGCAGAAACTACTGGATACATGGGTAGAGCAAATAGAAGCATTTCAATTGGAAATAATCGAGAAAAAAGTAAGAAAATGGTTAATCAGCGACAACGAAGATGAGGAAGTTAATGAAATAAAGATATTGTGTAAAAACTCTAATTACCGTAAGTATAAAACTAGACGAGTTAGTTAGCATAATACAAATATATGCACCAGTCGAGGGCACAGAAGAACAGAAAATGTCTCAATTCTATAGCGAACTCCAAACAGCTTTAGACGAAGTGAGAGAAGATACTGAGAACATAATTATTATGGGAGACTGGAATGCTAGAGTTGGAAATGACATCAACAAGGGACTTGGAAGCCTTGGCGGTATGGAGATAAAGCTGAGAACAGAAATGGGAAGAAGATGATACAATTTTGTGTAAATAACGACTTAAAAATTGGAAATTGGAAAATTGGTATCAAAATATGGAGGACAGATACACTTTTGAAGCACAGGAAAGAAATGCCAAAGTCTAATAGATTACATCGTGACTCCTGCAGAAATGGATATTATCAAAAATATAAAAACAGAAAAATTTGCAGAACTTAGTACTCAACGCAAGCTACTCGTAGCCGAAATGACTACAAAGAAAAAGCAATATATAGTCGATAAGTCATACACTAAGATAAATATTAAGAAGCTGAAAACAGAGAAAGAGAAAAGTGACTATAAACAAGAAATATATGAGGAATTGCAAAGAATGGAGCTGGAAAGAGAGCAATTGGATATGGAAGAAAGATGGAAAATACTAAAAGACACACTATATAAAACAGCAGAGAAAATTTGTGGAAAAAAGTCAATAAATAAATATCATAAGAGAACAGAATGGTGGAGTCAAGAACTAAAGAAAATAATAAAGGAAAAGAAGCAAGCCTGGAAAAAATATCAACAATGTAGAGATGAAAATAACAAAGTTGAATACATAGAGAAACGTAATAGAGCAAAGATAGCAGTAAGAGAAGCTAAAAATCTGAGCTGGGAAGAATTCGGAAAAGCATTGGAAGCAAATTACAAAACAGATAACAGAAAATGCTGGAACCGTATAAAGGGTTTAAGAGGGAAAAAAGGTAGGGAACAGTATGGAATCAAAGATAAAAATAACCAATTAAAAATAGAGACTACAGAAATAGTAGAAGTATGGAAACCATACTACAAAGATAAATTCAAACACGAAGAAGTAGAAATATATGAAGCAGGAAGAAATAGACCAGAACTGGAGGAGGAAGAGGAACCAGAGAGTATAAGGAAGGAAGAACTGGAAAAAGCTATAAACAATATTAAACTTGGAAAAGCGGCAGGAGAAGACCAAATAGATTCAGAAATGATAAAATGGATGGGTGAAAAAGGAGAGGACTGGCTATTACAGATATGCAAGGAAGCATGGAGTACAGAGAAAATCCCAGATGACTGGAAGAACAACATAGTTCTACCAATATACAAAAAAGGACAACATAATGAATGCGAGAATTATAGAGCAATATGCTTGTCATCGGTCGCCTTCAAGGTATACACGAGAATTATAGAGAAGCGTCTAAGATCAGTGATAGAGAAAGAATTGGAAGACGAACAGGCTGCATTCAGATCAAACCGTCAAACAAGCGATAACGTCTACATCATAAGAAATATAATAGAGAGATAATGCCGTAAAGGGAATGAACTATTTCTAATGTTCGTCGATCTGAAGGCGGCATTTGATACAATAAACAAAGAAATATTGTGGAAAATATCGGAGAGCTATAATATACCAAAAAAGATGATAAAAGTCATAAAATCTATATGGAAGTAGAAGACCAAGTACAAATAAATGGAGAAATATCAGGCACTTTTAAATGGGATAAGGGAATTAAACAAGGAGATGGACTAAGCCCCCTCTTGTTTATAATAGTCATGGATACTTTAATCAAAAATACCAAAGATCAAACAAGAAACTTTCAATACATAGTAGGATATAAAAGCTTAAATGCAATAAAGATCAACTCCCTTCTATACGCTGATGATATAGTTTTAATCACAGACACAGTAGAGAAAATGCAGAAACTAATAGATATTTGGCAAAAAAAGATACATAAATTAAAAATGGAAATGAACCTCAACAAAACAAAACTTATGATAATAAATGAAGATGAGAAAAGAGAAAGGAATACTAATATAATAGTGAGGGAAAAAGTAATAGAACATGTATCTACTTTTGAATATCTGGGAAATATAATAACAGATGATGGGAAAACGGACTTGGCAATAAGTAATAAACGGAAGAAGGCAACTAGCGTGTATTACTCTTTAAATAATACAATTTTTGGAAAGTCAGGAATAAGCAACAAAACTAAACTCAGAGTATATAACAGCATGGTAAATCCGATAATGACATACGGAGCGGAAACATGGATTGTCCAAAAGAAACATGAATCAATGATAAACGCGACCGAGATAAAATACATGAGAAGAATAGCCGGAGTTACGAAGTTTGACAGATTCAGAAATGAAGATATAAGAAGAGAGCTGAAACAAGAACCGATAATTAGGAAGATCGAAAACAAACAATTAAGCTGGTTTGGACACATACAACTAATGGAGCAAAATAGACTTACAAAGAAGGTACATGAAGCCAAAATGGGAAACAAAAGAAAAAAAGGGAAGGCCGAGGAAGACATGGATGGACCAGATCCAAGATATAGGTGAAAGGAGACACATTAGTATGAGGGATATGAAGAACCTGGCCACCAATAGAAGCAATTGAAAGAAGTGGATAAAAGGCGGAACCCGACATCCGACGCCCTGAAGGGCACTAAGGATTATGAGAAAGAAGAAGAAGAAGAAGTGTAAAAACTCAGAACTGGAAATAGTTATAACTTATAAAGTTATAACTTACGAATACTAAGGTAATTACTGAAGACTGGGTAATTATAAATAGAGCAAAGAAATCAAACAGATGATACCTACTATTCGTTAGACTCAAAATAGTGATACCGACTGTGCTCTATGCAAGTGAAAACTGGACAATTCTAGAAAAACGTAAGAGCAGGATTAATACAATGTAGGCAAGGCGCCCACTGAGGTGGAATGGCCGTGGCCCGTGGCGTGGTATTTAGTAGAGGTGGCCGACTCGCTGTTTTGATACAGCAGTTACTTTTTCAGCATTATTCAACGTATTCATGTTGATATAAGAAAAGCAAAATAATATTTGTTTGTTTTGTTTCAAAAAGCAGTTTTGTTGGCATTTAATGAGAACATATAAATAATATAAATAATTATAATTATTGTTAAAATAATACATCTAAGTACGGATATTTTTTGAACTGACAAAAACAATATAACAAAATACATGGTGGTTGTAACATTTATATGGTCGTACTGTTTATTTAAATTTACTTTTGTTTTCACCCAATTTTGAAAAAATGTGAAAACTTTGAATTACCCACGTCCGTCTGTCTGTCTGTCCGTCTGTAATCACAACTACTCCGTCAATATACCAGCTAGAATGACAAATTAGGTGTCAAATAAAAGCTTATAATCCAAGGATGGTACTAAAGGTGAGATATTTGACGTATCCTGTCTGTCCGTCGGTCCGTCCGACCGCGAATATAACTCCTCCGTCATTATACCAGGTAGAATTACAAATGAGGTATCCAATGAAAGCTTATAATCCAAGGATGGTACTAAAGGTGAGGTATTTGACGTAGGCTGTCTGTCCGTCGGTCCGTTCGACCGCGAATATAACTCCTCCGTCAATATACCAGGTAGAATTACAAATGAGGTCTCAAATGAAAGCTTATAATCCAAGGATGGTACTAAAGGTGAGATATTTGACCGAGGCGGTCTGTCCGTCGGTCCGTCCGACCGCAAATATAACTCCTCCGCCATTATACCAGGTAGAATGACAAATGAGATGTCACATGAAAGTTTATAATACAAGGATGGTACTAAAGGTGAGAAATTTGACCTAGGCTGTCTATCCGTCTTTCCGTCCGACTGCGAATATAACTCATCCGTCACTATACCAGATAGAATAACAATTGAGGTGTCGAATGAAAGCTTATAATCCAAGGATGGTAATAAATGTGCGAAATTTTACCTAGGACTTCCGGTTTTAGAAATGCGACCAGAAGTACTGTTTTAAAGTCACCGGAATAGTACACGTGATATATTATTCGACGTTACTTTGCAAGAAGAGAATAAATATATACTTTCGGTTCCATCACTGTCTGTTCATCTGTCTTTCCGTCCGCGAATACAACTCCTCCATTATTAATACAGATTGAATGACAAATGAAGTGCCGAATGAAGGCTTATAACCCAAGGATGGTATTAAAGATGAGACATTTGACATCGGACTTCCGGGTTTAGAGTTGCAACCGTATGAACTGTTCTAAAGTCACCGAAATAGTATAAGCGATATATCATTCGACGTGCCTTAGCAAAATGAGAAAAAATTTTGGTTTTGGTTTTTATATCATTTCCGCTTAAAAAGTTCTAACAAGAATTGCCACTATAGTCGCAGAAATAGTATATGTAACACAACAATCGAAGAGTATTGAAAAGTTGACTTTTAATCTTTAGTTCCTGTTTTGAAGTAATTTCTGTTTAAATAATGATGACGCAAAGTTTAGTCAAAATGACTCAAAATTAGTAAAATCGTATATCGATCGACGCAAAGTTACACGAAGCGTTCAAATATCGACTATCAGTTCTACTTTCGATTAGTTTGGGTGAAAACCTAGGACTTACGAAGTCCAATTATTACTTGTTTTAACTGAGAATAAGCCACAATATTATTAGGAATTGAATTGGAAAGATTTGAATTTGGAGGTAAAATTAAACTTCCACTTCGGAAATTGCTCCAAATGAAATATATAGCAATGCCCTGCACATTCCTAATTAATAACATCAAGTAAAATAGTATTGAAAAGTACGTGAGTAGTGTAGAACATACAGTTTTCCAAAGTTTGTTTTCTCTTCAGGTGACAGCCACATCTTTGATTTTTTTTTAAATAGGAAAGTACATAATGTGACACCTCATTTAAAAGCCTTTGAAATACTGATTACAAAAATATATAATACTTTAATCCTTTTTGAGAGCGTAGGCGCAAAATTTCGTTTGAATTATTTTTAAATGCATTCATTTTTTTCGAATCCTGAGAAAACTAATAAGTGTTTTTAAAAAATTTAAACGCAAAATACAAGACTACAGTGTTACCGAGGATCCAAAAATCTCTGAGGAATTCTATAATGTTTATTTTAATAAAAAGTTACAGGGGCGAAAAAAAAAGAGAAAATTGAGTGTGATATTTAATTTTAAATATATCACTCTAAAGAAACTTTTTGTTTATTCTAAGGGACTTTTGTCCCTCGGTAATAATGTAATATTTCATTCTGTGTTTAAACTTTTCAAAACTACTTGTTAGTTTTCTCAGGATTCGAAAATATGATTGCATTTAAAAAGAATTCAACCGAAATTTTCTGCCTACACTCTCAAAAAGGATTAAACTATTATACATTATTGTAATCAGTGTTTTAAAGGCTTCTAAATGAGGTGTCACATAATGTACTCTCCCATTTAAAAAAATCAAAGTTATGGCTGTCACCTGAAGAGGGATCGCGCAATAATTCTTAAAGTCATTTTAAATCAAGTATATCACATAATTTTTGCGGAAGTGGATTATACAAAAAAACAAATTCATATTCAATGTAAATAAATAAAAACTTTAGAAATAGAAAACAAGAATTAAGTTATAATCTTAAGTTAAAGTAAATAATATAAACAGTAAATATAATAAAACAAATATACTTATAATAAAGAATAAAAACAAATATGAAGTATCATCACCGCAACTGTCAAATAAATGTTACCAATTTATGCTAAAATGTCACATTCGTTCGATTACAGTTATAGTGTGTTCCGAACAAATGTGCTTCATAAAAACGCTTTATAGTCCATTTAGGTATACAAATGAAATGAAACATATTATTGTGTATTTCTTTAAGTTAACATTAATAGAAATCTTCAAATATTATTTCTACGCGTATATAATAAAATATATCTAGTGGCTGTAATTCCCGTGTACTCGGAAAAATGATTCTAAAAAAACACACCTACCGCCAAAATATTTCGTGTTGGTATCATGTGACGTCACGGGCTATGACGCGGATCACGTGCAACGGTAAGTAGATTAGACGAAGTATAAGTAGGTGGGCACTGTATAGAAATTTGTAGAAAAGTAAAATAATTTTACCACCAGTAAATTTGTCGGTGAGTTTGTATAACAGTTGTTATAAAGTATTTATTACCTGAGAAACCCTAAAGGCTGATTCACATTATAGCTCAGGTCACGGTCCGCTCACGCTCAGCTCAAGGTTCGGTCAACTATTCTTACACGCATTTTAATCATGCTATCCGCACTAAACGCGACGGTCAAGTTCTGTCCCTTTTTTTTGACCGCGTGGTTTCTCCGAGAGAATATTTTGATCGTGGCTTGAGCTGACCGTGAGCGGAGCGTGACCTGAGCTATTATGTGAATCGGCCTTAATAATATAAAACAGCTATACAGGCCTTTGAGGCATTTGCAATAAAGCATAATACCCGATATAATTTAAATTTTTAGGATATTGTACGTAAAAATTTATTCGTTTAGTTAAAAAGTATTATAAACAGCGGTATTATTTTATTAAAAGATATTTCAACAAACGGATAAATTTATTAAGGGGGTAGGCGCAAAATTTTGGTCCAATGCTTTTAAATGCATTTTTTTTCGAATTCTGAGAAAACTAATAAGTATTTTGAAAAATTTAAACTCATAACGAAAAATTACATTATTACCGAGGGCCGAAAGTCCCTGAAAACTTTTATAATGTTTATAATTATAATATACAGGCGTGAAAAAAAGAGAAAATTTATTGTGATTTTTAATTTCAAGTATTTAATTCAAACTAAACTTTTTGTATATTTTAAGACACTTTCGGAACTCGGTAATAATGTAGTCTTTCATTCTGCGTTTAAATTTTTCAAAAATATTTATTGGTTTTTTCAGCATTCGAAAAAATGAAAAAAAAATGAATTTAAATAGCATTGGACCAAGATTTTGCGCCTACCCCCTTAAAAAGTAAATGGAAACGTTTCGGGACCTCTAATTTATATTCCATAAACAGGGATATTCCTATAACTGGTACTTATATTTTTACTTGTTGGATTTTTGAGATGCTAGATTTAATTCTTGATTTGACTCTCTGCCATAATGTGTCAATAGTCAAATAACAAAGCTAGCAATATATCATAATTATTAATTAAAGTGCTTATTAAAAATGGCAAATAGCCGAAAAGAGTTTTACCGAAAAATCCAGGAATTAAAAAGTTTCTATATAAATAAATATTTAATATATTTATGTTAAATTGTTGATCGTCTTGTACGATTTTTAAATTTTTAAATACGTCCTCGTATATTGCAACACAAACTCAACGTGGTCACCATTCGAGTACCACTCGAAAATTAAACCTGCTGTCGATTAGTGGCAAGGGGACTGGCGCTACGGCGCGGCACTTCCAAAATACCACCACTTCAAGTTCAAATCCTTTTTATAAACGTTAAAAATTGCAAATTTTTATTTTTTTTGCCAGATAGGGTGCACCCAATAATGATGTTTTCGCTTCTTTGGATTTTTAGCATTGAGGTTGGCAAACTAAAGAAATAAAAGTTAATCGGTGCTACTATATAGTACTTAGTCTACTGCGCTGTATTATAATATTACAATGCTGACAAAAAAAATCTTTACAAAGTGAATAAAACGCATAAATCATAAGAATTATTATTCTAATTTCACAAATTATGTATTAATTAACTACAAATAATTGAACTTTCTAAGTCCTAGGTTTTCACCCATGGGGATCGAAAGTAGAACCGGAAGTCGATATTTGAACTCTTCGTGTAACTTTGCTTTGATGGATAAAATATTTCGCTAATTTTTAGTCATTTTTACTAAACTTTCGGTCATAATTGTTTAAACGGAAATAATTTCAAAACCGGAACAAAAGATTTAAACTCGACTTTTCAATACACTTCAATTAATGTCACATGTACCATTTCTGCGAATCTGATATGGTACTTCGGTTAAGAACTTTTTAACGGGAAACGATATGAACCCAAAAAGCATCCGGTTCTTCTTCTTCTTGAAGTACCGTCTCCTATCGGAGGTTGGCTACCATCACAGCAATCTTAACTTTGTTGGCTGCAGCTCTGAACTATTGTATTTGTATAAATCCTCCTACGTCCCACATTTCTCTTTCCCGAGATATTTCCTTGGATTATGAGCCTTAGCGGGGAGTACTTTTCCCGTCTTATTATGTGGCCTAACTTCCGGTTAGAACTTTTTAACCGGAAATGATATAAAAACCAAATTTATACATTTGTTCTCATCTTGCTAAGGCACGTCGAATAATATATCTTATACTATTTCCATTTGCCACCATTTCGGTGACTTTCCAACGGTATTTTCCTATTGCAGCTCTAAAGCCGCAACTCTGAGGTCAAATTTCAAATATATCACATGTACTATTTCTGTGTCTATAATATGGCACTTCCGGTTAGAACTTTTTAACCGGAAATTATTTAAAAACCAAAATTATACATTTGTTCTCGTCTTGCTAAGGCACGTCGAATAATACATCGCTTATACTACTCCGGCGACTTTAAACAGTACTTCCGGTTTATTCTAAAATCCTAGGTCAAATTTCTCACCTTTAGTACCCATAGTAACCATATAAATAATAAATATATAAATATTACAACCAAATATTTTTTCTCATCTTACTAACGCACGTCGAATAATATATCTTATGCTATTTCAGTGACTTTCCAACGGTACTTCCTATTGCAGCTCTACAACCGCAACTCCGAGGTCAAATTTCAAATATATCACATGTACTATTTTTGTGTCCATAATATGGCACTTCCGGTTAAAACTTTTTAACCGGAAATGATATAAAAACCAAAAGTATACATTTGTTCCCATCTTGCTAAAGCACGTCGAATAATATATCGCTTATACTACTCCGGCTACTTTAAAAAAGCACTTCCGGTTTCATTTCTAAAACCGAAAATTCTAGGTCAGATTTTTCACCTTTAGTACCATCCTTGGATTATAAGCTTTCATTTGACACCTCATTTGTCATTCTACCTGGTATAATGACGGAGGAGTTATATTCTCGGTCGGACGGACCGACGTACAGCAGCCTAGGTCAAATATCTCACCTTTAGTACCATCCTTGGATTATAAGCTTTCATTTGACACCTTATTTGTCATTCTACCTGGTATAATGACGGAGAAGTTATATTCGCGGACGGACAGACCGACGGACAGACAGCCTAGATCAAATTTATCACCTTAAGTACCATCCTTGGATTATAATCTTTCATTTGACACATTATTTGTCATTCTACCTGGTATAATGACGGTAGAGTTATATTCGCGGTCGGACGGACCGACGTACAGCAGCCTAGGTCAAATATCTCACCTTTAGTACCATCCTTGGATTATAAGCTTTCATTTGACACCTCATTTGTCATTCTACTCATTTGTCATTCTACCTGGTATAATGACAGAGAAGTTATATTCGCGGTCGGACAGACCGACGGACAAACAGCCTAGATCAAATTTATCACCTTTAGTACTGTCCTTGGATTATAAGCTTTCATTTGACACCTCATATGTCATTCTACCTGGTATAATGACGGAGAAGTTATATTCGCGGTCGGACAGACCGACGGACAAACAGCCTAGATCAAATTTATTACCTTTAGTACTATCCTTGGATTAGAAGCTTTCATTTGACAACTCATTTGTCATTCTACCTGGTATAATGACGGAGGAGTTATATTCGCGGTCGGACGGACCGATAACCAGCCAGCCTAGGTCAAATATCCTACTTTTAGTACCATCATTGGATTATAAGCTTTCATTTGACACCTCATTTGTCATTCTACCTGGTATAATGACAGAGAAGTTATATTCGCGGTCGGACAGACCGACGGACAAACAGCCTAGATCAAATTTAGCACCTTTAGTACTATCCTTGAATCATAAGCTTTCATTTAACACCTCATTTGTCATTCTACCTGGTATAATGACGGAGAAGTTATATTCGCGGTCGGACAGACCGACGGACAAACAGCCTAGATCAAATTTATCACCTTTAGTACTATCCTTGGATTATAAGCTTTCATTTGACACCACATTTGTCATTCTAGCTGGTATATTGACGGAGGAGTTGTGATTACAGAGAGACAGACAGACAGACAGACAGACAGACGGACGTGGATAATTCAAAGTTTTCACATTTTTTCAAAATTGGGTGAAAACAACAGAAAATTTAAATAAATACTACGACCATATAAATATTACAACCACCATGTATTTTGTTAAATTTTTTTGTCATTTCAAAAAATGTTCGTACTTACATGTATTATTTTAGTAACAATTATTATTTATATGTTCACATTAAATACTGTTGAAACTTTATTATATAATCCAAATTCTAATCTTTGCTTTATTACGCCCCTAAAATTATGTCACATTTAATACACGATTTTGGCCTTCTTAAAAAATCTATCTCAAAAAATGAGTGACAATTCCTAAATAAAATATTTGTCAATGTTACATATATTTAAAAAACGATAGCTTTTTCAATTATAATAGTTCATAATTAAGTCCAAATTAATATTTGGGACTTTTTTGTACAATATTAATTCTCGATGTGTCTGGCGTAAAAGCTAAACTTAGCTTTAGTAAGTGTAGTCTTTTTAAATAAACCAATTAGGAAAAAGAAGTCATTTATTCTACAACCAAGAAGAGACGGAGAAAACGGTTTGGGAATTAATACCAAAGCGATACTTCTTCATTTGGTCCTTCGAGCCGGATTTTTGACCAGCATAAAACTTATGGAAAGTTCTTCAAGATTATTTGCCGACACAACAACAAAAGGATATACTGGGTGAGATAAGTCCATTTATATACCCTTTGTTTCATTATTCTATTTGGCTATCAGTTATTCAAAGACATTAAAATCAATAAATTCTGTGATTCAAAGACATTTTCGTGTTCCAATATCTTTAATAAAAATGGATGAGTTCAAAAAATATAGAAAAATTGCTAAGTCTTCTCTTACTCGTATGTCTAACTGGTTTATAGCCAAAAAAGACGTAGAATTAGATGTTACCCAGTTCGAGACGCGATTAAGTAGACTTCATTTAATATTTCATGATTATGAAAAAGCACAAAATGAAATCGAATTCCTTGCATCAAATACAGGCAAAGAAGAAAAAGATAGAGAGTTTACAGAAAATCAATATTTCAAACTTGTAAGCGATTTGACCGCTTGTGTTAATAAATTAAAAGCTGCACCTTCTCAGATAAGATCTAGTTCATCCAGTGAGGGTTCTTGTAGTGCTCCAATAGCAGTTCGTCTTCCGGATATAAAAATTTCACAATTCTCAGGTCATATTAGAGACTTTCAATCGTTCATCGAGCTCTTCGATGCGCTCATAGTGAAAAATGAGACATTAACAGATGTCCAAAAACTTGTGTACTTGAAGAGTTATTTAAAAGGTGAAAGCCTTCAACTTATAGATTCATTACCGATAATTAATGAAAATTTTGTAATCGCGTTAAATATTTTAAAGAAGAGATACGAAAACAAATTCGCCATAATAAATTCTTATTTGCAAGCAATTTTTGATTGTAATAATATTTCTAAATGTAAGTCAGACACATTAAGAGAATTAATCACTACAATTCAAAAAAATATTTTGTCACTAAAAAATTTGAATTTAACTTCCGAAAATTTATTTGACTTAACACTTATATTCATTCTAAAAAAGAAGTTAGATTTTCAATCGGCTAATGCATATGAATCTGAGAGGAATCACGATGAAATACCTACTTTAAATCATTTCTTAAAATTCTTAGAAAAACGTGCAGTAATTCTGGAAAATGTTGAAATTTCTAGTCCTAAAACTACCAGAAAAAATTTCTCATCTCATTCGACAATGCATGAGGCAACTTCAAATCGCCAATTTCAATTAATTTGTATCTACTGTAACAAGGAGGGCCATAAAATTTACACTTGCTCTGAGTTTAAAGATATATCTCATTCAGCCAAATTGCAATTTATTAGGGCAAAGAATTTATGCATAAATTGTTTTGGTAAACACAATTTGAAAGAGTGTAAATCATCTAAAAAATGTTCTTTTTGCTCCAAGTCACACAATTCGTTAATGCACATAAAAATCGGCGAAAATCAACATTCTTCGCCAATGACTAGTAGTAAGCGTCATTCACATTCTCTATATAATAATGGTTCAAATTCTCAACCTAATAGCTACGCAGGTAACCATAGCTCTCTAATGTCATCTAATAGTTCTTATTTAGATAATACTGCTCATGTTCAAAATGGTAATAATTCATCTTCTCATCTCGATAGTAATTCAAATCTTCAAACCCGTTCTCTGGATATCCAACCAGTACAGGAAAATTCAGGAATAACAAATTTTCAAGGTCCTTCGAGAAATTTTACGGAAAATAACCCTACCGCAAATAATCATTCAGCGAATCACTCTGTTCAGTCAGTAAAAAATAGTCATATTCTTCTGGGTACTGCAAAAGTAACCTTACTTGGTAAAAACGCTAATTTCTGCATAGCGAAAATTCTTTTGGACACAGGATCCCAAAATTCATTTATCGTAGAGAAGCTTGTGAACAAGTTACAATTAGATACGTATAACAAGTCAGTACATATATCAGGAATAGGAGGGAGTGGCTCGACTTGTACTAAAATGTCAGATATAACCATATTTTCCAATTATGATCGTCGAAGAAGTTTTCATTTTTCATTAGTTGTATTACCCGAGATTACTTGTGCTCTCCCTCAATCAAAAATACTAGTGAAAAAATTAAATATTCCGGAACAGTTCTTTCTAGCAGACGACGAATTTTTTAAGCCTTCTGAAATTGACATTCTAATTGGTTTGGATGTTTATTACGATATTATTTTACCAAACTTTGTCAGGCTTGGCAAAAATCTTCCAGTCTTACAAGAGTCTCATTTAGGATTCGTGGTAGCTGGTACAGTTCCTGATCATTTTACTGTATCCAATATATCTGTTACAGACAGTAGTTCAGAAGTTTTAACTGAATCTAATTCATTTCTTTCCACATTACAATTAGACAGCTGTTTGAAAAAATTCTGGGAAATCGAGGAAATTCCCAATAAATTCTATCTTTCAGAAGCTGATGAGGCATCTGAAAACCTATTCCGTTCTACAACTAAAATTTTACAAAATGGTAGATTTCAAGTAAGTTTGCCGCTGAAATCACCTTCAGAAAATCTAAAGTTAGGAAATTCTTATTACATGGCCAGAAAGCGTTTCATTTCTTTAGAAAATAAATTTAAAACTAATTGGAACTTTTATCAAGACTATAAAAAAGTTATTGATGAATTAATTGAACTTAAACATGCTCATTATGTACCCCTAACTCTGCTAAATGCCAAATCTGAAAATAAATATTTTATTCCGCACTTAGGTGTAGTTAGAGAATCCAGTTTAACAACGCGTTTGCGCGTTGTCATGGACGCCAGCGCCAAAAGTTCCTGAGGGTATTCCTTAAACGACGTGTGTTTAAAGGGATATCAGGTCCAGCCAGAATTGTATGACATTCTATGTAGATTTAGACTTTTTCCTTTTGTATTCACGGTAGATATTAAAAAAATGTTCCGACAGGTCCTCGTGAACCCGGAACAAACTTTTCTTCAAAACATTTTATGGCGAGAAAACCCTGATGAAGACTTTAAATGTATCCAACTCGATGTTGTAGTTTTTGGAACCAATTCAGCCCCGTTCTTGGCAACAAGGGTTCTTAAAGAAATTGCTTGTCTAAACTTTTTAGAATTTCCTCTTGCGTCTGATGCAATTCTGAATCAATTCTATATGGACGATGGCCTTTGTGGTTCATATAATCACAACGAACTTTTCAATTTATACTCTCAATTAAAGACCATCTTAAATAAGCATGGGTTTGAGTTGCATAAATATTGTTCAAATAGTGATTATTTTCTTAAAAATATTTCCAAAGACATTTCGGAAAATCAAAAAGCTGATTATGACATAAACATAGATGAAGTCCCAAGTAAAGTTCTTGGGCTAAAGTGGAGTACAGCAGAAGATACTCTTTGTATTTCCGTGCCTCAAGAAATCGTGCACGGTCCAGTTACCAAAAGAAAAATACTTTCTATCTTAGCTCAATGTTATAATCCGTTAGGCTTGATAAATCCTGTTATAGTAAAAGGTAAGATACTGATGCAAAAATTATGGTTCAAAAAGTTTCATTGGGACACCGTAATTAACGACGCTTGCATTCTTAAAGATTGGCACAATTTTATTGAACATATCCCCTTGCTTTCACAGCAAAAAATAACTAGACAATATTTTCGCCCGAAAAGTATTAGCAAAATAGAAATTCATGGCTTTTCTGATGCAAGCATAGAGGCTTATGGTGCTTGCATTTATTTTCGAGTTCTTTATTCTGACAATGATATTTCTTCTACTTTAGTATCTTCAAAATCTAGAGTCGCCCCACTTAAATCAATTACCATTCCAAGGTTAGAACTTTGCGCTATGCTCTTGCTGGCGAAACTTGTAAACAAAATTCTACAAGTCTTCGAAAATAAATTAGAGTATGACTCAATAAATTTGTGGACCGATTCTCAGGTCGCTTTATGTTGGTGCAGGGCACACCCTAGTAAATGGTCAGTGTTCGTATCGCATAGAGTTGCTCAAATTCAAGAACTGACGCAAAATTGTCAGTGGCGACACGTTAAATCAGCTGAAAACAGTGCTGACATTCTATCACGCGGTTTATCAGCCCAAGAAATTCTGGACAACAAGTTGTGGTGGTCCGGTCCTGCTTTTCTTCTTAATCATTCTTTAGAATTCTCTGATGAACCCCCAATAGCTGATCAGCTAATTACAGAGCACAGAAAAACTCGTTCCAATATACTCACAAACGTCAACTCAAAACCTCCTTGGGAACAATTATTTCAAAAATTTTCTTCTTTTTCTCGATTACGTCGTACTATCGCATATGTACTCAGATTTGTCAGTTGTTTAAAAGGAAACAAACAATCTGATCCCCTCACTGTTGAAGAATTGGACCAAGCTCTATATTTTATAGTTCGGCAAGTTCAGCTAACCAATTTTTCTAAAGAAATTTCCGAACTTTCTGCAAACCAGCAACTATCAAATAAACAATTATTATCTTTAAATCCATTTCTCGATGAATTATCAATGCTGAGGATCGGCGGACAGCTTTATAACGCCTCCATTCCCTACCAACAGAAACATCCCTTGCTTTTGCCACCCCATAATCATACGACCTCCCTCATACTAGAGTACGAACATAGGCGGCTCGGGCATGCTGGTGCTCAAACCGTTCTGAGCAATATTCGTTTACATTTTTGGCCCCTTAATGGGCTCAGAGAGATCAAAAAAATCATTCGAAATTGCAATATGTGTTTTCGATTCAATAATCAAGTCTGCCAACAGATTATGGCAAGTTTGCCCTCTGATCGTGTAAATGTTTCTAGACCATTTCAGAAAGTTGGAATTGATTTCGGAGGATTCTTTCAAATAAAATCCTCAAGGCTTCGTAAATCTCCACTCATAAAATCATACATTGCGGTTTTTGTTTGCATGGTCACCAAGGCAGTTCACATAGAGCTAGTTCTTGGACTGTCTACTGACTCCTTTCTGAACGCTTTAAAACGTTTTGTCTCGAGAAGAGAAAATCCGTCAGTGATCTATAGTGACAACGCCACCAATTTTTTAGGTGCAAAAAATGTCCTACATGAGTTGTATCAATTTTTCAAAACTAATAATAATGTAAATATTATCTGTGACTTTCTTTCACAAAATGAGACCAAGTGGAAATTCATTCCACCTCGATCTCCGCATTGGGGTGGAATCTGGGAATCCGCCATCAAAAGCGCAAAATTTCATATCAAGAGATTGGTGGGTAATGTTTTGTTCACTTCAGAAGAATTTAACACTATTCTTTGTCAAATCGAGGCAATACTAAATTCTCGGCCCTTAGGTCCAGTTTCTAATGACCCTACAGATTTAACCTGCCTTACACCAGGACACTTTCTGATAGGGTCTCCTCTCACCGCTTATCCTGAAAAGGATCTTTCACATTTAAACGAACATAGACTTTCCACCTTCCAGCAGATTTCTAAAATTCAACAAGTTTTTTGGAAACGTTGGTCGGTTGATTACTTAAATCGCCTTCAGAACCGGCCTAAATGGGCTGAAGAATATTCTAACTTGCAAGTAAATAAACTAGTTTTACTCAAGGAAGATAATGTACCTCCAATGATGTGGCCGTTGGCGCGCATCATTGAAGTATATCCTGGTAAGGATGGCAAAGTCCGTGTGGTTAAGCTCCGTACGGCTTCCGGAGAGTTTATCCGATCCATTTCAAAGCTTTCTTTATTACCAAATCAAACTCAACCTTAAAACGACCAACATGCTTATTTCTAGTTTTGTTACATTCTTCCTAACACTTTGTTTTTTCTGTTTCTCTTATTGTGTAATTTAGTTGAAGCAGGGATGCTTCAACGCGGGGGAGAATGTTGAAACTTTATTATATAATCCAAATTCTAATCTTTGCTTTATTACGCCCCTAAAATTATGTCACATTTAATACACGATTTTGGCCTTCTTAAAAAATCTATCTCAAAAAATGAGTGACAATTCCTAAATAAAATATTTGTCAATGTTACATATATTTAAAAAACGATAGCTTTTTCAATTATAATAGTTCATAATTAAGTCCAAATTAATATTTGGGACTTTTTTGTACAATATTAATTCTCGATGTGTCTGGCGTAAAAGCTAAACTTAGCTTTAGTAAGTGTAGTCTTTTTAAATAAACCAATTAGGAAAAAGAAGTCATTTATTCTACAACCAAGAAGAGACGGAGAAAACGGTTTGGGAATTAATACCAAAGCGATACTTCTTCATTTGTTTTTTTTTTTTTTTTTTTTTTATAAAAAATTTAATTGTATTTTTATTTAAATATTAAACTAATTGTAATACTTAATGAAGAAAGTATCGCTTTTATATATAATTATATATAAAATATTTTATATCGCTTATATATCAACAACAATGCTTTTTCAAACAAAACAAACAAATATGATTTTGCTTTTCTCATATCATCTTGAAAATGTTGAATAATGAAAAATAAAAAAGCAACTGCTATATCAAAATAGCTGGCCGAACCATCTCTAATAACCAATACCACGCCACGGGCCACGGCCATTCCACCTCAATGGGCGCCTCGCCTTAGAAGGATAGTTGGAAAGACAAAATGAGATAGATTAAGCAATGAGGCTATTAGGAGAATGGACAAACCAAACCAATAATGAATGAAACAGCAAAGAGACAAATGAACTGGTATGGGTATTTTATGCGGATGAAACCCATTAGAATTACAAGAAAAGTCCATAAGGCAAGGAACATCGTAAAAAGAAAGGGAGGCAGACCAAGAAAAAAAAATGGATACAGCAAGTAGTAAAGACGAGAAAAGTTAAACAGAAATTACTCAAAGAATTGAAAATAATGACAGGCAATAGAAAAGACTGAAAAAAAATAACAAGCCCAAATCAGATAACCTAATAAGGTAAAAGGAACGGGAGACAGAAAAAAAATGTATGACTTGTTTTGATTTTCAGTTCGTGACCCTTTCCATAAAATTATAATCTATCTATTCAGTACCGAAGGAAATTGTTGGATAAACGATTTATCAGAAATATCTGTCCCCTCTATCGACCAGATAATGCAATGCCTTTTTACATTTTTCGATTTTATGAAACCTAAAATTTGCTATTGTAGAGTAAAGAATGATTTTTCCACCCTGAAAAATCTTTAATCCAACAAATGTAACCCATTTCGAAAGCACAAGAAACGTGGACTGCTACGAATAAAATACACAAATGCAGCATTGTGCGGTCTGAATTTACAAAGCAGTTGAAAAGATTTCAATATATCCACTGTGGGTGGCTGTATGTTGCAGATATTTGTGTACAAAATTCGATTGAAAGGGCCCGATTCAGCATTATGATGAAAATTTACACTTGTGCACTCCAAGGCATAAGCTTTTCTGTTATATATGTGTGCCTATTACAAGGTGGTCTGCTTATATTAGATTATTAAATTTTACTTTTTATGAAATCTATGAAGTGATGGAAACCTACAGATATCCATTAATAAAATGTCAGCTCACAGATATTTTTGCGACATAATACAAAACAGATTCACAAACTAATACTTTCATTTTAAATAATTTTATGTGGGATTTCATTACAATTGATTGTAATTACCTACACAGATATTACATTTGAGAATTACATACTTGCTACATTTGTTTTGACGTTTCGATTTTTTATCCGAAAATCGATTTTAAAAAATGTTAAATAAAAACATGAGGTAAAGTTGTGAGGAAAATATGAGATTTAACTCCAATTACAATTTACTTTGCTCCAAAGTGCTAATTAAACTAAAGAAATTAACAAAGGCACCTAAGCCTAATAAGATATATCTTGACCCCTTCAGAAACCCTCAAACACGCGATCACATATCACAGCAGATAAATAGAAAAATACACGAAATAACGAATATACCAAACGGAAATATATACGAAATTTAACTATGCCTCCGGAATTAGAAAAATGTTCACGTACTTAAAAACGCGGATGGAAAAGTGATCACGAACAACAGTAGAAAGAATGGGACATATATATCTTGGATCTTTTTTACTTTGAAAGGGATTTTTTGACGAAGCTTCTCGAGAAAATGTACATACTACCTGTGACAACCAGTTACACAGAGATCCAATCAGAAATCAGTGAAGCACTAAAGCAAGCCAAAAATAATAAACCACCTGGACCGGATCCAATCCTTGTATGACTGCGGACACTAAATCCATTCGCCAATTTTACTATTTTTTATTTTATTACTCATTTTTTCGTATCTTATCCTAAAACTAATACTAATTAATCTCTAATAAACAATTCTACTAATAAATAATTATTTTTGTATTTTTTTAATATTTTTTTATAATATATTTTTTTGTATTTTTTTTCTAAATGATGTTCTCAGAGTTTCACAGCAAAAACTGCAACATTCTTCTTTAGCCTTCTACTTAATTCGAAAGCTTTTTACTATGGACTGTCGAAGTTCGTCATTCATTTTTATCTACATATTTTTTTATTATATTTTTTTAATTATTATATTTCTTTTCTATTATTTTTTTTATAGATTTTTTTTGTAAATATTTTTTATATCTTTTCCTTCTTTTTTTTTATTATATTTTTTCTTTTTTTTTTTTTTTTCTTTTAATATATAACAATTTACAAGAAATACTTACTCTATATTTTACAATTACAATTTAAGTTTAATATCTAAAATATATTTATACAATAGTCGGTATACGAACTCATTGTTTTCTAATGTTAATAAATAGTTTAAATTAATGGGATGGTGGACATCAGTCAAAAAATACAGTGAATTTAAAAACATGTTAACGTTATTAGAAATAAAGGTCGCGTCATATTATAATGCACGTCGCGTTTTCGGCACGTAGCGTTTGCAGACCGTCAATCGGACTGCCCATTCACATTAATAAACATAGAACGTTTACGTTGGTTTCAGTTTGGTGTGGTGCAGATGTGTTTATTGTCACAACACATGTTTACATGACAAATTGCCTCGAAAACTACTTTTTAAATTAGACCGGGCAGTATCGTCGCCCCGGCTAGCGAAATTATTCCGATTCGATATTTTTAAACAAACTTACTCAAAAAGAAGTCCTTATAACATATCCACAGGGTGCCGGGCGGTACCGTGGTCGAAAAATTGTTTAAACATTTTTTTAAACAAATTCACAAAAATATTTTTTTCATTTCGAGCAATATTTTTTTAGATAAACTGGGTCATTCTGGGCAAAAAAGGTCTCTTGTCATTTTTCTCTAAAATTGATTGTTGTCGAGTTACATGCGATTAAAAATTTGAAAAATGCGAAAAGGCCATTTTCAAGGCTTAATAACTCGATTAAAAGTATTATTATGAATTTCAATAAGTGACCAAATCAAGTTTCAAACCCCTTCTTCAAGGTCCCAAAGAGATTTTTGTCATTATTTTACTACAAAGCTGTTATTTTTAGTTATTAACAATTAGCGCTATAGTCCAACTGTATCGTCGCCCCCGTTAGCGAAACTATTTCGATTAGATGTTTTTGCACAAACTTACTCAAAAAGAGTCCTTATAACAAACACATCCACAGGGTGCCGGGCGGTGCCGTTGTCAAAAAATTGTTTTAACAATTCTTATTAAACAAATTCACAAAAATAATTTTTTCATTACGAACGATTTTTTTTTTAGATAATTTGGGTTATTCTTAGCAAAAAACATATCTTGCAAAAATGCGGAAATGGCCATATAACTCGACAACAATCAATTTTAGAGAAAAATCACAAGAGACCTTTTTTGCCCAGAATAACTCAAATTATTATTAATTTGGGTTTAATTAAATTATTAATAAAAAATTATTTTTGTGAATTTGTTTAACAAAAATTGTTTAAACAATTTTTAGACCACGGCACCGCCCGGAACCCTGTTGATGTGTTATAAGGACCTCTTTTTGAGTAAGTTTGTGCAAAAAAATCTAATTTCGCTAACGGGAGCGACCATACAGTTGGACTATAGCGGTAATTGTTAATAGTTAAAAATAACAGCTTTGTAATAAAATAATGACAAAAATCTCTTCAGGACCTTGAAGAAGTTGTTTGAAACTTGATTTGGTCACTTATTGAAATTCATAATAATAATTTTTAATCGAGTTATTAAGCCTTGATTTTTCGCAATTTTAGAGAAAAATGACAAGAAACCTTTTTTGCTCAGAATTACCCAAATTATCTAAAAAAAATATTGCTCGAATGAAAAAATATTTTTGTGAATTTGTTTAAAAAAGATTGTTTAAACAGTTTTTCGACCACGGCACCGCCTGGCACCCTGTGGATATGTTATAAGAACCTCTCTTTGAGTAAATTTGTGCAAAAAATCGAATCGGAATAATTTCGCTAGCGAGGGCGACGATACTGACCGGTCTAAATACTCGGTATCAAATTCAAAGAAATACCTACATAAACAACAAGGGGAAAACGACCCGTATCTGTCAACATCCGAAAAATATTGTTTTCGAATGAACCGAACGCAGACGTAACGTGTCTTATACGCTACGTTACGTGTCTTATACGCACAATATGAATGGTTCAATTTAAAAACCATTAAATTATATTTTTCGCAAACGAAACGCTACGTGACGAAAACGCGACGTGCATTATAATATGAGGCGACCTTAAGAGAACACGAGAACAGGTCAAAATTTTATGTTGTAGGTTACCCAACTGACCAGAAATACATTGTGGACTATCAGCTAGATTAAGTTTAAATATATATGATGGTGTAAGACAGTGGTTAAATCTCACTCTGCATATGGTTCTTATCATGTCCTTTGTCGCCTCCATTTTAGAAACCCAAGGTTTATCTGTTATGCTGTGTTTAGAAAACCAAGGTTTATCTGTTACCTTGTAGAGGTACATACACTTTTAGATAAAGAAATCATTACCTACTTAATCACTTTTTTCACAACATTTACAAGTTGGGAAAATACCAGATGATTGGTCACTGTTTATAACATTACGAAAGAAAAGCAGGCCCAACAAATACAGCGATTTAGACTAATCGTTTTGATAAACATACATTTAAGATTCTTTTATGAATAATATCAAACAGAGCATTCCTTCTTTGAGAAATTAGAACGTGAAATAAGCAATTTTGATTTAGAAATGGTCTAGGATTTAGAGAGGCACTATTTTGTATGCGCGTTCCTTCACAAAAAGGTTGCGAGTTTTGAAAAAACTATTATATTTGCTTCATCGACTTTTCATCGATTGTCTTGCATCAGTGGGCAGGCAGCAGGACTTGGCCAGTATGATTAAGACTGCAAAAATCCTTATACTGCTTCTTCATTGGTCTGGAATTTGCCATACTTCCACAATCCTATTAAAAAAAAACTGTTCTCCAACTTGATCCTGTCTCTCCTAATGATATCGACACTTCTCTAGAAATATCATATTGTCCAACTGCTTTATCTTTGTTTATTTTTTGAACTTCTTGAACCACTTCCTTGTTTTTTTTTTTTTATTTTGATGACCACTGATGTTATTGGTCAAAGTAATTTTTCTATGTCTTTTTGACATCTTTGTCGTGTAATGGTATTTCATTAATTATCTTCATCTCGGCCACATCTAATCTAATTCAAATTTTTTGGTTTCTCTGCCCTATGTTTGACTATTTTATATACCTACTTATCTGTGTTTATTCTTCCTTGCTATTAAGTTAATCGTATAGATTTGTATATGCTTCTGCTTTATCTTTTGCTTCTTCGACCTCTTTGCTTGCCACTGTTTATATAATTTTTCCTTCTCTTCTATTTTTCGTTGAACTTCGTTGACCGTCACCATAGGTATTTATTTCTTTCCTTGCATTTTGCCGAGGATTTCAATAAAACAGTATCTCTAATGATATTGGCCATATTCTTCATAACTCTATTTTCTATTGTTTTTTTCTTCATATTCCAACAAATCTTTTAAACGTAATAAGTTGAGTTTCTCTCTTTTGAAGGAATGTGTTAACAATTATTGCCATATCTAATGCTGTCGCTAAGTCAAGCATATAGTATTCTTACACCGTATATAATCCATTAATTGCCATCTGGAAGCAGAAGTAAGATTTTTTTAAGGCATTTCCCTTTTTTTACATATCAAACCAATGCCATATTCCGATTTCTTGAGACCCGACACCATAAAATACAGAGATTATTACGCTCTCCCTATATGTATACATATAAGAAATGTTTTGTGCGACAGCGACAAGTTCTCTTTTCAAGCTGAATTTAATTCGTTTTCTGTCGGTGGCTTTTCTAAGACATCGATTTATTCATATTGTAAGTGTATACCTCTTCCACTCGAAGCTAACAATGAGTTTTCATCTTTTGGGACTTTTCTTCTCGCCATCTTGTAATAATTGTGTCGAACTTTTTAACTTGAAAAATATGTGATCTGAGAAGAATTAATTTATTTAATAGCATTATGGTGGAGTGTACTTTTTACTTCAATAGGAAATATATACTTTTATCAAATCAACAAGAGTTCTTTATTTCTTCATTAACTTCATTTAAAATTTACATTTTTGTTGACGGCAAGTCGTCCAATTTTGTTGAGATCTTAATTATTATAAAATAAACGAAATGGACCTGTTGCAATTTCACTACTCAGTATAAATATTTTTTACGTAACAACCAAGGCTTGCTTGCATTTATTATTACTGACAGAGAACTTACACCTCAAACAATATTAGATGTGAGAACTTTAAATGGCGCAAACTGTGGAAGAGATTATAAGCTGGTACTTTGCAAAATGAGACTATGAGACCTTAAGATACCTAAAATTTCAAGAATGAAACCACAAATTATCAGCAAATTCAATGGTGAAGCTCTGGAAAATGAGAGCACGCATCTATAAGAAGACCGATTAAATCAGAAAATCGCCCAAAGGCCAGTTAGTATGCAAGATAGTATAGATAGACTATAGATAAACAATGGAAAACAATAAAAAATAACATAGTAGACGCTGCCATGGAAGCAGTAGGAAAGAGAGAAAGAAATGTCAAAAGAAACACAATCAATAGAACGGCCTGGTTCACGCCGTAAGCGAAGGAACTGACCAAACAAAAGAAGAATGCATACATTCAATATATACGAAATAAAGCACCAGGAAATTGGAACAACTACAGAACAGAACGAAATGAGGTAAACGCAAGGATAAAAGAAATAAAAGAAAACCATTGGGAGAAATTTACAAAAGAAATGGAAAGAGACATGTATGGGAGTCAGAGGAAAGTATGGAGAATGTTAAGAAGAAATAAGCTTGAAGTCAAGGACACAGTACTTACAAACTAATAAAATTACGACACAGCAATGGGAAACAAACTTTAAAAATCTATATAAGGAAAGTGAAGACCTAGAACATATACAAAATGGATATGAGGAGGATAAGATAGAAAACATCATAAAGTCCCTTAAGAACAGAAAAAGTCCTGGGCCAGATGATATTACCAATGAGATACTTAAACAAGGAGGAAAAAAAATTGCAGAACGAATTACTAACCTTAGTTAAGAATATTATAGAAGAACAGAATACCGAACGAATCAGAAAACAGCATAACAATGCCCATTTTCAAAAAGGGAGAGAAAACACATTTAAAAAACTATAGGGGAATAACACTGCTTAACAGCACTGTCAAAGCATACATAAACTATAATCGAAGAAATCGCCAAAACTATAACCATATGGGAAGAACAACAAGGTTTCCGCAAAAACATATCTACCATTGATGCAATATTTGTTATCAGAGAGATAGAGGAAAAATCCATAAAATTTAATAAACCTGCATAATATATGTGTTTCGTCGATATGAACAAGGCTTTTGACAGAGTCCGATTAAAGAATGTGTTAAAAATAATGGGAGAAAAAGGGCCAAACCACAGGCTAATTAACCACTGAGCCCTTTCATATTTAATTTAATAATGGAGAAAATAATAAAAAACTTTCCCAGAACAGCTAGATTTGATGGGTAACACATTCTTTAGAGTCGTTTGCTACGCTGACGATGCTGTCCTTATCACCGATTCTGAAGACATGAAATTGCCTTAAAATCAACAATTAACTCCTTTTGTTTATTGAATGCCTGTTCCCTACATTCTATTTGTGTCACGACTATCAAAGAAAATATAGATTTTCATTTAAAGTCCAATTTGCCCTAGCTGCTTTGTAGTTTTCTGTAATGCTATAATACCTATCAAATTTGTAATTATTTACTTCTGCATCCAAGTCTTTTAGTTTTCCTTCCTTAAACGCTCCTCTGATATTCCACGTAGAACCTTTCTTTATATTATATAATATAAACTAGAGCTTCACGATACGATACAATATCGTTACTTTTTAAGTATTGAATATTGTATTGCTTATGCCAATGAAGTATTGTATCGAGTATCGATATCGGCAATACTTTCTTATAAAAATATCGTATTGCTATTGATTTCGATACGATATCGATACAATACTCGATAAAATATCGACATAAAAAGGATTATTACATATGATAATCCTTGACATAATTAAAAAAATATTAATTTAATAAAAAAAACAATTCTTTATTAATTTATCACTATATTTATTAAACAAAGCTCTTAAAATATACATAGTGCAATCACTGAAGGTGGATTTGAGCTATTACGTCTGATTTGGTTGAACCTCAATAGATTCTTTTGAAAGTTGGTGAGCAGTTAGAGAATACCTTAAGGAACAAAGCTGACATAGTGCCGATTTACGATCTTTGCATTTTAGAGGTGAAATCCACCCTTGCTTTAAAATTATTTTTTATATTTCTGAAAGTGCAGTCATCGAAGGTTTTCACCTCCGATTTCGTTGAACCTCCCGTGATTCTCATGAAAATTGGTGACTAGTTAGAGGATACCTCAGGAAACAAAAATGATACGGTGCAAACTTGCGCTTCTTGCATTTTAGGGGTGAAATCCACCCTTTTTAAATGTAAAAAAATGCAGATTTAAACATTATGGCGTAAGTATAATTTATGATTGTAATGAAGTTTTCAACCCCTTTAGTAACCTTAGCTTAAATAAAATTTCACGTAATTGTTGTAGCAATTAATGTTGGGCAACAATAACTCACAAATAATGAAGTATCATAAATAGAAATAGGAAATAATGAAGTATCATAAAATAGCATTTCATTACAATGCGAAAATACAAGATGCTCCATTTGAGAAAACTCAAGAAATACTCATTCAGTTTCGACTAATCCTGTATACCAAAATTAAAACATTTAGCTATATTAATAATTTTAAGCAATAGACTATATTAAAAACAATTTGAACATAAATAGATTTCTTATAACTTATAGATTCTTATAAAAATTGAATATGGCTGAATGCTTCTTTGAAAGTCGACTAAAACTTAATAATTCTGTATTGTTTAAAAACTACTTTTGAAAAGATAGGGAAGTCCCCGGAGATTCAGGATAACTCGCAATTCAGTATTTTTGTTGAAAATGATTTTTGCGTCATCATCACTCACTTCCACAATATTGCCACAAATTCCACTTGATAAACAGTGTAATCATAAAGCGCGTGATACACACGCAATCTTTAAGTACGCGGGTTTAAAGATCGCGGTCGCCGTCGGTAGCAAAAAATTTAGAAACTGTCCTCGTGGTTAAATTTTTTATTTTTTGTGTACCTAATTTTGCTGAAATCTTATGTTTTTTAGTAGAGTTTGATTATTTTTTTGATCAGGTTTTGTTAAATAGAAGAATAATTTGATTTTGTATAAGTGTGGTAAGCTGTCAAAATCATGATGTGAATTATAGCACTTGTTTTTGATTTATTTTAATTTAATGCAAGGTAGGCATAAACATACAAAATATCATAGATAAGATGGTAATATTTTCATCATGAGGATAAAGCAGCCTATAAATAATTAGGTTTACTCAAAAACAAATAATCAAAATAATTTAGTATAGCTTAAAATAGTGTTTTACGGTTTTCTCAAAACTTATAAAATATAACTTATCTCCTTTCAATAATAAACGATTGAATTATTTCTAGGCAATTTGCTTAATTAGTGAAAATATAAGTGTAACTTTAAACGCAATAACATGATGGCTCGAGGCTCGCGGATCGTGGCAGTGATACACGTACGGGTTACGAGTAAGATTTCAAACTTGTTGGATCGACGGCGTATTTACTCGGCGGACTTAAAGTACGCGTACTTGCGGTGATACACGCGCGAAAAAGGTCTCGAGCCATAAGTTCGCGTACTTACTCGTGTGTGTATCACCCCTTTAACAGTCATTTACCCACCCTCAAGAGTTTCAAGTTCAGGCACTAAAGTGTAAAATATTATAACAGTTGGTGCTTGGGTTGCAGATCACTTAATACTTTTATGTAAATAATTATAATCTATTAAATACCTATTCCACAAAATATAATCAAACAACTGTAGTGTGTTATTTTTTTTCTCGATATCGGTATTTTCAATAATATCGAGGCAAGCGTATCGACAATACAAGAGTATTGTATTGTTTTCAGATAGTGAGTATCGTATAGACATTAATATTGCTAAGATATGTAGTGTATCGGTATCGTATTGGTTTTCGATACGATATCAGTACAATATCGATATTTTTATCGAATATCGTGAAGCTCTAATATAAACTGCTCGTCAAAAGTTGGGGATGTAGAAAATTATGCTCATCTTCATAGTTGATTTTTTCGTGAACAGATTGACGGATTCCGATAATTTTTCCAAACATCTTTTTTGTACTAATACCAAGTGAAAGAAAAGAAATGTTTTTCTTATGTTAAGTTTGTGATAATACCCTGTAGGGAGGACGAGGTACAAATTTTAGTATACATCGGAACCGTATTGTAGTCTTATGTTTTGTGAACATTTTTTTAATGTTCGTGATATTTTCAGAAACAAAGAAAATATGCTGGTTTATTCTGTAAAATGTGTTTTAAATGAAACAAAACTAAAAACCCATTAGTGCCTAGCGTTACAATTATGTAACGGCAAAGTGGTGCCATCTAAATAGATCCTCTGTCGCATACGTCGCAAATTTTCAGTTGAAAGCAAGTCAGTTCTTGTCAGAAGGTTATAGTGTTTACATTGTTTGAAGTCTTCTATTTCATTAGAACTTTGTTTTGAATCTGTGCCTCGATAAAGTATAACAAAACAAATAAAGCTTCAAATAATGGACTTCGTCGATAAAAAGTAAGTATATAAATCTCATTTTGTATAATAAAGTTAATATTAGAAAACAAATAGTAAAAGTAAATATAAATACATATTTTTGTGTAAAAAAGCTTTGGTATTTTTTCAAATAAAAAAGTTGCCAAGTTAGGAAATTGACTGTTACATATTTGTAACGCTAGGATGTAATGTAAGCATATTCTACAGTTATTTTGTACCGACGTATTATGTGTTTTGTTTTCATTGTATGGTATTTTTAGTAACATTTTTCGAAGTATTAGTATACAGACTGTTTATAGAACTTAAGGAAATTTAGAAATGCAGTATGTACCTACTAAGTTGTTTTTTTAATTCAGAGGCCTTGCTGCAGTTCTTCAAAGAGGCCTGACTGTTCAAGAAGCTATCGATATAGCCTTTGGAGAATACGAAAGGATAGATGACTCTATAGAGGAAGTAATATACTTTGATAATTTATTTACTACATTCAGTTTATTGTCTTATTTACGTTTGAAAGGATACGGAGGCACGGGGACTATAAGAGAAAATCGTTTACCTAGGAGCTGTCCTTTTTTGGCTATAAATGATCTTCAGAAACAGGAAACGGGATACTATGAAAGTGCTATTAGTAAGACAGATGCTGTGCTGGTAGCCAAGTGGGTCAATAATTCCGTAGTTTGCATTGCTTCCAATAGATATAGTATCAATCCAATAACAAATGTTTAGACGTTATTAGCAAAAGGAAAAAAAACACATACAAGTTAGCAGACCAGCAGTACTTGCAGAATATAGCAAAAAAGTGGGTGGTACTGATCGAATGGATCAGAACGTTGGACAGTACAGGATTCAAATTAGAAACAGGAAATGGTACTGGGCATTGTTTACATGGCTTCTTGATGTTTCAGTCAATAACGCGTGGTGTTTGTATCGAAAATCAAACAACTCTCAGATGTCCCAAATAGACTTTCGAAAGGCTATCCTGCCAGTTTATTTGAAGAAATATTCGTCACTGCCCAAAGGCATGGGCAGAACTCCATCTCCATCTTCTAATGCGCAAAGAGCAGTCGATGGAATTAGATATAATAGGATGGAACACCTAGTGGATAAAATTTCAAACGACAAAAGAAGGCGCTGTGCTGGAACATCTTGCAAAAGTTCAACACGCACGATGTGTAGGAAATGTAACGTAGGTCTTTGTATTGATTGTTTTGTTACCTATCACACAAACCAAAACGTTTAAATTCCTTTTTCTTTATTTTCCGTATTTAAATAAATAAAACTGTCTGCAGTTATATTTTGTATTTTTTGCACCTATTAGCTCCTAGCGTTACATATATGTAACGTCATATATTGAGTGATCTATAAATCCGAATGCATAAATTCATTCATTTTTATGTTTTTTAATCAAACTGCTCCCAAAAAAATATTAGTATCACATTAAAAACTGGAAAAAAATAATCTGGGCACTAATGGGTTAACAATAAAAAATAACAGTTAACAAAACTTTAAAAACAGAAAGGCACATAAGGTTAACAGTTCTTATCGACACATATAAGAGTTATTTGTCGACCAGGTAAGTGGTATGCACAGCGCAACATAAGAGAGACGGGATTGTTTAATGGAGGATCTGTGAATATTTGGAGTAAAATTTGCTTGAGAATAAGTACGCATTTGGTGTCTACGCGGAAGCTCTTTAAATAGCGAGAGCGAGAGGTACACTACACAAATTGTTTCTCTTTAGACACTCTGTTCCTTTCGCACTGTATGCAGAAAATAATTTCATCTTAGTGGTATGATAATACATGGCCTCCTCACGAATCGCATGTTGTCAGTTAAAACACATATGGAAGAGAAAAACTGTTTAGTTTTTTTATTAAAGATATAAGAGAAATTAAAAAAATAAAATATTCGCAAAATATTTGTGCCTTTTCCTCCTTACAAGGTGTCTCAAATTTTTGTTTCAGTTAAAACACATGTTAAACTACTAAACCGTATATTTTCTTTGTTTCTAAATATACCAGGAACACTCAAAAAACAAAATGTTCAAAAAACTTAAGACGGCATTACGATTCTGATGTTTACTCACATTTTTACCTCGTCTTCCCTACAGGCTGTCTCAAACTTAACATTAGAAAAACATTTATTTTCTTCCACCTGGTTAGAGCTTCACGATATTCGATAAAAATATCGATATTGTATTGATATCGTATCGAAAACCAATACGATACCGATACAATACATACCTTAGCAATATTAATGTCGATACGATACTCATTATCTGAAATCAATACAATACTCTTGTATTGTCGATACGCTTGCCTCGATATTATTGAAAATATCGATATCGAGAGAAAAAATAAAACGCTACAGTTGTTTGATTATTTTTTGTGGAATAGATAGAATAGTATCATAATTATTTAAATAAAAGTATAAGTGATCTGTTTCAAAAGAATCTATGAATGTTCAACGAAATCAGTGATAATAGCACAAATTCACCTTCAGTGACTGCACTGAATAAATAAATAAAGAATAATTTTTTTTTATTAATTTAATGTCCTTTTAATTATGTCAAGGATTATTATATTTAATAATCCCTTTTATGTCGATATTTTATCTAGTATTGTATCGATATCGTATCGAAATCAATATTAATACGATATTTTTATAAGAAAGTATTGCCGATATCGATACTCGATACGATATTCCATTGGCATAACCAATACAATACTCAATATTTAAAAAGTATCGATATTGTATTGTATCGTGAAGCTCTACACCTGGTATAAGTACAAAAAAGAAATTTGAGTAAACCTTTGCACCACTGTGTAAATACTAAAGAAAAATCTAAAATAATAAAAATAAATAAAAAATAAAAAAAATTAGCGGAATCCGTTAATCTGTTCACGAAAAAATCAACTATGAAAATGATCATAATTTTCTATAATATCCCTAACTTCTGACGAGCAGATATTTATCATTTACTAAACTGTTTTTATTTTTTGATAAATATCTTTTAAAATACAATCCTAACCTGCTTTCTTTTTGTTCTTTCGTCCTTTGAATAGTTCCTGATTTTTGCTTCCTTGGTCATATATGAACAAATTACATATTTTACACATTTTAAAATACTTTTCTTTTTTCATTTATTCATTGTCTTGTTTGTCTATTTTAACTTAAAGCTTGTTTTATTTGCACTGTGTATTAGACTATATTGTATTATGTCATATAAGATCTCTATACGATATCGGAAACATATTGCATCATAATTACATACTAGGGTGGGTCGAAAAACAATAATGTTTCATTTTTTAATCGCTGTACCGCGGAAAACTTGCCTTTGAGGTATATAAGTAAAATGCAAAGTAAAATAAAGTTATGTATTGAACCCCCAGCTAGCGCATCATACTTAAAGTTTAGTTTTTTTTCAGAAATCAAGACAGTTTTCAATTATTTTTACAATCTTTAGCCAATAATATTTGAACGTGCTATAGTGAAAACTGTTTAGTTAAAGCTTAAAAAAATAGGAAATAAATTTGAAACAGACAATATCTTTTAATTTGCGGTAGCGCAAAATACTAAAAAATTATTAAAATTCACATATTAGCACCTTAAAAGAATGTGTGGTCTAGTATGTTGTGTTGGGTGTAAATAGCACAATCCATTTTTGGTTCTTTTACTTTACACCGCATTTAATTGGAATAGAATTATTATAGTGTGTTTAAAGTTATAAAGGATATAAATAAAACAACTTATAATTTTGATAACATGTTTAATTGAAACAAAAAAGAAACCAAATTGTAGCCAAACAATGTCAACAAATTAAATGAAATTTTGACTTTAGGAAGAGTCTTTTACTCATTATTTCTGAGTGGGTACGTTGCAGCTGCGCTTGCTGTCAAACTTTGGCATCGAAGCTCTGGATGCTACGACAGATCTTATGAAACCATCTCGTTCCTAACCACTAGGAGGACTAGTTAATCGCAATCTTTTGAGTAAAGATGAATAGTATCTTCTAGACATAAGTAAGACCCAGAAATTTTGTTAACGATAAAACGAAGAAAACTCGAGTATTTGGGTCACCTGATGAGAGGTCATAAATACGCATTACTTCAAAATATAATGCAAGGAAAAATAGAAGGAAAACGGAATCCAGGCCGTAGAAGAATGTCGTGGATGCGGAATTTGAGAGAGTGGTTTGGCTGCACCACTAATGAACTTTTTAGGTCAGCTGTAAACAAAGTCAGGGTAGCCTTGATGATTTCCAATCTCCGATAGGAGTGGCACAAGAAGAAGAAGAAGACATAAGTTGTGCGATAAAGTCAGGCAACTGCCCTGTGGACTTATCTGTTCGAGAACCGGGTCCATTTGCCCACTCTCGATGGTTGACTACAGCTAACAGAGTTTTGACGTCAGTCACCTTGACGTCAGTCGCCAGTGACTAACGTCATCGAGAGGATAGCCAGGTTAAAGTGGAGATGGGCAGGTCACATAGCCAGAATGACAGATGGGCGATGGACGAAGAGGTTATTGGAATGGAGAATTAGGATTCCGAAGAATAATCAAAGCAAGGATGTTAGCTACAGAAACAGAAACAATTAGGGTTTTTCGACCTCCAAAAATCACCTTTCATGCGACTGACTCTACTGAATTATTTGATTGGAACACCACTGAAATTACACCACCATCACTGTTACGGAGAGTCTCTGATGATGAAGTTTGGTTTAAAATCACTGCTGGTGAAACACCCGAGGATTGGAACTTTGGAAAATTTTAAAGGTCATAGTCAAGCCGTGGAACGCTGCGTCAAGTAAGTCACTGAGGCTACGGCTCCACGGGCGGGAAATTGACGCTAGCAGTAGCAGTAAAATGAACTTAAGGTTCCGCGGAACGGAATGGGAATAGCCGAACTGAACCGACTACGCACAAGTCCTGTAGTCGGTACAGTTCGGCTATCCCTATTCCGTTCCGCGGAACCTTACATTCATTTTACTGCTACTGCTAGCGTCAATTTCCCGCCCGTGGAGCCGTAGCCTGAAGCATCTAAAAAAGTCGTCGGTGCTAAGTAATGAGATGGTTTCATAAGATCTGCCGTAGCATCCAGAGCTTCGATGCCAAAGTTTGACAGCAAGCGCAGCTTCAACGTACCCACTCAGCAATAGTGAGTAAAAGACTCTTTCTAAAGTCAAAATTTCATTTAATTTGTTGACATTGTTTTTCTATAATTTGGTATCTTTTTTTTTTCAATTAAACATGTTATTAAAATTATAAGTTGTTTTATTTATATCATTTATAACCTTAAACACACTATAATAATTATATTCCAATTAAATGGAGTGTAAAGTAAAAGAACAAAAAATGGATTGTGCTAATAACACCCAACACAACACACTAGACAATTTTAACAATTTTTGAGTATTTTGCGCTACCGCAAATTAAAAGATATTGTCTGTTTCAAATTTATTTCTTATTTTTTAAACTATTAACTAAACAGTTTTCATTAATCGTTTTCACACGTTCAAATATTATTGGCTAAAAATTTTAAAAATAATTGAAAAATGTCTTGATTTCTGAAAAAAAACTAAATTTTAAGTGTGATGCGCTAGGTGGGGGTTCAATATATAACTTTATTTGACTTTGCATTTTACTTATATACTCCAAAGGCAAGTTTTCCGCGGTATAGCGATTAAAAAATGAAACATTATTGTTTTTCGACCCACCCTATTACATACCTACTATAAAAATAAAATTCACATAATCTCTGGTTTATTTTAACGCAAACATTATGCAACGCCATCGATATTTCCGCCAAAACCGTCGTTCACAAGACACAAAACTAACAATAACGTTGATTACCGAGTGCTTACCTATGTTTTGAAAAGTGTACCCGAAAGCAAACATTACCCAACAATAGTAAAAAAGCAATAGGCACCAAAGGCGTAAATGGTGTCTATTGAAAACGTATTGGCGCCTTCTTTATCCGACTGACACCGGCTCCGAAAGCCTATTGAAATTCTTCTAATTTATTAAAAAGACGACTACAAAGCTGATAAAAATAATTAATCATTAACCCTTAACAAAATGCTTCAAGATTTTCTCTCACATCGGTTACAATATGCCTCTAATGACTCGTACAGACCACAATGACATTAGAGAATGTAAACTAACGATCCGTTTCATCGCTCATGGTAAACCCTCAGAGGCGGGTTAAGTGAAAAAACCGTACATGAAAGGTAGAATCAATCTACTCACAATGTATCAATGTTTTATTAATATTAATAAAAGAAATTGGGATCGAAAAATGTATTACTTTAGCTTCTATAATATATCTTCGTCTGAAGGTGGTAAAACAAGTTAACATATTAAAACAATAGTTATTTATGTACCAAGTCAGTAAAGTGACTCTTTATCGAACGAGTCTGATGTTATGGGCCGAGCGAGCCTAGCGAGCGAGGCGAATAACAGACGAGTTCGATAAAGAGTCTTTATTGACGTGGTGCATACAAAATTTTATCGCCAATCATAAAAAACATTAACACTTACTTAATTACATCCTAATGAAAAAAGAGTGTGTGTAATTGGTACGCACGTAAGACGTTATACTTCTATTATTATGATTTAAACGAAATAAATATATTTTAAACAGTTTAACCTTTAACTACACGCGCTGGCGTACTTTGTACGCCAGATATAAGAATTCTACTGGAAATATATTTAAAAATTTAATTTTTGACCTTGCTTATTTTTCTAGCCCATCACTGCAATGTGCTTTACAATTTGGTTTTAGTTTCGTTATAATTGGCGTTCTGGAAAGATCGTAATTTACACTTTATTATTTGTTGTTTCCGGTGGTGGACAATATACCCCAGGATTATATTACTATAAGTCGTAATATAAGTACATATTTTAATTGTTTTTTAGTCATTATGGCAAAAAATATATTTTTCTTTGTAAACAGTACTTTTTCTCCTGTAAAAAATCACATTTAAAAAAAATTTTTATTAGTAATTTTATTTATCATGGAATCCAGTTATTCCATGTTTCCAGTTATAAATCCCAATTGGCTTACTGAAAAGGAACTCCAAGTATTCACTGATGCCGAATAAGGTTTATAACAAACAACTAAGTGTATTTTTTCAAAAAAAAATTAAACAAATCCGCTGTTTTTAAGTGTATTTTCTTGTGGCGTACAAAGTACGCCACGCATGTAGTTATGTTATAACTTGATGCGCGGGTAGTTAAAGGTTAATCGTATTTTTATTTAAATATTAAACCAATTTTAATACTAAAAATAAAATACCAAAAATTAAAAATACCGTTAATCCGTTAATAGTTACAGTTATGTTTATGAAGTGTAGCCTAACGTAGCGCAGTTACTTTTCCCTTGATGAATAGTAGAAAATCTAAATAAATATACTTGCTAACAAATTATCAGTAGTAATTGCACAAGAGCTCTAAAATGATTAAATTTTTTCCGAGTGACACTTTGACAGTGTTAATTTCACGAGCCGAAGGCGAGTGAAATTATGTCAAAGTGTCACGAGGGCAAAAATTCTTTATTAATTTTAGAGATCGAGTGCAATTTGTTGCGATTATTTCATGAATAAAACTGTTCAAAACCAAAATTTTATTGTAATTTATTTATGTAAGTACAAATTAGTACAATTAAACACACAGTTGTTATAAATATTTGACGGTTGAAAGTCATCACTTTTATAATTTTTAAAACAATTATTGTCATTAATGTCACTGAATGTATTTTTTCATAGCAACGAAGGGCATCTGACGTAATATACTTGACGACGGGAAATTATCAAAAATTATCAGTTTAATTTTTATTTCTGTAGCTTTCTATTGGTCAGAATCTCCTATATACATATAATCCAATTAACAAAAACACCATTTCATAATATACAGTATTTCTCATGATCATCTTTCAGTGCGTCACAGTTTTTCGATTTCTTTCTAACGCATTAAATTGTATCTGACAGAAAAAAAGGCACGTCGGTGATAACATTTCGTCGGTGACATTTTTATAACATTTCTTCTAGTTATTCTAGTTGTCGATAGATGGCGCCATAATAAAAAAATATTTTTTTTTAATTAGATAATAATATTACAAATATAATCTGTATAATTTATAAGACTATAAAAATCAAAGAAAATACCATTTTATAAATGCAAGAAACACATTTGATTTGTTTTTATTCCAAATTGAAAATAAAATGTGACAACTGTCAGATTTAACTAAAATGTCATGTTAGAATAAATGTCATAAATGTGTATTATCACGGACTTACCCTTTTTCCTATCATTTGTTACGCACTGAAAAATGATCATGAAAAGGACAATACAATGTGTATTTGCATTAATACAAAACTTAAAATATTTAAGAGTTTTATTCATTTTAGACGAAATAAAAATTTCGTGTGACAGTAATGACGATGACAGAAAGCTTTTGCATGATGGCCGATTTCGATGTTAATCGATAGTTGTTATCAATATTGAATAAGTAGGTACCTAATTACTAAGGGCCGGTTGTTCGAACGCTAATCAACAATGATCATTATCAAATATTTATTACTGTCAATGTCTACTTTGTTTGGGTTGCTGAAAACATAATTGATTACAATTATGAAATTACTAAATCAATTAGGTATGTTAATAATTGTTATGTTAATTGATTAACTAATCTCATAATTATAATCAATTATGTTTTCAGCAACCCAATAAAAGTTGACATTGACAGTTTTGGTGACAGTAATTAAATATTTGATAGTGATTATTGTTGATTAGCGTTCGAACAACCGGTCCTTAATCTGTAAAGTTTTGATTTATGTTTTATGAATATATGTAATTGCAAAATACTACAGAATTTCTATTTCTGACATAAATTTAATTAATAATAACGTAAATTAAAGTAAATAAATTTTAAGTTCATTCAAATAAATAATCCATTACTGCCATCGACCACTTACATTCAATATCAGTTTATTTTGATTAATCGCTTCAGGTAAAGTAGAATTCTTCTTTCAGTACAATTAAGTGTTACTTTACTGCCGCAAATGGCGTCAAATGAGTACAATAATGAATGACTTTAGTGACGGTTGGCGATAAATAACATTACTGTGTTTTTTTACAGTGGACACAATACTGTAATATACATCTTTGTAGATAAATATTAAATTAGAAATTTTAAGAGGGGAGCGAGAGGGGTGTATTTTGTTTCCTCTGCTGTTCAACCTCTATACGGAGAATGGTTTTGCAGAGGCACTTGAAGGCTCTGACTGTGATAAAAAGGTGCCGATAAATAACATTCCTTAAGCCGACGACATCACAATAATCACTGATAACGAACATGATTATATAGTTGACGCTAAATAAAATAAACACCGCAGGAAAAAGATATGGTATAAAGATAAATGCTGGCAAACCTTAATGCATGGTAATAAGAAAGGGCGCACTTTTAAAAGTACCTACAACTGCAAGTAGATAATGAATAATCGAGCAAGTGAAAACATGCAAATACTTGAGAATGATGGTGAATGACCAATAGTATCCTCAACAAGAAATAAAATGTCGTAACAAGCAAGACAAGCTTTTATTAAATTTAAACCGCTACTTTGTAACGGCAATATTTCCTTTATACGGCATGGAGACGTGGACGTTGAAAATATCTTCCATTAATAAGTTGGAGGCATTCAGACCTTGCAAAGAATGTTCCGCATACCATGGACAGATTTGGTGAGAAACGAGGTAGTCTTAACTTAAGAAGAGCAAATACTGAGAGAGAATTGCTCAACTTGATCAAGGCACGAAAAATTGGAGACCTGGGCCATATCATGAGAGAAGAAAAATATGAAATCCCTCAACTAATCATCCAAGGAAATATTAAGGGTAAGAGAGGAGTAGGTCACAAACAATTGTCGTGTCTACGAAATATTATAAAGAACTGGACAGGCATAAATAAGACGGGCGAGCTTCTGCATGCCGCAAAATACAGATGTCTGATTCAAAATATTTATTTATAAATACATGTACACAATTTTGTGTTAAAATTAGTTTTCACTATATTACATACCTTATAAATCTATCAGTATCAGTGATGCGAAGGCGACCTATAAAGATTACTGCACGAATTCAACATTAACGCAAAAAGAAATCAATATGAAAATATCAGGCCAAAAACAAAAAGTTTAGTAATAGCCAAAGAACCAATAAGATGCAAATTGGAGTTAGACAATCAAATTATACAACAAGTAATGACTTTCAAATACCTGGGAATTAATCTATCAGCCGACAACAATATCGAAGAAGAGGTAAAAGACCAAATAATTAAAGCCAGTACAACGGCCGGATGCCTAAACTACACAATTTGGAAACCAAACACCTAAGAATGGAAACAAAGGCCCGAATATACAGGGTGTCCCGAAAAGATTGGTCATAAATTATACCACACATTCTGGGGACAAAAATATGTTGATTGAACCTCACTTACCTATATACAATAGTGCACACAAAAAAGTTACAGCTCTTTGAAGTTACAAAATGAAAATCGATTTTTTTTTCATATATCGAAAACTCTCGAGATTTTTTATTGAAAATGGACATTTGGCATTTTTATGGCAGCAACATCTTAAAAAAAATTTAAAGTGAAATTTGTGCACCCCATAAAAATTTTATGGGGGTTTTGTCCCCTAAACCCCACCAAACTTTTGTGTACGTTCCAATTAAATGATTATTGTTGCACCATTAGTTAAACACAATGTTTTTAAAACTTTTTTGCCCCTTAGTACTTTTTCGATAAGCCAGTGTTTATCGAGATATTTTGAATATTTGTCGAAAGCACCACATATTTGTATATGGTTAAGTACCTATGATATACCTGTTAATAATCTGAAAATTTATTTGTAATTTATCTATTCAGGTATATTTTGAAAAAGAAGCTACATCTCGGTAAAAGGTGACTTATGAAAAAAAGACTAAGAGGCAAAAGTTTTAAAAACAGTGTGTTTAACTAATGGTACCACAATAATAGTTTAATTGGAACGTACACAAACATTTGTGGGGTTAAAGGAACAAAACCCCCATAAATATTTTTACGTAAATATATTGAAAAAGAAGCCGCATCTCGATAAAAACTGGCTTATCTAAAAAATACTAGGAGGCGAAAAAGTTTTAAAAACGTTGTGTTTAACTATTGGTACCACAATAATGAATTAATTGGAACGTACACAAAAGTTTGGGAGGGTGTAAGGGAAAAATCCCCATAAATTTTTTATGGGATGGACAAATTTCACTATAATTTTGTTTTAAGATGTTCCTGCCATAAGAATGATACATGTCCATTTTCGATAAAAAATCTCCAATAGTTTTCGATATATTGAAAAAAATCGATTTTCATTTTGTAACATCAAAGGGCTGTAACTTTTTTTATGAGCACATTTGTACTAAGATAAGTTAGGTTTAATCGAACTATTTTTGACCCCAGAATGTGTGGTATATTTTATGATCAATCTTTTCGGGACACCCTGTATAAGTCAGTTATTAGACCAGTTATTACTTACACGGCCGAAACGAGACCAGATACAAGGAAAACAGGAAGGCATCTGGAGACCAACGAAATGAAGATCTTAAGGGGGATTGCTGGAAAAAGACTACAGGACATGGTAAGAAGTGAGGAAATCAGACGCATGTGTGGGGTAAACAATATAAATACCTGGGTAAAGAACAGAAAAGAAGACTGGAATCAACACATAAGCAGGATGTTTAAATCAAGGATTGTAAGAATAGCCAGGGACAAAGCACCGTTAGGCAGAAGAAGTATAGGATGCCCAAGGAAAAGATGGAATGCCAATTTAGAGGCAGAATGAAAGGCACCGTTGAAGAAAAACAGGCAGTGCTACCTATATAAAAGAAGAAGAAGACGTCCAAATAAGAAATGATTGGATACGATAAAGCAAGATGTCATCAGAAATAGGCGTGAGAGATTTGGGAGAAAAATCAAGGCACCAAAAAAAAGGAGAAAAATAACGAAGTTTCTGAAAGCCAGGAGCCAAAAGGCTAGTCCATCTTGTCCAAACCATTCTTGCTTATCTTGATGCAACCACATCTCGATATCCTCAAGACGATTTCATTGTTTTTACTTGTAATGTCCACAGTTTTCAGATAAAACTTACTTCCCACAAGAATGATACTGGGCTTGCTTTAAACTTCTTTTATAAGTATATTTCTCCTAGATGAGATTCGTCTCACCATATTCTTCCATATGTACAATAATTGTTCAATATATGCCATAAAATATTTGTCCATATATCTCAAATATACTGTTATATTCCTATTTGACATAAGAAATAAAAGTCTATAGTTATATTTAAAATTCAAATAAAAATAAAGGTTTTCGTTTTTCTCGACCGCGGGCATGTAAATTTGGAACACCCTGTAAAAAAACAAATTTTGTATAGGTAGTTTTTAAGAAAGTGTTTCGGAGAAGTGTTTACGAACTCCAGGAACAATACGACTCAAGTGAACAATTAGAGTGATGTTTAAAAAGAAAGTGTTCGTGGAAAGGTGTGAATAACCACCGATAATTCATATTCTAGCAAATAAGATAATAGGTTATTAAATTTGTAAAGAGGGTTAATGTGGAAAGTAAAATTGAAATGGGGAATATGATTTTTTCTTGAAATCCATTAAGATATTTAGAAAAAGGAAAGTTTGTGTTGGTAAATACGGATAATTGAAAGTTGCTTGGGAGTGGTTGATTTTTGAATGCTGGAAGGGGTATTTTAGATGGAGGAGAATGAATGAGCAATGAGAGTCAGAATGTTTTGAGGGATAGAGAGGCGAAGTCCAGTTTTCGAGAAGAGTCTAGAAAAAAGTGAAACGCCGGGTTGGTTAGTTTTGTCTTTAAAAAAAATAAAAAGTAAGATATCGTGGAGCGAGTGATAGACCGAGTCGAGATAGTATATAACTCCTTGAGTCTAGAGTATCCCGGTTTTTGTTGAAGTGTTTGAAAAAGGTAGAACACGGCATCAGGAGAAGGCAGGAACGAGGGCTGTACGAGGCGTAGTTTTCAAAGGAGCCGAGGCATTACTGGAAGACTTGGACGAGTCGTTGGATCGCAACCCAAGCCAATAGGAAACGTGTTTTGTGTGAAGACATTGTCAAATCATCAGTAAAGGTCAGTCTATTTTGTTATGACATGAATGTATGGTTTGTGTATTAAATACCACATTGAAAATTGAGCCACACAATCACTATTAAAAAATTTTCATCAAACCTAAATCAATTTGTTACTGATAAATCATAATAGTTCATTATAAATAAAATAAATTTGGAGACAAAAAGAAATAAGATTCCCATTTTTGTAACTGTTGTATTAAATAAAGATAGAAAGATAAGATATAAGAAATATTAAGCAGTTATTGCCATTTAGATAAAATAAACGATTTTTATAATTTCTAATTGAAATCCGTATGTGTGTATTATTTTACTCTCTTTTATCTATCCCGATTAGGAATCCACTGAGAAATACTTTGAAGCCACGAAAGTAAGTAATTGATATTATAATTTAGCCCTGAGATTGACACTATATTGGTATTTGATCTGTTTGATTAATGAGATAATTATTGATTAATTAATTAAGATAAATTACATCTGAGAACATCATTAGATTTCAAAAACAAGATCACAACAATACCTACCTATAAATATCTAAACAAATTTTTGAATTATTTCTAATGTATAAAATGTTAAATATGTACAATAGTATTGTAGAATGTAATCTTACCTAATGCCTCAAAGATATCGCAACTTTTGAATTTATTGAAGGTTCTGTTATGCACACGCCAATGAGATTTTTAATTTTTTCTAATCTGCAATCCTTTTTTTACTCATTTATCTCAACTTCGAGCAAGATTATGAGAGCAAAACGTGGACAATGTCAAGTGTCATCATTGTGGAATTATTCAAAACAGTAATTTATCTTATTAGCTTTCACTTCGCTTTCAAAAGATCTTCTTGTCATTCTGCTCAACGTCGCGTTGTATACAGGAGCTCATTATTACTGGAATAAAGCACGAGAAAGAGCCATACTTGGTTATTCTTGACGACGGTAAATTACAATGTGCTTTATGGATAATTCCCTATTACTTTTACATTATATTAAAATACTCTTATTCGTTTTAAGAGACTTTTGTAATTATTATTATTTCAATAAAATTTTAAAGAAATTCCAGATGCGTAGTATATCAACGATATTGGTAAGTTTTTTTAAAAATAAAAATCGACCTTTTTTCGGGATTTTTTCTTAAAGTCGCCGGTTTACGAAATAATGAATTTATGCGTTACTTTATGGACGCACTGTAGAATATTTCACGAATTTCGAATGAATTTGCGACTATTTTGGATTCAGGATGAACGCTTTGACTTAAACGAAGCAGTGGCGTACTGAGCATGGTTCCGCGGGCTCCGCGGAACCAGGTCCCGGGCCCCACAGGGGCCCGCTCTACTATGCTCTTTGCTTTTTTTCTAATTTGATGGGGACATTTTGCACTACACAATTACACAATAGAAAATGTAACTTCTTAATAAATTTGTATTTTTGTGTAGGTACTTATAAATTAAAATGAAGAATACCTATTTATAAAAAAATTTGAAAACAAAATTTATTATTAGACACAAGGAAAACTTTTGGAAGGTCCTGTACTTGTTTTATCTACTAAAAGTGACTAGAACCCAAGTTCTGATTTCAACACAGTAAAGAATTACCGCCTGTAGGTACCTACTCAAAAACTTATCTATATTTATATCAGCACGTTTCATGGATTAGTCGTAAACTAGAAAGTTGTAAAATTTTGCAAATTGACAGTCAAGTTTTATACTTGCATTGAGGAGTGTTATAAAAATACCTAATCCCCAAACAATAAACTCGACGAAAAATCCTTCTTTTGTTTGTATTTATAGCATCATCATTCTTTACTTTTATTGTAAGTAATAATTCTTGATAACTGAAATGAACTAACAGGTACACGTATCAGAACGTCCGTCCTTCCTGTGTGGAAGAAGTCAGTAAGTTGAATCAATACAGTTTGAAATATTTAAGAGCTGACTGTTATCTAAGATTTCTAAGACTGTTGTCTCGTTCGCATTGTTTTTTTGCATTTTGGTCTTCCTAAGTGTAACTAAGGTAGTACAATGTACAAACATAAATCTGGACGTGCTAGACGGAAGCAAAAAGTTGAAGAAGAGGAAAGAAAAAACCCAGCTAACAGTGTTCGTATATATAACGTCAAACAAACGTCAACATTTTGGGAGAAGTTACGTCAAAAGTTACATCAAATTTTACCTAAAATATACGTATAAAAGTCACAGCGATGTTACGTAACAATTTTACGTTATTTCTACATAACCTTTTTAACGTCACAAAAACGTCACTTCTTAGGAGAGTTTTCGGTATAAATGATATTTATAAATAGGACTTACAATTATTGTGTAAATAAAACCACATACATGATGCTGACACATTTATTAAATATTTGAAATAAACATTTTTATATATTTGACTTTTATGTGAGAGAAAGAGACAAAATTATTAATAGCTACTTTATATTACAATACATAAACATACCCTTGAAGTAATCTTCATTCGTAAACTGCACACTTTCATATAAGGACTAGACTGCCCCATTTTCAGAAGATATTTCCAAACATTTCGGTTTTTCAACTAAGCTGTCATTGAATAGAATTATATTTTGTTTATCCTATTTAGGGAAAGAATGAAACGATAAATTAATATTAGGTACGGTTTATCCAAGAATCACATTGAGGCACACAACAATAATAATTCGATTTTTTTGACATAACTCCATAAAAACAAACACGATTTTAATCACGGAAATGTAAGGTTAGGTATTAATGAAAGGTTCGAAATAAATACGCGATGGCGCTGCAATCTCAAACGAAATCTTATACGTGTATATACCTACCAAAAAGCCACGTGTTAGAGACGAGTATATTCATACGCATTAAAAGCTACCAAAGAGCCACGTTTCAGAAACGAATAAATTCATACGTATAATATACGTATTAAAATTTCGTATCAGTAACGTCATTTTTTGATAGATGTTACGTAACAACACAAAAAAACCTAAATTTAACGTTAATGTAACGTCATCTTGCTAGCTGGGAAGCTACCAAAAATTGATAATTTTTTTAGTACAAAAAGAAGAAGTGATAAAGTTCTTCAACTTCCTATACTCCTCGTTCCAGTGGCGAAGTTAAACCGAGTGAACTCTCAACTTCTGGTTCTACAGCTAACACTGACACTGCAAGTGAAATCATACTCAGCCAGACCACCGGTAACTATTTATTTATTGTTGTTCTGAAACTATTTTCTTGTGGCATTTTTGTAATTAACTATTTTTAATGGAAAATAAGCCACAATTTTACTAAAAAAAATATTTTATTAACGTTTCGACGTCCAAATTGGATGCCGTTGTCAAAACACAAAAAATATTAATAAATTAAACAAAAATGTTGTTGCTTAGTAAAAAATTCTTCTAATAATTTATTTAATCTGACTCATTTATAACGGCGATTCAGTGCATTCACAGCATAGTGTCAACAAAGTCGTTTTTGTTTTTTTGCTTTAAACAAACTATTAACATAGTTACGCCACTGGTGATAGTAAACACGTGATAAATCCGCTCTGTAAGAAAACTTCGAAATAACGGAAACTTACAAGTAGAAAATTGCGAAATTGTGACCATTGGAAAATTGGAACACTTAGCAGTGAATGTGAGTGAAATACGAAGCCAAAAACAAGATTTAGTAAGTCAAAATCGTTTATAATAAAAATAGAAATAACCTTGAAACTTGCACACGGAATAGATATTTTGACATCCGCACTTTTGAGGTGTGTCAAATGTCTTACGCCTGGTGTGCATAGAGCAAACAAACTGAACGGTAACCACAGAACACATTATTACATAGTTACATATATTACGCCGATAGAGTAGGCAACACATAATACTTACAAAACAAGAGTGAAGTACGCCGATAGCGTATGCAACACAAACTCAGCAATAGTAAATTATTGAATAAAACATTATCAATTAAATATGAGTTTTCAAAAAGAACAAATAATAGAAATTAAAGAATTCATAAAGGAACTGATCGCCGAAAATGGAGAGGAAATGATGAAAGAAACAAGAGATCTAATCAGAGAAGTGAAAGAAATGAATCAGATGTATAAGGATGAAATAAAAAGACTAATAGAAGAAAATTTGCAGATGAAAAACGAAATAAAGGAAATACGAGCTAAAATGAACTACATAGAGGAAGTAGAAAATAGAATAGAAACGAATGATAGGGAAAACAGGAAAAACAATATAATCATAAACGGATTGGATATACCAAATATTAACGAAAAAGAAATAGAAGACCATGTCAAAAACTTCGTCGATAAGGAATTAAAAGTTGCAATAAATAATGCAAAAGTAAGAAAAATCAAGAACAAAACATACTTGGTCAAAATAGATAACTTCCCAAAAAAATTGGAAATAATGAAAAATAAAACACTACTAATGAGAGGAGAACACAAACAGGTTTATATAAATAATGATCTGAGTGTAAAAGAAAGAGCAATCCAAAATAAACTCAAAATAATTGCAGAAAAAAAGAGAGAAGAAAACAAGAAAGTAAAAATAGGATATCAAAAATTAATAATCAATGGAGAAAAATGGATATGGAGTACAAAAAATAATGAATTGATACAAGAACAAAGAAGCAATAACACGCAAACAAAAAACTGGCTACAATAACCACATGGAAAAGAGATGGCAAGACATCAACGGAAACGACGAGGCAAAGAACAGGAAATGAAAATGGTAATGGTAATAAACAAACAATTTGGAGACTAGCAACGTGGAATGTGAGAGGACTAAATGGAAAAGAGGCAGAATTAAGCTATGAGTTTGATAGAAACAGAATAGAAATACTAGGAATAACAGAAACCAAAAAGAAAGGCAATGGAGAAATGTATTTGGAAGGTGGACATATTCTCATATACAGCGGTGTGCCAAACGAAAAAAGAGCAGCAGCGGGAGTGGGATGTGTAATACATAAAGACAGAATAAAGCACATACAAACATGGGAAAGTTGGACAGAAAGAATACTTACAGTAGAGATGAAGGATGAAGGGGAAGAAAACCTAACCATAATCACGGTGTATGGCCCAGATGAAAATGAGAAAAAGGAAATAAAGGACAAATTCTGGGAAGACCTCAACATAGCCGTAGAAAACAGTAAAGGAAATATATTTATTATTGGAGATTTTAATGGTAGAGTAGGAACCAAAGATATGTCGACATCTGATGTAATTGGAAAATATGGTGAGGAGGTGAGAAATAACAATGGAAGAAGATTAATAGAATTTTGTGAATTAAATAGCCTAATAGTAACAAACACACATTATGAGCACAAAAATATTCATAAATTTACAAGACAAGGACCAAGAGAAACGGAAAAATCAATAATCGACTACATACTGATAGAACGCAATAATAGAAGGGCACTCCAAGACATAAGAGTTAGAAGAGGACCGGAAATAAGCAGTGACTACTACTTATTAGAAGCTAAAATAAAACATAGGATAGAACCCCAAACTAGACCAGCAGAAAATAGAAAAAAGATTGAGTTCGAAACAATTAAAAACTATAAGCTTAGAGACAAACAAATAGCTCAAAAATACGAAGAACTGACAAACTTAAAAATAACAAACTTGATGAGATCAATACAGGTAAGCAATTTGGAACAAAAATGGCAACTACTCAAAGATATATTAATTGAAACGGCAAAAGAAGCGTGTGGGGTGTACAGGAAAAACAACAAAACTAAACAAACGAGCTGGTGGAATGATGAAATCAAAAACCATGTAAAAATGAAGAAGAAAATGTGGGAAAAGTACTTAGGGAACAAAACCGAGGAAAATTACGATAGATACAAAGAAGAAAGAAAGAAAGTAAGAGACATGATAAAAATAGAAAAAGAAAAGACCTGGATACAATTCGGACAACAGATGGAATACAACAGTAAAGAAAATCAGAAACTTTTCTATCGAACAATGAAAAATATAAGAATAGACAAACCAACAAGAGATACAAGAATAAAAAACACAGATGGAACAATAATAACAGACGATCAAGAAATAATGGAACGATGGAAGCAACACTTTCAAGAACTACTAACTAGTAATGAAGTAAACAGAGAAGACAACAACGAAGAAAATGAAGAAAGAACAGAACAGGAAGAAAACACAGATGAAATAACAAACGAAGAAATAGAAACAGCAATAAAGAAACTTAAAAATGGGAAATCTCCTGGACATGATAGAATAACACCAGAAATGCTGAAGTATATGGGACTGGAAGGTAGGAAATTGCTCAGAGAAATATGCAATGACGCATGGAAGAAAGAAGAAATACCGTCGGACTGGGAGATGGGAGTAATACTGCCCATACATAAGAAAGGAGATATCAAAGAATGTAACAATTATAGAGGAATTACACTATTATGTACGGCACTGAAAGTATATGAAACAGTATTAGAACAAAAGCTGAAGAATATAATAGAAACGACACTAGAAGAAGCCCAGAGTGGTTTCCGGAAAGGCCGAGGGGTGCAAGATCACATATTCACAGTGAAGCAAATAACAGAAAAAACACTACTGACTAAAACCAAAGCGTACATGGCCTTCATCGACCTAGAAAAAGCATTCGACAGAGCGAAAAGAGAAACAATATGGAACAGTCTAATTAGAAGAGGAGTTGATAGAAAACTAATAGAAGTCATCAAAAGTCTATATAAAAGAAACACGAATTACATAATGCATAAAAATTGAAATCGCAACAATTTAAAACATCTGAAGGCTTAAGACAAGGAGGAGTCATGAGCCCTACACTCTTTAACATCTTCATGGACGAAATAATCAAAGAATGTATACCACAATTAAAAAAGCTACATGTAGGTTACCGAAACCTAGAAAGAATAGGAATATCAGAATGTGCATTTGCTGATGATGTAATTGTCGTGGCAGATAAAGAGGAAGATCTAAGAAATAATCTACAAACATGGAATGAGGTATTAAATAGGCATGGGATGAAAATAAACACACGCAAAACAAAGATTATGGTAGTAGCACAAGAACAACCCGTATTAAACATACAAATCAATGGAGAAACAATAGAACAGGTAAACTACTTTCAATACCTGGGAGTAGCAGTGGAAAACAACGGAAAACAACACAAAGATATAGAAGAAAGGATTAACAAAACGTCTAAAATATTCCACGCAATTAACAACAAATTTTTAAACAAAAAAGAAATATCCAGAAAAACCAAAATAACTGTCTTCAACACGATATACAGACCAGTACTTACATACGGGTGCGAATCTTGGGTATTAACAAGAAGTATGAAGAGTAAGATCCAGGCACTGGAAATGAAATACCTAAGACGAGTAAAAGGAGTATCAAAAAGAGACAGACTAAGAAATATAGATATACGAGCGGAGCTCAAAACTAAACCACTCCTAGAATACATCGAAGAAAAACAGCTGAGTTGGTGGGGCCACATGAAAAGAATGAGAAGAAACATACCAGTAAGGAAAGTATGGGAAGCAAGAATTCAGAAAAAAAGAAACAGAGGAAGACCATCAGAAAACTGGGATACAACCATTGCGAAGATTATCCAAAAGAAAGGGAAAACCGTAGCAGAAGCAAGCAGACTGGCGCAGGATAGAAAACAATGGTCAAAGTTTGTGCACACGTGAATAGACATTAGTCCCGACACTGAAAAGTAAAAGGGACTTAAAAGACTATATATATATATATATATATATATATATATATATATATATATATATATATATATATATATATATATATATATATATATATATATATATACAAACTATTAACCTTATTTCTATAATTTTTGTAATCAACATTAAGATCGTAGACGTAAGAAGGCGCAAATATTTTACGAATATACCTACTTTTTTTTCTTTACACAGCAAATTACGTGTAGTAAAATTCTCGCTGGTACGGAGACGTAAACATTGGTTGACAATAACATTGCCATGATTAACTTAGAGATGGTTGAATGTTCTTGGATAATCGTTACTTGTATTACCGCTTAAATTATTAATTCATTTAGTTAGTATGATAATTTTTTCAATAACTATGTATTCAGTGATTACAATAATTTATAGACTGTACAATAAAAACTAATAATCGAGAAAAGACTAAAAGCGATTTTTTTAATAATATATTGTTTATATGGAACGCTTTAAATAACAATAAATTTTGAACATCTTTGACAACAAAATACTTGGACCACAGATCAATTATGTATCCAATACACTATCAATATTATTTAATAAACAATTCAAAATATTCCTAAAGCCGTATCAGTGTCAAATATTTAGTAACCTTGTTTGTCACTATCTTGTCACCACCTTCTGTTCAACTGAGTGCGTTGTATGACAAAGATAGCGAATGTTCGATTTGAAAAATATGAGACAGACATGGTTTCCGTTTTTTTCGAATACTGAAAAAACTTATAAATATTTTTGAAAAAATTAGACGCAGAACGAAAGACAGGTATATTATTACCGAGGACCGAAAGTCCCTTAGAATAAATATAAATTTTCTTTTAAATGAGATATTTGAAATTAAAAATCACACTAAATTGTCTCTTTTTTTTTCACCTCTGTAACTTATTAAAATAAACATTATAGAAATTTTCAGGGCTTTCGGTCCTTGGTAATAACGTAATCTTTCATTTTGCGTTTAAATTTTTTAAAAATACTTTTTAGTTTTCTCAGCATTCGAGAAAAAGATGAATGCTTTTAAAATGCATTGGAGCTCAAATTTGCGTCTATCCATTTAAGTGTTGGCGAAAGTTGTTTTAGTATTTTTTTTAAGAAAATCTCATCGTTTGATTAAAGATATCAACCCCACAGTTATCCAAGGTTTTATTTTTGCTATTTTTTCATTTAAGCGTTTTATCTCCATAGAGGTTTGTATTTAATTATTTAACTTATTTATAAATATATGCAATATACATATATGCAATTTGAGAATATATTTTGTGATGTAATTTGCATTCTAATATTCATTTTTTAAAAGCTGTTTTAGTTGGTTTTTAATTATGACTGGAGATTTTAGAAAATTTTTTATTTTCATTATTTATAAAAACTGCTGGAGTAAAATAATTAATTATGTTAGTATGAAAAACGATAGGATTAATATTAATTTACTGTTTTAAATTAGCCGAGTTTTTATAAATATATGATGATTTATATTTAATGTTTATTAAAAACTTTTAATATACAATATGTGTTTTTATTGGGCGGGGGGCCCGCATTATTGGGGGGGGCATTATTGGGCGGGGGCCCGCATCCCAACTGGAACCAGGGCCCGTGGATCTATCAGTACGCTACTGAAACGAAGGATGAGGATACTACAACCCTTTTCTCCTAGAAATAGGCACATGGGAAGAAGATAACATATCAAGGAAAAGAAAGAAAGCGAAGTGGTCTAACTTCAAACCACTAGTGAGCATCTATGTAGTTCCTAAACGTTCCTACAATCGACATCCCACAATAAATAGAGGAAAAAGTCCTAGAAATCGAAAACATCATAATAGAAGCACTACTGAGGAACAATATGATTTAGAGACATTAATCAGGAAATAAAAAAATGATAAGGGACAAGAACACAGCCAAAAAGAGAGCCAAAAGGACACGAAACCAGGAAAAAATAAGCATAAAGAAGTATCATAATAGAAGCACTACTGAAAAACAATATGATTTAGAGATATTAATCAGGAAATAAAAAAAATGATGAAGGGACAAGAACACCGCCAAAAAGAGAGCCAAAAGGACACGAAACCAGGAAAAAAATATATGTATTATGTTATACATTTTGCAGGTAAATATAACTTTGCATAACCTTGTTAACATGGAGCTATATTTAATGTTGAGCAAAAAAAGGTAAAACTGCTATAGCCCAGTAAATGAACGGGAAATTTTACCTTGATTTTTTTATTTTTTGTGGCGGATATTCTTGAGATGGGTTGATTTCATGTAATCAAATGAATCAGTGGCGGCTCGTTAGAGGAGGCAAGGGAGGCTCAGCCTCCCCATAAATTTTTTACACACTCTACACTGTTTTGTTTATCATGAATCGCGAAAACAACAAGTACAACTCTCACTATTATACAACGTGTAAATTCCATATTATCACTAATTATCCATACGTACGGAGCATTAGCATTAGAACGCTGATCGCGTCTCAGTTTTATTACATTTTATTGTAGGCAGGACCCTGGGTTATCCCGAGATGCATGAACGAAGCACGGAGCCGAGAAGCCCAACAGTCTCCGTTGCTAATGCTCCGTGCAGCGCAGCAGGCGTTTAAGGAGACCCGGTCTCCTAACAGTGGCATCTACGGTGCCATCACACGCTGCCGGGAGATATATCAAGGGAGGCAGAATAGCTTCTCGGCTCCGTTGCGTGGTTGCGTGCGTCTCGGGACAACGAATTTTTGGGGTCCTGACTAAAAATAATGAAAAATCTAAAAGTGCGAATTTTGTTATGAAATTTGGTATGTGGGGTTATAATAATATTTGGAACAACTTGCTCAAATAACTTTACAAACTGCTATAGCCTAGTAAATGAACGGGAAATACGACGATACCGTGTAATTTTCAGGGGCAACTCCGAATTGCATGAAAATTTGGATTTAGGTTCTACTTACCCTCCACTTCAAAGTTGAAATTGTGCCGTTGGTTGCTTTTACTTGGGGGGTGACAGTCACCCCTTCTCGGGGGTGAAAAAACATACGTTTAAGATAAGACCGGAAATGAATAAATTGACTGATTTTAAGCATTTTTTGTTCTATAAAGTTTTTTATGTAAGGTAATACTTTTCGTGGTATTTGCGATTGAAAATGTGTATTTTCCGACAAAAAAAACTACGTTTTTTGACGGTTTTTCGCAAATAACTCAAAAAGTAAATATTTAACCGAAAAAAATATTCCTAGCAAAAGTGTAGCTTATAAAAAACCAAAAAAAAATGGTGTATCAATAAAGTCTATCAAGCAAGTAAAAACAAAGTTGCAGCTCGTGAAAAATACGTTCTTATTCGTCCAATTCCAAATCGAATATTTCAAGGTAAAATCACCGACAAATTAAGCACTTTTCGGGAAAAATCCATTTAAACTTTTTTAAAGTGTTTATAAAATGCTTTATTTTAGTTGTTTACAAAAGCTTTTAGCATTAAAAATAAGCGAGTTACGCTCAAAATAAAGTTGGCCCTCTTTTTTTTTGGTAAATAAATCATGAAAATCTCCCCGTGTTTAGCTCCTCAAATGAAATTAATCGCTACCGTTTTACAAACAATTTACTTACTTATCTATTTTTTATATGACCTGTCAGTCTCGCCGGTTTAAAGTGCTTATTTTGAAAGGGTTATAGTTGAAAAAGCTTGAACGGATCACTAATCACGAGTGTATGAAAATTTTGAACAGCCATGTCTTAACCAATTCTTGTCTCACGGAAAAACAAAATAAAACTATCATATTTATAATAGCAAAATCTACATTTTTTTGCTCTTTAAGATTTTTCTTATCACTAATACTTTCTAAAAATTTTTTTTTTGCTATAATTCCAAATTTTTTCAAAAATATGCACTTTAAACCAATCAAACTTACAGATCATATAAACAATACACATTCAGTTAAAATAAATGGTAAAGCGGTAACGATTACTTTTATTTAGGGTGACAAATAGAGGGAGGTTTTCACGATTTTTTTTTTACCAAAAAAAGGGGCAAACTTTTTTTCAGTGTAACTCGGTTATTTTTTAAGCTAGAAACTTTTGTAAAATACAAATGTAAAGCTTTTTTGGATACTTTAAAAATGTTAATAAGCTTTTCCCGAAAAGTGCTTATTTTTTCGGTGATTTCGCGTTGAATTATTTGGTTTAGAATTAGACGAATACGAACGTATTTATCATGAGCCACAACTTTGCTTTCACTCAATTTACAGACTTAACTGATACACCCTTTTTTTTAGTTTTTTTATAAGCTACAGTTTTTATACGAATATTTTTTTCGTTAAAATATTTACTTTTTGAGTTATTTGCGAAAAACGGTCTGAAAACGTAGTTTCTTGTCGAAAAATCAACATTTTCAATCGCGAATAACTCGAAAAGTATTGACTTACGTAAAAAAACTTTATAGATCAAAAGTTGCTCATAATCTGTCGGTTTATCCATTTCCGGGCTCATTTTAGACACGCGTTTTTCACCCCGCGAGAAGGGGTGCCTGTCACCCCCCAGGTAAAAGCAACCAACGGCACAAATTCAACTTTAAAGTGGAGGGTAAGTAGAACTTAAATCCAAATTTTTGTGCAATTCGGAGTTGCCCCTGAAATTTACACTCCAAAACGGTCATTTATTGGGCTACTAGGCAAACAAACATTTCCTCGTAAAATGTGCAATGCACATGAATTAAATCAATATAATCTACTGTAAATAACTTTTTATTAATACTGTAAAAAATAAAAATTTAATTTATAAGTTACTTGTTTCATATTTTCATTACTAGTGCAGTTTAGTATACCAAGGTAAGTTAGTATACCATTTAGAATTTAGGATACTAAGCAAGAGAACAAGCGGGATTCAGAAAGAATTTTAGCACTAGCGACCATCTGCTACCAGTAAATATACTGATTGAAAAGTCGAACTAATATCAAAGCCCATTATACTTGGCATTCATACACTTCCGAAAGGCATTTGACAGCATACAACATTGGGACATCAAAAACTCACTACAGAACAGATAGGGCAGTCAATGAGGGTATTTGGCTCCGAATTCCATCCTACTACATCGATTTACTTGATATTTTCACAGTAAGTAGGGAACAGCTCAAGAAACAAAGTCGATGTGTGCTTTTATCTTGGGGGTGGTTCCCACCCCTTGTCGGGGGGTGAAAACTGTTTTGGTTAAAATAGCCACGGAAGTGGCTAGAGAACCTAATTTTAAGCAAAAACAGTTCTATAATTATTTTTTGAAAACTCAATACTTTTTGAGTTATTCGTGGTTGAAAATTGGCCATTTTCATTGAAAAATGACACCTTTTCGGACAGATTTTTGCGAATACCTTAAAAACTATGCATCTAACAAAAAAACTATATAAAATACTTCTGTAGCTTATAAAAAAAACAAAGAGATTCGTTCCTTCATAAATCTTCTAGTTAAAAAGTACAAAGAGGGATATGGTAGGTAAGAAGAATTTGTTTTTTTGCTGCATGCTCAAATCGGTGTATTCAACTTGAAATAACAAAGAAACGGTCGATTTTAGGTGTATAATGATATCAATAACTTTTGTAGTACTTGAAAAGAACTTTAAAATGATCAATACTAAATGGCGTTTACATTCAAACTAAGTGAGATATTCTGCAAAAAAGTTGATGACTAATGAATTTTAAGAAGAAATGAGAAGTATATTTTAACCTCTCATCCATCAGCATTTAATTACATCGTTTTCCTTCTAGAATACTTTTTATTATAGTGTTATTTCTATGTTCAAAAAGTTGGACTGGATTAAAATGAATGGTTTTTGAAAAAAATAAGATCAAATTATGGAGCGCATTTTTCAATTTTCTTAAAAATCTTCCTTTTCCTCCATGTAACTCGAAAAATATAAGAAAAACGAAAAAAAGGTACAACACAAAAATGTAGGGCTTTTTTAGATAAAAAGTTTTTTTTTATTTTTAATTACTGTATCTCTTATCATTTTCAAGTTACATGGAGAAAAAGGAAGATTTTTAAGAAAATTTAAAAATTCTCTCTATAATTTGATCTTTTTTTTTTCAAAAACTATTCATTTTAAACCCATCTAACTTTTTTAACATAGAAATAACACTATAATAAAAGGTATTGTGAAAGGAAAACGATGCATTTACATTTTGGTGGATGGGAGTTAAAATTACTTCTCATTTTTTCTTAAAATACATTAGTTATCAATTTTGCTTGCAGCATATCTTGCTTAATTTTAACGTAATGGACATCTAATATAGCTCATTTTAAAGGTCTTTTCAAGCACTACAAAAGGTATTGGAGGCATTATATACCTTAAATCGACCGTTTCTCTGTTATTTTAAGTTGAATACACCAATTTGAGAATGTACCAAAAAACAAACTATTTTCACCTACCATATCTCTTTTTGTATTATAACTAGAAGATTTACGAAGGCAAGTGTGTCTTTTTTTATAACCTACAAAAATGTTGTGTGTGTGTGTGTGAGAGAGAAAAAATGGCTTGGATGCGAGTCCGTTAGCCACAGATTTTTATTTTATTTTTACTTCAATTTATTAGTTTTGTTATAATTATTCCTATTTCACTTAAATGACTATATTTGTTTCTCTCAAGTAGTTAATGAGTAATTTAAATATTTCCATTTTATGACAACTTATTAGATATTCTATACTAATTGGAAAATGAACTTGTGTTTGTCGTAAATTGTAATATAATTGATTTGTATATCTCTCGTTAATTTTGCATTCAAAAAAAAATATGGTTCAAATCTCTAATCGAAACATTATCACAAAAACAGACTGATGAATTAACTATTCCTAATTTGTGCAGATGTGCCTCATATTTTCCGTGTCGAGTTTTTAATCTGACGATAGTAGAAATATCTTGCTTTGGCAGGTTATACTTAAATATGTATTCAGGTGGTGGAGGAAGTTCTTGATGTAAAGAAAAATATAATTTTTTTGATATGCTTGAAATATTTTTCCATTGTTTTTTCTACAAAAATGTTGAATATAGTTTTTTTTAGTTAGATGCATAGTTTTTAAGGTATTTGCAAAAAACCGTTCGAAAAGGTATTATGTTTCAATGAAAATGGCCAAATTTCAACCACGAATATCTCAAAAAGTATTGAGTTTTCAAAAAAAATTATAGAACAGTTTTTGCTTAGAATTAGGTTATCTAGCGAATTTCGTGGTATTTTTAACCAAAAATTTTTCCACCCCTAAGAAGGGGTGGGAACCACCCCCAAGCTAAAAGCACACATCGGCATAGGGTAGACTTTGAATTAGGAGATCAGTAGAGAATAGGCCCAAAATTTCATTAAAATCCATGAAGTAGGATAGAAATGGCATTGGGAAGAGTATACTTTTTCTCGTTGGAGTCTACTTTTACTAGAAAATGTCGAATAAAATCTTCACTTTATATTTAAAATCAACTTTTACTAAAACCAGGAGTTTCAGTTGACTCGACCTAGGAATAGTCAACTCCATCTGGATAATCAACTTAAACTGTAACATATACAGGCTGTTTCGTAAAGAATGGGCCATAGCTTAATCTTAGATTCCTGAGGTTAAATTAAAATAGGTCGATTTAAGCTAACTTACTTTAGTACGAAAGTTGATAATAACCGAAATACAGGGTGTCAAAGTTAAACTTTTATCCACAGAGAACGGCAGTTTTCACCAGTGGCGTACAACACCCCTACAAGCGACACTATATATACACGAAATTTTCGATTTTCTAAACCTGACTGAATGGAAAATTGGGCCACATCCCATCTTAAAGTTTACGAAAAGACTCGTCCATCCATATGTTACTTCTCCATTTTGGTCCAAGGGTGTGGAATTTACGGCCCTTCCCATTTAAAGCCTGTTTTTCGTTCTCGTCCCCAAAACTCCCAAAAATTTCAAAAATTTAAGCCCGACCTTTGCGGCTTCTGATAGCATAGATCATTACCTTTCCAACGCATGTTTAATTTTGAAAATCGGTTGTACCATCCAAAAGTTATCGAGCTCAGAAATATGACTCAATTTTTATTTAAAAAATGGAAAATGTTTGTGGATATGTATGTTTGTATGTATGTATGTGGAAAAGTTAAACCGATCTGAATTTTTTTTCTGTGTTTCAAGAGGGTGTGAGGGCCGATTCAGAACCGGTCTAATTTTTGACTTCTGACTACCCGTAAGTTAGCTAGAGGACTAAGTAGATACAAAATAGCATATTTTTTGGGCGTATATATCTTAGGTTCAAGAAAAGACAGGAAAACAACAAATACACCAAATTAATAGGGTTGAGTTAAGCTTTCAAATGGCCCTTAAGCGATCAAGCTGAGACATACGCACTGCTCACCATAGCCAAAAAACTGAAAAATTAAACTTTGAAAATTTTGGTTTTTCGACAATTACTCAAAATTTCAACCTACGAATTGCGCCAATAACTGAGCGTTTATAGAAGGACTCAGGACGCGTCTAACGGTGTATACCTTATATCTGGGAAAATTCGAATTTTTAAGTTATAGGGTTCCTAAGTATGATCAAATCTATTTCTTATGGGAAAAACGGTTTTTCAAGCTCAATAATTCCTGTAATACGTTCAGTTATCATACTCGATCTTGGATGCATCAGATACTACTTGTCAATACGTTTCAAATTCATGTTTAGTGATCAACATCAGGTAAGCCGTTCAGAAATTATAGAGCTCCAAAGGTATAATTAGTCCAGGAACTGAAATTTTTCACTTCGCAATTTTTACAGAATGGATAGATTTGTTTAAAAATTTGACAATAAGTAGTGGATAGTCCAAGGATCAAAATCTATATGATGCCGAAAGACGCTTTTACCAAGGGGGTAGTTGCCACCTCATCTCGAGAGTGGAATTTTTTTTTTATATTTTGACCGCAAATGCTGGTAAAAATATTAATTATAAACAAAAAATGTTCATTATACATTTTTTTGATAAAATTAATAGTTTTCGATTTATTAGTTATCGAAGCTGTTAGTTTTATATCGGAAAGATTACCAGATAACGGCAGTTCTCGCCAGTGGCGCAGAAATACACCCTCCTACACGCGACACTATTATATACACGAAATTTTCAATTATCTAAATCTGACTGAATTGAAAATTGTGCCAACTCCCATCTCCAAGTTCAGAAAAAGACTCACCCATTCATATGTCAACCATCCATTTTGGTCGAAGGGTGTCGATTTTACGGCCCTTCCTATTTAGGGTCTGTTTTTCGTTCTGGTCCCCAAAACTCCCAAATTAGAACTGATCATTATCTTTCCAACGCATGTCTAATTTTGAAAATCGGTTATACCATTCAAAAGTTATAGAGCTTAGAAATGTGACTCAATTTTTATTTAAAAAAGGGAAAATGTTTGTGGATATGTATGTATGTGTGTTTGAAAGTTAAACCGATTTGATATTTTTTCTCTGTATTTAAAGAGGGGGTCAGGGCCGATTTAGAACCGGTGTAGTTTGTGACTTTTGACCACCCATAAGCCAGCTATAGGACTTTGTAGGTACAAAACGGCATATTTTTTGGGGGTATACATATATATTCGGATCAAGAAGAGGCATGAGAACCGCAAATATATCAAATCAATAGTGTTAACTTAAGCTTTCAAATGGTGTCCAAGCCGTCAGGATCAGACATACACACGGCTCAGTATAGCCGAAAAACTGAAAAACTAAACTTTGAAAATTTTGGTTTTTCGACAATTACTCAACATTTCAACGTACGAATTGTGCCAATAACTTAGCGTTTGTATAAGGACTCAAGACGAATCTAACGATGTATACCTCATATCCGGGAAAATTCAAATTTTTACGTTATAGGCTTCATAAATATGATAAAATCTATTTTCTGTGGGAAAAACGGTTTCGAAAGCTAAATAATTCCTGTACCTAATAGCTTCAGTTATCATACTTGACCTTAGATCCATCAGATACTACTGGTCAATACGTTTCAAACTCATGTTTACTGATCAAAATCGGTTAAGCCGTTTAGAGAAGTTATTAAGATACAAAAGTATAATCCAATTAACGATTATTCCCCAAATGGTTTATGAGTTGTAGTGGTTACGACGCTAAATTTGATCTGGCAACGGGCAATCCGACTTCATTTACCGGCCATCTCAATATATTTTTTTTTCAATCTATTTCGAATAGAAAAAAATCTAGTGTACATTCGATGGACACTAGATGATTTGGGAGATAATGCAACAAAAGACCATTTATAAAGCTTGACGTGTAATAGAGGAACATTGCATTCAACTTCATACATTTAATTTATAAATATCTTTGAAAAACTCCTGATACAAGAATAAAAAACCGCTAAACGCCGTAAAAATGAGTGGCGCATAAAATATTCCAGCTACAAAAGAACAAAAGATCTGATATGAATGTTACGTGGCGCAAAAATGGATTTTCATTTGATGCAAAACAAGATTCTAGTTTTATTTTAAAAGATTTTTCCATAATATTTGCTAAATTTTAAGTAAACGCGCCACAAAAGAGTTTCAAAATTCAAACTGTATCAAAGTTACTCTTTTGTGGCGCGTTTACTTCAAATTTAGCAAATATTATGGAAAAATCTTTTAAAATAAAACTAGAATTTTGTTTTGCATCAAATGAAAATCCATTTTCGCGCCACGTAACATTCATATCAGATCTTTTGTAGCTGGAATATTTTATGCGCCACTCATTTTTACGGCGTTTAGCGGTTTTTTATTCTTGTTTTATTTATACTTGAATATTTCCTAACAGGCATGGGATATTAACACGAAATTTGGTAATCAGGGTTTTTTTGGGACAGGAAATCTAAATTCGCCACCAAAAATTATGTATTATCCAGAGGGCGCGACATACGCCTTTCAGCGCTCATTTAATAGGTTCAATTTTTTTTATTGCCCATTCTATATACTTTTTGAATCAAAACTTTTATTCTTTTAATATTTTTAAAAAGGTATACTACGTATAATATAATCAAATAATACTATGGAGTCTCTAGCGCGAGAATTTTACTGCCACCGTTGCATTTGGTTGTCTTTTTAAAGACAGATCACATGCTATGATTTTTTGTGGCGGATATTCTTGAGTTGGGTTGATTTCATGTAATCAAATGAACTATCTTTCAGTAAAGTCATCCCAGGAACGCAACTCATCAATATTGGCAATATCGTTTTAAAGTTTTCTACTTTAAAATGTATAATACATGTCTGAATTGCCGATATAAATGAGTCGGATTAAATAAATTATTAAAAGAATTTTTTACTAAGCAACAACATTTTTGTTTAATCTAGCATTATTTTGTATTTTGACAACGACACCCGACTTGGGCGTCGAAAGGTTAATAAAACCATTTTTTTGGTAAAATTGTGGCTTATTTCCCATGTCCTGAAATAGCTTCAGAACAACTTCTGTTCTGTTCGCTGATTCAGTTGCCAGGTTTCACATCCATAGAGTACCACGCTTTTTAAGATACTATTATATAGCTATGTTTTCTTTTCTTTTGATATGGTTTTTGACCAAAGTAGTGAGTTTAAAGCTCCTATTACTATTTTCCTTTCATAATTCTTTCCTCTATTTCGAATTCTGTCCTTTCAATTTGTTGGATTCTCGTTCCAAGGTATACATAATCAGAGCTTGGCTTGATAACCATGTCATCCTCTAGTTGTAACTCTTTTTTTTGTCCTCCTATACACATATATTTGGTTTTCTCTATATTAACGTACAGGCCCCATCTTTTGTATTCTCGAAACAGCCGGTTTGTCATAAATATTAGATCATCTTTATCCTAGGCAGTCACCATCTGATCGTCAGAAATATGCAGTGTGTATTATAGATTATAGTATTGAGTCGCTGTATCCCTATTCCAGAACATGATTTCCGCCACTTATTCAAGACCTCATTAAATATAGATTTTAATAGTGTTGGCGATAAGCTGCATCCCTGTCGTAGTACCTTATTCACCATGAAGCTATTGGACAATCTGTTGTTGATTTTTATGTTTTTGCACTGCTTTTATTAAAGTTATATTAATAGGGGATTTTTCCAGGACTTGCCATAATTTACAAAGTGGTACGGTCCCATATGCCTTAGTTAGATCGACGAATAGTAGATGTATTTTTCTGTCTCTGGCTACTTTTGTTTCGTTGAGTTGGTTGGGCGTGAAGATGTGGTCAATGCAGGATCTTCCTGCTCGGAATCCTGCTTGTTGTTCAATCTCTAAAGGTGCATATTCATTTTCTATTAGAGTTTTTAAAGTTTTTCCATATAATCTGCTAAAGCTACTAGTTACAGTAATACAGCGATAGTTCTTGCAGTCTTCCTTGTTACGCTTTTTGTGTATTATCTGGGGTTATTGTGGGGTTATCTATCCTGTTTTCCAATTTTCTAATATGTTTTTTCCATTTGTGTAATTGTTGAAAATTTAGGTTAATAATTTGATCAATTTTGCAGTTCCATTTTTTATAAGTTCCGCTGTGATTCCTTCTGGACCACATGCTTTTTTTTTAGTGATTTAATCATTCTCTCAACGAATTCCTCATTTAATTGTACGTCTTGCTCATTTAAATTGTAGTGCCTTGGTGACGTATAATCCGTCCGCTATAACTTTTCCCATACGGTACGATTCATTTTATAGCATATAGCGGACGGACTATATTTATGTATTCCTGTCTATTTTCTTGAAGTTCTTCTTTGTAGTGGGTTTTCCATTTCATTAAATCAATAATTTAAAGGAGGAAAGGCAGTTTTGTTTTATTTTGATTCAGAGTTGGACCACCATCTACAGGTAGCTATTTCTGCATCTTATACTTCATCAGTGTAGCTATGCAGTCCCAACTCTGAAACAAAAATCAACAATCCTGCCTTTTTAAGGGAAATCACCGCCATGCAGTAATTCCACCTTTGAGACGCAAAACAGCGACATCTCTAGTAAAACTAGGAAGACGACGAAAAGACCCAGATCCAAAGTTTACTGTAATAAAACAATTAAAATAATTGAAATAAAACAATAAATAATATTTTAAATCCAAGACTTTTCGTCGAAAGAAACTACTTTCTGGTTACATCCTGAATCTCCGGCTTTATAAGCACGGAGACGACGAATATAGAAGAAAGTAGAAAGGACAATGGTCACGTATCTACTCCCTTTTCGTCTAGGAAAAAGGTTTAATTTAAAGGTTTCTATTATTTCTGTTTTTCTATTTTTCTTCTTAGATTTCGAATCTGCTTCAACCTAGATGACATTCCACTTCCTCACATTAGTCCTGTCGCCAGGGGGGGTACAACAGCCTCCTTAATTCAGATGGACTTACCCAAGTTTTTTTATATATTTTGACCCGTAGAACACGAATTTTTTGGGTAACAGTCGATCCGGATGTCGATAAGGTTATAAACAAAGAACTTGAGGAATCACATAACAGCGATTTTTCGCAAAACAAAACATTTTTTTGTAATTTTTATGTCATTCTAAGCAAAAAATGGCCCTACAAGTTTTTTCGTAGGATGCATAGTTTTCGAGATAAAAAATAAAATAGCAATTCTGTTTACTGCATTTGAAGGTTCAAGTCAACTTCTATCGGTTTTGATTATTTGCATTGCTAAAAATTAAGTTTTTATTTGTTAAACAAAGCTATAAACACATAGTGTTTCCCGTGGCCAATGCATGCGTTTTAATGTACAAACCACAGAAATGCATTGAAAACATCATCCAATGACTTTGTGTTTATAGCTTTGTTTAACAATAAAAAATTAATTTTTAGAAATGAAAATAATCAACACCGATAGAATTTGACTTGAACTTTCAAATGCGGTAAGCAGAATTGCTATTTTATTTTTCAATCAAAAGTTATTCGGGTTCAAAAATTGCAATTTTTCGATTTTTTTAAAGTTCAACCGCGTTTATGTCGAAAACTATGCATCCTACGAAAAAACTTGTGAAAATATTTTTTGCTCAGAATGACCCAAAAAATATAAAAAAATGTTTTGTTTTGCGAAAAATCGCTGTTATGTGGTTCCTCAAGTTCTTTGTTTATAACAATCTTATCGACATCCGGATCGACTGTCACCCAAAAAATTCGTGTTCTACGGGTCAAAATACATAAAGAAAATTTGCTAATGTCCATCTGAATTAAGGAGGCCGTTGTACCCCTACTGGCGACAGGACTACATCTCTGTTCCCAGGTATCGTTCTCATTTTTTGTTAACATTTTTTTATATTTGATTACCTCTTGGCGGTATTGGGTTTCTCGACTTTTTAGTACAGGTGTAAATTAACCCCTAAAACAGAGGTTTATAAACAAAAGACCATAAAAATTAATTTTTTAAAGGTTTATTTTATTATTAGTGCTAAGTCTCATGGATTAAATCACGTTGTAATAAAAAAAATTGTCACAGGAAGGCAAAAAAGTGTCTATTATATTAAAATGCACATTTTAGAAGATACCGTCACAGAGGTAAAAAACAACTAAAAGTGCCAAAAAATTTTTTGTGTACATCAAAACCTTCTTTAAAACCATGTATAAAAAAATATGGTCAACAATATAATAGTTTTTTTTAAACAATTTTTTAAAATTGTCTTTCTTTCAATTTAGAAACTAAAAGTCTCCTTAACTAGAAAAACAAGTTTAATTTTTTTAATAACACACTTATCATTTACAGCAAGAACCCCTCAAATTAAATTAAAAGGATCATAATCCACTGAATAATAATTTCCCATAACTTTCGCCGTTAATAATGATTAGTCTCCCTTGTTCCCGCAAAATATACCTCAAGAGCGACATCAAGGGTCAAATTCACAGCAAAATTGAATTAGATTTATTATAAAGCTATTTAAGATTACACAAGTGCATTGAAGATAAGTGGAGGGCTGACAAAGAAAGCTGAACTTGAAGTATTTTTAGCAATTGTAAGCTCGGACCTTCTAAACAAGGTACTTGGGATAAGTGGACTGAGGTTTCGCTGTGGGAAATCCATCGGTCTCACCACTCACTTCTTTTGTTGCAGAAAACAACACATGTTCGGATTCAAACAAAGAAATTTGGAAAATTGAATGAGATATACTCTGGTAATAGAGATTTCTGGTTGCGATAGGAGATTTTGTTTAGACTTAATCATTGTTTTAGCAAGACAATAATGTCAGTCAAAAATAAAATGACATTTGTCATTATTTCTGTTTTAATAGCTTTGCAGCATCTAATTTAAATCTAAATATTTAAATCAAGTACCTACTCTTGCGAAGTATGACGTGTGTAAATGTAACATTTAGAAAATGAGGGAAACAGAAAAAAAATTTTAATCCTCAAAATCATGGTCATGAAACTATACATTGGTTTTACTACATATTTTTTTGGGTGTTACCTTGTTTTAAATATGTTATTTCACGAGTCTTCTAATAGTGAAGCCAATTGTGTTATATTTAGTGGATTGATCGTGTTTTAATTAATTTATTGTTGTGTGTGTTTTACTTAATTATCAATATTGTATGTTTTTTGACTATCTGGTATATAACTAGTCATTAATTGTTGTTGGTAACAAGAAATATTATGGGGGTTTCCAAACCCCCAACGCTTGTGATTTTGGTAACCAGAATCGCAATATGTCCAACCAACCCGCTCACATTATCTATTATACCACCACAACAAACCCTAATGCCCATTTTCATCTTCAACCAGGCACGTAACCAAAGGGTGGGTCTATGGGGTCCCGACCCCTCCCAAGCCTGCCTCAGCTTTGGTACCAAGGCAGCCAGTTTATCCCCAAGTTATTATTATTATTTTTAAAATAGTGAACGAAATTATTATTATTTTTTACTAGGATTATTTCTGTTTTTATTCAGTGTACGGATTAACTTATGTATATCCAATTTAAAAATCAGATTTACCAAAAGCGAAAGTATTCTATCAGCATTTCAAATTCTTTTAGCTGGATTTGCCTCTAAGAAAAAGAAAAATTGCTAGAAAACTTGTCTGCCTATTACTATCGCAACACTTCCCTTACAAGCCAGCCAGCCACATTGTTTGATTTGCTTGTCTAGATAATGTTTAGAAGAAATGCGTTCAATGTGCTTCCCCGTTTAGGATTTTGTCCTCTTCAGGGTTTGAGGTGAATGTTTTGTGTTGGCAGCAAAAGCAAACAGTCCGAAAAACACACTGGGGCAAGCGCCGTGTCCTGGTGTTCTTGGATCCTGGGTTATGCCGGACGGTGGTGTCCAGAAGGCTAAGAAGTCAACAGAGAAGAAAGTTTGATGGATTGTTGTTGGTTCCATAGACATTTACGTGTACTGTCCGTGCTTTGCTCTCGACCAGTCTCCCTAGAAACCATTGTACAACGACAGGCGAACCTGCGTCCCTCGTCGGCGGTCAGGAGGTGGCTTTGAGCGCAGCGTGGACAGTGTGCGTTCGAGTGGAGAAAATAGTTGCGGCTATTTTCTTGGGACGAACAGGTATAATTGTGCAATGAAGTTGGGAAACCGCAAAAAACCAACTTCTCCCTGTTCGGGGTAGGGAAGAGGAAATGTTAGAGGTGGGTACGGTAGGCTAACGGGGTAGCCTCAAGGATGTTTTCGTACTCCACCGGGAGTTCGTCAATGCATGTTTGCATTAGAGCGGACGGTACATGAATCTTTTTGCGTTTGGGCTTTCGGTGGAGTACGTGGCCGGAAGATGAACAGGAACATTTGAGAGATTCTTGTGTGTCGGAAGGGGGGCCGTTGATTACTTTGATTGTGAAGTTCCTGTTCAGAGAGTTTATTCTCTCGGTGATTTTGGGGGTGTTCGAGATGTTATGGATTTCGTTTGAGGGATATCGCCAGTGCTCATAGTTGCATCTACGCAAGATTCTACGTTCTGTTCTCAACAACCTCTCTTGTTTTTGTCTTGAACAAAAAGAGTAGATACATGATTTGTACTCCATGACGGGTCGAATAAAGATCTTGTAAGTGTGAATGAGAGTCTTCTTGTGTGTCTTGCCAATTTTTCCCGAGAGAGCGTTGAGAAATCTGGCCCTGTTCCTTACCCTATCTAAAGTTGCCTTTAGATCTGCGTCCCAGTTGAGAGTCCTGGTGAACAGTACTCCCAAATAGTTCGCAGTCGGGCTAACAACAAGCCTTTCTCCCAACAGTCTCAGTGGATATTGGTCGTCTTCATTGCGTATGATTCTATTTGACACAGAAGGGGCGCGAAACACAATTGTTGTTGTTTTGTTCGCGTTCAGCGTGACTCTCCACTTACAACACCATTCGCCGACGCCGTCCAACAGAGCCTGGGCTCTTCTGAAGAGGAGTCTTGGGTTGTATCGAGAGGTTGTTGAGAGCAGAGTCGTGTCGTCTGCATAGAGAAACAGCCGAGTACCTGGGATATTTTGGTTAGTGATGTCGCTGTTGTAGATGATGTACAACAGCGGTGCTAGGACTGAACCCTGGGGAACTCCAGCTTGTGGAGTGAAGGGGGTGGACTTTTGATCGCCTATTTTAACTCTGACAGTACGGTTGTGGAGGTAGGAGTGTACAATTTTGGTAAATTGCAATGGTAGCCCGATGTCCAGAAGTTTCCGAACAAGCCCGTCGTGCCAGACCTGGTCGAAAGCCTTCTGCACATCCAGAAATGTGGCTATGGCGAATGAACCATCGTTGATGGTTTGAGTAACTTTGGTAGTGAAGTCTATTAATGCATGTTTAGTAGATCTACCTGACTGGAATCCGTATTGGAATTTTGGTATGATATTGTGGTTTTCGAGAAAGTCATTGAGCCTCTCTTTTAGGATTAGCTCAAGAACTTTACCCAGAGTATTGATTAATGAAATTGGTCTATAGGATTCCACGTCGGTTGGGGGTTTGCCTTTTTTCAAAAGCATGATGGTGTTGGCCACCTTCCAAGGAGTAGGAAAGTGGCTGTGTTTGAGACATGCATTGAATATTTTAGTTAGAAGAGGCACCTTCGGTTGATGCCATCAGGTCCGGGAGCGCTGTTTTTGCCGATTTGGCAAAAGCTCTCCGTTTCCCTGTCTGTGCTACGTTTCCCTTACAACAATAAAAGCTAAATATAAATGGTATGGTGTAACTGTAATACAATATCATATTTGGAACCACATACCGAAGTTCTCCGCGTAATGAAACATTGTAATAAATATTTTTTCCAAATATTTACAAATTCCTTACAATTTTGACAACTATCCCTGTCACAACGGCCAGTGAAGAACGTTCGTTCTCAACAGTAAAGAGAATAAAAACTTTACCCAGAAACAAGATAGGAAACGAAAGACTCAGGTTATTGGCTCTTTGTTCCGTTCATTGGAACGTTGAATTAAAGCCAGATATATATCGAATAACCAAAAATTATTCTGTAGACAGTTAAATAGAAGATCAGGTATACCTACTCTTTTCTACGGCATCCCATATTTCGTTAGTAGTCACTAGAATCATCATTGTATCATATTAAAGATATGTACAATGGTGAAATTAGGTATTAAAAACAACTTACTAGGGTGATATTTTGGTCGTCATATAGATGCTATGTCTTATACGCCAGGGCTAAATGCACAAAATAAATCGATTTTTAAATACAGCACTTGTAACTACTGTTTACATTGTGTTCAGGATGACGTCAGGAAAAAACTTACTATACAAAAACGGGTGGAAGTGCATAATTGCACTTTAACGTTCAAAAAATGCATCCAAAAGTGCATAAACATGTCAAAATAAGTATATTAAGTTTTCATTAAGTCAGCGGATTTTTTGGATCACTTAACACGAATACGTAATCAGAATTGATCGTCGAAGCACCTGGTGCTCAGGATTACTACTAAGGCACGTCATCTGTAGTTTCGAGGGTTTTCGGCACTCAATTGATGCAAACAGATTACTCGAGGGGTTTTGGGGTTGTTGAATATGCTATCAGAACCGACCCTTGGAGCACCTAGTAATCAGGGTGACTGATATGCACGTCATCTTCAGGAATTTCGAGGCTTTCCGACACTAAATTGATGCAAATAGATTACTCGACTCGGGAGGTGTTTGGGGTTGCTGAACACGAGTAGGGGAGACTGGGTAACAGTGAGACATGGGTAACAGTGAGACACTTGAAATATTTTCCCTCCTTTTCGCCACGTGGAGATATTATTACTTATGCATGCCTGCTGTATTTACTGGTTACTGATTACTAATACGTTCGGCGGCCGTGCAGTTTCAGTTTAGGATTTATCGTGATAAAGTGTGTTTGGTGGGCACTAAGTAAAATAATACAGTGATTTTGAGAATTTTTTATAAAAGCATGTTAATTATTAAGATTTTTCTAGTATTACTATGACATTGTGTGTAGATTAGTAAACATGATGCCACAGTTTAGCAATGCAAACTAAGTTTTATAATAACAAAAATAATATTTTTTTAATTTTATGGCAAATGGGTAACAGTGAGATGGGGTACATTGAGACATGTCTCACTGTTACGCAGATGTTATAAAAAATTACATTTTGTATTTTTTTTTAAATTTGTAGTAAAAGGCATTAAGATGATATTGCCACGGCCAGTTTGTTAACGTCATACTAAACGGCAAATTTTTTTTCATTAGAGACAAATTTCAATTTAATAAAATGTACGTTATTTCCGATCCCTATTTTTTTAATAAATAAGTACTTTGTAACTTGAATTTGTTTTTTTATTTGTTTTATTTTTCATATAAATAAATATTTTGTAATTTAAATGTTTTTTTATGTTTTCTTTCCTATAAATATTATACTGTCTCACTGTTACCCATGCATGGGTAACACTGAGACAAATGACAACTTGACCTTATGTGTCGAATACAAACTAAACAAACCGAACTATTTTCAAATTTGACTTTTTCTTGTGTAATGAACACATGTGAGAATACAATCCTGAAGAAATTTTGTTTATACATGTCACAGTAGTGGACTTATGGTTAAATGAAAAAAAAGTGTCTCACTGTTACCCAGTCTCCCTACGCCAGCAGAAGCGACCTCCGAAAACACTCGAAATTCCAGAAGATTACGTGCATATCAGTCACCCTGGCCACAGTATAAAGAGGAACAGTAGAGCTACTCTCCGAAAAATTGGAAGTAAAATCTTTCAACGCGTTCTCAGTCGCTAGACCACAACTCTTGCATTTCTAGTCGCGTAGAAACGTACGGGTTTTAACAGGGAATACTCGCATCCACCACTGGTGAATTACCAATTGCGTACTGCCGGTATTATCTACTTCTTGAGATCAAAGTGCCGACATAGAAGAGGTTTTACTGTCCCTCTTTATACTGTGCCCTGGCCACTAGGTGCTCCGAGGATCCGTTTTGTTATCGTATTCGTGTTCAGCAACCCCAAAAACTTCCAGATGACGTGCCTTAGCAGTAACCTTGGGCACCAGGTTCATCGGGGATCGGTTCAGATTACGTAATCGTGTTCAGTGACCTAAAAACCCCACTGAAGAACAAAATCTGGTCCTTAATATATTTATTTTGACATTTTTTTCAATACCTTAGCGTCTAATTTACCAAAAAATGTGAGTTTTGTTTGGACCCCCCTCAAGCTATTGGCAAGCTATATTTCCTGGCTATGTGCCTGTTCAACCACATAATTCATTATTCGCTAGAAGCCATCGATTCTATCTTCTTTAAATACCGTCTTCGTCTTTCAATCGGAGGTTGGATATCATCATCATTATCTTTAGGTACTCTATCTAACGCTGCTCTGAACAGCCCCTTACATTTTTTAACTGCTTTTCCCTATATTTTACGAATAAGAAATATATTCTGAAGTTGATGTTTAGTAAAATACTGTCTGTTATGTGGAATTCCAAGTAGTTTTACATTGCGCGTTATTAAAATCTATTTTTAAACTGTGGTGCCTGTTATGTACGAATCATGACATTCTTGTCTGCTATAGTTAGTCATTATTATTATTTCCTGGCGTATATTATTATATGTAGTTTCTTAGTATTTTGTGTACATATAAAATATGGCCCGCAAATATCTTACTGAGGCTGAGTTACAGGAAATTGTTACCGCTAGCGATTTTCATGATGATATAAAAGATGAAATAGTATCAGAAAAGGATGTATTGTTAGATGAAGATTTAAATGCTGAAAACAGTCATTGCTGTATTCCAGGTCATTTTTGACCTGGGGTCATTTTTTATCCCCGTTGGTCATCCGTGTAAAAAAAAGGTTGGTCATCGGAAGGTTAAAGAATAACCATTAGTTCTTAGGATATTCCCATTCGCCGAATTATTTCCCTATCTAAAAGAATTTTGGTATCATATTTAAGCCCCTTACTCTTTGATTGAAAAAGCCCTCTCCGATCTTGGATTAAATATATACTGTCACGTCCATTACTCACATCAGATGCGGTACACCTAATGAACTTCCAAAGGGTAATCCCATGCAGAGAACGGTAGTTCTCGCCAGTGGCGCACACTCTTTGCATGCTACACGATATACACGAGAAGTTTTCGATTCTGGCAACCTGAACAAATTGAAAAATGTTCCAAATCCGATCTTAATGCATAGGCGTAACCAGGGGGTGGTTTTGGAGGTTATAACCCTCCCCTTTTGGATGTACTTTGAGCTCTATACGCTAACCACAATTATTATTATTATTCCATATCCCCCAGAGACCTTCAAGTAGATGTAACCCTCCCCCCCTTAGCATCATCCTGGTTATACCTCTGTCTTAATGTTCAGGAAAAGACCCGTCAATTCATACGTCACCCATCCATTTTGGTCAAAGGGTGTGGGTTTTACGCCCCTTTCCATTTTTGGTCTGTTTTTCGTTCTCGTCCCCAAAACTCCCAAAAATTTCAAAAATTTAAGTCCGATCTCTGCGACTTATTATCTTTCCAACGAATGTTTAAATTTGAAAATGGGTTATACGTTATAGAGTTATACCATTAAAAAGTTATCGATCTCAGGAATTTTAGTCAATTTCTATTTAAAAAGAGGAAAATGTTTGTGGGTCTGTATGTTTGTATGTATGTGGAAAAGTTTCACAAATCTGTTTTTTTCTATGTTTTAAGAGACGGTCAGGGCCAATTCAGAACCGGGATAGTTTGTGGCTTTTACCACCCATAAGACAGCTATAGCACTGGGTATGAACAACAGGGCATATTTTTTGGCTGAAATTATCTCAGGTTCAAAGAAAAGCCTTAAATATACCAAATCGCTTGAGCGCTTGAGCTTAGCTTTCAAATGGTGCCTAAGTGGTCAAGATCAGACATACACACGGCTCAGTATAGTCGAAAACTGAAAAATCGATCTTTCAACCTACCTACGAATTACTAACGATTTCTACCTACGAATTGCGCCAATAACTGAGCGTTTGTAGGAGGACTTCAGATGCGTCTAACGATGACTACCTCATATCTGGAAAAATTGAAATTTTTAAGTTATAGGCCTCATAAGTATGATCAAATCCATTTCCGATGCGAATACTATACTACTATTCCGAATAGAAAAAAATCTAATTTATATTCTTGAGTGGTGGTATACCTGATACAAGAATGAGTAACGCACACTTTTGCAAAATTAATATAGGAAAGTACAGGGGAAAAACAAGGAATGTCACTTTTTCATGAATTTTGGATTTTCTCGCCATGTGGTAGAAAAAACTGAGTACTATCGACTAGACAATCGATTCAGAACAATAACGAGAAAGATCAGTTTATATAATTTTTTTAAGAATTTGTATCCAGGCGAAGGACCAGGATTTTCCGCACGCCACTGGACAAAAATAAAGAATGTTAGCAGTTTTTTTGGTGCATTATTATAAGTAGTTTTTAGATAACATAAGAATTAAACCTTTATTGGTGTTTATCTCAATATGTATAAAATGTGACATTCCTTGATTTTCCCCTGTACTCTTCATATGGAAAAATGTTTCAAAAGAAAACTGTACTTTTATTTTCCATCAAAATGAAAATACATCTTGCGCCACGTAATAATAATCTTGCACGTTACAACTCGTTTGTAACTGGAATATTAATATTGTGAGCGCCACTTATTTTTACGGCGTTTAGCGGTTTTTTATTCTTGTTTATATAATACCAGAACATCAGATTTTTATATTGATGATAAATTGGAATGCTTCCTTTATAAACAGTCAAATCCACCGCTAATTCTTAAGTTACTAAATATTTTCCTCTATAGTAAACGAAACATCCAATGATTCGTCTTCTAACCTTCCCTTCCCAATTATTGACTGTTCAGCTAACAATGTTAAAATTCCTACCCCTACCTACGACTATCTAATCTAGACTCTCGTACCATTATAATTACTATACCATTTACAAAACGTATTATCTAAAAGACCTCACTCTGGTGACAGTCTTTAAATATTCTCACTATATCTCCAGAAATCAAGGACCAGCACGTTGGCTCTGCAAAACATCCACCAAGATTTTCAGAGCCTTTCCACAAAGAAAAATCTCTCCCACAAGTAAGCATGCCTAGCTTTTCACTATATGGAAATGGAAACAAGAGAATAGAAAATAAAACAAGAAATATGGCCATGATGAAACGTGATATTCTATAGTATTGTTACAAAACTGACTCTTCTATGATCTTTTAGGTACTAATGTTTAGTTTTAGTGGACTGTATTTATTTTTAATATCTTACTTCTAAACAAATGAAAAACACTGAATTTATATCCTTTATTTTACAAACTACGATATATAATTTATTTATTACACTAAATCTACTAATTTATCTAATTACAAATTCAAAAATACTGCCCCCGTTACATATCAAAGTACACCGACGGTTTCAAATTCACAACTAACTGCTAAGGGACCGTTTAAGTAATACGTAAAGCAGGTTGGGGGGGGGGGGGGGTCAAAAATCTTCAAAAATTGCGTTACGCAATAGTTAAACTCCCATAAGAGTGCGATACGTAGGGGCGGGTTGGGGTGGGTTAAAAACCCAAAAATCGAGTTACGTAATACTTGAACGCTCCCTAATTACAAAATCCCTCTTATTTATACAATGCTTAATCATCTCGAATACAAAGAATTATCCAGAATAAACGAGTATTTATATAATAACTTAAAACACGTAAAATCGAATTTACTATATTTACAATATATATTTACAATAACAAAAGAACATTTATTAGAAAAAGGTATGTAAACAACTCGATCAAGATCTTTCGTTAAATTAGGGTCCCTCATAAATCATTGTATAAAAAGGTTACTTGGTAAACATCTTCAGCGTCTGTTAGACCGGGAGCTGAAAACAGTCGGGTGACATAATTATGTCACAGTATATTGTGTAACAAGTGCAGAAAGGTACTAATTTCTCACGTGTTTGAAAAGTTGCGGTACGAGCGCAAGCGAGTGCTGCAATTCAAGCGAGTGAGAAATTACTTTTGTGCACGTGTTACACACTATACTTTTTCTACAACCACAGTTTTTGCTAAAGATAAAAATTACAACTTCCAAAGGAAGATATATAAGAATAAATTATAAGTATTTAATTAATACTTATCAATTTAAATATTTTTATAAATCCTTTTATATATCCCTAATAAGTATATCTTTTACCTAAAAAAATTACGCAGAAATCAGTTAAGAAATTAATGCGCTGCCTTAATTTGTTTGAATTTAAACTGTTTTAAATATTTATTATAAAATAATGTTACATTTGACATATTTATACATTCACAGATTTCCACCATACCTACTTCATTCGACGTATCTTACTGAGGTGGCGAAATCTTATTGGTTAATTGATAATTATTATAAAATGTTTATTAAGAATGAAATTGTGAAATAAAACACTTATAATTTAATTTCTATTCGATAATTAAGTATAATAATTGTCTTACAGGTTATATTTGTCTACACTTTAAGATGAGCTACCTAGTCATTTGTAAAATACCAAATTAAAGTTCAAAAATAATGTGTTAAAGTAGCGAATTTTGCAGATTTCTCGGACATGAGTTTTTTTATTTGTAAATGGCTTTGGCATAAACCAATTAGCCAGACTTATTTTTTATTTTTAAAATATAAAAAGACGGACATGAGTTAAATCGGTTATTTTTTGAAAAGCACTATCAAATCTAATATCTTAAATAAAACCATTTCATCAAAACATGTAATAATTATATTTATGAATTTATTGTGGAAGGTAACGGTACTGTGCAGAAAAGAACTTTCCGGCACAGTCTTATACTGTGAGAAACATAAAAGTTAACATAAAACTGTGCAGAAAAGTGCATTTTGAATAGTGGCTGTAGAAAAATATTTGGCAATGCTCCGACGTCAGAAATCTTGACTACCGTAAGCATATTATTGTAGTAAAAATAGTACAGGTGGCGCTAGTAGTACTGAATATAATAAAAACAACTAAACGGCGGTTTTATGAAAATTGTGAGAAAAATGTTAGGGGACCATTTACCAGACTTTCCCCTATACCTACATATATGTTGCAATAATATGAAATATATCGAAAGGCTCCTAGGCTTTAGATGGATAATCGACAGGCACGTAGCCAAGGGAGGGGTCCATGGGGTCCGGACCCCTCCCAAAACTGTCTCGGCTTTGGTACCAAGGCAGCAAGTTTCTCCCCAAGTCATTATTATTTTTTTGAAAAGTGAACGAAATTATTATTATTTTTTACTAGGATTATTTCTATTTTTATTATTCAGTGTACGGATGAATTTATATCCAATTTAAACATCAGATTTACCAAAAACGAAAGTATTCTATCAGCATTTCAAATTCTTTTACCTTTTACTTTTTATAGAAGACCAGGTGTATCTACTCTTTTCTATGGTATTCGTATATTTCGTTAGTAGTCACTAACATCGCCAGAGAGACGCTAAAATGATATTAAAGATACAATGGTGAAATTAGGTATTAAAAACAACTTACTAGGGTGAGATTGTCGTCATATATTTAGATGTTTAAGTTGTCTTTAATACCTAATTTCACCATTGTAGCTTTAATATCATTTTAGCGTCCCTGATAAAATTAGTGACTACTAACAAAATATAGGATTCCGTTCTACATTCCGATTCCGATTCCGTACATTCTATCTTCCACTTAGTAAAAGTAATTTGAAAAATTTTAAAAATGTAAGTTTTACATGGTTAAAATATTTTAAATTTAGAAATATTTGTCCGCAGATTGCTCGTTTACACTGTACACAAAAATTTGTTGTCTAGGGTCGTTTAAACACAGCGATAAATCAAACAACTTATCAAGGTCAATCGAGTTGTTGCAACTTATCATTGTGTGTAAACGGTGCATCGCACAACTTATCAAAGTTGGAGTTGGGTTAAAGGTGGTATCGCATTGAATCGCAGCGTCTAAACAGCGTTTCAACTTGTCATCACAACTAGTTGCTGTGACTTATCGTTGTGTTTAAACGTAGACGGCTAGGGCATACGTAGCATACTGTCCGTTTTCTTTCGATAGGATTATTCGGTTGAGAAACTGATTATATATTTAGGATTTCGTTTATGTCCTGTCGAATATTGCACCGTAAATTTAATATGCTTAATCTTTTGCGCATCTATGACTCAGCAAGGCTTTTGCCCAAATCAAACATAAACTGAGAGTGAAAAACTGGCTTTCTATTTGTTTTGCGCGAATTATGGAAATATGTCACATATGATTGATAGTACTTCTACTTATGTTTATTATCCCTTAAAAACACACAGAATCCATGGTAATGTTACGGTTGCTACCATGGACCGATTTTGTCAATTCTTTCACATAAAAATTTGTAAGAGGTAATCCTCCGGTATCGAAGTTTTTGCCAAGATAGGGACTGGCATCAATCATATATTTGGAGAATGAATCGCAAAGCATAGCAATCTTTATGCTTGTACATAGACGGCTTATGTTACTATCGTTAACACTAAAGCGTCGTAATATTTACGACAGGATACCTAATTCACACACTTCTGCACAAAATTTAACTGATGTTTATACACCAACGTTACTCTAGTACTAAAGAACTCTGGAATTCTAGTTCTTGGGATTTTCCGTTGCTCAGAAATTTCGCAGAAAGAGTATTAGTATTCTAGGGTTAAAATAGTTTTTTTCAAATTTTGCGTATGGATCTAAAATTTATTCTGAATATTTTTTCAATACATTACCGCCCAATCGAACGAAAAATTTTAGTTGTGTTTGGACCCCCCTCAAGCACATTTCCTGGCTACGTGCCTGATAATGGATACATTATTCGATTTACAAAACCAGTGAAAACTATAGATTTCCAAATATTCTACATACAAATTTTAGCATTCTCGTTTATACGATAGTTTAGTTTTTCCTGTTTCTAGACGCACACGACTTCCTTATAGTTTGTTAAATGCGAAGGTTTATTAAATCTTCTTTATTGAAAACTGTACTGTTATTGCATAGGCACGACTGTTTACAATAATCTCGACCTGTACAAAACAAAAGGCCATTGTAACCGTTATAGATGACAATAGTTAGGGTCACGTTGACCCTTGTCTATGCTCACCCAACCGTTCGCTCTGGTCTGCATCACCTTGTATAAAGCGTCGTTCAAACACAACGACAAGTCACAGCAACTAGTTGTGATGACAAGTTGAAACGCTGTTTAGACGCTGCGATTCAATGCGATACCACCTTCAACCCAACTCCAACTTTGATAAGTTGTGCGATGCACACACAATGATAAGTTGCAACAACTCGATTGACCTTGATAAGTTGTTTGATTTATCGCTGTGTTTAAACGATCCTTAACGCGACAAAGGGCACCATGGAAAATTTGTCTCACATAAAATATGGGACTACATTAGCTCTACACACTAACTATCCATTTAATAAATACATTAGGACTACACTACAAAACAAGTTGTTTGAAATTAAACTGAGAAAAATATTTAATTATAATGTTAGAACCTTATAGTAGGAGAGCATTGGATGCTAAATTTGCAGTTACTAAAGAGTCATGGGGGCCTATGGGTTTGTGAAGATTAGGTCCTAAAACCAAAAAAAGTTAAGTTTAAGTCTTTCATTTTAGTAGGAATTTTCTATTTTTTAATTTAATTTTCCATTTCTAAAAATCGTTTTTTTTATAGCGCCATCTATCCATAATTCTTAAAAAATGTGTCCCTGACTCACGCCCCTGTATTAAGAGTCCATATATGGTAGGGGTACATTTACAGGGTACAAGGTTTATCCCCGTGTGATTTTCTGACGCGCTCGAGTAACTGCAAAAATCCCCACTTGGGCTAACTACCTTTATAAAAAAATTTATATAAAAACTCTTATAAGTTTTGTCGGATATGTTTAAGACCCTAAAAGTATTTTATTAGAATTTAAAAAGAAAAGTACCTACCTACATCTTCTTGAAAATGACTTTTGCTATATTACATAAATATTTTTTTACAGGTGAAGAGCATTGGCAACAAATATGAGTAGGTATTATAATATAAATGTTCAATCACAAAATTAGTCCACTAATTTGTAATCTTGTTTCACCATGTATAATTGTGATACGATATCGATTAATAGCTTAATTAGAGTTTATTTAACTTTCTGCAAACTTAATAAATTGCCAAATAGTGTTATTTCTAGTTGTACCTCCTAGTGTTGCAATCGCTTCCTCTCTTAAATTGTAGTTGTAGGCTTTCAAAGTTCAAAGTTTTTTTTTACTATGCAATAAACAATGAACTTATTGATGATTCGTATATTTTTGGTGAGATTATAAATTAGCAGTCCGGACTATTTTCAGTCGCAGTCTATTTAGAATAGTTTCCTCATTAACAACTCTAGTGCGTAAGTCATTGTTTGAAGTTACGTCGACAGAGAAAGAGTAATTTTCAGTAGCTATCAATTTAGAGCAGTCTATTCTAAAATTTTGCCTAACCAACAACTATAGTGTAATAATTCAGTAGCTGTCAATAAAACAATTTTTTTTACCCCACGACTTAAGCATTTATTTATCATCGTCGATCGAAAAGAAACGGACACAGGAACAATTCGAAACTTATATTACATCGAACTGTCCAAGAAAAATACAAAAAAAAACCGATTTAATAGTATATTATTCAAAGAGCATGTAATGATAGCTACTACTCACGATGATGAAGTTTGCGACACGAGCCGTAGGCGAGTGTCGTAATTCATCAGAGTGATTAATGGCCATTACATGCGAGTGAAATACTATACTTTTTCTACGAACTTTTTTATTTTAATTAGTAAAAAGATATTATTGTAATAAACCTGCAGAAATAACATGGAAGGAACTAATGTTAAAGAATCTCCTTTGTTGAAAGAAAGAAAGAAAGAAACTACCACATCCTTCAAATTGGAAAAGAGCCAAACAGAAAATGTATCAATTTACTCTTGGGCCGAACACGAAATGAAAAAGTCTTCGAATGAAATAGCCTCTGCAGTATTTGAAGTACTTGAGTGCAGATCTAAATCTGCTTACTTTGAAAGAAAAGACACCTTGAGGCGGGTAGCTGATGGCTTTCCAGGCCAAAACAAGAATTATTAACGATGTGCATTGCTTGGTTGCATCAGACTAAAACTTCAATCACAACTAGTGGAGCTTGTGTTTCCTGTAACCGGTCAATCATATATATGCCTAGTGATAGAATTTTTGGTTGCATAGAACGAAGTGTAAAGAAAAGAGATACAATTGTGCAGCTTGAAAAGTATTATTCAGAGTTTAGTAAACATGGGACAGTCAAACTTTTAGGAAAAGACTGGACCAACCAAGATTGGAAGTCAGAAGCTAAAAACTGTGTTAAAGACCCAACAAATCTTTATTTCAAAATATCGCAAGTTAAAAAGTTAATTTTGACCAAGAAACAAAAGTCAGTACCTAACTGTCAGTGGCGAACAAAACTACAGTTTCCCAATTAATTCAAGTTTGGGTGTCATGAGACCAGGGAAAAAAATTCAGAACCCAACTGAACTTACGCTTGGAGTCAAAGTGAATGCGTTAAAAATTAAAGATGTGCGCGTTTTATTACAAAAACATTATGGTGAAAAATGGACTGAAATGTAAAATGTGAAATGGTATCACGAAGTGATAAACAAAAATGATGCCTGAAAATCCACTTTCTGAATGTGACTGCTTAAATAATGCAGACTGTGATGAAGTCACGGAACTCAACCAAGTTGTAGTGGATTTTTGATTCTGAATTATTGTAAGATTCAGATATTGTCTACCGATCAAGCAGGTATCTAAAGAACTTTTGTTGTTAGTTTATTGATCAGGTTTTTAAATTTTATGGCAAATATTGTATTAGCTCAATAAATTACCTATTACTTAATATTTTTCACACATATTTCAACTTTTTTTATTTTCACCAAAAAAATCTTCAGTATAGGGCAAGCCCTGATGCATTGCTACTGATATTTTACTGCTGACTTAAGATATCAGCGACACCATGCAGCAATATTTTTGGTGACAAAAAAACGATTATCTCCACATGTTGGTTACAAACACGGCCAACTCCATATTTAAACGTTAAATATCCCTTTAACTACAGTAAAAAAGCATAAACATTATTATTCCAAGATGCTCAGGAAATAATTATTAATCAACAAAAAAAATTCAACAGTACCTACCAATTGTGTGGAAGTAGTTTAAACAGTTTTTTACCTATACTGAAAATTTTGCTAAATGGAGTTGGCCATCTTTGAAACCAGGCTACAGATTTGTTCCTCATGCCAAGTGCTCAAGAATTTTTCTGAAGCTCTCTCGAATTGAATGCAAAAGGTTTCATAACGATCCGTGATACTTGAAAAAAGTTAGAAGTTTAGGCGATTTTAGTGCTTTATTTCCTCGCCTACTACTATTCTTTATATATTTTTATGTGTCCTGGGAGTCGGTTTTAACCCCCAAAACCCCCCCCACTTCCTGGGTGCGCCACTGATGTGTATGTGTCTCTGTTTGTATAACTTAGTTACTCAATATAGTTTCCCAAGAAATCCATACAGCAATTATTTTCCATTTGCAGTTCTAAAAAACCATATCCAAACGATCGGTCATGCTTAAGAAATATTATTTACTAACACTAAAAATGTAATTGCTAATGTAATATTAATTCTCTTTAAATAACCATGGAACTATTCAAAACTTTTATTTTCACAAAGCAAACATTTGCAAAACACATAACAATCCTCCCAAGAAAATACTAACAGGTATTTTGAATTGAAAGAATATCATTATCAGAATTTAACAATAAAAAGAGAAAAATCCCACTTTATGTGTGGTTACGTATTGGAGTAGGGGGAAAAGTAACCAATGGTAAAAATTGGGGAGGAGCTTATCGCCTTCTACCGATTCTCTTAACGGGCGCCCCGCCTCAACATATCACAAATACCTTTTGACAACTTGCTGTAACATCAGTCTCATATTTACGTTAGTAGAGTGAACAACGAGTGGTTTTAGTGATGAGTCATATGTACGGTTTTTCAACAGCCCCTCAGATGGCAGACGAATATCAACAATCAGCATCACCGAACAACGAGGGCCATATCAAAAGGCCGATGAACGCTTTCATGGTTTGGTCTCGTATTCAACGAAGAAAAATAGCATTGGACAATCCGAAAATGCACAATTCTGAAATATCTAAACGTTTAGGAGCTGAATGGAAATTACTATCAGAATCAGACAAAAGACCTTTCATCGATGAAGCTAAACGGTTAAGAGCACTTCATATGAAAGAACATCCTGACTATAAATACAGACCAAGGAGGAAACCAAAGGGACCGTTGATGAGTGGAATTAAAGCTCCAATGGGAAGTTTCCCGATGCACCAACTGTATCCGTTTCCACCAATGGACTCACTCAATTCTCCGTACCCATACTTCAATCCAGCCTTCGATATCTCCAGAATGCCTATAAAGTCAGAGGAACAACATATGTCCCAACCTGCTGTAGTGACTACTCTTCATTCCTCCTTGCACAACTCACTGTATTCTTCTTTGTACCAACAACCAAAGTCGTTTGCACCAGCTCCGATGAGCATGTTCTCTTCAATTCCAACCACACCAATGATGTATTCAGCGTCATCGAGTCCCGCTTCCAGTCCAGCGAGCTCAGATCTGGAAATTAGAAGGCCATTACCTGTTTCGGTGATGTATTAGTGATAAAAGACATTTTGTTAAATTTTGTTGAAGTTATAGGACATTTTTTTAACTAATTGTTTAGTTGTTTTTTATTTATGCGTAAATATGTTTCTGTGATTATATATGTATGACGACTGATTTTTGTACATATATTCTGTAGGAAAATATCACTTGCATTGTATTCACACATGGACATTTTTTATAGAGGTTTTAATTTATTCTTATGTATATAGCAAAATAAATCATAGTTATACAATGCGTCTAGTTTTCATTACAGCTTCTTCAACACGTAAGTACACAAATATACCTATTATTTGCTTCTAAAAATATTTGAACTGGATTCACTTGATCATTGTGTTCCGACGGATACTTTTTGCATTTTTGATATTTTTCTTTGAAATTATCTCAGATTATGATTTTCTTTCATTAATGCGTTAATATTTTTGCATTATTAATTTTAAATATCAAGATTTGTAATAAGATAATTCGATAGGTAACACTTTTTCAGTAGAAAAAATTAGAAATTTACTTTGTAACTACTTCAACAAGAACCTTCTTCACTCTCTGGATGCAAAAAACCATTAATTTGTTGTAATAAATACAAATTATATGTTTATATAATATACAAACTATTTCATTTTCATTACTTTTTCAATTGCCAATTTATAGCTGCTTTTAAGAACATCCCTACGATTTTTTAAGTATTTGTTTATTCTGGGTTTTATTTAAAGGTTTGAAAATTATTTTAACATAACTAAAACCAGTTTGAGTAGGAAATCGTCAGTGATGTGACAATACCCCCTATCTGCTTTTTCATGAATTTTGTAGGAGAGACGAAAAATCATTTTTAGGGTCATCTCCTGTTTTCATAATTATGTAAGTTTTGACATATTTTGTAGTAAATAGATAGTTGAATTTACTACAAAACAAGTCAAAAAATATCATGAAAACAGGAGATAACCCTAAAAAGAGTTTTTAGTCTCGCTTACAAAACTCATAAAAAAACAGATACTTCTATAGGAGGTAGTTATTGTCAGTTTGTCACATCACCGACGAAATAATACTACTTGAGAGTTCTTAATATTGTGCAAAAATGTTCATCTATTCACCTATTTTTAAAACTTATGGGAATATTCTTGTATTTAATAAAATATTTTATTTTATTCAAGTAGGTATATGAAAACATTCATCAGTTTTATGACCTTTGTCATGAAGTTTTTTGTTTGTAATAGATATTGAAACAATAAATCAGAATTTAAAGATATTAAAACTTCCACAGTGAAACTGGTTTTCTTCTACTAGCTTTTGAAATTGATTTAAAATACAACAGAATTAAATGCAAAAAACGGTAGATATTAATTTGATTATTATGAAAAGTTTTGGGTGCATTACTCTTGAGAAAAATCTAGGTACTTTATCATTCTCATTTCTTGGTGCAGAAATTTGGATTAATAATATTCTTAATTTTATAGGTACTCTTTATATGAAGGTAATTTTATTATATTTATCAGGATTAATTTCTTACAATCGCAGGTTTTAGTGAGTTTCATATTATGGTTTCTTAGTTGATATAAGTGATGTTAAAAATTGCATTAAATAGTCTATAGGTAAAAAACGTTCTTATAATGTTCTAATTTATTTGTCACTATAATAATATTATAATAAGAATTATTGAATAAGGACTTCTTCTAGCTTCTAGGACCTAGGATAGCTTCTTTTTATTTATCTGGATTTTATCTTTTATAAAGGTAATCAGGTTTTTCGTAGGTATTCGTCCTTGCTGCTTTTTGACTATAGTTCGGTAAAATTACTAATTTTTCTAGTCTTATTCTCTAAACTCCTTTTACTCGCTAGAATGTTGACTTTTTGTTGTATTAGTGTCTATTCTCTTATTCTATTATTTTTTGTTTCGTTCTGGCTTTACCTGCTTTTGTACTTTCATCTATCCAGATTTTTCTTAGCCGTTCTCTCTTTCGTTTATTTACTCTTTTAGTTCCTAATATTCTCTTTGGCCATTTAAATTGTTTTCTGGATATTTTACTTAGGTATTATGGATTCTTGGTATGTACGGCTTCTGTCTTTTCTGGTGTCTGTTATTTTCCTCAAGACTTTTATTTCGCTAGCATTTGTGAAGATGAAACGTAATATATTGCGTACTGGAGACCTAAGAATGGATCTAAAAATAAGGTTGCGCTGCTATGTTTTTACTTTGCTTTGGATCTGAGACCTGGACATTGAAGCAAGTAGAGATTAAGAAATTGGAAATTATTTTTCGTCTTAGTAGAGTTTGTTGGCTTTCTTTATCAGCAATCTCACAAGTCGAATATACATACCATCATCATGAAAAGATCTTTCCTAGTGATTCAAATGCTGAGAAATCCTCTAGTTTTTGTTCTTTGTATATTATTGTATTTGTACATTGTTGCTAATATCTCGCTTTTCTTGATATTTACGTTCATCTTTAACTTATCTTTCTCTTCTATCTATATGTTTTCCTACTAATCTTTGCAGCTTGTTATGATTCGTAGCTATAAAAGCTATATCGTCTGCGTAGAGTAGTGTTTGTTTCAATTTGTGTCGGGGTAAGTCGATTGTATCCAACTGTTTGGGAAGGTCCTCGTTCTAGATCAAATATTCACGGGATATTTTATAGGTGCAGTTCTTTTATCTTTTTTTGGTTGTTTTTGTTTGGTTTCGTATGTTCTACTTATTGCAAATTTTCTTGCTATTTCCTTTTCAATTTTTCTGATAAGCCCTCTACATATGGTGTTTTTCTCTGTTTGAACCCTTTCTGTTTGGTGTTTCTGGATTGCTTGTAGTGTTTAGTGTTTTGTTGTTTTCATTCTTCAATCTACTGAACTTCCACCAGCAATTTATTCAATGCTTCTGCTTCATGGGGCCAAATGGAGAACACATAATCTACAGTGAGGACGTTTAGGCTGAATTAAATTTATTTTGTCAAGAATGGGCGACTTTGGAAATAGATCCCGAAACAGGTCGATTTTTATTTTTAAATTATAATATATATCATACTAGTGACGTCATCTACCTGGGCATGATGACGTAATAGATGATTTTTTTAAATACGAATAGTGGTCGTGTGCTAGCTCATTTTAAAGAATGGAAATAAAAATAATTTTTGAATTAAACTAATTGATGCAAAAAGATGTATACAGTACCTACGTAAATCGTTCGAGTACGAGTTTTTGGTGCAATAGAGCTGTTAGAGCGAATATAATGATATAATGATTAAGTTTTGAAGCAAGGCTGTCCATAAATAAATCAAAAACAGTTTATGATTAATTCTACTTTAATTTTTAAAATATTTTTTATTTCAAAACTAAACAGTTTTCCTATTCCCTTAGGCCAAAAATATTTAGCTACTACATTGTCATATTTTGAGGTTTATTTATGTCATTCGAAATTTTTGAGGTTAATGCCCCTTAATGCTAACAACCATATTGTCATCAAGAGAGAGCTCAGTTGCCACAAGTAACTCAATATAATACAATGTAGGTATTTATGTATCTATAATATATACAATGTATGCAGGGCCACCGCTAAAGTATTGGCCGCCCGTGTGCAACTTAATATTTGCCGCCCCCTTCCAACACTTAGTCGTTTGAACGTAGGTACTAGTATTTAGAGAAATATGCAGGACACCATAACGCGTATATGAATAATAATTGCTCTGATATCGACGTTACTATATTTAAATATATAGGCCTGGATCCCGCGTACCAAAAAAAGTTGATTAATAGCAAGCTGAAAAATTGTTAATAGCTTAACGGTGTCTATTTGGACAAACTTTGATGTATGGGAACACTGGAACAGGGGAAGTTTTAATTGTGGAACAGGTTAAAAATTTGGAACGTCAGACTACGAAAACGTTCCATGTATTTTGTCGGACATAACTTCCAATTGATTTGTTACCATTTCATTAAACTCTCATGCAAAAATCAGACTGGTGTTTATAACCAACTGAGCATTTTAATGAGTGGATCACGAAGAACATGTCAAATGACAGGAATCATGTTGGTTAATGTAATATCAGTCTGATTTTTGCATGAGAGTCTAATGAAAGGGTAACAGATCAATTGGATGCTCTGTTCGACAAAATACATGGGACGTTTTCGTAATATGACGTTCCAAATTTTTAAACTGTTCCACAATTAAAACTTCCTATGTTCTAGTGTTCCGGTACATCAAAGTTTGCCCGACTAGACACCGTTAAGCTATTAACAAGTTTTCAGCTTGCTATTATAATCAACTTTTCTTTGGTACGCGTGATCCTCAATGGCCTTCTTTTGGCCGCCCCTATAATCAGCAGCCCGTGTGCGATGCACACTTTGCACACATAGTAGCGGCGGCTCTGAATGTATGCTCCCTATGTCCAGCTGAACGATATACTGTACTGTATAATTTATTTAATTCAAAATACATTATACCGCTGTCAGAAAAGAGAAAATATGTTTAGATATTTTAGAAATAAACATTGCTTTTTGCTTAAATTAAATGTTAAAATTGCTACCCACCTAATACCTCATGGCAGTTTGAACATTTAATTTAAGCGAAAAGCAATATTTAGGTACTTGTCATATAAACATTTTTTTCTGTTTTATGACAGCAGTAAAATGTATTTTTTAATAAACAAATTAGATACATACCTACTTCTTTTTGCGTCAATTATTTAATTCGAAAAATATTTTTTTGGTCACCCCGTACAAATAATTATGTTAATGTTTAAATTATTGAATGGAGAATTAAATAACCTTTCAAATAAACTAGCATATCTATTCTCATTTAAAAAAAATCATCGATTACGTTATTATGCCCAGGTAGATGACGTCACTAGTCTGATATATTATAAACCTACCAAAAAATCATAATTTAAAAATAAAAATCGACTTGTTTCGGGATTTACCTCCAACATCGCCCATTCTCGAGAAAATAAATTTATTCCAACCTAAACGTCCTCACTGTATATCCCCACCATTCTGTCGGTTGTTTGTCTTGTTGGTGTATGTACAATGTTTTAATCAAAATTCTTCATGAATATATCGTCGCCTTAGTACTATAACTTGATAACTCTAAAATTGACGTTTTTGAGATAATAAACTAGTTCACAAGATGTATTTTATTTGCCTCCATATTGTGTAAAAACTTGATATCTCGCTCCAAACGGGTTAAGTATTTATTTATGATTGACGAAAGTTGATAAAACTCAAATGCCCCTAATATTCAGTGCTAAAACTTGACAAGATAAGTTATCAAGTTATTGTTTAATCGAAATAATCGTGAATACGACATTCACTGAATGCTACAACTAGCTAAACTCTAGTTATCTAGTTGTAGCACGTGTTTTTCTGTAACCATTGAGCTTACCACGTAATTGCTATCTGTTTATTCGGTTCATTTTAATGCAAAAAATTCGAGAATTTTTAGCAGATTTGGCAACCCCCATGGTAGAGGGCTAATTTTCACCAAAATAATGCTTAAAATATTAATTTTTGTTAAAAAGTTCACTTTGATGCAACTTGGCACTACATGCGACATTACCAAATCGCACCTTTAATAATAAAGTGGCACAACTCAAAATTCTTAAATTTTGAGTTTTAGTCATAAAACGACCGAACATAGTGCCCTCTATTGATCTAATGCTAACACATGTTAAAATCGGACACCCCTGTAGGTAGATTTCTGCTTGGGTCAGTTTAGTACCGCACTGTTTCACTTTGGCGGTTCAGTCATAAACTGATCGGTTTTAGAGTTACTTCAGCAGCGAAAGGAAGAACATCGTCGATCGTTGAAATATTCAGAATTGTGTCAGTTTATTACTTAAAGTCAAGGTACGTAATTTTTTTATTTTAATCATAAACAGTGATATTCGTAGTTGTATCAGTTTATTGCTCAAAATCCTTTAAATATGGTAGAACTTCTACCAATTATGTCAGTTTATTATCAAATATTTAGCATAAAGAGTAAAAAGCGCATTCGCCAACCAAGTAAATGGAAACAGAATACAGCAAAAAGATTAAGCAATTCTGGTAAGTCTAATGTTTCAATGTCTAAATATAAAAGAGTTGTTGAGGCTCGAAGTATTAAACCACCTTGCCTTGAGAAATGTCGGCTAAAGTGCAGGAAGAAAATCAGTGAGGATGCAAGAAATATAATTTTTAACAAATTTTGGGAGCTGACAGATATTAGGTAATAAACAGAGATTATTTATTAATTCTAATACTAAAGATCTCATACCAAGGTTCAAATATACGAATGCTGCAAATCCAAGAATTAACAATAAGGCATTTTTCTTTACTATTGATGACGAACAAAGAAAAGTATGTAAACTTTTTTTTAAATATTTTGAGCATTACGGATCTTATGGTACGAACAACTTTTAAAAAAGTAGACCAACATGGCTTCATAAAAGATGATAACCGAGGAACGCATGGCAGTCATACCGAAATTAGTGGAAAACTTGTACAAGATATAAAAGATCACATTAATTCGATACCATGTATCGAATCCCACTATCTCAGAACTAATACTTCACGTGAGTATATCGATGGGGGAAAAGTGTAGCAGAACTTTTCAGAGACTTTAAAGAGAGTCAAATACAGAAAAATAGATCATTTGGCAAATACTGTACATTAAGGTTTTTACGACTCATTTTAATATAGGGTTTTTTAAGCCCAAGAAAGATCAGTGTGATCTGTGTCTTTCTTATAATAATACAAATGAGGAAGCAAGACAAAACATACTTAAACAATACGAAACACATCTTGAAGAAAAAGAGTTGTGTAGGAAAGAAAAATATATTGATCGCCTTCATATAGAAGACAATAAAAAAAGTTGTTATTTATGACTTGTAGGTAGTGCTTTCGTGTCCAAGGGGTGATATATCTGCGTTTTATTACAAGTCGAAACTTAAAGCATATAATTTTACTTTGGTTGAACGAAATAAAATAGATCCAAATAATGAAAAATAAGCAAGCCTATAGTGATGTTCATTGTTTCTATTGGAACGAAAGAGATGCAAAACGTGGTTGCAGTGAAATCGGTTCTTCTTCTATACTATAATGAAGTATTTTGAAATATCCAAAAATGCCAACTTTTCAGAGAGAGAACCGGAAGTAACCTTTTTCTCGGACAACTGCTGTGGACAAAATAAAAATAAAATTATTGCCACCTTATATTTATATGCAGTAACTCTAAAATATTAAAGTTATAACACATAAGTTTCTGATTAAGGGTCATAGACAATGTGCATAGTCTAATTGAAAAATAGATTAAAAGGAATCTAAAATCTGGCCCCATATATTCGCCCCATCAGTACGTGTCTATAATTAAAACTGCAAAAAAAATTAAGTCCTCCATTAACAGTTCATGAGCTTACTTTTGAGTCATTTATGGATCTAAAAAAGCTTCAAGAAGAATGGGGATACAACTACAATATTAATACTCAAGGAAATACCGTAGTGTGGAACGATATTAAGGTCCTGTTGGTTAAAAAAGGAAATCCATTTAGCCAGTTTTTATAAAACGTCGTATAAACAGGATACTTTTCTTGAAATTAACGTACGAAACAAAAGAAAGAAAATGCCTCTTTTGATGGATATAATTCCAATACGCGCATATGAGAAATAAGATTAGGTGAAAATAAGAAGAAAGATCTCCAAGAGTTAATTGCCAAGAAGCTGATTCCAAATTATTATGCAGAATTTGACAAACTTATGCTTAAATCAATTTTTTTACTGTTGCCAATTTTTTGTACACACTTCTTTCGTGGATGCCCAATGTTTATTTAGTCTACAGAAATAATAATTTTTGTTTGTCTAACCTTTTCGTCTTGTATTTCATGCACCTATGATAAAACCTTTATTAATTTTTGTAGGTACTAAAAACCTAACATTAATTTTAGTGCATTGATGTAGTAGTAAACTGACACATTATATTTTATAACAATAGATAATTTTAAATTAAAATAATAAACAGCAGTATTTCGAAACCGTCCTTATGTTGTAGCTTTACTTTAAATCATAAATTGACACATTTGTTAATAATACTTTCATATTAAAAAAGTTTTTAGTACTAAAGTGACACAAGTTTTTTTTTTACTAAAAATATCAAAATTTCATTTATAACAAAAGTATTACATTACACGAAATTTGCACAGATTACACTGAAAACTACAAGGTTCCTTTCAGTGAAATATATTGTCTCAGAAGTATTATAGGTTCGGCACTAACAACGATACAAAAGAGATAACCCTAATTATAGAAACGTTTTTTGCGTTTTCTGCAAAATCGAATTTTTTGAGTTGTGCCACTTTATTATTAGGGGTGCGAAATGTTAACATTATGGTAGTGCTAAAAGTTGATAACTGTAATTTTTCATGTTATTTTCCATATTGGAAAACAAATTTGTACCGTATTCCTAAATAGATCAGTAGCCAAAAAGTTAAGGAACAGTATTTTAGAGCTGCAGAGTGAATTCCGTATTTACCAACATGATGGTAGCAGCACAAATATCTTTAAATCCATTTATCTCAGAACTACCTACTAATTTCGAATTATCAAGTTATATGATATAACTTATATCTAGTATAAGGGCGACGATATTTGCTAATGAATTATTTAATTTGCCTCTTCTTATTTTAAAGTTTTTTCCAATGGTCTTCTTTTCCTCTTTATAAGCAATTCTGCTTGTGTTTTCGCTGTACGTTTATACACTGTGCGTTACATTATCTTCTAATCTTTTCACCCCTCTTTCGATGTCTCAGCGTACGTGCTTTGTTTTTTTGGTTATTTCACGTTGAAATATTAGATTTGAAATTTGACGAGGAAGAACCTACCTTTCATTAGCTACAACTCTGCTTCTACAGACTTCATGCATAAACCATTTTTTTCACTTTTTTATAAGCTATATTTTTACTAAGAATATTTTTTTCGATAAAATATTTACTTTTTGAGTTATTAGCGAAAAACCGTCCAAAACATTTTTTTTTGTTAAAAATAAACATAGGTATTCACTCGCAAATAACTCGAAAAGTATTGACTTAGTGAAAAAATTCTATAGAACAAAAGTTGCTTAAAATTAGCCATTTTATCCACTTCCGGACTTATTTTGAATCTATATTTTTCACTCCCGAGAAGGGGGTATTCCTCCATTTTTGTAAAATGGAGGGGATGTAAAATTGTAAAGTTTTTTATAGGTACATAATATGATAATAGACAGTTTCATCTACTTATTCCCAAATTTTCATCCTTCCTTTATTTTTTTGAGGTTTTCGTAAACTTTTGTGTTCTTTGACCGGGCTATTTATGTCATTTTCGAAAGTTATCGTACCTGGTTACTTATTATAATAGAGTAGAGTACCAACAACCAGAATTAGCCTAATAACCGAAGACACAAAAAACGATACAAATAAGTCAATTAAAGAATTCCTTTTAAAAAACTTTCTCTATTGACATTCATTTGGAAAACAAATCATCAAATTTAATCTTTTAACCTTTCCTATAATTAAATTCAACTGACAATACGTAAGACTAGAAGATTATCATATTTAATTAATATAAATTAAGCTTAAATTTAAATTATAAAACTGTTGTTTTAATATCACATTTAAATAAAAATATGTGTCGTTATTATTGGTAAACTAAGAAAGTCTATTTTTAGATATTTAGAAAGAAATATTTTTTGAATTTTGAACTTTGCTACGACCGACGCGCGACGTATAGAATTAGCCCAATAAATGACCGTTTTGGAGTGTAATTTTCAGGGGCAACTCCAAATTGCATGAAAATTTGGATTTAGGTTCTACTTACCCTCCACTTCAAAGTTGAATTTGTGCAGTTGGTTGCTTTTACTTGGGGGGTGACAGTCACCCCTTCTCGGGGGGTGAAAAACGCGTGTTTAAAATAAGCCCGGAAATGGATAAATTGACAGATTATAAGCAACTTTCGTTCTATAAAGTTTTTTACATAAGTCAATATTTTCGAGTTATCCGCGATTAAAAATATGGATTTTTCTACAAAAAAACTACGTTTTCAGACCGTTTTTCGCAAATCACTCAAAAAGTAAATATTTTACCTAAAAAAATATTCTTAGCAAAAATGTAGCTTATAAAAAAACGAAAAAAAATGGTGTATCAGTAAAGTCTATAAATGGAGTGAAAGCAACATTGTAGGTCATGAAAAATGCGTTCTTATTCGTCTAATTCAAAATCGAATAATTCAAATAATTCAACGCGAAATCACCAAAAAATTAAGCACTTTTCGGGAAAGCCTTATTAACACTTTTAAAGTATCTAGAGAAAGCTTTATATTTGTTTTTTTTTATAAAAGTTTCTAGCATCAAAAATAAACGAGTTACACTGAAAAAAAAGTTGAACAATTTTTTGGTACAAAACATCGTGAAACTTCTCTATTTAGCAGCCTAAATAAAATTAATCGTTACCGCTTTACCATTTATTTTAACTCTATGTGTATTGTTTATACGATATGTAAGTTTGATTGGTTTAAAGTGCTTATTTTTGAAAAAATTTGGTTTTATAGTAAAAAAAATTTTTTTTTTAATTTTGAAAAATTCCCTTTTTTCAAAATAACTTAAAAAGTATTAGTGATAAGAAAAATCTTAAAGAGTAAAGATACCTATGTAGGTTTTGCTATTATGAATATGCCAGTTTGATTTTGTTTTTCCGTAAGACAAAAATTGGTTAAGATATGGCTGTTTTAAATTTGCATACACTCGTGATTAGTGACCCGTTCAAGCTTTTTCAACTATTACTTTTTCAAAAATAAGCACTTTAAACCGGTGAGACTGACAGATCATATAAAAAATAGATAAGTAAGTAAATTGTTTATTGTTTGTGAAGAGGTAACGATTAATTTCATTTGGGGAGCTAAACACGGGGAGATTTTCATGATTTTTTTACCAAAAAAAAAGAGGGTTAACTTTATTTTGAGCGTAACTCTCTTATTTTTAATGCTAAAAATTTTTAAAGACAATTAAAATAAAGATTTTTATAAATACTTTAAAAAAGTTTTAATGGGTTTTTCCCGAAAAGTGCTTAATTTTTCGGTGATTTCACCTTGAAATATTCGATTTGGTATTAGACGAATAAGAACGTATTTTTCATGAGCTACAACTTTGTTTTTACTCTATTGATAGACTTTACTGATACACCAATTTTTTAGGTTTTTTATAATCTACACTTTTGCTAGGGATACTGACTTGTTTCGATCAAATATCTACTTTTTGAGTTATTTGCGAAAAACCGTCTGAAAACGTAGTGTTTTTGTCGAAAAATAAACATATTCAATCGTAAATAACTTGAAAAGTATTGACTTACATAAAAAACTCTATATAACAAAAGTTGCTTAAAATTAGTCAATTTATCTATTCCTGGTCTTATCTTGAACGTATGTTTTTCACCCCCGAGAAAGGGTGACTGTCACCCCCCAAGTAAAAGCAACCAACGGCACAATTTCAACTTTGAAGTGGAGGTTAAGTAAAACGTAAATCCAAATTTTCATGCAATTCGGAGTTGCCCCTGAAAATTACACGGTATCGCCGTATTTCCCGTTCATTTACTGGGCTAAATATAAAGTTTGAAAAATTGTAACAATATTAATCATTAAGAAGAAATATTCTTACAATATTAATGCCAACTGATTCTTCTTCTTCATGTGCATGTGCCTTGTTCGTTTCGAACGTTGGCGAATTAACATGGCTATTCTGACTTTTTTTACGGCAGATCTGAATAGTTCGAAAAATGACAGTCCGAACCATTGTCGCAAGTTTTGCAGCCACAAGTGTCTCCCCCTCCCTGGACACCTTCTGCTGTCTATTTTCCCTTGGATAATTAGCTGAAGTAGGATAGCAGGGGGCTAGTTGTAACAATTTTCATATAATCAAATATATCTTGAGAGCGATTTTCCCAATTATCATTAATTAAACACTAAACGCTAGTTTAACTCTTTCTGAATAAAATTGAACTGAAGAAAAGTTAAAAACACTGGTGTTTTTTAATCAACTAGGATTTTACCAAAAAAAGTGCATTGTTACAACTTACCCCGCGCTTGGGGCTAGTTGTAACATCTAATGGGGCAGGTTGTAACAGTAGGGATATTCGAATTTTTTGATATATTTCGAAGAAAATGCCAACGTTGGCCCTGTTGAAAAATGTTGCTCGATTTAATAACGTGGCTTTCGGTGTTCTTAAATATAATTGTAGATTTCTACGCATAACATTTTGGACCCAATCTGGACCAACTGTATAATTTTGATACCAAGAAGAAGGAAGTTGCTTAGCACTGAGTTTCACGGCACATTGGTAACCCAGTTTTCGCATCTTCATTGGAATTAGTCCAAAATATATTTCGGCGCACTTCAGAAATTTAGTAAGATTTAGCGCAAGTTGTAACATGTTACAACAAGCCCCAACGTTTTGTTACAACAAACCCCGTAACACACTTTTGTATATTTATTAAAATAACTGTAAAAATAACTTTCTAATCGTAAAATTGTTAAGCAACATCAAAGTATAACTAAATTTAGAAAAGAAATGAACACCGAAAGTTTCATTTCCGTTTAAAACAACAGCGATAACCAAAATTTTATGAGTGTCAAATTTTATATTATGTACCTCATTCAAATGAAGCACCTGCACAAGACTACTATTTGAAACTATCGGAGGATGACTGGCTAGACGGTTTCATTTGCAGCGTGATAAGAGAATAATATTGAGTCAGCTAAATTAGTTAAAAACGTTCAAATAACCTATGAAAAAGCCGTGTTACTACTTACCCCTGTTACAACAAGCCCCTTGTTCCCCTACTCTATAATATAGAGTACTTCAGCTAAGTAAATATTATTTACTGTGTTTCATAACGTGACCCAAGTATTCCAACTTTCTTTTCTTTATAGTTATTCCTACCTCTTTCCTTCCTCTCCTATCTATCCGCCGTAGTACCTCCTCGTTGGTTACGTGATCGATCCAGGATATTATACTTACTAGTCCAGTTGGGTTAGACGAATAACAGGCCTAACCTTGCATTAGGAGTTGCCCCAAATTTTAGTTTTCTAATCTTTAGGGGGGGGTCAATAGTAGTGTAAATTTAAAATCTCGACTGAATTGCGCTGTTGCGTTAGCCGTCATCTTGATTTTAAACGAGAACCGTTTTTGCTCAATATCTCCGCCATTTTCAACTTCTCGACAAAAAGTATAACAATCAAAATTGTTGAAAATGTGATTTTCTATCATTTATATTCTTACAACTTTTTCGTGCCGTCGATATTTTCCGAGTTATGGCGGAAAATAGTGACAGTTAGAGCATAATTATTGAATTATCTCGTTTATTATTTGTTTTACGACAAAAATGTCCCTATACGAAAATAGAGAGAATTAAATTATACACAATTTTAATATCTTTAATTTGTTTGCTAAAGTTAATATTTAGTTTAATACGTATGCGATAATGGCGCGAGCGTAAGACCTGATTGATTTTGTAGCAATTGTTTTTGTTCAAAATCTACGCCGTTTTCAACTAAAATTGCCCCAAATATGATTTCGTACAATTTCTTTTTAACAATTTTTTTCATGCGGTTGATATTTTCCGAGTTAAGTGGGAAAATAGTAAAAAGTGATAGGGGGAGCATAATTACTAAATTGAATATTGTTTCTGAGCTGCCCCAAATTTTATAATTCTATCCTTTACGGGAGATCAATAGTAGTGTAAATTTAAAATCTCGACTGAATTCCGCCGTTGCATTAGCCGCCATGTTGATTTTAATGGAGGACCGTTGTTGCTTAATATCTCCGCCATTTTCAACTTTTCGACAAAAATGATAGGAACTAAAATTGTTAGAGACGCAATTTCCTACAATATCTTTTCCACAATTTTTTAGGCGATCAATATTCTCCGAGTTAAGGGGTAAAATAGTGGAAGCGGAGGGGAAGCATAATAATTATTGAATTGTCTCATGTATTACCAACTTTACGAAATAATTGTGCATAAACAAAAATAAAGAAAATTATATTTTATACAATTTTTGAAACTTCCAATGAAACACCGACCAAACTAAGTACATAAAAGACATAAATAATAAGTTATATTTAGGTTCACTTAGTTTTATTAACTAGCGGGTTTGATTGGTTGAATTTGTCTGTCGATAATTAAGTTTCATGTCAGCTAGCACATTTTAATATTTCAACATTTTTTTAATTTTAGACCCTGTTAAGGGGAATTTTCCCATCCCTCCCCCTCGTAGACCCGCCACTGGTTCTCTCGAAAAATTGTAGCAAATCGTAATTGCAACAATTTCAGTCCTCACACTTTTTGTCGAAAAGTTGAAAATGGCGGAGATATTGAACAAAAACAATTGCTATAAAATCAATCAGGTCTTACGCTCGGCCTTTACCACATACGTACTACCTTAAATGTTGATTTTATTAAAAAAAAATGAAAGAGATCAAAATTGTACAAAATTTAAATCTCTTAATTTTTGTATAGGTTCAAATTTGTTGTAAAACTAATAATAAACGAGACAATTCAATAAATCAATAATTATGCTTTAACTCTCCCTATTTGTCCCCATAACTCAGAAAATATCGAACGCACGAAAAAAAATATAATAAACAAAATTAGAGAAAATTGCGTTTTCAACAATTTTAGTTTCCACACTTTTTGTCTAAGAGTTGAAAATGGCGGAGATATTTAACGAAAACGGTTCTCGTTTAAAATCAAGATGCGGCTAACGCAACGGTCAAATTCAGTCGAGATTTTAAATTTATATTACGATTGACCCCCCCTAAAGATTAGAAAAATAAAATTTGGGGCAGCTCGTAATGCAAGGTCAAATGCTATCCCGACTGGGCTATACGTAATATACGTCGGTAAGGCAACATTTCGAAAGCCTCTACTATTTTCATTAAAGTTGCGGTCATTGCCCACGCTTCCATTCCCTATAACAAAATTGGAAATACATATCATTTGAGATGTAGGGTGAGGCTGTTAGTGGTGAAAATTTGCTTCATGCTAGTGAACGACGCTCTTTCTTTTTCTATTCTTATACGTATCTTCTTCCATTGATCCCAAGTTGAATTAACTGTTGTTCCTAAGTAAGTGTAGGAATTCACGTGTTTAATTCTTTGATTGTCTAATAGGGGAGTGCATTTAGATTTTCACTTCGGAAAAATCAAACTAGATAAAACTTTTTGTAATTTCATTAAGAAATGTTTAATAAACAACATATCAAAAAGTTCTACTCGAGAAGTGGGTGCTTCATTTTTTATTAAACAAATGAACAGCGAAGTTAGATGTTTTTTAAATAACTCCGAAAATATAATTTTTAGAAAAAAACTGACTTGACCATCGAAAAATTCAGAAAATTTTACAAAAAAAACCTTATATAAAGATTTTTCTAAAATTAAATCTCTAGCTTCTGTAATTTTTTATTTATAACGCTAAAGTCACCCTTCTCACACACATTGGCGCAATGTAAACTAGCGTTGGAAGAAGTGCACGGTTGAGTTTTTTTAATGTAATTCTTTAACTAATGGATCACAAGAAATTTTACAAATTGGACATGAAAGAAGATAAAATAAGCTATCTTATGGTTGTAATAAAAAGAAATAAAATGTATGGACATAAGTACGGTGTGGGCCGAAAGTGAGACTTACATGAATTTTGTTTAAAAATGATTTAAAAATGTGTAACTAATACAATTTTACTTACAAGGCTCTCAAATTTGCACAACTTACCTCTCAATCATCTTACTAAACGATGTTTCATTCAAAAAAAATCTCAAAAATTTAATTCAAATAATACGCTGTCTCAAAAAATGTAATTTTTGAAAACTTCGTAGTTCTACAGAATTCCCACCACTTTAAGACGGTATTACTCAAGTTTGAATAAATCTAATACAATTTTTTAAATATTTTTTTAAAGCCTAGGATGTAATCTTTAAAAACCACTGAATTATTTTAGATAAAAAATGAAATAAACAATTTCTTTTTGAGAAAACTAAGAAAGATAACAAAAATGTAATACAAAAACCGAAAATTACCAGCTGAAAAAATGTATATACAGAGTGATCAAAACTTTTTTCTGTAAAACTTACCTAAAATTAATTTATTAATAAGCTTCAAAAATAATAAATGTTCAACAAAAAAATTTTTTTTAGCTCTTATACAGTATGTCTGCGTAACTTGGAACCTATTGATAACTTTTTTAATGTCAGTTTTACGAAAAAAAGTTATTCTTTATAAAATACTCTGCATCGTATTTAACATAAGATGCAACCATCAAATATCAAATTTTGTTAATTTTGTACGAGGTATGTAAAAAAATATGAATTTCACTCAAGAGTAAAGTACCTTAATATTTCACAATATCGAAAATTTTTATAAAGAAAAGTTGTTTGGAATTAAAAACTATGTTCCAATATGTAATTATATCCTTCTAATCGAAAATTTGTTTTTTTTTTAATATTGTTTCAAATTAATTATACCAAACATCATTAAATTTTCACTTATTATTTATGATAACTGATTTATTATTAATTTTATGAAGAAAGTTATTCGTCATAAATAGCTGTGCATGGTCTAACACTTAATATGCAAATATAAAATATTATATTTTATCAATATTATACGAGGTATTATGTAAAAAAATTGCATAAAAGTGTAATTGCATATTGACACATCGTTTTTAATTCTGAAAAACTTTCCATAATAACAATTTTCAGTATTATGAAAAATATAGGTATTTTACTCCTAACTGAAATTTTTATTAAATTTTTATTTATTGACATATCTTATACAAAATTGATAAAAATTGATATTTTATGATTGCATTTAAAGTTTTAGAATATGCAGAGCTTTTTACTAAGAATAACTTTTTATTTATGATTCCATTGCAACAATTTTTTGAATATTGAAGAGATAGATTTTGAATAATTGGTTCTTTCTTTCTAATACATTTTAATTTTTAATATTTTTGTGAAAATTATTTGTTTAGCTTTTTTTTTAAGAATGAAATTCCATATTTGTTTGATTGGATTCTACTTGTTTTTCATTTAAATATCCGCCATTTTGGATCCGCGATTTTGAAATTTAAATTTTTAATCTTTAATTCAGATTCAACAACCTGTTAAAAATAAAGACAATAAATGTTTTAGAAAAATGTTCTTTTTTATGTTCTTTTTAGAAAATCCGCATTTTGGATCCGCCATTTTATAGTTTATAATGTTAACATTTAAGTTAGGTTTATCAAAGCTCTCAAAAATAAATATATGTAGAAATAAATACATTTTGTAAAGAAATTATGATTTTACAACTATTTTTTAAGTTACCCGCCATTTTGGATCTGCCATTTTATAATTTAAATTATCAAAATTTGATTCAGGTTCAGCAACCTCTCAAAAATATCCACATATATGTAAACAAACACGTTTTATAAAAAAAATTCGGATTTTTCAACTGCTTTTTAAGGAATTTTAGGAAAAAATCCGCCATTTTGAATCCGCCATTTTGAATTTGCAAATTGTAATGTCAGATTCGGGTTCAGCATAATCAAAACTAAAATAAAAACATTTTTTATCAAAATAAAATGTTGAATTCACCCATATTCTTAACATTATTTATATAAAACAATTGTTATTGTTTAAACAATTAATAAACAATTAGCGGCGAAATTTGTGAGTAGAACTTTTTACTTTAACATATTTATAAACTAACAAAAAAAGTTTTAGAAAAATATAACCTTGTTTGATTTTTTCCGAAACATTGTATCTTCTCGTTCTAATTGCACTCCCCTATAATAGGTTTGTTCGTAGTACGATCCAATCGATCAGCAACCGTTGCCAACCATCAGACGCATGCGCAGTTAACAGTTAGCGCTGCGCAGTTAACAGTTCGAGTTCGTAGACTACGAACGCGCTTGCGTCTGACGGTTGGCAACGGTTGCTGATCGTTCTACGAACAAACCTAATATCAGTTGTCTTGCTCGTTGTTGGGATTTACTTACTATATAGGTTTTTGTGATGTTCAGTTTTGTATCTTACTCATCAGGCCACTACTTAGCTCCTTCATGCTACTCGCGAGGATCACAGTGTCATCAGCACATGTTATTAATTATTTCTTCAGTTATCTTTATGCCCTCTGTGCTTTCCTCTAGGGCTGTCTAAAAAATGCTTTTTCTGAGTAGGTATAAAGAGAACAGGAGACAAGATACAGACCTGCCGGATCCCTTTCTTGATCTCAATCTTATTAGTCAATGTAGATGTAGATCCTACTTTCACTTTGGCTGTTTGACCCCAATAGAGACTCTCTATTGTTCGAATGTCTCTGTAGTCGATTACGCTATCTGGCCGCTAGCGTAGAGCAATGGCGCTATCTGAAAAGGAGCTTCGAATAGCCGGTCCTTCCATCACCGAATTGAAACCACCAACAAATCAGAGAATATTCAAAAGATATTGTCTAAATTTTTCTTCTTTTTCTTCCTACTTTATGAATAGGCTCAATGCCTGTTTCACTTCGGTTTTAACCTCAATTCACATTGTCTTACCATCTTTTCCTCGGTCGTCCCAATGATCTTCTTCCATTTGGCGATTTGTCTCTTGCTATTCGTACCATTCTATTTTCTGTCATTCTTTATGTGTTGATTCCATTATATTTTTCTTCCTTTTCCGTAGCTTGAAAGTTTTATTCCCAAATATTCCGTTTCCATCACTTTCTCTATTATTTTGTTATTTATGATCAATTTACATTGTCTCGGTACCGCTGATATTACTATCGATTTAGTTTTCTCTGTTGAGATCACCATGTTGTATATGAGAGCCGTGTCTTCGAATTCTTTAATTAATCTTTGTATGTCATCTTCATTTTCGGCTGGTATTATGGCGTCGTCAGCGTAGCAGATTAACTTTATTTCCTTTTCTTTCATTCTATATCCTCTTATTTTTTTTTAACTTTCTTATGATTTCATCCATTATCAGATTAAATATTATTGGGCTCAGCGAATTTCCTTGTCTAATGCCAGTTTCATACTATAGGTTGCGATATTTTAAACTTTTCAAAATCCACAAATATGATGTAATGCCTTTGTACAAAACACCAATCGAGGCAATTAGCTTATAGACAAACATTTCGGGAATGTAGTAAAGCCTAGAATACTAAGTAGGCAACATGGAAGCACCATTTTAATGAAAATCATTACTGTGTTAATATCAGTAGCCTGTATTACGGGTTCTATCCCGACACAACAGTAAGTGCCATCGTGCTTGGAAAGGTACGTAAAGCCATCGGTCCCGGCTACGTAAGTACCTATATATTTATTTAACACTAAAAGCCTGAGCCAGAAGATTACGTGAATGGAATATGTACAAGGAGCCAAATGGCTGCAGTACCACCGGCTGTAACAGCAAACGGCTTCCGAAAAAGGAAAAAAGTTCAATTCTCCTTACCGATATGTTCTGCCTGGAAGGATCTCTCCTACTCCTTCCAGAAACTTGGTGCCACCCCTTATATAATCATTCTTAATTTTATCCTTTTTTGTTACTCCAGTCATCTAAGTATTCGTATTTTCCCCATATAGGTACATTCGTCGCTGCTGCTTCCTTTTAACTACCCAACGTTCAGTTCCGAACATTATAATATCTGCTCTTATGCTAGTTTTCTACAATTATTCTCCCTAACTCCACTGCATATATTTCCACCTTACTTATTTACTTAGTCCTAAGCCTTTCTACCTTTAGGTGTAAGGCTGGTGGAGTTGAGTTTGGCATTGTAGTCTCCATGCTTTCCGATCTTGCGTTAGGTTTCTTGCATTTTCCACTGTCAATCCCTTCTTCTCGACTTCTTTCCTGATTTCATCTACCCACATAACTCTTGGTCTCCCTCTTTTGTTTTTCCCCTGCACTCTCGTCTCGAACACTCGTTTTGTTAGCCTCTCGTTCGACATTCTACACACGTGCCCGAACCATCTAAGTTGTCCTTCTACTATTTTTTCATTAATTGGTTCTAGTTTTAGGTTTTGTCTAATTGTTTCGTTTCGTATTTTGTCTGTCCTCTTTCTGTTTGCTATTTTCCTCAAGAACCTCATTTCCATAGCATTGACTCTGGATTTTTGTCTCCCCGTCAATGTCCATGTCTCGCTGCTATACATGATTGTTGGTCTAACTACTGATTTAACGACTGCCGTTTTTACTTTTTCCGGTATCTCTTTTTTCCCAAAAAATGTTGTTTTCATAGTGTTAAATAAGCTTCCTGTTCGTCCCATTCTCTCGTTTATTTCCATGTCTTGTTTACCATTTGATTCGATTATTACTCCTAGGTATTCTTGTTCTCATGATCATTTTTCAGTGCGTCATTAATTATGACGTCATATACTGTATTGGGTGTGTCGAGACTTATTTCATGTAATTATTGACGAATCTGACAGATGCCAGAATCGTACTTCGCCATAGGTGAAAAGCTTGTGGAATTAAACTAATTATTAATTTAGTAGATTTGATTTTTACACAATATGTTAACATGTAGGTATTTTTTATAAAGGGGAATAAAATTAAAAAGTAAACAATATTGTTAATTAAATTTATAAATATGGAAACATTAAAAAATGATACAAAACTATCCATTAACTGTGTTTTTATCTTCTTCTCTAGGTGCTGTCTCCGCTTCAAAAGTCGGTAATCATCAGAGCGATCTTTATTTCTGAAACCGCGGCTCTAAATAATTCATTGTTATTACATCCAAACCAGTTCCTAAGGTTCTTCAGCCATGAGTTACGTCTCCTTACTATGGATATTTTTCTTGCATAATAACCTGGAGTATAAACTAACTTCTAACGAATTAAATTCTAAACCAAAATACAAAACTAACTTTTAACGAACTAAATTCTAAACCAAAACACAAAATATTGCACAAAAACGTTGTGAAACACAAGGGAAGTCGAATTCGAAATTTCAAAATGATGGGTACACAAAATACTGACCTGAATAATAACCGTCACTTGACTCTTTGACACTTCTAAAAATTGGCCAAAATGGACGAAGTTTTCGTCAAATGTTCGTAATACGTGTATTTCATTGGCTAGAAAAACGCGCATTCTAAATATCAACGAATCAAACGTAGGTTAGGAATAGACATCTTATGTATATAACCATTGTAATGCTGCATTATTTTTGTGTTTAATCACGGAGCTACCGCTTTTTCCGTCTCATCAAACTTAATGCATTAGAGAGAAATCGAAAAACTGTGACGCACTGAAAAATGATCATGAGAACAAGAATATTTAAAATATTCCACTTACTCTAGTTGTTTCCCGTCTAATTCTATTGCGTGTGTCTTCCTCGTATTTGAAATTATCATTGTTTTTGTTTTTTCTATATTAATTTTCATATGTATGTTTGATAGTTCTTCTTCTAGGATTTCAAGATTGTTCTGTAAGTCTTCTCTGTTTTCTGCTATCAGTACCATGTCGTCTGCAAATAGTAGCTCCGATAGTTGAGTCTGTTTCATTTGCCAGTATCCTAATGTTAGTTTTCTCATTCTTCTCTTGGCTTTCTTTATCGCTTTATCCAGTACCACTGAGAATAGCAGTGGACTCAGCACGCATCCCTGTTTGACGCCCTTGACTTATATAAAATTCTCTGGATTCCTCGTTATTGGTTCTTACTGTATTTTTATTATTTTTGTACATATCCTTTATTACTTCTATTATGTGTCTGTCGACTCCCTTTTCTGTTATTGTCTTCCAAACGTCCTTTCTTCGGATTCTGTCAAACGCCTTTTCCAGGTCAATGAAGCACATATGTATCTCTCTATTCTTCTTGATTACCTTCTCACTTACTTGTCTTAATTTGAATATTAGGTCTTGCGTGCTTCTGTCCTTCCTGAATCCACACTGTGTGTCTTCCATAGTTGTTTCTATTTGGGTTTTTATTCTTGTCTCTATTATTCTTGCTAATACCTTCCCAGGGATACTTGATATGGTGATACCTCGGTAATTATTACAGTTTCTCTTGTCTCCCTTTTTGTGTATTGGTAATATAATGTCTTTCTTCCAGTCCTTTGGTAATTCTGCTCTATTTATGATATCATTCATTAGTTCTTTCATGATATCCATTCCCTCTGTCCCCATGAATTTTATCATTTCCGGGGTGATATGATCCTTGCCTGGTGCTTTGTCCAGTTTTACTCTTTCTATTGCTTTCTCTAATTCCTCTCTTGTTATGTATTCCACTTGTTGTTCTTCATTCCTTTCTTGTATCTCCCCTATGTTGTACTTGTCTACATGAGTTAGCTCTTTGAAATGTTCTCTCCATCTTTCCATTATTTGTTTTTCTTTTGTTAGTACGTTTCCATTCTTGTCTTTTATATTCGGCATAATGTGCTCTTTCTTTTGTCTGAGTTGTTTTAATGCACCGTAGAAGAGTTTTTGGTTTTCCCTATAATTTTTTGTCATTTTTTGTCCAAATATCTCCCATGACCTTTCCTTTCCTGCTTTCACTGCTCTCTTTCCTTTTTTCTTTATATGCTTCGTAATCTTCCGGGTGTTTTGTGCTTAGGTATCTCTTCCATTTGTCTTTTTTGTTCTTTATTTTCTCTCGTATTTCTTCCGTCCACCATTCTGTTCTCCTCATGTTAGTATTTGCTATTTTTGCTTTCCCGCAAGTTTCCTCAGCTGCTTTGATTATGCTGGTTTTTAGATACATATTCCCATTTTTTTTTCTATATTTTTATTTTTTGCCCTACCTTTCAAAGTATTATCTAATTTTTCTTAGAGTTTCTTCTTATATATTTCCTCTTTTAATTTGTAATTTCTTATTTTTTCATTTACTACCTTTCTTCTCTTTTCTTCTTTTTCCTCTGTTGTTCTCATTCTCATTATTACTAGATGGTGGTCACTGCCAATCTCCGAGCCTCTTTTCACTTTCGTATCCTGTACTCTTTTCCATTTGTGGCTGCTTACCAAAAAGTAATCTATGATTGATTTTTCGTTTCTGCTGTCTTGTACTCTCGTGTATTTGTGTACTTCTTTATGTTTAAATTTTGTATTTGTTATAACTAGTTTGTTCTCCATACATATTTCTATTATTCTTTCACCATTTCTGTTTAGCATTTCTTCTCCTTCTTTTCCCATGCACTCCTCTATTCCGCTGTTGTTGTTTCCGACTCTACCGTTTAGATCTCCCATTACAATTATGTTTTTTCCCCATTATCAATTTGCATTTGGAGCTCCTCGAAAAATTTATCTTTCTCTTCCTTTCTTGCATCTTCATTTACTCCGTAGGCTGTTATTATTGTCCATATTTCTTCGTCCATCAGTTTCATTTTCACCGATAATATTCTCTGGTTAACATATGTTTTTCTATAACGTGTTGTAGTCTATTCGGTGCAATTATTATCCCGACTCCTTCTTTTGCTCTCTCTTTTGTATCCGCTCCTACCCAAAGTAACCAATATCCTTTGTGTATTTTCTTAAGACCTTTTCCTTTCATCTTCGTTTCTGTTATTCCTAGTATTTCTATTTTTTGTCTTATCATATCTTCTACCAGTTCTTCCTCTTTTCCATTGATGCTTCTCACATTCCATGTTCCCATTTTTATCTCTCCTTTTTTCTGCAATCTAGCTTTCCCCTTTTTCCTATTTTCATCCTTGTTTACCTTTGCATCATCTTTTTCCCTATCGCTTTTCCCATTCATTGCCTTGGTCGTCATTGTTTCCACCTATTTCCCCATTATTCTCTAATATCGATCCTACTTTTCATAATCATTTCACCATCCAAAGTTATCATTTTATTTGTATCTAGTAACTCCAAGACCAAGACCAAGACTTACCGTGCAAGACTTGAGCAAGAACAAGACTTGCGTCTTGCAGTTAGAACTGAGGGTCGTTTTAGGGAGCATATAAGTTCGACTATATTCTTAGATACTCTATGACAAACAAAAAAAATTGTAACAAAAAATTTTGAAAATTGGACTTATGCGCATTACGAACAATACCATAAACATACATAACAAATCAAAATATCCATTAAAAGAACACTCGACACATTTGACATGTACTGAGAGGTCATTATTATAATGTAAAAATACAATTTTTTAGTTATACAGTCTTTCTCAGCAGCAGTGGCGTAGCTAGCCCCACAGGGTCCCCGTATCAAAGATTTTCGCGGGGCCCCTTTCAAGAACTGATATAAGGTAGTGCTAGAAAATGTTCAATGGAACACCGTACTTATGTGAATGTGTACTCTTTTGTATGGTGTCAAAGGTTAGACTTTAACGGATACCCTTCTCAAAAAGCTGGGAGCCTTTTAAACCTTGGTGTATCGGAGGATCCTACGAATAAGTTGGGTGGATAGAGTTCGTAACGAAGTTGTTATACATCGGAGGGGAAAAATTACGGGAAGTCATCAGAGCAGTAAAAACTCGCAAACTTGAATATTTTTTTGGCCATGTTATGAGGTGCTATGTGCTATCCGTCTTATACTACGGGATGGAAGCGTGGACACTGAAGAAAATTGACGTGAAAAGACCGGAGACATTCGAGATATGGATGTACCGAAGAGTGCTGAAGATCTCATGGGTAAATAGAATAACCAACGTAGAGGTAATGAGACAGACGTATGCATAAGGAAAGAGAAGTACTTCTAACAATTAAGAGAAGAAAACTGAGATATATGGGACATGTGATGAGAGGAGATAAATATCTAATACTCCAGTTCATTGTGTAAGGAAAATCCAGGAAAAAGATTTATAGGAAGCTGATAGCTGATTTAACTCATGGCTGAAGAATCTTAGGGCATGGTTTGGATGTAGTAACAACGAATTATTTAGAGCCGCACTCTCAAAAGTAAAAATCGCTTTGATGATTGCCAACCTTCGAAGCGGTGACGGCACCTAGAGAAGAATGAGCCACCCAGAGAATTATAATATATTCCATTTCATAATAAAAGGCAAAGGAGACGGAAGAAAAGGGCCAGGTCGAAGAAAAACGTCATGGCTTAGAAACCTAAGAGAGTGGTTTGAGAAACTCCAGCTTCCATTTTCCTAGCTGCCGCCAACAAAATTACTATAGCCAATTTTGATAGCCAACACTCGATAATCGAGCATGGCACATGAAGAAGAAGACATGTGTGAATAATTTTATTCCACTTTAAAATTCCTGAAATTCAAATACTCATCAGTACGAACTAACCAGCATCTGAAAGAATTACTAAGAAGTGCTGTCACCATTTATTCATTTTTTTTTTTTTTTTTTTTTTTTTATTGGAAATTTACCGCATCCACCAAGAGGTGATTAGCGGGAATACAGTGTAGGAGTACAGTTCCAATAACTTACAATCTATAATATAATTCTATGAGTTTTAAATAATTATCGATATTATTATCTATAATTACAGTATGTATCTTAAATTAAGAATACAGTGTAGGTATAACTTCCAGTAATTTAGATTCTATAATATAGCCCTATACATTTTAAATAGTTTGCGATATTGTCATAGTAACCATCTGTGCCTAAAAGTTTGTTGATGTTGTTAGGAATATTGAATCTAATTCGTTCATTTGCAAAAAGTGGACAGTCAATTAAAAAATGTTTTACATTATTTGTTTCGTCACAAATTTCACATTTAGGGGGATCGTCTCTTGTAAACAGGTGAGAGTGCGTGTATCTTATGTGACCTATACGCAGACGTGTGATAACAGTTTGAAGTTTTCGGGCTCGTATTCTCGATAGCCGCGGGTAAACATTATCCTTGATTGTTCTTAAAGATGTCTGTGAATATTTCCATTCTTGGTTCCATTTACACGTGATTAGATTTCTAAAGTACGATTTTATGTCACTCGCGAGATTTCGACACTCCGTTACCTCTGTTTCGACACTTTCCGACACTTTACGGGCGCACTGATCTGCTGCTTCGTTTCCATCGATACCAATATGACATGGGATCCATATGAAGGTAATGCGTCTGGAATTTTCTTGAGCCTCTTCTAGTTCAGATTTTACCATTTTGTCTAGGGGGTTTTTAGGATACACATGATTTAAAGTTTGTAAAGCACCGAGTGAATCACTTAGGATCAAGCATTTTGATATTTTGTTTTTGTTGACATGTTCAAGGGCTTTGAGTATTGCATAAAGTTCAGCAGAAAAAATACTGAAATATTTGGGAAGTCTAAAATGATTTTCTGTCATTTCTAAAACAATTGAACTGCTTAGAATTGTAACTTGTGTTTGGACTAAGGTTAGTTTCTTGTAGGCAAATTATTTCTGGACAGTATTCTGATTGGATGATTTGAAGCATGGGTAAACGATGGAACAGTCCATCAATATTCCACTGTAATATAGAGTTGAAAATTAGGCATCGGAGGAAGATAATTCACTGTCAGTGATATCTTTACCTAGATAGTGATTCAATTTATTTTTAAGTCGGGTGAAGCGATGTTTCGTAGTTTTGTCTGATAGGTATGGGTAAGATATGGTTAATAGGTTTATTAAACCGGGGAGATCGGTTGTGTATTCCTGGATAATTTCTATAGGTGAATTGTTGCCTTGGGTATTTTCAATTAGCATTATTAGCTGATCATAGTTTAATGGGAGTGTTGTGGAATTTTTATTCATGAAAAATTTAAGTGCGTCAGGAGTAGGTGCTGTGCGTTTAGGTTTTTTGGGCTTTTGGATGTTGGTTTGACGTGGTGTTTGAGGGAGAGCAAACGTTGGATTATTAGTATTCAGATTTTCGATGGGAGGGGATAACGTTTCGTCAATACTTCTTTTCACAGATGTACTGGATGATTCTCCTATGATTCCGAGTGAAGCTTGTTGATCCATTACTTCAGAGGTTTTTTCACATGGATTTTTAGTGGGAATGTTCTCTTCGGTGGGAATTATTTTGCTCGCTTCAGAAGTTGGCAGTAGGGTTTGAGGAGTAGAAGAAATTGAAGAAGGTTTTTGAATATTTATGTTGTTTGGATCACCGTCTTCAGCTTGATGTGATTCAGTATGGGAGAAAAGTTGTGTGTTCTGTTGCTGTGGCGTAGATTCGGTGGTGGTGGTTAGGTCATAAGAGATAGTAGAGTTTTGAGATAACACATTGTCTGTCACAAGTTGTGTATGCTGTTGCTGTGGCGTTGATTCGGTAGTGGGAGTTGGGTCATGAGAAAGAGTAGAATTTTGTGATAACACATTGTCAGATGAAGTATTGGGGCAATTTGACGCAACGTGTCCAGCCTGTTTGCATACGAAACATTCCATCTTGTCCGTTGAAAGAAAAATTCTATTATCATTGCCTTCAAATGAAATTAATAAGGAGGTGTGAAGCTCGAAATTATCAGAGGGTGAAAAGACATACACTTGGCGGCGGAAACTGAGGATGTGGGAATATTCATCACCTGGAATTCCTGCTCTAAGGAAAGACACTGGGGAGGCTATTTAAAGACCAAGACTCTTGATTGCAATTTCTGCAAGTTGGTGGGGAATATAAGGAGAGATATTCGAGATTAATATTCTTTTTGTCGGGGAGACAAGTTTCCTAATACTTAAAATTAGGGATCCGATTTGGATAGTTGGGTGGGACTTCAGAAGTTGATCAACGAGATTTGGGTTGGCTAGATATATGCAGATTCTATTGTTGGAGATTCTGGAAGCAAAGGAAATATTTTTTGGTCCGATGACATCACCAATAGCTTTAACGTAATCTAGAAGTTTAAGGTTTTCTTCTGCGTGAAGGACTATGGCTTGCTCTTTTTTGGGTAGGGATGGTGGTTTCGGCGAAGATTTTGCAGCGTTTACGTACGAAATTGATGTAGTAGCTTGAGTATTTGTAGCACTTTGAAGGGCCATGGTTGAGGTAGAAACTGTAGGATTACTGTGTATGTTTGTACTTGTCATGCAGATACAGACAATAGCTTCGTGTTATATTTTTTCTTTAAATGGTTCTGGTATCAGAATTGCATTCAAAGCCATTATGCTGGATGGTCAGCAAGAACCAGCAAACTGGTGAAACCAGCCGCTGGTATGCACTTTTTATAAATTAAATACAATTTATAATGGTTTAATAATATAAAGAAAGCAATACGTACAAATTTTGTCCAGAAATCACTTTTTAAAATCCCATTTATTCATTAAGATTTAAAGAATTATCAAAAGAAGTAAAATAAATTTAAATTTAATTTAGTACAAATAGGTCGTATTTTTATTTACACGAGTTCAATAAATATTCTGTACAAAGTTCTGTAAACAATTTTTTAACACCTCTTTTTTTGCATAACTTTTTAATACGCATTTAATGACGGCTTCTAAAAAAATTCAAATTTCTATCAAAGAATATCAAGGACCTTGGCCACCCCTGTTACAGACGACAATTAGATAAGAATTATTGTTTCATTAGTAGATAGAGATCTAGTACCTACTTACCATTGCAATCTAAATCACTTTGAGAATCTGGTTGATGGAAAAATGAAGAAATTTTGGGTATCTTCTTCAAAACTTCTTCCTTTTTTAGTTTCATTTTTCTTTTCATCGCTCCACTCAGCTACTCTCTTTTTATTTTACTCATTTTTTTTTACTTCACAATATTTTCAGAATTTAAAATTTAAACTTTCTGAATCGACTGCACAAATGTAACCTAATAAACCTAATAAACTCTAATAAACCAAACTCAAAAAATAAATTTAAAAACAGATTCAATTTTTTCAACAACACTTGTTCTTGTTATATTATATAAGCCAAGGGTGACTGGACAATGATAAAATGGGCTAAACAATAAATAGATACAGGGCCGGTACTTTATGTCTCTATGTTAGTTAACGGAGGTTTAATCGGGACCTCTTTAGGGTCTCTTGCGTTGTAATAAATGCAATTAAATATTAAAAGTATTATAATAATTATAAATAAGTATAATAATAATTATAATTGCATTTATTACAACGCAAGAGACCCTTAAAGAGGTCCCGATTAAACCTCCGTTAACTAACGGGCTGTTAATCGAGATATAAAGTACCGGCCAGTGTGTCACCGTTAACAGTGAATGAACAATGAAAAGTAACTTGAAACCAAAAACAAAGCTTCTTTGTTGTTATGGAATACGGCTGCAAATGGCTATACGTAGATATTATGATTTACAATACAATATTATAGATAAAGAATCCATTACATGAAAAGGTCGACATCCAAACAATACACTGTTTCAAAGCGTTTCATTAAAGAAATTGTAGAATATTTTGTTCAATTTTTTAAATGGAAGTTTTGTTTCGACATGCAGCGCCGGGGCCCCGTATAATTGATACGGCGCGGCGGTAGCTACACCTTTGCTCAGCAGCCGACTTCTTTGCTCTGAAATTATTAATTGTCCTGGTTTTGAGAATAGTCGTCTTCTAATCATATTCATATAACACAACATTCCTGCGTTGCGACGCCTACAGTAATATCGAATATCGTATCCAAACTTTTTAAAAATATGTCACAGTCACCTTAGCACTTATATTTCTCCAAGAAATTAACGCATCACCCATATTTATCTATACGTCCATGGCACCATACCACCTTAAAAACGGGGCATTTTTAATGTCTCAAATTTCCTAAACCTGTTGTTATTTAAATTTAAGTGATTTTTTTTAATATTTGGTCTTATTCTATTCTTTATAATTATCGCAGTAATAATATATATTGTTGGTAGACAGGTCAATTATTGTCAGTGTATACCGGGTGTACCAATCAAACTGTGTTTTTTCTCACTCTGTGGAATATTCTAGCATTATGCTAACTTATTATTCTAGCATGCAATAACAGCATACTGAAATTAAAGCCCAACTAGAGCCTCATATTTTCTTAATATTATGTTTTTTTATTCATTCACTTATATTCTTCTTCTTCTTCTTCTTCTTCTTTTTGTATAGACATGACTCTGTCTGTTTTTTCAATGTGCCTCTAGTAAGTTGTCGTTCCATCGTTTTCGTGGTCTTCCCACTGATCCTCTTCCTACTGGGCAACCGTCTCTCGTTGTCCTTTCTACTCTATTTGTTGTCATTCGACTTATGTGGTCATTCCATTCTATTCTTCTGTTTCTTACCCAGCTATTAATGTTATCCACCTTGCATCTCCGTCGCGTATATCTGTACTTCTAGCTCTGTCCCATAGAGTCTTACCATCGATTTTTCGAAGGGTTTTCATCTCCGCTGTTTCGAGCAATCTTTTTGTCCTCTCTGTGTCGGGTCGTGTTTCTGCCGCGTATGTCATTATTGGTCTGATGACTGTTTTGTAAATTCTGCCTTTCATTTCTTTTCCGATATTTTTATTTCTCCATATTGTGTCATTCAGGCAACCTGCGGCTCTGTTTGATCTATTCACTTGATCTTCCACTTCTATTTTGAGTCTTTCGTAGCTAGATAGTGTGATGCCTAGATATTTAAACCCCATCACTTGTTCTATTATCTGACCTACCATCTTATTGGATCTGCTGTTATAACCATGCATTTTGTCTTTTTTGAGGAAATTAACATGTTAAATTTTCTGGCGATTATGTTGAATTAGTGCAGCATACGTTGTAAATCATCTTCACTTTGAGAGATTAGTATTGCATCGTCCGCATAGAGATTATTTTAAGTTGTTTTTCTCCCATTTGGTATCCTTTTTTAGTTCTTATTCATTCACTTATATTGGATAATAAAAAAGTTAGGCACTTTTTTAACTAGCCATGTTTTTCATCAATACAGAATGTTTTTAAATAAGTATTGCAAACTTTAATGGGTAATTCTAGACGAAAAACTAATGACAGTTTACTTCATAAACGTTTACTTTATAAATGCTTTGTTTACCAAATAGGGAGGGGTTGACATTTTTCTTACAAACTGACGATTTATTTATTGCTCTAAAATCGGTTGAGATATGCAAATGAAATTTTGTGGGCTTTAAGAGGTAGTTTTAACTTTAGTTAGTTAGAACATAGACAGCGATCGTGGGTTCAAACCCCACCCGGTGTCAGTTGTTTAGATATTTATTAATTTAGCTAGTCTTTACTATAGCTATGATATTTTGGCTAGTCTTTACTATGGCTATGATATTCAAGCTTAAAATGTACCTCCCTGTTACGTTGTTCTAAGATATGCAATAGGCTAATGGGCAACTGCGAGACTTGCAAGACTCTTGCTGCAAGACCAAGACCAAGACCGGGAGCGCAATACCAAGACCAAGACCAGGTGTACTGGCGCAAGACCAAGACCAAGACTGTCTAAGTCTCGTCTTGGTCTTGCATTTGGGCAACACTACCTTATACAATCCTACTATTTTCATAAAATATACTTAGCATCAAAATTAACGCACCACCTTAAAAATGGGACATTTTGGATGTCTTTTATTTCCTAAACCGGTTGTCCGATTTTAATGATTTTTTTAATATGGTATAGCTTTATTCTTCAAGAATATCGATGTAATATTATTGTTGCCAAACAGATAAGTGTCATTGTATACCGGGTGTAACAATGATAGTGTGTTTTTCCTCAAAGTTTGGAACACCCCGTGGAACATTCTAGCGTATATAAAATACTGAAATTAAAACTCTATTTTTTTTTGTCGAAAAATAAACAACTCAAGAAGTAAATAACTCGAAAAGTATTAAGCAAGTTAAAATTCTATAGAACTAAAATTGCTTAGAATTAGTCAATTTATCCATCTCCGGACTTATTTTAAATGCGCCTTAGGGTTTCTTAACATTTTGCTGTTTGATTCATTCGCTTATGTTGGATATTAAAAAATTTAGGTACTTTAACAACTAGCAAAGTTCTCCATCAATACAGGGTATTTCTAAATAAGTGCGACAAACTTTAAGGGTAATTCTGCATGAAAAAATAATGACCGTTTGCTTTATAAACATACATCCGCAAAGCTTCGTTTCCGAGATACGCGATACTGAATTTTTTCTTACAAACTGACGATTTATTTATTGCTCTAAAACCGGTTAAGATATGCAAATGAAATTTGGTGGGTTTTAAGAGGTAGTTATTGCGCATTTTTTGGCATGCAAGTAAGAATTTTATATTCACCATTGGCGTGCATACGGGTAATATGACCGGGTAATATGTCAATGGTGAATATAAAATTCTTAGTTGTATGTCAAAAAATGCGAAATAACTACCTCTTAAAACCTACTAAATTTCATTTGCATATCTCAACCGGTTTTAAAGCAATAAATAAATCGTCAGTTTGTAAGAAAAAATTTAACATCCCGTATCTCGGAAACGAAGCATTTGCGGATTTACGATTATAAAGCACACTGTCATTATTTTTCAATGCAGAATTACCTCTTAAAGTTTTTCGCACTTATTTAGAAACACCCTGTACTGATGAAGAACTTGCTTAGTCGTTAAAGTACCTAACTTTTAGATTATCCAACATAAGCGAATTGATCAAAAACAGAATGTTAAGAAAACCTCTGCAGTATTTTATAAATGCTAGAATATTCCACATGGTGTTGCGAACTTTGAGAAAAAAACACAGTTTGATTCGTACACCCGGTATATATTGAAAATTTACCTATTTAGCAACAATATTATTACAGCAATATTGATAAATAATAAAGCTACAACATATTAAAAAAATTACTTAAATCGGACAACAGGTTTAGGAGATACGAAACATAAAAAATGACCCATATTGTGGGGTGCTCATTTTTCGTGCCGGTCAGTGTATATGTTACAGTTCAAGTTGATTATCCAGTTGGAGTTGACTCCAACTAGTTGGAGTCGACTCTAACGGCTGGTTTCAGTAAAAGTTGATTATAAATATAAAATGAAGATTTATATTCAACATTTACTAGTAAAAGTAGACTTCAACTAGGAAAAGTATACTCTTCCCAATGCCATTTAGTAAAAGTTGATTCTGATTCACACAAACAGCCGATTCTAGAAATTAAATGTTACTGAATATGTTCAAATTAGTCTAGGCTGTATCGTCGCCCCCGTTAGGTAAATTATTCCAGTTCGATTTTTTTTGCACAAACTTACTAAAAAAGAGGTCCTCTTCGACCAAATAACGAATCCACAGGGTGTCAGATGGTACTGTGGTCGAAAAATTGTTTAAACAAGTTTAAACAATTTTTTTAAACAAACTCACAAAAAAAATTTATTCAGGACAATTTTCTTTACATCATTTGGGTCATTCGGAGCAAAAGAGGTCTTTTGTGATTTTTCTGTAAAATTTTGTTGTTCTCGAGTTATACGCGATTTAAAATTTGCAAAATACGAAAATGACCATTTTCAAGGCTTAATAACTCAGTTAAAAATTATTACTATGAAAGTCCGAAAGTCACCAAATAAAATTTTAACGACCCCCCTACAAGATACTGAAGAAATTTCTGTTATTATTTTATTACTAAGCGGTTATTTTTAATTATTAACAATGAGCGCTAGGAGCGTATTGACGCAGCTATCAATGTGAGTGCGAGTGAGATGCACCATTGCACCATTTTGACATTTAAAAATTCAAACTTCTGTCAAACCACAAAACTGTCAAAACTTTTTTTGTAATTTATAGCTCACATGTCATCACCATGACAAGTCGAAAGTTCTTCTTCTTGTGGTGCTTTCTCCTTTAGTGGAGGTTAGCGACTACACTGGCAAATCTGTCTCTGTCCAATACGGCTCTAAACAAAGATGTTGAATCAAGGCCGGTCCAGTTTCTGATATTTCTAAACCATGAAATCTGGCGCCTACCGGGACCCCGTTTTCCTTCACTCTTACCCTGGATGATCAGTTGCGTGAGGCGGTACTTTTCGTTTCTCATTATGTGTCCCAGGTAGCTAACTTTTCTGACTTTAATGATTTTTAGCAGTTCCCTATCTGTACCTATTCTCCTCAGAACTTATTCGTTGGTGGTGTGGGTTGTCCAAGGTATTTTCAAGTCTCTTCTATAAAGCCAGAGTTCAAAGGCGTCCAACTTGTTCATTAGTGTTGTGTTGTGTCCAGGCCTCCGTTCCATACAAAAGTATTGACCACACATAGCAATGCAGAAAATGACATCTAAGGCTGATATTAATGCTACTGTTACAAAATAAGCTTTTCATTTTGATAAACCCCTGTCGGGCTACCTCTATTCTCGCTCTTGACTCCTTGTTTTTAATCAAGTTGATTGTTAAACCAGCAACCAAGATATTTGTACTGGCTTACGTATTCAAGCTGTTGGTGTTTCACATATTTATTGGAAAAGGTAAATTTTTGTTCCTTGATATTCTTATAACTTTGGTTTTCGCAGTATTGATCTTCATCCCCATTTTTTCACAACTCTCAGTAACCCTATCCAACAGTATCTGCAGACTATGGTCCGAATCAGTCATTAATACTGTGTCATCTGCATAGCGGATGTTATTTACTCTCTGACCGTTTATCCTGATTCCTTCTGAAGGGTGCGATAAAGAGTTCGCAAATATTACCTTAGAATAAACGTTAAAAGTATGGGTGATAGCACACAACACACAACCCTATCTAACACCTCGTTGTATTTCAATTGGCCTTGACGTATTACCATTGGTCTTTATGATTGCTGTCTGATTCCAATAAATAGCCTCTGTAATTTTAGAATCTCTTTTGTCGACTCCGATGTCATTCAATCTTTCTATCAAGGTCTTGTGCTTCAGCCTATCGAACGCTTTCTCAAAATCTATGAAACAGATAAAAAGGTCTGCTTGCTGATCTTTGTATCTTTGTGCCAGAGTTTGAAGACAGAATATTGCTTCTCGTGTCCCCATACCTTTCCTGAAGCCAAATTGTTCTTGACCGGTGACCTCATCACATTTTTTATAATATATTCTGTTCTGTATGATACGCAAGAAAAGCTTCAGAATGTTATTTAATAGACTTATAAGGCGGAAGTCCTGGCATAATTTGGCGTTCTTCTTTTTAGGCAGTGGTATGAAGACTGATTCAAGCCGTAATTTAGGGATAGTCCCTGTATTGTAAACATTATTAAATAGTCCAAGAAGAAGGTCTAAGTTTTCCTCGTTGATTAACTTCAATAGCTCAGCTGGTATTTCATCTTTTCCTACAGATTTGTTGTTTTTTAGTTGACGTAGAGCATATTCCAGTTCGGACTTTAGTATTGGAAGACCTTCGTCGTTGTCGGTATTTAATGTAGGAGGTTCTCTGATGTCATAGAAGAGTTCCTTTATATAGTCTTCCCACATGTTTATTTGTTCTTCAGGGCTTGAAATCAGTTTGCCTTCTGCGTTAATTAGATTATTTGGTCCTTGTGAGTATCTCGTGCCTGTGAATTCCTTGAGTTTCTTATACAGATGGAAGTCATCATGTTTTTTATATAAGTTTTCGATTTCTTCACATTGTTCTGTTATCCATTTTTCTTTTGCAATTTTTATTTTTTGTTTAATGTTTCTATTTAATGCTTTGTACATTGCTTTGTGCTGTTTGCATTTTCTTCTTTCATCCATTAAATCCAATATTTCCTCTGTCATCCATCTTTGCTTCCCTGGTCGCTGTTTTGTGAGCATTTCAGTTGCCGTTGTAAGGGCGTGTCTGATTTCCTCCCGAAGGCGAAAGTTAGGGATGTTTAATTATATGAAAGTGTGCTAAAAACAGTGCGAAAAAGTAAAACCCATTTAAAATATATTGTTACTTCAGACACACTTTAAACTCTCCATGTACTGCTATCTATATTTACAATTTTCACACAATAAAACCTTTACATTTTTACATAATATGAGATAGAGTAGATAAAAATTATTTTTGTGAATTTGGTTAACAAAAATTGGTTAAACAATTTTTCAACCGCGGTACCGCGTGACACCCTGTGTATTTGTTATAAGGATTGTTATACGGATGTATTTCTTTGAGTAAGTTTGTGCAAAAAATCGAATCAGAATAATTGACCTAACGGGGGCGACGTTAAAGACTATACTAATAAGTAGTTGAAAGGGTCAAAACAAAGAAACGCACACTCATCAAAAATGCACTTGAGATTCTCGTATAATCAACATTTACTGAATCGATCCAGGAAGAGTCAACTCCAACTAGTAAAAGTTAATTTAAATTTTTAAAATCAACTTTTACTGCTCGTTTCAGTTGGAGTTGACTCCAACTAGTTGGAGTCAACTTTAACTGAGAATCAACTTGAACTGTAACATATATAAATTATGGATCATAATCTTTAGTAATTAGAATACGTTTTATAAAAATTTAATTTATTGTCTTAAAATTATATATTTATTTTTGATATGAATTTGTCTGGCCTATAACGAATGAAACCGCCTTTATGAACGGATTTAAAACATCAAGTAAAGGAACTTGGCTACAGTCCGCTAACTTCGAGGATTAATTTAACACGGTGAATTGTTTTCGTTGAAAGTAAAGCATGGACCGAGGGTAGCAGGGCGCTCTCGTTATTCAATAACATTTCAACTTCAACCCTTTAAGCTTTTAGCGTTCTTAATTTAGTTCGAGACAAAAGGCTAAAGTCGAAAGCCACAGTTTTCATTCAATTAATATTTCAATTGCACTTGTGTCGAATGAGAAACAAATTCAGTGAAAGAAACGTCTGTAGTTTTCTGGCATGAAACTTTAGCTTCTTTGAAGACATTGTTTTCGAAAGAGTGGAACAATAGTAGTGTTTTTGAGATTGAATCAGGCCATGGGGTTTTTGTTTCATTGAAATTTTCTTTTGTGACTTTGAGTATTTGTTTGGAGAGATTGGATTTTGCTTTTAATTGCATTTTGCAATTATTTTTACTATTACGAATTTTTTACAACGTAATTGGTACACAACCAAATACTATTATTAAAGATTACTTGGCTTAAAGTTTCCATTTTATTTTGTATGCTATTTATAAACACAAGCTAAACAATTACATTTATCGCTAAAACTTTTTACTATTGTTACGTGATTTTGTATAAAGAACATCATATGTGGTTTCTTATAGAAAAAGCCATTCATTTAGACTAGATTATTTTGAAGGAGAAAACCAATTAAAGTCTCCTCTAATGCCTGGTTGCACCAACAGATCTTAAGCTCCAGCTTAGCTAAGTTCTACTTATAGATAGGGCCTGCTTGAGTATCACTTACGTTGCACCATAATTTTAGATTCTTACCTTATTATCAATTATATCTATTATTATATTTTGATATTCTTATTGTAATATATTATAATTATGTAATATATTAATTCTTATGGTATTCTCGACTTAAGCTTAAGATCTGTTGGTGCAACCGGGCATAAGAGACCTTAATTGGACCTTAATAATAAATTAAGGTAATATAAACGAATAGCCATCATAATTTAAATAAAATACAAATTCGACGAACAAAAGTTTGAAGATTAAACACATGCACAAAAGAGCTCGCTGCATTGTAGTTGTGTTTATAGACAAAAAATTGATACATACAATAAAAAGATCCGCATACATAATTGAACAGAGTGCAACAACAGTTACTTTTTTAACAAATTTTTTAACAGTTTTAACAGTTTTTTGAAAACAACAGTAAATTAATATTGTTCTGAAGCTATTTATTTGTGGCATTTATGTAATTTACTATTCTAACACAATTTAACTTAAAAAATTATTTTATTGACGTTTCGACCTCCACCTCGGGCGTCGTTATCAAAATACAAAATATTACTAAATTAAACAAAAATGTTGTTGCTTAGTAAAAAAATTCTTCTAATAATTTAATTTAATCTGTATCGGCAATTCAGACATTCAGACATACATGAAATTAACTTTAACTCAAGAATATCCGTCACAAAAAACATAGCATGTGATTTGTCTTTAAAAAGACAACCACTTGCAATGGTGACAGTAAAATTGTCATGTTATTGATTCCATAGTAAATCACAGTAAATACTATCCCGACATTGTAAGTATTTGGTCTTACATGCAGTTTACTTTCAAAAATTATTAACTCCATTGCCAACCCGATTTGGTCATATGGTTCACAGATGGGGATAGCTAGCAAATCTAATATTATGAAAATACAAAGATTGCAATCTAAAAGGCGGAGAACAATGGGTAATGATCCTTGGTATATCCAAAATTCGGCAATACATAGAAATCTTCAGGTACTAACAGTCTCTGAAGAGTGCAAAGATACTTCTGAACAATATTAAATTAGGTTGAGGGTAACAACTAACAAGCGAAGAGATTCAACCGATATGATTCCTTGGACCTACCTAACCGATCCTGGCAGTGATACAGCAGTGGAAGTTAGGTCTTCAACAGCGCTCAGTCATTTGTTCTGTACTGTATTTAGATTTCTTAGTAAACAAGCCAATATGTGTTGTGATACTTTGGTAACTGGACCTTACATCTCTCTGAATGGTATAGAAGTAGCCACTCTGACTAATTTGACGAGATAAGTTTAAGTTTTCAAGATGTGGCTTTACAGCAGAATCCTGAAAATATCTCACGTAGACAGAGTCACGAATGAAGAAGATTTGCGAAGACTTTCAAAAGAAACAGAATTAAATAATGAAATAAAGAAACAAAAACTAAAATATCATAATGTAATGCGAGGAACAAAATACTAGCTTCTGCAGAATATCATGCAGGGAAAGATTTTAGGAAGGCGAATAGCGCCGGAAGGCGACGAATGTCATAGTGGTGCAATCTCAGAGAAAGGGGGTTTAATTGCTTGTCTAACTAGCTTTTTAGAACAGCTGTAAACAGAACACAAATAGTCATGATAATCGCCAACCTGCGAAAGAAGGCGACACTTTAAGAAAAAAAATTGCATGATTCGTTTTTGCGCTTTATGCTACTGTTGTATATTGTATTATTGTCCTTTTAAGCCCATATATTAACTCCACACTCTCACCTGTAAGACTTACAAGATTTCAAGCCCCTATCCTAATTTTTCTAATCTGTAGTGATGTTTATTTCTCTTAAAATACTCATAATCCAAAAATCCGAATGGTAGCTCAATTGGCTTCCAGAATATTTTCCTCAGGTTTTGCCATCATTTTAGTATAAGTTTTATTACATTGAAGATCTTTTTATTATTATGGCATAAAACGATTGAACGATACACGATCCAAATGTAGGTACTTAGTCCAAGTCTTCTTGGACTTTGCGCGCGCAACACTTGGAAGCAACTTTGATTGTATGACCTATTCGTCCAAGTACAATTGTATCAATAGGTTCTATCCGAGTTATCTAGGACGCTGGTCAACTTTCTTGGATCCAAGTAGTGTCAAGTATATGTAAAATTAAGTGTTTACATCCAAGTAAGTTTAAAATGGCTTCGTTGTCGGGAAATCGAAAACGAGATTATCGATTATCTAATTATCCAATTACGAGTCTAAATTTTGCTTTATTTCTTTTTCATTTCTTTTTTCTGGATTTCAAGCTCAATGCAGTGCAAGACTGCATTAAGTCAAAATAAGTAAGTTTCGAGATAAAGACGATTTTGTTTATTTTCGTGCTAATATCGGTGAAATAAGAAACAAGTTTTAAGAAAAATTAACATTTAATTATGATTTTGCATGCTTTTCAGCCTATATTACATTAACCATAAATAGAAATTTAAATAAAATAATATTAATGCAAAATAAATTAGGACTTTCAAAGTTACAACACTTTTGCACGGAAAAAATTGTTAATCACTACACATTTAGTATTAGAATTTCAAAGTTACAACAGTTTTGCACGGAGAAAATTGTAAAAAGTGTAGACACATTTACTTTTACAGTAAAACCTGTGTTACCGGCCACCTGCCAACATCGGCCACCTGTACTAACGGCCAGTTTAAAAATTCCCCAAACCAATTATGTATATCTAGACTACAAAAACTGGCAATACCGGCGACCTTTCTATATAGGCCAATAGTTCTTTTATTTTTAGTGGCCGTTGCTAACAGGTTTTACCGTAGTTGTTGTCCTCTTCTCGTACATCATCTTGTGCCAAAATATTCTTATAAAAACTGTGGTGGGCTTCTGGTATCATACCCGAATAGCATAAGTATACCAAATCTTTCTTTTTGGCCATTTGAATTTTTGGCTGTTCTTTGGCAAGTTTTCTGAGAATAGATATTTTTGACCTCTCAGTATTGTCAATACACAAGTTTTAAGATAACTGTTTTTCCTTTCATGAGAAAAAATACTTTTTGGTCGTAAATAATTAGTCTTAATTTATGTGGTTTTAATCCAATCTAACAAATAAATGGTCAAACGACATCGCACACATATTATGGAAAATAATAATGTCACACAAAGGAGATATAATTTACATGAATTGTTTGGTCTCGTAAATCTTTTTTTATTGTCTCGGCCGTTAATGGATTACGTAGACACGCTGTATATTAAAAAACACCACAGATATAGATATGATAATAACAAATATCATACTTCTTTCGTGCCTTTCATTGCTTGTTATCGAAGACATTGCAATGTTCCGTGAAAAACTGTTGTAACTCTGTTACATTAGAGTTACAACAGTTTTGCACAGAACTTATATTCAAAAACGCAAAATAGTTAAACTGTTGTTGTAACATTTAGCCGGTTAAGCATTTGAAAGTTACTAAAGTTTTACAGGGGATAGATATGCATGTTTACAATCGAATTCCATGATTACTTCATTTTCATAAAATTTTTGAGTTACTGCAGTCTTGCACTGAGGGTGCGATATCAGCAACTACTCAAACACCTTCCACAATTACTTCCGCCATCTTTGCAAGGGTTATTTGACATCCAAGTCATTTAACCGTGGCAACCAACTTTGTCCAAGCGCACTTGGTCTAAGTTGGAACCCAAGTACACTTGGATCGTGTCAACCCGACCTAAGCCAACACACATCACTAATGCAACCAAAGTATAGTATAACCTCTCAACCACTTGTTTTCTGTATAGGTCAGGAGCCTCACTGTCAGGACTACCTATAAGCCAGTGTATTGTCAGGGCAGCAATCTTGAACTTAATTTAAAGATGGCTGTAAATATATGTCTGGTGGTCTGCTATGCAACCTTCTTCGTCTGCTAAGTAACCTTCTTCGCCGATTAGAGCGCTGCGAACAAAAAAGAATGTGTGTGTACTTTGTACGCACGTAAGAAGTTATACTTCTATTATATGATTTAAACGAAATTAATATACTTTTTATTTATATTTTATTTAAATATTAAACTAATTTATACTTACTACTTCTCACACATTTTTATTAAAACAGTGCCAAAAATTAAAATAATAAAAGAATAAAACACACACAAACACATTAAAAATGCCACAAATGATTTCTGAACATTAATTGTCGGAATTTTTTTTAATTAAATACGTATTTTCTGAAAATAAAATTATATAATAAATATACTTACAATCATAAAATGTATAAAAAAAAAATAAAAAAATAAAAGTTTTTATTGGGATTCGAACCAGCTATCAGCGCGGTTGGTATATTGGGGTTCATTCGCCTTAAACGCTTCGCCACGGAGGCAATGTGTCATTATGTGCGAAGATGGACTAACTAAACGGATTAAGCTTTTGACATTTTTTAATTAAATTAAATTATTTTGATTTTGAATTGAAATGATTTAGAATTGAAAAAATACAACAAAACATAGAGTAAGAAAACAATATATTAGGTGAACATTGATAGAAATTTTGATGGTAATCAAATTATGTAAATAAAAGTATTACATACTATGTATTTTGGTAGGTTCAAATAGGTAGGTACCTATGATACATTTACAATTATTACGTACCTGTTGCCTTTAAAAACTATTTAAATGTCGCTACAATTATAAACTTTTTTGTTTCTGTCCTCACAACAATAAAACTAATATATTATACATTTGTTTACCTTTATATTGAACAATTATTTATTATTGACAGATCATTTCAACACCCAATCAGAGCCCGTATAACGACTAATACCATACTGTCGGTGTGCGCATGCGCGCAGATCAATATAAATTCACCCTTCAATCTCAATCGCGTCTAAAGAAGTATAACTTCTTGTTCTAAAAAGGATACGTGTCAAAAACGTAAAAACTTGTTCTAAAGGATACGTGTCAAATTTTAGCCCGATGTAGACATTAGTATTATTTTTGACAGCAACACAAAGTTGACGATAAAATACAGGAGTAAAGAAACAAACGCTCATATGGTATTCATTGATCTTGAGAAAGCATATGATAGAGTTCCTCGAGAGATTCTGTGGTGGGCACTCAATAAGAAATGAGTCTCTGGTGAATATGTAAAGATTGTGAGGGACATGTATGAGGGAGTAACGACTAGTGTTAGGAAAGGTGTGGGAGAGACTGATAAATTTCATGTGAAAGTAGGATTGCACCTGTGCTTAGTCCGTATTTATTCTCATTAGTTTAGGACCAGATAACAGCAAAACTACAGGGTAACATTCCATGGTGCTTAATGTATGCTGATGATGTCGGGTTAGTAGGAAATAGTGAAAGAGACTTAGAACAAAAACTGGAACAGTGGAGACAAGCTCTGAAGGAAAAAGGTTTAAAACTTAGTAGGACAAAAACACAGTATTTGGAATGTTCATTTAAAGATGGAGTTACTACAAATAAAATTGTATCTTTGGATGGTGAAATGATTGTGAAAAGCAATAGTTTAAGTACCTAGTATCGGTATTATAGAGTAATGGAGAAATATATGGAGATGCATGCAGTAGAATTAGGGCTGGATGGATGAAGTGGAAGGAAGCGAGTGGTGTGTTGTGTGACAGAAAAATTCCAATGAAGCTGAAGGTAAAATTCTATAAAACAGCCATAAGACCGGCTATGATGTACGGAACTGAATGTTGGGCAGTGAAAAAGAAAGAGGAACAACGAATGCATGTGGCGGAAATGAGAATGCTTAGATGGATGAGTGGAGTGACAAAGAAGGATAAAATTAGAAATGAGTATATTAGTGGAAGTCTAGGTGTGGCACCAATTGATGCCAAAATGAGAGAGCATAGGTTAGGATGGTTTGGTCATGTTCAACGTCGAGACGTTAATCACCCAATACGAAGAAAAACTGAAGTGCAGATTCCTGGAAGGAGAAGCAGAGGAAGACCAAAGAAGACCTGGGGGAGACGATAAGGCAGGACATGTTGGTAAAGGGGATTAAAATTGATATGACCCAAGATAGAATTGTGTGGAGAAATGCAATTAGGGAAGCCGATTCCGCATAGGGATAAGGCAAAGAGAATGATGATGATGATAAAGTTCAACGGCGAGACGTTAATCACCCAATACGAAGAAAAACTGAAGTGCAGATTCCTGGAAGGAGTAGCAGAGGAAGACCAAAGAAGACCTGGGGGAGACGATAAGGCAGGACATGTTGGTAAAGGGGATTAAAATTGATATGACCCAAGATAGAATTGTGTGGAGAAATGCAATTAGGGAAGCCGACCCCGCATAGGGATAAGGCAAAGAGAATGATGATGATGATAAAGTTGATGTGTTTTTAAAAATAACTAGTTCGTCTTGCCTGATATGATATGAGTCATATTAAATTCTTTCTTTTCTTCCATCGACTTACTCTTAGAATTCTTGCAATTACATACAAGATAGTGGCAGTAATATATCCCACCTCCGCTCAAAGAGTGTCATAAGGCAAAAAATTTTAAAATCGGTTTTATTGCACCAACAGTTTAATAAAAGTATAAACTCCTATCACACAAAGTGTCACGTCTATAGGTCAAGTATTTATCGTTAGATGACACTACTGTCATTATACGATTATCCAAAATCAACGACACACCGAACATAAACAGTCTCACATATCGACTTTTGCAAAGCATTTGTCCATATCTAAGATGTGTATAAAGCGTGGTTTGTCGAGTTACGACAGTATATGTGATTAGTTTATTCAAAACAATCTGCGTTTGTGCTCAAGAAAAGTGACACATTTATCACTTATATATCTTTCTTTTTACAGTATTTTCTGTTTAATGTTGTTACTTGTATTCATCATTAAAAAGTATAAGTCTGTTAACAAGATAATAATAACGATATATTATATTCTCTACTACCGCAAGTGTCACTTTTGATAAATAATATTTCGTAAATTTTTCGTTATTTTATCTGTAAAGTGTCACAACTCTAAAAAAAAATTTTAATTATCTTTAATATACTTAATACGCTATTTTATGGAGCTTCAAAAACCATTGTAACTGACTAAAATAGTTATTATTCTAATTAATAGTTTTTACATTAAACCCGAAAATGTTGTAGGACAAACTTTAAACGTCGTTTTCTCGAAACTTTGCTTTTTTGACTTATGACACTCTTTGAGCGAATGTGCGAATGTCACTTCTGCGATTCACCCGAGTAGGTACTTCTATTTTAAAATTTTTCATTAACAATCATGTGGTCTAAAGTCTGTTCCGTGAATTTATACTGGCTTGGGATTAGTGATGTTGATTATAGTTACTTTCGAGTATTCGTTACAAATCGTTACTTTTATATAAAGTAATCATTTAAAGTATTCGTTACTTTGATTACTTTTGTTACTTTTGTATTTGAGGACCGGTAATCATATCGAGAATCGCATTTCTCAGTATTTCGTATAAGTATAAGATCCGATATAACGATCTTCGCCGATCTATTTATTGGATAGAAATTAAGCGATATGTAATTTTTCTGTCATTGCTGCTCCACAATATCAGTAATCTCGAGTAATCTGTTTGCATCAATTAAGTGCCAAAAACAAACCCTCGAAACTCTAGATGACGTAACTTAGCAGTAACCCTGGGCACCCAGGTGCTTCGGAGGTCGGTTCTGATTGCAAATTCGTGTTCAGTGACCCCAAATATACCCCGAAATAAGAAAACATGGCCCTTAATATACTGATTTTAACATGTTTATGCATTTTTCGATGCGTTTTATACACTTTAAAATGTAATAATGATTTTCCACCTATTGTTTTATTGTAGACTTTTTCCAGACGTCATCTTAACCCTAAATACAATGCAAAAAGTTGCGTACCTACTATATATAAATAGTTATTTTGCTAACAAGTGCAGAAAGTCATACTTTTCCGCACGCGATTGCAGTTTGCCGAACGAAGCGAAGCGGAGAGTTCGGCAAGCAGTCGAGTGCGGAAAAGAGACTTTCTGCAAGAGTTAGGAACAATATTTTTTCTACGAGCATTTAAAAATGACCAAATCTTAATCAATTAATTGAATTAATATAAAAATACATACACAAATTAAATCTTTGACAAGGTTGTCAAAACCAAACTTTCTATATAATTGGTTAGCATGACGACGATCTAATAACACCGAATTAAATTCAATGCGGTGCCTAAATACCTGTTATGTACAGGTTTTAATATTTTAAAGGCATAGCAACGATGTCAAACAAAGCAATTATTGTCAAGAAGCACGTCACACACTTTAAAATTTATCTTCACTTACGAATTAAAAAATAATTCAGTGATTTAGATGGCATCAAGTGACGAAGAACTACCTCCATCTACCTCCATCATTTGTTACCGGAAAAATCAGCAAACAGATACAAGAAAGAATACAATATTTTTATGAGTTGGTGTAAAGAAAAAAGTGTAAATAGCTTAAAAGAAGAAGTGTTTTTGGCTTATTTTATTAGTCTATCCAAAATCTGCAAACCAAATACTTTGTGGTCCCGCTATTCCATGCTCAAGTCAGTATTAAAAATTGAAAAAAATGTCAATATAGACGATTATTTTAAGTTAACAGCATATTTGAAGAAAATAGCGTAGGATTCAGTTGTACGTTCAATATAAACATTGTAAATAATAAATAAATATAATTAAAATTACATATTTTGTATTTGATAATAATAAAATTGTTAAAAAGTTGACTTAATTCTTTGACAGTGTTGTCAAAACCAAACTTTCAATATAATTAGTTAGCATGACGACGATCTTGGTTTCCATGACGGTGGATACGCGTGCGGAAAAGTAAAAATCCCCGTGCGGAAAAGTAAACCGCGTGCGGAAAAGTAACATGCGTGCGGAAAAGTAAAACTTTCTAAACTAAAATGCGTGCGCGAAAGTAGACATTTTTGCACGCTCCTAGAAAAAATATATTTACTCCTGTGTTTTTAGTGTCAAATGCTATGGTCTAATAAAAAACAATGCCATACCTACATGTAAAATTAAAGTTGATGATCATAGTCTAGAAATATTTCTACATATAGTGTGTATTTATTATTAAAATCTAATGTGTTGCATTTTTATTTTCAAAAGAACTAACATCTGTGAAATCCTGTGAATTATGTATGTACCTCGACAAATCGTACAGACATCTGTTTCTGGGTCCATGCTTTGTCAAATAATATACCTACTTCTGTTTCAGCTACTTCTCAGCGCCCTGTAATCCTGTAAAACTCTTCATAGCCTTCGCCCTTCATAGATAAAATTTTAGTTAACTGTACTGATACCGAACACTCATGGAATACCGGTCCGACTCCGATATCAACCGATATCAACCGAGTAGATACAATACTCAAAATCAAAATAGGTACTCGCTCTGATACGAAGTAACGAAGTAATCAGATTAATCAAAGTAATCAAAGTAACGATTTACCTCTCTGTATAGTAATCGTTACTTTCGGTATTCGTAAGTAACGACTACTTTGTAACGAATAGTTACTTTTTCAACATCACCATTGGGAATAATTAAATAAGCCACCATTCTACATCTAAAACACGTCTTGGTATTTTCAGTAAAACAGAACAAAGAAATTTTTACAGAATTAACAATAAAAGATGTTATCAAATTCACAAAAATACATTGAATTAGAAAATAACTAATTTCGTTTCACTAATAAGCTGATTTCACCTTGCATTGCCATGCACTGTCCTATGCTGCACAATCACGAGCGTAGATAATACAGGCATTGTTGTCAGCTAAATTTGATTTTAATCGTTTCTTGAAATTGAACTATTTTATACTCTTCTGTTTTTATTTAAATACATTTGACACTATTTAGCATTTTTTTCGTGTTAAGTGTCTCCAATTTCGTAGTTATGAAATTTAAATCTGTTCATTTGTCCGTGTAGGTTTACAGAACAGACTTTATTATCCATCTCCATGCTGAGTACTGCATGTAGATTTATGATCACTGTGTTGTCTAAAAAATGTATCCCACAATCTGTTCACTAGTGAAGTGTCTCAATCCATGTTCATTTTCATGCTCTTCTCTATTCTCTGGTTGTTATAACTTATAACTATTTGTGAAATGTTTGCGATTCTAGAATTTATTATAAATCACCTTCTACCATCACATGGTCTATGATAAAAATATATTTTTTAAATCCTTTATATAGATCATTTGCTTCTTCCTTTTTTTCGTTATCTCGTGACGTAAAATGGTCCGGAAGCAAACTGGGCCTCTGTTCGGATTTCCAGGTGAAGACTATTTCAGGATCAACCTCATCACAGGTTAGAAAAATTAGGACAGGGTGTTGGAACCTTCGAAGTCTTAAAGGTAAGAGTGTGGAGTTAGTAGATGCGCTTTAAACAAGAAGAGTCCAAACTGCTTGCATTCAAGAGACTGGGTGAAAAAGACAAAGCGCGAAAGAACTAGGGGTAAATGTTTACATTAGTAAGGATCCCTAAAAATGCCTATTTTTTTTAGACTTAGCCTAAAAATTGAAAAAAAGGCAAAATTTTCGTGTTTTTTATTACGGAACATACAAAAAGTATAAAAATGTTTAAAACCATTGAAAAAAAAATTATAAAATTTAGAAAATTGAAATTAACCAGATTAAAATGCTATCAAAGTACGAAATAGCTTTAGTTATTATAACATACCTAAACAAATTAATAAATGCCATTCATGATTTTCGCATTAAATTATACAAAAATAAACAATATTGTAAAATGGCCAAAAATTAATTGTTTGGAAAAGAAGTCCAGCGCGCGCGTTTGCGCACAATATACCATATTCTGATCATGTTCAATGTTGCCAAATGTACATTTTTGTTTTTCAGAGTAAATATTAAACTTCAATTTTAATCAAAGTTACCTATTATTATGTGTTGTTTTTTGGGATTACATAATTATTATGTTGAATTTAAATATTAACAACAGCAGTACATATGAGTTATTTTTTTGGTGTGTAAATAAATAATTGAATTTAAATTTGAAGTATTATTAAAATTACGGAGTAAATAATATTCATCATTAAAGTTGAATGTTCTGTTTTATTTATTAAAAAGAACTCATAAATAATAAAAGTTTATTCTCAAATATAGGTTATTAATGTTTTGGCCAATATCAACTTCTATATTTCAATGTTTTCTCCAGTAACGACTTCAATATTACGTAAAACAACAAGCTGATATTATTCTTTGAACAAAAGGTAACTAGCATTTCATTCCACATGTTAATATGAGAAATCTCTTCAAAATATCAAATGTTCTTTCAACAACAATTATTATTCTTCTCTAGTATTGGAATTAGTAATTTCGCAACAAACAATAATTTTGAAAGATGTGGCAACATTGCTTCAAAAAAGTATGCAATACGCACACGCACGTCGATGACAGCAATTAAAATGGCGGATTCGGTTTGAAATGGATGTCAAAATATCAGTTTTTGAATGAGAAATACAGAAAAACTATAGCTCAGCGCGAAAAAATGTATAGAATGTAAAGTGAATAAAAAGTAGCCAAGAATATACTGTGCAAATTTCAGATCAATCCGAGTAGCCTTACTAATGTAGCAATTTACCTTGCGGTTTTCCTGTCTCTCCTTGAACCTAAGATATGTATGTACACCCAAAAAATATGCCGTTTTGTACCTACCAAGTCCTATAGCTGGCTTAAGGGTGGTCGAAAGTCACAAGCTACACTGGTTCTGAATCGGCCCTGACCCCCTCTTAAAACATAGAAAAAAATTCAGATCGGTGTAACTTTTCCACAAACATACACACATACAAAATATTTTTCCCTTTTTAAATAGAATTTGAATAAAATTTCTGAGATCGGTAACTTTTGAATGGTATAACCAATTTTCAAAATTAAACATGCATTGGAAAGGTAATGATCAGTACTATAAGAAGCCGTAAAGGTCGGACTTAAATTTTCGAAATTTTTGGGAGTTTTGGGGACGAGAACGAAAAACAGACCCTAAATGGGAAGGGCCGTAAAATCCACACCCTTGGACCAAAATGGATGGTTGACATTTGGATGGGCGAGTCTTTCCCTATACTTTGAGATTGGATTTGGCCCAATTTTTTTAATTCAGTCACATTTAGAAAATAGAAAATTTCTTGTACATATATATAGTGTCACAAGTACGGGAACAGCCGTTCTCTGGGACATAAAAAAATAATAAGCATCACGGAGGCCAAAGCGAACTATAAACAATATTTCTCGGTTAGCTCTACATAGATCAAACTGAAAATTTGTAGAAATACTCCTTATAATATAAGGGCGTAGGCGTAACGTAGAGAACTTTCCAAAATTTTCGAAAAATTTTCCGAAATTTACCCTTTTGTCGGATTTTTTTTTAACTTCCAAAAAAAACTACAGAATGATGTTTGTCATTGTTCGAAGAGTATGTGCACAAACTTGCAGATAAAAATTTTTCCTAAATTTTCCCAATTGTCGGAAATTTTTTTTGGAAAATTTTGGGTACAACTCTACGTCATGCCCTTTTAAGTGATGTACTTAGTGTGTGTACCAATTTTCAGCTAAATCGATTCAAAAGTAACCGAGAAAAACTGTTTTAAAATATTATTTCACAACACCTCCTCGTCGATAGCCTAAAATAAGTTTTCTTTCGTTTGCCCCAACATTTTTGTCAGACCATTACATTTTTTGTTTAAAAATATAATTACTGATAACCTAGTAATTTTGTCGGAAAAATGGTTGTGAAGATAAGGGATGCAGGAACTCAGCATAGCTTAAAACTATAGTTTGCTAATAAAAATTTAATTTTTTGTCCGACCATCGAGTTGCCCCAATATTTTTGTAGGAAACTTAAGATTTTTTGATTTAGAATATAACTACTTATAACCTCCTACTTTTGTCGGAAATTTTTTTTAATTCGAGAAAAAAAATTTACAGAACGATGTTTGTCATTGTTCAAGAAGTATGTACACAAATTTTCAGATCATAATTTTTCCAAAATTTTCCCCCTTGTCGAAAAATTTTTTTGGAAAACTTTGGATACAGCTCTACGTCATGCCCTTTTAAATGTTGTACTTAGAGTGTGTACAAATTTTCTACAAGTGTCAATTTCTACATCAGTCACATGTTCTACAATCAGTTTCTACAAGTTTCTTAGAGTGTGTACAATACCTCTTCGTCGATAACCTAAAAGAATTAAGTTTTCTGTTCGTTTGCCCCAACATTTTTGTCAGACAATTACATTTTTTGTTTAAGAATATAATTGTGTGTAACTTACTACTTTTGTCGGAAAAATGGTTGTAAAGATAAGGGATGCACGAACCCAGCATATTGTCAAAGTATAGTTTATTAATAAAAATTATATTTTTTGTCCGACTTTGGAGTTGCCCCAATATTTTTGTCGGACACTTAGATTTTTTGATTTAGAATATAACTACTTATAACCTGATACTATTGTCGGAAATGTTTTTTTTTTAATTCGAAAAAAAACTATAGAACGACGTTTGTCGTTGTTCAAGAAGTATGTGTACACAAATTATCAGATAGAACTTTTCTAAAATTTTCCCTATTGTCGGAAAATTTGTTAAGAAAATTTTGGGTACAGCCCTTCGTCATACCTTTTTAAATGTTTTACTTAGCGTGTGTACCTATTTTCAGCTAAATGGATTCAAAAATAACCGAGAAAAACTGTTTTAAATTTTTTTTTGATAATACCTCCTCGTCGATAGCCTAAAAGAAATAAGCTTTCTGTTCGTTTCCCACAACATTTTTGTCAGACAATTAAATTCTTTGTTTAAGAATATAATTACTTGTAACTAACTACTTTTATCGGAAAAATGGTTGTAAAGATAAGGGATGCAGGAACCCAGCATAGTTTAAAAGTACAGTTTATTAATAAAAATTAAATTTTTTGTCCGACTTTCGATTTGCTCCAATATTTTTGTAGGACACTTAGATTTTTTGATATAGAATATAACTACTTATAACCTGATATTTGTGTTGGAATTTTTTTTAAATTCGAGAAAAAAAATAAAAAAACGATGTTTGTCATTGTTCAAGGAGTATGTACACAAATTTTCAGATCATAATGTTTCCAAAATTTTCCCTCCTGTCGGAAATTTTTTTTGACAAATTTCGGGTACAACTCTACGTCACACCCTTTTAAATGTTGTGCTTAGAGTGTGTACCAATTTTCAGCTAAATCGATTCAAAAATAGCCGAGAAAACCTGTTTTAAAATTTTTTTTGACAATACCTCCTCGTCGATAGCCTAAAAAAATTAAATTTTCTGTTCGTTTGCCCCAACATTTTTGTCAGACAATTACATTTTTTGTTTAAGAATATAATAACTTGTAACTTACTATTTTTGTCGGAAAAATGGTTGTAAAGATAAGGGATTAACGAACCCAGCATAGTTTAAAAGTATAGTTTATTAATAAAAATTAAATTTTTTGTCCGACTTTGGATTTGCCCCAATATTTTTGTCGGACACTTAGATTTTTTGATTTAGAATATAACTACTTATAACCTGATACTTGTGTCGGAAATGTTTTTTTTTAAATTCGAGAAAAAAACTATAGAACGACGTTTGTCGTTTGTTCAAGGAGTATGTACAGAAATTATCAGATCACGATTTTTCTCAAATTTTCCCTCTTGTCGGAAAATGTTTTGGGAAAATTTTGGATACAGATCTACGTCATACCCTATTAAATGTTTTTCTTAGTGTGTGTATCAATGTTCAGCTAAATGGATTCAAAAATAACCGAGAAAAACTGTTTTAATATTTTTTTTTTGGCAATACTTCCTCGTCGATAGCCTAAAAGAATTTCTGTTCGTTTGCCCCAACATTTTTGTCAGGCAATTATATTTTTTGTTTAAGAATATAATTACTTGTAACTTACTACTTTTGTCGGAAAAATGGTTGTCAAGATAAGGGATTAACGAACCCAGCATAGTTTCAAAGTATAGTTTATTAATAAAAATTAAATTTGGATTTGCCCCAATATTTTTGTCGGACACTTAGATTTTTTGATTTAGAATATAACTACTTATAACCTGATACTTTTGTCGGAAATGTTTTTTTTTTAATTCGAAAAAAAAACTATAGAACGACGTTTGTCGTTGTTCAAGGAGTATGTAAACAAATTATCAGATCACAATTTTTCTAAAATTTCCCCTTTTGTCGGAAAATTTTTTAAGAAAATTTTGGGTACAGCTCTTCGTCATACCTTTTTAAATGTTTTACTTTGCGTGTGTACCTATTTTCAGCTAAATGGATTCAAAAATAACCGAGAAATACTGTTTTAAAATTTTTTTTTGATAATACCTCCTCGTCGATAGCCTAAAAGAATTAAGTTTTCTGATCGTTTGCCCCTACATTTTTGTCAGACAATTACATTTTTTGTTTAAGAATATAATTACTTGTAACTTACTACTTTTGTCGGAAAAATGGTTGTAAAGATAAGGGATTAACGAACCCAGCATAGTTTCAAAGTATAGTTTAATAATAAAAATTAAATTTTTTGTCCTACTTTGGATTTGACCCAATATTTTTGTCGGACACTTAGATTTTTTTATTTAGAATATAACTACTTATAACCTGATACTTGTGTCGGAAATGTTTTTTTAAATTCGAGAAAAAAACTATAGAACGACGTTTGTCGTTTGTTCAAGGAGTATGTACAGAAATTATCGGATCACGATTTTTCTCAAATTTTCCCTCTTGTCGGAAATTTTTTTGGGAAAATTTTGGATACAGATCTACGTCATACCCTATTAAATGTTTTACTTAGTGTGTGTACCAATGTTCAGCTAAATGGATTCAAAAATAACCGAGAAAAACTGTTTTAATATTTTTTTTTTTGGTCATACCTCCTCGTCGATAGCCTAAAAAATTAAGTTTTCTGTTCGATTGCCCCAACATTTTTGTCAGACAATTACATTTTTTGTTTAAGAATATAATTACTTGTACCTTACTACTTTTTTCGGAAAAATGGTTGTAAAGATAAGGGATTAACGAACCCAGCATAGTTTCAAAGTATAGTTTATTAATAAAAATTAAATTTTTTGTCCGACTTTGGATTTGCCCCAATATTTTTGTCGGACACTTAGATTTTTTGATTTAGAATATAACTACTTATAACCTGATACTTTTGTCGGAAATGTTTTTTTTTAATTCGAGAAAAAAACTATAGAACGACGTTTGTCGTTTTTCAAGGAGTATGTACACAAATTATCAGATCACAATTTTTCTAATATTTTCCGTATTGTCGGAAAATTTTTTAAGAAAATTTTGGGTACAGCTCTTCGTCATACCCTTTTAAATGTTTTACTTAGTGTGTGTACCTATTTTCAGCTAAATGGATTCAAAAATAACCGAGAAAAACTGTTTTAAATTTTTTTTTGATAATACCTCCTCGGCGATAGCCTAAAAAATTAAGTTTTCTGTTCGTTTGCCCCAACATTTTTGTCAGACAATTACATTTTTTGAAGTTATACTTCTTTACCGGCGATAGAGGGTAAATTTTTATATCGTAAAACCTAGCGACCGGGCGCATGCGCATTATAACTTTGTTCTGATTGGATGTTCAAATGACATGTCAAAAATTATTCAATATGGCGGCTGTGGCACAGCTGTAGTTAGATTATTTGTGGTTGTTGCGTTTTAAAATTTGTGTGAAAAGAAACAACAAACAAAAGTTAGTTAATAGTTATACTGCCTTTTTAAATAGTTTTCATATACCTATATTTTTGGACTTTTGGACTATTTTGGACAAGGAAAACTCATTCTAATTTGGTAAGTAGTTTTTATTATAATCATATTGTAATTATACATTTGGATTAGGTTGAAATACATACATTTATTTTCTCAAGAATGCGGATTTTAGAGAGAAATCCCAAATTAGGTTCGATTTTTATTTTTAAATTATGATTTTTTGGCGTAGATTTATTTATCTAGTAGGTATGTAATGCTTTGATTTACATACTTAATTTGATTACCAACAAAAGTTCTACCAATCTTCATCTAATATATTGTTTTCTTACTGTTTTGTTATATTTTTATATTTTCTTCCACAAAATTTAAACTATATAATTTAATTTTCAAAACAACTGTCAAACAGTAAAACGTTCAGTTACCGTATTTTTCCACATGATAAATAATGTGGGATTGGACGAGTGAGTCTACGCTTCGATTACGAATCAAAGCGCCACGAAATTCACGGGTTCAATTCCCGATGCAAGTTTTATTTTTTTATTTTTTTATGCATGTTATGATTGTAAGTATATTTGTTATATAATTTTTTTTTTCAGAAAATGCATATTTAAAATTTTTGCCAACAATTATTATCGTTCAGAAATCATTTTTTCTTTGTGGCATTTTTTAATGTGTTTGTGTGCGTTTTATTCTTTTATTTTTTTAAATTTTTGGTATTGTCTTAAAAATCAGATAATATGTAGTAGAAGTATAACTTTTTACGTGCGTACAAAGTACACACACATTCTAGTTGTTTAAGAATATAATTATTTGTAACTTACTACTTTTGTCGGAAAATGGTTGTAAAGATAAGGGATGCACGAACCCAGCATATTGTCAAAGTATAGTTTATTAATAAACATTTTATTTTTGTCCGACTTTGGATTTGCCCCAATATTTTTGTCGGACACTTACATTTTTAAACTTAGAATATAACTACTTATAACCTGATACTATTGTCGGAAATGTTTTTTTTTAATTCGAAAAAAACTATAGAACGACGTTTGTCGTTGTTCAAGGAGTATGTACACAAATTATCAGATAAAATTTTTCTAAAATTTTCCCTATTGTCGGAAAATTTTTTAAGAAAATTTTGGGTACAGCTCTTCGTCATACCTTTTTAAATGTTTTACTTAGCGTGTGTACCTATTTTCAGCTAAATGGATTCAAAAATAACCGAAAAAAATTGTTTTAAATTTTTTTTTGATAATACCTCCTCGTCGATATCCTAAAAGAATTAAGTTTTCTGTTCGTTTGCCCCAACATTTTTGTCAGACAATTACATTTTTTGTTTAAGAATATAATTACTTGTAACTTACTACTTTTGTCGGAAAAATGGTTGTAAAGATAAGGGATGTACGAACCCAGAATAATTTAAAAGTATAGTTTACCAATAAAAATTAAATTTTTTGTCCGACTGTCGACTTGCCCCAATATTTTTGTCCGTCACTTTGATTTTTTGATTTAGAATATAACTACTTATAACCTGATACTTTTGTCGGAAATGTTTTTTTTTTTAATTCGGGAAAAAACTATAGAACGACGTTTGTCGTTGTTCACGGAGTATGTACACAAATTATCAGATGAAAATTTTTCTACAATTTTCCGTATTGTCGGAAAATTTTTTAAGAAAATTTTGAGTACTGCTCTTTGTCATACCTTTTTAAATGTTTTACTTAGCGTGTGTACCTATTTTCAGCTAAATGGGTTCAAAAATAACCGAGAAAAGCTGATTTAAATTTTTTTTGACATTACCTCCTCGTCGATAGCCTAAAAGAATTAAGTTTTCTGTTCGTTTGCCGCAACATTCTTGTCAGACAATTACATTTTTTGTTTAAGAATATAATTATTTGTAATTTACTACTTTTGTCGGAAAAATGGTTGTAAAGATAAGGGATGCACGAACCCAGCATAGTGTCAAAGTATAGTTTATTAATAAAAATTAAATTTTTTGTCCGACTTTGGATTTGCCCCAATATTTTTGTCGGACACTTAGATTTTTTGATTTAGAATATAACTACTTATAACCTGATACTATTGTCGGAAATGTTTTTTTTTTAATTCGAAAAAAACTATAGAACGACGTTTGTCGTTGTTCAAGGAGTATGTACACAAATTATCAGATAAAATTTTTCTAAAATTTTCCCTATTGTCGGAAAATTTTTTAAGAAAATTTTGGGTACAGCTCTTCGTCATACCTTTTTAAATGTTTTACTTAGCGTGTGTACCTATTTTCAGCTAAATGGATTCAAAAATAACCGAAAAAAACGGTTTTTAAATTTTTTTTTAATAATAGCTCCTCGTCGATAGCCTAAAAGAATTATGTTTTCTGTTCGTTTGCCCCAACATTTTTGTCAGACAATTACATTTTTTGTTTAAGAATATAATTACTTGTAACTTACTACGTTTGTCGGAAAAATGGTTGTAAAGATAAGGGATGTACGGACCCAGCATAGTTTAAAAGTATAGTTTACCAATAAAAATTAAATTTTTTGTCCGACTGTCGATTTGCCCCAATATTTTTGTCCGACACTTTGATTTTTTTATTAAGAATATAATTACTTATAACCTACTAATATTGTCGGAAAAATGGAAATAATTAAAAAAATTTCAAGAAATTGACATCTTCGGCGCATCCGACTGCTCATATTTATGCCCCGTGAAAATTGTCCGACAAGGTTACCACATTATTGGAAAAAGGTTTTATGGTAGATTCAGTTAAAATTATCCATGTGGTAATAAATTTATTTTTTTCATAAATTTGACATATTTAGCGTGTCCGACGCGTCATATGCCCCAATATTTTTGTCCGACAAAATTGTTTTCGCTGTTTATATGATAAAAACCATTGATTAAAATAAAATGACCGATGTGGTTATAAATTTTTTTCTTGCATAAAATTGACAACTTCGTCACCGCTTGACAGACAAACGCCCCACTACCATTATGCGCGAAGCTTCAAATTTGTCCGACTCCACCCAAATAACAAGTACAAAAAGTTTCAACGGTGTGGTCATAAATAAAAAATTTTATATGTGGGCCGAAGGCCTATTACTGTTTTCATTACCTATTGTTCGAAATATAGATAAGCGGATTAAAATATTTCAATAGGGGCGACCTGGCCTTGGTGGTTACTAATTTACGCCCTTCTTAAATTTCTAGCAAAATGTCTGATCGCAAGTGCAACGTTACCTGCCAAAATATTTTGGATTGACCGCTTTTGCAACGAAAATTACCTTGACCGCATATGCAACGACCGCATCTGGACCTATTTCGTTTATAGGTATACCCTGAGAAATTTTATATGAACCTTGCTCTGTAGGTTTTTGAGAATCATAAACGGCCGTTAAGGGTAGAACAATACAAGCAGATCATGCATGGGCGCCCATCTAAAAATTTTTTAGGGGAGGAGCCAGGCGTGAAGATGTTGCACATTATTACATTTTGTATACTTTGGATGACAATATATTATAGTTTAAAGCAACAGAAAAGCTAGGGGGGCCGTGGTCATGCCCATGGACAGGCACGTATCTAGAAATTCATAATAGGGGGGTCCAGACTTACTGATCGTTTGAAAATAAGAGTTGACAGAAAAAAATAATAAATAATAAAAAAATGCTTATAGACTAAATACAATAGGGGGTCCATGGACCCGTTGACCCCCCTCTGTATCCGCGCCTGCCCATTGACATGGGCGCCTATGAGATCGTATATTTATATTAGTGTAAAGTTGTGATTGAACGACAGCGGACCAAATAAAAATTAAAGTGTGTTATACAATAATATTGGGGCATTGTTTGGTTTTCATTTAGAACCATAGACGTGTATTATTTTGTTAGTTTATAGCGAATGCTATGTCTGGAGGTAAGTGGAGTATTTTAACATCCTTTTTAGACTTTTTCTTCGTAAATTCGTTTTCAATTGTTTTAAGTTTTCCAAGTTTTAAAAAGGGAAAAGTAAAAAAGTCTACTGTCCTTAGCAAAGATATTTTGTTTAATAAATAGTTCAAAATGTATAAAAATATTCCTCAAAAAATCATCTGCAGCCAAATGAATCCTTAGCGGAACTTTTCATTTTAACGAAATATAACATGCTGGAGAATTTGTACATGAAAAGACTTTAATGTTGTATGGTCAGTTAATAAAGTAAGAACAAAATATGAAGCAACTGATCCAGTAAATTTACAGTTTTTTTTACACGAGAGCCGCCGTTTTTTGTTATTTTTTTGCTTTCTTCTTCTTTTTCTTAATCTTTAAATCCTTTTACTCTTATGTATAATCCTGTTTTTGCTTCCTTACTTTTATATTTTTTAATAATTTTGGTCGTGTGAGCCAAAAATTTTAATTTTTAAAAAATGAAATGCATAAACGAAACTTTGTGTTAAGAAGCCACACATTGGCAGGTAATAATTATAATTAATCGGATCCATTTAAAAAACAATGATGTATTAAGAGTTGACCTACCTATTTTTGGCTTCTTATATGTATAAAGTATCGTTTATGCATTTTATTTTTAAAAAAAGGCAAAATTTTTGGACTCGCACGACCAAAGTTATTAAAAAATATAAAAATAAGAAAGCAAAAAGATAGACCTACACATAAAGGTAAAATGAGTTAAAGATTTAAAAAAAGAAGAAGAAAGTAAAAAAAATAACAAAAAACTGCGGTTCTTGTGTAAAAAAAAACTGTAAATTTTTTGAATCAACTGCTTCATATTTTGTTCTTACTTTATTAACTGACCATAACATTAAAGTCTCTTAATGTAGAAGTTCTCCAGCATGTTACAGATTTTTAAAATGAAGAATTCCGTTAAGTTTGCAACTTGTTGCAGATGATTTCTTGAGGAATATTTATATACACATTGAATTATTTATTAAGCAAAAAATCTTTCCTGACCAAAGCTGACTTTTTTACTTTTCCCATTTTAAAACTTGGTAAACAGAAAACGATTGAAGATTATTGCCATCATTTTGTAAATATGTTGTAGATAAAGTTTATGTTAAGAAGAAGAATCTAAAAAGTATATTGAAATACTCCACTTACCTCAAGAAATAGCATCCACTATAAAATAACAAAATAATATACGTCTATAGTTTTAAACGAAAACCTAACAATGCCTCAATTGTATAACACACTTTAATTTTATTCGTTCCGCTTTCATTCAATCTCAACTTTACACTAATATAAATATGTGATATGCTTGTATTGTTCTACCCTCAACGGCCGTTTATAATCCTCCGAAACCTACAGAGTAAGATTCATATAAAATTTCTCGGAATATATAAACTTAAATTTTTGCATTTTGGTCAGGTTTTCGGCAAAATTCACCACTGTGCGGCGCCAGAAGTCCATTTCCGTTGCTCCAAATATTTTCTCTCTTCTGTCTTTTAGGGGCCAAACTTCGCATCCATATGTTGTGATGCTTTTTATTATAGTGTTATATATTCTTCTTTTATTTTCCTTAGATATGTAGTGTCAATAGGAAATAGTGAAAGCAACTTAGAACAAAAACTGGAATAGTGAAGATAGTATCTTGAAAAAAAGGTTTCAAACTTGGTTGCACAAAAACAGCGTATATGGAATATTCATTTAAAGATGCAGTTACTATTATAAATATGAAGAATTTGAACTGGATGGAAAAAGTGAAAGGAAGCGGGTGATGTGACAAAACAAAATAGACGGTGGTGGCACCAATTGATGCCAAGCGAAAAAGCATCTCTCTTGGACCATCACTCCTAGTGGAGTATTGGGCGCATCTGCGTTTCTTGGCCGATAGTGTAAGACGGCTGGTGGCCAGCTCAGCGCGTCTTTTTGTGTTTATTCTCTGGTTAATCTGTATCTGCGTACCAGTTCCTTCCATTCTCCTCTGTTTCTTGCTTTGTTTTTCACTTCCCCCCAACTTAAGCCGATTCTGTTGTGTTCTCTGGTTACTGTTTTCTTCCAAGTATTATCTGGTCGTCCCCTCTTCCTTGTACCCTCAGGTTGATATTCGAGTGCCTGTCTTGTGATGTTACTAGGATCTTTTCTTAACGTATGGCCGATCCATTTCCATTTCTTCTGTCTGATTGTTGCTATTATACTGGTTTGTTTCGTTCGTTTCCATAGTTCTTCATTTGTTATTATATTAGGCCAGTAAATTTTTAAGATCTTTCTTAAGGACCTATTTACAAAATCTGTAGCCTCTTTGTTGTGCTTTCGTCGTGCTTCCAAGTTTCTGCTCCGTAGAGTAATATGCTTTTTACACATGTATTGAATATATTGATTTTTGTTGACTCTGTTATTTCATTTGTTTGCCAGATTTTATTTAACGCATTGAAGGCGAATTGTGCCTTCGTTATTCTTGCTTGTATGTCTTTCATGCATCCTCCTTTTCTTTCCATGATTGATCCCAAATAAGTGACTTTCTCTACTTCTTCAATTTCTTTGTCTTTTATTTATTTTTATTTTGTTAATTTGCGGGTTCATTTTTTAAGATTTTTGTCTTCTCTGTATTTATCCGGAGACCAATCATTATCAGAGTACTGTGTTAGCTTATCGACTTTTGTTTGCATGTGAGTTCTGTGTTCTGTTAACAGGCAGACGTCGTCAGCAAATTCAAGATCTTCAAGCTGATTAAAGAGGTTCCATCTAATGCCTGTCCGATCATCCGTTACTTTCCTCATAATCCAGTCTACCAGGATAAGGAACAAAGTAGGAGATAAGATACAACCTTGTTTAACACCGCTTTCAATAGCTATTTCTTCTGTGATTGCCCCCTCGTGTTCTAGTCTAGCTTTATTCCCATCATAAAACAGTTTGATCAGGTTAATAATTTTTGTTGGTAGACCATACTGTCTTAAAATTTTCCACATTTGTTCTCTATTGACTCGGTCGAAAGCCTTTTCAAAGTCGATAAAACTTAAATTTATGTATTTCTGCCATTCATTAGCTTGTTCTAGGATGAGCATAGGCATAGGAAGTGAAAAAGCATAGGGATGATACATTGACAACAAAAAGCGAACTGAATGTATCAGCTGTAATGGAGCTATCTTGGAGTTTTGCCCTGACAACATTATTTTCACCTAAATAATGATTTCTACAAGCAAAATTTCGGATTAGCCATGGGCTTATCCTCATTAATGTCACAAGCATATTTTCATTCTCTGGTTAGTCCACATTCCGAGGGAGTCTTCTTCTTCTTCAGGTGCCATCTCCGCTACGGAGGTTGGCAATCATCATAGCTATTTTAATTTTTGAGGCAGTAGCTCTAAACAGTTGTTTCGAGCTGCATCGGAGTCTTACTACCTTGTATTGTATTAGTTAATTAAGATTTCGTGGTCGTTAATATTGTTGGTGGTATTAAATATTCCATTATTTCTCTTCCGATGTTCTAATTTGACATTTTACATATTTTCTTCGACTCTTAATTGTATTGAACCTCTTTTTTGTTTTTTGTTATATACGACTCTGCTTAAAAGCTGTAGATTTTTACAAGCAAAATTCAAATTTAGACAAAACGTTATTTTTACTGAGCTAACGCAGGCATGTTCAAAGAATATTTTAATATTTCAACCATCTGCTAGCAAGATTTTGCGGCGGGAGTCTATGAAGATTAAAAGTTTAGCTTTATTGCGGAAGTCAGCGTTCTACCTTACAGTTTATAATATTTTACAGTAATTACCATCCAAAAGAACAAAAGCATACTTAAGATGCCACTAACTATTCTTTTTTCCCCAACACTAAGTCCATTTACTTTGGGTTCGGTTATCACGAAAGCATTAGGAAGCATTACGGCTATTTTGTACCTGTGAATGTCTCTATCGTAATTAGGCTGTATATTTTTATGAGTACTTACCAAGAAAAATATTAAATCACTGCTCCTACCTGCCGGGTTTATGGTGTTGTAGATACCGACATGGACAATGACCTGTGAATTAGAAGAACTGCATGCATTTTACTAGTTTCAGCAAAGTGTACTAAATACGATGATGTATTTTTGTCATTAAACTAATAAAAAAATTTTATACAGAAGTAAAAACTTCAACTTGTATTCTGGTATAAAATCGTTTATTTAAAAACTATCTAAAAAGTCATCCAAATGGATTGCAAAACGTTTTCGTTCTAATTCAGAACATCTTCAGTGCCTAGAATGAAGTATTTTCACGTTAGACTAAAGAAAAAGGTTAAAATTATGACTGTTAGAATGAAAAAACTTGTGGGAATACTTACATTCTGCAGAGTAGTTTGAAACTAGCTCACTATTTAAAGTGGTAACCTAGTTACCACTAGTTTACACAAATGGTGTGCTAGTTTCAAACTACTCTGCAGAATGTAAGTATTCCCACAAGTTTTTTCATTCACAGTCACAATTTTAACCTTTTTCTTTAGTCTAACGTGGAAATACTTCATTCTAGGCACTGAAGATGTTCTGAATTAGAACGAAAACGTTTTGCAATCCATTTGAATGACTTTTTAGATAGTTTTTAAATAAACGATTTTATACCAGAATACAAGTTGAAGTTTTTACTTCTGTATGAGTTTTTTAAACTATGGTATACAGCCAACTAAATTGATTTTATAATAAAAAAATATTGAAACGTTTTTTATTTTTCATAATTTATTTCTTTTCTTTTTACTATTCGTCTTGGAGCAAAGGGAGGTTTCATGGCCAATTGAGGTCCATTAGATTTTAGAACTGACGTTTATGTAGTTTGATCCGCTGAATCCGAATCTTCATCATGATATAGTATGGTATAACTAGACCCAAACCCAGACATCCAAAGTGAAAGTTATCCTCCAACACAAAATTGTTCTATATAATCCTTCTAAAATAAACGGTTTCAAAGTTACTGAGGTAGTATAGTATAATTGGTCCAAAAAAGGCCTAACCTAAACATCCAAAGTAGAAGTTTTCCTCCAACACCAAATTGTTCTATATGGTCCACATATTGTTCAGTAAAAAGTTACACCATTTTGAGCGTCCGGTTTGGGGGGAGATGGGGAGAAATCGGTAAATTAGTAATTTTTTACGTTTTTCGTCAATATTTCTAAAACTGTGCTTTAGCGTAGACAATGTTATATACAAAAATGTTCTACATAAAATTTAAAACAAAAATGGTCGTGTACAATGTGTACATAACTGCTATAAAATCAACAGTTCCAGAGTTACGGAGGGTGAAAAGTGGAGGTTTTCGATACTTTTTATATTTTTTGGGCAATTTCCTACTGATTTTCTTTAACAGGATTGTGTTTTATAAATCAAATTTACTATTTCAGTGGCCGATAGTATGTTAGTGATAAGCCCTTGAAAAAACGTCAACCTCACCACCCTCAAATCATCATCAATTGCCAAAACCTCCACTTTTCACCCTCCGTAACTCTGAAACCGTTGATTTTATAACAATTATGGATAGTACCTTTTTTGTTTTAAATTTTATGTAGAACATTTTTGTATAGAACATTGTTTACTCTAAAGTATAGTTTTAGAAATATTGACGAAAAACATAAAAAAACTACTAATTTACCGACTTCTCCCCCATCTCCCCCCCCCCCCAAACAGGACGCTTAAAATAGTGTAACTTTTTACTGAACCATATGTGGACCATATAGAATAATTTGGTGTAGGAGGAAAACTTTTACTTGGAATGCCTGGGTTAGGCCTTTTTTTGGACCAATTATACTATACTACCTCCGTAATACAAGAAAATTGGAATCATTTGTGTAATAGGGATGTTCACTAATTTTTAAATATAGTTAAATTCAATAGATTACAAGGTATATAAAAACGTAACAATCATAAAACTGTTTAAAAATGTATATTTTTTAAGATAAATGAGTTCATAATGTTGATTTTCTTGCAGGCTAGAAAAACGGTACCCTAGAGCGAGGCTACGGTCTGTGACGTCAGCAGTCGTAACGTCTTTGATCGACGACTAGTTTTGTATACTTATTTACTCAGTGTATTTGAATGTGCGCAGTTTTTTACGTATTTAATTATTAAAAATAAAGCCAAATAAGTGGTGTTTTGTTCCTGGGTGTGTAAATACATCAAAAAACAGTAAATACATCTGACAAGATTTTTATTACCGTTCCAGCCAATTTAAAACAGAAAAAGAAATGGTTTGTTGCAGCTAGAACTTAAAATAACTAACTTAAAGAACTAACTTAATAAAATAAACATTATAGAAGTTTTCCAGAGACTTTCGGCCCTTGGTAATAATGTAATTGTTCTTTCTGCATTTACATTTTTCAAAATTACTTATTAGTTTTCTCAGGATTTGAAAAAAATGAATGAATTTAAATAGCATTGGACCAAGATTTTGCACCTACCCCCTTAAAGAGTAAATGAAAAAGTTTCGGGACCTCAAATTTGTATTCCTTAAACTGGGATATTCCTAAAAACGGGATTCTAATAATACATACAGTAAAAGTAAACCTTGAAATAACTACATGTGGATGTAGGTATGACTTTATATTATATTAAAATCATTAATAATTTAGTGAAAAGGTTGGTTGAAATGAAAATGTATAATACCCAAGTTCAAAAATATTTTTTACCTTGGAACAGTTGTCAACTCGAAATACAAAACAACCGAAATAAGATCTAGAGTTGAAAAGGACATAGCAACATTTAAATGAATGATTTATTTTTTCACCCATTGCGACATAATATCTCTCCCACTAAAAATGCGGCTGCTAAAATGTTATTATTTCCGGTCTTGCTATATGGCGCAGAGGCCTGGACAATAATGGAAACATTAATGAAAAAGCTAGAGGCATTCAAGATGTGGGTGTACCCACGTATCCTCAAAATATCCTGGGCGACCCACACCAACGTACAGGTATTGCGTCGAATGGGAAAACAAAAAGAAATCTATTTTACAATTAAGAAACGAAATCTTAAATATTTCGGTCATATCATGAGGCATGATACATATCGTATACTCCAACTGATAACGCAAGGTAAAATAGAGAGCAAACGCGGACCCGGAAGAAAAGACACTCATGACTTAAAAACTTACGCCAATGATTTGGACAAAAATCGATCGAGTTATTCAGAAACGCCTCAAATGAAATTAAAATTGCCATGATGATAGCCAACGTCCACAACGGACAAGGCACATGAAGAAGAATAAAAATATTTTTAATACACCTAACCAAGGTAAAGTAATAACCAGCCAATGTATGTATATGTTACAGTGAAAGTTGACGTTTCAGGGAAGGTTAACCTTTACTAGTCACGGTCGACTCTCGCTGGGCATCTTAGTGAAAGTTGAATTCTGAAATAACAAGATCAACTTTCACTAGTGAAGGTTGACCATTCTTAGTGAACGTCAACCTCCCCTACAGCAGTCTAGGGAAAGTTACACAGACGTACAAACAAGATCAACATCCACTAGTGAAGGTTGACAATTCCTATAGTGAATGACAACCTCCTCTACAACAGTCTAGGGAAAGTTAGAGAGAAATAAAAGACTAATCTTAAATCACGTATACTTTTATAACAAAAGTAAATTTAGAATTTGAAAGATGAACAAATAAGAACAAAATAAAACGTGAAACTATAGTCTACAATTTAAAGACTATAATAGAGACGAAAATACTATAGTCAACAATAATAAAATTATTTGTTGCAACATGATACTGCTTTATGGCATTTGGAATTGCATAAAACATTGTTTTTTATGCAGTAACACTTCTTTGTTTGGCATTTGGCAGTTCAACATTCCCTAGGCTGATTCCGTGAAGGTTCACCTTCCCTAGTGAAAGCTGATATATATTTTCTACTATCAACATTCACTGGTCATTTCAGTGAAGGTCGACAATCACTAGCGACGGTACACCTTGACTAATATTCAGCTTTCACTGTAACATATACAATATGCATGCGTACAATGCATGCATACAACTTTCTCTATTTTTTTTTGTGGAGTATTAAGCATTTATTTTTTTAGCTTAAAGAAGACATGGAAAATTATATGGAATATACACTCAGTAAAGCTGTGGTAGATTTATTTTTTTTACAAGATGCCAATAAATCATACACCATTGTTACATCTACACTACAGTCGGTAGTTTATACGAATCGGCTTTCTGAAAACCGTCTTCCATTTTATTTGTTTATTTTTGTAAAACCCAAAATATGTCCTTACAAACAGTCTATCCACTTTAAACTAAACAAATTCACTATAAAACTCCACTTTAACCCTGATAAAACAAGAAGAGAACAAAATAAAATGACCTGAAACGTCAAACAGGTAAACAGTAACACTATGAGAATGGCGCGCGCTTGGAGTATGCAACTAGTGACGTCAGGCCAATAGAGAAGCGTTCTTGAAATTTAAAATAATGCTAGATTTCTAATAAAGATTTTTTATAGAAAGGCTTTTTCAATTTTGTTGAAATTTTGGACAATTATTCCTAGGGCGTTTCTTAATCGTTTTACATGTTTGAAATGACTTTTTAATTTTTTGTGAACATCCCTATTGTTCCTGCTCTCAACTGCTGCAGTTTTAGTATGGTTTAGTCTTTGAGCTACATTCACGTAAATTTTTCTTGCGGTATCATAAGAGTACCGCACGTAAGAGTTTAAGTTTCTATAGTTCCAATGTATGCTTCCCCTATTAGTATGGCAGCAAGTTCATCCAGTTGCAGTTGTTTTACTTTCAACTGCTTTCAACATTATTCAACTATTTTTTGTTACCAGTACAAGTTTTTTTTGTAATTCAGTTTTTAAATGATTTTGTAATAATCTCCACCATTGGTTTAATATTATGTTTGTTGGAACAAAATTTGTATGGAAAAAAAAGTTTGTTTTATTTCTTTTCTTCTTATTTTTGGTGCCTATTGGTTACTAATATTGGCGATCATTCTAGCTATAATTATTTTATTAATTGATGCTTTAAACAGATTAGTTGTTGTGGATAACCATTTCCTCAGGTTTTTTAACCACAATATTCTTCTTTCCCCAATTCCTCGCTTTCCGAATACTTTGCCTTAAAGTATTTTCAGTAATCTTGTAGCGTACAAACCCGCTACTTTTTAGAATTTATTTTCATGAGACCCACTCTGCAGTTAGAGGTCCTCCCAGGCCCCAGGTAGCTGTTGTTTTTCATTTTTAGCAAACATTCATTAGTCGTTCCATCCATACTATTTTTGTGCACCCTGTATATACATTTTCAATTTTAAAATGAAGTTAGTGATGCCCGATTTAAATTAGAAAAATTATTTCCATTCTCTCAAATAGTATTTATTTACAAAATATTGTCATTTTCATTTTAAACCGTTTAATTATTTCCAGTAGTCGTTCTTTCTAAATATATTCCGAATCAAAGTTATTTGTCAAGCCATTAATTTTTTTTGTAATTTTAAAACGTTCAACTTTGCCAGTTTCAATAAGAGTGTCTTTTTCGTTATCAGCTAATACTGACCTTCAATTAATTTCTTTTTAATTTTTTTAATAAAGTTTTTCAATTAAAAATCTTTTAAAAATATTTAATTTACAAATATTTTTATTAGGTTGAAAAACTTAGTCTTTTAAACTTAGTCTTTTAGTCTTTTAATTTCTTTTACTTTCATAAATACCATGCTCATGCCTTTCTGGCTCATTTCTATAATATCCGCCAAGTAGATAGATAGCATCAAGTAACTACAGATCTAATTGGTAAGTTGTTTTTGTGGTTTTATCGTTTAGTTTTCAGATCATATTTTTATTAATTGACTAACTCGAATTTGCAGAATATATTTATATTTTTACCTATTTGTATTGTAAATTTGATTCATCCAATAAGAAATTAATTTTGGGGTATTTATTCATTTATTTTCCGTGAATGCCAATTCATTAGCGTCAGCAGTTGTGTTAAATAATAATTATTTTCAAGTTTAATTTATTACGATAATTTTTTAGAAATATATGGGATTAAATTAATTTATTTTTATTCATTTATTTAATTGTATTTTGTAATTGGTGTGTTCAAATTATCTAAAACATTTGGGGTCTACTGTTTGGTTTAGAAGTCACCTCTAAAATTTTCTGTGCTGCTGATGGGGAATATTAAGGTTTTGTTGACTTGGGTGGTAGGGGCCCTTCATAAAGGGTACCCCCCGTTAAGATAGGCAAAATGCCCCCACTCTCAGAATTCATTTTTAAAAAATTTTTTTACGTTCTGTGCAATTAAAAAATGAGATAACGCGGATTTTTAGCTCGCCACCCCCTTACCCCTCCCCCCACAGACAAAAACGTAGATTTTTAGATTTAATTTTTTTTGGTTATGTTGCAATTGATTTAAAAATTTCAAAAAATTCGCACGTGCAGCTGAGGCATTTACAAAAGATGTCCATTTTTTATGGACCCTTAGGTCGAGTGTACATAACCTTAAATTTTTTTTTAACTTTTTAAAAACCTATAACTTTTTTTTGGAGGCGGCTGCAGGTCCAATTTTTTTTGGATTTTGTGTATTTTATCAAAACCTATCTCTCTGATTTTTTTCAGATTTTTCCGTCAGGTGCGCCATCTTGAAAAATCGGGAAAACTGTTTCTTTAGGGGGTTTTTAGGGATTTTCTCCATTTTATAGACTACAACATAGATCAACTCAAAATTTGTTAATAGATTATGTATAATTTGAAATAAATGAGTATTTTAGGATTATCAAAAATTGGGCAAAATACCTTTAAACCCCCTAAAAACCATGTTTTTTTTAAGTTATGTAGGGGTTTTTGCGGGCTTAATGATATTATTTTTTGAGATCGATACAGCCTGAATATATTTTTTTCATTTTTTACGTTATATGTGAATAAAAAATAAGACTAATCGCATTTTTAGCACACCACCCCCCCCCCTGCCCCCACAAAAACGTCAATTTTTCTATTTTTTATGTTTAAAGTTGCAATTAATTTAAAATTTTTATGAGGCGTCTACAAAACATATCTATTTTTTATAGACCCGTGTAGGTCGAGTGTACAATACATAATATAACCTCAAAATTCCTTTTTTATTTTTTTAAAACGTATTTTTGACTTCCAATCGATATTTTTTTAAACGCCCGCTTCAATGCATGCTTAGCGCTCATTTTTAATTATTAAAAATAATAGTAATAAAATAATGACAAAAATTTCTTTAGGCTATTGCAGGGGGGCTTTAAACTTTGAGTTGGTCACTTTATGACTTTCATAATAATAATTTTTAATCGATTTATTAAGCCTTGAAAATGGCTATTTTCGCGTTTTTCAAATTTGAAATTGCATGTAACTCGACAACAGTCAATTTTATAGAAAAATCACAAGATACCTTTTTTGCTCAGAGAAATTTTGATCCAGATAATCTAAAACAAATTTGTCCGAAGTGAAAAAATTGATTTTTTGAATTCGTTTAAGAAAATGTTTAAACAATTTTCTGACCGCGGTACTGCCTGGCACCTTGTGGATTTGTTATAAGGACCTGTTTTTGAGTAAGTTTGTACAAAAAAATTAATCGGAATGGACAAGCATACAGCGTGGACTATTTGCATTAATAGGAGCCAAACGTAGATGATTTGTAAAATACACAAAAGACAAAAAAAAAAATAGCAGCCATCGCCAAAAAAAGTTATACGTACCTATTAAAAAACAAAAAAAATGAGGTTATAATATGTACACTCGACCTTCGGGTCCATAAAAATAGACGTTCTGTAAAAGCCTCAGCTCTGCGTGTGAATTTTTTGTAATTTATAATTTAATAATTAGGTACTAACTATTCTAAATGCGACATAAGCCACAATTTAACTAAAAAATGATTTTATTAACGTTTCGACGTCCACCACAGACGTCGTTGACAAAATACAAAAGATTAATAAATTAAACAAAAATGTTGCTTGGTAAAAAAATCTTCTAATAATTTAATTTAATCTGACTTATTTATATAGATCGTCCCAAACCATTTTTTCAGTGCGTCACAGATTATCGAATTCTCTCTATCGCATTACAGATGGAAAATAAAATCACCTTTTAGTTAAATTGTGGCTTATTTCCCATTTAGAATAGGTAATTACAAAAATGCCACAAAGAAATAGCTTCAGAACAACATTCATATTCAAATTGCAAACCAACTTAAAAAAAAATAAAATCGAAAAATTGACATTTTTGGATGTGGGGGAGGGGGAATAGGGGAAGTGGGCTAAAATTGCGGTGAGTCATAGTCCTAATTTTTTAAAGTCATATAGAACGTAAAAAAATAAAAAAAATATTCAGGCTGTATCGACCTCAAAAAATATAATTAGACCTGCAAAAATCCTTACAAAACTTTAAACAAACATGGTTTTTGGGGGGTTTAAAAGTGTTTCGCCCAATTTTTGAATATGCTAATATACTCAGTTATTTCAAATTATACATAATCTAATAATCTATTAACAAAACCTTGAGTTGATCTATGTTGCAGTCTATAAAATAGAGAAAATCCCCAAAACCCCCCTAAAAAAACAGTTTTCCGAATTTTTCAAGATGGCGCACCTGACGGAAAAATCTGAAAAAAATCAGAGAGATAGCTTTTGATAAAATAAACAAAATTCAAACAAAATTGGACCTGCAGCCCCCTCCAAAAAAAGTTATAGGTTTTTAAAAAGTTAAAAAAAAATTTGAGGTTATGTACACTCGACCTAAGGGTCCATAAAAAATGGACATGTTTTGTAAAAGCCTCAGCTACACGTGTGAATTTTTAGAAATTGGTAAATCAATTGCAACCCAATTAACAAAAATTAAATCTAAAAATCTACGTTTTTGGCTGTGGGTGGAGGGGTAAGGGGGTGGGGAGCTAAAAATTCGCGTTTATCTCATTTTTTAATTGCATAGAACGTAAAAAAATTAAAAAGATTGAATTCTGAGAGTGAGGGCATTTTGCCTATCTTAACGGGGGGTACCCTTTATGCTGCAGGTTATCTACATCTTGATTTCTCTTCTAGGCACCCAGGAGAAGGGCTTCCTAGCCTTAACACGTCCGTTTTGGGCCAGAGATTAGTACGTTCCCCAGATAAGTAACCACGTGAATTGAATAGTAAAGTAGCATTTCCTCGAGACAGTCACTTATGGGTTCGACGAACAGTTAATTAGCTCCGGAGGCAACCACTTTACATCAAATTTCCACCTGATGCCTCCCGACGATGGTACCCCTGGTATTTATTGCCGTTTCTCATTATGTGTCCGAGATATTCTAACTTTCTCCTTTTAATCATATACATCATTTCTCTTTCTTTCCTTATTCTTCGTAGTACGAAGAACAAAAACCGTTTAACGAACATGTTTATAAATAAATAACATAAAAAATATCTTATGCTTCTGCTTTAAAATAAATCTGTTTATTAGACCAAGTTCGGTAACTTTTGAGGATCACATCTTTAAATGACTGCAATAAAACTTTACAACAACTACAATTGGATACAAGTACCCCGCGAAGATTTCGCCGGAATTCGAAACAATATCTTTGCAAGAAAGAAGAAAACCTCCTAATGGGCTTTGGCTGTATCTATTGGAAGACTTGACATTTTTACAATAGTCGTTTGTTGAGATCTTTGTAAAAATCACAAATTACAAGGAGGATCATATAAATAAAAGTAAATACTTCTATTGTTAGAATCTAAGAAATCTGTCGGTATTTTGGCATGAGGTATTATCTAAAAGAACTCAAGAATTAAAGGATACACCATATTTCAAAATAGGCATTATGGGTGTCACGTCCTGTTTGAAAATTGGAAAACTCAAAAAACGGTTATATTATACAGGGTGTGTTATAATTATGCAAACTAAAGATCGAAGGGAAAATAATGCATCAAGTTTTTTCGGAATTTTTTAAAATTTACTTCACTTTACTTCCGAATAATTCGTCTTTAAATTATTCGGAAGTGGATATAACAATCCACCATGACATCGATAAAGAAAAAACCAACCAAAAACAAGAGCCACTGTAGATTAGGGTGACCAAATGTCCCGTAAAAACGGGATTGTCCCGTTTTTTAACAATCGTACCTGGGGTCCCGAAAAATTCTCCCGGGACGTCTAAATGTCCCGCATTTACGTTTGGTTAAAAAAATACACAAAATACACAAAAACTCCATTTTGTTAACATTTTTTAATCCTTTAGCTACGGCATACCTATGGTTTGTCCACAGCCAACTCAATATTTTTCAGCAAGGAATTAAAAAGATTGAAGGAAGTACAAAAAGTGTTATGGAAGTTAAAGATGTATTGGAATCTAATCTCCAGCTTTTACCAGAAGAAAAGAGGAACATTTTTAATGTAAAATCCATTCTTAACCGTGGTAGTACGCAATAAGGCGAAATTACCTTCAGAACTAAAGTTAATGACTTTTATGAAACCTGCCTAAGCTATCCTGAAAAATGGGGTGTACTGTTTCTCTACTTTCTCAAAGTTTAAATGGATGCTTTTGAAGGAGATCCCCAGTTTTGAACAAATTTAAGAAACTATTTGTTACTTCAATGAAAAAAGCATTGGCATAAATTACTTTGCTATTATATAATTATACCATGCACCAAGCACCATTAATGGATTTTGTTAAATGAAAAAATTCAAGAATGGACTGATGAAGATAAAGAAAAATGGGTTAACAAGATTAAGCCTCGATGGAGGCCCCTCAGACCCCCCTTTAGCTGGAGGGTATCACCCCAAACTCTCCTTGAATGTGCCCCCTTTTCAAGATTATGATTTGGTCACCCTATATACTGTAGATGCTTCTTCTTCTTAAAGTTCCCTCTCCTCTCGGAGGTTGGACATCATAATGACTATGGTCACTTTGTTGGCTGCTGCTCTGAATAGTTGTAATGAACTACAGTTAAACCATTCTCTAAGGTTCTTCAGCCAGGAGATGCGACTTCTTCCTATGCTTCTTCTTCCTTGGATCCTTCCTTGCATAATAACTCTCAGCCACTCATATTTTTCTCCTCTGGTAATGTGACTCAAATATTCCAGTTTTCTAGTTTTTATACTTTTCATTATTTCTAACTCTTTATTTAAACATCGTAGCACTTCAACATTGGTAATCCTTTGAACCCACTGAATTTTCAATATTCTTCTGTAACACCACATTTCGAACGCTTCTATTCTTCTTATGTGTTGTCTCTTCTATGTTCTATTCTTCTTATGAGACAATCATAAATTTAATTTTTTTAAATATTGAATGGGTTGCATATGTGAGTCCATATTAAATATAGTAATGAAACACAGACTTACTCACAATCATTTAATTATACTTTGACGACCGGTTTCGATCTCTACAATATACAGATCATCTTCAGGTCGGCGTTACAAGTAGTTAAATGCTACAATAAGAGAAAACTTGTGTTAGACCAGTGTCTGATTGAAGAGATGTTAATAGAAAGCCAAATTTAAAAATTTTTTTATAAAATTTTTTGAAATAAAGGTTTGCAACTGTTGACATTTCAGAATATTGGTATATACAAAGTCAAACCTATGAGTAAAAATGCTCATAGGCATGTATGTGCAAATGGGTGCATACAGTTTGAATTTGTTGAGATTAAAATTTTTAACCATTAAAAAACAAAATAAACATAAACTGACTTAAATATGCTTCCAAATTCAAAGTAGTAATAATAAAAGAGATAGTAATATTGTTCTAATCTACTTACATGCCGTTACAAGGATTGCGTTGCAACTTAGTTGTTGTCATATTAGTACGTCCAAATTATGCTAATTGGTTTGTTGGGATAGTGATAGGGTAAACAGACATGTTACGTAGGTTAAAACACAGTAAGATTTCGAATTTGGAATGGATCCTGAAGGAAGATGCGTATGTGAAACGGGTGATGTTTTGTTCGAATGGAGAAAGACAATGCTCCAGGAGTTGCGTATTAATTGTAGCAAAGTATGAAATGTTATTCTAGGATCTTGTACAAATGTGATGGTTTAAGCTCGTAGATGTTATACGATGCGGGTAGAGGTCAAAGCATAGGAAATGACAAATAGGAAATTGTTGTCATAAATTAATCTAATTTAAGATATGTTGTTCTCAGTAAATTAACTGAGGGATGTCATAAGTATAATAATATCATAATATTATGAAGTAGTAAGTGCCATACACTGTGAAACTATGAAGTGTATAGAAATTAAAGGAAAGCTAGTTAGTTAAATGAAAAAAAAAAAAAAAATATTATTATCAAAACATCGGTTAAGAAACTTTAAATTGAAAAATTGAAAAAGGTAAGAAATTGATAAAATTAAAGATTATTTTGTTTGAGCTATTGTATAATGGGATATGTACAAAGAAAAAGAAAGAAACGAAATATTAATGGAAGGGTGTAGGCACTTACTTGAGAATAGTTTTTAACTAAATAAATAAATTAACACATAACACATAGGGTTTAAAAGCACAAAGACATAACAATTATTGGTAAAAGGTTTTTTAAGGGAGGTAGCACTACATTTCCCCAATTACTATTTAACTTAGTTTTTACTTCCTAAATTGAAGTCTAGTTTTTGTGTTTTCAAGAGGGAATATTGACAGTGTAGACAGATGTAGGTTTCAGACATTTCAGATAACCTACATCTGTCTACACTGTCAATATTCCCTCTTGAAAACACAAAAACTAGACTTCAATTTAGGAAGTAAAAACTAAGTTAAATAGTAATTGGGGAAATGTAGTGCTACCTCCCTTAAAAAACCTTTTACCAATAATTGTTATGTCTTTGTGCTTTTAAACCCTATGTGTTATGTGTTAATTTATTTATTTAGTTAAAAACTATTCTCAAGTAAGTGCCTACACCCTTCCATTAATATTTCGTTTCTTTCTTTTTCTTTGTACATATCCCATTATACAATAGCTCAAACAAAATAATCTTTAATTTTATCAATTTCTTACCTTTTTCAATTTTTCAATTTAAAGTTTCTTAACCGATGTTTTGATAATAATATTTTTTTTTTTTTTTTCATTTAACTAACTAGCTTTCCTTTAATTTCTATACACTTCATAGTTTCACAGTGTATGGCACTTACTACTTCATAATATTATGATATTATTATACTTATGACATCCCTCAGTTAATTTACTGAGAACAACATATCTTAAATTAGATTAATTTATGACAACAATTTCCTATTTGTCATTTCCTATGCTTTGACCTCTACCCGCATCGTATAACATCTACGAGCTTAAACCATCACATTTGTACAAGATCCTAGAATAACATTTCATACTTTGCTACAATTAATACGCAACTCCTGGAGCATTGTCTTTCTCCATTCGAACAAAACATCACCCGTTTCACATACGCATCTTCCTTCAGGATCCATTCCAAATTCGAAATCTTACTGTGTTTTAACCTACGTAACATGTCTGTTTACCCTATCACTATCCCAACAAACCAATTAGCATAATTTGGACGTACTAATATGACAACAACTAAGTTGCAACGCAATCCTTGTAACGGCATGTAAGTAGATTAGAACAATATTACTATCTCTTTTATTATTACTACTTTGAATTTGGAAGCATATTTAAGTCAGTTTATGTTTATTTTGTTTTTTAATGGTTAAAAATTTTAATCTCAACAAATTCAAACTGTATGCACCCATTTGCACATACATGCCTATGAGCATTTTTACTCATAGGTTTGACTTTGTATATACCAATATTCTGAAATGTCAACAGTTGCAAACCTTTATTTCAAAAAATTTTATAAAAAAATTTTTAAATTTGGCTTTCTATTAACATCTCTTCAATCAGACACTGGTCTAACACAAGTTTTCTCTTATTGTAGCATTTAACTACTTGTAACGCCGACCTGAAGATGATCTGTATATTGTAGAGATCGAAACCGGTCGTCAAAGTATAATTAAATGATTGTGAGTAAGTCTGTGTTTCATTACTATATTTAATATGGACTCACATATGCAACCCATTCAATATTTGAATAATGCAAGACTAGCAACTTTGCTACACCGTTACAAGGAGCTGAACATCAAGAAAATGTTACAAAAATCTAAGATCTTTTATAACAACGAATGTTTACGTCTCAACCTGCTGCCTAGTTATGCTAGAGGTAGACTAAGAGAACTTAACTTCAATGCAACGAAGGCTAAACAAGTAAAAATTCTGGGTAGATCCATCATTAGGGATGAGATTCGGAAACTATACCAACATATCTACACCATTGACTTGCAACTGAAGACAATCTACAACAGCTTACATAGAAGAATGACAGCGCTCGAGTTTGATGAATGTATGCGTGATTTACATGGGACTATTAATTTTCATAGGAGTAGACAATATAGGAAACTTCATGATAAAATCAAGAAACTTAAATTTATAACACATAGAGTAAATAACAATATTATTTTGTCAAATCAATCTGTGTTTTCACAACTTAACAATGACCAACTTGTGGTGGATAGTAACAGTAATGGCTCTTATATTGTAACACCTTCTAATTTTACAAATTCTGATTTGTATACTTCTGAACGATTATTAAACGTTACTACCAATACTAGTCTTAGTGATCTTCCTGATCAAACTCATAGTATTAATACATCTATATCTTCTGACGCAGACAACATTTTCGATGGCTCTGAGCAACATACATTCTATACCCCTTTCATAAATTACTCTAACGTAGTATTTACAAATAATGAACTGTCTCTACTCCAAAAAGGTTTCAAATTCAATCCCCCCCAATCTTCTAAAAAACAACAACTTAGAAATCTAGAACTACTCGGAGTTGAGAGTGAAAGTATCTTACAATCAATACCACTGGAAAACACAGAAGAAATTAGGAGCAGTTTGAAAGTATTACTGAAAAAAGAAAAGGAGGCTATTTGTAACAACAGAAAGGGCTATCACAGAAACCCTCTCAATGAATTTAAGGACACCATTAAATCAATTGATAAGAAAATTAGTGAAAATAACCTTACAATCACTAAAGCAGATAAAGGCAGCACTGTAGTTGTCTTACACACCCAAGACTACCATCAAAAAGTCACTAATTTTATACTAGATAACCAATTTCTAACAAAATCTGTCAATATTAATACTTTCACTACTAAAGTTAGAACAGCCATCAATAAAATCACTGAAGTTTTTGATAATACTACTAAAAAGAAACTTTTACCATCTAAAGCAAACGTTCCCAGACTCTATGGTCTCATGAAAATACACAAGACTGATGTCTTTGAAAACATACCAATCAGACCAGTGGTATCCTTTACTGATTCTCCCACTCATGCATTAGCTTCTCACTTAAACAAATTCCTTAAAACCTTTTACAACAATAAATTCGATTATGTAGTCTCTAACAACTTAAGTTTGACAAATAAAATTACAGAAGTTAATCTTAGTAATGAAGATTTATTGATTTCCTTAGACATAACTAATCTCTTTACTAACATTCCAACACAAGAAGTTATCAGTATTGTTGCTTTAGACTTGTGGAATAATAATTACCATCCTAATCAAATTATTGAGTATACAGAGCTTTTGAATTTGTGTCTGAGTCAGAATTTCTTTAATTTCAACAACACCACATATGTGCAACCGGACGGACTAGCTATGGGATCTCCTCTTTCACCGATATTAGCTGATATTTTTCTAAATGACTTGGAATCTAATAAAATAGTGAAAAATAATCCATTTACAGATTATATTAAATTTTACGCTAGGTATGTTGACGATACTTTAATAATATGGAATGGCACAATTGACATTCTTCACGATTTCTTAGATTTCCTCAATACTTTACATGACACTATTAAATTTACTTTAGAGATTCAGAATGACTCAAAGAGTTTGAACTTTTTAGATCTTACATTGACACTCAGAAATGGAACGATTGACTTTGGTATTTATAGAAAACCAACCCATACAGGTACAGTTATCCCTGCCGATTCACACCACCCCATACAACATAAACTGGCTGCTTTTTATAGTTACATCAACAGGCTTGTCTCTATCCCATTGACTTCAACTTCATTTAATAAAGAATTAAAAATTATCCAACAAATAGCAGTTAATAATGGTTATACTGTGGACTTAGTAAATAAAATTTTACACAAAAAAACAAATAGAATTTTAGAACATCGAGTATATACACAGCCTATTCCAGTCGAACAGGAGCCAAAACCATATAGATCATTAACATTTACAGGTCAATTCTCTTACAAATTAGCTCATATTTTTAAAGATTACTGTAATATTTCTTTTAGAACTAATTCAAATTTAGGTTTGGTTTTCTTGAATAACAGGGACAGTCGTGATAGATCTGAGTGTTGTGGAGTTTATGAGCTTAAATGCCATACCTGCTCGTCATATTACGTCGGAAGAACCTTTAGATCGTTCGACACCAGATTGAAGGAACATCTTAGATACATACAGCGCCCAACATCTGGACAATCTCATTTTTCCCAACATATCCGTAACTCCAACCATAATTTCAATCCGGACATTGATTTCAAAATTCTTCACATCTGCAAAAAGGGCCACGTCCTGAATAACCTGGAACATTTTGAGATTTTAAAATCTTTAAAGGACCCTACTAGACATACATTGAATGCCCAATTAGAGCTTGAATTTATACCAGCTTATTCAGTTTTACTATAAAATAACCCACTCTTAGTACAGTACACAACCTGACATCTAATTAAAACTTCAAACCTGCAAAATCTTAAATTTTATTTCAAATCTATCTTTCAATATACATACACCAACAGCAGTTATCGTACCCGCCTTTTCATTCAAACTACTCCATAGTTCCAACTCACAATCTTATACACACTCTTACAATTTTTAAAAAGTTACAACAACTACTCACTTTTAATTTCCAAAATCCCGCTAATTTTAATTTTATTCAAATCCATTCTCCATTGTTTGTTTCCTGTAGAATTTGATGATTTTGTAGCTCAGTACACAGCCAATTTTCCCATCTTAGCTTCATTACTGGACAATCAATTACCATCTGCACTTCTCCACGTGGTGATATAAAAATGTAACCTACAACTTTTTTAAAATGTCAGAAAATTTGCTGGTATGGCATTTGAGCTCATTCTGTTAATATCCCATAGTTGCCTGACCGTTTGAACATTTAATACGGAGTTTGATCAGTGCAATATTCTTAAACATTAAACACGTGTTTCTCAATTTAAAAATGTCACCCTAAATTATTTTGAATTCACTAAGACTACACATTTTATATTATAGCTTTATAAATTTAATAGGTTCCGCTATGGAAGTGCATGATCATTTTGTACAAGTTATCAAAACCTTTTAATCTATTAAATACTTTAAATTTATAACTTACCATTTATGTCGCACGAGGAAGTTGGTTGGCACCAATACTTAAATACAAATAGGATTTAAACAAACTTTAGGTTCTCTTTTAAATTAACACCCCCCCTACCTCCCTCTACACACCTGTCATTAAACATTCCGCTTCCTTTGACCTCGTTGACGTGGCATTGCCACGACGGCAATATTAACAATACTACCAACCAACTTTCTTTTCTTTTTCTTTTTCTTTTTCTTTTTCTTCGTTATAACTTTCACGTTTTATATCTGTTTTCATTTACTAAATTTAAATAGACTAGGCTAATCAATTTATCTTACTCATCTACAATTATGCAACAGGTGATATGCTTGTACGTTAGATTATGCACTGCCTACTTACACTTAAACTCAACACTTCTTCTCTACTTTAATTCTTCTCTACTTGAATACTAATGTAGAATAATACATCTGTTATCTTTTAATCATGTACTTTTATTATTGTTACAACAGTTTTTCACAATAGTGGTTACACATATAGTTTAGATTTTGTTATTAATGCTATAAATTAACAACTATCTTTTTTGTAAAATTTGAAAATGCTGTATACTTTATGTTACTAAGAGATTTAATTAAAATAGGCAACTACTGTACAACATTTGAGAAGAAGTGTTTTGACATTTCAGATAACCTACATATGTCTACACTGTCAATATTCCCTCTTGAAAACACAAAAACTAGACTTCAATTTAGGAAGTAAAAACTAAGTTAAATAGTAATTGGGGAAATGTAGTGCTACCTCCCTTAAAAAACCTTTTACCAATAATTGTTATGTCTTTGTGCTTTTAAACCCTATGTGTTATGTGTTAATTTATTTATTTAGTTAAAAACTATTCTCAAGTAAGTGCCTACACCCTTCCATTAATATTTCGTTTCTTTATTTTTCTTTGTACATATCCCATTATACAATAGCTCAAACAAAATAATCTTTAATTTTATCAATTTCTTACCTTTTTCAATTTTTCAATTTAAAGTTTCTTAACCGATGTTTTGATAATAATATTTTTTTTTTTTTTCATTTAACTAACTAGCTTTCCTTTAATTTCTATACACTTCATAGTTTCACAGTGTATGGCACTTACTACTTCATAATATTATGATATTATTATACTTATGACATCCCTCAGTTAATTTACTGAGAACAACATATCTTAAATTAGATTAATTTATGACAACAATTTCCTATTTGTCATTTCCTATGCTTTGACCTCTACCCGCATCGTATAACATCTACGAGCTTAAACCATCACATTTGTACAAGATCCTAGAATAACATTTCATACTTTGCTACAATTAATACGCAACTCCTGGAGCATTGTCTTTCTCCATTCGAACAAAACATCACCCGTTTCACATACGCATCTTCCTTCAGGATCCATTCCAAATTCGAAATCTTACTGTGTTTTAACCTACGTAACATGTCTGTTTACCCTATCACTATCCCAACAAACCAATTAGCATAATTTGGACGTACTAATATGACAACAACTAAGTTGCAACGCAATCCTTGTAACGGCATGTAAGTAGATTAGAACAATATTACTATCTCTTTTATTATTACTACTTTGAATTTGGAAGCATATTTAAGTCAGTTTATGTTTATTTTGTTTTTTAATGGTTAAAAATTTTAATCTCAACAAATTCAAACTGTATGCACCCATTTGCACATACATGCCTATGAGCATTTTTACTCATAGGTTTGACTTTGTATATACCAATATTCTGAAATGTCAACAGTTGCAAACCTTTATTTCAAAAAATTTTATAAAAAAATTTTTAAATTTGGCTTTCTATTAACATCTCTTCAATCAGACACTGGTCTAACACAAGTTTTCTCTTATTGTAGCATTTAACTACTTGTAACGCCGACCTGAAGATGATCTGTATATTGTAGAGATCGAAACCGGTCGTCAAAGTATAATTAAATGATTGTGAGTAAGTCTGTGTTTCATTACTATATTTAATTTTTTTCTTGTTTATTTTTAGTCCGTATCGAATGCAATAATCGTTAATTCTATTTAGCAATTCTTGTAGTGATTCCAGGGCGTCTGCCATTATAAAGGTATCATCAGCGAATCTTATGTTATTTACTATTCTTCCGTTTATAGAGATTCCATGACTTAGCTCCGCTATCGCTTCCTGAAATATGGCTTCACTGAACAGATTAAACAGTAGCGGCGACAGAACACAACCCTGTCTTACTCCTCTCTTTATATCAATATTCTCGGAATCTTGTTCTTCTATCTTTGTACATAGATATATATTGGCCTTTTGATTCCAATACAGATTGATGATAATTCGTAAATCTCGTCTGTCTATATCTCTGTTTTTCAATAATTCTATTAGTTTTTCATGTCGGATCCTGTCGAACGCTTTTTCGAAGTCGATGAAGCAGGAATAAATATCCAGGTTCATATCTAAGTATCTTTGAGAGAGGACATTAAACGCAAACAATGCCTCTCTTGTTCCAAGTCCTTTGGGGAACCCAAATTGGGTATCATCAATATCATATTCTAGCTTTCTGTATAATCTTCCATGAATTACCTTTAGAAATATTTTGAGGGTATGGCTTATTAGTGATATTGTCCTATAGTCCGAACAATCTTTGGCATATGTTGTTTTTGGTATTGTTACAAAAGGTGGACACCAACCATTCCTGAGGGATTTTTCCGGTTTTATATACTTCGTTAAACAGATCCAGTAGTACCGGTAGAGTTTCATCGTCTAGACATTTCAGTAATTCCGCAGGTATTTCGTCTGGACCTACAGTTTTTCCGTTTTTTGCGTTTCGTATTGCTTGTTCGATTTCCTCCATTATGATCTCTGGTCCCGTTTCGCTGTCGATTTCTTCCGGTTCTTATCTATTATCCTCAAACAGATCTGTTATGTATGTCTTCCACTTTTTTAATTTCTCTTTGACTTCTATAATAATTTTTCCATTTATGTCTTTAAGAAGGTTTTTTTTCGCTGTGTATTTGTGATTTCCTTTATTTTCTTGTACATGTTAAAGCTATCATGCTTTTTAGAATATTCTTCTATTTCACTACATTGATTTGCCAGCCAGGTGGATTTGGCCTCTTTTATTTTCTTTCCTATTAATCTCTGGATTTCCTTGTATTTTGACTTACTTCTGCCTTTATGTTTCCTTCTTTCCTCCATTAGCTCTAGGATTTTTGAAGTCATCCGTCTCTGTTTTTTTATTATTTTTGTGGGTAATATCTTCTTTCCTGCCTCTAGTAACGTTCTTGTATCATGTTCCATTTGTCATTAACATCTGTTGTTTTTATCACGTCTTGTTTGATTTTCTTTAAGTTATCATTTATTTCTTCTTTTAGCCTCTTACGTACAGGTATTTCTTTTAAATTTGAGACATCAAATCGTGGTATATTTGTTTGTTTTTGGATCTTTTTCAGTTTTATCTTCATTACGCCTACTAATGGATTATGATCTGCATTTATGTCAGCTACGGGGTATGTTCTCACAGACTTTATAGTGTTTTTATATCTGGATTTGATTAAAATGTAATCTATCTGGTTTTTTACAATGTGACCTTCCGAATCCGCCGGTGCTGTAGATGCATTAGGAGACAAAGAAAACAAAACAGGCCCTAAGGATAGTTGAGATGAAGATATAAGGATGTATAATAGTACGGAAATCGGAAAACTAGATGGGATCGAATAAAAACCAAGATATCAGGCAAAAATTGGATGGTAAATGTGTAATGAGATGGGAAAGTGACCGAGAAGAAATTTAAATCATCATGTAATCAGAATGGAAGAAGCTAGCATTGAAAAAATTTGAAGAGATGGAAAACCAAATCGAAGAAGGCTAGTAAGAAGGCCATCAACGAGCTTTCCAGACAGCTGGTCTTTGCTGGCAGGCATTAAACTCAGCGGAATTAATCAACAATCTCAAATACTCCGTCGACACGTTACTGATTGCTTCCAATGAAGAAGAATAGCAACGAATTTCTGAGAATTTCCGATTTTGACATTCGTGAAAAAAGTATTACTAACAGTCTAAGATCCGAATATAGATTGATCTGTACCCATCTGCGTGCCGGATGAAACATTGTTTTTATTAAATTTTCATTCATATATTAAATTTCGTACATAGACAAATATTTCTATCATGGATTGCCTATCAAAATCGTGTCATAATAGCTATCCTTAAGGAGGGGAGCCGTAGGGGTTGAAATCAATATTTCAAGCACATTTTTTTTGAAAGTATGGTAGAATTATTTTATTTTTAAATTAAATAGGCATATTTAGTACAATTGATCGATTATTCAAAAAAAAATTCAAAGAAAAATTTTGAAAAATAAGCCAATGGTGGCAAATTTTTGAAGACACCTTAAAATATAATGAATTTTGTGGTGGACATCAGAACTTATGATTAGCTAGCTCATGGTAAACAAAAAATTCAAAAATATTTTATTAACTTAAGAGTTTTTCGAGGTAACGCTGTTGAGTTTTTTAATTTTATCGACTTTTGATTTTTTGATATCACTCGGAAGTCAAAACAATGAATTTTATTTGCTAAAAAGGGTGAAAATCAACATATTTATTATTGGTTAACAAAAATAAGCATAAAACAAGAAATATCTCGACAGCATTACCTCAAGGAAGGTCTAAAGAAAATGTATACAAAATTCCAGGTGGGTTGGTCAAGTAGCAGCCTTTAAAAAAGCAGTTTTGAGGAAAAAGCGTTTAATAGTATTGTCAACTTTTACTTTCAATTTCATTTTTGTCTGTCAAATCGTAAAATGATGCACACCGAAATATCTTTTTGAATCGCGGAGTAATTTACAAAAGAAAATAAGAACAGCTGTTGACCAATGTTCACTACGTTCAAGCGTGCTGGCGCGAACCTGCTGCAAAGCGAGTCGAAGGTAGAGATATTTAACACTAGCTTCGTTCGCGGTAACAATCCTGTACAAGTCCAGGACTAGTTACAAATTCTCTTAGTACTCGGGTTGTACGCAAGCGCGGTTTAGAATCAGTTCAGGATTGATTTACACCGCGAACGAATTTAGAACTAGTCCATAACACTATTATAACCTAGTTTTTATGTATCCTTCTTATTTTGATGAATTTGTTATTTTAATTCAGATTTGCATGAACATTTTACTAGATCAGATCAACCAGATATATGTTTATAGTATGAATAGGCATGGTTTAATGAAATCTTTTATTGTTATAAGTTTGTGGTTCTAATAAGCTACGAGACCATAATATTAAAACATTCTCCAAATATTTTTTCTAAGAAAAAAAATTGTCCTCTTTAGTATACTGGTTACTGGTATTGTCTATAATAATAATTATTATTATTGTTACTTATTGTATTGTTATTGATTACATGGAGCATTTTAACATTAACGTCCATATTATGTATTGTTTATCGATATTATATTAGGGTATCCTCGTCTAATAAAGATTTCATAGATAATATCATACGTATGTTATTTTATTCATTTTTTCAAGTAGTAAATTTTACATTACATTGGTTATTTGTGTATCACAAATAAAATAAATATTTAACTTTAAAGAGACACAGTATTTAGTAGGTACATATTCCTTCATATTAAAAAATGTTTTATTTGTTTATAAACATAATAAACTGTAAAAATTATACATCAAAGTATGTAAAAAAGATTTTATTGACAATCACAATCAATAAATTTCTAAATATTTGAGTTAAACCACAGTATTCAAAACAAATGAAATCAACACAGAACGAAAAGCAAACACCGATACAAATCAGCTGTTTAAAGCACAAAGAAATGTTTGAAAAGTATTTTGAAATTCCTACTGCGCATATTCGGACTCCGAGTTCGCTTCAGATCCCAAGGATCGGTTGGACTGGTTCCGAACTCGCAGTTCGGTTACCGCGAACGACAAATCTGACAAAATCCCGGACTAGCAATTCAGAACTCGATTACCGCGAACGCTCTTTTTTAATATGCGCATGCGAAGTAATCCTGGACTAGTACAGGATCGTTACCGCGAACGATACTACTATCTCACTACCTCCCTACCTTCGACTCGCTTTGCAGCAAGTTCGAGCCAGCGCGCTTGAGCGTAGTGAACAACGGTCAACAGCTGTTCTCATTTTCGTTTGTAAATTATTCCGCGATTCAAGAACATCTTCCGGTGTGCATCACTTTACGATTTGACAGACAAAAAGAATTGAAAATAAAAGTTGACAATATTTTAAACGCGTTTTTCTCAAAACTGCTTTTTTTTAAGGCTGTAGACATTGTAACTCAAATCTACTTGACCAACCCACCTGGAATTTTGTATACATTTTTTTAGACCTTCCTTGAGGTAATGCTGTCGAGATATTTCTTGTTTTATGCTTATTTTTTGTTTAACAATAATAAAGATGTTGACTTTCACCCTTTTTTGCAAAAAAATTGTTGTTTTGACTTCTGAGTGATATCAAAAAGTCAAAATTCGATAAAACTAAAAAGCTCAACAGTGTTACCTCGAAAAACTCCACAAGTTCTGATGTCCACAACAAAATTCATTGTTTTCTGAGGTGTCTTTAAAAATTTGCCACCGTTTACTTATTTTTCAATATTTTTCCTTGAATTTTTCTTGAATAATTTATGGATTGTACTGAATATGCCTATTTAATTTAAAAATAAAATAATTCTACCATACTTTAAAAAAATGTGCTTGAAATATTGATTTCAACCCCTACGGCCACCCCTTAAGGATAGCTATGACACGATTTTGATAGGTAACCCATGCTAGAAATATTTGTCTATGTATGAAATTTAATAAAAACAATGTTACATCCGGCAAGCAGATGGGTACAGATCGACCTATATTCGGATCCCGTACTATATGTGAATCTATAAATTACAAATTAATAACAACCAATATAAAAAAAATATGAAAAAAATATTTTTAAGAAACGCTTTTCTTTATAGCATAACCCAGACATCCCAAGTGAAATTTATCCTTCAACACCAAATTGTTCTATATGGTCCACACAATGTCCAGAAAAAAGTCACACCATTTTGAGCGTCGGGTTTGGGGGGGAGTAGGGAGAAATCGGTAAATTCGTAGTTTTTTAAGTTTTTCAACACCCTCTATACAAAATTGTTCTACATTAAATTTGAAATAAAAAAAGCCCTATGCATAATCTTTCTAAAATGAATGGTTCCAAAGTTACGGAGGTAGTAAAGTATAACTGGTCCAAAAAAAGGCCTAACCCAAACATCCAAAGTAAAAGTTTTCCTCCAACACCAAAATGTTCTATATGGTCCACATATTGTTCAGTAAAAAGTTACACCATTTTGAACGTCCGGTTTGGGAGGGAGAGGGGGGAGAAATCGGTAAATATAAAAAGTATCGAAAACCTCCACTTTTCACCCTCCGTAACTCTGGAACCGTTGATTTTATAACAATTATGTATAGAATCTTTTTTGTTTTAAATTTTATGTAGAACACTTCTCTATAGAACATTACTTACGCTAAAGCATAGTTTTAGAAATATTGACGAAAAACGTAAAAAAACTACTAAATTACCGACTTCTCCCCCATCTCCCCCCCAAACCGGACGCTCAAAATGGTGTAACTTCTTACTGAACAATATGGTGGACCATATAGAACAATTTGGTGTTGAAGGAAAACTTTTACTTTGGATGTCTGGGTTAGGCCTTTTTTTGGACCAATAGGGAACTTGCATAAATTTTTAAATATTAAAATGATATTAAAAAACATAAGGTAACATGATCTTAAAACGCTTGCATGCGAAAAAAACAAATATTTTTAACCCGTACGCTAATTACGACACTTTGAAAATGCTATAAAATTCAAATATCTTAGGAGGCTCTTGAACGTCCTTCTATTGGTTTGACGTCACGGGCCACGGGCCTAGCAGTCGGAAACAACGCGATTAGGGTAGGTATCACGGGTATATTACATTTTAATCGTCTTTAATGGAAAATTCCTAGGTATTATTTATGTTCATCTTATATATTGTAATAAGTAGTTCCCCAATCAGCTTAGTTTTAAACTGAAATTGATAAAGTTGAGTGCTACTTTGTAAAGAGTTTAAAACGCATAATATGACGGACGAGGGTTTTTCAAAAGGTCAATCTGACTAACTTACCTACCGTTGATGACTTCATGGTGGCAACTTTTATAAAAACTAGTGAAAGATATTCTATTGGAGAAATGCGAGGTGTCAAGGCAAATAAGTAAGAGTTATTAATAAGCATGTTCAAACCGTTTATAACAATAGTTTGGTACCATTATATTATAAAATACGGTTTACCCCGTGGGTTTGATCTATCTACCTCTAATCGAAGGATTTCGTATATCCTGGAAAAGATTACGGTGTAACTTGCATTATAATAAAGATTATATTTTATTGTAATGTTTATTAGTACCTACTGGAGCCTTTCATTATTGTGTTCAAAGCCTTCTGAGAAAAGATTATGGTGATTAGCAGACGTACCGATAGAACGTGTACATAGCCAACAAAATCCTTCTTTACAAAGTTAATAATCCGCATAAATAAGAAGAATCATTATTGTAATTTTACAAGTTAATATCTTTATTATCTCAGCTTATACTTACACCGCATTCCTCGGTAGACCGCAAGCTATAGTAGAAATCCGACTGTAGACCGCATACTATAGTAGCACCAATACTTTTTAGTTACTCTTACTTTTATTACTAAAAGTTTTGTTTATTTTTAAGTTACTTGTTTCTTCTTTGTTTTTCAACACAAGAAGCGACAAAAGTAGTTTCATAAAAAAGAACTTTTTGATACATGTCAACAGAGATAAAATGTTAATATTTTGCCTGTCAGAGAAAAAATAATTTTTGCCACAGAGTAAAACAAGATATTTCAACTATATTATTATTTATCTATATGCAAACTGCATCAAATTGCATTAAATGCAATATCCCACCGAACGGGCAAACGATACGAGTGGCCTGTGACGTCAGAGCCCAGCTCTCGCTTTTGAAGTTGTTTGAAACGGAAATTTTAGGCGCGGAACTTTGATCAGATGTTGTACGTACACTATTCATTGTTAAGACGTAATATTTTGAATATAACATTTTAAAACATAAATGAACAATTTTATGCAAAAAATTTTTTTAGTGCAAGTTCCCTATTATACTATACTACCTCCGTAACTTTGAAACCGTTCATTTTAGAAGGGTTATGCATAGGACCTTTTTTATTTCAAATTTAATGTAGAACAATTTTGTGTAGAAGGTTGTTCATGCTAAACCGCTTAGTTTTAGAAATATTGACGAAAAACGTCAAAAACTACGAATTTGCAGATTTCTCCCCCCTCTCCTCCCCAAACCCGACGCTCAAAATGGTGTGACTTTTTTCTGAACATTATGTGGACCATATAGAACAATTTGGTGTTGGAAGATAACTTTCACTTTGGATGTCTGGGTTTGGGTCTAACTATACCATACTATTACGAGTGACTAAAATTAAACATATAAAAAAATCAACTAAAAAGCAAAAAATAAAAAAATTGAAAAAATCGTAACACATTCGTCAAAGAAAAGCGTGGCGCGTCTTCATCGAATAAATGGTTTTCGCACCACGCTTTTCTTTAACGAATGTGTTAGATTTTTTCAATTTTTTTTATTTTTTGCTTTTTAGTTGATTTATTTATATGTTTAATGTTAGTCACTCGTTACTAAAAAAAAGCGTTTCTTAAAAATATTTTTTTCATTTTTTTTTACTCTTACACTTTTCAAACATTAAAATATAAATGTTTATTAAAATATGTATAAAACATATGATGTACAAACATGAAAAGTAGTCGGAGTCGGCAAAAAATTTGAAACTTTATTGTTTATTTATGCAGCATAACGTAAAATTAAAGTAAAAAGTGAAATTATGTATAGTTCATATAATTAGCTACAATCTGTAAAAGTTTCAAGTTTCTTCATTGTAAAAAACAAGAGAATTTAAGCATTTTCCGTTAAAATCGTTTTTTTCTATTTTAACAATTAATAAACAAAAAAAAAATTTTATTGACTATCCGTGTATTGTTCCCGCGCAGCGAATGCATATGGCTGTAAATTTTTAGTCATTTGCATTGAAGAAAAGGCAGTCAAATTAACGTCCAAAGATTTGACCCAAACGATTGAACTAAAGAAAAGCGTTTAATTAATTAATACGACAAAACGAATTCTAATGTTAATTGTAGCACAAAACGTCTCTACCGGTGGTTTTTCTAGGACTACAATAAAAACACGAATTTTTTGAATTCGAAGTTTCGTTTCGTATCGTATTGAAATTTGACACGAATAAAAGCCGATTTATTTACCGGGTGTCCACTTATATTTTCCCCCATTTTAACTGCCTATAACTTTTAAACGGCTCAAGATAGATATATGCGGTTTTCGCTGAAATGTTTTATTTTAGTAAAAGTTTTGTCTGAATGAATTAAATTTTTTATATCGCTTTCAAATACGAAAAAAAACATAGCGGATTTTTGAAAAAAACGTTGTTGACTTTTTTTTAATGGAACACCCAGTATATTTTTTTGTAAATTGAAAGAAAGCTCATTCACCTATCCAGCGATATAAAATTTTTCAAAATCGGTTGTCAAATCACTGAGTAGTTAATTTTTAAAATGAGGGATGCAACGTGGATGTCACATACCTAAATAACATAACTGAGCAAAATGATACTATGTTATGTGATTTCCACATTGCATCTCTCATTTTAAAAATTAATTGCTCAGTCATTTGACAACCGATTTTAAAATTTTTTATATCGCTGGATAGGTAAATGACCGTTTTTTCAAGATACAAAAAATATACTGGGTATTTAAAAAAAAAAAAGTCAACAACGTTTTGTTTTTAAAAAATCCGCCATTTTTTATTTAAAATCGATATAAAAAATGGTCACTTACCTAAAAACTTGAAAAAACGGTCATTTATCTATCCAGCGATATAAAAATTTTTAACATCGGTTGTCAAATGACTGAGCAATTAATTTATAAAAAGAAAGATGCAATGTGGAAATCACGTAACTTGGTTAGTTGTGTTATTTAGGTATGTGATATCCACGTTGCACCTCTCATTTTAAAAATTAATTACTCAGTGATTTGACAACAGATTTTAAAAAACTTAGTATCGCTAGATAGGTGAATGACCTTTCTTTCAATTTACAAAAGAATATTCTGGGTGTTCCATTAAAAAAAAGTCAACAACGTTTTTTTGAAAAATCAGCCATATTTTATTTCGTATTTGAAAGCGATTTAAAAAATTCAATCCATTCAGACAAAACTTTTACTAAAATAAAACATTTCAGTGAAAACCGCATATTTTTATCTTAAGCCATTTAGAAGTTATAGGCAGTTAAAATGGGGGAAAATATAAGTGGACACCCGGTATAAACAAATATATGAGCGTTGAAAATTTGAAACTTTATTGTTTATTTATGAAACATACCGTAAACAATTAACGTAAAAAGTGAAATTATGTATAGTTCATATATCATTACTTGACTTCTGCATAACAAAGGGAATTCCAAAAAGATCGCAAAGAATTGAATCTTGCTTTGACCTTTCCTCGGATCACTCGCCTGTATTAATCACGATAAGTACTGAACTTGTTGAGGTACAGCTACCACCGAAACTGGACAACAAATATACGGATTGGGAAAGGTTTCGGCGGGTGATTGAGGACAACCTAAACCTAAACATACCTTTAAAAACAAACTATGAAATAGATGAAGCCATACAAAATTTTAACGTAATTATACAGGAAGCAATCTGGCAAACAACACCCCTAAAAAACACGACGCTCATGAAACAAGAGCTACCAAACATAATCAGACAAAAAATCAAAGAAAAACGATATTTAAGAAAAACATGGCAAAGAACGCACGCGCCTCAGGACAAAACCAGACTCAACCAGGCTACACTTCAACTTAAAACTCTCCTAAATAACTACAAAAACGATGGGATTAAAGAATATCTTAGCAACCTATCAGCAACAGAAATTACAGACTATTCTCTATGGAAGGCTACGAAAAAATTTAAACGACCTCAATCAAGCAACCCTCCTATTCGCGCAGAAAACGGCGAATGGGCCAAAAGCAATAAAGAAAAATCAGAAGTGTTTGCAAAATATCTCACAGACGTCTTTCAACCTTTCCCTGCTGAGAATAATCAAAACTTTGAAGCATCCATCCAACAATTTTTAGAATTTCCATACCAGTTAGAACTTCCACCGGAAAAGTTTAAGGTAAATGAAGTGATCAAAATAATACAAAATCTTAAATCGAAAAAGTCCCCAGGCTTCGATCTTATATCCAGTAAAATTATTAAACAACTACCCAGGAAAGGAATTGTGTACCTCACTCAATTATTCAATGCAGTATTAAGAACCGCATATTTCCCTCTCCTCTGGAAAGTCGCAAAAATTATACTAATTCCCAAACCAGGAAAGCCGCTGGAAAATGTCAAATCATATCGACCCATAAGCTTACTGCCGATAGTGTCAAAGATCCTAGAAAAACTGATACTCTCAAGAATTCAACCACTCCTATCAGATCGAGAACTAATCCCTGCACACCAGTTTGGATTCAGATCCCAACACGCAACCATAGAACAGGTTCATCGGATATGCAGAACTGTTAATCAAGCATTGGAAGACAAAATGTACTGCACTGCCGCTTTTCTAGACATCTCGCAAGCATTCGATAAAGTCTGGCACACAGGCCTTCTATACAAATTAAAAAATATGCTTCCTCTCACTCACTTCCTAATTTTAAAATCCTACCTCCATAACCGTTACTTTTTTGTACAACATAGAGATGAGTGCACGTCTCTATTTCCAGTTGGATCTGGAGTTCCACAGGGCAGTGTTCTGGGGCCAGTGTTATACCTATTGTACACAGCAGACTTACCAACAAACTTTCAAACCACTACAGCTACATATGCAGACGACACAGCAGTGATGTCAGTACATCAGGACCCACGGATAGCTTCTCAACTTCTGCAAACCAGCCTCAACAAAATGCAAACTTGGTTAAAACGGTGGCGTTTTCAAACAAATGAAACAAAGTCGGTTCATATTACCTTCACAAACCGTAAAGGTCACTGCCCGCCTGTATATATCAACAACCACCAACTAAAACAGCAAGCAACAGTCAAATACCTTGGAATGCATCTAGACCAAAGATTAAACTGGAGAACACACATTTTTATGAAGCGTAAACAACTTGGTCTCAAATTACACAATCTTTACTGGCTGATTGGTCACAAATCATCACTTTCGATGAAAAATAAAGTACTTGTCTACAAAGCAATTTTGAAGCCAATATGGACTTACGGGATCCAACTTTGGGGTACTGCATCAAACTCCAATATCGAAATCTTGGAGAGGTTCCAGTCGAAGGTTCTTCGAATAATCACAAATGCCCCATGGTATGTTGCAAATATTATTATTAGACGCGATCTAGAAATTTCAACAGTAAAAGAAGAAATTACCAACTTTGCACAGAAATACGAAGACAGACTGGCACAACATCCAAATGTACTAGCCAGAAACCTGATGAGCCAACCAGACAGACGGAGACTTAGACGAAATACACCTAGTGATTTACCATCGCGATTTTAGTTATATGTGCCGTAATTCCCAGAGACAAACAATTTTATATCTATGTAAAATATTTGTAAAGAAAATGATTATTGAATCATTTTCTCCAAGTCACCTACACTAGTGGTCACAAAATTTACTTATTGTAACTTGTTTTACAGATTGTAAATAAATTAGGACGTTAAATAAAAAAAAAAAAAAAAAAAAAAAATATATCATTAGCTACAATCCGTAAAAGTTTCAAATTTCTACATTGTAAAAAACAAGAGAATTTAAGCATTTTCCATTAAAACCGTTTTTTTAAACAATTAATAAACATACATTTTTTTTATTGACTATTCGTGTATTGTTCCCGCGAATGCATATGTCTGCAAATTTTCATTCATTTGGGTTGAAGAAAAGTCAGTCATATTAACGTTTAAAGATTTGATGCAAACTATTGAAGTAAAGAAAAGCGTTTAAAAAATAATAAATTACTGACACGTTGTTTTTAAATAAATAGTAGGTAATAGGTAGATAAAAGCAGACCTATTTTAAATACATAAATAAATAATAAATTCCAAAAACAGTAGGTACCTACTGCTTAATCAGAAAATCTAACTTTTGAACATCTGTTACGACAAATTAAATGGTTGTCCATCAAATGGTCATTTTTTAGGTCGAGGCACAGTCTAATTAACACGTTCATACCTGTAAATCGATTTTCGTATGGACAAAGGACCGTTTTTGGCAATAATTTGCCAACAAATAACCTCCCCATATGCCACACAATACGTCCTTTATCAGCTACCCCACGGTTAACAAATTCATAAAAAATAGGAAATAATGTTTCGATCCACAACAGAGTGTTCATTATCTACTCAAGGCATTTTTAATTGACACACCATGACTTGCTTCTCTTCGTGTGTTCTGCTGGGTGTAATATTATTGGGCACTGTATGAAAAAGCCACTTAATCGGTATTGCAGTTACCAGTGATGTTTACTTTGTTGCTGTTACGATAGAATATTTAAAAATAAAATAAAAATTCCATTTTTATTCAGTTGCAATGCGAAGGCAAAACAATCTTCTGCCCTCTGAATCGACCATTTTCGATTCTTGTTGGAGTCTCATCGGAGAGAACGTAGGCTTGCTACTCCATACTCCAATTGACCAACACCGAGAGTTTATCCCCCACACCGCAACTGACGTGAATGGACTGGGTGACTAGCGTCATCTGGAAATTGAAAGATGAAGTAGTTTTCAATCCTAATAGCAATATTAATAATATTTAAAAATATTAAAATATTACTAAAAGATTTTTAAATTGAAAACTTTTTGGTCCATTTTCTTGGTAACACCTCCATGGCTTCTAAAATTTGCAAGCCAGATGGATGCTGAAGCGAAGAAGACAAGAGGGAATTCAAAAACTTACAACTCACGACCCCGTCTGTTCAGCTGGTAAATTCCAACAGAAAATGGACCTAGTTACTCAAAGAAGTAACGACCAATATAAAATAAAATAAAAATTCCATTTTTATTCAGTAGCAATGCGAAGGCAAAACAATCTTATTTGCGGTGTGGGGGATAAACTCTCGGTGTTGGTCAATTGGAGTATGGAGTAGCAGGCCTACGTTCTCTCCGATGAGACTCCAACAAGAGTCGAAAATCGTCGATACAGAGGGCTGGACTGCGCTCCGTATTTTAATTGAAAAATAAGATTGTTTTGTCTTCGCATTTCAACTGAATAAAAATGGAATTTTTATTTTATTTTTATATTGGTCGTTACTTCTTTGAGTAACTAGGTCCATTTTCTGTTGGAATTTACCAGCTGAACAGGCGGGGTCATGAATTGTAAGTTTTTGAGTTCCCTCTTGTCTTCTTCGCTTCAGCATCCATCTGGCTTGCAAATTTTAGAAGCCATGGAGGTGTTACCAAAAAAATGGACCAATAAGTTTTCAATTTAAAAATCTTTTAGAAATATTTTAATATTTTTAAATATTATTAATATTGCTATTAGATTTTAGCTTTATAGACTAAAACGTTCGAAAATTGTCTATAAAGCTGGATTTTTCAGCTTTATAGAAAAGAGGGTGGAAACATCGAATTTCATTAGTCTAAGAGGCGCTTCTTAGCTAAGTGGCTGGTTTCTTAGCTAAAAGGCTGATTCTCTAAGAAACTACGACATATTATACAAGACCGGTTTTGATATATGGGGCTGAAACGTAGATCTTATCTCAAAATGATGAAAGACTTCTTGGTATTTTTGAGAGAAAAGTTCTTAGAAAGGTTTTTGAGGCCGTAAATGAAAATGGCCTATGGCGTTGGAGATACAACTTTGAACTATATCAATTTTACACCGATCCAGATATTGTGAAATTCGTTAAAGTGCAGATATTTAGATGGGCGCGACACATTCCTAGGATGTCAGATCATGAATACACTAAGAGGTTAACATTTTCAAAGCCAAAGGGCACAAGAAGTAGAGGATTACCACGAAGAAGATGAATTGATGATGTGGAAGAAGACCTAAGGATTCTAAATGGTCAGAAGAGGGAGGGAAGTTGCCAGAAATCGACTGGAGTGGCGACTTCTTGCGAGCAGGCCAAGATTTACAACGGATTGTCGAGCCACTTATGATGATGATGATGTAATGAATAAATAATGAAAGATGTAAAAAAGCAGCCAGGCGGCTGCAGAAGAACCGATTTAGAATAGGTAGGTATAATATATGACATCCGAAATTGTCAGCTCACGAAAAAAATGGAAATTACCTAGGATTTGTTTGGTGACCTTATAGTAATTAATTTAGACTTAGAAATCAAGCTAAAACATTACAAACCTATAATAATATAATATACAGATACGGCAATTTTTCAACTACCCTATAGGCCATTCAGTATGTGGAACAAAGATAACACTTAACTGTTACGAGTGAGACACAATAGACGCATGTTGGAGTAGCGAGTCTGACATTTAAAGAGTGTTGCTATATTTCTTCTAAATTATTAGTCCGATAAATGAGAGTAAAATAATATTTATATCTACTACGATTTATTGTACAATGAAAATTAATATTGCCCCAATAAAACTTAAATAAAGTAGTGATGTAACTGTTACACTGATTAATTAACAACACTGAATTGAATGTGTGTCAATAGCGTGAGCTAAACAAACTTTATTTAGCTCACGCTCTTGCCAGCGGCAATAGCCGGCAGGTGCCCAGTGGGTGTCTGGCAGTGACGTCAATAGGTTCACAATTCTAAAAACTGATTATTTTAACCAGCAAAATCTAAACTAACCTTACCCAACGTAACTTAACCTATTGCGGATCAAAAGCATCCAGTTTCCATGCATGCTTGTGCAAATTTGACTTCATAATAACTTTGACCATTATGAACAAAATGATGTCTTTGACATACATAGTATCCAAGTATTTGCAAAAAGAGTCGATCGACTTGAGTTCAGCTATGCTCAAGATTGAGTTGGTACAACAAAGCTTTTCCGAAATGAGAAAAGAAGGCGACAAAGAGTTCTTACAACTGTATAGAAGAGCTGAAGATATGGGAGAGAAACTTGGTATCAAACCAAAAACCCCGAGAGTCGTAGGCACACAGAGATTTAGATCGAACGTAGAAGCCAACAACCCAGAGGAGTATTACAGGAGATCTATATTTTATCCGTATATTGACGAAATATCATCTTCACTGACCGAAAGATTCACCAGCCACAAAGATGTGTTAATTGGCCTAGACAGTGTACTTCCTTGCAATATCCAACAAAGGCAGTTCACTGATCTGGAGCCTGCCTTGGATTTTTACCAATCCGATTTGGTCCACACAAACAGGGACATCTTGAATGCGGAGTGGGAGTTATGGAAAAGCCACTGGAAGATTGCCCAGGTTACGCCTAAAACTGCTACTTCAGTGCTAAAGGCTTTGAAGGACGAAGATGATGCTTTTCCTAACATGAAGATTCTGCTTGGTATATTGGCAGTCCTCCCTGTCACAACAGCATCAGTTGAAAGGTAAATTATTATACAATATTTCCTATAAACTTTGATGAGTTTACTTTGAACTATAAATAGTTAATATCGTTCTTTTTAGTTGTTCTAGTAATATGTTTTCTTCATTGTAATTTATTGAAGTTGTAACAATTTTTAGTAATACTAGACAGCTTGTCAGTAATATTACTCATTACCTCACTTTAAAGTTCAAAAGATTCCAGCTTTTTTTAATTTTCCAGATCATTTTCAACACTGAAAAGACTGAAGACCTATTTAAGAAATTCAATAGGTGAAGAAAGGCTCACTTCCCTTGCACTCTTATCCATACATCGAGATTTGCAAGTGAAGACAGAATAAATCATCTGCCAATACACAAGAACTCCAAGAAGGTGGCAGTTCCATTAGTAGGGCACATCTTCATATGTATTACCAATTCAGGATTGTATTGAAAGTAAACTTGCTAATTTTGTGCACATAATAAATGTTATGAACGGATAAAAAATTGTATTGAGTTTTGAAACCTTTCTATGAACATTACTTGTAATATTTATGGGTTTTGATCTGTTAAAATATGAGTATTTTTCAATAAGAAAGTGGTAGAGTATACAGTATGACAGAGCATCAATCAAATTATGACTCAAGGATCATTAACATACAACTTTACATCTTTCCTAAAGTTTTAATCAACAAAATAAAATGTCGTTGATTTTTCCTTTTTGAGAGGAATTGAAAACTATAATAAAGTTATTTGTAACCTAAGATTTTGATGCTTAAATGAGTCCCAAACGCCTATTTCAAGGTCTAATTTTCAAAAATACCCCCCAGACCCCCTGGTGCCCCCCCCAAAGCCAATTCCTGGCTACGCCACTGCTTGCCACACATCAATTCAACAACTTGACTGTTGTTTTTTAAACGATTCCAACGTAGAAATTACTTGATTAATTAACACTTGAATAATTACTTGATTAATTATAACACTGAGTTGAGGAATTGATGTGTGGCAAGAGCGTGTCAAAGTTTGTTTAGCTCACGCTATTTCCACACATTAAATTCAGTGTCCTTTGTTAATTAATCAAGTAATTGATGGACTCGTTTAAAAAGCAACAGTTACATACTGACTACTTTATTTAAGTTTTATTGGGGCAATATTAATTTTCATTGGACACAGGGGAAGTCTAGGTGTGGCTCCAATTGATGCCAAAATGAGACAGCATAGGTTAAGATGGTTTGGTCACGTTCAACCTCGAGACGTCAATCACCCAATACGAAGAATAGCTGAAGTGCAGATTCCTGGAAGGAGTAGGAGAGGAAGACCAAAGAAGACCTGGGGGGAGACGATAAGGCAGAACACGTTGGTAAAGGGGATTAACATTGATATGACACAAGATAGAATTGTGTGGAGAAATGCAATTAGGGAAGCCGATAAGGCAAAGAGAATGATGATGATTAATTTTTATTGGACAATAAATTGTAGTAGATTTATATATTATTTTACACTCATTTATCCGACTAATATTTTAGAAGGAATGATGTATCAAAATAGCAACACTATTTAAATGTCAGACGCGCTACTCCAACATGTGTGTATTATGTCTCACTCTTATTCAAACAATTAAGTGTTATCTTTGTTTCACATACTGAATGATGGCCTATAGTGTAGTTTTGAAAAATTGCCGTATCTGTATACCAAAACTATACAAAATACTGAATATACATAATATATATAATATATAATATATAACATAATATACATAATATAATATATACAAAAGTTATAAAGTTTTAAAATCTCTGTATAAACCATTTTCTTACCTATTGCCAAATTGCTCTTTTGTCCGTTTAAAAATCGATTTACAAGTATGAAAGTGTTGATTAGATTCAGGTTTGACTTAAAAAAGACCATAATGATGGACAAGCGTTAAATTTGACTTAACCAGATGTTGTGTGGCCCAGGAAATATTTGGAATTTTTTATCATCGGAATTTGTTGGCTTGAGTGGCCATAAATGGTGTTCAAATTTTGTGGTTTATAGCCGTTAAAAAAATTTAATTGTATTTGCATTAGATTTATTGGCTGTAGTAATAGTACAGTTACTGTTATTAATAAAATGTTTGTATATTAATAAAAAAACTTAATTGAGTAATAAATTATATTTTAGCCAGAAAAACCTATAAGTCATGAAATATATTTATCATAATAAAGGTAATTTTTACGTTTTATTTATAAGTTCTCATCTATTTTATAATGGGTCTGTTGATTTAGAAGAGAAAAGTCACAACTGGCCCTAAACTGGGAACCTACTAGAACCTTGAAGGTAAGCTGGAGGACTCTACAGGTGGTATCAGTCTTAAAGATGTTAACAACTATTGGAGGCAGTGTATATTGGAAGAGGTAGCAGCACAACTGATTGGAAGAAAAAATACCTGAAAAAATAAGGTCGGACTGGTACAATGAGGAATGTACATAAGCAACGCAAAGAAAAAATCAAGCATATACAAGGCTCAAAGGACGAAGAACCGAGATAAGTAGAGAAAGAGTATAGGCAGCTGAGACTAGATCGAAAACGGATACTTAAAAGAAAGAAGAAGTAGCGTATGAAAAATCAACTGAAAGATCTAGAGAAAAAGAAGAAGAAGCGTATGAAAAATCTACTGAAAGATCTAGAGAAGTGTAACATATAAATGGAAACGCGAAAATAGTACAAGGTGATTAACCAGAAAAGAAAGGAATTCAAACCTAGATTATCAATACAATGGACTAACGAGGTACATCAGGTGTCCCATGAAATTCCTATTGAACTATAACCCTCTATAACCGAATAATATGTTTTTACCTGTTGTTAGGGCAGTAATGGCTATAAATAAACACACCAGCTGCCTGTATAAAGAAATTCCCAACATAATATGTGCTATTATCGAGGCAAGTGCTGTAATATGCTTCGCCGCCTGCAATAAACTTCTTCCTGAGTATCGACCGATATTAAATATTGTAGAAATTTTACAATTTACGATGGCGAGGTCTCCTTGTTCACCATCGACATGTAATAAACTACGTAAGAGGCACCAAAACATTTCAATATTATTGTTGTCCGATTATAACGAGGTAATTAAGCCGCCATTTCAGTTCTCGTTATAGAGTGAGTCTACTCTAGTTAGAAACAGAAGAACAGGAGAGATCGTTGGTTACCAGGACCAGATACAGGAAAAGTGGACGGAAAATTTTGAGGGAGACTAATAATAAATATAAGAAGTGAGGTGAGGTTGCCAGAAGCAGAAATCCAGCTCGAGGGCATATAAGACGAAAGAGAGAAAGATAACATCCCAACAGAGAATGAAGTCATCAAGGCAATACCAAAATTGAAAGAAATCAAAGCTCCTGGAGTAGATGGCAGTTCTTCTGAGCTTTTATAACATAGCGCAAAAATCTGACCTGTTTTATAAGTAAGCTAGTAGAACTGATTTGGAAACAGGTAAAACTACCAGCAAACTGGAACGTAGGTATAATTGTGCCTATTCAGAAGAAAGGAGATAAAACGATTTGTGATAACTACAGGGGAATAATTAGGGGAGAGTTGGACAAAACCGAGTAGGTTGATAAAACCGGGTACCCCTTAATTCTTCTGTCTGCTGCTATCTATCATAAAATTAGTGCCCCTTTACCACCAACAGTCGCGTGTATTCATTTCTGCCTCATTTGAGTAATCTGTGTCGGAGCAGTAAGACCTCACCTGTTTTTTGATGCAGGAAACTCGATTTTTAAGGTAAGTTGATAGCTGAAAAATTTAATACATGTAGCCTAGTACATTGCCTTTAATTTGGCCAAAAATTTTGAATATTATATCATAATTTAAAAATTTAAATAACATTTAATGTCTTGTTTACGAGTTTGACAAAACCGGGTAGTCCGAAAATCGAGAAAACCGGGTACCCGATTTTATCAGACCCCTTGTTACTTCCAGTTTATGCAGTGGTTTTTTTGCTTTTAGTTAACTACAACGTGTGACTTCTTCTGTTGAAGAAGCTAGTAAGAAAGCTAGTAGAAATAATTTAAGAAAATCTCCAGTCGTAAAAAAATGAAAACTAAATGAACTGGACAAAAAAAAAAAGAAAAAACATGGTAAAAAGGGCTGCACGAAAAACAAAATTTTGGAGAGTTTGGAGGAAGAAGATTATAATGATGATACGTGTCTATATTACAATTAACTATTTTCAAATTATAATGCGAAGGAAGGCTGGATAAAATGTGTGTTTTGCACCAAATGGGCTTATGACGCCTCTAGTGCCTATAATGATGTAAATGAAGTTTTTATTTGTGACTTCTGTTCATATATTTTCGATTTTTGTTCACATACTTTTATTAAATATTTTATTTTCTGCCCATTAGTATTTTTACGTGGTAATTAAGTTACTACCCGGTTTTATCATACCGGTTGGACAAAACCGATATTTTGCAATATTTTCATAAAAATTAAAAAATTTAAAATCTAAGAATATTCTTAAAAATTGGCATTGGCATATCAAACTTAAGTCATTTGAGAATATTTCAATCTGCAGCAAACATTTGCTACTCTCACATAGCAAAAGATACAGACGGTTTTTGGAGTGGTACCCGGTTTTGTCCAACTCTCCCCTACTCTCCAAAGCGGTGTCTACAAAAATTATATCTATAAATATCAATCAAATGTTCCTTCTAAGACAAGTTTTGGAAAAAATATATGAATATTGAATTAATACCATTTGTTGATAGATTTTAGATGTGCCTATGACAGTGTGGACATAAACGCACTGTACACAGCCATGGCAGATTTCAATATCCCAATACACTTAGTAAAATTAATGAAAGCAACCCTTTCAACAGTCGGGTGTAAGGTTAGAGTGCAGAACAGAGTATCAAGAATCTACCGAATATTCCAGATACAGATATTACTTCTACAGGGAGATATTGTGCCGTCTATTCAACATTGCCCTAATAACTAAAAACTTTATTAGAGAATTTGATAGCTTTCTACAAGAGGAAATTACAATAATATCCATTAGAGATATGTGATAACAAGAGGAGCCATTATTAATAAGTGTGTACAAATACTAGCGTATTTGTATCAGAAAAGCAGACCTGGTCCAATCGTTCACGACATTAGACAGAAAAAAGAATGGGGTTACACGTTAATACTAGTAAAACTAATTATATGAAGGTGACAAATAATAACCAAGTAGCAAAACAAAAAGATCTAATGGTTGCAACCAACTTTCGAAATTGTAAGAGAGTTCATATATCTGGGCTCACAAATTAACCAAAGTAATGTAGTAACTGCAGAAATTAACACATGTATATTAGGGATGGCGGTTTTTGAGAAAAAACCGGTTTTCGGTTATACCGGTTTTTTTTGCTTACGGTTTAACCTGGCGGTTATAACCGGCCAAAAAAAACCGGTTTTTGGAAAAACCGGTTTTTGGTTTTTTTAATACAATAGGTTACAAAGTTACATTTACAATTACAATTTTCCTCTCCTCCCAAAATCAAAAAATTCCCCAACCATTTCAACTTATAAAAAATTTCCCAGACTCTTTGAAATGGGATTTAAAAAAAAAATAATATCAACATAAATATTTTACTTAAAAATAAATTGGATAATGCAATATATCTTTTATTTTTGCTACCATAAAAAAAAAAATATCATGTATTACTTTTAACACGTTTGTATATATTTCTAGAATAGGTACATTTTAACTCATTTAATACTTCCTGTATGGGTGTATCGTTTTGAAAACGTAGGGAAATTCTTGGAGAATCGTATTCGTAATCAGTAATACGATATGCATAGGCAGAGCATTATTTTTGGTAATCAGATAAAATCATTCACTGACTTTCAATGTCAAGAGTTAAGAGTTTAGTGTGAAAAATAGATGTTTGGCTTGAGTCTAATTCAAACAGACACTTCTTATGTAAATATTATGATTACAAATACCTTTTCAAGGAAATATTAAATAAAACTTAATAACTGATTCTGCTGGCTGATGTGAGATTGCACTTTCAGTTCGCTTCTGTATTTATAAAATAAAATAAAATTTGAATTATGGTTTTGTTTGGAATAGTTACTTGAGAATAATAATTATGATTGGGATCCCAAATAATACCTAACCTAATCCTAATCACCGTAAAAACCTAATAACCGGTTTTTTCTTTAAAAAGAAAAAACCGGTTATAACCGGGACAAAAAAATAACCGGTAAAACCGGTTATTGCGAAGTAAAAAACCGGTTTTAGGTTTAAACCGGTAGGTTTTTCCCATCCCTAATGTATATACGTAGCATTAGCAAATAGAGCATCATACTATAGATTAAAACAACTTTTAACATCAAACATAGTCACAAAAACAACGAAAATATTGTTATGTCGTAGGCAAGTATGAAATGCAGACATTGCATAATGCAGTTTGTATAACGTTTTCATTTTTACAAAATGACTTCACACTTCACACTTTTAGGCATTTGCAAAACCACCCGAAACGTGAACATTTTTACAATACAATTCTGTTAAACCGTAATTTTATTTTGAAACAACATTGCAATTTAGATTATGTTTATAAAATTATTAAATTTAAATAATTAATGCTATGAAATTATTACACCCAGTGATTCTTAAACCTTTATTTTATATAAGGTACAAATATTATTATAAAAATACTTTTTTGGATGTTGTTTTATGTGCTATTATATTAAAAACTTAGTTTTTTGATAGCAGTTGCCGCTAGGGCATCCCTGCCATTTTGTTCGTTGCAATCCGTGACTGCACGCCGGGGTTTGTCCTAGTTGGGTCAGAGAGAGCAGCATAGGTGCCTCCTGATGAGAGACTAATAAGTTTCGAAACCGGTAGAGGTGCTTGCTTCACTCTCTGATTGAACTGGAATAATGATGCGGCTGTAGTTTCGTGTTGCAACGAAATTGAAAATGGTTATTCATTTCTGATTTATGTTTACTCCCATTGGAGTACGAAGGGAACCATTCTCGTTGGAACTTTACCGCGCTGAGCAGATGGGACGTGAATTATAAATTGTAAAATTCCCATTGTAATATTGCAAAAATAATACAAAATCAATAATTTATTAATCTCGGCGCTAATGGGTTAAATTACCCTTTCCGGCAGTTTTGCAAACGCCTAAAAGTGTTAAGTCATTTCGTAAAAATGAAAACGTTATACAAACTGCCAAGTCATTACGAAAATGACTAGGCTTTTGCAAGAATACCTGAATTTTGTACTTGCCTACGACAGATGTACAGAACTCTTATCATGGTCCAAGAACCGAAGCTTTTCACCTCGCAATTTTTACAGAATGGATCGATTTCCTTGAAACTTTGAGAATAAGTAGTGGATTCTCCAAGGATTAAAATCTATATGATGGCGAAAGGCGCTTTTACCATGGGGGTTGTTGCCACCCCATCTCGGGGTGGAAATTTTTTATTATATTTTAACCGCAAAAGTTGATAAAAACATTCATTCTAAGCAAAAAATGTTCTATACTTTTTTTTTGATAAAATTAATAGTTTTAGATTTATTCGCTATCGAAAGTGTTAGTTTTATATCGAAAAAATCAATGTTTTTTGATATCTAACACTCTATTATGATTCACTCAATTTTTGTCGTTGAAAAAATTTTTTTAAACCAAGTTCTTGGGAATTAGATAACCTAAAATTTCATATTCAACATTTTTTCGTATCTCTGATGCTAATCTTTCTATTCTGAAGAAAATGGAATTTTTTACCAAACTACAAAAATACGTTATTCGCTTTTAACTCCAGTTTTTAAAAACTAATCATTGTAAGCCAGTCAAACTTTTAGAATCTATTAATAATACATATATACAGGAGAATGAATAGAATAAGGCCAATGACTAAAAACACCGCTAACTTACATTATTATGCTTCCAATTGGATTTCTCCTTTTTTATTTTCAAAAAATATATTGATTTTTTTATTTTCAAAAAAATATATTGATTTTTTAACCGTAACTTTTTTATTTTTTATCTTGGAAAGTTTGGTAAAAACAATTTTGTAGGTTTTTACAAGATCTATAAGCCTATTAATATTAAATCTTTTTAAAATACTCAGTCGCAAAAAGAGGTGATTTTGAAAGGATTTTTAAAGGTGGTTTTTGCATGCTATTACAAGTTTTAATTGTCAATAGCTCACTCAATTTTTGCCAAAGAAAAATTTTTTGCAAACCAAATTTTTGGGAATTATATAAGCTACAGTTTTATATATTACTTAAACATTTTTTCGTATCTCTGATGCTAATCTTTCTATTCTGAAGAAATTGCCATATTTTCCAAATACAAAAATTCGTTATTCGCTTTTAACTCCATTTTTTAAAAACTAATCATTCTAAGCCGGTCAAACTTTTAGAACCTATTAATAATACATAAATAAAGAAGACCAAATAAGGTCAATGATCTATTTTAATTAGGGTGGTGATTAGTGGGTTGCTTCCGATAACTTTTTCGCTGAAAAAAATAGGAATAGTTTGAACAAGTAGTTATCCTCGAAAAATGCATAGTTTCCCCGTCTATTGGCTTTGAAACTACAATATTTAGCATTTGATGAAGAAGAGCTAACATATAATAAAATATAGATCGATTACTATTGGTCAAAGAAAATAAAAAAAAAACGGTTTTGTTTATTTTTTCAAAGTATACATTTTTGTTAAGTAAAGTTGTTTTGATAAAACGTAAACTTGGAGTTATTAGCAGAAAACTTATTAAACATTGATTTTTTCGATATAAAACTAACACTTTCGATAGCGAATAAATCGAAAACTAATAACTATCAGAAAAATTTATGGAACGTTTTTTGCTTAGAATGAACCTTTTTACCAACTTTTGTTAGATAGAGGTTTTGATAGAGGATTCCGTGGACACTTTTAGTTCGCCGCGATTTGATGGTGGTATTATAGGTTTTTTGGGTCGCTGAATACAATGGAAGTGGTCTGGAAACCCAAATGTGGTGCGTTTAATTGTTATTAACAAATCATGGTAAAATTAGGTGTTTTGCAGGAAATATTAGAAGCCCTGTTAATAAATTGGTAGTGTTAAGGTCTTCTCTGGTACATTTTTGGTCGCTGAATCGAATGCGACTAGTCGCGATTACTCAAAATATGTTTTTATTTTGTTAATAACAAAATAATAGTTTATTCGCCGAAAAGCTCGAAATGCGCTACCTACAGCAAGTTTGTAGTCTTTTTCATAGTATTTTTATACGCTAAATCGATTGGCGCTAGTCGTGATAGCTTAAACCACGTTCCGACTTTGTTATTAATAAATTATTGCAAAAATAACGATTTATAGTACGTTCACTCACGGTTTTTGCTCTAAATTTTAAAAAACCACTTGGATTGACATGAAATTTGGCATACACGTAGCTCACATGTCAAAAAAAACAACTGATATTGCGCCGATGTCTGCTTTTACCTTAGGGTAAGTTTCACCCCTTTTCGGGGGTGAAAAAAGAAACATTTAAAATAAGTCCGGAAGTGAATAAACTGATTAATTCTAAGCAACTTTTGTTCAATACAGTTTTTTCACTAAGTCAATACTTTTCGAATTATTTGGTTTTTTTTTGTTGAAAAATGAACCTATTCACTCGCAAATAACTCGAAAATTATTGACTTAGTGAAAAAACTGTATAATAGAACAAACGTTGCTTAGAATTAATCAGTTTATCCAATTCCGGACTCATTTTAAAGGTTTCTTCTTTCACCCCCGAAACGGGGTGAAACTCACACCCAGGGTAACAGCACACATCGGCACAATATCACTTGTTTTGTTTGACATGTTAGCTACGTGCATGCCAAATTTCATGTCATTCCAAGTGATTTTTAAAATTTAGCAAAAACCGTGAGTAAACGGACTATAAACTATTATTTTTGCAATAATTTATTAATAACAAAGTCGGAACGTGGTTTAAGCTATGACGACTAGTGACAATCGATTTAGCGTATAAAAATACTATGAAAAAGACTACAAACTTGCTGTAGATAACGCATTTCGAGCTTTTCGGCGAATAAACAATTATTTTGTTCTTAACAAAATGAGAACACATTTTGAATAATCGCGACTAGTCGGATTCGATTCAGCGACCAAAAATACACCAGAGAAGACCTTAACACTATCAATTTATTTACAGGGCTTTTAATAATTCATGAAAAACACCTAATTTTACCATAATTTGTTAATAACAATTAAACACACCACATTTGGGCTTCCAGACCACTTTCATTGGATTCAGCGACCCAAAAAACCTATAATACCACCATCAAATCGCAGTGAACTAAAAGTGTTAACGGGACCCCCTATGTTGCGACTAGACTATAATGGCAATGATTAATAAAACAGTTATTTAACTATTATACAAAAAGCTTTTTCTTCAATTCTTTTTGCAGTAATTTGGGTTACATACATTTATTTTCTAAAACTGATATTCTTGCCTTTAAATTGTCTTTACAACTTTTTCAATACGATACACAGTTTTCTTACAATATCGCAACTAATGTGTAAAAAATAAATGATTTACCAAATCAGTCGCGGGGTGAGACGCATCTTTATTAGTGTTGAGATTTTGCCGCAATTGTTCCTTGCTTAAAGTACTATGAATTGCCTTTTGCTTTCAATGATAACCAAGATTAGACTTACGTTTGTTCACGTCTACATATTAAATACATGGTTTTAATAAATTTGGGCATCTGCCAAATCTTTGAATAAGTTTCCAAGAACCAATTCGATATGATACATGTGTTCAGATAAATTCATACCACGATATCTTATGTCAAGCTGAGAAAGCATTGTTTATGCTTGATATTATTAATATCAGTCCATTGAATTTGATGGAATTTAAAATTTATACATTTATGTTTTATGAAATTTGTGGTTAACTTTAGAGAAAAAGATAAAGAATAAGATCTTTTCAGATCACTAAAATATTGTTTTTATTAGTTGGTAACGATATATAGACGATTTCAAAAGAACAGTTCTTGAGGACTCTCTTAATATAAGATTATGCAACTTTATTCCAAGTGATTTAGGAGTATTACTTATTTTATTTAGAAACAGTGTCCGATTTGACACCCTTTATCTTCTTCTTCTTCTTCTTCCTGTATATAAACTCAGGAGAAAAAAAATCGATCCATTCGTGACTTATTATTGATTTGAAGTTATATAATTTTATAGATATTAATTATTTAGAGATAAGGTTAAAATTTTACAGATAAAGTTGTTGCAAAGAGAGAAGAATTTGGTCTGTCACCAAACATAAAGAAAACAAAATTCATGGTTATATCAAAGAAAAATATTAGAAACATCAATCTACACGTAAATAATAAGACGATAGAACGAGTATTTGTATTTATTGACAAACATTAGTGAAACAAACGATTATACCAAAGTAATCAGAATTAGAATAGAAAAGGCTAGAAGTGCATTCACTAATATGAAACAAATATTATGTAGTAGACACCTCAGTCTAAATCTTAGAAAGAGAGGATAAAAATGTTATGTATTTTATAAAGGAAAAGATTCCTCTCATTGGCTGTATACCATAATAAAAACTTACTAATGAAGTAAAAACCTCACATGTAGGTAGGTGGTATATAATTTATTAAAAAAATTTTTCTAAAAATGATCCAAGATGGATAAAATCACAAACGTTTTCGGACCAATCAGTCGATCATCAGGTGGTAGAAACCTAAAATAAGCAAACCACTGTATTAAAAAAGCCAAGATGAAATTTGACTGTCTGAAAGTTAGGAAAATTACAACATGTGGTTACTTACTTCAGATCCAAAGTAGTTGGAACTAGCTACATATTTAGGTCAAAAGACCTTAATGTAATAATAATTATGCCATTTAGGCTACAAAAATGTCGACAATAAGTCGATGTCACAAGAAATGAAATTGCAACGGTATTACAAAGTGGTCTTCATCTTGGCCTCAAACTGACAGACTAAAATATGACATTGAACGGATATTGACAAGACCTTCTAGGGAATTTTATGTGTATGTAGTTATATTGTATTTTAGAAATGCAAAAAATATAAAAAATATTTTTACTTAACTGAATGAATTTATAATTACGTATTTTTTATGGGAAATAAGCCACAATTTTACTAAAAAATGAATTTATTAACGTTTCGAAGCCCAAATCGGGTTTCGTTATATATTATAAAAATGAATTATAAATTATAAAAATTATAATTTATTAACAAGTAATTATAAAAATGAATGAATTTAATTTGATCTAATTAAATTCATTCAGTTAAGTAAAAATATTTTTTATATTTTTTGCATTTCTAAAATACAATATAACTACATACACATAAAATTCCCTAGAAGGTCTTGTCAATATCCGTACAATGTCATATTTTAGTCTGTCAGTTTGAGGCCAAGATGAAGACCACTTTGTAATACCGTTGCAATTTAATTTCTTGTGACATCGACTTATTGTCGACATTTTTGTAGCCTAAATGGCATAATTATTATTACATTAAGGTCTTTTGACCTAAATATGTAGCTAGTTCCAACTACTTTGGATCTGAAGTAAGTAACCACATGTTGTAATTTTCCTAACTTTCAGACAGTCAAATTTCATCTTGGCTTTTTGAATACAGTGGTTTGCTTATTTTAGGTTTCTACCACCTGATGATGGACTGATTGGTCCGAAAACGTTTGTGATTTTATCCATCTTGGATCATTTTTAGAAAAAATTTTTTAATAAATTATATACCACCTACCTACATGTGAGGTTTTTACTTCATTAGTAAGTTATGTATTTTCTGTTCTTTTGTATGGTGTGGAGGCATGGACTCTTAATAAACAATTTCTCAATAGATTGGAAGCATTTGAAATGTGGACATATCGAAGAATTCTGAGAATCTCCTGGACAGACAGAATAACCAATGAGGAAGTACTAAAAAGAATACAGAACAGCAGGGAGATACTGGGACTGGATTCCATCAAAATAAGAAAACTTCAATACTTGGGTCATATAACACGTGGTGACAGATATGACCTCCTAAAATTAATTATGCAGGGACAGATTCAAGAAAAGCGCAGCATAGGTAGGAGAAAAATGTCCTGGTTGAGAAATCTCAGAGAATGGTTTGGATGCAGCTGAACTGAACTCTTTCGGGCTGTAGTGTCAAAAGTAAGAATAACAATGATGATTGTCAACCTTCGTCGCGGAAATGGCACGTAAAGAAGAAGAGATATTAAATTACGCATGTAAATTTAGATGTACATTCATATACGAGAAATAAAATAAAATTGCTTTTATATTTCTCAAAACAAATTAGTATTTCAGGCTTTTTTCAAAAATTGTCCGTGATAAGTGTAGTAATTTTATTTTCAAAACGTGTTATACTTTTTTTTAATTTTCCTTCTTAATGTCTGTAACTCCGACAGGTGCTGCAAGAGTGGTGGCTTTAGTTCAAGATGGTCGGAATCAATATTATACGCAGCTGAAATGTTGGGTATTAGTCGATCTGCGGTTCAAAGAGCAATTCGGCGTTTTAATGACACCGGTAACTTCACAAGAAGACCAGGATCAGGTCGTAGAAGGGCAACATCTGAACGAGATGATCGGTTTCTGGTCTCATCATGTTTGAGAAATCAGCATCTAACTTCAGTTGAACTGGTAAATCGTCTGAGAGAAGTAAGATATGTGGATGTGAGCAGATGGAGAGTTCGTCGAGAACTTGTAGAGGGTAATTTATTATCTAGAAGGCCAGCCGTATCTCCACTACGATCCACAGAATATTGCAGAACTCGCCTTGCCTTTGCAAGAGAACATGAAATCTGGAGTGATGCAGATTGGAGCAATGTATTCTTCTCAGATGAGTCCAGATTTAGTCTGAGGTCACCAGACGGCCTACAAAGGATTTGGAGAAGACGCGATAGGAAGGAAGGAGAGCGATATTCCCGACGTGTAGCGGAGGGCAGTAAACATTCAAGGAAGCAAAAGGCACTTTACTCCCATGTTATACATATGATTTTTCCACCTTCCTCAAATAACAAGTTATTTTTTCATTTTTAAATAATTTATTTATGTAACTAACAAAATTTACAACAAAACTAAAACCAACAAGTGGGTACAGTAGAACTGTCAACTGTCAAATATAAGTCAAATTATTAATGTAAACATTGTTAAGGTACTAGTACACTTTACAGGACCAAAAATAATAATTTTTTTCAAGAATTTTTTTCTCAGAAACTTTATTACAAATGTACATAAAACTTTTTACATATTAATTTCTAACTCTTAGAGAGTACAAAAAAATATATCTTTTTTTATTTATGCACGTACTCTAATATTGCAGAGGGCGCAAAAGTCGAGGCCTCGAAAAATGATGGCGGACAGTTAATCTCAGGATTGAGATATCTGAACCAAAAAAATCGTACGGCATTTGAAAAAGGAAGGTTTCTTACGTGACAATTTACCACAATTTAACCAAAAAATAAAAGATAAATATTTTTTAACCATGAAAAACTGAAGAAAAACGGGCGATTTTTTCACAAAAATTTTTCAAATTTCCGTAAAATCTTTCTTTTGCGGAATTTTTCACTAACGGTGGTAAACTGTCACGTAAGAAACCTTCCTTTTTCAAATGCCGTACGATTTTTTTGTTTCAGAGATCCCAATCCTGAGATTAACTGTCCGCCATCGGAGCTACTTTTTTTCGAGGCCTCGACTTTGGCGCTCTCTACAATATTAGTGTAAGTACACAAATAAAAAAATATATATTTTTTGTATTCTTTAAAACATAGATATTAATATGTAAAACGTTTTATGTTCATTTTTAATAAAGGTTCTGAGAAAAAAAATCGTGAAAAAATGCTAATTTTTGGTCTTCTAAAGTGTACTAGTACCTTAAATCAAAATAACAATTTACTGTTTTTTTTATTCTGCAGAATACAGGGTGTTCTATAAATAAACTTTAAAATGTATAGGTAGATACTTACGTAATAGATAATAGAATATTGTATAGGACGTTAATAAGTTATTTCATCAATGAGATACCATGACGTTACGTTTACTAGGGAGGAAAAGTGCGACTTTGCTCCCTAAAATCAGATTCGGAAAAATATACTTTCGGCAGAGGTAGTTGGAAAAAAGGATTTACGGACATTTTTTTCCTTTTTGATAGTTGCGGTGGACAAAATAAATATAGAATAGTGTTTGCTACGTATTTCTATGCAGTGAAAAAGTTTAATATTAACATTACACATGTATTTTTTGAAATAGCACATTCACAAAAAGAGGGTGATTCAATGCATGCCCTTATAGAAAAACGGAGAAAACATTAATATAAGTCGTATATGCTCCAGACCAATGAATAACCATGATACGATGTGCCAAAGCATCAGACAAGCCTTATTCCGTAACTGAAATAAATCAGAAGCAACTTCTAAATTTTAACCTATTTAAGGACATACATGTTAATTTTGAAGTAGATATTAATTAATAGTAAAAGAGTAAATTAATAAAGTAAAATGGTCTAAAATTAAATATTTACAAATACGCAATAAAAATGCGAAAAATTTTGAGATATTTTATACCATGTTATCTTCATAGTGATAGAATATTATTGTTAATGTAAAATTTATAATTTCCAATTAAAATTGTGAAAACTGTGAGTTGATATCTTGTTTAAATATACCATAAAACCATAGCTATATTGCAAATAACTCAAAACATACAACCTTTTAATAGTAAAACGGAAAAAATAATTAACACGGAGAGTGTAAAATGGTTGTTGCAAGTTACAACCTTCTTCTACGAATACTCATGTTTAATCTCAATCAAACTCACGATTTTCAATAGTTAATAAAATTACAAAACATACATCTCAGAGTAATCCCTTGTTATGTTATAAATATCATATCCACGTATAGTGGAGTCACTGAAGGTGGATATGAGCTATTACCTCCGATTTCATTGAACCTCCATCGATTTGCATGAAAATTGGTGAATGGTTAGAGGATATCTCAAGGAACAAATGTGCCATGGTGCCAACTTGCGCTTTTACCCTGGGGGTGCATGCCACCTCTTCTCGGGGGTGAAAATTATTTTATTAAAAATAACACCATAATTCGATAGAGGGACAAATTTCAAGCAAAATTTGTTATATAAAATTATTAAAATAAATCAAAACTTTTTGAGTTAGTAAAGATCAAATATTTTAATTTTTCGTAAGAAAAATGCATGTTTTTAACCAATTTTCCATCAATAACTCAAAAAGTGTAAGTTTTTACAAAAAAGTTATTATTATCAAAATTGAAGCTAATAAAAAATGAAATAAAATACATAATACATGAAATAAAATACAATGAAATGAAATACAAAAACCTTTTAATGTTAACTAAAAGTGAGTTATAGGTAATTGAATGTATATTTTTTTCGGCGAGTAAAAAACTCTTATTCAAGCTGAAATAACGGGAAACTGATGCATTTTATAACATAAACTTATTAAACATTTGTCAAAGTACTTAAAAATATCTATTAAATGAGCCCCCGAACATGTTAATAGCGTTCAAATTTATGCTCCAAAATTTTTTGAAAATTTATCTTTTATAAATTTTTCCAATGTTGTTTTTTTTAATAACTCCGTTCGTGTTTACGATATCAGGTTCGTCTAAAAACTGTTTGAAAGTTCTATTTAAGCACGTTCAACCTAATCTTTTAAACCCCTTACTTTTTTAAAAATAAAAGGTTAAATGACCCCGGTTGCATGGTTCCCACAGCAAAATTTAAGATTTAAACGTTTCTATCTCGGTTATTTTTTACCCTATGGAAATAGTAAAATAGGTAAAATATTTGGCACAGAAAAAACTAAAATTGGGTTATAAATAATTTGTTACGTATATTGAGTATTTTTGGAGTTATTGTCAAAAGAATATGAGAATTACAATAATTTTAAAAATTATGATTTTTTTAAATTACATATTTTTTTTAAAAATATGCATTCTAAACCGGTCAATATTATCGAAAACATTACTTATGCTAATATAAGGAAGTTTTTGTAAGCATTACTATAAATTTTAATTTTTGTGGAAATGGCGTATGTTTTATTTTTCACTTTTTCCTAAAAACTTCGAAACGATTCTTTTATTTTCATTATAACTTGCTTAATGTTGACGCTATTACCTTGTTCTGAAGCTCATTTGATATGTATTCCGAAGTACTTTGGCAAATGTTTAGCAGGAATATTTTATACATTGCATCGTTTTCCCGTTATTTAAGCTTGAATACTTAGATTTGAGTACTCGTCGAAAAAAATACACATTCAATTGCCAATAACTCACTTTGAACTAACATTAGTTTAGTTCTTTATGTGAGGAGTGTATTAATTTTTTTATTATCTTCAATTTCAGTAATTATAACTTTTTTGTAAAAGCGTATAGTTTTTGATTTATACGTGAAAAACCGATTTAAAACATGCATTGTTTACGAAAAAATAAAATCTTTGGTCTTTAATAACTCAAAAAGTGTTGATTTATTTAATAACTTTATATAACAAATTTTGCTCATAATTTGTCCCTCTATCGACTTAAGGTTTTATTTTTAATAACATAATTTTCATAATTAAGTATTTTCTATGGGAAATAAGCCACAATGTTACTAAAAAAATGAATTTATTAACGTTTCGAAGCCCAAATCGGGTTTCTACAAAATACTACAGTAGTATTTTGTATTTTGACAACGAAACCCGATTTGGGCTTTGAAACGTTAATAAATTCATTTTTTTAGTAACATTGTGGCTTATTTCCCATAGAAAATACTTAATTATAAAAAATGCCACAAGGAAATACAAGGAAAGAACAACAAAATAATTTTCACCCCCTAGAAGGGGTGGCATCCACTTTCAGGGTAAAAGCGCAAGTTGGCATCATGTCACCTGTGTTCCTTGAGGTATCCTCTAACTACTCACCAATTTTCATGAAAATCGATGGAGGTTCAACGAAATCGGAGGTGCAAACCTTCAGTGACTGCACTAGTATTTAAAAGAGTCTAATTATTTCGCCACAAATTTTTAAAAATTCATGTTTTCGTTTTTTGCCTCTCCTGTAAAACCGCTAAAAATGAGTTACAACCTTGTTCGATGGGGGTGTCGAATATACTATTCTTCTCGTGTTCCTGGGGTTCTGTGGTTTAGCTATTTATGAAACTTCCTTCCTATTAATTATCTCTTCTAGGTTATTACTGTATTCTTTTCAAATATTTATTCTGGTGTTGTTCAATACCCAGATCTTCGCTTTATTTATTTTTTCCTTAAGGTGATGATACATTTATGTTGCAGTCCATTCTTCGTTTATCTGTATGTAACGGTTCACGTTACGAAATTAGCTCTTTAATAATTTTTAATAATTATTTTCCCTTAATCTCATTTAAGTTCTCTAATTTTCTCGTAAAGGACTATTTACGTGACGTCACACGTCTGCGTCTATGGAACATACTTGTCGTATCGTTCCGTGACATTTAATTCTTGTTCTGTGGTCGTTTTAGGTTCTCCTCTTTGAAGGAGCGAGGAATGATGAACACTTGACTTGTGGCTGTAAGTGAGGTTGGTACGTTGGTACCATGAAATGGCGGATGATTTACATCTAGAGTCTGAATTATTTAACATCTTAAGTTTAATTAAAGTAAAAAGTTACCACCAGGGGTTGTCTGGAGTTAGGGAGACATGTGTGTGACACAACTCCTCTTGAAGCCTGAATAGGAATCATTCGGTGAGATTTATTTTTTTATAATAATTTTTTGTTAGCCTTATAACTATATGTTAGCTTGTATAATATTTGAAATATTTTATGTAGTAGTTTCATTGGTAAATTTTCTGAGTCAACCCATTAAGTGAAATATATAGATTATTTCGATTATTTAATATCCATTAAAGGAAAATTATATATTAATAGATTTTGGTTAGACATAACCAAACATATGCAATTCTCAATTAATTTTGGAAATATACAGGGTGTAACGAAAATAGAGGTCATAAATTTAACCACATATTCTGGGACCAAAAATAGTTTGATTGAACCTAACTTACCTTAGTACAAATGTGCATATAAAAAAAGTTACAACCCTTTGAAGTTACAAAATGAAAATCGATTTTTTTCAATATATCGAAAACTATTAAAGTTTTTTTATTGAAAATGGACATATAACATTCTTATGACAGTAGCATCTCAAGAAAAAATTATAGGGAAATTTGGACACCCTATAAAAATTTTATGGGGGTTTAGTTCCTTTAAACCCCCCAAACTTTTGTGTACGTTCCAATTAAATTATTATTGCAGTACCATAACTTAAACACAATATTTCTAAAACTTTTTTGGCTCTTAGTACTTTTTCGAAAAGTCAGTTTTTATCGAGATATTTTGAATATTTGTCAAATCCACCACATATTTGTATATGGTTCAAGTACGATTATGGATACTTGGTAATAATATGAAAAATTATTGTATGATTTACATTTTTAGGTATATTTTGAACCGTATTAAAAAGGAAGCCATATCTCGATAAAAGGTGCCTTCTCGAAAAAATACAAAGAGGCAAAAAAGTTTTAAAAACATTTTGTTTAACTAATGGTATCGCAGTAATAGTTTAATTGGAGCGTACACAAACATTTGGGGGGTTTAAAGGAACCCCCATAAAATTTTTATGTAAACATATTAAAAAAGAAGCTGCAACTCAATAAAAACTGCCTTATCGAAAAAATACGAAGAGCCAAAAAAGTTTTAAAAATATTGAATTTAACTAATGGTATCACAATAATAATTTAATTGAAACGTACAGAAAAGTTTGGGGGGATTTAAGGGAACAAAAACCCCATAAAATTTTTATGGGGAGCACAAATTGAACTATAATTTTTCTTTAAGATGATCCTGTCATAAGAATGCCACATATCTATTTTCGATAAAAAATCTCTAATATTTTTCGATATATTCGAAAAAATCGATTTTTATTTTGTAACTTCAAAGGGCTATAACTTTTTTTCTGTGCATATTTGTACTAAGGTAAGTTAGGTTCATTCGAACTATTTTGGGTCCCAGAATATGTGATTTAATTTATGACCTGTATTTTTGTTACACCCTGTATATCATTTCTCTGTAGCTTTTAAATTTATTGAACATCCAATATTTTTATAAATTCAACATATTTTTACAAATATCATATAGACCAGGGCGCATCTGTAAAAATATTAGTACATTTGGACGTTGAGAGGTGACTCAAATTTTTTTGCAGAAATTGCTTGAAAATAAATCAAATAATAATATTTGAGTTATCCTCCCTCTCAAAAAGGTCCGGAACATTGTTTAAATAATCAAAATGTCAAAAAATTAAGGAAAAATTCGATTTTTTTCTTGGTTTTTTGATTATAACTTTAAAAGTATTCATTTTCGAGAAAAGTTGTACTGACATAAAAGTTGCGTAATTAAATTTCCTACAATATAGAATTAGTTAAAAATTTAAGAAATAGTCACCCTTGTTGCAAAATAGCAATAATTGTGAAAAAAAACATACAAAAACAAGTATTCGCATTTTACGTTTTTAAACCATTTGTGCTACACTTGGGACCTTCATATTTCACCCTAAAAAATTACATGATACAGTAAAACAATACTGTAAATTTCACTAAGATCGGTTCAATAGATTTTGCAAAATAAATTTTGCAATCCAGCTTTCGTAAAAAAAAATTCATTTTTTCAAAATGTTACAGGACTGAAAATAAAGCAGATAGAAAGTTGAAAATTTTTTTACATATAGAAGTGTACTGTACCTTTCATTTGCAATTTAATCGCAAAATTAAAATCGCTTAACACCACGGCGTCAGGAATTTCTTTAAATAAACATTAATTATTGGTGCTACGCGCAGGACAGCGGATAGGTTGCTCTGATTGGACATTCCAATGACCTTTGATAATGATTGATACATTTTAATTTTTATGACATTTCGATATAAATAAATAAATTTGTTTATTGCAAAATAAAAACACATACTCTATCCTTTGAAATAACACTTTTATTAGCAAAAACTTTCTTTGTTCATATATTTTAACTTAAATAATAAAAGTTTATTATTTTTAAACATATGCAATTGTTTAAACAATATTTCACAAACAATAATAAAATTAGTTTGATTTTTGTGGAATTAAAAAATTAAAACACAACAAAATATAGAGTAAGAAAATAATATATTAGATAAAGATTGGAAGAAGTTTTGGTGGAAATCAACCTGTGTGAATCGAACACCGCTGTCCTGCGCGTAGCACCAAAAATTATTGTTTATTTCAAAAATTTTCTGACGCCGTGGTAATTAATCGATTTTAATTTTGAAAATTGCAAATGAAAGGTACAGTACACTTCTATAAGCAAAAAAAAATTCAACTTGCTATTTGCTTTATTTTCAGTCCTGTAACATTTTGAAAAAATGAATTTTTTTTGCGAAAGCTGTATTGCAAAATTTATTTTGCAAAATCTATGGAACCGATCTTAATGAAATTTACAGTATTGTTTTACTGTATCATAAAGTTTTTCTGGGTGAAATATGAAGGTCCTAAGTGTAGCATAAATGGTTGAAAAACGTAAAATGCGAATACTTTTTTTGTATGGTTTTTTTCGCAATTATTGCTATTTTGCAACTAGGGTGACTATTTTTTAAATTTTTAACCAATTCTATATTGTAGTAAATTGAATTACGCAACTTTTATGTCAGTACAACTTTTCTCGAAAATGAATACTTTTAAAGTTATAATCAAAAAACCAAGAAAAAAATCGAATTTTTCCTTCAATTCTTGACATTTTGATTATTTAAACAATGTTCCGGACATTTTTGAGAGGGAGGATAACTCAAATATTATTATTTGATTTATTTTCAAGCAATTTCTGCAAAAAAATTTGAGTCACCTCTCAACGTCCATCTCAAAACAGATCCGCTCTGGACTAATATTCTCTCAGATAAATCATATTCAAATTTCACATTCAATGTCATTGTTTGTTCATATCTTCACACACAAAATAGATCAAGGTTACCTGAGATTAGTTTTTGTTCCATTTTTAATGGTCGCTTTTTCTATATTATTGCTTCTGAAAAGTTTTCCTCAATTTTTTCTTCTTCTCTTTACTTTTGCTCACCGGTTTATATGAGAAATCAAACAAAGTATATGTTTTTAGCCATTTGGAAGACAGCTAACTATTATGTGAAGTCGTACCCATTTTGACCACCTAGGGAAGCCACTTTGACCTATTACAGCCACAGCCAAGTCACTATAGGGAATATGTCTATTTGGGAACAAGCTATGGGACGTTCTAGTCCCATTTTCAGTCGTCGGTACACCTGTCAAGCTATGGGACGTTCCAGTCCCATTTTCAGTCGTCGGTACACCTGTATCAACAGGAAACATTGTTCAGCACCTCCTCTGGTGCTAATTTTATGGATAGCAGCATCGAACCTTATCCGGAAATCGTTCGATGAATGGGTTTGTTTGGGAACATTTAGTGATGTGCTTTTAGTAACTATTGGTTTTTTTACATTTCAGACATTTGGTTTAATGCACAATGTTATTAATTTTTTTCAGATTTAGTTTACCTTTGTTTTTTTATATGACATATTTGTATATTAATATTTGGTTCCTAAACTATTGTATCTATGGTAAGTTACTTGTGTGCACCAGGTAATCAGGCCTAGAAAATTACGGTTTTATACTTTATTATTGGTTTGATATTTATTTTGTAATATTACTTGCTTGTTTCCCAAATATTTTATTATTTATTCGCTTTATTCCATTTGTTCGGTTAATTAATTCTAATACTAATAACCCTAATGCTTTCTTAAATAATTTTACAGATACACTCATTTCTTTAATCAATAAAAATACAAAAGAAATAAAGAAAAAAAGATGTGAGATTAAGAGGAATATCTGGATGACTGATGGTTTAGGAAAATCAGTTAATAAAAAAAATGAACTATACAGAAAATTTATGAATAAGCCAGATGACCTAAGATTAAAAAAGAATACACAATTTACAAAAATAAATTAAATAAATTGATTATTGAGGCAAAAAAGAATTATTTTCATTCAGAAATTACAAGATATAAAAACAGTTCTAAAGGCCTGTGGAACACTATTAAAAAATTAGATAATAATCAAACAAAAAATGAAATTAATTCCATTTTAAATCAAAATAATGAGGTAATCACTGATAGTCAGAATATTTGCAATATTTTTAATGATTATTTTTCTAATGTAGGGTCTGAGCTTGCTAAAAATATTAAAATACCATCTTCACCTAATCCTCCAAAAACTACATGTAATAGTACATTTTTCTAAAACCCGTAACAAAATCAGAAGTTCAGTCTATTATTCATTCTTTAAAACCAAAAAAATCTCCTGGCATAGATAACATTTCTGCTGATCTCTTAAAGATAATTTCCCATTATGTTGTTGATCCAATAACTAATTTAATAAATATAATATTTGAACAAGGTACATGTCCTGACAATTTTAAAAAAACTGTAATTATACCTATATTTAAAAAAGGTGATAAAAAATTAGTGCAAAATTATCGTCCAATATCACTTATTACCAACCTTGCAAAAATCTTTGAAAAGGCATTAGCCGAACGAGTTAATCAATATCTTAAAAAGTTTAACCTGCTTTCTATAAACCAATTTGGTTTTAAAAAAGGATATTCCACTTCAGATGCTATAACATCTGCTACTGATTATTTATATAAGATGCTGGACAGTGGTTCTCCTACTTTAGCAATATTTTTAGATTTAGCGAAAGCATTTGATACTGTTAGTCATTAAAAGTTATTATGTGCTTTGGACGATCTTGGAATAAGAGGAATACCACATTTACTATTTCAAAGTTATTTAAAAAATAGATTGCAAATTGTCAAAATTAATAACAAACTTAGTACTGAAAGAAGCATTGAGTATGGTGTGCCTCAAGGTACTGTTTTAGGCCCTTTATTGTTTTCAATATATATAAATGATCTAGCGGCAATGAAAATAAATGGAAAGATTATTTGTTTTGCTGACGACACAGTTATACTTTACACTAGTAACTCTTGGAATGAACTTAAAACTTTGGCAGAAACAGAAACTGTAAAGGTTCTAGATTGGCTAAGTAGGAAACTACTGACAGTTAATACAGATTAAACTTACTTTATACCATTTTCAATATATAAAAATAATTTACCCGAATTCATGGAATTAAATCTAAACTATAATAAGGCGTACATTAAAATAAATAGGAAAGAATACATAAAATATTTAGGCGTTTATATAGATTGTCACTTGAAATGGGATATACATATTGATATGGTATGTAAAACTCTAAGAATGATACTATACAGATTTAGATATCTCAGCAACATTCTTGATTTATCTTACTTAAAGATGGTATACTATTCCTTAATAGAATCACGTCTTAGATATGCCATTATAGCATGGGGTGGAACATATTCCTCACATTTGATTAAACTCGAAATACTTCAAAGGAGGTTTTTAAAAATAATGTTAAAAAAAACTCGCTTATATTTATCAGAACTTCTTTATCAGCAAGCTGGTGTTTTTAAAATTAGACAATTATATTTATTAAACATAATTTTGCATACATACAAAAATAAATAAATATTGAAATCGATAGATCATCATTACGACACTAGAAGAAAACTTCATGACTATGTAAAAATTATTAGTAATTTTAAATCAATTGGTAAACATAATTTCACATACTATATTCCTGAAATATTTAATTATTTACCCGAAATTTATAAAATATATTTGAGAAAAATAAACTCATTCAACATGATTAAATCCATTTTTAAAAAATTTATTAAGAACACTGGAACTGAATTTTTGAATGCGATCTTTAATTAAATTTATAATATAACTACTAATATACATATAATATATTTGTTATGCATTATGAGTTGTTATGCGTTATGTATTGTTAATTTTTAATATTTGTTATGCGTTTTTGTATTGTTAATGTTTAATATTTGAATAATGTAATCCCTGAACACAACCTCTGGTTCTTCAGGGAATTTCTTCTTTTGGTTTATTTACTATTTATTTATATGTGAAAATATTTAACTTAAAATTAATTTGTAATTATGTTAGTATTGAATTATTCTATTATAATATTGTTATATATGAGAGCCTAATGAGAAGTAAAGAAACATTATTAATTTAGGTCATCGTTTCGGTATTTATCTTAGCTTCATTTCTATAACTTTTATTAATTAATTTTGCTTAATTCATCATTGTATTTTCTCTTCGTCAGGCTTGTGCCTATTTATTTATATATTTTTCATATTTATTGTCGGTTTTAATTTAGTTGTACGTAGCGAGCGTACTATAATCATTTGGTAGAAGTCTCATGTGAGTTGTACCCTATATTATGTAAGTAAGATGTACTTATTAAATTTTGTAACAGGCAACATTATTGTTGTTATCTTAGATATAACTTTTGTCATGTTAGAGTCACAGTACATGCTTTGTCTAACTCAGAGATTGTTAAAAATCTGGTAGTTAATTTTAATAAATGTTTATTTATTTTGTACATCATTTATTCTTATTCCCTTTATATTTACATTTACTTATATATTTAATATGTTTAGTATTTGACAGCAATGTAAGATACCTAGGAGAGTGATCGAAGATATTTTCTTGGCGCCCATGATTTGTTAGTTTTATTTAATTGGTTCTTCTTTAGCACTTATTCATCTTTATACATTTTCAGTACATTATTCTTATCTTAGTATATACCTACCTTTCCTAGTCATCAGCATCTACTTTGAGCTACTGTTCTTCGACATGCATGCAAACGAGCCGTATCCATCCTTGAGTGTCAAGTTGTTATCTTGCATCTCTTGCTAGCCACTCCATTTAGTTTGCCTCTGTCTCTTCATACTTCTACTTCTATTCCTTTTAATTCCCCTTTCTTCGTTCTCATCATCTAACCAGTTTTCCTACTCTAATACTACTGCAAAGTAGTATTTTATTTCCATTCAGTATTTTTCCTACCTCACGCTCTCGTCATTTTGTCCCAATACCTGACAATAAGTTTTATTTTCTTAATTCTGTTGGAGTTTATTACTCTCTTTACTTACACTCCAACAGAATTTTCAAACATATTTCAAATTCATTCAAAAATATGTGTGTACAACATTTTACATTTAGATCTTATATTATTACACTGGTAAACACACATTTTGCTGCCGGAATTTTTTTTACTGTTTCTAGGTAATTTGGGTCTGCTGAATCCAAAAATGCCACCAGATTTGCTCCATCAGATCGTTTTCAGAAAATACGACAACAGATCACATTTCTAACGTATAGGGTAATTTAACGCAGCACTACCTTGTAGTGCTGCTACCCATGAAATAAACTAAATACGAATAAAAAGTAAGATATTTATTGTACAATAATGTACTTACAAAAATCATCACACATATCTGCCAAAAAAACTTAACTTTTCATCTAACCTAACCGGCAGCGTCGCAACAAAAATGTGTTATTCGGCGTCACCTAAAAACTTTCTTTTATATGATTTTCTTGCAAAGCCTTTAAAAGGACGGTCCCTTTGAAGAATCCAGCGGTAATCCGCCATAATGTGATTGCCCCATCTCCCCGATACCCCTCTTCCATCGTTTTGATATCTTGGTGGAAGCGTTCCCCTTGTTCCTCACTAGGGTCACCAAGATTTTCTGGGAAACGGTCTAAGTGGCTGTGGAGGTAATGAATTTTAATACTCATATGACAACCGTGTTTGTTAAAATTTTTGAGCATTTCTTTCACTCTAATGCCCAATTGGTATACTTCCATATTTGTTGCCAACATGTAGAAGGACACACTTTAAAAACTTCGTTTGGAACTGTCGATAAAAAGACGCCAGTGATCTGGTGTATACTCCGATACACCCATTTTTTCTAACAGACCTTCAATATTGTTATAAAAAGCCGTATCATCTTGCTGAGAAAAAAAGCTAAAGATCTTTTATCTCTATTACGGTAGTATGTAATTTTGGTGTCTGGGTGAAGAACATTCTTTTCTTTTATTCTGGAGATAAGCAACTCGGAAAAATCCTTTTCGCTTAGCTCTTCCTAAGTAAAGCGCTCAGGACGTGTTGAATCCCCTTCAAAATCACTTTCGTCTTCCTCAAATCTATTAGCCTGCAGTTCGTCAGATAACGGTTCTGCATTATCCTCTGGTAACATTGGTAGACTGCTAAATATTGGAATGGGTATCTGCTCAAGCTGATATGGAATCTTATTGCTGGATCCAGTTTAGGATATGTTCACGCATGTCGATTGTTACGATTAATGCCCTTTATATTTACAAGACAGAAAAAAACAACCGTCAAAATGATTTTTTGGTTCCATCCATACCATTTAAAAACCAAATTTAAACATTTTCGTTGTCCTTTCGTTTACTGTCGCAAGTTTTCAAGACAAGTTTTGCGCACTACATGTGGAGCTCAGGATTTATCTTGATCTTCTAAATGATGACCAAAATAGGCCCTTTTGTTCATTTGCCCATTTGTCTTAGAATTTGTTAAGTTTGTTTATAAACATATTGCAATTATAGTGGTGGAATATACAGAAATGTAAGAATATTTAAGTATTTGATAAGTATGTAATATCTCGAAAACTAGAGCTGATACAAAGAAAAGGTTTGTATTTTTGGAATCAGCACAGATGAGTTAAATAAAATCAGTTGATTTTTTTTCAGCAGCAAGACAAAAAAATTTTTTGTTGGGCTGTGTTATTAGTATCGACTGACTCAGCACCATGCCTAGGCAAGAGTTGCCTGTTTTGCACTGTACTATGTCAATCGAAACTGTATCAATAGTACATAAAAGTAGTATTAAGGTTGGAACTAAGAAGTAACATACCTAACTATCGAAGAGATAATGCAACAGAACAAGACGGACGGTAAACCTCTCTAGCTGCTGAATAATTTGTTAATTATAATACCAATATACATCCAAATTCTACTCTGATTATGCTGTCGTTCGTACATTAAGACATTGCGTCCAAAAATAATTGTAAGTGGGTTTTTAGATAGGTTTTTATGTATTTTTTAAATTTAAATAATTTAGGTTCTTGTTTGATATGTATAGGAATTATGTTATAAAATTTAGGTCCAAAGAACATTAGGGATCTTTGTGTTACTGATTTTTTGAACTGCTGAATACTAATATCCATATTTGTTACTGATCGAGTTAATCGGTTACTTTGAAATTTAATTTTTTTTTAGTTTATATAAACATTTAAAACACAGTTGTAGATGTAGAGGGATTTAACACTAAATATCTCGGATTCATCATATAATTTTTTTGTTGGATGCAGTTTTCTTTTTTTAAAAATTATTTTTAATAGAGCATTTTGAACTGTTTCTAAAATGTTAAGAGTTTTGTTAAACGCGCCACCCCATGCTACAATACAATATCTTCAGACTGATTCTGCAAGCGAGTTATAAACCATGATTAAACATGAAGAGAAATATCCATTCTCAAATGTGGTCTCGAGGTAAGAAAGTAGAAAACTCAAAGAGGTACCACAAAAATGTATATTATAAAAATGTCATACAAGGACGCGTTTCGGCTCTTACCGAGCCATCATCAGCTTGAAATACAGGAGCAAAGTCTAAAACTGTCCTACAATATAAAAAGGAAATTTTTAAGCATGTGGTGATCACGCCCACCTCGGCAAAGGAACTTACCAGACTAGGAAGGAGGAAGAATCTAATGGCTTACATTGTATTGGGTTTATTACAGGTGTATTAGACATTAAGGGTATATCTCATACCCTTAATATCTAATACACTACTTATAACTTAGAATGAAACCTAAAGAACCCAATACAATGTAAGCCATTAGATTCTTCCTCCTTCCTGGTCGCGAATTTACAAAACCTATACCATTTCAGTCATGGCAGCGACTGAATTCGAATAGGGTTTGTATGCAGAATATTAGTTACATATCCTATACCATTTCAGTCTTGGCAGCGACTGAATTCGAATAGGGTTTGTATGCAGAATATTAGTTACATATCCTATACTATTTCGATCTAGAAATTAACTGTATTGGTGTAGGATTATCAAACGAAATTTTTGATTATTATTGAGCAAATGTCTATACTGTTTCAGTCATGTACGTAAAACTAATCAAATATTTACTAAGTGGATTTATTATTATATCATAAAATTTAGATATGTTTTGAAAATTAAAATGAATAGTATATACATATTTGGATAATATTAAAGATTAAAAACAAATGAATAATTACTAATGTATGAATATATACAGTATGTCTCTGTAAGTTGGAACCATATGGAAAAATTTTTTATTAACGATTTTACGCAAAAAAGATATTCTTCCTAAAAAGTTCTGCATGGTCTAAAACCGAAGATGCAATCATCTGATATTAAGTTTTATTAATAGTATATGAGAGATGTCAAAAAATATGAATTTCTGTCAAGTAAAGTATCTTCATACAGAGAGGGGCTAAGTTATCGAATAAATTCATTTTATCTAAAATGGACGACTTAGGAAAAAAATCCCGAAACAGGTCGATTTTATTTTTAAATTACAATTTTTTGGCATATATTTCATACTAGTGACGTCATCCGTCTAAGTGTGATAACGAATAGATGATTTTGTTAAATGGGACTAGGATCGTGTGGCAACTAATTTGAAAGTGCGTTCAATTCTCTGTTCAGTAATATAAACAATAATATCATTATTTATACAAGGTGACCAAAAAAATAATTTTTTAATTAAATTAATTTACGCAAAAAGAAGAATGTATGTAATTTATTTAACTCAAAATACATTTTACTGCGATCAATAAATAGTGCTTAAATTAAATCACAAACAGCCTCCCACGTAACTCTTGACAGTTTGAACATTTAATTTAGGCCAAAAACCAATGTTTATTTGCCAAATAAACAGTTTTTTCTATTTTCTCACAGCGATAGAAAGTATTTTGATTGAAATAAATTGCATACATTCTTCTTTTTTCGTCAATCAATATAATTCAAAAAATGTTTTTTTGGCCACCCTGTATAAATAATGATATTTGTGTTTATATTACTGAATAGAGAATTGAACACCCTTTCAAATGAGGTGCCACACGACCCATATTCCTATTTAAAAAAATCATCGATTACGTTATCACGCTCAGATGGACGACGTCACTAGTACCTATGAAATATATGCCAAAAAATTATAATTTAAAAATAAAAATCGACCTGTTTTCCATATGGTTCCAACTTACAGGGACATACTGTATACATATATTAATTCGTAGATTAGTAATTACTCATTTGTTTTTAATTTTTAATATTATCGAAATATATATTATTAATTTTAATTTTCAAAACATATCTAAATTTTATGATATAATAATAAATGCACTAAGTAAATATTTGATTAGTTTTACTTGCATGACTGAAACAGTATAGACATTTGCTCAATAATAATAAAAAAATTCGGTTTCAAATCCTACACCATTACAGTTAATTTCTGGTCCGAAATGGTATAGGATATGTAACTAATATTCTGCATACAAAATCTACTCGAGTTCAGTCGCTGCCGTGACTGAAATAGTATAGGATATGTAACTAATATTCTGCATACAAACCCTATTCGAATTCAGTCGCTGCCATGACTGAAATGGTATAGGTTTTGTAAATTCGCTTCCTGGTCTGGTAAGTTCCTTTGCCGAGGTGGGCGTGATCACCACATGCTTAAAAATTTCCTTTTTATATTGTAGGACAGTTTTAGACTTTGCTCCTGTATTTCAAGCTGATGATGGCTCGGTAAGAGCCGAAACGCGTCCTTGTATGACATTTTTATAATATACATTTTTGTGGTACCTCTTTGAGTTTTCTACTTTCTAACCATGATTAATTTTTTTTTGGGTAGAATATCTCTTAAGATATAAAATTTATGCATTAGAGCCCTTATTCGTTTACTGACATGAGTGATATGGTCTGACCAACGTAAATGTTGATCTATGAAGACACCTAAATACTTTATAGAGAAAACTTTTTCTATTGAAGAACAGTCACAATTTTGTCCTTGACATTTTGCGTTATGCAATTTTATATAAAAATTTGTAGGTTGGTCAACAATTGTTGGGCTAAAGGCGATATATTTTGTTTTATTAATATTTAATGTCAGTTTGTTAAATTTTAGCCATAAGTTTAGCTGTTTTAGGTTCATTTCAGAGCTGGTTTTAACCTCCTCTCATGTTTTCACAAAAAGAAGAAGTTCTTCTTCTTTTTGTTTCATGTAGAGTATTCTGTAGCACTGTAGCCTATTATATATAGGCTATTCCATATAGTATTTTATATAGTGTTCGAATACTAAATTGTAGACGTTCTATTTTATGCCTCGTATTTGCGAATTTTTGAATCTTCTCATCTCTACGGATATTGTTTTTTTTCGTCTTCTCATTAAATTTAACCTTAAACAAAAAGGAACAGAGGGTCCTTTTATCATTGGAAGTATTTCCATAAAAACCAGGATTCACTTTAATATCTGACGGTAAAAGTCTGCACAAAAATGTTACTTATTTTACAACCCTATTTAAAATCCGAAATAAAAAGTCTCGTAATAAAGTTACAACAGTAGAGACATAAACAAATTTACAGCAACAAAAAGCACCCACACTCAAAGTAATTTTGGAAACAGTAAAATCTTTTCAGCGTACATCTCAGAAAGTTGTAAAGATGACAATGGTTTATGGGTTTATTCTCAAATAACAAAGAAAGTTAAATATTTTACAGAGCTGAAAGTGTCTTATTTTGATAGCTGGATAACATACATTAGGTACGGTTTTAAAACTGCATTGTTAGAGAAAATAAAGAAATTAAGGGGTACTGTACATAGTTTATAATAGAGGCTAGTTTTCAGAATTCCCTTTCTTTTATAATTCTGGACGGCAAAATTGGAAGATACGGATATTATAAACGGCACAATGGTATGAGTTATGGGGCATGCAATATATCAAAAATATGGCATCATAAAGTAATTCTGCTTTTAAATTCAAGTCTAGATTGTTTTTATAAAGATTTCTGTAACCATAAAAGGGACTAATGGGATTACCTTTTACAAAGAAATAAATACACGAAATAGATTAAACATATTACTTAATTTGAATTTCACTTCCTATTCACGAACTGTTCCTTGCAGTACTATTCTATGCCAGTGGCGACGCGTGACTTTTTCTGAAGTGTTACCAAAACCAGATGCAAAAAAACTTATTTAAAAAAAATGAAGATATGGCTAAATGTATATATACACTCACCGGCACAAAATTCCGCGACCCAAAATTTTTGATTAATTTTGACAATCTATAACTTTATTATTTGTACTTCGATTTTAAAGATTCTTGCACGAGTTTGTAGGTACATATATTGACGTCAATTGCTATTATTCCGGCAACAAAAATTTTTTGCTTAGATGGCATTATACGGGGGTGAATGTAAGCGTTGTTTTTCTCCTAATTCTAAAAAATTCTGTGGAAAAATTGGAGGGCTGATTTTGTTTCATACTCCTTTTGTATTATCCTGGAGGTATCACTAAGGTCTTGTTTTTTGAATTATCTGAATATCTCTTTTTTTGTAAGAGCTGTAATTAAAAACACTGCTTTGAAGGTTTATTTAATTAAAAATATCAAACGCACTAAAATTAACAAAACAAAACAAAACAAATTTAACAACAAAACAAAACAATTCAATAGCGGTTATGCCCACCTCTTGCAGCAACGACTGCTCGCAATCTATTTAGCATCTAATAAAGATGTGTTTTCCTTGCCTGGGGAATAGCCCGATATTCCTCTACCAGGACCATAATTGTACCAAATTTTCTGGAGGCCTAGGATGACGGCAAATAGCTTTTTTATTCATCCCATAAATGCTCAATATGATTGAGATCTGGGCTGCATGCGGGCCATTCTAATCTTATCAATCATTGAACATTTATTTATTATTGACAGATCATTTCAACACCCAATCAGAGCCCGTATAACGACTAATACCATACTGTCGGTGTGCGCATGCGCGCAGATCAATATAAATTCACCCTCAATCTCAATCGCGCCTAAAGAAGTATAACTTCAAAAAAATTTTGTACACCCTGTATAAATAATTATGTTAGTGTTTATATTAGTGAATAGAGAATTAAATAACCTTCCAAATAAGCAAATCACACATACCCTACTCTCATTTAAAAAAATCATCGATTACGTCATCACGCTCAGATGGATGACGTCACTGGTATTATATATATGCCAAAAAGTCCTAATTTAAAAATAAAAATCAACCTGTCTGAGGATTTCTCTTGAAATTAGCCCATTCTCGAGATAATGAATTTATGCCAACTCAAACGTCCTTACTTATACTACAGTGTCGCGCCCGCTTGATTAGCAATTAAAAAACAAAGGGGTTTCCGATATTGTATTGCAAAAAACTCTTTGGGATTTCATCAATAAATGTTTAAAGAATATCTACCTACCTTGGCAACTTTAAAGTTTTTAGATAAATGTCCGATTTAGGGTTAAAACTGGCCGATTTCGCAATTTTCAAAATTTTCAATCGCTTATACAGAGTGTCCCAAAAGTAGTGGAACGGTCGAATATTTCGCGAACTAAACATCGGATCGAAAAACTGAAAAATACGTGTTCAATCATTTTCAAAAATCTATTCAATGACACCAAACACCAACCCTCACTACACCCCTACTGGAGGTGGGGTGGGGGGTAACTTTAAAATTTCAAATAGAAACCCCTAGTTTTTCTTGCAGATTTGGATTCGTTACGTAAAAGTAAGCAACTTTTATTAAGACATTTTTTCGAACTGTGGATAGATGGCGCTATAATTGATAAAAACGATTTATCCTGATACCATAGGTAAATTATAGAAACGGTCTAATATCTCGAGAAATACACTTCCAAATGAGAAACCAAAAAAAAAGGTTTGTAATACTTTTCGAAAACCTATCGAATAACACTAAACATGACCCTCCAACCCACCCCCTGGAGGTGGGGTGGGGGGTAACTTTAAAATTTTAAATAGCAACCCCTACTTTTTATTACAGATTCGGATTCGTCATGAAAAATTAAGCAACATTTATTCGAAACATTTTTTAAAATTGTTGATAGATGGCGCTTTAATTGGAAAAATACGATTTATTAGCGCCATCTATCAGCAATTTTAAAAAATGTTTCGAATAAATGTTGATTAATTTTTCATGGTGAATTCGAATCTGCAATAAAAAGTGGGGGTTGCTATTTAAGATTTTAAATTTACCCCCCACCCCGTCTCCAGGGGGTGGGTTGGAGGGTCATTTTTGGTGTTTATCGATAGGTTGTCGAAAAGTATTAAAAACCTGTTTTTTGGTTTCTTATTTGGAGATGTATTTCTCGAACTATTAGACCGTTTCTTTAATTTACCTATGGTATCAGGATAAATCGTTTTCTCCAATTACAGCGCCATCTATCCACAGTTCGAAAAAACGTCTTGAATAAAAGTTGCTTACTTTTACGTAAATAATCCAAATATGCTAGAATAAGAAAAACTAGGGGTTTCCATTTGAGATTTTAAAGTTACTCCCCACCCCACCTCCAGGGGGTGTAGTGGGGGTTGGTGTTTGGTGTCATTGGATAGAATTTTGAAAATGATTGAACACGTATTTTTCAGTTTTTAGATCCGATGTTTAGTTCGCGAAATATTCGACCGTTCCACTACTTTTGGGACACCCTATATAACAAAAACTATTAACTTAAGAGAAAAATCACTAAAGAACTTTTCTGTTTGGAATGATTCAAAAAACCTAAAAAAAATGTGTTCGATGCAAAAAAAATAATTTTAGGAAAAACCCCTAATCTTTCCCCTCGCCTGGCAAGGTCTTATGCTCTTCAGAATCGCCTGTCATTGTACACATTTCTTCTAAATGACTTACTCAAACACATACTTAATATTAAACCTTACAGGAAAAAGTTTATTTTACCCCTAAACTATGCACTTTTCGATTCACCTGGTAGATACACGTGCACCGCTGATGCCTGCCAGGTTATGGTGTTTGGCCTTGGTGTGCTATTAATTATCACTAGAAAAATTGCTAGCCTTACAGGACGACCGTTAGTCGGAGGGTTCACTAGCTCTTATACTATGAAGACAGAGTAGAGTTTGCAATAAGTGTAGTAGCCAACCTCCATTGAGGAGAGGCACTTTAATAAGAAAAAATAGTACCATGTCGGTATAAGCTCCAATAATTCCTCTAAAATGGTTAAATCCTTGTCGCAAGTACGAAGAAACTGCTAATTGACGTATGCCATCAATGTCCGTACTCTCATCACAGGCGATGGCAAACCTTTCAAAACTAGATGATTTTGCTTTGATTTGATCATTATCACAAAAATGAAATAATTTAATCCCGATTAACACCTGACCTGATCTAACATCTCACTTGACAAGACAATGCACATTCGATACATACGCAGAAATCCAGAAATGCACGGCACCTTACGAAGAAGAATATCTGTAAAGATACACCGAGAGAACAATTTCTTTTCTCCTAAAACACCGATTTCTTTGAGCAATATTTCTTAAAAGTTAACATATCCTATTAACTTAAACATGACGGTTCACATATAAAGAAACGAGTTTTTTAAACACGACTCAATAATTTCTTACAGATAATTTCTTCAATACTAAGAAATGCATTAATGATTACATTTAATTTTCTTATCCTAAAGTTTTTATTTCTTAAATTGAAAACTACAAATATTTTGCAGTATAAGAAATATAATGTTAAGTTAATCCATATTTATATTTGTGAACAAGAAATCTTCTTGCAATCAAATAAATATTTTAAACCACAAGAAATAATACTTCAGAAATACCCTCTGTAGTAACTGTGGTTGTGGTTATAAAATAAAAACTTTGTCATTAATGCCGAAATGTTACTTGCAAAGAGAATTCCTTCCACAAAAGAATTGCGCAGATTAACTATTTATGATTTAGTCGTCAGTGTTTGTCAAGATGGCGTGATATGTTCATGTTCATATAGATGGATGTTGGATTTATTGGTGTACTTTAAAAATTAACGGATATTTTGAAGGTACGTACATATATAGGTATTAAATAAAAGTAAATTGAGTAATTTAAGATGTAATAATAATATTGTTGCGTATCCGAATGGTTAAAAAAGAAACATAATAGTATCTTTATATGCTTTTTAGGTATAATGATGGACGACTCTGAAATAAAGGAGCTTATTATTCTAACTGGGAAATATGCCACAATTTAAAGCTGGGACAGAATGATATAATATATATAGCTTCAGAACAATATTAAGAAAGGAGTTATTAACCAACTGCGGGGCCTTCCAGAAATGGTAGAACTTCATACATGTAAGTACCTTTTTAAAAATGTGTATACTTATTTATCAACTATAATAGGTTTCTTGAATGTATCGTCTTCTATAAAAATATACAATACAACGCTATATCAAACATGGCGGGTTCAACGCTGAGGATTTCTTCTGTTAATTTATTTGAGATAAAGTAATCAGTTAGTCTTAAAGAAATATTTGTTTATGGTTAAGAAATGTTATTGCCGAAAACCGTGAAATAGTTAATATGTATTAAATGACTTAAATGTAAACTAATAATACTTTCCCGTAATAAAATTTCTCAATGATTAGGTATGCTGTTTCTTTTAGGGCCGGTTGTTCGAACGCTAATCAACAATGATCACTATCAAATATTTAATTACTGTGACCAAAACTGTCAATGTCAACTTTTATTGGGTTGCTGAAAACATAATTGATTAAAATTATGAGATTAGTTAATCAATTAACATAACAATTATTAACATAATTGATTAACAAATTTCATATTATGTTTTCAGCAACCCAAACAAAGTTGACATTGACAGTTTGTGATTTGTGACAGTAATTAAATATTTGATAATAATCATTGTTGATTAGCTTTCGAAAAACCGGCCCGTAGATTATAAAAATTAAGAAAATTACATATTATTATGTCTGCTTCAATGTTTTACATTGGTTGTATTTTCCCTCTTGTTTTAGCTAAACAATGTTTATTGTGTGACTTAATATTATACAGACAAATAATTAATATTTCATTAACAAAAAGAAAAATTTAAACAAAGATGTGTAGGTTAAATAATGCCATGTTTGAACTAAATATGATTGATTATTATTAGTATTAAGAGTTCTTATGTGGGGCCGTGTATTTGTTTTTTTTTTGTATTTCCTAAATTTGTGAAAATAAATAGCTATATCTTTATAAAATTTTTTTTATTAAAGTAAGTTTACTCTTTCTACATAACGATTTTGTTTTAGTGAATTGCTGATATACAAAGTGCTATTAACAAAAGAAGGAAAATTTGAGGAAGTTGGATTTGCTTCTCCATCCTTTTATTGTTGTGTAGAAGTCAGTGGTTTAAGAGTGGAGAAAATATTTGTATGTAATAATAACGTTTTATATCTTGTTTTATTAATAAATAATGATTTTACCTTAACACAATGATTTATTTCGCCGTATGTAATATCACTTTATTTTCAAGAAATATTAACTTAACTTTAAATATACGTTTATCTCTGCGAAATATATTTCTTAATATTAAATAAATTAATTATTAATAGTAAAATAATAATATTCCTTACTAAGAAATATTATTGCTCAGAAAGAATAGTTTTCTAATGTGTAGAAAATATATTTTTATGACTGATAAAATTAATTAACATCAAGTATAATTTCTTTCTGATAAATGGGTTTGAAGTTTGCCAGAAAGTGATAGTTCAATCATATTTAAGATATATTTCTTTGGCTATAGTATAATTTATTTGAAATATATTAGAAAATTATATCTTACATACAAAGATATATTTCTTAGGCAATATGCCAAGTCGATCTTTCTTAAATATTAATAAAGTTTCTTTATGTCAAGAATTTTTTTCTCTCGGTGTAGATGTATAATTATTCTCCAGAATTAAGTAGAATTCTTAAACAATTTTTATATCTTTAGTATCAGACGTCAGACAGGCAAGCTGACAATAGATCAAGGTGGAAAGTTCTTTTAATTTTCCTATCTTTAGATATTTATTCAGTAAATTGTTCTTTATCAAATCTTTAATACAAATACACATCTTGTCTAAGAGTATGCAATATGACAGCTCAAAAAAGAATAAATGTCATTTTAATCAACGACTATATGCATATTCTTGCTTCATATCGAAAATTTGAGCCACACAATTGGCATAAAAGTCCGATCCCTATTAACATAACACTAGGGTTTCTTTGTTCCCAACAATGGAATACCCAAAATATAAGTGGCACTATTCTTCACAAACATGAGATCCAACGTATGGCTATTAATAATTCTATAGAAAAATCCGTTTTTCACACACTTTGCAACAATGGATAACTCTCTTTATTTAGATATAGTTTGCTAACAAAAATATTTAGAGCATTGGGGCAAACATCCTGCAGATATTCTGAATGCTCGGGTAAATATATATGATTTACCAATCATTGTTATATTTTTAGGGTGAAAGGTATTGTTAAGGGGAACATGTTACCTAATGAAGCGAATATCTTTATGACGATTTTTTCTGTTAGGAAGTTTAGATTCTGGACGCATTGCTTTTGTTAATGATACTATTACGGTAGCACTTATATTTATCATCTTTTTTATGGTAAATACAGCGGAAGATATTTTTGTCATTTGTTGATTGTCGTACTGAATCATCAAAGCACAAGGATATATTTCCTGGATACAAAAAGGATGGAGATGTAATCATACTTTAGACGAGAGAATGGAGAGCTTCACATATACTTCAATATTGAAGCAGGGTTATACCTAATAGTGGTTTGTAGATTCTATTCTGACTTAAAGAAAAGTAAACGGAGTAGAAACAAACATTAAATACAACATTAAAGAAAAAACAACTTAAGTCTAAAATCAAAAATATCAACTCAGAGCTACAGCCAGAAATAAGCAAATCAAAAATAAAGAAGGCATTGAAAGAAATGAAAATCAACAAATCGCCTGGAAAAGACGGAATAACTGCAGAGATGCTAAAATATGGTGTAAAAGCGGTAATTTATACTCTCCATTCTTTTTTCAACAAAATATTAAAAGAAAAAAGAATCCCAAACAACTGGAAGGAATCCGTAACCATCCCACACAAGAAATGGGACAAAGCAGATATAAAAAACTACCAAAACATTAATAATTACAGCAAGACCAAAATCATAACAAATACAATTGAGGACATCACAATGAGGATCGGAAAAGATAAAATAGAACAAGTTCATGATTATATATATCTGGGTCAAATTATTAGACTTAACAAGGAAAACCAAACAGCAGACATCAAAGAGGAGTAATGGCGTTAGGGCATGGGCAGCATTTGGCAAACTTTAAGCTACGTCCTTAAAAACAAAAGATATCCACAACATCTTAAGATCAAAGTATGCAATCAATGCATAATCCCTGTTCTTACTTATGGTTCCCAAACGTGGACGTTTACAAAAGCAAACATGGACAAAACCATGAAAACGCAAAGACCAATGAAAAGACAAATTTGCACATAAGCCTAATGGTTAAAAAGAGAAACGAGTGGATAAGAGAGAAAACAAAAGTTAGGGATGTTAAACAAGAAGTTACAAAATTGAAATGGAGATTTGCCGGACACAATATAAGAAAAAAAGAAGACTGATGGAACAACATTCTTACAAATTGGGGACTGTGGGAATATAAACGAAGCAGAGTTAGGCCCCAAATGAGATGAGTAGATGTTATCAAGAAGCACGTGGGCTCTAGTTGGATGACTGTAGCTACAGACAGAAAAGAATGGAAAAGGATTGGGGAGGCCTATGTCCAAAGATGGACCGAAGAGGGCTAATTGGATATATCGATTCTGATTTTTTATTGCTCTCTCTCTTTTTCATATTTGTCTGTTACTGTCATTTAAAAGTCTAAGCCTTTGTTGAGGTCGTTAGAAAGGACATCGCACACATCTTATGGAAAATATAATGTCACTCAAATTCAATAAAATTTATACGAATAGATTCGTTTTAAATTAACTGTCAATTCTTATCATTGCGCCAACTCTTAATTATGATTAATTACGGCGCAAATTGCAATTAAAGTTTATCGAAATCACATTTTTGGAGTCTATAAACATGTCAGTTATAATCACTATTGCTCTGGGTGCTATTCAAAACAGCTTAAACAACGCTGGGCCTAAGCGGATTAGTGAAACTATTATAATAAGATGCTTAAGAGCTCGAGAAGATTTATGAACTAACTATAATTTGGGTATTTTAAAATATTTTTTCTCTCTCTAACTTATGTACCTACCCATTTGATTTCAGATTGATTTATATCAATTTCTGCTCTTATTATTGAAAATTAAGAGTTGGCGCAATAATAAGAATTGATCGTTAAATTGAAACAAATATATTCATATAAATTTTATTGAATTTGAGTGACATTAAATTTTCCATAAGATGTGTGCGATGTCCTTTAGGATAAGTTTCACGTTTATTCTGATAAATTCAAATCACTGTTCATTAATGTTTTCAATCGTGTTAGTATGACTCCCGAAAATAATGTAAAAGTTGTGGCATTACATGAAGGTGGTCGCAGACTACGTTATGTTGACAAATTATTTGAATATGGCCAAGAGTACCATCTATGATGTTCTAATGAAGTATTTTCAGACTGAAGAATACACTAGAACAGCGGTTCTCAACCTTTTTGAGTGATGTACCACCTACAGTTATTTTTATTATTTTTGGTACCACCTATATTTTTAAATTGTATTATCAATACTTACTAAGTACTACTGTTTTAACTTTTTCTGTGTTTTCTGTACCACCGCCAATAATGATGTGTACCACCAGTGGTGCATGTACCACAGATTGAGAACCTCTGCACTAGAAGACCAGGATCAGGCAGAAAATGTGCAGAAATTAGAGTGGTGAACGTTTTTTTTAAGATTTCCGATTACGGAACCGCTCTTTACACTCAAAAAAATTTAGTTCGTATTATTGATTAACAGTGATTATTAAATAGTATTTCGTTCTAACAACAATTTAATTTGTTGTTTCAACGAACTTTTGGACATTGGCGAATGTATTTTTTTATTGTCACAATGATTGAATAATAATTGTGAAAATAACTAGAGTACATTAATCAATAACACTTAATTTATTCAGCCAATAACTTAGTTTCGTATATTTAATAAATAATGTTAATTGTTGCAGCAACTCACTTTCTTGATTTCGTACATGACAAGCAATTACCTTGGTTTATCGTGACAACGTACAGATTTCATTAAAACAATGTACAAATGTTATTAATATAGAGTAATATATATGATTATTATTGTAAAGATGTAAACTGATTGTTGAGACAACAAATGCATTAATCAATCTACTAGTGCGTTTAATACCCACAATCAATGCGTTCATTGTGACAATAATCGTAGTTGTTGAGACAATAAATGTTTTGCTTGACCATTTGAAATGTAACGGCTTTTCCTTATTGTGATACCCCTAGCTTCTCTGTGTTTAAAAAAGAATTCCTTGTTAAGCAATGCTGTTACGTCTACCGAAATGCCGGATATTTCATTTCCAAGTGTAGTCCGTAGTAGAAGGAAGTTTTCGTGTGTCTCTTATCGTGAAATATTTTGAAAATTTAAACGCAGAATAAAATATTACAGTATTATCGAGGGTCTGAAGTCCCTGAGAACTTCTATAATGATTATTTTAATAAGTCACAGGGGTGAAAAAGAGAAATTTAGTATGATTTTTATTTCAAATATACCATTCAAAAGAAACTTTTTGTTTATTCTAAGGGACTTTCTGCCCTCGGTAATAATGTAATCTTTTATTCTGCGTTTAAATTTTTCAAAAATACTTATTAGTTTTCTCAGGAATCCAAAAAAATTAATGCGTTTAAAAAGAATTCGATCGAAATTTTGCACCTGCGCTCTCAAAAAGGATTAAAGTGTTATACATTTTTGGAATCACTATTTCAAACGCTTTTAAATGAGCTGTCACATGATGTACTTTCCCATTTAAAAAAATCAAAGTTACGCCTGTCACCTGAAAAGGGGTCGTGTAAAGTTCGAAACATTGATGTTATAATATACTTTGATTATTTTAAACATTTACCTGTCCGAGCGTTTTGCTTACGTGCTAAAAATAAATAAGTTAATAAGGGGGTGGGGGGAGTGTAACACTTATTCCAGTGCACTGTATAACTGAAATCATATGAGAACTCACACAGTGTAAACAGGTGTAAAGTCCAGTAGGTTAAGGACAAAAAAGGGGGTTTTAAAAAATTATTATTAATTAATTAATATCATACATCGGGCTAATGCATTCAGTAATTGTAATTATTGATATAAAATACGTTCATAGTAGGAATGAACGAAACTGATTGTAAGAATGAATAGAATTGCTTATAAGAAAAAACCGTATTTATTGTGGGAATGAACGGAATTAATTGTAACAATAAACGGAAATAATTGTAGAAATAAACGAAATACGTTAGGAGAAATAACACTGTTATTGACACAACGAATAGTCTTCGTCGGTCAATTAACGACGTTGTTGTTTAAATAAATAGTGTTCGTTGGCTCAGTGAACAGAGTTCGTAATATCAATAAACTGATATTATGGTTTACACATAATGAATGTTCATCCATTCAATAAACGTAATACATTGGCTCAATTAACGAAAATAATGAATTGATGAACATCGCTTTGTTGTTTCAATAAAACCAAGAATTGGACAAATTTTAAGTATTGCGTTTGTTGTCTGAACATTTTTATTGATAACGTACCTTTTTCGTTGAGTGTAACGTCAAATGATCTCGTTAGGCTACGGCTCCACGGGCGAGAAATTGACGCTAGCAGTAGCAGTAAAATGAACTTAAGGTTCCGCGGAACGGAATGGGAATAGCCGAACTGTACCGACTACAGGACTTGTGCGTAGTCGGTTCAGTTCGGCTATTCCCATTCCGTTCCGCGGAACCTTAAGTTCATTTTACTGCTACTGCTAGCGTCAATTTCTCGCCCGTGGAGCCGTAGCCTTAGTCGTTTATTTAGAAGCTTCAGGAACTCATATTTCTGAACGAACTGTAAGAAGAGTCCTGCATGAAAATGGATTACGTTCTCATAAGCCAGTATCATGCCCTAAATTAACAGCAGCTCATCGAGCTAACAGCTGAGATGTACGAATGATCATAAAGACTGCACTGTTCAGCAATGGAGTGTTGTAATATTTTATGACGAGTCCTGTTTTTGCTAACGATCTCCAGACGTACCCGAACGATTTATGCCTTGCTGTATTTCACCCATAACACCGTTTGTTGACGGAGGTGTTATGATATGGGCGGGTATTCCTGTCAACAGACGCATCGAATTGATTTTCAATAAACATAGAACTCTACAGTAGACAGATACATACGACAGTGTCTGAAGGACAATGATATTTCTTATTTATTAATAATCGATAATGAGCGTCCACATACCGCGCGAAACGTCTTGGACTAGCTACCCATCTTTCATCCATACTGTCAGAACTCCCGTTTTGGATTGGCCCGCTTGTAGTCTTGATATAAATCCATTAGAACATTTGTGGAATATTTTACGGAAAAATATTACCTAAAAACAGGCAACCATTGCCAGAAACGATTCAAGAACTAAAATAGAGCTGAATGAAGAATAGGAACACATACCGGAAGAACAGATTTAGCTACTTATTACAAAAATATACTTCTTCTTCTTCCATCTTGTATGTAGACTTTAAAGCCTGTTTCTTCTTCAATATTAGCCTCCTAAATTGTTTTAGTTATCGCACCATCTTTTTCTTGGTCTGCCAATACTTCTTCGTCCATTTTGTGACTTATCTCGTGCTATTCGTACTATCATATCCTCTGCCATTCTACTAATGTGTTCGTTCCACTCCTGTTTCCGTTTTGTCACCCATCAATTTATGTCTTCTACAATGCATGATCTTGTTATGTTTTCGCTTCTCTCCCTATCCAACAGATTTTTCCCTGATATTCGTCGGAGTATTTTCATCTCTGTTGTTTCTACTAGTCGTCTCGTTTTAGATGTGTCAGGTCTTGTCTCCGCCGTGTATGTCAATATAGGTCTAATTGCTGCTATATAGATTCTTGCTTTTGTGTCTTGTCTTAGGTGTCTTCTCTTGTTGCCGTACTTCCTCTTCAACATCTCCGCAACTGGTTATATCCATTCCCAGATATCTAAACCTTGCTTCCTGCTTTATTATTTTCCCATCAATTTCGATTTTACATCGTAGTGGGTATTTAGATGTTGTCATACATTTGTTTTTTTTTTTGTTGATATTATTATAGGTCTGGATCCCGCGTATGAAAAAAAAGTTGATTAATAGCAAGCTGAAAATTTGTTAATAGCTTAAGGGTGTCTAGTCGGACAAACTTTGATATATGGGAACACTGGAACAGGGGAAGTTTTAATTGTGGAACAGGTTAAAAATTTGGAAAGGTCAGACCACGAAAACGGCACATGTATTTTGTCCGACAGAACAGACTTAAACTCTCCGAACAGAGATTAAATCCTCATGCAAAAACCAGACTTCCATTTATCACCAAATGGGCGTTTTAGTGAGTGGAACAAGTAGAATATGTCAAATGACAGGAATTATGACAGGTGATAAATAGCAGTCTGATGTTTGTAGGAGAGATTAATCTCTGTTCGGAGAGTTTAAGTCTATTCTGTCGGACAAAATAAATGTGCCGTTTTCGTGGTCTAACCGTTCCAAATTTTTAACCTGTTCCACAATTAAAACTGCCCCTGTTCCAGTGTTCACATATATCAAAGTTTATCCGACTAGACACAATTAAGCTATTAACAAATTTTCAACTTGCTATTAATCAACTTTTTTTTCATACGCGGGATCCAGACCTATTATATTGTATTTCTTGGCTGTTGTATTGAAGATGTGTGTTAGTGTTAGAAGATGTGTGTTAGATGCGTGTTTGGTCGTCTTCTGTCTCGGCGATTAAAGCGGCGTCGTCTGCATAACATAATATTTGGATTTCTTTGTTTCCCATTCTGTAACCATGACCTTTACGTACTGCTTGGGCGTTGTCGAAAGACAATTAGGAATTTTTACTTCTAATTTTAAAAAAATTTCGACGCAAAATAATATTTTGGATAAATGTAAGATATGTTCGTTAAGTAGTTTAAATGAACCAAGCCATTCATACTACGATTTTAATATCATATCGTCTTCTGTCGTTTCTTTGTTAAGCCATTTATATTTTTCTCAAAACTTTCTTTCCATAAATTATATATTAAAGCATCTTTAAACCACAATAAGCATCAACAACTTACTAAGTCTATTGTTCCTTAAAACACATAACATAAAGAGTTTATTATGGCTTGTCTGAAAGCACCAACGTTTAACTTGTCATTAAATAGTTTAACATGTTTATTGCAGCGAATAGCTCATTTGCAATACCTCTTTTTTAAGTATCGACAGACTAAAAAAGAATTTCAATATATAACGAACATCAATAAGGACATCGTAAAAATGTAAAAATATTGTTGTAAAGAGTCTCTTAAAACAAATAAATACAAACGGCTATGGCTAATGCCACAGCCTTCATCTGTTAACTAAAATTACATTGTTAAAATTTAAAATATTACAAATACTTTGTAACGTTTCATCTTATTCTTCTTCTTAACGTGCCCTATCAAGTCCCCTTGACGTTGGCGATTAACATGGCGAAACTGTCTCTGTCTCGAGCTATTCTAAATAGGTGTTCTGCTTTCTTTATTCCTGTTCACTCCCAAGTATTCTTCAACCAAGAGACCTGCTTTCTACCAATTCCTCTGCGTCCTTCGATTTTACCCATTATAATAAGTTAAAGAATATTATGCCGGTCTCCCCTTACTGCGTGTCCAAAATAGCCATCTTTCTATATTTGATGTTATCAAGCAGCTCGCGGGTAGCATTTGCTCTCTGAAGGACTGCCACATTTGTCAGCATAGCCGTCCATGGTATTTTCAGTATACGTCTGTGCAGCCACATTTCAAAGGCCTCCAAACGGTTAATGGTGGATATGTTTAATGTCCATGCTTCGACACCATACAAGAGGACTGACCAAATGTAGCATTTAATCATGCGCTTTCGAAGTTGAAGTTGCAAGGTATCATTACAGAAGAATGACCTCATTTTTAAAAATGGCGTGCGGGCTATCTCGATTCTACATTTTATCTCTTTATCTGGATCTAGTTGTTCAGTAATATGGCAACCAAGATATCTAAAACTGGGTACTCTTTGAATTATATGACCATCAACATATAACCGTGAATCTTGATGGGCCAAATGGCTAAATACCATGTATTTTGTTTTTGAACAGATTATATTTAGGCCAAACTCTCTTCCCACTGTGTAGCAACTCAACGGTAAGTAATCCAACTCGACGGTAAGTACTCCAACTCGACGGTAAGTAATTCACTTACCGTCGAGTTAAAAAATCTCTTAATTTTAATTTATTTTTTGAAAGAATAAAGAAAACTAACGAATTATTTATTAATATTGAAACTTATGGTACAATTTGTTAAATTATTTAATGAAATCCCACTTGTTTGGGCTGTGGTTTCACTTCTAACAGAAACTCCTGCAGAATCGCATACATTAGTAGTATTACTAGTATTGGACAACATTTTTTCTCTTCAAATACGCGATCAAAGTTGAAAACTTGGAAATATCAATGCCATCATAAAGAAAAACGGTGGATTTAATCATTGAATATTCTGCCCAGAGGCTTCCAGGACATATGCTTTCAACTGCATATGTCTTTGAACGAAATATGCCAATAGAGTCTTTTCTTCGATTCTTAAATTCTTGCCTTCGCACCATTTTTTAAAACTTTGGTAGGTATTTTGATAACGGATTTTGGATTTTTCGGAAATAATTGCGGAACACCCTTCTTCCCAAGCCCGTTCCATTTCTTCAAATTCACTTTCGCTCATATTTTAATTTATAATAATCAAAATTGTACTTAAAATTATTGACAACTAAATAAAAACTCAAGTCTCCATTGTTTTTATGCACCCTAGTTACTACCTAACAACCAGGAGCGTCATTTGAAATTTTGGTAGGGGGGGGGGGCAAGCATTATATATGCAAACATAATACAAAATTGGAAAATTGATCTATTTTTTGTAAATTTCAGTCATTTTCAGGATCAGGGGGGGGGGCAAATGCACCCCCCTGCCCCTATCAAATGACGCCCCTGCTAACAACCAAAGTATCTATCTTGATAAAATGAATGAAACTAGTCAATATGACGAAAATGTTTAATTTTATAATTCATAATGGTATCAATCGTGCAAAAAACGTTATAAGCATGTCGAACGTTAAGGGTAACCGATCTCAGACAATAATTCCAAACAATTGTCTTCGATCGGTATAAAACCCTTACCGTTCTCCATACTTAATATACTATAATTAAAATGGACATACATTCAAAGTTTGTAAATTTATTTAAAGTTGTCTCAATAACATTTAATAATTATTTTCTAAAAGATAGTAAAACTTGTAATTTGGTAAAGTTTATCAGTGGTACCATCACAAAGTGGTACAAAAACCAACTATACTTGTTATTTAATCACTATTAGACGAAAACGCAGTATCGCTCGAAATATATCACATAAATAAATCACACAAAATTAACAATATTTTCTATATTAATTTTAAATCAAAATGAACATGGAGTAAAGCTAGACCTAACAATCGATTATGACTCTTTTTGTTTCTAAGCCAAGTTTTAAGGCGTTTGAAAGCAGAAAACGATCGTTAATTTTATAATATCATCAATTTTATTTAATTTCTATATTAATTTTAAATCAAAATGAACATGGAGTAAAGATAGACGTAACAGTAACAATCGATCCTGACTCATTTTGTTTCTAAGCCAAGTTTTAAGGCGTTTAAAAGCAGAAAACGATCGTTCTGCACGAGATGTACTAAAAGGCATAGTAAGCAAAATTTGTAATAGCATTTTACAATGTGGAAAGACATCTTCATCGCAAAATTTAAAGCTTTGCATGACTGAATTTTTACTGTTTGTACTTCAGATCTTAAAATAGTCTCAGATGAGAATAACATTTTTTGAAACGAAACTGACTCATTAATTTGCCACAAAGAAAAAACAAATTACTATTGATATCTGGTCTCTGGCATTAGATGGTAATAAACAGATTTATTGTGAGAATTTTTCATTTATTATGTTCTAAAGACTTTTAATAATCTTCGATTCCAAGGAATTCTGTGTTATGTTTCAGTTTTTCAGTTATCAACAGGACACAAAACTCACTATTTATTTTTAATCGTAATTATCTCTTTCTTAAAAAAACTGTCAGTTGACACCAGGCGAGGTCTCAAGAAGGGGGCAATTGACCCCATTGGCCCCCCTTGGATCCGTGCCTGCTTGTAGGTAGTTTGTCATTAGTCCAGATGGGATCTGTTTTGAATTGGCAATTTCCATAGGAGTCTAGTTTTAATAATCACGATATGTGCCAGTCGCAAACCTTGTGCTTAATTTTTTATTTGACATTTGAAAAACATCGAAAATTTTTGCTTTTTCCGCCCATATTTTCGTCTTTAACTCAAGAGATATTTCTCCAACAAAAAAAAATATATAAGGCAAAAGTTTCGTTTTTCAATTTTATATAATATTTGACCAGTTAGAAATTGAAAATTTAATGTCTATTATTTGAAAAATAGCAATAATTTTGCACTTGTTTCCCTATCATTGCTATTTTCCAAACAATAAACATTAAATTCAATTTCTTCAATTCACTTAATTTCTAGCAGTCAAATATTATGTAAAATCGAAAAACGAAACTTTTCTCTTCTATAATTTTTGTTTGAGGCAATATTTCTCAAGTTATAGGTGAAAATATGGGCGTAAGGGGCAAACATTTTCGTTTTTTTTTCAGATTTGGTTAAATAAAAAATTTAATACAAGGTTTATGACTGGCGCGAATCGTGATTATTGATACAAGTTATTCCCGCAAAAAATAGACTGCTATGGAAAATGTCCATTATGGTCGGCTTTCCAAAAGATTCCACCTGAACCCAAATATGGAATAAATTCATTATTTCGTAAATGAGAGATTTTGGGAATAAATCCCGAAACAGGTCAATTTTTATTTTTAAATTACGATTTTTCGGCATATAAATCATACTAGTGTCGTATGTCGCCTTCTGGGCGTGATGACGTAATTGAGATGATTTTTTTAAATGAGAATATGGTCGTGTGCCAGCTTATTTGAAAGGTTTTGCTATTCTCTATTCAGTAATATAAACATTAACATAATTATATATACAAGGTACACAAAAATTTTTTTAATTGATTTTATATTGATTTTATTCAAAATACATTTTGCTTCTATCAGTAAACAGAAAAAATGTTTATTTGACGAATAAACATTGCTTTTCGCTTAAATTCAATGTTCAAGCTGCCACCCACCTGCCTCTTGGTATTTTGAACATTTAATTAAAGCGAAAAGCTGTGTTTATTTGCCAAATAAACATTTTTTTGTTGTCTGGCAGCAGTAAAATGTATTTTAAATTAAATAAATTACATGCATTTTTCTTTTTGTGTCAATTATTTTAATTCGAAAAAAAAATTATTTGGACACCCTGTATAAATAATTATGTTAATGTTTTCATTACTGAATAGAGAATTGAATAACCTTTGAAATGAGCTATCACACGACCCCTATTCTTATTTAAAAAAATCATCCATTACGTCATCAATCACGCCCAGATGGATGACATCACTATTATGACATACATAATATGTCAAAAAAATCATAATTTAAAAATAAAAATCGACCTGTTTCGGGATTTTTTTCCAAAATCGCTCATTCACGAAATAATGAATTTATTCCATTTGACTTTGCCACAGTATATAGATTTTTTTACTACGTTCTTTAACGGTAAAATATTGCAAAATCTCTAAATTTAAAAGAACCGCTTAGATTGACATGAAATTTGGCATACACATAGCTAATAAGTCAAAAAAAAAGTGATTTTGTGCCGATATATGCTTTTGCCCTGGGGGTGAGTTTCATATAAATATATGTCCAAAATAAGTTCGGAATTCGATAAACTGACTAATTCTAAGCAACTTGTGTTTCTTCACTAAGTCAATACTTTTCGAGTGGTTTGTGAGTGAATATGTTAATTTTTCAGACAAAATAACCACGTTTTAGACGGTTTTTCGCAAAATAACTTAAAAAGTAAGTATTTTGTCGAAAAAAGTAGGTTTTTATTCGTCGAATTCCAAATCGAATATTTCATCGAGAAATAACCAAAAAAAACGGAACACTTTATGGGGGACACTCATTACAACTTATTTAAAGTGTTTAAAAAAAGTTTATTTTTGTTGTTTGAAAAAACATCTAACATTAAAAGTAAGTGAGTTACTCTCAAAATAATGTTGGTCCCTTTTATTTTTTACAAAATTTGAAAAAATACTTTGTAAAAGGTATAAAATTTTATTAAAATCTCTTTAAAGGGCTACATCACAACAAAACGTTTTCGATTTTTATAAAAAATCATCATCAGTGTTAGATCTAAAAATAAGTATATCCGATTTAATGAATGTAAAGTTGGTATTTACATTTTGACTAAGGTTAGAGCAAGTTCGTTATACTTACAAACTGGATGCTAGCTGAGCCACCAAAGAAAAATATCCGGGTAAAAACCCTTTAGATATAACATAGATGCGTTAAAAGTGCATACTTTAATAAAATGCCTTATGATGGTAACATGGCAACTAGGATAATGCCCTAAGGTAATGTATATTGAAATTTCCCAACACCATGTGACCATCATGAGGCATTTTATTAAAGTATGCACTTTTAACGCATCTATGTTATATTTAAAGGGTTTTTACCCGGATATTTTCTTTGGTGGCTCAGCTAGCATCCGGTTTGTAAGTATAACCAACTTGCTCTAACCTTAGTGAAAATTTAAATACCAACTTGACATTCATTAAATCGGTTATACTTATTTTTAGATCTAACACTGATGATGATTTTTTATAAAAATCCTTGTGGATTTTATTTTTTGGTACAAAGAATCGCGAAAAGCACCCCCTAATTAGCATCCCACATAAAATTTGTCGTTACGGCTTTACAAGTTATACTTTGCTTATTTAATCTTTATACGATCTGTAAGTTTCATCGGTTCAAAGTGCTTATTTTTGAAAAGGCTGTAGTTAAAATGGCTTGAACGAGTCACTAATCCCGAGTGTATGGAAACTTTGAACAGTCATAGCAGAACCAATTTTTGTCCAACAGGAAAACAATAAATCTAAAATATCCATAAAAGCAAAACGTACATTTCATTACTCTATGAGATTTTTGGTATTACTAATAATTTTTAAGTTATTTTGAAAAAAAAAAAACATTTTTTCAAAATTAAATTTTACTTTAAAACCATTTTTTTTTCAAAAATAAGCACGTTAAATCAATGAAACTTACAGATCATACAAACACAATATAAATAAAGCAACTTGTGAAGCGGTAACGATTAATTTTATATAAGTTGTTAATTAGGGGGTAATTTTCCCGATTTTTTTTGCCAAATCAAAAGGGACCAACTGTGTTTTGAACGCAACTTGCTTACATTTGATAATAAAATCTTTTTTTATAAAAATAGAAATAAAGCTTTTCATACTCTCTAAAAAAGTTTTAATGAGTTTTTTCCAAAGAGTGCTTCATTTTTGGTCGTTTCACGTTGAAATATAGTTATTTGAAGTTTGGCGAATTCAATCAAAATAACTAAATAATTTTTCTTTAGCTATAACTCTGCTTTTACTAGGTCTAGCATCTTCATGTATACACCATTTTTTTTCACTCTTTCACAAGCTATATTTTTACTAAGAATAGTTTTTTCGATAAAATACTACTTACTTTTTGAATTATTTGAGAAAAATAGTCTATAAAAACGTGTTTGTTTTGTTAAAAAATGAACATATTTACTCGCAAATAACTCGAAAAATATTGACTTAGTGACAAAATTGTATAGAATAAAAGTCGTTTAGAATTAGTCAGTTTATCGAATTCCGAACTTATTTTGGACATATATTTTTTCACCCCTGAGAAGGAGTGAAACTCACCCCCAGAGCAAAAGCACTCATCGGCACAAAATCACTTTTTTTCTTTGACATGTTTGCTATGCGTATGCCAAATTTCATGTCAATCCAAACGGTTCTTTAAAATTTACAGCAAAAACCGTCAAATAATGTACCTACTATTTATGAATTTAAAACGATATTGAAGCACATGTAAATTAAAAGCTGAGCTGGAGATTGACTCTCAATTTATATTTTATGTACTATTAATAAATGATACAAAATGTTTATAACTGATCTTTTATACGGTTCTCGCAAATATTGCTATCTTTAAAAGCAAAACCATTATTACCAAATATGATAAAATCGATAGAGAATGATTAATAAACGCTATTTCAAAAGGGTTACAAGATCACAATTAATTAAGCAGAAAATCTAAAACACAGATTGAAAGATTACTTGCTCCTTTACGTCCCACAATAAAAATGAATAATGGTTGCCTCTGACAGCAAGGCAGCTAAGTATTTTATATTAAAAGTTTGACAAAATGCTTACATTGTCTGAGGGTGGAGATAGGATATTGTCATCTCTTGTTATAATGGATAGAGCATTCTCGTATGCAGCTAATATTATTCACAAGATTAATTTAATACAAAAGATCACTCGCTTTTCACTAAAATGATTGCTATACACGTATACTCTATCATTTAATAACTTTGATTAAATTTCTATCGCACTACTCACACAAAATGGACACAAAAATTGATCAATAGTTTGAACTGGAAAACATAAAGAGTATGTAAAACATAAAATTTAATAATTCTAGTAGAATAGAAATATTCTTTATTGTCACAAAGCTTACAACGCGTCAAAAGGTAATAATAACAATTTACTGAAATTAAATAAATCATCAATATTACAAAATAATAGATAATAAAATGAAACAACACAATATATTGTAAAATTTAAATAAATTGCAAAGTGCTTAATACAGACTTATGTAGGAACTAATAAGTGTGAGCTGCTGCATAATATGATACCCAAGTATAGATAAAAATACTTTAGTTACTTGTATATAAAGGTACTGTAATTTCTTAGTTATTCATTAAGAAACTCCTCTACTGAAAAATATGATCTTTCAGAAAGATGGACTTGTGTCATTTTACGGAACTTGGGAAATATGTTGCAGATTTAAATTGTAGACTCGGACAAACATAAGTTTGGGAATATGATTAGCTTTGATCGCGCAGTACGTCCTGGGTATACCCAGAGGGAGAACGCCTGCGCATTACAAAATTGGGCGTTCGCGGAGTCCAAATCTTTCCCTCTGAACACCCTCCGGATTTTTAATTCGGTGTTCGCGCAGTACAGAAAAAAGATCCTGAACATGTCCGGGATACGCTCTCGACGTTCGAGGATTTTGTTTCGGATTTTAAGTTCGCACAGGCGCACAAAATATTTGGGAAGAATTTCTTGACATTCTGATTCTGTTCTTTTACTCCTTCCAATTCTTAACCTAAAATATTGTTTTGTTAAACAACTTGTAGATGTAGATTCTGGTTTTTAAAGTTTTGAAATTATGTAAAGTGTTGTGTCATTTAAATATTCTTCAAACAAATTTTAATATTTTTTATATTAAGGGCCAATTTCTCATATCGAGTTCAACTCCAGTTTAACCTGAACTTTTAGTAAACGTCAGTTTAAAGTCAAAATCGTCTTTCTCAATTCCCGTTCAACCGATGGCAGTTTAAACTTGAACGATGCTTGAACGGTGGAATTCGGCCGTTCAAAATTTCAGAACTCAGTTCAGATGATTTCATGGACTACGCATGCGTTGTATTAACACGAAACGCTGTCATAATATAAATATATCCTATTTTATTATATTAAGCCTAACGATAAACGATAACATTATTTGTGTTTTTATAATATTTATTTATAATTATTAAAATGACTATTTGACTATAAATACTTAAATTTAACTTTATTCAAAAACAGCATAAAAAAGGTAGTTCAAAATGGCGACAGTTTTTTGCCTTTTGCCATCTATTGGCATTTCTCGAAAGCTGTAGAACGAACACTGACATGAACGCGCAATGAGAAATGCATTCCAAACAGAACCGGAGATCACCCGTGAACCCGGTTCAACCGAACCATAGATTAACGCAGGTATGAGAAATCGACCCTAAAGCTTTTTTAGTTGTTTTTGTCAATGTTTTCCATTTCGTATGTTTATAAATAAGTAGGTACCTTTTCTAGTATTATTTTCGTTCGATATTCGATAATTATCTATTACGGTGGTATGTATTACAATAAATTGTACTCTGTTTTTACTTAATTTCTTCTATCTAAATGAGCTTATAAGTACCTATATATTCTTGTGGTTGTATCGTTCGCGGTAACGATTCCGTACTTGTCCAGGACAACTTCGCATGCGCACTTTAAAAATCGCATGCGCACTTTAAAAAAGAGAACGCTCTTTTTTAAAGTGCGCATGCGAAGTTGTCCTGGACAAGTACGGAATCGTTACCGCGAACGATACTAATTTTTATATCTAAATATCAACAATCTTTTACTCTCTACAAAAATGTAAGCTGAATTTCAGAGTGGAAATAACCACATTATATTGTGGAAATAATAAAGAAAGACTCTAATCAAATTTCTACCTTCTAAGAAAGGCATTGAATTATTGAATAGAAAGTTAATTCTTTGCCTGTTGCCTTTATTCTCTTTTCTCTTTGTTGACATACCAATTTGTTGCATTTGTATTTTTTTTTGACATTTATTTCGAAATAAGAAAGAGACAACAAAAGGCTTCCTTCTCTAACCTTAATGTATGCAACCCGTCATTACATTGCGAATCCGAAAATTGTTCGCGGAGCGAAAAATCCTGAGCATGTCCAGGATAAGTTTACGTTGACGCCTGCGCATTGGAAACTAATCCCGAACTTACTCTGGGTATGCTCAATTTGTACTGCGCGAACACTACTATTCAAAACTCGATGATGCGCAGTGGTTCTTGTTTACTAGCGTTACCATGGAAACGGCCAGTTTGCTGATCGCCAGTGTCGTAGTTAGAAGTGCATTACGTATCGCAGAGAGTGTTTAACTTAATGGTTTGATCGTGTTGGATATTTTATTAATAGTTTTTAGCTTAGTGTTTATTTTTAAGACATTTAGTGTATCTCTAGTGCGTTAAGTTAAGTCATTAGTTATTTAACAATATGCCTCATAAAAAGATAGGAATCAAAGTGCTGGGATTGAATAGCCAAGCAAAGGCAATCATTTATAATATTACTACATTTATGGAACAACAGGCAGCACATTTCAAAACAACCGAAAACCTGTTAATACCTTTAAGTAAATTGACGTAAGTATTGTTAATGACATGTTATTTTCTTGATATTAAAGTTACTATTATTCTTATTTTCTTATTATAATTTTATTTATGAAGTTTCATCAGCTTCTTCTTCTTCTTCTTTAGCCTATTTCTATCCACCTTTGGATATAGGCTTTCCCCAAATCTTTCAATATCTGTTTGTCCTTGGCTGCGCTTTTCCAGTGAGTTCCTGCAGCTGCGTCCACGGTCTCCTGTTTTGTATTTCAGCATTCCATCTTTTATCTTCCTGTCTCGCATTGTGGCCTGCAAATCTCCACTTTAACCCTGAATATGCTCAGTTACATTTTTTACGTTTGTTTTCTCTCTTATCCATTTGTTTGGTTTTCTGTCTTGAAGTGTTATTCCCAACATGGAATAAAACATGAATTAATACAATAGATATTTTCTGTGAGTCCTTTCTATTTTGTTTATGTTGGCCTTTGTTAATGTCCATGTTTATGAGCCATACGTCCTAACAGGAAGGATGCTCTGATCAAATACACAAGTTTTTAGGCACTGTTTCTTCTTTCACGCCAATCTTTTGCAATTTTTTTCGCAATATTTTCGTTTAGTAACATTTAACATTGGTAATTGTAGGGATAGGATTCTAGCAGCGACGGGTATAAGCAGAAGCACCTTAACCAAAATAAGAAAAGAAGGTAGAGACGTAAATAAAAATGGAGCGACTAGTTTTTTTTTTAAAGTCCAAAGAGAAAACGTTGTCGTTCCAAAAAAATTGAATTGAGCAGTGACAAGTGAAAACCATCAAAAATATTATATACGACTTCTACACCATCGAGAAAAGATCCTCTACAATTAATGGTAAATAGTTTAAAAGTTAAACAATTATTAGTTAATGGGAAATTGCTACCTATATTTTTTATGGTAAATATAATAGAGTAAGTAAAATCATAAAACAATTGTTTGTACCAGTTTAGAACGAAATAAAAGTTTTTTCGTAAACACACTGATATAGATACATTTTTAACAAAAATGGTAGATAGATACAATTCTTTTACGATTTTATTTACTTAAAGTATAAAAGAAGATTTACTTTCCAAATATTTTAACGATTTCTATTTATTTAAGATAATTATCAAAAACTAAAGAACAAACAAATGGAATTTCCAGGGTCAAAGGAAACATTAAGGAAAACGATAATTGGATTAGGCTTTAGGTAACATAGTAAAAGTAATTATTCAGCTTAAAAAATAAAATTGTATAATGGATAATGTATTTTAAATTGATATTTTGTTGACATCGTTTTAGTTCAACTTTCTACAATTTACAGTTATAAAGAATGTTTTTTCAAAAGTACCAAGTATTTATAATCGATAATTTGTTTAGATTTCGATTTCCGAAAAACTGTAAACAGAAAATAAATCTCTCCAAGGCTACATAATTTTTATTTTTCTCAAATGAATTGTTCTCACGTCTGTATGTTTTGATACATTTAAAATTTAAACCATCATACTTTTGAAAAGATATTTTTCAAATTATCTCGAACAAATTACAGGTGGAGAAAAACCGAAGATAATATGAGTGTCCTAATGGAAAGTTATGACATTCGTTTAAAACGAACATTTTGCTCATTATTTTATCAAATGCAACTGATTATAAGCTTCATAATTATTAAAAACTATGAAAATAAAAAGAAACAAATTCATTCTTCGCTTTAATTAAATATAATTTAGGTACTATTATAATTTACTTATAAAAATTTATTTCAAATCTGCCTGTTTTCGTCCGCCACTGGTAGAAATGGTTTGCTTGTCTGCGCGAAACGCTACGTCGCAATCCCAAACTTATGTTTGTCCGACTCTAAAAGAAGATGGTTGTATGGTTTTTTGCAGAATATTTTTTTCATCAATTTTTAAATTAGTGATGACGTTTATAACGATACGGACAAGTAGAGGACCCAATACTGGAGCTGAACTAGAGTTTTTATTCATCGCAAAGTAAAGTTCACTGTCAGAAAATGATTTGATTATTAAGTGGATTTGTTGTGGATAGGTATGAGGCCTAATAATTGTTTAAATATACAAATAAATATACGAGTAAACATGATTTTACTAACTGTTCAAAGGAATACCGATCTCAAAATTCGCTATAATCCGGAGAAACCGACGAGTTTGTCATGTAGTTACGATGAATGAGGACATATCAGGACATATTACTGAGAAGAGCTTTAATTGAAGATGAGCGCGATTTACTGACTGTCATCAAGCATTTGGAGTAGGGTGACCAAATCATAAACTTGAAAAAACGGGACACGTCCAAGGAGCAGTAGCGCACCTAGAATTTTTCTCTGGGGGAGGGGGTTGGCTTGGGCGTCGAAATTTTTTTTATTGTTTGTGAAAGACAAGTTACATTTATTGTCTACTTACTATTCTTTATATATTTTTCATATGCCCTGGGGGAAAGGGGGTTCAGCCCCCAAAACCCCCCTGGGTGCGCCACTGACAAGGAGGGTTTGGAGCGATACCCAACAGGTAGGGGAGATTGAAACACGGTCTTTTAGCTAATTTATGGCCTATACTTTGGAACTTTAAATGTGTAATTTACGTACGATCAAGACTGTGAAACAAACAAAAAAATAAAAAACTCTGCCAGAATGACATGGATTAACAACCAGTCAGAACAAAACAGGGAAGAATACAAAATAGCGAGAAACAAAGCCAATTCAACAAATAAAAAGGATAAAAATGACGGGTTTCGCTGGAGGATATTGAAAAAGACAGAGAAAACCATCAAATACAATAATGTTACAAAAAAGTCAGAGCAACAAAAAATACGCCCAGCATTAAGAAAAGAGGACTAACAAACCAAAAAAGAAAAATCGTGTTTGAATACAAACAGATCAGCAGAATATGGGAAGAGTATTACGAAAAAATGCTATTCACTATGAAGGATACACACTGCGATGAAGAAGGCCGTACGCCGTACAAGATAACGACGAAGTAGAAATTTTCACAGAAGAAGACGTACAAAAACAAATATTAAAAATCTAGAACACAGAATCGAGAAGGAAGAGAATTACATAAAGAAATAAACCAGCCGATAAAACAAAAAATATGAACAAAACAGACTACAGAGCAAGAATTACAGAGCAAGAATTACAGAGCAAGAACTGTATTAAGCAGCACATATAACATTCTAGCAAACATGCTAAATATTAAGTCTTATGTTTTAATCATGCGCTGAACGAATATTAGGAGAATACCAGAACGGGCTCTGACCGGGGAGGTCAACGAATATTTCCATACATACAGTGGAGCAAATAGTTAAAAAATCGAGAGAATACAACAGAGAAATGTATAATATTCATGGATTTCAAAAGCGCTTTTGATACAATCAGTCGGACGAAAATGATGGAGGAGCTAGAGAATGTTGGAATCCCAAAAAAATTAAGACATATGCTAACAGTGGGCCTAAAGAACACTAGAGAAAGGATCAGTTTCAACGGAACAACTTCTAAGGAGATTAATGTAAACAAAGGCGTGAACAAGGTGACTTTATCTCTCCGACATTATTTGATCTGATATTGAAAGTAATCATGAAGAGGAAAAAACTTTGCAAACAAAAACATTATTACAGATCAACTTCAATTAGTAGCATATGCAGATGATCTAGTCATCATAGCGAAGGCGAAGATGACACTTATAAAAGTAGTTGGAAAATTACATAAGGAAGCGAAGAGAATAGGACTAGAGATAAACCAACACAAAAGAAAGTACATGACGATGGGGAAAGATGACACAATTCAGAAATATCTTGTAACACAAAACCATAAATTTGAAACTGTATCAACCTTTTGCTACTTGGAAGTAACAATAGGGAAAACCGAAGAAAGACCGGAGAAAACAGAAGAAAGAATTCTGAAAGGCAGAAAAATATATGGAACGAATAGAAATCTGCTGAGAAGCAAAACTTTAAGTATAATAGGAACCTATATAAGTCCTTAATAAGACATGTTATTACATATGGGATGGAAACAACGACGATTAACAAGAAAGAGAAAGTTAGCCTTCTGAAATTAAAAAAAAAAATAATGAGAACAATACTGGACCACAATGTAAAAAAGCGAGAGAAATAAGAATGAAAACAAATGCCGAAATTGAAGAAAAATTAAAGAGAGAAAATATAGTCAGATACAAAAATCAACCCAACGCAAATACGGGACATTTAGGCGTCCCGAGAGACTTTTTCGGGACCCCGGGACAAATCGTTAAAAAACGGGACAATCCCGTTTTTACGGGACGTTTGGTCACCCTAATTTGGAGGCGAGTTGCGCGGGACCGTCTATATTGGAGCCAGAACGGACAGGAGGCGTAATCTAAATAATTTTTGCTGAATCGGAATTAATAGAAGAAGAAGAGTCTGTAACCGCTTGAAACTGCATATAAACTGCATATAAAGCTTGAAGAGTAGACAGTAGCGCGTCATCAATATTTTTTTTTTTTCGAAAGTTCTGCGACCTTTCAACAGTGCGTCGGCAATACGACACTGACAGTGACTTTATACTATTAAAAACAATAATTATTATCATGTTTACAGAGTCCTTTTTGCAATATTTTGATTAGTTACAGAGTAATTTCCCCATACTAACACATTTCTCAAATTGGGCTCTGTACCGCCATTCTTTATTATATGTATTATAGTCCATGTGGATTGTGGTGAGACCGCTCCCGTCTGAAAAAATTTCTTATTCAGTTTCTTTGTGGATTCCTTTTCAAAAATATCTCCTTTAAACAAATCTGAAGGGTGCCGGGCGGAATTTTTGGGCAGAAATTGTTTAAACAATTTTTTTAAACAAATACAAAAGATCACCTTTTTTTGACCCGAAGAATAATTTTTTAGGTTTTTTGGGTCATTCTAATTAAGAAAGATATCTTGTGATTTTTCTTAAAAATTGATAGTTTTCGAGTTATAGGCGATTTAAAATCTGAAAAATGCGAAAATACGCATTTTCAAGGCCTAAAACTTCTTATTCAAATTAGTATTTTTGAGGTTGCCAAGTACTTGAATTGTAGTTCAAACATTCATTTTCACGATACTTTATACTGACCATGTCTAACTTAAACTTACACTGTTGTTATTTAATTGTTAATTATGCGTGTCCATCCGATTTTTTTGCCGGTGCGTTGCGCACTATTTCCAAAAATCTCCTATTTTCCTCCGAAAAATTAACTTTTTAGATTTTTCGGGACATTCTAAATAAAATAGGTTTCTTGTCATTTTTCTCAAAAGTTAATAGTTTTAAAGTTATAAGCGATTTAAAGTGCATTTTCGGATTTTAAATAGCTTACAACTTTAAAACTATAACTTTTGAGAAAAATGACACGAAACCTATTTTATTTAGAATGTCCCGAAAAATCTAAAAAGTATATTTTTCGGAGGAAAATAGGAGATTTTTGGAAAAAGTGCGCCCCGCACCGGCAAAAAAATCGGATGGACACGCATAATTAACAATTAAATAACAACGGTGTAAATTGAAGTTAGACCCGATCAGTCTACAGAATCTTGAAAATGAATGTTTAAACTACAATGCAAGTACTTGGCAACCTCAAAAATACTAATTTAAATATGAGTTTTTAAGCCTTGAAAATGCGTATTTTCGCATTTTTCAGATTTTAAATCGCCTATAACTCGAAAACTATCAACTTTTGAGAAAAATCACAAGATACCTTTATTGTTTAGAATGACCCAAAAAACTTTAAAAAATATTCTTTAGGTCACAAAAGGTAATATTTTGCATTTGTTTAAAAATATTGTTTAAACAATTTCTGCCCAAAAATTCCGCCCGGCCCCCTTCAGATTTGTTTAAAGGGGACATTTTTGAATATTAATCCACAAAGAAACTGAATAAGAATTTTTTTCTGACGGGAGCGGTCTCACTACATGGACTAATTACTAATATGTGTGCCAAATATCTCGACAAAACATTCAAAATTAAAGCCGCAATCTTGGAACGCGTTTTCCGCGCGTTACTGTTGCCTCTCCCAAAATTCTTTCTAATCTCCCAGAAAATGTGTTAGAAGTCCTCATCTCACTAATAATTAATGATTCCTTTGAGAAAGGTAAATTTCCAGAGTGCCTGAAGACAGCCATCATTATTCCTCTTCATAAGGGTGGTGAAATATCTAATACCTGCAATTATTGACCTATTGCACTACTACTGGTACTCTCCAAAATTATTGAGAGACTCATAAAAGCCCGACTTATGTCCTTTCTAGTTGAAAACAACATTTTATCACAAAATCAGTTCGGCTTTTTAAATAATAAATGCACCCTCGATGTCATCTTTTCTGTACTACATGAGGTTTATCAAGCACTGAACAATAATCTTCACACTGCCACCGTTTTTTGTGACTACGCCAAAGCTTTTGATTGTGTAAATCATAACATTTTGATAAGAAAACTAAATTTCTACGGAATTCGAGGTATTTCTTTAGATTGGTTCCAATCTTACTTGGATGATAGGAAACAACTGGTTAGAGCAAATGATACAGACTCTAGTCTCAAAAACATTGTATGTGGGATACCTCAAGGTTCAGTATTGGGTCCTCTACTTTTCCTTATCTTTATTAATGACATCACTAGTTTAAAAATCGATGGAAAAGTCTTTCTTTTTGCTGATGATACCAGTATCACTTGGAGCAACTCAAATATTGCAACTCTTCATGCTATTATAACTTCTGATCTACTTACAATAAAAACCTGGTCTGACTCTAATTTACTCTCGTTTAACGTAGATAAAACAGTAGCATTGTCTTATAAAGGAGTCCTTCAACCCTTACCTCTTAATAACAGCCAGATCAGTACCGTTGATTCTGTAAAATTTCTTGGTATTTTTTTAGACAGCAATCTTAAATGGTCCCACCATATCAATTTGTTAAGGAAGAAACTATCCTCAGCTTGCTATGCTATAAGATCTGTTTCGAATGAACTCAATTTAGCATCTTACAAAATAACATATTTTTCTTTGTTCGAGTCACATCTTCGTTATGGTCTTCCTTTTTGGGGTTCTGGTACAGCTGCCCAATTCGATGTTATCTTTAAATTACAAAAAAAGCAATTAGATATCTGTTTGGCCTCAGAAGAACAACACATTGCAGAAGTTACTTCAAAGATCACAGAATTTTAACCCTTCCATTTTTGTCTATTTTAGAAACTGTTTGCTTAATTCGTAAACATCTACATGTCTTTCCACCAAGACCTAATCATGACTACTTCACGAGAAATTCTACGTTTGACGTCTATATGCCGACCCCGTCCTCTGAGTTAGTAAAGAAATCTATATTATATTCCTCAAAAAAACTTTACAACCATCTCTCTCTACAACTTAAATCTGCAGCATCTTTCCCCAAATTCTGTAAACTGACAAAAGCCTACCTATCTGAAAGACCATATTATTCAGTAGAAGATTTTCTTAATCAATAACTACGAAATTACAGTACCCTTTGCACAAGTAGTATTTTTATTATCATTTTTTTGTCTACATTTGGGTGTCATATGCAGCAGCTTAACTTTTAAACTTATTAATTACTAGTAGTTCAGGGCGCATCTGTTTTGAGATGGACGTTGAGAGGTGACTCTAATTTTTTTGCAGAAATTGCTTGAAAATAAATCAAATAATAATATTTGAGTTATCCTCCCTCTCAAAAAGGTCCGGAACATTGTTTAAATAATCAAAATGTCAAAAATGGAAGGAAAAATTCGATTTTTTTCTTCGTTTTTTGATTATAACTTTAAAAGTATTTATTTCCGAGAAAAGTTGTACTGACATAAAAGTTGCGTAATTAAATTTCCTACAATATAGAAATGGTTAGAAATTTAAAAAATAGTCATCCTAGTTGCAAAATAGCAATAATTGCGAAAAAACCATACAAAAACAAGTATTTGCATTTATTGTTTTTCAACCATTAATGCTACACTTAGGACCTTCATATTTCACCTAGAAAAACCTTATGATACAGTAAAAGAATACTGTAAATTTCATTAAGATCGGTTTAATAGATTTTGCAAAATAAATTTTGCAATTTAGCTTTCGCAAAAAAAATTCATTTATTCAAAATGTTACAGGACTGAAAATATAGCAGATATCAAGTTGAAATTTTTTTTGCTTATAGAAGTATACTGTACCTTTCATTTGCAATTTTCAAAATTAAAATCGATTAATTACCACGGCATCAGAAAATTTTTGAAATAAACAATAATTTTTGGTGCTACGCGCAGGACAGCGGTGTTCGATGCACACAAGTTGATTTCCACCAAAATTTCTTCCAATCTTTATCTAATATATTATTTTCTTACTCTATATTTTGTTGTATTTTAATATTTTAATTCCACAAAAATCAAACTAATTTTATTATTGTTTATGAAATATTGTTTAAACAATTGCATATGTTTAAAAATAATAAACTTTTATTCTCCAAGTTAAAATATATGAACAAAGAAAGTTTTTACTAATAAAAGTGTTATTTCAAAGGATAGAGTATGTGTTTTTATTTTGCAATAAACAAATTTATTTATTTATATCGAAATGTAATAAAAATTAAAATGTATCAATCATTATCAAAGGTCATTGGAATGTATAATCAAACTATCCGATGTCCTGCGCGTAGCACCAATAATTAATGTTTATTTAAAAAAATTCCTGACGCCGTGGTATTAATCGATTTTAATTTTGCAAAATTGCAAATGAAAGGTACAGTACACTTCTATACGCAAAAAAATTTTCAACTTGCTATCTCCTTTATTTTCAGTCCTGTAACATTTTGAAAAAATGAATTTTTTTTACGAAAGCTGGATTGCAAAATTTATTTTGCAAAATCTATTAAACCGATCATAATGAAATTTACAGTATTGTTTTACTGTATCATAAAGTTTTTCAGGGTGAAACATGAAGGTCCTAAGTGTAGAATAAATTGTTGAAAAACGTAAAATGCGAATACTTGTTTTTGTATGTTTTTTTCACAATTATTGCTATTTTGAAACAAGGGTGACTATTTTTTAAATTGTTAATTAATTCTATATTGTAGGAAATTTAATTACGCAACTTTTATGTCAGTACAACTTTTCTTGTAAATGAATACTTTTAAAGTTATAATCAAAAAACCAAGAAAAAAATCGAATTTTTCCTTAATTTTTTGACATTTTGATTATTTACACAATGTTCCGGACCTTTTTGAGAGGGAGGATAACTCAAATATTATTATTTGATTTATTTTTAAGCAATTTCTGCAAAAAAATTTGAGTCACCTCTCAACGTCCAAATGTACTAATATTTTTACAGATGCGCCCTGGTCTATAGGTAGACTGTGCATTTGCAATTTACTTAAATTTTGCAATGATTACTTTTGTTTAACTTCATTATTATTGTTATTATTGTAAATATATTGACGATTTATGTAATTTTAGTAAATTGGATTGTTATTGTTTTGTTTTCTTGACTTTTTATAAGCTTTGTCGATAAAATTGTACAATTTTTTATGACAATAAAGCATATTTCTATTCTATTCTATTCTCTACCGTTTTGTTTTCATATAAAGTGACTCCACACATTTTTGAGAGTTAATGATAGGTTTTCTTCTCTTAAGAAGATGCTCACCGGATTAGACCTTTTGGTATATAAGGGGAATATCATTTGCATAAAACAAGATTTATTTGCGTATGTTATACAATTAAAGGAGCAATCATGGAAAATTCAAGGACTCGCGATTCTGGAGTGGCCAGAGGAGAGGTAATCATTTACCCTAATTATGCTTCTAAAGATTGTAACAACTATATTTATTGCCATAAATCTATCTAATCAAAGCAATAGTGATCTTCTTCGTCTTCTTCTTCTCATATACTGTTGTCATCTGAGGCGTTGAATTGGGATTCCGGTTCTTCCGTTACCAATTTTTTTGTGCATTTCCATTTTTGGCCATCGTCTTTAATTTTTCAATAGTTTTCCCTTTATTTCTTTCTACTTATTCGATCTGATTTATCCAATTTTTTCCGGGTCTTCCCCTTGTCCTTTTTCTTCTACTTCTGAATTCTAATATTGATTAAGTCAATTTGCACTCTACGAGCTCCCTAGTGGGAAAGTTTTGGGGTAGTTCTGATTTCTTTCATTATATATGGATTTTGGGTTGCTGAATCCGAACATGAGGTTTGCGGACAAAATTTCTTGCCGAAACATTGAAAAAAGCGCGAAAAAATCGAAAAATTTCAGCTTTTTTCCGCTTTTTTGCTCAAATCTCGAAAACTATTAACTTTTAGTAAATGGTCTGTTAACAGAAATTAACGTACTTGAAATTATCTACAAATATCACTATCTACTTTTTTTCAGACGAACCGTTCGGTCTAAAGTGCAAGTTGAAAATTACCAATTTTTAACGGTCTCGGCAAAACCCACTTTTTACATTCCAAAACTTTAGTTTTTATTAGACTGCCGTCATTTGATAAATTTCTCCTAGTTTTCTGTACAAATATTAAATGTTAGTTCATAATATGAATATGGTATGTCTCTTCTCACAGCTTCCATGAATCCATTCCGTCCTAAAATACCGAGAATGTCTCTGCTTTTCCCATAGAGCCACAGAAGAACAGGCACAGATGGAGTCACAGTTTCAGTTGGTGTGAACATTTCCGTCGGATCTTGATTTCTGATAAACCTTGAGGTTTTGTAATTTCAAAATGTATTAGTTGAACAGATCTCTGACTGCCATAAACCTCAGGTGCGGGTTTAGTTTTTAGCCGAGGAATGGATTGGTTAGGAGCTATTGAATGTTTTGGTGCAATACAAGAAATGCCACCCATGACGCAAAAAGTGTGGTATCCGTCGATTGTATGTACGTTAACCCTTTCTGTCCCAACGCTGCATATATATGTTTTTGAAAAAGTGGATCTGTATTCCCAGCCGCCGTATATATACGTTCAAGGTGTTATGGTCTCAATTTACCAAAGCCAAAATATGCGTTGCTTATAGAATTTTAGACTCATTGGTGTCCCAATGCCGTAGAAATATGTCCGAAAATGTTAGATTATTGTTCCCAAAGCCTCAAAATGTTGGCACCTAAGCCAGGTCATGCGGACCCATTGCCGTATATATTTGTTTATATATTTTAGTAATATGCTATATTGTAGCACTGGTGACAACGCTTATAGGTAGCTGCTAGAAGGTGAAGCGTTTGTAGCCACAGAAAATACATGTGTGCAAGATGCGGAGTCGGCTTTTGCGTAGTGTCATGTTTTGAGGAGTACCACACAAAAGAAAACTTTTTATGTTAATTTACATTACATTATTTTTTTTTAAATTAGTTACATTTTTTCAAGTTGGTTTTTCTCTTTGATGAGTACTTTTGAAAAGAAAACGTTTAAGATGGTTAAAAAACTCATTATAAACATGTTTTGGTCATTTATTTGTTTACTTCTATGCGACGTATATATAAGGCAATGGGACTCTAAGCATAAAAAACCTTTGGGATTGAGGGACCAACATGCAAATTAAGGCCTGGCATAGAAAGGGTTAAAATCAGCGTTTTCGTACACCTGTTGTGTAAAGCACGGCTGGTCAATTTTCTGCGGATCGCCTGCGATTGCTGACACTTCTAGATAAGCAACGCGCTTGCTCAAAGTCTTGTAGCGGTAGTAAGGCCCAGATAGTTGGTCTTACCTCTTACCATTCCTTGAAGGGTTGGCCGTTTTTTCTACAAAAAGTACGGCTCAAGAAAATAGGTTGATGTAGTTTCCTCTTTGTTTTTTGTTCATTCTATACAGAAGCTGTTCGCCGGGAAATGTCAGCATTCGCAGGCGATCCTCAGAAACTTGACCTGCCGTGCTTTACACAGCAGGTGTACGATAACGCTGATTTTAACGTACATACAATCGACGAATACCACACTTTTCACGTCATATGTGGCATTTCCTGTATTGCACCAAAACATGCAGTAGCTCCAAATCAATCCATTCCTCGGATAAACAAGAAACCCGCGCTTGAGGTTTATGGAAGTCGCTGAGCTGTTCAACTAATTCATTTTAAAAGAGCAAAACCTCAAGGTTTATCAGAAATCAAGATAACAGATCCGAACGAAATGTTCACATCAACTGAAACTGTGACTCCATCTGTGCCTGATCTTCTGTGGTTCTAAGGGAAAAGCAGAGACATTACCGGCCTCTTAGGACGGAATGGACTCATGGAAGCTGTCACAAGAGACATACCATACCTATGAACTAACATTTACTATTTGTACAGAAAACTAGGAGAAATTTATCAAATGACAGCATTCTAATAAAAAATAAAGTTTTGGAATGTAAAAAGTGGGTTTTGCCGAGACCGTTAAAAATTGTCAATTCTCAACTTGTACTTTAGACCGAACGGTTCGTCTGAAAAAAAAGTAAATAGTGATGTTTGTAAATAATTTTTAGTACTTTAATTTTTGTTGACAAACCATTTACTAAAAGTTGATAGTTTTCGAGATTTGAGCAAAAAAGCGGAAAAAAGCTGAAATTTTTCGGTTTTTTCGCGATTTTTTCAATGTTCCGGCAAGAAATTTTGTCCGCAAATCTCATATTCGTATTCAGCAGCCCAAAATCCATATATAATGAAAGAAATCAGAACTACCCCAAAACTTTCCTAGTCAAAACACAATTTTATTGAATCATATTTGCTTTGTTATTCTTTCTGGTTTTATTCGACTAATATATCCAAACCAGAACATTTGCTCATATTTGATGTACTCAGTAACAGTTACGAATACGGAAGTAGTGCGAGAAATGGGCAAAGAATGTAAAATAATAAACACAATAAAAATAAGAGAAGTAGAATATCTGGGAAACGTAATGAGGGGACAGCGATATGAAATGCTAAGACTGATAATAGAAAGATAGGTGGCGGAAGAAGTATATGAAGAAAGAGTGTGTCATGGTTGAAGAATTTAAGGGACTGATTTAAGGGTACTCAGTAATAGGTTTCTGCTTTGTAATTTGTCTGATATCTTCATTTCTTATCATGTCCCTTTGTTTTTCCGCACATTTTTCTTAAATGTTTCATCTTGATTACGTTGATTTTGAATTCATGTTTTTTCAATGATAATTTTTAACGATGGTTATCAAATAATATAATTATCGGTCATAATGCCCATAATGGCACTTTGAATCTCTTGTTGACATAGTAAATTAGTAGCAACCAACTGATAAACATCTCAGTTCTTTTCTATTACCATTGAACCCGTAACCTATTACATCAGTAATTGTTGTAAAGGATTTAATAAACAAAACAAACCGCAGCATAGTGTGATTGTTATCAGTACTTACCAACTAACGAACGGTGGGACTATATATTCCGAAATAGCCCTTACAAATTATACTTGGTTCTGTCAATAGAATTCTAACCTAATCGTCCGATCGCACATTTAACTTTCATTGTTGCGACGCACAATGTGTGTGTGTTTTGAACTACATGCTGCACATCTGGTAATAATACTACGTGGTGCAGGGCAGACGAAATCTACAGTGGTGGAGAAAATGTGAAAGGGTTGATCCAGATAAAATTCAAATCAATGTCTACACTAGGGCGACCAAATCATAAACTTGAAAAAACGGGACACATCCAAGGAGCAGTAGCACACCTAGAATTTTTCTGTGGGGGCTTGGGCACCGAAATTTTTTTGTATTGTTTGTGAAAGACAAGTTGCATTTTCCTACGATTCTTCATAATGATATTTTTCATATGCCCTGGCGGAAAAGGGGTTTAACCCCCAAACCCCCCATCTCCTGAGTGCGCCACTGCCAAGGGAAGAATACAAAATAGCGAGAAACAAAGCCAACTCAATAAATAAAAACAAGAAAAATGACTGGTTTCGCTGGAGGATAGATATTGAAAAAGACAGAGAAAACCATAAAATAAAAAAATTTTACAAAATGTCAGTTTTTTGTAATTTTACAAATTTTACAATTTTACAAAGTACGCTCAGCATTAACACAAGAGGACTAAAAAACCAAAAAGGAGGAACCGTATTTGAAGACAAACAAATCAGCAGAACATGGGAATAATATTACAAAAAAATGCTATTTACTATGAAGGAAACTCACTGCGATGAAAAAGTAAGGTTGTAGAAGATAACGACGAAGTAGAAATTTTTACAGACGTACAAAAAAAACAAATATTAAAATCCTAAGAAACGGAAAAACATCAGGAGAAGATGAAATAGCAGTGGAAGTTGTGAGATAAAAAGAAATAAAACTAGTGTATGTGGGAGATTTAGCGATAAAAACCTATAAACTTACATTCTTTTTTTTGTTTCCCACCTTTAGACGTATCAGAGGAGTATACCAACTAAAACTCTCATTCTCACACTGGCAGTTGCCAAACTCGTCCGATGCGTCTAAAGGTGGGAAATAATAAGTAGAATGTAAATTTATAGGTTTTATCGCTAAATCTCCCACCTCCACTAGTTTTATTTCTTTTTATCTCACAACTTAATGTGTTTTTCATCTTTTGCGTTAGTTTGCCGGTTATTAGCGCACTCATCACTGTATAAAAAAGGAAGATCGAGAGGAGTGCGAGAATTACAGATCAATAACTTAATTAAACACCTTATAATATAACATTCTCGCAAACATATTAAACATGAGACTTAAATCATCCGTTCAACGAATATTAGGAGAATATCAAAACGGGTGCAGACCGGGCAGGTCGACGATTAATTCCATACCTACAGTGGAGCAAATAATTCACAAATCTAGAGAATACAACAGAGAAACGCACCTAATATTCATAGATTTCAAAAGCGCGTTTGATACAATCAATGGGACGAAAATGATGGAGAAGCTAGAGAATGTTGGAATCCCAGAAATATTAAGACATAATAATATGCTAACAGTGAGGCTAAAGAACACCAGACCAAGGATCAGTTTCAACGGAACAACTTCTACTAAGGAGATCAATGGAAACAAAGACCTTCGATTTCTAAGAGATCAAAAACATTAGACGACGAAACAACGACAAGAAAGAGGAAGATAGCCTTCTGAAATTTGAAAGAAAAATAATGAGAACAATACTGGTCAACAATGCAACAAGAGAGGGAGAAATAAGAATGAAAACAAATGGCGACATTGAAGAAGAATTAAAGAGAGAAAATAAGTCAGATACATAAAATTAATCCAACGCAAATACGGGACATTTAGGCGTCCCGAGAGACTTTTTCGGGACCCCGGGACAAATCGTTAAAAAACGGGACAATTCCGTTTTTTGGGACGTTTGATCACCCTAGTCTACACGCTTTCAACTAAACTACCTACATAATAAACAACATTCTAAAACTGTTTTCTTGTGGCATGTCTAATTTAAGTATTATGTTTAAGGGATAGGATAAACATGAACGGAACCAATGTGGAACGAGCAGACCAATATGCATATCTTGGAACAATGATCAACTTTACAAATGATTAGTTTCAGGAGAAAATTAGATAGAAAAGGCTAGAGTGAATTTTAACAAAATGCGTGTTTTGGTTTTCTGTAGACTTTGGTTGGATATCCCGTGACTTCTTTTGTGATTAGCACATAAAGGGGTCAAATGGAGTAGGTACACATCATATACATATCTCCACCATACTGTTCACTTGTTCACCTACTGTGTTGTAATCGACAATTAATAAAATGTTACACATTTCAAAACAAAATGGATACAAACATAGAAAAAATATAAAAAATAAGGTAAAACTAAAATAATTAAACTTAAACGAAACAAGTTAGTTAGACTTAGTGTGGATCTTTCAGAGGAAGCAATTTTATTTTTCCTATGTGTTGTAGGGGTAAGTATAAGCTTAAGTTCAAGTGCGCCGCCACCCTTGTTTCCCCGCCGCCATTTTGAAAAAGGGAGCGAAGGGGTTTCTCGCTGTATCTCGTAAATTAGGAAACCTACACAAAATTTTATATTAGTTGTAGCAAATTAAATTGTACCCGTTATAAGAACTGATTAAATATGGCCTTGACAAACTATTTTATAAACTATTTTCTTATATCTTTAATTTATTCTTGAGATGTTAACAGCTACCCCAGGTTGGAAAAGTGTATATATCAGTAGTCTATACAAAAATGCCGAATTGAAGATTGTTGGAAATACGCTGAAGATCAGAGTATCTTTCGTACTTATTTTGAATTTTTCGTATCTTTATTTCGAACATCTTTCGTATTTTTTGTAGAAACAATTTGTTCTATCTAAAACAAACAATAGAAAATGCCTATGGAATTGGTCCAAATGAGGTGGAAGATGATCTTAATGCTTATAGGTCCTTTCTCACTTCTGAAAGAATTATACACCTGCAAAAATCAAGGGAATGTCACCGAAATTACTATTTGGCTTCCTCTCCAAAACGAAATTTTTAAACATCACGACGTGTTCTGAGGGACTAGAATCCTCAAATTGTTTTAGTGATAACAACTTTAGCACGGTTCTGAATAATATTCGTTCTATAAGATACAAAACTGATGAATTGTTTTTGTTCTTAGAGGAATTAGGATTTCCCCCGGTAGTTGCGGTTACAGAGCACTGGCTTGAAGTCAACGAGCCTTTTTTTGTAGATAAATACACCACAATTGCTAGGTATGATCGTCCAAGCTCAGCTTATGGGGGGACACTAATTCTGTCTACGAGTAATGATTTTTCTTTGGTAACAAAATATGACTTTCTGTTAAGTGAAGCCTCCTTTGAGTTTTCCTTAGTTTACAATAAGAATCTTAATCTTTATATTATTTGCATTTATAGATCACCTGCCTCTTCCGTGGAACTATTTTTTCAGAACCTGCTAAATTTGTTAGATGACCTACCTACCCCATATAAAAGTAGAAAAATTTTATGCGGGGACTTTAACATTGATTATGCTGCTGCTTGTGCTACACAAATATCCTTGGTCAACATATTTGAATCGTATGGTCTAACAATGCACGTTGATTCTCCTACAAGGATTACAAAAACTTCATCTACCATAATTGATTATACAGTCTCAGATTTCTCACACCTTGATGTCCACTCTACAATTATTAATGCTGGACTATCTGATCATGAAGCAGTTTATACCAAGTTTAATATCTCCAGCAAACCCTCCTCGAAAACCCGACGTTTAGGCAGGATTTTTTCCACCCGGAACTTTCGTAAATTTCAAAATTTATGCTTAACCTCTGAGTGGCGCTTTCCTGCCATGGACGTGGATAATAATTTCAGTGAATTCTTAGATAAGCTTATCTGTATCTTCAATAAAGCATTTCCTTTAATTGCAATTAAGCCAAAACATCACAAACCCTGGACTACTAAAGGTATCCGAATATCTTCCAAGAATATGCGCTGTCTTCTCTATATCAAGAAATTTACTACCAACGTCTCTATCACTGAATATATCACCAAGTACAGGGCAACCTATCTTAAACTTATAAAATCAGCTAAAAAAGTCTACTACCAAAACCGTCTGGGAAGCTCCAAAAGTGTTGCAAAAGAAACTTGGTTCATAATAAACGATCTTCGAAATAAAACTCACACTGCTCAAACATTTTCCCTTCCAGACCCTGAAAATCTAAATGAATACTTTGTTAATGTGAGTAAAAATATTACATCAACTATTTTGCCACAACAAGATCCCATTTCCTATCTCCCTAATTCAAGAAAGGTCTCGAATTCATTCTTTATAAAACCAGTCAATAAATCTGAACTGATCCAAACAATCAATAGTATCAAAAGCAAATCTTCCTGTAGTACTGATGGTCTATCGATAAAATTTTTTTCTAATCTTCTAGAAAATGTGTTAGAAGTCCTCATCTCACGAAGGCCATTGGCTTCCAAGATAATAGTAAGGAAGCTGGAGAACGAGCTCTAAACGAGGACCTAACTACACTTAGTAACTACTTTAAGAACTGGCGCTTACGTCGTAACACAAGCAAAACTGAAACCTGTCTCTTTCACCTGTCGAATCAACTTGCGGGCGATACCCTCAATGTAACTCTAAGTGATGCAGCTATCAAACATAACAACAACCCCAAATATCTAGGCGTCACACTTGATAGAACACTCACCTTCAAAAGCCATCTTACAAACGCAGCCGGTAAACTGAGAACAAGAAACAATATAATAACAAAACTTGCTGGAACAACTTGGGGTGCTTCTGCAGATACTCTTCGGACCTCTGCTCTAGCTTTGGTTTTTTCAGTGGCAGAATATTGTGCACCAGTATGGTTAAATAGTGCACATACAAACAAAATAGATGTCCAACTTAATCAAACCATGAGAATAATCACTGGAACAATAAAATCAACCCCAGTGAGATGGCTGCCTACTTTGAGCAATATTGCTCCACCAGATCTACGCCGTACAGCAGCATTAGTGAGAGAGTATCAGAAAATTGTAGCCAACATACAATTACCAATCCATCAAGACATACCAGACATCTCAAAAGAGCACCAGCGACTGAGGTCTAGAAATCCTCCAATCAGAACTGCCTGAACAATTGGTGATTCCTATGATATACAAAGGCAATGGTCCACAAGATGGATGCCAACAATAGCAGCAGACTATATTCAGATATCCACCCCAACCCAGGGTTTCATCGGATCGGGTCTGCCCCGGCCCACCTGGGCGAGGCTTAATCGCATACGTACCGGACATGGTAAATGTGCTGATTCTCTGTTCAAATGGGGTCGTGCAGAGAGTCCTCGGTGCGATTGTGGATCGTCTAGACAGACCATAAGTCATTGTGTTTCAGATTGCCTAAATCGTGACTACCGTGGAAATCTCCAGGACTTTGTGGAATGCTCCCCAGATGCAATTGAATGGCTATGTAAATTGGACATTAATATTTAGATTCATTCATTATGTTTTAGTGTTTGAATAATATATATTATATTTGTGTATTTATCGTACTGAGAAAGTCCATACGCTAAATAAATAAAATCTCACTAATTAATGATTCTTTTTAGAAACGTAAATTTCCAGAGTGCCTGAAAACAGCCATAATTATTCCTCTTCATAAGGGTGGTGAAATATCTAATACCTGCAATTATAGACCTATTGCACTACTACCGGTATTCTCCAAAATTATATTGAGAGACTCATAAAAGCCCGACTTATGTCCTTTCTAGTTGAAAACAACATTTTATCACAAAATCAGTTCGGCTTTTTAAATAATAAATGCACCACTGATGCCATGTTTTCTGTACTACATGAGGTTTATCAAGCACTGAACAATAATCTTCACACTGCCACTGTTTTTTTGTGACTACGCCAAACTTTTGATTGTGTAAATCACAACATTTTGATAAAAAAACTAAATTTCTACGGAATTCGAGGCATTTCTTTAGATTGGTTCCAATCTTACTTGGTTGATAGGAAACAACTGGTTAGAGCAAATGATACAGACTCTAGTCTCAAAAACATTGTATGTGGGGTACCTCAAGGTTCAGTATTGGGTCCTCTACTTTTACCTATCTTTATTAATCACATCACTAATTTAAAAATCGATGGAAAAATCTTTCTTTTTGCTGATGATACCAGTATCACTTGGAGCAACTCAAATATTGCAACTCTTCATGCTACTATAACTTCTGATCTACTTACAATAAAAACCTTGTCTGACTCAAATTTACTCTCGTTTAACGTAGATAAAACAGTAGCATTGTCTTATAAAGGAGCTCTTCAAGCCTTACCTCCTAATAACAGCCAGATCAGTACCGTTGATTGTGTAAAATTTCTTGGTATTTTTTTAGACAGCAACCTTAAATGGTCCCTCCATATCGATTTGTTACGGAAGAAACTCTCTTCAGCTTGCTATGCTATAAGATCTGTTTCGAATGAACTCAATTTAGCATCTTCCAAAATAACATATTTTTCTTTGTTCGAGTCACATCTTCGTTATGGTCTTCCTTTTTGAGGTTCTGGTACAGCTGCCCAATTGGATGTTATTTTCAAATTACAAAAAAGAGCAATAAGATATCTGTTTGGCCTCAAAAGAACAACACATTGCAGAAGTTACTTCAAAGATCACGGAATATATTTTAGAAACTGTTTGCTTAATTCGTAAACATTTACAGGTCTTTCCACCAAGACCTAATCAGGACTACTTCACGAGAAATTCTACGTTTGACGTCTATTTGCCGACCCCGTCCTCGGAGTTAGTAAAGAAATCGATATTATATTCCGCAAACAAAATGTACAACCATCTCCCCCTACAACTAAAATCTGCACCATCTTTCCCCAAATTCCGTAAACTGACAAAAGCCTACCTGTCTGAAAGACCATATTATTCAGTAGAAGATTTTTTTAGTCAATAACTAAGAAATTACAGTACCCTTTGCACAAGTAGTATTTTTATTATTTTTTATCTATATTTGGGTGTCATATGCAGCAGCTTAACTTTTTAACTTTTAAACCTTTTTTATTAATTATTAGGTAGGCTATGTATTTGCAATTTATTTAAATTTTTGCAATTGATTATTTCTGTTTTAACTTCATTATTATTAATATTATTTAAATATATTGACGATTTATGTAATTTTAGTAAATTGGATTGTTACTGTTTTGTTTTTCTGACTATTTATAAGCTTTGTCGATAAAATTGTAAAATTTTTCATGGCAATAAAGCATATTTCTATTCTATTCTTAAAGCGCTAGGAATACAATATGGAGGCACTAATGGTATTTATTGATCTTCAAAAAGCATATGATAGTGTCCCATTAGCGAAGCTGTGGCAGGGGCTAGAAGACAAGAATTCCACCGATAAACATTAATGCTGTGAGGAAGTTGTACGAACATAATGGCGAGTTCAATAAAGATTGGACAAAAATTTACAAAAAAGATAAGGGTGACTAAAGGACTTTATATTTACCAAGGCTGCTGCATTGTCCTTAGGCTCTTTAAGGTCTTTTTTTGGAGGGAGTTTGGGAAAAGCAAATGTGAATTTATGGGTGTTAAAATTGGAGATTATAAAGGAATACTTGTAGAAGATCAATATGAGATCCACTGCATGTTGCGAAAAATAGAAGAAGACTATTTTATATGGGTGTTTTGGCCTCATTATTTTGATTTTATTCTAAGTACATGGTCTATTTATTTGACCAGATCCTGTACTAAATTTTTCGGCTTTTCGTTAATTATTGTCGATTTTAATATTAAACAAGACGTCGTTAAGCAGCCGTTGAATATAGTTGTTTAGAACCAATTAACAAGTGTCGTAGGCAGATATACCTTAATATAATAAAATATAATATTAGTTATTAGATATTACAAAATATGTTTACCTTAATTTATCCCTCCTTCCTCACCTTAATAATAACTGAAGACTTTGAGACCTACCAGTTAAATAAGGTAATAATTTTTTGTAATAACCCTACAGTCCATTTTGAATTTGTTTTGCATAACCTGCATTCGCCACTCCAGTGGGGTTTATCAATTAATCCATCAAAAACAGAGACAGTAGAACTAAGAGACACACAAATCGAAAATACTGATCTTCTTCTTCACGTGCCATCTCCGTGACGGAGGTTGGCAATCATCATGGCTATTCTGATCTTAGATGCTGCTGCTCTGAATAGTTCGGTTGATGTGCATCCGTACCATTCCCTCAAGTTCGCAACCACGAGATTCGTCTCCTTCCTACACTTCTCTTGCCCTGGATTTTCCCCTGTATAATCAACTGAAGTATGTTGTATCTCTCATTACGCATAACATGCCCCAGGTACTGCAGCTGTCGTGTCTTGATGGTTACCAATATTTCCAGTCTTTTGTTGACTCTTCTCATGACTTCGTTGTTTGTTATATGCTCGGCCCATGATATCTTCAGGATTCTTCTATACACCCACAGTTCAAATGCTTCCAACTGTTTAGTAGTCGATGCGTTAAGTGTCCATGCTTCTATCCCGTAAAGCAGAGTCGAGAAAATATAACACCTTGCCAGCCTAACCCTCAAGTCTAATTTCAGCTCTCTTGCACAAAGTACCTTTCTCATTTTATTGAAGTGTGTTCTTGCTTTCTCTATTCGAACTTTGATTTCTTTGGAGTAATCGTTTGTGTGATTAATTATTGTGCCAAGATAGTTGTAGTTTTCTACTTGTTCTAAAGTTTTACCTTTAAAAACACTGATAGATTGCTATAAATATCTCGGTGTAATTATTACAAACGATGGTCGCAATACAAAACTACATACTAGCTACTAGAATTGGTCCAATGTAAATCAGCAATACGTCAAATGAATAGTATACTCTGATATAAACACATCACTTGAAACACAAAAATTACGATATACAAAAGTAGCATAAAAACTATTGCTACATATAGTTCATAAAAAAATAAAAAAAGACAGATCTCTAGGTAACTTATCTCCATGCCTAGGTTGATATCCTAATAAAACTAGGTTATACAATCTTCTGAGAATTTTTTAAAGTAATCTTTTTTGAGAACGATTTTCGGAGTGGAAATTGAAACGTCAAACATCAGTTTTTACACCAAAAAATGTGGCTTAATCCCTGATAAACATAATACGTAAGTTATATACATGTCTCGATCTCCGCCACTGGTTGGGTCTCCCTTTTTGGCATCGACTATTCAGTCAATAATTGCCATATTATATAAATAGCGTATGTCGACAACAAATCGGCCATGAATCGATAGATCCCGACAACAGATAACATTTCACACACTCTTGATTTAATCGAGCGAATTAGTTGCTGCTGTGTTTCCCGCCGTTTCTAAAGGGCTCTAATTTCATTTACGCTTTTCACACGACAACCGAAAAAGTGTAAATAAACATGAGTAATGGAACTTTGATAGGAAAGGGTCTTTCTCGAAACGGTTGTTTACTTTTAATTCAATTAATAAAAAAGGAAAATAGAACAGCATATTAAATTGAAGTTACTAAGTGCTAAGCTGTTTGTTTATATTTGCCCCATCCCCATATAAAGAACTGAAACTTCTGCTTTTTATATCAAGTTTTTGTTTGACTTCCTTAAGTTCCTAGTACCATGTATTCGACAAACGTATCTACTTTTAAAATGTTGAATGGGTTGCATGTGAGAGTTCATTTTGAATGAAGTAAAAAACAGAAATATTGTAACTTCCGACGACCGGTTTCGCTCTCTAAAGTATGCAGAGCATCTTCAGGTCAACGGTAACAAGTCACTAAATGCTACAAATAAAAACCAGAGTTAGAACAATGTCTGGTTGTAAAAGATGCTAAAGATCCATAAGATCAAGCCAATATTGAACAACATACATAAAAGTAGTAAAAACAGCAGACAAATACATATGCATGTACACTCGGGGGGCGGTAACAAACGTCCCCAAGCTCACAAACACATGCAGATGTACCTACACCGTCTGTAATCATGCAATGATAACGTGTCGTACTTACATACTTACATTTACAAGGAGCTACTTCCTGAGTATTCATTAACATGATATCTTGCTTAAGTTATGCTAACGGGAAATTCTTGAAGACAACCAACAAATCTGTGCCTGTTATTTTGTTTGTGAAGTAGACTAAAGTGAATGTCATATGTACAATTTTAATGTGTGATGGTTTTAAATATTTTTATTTCTATTTATTAAAATACTTCTATTTATTAATGTATGTGTTAGTGTAAGGCTGACAACGTTTGAATCAAAACGGGTTGATAGGTAAAGCTGTGGACGTGCAGCTGTAACCCAAATTGTTAAGGTCAATACTCCTTGATGTCCTAATGAGAGGAGTAGTGGTCGCATAAGGGATGAAAAATCGGAAAGCTTAAAATTGTAGCTAAATGATTGTATTAGCAGTCATATAATAAAACAATAATAAATGTTAATTGATAGACAACAATGTAGGTAAAAGAAACTGAGATATAAATTAAAGGGGGAGAAATAGAAAAGTAAAAAAAGGAATTAATATTCAGTTGAAAGTAATTGATTGTAAATTGAGACTATGTTTTAATGATCTAAGCAGTGAAAAAATTTTAATAACCTATTGAATCAAATAAAAGAAAGTATAATAAGGTTGAAGGGAAAATTCTATAAAACAGTCATAAGGCCGGCTATGATGTACGTAACTGAATGTTGGGCAGTGAAAAAGAAAAAGGAACAACGAATGCATGTAGCGGAAATGAGAATGCTTAAATGGATGAGTGGAGTGACAAAAAATGATAAAATTAAAAATAAGTATATTAGGGGAAGTCTAGGTGTGGCACCAATTGATGCCAAAATGAGAGAGCATAGGTTGAGATGGTTTGGTCATGTTCAACGTCGAGACGTTAATCACCCAATACGAAGAATTGCTGAAGTGCAAATTCCTGGAATGAGTAGGAGAGGAAGACCAAAGAAGACGTGGGGGGAGACGATTAGACAGGACACGTTGGTAAAGGGGATTAATATTGATATGACCCAAGATAGAATTGTGTGGAGAAATGCAATTAGGGAAGCCGACCCCGCATATAGATAAGGCAAAGAGAATGATGATGTTAGTATTGCTGATTTTATATGAATTTAATATAAAAATTACAACTAAATAGTAATATACATTAATTCTATTATAACAAACCAACTGTACACAAACTTGAACAATGACTTAAGGCCATCGGTACATAATTCGCAAATATTTTACGAGTATCCCTACTTTTTCTGTCTTTACACGGCAAATTACGTGTAGTAAAATTCACACTGGTATGGATATGTAAACATTACTAGAATGTCATTCTACTTGAAAATGTCATTATTAATTTAAAGAAATGGCTTTTGAATGTTCTTGGATAACTGTTATTTTTATAATTGCAAATTATTAATTCAGTTAATAAATGTGATAATTTTTTCACTAACTATGTATTCAGTGATTGTAATAATTTATATGTACAACAAAAACTAATATTCAATCGAGAAAAGAGGAAAAGTGATTTTTTAATAATATATTGTTACTATGGAACGCTTACAATTTTGTACATATTTAACAACAAAATACTTGGATCACAGAATATATTATCCTGTTGTATTCTCTGCTTGGATCTTCCACAAATAATACACAATAAATAACTTTTTATTAAGTTCACGTCTTAAATCAATTATTTATCAAATACACTATATATTGTCCTTTTCATGAGCATTTTTTAGTGCGTAACAAATGATAGGAAAAAGGGTAAGTCCGTGATAATACACATTTATGACATTTATTCTAACATGACATTTTAGTTAAATCTGACAGTTGTCACATTTTATTTTCAATTTGGAATAAAAACAAATCAAATGTGTTTCTTGCATTTATAAAATGGTATTTTCTTTGATTTGTATAGTCTTATAAATTATACAGATTATATTTGTAATATTATTATCTAATTAAAAAAAATATTTTTTTATTATGGCGCCATCTATCGACAACTAGAATAACTAGAATAAATGTTGTAAATGTTTGTAATCACGGACGTGCCTGTTTTTCTGTCACATACAATTTAATGCGTTAGAAATAAATCGAAAAACTGTGACGCACTGAAAGATGATCATGAGAAAAAGTATATCAATATTATTTAACCAACAACTCAAAATATTCCCGATGCCATGTCAAATATTTAAAATTGTCACTGATTGTCACTGTCTGACTGACAGTATGCTGACAATATTCTATTCGACTGAGTGCGTTGTATGACAAAGATAGATTTGGAAATATTACCACGGACATTGTGTTAATTTTTTTCGAATCCTGAAAAAACCAATAAATCTTTTTGAAAAATTTAAACGCAGAAGGAAATACTATATTATTACCGAGGACCGAAAGTCCCTTCGAATAAATAAAAAGTTTATTTTGAATGAGATATTTTAAATTAAATATCACACTACATTTTCTCTTAGTTTTTCACCCTTGTAACTTATTAAAATAAACATTATAGAAGTTCTCAGGGACTTTCGGCCCTCGCCAATAACGTAATCTTTCATTCTGCGTTTAAATTTTTCAAAAATACTTATTATTTTTCTCAGAATTCGAAAAAAAAAATGAATCCCCATTTGAATAACATTGCAGTCGAAAATACGTAAAATACCCATCCTCTTAACAGATTTTTCAATGTAAACAACATTACCATGTAATGGTACGTTATAGTTGGATAATTTTAATTTTAAAATTCGAAAACAGAAACAGACAGGCTGATATACGATAATACAGAGACAGTTCAACTATGCTCTTTAATAGGTGTTCGGTGTAGCAGATTTTAATTAGTAGTAAAAAAAATAAACAATAAAATTAAAGTAAATAATATATAATAAAATAAAATAAAATAAATTAAATTAAAAAAGAGAGAAAAAATAAAAGAGAAAACCAAAAAAAGAAAGAAATTGTCCAGACTGTCAACAGGTGTTCGGTTGGTAAAACTGTATATGACGTTGACAAATCAGCGTGCTGAGGAAGAAACGGAAATGTGTACCTAAGAGTATTGGAATGACATTGGAAGGGTATCGGAAGGGCATTGGAAGTATCTACTTTTAGTGATTTATAAATCTCCGCTATATCAGAGCCAAGTATGGAGCTCCGTAATGCAAGAGATGAGAAAGTAGGAGAAGCAGAAGAACACAATGAAAAAACCTCGTTAAAAAATCAAGGTTCAGTTACAGGCTAAAAACTTTCTCTAACACAGATATCCAAAGCTGCTATTCTGGCAGTAAAGAACCCATTCACAAAATCCAAACCGGTGAGGAACTGCAAAGGTCTCCTCAACAACCAGGCAAAAGAGAATAAAGTGAAAAAAGACTAAGTTTTCAATTTAATAGCACATAAAACAACATCAAAAAATGCGACTCTACATCCTACCAGATTGAAAACAATGGGAACCTTTTCTGGTAACACCTCCGAGGCTTCTACACTTTGCAAGCCATAACGCATGCCGAGACTAAAGAAGATGAGGGAATTTTACATTTTATAATTAACGTCCCATCTGCTCAGCGCGGTAAAGTTCCAACGAGAATGGTTCCAAAAGTTATAAATTGTAAAATTCCCTCATCTTCCTTAGTCTCAGCATCCGTTATGGTTTGCAAATTGTAGAAGCCTCTGAGGTATTACCAGAGAAGGTTCTCATTGTTTTCAGTGTGGTAGGATGTAGAATAGCATTTTTGAATGTTGTTTTATGTGCTATTAGATTGGAAACTTAATTTTTTGATAGCAGTTGCCGCTAGGGCATCCCTGCCATTTCGTTCGTTGCAATTGGTGACTGCACGCCGGGGTTTGTGCTAGTTGGTTCAGAGAGAGCAGCATATGTGCCTCCTGATGAGAGACTAATAAGTTTCGAAACCGGTAGAGGTGCTTGCTGCACTCTCTGATTGAACTGGGATAATGATGTGGCTGTAGTTTCGTGTTGCAACGAAATTGAAAATGGATATTCATTTTTGATTTATATGTTTACTCCGATTGGTGTACGAAGGGAACCATTCTCGTTGGAACTTTACCGCGCTGAGCAAATGGGACGTGAATTATAAATTGTAAAATTCCCTCATCTTCCTTAGTCTCAGCATCCGTTATGGCTTGCAAATTGTAGAAACCTCGGAGGTGTTACCAGAGAAGGTTCTCATTGTTTTCAGTGTGGTAGGATGTAGAATAGCATTTTTGGATGTTGTTTTATGTGCTATTAGATTGAAAACTTAGTATTTTGATAGCAGTTGCCGCTAGGGCATCCCTGCCATTTCGTTCGTTGCAATTCTAGACTGCACGCCGGGGTTTGTGCTAGTTGGTTCAGAGAGAGCAGCATATGTGCCTCCTGATGAGAGACTAATAAGTTTCGAAACCGGTAGAGGTGCTTGCTGCACTCTCTGATTGAACTGGGATAATGATGCGGCTGTAGTTTCGTGTTGCAACGAAATTAAAAATTGTTATTAATTTTTGATTTACATATTTACTCTGAGTGATTGGAGTACGAATGGAACCATTCTCGTTCTAACTTTACCGCGCTGAGCAGATGGGACGTGAATTATAGATTTTAAAATTCCCTCATCTTCCCTAGTCTTAGCATCCGTTATGGCTTGCAAATTGTAGAAGCCTCTGAGGTGTTACCAGAGAAGGTTCCCATTGTTTTCAATCTGGTAGGATGTAGAGTAGCATTTTTGATGTTGTTTTATGTGCTATTAGATTGAAAACTTAGTCTTTTGGTAGCAGTTGCCGCTAGGGCATCCCTGCCATTTCGTTTGTTGCAATCTGTGACTGCACGCCGGGGTTTGTCCTAGTTGGGCCAGAGAGAGCAGCATATGTGCCTCCTCATGAGAGACTAATAAGTTTCTAAACCGGTAGAGGTGCTTGCTGCACTCTCTGATTGAACTGGGATAATGACGTGGCTGTAGTTTCGTGTTGCAACGAAATTGAAATTGGTGATTCATTTTTGAGAATAAAGTGACTTTAGTATGGGTGCTATGGTTGTTGGAAAGATTAGTATAGATCAAGGTCAGCTTTCTCTTGATGGAGAGGAGTTAGAACGGGTGAAGCATTTCAAGTACCTTGGCAGCTGGTTAAATCTAAATTGTGACTCTGATGAAGAGATAATGTGGGTTTCGCACATAATATCATATTCTATATCCTATAATCATAATACTGAAGATATCGTGGGTTTCGCACACTTCCAATGAAGATGTTCTTCAAATGATGAATTCAAAACGTGTGCTCATAAGCATCATAAAGAGGAGAAAAACAAAATATTTCGGCCATATAATTCGAGGACCTAAATACCATCTGCTTCGCCTTATAATACAAGGAAAAGTGGAGGGAAAGAGATGGATTGGTCGAAAGAAACTTTCATGGCTGCGTAATATTAGACAAGGTGTGGCTGCACAGTAGAAGAATTATTTCGCGCAGCAGCCGATAGAGAGAGGTTTCAGAAAATTGTAAACATGATGACGGCCAACGTCTGAATACAGACACGGCACCTAAAGAAGAAGAATATGGGTGCCGGATCATGAAGGGGTTCATGGGAATGAACAAGCATATGTTGGCAAAACAAGACTCGAGAGAAACCTTTGAAAGCCCGGAACCTTTCTGTGGCATCACTAAAGATGATATTAAGTATCAAAAGAATCGGAAAGCCACTAAAAGGCAAATAGAGACTAAAAAATAATCATGAATATTGATAAAAAAACTCTCGAACAATTTGATGAACTTGAATAAACGAGAGATCAAAACGGTCACTTAAATGGTGACTGGACCATTTAAGAAACCACCTATAAAAAATGGGTAAGATGACTGAACTATACTATGGTGCAGAAAGTGCGAAATGGAAGAAGAGAGTGCCACACACATACTGCGGCATTGAATGTGTGTGATGTAAGGCAGGAATTTACTGGTCAACTGAGATTTGAACTGAAAGAGATTTTAAGGAGAGAAAACTGTTGGCCTTCGTTGATGCCACAGAACTTATTAGAGTTTAAAGAAAAAAGCAAGTTATGGTATAAAGGCCTTACTACTAAGTACCAGAGTCTCACCAGATTTAAGAAGAAGAAAAGACATCCTGTAAAAGCTCCTGTCAAGCGTCAGGTTAAGGATTACAGAAGAAGAAGGTAAAGGTTTTTGAAAGTGGAAAGTCATACACCGAAGAACATATCCAAGGTAGCAGATGAGCACTGTTAAGATAACTACTATAAAGGAAGAAAACTCTAACAAACAAATGGAAAAACACATTTAATGTTTTCAAAAGAAAAAAATCGGAACACCATTCTCAAAGACCAAAACAGGCTACAAAACGAATATGAGATAATTATGTAACGCGGATCATTTATAAACTGTAGAGGCCTTATGTAAACTAAGAAGAAACACAAAGGCGCACTTCATATTTATAACGGAGTCCCGAAATAGAAAAGTGCTGAAAGTATCATTTAATAATTTGTGATCAGAAAGAACCTTCAGAAAAACAAACATATCAGTGACTAAATCCTCCAAGTAAAGATCGAATTAAAAAAGCAAGTGTTGATATTCTTGATAGTCTATAAACTGCTTCTTTGCTACTGTAAAATGATTCATCTTATGAAGACTTGGGAAGGAAACTAAAAAATATCGCTGGATGCAATGAAATTTTATTTTTTCTTCTCTTGAAACCGTTTGCTATTCACCGGTCGAACTTCAACCAATTGGTATATTGTACATCTTCCAACAACATGCAAGTTCTCCGAATTTCTTCTTCTAAAGTTAGGCAACGAGTCTGACACTTGATCGTAAGACATTTGCACCATACTGTGTATTTTTACTTAACCTCTAATGACCTAATGAGTCCTGTGGCCCAAACAAAGGCCAACAGGTTTTTTATTGGTAGTTTTAGGATTTCTTCTGGTTAGTGTTGCCCAAATGCAAGACCAAGACGAGACTTAGACAGTCTTGGTCTTGATCTTGCGCCAGTACACCTGGTCTTGGTCTTGGTCTTGGTATTGCGCTCCCGGTCTTGGTCTTGGTCTTGGTCTTGCAGCAAGAGTCTTACAAGTCTCGCAGTTGCCCATTAGCCTATTGTATATCTTAGAACAACGTAACAGAGAGGTACATTTTAAGCTTGAATATCATAGCCATAGTAAAGACTATCCAAAATATCATAGCCATTTATAAAGTAAGAAAAAACACAGTTTGATTGGTACACCCGGTATACACTGACAATAATTGACCTGTCTACCAACAATATATATTATTACTGCGATATTTATAAATAAAGGAATAAGACCAAACATTAAAAAAAAATCACTTAAATTTAAATAACAACAGGTTTAGGAAATTTGAGACATTAAAAATGCCCCGTTTTTAAGGTGGTATGGTGCCATGGACGTATAAATAAAGATGGGTGGTGGGTTAATTTCTTGGAGAAATATAAGTGCTAAGGTGACATATTTTTAAAAAGTTTGGATACGATATTCGATATTACTGTAGGCGTCGCAACGCAGGAATGTTGTGTTATATGAATATGATTAGAAGACGACTATTCTCAAAACCAGGACAATTAATAATTTCAGAGCAAAGAAGTCGGCTGCTGAGCAAAGGCGTAGCTACCGCCGCGCCGTATCAATTATACGGGGCCCCGGAGCTTCATGTCGAAACAAAACTTCCATTTATAAAATTGAACAAAATATTCTACAATTTCCCTAATAAAACGCTTTGAAACAGTGTATTGTTTGGATGTCGACCTTTTCGTGTAATGGATTCTTTATCTATAATATTTGCCGCCGTATTCCATAACAACAAAGTAGCTTTGTTTTTGGTTTCAAGTTACTTTTCATTGTTCATTCACTGTTGGCGGTGACACACTGTAAAATAGCCAAATTGCAATTTTTGTTATCGCTTAATCTTTGACGATTTGGAAAAGTGTGTATATTGTTTTGGGTATATTTTCGTGTACTTAATCTATTTATTCTTTAGCCCATTTTTTCATTGTCCAGTCACCCTTGGCTTATATAATATAACAAGAACAAGTGTTGTTAAAAAAACTGAATCTGTTTTCAAATCTATTTTTGAGTTTGGTGTATTAGAGTTTATTAGGTTTATTAGGTTCAATTTGTGCAGTCGATTCAGAAAGTTTAAATTTTAAATTCTGAAAATATTGTGAAGTGAAAAAATGAGTGAAATAAAAAGAGAGTAGCTGAGTGGAGCGATGAAAAGAAAAATGAAACAAAAAAAAGAAGAAGTTCTGAAGAAGATACCCAAAATTTCTCCATTTTTCCATCAACCAGATTCTCAAAGTGATTTAGATTGCAATGGTAGGTAGGTACTAGATCTCTATCTACTAATGAAACAATAATTCATATCTAATTGTCGTCTGTAACAGGGGTGGCCAAGGTTCTTGATATTCTTTGATAGAAATTTGAATTTTTTAGAAGCCGTCATTAAATGCGTATTAAAAAGTTATGCAAAAAAGAGGTGTTGAAAAATTTTTTACACAACTTTTTTACTTCTTTTGATAATTCTTTAAATCTTAATGAATAAATGGTGACAGCACTTCTTAGTAATTCTTTCAGATGCTGGTTAGTTCATACTGATGAGTATTTGAATTTCAGGAATTTTAAAGTGGAATAAAATTATTCACACATGTCTTCTTCTTCTTCATGTGCCGTGCTCGATTATCGAGTGTTGGCTATCAAAATTGGCTATAGTAATTTTGTTGGCGGCAGCTCGGAAAATGGAAGCTGGAGTTTCTCAAACCACTCTCTTAGGTTTCTAAGCCATGATGTTTTTCTTCGACCTGGCCCTTTTCTTCCGTCTCCTTTGCCTTTTATTATTAAATGGAGTATATTATAACTCTCTGGGTCGCGCATTCTTCTCTAGGTGCCGTCTCCGCTTCGAAGGTTGGCAATCATCAAAGCGATTTTTACTTTTGAGAGTGCGGCTCTAAATAATTCGTTGTTACTCTAAATAATTCGTTCCAAACCATGCCCTAAGATTCTTCAGTCATGAGTTAAATCAGCTATCAGCTTCCTATAAATCTTTTTCCTGGATTTTCCTTACACAAATGAACTGGAGTATTAGATATTTATCTCCTCCCATCACATGTCCCATATATCTCAGTTTTCTTCTCTTAATTGTTAGAATTACTTCTCTTTCCTTATGCATACGTCTGTCTGATTACCTCTACGTTGGTTATTCTATTTATCCATGAGATCTTCAGCACTCTTCGGTACATCCATATCTCGAATGTCTCCGGTCTCCCACGTCAATTTTCTTCAGTGTCCACGCTTCCATCCCGTAGTATAATACGGATAGCACAGAGCACCTCATAACATGGCCAAAAAATATTCAAGTTTGCGAGTTTTTACTGCTCTGATGACTTCCCGTAATTTTTCCCCTCCGATGTACGAGTATAACAACTCCGTTACGAACTCTATCCACCCAACTTATTCGTAGGATCCTCCGATACACCAAGGTTTCAAAGGCTTCCAGCTTTTTGAGAAGGGTATCCGTTAAAGTCTAACCTTCGACACCATACAAAAGAGTACACATTCACATAAGTACGGTGTTCCATTGAACATTTTCTAGCACTACCTTATATCAGTTCTTGAAAAGGTCCCCGCGAAAATCTTTGATACGGGGCCCCTGTGAGCTACGCCACTGCTGCTGAGAAAGAATGTATAACTAAAAAATTTTATTTTTACATTATAATAATGACCTCTCAGTACATGTCAAATGTGCTTAGTGTTCTTTTAATGGATATTTTAATTCGCTATGTATGTTTATGGTATTGTTCGTAATGCGCATAAGTCCAATTTTCAAAATTTTTGCTACAAATTTTTTTGTTTCTCATAGAGTATCTAAGAATATAGCCGAACTTATATACTCCCTAAAACGACCCTCAGTTCTAACTGCAAGACGCAAGAGTCTCGCAGGCTTAGTCTTGTTCTTGCTCAAGTCTTGCACGGTAAGTCTTGGTCTTGGTCTTGCTAAAATTAAAAATTAGGCGGTCTTGGTCTTGGTCTTGCGAAAACGCAAGAACAAGACCAAGACTGCAAGACCAAGACCGATTTTGGGCAACACTACTTCTGGTAAAAACCTCAGTTGACCACTTGACCAGTGCATTCCGGCCTCACATCACTTAGTACATTGCAATGGCATAGGACGTGTATGGCAGTCTCTTCTTCCATTTCACACTCTCTGTACCATGGTTCATTCACTTACCTAATTCATATAGGTGATTTTGTAAATGGCGTTTTGATCGTTTTGACCGTTTTGATCTCTCGTTCATTTAGGTTTATCAAATGGTTCGAGAGTTTTTTTTCAATATTCTTGATTATTTTTTAGTCTGGATTGACCCATTTGGCTCTCCATTTCTTTTGATGATTCCTTATCAGTCATTTTTTCTCAACCTCGTTTTTTTGTCATTTTTAGTGGTGTGACAGAAAGGTTCTGAGTCGCTCGAGCCTTATTTTGCCAAAATATTTGCTTGTTTATTCCCTTGAACCCCTTTATGATCCGGCACCCATATTAAAGTCACTTTACTGTCTTTTGCCTGGTTGTTGAGGAGATCTTTGCAGTTCCTCACCAGTTTTGATTTCGTGTGTAAGTACTGCCAGAATATCCTCTTGGCTATCTGTGTAAATATTGATTCTCTTAGGTAACCATGATTTCATCAATGCAGACCACCAAAGCAAAAACATTTCAGCCTGAAATACACTTATATATTGAATTAGGATGTAAGATTTATTATTAAATTATTGTAACGTCACATCTTTGCTATTTTATTTTCAAATAATTATTTTACTTTATTTTCTTTTTTATTTCATTAATAATTATCTTCTGTATTAGTTTTAACTTGTTTTCCCGTTAAAAACCTGTTTGGCGCCCTCTTTTGTTATCTTCTACTTCCTATCTCTCTTTTCATCTAATATCTAAATCATCATACTAAACATACTTTATAGTACCTTACTCTCTAGGTATCTGTCTTTCATTATGGAACATGCCACCTCTCTACAGTTCACGCTGTCATTTCAATGTCAGTGACCATAATGGAGAGAGGTCAAAAATTATAAAAGCCATGGATTTTAAATAAGGCCGTTTTATATTATTATCCCACTATCACCCATTATATTATTATATCCCACCTCTCTACAGTTCACGCTGTCATTTCAATGACAGTGACCATAATGGAGAGAGGTCAAAAATTAATAAAATTATAAAAGCCATGGATTTTAAATAAGGCCGTTTTATTTCAACAAATCTTCTCTTGGGGTACGAATTCTAATTATTACAGTTATTAATTTCTACTTACATACCTAGTTTTTTATATTCATTTTTTTATACCTAACCTCCCATCTTCTAAAAGCATGTTCAATTCAATTCAATTCAATTTATTTCCAAAGAAGAATTTTGTACATTGTAATTAACAATAATATTATATTTAATATAATGCACCCACTTCAGGGAAAAAGCACACTAGGCAACTTAATACCTGTATTGTAACCTTAATCCCTGAAGGTATACAATCTAATTGTACAATTTTAAACAGTAAGTACTTGTGGCTGGTATAATTTACATACTCTATGATTGACAAAATACAATTGAAAGTGAGAGGAGAGAAGACCTAATCGGCATGGCGCAACTATATTTACTAGAAGACAGTTTGGCTAGAAAATTAATTTTTAGAAAATGTTGAATTCAATTGTTTTAGTTAATATCATATTTTTTATGGTTCTTTTGAACTGTTTATAATTTATTATTGTTTTTATATTTTTTGGCAATAAATTAAATAGAGTTGGACCATAATAAAATAGTGATCGTTTGTACTCTAATATTTTAATTTTAAATATTTCCTTTTGACCTACATATTATATGCACGTGGTTAATTAGATAATTTTAACTAGTAATAATCAATCATAATTCAATTTAATTTACCTTGCCATCTGCTAGTGTTTAAATACTATTGTACTGATACTTATTGTCACTGATACAGATTTTGTCTTCTAGTTTTTGGAAAGACAACACTTTTCTCCTCCCGGAAGCTGCATCCTCCATCACCGGCGATACAACAAAGAGGGCCATGTCATCTAGAGTGCAACCATATCACCTAGACTGCAACGACCAACATCTGTAGGCCTGGTGGCCCTGAACACCTACAACCCCAGAGCCAGTTGCAGGACAAACAACAGTACCATTCGACATCAAGAAGTTACCATCGAATCAATACCAAACGCCATAAGTATAATCCAAAAATTGTTAGTTTTTGGGCAAGAATTTGAATTTGTTATTGCATTTAATACATATTTTATTATATTACCAGAGAACGGCAGTTCTCGCCAGTGGCGCACACCCCCCCCCCCCTACACGCGACACTATATATACACGAAATTTTCGATTTTCTAAATCTGATTGAATTCAAAATTGGGCCAACTCCCATCTTAAAGTTCAGGAAAAGACTCACCCATTCATATGTCAGCCATCTATTTTGGTCCAAGGGTATGGATTTTACGGCCCTTCCTATTTAGGGTCTGTTTTTCGTTCTCGTCCCCAAAACTCCCAAAAATTTCGAAAATTTAAGTCTGACCTTTGCGGCTTCTCATAGTATTGATCATTACCTTTCCAACGCATGTCTAATTTTGAAAATCGGTTATACCATTCAAAAATTACCGAGCTCAGAAATATGACTCAATTTCTAATTAAAAAAGGGAAACTGTTTGTGGATATGTATGTATGTATGTGTGTGGAAAAGTTAAAGCGATCTGAATTTTTTTCCGTGTTTGAAGAGGGGGTCAAGGCCGATTCAGAACAGGTGTAGTTTGTGACTTTTGACCACCCATAAGCCTGCTATAGGACTTGGTAGGTACAAAACGGCATATTTTTTTGGGGGTATATATCTTCGGTTCAAGAAGAGACAGGAGAACCGCAAATACACCAAATCAATAGTGTTGAGTTAAGCTTTAAAATGGTTTATAAGCCGTCAGGATTAGACATACACACAGCTCAGTATAGCCAAAAAACTGAAAATCTAAACTTTGAAAATTTTGGTTTTTCGACAATTACTCAAAATTTCAACCTACGAATTGCGCCAATAACTGAGCGTTTGTAGAAGGACTCTAGACGAATCTTACGGTGTGTACCCTATATCCAGGAAAATTCGAATTTTTAAGTTATAGGCTTCATAAATATGATAAAATATATTATCTATGGGAAAAAACGTTTTTCAAGCTGAATAATTCCTGTAATAGTTTCAGTTATCATACTTAACCTTAGATGCATCAGATACTAATTGTCAATACGTTTCAAACTCATGTTTAGTGATCAAAATCGGTTAAGCCGTTAAGAAGTTATTAAGCTTCAAAAGTATAATCCAATTAACGATTATTCCCGAAAGGGTTTATGTAGTTGTACTGATTACGACGCTAAATTTGATCTAGCAACGGGCAATCCAAGTTAATTTACCGGACATCCCAATTTTTGTTTCAATCTATTTCGAATAGAAAAAAAAATTAGTGTACAGTCGCTGAAAACTACATCATTTGGGAGAAATGCGACAAAGGCGACCATTTATAAAGCTTAATGTGTAATGGAGAAACATTGCATTTAACTTCATACATTTAATTTATAAATAACTTTGAAAAACTCCTGATACAAGAATAAAAAACCGCTAAACGCCGTAAAAATGAGTGGCGCATACAATATGCCAGCTACAAAAGCTCTGATATGAATATTACGTGGCGCGAAAATGTATTTTCAGTTTGATGCAAAACAAAATTCTAGTTTTATTGTTCATATTTTTGATTAAGACAAGGTGGACTCACAACTTGGGAGATTGAGGTAGTCTAGTGTAAACGGTAACTATCGTGGTTGGTTGAAATATTATTTTCCAATGGTATTTCAATTACCTGTGGTAGTTTATCGCTTCACTTTGGCACCCGCCGTGCTTTTAACGCTTTAAAATTATTAAACGAAAAATATACCAAAAAAATTCCCTTCAACTGGATTGGAATGATCACTGGAGAGGTACATTCCGGTGCAGGTTCAGTGGTATTCAACTGATGACTGGACTGAAATGCTACTGGTATCATGTGAACCAGACATAACGGCAATATCATTATGCTTTTAAAGTTATCTTTAAATATTATCTTTATGTACTTCGATAGTCATTAAAATTCTGTAAGTATCCATGTAATGTATTTTTTTTAAATATATTTTTTTGACAGTTTCTAGTTAAACTAAATTTGAAATTTAATAAATAATTCTTCCAATTATCACTCACTACTATAAGTAGCCATTAATTTAATTTTATGAATACAAATATATACTTTACATGGAAAAGGTCTCACATATTTCAATTTTTTATTGAAATGTCGTGATGCCAATTAAAAAAATTATCGAATAAAAGCGGACTCGCCTTTCAACACATAAAAATTTCTTTAAAATTCATATCTGTGTGGCTTCTGTGGACGTTACCAGTTACCAGCATCCATTCACATTCCGAACTTCAAATAAATCAAAGCTCGCGTCAGAGTTAATTAACGGGTCGTAATTATTTAATTTGATGTGCGAATCCCACTAATTAACATGGCGTTTGTGGTTCGGAGGTGTTGATGAATTCATTTCATTGAAAACCTTTTGATTTACACGTTTTAAAGTGTAATTCTAATAAACCGTTTGCTGGTCTTTCAATTATCTGATTTAATTAATTGGTTTGGGCACTTTTGAAAGCCGGAAAACAGTTTTAGATTAATGAGGGACTGGTACTTCCAAATATGACGTTTAATTTGAGATTTCACTGAAACAATGAAGTTTCGCTAAATATTCCATTTTAAGATCACATTCAAATGTGATAAAACTTAAATCAAAAATATCTTTTTATTCTTAGTGCGCCGCATATCTATATTGCCACTTAAAGTGGCAATAATTGTAGCTTTGGAAACTGCTACACGATATATTTCCGCAGATCAGAGGTCAAACCATCTCCTCAGATCTTTCAGCCACGAGTTCTGACGTCTTTCTACTGATCTTAGACCAAACTAGACCAAACTAGCCTGTCCTGAACGCTTTAGGATAAACTAGTGTGGCCTAGGCCAAACTATTTTTACTCCAGGGAAATAAGGTAAAAATATACCAAGTTCGGGACACTTGAGCAGCCAGGTTGCAAATGGATTTTTTGGGTACTATATACATACCTAATACATTATACATACAAAAATGCCCGTCACAGTTCGGACGAGAAATTTAGTTATTAACAAATAAGTGTCAAAAATGGCAGTTTTTTCGTTTAAATCGCTACCAGTAAAAACAGGGTAATTAAATATCTTATTTATACTGTTATTATTTTAGTAGATGAGCCAAGGTTTAAAATGGCAGTTTTTGAATTTCGGTTCGATTATTTGTTGCTTCAGAAATTGCAAAATAAGACTAAAATTTCGAAAATAAAAAAATTGCTCTAACTTTTGTGAAAATGACCTTAAGACTTTCATGTTGCATGAAAAGTTGGAACAAACAGTCCATATAATGCACAAACAATTTTAAGACGATTCGTTAATTAGTTTAAATTGTATTCAATTTGTTTATCCCAATGAGCTTTTATTCGCAATATTATTGTTCAGAAAATAGTAATGATATAGCAATTCTGTGAAAACCACATAAAAGAAGAATAGTCATATTTTCAAAGTATTTTAAAAAAATTATTAAAAAGTCATTTTTATCATTCCGAAAACATTTTACTAAAGTAGGGTCATTTTTATTTCAAAAACAATTTGAATAACTTTGTTAATATTTACTGTAGATTAGAATTACTTTGGGATTTGAAAAGCTGGTATTTTTATACGAATTTTGAAAAAACATTTTTTGCCTAGGTTAGCCAGTCAAAGTTAGCCACCTTTTTTATTTAATTTGCAGCTACTTTGTTTATAACAATTAAGCAACCCAACTAGCGCCATTTCGAAGTTGAAGGTATATAGTTTATGTGTAAAAATTTGAGTAAACTTTAAACTTCAACAGAGTTGTTAATAAAGCTTTAAATATAACGTTCTAACGAAATCGATTTGTGGTCGGTGGAAATGAATTATTAAAATCCGTGCACTCAAAAAATGAAACTGATTCTTCAAACATATGCTGCGATTAATATCTCCAGAGTTTGTTGATTGATTTTGATCATAATTTTTTTAAATTGTATGTACTCGTAGTCTTGTAGAGTACGTTATGTACGTAAATCCCCACCTAACATTTCAAAGTGTTAGGGGGAGTTCCCCTTATCACTCAGGGATATGAAAAATAGATTACGACCGATTCTAAGATCTACCGAATATACATATATAATTTCATAAAAATCGGTCAAGCGGTCTCGGAGGAGTATGACAACTAACACTGTGACAGGAGAATTTTATAGATGTAAATATATAGATCTGTATTAACAAATAGGTGTTGGTGATGGAAAAGTGTAAATTAAGGGTTGTATGTATTTTTAAGCCTACATCATATAAAATTAAGATAGACAAATTTGTCCAAAAAATAAAAAAAAATGTCAGGGGGGCAACCCCCCATATAACCTAGGGGTATGAAAAATAGATTGAAACCTATTCCCAGTCCCATAGGATATACTTGTAAAATTTCATAAAAATCGGACAAGCCGTTTCGGAGTAGTATGGTAACTAACATTGTTGCAGGAGAATTGTATGTATGTATATTGAAGTAACTGTGAATTAAATAATAAAAGTGGCTAACTTTGACCGTAATTAACCTAGGCGAAAAGTTTTTTTTTTTCGAAAATTTGTGTAAAAATACCAGCTTTTGAAATTCCAAGGTAAATTTACTCTACAGTCAATATTAACAAAGCTATTCAAATTGTTTACAAGCCAAAAATGACTCTACTTCAGTAAAATGTTTTCGTAGTGACAAAAATTACTTTTTAATGATTTTCTTCAATAATTTGAAAACAAGACTATTGTTCTTTCATGTGGTTTTTACATAATTTCTATATAATTATTATTTTCTGAACAATAACATTACAAAAACACTTTGGGATAAACAAATTGAATAAAATTTAAACTAATTGACGAATCGTCTTAAAATTTCTTGTGCAGTATATGAATTCTTTGACTCAACTTTTTGTGAAATATAAAAGTCGTAAGGTCACTTTCGCGAAAGTTATAGCAAATTTTTTATTTTCGAAATTTTAGTTTTATTTTGCAATTTTCGAAGCAACAAATAATCGGACCAAAATTAAAAAACTGCCGTTTTAAACATTGGCTCATCTACTAAAAGAAGAATACTATAAATAAGATATTTAATTATCCTATTTTTACCTGTACCGATTTAAACGAAAAAACTGACATTTTTGACCCTTATTTGTTAATAACTAAATTCCTCGTCCAAACTATGACGGGCATTTTTGTATTTATAATGTATTAGGTATGTAGTACCCAAAAAACCCATTTGCAACCTGGCTGCTCAAGTGTCCCGATAAAAACCTTATTTCTCTGGACTATTTATCCTAGATAGAGCCGTACCTATCGGATTTTCAACACACAATACTACAATTATTGCATCCTTTGCAGATGACAGCTCTATTATCAACTACCGAGAATTAAGTAGATGCCTCTTTTCATCTCCAAACCCATCTAAACCTACTCGCAGAATGGTACAACCGATGGAGAATACATTACAGTACAAGTAACATTTACCAGCATCCGGGAAATCTCTCCTCCACTCACACTTAAAAATACACACATCCCCGTCAGTACAGAAATGAAATACCTTGGGTTGCACATCGACCAAAGTAACATGGAATAAACACATCCAAATAAAATGCAGGCAGTTGGATCTCAAGTTCAGACAAATGTACTGGCTCCTTTTGGTAGGACATCCAAGTTGTCATTGAATAACAAATTACTAACACGGTGTGTCCAGTAATCTCACGATTCACAATGATTTGAATATTCCTTGTGTAAGAGATGAAATACAGCTGAGAGCGACCAACTATGAATGCCGAACAAGAATCCATAACGAACTGATTGAACACGGAATGGGACGTTTCATCGCCGCCGGTTCATCGCCAGTCCATTTCATCGCCGTCCGTTTCATCGCCAGTTAGTCAGTTGATTTTGTATTATGGGAGATATTAAAAAGATTAAATTAAAAAGATAAAAAATATTATTATATTTACTGTTCTACTTCCCCTAAATTTTTGTACAGAAATTTTGGGTTCTTTTCGAATTTAAGAAACAGTTTCTCTTGGTTGGAAATGTTGACCGTGAAATTTAAAAAAATTATCATTATAATATATTTTATATTATAAAAGTTTAAAAGCCTATTAAAAGATTAAGTATGGCAGCGGGAATGGTTATATCTCGTATTTCCTAGAATTCCAAATTAATACTAAAAATAAATAATAAATGTAACTGTCGAAAATTCGGAAATATATCAGATAGCGATTAACTGACTGGCGATGAATCGGCCGGCGGCTTCGAAACGGCGGCGATGACCTGGCGGTGATGAAACGTCCTAGACCCGATTGAACATCTCCACCAGAATTGACCAGCAATCAGAAGACTCCAACGAACGTGGCCACAATATTTATTACAACAACGAAATAAACATATAATATAATATATAAAGGGTTGTCTCCAGCTAATGCCGTTTCCCTTCCGTCAGTTGGGACTTCCATTTTTTTCGATCTTCCCAGTCTCCGTCTTCCAATTCTTTCTTAGACATGGCTTTGTCGACTTCGTTTTTCCAACATCTTCTCGGTCGTCCTCTTTTTCTTGGTCTTCTTGGGCTCCATTCTGCAACCTTGTATATCCAAGTGTTTTCTGCTCTACGTACGTGGCCATATTATTTTAGTCTTTTCTCGTCTATATGTATATTACAGGGCATTTTTTTCCACTTGCATTCGTCTCCTTATCTCCTCATTTGTTATTCTGTCTCTTCTGGTGAGACCACAGCATCTTCTCCAGTATTCCATTTCGGTTGCCAGAATGCTCTTTTGGGTTTTTTGTTTATGACCCAAATTTCTGTGGCATGTGCTTCTTACTATATACTTAACGACGGGAGATTATCAAAAATTATCGATTTAATTCAGATTTCTGTAGCTTTCTATTGGTCAGAATCTCCTATGAATGAAATAATCATATTAATTAAATTAATTGATTAAGATTTGGTAATTTTTTAAAGACTCTTAGAAAAAATATTGTTCCTAACTCTTGCAGAAAGTCTCTTTTCCGCACTCGAGTGCTTGCCGAACTCCCGCTTCGCGTCGTTCGGCAAACTGCAGTCGCGTGTGGAAAAGAATGACTTTCTGCACTTGTTAGGAAATAGTATATTGTGCAAGTGCAGAAAGGTACTAATTTCTCACGAGTTTGAAAAGTTGCGGTACGAGCGCAAGCGAGTGCCGCAATTCAAACGAGTGAGAAATTACCTTTCTGCACGTGTTTCACACTATACTTTTTCTACAAGCACAGTTTTTCCTAAAAATAAAAATCACAATTTCCAAACGACGATTAATTATAATAGGTACCTATGTGATAAATTTTAAACTGTATTTAATTAATACCTACTAATCAATTTAAATTCCTTATACCTAAATAAATTGCACAGAAATCAGTTAAAAAATTAATGCACTGCCTTAATTTTTTTAAATTTAAACAATTATTACACATTATTGACATTATATTTATGCAGTCACGGATTTACACAAAACCTACTTCATTCGACGTCTCTTGCACAGGTTGCTAAATCCTTATTGGTTATTTGATAATTATAAAATGTATAATAAGAATAAAATTGTAAAATAAAACAGTTGTAACATCCATAATTTAGTTTCTATGCTATAGTTAAATATAATAATTGTCTTATAGGTTATATATTTGTCTAAAGTTTAACCACGGATGTAAACAGAATATAACGTTACTCAGAATGCGGTAGTCCACGGATGTAAACAGAATATAACGTTACTCAGAATGAGGTAGTCAACTGTGCAGAAAAGAACTTTGCGGCACAGAAACGTCACTTTGCGGCACAGAAACGTCACTTTTCTGCACACTAATGTCAAATATCTTATACTGTGAGAAAATATCAAGTTTGCTAACATAAAACCGTGCAGAAAAGTGCACTTTGAATAGTGGTTGTAGAAAAATAACTATTAAAGCACTAGTGGCTTAAAGTAGCATTTTTAACGCTCGTATGGAGTGCTAAAAATTCCATTTTTAACATGGTTGTAGAAAAAAATAATTTAAATAGAGTTGGCTAAATAAGCATATTATACAGGGTGTCCAGAAACTCTACCGACAATCGAAGACAAAAGATTCCTCAGATAATTTTAAGACAATTTAACCCAATTCATCTAGTCCGAAAATGCTTCCTAAAGGAGCTAGAGCTATTTGAAGATGGCGTCTGGTAATTATTTTTTCTTAAAAATCTCCAGAACGCTTCTATTTAGAAAAACGAAAATTGGTGTACACATATTTATTTTCCAGAGATAAATCAATTCCATCCATTGCAAATTTTTAGTACCGGTCATAGGAGTCCGTTTTGGGTAGGACAACAGTTATATTATCGCATAACTTTAGTTTTTAATTTTTAAGCATTTTTGAGTCTGGAATAATAAAATGTAAGGTATTATAGTCCTAAAAGGTATTAAGTCGATAGGATACACCGTTTTCTAGAAAAATCCATTTGAAATTTTTTTGTTTTTTGAATATAAAAAAAAATTCAAAAAAAACTATTTAGCAAAACTAAAACTGGTACGTTTATTTATATTCCAGAGATGAATTGATTTCATTAATTGCGAATTTCTAGTACCGGTAATATGCGTGCGTTTTGGGTAGGTCAACGGTTATTTTATCGCATAACTTTTTGTCTTTAATTTTTAAGAATTTTTGACATTAAAATATGAGGTATTCTAGTACTAAAAGTTACTTCTACTTTAAGTTGGTAAAGCACACCGTTTTTTTTTATTTTTTTCAATTTTTTTTTCAAATTCAGGAAACGAAAAATTTTCAAATCGATTTTTCTAGAAAACGGTGTGTCCTACCGACTTAAAGCAGGAGTAGCTTTTAGTACTAGAATTCCTCACAATTTAATAGTCCAGTATCAAAAATGCTTAGAAGTTAAAGACAAAAAAGTAATGCGATAAAATAACCGTTGCCCCACCCAAAATGGACGCCTATGGCTGTTACTAGAAATTCACAATAGATGGAGTCGATTTATCTCTGGAAGATAAATATGTCTCCCAATTTTCGTTTTTCTAACTAGAAGCGTTCTGGAGGTATTTAAGAAAAACTAATTACAAGACGCCCTCTTCAAAGTGCTCTAGCTCCCTTAGGAGACATTTTCGTAATAGGTGAATTTGGTTAAATTGTCTTAAAATTATCTGAGGAATCTCCTGTCTTTGTTTGTCGGTAGAGTTTCTGGACACCCTGTATAAAGCATTATTGGATGCTCCTCTTTCCATTCTTGAAAATTCAGTCACATTTACTTAAAACGTGCTTAAAACTATCATGTAGAAGTTGATTGTAAATAAAAGTTCAAAAGGAAAAACAAGCTCTGGACTAATAGTGTTCCGGTCATTTCAGTCTTAATATTTTTGATTTATTTTTATGTGTAAACTTTAGATTTGCTTACGAGTAGTAAGTTTTTGATTGTTTAAAAATAAAATTTATTCGTATAAATAGTAAGACATTGAATAATAATAATTATGTATCATTAATATAATAGTATCAAATGATTGTTGTCCTACATCATGGAACAAGTTCCAACACCCTATATTTAGACCGTCAACTACTCTTAATTTATTTAATATTCTGTAATGCCAATCAAAGAACCTCATTATTACACAGAAGCCAACAACAATGCCTCGAATAGGAACAATGCCAGCAACATTTTGACATGGATTGAGCCGTACCTATCAATTTGGAAAGTAAATTATTTCAATGGCACACAATAACATTCTTGAAAAAACACAAGAGAAACCCTCTACTTGTTTATAGCAGGTGAATAGTGGATGACTGGACAGATTCGGAATACCGATTCCTGTTGTTCATTGTGGAAGATTTGAAAAGACTTCATTTGGCTCCCGGATAAAAAGTTAAGAATTTCATTCCCTCCAACGTTAATTGAAAATGGCTACCGTACGAGATCTCAAATAAAGATTAAGAAACTTAACTCACTCAAGGAAAGATTGTTAATTATGCTTGTTACATATATCGTTTTCTTATTTTACAACTCGTGTTTCCGATAAAAAAGGAATGTTTTTTTATGTGAAATGAATTAACTCAACATGGAGGGAACACAATTTTAATAAAAGTAGGCTTTGGATTAGGTTGAAATTTGAAATGAGTAATTTAAAGTTGTGGTAGGGGAGCCCGAGCGGGGATTTTTGCAGCTAATCGAGCGCGTCATATTATTACATGGGGAGAAACCTTGTGCTCTGAAAATGTACCTCTACCATATATTGGCTCTTATTGCAGGGTAGTTCGTTAAAGGGGGGGCCGAAAAAAAATCTATCCTTAGAAAAACTCGAAATCGTCAGATTAAGATAAGATAAGTTAAGAACATGCAAAACAGTGTATATTTCAAAAATCTGACGATTTGAGCGGGGCGTAAGGAAATGAGTCCCAAAGTTTCACAAGAAAAAAGCGAATATTTCGCGAAATGAATGACACATCGAAAAACTAAAAAATACGTATTCAATATTTTTCAAAAATCTATCGAATGATACCAAACATGACTTCCCACAGAGAGGGATGGGGGGTAAATTAAATTTTTTAAATACGAATCCCGCGATATTTCACGAAACGAACATCAGATCGAAAAACTGAAAAATACACTTATTCAATATTTTTGAAAAATCTATCGAATGGCACTAAACACGAACCCCACGGAGGTGGGGTGGGGGGTTACTTTAAAATCATAACTGGGAGCGGGAGTGGGAGGGTTGTATACTGTCCCCACTGTTGTTCAATTTGTATTCAGATAGAATATTTAAGGAAGCGCTGCATAATTTGGAATGGGGTGTGAAGGTTAATGGAATTCTGATAAACACAATCAGATATGCAGACGATACAGTTATTTTAAGTGATGATATGAATGGATTACAACACCTTTTAAATGCCATTGACACAGTGGGAAGAGAGTTTGGCCTAAATATAAACTGTTCAAAAACAAAATACATGGTATTTAGCCGTTTGGCCCATCAAGATTCACGTTTATATGTTGATGGTCATATAATTCAAAGAGTACCCAGTTTTAAATATCTTGGTTGCCATATTACTGAACAACTAGATCCAGATAAAGAGATAAAATGTAGAATCGAGATAGCCCGCACCACATTTTTAAAAATGAGGTCATTCTTCTGTAATGATACCTTGCAACTTCAACTTCGAAAGCGCATGATTAAATGCTACATTTGGTCAGTCCTCTTGTATGGTGTCGAAGCATGGACATTAAAAATATCCACCATTAACCGTTTGGAGGCCTTTGAAATGTGGCTGCACAGACGTATTCTGAAAATACCATGGACGGCTATGCTGACAAATGTGGCAGTCCTTAAGAGAGCAAATGCTACCCGCGAGCTGCTTGATAACATCAAATATAGAAAGATGGCCTATTTTGGACACGTAGTAAGGGGAGACCGGTATAATATTCTTCAACTTATTATGATGGGTAAAATCGAAGGACGCAGAGGAATTGGTAGAAAGCAGGCCTCTTGGTTGAAGAATATCCGGGAGTGGACAGGAATAAAGAAAGCAGAACACCTATTTAGAATAGCTTGAGACAGAGACAGTTTCGCCATGTTAATCGCCAACGTCAAGGGGACTTGATAGGGCACGTTAAGAAGAAGAAGGGAGCCCCCACTTTTTGATTTGCAAATTTGGATTCCTTACGTAAAAATAAGCAACTTTTATTCGAGACATTTTTTCGAATTATGGATAGATGGCGATATAATCTAAAAAAACGATTGTTGGAAATGGAAAATTAAATTAAAAATGGAAAGTACCCACTAAAATGGGAATCTCTACTTAACTTTTTTTGGTTTTAGGACCTACTCTTCACAACCTAATAGGGCCCCATAACGCTCTAGTGACTGCACATTTAGCATACTTTGCTCCCCTACCATTGTATGTTGTTTGAATGTGCATATAAAGATTTTTATGTATCCCTTTAGCTTCATTTGATAACTATAAAAATCTATATTGTTCTACTTGATGTGCATATTCTTGTCGAATGTTGACGTTCATCATGGAAATCTTTATTTTATCTGCAGCAGCGAGGAAAAGCTTCACTGATATTGTGTTGACCCAGATTCTGAGGTTCTTTAACAAGGATCTTCTTCTCTTCCTGAATCTGGCTTCCCCAATATGTTTACTTGCAAAATGGCTTGTAGAGAGGCGTATCTGGATTTATTTCGCATATTAAAGATTAAAGTGTCCGAAATATTGTAACTTTCGAGATTTGATGCTGGACAGTATCTCTTGGTTCTTTTTCACCCTTTTGAGGATCTAGTCAGTTGTGATCTTCAGTATTCTCCGATATAGTCACATCTTAAATGCTTCCAATCTTCTGCACAAATCTTCGTTCAAGGTCCACAATTGAATACCATAAAAAAGCTTATCTGGTTTCAGAAATGGGAGAAACTACACCAGTCAAATTCTAGCTTTGATGGAACACATCGAGAACTGATTTGAAGAAAGAAAGATAACAGACCTAGCTCTCGTAGACTGTAGACCTTAGCGCCGAGTACGACACCATCAACCACAGTAACTTGCTGCAGAAAGTCTACACCATTCTTAAGAACTACCAACTCATCAAAATAATGAAATCACTATTGCAAAAAAGACGATTCTACGTGAGTCTTGAGGGAAAACAAGTTGCGGCGTACCCAAACAAACGACTTGGCTCAAGGTAGCGTAGCAGCACCTATACATTTACTAGAAAACTTCTTCTACGCAGACGGCTTAGGAGTCACAGCTCAAGGCTCTAGTTTTAAAGAAGTCGAACAAAAATTGGAAGCTGCCATGAATTTGATTACCAATTATAATAAAGAAAATTCACTAAGTAAGACCAAATCCAACCAAAACTCAGGTCTGCTATTTTCACTTTCAGTCCCGACTGGCCAAGAGGAAACTCAACACCACCTGGAATACACTTTGCTAGAGCACACCGAAGAACCAATACACCTCGGAGTCATACTAGCTGAGTCATACTCTCTCATTAGAGATTAGAGCTGTCTAGTATGACCGCGTATGACCCTCAGAGAAACCCTCTGCTTGTTTATAGCAGGTGAATAGTGGATGACTGGACAGATTCGCAATACCGATTCCTGTTGTTTATTGTGGAAGATTTGAATAGACTTCATTTGGCTCCCGGATAAAAAGTTAAGAATTCCATTCCCTCCAACGTTAATTGAAAATGGCTACCGCACGAGATTTCAAATACAGATTAAGAAACTTTACTGACTCAAGGAAAGATTGGTAATTATGCTTATATTATCTTGTTTTAAAACTCCGTATTTCTAATAAAATGGAATGTTTTTTATGTAAAACAATTAACTCAACATGCACGGAGCACAGTTTTATTAAAAGTAGGCCTTGGTTAGGTTGAAATGATTCATTTAAAGTTAATACGCAAATACGGCGTATAAAATCTTATCGAAAATCTAATTAAATAGGCTAACACCGTTTATAGAAAATTTCATCAGGGGGCTACCAAGCCGGCATCAGAAAAAATAGATCGACCGTAGATCAGATTTTTACTCATAAAAAGTGAGCGTTTACATCGAGGCGCCGACCTTCGCTCCTTAGTATTGCTCGTACTATTCGTAATTATCGATCCCCACGTAAAATAAAATGAATTATGTTAAATGCGAGCATTCACGAAAATGAAGAGTACGATACTAGGCTCTAGGCGATGATACCATCCGATGGTCTCCGTTATGAACGCAAAGGCAGCTGCTTGAAAAAGGATGGGAATTCAATACAAATATCCATAATCACTTCATAGATTTCCGACAATCGTACGACAGCATTAAAAGGGATCAGATATGGAATGCAATGGCAGAACTTTCAGTTCCAAAAAAACATATCCAGCTTGTTAAGATATGTGTAAATGGCTGTACAAACAAGATGTGATTTCACCTCTTCTTTTTAATATAATCCTGAAGAAAGTAGTAAAAACAGCACGAATTAAAACATAATTACTGAGAGTAAATGGACCAAAATTACTACTAGCATACGCGGTTGACATTGATATTGTGGGAAACACAGTCACCAATGTGACTTTCAATAAATTGGGGGTAGAGACAAAGAAAACTCGTTTAAGGGTAAATGAAGAGAAAACCAAATATATGGGCATCAACATACAAAAGGGACGAGATAGAATAGGGCAAAATGTTAGGATATACCCATATTATAACTTTGAAAGAGTGGAGAGTTTTAAATATCTCGGAGCAACAATCACTGTCGATAACAATATAACGGAAGAGATTAAAGGGAGAATTCAGGCAGCAAACAGATGTATGTACAGCCTCCACAATATCTTTTCTTCTTCTTTTCGCCCTTTAATTCGTCCAATTTTGAACATAGGCTTCTCCCCGATTCCTCTATTCGCTTCTGTTTAGTGCTTTCTGTTTCCAATGTGTTCCTCTTATCTTTCTAATGTCATCTTCGCATCTTGTCAGGGGTCGTCCTCTTGCTCTCTCTTCTGACCATGGTCTCCATTGTTGTATCGTGGTATTCCACCTATTTTCCGTTTGTCTGGCGTTATGACCTGCGAAGCTCCATTTTAGTCTGGCTATGTTGCCCTGCGTCTTTGAATTTTGTTTTATTTCTTACCCAATTGTTTTGCCTTTTGTCTGTTAATTTTACTCCTAACATTGCTCTCCATGGATCTTTGTGTCTTCATTATTTTATCCATGTTTGCTTTGGTCAGCCTCCACAATAGATACTATTAAATCTAAGAGCCTAACACGACCATCAAAGATCAGAATATATAAAACAGTGATTAGACAGGTGCTCTGATATTTTGAGAGAAAAATCCTCAGAATAATCTTTGGACCTTATCGCGACCCTAACAGCAACCACTACCGAATGAGAACAAATGCTGAGGTCAAGCAGATGTATAGGGCAAGCGACGTAGTCCATCTGCAGACGTAATCTGAACATACGGAAAACCAAAATTCTCGTAATAAGTAAACAACAGAATATAAAACCGTCTATATATGTAAATAATAGCAAACTTGAGCAAGTTGATAAAATCGTTTACCTCGGACAGCAATTAAATTGTAACGCAGAAAGTCATGGAGAAATTAGATCTAGGTTAGAACAGAGACCCTACATTGGCATTGAGGATCCGCCTACTTCGCTGCTACGTGTTCTCGGTCTTTATGGTGTCGAGTCCTGGACTGCGAATAAAATCGATCTAAATCACCTTGAAGCTTTCGAAATGTGGTGCTATAGAAGAACTTTAAAAGTTAGAATAAATCCTTTGTAAAAGGTATAAAATTTATTAAAATCCCTAAAGGGCTACATCAGAACAAAACGTTTTCGATTTTATTACAAAATCATCATCAGTGTAAGACCTAAAAGTAAGTATAACCTATTTTATTAATGTAAAATTGATATATAAATTCTGACTAAGGTTTAAAACAAGTGGTTATACTCACAGTCTGGATGCTAGCTGAGCCACCAAAGAAATATAGGGGTAATAACCCTTCAAATATAAAATGTATGCTTTACAGATGCATATTTACTTACAATGCCTTGTGATGGGCAAAAGGCAACGGGAATAATGCCCTAAGGTAAGGTATTTAAATTCCCAACATGTGGGATGCAAAAAAATTTGAGTTTACATTTCGATGACTTTATGGCAACTGAACGAAAGTTGAGTGATGTTTCTGAAAGGTGTCAAAGAGCAAACCGAACAAAGTGACATAATGGTTACCATGTATTACCTCAGCCAACTGATTGTGATATGATATTTTAAAAAAAAAAAAAAAATTTTCTCAACAGTAATAACTAACATCAACAAAGATGTGGCTATAATAAAGTTTACCCCAATTTTGTAGCTTGTATTAAATGAATTTTATAATGTGGATGGAGCAGTAGCCAGATTGTATGCAACCAACTATACATAATAATAATGAAAATAAATAAATTAGCGGAAATGGATCCATTTATGTATAGGAACATCTGGGACCCAGTAATTAAGTGGGAAAATCTTTTGCTAAAATGTTTTATTTATGTGTAAAGGTTGATGATTGTGGTTCGAATTTAAAATGGAATCGAGTCCAAATGTGTTGATGAAAGTTGAGTTTACTATGAATGAAAAATGATTTAAATGTACTAATTGTAAGAGTAAATTGGGTAGTCTATTGTGTGTGGAGGTCTGATATCACAGTAGTGTTGAAATTATGATAAGTAGTATAATTTACAAGAGGAGATTGATATGATATAAAGATATGTAGGTTGGTTGGCTAAAGATAGGTGTGTGTATTAAATTGAAGTGAAAACAAGGTATCAATTGAACTCGTAACTTGGGTAGAAATGATAGGTCCTTTTATGTAACATAAACATCTAGGACTAAAAAAGTTTCAAGAATTAGGGTATATTTTTAACAAGTTACTGAGTTAAATTGAAAAGGTTTAAAATTGGATGGATGTATGAGGGTGTTTTGGAATACAGCTGGCATTGTTGGTAAATATCAGTTAATAACTAATGAAAAATATATGGTTAGATATCAAAATTATTTACTGTAATGAGGTGTGATGAGAAAGGCTGGGAGACCCAGAGATCATACTTTAAACTCTAAGGGTAAAAGAGTGGAAGTATTATGATATGAACGAATTTTTTTTTGTTTCGAAGTTAAGTTGGACCTAGGGCGAAAACTTGAAACGAATGATGATATGTTGTGAGAATGGGGGGGGGGGAGAAATCAAATAGTGTCAAAGTTGTGACTTGCAGATTTAACAAAACTGTGAGAAATAAAGTTGAAGTAGATTAATTTGGAAGACTAGTAGAAAATAAGGGGTAATGAGTTAATGTTTTAAATGTCAATGTGAGACAAGTAGATATGGAGGAAAATTAATATAAATGAAAAAAGGATTTATAAACAGCAAAGAAGTTCAGAGATTTAAGTTAAGAAAAAAGTTGACGATGTAAGGGATTGAAGTCACGATTGAAGGACACATGGCGGTTGACACAATTAGGGCTTCTTTGCTTTTCTTTAATTATTTCCAAGTCTTCGTATAGATCCAGTTTTAAAAAATTCTTTTGTGGTATGTTGTGAATTAGAGATACATTTTCCGGAATGTTAAGAGTGTGACTGTTTTGTTTTAAATGTTGAGAAAAGGTGGAAGTGTTCTCTCTTTTTGTGTGTTCAAGGGAACGAGATGCTAGTGACCTACAAGTTCTTCCTATATACGTAGCATCACAGTCAGAGCATTGAAGTTTGTAAACCCCACTACGATTCATGTAGTTAATAGGGTCTTTGGAGTTGGAAAGACATTGTCCTAAATTATTGGAAACTTTAAAAGAGATGTGTATGTTGTCAACTGATTTCTTGATAATATTACTGATATCACCGGAAAGGCTCTCTTGATGGTAAGGCAATGAAACATAAATGGGTCTGGTGGTAAGGTCCCTGGGAAACGCAGCCTCCCTCAGAACCTTCAGTTGTCTCTTATGAAGGAGTTTGGTTATAAGGTTGGGTTCATAACCGTTATTGAAAGCAATTTGTTTCAGAGTGTTGAGTTCTTTTGTGTAGTTAGATTGAGATAGGGGGATGGTTTCTAGACGGTGTATGTAGCTGTGGAAGGCTGAGTACTTGTGTGAGATTGGATGGTTTGAAGAAAGGGATATGACATGATCAGTCTGTGTTGGTTTCCTATAAATACTAAAATCGAAGTGGTCATTTAATCTGGTGATGGTGAGGTCGAGAAAGTTAATTGAATTGGATGATTCCAGTTCCATAGTGAACTTAATGTTGGGGTGGATTTGATTAATTTTAGAAAGCAATAAATCAGCTGATGTGGGAGGTCCTGTTAAGAAAACTAAACAATCATCTACATATCGAAACCAATGTAGAATTTCAGGATTTTTCATAATGTGTGTGGATTCTAAATGATCCATAAATATATCAGCTAAGAGAGGAGATAGACAACTTCCCATAGCTAGGCCATCAGGTTGTCTATAATATGTATTATTGAATACAAAGAAATCTTGAGCTAAGCAAAATTGTAATAATTGGATTATTGAGTTGGTAGTAGACATAGTAATGGAGCTGGCTCTAAGAAGAGAATGTACCAGATTAATAGTTTCTTGTTTGGGGACCGAAGTAAAAAGGTTGCTAACATCAAATGAAAGCATAGTAATGTTGGGATGAAGATTAATTTGTTGAAGTTTGTTGACTAGATGATTGGTGTTTTTGACTGAGAAGCGAGGGGAAAAATTCGTCATAGTGTTGATGAGGTTAAGTATGAATTTAAAGAGGATTGACACAGGAGTGTTTATGAAACTAACAACTGGACGAATAGGAATACCCTCTTTGTGTATCTTAGGTAAACCGTACAGTCTGGGTGTCAAAGGATTGCTGGGTAATTTCTAATAAGGTGCATCATGTTCTGAAAAAAATTCTGTGAAAAGCTTGAGGTTATCTTTAAGTTTGTTTATGAACTTTTTGGAAGGATCCTCATGAAGTAGAGTGAAGTTATTATCAGATAAAAATGTAGTAACTTTTTCATGATACAGATTTTGGTCTAAAATCACTAAACAATTCCCTTTGTCTGCTTTACTTATGATAAGATTGTTGGATTTGACTTTGTTTTTAATAGATTTCAGGGTGTTGAGGTGGTCTAACCGTTTCTTATCTGAAAGTGAAGGAAAAGAAGAGGTGAAGTAAGTGTTTTGAGAAGTGGATGGTAGATAAAATGAGGATATATTATTGGGTGTATTAGATGAGACATTTGAATTAGATAAGTTGTAAGAAGTGACAGATCAGATATATTTATTTTTGAATTTATTAATAGTTTTGTAACAGGAGTTTCTAATAGACGTTTTTTGATTTAATGGGACAGAAAGATTTTGTATGATGATATCTAGCTCAATGGAAAGACTCTGAAGGTCCTTTTCAGAAACCTTTCTGGGAATGGAGTGTTTGAGTCCTAGATTAAGAAGTTCTAGTTCATTTTTGTTAAAGACAACAGATGAAAGGTTTTTTAATCTTGGGTGGAAGACAAAATCAGAAAATTTGTTATTTTTATTATTACTGTTGTTATTATGTAAATTAGATTTGTTATTGATGAGTTTACTAAGTTTAGAATTCACTCTATTGAATTTAACAGAAGTCACCTTGTCCAGTCTGTCCTGGACATCATTCAGAAAGCTATTTAAGTTATCAAAACCGATGTATTCTAAAAGTGAGTCATACGTTACCTTGAGCTTACAGTTAATGAAGTTTATCTTACTGTAATGGTTGCAAATCTCCTTTTTTAATATTTTAAGTTGGAAGGTGTTCTTAAGGTTGGTTGGAACATTTCTTGGAGTTTTCACTTTACAAAAAATCGGGAATACTTTGTTATTAATGCATTGAGAGATGAACCATATATCCAGTTTGAGTGTGCATCTTTTTGTGGCTAAGCGCATATACTGTTGAGCCAAGTTGACCATACCGTCAATTTACAAAATCCACAAGGAAAGAAAAGTTTTCCTGTAGTTGGCTGTATACCATCAATCACAAAAATTGGAATAAATCCTTTGTAAAAGGTATAAAATTTATTAAAATCCCTAAAGGGCTACATCAGAACAAAACGTTTTCGATTTTATTACAAAATCATCATCAGTGTAAGACCTAAAAGTAAGTATAACCTATTTTATTAATGTAAAATTGATATATAAATTCTGACTAAGGTTTAAAACAAGTGGTTATACTCACAGTCTGGATGCTAGCTGAGCCACCAAAGAAATATAGGGGTAATAACCCTTCAAATATAAAATGTATGCTTTACAGATGCATATTTACTTAAAATGCCTTGTGATGGGCAAAAGGCAACGGGAATAATGCCCTAAGGTAAGGTATTTAAATTCCCAACATGTGGGATGCAAAAAAATTTGAGTTTACATTTCGATGACTTTATGGCAACTGAACGAAAGTTGAGTGATGTTTCTGAAAGGTGTCAAAGAGCAAACCGAACAAAGTGACATAATGGTTACCATGTATTACCTCAGCCAACTGATTGTGATATATTTTTTTTAAAAAAATTTTTTTTCTCAACAGTAATAACTAACATCAACAAAGATGTGGCTATAATAAAGTTTACCCCAATTTTGTAGCTTGTATTAAATGAATTTTATAATGTGGATGGAGCAGTAGCCAGATTGTATGCAACCAACTATACATAATAATAATGAAAATAAATAAATTAGCGGAAATGGATCCATTTATGTATAGGAACATCTGGGACCCAGTAATTAAGTGGGAAAATCTTTTGCTAAAATGTTTTATTTATGTGTAAAGGTTGATGATTGTGGTTCGAATTTAAAATGGAATCGAGGCCAAATGTGTTGATGAAAGTTGAGTTTACTATGAATGAAAAATGATTTAAATGTACTAATTGTAAGAGTAAATTGGGTAGTCTATTGTGTGTGGAGGTCTGATATCACAGTAGTGTTGAAATTATGATAAGTAGTATAATTTACAAGAGGAGATTGATATGATATAAAGATATGTAGGTTGGTTGGCTAAAGATAGGTGTGTGTATTAAATTGAAGTGAAAACAAGGTATCAATTGAACTCGTAACTTGGGTAGAAATGATAGGTCCTTTTATGTAACATAAACATCTAGGACTAAAAAAGTTTCAAGAATTAGGGTATATTTTTAACAAGTTACTGAGTTAAATTGAAAAGGTTTAAAATTGGATGGATGTATGAGGGTGTTTTGGAATACAGCTGGCATTGTTGGTAAATATCTTTAAAAGTTTCCTGGGTGGAGAAGATTCGAAACTCCACAATACTAGAACGTCTCAGCAAGACTACTGAGATTATAAAAAGCATCAAGCAGAGAAAGCTGGAGTATTTCGGACATATAATGAGAGGTTGCAAGTATAGGTTGCTGCAAAATATTATGCAAGGAAAAATAACAGGCAAACTCATTTCAGGACGAAGAAGAACCTCATGGTTGAAGAACTTGGTATATTGTGTTGATAAAACCATGCTATTCAGGGTGGCAGTGAATAAAATTAAGATAGCTATGATGGTAACCAACGTTCTGAAAGGACATGGTACATGAAGAAGAAGACGTGGTCCAAGAAATTAAATCTCAACGTCTAATATGGGCTGGCCATGTCCATAGACTCCCAAATAACCGCCTTGAAAAGTGAATCTGGGAGGAAGCTCCCATAGGAGGAAGGCGCTTAGTATTAGTACGCCCACGAATACGATGGAGAGACAATATATGGTCACATTTAAGAACAATGGAGCTACCCACTGATCCAATTATCATGGACGACCTCTCGAGATGGAAGCGAGTTGTGAAGTCAGCCGAGTAGCAGAGACCAACCCCGGGTTGTAGTGATACCAGAAGAAGAAGAAATAAAAAATTCGCAGCGTATCCCACGCTGAATATTTTTAGATACAGAAACATGTATGATACGCTTTAATTTTGTTTGTATATCGTGACACCAAAACAAAATAATAAACTAGCGCATTTACCCAGTTTTGATAATGACAAGTTGGCACTATTCAAACACTTAGAGTATTCCCGGCAACTCGTTGTTGTTTTAGTCTAAAGATTGAACATCTCCAGCATATCTCCGGCCCATTCTGCTCCCGAATTTATCTCGCTACAACACACAATTATCGTCACAATGACGACAGTATGTTATTATAAGAGAATTGAAAGCATACATACGAAAGTGAGAATTATACTCTACACGTAACACTGTGTCTGAATCTCATATTTTGGTTATGATTTGTGTCACATTATAATTCAAGATGGAAACAATGAACATATCTACCATTCATCAAGTTTTGTGTTAGAATTATATTATCTTATTCCTGATTTAACGCGATATAGAATTTTTTAAACAATATGGTATGTAAAAGCGAATTTAATGCATAAAATGAACAATAAATATTATGACAGGTATATTGTTTGAAAATAAATAAAAGGAACCAAGATATAATATACTATATAAATGATATGTAGTAAAAAACATTGATAGTGTTTTGAATAGATATCAAATTTATTTCTGGTTCAGCAACAAAAATCTTAGTCTTTTTCTACATAATTTCGTCGCCTTAGTGTTATAACTTGATAACTCCAAAATTGACGTTTTTAAGATAACTAGTTCACAAGATGTATTTTCTTTGCCTCCATATTGTGTAAAAACTTGATAACTCACTCCAAACGGGTTAATTATTTATTTATGATTGACGAAAGTTGATAAAACTCAAACGCCCCTAATATTCAGTGCTAAAACTTGACAAGATAAGTTATCAAGGTATTGTTTAATCGAAATGATCGTGAATATGACATACACTGAATGCTACAACTAGCTAACTCTTGTTATCTAGTTGTCGCACGTATTTTTCTGAAACCATTGATCTTACCACGTAATTGCTATCTGTTTGTTCGGTTCATGTTAATGCAATAATTCGAGAATTGCTTCGAGAAAATAATGTTTAAAATATTAGTATTGTTCAAAAGTTCACATGGATACAACTTGGCACCACATGCCACATTACCAAATAAATGTTAACATTATGGTAGTTCTAAAAGTTGATAACTTTAATGTTTCATGTTATTTTCCATGATTATCTATTTATTTCATTAACTATTTATTCCATATTGGAAAACAAATTTGCACCGTATTCCTAAAAAGATCAGTAGCCAAAAAGTTAAGGAACAGTATTTTAGAGCTGCAGAGTGAATTCCGTATTTACCAACATCATGGTAGCTGCAGAAATATCTTTAAAATCTTTAAACCTTTTTATCTCAGAACTACTAATTTCGAGTTATCAAGTTATAGTATTAAGGCGACGACTTGAATCCGCCTATCCCTTAGTAATTATTATTATTGAAACATTTGTTGTCTCTCACTACCTAGTTCATGGTCATGCCATGCCCATATACAGGGTGAAAACCACTTATGGAATAAAATCGTTTTTGTCCTTGTTTTACAAAATTATAAAAACACAGATCCATCATTTTTTGTATACAGTGATGAACGCGCTAATAACCGGCAAAATAGCGAAACACATTTAAGTTTGTGAGATAAAGAGAAATGAAACTAGTGGAGGTGGGAGATTTAGCGATAAAAACCTAAAAATATATATTCTATTTATTGTTGCCCATCTTTAGACGTATCGGACGAGTTTGGCAACTGTCACTGTCACAGTGACAGTTTTAGTTGACATACTCCTCTGATACGTCTAAAAGTGGGAAACAATAAATAGAATGTCATGCGTCTCAGAGGTGGGTTCATTGCATTGCGATGGTTTGCCTTAAATTGGCAGAATTGTTTGTATTTCCTTCAGAGTTGAGACTTCTGAGCTTCACCGATGAGGCATAAGGATGCTGAAATAGCTATATGGAGATGGTGGTCCAACTCTGAATCAAATATAAACAAAACCTGCCTTGATCTTTTTTATCTTTAATAAATAGAATGTATATTTCTAGGTTTTTATCGCTAAATCTTCCACCTCCACTACTTTCATTTCTTTTTATCTCACAAACTTAATGTGTTTTCCATCTTTTTCCCTATTTTGCCGGTTATTAGTGAGCTCATCACTGTATAAATGTACACTTTTTAAACATGAATTTAAATGTACAGGATGATTCACGCAAGCTTAGCATATTCCATAAGCTTTATTTTTAATAGAACACCCTGTATGTTTTTATATTTTTAAAAGCTCCTTAACAACCTGATCTCAACGAACTATATTAGTAGGGTCCATTTTAAATATTACAAGCTGAAATTTTGAAACTATACAGTGTGAAAACCACTTACGGAATAAAATTCTTTGTGTCCTTATTTTCGAAAATTATAAAAAAACTCTGGTATGTCAACTTTAAAATTTAAATGTCCGCATTTTAAGCAGAACACACAGAACTGAATGTTCCGCAGTACAAAGGATCACAGATCTCCTGTAAAAAGTAAGATAGGAGGACCAAAGAAAAACTGTTAGGGGACGCTAATGCAGAACATGTCTGGTAAAAGGACTAAGATGAAAACTTATGCAGAATTGTTATTGGGAAAGCCAACCCCGTATAGGAATAAAGGGAAAGAGAATGATGAAAGCTACACAATTTGGCAATGTAGGGTAAGGAAAGGTATATTGGTGTTACAAGTAATTTGGTGATAATTTTTAATCAGATTACCACACAGTTCCCTATGCAAGCACATTCATGACACAGCGCTGGTATGTTGTTACGAGTGTAAGTGGGACAAACGTATATTACGATTTCGCAATGCACGCACCCGCTTTTAGTAAACCGACTGTTTTGACCGTTGCGTTGTACGACAGTCGACAATGTAGCCATTTCTTTTTGAATGTGAGAGACGGTTACATATTTATTGGAATAATTGCTGTTCTCTTTATAAAACTTTATAAAACCATTCAATAAACTAATTATCATTAAAAAAGCTGCATTGAATTCTTGATTTAGCCAAGGTAAGTTAAATTCCGTAAATTGCGGTTGTTTCACCAAGCTTTCTAACCACTGTCACCAATATACCTTACCGTGTCACCAACTTACCTAACATATGTTTGTATGTCAATTTGACATTTACTAATTATTCATTTTTTTTTAAATAACTCTTCTAAACATTTACTTCAAATAATAAGTAACATAATAAAGCAAAACTTACTTCTTGCTTAGTTGTCAAATTCCTATATTATGAGTATTTTTCATTTTTATCACCAACCAACATACCTTTCCTTACCAGTTTTATGAACTAGCTTATGTTTTAAGATTTCTTATGGAAATTGAGATATGCACGAAGTAAGTATCTGTTCAAAAAACATATTAAAATTTATATGACATCAGGATTTTTCATCGTCTTCTTATATCTGCCCTTTCAGGCGTCGGATTGGGATTCCGGTTCTTTCTTTGGCCATCGTCTTTTAATTGTCCAATACTTTTCTTTTTATACTAATTATCCCTTTATACCTTCCGATATTTACGATCTAATCCATTTCCTTCTGGGTCTTCCCCTTCTCCTTTTCCACCTACTTCCCAATTCTAACATTTGCCTTGAAATTCTTTCTGGTTGGTTTCGTCCTATTATGTCCGAACCAGAACATTTCCTTCTGTTTAATATATAACATTGGTTTCTACTTTGTAATTTGTCTGATAACTTCATTTCTTATCCTGTCCCATTTTGTTTTCCCGCACAGTTTTCTCTGATGTCTAATTCCGATTGCGTTGATTTTTTATTTATGTTTTTTTTTATGAATTGTTCTGGTTTCGCTTGCGTATTATAGTATTGGCACTGTTATCGTATTGTGAATTTTTCTTTTGACTTCCATTTTTACATATTTGTGTCCTATAGTCCACAGTACATCGTCATTTTTGGAAGATGATTACAAAAGTCTTAAAAATGGTTTTAACTGCTTCGTTTGAGCGAGTCTACCGCTTTCTGAAAAAAATCAGAGTGTAGGTTGGACGCGTTTGCGCACGCCCCACTATGGTGGTACTCCACCCTCAGGAACGTCCTAGGTTAGTGGGAGTAGTTACCCCCTATAATAGGGATTGATGAAGTAGACACTATTTGCTGAATACTTATTTATTTACCAACTGTAAATACCACAGTAACTAGTTGGTGTCCTCGAGGTCTAACTATCTAATCAGGTATCTGAATCACGAATGATAATTGATAAAAGAATTATAAAAGAGTGATCCGCGATGTTATTTTGTATCTACAAATAAACTAGAAAAGTGTTGATGTTTTTAATGCTGACACGGCTTGGCCGTGAATTAAGAATAATATTGAATAGCTGACAAAGCGTTATTGAAACTAGTGCACTTGTAATCGGTGTCATCTTAATTACTTAACAAAAAACGTGATGTTTGTTTTGTAAGACATTTAAAAATTAAACGAATATGTCTTGCTCTTGTTTTGGATGCTGATAATCCTGTACACCACGCCTAAACCTGTAGCTCTAGCGCGGTTAAGTTTTGTTATTGCAAAACTATAAAAATTTTAATTTAAATCAAAAGATTAAACGTTAAAATAAAATCAATTATTTTTGTCGGACAAAAAAAAGGCGCAATCGTAGAGTCCGACACCCGCAAGATATCACTCTAATAGTGCGGTAGTTGTGTTATTGCAAAACTCTTAATTTTCAATTGAAAGTACTTAAGTATACTTAATTAATAAAGATTGTCGATCTCTTGTCCGACAAATTTAAAGCCTCGTTTCGTTAGTCCGACAGCGTAAATATGTTAATGACGCGGGACGCGAAACGCGTCCAACCTGAACTCTGAAATTTTTCAGAAAGTGGTAGTCTTGCTTAAACGAAGCAGTTAAAATCATTTTTAAGACTTTTGTAATCATTTTCCAAAAAGGACGATGTATTGTGGACTACTAGTATTGTTATTGTTGTCTTAATTATTGTGTAGTATAATCATGTAGATTTATTTCCTCTATTTGTCATTTCCTTATCTATTTTGCCATCATCAATCACAATTAGTGTTGCCCAAATGCAAGACCAAGACGAGACTTAAAGAGTCTTGGTCTTGGTCTTGCACCAATATACCTGGTCTTGTTCTTTTTCTTGGTATTGCACTCCTGGTCTTGGTCTTGGTCTTGGTCTTGGTCTTGGTCTTGCAGCAAGTCTCGCAGTTACCCACTAGCATATTGCTGTTTATTAAACGTTACTTTAGATCTTAGAACAACGTAACAGTGTAGGTACGTTTTCAGCTTGACTTAACATACAGGGTGAGGCAGATAACCTTCCTATTAGAAATATCTCGAGAACTAAAGACAACAGAATCATGAAAATTGGAATAAAGGGGTTTTGAAGAGTGATCTATTTAATGAAAATATTTTTATATATTTCCTACTTTAAGTTATACCGGAAGTTGCTTATAACTTCGTTTTTTAAAATGGGACCCCCTGTATATTTTTACATTTCTGAATCCTATTCCATGTCTTCTTTCTAAAAGTTTATGTTTATGTCCTTTTCTAAAAGGTTTTGTAATGTTATATATGGGTAGTTTAAAACGTTTTCTTATTAATTTCGTAGCAACTTTCACACTCTGTAGAATTGTAGTTATTTGACATCAAAAACTTTATTTATATTCAAATGATTTTAAATATAGTCTACTATTGTTAAAAATTATAAGTATGTATATCTAAATGTTGCATTTGATATACAGGGTTGGGCGAAACTCGGAATAAGTATTTTCTGAGTTTTCTTTAATGGAACACCCTGTATTTTATTATTGTAATGAAATGATATTTTATGGTACTTTTTTATTTCTTAAGCATTCCCTATACCTAACTGCCTTAATTTGTGCTTAATTGTTAATCGCACCAACAATCTTAACTACGTAGGTATTTTGATATTAATAGCTCAACCATTATTGGTAACTTTTAGGATCAGTCTAGATTAATATGTATCTATTTCCGAAAAATTATTTGCGATTGAATATGTTCACGACCAACCTAATAAAATTTCAAGTATTTTTTGTTGCAATTAATATTTGGCTTGAATCACCAATAACTCACAAACTAAAGCAGTTAGGTATAGGGAATGCTTAAGAAATAAAAAAGTACCATAACATATCATTTCATTACAATACCAAAAAACACGGGGTATTCCATTTAAGCAAACTCAGAAAATACTCATTCCGAGTTTCGACCAACCCTTTATTCTAAAATTAAAAATTTAGCTATACTAACAATTCTTAACGATAGTAGATTATATTAAAAATCATATGAACATAAATAGAGTTTTTGATGTCAAACTACTACAATTCTACAGGGTGTGAATATTGCTATGAAATTAAAAAAAAATGTAATTTTATTTTAAACTACCCTATATAACATTACAAAACCTTATATTTTAACAACGAAGACATCGAGGAGAATTTAAAAATGTAAAAATATACAGGGTGCCCCATTCAAAAAAACGTAGGAAATAGATGGAAATATTTTCGTTAAATAGATCACTCTTTAAAACCCCTTCGTTCCTATTTTCATGATTCTGTTGCCTTTAGTTCTCGAGATATTTCTAATAGGACATTGATCTGCCTTACCCTGTAGACATAGTAAAAACCAACCAAATTAATAAATATCTAAACAACTCACATCGGGTGGGGTTTGAACCCACGAACTAAACAACTATCCCTTCCTATACTCTCACAAACTGAGCTATCTACCATATCCCACGGGAGTCGGTTTGTTTCTTTAAACATTTGCATTTAATAACCTTATATTACATGTGCTAAAACATGGTTAAAACACAAAAAACCAAATAAATGACATAAATTTGACTGTATTAAAGAACATTATCTGTCTATTTTTTTAGAAAGGAATTTTGTTTGACCCATTGATATAAAATTGCACACTCTGCAGAAAGTTTGCAAGTACGATGTTTAATCAAAATTTAGAATCCTACTAACTGATAAGGAAAAACAACTGAGTGTGTGTCGTATATTTTTTATTAATAGCTTAGGCGACCTATCTTTAAAAAGTTTCAATAGGATATTATGTACTGTCGGCATCACAACACAGATTATTTTATGAAGGGACAGCTATTCTCAAAATCTATACAATTACAATTAATTTCAGAGTGAAGGCGTCGCCGTCGTCTGCTAGGAAAGCATGTATTACAAAATATTTTATTTTTACATTGTAATAATTTATTATGACCTCTGAGTACGTGTCAAATAAATATGTCAAGTGTTATTTTAATGAATATTTTGATTCGCTATGTATGTTTATTGTATTGTTCATAATCCGCAAGTCCAATTTTCCCAAGTCCAAGCATAATATATCCTAACTACTATATTCCCTAAAATGACACTCAATCCTAACTGCAAGACGCAAGAGTCTCTCAGGCTTAGTCTTGTTCTTGCTTAAGTCTTGCATGGTCAGTCTTGGTCTTGGTCTTGCTAAAATAAAGCGGTCTTGGTCTTGGTCTTGCGAAAACGCAAGAACAAGACCAATACTGCAAGACCAAGACCGATTTTGGGCAACACTAATCACAATGCTGCCCAGATATCCGTACGTTGTTATTTTTCTAATATTGTTCCATTAACTACATTATTTAATCTCCTTAGTGTTTTGGTCTTGCTTTTAATAAACTATTGGGGATTTTGTTTTATTTATATTCACTTTCATTTAGTATTTCTTCAGTCTACGGTCTACGTATTCATCAGACCTTGCATCTTATTTTTATTGTTCGCCAACTGTACAGTATCATCTCTGTAGAGTAAACTCTGTAATTTTACTGGTTGCAAGTTCCTGTATCTATGTATTTTGTTTAGACTTTTTTCTTCAGCTTTGAGGTTCTTTATAGTTCTGTCCATGCTTTGACGAACAGCAATGGCCTTAAACGATCTCTCTGTTTTATTCCTTTATTTATTTTGAATCCATTGGATCTTTGGCCACCCACTTGTACTTTGCCTCTGACTATCTTGTATGTCTTTTTAGCCTTAATTATTTATAAGTTTTTAATCTAGTATAATATTGACAACATCCTAAGCTAGGAATAAGAAATCTCTTATTCTTTATTTTTCTTTTTATTCTTTACTCTTGTTTTGTACATTGTATTTTGTACATTGCATTTTGTACATTTTGTGCATTAGTGTTTATGCAAATGTATGATAATAGTTGATTTTATGCTCTTGATTTATCGTATTTGAATCAAACTCCCTAAATTTCCATTACTACGTTATTCTAGCTGAACAAAACCGATAGAGTTTCCATTAGCGTCAATGCAATAGAAAGAGGCTGCTACAGGCAGTAATTTCCTGTAGGAATGCTCTACTCCTATTATCTCGTCATTAATCTCAGTGTTAAACGTGAAAGCTCGTTTTGTTAGTTCCCGTTTTAAACACATGTTTAAACCACGTGACAAGTGACAAGTGACAAGCGATAGATAGGTTTTTAGATTCGTTTTTGTGATTGTTGTAGCCGATGCGTTTTTATTGTGGATTATGCATTCGATATCTACCGCTATCAATATCGAATATCGAATAAGAGAATATTATAATCCTTTTGATACTTACGGTATGTTAAGTAGAATGTGTCTCATCTGTGAATGAATGTATATTTTTTAGTCAGCAATAATGCGGACATTTACGAAATAATTAATTAAACAAGTTGCTATTAATTTATTTCTTTGGTTACAAATTACCAACATTTATCACAGTTGGAAGACTAGATATATTTTATATTTATGTCGTCTCTACATATTATTTTATATTCTTAGAGAAATGGTTCCAAGGTTCCATTGTATTTTTGTATTCCCCCTTTGTATTTAATTTAAAACTGGGGTGTTGCTTTAATCAATTAGCTACCTATCGTTCTTTTCATATTATATTCATATAATATAATTTACTATTTTAGTTGAGAATAAGCCACAATTTTACTTGAAAATTAAGTTTATTTGACGTTTCTATTTCCACTTCGGAAATCGTTCACAAAATACAACACATTAAATTAAACAAATTTTGTTTTTGTTGCCAAGTAAAAAATTCTTCTAATTTACTAAAAAAAAAGAAAAGATGGTTCAGATTTGATTACAGTACCTCTACAGTAGCTTCTACTATGTGCTTATATGTATTTCGGAATAACCCATCGGAGCACCTGGGTAGAGGCACTGAACTGCAATCAAATCCTTTCATCCTTTCGGGGTAATTATCAAAATAATTACCAAAGATGCTACTAGCACCATCTATGAATCAAAAGTCTAATAAGCCAGGAAATAAAATTCGAAATTATTTATCCTCTGAGCTTTTTAAGTTGGAAAAATAAAGCATAACAGAGTGGCGAAATACTCGACAAGGGAAATCTAAATTGCATTTCACGTCATTCACCGTGATAATAATTTTAGCGAACTATTTCCTTTAATATCCGCCAAAGGTGAATAAAGTATAAACTAAAAGAAAAGAAAAGAAAAGAAAAGAAAAGAAAAGAAAAGAAAAGAAAAGAAAAGAAAAGAAAAGAAAAGAAAAGAAAAGAAAAGAAAAGAAAAGAAAAGAAAAGAAAAGAAAAGAAAAGAAAAGAAAAGAAAAGAAAAGAAAAGAAAAGAAAAGAAAAGAAAAGATGGTTCAGATTTGATGATGGTGCTCCGATGAGGAAACTTTTATTCCGAAATACGTATAAGCACATAGTAGAGGCTCTGTACAATCCGACAAGCGAGAGCTGGCGGGTGACCTTGCGCGAAAATACACAACGAGAAATACACAATACGAGTAGGTTACCCGCCAGCTCTCGCTTGTCGGATTGTACTGTGATCAAATCTGAACCATCTTTTCTTTTAGTTTATACTTTATTCACCACTGGCTAAGGGTCCTTGTAACCACTGTTACCTTCGGTAAAAGTTAAAAATCTTGCAAATAAATATTTTGTGACTACTGTAAAATAATTTCATTTATATTTTTACCAATAGAAATATATTATGTGTTAATAGTAATGTAATTCAGTAAATAGCCAACTATTTATATTAGCGAGTTTATGTGACGCAGTTGCACTTTATTATACGTTGTTACCATTTTCGATTGTGGTTACATGTGGTGATCCTCGCTGTCGGTCGGGACCGGCTAGTATGTGAAAATTTTGAAGAAGCGACGGCGTGAGTGCGCTGTGTATAAAATATTAGTAGGCCTGTTTCCAGTTTTTGATTTGGTTACAGTACCTATTACAGTGGGCGTGCAATTAACCATGGATGAGTGTCGCTGCGTAATCGATCAACTACTTGAAAAGCAATTCTCCTTGTATAATTTTAAAGAAAAAAAATGAGATTATTGAAAATGGAAGACCTATTTTAAACAATTTAAAAAAGGAATAAAAAAAAAGTAGATCGATATATTAAATTTAGTTGGTACAGTGAAAATCCTTGGCGATGTGGTTGCAAGAAAAATAGACTGTATTGTTGGCCATGTCTTCTTGTTTCTACAGAAAAAATGGGTTGACCAGCGGCCGAGTTAACGATTTAAATAGTTTTAGAGTTTTAAAAAGGAGACATGAAATTTCTCCGTTACCTACATGTAAGATGTATAGCCAATTTGATTCAGTTTGGCAAAACAAGAATCGAAAGTTCTCTTAACCAAGCTTTTAAAGCAAATATTGCTAAACATAATGAGTTTGTTAAAAAAAAATAGACAGGTATATCCTTAGCACACTTATAATAGATACCGTATGTTTTTTTGGCCAAACAAGAATTAGCGTTTCGTGGTCATTTTGAAGGCGACGACTCTGACAATTACAGGAAATTGTTAACATTAATTGCCAAAAAAGATGAAAAATTATGCCAATGTCTAGAAATATCAACTGTTTTTTAGAGAGTTTCAAGTGATATACAAAATGATATTATTAAAGCCGTATTATACAGGGTGTCCCGAAAAGATTGGTCATAAATTATACCACACATTCTGGGGTCAAAAATAGTTCGATTGAACCTAACTTACCTTTACAAATGTACTCATAAAAAAAGTTACAGCCCTTTGAAGTTACAAAATGACAATCGATTTTTTTCAATATATCGAAAACTATTAGAGATTTTTTATTGAAAATGGACATGTATCGTTCTTATGGCAGGAACATCTTAAAACAAAATTATAGTGAAATTTGTCCACCCCATAAAAAATTTATGGGGATTTTGTTCCCTTAAACCCCCCCAAACTTTTGTGTACGTTCCAATTAATTCATTATTGTGGTACCATTAGTTAAACACAACGTTTTTAAAACTTTTTTGCCTCCTAGTATTTTTCCGATAAGCCATTTTTTATCGAGATGCGGCTTCTTTTTCAATATATTTACGTAAAAATTTAATGGGGGTTCTGTTCCCTTAAACCTCCGAAACTTTTGTGTACAACCCAATTAAACTATTATTGTGGTACCATTAGTTAAACACAGTGTTTTTAAAACTTTTGCCTCTTAGTCTTTTTTTCATAAGTCACCTTTTATTGAGATGTAGCTTCTTTTTCAAAATATACCTAAAAATGTAAATTATAAATAAATTTTGGTTTTTTTAAAATGGTTTTGGTAACACTTTAGAAAAAGTCACGCGTCGCCACTGTTATTCACCTTTGGTGGATATTAAAGGAAATAGTTCGCTAAAATTATTATCACGGTGAATGACAGGACGTGAAATGCAATTTAGATTTCCCTTGTCGAGTATTTCGCCACTCTGTTATGCTTTATTTTTCCAACTTGAAAAGCTCAGAGGATAAATAATTTCGAATTTTATTTCCTGACTTATTAGACTTTTGATCTTCTAATTTAATTTTATCTGAATCATTCATATTGGCAATTCAGATATATATTATGTATTATACATTTTAAAGTAGATGTTTTTAAGAAGATAATGCCAATATTTATTAGTTACGCTCCTCCTGGGACGACTTTCTTGGAAGATAGTTCATTCGATTACATAAAATCAACTTGAACTTAAGAATTAATTTAGGAAGACCACATGCAATGATGACAGTAAAATTCTCGTGTTAGTGATCCCATAGTAAATCACGAGGAAAAGAGTGAGACATCGCATGTTTCCGGAAAATTATCCAGGTTCATCGGCTTTAAGTCGTATTATTTTTACAAATTTATAATGTAAATTTCATATTAAATCCAACCACTGTTTGGTTTTGGGGCTTTGGGTAAAATAAGTTTACTGAGGATAGACTGATAAGCCCAAAAACGATCTGAACGACTAATGTGTAAACCATTTGGATTTTTTAGAATTTTAATTCTTGAGTAAATTATACCCATTACAAAAAGGAGTTTTTACTACATGTTAAAAGTTATTGGAAATAAGTAAATTTAATGACAAAATTTTTCAGTAAAATAAAATTTTACTATTTTTTTACAAATTTTTCAGGAACGTCAAAACGTTCTGTGGTATTTGAGGCCCTTTTAAGGGTTTTTTAAAAAAATATACCTTTTATTAAGAAATCATTTTACATTAAATTTACTTGTAATTAACGGTATATAGCCAGCTACAGGAAATTATACCTTGTGGATATTTTTATTGGAGATACTAATATTTGACACCCAGTTTTTTATCAAAGAGCATTAGAACGTAGATAAAGGGCATCTACAAGGGCATGTCGGGGAGAGATTAAAGAGAAGAAGACTGCCTCAATAGAAAAAGAATGGTTATTCGGAACAGAAAGGCGTGTGAAGGCACGTATCCATTACTTTGGTGCTCCGTGCTCCGTGCAGCTGCTCCACATAGTTTATACGTTGGTGCTCCTGCTCGGCGCTTACCCTCGGCGATCCAATCGGTTGCGGTTTATATGTAGTAGAGCGTATACCGTATCCATTGGAGCAGTTAAATGGAGTACTGACACCGTATAAAGAGGGACAGTAGAACTACTCTCCGAAAAATTAGAAGTAAAATCTTTCAACGCGCATGGTGACCGCGCAATGTTCCCAGTCGCTAGACCACCATTCTTGCATTGTTAGTCGCGTAGAAACGTACGGGTTTTAACAGGAAAAACCCTCATCCACCACTGATGAATTACAAATTGCGTACTGCCGGTATTACTGCTTGAGATAAAAGTCATCAAAGTGCCGACATAAGGAGGTTTTACTGTCCCTCTTTATACTGTGGTCACCTGTGGTACTGAGCACCAACTTAATGGATACGTGCCTTAACGCTATAAAACCAGTTTGTTATACCGGTTATATTAAATAGAATATTAAATATTGTTCTGAAGCTGTTTCTTTGTCTTATCTTATGCTTCTTCTTCTTTTACTTCTTGGAGATCTGTCGATCTGTTTAATTCTGAAGCTGCCTATGGCTAATTTACTGGGAGGTATATTGCCAACTATCCCTCCATCTTTTAGGTGGTCTTCCGGGCGGATTGTTTTCTAGAGTAATTTTTGGGAGTATATTCTCATCCATTCGCCTTACATGGTTCTACCACATCCTGTTGCGCTGCCTACCCCATCTTACAATATCTTGAATTTTGCATTGCTCTCTAATGTTTGTATTTCTCACCCTGTCTCTTCTTGTTTTCCCCACTATTGTTCTTAGGGTTTTCATTTCGGCAACCTTTAGCATCTGTTTCGTTTTGTTGGTGTCTTCGCGCACTTCTGGCACATGCCATGATCGGTCGTATGCAAGTCTTGTAGATTATAATTTTACTATCTGTGCGCATGTACGGATTTGACCAGACTGTTTTCCGCAGACATCCTGACAATGCAGATGCCTTGTTGATTTGACTCATCAGGTCCTTTACTGGGTCGTGGGTGCTTGATATATCTATGCCCAGATATCTGAATTACATCACCTGTTCTATGGGGTTGTTCTCAACCACTAACTTACATCTGAGACGATCGTTTGCTATTGTCATACATTTAGTTTTGTTGGTAGAAATGTTCATATTTAGTTGGCGGCTTATTTGAAAGAACTGAAAGAGATGTCTCTGAAGATCATCTTCTGATTCGGCAATAATTTCTGCATCATCTGCGTAACACACCATACCAATTCCTTTGTTGCCTATTCTATATCCGAGATTAAGAGACGGCAACTTATGCAATTTACTATTTTGTTGTATTATATTAAATACAAACCTAATACACTGATACCAGAATACCTAAAAATATGTGCAAGCAATGAAGTAATAGCAAAGCTGTAGAAATTGAAATTTACGAATTCCGTATTTCATTTATTTGAAGATTAAAAAGGATTCACTCTCAAACATTTGAATAATTTATTAGCTCCTTTCGGGCACTAAAAATAGTTACGACGAAAACAATGCCTCCGCATATGTAGAATTGATATAATAAAGAATAGGGTTGTAACAGAGCACAATTACCACAAAGGCTCAAAACACGTTTTACCATCACAATACCAGGATTTAATTTAATCTGGCGTTTCATAAAACGAGGCCGAGGAAAAAGTACAAGGGCAGGCGCTCTTCAACGATGGATTTTGCTACAATCATAATCGAAAGTGGCGGAGACTATTCAGAAGTGGGATTGTCCACCCCTGCGGGGATAATTTTATATTTAAAAGGGTTTGACCGCGTGAAATTGATTTAGTGTTTAAATTATGCATTTGTGAGCTATGATTTACTCCATATGTTAGAGCTGCTGGATAAAATTGAACCGAAAGAGTGAGCATAGTGTTACAATAGCGTGGAAGGCTCTCAGTAGCTAAGTGTGACATATATTCAGTAATTATTAGTGAATCAACAGGGTGTAGTATTGTTAAGATTTTTTTTATTATTTGCAACACATTATTTACAACACAAGGCGTGGATTTGTTTAAATCTTGAATGGTATTGGAAATTAAATTCCTGGGAAAGTAGTTAGACACTGTTGCAGATGGCAATAATTTTGGTGTAGTTTAAATTTTAGTATAGGAAGTTGTTTAGGAAATGTTGTTCAGATCGCAAGTTTATCAGTTTGCCATAACCGGTCGTACTATCTTAGTTCCACAATTAGTTCTGTAATTCAGTTTCAACTACAATATTTCTTCACTCTGTCCTGGCCCTTAATTCCTCTACCCATCCTCTACCCTCCCTGTTCCAATGATACTAATGGTGGAATGTTCCTCATCTTGCTAGGTTAAGCCTTTTTAATATGGTTCTGAAACTCTTTCCTTGTTTTTTACTACATATTTTATACAGAGAAATATATTATACAGAGATTTTATACAGAGAACTACAATGAATTGTATTATTATTGGTATACTTTATTTTATAGGCCTGGATCCCTCGTACCAAAAAAAAGTTGTTTATTAGCAAGCTGAAGATTTGTTAATACAGTATGCGGCAAAATAAACAGTACTGAAATGAATATTGAAATGTTTATGATGATTTATACAGGGTGTCGAGAAAAGATTGGTCATAAATTATACCATAGATTCTGGGGTCAAAAATATGTTGATTGAACCTAACTTACCTTAGTAAAAATGTGCACATAAAAAGAGTTATAGCCCTTTAAAATTACAAAATAAAAATCAATTTTTTCCAATATTTCGAAAACTATTAGAGATTTTTTATTGAAAATAGGCACGTGGCATTCTTATTGCAGGAAAATCTTAACAAAAAATTATAGTGAAATTTGTGCACCCCATAAAAATTTTATGGGGTTTTGTTCCCTTTAACCCCTCCCAAACTTTTGTGTACGTTCCAATTAAATTATTATTGTGGTACCAATAGTTAGATACAATATTTTTAAAACTTTTTTGCCTCTTAGTCTTTTTTCGATAAACCAATTTTTATCGAGATGCGGCTTCTTTTTTATTAAGTTTACATAAAAATTGTATGGGGGTTTCGTTCCTTTAAACCCCCCAAATGTTTGTATACGTTCCAATTAAACTTTTATTGCGGTACCATTAGTTTACACAGTGTTTTAAAACTTTTTGCCTCTTAGTATATTTTCATATTATAAAAATGTAAATTATAGGTTTTTCATATTATTACCAGGTCTCTATAATCGTACTTAACCATATACAAATAGGTGTTGGATTTCACAAATTAATATTCAAAATATCTCCATAAAAACTGGATTTTCGAGAAAGTACTAAGAGGCAAAAAAGTTTTAAAACACTGTGTTTAACTAATAATACTTTAAGAATAATTTAATACGAACATACACAAAAGTTTAGGGAAGTTTAAGGGAGCAAAACCCCATAAATTTTTTATGGGGTGCACAAATTTCACTATAATTTTTTGTTAAGATGTTCCTGCCATAAGAATGCCACACGTCTATTTTCAATAAAAAAATCTTTAATAGTTTTCGAAATATTGAAAAAAAATTATTTTCATTTTCTAACTTCAAATGGCTATAACTTTTTTTATGCGCATATATTTGTACTAAGGTAAGTTAGGTTCAATCAACATATTTTTGACTGCAGAAACTGTGGTATAATTTATGATCAATCTTTTCGGGACACCCTGTATATCTAGTATACATGATATAGCCTTGCAAGCATTAGTCACGACGACGCACGTTCCCGATAAAACAGATGGTAAAGATGCCTTCTGGTCAGAGGCGGATCTACGGGGAGGGAAATGAGGAAATTTTTACCCCAACAAAGTCCAAAATTAAAGAAAAATTTGTTCAAACATAAATACATTAGCTGATATGAAACCGAAATCACAGGAAGACAAATTCAACCAAATAAACACGCTAGTTAGTAAAATTAAATGTAGATGTTCGAAACCTGTAACTTGTTCCACAATTAAAACTGCCCCTGTTTCAGTGTTCCCGTACATCAAAGTTTGTCCGACTAGACACCGTTAAGCTATTAACAAATTTTCAGCTTGTTATTAATAAACTTTTTGTTGGTACGCGGGATTTAGGCCTATTAACGTATCGACTTCCAATCTTAAAATCGTTTCCAAAAAAATTCCTAAATCAATTTGTGAGAAATTAATAACCTATTAATATCATTAAATTGATGAATTATTTTATAATTCATCAAAATTCTAAGTAACCGCAGCCAGTTTGATGAAATTTTGCAAGTAAGCTAAACTTAGCTTCTTTTTCAAAAGTTATATGAAAATGTGTGGTTTCCCTTTTTAATGGTAAAAATAGTAAATGGTGAAAGGGGAGAAAGGAATTAAAAGGGTATTTGGTCTGCAATATCTATATTATTGTTATATTGCTTGGTCTAGCCCTAGCCTCTAGCACACCACCATAATGGGTATCCATAAATCCATACAGATCTGAATATTTGTTTGTAAAGTCATAACTTATTATGGAAGAAAAGAATGTAGTTTCTTTCAACCAGCCAGTACATTTTTTTATACCCTATATTTAGTTCCTCCCTTTCTTTCTTGACGTGAGCCTTCCAGCGTAGTTTGGTATCTAATGTTATGTTATAATATATCTAAATACTTAGTAGTATCTATCTGTTCTGTGGTATTTGGATGTTGTTGATTATAGGTAACTAGTATAATATATTGTATTTTTTGTTGGTAAAATTAACTTGAACACATTTAGCTTCATTCAGCCTTTATTCTCCATTTTTGTGTTTGGTTAACCAAATTCATTTATTGATTTGGTTAACTGCTATTTAAACTTTGTTAGTCGCCTCTTCACTAGTGGTCTTTACTGCTTGGATAGTCGTATCATCAGCAAAGATGACAACTGTGTTGTCTTTCAGTACAGGGTACAGGTATATCACGGGTGTATAGTAGGTATAGGACAGGACCCAACACATTGCCTTGTGGAACACGTGAAATTGATATAGTGTTTAAATTATGCATTTTTGTAAGCTATGATTTACTCCATATGTTAGAGCTGCTGGATAAAACTGAAACGAAAGAGTGAGCAGAGTAACACAATGGCATGGAAGGTTCTCGATAGGTAAGTGTGACATATATATTCAATAATTAGTGAATCAACAGGGTCTAGTACCTATTGTTAAGATTTTTTTGTTATTTGCAACACATATGGAAGGGGTGGATTTGCTTAAATCTTGAATGTTATTGGAAATTAAATTCCTAGGAAAGTTAGAAACTGTTGCAGAAGGCAATATTTTTGGTGTAGTCTCTTTTAAAATTTAAATATATAAAAGTTGTTTAGGAAAAGTTATTCATAGCACCACAAGTAATCAGTCTATTATAATCGGTTGGTTGTACTGTTTTAGTTCTACGATTACTTAGGTAATTAAGTTTCACCCACAATATTTTTCCACTCTTTCTTTGTCCACAATTCCTCTTGCCAGCTTTTAGTTCTCTGTTCCAATGATACCTTTAATGTCTTGGTTGATTTGGTAACTACATTTATCAGAATATAGACTTCGTCCTAGATTTCTATTATTATTTTATTACTATTATTTTTGTGTATAGGTGATGCAATGTCTCTCATATTTTTTAATACCTATTTTATACATACATATATAAATATTTATACAGAGATAAACTGTCCTGTGTCGCTAAACTCTTCTTTGCTTGTATTCTTTTATGTTGTTCTGAAGCTATTTCCTTGTGGCATTTTTATAATTATGTATTTTCTATGGGAAATAAGCCACAATTTTACTAAAAAATGAATTTATTAACGTTTCGAAGCCCAAATCGGGTTTCGTTGTCAAAATACAAAATACTATTAAAATAAACAAAAATGTTGTTGCTAAGTAAAAAAATTCTTCTAATAATTTATTTAATCTGACTCATTTATATTGGCAATTCAGACGTATATTATACATTTTAAAGTAGAAGACTTTAAAATGATATCGCCAATATTTATGAGTTGCATTCCTAGGACGACTTTACTAAAAGATAGTTCATTCGATTACATGAAATCAATCCCAACTCAAGAATATCCGTCGCAAAAAAATTATAGCATGTGATCTGTTTTTAAAAAGACAACCAAATGCAACGATCACAGTAAAATTCTCGCGTTAGAGATTCCATAGTAAATCACGAGGGAAAACCAGGAAAAAAACCTCGTGATACTATACCAACATCGTAAGTATTTGGTCTTACATTAAATTTACCTTCAAAAAACTAATACCAAATTCTGACTTTAATATGTTTAAATTATAAATAATATTAATAATACATAGATATACAATAATAGTCCAAGTAATGAAGCTTAAAATAGGACAAAACCTCGCAATTTTTACAGAATGGATCGATTTGCTTGAAAATTTAAGAATAAGTAGTGGATAGTCCAAGGATCAAAATCTATATGAGCCCGAAAGGCGCTTTTAGCATGGGGGTGGTTGCCACCCCATCTCGGGGGTGGAAATTTTTTGTTATACTTTAATCGCAAAAGTTGGTAAAAACGTTCATTCTAAGCAAAAAATGTTCTATATATTTTTTTGATAAAATTGATAGTTTTCGATTTATTCGCTGTCGAAACTGTTAGTTTTATATCGAAAAAATCAATGTTTTTAATAAGTTTTCTGCTAATAACTCCAAAAGTTTTCGTTTATCAAAACAACCTTACTTAACAAAAATGTACCTTTTGAAAAAATAAACAAAACCAATTTTTCAAATTTTCTTTAGAACCAATAGTAATCGAGCTATACTTTATTATATGTTGGCTCTTCTTCGTTAAATGCTTAATTTTGTAGTTCCAAAGTCAAAAGACGGGAAAACTATGCATTTTTCGAGAAAAACTTGTTCAAACTAATTTAAAGCACTTAAAAATATCTATCACCAAAAAAAAAAAGTCTCTAGCTCAAAAATTAAGTGACTTTTAATGAAAATAATGTCAGTCCCCATTTTTTTCAGCGAAAAAGTGATCGCAAGCAACCCTCTAATCACCACCCTAATTAAAATTAGTCATTAACCTTATTTGGTCTTTTTTACCATGTATTATTAATAGGTTCTAGAAGTTTGGCCGGCTTAGAATGATTAGTTTAAAAAAAATGGAGTTAAAAGCGAATAACGAATTTTTGTAGTTTGGAAAAAAATGGCCTCTTCTTCAGAATAGCAAAATTATCATCAGAGATACAAAAAAAATGTTTAAATATGAAATTGTAGCTTATATAATTCCCAAGAACCTGGTTTACAAAAAATTTTTCTACGGCAAAAATTGAGTGAGTTATTGACAATTAAAACGTAATAACAGGCAAAAACCACCTTTACCAAGCTTTTCAAAGTCACCTCTTTTTGCGACTGAGGATTTTAAAAAGATTTAATATTAATATGCTTATAGGCCTTGTAAAAATATATAAAATTATATTTTTATCAAACTTTCTAAGATAAAAATAAAAAATTTACGGTTAAAAAATCAATATATTTTTTTGAAAAAAAAAAGAAGAAATCCAATTGGAAGCATAATAATGTAAGTTAGCGGTGTTTTTGGCCATTGGCCTTATTTACTGTTACTTATTTATTTATTTATTATAAATAGATTCTAGAAGTTTGACTGGCTTAGAATGATTAGCTTTAAAAAACTGGAGTTAAAAACGAATAACCAATTTTTGTAGTTTGGAAAAAAATGCCATTTTCTTCAGAATGGAATGATTAGCGTCAGAAATACGAAAAAGAAAAAATGTTTCAATATAAAATTGAAGGTTATTTAATTCCCAAGAACTTGGTATAAAAAAATTTTCTACGGCAAAAATTGAATGAATCGTAATATCGAAAACATTGATTTTTTCTATACAAAACTAACACTTTCGATAGCGAATAAATCGAAAACTATTAGTTTTATCAAAAAAATGTACAGAACAGTTTTTGCTTAGAATGAATGTTTTTATCAAATTTTGCGGTCAAAATATAATAAAAAAATTTCACCCCCGAGATGGGGTGGCAACCACCCCCATGGTAAAAGCGCCTTTCGGAATCATATAGATTTTGATCCTTGGACTATCTAGTACTTATTCTCAAATTTTCAAGCAATCGATCGAACTACAGGAAAACCTTTTTCTTTTCCTTGTGGATTTCAAATCGGTCCATTCTGTAAAAATTGCGAGGTGAAAAGCTTCGGTTCCTGGACTATAAGTAATACTAAAATATAAAATTTGTACTAACTCGATATGTTATTGACTTACTAATCGTGGTATTTTCTTTCCATTGACTTCCTCTTTCAGCATGGGTAACCACATCCTACTGCAGTCTACCGAGGAATTTGCGACACAATTGGTTTCATTCTTTCAGGACTATTCTTGAATCTCTCCACTGAACTCTATGTTCATTATCCCATGCGTGTTGACATATTTGAGATCTATCAAATTCTCTATTTTTAATATAAGACTGATGTTCACTTTTTAACGTTTAATGAACAAGAAAGAACAAAGAATTGAATTTATAAAATACCTTGTGAATGCGAACAATTTTATTTAGGTGAAACATCAAGACCATTAAACGTTAGAATAAGTGAACATCAGTCTTATATTAAAAATAGAGAATTTGATAGATCTCAAATATGTCAACACGCATGGGATAATGAACATAGAGTTCAGTGGAGAGATTCAGTCCTGAAAGAATCAGATAGTAAAAAGAGAAAAATCAAAGAAGCGGCTCTAATTATGCTAAATGAAACCAATTGTGTCGCAAATTCCTCGGTAGAATGCAGTAGGATGTGGTTACCCATGCTGAAAGAGGAAGTCAATAGAAAGAAAATACCACTATTAGTAAGTCAATAACATATCGAGTTAGTACAAATTTTATATTTCAGTATTACTTATTGTATATCTATGTATTATTAATATTATTTATAATTTAAACATATTAAAGTCAGAATTTGGTATTAGTTTTTTGAAGGTAAATTTAATGTAAGACCAAATTCTTACGATGTCGGGATAGTATCACGAGGTTTTTTTCCTGGTTTTCCTTCGTGATTTACTATATAATCTCTAACGCGAGAATTTTACTGTTATCGTTGCATTTGGTTGTCTTTTTAAAGACAGATCACATGCTATGATTTTTTTGCGACGGATATTCTTGAGTTGGGATTGATTTCATGTAATCGAATGAACTATCTTTTAGTAAAGTCGTCCCAGGAACGCAACTCATAAATATTGGCGATATCATTTTAAAGTCTTCTACTTTAAAATGTATAATATACGTCTGAATTGCCAATATAAATGAGTCAGATTAAATAAATTATTAGAAGTATTTTTTTACTTAGCAACAACATTTTTGTTTATTTTAATAGTATTTTGTATTTTGACAACGAAACCCGATTTGGGCTTCGAAACGTTAATAAATTCATTTTTTAGTAAAATTGTGGCTTATTCTTTTATGCCCAGGACATTTTGAAGCTTTATGTATAGTATTTTTATTTTTTGCTCATATGGAGTAATCAGTATTTTTTTAATTACAGTGTGGAGAAATACGAGCAGACAGAACAAGCAGAAGCAGAGGTAGACCACCTACACGATGGACATACGACGTCAAAAGGGGTTCTGGGAATTGGCTACAAGACCAAGAGAATTGGAAGATATTAGTCGAGGCCTATGTTCAACTTTCGACTCAGAAAACTTAATGATGATGATGATGATGATAATTGAATATTCATTGTCTAGTTTATTTTGTAATCTGTGTTCTATCGTCAATATTCTAATAATGCATTCTGTTGTTAAAACTGTTTTGTTAAATAAATATTTTTATGATACAAGTGTGACCAATAAATCAGCAAAGAAAATAAAAAGAGGATATAATATGAGACTGGTGAAAAGTATCACTCTGTACAACTGCGAGGTAAGCCTAAGAGAAATATCACTGGCAACACTGAGAGCAACGGAAATGGATTTTTGGAAAAGAGCAGCAGGAAGATCTAGAACAATCACACATGACTTATCAACAAATCATCAATATCATCATTCTCTTTGCCTTATCCCTATGCGGGGTTGGCTTCCCTAATTGCATTTCTCCACACAATTCTATCTTAGGTCATATCAATGTTAATCTCCTTTACCAACATGTCCTGCCTTATCGTCTCCCCCAGGTCTTCTTTGGTCTTCCTCTCCTACTCCTTCCAGGAATCTGCACTTCAGCTATTCTTCGTATTGGGTGATTAACGTCTCGACGTTGAACATGACCAATCCATCTTAACCTATGCTCTCTCATTTTGGCATCAATTGGTGCCACACCTAGACTTACCCTAATATACTCATTTCTAATTTTATCCTTCTTTGTCACTCCACTCATCCATCTAAGCATTCTCATTTCCGCCACATGCATTCGTTGTTCCTCTTTCTTTTTCACTTCCCAACATTTAGTTCCGTACATCATAGCCGGTCTTATGGTTCTGTCACACAACACACCACTCGCTTCTTTCCTCTTCATCCATCCAGCCCTAATTCTACTGCATGCATCTTCATCTATTTCTCCATTACTCTATAATACCGATCCTAGGTACTTAAAACTATTGCTTTTTACAATCATTTCGCCATCCAAAGATACCATTTTATTTGTAGGAACTCCATCTTTAAATGAACATTCCAAATACTCTGTTTTGGTCCTTCTTCTTCTTTAAGTACCGTGCCCAAATTTTTAGGCGTGGGTAGCTTCCATAACAATTTGCCGATATCGTTCTCGATCTTGTGCGGCATGTAACAATTGATCTGCTGATAAGCCAGTCCATTGACGAAGGTTTCGGAGCCATGAATATTTCTTTCGACCAATTCCTCTTTTTCCGTCGATCTTTCCATTGAGTATTAACTGAAGCATCCTGTATCTGCTACCTCTCATTATATGCCCCAGATATTCAAGTTTTCTCTTTTTTATCATCTTCATTAAGTCACCTTCGCCTTGACCTACTCTGTTTAAGACTTCTCTGTTTGAAATGCGTTGAACCCAAGATATTCTGAGCATTCTACGATACGACCACATCTCAAAGGCTTCTAATTTGTTCATCATGTTAACCTTCATGATCCAGGTTTCACATCCATATAGTAATACAGGATACACATAACATTTTAGGAACTTGATTCTTAGTTGTAAGTTCAGCTGAGAGTTGCTCAGAATAGATCTAAGTTTCATAAATGCTCCTCTTGCAATTTCTATACGAGTTTTAATTTCTTCATCCGAATTTAGTGTCTCGTTTATCCAACATCCTAGGTATTTAAAATGGTTAACTTTTGTTATTGATTCATCACTGACAATTAGTTGCATAGGGCCGACGTCTTGTTTACTAACCACAAGTAACTTTGTCTTTGTTGCATTTATGTTAAGTCCGTTATTGGAGCATTCTCTAGTGACTCGATCAATAAGGAATTGAAGATCTTCGATATTTTCAGCCATGATCGCGGTGTCGTCTGCATATCTGATGTTGTTAATAGTTTCTCCCCCGATTCGAACTCCACATTGTCCTTCCAAGGCTTCATTAAAAATTATTTCTGAGTAAACGTTAAACAAAGTTGGGGATAACACACAACCCTGTCTGACACCTCTTTGAATGCAAATTTTGTCTGTTTCTTTGCCGTCTACCAGAATAGAAGCTTCTTGATTCCAATATAGATGTTGTAAAAGTCTCAGATCTTTATCATCTATTCCAATCATTTCTAGATATTCAAACAACCTATCATGTTGAACTCTATCAAACGCCTTCTCAAAATCTATAAAGCAGACGTAAATTGGTTTCTGTACTTCCCATGATCGTTGAAGTAATGTTACCATTGAGAACAAAGCTTCCCTTGTTCCCAATCCTTCTCTGAAACCAAATTGTTTGTTTCCCGTTGTCTCTTCACATTTCTGCTTGATTCTATTAAGAATTATCTTAAGAAGTAGCTTGAGGGAGTGGCTCATGAGACTAATTAGTCTAAAATCTTTACATGATGATGTATTGGGTTTTTTTGGGAGTGGAATAAATGTAGACTCCAACCATATCTGTGGCATCATTCCAGTCTCGTATATATGGTTATAAATGTTTGTTAATTGTGAGACATTGTCGTCATCCAGAAGTTTGAGCGAGTCTGATGGTATTTGGTCATGGCCTGGAGATTTCCCATTTTTGCTCTGTTTGATGGCTTTCTCTACTTCCGCTTTTAAAATACTAGGACCAGTATTCGTATACTTTGTGGTGTTAAGTGGTGGCCTCGTATCCAGGAAGAGCTCTTTTATATAGTTAGTCCATTCTTCCTTTTTTTCATCCAAGTCGAGAATTATGTTACCTTTGGAGTTTCTCATAAAGTGAGGAGTTCTTTTTCTCTGAGTGTAGGTAATTTCTTTAAGCTTTTTATGTATATTAAACTCGTCATATTTTCTTTGTAGTTCTTCCATTTCACGACATCTTTGTTCCATCCAGTCCTCTTTTGCTCGCTTAACCTCGTATCTTATTTGTCGATATATCTCTCTATACCGAATCTCGTCTTTGTTTTTCCAATTTCTTCTTTGTTGAATAAGGTCTAGTATTTTATCGGTCATCCAATCCTTTTTCTTTATTGGGTCTTTTTCTGGTTTCAAAACTTCGTTTGCTATGGTGACCATGGCGGAATTCATGATATCTAGATTTTGACCGATATTTTCTTGTTCAGATCTTTCTGTTTTTTAACTGTTTTTTAATCTCACGATTTATCTTATTTCCGAACTCATCTGCTATTACGGCATTTCTTAGGAGTCGAGTATTAGGTTTCTTCTGCGTTGTGGGGGCTTTTATTCTTTTTAGTTTTAGTTTGAATCCAGCACAGAGCAGATTATGGTTAGTTGCTGCGTCTGCACTTGGGTATGTTTTTGCAGATGTAATACTGTTTCTAAACCTTCTATTAATGATAATGTAGTCAATTTGATTTCTGACTTTCTTTCCCTCTTGTTCAGCTGGAGATTTCCAGGTATATAGTCGTCTTTTAGGTTGCTGAAACAAAGTATTTGCTATAATGCATTTCTCTTCTTGGAAGAACTGTATTAGTCTTTGCCCTCTTTCGTTCCTTTCTCCAAGTCCATACTTTCCGGTTATATCCTGTGTGATTTCGGCACCAACTTTTGAGTTGAAGTCTCCCATAATAATTGTCTTTTTTGGTCCTACTAACTTTTAAACCTTTTTTCTTCAGAGCTTGTCTCCACTGTTCCAGTTTTTGTTCTAAGTATCTTTCACTATTTCCTATTAACACTACATCATCAGCATACATTAGGCACCATGGAATACTACCCTGTAGTCTCGCTGTTATCTGGTCCAAAACTAATGAGAATAAATAAGGACTAAGCACCGAGCCTTGGTGTAATCCTACTTTCACCTGAAATTTATCAGTCTCTCCCACACCTGTTCTACTGTTCTAACACTAGTCGTTACTCCCTCAAACATATCTCTCACAATCTTTACATATTCGTCAGGGACTCCTTTCTTATTGAGTGCCCACCACAGAATATCTCGAGGAACTCTATCATATGCTTTCTCAAGATCAATGAATACCATATAAGCGTTGGTCTCTTTATTCCGGTATTTTTCCATCAGTTGCCTTACAATGAAAATTGCATCTGTTGTTGATCTGCCCTGTATAAAGCCAAATTGATTATCGGATATTTCGGTTTCTTCATGTATCCGTCTATTAATTACTCTCTCCAATATTTTCAGGGTGTGGCTAAGTAGTTTTATAGCCCTGTAGGCTTAATGTACAAAACATTGTTGTAGGTCTCCCTTGTTTTCTCCCTTGTTGTCTCCCTTGTAGACAGGTACTAATATACTGCTTCTCCATTTGTCTGGCATTTGTCCAACTTCCATAATTCTATTAAATAGACCTGCTAGCCAACTTATTCCTGTCTCTCCCAATGCTCTCCATACTTCCCCAGGAATATTATCTGGTCCGACTGCTTTTCCTTTCTTTATTTTTTTTAGCGCTTGACCCACTTCCTCGTTTGTTATTCTGGTAACCATTTCTGTTACTGTCTCCGTTAACTCCACAGGCTGTCTGTCAAATTCTTTATCAACAAATCACTTATCTGATTCGTACATATACAAATAATGGATGAACAACGAATACCAAAGGAAATAAGTACTAAAATGGCAACCAGAGGATAAGAGAAAACGAGGTATACCGAGAAAAAGTTGGAGCGAAGGAATAGAGAGCTGAGAGAAAGAAACGTAGAAGAGGGCCTATGGAACAACCGGACAAAGTAGCGATTGGAAGTCAGAAACCGGCGGAGAACGTTATAAACCGACATGTAGTACTGTAGTAAGTAGTAGTATATCAGCCTCATAAAAATGACATTGCAGGGTTCAAAAGCCGCAGTTAGTGTAGATGGAGAACTGTCTCCCCTGTTTGACATCAACATGGAGGTGAGAAAGGGAGACTCACTTTCAACCATGCTGTTCAATCTATTTTTTGAGGCATCAAAAAAACTAATATAACCGGCCATATAAATACCCAAACAGTGCAAATTACTGCATATGACGATGTCGCCAATATTAGTATAAGCAAGACACAACTAATGGAAACGTTCAAGGAAATTGATACTAAAGCACAAAAAAGAGGGCTTAAAATGAACGAAACAAAAACTAAGTACATGACCATCAAAAGAACACCTGAGAATGAAAATAATGTAGTAATAGACAACTAAGTATACTACTGGACCTGTGGATGCCTTCACATATCTGGGCACAGAAATCAATCAGAGGAATTCCGTAATCAGCGAAATTAATGCACGTATTTCCAGTGAAAATCGTACATACTATGCTAATAAAAGATTGATGACATCAAAATTATTAGACAAAAGAACCAAACCGACTATCTACAGAACCTTGATTAGACCCGTAGTAACTTATGGTTGTGAAACCTGGGTAATGACGAAAAAATATGAAGCCCAACTCAGGGCATTCGAGAGCAAGATACTGAGAAAAGTATATGGCCCGGTGCAAGAGAAAGACGGCACATGGAGAATCAGGAGAAACGACGAGGTTAATGAACTGAATGAAGGGTATTATGGCTGGGACATGTTCAGCGACAAGAAGATACGAAAACGACAAAGATATTACAGTGGAAGCCGGTAGGATGGCGAAAAAAAAGGAAGTCCCAGGACGAGATGGTTGGATGACGTGAAAGACGATCTGAAGACCATGAATATAAGACAGTAGGAGAAGGGCACAAGAGAGATCTGAATCTGAATGGAAGGACATAGCCATACAGGCAAAGACCCATCCAGTATCCAGGGTTATGATGCCAAATGAAGAAGAAGAAGAAGTACTGTAGTAGTAATGTATATACACAAAAAATGCATAGCAATGCAAAAGTCATGATGTGATCTACTCTAGCCTACAAAGCAAAGGTAGGTACCTACATGAAAATATTAAATTTTCGGACACTTTCTCAGATCACCTCCAAAATTTGGATCATCTGCTCTATTTAGTCTACTCTTAAAAGGACAACTAAAGGGTTAAGGGAAAAAACAAGGAATGTCACGTTATCTTTATTTTGAGAAAATAGGAAATTTAATGTTTGTGACTACATATCTTTAAACCATTGCACTGAAGAAATAGTATTTATGTTTATTTAGTAAACTTAAAGTACATTGTATTTAATACACAAACACATTTCAACCAAATTTTTAAAGAACAGAGATAAAAAAAATTAAAAAGTAGCTAATTACAAATAAAATCTGAAAAAAAAAACAAGGACTGTCCAAACATCACGTTATATTTTACGTTGCAAACATTAGTTGTACCAGCTGATAGAAAGGCTGAAAACAAAATTATGACAATAATAATCGCAATAAAAATTATAACAAAAGGAAATACATTCTTTTATAGTTTAATGCAATGGTCGCCTGATTGTTTTGACTTTTTGAGAGCAGCCTTTTTAAAATTATAGAATGTCTGTGTCTTACGTTTGTGTAACTCATTTTGAATTATTAATTTGCGAATTTCTACAGCAACCTGATCATAATTTAATGATTTTAATTTCGCCTGGAATTCATCACATGCTAAACATATGTCTGATTTTGGGTAACCAAAGGGCAAACGAAATTTGCTGATAATATGTAACGTAAGAAACTTTAATGGTGGGATGTTTTTCTTTGAACAAGTTGAACATTTTTGTAATGTTCAAACTCTCTGGTAAATACTTTTTCTTAGATTCGTGTAAACTGTAATAGGATATTCTAGTTTTAAAAGACTTTATGTGGTTATATACTGCTTCACGCGATTCTGGATGCAACTCTCTATGCTGAGAACCATGTTTACCACGTTTGTCTTGTCCAGAAGTTCCTGTAGCTTTTAAATTTTTTTGTAAGTGTTTAATTTTGCCCTTGGTTACACCATGTATTGACATGAATGCTTTAAAACACACATTAATTTCTTGAGAAACGCCATTAGGCTTAATTCTAACTTTATAGGCCGTGCCGTTTCTAACACTTCAGGCTTTTGAGCTATGGCTGTACGGAAGGATCTTGAAGATACCATGCACAGACAAAGACACCAATGAAGACAACAGCTACGGAGGATGAACACAACCGCAGATTTAGTCTTAGGACTTGAGAAATCAAGGCAGATACGAGCTAGTCCAATGCAGTTTACAAGGTAAAATTGAAGGAAACAGGGCCCAGAACGAAGAAGAATAGTCTGCCTTGCTAACATAAGAGTATGGTGTAGAAAGATCTCAACACACCTATTCCGTATAGCAACCAACAAAGTCATCATAGCCAGAATTATCACCAACGTTCGGATGGACTGGCACCCTAAGAAGAAGAAGAACTTTCTAACAAACATAAACAAAGGAAACTAAACGATTAAACTCGCAATAAAAACGTAGTTAATTTTTGTTTTTGTTCAAGTGGACTCTCCTTGTTTTTATCGTTATTCACGCGTGGACATTTCCAGTTTTTTTCCTTCGCAGTACTATTTTAAACAGGCATATTTATCGGACGGTCCACGTTATTATCTACCACTCTACTGTAAATAGTAAATACCTCAATTTCTCATAAAATGTGACATTCCCTGTTTTTTTCTTTCGCCCTTCAACTATGAACTATAGAAAAACTATGAACTAAAGTATAACTATAGAAAAATATTTATTTATTGCTTAAAGTGAATAATAAAGGATACAGTTAGCTACAAAGGCCTTTATTGCAGTCTTGCAGATTTTACAATCCAAGTCACGCCAAAGCCACCCAAAACATTTATTCTGTGGAGAGATTCTTCAAAAACAACCCGCCCATAATCAAATACTTTATTGCCCTAACAACTATAAATAAATTTGGGAACCAGTTCCTTCTGCGAAAAAAACTTTATAAGTAGTATTCAAGAACAATCAGCTCGTTCCGTCACAAAAGGAAGACACTGTATTAGCTGCAATAAAAGTGAACCAATGTAATAAAAATAGTTGTTTGAAAAAATGAAACCCTAAAATTTATTAGTCGAAGGGACAAGCTGTCTGGGAGTTTCGACCCAGCGAACGGACCTTTCTCACCGGTGGATACCGCCGGATAATAAACCAGTGGCGTCTCAAAGATTAACTTGTTAACAAATATGACCATGTGCTCAATATATTTATAATCTAATATATTTCATTTCTACATAGAGATTTAGAGATATATGTATACACACACAAGAATGTAGTGTTTATTAAAAAAATGGAATTATCCCATAATGCCGCTCGTAGTGTATTCTTCTTTAAGTGCTGTCTCCCAATCGGAGGTTGGATATCATCATCACTATCTTTATTCTATCTACCGCTGCTCTGAAAAATTCTATTCTGCATTTAAACCAGTCCCAATTCAACCATGCCACTTTCCTTCTTTCTATACTTTTTCCTGCTCCTACTCTCATCTTTCCCTGTATTATCAGTCTTAGCATTTCATATCGCTGTCCCCTCATAGCTCTTAAGGCTGATTCACATTATAGCTCAGGTCACGGTCCGCTCACGCTCAGCTCAAGGTTCGGTCAACTATTCTTACACGCATCTTAATCATGCTATCCGCACTAAACACAACGGTCAAGTTCCGTCCCTTTTTTTGACCGCGTGGTTTCTCCGAGAGAATATTTTGATCGTGGCTTGAGCTGACCGTGAGCGGAGCGTGGCCTGAGCTATTATGTGAATCAGCCTTTAGTCTCAGTTTCAATATAATGTCTTTATTGCAGAGAATTATTGTTATTGGTCATTTTCTTCTGAAATTCAGGTTCCCAGGTATTTGAATTTATCACCTTTACATCACCTTTATGTATTTATACCTTTATATCACCTTTATGTATTTATACCTTTCTATCGGTAGGTACATATTTCCCAAATGTATGTTTGTTTGTATATTTGTTTTCTTAGTTAATATCATATGTTTAGTTTTTTTTATATTCATGTTTAGGCCATATATTTCACAGAAAGTATTTCTGGATGCCACGTACCAAAAAAAAAGTTGATTAATAGCAAGCTGAAAATTTGTTGATTGTTTAACGGTGTCTAGTTGGACAAACTTTGATGTATGGGATCACTGGAACAGGGGAAATTTTAATTGTGGAACAGGTTAAAAATTTGGAACGTCAGACTACGAAAACGTTTCATGTATTTTGTCGGACAGAACTTCCAATTGATTTGTTATCATCTCATTAAAGTCTCATGCAAAAATCAGACTGGTGTTTATCACCAACTGGGCATTTTAATGAGTGGAAGACGAAGAACATGTCAAATTATAGGAATCATGTTGGTTAGTAATAGCAGTCTGATTTTTGTATAAGAGCTTAATGAAAGGATAACAAATCAGTTGGATGTTCTGTCCGAGAAAATACATGGGACGTTTTCGTAATATGACGTTCCAAATTTTTAAACTGTTCCACAATTAAAACTTTCCCTGTTCCAGTGTTCTCGTACATCAAAGTTTGTCCGACTAGACACCGTTAAGCTATTAACAAGTTTTCAGCTTTCTATTAATCAATTTTTTTGGTACGCGGGATCCAGGCCTATTTGGTTGGTTTAGTAGTTGTTAGAGTTATTCAGCAGAGCTTGTCATAATCACGGTGTCATCTGCATATTTTATGTTGTTAAAAGTTTTTCCGTTAAATTATTACTCATTCACTTTTAGATAGTAATGCTTCTTCAAATATGTATTCACTATATACAATGAATAGTAATGGAGGCATAATACATCCCTACCTAACCCCTCTCTTGACTTCAATTTTTGGACTGGGTTCGTTATCTATTAAAATTGTTGTTGTCTTTAATTCCAGTAAAGGTTTTTTATTATACGTAAGTCCCTGTTGCCTATATTTTTTGGAATTTAATAAATTACGTACATTCTTCTTTTTTTGTCAAATAATTAAATTAAAAATTTTTTTGGAGACCCTGTATAAATAATTATGTAAATATCTATTTTACTGAATAGAGAATTGAATAATTTTCAAATGAGCTGGCACACGACTCCTATTCTCATTTAAAAAATCATCGATAACGTCATCACGCCCAGATGGATGACGTCACTAGTATGAAATATATGCCAAAAGATCATAATTTAAAACTAAAAATCGACCAATTTCGGTATTTTTCTTTAAAATCGCGGGTTTACGAAATATTGGAATTTAATCCTTTCATTTGCACCATACTGTATACATATTCCACGGACGTCTATGTACTGAACCGACACCTTTATAGAATAACATACCTTCATCTTTAGATGGAAAGTAAAAAAATTGCAGCGCACCCAAGCCGATCAATCATAAGTAATGTGACATGACAGTGAGCATGGTACTTTGTCTATTGTAATCTGTCCATTGTATTTATCTAACCGGCACTCTTAGACAATTTTTTCATTTTCATGAATTACTCTCGTTTATGTATAATATGCATGATAATATGGGATGTCCCATGTATAAAGAAAGTCTAAGAGAAAATAAATGAGATAAACAATAATTGCTACCAAATTCTTGTTGGTTGAATATTTTGTACACTTTATTACATAATATTTTAAAATGTGTTACATTGTGTTATATTTTATAACACTTTTAGACTAAAGTCTTAATTTAGCCACACTTTATAAGTGAAAAATGCAGAGAAATGTTTAAAAAAATAAATGTTAAATAACCAAAAAATTATTGAACATTTGCATGTAGACTTACTAAAAGATAACACAGTCTGCGGTAATTGCAGGGTGGATGGAGTAACTCTTCGGTTATCACAGCTTTCCTGGATTTCATAAAATACGGAGAGTGATTGGCAAGGTTAACAACCTAACCAATCGTGAAAACGAATACTGCTCAAATAGGGCAGTCAATGAGGATATTTGGCTCCGAATTCCATCCTACTACATCGATTTACTTGATATTTTCAAAGTAGGGAATAGATCAGGAAACAAAGTCTACCCCATGCCGATATACGCTTTTATCTTGGGGGTGGTTCCCATCCCTTCTCGGGGGTGGAAAATTTTTTGGTTAAAATAACCACGCAAGTAGCTAGAGAAGCTAATTCTAAGCAAAAACGGTTCTATTTTTTTTTTAAACTTAATACTTTTTGAGTTATTCGTGGTTGAAAATTGGCCATTTTCATTGAAAAATGACACCTTTTCGCACGGTTTTCTGTAAATACCTTAAAAACTATGTATCTAACAAAAAAACTATATTTTTGTACAAAATATTTTTGTAGCTTATAAAAAAACAAAGAGACTCGTTCCTTCATAAATCTTCTAGTTATAATACAAAAAGAGATATGGGAGGTGAGAAGAGTTTGTTTTTTTTTGTGCATGCTCAAATCGATGTGTTCTATTTGAAATAACAGAGAAACGGTGGATTTAAGGTGTATAATAGGTATTACCAATACCTTTCAGAGTGCTTGAAAAGAACTTTAAAATAAACAATATTAACACATTCGCGGACACGCTGTCATTTTATACACGTATTCTTATGGAGTAAATGACTTCATATGCAGTCATGACCGCGAATGTGTTAAATGTCGATTACATTAAACCTAAGCGAGATATGCTGCAAAATATTGATAACTAATGTATTTTAAGACAAAATGGGAAGGATATTTTAACTCCTAATCCATCAGAATTTAAATACATCGTTTTCCTTCTACAATACTCTTTATTATAGTGTTATTTCTATGTTCAAAAAGTTGGACAGGTTTAAAATGAATGGTTTTTGAAAAAAATAAGATCAAATTATAGAGCGCATTTTTAAATTTTCTTAAAAATCTCCCTTTTTCTCCATGTAACTCGAAAATGATAAGAGATACGAAAAAACGATATTAAACAAAAATGTAGGGTTTTTTAGATAAAAATTTTGTTTTAGTTTTTCATTACTGTATCTCTTATTGTTTTCAACTTACAGGGAGAAAAAGGAAGCTTTTTAAGAAAATTTAAAAATGTGCTTCTATAATTTGATCTTATTTTTTTTTTCAAAGACCATTCATTTGAAACCCGTCCAACATTTTAAACATAGAAATAATACTATAGTAAAAGGTATGGTAGAAAGAAAACGATGCATTTAAATTCTGGTAAATGAGGGGTTAAATAAACTTCTCATTTTTTCTTAAAATACATTAGTCATCAATTTTTTTGCAGCATATCTCGATTAGTTTGAATGTAATCGACATTTAATATTGTTCATTTTAAAGGTATTTTTAAGCACTACAAAAGGTATTGGGAGCATTATACACCTGCAATCGACCGTTTCTCTGTTATTTCAAGTTGAATACACCGATTTGAGCATGCACCAAAAAAACAAACTTTTCTCACCTACCATATCTCTTTTTGTATTATAACTAGAAGACTAATGATGAAACGAATCTCTTTGTTTTCTTATAAACTATAAAAATATTTTATATAGTTTTTTTAGTGAGATGCATAGTTTTTAAGGTATTCGCAAAAAACCGTTCGATAAGGTGTCATTTTTTAATCAAAATGGCAAATTTTCAATCACGAGTAACTCAAAAAGTATTGTTTTAAAAAAAATAATATAGAACAGTTTTTGCTTAGAATTAGGTTCTATATCCACTTCCGTGATTATTTTAACCAAAAAATTTTCCACCCCCCAGAAGGGGTGAGAACCACCCCCAAGATAAAAGCACACATAAGAATATGGTAGACTTTGAATTAGAGGATAAGTAGAGGCTATTCTCAAAATTTCATTAAAATCCATGCAATAGGATAGAATTCGGAGGTAATATCCTACCTATTCTTGCTCCCATTGACTGGCGTAAAAGGAACAATGTGAAGCCTCGGAACCGGATTAATAATGTGAAGACGACAATGGTAAGAAATAAGGATAAGAGAAAAATATCCAAAATCCAGATGAGAGTTACGACAGGGACCATTAGATCGCTCAACACAAGAAATGATCCAAGTGTTTCTCCTGAAAGAGAAACAAATAGACATACGCGCTCTACAAGAAAAAAAAAAGAAATAGAAAAATTATACTTAAAATTAGGTGAATATATATAATCTACAGTGGAGTAGCAAAAAAACAGGGAAAAGGAGGGTGTAGTCTTACTAATACACCAAAGATCTACCAAAATCAGATCAAAAAGTCTCAATAGGTACCAGAAAGGATTGTAATAACAAAGATAAGTATGGAGAAGGAATCCCTGAACATCATAGGAGTATACGGCCCAGAAGACAACAAGCCTTAAACAATAAGGGAAACGTTTTATGATGAATTACAACAAGTAGTGACAAGTCAGAGGGAAGATGATAATACTGGGGGATGTTAACGCTCAAATAGGCAATCAAGTAATACCCGAAATTAAGCAAACATACAAGGAGAATCGAAAGAATCGCGTCGCTCAAGTGGAATTGGGCAGGACATGTCGCCAGATTGTCAGACAACCGATGGACAAAACGTATTGTCGAGTGGAGGCCACGAGAAGAAGCACTACGGAGCAGAGGACGACCACCAACCAGATGGGCTGACGATCTGAAACGTATTGTCGGCAACTGGATGCAAGCCGCACAAAACAGAGAAAGATGGAAAGAGCTGAGGGAGACCTATGTCCAGCAGTGGACGCGTACGGGTTGATGATGATGACAAGGAGAATGCAAAAAATGAAAATGAAAAACTGATGATAGCCTTCTGCACGAGCAATGAACAACTTAGAATAAACAATACATTTTATAAACCACACCACCCTTTATAGACCACAAACATCAACACAAATCATCAATTAGCTTAGCCTATGTTTGTCCACCGCTGAACGTAGGTCTCCCATAAAATTTTCTACTTATCTCTATCTTAAGCTTCTTGAATCCAATTTGTGGTGATGCGCTTTGTAGCATCCGTCCATATAGTCGCTGGTGGTCCTCTGCTTCGATATGCCTCTTGTCTTGGTCGCCATTCCAGAATTTTTCGGGTCCATTTATCATCATCCGTCAATCTGGCAACAAGTCCGACTCAAGCGCATTAAGCCATGGCTATTCTTTCAATTGGATCGGTGACTCCTCTTCTTCTTCTTTTTATTTCTAGGTTTGTACTTTATCTTTGATGGTAATACCTATAATACCCGTAATAACCTAACCTAACATCGATCTTTCCATAACATGTTGTGTAACTCTTATTTTATTTATTGTTCCTTTGGCCAGAGTTAGTGTTTCCGCACCATACATACGTAAGAACTGATAAAACACATTAGTCTCCGTGTCAATAAAAATCAATAATACCCGTGAACAAAGATCTATGATAGATCATGACCAACAGAGATATCCTCCTCCTAACGGCATTCTTTATTGAGGCGGTATTGAGGTTGGCGATCAATATGACAAATGTCTCTCTATTCTGGGCTTGATGAATTAAGTCATTCCCTGTTGTGTGATAATAGAGATAACAGAGATATAAGTACATGGAAAATAATCAATATATAATATGCCCCAACTCAGCAGATCTGATATCAGCGACCTGATAGCGAACATAGCTTAGTATGTAAAATAAAAATCATTATGAAATGCATCACACCCAGACAGCAGCCGTGTGAAGTTGGCACCTCTAAATACGATTTTTTCAATTTATTTTTTATTTTTTAATTGTCCATCAAATGTCTACTCTTGTCCAGCAAAAAATTTTTTTGTCCACCTTTTGTTTACGAGATACTAAAAAAACGTGAAATAAGGCCCAACACCCCGAAGTCAAAAAAACGTCGTAAAAACTGATACGTTTGATTGTCCAACTGTTGTCCATACTTGTCCAGGCATTTTTTTAATTGTCCACCTTTTATTTATTTAAATTAGCAATAATTATCGTTTGTTAGTAAAAATGCCAAAAAAATGAGAATTTTTGGAACTTTTTTTTCACGTTTGATTGTCCATCGAATGTCCACCCTTGTCCAGCAAAAATTTTTTTTTGTCCACCTTTTGTTTACGAGATACTAAAAAAACGTGAAATAAGGCCCAACACGCCGAAGTAAAAAAACGTCGTAAAAACTGATACGTTTGATTGTCAAACTGATACGTTTGATTGTCCAACTATTGTCCACACTTGTCCAGGCATTTTTTTTTAATTGTCCACCTTTTGTTTATTTAAATTAGCAATAATTATTGTTTGTCAGTAAAAATGTCAAAAAATGAGAATTTTTGGAAATTTTTTTTCACGTTTGATTGTCCGTCGAATGTCCACCCTTGTCCAGCAAATTTTTTTTTCTAGATTTCCTGATTTTTTTCTAGTTTGAATAAATCAGTTGATTGAGTGGTAACATAAATTAAATATTTGTTTAAAAAAAATTATTTTTGTAATAAAAGTTAATTTTTTTAAATCTATGGTTCACTTTACCAAACTCAATTTTATTTTTTTATAAAAAATTAAGTAATCGTGTGGGGAAAAAATAATACGCCATTTTAATTGCCTATTTGTCTAATTTGTAAAATTCTTATTAGTGTTTTCAAAAAGTGTATACAGGGTGAAATTTTTTATAAGACCCAAACGAACTATATTTTTAAAGCCGGACCTGATTTTTTTCTAGTTTGAATAGATCAGTTGATTAGGTGGTAATAGTGTAACGATTGACCAAAATAAGAGACACATCGATCTGACCGTTCAAAAATTATGACGAATAAAATTTTCTGTCAAAATGCGAAACTCGCCCTGTATATTATTAAACAATGGGAGCAGACACTTTTTAATGGTCATTCGTTGGGCCTCTATACGAGGTAGGAGTATGTACAGTTTCTCATGACTCACCCTGTATATTTTAGAAAATGAATTGAACACCTTTTCAAATAACTATAACTGATGAGCAAGTGGCCTGTTCATAGCTTTTATGCTATGATCGCAACTGCGATCAACAAAAAAAAAGAAAAATAGAAAGTGTACAAATAAAAAAAATGTCAGAATATGTCTAGACATCAGTTGGACAGTCGAATCTATTAGTTTTTACGACCTTTTTTCAAAGTCCAGGTGCTTGGCCTTATTATGGGTAAAATATATGTATCATTTTCTAATTATCTCTTAGGCTAAAAGTGGACAACGAAAATTTTCTTGCTAAGCAATAGTAAAAGTTAAAAACATCAAACAAACAATAATATATTTCTTCACTAATATGGAAAAGTTTTTTTAAACGAATCTGAGGGTTGCAATGCGAGCCGAAGGCGAGCATTATAATCAGATGAGTTAAAAAAAACTGTTCCACACTAGTTAAGAACGATATTTTATTCAACAATGTGTGAAAATGCGAATAATGCTTCGCTCGAGCGTGTGGAAAAGTAACCTTTATACACGGCGTTGAATAAAAATATCATTTTTTGGAATTCGCATTCATGATCCATTGTTGCTACCAATCTAAAAAATATTGCTGAGAAAAAACCAATGTTTAACAAGTAATGAAAATGTCTGAACACGAATGGACAACTATTGGACAATCTAAAGCTGTTAGTCCTGACAACTTTTTCTCGAATTCGGAAACTTATACTTCTTCCCTGTCCAAAAAATTTTTTTCAACTATTTTTTTCAAAAAAGGTGGACAAAAAACTTCTTGTTGGACAAGGGTGGACATTCGACGGACAATCAAACGTGAAAAAAAATTTCCAAAAATTCTCATTTTTTGGCATTTTACTAACAAACAATAATTATTGCTAATTTAAATAAACAAAAGGTGGACAATTAAAAAAATGCCTGGACAAGTGTGGACAACAGTTGGACAATCAAACGTATCAGTTTTTACGACGTTTTTTGACTTCGGGGTGTTGGGCCTTATTTCACGTTTTTTTAGTATCTCGTAAACAAAAGGTGGACAAAAAAATTATTGCTGGACAAGGGTGGACATTCGATGGACAATCAAACGTGAAAAAAATTTCCAAAAATTCTCATTTTTTGTCATTTTTACTAACAAACGTTAATTATTGCAAATTTAAATAAATAAAAGGTGGACAATTAAAGAAAATGCCTGGACAAGTGTGGATAACAGTTGGACAATCAAACGTATCAGTTTTTACGACGTTTTTTTGACTTCGGAGTGTTGGGCCTTATTTCACGTTTTTTTAGTATCTCGTAAACAAAGGGTGGACAAAAAAAATTTTTGCTGAACAATGGTGGACATTCGACGGACAATCAAACGTGAAAAAAAAATTCCAAAAATTCTCATTTTTTGGCATTTTTACTAATAAACGATAATTATTGCTAATTTAAATAAATAAAAAGTGGACAATTAAAAAAAATGCCTGGACAAGTGTGGACAACAGTTGGACAATCAAACATATCAGTTTTTACGACGTTTTTGACTTCGGGGTGTTGGGCCTTATTTCACGTTTTTTTAGTATCTCGTAAACAAAAGGTGGAAAAAAAATGTTTGCTGGACAAGAGTGGACATTTGATGGACAATTAAAAAATAAAATTTTTTTTGAAAAAATCGTATTTAGAGGTGCCAATTTCACACGGCTCCAGACAGCGACACAAACAGAAACAAAAATCAGAGTCGAATGACTAAATAAATACGGAAGCCACAAAATACCTATACAGAAAAAGAATATCAGAGAATATTGCTGAGAATGAAATACATATTAAAAAAATACAAATTAAAGTTGATAAAAGCATTAAATTAAAGCAACTAAGGAAACAAAACTGATATCAAGGAAACTAAGGAAACTGACAGAAATGACACTAGAAGAAACATATTTATATCAAGGCGAAAAAAGGTGATGTAACAGCAACGAATTGGTCAGCATATAGCTCAATTCAAAATGCTGTAGAGCATTTCAGCAAAATGCTGGTTTACATTATGGGTGCCACTATAGTATGCAGTCCAGGCGCCGGAAACAGGGGGGGGGGTCAACGGGTCCATGGACCCCCCTATTGTACTTAGTCTATAAGTATTTTTTTATTATTTATTATTTTTTTTCTGTTAACTCTAAACTTTAAGCCATCAGTACAACACTAAATTACACGACAACCGCTTCCTAAGAATTGAAAGAAGCCATAAAATCTAATAAAACACCCTTCTCTGAAAAATAATCTGCAGGCGCATTTGTTTGGGTACCGGTGGAACCATAAACAACGGAGATATTTTTCTCAATTCAAAGAATAACAAAAATGATATTTTAAAATGCAAATACATTACACTGGGTATAAACCTTATCTCATGAAAAGTCACGTTTCAAATTTGCGGTACAATAAAGATATAAAAATTTTGTATTTTACTAAATAATCCATGCGTACCTACCCATTGATGATAGAAAGGTTAATCTTTATGGTAAAGAACGACCAGTGAGATTAATAGTCGTGAATTGTCTATCAATCCTTTTGATACCGTAGGTATAGTCGGTTCGCTAAACTCAGACACAATTGGCTAGTAATTTTAGTAAGTGATTTTGCCATTTGATTTGTTAAAATTGGCAAAAAAATAATTACTAAATAAGTAGCTTCTTCTTCTTCTTCTTAAAGTTCCACCTCCTAGCGGAGGTTGGATATCATAATGGCTATGGTCACTTTGTTGGCTGCTGCTCTGAACAGTTGTAATGAACTACAGTTAAACCATTCTCTAAGGTTCCTCAGCCAGGAGATGCGTCTTCTTCCTATGCTTCTTTTTCCTTGGATCCTTCCTTGCATAATAACTATCAGCAGCTCATATTTCTCTCCTCTGGTAATGTGACCCAAATATTGTAGTTTTCTTGTTTTTATACTGTTCATAATTTCTAACTCCTTATTTAAACGTCGTAGCACTTCAACATTGGTAATCCTTTGAACCCACTGAATTTTCAACATTCTTCTGTAACACCACATTTCGAACGCTACTATTTTTCTTATATGTTGCCTTTTCAATGTCCAAGCTTCCATTCCGTATAGTAATATAGAAAATATGTAGCATCTTAGAGCCCTCAATCTGAGAGGCAACTGAAGGTCTTTGTTTGTAAGCAGTGTCTTCATTTTTATAAATGCTTGCCTTGCAGTTTCAATTCGGACTTTAATTTCTTTGCTTTGGTCATTTTTGTCATCAACCCAGGTTCCCAGATATTTGTATGTCTTTACTTTTTCTATTTGGGTTTGCTCTAGTATTAACCTTTCATTTCCATGTTGTGTTTTTGAGACAATCATAAATTTAGTTTTTTTCTTGTTTATTTTGAGTCCATATCGAATGCAATAATCGTTAATTCTATTTAACAATTCTTGTAGCGACTCAAGGGTGTCTGCCATTATAACGGTGTCATCAGCGAATCTTATGTTATTTACTGTTCTTCCGTTTATAGAGATTCCATCACTTAGTTCCGCTATCGCTTCCTGAAATATGGCTTCACTGTACACGTTAAACAGTAGCGGCGACAGTACACAACCCTGTCTTACCCCTCTCTTTATATCAATATTCTCGGACTCTTGTTCGTTTATCTTTATATTGGCCTTGTGATTCCAATACAGATTGATGATAATTCGTAAGTCTCGTCTGTCTATATCTCTGTTTTTCAATAATTCTATTAGTTTTTCATGTCGGACTCTGTCGAACGCTTTTTCGAAGTCGATGAAACAGGAATAAATATCCAGGTTCATATCTAAGCATCAAATAAGTAGCTAATAATTACTAAATAGATAGTAATTTTGCCAATTTTGGAAAAATTGGCCAAAAACAAAAAAATTACCTACTAAAATCACTGGCCAGTTGTGTCTGAGTTTAGCGAACCGACTATATCTATATCTGGGATTATAAATATAGTGTATTTTATCCTTAGAGTAATTGTGAGTCGTATGGTTAAATCTGGAAAATATAATATTTGTATTTGAGGTAAGTCTGCCCCCCCCCCCATTATGAATTTCTAGATCCGCGCCTGATGCAGTCTACCCCGAGGATGCGGTATACTTGTGCATATCTATTATAGTGTGCATAATAAGCCAATTTTGTGGCTTATTCCTAACTAAAATAGTAAATTGATATGACAGAGTATTAACTTGTACAATTAAAATAATAATTCTTCTTATTTATGCATTTTATTCACTTTGTAAAGATTTTTTTTGCTAGCACTGTAATACTATAATACAGATTATGTATACACCACATCCCCCGATAGAGCTCAAGCTACAGTAGCACACATTTAGGTTACCGTAAATGTTATGGAAGGTTTTTCAAAACTTTGGTAACCTATTTCATTTTCTATGGGACATCCTGTATTTATTACAGATATGTAGGGGAGGGGCTAGTACCTATGCGTTTTGTTCAGACCCTTTCGCTAATTGTGTATTGTATATACACGAACAATATTTTAGTTTTGTACTCATGGTGGCCTTCTCGATTCTGAATGGGTTTTGAATTAGTTTTTGATGAGAGTAAATTCAGGTTTTAGGAAGACTGCAGGAGCTGAAACTGCAGTTTGATTGATAATTGTTACTTGTAACTGAAGTGGCTAGAAATATGTTCTGTTCTATGACAACCGGTTAGAAGAAACAAAAATAAAATAAAAAAATTACAGAGAAAGGTACGTGGGAAAAGGATTTGAAATTTATTTCTATATAACAAGGTGTCTTAGATTGGTGTTGGCCAATAATTTACCACAAGCTGATCAATGTTTTGATCATTAACATTAATACTTACAATTCAATACGCCACTCAATAAATATCTAATACAATTTGATATTTATTAGATCTATTGTGTATTGATTTCTGCGAGCATGATTTCTGTGATATAAATTGCTTAATACAAAACAATTCTTCAAAAACCAGAAAACCTGTTTATTTCGGGATTTTATGGATTTTCCCCATTTTATAGATTCCAAAATAGATCAAATCACGGTTTTTTATAAGTTTTATTTAAAGTTTAAAGTAACTAAGTCCTTTAGGAAAACCCTTTAGAGAAAATCTGAAAATACACCCAGTTACAATAACAATCGGACAAGGACAACGTAGATGACTCGGACATGTACTAAGAAGAGGAGAAGAAAAAATAGTAAGATAGATATATGAAGCGAAAGATATGGGAAGAAAGAAGAGAGGAAGACCAAGAAAGACGTGGACAGAAGAAGTGAGGGAAGCGGCCGACAAAAGAGGAATAAAATGGGAGGAAACAAAAACATTGGCCGTGGATAGAAGGAAATTGAAGAAAATGTGGAAGAAAACAACATAGAACTCAACTCCGCATTAACTGACACCGAAAGGTAGAAGCGTTCTGGATTAAGTAAGTAAGTAAGTATAAGTAAGTTGGTCCTTTACTTTAGGACATTCAAAAATGGGAGAAGCACGTTCAATTTATCCAAAAACGTATGTGTTTTTGGGTTTTTTTGGGTTGTTCTGGATAGGGTTACTTCAAAGTAAATACAACCTATAAAAATATCTTGATTTTATCTATTTTGAAGTCTATAAAATGGGGAAAATCCCCAAAAACCCCTTAAAACCCTCTGGTTGTTGAAAAAATCTGGAAAACATTTTAAATATAGTTTTTGATAAGATACACAAAATAAAAATTAGACCATCTCCAAAAAAAGTTATATGCTTTTTTCGAAAAAAAAATTAATTTTCAGGTCATGCACACTCAACATACGAGTCTATAAAATATACATGTTTTGTAAAAGTAAAAGAGGGAGAGGAGGGGTGGAGGGTTAAAATTGCGCTCAGTCTTATTTTTTAATAGCATAGAACGTAAAAAAATGACACAAATTGAATTCTGGGAGTGGGGGAATTTTGCATATCTTAACGGGGATACCCTTCGATATAAAAACGTAAAAATAATAAATTAAATATTTGCACTATTAAAAAAAGAGCAGAAAATATCCAGATACTGAGAACTATATATTTGTATTATTATGAAATAATCTCATAGAGATATTTCTGCATTATCTGCTGTATTTAATGGGACTAAACCACAATTTGAATGAAAAATTCGTTATATTGGACATAAATATTTTTGCCTACTTTGAAAGTGGTTTTCAAAATATAAATTACCTTTTTAAAAATATTCTTTTAATTTGTGTTTTAAGGAAGATTTTCGAGGTAGAAATCGAAACGCCAAAAAGTGTATTATATTATAATTGTGCTATATTTCATATAAATATGGAAGATAACTATACCAGCACTAAGACTTGTGCTAGTTTGTTATTTTCAATTTAAAATACATATATACAAAATTGCCTTTATCTTTAAAATATACAATTTAATGGCCAGTTTAATAATAAGAATCCTTTCAAAAAACAAACAGTAGGTATTTAAATTAAGTGTGTAAGCATAATGAAGAAGACTAAAAGAAGCAATTCAGGAAAGAAATCAAGCTGGAAAAATAGGTATTTCCTTTTTTCTTCCTTGTTTTAACTTTTTTTGCTCTCTTTGCTGTATTAAGACACTTAAACGCAAACTTTTAATTCCAAAATGAATGTTTTTAAAATAATTTTTAAACTACCTGTTGATTGAATAATGTGACGACGAAAAAATTAGGTATGCGTCTTTATGAAAAAGTACCGATCATAATTTTACACTTGGTATGAAATTATGCTGCCATCATAATAATATTTACTTTATCAACTGCTATTCTAAATAATTTAATGAATGCACAATGAAATCAATTACTCAGTTTATTTTTATTTGCTTTCGTTCTATATTTTTTGAACACTGTATACTATGAACTCGATCAGCGATATTAGTATATTAAAGTAGGTATTGTTCTTCCGCTATAACTTTTCCCATGCGTCACGATTCATTTTCAAACAAATTAAGTCAAAACATAAAGTGAAACAAACGTCGATGTGTATATACATTTTGTATACTGTATGTATACTATATATTATTGTGTTTCAATTTATCAATCAAATATAGAATAAAAATTTTAATTTTTTTAATATAACGCGGGCACATAAATTTGATACACCCTGTATATTGATTTGTAAATATTTATTAGAAGTTAGCTTTCAACGCAAAGTGGTGTCTCCTTAATGAATTTTTCCATGAAGAATATTAAAAACATTTTTGTGAAAGTGAAAGTTATTTAGGATTAGTATTTTAAACCGATCGTTTATTACGGGAAATATAGAAGCCATAGGTAATTAGTTCTTAGAAAATTAAGGTAAAGAAAGTTTGGAATTTTAAACTTTTTATTTAACCCCGAGTAAATTTTGTAGAATTTCCCGAAAGTAATTAGTATGATGGTAGGAATATTTTTGAAAGTATGAGTGGGTGTTTCGAATGAAAAAAAGAAGGGGGAAGCAGAAATGTCTCTGATTGGTTTGGCAATTTGGAATGGGAAGGAGAGAAGGTTGAATTTTCAGATAGTTTTGGAAAGAGGGATTATTGTGTTACCGGCATCCGAAGGGAGCAGTCAAAAGTTTTCGTGAGTAGTTCAGAAGCAAGTACTAGTGATTGTGTTGATAGGGAGAGTAGCTGAAAGGTGGAACGAGAGATAAATCAAATCGAGAAGAAATACCTCTTTGATTCTGTAAAGTCCAAGAGAGTAAGTTACAAGAATTATCGATATTAAAATTATTTGTGACACCAAGTAAAAAAGATACTTGGGTCTCAGGGGATTATTGTTGAGAGAAAGAGAGGAGAGAGTTTTGGAGTTTATTGAACGAGTACTGGTAAAAAGAGGCCTGGCTTGTATTTTGGAGAAATAGTTGCTGGTATCCTGCTGGATTGTTTGCTGAAAACGGAGAGGGCTTTGATTGTTAGCCTAACATAATCAACAAGGAGGAGCTGTTTGGGTCAAGAGGAGACATCATTGTGTGTGAATAAAAAAAGTCAATCACTAACCAATGTGATAGATTTTATTTATAATCAGAAGTTAATTTTTTTACGTAAAAGCATATGCATTTAAGATTCCAACATTTCAAAAATTTAATAGGAAGTATAAGTAATTTTACGAATACCAAAGTTTGTTTAGCTTGTTTTATTAATGGTATCAAGAACAAAGCAATAAATATTTTTTTTGAATTAGATTAATTTATATGATAAAGGTTTCATTTGGACAATTATGCCCACAGAATTTAATTGATAAATTTACAGAGCATTGCTTTTGATAATAAAGGTATTTGTATGTGTTTATTTATGATTTTTCTATTTATTTCCTTTTCCTATTTTATCCCGATAAGGATCAACTAAGAGATACTGAAGCCACGAGAAAGGATAAGTATAACCTGAGAGAATTTAATTAAAATTTTTTTTTTGACAAAAGGCACCCTGAGATTTTTTCTTAATATGTTTTATGTATGATTTGCGTTAATTAAATAATTGATCAAATAAATAATAATTAATATAAAAGTAATAGAAAGCAGATCATAACAATATACTACACACATCGGCGTACGTTTCACTTTATAAATAAGTATAAATATTTCAAACAATTCCAACTGCACTTGTCACATTCATTTAAAAGATTAAGATTTTCAAATATTTGAATAAAGCTTTTGAAACATTTGTTAGTAATATTTTATTCATATTTTAATTATTTGACGTTACAAAGTAAGTACTCCTGTCAGGTCAGATCATTATTTAAAACTGTTGATGTTGCCATGGTAACTTTAAAATCCGCGTCTTTTTAAAAGTTGAATTTAAACATGCTGTGGAGTACTTTGAATAAGCAAAATGGGTTGCCAATAAAAAAAATATTTTACGTCCATGGAAAGTAAACAATTTTTTATGTTTCAGATTTACGAGGTACGGATCATGATTGATGTACTACAATCTTGCTTCCTGTGACATACCAGATATTTCCCACATTAAATACAAATTTTATTCTTACACATCCAGAAAATCCTTATCGATTTCTAAAAGCGATTGAGAGTGTCGACCCACATTTTCGTGAACTAAAAAAGCCGGATTAGATCTGACACTAATCCTTACCGAAAAAAAGCCCATGAATGCTTCCCAGCTTACTAAAATAAATACCTAACAAAGGGCGCTACTTGCACATTGCCAATATAACAAAAGTAGACAACAAATACCAACAATGAAATAAAACACGCTCAATAGACATTATTAATCCAACCAACAAACATCCGACACTTTGCCAAAAAACAAAATCGGCCCTTATTCAGCTCCCTCTTTAAGGGCGAGTTTCATAGGGCGGCCACTGAACCAGTATAATTCCTTCTAGGCCTTAATTCGTATGGACATTGATATTGTAGGGCAGAAGATTTACAGAAACGGACTAACTGAAACTTATTTAAAATCTCTAACTCTTGCTACAAGCCAATCTGGAAACTACATGAAGGACAATGATAAATTTTGTAGACCGGCCTAATAAAAACACTAAATTGATAATGAAAAATGAAACTCATTATACCTTTAGGATATCGATGGTTCAGTATTTAATCTTATTTCATATCTAATCTTATTTAATCTTATTTCTAGTTTGACAAGTAATTTTAATACTTCCTGTAGCTGTTTTCAATTCATGCGTCTATGTCATTATCGCTGAAAGTGAGAAAGACCTGCAGACGCTACTAAACAGAATTTATGGTACTGGAGAAGAGTTTGGTTTAACAATAAACATAAAGAAAACAAAAACGATGGTTATCAGTACGAGAGGTAAAGTCATAACAGGGATCCAGATAAAAAATGGAAATATTGAACAAGTGGACAAAATGAAATATTTAGAAGTCTGTATTACGGAAGATCTAAATCCGAATTCAGAAATTCGATCAGAAATAGAGCAATTTCTAGCATATTTTTACCAAACGAAAACAGCTTAGACTTAAAGTGAGAAATATGTATTGGCTCATTAGACGCAATTCCAAACTATCTTTGGATAACAAAATTTTACTCTACAAGTCCATCCTCAAGCCCATATGGACTTATGGGATTCAGCTATGGGGCCCTGCTAACGTCTCCAATACAAACATGTTACAGAGATTCCAAAACAAGGTGCTGCGTGCCATAGTCAATGTGCCATACTATGTATCCAACGAGGTAACTCAACACGACATCCCCTTAGAATCCGTGAAAGAAGCCATACAACGTTTTAGTGCTAAATACTGTGAACTAGTGCTAGTGCATCCTAATGCGTTTGCCAGACAATTAAATGTGCGGGACGTCTTTGAAGTGCGTAGACTAAAACGGCAACTGTCGTCCGACTTGACAACTGAATGTAATCAAGTGTATTCAAACTGATAAAATTTTAATTTTAGAATTGTAAAGAGGTTACTCACTGGAGTACCTCTCTACATCTCTGTATTTTTTTACCATAACAAATGCTTAATGCCCAATGGGCAGATTGTTGTACTCAATGGAGTTAATAAAAAAAATGTAAAAATTATTAATTTTTTCATGGAGTGTTTTGGTGACACTTAGAATTGCCCTTTTGCTCTTGCATCTGTTTGTGGAAGGATTTTGTTGCAGCTACATTTGACAAAACGTTGTCCTGATCTAACTGAACTTCTCGTAGCTGCAACCCGATATTTCAGAGCCTTAGTTTATATCTAATACCTCTAAAAAAATTTGATGGCAAATGTCGAATTCTCATCTGAAAAGGGCAGAGACATTAATACACCATAAAGTTAGATAAATTATCACTAAAGCATCGCTAAGGGTTGCAGCTACTAGAGATCCAGTTAGATCGGTCAAGGTTTTGTCAAATGCAGCTGGAACAAAAACTGTTGCACAAACAGATGCAATGTGCAAAAAGGCAATGATACTCCGCAATTCTGTGTCACCAAAAAACTCCATGGAAAAATAAATAATTTTTACAATTGAGGTATAACTATTGCTTTTATAAAAAAGAATGTATATTTTTTATAATAATAATTGTTTGTATTACCAATTTTCCATTAGTTTTAACGACAAATCATTATCGTTTTAATAAAAATGATTATTTTTCATTTATAGAGTATTTTATTCAGTTTATCTATTTATTTTGGCTGTGTAGGTATACTATAATGTTTATACTATTTAAGCCGTACTAGTAGTGGGTCCTGCAGTTTTCGTATTAATATCAGGATAAACTAGTTTGGCCTAGACCAAACTAGTTTATTTTGTCGCGTTTAGGATGAGCTAATTTATCCTAACGCGTTCAGGACAAAATAGTTTGGCCCTAGGCCAAACTAGTTTGTCCTGAAATCGGGTTTGGGCGGTAACATATACATTGTAGGTAAATCCCAAATCATAATTTACAAAGTTTCTACATTGTAAATTATGATTCGGGAGTGCTCCTAGTAGCATTTAACGTGTCTTGGTTTGTGTATTTCTAGTGCATCTTGATTGTAAATTTAATATAGGTGTTATAGTCAAAGCCCGAATTTCAGGCACTCCTAGGTTTGACTAGGCAATCCTCAGGTGTGACTGACGATCTAAGTCAAAGCCCGAAATAAAGTTACAGTTTCGACCTTTGACTAGTCAAACCTAGGAGGGACTAAGTTGGTCAGGCAAAGGTCGAAATTTAATTTTATGAAATCGGGGTTTGACTAGTCAAACCCCGATCAGCTATTAAAATGTCGTAATTTGTTAGATTAAGTTTAATAAAACGTTATTTTTTAATTTTAATGTTTATTATTTTTATATTGTCGTAAATAAAATTACAAAAATAGTGTTTATTCTCACATGTTGAAATATTATGGCATTTAGAGTTGCACAATACGTTAGACCTTTTACACTTTTAAAGAGAATTTCTTATTGCAGTAGCATTTTTTAAAGCCTTGTCCTCCAAATTTAGAATCTTTTGTACTCATTTCTTTTAGAGACAACAACGTCTGGAACATCTTCGAAATTAAGAAAATTCTCTTTGCATTCTCTTATTTTATTTCTTGAAACAAGTTTGTTTATTGTTCCGTTTTTCGTACCAACTCTATATAAATCGTCAATCGTTTTATCTTGTGTGATACTCAAAATATTTCGAGCATCTCCTCTGGCTCTATCAAAATTGGTGATACGATTGTTACAGTTATTCCGATCTAAATTGGAGGTTTTTTTTTATTTAATTGTTTCATAGTATTAGCCTGGGCATGAAAACCTTCAATGACCTTTCCTATATTTATTTTAATATTTTCTGTCTGTGTAACAATACCTATCCCCAGCTTTGATATAGGTAAAGGAGATGCTCGAAATATTTTGGGTATCCTAAAAGCTAAAACAATTGACGGTTTATATAGAGTTGGTACAAAATACGGAACAATAGACATTATTTTTTCAAGAAATCAAATAAGAGAATGCAAAGAGAATTTTCTTAATTTCGAAGATGTTCCAGACGTTAAGTTGTCTCTAAGAGAAATTAGTACATAAGATTCTAAATTTGAAGGACAAGGCTTATTCTTCTTAAAATGCTACTGCAATAAGAAATGCTCTTCAAAATTATGTAAGTGTAAAAAACGTCTAACGTATTGTGCAACTCTAAATGCCATAATGCCTCAACATGTGAGAATAAACACTATTTATTTTATTTTAATTACGAAAATATAAAAATAATAAACACTAAAATTAAAAAATGACGTTTTATTAAACCTAATCTAACCAATTACGACATTTTAATAGCTGATCGGGGTTTGACCAGCCAAACCTCGATTTCAAAAAATTCAATTTCGACCTTTTCCTGACCAACTTAGTCTCTCCTAGGTTTGACTAGTCAAAGGCCGAAACTGTAATTTATTTCGGGCTTTGACTAAGATCCTCAGTCAGACTGAGGATTGCCTACTCAAACCTAGGAGTGCCTGAAATTCGGGCTTTGACTATAACATAGGTATATATCAATACAGATTAAAAAGCATTGTCAAAATAAATACATATTTTTCAGGGGGGTATAGCAAAAAGTCTTTGAAAGCATTTAGGTTCAAAATTTATTTAAAATATGGTAACAATAAATTTCTCATGTTTCTTTATCCAATAAACGCACCTATATATAAATAAATTAGACAACAAAAAATACCATTCCACTCCTGTTCAGTGCAGTTGGGCATGGGGATTCTGTAGGCAAACGCAGATGATAGTGCATGGTGTTTGCATGGCTATAGATTTAATGTGCCATCACTAATTTGGGGTGCTCTCTATATCGCAGCAATATGGAAAAGATTAATTGTGTTTGGCTTAGATGATCGTTACGGGTATCAACTGATAATTTTTCAAGTACTCTTCTTGTTTGTTGATTGCATCCTTTTGATTAGTGCCAGAGAGGCTTATAAAAGCCACTTATCTACGACAAGGTTTTATGCTAGTAGCGAGTAGTGATTTACACGTATAATTTAGGGTTAACCCTTTTTATTATAAAACCATACCTATAATAATAATAATAATAAGATAATAAAAATGATATGTACCTACTTATAAATAAATGATTTGTATAGATGTCAAAATATGTATAAATATTTGGCAAGAGCAGAAAATTGACCACGAGCAAATGAAAACTGAGATAATTTCGGAGTTCAAAGAAGGGCCGGGTTAGCCAGTTACTTCGTTAAAATCTTAACAGTAAAAATTTGTTTAGGGCACTGAACACCTACGCATGTTCCTACGCATCTGTGATATTCTTAAGTGGACTATAAATACTGGATATAGAAAGTCATCAGCGAAAAGTACAAACACACCTTACGAAGGCACAAAAAATCATCCTTGTAGTGCAGTAGAAAGAACGATATGTTGTTACAGAGGTACTGGGTACTGTCATGTGTTGTAATCCTTAGGTACTTAGATTTGAAATTGATTGGATAATAAAATGCAATAATTTCATAAAGTATTGTATTAACTTATTTATAGTAACTAATACAATAATTGATTCGTTGCCTTTTTTGTACTTCTTATTTATATAGGTATGACTACGGTATCCGCCAAAATAAACAGTACCGAAATTAAGAGGGCTGGTAAACTGCGCACGTAAGTTAGGGTGACCAAACGTCCCGTAAAAACGGGATTGTCCCGTTTTTTAACGATTTGTCCCGGGGTCCCGAAAAAGTCTCTCGGGACGCCTAAATGTCCCGTATTTGCGTTGGGTTGATTTTATGTATCTGACTATATTTTCTCTCTTTAATTTCTTTTCAATTTCGACATTTGTTTTCACTATTATTTCTCCCTCTCTTGTTACATTGTGGCCCAGTATTAGTATTGTTCTCATTATTTTTCTTTCAAATTTCAAGAGGCTATCTTCCTATTTCTTATTAATCGTCGTTGTTTACATTCCTTATGTAACGACAGGTATTATTAAGGTCTTATAAAGGTTCATATTATACTTAGTCTTGCTTCTCAGCAGATTTCTATTCATTCCATATATGTTTTTTGTGCTGGTTTATCTCTAGTCCTATTTTCTTCGATTCCTTATTTAATTTTCCAACTGATTTTATAAGTGTCATCTTCGTCTTCGAATCGTCTATGAAGACTAGATCATCTGCATATGCTACTAGCTGAAGTTTATCTGTAATAATATTTTTGTTTGTAAAGTTTGTCCTCCTTATGACTACTTTCAATATCAGATTAAATAGTGTCGAGGAGATAAAGTCACCTTGCTTCACGCCTTTGTTTACATTGATCTTCTTAGAAGTTGTTCCGTTAAAACTGATCCTTGCTCTGGTGCTCTTTAGGCCCAATGTTAGCATATTATGTCTTAATTTATCTGGGATTTCAACATTATCTAGCTACTCCATCATTTTCAAAAGCACTTTTGAAGTCTATGAATATAAGGTGAATTTCTATGTTGCACTCTTTAGATTCTTTAATTATTTGCTCCACTGTAGGTATGGAATTAATTCTGAATACCAAAACGGGTCTAAACCCGTTCTGGTATTCTCCTAATATTCGTTCAGCGCATGATTTAAGTCTCATGTTTAGTATGTTTGGTAGAATGTTATATGTGGTGTTTAATAAAGTTATTGTTCTGAAATTCTCGCACTCCTCCTGATCTCCTTTTATACAGGTACAACATATTATAACACCTATGTTCCAATCGCCTGGTAGTCTTTTTTGTCAATATTTGTTGTATTAGCTGGTTTATTTTTTTATGTAATACTCTTCCTCCATGTTTTATTAATTCCACGGCTATTTCAACTTCTCCTGCTGCTTTTCCGTTTCCTAGGTGTTTTCATATTTGTTTTTGTTTTTGTTCTTCTTCTTATGTGAAAATTTTTACTTCGTCGTTATCTTGAACGGTCTTCACCGCAGTGTGTTTCCTTCATAGTGACTAGCATTTTTTCATAATATTCTTTGCATATTCTACTGATCTGTTTCTCTTCAATTACGGTTTCTCTTTTTGGTTTTTTAGTCCTCTTGTTTTAATGTTGAGCTTATTTTTTGTTGCTCTGATGTTTTTGTAAAATTGTTTTATTTTATGGTTTTCTCTGCCTGTTTCAATATCCTCCAGCGAAACCAGTCATTTTTCTTCTTTTTATTTGTTGAGTTGGGCTTGTTTCTCGCTATTTTGTATTCTTCCCTTTTTTTGTTCTGACGGGTTGTTGATCCATGTCATTCTGGCAGAGTTTTTAGTGCTCTGTCTGTTTCGTAGTCTTGATCGTACGTAAATTATATATTCAAAGGTAAATTGAAAACGATTTATAGGTTCAAAATTAGCTAAAATACCATGTTTCAATCGCCCCTACCTGTTTGGGTATCGTCCCAAACCCTCCTTGGCAGTGGCGAACCGGGAGGGAGGGGGTGCTACCACCTTTATTCCTGGGCGTATGTGAAAGATATATAAAGAATAGTAGCAAAATGTAACTTGTCTTTTACAAACAATACAAAAAATTTCGGTGACCAAGCCAACCCCCCTCCCCGAGAAAAATTCTAAGTGCACTACTGCTCCTTGGATGTGTCCCGTTTTTTCAAATTTATGATTTGGTCACCCTAACGTAAGTTGCATTTATCATATTTGGCATACTTGTCATTAGCTGTCAACTTGACATTACGTTACGGTTAAAATCTTTGTCATTATGGTTCTTTCTACCGAAGAAAAAGATTTTTTAGTAGAACATAAATTTCCGCTCATACGGAGTTGGACGGAATAAAATTTTTTGTCGCACAGATTTCGAGTATCCACCTCATTCACCGGATTTAATACCACCTGATGCCTACATTTGGGGTATGACGACGAATTCCATATTTCGCTCGGAAAATCCGCCAGAAACTGAATATCTATGACAGGATAATAACTTATTTTCAACTTGTAGCAACCACTTTTCTTAAATATGTTTAATGATCTTCAGAAATGTTACGAAGCTTGTTTGCAACGCCATGTTGCACATTTTAAACATATTATATATTATAAAAACTAAAAATAATTTTTTTTATATTCGGTACTGTTTATTTTGGCGGATACTGTATTTTAAAAAATTCAGAATTCTAGAAAGATTCTGGAATGGCGACCAAGACAAGAGGCATATCGATTCAGAGGACGACCACCGACTAGATGGACTGACAAGCCCTTCTTCTTCACTGGGCACACTGTGCACGTGCCCAGGGCCCCGCAATCTATAAGGGCCCGCTATAGTCTCTACTCGATAGTAAATGATAATCGAATCGGTTATCTAAGCACGGAAAAAATATACGTGAAATATAAAAATAGTACATTGTTTACCGGGTAGGAAAAGCTTAACATTCCTGGACGACTGTGAAGCTTAACATTCCAGGAATGTGGCTTTTCCTACGAGGTAAACATACTATTTTTCCGCAAATCGTTTAAAATTCGACAGATATTGATTGATTTAAAAAAAACGCGATAATTTTATTCCCAAATAAATGGTGCTTTGAAATTCCTAATAAAATTACTTGGGTTACTATGGAAACGTATTGAGGTTGAATTGTCAAACTTGACGCTTATAAATTTAATTGCTGGTGTTCTCGAAAGTAAAATGATAAGTGATGATGAAATTTCCATTCCTGGGACTCCTCCAGAGCTGGTTGAGGCAGTGAATACTGCTTCATTAGAATTATTGCCAAAGAAATCAAGAGAAAAGTACGAAAATGCCATACAGACGTTTTATGGATTATTATTATCTATCATTTATGTAGAACACTAACAACTGTACGGAAATATCATTTCCTTACAGTAAGGAAATGACATTTCCTTACAGTAAGGAAGTCCTGACTTTTTCTTCAAGAAATTTTGACAGGAATGTCAAAATTTCCTGGCGATTTGCGGAAAAATATATTTTTTAGATAAGTACTGTTATAGTATGCAGTAAGATAGAGCTGTATAACTGCATAGTATGACAGCTGTCATGGCTACCACAAAGATCATCGTATTGGACACGAATTAATACGAATATCACCTAAGTCCTAAACTATAAATATATGATCAATATATAAAAAAATTAGCTAAATATTTTTCTTTACCGTTGACAATACATCCGATTTGTCACATGTTGATGTTGACCAGCTAACTTGTATAATTCTATAGTAAAATGCCGTGATGTTGTTGAAGAGTTTCTGAAAATTATGCCCATTAAAGAGCATAAATCTGATCATTCAGCTGAAACCGTCTTTAATTTTTTAGATAGTCATAGTATTCCTATTAAAGAATATAGAGGACAAAGCTACGACAATGTTTCAAATATGTCGGGAAGATATTCTGGTCTAAAAGCAAGAATCAAGGGGAAATGCGAATTTGCCACCTTGTACCATGTGCAGGACATTCACAAAACTTGGTGACACAGTTCTGTTCTTTGAAATGATTCAGAAAGCATATAACTTTTTTTATTGATCTACTTACCGTTGAAATATACTGACAGAATATTTATTTTAGATTTAAATTCAGCCAGAGTTGATGCTGTGAGCGCCTTGCATGGAGGTCATAAGGAAATTATAGAAGCTTTGATATCCATCGCCACTGATAGAGAACATACACAAGGAACTACAGCAGAATACCTTAGCCTGTCCAAAAAAAAAATTAAAAACTAGAATTTATTATACTAACAGAAATTTGGAGCTCTACATTGAAAAGAATAGATAAAACAAGCAATTATCTTCAGAAAGAAACAATAACACTGTTTTATGTTATGTGATTAACGATTTTGGTCAACTCAATTCTACAAGGGTGCCTCCTTCAATCAGCATAGATAGGTACTTATAAGGACTAATCGTTGACTTGGATGCTAATTACTTTGTATGTATTACACTATTTTAATTATTATCTATTCATAATACGTAATAATGTCCAATGTTACTGTAAAGGAATAAAAATAAAGCTAAAACTTTGCATATCTATCTATGTTATTTTTCTATTCGAACAAAATAGTGCCTTATTATAGACCACGGTCCAAATTTTGATAATGTGCCCAAGGCCTCTAAAAGGTGAAAGACGACCCTATGGACTGATGATATAAAGTGCATTACCACCAATTGGATAAAAGAAGCTCAAGTTAGAGATAGGTAAAAAATGTTACGGGAGGCCTACGTTTAGCAGTGGATAAATATAGGCTAAATGATGATGCTAATAATAATGACGATTTAACAAAATATCTAACTGTATCTTCTGTAATGGTATCGGGTTATGCGCGTGTTTATTTAACGTTGCTCGACGTGTGTTTAATTTGAATGGCCAATTTCAAATAAATATTAACCACACAACGTAATTAATTTCAACACAACGACATTACCACGGTACGTAGGGGGAAGAAGATTTATGGATATAAGTGAGTAATTAGAAAAATATATTGTTTATTTATCGAATTATTTTCGAATGCAATATAGTATTGCAAGATAGGAAGATTGCGCAGTATATGACACCGTTTAAACTGAGGAAACCAGAAATCCGCATAAACCAGCTTACTAGCTTCCTACCGAAGAAAAAGTGAGCCTTGGATGGGTAAATCTCTGCATGGGCGCATCCCAATGAACTCAGCCAAAACTATTTCCACAATACAGCGTCGAACTATTCGCTGGCATCAGAAAATATGTTTCCTGAACCATAATATTTCTTACTCGCCATTCAGGATCAGGTTATACTTTATACCAATCAAAAATTACCTGAAATATATCGGCAAGGCCTTCAGATCCAAAACGACAAATGCCCGTATGGATGTTAAGGCTAAGGCTCCACGGGCGACAATTTTACGCCAGCAGTAGCCGTAAAACGAACTTAAGGTTCCGCGGAACGGAATAGGAATAGCCGAACTGAACCTACTACGCACAAGTCCTGTAGTCGGGTATTCCTATTCCGTTCCGTGGAACCTTAAGTTCGTTTTACGGCTACTGCTGGTGTAAAATTGTCGCCCGTGGAGCCTTAGTGAACGGCTCCACGGGCGAGAAATTGACGCTAGCAGTAGCCGTAAAACGAACTTAAGGTTCCACGGAACGGAATAGGAATAGCCGAACTGAACCGACTACGCACAAGTCCTGTAGTCCAAAAGGTCAAGGTCCAAAATTAAAGAAAAAAAAATTGTTCAAACATAAAAATATATTAGCTGACATGAAACCGAAACCACAGAAAGACAAATTCAACCCAATAAACACGCTAGTTAGGAAAATTAAGGGAACTTAATGCCTTAAGTTATTATTTATATCTTTTATGTAATCTGAGTCTATCTTTTTTATGTCGTTTGATTGGTTTTTAATTAGAAGTTTGGATGCCCTAAGGCGAATTTCTAGATTCGCCACTGCCTCTGGTACGAAAAAATCTTTAATTCTAGTCCGCAATTCCGAAATGGTAGACGGTGGATCTGTCTGACTCCTTCAGCATTCCCCATATGTACGCATCTAGTGGCGTTAGTTCTGGTGTGTGGCAACTCCCAAAATGATCGCGAAGTATTCGAAGAGACTCCCTGGCAGTGTGACAGGTTGTCTCGTCCTGCTGAAACCATTGTTGATTTTAAACTTGGACCGTTTTCGTGACCTTTTTCGTATGACAAATAGTACTCCACCATAAAAATTTTTTCTGCAAAACTTAGAACAATTCTGAACCACCTAACATTATCACGACATTTATATACGTTATAACGACGTTCGGAAACCACTCAGTACGTTTCTGCGCCTGACATACAAATTTGAGGCATACGAATTTCAGTAAGTACTGTTTATTTTGCCACATACCGTATATTTTTGCAACATGATGGAAAAATAAAAATGGATAAAATTGAAAGCAAAATCCCAAATAGTCCACTAAAACGCAGAATCATAAAAAAATGACAAAGAGGATACCAAAAAATTACCATCCTGTATATAATAATATATTGCTTAATCTACTTGTTTCCCTACTAAAAAAGATTAAAATTGAAATCTCTTTATCGAACAAACCAAACAGTATTTGAGCAATCTTATCAAGTAATGAAGTCATGTTTATCAGACTAGGAATCTATTGTTGTCCATTGTGATCGCCCTAGTACAAGAGCAGAGACCCATTCACATTGTAGGCACATTGTAGGTATTGTAGCAAGACGTAAGCAAGTTCGGGGATAGGGGAAATGAAAATGAAAATAGCCTCTTTCGTCTACTGCTGCAATGGGAAAGAAACCCGCTTTTACTTCTTATTCGAGATCAATCAATATTACCCATATTTGTCAACGGAGCTTTCAGTATACAGTATGGTGCAAATTATAGGAATAAATTTGTTATTACGTAAGCCGGCGAGTTAAAGAAAAAAACGTGAAACAGGTCTATTTTTCATTTTAAATCATGATTTTTTGACATGTATATCTTACCAGTGACGTCATCCATTTGAGCTCGATGATGTAATCGAAGATTATTTTTAATGAGAATACGGGTCGTGTGCTAGCTCATTTAAAAGGTTATTCAATTCTCAATTCAACAATATAAACATTAACACAAAAATGTATCAAGGGTGTCCAAATTTTTTTTTAATTAAATTCATTGACACAAAAAGAAGAATGTATGTAATTAATTTAATTCAGAATACATTTATTTCGGTGGTGTGTGTTGACGGAATTGATTAAAAATAAGTGTAACAACGAATAGTAATATATTTATTTATTTTGGGTAAACAAGCTTATATCTCGAAAGGGTATTGTTAGCGAGAGCGAGGGTGTGTCTGAATCGTTCGCATACTGTGTCGAGACTGGCTTGCCGGACAACCAACTATTATGTCAACTGGTTTGCGGTTTTGCGATAATGGCCAGAAGGGCCATAAATTACTGCATCTGCCTTTTAAAAGATGAGAACCTTTTTGTATTTTAAGAAGTTGACATGAAGATTGTGGCAATCTGGCATCGTAATCAATTAGTGTTTCCTTGAAAAAAACATTAATTTTATACAATCTGTTTAGGGATACATTTTCGTTTCTCGAAATCAACGGCCCTTGGCATATGGTTTGTGTATTACATGTGAATTTTAAATGACTAATGTTGTTTCGTTTTGGGAAAAGTTAATAAAAATTAAGAATATAAAATTAGCAAAAATAGTAATTAAAGTGTATCGCTATACATTTTACTTCTGAACATTGAATTTAAGCTGAAAGCAATGTTTATTTTTCAAATAACATTTTTTATGTTTTCTGACAGCAGTAAAATGTATTTTGAATTAAATAAATTACGTACCTATATTCTTCTTTTTGTGTCAATTAATTTAATTTAAAAATAACTTATAATCAGAGAAATACATTATAGGTTTTTTTAGTATATGTTTGGTGTAAATAAAATTCTTGTAAATAATAAATAAAACATAAATTAAGTGTTTTTATTTAAAATAAAGCGTTAAAATATAATGTAAAGATTGCGTAACAATATATCACCCCTTAACTCATTCCCGTACTCATCGGCGATATTTTACCATTTGCACTGCAAAAACAAAAACTCAAAGTTACTTGTGTAATATTTTACAAGAACAAAAAACCGCTAAACGCCGCGCCGTAAAAATGAGTGTCGCATACAATATTCCAGCTACAAAAGAGCTGATACGAATATTACGGTGGCGCGAAAATGTATTTTCATTTTGACGCTAAATAGTAACTTTGATAGAGTTTGTATTTTGAAGCTTTTTGTGGCGTGTTTTACTTCAAATTTAGGTCTATTTTCAAAAATTCAAAGTAATTTGATGGGATTACAAAAACTTAGTATTATTTCATATTTTTTCCTCATAGTCTTTAATTTGCACTGCCCATTACTTAAATGTTTTAAATCTTATGATTTATATTTAAAAATTTGAGTAGGTTGTAAATGAATGCAATTTACTGTACTCTAAAGTTCTTTTTTATAAAACTACGAAATAAAAAAAGTTGTTTTAGTACCATTCATCTTAGTTAACGTCCACGTTCCTGCAAGCGCCTTCAACCATATAGATATTTTTCCATGTAATTGCTTCATTTGATCCTAAATGGCGACTACTAGATTCTCTTCTCGCAGAAACCATAAATAGCGAGTTACAGACAATGTTGGCATTCGTGCTTTTTGATATACGATACTTCCATGTGATAGAATACCACAATAAAGTGTAATGTATTATAAATACGTTTCTTCGACACAAAAAGCATTAATTCTGTACAAATATTTATGGTTTTATTGCGCCAGGTGGGGCAGTGCTTTTGCTGGTTTGACGAACGCAGTGGTGGCTCTTTCGTGGGCTTCTTCCATTCCTTTTGGATACTAAAAACAGACGTAAAACAAATTTCCAAAAAGAAATGGTTTCTTTATTTCTACATTATAAATTTCGTAAACGCAGTGCCCAGTAAAAATGTCGTGCACTGAGTAAAATAATCAATAAAAAATTATTGCGCAGGACTATGATGGGAGTAATAGTTATTTTCCTAACAAGTGCAGAAAGTCAATGGGTGCGTTCGGACGACCATAGCGGCTGGCTGTCAGCAGAAATCGGCTGAGTGGTTGAATCCAGCCGTGATAGGGAAAGCTTAGTAAATCTCTCAGCGGCTGGCTTCCAGCGGTGACGTCTGACAGCTACTGCTGGCTCAGCTGTCCAGCCGCTGTGGTCGTCCGAACGCACCCATTATTTTCCGCACGCGACTGCAGTTTGCCGAACGACGCGAAGCGGGAGTTCGGCAAGCAGTCGAGTGCGGAAAAGAGACTTTCTGCAAGAGTTAGGAACAATATTTTTTCTAAGAGTCTTTAAAAAATTACCAAATCTTAATCAATTAATTTAATTAATATGAAAATACATACACAAATTAATTCTTTGACAAGGTTGTCAAAACCAAAGTTTCAATATAATTAGTTAGCATGACGACGATCTTGGTTTCCATGACGATGATTCAAAACGACTGTTATTGTCTACCGATTTGACTTTCGAATATTATGTCAAAATAATTTTATTTCATCGAATTGTCGCGTTAATTTCATTAAAACAGGAACACAATAAGATATATTTGAAATAAATTAGTAAATAATATCTACAGTCGGAAAAATGAAAGAATACCCATGAACGAACATATAAAACACGCTGTGTTTTTCTGTGACCATGTCACACAAAAAATTGGCCAGCGCATGTACCGGGTGTCCCAATAAGAATGGCTCTCGGCCATATCTCAGGAACCGTTTATAGTAGAGCTTTGAAATAAAAAATTTGATAACAAAAGTTGCCTCAGGAAAAGCCTGGAAATTATTTTCATAATTGTGGGTCCACCGCTAGAGGGCGTAATTGAATATCAAAAATAAAAAAAACCTAAATTTTACAAAATTTTCCTAATGAAGGGGCACTGGAAATCCGATTATTGTATTCTTCATCAAATTCTGCGCATATTTGATTTAACAAGTTTAACTCTACCTTTGCAAATAAGAGGTGGGGGTGAGTGGGAACCTTGTTATGAAAAAATGGCTGTAAGTCCGGTTCTGCTAAATCAAATTTTGAAAACTGGGTCTTGTTGAAGACAGATCTTTTTCTTCAATGTAAGCGTGATAATTTTGAACCATGCTAATAAGTAGTAAGCCAGCTGGGAGGCGTTATTTAATTTTTTCCGAAATCTAGTTTTCTTTGGAAAATATTAAATACAAGTATGCATTTTTAATCATACTTTATAAAATTAGATTCAATTAGCAATAGAATAGCGAAAACCGCATGTCAATACCTTTTTTCTATCTCAAGATATCTCGAGAAACGTGTAAATTTTATATATAACTGTTACTATCACCGGTAAACTAAGTTAATGAAAAGTAGTGTGCTGTGGAAAAAAACAAAATAACATTTTCCAGATGTCAACGTATAAACATATAATTAATCAAAACAACAATATAAAGAGAAACAATACTACTAAAATTAAATATAACACAGAACAAAAAGAACTACTTAGTGACGACCTAAATATTCAAATTGTTGCCCATCATACACTACTCTAGAATAGATTATCCAGAGAATACTAAACGCCATTCAAAGCATATCGAGAGCAGAAATTGAGACTGCTGTTCAATCTACTCTTGAAAGAGTAAATGTTTGCAACGAAAATGAAGGGCAAAAATTTGAACGTTTATGTCATCACTAAATAGTTGTTTTTATTTCTTTGTAATAGGGCTTTTCAACGCTTCTCATTTGTTTCGAGCCTCTGTCATATGCCGTATAATCCGTGTATAATATTAATATACGAGATATGAACGAGGCTCGAAACAAATGAGAAGCGTTGAAAAGGCCTAATATACGTTGACAGCTGAAAAATATTTCTTTGTTGTTTCCATAGCACACTACTTTTAATGAATTATTTCGTTTACCGGTGACAGTAACAGTAATGTTTTTAAATTTACACGTTTTGTAAGATATCTCGAGATAGAAAAAAGGTATTAACATGCGGTTTTCGCTGTTCTGTTGCTAATTTTGTCTAATTTTGTAATATGGTATTAAAAATGCATGTTTGTATTTAATATTTTCCAAGGAACACTAGATTTCTGAAAAAAATTAAATAACGCCTTCTAGCTGGCATATTACTCAGTAAGTTGGTCCAAAATCATAACTTTTACATTGACGAAAAAGATCTGTCTTCAACAAGACCAAGTTTGCAAAATTTGATTAAGCAGAACCGGACTCACAGCCAGTTTTTCATAACAAGGTTCCCACTCACCCCCACCTCTTATTTCCAAAGGTAGACCTAAACTTGTCAAATCAAATATGCGTAGAATTTTATGAAGAATACGACGATCGGATTTCCAGTGCCCCTTCATTAGGAAAATTTTGTAAAATTTAGATTTTTTTATTTTTGATATTCAATTACGCCCTCTAGCGGTGGTCTCACAATTATGAAAATAATTTCCAGGCTTTTCCTGAGGCAACTTTTGTTATAAAATTTTTTATTTCAAAGCTCTACTATAAACGGTTCCTGAGATATGGCCGAGAGCCATTCTTATTGGGACACCCGGTACATGTAATAATTATTGATACATGTACTTGCACTGGACAATTTTCTTTGTGACACGGTGACAGGAAAATACAGCGTGTTTTATATGTTCGTTCATGGGTATTCTTTCATTTTTCCGACTGTAAATATTAGTTTATTGCATGTATTATAATTACTTTAAGGCCATATTAACATATCTAAATTAACACGGGTACGGAAAGCTAAAAACCGAGTGGGGAAAAGTATCACGCGTGCGGAAAAGTAACACGCGTGCGGAAAAGTGAAACTTTCTAAACTAAAATGCGTGCGCGAAAGTAGACATTTTTGCACGCTCGTAGAAAAAATACCTATTAATACATGGAATCACGGTTTTTGCTCCAAATTTTAAAGGACCGTTTGGATTAACATGAAATTTGGCATACACATAGCTAACATGGCTTTTGCCCAGGAGGTGAGTTTCACCCCTTCTGTAGTAAATATGTTCATTTTTCAACAACAAAAAAAACACGTTTTTAGACGGTTTTTCGCAAATAACTCAAAAAGTAAGTATTTTATCGAAAAAAAAAACATTCTTAGCAAAAATATAGCCTGTACGAAGGTGAAAAAAATTATGTATGTATGAGATCTCTATACCTAGTAGAAGTAGGGTTATACCTAATTAAAAATAGATTTATATTCGCCAAATACCAAATATGTAAAGTATTTCAACGTGAAATAACGAACAAATTAAACACTTTTTGGGGATTACTTTACATGGACTTCTTTATAGTGTTTAGAAAAGCCTTATTTCTGTTTTTTAAGTTTCTAGCATCAAATGTAAGCAAGTTACGCTCAAAATAAAGTTGATCCCTTTTGTTTTGGCAAAAAAAATCGGGAAAATCACACCTAATTAGCAACTTAAATGAAATTAATTATTACCGCTACATAACTACATAAGTCGCTTTACTTATGTTGTATTTATATAATCTGTAAGTTTTAATGTTTCAGTGCTTACTTTTGAAAAAATTTGGTGTTAAAGTATAATTTAAAAAAAATTTAATTTTAAAAAAAAAAAAGATTGTTTTCAAATTAACTTAAAAATTATTAGTGATGTCAAAAATCTCAAACAGTAAAAAAAGTAAATTTACATATACTCGTGATTAGTGACTCGTTCAAGCTCTTTCAACTACAGCCCTTTCAAAAATAAGCACTTTGATCCGATGAAACTTTAAGATCATATAAACAATACATACACGAGTAAAGCAACTTGTGAAGTGGTAACGATTAAGTTCATTTGAGATGCTAATTGAGGTGTGATTTTTCCGATTTTTTTACCAAAAAAAAAGGGACCAACTTTATTTTGAGCGTAACTTGCTTACTTTTGATGCTAGAATTTTTTTTACAAAACAAAAAAAAAACTTTTTTTAAACACTTTAAAAAAGTTGTAATGAGTTTTCTTCAAAAAATGTTTCATTTTTTTGTTTATTTCACGTTAAAATTCGATTTGGAATTTGACGAATATGAACCAATTATTCATTAGCTATAACTCTGCTTCTACTAGGTCTAGAGACCTAATACGTACACCATTTATTTCATTTTTTTACAGGCTATATTTTTGGTATGAATGTTTATTTCGACAAAATACTTACTTTTTAAGTAATTTGCGAAAAACTGTCTAAAAACGTGGTTCTTTTGTTGAAAAATGAACATATTCACTCGCACATAACTAGAAAAGTATTGACTTGGTCAAAAATCTCTATAAAACAAAAGTTGCTTAAAATTAGTCAGTTTATCCACTTCCGGACTTATTATTGACGTATATTTGTTCATCCCGAGAAGGGGTGAAACTCAGCCCCAAGGCAAAAGCACATATCGGCACAATAGCACTTTTTTTCTTTGACTCGTTAGCTATGTGTGTGCCAAATTTCATGTCAATCCAAGCGGTTCTTTAAAATTTAGAGGTTTTGCAATATTTTACCGTCAGCGAACTATATTTAAAAATACATTCTTGAAACTTCCTAAATTCGTCTGCGAGAGAGACCAATTCTTTACTTTTGTTTCTTTTCTACCTATTCCTTTCAATTATTTTCGCCGTTTGTCAATATGTTATGTGATTACGATTTAGTCTTTCCAGTTTTTTCTTAGTTTTCCATTTTTTCTTTGTATTTCTTTGTCTCCATCCCTTCCTTCCATTTTTTTTTCTCCTGGAAAACCTCTATTATAAATAGATCGTGCCGCAGACAATTAGCCTATTGAACATCTTTCATTCCTTTATGATACCAATTCCAGAATTCTGGAATTCGAATTCTGGAATTCTGTACCAGCTTATACATGTCTAGTTGATAGACACCACATATATTTTGAGTCACTTTGGAGTCTTCAAAAAGTGTTTTCCTGCGATCCAATGCCTCGCAGTCATGCAAAATTAAGTCTTCATGAAACGCTCCAATTGTATGTAGATATCTCTTAACTGGCGCATGTCTAGTAGGGAAGCCTGTTATGACTTTGAGCTGAATCTTGCTTGTTTTTTGCAGTACTTCAGCTGTGGAGTATCAACACATATAGATTTTTTAATGTTCATGGTGTTCAATTGGAAATAACTTAGATTTAGTCCAATGTCAAGACATGACATGTTATAAAGCATATTGGTAAACAATACATGCATTTGTAATAAAAAAACTTTGTGTATCTTCAGGAATTTTATTTTCCTCGTGGATTATTGTGTATCTGCACGTATGCGGCATTGCGGCATAATCAGCGTGAATTAGGTATTAAACCCGGAGAATTACAGAGGAATTACCTTATTAAACATAACATAAAAATTAACAACCAAAGTGATAACAAACAAATTGAATAAAATTAAAACATTAGCAGAAGAACAACAAAGTTTTAGGTCGGGAAGATCATGTACTGACGCTATATTTATAATGAGGCAAGTTCAAGAGAAATCGATGGAATACAACAAACCGTCATATTTATGTTTCGTGGACCTTAAGAAAGCATTTGACAGGGTCACATTAAAGGACATTATCCATTTGTTATCTCTATATCTCTCTGTTATCTATAGAGGTACCTCTAGGAATAATTAAATCGATCGAAAACATCTACCAGAACAACAAAATAAAAGTAAAAGTGGAAGATCAACTAACTGACCCAATTGAAGCCAGCAATGGGATAAGACAGGGGAATTCCTTGAGTCTTTTATTGTTCAGCCTGATCATGGACGAAATAATAAAAAAAAGTAAGAACTAAAAAAGGATACCAAATGGAAGAAAAACAACTTAAAATAATCTGCTATGCGGCCGATGCAATACTAATCTCTCAAAGTGAAGATAATTTACAACGTATGCTGCACCAATTCAACATAATCGCCAGAAAATTTAACATGTTAATTTCCTCAAAAAATACAAAATGCATGGTTATAACAGCAGATCCAATAAGATGTAAATTGGAGCTGGATGGTCAGATAATAGAACAAGTGATGAAGTGTAAATACCTAGGCATCACACTATCTAGCTACGGAAGGCTCGAAACAGAAGTGGAAGATCAAGTGAATAGAGCAAACAGAGCCGCAGGTTGCCCGAATGACACAAAATGGAGAAATAAAAATATCGGAAAAAAAGGCAGCATTTACAAAACAGTCATCAGACCAATAATGACATACGCGGCAGAAAACAACCCGACACAGAGAGGACAAAAAGATTGCTCGAAACAGCGGAGATGAAAACCCTTCGAAAAATCGATGGTAAGACTCTATGGGACAGAGCTAAAAGTACAGATATACGGAGATGCAAGGTGGATAACTTTAATAACTGGGTAAGAAACAGAAGAATAGAATGGACTGACCACATAAGCGAAATGACAACAAATAGAGTAGTCAGGACAGCGAGAGACGGTTCCCCAATAGGAAGACGATCAGTGGGAAGACCACGAAAACCATGGAACGACAACTTACTAGAGGTACATTGAAAAAACAGACAGAGTCATGTCTATAAAAAAAGAAGAAGAAGAGAAGAAGAAGAAAGATTTTGTTGGTCATACGTGTTGACACAGGTAGACAATAGAAAGAAATCGACTCTTGTTTACATTGTACAGCTCGCCCTGGGTTAAACTATACATAATTGTAAAGTTGTCAAATAAATAACGTAAAAATACATCAATATAGAACAATATACATACATCTTGCCATGTGTCTGTCTGGTTATATTTTCACAATATAAAATATGTTGGCTTAGGATCTAGGCTTTTTTCCGGTCGTGGATGATGCTTTTTGGCATAAGTATTTTGTAGTTTTCAGTGTCGCATATTCCCCTATGACTTGGAAGTCGCATTCTCACACTAGCTTTGAATCCACCTTAGGGCTTTTGAAAGCATCAGTGGATACTTGGCTCTCTGCTCATATATTAATCTGCTTTAGTTTGAAAGTCCTCATTAATTTCTCTTGCACACTGCACGATTACAAAAATCTCTGCCTGAAACACAGAGGTATATTCTCCCAGTGGAATATTCCTGCTCCCAACCCTTGTGCAGTTTTAGAATTGTCCGTATACCAGGTATAACCCTGAAGTCTAGGTCAACAATTTCCTCTGGCCATCCTTCTTGTGGGTAAACGTCCACTTGGAAAAATACTTCAGGCTTCTATCTCTGTGTCATATGGTCAGAAATCATCACCCATTCTATGGTTATTTATGTTACTACGTCAGGTATCCAGACAGGATGTCCAGAAAAGAGGTATGTAAGTTACCCCAAAAAGATCAACCAACAGGTGACATCTAAAGTTCTTAAGGTGAAATATTGTATTCTATATATCTAAAAAAACGAAACAATAGTCCTCTTGGTATTCGAATCGATTCGAAGCATATAATGGCATTTCAAATGTATACCTACCGTAGAATAAACGCATACCACGGATCGCACATCTTACAAAATAATTAAAGACTAGAATAACTTAAGATAAAAACTAGAGTCACCGCAACGATCAACCAAAATATACTTTTGGACATATAACTAGAAGAAGAGAAGGCAGGGAACGAATGACACTTGATGGCAACACTCAAAAAAATTTAGTTCGTAATATTGATTAACAGTGTTTATTGAATAGTATTTCGTTGTAACAACAATTTAATTTTTTGTTTCAAGGAACTTTTAGACATTGACGAATGTATTTGGTTATTGTCACAATGATTGAATAATAATTGTGAAAATAACTAGAGTACATTAATCAATAACACTCAATTTATTCAGCCAATAACTTAGTTTCGTATATTTAATAAATAATGTTAATTCTGGCAGCAACTCACTTTCATGATTTCGTAGATGACAAGCAATTACCTTGGTTTATCGTGACAATGTAGAACGTACAGATTTCATTAAAACAATGTACAAATGTTGTCAATATAGAGTAATATATGATTATTGTATAGATGTAAACTGATTGTTGTGACAACGAATGCATTAATCAATCTACTACTGCGTTTAATAACCAAAATCAATGCGTTCATGGTGACAATAAACGTAGTTGTTGAGACAATAAATGTTTTGCTTGCCCATTTGAAATGTAACGGTTTGTCCTTATCGTGATACTCCTAGCTTCTCTGTGTTACATTTGTTTAAAAAAGAATTCTTTGTTAAACAATGTTGTTACCTCTGCCGAAGTGCCGAATAATAATTTCATTTCGTTTCCAAGTGTAGTCCGTAGTAGAAGGAAGTTTTCGTGTGTCTATTATCGTGAAATTTCGGTCGAATGCTTTTTAAATTTTTTTCGAATCCTGAGAAAACTAATTAGTATTTTTGAAAATTTAAACGCAGAATAAAATATTACAGTATTATCGAGGGTCTGAAGTTCCTGAGAACTTCTATAATGATTATTTTAATAATTCACAGGGGTGAAAAAGAGAAAATTTAGTATGATTTTTAATTTCAAATATACCATTCAAAAGAAAAAGCAGTCACATAATGTACTTTCCCATTTAAAAAAAAAACAAAGTTATGCCTGTCACCTGAAGAGGGATCGTGTAAAGTTCGAAACATTGATGTTGTAATATACTTTGATTATTTTAAAAATCGATCTATCCCAGCGTTTTGCTTATGTGCTAAAAATAAATAATGTAATAAGGGGGGGGGGGGAGTGTAACCTTATTCCAGCGCACTGTATAAGTGAAATCATAATATGATTTCTCATATTATGAGAAATCACACAGTGTAAAGTCCATTAGGTTTAGGACAAAAAAGGGGGATTTAAAAAATTATTATTAATCAATATCATACATTGGGCTAATGCATTCAGTAATTATTAATATAAAATACGTTCATAGTAGGAATGAACGAATCTGATTGTAATAATCAATAGGATTGCTTGTAAGAATAACCGTATTTATTGTGGGAATGAACGGAATTAATTGTAAGAATAAACGGAAATAATTGTAGAAATAAACGAAATACGTTAGGAGAAATAACACTGTTATTGACACAACGAATAGTCTTCGTCGGTCAATTAACGACGCTGTTGTTTCAATGAATAGTGTTCGTTGACTCAATGAACAGAGTTCGTAATATCAATAAAGTGATATTATGGTATGCATAATGAATGTTAATCCATTCAATAAACGTAATACATTGGACTAAGTTTTCACTCTAATGGCATATAGCATATCCCACCAGAATGAAAACAATGGGAACCTTCTCTGGTTACACCTCCGAGGCTTCTACAATTTGCAAGCCATACGGATGCTGAGACTAAGGAAGATGAGGGAATTCTACAATTTACAATTCACGTCCCATCTGCTCAGCGCGGTAAAGTTCCAACGAGACTGGTTCCCTTCATACTCCACACAGAGTAAATGTAAATAAAAAATGAATAACCATTTTCAATTTCGTTGCAAAACGAAAATACAGCCGAACCATATTCCAGTCCAATCAGAGAGTGCTGCAAGCACCTCTACCGGTTTCGAAACTTATTAGTCTCTCATCAGGAGGCACATATGCTGCTCTCCCTGATCCAACCAAAACAAACCCCAGCGTGCAGTCCCGAATTGCAACGAACGAAATGGCATAGATGCCCTAGCGGCAACTGCTAGCAAAAGACTAAGTTTTCACTCTAATGGCATATAGCATATCCCACCAGAATGAAAACAATGGGAACCTTCTCTGGTTACACCTCCGAGGCTTCTACAATTTGCAAGCCATACGGATGCTGAGACTAAGGAAGATGAGGGAATTCTACAATTTACAATTCACGTCCCATCTGCTCAGCGCGGTAAAGTTCCAACGAGACTGGTTCCCTTCATACTCCACACAGAGTAAATGTAAATAAAAAATGAATAACCATTTTCAATTTCGTTGCAAAACGAAAATACAGCCGAACCATATTCCAGTCCAATCAGAGAATGCTGCAAGCACCTCTACCGGTTTCGAAACTTATTAGTCTCTCATCAGGAGGCACATATGCTGCTCTCCCTGATCCAACCAAAACAAACCCCAGCGTGCAGTCCCGAATTGCAACGAACGAAATGGCATAGATGCCCTAGCGGCAACTGCTAGCAAAAGACTAAGTTTTCACTCTAATGGCATATAGCATATCCCACCAGAATGAAAACAATGGGAACCTTCTCTGGTTACACCTCCGAGGCTTCTACAATTTGCAAGCCATACGGATGCTGAGACTAAGGAAGATGAGGGAATTCTACAATTTACAATTCACGTCCCATCTGCTCAGCGCGGTAAAGTTCCAACGAGACTGGTTCCCTTCATACTCCACACAGAGTAAATGTAAATAAAAAATGAATAACCATTTTCAATTTCGTTGCAAAACTCTCTGATTGGACTGGAATATGGTTCGGCTGTATTTTCGTTTTGCAACGAAATTGAAAATGGTTATTCATTTTTTATTTACATTTACTCTGTGTGGAGTATGAAGGGAACCAGTCTCGTTGGAACTTTACCGCGCTGAGCAGATGGGACGTAATTGTAAATTGTAGAATTCCCTCACCTTCCTTAGTCTCAGCATCCGTATGGCTTGCAAATTGTAGAAGCCTCGGAGGTGTAACCAGAGACGGTTCCCATTGTTTTCATTCTGGTGGGATATGCTATATGCCATTAGAGTGAAAACTTAGTCTTTTGCTAGCAGTTGCCGCTAGGGCATCTATGCCATTTCGTTCGTTGCAATTCGGGACTGCACGCTGGGGTTTGTTTTGGTTGGATCAGGGAGAGCAGCATATGTGCCTCCTGATGAGAGACTAATAAGTTTCGAAACCGGTAGAGGTGCTTGCAGCACTCTCTGATTGGACTGGAATATGGTTCGGCTGTATTTTCGTTTTGCAACGAAATTGAAAATGGTTATTCATTTTTTTTGTAATACATTGGCTCAACTAACGAAAATAATGAATTTATTAACATCGCTTTGTTGTTCCAATAAAACCAAGAATTGGACAAATTTTAAGTATGGCGTTTGTTGTCTGAATTAACATTTTTATTGATATTACGTACCTTTTTCGTTGAGTGAACGTAGCGGGCAAAAGATCCAGAGGAAGATTTCCAGTACAATGGTCGAACCAAATAAAGGACATGACTGGTTACTCATTCTCCGAAGCAAAAAACACGCACAGGAGAGAAGATAACAGAAATAGTCAAACAAATTACATGACGCCACTACATCCTTACATAGGAGAAAAGATCGAGGGGGGAGGGATCAGCTCAATATCATTGACGTAACTTTTTGAGCCGTGATATATTTATAATTAGTTAATATGGGTAAATTCAACTAATTACTTATTAGATGGTACGATACGCCTCTGATTCGCGGCTTGCGACTCTCACACCTCGAGCGGCGGCGGCTGTTATTAATATTTATCATGACTTGTTCAGCTCCCCCGGGGGTTTCTTTACGGCTACTGCCCCCCCAGGCCCCTCGCCGGCCTCTTCGCACATACAGCCACAATAGGAATTCCACGTATGGAAATTATATTTTAATTTATCACTCATTTTTCTATTGTCCATTTACATCGGAGTGTTAATTTTATTTATTTGTTGTATTCATTACCGATGGACCGTGCTAATGTGTCTTGTGGAATGATTCGTGTACTTAGAGATTTTGGATTTATCGTGAATGTGGTCGAACGTAAATTAAATGATTTGTTTACTTAGAGGTTTTGGTTTTATGGTGATGGTAGAAGGTTACCAAGAAATAAGTGGCAGATAAAAGTCATAAAAACTTAAGATACAAATAATAAAACACATAAAATATAGTACTGCTGTTTGTAATGATACCACGTTTTCATTAAAAGTCCTTTCAGGACGTCGGTTACCATCATAGCTATCTTAATTTTGCTCATTGCTACCCTAATAAATAGCATGATTGTATCACTACTATTAGTCTGGGCTGATTATCGGAGAATAGGCCATTTTTGGGAAAAGTTATTTACCAGCAATTTTATTGCTGGAATCAAATTATAAGATCCTATATATTAATAATATAGGTATGCAAAGTCCTCAGATAGTGTGCTACTTTTTTTATAAACAAAATGGCGCTCGAAAATCGTGTTTTTTTCAATTATTGCTTTAGAACTCCGAAGATTTTCACTTTACAACAAAAACACTCAAACAAAAATTCACCATGACTAAATTCTGCATAGAGACGTGTTTTTCCCGATCTGCTCCGACGAAAATTTTCCTCGGAAAATGCGGGTTTTCCCAACAAAATCTTTAATTTTCAAATAAAGTTTTAGATAAGTAATTATTTACCAATAATTAAATAATTTGGTGACTTAAAAGCCTTCTTGGTTTAGATTATAGTTCCAGAAGCTGGTGAAAATTGAACGAATATTTTAGCAACAATTCAATTGTGAATTAATAATTTACGGTCGTAATAATAACCAAAATAATTATTATACACTGATCAAACTTTGAAATCTTATAAAGATGAGATGCCTATTTAACATTTTGTCGACAAAATATAATTTTTTTATTTTTTTGCGTAATCTTTAAATGTTTAAAAAAAATAGTTATAAACAAATTAACGTTTCTCAGAAAGTTTTTATTATATTATAATTTTAAAAAATAGCTAAAATGCGCATTTCAAATATCTTGAAAATGAATGCTTTAAAACTTTTTTGCAACCATTTGCAAAAAAGTTATGAAACAGCAAAGTAAACATACGATTACTACGGTGTTAATAATTTTTTTTTAATTCTTTCAAAGCGTAGAAGTGAGTTTAAAGTACAAGCCAATTATTTATAAAACAATATCGATTATCAGCTTAATGGTTGTATTTTAATTAAAGATTATAAGTATATTTTTTTGTAATTTACACGCGCGAAAGTAGAATAATACAGTACCGTAGCTACCCGCCCACATACACAACTCGCGCGAGTTTAAGCGTGTCAGTCGCTTCGAGTGAACATTTTATCTCCGGCTCTGTATCAAGCCTACTTTCGCGCTAAAAATTACAAAAAAAAGTATTTTTAATCTTTGATTAAAATATAATCATTGCAATAATTTTTGACATTCTTTGTTAGTAATTAGATTGTACCATAGACTCACTTTTAAGCTTTGAAACAATTAAAACAAATTATAAACAATGGAGATATCGTATATTTATTTTGCTGTTTCCTAACTCTTTTGCAAATGGTTGGAAATTTTTTTAAAGCATTCATTTTCAAGACCTGTGAAATACGCATTTTAAGTATTTTTTAAAATTAGAATGTAATAAACAATTTCTAAGAAATGTTAATTTGTTTATAACAATTTTTTTTAAACATTTAAAGATTATGCAAAAAAATGAAAAAATTATATTTTGTCGACAAAATATTAAATAGGCATCACACCTTTATAATCTTTCTAAGTTTGATCAATGTCTCATGATTATTTTGGTTGTTATTGCGACTGTAAATTGTTAATTAACAATTGAATTGTTGCTAAAATATTCGTTTCATTTTAACCGGCTTCTCAATTTATAATCTATACCAAGAAAGCTTTTATTTCACCAAGCTATATAATTATTGATAAATAATTACTGGCCCAAAAAATTTATTTGAAAATTCGAGATTTTGTTGGGAAAACCCACATTTTCAGAGGAAAATTTTCGTCGGAGCAAATCGGGAAAACATGCCTCTATGTAGAATTAAATTGGGGTGAATTTTTATTTGAGTATTTTTGGTCTAAAGTTAAAATCTTCGGAGTTATAGAGCAATAATTGAAAAAAATACGATTTGCCGGCGCCATTTTGTTTATAAAAAAAGTAGCACACTATCTGTGGACTTTGCATACCTATATTAATAATATATAGGATCTTATAATTCGATTAAAGCAATAAAATTGCTGGTAAATAACCTTTCTTTGTACTTTACTAATTAGACCAACGTATTATATCTATTTTTTTTTTTCAAAATTTAAAGATTATGCAAAAAAAAGAAAAATTTATATTTTGTCGATAAAATATTAAACAAGCATCTCATCTTTATAATCTTTATAAGTTTGATCAATGTATCATGATTATTTTGGTTATTATTGCGATCGTAATTTGTTAATTAACAGTTGAATTGTTGCTAAAATATTCGTTTAATTTTCACCGGCTTCTGGAATTACAATCTATACCAAGAAATCTTTGATGTCACTAAGATATTTAATTATTGATTAATAATTACTTACCTAAAATTTTATTTGAAAATTTTAGTTTTTGTTAGGAAAACCCGCATTTTCCGAGGAAAATTTTCGTCGGAGCAAATCGTGAAAAACATATCTCTATGCAGAATTTAATTGCGGTGAATTTTTATTTGGGTGTTTTAGTTGTAAAGTTAAAATCTTCGGAGTTATAGAGCAATAATTGAAAAAAATACGATTTGTCGGCGCCATTTTGTTTATAAAAAAAGTAGCACACTATCTGCGGACTTTGCATACCTATATTATTAATATATAGGATCTTATAATTCGATTCCAGCAATAAAATTGCTGGTAAATAACTTTTCCATGAATTTTGCTAATTAGCCCAGAGTATATACCAATAGCGCAAGTTCTTCAACCAGTGGCATAACAAAATCCGTCGTCCCCCCCCGCAATGGGACCGCCCTTAAAAAATTACTAAATGCGACATGTGTAACAAAAACTTATATGTGTTATAGCCCAGTAAATTAACGTAAAATACGGCCATACCGTGTAATTTTCAATGTCACCACCGAAGTGGTCCAGTCGATACTTTTCCAGATATTTACGAGTGAAAATGTTTAACATTGTTCAACAAAAACCACGTTTTCAGGGGGTTTTTCGCATATAAGTCAAAAAGTAAGTATTCGTAAGTAAGTAGCAAAAATGTAGCTTCTACAAAAATGAAGTCTATCGACCAAGTAACTGCAAATTTGTAGCTCATGAAAAATTGTTCTTATTCGTCAAATTCCAAATCGAATATTTTAACGTGAAATAACAAAATAATTAAGCACTTTTCGGGGAAAACTCATTAAAACTTTTTAAAGAATTTAAAAAAAGTTTTAGGTAATTTTTCCTTTTTTTTTTAATCTCTATCAATAAAACTAAGCAAGTTACACTCAAAATACAGTTAAAGCCTTCTTTGGTAAAAAAAATTGTGAAAATCTCCCCCTAATTAGCACCCTAAATAAAAGTAACTATTACCGCTTTACAAATTACTTAACTTTTTTCTATATGACCTGTATTTTTAACAGCCATATCTTTTTAATATATCTTTCCATATAAACCATTTTTCTCTTAAAGAAAAACAAAACAAAATCAAAATATGTATAAAAGCAAAACATACATTTCTTTACTCTTTGAGATTTTCCATAGTCAAGGGCGGATCCAAGACCAACATGGTTATCTCACACTTTACCTCGTTCAGCACAACCTTTACTACCGTTCAGCACAAAGCTAAAAATATTTTTCTGGTGCAAGCGGGATATGTGTTTGAAACTAAAAACATTTGAACTGCAAACATATAAATTTATATTATTTTAAATTCTCAAGGATCCGCCCTTGCTAATACCTTTTAAGTTATTTTGAAAAAAGGTAATTTTTCTAAAATAAAGAAACTTTTTTTACTATAAAACCAATTTTTTTCAAAAATAAGAACTTTGAACCGATCCAACTTGAGGGAGAATTTCACGTTTTTTTTTTAGTAAAAAAATGGGCCAACTTTATTTTGAGCGTAACTCGCTTATTTTTTATGCTAGAAGCTTGCTATAAAATTCTATAAAAAATAAAAGTAAAGCTCGTTTTTCTAAAAAAAGTTTTAATGAGTTTTCCCCGAAAAGTGCTTCGTTTGTTGGTTAATTCACGTTGAAATATTCGAATTGAAATTGAACGAATAAGGACAATTTTTCATGAGCTACAACTTTCCTTTTACTGTGTCGATAGACTTCATGAATTAATAGGTAGGTAAACCATTTTTTTTTGTTTTTTATAAGCTACATTTTTGCTAAAAATATTTGTTCGATAATATTACGTGGTTTTTTTGTTGAAAAATAAACATTTTCACTCACAAGTCACTTGAAAAGTATTGACTTCGATAAAGAAGCTCTAAAAAAAAGTTGATTATAATTAGTCAATTTATCCATTTCCGGACTTATTTTAAATGTATATTTTTCACCCACGAGAAGGGGTGACTTTCAGTTCCCAAGTAAAAGCAACCAACGGCACAACTCCAACTTTGAAGTGGAGGATAAATAGAATCTAAATCCAAATTGCCAAGCAAATACGTCGTGACGCAGATAATTACACTCCAAAACGGTAATTTACTGTTCTATTAGTGTATTCATGCAGTATTTATGACAACTTACATTTTTCATCTTTACTGGTAGAGAATAAAATAGAAAGAAAATTAATAAACGGCTACATTATTACATAGTATTATTATATGAGATGAACAATTTCGTGCACTACTATCAGCGAATACAATATCTACAAATCTACAATTTTATTAATTTGTAGATACAATACATTACATACGATACATTGCATCTATCTGATGGGCAACTTTATTTTCAATACTGCATTGCTTATAAAACCTTGCGTATGTATGCGCAAAATAATATAACAATGACACATTTTTAGATAAATTAGACGACAAGATGGGGCCCCTGACATATTGCCCCCCCCCCGCAAGATTCATGCTGCGGGGGCCTCTGTTACGCCCCTGTCTTCAACCATGAAATCCTTCTTCGCCCTGGACTGCGTTTGCCTGCTATTGTCCCTTGCATAGTATTTTGTAACAACCTATATTTGGGACCTCTCATTATATCTCCTAAACACTCCAGCTTTCTCTTCTTGATGCTTTTTATAATCTCAGTAGTCTTGCTGAGACGGTCTAGTACTGTGGAGTTTCGCATCTTTTCCACCCAAGAAACTTTTAAAATTCTTCTATATCTCCACATTTCCAATACCTCGCTCCACAGTCCAAGACTCGACACCATAAAGAAAGACCGAGAACATGTAGAAATAATCCAATTTTAGGTCTCTGTTATAATAACTTTTATCTATCAAGAGCCTTTTTATTGACTCCCCCAGACTCCGTGAGGCAGACCTTTGAGGTGTGTGATTCAGAAATTTTCTTACTCACCTGGGGGCCATTTCCGTTTGTTTTATTATTCGCCATGGTAAAAAGAGGGGGGTAATGGCAGTTAAAACACCACGCTTGCCATGCGGGTTGGTGAGTTCTTATTCAGCCGCCCATTCTGGGTCAGACGCTGTTTGTAGCCGCTCACTCTGAGACAGACGCTACTGGTTTGTGATCTTATACTACAGTATAACCTGCCATATCCGGACCTGTCATATCTACCGAAATCTACCGAGAAAGGCAGTCCTGCTGTTGGACAGCGCACTAAAAGAAGAACTAAAAGGATGAAGGAGAAAACGTTTCAGAGACTGTAAAAGAAGTAGTGGTCTTGATATCCGGATTTTTGAAGTTATACTTCTTTACCGGCGATATGAGGGTGAATTTTTATATGTTAAAACCTATGATCCCGGCGCATGCGCATTATAACTTTGTTCTGATTGGATGTTCAAATGACATGTCAAAAATTATTCAATATGGCGGCTGTGGCACAGCTGTACTAGTTTGATTATTTATGGTTGTTGCGTTTTGAAATTTGTGGGAAAAGAAACAAAGTTAGTTAATAGTTATACTGCCTTTTTAAATAGTTTTCATATACCTATATTTTTGGACTTTTGGTCTATTTTGGACAAGGAAAACTCATTCTAATTTGGTAAGTAGTTTTTATTATAATCATATTGTAATTATACATTTGGATTAGGTTGGAATACATACATTTATTTTCTCAAGAATGGGGATTTTAGAGAGAAATCCCAAATTAGGTCCGATTTTTTATTTTTAAATCATGATTTTTTGGCGTAGATCTATTTATCTAGTAGGTATGTAATGCTTTGATTTACATACTTAATTTGATTACCAACAAAAGTTCTACCAATCTTCATCTAATATATTGTTTTCTTACTGTTTTGTTATATTTTAATATTTTCTTCCACAATATTTAAACTATGGGCCATTCCACGAACATATGCCTGTTTTGGATTACTTCGACAACGAATATTTTACTGCGCAACATAAGAAGTACGAAAGTAAATGGCGCTAATAATTATTCCAATAAACAACAATGTAATTTGCAATTTACTTTCGTTCTTCTTATTTTGCACAGTAAAATATTCGTTGTCGAAGTAATCCAAAACAGGCGTATGTTCGTGGAATAGGGTATACATAATTTAATTATATTCAAAACAACTGTCAAACAGTAAAACGTTCAGTTACCCTATTTTTCCACATGACAAATAATGTGGAATTGGACGAGTGAGTCTAGGCTTCGATTACGAATCAAAGCGCCCCGAAATTCACGGGTTCGATTCCCGATGCAAGTTTTTATTTTTTTATTTTTTTATGCATTTTATGATTGTAAGTATATTTGTTATATAACTTTTTTTTTCAGAAAATGCGTATTTAAAATTTTTGCTAACAATTATTATCGTTCAGAAATAATTTTTTCTTTATGGCATTTTTCAATGTGTTTGTGTGCGTTTTATTGTTTTATTTTTTTAAATTTTTGGTATTGTCTTAAAAATCACATAATATGTAGTAGAAGTATAACTTCTTACGTGCGTACAAAGTACACACACATTCTTTTTTTCATATACGGATCGGTCTGTCGCCACATTGATCCGGATATGGCAGGTTTGACTGTATCTCTAAAATCAAGAGTTGCCAGCTTCGCCATCTTCCCTGTACCGAAAGTATTCTTCGTCGCCTTGGATGCCGTTCTGGACTTCATCCATGACCCTGGACAAGGGACGCTGGACGCTTAGCAGTTGCTAGCTTCCCGGGTCAGGAAGCTCCTGGAATCTGCAGGGGACAGGGATTGATTCACTTTCCCTGATAGGACTATCCAATAGAATCCAAGGAACTCCAAAGGAGTTCCTACCCGCTACCAATACCAGACAGCAGAGATCAAAAGATGAGTTAAACTGGCATGGGCGACATTTGGAAAACTAAGCTACATCCTTAAAAACAAAAGATATCCACAACATCTTAACACCAAGGTATACAATCAATGCGTACTCCCTGTTCTCACTTACGGTTCCCAAACGTGGACGTTTACAAAAGCAAACATGGACAAGATCATAAAAACGCAAAGAGCAATGGAAAGGCAAATGTTGCACATACGACTATTAGATAAAAAGAGAAACAAGTGAATAAGGGAAAAACCAAAGTTGGGGATGTTAGACGTTAGAAGAAGTTGAAAAGTTGAAATGGAGATTTGCAGGACACTATAAGACAAAAAGAAGATCGATGGAACAAAATTCTCATAAACTGGAGATCGTGGGAATATAAACGAAGCAGAGGAAGGCCACAAATGAGATGGGCAGATGATGTCAAGAAGCACGTGGGCTCTAGGTAAATAACTGTAGCGATAGACAGCGAAGAATGGAAAAAGATTGGGGAGGCCTATGTCCAAAGATGGACCGAAGAAGGCTAATTAGATAGATAGTTATTACACATTGAACATCCTTCTAAAAGCGGCTCTGCCTGCTCTATTCTGGATCTAACTTCACCGTGATTCACTGCGTTGCAGTTTAATATCCAAGGTAAATAATTTGATCAACTTGCTCAAGTTTGGTATTATTTACACATATAGACGGTTTTATATTCTCTTGTTTACTTATTACGAGTATTTTGGTTTTTCGTTTGTTCAGATCCAGACTGCTTCCTTACAGCTCTCAACGACACTATCAAAAGTAATGTTTGCAGATCTTCTTGAATAGAAGCTAGAAGTACTGTGTCGTACGCATATCACAAATTATTGATGACTTCATGGTTCCCAATTATTCCTTTTTGTTTTTCAGAAAATATAAAATGAATCAGCATATTCTACAGACAATAATTTGATTATAATAATAATTGATAAAATTAGTTAAATGCCTGTCGCCATTTCCTTCTCTCTCACTGTCTCATTCGTGCTTGTCTTTACCTCTATATCGTCAACCTATTCTTTTTCCTCCTGCCTCTCCTCCTCGATACCTGCTAAAACTGCATCTAGGTCCCGATTTTCCTTCTGTTTTATCGTCAGAACCTTTCTCAATTAACGTGCGGGTCTTAATTTGAGAAGAGCTTGTTACACCAATCAAATCTTGAACTCTAAAATACAGTAACAATGCGATTCGGATCGACGGATAGTCGAAGAGCGAAGAGTAAAATAAAAGTGTAAAAAGTGAAAATGAGAAAAATGAAGACATATTAAGAAATAAATGCATTTCACTTACCAAATTAAGATTGGGTGGTTTAACTAACAGAGGTGGTGGCACAAATGTTACAACTTCTTCCGCAGCGGGCGAAAACGGATCTGCACAACTCAATTTCTAGCGGGAAAGTGAAACGAATAAAAAAAGTAGGCTTTTTTATAGAAAATTATTTAAATAAATAAATAAAATAACTAGAAAAATAAAGAAGATTTGGTGTGGTTCGAGCGGTACTTGGAAATATTTTAAGCAGGACGTGATGGAAGTGAAATTTACCCTACTAACGGCATATTTTCGGCACTTTCTTTGAGGGATTATTTACTACACTAAGCATTAAAATTAACGCACCACCTTAAAAATTGGACATTTTTGATGTCTCGTATTTCCTAAACCTGTTGCCCGATTGTAGTGACTTTTTAATATGATATAGCTTTATTCTTCAGGAATATCAATGTAATAATATTGTTGCTAAAGAGATAAGTGTCATTGTATACCGGGTGTATCCATGATAGTGTGCTTTTTCCTCAAAGTTTGGAACACCCTGTGGAATATTCTAGCGTATATAAAATATTGAAATTAAAACTCAACGATAGCCTTACGCTTTCTTAATATTTTGCTTTTTGATTCATTTGCTTATGTTGGATAATAAAAAAGTTAGGTACTTTAACAACTAGCAACGTTCTTCATCAATACAGGGTGTTTCTAAATAAGTGCGACAAACTTTAAGGGGTAAATCTGCATGAAAAATAATGACCCTTGACTTTATGAACATGTGTCCGCAAATGCTTCGTTTTCGAGATACGGGATGTTGAATTTTTTGTTACAAACTGACGATTTATTTATTGCTCTAAAACAGGTTGAGACATGCAAATGAAATTTAGTAGGTTTTAAGAGGTAGTACTGCGCATTTTTTGACATACAATTAAGAATTTTATATTTACCAATGTCGTCCGTAAGGGTCATATTACCCGTATTACACGGTCATATGTATTACCCGTATGCACGCTAATGGTTAATATAAAATTCTTAGTGGTATGCTAAAAAATGCGCAATAACTACCTCTTAAAACCTTCCAAATTTCATTTGCATATCTCAACCGGTTTTAGAGCAATACATAAATGGTCAGTTTGTAAGAAAAAATTCAACATCCCGTATCTCGGAAACAAAGCCTTTGCAACCATAATATGTTTATAAAGCAAACGGTAATTATCTATTCATGCAGAATTACCCCTTAAAGTTTGTTGCACTTATTTAGAAATACCCCGTATTGATGTAGAACGTTACTAGTTGTTAAAGTACCTAACTTTTTTATTATTCAACATAAGCAAATGTTAAGAAAGCCTAAGGCTATAGTTGAGCTTTAATTTCAATATTTTATATACGCTAGAATATTCTTTGTTGCACTTATTAGAAATACCCCGTATTGATGTAGAACGTTACTAGTTGTTAAAGTACCTAACTTTTTTATTATTCAACATAAGCAAATGAATCAAAAAGCAAATGTTAAGAAAGCTTAAGGCTATAGTTGAGTTTTAATTTCAATATTTTATATACGCTAGAATATTCCACAGGGTGTTCCAAACTTTGAGGAAAAAACACACTATCATTGTTACACTCGGTATACAATGACACTTATCTGTTTAGCAACAATATTACTACATCGATATTCTTGAAGAATAAAGCTATAACATATTAAAAAAATCACTAAAATCGGACACCAGGTTTAGGAAATACAAGACATCAAAAATGTCCCATTTTTAAGGTGGTGCGTTAATTTTGATGCTTAGTGTATATTGAAAACAAAAAACCACCAACAGCTTTATTTAAAATAGCGGAGTGGGTAGTTATAACGGGAAATTATAAAATATAACAGCACCCAAGAGGTAGATTTATAAAAATGTTTATCTACTCTATGTCATATTATGTATAAGATTTTAGTTTGTGAAAACTGTCATTATAGATAGCAGTGCGTGAAGTGTTAAAGTATGCGTGAAGTAACAATGTATTTAAATGGGACTTAAGTACTTTTTCGCACTGTTTTTGACACACTTTTACATAATCAAATATCCTTTACTGTCGCGTTGTCATGGTGATGACATAATGAGCAATAAATTACGACAAAAGTTTTGACAGTTTTGTGGTTAGAAAGAAGTTAGAATTTCTAAATGTCAAAGTTCTAAAAATTGTAGAATAAAAATAAATTCCAGTGACGAAGAGTTAGTTTTTTTATTTGTTCATTATAGATAAAATATTGTATGAAACTGTGCGTGACGCACTTTTTGCGAACTTACGCGATGTATAGCACTCGCTCCGTTGTCGCTCGTGATCTAAACATCGCGTTCGTTCGCAAAAAGCATACTTCACGAACTGTTTCATAAATAACTATTATAACGGGTATGGCCGCTAATGAACTCGTGAGAAAAAGAATTAGAGGAAATAAAATCATATACTGGGTGCTTTTTTTAAGTGTAATAAGTTAAACGAAGATTAGCCAAAATATTACAACTGTCATTTTGACACGCTAAAGCATAGCCAGACAGGTATTCAAGTACCAACTTGGCGGAAAAACAAAAAGAAAATGATCGAATAATAGCTGGCAAAGAACCACAATAAGACAATATAAAAGCGAAAAATATAAGGGCTCGAGATTTGTAGACCCTATGTACTTGGTATGAAGGACTGCCTTTACCAAAAATTACCCTATTTACAAAATTCCAAAAACTCATATTGATACAATTTTATGAATCAGTTCATTAAATAAACAAATATTTATTCATTTTCAATTTCATGTTCTGCGATTTATTATAAATGGAACACAACTACGTTTTAATGCAAATATTATCCGATAATTTAATATCTTAGTAAACACTTTTAACCCCCGCTGTTATATAAATCTCAACCGACCACATCTTGGTTACAGCAATTAAACAGGGGGTTTGGAGAGTTGACAACTTATCCCTGTTTCGTCCCCTCTCAATTTTCATCACATCAGTACTTAATTTATTCAGGTTAGGACTTTGCCCTTCACTCCTCTAAGTCGGTGAAAGTGAAAAAGATTTTTGTCACATTTTGGAACACATCCTACAATTGTACACGGAAGATCAATACGTATCATTTCGTGTAAATCACATGGTGAACTGTAATACTTAAGTATAATAGATAAAGATTTTATACTTCGTTGAAAATGCAAATTGCCATTTTGTGGATTTTAGATTTAGTTGCAGCTGTGATTCAACTATCCCGAACTATTCAGAGCAGCAGCATCTAAGATCAGAATAGCTATGATGATTGCCAACCTCCGTCGCTGAGATGGCACGTAAATAAGAAGAAGTGATTCACTAGTACTACTAAGGCAAGGGTGCTGTATCTCGCCAACACTATTCAAAATATACCTCTAAGCAGGACTTAACTAGAGATTGCAATTGCTGGATCCAGCATCCAGTAATCCAGCTGGATCCAGCGCTTTTTTTTACATGCTGGATTCAGCAAAGCGTGCTGGGTCCAGCAGCGCGGATCCGCAAACGTGTTAAATTCGAAATAAGTTACTACTTAATGTCATCGTTAGCCTCTTTATTCAAAGTCGGCAACTCCCAGTAGATCCCAGTAACTCAGTATGCTGAAAATCTTGCTTCAACAGCCTAAAAGTTTGTATCGATAAAGCGTTGATACACATTGATTCTGCGATAATACTCTGTACTGACGAGTGGTCAATAATCAATGAGTTGATCGCCACTTTTTAACCGGTGAAATTGGCTGTAGAAGCTCTTTGCAGAAGAGAGTCCACTTTGATAACTGCCGACACAACCGCGAAATTTGTCTTAGACAAACTAAATAGCCAGGAGTCTAGCCTTAGTGCCGATCCATCGGAGCATTATGCAACAGAATCGCGGAACGGTGCCTCTCTGAAATTTATATTAGTGTGAGTACTTACGAAGGGTATAACGAAGGACTAAACAATCCTGGTTTTCCCCGTGCCAAAAAAGAATGCAATGCGACAATAGATGAAAAATTTGTTAAGTCGTATAAATACACAAGTGATTGTGGAACCAGTGCAAGAGGAGATAATAAAAGGAGATGGGCCAGCTAATCCGAAGCCAGTGAATTTTAATTTGGAACAAGAACTTGAGCAACTTGAACAACTTTTGTAACCAAAATATTTTGGAAAAGGAAATGACCATTTATGAAACAGAAGAAATGAAACTCGATCATTTGTCCATAGTCTATGACTATTTGCTGACCTTAAAACCGACCAGCATAGAGGCCGAAAGGACTTTCTCCTCAACCGGCTATATGTTTAGTTCTGTGCGAAGTAGGCTAGACGATAGATAAAATATGTTTTTTAAGGTCTCACTTAAAAAAAACTATTTCTATTATAAAAACTATGTTTTTATTTTGATTCCATATTTTGCTGGATCCGCGCTGGATCCAGCTTGATTTTGGTCAATCTTGCAAAAATCCAGCTGGATTGAAAATGCTGCTGGATTGCAATCCCTAGACTCAACAAATGGAAGAGAAAATATACGAATATGGGCATACCACTAACGGACTCAACTTTGTACACGCTGTGCTTTGCGGATGACCAGGTGATTATCGCATAGGACGCTGAAGACCTTAATTACATGATGCGAAAACTATTAGAAGAGTTTACAGAGTGCGGTTTAGAAGTAATATGGAAAAAACTGAGAACATGAGTATCGGAAGAGAGCAACATAGCCTCCTAGTAGAGGAAAATCAATAAATAAAATTATGTGAAGACTACAAATACCTGGGAGTTAAGATCACCCAGGACGGAAAATTAGATGCAGCCATTAAGAAACGAAATATAGAGAGAAGGAAAGGCATATCATTACTGAACAGCGTACTTTGGAATAAAAACATCTCTAAGGAAAATAAAGGAAGAATATACCAGCATCACAACATATGGATGCGAAGTTTGGCCCCTAAACGGCAGAACAAAGAAAATGCTTAGAGCAATTAGAAATGGACTTCTGGCGGCGTTCGGCGGAAATATCTAGACGCGCCACAGAATAACAAACGAGAGAGTCCGAGAAATCATGGAGGTTACACATACTATTGTTGACGACATCAGGACGAAACAACTCAGCAGGTACGGACATGTAAGGAGAATGCCGGAGAATAAAATTCCGGAGATTCTCGAATGGCAACCAAGAGGTAGGCGCAAACCAGGAAGGCTTAGAAGAAGTTGGAGAGAGGAAGTTGATAGAAAAATCAGGGACAGAGAACTGGAGGACGATCTATGGAGTGACAGAACGAGATGGAGATTGGAAATCGGAAGACGTCGAATAACGTTGTGAACCGATGAGGCGTCTAAAAGCCAAGGGGTATAAGTGCAATTTTGGTCGAGTTGGAGATAAGTACAGTAATAGTTGTGGTAAAAATGTAAACATTTTAATGTTGTGGTAAAAGGATACAAGTGAATTTAAAACCAATAGTGACATCTATGAGTACTTCACTTAACTCCTAAAAATAGTTTGTTTATCATTTGGCAGACATTGGATATAAGTAAGCTTATATCCCTTGTACTCCAAACAACCAAACACGTATTCGTTATCTTATTTGGAAGCCAAATCGTCAATACTTGTTAGATTAGTGGTACAATGTGTTCAACATGCATTACATCACATTTTAGTTAAGCCGGTTGACCCGATCCAAGTGTAATTGGATTTCATAATCATAATCATAATCCATAATACTTCCTCAGCATCGTATAACTCGATGAATCTAACGCTCTTCCTTTCAGACCATTTTCTTTTCGTACTTACATCTCATTTTCGATTTTCCGACAACGACGCCAATTTAATGACACTACTTGGACGAATAAGTGACACGGTCAAAGTAGCAAAGTATATGCTGTTTGTGCCTCCCATCCATCACAACAGAATCAGAATCATTTACAGAAATTTGCCTTACCAACAACGCGAAGGATAAGAAATCACAGATCAAGGCATTCTGGATAATATTTAAGAATATGTATATCCCGACTAACCAGACAACTGCTTCGAAAGGGATGATTACTAGTTAAGTTTAGTTTTAGTGTGCTTTCTACTTTTTACATTTTATATGCCAATTTTTTACTTTTTTATACAAAAATTCTTTGTTTTGTTAATCACATTATATTTCAAAGAATAAAAGTACAATCCAAGTGTTTAATTGGAAGACAGTGGCTATAAGTGAAGTTTCTTATTCTAAACTGTCTTATAAAATGCTATTTTTTTTAATTTGAATAATTGTACTATTATATAATAGTTTTTGAACTTAAAAGACCAGCCAATCACTAACTATTTTGAAAAACAAGCGGTAGAATTTAGGAAAGGTGTTAAACTTCAAACTTGATTTTCTCAAAACTACCAAAAATGCACTTGTATCCCTTGGCTTCTACAAGCCTTATATGTGATTCAGTACACTTTATTTTTCGGTTTAACCTTTTAAAAAATTGATTGTTGTCTTATCTGCAGCAACGCGGAAAAGCTGCGCAGATGTAGTGTTAAACTAGGTTCTAAGCTTTTTTAACCAGGATGTTCTTCTTCCTGGACCTCGGTTTCAGTCTTCAAATATTTTTTCTTGCAAGATGGCTTGTAGTAGGGCATATCTAGATTCATTTTGCATAATGGGCCAAGTATTTTAACTTTCGTTATTTGATGGTGATCAGTACCTCTAGGTTCTTCTTCATTCTTCTGATGACCTCCTCATTTGTGATTCGGTCAGACCACGAGATCTTAAGTATTTTCCGATGTCTTCTTCTTTAAGTGCCATCTCCGCGACGGAGGTCGGCAATCATCGTCGCATTCTTTCTTTTATACCAAGAGATAGGTTGTCACTCTAGAAGAAGACCATCATCTGGTTGAAGGTGGATCTAGCTATTCTGATGTGCGCTCTTATCTCCTGGTTGTTGGCTCATTCTTCATTTATTATAGTCTGAGGTTTTTATACTGCGTCACTTTTTCTACTGGAGTTTGATTGACGTATAGTTGACTTTCTGTTATCTTTTTCTTGCTAATTATCATGAGCTTTGTCTTCTTTACGTTTATATTGAGTCCACATTGGCCACTGTAATAAGTGATTTTGTTCATAATAGTCCTGTATCCCGCGTACCAAATAAAATATTATTATTAATAGTAAGCTGAAAATTTGTTGATTTAAGTCAGCCTTGAGGAATTTATCCTGTACTATAGATAGATATCGCTAAATATCATTGCGAGCGATTATTATTAATAGGTAGATATCGCTAACTATCATTGCGAACTATTATAATCCTGTATGAATCAGTCTTCTTCTTCTTCTTATACTTGTTGTAGATCTGTCGAACTGTTAATTCCGACGTTGAAGTATTTCTTGAGAGGTAGACTGCCAGCTATCTCTCCATCTTTTTTGTGGTCTCCCCGTTGGACGCTTGCCTGCTGGTTTTCCTTCTAGAGCAATTCTTGGTAGTCTGTGATCCTCCATTCTTTTTACATGACTGTATGAATCAGTAATTTTAGAAATTAATAATAATAATAATAATACATTAGCACTACAGGCCTAGGAGGCCCACAGCTTGGTTGACTATTATTCTCCATTCGTTTCTGTTTCTTGCTTTTCTTTACCTTGGTCACTTTTAATCTTCTGATATCTTTCCGCACTTCCGCTTTCCATCTTGTCCTTTGTCTTCCTATTCTCTTCTTTCCTCCTATTGCATTAGTTTGGAGGCACTTTGATGCCCAGGCATTATCTGCCTGGATACTGTTGAGGCATTATCGGCAAGTGTCCTATCCATCTTAATTTTAGAAGTTATTTTCGTATTTCCTTCAAGTTTCCATTTTCTTTCCTATCTAAGTTATTATTGGTATCTATTTTGATTTTCTGTAAGCGATTAAGCTTTATTAGGTCTGCACATATCTCATCCCTTTATCCTTCCAAAAACTAGTTACCTATTTCCTATCCCTTCCTGTTGAAGCGCAGCAGCGATCATTATTACCAGTTGAGGCGCAGAGGAAATGATCTTGGATCGGCTTGAAACTGGACGACCACAAGCACGAATGGAGCAGTTTGAATGATTGTGGTACTTCGATGGGGAGGGCAACGGGAAAACCACCTTATTATATTTCCCACAAATCTAATCAGCCCTTTCCGAACTTTTCGATAACAAAGTACCCCGCTCGACGCTTCCAGTTAAACCAACTAGCCTATATTATATGGGCAATTTATCGATCTACAAACTATTTCTTTACTTGTGTAAATTCTTAATGTTGTTCTGAAGCTATTTCCTTGTGGCATTTTTATGATTAACTATTTAGATGGGAAATAAGCCACAATTAAATTGAAAAAATTATTTTATTATTTATTTTTTATTATTATTTAATTGTGTAAATTCTTCTTCTTCTTTAAGTTCCATCTTCTATCGAAAGTTGGAAATCATGTCTATGCGGACCCTGTTGACTGCTGCTCTAAATAGCTCTGCTCTACTACATCCTGCATCCGAACCATTCCCTTAAGTTCTTAGCCAGCATATTCTTTGTCTTCTCACATTGTGTAAATTGGAAATCTTTAAATACTGAATTTTTTAAATGGGTTTCTCTATTGTTTGATAATATCCTATGTTTCTCTATTGTTTTATTGATAAAAGTAATAAAGAAAAACTATTTTTTTGTACAACCACTATTCAAAGTGCACTTTTCTGCACAGTTTTATGTTAACAAAGTTGATATTTTCTCACACTATAAGATTTATGACATTAGGGTGCAGAAAAGTGACATATCTGTGCCGGAATAGTTATTTTCCTAACAAGTGCAGAAAGTTATACTTTTCCGCACGCGACTGCAGTTTGCTGAAAGACGCGAACTTTCTGCAAGCGTTAGGAACAATATTTTTTCTATGAGTCTTTAAAAAATTACCAAATCTTAATCAATTAATTTAATTAATATGAAAATACATACACAAATTAATTCTTTGACAAGGTTGTCAAAACCAAACTTTCAGCATAATTGGTTAGCATGACTACGATCTTGGTTTCCATGATGATGATTCAAAACGACTGTTATTGTCTACTGATTTGACCTTCGAATATTATGTCAAAATTATTTTATTTCATCGAATCCTCGCTGTTAATTTCATCGTTAATTTCATTAAAACATGAACACAATAAGATATATTTGAAATAAATTAGTAAATAATATCTAAATATCAGTTTATTCCATGTATTATAATTACTTTAAAGCCATATTAACATCTCTAAATTAACACGCGTGCGGAAAAGTAAAACGCGTGCGGAAAAGTAAAACTTTCTGAACTAAAACGCGTGCGCGAAAGTAGACATTTTGCACGCTCGTAGAAATAGTTATTTATGAAACAGTTCGTGAAGTATGCTTTTTGCGAACGCACGCGATATTTAGAGCACGAGCGACAACGGAGCGAGTGCTATACATCGCGTAAGTTCGCAAAAGTACTTCACGCACAGTTTCATACAATATTTTATCTATGATGAACAAATAAAAGAACTGTAACTCTTCGTCACTGGAATTTATTTCTATTCTACAATTTTTAGAACTTTGACATTTAAAAATTCTAACTTCTTTCAAACCACAAAACTGTCAAAACTTTTGTCGTAATTTATTTCTCATTATGTCATTACCATGATAACGCGAAATTTAAGGATATTTGATTATATGAAAGTGTGTTAAAAACAGTGCGAAAAAGTAAGTCCCATCTGCAATACATTGTTACTTCACGCACACTTTAAACACTTTACGCACTGCTACCTATAATGACAGTTTTCACAAACTAAAAACTTATACATAATATGACATAGAGTAGATAATAGCTATTTGTATAACAAGGGAGGAAAGTGCTACTTTTCCTCCCGAGAATGAAGTTTACTGCCCGACGCGTAGCGGAAGGCAGTAATCATTCAAGGGAGGAAAAAGCACGTCATTTTTTCATTTTTACTAATAAATATTAATTTATTTATGTAACTAACCAACAAAATTTATTAGAACTAAAACTAAAAAGTAGGTACAACATAACTGTCAACTGTCAAATATAAGTCAAATTATTAATGTAAACATTGTTAAATCAAAATAAGTAACAATTTACTGTTTTTTACCATTCTGCAAAATACAGGGTGTTTTATAAATAAACGTTAAAATGTATAGATACTTACGTAATAGGAATTAGATATTGTACAGGGCATCAATAAGTTATATTTCATAAATGAAACAGAATGACGTCACTTTTACTTTTCCTCCCTAGGGAGGAAAAGTACAAGTTTGCTCCCTACAATCAGGTCCGGAAAAGTATACTTTCGGTAGAGGTAGGTGGAAAAAGTTCTTTTCTGCACAGTAGACTACCTCATTCTGAGTAACGTTATATATTCTTTTTACAGCTTTGGTTAATGTAGACAAATATAACCTGTAAGACAATTATTATAATTAATTATCGAATAGAAATGAAATTATGGATGTTACAACTGTTTTATTTTACAATTTTATTCTTAATAAATATTTTATATAATTATCAATTAACCAATAAGGATTTAGCAACCTTAGCAAGATACGTCGAATGAAGTAGGTTTGGTGTAAATCCGTGACTGCGTAAATATAACGTCAAATGTGAGATTATTTTGTAATAATTATTTAAAATAGTTTAAATTCAAACAAATTAATGTAGGTAGTTCATTAATTTTATAACTGATTTCTGTGTAATTTGTTTAGGTATAAGGAATTTAAATTGATTAGTAGGTATTAATTAAACACAGTTTAAAATTTATAATTTATTGTTATAATAAATCTTCGATTGGAAATTGTGATTTTTAGTTTTAGAAACATTTGTGGTTGTAGAAAAAGTATAGTGTGTAACACGTATAGAAAGGTAATTTCTCACTCGTTTGAATTACGGCACTCGCTTGCGCTCGTACCGCAACTTTTCAAAGTGGTGAGAAATTAAAACCTTCCTGCACTTGTTACAGAATAGTATATTGTGCAACAAGTGCAGAAAGGTACTAATTTCTCACGAGTTTGAAAAGTTGCGGTACGAGCGCAAGCGAGTACCGCAATTCAAACGAGTGAGAAATTACCTTTCTGCACGTGTTTCACACTATACTTTTTCTACAAGCACAATTTTTCCTAAAAATAAAAATCACAATTTCCAAACGACGATTAATTATAATAGGTACCTATGTGATAAATTTTAAACTGTATTTAATTAATACCTACTAATCAATTTAAATTCCTTATACCTCAATAAATTGCACAGAAATCAGTTAAAAAATTAATGCACTGCCTTAATTTGTTTAAATTTAAACAATTATTACACATTATTGACATTATATTTATGCAGTCACGGATTTACACAAAACCTACTTCATTCGACGTCTCTTGCACAGGTTGCTAAATCCTTATTGGTTATTTGATAATTATAAAATGTTTAATAAGAATAAAATTGTAAAATAAAACAGTTGTAACATCCATAATTTAGTTTCTATGCTATAGTTAAATATAATAATTGTCTTATAGGTTATATATTTGTCTAAAGTTTAACCACGGATGTAAACAGAATATAACGTTACTAAGAATGCGGTAGTCCACGGATGTAAACAGAATATAACGTTACTCAGAATGAGGTAGTCAACTGTGCAGAAAAGAACTTTGCGGCACAGAAACGTCACTTTGCGGCACAGAAACGTCACTTTTCTGCACACTAATGTCAAATATCTTATACTGTGAGAAAATATCAAGTTTGCTAACATAAAACCGTGCAGAAAAGTGCACTTTGAATAGTGGTTGTAGAAAATATACTATTATTTGTTGACTTGTTCTATTGAACATTTCTATAGTGATTTCCATGTGATATTCCATTTGTAGTCCTGTCCTGAAATAAATGAGTCCAGTTTAAGGTTGAAGCCCAACCGCCTTGCTTTACTCCAGCTCTTAATCAATTCGCATTCATATTGTATTAATCACATTAAGCTGAAGTAAGAGGGTGCTTCAATCACCAATGGTGACGGAGGCGACAGTCATCAAATTTAAACGAACTCCCACAGTATGGGTTTTATGGGAAATATAAATTTACACTATGGCGTAAGTTGCGTCAATTCTCTAATTAAAATTTTTGGTATTTATAGGCCTGGATCCCGCGTACCAAAAAAAAGTTTATTATTAGCAAGCTAAAAATTTGTTAATAGCTTAATTGTGTCTAGTCGGACAAACTTTGATGTACGGGAACACTGGAGCAGGGGAAGTTTTAATTGTGGAACAGGTTACAGGTTTCTAACGTCAGACTATGAAAACGTCCCATGTATTTTGTCGGACAGAACTTTTAGTGCAGTCACTGAAGGTTTTCACCTCCGATTTCGTTGAACCTCCATCGATTTTCATGACAATTGGTGAGTAATTAGAGGATACCTCAAGGAACAAAGGTGACATGATGCCAACTTGCGCTTTTACCCTGGGGGTGGATGCCACCCCTTCTCGGGGGTGAAAATTATTTTATTAAAAATAATACCATAAGTCGATAGAGGGGCAAATTATAAGCAAAATTTGTTATATAAAGTCATTAAAATAAATCAACACTTTTTGAGTTATTAAAGACCAAATATTTTATTTTTTCGTAAAAAAATGCATGTTATAAATCGTTTTTTCACGTATAAATAAAAAACTATAAGCTTTTACAAAAAAGTTATTATTACTGAAATTGAAGATAATAAAAAATTGAATACATTCCTCACATAAAGAACTAAACTAATGTTAGTTCAAAGTGAGTTATTGGCAATTGAATGTGTATTTTTTTCGATGAGTACTCAAATCTAAGTATTGAAGCTTAAATAACGGGAAAACGATGCAATGTATAAAATATTCCTGCTAAACATTTGCAAAAGTGTGCGATCTTTGATGTTACGATCTCAAATAGGGGCTGATTCTTTGTTTTCTAAAGGAGTTTTGACACCGGTTCAATAAAAAACTTAAACATGAGCAAAAAAGGAATAGAATAATTAAATGAGGCGCAAAGAGGTCCACTTACCAATTCAATCCCTGCATTTGGTCTTCAAGAGGGCCCTCAGCTGCATTTAACACTGCACCAAGTCCATACACGAAAAAAGCCTTACCAGCTAGGCTTTTACACCGGCAAACGAGCGAGCCGTTGGTTGAGTAGCAACTTACGAACTGTTGATTGTAGAACAACTTGCGAGCCATTCATTGTAGAGGCACTAGCTTCTCTTACTTTTGACGAACACTACAAGGCTCCAGTTTTTGCACTCATTAAAGCAAACCTCTTTTATATCGCGATAAAAGGCAAAATAACTAGAGTTGGGACCATTTGCCTTCCTCGTGTAAATAAGTTAATTCAAATTTAAAGGAAAATACAACATTCTCCCCCACCAAAATGCAGCTTTAAATGGTGCATTTTAAAACTATTACAAGCTAATAAACTAAAAAAAAAATAACCCAAGTCATGGCACTTTGGAATAAATCCCAAAAAAAAAATTAAACAATATAATACTAATAATAAGATCAACAAAAAAAAACTAAGGAATTATTTAACTAGGCAGAGGACACAGCTTTACCAGGGGGCGTCGAAGAATTCCCTTTGTGGTCTTAACATCTGCAACTCTTATAAGTCCATCCTGTCCCGGAAATACTTGGGATATTCGTCCCAAACGCCATTGCGAGGGAGGGATATTATCATCCTTTATAAGGACCATCGTTCCGAGTTCGATAGGTTTTAAATTATCGGATGAAGTCCATTTACTGCGCTGATGCAAAGTATGCAAATATTCTTTGCTCCAGCGTTCCCAAAAAGTTTTATGCATTTGATTTATTAACTTCCATCTCATCAAATGAGATGCAGGAATATACGCTCCATCAAGAGGTTCAAACACAGCCGAAAGAGGTTCTAGATTTAAAAAATGACCCGGCGTTAGAACTGACAAATCATTAGGATCAGAACTTATAGGGGACAAGGGCCTAGAATTAAGATACGATTCAATCTGAATTACGACCGTGTTTAGTTCCTCATATGACAAGATCTGATCACCTATAACGCGAGCTAGGTGCGTCTTTACTGACTTTATTCCCGCCTCCCATAAACCGCCAAAGTGGGCAGCAGATGCAGCATTAAAATGGAAGGAAATATTTTCATTTGAAACAGCATTTTTCATGAGGTTAAGGTATTTAGCAGCGCCAACAAAATTACTGCCACGATCAGAATATAAATTATCAACCCTACCACGACGAGCTATGAAACGCTGCAAAGCAGAGAGAAAAGTCTCACTAGATAAATTACTAGCTAATTCTAAATGAAGAGCTTTGGTGGCCATGCAAACAAAGAGGCACAGATACACCTTACAAGATTTAGCTCCTCGATAGCGATTCATCACAACATAAAACGGTCCACCAAAATCCATACCTGAATTCAGGAAGGGTTTAACCTGGGAAATTCTAACTAGGGGTAAGTTACCCATTGGAGGTTGGTAATTTCTAGGATTGTGCCTCCAACACTGTATACATTTTGACAAAACCGAGCGTATAGCACGCTTAGGAGACAAAATCCAAAATGACTGGGCAAGCAAAAAACTAACTGTACGCAGCCCAGCATGACAGTATCGTTTATGGTAATAATCAATCAGCAAATAAGTTAATCGACTTTCGCGAGGTAGGATGCAAGGAAATTTCTTATCAATCGAAACAGACAAATATCTAAGACGACTGCCAACCCGTAATACTCCTTGATCATCGATAAAGCAGGACAACTTTCGAAAAGGTTTGGAAAAAACATTTCCCTCGAACTCCCTTTCAAAATATCGATGTTGAGTATATTTAACTAGCATAATCAACGACTCATAAGGTTCCTTTGAACTTAAGGGACCTTCTCTCTTATCATTGGGGAATTTTGAATTCCAAGCAAACCTCAAGATCCAAGCTGTAAGTCGTCGTATAAACGAGAAATCGGAAATGTCATTCAATAGATTCTCAAGAAAATTATCATCATTAACACAAGCCAAAGTTACCGTACGCTCCTCATCAAGCATTTCAGTACACTCAGAAAAGCAACAGGAAGCGTCTGGAATGGGATCGGTGTTATACAAAAACTCAGGACCTGCAAACCAATGAGATTGCTCCAACATTAGAGCAGGTAAAACACCTCTGGAAGCCAAATCAGCGGGATTCTGAGCAGAAGGAACATAAAACCAACTATTAGGAGAAAGGCGTTCCTGTATATATGAAACCCGGTTAGAAACAAAAGTTTTCCAACGATGAGGAGAGGATTTTATCCAACTTAGAGCTACCTGAGAATCGGACCAAGCTACAAATTTTGCGATTTTAAGTTTAGGATCGAATACTCTGACTACAAACTGCATGAGTTTAGATAGTAGAACTGCAGCGGACAGCTCCAAACGTGGAATGCTTACAGTTCTTATGGGAGCCACTTTTGACTTCGCGCAAACAAAAAAGACACAAACCTGACCATCTGGTAGAACAAAACGCAAATAAATAACAGCGGCATAACCCTTTTCACTACTGTCACAAAACCCATGTACCTCACAACAAATATACCTGGACACGAACATGCACCTAGGTATTTCAAGCTGTGCAAGGGATAACAGTTGTTCCTTATACTGGTTCCAAACTTTACAAATTGAGTCTGGAGGAGAGTCATCCCAGTCGATTCCGGACAACCATAAACGTTGGATAAGGTGCTTCGTGAACAAAGTCATGGGAGCTAGAAACCCTACAGGATCAAACACTCGGGCCAATTCAGACAACATACTTCTCTTAGTACAAGATTTGTCCAGAGCTGTCACAAAAGAAAAACAATCCAACTGTGCATTCCATACAAGTCCAAGGATTTTTAGAGGTGACGAACAACTATTATCATCAAAGGAAATAGGTTTCTTACCAATATGCGACTCCGGTAGACCTTCTAATAATCGCATATCATTGCTCGACCACTTACGCAATTCAAACTGACCTCGAGATAACAAGGATATTAACTCATTCCGAAGATCTAGCGCAATTTCTAAGGTATCACCACCACAAACTATAACGTCAACATAAGTACTCGTACGCAAAACTTCAGCGGCAAGGGGAAACTCTCTACCTTCATCTTCACTCAGCTGCAACAAAGTCCTTAAAGCAAGAAAAGGAGCTGATGATACACCATAAGTAACTGTTAATAAGCGAAATTCCTGTAACTCTTCATCAGGAGAGAATCTAAAAACAATCCTCTGATAATCACAATGACTTTTCTCAACTCGTATCTGCCTATACATCTGCTTAATATCCGTGGATAAGACATATTTATGAAGTCGAAAACCCAATAAAATAGTTAAAATATCTTGTTGTAGTTTCTTTCCAGTAAACAAGCACTGATTAAGAGAATTCTGATTTCCAATTCGAGCAGAAGCATTAAATACTACTCGCAATTTGGTAGTCAAACTATCAGGTTTTAATACAGCATGGTGAGGAATATAGTAACAAGATAATGGACGAGAAGTTTCTGACACAAGCTCCATATGATGCAAATCCAAATAATCTTTCATAAAGGTACAATATTCCTGATAAACACTAGGATTTTTCAAAAGCCTTTTTTCTAAGGAAAGGAAACGATTTACAGCTAACTCAAACATTCCTGGAAAAACAGGAGATAATTCCCTGAAAGGTAGAGCAACGGTATAACGACCAGAGCCGTCTCGACAAACATTCTCAACAAAATTTTTCTCACAAAGAATATCTTCAGGAGCTGAACATTCTACTTCAGGAACAGTTTCTAAACTCCAAAACTGCTTTACAGACTCCTCCAACGAAACCATTTGATCCACGTGACAAAACAACGAGGTGGCAGATGTCATAGGAACCGAACTACAGGGACCCATAAGGACATAGCCAAAAACGGTATTAAGAGCATCAGGCATACCTCTAGGAGTTTGAACTTTACCTTCTAATAATAACTGAGAAAAGATATCAGCTCCAAGCAATAAGTCCACCTTACCAGATAGATGAAACCGAGGATCTGCCAACTTTAAATTAGCAATATAAGACCAATGCCCAACATCCAAACTAACAACGGGTAGGTCCTCACAAATTTTTGGCAACACAAACGCCTCACAATTAAAAATAGGATCCACTCTATCCACAGGTTTTATCTGAAGATCAACTCGACCAACCACTGTACTTTTTATAGCACCAATACCTTGTACCGATAAGGTAGCAGAAGAATGTCTAATACCTAACTGACGAATACAAGACTGAGATACAAAAGAGGTCATGCTGCCCCCATCAATTAAAGCTCGAACAGGTTGATACAATCCACAACCATCCATAATTTCTACCACAGCAGTAGCTAACAAAACGCTCGAGTTTTTTGAGGTAACACTACCTAATGATGCAGCATGTGAGCTCAATGTTCCAGTATTAACCTGAGCATCAGAAGAAGCAGTAGTTGGAACGGCAGCAACAGAAGTAGCGCCTTTAGTGGCACTTTCAGAACTTTTAAAATGTAAAAGACTATGGTGGGATGAATTACAATGACAACAACGAGCGGTGACACTACAACTACGAGAATCGTGTTTTTCTAAACATTTAAAACAAAGACGCATTCTCTTACAAGCGTTGTACCGTTCATAAGGAGATTTATTTAAAAATAAAGAACAATCTTTTAAATGGTGATCGGCAGAACATAACAAACAAGTCGTCGCATTAGGCTTCGAAAAAAAACTATAGCGATTATTGACTTTAGAACCATTTTTATTTGCATTGTGTTTAGAAGGCGATTTATTTTTTCTATTAGAATCCTTGGGAGAACAAGGCGACAACAAGGATGAGTCAAACGAAATGCATTGACTTTCCAGGAAATCAGATAATTGAATAAAAGTAGGCATTTCACTAGAACCATGTAATAATTCAAAACGTTGGTGAGTCTCCTGGTCAAGCTTGGTGAGAATTTTGTAAGCTAACACAAAATCCGAAATTTTATAACCCAAATTTTCTAAAGCTGATAAATTTTCCGAAAAGGTATCAATTAAATTACTATAACTATCAGAATTCTTAAACATAGTTGCGGGAGCTTCTTCAATTTTGCACCAATGTGCCATTGCACGCAAACGTTTATTTAAATACCCATTTTTTAATTTATCATAAATCCTAATATAATTTTCTCTAGCTAAAGGCAGGGATTTAGCTAACCTTAAAGGAGGCCCTTCTAAACTTTGAATCAAATACGTTAATTTTTCCGTATCATCAACGTTAGGTCTACGGTGCACAAGCGCATCGAATAAGTCAAAAAAAGTAATTGCTGACGTAAAATCACCGGAAAATTTAACTAATTCTAACTGGGGCAAGCGAAGATTACTAGGAGGTTGTACTGCATTCGAAGCGGCGATATTTTCCTCATTCTTTTGACTATTATCATCATCTTCAAAGAGATCCGCGAAATTAGCCTTGATCTGATAATAAGCATTCAAAAATTGGGAACGAATAATGTCCTCAGAATCTAATTGAGCATCCGTAGGTTCAGAGTTCAAAAGATTTGTAACGATGTTTTGATGATTTTTATTAAAACTCTCCAAAACATCGTCTAATTCTGAGTACCGAACACGAAAAAGCGACTGCTTATGAACCTCTGTAAGAGCAGAATTGGATAAAGACAATAACGTTCCTAAATCGTTCATTGCCATTCTCCTTTGAAAGGTATATTTTTTCAATTTGTCAGCCATTGTGGAGAAAAAGAATAAAAATTTATTTAACGTAATCAACGGTAAAATTAAAAATACAAATAATCAACGATCCCCTGGTCAAGCTGCCACTGGCATAAAGAGAACGCAATTTTAACTATAAATAAATTCAAATAGCTAATATTTTACAAGTCTAATGACCTAAACAATTAAATTTAATAATTTATCAAAAAACAAGAATTTTTATCAAGCGGCCGCAAACTGATTTTAAAATTCGAAACTTACAAAATTCTACGTACCTATTGAATACCTGTAAATTCATTCAAGGTCAACCAATTGACATTACCTGCTACACAAGAAAAGAAGCAAAAACTGTACGCAATGTTTTTTTGGGCGTTATTTCAAAATGCAAATTTTATTATATTATTCAAAATTAATTGTTAACAAGCAATATTGTATACAAGCGAGGAAAAACAAGCCACCCCAACAATAATTGAACAATTAATTATAAAAGCAATAAAGTTTAAATTCTTTAAAAAACCGACTATCAAAACACCTCAAAAAAACAATATCCACGTTCGAAGTGACCAAAATGTGCGATCTTTGATGTTACGATCTCAAATAGGGGCTGATTCTTTGTTTTCTAAAGGAGTTTTGACACCGGTTCAATAAAAAACTTAAACATGAGCAAAAATGGAATAGAATAATTAAATGAGGCGCAAAGAGGTCCACTTACCAATTCAATCCCTGCATTTGGTCTTCAAGAGGGCCCTCAGCTGCATTTAACACTGCACCAAGTCCATACACGAAAAAAGCCTTACAAGCTAGGCTTTTACACCGGCAAACTAGCGAGCCGTTGGTTGAGTAGCAACTTGCGAGCCATTTAATTGTAGAGGCACTAGCTTCTCTTACTTTTGACGAACACTACTAGGCTCCAGTTTTTGCACTCATTAAAGCAAACCTCTTTTCTATCGCGATAAAAGGCAAAATAACTAGAGTTGGGACTATTTGCCTTCCTCGTGTAAATAAGTTAATTCAAATTTAAATGAAAATACAACAAAAAGTACTTCGGAGTACCTATCAAATGAGCTTCAGAAGAAGGTAATAGCTTCAAAATTAAGCAAGTTATAATGAAAATAAAAGAACCGTTTCGAATTTTTTAGGAAAAAGTGAAAAATAAAACATACGTCATTTTCACAAAAATTAAAATTTATAGTAATCCTTACAAGAACTTCTTTATATTAGTAGAAGTAATGTTTTCGATAATTTTGACCGGCTTAGAATGCATATTTTTGAAAAAAAGATATGATTTGAAAAACTCATAAGTTTAAAATTATTGTATTTCTCATATTCTTTTGATAATAACTCCAAAATACTCAATACACGTAAAAAATTATATATAACCAAATTTTAGTTTTTTTATGCCAAATATTTTACCTGTTTTACTATTTCTATAGAGTAAAAAATAAACGAGATAGAAACGTTTAAATCTTAAATTTTGCTGTGGGAACCATGCAACCGGGGTCATTTAACTTTTTATTTTTAAAAATGTAAGGGGTTTAAAAGATTAGGTTCAACGTCCTTAAATAACACTTGGAATTAACTTTCAAACAGTTTTTAGATGAACCTGATATCGTAAACACGAACGGAGTTATTAAAAAAAAACAATAACATTTTTTGGAAAAATTTTTAAAGGACAAATTTTGAAAAAATTTTGGAACATAAATTTTAACGCTATCAACATGTTCGGGGCCCATTTAATAGATATTTTTAAATACTTTGACAAATGTTTAATAAGTTTATGTTATAAAATGCATCAATTTCCCGTTATTTCAGCTTGAATACTTAGAGCTTTTTACTCGCCGAAAAAAATATACATTCAATTACCTATAACTCACTTTTAGTTAACACTAAAAGGTTTTTGTAGTAAGGGGTTTCATTTTTTATTAGCTTCAATTTTGATAATTATAACTTTTTTGTAAAAACTTACACTTTTTGAGTTATTGATGAAAAATTGGTTAAAAACTTGCATTTTTCTCAGGAAAAATTAAAATCTTTGATCTTTAATAACTTAAAAAGTTTTGATTTATTTTAATAACTTTATATAAAAAATTTTGCTTGAAAGGACATCGCACACATCTTATGGAAATATAATGTCACTCAAATTCAATAAAATTTATACCAATAGATTCGTTTTAAATTAACGATCAAATCTTATCATTGCGTCAACTCTCTATTTTCAAAAATAAGAGCAGAAATTGATATAAATAAATCTGAAATCAAATGGGTAGGTACATAAGTTAGAGAGAGAAAAAATATTTTAAATTACCCAGATTTTCGGTACTCCATAAATCAGCGGATTAGTTTCTCTCTGTCTACCGTGATCGTTCCTCTTGCTTTGTTAATATTACTAGCATGGATTTTTTAAGAAGGAACTGATTAATATTGTGGTTTTTGTGCTAGGAGAGTGTAACAAAATTGTGCTACTGGTAACAAGAACTTATTATCAGAAAAGACGACAAGCAAGAAGCGAAACTTTTTACAGTTTACTATAATAACTGTTGCAACGGACTGGACACGTAGATTGCGAGAAATCAAAAACTATTGTAAATTAAGAAAGTAAATTTAATGTAAAAAATTAAAAGAAAATTCCGGTATAGTTGGCTGTATACCATAGTTTAAAAAAACTTACAAAGAAATAAGAAATTCAAGTAGGTACATGTTTTATTAAAAAACTTTCCAAAAAATCCAGATTTATCCAAATAGATCACAAAAATTCCAGTACGTTCTATGGTGGTCTTATCAGACCACCACGAGTGAAACATTCTACTCGTAGTTGAAACTAGCCCACTTTCTTATTATTTGTAAAAACAAAAAAGTGAATATGATGTTAAAATTAAAAATTAAAATGACACTAGGTGGATGTTATAAGATTAACTTTAAGGGAATATAGGATGTCCCTGCTCGAAAAGTTGAGCGATCTTATTGCTATGGGTGATACAGGCCAACTTATTAAATTTAAAGTAATCCTCATGTGTCACAGAATCCTCATATTAGCACGAGGAAAATTGTAAATGCTTTTGAAATTAGTAATATGACTGTAGTAGTATAGGAAGAATTTTAAAAAAGAAAGAGATGCATCCATAGGCGCCCATACACACGGGCAGGGTACATACGTGGCCGTGGCCCCCCTAGCTTTTCGGGAAAGAACAAAAATTAAATTTATATTACATAAACGTATTTTTGTCAAAAAATTATTGGATAATTTTGAGAGATAAATTGGAAACAACATATTTATTAATAAAATAATTTACATATTGGGTAATTAATAGTTTAACAGAAAATCTGTGTGTCTGCGACAGCGGTTTATATGGAATGTGCATAATACACATTTCGCACAGTCAGGGTATGCTATTAACGAAATCATTGAAAGATATTAGAAACGTGGGAACATAATATATACTGTAACCGACACCCAAAATTACAAATTAAATGAATCATTTATAATACTGCAAAGAAAATCATATCAGCAAGAAATCCGATCTCTGACCGATAATCACTAATGAGCCATTCGTCTTTGAGAACTGGAACTATAAAGAGAAAGTGTAAAATCTGTGATTACATTTGTTTTCTATAATATTAAGTTTTGTGTACACCGAATAGAACCATCTTCATAAGCAGAAATAAATTCATATTGAAAAATAATTTTTTAAATTTATTGAACATAGTCAAATTTTAGTTTGCAAAAGTATTTTTTAGTAAGTAGATTATTTTTAAAGTGTACATTATGATGGACACAACAATTTTATTTAAATGAAAAACAGGTGATCTTTCATGACGAATGAGTGTTATATACAGGGTGTCCCAAAAGTAGCGGAAAGGTCGAATAATTCGCGAAATGAACATCGGATCGAAAAACTGAAAAATATGTGTTAAATATTTCTCAAAAATCTATGCGATGACACTAAACAAGTCCACCACTTCAACCCCTGAGTGTGGAGCGGGGGGTAACTTTAAAATCTTAAATGGAGCCCCTAATTTTTGTTGCAGATTTGGATTTTCCTTGTAAAAATAAGCAAATTTTATTCGAGCCATTTTGAGAATTGTGGATAGATAGCGCTATAATAGGAAAAAAAGATATATCGTGATACCATAGCAAAATTATAGAAACGGTCTAATATCTCGAGAAATATACTTCCAAATGAAAAACTAAAAAATATGTGTTTAATATTTTTCAAAAATCTATAGAATGACACCAAACAGGATTGTTCATTCCACACTCTAGAGGTGGGGTGAGAGTTAACTTTAAAATCTTAAATAGGAACCCCAGTTTTTATTGCAGATTGAGTTTCCTCCTCAAAAAATAAGTAACATTTATTCGAAACTTTTTTTAGAATTGTTTGACGGATGGCGCTATAATCGAGAAATGCGATTTATTTGCGCCATCTATCAACGATTCTAAAAATGTTTGGAATATATGTGACTTATTTTTCATAAGGATTCTAAATTTGCAAAAATAGAGGGGGCTCCTTTTTAAGATTTTAAAGTAAAAACTTGGTTCGACACATACTCATGGTTAGTCTAGTCGCCAAAGTTGAAGGCAGGACTTTGCAAGCATTGTATTCTTTTCAAACGGGTTTTAAAGAGAGGAGCAACTTTTGTGCTACCCATTCCATTTAAAAACTTGGTCTAGTATTTAAATGTATGAATAATTTGTCACAACAGGGTTCAAACTAGGTTTTTTAGGTGGTTTAAACTACAGTAGACTCCCTCTATAACGAGAACTGAAATGGTGGACTAATTATCTCGTTATAAGCGGATTTCGTTATATCAAACAACAATAATAATGAAATGTTTTGATGCCTCTTACGTAGTTTATTAGATGTCGATGGTCAACCTGAACAGTGAACAATGAGACTTCGCCGTCATAAATTGTAAATTTCCTATAATATTCAATGGTCGATAAACAGACAGAAGTTTATTACAGGTGGCCAAGTTTATTACAGCACTGGCCTCGATAATAAGACAGATGTTGGGCATTTATATGTACAGGCAGTTGGGGCATTTATTCATTTGTGACCATTACAACGCTAAAAACAGGTAAAGACACGTATTCTTCGATTTCAATTTTCCTCGTTGTAACCAAATATGCCTCGTTATAGAGCGTTATAGTTCAATAGGAATTATATACAATAATGTTCCTCGTTATAAGCGAAACCTCGTTATACCCGTGTTCGTTAGTTCGTTATAGAGAGAGTCTACTGTATATATTGTCATCCGCAATATACAAAATGTAATGCGCAACATCTTCACGTTTGCCCCCCCCCCTAAAATTTTTTATATGGGCGCCCTTGGATGCATCCATGTCACGCACAATTATTGTATCAAGAGCTTAACGAGAATGACTTAAAACAGTAGAACGGGTATAATTTCCACTCACAGGCAAGCAATATGGTCGTTGAATGATTTTTGCTGAAATTCTTGGAAATTGTGGCATTAGACGCTACATTTTTGAGGATCACGTAAATGAAGAAATTTATCTACATTTTTTGGACAACGAATTGCCGAAATTCTTGGAAACAGTATCGTTGAACATACGTCAGAGAATGTAGGGATATTACATTACGGCGCCCCTGTACATCACAACTTTTTAATGAATGAACATTTAAATGGATATTTTTCCTGGAAGATAAGTTGGGAGGGGAGGAGCCAAAAGCTGGCCTTTACGATCTCCAGAGTTAAATAAAATATGTACTTGTTTTCTGGGGCTATATAAAAAATATAGTGTATAAAACACGCGCTACAACGAAACAATATAAGAAGTAGAGAATTAAAAAAATAATGTATGAGATTAAACATAAATGTAATTTCTAGTTTAATCTAGTTGCTATTTTTAAGATCGCTTATATCTCATATTAATGCCGCACCCTGTATATATGGTTAGCAAAACGAATCTATAGTTTATCTGTTTTCCGTACCAATTTGGTGTTGTAACTGTACTTGGTATATATATTTTAATGTATCTAACTTACAGAAACTAATGTTACTTCACCTACAATACCGATCAAATTACTTCTTTGACCTCGGCTTTGGTCAAAAGAAATTAAAAGATCTCCTTTCAACATAATATAGGAATCTTACAAAAGAAAACAGAAATATCATCTTATTAATTGAAAATATAAAGACCGACAATTAGGCAACGTGATAATAGAAGAGATATCGAAATAGCCTAAACAAAGGAGACCCCATGTGGAGGAAATGATTGCTACTGTGCTTACTTTTCCATGTGCAAAATAATGCCGGATGATAGGGCAGATTTTTCTCTTCACTTCATTTTGTATAGGTTTTTATTGCTGTAAATGCTTATTTTCTCATACAGCTTACGACTTAATTCGTCTTAATTAATAAAAAAATCCTTAGAAGTCTCGGTACAAAGTTTTTTATATGCAACTATTAGTCCTGTCGCCAGGGGGGTACAACGGCCTCCTTTACCCAAATTGGGACTTACCCAAATTTTTGTATGTATTTTGACCGGTAGAACACGAATTTTTTGGGTAACAGTTGATCCGGATGTCGATTAGATTGTTATAAGCAACTTGAGGAATTACGTAACAGCGATTTCTCGCAAAACAAAACGAATGCATAATTTTCGGGATAAACGCGGTTGAACTTTCAAAAAATTGAAAAATTGTAATTTTTGAACCCGAATAACTTTTGATTAAAAAATAAAATAGCAATTCTGCTTACCGCATTTGAAAATTCAGGTCAAATTTTATCGGTTTTGATTATTTGCATTGCTGAGAATTTATTTTTTTATTGTTAAACAAAGCTTTAAACACATAGTGTTTCCCGTACCCAATACATGAGTTTTAATGCATTCTACGTAGAAATAGCCTCGCTTGCACTTGTATCTACCCTACCTACTCGTTTGATTTTAAATGGGAGATCATTGAAAACATCACTCAAGCACTATGTGTTTATAGCTTTGTTTAACAATAAAAAAATGAATTTTTACCAATGCAAATAATCAAAACCGATAAAATTTTACTTGAACTTTCAAATGCGGTAAGCAGAATTGCTATTTTATTTTTTAATCAAAAGTTATTCGGGTTCAAAAATTGCAATTTTCCGTTTTTTTGAAAGTTCAACCGCGTTTATCTCGAAAACTGTGCATCATACGAAAAAACTTGTAGAAACATTTTTTGCTTAGGATGGCCCAAAAAATACAAAAACATGTTTTGTTTGGCGAAAAATCGCTGTTATGTGATTCCTCAAGTTCTTTGTTTATAACAATCTTATCGACATCCGGATCAACTGTTACCCAAAATATTCGTATTCTACGGGTCAACATACATAAAAAAAACTTGGGTAAGTCCATCTGAATTAAAGAGGCCCGTTGTACCCCACTGGCGACAGGACTATATCGTTTGCAGTTGTATTATTTGTCTAATCTGAAAATGGAATATTAAATGTGGAGTTATCAGTGGCGACGCGTGACTTTTTCTAAAAGTGTTACCAAACCCGGATGTAGAAAATCTTGTTTAAAAGAATCTCGCAAATATGTCAGTGGCGGATCTACGGGGATGGAAAAGGGGAAATCCCCTCCCTAACAAGGTCCAAAATTAAGGAAAAAAATTGTTGTAACATAAAAATATTAGCTGACATGAAACTTAAACCACGGACAGACAAATTCAACCCAATAAACAGGCTAGTTGGGAAAATTAAGGCTACTTAATGCATATAAGTTATTATGTATGTCTTTTATGTTGTTTTGGTTTATCTTTATTATGTTTTTTGGTTGTTGTTGCATTGGAAGTTTCCCCCCTAAGGCAAATTTCCCCTCTCAATTACTCAATGTTACTCAATGAAAATTAAAGAAAATGACGACATTCGATCTTGCAATTGGGTATTTCTTTGGCATGTTTTAATCCGTTTCATTGCTGAAAAACTTCTTTCAACGGATGCACTTTGTAGCCGGAATTATTAAAAATAGGATTGCCCGTTTTAGGTCTGGATCCCGCGTATGAAAAAAAAGTTGATTAATAGCAAGCTGAAAATTTGTTAATAGCTTAAGGGTGTCTAGTCGGTTAAACTTTGATATATGGGAACACTGGAACAGGGGCAGTTTTAATTGTGGAACAGGTTAAAAATTTGGAACGGTCAGACCACGAAAACGGCACATTTATTTTGTCCGACAGAACAGACTTAAACTCTCCGAACAGAGATTAAACTCTCATGTAAAAATCAGACTGCTATTTATCACCTGTCATAATTCCTGTCATATGACATATTCTACATGTTCCACTCATTAAAACGCCCATTTGGTGATAAATACCAGTCTGATTTTTGCATGACAATTTAATCTCTGTTCGGAGAGTTTAAGTCTGTTCTGTCGGACAAAATAAATGTGTCGTTTTCGTGGTCTGACCGTTCCAAATTTTTAACCTGTTCCACAATTAAAACTGCCCCTGTTCCAGTGTTCCCATATATCAAAGTTTATCCGACTAGACACCCTTAAGCTATTAACAAATTTTCAGCTTGCTATTAATCAACTTTTTTTTCATACGCGGGATCCAGACCTATTTGCCAATTTAAAGGGTTCCTGTAATGCATTATCAAGTTCTGAAGACGTTAGATATTGATACAATTCTTGTACATTTTTTTTTAAATATAATCTGGATCATTATAAAGAACTGTCAATTTTGTTTTTATCTTTACTGTGTCAAATGGTTGTCCATATAGCTGTAAAAATTGATGAAAGGCCCTATCTGAAAATTTTTTGCTTTAAATTAGAAAACCTACTTTTAAGTTGGATAATTATAGTGTCAAACATTTCAAAAAAAAGTCGTCAACGACACTCCTCCATGTTTAATTGCACGCACACTGTAATAGGTAGGGGAGAGTTGGACAAAACGGGATACCATTCTTGTTAACTTTTACTACGGAAAATATTCTAAAGAAATTATCATATTATTATTTTATAGGTATAACATTTATTGCAGCACACGAAACACATATCTTTAGCTATTTTTAATAACTGGAAAATAGTAAAAAAAATATTTATTAAAATCCTACACATCCCGTTTTATCCAACCACGGTTGGATAAAACGGGAGAGGTTTATAATATTTAATTATAAAATTATATAAAACTTAATTTATGTCTAAATTAAGAAGACATTAAACTATATAGTAAAATTTGCTCTTGAAAGAATAATATCTTCAGTAGTCATAAACTTAAAAATAGGCGTTTTTTATGTTTTATGGCAAAATCGGAAATGAGACCTTTTGTAAGGGTTTATCAACATCCAAAATTAAGATCAAGACATATTCATTTAATTCTTAAATGTACTAGAAACAAAGCCAAAACATACACATTTGTTTACAATTAAGTAGGTCACCTAGATTTGTTAGAAACACCAGTCGGCAATAATGCATCGTCAACTAATCAATATTTTCGTAAGTCATGGCCAAAGCTGAGTCCACAATATAAACATACTACATGTTACAAGTTTGTTTATATACAGCAAGGCATCGTGATTCATTCTAATTCATTCGTTTATCAATTACCATTCTTAATTCACATGCACCCGTAGATGGTTTTACCGTGAGCACATCAACTATTTACTGTGGTCTTTATAGTTGGTAATAAACAAGTAGTTATCAATAGTGTTTAATTCTTCAACCCCTATTGGTCGGGGGTAGCTACCCCCAAACTACCCTAAGATGTTTCCCGAGGGTGGATACCCGCATACTTTTATTTAAGACTAGGTACGTATATCAAAACAAAAGTCACATAAAAATATGTTGTTCTTCTCTACGGTATGAGAAAACGCTTCATATCTCTATTTAAAAAATTAATAGGCCAACAAATAAATAGGTAGATGAAACGGGACATAAGAAACTGTATCCCATTTAATCCAACTTGTAAGTGTCCCGTTTTGTCAAACTCAGACATTTTTCAAAACAAAAATGGCTGCTGCCTAAATGTGAAAGTAAATTTAGGTAGACTACACATGAGAATATTCGTTAATGACTGCTTAATTAAATGTAATAGTAGTCCTGTCGCCAGCGGGGGTACAACGGCCTCCTTAATTCAGATGGACTTACCCAAGTTTTTTTTATGTATTTTGACCCGTAGAACACGAATTTTTTGGGTAACGGTCGATCCGGATGTCGATAAGATTGTTATAAACAAGAAACTTGAGGAATTACATAACAGCGATTTTTCGCAAAACAAAACATTGTTTTGTATTTTTTGGGTGATTATCAGCAAAAAATGGTCTTACAAGTTTTTTCGTAGGATGCATAGTTTTAGAGATAAACGCGGTTGAACTTTCAAAAAATCGAAAAAGTGCAATTTTTGAACCTGAATAACTTTTGATTAAAAAATAAAATAGTGTGACACTATTTAGTCCGCTCACAGATTGGCCTATTTCTTCCCGAAGCTTCTCGGCGTTACGAGACAATACCATTCCTATCCACGGCGTTCGGAACGACCGCTGCGGAAGTATATATAGAACCGAGATTCGAGCACAGGTCAGTCATTCATTCATCGAAGCGCGTCGCGTAATTTAATGTATTCGAATCGAAGATATGAAATGTATTTATTAGTTATCGGAATTATTATGTTTAGTTAATTAAATCATAAATTTGAGTTTGTAAATAAATTAGATGTGTTAGTTGGTATTATTTGTAACTATTAAAATAAATAAGTGATGTAAATAAAATAATATAAGTAAGTCTTCCTTTATTTAAATTAGTGCCTAAAAATATAAATAAATAAAATAGTAGAGTCAACCGCGTAACAAATGGTGCAGAAGTGAGGATACTTAAAATAAATAAAATATAAATCGTAATAAATAAAGTGTGTGACAATGTCTTCACAACATAAGAAAATCACTGATTTGATCGTTAAGGAGCTCCGCAACCAGTTAGAGGAGAGAGACATGGACACCACTGGGAAAAAGGCTGATCTAGTCGAACGTCTAAAGAACGCTCTTCAAAAAGAGGGTCAAGATCCAGAAACCTATTTGTTTGAAGACAATCATGCTGCTGTGATCTCGTCGATTTCGAAGGTTTCTGGTGAAATCTCCCAAGTTTCCTCGGATGTTTTGAAGGTTTCGACAGACATTACATCGTTAGAGAACAAAGTTTCGACAGACATTACATCGCTAGAGAACAAAGTTTCGACAGACATTACATCGCTAGAGAACAAAGTTTCGACAGACATTACATCGTTAGAGAAAAAGGTTTCTAGTGAAATTTCCCAAGTTTCCTCGGATGTTTTGAAAGTTTCGACAAACATTGCATCGTTAGAGAAGAAAGTTTCGGGTGATATTTCATCCCTTGACAGCAAAATGACTAACTAGATCTCCAAAGTCACTTCGGATTTTGACGACAAGATATCGTCCATAAAATCTACTTTTGAAGAAAAGATCAAGGAAATAGAAAAGAAAATGGAGGAAACGGAAAAAGTAGACAAAGGGATGGAACCCATCTTAACAGACATTAAAGATGATGAAACGAAATACAAATTGGAGCCACGGTCGATAGTTGAAGGGAGTGTGGGTCATGCTCGGGTTAAGGTGCCAAATTTCGACGGAAAGTCGTCATGGAACAGTTATAAGAAACAGTTTGAAACAGTTTCAAGAACGAACGGATGGTCTGAAAAAGACAAAGCTGTAAATCTGGTTATTGCTCTTCGAGGAGAGGCTTTGGATGTACTCCAGACCATAGCTGTAGAGGAGACGAATGATTTTGAACAACTCATGAAGAGACTAAACATGCGTTATGGGCACGAACATTTGGAGTATGTCTATCAGGCGCGGCTTAAAAACCGACGACAAAAGAAAGATGAAGCTCTTCAAGAATATGAGCTAGATATTGCCAGGCTAGTACGATTTGCTTATCCAACAGCTCCCGAAGACATGATGGAAATATTGGCTGTTCAAACATTTATGGATGGTCTTCGTGATGTTGAAATGCAGAGAACACTGCGATTAGCTAGTCAGAAGACGCTGGTCGATGTATTGTCCGCGGCCCTCGAGTTCGAATCAGCTACGCAGGCCTCTGGTGAGTACAGTGCAGTTCGAACTGTGAAAGAAGAAGAGGATGAAGACAAACTTGACCAGCTGGTAAATATGGTGAAAGGTCGAAGAAAACGAAGACCATAAATTGCTGCAATTGTGGTGAAAAGGGGTACGCACGGAGTTTAAGGAAGAACGCAAATCAAGAAACTCGCCAGCAGGAAATAAGAGAACGCACAGACCCTAGGGGGGCAACCTCGACTCAGAACTCCTCTAAAGACTATCTAATACTAATAGCTTCTTTGAAATGTCGTGAAGATAATGTATATGTAGATGGAGAAATAAATGGTAAAAAGTATACATTGTTGGTGGATACCGGAGCGACCAGGACCATTATACGACCGTCAGTTATAAACAGTCGTAAGAAACTCTTACCAACGAGGTTGCGACTGCGGACTGCCACAGGTGAAAATGCCAACATCCACGGAGAAATCCAGATACAATTGGGGATTGGAGCAGAAAAGTTCGTCCATACTGTCATAGTTGCAGACACCGAAGAAGATGTTATATTAGGAATGGACGTAATGAATTTGCGTGGATTTCAATTGGATTTTAAGAACAGGGTAATCAAAGTTGGCAACGAGGAGGTATTTCTTCATCCACATGATGACAGCACTATGCTAGCAGCTATTAGAGAAGATACAGTTGTGCCTGCGAGGAGTGAAACGATCATCGTAGCGCGGCTACAGGGAATTGTAGAAGAAGGAACACCTGTTATCATGGAGCCATGGAACCACGACGAGGAGGTTGGCCGAGGAAACATAATTGGAAAGGAATTGGTTACTTCTGCTAAAGAAATTCCCGTGAGATTGATTAATGTCAATGACTACCCAGTGACCATCAAGAAGGAGACAAAAGTAGGAACTTGTGTACCCGTGACGTCCATAATCCGGCAGACGACAACATCAGATAATTCCAACGACAAGTTCGACCAAATGGTTGCAGTTGCAGGCCAATCTCTAAATCAAATGGAAAAAAGGAAATTAAGGGAATTTCTTAGGCAATATCGTGACACATTCGTACCAAAAGGAGGAAAGACAGGAAGAACGACAGTTGTCAAACATAAAATTGACACTGGTACCGCTAGGCCAATTCGTCAAACAGCTCGACGATTACCACAGGCGAAGAGAGAGGAAGCTGAAAGGATTGTTCAAGAAATGAAGAAAGACGGGGTGATAGAAACTTCTACGAGCCCATGGGTCTCTCCGGTGGTCCTGGTCAAGAAGAAAGATGGAACTACGAGGTTCTGTGTGGACTACCGTTTGTTGAACAATGTTACCAAGAAAGATAGTTATCCTCTGCCTCGGATCGACGATACGTTGGACACATTGGCTGGAAGTAAATTGTTTTCTACGTTGGACTTGAAGTCTGGATATTGGCAGGTAGAAATGGATCCAGTGGACAAAGAGAAGACGGCCTTTACGACAGGATCTGGATTATGGGAATTCAACGTTATGCCGTTTGGACTCTGTAACGCTCCTGCGACATTTGAGAGGCTTATGGAAAATGTGTTGAGAGGGTTATCTTGGAAAACGTGCCTGGTGTATTTAGACGACATAATCGTTTTGGGAGAGACGTTTGAAGACCACCTGAAGAATTTAGAAGACGTTTTTAATCGACTTAAATCTGCCCAGTTAATGTTATATCCCAAGAAATGCCAGTTATTTCAAAGTAAAGTCAATTATTTAGGTCATATAGTCAGCAAAGAAGGAGTGGCCGTGGATAAGGGAAAAATCGATTCCATTAAGGGATGGCCTGAACCAACTGATAAACATCAAGTGAGAAGTTTTCTGGGACTATGTACATACTACCGTAGATTCATTAAGAAGTTTGCAGATATTGCTAAGCCATTAACGCGACTTACAGAGGAAGCAAGGGATTATTGCTGGGATGGAGACTGCCAAACGGCCTTTGAAACATTGAAGAGGCATTTAATTACAGCCAGTGGCGGCTCTTTAGAGGAGGCAAGGGAGGCTCAGCCTCCCCATAAATTTTTTACACACTCTATACTGTTTTGTTTATCATGAATCGCGAAAACAACAATTACTCTCACTATTATACAACGTGTAAATTCCATATTATCACTAATTATCCATACGTACGGAGCATTAGCATTAGAACGCATGATCGCGTCTCAGTTTTATTACATATTATTGTAGGCATGACCCTGGGTTATCCCGAGATGCACGAACGGAGCCGAGAAGCCCAGCATTCTCCGTTACTAATGCTCCGTGCAGCGCAGCAGGCGTTTAAGGAGACCCGGTCTCCTAACAGTGGCATCTACGGCGCCATCACACGCTGCCTGGAGATATACCAAGGGAGGCAGATTAGCTTCTCAGCTCCGTTGGGTGGTTGGGTGCGTCTCGGGACAACGAATTTTAGGGCCCTGACTAAAAATAATGAAAAATCTAAAAGTGCGAATTTTGTTATGAAATTTGGTATGTGGGGTTATAATAATATTTGGAACAACTTGCTCAAATAACTTTTTCCGATATCGGTAATTTATCGTGTTTTTGAATTCGCAGTAGGCCGCGTTTAGAATTAAAAAAATTCAATTGAGTATCTTAAAAAATTTGAAGCTTCATTATGTATGGACTGCAAAACTTCAAATCTGTATTTATTTTGATATGCATAGGTATCTATTTACAAATAGATGGAATTGTTAACAAATAAACGACACAAACTTTGGTATTAAACTTTTACTATTAGACTATTTTTAAAATGATGATATCATGAAATTATGAATTAGGATGATATTATGAAATGTAAATAAAAAATGGTCAAAAGATGGGGCCTTAAATTACATTTTTTGGCGCATTTTTTTGCTAGTGCAAATTTGTCTAGATATTTTACAGTTAGGTATAGCCTCCCCTATTGTAAAAATCACGAGCCGCCACTGATTACAGCGCCAATATTAGGGTATCCACTGCCAGAAGGAGAGTTCATCTTAGATACGGATGCAAGTAATGTGGGAATTGGAGGAGTGTTGTCGCAGATTCAAGGAGGACAGGAACGAGTCCTTGGATATTTTAGTAAAGTGCTTTCAAAACCTGAACGAAATTATTGCGTCACGAGAAGAGAACTTCTAGCAGTAGTAAAATCAGTGGAACACTTCTATCAATACCTCTACGGAAGGAAGTTTCTAATCCGAACCGACCATGTCGCCCTTAAATGGTTAATGCAGTTTAAGAATCCAGAGGGTCAGATTAGCCAGATGGATTGAACGACTTCAGGAATACGATTTCAAGATCGAGCATCGGGCCGGATTTAGCCACAGGAACGCTGATTCCCTATCTAGAAGGCCGTGCCCAGCAGAATGTTCCCATTGCAACAAAACAGAGTCAAAGGAAGCAGCAGTACTAAGAACAACAGTGGTCAACGACGAGTGGACGCCTACCAAGATCAAGGAAGAACAAGAAAAAGATCCAGTTTTACAGAAGATTCGAAAATGGAAAGAAGAAAATCGTCGACCATCTTGGCAAGAAATATCAAGCCTAGGCTCAGTAGTTAAGACGTATTGGGCCCAGTGGGACTCATTTATCTTGGAAGACAGCTTGCTTAAAAGAGTAATAGAAAATAATGATGGTTCAGTGAGGAGAACACAGATGGTGATTCCAAAGAGCGGAGTAGCCGAAGTACTCCGTCAGTTACACGACAGTCGATCAGGAGGGCATTTTGGTGTAAAGAAGACCCTTCAGAGAATTCGGGAACGATTTTATTGGATGAATAGTTCTGACGATGTGAAGGACTGGTGTAAGAAATGTACTACCTGTGCTACAAGTAACGGACCCTACCGGAAAAGAAAGGCTCCTATGAGACAGTACAATGTTGGAAGTCCGTTTGAAAGAATAGCTTTGGATATTGCCGGGCCATTTCCAGAAAGTGACAATGGATGCAAATACATGTTGGTGGTAATGGATTACTTCACGAAGTGGGTGGAGATCTACGCAATTCCAGACCAGAAGGCCGCCACTATTGCAGATGTGCTAATCAAAGACTGTATCAGCCGATTCGGAGTACCTCTGGAGATCCATAGTGACCAAGAAGAAACTTTGAGAGCGATCTATTTCAAGGAATCTGTGATAAACTAGGCATGAAGAAGACAAGAACCACGGCCTATCACCCGCAATCGGATGGAATGGTGGAGCGTATGAATAGGACAGTCGGCAAGTATTTGACAAAGATGGTGTCCAATCATCAACGAGACTGGGACCAGTACCTTCAGTTCTTCGCAATCGTCTATAGATCTGCTGTTAATGAATCAACGGGCCAAACACCAGCAAAAGTCCTATTTGGACGTGAGATGCGTCTACCCTGTGATCTAGAGTTTGGATGTCGACCTGGAGAAGATGTTGCTGGTGAGGATTACGTGAATGAATTGAGAAGAAGAATGGACGATGTACATGAGTTGGTCCGTTCTAATCTTCAAATCGCTAGCGACCGAATGAAGAAACGATACGATACCCAAGTCGAGAAGGGATGTTTCAGGGAGAACGACAAAGTCTGGCTTTATAATCCAAAGAAGCGAACAGGTTGTTCTCCCAAGTTGCAGCAGTTCTGGGAAGGTCCGTATCTCATTGTCAAGAAAATTAATGACGTTATCTACCGAATAAGCAAGATTCCTAGGGGAAAGCCGATGATAATCCACCATAACCGGTTGGCGCCGTACGAGGGAGACCACGACGTAGATGAAGAAGTGGAAGTAAACCAAGTTCGAGAAATACCTGACCTCACGTTCGAGGAGTTCATGGGGGCCTATGGAGGTACCGGTAAAGCGAGACATGGTGTTACCAATGAAGAAAAGCGAGATCTACTCGCACTTCCCGATGACTATTCACTGGCCCATACCATCCCGGCCAGTATCAAAGACGCACGAGGGTTGGCATCCGCCTTTCGAAGGAAGTTTGGTCGAGTTGCAGAACTTCAATGCCAACTGCCAACTCCTGGCAAAGCATTGAAACTCCAAGATGCATCACGTTACCTATTCTATCTGGTAACAAAAGACACTATTCATGACCAACCTACCTACCAAGATGTATGGGATGCATTATTTCAATTGAGAGAGCACGTGTTGGAGTCCGACGTGCAAAAGTTAGCCATGCCAAAGTTAGAATGCCGCCAATTAGACTGGAGAGTTATCCGAAATATGGTAGAAGAAATTTTTAAAGACACCGAGGTCCGGGTGTTAGTCTGTTGCAATCCGCATAGTTACTGGTGCGGAGCGAAGACCGTCCCCTGCCACTTTTATACAACTGGGAGTTGTAAAAGAGGGTCCAGTTGCAGATACCAGCATCCAGTTCCAGTCCCGACAAGGTTCCAGGAGGAACCATCTTTTAAGGAGGGGGCAATGTGACACTATTTAGTCCGCTCACAGATTGGCCTATTTCTTCCCGAAGCTTCTCGGCGTTACGAGACAATACCATTCCTATCCACGGCGTTCGGAACGACCGCTGCCGAAGTATATATAGAACCGAGATTCGAGCACAGGCCAGTCATTCATTCATCGAAGCGCGTCGCGTAATTTAATGTATTCGAATCGAAGATATGAAATGTATTTATTAGTTATCGGAATTATTATGTTTAGTTAATTAAATCATAAATTTGAGTTTGTAAAAATATTTGATGTGTTAGTTGGTGTTATTTGTAATTATTAAAATAAATAAGTGATGTAAATAATATAAGTAAGTCTTCCTTTATTTAAATTAGTGCCTAAAAATATAAATAAATAAAATAGTAGAGTCAACCGCGTAACAGTAGCAATCCTGCTTACTGCATTGGAAAACAAAGCCATAAACACATAGTATTTCCCGTGGCCAATGCATGCGTTTTAATGTACGTAATCTACGTAGAAATTGTCTGTATGGCGCCCACTCGTTCGATTTCAAATGGGAAATGCATTGAAAACATCATTCAATCACTATGTGTTTTTAGCTTTGTTTAACAATAAAAAAATTAATTTTTAGCAATGAAAGTAATCAAAACCGATAGAATTTGACTTGAACTTTCAAATGCGGTAAGCAGAATTGCTATTTTATTTTTCAATCAAAAGTTATTCGGGTTCAAAAATGGAAATTTTTCGATTTTTTGAAAGTTCAACCGCATTTATGTCGAAAACTATGCATCCTACGAAAAAACTTGTAAAAACATTTTTTGCTTAGAATGACCCAAAAAATACAAAACAATGTTCTGTTTTGCGAAAAATCGCTGTTATGTGATTCCTCAAGTTCTTTGTTTATAACAATCTTATCGACATCCGGATCGACTGTTACCCAAAAAATTCGTGTTCTGCGGGTCAAAATACATAAAAAAACTTGGGTAAGTCCATCTGAATTAAGGAGGCCGTTGTACCCCCACTGGCGACAGGACTGTAGTCACCGGAATTATATTTTTATATATGTATGTAGGCGGTATAATGTAGAAAACAACGCACTTAAAAGTACAAAGTATCAAAAAAATAGAGTTAGACAATTCTAAACACAACAACTTTTCGTCAAATAGTGGCATCGAGGTAAAACGAACTGAGAATGTTAAAATGACGACTGATAACAAGTTTTCGTCGTTGTCCGGTTGATAGCACCACTAGTTGGGTCTCTAGGCTAGGTATCCCATTTTTTCCGACTATCCCGTTTTATTCAACTCTCCCCTAAGTAACCATTCTAAAAAGTGGTAATGTGCCTACTAATATCCACAACGCGCTTACGCTTTCGCCTTTCAAAATTTACATACACGAGCCGTCTCCGACCGTCCGACCGATAGCCGATGGACCTTCATTTGTATCCACATTTAAAAGTGGTAACATTAACGTACAACCGAGTCGCATAAATTCGCCCATATTTTCGTGCGTCTAGTTGGCTTTTTAGTGAATTACTATTAACACTCATATTTCCATTGAAAAATAAAATAAAATGGAATGATTTCACAGTAGTCATAAAATATTTATTTGCAAGATTTTTAACTGATACCCATGGTAACAGTGGTTACAAGGACGCTTCGCCGGTGGAACGTATACAAGTTTTTTCTTTTTTCGATATACTGTATCGCGAGATATATCAGCAGATAAAGATGAAGAAAAATTAAGAATATTCGAAAGAAAAATCAGAAGAATTATGGGCCGAATAAGAATGGAAACAAAAAAATGAGAAGAAGAATGAATCATGAACTAACAGACATAATGGGAGAATATATAGTTAAATTTATTCAAGCGCAGAGACTGAGACGGCTGGGACACATAGAGAGAAGGAAAAACGACCTACTGGTTAAGAAGGTCACCAGATGGAAGCCAGAAATGGAAAGACCAAGGGGAAGGCCCAGAGAGAGATGGGAGGAGAAGGTTATGAGAGATATCAAAATCCTGAAAGTGAGAAACTAGAGAGAATTATGCACATGTCGAAATGAGTGGAAGAAAATTGTAACGAAAGCCAAGTCATACAACAAAGCGAATCAGAGAACTCTAAGTGAGAGCGGCAAATATTCCATCTGGAATCAATGGCTTTGATGAAGATGATATCGTCGGATAATAATTTGAAAGAAGTAAAAGAAGTATATTAAAGTGTGTAAATGTATTTTAATTTCCTTAGCTAAGCGCTTTCGACATAAAAGTCATCTTCAGAGCTAATGGTCAATATATAAAAAGTACTGGCTACTTAGGATTGTATTTGCTTGCATCGCATTAAGAAATTTGGAAGTCTGGCCAATTGTACAACTCCGGCTGATGAAAGTTAGTTTAAATTTTTAATTTTTCCTTAGTAAAACAATAAGAACAACCACTGAGACGATACATACATATAAAATTTTGTCATGGTACAGGTTTTACCCAACAATTTTTGAGTGATAAGAGCTGGCGACTGACTGGCGACTGACTCTAAAACTATCAACCATTAATAGGATTGCAGCATTGGAAATGTTGACTCATAGACGGATACTGAAGAGACCTTGGACAGCAAAAAATAATAATGAGGAAGTACTAAGGAGTGTCAACAAAGATAGAGATCTGCCAAAGGCTGTTAAACACCGAAAAATGTCTTATTTGGGACGTATAGTGAGGGGAAATCGATTTAGAATACTACAGCTGATACTTAAAGTCAAAATAGAGGACATTAGAAGTGTAGGAAGAAAACCAGTCTTGGTTAAAAATCATTCGTGAACGGACTCAGATATCAAATGCAGGACAATTAGCAGAAGATCGAGAAGCCTTCGTAATGGTGATCGCCAAAGTCGGATAATTCTGATATGGCACGTGAAGAAGAAGATCTTAGTACTCGTTTTCATTTTGTACGAAGTTCTAATAAGTCGTAACTGACTGACTGGCAAGTGCCAATGCCAATAAAAAAATTGTTTAAAAAATTTAATTCGTGGTCATTTTGAAAAGCCCTTAATCATCATACATTCCCTCTACCCTTTTATTAAAGATACAAAATCGAATACAAATCATACTTGTTTGTGTATACACCTTTTTCTTCTTGGGGATTACCGTTTTCATAGTCATTTTGTATATACCGTGTCTAATTTAAAAAGCGGCAGCTCACAAAGAAATAATATATGTGCATAAATAATACGAATAAAATTTAAAATATTGTCGTATGGAACCACAACCTGTTTAGATGCCTTAGTTGAAATGACATCTCGATAATATACTCCATATTTTTTTTGGTGGCACTAAATTTTTGTTGTGTACGCCACATAGTTAATAAGTTACATTTTCAAATAGAATTTCGTGGGAGAATATCTTTCTTAATGACGTGAGTAACTTAGTAGTCAAGAGAGTATTGGAAGATTGCTTGTTTGTTAAAAGGTAGAATATATAGGAAAACTGACCATCTGCTTGTTATAGGAGAAAATCTGTAAATTTATAGATTACGATATTAGAATTAAAAAGTTATTTATGTATTAAACTTTTAAATTAAATAACATTGCTTCTTTTTGAAAAGAGTCAGCAGATTTTTCCACAAATGCTTCTTACTTAGAAGATAGGGTTAAATTTTTTTGTATTAAAGTACAAAAAAACTACACAGAAAATAGGAGTAAAGAGAAAAGATTCTAGAGAAAGGTGGTAAACAGATCAATATATTGAAATAAAACAGTATGACGAAATGAATGATGATTATTTCATAGAGATTCTGACCAATAGAAAGCTACAGAAATAAAAACTACAGCGATTATTTCATTCATAGGAGATTCTGACCAATAGAAAGCTACAGAAATGCAAATTAAGGTGATCATTTTTGATAATATCCCGTCGTTAAGAATATTACGTCAGATGCCCTTCGTTGATACGAAAAAATACATTCAGTGACATTAATGACAATTAATGTTTTAAAAATTATAAAAGTGATGACTTTCAATCGTCAAATATTTATAAAAAGTGTGTGTTTAATGGTACTAATTTGTACTTACATAAATAAATTGCAATAAAATTTTGGTTTTGAACAGTTTTATTCATGAAATAATCGCAACAAATTGCACTCGAACTCTGAAATTAATATAGAATTTTTGCTCTCGTGACACTTTGACATAATTTCACTCGCCTTCGGCTCGTGAAATTAAAGCTGTCAAAGTGTCACTCGGGAAAAATTCAATAATTTCAGAGCTCTTGTGCAATTACTACTGATTATTTCATTCATAGTGACATTAATAGTCACAATAGTCATTAATAGCTCAGATGCAGAATTCATCATTATAATAAAAATTAAAATGGTAAACAGTTATTTACATCTGAAACTTTTCTTGTTGGAAGTTCTTTCTAGTTGGTACATCCTTAATCTGCGACTTTTACAATTTATAAGACAGCAGACGACGACCATTACCATTTAAATTTTTATTATAATGGTGAATTTTGCATCTGAGACTTTTCAGTTTTTTAAGAGATGTCGCTGAATTACTTCCCAATGGGGATTTCAATGATCTTTGAAATTTCAGAGGTGTGCACGCTAGCTCTGCTGAGGAAGCCTGTAAGGCAGAAACAGCTGTCCAGGGATCGTGCATCCCTCTGAATCGAAAACAAGGAAAAACCGTCTTTTGCTTTTGTATCTTTACTCAGATTTGAGTACTAGGAAGTTTCTTGTGTCCTTTTTGTAGACGAATGAAAACGGAATGTGACTGCATATAGTAGAGACCTTTTGTTTTCTATATTCGTCGTCTGCTGTCTTATAAATTGTAAAAGTCGCAGATTAAGGATGTACCAGAAAGAACTTACTAAGGAAGTAAAACTTCACTTGTAGGTAGATGGTGTATAAATTTATTAAAAATTTTTTCTAAAAGATCCAAGTTGGATTAAAGTGGGTACATCAATAGTACAAAAAACACAAACGTTTTCGGACTAATCAGTCCATCATCAGGTTGAAACCTAAAATAAGCAAACCACTGTATAAAAAGGCAAAGTTGAAATTTTGACTGTTAGAAAGTTAGGAAAATTTAAAACATGTGGTTACTTACTTCAGATCCAAAGTAGTTGGAACTAGCTACATAGTTAGGTCGAATGCCCATAGTATTACAAAAATTAAGCCATTTCGGCTACAACAATGTCGACAATAGGTCGATATTAAAAGAATTTAATGAGACTATAATGGAGTCTTCATCTTGGCTTCAAACTGAGAGACTGAAATATGACATTGAAAGAATATTGACAAGATCTTCTAGATAGGGAATTTTATGTGAATACAGTATTTTATATTGTAAAAAGGAAAAAAATGTTTAACTTAAATAAATGAATTTAATTAGCTATTAAATAAATGAGTGAGAATAAAACAATTTAAATTAATAATAATATAATCGTCATAGAATTATCATAAATAATTTTATGATATTATTAATTTAAATTGTTTTATTCTCACTCATATATTTAATTGCTAATTAAATTCATTTATTTGTTAATTTTTTTTTCCTTTTTACAATATAAAATACTGTATTCACATAAAATTCCCTATCTAGAAGATCTTGTCAATATTCTTTCAATGTCATATTTCAGTCTGTCAGTTTGAAGCCAAGATGAAGACTCCATTATAGTCTCATTAAATTCTTTTAACATCGACCTATTGTTATGTCGACATTGTTGTAGCCGAAATTGCTTAATTTTTGTAATACTAAGGTCATTCAACCTAACTATGTAGCTAGTTCCAACTACTTTGGATCTGAAGTAAGTAACTACATGTTTTAATTTTTCCTAGCTTTCTAACAGTCAAAATTTCAACTTTACCTTTTTATACAGTGGTTTGCTTATTTTAGGTTTCAACATGATGATGGACTCATTAGTCCAAAAACGTTTGTGTTTTTTGTACTATTGATGTACCCACTTTAATCCAACTTGGATCTTTTAGAGAAAAATTTTAATAAATTTATATACCATCTACCTACAAGTGAAGTTTTACTTCCCTAGTAAGTTTTTTATTATGGTAAACAGCCAATGAGAGGAATCTTTTCCTTTTTATTGTACCAGAAAGAACTTCTAACAAGAAAAGTTTCAGATTTAAATTACTATTTACCATTTTAATTTTTATTATAATGGTGAATTCTGCATCTGGGACTTTTCAGTTTGTTTAAGAGATGTCGCTGAATTGCGTCCCAAAAAAATATTTAGAAAGCGAGGTTCGGGAAGAAGAAGAACCTCAGAATCTCGTTTAACACAACATCTGTGCGGCTTCTTCATTCTTTCTCTCACCTCTTTGTCTATTCCTTCTCACCAACTTGTTCTCTGTGTATACCTCTTGTCTTATGGTTGCCATTTTAGTATTTTCTTTGGTATTCGTTGTTCTGATTAGATTCCGATAGAAAAGGAAAAAAAGATCTTTAAGATCGCTTACAGATAAAGTAGATGAGTCAAGAAGAAATCGGCGTTATGGTTTTTGGCAGAATAAAAACTGCTGCAGGAAAGCGCTAAGATAACGAATGTAGTAAAGACTATGGAAATGAATAATAGTAGTAGTTCGATCTCATTCTTCATATATATTTCTTCATGTATATTAATATCATGATTTCATGGATGAAATAATAAAAAAAAGTATGTGTGTGTCATCGAATTGCCTGACTGTGGACTTAATCCATTAGCCAAACTTATTTTTGCTCTACATATATTTATCTCACATATTACTATTAAAATAAGATTTTGTATTTTAAAGATATACCTAGATTGAGATTCTATAACAATAAATGGATAATTTAATCTTTAGCTACACTCATACAATATTACACATTTGTACAGGGTGTTTCATTAATAATTGTCCATATAGTAACTGGAGCCTCCAGTCTGGAGGTACCTTAGTACAAAATACGAAGATTTAACCTAAAGCACTTAAATAAAATGTGGTTCCTTACTGAGTTACAGGGTGTTTTATCTAAAATATTAAAAACCATTTTTGCTCAGCATTTTAAAACTATTCGACGTATCCTTTTCATACTTGGCTGGCAGAAAGTGCGACTACTACACTAAACGGCACAGTTATTTTGATTAATTTGTGATTATGATTAATAATATGATTAAAATTTAAAAATTATTTGTACCCAGTACTTTAAAACTATTTGGCGTATTCTTATCATACTTGGCAGAAAGTGTAGGTACTGTAGACCCTACTAAATTAAGATAAATAAACGTTTCTAGCTACTACCAGAGGCGTACGACAGGGGATAGTGGCTGGTTGACCCTTCCCAAATTCTACGCCACTGAAGATGATTTACAACGTACATATGCTGCACTAATTTAATATAACCGGCAGAAAATTTATTATGTTAATTTCCCAAAACAATAGTCAAACTGCAAACTGTTTTTCACAGTCAATCGACTAAGATGTAAATTAGTGCTGGAGGATCGGATAATAGAACAAGTGATTAAGTTTAAATAAGCAGCCTTAACACTATCTAGTTACGGAAAGCTCTAAACAGAAGTGGAAGATCAAGTGAATAGAGCAAACAGAGCCGCAGGTTGCCTGAATGAAAGAATATGAAGCAATAAAAATATCAGAAAAAAAATTAATTACAAGACAGTCATCAAATCAATAATGACAAACGCGGGGAAAAATGAACTTGACACGGCCGGAGAGAACAAAAAGATTTCTAGAAACAGCAGAGATAAAAAACCTTAGAAAAATCCATCCAAGATTGGGTAAGAAATTAATAGAAGAATAGAACGTAACGATCATAATATAAGCGAATAACAACAAATAGATTAGTTAACACCGCGAAAAACGGTTCCCCAATAGGAAGAGGATCAGTGGGAATACCACCTTACAGGCACATTAAAAAACAGACAGTGTCAGATCTACACAAAAAGAAAGAGAACAGGAAGAATTTATATTGATAGGTAGACTCTCTCTCTATAACGAACACGGTTATTACGAGATTTCGGTTTCGCTTATCGAGGTACACTAGATGTCCCATGAAATTTCTATTAAACTGAAACACCTCTATAATGAGGCATATTGGTTAAAATCAGGAAAAATGAAATAGTAGAATATGTATCTTTACCTGTTTTTAGCGCTGTAATGGCTATAAATAAATACTGTGTCGACACATCTGTGCCGTTATCGAGGATAGTGCTGTAATAAAATCCACCGCCAAATAAACCTCTTCCTGTTTTGTTTATCTATCGACCGATATTAAATATTGTAAGAAAATTTATATGATGGCCTTATTGTTGAGGAAACAATATTTAGCATCTTATATTGCTCCGAATGGCTTCACTATAGGAAGTTAATGCTTTAGAAAACTATATATTCATATGTATGCACAATATTATTGTTGTCTGATATAACGAGATCCGCTTATAACGAGGTAATTAGTTCGCCATTTCAGTTCTCGTTATAGAGGGAGTCTACTGTACTTCTAACATAATAGATTTCTAAAACAATTTTATGTTCTGAATTTTATCTAATTTTCTTAATATTAAGATTGATAATAATGTACCTATATTTGACGGTAAAATTATGTAATTAACAAAACTAAAGAAAAATTCTCTATCTATCATTGTTAAATAAACAATATTTATATTCTAATTAGAATCATATTTTCCTTTACAGTAAAATATAAATACCAAACTTTCTTATTCAACAATACCATATTGCTGTCCCTAATAAATCATTCGGCAATTTTCTACAAATAATCGAAGTATATACCATTTCATGTTAATCCCAAACACGAACATTCTTTCACGAAGTGCAATTGTTGCTTTCATCCATAAAGACCAAATCGTGGTATAGACATTTGCCCATATAATTATACACATAATGTCCAAATAAAAGATACACAGTACCTGCATACACCTCTCTTTTGTCCACATTTTCAAAGTTTCAGGAAAAGCATCAAATCCCATCTAGACATTTTATTTCATACTTCCTCCTTGACAAAAACATTTTGAATGGGTCCAGCACTGGCAACAATGTCAACAATGGCAACAATGCCTTTTCGGCGTTTTCGGCTTTAGTAACGCGTGTATATTTTAGGTGAAGTTATTGTTAGAAAGTTTGAATAGAATAAAACTGTGCAGCGAATTCAATGGCTGATATAATATATTGTCACATGGTCTTTTTCTAAAGTGACAATGCATTTGTGTGTGGTAGAGGTATTACCTGAACAATATATGCCTTTGTCTAAAGGATTCTGTAAAGAGATTGTCCAGGAAACGCAGAGAATTTATTTTTGAAATAAGTTTATTCAGTATACGAGGAAAATTTAAACTAATGTATAATATATACGTAATAAAAATATTTTTAATTCCTGTTTGTCATTCTATTATAAATGAAACACTTTATTATTGCTTAAGCGTTTTGACTATTTTCAATTTTCTTCCAATAGCCCAGTAAATGAACGGGAAATACGGCGATACAGAGTAATTTTCAGAGTCAACTCCGAATTGCATGAAAATTTGGATTTAGGTTCTAATTACCCTTCACTTCAAAGTTGAACTTGGTCCGTCGGTTGATTTTGCTTGGGGGGGGGGGGTGACAGTCACCCTTTATCGGGGGTGAAAAAACAAGCATTTAAAATAAGTCCAGAAATAAGTCAACACTTTTCGAGTTATTTGCGATTGAAAATGTTTATTTTTCGACAAAAACACATGTTTTCATGCGGTTTTTCGCAAATAACTCAAAATCATGTAGAAAATAGTTGTGTATTCTTAAAGTCTATAGACCCAGCAAAAGCAAAGTTCTAGCTCATGAAAAATACCTTCTTATTCGTCAAATTCCAAATCGAATATTTCAATGGGAAATAACCAAAAAATTAAGCACTTTTCGGGAAAAACCCATTAAAACTTGTGTTTTAAAAGTGTTTAAAAAAAGGTTTTTTTTATTTTTCATAAAAGTTTTTAGCATCAACGCTAAGCGAGTTCCGCTCAAAATAAAGTTGACTTAATTTTTTGTGGTAAAAAAAATCGTGAAAATCTCCCCCTATTTAGCACCCCAAACGAAATTAATCGTTACCGCTTTACAAAATGTGTATTTTTTATATCATATGTGTCACCAGTTTAAAGTACTTATTTTTGAAAGGGTTATAGTTGAAAGATCTTAAACGAGTCACTAATCGCGAGTGTATGCAAAATTTAAACATTTATATCATAACCAAGTTTTCTCTTAGAGAAAAACAAAATGAAACTAGCATATTTATAATATAGCAAAACCTAAATTTTTTTACTCTTTGAGATTTTTCGTATCAGTACCTAATACTTTTTAAGATATTTTGAAAAAAGAGCATTTTTCCAAAATTTTTAAGAACATTTTTTTTACCATAAAATCAATTTTTTTTCAAAAATAAGCACTTTAAACTGGTCAAACTTACAGATCGCATAAAGAATACACCTACATATAAAGTAAGTGCTAAAGCGGTAACGATTAATTTTCTTTGGGGTGCTAAATGGGGGGACATTTTCACGATTTTTTTTTACCAAAAAAAGGGCCAACTTTATTTTGAGCGTAACTCGTTTAGTTTTGATGCTAGAAACTTTTATAAAAAATTGAAATAAAGCTTTTTTTAAACACTTTAAAACATTTTAATAATATTTTCCCAACAATTGCTTATTTTTTTGGTTATTTCACGTAGAAATGTTCGATTTGGAATTTGACGAATAAAAACGTGCTTTTCATGAGTCTACAACTTTGCTTTCGCTAGGTTTATAGACTTTTGTTAAGAATCGCTAAAACCGCCTGAAAACGTGTTTTATCTGTAGAAAATTAAACATCGCAAATCTCAATCGCAAATAATTCGAAAAGTATTGACCTATTTTAAAAACTCTATAGAACGAAAGTTCCCTATAATTAGCCAATTTATCCATTTCCGGACTTATTTTAAACGCGCGTTTTTTAAAACCCGAGAAGGAGTGACTGTCACCTCTTATGTAAAAGCAACCAATGGCACCAGTTCAACTTTGAAGTGGAGGGTAAGTAGAACCTAAATCCAAATTTTCATGTAATTCGGAGTTGACCCTGAAAATTTCACTCCAAAACTGTAATTTACTGGGCTACAATAAGCACTTTAATAATAATTATATAAACATTATACATAATACACTTTACAGGGTGTTAGTAAATAAGTATGAAAAAATTTAAGATCTAATTCTACATGAAAAAATAATGACAGTTTGTTCTATAAACATACGTCCGCAAATGCTTCGTTGCCGAGATACGGTGTGTTGAAATTTTTATTTCAAACTGCGAATTTTTTTATTGGTCTAAGACCGTTTGAGCTATGAAAATTAAATTTGGTGGGCTTTAAGAGGTAGTTATTGCGCATGTTTTGATATGCACATAACAATTTTGTATTCATCATTGGCGCGCCTGCAGGTAATGGTCTTAATTTTTTAAAGAAAAAAATAGTACGCCACTGAGATATTTTAAATTAAATATTATTTTTGTATTCCACGTTTACCTAATGATAAATAACCTTTCTTGTCTTTTTTTCGTATGTTGCACCGTTTTTATGCAAAAAAATAAAACCTCTTCGCACGTATTTTTCATTTCGTAATACATTATCAAGAACTCTGCAGTATAATAATACTAAACTAGAACAATAACAGAAATTTTTTCTAAAAATATGTTAACTACGTCCAAGCTACAACAAATGTTTAAAATTACCTCCTTTAAAGGTGACAGAGTAATTTTATATTCACCATTGGCGCGCGTACGGGTACTGGCCTGAATGTTTTAAAGAAAAAAATAGTACGCCACTGAGATATGTGAAACTAAAAATCCTTTTTGAATTCCTCGTTCAATTTACGATAAAAAATCGTTCTTGTCTTATTTTCATATGAGGCGCCATTTTTATGCAAAAAAATAAAACATCTCAACGTTTACAAAGTATTTGAAATAAGTTTCTATGCATATGGAATCTACCTCGAATAATTTGTAAGCGTTAAGATGTTTTATTTTTTTTATATAAAAACGGCGCCGCATATGAAAAAAAGACAGGAATAATTTTTTTGTCGGAAATTGAACCGAAAATTCAAAAATGATTTTTAATTTGACGTATCTCAGTGGCGTACTATTTTTCTTCTTTAAACACTTCAGACCATTACCAGTACGGGCGCCAATGGTGAATATAAAATTATTCTGTAACCTTTAAATGAGGTAATTTTGAACATTTGTTGTAGCTTTGCACCTAGTCAAAATCTTTTTGGTAATATATTCTGTTATTGTTCTACTTTGGTATTATTATATTGGAGAGTTCTTGATAATGTATTAAGAAACGAAAAATAAGCGAAGATGTTTTATTTTTTCGCATAAAAACGGTGCACCATATGGAAAAAACACAAGCAGGGTTCTTTTTCATAAATGAAACGTGGAATAAAAAAAATTTATTTGAAATATCTCAGTGGCGTACTATTTTTTTCTTTAAAAAAATTCAGACTATTACCCGTAGGCGCCCCAATGATGAATAAAAAATTGTTATTTGTTTGTCAAAAAATGCGCAATAACTACCTCTTAAAACCCACCAAATATAATTTTCATATTTCAACCGGTTTTAGAGCAATAAAAAAATTCGAATTTGAAATGAAAATTTCAACACCCCGTATCTCGGAAACGAATCATTTGCGGACATACGTTTATAGAACAAACTGTCATTATTTTTTCATGTAGAATTACCCCATAAATTTGTTCATACTTATTTACTAACACCCTGTATATACATGTTAAGTGTAAGATTATTAAAATAAAAAAAAACAAATGGACAACTGTTATTTCGTGTTATGTATTGTCGTCATGTACTACAGTTTTATATTATAGCCCAGTAAATGAACGGGAAATACGGCGATACCGTGTAATTTTCAGGGCCAACTCCGAATTGTATGAAAATTTGGATTTAGATTCTACTTACCCTCTACTTCAAAGGTGAAACTGTGCCTTTGGTTGCTTTTACTTGGGGAGTGACAGTCACCCCTTCTCGGGGGTGGAAAAACATACGTTCAAAATAAGACCGGAAATGGATAAATTTACTGATTTTAAGCAACTTTTGTTCTATAGAGTTTTTTATGTAAGTCAATACTTTTCGAGTTATTTGCGGTTGAAAATGTTTATTTTTCGACTAAAAAAACTACGTTTTCAGACGGTTTTTTGTAAATAACTCAGAAATTAAATATTTGATGGAAAAACAATGTTATGTTATGTCATATCCTTAGCAAAAGTGTAGCTTATAAAAAATCGAAAAAAATAGTGTATCAGTAAAGTCTATCAATCGAGTAAAAACAAAGTTGTAGCTCATGAAAAATACGTTCTTATTCGTCAAATTCCAAATCGAATATTTCAAGGTGAAATCACCGAAAAATTAAGCACTTTTCGGGAAAAACCCATTCAACTTTTTAAAGTGTTTATAAAAAGCTTTATTTTAATTGTTTATAAAAGTCCCTAGCATTAAAAATAAGCGAGTTACGCTCAAAATAAAGTTGGCCCTCTTTTTTTGGTAAAAAATCATGAAAATCTTCCCGAGTTTAGCTCCCCAAATGAAATTAATTGATACCGGTTTACAAACAATTTACTTACTTATCTATTTTTTATATGATCTGTCAGTCTCACCGGTTTAAAGTGCTTATTTTTGAAAGGGTTATAGTTGAAAAAGCTGGAAACGGGTCACTAATCACGAGTGTATGCAAATTTTGAACAGCCATATCTTAACCAATTTTTGTCTTACGGAAAAACAAAATGAAACTAGCATATTTACAATAACAAAACCTATATTTTTTTACTCTTCAAGATTTTTCTTATCACTAATACTTTTTAGAGTTATTTTGAAAAAAGGAAATTTTTCCAAAATTAAAAAAAAAATTTTTTTTACTCTAAAACCATATTTTTTCAAAAATAAGCACTTTAAACCAATCAAACTTACAGATTATATAAACAATACATATACAGTTAAAATAAATGGTAAATCGGGGTAACAATTAATTTTATTTAGGGTGCTAAATAGAGGGAGGTTTTCACGATTTTTTTTACCAAAAAAGGGGCCAATTTTTTTTTTCAGTGTAATTCGTTTGTTTTATGCTAGAAACTTTTGTAAAAAACAAGTGTAAAGCTTTTTTAGATACTTTAAAAATGTTAATAAGCTTTTCCCGAAAAGTGCTTAGTTTTTCGGTGATTTCGCGTTGAATTATTTGATTTGGAATTAGACGAATAAGAACGTATTTTTCATGAGCTACAACTTTACTTTTACTCAATTTATAGACTTAACTGATACACCATTTTTTTCGTTTTTTTATAAGCTACACTTTTGCTAAGAACATTTTTTTCGATAAAATATTTACTTTTTGAGTTATTTGCGAAAAACGGTCCGAAAACGTAGTTTTTTGTCCAAAAATTAACGTTTTCAGTTGCGAATAACTCGAAAAGTATTGACTTACGTAAAAAACTTTATAAAATGGAAGTTGCTTATAATCTGTCAATTTGTCCATTTCCGGGCTTATTTTAAACACGCGTTTTTCACCCCCCGAGAATGGGTGACTGTCACCCCCCAGTAAAAGCAACCAACGGCACAGTTTAAACTTTGAAGTGGAAGGTAAGTGGAACCTAAATCCAAATGTTCATGAAATTCGGAGTTGCCCCTGAAAATTACACTCCAAAACGGTCATTTATTGGGCTATTAATGATAGATCCATTATTCTCAACGATTCATATAAAATCTAAAATGGGCAGGCCATGTCTCTAGATTCCCTAATAGAGCAAGCTAATCTGTGAGGAAGCCCTGATACTCCTGATAGGAAGAAGGCCCTTAGGACGTCCACGAATGCATGAAGTGATCAGTGGCGTAGCTAGCCCCAGAGGGACCCCATATCAAAGTTGGTCGCGGGGCCCTCTTCCACCAGCCACCACTGATATGGCATAGTGCTAAATAAATGTTCAACAAAAGAAGCAAAAACGCTTGTATAGAATAGAATAGAAACATTATGCTTTATATGTCAATGAAAGTTTTACAATTTTATGGACAAAGCTTACAAAGATTTAGTAAAAAAACAATAACAAATACAGTTTACTGAAATTACATAAATCGTCAATATTATAACAAAATAAAAGATATTGAAATAGATCAAAACAATGCAGGGTGTTTCATTAATAATTGGAAATATTTTAACTGTAGATTCCTGGGCTTAAAATATTAAGGGTTATTCCAAATCACCTACTCCGAAAATGCTTCCTAAGGTTACGTTCACTACGGAGACCATAGCATGGTATCCTAGCCTAGAGCATAGTATCCTACTCTTCATATTCGTGAATTCTGGCATTCAAAATCATGCATTTATTTTACATAGCGATCAGTGGTGTCATGGCAAAATTAGCAGTGCGGGAACGCAGTGCCGGAACGCACTGCTAATTTTTGTTTACAAAACCCAAATTCTCTATTATTTTTTTCTTTTCTTAACCAGTGCGGGAACGGCGTTCCCACGCGTTCCCACACCATGACACCACTGATAGCGATCGATAATATAGTTTCGATCGCCAGGTAAAATAAATGCATTATTTTAGCTGCGAGAATTCACGAATATGAAGAGTGGGATACTATGCTCTAGGCTAGGATACCATGCGATGGTCTCCGTAGTGAACGTAACCTAAGGGAGCTGGAGTTCTTTGAAGATGGTGTCTTTTAATTAGTATATGTATACAGGGTGTCCAGAAACTCTACCGGCAAACGAAGACAGGAGATTCTTCAGATAATTTTAAGATAATTTAACCCAATTCACTTAGTCAAAAAATGCTTCCTAAGGGAGCTAGAGCTCTTTGAAGATGGCGTCTTGTAATTAGTTTTTCTTAAATACCTCCAGAACGCTTCTATTTAGAAAAACAAAAATTGGTACCCGTATTTATCTTCAAGATATAAATCTAATCCATCCATTGCAAATTTCTAGTACCGATCATAGGCGTCCTTTTTGGGTAGGGCAACTGTTATTTTATCGCATAACTTTTTTATCTTTAACTTTTATGCATTTTTGATACTAGATTATTAAATTGGGAAGTATTCTAGTACTAAAAGGTACTCTTGTCTTAAATCGGTAGGACACACCGTTTTCTAAAAAAATCGATTTGAAAATTTTCGCTTTGTGAACTAAAAAAAAAATTCAAAAAAAAACTGTGTAGAAAGACGAAAACTGGTACATTTATTTATATTCCAGAGATAAATCGATTTCATTAATTGCGAATTTCTAGTACGGGTCATAGGCGTTCGTTTTGGGTAAGTCAACAGTTATTTTATAGCATAACTTTTTTGTCTTGAATTTTTGAGCATTTTTGACACTAGATTATTAAATTATGAGATATTCGAGTACTAAAAGTTACTCTTATTTTATGTTGGTAAAATACTTCGTTTTTTGTTGAAAAGTTCTTTCAATTTTTTTTCAAATTCCAATAACGAAAACTTTCAAATCGATTTTTCTAGAAAACGGTGTGTCCTACCGACTTAAATCAAGAGTACCTTTTAATACTAGAATACCTCACAATTTAATAATCCGGTGTCAAAAATGCATAAAAGTTAAGGATAAAAAAGTTATGCGATAAAATACCCGGTGCTCTACCCAAAACGCACGCCTATGACCGGTACTAGAAATTTGCAATGGATGGCATCGATTCATCTCTGAAATGTAAATACGCATACCAATTTTAGTTTTTCTAAATAGAAGCGTTCTGGAGGTGTTTAAGAAAAACTAATTTCATAACCCCATCTTTAAAGAGCTCTAGCTCCCTTAAGAAGCATTTTCGGACTAGGTAAATTGGGTTAAATTGTCTTAGAATTATCTAAGGAATCTCCTGTCTTCGTTTGTCGGTAGAGTTTCTGGACACCCTGTATATATAATCCTAAACCCATTTATCCTAAGGTGTCGGGTGTAATGTCTTTAGTTAGTTTTATGCACAATTTTTCTCCATTGCTTCTTATTCTTTGCTTGGTTTCTTGCTTGTTCTTTGCTGATTCCTCGTGTTTCTAGGATTGAGGTTACATTATCGTCCCATGTCTTCATTGGCCTGCCACTTGGTCTCTTGGTTTGTCTTCTGGCTTCCCATACTTTTTTAACTGGTCTTTCTTGGTTCATTATAACCATGTGTCAATACCATCTCAATTGGGCCTCTTCAATTTTTTTAATAATTGGTTGGACTTTAAGATGTTCTCTGACTGCCTCATTTCTAATCCTGTCTAACCTGGTTATACCCATTATTCTTCTAAGAAATTTCATTTCTATGCTCTGTATTTTCGATTTTAACTTATCAGTAAGCGTCCAACTTTCGTTCTAGTAAGCGTCCGACACTTTGGCTTTTTGGGATACTTCTTTTTTTGACAGAAACGTACTTTTGATTGCGTGGTACATCCGAACAGCACTTTCTATTCTGGAACTTATTTCAGTTTCTTCAGTTCCTCTGCTCTCTATTTGTACTCCCAAGTATTTGTAAGTATCGACTTGTTCAAGTGTATTTCCGTTAATTGTTATCTTCGTTTGTTTTCTACTTTTTCCACATACCATTACTTTCGTCTTCTCATTATTGATTCTCAGATTTCGTTTAATTAGTGCAGCGTTCCATACTTGTAAATTTCGATTGAGTGCTTCTTCATTTTTCCCAAATATCACTAGGTCGTCTGCGTATGCACACTCTGAGATCCACACTGCTTCTAAATTTCTATGTCCGGCATATAACTTTAATATTTCTGCTCTAGTTTTTTTAATTATGTTATCCAAGACAATGTTAAACAGTATGGGGACTCCTCCTTGACGTAGCCCCTCATTTACTATGAACTCTTCGGATTCCATATTAAGTATCGGTTCTGATTCTGTTCCTTGTATATCTATATATACTCATAATGGCTTGCCTGAGTTTGATTTTCACACCTTTCTTTTTTAAACATATGTCAATCACCTTCCTTGGAGTACTATCAAATGCCTTTTCTAAGTCTATAAATGCTTGGTATAACTCGGTGCTTGAGTTCCGTGCATTTTGTATTAATTTCTTGATAGTAAAAATGTGATCTTGGATGCTTCTGCCTTTTCTAAATCCACTCTGTGATTGTTCCATTTTAGAATCAACTTCTTGTAAAAGACGTTTTTCTAGTATTCTCTCATATACTTTGGATGGGATGCTCAGTAGTGTTATTCCTCTGTAGTTGCTACATTCGCGTCTATCTCCTTTTTTGAAAATGGGTAAAATAACTCCCACTTCCCAATCTTTTGGTATATGGCTCTCACTCCATGCCCTATTACACACTTTTATTAGCAGTTCAATGCCCTTGTCGCCCATGTTTTTAAGCATTTCCGCTGTGATTTTATCAAATCCAGCCGCTTTACCTTTCTTAAGCTTTTGTATGATTTCCTTTGTTTCCGCTATAGTTATTTCGTCTTGAATTTGGTCTTCCTGCTCTACCTCTTCTGGTTCTTCTGTGATAATATCTACATCGTTTTGGATATTCAGTAGATCCTCGAAATATTGCTTCCATCTCTCTAGGATGTGGTCATTGTCATGAAGTAAGTGTCCTTCTTTGTCCCTTATTTGCTTTGGTGTTTGTGGAGCCTTTTCGATTCTTAAATTCTTCAGGGTTTTAAAGAATAACTTTTCGTTAGAGTGGTAGTCTTCTTCCAGCTTGTTTCCGAATTCTTCCCAACTTTTCCGTTTCGCTGCTAGTACCATATCTTTGACTTTGATTCTTTGCAGTTTGTATATTTGGTAGTTGTCTGAGGTTTCGTTCCTTAAATAATTTTTCCAAGCTATCTTCTTAGACTTCACTTCTGCTTTTATTTCATTGTTCCACCAGTTTGTACACTTTTTGCTTCTGTTATTTCTTGTTATCCCGCATACTTGTTTACCACCGTTTAGGAGTGCTTCTTTCAGTATTTGCCAAGTTTGGTCTAAGGCACCGTCATGTTCGGCGTGCTCTGATAGGTAGTTATTAACGTAGTTTTTAAACTTGTTTGATGTCTCCTTGTCTGCTAGCTTATGTGACCTGATTACTTCTATAGTAGGTGTATCATGAGCTTTACCTGTTTTCTTGGTCTCTTTCGTTATTAATTCTTGTCGCACTCCTAAGCTGGTCCTGGCTACAACTAGATAGTGGTCACTATATAATTCAGCTCCTCGTTTTACTCTTACGTCCTTAATACATTGCCTTGCTGATCTATTTGCTAACAAATAGTCTATGATGGATCTTTCGCCTCTACTTTTGACTTCTCTTGTATATTTATGTGCATCTTTGTGTTTAAAAAACGTGTTCATTATTATTAAATCATTTTCTCTGCATATATCAATAATACGTTCCCCATTGTCATTTTTATTTCTTCTCCATATGGTCCTAATACATCTTGGGTATGTTCATCTCTTACACCCACTCGACTATTTAGATCCCCCAGTACTATAGTATTGCCTTCTAGACTGTCTATTATTTCTGAAGCCTTGTCCCAGAATATGTCTTTGCTAGCTGCTCTTTCGTCATCATTTATTCCGTATATAACGGTGATATTGACTAGTTTGTGTTCCTCGGTTACCAGTCTTATCTTTAAAATTCTTTCGGAAATGCATTCCCAATCTTTTAATTAGTATTTTTTTAAATACCTCTAGAACACTTCTATTTAGAAAAACAAAAATTGGTACGTCTATTTATCTTCCAGAGATAAATCGATTTCATAAATTGCGAATTTCTAGTACCGGTCATGTGCGTCCTCTTTGGGTAGGGCAACGGTTATTTTATGGCATAACTTTTTTGTCTGTGACTTTTAAACATTTTTTACACTGGATTATTAAATCGTGAGGTATTCTAGTATAGTCGATTCGCTAATCTGAGACACAACTGTCTACGTTACAATCACAATAAAGATGCACTAGAAATAAACAAGCACGAGGAGCACTACTAAATCATGATTTAGGCGTATTTGCGCCTACGATACGAATCCCCGTATTTGCGTTGGAGTAACTTTTTGTATCTGACTATATTTTCTCTCTTTAATTTTTCCTCAATTTCGGCATTTGTTTTCATTCTTATTTCTACCTCTTTTGTTATATTGAGGCCCGGTATTGTTCCCATTATTTTTCCTTCAAATTTCAGAAAGCTATCTTCCAGTGGCGGTTTTAGCCCGGGGTAAGGGGGCACTGCCTCCCCAGTTTTTAGAGGACTTTTGTACTATAATCTTCGTTAAAATGGCACGTTATCTTGTTTATTCACCAGTTGTGTTCCCTTGCCCACCCACCCAGTTTTTTTGGTCTAGAACCGCCACTGCTATCTTTCTCTCTCTTGTTAATCGTCGTTGTTTCCATCCCATATGTAACAACAGGTCTTATTAAGGTCGTATATAGGTTTATATTATACTTAGAGTCTTGCTTGTCAGCAGATTTCTATTCATTCCATATGTTTCTCTGTCTTTTTCGGTTTTCCCTATTGTTACTCCCAAGTAGCCAAAGGTGGACACAGCTTCAAATTTATGGTTCTGTGTTATTAGATATTTCTGAGTTGTTGTGTCGTCCTTACCTATCGTCATGTATTTTGTTTTGTGCTAGTTTATCTCTAGCCCTATTCTCTTCGCTTCGCTATTACTAATTAGCAACATAGAAGTATCAATTTATATTTAACGATTGCTTTGATTATATCTTTAAACTTATTAATTAGCAAATCCCAATTTACCCAACTTATTGCAAACGAATATTTTATTTGTTTTTATTTTATTTGTTTTTAATATCTACCTTATTATCAGGTGCTCAAATACGCAATGACATTTTTAAAACGTCCACAATTGTCGCTAATTAAAAGAAACTAACAATTTAGATTGGAATTTTTCGTTTAAACTCGCGAGATAACGAAAACCTTTTGTGGCAGCTTGCCCAGGTGGCATTCTACTTGAAGACAGTTGACATTTAAGGCGTTTCCAGCATCCCATTTCAAACAAAAAACATACAATTACATAACAATGGCCAATGTACGCCTACTAACAGGGGATAGTGATGTTCCTAACACGGTTCCAAAAGATACCATCTCTCTATCTATGAGCCCGAATCTCACTCTCAATGCCGAAACGAACACCTGAACGTCCTCCACCAGTGGCGCCCGGTACTATTAATCAAGGCAGAATAGCAACTATTTTGACACATTATATTATTTTAAGTTAAACATCTAAGTGAAAAATAAGACGGTTTTGCCTTCGCATTGCAACTGAATAAAAATACAATTTTTATTTTATTTTTATATTGGTCTTTACTCCTTTGAGTAACTAGGTCCATTTTCCGTTGGAATTTACCAGCTGAACAGACAGGGTTGTGAATTGTAAATTTTTTGAATTCCCTCTTGTCTTCTTCGCTTCAGCATCCATCTGGCTTGCAATTTTTAGAAGCCATGGAGGTGTTACCAGGGAATTGGACCAATAAATCTTTAATTAAAAATCTTTTAGTAATAATTTTAATATTTTTCAATATTATTAATATTTCTATTAGGTTGAAAACTTACTTTGCCTTTCAGTTGCCAGATGACGCTAGTCACCTACTCCATAAACGTCAGTTGCAATGCGGGGATAGGCTTTCGTGATTTTGTCACTTCGGGCAGAGAGCAGCAGGCCTACTCCTCTCTGATGATGACTCCAAATAGAGTCGAAAATCGTCGATTTAGAGTGCTGGTTTGCGCTCTCTGTACTAAGTGAAAAATAAGACGGTTTTGCCTTTGCATTGCAACTGAATAAAAATGGAATAAAGAGTGTATACCCGCCAATGTGTTAAGGAGGTTATTTAATATCAAAATTGAGGTTGATATATTTGGCCATGGTGTTGTACGCGACAGCCATGCTTTGGCTGAAAGATCTGATGGTGGATGTTTTATGCCCTATGGTACATCAAATTCTGATTATTCTGTGTGTTTCTGCATCATTTCTATGTGCATTCTGCGGTTCTGTGTATGAGAATGTTGTGTATAGTGTGTTGCCTATGTATTTTCACATTTTCTCATTCGCTATTGTTGGTATATTCTTATTGTACACTTCTACTTTAAGAAATGCTAAGGATATTTTCTTTTTCTCTGGCAGAGATATTTGTGTTATCGGTTTTAAAGTAATTTATGATCCAGGATACTCCTACCACTACTAAATCCACTCTGTGCTTCATCTAATGTGTGCTCTGTGCTCAACGTCAGTCCTGAGTAGTTATTACATTCTCTCCTTTCTCCTTTTTTATATATGGTTACTATTAGTGACACTTTGCAATCTTCCGGGATGTCTTCATTTCTCCATATTTTATTCATTATTTTTAGTAATATTCGTTCACCATTTTTCCCATGTTATTTATAATTTCTGTTGCTATTCCATGCTTTAACGTTTTTAGTGTTTATTCTAGTTCTGCCCTGTCTATTGAGTTTTCTGCGTTATCTTTCAATCTACTTTTTTTTGTGTTCTTATCGTCTTCAGGGATCTGTAGAATTGCCTTTGGTTACTATTGCTGCCTTCTTCCATGTTATCTCCGAATGTTTTTAAGTTATCTCTCTATTTTACATTTTTTCTTTTATTTTTATACTTATTTTAATTTTCGTTTTTTATCTTTCAGATATTGTTTTCATGCTTTTTTCTTTACTTTTACTATCTTTTCTATTTCTTCGGACCCCCACGCTCTCTGTCTCTTTCTTGAGTTTTTTTTACCTGTTAACTTGTTATACATACCTCCTTAGCTGCATCAAATAGTAGATTTTTATAGTTGTTCCATACGTTGTTTATATGATTATTGTATTATATTTCTTTTATTGTTCTTAGTTTTTCGTTTAGTTTTTTCCCAAATAATTTTACCATTTCTTTGTTCCTTAGTTTATACGATTTTACCGTTTTTTTTTTTCATTGGTTTTTCCTTTTTTGTACTAGGCTTTTCCTTTTATTATTTCTTCTCCTACTACCATGTAATGGTCCCTCTGAATGGACTTCGGGCCCTCTGTGTACTTTTGTATTCATTACTTTTATTCTATCATTGCTTTCAACTAGTGTATAGTCAATTACGGATTTCTCATTTCAACTTTTGACTCTTCTCTATTATATAGGTATACAGTATACATATGGATTTATTTGTGTTTAAAACTATGTATTAGTTATTGCCATATTGTTTAAAGTGAAAAATTCTAGTAATCTCCTTTCATTGTTATTTCTGGTCTATTCTCAATAACAAACTCAATAAAAAACAATAGTTGGAAATATACGACTAAAGAGAAGAACAAAATGGAGTAGTAAATGACTTAAGATAAGAAATTATTTTATAATTGTTGGAAAGTGATAATTGATAAATATATTACCACTGTGAAGTTGGCTACAACATAGAAACTTTTCATTTTCATTAATAAAGGCGCCTTTTGATCCCTTTGATTAATTGCCTATAAACAGTACGTCACTGTTATCAAAGAATTTTGTATGAAAAAAGCGGTTGATGGGAGAAAGAAGAATTAGATACGTTTAGAGTCAATCTGCTATTATGTTTCTCGCATTGATAGACAGGGTTTTCAGATATTTTTTATGGCAACTTTTACTGCTTATTCGTTTAGCGTACTACTCTTTGATGACCTGTAAAAGGGTTATTATGTTAGTGACTATTAATAAATCTTGCAAGATGTCAAGATTATTGATGTTTTGTGATTGATAAATATTTTTTAATCAGCAGAATCTTAATCCTGAAATATAATAAGACATCTTTAAAAACATTTTAAAATAAACTGTATAATATTCGCAATACCATAGTTACGGTAGTATTTCTAGTAAAAATTAAATAAACATGAATAAATTACTTAGATCAAAATAAATATTTTTATAAATCAAAAAAATGTATTTTCATGTACTTACCGATTTCAATGACGATAAATATATAAAATTGCAAAAGGAACATATTTTATTTTTCAAGCCCGATTTCATCCGAGATCTTAAACTAATTAAATTTACTAATTAATCTACTAATAAATTTACTAATTAACTACTTAATGAAGCTTAAATAGTACAAAACCTCGCAATTTTTACAGAATGGATCGATTTGCTTGAAAATTTGAGAATAAGTACTAGTGGATAGTCCAACGATCAAAATCTATATAATGCCGAAAGGCGCTTTTATCATGGGGGTGGTTGCCACCCCATCTCGGGAAGTGGAAATTTTTTGTTATATTTTGACCGCAAAAGTTGGTAAAAACATTCATTATAAGCAAAAAACGTTCTATACATTTTTTTAATAAAATTAATAGTTTTCGATTTATTCGCTATCGAAAGTGTTAGTTTTATATCGAAAAAATCTTTTTAATAAGTTTTCTGCTAATAACTCCGAAAGTTTTCGTTTTATCAAAACAACTTTACTTAACAAAAATGTACCTTTTGAAAAATTAAACAAAACCGTTTTTTTAATTTTCTTTAAGACCAATAGTAATCGAGCTATACTTTATTATATGTTAGCTCTTATTCGTCAAATGCTAAATATTGTAGTTTCAAAGTCAAAAGAACTCTTGTTCAAACTAATTTAAAGTATTTAAAAATATCTATCTCCAGAAATAAAAAAAAGTATCTAGCTCAAAAATTAAGTAACTTATAATGAAGAGAATGTCAGTCCCTATTTTCTTCAGTGAAAAAGTGATCGGAAGCAACCCCCTAATCACCATTCTAATTAAAATTAGTTATTGACCTTATTTGGTCTTCTTTATTTATGTAATATTAATAGGTTCTACAAGTTGGACCGGCTTAGAGTGATTAATTTAAAAAAAAAGAAGTTAAAAGCGAATAACGAATTTTTGTAGTTTGGAAAAAATGGCCTTTTCTTCAGAATAAAAAGATTAACGTCAGCGATACGAAAAAATGTTCAAATATGAAATTGTAGGTTATTTAATTTCCAAGAAATTGGTTTCCAAACATTTTTTCTACGGCAAAAGTTGAGTGAGCTATTGACAATTAAAACTTGTAATAACATGCAAAAACCACCTTTACCAACCCTTTCAAAGTCACCTCTTTTTGCGACTGAGGATTTTAAAAAGATTTAGTATTAATAGGCTCATAGATCTTGTAAAAACCTACAAAATTCTTTTTTACCAAACTTTCTAAGATGAAAAATAAAAAAGATACGGTTAAAAAATAAATATATTAAAAAAAAAGGAGAAATCAATTTGGAAGCATAATAATGTAAGTTAGCGAAATCAATTGAAAGCATACCATAATAATGTAAGTTAGCGGTGGTTTTAGTCATTGGCCTTATTCATTTTTTATTTATTTAAGTATTAATAATAGATTCTAGAAGTTTAACTGGCTAAGAATAATTAGTTTTTAAAAAACTGGATGTAAAAGCGAATAAGGAATTTTTGTAGTTTGGTAAAAAATGAGATTTTCTTCAGAATAGAAAGATTAGCATCAGAGATTTTTTTTTTTTTGTAAGCATTTATTAACAATCAGAATTACATAATTATATAAGCTAATTTGATAACAAGTACAATAACATATATCATGTATTATTGTACACTAAAATGGCGTTATGAGGTACATCACCCAGCGGTTTCACCTCAGTTTCAGCGAAGATCTATGGGCCATAATCTTCGCAATCTTCTGTTGTTTAGTGGCTGTAGTAATGGTAATATTAATTGGTTGGGGTGGTCTTCCAATTTCTCGTGATGTCTGTTGGCTCTTTCTTGAATTACTGTGCTGACTAACGGGATGTTTAGGTCTGTATGAAGGGTTTGGTTGGAAATGTACCACGGGGGCATTTGCGATGGTGCGTAGAATTTTTGATTGAGTTCTTTGGATAATTTTTGTGTTTGATTTGCTGGCACAACTCCATAGTTCTATACCGTACGTCCATATAGGTTTGATGACTGTTTTATAAATCAGCAGTTTGTTCTCAATTGAGAGTCGAGATTTTCTACCTATAAGCCAATTAATTTCTTTCACTTTTAACTCAATTTGTTTCTTCTTCTTTAAAATGTGTTGTTTCCAGTTTAATTTAGAATCAAGATGAAGCCCCAGGTATTTGACGATGTTCTGTTGTGGTATGTTGACTTGATTAAGGCTAATATTTGGGCATTGGTCTTTCCTTAGTGTGAAAGTTATATGTGTTGACTTAGTTTCGTTAGCTTTTATCTTCCATTTCTTTAACCACTGTCCAATTTGGTCTAGGTGTTCTTGAAGTTTTAATACTGCAGCTCTTGGATCCTCTTCAGTTGCAAATATTGCTGTGTCATCAGCGAAAGTTCCAATGGTGGTTTGTGGAGAGGTTGGTAAATCGGATGTGTACAGTACATAAAGAAGTGGACCCAATATACTACCTTGTGGGACTCCTGATTGAATTTTGTTACGGTTTGATAGTTCATCCTCCACTTTAGTTTCAAATTCTCTGTGATTTAGATATGATTTTAATAAGTCAAAGTATTTGTTGGGTAGGGATTTTTTGATTTTATAAAGTAATCCTGGGTGCCATACCTTATCAAATGCTTGGCTGATGTCCAGAAAGATACTGTTTATTGTCCAAAGCTCTATTAATTACATTTGATATGCGATGGCATTGTTGCACTGTAGAATGACCTTGCCGGAATCCAAACTGGTGTTCTGGGATCCAGTTTTGGAATTCTAGGTCGCTCATAATTCTTTTAAGTAACAGCTTTTCAAGAAGTTTTGACATTATTGGCAGTAGACTTATTGGGCGGTATGATGAAACATCCGTTAAAGCTTTACCAGGTTTCGGTATCATAATTACTTGGGCAATTTTTAGTGATATAGGCCAATAATTAAGTCTTAAGATTGCATTTAATATGTACAATAACTTCATTATACCTTTTTTATGAAGTTGTTTTAGCATTGTTGCTGTTATTAGATCAGTGCCTGGTGCCTTCTTTTCATTCAAATGATTAATTTCATCTTTGATCTCCTTCGGTGTAATTAAAGTTAGTCGCTCTCGTTGATTAATTGGTAAGGCTAGTTCCTGCTCTACTTCTTGTACTTGGTCATTGTCGTGTGGCTTGAAGACTTCAGTTAGATGTTCAGCAAATAAATCAGCTTTTTCTTTGTTGCTTTTTGCCCATGGTCCTGGTGGTAATGAGTTTTTCCGAATTGGAGGTGAAGTATTTATTGGTTTATTTTTATTTTTGATTGGTTTCCAGATAGAGTTATCTTGACGCGTAAGGTTTGATACATAGTTTTCAAATGAGTTGTTTCTCATCTGTTCTAGAGCTGTTTTTAAGTTTCTTGTTTTGTTATTATAAATTGTCCTGTCGTCTGGTCTGTGAGTTCTTTGCCAAATTGATCTAGCTTTTCGTTTTTCTGCTACTAGTCTTTTTATTTCAAGAGGAATGTTGGTTGAAAATTTTTTTTGTCCAGGTTGAGGGGTAGACTGTTTGGCAGCATTTTGAAGTAAGTTGATTAGATTATTAGTTTCTGTTTCTATTTGTTCGGGAGTTTGCAATCTCACTAATAGATTTACTTCCTGTTCTATGATTAGCCGGTATGTGTCCCAGTTTGTTTTGAAGTTATGCAGTCGAGATGTTGGTTTTTTGATTATCACCGTTGTGCTAATTGTGGCAATTATGGGACTATGATCTGATGATAAATCAAAACTTGGTACTACATCTGTATATGATTGAGATATTCCGTTTGTAATAAAGAAATCCAATAGGTCTGGTGTTTTATTTGGATCGGTTGGCCAATATGTCGGTGATCCCGTCGATAGGAATGAGTAGCTTTTATCCTGGATAACTTTTGCTAGCTCTCTGCCTTTGGTGGTTGTTAGGCGTGAACACCATAGCGTATGTTTACAGTTGTAATCTCCACCTGCTATAAATTTTGGCCCTAGAGTTTCGAAAAAGGGTAGAAGATCTTCTTTTGTAAGTCTATGCCTGGGCGGACAATAAATTGCTGTGACAGTTATATCATATGGAAGAGTTTGTATTTTTATCGATGTTGCTTGAATGTGATTTGTTTCGTATTTTAGCATTTCATAATGTTTTATAGTTTCTCTTATCAATATGGCTGAACCTCCGTGGGCTGTACCATCTGGGTGATTTGTGTAATATAATTTATACTTAGGTATCTTGAAGTAGGTTCTGTCTGTAAAATGGGTTTCACTTACTAGTAGTATGTCAATGAAATTTTGTTCCAGAAATAGTTTTATATCTTCTTTATGATTAGGAAGACCATTGGCATTCCATTGGGCAATTCTTATGAACTTAGACATTGTTAGTTTACTTTATTTACTAGCATGGAAATCATGTTGAGCACCATACTGTTTTGTTGCATTAGCTGGTTAAATAAATTTTTAAACTCTTCTAGAAATTTGGTAAATATACTCGCTGTATCTTCGTTATTGTTCTGATTATTTGCTGCAGCTTGAGCGTAACTTTCATACTGATTCTGAATCCTGGGTTGTGTATATATTCTGGGTTGTGTATGTATTTGATTTATTGCTGGATTTAATACGTTTCCTCTGTTATGATACCTGTTATTAATATTATAAATTTTTTTGGTAATGTTCACATCCTTTATAATTTGCGGGGTGATCCCCACCACATAATGCACATTTTGCTGGAGTTTCTCTAGTCTTCTTACAAGTTGTGGTATTGTGGGCTCCTCCGCATTTGACGCATACAAATGGTTTATTGCAATATGACTTGGAGTGACCGTACGATTGGCATCTCATGCATTGTATTATGCGATTTTTGGTTGTTCGGGGAGGTTCAATTTCAATAACTCTATTCTGTAGCCCCCTTAAGTTATAAATATCTTTGTTATTTGCTGCCGGTTCGAGATCCACGAAGAACAAATTAAGTGGCTCTTTAGTAATTCTGTGTTGTGCATTTATTATATTTCGAACTTTATGACCCAGTTTTAGGAGTTCGTTTTTTATATCCTCGGTGTTAGTAGAGTGGTGAAGGTATTTTATTACAACTCTATAGGCTCGATCCTGTTTTAACTGATATGTATGGTGATAAATGTTATGTTCATTAAAATATCTAACCATTTTTCTATATGTATCTGGCGTGCCACAACTTAATTTTACGACATTGTTAGTTAAACTTTTTGTATGATATTCTTCCCTTTCTGCTACATCCTTAATTTTTTGTACCATTTTTTGATAGTCTTGTACACCGTGTATGAAAATTGGTGGAGGGTTTGCTGTGTTGTTCTCCTTGGGAGGGACTACTTCATTTTCTAGCGCTTCAAATCTATTTTCTGTTACAATAATATTTGTACTGTTTGCATTGTCTGTTGTTTTTCTGATTTTTCTTCTTTTTGAGCTTCTAATTTCTTGCCAATCGTTGCTGCTAGCTGGTTCGTTGTTTTCTTCCTCTTCTTCACTGGTGGATGGCAATCGTTGTAATTGATAATTTGAAGCAGAACTATGATATGTGATCGGCACTAATGGAATTTGTGTCTGTGGTAGTGGAGGGTACAAGTTAGGTGGCATTGGTTTAGTTGGTGCTGGTTGAGACATCGATATTAGATATGGCGTGGTTTGTACATTCATGGCTAGTTGCCCTTGTGTGTTGGCTTGTTGATACATTTGTGGGTTGGTTATTGAATTATTACTAAACTCTGTATTTATCCCGGATGGAAACATATTTTGAAAAATATATTTATCATCATTTGCGTACCTGTGTATTAGTTTTCCTGGACTGGGCTTGTCACAGTCCCGAACAGGGTGTTTTTTTGCTGTACTAAATTACTTCGATATGTCGATACAAGAATGGACTGAACAAATTTTATCTACGTTAAATAATCTGTGGTTAAATCACAAAATTCGAAGAGAAACTTTGAATTATGTATTTAAACTTTGACAGTTATTTTGACTCTTTAAATTAATGATAGCATCAGAGATAGAAAAAAAGTTTAAATATGAAATTGTAGGTTATTTTATTCCCCAGAATTTGGTTTGAAAAATTTTTTTCTACGGCAAAAATTTATTGATTTTTTCGATATATAACTAACATTTTTGATAGCGAGTAAATCGAAAACTATTATAAATGTTTTTATCAACTTTTGCGGTCAAAATATAATAAAAAATTTCCACCCCCCGAGATGGGGTGGCAACCACCCCCCATGGTAAAAGCGCCTTTCAGCATCATATAGATTTTGATCCTTGGACTATCCACTACTTATTCTCAAATTTTCAAGCAATCGATCCATTCTGTAAAAATTTCGAGGTGAAAAGCATCGGTTCTTGGACTAAATAAATAAAAACAGAGAATAAACGCTCCACTGGGAGCTGTGTAGCAGGAATAGCGAGAACATCTCGGGCCATTTTACTTATGGATATATTTTTTTATGGTTTTCCCCCAAATGAGAATATTAGGAACATCATCCACCGTTACTCTACCAGCTTTAAAATAGCTATTTCTTATTGCCACGTTTCAAGAGTCGTTCTTTTGGCATGCAATCAGAATTGATCAGATCTTTATCTTCCTTTTTTCATCTTCTTCCTTCTTTATTTCATCATTACTGTTCAAGCGATTTGTTTTTTAGATCGTAGACCAATCATTATGTTCTGAGTTGCTAAACACTTCTTCAGACCATTCAGTTTCTTCCTCATCTTCAGAAGAATATATAATGTGAGCTTGTGAAGACTCATTGGTATTAATAGATTTATCAAGTTACACTCATCTTTTTCATCTTCCTCAATTTAAGCTTAAATTATATGATTAACTCCGCCATCAAATTCAACTTTCACTAGGTTTAGAATATCTTGAACTCCAAGTTTAAGATATGTGCAAAACAACGAAAGTGATGAATTTCACTGTCAAATTCAATTCCTCTTTTCTAAGTAAATATTTCAATTCTAACATAAAAACGGAATTTGCCTCAACATTATCCATGGCGATACTTTGGATCTTCTTATTTATGGACATCATAATCTTTTGCTGTTTTGAGGAACACATCTGCAACATCCATGACAGTATGTTGTCCTCTAGATGGAACAAAATCTAAAGCAATTGATTGTAAATTCCACTGATCATCGATAAAATGATAGCATAAAAGAACTTACCAGTTAAAGGTTTGATACCAGTCTATCCATCAATTGTAAAAGAAAATTTCGAAGAATTTTTTATCAAGCTGATTTCATTTTTAAAAATTCTGCTTCAATAATTGCTGCCACAGCTTTTCTCCGAGTTAATTTTTCATTTGAATTAAATATGAATTGAAAATATTTTCTGGTTGGTTCGTCATCATAGACATTTTATGAATATGTTTCAACCCCAGGAAACAAGCGCGAAATCTATTCTTATCATCCTGCGTTAAAGAGATGCTAATTTTAAAACATTTCTACTGAAAAAGTTGTAACCCTCTACTTCCAAATGAACGATATATGGAGCTTATTTTAGTTTATTATTACACCCAGACCGAGACGAGACAGAGACGAGAAAAATATTTGGTCTCGCGCCGAGATTGAGACGAGATCGAGACGAAACGAAACTGAGACCGAGACGATTCTGCTAATACTGTTTTTCTTCGAGACTGATACAAGAGTCATGAAAATCTCGTCTTAAAAGTCTCGTCTCGTCTATCTTTAATTGTGACCTTTTGACTTTTTTAGGAAGCCGTCTGTTTTGAAACCAGTCATAATACAACTAATTGCCTTATCGTGCTTCTTCCATTCGTGTATGCAAACTGAGCAACATACAACTAATCACGTAGCCGGGCTCCCTTAAATTAGACATTGAATAACTTCGGGTGACTGTGCCGGTGATCGAACAAGAGCCTTCTGGCTCGATAGTATAAAATCTGGCTAGTATAAAATCTACTGCTTTACGGCCGGTCCGGCGGTCTTGAACTTTTAAAGATTGTACCTATGTATCTTATCTTAAAAGATAATTCTATAAAGACATAGGTATAGGACCATTTGGAGAAATGGCCAGAAATACCAATGGAAGGAGAATTTTGCAATTGAGAATACCTACCTAACAGAAAAAAATTATAAAAACAATAATGTCAGTAAAATTCTCTCGTTAGTAATTTCATTTTTGAGTGGAAATCGAAATGTCCAAGTATACTTATTTTCAACTTAAACTGTGCTTACTTTTCATTAAAGATGGTTAATGAGTTTATGTTTGTTTTTAAATAAGGTACTTTATCAGTTAAAGTCAGTTATTAAAGTTACTTACCACACAAGACTATGAAGAAAAATAAATTGAAAAATTCTATCATGGGAAAGGATGGACCGTTTAAGGAACAAAATTTGCTGCAGTAAAAAGAAGAAGAAAACAAGAGTGGATGAGAGAGAACATAGTGTCATGGACCAAAGAAGAGAAGTCAAAAATAAAGATAATAATTCGTACAAGTGGATCCACGCAATAATCAGGCAGTATATAAGACATGCGAAAACACTGTTTCATAGAAGATAAGAATATAGTGATATTAAACACTATCAACAGAAACACGATACATTCCACACATAAGAACTTAAAAAATATCGCCAGAAAAAAAACTGAAACAACTATCCCAAAGTTTAGAAGATAAAAACGGATACAGAATGTTAGATATAAATAACCAGTTAAAGAGTGGAAAAACTACATTTCTGAATTATTTGAAGATGAAGGAATAACACACTATACAACGATTGCCATGACAGGTCCATCTATAACAGAAAGTGAGGTTACATGGGCAATAAAAACGTCAAAAAATGGAAAAGTCCTTAACCCGAGTGAAGTGAGTGTTGAAATAATAACATTTTTGGGAGAAAATGGAATAAAAGCACTCTGTAATATCTTTCTCACAGAATTTATGATTCTGGGATATTAGCAAATGATTGGCTTAAGTCAACATTTTTCACAATACCAAAGAAATATCGTACCATGACATACGGGGATTATCGGACAATAACTCTAATGAGTAACGTTTTGAAGATCTTCCTGCAAGTAATATATAGCAGAATATATGTACATGATCTTAGAGAAGAGCATTTATCATCATCATCATCACGTAGCGCTACAACCCTGGGTGAGTCCTGGCTGACTGTACAACGTTTTTCCAATTTGTTCGATCTTCCATCAACCTAGGATCAAATGGAATGTTCATTTTCCTAAGATCTACTTGGATGTTATCTCTCCATCGCATTCTGGGGCGCCCGAGTGGTCTTTTGCCTGTACAAATCTCCTCCCATACCAGTTTTACAAGTCTCTCGTTATGAAGTCTGTGCACGTGGACTGCCCATCTTAGTCGCTGTGATTTAATTTCTTAATATAGGTGTCATCGTTGAGTGCTTTTAATTCGATATTAGTTTTGATCCTATACTGGTTTGTGTTAGTGTCGTGGTGAGGTCCGAAAATTTTTCTAAGTATTTTTCGTTCCAAACGTCTGAGATTTTCTTCGTTTGCTTTGATCATGGTCCACGTTTCGCATCCATATGTTAGTACAGGTCTAACGATGGATTTATAGATTTGGATCTTGGAACATCTTGTAAGATTTTTTGATTTTATAAGCTTATCCAGTGCGAATAGACAGCGATTTTTCGATTAGATTCTGTCTTTTATTTCTTCAGTAACATCGTTGTCAGCTGTGATTACGGCCCCCAGATACTTAAAACGTTATACTCTTTCGAAATTGAAATTGTTGACCGTCACATTTTGTCCTATCCTGTCTCTTCGTGTCGTTCTATTTATACACATATATTTCGTCTTCTCTTCATTAATCTTCAGTCCTACGTCACTTGTTGCTCCTTCCACCTTGTTGAAAATGTTTTTTATGGATAGGATGGAGTCTCCAACGAGATTATTGTCATCTGCGTATGCTAGTAATAGCCAGGGACCTTCAACCGATAGCAGTTCTGTTTTTATTTCGGCCGACCTCATGGCTTTCTCTAATACAAGGTTAAAAAGTAGTGGAGATAACGCATCACCTTGTTTGAGTCCACTGTTGATTTCAAAGCTGCCAGACAGTTTATTATTTACACGTACTTTAGATATTCCACCCTCCATATAGACTTTGGTCATCACTCATCCGAATGAGTTTCTTTGGTATTGAGAACTCCGCCGTGGCATTACATACTTGGCTTCTTTCTACGCTATCATATGCCTGTCGAAAGTCTATGAAGAGATTGTGTACATGTGGACTCAACTGTATATGCCGTGTTGAGGAGTGAAATTCCTCTATAATTCGCGCATTTTGTTTTGTCCCCTTTTTTGTGCATAGACACTATGATGTTTTCCTTCCATATTGCTGGTATCCTTTCTTCTCACTCTAACCATATTTGTGTTATTAACTGGTGGATTTGGCGATGTAGTGCGTCTCCACCATATTTCAGAAATTCTCCTGGTATCTCATCCGTACCCGGCGCTTTGTGATTTTTCAGCTTATTTAAGGCCTTTTGGGTTTCTTCAAAAGAGAAATTTTTGACGGGCATGTGCTTCTGTGATATAGATCTCTTCTTTGTGCTGTTCTTCTTGTATGACGTTTAGAAGGTCCCTGAAATACCCTTTCCATTCTTCAGTTAGTTCTTTATCGTCGATTATCATTTGGTCTTGGTTGTCTCTCAGTGTAGGGATAGATAGAATTGATTCTATGTCCTCTTTTCTCAGTGGAAATTGCTTTATAGAATTTTGTGGAGCCTGGATTGGGTCGGTCTCTCTCCATAGCTTCATATGTTTGTTGTTCATAGTTTCTTTTCTTTGTGCCTATTATTTTCCTTGTTTCTTTTCGGCAGTCGTCGGATTCCTTTTTACTTTCGTCTGTTGGTAGTTGTATCTATATCTTCCTTACAGTTTGTCTTTTTTCCAGCTGTTTCCGACATTCCTCGTCATACCATGTTTTTGCCCTCTTCTGCCTACTCCTTCCAAAGATCTTGTCGCTTGTTTTGGTTATTATTTCGGCAGTCGTCTCCCACAGCTCTTCTATACCATTGTAAACTGATTCAGAGTTCAAGGTTTGTTCAAGTTGTTCTATATATTTTTGTTGTTTCTCTGTATTCTGCATTTCGTCCATGTTCCACTGTGGGTTCATTGTTGTTTTATTGTATTTGTGTCTAGATATTTTAGATTTGACTTTTGCTCTCACTAAGTAATGATCTGTGTCTCCGTCTATTCCTCTGAGGCTTCTTACGTCTATGATGTTGTTCCCATGTCTTGCATCTACAAGGATGTGGTCAATTTGGTTTCGCGTAATATGATCGTTTGAGACCCAGGTTTGCTTATGAGTGTCTTTATGCGAAAACATAGTTCACTTTATTAACATATTATTAGCTGCTACAGTTTCTGTGAGTCTTAAGCCATTGTCATTGGATATATTGTGGAGGCTGTGTGTGGAGGCTATTGTGGGGTATAGGCTAGGCTCTTTGCCTATTTTAGCATTAAAATCTCAGCAGAGTATGCGCATATCTTGTTTGGGCATCGTATCTATCACTCTTTCTAGGGTGTCGTAGAACTCTAGAAGTCATCCTTGATATCTGCATCCTTCTCTTCCGTTGATGCATGCGCTGAGATAAGCAAAATGTATCGTTCTCCCTTCATTCTAATATAGCATATCCTTTCGTTTATAAGTTTGAACTTTAGTATATTCTGTACTAGGACGTCTCCAATCACAAAGCTTGTTCCAAATTCATGTCTTTATTAGCCATATTCAATTCGGATTTAGAAGTGACTTGGGTACGAGACTTCTTCAGTATCCAAGTACTGGTACATAGGTGCAGAGATATAAACCAAAATATATCTCTATGCAATCGATTTTGAAAAGGCGTTTGACAAGGTCCAATATAACAAAATGCTAGAAATATTGAAAATATCTGGATTGGAATCTGGCTCAAAATTTCAAAGATGGACGACAACTCTAGGAAAACAATTCATTTTGTCATTTGAATTCACAGTTCTAAAACGTTAAATTAAAATCATTAAAATCATGTTTTGCCAAAGTAACCACTAAGTTTTGCAACTAAGACATCTTATAAGTTAAAGACGACTCAAAATTATGTTTAATCTGTATGCATTCATTTTGTTTTTACCTTTTTTTCATAAAAAAATCTGGCCCCCGATAATCTATCTTTGTTTTTAATTTAATTGATAGGTGCATTACAGTTTATTTTACACCAACAGATAACAATTTTTAATTAAATAAAATCTGGAAACTTGGAAACTAAGTATGTAGGTGAATTTATTTTATAATAATTGTGTTACGAAGTGGTCGGGATATTTTGCATAACAATGTACATTCTATGTACAGAATATATACTACATTTTATTTATTTATTTAATTTTGCAGTCGCTTAAACATTAAAAAATACTACGTTTAATACAAACGTTAAATTAAAAAAATGTGTGATTTGGCATTGGTTAATTTAGGTCATTACGTAGAGTATAATAGGAATGAATACTGAGGAACACTGCAATAGTTCTTTTAAGTCGAAATTATTGTTAATTACAACATAAACTGACCGCAAATATGTACACAAATTAATGGCAAAGTCAATGTTTTCCTTGAGTTGATGCTTTTCAAATTCGCCACCAGGCGTCGCCAACTTTGCGGATCCTCGCCAATAGATTTACGAACAATTACAAATCTATACTGACATCCAGTAACAAAAATAAAAGTTAAAAAAAACTGTCCGATGAAATAAATATAAAAAGAGGAGTGAGACAAGGCTGTATATTTTCGAATTTACTCTTTATCTGGTATTCTTCTTTTTCTTCTTTTTGTATGGACGTGACTCTGTCTGGTTTTTTAATGTGCCTCTAGTAAGTTGTTGTTCCATAGTTTTCGTGGTCTTCCCACTGATCGTCTTCCTATTGGGGAACCGTCTCTCTCTGTCCTGACTACCCTATTTGTTGTCATTCGGCTTATGTGGTCACTCCATTCTATTCTTCTGTTTCTTACCCAGTTATTAATGTTATCCACCTTGCATCTCCGTCGTATATCTGTACTTCCAGCTCTGTCCCATAGAGTCTTACCATCGATTTTTTTAAGGGTTTTCATCTCCGCTGTTCCGAGCAATCTTTTTGTCCTGTCTGTGTCGGGTCGTGTTTCTACCGCGTATGTAATTATTGGTTTGATGACTGTTTTGTAAATTCTGCCTTTCATTTGTTTTCTGGTATTTTTATTTTTCCCTATTGTGTCATTCAAGCTTCTGGCGACCTGCGGCTCTGTTTGCTCTATTCACTTGATCTTCCACTTCTGTTTCGAACCTTCCGGAGCTAGATAGTCTGATGCCTAGATATTTAAACTCCATCACTTGTTCTATTATCTGACCTTCCAACTCCAATGGATCTTTTTATTGGATCTGCTGTTATAACCACGCATTTTGTTTTTTTTTTGACGAAATTAACATGTTAAATTTTCTGGCGGTTATGTTAAATTGGTGCAGCATACGTTGTAAATCATCTTCACTTTGAGAAATTAGTATTGCATCGTCTGCATAGCAGATTATTTTAAGTTGTTTTTCTCCCAATTGGTATCCTTTTTTAGTTCTTACTTTTTTTTATTATTTCGTCCATGATCAGGTTTCACAATAAAGGACTCAAGGAATCTCCCTGTCTTATCCCATTGCCGGCTTCAATATGGGTCAGTTAGTTTATATTCCACTTTTACTTTTATTGTGTTGTTCTGGTAGATGTTTTCGATAGTTTTAATTATTCCTAGAGGTACCTCTCTATAACAAATGGAAAACGTCCTTTAATGTGACCCTGTCAAATGCTTTCTTAAGGTCCACGAAATATAAATATCTGGTATTCAGAGGAATTATTTAAGGAAGCCTTAATACAGACAACAGAAGGTATGTAACCGTGAACACTATTAGATTGCCTATCATTCCTTAGTGTTAGCTAATTACGGAGAAAACCTTGAAAATCTAATGAAGAAAATAAACCAGACTTCTGATCAGTATGGACTAAAACTTAACGTTAAGAAAACTAAGATAATGGTATGGAAAGTCAACTACATCATTATTTAGAGCTGCTGCTTTTTAGCTAAAAAATCTAAATAGATCAACAGCGGAAAGAAAAACAATTCTTAGACGTATAACTAGAAGAAATAACAAAAAAAATAAACTTATTTTAGTTTAGAAATTAAATTAGAGTCCTAAGTAATGCTAGAGGAACTGTTGGAACAATTGACTATAGATCCTGAAGTGCTTGGAAGCATAGCATATGCAGATGATTTGTTGTTGATCATAGATGCAAACTCAAGAAGAGAATTAGAAAATAAATCAAATGAAGTATTAATAAGAGTAAATGATTGGATGAATAAAGTAAAATTAACAATATCAGATTCAAAAACAACATATAGTTTAATAAAAGGAAATTTAGAAAGAGATCCAATTATAAAAATTAGAGGGAAAACAATAAAAGGAAAAAAGGAAACAAGATATTTAGGTATTATAATAGATGAACAAAAACGTGACCCGTCAAAATAGCCCGGTCAAAACAGCCCCGTCAAAAAAGCCCCGTCAAAATAGCCCGGACACAAAATAGCCTCGACAAAATAGCCCGCCAACAAAATAGCCCCGACAAAATAGATCGCACATAAAATAGCCCCGGTGAAAACAGCCCCGGCTAAAATAGCCCCGACTAAAAGAGCCTCTTAAAAAACACCTACAATAAAAAGTTTTACCTTTTAACGGAGTACCATTTATTTTAAATTACTATTCTAGTTGGGAAATAAGCCACAATTTACTTGAAAAAATTATTTTATTAACTTTTCGACTTCCACTTCGGACGTCGTTCTCAAAATACAAAATATTAATAAATTAAACAAAAATGTTATTTCTCAGTAAAAAAATTCTTCTAATAATTTAATTTAATCTGACTCATTCATATCAGCAATTCAGACGTACAGTATGGTGCAAATGGAAGGAATAAATTCGTTATTTCGTAAACCCGCGACGTTAAGGAAAAATCCTGAAATAGATCGATTTTTATTTTTAAGCTCATTTGAAAGGTTATTTAATTCTCTATTTAGTAATATAAACAATTATATAATTATTTATACAAGGTGTCCAAAACTTTTTTTTAATTTAAATTATTTGAAAAAAGGAAGAATGTATTTAATTTATTTAATTTAAAATGCATTTTACTGTTGCCCGAACACAGAAAAAAATGTTCATATTATAAATAAACATTGATTTTCGCTTAAATTAAATGTTCAAACTTCCAAGAGGCAGAGAAGACAGGACTCGAGTCCTCTGAAAAGACCATTTTTATTTAATGTGGTTAAGATAAACATCGGAATAGAGTATAATTATCATTTCCGAAAAAATGTATTTTTAAGGAATTCTTCCATCATGAATTCTAAAGGGAGCTTTTTTGTCGGGGCTATTTTGTCGGGGCTATTTTGTCGGCGGGCTATTATTCCGCGGCTATTTTGTCTGCAGGCTATTTTGTCGGAGCTATTTTGTGTGCGGGATATTATGTCGGGGCTATTTTGTCGGAGCTTTTTCGACGGGGCTATTTTGACGGGGTACCGAACAAAAATTATTTACAAAACACATGAGTTGTGTCTGTGAAAAGGCAACAAAAATCATGCATAGCATTGCTAGTCTAGCACAGAAGGAATATAGAATTTCGTTCCGACAGATGAGAATATACCTAAGTACAATATTTGCATCAATTGTAGGGTACGGTTCAAGTGTATGGGCACATAGATTAATAAATAAAAAAATGCAGAAAAATTAAATAGAGCTCAGAGAGGATTTTCTTGTAAGAATGACGGGAGCATTTGGAACAACTGCAACACAGGCACTCACAGTTTTAACTGGAGTAATGCCAATGCATTTAGAAACACAAAAAAGAGCATGTAATTATTGGCTAAAAAAAGAAAAATATGAAAAAATAATACAAATAATAGGATTAGATATAAGAAATAAAAGAGAATTAAAAAAAATAATAAATAGAAAAAGACAAAATGAATTGGAAAATTCAACAAAATCTAGACGTTTATACAATTTTATACCAATATTAGAAAACATTCCAAATTATTTTAATCCAAAACAAGGTTTAGTACACTTTTTAACAGGACATGGACCGTACCAAACATATTTGGAAAGATTTAACTTAAAAGATGATGCATATTGTGAATGTGGAGAACTAGGTACACCAGAACATATAATGTTACATTGTGAAAATACTATAGAAAATGAAGAACATAGAGAAATGAGAAGAAGATTAGAAAGAATTGAAATAAGAGATATATTACAAAATGAAGAATATTAGATATGAAGAATGATTTTGGAATATTAAACAATCTAACAGAAATAATATCTAAAAAACAACAAGAAATTTATAATAATAGAAGAAGACAACAAATAATCCAACCCTGATGAAGTTGAGTAAGATAAAGTTAAAATAAATAAAATAAAATATAAATTCAAAAATATGTAGATATTCACAATTATAATAATAATAATTCAATATAAAATAAATAAATAAAAATAATAATTCAATAAATAATTCATTAAATTAAAAAAAAACTACCAACTCTCTTCTGAAAATAGAGGGACTGTCTTTATAACTTATAAGGGAGTTGATAGTACCAAAAATATTTTAACAAATATATATTGTTTCTTTAAATTTGTTAAATGTAATTAATAGATTATGGCAAATTATTAATTGTAAAAATAGATTTAGTAGTTTAGTAAAAAATGTAAAAATATAAAAAAAAAAATATCTGTAATCTCATCAGGAAAAAAACGACCTGGATTAGTCACTAGAGGCCAAGTCATATGTATGAACAATAAATAAATAAAAAAAAAATAAAAAAGTCCTAAGTAACACAATAAAATTTTAACGGGATTTTTAAAGAAGGAAAGAAAATGGCATTTGGAATCTTATCTACGGAAGCGTAGACTAAATTTATTGTAGTATATAAAAATTAAATTACAAGAATATTAAAAACATTCAAATTTTCCAACTACCAGCCTGTCAACAATAAGTTAAAGTTTCTAAATTATCATATTTCTTCCTCTTAAAAATATTCTACCTCTGGTTTCTGGGAATGTTCAATAAGTTTAACAGACCTCTGAGAATTTCTTGTAATAAACATAAAGGATAGTTTATAGCGCATAATCTCTGGTATTATTGTAATAACTGTAGTTTAGTAGACATCTGCTTTATTGGCCCAATATCGAGGGCCGGTTATTAATTTTTAGTGTACACAGACATCATAAAAGACAACCAGTATACGAATTGATTAAGACATTTAACTTAGCGTGAAATATAACGTTGGGCTCGAACTTTGGTCAATAAATTTTAAGTTAATTGGAAAACTATGTGAAAATATAAAAATCTTGTTTGCTAACACTGGCCTCTGTTTCAAAACTATAAGGTCGATAATTTTATGGGACGTGATTTTATATAATAAAGTGCATGCTGAATTCAAAAATATAACTCATAATCAGGTAAGATTTTTTTTGCTATTAGTATGGTATAGTTAGACCCAAACTCAGACATCCAAAGTGAAAGTTATCCTCCAACACCAAATTGTTCTACATGGTCCACATAATGTTCATAAAAAAGTCACACCATTTTGAGCGTCGGGTTTGGGGGGGAGAGGGGGGAGAAATCTGCAACTTCGTAGTTTTTTACGTTTTTCGTCAATATTTCTAAAACTAAGCGGTTTAGCATGAACAACCTTCTACACAAAATTAAAAAAAAGGCCCTATGCATAACTCTTCTAAAATGAACGGTTCCAAAGTTACGGAGGTAGTATAGTATAATTGGTCCAAAAAAGGCCTAACCCAAACACCCAAAGTAAAAGTTTTCCTTCAGCACCAAATTGTTCTATATGGTCCACATATTGTTCAGTAAAAAGTTACACCATTTTGAGTGTCCGGTTTGGGGGGAGATGGGGGAGAAGTCGGTAAATTAGTAGTTTTTTAAAGTTTTTCGTCAATATTTCTAAAACTATGCTTTAGCGTAAGGAATGTTCTATAGAAAAATATTCTACATAAAATTGAAAACAAAAAACGTTGTATACATAATTGTTATAAAATCAACTGTTCCAGAGTTACGGAGGGTGAAAAGTGGAGGTTTTCGATACTTTTTATATTTACCGATTTCTCTCCCCTCTCCCCCCCCCCCAAACCCGACGCTCAAAATGGTGTGACTTTTTTCTGAACATTATGTGGACCATGTAGAACAATTTGGTGTTGGGCGATAACTTTCACTTTGGATATCTGGGTTTTTGGTATAGTTATATCATAAATATTGCCCAAAAAAATATAAAAAGTATCGAAAACTTCTACTTTTCACCCTCTGTAACTCTGGAACCGTTGATTTTATAACAATTATGTATAGAACATATTTTGTTTTAAATTTCATGTAGAACATTCTTGTATATAACATTATTTACGATAAAGCATAGTTTTAGAAATATTGACGAAAAACGTAAAAAAACTGCTAATTTACCGGCTTCTCTCCCATCTCCCTCCCAAACCGGACGCTCAAAATGGTGTAACTTTTTACTGAACAATATGTGGACCATATAGAACATTTTGGTGTTGGACGAAAACTTTTACGTTGGATGTTTTGGTTAGGCCTTTTTTTGGACCAGTTATACTATACTACCTCCGTAACTTTGGAACCATTCATTTTAGAAAGATTATGCATAGGGCCTTTTTTATTTCAAATTTAATGTAGAACAATTTTGTATAGAGGGTTGTTCATGCTAAACCGCATAGTTTTAGAAATATTGGCGAAAAACTTAAAAAACTACGAATTTACCGATTTCTCCCCCCTCTCCCCTCCAAACCCGACGCTCAAAATGGTGTGACTTTTTTCTGGACATTGTGTGGACCATATAGAACAATTTGGTGTTGAAGGATAACTTTCACTTTGGATGTCTAGGTTATGCCATCTTTTGGATCAACTATACTATTAGGCCAGGAACCGAAGCTTTTCACCTCGCAATTTTTACAGAATGGATCGATTTACTTGAAAATTTGAGAATAAGTAGTGGATAGTCCAAGGATCAAAATCTATATAATTCCGAAAGGCGCTTTTACCATGGGGGTGGTTGCCACCCCATCTCGGGGGTGGAAATTTTTTATTATATTTTGACCACAAAAGTTGATAAAAACGTTCATTCTACGCAAAAAATGTTCTATACATTTTTTTTTATAAAATTAATAGTTTCCGATTTATTCGCTTTCGAAAGTGTTAGTTTTGTATAGAAAAAATCAATGTATTTCGATATACTCATTTACGATTCACTTAATTTTTGCCGTAGAAAAATTTTTTTCAAACCAAGTTCTTGGGAATTAAATAACCTACAATTTTATATCAAAGCATTTTTTCGTATCGCTGATGCTAATCTTTCTATTTTGAAGAAAATATCATTTTTTACCAAACTACAAAAATTCCTTATTCGCTTTTAACTCCAGTTTTTTTAAAACTAATCATTCTAGGCCAGTTAAACTTTTAGAATCTATCATTAATATATAAATAAATAAGAATGAATAAGCCCAATGACTAAAAATACCGCTAACCTACATTATTATGCTTCCAATTGGATTGCTCCTTTTTTTTTCAAAAAGATGTATTGATTTTTAGCCATAACTTTTTTATTTTTTGTCTTAGAAAGTTTTGTAAAAAATAGTTTTGTAGGTTTTTACAAGATCTATAAGATCATTAATATTAAATTTTTTTGAAATCCTCAGTCGCAAAAGAGGTGACTTTGAAAGGGATGGTAAAGGTGGTTTTTGCATGTTATTACAAGATTTAATTGTCAATAGCTCACTTAATTTTTACCGTAGAAAAAATTTTTGTATACTGTGTTCTTGGGAATTAAATAAGCTACAATTTCATATTTAAACATTTTTTCGTATCTCTGATGCTAATCTTGCTATTCTGAAGAAACGGCCATTTTTTTCAAAACTACAAAATTCGTTATTCACTTTTAACTCCATTTTTTTTTAAAAACTAATCACTCTAAGCCGGTCAAACTTCTAGAACCTATTACTAATACATAAATAAAAAAGACCAAATAAGATTAATGACTAATTTTAATTAGGGTGGTGATTAGGCGGTTGCTTGCGATCACTTTTTCGCTGAAAAAAGTGGGACTGACATTCTTTTCATTATAAGTCACTTAATTTTTGAGCTAGAGACTTCTTTTTAATTTCTGGAGATAGATATTTTCAAGTACTTTAAATTAGTTTGAACAATTTGTCCTCGAAAAATGCATAGTTTTCCCGTCTTGTGACTTTGAAACTACAATATTTAGCATTTGACGAAGAAGAGCCAACATATAATAAAGTATAACTCTATTACTATTGGTCTTAAAGAAAATAAAAAAAAACGGTTTTGTTTATTTTTTCAAAAGGTACATTTTTGTTAAGTAAAGTTGTTTTGATAAAACGAAAACTTTTGGAGTTATTAGCAGAAGACTTATTAAAAACATTGATTTTTTCGATATAAAACTATCACTTTCGATAGCGAATAAATCGAAAACTATCAATTTTATCAAAAAAATGTATATAACGTTTTTTGCTTAGAATGAACGTTTTTACCAACTTTTGCGATTAAAATATAATAAAAAATTTCCACCCCCGAGATGGGGTGGCAACCACCCCCATGGTAAAAGCGCCTTTCGGCATGATATAGATTTTGATCCTTAGACTATCCAATACTTATCCTCAAATTTTCAAGCAAATCGATCCATTCTGTAAAAATTGAGAGGTTTTGTCCTATTTTAAGCTTCATTACTTGGACTATATGCTATATCTCAAATTTAAAAAAACACGTATTAGTACGTTCTTTAACGGTAAAATATTGCAAAACCTCTAAATTTGAAAGAACCGCTTGGATTGAAATGAAATTTGGCATACACATAGCTAATAAGTCAAAGAAAAAAAGTGATATTGTGCCAATGTGTGCTTTTGCCCTGGGGTGACTTTCACCCCTTCCCGGGGCTGAAAAAATATATGTCCAAAATAAGTTCGGAATTCGATAAACTGACTAATTCTAAGCCACTTTTGTTATATAGAGTTTTTTCACCAAGTCAATACTTTTCGAGTTATTTGCGAGTGAATTTGTTAATTTTTCAACAAAATAACCACGTTTTTAGACGGTTTTTCGCAAATAACTCAAAAAGTAACTATTTTGTCGAGAAAATATTCCTAATAAAAATATAGTTTATAAAAAAAATGAAAAAAATGGTTCATATATTAAGTCTGTAGATCCAGTACAAGCAAAGTTGTAGCTAACGAAAAGTAGGTTCTTATTCTTCAAATTCCAAATCGAATATTTCATCGAGAAATAACCAAAAAACGGAACACTTTTCGGGGAACACTCATTTTAACTTGTTTAAAGTGTAAAAAAAGGTTTATTTTTGTTTTTTAAAAAAACTTCTAACCTTAAAAGTAAGTGAGTTATGCTCAAAATATTGTTGGTACCTTTTATTTTTTGTTAAAAAGAATCGCGAAAAGCACCCCCTAATTAGCATATCACATAAAATTAATCGTTACCGCTTCACAAGTTACTTTACTTATTTATTATTTATACGATCTGTAAGTCTCAGCGGTTTAAAGTGTTTATTCTTGAAAAGGCTGTAGTTAAAATGGCTTCAACGAGTCACTAATCCCGAGTGTATGCAAACTTTGAACAGCCATAGCATAACCGATTTTTGTCTAACAGGAAAACAAAATGTCCAAAATATTCAGAAAGCAAAACGTACATTTTATTTCTTCTTGAGATTTTTGGTATTACTAATAATTTTTAAGTTATTTTGAAAGAGAGCATTTTTTTCAAATTTTAAAATTTTTATTTTAAAACCATTTTTTTTCAAAAATAAGCACGTTGAATCGGTAACGATTAATTCTATTTAAGTTGTTAATTAGGGGGTGATTTTCCCGATTTTTTATGCCAAATCAAAACGGACCAACTGTATTTTGAGCCTAACTTGCTCACATTTGATGCCAGAATATTTTTTTATAAAAATGGACAAAGATTTTTAAACTCTTTAAAAAAGTTATAATGAGTTTTTTCCAAAAAGTGCTTCATTTTTTGGTTATTTCACGTTGAAATATATTTATTTGAAGTTTGGCGAATATGAACCTATTTTTCTTTAGCTATAACTCTGCTTCTACTAGGTCTAGATACTTCATGTATACACCATTTTTTTCACTTTTTTACAAGCTATATTTTTACTAATAACGGTTTTTTCCATAAAATACTTACTTTTTGAATTATTTGCGAAAAATTGTCTAAAAACGTGTTTGTTTTGTTGAAAAATCAACATATTCACTCGCAAATAACTCAAAAAGTATTAACTTGGTGAAAAAACTGTATAGAATAAAAGTTGCTTAGACCTAGGCATTTTATCTAATTTCGGACTTATTTTGAACGTATGTTTTTCACCCCCGAGAAGGGGTGAAACTCACCCCCAGGGCAAAAACACACATCGGCACAATATCACTTTTTTTCTTTGACATATTGGCTATGCGTATGCCAAATTTTATGTCAATCCAAACGGTTCTTTAAAATTTACAGCAAAAACCGTCAAATAATGGACTATATATTATTGAAATAAGGAGCATTCATTAATTAATTAAGCAATCAGCTAGGGATTATAGTTAACGCCATGGCGTGCAAAATCCTATTCTTTGGTGAGGTGGATTAGTCCTCTGTCATTTGCTCTTTGTCTTTGTTGCTGTTGTGATTCTTTTCCATTTCTTCCTGTCCTTGCACTGAACTTTCCAGTCTTTTACATTCATTGCTCTTATGTCTTCTTTTACATCATCCAGCTATCTTCTTCTGGGTTTTCCTCTACACCTGGGCCATGGTAGTGTTCAGTTAGTTATCCTTTTCAACATATCTGATTGTGGGCGTCTGTGTATATTATGTCCTATCTATTTTAAGCGAAGAGATTTTATGTATCTGACTATATTTTCTCTCTGTAATACTTCTTCAATTTCGGCATTTGTTTTCATTTGTATTTCTCCCTCTCTTGTTACATTGTGGCTCAGTATTTCCATCCCATATATAACAACAGGTCTTATTAAAGTCTTATATAGGTTCATCTTTGTTCTCTTACTTAGAGTCTTGCTTCTCAGCAGATTTCTATTTATTCCACATGTTTTTTTGCCTTTCAGAATTCTTTGCTTTGTTTTCTCTTTTCCGGTTTTCTCTATTGTTAGTGTTACTCCCAAGTAGCTGAAGGTGGATACAGTTTCAAATTTATGGTTCTGTGTTATTAGATATTTCTGAGTTGTTGTGTCGTCCTTCCATATCGTCATGTATTTTGTTTTATGCTGGTTTATCTCTAGCCCTATTCTTTTCGCTTCCTTATTTAATTTTTCAACTGCTTTTATAAGTGTCATTTTCGTCTTCGCTATGATGACTAGATCATCTGCATATGCTACTATTTGAAGTTAATTTGTAATAATGTTTTTGTTTGCAAAGTTTGTCCTCCTTATTATTACCAGTTATTACTCCCGACACCAGGTTAAATAGTGTCGGTGAGATAGAGTCACCTTGTTTCGCGCCTTTGTTTACATTGATCTTAGAAATTGTTACGGTGAAACTGATATTTGCTGTGGTGTTCTTTAGGCTCACTGTTAGGCTCACTGTTAACATAAGGAGCATAGCCATCTATTATTTTCAATATGCTAATACAAAGAAACTAAAGGGTGATTCATTTAGAGGTACTTTTTTTGGTGGTGATTTGATGTGAGCTCGTGCATGAATAGTATCAGCTAATGTTGCATTTTTATTCAGTATTGTTTGACATTTTATCTTGGAAAGACTTAGCCCGGCACAGCCTCCAGAAATTCTGCAGCTGTATTACGAAAATAGAAGTTCTACGAGGAATTTGTTTCGTGCTCTTAGAGCAATTTATGGTCCACATAATAGTGGCCTGTTTTTGGCTTAATGGGGACGTGAATAAACAAAATACCAGTACTTGGGGTGATGAGCAACCAAAAGAGGTTCAAGAGTTGCCATTACTTTCAGAAAAAATAACTGTTTGGTGTGGTTTATGGACCGGTGGATTTATCAATCCATATTTCTTTAAAACATAGGTTGGCCAGAATTTTACTGTGAATAGAGACCGTTATCGCGCCATGATGACAGACTATTTGGTGACTGAAATTGAAGTCCGAGGTCTTGATGACATTTGGTTCCAATAAGACGGCACAACTTGCCACACATTCCGTGAAAACGTGGCTTTATTGCGGGAACGATGCGGTGAACAATTTATTTCATGCTTCGGACAAGTAAATTGGCCGCCTATATCCTGTGACATCACACCTCTAGACTTTTTCCTCTGGGTGTTCCTAAAGTCCAAAGTCTACAAGAATAAACCGGCTATGATTGAGGCATCGGAGGCTAATAAATATTACTAGAGTTAATGGTCAAATACCAATCAAAATGCTCGAACGCGTCATCGAGAAATCGAACTTCAGAATGGATTATCTTAACCGCAGTCATGGTCAACATTTGAAAGAAATTATCTTTAAGAAGTAATTGTGAAAAATGGTTCTCTTTTACAACAATAAAGATTTTTACAGAAAATTCATTTTTTTCATTGATTTTTCTTTTTGAAAAAAGTACCTCTAAATGAATCGCCCTTTATATTCGTGTAAAATATATAGCGGTAGGGGAGCCCAACCTGGAGAATGATCAGAGGACAAAGAAAAGAGATGAACCAACTAATAAAAACGAAAAATATTCAGAAGGAAATATGGGCAGACTACTTCGATCCCTATTTGTGAATTAAGACGAGGTTACGAGGGAGAGATAAAAGGAGAATTAAGGAAATTAAATAATAGACATACACTAGATCTGATCCAAAAATATTAGAAATATTAGCACAAAATAGAATACCCAAATAAAGCTTGGAGATTAATCATTCTAATACCTCCCTTCTAGATGGGTCACACACTAAGAAGACCTGACACAGACATAGCGAGGGAAGCCCTAGAATACACACCATATGAAAAGAGAAGACCCGTAGAAATGGGGAAACGAAGTGTCGAGAAAGAAATTAATACTATTGGGAAAAACTGGGCAGAAATAAAGATCAGTACAAAGGATAGGACAGAATGAAGGCAGACAGTTGACGCCCTATGCTCCACATCGAGTGAAGATGATTAAGTAAGTACCTAAGTAAGTAATACCTCTTTTCAGAAAGAGAAACAAATGGGACCCGGAGAACTACAGAGGAAATAATTTATTAAACACAACACCAAAATTAACAACCAATATGACAACAACAAAACTGAATGAAATTAGAATACTACACTAGAACACAAGGTTTTAGGTCGGAAAGATCATGCACCGACGCTATATTTTTATAATGAGGGAGCAGAAATGTTCATTAAAATGCAACAAACTGGCATGTTTATGTCTCATTGGCATTAAAAAGGCATTTGACAAGGTAAAATTAAAAGACGTTATCCATTTATTGTACGCAAAAAAGATACCTCTAGGAATGACCACAAATTTAAAGAGAATATCTATTCAGAACAACATAATAGAACTAACACTAGCACTAGAAGAAGAACTAATTGAAGCTGACCGAATTGAAGCTAATGGAATAAAACAGGAATTCCCTGAGTCCTCTATTGTTCAACCTGATCATGGATGAAATAATTAAAAAAGTAAGAACTAAAAAGGATTTCAAATTACAGAAATACAACTTAAAATAATATGCTATGCAGACGACGCGATGCAATACTAATCGCTCAAAGTGTGTAATGATACGCTGATACGCCGAAAACGCATCGACATTTGGAACCGTGCGATTCTCTCAAATCGCGCAGATACCCCCACTCAGTTCCACCTCTCCGAAACAACACCGACAGAGGGATATTTAAGGAAGCCACAAGCAGATATCCGTCATCCATAACATTTCAAACATCCCCAAAATCACCGAGAGAATAAACTCTCTGAACAGGAACTTCACAATCAAAGTAATCAACGATCCCCCCTCCGACACACAAGAAACTCTCAAATGTTCCTGTTCATCTTCCGGCCACGTACTCTACCGAAAGCCCAAACACAAAAAGATTCATTTACCGTCTGCTCTAATGCAAACATGCATTGACGAACTCCCGGTAGAGTACGAAAACATCCTCGAGGCTACCCCGTTAGCCTACCGTACCCACCTTTAACATATCCACTTCCCTAGCCCGAACAGGGAGAAGTTGGTTTTTTGCGGTTTCCCAACTTCATTGCACAATTATACCTGTTCGTCCCAAGAAAATAGCCGCAACTATTTTCTCCACTCGAACGCTCACTGTCCACGCTGCGCTCATAAGTCACCTCCTGACCGCCCACGAGGGACGCAGGTTCGCCTGTCGTTGTACAATGGTTTCTAGGGAGACTGGTCGAGAGCAAAGCACGGACAGTACACGTAAATGTCTATGGAACCAACAACAATCCATCAAACTTTCTTCTCTGTTGACTTTTTAGCCTTCTGGACACCACCGTCCGGCATAACCCAGGAATCCAAAAAACACCAGGATACGGCACTTGCCCCAGTGTGTTTTTCGGACTGTTTGCTTTTGCTGCCACATTTTATATTCACCTCAAACCCTGAAGAGGACTAAATCCTAAACGGGGACAATCATTGAACGGATTTCTACATAGCATTATATCTATACAAGCAAATCAAACAATGATGATGATGAGAGATCCGTCAGTCCTGAAACGACAGTTCTGGGCTCCACAACCAGCCAAGCGAGGTGAACTAGGCAGGCCGACCTGAGTAGCGAGGTGCACCGTACTGACGTGATTCGCAAGCTTAGGCCTTGTTCAGATAGGGCGGTTTGCCAACGTTTGACGTCGCGGTTTACCTGAAAAACCCAACAGCCGCAGTTCGAGTTGCCAAGAAACAAATGGAATCGAACATATGCAACCTTTCCGTCGTCAAATCGCGGCGGTTGTAAGTTTACTAGGGGAGAAATGAGACCGCCAGTCAATCGCTCTCATGTGTACGATGCAAACGTCGGTTAACCGCGGCGTCAACCGCTGGTAAACCGCCTACATGAAAACAAGCCCTTAGGCAGGCCAACTCGAGCCGCAAGGTGTACCGTAGTGAAGTAATTTGCGGCTCATAAATAAACGGAGGCAGGCGTAGTGAGCGAGCCCCCGATAAATGTATATACATATTTGAATAACATTGTTAATTTTGTTCTTCTTTTTCAGACGTCTATCCGGAGGAGGGCTTTGCTGCGACGAATAGAATGAGATATATTATTTTTATTTATTTTGTAAATAATTAGACTGAATATATTTATTTTGTTTTAACCTGTGTTTACTGAGTCTGTCGTCTTAGAACTATCCATTACAAGTGACAATTATTAACGGACAGAAAAGTTAACATGTTAATACCCCAAAAAAGACAAAATGCACGGTTGTAACAGCAAATCTACTAAGATGTAAATTTGTAAATTAGATCTGGAGGGGCAGAGTGGAAGTAGAACAAACAAGTGAATAGATCAAACAGAGCCGCAGGTTGCCCGAATGAAACAAATTGGAGGCAAAAAATATCGGGAAAAAATGATGCGCAGAATTTACAAAAGAGTCACCAGACCAAGAATGGTATACGCGACATAAATACGGATGACACAGAGAGGACAAAAAGAGTGCTAGCAACAGCAGATATCCTTAGAAAAATCGATGGTAAGACACTATGGGACCGACCTAGATGTATACAGATATAAGATGGAGATGCACACTGGAGAAGATCAAGGACTGGGCAAAAATTATAAGAGTAGAATGGATCGGCCATATAAGCCGAATGACAACAAATGGAGCAGTAAAAATGGCGAGTGACGGTTACCTAATAGGAAGATGTTTAGTGGAAGACCACGAAAACAATGCAACCACAACTTACTGAAAGCACATTAAAAGAGTCATATTATCTACACACAAAAAAGAAGAAGAAAAAGATATCTCTGATGTGAGGACTAATATAATATGAGTTCCTTATAGATTTAAAATATTAAATGCTGGATGCTTTAGATTTTTATATCTATTAATAGCTGGCATTCCAGCCTTTCATTGGTATTGTTAACCTTTTCAAATATTATTCTTTGTCACCTTCGTAAATCTGTTTGTTGGTGCACCTGGTCTTTTTTGAATAACTTTATACAAAATTTTGTAAAATACTACGAATCCAACCTCTCGAATTTCTAGATAGAGGGATACGAGGGAGAATAAAATATTATGAAGCAATATCTAATACAGGGGTAGCCAAGCTCCTTGATAGTCCGAGCCACTTTTCACAAGTAGAAATTTTTCGCGAGCCGCAATTAAATACGTATTAAAAAAGTATGTAAAGAAAGTATTTACAAATTTTTAACAGAAATTTCATTTATTGAAAACAGAAATAAATTTACTAAATATTAAAACTTAATTACATATAGTTTTATTTTCGTGCTTGATCTTTGGGGTATTTGGGTCATATAGTGGTAATAAAAAATTCACCTTATGAATTACATGTTCATTTCAAACGAATTCAGAAAAAAATTAAGAAACGATTAAAAATATTTTAAGTCTTGAAATCTATTTTGAAGTACGGTCAATACTCCCTCTGACTATTTTACATACTGGTTAATGACTAGGATGTGTGATCCAAATTACAAATTATATCCGTAGCAAGAGTTATACAAATCTTTTTGGAGTCGGTTGATTACTGACTTTTATTTCGCGCCACTCTTAATGTCCATTTGTGCAGTTTTTGATGTGTCATATAATTTTAAAAGACATTTTGAAACATACGGAACGATAATAATTTTTTTTAAATATAATAACACAAAATTGAAAAGGAACTTGGGTACATTTATCGAGAGCCACAAGTAATCCTTTAAAGAGCCGCATATGGCTCGAGAGCCGCAGTTTGGCCACCCCTGATCTAATACATCACATGTTTGATATTACATAACACATTAACAACTTGTTGGTATTATATTTTCGAAGAATTTTTAAAATTTTCTGTTTTTGAAAACGATTTCCGGAGTGGTAGTCTAAACCTCTAACAGCAGCTAAAAATATAATTTTTATTACAATAAAAAAATGCAGCTTAACCTCCTATAAAATCATATTCAACTTTGATACAGTCTTGACGGTTATGCACTCTTTTCAACAAAATTTTTAAATAAATAATCTTTTTGAAAACGACTTCCAGAGTGGACATCGAAACGTTAAAATTTAGTTTCAAAACCTTAGTAGATAATGTAACGATATGCGTCGTCTTACAACCTATGATAACCTGTTGGGCGTCAATGTGTAATGTAAGAACTACCAGAGATAGTTGGGGAGTTCTGTTATGATGTAGTAGAATAAAACTACAACTATAACTATCGAAGCCTACGGTTTATGTTTCGCCTAGCTCAGTCTCTCAGGTAAAAGTTCGTCTTATCTTAAGGAAGATATGAACAATGAAAATTTAGATTGGAGCAAATAGATAAAATTAACTAATCATAATCAACTATTTTTAATGGGAATAAGCCACAATTTTACCAAAAAATGATTTTATTAACGTTTCGAAGCTCAAATCGGGTTTCGTTGTCAAAATACAAAATACTACTAAAATAAACAAAAATGTTGTTGCTAAGTAAAAAAATTCTTCTAATAATTTATTTAATCTGACTCATTTATATTGGCAATTCAGACGTATATTATACATTTTAAAGTAGAAGACTTTAAAACGATATCCCCAATATTTGAGTTGCGCTCCTGGGACGACTTTACTAAAAGATAGTTCATTCGATTACATGAAATCAATCCCAACTCAAGAATATCCGTCACAAATAATCATAGCATGTGATCTGTCTTTAAAAAGGCAACCAAATGCAACGATGACAGTAAAATTCTCGCGTTAGAGATTCCATAGTAAATCACGAGGGAAAACCAGGAAAAAACCTCGTGATACTATCCCGACATCGCAAGTATTTGGTCTTACATTTAATTTACTTTCAAAAAAACTAATACCAATTTCTGACTTTAATATGTTTAAATTATAACTAATATTAATAATACATAGGTATACAATAAGTAATACTAAAACATAAAATTTGTACTAACTCGATATGTTATTGACTATTGTAAGTAAATTAAAGGTAAGACCAAATACTTACGATGTCGACATAGTATCACGAGGTTTTTTCCTGGTTTTCCCTCGTGATTTACTATGGAATCTCTAACGCGAGAATTTTACTGTCATCGTTGCATTTGGTTGTCTTTTTAAAGACAGATCACATGCTATGATTTTTTTGTGACGGATATTCTTGAGTTGGGATTGATTGTATGTAATCGAATGAACTATCTTTTAGTAAAGTCGTCCCAGGAACGCAACTCATAAATATTGGCGATATCATTTTAAAGTATTCTACTTTAAAATGTATAATATACGTCTGAATTGCCAATATAAATGAGTCAGAATAAATAAATTATTAGAAGAATTTTTTTACTTAGCAACAACATTTTTGTTTATTTTAGTAGTATTTTGTATTTTGACAACGAAACCCGATTTGGGCTTCGAAACGTTAATAAAATCATTTTTTGGTAAAATTGTGGCTTATTACCATTAAAAATAGTTAATTATAAAAATGCCACAAGGAAATAGCTTCAGAATAACATTAACTAATCATCCACGAGCAAACCCCTACTGTGATCTTTTCTTGAACTTACAAAAATTCCAACAACTACCAACTATTTAAATAAAATCGATAACTTGAAATCAACATAAAATGCTTTTCTAAACCCCAGGTCTAATCACAAGAGGGTTTATTATCGATTTCACAGTTTCGATTTTATGTGTAATGTGGTTTGCCTACCACCTTCATTGACAACATACCTGACTACATTTTCTAACTATAACATCAAGTTTAATTTCATTTTAATTGAATATTTATCGCAGTGGAGTGATTGTAATTATTGTTCTCAATTTAGCAAGCTTTGCACTTGATTCTACATAACTAACAGGTAAATTTTTCAACTTCCTGTGGAACTGTCATTTCTGTCATGTCATCGTTCGGGATTTCCGCTATCATTGCCACTTGCCACCATATAGTCAACATGTGAACAAGTCAATTTGGAACTCAAATGGTACCTGGAGCATAATACATTGGATATTTTAGACATCTATGTTTAAGTTCACATATTTTATCTATGTTTCCATGACGGATCAATTGTAAAGGGTTTTTACCCACATATTTTTATATTTTGCTGGTTAGCATATTAGAATCACGTAATACGCATTTTAGGTAAGCACTGATGATGATCGGTCATCCGATCGAAAACTAGTTCTGTGATGTAGCCCTTTTTAGGGATTTTAACAAATATACCTTTTATAAAGGATTTTATTCGTTTTTTAACTAATCATATTTATTTATCATAAAAAAAGTAAAATAGTGATATTGTATGTATGCAAGCAAATCCTGCCTATAGCTTTACAAAAATATAATGATCTTGGATCTGTGTGGAGGTTGGAGTTGGATGTAGTTAGCTCGAGATGAGGTGTGTAGTAGCCATTAGATGTTGATCATGTTAGTGTCTTGAAGACAGCTGAAGTTGATGGTTTATTCCCACGTGGTTTTTATCGTCGAGGATGTGGATTAAGGAACAAATCCCAAAAGGGGGGAACATAAATTACACTGTTTATTTCAAAAGCTAGAATAACAAATTCTATTATTAGAAAGACATCAAAATGTATTAAAAGCTTCCTTGCCATTTCTTCAAAATAACAATTAAATACAATAGCAGGTGGACAAGGATCAAGTGAGCAGAATTATTATTAGCATTAGTTAAATTTGTAAAATATTTGTACAATTGAAAACGTGGGTTTGGATGGAAATGAGGTTTAGGTATCTTTATAGAGAAACGATTTCAATAATTGATGAAAAAGATTGGTTAAATATTACAATAGTAAAACGGAAATAGTATATTTGTTACCGGCCAAACCCGTTTTCAGGATAAACTACTTTGACTTAGGACCTAGGCCAAAGTAGTTTGTCCTGACCGCGATAGGATAAACTAGTTTGGCCTAGGCCAAATGGAAAATTGGTAATGCAAACAAGCATATTATAAAAAATAATCAATGTTTTTTTTATAAAAGCAACAATTATTATACCTAAATTATAAAACCACTTAGGTACCATTTAAAATTGCGGAGTATCATTGCCTTCTTGCACTTGCATCAGTTTGTGGAACAGTTTTTGTTACAGCTGCGTTTGACAAAATCTTGTCCTGATCCAACTGAATCTCTCGTAGCTGCAACTTTTAACGATATTTTAGAATCTTAGTTTATATCTGCTTCCTCTCAAAAAGTTTGGTGGCAAATGTCGAACTCTGATCTGAAAAAAAATTGTCAAATGCAGCTGCAACAAAAAGTGTTCCATAAACAGATGCAAGTGCAATAAGGCAATGATATTTCGCAGTGACAGCAAAGCACTCGATGGAAAAATAAATAATAATTTTTGTAATTGAGGTATAATAACTATAGCTTTTATAAAAAAAAATACTGATTATTTTTTATAGTATGATTGTTTGTATTACAGAGTATTTTATTCAGTTTAAATATATATTTATTTATGCTTTGTAGGTATACTATAATGTTTATACTAGGCCTGCACTAGTTTATCGTAAAATCGGGTTTGGCCGCTAAAATATTCACCCCCAGAGATTATAAGTTGAAATGAGTGAATTTTTCAGGAAAACATTAACTTAATAGAAATGAGTTTTATAAAAACATTTCTCTACCATTATATCGAAAACTGACATTGACAGAATTGAAAGGGGAGTTGTCAACTGAGAAATGAAGTGTGACACAGAAGCATATAAAATTAATATATTGTCTATATTTAAATTAGCAGTCTTCGAATAGGACTTTTCATTGATTATAATTTTTTTCGAGCTTCTGTCATAATATGTTGTAAAACCTGTATATACGAATATTCTATACGTATTATACAACATATCACAGAAGCTCGAAACAAATTACTCTTGTTGAAAACCGTATAGACAGAATATGTAGCTTATAAAAAATAAGGACACGCGCCAACTCGCAACTTTTAATGACAAACATTTTCAAATTAACATGTACACTGGCCAATTCGTAACTTTTTTACTACCTGAACCTGCCAACTCGAAACCTTGGACAAATGAATTCGAAACCATGGATTAAATCTAATACCTCAGGTAGTTAGGTTAAAACGTAAGAAATAAATTTGAGCAGTAACGGATTAAGACAACACAGGGCCAATCGCAAATGTATACCTTTCATTAATGTTTATTGATAAACAAAGCTCCAATTCTATTTTACTTCAACTCATTTTAAAGCTATTTCAATAAACTAATCGGTTCTTTTTTCAGTTTTTTTGGTAAAATGTCGTAACTTATAGACGAAAATTCTTAAAATCGGCTATTTTTTATTTAAATTGTCAATATATAAATAAATTGAGAAAAATTGATCAGATTTACATAAATTTTGTTATTTTATCGATATAGAAATTAAAACAATTGTTACATAGAGTAGTTATACTGAGTTTCATAAAAACCGTGTATTGTTACTCATTTCTTTGGGCTATTTCACGTAATATCGAGATAGAAGTTTTATTTTTACATGAGTTATTAACGTTTAATAGACTTAACTTATAGTTCTATAAGCAACAATTAAGTATAGCAAGATTTATAAAACCTTGTTTAAATTGTTTTACATGCACTATAATGCGGTTACCTTAAATTTTGTTTTAAATGCTTTTCTCCTTACTGGTACATCAAATGTGTTGATAACCAACATAAGTGTTTGTTACTACTCGAAATATTAAAAAAAACTTACCGTCAGTATAACAGGTTGCCTTGCAACAGAACAGAACAATACAAATGTTTTTCAGTTTTTAGCACTTTCTTTAAGTTAAATTTAAAATTATTTACCACCAATAACTTACACCCACGTTCACTTATTACGAAATCTGTTAGTAGAATTTCAGCCATTTTCAGAAAATTTATTTTGATTTTCTCTAGTAACTCTTCCAAGAGAAAATACATAAATGATGAGTACCTTTTACACCGCACCTTCAAAGAGGGTAATTTATACAGGTACATACCTGGAATACCGGTATTAGATTATCAACATTACTTAAAAAATGAAAGTTACAAATTCACCGGTAGTTAGTGGGTTATCGAAAAATTACGTGCGCGCCAGAGTTGCCAGTTGGCCTGTAATTCGGATGGGGGATTAAAATAGTTACGAATTCACCGGGACCCAAAAATAAATAGAGAGGGCGTCAACTATTTATAAAAAAATAGTTAACCCAAAACATAAGGTTAAGAAATTAATAAATGCAATACAAATTATAATTAAATAGTTATTTAAATATAAATTAATAAAGATGTGACGTTTATAACGTTACAATAAATATACATTTTTTCCTAATTTTTATAACATATTTATTTATTTTAACTTATGAATCTAATCATATACGTCCCCATCCTTAAACTTACATTGATTGCAATAACATGATTTCTAATCAATCACAAATATTATGAACTGAAATAAACGACTTAACCACAATATCCTCAACGAAATCCTTGCGGTTAACAAAATTCCCATTTTCTCTTTCAAATACATTTGTCCCTCCAATTACAAGCATCAGCATGCTTTTGACAATTTTATAATAGCATGTTATTCATCGATAAGAAAACTGCTCACAATAGCAAGGCCTTCTAAGTCCAGTTGTGTGCTTCGACAACAACTGCTCATTCTTATGGGGGTGGTTTATATAGAGGAAATCGGATTTTTCAAGCCCACTTCCACACACATAATGCCCTTTTGGTAGCGAATACAGCACACAATGTTGGATTTTCAAAGAGCTTTATTCCCAGAATAGAAAAGCTCTTGTTATTGATATTGTTATAATTTGTAATACTTTACTAATATTGTGCAAAGCTAGAGTTATTCACTAAACACAGGGGTGTAGCATAAGCTTTAGTTTTAAAACCAACTTATAACATATATTTGAAAAGTTATTAAAAATATTACTGTTTTAAAATTAATAATAATGTAGGTAATTGGTTTTATAAATCTATCGCCCAAACTGTCAGATCAGTGATTTAGATAAGAATAATAGCCACTTTACACGATGCAAGTAATTGCGAAATTTATTGCACAAGTTCTTGCAGCAGTAGAAATTGTATCGTGTCATATGAAAATTGCACAGAAAAGTTGCTGCAACGTATTGGATCAAGAAGTTGCAGCTAAATAAAACCTCTGCTATTTTTCATGAAATTTTTTCTGCCATTTGGTTGTATCTTTAATAACTTTTGCTTTTAAGGCTACACTGTTTATGTTTTTTACTTTTTTGTCAACTTCTGATGACATTGACATTCCGTCATTCTTCCAACCTCCCAAGCTTAATTTTTGTTTTAGTCAGAGTGTAATAATTAACATAGGCAACCATGAAAGTATAATAATTTGTTAAATAATCGATATAAAGTGATTACGATTTTAACCATTATTTAAGTAATGATTTACCAGTATTATGGTAATTATGGAAAGAAAGGCGGCTGAGAAGGAAATGGAACAACTGTAAATAAAAGTACGTTAAATCAAATAAGACTTTTAAAAGTTTCTTCTCTGTTAACTGCCAAAGAAATTTTTGTCTATTTCATGTCAGTTTATGCAATTGTTTGCACCGTATAATCACATTATTGTAGAAAGTTAGATGCAACATATTGCACAAGTTCTTCTTCTTCTTCTTTTTATATAGACATTACTCTGTCTGTTTTTCAATGTGCCTCCAGTAAGTTGTCATTCCATCTTTTTCGTGGTCTTCCCACTGATCGTCTTTCTATTGGGGAACCGTCTCTCGCCGTCCTTACTACTCTATTTGTTTTCATTCGGCTTATGTTGTCGTTCCATTCTACTCTTCTACTTTTCAGCCAGTTAATAATGTTGTCCACCTTGCATCTCCTTCGTATATCTGCACTTCAAACTCTATCCCACAGCGTTTTACCATCGATTTTTCGCAATGTTTTCATCTCTGCTATTTGTAGCATTCTTTTTGTCCTTTCTGTATCAGGTCGTGTTTCTGCCACGTATGTCATTATTGGTCTGGTGACTGTTTTGTAAATTCTGCCTTTCACTTCTTTTCCGATGTTTTTATTTCTCCATATTGTTTCATTCAGGCAACCTGCGGCTCTGTTTGCTTTATTCACCTGATCTTCCACTTCTGTTTCGAGCTTTCCGTAGCTGCATAGTGTGATGCCTAGATATTTAAACTCCATGACTTGTTCTATTATTTGACCCTCCAGCTCTAATTTACACCTTATTAGTCTTTTTTGGGGAAATTAACATGTTAAATTGTCTAACGGTTATATTGAATTCGTGCAGCATACGTTGTAAATCATCTTCACTTTGAGAGATTAGTATTGCATCGTCCGCATAGCAGATTATTTTAAGTTGTTTTCCTCCCATTTGGTATCCTTTTTTTGTTCTTACTTTTTTTGACTCACGAAATCAGGCTGAACAACAGAGGACTCATGGAATCTCCCTGTCTTATCCCATTGCCAGCTTTAATTGGGTCAGTTAGTTCTTCATCTACTTTTACTTTTATTGTGTTGTTCTGGTAGATATTTTCGATCGTTTTAATTATTCCTAGAGGTACCTCTCTTGCGTACAATAAATGGATAACGTCCTTTAATTTGACCCTGTCAGATGCCTTCTTAAGGTCCACGAAACATAAGTATGCCGGTTTGTTGTATTGTAACGATTTTTCTTGAATCTGCCTCATTATAAATATAGCGTCGGTGCATGATCTTCCCGACCTAAAACCTTGTTGCTCTTCTGCTAATGTTATAATTTTATTCAGTTTGTTATCACTTTGGTCATTAATTTTAGTGTTGTGTTTAATAAATTAATTCCTCTGTAATTCTCCGGGTCCGATTTTTCTCCCTTTTTGAAGAGAGGTATTAGGATACTTCATCTCCATTCTTGTGGTATTCTGTTTTGTTCTATTATTTTTTGGATTAGTTTTAATAATTGTTTGGTCAGGTCTTGTCCTCCATACTTTAGAAGTTCATTCGATATTCTGTCCTCTTCTGGTGATATTCTATTTTTTAATTTCCTTAATGCTTCCTCTTCTTCCAGAGTTACCTCTGCTTCTTCAATATTTATTTCTTCGTTTGTTGTCACTTCAGGTGTTCGTTATCGTTATCTTTAGCAAACAGAGATCGAAAATAGTCTGCCCGAGTTTCCTTCTGAATGTGTTTCGTTTTTATTAGTTCGTTCATCTCTTTTCTTTGTCCTCTGATCATTCTCCATATTTACTTTTGTGATCCGTAGAAGTAGTGTTCCATCTGTTTTGAGAAACTCTCCCAGTTATTTGTCTGACTAGTGTGTTTGTTTCGTTTCTAATTCTTTTATAGTGGTTGTATGCCTGTTGTGTTCTGTATTGTAAAAAGGCTTTCTTCTTTTCTTCACATTTTATCTTCACTTCCTCTCGAAACCATGGGGTTTTCTTTTTTGATATATTGGTATTCGTTACTTTCCTCTCTCCAAGTGATTCTGTTGCTGCGTTAATTATGTTACTTTTGAGTTTTTCCCAGCTTTCCTCGATATTATCGTTTTCTAGTATTTCATAATCAGCAATCTTCTCTGATATTCTTTTGCTATATAAGTACTCCGTGGATTCCGTACTTAGTCCTTCGACTTTGATTTTTGTGCACAAGTTCTTGCGCGAGAAATTGTGCAATTAATTTCGTAATTACTTGCATCGTGTAAAGTGGCTTTAAAGCAGATAGCAGATATTGTTATAAATAACGTATGTCCTAAAAGTTTTGCCAAAAAATTCATTGGCTTTAATTTTAACAAAAACAAAATAATATCAAGTTGCCTTTAGAAACAAAAGTTTGTTTACTTTTTTTCTACCAATTGAGATTTATTTAGTTTGAAGTTGTTGCTTTAAGATGTCGTATAAATTTAAAATAAGAAAAAGTACCTACAGGTTAGTTGAGCGGGTACCCAAAGCTGAAATCTGTCCAATACTCCAGAATGAAAACATTTCACGCAAAATCATTTATAGAACAATTAATTATAAATAGCGGAGTGCCAGCAGGAAATACTATGTCTGATTATACCAAAAAGTGAAAGAATATGAGCAGTTTACTATATAAAGGTCAGAAAGATTGATAAGAAGAGCATAAACCAGGTTTTAACGTCAACTAGGAGATTGGCTGTTCAATACAGATCATCTAAGAGTACGATATCGTTGGACCTGGCAAGGAATGGTCTTAAATATGGAAAGAGACCTAAGTGAGTGCCCCAAACACTCTCAAAAGCAACTTCTATCGTGTACCAAGATGCTGTCATCAGCTGAGGCAAGTATCTACACTTTGCCAATGAAAAAATCATTATTTCAGATGACGAAAAGTATTTCACTTTGGATAATTCTGAATCGAAAAGTAACGATGGATTGGAAAACGTCTGGTGTATAATTTGGTGTGTAGGAACAGGGGTGTATCCTGACCTTTTGTAGGAAAAGTGAGGGGTGAAACTTTGAATAATCAGAATGATGGCTAATGAAGATATTATATTTTGGCTAGACCTAGCATCATGCCACAACTCAAGAGATACTCAAAGCTGGCTTGGACAACACCACATTCCCTTTGTTATCAAAAACGATGTTTCTCCAAACTTGCCGCAGGCTCGCCCAATAGAGGATTTTTGGGCTTTGGACTGTTTAAAAAGGTTTAGGCTGGGAGGCTGGAAAGCCAAAAATGAAGAACAAAGACAGCGAATTTACGACAAACAAAGAAATTGATCTGAATCCCGTCCAGGATCTTATGAGAGACATTTGAAAAAATTTGCGTCTAGTAGAGCAGAATGGACCACTCCACATAATTCAATAGAATAGTTTCGTTATTGATTTGTTTGTACTTCATGATAACTAGTTAGTGTTTAAATAAATTCCTTCATTAAAAAATAGATAAATATTTTGTGCGAAAATTTGTTGATATCAAAAATTGTTGATTATCATAATTTCTAATAATTGATGCCAATACACTTTTATGACAATACTTTAAAATGAATAAGAGAGTGAAATGCACTATTTTACGAGTAAATGTAATTTGTTATGAAGTTGTCTTTTTGTACTGCACTGTATATCGTATTGGTTTTATCGAGTTTTTCCGACCGCATTTTTAAGGTAAAATATTTTTAAAATGCCATTGTACGTACAATACTAAGTCTGGATCCCGCGTATGAAAAAAAAGTTGATTAATAGCAAGCTGAAAGTTTGTTAATAGCTTAAGGGTGTCTAGTCGGACAAACTTTGATATATGGAAACACTGGAACAGGGAAAGTTTTAATTGTGGAACAGGTTAAAAATTTGGAACGGTCAGACCACGAAAACGTCACATGTATTTTGTGCGACAGAACTTCCAATTGATTTGTTACCCTTTCATTATAGTCTCATGCAAAAATCAGACTGCTATTTATCACCTGTCATAATTCCTGTCATTTGACATATTCTAAGTGTTCCACTCATTATAATTCCCATTTGGTGATAAATAGCAGCCTGATTTTTGCATTAGACTTTAATGAAAGGGTAACAAATCAATTGGAAGTTCTCTTGGACAAAATACATGTGACGTTTTCGTGGTCTGACCGTTTCAAATTTTTAACCTGTTCCACAATTAAAACTTCCCCTGTTCCAGTGTTCCTATATATCAAAATTTGTCTGACTAGACACCCTTAATCTATTAACAAATTTTCAGCTTGCTATTAATCAACTTTTTTTCCATACGCGGGATCCAGACCTATACGTGGCAATATAAAACAATTTTCTCTCTCTCTCTATCTCTCTCTATCGGTTCTCACTTCGTTTATAAACCACTTCCTTGGTCTTTCTTCGAGCCGATGCGACGCCCCAATATAATTCCACTAAGCGTTCTGCTAGGTGGTCTGTTATTATCCAGTATGATAAGGTGACCTGCCCAGCACAATCTTTGTATTTTTGCATAATTTGGTATAGAAGGTTCTTTGTCATATTGATATAGCTCATGGTTAAAGCTTATTCTCCACATACTATTGCCGCAGATGGCTCCCCATATCCTTCTCAAGACCTTTCTTTCTAAAGTATTCATAAAGCTCACTATTTTTCTGTCATTATCCATGTTGCTGCGTCATATGTTTCCATTGTTAGTATGATGGTTTTATATATTTTGACGTCTTCAGTCTCTATTACTACCCTACGGATTTCTTTGGGTCCAAACACCTGAGACGTATGATTTCTTTTATTTTTGAGACAGAAGACTTGCGTATAGCAAAAGGGCAAAAGCTGGCTTTATCCTGATGCAGAAGAACTGCGAAAGCATGACCTATAGATCCTTTTGGCTTGAAGAGTTTTGAGCAAGAGGTGTCACAAAAGTTACCACCGGGATATTTGGCTTGTGGCGCCAACCGTTCATAGCGACCTCACTTTTTGATCCTTCGATGTCTGCTCTCCCTATCATTGCGAAGCAGAATTCTTTAAGCGTTGGATTGTAGACTAGTGATGTATTTCGCATTCGCGAAATTTGTGCGAATGTTCTGCGAATATGAATATCAGAAAAAAAAATAATTTTAATATATCATTAGGTTAATAAAATCAAACTCTATCCACTTCTTATCATCTTTTTTTTATTAAGAAAAGTTAACAACCTCGTATATCCACATTATCAACCTTCACTTTATTTTATTATTTGGTATTATGTAATAAAGCTAAATATCAATTAACTTCCCATTATAAATTTAGAAAACATTACAAAAATAGAAATTTTTCAAAAACTGAATATTCGCATTCGCATCCGCATTCGCGGATGTCGGTAGCAGATATTCGCATTCAAATTCGTATTCGCGAATGTTAAAAAAATGACATTCGCTACATCTATATTGTACACCTATAGACAGGCAGTGTGAGCTGGGTTTAGTCTGTCATAAGACAGGTTAGTTTGACCCTACTGATGACTGATCGTAATAGTCCTGATAGTACTTCTGCTTAATTGAGCGGGTAATGGTTTGAAGCCACCATCCCGCATCCGTGGGATTATGCCTGAACGCCTCTAAGGCCGTATTCTTTCTAGTCAAAAGTGGCAACGATATCTCTTGAAGTTTCGAAAGGCTCAAAACAATGTGATTTGACTAGGACATATCTTTGGTACATGGGTATTATAATCTTTTCAATGCTGGAACTCGGAGTTGTCTATAGAGATGACTTACGTTCCTAGCAGAGTGTTCTACCTGGTGGTTCAATCAATTACGCATTATTTTCACGACTATCAGCTTTGATTCTAGAAATGATAATAATATTTGTGTGCATCTGCGTTTCGTAGAATAAAAATTACTTAAATTTTAATTGTATTAATTATTTACTAACACTCTTATATTACAAAAACTAAAATTAATTACTATAAATTAATAATCTTTAAGTCGGATTGACAGACGCATGTTATTCTCCTTTTCATGAACATTTTTCAGTGCGTCACAAATTATAGAAAAAAAGGTAAGTCCGTGATAATACACATTTATGACATTTATTCTAACGTGACATTTTAGTTAAATCTGACAGTTGTCAAATTTTATTTTCAATTTGGAATAAAACCAAATCAATTGTGTCTATTGCATTTATAAAATGGTATTTTCTTTCATTTGTATAGTCTTATAAATTGTACAGATTATATTGATAATATTATTATTTTATTTAATAAATAATTCTTTTTTGATTATGGCGCCATCTATCGACAACTAGAATAATCACCGAACTAGAATAATTACCGAAATATTCCCAGACGTGCCTTTTTTTCTGTCACATACAATTTAATGCGTTAGAGAGAAATCGAAAAACTGTGACGCACTGAAAGATGATCATGAGAAAAAGAATACAACTTTTTTTTATAAAAGATCAGGCACGTTATCGGAAGAATAATAAGTTAATAATATCCCTCTTATAAATATAAATGGCACACCTCTGATAAAACCTATTTATTTTTGAATATAATCGTTTGTTGTGGTTACAAATTCCGCTATGGTATTTAATTTACAGATTTTGGTACGTCACCCACAATATATTTACCTTTGTACGGCATATTATAAAGGTAGAGAATTATAAAGGAGTTTTGATGTACGTTCGGCACTATTAATAGCAATTTAGTGAAAATTTGCGTATTTCAAAGTAACTTAATGGATATTTACTTATAAATTCTTTGATGATTTTCAGATTATTGAAAAAGATCAAAAGAAAATTGATTCCGAAAACACTAAACTTGCCGACTTTAACTTCAAAAATGAATGTATTTTTTATAGGAACTTTATTAATGATTTTTATAAAAAGCTGGAAAATAAAATAGCTAATGTATTTTCTTGTATATAGAATCTACGAGGGTTATTTTACAGTTTTGTAGCCTATGAGCTGGGATCAAAAACAAAATTGCCGTGTTCATTGTCATTTTTCTAACAATTTGCATTATTTTTCCAAGGTCTATTATTAGAGTCCATTATTAGACTTATAATATACTTTTTTATGAGTAATTACTTCTATTTTATAAGGTGAATTCTATGAATAGGTCATTATGTGAATAAATGAATGAAAAACAAAAACGTATAGTGAAAGAACATCATCATTGTTCTCTCTGCCTTTATCGCTAAGCGGGGTTCACTCCACTAACTACATTTCTCTATAAATTTCTATCTGGGGCTATATCAATATCAACCACCTTTACCGACATGTTCTACCTAGGTGTCTCCCCACGCAGGTCTTCTTTGATGTTCTTCTACTTCTTCCAAGAACGCGGAGATCAGCAATTCTTGGTATTTGATGATTAATGTCTCGACGTTGAACATGAAGACAATCTTAGCCTATGCTCACTAATTTTGACCTTAATTGATACCATCATTATACTTCCCCTAACATACTCATTCTTAATTTTATCCTTTTTTGCCATATTTCACTCATCCATCTAACTATTCTCATATTCCGTCACGTGCATTCGTTGTTCATCTTTCTTTTTAAATACCCAACACTCAGTTTCGTAAATCATAGCCGTTCTTATGGCTGCTTTATAGAATTTTCCCTTCAGCTTCATTGGAACTTTTCTTATTCGGGATTTTGGCACACAAAACACCACCCGCTTTTACTCTGTAATACCGATCCCAGGTATTTAAAACTATTACTATCTATAGCCATTTTACCATCCAAAGATATTATTTTATTGGTACTAACTCCATCTTTAAATGATCATTCCAAATACTTTGTTTTGTCCTAATACGTTTTAAACCATTTTTTTAAGTAAATTATGTTGTTGATCTGCCCTGTATAAAACCATATTGATTTATCGGATATTTCGGTTTCTTCACTAATATGTCTATCAGTTGCTGCTCTCTCCCATATTTTCATGGTGTGACAGAGTAGTTTTATGAGCCTGTACATTGTTGTATATCTGTTTTTGTAAACAGGTAGGTACTAATATATTGCTTCTCCAATTGTCTGGTGTTTGTCTAACTTACATAATTCTATTTAATACACCTGTTAGCCAACTTGTTCTCTTGTCTCCCCTAAGGCTCTCCATACTTGGCTAGGATCTATCATCTGGTACAACTGCTTTTAGACCGGTCTGGTTAGACTCAAAAATAGGAGTGAGGTTACAATAATTACCATCAAGCTGAAAATTGGCCGGATTTATCAAAATCAAAATACCATCATAAATGAAATCTAAAAAGTCCTCATAAATCCGACCCGAGCTAAAAAATTTACGCGGGGTCAAATAGTGTTGCCCAAGTGCAAGACCAAGACGAGACTTAGAGAGTCTTGGTCTTGGTCTTGCGACAGTACACCTGGTCTTGGTCTTGGTCTTGGTATTGCGCTCCCGGTCTTGGTCTTGGTCTTGGTCTTGCAGCAAGAGTCTTGCAAGTCTCGCAGTTGCCCATTAGCCTATTACATATCTTAGAACTAGAACAACGTAACAGAGTAGGTCAATTTTAAGCTTTAATATCACAGCCATAGTAAAGACCAACCAAATTAATAAATATCTAAACAACTGACACCGGGTAGGGTTTGAACCTACGATCTAAGCGATCCGTGTCTATATTCCAACTAACCAAAGTTTATTAGGAACTTACGTATTTTTTCGAGTATTTGCCATTGACAATGTGTGATTTAAAAAGAATTTAATTCAGTGACAGATGTGCACAATATGAAGGGTCAGAGGGAAAAAGGATGAATGTCCATTTTTGGTCATTTTGAGATTGTTGTGCAATCTGTTAGCTAAAGGGTACTATCAACCTGTGAGTGGACAAGGGGAAATAAATATGATAATCGCCTTAAAATCACGTCGCAAGATTGGACGCAAGGGATAAAAACAATGAATATGAATACAACTTTATTTCTCATTTTACCGAAAATGCTTGCAGATAGACATTCATCGTTCTTTCCCCTGGCCCTTCATATGTTAACGCCAGTTCTCATTTTGGTACCGAATACCAAACCGAGAATAATACACTTCTCCAAGAAATTAAGGCACCTTGGGTGATGCGAACTTTGAGAAAAAAAATACAGTTTGATTGGTACACCCGGTGTACAATGACAAATTTACCTGTCTAGAAACAATATTATTACAGCGACATTTATACAGAATAAGGCTATATTATTATCAACCACTTAAATCGAACAAGTTTAGGAAATTTGAGAGACCAAAAATGACCCGTTCCTTGGAATAGTTTATATTATCAACCAAAGAGCCATAACAAAAGAACAGTCGATTGATAAAACAAATGACCAATTGAATTTAACTACCTACAGAAAAAACTGCTATAAATGTCCTTTTGTTTTCCATGTATTTGACTGTAAATATTTCTTTGTTGAATGCCTCGTAGACTAAATATTTGGGTATTTGGTTACACGGTATTATATAGCCGGCACGGCATTATCAATCTGTTATAGTCTGTCTCCTTATCGTAGTCACACTCAGCAGAAAAAATATACATAATAGTCTTATTATTCTATATATATCGATATGATTTTTGTGTGTTTAAATTCGTAGAAAACTAATTAAGGAAAAAATGAACTACTTATTGTAGGTATATTTTTGATCAGCATATGACATATTTTTAAAAAGTTTCGATACATTATAGGTCTGGATCCCGCGTATGGAAACAAAATTGATTAATAGCAAGCTGAAAATTTGTTAATAGCTGAACGGTCTCTAGTCGGATAAACTTTGATATATGGGAACACTGGAACAAGTTAAAAATTTGGAACGGTCAGACTACGAAAACGGCACATTTATTTTGTCCGACAGAATAGACTTAAACTCTCCGAACAGAGATTAAACTCTCATGCAAAAATCAGACTGCTATTTATCACCTGTCATAATTCCTGTCATTTGACATATTCTACATGTTCCACTCATTAAAACGCCCATTTGGTGATAAATAGCAGTCTGATTTTTGCATGAGAGTTTAATCTCTGTTCGGAGAGTTTAAGTCTGTTCTGTCCGACAAAATGCATGTGCCGTTTTCGTGGCCTGACCGTTCCAAATTTTTAACCAGTTCCACAATTAAAATTTTCCCTGTTCCAGTGTTCCCATATATCAAAGTTTGTCCGACTAGACACCCTTAAGCTATTAACAAGTTTTCAGCTTGCTATTAATCAACTTTTTTTCATACGCGGGATCCAGACCTATTAATTTATGAATGGAGGGCGGCTATTCTCAAAACGTGGACAATTAATTTCAGAGCGAAGAATGTATGTTTGTTTATGGTATTGTTCGTAAGGCGCATAAGTCCAATTTCACAAATTTTTTTGCTTCTCATAGAGTACCTACCTAAGCATATACCCGAACTAATATACTTCATAAAACGACCCCCAGTTCTAATTGCAAGACGCAAGAGTCTTGCAGGCTTAGTCTTGTTCTTGCTCAAATCTTGCACGGTAAGTTTTGGTCTTGGTCTTGCTCAAATTAGGCGGTCTTGGTCTTGGTCTTAGTCTTGCGAAAACGCAAGAACAAGACCAAGACTGCAAGACCAAGACTGATTTTGGGCAACACTAGGGTCAAAGGTTACCAAATATGCTATTTAGCGATTTTCAGCGGAACGGTAAGTTTTATCATAAAATTAGTTCTAACAAAAAATGTAGACTAGATAATTATCTATAAAAAATATGTTAATACTTTTTTTCGTAAGCGCCACCGTTTTTGAGATACAACGATTCAAGGAGTTAAAAGAGTTCTAATCGTCATAATATGTATTAGTACACCACGTATCTATATCACTGAAGCTGTAATATAATACAAATAAACATAATATTCTATCGATCAACTTAACTTATATTACACATAATAATATAAAATATTATAAATATGATTATTTCATTCATAGGAGATTCTGAAGAATAGAAAGCTACAGAGATAAAAATTAAACTGATAATTTTTGATAATATCCCGTCGTCGAGTATATTACGTCAGATGCCCTTCGTTGCTACGAAAAAATACATTCAGTGACATTAATGACAATTAATGTTTTAAAAATTATAAATGATATAATTATATAATGAATATAATTATAAAGTGATGACTTTCAACCGTCAAATATTTATAACAACTGTTTGTTTAATTGTACTAATTTGTATTTACATAAATAAATTTCAATAAAATTTTGGTTTTGAACAGTTTTATTCATGAAATAATAGCAACAAATTGCACTCGATCTCTAAAATTATTATCGAATTTTTGCCCTCGTGACACTTTGACATAATTTCACTCCCCTTCGGGTCATGAAATTAAAACTGTCAAAGTGTCATTCGGGAAAAATTCGATAATTTTAGAGCTTTTGTGCAATTACTACTGATAATTTTTTTAGTATACAGCTTGCAGTCTACCGAGGGATGCAATGTATAAGCTGTATTATATTACAGTGCCAACAAAAAAATCTTTACAAAGTGACTGTAACGCGAAAATAATAAAAATTATTATTTCAATTTTACGTCTTATTCCCAACAAAAATAGTAAATTGATATGACAAAGTATTAACTTATAATAATTCTTCTTACTTATGCGTCTTATTCAATTTGTAAAGATGAGATTTATCGGAATAAACACGTTCTATCGGTACGTCGGCTAATCTAATCACCCTACCTATTCTTTTCTCAGAAGGGTTTGAACATAATAATGAAAGCCAACTTTATAGGCAAAATGTTTATTGCTAAGTACTAATAAACATTTCAATATACAATAAACTTTATGCAAATTTAGTTTGTTTACTATTATGCAAATTACACCGTTATCTTCCTGGGTGGCGAAATCCTTCAGGTAGATGACACCCTCGAGGTATTAATTAGTCTTGAGTACTACTCCGGAGTGAAAATACGTGTTAAACATATTATTACTTGAATGTGCTGAAGTATTTAAAAAAACTAATTCAACTCCACAAGAAGTTATTTCCAACGGAATTAGCTTTCTTCTCTCTATGTATGGAGCTCCTAAAAAAACTACGTGCTTAGATAAGTTTAGTTATGCATGTTTCTTTAAAAATACTCGAAATAAAAAACAAGTGCAATTATCTTGTCTTCCTCCAACCTCAGCGGCTGCCCATCAATATTTTTTGTGGGTATATTACCAAGTTCAAGTGTGGCTTGGTTATCAGCTAGATCCAAAAGCCTGGGGATGGAAATTAGTCGACAGTTCATTAGAACCAATTCAAACTTTACTCCCACCTGTGCCGGAAAAACTCCTGATCACAATTTTTTGCATTTGTAAAAAGGGATGTAGCGCTAAATGTGATTTCAAAAAAGTTGGACTATTTTGTTCGGTAGCATGCACTAATTGTCAAAACTGGTCGAGCTCCAACGTTGAATCACCAACAATTGAGGATTCATTTGATTCTATCGAGGAGCCATGCGATGTGTCATTATTGGGGCAATTTACTTGCACCCAGGATGAACAAGAAGAAAAAGAACAAGAAGAAGAAGAACAAGAAGAAGAACACGGAGAAGAGAAAGCAGAAGTACATATTAGAAAATTATGAACCAGTTGGATAAATTTCCCTTTTTTTAATTTATACCGCTTTTTATAACTTTTATCATTTGTAACCCTTGCCAATATAAATTACTCAATAGCTTCAAATTAAACAGAATCATAACAGATCCATGGAATAGGCCTACTGGGGAAACCACGTTAAAAAAACCCGCTAATTACACTACCTCAAAGGTGGTGTGGAAACAACGTGTGCGCATATTATGACGATTACAACTTTTTGAATCGTTGTATCTCAAAAACGGTGGCTCTTAGGAAAAAAAGTAATAAGACATTTTTTATAGATAATTATCTAATCTACATTTTTTGTTAGAACTAATTTTATGATAAAACTTACCGTTTCGCTAAAAATCGCTAAAAACTATATTTGGCGACCTTTGACCCCGCGTACATTTTTTAGCTCGGGTCTGATTTATGAGGATTTTTTAGATTTCATTTATATATATTTTATATTATATTTTGAACAATTTTCAGCTTGATGGTAATTTTTGTAACCTCGGATGTGTAAGTTGACCGGAGTATTTTCCTTTCTTGACTGTCTCTATTTCTGTTACTGTCTCCATTAACTCAACTGGTTTTCTGTAAAATTCTTCATTTAGTATACTCATACCATCTCTTTTCGACATCCTTTTCTTGAATTAGTATTTTACTATTTTCATCTCGGATACATCTATTTTAATTTACCCTTAAGTGGATGTTTCAGGACGTAGACTCTGACATGCGGTATGTCATACCGTTGCCTATTCTCCTTCGTTTTCAATATGTCTTATATCACTGTTTTTGTTTTTTACGTTAACTACGGAGTGATTCTTTAGAGTGCTGTAGAATAAAATAATTATGAACGTTTGCATAATATTTAAAAAAATGATGGAGGTTCTTATAAAATTCTTTATACACTGAATTATAAAAAACGAGTAGGTATTGGTAAAGTTTGTTTAGTAGTAAATGGTTGACTTCAATTAAAACATCCTGAGTTAACCGATAATAGTATAAAAGGCCCGGTTTCAGGTAAAATTTAAATATGTTTCATTTACATATTTCAGGTAAAAATTTTGTGGATCCTTTGCTTTATTATAGGAGTACCGTCTAGTCAGTGTTAATAATTGTAAAAAGTCAACTAAAATTGTCAACTCTGTCTACCTCGTTCGCTTATCGCTCCGGACCGGTCTTAGAAGTTTCAGAACAAAATATATTTTCGGCGAGGTATGGCATACCGCACGCCAGTGGTTAAGGGTTAAAACCTTTGGCTTTTTTGGCCTATGTTTGGGTATTTTATATATCTTTGTGTCGCCTTCACTGGTTATAAGTTGATTGTATAGATTTGTAGAGGTCCTGTCATAAGGCGCAATGAAATTGGTCCGACTTGCAATGAAATTCGTCCGGTTGAGTTAAACCTTCGTTCAAGTAAATAATTCTTCATTTTATGACCATGAAATTCGTCTGCCTATTCTTAACACATTGTAATGAAATTCGTCCGAAATATAATATAAAATAATAAATTAGGACAAATTTCATGAAATACGGTTTTAATTTTACCTGGCCAAAGTAAACAATCAAATTTAAACAAAACCTCGGGTTTTCTAATGATTTTTTAATGCATTTTTCTCTATTACATGATATATTATATATGATATATACAGGGTGAGGCAAATAAAGGGCCTATTAGAAATATCTCGAGAACTAAAGGCAACAGAATCATGAAAATTGGAATGAAGGGGTTTTGAAGGATGATCTATTAAATGAAAATATTTTCATCTCTTTGTAACTTCCGGTTATACCGGAAGTTGCTTATAACTTCGTTTTTTTTAATGGGACACCCTGTATATTTTTACATTTTTGAATTCTCTTCGATGTCTTATTTCTTAAAATATGAGGTTTTGTAATATTATACAGGGTATTTTAAAAGATAATTACGTTTTTCTATGGATGCTATACAATGTGCAACTTCTCTCACTACTTACATACATTCAAAACGAACAATTCCTCACACAGTGAGAAAAGTCGGCCATAGCAGTGAGAAATATTTTTTCTCACGGGTTTACCGCCGGTTTACATACATATGATCGCCATTTCCATGGTAACATGCACAATACAAACACAATTATTTTTGTCAAACAAAATGTGTTCAAACTTATTAATAATTACCTTGTAAGACTGTTCAACTGTGAATTATAATTTTAAATAAATAAAAAGTATATAAATATTAAGAATATTAAATACCTATGTGTATATAATAATATGTATTTTATTTCAATTTAGGTATATAATATACCTAAAAGCACCTAAAATATTTAATTTTGAAGTTTGAACTCTTGACAAAAACGTATCCATAGAAAAAGTACAGTGTACAACAAGAGAGAAAATGACATATTTCTCTCTGCCAACAAACTTCTGCGCTCGTGAGAAATATGTCTATTTTCTATCTTGTTGTACAATATACTATTTTTTATTAATTTCGTAGTAACATTCACACCCTGTAGAATTGCAGTAGTTTGACATCTAAAACTCTACTTACGTTCAAATGATTTTTAATATACTTTACTATTGTAAAGAATCATTAGTATAGCTAAATTTTTAATTTTAGTATACACGGTTGGTCGAAACTCGGAATGAGTATTTTCTGAGTTTTCTTAAATGGAACACCCTGTATTTTAGTATTGTAATGAATTGATATTTTATGGTACTTTTTTTATTTCTTAAGCATTCCCTATACCTAACTGCTTTAATTTGTGCTTAATTGTTAATCGCACCAACAATCTTAACTACGTAGGTAGGTATTTTGATAGCTAAACCATTATTGGTAATTTTAAGGGCCAGTCTGGATTAATATGTATTTATTTCTGAAAAATTATTTGGGATTGAGTATTTTCACGGCCAACCTAATAAAATTTTACGTATTTTTTGTTGCAATTAATGTTTAGCTTGAATCATCAATAACTCACAAATTAAAGCAGTTAGGTATAGGGAATGCTTAAGAAATAAAAAAGTACCATAAAAATACCATAAATCATTACAATACAAAAATACAGGGTGTTCCATTTAAGGAAACTCATTCCGAGTTTCGACCAACCCTGTATACTAAAATTAAAAATTTAGCTATACTAATGATTCTTAACAATAGTAGAGTATATTAAAAATCATTTGAACGTAAGTAGAGTTTTAGACGTCAAACTACTACAATTCTACAGGGTGTGAATGTTGCTACGAAATTAATAAAAAACGTAATTGTCTTTTAAAATACCCTGTATAATATTACAAAACCTCATATTTTAAGAAAGAAGACATCGAAGAGAATCCAAAAATGTAAAAACATACAGGGTGTCTCATTTAAAAAAACGAAGTTATAAGCAACTTCCGGTATAACCGGAAGTTGCAAAGAGATGAAAATATTTTCATTTAATAGATCATCCTCCAAAACCCCTTCATTCCAATTTTCATGATTCTGTTGCCTTTAGTTCTCGAGATATTTCTAATAGGCCAGTTATCTGCCTCACCCTATATTATACATGGTATATGATATTATAAATACCGATAATAAAAATTTCGTTAAAATGAACAAAACTAAAATCGGACGAATTTCATGGTGGCATCGGACGAATTGTATGGTTACTTTTGAGGGCTAAAAATAAATTCGGACCAAATTCATGGTGTCGTAAAATGAACCGGACGAATTTCATTTCGGTTCCTGTCATTTGGGAAGGCACTAATTTTCATATTATTGAACTTGTGTACAAGTCAAAATTTGAAGTTTTTCCTAGGCCAAACCTTAGCAGTAAATAATTTCAATATTCAGTATTATAGCAACATTCAATGTCAGTTAACCAATCACCAACTTTAAAGACGGTTCTTTAAAGTGGCCAGCATTATGCTGGACAGCATAATGCTGGCCACTCACTTACGGATATCGAAGAGGCCATGGCATGCAGGCCAGGACTGAAGGCCGTTATTTGAGTAGTTAAGTTAATGAACTGCAGTTGAGACGCCACACACATGCAGTTTTGTGATCGAGCGTGCCAACGCCTTTACGAAAACTGCATGTATGTGGTGATTTTGGCTTCAATTAACCGCCTGTCAGTCCCTCGGCCTCTTCGATATGAGTAAGTGAGTGGCCAGCATTAGACCATTTTTTGATGCGCCATAATATGCAAATTAGTGCCTTCCCAAATGACGGGATCTATAAATGCTTCTGCTTTAGCTTTTGATGATTTCGCTTCCTTTTTGGCGACCGTATATTTTTGAAGATATTTTTCCGACCTATTTTCTTGCCACTGCAACCATTTCCTGGCGTTTTTCCACTCATCTCAATAGTAGTATCTAGTATCTCTAGTCTACTGACACTGTTTTCCTCCAAATTGCATATTAGGGCTTCCTTTCATGTTCCAACATATTTTTCTACTATTCTTGCCCCGAATAGATATATGGAAAACATATTTAGGTATATTATAAATATAATAAAATTTATATTATTTATTGCAGATAGATATAAAAACATAAATAATCTTATTTTTTTTTAACTGTTTTTCTCCAACAAGTAAACCCATCCAAAATCTCTTTTATATTTTATATAACCTTATTTCTATTTTACATTTAAAATTTGAATACCCCTGGTAATACTCCATTTTTAAATAAGGAGCAACTCGTATCACAATATAAATTTCTTATTAAACCCTTCTCTTAGACCTATCATTCATCTTGAAAATATGAATGCCTATCAATTTACTTAGTAAAAGACCCCGAAATGACTAATTTAGTGCCCTAAAAGCAGCCATCACAAATACATATATGTAACTTATGCCGTATCACGACGTATTAGCCACGGAAAGAACAGTTGAGCATCGGTATTTATAAGCTAAACAATCGCGAGTAACAATGTTGTCGAAGAAGAAAGACGTAACAAAAGACCGGAAACCCTTAAAATGTGTGAAAGAACCATTCGAGATGTTACAAAAGGTGTGGTCACTTTTCACAGAAAACAAAATATATCTTTTCTACCTGCCCCGTAGCATTCCATTGGGAGTTGCTATTGATACAGAATGTTCTTTTTTCATGGAATTTCTATGCAGAGAATAGAGCCCATTCAAAATTTGTCGCTAGTAAGAATCTCCCCATTGACGTTGATAGTTGATACTGATTCTTCTAGTGTTTGACAATTCTTTAGTGCTGATTTTCAGGTGATTCATAAGGTTTTCTTAAAGAACCGAAAAAGTTGTGTTTTTATTTTTCACACCCCCTACTTTTATTTATTTTGTTTTTTATAGGTTAAATTTTTAGAGTTAGATCTATAGAAGTTTCTAGCCATTTTCTTTGAAATGTAAAAAAGTTCCATTATACTAGATAATAGTCTGATAAGTAACCTTCTTTGAAATGAAAAACATGTTTTTCCAAAAAAATTCGTTTATTTTGTTCGATATAGTCTTCTGTTAGTTCAATACAACGATTTCAACGATTTTCCTACCCCTTTATGCCGTCCGAATAATACGATTTTGGAAGCTTTACAAACAAGGTGTTTGTTTCATCAATTATTTCTTCGTTCGAGCTAAATTTTTCATTTCCATTTTCAAAGGGAATGCAGTGGAGACAGTAATGGTCACTAAAATAACAAAAGAAGCAGTGGTTTAAGCAATTTAACAAATAAACAAAGGAAAAGCAGTTGGAGCCGATGATATTCCTGGCTAGATATGGAGCATTAGGAGAGACAGTCGGCTAACAGGTTTATTTATAGAAGTTGGACAAATGCTAGACAAATACAAAAGCGGCATTAGCAAATTAGTACCCTGTTTTAGTTGTTGTTCTAAGTGAAAACCACTTAGAACAAGAACTGAAATAGCGGAGACAAGCTCTTGAGGAAAAATGTTTAAAACTTAGTAGGGCAAAAACCAAAAACAGGGTACTTGGAATGCTGCCATAAAACAGCCATAACACTAGATACGATCTACGGAATTGAATGTTAAGCAGTTAACAAAAAGAGGAATGCTTAGATGGACGATAGGTAACATTAAGAATTAGTAGATTAATAGTTTAATTTTTTCGATAAACAAATTGTGCTGTGATTTCTACCTAAAATTAGCATTAAGGATTCGCCTACTTCACTGCTACATATTATGTTCTCGGTCATACTTTTTGGTGTCCTGAACTGTGAATGAAATGGATCTAAATCGCCTTGAGGCTTTCGAAATTCGATGTGCTATAGAAGAATTTTAAAAGTTTTCATACTAGAAAGTCTCAGCAAGACTACTGAGATTATAAAAAGCATCAAGGAGAGAAAACTGGAATATTTCGGACATGTAATGAGAGGTCCCAAATATAGGCTCCTACAAAACATGTATGCAAAGGAAAATAGCAGGCAAACGCAGTCCAGGACGAAGAAGAACTTCATGGTTGAATAACTTGCGAGATTGAAGTGGTATTAATACAAGCATACTATTTTTTAGTGTGGCAGTGAATACAATTAAGGTAGTTATGATGATATTGATAACCAACGTCCTGGAAGGACATGGGACATGGTACATAAAGAAGAAGAGTATGTTGGATCCATTAACATATGGCATAGCGATGGCTTAGTGTGAAAACCTCGTACCTCATTTTTTTTTTCGAAAATGACATTTTGGTGGTTTTAGTTTGAAAACCTTGTATCTCACGATTTACAACTGTTAGAAAAATTCCAAATACACTAGACTATTTTCTACAGCCGAAAAAAGAAACCACGTATATCAATTTGCTCTCCTGATTTAGTGTGACTACCACGTATATTTTATAACCAAGAATTTGGTACTTAATTTGGAGTATTTGTTTGAGAGATTCGACTTGCATAAATGTTTTTTGTGAACAACAAAAGGTAGTCCGGCATATAGGAACATTTTATGAACCTTAAATCAAAAGATTTGTATTGAATCGACCTAGTATTTGGAGGTGTGCAATAAGCTATGAAAAATGAAAACCTCGTAAATAATAATAAACACAGCCTCATTTGAGATGAAAAACACGTATATCAAGATATGTATACGAGGTTATCATAGTTACTTGGGCAAAGGCTCTATATACTGCAAGGATATTTACGTGTTTTTCGTAGTTAATATTTGTATTTCCAATTTAATAGCAACATTTAACACTTTTAGCTCTGTGCCAATATCAGATATTTGTCTCAATGTGCTCGATGACCGCCCTTTTGACGCTTCTTCTCTTAATTGGGAAACGCATTTACTCACTCCCGCTAATTCTCTCCCTGTTATTTTATTTCAATTTAACTTTACGGAAAAGTTTTTTTAATTAAAAATATTAATGAAATTGAGAAATATAGAAAGAAGTTTGCGATCCGACGAAAATAAAGGTTTTGAATCATATATCTTCTTGTATTTTTTACATACAATTTTACATACATTTTTTTTTTGTATCGCGAATGAAGTACGTGCCTCCTAGTGGCGGGATACGGGCAACAATACATTGGCTTATAGGTAGGCTTACCATACGTCCCGGTTTGACCGGGACGGTCCCGGTTTGAGATCCCTGTCCCGGCGTCCCGGCCGGTTTGCATTAGTGTCCCGGTCAAACTTGAACAACACCGACACCCAAGCCATTGATCAAGGATCGTCCAAAGTGCTCAAAACACAAGTCCAGCGCAAGTACCATTGCAAGCTCATCTACCATAACATCGTTTTTCAAAAATGCTGAACCCGTAGAAAATGAACTTTCCATTGCTGCTAAAGAAGCTACTTTTGCATTCCATATAGCAATTCACAATAATACATAAATTTAAGACATCTGATTGCTCCTCAAAATAAATATCGAAGCTGTTTGAGCCCAAATTGGGGTCTACACGCACCAAGTGCTAAGCGATCATCACGGGAGTGATTGCACCTTGCACCGATGGCAAGAGATGAACTACACAACGAGCTAGAAGAATGCAAATTTTCGGGCATTTCAACAGATACATCAAACATACATGATGTTCAATTTACAGGCACCAAAAGTTGTTAGGTACTTGGTACCTGAGACAGAATATCTGTCTGTCAAGTTACTCGATTTTTAATTTGTCGCCGGAGAAACGTCTGAAATCTTGGCAAATCACATAATGTCGATAATAAAAAAACACTAAATAGAAAACAAGATGGCAGCTTTCTGTGGTGATAACTGTAATACGAATTTCGGAGGGAAAACTGGCGAGAGACCAACAACGTCTATTCCAGGTTCAAGGAAGTTATCGGCGTTACATCGTTCACAAAATAATTCAACATGCAGTTAATGGTCTTCCTGTCGAAATACAAGCAATCATTGTAAAAATATACAAATATTTTTGTATATATACCGTATAGTACGCGTTACAAACTTAAAAGAGTTTTGTGAGACAGCTGTCATCGAGTTCAAAAAATTAGTGAAACATGGAAATACAAGATTGCTGTCTTTATTACCAGCTGTGGAAAGGATACTGCCGCTACACTAATGCTTGAAATCTTATTTTCGCATTGCCTCTACCCTCTCGCATTGCTAAATTTCTTCACAACAGAACTGGGAGCACTTTACTTTTGGTTTGTGCTCGGACAGTTAAATGTATTCAACAAAACCGTTTAGTCTATGGAAAAGACTAACTCAACTGTGACAGATGTAGGTATGGAGTTCACAAAAGTTAAAAAACAATCTTCAAAACAGGATGAAAAACAAATTTCTTCCACAAGCAGCTAAACAACTCTTAAATAAATTGAATGATAATGTTGAAATGTCGATAAATGTTGATAAATGTCGAAAACTTCATTAGTGACGTTCACGCTTTCTATGAGCGCTGCATTTCTTATTTAGAATTGTGGGAAAAGATCTTCGGCGGAGCCGAAGATTTTGAGTAGTTCTGCTTGAAAAATGAGCTTAACTGGAGTGACATCGAAAAAGCAGCAAAAAATATAAATAAAATGCAAAAACCTCAATCGAAAACCCAAATAAAGATTGATGAGTTATTTGATGAGGTGTTAATGGTAAAAGGCACAGTATAAAAAGGGACAGTAAAACCACTTCTCTGTCGGCACTTTGATCTCAAGAAGTAATACCGGCAGTACGCACTTGATAATTAACCAGTGGTGGATGCGGGTTTTCCCTGTTAAAACCCGTACGTTTCTATGCGACTAGCAATGCGAGAGTAGGGCAAAAGCGACTAAGAACATTGCGCGGTCGCCATGCGCGACTACAGATTTTACTTCCAATTTTTCGGAGAGTGGTTCTACTGCCCCTCTTTATACTGTGGTAAAAGGCTTCTTCCAAAATTCTAATGAAACTAGTTATTCCGAGAAATGGGTCCAGCTATTCACCCATTTTCACAAGTATCGTATTGAGGTGCTGAATTAAAAAAATTATGGAGTTTACTATGTGTCTACCCGGTACTTCAGCGCCACTGGAGAGAATTTTTTCACGGATGAAAAAAATGTGGTCTGACGATCGGGAGGAAGAATATGCCTTGTTTACGTGCAAACTCAACTTGAACATGTCATGTACTGAATTTTATGGCAAATATAATTTTATAAAAATAAATAAATAAATAATATAACTGGTCCAATTTTTAGTGTTGTTTGTATTGTACTTTATCTCTTTTTCTCATAAAAAATATATTCACATTTTTTACACAAACTAAACGAAAAGCAAAACGAAAATGAGCCTCTTCATCTTCTGCGTCCCGGTTTGGCTCTTCGTAATTATGGTAAGCCTACTTATAGGGCAGTCCTTACAGTAGGGATCCTGGCCTATACAGAAAAATGCAGGCGGGTGTGGGGTAATACTGCACTTTGGTTGCATTGGTGATGTATTGGCTAAACGTTCAGGACAGGGCAGGGTATGGTGCTGATAGAAAAGGCATTCAGGCATCAAATATCCAAAAATCTTTTCAGGCCATAATAATGAAAAGACCTTCTCCAAACGAAATAAAAACTTATACTGAAATGATGGCATCTCCTGAGGTAAAATGTTCCGGAAGTAAAATGAGCCTCCATTCGGATCTCCGGGTGAGGGCTATCTCAGGGGGAACACCATTGCAGGTTAGAAAAATCAGGATAGGGTCTTGGAATCTTGGTAGTCTTACAGGTAAGAGTCTGGAGTTAGTGGATGCGCTCAAACGAAGAAGAGTTCAAATTGCTTGTATTCAAGAAACTAGGTGGAAAGGACAAAGGGCGAAAGAACTAGGTGATGGATATAAATTGTGGTATGTAGGGAGTAGTAACACTAGAAATGGAGTTGGTATAATTGCTGATAGTGAAATGAAAGATAACGTAGTAGAAGTTGTAAGAACGAGTGATAGAATGATGTCAGTGAAATTTGTAATTGATAAAGAGGTATTGAATGTTGTGTGTGTATGCTCCTCAAACAGGTCTGGGTGAGAATGAAAGAAGAGCTTTCTATGATCAATTAGGAGACGTACTGAGTGATATTCAAGCGGAGGAGAAAGTTATAATAGGAGGTGATTTCAATGCACATGTGGGCCAAGCCAAGACAGGATATGAAACAATACATGGGGGATTAGGCTTTGGAACTAGAAATGAAGCTGGAGATGACATGCTAGAATTAGCAACAGCATTGGATATGGCGATTGTTAGCACATTCTTTAAAAAGAGAGAAACTCAACTTATTACCTACAAAAGTGGACAACATCAATCCCAAATAGACTAGTTCATGATAAGGAAAGAAGACATACGTGAATGCAAGGACTGCAAGGTAATAGTTAGTGAGACAGTAAGCCAACAACATAAGCTGCTTGTTCTGGACATCGAAGTAAAAAGCGAAATTAAACAAAAATATCGGAGAGGACCACAAAAAATCAAGTGGTGGATGCTAAAAGATGAGAAGGAAGGTCTATTCAGGGAAAGAATAGTAGAAAAAATATGTTGAAACATGAAAGGAAGCCCTAACACAATTTGGAGAAAAATGGCCAATATTATTAGAGAGACGGCTATTGAAATACTTGGGAAAACGTCAGGAAAGAAGTTTTAGGATAAAGAGACTTGGTGGTGGTCAAATGAAGTACAAGGAAAAATAAAAGAGAAGAGAAAATTATATAAAAAGTGGCAAGAAACCAGATCGGACATAGATGTTCAAAACTATATGGTCGCCAAAAAGGAAGCGAAAGTAGCAGTAGCAAAAGCTAAAGCAGAAGCGTATTCAAACCTATACGATCAACTTGATATCAGGGAAGGCGAAACGAAGATATATAAAATAGCCAAACAGAGAGCAAAGAAAGCAAAAGATTTTAATCAGATTAGATGTATCCGAGATGAAAATAATAAAATACTAGTTCACGAAAGGGATGTCAAAAAGAGATGGAGAAAGTACTTTGACAGCTTATTAAATGAAGAATTTGACAGACAGCCTGTAGAGTCAGCGGAGACAGTAGCAGCAAGGGTCACCAAAATAACCAACGAGGAAGTGGCTCAAGCGCTTCAAAAAATAAAGAAAGGAAAAGCGGTAGGACCAGATGATATTTCTGGGGAAGTATGGAGAGCATTGGGAGAGACAGGAACAAGGTGGCTAGCAGGTCTATTTAATAGAATTATGGAAGTTGGACAAATGCCAGACGAATGGAGAAGCAGTATACTGGTACCTGTTTACAAAAACAAGGGAGATATACAACAATGTACAAACTACAGGGCTATAAAACTGCTTAGCCACACCATGAAAATATGGGAAAGAGTAATTGATAGACGGATACGTGAAGAGACCGAAATATCCGAGAATCAATTTGGCTTTATGCAGGGTAGATCAATAACAGATGCAATTTTCATTATAAGGCAGTTGATGGAAAAATACAGGAGTAAAGAAACAAACGCTCATATGATATTCATTGATCTTGAGAAAGCACATGATAGAGTTCCTCGAGAGATTCTGTGGTGAGCACTCAATAAGAAAGGAGTCCCTGGTGAATATGTAAAGATTGTGAGGGATATGTATGAGGAAGTAACGACTAGTGTTAGGACAGGTGTGGGAGAGACTGATAAATTTCATGTGAAAGTAGGATTGCATCAAGGTTCTGTGCTTAGTCCGTATTTATTCTCATTAGTTTTGGACCAGATAACAGCGAAAATACAGGGTAACATTCCATGGTGCTTAATGTATGCTGATGATGTCGTGTTAGTAGGAAATAGTGAAAGAGACTTAGAACAAAAACTGGAACAGTGGAGACAAGCTCTGGAGGAAAAAGGTTTAAAACTTAGTAGGACAAAAACAGAGTATTTGGAAGGTTCATTTAAAGATGGAGCTACTACAAATAAAATGGTATCTTTGGATGGTGAAATGATTGTAAAAAGCAATAGTTTTAAGTACCTAGGATCGGTATTACAGAGTAATGGAGAAATAGATGGAGATGCATGCAGTAGAATTAGGGCTGGATGGATGAAGTGGAAAGAAGCGAGTGGTGTGTTGTGTGACAGAAAAATTCCAATGAAGCTGAAGGGAAAATTATATAAAACAGCCATAAGACCAGCTATGATGTACGGAACTGAATGTTGGGCAGTGAAAAAGAAAGAGGAACAGCGAATGCATGTGGCGGAAATGAGAAGGCTTAGATGGATGAGTGGAGTGACAAAGAAGGATAAAATTAGAAATTAGTATATTAGGGGAAGTCTAGGTGTGGCACCAATTGATGCCAAAATGAGAGAGCATAGGTTAAGATGGTTTGCTCATGTTCAACGTCGAGACGTTAACCACCCAATACGAAGAATAGCTGAAGTGCAGATTCCTGGAAGGAGTAGGAGAGGAAGACCAAAGAAGACCTGGGGGGAGACGATAAGGCAGGACATGTTGGTAAAGGGGATTAACATTGATATGGCCCAAGATAGAATTGTGTGGAGAAATGCAATTAGGGAAGCCGACCCCGCATAGGGATAAGGCAAAGAGAATGATGATGCTCGAATTAAAAATACGTAACGAAATTTTTGTTTTTACGTTATATGTATTATGCAGAAAATCAGTTTTTTGCCTCTCCTGTAAAATTGTAATTTAAATGATACGAGGTTTTCACACTAAGCCATCGATAGTCGATTTGGTTTTTTATTATGTGATCTGGAGAATCTATAAATATAAAAGTAGTATACACGATAAAAGAACTAAAAGGAACTAACTCCAGATATACAGTAGGTCGGTTTCAATTTAAACGGCTTGTGTAAAGTTTTAGAGGTAAAACAAATTTAAAAGTCCTATTTCAAAATACGATATCCATAACGGATTTTTATTTTTCTTTCAATTGCTTTAAGCATCCAACTGTATTCTTCAGATATAATAAATATATAACAGAATCATATTCAAATACACCATCTGCATTTAAATCAGTAATGGTAATTTGAAATATCTTTTGAAAAATGTATGCTTTTTTAACCATACGTAATTGATACTTTACAATCATATACAAAAATCGACAAGTAACAATAGATTTAAACATGTGTTCCGTATCTATAGAGAATTCAGAAGTCAAATTCAAATGAATCTAATAGAGTAAAACGTTGCGCACGCCCTTAAACGATTTTTAAACTCAGAAACGGTCTGATCGGTTATTGATCAGTGTTATGGTAATTTTTGATTTGTTACAAGGTTACCCCATGAGGAAATCTGCCCCAAATGAATTTAAAATTGTCCCGTGATACTTTTTTCATTGTTCGCTACCCTTTGAAGGTCTTCTCTAGATCGACATTTCTTCACAATGGATTTTCTCATTCATTACAATTTTTTAAAATCTTTTTTTGAAATAGCACTGGGCGTACATTTTAATGTGCGATTTATGGGCTATTGTGAAAAAGGTCATAAGATCCTAAATGTGGTGTTAATGGGCGAATTGAGATGTTCTTTGGTCGTTACCAGAAGTTAAATGGGATGTGACATTGTCAAATATATCAAATTTTACAACAGGGATACGTTTTTCAACTGATAAAGTTCGGTAGTAGCTCAAATTACAAATTTATTACGAACCAAATTTCAGTTATCAATTGATGTGGTGTGAAAGTTATATTTTACCTGCAGTAAACAGTTTAATCAAATGAAGGAATTCGTAAAAAGAAAGGCCATTAATGAAGACAAACTAAACTTTCATTTAACCGTTATAGGGGATTCAGTAGAGAACGAAAACATGCATTATTTCGGAAAAATTCAAACAAGCTTATATTTTTCTAAAACTTTTTTTGGTAGTTTATATGTTAACATGTTTATACGTTAACAAAGTAAGAAGTTCTACTCACAGATTTAGCCGCTAATTGTTTATTAATTGTATAAACAATAACAATTGTTTTGTATAAGTAAATAATTTTAAAAATATCTTTGAATTCATCATTTTACTTATGTTTAAGGAAAATATGTTTCTATTTTGTTTCTATTTTTTTTATAATAAAATATGTTTCTATTTTGTTTTTGATTATGCTGAATCCGATTATAGCATTACAATTTGAAAACTCAAAAATTTTGAGCTCTTATACAGTAGGTATGTCTGCGTCACTAGGAACCATATTGGAAACTATTTTATTATCAATTTTGCGAAAAAAAGTTATTCTTCGTAAAATGTTCTGCATAGCCTAAAATCTAAAACTCAATCATCAGATATCAAATTTTTTCAATTTTATACGAGGTGTGTCAAAAATACGAATTTCTTTAGAGAGTAAAGTATTTACCTTCAGCTCATTCACACATCCGTCACACCGGTGATATATTCATATTAAGATCTAAGAAATATAAAATATGTAGGAAATGCCGATTCGTCAGTCACCGGTACTTAGCGATATCAAAATGTGCTACATGCACTTTATATTATTAATATTGATTTCTCTCTGAATCCGTGCAGAAATCGTTGGAGTTATTCTATTTATATTTGTTTATTGCTATTTTCGTAGAAAGTTTTGTATTTAATCATATTTGCGGGAAAGGTCTGTACTCAATATGATCAACATTGAATTTAAAAAAAAATATGAAGTTTTTGAAAAACAATTTGTCGATTGACAATAATTATTGTAAAATACTATGTATTTTACAATGTATATAGTAATACTATAATTCATGACTGTAAATGATTGTAAAATACTATAACTTATTGAAGAAATTTATTCATACGTGGAAAACTTATTCGATTCGGCTATTTTTGGGCTCTTTGTGGAAGTAGCGGATATTGTTATATGTAATTATGACTAATACTGGTAAAACAATGGCCAAAATGATCTTGATTTGACCTCAGAATCAACAGTAGTACTTGTTGAGTATACCCAGTATATATAGATTACATTGCTGAACCTGCAAGTGACTGGGTGTTTTTTGATAATTTATTTACCAGCAGAGATTTGTTAATTCACTTACAAAAATGTGGATACCGAGCAAAAGGAAACTTGCGAAAAAAATAGATTATTGAAGTGTCCTATACAAGATACCAAAACCCTTAGTAGAGAAACTCGTGGTTCATATGATTTTCGGTTTAATATAAATGGAAAAATACTTTTTGTAAATTGGAATAAGAGCTATGCAGAATCTGACCACCAATAAAAGCGCATGGAAGAAATGGATTCAAGGCAAAACCCTACATCCGACGCCCTAAAGCAGTGTTTTTCAAACTTATTGATTTCGCGACCACTTTACAGGTTGAAATATTCTGACCTTTATTAAGGTAATATTTTACCTTTTTTTCAAAAATTTTTATTGACCTTCCGTGTACGTTTTATTTATCGCTATAGTAAAATTTATTTAGAGTTTGCATGGTTGAGTAATAAAAAAATAGTTTTGCGCATTTAACCCGGCACCTGCCACGTGGCTTTGCAAGGCGCCAACTGCCACGTGGGGTGCTCACAGCACCCCTTAAAAATTTTCTGTGATCTACTTGTTTAAAAAACAAAATAATGTGTTGAGTAACACAAGAATATAAAAAACATGTTTTATTAACTTATTAGCCACTAATATGTTATAAAAGTTAAAAAATAAAATAAAAAAGGTGTTACAAGCAAATTAGCAAGTACCCAGCCATAATAAATGAAGTCAAGTAAAATATCTAAAAAAAATAAGATTTAGTGAGTATAGGGTCTGTATTAATAATTTAAATCAGTTATATCAATAAAAAAATGAAAATTTGACCTGTTTATCAAAAATACAAAAAAAATTTAAAACTTAAAGTGCCAGATGATGACACCCCAATTCGATTTTAGTGCTATAAGTTCAGAATGACACTAAATAACCACTTCAAACACTAATACATCTATGCTATATAATATTATAGAAAGCTACTATGACGCACAGCTCCGTTACCAAACTTGAAATAACAAATATTTGATAAAAATGTGTTATGGGGTGCTCGTAGCACCCCACGTGGCAGGTGCCGGGTTAACGAATATCTTCCGATCCCGCAAGGTCGATCAAAATCTATAAAAATTTGAAATTTTTGATGATTTTAATAAGTTAAAAAATATTTAGTTAACTCATTTTCCTATTACAATATGAAGTTCTTCGCTTGTTTAGATATTGTATAACATTATTTAAACAACCCAGAACTCAAAACGAGGGGGTGGTTGCACTTTTAGCTCCACACGTACTCCGTTCTCTCCAAAGAACCAATGGCTGTGTGTTCTAGAATCTGGCAGCATGGGCCTCGATTTAAGTGTTGTCCTGAATGAATCGATCTCTTGAATGTGGCCCACATACATTAGCATTAGACGTTGCTTCCGTGACCAACTTTAGGCACCGCTCGTCAGCTTGCATGTAGCAGGGATAGTTTTGTACATTCCAGTCTGGCATGTCGCCCGATGTAACGCAAGGAGGTATATCTTCATTTGAAACTGTTCAAGGAAGTGGTAAAAAAGATAGTTTTACAACATTCCAGTCTATTATTTTAGTTTGGTCCTGTGCTTCAAAATTTCAAGTTTTAGAGTGAAAGGAAACACATTAGAGGGCTAGGGCTAGGGAGAGTGTTAAAAGCCGGACAGGCTAAAGCTAATTGGAAAAGAATTAGACAATTCATCCCTTTAAATTTTCAAGCACAGGACTACACTTAAATAATAGTCTGGAATGTTACAAATCTTCTCCACTAGTTTTCGAAGAGTTTCAAATGAAGATATAAGTTCCTGCATTACATCAGGCGATATGCCAGACAAGAATGTACAAAACTATCCCTGCCACACGCAAGCTGTCGAGCGGTGTGTTAAGTTGGTCACGGAAGCATCGTCTAATGTCTAATGTATGTGAGCCCCAATAAAGAGATGGATTCATTCAGGACAACACTTAAATAAAGGCCCATGCTGCCAGATTTTACCAAGAAATCACAAAACAAAGTTGGCGTTTAAAAGCTTTCACAAATAGATGAAAAAGAAATGTACATATGCAAATAATGTAAAAAACACACACTCATTGGTTCTTTGGAGAGAAGGGTGCGTGTGGAGCTAGAAGTGCAACCACCCCCTCGTTTTGAGTTCTGGGTTGTTCAAATATTGTCATACAATATCTAAACAAGCGAAGAACTTCATATTGTAAAAGGAAAATGAGATAACTAAATATTTTTTAACTTATCAAAATCATCAAAAACTTCAAAAATTTTATAGATATTGATTGACCTTGCGGGATCGGAAGATATTCGTTAAATGCGAAAAACTATTTTTTTTATTACTCAACCATGCAAACTGTAAATAAATTTTATTATAGCGATAAATAAAACGTACACAGAGGATCAATAAAAATTTTTTGAAAAAAATGTAAAATTTAATTTTTTCATATCTTTAGGTCCGTTGTGGGATCGGAAGATAAAGTCCGATTTGAAAAATTTTTTTTGTTTTTCTCATAATTACCAATCGCAACTTTTCCGCACTATAGCGACGCGGAATTATCAACTTGACTTTTTTAGCACCACCCTATTGGTTAATCCTATTAAAACGTCCCACTGTGGTATTTGAAGTAAATAAATACCATTAAGCAATTGAAATGACCTATCTATTTCAATGAACATGAAACACTGTTATTTTTATAATAGTTCTGTATAGATTTAAATGCCGATAATAACATTTTAAAAGTAAATTTTATTTGAAATAAAAATGCCATCCTTTTGATTTAAAGAGAAAATGATTTTACATCCTTGGCTTTCTAGTATGGTATAACTAGACTAGGGTGACCAAATCATAAACTTGAAAAAACGGGACACATCCAAGGAGCAGTAGCGCACCTAGAATTTTTCTGTGGGGGCGGGGGTTGGCTTGGGCACCGAAATTTTTTTGTATTGTTTGTGAAAGACAAGTTGCATTTTCCTACGATTCTTCATAATTATATTTTTCATATGCCCTGGCGGAAAAGGGGTTTAACCCCCAAACCCCCCACCTCCTGAGTGCGCCACTGCCAAGGGAAGAATACAAAATAGCGAGAAACAAAGCCAACTCAATAAATAAAAAGAAGAAAAATGACTGGTTTCGCTGGAGGATAGATATTGAAAAAGACAGAGAAAACCATAAAATAAAAAAATTTTACAAAAAAGTCAGAGCAACAAAAAATACGCTCAGCATTAACACAAGAGGACTAAAAAACCAAAAAGGAGGAACCGTATTTGAAGACAAACAGATCAGCAGAACATGGGAATAATATTACAAAAAAATGCTATTTACTATGAAATAAACTCACTGCGATGAAAAAGTAAGGTTGTAGAAGATAACGACGAAGTAGAAATTTTTACAGAAGTACAAAAAAACAAATATTAAAATCCTAAGAAACGGAAAAACATCAGGAGAAGATGAAATAGCAGTGGAAGTTGTGAGATAAAAAGAAATGAAACTAGTGGATGTGGGAGATTTAGCGATAAAAACCTATAAACTTACATTCTATTTTTTGTTTCCCACCTTTAGACGTATCAGAGGAGTATACCAACTAAAACTCTCATTCTCACACTGGCAGTTGCCAAACTCGTCCGATGCGTCTAAAGGTGGGAAATAATAAGTAGAATGTAAATTTATAGGTTTTTATCGCTAAATCTCCCACCGCCACTAGTTTTATTTCTTTTTATCTCACAACTTAATGTGTTTTCCATCTTTTGCGTTAGTTTGCCGGTTATTAGCGTACTCATCACTGTATAAAAAAGGAAGATCGGGAGGAGTGCGAGAATTACAGATCAATAACTTAATTAAACACCATATAATATAACATTCTCGCAAACATATTAAACATGAGACTTAAATCATCCGTCCAACGAATATTAGGAGAATATCAAAACGGGTTCAGACCGGGCAGGTCGACGATTAATTCCATACCTACAGTGGAGCAAATAATTCACAAATCGAGAGAATACAACAGAGAAACGCAACTAATATTCATAGATTTCAAAAGCGCGTTTGATGCAATCAATGGGACGAAAATGATGGAGAAGCTAGAGAATGTTGGAATCCCAGAAATATTAAGACATAATAATATGCTAACAGTGAGGCTAAAGAACATCAGACCAAGGATCAGTTTCAACGGAACAACTTCTAAGGAGATCAATGGAAACAAAGACCTTCGATTTCTAAGAGATCAAAAACATTAGACGACGAAACAACGACAAGAAAGAGGAAGATAGCCTTCTGAAATTTGAAAGAAAAATAATGACAACAATTCTGGTCAACAATGTAACAAGAGAGGGAGAAATAAGAATGAAAACAAATGGCGACATTGAAGAAGAATTAAAGAGAGAAAATAAGTCAGATACATAAAATTAACCCAACACAAATACGGGACATTTAGGCGTCCCGAGAGACTTTTTCGGGACCCCGGGACAAATCGTTAAAAAACGGAACAATCCCGTTTTTTTGGGACGTTTGGTCACCCTAAACTAGACCCAAACCCAGACATCCAAAGTGAAAGTTATCCTCCAACACCAAATTGTTCTATATGGTCCACATAATGTTCAGAAAAAAGTCACACCATTTTGAGCGTCGGGTTTGGGGGGAGAGGGGGGAGAAATTGGTAAATTCGTAGTTTTTTAGGTTTTTCGTCAATATTTCTAAAACTATGCGGTTTAGCATGAACAACCTTTTATACAAAAATGTTCTACATTAAATTTGAAATAAAAAAAGGCCCCATGCATAATCCTTCTAAAATGAACGGTTCCAAAGTTACGGAGGTAGTATTGTATAATTGGTCCAAAAAAAGGCCTAACCCAGACATCCAAAGTAAAAGTTTTCCTTCAACACTAAATTGTTCTATATGGGCCACATATTGTTCAGTAAAAAGTTACACCATTTTGAGCGTCCGGTTTGGGGGGAGATGGGGGAAAAGTCGGTAAATTAGTAGTTTTTTTTAAGTTTTTAGTCAGTATTTCTAAAACTATACTTTAGCGTAAATAATGTTCTATAGAAAAATGTTCTACATGGAATTTAAAACAAAAAAGATCCTATACATAACTATTATAAAATCAACGGTTCCAGAGTTACGAAGGATGAAAAGTGGAGGTATTCGATACTTTTTATATTCTTTGGAGAATTTATAGAAATTTTCTTTAACAGGATTGGGTTTTGTAAATAAAATTTGCTATTTCAGTGGCCGATGGTATGTTAGTGATAAGCCCTTGAAGAGACGTCAACCTCACCACCCAAAATAATCATCAATTGCCCAAATAATATAAAAAGTATCGAAAACCTCCACTTTTCACCCTCCGTAACTCTGGAACCGTTGATTTTATAACAATTATGTATCGGACCTTTTTTGCTTTAAATTTTATGTAGAACATTTTTGTATAGAACATTGTTTACGCTTAAGCGTAGTTTTAGAAATATTGACGAAAAACTTAAAAAAAACCAGTAATTTACCGACTTCTCCCCCATCTCCCCCCCAAACCGGACGCTCAAAATGGTGTAACTTTTTACTAAACAATATGTGGACCATATAGAACAATTTGGTGTAGGAGGAAAACTTTTACTTTGGATGTCTTGGTTAGGCCTTTTTTGGACCAATTATACTATTCTACCTCCGTAACTTTGGAACCGTTCATTTTAGAAGGATTATGTATAGGGCCTTTTTATTTCAAATTCAATGTAGAACATTTTTGTGTAGAAGGTTGTTCATGCTAAACCGCATAGTTTTAGAAATATTGACGAAAACCCTAAAAAACTACGAATTTACCGATTTCTCCCCCCTCACCCCCCAAACCCGACGCTCAAAATGGTGTGACTTTTTTCTGTACATTATGTGGACCATATAGAACAATTTGGTATTGGAGGATAACTTTCACTTTGGATGTCTGGGTTATGGCATTATTTGGATCAATTTTATCATACTATTCCTTTTGTTTTTAAATTATGTTCTTTTTTTTTTAATACGTTTCTTTTATTTCAAAACTTACAGCAATATTATAAGTTGTTTGTCAATTTAAATCAAATTGTTTTCTTTATGAATTAAAATGAAATGTTTATTAATATATTAGTATTTTACTTTGTTTAAAGTTTGAGCCGACTGTAATTCAAGCGCATTAGTATTAACATTTTAAATAAAATCAACATTAAATTTATAACAAAAATATTTATATATTTTAATAATTTTGTATATTGTACAAAAATTACGTAAACCTATTATAACATCAGTCTAAAAAATAATCAGGACAAGATTGAACTCTAAACTAAAAAACAAAAACTATCTACTGGAAACTAAACTTCTACTGGAAACCGACTAGTTGGTAGAATAATGGAGTTTAATAATGTGGCCAAGATATAATCTTCAACATCTAAAACAGAAACTTTGAATCATAATATAAAAAAGAAAAATAGAATGAATTTTTTTTTCAAAAGTTGTATATTTGCCACACTGTTTGCTAAACTGTATAATATTTATTTGGTATACCAAGACCAAGTTGGAAAAAAATCGACAAACACTTATATTAGAGACTTAGTAAAAATAGTTTTTGTTAGAAAAAAATTTGCTCTTAGCACAAGTAGCAACTAATTTATTATATTACAAAAAAACTTACTTGTTTCAGATTTGTCATTTAAAGATGAAATTAATAATTTGCAGGTTTTATCATTTATATTTGTTCTATAAAATGATTTTACCTTCTTTTTTTCCAGGAAATAGCAAGCGAAAATCAATGTCAATCTGAAAATAATAAAATAAAATAATATTAGATGCCTTGAATATAAATGCATCGCACATGAAGCAAGTGATGCATATTATTATAGCAAGAGACTTACCAAGTCTTTTGCATTAGCATGCGAATATAAAGGCCAGTCCTTTAAAACATTAACTATATTTTTATCATGGCTAGAAGCTTTCAAGTCGCGATGTCGAAGGACAAAAGTTTGTCAGTTACCTATTAGTGATGACGGCTGCATCGAGTTTCTATTGGACAGTATTAAGTGACGCGGGTAAAATTCGCCGCAGTGTTTTTAAAATGTTAGCGAATCTTATAGAAACAATATAATAATAATAATCATAATAATAATAATAATGACTTTATTGCTTTTTTTTTCAAAAAAAAAAAATACAAACTAGACAAACAGTAATAATTATAATAAAGCAAAAGGCGACGTTCGCTCTTAGATGATGTTCCTAGAAACACCAGCTAAGAAGCGCTCTTCCACATAACCGCAATACAAATAATTACTATGCTAGTGTAACCTAAAGACCTTATTTACATGCTAAAATAAATTTATCGTATATGATAATAACACTAATTATCTATTTTTATTGAATAAATTTTTATTGAATAAACTTTGCAATCATTCAAACGAATGCAGCCAAATTTACTTGTTTATAATCTAAATTTTAATTTTATGCTATTATTAAATAGAGACTTTTTTACGTTGGATTTAAATTGAGAGATGGGTAAAGTTTTGAAATTTTCAGGGATCATATTGTACAGATTAGCAATATTGTAAGAAAAGAAAGATCGAAATAACGAGGTTTTATGTTTCGGTATATTAAGTTTATTTTTGAATCTGACATTAATATTATGTACTTCTGACCTTTTTTTAACTTTTTTATATAAATAATAGGGCTTTTTGGTTAGCATTATTTTATGAAATAATACTGATCCGTGAAGAATACGCCTGTTACTAACATTTAACCATCCTAGATCCGCAAGATGCTTAGAAGTTGGATTTCGACGTCTGATACCACAAATGAAACGGACACACATATTTTGAATTCGTTGCAAACGATTCTGATCTAGTTGTGTTAATGCTGGTCCATATATTACATCACAGTAATTAAACTGTGAAAGCACTAAACTATTGCAGAGCATAATTTTAGTGGTTCTATTAAACATTTGTCTATGTGAGAATAAAAGTTTTAAATTACAAAATGCTTTCTGAATTATTGATGAAATATGATTAGAGAACGTTAGGGAGTCATCTAATATGAGTCCCAGGTTTTTTTCACAATTAGATAGAATTACATTTTCGTTATTGATTTTTAAATGTATTTTATTATTTACTCGATTTTTCTCAATTCTACGTCCAAACAGCATGGCTTTGGATTTTGGGGGATTTATGCTTAAGCAGAATTTGTTTGAAATGTCTGAAATAGATTTTAGTTCTTTATTAATTTTAGAACAAGCATTTTCAACTTCTGATTCTTTAAACTCTAAGTACAATTGTGTGTCATCTGCATAATAGTGAGATTTCATATAATTTAAATAACTTGAGAACTGGGAGGTGTATATCGAAAACAACAAAGGTCCCAATATAGAACCTTGCGGAACTCCTCGTGATAGGTAAATTTTATTTGACGACTTTTTATTTAAAAACACGCTTTGAGATCTTTGATCTAAATATGACTTCAACATTTTTTGCGCTTGTTTATTAAAAGACATAAAATTACATAGTGAGAGAAGCAGAGGGTGGTTAATTTTATCAAATGCCTTCAAGTAATCTAATAAAACTAGTATGCACAGGTAGTTGGAGTCAATATAAGAGTAAATGTCATCTAAAACTTTAAGAAGTGCGGTAGTGCAGCTATATCCAGGACGGAAACCTGACTGATGTTCTGGTAGGAGGTGAAATTTGGTAATGTGTTGCCTAATTTGTTCATCCATCACTTTTTCTAGGATTTTAGAAAAGGTACATAGAATGCTTATGGGACGCAGCTCATTGTAGTCAACAGGACTATCAGTTTTTGGAAGAGGTATGACTTTCGACTCTTTCCAAACAGAAGGGAAAATAGATTTTTGTAGACAAAAATTAAATATGTGAGTAATAAATGGTAAAATGTAGGGGCAACAATAAAGAATCATAGTGATATTAATGTTATCATGTCCAGAAGCGTTTGATTTTATTGAACGTATTTTTTCTTATACCTTTAACTCATCAATTACTGATTAAATGCTCTTAATGTCTTCTCGCTCTTAAAATAAAAATGTTCACATAAAATTAAAAGGATGTCTTATTGATATAAGCAGACGGGGAAAACATCTTCATATAATAATGCATTGCTGTTTGATTCGAATGTGGTTCTTTTAAATCATACATCCGCTAATAATTGATTTAAAGGGAAATACTAGTAAACATTTCAGAAAAGCAAATTAAAATAAAAATGTGCATAGTTGATTGTATCGCCGCCCTATTAATGTTAGTAGACAAGTAAACAATTTAGCAATGCAGCTTTATTTTAAATGTGGTTCTTTTAAATTATCATCATCACGTAGCGCTACAACCCTGGGTGGGTCCTGGCTGACTGTACAACTTTCTTCCAATTTGTTCGGTCTTCCATCAACCTAGGGTCAAATGGAATGTTCATTTTTCGGAGATCTGCTTGGATGTTATCTCTCCATCGCATTCTGGGACGTCCGAGTGGTCTTTTGCCTGTAGGAATCTCCTCCCATACCAGTTTTACAAGTCTCTCGTTAGGAAGTCTGTGCACGTGGCCTGCCCATCTTAGTCGCTGTGATTTATTTTCTTGGACAATATCGGTGTCATTGTAGAGTTCTTTTAATTCGAGGTTGGTTCTGATCCTATACTGATTTGTGTTAATGTCGTGGTGAGGTCCGAAAATTTTTCTAAGTATTTTTCGTTCAAAACGTCTGAGCTTTTCTTCGTTTGATTTGGTCATGGTCCACGTTTCGCAACCATATGTTAGTACAGGTCTGACGATGGATTTATAGGTTTTGATCTTGGAACTTCTTGTAAGTTTTTTTGATTTTATCCAGTGCGAATAGACAGCGATTTGCTGATTGGATTCTGTCTTTTATTTCTTCAGTAACATCGTTGTCAGCTGTGATTACGGCCCCCAGATACTTAAAACGTTGTACTCTTTCGAAATTGTAGGTGTTGACCGTCACATTTTGTCCTATCCTGTCTCTTCGTGTCGTTCTATTTATACACATATATTTCGTCTTTTCTTCATTAATCTTCAGCCCTACTTCACTTGTTGCTCCTTCCACCTTGTTGAAAATGTCTTTTATGGATAGGATGGAGTCTCCAACGAGATTATTGTCATCTGCGTATGCCAGTAATAGCCAGGGACCTTGAACCGATAGCAGTTCTGTTTTTATTTTGGCCGACCTCATGGCTTTCTCTAATACAAGGTTAAAAAGTAGTGGAGATAACGCATCACCCTGTTTGAGTCCACTGTTGATTTCGAAGCTGTGAGACAGTTTATTATTTACACGTACTTTTAATATTCCACCCTCCATACAGACTTTAGTCATCCGAATGAGTTTCTGTGGTATTGAGAACTCCGCCATGGCATTCCATACTTGGCTTCTTTCTACGCTGTCATATGCCTGTCGAAAGTCTATGAAGAGATTGTGTATGGGTTTGTTATACTTCCATCCTTTTTCAGAAGCTGTCTCAGCGTGAATAGTTGATCTATTGTGGACCTGTTTGCCCTAAAACCGGCTTGATACTCTCCTAGGACATCTTCAGCATAAGGGGTCAGTCTACTAAGAATGATGTTTGAGACGATTTTATATGCCGTGTTTAAGAGTGAACTTCCTCTGTAATTGCGCATTTTGTTTTGTATCCTTTTTTGTGGATGGGCACTATGATGTTTTCCTTCCATCTTGCTGGTATCCTTTCTTCTAACCATATCTGTGTTATTAATTGGTGAATTTGGCGATGTAGTGTTTCTCCACCGTATTTAAGAAATTCTGCTGGTATCTCGTCCGTACCCGGAGCCGTGTGAAGTTGGCACCTCTAAATTCGATTTTTGCAAAAATTTTTTTATTTTTTAATTGTCCATCAAATGTCCACTCTTGTCCAGCAAAAATTTTTTTTGTCCACCTTTTGTTTATGAGATTCCAAAAAAACGTGAAATAAGGCCCAACACCCCGAAGTCAAAAAAACGTCGTAAAAACTGATACGTTTGATTGTCCAACTGTTGTCCACACTTGTCCAGGCATTTTTTTTAATTGTCCACCTTTTATTTATTTAAATTAGCAATAACTATCGTTTGTTAGTAAAAATGCCAAAAAAATAAGAATTTTTGGAAATTTTTTTTTCACGTTTGATTGTCCATCGAATGTCCACACTTGTCCAGCAAAAATTTTTTTTTGTCCACCTTTTGTTTACGAGATACTAAAAAAACGTGAAATAAGGCCCAACACCCCGAAGTCAAAAAAACGTCGTAAAAACTGATACGTTTGATTGTCCAACTGTTGTCCACACTTGTCCAGGCATTTTTTTTAATTGTCCACCTTCTATTTATTTAAATTAGCAATAATTATCGTTTGTTAGTAAAAATGCCAAAAAATGAGAATTTTGGGAAATTTTTTTCACGTTGTCCACACTGGACAAGTGTGGACAAAAGTTGGACAATCAAACGTATCAGTTTTTACGACGTTTTTTGACTTCGGTGTGTTGGGCCTTATTTCACGTTTTTTTAGTATCTCGTAAACAAAAGGTGGACAAAAAAAAATTTTTGCTGGACAAGGGTGAACATTCGACGGACAATCAAACGTGAAAGAAAATTTCCAAAAATTCTCATTTTTTTGGCATTTTTACTAACAAACGATAATTATTGCTAATTTAAATGAATAAAAGGTGGACAATTAAAAAAAATGCCTGGACAAGTGTGGACAACAGTTGGACAATCAAACGTATCAACAATCAAACGTATCAGTTTTTACGACGTTTTTTTGTGACTTCGGGGTGTTGGGCCTTATTTCACGTTTTTTTAGTATCTCGTAAACAAAAGGTGGACAAAAAAAAATTTTTGCTGGACAAGAGTGGACATTTGATGGACAATTAAAAAATAAAAAAAAAATTGAAAAAATCGTATTTAGAGGTGCCAACTTCACACGGCTCGTACCCGGCGCTTTGTGATTTTTCAGCTTATTTAAGGCTTTCGGGTTTCTTCAAAAGAGGGATTTTCGACGGGCATGTCTGCTGTTATATAGATCTCTTCTTTGTGCTGTTCTTCCTGTATGATGTTTAGAAGGTCCCTGAAATACCCTTTCCATTCTTCTGTTAGTTCTATTTTTTTTAAATTATAGGTGGTAATATTTAATTTAAAAAGAAGTAATATTCGATATCAAAGAAAGGGAAATTCCCTTACTTTAAATAATTACATTTTTATTATGTATTCAAATCAATATCATATCATTAGCGAACGTTTATGAAATAAATACTTTTAATTAATTAAATTAAGCAGATCAACTTAATTATTTTAACGTGATTTGTTGTGCATTTTAAAACGCATAAATTTTCTGAGTGTAACATACTGTAGAAAAGTACTGTAACATTGTGTAAAAATTGTTTTATACATTATCATGAAAAATATCCTAGTAGGCGTACATAAAAATTTTAATTCTCGTAGCTGTTTAAACTCATTCATACATATTTTCGATTATGATAGCCCTAACGCCCAGTGTCCTATTTATAGAACAGGTCATAATTCAAAAATGCAAAGAAGTAAATAGAAATAGATGCAAAGAATATTTCCTTATTAAGAACAAGATTACTAATAATTTTGTATAATATTTTGAATTTTGAAACAAAAATTATCTGGACGTTAATGAGTTAAAAGCTTCCATTATAATTTATTGCTTCTGTGGTAAAATACACAGAGCTTAGAAGACAATATAACCAAAGTCGTAACTGTTAGTAAAGCAGTAAACTCTTTTAAGATTTTTTATAGAGGACAAAGACACTGGCCATCCAAAATTGCATTTTGTGGTTCGTCATAAACGTCTATCAAAAGGTTTAACTCAGCAGGATACCCGAATATAAGAGCCGTTTATCACGACATTGAATAAGATCTATATTTAGTCGCGATTATAAATTCAGGTTTAAACAAAGCTCCACAATAATACATAAATTATGCACGGTCTGATGTAATAATCATAATATTGGCGAACTTGAGGAGGATTTGGAGGGTTTGTATTGAAATTTTTTTTTGTGTGTTAAATAAATATTGATTAAGTATTTTACTTGTGGTTTTAGTGATTACTGGTGGTTAGTAAACAAGACGTTGCCCTATGCATCTAATTGTCAACAACGAGCCTATTACTACAATAGTTAATCATTTTAAATATCTAGGATGTTGGATAAACGAGACACTAAATCCTGAAGAAATTAAAACTCTTAAGTATAGAAGTTGCAAAACAAGCATTTATGAAACTTAGATCTATACTGTGCGATTATCAGCTGAACTTACAACTAAGTTCCACCACTTACAACTAAGTAATCCTGTATTAGTAATATGTGTATCCAGTATTACTATATGGATCATGAAGGTTAATATGATGAACAAATATTAGAAGCCTTCGAGATATGGGCATCCGGGCATATCGTAGAATGCTTAAAATATCATGAGTTCAACACATTCAAACACAAAAGTCTTAAACAGAATGGGCAAAGCGAAGGTGAATGGACGAAGATGAAGAAAGCTTGGGTATCAGGGGCATATAATGAGAGGTAACAGATACTGCGGATACTGCATTTAATACTCAACGTAAAGATCAACGGAAAAGGAGTAACTGACATGAAGAAATATTCATGGCTCCGAAATCTTCGTCATTCGCCTTATCAGCAGATGAATTGTTAAATGCAGCCCAAGATCGAGAACAGTAGGTATCAGGTATCGGAGTAAAGGAAACTTACTTTTTGAGTCATTTGCGAAAAACCGTCTAAAAACTCGGTTTTTTGATAAAAAAGATGAACATATTCACACGCAAATAACTCTAACAGAAAAAACTCCATAGAACAAAAGATTTTTAGAATTAGTCAGTTTATTCAACTTGGACTTATTTTGAACGTTTGTTTTTTCACCTTCAAGAACGGGTGAAATATAACCTCCATGACAAAATCACGCATGGGCACAATATCACTTTTTTTTCATTGGCATGTTAGGTAAGTGTGTGCCAAATGACATGTGAATACAAGCGGTTCTTTAAAATTTGGAGGTTTTGTAATATTTTACCGTGAGTGAATGGACTAGACAGGGCAGCCGGTATTATCTATTATTAATTTGCCTCATTGCTTTGCTTTTGAATGTTAGCCGCGCTCTGTCAGCAAAAAATTTGGTTTAACCGAACGATCTCATTGTACACTCAGCAGAAACGATTTTTTAGTCATTACGATGTGGTATTTAGATTCCTAAATAGAGATTATACTAACTAATAAGAAAAACAATTTAAATATTGAGTTAGGTAAATTAACCTAATTATATTCTTTATCAGTTTAGGTTACATATTTTTATACAGTTTCGATACTATTATTACTGTCGGCGTCGCAACGCAAGAAGATTATTTTATGATTAGAGTACAGCTATTCTCAAAATCTGGACAATTACAATTAATTTCAGAGCGAAGACGTCGTCTGCTGGGAAAAATTGTAGTAGAATAATTGTAGGTAGTAGTGTAGTAGAAAGTCCAATTTTCCAAATTTTTGTTACATATTTTTTTGTATCTCATAGAATCTCTAAGGATCTATATAATACTCGAAACTATACTACCTAAAACGATACTCGCTCCTAACTGCAAGACGCAAGAGTCTCGCAGGCTTAATCTCGTTCTTGCTCAAGGAACGTTCAAGTATTACGTAACGCGACTTTTGAAGATTTTTGACCCCCCCCCCTACGTAACGCACTGTACTGGGCGTTTAACTATTACGCAACGCAATTTTTGAAGATATTTTACCCCCAACCTGCGTTACGTAATGCTTGAACGGTTCCAAATCTTGCATGGTCAGTCTTGGTCTTGCGAAAACGCAAGAAAAAGACTAAGACTGCAATACCAAGACCGATTTTGTGCAACACTAGTTGAAAGGCTAAGAAAATGTGATATGAGGTTTTAATGGCTTTTACTATTTACATATAGAACACGCAGGGCCCCCGTAGCCGGGCGTGCAACGCGTGCGGCGCACTCGGGCGTAACCCAAAAGGGGCGCTAAACCGAAGGTTTGGTAAATAAATATTTATTTTAAATGGGATAATCATTTTTTATATACAATTTTAATTATTTCACGAACAGCTAGAGAAATCTGAAAAATCAAATATTGTGTTATTACTGAAAAAATAATTATTCCCGTCCTGAAATGTTGAACTTACTCCGTCTAATACTTATAGTACAGCTGGTTCCAAAAAAAACTAATACGACTCTTAAAGCGTATTTTGTAGAAAATTGAGCAGTGTATTTTCTTCGTCTTCTTCTTTTTGTTTTTCGTCTCGCTGCAAGGCAATTACCAGCACGATTTATAGACGATCTTGATGTAGTCTGGCTCTAAGCCATATCAAAATCTTTGACTATGTTCTTGTAAAAAGCTTTGTTGAGGTGTGATATAATGAATATGAGTTTAATTATATTTAATTTATTATATTTTGAAGGATAAACTTATTATTTACATACTGTCACTGTCACTGCCAAATCTTAAAATTTGTCAGATAACTTCAACCTCAAAAAATAGCTGTTTGTTTGTTTATTTTATTATTTGTCTGTCATAATAAATATAATATGTCAGACCAATCATACACTGCTCAAAATGATCAAATCTTACTAAGAGTCGTATCAGTTTTTTTTGGAACCAGCTGTACATTTTGTTGTTCCTTCCTAATTTTTTTCTTTGAAGTAGATTGAATTAAGCTTGGCATACCATCCGATCAATTTTATGTTGTAAACTAAAGCGATACTCAAAATAGTCAAACATCAAATCACACTCCTTGACGAGTAGAAACATAATGGTAGGGGAGCCCAAGCGGGGATTTTTGAAGTTACTCGAGCGCGTCAGATTATCATATGGGGAGAAACGTGGTACCCTGCAGATGTACCTTTGCCATATATTGGCTCTTAACACAGGGGAGTTCGTTTAGGGGGGCCCGAAAAAAAAATCTATCCTTAAAAATACTCGAAATTGTCAGATTAAGATAAGGTAAGTTAAATACATGCAAAACAGTGTATATTTCAAAAATCTGACGATTTGAGCGGGGCGTAAGGGAATTGGTGAGTCACAAAGTTTCACAAGAAAAAGGCGAATATTTCGCGAAATGAAAGTCAGATCGAAAAACTAAAAACTACACGTTCAATATTTTTCAAAAATCTATCGATATATACCAAACACGACCCCTCGCAGAGAGGGGTGGGGGTAAATTTTAAATACAAATCCCGCGATATTTAGTAAAATAAACATCAGATCGAAAACCTGCAAAATACACTTATTTAATATTTTTGAAAAATATATCGAATGGTACCAAACGCGACCACCCACGGAAGTGGGGTGGGGGGTTACTTTAAAATCTTAAATGGGAGCCCCCATTTTTTATTGCAGATTTGAATTCTCTGCATAAAAATAAGCAACTTTTATTCGAAACATTTTTTCGAATTATGGATAGATGGCGCTATATTCCGAAAAAACGATTAATGGAAATGGAAAATTAAATTAAAAAATGGCAAGCGCCCGCTAAAATGGAAAATTTTGCTTAACTTTTTTTGGTTTTAGGACCTAGTAATCACAACCCAATAGGTCCCCAAAGCGCTCGAGTGACTGCATATTTAGCATACTTTGCTCCCCTACCATAAATTAACATCCATAAAACGCAACTTAGCAGTTTTACTACGACAAAAATACAACTTGCTGTATCAAGCAGTTTTACTCCTATAAAGTGAAGCTTTTACTCGAATTTATGATAATTACCCTTAAGTAAACTAATACTCTATGAATTATAATTATTATGTATTTGACTTGTAGTCCAAGTAATAAAGCTTAAAATAGGACAAAACCTCGCATTTTTTACAGAATGGATCGATTTGCTTGAAAATTTGAGAATAAGTAGTGGATAGTCCAAGGATCAAAATCTATATGATACCGAAAGGCGCTTTTACCATGGGGGTGGTTGCCACCCCGTCTCGGGGGTGGAAATTTTTATTATATTTTGACCGCAAAAGTTGGTAAAAACATTCATTCTAAGCAAAAAACATCTATACATTTTTTTGATAAAATTAATAGTTTTCGATTTATTCGCTATCGAAATCGAAAGTGTTAGTTTTTTATCGAAGAAATCAATGCTTTTAATAAGTTTTCTGCTAATAACTCCAAAACTTTCGTTTTATCAAAACAACTTTACTTAAATGTACCGTTTCACAAAAATAAACAAAACCATTTTTTTAATTTTTTTAAGACCATATCGAGCTGTACTTTTTTATGTTAGCTCTTCTTCGTCAAATGCTAAATATTGTAGTTTCAAAGTCAAAAGACGGAAAAACTATGCATTTTTCGAGAATAACTTGGTCAAAATAATTTAAAGTATTTAAAAATATCTATCTAAATATCTATCTAAATTTTCTTCAGAATAGAAAGATTAGCATCAGAGATAGAAAAGAAAATGTTTAAATAGGAAATTGTAGGTTATTTAATTCCCAAGAACTTGGTTTGAAAAAATTTTTTCTAAGGCAAAAATTGAGTGAATCGTAAATGAGTGTTATCGAAAAACATTGATTTTTTCGATATAAAACTAACACTTTCGATAGCGAATAAATCGAAAACTATTAATTTTATCAAAAACATGTATAGAACATTTTTTGCTTAGAATGAATGTTTTTATCAATTTTTCCGGTCAAAATATAATAAAAAATTTCCACCCCCGAGATGGGGTGTAACAATGGGGATATGTCACAATATATGTATTTCAATAAGAAGGATGTATGTAATTGCATATAGAAACACAGTTTTTAAGGCTGAACAACTTTTCATAATAACTTTTCAATAGTGTGAAAACTAAACGTACTTTGCTCTTGACCGAAATTCATATTTTTTGACATACCTCGTATAATTCATAAAATTTGATGTTTGATGGTTCCATTCTAGACAATGCAAAACTTTTTATGAAGAATAACTTTTTCTCGTAAAATTAATAACAAAACAGTTTTCCATATGGTTCCGAGTTATGTAGACACCCTATATAAAATATAGGGTGATATATTTTATAAAAATATAAAATTTGTTTGAAAACTTCGAAATGACAAAATATTATTGTTTATTTACTTAAATCTATATTTTTAATTTAATATGCATAGTGCGTTATTAATGTTGCAAAAAATTTAAGGAGAAAGGCGAAAAATGTCGCCTGTCAAAATTTTCAATGTGTTTTAAATGTATTCATTTTTTTCGAATCCTGAGAAAACTTATAAGGATTTTTAAAAAATTTAAACGCAGAATGAAAGATAACGTTATTGCCGAGGGCAGACAGTCCCTTAAAATAAGTAAAAAGTTTCTTTTGAATTAAATATTTGCACTTATTAAAAATCACACTAAATTTTCTTTCGGCCTTTCGGCGTCAGTAATAATGTAGTCTTTCATTCTGGGTTTAAATTTTTCAAAAATATTTATTAGTTTTATATAGTAGATTTAAAGGGCGCTAAAATATGTCCCGCACGCGGGCGCCAATTACCCTTGCGGGGGCCCTGAGAATACGTATACGTGGTTTTTATGTAAAGTAAAGAATAGCCTCGTTTCAAGTCTGGTCTTTTCCATATTTTACTATGCATGCGAGACATGGACAGTCAAAGAATCAGATAGACGACGTATAGACGCCTTTGAAATGTGGACATGGAGACGCCTGCTTCGAATTCCATGGACGGCTCGCCGTACAAATGTCTCGGTTCTGGATGAAATTAAACCGGATCAGCGTCTCTCCAGTACCGTTTACTCTAGAATTTTAAAGTTCTTTGGTCATATCCATCGGAGTGATCACAAAATGGAGCGGTTGGTGGTCCAAGGAAGGCCTCAGACTCAACGGCAACGCGGAAGATCTCCACAGCGATGGGCGGACATTACTAAAAAGCTTCTCAACAAACAGTATACTGAGGTAATACATGTAACTGATGACCGCGACCAGTGGAGAAATATTATCAATCAAACTGTCCGAGCTGCTGAAGCCCAATTATGAACCACAACACATCTACTAAGATGTTAATGACTATGATGAAAGAATAGCTACATGGAATGTAACTTTACAGAAAGCCAGCCAGCTGAGAAATCTGCTCTCTGAAATAGACAAACTAAATATTACTGTCATGAGGGTGAGTGTATACAATTTTTTATTATGGAAAAGAAACAAACTTCAAGCTCCGCTTTGAGCTATCGATTAACAGTCACTATTTTGTGTTATAGGCTGAAATTCCCAATTCTTTCATTATACCACGTAAATTATGCTAATACACAAATCCACGATCATTTCAAAAGTATTGCAGAAACTTAGTTTCCCATTAAACTCTCGATTTTGAAATTCCTTACGAACGGAATATTTTTCATTACATCTCACATTTGCTTTTCTTGTTGCATCCTGTGGTATACCAAATTAAAGTTTATCACATGTTTCCTTGGTCCATATCCATAAACTCTCAATCCACTGCTTACACACTATATAAGAGGTCCATCATGTATATCACATTTTAAAATAAACAAAATAGTCTTGTCAGACAAAAATACTGAATGTTTGTTCTTAGAAATTGAATGGTAAAATTGCTACATATTATGTATGTATAACCAGGGGCGGTTTCTCCATTGGTTCACTTGTGCAGTGAACACCCAATCAAATTTCATTAAAATACATATTTTTAAAAATCTCATAAATATCATTAAAATATTTTTTCTTAAATCTCATAAATATCATAGTATCATTAAAATATAACTGTATTTATTAATCACATAATTTGTTTGCACAACACCGCTACGCTAGATGCACGTGGTAAGTGCAGAATTCAAATTGAACCCAGCCACTATACAGTAACCCTATAGAAGAACGAGAGCTCTTAAATCCGTGAACCAGGGATTCTCCTATCTTAAAACATTGACGATTTGTGCACTGCACACAGAGACCGGGGCGAAGCGTTTCGATACACAGTTTGGCATTTTCTGTTGTGGGATTTTATTAAATACAATATTGGTAGGTAGTTTTTTTAGGATGGTGGAGCCTTATTCAGTGAAGTTTATAAAAGAAAATGCAAATAGTTTTGAAAATCGACTTCTTATAAAAATAATGGACTAACTTGGCCGGAGATAAACTTGGTACAAGAATGTGCAATAAAAAACAAAAAGTTTAAACATTGTTTTAAAGTTGAACAATATAGAAAAACTTAGTGATTATGTGGGTGTGATAAACTACATTCTTTATTTTGTTTTCCATGTTTAGTGTTTTCAAAGAATAAAACTATAATTTTAAGCTCGGTCTTTGGATACCGTTAAAATAAACGGATTTTTAAACAGTTTTGACAAAGCCATTTCATTATTCGTAACTTCTGCCTCCACCTTCACCACCGAAGAAGCGCCATCATTCAGTAGATATCATATTCTGCACAAAACAAAAAAAGTGTGTGACATCCTGACTAATCGGGTCAAAGATAGGTTTCATTTTACAGAACATCTTTTGGCGAGGCCCCAAAAATTTTTCGCCTGCGGCACGTATAATTACATTCTTTAATTGAACACCCTCCTTAAATTACCACGAGCCGCCACTGTGTATAACAAAATGAATCGGATACTTAGACGTGAACTAGCAGATGTAGACATAAGGAAAAGTTTCATTTCATAATACTCACTATTATGTATACTAAAAACTAACTAGTTCTATAATACACTTCAGTAAGGAAACAATCAATACTGCCAACCTTTTATATAAACAAAACATAATAAACATCTTAGTTTATATATTTTTATTAAAAAATTAAAAAGTAAATTAAAGAGAAAAGAAAACTTAGAAGGAAGTGGCAACAAACCAGAGCATCCCAAGATAAAACAAATTTAAACAATGCTAGTCAAAAACTTACAAGAGAGATTCAAAATATAAAAAATGAGTCAATCAGTTATTACCTGAGAGAGTTGACGGATGATAGTAGCACGGAGTACTCTCTATGGAAAGCAACAAAAAGGCTAAAAAGACCAGTAACCCATTATCCACCCATTAAACTAGAAGACGGTAGCTGGGCTAGAAGTAATGAGCAAAAGGCAGAGAGATTTGCCACATATTTAAAAAATACACTAAAACCCAAACATTAAAACCCAAATACACTAAAACATGATGACCAAAATAATGATCAAATATCGATAGAGCCTAATTAGACAGAGGAGAGAATCAGACCAACATCCCCGAAGGAAGTAGCTGATGAAATAAAAGACAATATAAATCCTAAGAAGGCACTAGGATATGATCTAATTACTGGAGAATTACTAAAAAACCTGCCTCTTAAAGCCAAAGTCAAATTGACCAATATCATCAATGCTGCATTTAGATTACGATATGTTCCAAATTTATGGAAAATAGCTGAGGTTATAATGACACCAAAACCAGGAAAATCACCAAATGAAGTGTCTTCATATAGACCATTATCACTTTTACCAGTGATGTCGAAGCTTTTTGAGAAACTTCTGCTAAAAAAAATAAAACCAATAATTGAAGAGAAAAAAATTATTCCAAACCACCAATTTGGCTTCAGAAATAAACATTCTACGATTGATCAGGTACACAGAATTACTAACATAATTGAGAAATCATTAGAAGAAAAAAAAGTCTGTTCTACAATCTTTTTAGACGTAGCTAAGGCCTTCGACAAAGTATGGCATGAAGGTTTAGTCTACAAACTCAAAATTCTTATGCCTAAACAATATTCAGAAATTTTACAATTATATACATCTGACAGATATTTCAGAATTAAGCAAGAAGACGTGTACACTGATCTAAAAGAAATCAGAGCAGGAGTCCCTCAAGGAAGCGTATTAGGTCCTGTTCTCTACCTGTTATACACATACGATATACCTGAAATGGAAAATGATACTACAGTCACATTTGCAGATGACACCGCTATCTTAGCAGTAGGTAATACCAGCGAAGAAGCAGCAGAAAAATTACAGTTGGCAATAAATAAAATACACAACTGGACTAAAAAATGGAAAATCAAATTAAATGAATCTAAATCTATTCATGTCAATTTTACAAATAAAAAAATCGAAAACATTCCAATTAGAATAAATGATGCCCAAATACCATATGCATCTTCTGCAAAATATTTAGGTATCACACTTGATGCAAGGCTTCGCTGGAAAGTCCACATTAAAAAGAAAAGGGAAGAATTAGGTATCCGTTACAGAAAAATGTATTGGCTGATGGGAAGAAACTCTGCATTGTCCACATATGACAAAATACTTCTATACAAACAAATACTTAGACCAGTATGGATGTATGGTTGCCAACTCTGGGGCTGTGCCAATTCAAGTAATATTCAGATTATCCAGAGATTCCAGAATAAAGTAATACGGATCGTCGTTGATGCTCCTTGGTATATCCGAAATGTCGACCTCCACAAGGATCTTGAGATGGAAGATGTAGACAAAGTTATCAAGAAGATGGCAGGTAGTCACGAACAACGACTCCATAGTCATGTAAACATCGAGGCCATCCAGCTCCTCGATAATACTGGGCTATAAAGAAGACTTAAACGAAGAAAACCATTTGAGTTAGTGTAAAGTGTTAGTGTAAAAGCAAGGCATAGTGTTTTATTGTGTGTTAGTTTAAGTTTTAAAATGCATACTTGTTAAAAAATATAAGAGGACACCATAGGGTTAATATCTTAGATTATGTATCATTTAGTAATATAAGTTAAAGAAGAACTGATAATTGGTCAACTGATGACCAGATTTCAGTAGTCTAAATACAGCTTGTGTTTAATAAAAAAAATGTGTATGGTAGCCCTGCAAAATTCTCCTAACTACCATAAATTTTTGGTACCTGGCCACACGCACATCACACACCCTTATTTAAAAAAATAAAACAGTTTTTGCCGGAAACATTCATCATCCTCATGATTGGGCCCAATTTATACAAAACACTAATAAGAAATGCATTTTTGTGGTGAAGGAGATGACTTGACTTTGCTAAGCTGTTAAAAACCGACCTTCAGCAGCGCAAAGATGATATTGTTGGAAACAAGTTTAGCTGGAGAGATGTACAGTGGCTGAAGTTTGTCAAAAACGAGCCTGAAATAATTTACTATAAGAATTTCTTAGATCTTAACCGTTTCAATGCGTTAGTTTTAAAAGAAGAGGGAAAGAAACCATTAGCAAAATGGAACCTAGTTTACATTACCCAGGACAAAATCCTATACCTAAGAAAAAAAATGACCTCCTTGACCTGCTTCCATACATTTTGCCAGTATTTCACCAATTCTATAAAGCCTTAATAACCTCCAATGAAGCAGAGGATACCTACCCTGATGACATTACTGATGAAAAATGAAGAGATATTGCAACTAGTTGGCAAAAGAAAAAAGTAAATGTAAAAACAACGAAAAAAAATTACAGCGGCCCAAGAAAATAAAACAAAAAAACAAACTGGCAGAAAGAAGGGAAAAATGTAAATACTAAACAATAAAACTTCAAAAAAATAGGTATTGATTCGCTTTTTATTTTATATCAGTTTTTCTTTATGTTTTGGTATTAAATACAACTTATGTACTTGGTTTATGTATGACTTAAATGAATAAACAGAAGTTTTGTCGTACTAAATGTTCTTGTATTAGGTATTTATTAAAACCTACTTTGGTCTGAAAAATCTCAGTCATTATTATTAAATATTATTTTTTATGCTTTTTGTAATAGTTTGTATTATGCGTTAAGCGTGTTAATTAAGTTCATGTTATTTGTGCAAATTGTGTAAAGTCCATGTCATAAAAAGTTTATTATTTTTTATAATACTTCTATGGTTTGTTTATATTATTTATTGATTATGTTATTGTCAGAAATTAATATTTAATTGATCAAAAATATTTAAAAGAATTTTAAGGGATACATTCTTATAAAAGCTCCAAAAGTATAACTCAAACAGATTATTGCACACTTGAAACGCGTTTATCTCAAAACATTGTCTTGAGACTTAACTCTCTTTATTACGCACAGAACACAGAATTTTTCTTAGAAAGATATTAATGGTGCGTTCGTAAATTTTCTTAAAAAATATATTAAAAAACCACAAGTAAAATTAACGAGTCACCTCTGTGTTTAGTAATACTAATTCTTCCCTATCGAGGCCTAACGCCTGCCACATAACTACAACTGAAGGCCCATTCACTTGATATGAATAAGATTCCATTCGGTCTGTAAAAACCCGACTGAAGGCGACACGATGTCTAGCGTTGCAGGATGGTCAATCTTGACCCTTTCAAGAACACAAAAACACCCTCGGAGAGAATCTGTTTTCTTTTACCTTTTACCTAGTCAGGTGGTCATGAATAAAATTTCCCTCCAAATTCTCTCCCGTTATCAGGGCTGGTTTTGGATAGCTCAGCGAATAAAACTGTTTATGTTTTTATATATTTTTGTTTATTCTCAATTATATAATATTTTAATATAATAAAGGTAAATGGTATATATTTATTTACTTTAATATACTTCACACATCTGAAAAGTCTAAGGATATTTTTAGAACGAGACGTAATTTCTTCTTTAGTTGTTTTGGATAAATAATAATCGCTATATATCTATATTGTGATTAGTAGTATTTAATCCACAACAAAATTTGTTGAAATGTCAAAAATAACGAGAGTACAAAATTAAATCTATATTTATTATAAATAAAACTGTAGACCAATCATTTGCATCCAGTTTTGATATTCTTGACACCACTCTAATCTTGCAGTGCGTTTGCCTCTGGAGATAGGTGAACATCTGAATGACCTTTGACTATGGAGATTGGCTTCATGGAGATGAGTTCTTATAGTATCGCGGCCTAGGATTATCTGGTGTGTCCGTTGTAAGTCGCTAACCAAGTCAGGTACTGTAATTGTTTGTTGTCGTCTAGCGGTTAGCAGTAAATATCGATATTGAGCTGCAGTAGGAGCGCGCTTACGTCCTGGATACCAATAACGTTCCAAGAAATATCACTCCATAGCACATAGCGCTATGTCGCCACCACCAAAATTAACGCTCTCTATTAGGTTACAACTGACATACCATTCGCCAACTCTTCTGTAGACGAAGTTTTGTCAATCATGCTTCCATATGGTGAACTGTATGCCAGTTGTAACCTCACACAGAGCGTTAATTTTGGCGGTGGCTGCATGGAAAGGGTATACCGAACTTGTGGAGGTGATTGGGTGAATGCCAGCTGACATACCTATACATTAAAAACGTTTTAGAAAATCATGTTCTACCATTTGCCAGCCATAGGTATTGGTTATGACAGATTTGTGCTGATGCACGATAACGCACGTCTTCATGTCGCTAGAATAGTGAAAACTTAGCTTGTTGTGATTCAATTTAAAAATTATATTGGTTACCATATAGCTCATGTCATATTTAAGTCCGATCGAGCACTTATATGACACTTTAAAACATCGCACTCGAAAAACGAGTAGGGAATCCTATTCCTAGGACACTGGGGGCTACTGGAGGCCCTCGATTACAGCACAAAAAATTTCACTTCACATGATAATTTCAAAATATGTATGCAATATTTTTGTCCATGAGTAATATAATGATATTCATCGTCATCATCATGGCATTACAACTCTTCGTGAGTCTGTGTCGCGTTTACTATTGCCACAGTATAAAGAGCACACAGTAGAACCACTCTCCGAAAAATTTGAAGTAAAATCTGTAGTCGCACATGGCGACCGCGCAATGTTCTTAGTCGCTTTTGTCCCACTCTCGCATTGCTAGTTGCATAGAAACGTACGGATTTTAACAGGAATAACCCGCATCTACTACTGGTGAATTACCAATTGCGTACTGCCGGTATTAATTCTTGAGATAAAAGCGCCGACAGAGGAGTGGTTTTACTGTGGAACCTCTATATACTGTGCTATTGCCTTCCATCATATTTGTCGGTCCTGTGCCACTATTTCCCATTTTTTCACTCCTATTTTCTTCAGATTTTTTTGACTGTATCTTTCCACCTTTTTCTAGGCCGTTCTACAGAACTTCTCTCATCTGGTTTTCCAAAAAACTTCTTGTTTATAAGGCAATTGTCGTTACTGCGTATCACATGCCCTGCCCATCTGAGTCTATTGGCCTTTATATATCTGACCATATTTTCCTTTCCAAGAGAGTCTCTAACTCGTTATTGTATCTGCACCTCCATTCGTTTGTCACGCTGTCTCTACAAGGGACATATGATATTCGAAAGATTTTACGTTCCCACAGCAACAATTTATTTACTTCTCTTTTTGTTAGCGTCCATGTTTCGTTGCCATACGCGACTGCTGGTCGTATTATGGACTAATATAAATGGATTTTTGCACCTCGTGAGTCGTAAGAGAAGTTTTGACTTCATTAGCATTGCAAGAAAGATTTGTTTCCTATCATTATTCGCGGTTCAACTTCTTGATCTATTTTGTTGTCATTGCTGATTGTTCCTCCTAGATATTTAAATTCTTTAACCACTTAGAAGTTATGATCGCTTATTATATTTTGCCTAATATAATATTGCTGTACATTTTTATTTGTTACGATTTGATATGTAATATCTGTTGAAGACGGTTCTGTCATTCTCCATTCATGTCCATTTGTTACATGGGACACATTTTAAATCGGAATTGCCATGATAGATTGAGCGTTAAGAATGGATGAAATCGGTCGTAGTAGGTTTTGGATTAATTATGGCCAAGATGAGTTGACAAATCTTAAGGGGTTGAATTTTTTGTTCGAGTACTGTTTTGAAGTTTGTTTCAATCGACGTTCATTCATCAAAATGTAGATGGGGACGAAATATTACGATTGCTACAAGAATCCATTAATAATTCGACTTAAATCAATACTGAAATAATTTGAAGTTTTGTTTAATATAATTTATGAAGTATGTCTTCCAAACACAATAGATTGGTTCAAAATAAGAATCATTACTTAGATAATTTCTAATTCAAGTTTGCTAAATTATAAAAAAATTTTGTAGTGGTAAACTGAAACACAATTTATATTAATTGGTAAAATTAGAAAAATTAACGCTTATGCTTCTACAGAAGAGCAAGACATGAAAAAAAGAATTCTGTGAACAATTCCGTGAGATAATTAAAAAAGTGCCAAAATGTAATATAAAAATAATTGTGGGAGATATGAATGCGAAAGTAGAAAGAGAGATATTAATATGAATATAACAAGTGGTAAAATCCTGCATAATGAAGAAATGATAATGGATAAAACTAATAAACTAATAGAATTTTCAATGAAACTTAAACTTAAGATACCTTCTTCTTCTTTCTGGAAACTCCTTATGCCCCTCGGGGGCGTCGGAGGTTTTATTCATCCATATCTTCCATTTCTTGCGGTCCTTTGCTAACTCTTTCATTTATTCATGTGTTTTTCCTTTTTTCTGTCCATTTTCTATAATCTGATCGATCCATATCTTCCTTGGCCTCCCTTTCCTTCTTTTACCATATCTTTTTGATTCCATCTCCTGCTTTGGTAGTCTTCCTTGGTCCATTCTGTTAATGTGTCCATACCATTTTAATTTTCTTTTTTGGATCTTGGTTATTATCGATTCCTGTTTCAGTCTTTGTCTAATATCTTCATTTCTTATTCTGTCCAATTTCGTTTTTCCTGCTATTTTTCTCAGCTGCTTCATCTCCGCTGCGTTTATTGTACTGTCTATTTTTGCATTCTTTACCCATGTCTCACTTGCATATATTAGATATTGCATTGTATACCTTCAGTTTTATTTCTTTATCTATTTCTTCCTTTCCAAATATTGTTTTATTTAATGCATAGTAGATCTTATTTGCTTTTTTCGCCCTGTATGAGATTTCTTGATCTAGCTTCAATCCTCTGATATTATTACTCCTAGGTATTCAAACGTCGACACTGTTTCTATTATTTCGTCTTTGCACGTAAATATCGTTTGGGTTATTGCTTCCCATTTCTTTTGGGCTACTAGCATGGTCTTCGTTTTCTTTACATTTACCTCCATTTTCAAATTCTCTATTTCTTCCACCCAGATATCGATTAATTTTTGCATTTTATATTTATTGTCTGCTATTATTACTAGGTCATCTGCATATAGTAATCCCTCCATTCTCACTGGTACTAAATTCCTGTACCCTATTGTTGACTGTAATTGCCTTGACCTTCTTTTAGCGCTCTCCATTACTCTATCCATTACTAATATAAACAAAACTGGGCTGAGACTGTCCCCTTGTTTTATTCCTCTCCTTAGGTTTATTATTGGAGATCTGTTTCCGTTTATTTGTACTTTAGCAAGTACGTTTCTATATGTACTTTTTACCACGCTTACTATCTTTTGCGGGATTTGCAGGTCTTCCATTACTGACCATATTACTTCTCTATTTATAGAATCAAAAGCAGCTTAAATATATATAAACGTAATATATAAGTCTTCCCCTATTTCGTTTTTCCTTTCAATTATATTTCTCAGTATGTATAATATATTATCTGTTGTTCCTCTTTCCTTCCTAAAAGAAGCTTGTTCTTCTTCTAGTTTTCCTTCCAGTTCTTTCCTGAGCTTCCTTTCTATTATCCCGGTGTAGACTCTATATGCCACTGATGATAAGCATATAGCCCTATAGTTATCACATTCTGTTTCATCTCCTTTCTTGTGTATTGGTATCAATAAATTTTCTTCCCAGTCTTTCGGTATCTTTTCTGTTCTCCATGCTTCCCTCATTATTTCCAGTAGCCAAAACTTGCCTCGTTCTCCCAAGTACTTCATCATCTCCTTAAACTTAAGATAACAAATATACAATTTGATCATAAAGATGTACATAAAGTAACTTGAATATCCTCTTATGGAAAAACGAGGAACCAGATAGACCAAGTTCTAATCGAAAGAAAATATAATAGATCCATGACTGATTATAGAAGATACAGAGGAGCAGATGCCGACAATTACTATATGTGACAGTAACAATACTCAAACTTACGCAAGAAATTCACAAACAAAAAAAAAGGAAAATAACGGAAAATTATCAACTAGAGCAGCTACAAGATAGAGAAGTAGCAAAAAGAATAGAGGTAGAAATAAATAAAAGATAGGGCAAAATCACGACGTGGAACTTAGATGAGGAATGGAAACTAATACAAACAGCCGTGATACAAGCGGTAGACCTTAGCATTGGAAAAGCATAAAAAGAAAAGAGAGGACACTAGTTTGGTGAAGTCTGCAAAAGAATTCTAGTGCAGAGGAACAACGCAAAAATGGAAAATATTAAAAGAATTACAGAAAAAGGTAAAGAGCATTATATAACTTAAAGAATTATAAAACGAAGCTAAACGATTATAAAAGCAAAAGAGGATAAAATTATTGGAAAAACAAAGAGAACGGATAGAAGAAAACTATGTCCAAAAGGAAGATTTTTATCAAAGGGTAAAAAAGACACGAGTGGCACAAAATAAAAGCACAATGTTTCGCAGAAATACAGATGGTATGTTACTAGGAGAGAAGACAAAAAATTAAACAGATGGCCAGAGTATTTTGATGAATTGTTAAACGATAAAGGCCAAACAGAAACAGAAATACAAGAACGAACACAAGAAACAGAACAACAACAAACACAAGAAACAGAACAACAACAAACACAAGAAACAGAACAACAATAAACACAAGAAACAGAACAACAACAAACACAAGAACCGACAGAAGAGGAAGTAATAGAAGTACAGATAGACCTAAAAAATAATAAAAAAAGATAGCTTGAGTTAGTATAAAAAATATGGGGAAACAAGAAAATGCCAGAGCAATGAAGCAATTGAATAATTTTCCACTTTTCTAACCTTAATGAAATTAAGTAGCGGAAAAGAGATATTTTTCTTATAAATCCTTTATTTTAGTAAGGATCCTTGAGTGTGTGTCATACTTCCTTAGCGGTTTTCTATTCCTTCAAATGCACATACTTATTACATACAGTCTGTTCCAACGAAAATTTGACTCCCTCAGAAACTCAGAATCAAAGAGCTTCTTCAAAATTTAAAAAAAAACACGTCAATTTTTAATGGAAGGGGAACGAATTTTCATGAAAAATTCATGCCCTTAAATGTAACCCCCCACTGCCCCGTATCGACCACCACTTTTTTTAAATTGCAAGTGTGGTCGAGTGACACATCCTTTAAAAGGTAATTTTTTTCTCTAAACGACGCTCTATTTTTTTTTATTTACGTTATGAGTTTGAAGATAATTTTGGACTTAACAAATTTATTATAAATTAGTTAAATCCAAAATTATATTTAAGGTTATTCCGCAAATTAAAAAAAAATAGAGGGTCCTGTAGAGAAAACAAATACCTTTCAAATGATGTGCTACTAGACTACACTTGCTATTAAAAAAAACTGGGGGCTGATGCGGGACAAGGAAAGGAAACTTTTTTTTTAAATTCTGAATAATGAGGGTTCGAGAGACAACACAACTAGAGATGCATCAAGTCAAACTAAGTAGTTTGATTTTACTCAACAAACTTGACTTGTCTTGAAAACCAAACTTTTTTTGTAAAAAAGTTTGACTTGACTTGACTTCGTCATTTTTGGGTTTTACTTGAAATCAAACTTCTTCAAACATTTTGATGTTTGAATATCATCTTGCGCAACGTGTTTATTTCCAATTCTAATAAAGAGCGTACCGCCTTTTGTTTTGACTTATTTGGACAGGTCTGTACCTGTACTCTGCTACTCCGCAAATTAGTTATAGTTAATTTTAGAAGTATATGCTTGGCTTGTTTGTTAGAGTATATAAGTCTAACACGATACTATATAAGAGAGTCATTCATATTGTCAGCTGAGTGGGGTGCTATTGTCCCAGTTGTAAAATTATATAAACAAGGGATCATTTCATAAAATAAGTAGATCCCTTGTTTATGGAATTTCATAACTCTGACAATAGCACCCCGCACAGCTGATGACTCTCTCATTCTCTCATTAGATAGTTTGTCAGACTCTACGTTCGTTTTGAAGTTTTTGGTTTGTGCGATAATATCTGAAGCTGAACATTTTTATGCTCAGAATACATACCAGAACAAATTGATTTTGAAGCTATCCCCAGTGCAAAAATTAAGAGAAAAAAATATGAAAGAAATATACTGAACTATTTGATGTTGCGGCAGGCGATTGCAAAACAATGAAAATTGCAAAGTGCATATTATGTAGAAATAAAGAACAGCGTTATAAAATGACAAATAGTGGAACTAGTTCTTTAAAACGACATCTGATGCAAATCCAGAAAAAATTCATTGAACCTACACTGTCAAAAATATATATTTTGTTGTTCCTTCATAAATTTTTGTTGAAGTAGACTAGACTACACTTGGTATGATAAAAAACTATCCAACGAATTTCTTGTTGTAATCTATGTAGTATAATATCTATGTATCTACTATCTATCTATCTAGTGTAATCTAGTATTTTTTTAAAACCCAAATAATAATATAAATAAGTGATATCGTTGACAGAATAGAATGCATAATAAAATTATCACCTCCTACCGATAAAACGAAACTTGCCAGCCAGCAATTTTACGCAAAATTATTTTCTTGAACTATATTTTGACTTAAATCGCTTCCCGTATCAAGTTATTTTTATATGGGACTCAGTGTATTTTTAATTTTGTCATCATAATTGGCAACTAACCTTTCTATCTCGACAAAAAAGTATATCTGTTACAGTTTAAGTTGATTCTCAGTTAGAGTTGACTTTTCCTAGTTCGAGTCAACTCCAACTGAAACGAGCAGTAAAAGTTGATTTGAAAAATTTAAATCAACTTTTACTAGTTGAAGTTGACTCTTCCTAACTCTTGTTAGTAAAAGTAGATTATACAATTTATACGAGTATAATCTCATGTGCATTTTTAATGAGTGTGCGTCTCTTTGTTTTGATCGTTTCAACTACTTATTAGTCCAGGCTATAACGACGCCCCCGTTAGGTAAATTATTCTGATTCGATTTTTTTGCACAAACTTACTCAAACAAATACATCCTTATAACAAATACACAGTGTCAGGCGGTACCGCGGTCGAAAAATTGTTTAACCAATTTTTGTTAACCAAATTCACAAAAATAATTCTTATCTACTCTACCTCATATTATGTATAAGTTTTTATTGTGTTAAAATTGTAAATATAGTTAGCAGTACATGAAGGGTTTAAAGTGTGTCTGAAGTAATAATGTATTTTAAATGGCATTTACTTATTCGCACTGTTTTTTAGCAAACTTTCATGTAATCAAGTATCCTTAACTGTCGCCTTGTCATGGTGATGACATGTGAGCAATAAATTACAAAAAGAGTTTTGACAGTTTTGTGGTTTGACAGAAGTTTGAATTTTTAAATGTCAAATTCTACAAAATTGTAAAATAGGAATGTATTCCAGTGTCGAAGAGTTGTAGTTTTTTTCAGGGTTGGCAAAAACCAAGGTTTTTTAAAAAAACCAAAAAAAACAGGTTTTTTGGTTTAAACCAGATTTATTTGGTTTAAATCAGATTTTTTTGATACAAAGTATAATAAGTCTAAAAGCTTTAAAAATGAATAAATTATTTTATAAAATTAACCAATAAACAATGAAAAAAAAAATTATTGAGACAACTTTTATTTTTATTTACACACACTAAAAATAATTAATATAACAAAAAAAAAACATCATCAAACACTATTACAATATTCAAAATAACTAAGTTCGAAAGTAAAAAAATAGAAATTATGTATCTTAATTTTCTTCATTTGCGGCAGCTGTAGTAAAAACTTCATTTAAGAACACCAGTTTGGAGGCTCAGTAAAAAAAAATAAAAATAAAAAAACCAGATTTAAACCAATTGGTTTTTTAAGAAAAAACCAGTTGGTTTAAACCTTGGTTTAAACCAAGGTTTTAAGCATGTTGGTTTAAACCTGTCAACCCTGGTTTTTTATTTGTTTTTTGGTAGATAAAATATTGTATGAAACTTTGCGTGAAGTACTTTTTGCGCACTTAGGCGATGTATAGCACTCGGCCCGCTCGTGCTCTAAACATCGCGTGCGTGCGCAAAAAGCATACTTCAAGAACTGTTTTATAAATAACTAAGTATTTCACTCCGGACAAATTTATTAGATTATTTTGGTCATTCGGAGCAAAAAGGTCTCTTGCGTTTTTCTCTAAAATTGATAGTTTTCGAGTTATACGCGATTTAAAATTTGAAAAATGCGAAATGACCATTTTAAGGCTTAATAACTCGATTAAAAACTATTATTATGAAAGTCAGAAAGTCACCTAATCAAAGTTAAAAGCCCCCCCTACAAGATCCTGAAGAAATTTTTGTCATTATTTTATTACTAAGCTGTTATTTTTAATTATCAACAATGAGCGCTAAAAGCGTATTGAGGCGGCCGGGCCGTCAATGTGAGTGCGAGTAAGATCCTCCATTCTGACCGTCCAATGGTGCATCTCAGTCGCACTCACATTGACAGTCGCCTCAATACGCTCCTAGCGCTCATTGTTAATATAAAAATAACAGCTTAGTAATACAATAATGACAAATATTTCTTCAGTACCTTGTAGGGGGTCGTTAAAATTTGATTTGGTGACTTTCTGACTTTCTGACTTTCATAATAATAATTTTTAACTGAGTTATTAAGCCTTGAAAATGGTCATTTTCGCATCTTTCAAATTTTAAATCGCGTATAACTCGAGAACAATAAATTTTACAGAAAAATCACAAAAGACCTCTTTTGCTCCGAATGACCCAAATAATGTAAAAAAATGTCCGAAGTGAATGTTTTTTTGTGAATTTGTTTAAAAAAATTGTTTAAACAATTGTTCGATTACGGTACCACCTGACACCCTGTGGATTCGTTATAAGGACCTCTTTTTGAGTAAGTTTGTGCAAAAGAATCGAACTGGAATAATTTACCTAACGGGAGCGACGAGACAGCCTGGACTATAAATATCACGATTTGAACATTATATACAGTAACATTATACAGTATACTTTAACTAGTTGGAGTCTACTTTTACTAGTAAATGTTGAATAAAAATCTTCATTTTATATTTATAATCAACTTTTACTAAAACCAGCCGTTTGAGTCGACTCGAACTAGGAAAAGTCAACTCCAACTGGATAATCAACTTGAACTGTAACATATCTACTAAAAATAAATTATTTTTCAAACTCTTTCTAAACTAGTTTGACAAACATTGAATTTTCAAATCTGTAACCATTGACCAGTTTGACTTGACTTGAATTTATTATTTGTCAGAAGGATAGACTTGAATTTGACTTGAAGTTAAGTCAAACTCAAGTCAATTTCAAACATGCGAGTCAAACTTGTGCAACTCTGAACACAACGTTGTTTTGGCTTTCGCATCTTATACACTATCATTTTCCGTTCCATTTAAACATTTACTTCAAACATGAGGAAATTTTCAATGGCAAACGACCGTACTTCGAATTTTTTACAGCCTTGTAACTTGTGCATACTGGCAAGAAAGTTGTTAGAGGTCATTTTTGACTCTATCTATACGATCCCGCTAACACGGAAAGCAGTATAAAAAGCAGTAAATCACAGAACTGAAGATTGAACTTTATCTTCACTGAGTCCTGGGACCATAACCTATTGAGTTAAAATCAAGGGTGTATACGAAAATAATGACTCATGTTCATTTGTGACAATTATCTACTCAGCTTGGCTTGCAACAACTACAAGTTACTGACATTTGACACGACAAGAACTGAATAAAATGCCAAATGTATATAACGGCTACCACGAGAGATGACGCAACTTATAGATAGATTAAATATTTAGATACTTATCTAATCAACAATGGGCTTCATTAATTGTTGTTTATGATCTAGGTACAGTTCCTTTTTATTTTTAAATTTTGCTGTTATTCCGTTCTGTCGTACATTTATTTTGTTCTACTTTTTATAAAACTTTATCTAAATCGAACAATTTCTTATGTTCCTTTCCTACGCTTACTTAACAAAATCGAAAAGACATTTTTAAACTACATTTCAATCAGGTGTAATAAATTTCCTTTTCAAATATGATGTTTATCATGTACAATATGGTTTCGGTTACTGAACCAACAATGGTTTATTAAGTAAAGCGTTGCTGCCAACACAGAGATAAGACTCCTTGTTCAATTTACATTCCAAAGGAGCCACAATGACTTTCAAAGAGTGGACATTTCACATTCTTCTAAGCCCACTTAGGTGTTGGGATTCGATTGTGGGGTGCAGTGGCGGAGAAAATAATACAAAAGAAGCTGTTTTCATTTTTTATAAACGAAGGTAAGGGAAAAGCTTCCGAAATAATATAATATACTCTGCTCAAAACGAAAAGGAGTCACTTATAAAGATGTTCGTTCTTTTAAACTAATTATTTTTATGATTATATTATTTTTATCGCCAACCGTCACTAAAGTCATTCATTATTGTACTCATTTGCCCTCATTTGCGGCAGTAAAGTAACACTTTATTGTACTGAAAGAAGAATTTTACTTTAACTGCTGCGATTAATCAAATTAACCGAGATTGAATGTAAGTGATCGATGACAGTAATCGAATGGCGAGTATTTGAGTGGACTTAAAATTTATTTACTATAATTAATAACTATATATTGTACGCAATTAGCGATATTATAAATTAAATTTATGTCAAAAGGTGAAATTCTGTAGTATTTTGTAATTATATTCATATAAAAGAAACTAAAACTTTACTGATTTAGTAATTATTCAATATTGATAACTGTCGATTAAAAATCGAAAGCGGCCATTTTGCAAGTTATCTGTCATCATTGCCATGAAATTATTATGACGTCTAAAATTTAAAAAGTTCTTAAATTGTAAATTGCAAGTAAGTGTTAAAACCAATATTAAATTATGTATTTATGTATTAAATTATGGGAAATATTATTTTATATCAATAAAACATATCTTAACCGATTGTCAAATATACCAGCAAACGAGAAGTAAACTCAACCTTCCCAGGGACATATCTGAGCTGCTTAGAGACATTAGCTTAGAGAAATAGGAATAAAAGACATTTAATTGTATCACAAATTTTCCAGGTATACTTTTTGTTAGTACATAATATGTATCTACTTAATATTATATTCTCTTTTTATTTTTAATATGTATTTTCCATTGATGTCGTTTATAACCCCAGTGGTTCGGACGACATTAAATTAAAAAAAAATATGTTGGCGATAAAATTGTGCATGCACCACGTCTGTCATCATCATCATTCTCTTTGCCTTATCCCTATGCGGGGTCGGCTTCCCTAATTGCATTTCTCCACACAATTCTATCTTAGGTCATATCAATGTTAATTCCCTTTATCAACATGTCCTGCCTTATCATCTCCCCCCAGGTCTTCTTTGGTCTTCCTCTCCTACTTCTTCCAGGAATCTGCACTTCAGCTATTCTTCGTATTGGGTGATTAACGTCTCGACGTTGAACATGGCCAAACCATCTTAACCTATGCTCTCTCATTTTGGCATCAATTGGTGCCACACCTAGACTTCCCCTAATATAGTCATTTCTAATTTTATCCTTCTTTGTCACTCTTGTCATCCATCTAAGCATTCTCATTTCCGCCACATGCATTCGTTGTTCCTCTTTCTTTTTCACTGCCCAACATTCAGTTCCGTACATCATAGCCGGTCTTATGGCTGTTTATAGAATTTTCCCTTCAGCTTCATTGGAATTTTTCTGTCACACAACACACCACTCGTTTCTTTTCACTTCATCCATCCAGCCCTAATTCTACTGCATGCATCTCCATCTATTTCTCCATTACTTTGTAATACCGATCCTAGGTACTTAAAACTATTGCTTTTCACAATCATTTCACCATCCAAAGATACCATTTTATTTGTAGTAACTCCATCTTTAAATGAACATTCCAAATACTCTGTTTTTGTCCTACTTAAACCTTTTTCCTCCAGAGCTTGTCTCCACTGTTCTAGTTTTTGTTCTAAGTCTCTTTCACTATTTCCTACTAACACGACATCATCAGCATACATTAAGCACCATGGAATGTTACCCTGTAGTTTCGCTGTTATCTGGTCCAAAACTAATGAGAATAAATAAGGACTAAGCACAGAGCCTTGGTGCAATCCTACTTTCACATGAAATTTATCAGTCTCTCCCACACCTGTCCTAACACTAGTCGTTACTCCCTCATACATATCCCTCACAATCTTTACATATTCATTAGGGACTCCTTTCTTATTGAGTGCCCACCACAGAATCTCTCGAGGAACTCTATCATATGCTTTCTCAAGATCAATGAATACCATATGAGCGTTTGTTTCTTTACTCCTGTATCTTTCCATCAACTGCCTTATAATAAAAATTGCATCTGTTGTTGCTCTACCGTGTATAAAGCCAAATTGATTCTCGGATATTTCGGTCTCTTCACGTATCCGTCTATCAATTACTCTTTCCCATATTTTCATGGTGTGGCTAAGCAGTTTTATAGCCCTGTAGTTTGTACATTGTTGTATATCTCCCTTGTTTTTGTAAACAGGTACCAGTATAATGCTTCTCCAATCGTCTGGCATTTGTCCGACTTCCATAATAATTCTATTAAATAGATCTGCTAGCCACCTTGTTCCTGTCTCTCCCAATGCTCTCCATACTTCCCCAGGAATATCATCTGGTCCTACCGCTTTTCCTTTCTTAATTTTTTGAAGCGCTTGAGCCACTTCCTCGTTGGTTATTTTGGTGACCATTGCTGCTACTGTCTCCGTTGACTCTACAGGCTGTCTGTCAAATTCTTCATTTAATAAGCTGTCATAGTACTTTCTCCATCTCTTTTTGACATCCCTTTCGTGAACTAGTATTTTATTATTTTCATCTCGGATACATCTAATCTGATTAAAATCTTTTGCTTTCTTTGCTCTCTGTTTGGCTATTTTATATATATTCGTTTCGCCTTCCCTGGTATCAAGTTGATCGCATAGGTTTGAATACGCTTCTGCTTTGGCTTTTGCTACTGCTCTTTGGTATGCACCACGTCAGTAAAGACTCCTTATCGAACTCGTCTGTTACTCGCCTCGCTCGCTACACTCGTTCTTCTCGTAATATCAGACTCATTCGACTTTACTGACTTGGTACATAAATAACTATTATTTAATTATATCTAAGGTTTTCGCTAGAAATATAGCAAAGTTTTTGTTACTGAAATGTAAATTTTCTTGTAGCAAAAAAATCAAATTTGATACATTTGAAAATTTCGAATTCTTTTTTTAAATAATAGCGTTGCTAGAAATGTTTTAAAACAAAACTGATAGCGTGTATGGACTCCCCTAACTCATCTAATTTCTTCACAACGTCCAGGCATGCCTTCAAGTACATTTCGAATAGTTTCTTGATCTAGTTCTTCCCATTCTTCTACTAGAATTTCCTCGGCGTGTTGTAGGTTTCCTAGTAGCCTGGACCGAGATGTCTTTTGAAGGGTCCAGACCCTTCCCCCATCTTTAAAGATGAAAATAAAGGTTTCTTAGTGGCTGACGATCCTTCAAGCGCTTTCCAAATGTGTTCAATAGGATTTAAATCTGGACTTCTCGCTGACGATTCCATCTTCTTCTTAAAGTACCTATCCATTCCGGATGTTGGCGATCATCATGGCTATCTTAACTTTGTTTACCGCAGCGCGGAACAGTTCAGTGGTAGTCGTGTTATACCACTTACGTAAATTTTGAAGCCAGGAAATGCGTCTTCTTCTTCTTCCCGGTCCTCTTTTACCATTTACCTTCCCTTGGAGAATCAGTTGGAGAAGGCCGTAACGTTCTTGATTTCTCATTACATGTCCTAGATATTCCAATTTTTTTGTTTTTATGGTTATGAGAATTTCACACTCTTTCCCCATTCTATGCACGACTTCCACATTGGTAATTCGGTCAACCCAGGATATACGTAAGATGCGCCTATAACACCACATTTCGAAAGCCTCGAGCCGATTCATAGATGCAACAGTTAGTGTCCATGCTTCCATCCCGTAGAGCAGAACTGAGAATATGTAGCATTTCAACCGACGATATTTTGTTTTTAATGCTATGTCTCGACTGTTGTCGACAGATATGTATATTGCTCAACTCTTTCGATATTCTGTTGGTTGATTGTAAGTTGAGCGTTTAGTATTGGTTTCTTACTAATTGTCATAAATTTGGTCTTCTTTATGTTAAGAGCTAGTCCGTATCTGTTGCTAACTTCTTTTATACGATCTGCATATCTAATTTTATCCAACCATTCACCATTTATTAATACTCCTTTGTCACAACCGTCTAAAGCTTCCTTAAATACCCATTCAGAGTAAATATTGAATAGTAGTGGAGATAAAATACAGCCCTGTCGTACTCCTCATTCTATTGCAATTTGCGTTTGCGTTTTGCGTTTGATTGTAATAAATGTTTCTGACGATTCCATAACCTGAATAATAAATAGTGTGGGTAGTCAAATAATTTTGCACTATCCTGGCCACAACCGGTCTGGCATTATCTTGCTGAAAGATAAATTCTGGATCCACATTTTTAGCAAATGGGACAACATGTGGTCCCAAAAATTCGTTAGTTTACCGCTCTGCCATCATCGCCCCTCGCCGAATAACTACTAGGTCAGAGCGGTCATTTAGAGTTATCCGACTCCAAACCATAATTGAAGCTTGGGTTTCTTAAATTGTGGAATCCAAAAGCGCTTGCCTGGTCTTTTCCAGACTCTAACATGTCCTTCACTATGATTTAAAAGAAATCTGGACTGGTCAGATACTCCAATGTGTCATGGTTTAATTCATGTGTTCTTCTGCAAACAAGCGTCTGGCTCTACGATGTGCAGATGTCAAAGGAGATACTCTAGCTGGCGTTCTTACATTAAACCCATGTTCGTGAAGCTGATTACATATAGTTTGAGTATTTACTTTTGTACATGTAGCTTCTACCAACTTATTTTGTAGCGTTCGAGCAGTACTTCAACGATCTCTGATGGCCCATAGTTGTAAAAATCGATCTCTCTAGCTGTAGTCGCCCTTGCACAATGCGTATACCGTTGTCTTTTAATAACTCCATACATTATATTATTATGTATGGTCCAAGCTCTATTTTCCGCAGCACAACTTACATTTCCGCAGTACGGCGTCTTTGGTAACGGTAACCTTCTTGAAATAAAGTTATTGTCCTAGCAATTTGAATCTTTGTGAGATACCAAGATTCTCTTAAATTAATTAATTCCACAGGTCAACATGAATTTTGAGTAGTGTTGCCCAAATGCAAGACCAAGACGAGACTTAGACAGTCTTGGTCTTGGTCTTGCAACAGTACACCTGGTCTTGGTCTTGGTATTGCGCTCCAGGTTTTGGTCTTGGTCTTGATCTTGCAGCAAGAGTCTTGCAAGTCTCGCAGTTGCCCATTAGCCTATTACATATCTTAGAACAACGTAACAGAGTAGGTAAACTTTAAGCTTGAATTATTTATTCGTTAACAATATCGCTGTAATAATATTGTTGGTAGAAGGTAAATTGTCGTTGTACCTATAGGAACCGCATACCGTACCGGTACCAATGAGTGTACCAATCAAACTGTGTTTTTTCTCAAAGTTCGCATCATCCTGTGGATGGCAAACACATTGTAAACTATATCACTTGAGAAAGGCACTCTGCCGAAACAGCTGTAGTCACATAGTTGTAATAAATTTTGTGGAAGTATAGAAAACAAACGTTTTCAGTGTTTTATTGTTAGATAAAATGAACTTCCATCAAGTAACGGTCGAATCCATCGAATATTCTAGCCTTTATAAAATACTGAAATTAAAACCCTACTACAGTCTGATATTTTCTTAACATTCTGCCTTTTTATTCATTCGCTTGGATAACAACAAAGTTAGATACTTTAATAACTAGCCATTTTTTTCATCAATACAGGCTGTTTTGAAATAAGTATGGCAAATTTTAAGGGGTAATTCTACGTGTAGGTATGCGCGCCATTGTATGTCAAAAATGCGCAATAAGTACCTCTTAAAACCTATGAAATTTCATTCGCATATCTCAACCGGTTTTAGAGCAATAAATAAATCGTCAGTTTGTAAGAACAATTTTAACATCCCCTATTTCGAAAACGAAGCATTTGCGAACATACGTTTAAAAGCAAAATGTCATTACTTTTTCGTGAAGAGTAATTACCCCTTAAAGTGTGCCATACTTTTTTAAAAACTATTATTGTATTGATGAAAAATATGGCTAGCTAAAAAAGTACGTAACTTTTTAGTCTCCAACATAAACGAATGAATTACAAAACAAAATGATAAGAAAATATGAGGCTAGTTGGTTTTTAATTTTAATATTTTATAAGGTAGAATATTCCAGAGGGTGATGCGAACTTTGAGAAAAAAAAACACAGTTTGATTGGTACACCCGGTATACAATGACAGTTTAAGTGCCTAGCAATAGCATTATTACAGCGATATTGTTAAAGAATAAGGCAATAACATATTAAAAAAATCACTTCAATCGGACAACAGGTTTAGGAAATTCAAGACATCAAAAATGACCCGTTTTTAAGGTGGTGCGTTAATTTCTTGGAGTAGTGTATATCACCAAACACAAAGAGTAACACAAAAGAACAGTCGATTGATAAAACAAATGACCAATTTAATTTAACTACAGAAAAAACTGCTATAAATGTGCTTTTGTCTTGCATACATTTCACTGTAATATTTCTTTGTTCAATGCCTCGTTAGACAGTATATCGTTATTAAATATTTCGTTATTTTATTTACACGGTATGTGTAACCGGCATTAATACAGTTATTAATACTTTTAAGTATTAGCCGCATTCTTTCAGCAAATTTTATCTAACTGAATGAGGTCATTGCACAATGCACAGAAAAAATATACATAATAGTCTTACTATTCTATATACCGATAAGATGTAATAGGTATATTTTTTATCAGCTACAGATTTTTAACGACATTATTATCGGCATCGCAAGGTCGCAACGCAAGAATATTAATTTATGAATAAAGGCCGGCTATTCTCAAAAGCTGGACAATTAATTTCAGAGCGAAGATGTCGTCTGCTGGGAAAGATTGTAAAAATATTTTATTTTTGCATTCTAATAATGATCTCTGAGTACGTGTCAAATGTGTCAAATGTTATTTTAATAGATCTAGTTCTAACTGCAAGATGCAAGAGTCTTGCAGGCTTAGTCTTGTTCTTGCTCAAATCTTGCACGGTAAGTCTGGGTCTTGGTCTTGCTCAAATAAGGCGATCTTGGTCTTGCAAAAACGCAAGAACAAGACCAAGACTGCAAGACCAAGACCGATTTTGGGCAACACTAATTTTTAGTCTGAGTTCTGTACCTTTGATTTGGATTACTTATGCCTAACTAATGAAAGAAAAAATATTTTTATTTAATACAGTTTGCTTTTGTTCTTTTTGGTCAAAAATCAAGAGTCTATTTTTTAATTTAAATTATTTTTAAAAGTAAACAAATTTTGAATTATATATTTCTTTTAACTTTAGTTATAAAAGACGACATATATAAAACCCATAAATACAAAAAAGAATACAAAAAAATTTTTGAAAATGAACAGTTTTGGTATTTTTTTTTTGTGAAAACAACGAGTGTATTGTAGGAGCCCCCAAACGTAGTTACCCATCATATTTTCCTTGATACCGTTGTTTGAAGTTCATTGCATCTTGATAAAAGCGTTCCCCTTGCTCTTCTGAATATGCACCTAAGTTTTTTAATGTTGTTCTGAAGCTATTTCCTTGTGGTATTTTTATAATCAACTATTTTCAATGGGAAATAAGCCACAATTTTACCAAAAAAATGATTTTATTAACGTTTCGAAGCCCAAATCGGGTTTCGTTGTCAAAATACAAAATACTACTAAAATAAACAAAAATGTTGTTGCTAAGTAAAAAATTTCTTCCAATAATTTTTTTATTCTGACTCATTTATATTGGCAATTCAGACATATAATATTATACATTTTAAAGTAGAAGACTTTAAAATGATATCGCCAATATTTATGAGTTGCGGTCCTGGGACGACTTCACTAAAAGATAGTTAATTCGATTACATGAAATCAATCCCAACTCAAGAATATCCGTCACAAAAAAATCATAGCATGTGATCTGTCTTTAAGAAGACAACCAAATGCAACGATGACAGTAAAATTCTCGCGTTAGAGATTCCATAGTAAATCACGAGGGAAAACCAGGAAAAACCTCGTGATACTATTACTATACCGACATCGTAAGTATTTGGTCTTACATTTAATTTACTTTCAAAAAACTAATACCAAATTCTGACTTTATTATGTTTAAATGAAAAAATAATATTAATAATACATAGATATACAATAAGTAATACTAAAATATAAAATTTGTACTAACTCGATATGTTATTGACTTATTAATCGTGGTATTTTCTTTCTATTATAAAATCATTTTTTTGGTAAAATTGTGGCTTATTTCCCATTGAAAATAGTTGATTCTGCACCTAAGTTGTCTTTAGATTGATCCAAGTGAGCATGTCATATGTGTACTTTAAAATACATCCTGCAACCCATGACTTTGAAGATGTCAAGCATATTAGAAATAAGCTCTTTGTAACTGTCAGCCTCTGACAGTTTCGGAAAAATTGTTTTAAAAATTGAAAAGCTTCATAATCTAGATGAAGAGCCTTTACGAACTGCTTCATGATACTTAATTATATGTGCAATGGAGGCATTAAAGCATGATGGGTCTCACCTCAAACATTTGAAATTCGCTCCAATGAGACCATGAGTGCTGCTGGTCGTGAAGTACATATCAGCTCTACTTTCCCATAAGCAAAGGTAACATGGATATTTAGTGTATCCGCCTTGCATTCGCACCCAAAAGCTAACCATTTTGAAATCCCGTATCACTGGCCAGACATACTCTTCATATTTTAAAACTTGAAGCACCATTTTAAAGCTCTCGTAATTTTCTTTGAGCATTACATAAGGAGCCAGAGGATGAGATGGAAATATAGTTCCATCCTGAAAAAGAGTGTTTTAACCTTCTTGTAGACCTGTCAAACAAAATTTTTTTGCTCCCACTTTAATGAATTCGCCACAAATATAGCAAACAAAATCCAGGTCAATTTTACACTTTTTGGAAGACATTTTTAGGCCTCGCAGCACATAACATACGTTATTCCATTACAATGCTCACCCACACACTAGCTTGTCAGTTTGTCAGTCTACCACTTCTCGCTTCACATACACAGTCCCCCCTCAACCCTCTCTGTAGTGATGTTGATTATAGTTACTTTCGAGTGTTCGTTACAAATCGTTACTTTTGTATAAAGTAATTATTTACAGTATTCGTTACTTTGATTACTATGATTACTTTTGTTATTTTTGTATTTTAGTACCGGTAATCATATCGAGAAACGTATTTCTCAGTAGGTAGCTAGTTTGTATATAACAACGCCCTTCACCAATCTGTTTAAGGGATAAAAATGATTTGACTACTATGATTACTTTGTTACTTTTGTATTTGAGTACCGGTAATCATGTCAAGAATCGTATATCTCAATAGGTAGGTATTTTGTATTGGTATTCCGATATAATAACGACCTTCATGAAGTACGAAGTAATCAGAGTAATCAAAGTAATCCAAGTAAATGCAATAGTCGTTATTCGCTCTGTTACGATTGGTACGAAGTAATCAGCGTAATCAAAGTAATCAAAGTAGATATAATAGTCGTTACTCGCTCTGATACGATTGGCACGAAGTAACGAAGTAATCAAAGTAATCAAAGTAGATACAGTAGTCGTTACTCGCTCGGATACGATTGGTATGAAGTAACGAAGTAATCAGAGTAATCAAAGTAACGATTTGCCTCTCTGTATAGTAATCGTTACTTTCGGTATTCGTAGGTAACGAGTACTTTATAACGAATAGCTACTTTTTCAACATCACTACCTCTCTGGCATTTAAAATGCGACGGCTCCTCAAGAAATCTGCCAGAACACCCTATATTAATTTTTCATTATCTAAAGGTACCTACAAAAGCAAACTTTAGTTATTATTTATGGAGTTGTTGCATAGTTTTCGATATATACAAACAGAAAATATTTACTAATATAACACACTCAATTTTTCTTTTTCTGATCTGTGTTCTTAACAACCTTAACGTAAATATCGACAGAAATTTAATAACGGAATAAATGTGATTCCAAAATGCTATCAAGATTTGCTTAAAAAAAGAAGATAAGAAACTTATCTTTTTCTTTCATTTATAAAAACTATATATGCGTCTACTGGGCGGACGTACATATTATCCAAATTCCTACCTAATGCAATAAACAATTTACATTAAATTAAGTTAGTGGCTCCTTTTTCATTTTGATCAGTGTATATAATATTTAATTTTTTTTTATGAATATTTGGTTATGCCTCTTAAAGGAGTTAATATGCAAATAACAAAAAAATCTTGCATACAAAATATTTGCTTATACAATACAATTCTTCTATTAGTCTATTTGAAATCAATCATGACCAGAGCAGAATGAGTTTTCACAAGATTTCATTAATCTACAATCTGTAAAAATAGTAAACGTCCGTTCCGGTGAAAAGGGTCTAAGTAATACATTTTTTTAGGCCATCGATAGATCGGAGATACGAAATAAATCATTTTCCGATCAGAAAAGGTAAAAAACATTATGGACGTTTCACAGACAGATATCAAAGCAGAGCACATTAGTGATTTATTGTGATAAGCAAGCGGAGCGGTTGTATTTTTCCGAGTTGATATATTTCAATCAAACCGAACGGTCCCAAACAATGATTAGTAGAAAAAACCCACTCTTTATACCGTCCACTGATGGTCAATAATGGCTTCATTGGCCGCCATTCATTCCACGTTAATGCACTTCGCTTACACCCTGAGCCTCTACACCTGCTCTTTACTACAAACAACCGGCATGTTAGAGAATTTATAGAATACATAATATATAAAAATAGGAATCAGTTTTTCTTCTTTTAAAACACCCAGAGAAGAAATTTTTGATATATTATCTAGACTAAAATCAGATTATTTTTATTACGTTTATCTCAAAATAATTTTATATAAATTGAATGTGGATTATTAGTTTAAAAAGGGGGTATAATGGATAATAGTATTCATTTATTTATTTTTTATTTATGATTAACTTATTAATACGATTGATTTTATAGGTTGCTAAATAAGGGGAGATTTTCACGATTATTTTTACTAAAAAAGGGACCAACTTTATTTTGAGCGTAACTCGTTTAGTTTTGATACTAAAAACTTTGAAAAAATAAAAATAAAGCATTTTGTAAACGCTTTAAAAATTGTAATAAGTTTTTCACGAAAATTTCTTCATTTTTTTGGTTATTTCACGTTGAAATATTCGATTTGGAATTTGACGAATGAGAACGTATTTTTCATGAGCTACAACTTTGCTTTTACTGTGTTTATAGACTCCGTTAATACATCATTTTTTTTTCGTTTTTTTATAATCTGCATTTTTGCTAAGAATATTTTTTTGATAAAATATTTTTTTTAATTGTTTGTGAAAAACCGCCTGAAAACGTGTTTTTTTTTTGTCGAAAAATAAGCATTTTCAATCACAAATAACTTGAAAAGTATTTACTTACTTAAAAAACTCTATAGAACGAAAGTTGCTTAGAATTAATCAATGAATCAATTTCCGAGCAAATTTTAAACGCGTGCGTTTTCACCCCCGAGAAGGGGTGACTGTCGCTCCCCAAGCAAAAACAACTAACGTCACAAGTTCAACTTTGAAGTGGAGGATAAGTAGAACCTAAATCCAAATTTTCATGCAATTAGAAGTTGACCCTGATTATTTCATTCATAGGAGATTCTGACCAATAGAAAGCTACGTAAATCTAAATTAAACTGATAATTTTTGATAATTTCCCGTCGTCAAGGATATTACGTCAGATGCCCTTCGTTGCTACGAAAAAATACATTCAGTGACATTAATGACAATTAATGTTTTAAAAATTATAAAAGTGATGACTTTCAACCGTCAAATTAATATTTATAACAACTGTGTGTTTAATTGTACTAATTTGTACTTACATAAATAAATTACAATAAAATTTTGGTTTTGAACAGTTTTATTCATGAAATAATCGCAACAAATTGCACTCGATCTCTAAAATTAATATAGAATTTTAGAGCTCTTGTGCAATTACTACTGAAAATTACACTCCAAAACGGGCATTTACTGGGCTAATAGACACATATAGACACATCTATTAATAGACACATATTTTTAAGAGAGTTAACCGTAAGAGTAAAATATATTATAGTTCAGTCGTCAGTAATTTGATCTCTAAAAACGAGACGAACAAGTTGAATTGTCAAGATAATGTCAATTTTGTGGCACTCTAAAAGTTGCAGACAAGGTTGCTACTCCTACCCCTGGAGAAGGGGTAGGAGTCCCCCTACAAATGTCCAGCACAAGCAACTTATGTTGTTGTCTCAACAACAATATCTCCTTTTCTTGTAATTAAGTAGTCTATAAGAATAATTTTGAACACCACTTTTGTGATTGTTCTATTTTCTCTTTTTCGAAAAAATGGGTTTTTCATCATTTCCAGCGTCATTTTTAATTCCCAAGCATAGCTAAAGACAAACACCTCCATGTGTGGCTTGGTATTTTGCCTTTGATGCAATTTCTCTCTCTATTTCTCTCTCTCTCTCTTTCTCTTTCTCTCTCTCTCTCTCTCTCTCTCTCTCTCTCTCTCTCTCTCTCTCTCTCTCTCTCTCTCTCTCTCTCTCTCTCTCTTTTCATGTATATACGGGATTTGGGTTCTTTTCATAATAAGTTTTTGATAATAATCTACCTTTTTTTATTATAATTGAGATTTTAGTTTTTATTTGTGCGTATGTTTTGTGTTTTAATTTTAACGGATAATTAATTTAAATGAATACGACAATGAAAGACAGTTAATATTTCATTCTGTTTCACCCCCATTCTCTTACGTACATTTCATCCTTTTGGGATCTTCAGAGAGGTCTGTGGTCTGTTCTGAATAGTAATGAAAATTAACCGTCTGACTAAGCAAAATTATATGAAATAATTCGCTGTTAGATGCAGTAGCGACATCTATGTAAAACAATAAGAAGTTTTAGATCAGAATATACTAATCTACTATGGAATTTACTTTAGGAATCCTACTGACTGCGCCAATTAAATTTGTTTTCGTGGAAATTTTGTTTTTAAAAATTTTGTTCTCAAAATATTCACAATGATACAGTTAGAATGTGTTGCCTATCAACACAGAAATCAATATATTAAACAATATGAAAATAGTAATGAAAATAGAATGTGTGTAATAAAAGAAATACAGACCTATGTACACGTTCTGTACGAATGGACTGTGGTCGGCGGAGGCAAATGGAATTATCTGTTTATATTTAAATAATTAGCATTTTTTAATTTTGAGTACTAATTATGCAATAACAACTGATCAAAATTTTAAAAGCGTAACTAGAGCTTACCAAATCGGAGTAGTTTTATAGTTTATGGTGTTATTGTCATATTTGGTATGGTTTTATGGCCACCTTACGTACCTAAGGCTTCGCAACAATCTGAATCAAGAACTGCATCTTTTACTCCTTCAAAGTCACAAATACTTTGTAACAAAACAGAAGAACTTCTGTTGGAGTGAAAGTAAAGAGGATGCTAAACTCCAACAGAAGTAAGGAAAAAGAAAGTACCTAACTAGATGTAGCTAATAGAACAAAAAATGTATGGCTTCTACGTTGAAGAAGCCGAAGTAATTAAAATACTACTTTGCAGTAGTACTTGTATGGGAAAAATGATAAGATGAAAGGAGTGATGAACAAATAATATATAGATGAATAGACAGAGGCAAACTGAATGGAGTGGGCTAGCAAGAGACACAAGAGAAAGACAACTTGACACTCAAGAATGGATACGGCCAATTTGCATGCCTGTCAAAGACGGTAGCTCAAAGTAGATAGTGATGATAACTAAAAAGAGAACTATTAGGATAAGAATAATATACTGAAAGGAATAAAGATGAATAATTGCTAAAGAAGAACAAATTAAATAAAACTAACAAATCATGGGCGCCAAGAAAATGATCTTCGATCACTCTCCCAGGTATCTTACACTGCTGTCAAATAATATATTAACTCAGTAAATATAAATATAAGCAAATAATAATAAATGATATACAAAATAAGTAAATATTGATTAAAAATAACTACTAGATGTTTGACAAACTCTGAGTTAAACAATGCATATACTGTGACTCTAACATGACAAAAGTTATCGTTAAATAAGTTATATTCAAGATAATAACAATGATGTTACCTGTTACAAAATTATATAAGTACCTCTTATTTACATATTATAGGGTACAACTCACATGAGACTTTTACCAAATGGTTATAGTACGCTTGCTACGTACTACTGAATTACAACCCGACAAATAATGATAATATAATATATAAGCAGGCACAAGCCTGACTAAGGGAAAAACAATAAAATGAATTAATCAAAGTTAATGAATGGACGAATCGAAGCGAAGAAATATAATACAAACGACAATTGACCGAGCAAATGCAATGAAGTAAATTAACGACAAAATATTTGGGAAACAAGCAACTAATACAACCTAAATTTATGTAAAGACATGAAATCGACCTAAATAAACAATAAAATATAAAAACCTAATTTTCTGGGCTCATTTCTTGTGCACAAGAACTTACTGTAGATACAATAGTTTGGGAACTCAATGCAATAATATACAACTATGTTATATAAAAAAAGGTAAGCTAAATCTGAAAAAAAAATTAATAAACATAGTGAAATAAACCAAAACGTCTGAGATATAAACTTCATATTTACTACCAGTCACAAAACTTAAATGTTCCCAAAACAACACATTCCTTGAACTACTCCCAAAAGGTTCGCTACAGGTTCGCTACTGCGTCCCAGAAAATTAGCACCAGTGGATGTGCCGAACCATGTTTCTTGTAGGTACAGGTGTAGAAAAAAATCAGGAGCTGGAAAGCTCAATAGCTCGTTCCCAAATCGGCATATTCCCATGTTGAATTGACTGTGGCTGTAATAGAGCTTCCCCTAGGTGGTCAAAGGGCCTACAACTTCTCATATTGGTTTCTTCCAAATGGCGGGTGATCCCTATTCAGGCTCCAAGAGGAGTTGTGTCACACACATGTCTCCCTACTCCAGACAACCATTGGTGGTAAGTTTTCACTTTAAAACTGCTTGATGAACAAAATATTTCAGACTCTAGATGAAAATCACCCGCCATTTCATGATACTAATGTGCCAACCTCACTTACATCCACAAGCCAAGTCCCGATCATTCCTCTCTCGTTCAAAGAGGAGAACGTCAAACCCTTAGAGCGCGAGGTCATATTCGCCACTAGATGGCGTAGAGTACGTTCCGTACACCGAAGTATGACCTTACGTAAATATTTATTTACAACAAAATTAGAGAATTTTAAAGATATCAAAAGAAAATAAATTATACAATAATTAAAGAGTTCAAAAATGATTCCGTAACGTGTCAAACCGTTACAACTTACCCCTAATAATAACCATATTACTCTTCCAAATAATAAGCAAAAATTTGCTCAGACCGGAGAGTTATTCTATACATTGCCCTTTATAACATAGAGTAGGTTTCCAAACATAGATAGAAGTATCAACCAGCCAGCCATTGTCAGAATCAATGACATCGTAGTGGTAAATAAATTGGTGAATCTGGGCACCGTCATAACCAATTCCGGAGGAAGCACTGAAGAAATAAAAAGAAGATCAGCCATGGCCAAGGGAGCAATGACAAAGCTCAGCAAAGTTTGGAAAAGCCATAACATCACCATGACTACAAAGATGAAACTTGTAAAAACAATGGTCTTCTCCATTTTGTATGTATTAATCTGGATCTGAATGCTGGTCTTTAAAGGAAGTTGAGAAACGCACTAAAGATGCATTTGAAATGATTTGTTGGCGAATAATGTTGCGAATACTCTATACTACAAGAAGAACCAACGAGTGTTTAATCTCAAACATTTAAACATTTAAACAGATAAAAGTACATATTTATCACCCCGTATATCACATTAACGCAATTTGTTATTATATTTACACTTGTGCGGGTTGCTTATTTGGTTAACTAATTGCAATTCGTAAACAATAATTTGGGCAATTGCATATTTATTTTGATGATCGAATATATTTCTTTGTTCTCAATATTTTGTAAATATACCCAGCTCGTAGGCTGACCCCAATACTAGTGCCGCTACGAAAAAGTAGAGGAGAGGAGGGTATTATGGAATAGTCCGGAAATATGGAATACCGAGTTATAGCTCTGTTAGGTGCTGCCATCGTGTGAAAATATCTTGAATTACCGAATAATACTCTCATTATGTTATGCAGCCAGAGTTGACCGCTTGTTGTTGTTGTACAACGCGCTACAGAAAAAAGTTTGTTTTGTGACCTTCAAAAGTTGTTGCAGGTCATTTTTTAAACATTTAAATCTACTACTATACATTTGATTTAAACATTGAGGTTAATCATAATGTAAAGTAAAAGAAGCGTAGTTTTGCAAATCTTGGTCGTTTGTTAGCTAATAGTGTTTTTTCCACCAGTTTAAAGGATATTTTTCCAAGATGGCGTGTCGGTTATTATGGAATAGTAGGTGTTTCTAGAAGAATGGCTCTAAAGAACCAGAAAACAAAGACTCTGAATGTATCTTCTGTAATGGAAAATTCTCCGAAGATGACGAGGAGACACTTGGATTCAATGCTTAAACTGTTCTTTGTGGGTCCACCTTGACTGTACCGGAACAGAGAAAGAAAATTATGTGTGTGATTTTTGTGAATAGAGTAGAAGCAGTAATGACTAGCATAATCTTAAAAATATGTTTTTTTATAGTTGAGAATATTTCTTTTCGGTTAATGTATTATAAACTCAAATTTTTTTTCAATGATTATACCATGTATTCCATATTACCCGACTATTTTATATTAACCTCCACTTGTAACTTTTTTTTGTAATAAATATTTTTATAAAATTTCCTACAAGTTCATTGCAATAAGTTGTAGTCTGGAGTCATGATGACTTTGGGAATATTTACTCAAATAAGAGTAAGTTATTTTTAAAAATGTAAACGGTATTTCATAATACACTCCTCTCCTCTATACATTAGAATCATTCCTTCGAGTCAAGATGTGCCTTTAATCATTCCTTCGATTCACTTCAAACAATCAACATGTAGTCTCATCATCAATGAGTATCATTTTAACCATCAAACGAGTCGGGAAGTAAAGCTACGTCAATCAGTAGACATTTAAGGTCTCCCGGGTATAGTTAAAAAAATAAAGTTTCAACTTTAATTTGGTGTTTCACTATCGGTGAACGATCCTAGAGCTGAGCCGAAGTTATGCAACGAGTCTATACTTAGACAACTGTACATACGTTATAAGTAGGCTTCAAAACATTGTCGGTGTCCGAAAAATCACCGCGTAGTGTCATTTAAGGCAAGCGTCCACAGGTCCATCATCGTACGCAACGGATTTTAGTTTGCCCAGTACAAAAACTTATGAAACTGCGTCCACTGATCCGCATCGTACGGATCGCATCATCGGGAATGCCAAATTCCAAAGGGTTGCTTCGAGAGGCAACTTTTGCGATGCGTGCCGATGAGTCATTCAGAATGCCGATCAGTGGACGCACCCCACGCGCTCTGTTCGGAATTTCGTTTGGTCCAGTGACAGCTAATCTGCGGCTATTTCCATTTGACGATCGTTTTGTCCGTAATGAAACAAGTAAACTCAGTTTTAACTTTTATTTTATATATAGGTATATTTAGAAAAAAACATTACAGGCCATGATAAGTTGATTATGGGAATTAAAATGTCATAAATATTACTCATTTTTCATGTTTATTGGTCTTTTTCAAGATATCTTGCTTGAGTATCTAACTGTATGAAAATTTATTCTCGTTAAGAAAACAACACATTTTTCTATCAGCAATGAACTTTTTAAAAAATATTAGACTTGTAAATGATGTTACTGAGAAAAGTGTAAAATTGATGCAAGACATTTCATTGTCAAAAAGCAAGCAAAGTGTGTTGCAAGTAGTTGAAAACCACAGAAAGTATTTTACCGATTTTAGAAAGGTAACTTTATTTAATCTTTAAAGAAACTTTTACTGATGTAGTTACTATTTTCCATTTAAGTCAAATTGTAACAGCTTAACGTATTCCTTTATATTTAAATGTATAATTAGTTAGAAAAATGTTTGCTACTATGCGGTCTACCGTCGTGTTTCTGTTATAGCTTGCGGTCTACCGAGAGAATAATTGGTGTATTAGCTGGAATATTACTATACCGATAAAAAAATGTTTACAAATCATTTTTGAATGTATTTTTTAAATACATGTAGAGTTTGTGTAAGGTTTTATAGGTCTAAAATTAATAATTTTCGAAATATTTAAAATGACATTTGAGAGTTTTAGTCCTGTCGCCACACTCAAAAAAATTTAGTTCGTAATATTGATTAACAGTGATTATTGAATAGTATTTCGTTCTCACAACAATTTAATTTGCTGTTTCAACGAACTTTTAGACATTGACGAATGTACTTGGTTATTGTCACAATGATTGAATAATAATTGTGAGAATAACTAGAGTACATTAATCAATAACACTCAATTTATTCAGCCAATAACTTAGTTTCGTATATTTAATAAATACTGTTAATTGTGGCAGCAACTCACGTTCTTGATTTCGTAGATGACAAGCAATTACCTTGGTTTATCGTGACAACGTACAGATTTCATTCAAACAATGTACAAATGTTGTTAATATAGAGTAATATATGATTATTGAATAGATGTACACTGATTGTTGTGCCAACGAATGCATTAATTAATCTGCTACTGCCTTTAATTCCCACAATCAATGCGTTAATTGTGACAATAATCGTGGTTGTTGAGACAATAAATGTTTTGCTTGACCATTTGAAATGTAACGGCTTTTCCTTGAAAGTGCCGAATAATAATTGCATTTTGTTTCCAAGTGTAGTCCGTAGTAGAAGGAAGATAAGGATAAGATATTTCTTATTTTTTATATTTGAATAAAAGTAAGTTTTTTCTGATAAGGTAAATACGGGAGAACATTCTAATTAAAAATAAACTTGTCAGTGTCATATGTTTGTAAGTGTTTACTTTAAATATTGTCTTATGATGTTATTTATAAGATGAACTGAAAATGAATTTTCGAATACTGAGTGAAAAAAAAAAATTAGTATTTTTGAAAATTTAAACGCAGAATAAAACATTACAGTATTATCGAGGGTCTGACGTCCCTGAGAACTTCTATAATGATTATTTTAATAAGTCTCAGGGGTGAAAAAGAGAAAATTTAGTATGATTTTTTTATTTCAAATATACTATTCAAAAGAAACTTTTTGTTTATTTTAAGGGACTTTCAGCCCTCAGTAATAATGTAGTCTTTTATTCTGCGGTTAAATTTTTCAAAAATACTTATTAGTTTACTCAGGATTCCAAAAAAATTAATGCGTTTTAAAATAATTCGATCGAAATTTTGCCCCTGCGCTCTCAAAAATTATTAAAGTGTTATACATTTTTGAAATCACCATTTTAAACACTTTTAAATGAGCTGTCACATCATGTACTTTCCCATTAAAAAAAATCAAAGTTACGCCTGTCACCTGAAGAGGGATCGTGTAAAGTTCGAAACATTGATGTTATAATATACTTTGATAATTTTAAAAATCGACCTGTCTGAGCGTTTTGCTTATGTGCTAAAAATAAATAAGTTAATAAGGGGGGGGGGAGTGTAACACTTATTCCAGTGCACTGTATAAGCGATATAATAATTATGAGAAATCACACAGTGTAAAGTCCTAAAGGTTAAGGACAAAAAAAGGGATTTAAAAAATTATTATTAATCAATTAATATGATACATTGGGCTAATGCATTCAGTAATTATTAATATAAAATACGTTCATAGTAGGAATGAACGAAACTGATTGTAAGAATGAATAGAATTGCTTGTAAGAATAACCGTATTTATTGTGCCAATGAACGGAATTAATTGTAACAATAAACGGAAATAATTGTAGAAATAAACGAAATACGTTAGGAGAAATAACACTGTTATTGCCACAACGAATGGTCTTCGTCGGTCAATTAACGACGTTGTTGTTTCAATAAATAGTGTTCGTTGACTCAATGAACAGAGTTCGTAATATCAATAAAGTGAGATTATGGTATACATAATGAAAGTTCATTGTTTCAATAAATAGTGTTCGTTGACTCAATGAACTGAGTTCGTAATATCAATAAAGTGATATTATGGTATACATAATGAATGTTCGTCCATTCAATAAACGTAATACATTGGCTCAACTAACGAAAATAATGAATTGATGAACATCGCTTTGTTGTTCCAATAAAACCAAGAATTGGACAAATTTTAAGAATTGCGTTTGTTGTCTGAATTAACATTTTTATTGATATTACGTACCTTTTTCGTTGAGTGCAAGGGGGGGGGGGGTACAACGGCCTCCTTTATTCAGATGGACTTACCCAAGTTTTTTTCATGTATTTTGACCCGTAGAATACGAATTTTTTGGGTAACAGTTGATCCGGATGTCGATAAGATTGTTATAAACCAAGAAGTTGAGGAATCACATAACAGCGATTTCTCGCAAAACAAAACATTTTTTTGTATTTTTTTGGTCATTCTAAGCAAAAAATGTTCCTACAAGTTTTTTCGTAGGATGCATAGTTTTCGAGATAACCGCTGTTAAAATTTAAAAAAATCGAAAAGTTGCAATTTTTGAACCCGAATAACTTTTGATTTAAAAATAAAATAGCAATTCTGCTTACAGTATTTAAAAGTTCAAGTCAAATTATATCGGTTTTGATTATTTGCATTGCTAAAAATTTATTTTTTTATTGGTAAACAAAGCTGTAAACACATAGTGTTTCCCGTACCTAATACATGCGTTTTAATACATCCTACGTAGGTATTATATTGCCTCGCTTGCACTTACCTACTTTACCTACTTGTTCGATTTTAAATGAGAAATCATTGAAAACATCACTCACGCACTAGGTGTTTATTACTGTTTATAGCTTTGTTGAAGAATAAACAAATTCATTTTTAGCAATGCAAATAATCAAAACCGATATAATTTGACTTGAACTTTCAAATGCGGTAAGCAGAATTGCTATTTTATTTTTTAATCAAAAGTTATTCCGGTTCAAAAATTGCAATTTTTCGATTTTTTGGAAGTTCAACCGCGCTTATCTCGAAAACTATGCATTCTACGAAAAAACTTTCCAGAACATTTTTTGCTTAGAATGACCCAAAAAATACAAAAAAATGTTTTGTTTTGCGAGAAATCGCTGTTATGTAATTCCTCATGTTTTTTGTCTAGAACAATCTTATCGACATCCGGATCAACTGTTACCCAAAAAATTCGTGTTCTACGGGTCAAAATACATGAAAAAAACTTGGGTAAGTCCATCTGAATAAAGGAGGCCGTTGTACCCCCCCTGGCGACAGGACTATTTTACCAGTATAGTGTCATTTTTAAATAATTTAATATCTTTGACATAGGTATATCAATATACATAATATACAATGTGATCACTATTTGCAAATACAAATTTTTTTCATTTTTTTAAGTGGTACACCCTGTATATTAGTATTGCATTTTGTAGTAAATATTACAGGTTTTCTATTGATATCAGGTTGTATGCACCTAGCATGTTTCGTTTTGTAGATATTTAAAAAAGAACTAGAACTATATATTTTACGTTTTTGCGGATTTATTATTACTAAACAGATACATTATAACATCATATTTTACCATACTAATAAGTGTAGTTAATATGCATAATAAAATTAATTATTAAATTAAATTAATAAACAACCAATTTTAAAGTCTACCTTAGTAATTTTTCTACCCTAGCAGGTAATGGCATCGGCAATCCGATACAGTGGACGCAGTGTGAAAAATTAATCCGATGCGTACGATGCGGACGATGCGATGTCCGATGCGGACCTGTGGACGCTTGCCTTTGGAAGATCGCTTGCCTTTGGAAGGAACTAGAGCCCGAGGAAGATCACCAACAAGATGTATGGACTAAATTACAAAAGAGGTCGGAGCTCCACTTAACCTTTGATTCACCGTTACAGAGGATAGAGAAAGATGGAGACAGTTTAAGAGAAATCAAGATGTCCGAATTGGACAAGCGACTAGGAAGAACGTTTTAAAAATTCACTAATTATGGCGCATATTTGTTCACTCACAGCTTGGGTTATAACCAATATACCTAATGTTAATTACACCAGCTTCGTTATTTAGTATCTACATATATATAGTAAATATTATATAATTATCTAATGAACAAACCCTCATTTCGCCGAAATTGCGGTTCTATTTTTTAACACGATCTTTTATACGGTACAATAAGTCACACTCAACTATAATGGCCCTATAATAAATTGCATCATCAATCATCGAAGTACTAAGTTTAAAGTCCCTTTTCCATTCATTTAAAAGAACTGAATATTGTCTAATTACAAAATAAAACCAAAAAAATGCCTTCCCGGTAACCCTTAAGGGAGGCTTCCCATTTACCTGAAGAGCAACAATAGTAAAATTATCGGGCAGAAGTTCATCCCCTTTATTTCCTCTCAATCGAAACGAATTAAATTTCTCAGCTCCCTGTAGGTCCAGTAGCAAGAATACAGAGACGGATAGAAGTATTTTTATAAAAAAATGTTCAAACTTAAACAGTATACCATTTAAAACTTAAAAGTTTTAAAATACATAAATTGAATAATTTCTCGTGTAGGTCAACAATTTCTGGTCAACTGGTCGTATGGCTATTACTGATGATGGTCTGAGTTAAACAAATTACATACATTCTTCTTTTTGCGTCAATTAATTTAATTAAAATTATTATTTTGGCCACCCTGTATAAAGAATAATATTAATCAAAAATGAATAACCATTTTCAATTTCGTTGCAAAACGAAAACACAGCCGAACCATATCCTAGTCCAATCAGAAAGTGCTGCAAGCACCCCTACCGGTTTCGAAACTTATTAGTTTCTCATCAGGAGGCACATATGCTGCTCTCCCTGATCCAACCAAAACAAACCCCAGCGTGCAGTCCCGGATTGCAACGAACGAAATGGCATAGATGCCCTAGCGGCAACTGCTAGCAAAAAGACTAAGTTTTCACTCTAATGGCATATAAAACAACATAATGCTATTTTACATCCCACCAGAATGAAAACAATGGGAACCTTCTCTGGTTACACCTCCGAGGCTTCTACAATTTGCAAGCCATACGGATACTGAGACTAAGGAAGATGAGGGAATTCTATAATTTACAATTCACGTCCCATCTGCTCAGCGCGGTAAAGTTCCAACGAGAATGGTTCCCTTCATACTCCACACAGAGTAAATGTAAATCAAAAATGAATAACCATTTTCAATTTCGTTGCAAAACGAAAACACAGCCGAACCATATTCTAGTCCAATCAGAAAGTGCTGCAAGCACCCCTACCAGTTTCGAAACTTATTAGTCTCTCATCAGGAGGCACATATGCTGCTCCCCCTGTTCCAACCAAAACAAACTCCAGCAAATTGTAGAAGCGTCGGAGGTGTAACCAGAGAAGGTTCCCATTGTTTTCATTCTGGTGGGATGTATATAGAATAGCATTATGTTGTTTTATATGCCATTAGAGTGAAAACTTAGTCTTTTTGCTAGTAGTTGCCGCTAGGGCATCTATGCCATTTCGTTCGTTGCAATCCGGGACTGCACGCTGGGGTTTGTTTTGGTTGGATCAGGGAGAGCAGCATATGTGCCTCCTGATGAGAGACTAATAAGTTTCGAAACCGGTAGGGGTGATTACAGCACTTTCTGATTGGACTAGAATATGGTTCGGCTGCGTTTTCGTTTTGCAACGAAATTGAAAATGGTTATTCATTTTTGATTTACATTTACTCTGTGTGGAGTATGAAGGGAACCATTCTCGTTGGAACTTTACCGCGCTGAGCAGATGGGACGTGAATTGTAAATTGTAGAATTCCCTCATCTTCCTTAGTCTCAGCATCCGTATGGCTTGAAAATTGTAGAAGCCTCGGAGGTGTAATCAGAGAAGGTTCCCATTGTTTTCATTCTGGTGGGATGTAGAATAGCATTATGTTGTTTTATATGCCATTAGAGTGAAAACTTAGTCTTTTTGCTAGCAGTTGCCGCTAGGGCATCTATGCCATTTCGTTCGTTGCAATCCGGGACTGCACGCTGGGGTTTGTTTTGGTTGGATCAGGGAGAGCAGCATATGTGCCTCCTGATGAGAGACTTATAAGTTTCGAAACCGGTAGGGGTGCTTGCAGCACTTTCTGATTGGACTAGAATATGGTTCGGCTGTGTTTTCGTTTTGCAACGAAATTGAAAATGGTTATTCATTTTTGATTTACATTTACTCTGTGTGGAGTATGAAGGGAACCATTCTCGTTGGAACTTTACCGCGCTGAGCAGATGGGACGTGAATTGTAAATTATAGAATTCCCTCATCTTCCTTAGTCTCAGTATCCGTATGGCTTGCAAATTGTAGAAGCCTCGGAGGTGTAACCAGAGAAGGTTCCCATTGTTTTCATTCTGGTGGGATGTAGAATAGCATTATGTTGTTTTATATGCGATTAGAGTGAAAACTTAGTCTTTTTAATAATATTAATGTTTATATTACTAAACAGAGGAGAATATATATCACTAAATAGAGAATTAAATACCCTTTCAAATGAGCTACCACACGACCCCAATTCCCATTTAAAAAATCATCGATGACGTCATCACGCCCAGATGAATGACGTCACTAGTATGAAATATATATGAAAAAGTTGTAATTTAAAAATAAAAATCGACCTGTTTCAGTATTTCCTTAAAATCTAATATAGGGTGGGCCAAAGAAAACAGTCCACCTCGATATTTGGCAGTAGTTATTAGATTTTAAGGCAATGACGAAACATGTCAATTTTTGATCCAAGGGGGACACATTTTTACGGTACATACATCTGTCATTTGTCAACCCCCTTCCTTCCACTTCCCCCACCCCTTATTTTTAAATTGGGAATAGTAGTCATCTGCTAGCTCATTTGAAAGGTTATTCAATGCTCTATTCAGTAATATTAACACTGACATAATTATTTATACAGGGTGTCCAAGAAAAATTATTTTGAATGAAATTAATTGAAACAAAAAGAAGAATGTATATGTAATTTATTTAACTAAAAAAACATTCTACTGCGGACAGAAAACAAAAAAATCTTTATTTGATAAATAAACATTGTTTGTTGCTTAAATTCAATATTCAACCTACCAAGAGGCAGATGGGTGGCAGCTTGAACATTTAAATTTCTCAGAATTTGAATTTCTCAAAATAGATCTAAGTTTCATAAATGCCCCCCTTTCAATTTCTATACAAGTTTTAATTTCTTTATCCGGATTTAGTGTCTCGTTTATCCAACATCCTAGGTAGGGATGGCGGTTTTTGACAAAACACCGGTTGTCGGTTATACCGGTTTTTTTTTGCTTACGGTTTAACCTGGCGGTTATAACCGGCAAAAATAAACCGGTTTTTGGAAAAACCGGTTTTTGGTTTTTTTAATCCAATAGGTTACAAAGTTACATTTACAATACACTTTAGTTTGCGATACTCCATTCGACTCGATATCAATATGATCAAAATTAGTATTTACTATCGAAAGAACATGTATTACTTTTAACACGTTTGTATATTTGTAGATAAAGTACATTTTAACTCATTTAATACTTCCTGTATGAGTGTATCGTTTTGAAAACTTAGCGAAATTCTTGGAGATTCGTATTCGTAATCAGTAATTCGATATTCATAGTCAGAGCATTATTTTTGGTAATCAGAAAAAGTCATTCACCCACTTTCAATGTCAAGAGAAGTGTGAAAAATAGATGTTTGCGTCTAATTCAACCAGATCACTTCTTATGTAAATATTATGATTACAAATACCTTCTCAAAGAAATATTATAATAAAACTTAATAATTGTTTCTGGCTGATGTGAGATTACACTTTCAGTTTGCTTCTGTATTTTATAAAATAAAATAAATTTTGAATTATGGTTTTGTTTGGAATAATTACTTGAGAATAATAATTATGATTGGGACCCAAAATAATACCTAACCTAATCCTAATCACCGGTTTTTACTTTAAAAAGAAAAACCGGTTATAACCGGGACAAAAAAACAACCGGTAAAACCGGTTATTGCGAAGTAAAAAAAACCGGTTCTAGGTTTAAACCGGTAGGTTTTTCCCATCCCTAATCCTAGGTATTTAAAATGGTTTTGTTATCAGTTCATTATATATATTCATTGACACACCTCTTCCTACAAAGAGTTATATTCGTTGATGAACATTAGAACGTGTGCGTAATAATATTATCTTAACTACCTTCATTCAGTTTACTAAAAGATTTTAATATTATTTTTGAGTGAAAATTATTACTTTGAAATGCTACCAGACACAGATTCACCTTTCGAATAAGTAACAACTGTAAAAGGCCAATACGACACTGCAAGAATCCAGCCTTAGAGGTGGCTTCGGAATCACCAAGAACGGGGTGATCTTAGGTGGCTTTGAACAAATATTTCACAGCATGACATCGGAATGACAAGCTGTGCTGTTTTTTGCGTTAGTCCTGACTTTTATTTTTGACATCTACTCGATTGTGACGTTCTGGATTAATGTATTCTTTTGAAAGTAATCAGTGTGTGAATTATTTGTATTTTTTTCGGGGTTGAGAATGAACTAGAAATGTCTGAAGCAGGTAGAACGGTACACTGTGTTTTGGAACATAAAAGGAAGTGAAAACAGTTTCTGAAGGAGGGAAGAGAAAAAAAAGTCTATAAATTTTTATTTAAATACCAGTATTTCTTGTGGATGAGTTTGTAGGGTGAAAGATTCTTAAAAGATAATAGGAGTAATGTTATATTAAATTTGTAAGCTAAAGAACGTTCGTATTTAACAAAACAGTCATTACTGAAATATTGGGAACCAGTAATGAAAGAACAACTAACTACATTAATTAACAAAATTACAAAACAAAATAAAATACGGAGAAAGACCCAACTAATTCTAGTATTCAAAAAAGGAAATAAAACAGCCAGAAAACTACAGCGATACTTAAATACTATCCTCAGTGGCGTGCGGTGACATTTTCGGAAGAGGAAGCGACTCAATAAGGGTTTAACAAATATTTTCTTACGAGGGTCGAGATTAAAATATATACCTACTTAATAGGTACATACCTAATGTATTACCTATTAACTTATATCGACTAAAAACAAAAATTACAAAAAATTAGGTACAGTGTTTAACCCAGTCTGAGAGACATGCACACGCCTTGAGAATGAGATTCGGGTGATACAAATTCATTGAGGCAAGGAGGATTTACTCTCATAAGCGGGCGTCACTCCATCCCGCCCCAATGCTTCATACTATCCACTTCCCCTCCGATAGCACTCTGATGCGCTATAGGGGCTCTCTATCAGCAAAGTGCTTATTATGTGGGAGTCCTGGATACAAGGACTCACAAACGAAATCCTACCCCGATAAATGCAGGTTAGTGACTCTAGTGACTTAGTATATCGTATATCTAATGACTTATCATCGATCTGTACTGCTTGCTCAGGCTCGAGTCCCTGCTCCAGGCTTGGTTTCTTTTTTAAACTTAAAAAGAAGAGTTCTATTCAAAATTGTTTTTATATTCAAATTTCGAATCACCTTCCACAACACACAACTTTCAACACTATGACACTTATTTACTTATACTTCAGCCCTATCCTCCTATCAACCAATGCAAATTTTTGTCGATAACATCGTCGCAAAATTTTGGATTTTCTGATAATTGTAGTAAAGAAAAAAGAGACGTTCTCACAAACAATTTATTTTACAACTGACGACCGGTTTCGCTGTCTACAATATTCACAGCATCTTCAGGTCACGGTAAAAGTAAAATTAAATGCTACAAATAACAAAAAACCAGAGTTAGTTAAGTCGTCTGGTTGAAATCAAAGGGTAAAGATCAAGCCAATATTAAAGCATATATATTTATGCATACATATAAATACTAAAATGTACGTAAATATGGTTTAACAACCCTCACACTCACATACATGCAAGCATTCAAATGTAGTGGCAACTAAAGTATGTCAAGTATAAGTATAAAATGTACACTTACTTTCCGGTATAAGGGAAGAATATAGTAGTATTCAATATCATACTTTTTCTCCAAATTATGCTAAAGGGAGAGATGGTAGAGGGACAGATTTGATTGTAATGTACAAACAAAACAAAATAATTGGCAGGATCTTGAGGGGATTAGTAAGGGAACACGACATTAAACCGTGAAACCAAAAATTGTTAGTTATGTATAAAGTGATGTTATTTTTAAATTTTTTAAAGTGTATATTTTTAATTTAATTGGGATTATTAGATGTTTTTCTGGATGTTCAAGAACTGATGGATGTAAGATTGGTTGGGCAATTTTCTTAAACCAGAATTGGCCAGTTGTGTATTAGTTGTGGTGTGATTGTGAAAATGTTTTAATTTTGATTTGTTGGAGACATTGAAATTAAACTGAACAATAGTAAATAGGTAAAATTTGCTAAAATTTAAAAGTGTCAAACAATAAAATCATTAATAAATAATTCAGAATTAAATTCAAATGTGAAGGTAACTAACTGTACATGAAATTAAATTTATAGTAATATAAAGTTATGATGATTTGTGCAGCAATGAATGAGATTTCATGAGATATTACTAAAACTTTTTTTGAGTCATTTTTACTGTCGTATAGTTCAAATTACACAAATACCCATTATCTCTCAAATATTATATTACATACATTTTTATTGTTGAAATGTTTGTCTGATGAAAATCGGTCCGGGTTAGCCAAACTTCCGGGTTACCGGGGGCCGACTTATCGGAGCCCCACTGTACATGGGCAGCGGAATAAGACATGACGACTCACTGAGACCTAGTATGCTCTTCAATTTTATAAATTATTATTAAAAATCTAATATTAGAAAATTTCGGGTTTTTTTTTCATCTGAATCACTTTTATCTTATCTCGCGTGAAAGATATCATTAAATACTTTAAAAACCATTTTGAAACTTTTTTGAAAGACCTCATCTTTTTACTTTTTTTGATGACAAAAATTCCCATTGTTGGTTAAATCAAATAAAATTTGAATTTTATAAAGTTGTAAGTTGTAACTGTGGTTAGATAGCCGCGATACAGATTATTAAAAAAGATTTAGTCTGTTATTTTGAAAGGTTTCTTTTTTATTTGTATGACTTATTGGTTAAAATGTACTTTTTTGTAAAAAAACTCTCACTACTTAAAAAAAAACATTAAAATAGTGCGTTTTTTAGTATAAAATCAGCAATTTCAAGTATTAACTTACCAGAGAATAGTCCAGGGTAATAAGGTTTTTCCCATGACACTCGAGCAGCCAGGGTACTGAAGCGTTTTTTCGATAGGTAATACCTATAAGAGCAAATTGTAAATTGTTAATATAATTGCGAAAAAAGGTCGAAATTGTAAAAAAATTTATTTCGCAATATCTATTGTAAAAATTAGTGTACAGCTTTGAAATTTTTGTCAAATAAGGGTTCTTTGGTGCTTAATATGTGATAAAAATTTCAAAGCGATTCATTCAATCGTTTAAATTTTATTCAAATTGTTTATCCCAGAGAGCATTGTTTTTGCAATAACATAAGTCAGAAAAAAATGACGTTCAAACCATTCCACAGGTGTCAAATGAAAGAGCATGAGCTATATTTTCAAGTTGGTTTAAAAAAAGCAAATAAAAATTGCATTTATTAGTAATAAATAATTATGCAAAAGTATCGTAAATCTTTCCTTATAAACTTTTTATTTTGTTATATAAGAAATTATATATATTTATTACAATTTTTTATCAATTATGATATAAATAACATTCCTTGGTAGTTGTGCACTTAACACAGGGTAAAAAAGTTAATTTTTTTGGAAAAAGTTATCCAAAAAGTTTATAAGGAAAGATTTACGATACTTTTGCATAATTATTTATAATAAATGCATTTTTTTATTCGCTTTTTTTAAACCAACTTGAAAATATAGCTCATGTTCTTCCATTTGACACCTGTGGAATTGTTCTAACGTCATTTTTTTTCTGACTTATGGTATTGCAAAAAAAATGCTCTCTGAGATAAACAATTCGAATAAAATTTAAACAATTGAATGAATCGCTTTGAAATTTTTATCACCTATTAAGCACCAAAGAACCCTCATTTGACGAAAATTTCAAATCTGTACACTAATTTTTACATCAGTTATTGCGAAAATAATTTTTTTTGCAATTCCGACCTTTTTTCGCAATTATATTAACAATAAATGAGTGTATCAAACTTTGTAATATGTCATTTTAAAGCTTTTTCCATAATCTCAAAGATATTTGTACTAAAAAAATCATAAGTTTCACTGTTTTCCATTGATTTGAAAAAGAAGAGAAAAATGCCATTTTTTGACAGTTAATTGTTTATAAATAAAAATGGCCGCCAGATCCTACGCAGGAAATAGTTACAATTTGTTCCTATAGGTATTACTTGTCGAAAAAACGCTTCAGTACCCTGGCTGCTGAAGTGTCACGAACAGGGTATATTTTTGTCTTATTACCCTGGCCTAAAAAGTCTGTGAAACATTTTTGCTATAAATTGAATTATCTATCGATTTCGAGAGTTATTTAATAGTTAAATATTCTTACCCACAAGAATAGGTGGATCCCCTAGGATAAACGCACACATCGGCACTATATAACTTTTTTTCTTTGACATGTTCCTCTCCGTATCTCAAATTTCATGTCAATCGAAGCGATTCTTTAAAATTCTGAGCAAAAACCGTGCAAGATGGACTAAACTTCTCGAAGATAAACAAAGTCACGATAGGATACACGACAGGATATTTGAAAAGACACTAATGTTTATTTACGTACTTGAAAAAGTTCTAATAGTGTATAATACCTATATATTATATAATTTAATATTTAAAATGGAATAAATGTTTTGTACAATTATTAAATCTCAACATCTGCAATCGTATTGAAATATATTGTCAAAATCATCCCCTTAAAAATTATATTTATATAAAATTGTCAAAACTGTTAAAATAGGCTAGGTATCGATCAGAAAAAACAAAAGCCTACTTAATCCTTTAAAATGATTCTTCCCAATAAGTGGTTTATAGTTTTTTCGGTTAATACAGACAGTTCATGGCCACACAGAGGTATTTTCTTACCGGTTAGCCTCTCAGCGGGGTTTCCAGGGACATTCTCAGGTGTTCCATGTGGGAGCGGATTCTTTCTTCGTCGCCACTGTGTCTGTAGTGGTTGATGGCCACTTGACCGTACCATTTTCAAGGTTTTTAAGGCCGTTTCATTCAGCCACAAATACTTCTCAATCAGTAAATCATGGTAGAATCTACGGGGTTAAATAGAGAAATAGGTGCATCGAGAAAGCGTGATAATATGTATGTATATCGTTTTCAGGTTATATTATATATTTCTTGTGTTATATGAACAGAATATGCCTTTAAGTTCTCTTAGCAAGTGTTTATTCCAATGTAAGTGAATTTGAATTTATGTTAAAATATCAGAAAATTTATATTTATAGTTATTATATTTATATTAATTATTATGCATAATTTGATCACATGCTACATTAACCCATACATGTTACATAAATACAGTGAGGGGCGAAATTATGGTATAAATTTATTTTATCTACTCTATGTCATATTATGTATAAGTTTTTAGTTTGTGAAAACTGTCATTATAGATAGCAGTGCGTAAAGGATTTAAAGTGTGCGTGAAGTAACAATGTATTTTAAATGGGATTTACTTTTTCGCACTGTTTGTAACTTTCGAGTTGTCATGGTGACAATCCTTAACTTTCGCGTTGTCATGGTGATGACAATATGAGCAATGAATTACAACAAAAGTTTTGACAGTTTTGTGGTTTGAAAGTACTTAGTTAGAATTTTTAAATGTCAAAGTTCTAAAAATTGTAGAATAGAAATGAATTCCAATGACGAAGAGTTACAGCTTTTTTTATTTGTTTATCGTAGATATATTGTATGAAACTGTGCGTGAAGTACTTTTTGCGAACTTACGCGATTTATAGCACTCGCTCCGTTGTCGCTCGTGCTCTAAAAATCGCGTGCGTTCGCAAAAAGCATACTTTACGAACTGTTTCATAAATAACTATTTTTGGGAATGAATGATTCTCGATCTCATCCTCATTGATAACTTAAAATGTATTGAATTAAATGGAAACATTTAATGATGGATAAGACAAGAGTAAGCCTCTGCCTTAATCCCTTAGAAAGATTGGAGAAGCGAATTACAAAATCTTTTTTCTCTCTTTGACACACGTAATTTCCCAGCTGATTTTAGATTTGTTTATATCAATTTACGCTCTTATTATTCAAAATACAGAGTTGGCGCAATGATATGAAATTAGTGTAATTTCAAGATCAACTAATTATGTAAATTTTATTTCATTTGAGTGACATTATATTTTCCATAAGATGTGTGCGGTGTCCTTTATTCCATAATTTTGCGTCTCGCTATATTATAATCGTGTAATGTTTTCTAACAACATTATCAGATACTTTTTAGTGAGATCAGCGGTCTATCTATAATGTGTTTCACCCTCTTTGTTTTACACTGTTCGCGATTAACAAGAAAATATAAAAGCAATTTAAGACACAACTAAATCCTGAAATTACATCATCTAAAGACAAAATGGAAATTAATGGATTTCTTGAACCCATTTTCTTCTTCTTCGTCTTCTGCTTGCGACCGGGTGACAAATAAGGAGGTCTTCTGAAGAATAAAGAAGAGCCGAAAGGTACTGACCACCTTCAAATCTCGAAAGTTACTTCGGAAAGAATACTTCGGACACATTTTTTCCGCTTTTCCGCGTTGTTTCAGATAACATAAAGATTGCCATGATAGTAGCCAACATTCGCCCCGAATAGGCACATCAAGCAGAGGAAATAATATTCTGGTATACGGGTCACCAATTGGTGGATCGCGGTCCGCATCGGGACCGTCGGCCAGTTTTGTGCGGACCGCCATTAAATTAAGAATATACCTAGTGTTTGGCAATTTTGAAAATGTTTGTCTATGAAATTGTGTACTATGTTTGGTCAACTTATGTGTGCGAATCCGCGTTATCAAGAATGAACTTTATTAAAAATTGATACAGATCTCAGCTTACAGATAAATATCCTAACTCCCTAATGAGAATCAGTTGCACTAAACTCACTCCACACTTCAGACAGGTTGTACATAACAAAACTGACATTTTTCTCTCTGAAAATTTAGTTTTGTAAAGAGTTTTTCCCCTTTGTTATACTTACTATAATCATTAATTTTGAATTTAAGTAAACTGTAATATAAAATTGTCACGTGCGTTTTACTTTATCGTACTACATACGTAGTATGAGTATAATAGATAAAGTTATAGGATCGTGCAAAAAAATTTTTTTCAGATTTTTCACTTTTTTTCGACATTTTGAGTCCCCCTGAGTCTAAAAAGCAAATAAAAAACGCTGGACGGAAGGGCCGCCCGAGAACTTTATCGTACCGATCTATTATCGTTATCGTACTAGATACTGGCATTCTATAAAAGTAACAAAGTTACTCGTTATTTTGATATTTTAGAAACACCTTGTATACTTGAAAATATTTTATGGTTCTACGCATCATTAATTCCTGCATTTGAGAAAATGTTCGGGGACACACTATAGATTATTGCATAAATCAATAGAATATTAATCATACTTTCAATTCAAATTAGTTCATTTTTCATAGAGAAATTAATAGTTTACAATATTTGCATTTTACTGCATGGATTGTAATGAAATTTTGGAAGTAGCCCAAAGCCCAATCTCCTAATTCAAAGTCTATCCTATATACTATATACTATGGCGCTTTCATCATGGGGGCGGTTCCCACCACTTCTCGGGGATAGAATATTTTTATTTTCGAATTGCATGGAACAAAAGAGAGAATTTTAAGAAAATTTAAAAAAGCGCTCTATAATTTGATCTTATTTTTTTCACCCGTCCAACTTTTTGAAAATAGAAATAACACTATATTAAGAGGTATTGCAAAAGAAAGACAATGCATTTAAATTCTGGTGAATGAGGGGTTAAATGTATGTACTTCTCAATTTTCCTTAAAGTACATTAGTCATATCTTTTTTTCCACCATATCTCGCTTAGTTTGAATGTAACCGACAGTTAACGGTGCTCGTTTTAAAGGCCTTTTCAAACACTACAAAAGCATGAGCACTTTGAGCATGCATCAAATAACACTGTAGTAAAATGTATTGCAGAAGGAAAACGATGCATTTAAATTCTTGTGGAAGAGGGGTTAAATATACTTCTCAATTTTTTTCTTAAAATTCGTTAGTCATCAATTTTTTGCAGCATATCTCGCTTAGTTTGAATGTAATAGACATTTAATAGCGCTTATTTGAAAGGACTTTTCAAGCACAATAAAAGGTATTGGTAGCATTATACACCTAAAATCGACCGATTCTCTGTCATTTCAAGTTGAATACACTGATTTGAGCACGCACCAAAAAAAAATAAACTCTTTTTACCTACCATATCTCTTTTTGTATTATAAATAGAAAATTTACGAAGGAACGAATCTCTTTTTTATTTATAATCTTAAAAAAATTTTATATAGTGTTTTTAGTTTGATGCATAGTTTTTAAGGTATTCACAAAAAACCGTCCTAAAACGTGTCATTTTTTAATGAAAATGGCCAATTTTCAACTACGGATAACTCAAAAAGTATTGAGTTCTCAAAAAAAAGTATAGATCAGTTTTTGCTTAAAAATAGGTTCTCTAGCCACTTCCATGCTTATTTTGACCAACAAATTTTCCACCCCCCTGAAGGGGTGGGAATTGCCCCAAGATAAAAAGCGCCATAGTATATAGGGTAGATTTTGTTTCTTGAGCTATTCCCTACTTACTGTGAAAATATCAAGTACATTGATGTAGTAGGATGGAATTCGGAGCCAAATACCCTCATTGACTGCCCTATAATAATGCTCTGCTATGATCGCGTGAGAGGGGACACACACAAGATTCTAGCAAAATTTCAATTTTCTGTAACTTTTCGAGTTTTTGAGCTACAGCAACGAGTTTTATGTCATTGGAAAGGTAATTTTACATTCTTTCAAAATATGTAAAAATATACAGGGCGTATCTAAAAAATTAAGATTTTTTTTCATTTCCGGTTCAACCGGAAGCCATATTGTGGATAAAATTTATTGTGCTAATAGATAATAAAGTACTATATATGTCTACCACATTTCAAATTTTAGTTTCTATTAAAGAGGAAGTTACGGGCACTCGAATATTTTTTATAAAACATTCATAACTCCCCTCCTATGAGGAGTTAAGAAATCTGACTAATGTTATTCAGTTTACCGATAGGATATCAAAAATATATCAAAAAATAAACAAATTCCTTGGAGTCATTTTTAAGAAAATCTAGTTCAAACTTATGTCAGTATTCGATTGACTGTCGGAAGAGAAGCACGTGAATGTGACTCTGTTCCGTAGTGAAACGAAATCAGTATAAAAGCGGTAAGCCGTTCTTTTATTTGAATATAATTTATTAGTATCTGTAATTAGTATACAATAGAAAAACAATAACAACAAAAGTTGAGAGCAGGTCTTGTCTCCGCAGAATGGGACTGGATATGCTATCGCTATGTATGTTTTTATCGTTTTTATCGCATGTGTTATAGATAAAAATAAAATAGGCCAGTCCTTCAAACAATAATTATTAAATTAGTCAAATTGTTTATTTATATGAATTATTGTAAATATGGCTTACAACCAGCAGCCTGTGCTTGACACACAGGAACCAATGGCAGAAGCCAATCAAAATATGATTATGCAAGTGAACCAGGCGCTTTTTGAAGAAAATTATAAAAGGTCGCAAAACGAACAGACTCTATTTAATGCTTGGAAAGCTGCCGAGAGCCACAAAACCAAATTGTGTGATACAGTAAGCATACTTGAAAGAGAACTAGCACAGTTAAAATCTCAATATACAGAGTTGGCAACAAAAGTTAATTTAACTGAAAAAGAAAATGAAATAGAATATTTAACAGATGAAGAAGAGCTCGCTAAGGAGACAGAGTGGATTAGGGTTCAATCAAGAGCCAGTAAGAAACGTAAGATGGATACTTCACCATACATCTCACCACAAAAACATAGCTCCAAAGAAACTGCAGTTAGAAAAGCCAAAATGCCTCCACCTGTGGTAGTGGAAGGCTTCAAAGAATATGAAGTCCTATATAACTTCCTTAAATCGAAGATAACAAACTTTACTACTAAACTGGTGAATAGTGAAGTGATAAAAGTTAATGTACAAGACGGTGAAGAGTACAGAAAATTAATAAAAGCTTTAAGAGAGGAAAATATCCAATATCACTCATACGAAAACAAACAAGAAAGACCGATAAAAGTTATAGTAAAGAGATTACATCACACTTGCTCGTCCCAAAAAATTGTTGAAGATCTGCAAAAAAGAGGCTATAAAGCCATAGACGCAGTTAAAAAGCTAAAGTGGCAAACCAAACAGCCATTAGACATGTTTATGTTAACCTTCAGACCAGACGAAGATATCAACAAAATATATGGGATAACGGACATCTTAGGAACAAAAGTTGAAATTCAGCCTTTTAAAAATTCCAAACTAATACCACAATGCAAACGATGTCAAGCATATGGTCACACATGGAAGTTCTGTGCTAGAGGGCCAAGGTGTGTTAAATGCACAAAAAAACATCTTACTAAAGATTGCGACAAACCTGAAAATGTTAAACCAAAATGTGTCCATTGTGGCGAAAACCATCCTGCCAACTACCGAGGATGTATCGTCGCAAAGGAAATGCAGAAAATAAAAAACAGAGGTCTGAAAAAGACGAATTTGCCACACCCTCCAGACAGAAGGTCAACTGAAACCAAGTCAAATGCTGGTGAAAGAAAACAAGCACAGAAAGTTACTAGTAATAAGACATATAGTGCGGTAACAAAAGGTCACAATGAAAATTATCAGAATGATAAATACCAAAAAACAACAGGGATTGAAAAAGAAACAGAACAAACCCTACAAATGATATTACAGGAGTTGAAAAAATTAAATGAAAGGGTCACTTCCCTGGAATATAGAGCTCAAGGTGCTATTCCAAAGGTAAGAAATGGCTAATGATCTTAGAATTGTCGCATGGAATGCCAACGGGTTGCTTAATCATCAACAAGAACTACAAGCAATCCTTGACATCGAAAAAATTGATTTGTTTCTTGTCTCTGAAACGCATTTCACAAATCAATCCTACATCAAATTTAAAGGATATAAGGTATATCATACAATACACCCTGATAATGCGGCCAAAGGAGGCAGTGCAATCATCATAAAGGATAATATATGTCATCATGAAGAGTTGGAATATAAAACTGAACATATTCAAGCTACTACAGTACACATAAAAACTAAAACTTTTAAAATAAATATAAGTTCAATATACTGCCCACCTAAACATTCCATTAAAAAAGAGCAGTATAATGAATTCTTGAAAAGCTTAGGGGAAAGGTTCATTATTGGAGGTGACTTCAATGCAAAGAACACACACTGGGGCTCTAGAATCACTACTACTAAGGGAAAGGAGCTTTTGTTAGCCATTAAAGAACAGAGGTGTGAAGCACTATCAACTGGTAGACCAACCTACTGGCCTACGGATAGAAACAAGACCCCTGATTTAATAGACTTCTTTATTATTAAGAATATTTCAACTAATTTCATAGACATTGATGACTGTTGGGACTTAAATTCTGATCATTCCCCTATAGTACTAACTATGAGTGACAGGATTATTAAAAAACAAAGTAACCCCACATTAACAAATAAATGGACGGATTGGGATAGTTTTAAGCTAAGCCTTGAAGAGAGAATAAATCTAAGTGTACCGATACAAAACGCAGAGCAATTAGATAAAGAAGCAGAATTGTTGGTGAACAATATCCAGCAAGCAGCATGGGAAAACACTCCTACGCTGAAACCTAGGCTAAAAGGAAATAATTATCCAAAGGAAATAAGGAACATGATAATTGAAAAAAGAAAACTGAGAAGAATCTGGCAACAAACAAGGTCTCCTCAAGATAAGACTAAACTAAATCGTGCAAGTCAACAACTCAAAAGAACTATCTTACAATTAAAGAATGACTCGATTAATTCTTACTTACAGGAGCTAACAGATGACGGTAGTACAGATTATTCCTTATGGAAAGCTACTAAAAGACTGAAAAGACCTATTATGCACTCTCCTCCTATTAAACTAGAACATGGTAACTGGGCCAGAAGTAGTGCACAAAAAGCAGAACTATTTGCCATACATCTTGAAAATACATTCAAACCAAATGAACCTCAAGGGGATGAAGAAAGATGGGAGGAAACTGTTCAATTAGAGGAAGAAATTCGGCTAACTACACCAAAAGAAGTACTTGAAGAAATAAGGGAAAATATTAATCCGAAGAAAGCTCCGGGCTATGATCTAATTACGGGTGAGCTGTTGAAAAATCTTCCCCGAAGAGCTATCGTAAAATTAACAAACCTCTTTAACGGTGCATTCAGATTAAAATATGTACCAACGATATGGAAGATGGCGGAAGTCATTATGATTCCTAAACCAGGAAAACCAGCACATGAGGTTTCGTCATACAGACCGATATCTCTGCTTCCTGTAATATCGAAGCTGTTTGAGAAACTGCTCCTTAAGCGAATAAAACCAATTATTGAAGCAAGGAATTTGATACCGACACATCAATTTGGATTTAGAAATAAGCATTCAACAATTGACCAGGTGCACAGAATCACAAATATTATCGAAAGATCCCTAGAAGAAAAGAAAGTCTGTTCAACTGTATTCCTTGATGCTGCACAGGCTTTTGATAAAGTCTGGCATGAAGGTTTAACATACAAACTAAAATGTTTTTTACCTATACAGTACTCAAAACTTTTACAGTCATACATAAAAGAACGACATTTTAGAATTAAGCAAGAAGACTGTTTTTCAGACTTAAAAGAAATTAGAGCAGGTGTTCCACAAGGCAGTGTGTTGGGTCCGGTCCTATACCTACTATACACGTGTGATATACCTGTACTGTAAAACAACACAGTTGCCACCTTTGCTGATGATACAGCTATTCAAGCAGTAGGGACGACAAGTGAAGAGGCGACCAACAAGGTCCAAATAGCAGTTAACCAAATCTATAAATAAGTGGACACAAAAATGGAGAATCAGGCTAAATGAAGCTAAATCTGTCCATGTTAATTTCACCAACAAAAAAATACAATATATACCAGTTATAATCAACAATATCCAAGTACCATATGCAGATACTGCTAAGTATTTGGGTATAACATTAGATGCAAAACTACGCTGGAAGGTGCACGTTAAGAAAAAAAGGGAAGAACTAAATATAAGACATAAAAAAATGTATTGGCTAATTGGAAGAAACTCCACACTGTCGATGCATAATAAGTTACTAATTTACAAACAAATATTGAGACCTGTATGGACTTATGGATGCCCACTATGGGGGTGTACTAGACCAAGTAATATAACAGTAATACAAAGATTCCAGAACAAAATATTAAGAAATATTGTAGATGCTCCTTGGTATGTTACAAACAGTGATCTCCATAAGGACCTAGGAATGGAAACTGTGGATATAATCATCAAGAAGATGGCAGGAAGTCACGAGCAACGACTTCACATGCACGAGAATATTGAGGCAATCCAGCTCCTCGATACTACTGGGCAAGTTAGAAGACTGAAGAGGACAAAACCTTATGAACTAGTTTAAGTGATAGGTGACAGTGAAAAGCAGAGCATAGTGCTTGTGCGCGTTAGTGTGTATGCTAGAATAGTGCACTATCTTGTTAGGTTAAATAAGAGACGCTATGGGGCAAGCTCTTAATTTTAAGGAACAGTAATAATTTAGGTTAGATTAAAATTGCTCATTGGTCAAATATGACCAGATTGTAATTGTAATAATCATCATCGTAGTGATGATTATGGGAAAAAAAAAAAAAAAAAAAACTTATGTCAAATTTTGACCCCTTAAATATAGGCAACCCATAACTTTTTCTGAAAAACGATAATATTCTTGTTATAGCCCCATCTTTAGGCTATATAAATTTTTTTCAAATTAAATTTATCTTAAACAAGTTTTTAGATTGGTAGGGAAATGTATCGGGTGGGCGGTCGGCCATGCTGGCCGCCATTTTGGATTTGGAAATGTCAAATTCCGTATTTCTATTTACCTGTCGATGTGCTAACTTTAAGTTAAATTTCATTCGTTTTGGTCAAAATTTGCAAAAATGGGCCCCAAATAACCCCCCTATTTCGGCCCCCCTTTGAGAGGTTTTTTTCAAAAGCTTAGTTTCTCGACAAAATTCTTTTAAACTTACTCATACCGAATTTCATCGAAATCGGTCCAGTAGTTTTTGCTGGGCGGTGGCGACATACGTACGTACATACGTACGTACGTACATACTTCCGACATGTTTTTTTTATTTGCTTTTTAGACTCAGGGGGACTCAAATCGTCGAAAAAAAGAGAAATCTGAAAAATTTTTTTTTGCAGGATCCTATAACTGTATCTATTATACTCATACTGCGTATGTAGTACGATAAAGTAAAAAACATGTCGGAAGTATGTACGTACGTATGTCGCCACCACCCAGCAAAAACTACTGGACCGATTTCGATGAAATTCGGTATGAGTAAGTTTAAGAGAATTTTGTCGAGACACTAAGCTTTTGAAAAAAATCTCTGAAAGGGGGGCCGAAATAGGGGGGTTATTTGGGGCCCATTTTTGCAAATTTTGACCGAAACGAATGAAATTTAACTTAAAGTTAGCTCATCAATAGGTAAATAGAAATACGGAACTTGACATTTCCAAATCCAAAATGGCGGCCAGCATGGCCGACCGCCCACCCGATACATTTCCTTACCAGTCTTAAAATTTGTTTAAGATAAATTTAATTTGAAAAAACATTTAAATAGCCTAAAGATGGGGCTATAACAAGAATATTATCGTTTTTTTAGAAAAAGTTATGGATTGGCTATATTTAAGGGGTCAAAATTTGACATAAATTTGAACTAGATTTTCCCAAAAATGGCTCCAAGGAATTTGTTTATTTTTTGATATATTTTTTATATCCTATCGGTTAATTGAATAACATTAGTCAGATTTCTTAACTCCTCATAGAAGAGTAGTTATGAATTTTTTATTAAAAAATATTCGAGTCCCCGTAACTTCCTCTGTAATATAAACTAAAATTTGGAATTTGGCAGATATATATAGTACTTTATTATCTATTAGCACAATAAATTTTACCTACAATATGGCTTCCGGTTGAACCGGAAATGAAAAAAGAAATCTTAATTTTTTAGATACGCCCTGTATATTTTTACATATTTTGAAAGAATGTAAAATTACCTTTACAATGACATAAAAGTCGTTGCTGTAACTCAAAAACTCGAAAAGTTACAGAAAATAGAAATTTTGCTAGAATTTTGTGTGTGTCCCCTCTCACGCGATCATAGCAGAGCATTATTATAGGGCAGTCAATGAGGATATTTGGCTCCGAGTTCCATCCTCCTACATCGATGTACTTGATATTTTCACAGTCAGTAGGGAATAGCTCAAGAAACAAAATCTACCCTATATACTATGGCGGTTTTATCTTGGGGCAATTCCCACCCTTTCAAGGGGGTGGAAAATTTGTTAATCAAAATAAGCATGGAAGTGGCTAGAGAACCTATTTTTAAGCAAAAACTGATCTATAGTTTTTTTTGAGAACTCAATACTTTTTGAGTTATGCGTAGTTTAAAATTGGCCATTTTCATTTAAAAATGACACGTTTTCGGACGGTTTTTTGTGAATACCCTAAAAACTATGCATCAAACTAAAAACACTATATAAAAAATTTTTTTAGATTATAAATAACAAAGAGATTTGTTCCTTCGTAAATTTTCTATTTATAATACAAACAGAAATATGGTAGGCAAAAAGAGTTTGTTTTTTGGTGCATGCTCAAAGTGCTCATGCTTTTGTAGTGTTTGAAAAGGCCTTTAAAACGAGCACCGTTAAATGTTGGTTACATTCAAACTAAACGAGATATGGTGCAAAAAAATATATGACTAATGTATTTTAAGGAAAAATGAGAAGTACATACATTTAACCCCTCATCCACCAGAATTTAAATGCATTGTTTTTCTTTTGCAATACCTCTTAATATAGTGTTATTTCTACTTTCAAAAAGTTGGACGGGTGAAAAAAATAAGATCTAATTATAGAGCGCATTTTTAAATTTTCTTAAAATTCTTCTTTTTGCTCCATGCAATTCGAAAATAAAAATGTTCTATCCCCGAGAAGTGGTGGGAACCGCCCCCATGATAAAAGCGCCATAGTATATAGTATGTATATAGGATAGACTTTGAATTAGGAGATTGGGCTTTGGGCTACTCAAAAAATTTCATTAAAATCGATTCAGTAAAATGCAAATATTGTACACTATTAATTTCTCAGAAAAATGAACTAATTTGAAATGAAAGTATGACTAATATTCTATTGATTTATGCAATAATCTATAGTGTGTCCCCGAACATTTTCTCAAATGCAGGAATTAATGATGCGTAGAACCATAAAATATTTTCAAGTATACAAGGTGTTTCTAAAATATTAAAATAACGAGTAGGTAACTTTGTTATTTTTATAGAATGCCAGTATCTAGTACGATAACGATAATAGATCGGTACGATAAAGTTCTCGGGCGGCCCTTCCGTCCAGCGTTTTTTTATATTCATTTCCTCTTTAATATATGCTAAGTTGGAGAACTTTTCAGCTGTGCATTTATTTGAAATAATCTTCCGATTTAATAAGTTTGCAACAAACAGCTTGCATTGAAACTAATGTAGAAAAGATAACATGTTAATTACCATTTTGTACTATGATTATTTATTTTAAATTCCTCAGTTTCCTTTCTTCAAAGCTGAAGATGTCTAATAGACCAGGGCGCATCTGTAAAAATATTAGTACATTTGGACGTTGAGAGGTGACTTAAATTTTTTTGCAGAAATTGCTTGAAAATAAATCAAATAATAATATTTGAGTTATCCTCCCTCTCAAAAGTTCCGGAACATTGTTTAAATAATCAAAATGTCAAAAAATGATGGAAAAATTCAATTTTTTTCTTCGTTTTTTGATTATAACTTTAAAAGTATTCATTTCCTAGAAAAGTTGCGTTGACATAAAAGTTGCGTAATTAAATTTTATACAACATACAGTTGGTTAAAAATTTAAAAAATAGTCACCCTTGTTGCAAAATAGCAATAATTGCGAAAAAACCATACAAAAACAAGTATTCGCATTTTACGTTTTTCAACCATTTATGCTACACTTAGGACCTTCATGTTTCACCCATAAAAACTTTATGATACAGTAAAACAATACGGTAAATTTCATTAAGATCGGTTCAATGGATTTTGCAAAATAAATTTTGCAATCCAGCTTTCGCAAAAAAAATTCATTTTTTCAAAAAGTTACAGGACTGAAAAAAAGTAGATAGCAAGTTGAACTTTTTTTTTGGGTATAGAATTGTACTGTACATTTCATTTGCAATTTTGCAAAATTAAAATCGATTAACTACCACGGCGTCAGGAATTTTTTTAAAGAAACAATAATTATTGGTGCTACGCGCAGGACAGCGGACCGTTTGCTCTGATTGGGCATTCCAATGACCTTTGACAATGATTGATACATTTTAATTTTTATTGCATTTTGATATAAATAAATAAATTTGTTTATTGCAAAATAAAAACACATACTCTATCCTTTGAAATAACACTTTTATTAGCAAAAACTTTCTTTGTTCATATATTTTAACTTAGAGAATAAAATTTTATTATTTTTAAACATATGCAATTGTTTAAACAATATTTCACAAACAATAATAAAATTAGTTTGATTTTTGTGGAATTAAAATATGTATTAAAATACAACAAAATATAGAGTAAGAAAATAATATATTAGATAAAGATTGGAAGAAATTTTGGTGGAAATCAACTTGTGTGAATCGAACACCGCTGTCCTGCGCGTAGCTCCAACAATTAATGTTTATTTAAAAAATTTCCTGTCGCCGTGGTAATTAATCGATTTTAATTTTGCAAATTGCAAATGAAAGGTACAGTACACTTCTATAAGCAAAAAAAATTCAACTTGCTATCAGCTTTATTTTCAGTCCTGCAACATTTAAAAAAAAATGAATTTTTTTTGCGAAAGCTGGATTGCAAAATTTATGTTGCAAAATCTATTCAACCGATCTTAATGAAATTTACAGCGTTGTTTTACTATATCATAAAGTATTTATGGGTAAAATATGAAGGTCCTAAGTGTAGCATAAATGGTTTGAAAAACGTAAAATGCGAATACTTGTTTTTGTATGTTTTTTCGCAATTATTGCTATTTTGCAACAAGGGTGACTATTTTTTAAATTTGTAACTTCTATGTTGTATAAAATTTAATTACGCAACTTTTATGTCAGTACAACTTTTCTCAGAAATGAATAGTATTAAAGTTATAATCAAAAAACCAATAAAAAAATCGAATTTTTTCTTCATATTTTGACATTTTGATTATTTAAACAATGTTCCGGACCATTTTGAGTGGGAGGATAACGCAAATATTATTATTTGAGTTATTTTCAAGCAATTTCTGCAAAAAAATTTGAGTCACGTCTCAACGTCCATCTCAAAACAGATGCGCCCTGGACTATAAAAACTTCATTAGCATTCAAAATATGTATAAATTCCTAACTTTTAAAATATTCTCAGTTAACAATTTACAATACTGATATATTCAAAATATACCGATAATACCTAACATCAAAACAATACACGATGAATTTATATTTTTTATATTTACTGTACCAGGAAACCTTTAAGTCTACAGTGACCAAAAAACAATCAGAGATAGATATTATTAGTTTTCATTTCGATATTAGTCCATGTGTGAGGCCTCTTTCGTATGAAAAATATTTCTGACTCGATTTCGTTGCGGATTCCTATTCAAAAATGTCCCCTTTAAACAATCAGAATGGTGCCGGGCGTAACAATTTTTTTAAACAAATTTAAAATTACCTTTTTGCCCCGAAAAATGTAGTTTTAGGTTTCTTGAACATGAATGAATGTTGATTTTAAACAAAAAAGGTCTCTTATCATATTTTTGAAAAGTTTATAGTTTTCTAACTATAAGCGATTTAAAATCTGAAAAATGGGAAAATACGCATTTTCGATGCTTAAAAACTCTCAAGTTTCGATCAAATGATAGAAGATCTTTTTTGTATAAGATGACCCAAAAATGCTAAAAACATATTTTCGGGGACAAAAAAGGTGATGTTTTGAATTTGTTAAAAAAATTGTTAAACAATTTCTGCCCAAAAATTTCGCTCGGCACCCTTCTGATTTGTTTATAGAGGATATTTCTTAACAAGAATCCGCAAAGAAACCGAATCAGACCAACCAGACACAGGCAGCATCAAATCCGGACCCCGGAAGTGTCATAGGTTTTTGAAACGGACCCTCAGGGAAACTAATTGGTGACCCCTGTTTTAGTAAATATTAAAACACATTTAAAACAAGAGTTCTGCAACAAATTAATATTTTTACAGCATATGTAAAATATATATTTATATTTGTCATTACAGCAGACTACCCTTCTTTTAATCTGATTATTATCCTTAATAACCCTGTCATTTATTAAAAGCAAATGAAAGGAGACACAAGAGACGATTACTCCTAATATATTCAAGTTGTTCAAGTCCTATAACAAGTACAGACACCAAAACATGTCATTGCAATGTGGTATCGTCTCTACGGGGTGTCTTGCGCTAATGGCTCTGCATACAGGGCGTCACTTGCAACCTCTATTTACATACTTCGGCATAATAGGGATTTTTACGAGTGTCGATAAGTGGAGCGACTGAATTTATTCTCGTTGGGGAGGATTTAGACGATGTGTTGTTGTCTTCTTACTTCTTCAGGAAGTGTCTACTAATCCGAAACAACAAACCAAATATCCAATAAAATATATTATATATTTAAATCTGATACGTTAATTACGTTTTAAATACAGTAGAACCCCAATTATCCGTGCTCCTCGGGACCGGACGTGGCACGGATAATTAAAAGGCACGGATAATCCCAACATTATTTATTCCTTATACCGGGTGGTGAATTGGAAAACGGGCCATAGGAAACTCAATGTAAAATTCTAAATTGTTGAATTCATGCTTCCCTAATTATTTTACATCAAAAGTCATGAGAAACTATTTGTAGAGGATTAAAATCTGTATTAAAAACAAAAGGTAAAATTGTTCTACGATTTAAACAGAGTCCAACATTTTGAAAAATAGAATACATTTGCCATACCCAAATAAGTGCGTAAAAGTAAGGCCACACGTTACTATTTCTGACAGTACGCAAACTATTGACTGAATAAAACATCTTTATTATTACTACTTTCTCCTCAACTGAGGACATCTTTTCAACTTTAATGTTTTTAAACAATAAAAACGATAAAATAAAAATACTGACAGTTCAAAATATTGTTAATATAATAATTTCATTGTGACCGAAGGCAACCTTATACACATTCTTGCACTGTGTGTGGCCTAAATTTGGCAAATATTTTGATAAAATTTATTATATTTTACAAAAATTTTTAATGTGTTTAATTCGTAGAACAATTGTTTTCAATAAAGATTTCAATCCTCTAAAAATAGTTTCTCATGTCTTATGATGTAGAATAATTAGGGAAGCAGGAATTCAACAGTTTAGAATTTTACATTGAGTTTCCTATGGCCCGTTTTCCAATTCACCACCCTGTGTACAGTGCATTGGAATAAGTGTTACCCATCCCTATTATCTTATTTATTTTTAGCACATAAGCAAAACGCTCAGACAGTGGACCGATTCTATAAGATCAACGCGAAACAATTACGTTCGTTATCCGACGGTTTGCTATTCTGTACAATTGGACAAGCGAGACCTGGCGCGTGACCTTGCCGTATTGTGCATTTATCGCTGTGTATTTTCAGGCAAGGTCAGCCGCCAGGTCTCATTTGTCGAATTGTAAGCTCATTCGGGAAGAACCGGAGAAGCAGATCACGAAGCCGATTACAAAGCGAAAGCGATAACTTTTGGCTTGCGTTTCGTTTCGCTTTCGATAGTGATTGGTCGATCATTTTCACGTGGTACACAAGCGCAAGCGCTAAGCGGGTTGTTCGTTGTTGATTCCACAAGAATTCTGTGTTTTTGTTGATAATGAATTCGTGATGCTCTTACACCATATCTTCCGTAAGTTCCTGTAGCTCATCAAAAAGGAATCGAACTAGTTCTTTGCTTAAGCGAAAAATATCAATAAACCTTATATCTGTTAAACCAAATGGGTCACTTCTATCTCGAAGGAGCCCGCTTTCCTCTCGCGTTAACCGTAGATGGTTTCTTCGCGAGTTTTCCATAATATAGAACAAATTGCACCGGCAACATTTTTATTAAAATATAATAAAAATATAGTTATTCAAGGAAATAATTCAATCAAACTTGTGATTATAAGCCAATAAGGTTATATAAATACGTCATGTAACTGCTAGTTACTCTTCTTCTTTCTTTACTTCTTCTTCTTTTTACTCCCTGCACGTATATTTGCAATGTTGCCGTAATTATTTATTCATACGTCGTTTAAACTCATATATTATCGTATGCCGCTATGATAACGAAGCGAAAGCGAAAACTAACCTTATAGAATATGAACATAAATCAACTTCGCTATCGTTTAGCTTAGCTTTCGCGATAATAACGAAAATTATAGAATTCGCCTACAGGTCGATTTTTAAAATAATCATAGTATATAATACCATCAATGTTTCGAACTTTACGCAATCCCTCTTCAGGTGACAGTCATAACTTTGATTTTCTTAAATAGGAAAGTACATCATGTGACACCTCATTTAAAAGCTTTTGAAATACTGATTACAAAAATGTATAATAATTTAATACTTTTTGAGACCGTAGGCGAAAAATTTCCGTTCTAATTATTTTTAAAAGCAATCATTTTTTTTAATCCAGAGAAAACTAATAAGTATTTTTGAAAAATTTAAATGCAGAATGAAAGATTACAGTATTATCGAGGGTCGAAAGTCCCTGAAAACTTCTATAATGTTTATTTTATTAAGTTACAGGGGTGAAAAGAAAAAGAGAAAATTTAGTGTGATTTTAATTTCAATATCTTATTCTAAAAAAACTGTTTGGTTATTTTAAGGGACTCGGTAATAATGTAATCTTTTATTCTGCGTTTAAATTTTTCAAAAATACTTATTAGTTTTCTCAGAATTCGAAAAAAATAAATGCATTTAAAAATAATTCGACCGAAATTTTGCGCCTACGCTGTCAAAAAGGATTAAAGTAATATACAATTTTGTAATAAGTATTTCAAAAGCTTTTAAATGAGGTGTCACATGATGTACTTTTCTATTTAAGAAAATCAAAGTTACGCCTGTCACCTGAAGAGGGATCGCGTAAAGTTCGAAACATTGATGCTATAATATACTATGATTATTTTAAAAATCGTCCTAACCGAGAGTTTTGCTTATGTGCTAAAAATAAACAAGTTAATAGGGAGGGGTAACACTTATTCCAGCGCACTGTATAATACATATTATTATGTACGTATATGAATACATTTGTACCTACCATAAAAAGATAACAGAAAAAAAATGAGCCTCCCTCTCGGCGTATAGACTTTCGTCGAGTGATTTACGGTGACGCTATTTTGATAAAACCTCAAAAATACAATTTGAGTAGTAGAAAATCGTAGCACGGATAATCCGCAGCCCGGATAATCCGCACCCGGATAATCGGGGCTCCACTGTATATCAAAAACTATTGTGCTATTATTTTAAAGTTGAATGAAAAAAATAAACAGATATAATTGGTTACAAGTTGTCACTACAGCTGTTTCAGCAGAATGCCTTTCTCAAGTGATATATTTTACTGTGTTTGTGCACTTTAAAGTCTTCTAACTGAATAGGTTGCGAAGTGGGGAGCTGTTTGTCTCAAGTTCGTCATTCAGAATAAATTATGTCTGTATTATTTAATTTATTAATTTCCATAGATTCTAATACAGAATGCCGTTTCGATAATCGGGTTCCTGGGAATTTTTCACTAATTATTAAATTTTTTTTTTGTCGTTTTTTCTTCTTTTTTTTTTCCTTGGAGTTATATTACTACGAGCCCTGGCTCATTCGCCGATACACAATTTTACAATATATTTTCCTATACTTAATATTCCCTATCGTACTTAATTTATTTAAGGGTTGACCACTGGTCAGTGCGGAGACTACGTTAGGAAAAACCACAGTGTTGCTTATATATTATAATACAGTTTAATTCCTACCTTGATGTTAATTAATTTACATGATTTTTATATTTCTATATATTCTATAAATAGTTGCATTAATTCCGTACTATTAATTTGCGTTGATATATACTTATGTTAAATTTATTGGATGTGTTATATTTTGACATTTGTATAATTTATTTATAAACAAGTTTTTCTAGGGCCATTTTTTGTAAAAAATAGAGAAATAGCTATTCCTACTTTAAAAATTCATAATTTGTTTTTGATCAATATTAACATTTTAAGCTCCGTGAGTACATCTATCAACCCTACTACGTAAAAATGCCATTTATACATTATATAGTAAAAATTGTAGAATATTTTGAAAAATAATGATTTTCGTAGCGACTTTAAATAAAATATAAGAATTAAAGGACCAACTTCACTGTCATTTTTTTTAAATTAGTGTAGCAAATAAAAATAATATTATCTACATAACCATTTTTGCAATAAATATTCATTATTTCGTAACAATCTTTTTTTTAATTTTTTGTTCTCTAATGTTGTGATAAATGAAAATTGGCACAAAAGGTTACCGTAAAACAGCACTGAAACAATTTTTTATATTAAAAAATAAACAAAATGGTACTGAATTAACATTAAAAATTTGTTAAATAAACATTAAAACTTTTATCTAGAATCTTTTTGTAGATGAGTGATTCCTGTATAGAAAGGAAGGTTAATTAATAGCAACCGGTATTTTCGAAATAAAAATACTACGTTAGTCTGCGAGAAACAGTATGTACGAGTATACTCTGGGCTAATTAGCAAAATTCATGGAAAAGTTATTTACCAGCAATTTTATTGCTGGAATCGAATTATAAGATCCTATATATTAATAATATATAGGATAATAAAATGGCGCCGACAAATCGTATTTTTTTCAATTATAGCTCTATAACTCCGAAGATTATAAATTTACAACCAAAACACCTTAATAAAAATTCACCGCAATTAAATTCTGCATAGAGATATGTTTTTCACGATTTGCTCCGACGAAAATTTTCCTCGGAAAATGCGGGTTTTCCTAACAAAAACTCTAATTTTCAAATAAAGTTTTAGGTAAGTAATTATTAATCAATAATTAAATAACTTAGTAACATCAAAGCTTTCTTGGTATAGATCGTAATTCCAGAAGCCGGTGAAAATTAAACGAATATTTTAGCAACAATTCAATTGTTAATTAACAAATTACGATCGCAATAATAACCAAAATAATCATGATACATTGATCAAACTTATAAAGATTATAAAGATGAGATGCTTATTTAATATTTTATTGACAAAATATAAATTTTTCTTTTTTTTGCATAATCTTTCAATTTTGAAAAAAAAATAGTTATAATACGCTGGTCTAATTAGTAAAGTACAAAGAAAGGTTATTTACCAGCAATTTTATTGCTGGAATCGAATTATAAGATCCTATATATTATTAATATAGGTATGCAAAGTCCGCATATAGTGTGCTACTTTTTTTATAAACAAAATGGCGCCGACAAATCGTATTTTTTTCAATTATTGCCCTATAACTCCGAAGATTTTAACTTTACACCAAGAACACTCAAATAAAAATTCACCCCAATTTAATTCTGCATAGAGTCATGTTTTTCCCGATTTGCTCCGACGAAAATTTTCCTCGAAAAACGTGGGTTTTCCCAACAAAATCTCGAATTTTCAAATAAATTTTTTGGGCCAGTAATTATTTATCAATAATTATATAGCTTGGTGAAATAAAAGCTTTCTTGTTATAGATTATAAATTCAGAAGCCGGTGAAAATAAAACGAATATTTTAGCAACAATTCAATTGTTAATTAACAATTTACAGTCGCAATAACAAACAAAATAATCATGAGACATTGATCAAACTTAGAAAGATTATAAAGGTGTGATGCCTATTTAATATTTTGTAGACAAAATATAAATTTTTCATTTTTTTGCATAATCTTTAAATGTTTAAAAATAATTGTTATAAACAAATTAAGATTTCTCAGAAATTGTTTATTATATTCTAATTTAAAAAAAAATACTTAAAATGCGTATTTCATAGGTCTTGAAAATGAATGCTTTAAAAAAAATTTCCAACCATTTGCAAAAAAGTTATGAAACAGCAAAGTAAATATATAAAAGCTCCGTTGTTTATAATTTGTTTTAATTGTTTCAAAGCTTAAAAGTTAGTCTATGGTACAACCTAATTACTCACAAAGAATGTCGAAAATTAGTGCAATGGTTATATTTTAATCAAAGATTAAAAATACTTTTTTTTTGTAATTTTTAGCGCAAACGTAGGCCTGATACAGAGTCGGAGCTAAAATGTTCACTCGAAGCGACTGACACGCAGCATGCATTATTTATTAAAAGTTTACATCACGCGGCCGGTCGTCGCTCCGAGTGAAAATTTTAGCTACAGTACTGTGTTACTCTACTTTCGCGCGTGTAAATTACAAAAAAATATATTTATAATCTTTAATTAAAATATAACTATTAAACTGATAATCGATATTTTTTTGTAAATAATTAGCTTGTACTTTAAACTCACTTCTATGCTTTGAAAGAATTAAAAAATATTATAAACACAGTAGTAATCGTATGTTTACTTTGCTGTTTCATAACTTTTTTACAAATGGTTGCAAAAAAGTTTTAAAGCATTTATTATAAAGATATTTAAAATGCGCATTTTGGCTATTTTTTTAAATTATAATATAATAAAAACTTTCTGAGAAACGTTAATTTGTTTATAACTATTTTTTTAAACATTTAAAGATTATGCAAAAAAATAAAAAATTCATATTTTGTCGACAAAATATTAAATAGGCATCTCATCTTTATAAGATTTCAAAGCTTGATCAGTGTATCATAATTATTTTGGTTATTATTGCGACCGTAAATTATTAATTAACAATTGAATTGTTGCTAAAATATTCGTTTAATTTTCATCAGCTTCTGTAACTATAATCTAAACCAAAAAGGCTTTTAAGTCGCCAAATTATTTAATTATTGGTAGATAATTACTTATCTAAAACTTTATTTGAAAATTAAAGATTTTGTTGGGAAAACCCGCATTTTCCGAGGAAAATTTTCGTCGGAGCAGATCGGGAGAAACGCGTCTCTATGCAAAATTTAATCACGGTAAATTTTTATTTTGGTGTTTTTGTTGTAAAGTTAAAATCTTCGGAGTTATAGAGCAGTAATTGAAAAAAACACGATTTTCGTGCGCCATTTTGTATATAAAAAAAGTAGCACACTATATGAGGACTTTGCATACCTATATTATTAATATATAGGATCTTATAATTCGATTCCAGCAATAAAATTGCTGGTAAATAACTTTTCCCAAAAATGGCCTATTCTCCGATAATCAGCCCAGACTAGTAATAGTAATACATACTAAGATTGCGCAAGAAAATTATTTTATGAGTTTCTAATTTTATTTATTTTAATTAAAAAATAATAATTTGCTAGTGATACAATATTATATTATTGTGTGTTTTAAATTATATTAGAACTACAAAAAATAAATATCTTTCTACAGCAGTCTTCTCCATGTAAATACATATTATTTCTATTATGATTAAACCTAAATTACAAAATGGATATGTATAGCAGTAAAATAAATTATAAAATTGATATGTATACCACTATTTTTCAGGCAAAAATTTTCATTTAATGTCGCTACGATTCCCATTGTTTTTCAAAATCTTTTACAATATTTACTATGTATATGTATGTATACATGGCATTCTTAACTAGTATAATTGATATATGAGACCTTATAGAGGTGTATATTCTTTTGGCAACAGCCGCGTTTTTGCAATTGAAAATATAGTAATATTTAATAAACAAATTCAATATCTCATAAATTATTAAAAATATTTTTCGACCAATTTTTTTAAAATTTTTACTGGTAATATAGCGCAAATTCTCCTATAAAATAAAATATTTTATAGTGCTTATTTGAAACGCAAATAATAATTTTTTGCAAATTTGTTTTTTAAGATTCATATATAGTTATTTAAATAAGTAGGGGGTCAAATTTAATTTGGTTAGTATTAAGTGAAAGCTTTATTCTTCAATTTTGCAGAATAAGATCGTAAAGATCTTCATAAAAGCGTGAATTACCGCAGCAGTGGAAAAAGTAAATTATGTGCAAAAATGACCCCTTTTTAATTATTTGAACAATGATCCCCCTATATGATTTGGATACTTTCTTGAAAATATCTTTAGCATTCACCTAAACTTTGATATAAAATTTGTTCTATAGTCCTGTCGCCAGGGGGGGTACAACGGCCTCCTTAATTCAGATGGACTTACCCAAATTTTTTTTATGTATTTTGACCGGTAGAACACGAAATTTTTGGGTAACAGTTGATCCGGATGTCGATAAGTTTGTTATAAACAAAGAAAGTGAGGAATTACATAACAGCGATTTTTCGAAAAACGAAACATTATTTTGTTTTTTTTTGGGTGATTCTCAGCAAAAAATGATCTTACAAGTTTTTTCGTAGGATGCATAGTTTTAGAGATAAACGCGGTTGAACTTTCAAAAAATCGAAAAAGTGCAATTTTTGAACCCGAATAACTTTTGATTAAAAAATAAAATAGCAATTCTGCTTACTGTATTTGAAAGTTCAAGTCAAATTCTATCGGTTTTGATTATTTGCATTGCTAAAAATTAAGTTTTTATTTGTTAAACAAAGCCATAAACACATAGTGTTTCCCGTGCCCAATGCATGCGTTTTAATGTACGTGATCTACGTAGAAATTGTATGTATGCGCGCTTACTCGTTCGATTTCAAATGGGAAATGCATTGAAAACATCATTCAATCAATATATGTTTATAGCTTTGCTTAACAAAAAAATGATAATTTTTATCAATGAAAGTAATCAAAACCGATAGAATTTGACTTGAACTTTCAAATGCGGTAAGCAGAATTGTTATTTTAATTTTCAATAAAAAGTTATTCGGGTTCAAAAATTGCAATTTTTCGATTTTTTGAAAGTTCAACCGCGTTTATGTCGAAAACTATGCATCATACGAAAAAACTTGTAAAAACATTTTTTGCTTAGAATGACCAAAAAAATACAAAACAATGTTTTGATTTGCGAAAAATCGCTATTATGTGATTCCTCAAGTTCTTTGTTTATAACAATCTTATCCACATCCGGATCGACTGTTACCCAAAAAATTCGTGTTCTACGGGTCAAAATACATAAAAAAAACTTGGGTAAGTCCATCTGAATTAAGGAGGCCGTTGTACCCCCACTGGCGACAGGACTACTAACCTGTACGGAATTACATTTTGATTTTTTTTTTTATTTTATTAGGCTATTAGTACATATATCTACTTGTAATGTTAACAAACATTATACGTTCCACGGCTGAGTAGACACTTACTTTTATTTATTTTGCTGCTTGCTGATGATGTGTTAGTAAAGAGATTAAGTGTACTGTACGAACTAGGGTTGTGGCTGTTGTTTGTTGTTTGAATAAGCTCTATATTCTGTCTTTCTATTTGAGATTTTGATTATTTAGAATAAAGCAATTGCTTATTTACTTATAATGAAATCTATTTGCATTGAAGAACAATCAGTTTTCAATACCAGATATGCAGTCTTTTAAATTACCTTGTGATGTTTTGTGTATTCATTATTTATTCTGATATTTTTAAATCTGATTTTATTTCAAATAGTCTTGTAAATTCTTCTTCCACTATTCCTATATTTACAAATTAATGGGTCCATTCTACCTAGACGTAAAAACTAAGAATTCCTTCTTTCTTATTCTGCCATTTGGCATTGTCTTCCTTAATGAAACAAGAATTCTTTAATTTGCCTCCTCGATTAGAATTGGATGTATGGCCTGCAAAAACAATTAATGAGAACTGCTGAATCGAAAATATTCAGAACTATTAAAGAATAGAATAAGAAGTCTGGATATCAGAGAAGAACTGGAGTACATAAAGGGGTGAGATTGAATTATCGCATGCAAACGATTTAAAAAAAAAAGACTACATTGACAGAATAGGCACGTCTAAAATCCAGAAACAAATGGTGAGTATCAATTCCATACTCATATCTTTTTTCAAAAGCTTGCCTTGTAGAAGGAATATTTGCTCGAGAGTTGACTTTTATTTGCAAAATCCACACTGGTTTTTGGGAAGGCATAATTTGCCTATTATGACTTCACAATATCCGGATAGTCAATCGTAAAAAATGTAGGCCAATATTTTGTACGTCACGTTTAGGAGGGTAATGTCTTTGTAGCTATCACAAATTGTTTGATCTCCTTTCTTGTGAATAGGTACAATTATATCTACTTTCCAGTCGTAGTTTTGCCTGATTCCAAATCAGTTATACTAGTTTACTTATACATGTATCATCCACCATCCAACACCATCCATTTTGTTTTCTTTGCGTTGATTGTTAAGCCCTTTGCATTACATTCGTTCTTTACATCGTTCAACATGGTTTGTAGGTCTTCTAGACTTTCTGCCATTATGGCGGTGTCATTAATAGACATCACTGACATGATGTTATTAATAATTTTACCACCGATTTTACTTATTTACACCGATTACTTAACATCATCATCATCATCACGTTGCGCTACAACCCTGGGTGGGTCCTGGCTGACTGTACAACTTTCTTCCAATTTGGTCAGTCATCAACCTAGGGTCAAATGGAATGTTCATTTTTTGGAGATCTGATTGGATGTTATCTCTCCATTGCATCCTGGGACGTCCGAGTGGTCTTTTGCCTGTAGGAATCTCCTTCCATACCAGTTTTACAAGTCTCTCGTTAGGAAGTCTGTGCACGTGGCCTGCCCATCTTAGTCGCTGTGATTTAATTTCTTGGACAATATCGGTGTCATTGTAGAGTGCTTTTAATTCGATGTTGGTTCTGATCTTATACTGTTTTTTGTTAATGTCGTGGTGAGGCCCGAAAATTTTTCTAAGTATTTTTCGTTCAAAACGTCTTGTAACGTTGAGTGATACTCATCGTCACTTTATAATATGCATTTCAAAATATTTATTAGGAAAAGCAACTCCCAATAAGTATGCAACCAAATATACTTCAGCGTGTAGTAGGTATTGCCTAGATTTTAATAAGTATTTGGACAAAGTTGGTGACTTTTAGGGGAATTCGTAATCTAGAAGTTGGTCCGTGTGTCGATACGGCTTCCGGCTGACGTGTTTGTCATTGCTTCGGGGAGAGCAGACCAGCACTTAATTTTCAACTCTTGTACAGAAGACATCTGATCTCCCGATCTCCGGTGGCCATTGCCAGAATTTACCTTTTAGTTGAAAAAGTTATAAGATTAATTTACGTTGGAGGAAGTTTTTATTTTGTTTTGGGTTTTGTGAAGAGTTTGAGGAGAAGAGTTTTTGTTTCCAATACTTTTTTGAAGAGCAATGGGTATGTATTAGATAAATGTCTCGTAGCTATGGTTTTTCCTTGGAAAAAAAAATAGCCCTTTATTCACTGTCAATATCTTACATATATTATCTTTATATGAATTATTACTCTTCAATCATCATATTTGCAATACTTCAATACCATCGCACTTATATTTCTACAGAAAAAAAAATCTTTCATTATATTTCCGGTTCAAAGTAAGTTTGGAATCAATGATCATTTTCCTTTTCTCCTTTATATAACTCCATATAGTAATCTTTGATTACAAGATCCACATTTACTTGTCCAAATACTTTCTTATATTCGTTTAAAAAGCTGTTTCCATTCAAGGATAATCAAGGTCAATGAACTTCAAGCATGGACATCAAACTTCATTTTTTACTTAGAGTTTTTCTCTGTCAAGTTCTGATAAGGTGATACACCTTTTTGTCGAGGCCCTGTTTCTTGTATACTCAAGGACAATCAGCTGATCAAGGTTTTTTTTATTATTTTAGCCACTGGAGAAAAAGGAAATTAAGTCACCGTTTTTGTTTTTGTTGGATATGGAATAAGCGAGGGAATAAGCAATCAGTTTGGGGTTTCTTTTGGTGTGGATTGGGATTTTATGTTTTTGGAATCAACATTGATTTTTACCGGTACTAGTAAGTACCTCCTCATCGGACCATCCGTATTGTGGTTGAGTATCTCCCCAGGATTGGAAACCGGAGGATACCTACCTGGCTCTCCCATCGTCAACCTCTCAAGGAGTTTGGAGAAGCCTCCGTCCCTACTTTTGTAGAAGCGACAGGTTTTTATTATAAAATATACATTTTCAATTCTTTTAAATAACTGCTTGCAATATTAATATTTTTCCCAATAAATTAGAAATAACCTTAATAATCATATAAACTCATTTTTTCTAAAATCACCATTTGTAATATTCAATCATTTTTTTTCCAACAAGTTTTATCGTTCACTGTTCGTACCATTCATTTAAAATAGTCCGGGAATTATAAACTATATGTTAAGGTGTTGTATACAATATCTACGGTTTAATTCCTATTTAATAACCTTTATTTCAGTTAACAGGTATGGTACTCAGGGTTATCACTTAGGTCAGATACGAGATTGTCAACCAATACTGTAACCAATATCCATAATACATTTTTGTTTAAGTAAATAACTTGTGATTCCCAATAACTGTCTTGATCTAACTAATTAAGTTCTTTGTTTTAATATTTATTGCGATCTCATTGTCGACAGGAGCGTACTTTTCTAGTACAACAGGTACTGATTAGCTAGTTTGTATAAAATTGTATATAGGGGTTATAGGTTTTTCATTAAATTTGTTGGTTGTACATACTTATATGTTTTATTATCCTACCATTTTAAATAGTATTAGTTAGGTACAGCAATATAGGTCACGTGGAGAAGAATTTATAAAATCCTTCCCTGGCGCTCAACACTACTTCTGAATATCTTCTGGGTCAGTAGTTCCTTTTTTTACATTTCTTTCCTTATTTTACTTTAGTTTCTTAACACTCTAGTACTTCATTAGGTACCGTCTTATTTCGGGCGTGCAAATACGGCCTGATCCTCTCCTGAGTCCACTTGATACAGTCTCTTAAATATCCAGCTAGCCTATTTCTGTAGAACTTAGTCATTTATTAAGCTACCCCATTCAAACAGAAAAATCATACGTTACAATTACGTTACAGTCTGAGCTTTTCTTCGTTTGATTTGGTCATTGTCCACGTTTCGCATCCATATGTTAGTACAGGTCTGACGATGGATTTATAGATTTTGATCTTGGAACTTCTTGTAAGAATTTTTGATTTTATAAGCTTATCCAGTGCAAATAGACAGCGATACTTATGATTACTTAACGCTTTCTCAAAAATTGGTTCAGTGTAGGTATTGAAGAGAGAATTGTAGGAAACCAAATAGACTATTATTAATTAGACAAAGATACATTAACGCAATTATATCTGCAAAAATATATCCAAGTGCCGACATACTCGTATGATCAGTCTTTGAAGTGATTTATAAAATAAATTCAATTTTAGAATACCACTGCTGTATACTATCCTAGAGACGCAAAGTTTTTGAAATTTGCTGTGACCTATTTTTTAGATTTAGGTAAATATTGAAACAGATGTTTTTTCTAGGACGTTACAAAAGTAACACTTATCTTTACCTTTCATCACAAGCTGATTTAGATAATTCTTCAGGTTGCTAAGTATTTTCTTTCAAAATAAACTTATCTTTTCCAATATCGTTCTTATAACAAAATCCAGTAAATCGATTTAATTCCTGGAGAATAAAAATTGCCTAATACGTGTGAAATCCCATTAGACAAACTAAAAAAGAAAACATCGAAATTTTCGTACAACCAATTACTCGAATCATCGATCACATATTTATTTTCGATAAATCTTCAAAGGACCCTCGAGGTTTTACAGATTACTTTCCTTTTATTTCGAAGATCTGATAACGATTTGAAAAGATCACGAATCCGATTCTTCCCTCTCTCTATAAAAAATGCCACATTGTTGATTTTACATTTCCTGGTTTGAGATGGGACTAGAAAGTGACCCCATGTCTGATTTCAACTGTCGATAGAGGCATCAGTGAGAACAATTCGGACTGTCTTGGGTCTTGTTTTTTATGTTTGGGAAGTAAAATGATAGTCGGTAAGCTCGTTTTTGTTTGTAGTGTAACGGTTTTGGCTTAGGATTTTAACAACGGATTAAGAGGAAGAGTTTCTGCCTGTCTTATTTGAATTTAATAATAAGACGGATTGAAAGGGATAATGTGACCATTATTGCAACTGTGTCCGATTATAATAAATGTTTATCTAGTAATGGACAGGAACTAGGATTAAAGCTTCCTTATTTATTTATACCATTGTTTATCTACACATATTGTTTATCTACACATTGTTTATCTACAACATTGGTCTAGTTATACAATGTTTATACTTAAGAATTTTAACGCGAATCTAAATATTTCCGCTAAACCTTTACGCGGATGAGCTTGTACATAATATACAGCATGGTGCAAATGTTTGGAATAAATTCGTTATTTCGTAAGTTAGCGACTTTAACTAAAAAAAACCTGAAGCAGGTCGATTTTTATTTTTGAATTATGATTTTTTGACATATATATCATAGGTTTACTAGTGACGTCATCCATCTGAACGTGATGATGTAATCGATGATTTTTTTTAAATAGGAATGGGATCGTGTGATAGCTCATTGGAAACGTTATTAAATCCGTTATTTAGCAATATAAACATTGACATAATTGTTTATACAGGGTGTCCAGGAAACATTTTTTTGAATTCAATTAATTGACACGAAAAGAAGAATGAATTTAATTTATTTAATTCAAAATACATTTTACTGCTGTCAGAAAACAGAAAATAATGATTATTTCATAAATAAACATTGCTTTTCGCTTAATATAAATTCAATGTTCAAACTGCTAGGAGGCAGATGGGTGGCAACTTGAACATTGAAATTAAGCGAAAAGCAATGTTTATTTATCAAAAAGTATTTTTTTTTTGTTTTCTGACAGCAGTAGAATGTATTTTGAATTAAATAAATTACATACATTCTTCTTTTTGTATTAATTCATTTAATTCAAAAATTTTTTTCTTGCACACCCTATATAAATAACTATGTTTATATTACGGAATATAGAATTAAATAACCTTTTAAATGAGCTAACACACTACCCCTATTCTCATTTAAAAAATTATCGATTACGTCATCACGCCCAGATGGATGACGTCACTAGTATGATATATACGTCAAACAATCCTAGTCTAAAAATAAAAATCGACCTGTTTCAGGGTTTTTCCCGAAGTCGCTGGCTTACGAAATAACGAATTTATTCCAAACATTTGCACCATACTGTATATGAGTATCAAAACCTAAAATTAGCTGCTTAATATTACAAAAAACATTAAATAAATTAGAAGGGTGGGCACTAGATATAGGCTTGGGATTTTCGACTAAAAAAAAAACGAAAGTAACAATACAGTGGAACCTCGATAACTCGGATTAATCGGGACCGCGACCGATCCGGGTTATCGAAAATCCGAGATAGCCGGAGAATATGGTAAAAATTAATAAAATACGGTATACTTACAGATAAACTCCGTTAGAATTGAAATAACATGAAATATTTATAAATATGCACAGTAATACCTACTCATTAAAATTACTAAAAAAACACCAAACCCAAACGTAAGCAAATGGAAGCGAACAATACAAGACACACAATACTAAAGACCATTGTTTATAAAAGCATTTTTTAAATAGTCTTTCCTAAACAATGCTGACAGTTTGAAATAAAAAGGAATAGATACTACAGACAGGTGGTTGTTGTTTCTGCGGCGTGTGCTATGAGTAATTTTTAATATCGTATAGTTCAAATTACACACATACACACTATCTCTCAAATATTATATTACATACATTTTTATTGTTGAAAGGTTTGTCTGATAATTAACTATTTTGATTGGAAATAAGCCACAATTAAATTGAAAAATACAAAATATTGAAAATCAAAATGTTTATCTGATGAAAATCGGTCCGGGTTAGCCGGACTTCCGGGTTATCGAGGGCCGACTTATCGGGGTTCCACTGTATTTGGAAAAGGAAAAACAACACAACTTAAATTTAAATCTAAACGTGCACACTCCTACAACAATTAATTAAATCAAGTTCTTGGGAATGACATTCGACGTTCAACTCAAACGGACATGGACATGGCACATATTTTTCTTATATACTGGGTAATACTCCAGCAGGAATCTTATGATTATTGCTATCTGATCATTACAATCAATAATAGGTATAAATGCACATAAATGAAGGACATCGCACATAAACGAAGTAATTAAATCATATCAACTAGGCCAGAATCCCGCGAACCAAAAAAAGTTTATTAATAGCAAGAAAATTTGTTAACACGTAGACTCCTTCTATAACGAGAACTGAAATAGCGGACTAATTACCTCGTTATAAGCAGATCTCGTTATATTAGACAACAATTAATATTGTGTATTTATATGAATATATAATATATATAGTTTTCTAAAACATTAACTTCCTATAGTTCGATAACCACACAGATGTTGGGGATTTCTGTATACAGGCAGTTGGGGTATTTATTTATAGCCATTACTGCGCTAAAAACAGGTAAAGAATCGTATTCTTCGATTTCATTTTTCCTCGTTATAACCAAATATGCCTCGTTATAGAGGTGTTATAGTTCAATAGGAATTTTATGGGACATCTAGTGTACCTCGTTATAAGCGAAACCTCGTAATATCCGTGTTGGTTACAGAGAGAGTCTACTGTAGCTTGACGGTGTCTAGTCGGACAAACTTTGATGTACGGGAACACTGGAACAGGGGAAGTTTTACTTGTGGAACAGGTTACTGGTTTCGAACGTCAGACTACGAAAACGTCCCATGCATTTTGTAGGACAGAACTTCCAAATGATTTGTTACCCTTTCCTTAAACTCTCATGCAAAAATCAGACTGCAATTTACCACCAATATAATTTCTGTCATTTGACATGTTCTACGTGTCGGACTTATTAAATTGCCCAATATATTTGTCGGACAAACATTTTTTCATATATTATATAAACTTTGCTATTGAATAAACTTAAAAACAACCTGCTAGTTTTCATAATCATAAGCTTATCAGGATGACACGTTCCACAATTAAAACTTCAACTGTTCCAGTGTTCCCATACATCAAAGTTTGTCCTTTATAGACACCGTTAAGCTATTAACAAATTTTTATCTTGCTATTAATCAACTTTTTTTTGGTACGGTGGATCCAGGCCTAAACAGATAATAGATCTTCTAAAAGCATCTTTAAAAAAATAATAGTGAAATTTGTGCACCGCATAAAAATTTTATGGGGTTTTTGTTCCCTTAAACATTCCCGAATGTTTGTGTGCGTTCCAATTAAATTATTATTGTGGTACTATTAGTGTAGTTAAACACAATGTTTGTAAAACTTTTTTGCCTCTTTTTAGATAAGCCAGTTTTAATCGGGAAATATCGAAAAAATCCACCACATATTTATAAATGGTTAAATAAGATTATAGAGACCTGGAATAGTTATTTTCCTAACAAGTGCAGAAAGTCATTCTTTTCCGCACGCGACTGCATGGTGCAAATGTTTGGAATAAATTCGTTATTTCGTAAGTTAGCGACTTTAACTAAAAAAAAACCTGAAACAGGTCGATTTTTATTTTTGAATTATGATTTTTTGACATATATATCATACTAGTGACGTCATCCATCTGAACGTGATGATGTAATCGATGATTTTTTTAAATGGGAATACGATCGTCTGATAGCTCATTGGAAACGTTATTAAATCCCCTATTCAGCAACTTCCGCTTCGCGTCGTTCGGCAAACTGCAGTCGTGTGCGAAAAAGAGACTTTCTGCAAGAGTTAGGAACAATATTTTTTCTAAGAGTCTTTAAAAAATTACCAAATCTTAATCAATTAATTTAATTAATATGACTATTTCACTCATCTTAAAATTTTCACATAATCTGACCAATCACAAACCAAAGACAGCTTGTGTTATCGAGAAAACACCAACTGTCTTTCAATTCTGATTGGTCTATCAGCTTCGTGTTTTCAACGACGTAACCATGGATACCGATCGCAAAGCAAAGTTTGACGTTTGCCAAAAAAATTATTGTAGCTGTATACGTCAAAATGAGTCGTCTCGGTGGTACTTCAAACGAAGTTATAAACCAAAACATTGAAGAAAATATACCGAGTAACACAAGAAAATCTAAATCTTATATATGGAGACAATTTATGATGTTCTGTGTGGATCGCAACTACAAATTAGATGCAGAAAATAACAACGAAAGACTAGCATTCATTCTAAAAGACTGGGCCTTCAACATGCGAAAAATTGATGGTAGTAATAAATATTTCATGATTATGACTAATTGTGAATTATTCAAAAAATGGGTAGATTTGGGTTACCTAGATCAAATGTATTATTATTAAATTCCTTCCTCTCATTCTACTGAATTTGTGACCTATCACTTTGTTCGTGAAATAGTCTAATAAAATACCACTCGTGATTTAATTTATCTTATAAGTCTGTCTTTTATTTCTAAACTCAACTGAGTTGCTTAAAGAAAACACATCTCGTCCTACGGACTCGTGGTGTTTTCAAGCAACTCAGTTTCGTTTAGAAGTAAATCGACAGACTTATCGCGAAAATTGAATCACTAGTGGTATTACTATTGAAAATACATACACAAATTCAGTGGCGTAGCTAGGGTGGGGCGGAGGGGGCGGTCCGCCCCGGGTGTCACCCTTTTGGGGGTGACACCCGAGAGACCCGCTCACAAAAGAATGAATCGTTAATTTGTAACTCTACCCACTTTATAATCAAAATACAATTCGATATTATTTTGTATACACACGAAACCGAGAAAAATCGAGGTCAAAGAGGCATTTCTTTGATTTTTCCGTTAAAAGGAAAAAAACAGTTATTGATCTAAATAACGATATTCTCAAGAAGCTTGATATATGAAGTGCCGTTCACAGGGATACAATAATGCAGCTGTGGAGAGCGGCGTACATGGAGGAATACAAGCTATTATTAAGGGCGTAGGCGCAAAATTTCGCGCAAATTTGTTTTAAATGTTTTAAAAAACATTTTGTTTCGAGTCCTGAGAAAACGAATAAGTATTTTTGGAAAATTTACACGCAGAATGAAAGATTGCATTATTTCCCGGGGCCGAAAGTCCCTGAAAACTTCTATAATGTTTATTTTAATAAGTTACAGGGGTGAAAAAAAGAGAAAATTTAGTGTGATTTTTAATTTTAAATATCTTATTCAAAAGAAACCTTTTGGTTATTTCGAAAGATTTTCGGCCCTAGGTACCTATGTAATAATGTAATCTTTGATTATGCGTTTAAATTTTTCAAAAATACTTGTTAGTTTTCTAAGGATTCTAAAAAAATGAATTCATTTAAAACACATTGGCGCGAAAATTTGCGCCTACACCCTTAAAGCAAAAAACAAAAAGAACATTTTCGTTGGATGTATTGATCATGATACCAATGATTTTTGTGGCCAGCACTCTTTTGCGAACAATACATCCTGAGTAACTTTTATCAGAACTGTAGAGGAAAATTTTTATTTTTTTTTTCTGCTTCCGCTAGCTGCTGGGATGGGATGTGCTTATTTAACACAGCAAAGCATCTGTTAAACGACTTTCCACAACGCGTTTGAGTACTCACTATGCTGCAGTTAAAGGGTTGGGAGAATATTTTGATAGTTTTATTGCTGCAATTGAGGAACTATGTCATCAAAAAGAAAATTTAGACACCAGAAGTGCATATAGACATACCCTATTGATGCCCGACGTGTGTAATTTCACATTTCTTTGTCATCTTTTCCTTTGGAATGATGTTCTAAGAGGAACCAATTTTTGTCAGATTGAATTTCAAAGTTAAGGCATAACCATTGATCAATCTGCGACCAAAATAGGTGCATTTTACATTGAAGAAAAACGTGAGCATATTATAGATGAAGCAATAGATGTTGCCACGAAAAAATATGAGGACGACGATATTCCCACCGAAAAACGAATTCGACGTCAAAAACGAATGGATGGTGACCTAGCTACCGATACAGGACTGACACTTCGAGTCGAACTTCAACAGGATATGTGGGACTGTTTTGACCTATTCAATTTTGAACTCGAAACCTGATCAAAGTCTATTCATAATGTGGCTTCATTGTTCGATGTTGTGCAGACACACACACTTTGATTTTCACGAACAGTTAACAATTGAAGTTAGCTGTTTCAACATTTTTTGACTTCACCATGAAGAGGTATCAGAAGCAGACCTTGTGCTAGAAATATCAAGGATCAGAAGACATTTACAAGCGACCATTATCGTTAGCGTTAGTTGTAGACTTTTTAAGATTCCTTGTGGAGTTGGTTTTCATGGAATATCTCCCAAACTTAATGGTCGCATTAAAATTAATATAACCATTTGTGTATCGGTTACTTCATGTGAGAGATGTTTTAGTAAGCTAAAATTAATCAAGAAATACTTGCGAGCAAAACTGGCGCAAACAAGGCTAAATAACCTCGGTTAACTATAATTCTTAATTTTTTCATTATTCAAAACATACGTTTATAGTATTTCCGTTGATTTTAACAATCCTTAGATATTTTTAGGATTGGGGGTGACACCATGGATTACCGCCCCGGGTGTCACCCATGCTAGCTACGCCACTGCACAAATTAATTCTTTGACAAGGTTGTCAAAACCAAACTTTCAATATAATTAGTTAGCATGACGACGATCTTGGTTTGCATGACGATAATTCAAAACGACTGTTATTGTCTACCGATTTGACTTTCGAATATTATGTCAAAATAATTTTATTTTATCGAATTGTCGCGTTGATTTCATTAAAACAGGGCCCAGAGCACGCCAAATAGAATTCTATTTTGCTGACGTCACAAAATAGAATTTCATAATGGGAGAATAGACGATTGCTAGGCAACGTGACGTCACTAAAATAGAATTGTATTTGGCGTGCTCCCGCACCAGGAACACAATAAGATATATTTGAAATACATTAGTAAATAATATCTAAATATTAGTTTATTGCATGTACTATAATTACTTTAAGGCCATATTCACATATCTAAATTAACACGCGTGCGGAAAAGTAAAAACCGCGTGCGGTAAAGTAACACGCGTGCGGAAAAATAACATTTGTGCGGAAAAGTGAAACTTTCTAAACTAAAATGCGTGCGCGAAAGTAGACATTTTTGCACGCTCGTAGAAAAATAACATTATAATATGAATATTTATTTATAATTTACATTAGATACGCAAAAATTTGGAAACATTAAAAATAAGCCGCATCTCAATAAAAACTGGCTTATCGAAAAAGTAGATACTAAGAGACAAAAAAACATTTTGTTTAACTAATGCAATAATAATAATAATTTAATTGGAACGTACACAAACATGCACAAACGTTCAATTCACATGTGGACCAAGCCAAGACAGGATATGAAACAATACATGGGGGATTAGGCTTTGGAACTAGAAATGAAGCTGAAGATGACATGCTAGAACTAGCAACAGCATTGGATATGGCGATTGTTAACACATTCTTTAAAAAGAGAGAAACTCAACTTATTACCTACAAAAGTGGACAACATCAATCCCAAATAGATTACTTCATGATAAGGAAAGAAGACATACGTGAATGCAAGGACTGCAAGGTAATAGTTAGTGAGACAGTAAGCCAACAACATAAGCTGCTTGTTCTGGACATCGAAGTAAAAAGCGAAACTAAACAAAAATATCGGAGAGGACCACAAAAAAATCAAGTGGTGGATGCTAAATGATGAGAAAGAAGGTCTATTCAGGGAAAGAATAGTAGCAAAAATATGTTGGAAGATGAAAGGAAGACCTAACACAATTTGGAGAAAAATGGCCAATATTATTAGAGAGACGGCTATTGAAATACTTGGGAAAACGTCAGGAAAGAAGTTTGAGGATAAAGAGACTTGGTGGTGGTCAAATGAAGTACAAGGAAAAATAAAAGAGAAGAGAAAATTATATAAAAAGTGGCAAGAAACCAGATCGGACCTAGATCTTCAAAACTATATGGTCGCCAAAAAGGAAGCGAAAGTAGCAGTAGCAAAAGCTAAAGCAGAAGCGTATTCAAACCTATACGATCAACTTGATACCAGGGAAGGCGAAACGAAGATATATAAAATAGCCAAACAGGCAGCAAAGAAAGCAAAAGATTTTAATCAGATTAGATGTATCCGAGATGAAAATAATAAAATACTAGTTCACGAAAGGGATGTCAAAAAGAGATGGAGAAAGTACTTTGACAGCTTATTAAATGAAGAATTTGACAGACAGCCTGTAGAGTCAACGGAGACAGTAGCAGCAATGGTCACCAAAATAACCAACGAGGACGTGGCTCAAGCGCTTCAATAAATAAAGAAAGGAAAAGCGGTAGGACCAGATGATATTCCTGGGGAAGTATGGAGAGCATTGGGAGAGACAGGAACAAGGTGGCTAGCAGGTCTATTTAATAGAATTATGGAAGTTGGACAAGCAGTATACTGGTACCTGTTTACAAAAACAAGGGAGATGTACAACAATGTACAAACTACAGGGCTATAAAACTGCTTAGCCACACCATGAAAATATGGGAAAGAGTAATTGATAGACGGATACGTGAAGAGACCGAAATATCCGAGAATCAATTTGGCTTTATGCAGGGTAGATCAACAACAAATGCAATTTTCATTATAAGGCAGTTGATGGAAAAATACAGGAGTAAAGAAACAAACGCTCATATGGTATTCATTGATCTTGAGAAAGCATATGATAGAGTTCCTCGAGAGATTCTGTGGTGGGCACTCAATAAGAAAGGAGTCCCTGGTGAATATGTAAACATTGTGAGGGATATGTATGAGGGAGTAACGACTAGTGTTAGGACAGGTGTGGGAGAGACTGATAAATTTCATGTGAAAGTAGGATTGCATCAAGGTTCTGTGCTTAGTCCGTATCTATTCTCATTAGTTTTTGACCAGATAACAGCGAAAATACAGGGTAACATTCCATGGTGCTTAATGTATGTTGATGATGTCGTGTTAGTAGGAAATAGTGAAAGAGACTTAGAACAAAAACTGGAACAGTGGAGACAAGCTCTGGAGGAAAAAGGTTTAAAACTTAGTAGGACAAAAACAGAGTATTTGGAATGTTCATTTAAAGATGGAGCTACTACAAATAAAATGGTATCTTTGGATTGTGAAATGATTGTAAAAAGGGATCGACGAAAAAAGGTCGCCAACAATTGGTCGAGCGAAAAAATGTCGCGCACATTTGAGCGCGTATCAAAAGGTCGCCGGCGAAAAAACAGCGCCGACGAAATAAGGTCGCGTGCAATTGATCGCGCGAAAAAAGATCGCGTCAGAAAATATGTTTTCATTTGCATACTTTAACTTTCCTTCACACTTAATCCAGGCTTAGGTCAGATTTAGATGATGCAATAGAACTAAAGGATTGCTGTTAAATAATGACCCAAACAGTTAAATATTTTCTTATTAGTCATTTTAACCTATTGGTAAAAAATATTTCGTCAACCCAATATTGACTTCTAAATGACTTTAGTTTTATTTTCCACTTTAAATAATAGGAAAATAATTGGAAGTAAATAATCCTATTTGAAATTGATCATGTAAAATGTTCGACCAATTTAATGGTCGAATTAAGGTAATTTTAACTGTAAATGTTGTAGGGAAAGTACCTAGAGGTATTATTTCACGACTTGGCAGTGTCGCAAAATTTACCCTTGGTTATTTAAGAGTAAGTTTTAATATAAGCTTAATATATTTTACAGGGTATATACTACATATAGATAGGGTAGGTTAAGGGCTACCATCTTTATTAAAATAAAATTTCCCAAATAAAATAATGATATTGTGGTTAAAAATTATATAACAGGCACAATTTCATTAATACATTGTCACTGGTGAGTACTTATTGAAGATATCATAGTTAAAGAATACATTTATATTAATAACAGATTTGCATACTTTAACTTTCCTTCACACTTTATCCAGGCTTAGGACTGGCAGTTAGTAACTGGCGTGTTTAAACGTTTTTTTAATTTTAATTTTTTTATTTTTTTCTAATTTTTATTATTTTTTTTTTATTTTTATTTTTTTGTGTTTTTTTAATTTTTATTTTTTTTTGTTTTTTTTAAATTTTTTTTTAATTGTTTTTTAGTTTTTTATACTTGCAGTTGAAAATTTTGGGCAATTCCTCTTAAATATTCTAGATTTGGCCGGTTCCCGTATTGCAAACAAATCGTTTTTATTCGCCGCGCTGTATCTTTATAAATTTTTTTTTGAGGTTGTTGGTTTCCAGCTATGTATTGCTCCACTTTTAATCGATTTAAACTCTCTTCTTTCTTTAGCCCCGTAATAAACTTCCATAGATTTGGGTGTGCTGCATTTAATATCGAGGAGAAGCTGTTGTGCCAACCTTCGACAGCATTATTAGTACGCGGTAGATCTTCCTCTATAAATTCGAAGCAATTCCAAAGATTCCTTGGAAACATTGGCGGTCTTCTTTGTTGTCGTCGATCCAATCTGCCTATCCATACATCCTCAAAGTAGTTTATTAAAGGTGTTAGTAAATTTTCATTTTGAGTGTAAAACTCGCTGTCCAGTAGCTCTCCGAATGTTGCAACAACATCTACTTCAGGTACGAAGGCTAGGGCTGCCAATTGTCGCAGATGTAGAGCAAAATTCGCGTCTTCTGTATAAACTTGTTACAGTCCTGTACCTTGCATGTTTCTCCACAAACATTGTGTGAAATGAAAGAAACATCCACGGATTCTGACTTCAGGAAACTCTTGTTGTAAAGCATTAATTGCTGCTTTTTCATAATCCACCATTATTGTTGTAGGACGTAAACCTGGTCGTAACGTTTTTAATTCATGGAAGAGTCGAGTGTATGTTGCCTGAGTTTTATTAGGAAGTAGAGCAAAAACAGTTGGAATAACGTTGCTATACTGTACGCCATGTATTGTATACAGCTGACCAAACAATAGAGGAGTACATGTGAATGTTCCATCGGCATACCAGTGTTCACAGCTCGCCATCAAAGTTAAATTTCTTTCAGTGGAAAATATTAAAATTCTCTGTTCGTTTGGATCACTGTCAAATAAAAGAAACGGTTCGCCGTTATTGTTTCTGGTGTATTCTTCCGGAATAATAAGCTCTGTTAAGCTTCTTGGATTTGCCGGAAAAGCTTCCACTCTTTGGCGTGTGTTCTGAATAGTTCGCTTTAGGGATGAAATAGAAGGTAGCTGCCCAGTTGCACCCACAGACACTTCTTGTGAAACGGTAGCTATGATTCCTTGTGTTGTTAGTTCAACTTGATGAGCCAGTTCTTTCATTCTGTTACAAGCCTTTTTTGCTTCTAATATTGACGCATCGGCAACGTGGTTGTGACTTGTACTTTTCACTACTTCATCTCCCACTGTGTGAACTCTCCCGGTACATTTATGCTTATTGTACTGAGCGCACTTCCAAATTGTCTTTTGATCAATCGTTTTTTCCTTTCTATGGATATATCCATTATACACCAACATATTGGCACCTTTTTGACTCTTTACGTAAGTTAAGACCATCTTGACAAATCGACAAGCTAATGAATAATGAGATATACGATATTTTTCCCATCTTCTTATACATCCAAAATACATTAAAAAGTAATAAAAGTACGTTTCACGAATATGGAATAATAATTACCACATTAGTGAATAACGCACAATTAGACAAAGAACTTTTGTACAATATTTATTTTAGCATTTCCAATAATGTCTTATCGTAATGACTTCATGGAATTCCTAATAAATACCTACACAATAAGGTGCCCTTATCTAAACTACTTATTCTTCACTAATCTGCATAACGACTTTCTACTAAGAACCAATTATGCTAATTACCGGTCTCTGAAAATACCAAAAATAGGTAAACTGGTACCTGGTATTCGTTTGTATGTAATATATACTGTAAATAGAACTATTATTACTGTACATTTTTAACGATATCCGATTAGGAAGAGCAAACACTTTTAAACACGCCAGTTTTTTGCTGACAGTCCTAAGCCTGTAAAAAGTGTGAAGGAAAGTACCTTTCTGAATTTAGATCCATATATTAAAATTATTCACGTAGAACAAAAAAAATACTTTCTTCATGTTAAAAATTGTTCAATTTTCAAGTATATTCACTTGAATAACCTGAAAATACCATATGAAATAATTTCCCATTCTCCTATATTTCCCATCTTCCTACACATCCAAAATACATTAAAAAGTATTTAGATATACGTTATTTTTCCCATCTTCTTATACATCCAAAATACATTAAAAAGTAATTAGATGGAATTCCAAGACTAATCGGCTCATAATGCATAAAGTTAAAGTATGCAAATAGAATTTCTTTAGAACCTTTTTGAAAACCAATTGAATGGTTTTAATAATGTAAAACATGACGCGATCTTTTTTCGCGCGATCAATTGCACGCGACCTTATTTCGTCGGCGCTGTTTTTTCGCCGGCGACCTTTTGATACGCGCTCAAATGTGCGCGACATTTTTTCGCTCGACCAATTGTTGGCGACCTTTTTTCGCGACACCTGTAAAAAGCAATAGTTTTAAGTACCTAGGATCGGTATTACAGAGTAATGGAGAAATATATGGAGATGCATGCAGTAGAATTAGGGCTGGATGGATGAAGTGGAAAGAAGCGAGTGGTGTGTTGTGTGACAGAAAAATCACAATGAAGCTGAAGGGAAAATTCTATAAAACAGCCATAAGCCCAGCTATGATGTACGGAACTGAATGTTGGGCAGTGAAAAAGAAAGAGGAACAGCGAATGCATGTGGCGGAAATGAGAATGCTTAGATGGATGAGTGGAGTGACAAAGAAGGATAAAATTAGAAATGAGTATATTAGGGGAAGTCTAGGTGTGGCACCAATTGATGCCAAAATGAGAGAGAACCTGTGCACCAAAATGAGAGAGCATAGGTTAAGATGGTTTGGTCATGTTCAACGTCGAGACGTTAACCACCCAATACGAAGAATAGCTGAAGTGCAGATTCCTGGAAGGAGTAGGAGAGGAAGACCAAAGAAGACCTGGGGGAGACGATAAGGCAGGACATGTTGGTAAAGGGGATTGACATTGATATGGCCCAAGATAGAATTGTGTGGAGAAATGCAATTAGGGAAGCCGACCCCGCATAGGGATAAGGCAAAGAGAATGATGTACACAAACATATGGAGGGTTTAAGTGAACAAAAACCCCATAAAATTTTTATGGGGTGCACAAATTTCACTGTTATTTTTTTTTGAGATATTTCTGCCACAAGAAAGCCACATGTCCATTTTCAATACAAAATCTCTAATAACAGTTTTCGATATATTGGAAAAAATTTTTATATGCACATTTTTGTACTAAGGTAAATTAGATTCAATCGAACTATTTTTGATCCCAGAATCTTCTTTTTCTTTTTCTTAGCCTTCTATCGTCCAAGTTTGGACATAGGCCTCTCCCAACTCCATCCATCGGTCTCTATCCTGAGCAACATATTTCCAGTTTGTTCCGGTTATTCTTTTAATATTATCAACCCATCTCATCTGTGGTCTTCCTCTTGGTCGTTTACTTTCCAAAGGTCTCCAATGTTGTATTGTTGCATTCCAACGTTAGTCTTTTTGTGTAGCAGTGTTGCCTGCAAGCTCCATTTAAATTTGGCAATTTTTGTTGTTATGTCCTCGACTTTTGTTTTTGATCTCACCCAGTCGTTCCTCATTTTGACTGACAGTTGTATACCTAACATAGCTTTTTCCATTGCTCTTTCTGTCCCAGAATATGTGATTTAATTATTTATGACCTACCTTTTTGTTACATTCTGTATAATTGCAATAAAATATACAGGGTGTCCCGAAAAGATTGGTCATAAATTATGCCACACATTCTGGGGTCAAAAATAGTTCGATTGAACCTAAATTACCTTAGTACAAATGTGCTCATAAAAAAAGTTACAGCCCTTGGAACTTACAAAATGAAAATCGATTTTTTTCAATATATCGAAAACTATTAGAGATTTTTTATTGAAAATGAACATGTATCATTTTTATGGCAGGAACATCTTAAAACAAAATTATAGTTAAATTTGTCCACCAAACAATTAAAATATACGACAGAATAATAAAAGCACTCGCAGGAGCGTCATTTGAAATTTTGATGGGGGGGGGCAAGCATTATATATATAATACATTTATATGCAAACATAATACAAAATTGACCTATTTTTTGTAAATTTCAGTAATTTTCAAGGCCAGGGGGGGGGCAAATGCCCCCCATGCCCCCCCTGCCCCCTATCAAATGACGCCTCTGAGCACTCGATGAGAAAAAAACCGATTATCATACATATCGTAAGAAGCAAGATAAACCCTTTAGAGTAGTGATTCGCCATCTTCATCCTACAGTGGATATACAAGAAATCAAAAAAGAAATAGAGAGCCAAGGACATATAGTTCTACAAATATCGAATATACTACAAAGAATTACAAAAAAACCCCTACCACTATTTTTTGTGGACTTAAAAATGCAAGAAAATAATAAAGAAATTTATAAGATGGAATATTTACTCAACGCAAAAATTCATATCGAAACCCCAAGGCTAAAAAGAAAATTAGTACAATGTACCAGATGTCAAAGATATGGTCACACAAAAAATTTCTGCTATCATCAGTACAGATGTGTAAAATATGCTCTAAATCACAAAACAGCTGATTGCCCTAAGAAAATTCGATCTGATCTAGTAAAGTGTGTACTTTGCGGTAATAACCGCCCAGCGAATTACAGAGGATGCAGTGTACATAAACAACTGCAAGAAGCAAGATTTCCAAGCTTAAGAAAGAAAGAGTCACCGAATCAACTACAAATCCAACAGCCACCAGTGGTTACAACAAATATAACTACAACACAAAGACCTGCATATTCTCAAATGGTAAATACCAACCAACAAGATATTACAATGGTCACTCAGGCAAATGACATGCAGGAGTTCAAGAATATGATGAAAGGGCTTATGGAACAAATGAGCACCATGCTAAACTTATTAACAACACTTGTCTCAAAAATGAACTAATGGTTAATACACAACACAATGGCTTGACACAACACAAACATGACTTGTATGCATTTATAGTTAATTACCAATTAGACATAATACTGATTTCAGAAACACACTTCACGAAAAAAAGTTTCATAAAATTTCACAACTATAAAATATATCACACAACACATCCAGATAGGTGGGACAGCAATCATTATAAGAAACAACATCAAACATTACCAGACAACTCACTATCAAAAAGCACATATTCAGGCGACAAATGTAGTTAGAAGACTGGACAGGACCTATAACTTTTTCAGCTATATATTGTCCACCAAAACATTCAATTAAACAACCAGAATTTAAAACCTTTTTTGATACACTTGGACTTAGGTTTATTTGTGGCGGAGACTACAATTCAAAACATCTAATGTGGGGATCTAGACTTATTAATAACAAAGGCAGTGAACTACAAAAAGAAATACTAATAGATAATCTAAACATAGTAACCACAAGGGAGCCAACATACTGGCCTACAGACCCTGCCAGGCAAAAATTCCAGATCTCCTCGATTTTGCTATAGTGAGAGGAATAAATGAAAAATACTTTAAACCAAAATCCTGTTACGATTTATCATCTGACCATTCACCTGTTATCATAACTGTAAGCAAAGACATAAGAAAAATAGAAAGGAGCTGTATATTACACAACAACACAACAAATTGGAGTTATTTTAGATATCAAGTAAATAATCAAATCAATTTAGACATCCCACTAAAGATGGATAAACAAATCTAACACGCAGTAGAACATTTTAACACAGTTTAACAGGAAGCAGCATGGAACTCAACAACATTACCTACAAATCGACATATGAACAAAAACTGTTCCAATACAATACATGAAAAAATAATTGAGAAAAGAAGACTCAGAAAACAATAGCAATTATCAAGATCACCTCAAAGTAAAACAAACCTCAATAAAGCACAAAAAGACCTAAAAAAATTGATAATAGCAGAAAAAAATGCAAGCTTTCAGGAATACCTACAAAAACTAGATGCAACTCAAGCCACTGACTACTCGTTATGGAAGGCTACAAGGACTCTACGAAGGCAGAACTATACAGTCCCACCACTAAGAACACAAACAGGACAATGGGCGAGAAGTCCTCTAGAAAAAGCCGAAACATTTGCGACACACCTTAAAAAAGTCTTTACACCAAATGAGGGAAATTACTCACTACAAACTGAAGAAGAAATTATTTCGATACTCACAAAACCTTATCAACTAGAACTTCCTGAAAAAAGATTCACAAAAAATAAGGTAAAAAATATTATACACAACAACATCGATCCAAAAAGGCTCCAGGATACGACCTGATTACAGGAAAAACTCTTCAGCAACTCCCAGAGAAAGGCTTCCAATTTCTGACACAGTTATTTAACTCTATAATGAGACTAGGTCATTTCCCATTACAATGGAAACTAGCACAAATAACAATGATACTTAAGCCAGGAAAAGAACCAGAAAGTGTACTGTCCTATTAGTCTTCTTTCAGTGGTATCCAAAGTTTTTGAAAAGCTGACACTTACTAAGCTAATGCTTATACTAGAAAACAAAAAACTAATACCGCCACACCAATTTGGGTTTATAACACAACATTCAACAATACAACAGCACAGATTAACCCAACACAGATGCGAAAGCTATGCTGTGATGCCGGTACAAAAATTGGTAACCTTAAAACTAAGGAGCACAGTTGTTGCGCCGGTGTTTGCACCAATAGAATTGATAACTTACAAAATAGTTTATTTGGTCCATAATACTTACTTTTACACCTGATTTGATATTTATTTACTATATTTACACTAAAAATTAAGACAAACAATACTTAACAAAACATTGGTCATTGATTAAATTTATGTGTTAAACGAAAAAGGAAATAAAAATACAATAGGTAATTTGAGAATTCTAGATATGTCCTTAACAAAACAAGAGAAAGTTAACTAACTGTTAGAAAAGTGACAATCGTTAAAGATTTATATATAAATTGTCATTTATTAAATTTCTGTGTATATTGAAAAATAATAAAAAGTTGCTTGGAAGTGAACACGATATAAATATAATAGGGTAATTTGGGAATTCTAGGTAGGTACAACACAAGAGAAAGTAAACTAGCTACAAAACAAAACAAAGCAAAGTTTTGTCCTTAACAAAACAAGAGAAAGTAAACTAGGTATTAGAAAAGTGACAGTAATTTGGGAATTCCAGGTATGGCCTTCCAGAACAAAACCAGATAAAGTGTTGTTAATATAATAATTTTCGAGTTCCAGGTTATTTAATTATATAATCAAATTTAATTATATAAACAACGTTTAGTTGGTTAGTTGGTAAATAAAGAATTTTTTCAAAAAGTGATAAGTTTTGGGTCCAAAAAAGTATAATGTGAGAGCGACTTGTTTGTATTCCTGGGAATATCTTCTGGCCTTTGGGATTTTTTTCTGCAACAGTACCTGAGTTTTTACAATTTCGGCCAATGATTTATTAAGAAATTTGTCAAATAATTTTTTAAACTGCTCTTATTCTTGTTTCGTACCGTTTTGTTTTTTACATATTTTTCTATTCAAAAGTTTTCTTTTTAAAAACCTGATCTTACATTTCACTTTAGATTCACGTGGCAAGTTATACATAAAAGATGCTGGTGTTCGTAATGATACTGAAGGTGATAACTGGGAAACATCTTTTGTAATTCTTGTAGAAATGTGTCCATTTTTTCCTTACTGGGGCTGATAGAAACTTGTTTAGAGGATATTACCTGTAAATTTTCCGCCGCAGGCGTTATTCTATTATCTGAAAAATCATATCTTTTTATTATTGAAATTATTGATCTTTACCTAATCTTTTACCAGATAATATTTGAACTTTTTTCGGCGGCTCCTCAGACGTATTCGCGCATATATCTTTAGATTCGGTAAAAAATTGACGGCAAATAGAATACATTTGCCATACCCAAATAAGTGCGTAAAAGTAAGGCCACACGTTACTATTTCTGACAGTACGCAAACTATTGACTGAATAAAACATCTTTATTATTACTACTTTCTCCTCAACTGAGGACATCTTTTCAACTTTAATGTTTTTAAACAATAAAAACGATAAAATAAAAATACTGACAGTTCAAAATATTGTTAATATAATAATTTCATTGTGACCGAAGGCAACCTTATACACATTCTTGCACTGTGTGTGGCCTAAATTTGGCAAATATTTTGATAAAATTTATTATATTTTACAAAAATTTTTAATGTGTTTAATTCGTAGAACAATTGTTTTCAATAAAGATTTCAATCCTCTAAAAATAGTTTCTCATGTCTTATGATGTAGAATAATTAGGGAAGCAGGAATTCAACAGTTTAGAATTTTACATTGAGTTTCCTATGGCCCGTTTTCCAATTCACCACCCTGTGTACAGTGCATTGGAATAAGTGTTACCCATCCCTATTATCTTATTTATTTTTAGCACATAAGCAAAACGCTCAGACAGTGGACCGATTCTATAAGATCAACGCGAAACAATTACGTTCGTTATCCGACGGTTTGCTATTCTGTACAATTGGACAAGCGAGACCTGGCGCGTGACCTTGCCGTATTGTGCATTTATCGCTGTGTATTTTCAGGCAAGGTCAGCCGCCAGGTCTCATTTGTCGAATTGTAAGCTCATTCGGGAAGAACCGGAGAAGCAGATCACGAAGCCGATTACAAAGCGAAAGCGATAACTTTTGGCTTGCGTTTCGTTTCGCTTTCGATAGTGATTGGTCGATCATTTTCACGTGGTACACAAGCGCAAGCGCTAAGCGGGTTGTTCGTTGTTGATTCCACAAGAATTCTGTGTTTTTGTTGATAATGAATTCGTGATGCTCTTACACCATATCTTCCGTAAGTTCCTGTAGCTCATCAAAAAGGAATCGAACTAGTTCTTTGCTTAAGCGAAAAATATCAATAAACCTTATATCTGTTAAACCAAATGGGTCACTTCTATCTCGAAGGAGCCCGCTTTCCTCTCGCGTTAACCGTAGATGGTTTCTTCGCGAGTTTTCCATAATATAGAACAAATTGCACCGGCAACATTTTTATTAAAATATAATAAAAATATAGTTATTCAAGGAAATAATTCAATCAAACTTGTGATTATAAGCCAATAAGGTTATATAAATACGTCATGTAACTGCTAGTTACTCTTCTTCTTTCTTTACTTCTTCTTCTTTTTACTCCCTGCACGTATATTTGCAATGTTGCCGTAATTATTTATTCATACGTCGTTTAAACTCATATATTATCGTATGCCGCTATGATAACGAAGCGAAAGCGAAAACTAACCTTATAGAATATGAACATAAATCAACTTCGCTATCGTTTAGCTTAGCTTTCGCGATAATAACGAAAATTATAGAATTCGCCTACAGGTCGATTTTTAAAATAATCATAGTATATAATACCATCAATGTTTCGAACTTTACGCAATCCCTCTTCAGGTGACAGTCATAACTTTGATTTTCTTAAATAGGAAAGTACATCATGTGACACCTCATTTAAAAGCTTTTGAAATACTGATTACAAAAATGTATAATAATTTAATACTTTTTGAGACCGTAGGCGAAAAATTTCCGTTCTAATTATTTTTAAAAGCAATCATTTTTTTTAATCCAGAGAAAACTAATAAGTATTTTTGAAAAATTTAAATGCAGAATGAAAGATTACAGTATTATCGAGGGTCGAAAGTCCCTGAAAACTTCTATAATGTTTATTTTATTAAGTTACAGGGGTGAAAAGAAAAAGAGAAAATTTAGTGTGATTTTAATTTCAATATCTTATTCTAAAAAAACTGTTTGGTTATTTTAAGGGACTCGGTAATAATGTAATCTTTTATTCTGCGTTTAAATTTTTCAAAAATACTTATTAGTTTTCTCAGAATTCGAAAAAAATAAATGCATTTAAAAATAATTCGACCGAAATTTTGCGCCTACGCTGTCAAAAAGGATTAAAGTAATATACAATTTTGTAATAAGTATTTCAAAAGCTTTTAAATGAGGTGTCACATGATGTACTTTTCTATTTAAGAAAATCAAAGTTACGCCTGTCACCTGAAGAGGGATCGCGTAAAGTTCGAAACATTGATGCTATAATATACTATGATTATTTTAAAAATCGTCCTAACCGAGAGTTTTGCTTATGTGCTAAAAATAAACAAGTTAATAGGGAGGGGTAACACTTATTCCAGCGCACTGTATAATACATATTATTATGTACGTATATGAATACATTTGTACCTACCATAAAAAGATAACAGAAAAAAAATGAGCCTCCCTCTCGGCGTATAGACTTTCGTCGAGTGATTTACGGTGACGCTATTTTGATAAAACCTCAAAAATACAATTTGAGTAGTAGAAAATCGTAGCACGGATAATCCGCAGCCCGGATAATCCGCACCCGGATAATCGGGGCTCCACTGTATATCAAAAACTATTGTGCTATTATTTTAAAGTTGAATGAAAAAAATAAACAGATATAATTGGTTACAAGTTGTCACTACAGCTGTTTCAGCAGAATGCCTTTCTCAAGTGATATATTTTACTGTGTTTGTGCACTTTAAAGTCTTCTAACTGAATAGGTTGCGAAGTGGGGAGCTGTTTGTCTCAAGTTCGTCATTCAGAATAAATTATGTCTGTATTATTTAATTTATTAATTTCCATAGATTCTAATACAGAATGCCGTTTCGATAATCGGGTTCCTGGGAATTTTTCACTAATTATTAAATTTTTTTTTTGTCGTTTTTTCTTCTTTTTTTTTTCCTTGGAGTTATATTACTACGAGCCCTGGCTCATTCGCCGATACACAATTTTACAATATATTTTCCTATACTTAATATTCCCTATCGTACTTAATTTATTTAAGGGTTGACCACTGGTCAGTGCGGAGACTACGTTAGGAAAAACCACAGTGTTGCTTATATATTATAATACAGTTTAATTCCTACCTTGATGTTAATTAATTTACATGATTTTTATATTTCTATATATTCTATAAATAGTTGCATTAATTCCGTACTATTAATTTGCGTTGATATATACTTATGTTAAATTTATTGGATGTGTTATATTTTGACATTTGTATAATTTATTTATAAACAAGTTTTTCTAGGGCCATTTTTTGTAAAAAATAGAGAAATAGCTATTCCTACTTTAAAAATTCATAATTTGTTTTTGATCAATATTAACATTTTAAGCTCCGTGAGTACATCTATCAACCCTACTACGTAAAAATGCCATTTATACATTATATAGTAAAAATTGTAGAATATTTTGAAAAATAATGATTTTCGTAGCGACTTTAAATAAAATATAAGAATTAAAGGACCAACTTCACTGTCATTTTTTTTAAATTAGTGTAGCAAATAAAAATAATATTATCTACATAACCATTTTTGCAATAAATATTCATTATTTCGTAACAATCTTTTTTTTAATTTTTTGTTCTCTAATGTTGTGATAAATGAAAATTGGCACAAAAGGTTACCGTAAAACAGCACTGAAACAATTTTTTATATTAAAAAATAAACAAAATGGTACTGAATTAACATTAAAAATTTGTTAAATAAACATTAAAACTTTTATCTAGAATCTTTTTGTAGATGAGTGATTCCTGTATAGAAAGGAAGGTTAATTAATAGCAACCGGTATTTTCGAAATAAAAATACTACGTTAGTCTGCGAGAAACAGTATGTACGAGTATACTCTGGGCTAATTAGCAAAATTCATGGAAAAGTTATTTACCAGCAATTTTATTGCTGGAATCGAATTATAAGATCCTATATATTAATAATATATAGGATAATAAAATGGCGCCGACAAATCGTATTTTTTTCAATTATAGCTCTATAACTCCGAAGATTATAAATTTACAACCAAAACACCTTAATAAAAATTCACCGCAATTAAATTCTGCATAGAGATATGTTTTTCACGATTTGCTCCGACGAAAATTTTCCTCGGAAAATGCGGGTTTTCCTAACAAAAACTCTAATTTTCAAATAAAGTTTTAGGTAAGTAATTATTAATCAATAATTAAATAACTTAGTAACATCAAAGCTTTCTTGGTATAGATCGTAATTCCAGAAGCCGGTGAAAATTAAACGAATATTTTAGCAACAATTCAATTGTTAATTAACAAATTACGATCGCAATAATAACCAAAATAATCATGATACATTGATCAAACTTATAAAGATTATAAAGATGAGATGCTTATTTAATATTTTATTGACAAAATATAAATTTTTCTTTTTTTTGCATAATCTTTCAATTTTGAAAAAAAAATAGTTATAATACGCTGGTCTAATTAGTAAAGTACAAAGAAAGGTTATTTACCAGCAATTTTATTGCTGGAATCGAATTATAAGATCCTATATATTATTAATATAGGTATGCAAAGTCCGCATATAGTGTGCTACTTTTTTTATAAACAAAATGGCGCCGACAAATCGTATTTTTTTCAATTATTGCCCTATAACTCCGAAGATTTTAACTTTACACCAAGAACACTCAAATAAAAATTCACCCCAATTTAATTCTGCATAGAGTCATGTTTTTCCCGATTTGCTCCGACGAAAATTTTCCTCGAAAAACGTGGGTTTTCCCAACAAAATCTCGAATTTTCAAATAAATTTTTTGGGCCAGTAATTATTTATCAATAATTATATAGCTTGGTGAAATAAAAGCTTTCTTGTTATAGATTATAAATTCAGAAGCCGGTGAAAATAAAACGAATATTTTAGCAACAATTCAATTGTTAATTAACAATTTACAGTCGCAATAACAAACAAAATAATCATGAGACATTGATCAAACTTAGAAAGATTATAAAGGTGTGATGCCTATTTAATATTTTGTAGACAAAATATAAATTTTTCATTTTTTTGCATAATCTTTAAATGTTTAAAAATAATTGTTATAAACAAATTAAGATTTCTCAGAAATTGTTTATTATATTCTAATTTAAAAAAAAATACTTAAAATGCGTATTTCATAGGTCTTGAAAATGAATGCTTTAAAAAAAATTTCCAACCATTTGCAAAAAAGTTATGAAACAGCAAAGTAAATATATAAAAGCTCCGTTGTTTATAATTTGTTTTAATTGTTTCAAAGCTTAAAAGTTAGTCTATGGTACAACCTAATTACTCACAAAGAATGTCGAAAATTAGTGCAATGGTTATATTTTAATCAAAGATTAAAAATACTTTTTTTTTGTAATTTTTAGCGCAAACGTAGGCCTGATACAGAGTCGGAGCTAAAATGTTCACTCGAAGCGACTGACACGCAGCATGCATTATTTATTAAAAGTTTACATCACGCGGCCGGTCGTCGCTCCGAGTGAAAATTTTAGCTACAGTACTGTGTTACTCTACTTTCGCGCGTGTAAATTACAAAAAAATATATTTATAATCTTTAATTAAAATATAACTATTAAACTGATAATCGATATTTTTTTGTAAATAATTAGCTTGTACTTTAAACTCACTTCTATGCTTTGAAAGAATTAAAAAATATTATAAACACAGTAGTAATCGTATGTTTACTTTGCTGTTTCATAACTTTTTTACAAATGGTTGCAAAAAAGTTTTAAAGCATTTATTATAAAGATATTTAAAATGCGCATTTTGGCTATTTTTTTAAATTATAATATAATAAAAACTTTCTGAGAAACGTTAATTTGTTTATAACTATTTTTTTAAACATTTAAAGATTATGCAAAAAAATAAAAAATTCATATTTTGTCGACAAAATATTAAATAGGCATCTCATCTTTATAAGATTTCAAAGCTTGATCAGTGTATCATAATTATTTTGGTTATTATTGCGACCGTAAATTATTAATTAACAATTGAATTGTTGCTAAAATATTCGTTTAATTTTCATCAGCTTCTGTAACTATAATCTAAACCAAAAAGGCTTTTAAGTCGCCAAATTATTTAATTATTGGTAGATAATTACTTATCTAAAACTTTATTTGAAAATTAAAGATTTTGTTGGGAAAACCCGCATTTTCCGAGGAAAATTTTCGTCGGAGCAGATCGGGAGAAACGCGTCTCTATGCAAAATTTAATCACGGTAAATTTTTATTTTGGTGTTTTTGTTGTAAAGTTAAAATCTTCGGAGTTATAGAGCAGTAATTGAAAAAAACACGATTTTCGTGCGCCATTTTGTATATAAAAAAAGTAGCACACTATATGAGGACTTTGCATACCTATATTATTAATATATAGGATCTTATAATTCGATTCCAGCAATAAAATTGCTGGTAAATAACTTTTCCCAAAAATGGCCTATTCTCCGATAATCAGCCCAGACTAGTAATAGTAATACATACTAAGATTGCGCAAGAAAATTATTTTATGAGTTTCTAATTTTATTTATTTTAATTAAAAAATAATAATTTGCTAGTGATACAATATTATATTATTGTGTGTTTTAAATTATATTAGAACTACAAAAAATAAATATCTTTCTACAGCAGTCTTCTCCATGTAAATACATATTATTTCTATTATGATTAAACCTAAATTACAAAATGGATATGTATAGCAGTAAAATAAATTATAAAATTGATATGTATACCACTATTTTTCAGGCAAAAATTTTCATTTAATGTCGCTACGATTCCCATTGTTTTTCAAAATCTTTTACAATATTTACTATGTATATGTATGTATACATGGCATTCTTAACTAGTATAATTGATATATGAGACCTTATAGAGGTGTATATTCTTTTGGCAACAGCCGCGTTTTTGCAATTGAAAATATAGTAATATTTAATAAACAAATTCAATATCTCATAAATTATTAAAAATATTTTTCGACCAATTTTTTTAAAATTTTTACTGGTAATATAGCGCAAATTCTCCTATAAAATAAAATATTTTATAGTGCTTATTTGAAACGCAAATAATAATTTTTTGCAAATTTGTTTTTTAAGATTCATATATAGTTATTTAAATAAGTAGGGGGTCAAATTTAATTTGGTTAGTATTAAGTGAAAGCTTTATTCTTCAATTTTGCAGAATAAGATCGTAAAGATCTTCATAAAAGCGTGAATTACCGCAGCAGTGGAAAAAGTAAATTATGTGCAAAAATGACCCCTTTTTAATTATTTGAACAATGATCCCCCTATATGATTTGGATACTTTCTTGAAAATATCTTTAGCATTCACCTAAACTTTGATATAAAATTTGTTCTATAGTCCTGTCGCCAGGGGGGGTACAACGGCCTCCTTAATTCAGATGGACTTACCCAAATTTTTTTTATGTATTTTGACCGGTAGAACACGAAATTTTTGGGTAACAGTTGATCCGGATGTCGATAAGTTTGTTATAAACAAAGAAAGTGAGGAATTACATAACAGCGATTTTTCGAAAAACGAAACATTATTTTGTTTTTTTTTGGGTGATTCTCAGCAAAAAATGATCTTACAAGTTTTTTCGTAGGATGCATAGTTTTAGAGATAAACGCGGTTGAACTTTCAAAAAATCGAAAAAGTGCAATTTTTGAACCCGAATAACTTTTGATTAAAAAATAAAATAGCAATTCTGCTTACTGTATTTGAAAGTTCAAGTCAAATTCTATCGGTTTTGATTATTTGCATTGCTAAAAATTAAGTTTTTATTTGTTAAACAAAGCCATAAACACATAGTGTTTCCCGTGCCCAATGCATGCGTTTTAATGTACGTGATCTACGTAGAAATTGTATGTATGCGCGCTTACTCGTTCGATTTCAAATGGGAAATGCATTGAAAACATCATTCAATCAATATATGTTTATAGCTTTGCTTAACAAAAAAATGATAATTTTTATCAATGAAAGTAATCAAAACCGATAGAATTTGACTTGAACTTTCAAATGCGGTAAGCAGAATTGTTATTTTAATTTTCAATAAAAAGTTATTCGGGTTCAAAAATTGCAATTTTTCGATTTTTTGAAAGTTCAACCGCGTTTATGTCGAAAACTATGCATCATACGAAAAAACTTGTAAAAACATTTTTTGCTTAGAATGACCAAAAAAATACAAAACAATGTTTTGATTTGCGAAAAATCGCTATTATGTGATTCCTCAAGTTCTTTGTTTATAACAATCTTATCCACATCCGGATCGACTGTTACCCAAAAAATTCGTGTTCTACGGGTCAAAATACATAAAAAAAACTTGGGTAAGTCCATCTGAATTAAGGAGGCCGTTGTACCCCCACTGGCGACAGGACTACTAACCTGTACGGAATTACATTTTGATTTTTTTTTTTATTTTATTAGGCTATTAGTACATATATCTACTTGTAATGTTAACAAACATTATACGTTCCACGGCTGAGTAGACACTTACTTTTATTTATTTTGCTGCTTGCTGATGATGTGTTAGTAAAGAGATTAAGTGTACTGTACGAACTAGGGTTGTGGCTGTTGTTTGTTGTTTGAATAAGCTCTATATTCTGTCTTTCTATTTGAGATTTTGATTATTTAGAATAAAGCAATTGCTTATTTACTTATAATGAAATCTATTTGCATTGAAGAACAATCAGTTTTCAATACCAGATATGCAGTCTTTTAAATTACCTTGTGATGTTTTGTGTATTCATTATTTATTCTGATATTTTTAAATCTGATTTTATTTCAAATAGTCTTGTAAATTCTTCTTCCACTATTCCTATATTTACAAATTAATGGGTCCATTCTACCTAGACGTAAAAACTAAGAATTCCTTCTTTCTTATTCTGCCATTTGGCATTGTCTTCCTTAATGAAACAAGAATTCTTTAATTTGCCTCCTCGATTAGAATTGGATGTATGGCCTGCAAAAACAATTAATGAGAACTGCTGAATCGAAAATATTCAGAACTATTAAAGAATAGAATAAGAAGTCTGGATATCAGAGAAGAACTGGAGTACATAAAGGGGTGAGATTGAATTATCGCATGCAAACGATTTAAAAAAAAAAGACTACATTGACAGAATAGGCACGTCTAAAATCCAGAAACAAATGGTGAGTATCAATTCCATACTCATATCTTTTTTCAAAAGCTTGCCTTGTAGAAGGAATATTTGCTCGAGAGTTGACTTTTATTTGCAAAATCCACACTGGTTTTTGGGAAGGCATAATTTGCCTATTATGACTTCACAATATCCGGATAGTCAATCGTAAAAAATGTAGGCCAATATTTTGTACGTCACGTTTAGGAGGGTAATGTCTTTGTAGCTATCACAAATTGTTTGATCTCCTTTCTTGTGAATAGGTACAATTATATCTACTTTCCAGTCGTAGTTTTGCCTGATTCCAAATCAGTTATACTAGTTTACTTATACATGTATCATCCACCATCCAACACCATCCATTTTGTTTTCTTTGCGTTGATTGTTAAGCCCTTTGCATTACATTCGTTCTTTACATCGTTCAACATGGTTTGTAGGTCTTCTAGACTTTCTGCCATTATGGCGGTGTCATTAATAGACATCACTGACATGATGTTATTAATAATTTTACCACCGATTTTACTTATTTACACCGATTACTTAACATCATCATCATCATCACGTTGCGCTACAACCCTGGGTGGGTCCTGGCTGACTGTACAACTTTCTTCCAATTTGGTCAGTCATCAACCTAGGGTCAAATGGAATGTTCATTTTTTGGAGATCTGATTGGATGTTATCTCTCCATTGCATCCTGGGACGTCCGAGTGGTCTTTTGCCTGTAGGAATCTCCTTCCATACCAGTTTTACAAGTCTCTCGTTAGGAAGTCTGTGCACGTGGCCTGCCCATCTTAGTCGCTGTGATTTAATTTCTTGGACAATATCGGTGTCATTGTAGAGTGCTTTTAATTCGATGTTGGTTCTGATCTTATACTGTTTTTTGTTAATGTCGTGGTGAGGCCCGAAAATTTTTCTAAGTATTTTTCGTTCAAAACGTCTTGTAACGTTGAGTGATACTCATCGTCACTTTATAATATGCATTTCAAAATATTTATTAGGAAAAGCAACTCCCAATAAGTATGCAACCAAATATACTTCAGCGTGTAGTAGGTATTGCCTAGATTTTAATAAGTATTTGGACAAAGTTGGTGACTTTTAGGGGAATTCGTAATCTAGAAGTTGGTCCGTGTGTCGATACGGCTTCCGGCTGACGTGTTTGTCATTGCTTCGGGGAGAGCAGACCAGCACTTAATTTTCAACTCTTGTACAGAAGACATCTGATCTCCCGATCTCCGGTGGCCATTGCCAGAATTTACCTTTTAGTTGAAAAAGTTATAAGATTAATTTACGTTGGAGGAAGTTTTTATTTTGTTTTGGGTTTTGTGAAGAGTTTGAGGAGAAGAGTTTTTGTTTCCAATACTTTTTTGAAGAGCAATGGGTATGTATTAGATAAATGTCTCGTAGCTATGGTTTTTCCTTGGAAAAAAAAATAGCCCTTTATTCACTGTCAATATCTTACATATATTATCTTTATATGAATTATTACTCTTCAATCATCATATTTGCAATACTTCAATACCATCGCACTTATATTTCTACAGAAAAAAAAATCTTTCATTATATTTCCGGTTCAAAGTAAGTTTGGAATCAATGATCATTTTCCTTTTCTCCTTTATATAACTCCATATAGTAATCTTTGATTACAAGATCCACATTTACTTGTCCAAATACTTTCTTATATTCGTTTAAAAAGCTGTTTCCATTCAAGGATAATCAAGGTCAATGAACTTCAAGCATGGACATCAAACTTCATTTTTTACTTAGAGTTTTTCTCTGTCAAGTTCTGATAAGGTGATACACCTTTTTGTCGAGGCCCTGTTTCTTGTATACTCAAGGACAATCAGCTGATCAAGGTTTTTTTTATTATTTTAGCCACTGGAGAAAAAGGAAATTAAGTCACCGTTTTTGTTTTTGTTGGATATGGAATAAGCGAGGGAATAAGCAATCAGTTTGGGGTTTCTTTTGGTGTGGATTGGGATTTTATGTTTTTGGAATCAACATTGATTTTTACCGGTACTAGTAAGTACCTCCTCATCGGACCATCCGTATTGTGGTTGAGTATCTCCCCAGGATTGGAAACCGGAGGATACCTACCTGGCTCTCCCATCGTCAACCTCTCAAGGAGTTTGGAGAAGCCTCCGTCCCTACTTTTGTAGAAGCGACAGGTTTTTATTATAAAATATACATTTTCAATTCTTTTAAATAACTGCTTGCAATATTAATATTTTTCCCAATAAATTAGAAATAACCTTAATAATCATATAAACTCATTTTTTCTAAAATCACCATTTGTAATATTCAATCATTTTTTTTCCAACAAGTTTTATCGTTCACTGTTCGTACCATTCATTTAAAATAGTCCGGGAATTATAAACTATATGTTAAGGTGTTGTATACAATATCTACGGTTTAATTCCTATTTAATAACCTTTATTTCAGTTAACAGGTATGGTACTCAGGGTTATCACTTAGGTCAGATACGAGATTGTCAACCAATACTGTAACCAATATCCATAATACATTTTTGTTTAAGTAAATAACTTGTGATTCCCAATAACTGTCTTGATCTAACTAATTAAGTTCTTTGTTTTAATATTTATTGCGATCTCATTGTCGACAGGAGCGTACTTTTCTAGTACAACAGGTACTGATTAGCTAGTTTGTATAAAATTGTATATAGGGGTTATAGGTTTTTCATTAAATTTGTTGGTTGTACATACTTATATGTTTTATTATCCTACCATTTTAAATAGTATTAGTTAGGTACAGCAATATAGGTCACGTGGAGAAGAATTTATAAAATCCTTCCCTGGCGCTCAACACTACTTCTGAATATCTTCTGGGTCAGTAGTTCCTTTTTTTACATTTCTTTCCTTATTTTACTTTAGTTTCTTAACACTCTAGTACTTCATTAGGTACCGTCTTATTTCGGGCGTGCAAATACGGCCTGATCCTCTCCTGAGTCCACTTGATACAGTCTCTTAAATATCCAGCTAGCCTATTTCTGTAGAACTTAGTCATTTATTAAGCTACCCCATTCAAACAGAAAAATCATACGTTACAATTACGTTACAGTCTGAGCTTTTCTTCGTTTGATTTGGTCATTGTCCACGTTTCGCATCCATATGTTAGTACAGGTCTGACGATGGATTTATAGATTTTGATCTTGGAACTTCTTGTAAGAATTTTTGATTTTATAAGCTTATCCAGTGCAAATAGACAGCGATACTTATGATTACTTAACGCTTTCTCAAAAATTGGTTCAGTGTAGGTATTGAAGAGAGAATTGTAGGAAACCAAATAGACTATTATTAATTAGACAAAGATACATTAACGCAATTATATCTGCAAAAATATATCCAAGTGCCGACATACTCGTATGATCAGTCTTTGAAGTGATTTATAAAATAAATTCAATTTTAGAATACCACTGCTGTATACTATCCTAGAGACGCAAAGTTTTTGAAATTTGCTGTGACCTATTTTTTAGATTTAGGTAAATATTGAAACAGATGTTTTTTCTAGGACGTTACAAAAGTAACACTTATCTTTACCTTTCATCACAAGCTGATTTAGATAATTCTTCAGGTTGCTAAGTATTTTCTTTCAAAATAAACTTATCTTTTCCAATATCGTTCTTATAACAAAATCCAGTAAATCGATTTAATTCCTGGAGAATAAAAATTGCCTAATACGTGTGAAATCCCATTAGACAAACTAAAAAAGAAAACATCGAAATTTTCGTACAACCAATTACTCGAATCATCGATCACATATTTATTTTCGATAAATCTTCAAAGGACCCTCGAGGTTTTACAGATTACTTTCCTTTTATTTCGAAGATCTGATAACGATTTGAAAAGATCACGAATCCGATTCTTCCCTCTCTCTATAAAAAATGCCACATTGTTGATTTTACATTTCCTGGTTTGAGATGGGACTAGAAAGTGACCCCATGTCTGATTTCAACTGTCGATAGAGGCATCAGTGAGAACAATTCGGACTGTCTTGGGTCTTGTTTTTTATGTTTGGGAAGTAAAATGATAGTCGGTAAGCTCGTTTTTGTTTGTAGTGTAACGGTTTTGGCTTAGGATTTTAACAACGGATTAAGAGGAAGAGTTTCTGCCTGTCTTATTTGAATTTAATAATAAGACGGATTGAAAGGGATAATGTGACCATTATTGCAACTGTGTCCGATTATAATAAATGTTTATCTAGTAATGGACAGGAACTAGGATTAAAGCTTCCTTATTTATTTATACCATTGTTTATCTACACATATTGTTTATCTACACATTGTTTATCTACAACATTGGTCTAGTTATACAATGTTTATACTTAAGAATTTTAACGCGAATCTAAATATTTCCGCTAAACCTTTACGCGGATGAGCTTGTACATAATATACAGCATGGTGCAAATGTTTGGAATAAATTCGTTATTTCGTAAGTTAGCGACTTTAACTAAAAAAAACCTGAAGCAGGTCGATTTTTATTTTTGAATTATGATTTTTTGACATATATATCATAGGTTTACTAGTGACGTCATCCATCTGAACGTGATGATGTAATCGATGATTTTTTTTAAATGGGAATGGGATCGTGTGATAGCTCATTGGAAACGTTATTAAATCCGTTATTTAGCAATATAAACATTGACATAATTGTTTATACAGGGTGTCCAGGAAACATTTTTTTGAATTCAATTAATTGACACGAAAAGAAGAATGAATTTAATTTATTTAATTCAAAATACATTTTACTGCTGTCAGAAAACAGAAAATAATGATTATTTCATAAATAAACATTGCTTTTCGCTTAATATAAATTCAATGTTCAAACTGCTAGGAGGCAGATGGGTGGCAACTTGAACATTGAAATTAAGCGAAAAGCAATGTTTATTTATCAAAAAGTATTTTTTTTTTGTTTTCTGACAGCAGTAGAATGTATTTTGAATTAAATAAATTACATACATTCTTCTTTTTGTATTAATTCATTTAATTCAAAAATTTTTTTCTTGCACACCCTATATAAATAACTATGTTTATATTACGGAATATAGAATTAAATAACCTTTTAAATGAGCTAACACACTACCCCTATTCTCATTTAAAAAATTATCGATTACGTCATCACGCCCAGATGGATGACGTCACTAGTATGATATATACGTCAAACAATCCTAGTCTAAAAATAAAAATCGACCTGTTTCAGGGTTTTTCCCGAAGTCGCTGGCTTACGAAATAACGAATTTATTCCAAACATTTGCACCATACTGTATATGAGTATCAAAACCTAAAATTAGCTGCTTAATATTACAAAAAACATTAAATAAATTAGAAGGGTGGGCACTAGATATAGGCTTGGGATTTTCGACTAAAAAAAAAACGAAAGTAACAATACAGTGGAACCTCGATAACTCGGATTAATCGGGACCGCGACCGATCCGGGTTATCGAAAATCCGAGATAGCCGGAGAATATGGTAAAAATTAATAAAATACGGTATACTTACAGATAAACTCCGTTAGAATTGAAATAACATGAAATATTTATAAATATGCACAGTAATACCTACTCATTAAAATTACTAAAAAAACACCAAACCCAAACGTAAGCAAATGGAAGCGAACAATACAAGACACACAATACTAAAGACCATTGTTTATAAAAGCATTTTTTAAATAGTCTTTCCTAAACAATGCTGACAGTTTGAAATAAAAAGGAATAGATACTACAGACAGGTGGTTGTTGTTTCTGCGGCGTGTGCTATGAGTAATTTTTAATATCGTATAGTTCAAATTACACACATACACACTATCTCTCAAATATTATATTACATACATTTTTATTGTTGAAAGGTTTGTCTGATAATTAACTATTTTGATTGGAAATAAGCCACAATTAAATTGAAAAATACAAAATATTGAAAATCAAAATGTTTATCTGATGAAAATCGGTCCGGGTTAGCCGGACTTCCGGGTTATCGAGGGCCGACTTATCGGGGTTCCACTGTATTTGGAAAAGGAAAAACAACACAACTTAAATTTAAATCTAAACGTGCACACTCCTACAACAATTAATTAAATCAAGTTCTTGGGAATGACATTCGACGTTCAACTCAAACGGACATGGACATGGCACATATTTTTCTTATATACTGGGTAATACTCCAGCAGGAATCTTATGATTATTGCTATCTGATCATTACAATCAATAATAGGTATAAATGCACATAAATGAAGGACATCGCACATAAACGAAGTAATTAAATCATATCAACTAGGCCAGAATCCCGCGAACCAAAAAAAGTTTATTAATAGCAAGAAAATTTGTTAACACGTAGACTCCTTCTATAACGAGAACTGAAATAGCGGACTAATTACCTCGTTATAAGCAGATCTCGTTATATTAGACAACAATTAATATTGTGTATTTATATGAATATATAATATATATAGTTTTCTAAAACATTAACTTCCTATAGTTCGATAACCACACAGATGTTGGGGATTTCTGTATACAGGCAGTTGGGGTATTTATTTATAGCCATTACTGCGCTAAAAACAGGTAAAGAATCGTATTCTTCGATTTCATTTTTCCTCGTTATAACCAAATATGCCTCGTTATAGAGGTGTTATAGTTCAATAGGAATTTTATGGGACATCTAGTGTACCTCGTTATAAGCGAAACCTCGTAATATCCGTGTTGGTTACAGAGAGAGTCTACTGTAGCTTGACGGTGTCTAGTCGGACAAACTTTGATGTACGGGAACACTGGAACAGGGGAAGTTTTACTTGTGGAACAGGTTACTGGTTTCGAACGTCAGACTACGAAAACGTCCCATGCATTTTGTAGGACAGAACTTCCAAATGATTTGTTACCCTTTCCTTAAACTCTCATGCAAAAATCAGACTGCAATTTACCACCAATATAATTTCTGTCATTTGACATGTTCTACGTGTCGGACTTATTAAATTGCCCAATATATTTGTCGGACAAACATTTTTTCATATATTATATAAACTTTGCTATTGAATAAACTTAAAAACAACCTGCTAGTTTTCATAATCATAAGCTTATCAGGATGACACGTTCCACAATTAAAACTTCAACTGTTCCAGTGTTCCCATACATCAAAGTTTGTCCTTTATAGACACCGTTAAGCTATTAACAAATTTTTATCTTGCTATTAATCAACTTTTTTTTGGTACGGTGGATCCAGGCCTAAACAGATAATAGATCTTCTAAAAGCATCTTTAAAAAAATAATAGTGAAATTTGTGCACCGCATAAAAATTTTATGGGGTTTTTGTTCCCTTAAACATTCCCGAATGTTTGTGTGCGTTCCAATTAAATTATTATTGTGGTACTATTAGTGTAGTTAAACACAATGTTTGTAAAACTTTTTTGCCTCTTTTTAGATAAGCCAGTTTTAATCGGGAAATATCGAAAAAATCCACCACATATTTATAAATGGTTAAATAAGATTATAGAGACCTGGAATAGTTATTTTCCTAACAAGTGCAGAAAGTCATTCTTTTCCGCACGCGACTGCATGGTGCAAATGTTTGGAATAAATTCGTTATTTCGTAAGTTAGCGACTTTAACTAAAAAAAAACCTGAAACAGGTCGATTTTTATTTTTGAATTATGATTTTTTGACATATATATCATACTAGTGACGTCATCCATCTGAACGTGATGATGTAATCGATGATTTTTTTAAATGGGAATACGATCGTCTGATAGCTCATTGGAAACGTTATTAAATCCCCTATTCAGCAACTTCCGCTTCGCGTCGTTCGGCAAACTGCAGTCGTGTGCGAAAAAGAGACTTTCTGCAAGAGTTAGGAACAATATTTTTTCTAAGAGTCTTTAAAAAATTACCAAATCTTAATCAATTAATTTAATTAATATGACTATTTCACTCATCTTAAAATTTTCACATAATCTGACCAATCACAAACCAAAGACAGCTTGTGTTATCGAGAAAACACCAACTGTCTTTCAATTCTGATTGGTCTATCAGCTTCGTGTTTTCAACGACGTAACCATGGATACCGATCGCAAAGCAAAGTTTGACGTTTGCCAAAAAAATTATTGTAGCTGTATACGTCAAAATGAGTCGTCTCGGTGGTACTTCAAACGAAGTTATAAACCAAAACATTGAAGAAAATATACCGAGTAACACAAGAAAATCTAAATCTTATATATGGAGACAATTTATGATGTTCTGTGTGGATCGCAACTACAAATTAGATGCAGAAAATAACAACGAAAGACTAGCATTCATTCTAAAAGACTGGGCCTTCAACATGCGAAAAATTGATGGTAGTAATAAATATTTCATGATTATGACTAATTGTGAATTATTCAAAAAATGGGTAGATTTGGGTTACCTAGATCAAATGTATTATTATTAAATTCCTTCCTCTCATTCTACTGAATTTGTGACCTATCACTTTGTTCGTGAAATAGTCTAATAAAATACCACTCGTGATTTAATTTATCTTATAAGTCTGTCTTTTATTTCTAAACTCAACTGAGTTGCTTAAAGAAAACACATCTCGTCCTACGGACTCGTGGTGTTTTCAAGCAACTCAGTTTCGTTTAGAAGTAAATCGACAGACTTATCGCGAAAATTGAATCACTAGTGGTATTACTATTGAAAATACATACACAAATTCAGTGGCGTAGCTAGGGTGGGGCGGAGGGGGCGGTCCGCCCCGGGTGTCACCCTTTTGGGGGTGACACCCGAGAGACCCGCTCACAAAAGAATGAATCGTTAATTTGTAACTCTACCCACTTTATAATCAAAATACAATTCGATATTATTTTGTATACACACGAAACCGAGAAAAATCGAGGTCAAAGAGGCATTTCTTTGATTTTTCCGTTAAAAGGAAAAAAACAGTTATTGATCTAAATAACGATATTCTCAAGAAGCTTGATATATGAAGTGCCGTTCACAGGGATACAATAATGCAGCTGTGGAGAGCGGCGTACATGGAGGAATACAAGCTATTATTAAGGGCGTAGGCGCAAAATTTCGCGCAAATTTGTTTTAAATGTTTTAAAAAACATTTTGTTTCGAGTCCTGAGAAAACGAATAAGTATTTTTGGAAAATTTACACGCAGAATGAAAGATTGCATTATTTCCCGGGGCCGAAAGTCCCTGAAAACTTCTATAATGTTTATTTTAATAAGTTACAGGGGTGAAAAAAAGAGAAAATTTAGTGTGATTTTTAATTTTAAATATCTTATTCAAAAGAAACCTTTTGGTTATTTCGAAAGATTTTCGGCCCTAGGTACCTATGTAATAATGTAATCTTTGATTATGCGTTTAAATTTTTCAAAAATACTTGTTAGTTTTCTAAGGATTCTAAAAAAATGAATTCATTTAAAACACATTGGCGCGAAAATTTGCGCCTACACCCTTAAAGCAAAAAACAAAAAGAACATTTTCGTTGGATGTATTGATCATGATACCAATGATTTTTGTGGCCAGCACTCTTTTGCGAACAATACATCCTGAGTAACTTTTATCAGAACTGTAGAGGAAAATTTTTATTTTTTTTTTCTGCTTCCGCTAGCTGCTGGGATGGGATGTGCTTATTTAACACAGCAAAGCATCTGTTAAACGACTTTCCACAACGCGTTTGAGTACTCACTATGCTGCAGTTAAAGGGTTGGGAGAATATTTTGATAGTTTTATTGCTGCAATTGAGGAACTATGTCATCAAAAAGAAAATTTAGACACCAGAAGTGCATATAGACATACCCTATTGATGCCCGACGTGTGTAATTTCACATTTCTTTGTCATCTTTTCCTTTGGAATGATGTTCTAAGAGGAACCAATTTTTGTCAGATTGAATTTCAAAGTTAAGGCATAACCATTGATCAATCTGCGACCAAAATAGGTGCATTTTACATTGAAGAAAAACGTGAGCATATTATAGATGAAGCAATAGATGTTGCCACGAAAAAATATGAGGACGACGATATTCCCACCGAAAAACGAATTCGACGTCAAAAACGAATGGATGGTGACCTAGCTACCGATACAGGACTGACACTTCGAGTCGAACTTCAACAGGATATGTGGGACTGTTTTGACCTATTCAATTTTGAACTCGAAACCTGATCAAAGTCTATTCATAATGTGGCTTCATTGTTCGATGTTGTGCAGACACACACACTTTGATTTTCACGAACAGTTAACAATTGAAGTTAGCTGTTTCAACATTTTTTGACTTCACCATGAAGAGGTATCAGAAGCAGACCTTGTGCTAGAAATATCAAGGATCAGAAGACATTTACAAGCGACCATTATCGTTAGCGTTAGTTGTAGACTTTTTAAGATTCCTTGTGGAGTTGGTTTTCATGGAATATCTCCCAAACTTAATGGTCGCATTAAAATTAATATAACCATTTGTGTATCGGTTACTTCATGTGAGAGATGTTTTAGTAAGCTAAAATTAATCAAGAAATACTTGCGAGCAAAACTGGCGCAAACAAGGCTAAATAACCTCGGTTAACTATAATTCTTAATTTTTTCATTATTCAAAACATACGTTTATAGTATTTCCGTTGATTTTAACAATCCTTAGATATTTTTAGGATTGGGGGTGACACCATGGATTACCGCCCCGGGTGTCACCCATGCTAGCTACGCCACTGCACAAATTAATTCTTTGACAAGGTTGTCAAAACCAAACTTTCAATATAATTAGTTAGCATGACGACGATCTTGGTTTGCATGACGATAATTCAAAACGACTGTTATTGTCTACCGATTTGACTTTCGAATATTATGTCAAAATAATTTTATTTTATCGAATTGTCGCGTTGATTTCATTAAAACAGGGCCCAGAGCACGCCAAATAGAATTCTATTTTGCTGACGTCACAAAATAGAATTTCATAATGGGAGAATAGACGATTGCTAGGCAACGTGACGTCACTAAAATAGAATTGTATTTGGCGTGCTCCCGCACCAGGAACACAATAAGATATATTTGAAATACATTAGTAAATAATATCTAAATATTAGTTTATTGCATGTACTATAATTACTTTAAGGCCATATTCACATATCTAAATTAACACGCGTGCGGAAAAGTAAAAACCGCGTGCGGTAAAGTAACACGCGTGCGGAAAAATAACATTTGTGCGGAAAAGTGAAACTTTCTAAACTAAAATGCGTGCGCGAAAGTAGACATTTTTGCACGCTCGTAGAAAAATAACATTATAATATGAATATTTATTTATAATTTACATTAGATACGCAAAAATTTGGAAACATTAAAAATAAGCCGCATCTCAATAAAAACTGGCTTATCGAAAAAGTAGATACTAAGAGACAAAAAAACATTTTGTTTAACTAATGCAATAATAATAATAATTTAATTGGAACGTACACAAACATGCACAAACGTTCAATTCACATGTGGACCAAGCCAAGACAGGATATGAAACAATACATGGGGGATTAGGCTTTGGAACTAGAAATGAAGCTGAAGATGACATGCTAGAACTAGCAACAGCATTGGATATGGCGATTGTTAACACATTCTTTAAAAAGAGAGAAACTCAACTTATTACCTACAAAAGTGGACAACATCAATCCCAAATAGATTACTTCATGATAAGGAAAGAAGACATACGTGAATGCAAGGACTGCAAGGTAATAGTTAGTGAGACAGTAAGCCAACAACATAAGCTGCTTGTTCTGGACATCGAAGTAAAAAGCGAAACTAAACAAAAATATCGGAGAGGACCACAAAAAAATCAAGTGGTGGATGCTAAATGATGAGAAAGAAGGTCTATTCAGGGAAAGAATAGTAGCAAAAATATGTTGGAAGATGAAAGGAAGACCTAACACAATTTGGAGAAAAATGGCCAATATTATTAGAGAGACGGCTATTGAAATACTTGGGAAAACGTCAGGAAAGAAGTTTGAGGATAAAGAGACTTGGTGGTGGTCAAATGAAGTACAAGGAAAAATAAAAGAGAAGAGAAAATTATATAAAAAGTGGCAAGAAACCAGATCGGACCTAGATCTTCAAAACTATATGGTCGCCAAAAAGGAAGCGAAAGTAGCAGTAGCAAAAGCTAAAGCAGAAGCGTATTCAAACCTATACGATCAACTTGATACCAGGGAAGGCGAAACGAAGATATATAAAATAGCCAAACAGGCAGCAAAGAAAGCAAAAGATTTTAATCAGATTAGATGTATCCGAGATGAAAATAATAAAATACTAGTTCACGAAAGGGATGTCAAAAAGAGATGGAGAAAGTACTTTGACAGCTTATTAAATGAAGAATTTGACAGACAGCCTGTAGAGTCAACGGAGACAGTAGCAGCAATGGTCACCAAAATAACCAACGAGGACGTGGCTCAAGCGCTTCAATAAATAAAGAAAGGAAAAGCGGTAGGACCAGATGATATTCCTGGGGAAGTATGGAGAGCATTGGGAGAGACAGGAACAAGGTGGCTAGCAGGTCTATTTAATAGAATTATGGAAGTTGGACAAGCAGTATACTGGTACCTGTTTACAAAAACAAGGGAGATGTACAACAATGTACAAACTACAGGGCTATAAAACTGCTTAGCCACACCATGAAAATATGGGAAAGAGTAATTGATAGACGGATACGTGAAGAGACCGAAATATCCGAGAATCAATTTGGCTTTATGCAGGGTAGATCAACAACAAATGCAATTTTCATTATAAGGCAGTTGATGGAAAAATACAGGAGTAAAGAAACAAACGCTCATATGGTATTCATTGATCTTGAGAAAGCATATGATAGAGTTCCTCGAGAGATTCTGTGGTGGGCACTCAATAAGAAAGGAGTCCCTGGTGAATATGTAAACATTGTGAGGGATATGTATGAGGGAGTAACGACTAGTGTTAGGACAGGTGTGGGAGAGACTGATAAATTTCATGTGAAAGTAGGATTGCATCAAGGTTCTGTGCTTAGTCCGTATCTATTCTCATTAGTTTTTGACCAGATAACAGCGAAAATACAGGGTAACATTCCATGGTGCTTAATGTATGTTGATGATGTCGTGTTAGTAGGAAATAGTGAAAGAGACTTAGAACAAAAACTGGAACAGTGGAGACAAGCTCTGGAGGAAAAAGGTTTAAAACTTAGTAGGACAAAAACAGAGTATTTGGAATGTTCATTTAAAGATGGAGCTACTACAAATAAAATGGTATCTTTGGATTGTGAAATGATTGTAAAAAGGGATCGACGAAAAAAGGTCGCCAACAATTGGTCGAGCGAAAAAATGTCGCGCACATTTGAGCGCGTATCAAAAGGTCGCCGGCGAAAAAACAGCGCCGACGAAATAAGGTCGCGTGCAATTGATCGCGCGAAAAAAGATCGCGTCAGAAAATATGTTTTCATTTGCATACTTTAACTTTCCTTCACACTTAATCCAGGCTTAGGTCAGATTTAGATGATGCAATAGAACTAAAGGATTGCTGTTAAATAATGACCCAAACAGTTAAATATTTTCTTATTAGTCATTTTAACCTATTGGTAAAAAATATTTCGTCAACCCAATATTGACTTCTAAATGACTTTAGTTTTATTTTCCACTTTAAATAATAGGAAAATAATTGGAAGTAAATAATCCTATTTGAAATTGATCATGTAAAATGTTCGACCAATTTAATGGTCGAATTAAGGTAATTTTAACTGTAAATGTTGTAGGGAAAGTACCTAGAGGTATTATTTCACGACTTGGCAGTGTCGCAAAATTTACCCTTGGTTATTTAAGAGTAAGTTTTAATATAAGCTTAATATATTTTACAGGGTATATACTACATATAGATAGGGTAGGTTAAGGGCTACCATCTTTATTAAAATAAAATTTCCCAAATAAAATAATGATATTGTGGTTAAAAATTATATAACAGGCACAATTTCATTAATACATTGTCACTGGTGAGTACTTATTGAAGATATCATAGTTAAAGAATACATTTATATTAATAACAGATTTGCATACTTTAACTTTCCTTCACACTTTATCCAGGCTTAGGACTGGCAGTTAGTAACTGGCGTGTTTAAACGTTTTTTTAATTTTAATTTTTTTATTTTTTTCTAATTTTTATTATTTTTTTTTTATTTTTATTTTTTTGTGTTTTTTTAATTTTTATTTTTTTTTGTTTTTTTTAAATTTTTTTTTAATTGTTTTTTAGTTTTTTATACTTGCAGTTGAAAATTTTGGGCAATTCCTCTTAAATATTCTAGATTTGGCCGGTTCCCGTATTGCAAACAAATCGTTTTTATTCGCCGCGCTGTATCTTTATAAATTTTTTTTTGAGGTTGTTGGTTTCCAGCTATGTATTGCTCCACTTTTAATCGATTTAAACTCTCTTCTTTCTTTAGCCCCGTAATAAACTTCCATAGATTTGGGTGTGCTGCATTTAATATCGAGGAGAAGCTGTTGTGCCAACCTTCGACAGCATTATTAGTACGCGGTAGATCTTCCTCTATAAATTCGAAGCAATTCCAAAGATTCCTTGGAAACATTGGCGGTCTTCTTTGTTGTCGTCGATCCAATCTGCCTATCCATACATCCTCAAAGTAGTTTATTAAAGGTGTTAGTAAATTTTCATTTTGAGTGTAAAACTCGCTGTCCAGTAGCTCTCCGAATGTTGCAACAACATCTACTTCAGGTACGAAGGCTAGGGCTGCCAATTGTCGCAGATGTAGAGCAAAATTCGCGTCTTCTGTATAAACTTGTTACAGTCCTGTACCTTGCATGTTTCTCCACAAACATTGTGTGAAATGAAAGAAACATCCACGGATTCTGACTTCAGGAAACTCTTGTTGTAAAGCATTAATTGCTGCTTTTTCATAATCCACCATTATTGTTGTAGGACGTAAACCTGGTCGTAACGTTTTTAATTCATGGAAGAGTCGAGTGTATGTTGCCTGAGTTTTATTAGGAAGTAGAGCAAAAACAGTTGGAATAACGTTGCTATACTGTACGCCATGTATTGTATACAGCTGACCAAACAATAGAGGAGTACATGTGAATGTTCCATCGGCATACCAGTGTTCACAGCTCGCCATCAAAGTTAAATTTCTTTCAGTGGAAAATATTAAAATTCTCTGTTCGTTTGGATCACTGTCAAATAAAAGAAACGGTTCGCCGTTATTGTTTCTGGTGTATTCTTCCGGAATAATAAGCTCTGTTAAGCTTCTTGGATTTGCCGGAAAAGCTTCCACTCTTTGGCGTGTGTTCTGAATAGTTCGCTTTAGGGATGAAATAGAAGGTAGCTGCCCAGTTGCACCCACAGACACTTCTTGTGAAACGGTAGCTATGATTCCTTGTGTTGTTAGTTCAACTTGATGAGCCAGTTCTTTCATTCTGTTACAAGCCTTTTTTGCTTCTAATATTGACGCATCGGCAACGTGGTTGTGACTTGTACTTTTCACTACTTCATCTCCCACTGTGTGAACTCTCCCGGTACATTTATGCTTATTGTACTGAGCGCACTTCCAAATTGTCTTTTGATCAATCGTTTTTTCCTTTCTATGGATATATCCATTATACACCAACATATTGGCACCTTTTTGACTCTTTACGTAAGTTAAGACCATCTTGACAAATCGACAAGCTAATGAATAATGAGATATACGATATTTTTCCCATCTTCTTATACATCCAAAATACATTAAAAAGTAATAAAAGTACGTTTCACGAATATGGAATAATAATTACCACATTAGTGAATAACGCACAATTAGACAAAGAACTTTTGTACAATATTTATTTTAGCATTTCCAATAATGTCTTATCGTAATGACTTCATGGAATTCCTAATAAATACCTACACAATAAGGTGCCCTTATCTAAACTACTTATTCTTCACTAATCTGCATAACGACTTTCTACTAAGAACCAATTATGCTAATTACCGGTCTCTGAAAATACCAAAAATAGGTAAACTGGTACCTGGTATTCGTTTGTATGTAATATATACTGTAAATAGAACTATTATTACTGTACATTTTTAACGATATCCGATTAGGAAGAGCAAACACTTTTAAACACGCCAGTTTTTTGCTGACAGTCCTAAGCCTGTAAAAAGTGTGAAGGAAAGTACCTTTCTGAATTTAGATCCATATATTAAAATTATTCACGTAGAACAAAAAAAATACTTTCTTCATGTTAAAAATTGTTCAATTTTCAAGTATATTCACTTGAATAACCTGAAAATACCATATGAAATAATTTCCCATTCTCCTATATTTCCCATCTTCCTACACATCCAAAATACATTAAAAAGTATTTAGATATACGTTATTTTTCCCATCTTCTTATACATCCAAAATACATTAAAAAGTAATTAGATGGAATTCCAAGACTAATCGGCTCATAATGCATAAAGTTAAAGTATGCAAATAGAATTTCTTTAGAACCTTTTTGAAAACCAATTGAATGGTTTTAATAATGTAAAACATGACGCGATCTTTTTTCGCGCGATCAATTGCACGCGACCTTATTTCGTCGGCGCTGTTTTTTCGCCGGCGACCTTTTGATACGCGCTCAAATGTGCGCGACATTTTTTCGCTCGACCAATTGTTGGCGACCTTTTTTCGCGACACCTGTAAAAAGCAATAGTTTTAAGTACCTAGGATCGGTATTACAGAGTAATGGAGAAATATATGGAGATGCATGCAGTAGAATTAGGGCTGGATGGATGAAGTGGAAAGAAGCGAGTGGTGTGTTGTGTGACAGAAAAATCACAATGAAGCTGAAGGGAAAATTCTATAAAACAGCCATAAGCCCAGCTATGATGTACGGAACTGAATGTTGGGCAGTGAAAAAGAAAGAGGAACAGCGAATGCATGTGGCGGAAATGAGAATGCTTAGATGGATGAGTGGAGTGACAAAGAAGGATAAAATTAGAAATGAGTATATTAGGGGAAGTCTAGGTGTGGCACCAATTGATGCCAAAATGAGAGAGAACCTGTGCACCAAAATGAGAGAGCATAGGTTAAGATGGTTTGGTCATGTTCAACGTCGAGACGTTAACCACCCAATACGAAGAATAGCTGAAGTGCAGATTCCTGGAAGGAGTAGGAGAGGAAGACCAAAGAAGACCTGGGGGAGACGATAAGGCAGGACATGTTGGTAAAGGGGATTGACATTGATATGGCCCAAGATAGAATTGTGTGGAGAAATGCAATTAGGGAAGCCGACCCCGCATAGGGATAAGGCAAAGAGAATGATGTACACAAACATATGGAGGGTTTAAGTGAACAAAAACCCCATAAAATTTTTATGGGGTGCACAAATTTCACTGTTATTTTTTTTTGAGATATTTCTGCCACAAGAAAGCCACATGTCCATTTTCAATACAAAATCTCTAATAACAGTTTTCGATATATTGGAAAAAATTTTTATATGCACATTTTTGTACTAAGGTAAATTAGATTCAATCGAACTATTTTTGATCCCAGAATCTTCTTTTTCTTTTTCTTAGCCTTCTATCGTCCAAGTTTGGACATAGGCCTCTCCCAACTCCATCCATCGGTCTCTATCCTGAGCAACATATTTCCAGTTTGTTCCGGTTATTCTTTTAATATTATCAACCCATCTCATCTGTGGTCTTCCTCTTGGTCGTTTACTTTCCAAAGGTCTCCAATGTTGTATTGTTGCATTCCAACGTTAGTCTTTTTGTGTAGCAGTGTTGCCTGCAAGCTCCATTTAAATTTGGCAATTTTTGTTGTTATGTCCTCGACTTTTGTTTTTGATCTCACCCAGTCGTTCCTCATTTTGACTGACAGTTGTATACCTAACATAGCTTTTTCCATTGCTCTTTCTGTCCCAGAATATGTGATTTAATTATTTATGACCTACCTTTTTGTTACATTCTGTATAATTGCAATAAAATATACAGGGTGTCCCGAAAAGATTGGTCATAAATTATGCCACACATTCTGGGGTCAAAAATAGTTCGATTGAACCTAAATTACCTTAGTACAAATGTGCTCATAAAAAAAGTTACAGCCCTTGGAACTTACAAAATGAAAATCGATTTTTTTCAATATATCGAAAACTATTAGAGATTTTTTATTGAAAATGAACATGTATCATTTTTATGGCAGGAACATCTTAAAACAAAATTATAGTTAAATTTGTCCACCAAACAATTAAAATATACGACAGAATAATAAAAGCACTCGCAGGAGCGTCATTTGAAATTTTGATGGGGGGGGGCAAGCATTATATATATAATACATTTATATGCAAACATAATACAAAATTGACCTATTTTTTGTAAATTTCAGTAATTTTCAAGGCCAGGGGGGGGGCAAATGCCCCCCATGCCCCCCCTGCCCCCTATCAAATGACGCCTCTGAGCACTCGATGAGAAAAAAACCGATTATCATACATATCGTAAGAAGCAAGATAAACCCTTTAGAGTAGTGATTCGCCATCTTCATCCTACAGTGGATATACAAGAAATCAAAAAAGAAATAGAGAGCCAAGGACATATAGTTCTACAAATATCGAATATACTACAAAGAATTACAAAAAAACCCCTACCACTATTTTTTGTGGACTTAAAAATGCAAGAAAATAATAAAGAAATTTATAAGATGGAATATTTACTCAACGCAAAAATTCATATCGAAACCCCAAGGCTAAAAAGAAAATTAGTACAATGTACCAGATGTCAAAGATATGGTCACACAAAAAATTTCTGCTATCATCAGTACAGATGTGTAAAATATGCTCTAAATCACAAAACAGCTGATTGCCCTAAGAAAATTCGATCTGATCTAGTAAAGTGTGTACTTTGCGGTAATAACCGCCCAGCGAATTACAGAGGATGCAGTGTACATAAACAACTGCAAGAAGCAAGATTTCCAAGCTTAAGAAAGAAAGAGTCACCGAATCAACTACAAATCCAACAGCCACCAGTGGTTACAACAAATATAACTACAACACAAAGACCTGCATATTCTCAAATGGTAAATACCAACCAACAAGATATTACAATGGTCACTCAGGCAAATGACATGCAGGAGTTCAAGAATATGATGAAAGGGCTTATGGAACAAATGAGCACCATGCTAAACTTATTAACAACACTTGTCTCAAAAATGAACTAATGGTTAATACACAACACAATGGCTTGACACAACACAAACATGACTTGTATGCATTTATAGTTAATTACCAATTAGACATAATACTGATTTCAGAAACACACTTCACGAAAAAAAGTTTCATAAAATTTCACAACTATAAAATATATCACACAACACATCCAGATAGGTGGGACAGCAATCATTATAAGAAACAACATCAAACATTACCAGACAACTCACTATCAAAAAGCACATATTCAGGCGACAAATGTAGTTAGAAGACTGGACAGGACCTATAACTTTTTCAGCTATATATTGTCCACCAAAACATTCAATTAAACAACCAGAATTTAAAACCTTTTTTGATACACTTGGACTTAGGTTTATTTGTGGCGGAGACTACAATTCAAAACATCTAATGTGGGGATCTAGACTTATTAATAACAAAGGCAGTGAACTACAAAAAGAAATACTAATAGATAATCTAAACATAGTAACCACAAGGGAGCCAACATACTGGCCTACAGACCCTGCCAGGCAAAAATTCCAGATCTCCTCGATTTTGCTATAGTGAGAGGAATAAATGAAAAATACTTTAAACCAAAATCCTGTTACGATTTATCATCTGACCATTCACCTGTTATCATAACTGTAAGCAAAGACATAAGAAAAATAGAAAGGAGCTGTATATTACACAACAACACAACAAATTGGAGTTATTTTAGATATCAAGTAAATAATCAAATCAATTTAGACATCCCACTAAAGATGGATAAACAAATCTAACACGCAGTAGAACATTTTAACACAGTTTAACAGGAAGCAGCATGGAACTCAACAACATTACCTACAAATCGACATATGAACAAAAACTGTTCCAATACAATACATGAAAAAATAATTGAGAAAAGAAGACTCAGAAAACAATAGCAATTATCAAGATCACCTCAAAGTAAAACAAACCTCAATAAAGCACAAAAAGACCTAAAAAAATTGATAATAGCAGAAAAAAATGCAAGCTTTCAGGAATACCTACAAAAACTAGATGCAACTCAAGCCACTGACTACTCGTTATGGAAGGCTACAAGGACTCTACGAAGGCAGAACTATACAGTCCCACCACTAAGAACACAAACAGGACAATGGGCGAGAAGTCCTCTAGAAAAAGCCGAAACATTTGCGACACACCTTAAAAAAGTCTTTACACCAAATGAGGGAAATTACTCACTACAAACTGAAGAAGAAATTATTTCGATACTCACAAAACCTTATCAACTAGAACTTCCTGAAAAAAGATTCACAAAAAATAAGGTAAAAAATATTATACACAACAACATCGATCCAAAAAGGCTCCAGGATACGACCTGATTACAGGAAAAACTCTTCAGCAACTCCCAGAGAAAGGCTTCCAATTTCTGACACAGTTATTTAACTCTATAATGAGACTAGGTCATTTCCCATTACAATGGAAACTAGCACAAATAACAATGATACTTAAGCCAGGAAAAGAACCAGAAAGTGTACTGTCCTATTAGTCTTCTTTCAGTGGTATCCAAAGTTTTTGAAAAGCTGACACTTACTAAGCTAATGCTTATACTAGAAAACAAAAAACTAATACCGCCACACCAATTTGGGTTTATAACACAACATTCAACAATACAACAGCACAGATTAACCCAACACAGATGCGAAAGCTATGCTGTGATGCCGGTACAAAAATTGGTAACCTTAAAACTAAGGAGCACAGTTGTTGCGCCGGTGTTTGCACCAATAGAATTGATAACTTACAAAATAGTTTATTTGGTCCATAATACTTACTTTTACACCTGATTTGATATTTATTTACTATATTTACACTAAAAATTAAGACAAACAATACTTAACAAAACATTGGTCATTGATTAAATTTATGTGTTAAACGAAAAAGGAAATAAAAATACAATAGGTAATTTGAGAATTCTAGATATGTCCTTAACAAAACAAGAGAAAGTTAACTAACTGTTAGAAAAGTGACAATCGTTAAAGATTTATATATAAATTGTCATTTATTAAATTTCTGTGTATATTGAAAAATAATAAAAAGTTGCTTGGAAGTGAACACGATATAAATATAATAGGGTAATTTGGGAATTCTAGGTAGGTACAACACAAGAGAAAGTAAACTAGCTACAAAACAAAACAAAGCAAAGTTTTGTCCTTAACAAAACAAGAGAAAGTAAACTAGGTATTAGAAAAGTGACAGTAATTTGGGAATTCCAGGTATGGCCTTCCAGAACAAAACCAGATAAAGTGTTGTTAATATAATAATTTTCGAGTTCCAGGTTATTTAATTATATAATCAAATTTAATTATATAAACAACGTTTAGTTGGTTAGTTGGTAAATAAAGAATTTTTTCAAAAAGTGATAAGTTTTGGGTCCAAAAAAGTATAATGTGAGAGCGACTTGTTTGTATTCCTGGGAATATCTTCTGGCCTTTGGGATTTTTTTCTGCAACAGTACCTGAGTTTTTACAATTTCGGCCAATGATTTATTAAGAAATTTGTCAAATAATTTTTTAAACTGCTCTTATTCTTGTTTCGTACCGTTTTGTTTTTTACATATTTTTCTATTCAAAAGTTTTCTTTTTAAAAACCTGATCTTACATTTCACTTTAGATTCACGTGGCAAGTTATACATAAAAGATGCTGGTGTTCGTAATGATACTGAAGGTGATAACTGGGAAACATCTTTTGTAATTCTTGTAGAAATGTGTCCATTTTTTCCTTACTGGGGCTGATAGAAACTTGTTTAGAGGATATTACCTGTAAATTTTCCGCCGCAGGCGTTATTCTATTATCTGAAAAATCATATCTTTTTATTATTGAAATTATTGATCTTTACCTAATCTTTTACCAGATAATATTTGAACTTTTTTCGGCGGCTCCTCAGACGTATTCGCGCATATATCTTTAGATTCGGTAAAAAATTGACGGCAAAGCATTGTCATACAAGAGTTTTCGTCGTGAAGATGTGCATAAAAATTTATTTTCAAAATGCTTTTCGCAAATTCTGTATCTAGTTAAATCCTCCTCTAACAAATCTTGTCTTTAGTAGCTTTTAACCATAGCTGACTCCTATAACATAAGATGTTTTCTAATAAAAATTTAATGTCTTGTTAATATCTCTTTTATTTTTTAAGATTATTTTGACCACCTTCAATAACAGGGCGTTATTCATTCTTACTAGTAACTAAAATTTACTGTTTTCAAGACAGGATTTTTTTCACACTTTATGTAAGTTTCGAGATTAATATAATTAATATGATATAAATAATATGCCGCTTATTCAGTATTTAGAAAGTAAATCAATTTATTAATGATACTACATACCTTACTTCATCCTTTGGCAATCTAAAAAATGATATTCCTTGACCCGTCTTAGATGAACACCCTTCACAAATACACGTATATCCAACCATTTTTAAAAATATAAGAAAACTATTTAAACACACTTGATAAATAGAAAAAATTCCCAATAATCAATTTAACACTACAATAAGCGCATGTACTGTCGAGGTTATTCAGGAACTAACAATAAGCTTAAGCCTACATACTAAGTGAGCTACTAAGCGACTACCCTTTTGGTAACTCAAAGTGGGAGGAGTTTACCAAAACTCGGTACCAGATTTATCGCCAGGGTTTCGCATCTGTCTGTGTTGGGTTAATCTGTGACAACAGGTACATAGAATTGTAGAGAGAATCAACGAGGACTTTGAACATAATAGGTACTGCTCGGCGGTATTTCTGGACGTAAGTCAGGCATTTGATAAAGTCTGGCATAAAGGCCTATTATGTAAACTAAAACAGAACTTACCTACAAATTACTATATATGTACTCTTAAAGTCCTATATCACCAACAGAAACTTTCAGGTAAAGTATGAGAATGAATACACAAACATACAACAAATTCTCGCTGGGGTGCCCCAAGGAAGTGTACTAGGACCTATATTATACCTTATATTCACTGCTGACTTACCGACAGATACACATATCACTACAATCACATTTGCGGATGATACGGCAATACTATCATCGAACAAAAATCCCAAAATAGCCTCAGAAATCTTTCAAATAATCTAAATAAAATTCAACAATGGATGACAAAATGGAGAGTCAAAATTAATGAAAACAAATCGCTACACCTAACATTTAATACGCGTAGGGAAACATGTCCGGCTGTATACTTAAACGGTAAAGGAATCCCACAAGGGGATGAAGTCAAATATCTAGGTATGTACTTGGACAGAAGATTAAACTGGAGGAAGCATATATTTACTAAGCGAAAACAACTGGGTCATAAGTTAAGAAGCATATATTGGCTGTTGGGCAAAAAATCAAAACTATCAACTGAAAATAAAATATTAATCTACAAATCCATCCTAAAACCAGTGTGGACTTATGGGATAGAATTATGGGGAACCGCCGCACATTCCAACATTGAAATCATACAAAGATTTCAGTCCAACATATTGAGATCAATACTAGTAGTTGCATGGTTCATAATCAATGAAGCCAAATTTAGTGAATAAACCGCGTACTGTTCGTAGGTTAAAACGAAAAGTTCCGTTAGCGTTAAGTGAACAATAGGTACTAAATTAATGTGTATAAGTTTATGTCAGAAATAGTCAGTGTTGTAGGCTAAGTTTTAAAAAAGGGGTGCATCATTGGATGCCTCCCTACATGTCATTCCTAATTATTGTCAGTCCTGTTACTTATTGTCTGTTATCTACCTAAACATTTAGGTTTAGATTGTATAGATAGATTTTAATAAATGTGGGGTTAATAAAAAAAAAGATTATTACCAGGTTTATATATAGGTCTGGATCCCGCGTATGCAAAAAAGTTGATTAATAGCAAGCTGAAAATTTGTTAATAGCTTAAGGGTGTCTAGTCGGATAAACTTTGATATATGGGAACACTGGAACAGGGGCAGTTTTAATTGTGGAACAGGCTAAAAATTTGGAACGGGCAGACCACGAAAACGGCACATTTACTTTGTCCGACAGAGCAGACTTAAACTCTCCGAACAGAGATTAAACTCTCATGCAAAAATCAGACTGCTATTTATCACCAAATGGGCGTTTTAATGAGTGGAACATGTAGAATATGTCAAATGACAGGAATTATGACAGGTGATAAATAACAGTCTGATTTTTGCATGAAAGTTTAGTCTCTGTTCGGAGAGTTTAAGTCTGTTCTGTCGGACAAAATAAATGTGCCGTTTTCGTGGTCTGACCGTTCCAAATTTTTAACCTGTTCCACAATTAAAACTGCCCCTGTTCCAGTGTTCCCATATATCAAAGTTTATCCGACTAGACACCCTTAAGCTATTAACAAATTTTCAGCTTGCTATTAATCAACTTTTTTTTCATACGCGGGATCCAGACCTAATTATCATACTTAACCATATACAAATATGTGGTGGATTCGACAAATATTCAAAATATCTCGATAAACACTGGCACATCAAAAAAGTATTAAGAGGAAAAAAAGTTTTAAAAACATTGTGTTTAACTAATGGTGCCACAATAATAATTTAATTGGAACGTACACAAAAGTTTTGGGGGGTTTAAGGGAACAAAACCCCCATAAAATTGTTATGGGGTGCACAAATTTCACTTTAATTTTTTTTTTAATATTTTGCTGCCATAAAAATTCCATATGTCCATTTTCAATAAAAAATCTCTAAGAGTTTTCGATATATGAAAAAAAATCGATTTTCATTTTGTAACGTCAAAGGGCTGTAACTTTTTTTGTGTGCTCTATTGTATATAGGTAAAGTGAGGTTCAATCAATCTATTTTTGACCCCAGAATCTGTGGTATAATTTATGATCAATCTCTTCGGGACAATCTGTATATTTATAATTATTGTTCATATGTATTGTGAAGAGAAGACACACAAAAGGAAAATCAATATCTTGACCTATCGATATAATCAAAATAAAAATCCTTTAATGCTTTATTCTAATAAATCTGATTAATAAATTTTATTTTGTTTGTCTGTTTTATTTATTCCGCATTTATGTGAGTGATAATGGGCTTTGGTAAACAATTTCAATGATATTAATGTTTTATGACGATTCTCATCCCTCTTCCGTCTGACGCTTAACCACCATTCAATCCTCTTAATTAAAAGAGTCTCTGCAATTGATTGAATCGTCGTAAACCGACACTATTAGACACCCCAATGATTCAAACCAGTTCTGTTGTGTATAAATACACACCCTCTCTCTGCACTCTTGAGACTTTTATGCAGCAGGAAAACTCATCAGACGTTATCTGGAATCACTAATCTCTTCATTATTTTTATTTCTCCCGACTGTTTTAGAGGTCTGAAATTTTATTTTAGATTTTTAACCTGTTTGCGTTGGCGTTTATTGTTATACGTTATACAGTGAGCACGTCAAGGTAAATAGAATAAATTCATTTTTTCCTGAATGGGCGATTAATAAATCTCGAAATAGGTTGATTTTTATTTTTAAATTATGATTTTTTCGCGTATAAATCATACTAGTGACGTCATCCATCTGGTTGTGATAACGTAATCGATGATTTTGTTTAAATGAGAATAGTGATCGTGTTCTAGCTCATTTAAAAGGTTCCTTAATTCTCTATATATAGGCAGTAATATAAACATTAACATAAATATTTATACAGGGTCTCCAATTTTTTTTTAATTAAATTAATTGACACAAAAAGAAGAATGTATGTATTTGATTTAAATTAAAATACATTTTACTGCTGTCAGAAAACAGACAAACATGTTTATGTCATAAATATATATTGTTGATAATTATTGTTTAATGTTTTAATAGGGAACTTGCATAAAATTTTAAATTCGAAAAAAATGGTATAAATCACAACAGAACATAATTTAGAACCTTTATCAAAAATAAAAAAGTTTTGTTTGTCTTTCGTTTGGCCCCTAAAGACGACTAAAAATTCAACTTATACCAGCCACCCCAAAGCGCGTTGTGACGTCACGGTATTGTATGTTTACATTCTACACCAATTGTATATAATTTTATCTACTCTATGTTATATTATGTATAAGTTTTTAGTTTGTGAAAACTGTCATTATAGATAGCAGTGCGTGAAGCATTTAAAGTGTGCGGAAAGTAACAATGTATTTTAAATGGGATTTACTTTTTCGCACTGTTTGTAACTTTCGAGTTGTCATGGTGACAATCCTTAACTTTCGCGTTGTCATGGTGATGACAATATGAGCAATGAATTACAACAAAAGCTTTGACAGTTTTGTGGTTTGAAAGTAGTTAGAATTTTTAAATGTCAAAGTTCTAAAAATTGTAGAATAGAAATGAATTCCAGTGACGAACAGTTACAGCTTTTTCTATTTTATCGTAGATAAAATATTAGATGAAACTGCGCGTGAAGTACTTTTTGCGAACTTACGCGATTTATAGCACTCGCTCCGTTGTCGCTCGTGCTCTAAAAACCGCGTGCGTTCGCAAAAAGCATACTTCACGAACTGTTTCATAAATAACTATTAAATTAGACATTATAAACGTCAGTAGAAAATATAGTTATGTGACGTTACAAATGTTTATGATCGTTTGAAGTATTCATAGAAAATTTGTACTTTTACAAAATGGTTTTATTTTCATTAGTAAACCTTCTTTCCTTTCCTTCAAAAACTGTATCAAACTGCAATCTGAACAAACTGGTATATCTTATTACAATGACATACGATAAATGTCATTAGAATTTAAATATTTTTCCTTTATTCCGCGACGACGATCTGGCTAAATACCCAAGTAGGTGGAGGCCAATAAACTAAAGAAGAAGAAGAATATACGTAAATATAACCATAAACTGAACCACATAGTTAAACTCTGTGACGTCACGGGTCGTTTGAACTATTTTAAGATAAAGAAGACTTTAAATTTGTACTTCTAAGTTATTATGAGTTTTTGAAGCGTGCAATTTTGGAAATCTCATTTTTATACAAAACTGAACATTATTATGTAATAAAAAAAATGTGCAAGTTCCCTATTGTTTAATGTGAAGTGAAATTTTTTGTGCTGCAATCCTTTAGCCCTTTCTGTTATAGGAATAAGATTTCTTTTCCTCAGGTCAAACCTGGTGTGCAACTCAAGCTGTGTTAGCAACACTGTAAGAGTGAAATTCTTGTTCCAGGGTCGCAAAAGTGTCAGCCACATGACCCCAGAGAAACATAGTGCTTTATCGTGCATTACCACGAATCTGTCATATCCTATAAGTGCGTTTGCGGGTACCTGTCGGCGACTAGTCGGTGACAATTCCTAACCTCACCTAATATAAATAATATCGTTAATACATAAATATACAAGGTATACATATTTACCTAGTATCATTTAATAATTAGTTATTAATATTATTTAAAGTTTAAAGGTAAATATACCTTGTATCTATTAACGGAATCTATTATTTATATTAGGTGAGGTTAGGAATTGTCACCGACTAGTCGCCGACAGGTACCCGCGGACGCACTTTAGACAGGGTGTTTGTTAAAGAATCGGCCATAGGTCAACCGTAAATTTATAAAGTTAAAATAGGTGGATTTAAGCTAACTTACCTTAGTACGAAAGTTGATAATAACCGAAATACAGGGGTCAAAGTTAAACTTTTATTTTATTTATTTTTGAATATTTCCTGACAGGCATGGAACAACAACACGAAATTTGGTACGTAGTGCTGGTACTGTACACTCTACTAAATTATCTTAAACAAACGTTTCTGGCTACGTACGACGGGGAACGTGAATGGTTGACCCTTCCCAAATTCTACGCCACTGGCGGAATTTGTATTTTAGTGCAATTTTTGGATTCTCCAATACTTTCTATGTAAATAATATTATACTCTTCATTCGCAACGATAAAGCGATTAGTTTTCGAAATATTTGAAGCTAAAAACTAAGGAGCACAATACATCAATCAAAATAACTGTGCCTTTTCATTTTTAACTTCAAATATCTCGAAAACTAATGACTTTATCGTTACAAATAATTGCATAAAAAGCATTGGAGAATCACAAAATTTATCCTAAAATAGCAGTTACGTCAGTGGCGTAGAATTTGGGAAGGGTCAACCCTTCACTGTGCCCTCTCGTACGCCTCTGGTATTAACCAGCAACGGTTAGTTAACATAATTTAGTAGGGTGTACAGTACCTATACTTTCTGCCAAGTGTCACAAGGATATGTCAAATAGTTTTAAAGTACCGGGCACAAAAATATTTCTTAAAGTTTTAAATAAAGAATAAATTATTTAAAAAAATAATACTTTCAAACAATTTGACATATCCGTATCATACTTGGAAGAAAGTGTAGGTACTAGACACCCTACTAAATTATGTTAAATAACCGTTTCTGGCTAATACCAGAAGCGTACTACAGAGGAAAGTGAAGGGTGACCCTTCCCAAATTCTACGTCACTCACGTAACTGCTATTTTAGCATAATTTTTAGATTCTACAACACTTTCTATGCAATTATCATACTCTTCATTTGTAACGATAAAGTCATTAGTTTTCGAGATATTTGAAGTTAAAAATGAAAAGGCACAGTTATTTTGATTAATGTATTATGGCTCTTTCGTATTTAGCTTCAAATATCTCGAAAACTAATCACTTTATCGTTACGAATAAAGAGTATGTTATTTGCATAAAAAGTATTGGAAACTCAAAAAATTGCACTAAAATAGAAATTGCGCCAGTGGCGTAGAATTTGGGAAGGGTCAAGCATTCATGTTCCCCCGTCGTACGCCTCTGGTATTAGCCAGAAACGTTTATTTAACATAATTTAATAGGGTGTACAGTACCAGCACAACGTACCAAATTTCGTGTTGTTGTCTTACGTCTGTCAGAAAATATTAAAAAATAAATATAATAAAAGTTTAACTTTGACACCCTGTATTTCGGTTACTATAGTCGGTTCGCTAAACTCAGACACAACTGGCTAGTGATTTTAGTGGGTAATTTTTTTGTTTTTAGCCAATTTTGCCAATAGTGGCAAAATTACTAACTATTTAGTAATTATTAACTATTTAGTAATTATTTTTTTGCTAATTTTAGGAAATTGACAAAATTACTTACTAAAATCAGTAACCAATTGTGTCTGAATTAAGCGAACAGACTATATCAACTTTCGTGCTAAGGTAAGTTAGCTTAAATCCACCTATTTTAACTTCAGGAATTTACGGTTAACCTATGGCCTATTCTTTACCAAACACCCTTTATATGTCATAATGGCAAGATATGATCTTCTAAAATGTTTTTAAATTACATGTCAGCTGTCATTCACTCAATCACCTCCACAAGTTCGGTATGTCCTTTCCAAGAAATACCACTCCATAGCACTCTGCCGCCAACACCAAAATTAACGCTCTGTATGAAGTTACAACTGGCATACCGTTCACCGTATGGAAGTGTAATTGAGAAAACTTCGTCAAAAGAAGAGTTGGCGAAGTTGTAACCTCATACAAAGCGATATTTATTGTGCATAGTGCTGTGAAATGATATTTCTTGGACAGAACATACCGAACTTGTGGAGGGATTGGGTGAATGACAGATGACATGTACATTAAAAACATTTTAGAAAATAAATAGGTTTGTTCTAGCAAACAGTCAAACTAGTCAGAAACCGTCAGCAAACAGTTGGTCAGTGAGAGAACATAATACAGTCACCAGTGCTATGCTTCTATTATATTCCTAGATATATTATATAATTCGTAAATATTTTTTTTCGATTATATGGCTCCATCTATTGACAACTAGAATAAATGTTATAAATGTCACCGACGAAATGTAATCACGGACGTGCGTTTTTTTCTGTAACATGCAATTTAATGCGTTAGAAAGAAATCGAAAAACTGACGCACTGAAAGATCCTCATGAGAAAAAGCATATTCCCACTATTCGCTGATGGTTTCAAACCGTTTGAAACTGATGCTAGAACAAACCTATTGATTTGCCATTTGCCAGCCATATTGGATATGACAGATTCGTGCTAATGCACGTTAACACGTCTCTATGTCGCTAGAATAGTGAATATTTACCTTGATGAGATTAAATTTAAAAATTATATTGGCCACCATATAGCCCATATCAGATTTAAATCCGATCTAGCATTTATATGACACTGTAAAAAACCGCATTCGAAAAATTAATCCTAAACCAGTGACACGGGCGCTAACTAAGGATTTCAGCAAACAAAAATTTAGCTATACATGATAATTTCAAAATATGCAATATTTTTGTCCGTGAGTGTATAATTAACGTGTTTTAAGATTTTTTTAAAAGTCGTCTGTTTCTGAAATAATGAATTTATTCCATATTTTTGCATCATACTGTATGTTAGAAAATAATTTATTTACATTGATATTTCTGCTGTCTTCCTCTATTGATAAATCTCATGTTTTCGATTTTTACATTACCAATTATTGCACTTTCAAACACTGAAAAATTTTACCTTTCTATACAGTCACCTATTATTTATTCTTGTTCGTCTATTTTAAGGTTGAACTGGTAAAGTCGGGAATGCATAGTCGAGAGTATTATACGGATATCTAAATGAAGGCCGTTCCTGTCTAACAAAGAAGCCCCAAAATGCAGGTACTCAAATAAAGAGACAAATGAATATTCGGCGACACATTGTCTGTCCCGAATCACGTTCATTCGGATTCCCCAAAATTCTCTATTTATTATTTGCCGCTGTTGGTACACAATTTCAGAACCGGAACGACAACGAAATATTTAAATTTTGTTTCTTTTTTTGTTAATATTGAAAATATGTACGTTTAAATAATTTTTCAGAAAGAAATGGGAAACGTAAAAAAATACTTAATTCTTCTTTTTTGTGTTTCCGCTTATATTTTTACCCGATTCACTCTTTAATATTCAACCTGATCCAACCCTGATTCAAGGTCGATTCTCATTATACATTCCGTCACTTCCGTTTACTTTCCATACCCGTTCCATACACCTTTCATTATTTGGACATCTTGGTTATTAAAGCACCCTAATATGTCTGTGTAGATTTTGGCGTTCGATCCGACCATCACTTGTGACATCGTCGCCGTATCCTCTATTTTTTCATATTATCACGTTACAATTTTTGTGATATTATACACGAGCGTGAACACCCTCAAAAAAGCGCTTAGTTTTCGAGATACTGACCACACAGGGATGAATGGCTAATTTTATTCATACTTTATATTTTCGAGGGTGCTGAAAACGAAAATGAAGTTTATTTTGAATTTTATGTGGGGGAACATTGTCAAAATCGCAATTCTAACCTAAAAATAAAAAAAAAGAAATCACGTTTTTTTGCGTTTACCTCGCTACAACTCTGTTCCATTTTAATATTTTTTTCTGAAATTTTTACACTATATAGCTGTAACATTTCTGAAGACAAAGGTATCTCCTTCAAGTTTTTATTCTTATCATGATAAAGGTTATGAATTTTTCAAAGAAAAAGGTGCGGATTTGTGCATTGCAAAGTTTAATCACAAAAGTTGTGTGGCGAAGTTTAAAATTTAGCTTCTCACTCACGTTTATTTTAAAGTAAAGAGTACAAAGAAGTTTTCTGGTAAGTTTTAGATCAAAATGTTTTATAGAAAAAAAAATAGTGCAACTTTTAATGTCAACGCTTCTTTTTTGAGGGACAGACAATCTAGGTCTAATTTCTCACATTTAGTACTATCCTTGGATTATAAGCTTTCATTTGACACCTCATTTGTCATTTTACCTAGTATAATGACGGAGAAGTAAACGTTATTATTCTATTATTCTTGTAGGTACATTTAACATTGATTGAAATTATGAAAGAAATATATAGAAAACAGCATGGCAACACTGTGACGCACAAACATAAAAATTCAGCCACATTCAGCTGTGCCTTACATAGGGTGCTTTAATATCCAAGATGTCCCATTATTTTAACCACCATTCTCAGTCAATTCTCAGTAGACGTCGCATTTACTTTCCGTCGTCGTTTAAATATTGTATTTTGTTCCAGTTTGGTAACATTTATCCCAAGTTTTTGATAGGAATACGCGTATTCTTTTCCGGTCTGATAAAATGTGGATTGAAGAAAATTTAATATTATATTGGATAGAAACAATGATGAAAACTAAAACAATAGAAATCAGTAATGAACCAATCAGATATGAAATAGAAATTGATGACATCAGTATTGAACAAGTAATGGAAATTAAGTACCTTGGAGTTACATTGTCCAGCTACGGACACCTGGGCAAAGAAGTGAGAAAGCAAGTACAAAAATCAAATAGACTGGCAGGATGCCTTAATAACACTGTATGGCGAAACTTATATATTTTAACACTGAGATGAAGTCAATAATTTATAAAGTAATTGTACGACCAATAATGACATACCCATCAGAAACAAGACCCGATACAGCCACAACACAAAGACTACTGGAAAAGGCAGAGATGAGAGTCCTCAAAAGAATTACAGGAAATATGCTGTGAGATCGAAAAAGGAGTAAAGACATTTGAATAAAATGGAACGTACAATGTATAAACGAATGGAGACTAAATAGAAAAAAAATAATGTAATAACCACATAGCAGAATGGAGAGACACGTGTTGTCAAAATAGCAAGAAATAAATCACCAAGCAGTAGAATAAGTACCTATCGGCCGACCAAGCAAAAGATGGAATGAAAATCTTTCAAAGAGGTTATCAATCCGACAATAAACAAGCAGGATTATCTTTAGTAACAACTTTAGGAGATGGCTCATGGGGCTTATCGTACGGTATTCTTTGCACTTTTTCGCTTCTGGTTATTTTGGAAGCGCAATAAACTCACTTATGGCTCCACGTGCCACACCCTGGGCAACTGCATTGGCCTGCAGGCTAAACTAAGTGAGGGTAGCCAGATATGGTGAAAATAGCAACGTCTGTACCCAGAATGGGCGGTTGCAAACGGCGTCTGTTCCATAGTGGGCGGCTGAAAACTAAGCCTGGAAGTGGCATGAAGGAAGGCAACGGGATACCACCTTCATTATTTTTTCCCAAGAGAATCACATGAATACATTCAACTCAAAAATATCTGGAGGTATAAATGGTTCCCCAATCGGATCTCCGGGGGGAACGGTCTTGAATGTTAGAAATGTACGAGCAAACTTAAGAAAGACATTAAAGATAGGCACCTGGAATACACGCAGCTTATTTGAAGCCGGGAAGCTGGCTAACCTAACTCAAGAAATGTGCAGAATCGATCTAGATATCCTGGGGATCTCAGAAACCTGGTGACCTGGATCCGGTAAATGCACCAAAGAGAGCGGAACATTCTTTTACTCAGGCAATGACGACCGCGATCATAGAAAAGGCGTCGGGATTATGATAAGTAAAAAATTGATGAGAGCTGTCACAGAGTTTGTACCATATTCCGACCGCACAGCCTTGGTAAAACTTGAAGCGAAGCCAAATAATCTCAACATCATACAGGTCTATGCACCAACTGCAGATGCAGCAGATGAAGAGGTGGAAAACTTTTATAGTGAAATCAAAGAATTGCTTAAATTGACAAAGAAACATGATGTTAACATAATTATGGGAGATTTTAATTCCAAAATAGGGAAAGGCAGCTTTGAAGACGTAGTTGGACCTTATGGTCTTGGAACAAGGAACGAAAGGGGTGACCGACTTGTACAATTTTGTCAGGAAGAAAACATGAGAGTTACCAACACATGGATCCAACTCCACCCCCGTCGCCTTTATACTTGGAAATCTCCAGCCGATAGAGCTCAGAACATAATAAGAAATCAGATAGACTTCATTCTCATCAACGGCAGATTCAGCACAACTGTCAAAAGAGCTTGCACATATCCTGGAGCAGATGTGCCTTCTGACCATGTACTATTAGTGGCCGTCATAAAGATCGCTCTTTCATGCAAAAACAAGCCTGAAACTCAACAACAGATCGCATTGGATAAACTGAAAGATCCAATGATACAAGCAGAAATAAGTAATGAAATAAACACACAAATTCAAATATTGACGACAAACATTACCGAAGATCTAACACCAACATGGAATACGATTACAAGTGCTGTAACAGACATCATGAAAAGCAACTTGGGGTACAAACCAAAGAACAAGAAGCAAAAATGGATGACAGAAGAAATACTATTACTAATGGATGAACGACGACGACACAAGAATGACCCAGATGGCAGCAATATGTATAAAAACATTAACAGGCAAATAAAAGCAAAGATAAGAATAGCAAAAAATGAATGGCTTAAGCAACAATGTATCGATCTAAAACATTTACAACGACAGCACGACGATCGGAATTTACATAAAAAGCTTAAGGAGACTGCTGGAATATACAGAAAACGAAGACCAACTATTATAGTTAATCAGGATAACCAGGTAGTGCTAGGTGAAAAAGAGAAAATTCATATATGGGAAAACTATATTCAGGAGCTCTTTCATGACGAAAGACCCATGAGTGAAGTTTATACAGACGACCAGCTGACTGGCCCTTCAATTACTAAAGAGGAAATAGAAAAGGCAATATTATATTCAAAAAACAATAAGGCACCTGGACCTGATGAAATCGCTTCAGAAATACTCAAACTACTAGATGAAAGGGGAATTTCAGCACTACATAAAATATTTAATTTTATTTATGAAACTGGTTGCTATCCTCAGCAGTGGTTGCTCTCTACATTTATTCCACTACCAAAAAAGTCAATGCAAAAAGATGTGAGGATCACAGACTCATTAGCCTGATGAGTCACACTTTAAAAATATTCTTAAAAATACTACATCAAAGATTATACAAAAAATGTGAATGGGACATCAGTGATTCTCAGTTTGGGTTTAGGCAAGGTTTGGGAACAAGAGAAGCAATAGTAGCAACACAGGTGTTGGTCCAAAATTGTTACGATCAGAGGAAGAACGTATTCCTGTGCTTTCTAGACTACGATAAAGCTTTTGATCGTGTCCAACATCACAAGTTAATGCAGATCCTCAAGAAGCTTGATATAGACCAAAAAGACATAAGATGCATTGAAAACTTGTACTGGTATCAGGCAGCACAATTAAAAATAGACAATTCTATATCCAAATCCATACATATAAGAAGGGGTGTTCGGCAGGGATGTGTGCTTTCCCCTCTTTTATTTAACATTTATTCGGAAGCCATATTTCAAGAGTCTTTGGAAGATGCAGAGATGGGAATCAAAGTGAATGGAGTATTAATCAACAACATACGATATGCTGATGATGCTGTCTTAATTTGCGACAACATAGCAGATCTTCAACAACTTGTCACTATAATCGGAGAATACAGTAAGCGAATGGGATTAGAGATTAATACCAAAAAGACCAAATTCATGATCATCTCCAGAAACTTGGATGCATTTGAAAACTCTACCATAACACTGAATACTAAGTCCATTGAGAGAGTGAGCAAATTCAAATACCTAGGAACGTGGCTTTTTGAAGACTGGGCATCGGACAGGGAAGTAAAATGTCGCATTGAGCAAGCTCGACAAGCTTTCGTAAAATTCAGGAAGGTACTGAGCTGCTCAGAGTTCGACCTTACACTGAGACTAAGGTTTACTAAATGCTACGTGTGGTCGGTGCTGCTATATGGCATAGAGGGCTGGACACTCAAAACGAGGGATATAAACAGATTAGAAGTCTTCGAAATGTGGCTTTATCGCCATATCCTAAAGATACCATGGACGGCGAAAGTCACAAATGTGGATGTCCTTAAAAGAATCAACCAAGAACGTCAGCTTTTCGAAAACATCAAGAAAAGAAAAACGGCGTATTTGGGTCACATCATGCGAAACGAATACCAGTTCCTTCAACTTATAATCCAGGGTAAAATTGAAGGCAAGAGAGGAATAGGACGCAAGAAAATGTCCTGGCTCCGAAACATAAGGCAATGGACAGGGATTACCGACATAAAATCACTGATACACATTGCAAGAAACAGAGAGTTAATGGAAAATGTGATCGCCAACATCCATTAGTGGATTTGCATTTGAAGAAGAAGAAGAATTAACTCAGACTTCAGCCATTCTGTTAGTATTTCTACAGAGTCTTATAGGTATGTTGTTGTGTATTTTGGTTATTATTGTTATTGATTCGTTGTCCATTATTTTGAGTAGTTCTGCTTATATGTTATCGGGACCTGCTGCTTTTCTATCCTTTAGCTGAGTTATTGCAGAATAAACTTCCTGCGGTAATATTCTTGGTCCATCATTTAACTCTTCGTCTACCACAAAGGTATCATCTCTTTGGTCCTAAAACACTTTCTCTAGTTATTCTTTCCACGTTCTTATTTTACTCTGCTTGTCTAAGATGACGCTTCGATGAAAATCAGTTATTTCTGTCTCCGTCTTAATCCACCTGTGAGTTCATGTGTAGGTAATTATAGATAATTATCTGGAAAGAAGAAAACCTATCAAAACTAAAAAAACTGAAGTAGAAGAGATATCCAGGAGCACAAGCATATTCAAAAGTTAATAACAGAACAAATGAATAACATTAATCACAAAATGGGATGATTTAATCTCCTATTCCTCTATTGTCTTTAAACAAAATCATCAATTTTGACGGTTTGCAATTTTTTTATAGAAGGACTAAAACCTTTCTCTACTTCATAATTATACTAGCTGGTTCTTTCTTCCTTATAATTGTATAGTTCCCAAAATAGTCTTAGAGCACCAGAAAATAGAGCATATTGTAAAATAATCTTTTTTGAGAACGATTTCGTGGAAATGGATGGAATGGATGGATGGAAGTGGAAATCGAAATGTCAAAATCATTAGTTAATTAAAAATGTAATTTTCATTACACCAATATTTGTGGCTTAATCCCATAAACATAATAGGTCGGTACCTAAATTAGACTTAATACAAGAAATCAGTTTCACAACCTGGTATTAATATGGTGAAAATATGTAATAAAAACCCAACATATACTGTAAACTTTAGAAACGTTTGAAATATTTTTGGAAACTTTTTTGTACAAAAATATAAGTTTCAGTTTAGGCTAGAAGTGTCCCTGTACATTGTCGTGCCGTATACCAGGTGCTATTGATTGGACACCTGCAGGAGAACAATTGATTGTCGTTGCTAGGTTACCGATCAATTGCACGCCAAATCTGAGGATTTGAAAATCTCATGCTCCCTCGGTAACTCAGCTTTAAACCTCTTCCAGTTCAGTTTTGCCTTTTATAGTCGCTTTATGAATTTGCAAAAGAAGAAGGATCAATCGCTTTTCAAAGCCGGAGATAACAACTAATAAATGCAAAATAGAAGGATCAGAGGGGCTTTCGGTAAATTGTAGAATTGGGAATTGTGTGAGAATAAAACATTTTTCACTTGATTTAATTGCTTAGACGTACACAAAGAAAAATAGATGCTTCGTTCCTAGAAATTGTTTCATGTTGCGTGTTAGGTCGTTATGTCTTTTGAGTTTTGTTAGATACAGATGGTACAGTATAAATCCCGATGTACGTCATTATCTACGCCAAAGATCTAAGTTGACATTGGTGCCAAATTACAAAAAATAGAATAAAAATAACAACACTTTTTTGATTACTTATTTACTTTGCTATGTTTTGTTACAACTAGATTTTCAAATATTAAACAGTCGTTTTTCTTCAGCTTTATTTATATTTCAGTTTTTTGATCGATGCATTACAATACTTGTGCATAATATGATGGTTTTATATAGAGTGTTAGCAAATAAGTATAAAAAACTTTAAGGGATAATGCTACATGAAAAAATAATGGCAGTTTGCTTGATAAACGTCCGCAAATGCTTTGTTTCCGAGATACAGGGTGTTAAAATTTTTATTTCAAACTGCCAATTTTTTTATTGCTCTAAGACCGGTTGAGATATGAAAATTACATTTGGTGGGTTTCAAGAGGTAGTTATTGCGCATTTTTTGGCAAACAAATAACAATTTTATATTCATCATTGGCGCGCCTACGGGTAATGGTCTGAATATGTTTAAAGAAAAAAATAGTACGCTACTGAGATATTTCAAATTAAAAATTATTTTTGTATTCCACGTTTAATTTATGAAAAAGAACCTTTCTTGTATTTGTTTCCTATGGTGCACCGTTTTTATGCGAAAAAATAAAACATCTTCGAGCGTATTTTTCATTTCTTAATATATCAAGAACTCTCCAATATAATAATACCAAAGTAGAACAATGAACAATAAGAGAAAATGTTACTAAAAAGATTTTAACTAGGTGCAAAGCTACAACAAATGTTCAAAATTACCTTCTTTAAAGGTGACAGAATAATTTTGTATTCACCATTGGCGCCGTACAGGTAATGATCTGAATTTTTAAAGAAAAAACGTAGTACTCAACTGAGAAACCTCAAATTAAAAATTATTTTTTAAAAAATCAAAAAAGGCGCCTCATAAGAAAAAAAGACAAATACGATTTTTTGTCGTAAATTGGACGAGAAATGCAAAAATGATCTTTAATTTGACATATCTCAGTGACGTACTATTTTTTTCTTTAAAACATTCGCTTGGATTGACATGAAATTTGGCATACAAATAGCTAACAAGTCAAAGAAAAAAAGTGATATTGTGCCGATATGTGCTTTTGCCCTGGGGGTGGTTTTCACCCCCTCTTGGGAGTGAAAAAATATTCGTCCAAAGAAAGTCAGGAAATGGGTAAACTGGCTAATTTTAAGTAACTTTTGTTCTATAGAGTTTTTTCACTGAGTCAATACTTTTCGAGTTATTTGGCATTGAATATGTTCATTTTTTCAACAAAATAACCACGCTTTTAGACGGTTTTTCGCAAATAACTCAAATAGTAAGTATTTTGTCGAAAAAACATTTTGAGCAAAAATATAGACTATAAAAAATTTAAAAAGATAGTGTATATATCACGTCTCTACACCTAGTAGAAGCACAGTTATAGCTAATGAAAAATAGTTTCATATTCGTCAAATTCCAAATGGAATATTTTAACGTGAAATAACCAAAAATGAAGCACATATCCGGCGAAAACTCATTACAACTTATTTAAAGTGTTTAAAAAAAGCTTCATTTTTGTTTTATAAAAAAAATTTCTAGCATCAAAATTAAACAAGTTACGCTCAAAATAAAGTTAGTCCCTTTTGGTTTTGGTAAAAAAATCGAGTAAGTCACCCCCTAATTAGTATCTTAAATGAACTTAATCGTTACGACTTCACAAGTTTCTTGACTCGTGTATATATTGTTTAAATGATCTGTAAGTTTCATCGGTTCAAAGTCCTTATTATTGAAAGGGCTGTAGTTAAAAGGGGTTGAACGAGTCACTGATCACGAATGTATGCAAATTTAGAAACACCAAATCTTGATCAATTTTTGTCTAACAGAAAAACAAAAAAATACATGATATTCAGAAAAGCAAATCTGACTTTTTTTGTTTTTCGAGATTTTTGGTATCTTTAACAATTTTTAAGTTATTTTGAAAAAAGCATATTTTTTAAAATTTAAATTTTTAAAAATTTTACTTTGAAACCAAATTTTTTCAAAAATAAGCACTTTGAATTGATGAAACTTACAGATCATATAAACACAACATAAGTAAAATAATTTGTGGAGCGGCAACGATTAATTTCATTTAAGTTGCTAATTAGGGGGTGGTCTTCCCGATTTTTTTTTTGCAAAAACAAAAGGGACCAACTTTATTTTGAGCCTAACTTGCGTAAATTTAATGCTAGGAACTTTTTGTAAAAACAGAAATAAAGCTTTTTTTAAACACTTTAAAAAAGTTATAATGGGTTTTCCCCAAAAAGTGCTTAATTTTTTGGATATTTCACGTCGAAATATTCTATTTGAAATTTGGTGAATATGAATCTATTTCTCATTGGCTATAACTCTGGTTCTACGAGATCCAGAGACCTATCGCGTACACCATTTCTTTTATTTTTTTATAGGCTATATTTTTGCTAGGAACTTTTTTTCGACAAAATACTTACTTTTTGAGTTATTTGCGAAAAACCGTCTAAAAATGTGGTTATTTTGTTGAAAAATGAACATATTCACTCGCAAATAACTCGAAAAGTGTTGACTTGGCGAAAAAGCTCTATAGAACAAAAGTTACTTAAAATTAGTCAGTTTACCCATTTCCGGACTTATTTTGGACATATATTTTTTCACCCCCAAGAGGGGGTGAAAGTCACCCCCAGGGCAAAAGCACACATCGGCACAATATCACTTTTTTTCTTTGACATGTAAGCTATGCGTATGCCAAATTTCATGTCAATCCAAGCGGTTCTTTAAAATTTAGAGCAAAAACCGTGAAAGAATGGACGCCGCACATCAAAGAAACATGAAACGTAAATTACGTTTCATGTTTCATTGAGATTTGTTTAGCAGTGTTTTCTTTTCATGAAACATGTTTTTCGTTTCATGTTTCATGTTTTTCGTTTCATGTTTCTTTGGTGTGCGGCTTGCCTTAGAGAGTTCTTGATAATGTATTACGAAATAAAAAATACACTCGAAGATATTTCATTTTTTCGCATAAAAACGGTGCACCATAGGAAACAAATACAAGAAAGGTTCTTTTTCATAAATTAAACGTGGAATACAAAAATAGTTTTTAATTTGAAATATCTCAGTGGCGTACTCTTTTTTTCTTTAAAAAAATTCAGACCATTACCCGTAGGCGCGCCAATGATGAATATAAAATTGTTATTTGTTTGCTAAAAAATGCGCAATAACTATCTCTTGAAACCCACCAAATTTAATTTTCATAGCTTAAAAGGTCTTAGAGCAATAAAAAAATTCGCAGTTTGAAAAAAAAAATTCAACACCCCGTATCTTGGAAACGAAGCATTTGCGGACATACGTTTATAGAGCAAACTGTCATTATTTTTTCATGTAGAATTACCCATTAAAGTTTTTCATACTTATTTACTACCACCCTGTATAATTTGTGAACAATGTAAAAAAAGTGTGGTGCTTAAAAGTTACACACTAGTATACTACATTCGCTCTCGCGAGATTTTTTTTGACACATTCGAAATAGGAAACATACAACGCAAAAAATCCTACCTCACACTATTAACTGCTAAAATCAACTCAAATCAACTTAATCTTTCATTAAAAAAAGAAGAATTATTAGAAATAGTGGCAGTGTCTACTAACCTCATAAAATTTTGTGAAGTTTATTTCTACAAAATATTTTTATTTTGTAGAATAAATAATTTTCTCATTTCTTATCAATACATTATAATGGTGTAAGTAAATAATTATTGATTGGCGTAAGGTTTATGTTATTTTTATGGCTGTTTACTATTAACAATACTGAATATCAGCAGGTCCCTTGGTTGTGTAGTAATTTCCACTCACTTCTGACAACTGAATTTCCCAAAAAAGAAATTACTAACGTCAGTGTCAAAGTGAATCTCGATAGAGCGAATTCAGTATACCTACATACTTCTGTTTCCAGATTTTAGTCTTTCTTATACTTTTTTCTTAAGCGTTGTGGCTCTTCCGACGTAGAGCTACGACGCTTAAGTGGAACTGGGCAGGACACTTAGCTAGAAAACAAGATGGACGGTGGACAAGACAAATCATGGAATGGAAGCCCAGAAACTACAAAAGAAGCCGAGGACGACCAGCGACTAGATGGATCGACGATATAAAAAGAGTAGCGGGAAACTGGCTACAAGCGACATAGTAGAGAATACTGGAAAGAACTGAGGGAGGCCTATGTCCAGCAGTGGACGTGATTGGTTGTTTTTGGTGTGTTTTAACCTAGTCAATTGTACCCAGCTGATGACAACAATGACTACATTCTGTTTCAGACGGTAGCAAAGCCCCAAACTTAGTTGAAACTGTCCCCGAAATTTGAGTGACTAATGTAGAATTAATAATCTCGTGTTATTTTGTATCTATTTTCATATATGCGTGTTTGTTTACAGGGTGTAACAAAAATACAGGTCATAAATTTAATCACATATTCTGGGACCAAAAATAATTTGATTGAACCTAACTTACCTTAGTACAAATGTGCATATAAAAAAAGTTACAGCCCTTTTAAGTTACAAAATGAAAATCGATTTTTTCGAATGAATGTATCGAAAACTATTGGAGATTTTTTACTGAAAATGGATATGTGGCATTTTTATGGCAGTAGCATCTTAAGAAAAAATTATAGTGAAATTTGGACACCCCATAAAAATTTTATGTGGGTTTTGTTCCTTTAAACCCCCCCAAACTTTTGTGTACGTTCCAATTAAATTATTATTGTAGTACCGTTAGTTAAACACAATGTTTTTAAAACTTTTTTGCCTCTTAGTACTTTTTCGAAAAGTCAGTTTTTATAGTACTTTTTCGAAAAGTCAGTTTTTATCTAGATATTTCGAATATTTGTCAAATCTACCACATATTTGTATATGGTTAAGTACGATTATGGAGACTTTGTAACAATAATATATGAACATTTATTTATGATTTACATTTTTAGGGATATTTTGAACCATATTAAAAAAGAAGTCACATCTTGATAATAGGTGCCTTTTCGAAAAAATACAAAGAGGCAAAATAGTTTTAAAAACACTGTGTTTAATAACTAATGGTACCGCAGTCATATTTTAATTGGAACGTACACAAACATTTGAGGCCTTGGGGGGTTTAAAAGAACAAAATCCCCATAAAATTTTTATGTAAACATATTGAAAAATAAGCCTCAACTCGATAAAAACTGCCTTATCGAAAAAATACTAAGAGGCAAGAGGGTTTTGATAATATTGAATTTAACTAATTGTACCACAATAATAATTTAATTGAGACGTAATAAAATTTTTATGGCATGCACAAATTTCACTATAATTTTTCTTTAAGATGTTCCTGCCATAAGAATGCGACATGTCCATTTTCAATAAAAAATCTCCAGTAGTTTTCGATATATTCGAAAAAATCGATTTTCATTTTGTAACTTCAAAGGGCTGTAACTTTTTTTATGTGCATATTTGTACTAAGGTAAGTTAGGTTCATTCGAACTATTTTTGGTCCCAGAATATGTGATTTAATTTATGACCTGTATTTTTGTTACACCCTGTATATTTTCACTTTCAATTCAGTTTTGCAAGTATGGTATCATAATATGAGTCTGCTAAATCGGCGGTATTTCTTTGTGTCACCAAAGTGCGTGTGCCCCAGATACTTGTAATACATTGATGGTATGTTATTATTATGTAACCTAAACAATATGGTATTAAATATAAATCTTTTAATTATTCTTTTTTTAAAAACCGATTTTTTAGAAGTTTCTGAATAGTGAGTTAAACTCCGTTACAAATGGCATGAAAAAGATAAGAGGAATGGTCGCAATTGCCCAAAAATTGGTAGACGTGAGAACTTGGTGAAGATCGCCAAGAGATCGGCAAGGATGAAGGCAAAATATTTGATTAAAACTTTACAAACTACATAACTCAATAATAAAGAAGGGTAACAAAAGGGTAGTAAAGATAAACAAAGAAAAAACCAAACTAACATCTATCACATCCTTTCTGATACTTAAGCTGGTAGATGACAACATATCGAGATTAAAAAACGAGGCAAATAGAAAATACCAGATTACCCATTATGACGAATATAAAACTCCTAACTAACTCCATCTTTTTACCAGAATAACATACAGTGATAAGGTGAAGGTATACCTAATTTCTATTTCGTATATCTGTTTAGAGCCAAAACATGTCATTCTAACAATATACAGTATGAAACGACTAGAGGCTAAAAACGGAAATTGAATGAAAATGTGTAATGTGATTATTATAGAGAACTTCCACACAATATTAGAATACGTGAAAGGCACTCACCAGCAAAATTAACCACCCACCTTGTATTTCTTTCAATTTGCAGAAATTATCATTCTTGGATATTTTGGTGAAAATATGGTGAAAACCACCTTTGAGGAAAACAAAACAGAAAATATCCAATGTTGAAACATCTTCGAAGAAAATTCAACAGACAACTTTGAAAATCATAGTCAAGTTAGAAAAAATTATGAGTATTAATAATGGGTGTTGCCGCCTCTGGGCTAGGACGTCATTTAGATAGTTTGGCAATTCATTCATGATATCCTGGATACCCAATTGGGGGATATTGTGCCACTCCTCTACTGCAGGCGTCTTGAGCTCTCCGAAGGATGAACGGGCTGGTACTCTCGCTCTTAAAATTTAAATCCCGACAGCATTAAGGTACTTATGGGTGAATCTTGCAGTATGGCAACGGCATTGTCATGCATTAATCTAAAGTTTTCACCAATGAACAGTGCGAGAGGCATGACATGATCTTGGAGAACTTCTTCCTCGTATCTTTTGAGCACTTACCCTGCCTCTATCAAGCCCAACAAGATCCGTACGAGCTTCGTAAGTGATATCTCCCCAAGTCATTATTGGCTCGCCTCGGTAAGCCACTTTTTCGGTTATAGTGCATGGATCAAATATTTAATTTTACGCCTGTAGACAACCTGAAGTCCATCTGGACCTCTTAGGTAGATTCTGCTCTGATCTGAGAACCGTGTGTTCTTCCATTCCGCCACAGTTCAGATGGCATATTTTTGCGCAAAACCAAGTCTAGCTCTACAGTATTGTGTAGCTAGGGGGGGGGGCGAGCTGGACGGAAAGCCTTCAAATTTATTTTTAATTCTGTCAGTCTTCTTCTAATGGTATACTTACACTAACATTTAAACAAATGCATACGAGCTTCAGCAGCAGTGCAAAAGCGATTTCTCAACACATTGCTGACAAAGAAGTGGTCATCTCGAATTTTCGTGCATCGATGTCGTCCTTGACCCGGCTTGCGGGTGTATGAACCTGTCTCCAGAAATTGTATGATAGCATCCCGTACCACATGTCAGCCCCTACATCCTTCGTAGAACCCAAAACGGCTGCGGTAGAGGAGTGGCACAATTGCCCCAATCTGATATCCAGGATATCATGAATGGATTGCTTGAACCTTCTCCAAGAAATCCCAAGAGCAAGAGGCGGCAACACCCATTATTACAAGTCATATTTTTTTTAATAAGACTATGATTTTCAAAATAATGGTAGGGGAGCCCAAGAGGGGATTTTTGCAGTTACTCGAGCGCGTCAGATTATCATATAGGGAGGTACCCTGCAGATGTACCTCTTTCATATATTGGCTCTTAACACAGGGGAGTTCGTTAAGGGGGGCCCGAAAAAAAATCTATCCCAAAAAAAAACTCGAAATTGTCAGATTAAGATAAGGTAAGTTAAGTACATGCAATAGAGTGTATATTTCACAAATCTGACGATTTATGCCGGGCGTAAGTAAATGGGTGAGTCCCAAAGTTTCACAAGCAAAAAGCGAATATTTCGGGAAATGAATGACAGATCTAAAAACTAAAAAATATGTGCTCAATATTTTTTTGAGATCTATCGTATGATGCCAAACACGACTTCTCTCGGAGAGGGGTGGGGGGTAAAATTAATATTTCAAAATACGAATCCAGCGATATTTCGCGAAATGAACATCAGATATAAAAACTGAAAAATACACTTATTCAGTATTTTTGAAAAATCTATCGAACGGCACCAAACGGTCACGGCACTTTAAAATCTTAATTAGGAGCCCCATTTTTCATTGCAGATTTAGTCTAATGTTTTCTTAACATTCTGTTTTTGAATCATTCTCTTATGTTGTATAATAAAAAAGTTAGGTATTTTATCAACTAGCCATGTTTTTCATTAATACAGGGTGTTTTTAAATAAGTATGGCAAACTTTAAGGGGTAATTCTAAACAAACGAGTCATGTTAAAATGACGTATGCATGACTTTTACGTATGCATGCCAATGGTGAATATTAAATTCTTAATTTTATGTCAAAAAAGGGCAATAACTACCTCATAAAACTCACCAAATTTCATTTGCATATCTCAACCGGTTTTAGAGCAATAAATAAATCCTCAGTTTGTAAGAAAATTTTTAATACCCCTATTTCGAAAACGAAGCATATGCGGACTTACCCTCCTATTAGAGGTGAAACTCACAAAGTGCACTTTTTTGAGATTTTGACATTTTCATCAATTTGAATTCAATACGGTACTGTCCAGCTCTGAAGAAATCAACTGGGGCTCTGTTCTAATTGCTGAGATAATTTATGGTATACTTCACTAAGTGCATGATTGTGAATTTCGGTTTCAAGTTAAAACTCATTAAAACTTATTATTGCCCTTAGTGAATTTTTCCTTACAATCTGGAGTGCCGAATCAGTAATACATATTATTTAGTGATCTTTCAAACAATACATTATTAAACATAACTGTTCATTATATTATGTGTGCATTATCTATTCGGCGATTGATTAAAGAAATGAGCTTAAATTATTTCTTTGTAGCAAATATTTTACATAATCTATTTTGCGATCAAGCATTTTTGATAGATCGTTAGTAGTTGTAAATCAGCAAAATTTTGTATAGGTACCTTTGTATGTATAAAATGGATGTTGATATTTTAACAGTAACATTATTTCTGTTCCTATCACATGTGATTTTCTATAGAGGCAACTGTTTTGTATAAACTTATTTATGTATGTACTTAATAATTATTTATTAACATTGTATTCATTACCTATTTCATTTTGAATCCCAACGTCATGATACTTTATGGAGATAAATTCATTAACTTCTCAATATCCAATAATTGTGTTCATGGAAAAACTCATCAAGTACAAAGTGTAGCTATTGAATTTTACCTCTAATAGGACATACCTATGTTTATAAATCAAATCAAACTGTCATTATTTTTCGTGCTGAATTACCCTGTAAGGTTACCATACTTATTTAAAACACCCTGCATTGATGAAAAACATGGCTAGTTAAAAAGTACCTAAGTTTTTTATTATCCAACATAAACGAATGAATTAAAAAACAGAATGTTAAGAAAATATGTATTTAAAAACAAAGTTTGAGGGTACACTCGTACCAAAAACCTGGACAATTAAGTTCAGAGCAAAGAAATCGTCTGCTGTTAAAGATGTGCGAAATATTTTATTCTCCTATATACTCCCTAAAACGACTTTCAGTTCTAACCGCAAGACGCAAGAGTCTCGCAGGTTTAGTCTTGTTCTTGCTTAAGTCTTGCATGCTAAGTCTTGGTCTTGGTCTTGCTAAATTTAGGCGGTCTTGGTCTTGGTCTTGCTAAAATTAGGCGGTCTTGGTCTTGGTCTTGGTCTTGCAAAAACGCAAGAACAAGACAAAGACTGCAAGACCAAGACCGATTTTGGGCAACACTACTCGAAATATTCGCTTTTTTCTTGTGAAACTTTGTGAAACCCATTTCCTTATGCCCCGCTCATACCGTCGAATTTTTGAAATATACACTGTTCTGCATGTACTTAACTTACCTACCTTATCTTAATCTGACGATTTCGAGCTTTTCTAAGGATAGATTTTTTTCGGACCTCCCTTAACGTACTCCCCTGTATTAAGATCCAATACCTATATGGTAGGGTTACATTAACAGGGTACAAGGTTTTTCACCATGTGATAATCTGACGCGCTCGAGTAACTGCAAAAATCCCTGCTTGGGCGCCCCTACCATAATATTTTTTTATGATCTAGTATGTCGTTTTTATTATTTATTTGTCCATATATTATAACACGTTATTATCTATTATAAGATACTAATATCAATGGAACTTTTACAACAATGGATGTTTTCCTTTAATGTCAAATAAAAACGATAGCTATGTACCCGTTAAGATAAATACAAAAACAGAATTAGTAAAATATATTAGCGCCACGCGTATATTATAACGCATCATTTAACAGCACAAGTTATTGTGTACAAAAGTCGTGCTCTTTCCATGGAGACATAGACGCGGAGAAGAATTTTCGCAAAAGGAAAATACGATCAAATTCTCAATGTTATCGTATTAACTTTATAATTTTTAACAAGTAAAATAATTTAAAACAAGAAAAGAGTATTACAATGTAACTAAGGAAGTAAAAATCTTCTCTTGTATGTAGGTAGATGGTACCTATATAATTTATTAAAATTTTCTAAAAAGATCCAAGTTGGACTTAAAGTGGGTACATCACTAGTACAAAACAAACGTTTTCGTACTAATCAGTCCATCATCAGGTTAAAAACCTAAAATAAGTAAACCACTGTATAAAAAGGCAAAGTTGAAATTTTGACTGTTAAAAAGTTAGGAAAAAATTGAAAAACATGTGGTTACTTACTTCGGATCCAAAGTAGTTGGAACTAGCATAGGTAGGTCGAAAGACCTTACCAGTATAAAAATTAGGCCATTTCGGCTACATCGATGGTGACAATAAGTCGATGTTATAAGAATACAATGTAATTAGACTATGATGGAGTCTTCATCTTGGCTTCAAACTGACAGACTGAAATTTGACATTGAAAGAATATTGACAAGACCTTCTAGATAGGGAATTTTATGTATTATTGTAGAATTGTTTTTTTTTTAAGAAATTCAAAAAAATTATAGTTTAGCATTTAATAAAAAAAAATTTATTTATATCAACGACCCTGAAATCATAGATTCTCATCCCAATCTAATTTAGCTATTAAACAGTGTTTTGGGAAAGTGAAAACGATTAGTGATAATGATTCGACGAAATGAATTGGTACACTAACAAACAATTCGGGATTAGAAAGTGGACATATCGTTTGACGAGAACAATAATGTTTTTAAAATGTTTTCCGGGAAGGTTTAAATGATGGTAAACACTTTGTTTTAGTTTTTAGAAGTAAAAGTAGTATGTAGGAAAAAACTAAGTATGATATTTCTTAAAATTTGACAAATTGGAAAGTTATATAAAAAAATATTTGGTTCTGAAGAAATAGGTATGAAAAGTTTTGAGAGAGGCGTGTTTTTGATTGGGTGGAAAAGATCGGTAGAAGGGATAAGAAAGTTGGAGTCTGAATTTGCGAGAGAAAAGAGGGTCACTGTATAATGGATATCTGAAGAGAGCAGTCGAGTTTTCAAAAGTGAGAAATCAGTTTAAAGTGGTGTGATCGGCCTTTGCAAGCAGAATGAAGTTGAAACCAAATCGTCGACCGGTTGAAAAGTTAATATTCCTGGTCCGAGGGAGATTCCTTTTGTTTTGTCTAGATTGATATCTATTTGCACAAGATATCGAGCAAGAAGAAAATTGAGTAAGAGAATTCGAGTCCTGTGTGTTGTTTTGGAAGCAGTTTGGATGAGAGGGACCTTTTCGCAACATCCAGAGAGTACGTTGGGAGCATCGAGGACCACGCAATCTGGAAAAAGAGGAAGTGAAGAAACAAAAAAGGTTAGTCAAATCATTTGTCGGAAGGGAGAGAATTTGTTTATATCAGAACCATGATACTTGCTTATTTGTTTATTGAACATTACTATAACGCAGTTGGTCATTTCAAATTTAAGAATTCAATTCAAATGAATAAAAGTAAATTTTATTAAATTAGGTATGAGTAAATAATAATTTATTTAAATAATTTGTTTTTTTTGTTAAAACAAAGAGATATCAGAATTTTAAAGTTTGATTTATTAAGTAAGAAATTGTTGCAACAAAGTTACATTTAGTATTTTTAAATCATATGTACACGGTTTATTTGATAAATGAATAATATATTACATTTATATGATATTGAATGTTTTTAATTTCCCTGTTCCATCCTGAAAAAAGTAAGCAACTAGAAATACTAGAAGCCACAAATCATAGGTATTGTATCAAATACAGAATTAGCCCCGAGAATAAAATTTATTGGAATATTTAATTTGAATTTAGTTTTCGTTTTACATAGACAATGATTAAAGTAATTGAATAATTAATTGAATTAAGAATTTGCTAATCAATCTAAATAAATAGTTAAAGTAGAGCATAACAGTATATAAAGTTATTTTGTATTGTAAAGATGCAAAATAACTGTATACACATAAAATTCCCTATCTAGAAGGTCTTGTCAATATTCTTTCAATGTCAAATTTCAGTCTGTCAGTTTGAAGCCAAGATAAAGACTCCATTATAGTCTAATTACATTGTATTCTTATAACATCGACTTATTGTCGCCATCGATGTAGCCGAAATGGCTTAATTTTTATACTGGTAAGGTCTTTCGACCTGCCTATGTAGCTAGTTCCAACTACTTTGGATCTGAAGTAAGTAACCACATGTTTTTCAATGTTTTCCTAACTTTTTAACAGTCAAAATTTCAACTTTGCCGTTTTATACAGTGGTTTACTTATTTTAGGTTTTTAACCTGATGATGGACTGATTAGTCCGAAAACGTTTGTTTTGTACTAGTGATGTACTCACTTTAAGTCCATCTTTTTAGAAAATTTTAATAAATTATATACCATCTACCTACAAGAGAAGATTTTCACTTCCTTAGTAATTTTTTATTATGGTATACAGCAAATGCAAGGAATTCTTTCTTTTTTATTTTTTTTTTATTTTATTACAATGTATTCCAAACACTAAAAACATCAAGATGAATTCGGAGTGTATCAGGTCCAAAGATTTGTAATTATTGATGATAGATGTGGCTTCATTAATCTAATATTGCTAATTTCATGCTCCCATAAGTTGTGCTTTTAGGAGTTATTAGGTACAGTAAGTAGAATTTTTTTATATAGTCTAAAATAGTATATTGTACCACAAGAGAGAAAAAAGACATATTTCTCACGAGCGCAGAAGTTTGTTAATCAAGCGAGAGAGAAATATGTCATTTTCTCTCGTGTTGTACACTGTACTTTTTCTATGGATGCGTTTTTGTCAAGAGTTAAAACTTCAAAATTAAATAATTTAGGTGCGTTTAGGTATTGTAGCAAAACAATGAGTCAACGGCCGCAAGGCGTAAGCCGAGAAAAGTCTAGATCGAAGCACACTATACGTGGAACCGATGCGCGGTTGTTGGAAGGTCACACGATAGTCGGAGAGCTGGCTTAGCCCGGAATGATCGAGAATAACGACTAGGATATATAAGGCATAATTTTTGTGAATAGAGTTAGTCTTAAGCTAAAGTTTGTAAAGTAAACTTGTATAAATATAAATAAAGTCGTATATAAATACGAACCGCTAGTTTTATTGTAATTATAAGTAATTACAATAGTCACGTTATATTGGTGTCGGTGTTCGGTAAACTTAGTGCGATATAAATAAGTGAATTACAGAGAGACTTCAAAAGACTTTCGAACTTTATTCGTCGGGAATAACCGGAGTGCGTTAATTGTTCGTATTCGGAAAGACTTTAAAAGACTTTTGGACTTTATTCGTCGGGAATAGTTAAAGTGCGTTGATTGTTCGGTATTCGGAAAGACTTTTAAAATACATTTTGGAAAGTACGTGTGTGCCGACCAAAGATGTTGCTACAAGAACTTACAGTAAAACAGCTCCGTGAACAGCTAGAGGAACGGGATCTGGACAGCAGTGGGCTCAAGATAGTCCTACAAGCACGACTCGAGGAAGTCCTAACGAAGAACGGAGAAGACCCAAAGACGTTCCACTTCCAGTCAGCAGAACAAGCAATCTTATCGAAATTAAAAACTGTTTCTGAAACGATCGATGATACTTCTAAGATAAATAATGAGAAATTCGAAACCATTTCTCAAAAGATCGATGAAACTTCTAAAAAAAGCGACGATAAATTCGAAAACGTTGCTAAAAAATTTGACGAGACTTCTCAAGTAATTAAAGAAGTTTGTAGACAGAGCAACGAGAAATTTGAAAGTGTTTCTCAAGTAATTAAAGACGTTTGTAGACAGAACGACGAGAAATTTGAAGAGGTTTCTAGAACATTCGATAAGATACAGAAAAGCGTAGACGACAGTAAAGAAATGTTAGAAGAGAAGATCAAACAACTAGAGACTATGGTAACCAATACGAAAGTGCTACCTTCAGTTAATGCAGTAGTTTTGGCCGTAGAAGAGAAGATCAAAGAATTAGAGAGCATGATAACCGATACAAAAGTGCAACCGTCAGTTCATGCAGTAGCTTTAGATCCTGTAGTGAAAGATGAACTACCGAGAGACGAAATGTCGCACAATATCAGATTCAAATTACCACCATTTGATGGAAAGTCCTCTTGGTCCATATACCTTAGACAATTTGAAGCTATTGCGACCGCCAATCATTGGACCGAACAAGAAAAGGCTGTTTCCTTGACTGCTGCTTTACGAGGTGATGCTGCAGATATACTAAGGTCAATTCCTAAGGGTCAAGAAAAATGTTACCAGACCTTGTTCACTCGTCTAGAAAAACGCTATGGAGATGCTCATCTACAACAAGTATACAAAGCACAACTGCGAAGCAGAAGTCAACGAGCAAGTGAGAATATGCAAGAATTTGAAGCAGATGTGGCTCGTGTTGTGAGGTTGGCTTATCCAGAGGTGCCAGACAGCGTTTTAGAAGAAATTGCGGTAGATACCTTCGTCAATGGACTGAAAGATAGTGAATTACAGAAAGCTTTACGACTAGCAAGACCGAAAGTTTTAGATGAAGCACTTGCTATTGCACTGGAACACGAAACGGCTAGTCAAACTTCACGAAGCCATAGAGTAAGAACCATTGAAGAAAGTGACGAACACAACGACGAACGTCTGGAGGAAATGATACGGAGAGTATTAAGTAATCAGATGCCAAAGAGACGCGAGCCTAGATGTTGGAATTGCGGAGACGTAGGCCACATTCGTCGTAATTGTAAGAAGATCGTACGGCCGTCGGAAAACTAGAGCGGGTCGACACCAAGGGGCAACTGCCGACCTCGAGAACTAGAGCCCCCATAGTAACTGTCAACCTTACGTCCTCCGGTGGAATCCACAACTTATACATCGAAGGTCGTATCAATAATAGATGTAGATCATTTTTGGTGGATACAGGTGCAACGAGAACTATCGCACGTCCAGATGTAGTACGAGACCGTAATAAATTATCACCTGCAACAGTAAAGCTTAGAACAGCGACTGGTGAGCTAATTAATACATATGGCGAGGCTAATATGTCAGTATCCATTGGCCAGACCACAGCTGAACATCAAGTATTAATTGCCGAGATCTCCGACGAATTCATATTGGGGATGGACGTACTAAGAAAAGTGGGGGCAATATTGGATGTTCAAAATGGAGTTCTCAAGATCAATGGTGAAGAGTTGCCCTTTCACGACGACAAAGAAGATGTCATCCGTTTACTTACTACATGCGACGTAACCATACCCGGTAATAGTGAGAAAATTCTGATGACCATGCTTGATGGACACTGCCGAGAGGGAAGTTTAAGGATGGTCGAAGATGTGGATAATGTCGAGTTCCTAACGGCGAAAACTTTGGTAAAAGTTCGAGATGTCATCCCTGTAAGAGTTATGAATTTAAGGGAAACTGCTATCAAGTTAAGTAGAGGAGCTTTGATCGGACAGTGTGTTCCCGTGGCTTCAATTTGCTCTGTGAATACCAATGAGAAATCATCGAAGGCGAAGTATCCAAAGGAGCTTGTTGAGATGATCATTGAAAGATGCCAAGATCTTGATCATGAACGAACGGAAAAAGTGACGTCTATGCTGATAGAGTATCAAGATGTTTTTGCTATTGATAAGAAGGATAAGGGCAAAACAAGCATAGTAACGCATAAAATAAATACCGGAGACGCTCAGCCAATCAGACAACGGCCTAGACGTCTTCCATTTGCGAAAAGGGATGAGGCCGAAGAGATTATCAAGGATATGGACAAACAAGGGGTAATTGAACCATCGAACAGTCCATGGACATCACCAGTAGTTCTGGTAAAGAAGAAAGATGGTTCAACGCGTTTTTGTATCGACTACCGCCAGCTCAATGCGGTAACAAAAAAAGATAGTTATCCTTTGCCCAGAATAGACGATACATTGGATACTCTCTCCGGTTCTCGTTGGTTTTCCACACTCGATTTAAAAAGTGGATATTGGCAAGTAGACATGGAGCCAGCCGATCGGGAGAAAACCGCATTTTCGATAGGATCAGGGCTTTGGCAGTTTACGGCTATGCCGTTTGGTTTATGTAATGCCCCTGCCACATTTGAAAGATTAATGGAGGCAGTTTTAAGAGGTCTAACATGGAAAACATGCCTGGTTTACTTGGATGATGTAATTGTGGTTGGAAGGTCCTTTGATGAACATGCCAAGAATCTAATAGAAGTCTTTCAACGATTGAGGGCAGCTAACTTGAAGTTAAGTCCGAAGAAATGTCACATGTTTCGACGAGAAGTTAAGTATTTGGGACATATTGTATCGAGTAATGGTGTAACAGCTGATCCTGAAAAGATTGAAGCAATTAAAGATTGGCCAGTACCAAAAGATAAACATGAAATTAGAAGTTTCCTTGGCCTATGTACATATTACCGACGATTTGTCAAAGGATTTGCCAATATCTCCAAGCCCCTAACAAAGTTGACGGAGGAGGGCAAAGAATATACATGGAGTGAGGAGTGTCAAAAAGCTTTCGAACAACTACAAAGGGCTCTGATCAGTGCACCGATATTAAGCTACCCGGGACAGGCAGGAAAATTTGTTTTGGATACCGATGCTAGCAACAGTGCCATAGGAGCTGTTCTCTCACAAATCCAGGATGGACAGGAAAAAGTCATCGCTTATTTCAGCAAAGTCCTGTCGAAACCAGAAAGAAACTATTGCGTTACCAGAAGAGAACTGCTGGGTGTAGTGAAGGCTTGCGAACATTTCCATAAATACTTGTACGGCAGAAAGTTCCTTCTTCGAACAGATCACGCTGCTCTAAAATGGCTCATACAATTCCGTAATCCAGAGGGCCAGATGGCAAGATGGTTAGAACGACTGCAAGAATATGATTATGAGATAGAACACAGGGCCGGAAGAGTTCATTCAAATGCTGATGCCCTTTCGAGACGACCATGCAGTGCAAATTGTAATCACTGTGCCAAATTAGAGGAACGATTTTGCCCCGTGAGACGAACCACCGTAGTTAATGAGCAATGGCAGCCCCAACAGTTACAAAACGCCCAAGAAGATGATCCATGTATAAAAAGAGTATTGGATTGGATGCGGCAAGGTGAAAGACCTAGTTGGCAGAACATTAGTGCATGTAGTCCAGAAGTCAAGGCCTACTGGAGCCAATGGAATTGCCTGGTACTAAAAGATGATCTTCTGTACAGAACCTTTGAGAACGATGATGGTACAGAATCTAAGCTGCAGTTGATTGTACCTAAAAGTAAAGTGTCAGAAGTATTGCGTCAGTTGCATGACGGTACATCAGGTGGACACTTTGGTATTACGAAGACTCTGCAAAAGGTTCGAGAACGGTTCTATTGGGTGAACTGTAAAGATGATGTAAGAAGATGGTGCCGGAAATGTGAACTGTGTGCATCCGGTAATGGTCCAGTTGGTAAAAAGAGAGCACCCATGAGACAGTACAATGTTGGAAGTCCTATGGAAAGAGTAGCAATCGACATTGCAGGTCCATTTCCAGAAACCGATGCTGGAAATAAATACATTCTGGTAGCCATGGACTATTTTACGAAATGGACCGAGGCCTATGCATTACCGAATCAAGAAGCTGCTACCGTTGCAGAGGTACTTGTTAAAGAATTCTTCAGCCGATTTGGTGTTCCCTTGGAGATCCACTCCGACCAAGGGCGAAACTTTGAGTCAGCTCTTTTCCAAAACGTTTGTAAATTGATTGGTGCCAATAAGACCAGAACAACACCCCTGCATCCTCAATCAGATGGAATGGTCGAGAGGATGAACCGAACGATGGGTAAACACTTGTCCAAAGTTGTATCTGAACATCAGCGAGATTGGGATCAACACATTCATTTATTCCTGATGGCCTACCGCTCGGCCGTAAATGAAACTACAGGTCAAACTCCAACCTGCCTGATGTTGGGTCGTGAAGTTCGTTTGCCCTGCGACCTAGAGTTTGGCTGCAGACCTTCCGAGGAACATGTTGCAGGCGAAGAGTATGTCGACCGCCTGAAGTTACGAATGAACAACATTCATGAATTTGCCCGACAACACATCCAGATAGCCAGTGACAGAATGAAAGATCAATATGATTCTCGATGCAAGAATGAAAGCTTCGAAATAGGTGATCTTGTCTGGCTTTATAATCCACAACGTCGTCGCGGCTTGTGTCCTAAACTACAAAGACAATGGGAAGGTCCGTATGAAGTTAAGAAGAAAATAAATGACGTAATATACAGAATTAAGAAGTTGCCAAACGGTAAACCAAAAGTTATTCACATAAATCGTCTTGCACCATATGCTGGCTCCAATGAAACAGAAGAAGCCCGAGTCCTCCAACAGGAAATGAAAGATGCCGCACAGCCAAGTTTTAAGGAATTTATGTCAAATTACGCAGAGAGAAAGAGTGCTAGATTCGGCGTGACCACAGAAGTTCAGCAAGATCTGTTTGGTGTTCCAGAAAACGTCTCTCTAGCCCAGTGTGTTGCCCAAGACCTCGAGATGACTAAAGGAATCTCGTCCGTATTCAATAGAAAGTTCGGCCGCCTGGACGAGTTAAGAAATCAGCAGCCTAAAATTGGAAGAGTACTGCGATTGGAAGATGGTCCTCGATCTTTGCTGTATATGGTGACCAGGAAGTCTTATACGGACACGCCAAGCTATGAGAACATATGGCGTGCTCTAAGTAATTTGAAGAAAATCGTGTGTAATTATGACATCAAAGATTTGGCTTTACCAAAAATAGGCCATGCAGTAGAAAATCTGGATTGGAAGATTGTGAGAAGCATGCTTGAAGTGGTCTTCAGAGAAACTGGCGTACGAATTACTGTGTGTTGCATGAACCCGAAGATGTCGGATTCTTCAAAGACAGTAGACTGTTATTTCTTCTTGAAGGGTGTATGCAAAGCTGGAGAGTCGTGTAGATTCCGCCATCCTGGGCCTTCATCTAGAGTTGCTGATCGGGACGCTCAGATCTTAAGAGGGGAGCAATGTAGCAAAACAATGAGTCAACGGCCGCAAGGCGTAAGCCGAGAAAAGTCTAGATCGAAGCACACTATACGTGGAACCGATGCGCGGTTGTTGGAAGGTCACACGATAGTCGGAGAGCTGGCTTAGCCCGGAATGATCGAGAATAACGACTAGGATATATAAGGCATAATTTTTGTGAATAGAGTTAGTCTTAAGCTAAAGTTTGTAAAGTAAACTTGTATAAATATAAATAAAGTCGTATATAAATACGAACCGCTAGTTTTATTGTAATTATAAGTAATTACAATAGTCACGTTATAGTATATTATATGCCTAAATTGAAATAAAATACATATATACACGTAGGTAGTTAATATTCTTAATATTTATATACTTTATTTATTTAAAATTATAATTCACAGTTGAACAGTCTTATAAAAGGTGATTTTTGATAAGTTTTGACAAGTGTCAACACATTTTGTTGGACAAAAATAATTGTGTTTGTATTGTGCATGTTACCATGGAAATGGCGATCATATGTATGTAAACCGGCGGTGAACCCGTGAGAAAAAATATTTCTCACTGCAATGGCCGACTTTTCTCACTGCCTGAGAAATTGTTCGTTTTGAATGTATGTAAGTAGTGAGAGAAGTTGCACATTGTATAGCATCCATAGAAAAATTTATATTTTTTGTTTATTTTATCTGTTGCAATTTTTCTAATTATCCGAATAGTCACTCATGTAAATTAATTTTTATATTGGTTCAGGTTGTTAAGGTAAAATAGTCCCTCCGTATATGGCAAAAATACTCCGGGGACCATTTTACCCTTGCTTATCCTACTAAATAAACTTTTGAGTGTACAGGAGTATTTTTTATCTAAATAATGGTATGTTCAGAAGACGACTAGACAGCAATGTAATTTTTTTTATTTAGCCTAATGCCTCGACAACTAATGGCCATTGGCATGGTACAGTTGATTTTGCAACAGATACCTAGTGTAGTGTGTAGTGTCTGTGTTGAGTAAATGTCTGGTTACTTTAAAAAGTCGACTTCATTTTCTTTACAAAGAGACGCTAATTGTATCCGAACGTCTGCGGTCCCTCCGGTGAGTACCGATCCCACAAGGATAGAAACTATTTTCCATTTATTAATTTTTAATAAATGAAAAATTTTTTACCCCTAATAAGATTCGATTTTACGACCTCTGAATCCAATGGTAGGCTCTCTTACCACTAAAGCCACAGAGGGGGCAGCAATGTAATTGAAATTCAACGTGACTTGCTTTGGCAAATATTTCTAATGGCATGTCTTTTAAAGCCTAGTGCGGCTAGGCTTTATAATGACTCCTTGTGTACTTAAAAAAAAAAGGGCCAAAAATTAAAATGTGTAAGTGAGCTACAAGTAGGTAGATTACTTTATTCATAAGAAATATGTCAGAAAATAACCGTTACTTCTTTTAGGTAACAGGTTATTCGAAAAGCCTTGGTCAATTTACTACAACATTGCCCAAATAATTAAAGACTTACTTAAAGACCGACTATTTGGTATAACAAAGAAAAATATTTGTGCCTACGAGCTTGCGGAGAGAAACTGTATTAAACACAGTTTCCTAAAAACAAAAAGTCAACTGGAACAGTTTAGAAATTTTCTAAAGAGACATCAAGAAACTTTAAGAACTCCGGAGGCTATCTCAACTACCAGAAAGAAAGGCTTTAATAAAGAGGTAATCGCAAAATTTTTCCCTTTTAAATGAAATGCAAAATAAAAATAGAATGAAATAGAATACATTAGAACAGAAATATGTAGTACGGGCGAGGGAATGTAAGGATTCTAAATTTGCAGTTACTAAAGCGTTATGGGGACCTATAGAGTTGTGAAGATTAGGTCCTAAAACCAAAAAAGTTAAGTAAAATTTTCCATTTTAATTTTAATTAAAATTCCGTCTCTTAATTTTAATTTTAAATTTTCAAAAATCGTTTTTTCCGATTAATAGCGTCATCTGTCCATAATTCGAAAAAATGTCTAGAATAAAAGTTACTTATTTTTACGTATGAAATCCAAATCTGCAATAAAAATGGGGACTTTTTAAGAATTAAAAGTCTTGCTATTTAAGATTTTAAAGTAACCACCCACCCCACATCTGTGGGTGGTCGTGTTTGATGCCATTCGATAGATTTTAAAAAAATATAGAACACGTATTTTTCAGTTTTTTGATCTGATGTTCATTTCGCGAAATATCTCGGGGATACTAAAGAAGAAATCCAAATCTGCAATAAAAAATGGGGGCTTCTATTTAAGATTTTTAAGTTACCCACCACCCACACTCAAAAAAATTTAGTTCGTAATATTGATTAACAGTGATTATTGAATAGTATTTCGTTGTAACAATTTAATTTGTTGTTTCAACGAACTTTTGGACATTGGCGAATGTATTTTTTTATTGTCACAATGATTGAATAATAATTGTGAAAATAACTAGAGTACATTAATCAATAACACTCAATTTATTCAGCCAATAACTTAGTTTCGTATATTTAATAAATAATGTTAATTGTGGCAGCAACTCACTTTCTTGATTTCGTACATGACAAGCAATTACCTTGGTTTATCGTGACAACGTATAGATTTCATTAAAACAATGTACAAATGTTGTTAATATAGAGTAATATATGATTATTATTGTAAAGATGTAAACTGATTGTTGAGACAACAAATGCATTAATCAATCTACTACTGCGTTTAATACCCACAATTAATGCGTCATTGTGACAATAATCGTAGTTGTTGAGACAATAAATGTTTTGCTTGACCATTTGAAATGTAACGGCTTTTCCTTATCGTGATACCCCTAGCTTCTCTGTGTTTAAAAAAGAATTCTTTGTTAAACAATGCTGTTACCTCTACCGAAGTGCCGGATATTTCGTTTCCAAGTGTAGTCCGTAGTAGAAGGAAGTTTTCGTGTGTCTCTTATCGTGAAATATTTTGAAAATGTAAACGCAGAATAAAATATTACAGTATTATCGAGGGTCTGAAGTCCCTGAGAACTTCTGTAATGATTATTTTAATAAGTCACAGGGGTGAAAAAGAGAAATTTAGTTTGATTTTTAATTTCAAATATACCATTCAAAAGAAACTTTTTGTTTATTCTAAGAGACTTTCTGCCCTCGGTAATAATGTAATCTTTTATTCTGCGTTTAAATTTTTCAAAAATACTTATTAGTTTTCTCAGGATTCCAAAAAAATTAATGCGTTTAAAAAGAATTCGATCGAAATTTTGCACCTGCGCTCTCAAAAAGGATTAAAGTGTTATACATTTTTGGAATCACTATTTCAAACGCTTTTAATTGAGCTGTCACATGATGTACTTTCCCATTTAAAAAAATCAAAGTTACGCCTGTCACCTGAAAAGGGATCGTGTAAAGTTCGAAACATTGATGTTATAATATACTTTGATTATTTTAAACATCTACCTGTCCGAGCGTTTTGCTTACGTGCCAAAAATAAATAAGTTAATACGGGGGTGGGGGGAGTGTAACACTTATTCCAGTGCACTGTATAAGTGAAATCATATGAGAAATCACACAGTGTAAAGTGCAAAGGTTAAGGACAAAAAAGGGGTATTTAAAAAATTATTATTAATCAATTAATATCATACATCGGGCTAATGCATTCAGTAATAATTATTGATATAAAATACGTTCATAATAGGAATGAACGAAATTGATTGTAAGAATGAATAGAATTGCTTGTAAGAAAAAACCGTATTTATTGTGGGAATGAACGGAATTAATTGTAACAATAAACGGAAATAATTGTAGAAATAAATGAAATACGTTAGGAGAAATAACACTGTTATTGACACAACGAATAGTCTTTGTCGGTCAATTAACGACGTTGTTGTTTAAATAAATAGTGTTCGTTGGCTCAGTGAACAGAGTTCGTAATATCAATAAATAGTGTTCGTTGACTCAGTGAACAGAGTTCGTAATACCAATAAAGTGATATTATGGTATACATAATGAATGTTCATCCATTCAGTAAACGTAATACATTGGCTCAACTAACGAAAATAATGAATTGATGAACATCGCTTTGTTGTTCCAATAAAACCAAGAATTGGACAAATTTTAAGTATTGCGTTTGTTGTCTGAATTAACATTTTTATTGATATTACGTACCTTTTTCGTTGAGTGCATCACCGTGGGGGGTCGCGTTTGCTATCATTCGATAGATTATTGAAAAATATTGAACACGTATTTTTCAGATTTTCGATCTAACGTTCATTTCGCGAAATATTCGCTTTTTGTGAAACTTTGTCTTACCCATTTCTTTACGACCTGCTCAAATCGTCAGATTTTTAAAGTATAGGTATGTACACTGTTCTGCATGTATTTAACTTACCTTATCTTAATCAGACGATTTCGAGTTTTTCTAAGGATAGATTTTTTTTTTCGGATTTTGCTTAACTCCCTTGTATTAAGAGTCCATATATGGTATGCGTACATTTACATGTTACAAGGTTTCTCCTCATGTGATTATCTGAGACGCTTTCCAGTAACAGCAAAAATTACCGCTTGGGCAAAAAAAAATTGGTATAAGATACAAACAAGTTGACCATGTACATGTACATACCTATGTGTTTTCATCAGTATTATAATATAATATATTGAACAACCAAAACCGTTACGCGACTGCCACTGCAAAAATAAAAACGTGTCTTAAAAATCCACAAATACACAGCCATATGTAACACATCACTGTTCAAGAAGCAGAAGCGTGGCCCCGCTATTACCATTATACGATTTTATACCATTGTCGTTGTTACATTATTACCATAACAATAGACATTATAGGGTAATTATTAAATATTCTTGTCCGTGCCAATATTAATAATTCACCCTCTCGTTCTGAGGGTATTCTGGTAGATTATTGCACTTTTTTATATGCGCTTCTTTTTGTTGTTCTGCCATTATGTTCTTGTTACATCGTTGGATTTGCATACATTATTAATAAAGGATATGAATAAAAAGGAGTTGTAGTTGTACTAAATTCTGATTTATTGCGCTAATAGTGTGACAGCGTAAAACTTAAACTATCTGTTATGAGGACTTAGTTACTTCAATAAAAACTAATCAGCCGGTAAGCCAACAAATCAATTTAAAGCAGAAAGCCTGACGTTATTGGTAAACAATATAATTATGTAGACAAATAGTAGAGTATATTTCACGAATTTGTGATTATTTTGGATTGGGGATGAAAGATGTTACCCTTTGACTTAAACGGTCTGCTGTGCTGAGAAAGTTAATAGTAAATTCTATCAATATTTGAAGAACTGTCGAACACAAGCAAAAATACGGCTTTATCAAATCTATACTTAATGTATTTTAGATACACATATGTCCAAAAGTTTGGAATATTGGAATATTTTATCCTTTTATTGATTTTTATATATAAACTATTCTATTTTTATTTATATTTTATAATGGTATAATTAAATAAATATTTAAACTAAAAAGGGGTAGTTCCCTGGGTTGGCTGTATACCTTATAGTTAAACAAACTGGAACATGAAGTAAAAACCACTTCTATGTAAAAGGTATATTTACTAAATAAATATTTATATAATAAAAAAGAATGTGTGTGTACTTTGTACGCACGTAAGAAGATATTCTTCTATTATATAATAGGTAATTTAAACGAAGTAAATATACTTAAAAGGTTATTTGTACTTATTTTATTTAAAAATCAAACCAACTTTCTTATCTACCACTTTCAAAAAAGAAGAATATCTTCAAAAATTATATAATAATATACTTACAATCATAAAATCTATAAAAAAATTAAAAAATAATAACTTGCTTGGGGCATAACTAACCCACTTCACGTCTACCGCGCCGTACGAAAGTTGACGCCATTTCAAACTGCACCAAACTCTCGTATACGTCATGTGGGAATATACACAAACTAAACGTTTACACCATAAATTTATATGAATTTAATAAAATTATTAGTTTGATTTTTGTCGAAATAAAATACAACAAAATATAGAGTAAGAAAACGATATATGAGATGAAGATTTGTAGAAAGTTTGTTCGTAATCAGATTATGTAAATTAAAGCATTGCCTACTAATAGGTAACTACATTATTTTGTTTACATTTTCCAAATAGATAGATATTGAAATTATTAGGTATTTCCAACTGAAACATTTAGAATTACGTACCTGCGGCTTTTCAGAACTATTTAAAAAGTCACTATAATTATAAATTTGATTTTATTTCTGTCCACACATCAATAAAAACTAATATACAATATTTTTGCTTACCGATAACCTCCATATTGAACAATTATTGACAGATCATTTCAAAATTTCAACACCCAATCAGAGCCCGTATAACAACTAATACCATACTGTCGGTGTGCGCATGCGCGCGGATCAATCAAATTTTACCCTCAATCGATTCGCCGCTAAAGAAGAGTATCTTCAAAAATAAAAAATTAATATCAAATATAAAATAAAATAAATAAAAAATAAAAAATTACATATTAATCAAACAAAAAAATATAACTAAAAACCTAAATTTGTGTTACAACTCAATGGATATTTTCGACTAAGGGTCTGAGGCTCACCGAAATACCAATGGGAATATTATACAAGTCGAATAGACTTGTATACTGTATTTCTAACTATTTTTATATTAATAGTTTCTCATCTGAGATTGAGAACTGGAGGCACTACAAAAATTATATTTTCACAAAAAATAAAATAAAATTTAAAATGAAAAAAAATTAAAAATTATATTTTGTTTATTAAAATTGTTTAGAATTGTTTATTAAAATTGTTCATTAGAATTAATTATTAGAATTAGGTATTTATAATTTATAAATTTCAGAATTAGTAATAGATTAGGGCCATTGTCAATTAGTTCAATTAAATTAGAAAATTGTTAAAATAAAAATTATGTAAAATCAACTACTGTAATCCCATCAGGAAACGACCTGGATTAGTCACAAAAGGCCAGGTCATTTGTATTTACTATAAATAAATAAATAAATAAATAAATAAATAAATAAATAAATAAATAAATAAATAAATAAATAAATAAATAAATAAATAAATAAATAAATAAATAGATAAATAGATAAATAGATAAATAAATAAATAAGTAAATAAATACATAAATAAATAAATAAATACACCTAAACTATTCTGAATAGTTGAACATAATTTTCTCACAATTCTCATCAATGCTAATTAAATAACCAGATATGCATAAAAATGATTTAATCTCTTGGAGTGAAAAACTTACAATGTACCACCTATATTTAAAAATAAATTAGTATAGATAAAAATAATTTTTAATAAAACTAATAATCAGTATTTCCTCCATTGGCCTGTATGTATGCCTGCAGGCGATTTGGCATGCTGCCGATTAACTGGTCGAGCTGGGCTTGCGGAATTCTCTCCCATTCTCACGAGCAGCATATTTTAGTTCTCGAAGTGTAATAGGGGGATTGTTTCGCTTCTTGATGTGTGTTTTGAGAATGTCTCAAGCATGTTCAACGATGTTCATGTCGAAGGAATTCGAGGGCTACTGTAATGTGGATATTCCTTCTTCTTCCAGAAAATTTTGTACTGCTGTTCTTCGATAAGGAGGTGCGTTGTCATGCATAAACACAAAGCCATCACCTACTGCTACTCGGAATAGACGCACGAAAGGATTTAAAACTCGATGTACACAGCCCCAGTGACTCTTCTCTCCAGAACCAGCAGTGGCGTCCGTGTACCACTCATAATACCACTCCAATCCATAATACTGCCACCTTCAAATAGTGCACGTGGTTGGGCTGTTTCTAGTCGGGCTTGTCATCCTGGGGCCCTCTAAATCAGTTTTCTTCGTGAATCAGAAACCAAGCCAATTTTTGATTCATCCGAGAACATCACAATATTCCAGTTAGGACCATGATGCACCATTTCTCCAGCCCATTGCAACCTTACCATTTTGTGTTGGTAGGTTAGTTTGGAAACACGTAAGGGTCTTTACAGGGGATACAAATTTACCGCATTTAGTCTGCGTGTAGGTATTGTTTGCCGTGAAATATTCAGTCCTTGAAGTCGTTTCTTCGAGATGTCAATGTTATCTGCCGGTCTTGTGCTGCTGTTGTATAACATCGACTTCTGTTACTTCTGGGGAAATCCTTCACGTCATTTACATCTTGGATTTTTTTAAATTTTCGATACAGCACTCTGAGTAACATCGACAATATTCGCGATATGACTTTGAATAAAACCCTGTTATAACAAAGCAATTATAGGTAGGTACCTACTCTAGATTTGTCAAAATGATATTATCACATTTCTAGGCATAGGCGTCACCAGGGGGTGGTTTTGGGGTCATAACCCCCCCTTTGAATTTACTTTGAAGTATAAAGAGGAAAAAGAGAGGCGACTGCAAGCGGGATGACCCTTATTATTTATTTTTTTAACGTGTTTGTGTTGTAGAGGACAGCCAGGGTGGGAGGACCTTTTACATCCAACCTACGCTGACTGCTTTATCATGTTATTTTACTTTATTTTATTTATTTGTTTATTTAATTTTATTTATACAAATATTTTATCGATTTTACCTTTTAATTTTATATATTTAATATCGTACCATAGTTTTATCCATACAAAAAATTTTTATAATCGTTTTTCATTATTTCTCATAGGGAAGTCTATTTACGTAATAATTTATAAGGTATGAGTGTGAGAGTGAGTGTGAGTGAATGAAAACATGAATGCTTGGAGTTACTCGTAATTGCCGACTGGTATCTTCTTGCTAGTTTCATGCTGGATGGGGGGCACCCCGGTTGCCTCACACACACATGGGTTGCACGGAACGGTCGTCTTCACTGGCCGGTCTTTTGCGAGGTGTGTGTGGGGTGGGGCAGCTAGGTGGTCACTTAGTCTGCGGAACGCACGCGAAAAGTGCCAGGGGGGAGTTAAGAGTAAGGTCGACGGGTCAGTGTATATACTCGCTAAGAGTGGTCCCAGACCCGTCGGCTGGAGAAAGAGGAGGTGAGTTTAGTTGGTAGGCGATCCGGCACGGTGAAGCGTGGCTGATTGAATCCAACACACCTGGGACACCTTCCCAGACGGTCTTTAGAAGATTCTCACCTCCCAAAAAAAGGCATAGGCGTAACCAGGGGGTGGTTATAACCCCCCCCCCTTTGAATGTACTTTGAGTTCTATACGCTTAAACACCATTACTATTCAATACCTCCCAGAGACCATAAAGTAGTTGTAACCCCCCTTAGGATCATCCTGGTTACACCTCTGTTTCCAGGCATTTTTAAACGGATCAAATTTAAACAAAGACTGAAATACCTAATATAATGTGTAAATATGCTAGTCAGTTGAATGTGACCAAAATGATACAAAAACGATTCAAATTTTTTATCATTTTCATTTAAAAACGCTCTAGAATCTAGAATATACTTATTTAGATATACAGGGTGAGGCAGATAAAGGGCCTATTAGAAATATCTTGAGAACTAAAGGTAAGAGAATCATGAAATTTGGAATACAGGGGTTTTGAGGTATGAACTATTTAATGAAAAAATTTTGGTCTCTTTGCTACTTCCGGTTATACCGGAAGTTGATTGTAACTTCGTTTTTTCAAATGGGACACCCTGTATATTTTTACATTTTTGGATTCTGCTCGATGACTTCTTTCTTAAAATATAAGGTTTTGTAATATTATACAGGGAAGTTTAAAAGATAATGGGGTGTATTCTGTAACACTTCCGTTAAATTTTAGAGGACTCTAAAATTTTAGCGCCCGCTAAAAATATTTTGGTATTCTGTAAATCATACATCCATTAAAATCATAACCTAAACCGTTAAAACTCCCTCTAAATAAAAATATTTTAGAGGATGTCAAAACGTACCCGCTAAATTTTTAGCAGTCCGTTAAATGTGGTTTGATTATTTTTGTTGGGTTATGTTTGTATGAATAGTAGTTTGTTATTCTTGTATTATACTGGAGATAAATATTTAAAAATGGAAAATGGCTTTTTATAATGTATTTGGTGAAGAAGCACTTAATAAATAATAATGAAAGGTAAGTCTCATTTTTACTTTACAATTGACACACTACACCTATAAGTAACAAAATTCAAATGTTTGTTTCTTTTTATAGAGCTGATTTCAGATTACAACATAAACACAAAGTAAATAATTGACCTGAAAGTAAATAACTACAATTACCATTTCAAAGGAAGTAGGTAGTAGGTACCTACCTAAGTAAATACCTAGAAATGTTATCGAAAAAGTGTAGGAAGTCAAAGATGTTTGTCAAAGCAATTAAATCGTATTAATGAAGGTAAAATTATTTAAAGTTATTGTGGAACATTACAAAACGTACCAAATGATTACAAAGGTAAAGTTTCAGAAGGTTTATAACCAGATGCAGATTAATAAGATGACCTTAATGTTATTGAAAATAGACCATTTGACCAAAATTAGTGTCGAAGGGGAGAAGAAATAAGATATGCAATTTTTCAGCAATATTTTAATGTATAACTTTATAAATAAAAATGTTTAATTGTAAAATATGAGTTTTACTAAAAAATAATTAAATATAATAAAAATATTATTTTCTAGGAAACTGTCAATTTCTTCTTCTTCTTAAGGTTTTTGGCCTCTAACAGTCAGTTTTCGGTCAATTTCTAGGTTAAAAGTAGTTCAAAACGATCAACGTGCGACGTTGCCGTATTTGTTCCAAAACCTTTTAGAGGATTCCTCTAAAATAATATTATTTTAGCGGTCCTCTATAATATGTGTTTACAGAATGACAATCTAACCGAAAAGTTTTAGATGACCGTTAAAAGTTAAATTTTAGAGGCCTCTTAAATTTAACGGAAATGTTACAGAATACACCCCATTTACGGTTTTTTATAAATTTTGTAGCAAACTTCACACCCTGTAGAATTGTACTCGTTTGATATCAAAAACTCCATTTATGTTCAAGTGATTTTTGATATAGTCTATTATTATTAAAAATTATTAATATAACGAAATGTTTAATTTTAGTATACAGGGTTGGTCGAAACTCGGAATGAGTATTATCTGAGTTTTCTTAAATGGAACACCCTGTATTTTAGTATTGTAATGAAATAATATTTTATAGTATTTTTTTATTTCTTAAGCATTTCCTATACCTTAATGCTTTAATTTGTAAGTTATTCGTAGTTCTTTGAGCCAAACATTAATTGCAACAAAAATTACGTGAAATTTTATTAGGTTTGCCGTGAAAATATTCAATCATAAATAATTTTACACGAAAATAAATACATATTAATTTCGACTGACCCTTAATTTATTAATACTGGTTGATATATCAAAATAACTACGCAGTTAAGATTGTTGGTGTGTTTAATATTAATAAAAACATACAATATTCTATCTAGTTGGCTATGACTTTGACACTAAATAAGCTTAAACATTAACTTTGCTTAAATATTCTACTATTTTTGAAGTTCCAGTTGCTTTGCTACCATTGCTAATATGAATTTTTCTAATGAGGAACTGATTCAGATGTTTTTTTTTTCTAGGAGAGCATAACAAAAAAAATGTGCTACCAACAATAAGAATTTATGATCAGCAATTCCATGATAGATGACAACCAAAAAGAGAAACTTTTCAAAATTTACTAGAGCGGTTTCGACGAACTGGTAGTTTAGATTACGAGAAATCTGATCAAACAAAAACTATTTGAAATGATTAAAATGAATTAAATGTTAGTGTCACTGAGAATCTGCATATTAGTATGAACGTTCTCGTAATCTAAGTGTCTAGTACGTTGAAACTATTCTAGTAAACTTTGAAAAGTTTCTCTTTTTGGCTGTCATCTATCAGGGAGATGCAGATGATAAATTCTTATTGCTAGTAGTACATTTTTGTTCTAAAACAAAAACTTTACTAATCAGTTCTCAATTACAAAAAATTATATTAGTAATAATGGTAACAAAGCAACTGGAACTATAAAAATAATATAATGTCTAATGTTTAATCAAGTTTAGTGTCAAAGCCATAGTCAACTGGGTAGAATATGATTTGTTTTTATTTAAATGGTTTAATGGTATGGTTTAATTAATATTTTATGCACCAGCATCTTAACAACGTAGGCATTTTGGTATCTTATCCAATATTAATAAATTAAGGATCATTCTAGATTAATATGTACTTATTTTCAAAAAATTATATATGATTGATTATTTTCACGGCAAACTTAATAAGATTTCACCTAATTTTTGTTGCAATTAATGTTTGGCTTAAAGAACTACGAATACCATACAAATCAAAGCAGTTAGGTATAGGGAATGCTTAAGAAATAAAAAAGTACTATAAAATATCATTTCATTACAATACTAAAATACAGGGTGTTCCATTTAAGAAATAATATTCATTCCGAGTTTCGACCAACTCTGTATACTAAAATTAAACATTTCGCTATATTAATAATTTTTAATAATAATAGACTATATTAAAAATAACTTGAACATAAATGGAGTTTTTGATATCAAATCAGTACAATTCTACAGGGTGTGAAGTTTGCTACAAAATTTATAAAAAACCGTAATTATCTTTTAAACTACCCTGTATAATATTACAAAACCTCATATTTTAAGAAAGAAGACATCGAGCAAAATCCAAAAATGTAAAAATATACAGGGTGTTCTATTTAAAAAAACGAAGTTACAATCAACTTCCGGTATAATCGGAAGTAGTAAAGAGAACAAAATAATTTCATTAAATAGTTCATACCTCAAAACCCCTGTATTCCAATTTTCATGATTCTCTTACCTTTAGTTCTCGAGATATTTCTAATAGGCCCTTTATCTGCCTCACCCTATAAGTATAGGTAGATACCTACTTAGGTACCGATACAATTTAGACAAAACAATAGAATTTACCTATAGTACCATATTTTTGCTTATCTTCGACAGTGCTTCAAATACTTATTGGGAGAATTTGCTATTAACTTCTTCAGCATGGCCGACTGTTGTTAAAGCTTTCATCTTTATCAATAATCCAATGTAGCCGCAACTTTGTGAAATAGGTATATCTACTACATTTAAGTCGCAATGCATTATGTTGTATTTTAGGCTACCCTCAACTTCATCAATGATGGTTATAACAAGGTGAATAACCAAAACTCTTTATACATTAAAGAAATGATGTTTATTGATAGTAAAGCGGTAAGGAAGCTCATTACCTCTACTAAAATACACCTATCTAATACCTAATATTATTACCGAATTAGCTTCGGTCAATAACATTGTAAAGGATATTTAAATTATTTTCAGATGTTCATTCTCCATAGCTGACAGCAAGATTCCATGTTGGTATCCAATTAAAGTAACAATACATTCGATAAACTGTCACACTTTTTACCTGAATCCAAATTTCGGAGCAGACAACTATTGATGCTCAAGAAGAGCCTCGTTTCCTCCCATACTCTTTTTAATAAGAAATAAAAAACTGTATGTGCCACACAATTCAGAAACACCTGTACAAAGGACTAAGAGACAAAAAATCAACATGACAATGGGAAGGCGGAGTCTAATCTGTTTTTCAAGCATAACATGAAGAGATAAAGCTGCACGCCACGCCCCCTGGCTCGATTGGCCGACACAATCAGATGTCGATGGCGCATGCTCAGTGCAATCTTACCTTTCCTTGCTTTGCGAGACTGCATAGAGTGCCGCGACTTGTTAAGACTTACACGTATAGATTAATAAGTGAATGGACTATAATCTATTAAAAACAATTGTGTGAGTGGTTGTGATTGTTTCTTTTTGTGAATAGACTAGAATACGGCCCCAAAATTGATCTGGAACTACAACGCCAGGCCAGTAATGGCCATTTTATGAGGTATGTGGTCCTAAACAAATCATAAATCTTTCTGACTGCTGTCCTTTTCTATACTATGCTAATTAGCACATTCTGGTTGATGTTTATTGACTTGTCATATGGTGTGGTTTCGATTTTTTTATGCAAATTCCGAAATAAAGCGGGTAATGTTGCTTGATTAACGTAAAATGTTACCTTATGCTATCTTTGCTAATTTATTCATTTGCGTGTTCAATGCGAAGGAGAGTTGGATACTTTTTATGAATTAAGATTTATTAAATAAATATGCTTCCTTCTAACTTTCATGTAACACGAAACCACGATATTATTATTTAATAATGTAGATAACTTAGATACCTACCTACATGTTTACAAAGTTCCCAGCCAATATATACCTATGGTTGTCAAAACTGGTTTTACTGTTTTTTGCTTTGAAAAGTAGTTAGACCTACATGGTTCTTACACACAACTAAAGGATTTCTGTTAATTTTAACAATTTTACAAATAAATTTTGGTATTCAACTCATTTATTTTTATTTGAATAAGTACCTAGGTAGGTACTTACCAACTAGTCATATTTTGATGAACATATTCTTACATAGATAGAGATAATGTTAGCACAAAATGTAAGAGAATGTCGTTATCTAACATATATTATTTTTTAACTTATTCATCTTGTTTTAGTAGGTAGCATTTCTTATCCTGTTGTATTTGAACTTTATTTACATAAAGATCTTTTCGGTAGGTATATGATTTCCAAACTATCATCTACATGTGTATTTTGAATATGTACATAAGTACACTTCAAGATAGTTTATAAAGTAACTATATAAAATAAATGTTTATATTGTAGGTACAATATTGAAGATGTAGATCTGAAATCGGATACTAACTGCCACGGTTAAAAGTCAAGAGTTAATTAACCTGCTTAGCGAAATTTGACATGGACCTACCTAGGTATAGTCATTAAAAAAAACACGGTCTCAACCCGGAAGATAATAAGTTACTTAAATCATTTATGTATTTTATTCGTATGTTTTATTTTCCTCTATTCCACATCTTATTTTCCAGTAGTTATTTTCTTATTTTTGCGCTTTCTCTAAACCTTGTAGAATTCCATTTCTGCTGTATTTGCTTTCTTCTGTTCTTACCTCTGGAACATAAGGGAGCAGATCATATTACTGGAGTAATAAAAATAATACCTACACTTGACGGTATTGATCTGAAACTGTTTTTTGTGGCAAGTCTAAATTAAATAATAGTGTTTACAATGGATTAAGCCAAAATTGAGCTTAATTAATACCTATATTTTTTCACCCCCGGGACGGGGTGAAACTCACCCCCAGGGCAAAAGCACACATAGGCACACTATCACTTTTTTCTTTGACATGTTAGCTATGTGTACCTATGCCAAATTGCATGTCAATCCAAGCGGTTCTTTAAAATTTACAGCAAAAACCGTCAGTAAGTGGACCATGTGGTGAAACAAAATTTCAGAGAAACATGTTAGTATTTAGGTACCTTTCTACCAAAATGAAAAGCTGAAACACAGCCTAATTATATAAGATTAAAATAAAATAATGGTAAACATTATGAAACATGAAAACCTCTACAAAAAAGAAACATCCACAAACTCGACACATTCGAAAGGAAAGTACCTACCTACTGAGGAGAATACTAGGACCTGTGAGGGAAAACGAAACCTTCAGAAGTCGATACAACAACGAGCTTTATCAAGTTTATAAGTAAACACCCCTCTCAGACAGGTCAGACTTCATTAGAATACAACGATTGTAATCGGCCGGACATGTGACAAGAATGGGAGAGGATAGACTACCAAAAAATGCACTGAACGTTAGAATGCAGGGAAAGAGACCGGTTGAAAAGCCAAGAAAGCGCTGGGAAGACACAGGAAACAGCAACGCACATGCCCTTTTAAGAGTCCGTGCAGACAAAACAAGGGTGGAGGCAAAAAATAAATGATGTCGGCTCAATTTGGGCTGTAGTGCAGTAGGAGAAGAAGAAGAATGGTTAACATGATTTTCTTCTTCTTAACGTACCTTAGGTATATGTAACACAGAAAGTCCCACTTTACGATAAATCATAAATTTTTAAACTAAAAAAATTTAACGTTTCGATTTCCACTTTGAAAATTATTTTCATGAACAAATAGGCATGACATTCTCTAGAACGCAATACAACCACATAGGTGTATTACAAACTCACAACAATTTCTGCAAAAAATAGCAGATATAGGTACCTACATTACAATTACCTAGAATAATAATATGCTATTTAGTCAGTTTTCATATCATCAACCTTTTCACCAATGGGCCATTGATGGAAAAAACTTCAAAAATAATAAGAGTTAAATTAGAGAGGGACAATACATTGACAACAAAAGCTAAACTGAATGTATCCACTATAGCATGGAGCTACTATATAATTATCATTGTGCACAGACAGGGCCCCCGCTACCATATGTGCAAAGTGTCTAAAACCGAGGGTCAAAAAGTGCAAAAATATTTACAAAAAAAAAATAAAAAAGCAAAAATTAATTTTAAAATAAAAGTTGAGAAATTAAATAGTTCAGTTTTATTTTGTTTGGATCATTTGGATGACATTTTTAGTCTTTCTATAAACATAAATAAAAAATCCCGCTATAAAAATAACAAACACCCAACTGTAGATAAGAAATACCTAACTATGCATTGATTTCGTGGAAAAATTCCAAACACATTGGTTGAGCAATAGTGTGTGGGCGGTAATTCTATCTCATCGATAAGCGAACGATTCTGCAGCGCTCAAATGATGATTCAACAATATTTGAAAATCGCATATCTATCAAATATCTAATTAGACCGGACTGTATCGTCGCCCCCTTTGCGAAATTATTCCGATTCGATTTTTTTGCACAAACTAACTCAAAAGGAGGTCCTTATAACAAATTCACAGGGTGCCAAGCGGTGCCGTGGACGAAAAATTGGTAAAACATTTTTTTAAACAAATTCACAAAATAATTTTTTCATTTCGAACAAATTTTTTTAGTTGGGTCATTCTGAGTAAAAAAGGTCTCTTGTCATTTTTCACTCAAATTGATTGTTGTCGAGTTATATGCAATTTAAAATTTAAAAATTGCAAAAATGACCATTTTTAAGGCGATTAAAATTTAACTCGATTAAAAATTATTATTATGAAAGTCAAAAAGCGACCAAATCAAAGTTTAAAACCCCTCCTTCAACATTCTGAAGAAATTTTTGTCATTATTTTATTACAAAGCTGTTGTTTTTAATTATTAACAATTAGCGCTATAGTCCAGGCTCTATCGTTGCCCACGTTAGCAAAATTATCTTGATTAGATTTCTTTGCAAAAACTTACTCAAAAAAGGTCATATAACAAATCCACAGGGTTCCAGGCGGTACCTTAGTCGAAAAATTGTTTAAAAATTTTTTTAAACAAATTCACAAAAATAATTTTTTTACTTCGAACAATTTTTTTTAGATAATTTGAGTCATTTTGAGCAAAAAAGGTATCTTGTGATTTTTCTCTAGAATTGATTGTTGTCAAGTTATATGGCCATTTTCACATTTTTCAAATCTTAAATCGCGTATAACTCGACAACAATCCATTTTAGAGAAAAATGACAAGGGAATTTTTTTACTTAGAATGACCCAAGTTATCTAAAAAAAATTGTTCAAAATAATTTTTTTTTGTGAATTTGTTTAAAAAAATGTTTAAATAATTTTTCAACCAAGACACCGCCTGGCACCCTGTGGATTGAAGCTAGGACAAATAAATAATCCCGGAAAAAAATCCCCACAAATTATCCCTGGACAAAAAATCCCCAGACAAAAAAATCCTCGTACAAAAAATCCCTACAAAAAATCCCGGACAAATAATCCCTACAAATATTTTTGGACAAAATATTCCCACAAAAAATCCCGGACAAAATATCCCCAAGAAATATTTGCTGCCGAATAGTTCTCTAAAAGTTTTCCCGTGAATGCAATCGGTATAGGTAGATAGCAATCGCCATGAAACCGCTTTTCGCTACGAAAATAATGAATAGTAATTAATATTAAGCATGAATTGTAATTTCGATTAAGTACCAAATTTCGAATTCCAATTCAATGTCGAAAACTTCAAATTTTACGTGACAAAAAAGTGTGAGTTTTTTCAAAAATCGTGAGAGAGAATGATATGGGGAATGAGCTAAGGCTGTGGGAATCATGTAATTATTGGCTTAAATCTTTTGCTCACTCTGTTTTGAATAAGTATTTCCAGTAGATTGCGTATTTGTGATGATAACTGCTGGTCTTGACAACGATAATCTTGATTGTAATCCAAAAAACCTGTTCCTTTTTGTACATTTAGCGTCAAAAATATTTAATCATTATCATCATCATCAATGTCGTTATAACTCTTCGAGAGTCTTTGCCGCGTTTATTATTGCCTTCCATGTTTGTCGGTCCTGTGCCACTATTTCCCATTGTCTCACTCCCATTTTCTCCAGATCTCTGACTGCATCTTTCCACCTTTTTCTAGGCCGTCCTACAGATTTTCTCCCATCTGGCCTCTCCCCGAGCAGCTATGTCTGGTTTGATTTTTGGATAAATTTTTGGCATGACATATTCTAAGGCCAGATTAAACAACAATGCTGACAACGGATCTCCCTGTCTCAGTCCAGAATTTACGCAGAAACCGTTTGATATTTTTCCCACTATTCTAACTTGTACAAAGGAGTTACTTACACTCGACGAAAAAGGTACGTAATATCAATAAAAGTGTTAATTCAGACAACAAACGCAATACTTAAAATTTTTCCAATTCTTGGTTTTATTGGGACAACAAAACGATGTTCATCAATTCATTATTTTCGTTCGTTGAGCCAATGTATTACGTTTATTGAATGGATGAACATTCATTATGTATACCATAATATTACTTTATTGGTATTACGAACTCTGTTCACTGAGTCAACGAACACTATTTATTGATATTACGAACTCTGTTCACTGAGTCAACGAACACTATTTATTGAAACAACAACGTCGTTAATTGACCGACGAAGACTATTCGTTGTGTCAATAACAGTGTTATTTCTCCTAACGTATTTCGTTTATTTCTACAATTATTTCCGTTTATTGTTACGATTAATTCCGTTTATTCCCACAATAAATACGGTTTTTCTTACAACAATTCTATTCATTCTTACAATCAGTTTCTGATTCAATAAAATTGTGTTTTCACTAGGAAAGTTTTGGGGTAGTTCTGATTTCTTTCATTATATATGGATTTTGGGCTGCTGAATCCGAATATGAGGTTTGCGGACAAAATTTCTTGCCGGAACATTGAAAAACTCGCGAAAAATTTCAGCTTTTTTCCGTTTTTTTGCTCAAATCTCGAAAACTATTATCTTTTAGTAAATGGTCTGTTAACAGAAATTAAAGTATTTAAAATTATCTACCAATATCACTATTTACTTTTTTTTTCAGACGAACCGTTGAGTCTAAACTGCAAGTTGAAGATTGCCAATTTTTAACTGTCTCAGAAAACCCACCTTTTACATTCCAAAACTTTATTTTTTATTAGAATGCTGTCATTTGATAAATTTCTCCTAGTTTTCTGTACAAATAATAAATGTAAGTTCATAGGTATGGTATGTCTCTTGTGACAGCTTCCATGAGTCCATTCCGTCCTCAGAGGCCGGGAATGTCTCTGCTTTTCCCTTAGAGCCACAGAAGACAGTGGCGGCTCGCGACCTCAGTATGCGGGTAGGCTACACATATACTTCGGGTAGGCGACAAAAAATATCCTACAACTTGTAATACATTTTGAGCCGTCTTGCAATACTAAATGTAATATATGAGCGCAACAATGTGTAAAAATTGCTTTTGGAACACCTACTTTAATTTTTGATTGTAATCCGTTTAAAGAGCCAACCATTACACTTGCACCATCGTAAAATTGAGCAATTTATTTATTTTTGTAATCATATGGCTCAAGCACGTTTGAAATTAAACTATATAGAGCGTCTGCAGATCTATTCTCGCTAACATCAAAAAACCCTAAAAATCTTTCTGTTACCTGACCAACTTTTTTAACAAAACGGATTGTTAAAGTACACTGTGATTTTTCGGTTATATCAGTAGTATCGTCCGCTAGTATAGAAAAAAATTGACTTTCATTAATTTCTGTTGAAATTTCATTTTTTACGTAATCGGCAAGGCAATATATTAAATCATTTTGTATTGTTTTTGACAAACCCGTGAACACCCCTTCTATCTTTAACATGATCCTGGATTTCCTGATCGCGTTTAACTACTAAATTAAAAATTTCTTTAAAATTACTCATGTTTGAAGAATTATGGCTCTCATCACGACCTCGAAATGCAGGTTCTTGTTTTACTAACAGAATTGTAACATCAATTTCTTCAACTTCTTCAATCTTTTTCAACTTCTTCATTATATATCTTATTAGATAGAGAAATTTGTCCAGCTAAAGCACTGTCAATAGTTTGTTTATTTTTTTTTTGTAACCGTTTTAAACCTAAGCAATTGTTTAAATGTTCTTATAGTTGCCCAAAACTTTTCTCTTAAGTTTTTAGGACTCATGGGCTGTCAAATAATATTTATATTCCTTTGGTGTTGCTTTTGATTTCAGTCAAATCTTCTAATGTTTATCCTAACGCTTTCAGGCTTTTACAGTCAGAATGCAGTAAACTTAATTTCTTATTTTCACCCAAAATTATTTTTGTTGATTTCGAAATTGCAATTAAAAGAGCATTTCCGGAAGTTGCCATTAAAGGGTGTCGTTTCCATTTAGGTCAATATTGGTGGAGAAAAATTCCAGAAATAGGTTTGAGTGTGGAACATAAAAATAACGATTCTGAGGTTGGAAACTTTTTAAAAAATTCTTTCCTTGAACTCTCCTTTTTCTTTGCTCTTTCTTTACCTGCTCCTCTCTTGACTACCTACCTGTCCGTGACACTGCCGTGGGAGGGATTAGGGAATAACTTAGGTAGGCGGGAATGAATTCCAGTACACCGAATCAGGTCGTAAACGACACTCATGGTTCATAGACATAAGAAAAAAGCGATTTACCTGTTATTAACAAGTAATTGGACTTCGTAAGTCCTAGGTTTTCACCCAAGGTAATCGGGCGCGTCGAATAATATATCACTTGTACTATTCCGGTGACTTTAAAACAGTACTTCTGGTTGCTTTTCTCAAACCGGAAGTCATAGGTCAAATTTCTCACCTTTAGTACCATCCTTGGATTATAAGTTTTCATTTGAAACCCCATTTGTCATTCTACCTGGTATAATGACGGAGGAGTTATATTCACGGTCGGACGGACAGACAGCCTAGGTCAAATTTCTCACCTTCAGTACCATCCTTGGATCATAAGCTTTCATTTGACACCTTATTTGTCATTCTACCTGGTATAATGACGGAGAAGTTATATTCGCGGTCGGACGAACAGCCAGCCTAGCTCAAATTTTTCACCTTCAGTACCATCCTTGGATCATAAGCTTTCATTTGACACCCCATTTGTCATTCTACCTGGTATATTGACGGAGGAGTTATATTCACGGTCGGACGGACAGACAGCCTAGGTCAAATTTCTCATCTTTAGTAGCATCCTTGGATCATAAGCTTTCATTTGACACCTCATTTGTCATTCTACCTGGTATAATGACAAAGGAGTCATATTCGCGGTCGGACGGACAGACAGTCTAGTTCAAATTTCTCACCTTCAGTACCATCCTTGGATCATAAGCTTTCATTTGACACCTCATTTGTCATTCTACCTAGTATAATGACCGAGGAGTTATATTCGCGGTCGGACGGACAGACAGCCTAGGTCAAATTTCTCACCTTTAGTACCATCCTTGTATCATAAGCTTTCATTTGACACCTCATTTGTCATTCTACCTTGTATAATGACGGAGGAGTTATATTCGCGGTCGGACGGACAGGCAGCCTAGACCAAATTTCTCACCGTTAGTACCATCCTTGGATCATAAGCTTTTATTTGACACCTCATTTGTCATTCTACCTGGTATAATGACGGAGGAGTTACACTCGCAGTCGGACGGACAGATAGCCTAGGTCAAATTTCTCGCCTTTAGGGAGCGTTCAAGTATTACCTACCTAACGCGATTTTTGAAGATTTTTGACCCCCCTCCCCCCCTACGTAACGCACTGTAATGGGAGTTTAACTATAACGTAACGCAATTCTTGAAGATTTTTGAACCCCCCCCCCCATCAACCTGCGTTACGTAATACTTGAACGGTCCCTTAGTACCATCCTTGGATCATAAGCTTTCATTTGACACCTCATTTGGCATTCTACCTGGTATAATGACGGAGGAGTTACATTCGTGGTCGGACGGACAGACAGCCTAGGTCAAATTTCTCACCTTCAGTACCATCCTTGGATGATAAGCTTTCATTTGACACCTCATTTGTCATTCTACCTGGTATAATGACGGAGGAGTTGCGTTCACAGACGGACAGACAGACGGACGTGCATAATTCAAAGTTTTCACATTTTTTCAAAATTGGGTTGAAACAACACATCATCATCATATTAAGTAGAGCAGAAGAAGGCTCCTTACGCATAATCCAACCAGCATAAATGCCTACACGCTGCATAACATACGGCAGCAGAATAAGTAGATTGGATTTTTTGAGATTATTGACATACTTTAGCTTTCTTTCTTGGTATTTAGACAAGGCGGAAACGGCGGGTTAGTTGGGAAAAACATTCCCATGAGATATTTTTGCCTAATCACATTCGTGAGACATCCCAGAATAAGGTTCAAGAAGTCGCCCACGAGAAAAGTGGGCCAATTTTTTTTTAACAATTTTTTTTTAATCAAATTGCAAAAATCAATATTTTGGTCCAGACTAATTTTTTTTAGGTTTTTTTGGACCATTCTGGACAAAAAAGGTCTCTTATAATTTTTCTCTAAAGTTGATCTTTTTCGAGTTATAAGCAAGTTAAAATTTGAAAAACGCGAAAATGGCAATTTTTAAGGCTTAATAACTCGGTCAAAAATTATTATTTTGAAAGTCAGAAAGTGACTAAATCAAAGTTTAAAGTCGCCGTTACATGATCCTGAAGAGATCTGTGTCATTAATTTATTACTAAGCTGTTATTTTTAATTAATAACAATGAGTGGTTGTATCGTATTGACGCTGCTGTAAATGTGAGTGCGAGTAAGATGCACAATTGGACTGCTGGAATAGCTTCTCTCTCGCACTCAGCATTTACAGCCCCGCACACGTTAGTGTATTATCGCTTAGTACTCGCTTAGTATTATTACTTAAAAATAACAGCTTAGTAATAAAATAATGACAAAAATTTCTTCAGGATCTTGTAGGGGGGGCTTCAAACTTTGATTTAGTCATATATTGACTTTCATAATAATAACTTTTAACCGAGTTATTAAGCCTTGAAAATCGCCATTTTTCGTTTTTTTCAATTTCAAATTGCTTATAAGTCGAAAACGATCAACTTTAGAGAAAAATTATAAGAGACCTTCTTTGTCCAGAATGGTCCAAAAAATTAAAGAAAAAATTGTTCTGGCCAAAAATATTGATTCTTGCAATTTGATTAAAAAAAATTGTTAAAAAAAAATTGGCCCACTTTTCACTTGGGCGACTTCTTGAACCTTATTCTGGGATGTCTCACGAATGTGATTATGCAAAAAAATCTCATGGGAATATTTTTCCCTTCGAACCCGCCGTTTTCGCCTTGTCTAATTATCCTATTCAATTTTCTTTCTATTTATGCTAAATAAATTGACACAGGAGTATCTCCACAGGCTCTTTACAAGATTCCAGGAGTATGACATTGCCTGCATACAATATAATAGGAAATGTTTTCTATTCTAGACTTGTATTTCGTCAAATTTTGTCAAACATTTTATTTTGATATACTTTTACGCCAGTCAATGGGAGCACGAATAAGATATTACAGCCGAAATCTATCCTACTGCATGGATTTTAATGAAATTTTGCGCCTAGCTTCTAATTAGGGGCTGTCCATTAATCACGTGAGGCCCGAAAGGGGGGGGAGGGTTCCATAAAAAATCACGAAACATCACAAGGGGGGAGGGGTCTAGTAATAATATCACGTGTATTTATTTTTTAAGGAAAATGCCCGAAACTCAACTGAAAAGTGGCGTTACATGTATTTTTTTTTCGTCAAATGCACACAAAAATCGAAAGTGGCAGTGGTGTGACTGATAAAAAAAATCATTTCTCATTCTAATATTATATAAACCAACAACACATTAATTTACTTTGGTTCCACCCAAATTTCTGTAGCGACACGGTATACTTTACATGGTAATTATTTTAAGTGCCTTATACCTACTATGACCTACCTACTTATACAGATTTCTTCTTGGATCTTAACAATAGAGTATTTGACATATTCAAACATAATATGCTTATTGTTACACAATTTTGTACAGTGTGATCAAAATATTATACTATTCTATTGACAAACTCAATATTTTAGCTCATGTATCAATACTTCAAAAGTATTGCCCATGCCCTACACAACTTTGTCAAGCATGATCTAGCTAGAGCAATATTTATCTTTACAAATGTACTTGGTATAAGCGCGTTCAATCGCGTTGAGAGAAGAATGGCGCCTTTCTGCCCGGAATTATCTGGACTTACACTTCCACATGATTCTTATGGAACCCATTTGGTTCAACAAGGGAGAAGAAAAGATCATGACCTTGAAAAAAGAACTTTCAGAAGGCTGGTGAAGTTCTCTCAGAAGTATCGAGTAATACGGTTATTGACGGCCATGGTGTCGTAGCAGAGTATGTCAAGCCAGATAACATTGTCGAAAGTTTTATTCCAGATCTGTCTTCCCAGCAGTGGTATAGCGAGCATGTGTGAGAAAGTCAATATTTGCTTTAGGTATATAATATGCGGAGTTCTATACGATTCATTCTTTCGGAACGATTCGTTATACCTCCTTACCCGATTTTGCACTCGTTCGGTTGCCTATATATTCCAGAGCCTCAAGAGCATGATGACAAGATCCATCATGCTCCATTTCTTCTGCGACGTTCTCTCGAAATTACTCCAACGTATGAAGGCTTCGGCAAATTGATTTAGGACCTGTACTGCCCTAGCCTGCAGAAGGATCATCAAATACTTTTGAAAGGACATGTCAGCGGTGTGCACTGGACTTCTGTACAAAGAAAAAAGCTAAAGCGCGTGTGAATACTTGTCACAAGCAACTACTGAATCTTAGCAATAACACTCTAGAGATGCACAATGTTCGTCCTTCCTGAATCCTCACGCGACGATCGAACAGTAGATCGAGAGAGATTATCTGCGTAGTGCGCGAAAATAATGACGCCGAATGGCTTGATGAAACTGATGTTGATCTTCAACAAAGCACTGTGCCAACAACTGACTTGCTAGATGCTTATCCAGTTATTGGTGTTGAAGAAAGTCCTGTCTACCTCTAAACGTTATTATTGTAGTCTTTAATTTTTTATAAAAAAAATTGATGATACTTATCTACCTACTATACGTGTATTTTATAGATATTAAAAAAATAGATTTTTTGTAGATCCTAAAAAATACACGTGATATAGGGGAAGGGGGGGGGGTAAGTCTTAAACCTCACCATGTATCACCAATGGGGAGGGGGGGTTTAAAAAATGCCAAAAAAAAATCACGTGATTAATGGACGGCCCCTTATCTCCTAATTCAAAGTCTACCTTATGCCGATGTGTGCTTTTATTTTGGGGGTGGTTCCCACCCCTTCTAAGGGTTGGAAAATTTTTTGGTTAAAATTACCACGTAATTCGCTAGAGAACCTAATTCTAAGCAAAAACTGTTCTATAATTTTCTGAAAACTCAATACTTTTTGAGATATTCGTGGTTGAAAATTGGCCATTTTCATTGAAACATAATACCTTTTCGAACGGTTTTTTGCGAATACCTTAAAAACTATGCATCTAACTAAAAAGACTATATTAAACATTTTTGTAGGTTATAAAAAAAACAAAGAGACACTTGCCTTCATAAATCTTCTAGTTATAATACAAAAAGAGATATGGTAGGTGAAAATAGTTTGTTTTTTTTTGGTACATTCTCAAATTGGTGTATTCAACTTGAAATAACAGAGAAACGGTCGATTTTAGGTGTATAATGCTACTTATACCTTTTGTAGTGCTTGGAAAGACCTTTAAAATGAGCTATATTAAAAGTCCATTACATTAAAACTAAGCGAGATATGCTGCAATCAAAATTGATAACTAATGTATTTTAAGAAAAAATGAGAAGTAATTTTAACCCCCATCCACCAAAATGTAAATGCATCGTTTTCCTTCTACAATACCTTTTATTATTGTGTTATTTCTATGTTCAAAAAGTTGGGTTTAAAATGAATGGTTTTTGAAAAAAAAAGATCAAATTATAGAGCGCATTTTTAAATTTTCTTCAAAATCTTCCTTTTTCTCCATGTAACTTGAAAATGATAAGAGATGCAGTAATGAAAAATAAAAATTAAAATTTTGATCTGATGAAAAAGCACTACATTTTTGTGTGGTATCTTTTTTCGTATCTCTTATCTTTTTCGAGTTACATGGAAGAAAAGGAAGATTTTTAAGAAAATTTAAAAATGCGCTCATTAATTTGATCTTATTTTTTTCAAAAACCATTCATTTTATTCCAGTTCAACTTTTTGAACATAGAAATAACACTATAATAAAAAGTATTGTAGAAGGAAAACGATGTATTTAAATTCTGATGGATGAAGGATGATGGATTCTTCTTAAAATACATTAGACATGAACTTTTTTGCAGAATATCTTGCTTAGTTTGAATGTAATCGACATTTAGTATTGCTCATTTTAAAGGTCTTTTCAAGCACTACAAAAGCTATTATATTATTATACACCTAAAATCGAGTTTTTCTGTAATTTCAAGTTGAATACACCGATTTGAGCATGCAGCAAAAAAACAAACTCTTCTTACCTACCATATCTCTCTTTGTATTTTAACTAGAAGATTTATGAAGGAACGAATCTCTTTGTTTTTTTTATAACCTACAGAAATATTTTATATAGTTTTTTTGTTAGATGCGAAGTTTTTAAGGTATTCGCAAAAATCCGTCCGAAATGGTGTCATTTTTCAATGAAAATAGCCAATTTTCAACCACGAATAACTCAAAAAGTATCGAGTTTTCAAAAAATAATTATAGTCAGTTTTTGCTTAAAATTAGGTTCTCTATCCTCTTCCGTGGCTATTTTAACCAAAACATTTTTCACCCCCGAGAAGGGGTGGGAACCACCCCCAAGATAAAATCGCACATCGATATAGGGTAGACTTTGTTTCTTGAGCTATTCCCTACTTACTGTGAAAATATGAAGTAAATCGATGTAGTAGGATGGAATTCGGAGCCAAATACCCTCATTGACTGCCCTATTTCGGAACTAAGGCGTTTTATTTTGGCAACTTTGTGCTTTATGTTTACTTACTTCTGTGGCTGTGTGGTGTCTCTGCGTTGGAGTCCCTACTCCATAAAGCGAAATAACTCAACATGTTTCGTCGGGATAGAAAGAATAAATTATTGAAAAGTGCACAAGAAACAGAAAAGAGCTTATTCTTAAATATAGTAGGTTATACTAACCTCCTTCTTCACGCGCGTTGTTCATTCCGGACGTTGGCAATTACCATTGCTATTCTGACTTTGTTAACGGCAGTTCTGAATAGTTCGGCAGATGGCAATCCGAACCATTGCCGCAAGTTTTGGAGCCACGAGTGTTTTCTCTTTTCTGGATCCCTCCTACTGTGCCTCATAACATGACTCAAGTGTTCCACCTTTCTTTTCTTTATAGTTATCCCCACCTCTCTCTCCTTACCTATCCGGCGTAATACCTCCTCTTTGTTCACGGGCTCGGTCCAGGATATACCTACGTAATATGTATGGCCGCATATGAAATGCCTCCCGAAATAGGATTTCTTACCTGTCGCTAAAATGGTCACATACGAATTGCCTCCCAAGCTTTAAATAAATTACATGCTTCTAATCTTTATGTGAAGGTGAGACGTTGCCGCATCTTCGTCCCTTTGTAAATTTTTGGCAAAATTGGTATTTTGTTATTTAATTTATTTTATTTTCAACCTTTATATATTAAACATTATTGACACTAGGCGGTATTTATAAATTTTAACTAACTTATACATATATAATTATTAGTTTTATAACCATTATAATATATATTTTATAATAACCATTATTTTTTATTATTAATAATTTAACAAAAAATACAAAAACATTTTAAGTATTTTATAGATTTATTAAAAATAACATCACAAAAAAACTTATTTGGAAAATATTACAAAATATATGTATAGAAATATAAAATTACAAAATATTTTTCCTAAATTTATATGATACTACTTTGACAAATTCTAATCTATTTATTTTACATTCTCTTAATTCTAAAAATTTTTCATTTAGAAAATTTATTTTTGCCGTACTTTCCGCAACAATTTTTTTTTGTGTCGAAAGAGAATTCATTTTAATGTAGGTATTTATTTGAAATTGTAAAATTACATCAATAAAATTATTAATGTTAGGATGAGGGCAGTAGAAGGAAGAATTATACTTGGAATGAAAACTTTCGCATGGGTTTGTGGTTCTTTGTATGGATGAAGAGTGCTCAGCCCAAAGATGTGGAGGAAATGTCGAATTTTCAGAAATGTAATTATCAACAAGATAATCACAAAACTGGGTGACTCTTTCATCGACTGGTTTAATTTCTGCCAAATCTATGGCAAAAAATCGCTAACATCTTTAGGATGTAAGAATGAAAGACCAAAAATATAAATAAGAAAATGCGTAATTTCGGTTGAGTCAATACCTTTTCTCTGGCATTCTGGAGCTAATCCCCGTGCTTGAACCTTTCTATACCATGCCTGACCCAAATGAAAACGACATCCATGAAGATCTGCTTCAGGAAATGCCATACGAATACCATTATGAATGGAAATTTCAAAGTCTGAAGTTATTACTTTAGGGGAAACAGGACAATTAATTTTAAAACATTTTTCTATGATATATTTAAAAGCTAGATAATGTGAAGGTGACATTTTATCTTGAAGTAAACAAAAGATACGAGGAATAATATTATAATGTCCATTTTTCAAGCCATGTATACTAAACAATTGAGTGAAAAGACGGGGACAGTATTCAAAAGTTCCGTCAACATACCAATTGGAAACAGTCGAAAGAAAACGAAGATTTGAAAAACATGTTAATATAACAATATGATTATCTTTGTCATTTTTAATTATAAAATTTTCATTTCTATTTGTAATAACAGAAGATGAATCGAGAGCTTTATGAAATTCAGATATATTTTTGGGAAGTTTAATTAAAGAATTTGTGGTTCTAGCATAATATAAATTTTGTCTCACTCTATTGATATCATTGATAGTAAATGTCTCTATATTTGTGTTCTTAAGTTCTTTACAGATGAACTTCATTGGTTTTTCGCGGAGATCTTCCACAGCTGCTCTTTTTATTGAATTGCTTACGGCTTTTCTATTGTAAACTTCGGCAGACAACTTCTCGTGGTTATGATCTAATATTGATTCCATTATCGTATTTTCACATCCCTGTGTTCTCACAAATGCTTTGCAGGCTTTTTTAGTACATGTTCACCGTTTTACTGTATAGTCCTGTCGCCAGGGGGGGGGGGTACAACGGCCTCCTTAATTCAGATGGACTTACCCAAGTTTTTTTTATATATTTTGACCCGTAGAATACGAATTTTTTGGGTAACAGTTGATCCGGATGTCGATAAAATTGTTATAGACAAAGAACTTGAGGAATTACATAACAACGATTTCTCGCAAAACAAAACATACTTTTGTATTTTTTGGGTCATTTTAAGCAAAAAATATTACTACAGGTTTTTTCGTAGAATGCATAGTTTTCGAGATAACCGCGGTTGAACTTTCAAAAAATTGAAAAATTGCAATTTTTGAACCCAAATAACTTTTGATTAAAAAATAAAGTAGCAATTCTGCTTACCGCATTTGAAAGTTTAAGTCAAATTATATCGGTTTTGATTATTTGCATTGCTAAAAATTAATTTTTTTATTGTTAAACTAATCTATAAACACATAGTGTTTCCCGTACCTAATACATGCGTTTTAACGCATGCTACGTAGAAATTGCCTCGCTTGCACTCGTAGCTACTCTACCTACTCGTTCGATTTTAAATGAGAAATCATTGAAAGCATCACTCACATACTAGGTGTTTATAGCTTTGTTTAACAATAAAATAATAAATTTTTAGCAATGCAAATAATCAAAACCGATATAATTTGACTTAAACTTTCAAATGCGGTAAGCAGAATTGCTACTTTATTTTTTAATCAAAAGTTATTCGGGTTCAAAAATTACAATTTTTCGATTTTTTTAAGGTTCAACCGCGGTTATCTCGAAAACTATGCATTCTACGAAAAAACTTGTAGGAATATTTTTTGCTTAAAATGACCCAAAAAATACAAAAAGATGTTTTGTTTTGCGAGAAATCGCTGTTATGTAATTCCTCAAGTTCTTTGTCTTTAACAATCTTATCGACATCCGGATCAACTGTTACCCAAAAAATTCGTATTCTGCGGGTCAAAATATATAAAAAAAACTTGGGTAAGTCCATCTGAATTAAGGAGGCCGTTGTACCCCCCTGGCGACAGGACTAGTATCTTTGGCCAACATTTTTTGAAAACCGAATGTAAAACCATCAATTGATAGTAAAGGTTTACCCTTTTCACTGACACTTATTGTTGATTCTATTATTTCGGATGTTATGATTAAACACAATTTAATCTTGAAATTGACGAACTGACAAGCTTGAAATAGACAAACTGACTGATGCAGAAACTAATAAACTTTCAAGTATGTATACAACATTTCGCCCATTAGCACAATTTACAAAAGAGAATATAAACAAACAAAAAGATTAAGGAAAAAGTACCTATTCATGGAATCGTTAAGAAGAGATTAGAATCGGAATTGGAATTACCCAAAGAATATAAACAAACAAAAAGATTAAGGTAAAAGCACCTATTTATGAAATTATAAAATGGAATTATAAATATGGAAGAGATTAGAATCGGAATTGGAGTTACCCAGAAAAGCTGGATATTAGATTGCCGGGAAACAACTTTCTTTTCTAAAAAGAAATATGTATGTCGTACTGTGAAATATTTATGTGAAACAGATTTTATTTACACTGCATTAAGAATTAGAAAAATCAAAATAAATAGATACTACCTATTTAAATTATGATTTGGCAACATTGTGTAATTATACAGAGATTAAATAGACCAAATATCAGCCTAAATGATTAACGAAACGGAGGCATTTCGATTGTACCTGGGAGGCATTTCATGTATGAAAATATTTACCTGAAAAAGAGAGAGGCATTTCGATAACGCCGATATGTATACGTCGCCGTCGGTAGGCCCGCATTTCGAAGGCCTCCACTTTCTTCATTAAGGTTGCAGTCATTGTCCACTCCTCCATTCCATAGATATCATAAAACCGGAATTATATAGGTAACATTTGAAAAGTCGGATTTTGAGAGATAGGGTGAGGCTGTTACGGTAAAAAATTTGCTTCATGGCAGTGAATGACACTATTTCTTTTTCTATTCCTATACTAACCTATTACAAAAAATTTTATTTTTATTTATCTATGGCCTGTTTCACGATTTACCGCCCGGTATACATGTTACCGACCAAACCCGATTTCAGGACAAACTAGTTTGGCCTAGGTCAAACTAGTTTATCCTGAAATTAATACGAACACTGCATGATAAACTAGTAAGCCCTTTATAATATACCTACAATATCAAAATAAATAGATAAACTGAATAAAATACTCTGTAATTGAAAAATAATCATTTTTAGTAAAAGATAATAACTCGTCGTTACAATTAATGGAGAATTATTGGTAATACAAACAATCATATTATAAAAAATAATCAGTGTTTTTTATAAAAGCAGTAATAATTATACCTACCTCAATTATAAATATTATTTATTTTTCCATGGAGTGTTTTGGTGACACTAAGAATTCCGGATTATCATTGCCTTCTTGCTCTTGCATCTGTTTGTAGAACAGTTTTTGTTGCAGCTACATTTGACAAAACCTTGTTCTGATCCAACTGAACCTCTTGTAGCTGCAACTCTTACGATATTTCAGTGCCTTAGTTTATATCTACTACCTCTATAAAAGTTTGATGGTAAATGACGAATTCTGATCTGAAAACAATTAGAAAACTTTTAAAGACATTAATACCCCAAAAAGTTAGATAAATTTTCTCTAAAATCTAAAATATCGCTAAGGATTGCAGCTACGAGAGATTCAGTTGGATCGGACAAGGTTTTGTCAAATGCAACTGGAACAAAAACTGTTGCACAAATATGCTAGTGCAAAAAGGCAATTAGACTCCGCAAATCGAAGTGTCACCAAAACACTCCATGTAAAAATAAATAATAATTTTTATAATTGAGGTATAATTATTGCTTTAAAAAAAACATATTTTATTTTTTATAATATGACTGTTTGTATTACCAATTGTCCATTAGTTTTAATGAAGATTCGTTATGGTTTTCATAAAAATGATTATTTTCCAATTACAGAGCATTTTATTCAGTTTATCTGTTTATTTTGGCTTTGTAGGTATACTATAATGTTTATAATAGGCCGTACCATTAGTAGGTCCTGCAGTATCCGTATTAATGTCAAGATAAACTAGTTTGTCCTAGGCCAAACTAGTTTATCATATCGCGTTTAGGACAAACTAGTTTGGCCTAGGTCAAACTACTTTATCCTAACGCGTTCAGGACAAACTAGTTTGGCCTAGGCCTAGGCCATACTAGTTTGTCCTGAAATCGGGTTTGGTCGGTAACATATACATACATAATATACAGTGCGTCCATAAAGTACCGCATATAAATTCATTATTTCGTAAACCGGCGACTTTAAGGAAAAATACAAAAACCGGTCGACTTTTATTTTTAATTTCCGATTTTTTGGCATATATATCATACTAGTGACGTCATCCATCTGGGCGTGATGACGTAATCGATGATTTTTTTAAATGAGAATAGGGGTCATGTGATAGCTCATTTGAAAGGGTATTCAATTCTCTACTATTCACTAATGTAAACATTAACATAATTATTTATACAGGGTGTTCAAAAAAACATTTTTTTAATTAAAATACTTGAGACAAAGAAGAATGTATAATTTATTTATTTCAAAATGCATTTTACTACTGTCAGAAAACAGAAAAAAATTATTTGACAAATAAACATTGATTTTCGCTTAAACGAAATGTTCAAACTGGCAAGAGCCAGGTGGCTGGCAGATTTAACTTTGAATTTAAGCTAAAAACAATATTTATTTTGTCAAATAAACATTTTCTTCCTGTTTTCTGACAACATTAAAACGTATTTTGAATTAGATAAATTACATACATTCTTCTTTTTGTCTCAATTATTTTAATTAAACATAGGTTTTTTGAACACCTTGTATAAATTTATATTAGGGAATAGAGAATTAAATACCCTTTCAAACGAGCTATCACATGACCCCTATTCTCATTTAAAAAAATCATCGATTACGTCATCACGCCTAGATGGATGACGTCACTAGTATGATATATATGCCAAAAAAATCGGAAATTAAAAATAAAAATCGACCTGTTTTGGGATTTTTCTTTAAAGTCGCCGGTTTACGAAATAATGAATTTATGCGTTACTTAATGGACGCACTGTATACTTTTTGTACACTGTACACACATCTTTTTTTTGCAACAAGTTTATCTATTTTCTTTGATGTTTCTTTAAAATACAAACAGTACAAATGAACGATTATTACCAGATCAACTCTAAAATTAATAAGTTGATTAAATCCATTCTTTGGTCAATCGGTAGTCAACAGGTTTGTTGGCTCGAAGGCCGTTAATAACTCCTTGGACGATTTCGAGATCTCGAGTGGCATATTTTCGGCTTCGAACACAATGCCCCAAAAACAGTCGGCGACAATGCCGCCAGCAGCAGGAAGTTGATTATTTAGCTGGCCGGACTTCGGCCTGCTGATGTCCTGCAGGGGTTGTTTATCCCTTATTCGCCCTTTACAAATACTCTTGTTGACCCGACGCCCGTCGGAACGCTTAGTCTCAGCTGAGTCTACATTGGATTATCGCAAAGTTAATTTTGTGTTTACTTGTTTGAGAGCGTTTGTACGTTGTCTTCAATTAACTGATGTTTACATTTTATTTTCAATGAACCCATAAAATTATCTTTTTTTATACATTCTTAATTATTTCTCTATAAAAAAGTCCTTGAGAATGAAATTTCTTTGAATTGATTGCAATCCTACTTGGATAATACGAAACAACTGGTTAGAGCAAATTATACTGATTCTAGTCTCAAAAACATTGTATGTGGAGTACCACAAGGTTCAGTATTGGGTCCTCTACTTTTCCTTATTTTTATAAATGACATCACTAATTTAAAAATCGATAGAAATTTTTTCCTTTTTGCTGATGATACCAGTAACAGTTGAGCAACTCAACTATTGCAACTCTTCATGCAACTATAACTTCAACTTCTGATCTACTTACGATAAAAACCTGGTCTGACTCTAATTTACTCTTTTAACGTGGATAAGACAGCAGCATTATCCTATAAAGAAGCTCTTCAACCCTTGCTTCCTAGTAACAGCCAGATCAGTACCGTTGATTCTGTAAAAGTTCTTGGTATTTTTTTAGACAGTAACCTCAAATGATCCCTTCATATCTATTCGTTAGGGACCGTTCAAGTATTAAGTAACGCAGGTTGGCGGTGGGGGAGGGTCAAAAATCTTCAAAATGCCCATTAAAGTGCGTTACGTAGGGGGGGAGGGGTCAAAAATCTTGAAAAATCGCGTTACGTAATACTTGAACGCTCCCTTAAGTAGGAAACTCACCTCAGCTTGCTATTCAATAAGATCTGTTTCAAGGGAAATCAATTTAGCATCTTCTAAAATAACATGTTTTTAGTTGTTCGAGTCTCATCTTCAATATGGAATATTGTCTTCCTTTTTGGGGTTCTAGTACAGCTGCTCAATCTGATTTTATTTTTAAATTGAAAAAAAGAGCAATAAGATATCTGTTTGCCCTCAGAAGAACTACATATTGCAGAAGTTACTTCAAATTTCACGGAATTTTAAAACTGTCATCTTTATATGGGTATTTTAAAAACGGTTTGCTTAATTCGTAAACACATTCATGTGTTTCCAGCAGGGCCTTATCATGTCTACTCCACCAGAAATTCAACCTTTGATATTTATTTACCGATCCTGTCCACTGAATTAGTAAAGAAGTCTATATTATATTCTGCAAAAAAACTATACAACCATCTCCCTTTACAACTTAAATCTGCAACATCTTTCCCAAAGTTCCATAAAATGACAAAAGTCTATCAATCTAAAAGACCATATTATTCAGTAGAAGAATTTTGTTAATGAATAACTAAGAAAATTGGGTTTCCTATGCAGCACTTAAAACTTATTATGTAGTTCCTAATGTTGTATTTTATTTGTTGTAAGTTCAATTTGCAATTTATATAAATTTTGCAATACCTATATTGTTTTTATGGTTAGAACAGAACGGACGTTTTGATTCAGATCGGTCTTCTTGCAAAGCCCTCTTGATAACGGGTAAACCTAGAAACACGTGTCGGGGGATGGCAAGAGACCCGATTTTAATAAAAAAGAAACCATTTATTTTTATGTTGTTTTTGCTTTACTTTAATTATCTTTTATTCTGTATATTGACGATTTATCTAATTTTAGTAAATTGTATTTGTTATTGTTATTTTTTGACTGTATGTAAGCTTTGTCCATAAAATTGTAAAATTTTATGGACACTACGCTTATTGCAAAAAATACCTACGACCAGATATTAGGTACTAACTAAAGTGACGGAAATAAAGAATAGCAGCCAAGAATTGACGTTCAATACTGTACACCAAGAAATTTACTACTGTTACGCGATTGACTCTACTATTTTATTTATTTATATCTTTAGTCACTAAGTTTAATTTAAATAAAGGAAGACTTACTTATATTATTTTATTTACATCACTTATTTATTTTTAATGATTACAAATAACACCAACTAACACATCTAATTTATTTACAACTCAAATTTATGATTTAATTAACTAAACATAACGATAACTAATATATACATTTCATTAACCGATTCGAAGTACAATTATATTACGCGTCGCGGCTCATTCGTTGACTGACTGGCCTGTGCTTGGATTCCTGTTCTTTATATATACTTCGGCAGCGCTCGCTCCGAACGCCGTGGATAGGAATGGTATTGTCTCGTAACGCCGAGAAGTATCGAGAAGAATTAGGCCGGGTTGTGAGGCGTCACATTGCCCCCTCCTTAAAAGATGGTTCCTCCTGGAACCTTGTCGGGACTGGAACTGGATGCTGGTATCTGCAACTGGACCCTCTTTTACAACTCCCAGTTGTATAAAAGTGACAGGGGACGGTCTTCTCTCCGCACCAGTAACTATGCGGATTGCAACAGACTAACACCTGGACCTCGGTGTCTTTAAAAATTTCTTCTACCATATTTCGGATAACTCTCCAGTCTAATTGGCGGCATTCTAACTTTGGCATGGCTAACTTTTGCACGTCGGACTCCAACACGTGCTCTCTCAATTGAATTAATGCATCCCATACATCTTGGTAGGTAGGTTGGTCATGGACAGTGTCTTTTGTTACCAGATAGAATAGGTAACGTGATGCATCTTGGAGTTTCAATGCTTTGCCAGGAGCTGGCAGTTGGCATTGAAGTTCTGCAACTCGACCAAACTTCCTTCGGAAGGCGGATGCCAACCCTCGTGCGTCTTTGATACTGGCCGGGATGGTATGGGCCAGCGAATAGTCATCGGGAAGTGCGAGAAGATCTCGCTTTTCTTCAGTGGTAACACCATGTCTTGCTTTACCGGTACCTCCGTAGGCACCCATGAACTCTTCAAAGGTAAGGTCAGGTATTTCTCGAACTTGGTTGACTTCCACTTCTTCATCAACTTCGTGGTCTCCCTCGTACGGCGCCAACCGGTTATGGTGGACTATCATCGGCTTTCCCCTAGGAATCTTGCTTATTCGGTAGATAACGTCATTGATTTTCTTGACAATGAGGTACGGACCTTCCCAGAACTGCTGCAACTTGGGAGAACAACCTGTTCGCTTCTTTGGATTATAAAGCCAGACTTTGTCGTTCTCCTTGAAACATCCCTTCTCAGCTTGGGTATCGTATCGTTTCTTCATTCGGTCGCTAGCGATCTGAAGATTAGAACGGACCAACTCATGTATATCGTCCATTCTTCTTCGTAATTCATTCACGTAATCCTCACCAGCAACATCTTCTCCAGGTCGACATCCAAACTCTAGATCACAGGGTAGACGCATCTCACGTCCAAATAGGACTTTTGCTGGTGTTTGGCCAGTTGATTCATTAACAGCAGATCTATAGGCCATTGCGAAGAACGGAAGGTACTGGTCCCAGTCTCGTTGATGATTGGACACCATCTTTGTCAAATACTTGCCGACTGTCCTATTCATACGCTCCACCATTCCATCCGATTGCGGGTGATAGGCCGTGGTTCTTGTCTTCTTCATGCCTAGTTTATCACAGATTCCTTGAAATATATCGCTCTCAAAGTTCCTTCCTTGGTCACTATGGATCTCCAGAGGTACTCCAAATCGGCTGATGCAGTCTTTGATTAACACATCTGCAATAGTGGCGGCCTTCTGGTCTGGAATTGCGTAGATCTCCACCCACTTCGTGAAGTAATCCATTACCACCAACATGTATTTGCATCCATTATCACTTTCTGGAAATGGCCCGGCAATATCCAAAGCTATTCTTTCAAACGGACTTCCAACATTGTACTGTCTCATAGGAGCCTTTCTTTTCCGGTAGGGTCCGTTACTTGTAGCACAGGTAGTACATTTCTTACACCAGTCCTTCACATCGTCGGAACTATTCATCCAATAAAATCGTTCCCGAATTCTCTGAAGGGTTTTCTTTACACCAAAATGCCCTCCTGATGGACTGTCGTGTAACTGACGAAGTACTTCGGCTATTCTGCTCTTTGGAATCACCAACTGTGTTCTCCTCACTGAACCATCATCATTTTCTATTACTCGTTTGAGCAAGCTGTCTTCCAAGATAAATGAGTCCCAATGGGCCCAATACGTCTTAACTACTGAGCCTAGGCTTGATATTTCTTGCCAAGATGGTCGACGATTTTCTTCTTTCCATTTTCGAAGCTTCTGTAAAACTGGATCTTTTTCTTGTTCTTCCTTGATCTTGGTAGGCGTCCACTCGTCGTTGACCACTGTTGTTCTTAGTACTGCTGCTTCCTTTGACTCTGTTTTGTTGCAATGGGAACATTCTGCTGGACACGGTCTTCTAGATAGAGAATCAGCGTTCCTGTGGCTAACTCCGGCCCGATGCTCGATCTTGAAATCATATTCTTGAAGTCGTTCAATCCATCTGGCTATCTGACCCTCTGGATTCTTAAACTGCATTAACCATTTAAGGGCGGCATGGTCGGTTCGGATTAGAAACTTCCTTCCGTAGAGGTATTGATAGAAGTGTTCCACTGATTTTACTACTGCTAGAAGTTCTCTTCTCGTGACGCAATAATTTCGTTCAGGTTTTGAAAGCACTTTACTAAAATATCCAAGGACTCGTTCCTGTCCTCCTTGGATCTGAGACAGCACTCCTCCAATTCCCACATTGCTTGCATCCGTATCTAAGATGAACTCTCCTTCTGGCAGTGGATACCCTAATATTGGCGCTGTAATTAAATGCCTCTTCAAAGTTTCAAAGGCCGTTTGGCAGTCTCCATCCCAGCAATAATCCCTTGCTTCCTCTGTAAGTCGCGTTAATGGCTTAGCAATATCTGCAAACTTCTTAATGAATCTCCGGTAGTAAGTACATAGTCCCAGAAAACTTCTCACTTGATGTTTATCAGTTGGTTCAGGCCACTCCTTAATTGAATCGATTTTTCCTTTGTCCACGGCCACTCCTTCTTTGCTGACTATATGGCCTAAATAATTGACTTTACTTTGAAATAGCTGGCATTTCTTGGGATTTAACATTAACTGGGCAGCTTTAAGTCGATTAAAAACATCTTCTAAATTCTTCAGGTGGTCTTCAAACGTCTCCCCCAAAACGATTATGTCGTCTAAATACACCAGGCATGTTTTCCAAGATAACCCTCTCAACACATTTTCCATCAGCCTCTCAAATGTCGCAGGAGCATTACAGAGTCCAAACGGCATAACGTTGAATTACCATAATCCAGATCCTGTCGTAAAGGCCGTCTTCTCTTTGTCCACTGGATCCATTTCTACCTGCCAATATCCAGACTTCAAGTCCAACGTAGAAAACAATTTACTTCCAGCTAATGTGTCCAACGTGTCGTCGATCCGAGGCAGAGGATAACTATCTTTCTTGGTAACATTGTTCAACAAACGGTAGTCCACACAGAACCTCGTAGTTCCATCTTTCTTCTTGACCAGGACCACCGGAGAGACCCATGGGCTCGTAGAAGTTTCTATCACCCCGTCTTTCTTCATTTCTTGAACAATCCTTTCAGCTTCCTCTCTCTTCGCCTGTGGTAATCGTCGAGCTGATTGACGAATTGGCCTAGCGGTACCAGTGTCAATTTTATGTTTGACAACTGTCGTTCTTCCTGTCTTTCCTCCTTTCGGTACGAATATGTCACGATATTGCCTAAGAAATTCCCTTAATTTCCTTTTTTCCATTTGATTCAGAGATTGGCCTGCAACTGCAACCATTTGGTCGAACTTGTCGTTGGAATTATCTGATGTTGTCGTCTGACGGATTATGGACGTCACGGGTACACAAGTTCCTACTTTTGTCTCCTTCTTGATGGTCACCGGGTAGTCATTGACATTAATCAATCTCACGGGAATTTCTTTAGCAGAAGTAACCAATTCCTTTCCAATTATGATCCCTCGGCCAACCTCCTCGTCGTGGTTCCATGGCTCCATCATAACAGGTGTTCCTTCTTCTACAATTCCCTGTAGCCGCGCTACGATGATCGTTTCACTCCTCGCAGGCACAACTGTATCTTCTCTAATAGCTGCTAGCATAGTGCTGTCATCATGTGGATGAAGAAATACCTCCTCGTTGCCAACTTTGATTACCCGGTTCTTAAAATCCAACTGAAATCCATGCAAATTCATTACGTCCATTCCTAATATAACATCTTCTTCGATGTCTGCAACCATGACAGTATGGACGAACTTTTCTGCTCCAATCCTTAATTGTATCTGGATTTCTCCATGGGTGTTGGCGTTTTCACCTGTGGCAGTCCGCAGTCGCAACCTCGTTGGTAAGAGTTTCTTACGGCTGTTTAAAACTGACGGTCGTATAATGGTCCTGGTCGCTCCGGTATCCACCAACAATGTATACTTTTTACCATTTATTTCTCCATCCACATATACACTATCTTCAGGACATTTCAAAGAAGCTATTAGTATTAGATGGTCTTTAGAGGAGTTCTGAGTCGAGGCTGCCCCCCTAGGGTCTGTGCGTTCTCTTATTTCCTGCTGGCGAGTTTCTTGATTTGCGTTCTTCCTTAAACTCCGTGCGTACCCCTTTTCACCACAATTGCAGCAATTCATGGTCTTCGTTTTCTTCGATGTAAAGCCTTTCACCATATTTACCAGCTGGTCAAGTTTGTCTTCATCCTCTTCTTCTTTCACAGTTCGAACTGTATTGTACTCACCAGAGGCCTGCGTAGCTGATTCGAACTCGAGGGCCGCGGACAATACATCGACCAGCGTCTTGTGACGAGCTAATCGCAGTGTTCTCTGCATTTCAAAATCACGAAGACCATCCATAAATGTTTGAACAGCCAATATTTCCACCATGTCTTCGGGAGCTGTTGGATATGCATATCGTACCAACCTGGCAATATCTAGTTCATATTCTTGAAGAGCTTCATCTTTCTTTTGTCGTCGGTTTTTAAGCCGCGCCTGATAGACATACTCCAAATGTTCCTGCCCATAGCGCATGTTTAGTCTCTTCATTAGTTGTTCATAATCATTAGTTTCCTCTACTGCTATGGTCTCAAGTACATCTAAAGCCTCTCCTCGAAGAGCAATAACCAGGTTTACAGCTTTGTCTTTTTCAGACCATCCGTTCGCTCTTGCACCTGCTTCGAACTGTTTCACATAACTGTTCCAGGAAGACTTTCCGTCGAAATTTGGCACCTTAACACGAGCAAGACTCACACTCCCTTCAACTATCGACTGTGGCTCCAATTTGTATTTGGTTTCATCATTTTTAATGTCTGTTAAGATGGGTTCCATACCTTTGTCTACTTTTTCCGTTTCCTGCATTTTCTTTTCTATTTCCTTGATCTTTTCTTCAAAAGTAGATTTTATGGACGATATCTTGTCGTCAAAATCCAAAGTGACCCTAGAGATCTCGTTAGTCATTTTGCTGTCAAGGGATGAAATATCACCCGAAACTTTCTTCTCTAACGATGCAATGTCTGTCGAAACTTTCAAAACATCCGAGGAAACTTGGGAAATTTCACTAGAAACTTTGCTCTCTAACGATGTAATGTCTGTCGAAACTTTAGAAACATCGGAGGAAACTTTCGAAATCGACCAGATCACAGCAGCATGCTTGTCTTCAAACAAATAGGTTTCTGGATCTTGACCCTCTTCCTGAAGAGCGTTCTTTAGACGTTCGACTAGATCAGCCTTTTTCCCAGTAGTGTCCATGTCTCTCTCTTCTAACTGGTTGCGGAGCTCCTTAACGATCAATTCAGTGATTTTCTTATGTTGTGAAGACATTGTCACACACTTTATTTATTACGATTTATATTTTATTTATTTTTAAAAGTTCCACACTCTATTTAAACCGAAAATTTACGTTAAATTTATGTATTTCAAGTATCCTCACTTCTGCACCATTTTGTTACGCGATTGACTCTACTATTTTATTTATTTATATCTTTAGTCACTAAGTTTAATTTAAATAAAGGAAGACTTACTTATATTATTTTATTTACATCACTTATTTATTTTTAATGATTACAAATAACACCAACTAACACATCTAATTTATTTACAACTCAAATTTATGATTTAATTAACTAAACATAACGATAACTAATATATACATTTCATTAACCGATTCGAAGTACAATTATATTACGCGTCGCGGCTCAATCGTTGACTGACTGGCCTGTGCTTGGATTCCTGTTCTTTATATATACTTCGGCAGCGCTCGCTCCGAACGCCGTGGATAGGAATGGTATTGTCTCGTAACGCCGAGAAGTATCGAGAAGAATTAGGCCGGGTTGTGAGGCGTCACACTACTAACGTCTTTGTCACTGAATATATCACCAAGTACAGGGCAACATACAGTGTGTCAATTTTAAAACTTACAATGGCTATATCTCACGAACAAAAGCTGAAAACGAAAAATGCTTGAAACCGTTTCTAGGATAGTAAGGGGGAACTAAAATGACACGAAAGAGAACTCACCCCCATCAACCCCCTAGGCCCCACCCACCACAACCAAAAAAGTTTAAATTGCAAACCCCTACTTGTGATACATCATTGAAAAGGCTATAAAAAATGCTATACAATGGTATAAACAATAATTATACAGGGTGAAGCAATAATTGTGAAATTTTGGCTTAAATGAAAAATTTAATGAGGTTTTGTTGAACTACAAATTTGATAAAAATGTCAATTAAGTAAATGTTCAAAGTGGGTTCCGTTGTTTTGTAAACAATAATACAGTCTATTTTCAAATTCTGCACGAAATTTGACAAATGTTTTTCTAGTAATAGGGCGACATGCTTGAGTAATTATTTCTCGCAATTTCCCAAGTGACGCAAGTTAAGTTTTATAAACAACTGATTTAAGGCAAAAATGGCAAATTAAGTTTTAATTAACAAAACAAATTACGAGCGGACACTTACCATTTAAAATAATAGTCCGGGAGATAGCATTACAAATACAAAAGTCATAGTAAGCCAGCTGATATTAACACCCTGTATAATTATTATTTATACCATTGGATAGTACTTTTTATAGAAGGATAGTATATTACTTTTTTCTATGGGGTTACCCTAAATCAGTTGTTTATAAAACTCAACTTGCTTCACTTGGGGAATTGCGAGAAAGAATTACTCAAGTATGTCGCCCTATTACTAGAACATTTGCTAAATTTCGTGCAGAATTTGAAAATAGGCTGTATTATTGTTTACCAAACAACGGAATTTACATTCAGTATTTACTTAATTGACATTTTTAATAAATTTGTAATTCAACAAAACCTTATTAAATTTCTCATTTAAGCCAAAGTTTCACAATTATTGCTTCACCCTGTATAATTATTATTTATATCATTGAATAGCATTTTTATAGCCTTTTCAATGATGTATCACAAGTAGGGGTTTGCAATTTAAACTTTTTTGGTTGTGATGGGTGGGGCCTAGGGGGTTGATGGGGGTGAGTTCTCTTTCATGTCATTTTAATTCCCCCCTACTATCCTAGAAACGGTTTCAAGCATTTTTCGATATCAGCTTTTGTTCGTGAGATATAGCCATTGTAAGTTTTAAAATTGACACACTGTATATATAAAACTTATAAAATCAGCTAAAGCTGTGTCTCCACCAAAGCAACATACTTCAACTTTTTTGTTTTACAATGTTGAAGTAGGTTGAATTAAGCTTTACAGTTTTGTAACTAGATGAAGCAAAAACATTGATGAAGCTGTAGTGAATTTCACTCCATACTCCAACAGAATTATACTCTTACAATTAAACCAGAATAAACCCAAAATAAACATCCTACAAGTTTATGCTCCAACTGCGGACAAACCTGAGAGAGATATTGAAACTTTCTACGAAGACCTAGACAATATTTTGAAATCCATTAAAACGCAAGATGTTATAATTATCATGGGAGATTTTCACGCAAAGGTTGGGGAAGAAAAAGTAGAAGAATGTACAGGGGATACGGTCTAGGCAACAAAAACGAAAGGGTGAAAGACTAATCGAATTTTGCCAAAACAATAATTTTGTTATAGCTAATACATTGTTTAAAATACCAAAGAGAAGATTAGATATTTGGAAGTCACCAGAAAATCAAGAAGAGAGGATTGTAAGAAACCAAATAGATTAGGTATGTATTAATTAGACAAAGATACAGGAACGCAATTATATCTGATAAAACATATATTATATCCAAGTGCCTACATAGAATCAGATTACAATCTAGTAGTGACCAAAATTGGGCTCAGAATGAAACTAATAAAACGAAGAATAACAGATGCAAAAATCGATACAGGTAAATTAAGGAACCCACAAATAAGACAACACCTGACAGATGAAATCAATAACCGATTAATGAATGTTAAAGAACATGTGCTGCAAAATACTGAAACGGAGACAAAATAGAAATTATTAAAAACAGAAAGAGATAAAAGTCAAAAGGAAATTCTGACACCAACCAGATACAAAAAGAAACAATGGATAACAATGTGGATGTGCATGTTTCCTACTAGTTCAGAGAAATAAGGAAAAAATATCATGTTGGTGACAAAACCCCCTCCAGGCCAAAACTAAATTTTTTGAGTAGTATGGACATCTATGACAATAACCTATATGTTTCCTGCAGCCGATTTTGATGATATACATAGTTATAAACAAATGAAGATCAAAAAACGATAAATTTTCGCTTTTTTCGTCTATTACCAAAAAGTTAAGCATTTTAAACAAATTTGAGAGTAAGAATCTCCTAAATCGTATAAAAAACTTCAATATGGCGTTCGCTGAATATTTCTTTCCTTATTGGTTGCTTAGAAAATTGCAAAATAAATCATAAATTTTGAGTTTTTATAAATATTCATAACTTATGTAAAAATTAACTTAGAACCTTCTTATTACACAGAGTGCTGAGACTTCTGGTGCTTAAACCACACCCTAAATTTCAAAGCAATTGGTCAAATAGTTTAAAAGTTATTTAATTTGTTTATCCCAAATTAATTTTTTTTGCAACACTATAAGTCAGAAAATGATAAAGTTACAGTAATACTTTGGATAGTTTATGAAAGAAAAATATTTACACTATTAATACATATATTAAAAAAAATGACAAAAAATAATTCTAAATATTGCAGAATTATTTTGCAAGAACATGTGTATTAAAAAAGGGGGGTTGCTAACTTCGTCCCTAATTGTCCTAGGACAATTGTTTTTCTTTCTAAATGTGTATAAAAATTCAGTCTTTCTAAATATGAAAAAATTATTTTACTACGGGTAACGGTTAAAAAGTTATTGTAATTCTTTATAAATAAGCAAAAAATCGACATGTTGCAAAATAATTTTACACTGTTTTAAGTTACTTTTTGTCATTTTTTTTTTAATTAAGTTAATAATAGTCTCCCGTTTTATACCGCTGATGCGGCTTTGGGAGTATTGGGACCGTGCCAGTTCGACAAAGCGACACCTGGTTTCTACGCTCAGCAACATTTTTCGCACTTTTAATAATTATATTGGCCAATTATATTAGTCCTGGTTACTGGATAATTATTGTCGAGGCGATAGTCCAAAAAAATAATAAGAAGGAAAAGTAATATTCAGGTTATGTTATTAAAATGTAAACAATTGTATGTAGTAAATAAAATTAGTTATTAAAATGCAGTACTGCAAGCCAAATACAATAAATTAAATTTACCTTTATATAATAATTGCATATCATATCAATATTGTGGAGCAATATATAATTTTTCTTCTTCAATGACACTAGGTATGAAATATACGTCAATTTGACAATTTCAATTGACAATATGAATTATTTAAGAAAGTTGCAATATTTCTCCGCTATTCGCGTACGATCGTTTCTCGTATCCCCTCCAAGTACTTGCACACCTCGAATAGCAGGGTAGTATGCTATATCTAGGGCATACGGTGTACAAGGAAGGTAACAGGGCCAGTGCTACGCTTCAACCGCCTATTATTACCCCTGGTTTTACCCAAGGTACTCATTTTATTCAGGTTGAGTCGACCTGGGGCCTATAGATATTTTTAAAAATGTCTAGTTGTTCTTGCCGGCGCTGGGATTTGAACCCCGGCCTACCAGCACTCGAGGAGCCAAGCATACTTCCGCCTGAGCTACGCCGGCCCTCTTAATTAAGTTAATAGTATATGTTAATAGTATATGTTCTTCTTTCATAAACTGTCCGAAGTATTACTATAACCTCATAATTTTCTGACTTTATAGTGTTGCAAAAAAAATGAATTTGGGATAAACAAATTAGATAACTTTTAAGCTATTTGACCAATTGCTTTGAAATTTAAAATATAATTTAAGCACAAGAAGTCTCAGCATTCCGTGTAATAAGAAGGTTCTAACTTAATTTTTACATAAACATACATAATTTTTACATATTTTGCAATTTTCTAAGCAACAAATAAGGATAGATATATTCAGCGAACGACATATTAAAGTTTTTTATATGATTTATGAGTTTCTTATTCCCAAATTTGTTTAGAATGCTTCACTTTTTAGTAATAGACGAAAAAAGTGAAAATTTACCGATTTTTGATCTTCATTTGTTTATAACTATGTATATCATCAAAATCGGCTGCAGGAAACACATAGGTTATTAATATAGATGTCCATACTATTAAAAAAATTTGGTTTCGTCCTGGAGGGGGATGTGTCACGAGAAAAATCTTATTTCTCTGGACTATACGTTGATTTTGAAAAAACATTTGACAAAGTGCGACGTGAAAAATTAACCCAAATTCTTAAAGACAAAAAACATAGACAAAAGGGACTTAGAATAACAAACCTTCACTGAAACCAAAGAGCACAAAATTTAATAGATAACAAACCCAGTCCAGAAACTGAAATCAGGAGAGGTGTTAGGCAGGAATGTATTATGTCTTCATTACTATTTAATGTATATAGTAAAGCCATTTTTGAGGAAGCATTACTATCTGAAAGTGAAGGAATAATATTCACGGAAGGACTTTTAACAACTCCACTGAACTGCTGAACAACTCCAATTACTACTAAACAAAACGAACAGTTTCTGAAAAGAATTTGGACTAAGAATGAACATATCAAAACCAAATATATGATCATAACTAAAAAAAATATAAAAACAAGCATACATTTGGGAAATGTACCGATAAAAAGGGTTGATAAATACAAATACCTAGGAACCTGGATTTCAGACAATAATGATCAAAAAACATAAATAAGGTCCACAACAGAAATAGCAAGAAATGCGGTTGTAAAAATGAAAACAATTCTGTGCAACAAAGACCTTATATTGGAGCTGAGAGTAAAAGAGCTTTGCGATGCTACGTGTTCTCGATACTACAATATGGACTTAAAAGCTGGAAATTGAAGCAAGAACACATAAATAAGCTAGTCATTTGAAATGTGGTGTTACAGAAGGATGCTTAGTATAGCATGGACACAGAAAAAAACAAACACGGGTATATTGCGAGAAATAGGCAAAGAATGCGAAATAATAAACACAATAAAAATAAGAAAGTTTCCACAAATAATTTCCCGAAAATCCCACAATATCTGGGACACATAATGAGGGGACAGCGATTTTGCCGAAAATCCCATAATATCTTGGACACGTAATGAGGGGACAGCGATATGGAATGCTAAGACTGATAATACAGGGAAAGATAAGAGGAGGAAGGAGTATATATATATATATATATATATATATATATATATATATATATATATATATATATATATATGAAGAAGGAGAGTGTCGTGGTTCTATAGAAGTTCTATAGAACTCTTCAGAGCAGCAGTAGATAGAGTGGAGATAGTAATGATGATATCCACCTCCGATTGGGAGACGACACTTGAAGAAGAAGATTTAGAAACTACTTATTCATGCTCATGGTGTTAATGTCATCCTTTCATCTAGTTTATGTTTTAAGATATTCTGTCAAAGAAGGAATATCACATACTTCTCCCAGAAGTATGACGTACGTATATAAAAAGTTACTACACCGCATTTGCTCAATTTTCTTGACATATGACCTGCCATCTCCATTTCATTTTAGCTACATGTTTTACTATATCTTTGATTTCTGTTCTTTGCCTGATGGTATTATTTGGTATTCTGTCTCTGCTTGTGATTCCTACCATGGCTCTCTCCATCCATGGCCCTCTGGGTCACTCTTAGATTTTCTGCTGACCTTTTCGTGAATGTTAGGGTCTCTGCTCCGTATGTTATCTTCTTCTTCTTCATGTGCCTTGTGCGTTGCGGACGTTGGCTATCATCATAGCAATTATAATTTTGTTTGCGGCGTTTCTGAAAACTCGATCGATGTTAGTCCAAACCATTGGCGTAAGTTTTAAAGCCACGAGTGTCTTCTTCTTCCGGGTCCGCGTTTGCTTTCTATTTTACCTTGTATTATCAGTTGGAGTATATGATATTTATCATGTCTCATAATATGACCGAGGTATTCAAGTTTCCGTTTCTTAATTGAGAAAGAGATTTCTTTTTGTTTTCCCATTCGGCGCAGTACCTTTACGTTGGTGGTGTGAGTCGTCCAGGATATTTTGAGGATACGTCGATACACCCACATTTCGAATGCCTCCAGCTTTCTCATTAATGTTTCCGTCAGTGATTTCACCATCTTATATTATTGTAAAATTTACAGATTGCAAATTAAATGGGATTTATTTAAAAAAATAGTTTAAACACGATGAACGTGCGACGTTGCCGTAATTAATTAAATTCTCTATTCTACATCCTTCTAATATTGAGTTTGTCCACTCAGTACTGTTACTTATTTTACAAAATATTGTGGAATACAATCATTTATATAAGCATTTTCATACCTAACTGTTGGTTAACAATATCCAACACCAATGAATAAAACATTAATTGGAATTGCAAACAAACTGTCAACTTTAGAGAGCTTTATTTACATACTACTTATTCATGCTCATGGTTTTAATGTCATCCTTCCGTCTAGTTTATGTTTTAAGATATTCATGGCATAATTCTATTTAGCATTTAAACGTTGTGTATTTGTTCACTGAGAATGGAATTGCTTTGTTTTTCCTTTCGATGATAAGTTTATTATTCGAATAAATTTTGTTAGGAAAACATTGCATTGTGTTTTAATGGAATGCTCTGACAATAGGGCTTTATACGACGATTTTAATTACTGCTTCTTTTGTACCATATAAAAATAAGTATTTGAAAATAAATAAAATATCTGGTTCTTTGTTTTTTAATAAAATTCATAAAAATGCTTTTTATAATTTTAATAGGAAAACTCTAATACATATTATAATTATTATATCTGTGTAAGTGTAGCAGTAATAAAATTATTATAGTAGTATGTCGACCAAATGAAGATGGTAACGCACAAATCAAAGATGAATTTTAGGAAAGGAGACTTTCGTCGCAGCTTTGAGAAGGAAACAGAGAAGATGGGACTCCTAATAAATTAAAGTAAAAATAAATTTAATATACGTATACGAGCCGCAATAACCAAAACAGAGATAGAATAGGACAGAACATCACCTCGATGACTTTAACTTTGAGCGCGTCAGAGAATTCAAGTATCCTGGAACAACAATCTCCAGACAAGGGCTGCAATCGACATTTGTAGCAATTCCCAAATCAAGTGCAACAACCTGCTCAGATCACAGAACAATATCTTTATAATGAGTCACACGCTTAAAACATTTTTGAAAATAATACACAGCATAATTGTTAAAACTCATGAATGTGAAATTAGTGGCAGCCAATTTGGCTCTAGAAATGGTATGAGCACAAGAGATGCTTTGTTCGGCTTGAATGTGCTGACCCAGAGATGCATGGACATGAATCAGGATATGTACTTGTGTTTTGTAGACTTTGAAAAATCATTTGGTAAAGTTCAACATAACAAGCTTGTAGATATATGAGAAAGCAAAAATATTGACAGTCGTGATATCAAAATTAGAAAATTATATCTAAAATATATTGGAATCAAACTGTGGACAACCAGGACACCCAAAATATCAAAATACAGAGAGGAGTCCGTCAGGGTTGCCTGCTGTTCCCACTATTCTTCAATATCTACAGTGAAGCGGTATTTCAAGAAGCGCTCTCAGATTCAATAGATGGTATGTATATCTATAAATGGAGAAGTTTTGAACAACTTACGTTTTGCAGACGATACAGTAATAATAACGGATAACAACAATGATTTACAGAACGTAATGAACGCTTTCATGAGTACGGACTGAAGATGAATTTAAAGAAAACTAAATGCATGATCATGACTAAATCATTACACGCAAACATCTAATTGACTATTGAAGATACTGTAATTGAGAGTGTGGACAACTACAAATACTTAGGAACATGTATAACATCAAATGTAGACCAAACCAAAGAAATTAAGACACATATTGAAATAGCATGTGCATCATTCATTAAACTTGAAACGAAAAAGCGATGGACTACCCCGCTAATTGAAATAATATTCGAAAATATTACCTCAACTAACCAAGATAGCCATCGTTACACCCTTAGCTTAGCTCAGTCACTCAGGTGTGTGTTCGTCTTGTCCTAACCTCAGATATGAACTATGAAAATTGGAATGGAAGCAAACAAAACATAGTTTTTAACTAATCATGTTTATTTTTCATAAAAGATATAATAAATAAAATGACTTAGTAAATTGCATTAACAAACGTATTTAAATTCTTGCCAAAAACTAACAATTCTGGGTTATACTTATGGCTTTTGGCAACTGCTGGTATCTTCTTGATGTCGAATGGTACTGCTGCTGGTTCTGCAACTGGCTCTGGAGACGTGGATGTTCTAGGCCACCAGGCCTACGGATGTTGGTCGTTGCAGTCTTGGTGATGCGGTTGCAGCCCTGATGACATGGTCCTCGTTGTTCTATCGCCGGCGATTTGAGGATGCTTGCAGCTCCCGGAGGGAGGAAAGTGATTTTATTCCCAAAATCTATAAGATAAAGACACATATCAATCATCAAGAAGAAAACCAAATCGCACCTTTGCCAATTAGTATTCAGAAATAGTAAGTGGCAAGGTTAAATTACATAGAATTTAGATGAGAATAGTTAAAATTTTGATTACTAAACGTGCATATCAATAGATGAAAAGAAATATAGAAATCAAACACATGGTTGAACATTTGAAGGTTAGATAAAAAAAAATTAGAAAAACTGTTAGACGGAGAAATATAATTACAATATAATATTCTTACCCCAAGAGGAAGATGATTTGTTGAAATAAAATGATCTAATTTTGGAATTACATGCCTTTTTAAGGATTCATTTTTCCCTTCCAGTGTATGTCAGGTGAGTAAGTCGATGAAGTGACACTGTCATTGAAAACGACATTTAAAATGACAACCAAGTACTATGAAGTAGCAGCATGTTCCGTATTGAGACAGATACTTACGGAGTAAGAATGTATACGAGGTATGTTCAGTATGATGATTTAAATGAAAGAGATATATTAAATAGAAGATAATAAAAGAAGGTAATAAAAGAGAGCGCCAACCGATTTTTAAAGGGGAAAATGGGTAAACCAATTAGAAGAAGATAATTATTAATGAAATATTAAAGGAAATATGGTAAAATAATTCTTTAAAAATAAAATATCAAAGATGTGACGTTTGTAACGTTACAAACTTAAGAAGTTTCTTTGTTGTCGGGATATAAGGCTAGAACTACGCCTAAGGATGCTTCGGTGTTACGTGTTCTCTACTCTTCTTTATGGCTTGGAAGCGTGGGCATTAGAACAAGTCCATCTGAATAAGTTGGCCACCTTTGAATTTTGGTGTTACAGAAGAATCCTACGAATATCATGGATTCAAAGAATGTCAAACGTGGAAGTAACTAGAAGGATAGGAAATCAACCGGAAATAATACTCACTAACAAAAGACAAAAACTTGAGTACTTGGGACATGTGATGAGAGGGCAAAAATACTAATTATTACAACTTATTATGCAAGGTAAAATCCGAGGAAAGCGAAATGTGGGAAGACGAAGAACATCCTGACTTAAGAACTTAAGGGAATGGTTCGAATGCAGTAGTGCAGAGCTATTTAGAGCGGCAGTCAACAGGGTCCGTATTGCCATGATGATTTCCAACCTTCGATAGAAGATGGAACTTAAAGAAGAAGAAGAAGAAGAAGAAGAAGGAACAACAATAACTGAAGACAAAAATAAGAAGCAGCAGCAAAAAGAATGGGGCTAGGCGTTAATACTAGTAAAACAAAGTACATATGTGAAATGGACACAGGCGCGGATCCAAGGTGGGGTCAATGGGGTCAATTGCCCCCTCCTTGAGACTTCGCCTGGAGTCGCCTTTTTTTAAGAAAGAGATAATTACGATTGAAAATAAATAGTGAGTTTTGTGTCCTGTTGACAACTGAATAACGGAATGAAACATAAAACAGAATTCCTTCTCCAAAGTACGTGTTCTCGGTCTAACTGTATGGTCTCGAGTCTTGGACTGTGAATAAATCGATCTACTTACCTAAATCGCCTTGAGCCTTTCGAAATGTGGTTCTATAGAAGAATTTTAAAAGTATCTTGGGTGAAGAAGATTCGAAACTCCACAATATTAGAACCTCTCAGCAAGACTACTGAGATTATAGAAGACATCAAGAAGAGATAAGTGGAGTATTTTGGAAATGTAATGAGAAATTTCAAATATAGTTTGCTACAAAATATCATGCAAGTGAAAATAGAAGGCAAACGCAGTCCAGGACGAAAAAGCACTTCGTGGTTGATTTAGGGTGGCAGTGAATAAAATTAAGATAGCTATGATAGTAACCAACGTTCTGAAAGGACATGGTACATGAAGAAAAATAAAGTAACAGTACCGAAAAATAATCCTGCGTACACGAGTGACGAGAAAATTTTTTATTTCATTGCCCCCTCCTTGCAAGGTTGCTGGATCCGCCGTTGAATGGACAAACAATAAGCAAGTTGCAAAAAACCGGAAGATCTAATAGTTGGAACGTATACTTTCGAAGGAGTAACAGAGTTCATATATCTAGGCACACAAATCAACCAAAGTAACACAATAACTGCAGAAATAACCGGACGTATGTATCTAATTAGCAAATAGAGCATGCTGTTAGTCCAGGAACCGAAGTTTTTCACCTCGCAATTTTTACAATGGATCGATTTGCTTGAAAATTTGAGAATAAGTAGTGGAGAGTCCATGGATCAAAATCTATATGATGCCAAAAGGCGCTTTTACCATGGGGGTGGTTGCTACCCCATCTAGGGGGTGGAAATTTTTTATTATATTTTGACTGCCAAAGTTGATAAAATCATTCATTCTAAGCAAAAAATGTTCTATACATTTTTTTTGATAAAATTAATAGTTTTCGATTTAGTCGCTATCGAAAGTGTTAGTTTTATATCGGAAAAATCAATGTTTTTCGATATTACTCATTTACAATTCACTTAATTTTTGCCGTAAAAAAATTTTTTTCAAACCATTTTCTTGGGAATTAAACCTACCTACAATTTCATATTAAAACATTTTTTCGTATCTCTGATGCTATCTTTCTATTCTGAAGAAAATGGCAATTTTTACCAATCTACAAAAATTCGTTATTCGCTTTTAACTCCATTTTTTTAAACTAATCATTTCTAGGCCAGTCAAACTTCAAGAATATTACATAAATAAAGAAGAATAAATAAGGCCAATGACTAAAAACACAGCTAACTTACATTATTATACTTCTAGTTGGATTTCTACTTTTATTTTTTCAAAAAAATATATTGATTTTTTAACCGTAACTTTTTTATTTTTTATATTAGAAAGTTGGTCAAAAAATTTTTGTAGGTTTTTACAAGATATATAAGACTATTAATATTAAATCTTTTTGAAATCCTCAGTCGCAAAAAGCGGTGACTTTGAAAGGGTTGGTAAATGTGGTTTTTGCATGTTATTACAAGTTTTAATTGTCAATAGCTCACTCAATTTTTGCCGTAGAAAGAATTTGTACAAATTAGTTTCTTGGGAATTAGATAAGCTACAATTTCATATTTAATTATTTTTTCGTATCTCTGATGCTAATCTTTCTATTCTGAATAAAAGGCCATTTTTCCCTACTACAAAAATTCGTTAATCGCTTTTAATTCCATTTTTTTAAAAACTGATCATTCTAAGCCGGTCAAACTTCTAAAACCTATTAATAATACATAAATAATGAAGACCAAATCAGGTCAATGACTAATTTTAATTAGGGTGGTGATTAGGGGGTTACTTCCGATCACTTTTTCGCTGAAAAAATAGGGACCGACAATCTTTTCATTATAAGTAACTTAATTTTTGAGCTAGAGACTTGTTTTTATTTCTGGACATAAATATTTTTAGTTACTTTAACTTAGTTTGAACAAGTTATCCTCGATAAATGCATAGTTTTCCCGTCTTTTGACTTTGAAACTACAATATTTATCATTTGACGAAGAAGAGCTAACATATAATAAAGCATAGCTTGATTACTGTTGGTCTTAAAGAAAATAAAAAAAAACGGTTTTGTTAAGTAAAGGTACATTTTAGTTAAGTAAAGTTGTTTTGATAAAACGAAAACGAGTTATTAGCAGAAACCTTATTAAAAACATTGATTTTTTCGATATAAAACACTTTCGATAGCGAATAAATCGAAAACTATTAATTTTATCAAAAAAATATATAAAACGTTTTTTGCTTAGAATGAATGTTTTTACCAATTTTTGCAGTCAAAATATAATAAAAAATTTCCACCCCGAGATGGGGTGGCAACCACCCCTATGGTAATAGCGCCTACCGGCAGTATATAGATTTTTATTCTTGGACTATCTACTACTTGTTCTCAAATTTTCAAGCAAATCGATCCATTCTGTAAAAATTGCGAGGTTTTGTCCTATTTTAAGCTTCATTACTGGGACTATATGGATTAAGGCTATGGGTACATAATTCGCAAATATTTTACGTGTATCCCTACTTTTTCTGTCTTTACACGGCAAATTACGTGTAGTAAAATTCACACTGGTATGGATATGTAAACATTACTAGAATGTCATTCTACTTGAAAATGTCATGATTAATTTAAAGAGATGGCTTTTGAATGTTCTTGGATAACTGTTATTTTTATAATTGCAAATTATTAATTCAGTTAATAAATGTGATAATTTTTTCACTAACTATGTATTCAGTGATTGTAATAATTTATTTGTAAAACAAAAACTAATACTCAATCGAGAAAAGAGGAAAAGTGTTAAAGTGAATTTTTAATAATATATTGTTATGAAACGCTTACAATTTTGAACATCTTTAACAACAAAATACTTGGATCACAGAATATATTATCCTGATGTATTCTCTGCTTGGATCTTCCACAAATAATACACAATAAATAACTTTTTATTAAGTTCACGTCTTAAATCAATTATTTATCAAATACACTATATATCAATAATATTTAATCAATACCTCAAAATATCCCCGATGCAATGTCAAATATTTAAAATTGTCACTGATTGTCAGTGTCTGACTGACAATATATGCTGACAATATTATATTCGGCTGAGTGCGTTGTAAGACAAAGATAGATTTGGAAAATATTACCACGGCATTGTGTTCATTTTTTTCGAATCCTGAAAAAACCAATAAATATTTTTGAAAAATTTAAATGCAGAATGAAAGAGATATTTGAAATTAAAAATCACACTAAATTTTCTCTTAGTTTTTCACCCCTGTAACTTATTTAAATAAACATTATAGAAGTTCTCATGGACTTTCGGCCCTCGCTAATAACGTAATCTTTCATTATGCGTTTAAATTTTTCAAAAATACTTATTAGTTTTCTCAGGATACGAAAAAAATGAATCCCCATTTGAATAGCATTGCAGCCGAAAATACGTACCGATCCTCTTAAAGAAACTTTTAACATCAAATATAGTTACATAGGTACAAAAAGAGCGAACATATTGATATACAGCACCTTTATGAAGCCTGTCGTCACTTACGCGTCAGATACGTGGATGATGACAAAAAGCAATGAAGAACATTTAGGCTGTTTTGAACGTAAAATCCTCATGACATATTTATGGCGGCGTGAAGGGTGCAGGAAAACGGATTATGGCTTAGACGCTATAATTTTGAGCTTTACCGCCTTTATAGTGAAACTAGTATTGGTAGGTTCATCAAATTAAACAATCTGCGGTGGCTAGGCCACTAGAGAGAATGAACGAGATGGAGCCGTCAAAACACATTTATAACCAAACAAAGACCGGATGGAGTTAGGAAAAGAGGCAGGAAGGAATTGAAGCTAATTCTATAACAGGAGAAGACGTTGTAGAGCCAAGGATGATGATGATGGTATGAACAAAAAAAATGAAAACTTTTCACACTGTAACATTCAAACCTTTCCTTATTGTGTGTTATATGGCTCAGTATTTTCCGTATTTGCTCATTAAATTGAAATATAAATTATTTTTTATTTTTCAGATCCGTGGGTCAAATGTGTGATGGCGGATTCAGTGCCGCGGAGGGACTTTCAAGAATGGCTTCCTTAGGTGGAGCCTCCTTGGGAGTCCCGCAAACCTTACAATCGGGACAAGCGGCTAAGAAGCAAGAGGATCATATCAAAAGGCCGATGAACGCTTTCATGGTTTGGTCAAGACTGCAGCGACGGAAGATTGCACAAGAGAATCCGAAAATGCATAATTCGGAAATTTCAAAAAGGCTCGGTAAGTAGGTTTGTATTTTTAAATGCGTGTTTCTTGGTTTCTTCTTGTTTTGGCATCGTAACCCTGGATGGGTCTTTGTCTGTCTGGCTATGTCATTCCATTCATATCTCTCTTGTGCCCTTCTTCTCCATTGTCTTATGTTCATTGTTTTCAGGTCGTCTTCCACGTGATCCAACCATCTCGTTCTGGGCCTTCTTTTTTTCGACTTCCATTGTAATATTTTCTTTGTTGTTTTTGCATCGCCTTGTCTCTGGACATGTCCCAGCCATGAAAGTCTTTAGCCCCGGCGCAAATTGATCCTAAGCCAGACATAATCCGCGTCGACAGACTGCGTAGACCGTTCTGCGCATCCTACTATCAGTTCATGTGTTCGCAGGTCGAGCTTGGGAAGGCCTGTCGTCAACGTACAGTTTTCTGGGCCTTGGGACGGGTGACTCACCGCCAGATGTATATTTTTACGTGTTTTTGTTTGAGAGATGGAACTTTTTGAAATGAATAAGCGGCGATATATTTTACACTATCTTGAATGAATATCATTTTATTGCTCTGTTGTATCAATCAGCACTACTCTACAAGTTTTGGTTTATTCGTTTTAATATTTTGTTGAAATAGTAGGGAATATAATACATCTGATTAAAACAGTGAATTTTTTACATGTTAATTATTTTTAATTTCTTGTGAAGTATCTAGTTAGTTTGGCTTTAGCCAATAAATCAAAGTTATGTGTTTACAAGAGCATATTATTTGAAAAATAAGGAGTACCATAATGTGTCATAATTATAATCTCCTTTATACAGATCAAAAAATTGTTTATTATGTATTTCTAAATCCACACAATCATTGGAAAATGATTCATGGTAAAAAATATCTATTTATGACACTGTTATCGACAAAGGTGATCAATTTTAAACTTGTCATCATATATTTATTAGACTTTTGTTTATCGTTAAAAATTAAATGATGGTTGTGAATTGTATTTTTTGTGTTATTTAATATTTTAGCAAAAACATAATCAGCAAAAATCTTATTCAAAACATGCGAACCGTTTTTGCAATCACAATCAATGCATTGTTTAACTTATGCTTGTTATTATAAAGGTATGTAGAAATAGAATACTCAGTGTAAGATATCTTTTTATGCATCCGCTTATGATCAAATTCGATGTTTTCGAAAGTCATACCGCTACGACTACTAGGGACGTGTAAGATATTTTTAAAACGTTACTAGTTACATGTACGGAACTACCGTTTTTAAGTTGCCTACTCAATTCAGTACAAGGATCAGATACATCAGTATTTTGTAATCAGTATTTGTACTCAGTACCACTGAGAACCGCTATCAATAGTGTAACGAAAGAGTTTCGAATCGGCGCAATAAACAGTCCCCGGCTTGGGAGAATTCCAACCGTCGGAATAACAGTAGCCGTGACGTCACAGAAGCGACGGCGCTGTGAGTGAAGATCTCCAGAATATTCATTAGGCCGAGGGATATGTAGACATTTCGAGAACGGGACCTATTGACTATTTAAGCGGAGCGCGCTGTTATTAGAGTTTAGTCTTAAGCTAAAGTGTATAAGATAAATTCGTCTGTAACTTATATAAATAAAGTCGTATATAAATTACGAACCGCTAGTTTTATTGTAATTAGAAGTAATTACACTAATCACGTTACAGTTGGTGTCGGTGTTCGGTAAACTTAGTGCGATATAAATAAGTGAATTACAGAGAGACTTTAAAAGACTTTTGGACTTTATTCGTCGGGAATAGTTAAAGTGCGTTGATTGTTCGGTATTCGGAAAGACTTTTAAAAGACATTTTGGAAAGTACGTGTGTGCCGACCAAAGATGTTGCTACGAGAACTTACAGTAAAACAGCTCCGTGAACAGCTAGAGGAACGGGATCTGGACAGCAGTGGGCTCAAGATAGTCCTACAAGCACGACTCGAGGAAGTCCTAACGAAGAACGGAGATGATCCAGAGACGTTCCACTTCCAGTCAGCAGAACAAGCAATCTTATCGAAATTAAAAACTGTTTCTGAAACGATTGATGATACTTCTAAGATAAGCAACGAGAAATTTGAAAGTGTTTCTCAAAAGATCGATGAAACTTCTAGACAGAACAACGAGAAATTTGAAAGTGTTTCTCAAAAGATCGATGAAACTTCTAGAAAAAGCGACGAGAAACTTGAAGAAGTTTGTAAACAGAACAACGAAACACTTGAAGAAGTTAGTAAAAAAAAACAATGAGAAATTCGAAACCATTTCTCAAAAGATCGATGAAACTTCTAGAAAAAGCGATGAGAAATTTGAAAGTGTTTCTCAAGTAATAAAAGACGTTTGTAGACAGACCGACGAGAAATTTGAAGAAGTTTCCAGAACATTCGATAAGATACAGAAAAGTGTAGACGACAATAAAGAAATGCTAGAAGAGAAGATCAAACAACTAGAGAGCATGATAACTGATACAAAAGTACAACCATCAGTTAATGCAGTAGCTTTAGATCTTGTAGTGAAGGATGAAACACCGAGAGACGAAACATCGCATCATATGAGATTTAAATTACCACCATTCGATGGGAAGTCCTCTTGGTCCATATACCTTAGACAATTCGAAGCTATTGCGACCGCCAACCATTGGACCGAACAAGAAAAGGCTGTTTCCTTGACTGCTGCTTTGCGAGGTGATGCTGCAGATATATTAAGATCAATTCCTAAGGGTCAAGAAAAATGTTACCAGACCTTGTTCACTCGTCTAGAAAAACGCTATGGAGATGCCCATCTACAACAAGTATACAAAGCACAACTGAGAAATAGAAGTCAACGAGCAAGTGAGAATCTGCAAGAATTTGAAGCAGATGTGGCTCGTGTGGTGCGGTTGGCTTATCCGGAGGTGCCAGACAGCGTTTTAGAAGAAATTGCGGTAGATACCTTTGTCAATGGGCTGAAAGATAGTGAACTACAGAAAGCTTTACGACTAGCAAGACCGAAAGTTTTAGATGAAGCACTTGCTATTGCCTTGGAACACGAAGCAGCTAGCCAAGCTTCACGAAACAATCGAGTAATAACCGTGGAAAAAGGCGATAAGAGAAAAGATGAACGTTTGGTGGAAATGGTACGGAGGGTGATTCGTGACACGATGCCGAAGAGACGCATGAAGAGGGCTGGAAGAGTTGGTTCAAATACAGATGCTTCCTCGATACGGCCATGCAGTGAAAGTTGTAATCACCGGCTTAAAGTAGATGAACAGCTTTGCCCTGTGAGACGAACTACCGTCGTTAATGAGCAATGGCAGCCACAACAGTTACAAGAAGCCCAAGAAGACGATCCATGTATAAAAAGAGTATTGGATTGGATGCGTCGAGGTGAGAGACCTAGTTGGCAAAACATTAGTGCGTGTAGTCCAGAAGTCAAGGCCTACTGGAGCCAATGGAATTGCCTGATACTAAAAGATGATCTTCTGTACAGAACCTTTGAGAACGATGATGGTACAGAATCTAAGCTTCAGTTGATTGTACCTAAAAGTAAAGTGTCAGAAGTATTGCGTCAGTTGCATGACGGTACATCAGGTGGACACTTTGGTATTACGAAGACTCTGCAAAAGGTTCGAGAACGGTTCTATTGGGTGAACTGTAAAGATGATGTAAGAAGATGGTGCCAGAAATGTGAACTGTGTGCATCCGGTAATGGTCCAGTTGGTAAAAAGAGAGCACCCATGAGACAGTACAATGTTGGCAGTCCTATGGAAAGAGTAGCAATCGACATTGCAGGTCCATTTCCAGAAACTGATGCTGGAAATAAATACATCCTGGTAGCCATGGATTATTTTACGAAATGGACCGAGGCCTATGCATTACCAAATCAAGAAGCTGCTACCGTTGCAGAGGTACTTGTTAAAGAATTCTTCAGCCGATTTGGTGTTCTCTTGGAGATCCACTCCGACCAAGGGCGAAACTTTGAGTCAGCTCTTTTCCAAAACGTTTGTAAATTGATTGGTGTCAATAAGACCAGAACAACACCCCTGCATCCTCAATCAGATGGGATGGTCGAGAGGATGAACCGAACGATGGGTAAACACTTGTCCAAAGTTGTATCTGAAAATCAGCGAGATTGGGACCAACACATTCATTTATTCCTGATGGCCTACCGCTCGGCCGTAAATGAAACTACAGGTCAAACACCAACCTGCCTGATGTTGGGTCGTGAAGTTAGTTTGCCCTGCGACCTAGAGTTTGGCCGCAGACCTTCTGAGGAACATGTTGCAGGCGAAGAATACGTCGACCGCCTGAAGTTACGAATGAACAACATTCATGAACTTGCCCGACAACACATCCAGATAGCCAGTGACAGAATGAAAGATCAATATGATTCTCGATGCAAGAATGAAAGCTTCGAAGTAGGTGATCTTGTCTGGCTTTATAATCCACAACGTCGTCGCGGCTTGTGTCCTAAACTGCAAAGACAATGGGAAGGTCCGTATGAAGTTAAGAAGAAAATAAATGACGTAATATACAAAATTAAGAAGTTGCCAAACGGTAAACCAAAAGTTATTCACATAAATCGTCTTGCACCATATGCTGGCTCAAATGAAACAGAAGAAGCCCGAGTCCTCCAACAGGAGATGAAAGACGCCGCACAGCCAAGTTTTAATCAATTTATGTCAAATTACGCAGCGAGAAAGAGTGCTAGATTCGGCGTGACCACAGAAGTTCAGCAAGATCTGTTTGGTGTTCCAGAAAACGTCTCTCTAGCCCACTGTGTTGCCCAAGACCTCGAGATGACTAAAGGAATCTCGTCCGTATTCAATAGAAAGTTCGGCCGCCTGGACGAGTTAAGAAATCAACAACCTAAAATTGGAAGAGTACTGAGATTGGAAGATGGTCCTCGATCTTTGCTGTATATGGTGACCAGGAAGTCTTATACGGACACGCCAAGCTACGAGAACATATGGCGTGCTCTAACTAATTTGAAGAAAATCGTGTGTAATTATGACATCAAAGATTTGGCTTTACCAAAAATAGGCCATGCAGTAGAAAATCTGGATTGGAAGATTGTGAGAAGCATGCTTGAGGTGGTCTTCAGAGAAACTGGCGTACGAATTACTGTGTGTTGCATGAACCCGAAGATGTCGGATCCTTCAAAGACAGTAGACTGTTATTTCTTCTTGAAGGGTGTATGCAAAGCTGGAGAGTCGTGTAGATTCCGCCATCCTGGGCCTTCATCTAGAGTTGCTGATCGGGACGCTCAGATCTTAAGAGGGGAGCAGTGTAACGAAAGAGTTTCGAATCGGCGCAATAAACAGTCCCCGGCTTGGGAGAATTCCAACCGTCGGAATAACAGTAGCCGTGACGTCACAGAAGCGACGGCGCTGTGAGTGAAGATCTCCAGAATATTCATTAGGCCGAGGGATATGTAGACATTTCGAGAACGGGACCTATTGGCTATTTAAGCGGAGCGCGCTGTTATTAGAGTTTAGTCTTAAGCTAAAGTGTATAAGATAAATTCGTCTGTAACTTATATAAATAAAGTCGTATATAAATTACGAACCGCTAGTTTTATTGTAATTAGAAGTAATTACAATAGTCACGTTACAATAGTAACCGTTACACGTTTGCACTTATTTTGCCCGTCTCTATTCGTTACGGCGACAGCCGACGGTCGGGTTAGCTTGTGTTCAATATGCGGCACGCTAGAAAAATGACTGCACAGGTCACCCGTCCCACCGGCGCAGGTTGTGACTCGCTTAGGTTCAATATGCGCCGGGTCTTAACTTTTCACAAATGTGACAATATCATAACCTTCATTCAATTCATTAACCTCGTCATTTCTCCTGATTTGGTTCACTTCATTATATTTTATTTATATTGACGATTTATATAATTTTAGTAAATTCTATTTGTTATTGTTTTTGTTTATGACTCTTATAAGCTTTGTCTATAAAATTGTTAAATTTTTCATGACAATAAAGCATATTTCTATTATATTCTAAATTCTTGGGCAGAAATTGTTTAACAATTTTTGAAATTATACTTCTTTAGGCGCGTTGGGAGTAAATTTATATGTGCGCGAATTCATCAAAAGTCTTGGTCCTGGGCGCAGCTGAAACGTTATATGTGCTCTGATTGGGTAATTACAATGGCCTGTCAACAATAATTGTTCAATATGTCGGTTATTTTATTAATACGTCAATGGTTATGGGTAAACAAATGTTGCGTACCTATATTAGTTTTTATTGTTGTGAGGACACAAGCAAAAGCATGATTATAATTGTAGTGACTTTTTAAATAGTTTTTAAAAGCAACAGGTACGTAATTATTGTAAATGTTTCAGTATTGTAATAAAAAATTACATGGGTACTTACCTACTTGGAAAATGGAAAATAGGTATTACCTACCTAGTAGGTAACGCTTTGATTTACATAATTTGATTAGCAACAGAATTTCTACCAATCTTCATCTAATGAGGGCCGCGCCAAGGCATTCAAACGCCCTGGGGCAAGTAATTTTAGGCGCCCTTTTCCTCCTTCCTTTGTAAGTAGTTTTTTGTAGCTTAGTGAATCGTTATACGGTATACCTACAAACTATGTTTTATGTGTTAGGAAAGTATCATCATCATCATAATCTAACCGTTATCGTCCACTGCTGAACATAGGCCTCCTCTAAGTTTCTCCATGTCTCCCAATCTTGAGCTACCAGCTATCCAGTTCCCGGCAGTTCTCTTTACATCGTCACTCCAGCGCGTTGGTGGTCGATCTCTGCTTCGTTTATCCGATTGTCGGCCGGCGGTCGCTATTCCAATAACCTTCTAGTCTAGTTGTTGTTCGGTGTTCTTGCTACATGACCTGCACATCTCCATTTCTTCTTTGCTACATGTTCTACTATGTCTTTGATTTTTGTCCTTTGCCTGATATGGCGAAGGATTACGAAGAGTCACCAAGAGAATGGTATCATTTACTCTTAAATGAGAGTGATTTTTCTCTTCTAGCATGTGCTCCTAATGTAAAATGGTATTCCATTTGCCGTTGTCATTTAGTAGCAGACGACGGAAGTACTGCACACGAACATTCATTAATTCATTTTACGAATGGATCTACAATGTTGGCTTACAAGAAGAAACTACAACGTGCAGGGAAAAGACTACATCCAAAAACTACATTTAGAAAAATTATTTGTTTGGATCATTGTGTTGGTGTTTTGAGATACATTGCCTATGCTGATGGTCAAAAACCCCTTCCTCGAGATGGAGATGGACTTTTAGGTAAACCTCACTCCCATTACGAGAGAAGAGTATTTAAATCAGAATGGTTACATTCGAGAGGAAAGTTCTGTGCAGGTATACGCAAAGACATTTCTACCCTAGCGAGCAGAGGCGTTAGCAATTTAGAAAAATATACATCAGAGCATGAACTACATGTCAAATCAACCTGCAAGTGTGAAAGAGGTGAGGAAGGTATTAGAAGGAAAAATGAAGCAAATGAAAAGAGAAGAACATTTTACAAAAGTGAACGTGGGATGGCGATACGAAAATCATACAAAGAAAAAATGCATCAAAAACGAAAAATTATTAGTGAACTAATGAATTTAGGTTTAAATAAAAAGGCAGAACTGCAAAGAGAAACAATTTTAAAATTATTAGAATTATTATAATTTGTTAATAAATAATATGTAACATCTTGGTATTTTATTTCGTAATACAAAAAACACTTTTCGAATGTGATAACTCTTGGAATTTTATTTATAATAGTTCAGTCCAAGCTAAACTGTATCATGTCTAACAGAGAATTGACCCATTTAATTTGTATTGAATTTTTGTCCAAGGTTGACTTAAATGTCCATCACAGGACTCCTCTGTCCAAGGTAGACTTTCCGTTTTCCATGCTTTTTATATGGGTGTCCAGGATCCTATATTAAGGTTGGAGAAACCTTGTTTACTCGATCTAAGACACTATTTTCCGCAATTCCAAAAGAAATTAATATTTTCGATTTGGGGTTGGTAAAGACAAATAATGTTATACCGCAGATTCTACGAACACGAACCAACAAGAATAGTAAACTGTTTCCATACCCTTTTAAAGAAATTACTCCTCTTTCGACGGTTCTCATAATAAGTGCCAGCAAACGGAAATTGGAACTGGAAGAAATAGAAATTAAAAAGAGGAAAGTTGAATTTACGGAAAAAACTATTGCAATTAAGGACGAATACAAATCTTTACTCCAAAAAGAAGAGAAAATAATTGCGGCCCAAGAGAAATTTTGTAATTATTTTAAAAATTGGAAAAATATGGAAACGTCTGGATTTTATAAAGTTTCTGCTTTTACGGTAAACAATAGGGGCAAATATCCCCATGTTGGAGTATTATTAGAAAACGATGGACATAAAAATGTGTACTTTTTAAAAGGATATGCAAAATCCGTCTTTGTAAAGGCATTCGAAAACAGGCAACAGCTTAAAGAATATGGCTATCTTAGTTTACCTTGTAAAAACTTGGACATCGTTTACTTACCGTCGGAAGATAATTTCGCCGAATTTAATACAAACGGACTATGTACATTTAATGGAAATTCATTTGCAAAGATCGAAAATCTAAAATTTTATACACTGGTTTGGCAGACTTTTGCTGTAGAAGACAGTTATAACCAGGACGATATAAACAATCTCAAAAAGGTTACAATGGAAGAGATTGACGCCAAAATAAAAGTTGTACAGTGTCGACGGTTGGAGGAACTGGAGGAGGAAACAGAGCATATTATAAGAGGAATAAGAGAAATTGAATTTAGAAATAAAATAAGATACGTTTTGTCGTTAGAAAATTCAAGTGATTTATATGTATCCAACTACTGGTTGGAGAAAGAAATAAATGATTTACATATAAGTCTACATTATTCGCGGTGTGCAAGTACTTGGAAGGGAAACGAGAAACGACCGTGCGCAAGTCGCGGAGAAATATTGCAACTATCTTAAATAATTCATATTGTCAATTGAAATTGTCAAATTGACGTATATTTCATACCTTCTGTCATTGAAGCAGAAAAATTATATATTGCTCCACAATATTGATATAATATGCAATTATTATATAAAGGTAAATTTAATTAATTGTGTTTTGCTTGCAGTACTGCATTTTAATAACTAATTTTATTTACTACATATAATTGTGTTCGTTTTCATAACATAACCTGAATCTTATTTTTTCTTCTTATTATTTTTTTGGACTATGGCCTTAACAATTATCCAGTAACCAGGACTAATATAATTGGCCAATATAATTAAAAGTGCGAATAAAAGTACAGAGCGTAGAAATAGGGGTCGCTTTGACGAACTTGCACGGTCCCAATAGGATTAAACTAAAACTAGACAAAATCAGAACAACGCCGAGTAAAATTAAGAACGAGCTGTATTTTGTGTTTAGATCTTTGTATTTATATTAAAAATAATGTAAAGTCTTTACTTCTTTATTAAAAATGTATTATTTAGATTAGAAAGTTTTGTTTTTTCTTTCCTCTCCTAACCATGAACACCAATTTTAAAATATTAGCGCATGCTTACCTACGTTAGCTTGTGACCTTGGAATGGTAGTTGAAACACGGTAGTCGAAAGTATAGTAACCCCCATTTTTTACCTATATGATTGGTTTAAATAACATATTATGTTATGGTCGTAGATAAAATATAGTATATACAACGTGCCCCTTTCCAACGATCCCTTTGTACGTCACGATCCAACACCCCCCTTTCCAATACCTCACACGTCGGACCAATAACAACGGAGATATACTTTAGTGCCATTTTGGCTATGCCGCCATCTTTGTTTTTTGTGTTAACGTATTCGTTACCCCCTCCCCTTTCCTATGATACCTCACATGTCACGATCGGACCAATAACAACGGAGATATGCTTTAGTGCCGTTTTGGCTATGCCGCCATCTTTGTTTTTGTATTAACGTATTCGTTACCCCCTCCCCTTTCCGACGATACCTCACACGTCACTATCCGACGATACCTCACACGTCACTATCCGACGAGCAGTCGCGCCTCCACCACAAAACGAGACAAAAATGAGCAGAATGAACCTTAAATTTTTTTTAAAATTTCCCCAGAATCTGGGGAAAAATTGATTTTCTATCTAACTCTAATACACAGGCTCTTATGGGAGGCGCTGTTGCCAGATGTTGTGAAATGCCCAGTTTGTCAGTAGATCTAGGGAAAAAAATTTTTTGTGGGCCCGTACCGGTGCTGTCCTTTTACTATGCCGCCATCTTTGTTTTTTGTGTTAACGTATTCGTTACCCCCTCCCCTTTCCTATGATACCTCACATGTCACGATCGGACCAATAACAACGGAGATATGCTTTAGTGCCGTTTTGGCTATGCCGCCATCTTTGTTTTTTATGTTAACGTATTCGTTACCCCCTCCCCTTTCCGACGATACCTCACACGTCACTATCCGACGAGCAGTCGCGCCTCCACCACAAAACGAGACAAAAATGAGCAGAATGAACCTTAAATTTTTTTTAAAATTTCCCCAGAATCTGGGGAAAAATTGATTTTCTATCTAACCCTAATACACAGGCTCTTATGGGAGGCGCTGTTGCCAGATGTTGTGAAATGCCCAGTTTGTCAGTAGATCTAGGGAAAAAAAATTTTTGTGGGCCCGTACCGGTGCTGTCCTTTTACTATGCCGCCATCTTTGTTTTTTGTGTTAACGTATTCGTTACCCCCTCCCCTTTCCTATGATACCTCACATGTCACGATCGGACCAATAACAACGGAGATATGCTTTAGTGCCCTTTTGGCTATACCGCCATCTTTGTTTTTTGTGTTAACGTATTCGTTACCCCCTCCCCTTTCCGACGATACCTCACACGTTACTATCCGACGAGCAGTCGCGCCTCCACCACAAAACGAGACAAAAATGAGCAGAATGAACCTTAAATTTTTTTTTAAATTTCCCCAGAATCTGGGGAAAAATTGATTTTCTATCTAACCCTAATACACAGGCTCTTATGGGAGGCGCTGTTGCCAGATGTTGTGAAATGCCCAGTTTGTCAGTAGATCTAGGGAAAAAAAATTTTGTGGGCCCGTACCGGTGCTGTCCTTTTACTTATGTAGTTTAAATTTTGTGGAAGAAAATATTAAAATATAACAAAACAGTAAGAAAACAATATATTAGATGAAGATTGGTAGAACTTTTGTTGGTAATCAAATTAAGTATTCATATCAACATTCATGGTTGAAGAATTTAAGAGATTGGAACAAGTGCTGCAGCTGCCAATTATTTAGATCTACGGTATCAAAAATACGCATAGCCTTGATGATAGCCAAACTTCGGAACGAGGACGGCACCTGAAGAAGAAGAAGAAATTAAGTATGTAAATCAAAGCATTACATACCTACTAGATAAATAAATCTACGCCAAAAAATCATAATTTAAAAATAAAAATCGGACCTAATTTGGGATCTCTCTAAAGTCCCCATTCTTGAGAAAATAAATGTACAGTAGAGCGTCGATTATCCGAACGTCGATCAACCGAACGACCGCTTATTCGAACTATCGACTCCCGCGTCCCGCACTCGAATACCGAGCAAGCGTTAGTAATTGACGCTTAAAATATCTTTAATTTTCTTCAATATTGTATCCAAAAATAATTATGTTGTTGCAAAGACTGCACTTTTTTGTTTAGTTGCTAGTTGTCATTATCAAGATATAAATAAATATGTAGGTATATAAATATGGCTTTTATTCACTTGTGGATAAATATGTATGACTATAAATATGTATCAATATATTGTAGTTCGATTATCCGAACAAATCGGTTTTCCGAACACCTATGTCCCCCAATTAGTTCGGATAATCGACGCTCTACTGTATTTCAACCTAATTCAAATGTATAATTACTATATGATTATAATAAAAACTACTTACCAAATTAGAATGAGTTTTCCTTGTCCAAAATAGTCCAAAAGTCCAAAAATATAGGTATATGAAAACTATTTAAAAGGGCAGTATAACTATTAACTAACTTTTGTTTGTTGTTTCTTTTCACACAAATTTTAAAACGCAACAACCATAAATAATCTAACTACAGCTGTGCCACAGCCGCCATATTGAATAATTTTTGACATGTCATTTGAACATCCAATCAGAACAAAGTTATAATGCGCATGCGCCGGGATCATAGGGTTTAACATATAAAAATGCACCCTCATATCGCCGGTAAAGAAGTATAACTTCAACAAGTAAAAAATTAATAATAAAAACAAGTTATTCTACATTTTAACCCTTTTCCTCCATTTATAATATAATAAAAACATCGCACCTGCTAGACTCTAAAACCCATGAATGCATAAAACGCCTTTAGTGAGTCGTAATGATAAAATTATCGGAAAGGCTCTAATTGGTCTGGGTATCTTGTGTTTGTAAAAAGAACTTTTTAAACATATTTGTCTGTTAAACAGTAGTAGACAACGTCTAAAATGTTTGTTTACATAAGGGCGCCAGGAGATTTGTTTGGCTTGGCTACTGGGAAATGAACTACCACCTTACACGTATTTTGTTTTAAATCTGTGTAGTCTTGGTCGTTAGAAAAGAGCAGTTAATGTTTTCTACAAATAGTATTTTTGATATTAAATCTGCAGGTAATTAGGTCTTTTGAGCAGGATAATAATTATTATGCTGCTTATATTTTCTGTGTCAAGACAAAACTTAAGTAACTAACCTATTACATAGTACCAAAATTAAAACTAAAATACAGCTAATTCTATAAAATAATATGAAAATAGTGTTGAATATCTTATTGAATATCTTCTTGTTTATCTTCTTCTTAATAGGCCTTATTAAGTCCCCTTGCCGTTAGCAAGTACCACGGCAAGACTCTCTATAGTATCCTCCTCTATTTATAGCAGTTGTTATGTAATGTTATATGTAGTTATGTCAGTTCATATTTTATTAGTTGTCAAAATATATTTATCGAAATGTTCTACTTATTCAATCTGCAGATATAACAAATTGGCGACGGGGTAAATCATTGAATAACCAGACTTTTAAAATACATACATGGATCCAGATCAATTCAAACAATTTATGATGGTAAACCAGGAAATTTTAGATCAACTGCAGAAAAGTTTAGCAAGTACTTCAAATTCGACTATTAATCATTTTATACCTTTATTTGAAAATTTTAATGAACAAAAAGAAAAATTCACAATGTACATAGAACGTTTCGAAAACTACCTTAAAATCAAACACGTTTTCGATGACAAGAAATTTGCTTTAGACTTACTATTGAATTCTATTGGCTCTGCAACTTTTTCAATGCTTTCATCCTTAGTTGCACCTCACAAAATTAGAGATTTTGATTACCAACACCATTGTAAAGAAACTTGATAATCGCCTGAATCCAAAGAAAAATATTCTTGTGTTGCAGCATAAATTTCTTTCCTTATATCAACAAGAAAATCAGTCAATTTCCGAATATACTACTGCTCTAAAGCAAGCTACTCTTGAATGTGAATTTATCTCTACGTGCAAATGTCAGGCAAATATTTCTGAACATTTTTTACGAGCTCAGTTTATTCGAGGCATCAAAGATAACTTAATTAGAGAACGTCTGCTGGAATCCAATGAAAAATCATTTGAAAAATTAGAAGAAAAGGCTTTAATCTTAGAATCTTCAATTATCGACAGTAAAGAATTTTCATCAAGTAACAATTCTTTAAATATCAACCAAATTAATCAATCTAGACAGAGACCAAATTCAGCGTCTTATAATAGGAAGCGTTCCCAGTCTAGATCAAGAATCAATTTTCAAGAATTGGGTATAGACAATCGATGCCTACGATGTGGTAAACAACATCTTGTTAAAAACTGTAAAATCGATCCTGAACTACTTCAGTGCAAAGGATGTAAAAAATATGGTCACGTCATTTTAGTCTGTATTTCAACGCTTTTAGCAAACAAAGATAAAACTAACTCGACCCATCATCTAATTAATGAATATCAATCATCAACCAGCGAAACAGAACTAGAGGATACTTTTGGCATTAATAAAATTGTAGATATTTATGAAAATCAATCTTACACGGATGCTCAAAAGTTTTATGTGACAGTCCTTATTAAAAACAAACCGGCAACATTTGAAGTTGATTCTGGAGCAGGATTTACACTCATCTCAGAATCAAAATTTAAAGAACTAGATCTTGATTTACCACTTCAAAAATCCGATATTGCCTTTAGATCATATACAAAAAACGTATTTTATCCCCTAGGGAAAGCAAAAACATCAATACAATATCAAAATAAAATTTCAACAGACGAATTTTACGTAGTTCCTGATGAACTAGACTCCTTATTAGGGCGTGTATGGATTGACATTTAAACATTAACCTTCAAGATATCGATAGCTCAACAGGAATCAGACAAATCAAAAATATACCGGCTAATGAAGAAGAATTTGTTCAAAAATATTCAGACATATTTGAAGAATCAATTGGACTTGTATCAAATTTTAAAGTAAATTTGCAACTGCGTAAAAATGCCAAGCCAGTCTATTTTAAAGAACGAGATGTACCGTATGCACTTAGAGAGAAAGTTGAGAAAGAACTTGACAACTTAGAAGATCAAGGAATTATATCGAAAATCAACCATAGTGATTGGGGTTCACCACTGGTTGTTATTCCAAAAGCTGATGGAGGTGTGAGACTTTGTGTAGATTACAAAATTGGTGTTAATGAGAGAATTGTGTCCGCAAACTATCCAATCAGAAAAATCGAAGATATATTGAACAGCTTAAAAGATTCACGATATTTTTGTCGATTGGATCTGTTCAAAGCATATCTTCATCTAGCAGTAGACGAAGAGAGCAGTATTATCCAAACTATATCAACACATCGAGGAACATATCGAATGCATCGACTGTCTTTTGGAATTAAAACTGCCCCTTCAGAGTTCAATCGAATTATTGATCAAATTCTATCCGGTCTATCAAAAACTCACTCATACTTTGATGACATAATTGTTCATGGATCCAGTAAACAAGAATGTCGACAAAATCTTGACGCATGCATTCAACGACTAAAAATGTTCAATCTACACCTTAATCGCAAAAAGTGTGCTTTTTTCGAAACCAGTACAGAATATCTTGGTCATCTTATCAAGCACAACGAAATATTAAAGTCTCCAAAAAAGATTTAAGCTATTCTCGACATGCCACGTCCCACAGATGTGGATGGAGTTCGAAGGTTTCTTGGTATGGTAATGTATTATACCCGATTCATTCCTAATGCTTCAACTAAAACGTACCCTCTACGGAAACTTTTACAGAAAAGAGCAAAATTTATTTGGAATAATTCATGTGAAACAGCTTTCAACAAATTAAAAGAGGAAATTGCGAGTGATTAAGTTCTAATTCCATATGACCCAAGTTTGCCCGTATTATTAGCTTGTGATGCAAGTCCAACCGGTGTTGCAGGGGTACTATCTCATGTTATTGATGGAATCGAAAGGCCTATCGCATTTGCTTCAAGATCTCTTACCAAATGTGAACAAAATTATAGTCAGTTAGACAGAGAAGCACTTGCAATTATGTTTTCAGTAAATCACTTCTTCATGTATCTTTTTGGGCGTAAGTTTAAACTCATCACTGATAACAGCCCTCTAACGAGAAGTTTTCATCAAAATTCAAAATTACCTTTAATGACTTCTGCTAGACTACTTCGATATGCATCATTTTTATCAGGATTTGATTACGAAGTCGAATACAGAAAATCTTCTGATCACGTTAACGTCGACTGTTTTTCTAGAGCTTCTATCAATCAACCTTCATCTTCTTTAGAAAAAATTCTTAACGAAGAAATTAAATCTATCTGTCATGAGTCAATAAAAGAAATTTCAACATACGATCTAACCTATCAAAATATCAAAGATGCCACAGACGAAGATCCTATTTTATCAAGAATTAAATCTGATTTAAAATCACAAAATCAAAATGAACATGATTTTATTTTAGAAGACGAGATCCTTTTTAAAGGTCAGAGAATTGTTATTCCAACTCAACTCCAACGACTGGTCCTATCGGAACTCCACAGAACTCACATAGGTATTACAAAGATGAAACAACTTGCAAGAAAGTATTGCTATTGGAAAAACATTGACAAAGACATTGAAATTATGGTCAAGTCATGTCAACCTTGCACTGAAATTCGAAAATCACCTTCAAAAGCTCCACTGCACCACTGGGATACTCCAACAGAAAATTGGGACCGCATCCATATTGATTATGCGGGTCCATTCCAAGGTTTTTATTTTTTTGTTGTGGTTGACGCTAAATCACGCTGGGCTGAAATCAAAATTCTTAGGGATGCGCCAACATCAGAAAAAACCATCGATCTTCTGTTAGAGATATGTTCTACTCACGGATATCCTCAAGTTATGGTGTCAGACAACGCTACAATTTTTGTAAGTGATCAATTTAAAAATTTTTCAAAAACTCATGGTATTTTTCAAAAGTTTATTGCTCCTGGTCATCCTGCTACAAACGGCTTAGCTGAACGAAACGTTCAAACCCTAAAAATGAGACTAAAAGCTATGTCTACTGATCGTTTACCCATGAGTAAGAAAGTACAAGAAATTCTTTTAAAATATAGAGCGACACCACTTTCCTGTGGAAAATCACCAGCTGAAATGTACCTGAACAGATGTTTAAGAATCAAACTCGACGCACTACGTCCACCAAAACTTAGAAGATCAGAAAATCAACCCAATGGTGCAAGACAATTAAATGTGGGGGAAAGAGTACAAGTACTCCCCCTGCATCTTCTGCCATCTATCCAACCTCCAGTCCATTTACATCCAAATCCAATCAACGAAAATCTAGGTCCAATGATAGAACCTGATCATCCTGATAATGAACTGGTACCCATTAATGAACCTGCTGCGGTACCCATTAATGAACCTGCTGTTGAAGAACGTAATGATCTTCCACAGTTAAGAAGATCTGAACGGATTCGACTTTTCAAGTCAAGATTTTAGATTTAGGTTTTTAATTATTTTCTATTTTTTTAAGTTCAAAATAGCGTGGGAGATTATAGTATCCTCCTCTATTTATAGCAGTTGTTATGTAATGTTATATGTAGTTATGTCAGTTCATATTTTATTAGTTGTCAAAATATATTTATCGAAATGTTCTACTTATTCAATCTGCAGATAGAACACTCTCTATCTTGAGTTATTCTGAACAGTTGTTTGACTGTCCCTATTCCGGTCGATTCTCTGATATTCTTCAACTACCAGGTTTGTTTTCTACCAATTACCGTGTGTCCTTCAATTTTACCCGACATCATTAGTCGAAGGTTATTAGATATCAAAGAGATGCAATTTACCTGGATTTGACGCGATCAATCAGCTGACAGGTAGGTTCTACTCTGTTGAGAACTACTTCATTTGTCTGTTTAGCCATTCAAATTTCAAAAGGCTCTAAAAGGTTAATAGTAGATACTTCCAAGGTCCATGATTCGACACTATATAAGACAACTGACCATATTATTATGTAACATTTAATCATGATTTCTGAAGTTGAACTTTCAAGTTATCGTTACAGAAGAGTGCTTCTATTTTTAAAATAGGTGCAGAAGCTATCTGAATTCTACATTTTATCTATTTATCTGGGTCTAGTTGTTTAGTAATATAACAACCTAGATATTTAAAATTGAATACCTACTCGTTGTATTGGTTATTCATCTATTTGTAATTGAGTTTATTTTTACTTGTGTGGGAGTATAGTAAAACCTCGATATAACGGACTAATTGGGGAGACGGGATGTCCGTTAAAACCGAAAGTCCGTTATATAAAAATAGCTTTGAAATCAGTCAAAATTTTTTAAAAAAAAATATGTACTGTATTTAAATGCAGTGTACAAAGGAATCAATTGTTTGCTACTTTTTTACTTTTCTACTTCATCTAAAAACTTTCTGCAATATATTCGTTTGATTGCCAAAATTATTCACTGATCCATGGGTTGAATAAGCGATGTATTTTTTGGCAAAAACATACAATTAAAGTTGCCATCTTCTGAATGTCGAATATTTTCTGGAGGATAAGCAGGAGCGTTGCCTAAAATCTATAAACATTTCACCTCTTTCGGCGGTATTTCCAGTTTATTCACTTGAAATTTTCTCACTGTAGGTACAAGTTCTATAAAAATCCAATTTTTGAAAATATCTGTGATGAACCATGCCTTATTAGAGCTATAATATGAAACTGGCAGATGATGCATTATATCTTTGACAACTCAAGGGGTTACGAGATTTGCCAACAATTATAGCAGTCAATCCATGCGATCCATCGGCGTTGGCACAAAGCAGTGCCGAGATAATGACCTTGCTGATTTTTGTTCCAGAATTCCATTTTTCATATTTTTTTGCATTCAAATTTTTTTTATATTTGATCGGATTTTTTATCCGTTATATCCGAAGTCCGTTAAAAAGAGGTCCGTTCTATCGAGGTTTTACTGTACTTGTAATTTATCATCATTTTCATTGTCGAGTCGACAATTATATTAGGAGTTTTCTTATGATAGAGGCCTAGCTATTTCTCTGCTTTTTTTGAACCTATTGAATGTTTCGTGTTTGTATTCTAACTCTTCCATTTCAGAGCATTTATTATCATCCATCCATTTTTCTTTCGCGATCTTTATCTTTTGTTTTATTAATTTCTGTCTTTTCTTATATTCCCCCTGTTGATTCTTTGTCAGTAGAAAGGCCATTACACTATTAAACAGTATTTTATTGAACCAATACATCAGCAAATGAATAAAACGAGTATGAGACTATAGTGAAAAGGATCACTCTATACACAGCTGTGAGGTATGGCCACTGAAAGAAAGAACAATGGCAACGCTGAGAGCAACGGAAATGGATTTTTGGAGAAGAGTGGTAGGAAGATCTAGAAGAGAAAAGATTAACAATGAATGCATTAGAGTAGAGAAATATTGGGATACTTAATGGGAATCAAATGAACAATGACGAAAGTTAACCGAAGAATACGAAAATTGGAGATTCACTATCAATATAAACAAAACAAAATATCTTATAATAAAGGTCGAAGAAAGAGACCCACAACTCTCGATTAGAGATATAAGAAAAGCGAAGAATTTAAATACTAAGGACAGTTAAATACTTAAATACTAAGGACAGTCATAGCGAAGGAAGGAACATCGAAACGAGGCATACAGCAGAAAATACAACACGGCCGAAATGTTGTACCTACAAACACTAAACTCGTTACTTTGGTCTCCTAAAATTAGTTTACAAACCAAAATGACATTCTATAAGTCGGTTGTATAACCAGTTTTGACGTACGGATCTGAATGTTGGCAAATGACGATGAAAGAGAAGGAAAAACTGGAAGTAGTAGAAATGTAGTACCTATCTAAGAAGAGCGTGCCCGATTCCAGACTTGATCCTATCCCAAATGAAGAAATAGACGAAATAGGAAGAACAGGAAGAATTTACAATACCGTAGATACAATAGAATCCAAACAGCTTTCATGATACGGGCATGTAATACGAATGAATAATGCAAGATGGCCAAAACAGGCCATCTATGTTCCATGGAATAGAAGAAGGAAAGGAAGACCATCATTGGAATGGAAAGAAGGAATCAAAGGAATAATGAGATATATAATATATGAACAATGACATATATGACTTATTAACAAAAAAACTTATTTGGTTCAGACAAATGCGAAGAATGGATGAACGATGAAAACCAAAGAAATAAAAAATATAGAGCTGCAGGAAAGAAACATAGAAGAGAACCTCTGAAACGACCGGACGAAGTGTCGATTAGAATTCGGAAAACAGCGGAAAAATTGTAAAGCGACATGTAGTAGTACGATTTTATTTTTCCTCGATCATTTAAGGCACGTATACATCGGATTAATTTTTCATACTGCGTCCACTGTATCGGCAGCAATCGGATTGCCGATGCCTACCTGCGGAAAGTGTTTGTGAGAATGGACGAAAGCGATGAAGAATAAGTCATTATTACTTGTTTGTTAGCAGAAGAGGAAGAAGAAAAAAATCTAGGAAAAGAAGCATAATTTTTGGATACGCTTCATATTTAAGAAGAAATCGGAACATGGACGAATGTCACACACTATCACATTTTTATTCACTTTGTAATCATGGACGGAGAGCTAGAGCCGAAAAATCATCGTCATAAGTAATATGGAGTTTTTCCTGTGAAATGTGTCCATTGTATATTGACAATTATGATCCCTTTCAGGCTGACACCTCAGTGGATACAGGAAGTAACAATAAGCGATGAAAGGGGAAAGTTAGTGCAGTCATTAAAGGTTTTCACCTCCTATTTTTGTTAAACCTCCATCGATTTGCATGAAAATTGGTGACTAGTTAGAGCATATCTCAAGAAACAAAACTAATTTGATGCCACTTGCACTTTTACCCTGGTGGTAAATACCACCCCTTCCCGCGGGTGAAAACTATTTTATTAAAAATAACCCCACAAATGTACCTACCTACTTTGCGGCGCTCGTACGCCAAAAACGATTAATTTTTTGAAAAAAAAAATATATACATAAATTGTAGGAAATTTTTTTTAGTTTAATTTTGTACATAAATGTTTTTTTCGTTGTATGCGTCGGAAAGGAGATATTGTCAAAAAACTGTTATTACGCGCCATTGTTTCAATATGGCGGCGCGAGTGGCGGGGATACGAGGTAGCAAAGTTAAGATTCCAAAAAAAATACCGAAGTCCATAAAACTAACCAATTTTCAAAACTACCGGAAAACTTTCCGGGTAAAAGTATCAAATGATTGGACTAATACTAGTACCTACAGACCTACATACGTACCAAAAGTAGCTGAATTACTATTGGTAAATAGATGATGCGTCAATTTTTGTAGTTCCTTTTTTGATCCACCACCATATCAAGAAAATTGTACAACTAGTAAATAAGACATTTCGCCTATGTGCGTCTGTTTAACAAACATTTTCAAGTGAGCAGTATCATCGAACTTTTTACCATTTTAAAGAGTTTTCTGTTTAAACTCCACTCAAACACATGGTACCAGCGTTAACGCCCTGTTGCTAAACATCAGACATTTGTTTGTCCCGCACACATATCTGTGAATAATCACACTCTTCAAACAATTAAAGGCTCATAACAGATGTTGTTTTAACAACGACATTGTTATCTATCTCATTCGTACCTATGCAAACATTGGTGAGCCTCCTAATGTTGTTCCAATATTTTTAGATGCACTAGAACGGACGCGGACGTTTGAAATTCATCAAATAGCAGGGGTGTATTTAGGTTTGATTTTTTTAATAGGTTCGATCACGGAGTTTATTCTGAATTAATTCAGTTGCTACGTTGACAGTCCCTAGTTTTAGTATTTTTGAATGCTTCACTGAAAAAATTGAAAACAACGAACAATACCGAAACTGCAAAAATATTAATGAAAAATAGTGAGGAATCAAATCAGACGTATTGGGACCCACGACAGAAATTCTAAAGAGGAAAACCCACAGGGCAGAAAAATGGATAACTAGCAAAATGCTCAATCTTATGGATAAGAGAAGAATCCATAAAGGAAAAAATTAACAAGAATATAAAGATATCCAACGAATAATCCTCACAAAAATAAAAAACGCGAAAGAAGAATACTACAAACAAAAATGTGGGGAAATTGAGGAGTTGCAAGCAAAACGCAACAGCTTTAACGTACACAAGAAAGTCAAAGAACTCGTTGGCATTAGTAGACAAAAAAAGTTGTCTTCTGTTTCGAGCTTTCCGTAGCTAGATAGTGCGATGTCTAGATATTTAAATTTCATCACTTATTTTATTATCTGACTCTCCAGCTCTAATTTTTATCTTAGTAGATTTGCTGTTATATCCATGCATTTTTTTTAAATTAAGATGTTAAACTTTCTGTCTGTTATATTCAATTGGTGCAGCATATGTTGTAAATCATCTTCGCCTTGAGATATTAGTACTGCGTCGTCTGCATATGATATTATTTTAAGTTGTTTTTCTCCCATTTGATATTTTTTTTAGTTTTTACTTTTTTTTTGGTTTGAAGAATTATTGGCAAGGTTAGCAGCCTACCAATAGAAAAAATGAATACTGGTCAAAGAAATAATGTAAAGCCTCAGTTAAATCTTGTGTGGTGAATTGCGCAGGGGCGTAACAGAGGTTCCCGCAGCAGGAAGCTTGCGGGGGCCCCATCTTGTCGTCTGATATTCTGTAAAAATCTGTTGTTATATTATTTTACTTTATGTGTTTAAATTTAAGACTGTAAATTTCTAAATAGATATATTCAGCAAGTGAATCATCTCATCTCTAGAAACTTAATCCCTTCCGGTCTCCCGCACTTTTATGGTGACGACACGAGAAACTATAATGCTTTTGTACGTGACTATTGAAAGATTTGATAATTACAATTTTGGGTATTTTAGAATAATATTTCTAAATCTAGAAATAGGTTTCCTCTTTACGTTTAATATTTCGATACCATAATAATTATCGGCAGTAGTTTCATCTGGTTTGAAATTTGTGTTATTTGTGTTGCTTTACAGTTATAGTTGCATCAGTTTGGTACGCATTTGTTTATCAATTTATTGACGACTTTTCTTGTGTAATCATTAGACAATCTCTTAACAGATGAACGATAAGATAAGGAATTAACACTTACACTTTAGGGGAGTCAAAATGGTTTCGGAAAAAACCAAACAAGCTTATATTTTTTTAAAACATTTTTTGATAATTAAGTACATATATATTTTATGTTAAAGTAAAAAGTTCTACTCAGAGATTTAGCCTCTAATTGTTTATTAATTGTTTAAACAATAAAACTGTTTTATAAATAATTTTAAAAATATCGGTGAATTCATCATTTTACTTTGATCCAAAATCATGCTGAATCCGAATATGACATTACAATTTGAAAATTTCAAAAAAGATTTTAGTATGTCTGCGTGATTTTGAACGATATGGGAAATTTTTATTATCAATTTTACGACAAAAAGTTATTATTCATGAAATGCTCTGAATGGTCTTAAATCTAAGATATACGATACAACTATCAGAAATATGAATCTAACCAAGACATAAAGTACCTTTATATTTCAGAATATACCTACGATTTTAATTTTAATTTGCAATTACATCCACCTAATTAAAAAAATAATTTTTGCAAATTTTTCTCAAATTACGGATACCCAACATCATTTTATTACAAATTATGATAACTATTTTATTATTTTACGAAAAAACGTTATTCTTTATAAAAAGCTCTGCATTGTCTCAAAACTAAGATTTAATCGTAATATATCACATTTTATCAACTTTATACGAAGTATGTCGAAAAACATGAATTTTGCTCAAGAGTAAAGTACCTTGATATTTTACAATATTTCAACTGGAATGATATAATTGCATATTTAAACATAGTTTTTAATTGCGAACAACTTTTTATAATAAAATTTTTCAATATTTAACAATATAAAGGTACTTTACTATTGAGCAAAATTAATTTTTTTTGACATAACTCGTATAAAATCCATAAAATTTAGTATCTGCTGATTGCAACTTAGATTTTATATCATGCAGAGCATTTTATGAAGAATAACTTTTTTCGTAAAATTGATAATAAAAAAGTTTCCCATAGGTTCAGAGCGCAAACACACTGTTACACTAAAAACGTTATCGGTGACTAGGTGGTCATCCAGATTTCAAACTGTGCTTGGTATAAAGCAGAACTACATGACAATTTAAAAAACATTGTCCAAAATAATAACTTCCACAGTTCGTGAGGAAGAATGGCTAATAATTTAAAAAATAAAATGGAACAGTTTGAATTTGTCTTTCTTTTACAAAATAAAGTTTTGGAATCTATAAATCTAGCTGTCACTCTTTTGCAGTCCAAAAATATGGATCTCTCACGTGCAACAGTACTTTTACATACAGTGGTACCTCGACATACGAGGGTAATTCGTTCCGTAACCTTGCTCGTATGTAAAATTGCTCGTATGTCAAAGCAATTTTTCCCATTTAAATTAACTGAAATGTCATTAATCCTTTCCAGTCCCAAAAAACCTTTAGTTGTTTTTGTTAAGTGTTTTTAAATAAGAAAAATGTTTTTACAAGAAGAAACATTTATTTGTAAATAACAAAAGTACATACATATTTTGTAAAAACATAAGAAAAAGTGAGGTGCTTACGGAAGCGCTTAATTTTCGTCAGTGGTCTTCGGTTTTTTCGTCACACTTTGCTCATTTTCATCTGCAGCTCGTTTAAAAAACTGTCCAAAGAGGTTTTTTTCTTCCTCCCTTTCATAAATCGCTCGTGTCTTCTCACATCTGATTCTTTGTGTTAAGGTTCCTCCTTGAAGCTACTTCTCTGTCACCCACACCATCATTACCCACACCCATCCATCTTTTCATGGAGAGAGGTCCGGAGCTTGGAAATTATTGTAACGCCCTTAGCTGGCATTATACCCTTTATCGCCTCCTTCAAGTTAGAAGTAGGCAGTCAAAAGCAGGCATGAATTTTAATAAAAAGCGGTTCCTCGTATCTCAAATTTTGCTCTCATCTCAAAGCAAAACATCGCTCGCTCGGCGGCTCGAATCTCAAAACACTCGTATATTAGGGCGCTTGTATATCGAGGTACCACTGTATCTGTAAAGAAATTTTATCAAATCTTAGGCAAAACTATATTATGTCACGACCGCTAGTACAGAGAGATCTTTTTCTAAACTTAAATTAATAAAATCATTTCTTCCTAGCACAATGTCAGAAGCACGATTATCTTCTCTAGCACTTCTTTTATTAATTTTTGGTCTATTTTATTCTATAAATTCTATACCAATAAAAATGAGAAATGTAATTTGTTCTGAACAGTGCATTATTACGCTAACACAAATAAATTTTTTCCACCTACCTCTAGCGAAAGTATACTTTTCCGGACCTGATTGTAGGGAGCAAAGTTGTACTTTTTACAAAAGTAAAAGTGACGTCATGGTATTTCATTCGTGAAATATAACTTATTGACGCCCTGTACAATATCTATTTTCTATTACGTAAGTATCTATACATTTTAACGTTTATTTATAATACACCCTGTATTTTGCAGAACGGTAAAAACAGTAAATTGTTATTTTGATTTAACAATGTTTACATTAATAATTTGACTTATATTTGACAGTTGACAGTTGCTATTATTAGTTCTAATAAATTTTGTTGGTTAGTTACATAAATAAATCAAGTAAAAATGAAAAAATGACTTGTTATTTGAGGAAGGTGGAAAAATCATTTGTATAACATGGGAGTAAAGTGCCTTTTCCTCCCTTGAATGAAAAAAAAATAAACTTCATTCTCGGGAGGAAAAGTAGCACTTTCCTCCCTTGTTATACAAATAGCTATTGTTACACAAGTCGTATTTATTAATTGTTTAAAAGGGGCCCCATTTCCAATTCTGCGGGGGGGGTGGGGCGACGGAGTTTGTTACGCCACTGGTATTGTGATTATCTGAGAAAATCTTCCGTAAACAGGACCTAAGTAGAAAATTACTCCAAAGGCTCAATGTGTCCACTCACATTCAATAATTCGTAGGTCAGAGGCTTGCAGAGATAAAAAATAAAAAAAAGTTCCAGAATTTTTTTCTGGAACTGATTTCATGTGGTACCCAAACATTTATCCTATTTATGTAATCATTCAAGAATATCCATCTTTGGGCATAGGTCCATCCGTCTTTTCTCCATCGTGACTATATTTGCATCAATCTCATTTCAGCATGTTATTTTATGTTAACTGATTATTAAATGTGTTAAAAGAATATGCCTAGTACACAGTGGCGGCTGGTCAGAGGAGGCAAGGGAGGCTTAGCCTCCCCATAAATTTTTTACACACGCTACACTGTTTTGTTTACTTTGCTATTTTGCTTCGCGTTAGAGATATCGCAAAAAGTTATTTGAACAAGTTGTTCCAAATAATATTCTAACCCCACATACCAAATTTCAGCACAAAATTCGCACTTTTAGTGTTTTCATTATTTTTGTAGTCAGAATCCTAAAATCGCAGAGGAGGCTGCTGGCCGGAAAATCTCACTTGCTAATGCTCCGCGTAGCCCAGCAGCGTTTAAGGATGATTTAAGGAGACCCGGTCTCCTTAGAGCTGCACATCGCTTAACGCACACGCTGCCCGGAGATCGGGCAAGTGAGATTTTTCGGCCAGCAGCCTCCTCTGCGGATTTTAGGATCCTGACTACAAATAATGAAAAAACTAATAGTGCGAATTTTGTGATGAAATTTGGTATGTGGGATTAGAATAATATTTGGAACAACTTGTTTAAAAACTTTTTCCGATATCTGTAATACAAAGCAAAATATCGGTAATTTACCGTGTTTTTGCATTCGCAGAGTAAGCCGCTTTTAGAATTCAAAAAATTCAGTTGAGTATCTTAAACAATGTAAACCTTCAACCTGTATGGACTGCAAAACTTCAAATCTATTTATTTTGATATGCATATCTACTTACAGAGATAGAATTGTTAACAAATAAACGACACAAACTTTGGTAATACACTTTTACAATTATACTAACTATTTTTAAAATTATATGATATGATTAAATAATTATGAATTATGATGATATTTTAAAATGTAAATAAAAAATGGTCAAAAAATGGGGCCTTAAATTAGATTTTTTTGGCGGATTTTTTTTGCTAGTGCAAAATTGTCTAGATAATTTACAGTTAGGTATAGCCTCCCCTATTGAAAAAATCACGAGCCGCCACTGCTAGTACATGCCTAGTTTTGCTACTTGAGTTGAAATATCACTTTAGTGCTGTTACGAATCACGAATCCTGAATGTAGATGTTGAGGGTATTCTTTATTTAAAAACGTAAATTCTTAAATTTTTAAATGTTCAATATTTTTTATAATTCTTATTGCTACTGGATATTGTCACTTAACTTACTGGATTGTCAATTTAACTTAAGTTGTTCCTGTTTAATTGTTTTAATATGCCATTAAGTACCTAAGTGGTCTATATATGTATAGTCAATTCTTGTGTTATGTCTTTTATAAGAAGTTCTTTAGATATTTTCTGTCTGCTTTTTAAAATAACAGTGTTAGGTATTGCTAGGGTATTACTCCAGTTATTTGGTATTGTTTTCTTCTATTTTATTTTTTTCCAAGTTAAAAATTTTATTTATTAATACCTATAAATAAGGTCCCGATTTTTTTTTTTTTATAAATTTGTCATGGAAAACTCAATGGGAAATTCTAAACTGTCGATTTTATTCTTCCTTAATTATTTTACATCAGAAGTAATAAAATTTTATTTGTAGAGGACTGAAATTTGTACTGAAAATAAGTGTTAAGATTAAGATTGTTCTACGAATGAAACACATTACAAAATTTTGCAATATATTTATTATATCTAATATAATATAATATAATACATTTGCCAGAGTATTGTAATCAAAGTTAGGCCACACGTAGTGCAGAATGTGAATAAGGGGTTGCTTTCAGTCACAATGTAGTTAGATAATATTAACAATATTTGAATTATCAATATTTCATGATTTATTGTTTAAAACGCAATAAAGTTACTTAAATGGACTCAATGGAGGCAAAATCGGCAATAGTTTTTTATTCGGGCAATGGTAAGAGCACTGAGAGATCTCTATTTAAATAGACCAATTCCAGGTTATAGAACATTTAAAAGGATTTTAAAAAACGTTTGAAAATACTGTGATTTTGATTCCTAATTGTAACTCTACACTTTTATTACCTATATAAAGAACGAATAGGGCTTTTCATTAACAGTCATTTGTTTCGAGCTTCTGTCATGTGTCACATAATATTAATATATCTACGTCATACGTTATTGGTATATACAAATGATACAAACCAAAGACGTATGGCGTAGCTATATTAATATTATGTGACACATGACAGAAGCTTGAAACAAATGACAATCGATGAAAAGCCCTATAAAAAATAATTTATGATAATTTCTGATCACAAAACTATATGAAATATGGAAACCATTCGCCATTTTGCTGAAAAAAAAGTAGGGACTGACATTCTTTTCGTTATAAGTCACTTAATTTTTGAGCTAGAGACTTTTTTTTATTTCTGGAGATATTAATTTTTAAGTACTTTAAATTAGTTTAAACAAGTTTTCCTCGAAAAATGCATAGTTTTCCCGTCTGTTGACTTTGAAACTACAATATTTAGCATTTGACGAAGAAAAGCCAACATATTTATAATAAAGTATAGCTAAATTAGTATTGGTCTTAAAAAAAATTTAAAAAAACGATTTTGTTTATTTTTTCAAAAGGTACATTTTTGTTAAGTAAAGGCGTTTTGATAAAACGACAACTTTTGAAGTTACTAGCAGAAAACTTATTAAAAACATTGATTTTTTCGATATGAAACTAACACTTTCGATAGGGAATAAATCGAAAACTATCAATTTTATCAAAAAAACATATGGAACGTTTTTTGCTTAGAATAAACGTTTTTACCAACTTGAGATTAAAATATAATAAAAAATTTCCACCGCCGAGATGGGGTGGCAACCACCCCCATGTTAAAAGCGCTTTTCGGCATGATATAGATTTTGATCCTTGGACTATCCACTACTTATTGTCAAATTTCCAAGCAAATCGATCCATTTTGTAAAAATTGCGAGGTTTTGTCCTATTTTAAGCTTCATTACTTGGACTATAGGAAGAAAATCAATAATTTTACAATTAATTAGTTATAGTAGGGATTGTACCTATTATACAGGGTGTCCAGAAACTCTTCTAACAAACGAAGCCCGGAGATTCCTCAGATAATTTTAAGAAAATTTAACTCAATTCACCTAATAGTCCGAAAAATGCTTCGTAAGGAAGCTATAGAGCTCTTTAAAGATGACGTATTGTAATTAGTTTTTTTTTAAATAGCTCCAGAACACTTCTATTTAGACAAAAGAAAACTGGTACGCCTATTTATCTTCCAGAGATAAATCGATTCCATCAATTGCGAATTTTTAGTACCGGTCATAGGCGTCCGTTTAGGGTAGGGAAACGGATATTTTATCGCATAACTTTTCTGTGTTTACCTTTTAAGCATTTTTGACACTGGATTATTAAACTACGGGGTATTCTTGTATTAAAAGGTACTCTTGCTTTAAGTCGGTAGGATAAGCAGTGTTCTAGCTAGAAAAATCGGTTTGAAAATTTTTTCGGTTTTTGAATTTGAAAAAAAAAACTATTTAGAAAAACGAAAACTGGTACGTTTATTTCTCTTCCAGAGATGACAGAGATGAATCGATTTTATCAATTGTGAATTTCTAGTATCGGTCATAGGCGTCCGTCTTGGGTAGATCAACGAAATCTCATAACTTGCTTTAATTTTTAAGCATTTTTGACAGTAGAGTATTAAATTATGAGGTATTCTAGTAGTAAAAGTTACTTTTGCTTTAAGTCGGTAAATACATCGTTTTTTATTTTTTTCAAATTTTTATTAAATTCAAAATACGAACAATTTTACAATTGATTTTTCTAGAAAACGGTGCATCCTACCGACTTAAAGCAAGAGTACCTTTTAGTACTAGAATACCTCACAATTTAATCCAGTATCAAAAGTGCTTAAAAGTTAAAGACAAAAAAGTTATGCGATAAAATAACCGTTACCCTACCCAAAACGGACTCCTATGACCGGTACTAGAGATTCGCAATTGATGGAATCGATTTATCTCTGGAAGATAAAAAGGCGGACCAGTTTTTGTCTATCGAAATGGAAGCGTTCTGGAGATATGAAAAAAACTAATTACAAGGCGCCATCTTCAAAGAGCTCTAGCCCCCTTAGTGAACATTTTTGGATTAGGTGAATTGTGTTAAATTGTCTTAAAATTATCTTAGGAATCTTAAAATTATATACAGGGTGTTCCATTAAAAAAAAACATAAGTTTGTGTCACCCTGTCAGTACGGGGTAGCCCTGTATATTAGACAGTGGCGACGCGTGATTTTTTCTAAAGTGTTACCAAAACCAGATGTAAAAAAATCCCCTTTAAAAAAATATTTTGAACCTCTAAAATATAAGTTTTTGTTTTCAATCCTGTGGGATAAAATAAAACAAATCTCTATTCCCAAATTATATGTATGTAATTATGTATATGTAACAGGTATAACAATAAATAATAAACAAACTAAATATAATATTCTACCATAAAATTAACGTAAAAAATGAACAAGTAGGAAAAAGAACAGATTTTGAAAACTATTGTTTATATTTTAATTCTTCCATTTTCAATAATATCATTTTTTTTTCTTTAAAATAATATATAAAAAAAATATACAAGTAGAATGACCTTTCAAGTAGTTGATCAATTACGCAATACGTAGCAACACTCTTCCATGTTTAAATGCACGTACACTGTAATTTCTAATAGGTACTAAACTAACTAAACCAACGTTACCAATCTTCAAAATGGTTACAATTCTGACATGCACAGCGTGCCCGCGCGCCGTCTCTAGACCCGTGGCTCTTTCAAAATTTTCAGAGCTAGTCCCGAGCGATAGCGAAGTTTCTCCTGCGTTACCGTTACCAGTGCCAGTATTGGTAAAACAGCATATGATAACGTGCAGCATAACGTGCGTTTTAACAGCATATTTATGATAACGTGCCATGGATTCACATATATCTCGCCAATATTTTCGTGCGTCTAGTTGGCTATTTACTGAATTAGGTACTATTAACAAGTATTTCTGTTGGTAAAAAATATAAATGAAATTATTTCGTAGTATTTTCGTAGTAAATATTTATTTGCAAGATTTGTAACTGTTACCAATGGTAACAGTGGTTACATGGACGCTTCGCCACTGATATTAGAAAATATTTTTAAATTATGATCCTGTCTTTGCCTCACTTTTTACCTAAATAACTTTTTTTCGTATCTCTTACGACAAACGAGTAATTGGACTTTGTCACACTAATGCCCCACGCTGTATACGAAATAACTATAAAACCATCCTGCCTCTTTGTAAATAGACTTATATTAGGATTCTTGAAACATATGCAAAATGGCATGACTCAGAACATGATGGAATTTTTCACGAATTTTCTCACAATTCTAGGACTCCTGCCTTCTTACAAGAACCGTTTAACCTTCCTGCCGAGTACCGAAAAAGTATTGATTGCATTGAGTATTATAACTTTTTAAAGGCAGGACTCAGAAAATCACGGAATCAGGGTGAAAATTTTCCGCAGAATTTTCCAAGGGACAAGTATACTTAAACAGTAGGAGACGTCATGCCAACATTTTGTTTGATAGTTTTGAAATAAATATGTTTAATTTATTTAGTTGGCAGGACCCAGAAAATCATGAAAATTTAATTATTTTCTCCTTACATGTTTGTATACATATTATAGCTCCGTTAGCCCGTTTGCAACCCTCCTGTCCAAAAAATTTTCTTCATAAAATCCATAGTATCCTGTCATTTTACGAATATGGCAGGACTCCGAAATTCATCGCAAAACCCTATTTTTATTTTTTGGGAAAATCTAATTTTTACAGGAAAATGTCACAGGAAATTTGTGGATATTTCCACAAATTGTATGTACCTCGTCTACCCTTAAACTATTGCAAAATGCAGGACTCAGAAAATCGTGGCTGAACTTCTGTATAATATCTTCCAGTCTACATGAGCTCCATACGATACCGTCTGGAGACAAGGAGTAATCTGCAAACTGCTACGTGCCATTACGTGTCAAAAAATGACTAAACTTATTGATAAAATACTCAATCACAGACCCTTATAAAAATAGAAATCTGTGAAAAAATTTTCTATCTTTACTCAGATTTGAGTACTAGGTACTCTCTGTCCTTTTCCTAGACGAATGAAAACGGAATGTGATTGCATATAGTGAGTCCTTTTTGTTTTCTATATTCGTCGTCTGCTGTCTTATAAATTGTAAAAGTTGCAGATTAAGGATGTACCAGAAAAACTTTCAACAAAAAAGTTTCAAATTTAAATAACTATTTACCATTTTAATTTTTATTATAATGGTGAATTCTGCGTCTGAGAATTTTTAGTTTAAGAAATCTGTGAATTTATTCCTACTGAACTTCCTGTATCCACATTTTCTTATTTTTATTTATGGCTTATCTTTTTCCAATTAAAATTTTTTAAATATGTCTCAAAGCTATTAAATATAAAGCCGATCCTGATGCCGATTTAGCTCTTAGAAAGCCTTCTAATGTTGTTTCAATATTTTCAGTTGCACTAGAACGAGCTTAAAAATTCAAACAAAAAATAGAGAATATGGGTGAGGTGCATAAGAAAACACTCGAGAGTCCAGATAGCCGTGAAACAGCAGCTGTAAACTGTCACTTGTCGATCAGGGCATTCGTAGATGATCTAAATACAGTATGAATAATGCATGGGACTCCCCACTTACACAAACACACTAACACAATGTGTTATGATATGCCTTTATATTGCCATTTAGGGTGGAAAACCCATTTAAAATTTGACATTTACAGGATACATAATATGTATTCATATGCTAAGTTCGGTTTTTGTAATGCGTCCAAATCCATATAGCAAGTTCATATGAACGCTTCATTCGTTTTGGGCTTATATCATCCTTTGTATTATTTCTTCTTCCTAACTAAATATTTGCCTTCGGACCATCCTTCTTTATTACTAATTCTTTTCACTTGATGTAAATTAATTTAAATACACAATGGAGTTAACGATACTGTTCAAATAGAGAATGTCTATTGTAGAATTTTGATTTTGTGAATGCGCTCTGTTCTGTGGCAATTAATATTGTACGATGAATAATATTGACATGAAGTATCTAAAATCTTCTAATGTTTTGTTAAAAACATTTTTAAAACAATTTCTAGTCTTATACATTTTAATCTTTTAAGCCAAATAAGCCAAAATTTTACTTTTAAATAAGTGTAGTTCAACGTTTCGATTTCTACCTGGAAAATTGTTCTTAATACACTGGGGTGCAAAATTAACCTGGCACCTTAAAAATGGGTCATTTTTGATGTCCCGAGTTTCCTAAACCTGTTGTCCGATTCAAGTGATTTTTTAATATGTTATAGCCTTATTCTTTATCAATATCGCTGTAATAATATTGTGGCTAAACAGGTAAATTTTCATTGCATACCGGGTCTACCAATGAAACTGTGTTTTTTCTTAAACTTCGCATCACCCTATGGAATATTCTAGCATTTATCAAATACTCAAATTAAAACCCAACTATAGCCTTATGTTTTCTGAACATTCTGTTTTTTGATTCATTCGCTTAAGTAGGACCATAAAAAAGTTAGGAAATTTAACAACTAGCCATATTCTTTATCAATACAGGGTGTTTCTAAATAAGTGCGACATGGGTAATTCTACATGAAAAAGTAATGACAGTTTGCTTTATAAACCTATGTCCGCAAATGCTTCATTTCTGAGATAGAGGGTGTTGAAATTTTGCTTACAAACTGACGATTTATTTACTGCTTAAAAACCAGTTGAGATATGCAAATGAAATTTGATGGGTGTTAAGACGTAGTTATTGTACATTTTTTGACATACAAGTAAGAATTTAATATTCACTATTGGCGCGCATACGGGTAATATAAGAATAATAATAATAATAATAATTTATTCAACAATAATAGGTACATCTTTTTAGATATTTACAGCTAAAGTGAATAAATTAACCCGAAGATCTCCGAGAGGTGTGGATACACCTGTTTCGGTAAATATGATATAAAATAATAAATAATAACATATTAACGTAAATAACATAAATAACATAAATAGCAACATAATACAATATAATATAATACAATAAATAGATAGGTACGTTTTTTTTAATTGTAAATACACAGTTATGTTTTAGTAAATATGATACGTAGAATAAATAATATAATGAAAACAATAAAATAAATACTTAGTTTAACAATAAAGCACGAATAATTAATTTTTTTTAACAATTATGTATGGCTCAATTAGTTAGTAATATTTTTGAAGAATTGTGTATATACGCATGTTTTATTAAATATGATAAAAATAATAAGCAAAATAAATCAGTTTAAAACAATATAAAATTTGAAATATAGGTATAAAAATTGGTAGTGACTCTAGAGTTTCATTTCTTTTTTTTTGTTTTTTAATGTATGTAAATTTAAGCTACTATAATGATGTCACAAAAATTTCTTGTTTGTTCCATCAGAAATGATTTTAATTTCTTTTTAAATAGAAGAACATTCTTAGTATTTTTGATATCATTGGGGATATGATTATATATTTTTGGGGCTAGAAATAGAAAACTTCTTTGACAGAAGGACTTTGTCATTTTCGGAATCATATAAAGGTGTTTGCCTCTTGTATCATGCTCATGTGATGGTAAATTGTTGTCTGTTTTCATGGTGTGATATTTTAAAGACACACAAAGAAAGTATAACTGTTTCAAGTCAAATATATTACTATCCTTATATAATCTATCTGTAGAGTAGGTGTATGGTTTAGACATAATAATTTTCAGAAATCTTCTTTGTATGATTTCCAGTGGGAGAATGTGTGTTTTTAGGGCGCTTCCCCAAGCCAGTATACTAGTATACTGTCACGGTCCCAGGCCGGTCCTGTCAACGCCAGAACTCTCTGGCGCCGAAGTGTCTGAAACCCTGTTCGTCGGCGAGACAGCTGTTTACGAACGTATCGGCATATCTAGAAGGTCACCTAATACACCTTTCTTTTGTTGCTTTGTAAATAATACATATCTTTCGATTTTTTCTGGAAATCAGTAGATTAATTTTTATAACTATATAAAGAGACATTTTTGAAATTAGAGTTAGTTATAAATTTGTAGTCGTCGGTCGAGTAACATTTTTCGATGTTCGGACGCGAAATAAATGTAAATGTAAATGGTACATATTAGACATTTAGATAAATTGTTGTTTTAGTGTAATCTTTAATAAAGCCGTGGTTATTTTGTAACGAATAAAAATAATGTAGTATTTTAATGTTAAGTTTGTAAATTAGTGTTATTAAAGGATATAAATTCAGTGTTCTTTATTTCTTTAAGTGTAAGTTATTAAAAATAAATAAAGTCAATTAAATTAAACTTAGTGCCTAAAAACATAAACAATAAAATAGTAGAGTCAACCACGTAAAAAGACAATTACGCCACAAATGGTGTCAGAAGTGGGATACTTGAAATAAATCAATTCAACGTAAATTTTCGGTTTAAATAGAGTGTGGAACCTTTAAAAATAAATAAAATATAAATCGTATTAAATAAAGTGTGTGATCATGTCTACCTTGTGTAAGCTAAAAATTGCAGACCTGAGACTTGAATTGGAAGAAAGGGATCTGAGTTCTACTGGAAAAAAGGCTGATCTAGTCGAACGTCTAAAGAACGCTCTTCAAGAAGAGGGCCAAGATCCAGAAACCTATTTGTTTGAAGACAATCATGCTGCTGTGATCTCGTCGATTTCGAAGGTTTCGACAGACATTACATCGTTAGAGAACAAAGTTTCTAGTGAAATCTCCCAAGTTTCCTCGGATGTTTTGAAAGTTTCGACAGACATTGCATCGTTAGAGAAGAAAGTTTCGGGTGATATTTCATCCCTTGAAAGCAAAATGACTAACGAGATTTCTGCTAACATCTCTAAGGTCACTTCGGATTTTGACGACAAGATATCGTCCATAAAATCTACTTTTGAAGAAAAGATCAAGGAAATAGAAAAGAAACTGGAGGAAACTGAAAAAGTGGACAAAGTGGTGGAACCCATCTTAACAGATATTAAAGATGATGAAACCAAATACAAATTGGAGCCACGGTCGATAGTTGAAGGGAGTGTAGGTCATGCTCGTGTTAAGGTGCCAAATTTCGACGGAAAGTCATCATGGAACAACTACATGAAACAGTTCGAATCTGCGGCCAGAGCGAACGGATGGTCCGAAAAAGAAAAAGCTGTAAACCTCACTATTGCTCTTCGAGGCGACGCTTTGGATGTCCTCCAGACCATAGCCGTAGAGGAGACAGATGACTTCGAGCAGCTGAAGAAGAGACTGAATATGCGATACGGGCACGAACATTTAGAGCATGTCTATCAGTCGCAGTTTAAAAATCGAAGACAAAAGAAAGATGAAGCTCTTCAAGAATACGAGGTCGATATTGCCAGGTTGGTACGATATGCATATCCAACAGCTCCCGAAGACATGATGGAAAAGTTGGCTGTTCAAACATTTATTGATGGCCTTCGTGATCATGAAATGCAAAGAACACTGCGATTAGCTCGTCACAAGACGCTGGTCGATGTCTTGTCTGCCGCCCTCGAATACGAATCAGCTACCCAGGCCTCTGGTGGGTACAGTAAAGTGAGGACTGTGAAAGAGGAACAGGATGAGGACAAACTTGACCAGCTTGTTAATATGATGAAAGACATTGCATTCAAGAAAACGAAGACCATAAGGTGCTGGAACTGTGGTGAAATGGGACATGTACGGGGTTCATGTAAGTACCCTAGGTACAATAACAATCAAGAGACTCACCAGCAGGAAAACTAGAACGGGTCGGCCTTAGGGGGGCAGCTTCGACCCGCAACTTTTCCAAAGACCCTCTCATACTAATAGCTTCTTTGAAATGTCGTGAAGATAGTGTATATGTGGATGGAGAAATAAATGGTAAAAAGTATACATTGTTGGTGGATACCGGAGCGACCAGGACCATTATACGACCGTCAGTTTTAAACAGCCGTAAGAAACTCTTACCAACGAGGTTGCGACTGCGGACTGCCACAGGTGAAAACGCCAACACCCATGGAGAAATCCAGATACAATTAGGGATTGGAGCCGAAAAGTTCGTCCATACTGTCATAGTTGCAGACATCGAAGAAGATGTTATATTAGGAATGGACGTAATGAATTTGCATGGATTTCAATTGGATTTTAAGAATAGGGTAATCAAAGTTGGCAACGAGGAGGTATTTCTTCATCCACATGATGACAGAACTGTGCTAGCAGCCATTAAAGAAGATACAGTTGTGCCTGCGAGGAGTGAAACGATCATCGTAGCGCGACTACAGGGAACTGTAGAAGAAGGAACGCCTGTTATGATGGAGCCATGGAACCACGACGAGGAGGTTGGCCGAGGAATCATAATTGGAAAGGAATTGGTTACTTCTGCTAAAGAAATTCCCGTGAGATTGATTAATGTCAATGACTACCCAGTGACCATCAAGAAGGAGACAAAAGTAGGAACTTTGAGAGCGATCTATTTCAAGGAATCTGTGATAAACTAGGCATGAAGAAGACAAGAACCACAGCCTATCACCCGCAATCGGATGGAATGGTGGAGCGTATGAATAGGACAGTCGGCAAGTATTTGACAAAGATGGTGTCCAATCATCAACGAGACTGGGACCAGTACCTTCCGTTCTTCGCAATGGCCTATAGATCTGCTGTTAATGAATCAACTGGCCAAACACCAGCAAAAGTCCTATTTGGACGTGAGATGCGTCTACCCTGTGATCTAGAGTTTGGATGTCGACCTGGAGAAGATGTTGCTGGTGAGGATTACGTGAATGAATTACGAAGAAGAATGGACGATATACATGAGTTGGTCCGTTCTAATCTTCAGATCGCTAGCGACCGAATGAAGAAACGATACGATACCCAAGCTGAAAAGGGATGTTTCAAGGAGAACGACAAAGTCTGGCTTTATAATCCAAAGAAGCGAACAGGCTGCTCTCCCAAGTTGCAGCAGTTCTGGGAAGGTCCGTACCTCATTGTCAAGAAAATCAATGACGTTATCTACCGAATAAGCAAGATTCCTAGGGGAAAGCCGATGATAGTCCACCATAACCGGTTGGCGCCGTACGAGGGAGACCACGACGTAGATGAAGAAGCGGAAGTCAACCAAGTTCGAGAAATACCTGACCTTACCTTTGAAGAGTTCATGGGTGCCTACGGAGGTACTGGTAAAGCAAGACATGGTGTTACCACTGAAGAAAAGCGAGATTTTCTCGCACTTCCCGATGTCTATTCACTGGCCCATACCATCCCGGCCAGTATCAAAGACGCACGAGGGTTGGCATCCGCCTTCCGAATGAAGTTTGGTCGAGTTGCAGAACTTCAATGCCAACTGCCAGCTCCTGGCAAAGCATTGAAACTCCAAGATGCATCACGTTACCTATTCTATCTGGTAACGAAAGACACTGTCCATGACCAACCTACCTACCAAGATGTATGGGATGCATTAATTCAATTGAGAGAGCACGTGTTGGAGTCCGACGTGCAAAAGTTAGCCATGCCAAAGTTAGAATGCAGCCAATTAGACTGGAGAGTTATCCGACATATGGTAGAAGAAATTTTCCAAGACACCGAGGTCCAGGTGTTAGTCTGTTGCAATCCGCATAGTTACTGGTGCGGAGAGAAGACCGTCCCCTGTCACTTTTATACAACTGGGAGTTGTAAAAGAGGGTCCAGTTGCAGATACCAGCATCCAGTTCCAGTCCCGACAAGGTTCCAGGAGGAACCATCTTTTGAGGAGGGGGCAATGTCACGGTCCCAGGCCGGTCCTGTCAACGCCAGAACTCTCTGGCGCCGAAGTGTCTGAAACCCTGTTCGTCGGCGAGACAGCTGTTTACGAACGTATCGGCATATCTAGAAGGTCACCTAATACACCTTTCTTTTGTTGCTTTGTAAATAATACATATCTTTCGATTTTTTCTGGAAATCAGTAGATTAATTTTTATAACTATATAAAGAGACATTTTTGAAATTAGAGTTAGTTATAAATTTGTAGTCGTCGGTCGAGTAACATTTTTCGATGTTCGGACGCGAAATAAATGTAAATGTAAATGGTACATATTAGACATTTAGATAAATTGTTGTTTTAGTGTAATCTTTAATAAAGCCGTGGTTATTTTGTAACGAATAAAAATAATGTAGTATTTTAATGTTGAAGTTTGTAAATTAGTGTTATTAAAGGATATAAATTCAGTGTTCTTTATTTCTTTAAGTGTAAGTTATTAAAAATAAATAAAGTCAATTAAATTAAACTTAGTGCCTAAAAACATAAACAATAAAATAGTAGAGTCAACCACGTAAAAAGACAATTACGCCACAATACCATAACGAAGATGACTTTCTACTAGTCCGTAATATAGTGTGCGAAGGTATATATTAGGTATGTGTTTTTTAAGATGTTTAAACTTATACAGGATAAACTGTAGCTTTTTAATGATATATTTAATGTGAAAGTCCCATTTTAGATGTGTATCTATAAAAACTCCTAGATATTTAACATTTGTTACGGGTTTAATATAAAAATTTTGTTTATTATGTGATATTTGAAGGGGTTTGAAAAGATCAGTGGTCAAGTTAGAGTTAAATATTGGTAGATAAACAGTTTTCTTAAAATTGATTGTTAGTATTTTGTAGTCAAACCATTCTTTTATTAGTTGTAGATCACATTCTGCTTTTGTTTTTAATTCATACCAATTCTCAGCATCATAAATAATAGCTGTACCATCAGCAAACCCAATTATGTGCCCTGTACTCTGTAATGAAAATAATCCATTTATATATAGATTAAACAGGACATAGGATATAGGATATAGGACCCAAAATGTAGGCTTTTATCTTCTGTTTGTCTAGGGTTGATTATTTGGCCACAGGTCGATTTTAGGATACAACAAATACTTTATTGTAGAACTCGTAATTACAAGGATAATGTAACAACTAATGTGAACGGTAGTTAACACTGAACATTTAAAACGGCTTTATAGCAGAAATATGCAATCTTACTTCGTCGTTCGTCTTTATCCTGATGAAAAAGGCCGTCTGCCCCCTATCATCAGCGTCTTAATATATATTTATATAAGCCCTCTTATCACCCGTATGCGCGCCAATGGTGAATATTAAAGTCTTAATTGTATGTCAAAAAATGTGCAATAACTACTTCTTAAAACCCACCAAATTTCATTTGCATACCTCAACCGGTTTTAAATCAATAAATAAATCGTCAGTTTGTAAGAAAACTTTCAACACCCCCTATCTCGGAAACGAAGCATTTGCAATCATATCGTTGATAAAGCAAATTGTCATTATTTTTTCATGCAGAATTTCCCCTTAAAGTTTGCCAATTATTATTTAAAAACACGCTGTATTGATGAAAAACATGACTAGTTGTTAAAGTACCTAACTTTTTTATTATCCAACATAAGCGAATGAATAAAAAAAAATGTTGAGAAAACATGAGGCTATAATTGGATTTTAATTTCAGTATTTTATAAATGCTAGAATATTCCACAGGGTGATGCGAACTTTGAGAAAAAAAACACAGTTTGATTGATACACCCGGTATACAATGAAAATTTACCTGCTTAGCAACAATACTATTACAGCAATATTGCTAAATAATAAGGCTATAATATATTAAAAAATCACTTAAATCGGGCAACAGGTTTAGGAAATTCGAGACATCAAAAATGACCCATTTTTAAGGTATACGGTTAATTTTGCATCCCAGTGTATAAAACATTAATACATTAAACAAAAAAATTTGTTACTTGGTAAAAAATCATTTAAGAGGCTACATCAGGGCGTCATCAATATTTATTTTATCGAAAGTTCTGCGAACTTTCAACAGCGCGACAACAGTGCAGTTTGCAGTACGACAGTGACAGTGACACTATACTGTCAAAAACGAAGGCACTATATTGTGATAACAATAATTATTATACTCATAGGCGTGCTAGATGTTGTTAAGGCAGTCAAGTTCGATTTCTTGTTATAGACAATCAATTTTTAGTTTAGGCCGCACCTACATTGGATCTGTTTTTCTCCGATCAGATCAGATCCGATCCGATCCGATAGGCGGCACCTACATTGGATCCGTATTTCTCAGATCAGATCCGATATGGACCGATTCTCCGGCGAGGGTGCCTACATTGGTTCCGTTAAGGGCCTCATTCATGATCTGATTTGTAGTATTACTAGTGGTACGACAAGAGAGAGAAAGTGATATGTTGGATCTAAAATCAGACCGTAAATGGGTTGTAGTACTACTAGTAATACCACTAGTGGTACGACTAGCGGTATTACAAAGAAAGTTGGAGCGTGAATGCCGATGTTGGATGTTGGATTAAAAATTTCCACTACACTGAGAGTCATAAGTTAAGGATATAGAAAATGTATGCTCATTTTTATAGTTTATTTTTTCGTGAACAGATTAACGGATTTCGCTAATTTTTGTTTTTATTATCTTAGATATTTCTTTAGTATTTACACAGTTGTACAAAAATTTAATTAAACTTCTTTTTAGTACTTATACCGGGTGGAAGAAAAGTAATGTTTTTCTTATGTTAAGTTTGAAACACCCGGTAGAGAGAACGAGGTACAAATCTGTGTATAGATCGGAATCGTATTGTAGTCTTATGTTTTGTGAACATTTTGTTTTTTTGAATCTCCCTGATATCTTTAGCTTTCTAAAGATAAAGAAAATAACAAAGAAAATAGGTGGTTTCACTCATTACCATGTATTTTTACTGAAACAAAACTAAATTAACACTAACAAATAACAGTTAACAAAACTTTAAAAACAGAAAGGCACATAACGTAAACGATTGTCGATCTGGTAAGTGGTATGCACAGCACAACTTAAGAGAGACGAGATTGTTTAATAGAGGCTCTATGATGTTTTGGGGTGGAATTTCCCTGAAAGTAATACGGATTCCGTGTCTACCTGGAGGCTCTTTAAATATCGAGAGTTACATTACACATATTCTTTTTCTTTGAACACTCTTTTTCTTTCGCACTATATATAGGAAATAATGACGTCTTAGTGGTATGATAAGACGTGACCTCCTCACGTATTGCAGTCGTCAGTTAAAACACATATTAAATAGTAAAACGGTCTAGTTTCTTTGTTATTAAAGATATCAGAAAAATTTTAAAAATAGATGATTCACAAAAGATGAGACTACAACATAGTATCGATGCATAACCACCATTTTACCTCTTCCTCCCTAAAGGGTGTCTCAAACTTTAGTTTCGGTTAAAACACAAGTTAAAATACAAAACCGTCTATTTTCTTTGTTTCTAAAGATATCAGGCACATTCAAAAAAAAATTCACCAAACATAAGACTATAATACGATTCCGATGCATTATTGTACCTCGTCCTCTCTACAGGGTATTTCAAACTTAACATAAGGAAAACATTTCTTTTCCTCCACCCAGTATAAGTACAAAAAAGAAGTTTGAGTAAATCTTTGCACAACTGTGATAATATTGTTCGTCCGCTATAACTTTTCCCATGCGTCACGATTCTTTTTTAAACAAATTAAGTCAAAACATAACGTCGATGTGTATATACATTTTGTATACTGTATACTATGCATATTATACTACACACATCGGCGTACGTTTCACTTTACGTTTTGACTTAATTTGTTTTAAAATAAATCGTGACGCATGGAAAAAGTTATAGCGAAACAATACTAAAGAAATATCTAAAATAGTAAAAAAAAATTAGCGGGATCCGTTAATCCGTTCACGAAAAAATCAACTATGAAAATGAGCATAAATTTTCTATATCCCTAACTTATGCCTCGCAGTATATTACGTATGGGAGGTCTACTAGTTTCTTTACGCAAACATTCCTATTTTGAAAATATTTAATAGAAAATAAACTGTCACAAAAATTACCCTTATTAAAATACACGATTATTTATTATCTACTTTTTGTTGAGACCAATCATTTTCCTTTCTGTAAATAAAGACCAGTTTCGTATTAATCTAAAACTATTTTCTTTTGGCATCTTATGCAAATTTACTATTAATTTTTAAATGCAAATCCCAGCTCCAGTTTAGTTTACTAAAATAGAATATAACTACCCTACGTCTTAAAAAGTCGTAAAAATTACAAGAGTCGTAAAAATTAATTAGTTCATATCAGCCCTATTAGACAAATAATAGAGAAACGAAACTTATAATAATTATGAAACCTCAACTTATGTACCCAAATCCTCCGAATTATATTTTGCATAGACTTACTGGATACATTTTTTAGTGTACACCACCGTGAAAACAGATGGCTGAAAGGTAAGACCTTTTTTGGCGGCTAGAAAGATAAAATGTTGGGTGGTGAATGGTGTTTACGACTAGGGGGACCACAAAGTAGTATCACTCTCTCTCTCTTGTCGTACCACTAGTGGTACTACAAATCAGAGCGTGAATGCCCCGTATTAACTTCCGACCACCGACCACCGACAATGAGTTCCAATGAAGATGTGTTGGCTGTTGTTGGAAAACAACGTTTTTAAAAGACGTAGAAAAAAACGTAGACGGATGCATAAATTTAATAAAGACAGATCTTCAGGAGAATTTAATAGAAACAAAAATCTACGTAACTATCCTGATAAATTTAAGATCCTATTTTTTCGTCACAAGAATGTAAAATAATTCATGAGAAAAGAAAAAATACATTGATTTATTACAAACTAGCCTTGTGTTGCCACGTATTAAAAAATATTCTCATATAAAAAGATATAGTAACACATAATAGGTAGTATAATAATTATACTTCCGATTTTATTACAAATTGAGCAGTAATAAACTTCGGTTCTCTTTGTAAGGTTTTATCCAAGATTATTTTGGCAATTTCAAAGACACTTAGTACCCATTGCCCGTTAGAATTTTATAACCAAAGTGAAATTGACCATCCCAATAAAACTATTTACCTAGAGGGACAGAATAGGAAACAATAATAATTATTAAAGGTATTAAATTGTAAAATACTGTAGTAGTATTTTGTATTTTGACAACGGCACCCGATTTGGGCGTCGAAACGTTAATAAAAATCATTTTTTAATAATATTGTGGCTTATTTCCCATTATAAATAGTTAAAATTATAAACTGCCACAAGAAAATAGCTTCAGAACAACATTAAAATTTCGAAAATAAAAAATTTGCTATAACTTTTGCGAAAATGAATTTAGGACTAAGACGATGCGCGTCAATTAGTTTAAATTTTATTCAATTTGTTGATCCCAAAGAGCTTTTTTTCGCAATGTTATTGTTCAGAAAATAATAACGATACAGCAATTCTGTGAAAACAACATGAAAGAAGAATAGTCATTTTTTCAACGCATTTAAAAAAATCAATAAAAAGTCATTTTTATCACTCAGAAAACATTTTACTAAAATAGAGTCATTTTTGGCTTATAAACGATTTGAATAACTTTGTTAATATTGACTGTAGGCTAAAACTACAATGGAATTTAAAAAGCTGGTATTTTTATACGAATTTTCAAAAAAAACTTTTCACCTAGGTTAATTACGGTCAAAGTTAGCCACTTTTTTTATTTAATTGACGGCTACTTTTTTTATAACAATTAAGCAACCTAACTAGAGCCATTTAGAAGTTGAAGATATATAGGTTATGTGTAAAAGTTTGAGTAAACTTTGAACCTCAACAGAGTGGTTAATAAAGCTTTAAAAATGGCGTTCAAACGGAATTAATTCGTGGTCGGTGGAGGGGAATTACTAAAATACGTGCACTCAAAAAATGAAACTGATTCTGCAAACATATGCTGCGATTAATATCTCTGGAACTTGTTGATGGATTTTGATCATAATTTTTATAATTTGTATGTACTCGTAGTCTTATAGAGTACGTTATGTACACACAACCCCACCTAACTTTACAAAATGTTAGGGGGAACTCCCCTTATCACTCAGGGATATGAAAAATAGATTACGACTGATTCTAAGACCTACCGAATATACATATATAATTTCATAAATATCGGTCAAGCGGTCTCGGAGGAGTATGGAAACTAACACGTGACAGAAGAATTTTATAGACGTAAATATATAGATGGCTATTAACAAATAGGGATTGGTGAAAGAAGAGTGAAAATTAAGGGTTGTATGTATTTTTTAATTCTACATCATATAAAATTAAGGTAGATAATTTTGTCCAAAATAATAAAAAAAATGTCAGGGGGCAACCTTCCTTATAACTTATGGGTATAAAAATAGATTTGACCCTCTTCAAAGTCCTACAGAATAAACGTGTAAAATTTTATACAAATCGGCCAAGCCGTTTCGGAGTAATATGGTAACTAACACTGTTACAGGAGAATTTGATGTATATAGAAGTAACTGCGAATTAAATAATAAAAGTGGCTAACTTTGAACCTAATTAACCTAGGCAAAAAGTTTTTTTTCTGAAAATTCGTATAAAAATAGCTGCTTTTGAAATCCTAAAGTAGATTTACTCTATAGTCAATATTAACAAAGTTATTCAAATTGTTTAGAAGCCAAAAATGACTCTATTTTACTAAACGTTTTTCGGAGTAATAAAAACGACTTTTTAATGACTTTTTTCAATACTTTGCAAATATAACTATTATTCTTGCATGTGGTTTCCACAGAATTAATATGTCATTATTATTTTCTGAACAATAACATTGCGAAAAAAGCTCTTTGCGATAAACAAATTGAATAAAATTTAAACTAATTGACGAATCGTCTTAAAATTTTTTGTGCATTATATGGAATGTTTGACTCAACTTTTCGTGCAATATGAAAGTCTTAAGGCCATTTTCGCAAAAGTTATAGCACATTTTTATTTTTGAAATTTTAGTTTTATTTTGCACTTTCCGAAACAAAAAAGGACCGGACCAAAATTCAAAAAGTGCCATTTTAAACCTTGGCTCATCTACAAAAAGAAGAATATTATAAATAAAATATTTAATTACGCTATTTTTACCTGTAGCGATTTAAACGAAAAAACTGCCATTTTTGACCCTTATTTGTTAATAACTAAGGTTCTCGTCCGAACTGTGACGGGCATTTTTGTATCTATAATATATTAGCATTAGGTATGTAGTACCATTGATTAATAACTACACACTATGTAGGGTAGTTAATAATCAATGGTAGTACCCAAAAAATTTATACTTGTACCCATTTGCAACCTGGCTGGCTGCTCGAGTGTCCCGACAAAAACCTTATTTCTCTGGACTATTTGATGCAATTGTGGACGTATAGCAAATTGTGAAAACTCAAGTTTTAAGAATCATCTACTTTGTTAGCAAAGGTAATAATATTTTCAATATATCTCATCTTGATGACACTTACAAATAAATATATTTTGCGCATTCTGACCGTATATTTATTGTTTACACCATTTAGTACCTCAAAGCAAATTTCTTTTGTTGCATTTTCTACCAAATTAGAGTATGTATTTATAGGTATAATGTATTGTATATAAGTAACAGCTGTCCATTTGAATTATTTGACCAAACTTCAACACCGTTGCAGCTGTAAACTATCTTCGACTTTACATTTTACCGCACCACCTATCAACTTCACACCACTGAATACAAGATGTTTCTGCTTAAAATCTCAAAACCTTATAAAGTATCTCTCCGATCACGATAAAACTGGAATGATTCAACAAATGATGTCAATTGGTAAAAAGATAAAAGTCTGTTGATTGCTATCTACATTTAAAATTCGCCGCACGGGATTCATTGTGGCTCGAACTAAAGATAAAGCAATCAGAGACAATCTCTTAGAAATGATGTAACTTGAAGTATCTATTCTGTGAACAATAAAGCAGAACAAAGCCAACTAAAGAGACATCGCTTTCAAGCTATTGTCTCATTCGAACTGTTTGTTTCACATAAAAGGGCAGTTTGAACTGTGCAAATCTATAGGAAAATATTCAGGGACGGATTTTGTTTTTTAACATTTTGTTGTATATTTATAGAATACAACTTTTAGTTAAAAAAAGTTGGACATTTTTGCAGCAATTTTCTACAAACTAAATTTTTGCTAGATTTTTTTAATGATTTCTGTTTCTAATAACCTATTCTAATATTTAATTTTCGTAGACTTATTCCCATGTCTTTGGGATACTCTATTCCCAGTTCACTCTGTGTGACTGATTTGACTCTTATTTGATTTGGCTTTTCATTCTATTTCACTTTTATTTTTTAATTGTCCCATTCTTATTTACGTCTTATAATTTAAGTAAACCGACCTAAATTCATTTGCAAACTGTAGATTGTAGATTTCAAAGAAACAGCTTGGTGTCTTTTACATCTCTGCATTGCGGCATGAAAGATTTTTAGTGTATACCCTATATGTATGTTTTAGCTAAAATAATCTTCATTATGAATGGCATCACAGCTCGTTATGAGCCAAAGCTCTTCTCAATACAATCCTCCATTCACTCCCGTGGCTGCTCTTTTTTTCTCCATGCTCTAACTCCAATAGATTTTTGCACCTACCTCTCGCCTAGTGTTGCCCAAATGCAAGACCAAGACGATAGTCTTGGTCTTGGTCTTGCTCCAGTACACCTGGTCTTCGTCTTGGTCTTGGTATTGCGCTCCCGGTCTTGGTTTTGGTTTTGGTCTTGCGGCAAGAGTCTTGCAAGTCTCGAAGTTGCCCATTAGCCTATTGCATATCTTAGAGCAACGTAACAGATAGGTACATTTTAAGCTTGAATATCATAGCCATAGTAAAGACTAGCCAAATTAATAAAATATCTAAACAACTGACACCGGGTGGGGTTTGAACCCACGATCTAAGTGATCCCTGCTTATGTTCTAACTAACTAAAGTTAAAACCACCTCTTAAAACCCACAAAATTTCATTTGCATATCTCAACCGGTTTTAAAAAAATAAATAAATCGTCAGTTTGTAAGAAAAATTTCAACCCCCCCCCCCTATTTGGTAAACAAAGCATTTATAAAGTAAACGTTTATGAAGCAAACTGGCAAACTGTCATTAATTTTTCGCGAAGAATTACCCATTAAAGTTTGCCATACTTATTTAAAAACATTCTGTATTGATGAAAAACATGGCTAGTTAAAAAAGTACCTAACTTTTTTATTATCCAATATAAGTGAATGAATAAAAAACATAATGTTAAGAAAATATGAGGCTATAGTTGGGCTTTAATTTCAGTATGCTATTGCGTGCTTGAATAATAAGTTAGTATAATGCTAGGCTAGAATATTCCACAGAGTGAGAAAAAACACAGTTTGATTGGTACACCCGGTATACACTGACAATAATTGACCTGTCTAGCAGCAATATCTATTATTACTGCGATATTTATAAAGAATAAGACGAAACAAAAAAAATCACTTAAATTGGACAACAGGTACGAAATTTGAGACATTAAAAATGACCCGTTTTTAAAGTTCTGCGTTAATTTCTTGGAGAAGTGTATATTGTTCAAATAATATTTCGGTATTATGTTTACACGATATCTGGCATTATCTCTATACTTTTGTCTGGTTATGATACTTATAAATAATAGCCGCGCTGTTTCGGCAAATTTTGTTTAGTCGAGTGACCTCATATAACACAGGACACAGTCAGCAGAAACAATACATAATATTACTATAATAATGTATACTGATAAGATTTCTGGTGTTTAGATTCCTAGAAAACTAATAGTGAAAAAATTATTTATGTAAATATATATAAGTGCTAAGGTGACATATTTTTAAAAAGTGTGGATACGATATTTGATATTACTGTAGGCGTCGCAACGCAGGAATGTTGTGTTATATGAATATGATTAGAAGACGACTAATTTCAAAACCAGGACAATTAATTTCAGAGCAAAGAAATCGGCTGCTGAGAAAGATTGTACTAAAAAATTTTATTTTTACATTATAATAATGACCTCTGAGTACATGTCAAATGTGTCGAATGTTCTTTTAATGGATATTTTGATTCGCTATATATGTTTATAGTATTGTTCGTAATGCGCATAAGTCCAATTTTCAAAATTTGTGTTACAATTTTTTTTGTTTCTCATAGAGTATCTAAGAATATAGCCGAACTTATATACTCCCTAAAACGACCCTCAGTTCTAACTGCAAGACGCAAGAGTCTCGCAGGCTTAGTCTTCTTCTTGCTCAAGTCTTGCACGGTAAGTCTTGGTCTTGGTCTTGCCAAAATTAGGCGGTCTTGGTCTTGCGAAAACGCAAGAACAAGACCAAGACTGCAAGACCAAGACCGATTTTGGACAACACTACTCTCGCCTGATTACATGCCCTGTCCATCTAGGGCTAGGGCGTGCTACCTTAATGCATTTTACAACGTTAGGTTCTCTAAAGCTTCTATATAACTCAAAGTAGGAACACCTGCTCCACAAACTTTGTTTTTATATTCCTTCATAATATTCTTCTTAGGATTTTTCGATCTAAACGTTAAGGGTTTCTTGGTCCCTCTTTGTAAGTGACCAAGTTTCTGCTCGATATGTTCACTGGTCTTATTAGTGCTTTATAAACTGTCACTTTAATTTTTCTGTGTATCTTTGAAGCCACCTGTCTTCTCAAGTCATGGTAACACTTACTGGCAAGCGCCATTCTTCTTTTCATTTTTCGCGCTGACGTTATTACCTTTAGTCAATAGCGAGCCTAGATATGTGACAGTGTCCACGCCTTCCAGTTCTAAATCATCAATTAATATTCTTCTAGGTGTGTCATTTTTTAACCAAGTACAAGTTATATTCAGTCCGATTCTCTGTGCAGATGTCCTTAATGACCGAAATGCATCGGCCAGAGACTCTGTGGACCTAATCTATGATCTCGATGTCATCTGCATATCCGACAACTTGTACAGATTTCTTAAATGTAGTGCCATTTGTGTTAATCTGGGACTCTGGAATTTCCTTTTTTAGAGCAAGCTTAAATAATAGACTCAATAGCCCATTACCCTGTATTAGCTCATTTTTGCAATGAGATGATCTTGAAAAATCGTTTTAGATTCTTACTATGCTTGCTGCTCCTGTGAGTGTAAGTTCAGTTAATTGAATAAGATGAAGTGGTATTTGGAATTCCACCATAGCCAGTCGAAGTTTATATCTATTAACTAAGTCCTATGCGGCTTTGAAATTCATAAATATGTGGCGGGTGTCAACTAGTGATGTAACGAATATTCGCATTCGCATTCGCATTCGCGAATATTCGCATATTTTTGCATATTCGCATTCGCATTCGCATTCGAGAAATTTGTGCGAATGTTTTGCGAATATGAAAATCAGATAAAAAAATAATTTGATGTCTAATATTAGGTTAATAATATTGTTCTGAAGCTATCTTTTACGGCATTTATGTAATTTACTGTTCTAGTTGGAAAATAAGCCACAATTTAACTTGAAAAATAATTTTGTTGAAGTTTCGACTTCCACTTCGAAGGTCGTTATCTAAATATAATAGATAACGACTTCCGAAGTGGAAGTCGAAACGTCAATAAAATCATTTTTCAAGTTTTAATTGTTAATTATTTCCCAATTAGAATAGTAAATAAGGTTATTAAAATCAAAATCTATTCACTTTTCATTTTTCTATTAAGAAAAGGCGACAAAGAGCAATTTGAAAACAACAAATTATGCAATGTAAACAAATAAAACAAATTATTCCCTAAAACTTTTATTAGCCTGAAGCTTTTAATTTTAGACAATCAATCAATCTTGAACGAACTAAGGATTATTCAGCTACCAATATATAAATAATACTATAAATAGTCTATGTTTTTTTAAGTCAACAGTTTAAACAAACAAAAATAAACAAGTTAATAATCAAAATTTAAAAGAGGAATATTAAACTTTAAAAATAAAAGTCTCGACGCCTTTTCTCCTTCAAGTCTGTTTCGATGTGGTGTATAAAGAAGTCCAGCGCCACTAAATAAGCGCTCGCTCGGGACACTTGTTGGTGGTGTAACTAAATATTGCCGTACTACAGGAAAAAGAAGATCGTACCTTCCCTTGTTAACTTTCCACCATGTTAGAGGGTCGACGTCACCTGCCACGCGTTTTTCCAATGAGTATTCAGTGAGAGTTTTACGGATTAAAAGATGGACAGGGTTTTGAAAACTAAGAAGAGGCATGTCGTCTTCACTATCACTTGTATCCATCAGTAAACTCATCTTTTCTTTTAGAGACAGACTGTTGCGAGTTTCGTGATCTTCAGATTGATTTAATTTGATACGCTTTGCATTCGGGTAAGATGAATTGCAAGATATGTCGGTTTGGCTGTCTCCCAGCAAATCCAAAATATGCTCTATGACACGCTCTTTAGTCGACGTATTTTTAAAAAATTTTGATTTATATCTTGGGTCAATGAAGGTCGCCGTGGAAAACAATATTTCATTCTCTAAACCTGAAAACTTGCGAATGAGCTCGTCTTTCAAGACAGTAATCGTATCACCAATGTGCTCATCGGAAGAATCAAGATCATGAACAACTTTTTCTAGAGTGGTGATTAAGGGAATCACAGAAGAAATAGAAACATCGCTAGCACTTAACTCTTTGGTTATTTCTTCAAATGGTCTTAGTAAACCGATAAGTTTTTCAATAATCATCCACTCGTCAGAAGCCAATTGGGGAATTTTATTATTTGCCGATGCGTACAGACATAACGACTCTTTGACTTGTAAAATACGCTCCAACATATAAAAAGTGCTGTTCCACCTAGTAGTACATTCTTGTATAGTCTTCAGTGGTTTTTGATTAAGCCTTTTTTGTATACTAGTCAACTCATCTTGGGCACTGGTCGAATGATGAAAATGAGTTGCCATCTTTTTACATTTTGTTATGGCAGACACAACAGTTTCTTGAGCTTTCATTCCTGCTTTTAATACGTTTTGAATCTTGTGAGAAGCACAGTCAATATGTTCAACATTTAATAAGTTAACACCTTTTTTCATGTTAGCACCTGCATCGCGAACTACACATTTCACTTTATCTTTAGGTATTTCCCAAAACGACAAGATGTCTTCAAGTTTGTGAGCAATATTTTCTCCGGTGTGGCGGCCTTCATTGAATACTTCTGCTTTTAACACTATCATTTTCCTTTCAAATTCTTTTGTGATCCCATGACAAGTTAAACTCAGCAGCGAAACTCCAGAACAGGTATCAGACCAAATGTCGGTAGTAAATGATAATTTTTCGAACGACTTCAATAATTGAAGTATTTTCTCACTTACTTTGCAAAATAATTTATCGCAGATAAATGAAGTAAAATACTGACGCGATTTTAAATTATAAGACGGACACAAATGCTTGATAAGTCTTACGAAACCAACACTTTCCACGAAACGAAATGGCAAGTCCTCCAACGCAACCATTTCACTTATAAAATTATCCACTTCCAATGACTTAGCAGAATTATTATCCCACTGTTTTGTTTTATCCACACATTCTTGAAACGATATTTGTTTCATAAATGATTTTATTTGATGCGAAGATGATGCCTGCTCAAGTGATTTAGATGCATCTTGTTTTCGTTTTTCACACTCTTCCAATTTGGAAAACTCAGTTTTATGCATTGCCTTTAAATGATTTCTCATGGCCGTTGTAGTTCTTCCTTTCCTTGAGTATTCTTTATTACACAGCTTGCACTTAGCTCGTTCAGCATCGCAAATTGGTGTGAAATAAGTCCATATTTCACTATAATTTGATTTACTCATCTTAATAAAAATCTCTAATCAGACTTTAGCTACAAAATTCACTTGTATGTACTTGAGCACGAGCAGAGCAAGGCGAGTGTAGTGACACTTGAGTCATAATTGTAATATATATTAACCTTTGATATAGGATATTTTAACAATATTATATATCACTGATATAAAATATGATATTGTTAACTAATTATTATGTCTACGACTTCCGTTAGATGAGTTCACATTGCAATTCAGCAAATTGCAATTAAGCAATTTTCGAAACAAGATTACACACCCACACACCTCGCGCGAACGAGACTGCCGGCAAGCCTTAGAATTGGCGTCTAATTAAAAAACTGAATATTCGCATTCGCATTCGCATTCGCGAATGTCGGTGGCAGATATTCGCATTCGCATTCGCATCCGCGAATGTTAAAAAAATGACATTCGTTACATCACTAGTGTCAACACAGAATACTAGGGTTTTTCAAGAATCTGACTCACTGTAAACATTTGGTTCGTTGTTGATTTATTAGGTCGGAAGCCGGATTTATATCCTCCCAGTATTCGTTCGTCATCCGTTCGGCCATATTTTATATGCTATATTGAGTATAGAGGTGCCTCTCCTCTATAATTATCAGACACCATGATGTCACATTTTTTGTGAAGTGGACACAGTATGCCTAATTTCCAGTCTGAGGGTGTTTCTTTCTGTTGCCAGATTTCAGTTATTAATTTGTGCACATGTCTCGAAAGGGTATCGCCGCCATTTAAAATGGCTGTTCTAATTTCTTCTTCGGTAGGGAATGGCAGTGGTCATTTCTATTAACTCGTGCATAGGTCTTTTGCATATTCCTGTAATTTGGTTGATCCATCTTGTTGGGGATCTTCCTCGTGATCTTCGGCTTTCTACCTTTCGTTATATAATAAGTTTTTCCAAATTTTCTGTTTCTGCTCTCATAAAATGGCCAAACTATTTTAATTGTTAAAGATGAACTTTGTTAGGGAGACGTTTTCTGACCTTTAGTTCATTTAAAATCGGGTTATGTACTTAAGAGAGGAACCTCTAGGAATAATTAAAACGATCGAAAATATCTACCAGAACAACATAGTAAAAGTAGATGAAGAACTAACTGACCCAATTGAAGCTGGCAACGTCAGACAGGGAGATTCCCTGGATCCTTCATTGTTCAACCTGATCATGGACGAAATAATAAAAAAGAAGAACAAAGAAAAAAGTAAGATCAAATAATAGAACAAGCCATGGAGTTTAAATATCGGGGCATCACACTATCTAGCTACGGAAAGCTCGAAACAGAAGTGGAAGATCAGGCGAATAAAGCAAACAGAGACGCAGGTTGCCTGAATGAAAAAATATGGAGAAATAAAAACATCATCGGAAAAGAAGTGAAAGGCAGAATTTACAAAACAGTCATCAGACCAATAATGACATACTCAACAGAAACACTGCGAAAAAAAAAACAGCAGAGATGAAAACACTGCGAAAAATCGATGGTATAGACACTGTGGGATAGAGCTAGAAGTGCAGATATACGACGGAGATGCAAGGTGGACAACATTAATAACTGGGTGAAAAACAGAAAAGTAGAATGGAACGGACCACATAAGCCGAATGACAACAAATAGAGTAGTAAGGACGGCGAGAGACGGTTCCCCAATAGGAAGACAATCAGTGGGAAGACCACGAAAAGATGGAATGACAACTTACTGGAGGCACATTGAAAAACAGACAGTCATGTCTACATAAAAAGAAGAAGAAGAAGAAGAAAATCGGATTATTTGCCCTGTGGTCAGTCCACGGAATTCAAAAGATTCTTCTCCAACAGAACATTTCAGTTGCATCCATCTTTCTTCTTTCTTTCTGCTCGTCTTAGGGCCCAAGATTCACATCCTCATGTCAGTCAGTATTAAGAATATTAAGCAGTTGATAAACCACATTTTTAGAGTTTGTGAAATTTTCTTTCTAGAGTCCTTCCATATTTTGACCATCTTTCCTACGAAGACTTCTGTCAGATTATGTCTGCGTTTTATTTCTTCCTGTAGTGACCCTGTGTTTGTGATCAATGATCCCAGATGTAAGTACGAGCTCACAACCTCAAAGCAGTCAATCGTGGTTATGTGTGTATAATTGTTTATGTAGTCTATCCACTATCATGATCTTTGTCTTTGATATAGTATGGTATAGTTAGACCCAAACCCAGACATCCAAAGTGAAAGTTATCCTCCAACACCAAATTGTCCTATATGGTCCATATAATGTTCAGAAAAAAGTCACACCATTTTGAGCGTCGGGTTTGGGAGGGAGAGGGGGAGAAATCTGTAAATTCGTAGTTTTTTATGTTTTTCGTCAATATTTCTAAAACAATGCGGTTTAGCATGAATAACCCTCTATACAAAATTGTTCTACATTAAATTTGAAATAAAAAAGGCCCTATGCATAATCCTTCTAAAATGAACGGTTCCAAAGTTACGGAGGTAGTATAATATAATTGGTCCAAAAACAGGCCTAACTCATACATCCAAAGTAAAAGTTTTCCTTCAACACCAAATTGTTCTATATGTTCCACATATTGTTTAGTAAAAAGTTACACCATTTTGAGCGTCCGGTTTTGGGGGGGGGGAGATGGGGGGAGATGGGGGGAGAAGTCGGTAAATTAGTAGTTTTTTTACGTTTTTTGTCAATATTTCTAAAATTATGCTTTAGCGTAAAGAATGTTCTATAGAAAAATAATCTACATAAAATTTAAAACAAAAAAGGTTCTATACATAATTGTTATAAAATCAACGGTTCCAGAGTTACGGAGGGTTAAAAGTGGAGGTTTTCGATACTTTTTATATTTACCGATTTCTCCCCCTCTCCCCCCCAAACCCGAAGCTAAAAATGGTGTGACTTTTTTCTGAACATTATGTGGACCATATAGAACAATTTAGTGTTGGAGGATAATTTTCACTTTGGATGTCTGGGTTTTTGGTATAGTTATACCATACATTGCTCAAAAAATATAAAAAGTATCGAAAACCTCGACTTTTCACCCTCCGTAACTCTGGAACCGTTGATGTTATAACAATTATGTATACAAGATTTTTTGTTTTAAATTTCATGTAGAACATTTTTGTATATAACATTGGTTACGCTAAAGCATAGTTTTAGAAATATTGACAAAAAACGTAAAAAAACTACTAATTTACCGACTTCTCCCCCATCTGCTCCCCAAACCGGACGCTCAAAATGGTGTAACTTTTTACTGAACAATATGTGGACCATACAGAACAATTTGGTGTTGGAGGAAAACTTTTACTTTGGATGTTTGGGTTAGGCCTTTTTTGGACCAGATATACTATACTACCTCCGTAACTTTGGAACCATGAATTTTAGAAAGATTATTATGCATAGAGCCTTTTTTATTTTAAATTTACTGTAGAACAATTTTGTATAGAGGGTTGTTCATGCTAAACCGCATAGTTTTAGAAATATTGACGAAAAACCTAAAAAACTACGAATTTACCGATTTCTCCCCCCTCTCCCACCCAAACCCGACGCTCAAAATGGTGTGACTTTTTTCTGGACATTGTGTGGACCATATAAAACAATTTGGTGTAAAAGGATAACTTTCACTTTGGATGTCTGGGTTATGCCATCTTTTGGATCAACTATACTATACTAATATGTTTAACTGCAAACCAAATATTTCACTTTCGTTTTCAACCAGTCGTATGTGATCAATTAACTCTTCTTGGCTATTTGCAAGAATAGCTGCGTCTAGGTAGCTATTAAGCTAAATACTTAATTATAAAAGTATATTAATTAATAAACGTTGGCCCAGTGGGGCTCTGTTTATTTGAAAAAAGCATTTTATTGAAGCGTGCGTTCAGCTGAAGTTCTTTTTATTTTGTCTTTTGTTGTCAATGTAGTGGACACAAGCTTCTTTTCTTGTAAAAGTGACAATGGGATTTAGATGACCTTTTGTTGCAAACGAATTTACCAGGTGTGCCGTTTTCGTTGACTGATCTCCGAGAAATAAAATGAAGGTTTTCGTAAACAATGTTCAAAAAGCTAAAAGCAAAATTATGAATGGCCAGTGAATTAAACAGGGCATACACAGGGCCTAGTTTACCACTAGACCCGTGAAGCAACTGCCTCGGGCCCGCATTTTAATGGGGCCCGCAAAGATCACAAAAATGTTTTTTTCTACGAGCGTGCAAAAATGTCTACTTTCGCGCACGCGTTTTAATTTAGAAAGTTTTACTTTTTCGCACTCGTGTTACTTTTCCGCACACGTTTTACTTTTCTGCACGCGTTTTACTTTTCCGCACGCGTTTTACTTTTCCACACGCGTGTTAACTTAGATATGTTATGTAGTTAATATGGCCTTAAAGTAATTATAATACATGCAATAAACTAATATTTAGATATTATTTACTAATTTATTTCAAATAGGTATATCTTATTGTGTTCATGTTTTAATGAAATTAACGCTAGAATTCGATGAAATAAAATAATTTTGACATAATATTCGAAAGCCAAATCAGTAGACAATAACACAGTGGTTTTGAATCGTCGTCATGGAAACCAAGATCGTCGTCATGCTAACCAATTATGCTGGAAGTTTGGTTTTGACAACCTTGTCAAAGAATTAATTTGTGTATGTATTTTCATATTAATTAAATTAATTGATTAAGATTTCATCATCATCTTGGTGCTACAGCCCTTAGAGGGCCTCGACCTTCTCAAGCTTTCTACGCCATTCTGTTCTGTCCCTTGCTTGCATTTTCCAGTTGCCGACTCCGATCTTCTCGGCATCTTGTGTTACCCCGTCCATCCACCTCAGCTTTGGTCTACCTCGTCTTCTCATTCCCACGGGTTGCGCTGTTAGAATCTTTTTTATCATGTTCGATTCAGGGGCCCGGGCTACATGTCCTGCCCACTGCAGGCGGTTTCGCTTAATTATAGTGATAATATCTTTTCCACCAAACGTATGCTTGTAGATATTCTGCAATTAAAAGTTATATCTACGCCTCCATATTCCGTTCTCACAGACCGCTCCGAATATCTTGCGTAGCACCTTTCTTTCAAAAATCGATAGAGCGGATTCATCTGTTTTAGTTAGCGTCTATGCCTCTGATCCATATGTGAGAACGAGGACTATCAATGTTCTATACAGCCTTATACGAGTTTTTTGAGACAGACGTTTGTTAGCTAAGTACTTTGATAGACTATGATAACACCTGTTTGCAATTATTATTCGTCTTTTTATTTCCCCTGATGTGTTATTATTGGGGTTAACGATGTCCCTAGATATATATGAACTCTTTGACCGCTTCGAAGTTTTGGTCATTGATGATTAGATCTGCGTCAACATTTCCAGCTCTTGTGTTTGTGTTAGTCGCCATGAATTTGGTTTTATTTCGATTTATATGTAACCCCATTCGTTCTGCTGCTGCTACTAGCTCGCTTAGGATTTCCGCAGTTCTCGCTCTGGTTCTTGTTACAATGTCCACGCGTCGTCTGCATATGCTAGAATTTGGACAGATCTATTGAATATTGTTCCCTGCTATCTATATTAGCGTCTCGTATGACCTTTTCTAATGCTACATTAAAAAGTTGACACGCCAGCGCATCTCCCTGTCTTAACCCTCTATATATTTCAAATGGGGTTGACGAGTCGTTTTGAATTTTTACTGCTGATATCATCTTCGCCATTGTCACTTTAATCATAGGTACATATGAGTTTTTGAAGTTATATTGCTTTAGGCGCGATTGAGATTGAGGGTGAATTTATATTGATCTGCGCGCATGCGCACACCGACAGTTTGGTGTTAGTCTTTATACGGGCTCTGATTGGGTGTTGAAATGATCTGTCAATAATTGTTCAATATGGAGGTTATCGGTAAACAAAAATGTTGTATAATATATTAGTTTTTATTGTTGTGAGGACAGAAATAAAATCAAATTTATCATTATAGTGACTTTTTAAATAGTTTTGAAAAGCCACAGGTACGTAATTCTAAATGTTTCAGTTGTATTCCAATAAAAAATTATCTTCATACCTATTCGGAAAATGTAAAAAAAAAGAATGTACTTACCTAGTACTTGCTATGCTATACCCCTAGTAGGCAATGCTTTAATTTACATAATCTGATTACGAACAAACTTTCTACAAATTTTCATCTAATGTATCGTTCCTTACTCTATATATATTGTTGTATTTTAATTCGACAAAAATCAAACTAATAAAAATTCATATAAACAAAATGTCAAAAAGTTGTTCAGTTTGTGTATATTCCCACATGACGTATACGCGAAGGTGGTGCAGTTTGAAATCGCTTCGACTCTCGTACGGCGGGATACACGGGAAGTAGGTTCAAGCCCAATGCAAGTTTTTTTATTTTTTTATAGATTTTATGATTGTAAGTATATTATTATATAATTTTTTTCAGAAAATACGTATTTAATTAAAATTTTTGGCAACAATTATTGTTCAGAAATTATTTGTGGCATTTTTCAATGTGTTTGTGTGTGTTTTATTCTTTTATTTTTTTAATTTTTGGTATTGTTTTAATAAAATTTTTTGGAAAGTAGTAGAGAAACTGTTTAAAGTATATTGATTTCGTTGAAATCATATAATAGAAGTATAACTTCTTACGTGCGTAGGGGAGCAGGGGGCTAGTTGTAACAATTTTCATAAAATTAAATATATATTGACAGCTATTTTCCCAATTATCACTAATTAAACACTAACCGCTAGTTTAACTCTTTCTGAATAATATTGAACTGAATAAAAGTTAAGAAGACTGTTGTTTTTTAATCAACTAGCATTTTACCAAAAAAAGTGCATTGCTACAACTTCCCCCGCGCTTGGGGCTAGTTGTAACATCTATTGGGACAGGTTGTAACCTTACGAAAATTCGAATTTTTTGGATAATTTCGAAGAAAATACCAACGTTGGTCCTGTTGAAAGATGTTGCTCGACTTAATAACGTGGCTTCCGGTGTTCTTAAATATAAATGTAGATTTTTACGCATACAATTTTGGACCCAATCTGTACCAACTGTATAATTTTGATACCAAGAAGAAGGAAGTTGCTTAGCACTGAGTTTCACAGCACATTGGCAAGGGAGTTTTCGCATCTTCATAGGAATTAGTCCAAAATATATTTTGGCGCACTTCAGAATATACGAAGCCATTTTACTTTCTTCTTCGGCTGTAAAAATTATCCCTGGTTTCGCACAGCTCACTTGTAGACTCTTAATGTTTTTCTTTTTTTCTATATCGGTATAAAGATACATGACACAGTCCGTGCTGTTTTACTTGCTTGCTTTATGCTACATTGATTAATTATCTAACATTTCCGCTGAACCTAACTCGTAGACTTTACTTGCATTGACCAGAAATTTTGCGCCTATGCTATTAATGTAGCTGTAGTTTATTTTGTATTGATTTATTTATTATTTATTTTTCCAGTACCTAGTTTTTGGTAGTTATTACGTTTTAATAAAATAATATTTAAAAGTGTTTTTTTTTACTTAAATAATTATAATAAATATAATGATCCAAATAATGAAATATTTAGATTTATTTATTTATTTAGAATTTAACACTTACGATAATACAAAATACGAATAATATAATAATAGTAAGTAAATAGTATTTCATGAATTAGGTAATAATCAGCTAGGATACGAGTTTTTCATCTATAAACGAAAATTTTTAAACTGTGAAATAGAGAATCCAGTAGATTAAAGGGCCGGTTGTTCGAACGCTAATCAGAAGTGGAATCAACTGATCATTATCAAATATTTAATTACTGTCAATGTAAACTTTGATTGGGTTGCTGAAAACATAACTGATTACAATTATGAGATTAATTAATTAATTAATCAATTATGTTAATAATTGTTACGTTAATTGATAATTCATAATTAATTAATCAATCAATTATGTTAATTATCATAATGATAATTGATTACAATCAACTGGTTGGCGTACGAACAACGGATTTTGTTATTTGATGGTTGTTATGGGGACTAAAAGAATAACATTGGCAACATTGATTTTAATAACAGAATAATTTTTGACCTAGCGTACCTTTTCGTGACAAATCGGATATTTTTCGAGCGATCATCGGATAATCTAGAAACATGCGATTGGCAACACTGTTTGAAATACACTTTATTATTCAGTAATAGTTTCCCTGAACATCAATACACTTGTTCAAACGAGATTCCAATTTATAAATTCCATCCCTGAACCGAAACTGACATTACAATTTAAAAATAAAAAAAAATTGAGCTTTTATACAGTGCCTATGTCTGCGTAACTAGTAACCATATGGAATAGGTACTTTTTTATTATCAATGTTTGCGAAAAAAAGTTATTCTTCATAAAATACTCTGCATGGTCTAAAATCTAAAATCAAGATATCAAATTTTATCAATTTTATACGAGATATGTCAAAAATATGAATTTCGTTCAAGAGTGAAGTACGTTTATATTTCAGAATATCAAAAATTGTTGTTAAAGAAAGTTGTTTGCAATTAAAAACGATGTTTTAACATTCAATTACATCCTTCTAATTAAAAAAAAATTGCAAATTTTTCTTAAATTACGGATCATTTTATTGTAATTGTGATAACTGCTTTATTATCAATTTTACGAAAAAAGTTATTCTTCATAAATTGCTCTACCTGGTCTAAAATCTAAGATGCAAACATCAGGTATCAAATTTTTTCAATTTTATACGAGGTGTGTAAAAAATATGAATTTCGCTTAAGTGTTAAGTACCTATATAGTTCACAATATTTAAATTAGAGGTATGTAATTGAATATTCAAACATAGTTTTTAATTTCAAACAACTTTCCTTAACAACAATTTTCGATATTGTGAAATATAAAGGTACTTTAACTCGTGGGCGAACTTAATATTTTTTGACAAACTCGTATAAAATTAATAACATTTGATATCTGATGGTTGCATTTTAGATTCTATACGATGCAGAGCATTTTATGAAGAATAACTTATTTTCGTAAAATTGATAATAAAGACGTTTTAAATAGGTTCCAAATTCCGCAAGTTACTGTATTACCGTAACTGTAAAAAAAGTTTAAGCTTATTATTAAAAAATGTACTGTAGGTAAGTTGCAAAGAAAAAAGTTGCATAAAAATTTGCCTCAGTTTTTATATTACATTTTTTTATCTGTCTTATTTTCTCAAAAAGAAATTGTTTATTTCATTTTTGAAGTAAAATAATTGAGTGCATTTAAAGTTTAAAGACTACATCCTAAGCTGTACAAAAAGGCCTATAAAAATATAATATATCCGTTTAGACAAGGCGAAAACGGCGGGTCCGTTGGGAAAAATATTCCCATGAGATTTTAATGCATAATCACATTCGTGAGATATCCCAGAATAAGGTTCAAGAAATTCACTAAATCAAAATTTAAAGCCTCCGCTTATTTTTAATTAATAACAGTGGACGGTTAGATCGTATTGACGCGGCTGTAAATGTGAGTGCAAGTAAGATGCACAATTGGACTACCGGAATGGCATCTCTCTCGCACTCAGGATTTACGGCCGCCTAACACGTGCATGGCGCTCATATTTATTACTTAAAAATAACAGCTTAGTAATAAAATAATGACAAAAATTTCTTCAGGATCTTGTAGGGGGGGGGGGCATTAAACTTTGATTTAGTCACTTTCATAATAATAACTTTTAACCGAGTTATTAAGCCTTGAAAATCGCCATTTTTCGTTTTTTTCACTTTTAAATTGTTTATAACTCGAAAGCGATCAACTTTAGAGAAAAATTATAAGAGACCTTTTTTATCCAGAATGGTCCAAATAACCTACAAAAAAATTGTCTGGGCCAAAAATATTGATTTTTGCAATTTGATTAAAATAAATTGTTAAAAAAATTTGGACCACTTTTCACGTGAGCGACTTCTTGAACCTTATTCTGGGATGTCTCACGCTCACGAATGTGATTATGCAAAAAAATGCAACGAACCCGCCGTTTTCGCCTTGTCTAGTTTAAACTTGAGTAATATCCTCTTAAAGTGGTAGTAATTCCACAAAACTACGTAGTTTTCAAAAATTACATTTTTTGAGACGTCGTATAATTTGAATTAAATATTTGAGATTTTTTTAACGAAACATCGTTTAATAAGATGCTTGAAAAGTAAGTTGTGCAAATTTTAGAGTTTTATAGGTAAAATTGATTTGTTGCACATTTTTAAACCATTTTTAAACAAATTTAATAAAAGTTTCATTTTCCGCCCACACCCTACTTATGCCCATATTACAACTAACTATAAAATAGCTTTGATGTTCTTCTTTCATTTCCAATTTATAAAATTTAATTTGATCAATTAGTGAAAAAATTATAAAAAATTAAATCAAGCGCGCGGTGCGTCAAACGCTACTATACAGTGCGCCAATGTTTGTGATAAGGGTTTTTGTGTAAAATTTTCTGAATTTTTTACTGATCATCAGTTTTTTTCTAAAATTTATATTTTCGTAGGTATTTAAAAAAATAACTAATTTTGCAGTTCATTTGTTTAATAAAAAGTAAAGCACCCAATTTTGGAGTAGAACTTTTTGATATCTTGTTTATTAAACATTTCTTAATAAAATTATAAAAAGTTCTATCTTGTTTGATTTTTTCCATAAGCAAAAACTCCATTGACTTCCCTTAAAGTTCAGCAACGAATTAAATAATTATTCCGACAAATCATTGCTATTTTGTTACAGTGACACATAAAATGACAGACCTACTTATAACCTGATATTTTATAATAGAAATACTAGAACGGTATATTTCTACGTAACGATTTCCATTACAGAAACATTCATTGTTCCAAAGTTTCGTGGATCTTTCCTAACTACTTTATCCTTTGCAGTTCAACCAACTTTTTGCAAAGTCTATAAAGAGTGAATTTTAAATTAAAACACAAAATAGGACCAAAGACGAGTCTCGTTGGAAACAAAAACGAAACATTTGAATACCTTCATTATTGCGGATGGCATGCACCTGTTTTGCCATTGGATAAAACAATGGAGCAGCCGATTGGTCCCGTCCAATGAGGAAGCTGTATTACATTACACCCGTTTTTGTTCTGTGTTTTGTCATTTTGTGTCTAGAACTTTGTGAAGCTCCACTATAGGGTCCTTTGTGCTCGTCTTCTGAAGCGAGATAAGAATTAATTACAAGCCATGATGCTCTTTTGTTTGCTTTCTCATTTTCGCTCAAAAGATAATTTAATGCTTTTTCCTCTCTCTAGATGGGATTTTTTATTTCGTTTGGTGGGCTATTGTCTTCGAATAACAGTGGCTGGAAAAGTAGATAAAGAATTGTACGTGGATTATTTTAACGTTTTAACGTAACAATATATGGCTGGATTTAATTTTTCAAATGAAAAATCATATAAAATTAAATCAATTCTATATTAAACTCAACACTTAAATTAAATCAATTCTAAGTTCACATTATATTTCCCTTGTTGCCATATTTCAAAAATGTCAGGATAAGCTAGAATTAATCACGATTGATTATCAAATCACTGATATTACAATTTGCGCTTCAATGCATTGCAGGACTAATAGACCAGCGCATTTAGAACAACAAACACAGGAATAATTCGATTTTTAAATACAGCACGTAGAGACTTTGCAACTTTTTGCATTGTGTTCGGAATGACGTCAGGAAAAAAGTCTACAATAGAAAACTGGGTGGAAATGCATAATCGCATTTACAGTTCATAGTCCAAGTAATAAAGGTTAAAATAGGACAAAACTTCGCAATTTTTACAGAATGGATCGATTTGCTTGAAAATTTAAGAATAAGTAGTGGATAGTCCAAGGATCAAAATCTATATGATGCCGAAAGGCCCTTTTATCATGGGGGTGGTTGCCACCCCATGTCGTGGGTTGAAATTTTTTTTTTATATTTTGTCCGCAAAAGTTGGTACAAACATTCATTCTAAGCAAAAAACGTTCTATACATTTTTTTGATAAAATTAATAGTTTTCGATTTATTCGCTAGCGAAAGTGTTAGTTTTATATCGAAAAAATCAATGTTTTTAATCAGTTTTCTGCAAATAACTCAAAAAGTTTTCGTTTTATCAAAACAACTTTGCTTAACAAAAATGTACCTTTTGAAAAAATCAACAAAACCGTTATTTTTATTTTCTTTAAGACTAATAGTAATCGAGTTATACTTTATTACATGTTAGCTCTTCTTCGTCAAATGTTAAATATTGTAGTTTCAAAGTCAAAAGACGGGATAACTATGCATTTTTCGAGGATAACTTGTTTTAAACTAATTTGAACTATGTAAAAATATCTATCTCCAGAAATAAAAAAAGTCTTTAGCTCAAAAATTCAGTGGCTTATAATGAAAAGAATGTCAGTCCCTATTTTTTTCAGCGAAAAGTGATCGGAAGCAAACCCCTAATCACCACCCTAATTAAAATTAGTCATTGATCTTATTTGGTCTTCTTTATTTATGTATTATTAATAGGTTCTAGAAGTTTGACCGGCTTAGAATGATTGGTTTTTAAAAAAAGTCAAAAGCGAATATCGAATTTTTGGAGATTGGTAAAAAATTCCCTTTTCTTCAGAATAGAAAGATTGGCATCAGAAATACGAAAAAATGTTTAAATATGAAATTGTAGCTTATTTAATTAGCAAGAATTGGTTTGCAAAAATTTTTTCTACGGTAAAAATTGAGTGAGCTATTGATAATTAAAACTTGTAATAATAACATGTATAAATCACCTTTACCAACCCTTTCAAAGTCACCACTTTTGCGACTGAGGATTTTAAAGGGATTTAATATTAATAGTCTTATAGATCTTGTAAAAACCTACAAAATTCTTTTTTACCAAACTTTCTAAGATAAAAATTAAAAATGTTACGGTTAAAAATCACTATATTAAAAAAAAGGAGAAATCCAATTGGAAGCAAAATAATCTAAGTTAGCGGTGTTTTTAGTCATTGGCCATATTCATTCTTCTTTATGTCATCAGAGCATCAGATGTACGAAAAAATGTTTTCATATGAAATCGTAGGTTATTTATATCCCAAGAACTTGGTTTGAAAAAATTTTTTCTACGGCACAAATTGAGTGAATGGTAAATGAGTATACAGGGTGTTTCAAAAAGGTATGTCATAAATTAAATCACGCATTCCGGGGAAAAAATAAATTGATTGAATCCACTTACCTTAGTACACAAAAGTTTAGGGGGGGTTTAAGGGAGCAAAATTCCCATAAAATTTTATGGGGTGCACAAATGTCACTTTAATTTTTTTAAGATGTTGCTGCCACAAGAATGCTACATGTCCATTTTAAATGAAAAATCTCCAAGAGATTTCGATATATGAAAAAAAAATCGATTTTCATTTTGTAACTTCAAAGGGCTGTAACTTTTTTGTGTACACTTTTGTACTAAGGTAAGTTGGATTCAATTAAGTTATTTTTGTCCCCGGAATGCGTGATTTAATTTATGACATACCTTTTTGAAATACCCTGTATATAGAAAAACATTGATTTTTCGATATAAAACTAACACTTTCGATAGCGAATAAATCGAAAAGTATTAATTTTACCAAAAAAATGTATAGAACATTTTTTGCTTAGAATGAATGTTTTTATCAACGTTTGCAGTCAAAATATAATAAAAAATTTCCACCCCCGAGAAGGTGTGGCAACCACTCCTAAAGCGCCTATCGGGCATCATATAGATTTTGATCCTTGGACTATATACTACCTATTCTCAAATTTTCAAGTAAATCGATCCATTCTGTAAAAATTGCGAGGTGAAAAGCTTCTTTTCCTGGACTATCATACAATGCATCCAAAAGTGTATAAGCATGTCAAAATCAGTATATTAACCCTTACATGACCAATCTTTTATTAGAAACAGCGAGGCCAAGGGGGGTAAATAAAAATGTCCACACATAAATGAATCAAAAACGTTCTTCTTTATTTAAACTAATTTAAAAATAACACTTTTACAAATAAAAAAAAAAGTATTCCTACACGTTAATGGAACAGTTAAAAGATAAAAATTTATAATTTACCCGGAGTCTTCGGCTTCAGTGGAATTGGCATCATCATAGGATACCAAAACATTTGACTTCTTGCTGTGCTTACCGCATACATACTTCTGGAATTTTGAACAAACTATGGTTGTTTTTGCCCACTTATTGGTCTTTTTTCTTTTAGATTTTGATAATCTGCAACATGAATGGTATCGTCCCTTTTCATTTTGGGATGGTGTTGAAGGTATTCAAGGGGGATTATTTATAGTCCACTGTCAAGTTTTTATAAAAGTATGAGGAAATGAATTAAATTATAGAAATGCAGGCAGTAGTACGCCGACAACTCCTAATTATTTGAGATTTTTAGGAACAAAGGTATTTAGAAAATCGGATGTAATGCAATGTTTTCGATACTTTTTAACCCCCCTATTAGAAATAATAGATAATAAAAGGTACAAATTATACTAAACAAACTATTTATTTTATAACCGAACCGTATTATAATAATATACAAACAAAGAAATTAAGATGTGTCTTCTACAACGTATACTTCAAGACTACTTATCGAACGCAGAACTAACACTAACATACAGTTCTGGCATTCACATCCCTTGTAACATGTGCAATCTTAGGTAAGAGTTTATCGCCCTAATGCATTCGGAGAATTGGCCCAGCCATGAAGAGAGACCCCACATGTGTATTCTAACACTTAACAAAAATAATAAAGTTGAATTCCAACATCCCCTCGCAACTAAAATTATTTTTGAATTAGTCAAACAGACCCCCTTTACTACTTAAGTACTCTAACTTAACCCTATTCAGCGGTTTAGTCAACATATTGGCTATCATATCCTCGGTAGGACAATACCTAAAGTTAACAACCCCTTTTCTATATAACTAATTCCGGCTCTAAACCCACAAATTCGTTTATAACCTGTTTTAAGCAAATTGCTTCCTGACATCCTTCAGCCAATCCTATGTACTCTGCTTCAGTTGATGATAGAGACACGCAATTCTGTTTTCTACATCCCCAATTTATAGGCGAACCCCGTAATAAAAATATATACCCGCTATTTGATTTTCCTTTCCCCTTGTCTTCTGCCCAGTCAGCGTCTGCATAGCCGTATAATGCACTATCTGTCCCTTCTTGTCCTAAAATAAGCTTTTTATATTTACTTTTCTTTAAATATCTTAACACCCTTTTTGCTTCGTTCCAATCTACTTCATTTGGATTTTTATTCTGTTGGCTTAGTATGGTGACGCTTGCCAATATATCCGGTCTAGTATTTACCGCAATATATAATAAACCATCAATCAGTTGTTGATATATTTCACTGTTTTTCACCGGCTTTTCTCTGCTAGGCTTATAGTATCCAACATCCAGCGGTATATTGAACTCTTTTCCATCTTTCATCATAAACTTGTTCAGCAATTTGTCAATATAACTGGCCTGATTTAAACTACATATCCCTTTATCGCACATTTCAATCTTCATACCTAAATAATTTTGTAATAATCCCAAACTCGTTATTTCAAAATTACATTTTAGATTCTCTTCAAATGTATCAATTACCTGTGTATCCTTTGCTGCTATTAAAATGTCATCCACGTATATAAGTACGTAAACCCTTTCATTATTTATTACCTTGATATATAAACATGTATCAATATTGCTTTTACAAAAATTCTCTTTAGATAAAACTTCATCAAGCTTTTTGTTCCAAGTTCTGGCAGATTGTTTCAAACCATATAAACTTTTATTTAATTTGCAAACACAACTTGTATCCTTTTCTTCAAATCCCTCAGGCTGTTTCATAAAAATTTCTTCTGACAGTTCTCCATTTAGAAAGGCTGTTTTTGCATCTATATGCCTTACTATGAGATTTTTTCTCCATGCCTCTGTCAATAAAATTCGAAGAGTAGCTTGCCGCGCAACCGGAGCGAACACTTCATCGTAGTCTACGCCGAATTTTTGGCTAAAACCCCTTGCTACCAGCCGTGCTTTGTACTTCTTCGAGCTTTGATCTTCGCCTGTTTTTAACTTGAATACCCATTTACATGAGACTATATTCTTTCCCTTTGGTGCTTGTATTAAATCCCAAGTTTTATTTTTCCTTAATGACGTGATTTCCTCTTCCATAGCTTGCTTCCATTTATCACTATCACTTCTTTTAAGCGCTTCTTTAAAGTTTCTAGGTTCTACTTCTTCGAGTTCTGTCAACTTTGCTATGTAGCGCTCAGGTGGAATACCTTTATTTATTCTGCTAGATCTACGATCACCTGAATTCTCTATATCGAGATCTGTATCTAATTGATAGTTAGAATCACCGTCATCGTCATGGGATTCTTCCCAACTTAAGCTCTCATACGTGTTAGATGTGTCCGTAGAATTTTCTATTTCCTCCGTGTTTTCAAAATTTGCAACCTCTCTGTCTTCTACGTCGTTTGGCTCTATTTTTTCCCGTTCCATCATGGACCCAATGGATATTTTCTCACTTTTTGCCTCCTTTTTCTCGACGCATATATTTCTCTTGGAAAACACCACACTACGGCTAATTGTAATACGTTCTGTATCTACATTTAACAATCTATACGCTTTTGATTCATCAGAGTAACCTACGAATATCAGTGACTCATCTTTTGGATCAAATTTATCCTTCATTTTTTCTTTGGGAATGTGGCTATAAACCGTAGACCCAAATATTTGCAAATTCGACACATTCGGTGTTACTTTATGCCACAATTCATAGGGCGTTTTTTCTTTCGACTTAATAGGTAATCTATTTTGCAAATAATTGGCTGTCACTATCGCTTCCCCCCAAAATTTCTTTGCTAAACCCGCATCGATTAACATGCACCTAGCCATTTCAACTAGAGATCGATTCTTTCTCTCTGCAACCCCGTTTTGTTCTGGATAGTACCCCGCTGTATATTGAATTTTTATACCTTTACCCTTTAAAAATTCCCTTAAATTATTATTTACGTACTCGCCACCCCTATCCGACCTAATTACTTTTGGAACCCTACCTAACTGATTACTCGCAAATTCTATAAACTCTTTTATACATTTTACCGCTTCATTTTTATGATTTAATAAATATATAGTTGTATATCTAGAAAAATCATCAATTAAAATCAAAATATAACGTTTACCCCCTGGAGTAACAGTCTTCATGGGCCCGCAAATATCCGAATGTAATAAGTCAAGAATATTAAATGTATTGCTATGAGAAAATTTTGGAAAACTCTTACGTAAAATTTTACCTTTCATACAGCATTCACAAGTTTCCCTAATCCTACAGTCTGTCATATCAATCCCGACTGCCATTTTCTTTTCCATTAAGTGTTTGACTGCATCCATGTCCCTGTGTCCAAACCGTCTATGCCATGCATGTTGACAGTTGCTGGAGTGCTCCACAGCACTCAATCCATGGTCCACAGTTGAAAGTTTGTATAAGTCCGGTGAAGGCACCGCACTCGCGACGACTTTTCCGTGTAAAGCGATTTTACACTCGTTTTTATCGAATTGCACATTATGTCCCGCACTTGTTAGCTTTTTCACCGAAAGCAGATTTGAGTCTAATCCCGGCACATACAACACTTCGTCGATTTTTAAATTTTCCACTTCCGATCCAGTCACGCACTCAATAAGTCCTGTTCCTATACCCTGAACCTCGGAGTATTGCCCTTTCTCCGCCAAACTTACAACGCCTTTTCTGCTACCGTCAAATTGGGTATAGAATCCTTTGTAATTAACCATGTGGCTCGAAGCTCCTGAGTCCACATACCACGAAGCAGAATCCCTTTTTCCGTCCCTTGAGCTATAATTGACCATAAAACATGCATCATCAGTACCTTCAGTGACTTTATTGGCCTTTTCCTTCTTAAACGCTTTGTACTTAAAGCAATCTCGTTTAAAATGGCCCTTCCGGTTACAAAAATAACACTGCCTTGCTTCTGCCCTTGCAGTACCATTATTTTTGTTACCCTCGTATACTGACTTCATCACCGACTCCTCCTGATTTCTTCCCAAAGCTCCCTGACGTCTCCTGTACTCATCTATTAATTTACTCGTAACAAATTCTAGAGTAAATTCACTCGATGGCCTACTTTCCAGCGCTGTAATCAAAAAACTGTATGAGTCTGGAAGACTTCCCAGCAAAATTCCTGCTGAGAACCTGTCCTTAATTTCTTCCCCTAAGGCGGCCAGTTTATTCAACGATTCTAGGAATAAACTAATGTGTGCTTCCATATCACCATTCTCCTCTAGCGATAGCCTACAGATTTGCTTTAACAAAAACACCATACTAGACAAACTTGATTTCTGATGATATTCCCTTAGCGCTATCCACGCATCGCGCGCGAATTTCCTGTTCCGGATATGCACTAATTGATTAACGTCAACAAGTAAGGCTATAGTTGACAAAGCCTTATCATTTTGTTTTTTCCAAGAACTGCTTCGATCTGCTTCTAATGGTAACTCACTCGAAACTATTTCCCATAGATCAGCATTGATGAGTAACATTTTTACTAAATAACTCCAAGATTGATAGTTCTTGCCGTTCAACTTTTCGACGTTATATTTCGCACTCTCCGCCATTATGTATCCGGTTAACACGAAAATTTCGCGACTGTACACTTTTAATAATTATTATCTTAATATAGGTGAGCTAACAACGTAACTGAGCCCAGAACCTACTAGAAATAATAGATAATAAAAGGTACAAGTTATACTAAACAAACTATTTATTTTATAACCGAACCGTATTATAATAATATACAAACAAAGAAATTAAGATGTGTCTTCTACAACGTATACTTCAAGACTACTTATCGAACGCAGAACTAACACTAACATACAGTTCTGGCATTCACATCCCTTGTAACATGTGCAATCTTAGGTAAGAGTTTATCGCCCTAATGCATTCGGAGAATTGGCCCAGCCATGAAGAGAGACCCCACATGTGTATTCTAACACTTAACAAAAATAACAAAGTTGAATTCCAACACCCCCTTGGTCCTTCTAGGGTTAAGGGCCAGATGTTGTTACTCGATGGTTTTGGAATCGCTGAACACGAAGACGCAATCAGAACCGACCCCCGGAATACCTGGTGCCAAGGGTCTCTGGTAAGATACGCCATCTTCTGGAGTTTCGAGGGGTTTTGGTACTAAATTGATGCAAACAGATTACTTAAGGGGTTTTTGTGATTGCTGAACACCGTATTCCATATATGTCATGATAAGCTAGGATTAATCACGATTTATTAGTAAATCACTGATATTACAATTTGCATATCATTGGATTATAGGACTAATAACATCATATTTTCTTAATGTTTAAGTTTAAGTTCACATTGAAAAAGTGCCTGAAAAATATTAACCTACGAGATATGAAAATTCGTATTCGGGTGGTATACAAAGAGTAAATGAGAATTGAATTAAAATATCCGAGGAAAACACATCATCTGGTGAAAACACATCAATTTTTTGCATTTGATGACATATTGGCCAGAACTAGTAAAACTTCTGTTCACAGAAATTGCAGATAACGCTCCCCTGTAAGATTTTCTTAAACTTCCGGTGACCAAACCTTTTTTCTTACACGGATGACAACCGGGGATCACAAATGACCCCCGGTGAAAAATGACAATGGCTCCGTTAGTCGCGCGGTCTACAATCATAGACCACTCTCCTTTAAGTGGTCGCTAATTGCTGAAAACTGCACATACGCCCCCATCCCGCTTAGTCTAATACTTCCAACTTACTCTTCAGTTTACTAAGAGCCGCCGATCTGTTTGCATTATTTTTTTACCATTATTCAAAGAGCACTGGTCTACAACCGTAGAGCGCGCGACTAAGCGCGTTCCAGTTTTAGTTGTATATATAAAGCTAATATGTAGCCTGCTGTGTGTATAAAGCTAATAACATAAATGAAAAAGTTTCAAGAAGCGACTCCATTGAAAACTTAGTATGGGAACTAATCAAACCGCAGATTAAATATGGATCAACTATACCTTCCCTGCTAAGAGAACTGAAGACGACGAGCTCGCGCACTGCTTGGAGTTCAAGAAGTCGTACCTCCTCCCCCTAATATTCCAACAAATTACGTGGGACGTGGGACGATATTGTATTTGGACTTGGACGAATTTGCAATATGTCAACAAGAACGGCATGCCAAAGATGTGACAAATTTGCATGCAAGGATCTGAATGTTTGACGGACTAAAATTGTGCCACTTATACCATTCAATAGTTTTGTTCTATTTTTAATTTGCAGTTGTATTCTATATTATTCATTCCTATTGGTCATTTTAGAAGTTCAAAGACAAAAAATATTTGTGTTTTTTACTAAATTGAGCATATTTTTGTGACCATTTTCATTTACTTGCGAATAAAGACTCAAAAAATCATGACGTCGTTTTTAATTTTACCACTGTAAAAATGAGAAAAGCCAAGGAACAGAACATATCTAATATCAAAGTGCGGACATAAATAAACATGTTATTAACCATTAGATAATTTGTTAATTTTGTCAAAATCCGGTATTATACGACAAAAAACTATTGGTCTACAATCGTAGACCGCGCGACTAAGATCGTCAGCAATAACCGCGCGCCAATAACGTAGGGTTAAGAAAACGTGAATTGCGGCTACATAAATCCTGCAAATGTGTTTACAAAATAATGAATTTGTTCCATAATTTTGCCGCGCTCTGTATATTCTATACAAGAATAAAAAACCGCTAAACGCCGTAAAAATGAGTGGCGCATAAAATATTCCAGCTACAAAAGATCTGATATGAATATTACGTGGCGCGAAAATGGATTTTCATTTGATGCAAAACAAAATTCTAGTTTTATTTTAAAAGATTTTTCCATAATATTTGCTAAATTTGAAGTAAACGCGCCACAAAAGAGTAACTTTGATACAGTTTGAATTTTGAAACTCTTTTGTGGCGCGTTTACTTCAAATTTAGCAAATATTATGGAAAAATCTTTTAAAATAAAACTAGAATTTTGTTTTGCATCAAATGAAAATCCATTTTCGCGCCACGTAATATTCATATCAGATCTTTTGTAGCTGGAATATTTTATGCGCCACTCATTTTTACGGCGTTTAGCGGTTTTTTATTCTTGTATCAGGAATTTTTCAAAGTTATTTATAAATTAAATGTATGAAGTTGAATGCAATGTTCCTCTATTACACGTCAAGCTTTATAAATGGTCACCTTTGTTGCATTATCTCCCAAATGATCTAGTGTCCATCGAATGTACACTAGATTTTTTTTTATTCGAAATAGATTGAAAAAAAAATTGAGATGGCCGGTAAATGAAGTCGGATTGCCCGTTGCCAGATCAAATTTAGCGTCGTAACCACTACAACTACATAAACCATTTCGGGAATAATCGTTAATTGGATTATACTTTTGTAGCTTAATAACTTCTAAACGGCTTAACCGATTTTGATCAGTAAACATGAGTTTGAAACGTATTGACCAGTAGTATCTGATGGATATAAGGTCAAGTATGATAATTGAAGCTATTACAGGAATTATTGAGCTTGAGAAACCGTTTTTCCCACAGGAAATAGATCTTATCATACTTATGAAGCCTATAACCTAAAAAATTCAAATTTTCCGGGATATGAGGTATACACCATTAAATTCGTCTGGAGTCCTTCTATAAACGCTAAGTTATTGGCGCAATTCGTAGGTTGAAATGTTGAGTAATTGTCGAAAAACCAAAATTTTCAAAGTTTAGTTTTTCAGTTTTTCGGCTATACTGAGCTGTGTGTATGTCTGATCCTGACGGCTTAGACACCATTTGAAAGCTTAAGTCAACACTATTAATTTGATGTATTTGCGGTTCTCCTGGCTCTTCTTGATCCGAATATATATACCCCCAAACATATGCCGTTTTGTACCTACCAAGTCCTATAGCTGGCTTATGGGTGGTCAAAAGTCACAAACTACACCGGTTCTAAATCGGCCATGACCCCCTCTTCAAACACAGAGGAAAAATATCAAATCGGTTTAACTTTCAAACACACATACATATATATCCACAAACATTTTCCCTTTTTTAAATAAAAATTAAGTCACATTTCTAAGCTCTATAACTTTTGAATGGTATAACCAATTTTCAAAATTAGACATGCGTTGGAAAGGCAATGATCAGTACTGTTAGAAGCCGCAAAGGTCGGACTTAAATTTTCGAAGTTTTTGGGAGTTTTGGGGACCAGAACGAAAAACAGACCCTAAATAGGAAGGGCCGTAAAATCGACACCCTTGGACCAAAATGGATGGTTGACATATGAATGGGTGAGTCTTTTTCTGAACTTGAAGATGGGAGTTGGCACAATTTTCAATTCAGTCAGATTTAGAAAATTGAAAATTTCGTGTATATAATAGTGTCGCGTGTAGGGGGTGTATTTCTGCGCCACTGGCGAGAACTGCCGTTCTCTGGTAATTTTTTCGATATAAAAACTATTAATTTTATCAAAAAAATGTATAATGAACATTTTTTGCTTATAATTAATATTTTTACCAGCATTTGCGGTCAAAATATAATAAAAAATTTCCACCCTCAAGATGAGGTGGCAACCACCCCATGGTAAAAGCGTCTTTCGGCATCATATAGATTTTGATCCTTGGACTATCCACTACTTATTGTCAAATTTTCAAGCAAATCTATCCATTCTGTAAAAATTGCTAAGTGAAAAATTTCAGTTCCTGGACTAATTATACTTTTGGACCTCTATAACTTCTGAACGGTTTACCTGATGTTGATCACTAAACATGAATTTGAAACGTATTGACAAGTAGTATCTGACGCATCCAAGATCGAGTATGATAACTGAACGTATTACAGGAATTATTGAGCTTGAAAAACCGTTTTTCCCATAAGAAATAGATTTGATTATACTTATGAAGCCTATAACTTAAAAATTCGAATTTTCCCAGATATGAGGTATACACCGTTAGACGCGTCCTGAGTCCTTCTACAAACGCTCAGTTATTGGCGCAATTCGTAGGTTGAAATTTTGAGTAATTGTCGAAAAACCAAAATTTTCAAAGTTTAATTTTTCAGTTTTTTGGCTATGGTGAGCAGTGTGTATGTCTCAGCTTGATCGCTTAGGCGCCATTTGAAAGCTTAACTCAACCCTATTGATTTGGTGTATTTGCGGTTTTCCTGTCTTTCCTTGAACCTAAGATATATACGCCCAAAAAATATGCTATTTTGTATCTACCTAGTCCTCTAGCTGGCTTACGGGTAGTCAGAAGTCAAAAATTAGACCGGTTCTGAATCGGCCCTCACACCTTCTTGAAACACAGAAAAAAAAATTCAGATCGGTGTAACTTTTCCACACACATACATACATACATACATATCCACAAACATTTTCCATTTTTTAAATAAAAATTGAGTCATATTTCTGGGCTCGATAACTTTTGAATGGTATAACCGATTTTCAAAATTAAACATGCGTTGGAAAGGTAATGATCTGTGCTATCAGAAGCCGCAAAGGTCGAGCTTAAATTTTTGAAATTTTTGGGAGTTTTGGGGATGAGAACGAAAAACAGGCCTTAAATGGGAAGGGCCGTAAAATCCACACCCTTGGACCAAAATGGAGAGGTAACATATGGATGGACGAGTCTTTTCCCCATTTGGCCCAATTTTCAATTCAGTCAGGTTTAGAAAATCGAAAATTTCGTGTATATATAGTGTCGCTTGTAGGGGTGTTGTGCGCCACTGGTGAGAACTGTCGTTCTCTGTGAATTATTGTTTTTATAACATATATTTTACCGTTTCAATTTTTTCAGGTGCTGAGTGGAAACTGTTAACGGAAGATGAGAAGAGGCCATTCATTGACGAAGCTAAAAGACTGCGTGCCATGCATATGAAAGAGCATCCAGACTACAAGTATAGACCAAGGCGTAAGCCCAAAACTTTAAGAAAAGAAGGTTATCCTTACTCGATACCCTACCCGTCTGTACCTATGGATGCGTTGCGAGCCGGTTAGTATTTTTTTAATTGAATGAAAGTACGAGTAGATATTTAGTGTACCTATGCATAATTAAGAAATGTCCAATATTCAAACATTAGAGGAAAAAGATTGGAATTAATTACTACTGAAGTTTATGACGTTTATTTTGTTAATTATTATCTACGCCTTATAAGTATCTACATGGTGACTATATCCTGTTGCAAGGTAGAACGACTCTCCATTTTAATATTTCCCGTCAGGAGTCGTTTTCTAGGTCTTTTTATTGATAGAATACGATAATACTGATAGAAGCTCTAAAAACTCTTTTGTCTTTTGGGCAGTGTGAGCACTTGTATTGTTCTGATTTAGTATTCGCCGATTCGCCGTTGTGTATTGCTTTGTAAGAGTTTCGGGATAATTTCTGGTAAACAAACGGTTATATACCAATCAGAAGTAACCGTTCTTCGATATTCTAAAGCACTTTTTGCCACATGACCAGATTTTGACACAACAGTTGCGACCATTTTCTTTGAAACACTTCGAGAACGGATCACTGTTGGTTTTTCCTCGCCGTGAAACATCCACAGCGGATAGGGCTTTTCATTCACAGTCATTTGTTTCGAGCTTCTGTCATGTGTCACATAATATTAATTTATCTACGTCGTAGGTACGTTATTCATCATCATCATCATCATCATCATCATCATCATTTGGTCTATGTGAGTCTTTTCCGCGTTTACTATTTCCCTCCATTGTTGTCGGTCCTGAGCAGCTATTTCCCATTGCCGTACTCCCATTTTGTGTAGATCACTGGCTACTGCGTCCTTCCATCTTTTTCTTGGGCGACCAACTGACCTTTTTCCATCGGGCCTTTTCCAGAATGTGGCGTTCAGAAGTCTTTCGCCACTTGATCTTAGCACGTGACCCGCCCATCGTATTCTGTTTGCTTTAATGTAGCGTACTATGTTTTCATCTCCATATATTGTCTGGAGTTCATCATTGTGTCTTGTTCTCCATTCTCCTGTTGTCTCGTCTCTGCAAGGCCCATAGATAGTCCGCAGTATCTTTCTTTCAAGTACCAGTAATTTTGTCGTTTCCCGCTCATTCAGAGTCCATGTTTTTTTCTTGAGAGTCTTGAGAGTATTTTTGATTTAAGTAGGGTCATTAATGAGTAATATGCCCTGTTTCCTGCAATGATCCTGGCTGCCACGTCCTTTTCATATTTATTTTCAGATGTTAAAATCGCTCCCAGGTACTTAAATTTTTTGACGACTTCAAAGTTGTATTCATTAATTGTTACGTTTTGTCTAACCCTTGGTCTTGGGTTCTTCGTAACCACCATGTACTTGGTCTTGTACTCGTTCACCTTAAGACCAACTTCCTTGGCTCCGTTCTCGAATAGGGTGAAAACTTCTTTTGCATCTCTGGTGGATTGTGCAATTGTGTCCACGTCATCCGCAAAGGCTAATAGTATTTTTGATCCTTGGGCTGCAAAACCGTTTGTCAGTTGTGGCTGAGCTTTCCTTACTGCATGTTCCAGTGCGAAGTTAAACAGCAGGGGGGCGAGAGGATCTCCTTGTCTAAGCCCGGTGTCAATGAGGAATTCCTCCGACGTGGTGTTGCCAATTCTGATTCGTGCGGAAGCGTTCTCGGTGCTCACATGTGCTAATCGTACCAGCTTTCCAGGTACTCCCATTTCTACCATAGGCTCCCATAATGCCTCTCTGCTAACATAATCATAAGCTTGTTTAAAGTCCACGAAGATTTGGTGTACGTGTCGTGGTTAAATTCCCAGTTTTTTTCCAACACCTGGCGTAGGACGAAGATCTGGTCTATGGTCGACCTTCCCGGTCTGAATCCGCTTTGGTAGTCGCCTATTATTTCCTCTGCATATGGAGTTAGTCTTCTAAACAGTATTATGGATATAATGTTGTATGTTATGTTAATCAACGATATTCCTCTATAGTTCCGACATACCTATTTGTTTGTCTCCCTTCTTGTGAATAGGTATTATATGGCTTTCGTACGGCGTATATGGCTTTCGTATGGCGTACGTTATTGGTATATACCAATGATACAAACCAAAGACGTATGACGTAGATATATTAATATTATGTGACACATGACAGAAGCTCGAAACAAATGACAATCGATGAAAAGCCCTATTGGCGTTTATCGGTTCGTAGGAGTAAATCCAAGATTCATCGCCACTAACAGTACTATAAAATGTTTTTTGAGCTTTCTTTGTTGAGTCGTTTCAATGTTTTTCGACACCAATTGATGCCTACCGCTTTTTGTTATTCTGTGAGCAAATGAGAGATCCAACGGGAAACCAACTTCGTAACACCCATTTCTCCAAAGATCTTTTAGATCGAGGTCTTTGAAATGCCTAAAAATGACTCTATCTCCCGGTATGTTACAAGGCGCGGCGGTAATCCATAATTAGCTGACGAACCGCATCAACGTTTTGCTGTTTTGGGTGGATCTAGCTTTAATTCGTCGCTGAGACTGGAGCGACCACGTTGAAATTCGCAATACCAGCGAAATAGTTAATTAGTGTGATGCTTCATTTCCAAACACAGAAACCATTTTAGCGAGACATTGCTGTTGGGATAAGCCACTCCGAAAGTTGTAAAAATTATTGCTCGAAAATGTTCTCGGCCTCGGCTAAGCTACACGACTTGTATCGCAATGAAACTCTGGATTTATGTTAACAAAAGATTGAGGTTACATTTGTGTCGGAAAGTTTTATTGATGGCGTCCTCTAAGCGGCTGCAAAACTAAAAAGACAAAGATATAAACAATGTTTTGTGGATGTATCTGGCATACCTTGAACTTTGGGTGACCCCACAAGAAAAAATCTAATAGGATAAGATCCGGTAATTTCAGTGGCCATTCAATGGTTGCAAGTCGTCCAATCCATCATACCGGAAAAACTCCGTCTTGCTGGAAAATAATGTCTGGTGAAAATCTCGTGGATTATTTGTGATTATGTCCTTTAATGGAACCCATATCCCTTAATATTGCAGCCCAAGTAGCATATTTTCTCCACTATTCTAACGTTGTATCGTTTATTGTAATTTAGACGTTTATTCATCTAAATATTGTAATTAGTGTAACATTATCCATCATTCTCAGGAGTCCCTGTACTCTGGGCTAATTAGCAAAATTCACGGAAAAGTTATTTACCAGCAATTTTATTGCTGGAATCGAATTATAAGATCCTATATATTAATAATATAGGTATGCAAAGTCCGCAGATAGTGTGCTACTTTTTTTATAAACAAAATGGCGCCGACAAATCGTATTTTTTTCAATTATTGCTCTATAACTCCGAAGATTTTAACTTTACAACAAAAACACCCAAATAAAAATTCACCGCAATTAAATTCTGCATAGAGATATGTTTTTCACGATTTGCTTCGACAAAAATTTTCCTCGGAAAATGCGGGTTTTCTTAACAAAAACTCGAATTTTCGAAGAAAGTTTTAGGTAAATAATTATTAATCAATAAATAAATAACTTAGTGACATCAAAGCTTTCTTGGTATAGATTGTAATTCCAGAAGCCGGTGAAAATTAAACGAATATTTTAGCAACAATTCAATTGTTAATTAACAATTTACGATCGCAATAATAACCAAAATAATCATGATACATTGATCAAACCTATAAAGATTATAAAGATGAGATGCTTATTTAATATTTTATCGACAAAATATAAATTTTTCTTTTTTTTGCATAATCTTTGAATTTTGAAAAAAAAAATAGTTATAATACGCTAGTCTAATTAGTAAAGTACAAAGAAAGGTTATTTACCAGCAATTTTATTGGTGGAATCGAATTATAAGATCCTATATATCAGGGGTCACCAATTAGCGGACCACGGTCCGCATCCGGACCGTGAGCTACTTTTGTGCGGACCGTCATTAAATTCAGAATATAGCGTTTGGCAATTTTGAAAATTTTTTTTCATGAAATTAATTGTATATTATGTTGAACTCAAGTTATGTGTGCGAAGCCGCTTTATCAAGAATGAACTTTATTATAAAAATCGGTATACATCTCAGCTGAATATTTCAACTCCCTAATGAGAATCAGTTGAACCAAACTCACTCCAAACCTCAGACAGGTTGTACATAATAAAAAATGTCATTTTTCTCACTGGTAATTTAATTTTGTAAAGAGTTTTCCCTTTATTGTTATATTTATTATAATCATTAATTTTGAATTTAAGTAAACTGTAATATAAAATAGTCATGTGCGTTTTTTTATATTCATTTTCTCTCTACTATAAGTAGATTTAAGTTATAGTTTTCAGATTTAATAAGTTTGCAACAAACAGCTTGCATTGAAAAACTAATGTAGAAAAGATAACAAATTATTTACCAGGATTCGAAACTGGTTTCTTAACTAGTAAACAGTGTTTCCGATTAGCTCTTAGTTTTTATCAAAATTAAGGTGGTTTTACTTGTTAGAAAATTATCAAAGTTGGTATAATAGTGTATTATATAGTGCTTAATCCGATTTTGGGATCAAACTGTAAGTTAGATCATCTTTATTACTATTTTTTAATCAACAAACAGTAAACAACGGTTATAAATACCAGTAACGAGGTAATTAAGTAGCTTAATTACTAATGAACCTGTCCAAGCACAAGGGCCGTAATCAGGCAACATAGGCCCAATATGCAGGAAATTTCAGAGGAGAGATCTTCTGAACTTCAAAATTCTCAAGATGTCATTAATCCATCCAATCAATCAAAATTATATTCAACCGCTCTGACTCAACCTAACAAAAAATTCGCAAGCAAAAACCAAGCCATTTTATTCAATTCACTTCCAAATACAAAAATTGAAGATTATTTAAATGCCATAGCAACTAAAGTCGATCCCAATAAAATTCTCGCCATTTCCAGGATTGTAAATGATCGTATTTGCGTATATTTTACTACTGAAGAAACAGTCACCGAATTTTTAAGAACAGATAATGGAACAATAGTAATCAATCAGGAACGTATCCAAGCCAGGAAGTTAGTCACACCAAGCGAAAAACTGATAATTTCTAATGTCCCCCCATCAATACCTCACAGTATTATAGAGACTCAACTACAAAATTTTGCAATTCATCAAATAACTCCATTGGATTTTCTAAGAATAGGTACAACTAACTCTTTATTTAAGCATATCTTGAATTTCCGACGCTATACTTACATTTCTCCTAAAAATCTGGAAAATATTCCTGAGTCTATATTAATTAACTATGAACAAATCAATTATCGAATTTATTTTTCACTTGAAAAACAGTCTTGTTACATTTGTAAAGAACAAGGTCATCTAGCCTCTCAGTGCAAAAAAAATACAAACACTCAAACATCTATCGAAAATTCATCACCTACTGCTCAACCAAATTATATCCAAAATTGCCACCCTATCATAACAGATGCTCAGCCAACTATCCATCCTTCACAACCTTCGCAACAATCCACCAGTCCACAATCAAAAGAAACAACCAATACTTCTCTATTTGATTCAAATCCCATTCAAACACCTATCCAGCCAGATAATGTTGAAATGAATAATCACAGCCAAAATCAACCTCCTACACCCTCTGACACTCAATCGTCTAAACGAGCGGTGTCAGAAATAACGTCTCCTTCAACATCAGTAGACCAGAACCCATTTAAAGAACCTCTGCGTAAATCTAAGAAAGCAAAAACTATTCCTGAAGATAATAAGACTTTAGCAGAAGATCTTATTAAATGCACTAGTTCTTTTTTCCAAGATAATTCTGACAACGGATATTTAACCCAGGAAGAACTAATTGATTTCTTTGAAAATGCATACGGCTCTGCAGATCCTCTCAGCATTGCAAAAACGTATACAGAAGATATCGAAGGACTACTCAATTTTTTAACTAAAATCCATCCAGCATTAACTCCCAAGTATCTGAAAAGTCGCTGTACAAGATTAAAAACTAAGATTAATAAACAGCTATTATTATCCGCTTTCTCTACTGATCACAGTGAATACAGCAGCGACGCCTCTGCTGAAATTTAATACAACATTCAACTGTATACTGCAATGGAACCTAAATGGGTATTACACCCATTTAGAAGAACTTAAATTAATTATAGCTAAGTTTAAACCATCTGTAATATGCCTACAAGAAACCCACTTCAAAGAAGATAACTGTCATAATTTAAGAAACTATACTCCGTACTATAAGAACAGAATAACTGCTAGCCATGCTAGTGGGGGAGTAGTAATATATGTCCATAACTCATTTAATACCGAAGTAATACGTTTAAGAACTGAGTTGGAGGCAACAGCAGTATCTATAAAAGGCCCCCACAAAGTCAATATATGTAATATTTATTTTCCTCCGAACTTAGACCCGTCCATAAAAGAAATAACTGAACTCTTCAATCAAATTCCAGAACCGCGTATTATATTAGGCGATTTTAATGCCCACAATATACTTTGGGGAGGTAAAAAAACAGATTCCTTGGGACGTAAAATCGAACAAATTGTTACAGATTCTAATATGAATATCCTTAACGATGGAAGAATCACAAGGTTCAATATTTCCACCGGCAATGGATCCCCAATAGATTTATCCCTCTGTGACCCTGTCTTACAACCAACTCTGTCGTGGGATGTGACATCCCATTTGCATGGAAGCGATCATTTTCCTATCCTAATTACGAACAATAACCATATCTCCTCATCAATTCCATCCAATAAATGGTGTCTGAAAAATGCAGATTGGTCTCTATATTCCTCTTTAATTTCACAAAAAATTTCTCAGTTGGTTCAGCCCTTTGATACAGACATTGATATTAACTCCAAAGTACTCCATCTCGTACAGTTTTTAACGTCAATAGCTCACGAGTCCATAGGTTATTCAAAATTTCCAAAAAAACGTGCTCCAGTCCCGTGGTGGAATTCCCACTGCGAAGCAGCAATTAAAGAGTCAAAAAAGGCGTTTTATAAATTAAGAAGGCACCCAACTTTAAATAACCAGCTAGAATTCAAAAGATTAAGGGCGTATTGTAGATACGCCTTAAAGAAGAGTAAGAGAGAAGCCTGGAAAAATTATGTATCATCTTTAAATTCATCTACCCCGACTTCTGAGGTTTGGCAAATGATAAGCAGAATGTACGGGAAAAAATCATTTAACACCATTCATTACCTAGAACATCATAACCATATTTATTCAACTAAGCAAGAAATAGCCTCCGTACTAGCAAACGTATACCAACAACATAGCAGTGACGAAAATCTATCTACAAGTTTCCTAGCCCATAAAAATAAATTTAATAATGCATGTATAAATCTTGATGACCACAATAATTTACCTCTAAATGCCATATTTACGATGGATGAACTGTTAGAAACTTTAAACAAAGTTAAAGACACTAGCCCAGGGCCTGACAACATCCCTACGCCATTTTTAAAAGCTATGCCAACGGAAGGAAAACAATATCTTTTGGATCTTTATAATTTCATTTGGACAAATAATGTTTTCCCCATTGATTGGTACGATTCCATTATTGTACCAGTTCTTAAACAGGGCAAGAATAAATCGGACCCAGAGTCTTACCGACCAATCTCCCTAACATCTAATATGTGCAAAGTACTTGAAAAAATGGCAAGCAACCGACTAATGTGGTACCTAGAAGATCGACAGCTACTTAGCCCTATACAAAGTGGATTTAGAAAGTCCAGATCTACATTAGACAACATAGTGGATATTGAATCTGTAATTCATGAGTCATTTGGATGTGGTCAAGAATGTCTGGCTGTATTTTTTGATATAACGCGTGCATATGATACAATCTGGAGATCAGATATCATAAGAATCCTGTCAAGTTGGTCGATTAAAGGAAATATTATCAAGTTTATTAATAATTTTTTATATAGGCGAAACTTCAAAGTTCGAATAGACAACTTTCTTTCAGACTCTAAAATCCAATTAAACGGTATTCCTCAAGGGTCTACTCTTAGTGTTGCACTTGTCCTTATTGCCATCAATGACATCGCTAAGTCACTTAGCCCATTAGTCAAAGCCCGTCTATTTGCTGATGATCTTGTTATATTCTGTCGTGGTAAAAATATATCAACAATGACGACCCATATACAGCAAGCCATTTACAAACTAGAGAATTGGTCGAATACTACTGGCCTAGAATTTTCACCCACTAAAACGAAAGCAATGATCTTCAGTAAAACTCCAAAGAAACAAGTAAATCCACCGAAACTCTTCCTAAAAAATTTACCAATAAAGTATTCAGAATCGATCAACTTCTTGGGAGTAAAACTGGATAGCCGACTATCTTGGCAAGACCACATCCACTCTCTCCGTCTGTCAGTTCAAAACGGCCTTAACTTAATGAAAAGTATCTCTCATAAACAATGGGGTGCCGATTTCCAAACTCTTATGACTGTATACAAAACCCTAATTCGTTCAAAACTAGATTATGCTGCTGTTGCCTACAACTCAGCCAAAGGTTCACTATTGAAAGTGCTAGACACAGTTCATAATTCAGCAATTAGAATTGCACTGGGAGCACACTACACAAGCTCAGTTGAGTGTATGTATGTTGAATCAGGCGAACCATCCCTTCAACTCAGGAGAGAATACCTTAGCCTCATGTATGCCTTAAGAGTATCAACTAACCCACATGTACCTGTTTATAAAAACACATTTACAGATAGATTTCCATCGACATTTAATTGTGGGAAAAGATTGGATCCTCCGTTTTATCATCGAGTGAGAGCAACGTTACAGAGCTTAGACACAATAATTCCACACACTTACAATACTTTTAAAGTCAGCCAACACATATTACCATGGACAATTGCTCTCCCTGCTTGTAATACAAACCTATCTGCATTCAAGAAAGGTGACACACCAGCAAAAATCTTCAATCAGAGATTATTAGAGATATTAAATGGTTTTAATGATCACATCCATATTTATACCGATGCATCCAGATCTGCAAATGGAGTAGGAGCGGCTTTCACAACAGATAACTATAACAGTTCCTACCAGCTCCCTCCCCAAACCTCCATATTCTCAGCTGAACTCTTTGCTATCCTCCAGTCATTAAAGTTTGTTAACACACATGACATCAAATTCTCAATAATCATTAGCGATTCCCTAAGTGCATTAACGGCCTTGAGGCGGGTATACCCCAAACATCCTATCCTCCTCTTAATTAAGGCGGAACTCTTGATATGCCAACAAAATCAAAGATTAGTTCAGTTCCTCTGGGTACCATCACATTGCGAGATAAGTGGAAATGATAAAGCTGACACATTAGCAAAAAATGCGAGTGAGAATCCCTTAACAGACATCATAACTACTTGCGTTCATACTGATCTAAAGCAATATTTTAAAAACAAGATCATGACAAAATGGCAAACAAATTGGAACGAATCAAACTCTACATTAAGAACAATCAAACAAAGTATATCACCGTCGAAACATCCTACAAAGAGAAGAGACCAAGTGCTCATGTCCAGATTGCGACTTGGTCATACGAAGATCACCCACGACTTTTTATTAAAGAAGGAAGCCCCTCCGATGTGTTATGTGTGTGATAGTGAACTAACAGTGCAACATATAATAATAGACTGTCCCCTCTACGTTATAGAACGGCAACATCAACAGTTACCAACTACAATTAAAGATTGTTTAAGTGAAAGTAATTCATGTAAGACTCTTAATTTTTTACGTACTATAGGACTCATTAACCAAATTTAATATACCTAAATTTTGTAATTTGATGTAAATACAGTTCATTGCTAATAACCCTTGTGGTTGAAGCAAATTGTAAATAAAAAAAAAAAAAAAATTATTTACCATTTCGTACTAAGTATGATTATTTATTTTAAATTTCTGTTTTAATAACTGGATTTTAAGAAAGTTAATAACTATGTACAAAACTGAAGATGTCTAAAAACTTGAGAAAGACGTTATTAACATCCGAATTATAAATTCTTAACTTTTCAAAAATATTCTCAATAGCAATTTACAATACTTGCGTGTTACTGATAATAGCATCAAAACAATACACAATGAATTTATATTTTATTTATTGTACCAGGAAAGTATTCAACTCTACAGTGGCCAAAAAACAATCGGATATTATTAGGTAGGTTTCCTTTCCATATTACTCCATGTTGTAAGGCCGCTTCCAAATGACAAATTTTCTAATTCGGTTTATTTTGTGGATTCCTGTTCAAAAATGTCACCTTAAACAAATCAGAAGGGCCCGGGATGCCGGTCAAAACAATCTTTTTGTACAAATTCAAAATTATCTTTTAGCCCCGAAAATTGTATTTAAAAAAAGTCTCCTGTCATTTTTTTCAAAAGTTGATAGTTCTCGAGTTGTAAGCGATTAAAAATCTGAATAATGTGAAAATACCTACGAATTTTTGAGGTTTGAAAGCTCATATGTAAATTATTAGTTTTCAGGTTGCCAAGTGCCTAAATTGAAGTTTATAAGTTCAATTTCAAGATTCTAACGAGTAATGGGGGCAGAGGCGGCTCTAGCCCATGTAGCGCCCGTGTGCAGTCGATGCACTGGCGCCCTTTAGTGGACGCGCAGTCAAAATGGAATAGTCGAATAGGTACCTATCTACTATCTAGTACTAGTACATGGGGTATTAGAGGCATTAGGTACGCTTATAATGTAAACAAAAATCCAGATGCAAATATTGCAATTTAAAGGTTGCGGAACAACTTACCCAAATCTGTTAAAAATATTTAATGAAAAATTAACTTTTTTATCTTTGAGGTAAGGTTAAAAATTGGTTGAGAAAGTTTGACAGGTTTGAGTCCACGAGTAAATAGTACTTTTAGGAAGGAATTGGTTAACTGAATAAAAAAGAACAACGTTGTGATCATTTAAAAAACAATAATAATTTATTAACGAATTATTACAGGACACGTACTACAACATATAATTATAAAAAAGATACTTTTCGTGCTTTTGCATTAGGAGTAGGGGAGTAAAGTATGCTAAATGTGCAGTCACTCGAGCGCTTTGGGGACCTATTGGGTTGTGATTATTAGGTCCTGAAACCAAAAAAAGTTAAGTAAAATTTTCCATTTTAGTGGGGACTTCCCATTTTTTAATTTAATTTTCCATTTCCAACAATCGTTTTTTCCGATTATAGCGCCATTTATCCATAATTTGAAAAAATGTTTCGAATAAAAGTTGCTTATTTTTATGCAGAAAATCCAAATCTGCAATAAAAAATGGGGGCTCCCATTTAAGATTTTAAAGTAACCTCCCACCTCACCTCCATGGGCGGTCGTGTTTGGTACCATTCGATAAATTTTTTAAAAATATTGAATAAATGTATTTTGCAGCTTTTGGGAAATATAGCGGGGATTTGTATTTAAAATTTTAAATTTACCCCCACCCCTCTCCGTGGGGGCTCATGTTTTATATCTTTCGATAGATTTTAGAAAAATATTGTACACGTAGTTTTTAGTTTTTCGATCTGACGTTCATTTTGCGAAATATTCGCTTTTTTTGTGAAACTTTTTGACTCTCTCATTTCCGTTCCGCTCAAGTCGTCAGATTTTTGAAATATACACTCTTTTGCATGTACTTATTTTACCTTATCTTAATCTGACAATTTCAAGTATTTTCAAGGATAGATTTTTTTTTGGGCCCCCCTGAACGAACTCCCCTGGGCTAAGAGCCAATATATGGTAGAGGTACATCTGCAGGGTACCACGTTTCTCCCCATATGATAATCTGACGCGCTCGAGTAACTGCAAAAATCCCCGCTTGGTCTCCCCTACCATTAGCAAAATCTTGAATAATATTATTTCCTTCAATTTTTATTTCATGTTCAATACTTACTAGTGATAAATTTGTCAATAGACTTTACGACAATGTTGACCTTAGATAATTTTTAATTATTTTTAATTTACAAAATGATCTTTCACTGTGCGCTACTGTCACTGGCAATGTGAGGTAAATTCTAAGAGCAGTGAACAAATTTGGGAACACTGAAAGTAATTTATTTGTATGTAAGTAATTTAAAATATCCAAAGGTGTAGTAGAATCCAATGTAATTTTTCATTAATCGTTTTAAAGCATATTTTATGTTGAAAAACAAAGTAAAGGACCCGTTCTTTGGCGCTCGGCGCCCCCAAAATCCCGGCGCCCGTGTGCACCGCACACCCTGCACAATAGGTAAAGCCGCCCCTGAATGGGGGATTACTTCAATATAGATTCAATATAGACCGTTGTTTTTTATTAATTATGCGAGTCCACTCGACTTTTATACGCCGCCGCACATCGCAATTTATGGTGCGTCTCTGTCGCACTTATTATACATATTATACGTACTTATGCGAAAAATGCCCAACAAATACTTCACATTTATTAAAATTTTATAATTTATTATTAATATATTTGTTTAATGATTTTTTTTATTTATTCAATTAATTATTGCCAATGTGCTAATTAAATACGCCAATAAAAACAAAGGGTCGAAATTGAAATAAACCCCGATAACTCATCAGAATCTTGAAATTGAATGTTTAAACTTCAATTTAGGCACTTGACAACCGCAAAAATAATAATGTACACATGAATTTGCAAGCTTCGAAAATGCTTATTTTCGGATTTGTCAGACTATAAATCACTTAAAATTTGAAATTTATCAAGCTTTGAGAAAAATGACACAAATTCTTTTTTGTTTTCGATGACCCAAAAATGCTAAAAACATATTTTCGGGAGCAAAAAAGGTGATGTTTTGGATTTATTCAAAAACTGTTAAAAACAATTTCTGCCTAAAAATTTCGCACTGCACCCTGCTGATTTGTCTACCGAATTGGAACAACTAGGCAGGTAGTGTTAAATCCGGACCGCGGAAGTGTCATAAGTTTTCGAAACGGACCCTCAGGAAATATAATTGGTGACCCCTGCTATGTATTATTAATATAGGTATGCAAAGTCCGCAGATAGTGAAATCGTATTTTTTTTCAATTATTGCTCTATAACTCCGAAGATTTTAACTTTACACCAAAAACACTCAAATAAAAATTCACCCCAATTTAATTCTACATAGAGGCATGTTTTTCCCGATTTGCTCCGACGAAATTTTTCCTCGGAAAATGTGGGTTTTCCCAACAAAATCTCGAATTTTCAAATAAATTTTTTGGGCCAGTAATTATTTATCAATAATTATATAGCTTGGTGAAATAAAAGCTTTCTTGGTATAGATTATAAATTCGGAAGCCGGTGAAAATGAAACGAATATTTTAGCAACAATTTAATTGTTAATTAACAATTTACAGTCGCAATAACAACCAAAATAATCATGAGACATTGATCAAACTTAGAAAGATTATAAAGGTGTGAGGTGTGATGCCTATTTAATATTTTGTCGACAAAATATAAATTTTTCATTTTTTTGCATAATCTTTAAATGTTTAAAAAAAATTCTTATAAACAAATTAACATTTCTCAGAAATTGTTTATTATAGGTCTTGAAAATGAATGCTTTAAAAAATTTTTCCAACCATTTTCAAAAAAGTTATGAAGCAGCAAAGTAAATATACGATTTTTCCGTTGTTTATAATTTGTTTTAATTGTTTCAAAGCTTAAAAGTGAGTCTATGGTACAATCTAATTACTCGCAAAGAATGTCAAAAATTAGTGCAATGGTTATATTTTAATCAAAGATTAAAAATACTTTTTTTGTAATTTTTAGCGCAAAAGTAGGCCTGATACAGAGTCGGAGCTAAAATTTTCACTCGAAGCGACTGACACGCAGCATACATTATTTATTAAAAGTGTCGTCGCGCGGCCGGTCGTCGCTCCGAGTGAAAATTTTAGCTACAGTACTGTATTAGTCTACTTTCGCGCGTGTAAATTACAAAAAAATATATTTAAAATCTTTAATTAAAATATAGCCATTAAACTGATAATCGATATTTTTTTGTAAATAATTAGCTTGTACTTTAAAGTCACTTCTACGCTTTGAAAGAATTAAAAAAAATTATAAACACCGTAGTAATCGTATGTTTATTTTGCTGTTTCATAACTTTTTTGCAAATTGTTACAAAAAAGTTTTAAAGCAATCATTTTCAAGATATTTGAAATGCGCATTTTAGCTATTTTTTAAAATTATAATATAATAAAAACTTTCTGAGAAACGTTAATTTGTTTATAACTATTTTTTTTTAAACATTTAAAGATTATGCAAAAAAATAAAAAAATTTATATTTTGTCGACAAAATGTTAAATAGGTATCTCATCTTTATAAGATTTCAAAGTTTGATCAGTGTATCATAATTATTTTGGTTATTGCGACCGTAAATTATTAATTAACAATTGAATTGTTGCTAAAATATTCGTTTAATTTTCACCAGCTTCTGGAACTATAATCTAAACCAAGAAGGCTTTTAAGTCACCAAATTATTTAATTATTGGTAGATAATTACTTATCTAAAACTTTATTTGAAAATTAAAGATTTTGTTGCGAAAACCCGCATTTTCCGAGGAAAATTTTCGTCTGAGCAGATCGGGAAAAACACGTCTCTATGCAGAATTTAACCATAGTGAATTTTGATTTAGGTGTTTTTGTTGTAAAGTTAAAATCTTCGGAGTTATAGAGCAATAATTAAAAAAAAACACGATTTTCGGGCGCCATTTTGTTTATAAAAAAAGTAGCACACTATCTGAGGACTTTGCATACCTATATTAATAATATATAGGATCTTATAATTTGATTCCAGCAATAAAGTTGTTGGTAAATAACTTTTCCCAAAAATGGCCTATTCTCCGATAATCAGCCCAGACTACTGTGACTATCTGCAAGCAATAAAGCATCATCTGCATATCTAACAGTATTTATAAGTTGGCGATTTAATGTACCATCTTCTGATTCGTCCAGGGCTTCTCTAAAGATGTTTTCAGAGTATATGTTAAATAGTAATGTTGACAGTATGCAATCCTGTCGTGTCGAACTCATTTTCTGACTGTAAACATCTCAGATTTTGGAATCGCGCTGTTGCTTTTTGTTGGAAATTTAAGTTTAAGATTAGTCTTATATCCTTACAATAGAGTCATGATGTTGTCCAGTTCTTTCTCCAAATTAATGAATCATGCAAACAGACCACAGGTGACATCCCTTGCTCTATGCATTAGAACTGAAAAGAGCTTTCCTCGTTTTATACTCCAAATTAAACTTCACATAGGTGTTCTAATTTTGTGTACATGCTTGAGCGAATGATAGTTAGCTATACTGTAAGTACATGAGTCATCAAACTAATTAATGTATGTTCTATCTTCACATTTCCTAGTGTTGGCTTTATTGGAAATTGAAATGAATATTGGTAGTAGCCAGTCTTTCGGTAAGTGGCTAGTCTCATATATTATGTTGCCTTAGTAAGAGCTGTGATTTGGTGTGCCTCTGACAGCTTTAAAATTTCACCCTGCACTTCATCAGGTCCTATGCTAAATTTACAATCAAGATGCAGTAGAAATAAATAAACCAAGACACGTTAAACTCTACTAGGAGCACTCTAGAATCATAATTTACAATGTATAAACTTTGGAAATCATGATTTGGGATTTACAATGTATATGCATTGTAAATTATGATTTGGGAGTGCTCCTAGTAGCATTTAACGTGTCTTGGTTTGTTTATTTCTACTGCATCTTGATTGTAAATTTAGTATAGTGATTTCTTATTTTTAATCCGCTTAAGGCCCATTTTTACTTCTTTGTTTGTTATTTCTGGGCCTTAGAACCTTTTTTGTTTCGTTTAGTCGGTCTTCTTGCTGTATCATCTTATTGTGTTCGAATAATTGTTGCATGTATTGTTTCTATCCTCTTAATTTGTCTTCAGTTGTGTCTACAACTAAGTCGTTGTTTTTGCGTTGTAGTATTTCAATTTTCGTACATTTCTCCGTCGGCCATGCTTCTCTTGCCCCTTTTATTTTTTGTAGTATATTCTTCTACAACTGTGTTAATTGGCATTTCTACCTTTTATTTTCCTTGGCACTTCTATCATCTGCAATATCTTATATGTTATCCATAATTGTGTCTTTTATTAATTTAATTCCGTTAATTAATTAATTTCGTTCTACTGTTCTTCTTATGTCACTAGTACTGTTTCAACTATTTTCGCAAAATTCTCATTATGGTAGGGGAGCAAAGTATGCTAAATGTGCAGTCACTCGAGCGCTTTGGGGACCTATTGGGTTGTGAAGAGTAGGTCCTAAAACCAAAAAAAGTTAAGTAAAGTTTTCCATTTTAGTGGGCGCTTGCCATTTTTTAATTTAATTTTCCATTTCCAACAATCGTTTTTTCCGATTATAACGCCATCTATCCATAATTCGAAAAAATGTTTCGAATAAAAGTTACTTATTTTTACGTAAGGAATCCAAATCTGCAATAAAAAATGAGGGCTCCTATTTAAGATTTTAAAGTAACCCCGCACCCCACATCCACGGGGGGTCATGTTTAGTACCATTCGATAGATTTTTCAAAAATATTGAATAAGTGTATTTTACAGTTTTTCGATCTGATGTTCATTTCGCGAAATATCACGGGATTCGTATTTAAAATATTAAATTTACCCCCCACCCCTCTCCGTGAAAAGTCGTGTTTGGTATCATTCGATAGATTTTTAAAAAATATTGGGCACATATTTTTTAGTTTTTCGATCTGTCATTCATTTCGCGAAATATTCGTTTTTTTCTTGTGAAACTTTGGGACTCACCCATTTCCTTACGCCCGGCTCAAATCGTCAGATTTTTGAAATATACACTCTCTTGCATGTACTTAACTTACCTTATCTTAATCTGACAATTTCGAGTTTTTTTAAGGATAGATTTTTTTTTTCGGGCCCCCCCTAACGAACTCCCCTTTGTTAAGAGCCAATATATGGTAGAGGTACATCTGCAGGGTACCAGGTTTCCCCCATATGCTAATCTGACGCGCTCGAGTAACTGCAAAAATCCCCGCTTGGGCTCCCCTACCATTAAGCTCTGTTTCGAGGTATACTTAGCTCTTAGGCAGGCCGCACATCAAAGAAACATGAAACGTAAATTACGTTTCATGGAAATAAACCAATGCTAAACAAATATATGTCCGGCCATTTATGAAACTCTCCGAAAATAAAAATGTATCATGAGCATGAATCACACTCGTTTCATTGGTAGGCGGACTTTGAGATTTGTTTAGCAGTGTTTTCTTTTCATGAAACATGTTTTTCGTTTAATGTTTCATGTTTTTCGTTTCATGTTTCTTTGGTGTGCGGCTTGGCTTAAGGTTCACCCGCGACCAGAGTTGTAGAAGACTAGGCCGTCCGCACATGGGTCGATCGAAGACACGTCTCGAAGTTCGCGCGTCTTGCTCGTCTTGTACGAACTCTGAGGCACAAGCGATTGCTCTCCGCACATTTGTCGATTCAGTTTTCTCACATCTTCCAACTAGGAAGAACGCATTTTTTATATACCAAACAAAATGACTATTTCGATCTATGAAAAGTACGGTATTGTTACATTTTTATTATAATTTGAATACAATGAGCATTATACTGAGGACATTTTTCTACTTCCCCAACTAATAGTCGGAGAGATAGAAGCGGATTTTGTGCGTGATAAGTAATATGGAAAAACTATACGGGGATATGTTGAATTAGTTGTGTACATGACTTTCACCAACTACCGGAAACCAGAGTTGGGGCCGAGGGTAGGTATAAGGGGCCAAAATCGCGGATTTTATAATTTTTTTTATGACGCCCATGATCGAGATAGTGCACCAAAATTTGGGAATAAGTAGGTCATGACGTAACTAAGTAAAATCTCTAGGGGCGGAACGCTGCTTGGCCGACAAAGGGGTGGGGGTAGGGGTGAATATAAAAAATATAAAGGGTTTTTTGCGACGTTCGTGATTGAGATAGTGGACCAAAATTTGGGAATAAGTAGATCATGACATTACTAAGTAAAATCCCCAGAGCCGGAAAACAGAGTTGGGGGTGAGGGTAGATATAAGGGGCCAAAGTCGCCGTTTTTATTATTTTTTTTTGTGACGCTCATGATCGAGAGAGTGCACCAAAATTTGGGAATAAGTAGGTCATGACGTAACTAAGTAAAATTTCCAGGCGTGGCACGCTGCGTGGCCAACAAAGGGGTGGGGCAGGGGTGAATACAAAAAATATAAGGGGTTTTTTTGCGACGTTCGTGATTGAGAGAGTGTACCAAAATTTGGGAATAAGTAGACCATGACATAACTAAGTAAAATCCTCAGAGCCGGAAACCAGAGTTCGGCATGAGGGTAGTTATAAGGGGTCAAAATCGCCGTTTTTATTATTTGTTTTGTGACGCTCATGATTGAGATAGTGCACCAAAATTTGGGAATAAGTAGGTCATGAGGTAACTAAATAAAACCTCCAGGGGTGGAACTCTGCGTGGCCGATAAAGGGGTGGGGGTAGGTGTGAATATAAAAAATATAAGGGGTTTTTTGCGACGTGCCAGATTGTGATAGTGCACCAAAATTTATGAATGAGTAGACCATGACTTAGCTAAGTAAAATCCCCAGAACCGGAAGCCAGAGTTGGGGATGAGGGTAGTTTTAAGGGGTCAAAGTCGCAGTGTGTATTATTTTTTTTGTTACCCGGTACAACATTTGTACCCCACCCAGCGTTCCGCCCCTGGAGATTTTACTTAGTAATGTCATGATCTACTTATTCCCAAATTTTGGTGCACTATCTCAATCACAAACGGCAAAAAAACCCCCATATATTTTTATACTCACCCCTGCCTACCACCCCTTTGTACCCCAAGCAGCGTTCCGCCCCTGAAGATTTTACTTAGTTACGTCATAACCTACTTACTTCCAAATTTTGGTGCACTATCTACATCATGAGTGCCACAAAAAAAATAATAATAAAAACGGCGAATTTTACCTCTTATAACTACCCTCATCCGCCACTCTGGTTTCCGCCTCTGGGAATATTACTTACTTATGTCATGGTCTACTTATTCCCAAATTTTGGCGCACTATCTCAATCACGAACGTCGCAAAAAACCCCTTACATTTTTTTATATTCACCCCTGCCCCACCCCTTTGTCGGCTACGCAGCGTTTCACTCCTGGAGATTTTACTTAGTTACGTCATGACCTACTTATTCCCAAATTTTGGCGCGCTATCTCGATCATGAGCGTCACAAAAAAAATAATAAAAAACGGAAATTTGACCCCTTATAACTACCTTCCTTCCCCACTCTGGTTTCCGGCTCTGGGGAATTTAATTATTTATATCATGGTCTACTTATACCCAAATTTTGGTGCACTATCTCAATCACCAACGTCGCAAAAAACCCCTTATATTTTTTATATTCACCCCTACCCCCACCCCTTTGTCGGCCACGCAGCGTTAAGCCCCTGGATATTTTACTTAGGTACGTCATGACCTACTTATTCCCAAATTTTGGTGCACTATCTCGATCATGAGTGTCATAAAAAAAAAAAAAATCCGCGACTTTGACCCCGTATAACTACCCTCGGCCCCAACTCTGGTTTCCGGCCGTTGGTGAAAGTCATGTACACAACTAATTCAACATATCCCCGTATAGTTTTTCCATATTACTTATCACGCACAAAATCCGCTCCCAGCTCTTAGACTATAATTTTATAGTAAACACCTAGAAACAGAAGTTCAATGTTTTCAGAATTTTATATTACAAACAATATATTTCCACAAGGTTAGTAGGTAGTACTACAATCAACGAAGATAACATGCACCGATCTTTAAATAAAAGTAAAATTTCATTCAGCACAAAAAACAACAAAATTTGAAGAAAACAAATAAAATAAACTACCTATATGACTGGAAACGTGCGTCTCACTCGAACTTTCTCATGCACTACGGATCGCAAGCGACGAGAGTCGTACAAGACGAGGAGATTTGCAATCCTAAACGCTCCGTGTACGGAGCTCAATGCCACAACGAAGGAACTTTACTGGCGGGGAGAAACCTACGTGACTGGAATCGAGTCGAGTAGTTCGAGCGTCACCCCATGTACTCTGGGCTAATAAGCAAAATTCATGGAAAAGTTATTTACCAGCAATTTTATTGCTGGAATCGAATTATAAGATCCTATATATTAATAAAATAGGTATGCAAAGTCCGCAGATATTGTGCTACTTTTTTTATAAACAAAATGGCGCCGACAAATCGTATTTTTTTCAATAATTGCTCTATAACTCCGAAGATTTTAACTTTACAACAAAAACACCCAAATAAAAATTCACCGCAATTAAATTCTGCATAGAGATATGTTTTTCACGATTTGCTCCGACGAAAATTTTCCTCGGAAAATGCGGGTTTTCCTAACAAAAACTATAATTTTCAAATAAAGTTTTAGGTAAGTAATTATTAATCAATAATTAAATAACTTAGTGACATCAAAGCTTTCTTTGTATAGATTGTAATTCCAGAAGCCGGTGAAAATTAAACGAATATTTTAGCAACAATTCAATTGTTAATTAACAATTTACGATCGCAATAATAACCAAAATAATCATGATACATTGATCAAACTTTAAAGATTATAAAGATGAGATGCTTATTTAATATTTTATCGACAAAATATAAATTTTTCTTTTTTTGCATAATCTTTAAATTTTGAAAAAAAAAATAGTTATAATACGCTGGTCTAATTAGTAAAGTACAAAGAAAGGTTATTTACCAGAAATTTTATTGCTTTAATCGAATTATAAGATCCTATATATTATGAATATAGGTAAGCAAAGTCCACAGATAGTGTGCTACTTTTTTTATAAACAAAATGGCGCTGACAAATCATATTTTTTTCAATTATTGCTCTATAACTCCGAAGATTTTAACTTTACACCAAAAACACTCAAATAAAAATTCACCCCAATTTAATTCTACATAGAGGCATGTTTTTTCCGATTTGCTCCGACGAAAATTTTCCTCGGAAAATGTGGGTTTTCCCAACAAAATCTCGAATTTTCAAATAAATTTTTTGGGCCAGTAATTATTTATTAATAATTATATAGCTTGGTGAAATAAAAGCTTTCTTGGTATAGATTATAAATTCAGAAGCCGGTGAAAATGAAACGAACATTTTAGCAACAATTCAATTGTTAATTAACAATTTACAGTCGCAATAACAACCAAAATAATCGTGAGACATTGATCAAACTCAGAAAGATTATAAAGGTGTGATGCCTATTTAATGTTTTGTCGACAAAATATAAATTTTTTATTTTTTTGCATAATCTTTAAATGTTTAAAAAAATTGTTATAAACAAATTAACATTTCTCAGAAATTGTTTATTATATTCTAATTTTAAAAAATACTTAAAATGCGTATTTCATAGGTCTTGAAAATGAATGCTTTAAAAAAATTTTCCAACCATTTGCAAAAAAGTTATGAAACAGCAAAGTAAATATACGAATTCTCTGTTGTTTATAATTTGTTTTAATTGTTTCAAAGCTTAAAAGTGAGTCTATGGTACAACCTAATTACTCACAAAGAATGTCAAAAATTAGTGCAATGGTTATATTTTAATCAAAGATTAAAAATACTTTTCTTTGTAATTTTTAGCGCGAAAGTAGGCTTGATACAGAAGCCGGAGATAAAATGTTCACTCGAAGCGACTGACACGCTTAAACTCGCGCGAGTTGTGTATGTGGGCGGGTAGCTACGGTACTGTATTATTCTACTTTCGCGCGTGTAAATTACGAAAAAATATATTTATAATCTTTAAATACAATATAACCATTAAACTGATAATCGATATTTTTTTATAAATAATTAGCTAGTACTTTAAACTCACTTCTACGCTTTGAAAGAATTAAAAATAATTATAAACACCGTAGTAATCGTATGTTTACTTTGCTGTTTCATAACTTTTTTGCAAATGGTTGAAAAAAGTTTTAAGGCATTCATTTTCAAGATATTTGAAATGCGCATTTTAGCTATTTTTTAAAATTATAATATAATAAAAACTTTCTGAGAAACGTTAATTTGTTTATAACTATTTTTTTTAAACATTTAAAGATTATGCAAAAAAATAAAAAATTTATATTTTGTCGACAAAATGTTAAATAGTGTTTAATCACTTAAAATAGTGTTTAATTAAAGTTTGATCAGTGTATCATAATTATTTTGGTTATTATTGCGACCGTAAATTATTAATTAACAATTGAATTGTTGCTAAAATATTCGTTTAATTTTTACCAGCTTCTGGAACTATAATCTAAACCAAGAAGGCTTGTAAGTCACCAAATTATTTAATTATTGGTAAATAATTACTTATCTAAAACTTTATTTGAAAATTAAAGATTTTGTTGGGAAAACCCGCATTTTCCGAGGAAAATTTTCGTCTGAGCAGATCGGGAAAAACACGTCTCTATGCAGAATTTAACCATAGTGAATTTTGATTTAGGTGTTTTTGTTGTAAAGTTAAAATCTTCGGAGTTATAGAGCAATAATTGAAAAAAACACGATTTGCGGGCGCCATTTTGTTTATAAAAAAAGTAGCACACTACCTGATTACTTTGCATACCTATATTATTAATATGTAGGATCTTATAATTCGATTCCAGCAATAAAATTGCTGGTAAATAACTTTTCCCAAAAATGGCCTATTCTCCGATAATCAGTCCAGACTAATGTGCGGACGGCCTTACAGACTTTTGCAACCACGAATGTATGGAACTATTACAAGCACCGAAAACGTCAACATGAGGAAAACCCCTGAAAATATAAGATATTGAAGAACAAAAATTTAAGAAAATGGCATTAATTTTATTTTCAAAATAAGATACCTACATTGGACAAACTTTTACCAGACATTAATAGTTGTTAACAGTAATTAAACCTTTTAATTGTACTCATTGTTATTTTCCGTATATGACTCGCATTTACTAAAAATTTGTAGGTATATAATGTTATGTGAAATGTTTCTATGGGTACTAGTGGATTATATTTTTGATTGTCATCAATAACCTGTACATATTTGTGTCTCTCGTTACAGTGGCGTGCTGGAACTTTTCAAGCGGCCCGGTGATTTTATAGAAAAGCGGCCTCCCATCCTCATTTTACCTTCTATTATCAGGATATTTTACTCGTTATTTATAAAATCAAATCAACAAAAATATAAATTATTTTTTAATCAAACGTACAACTTTAAACTCAATGATGTTTTTAAATTTGATATATTTTTTGATTTAAGAATAAGCAATAATTTTACAAATAATAAATGACATGTATGCCAATATTGTATGCAGTAAGGCAGAAATTATGATTTCCTGAATAAATATAATATGCATTTGATGTAGTAATTAAGATAGAAGTAAAATAAAATTTTGAGAATTTTTCAATAATGTATTAAGTTGAATTTTAGTAAATCGATTATACAAGAGAGTACAAATACAAATACAGTGCAAATACTTTAATTCAACAATATTTAAAATGTTAATACAACGCAGTAATCTAAACATTCTTTTGCAATTATTTTATAAAATAATAACTTAACTCTCGACCAATAATTTCCGCATTAAAGTAGATTTTTGAGCAAATTCGTAGATTATTTCATCATTTTTAAGCTCATACAAAGCTTCTTTTTCTATAGCCATTAGCGTTAATGTTTCCAAGTGATCTTGTGTTAAAGTACTTCTTAACTGATTTTTTATGTATTTCAACGTTGAAAAGCTTCTTTCGCAAGATTTCTGTGTCACTGAAAGAGTTAATAAATGCTTATATACTATTTAAATTTGGATAAGTATACTAGCTAGTATACTTGGTATATTAGCGTAAGAGCAAGCTATACAATCTTTATACTTTTTAGTACCACACGGAGGTGAAGTTTTCACGATATCAACAACATTGTCATTTGTTACTTCATGTTCATTATCACTTACATTTATAATTTCTGTGGACTGATCATATTCGTCATTAACTCGATCTTCTATAATTTCAGTATTTTGCAAAATCCTATTTTTTAATACAATCCATTTATCAGCACAATCCACGAGTTCTTCTCTAATTGCAGTCGCATATATGGTAGGATAAAAATTTCTTAATTTTTCAGTAAATGGTTTAAATGCCGTCAAAGGTATACCATTTTTTATTGTGTCAAAATTTCTAGAATGTAGAGTGCTTAACATCATAAAACGATTTGTCTTAATCAAATCGTTTTTCAATACTTCCAATAATTCGGAAAAAATGTGCAAGATATTTTTTATTCAGCAGTGTACATACATGTTAAAGGAAATTGGAAAACCATTAATATACTTGTATGTATGAAAATAAATATTATCTGTAGCAATCTATTTATGTATAATAGAGTCTTATTCATTTACTTACTGTATTTATTTAACTGTATTTTACCATTAAAAAAATTTAAATTTTTTTGAAATGTTTTATTAATATTATTAGCAAAATTAAAATTCTATTAGAAATTAAAAAATATTTTTTTTGTTACATCTAAAAATTTTTGTGAAAAAATCCTATCTGACTGGCCTCAAGAGGCCGCGGCCTCTCGGTGATTGCACCGATTCATTTATATGGCCAGCACGCCACTGTCTCGTTATTCCTTTGTCATGTTTTCTTTAATTCATATTGTAATCCCCGTGTAAATCAGATAGCATGAAATATCAACAGAAGCTTCAGTCAATAAACAAATCAGTTCCTATTGTACGAACGTGTATAAAAATAAATCCAATTCTTTACCTGTATTACCAGTAGTAGAAATTCTCCCGTAACAATATTGATCGAAGACAGACAATGGGCATCATATTTCAGGCATTGTGCTATTTTTATTTTAAAAGCAAATTCAAAGAACTTGGCTGTCAAATATGACGCACCTGGCTTACTAAGATCCCTGTAAACGGGTTCTTTGTTTGCGATGATAGAAAAACAATAATGGCCTTGTAAACAAAGGCTAATAATGACTTTACGTATTAAGTGTTTGATTAATCACTAGTGTCGAACATTATGATTGAGTGTTCTGCTAATTTTATATACAAGTGTAGCTTTAATACTCACTGTGTTCTTTCAGCAGTGTCGCACCAAGAAAATCAACATCAAATACAATAATACCCCTATCCTTTTCTAGATATTGTAGTTATAACTACCTATTTACAAAAGAGATAAAACACAAGAAAATAAAATAGCATGGTCGATGAGGATAAACACAATAAATATTGAATGGGTTGCATATGTGAGTCCATATTAAATATAGTAATGAAACACAGACTTACTCACAATCATTTAATTATACTTTGACGACCGGTTTCGATCTCTACAATATACAGATCATCTTCAGGTCGGCGTTACAAGTAGTTAAATGCTACAATAAGAGAAAACTTGTGTTAGACCAGTGTCTGATTGAAGAGATGTTAATAGAAAGCCAAATTTAAAAAAATTTTTATAAAATTGTATATATACTTATTTTATAAGTTGCAAACCTTTATGTCAAAAAATTTTATAAAAATTTTTTTAAATTTGGCTTTCTATTAACATCTCTTCAATCAGACACTGGTCTAACACAAGTTTTCTCTTATTGTAGCATTTAACTACTTGTAACGCCGACCTGAAGATGATCTGTATATTGTAGAGATCGAAACCGGTCGTCAAAGTATAATTAAATGATTGTGAGTAAGTCTGTGTTTCATTACTATATAAACACAATAGTTTTTACCAACTAATATTAAGGAACCACAGTAATTGCTTTAACAGTTTTGGGAAGCAATACTACGTAAATGTTCGCAATATAAATGTCGAGAAGCGGAGCTAATACAATAACCCAGGGGTCACCAATCAGCGGACCGCGGTCCGCATCCGGACCGTGAGCTAGTTTTGTGCGGACCGTCAATAAATTCAGAATATACCTAGTGTTTGGCAATTTTGAAAATGCTTGGCCATGAAATTGTGTAGCCTATGTTTGGCTCAACTTATGTGTGCGAAGCCCCTTTATCAAGAATGAACTTTATTAAAAATCGGTAGAGATCTCACTTAACAGATGAATATCTCAACTCCCTAATGAGACTCAGTTGCACTAACTCACTCAAAACCTCAGGTTGTACATAAAAAATGTCATTTTCCTCTCTGATAATTTAATTTTGTAAAGAGTTTTCCCCCTTATTGTTATACTTACTAATCATTAATTTTGAAATTAAGTAAGCTGTAATATAAAATTTTCATGTGCATTTTTTTATATTCATTTCCTCTCTGCTATATGTTAAGTAGGAGTACTTTTCAGATCTGCATTTAATTAAAATAATTTTCAGATTTAATAAGTTTGCGACAAACACCACTTGCATTGAAACTAATGTAGAAAAGATAACATATTAATGAGCATTTTGTACTATGATTATTTATTTTAAATTCCTCAGTTTCCTTTCTAGTCCTGTCGCCAGGGTGGGTACAACGGCCTCCTTAATTCAGATGGACTTACCCAAGTTTTTTTTTATGTATTTTGACCCGTGGAACACGAATTTTTTGGGTAACAGTTGATCCGGATGTCGATAAGATTGTTATAAACAAAGAACTTGAGGAATTACATAGCAGCGATTTTTCGCAAAACCAAATATTTCTTTGTATTTTTTGGGTGATTCTCAGCAAAAAATGGTCTTACAAGTTTTTTCGTAGGACGCGTAGTTTTCGAGATATACGCGGTTAACTTTAAAAAAATCGAAAAAGTGCAATTTTTGAACCGGAATAACTTTTGATTAAAAAATAAAGTAGCAATTCTGATTACTGCATTTGAAAGTTCAAGTCAAATTCTATCGGTTTTGATTGTTTGCATTGCTAAAAAATAAGTTTTTATTTGTTAAACAAAGGTATGAACACATAGTGTTTCCCGCGCCCAATGCATGCGTTTTAATGGACGTAATGTACGTAGAAATTCTGTATGCGCGCCTACTCGTTCGATTTCAAATTAGAAATGCATTGAAAACATCATTCAATCACTATGTGTTGATAGCTTTGTTTAACAATAAAAAACTAATTTCTAGCAATGAAAATAATCAAAACCGATAGAATTTTACTTGAACTTTCAAATGCGGTAAGCAGAATTGCTATTTTATTTTTCAATCAAAAGTTATTCGGGTTCAAAAATTGCAATTTTTCGATTTTTTGAAAGTTCAACCCCGTTTATGCCAAAAACTATGCATCCTACCAAAAAACTTGTAAAATAATTTTTTGCTTAGAATGACCCAAAGAATACAAAAACATGTTTTGTTTTGCGAAAAATCGCTGTTATGTGATTCCTCAAGTTCTTTGTTTATAACAATCTTATCGACATCCGGATCGACTGTTACCCAAAAAATTCGTGTTCTACGGGTCAAAATACATAAAGAAAACTTGGGTAAGTCCATCTGAATTAAGGAGGCCGTTGTACCCCTACTGGCGACAGGACTATTCTACAAAATTGAAGATGTCTAAAAACTTCATTAGCATTCAAAATATAAATTCCTAATTTTTAAAATTAATTTTTTTAATTTTTAGTAAAAAAAGTAAGGGATTTAAAAGATTAAGGGCCGGTTGTTCGAACGCTAATCAAAAATGGAATCAATTGATCATTATCAAATATTTAATTACTGTCACCAACTGTCAATGTCAACTTTGTTTGGTTTGCTGAAAACATAATTGATTACAATTATGAGATTTATTAATCAATTATGTTAATAATTGTTATGTTAATTAATAAGTAATAATTAATTAATCAATCAATTATTTTAATTATCATAACGATAATTAACACAATTGATTACAATCAACTGATTGACGTACGAATGAGGGGTGTTGCTATTTGATGGTTGTTAAGAGGACTTAATTATAATCAACTTCTTGATTAGCGTTCGAACAACCGGCCCTAAATTCAACGTCGTTTAATTGCCCTTAGAATTAACTTTCAAATGGTTTTTAGGTGAATCTGATATCTTACAAATTAACGGAGTTATTTAAAAAAGAACAATAACATTTTTTGGAAAAAATTTTAAAAGATAAATTTTGAAACATTTTTGGTGCATAAATTTTAATGCTATCAACTTGTTCGAGGACTTATTTGATAGATACGAGGTTTATTTCATTTTTTATTAGCTTCAATTTTGGTAATAATGACTTTTTTAATGAGTTATTTATGAAAAATCGGTTAAAACATGCATTTTTCTCACGAAAAAATAAAATATTTCATATTTAATAACTCAAAAAGTTTTGATTTATTTGAATAACTTTATATAACAAATTTTGCTTAAAATTTGTCCCTCTATCGAATTATGGGATTACTTTTAATAAAACAATTTTCACCCTCGAGAAGGGGCGGCACCCACCCCCAGGGTAAAACCGTAAGTTGGCATTATGTCACCTTTGTTCCTTGAGATATCCTCTAACCACTCACCAATTTTCCAGCAAATCGATGGAGGTTCATCGAAATCGGAGGTAATAGCTCATATCCACCTTCAGTGACTGCACTAATTGAGTCATAACCTGAATATCTGAAACGATGTTTTTGTAAAGCCATTATTCATCAAGTAAAAGTAAAAGGTGTTGAGTTATATTAATTTCTTGTATCAATATTTGTACCAGCATACATTTGAAAATGGACACAGGAAATATAATTATAATGCGACAAAAGGCATGACTGTGCAATTTTTCAAAAAAATTATAATGTCCCGTATATTACTTTATAACGTACGTCAGCGTCATTAAGTTTTTGAAAAGTCATCAACGATTATTTCTTCGTATTCAAAGAATAATGCACATCGAATTATTTACTCATAATGATCATTAATCATGAAAACAAACTAAAAAACTTTCAATTAAGGATGGTTGTGTTTCTATTCTAACTACCGGATTACAAAGTATTCTAATAATAGCCTACGCACCTAGTTATGAGAAGTTAATTAAAAATAAGAAGTGTTCTTAAATTACTTGGTAAATAAACTTGTGTTTTCAAGCACTGTTTTGAAGGTAGTCAACTGATGGTACCAGTAGCTTTTTTAAATTACTTAGAGAATAGCAGGTAATAATGAAATCTTATATAACGTACATAATTAACTAGATTAAAATGTTCAAACGAAAACTGATACATTATTGCTTGAGAGTAATAGACCAGAGAAATTAGTAAATAAATGGCATCTTCGTGACATCCGTTGATACAGGCATCTAAGAACTGCTTTGGGTAAATTTGGTAATAACAATATCCAATATAAAAATTATGCAAAAGATCAAACGTACTTTTTAACTTATAAACAATATATAAACAATTAAAGATCGCTATTTGATTTTAAATATTAAAGGTGGAGACCAATATGCTATATTAGTCTAAGAGCTAGTGTGAACCCTCCGACTAACGGTCTTCCTGTAAGGTTAGAAATTTGTATAGTGATAATTCATAGCACACCAAGGCTAAAAACCATGACCTGGCAGGCATCAGCCCGGCACGTGTATCTATCAGGTGAATTGAAAAATGCATAGTTTAGGGGGAAAATAAACTTTCTCCTGTAAGGTTTAAATTTAAGTATGTGTTTGAGTAAGTCATTTAGAAGAAATGTGCACAATGCCAGGCGATTCTGAACAGCATAAGACCTTGCCAGGCGAGGGGAAAGATTAGGGGTTTTCCTAAAATTATTTTTTTTGGATCGAACAAAGATTTTTTAGGTTTTTTGAATCATTCCAAATAGAAAAGGTCTTTAGTGATTTTTCTCTTAGGTTAATAGTTTTTGTTATATAAGCGATTAAAAATTTTGAAAATTGCGAAATCGGCCATTTTTAACCCTAAATCGGACATTTAACTAAAAATTTCAATGTTGCCAAGGTAGGTAGATATTCTTTAAACATTGATTGATGAAATCCCGAAGAGTTTTTTGCAATACAATATTGAAAACCCCTTTGTTTTTTAATTGCTAATCAAGCGGGCGCGACACTGTAGTATAAGTGAGGACGTTTGAGTTTGCATAAATTCATTATCTCGAGAATAGGCAAATTGAAGAGAAATCCTCAGACAGGTCGATTTTTAAACGCTTTTATTTAGTTCAATAGTTTGCGTCAAATCTTTAGACGTTAATTTGACTGCCTTTTCTTCAATGCAAATTAATGAAAATTTGCAGACATATGCATTCGCGGGAACAATATACGAATAGTCAATAAAAATTTTTTTTTCATGTTTATTAATTGTTTAAATAAAAAAAAAACGATTTTAATGGAAAACGCTTAAATTCTCTTGTTTTTTACAATGTAAAAAATTGAAGCTTTTACGGATTGTATAGCTAATGATATGAACAATACATAATTTCACTTTTTACATTAATTGTTTACGTTATGCTTCATTGATAAACAATAAAGTTTCAAATTTTTTGCCGATTCCGACTACTTTTCATGTTAGTACATCAAATGTTTTATACATATTTTAATAAACATGACGATATATTTTAATGTTTGAAAAGTGTAAGACTAAAAAGTAAAAAATAAAAAAATATGAAAAATTTTTTTTAAGAAACGCTTTTCTTTAGTTACGAGTGACTAAAATTAAAAATATTATAAAAAAATCAACTAAAAAGCAAAATATAAAAAAAAATGAAAAAATCTAACACATTCGTTAAAGAAAAGCGTGGGGCGAAAAACGTTTATTCGATGAACACGCGCCACGCTTTTCTTTGACGGATGTGTTAGATTTTTTCATTTTTTTTTATATTTTGCTTTTTAGTTGATTTTTTTATAATATTTTTAATTTTAGTCACTCGTAACTAAAAAAAAGCGTTTCTTAAAAAAATTTTTTTTCATATTTTTTTATTATTCATAAATTCGGACTTTTTGGCATATATATAATACTACTGACGTCATCCATCTGGGCGTCATGACGTAATCGATGATTTTTTAAAATGAGAATAGGGGTCGTGTTATAGCTCATTTGAAAGGCTATTTAATTCTCTATTCAGTAATGTAAACATGAACATAATTATTTATACAGGGTGTACAAACAAAATTTTTCTTCTTTTTGTCTAAATTAATTTAATAAAAAAAACTTTTGTACACCCTGTATAAATAATTTTATTATTGTTTATATTACTGAATAGATAATTAAATAACCTTTCAAATGAGCTATTACACAACCCCCTACTCTCATTGAAAAAATCATCGATTACGTCATCACGCCCAGATGGATGACGTTACTAGTATTATATATATATATATATATATATATATATATATATATATATATATATATATATATATATATATATATATAGGTATATGCCAAAAAGTCCTAGAATAAAAATCGACCTGTCTGAGGATTTCTCTTCAAATTTGCCCATTCTCTAGATAATGAATTTATGCAAACTCAAACATCCTCACTTATACAGTGTCGCGCCCGCTTGATTAGCAATTAAAAACAAAGGGGTTTTCGATATTGTATATCAAAAAACTCTTCGGGATTGATCAATCAATGTTTAAAGAATATCTACCTACCTTGGCAACATTGAAATTTTTAGTTAAATGTCCGATATAGGGTTAAAAATTGCCGATTTAGCAATTTTCATAATTTTTAATCGCTTATATAACAAAAACTATTAACCCAAGAGAAAAATCACTAAAGACCTTTTCTGTTTGGAATGATTCATTCAAAAATCCTAAAAAACTTGTTCGATGCAAAAAGAATAATTTTAGAAAAAACCCCTAATCTTTCCCCTCGCCTGACAAGGACTTATGCTGTTCAGAGTCGCCTGGCATTGTACACATTTCTTCTAAATGACTTAGGTACTCAAACACATACTTAAATTTAAACATTACAGGAGAAAGTTTATTTTTCCCCTAAACTATGCACTTTTTGATTCACCTGGTAGATACACGTGCAGGGCTGATGCCCGCCAGGTCATATACAAATTTCTAGCCTTACAGGAGGACCGTTAGTCGGAGGGTTTACTAGCTCTTAGACTATATGAAAAGGTGATACAATTTTACTGAAGGAGCATAGAAAATTCTTTAAAATGGGTGTTCAAAAAGTAATTTTTGTTAATTTGTTGCTTAGTTATTGGGAAAATAGCTTCAAAAGTCGATTTTTTAAAAATGATTAATAACTGTTCTAAAAATACACAAAAAACTTAATTTTGCGTGAGTATAGGAACAATATCAAAAGTATTTAGCTATTAAAATTTCAAGAAGTTTCACTTAGTAGTTATTGCAAAATTGAAATTGTTTATCCCAAAAATCTTTTATCTGCGTCATTATTATGGGTAAACTATAAGGGGCCGGTTGTTCGAACGCTAATCAACATTGATCACTATCAAATATTTAATTACTGTCACAACTGTCAATGTCAACTTTGGGTGGGTTGCTGAAAACATAGTTAATTATAATTATGAGATTAGTTAGTCAATTAACATAACAATTATTAACATAATTGATTAATAAATCTCATAATTGTAATCAATTATGTTTTCAGCAAACAAAACAAAGTTGACATTGACAGTTGTGACAGTAATTAAGTATTTGATGGTGATCAATGTTGATTAGCGTTCGAACGCTAATCAACAATGATCATTATCAAATAATTAATTACTGTCAATGTCAACTTTAAAAACATAATTAATTACAATTCTGAGACTATAATCAATTAATATAACAATAATTATTAACATAATTAATAATAAATCTCATAATTGTAATTAATTATGTTTTCAGCAACCCAAACAAAGTTGACATTGACAGTTTTGGTGACAGTAATTAAATATTTGATAATGATCATTGTTGATTAGCGTTCGAACAACCGGCCCTTAGGGCCGGTTGCTCGAACGCTAATCAACATTGATCACTATCAAATATTTAATTACTGTCACAACTGTCAATGTCAACTTTGGTTGGGTTGCTGAAAACATAGTTAATTATAATTATGAGATTAGTTAGTCAATTAACATAACAATTATTAACATAATTGATTAACTAATTTCATAATTGTCATCAATAATTATGTTTTCGGCAACCCAACCAAAGTTGACATTGACAGTTGTGACAGTAATTAAGTATTTGATAGTGATCAATGTTGATTAGCGTTCGAAAAACTGGCCCTAAGTCTACTTAAATTCTGAAGACATCAAATCATTTTATCAAATTAGTTCATTTCTTGTTTCTGATGACCACGAAAACGATGGAACGACAACTTACTGGAGGGACATTGAAAGAACAGACAGATTCATGTCTACACAAAAAGAAGAAGAAGAAGATTTGCATAAATATTTACATGTATTATTATATGCAACATTTATAGAAAATACCGCTTGTTAAGTACACGTTTGGAGTGTTTATTTTCTACTGCCAACTTTTTCTAATTTGCAGAAAAAATGTATAATACAGGGTGATTCATTAAGCATGTCATATCTCTGAGTTGTAGATTCTAGACCTCAAAATATTAAGATTTAACCCAAATCACTTATATAAAATATGGCTCCTTACTGTGTTACAGAGTGTTTTATTTAAAAATTTAGTAACTATTTTTATCCAGTGTTTTAAAACTATTTGAAATAAATATCCTTGTCATATTTGGCAGAAACTGTACCTCCTACTAAATTATAAACAAACGTTTCTGGCTACTGCCAGAGGCATACGACAGGGGACAGTGAATGGTTTACCCTTCCCAAATTCTACGCCACTGATACGCCACAATATTTTGATTCTCCAATACTTTCTATGGAAATAATACGCTCTACATTCGTTAAAAGTTAAAGTAATTAGTTTTGAAGATATTTGAAGTTGAAAATAAAACGGCACAGCTACTTTGATTACTTAATGTATTGTGCCCCTTCATTTTTAACTTCAAATATCTTGAAAACTAATTATTTTATCGGTACAAATGAAGGGTATATTATTTACATAGAAAGTATTGGAGAATCAAATAATTGCACTAAAATGGAAATTCCGCCAGTGGCGTAAAATGTGGGAAAGGTCAATCATTCACCTTCACCTGTCGTTCGCCTCTGGTAGTAGCTACAAAGGTTTATACATACGCACATAAGCAGATAGGCACGTAACATACACTGTTAATATATATGTAGGTATATAAATGTATACCAGCAAGCGAAATCTATAAATTGAAAAAAAATGGGGTTCCATTTAGAAAAATGGTGATGACGTCATTATACGAAGCTGTTCACCCTGTATGTTACATTATAATTTGAAAAAATTGTAAATTAAAATCGACATACAGTAGAACTCCAATTATCCGGATTAATTTTGACCGGACCCGATCCGGATAATCAAAAATCCGGATAACTGGATTTTTCTCGAAAAAGGCCTTTTCCGGGAAAGAAACGAAAATAAATTACAGCAAAACACAATGGAGAACATATACGGTATTTATTATGAAAAACAATATAGTATAAACAACAATATGTAAATGACAAAGTTTACATTAAGTAATATTGACACACAATACTGAATCACAGGAAAATTAATTATTTTTTTACAAACTTGATTTTTTCTTTTTCTCAATCTGATCCGGATAATTGGCGATCCGGATAATTGGAGTCCGGATAATTGGATTCTACTGTATTTCCGTAATTTCTAATAATGTTGTTTATTTAGCTACTAATAATGAATTCATGCGTTATTTTATGGACCCACTCATTTTTGCCACCGTGTACCAATTTGAAGCAACATATAAATTTTTTGAATCAGCTCAGTAAGCAAAAGCTATAATTTGAAAAAAAATGTTTGTTGAAAAAAATTAGTTTTCAAGGTATTTAAAGTTAAAAATGAAAGAGCGCAATCTATTAATTAAAATAGTTGTGCCGTTTCATTTTTAACTTCAAATATCTCGAAAAATAATGAATATCGTTACGAATAAAGAGTATATTATTTACCTAGAAAGTATTGTAGAATCGAAATATTGTACTAAAATAGTAATTCCGCCAGTGGCGTAGAATTTGGGAAGGGTAAACCAGTCACTGACCCCCCCTATCGTACGTTTCTGGTAGTAGCCAGAAACGTTGTTTATCATAATTTAGTAGGGTGTATACCTAAACTTTCTACACAACGTATAACAAGGATATGTCAAATAGTTTTAAAGTACTGGGTAAAATAAGTTATTAAATTTTAGGGTCTACCCTAAAATCCCGACAGCCCAAATCCCGACAGCCAAAATCCCGACGGCCAAAATCCCGACGGCCAAAATACCGACACGCCAGAATCCCGACAGGCCAAAATCCCGACACGCCAGAATCCCGACAGGTTTGATAAGATCCTTTTTAACATATAATTCCATTTATTTCTGGTTTTTTGTTTATGGCCATAAGTATTTACCATTCGATATGAACTAATTTTCTTAATAAAATTTCTAACATGGGTATATGAATTAAATTTTTTTTTTGCCAATGTATAGTACAATAATATTATGGGCCATTCCACGAACATACGCCTGTTTTAGATTAATTCGACAACGAATATTTTACTGTGCAACATAAGAAGGACGAAAGTAAATGGCGCTAATAATTATTCCAATAAACAACAATGTAATTTGCAAATTACTTTCGTTCTTCTTATTTTGCACAGTAAAATATTCGTTGTCGAAGTAATCCAAAACAGGCGTATGTTCGTGGAATAGGGTATACATATATGTATAATCAAATCCTGATTTCAAGTTTACTTTCATATAATAGATTGATATTATCATGTCACTTACAACTTTCCATTTCAGTAAGTATAGCTTTTATAAAATGAAGTGTTTAATGATGTTTTCTTTTAAAATACATAATAATTAATACCCGTACTAATTAGTAAGTACCTAATTAATTTTTCAATTTCAATACTCTATAATATGATTTGATATTGCATTTGAAAAGGAAACAATAAATATTCGAAATGTAGTGGTCGGGATTTTTGCGTATGCGAGGATTGTTGCATGTCGGGATTTTGGCCTGTCGGGATTCTGGCATGTCGGGATTCTGGCGTGTCGGTGTTTTGGCCGTCGGAATTTTGGCTGTCGGGATTTTGGGCGGCACCGTAAATTTTTAAATATAACACCCAATCTTAATATTTTGACATCTAGAATCAACAACTCAAAGATTGGCTATTCTTAATGAATCACCCTGTATATAGTACGAAAACCGCGTATAACATGTTTGCAAAATGTTACAAAGTTCAAATTCAATAATATTAATATAAAAGTAAAAAAAAGTATTGACGGTATAATATACAAATGATCATTTGCCATACGGACAATGGTTTACACTGATATTATAGATATTTTCAATTCCTATTGTTGAATTAATAATTGAATTTGAATGAATGCACAGGAAATACGCTAATAAAAATATCTGAAATCACCTGACAATTAATATGGCTTTAAAAATATTTTCATTATTATCGCAAAAATTCATTATGTCTATAATATACTCTATTTCTGATTGAAAATTGAAAAATGAAATTGTACCCTTTCGAATATTATAAAACGTTTGATATATTATAACATAGGTTATTCAAAAATTTTCATTAGTCCCATTTATTTTGTAGAAATGTAATGGATTAATGGATGTTTTATAATTTTTTTACAATAACCATTTTTAACGGCGAAAAATATACATACCTATAAAAATTTATTTTGCGACCATTCCATTTATATTCTTTTTGGATAAATATACTGGACAATGTATTGTCCACTTTGTATTTTCATTACGGAAATCATTCGTTTATTTAAAAAAATTGGACAATGCTGCAAAATATAAAGTCCCTGTCGCTGAGAACCATGTGTGCACTTTGGAGTAAATGATATTTGAACTGAATTGTGATTTTTAAATCTCTTTAAATCATTATAGGGCCGGCGTAGCTCAGGCGGTAGTATGCTTGGCTCGCGTTCTGGTAGTCCGGGGTTCAAATCCTAGCGCCGACAAGAACAACTAGACATTTTTAAAAATGTCTATAGACCCCAGGACGACTCAGCCTGAATAAAATGAGTACCTTGGGTAAAACCAGGGGTAATAATAGGCGGCTGAAGCGTAGCACTGGCCCTGTTACCTTCCTTGTATACCGTAGGCCCTAGATATAGCAGACTACCCTGCTATAATAGTCTAGTAAAATAAAATTTCACTACATGTAAAACAAAATGTAAATTCGTACAGGTTGAAACAAATTTTATATCAAAGTTTAGGTGGGTACAAAAGATATTTTCAAGAAAGTATCCAAATCTCACAAGGGGATCATTCTTTAAATAATTAAAAAGGGGTCATTTTTGCAAAAAAATTACTTTTTTAACTGCTGAGGTCATTCAATTACTAATGAAGGTCTATAGGATTATTTTCTGCAAAGTTGAAGGGTTAATCTTTCACATATAACTTACTAAATTAAATTTGACCCCCTATTTATTTAAATAATTATACATGAATCTTTAAAAACAAATTTGCAAAAAATTATTTTTAGCGTTTTAAATAAGCACTATAAAATATCTTATTTTACAGGAGAAGTTGCACTATGTTATCAGTATTAATCAAAAAAAAATTAGTCCAAAAATATTTAAAATTTTTTGAGATATTGAATTTGTTTATTAAATGTTACTCTATTTTCAATTGCAAAAACGCGGTTGTTGCCAAAGAAATATTCACCTGTATTAAATCTTATTAGTTTTATTTTTATGTATATTTTCGATAAATGTATTGATAAATTCAAATTTCAATTAAACTTCCCCCTAAAATGACATTTGAAAATTATTCAAATTTGTTTATAATTTGTTTTTTTTTAATAACGTCGCGGGTATTAAATATTTTGAAATGCCGTTTCGATAATTGGGTTTCTGGGAATTTTTCACTAATTTACAAATTTTTTTGTCTTTTTTCCTCTTCTTTTTTTTTGGAGTTATATTACTACGGGCCCTTTTAGGGTTAAGTTTCATTAAGAATGTCGAATCTCTAAGTTATAGATTCTAGACCTAAAAATATTAAGATTGGTCTAAAATCACTTAAATAAAATGTGGCTGGTTACTGAGTTACAGGGTGTTTAATTTAAAAATTAAAAATTATTTTATGTACTTTCAAACTATTTGACGCATCCTTATCATACTTGTCAGAAAGTGTGGGTACTATACAGTCTACTAAATTGTGACAAATAAAAGTTTCTAGCTACTACCAGAGGCGTACGACAGGGGATAGTTAATGGTTGACCCTTTTCAAATTCTACGCCACTGAGGGAATTACTATTTTAGCGAAATTTTTCGATTCTCCAATACTTTATATGTAAATAATATACTCTTTACTGGTAACGATTAAGTCATTAGTTTTCGAGATATTGGACGTTAAAAATGAAACGGCATAGTTATTTTGATTCATTCATTCATTCATTTTAAACTTCCAATATCTCTCAAACTGATGACTTTATCGATACCAATAAAGTTATTTACATACAAAGTATTGGAGAATCGAAAAATTTCGTTAAAATAGCAATTCACTCAGTGGCGTAGAATTTGGGAAGGGTCAATCATTCACTATCCCCTGTCGTACGCCTCTGGCACTAGCTAGAAACGTTTATTAATCACAATTTAGTAGGATGTATAATAGCCACACTTTCTGCCAAGTATAATAAGGATACGTTAAATAGTTTTAAAGTACTTGGTAAAAATAATTTTTAAATTTTTAAATAAAACACCCCGTAACTCAGTAAGTAGCCACATTTTATTTAAGAGATTTTAGTTAAATCTTAATATTTTTAGGTCTACAATCTAGATCTCATAGACTCGACATTCTTAATAAAATTTAACCCTAAAAGGGCCCGTAGTAATTAACTCCAAGGAAAAAAAAGAAGAAGAAAAAACGACAAAAAAATTATGTTAATTAGTAAAAAATTCCCAGGAACCCAATTATCGAAACAACATTTTAAAATACTTAATCCCCGCGACGTTATTAAAAAAACAAATTATAAACAAATTTGTATGATTTTCAAATGCCATTTTAGGGGGAAGTTTAATTGAAATTTGAATGTATCCATACAATTATCGACAATATACATTAAAATAAAAATAATGAGATCTCAATCAGGTGAATATTTCTTTGGCAACAACCGCGTTTTTGCAATTGAAAATATAGTAACATTTAATAAACAACTTCAATATCTCAAAAAATATTAAATATTTTTTGACCAATTTTTTTTTGCTTAATACTGGTAACATAGCGCAACTTAGTCTGTAAAATAAGATATTTTATAGTGCTTATTTAAAACGCTAAAAATAATTATTTGCGAATTTGTCTTTTAAGTTTTATATACAATTATTTAAATAAATAGGGGGTAAAATTTATATTAGTAAGTCTTATGTGAAAGATTTACCCTTCAGCTTTGTAGAAAAAAAATCCCATAGATCTTCATTGATAAGTGAATTACCTCAGAAGTTAAAAAAGTATTTTTTTTGCAAAAATGACCCCTTTTTAATTATTTAAACAATGATCCCCTTGTATGATTTGGATACTTTCTTGAAAATATCTTTTGTACCCACCTTAACTTTGATATAAAATTTGTTTTAACCTGTACGAATTTACATTTTGACTTTTTTTTATTTTATTAGGCTATAATCACAAAGCCGCTTCAGCGGTATCAAACGGGAGACTGTTATTATTTTTTCTACGGCCGTGCTAAAAGAGCCACTTTCACGCACGCATTTCGTTTCCGAAAGTTGCACTTTTCCGCACGGCGTGCTTGAAAGTAAATTTTCCCGCACGGCTTGCGAGGAAGTAAAATACCTTGTAATGTGGCATTATAATATATTATAATACATGCAATAAACTAATATTTAGTTATTATTTACTAATTTATTTCAAATTCATCTTATTGTGTTCATGTTTTAATGAAATTAGCGCAATTCGCGATTGAAACGGAATATAGAGGATTGGTCGAATGCAAGAAAATGGCCGATATAAATGGTATAAACCAGGGGTCACCAATTATATTTCCTGAGGGTCCGTTTCGAAAACCTATGACACTTCCGGGGTCCGGAGTTAACACTACCTGTCTGGTTGTTTTAATTCGCTAAACAAATCAGAAGGGTGCAGTGCGAAATTTTTAGGCAGAAATTGTTTTTTCGTACTTCCGGGCCTAAAGTGACAACTTCACTCCCTTGTGACAGGTACTAAAGTGTCACATTTAATCCCTCCGGGATTAAATATTGACGAAACTCCCGGAACGATTAAATCACAAACAAACGAATTTAAGGGATATTTTATTGAAAAATATAATTAATTAGAATGGTAATTAACGTTAATATTCAAATTAATATTGTGACAGTTCGTCATATTGACCAGTCTTTCCTGGGTTAATGCAGCAGGTAAAATTTTTGATCACAAAATTTCGGTCAATTTTATTTTTGGTGTTTCTAATCGCAATTAGGAAGAAATCGCCCAAATCTCTCACATCGTCGATTTCTAAATCAACCAACTCTTTTCCACGACAAGCTCCCGCAACGCCCAAAATAAGTGCAACCTACAAAAAAATTGATTTCTTAAAATTTCTGAATATAAACAAATTTCCAAATTTACCTTAAGCATTAAATATTTATCATCCGGAGCCTCCCGTAAGAACTGATCTACCTGCTCAGACGTGAGAATTCTTGACTTCTTTGGCTTAAATCCCTCATTTCTTCTCTTCAAAAAAGCTAATAATTTTGGAAATTTACTTATATCAATATCTTCTCTAATGTTAATAACCGATTTCAGCATTGAGTAATGTGCCCAGAGAGTTGAGGCAAAAACCGCTTTTGATTTATCATCGAAGTAGACTAACAGCGCATTTTCAGTAGGTTGTCTCACATTTTTTAAGCGGCACCACTTTTTAAAAGCATCGTACTGCTGCTCGTATAGTTTTCTAGATTTCGGTGGTAACAATTCTTCACCTACTTCGGCTGCTCTTTTATCAATATCAGATACACCTTCTTCACTCATGATACCAATAATTATCAATAACAATGTTTCTTTACAATGACACTAGTAATGACAATGTTTCTAAATTATAACTGTCACAACGCAATGTTACTATGGTAACTTATTTTAAAGACAGTTTATTAAATGAGTTGAAGAGAGAAAAAACTGATTGAAATTATTGAAATAATTAATAAAATCATACCGGAAGTACGAAAAGTATCGTATATACCTTGCGACTGAAATTATGGCCCTCCCTGCGGTCGGGCCATAAACTTTACCTTCAGGATTAAATGTACTACTTCAGTCCCGCGGTATATAATGTACTATTAACAGTTTTTTAATAAATCCAAAACATCACTTTTTTGCTCCCGAAAATATGTTTTTAGCAATTTTGGGTCATCTTAAAAAAGATTTTCTGTCATTTTTCTCAAAACTTGATAGATTTCAAGTTTTAAGCGATTTATAAACTGAAAAATGCGAAAATAAACATTTTCGAAGCTTGAAAATTCTTGTGTATATTATTATTTTTGCGGTCGTTATGTGCCTAAATTGAAGTTTAAATATTCAATTTCAAGATTCTGATGAGTTATCCGGGTTTATTTCAATTTCGACGATTTGTTTTTATTGGCGTATTTAATTAGCACATTGGCAATAATTAATTGAATAAATAAATAAATCATTAAGAAAACAATATGTTAATAATAAATTATAAAATTTTAATAAATGTGGAGTATTTGTTGGAAATTTTTTGCATAAATACGTATATTATAACTCGAAAACCATCAACTTTTAAAAAAAATGACAAGTGACCTTTTTTTAAATAAATTTTTTGGGGCTAAAAGGTAATTTTGAATTTGTATAAAAATATTGTTTTGCCCGGGTTCCTGGGCCCCTTCTGATTTGTTTAAGGGGACAGTTTTGAACAGGAATCCACAAAAAAAAACCGAATCAGAAAATTTGTCATTCTTTACAAAATTAAATTATCAGTGAGACAAATTACATTTTTTATTATGTACAACGTGTTTGGAGTGAGTTTGGTGCAACTGATGCTCATTGGGGAGTTGAGATATCCATCTGTTAGCTGAGATCTGTACCAATTTTTAATAAAGTTCATTCTTGATAAAGCGGCTTCGCACACATAAGTTTAGTCAAACATAATATACAATTTCAATGCCAAACAATTTCAAAATTGTCAAACGCTATATTCTGAATTTAATGACGGTCCGCACAAAAGTAACTCACGGTCCGGATGCGGACCACGGTCCGGATGCGGACCGCGGTCCGCTAATTGGTGACCCCTGGTATAAACAACCATTCAATTGAGGAATAGAACAATACCGATTTGATTTAAAATATTTTAATGTACTCATAATGCTGAAATTTACTAAAAATTTCTTAATAGTGACCAAATTCCATTCATATCAACAATTTTCTGGTTTGTTTATACCACTTATAGTAGTTTTAATTTATTCCACCAGAGGTCAGCTACTTTGTTTTTCATCGCGAATAATTCGATGAAATAAAATTATTTTGACATAATATTTAAAAGTCAGATCAGTAGACAATTATAATGGTTTTGAATCGTCGTCATGGAAACCAATATCGTCGTCGTGGTAACCCATTATATTGAAAGTTTGGTTTTGACAATCTTGTCAAAGAATTAATTTGTGTATTTTCACTTCTAAATATAAGTTGATATACCCTATTCCACGAACATACGCCTGTTTTGGATTACTTCGACAACGAATATTTTACTCTGCAAAATAAGAAGAACGAAAGTAAATTGCAAATTACATTGTTGTTTATTGGAATAATTATTAGCGCCATTTACTTTCGTACTTCTTATGTTGCACAGTAAAATATTCGTTGTCGAAGTAATCCAAAACAGGCGTATGTTCGTGGAATGGCCCATATAACTCTATTTTTTGTGGCTTTTTTCCAAACGGCCAAACGGCGCTAGAAAAAATATTGTTCCTAACTCATGCGGAAAGTGTCTTCCCCTCACTCGACTGCTTGCCCGAACTCCGCTATCGCGTCGTTCGGGTCAACGGCAGTCTCATGCGTGAAAGTATCACTTTCCGCACTAATTAGGAAAATAGCTACTTTAAATTATCCTAAAATCCATTTAAATCAATCTTATACACGGACGCTTTTAAAGTTGAAAACTAGGTGGGTTCTTCTGGTACTCCACCAACGAAGTTATTACCTACCGTCTTCCACATTACTGTAGCATCTACACAGCCGAACTGTATGCTGTCACGAAAGCACTTAGTTGTCCAAGAAAAACAAAAACAAGAACCTTGCAACCTGCACTGACTCACTATCCTCCGTCCTATATATATGAAGAATATTTTATTAACTACCAAAAGCCATTAGTTCAAGGTATTCACAACGCATGCCACCAATTGAAAGGTAAAAACGTATTGGTGAACATTATTTGGACTCGATCGCACGTAGATATTACAGGAAATGAAAATGCAGATCAAGCGGCTAAAGAGGCATCCCGTTCTGATATTTCAATAGAAAGTATTCAACTTTGGGTGGATTTATAATAAACAGTCAACCAAATGTGCTTGAGAGCGTGGCAAAACCTCTGGAATAGAACAAGCTCAAAACTTCATAATATTCAACCCAGAATCCCTACTTTAAAAATACCAGCACTGTGTAGAAGGGACAAAGTTTTAATAAGAAGACTAAGAATTTGACATTGCCGTCTTACACATGGTTACCTGATGAGTCAAGGCAATCTTCCTTGGTGCCATATCTGCAATACAAATGCCACCGTCAATCACATACTATTTAAGTGCCAGCTATACGCCAACACTCAAAGACTACACAAACTGGGGGAAGCCCTAACAGCCCTCTTAGTGACGATAGTAACGTTGTTAATGTGATAATGTTTCTCAAAGACTGTCAGTTATACTGCGCAATATAGATATGGATCTTATTATTTTACTCACATTTTAATTCTTTTTAAATGCACTGTAATGCTTACATTTGTAACCGTGTCAATTGCCTTTGTTGCTGAGACACGCTAATTTAAATAAAAAAAAACTCAAATTTTGTCTAAGTTTTCTAGATTTTTTTTCGCTGGTTAATAAGCTGAATAAGCTTCAACAAGCATGCTCAATTATAACAGGAGCTATGTCGACTACCCCAACCGCCTCCATGGAGGTAATGCTTGACCTCCCTCCATTACACATATAGATGGAGAAGAAGGCAAAGGTAGAAGCATATAGAAGGCAAAGGTAGAAGCACAGCCAAAATAACAATATCTGCAGACAGACTGGGTAGAACGGATGAAACATAACCAGTGGTATGGATAAATGAGTCTCAAACATTTCAAGGCTTTTTACTTTTTCCTTCGAAGAAGAAATCCAATGATACTATATATGAATAGGGGTGATCTGTTATTTTTTTAAGTATGCTACTCCTGATCTTTTGCATATAGTAGCATTGAGTATTCTATCATGTAGAGAAACCTAACATTATTCTCTCCATTCCACAGCTTGTAGTTTACCCACTGTTGTTCTTGTGAGTGTAGAGTTTCTGTACCTTGGGTTGTCACTGACAGAACACAGAATGCACTGATTATATATATGCACTTTTCTTTTCAGAGAAATTGGAATCTTTGTCCTAAGGATATCCTTCATATTTCCAAATGTAGCTCAAGTTAGGTTTATTCTTCTCTTCAACTAGATTGTTTGATTGCCTCGAAATATTCCGATCTTATGGCCCAAATATTTATAGTGATTAACTGGCTCGATATCCTTCAACTAAAATATTTTTGCTTTTATATACATTACGTTTTAGAAATTTTTTTAAAAGCCACTCGTTTTGGTGCAGTGTTGCTCTATTGATAGAGCTCTGGGAACATTATCTGCGCCTTTTCTAGTTCGCTAGCCTCATTACCTGCTCTACTCAGGTTGTCTGAGTGAAACAATAGGAGAGATAAAAATATCGGACCAATAATAACATACGCAGCAGAAACACGACCTAGACACTATGGGATAGAGCTAGAAGTGACGATAAGTGAATGACCACATAAGCAGAATGACAACAAATAGAGTATGTAGTAAGGACGGCGAGAGACAGTTCCCCAATAAGAAGACTAAGAAAACGATGGAATGACAACTTACTGGAGGCACATTGAAAAACAGACATGTCATGTCTACACAAAAAGAAGAAGAAAGAAAGAAAGAAAGAAAGAAAAAAATAAAGGTATTCTCTTACCTCTTGATTTAACTGCCTCAATATCGATTTGGTCACCACCAGCTGCTTTATTTTTTTTTTTCACTTGGTTAAATGACTTTGAGACTTCTTCAATTATTATTTCTATGATATCCTCTGAACCCACATTCTGAAATTTTCTATCTTTTTCTCTATATAGTTCTGTGTAAAATTCTTAATTATTTCTTCTTCTTCTTTTTATATAGACATTACTCTGTCTGTTTTTCAATGTGCCTCCAGTAAGTTGTCATTCCATCTTTTTCGTGGTCTTCCCACTGATCGTCTTCCTATTGGGGAACCGTCTCTCGCCGTCCTTACTACTCTATTTGCTGTCATTTGGCTTATGTGGTCGTTCCATTCTACTCTTCTGCTTTTCACCCAGTTATTAATGTTGTCTACCTTACATCTCCTTCGTATATCTGCACTTCTAGCTCTATCGCATAGCGTCTTACCATCGATTTTTCGCAACGTTTTCATCTCTGCTGTTTCTAGCATTATTTTTGTCCTTTCTGTATCAGGTCGTGTTTCTGCCGCGTATGTCATTATTGGTCTGATGACTGTTTTGTAAATTCTGCCTTTCACTTCTTTTCCGATGTTTTTATTTCTCCATATTGTTTCATTCAGGCAACCTGCGGCTCTGTTTGCTTTATTCACCTGATCTTCCACTTCTGTTTCGAGCTTTCCGTAGCTGCATAGTGTGATGCCTAGATATTTAAACTCCATGACTTGTTCTATTATTTGACCCTCCAGCTCTAATTTACACCTTATTAGATCTTCTGTTATAACCATGCATTTAGTCCTTTTTGGGGAAATTAACATGTTAAATTTTCTAGCGGTTATATTCAATTCGTGCAGCATACGTTGTAAATAATCTTCACTTTGAGAGATTAGTATTGCGTCGTCTGCATAGCAGATTATTTTAAGTTGTTTTTTTCCCATTTGGTATCCTTTCTTAATTATCTTATCTGTTGTTATTTGCCTACTTCAATCTGCTCGCATAATAATATTCCTCTTGGAGCTTGACTCCTCGTCAGCACCCTTAAACTTCTATTTTTCTTAATAACCTAATCTTTTCTGTGTTATATTGCGGTGCGTTTTGATTAAGATCAGTCTTCTTGTAAAGCCTCTTTGATAACGGGTAGACCCAGAAACACGGTGTGAGAGTTATTGTTTAATAAACTATTAGTTGACTATCCGTGTTTATTAATAAATATTCAAACGTTATTATAATATGTTCCACATTGTGATATTTCCGTAAGTCTGTTATTTTTCCAAAATGAATAAAACCTACGCCTGTAGCATTTGCATAATCTCAGTTTCTCTAATGAATCAAAGATCTCATATACAAACATTGCCTAAACTGCTACAATTCTTTTCTATTCAGAGGAGGCGGAAGCGATAGAATTCACTAGATAATCATCGAAAAAGATATTTATAATAAGAAAGTAGATCATTTGTGGCCAAGAATATATTCTTTGTGTTAAAAATTAGCAGTTGAATAAATCAATCAATTTAACACTCCTTTATAAGCATTATTATAGTATTGTTATTTAAATATTTCAATGATACCTCAATGACTTGTAAAAAATTACTTTCTGCATACATTTGTATTGATTTTAATAAAACAAAATATATTAATATTGCAAATTATTCATTGCTCGAAATTGAATAAGAAGCATTGGGTCTAATATTAGTGAATGCTCTGAACCTGTTCCCTTGTAGCGTGTTTAATTTAGAAATATTTTTATATAACGCGTGTGAAACGCGCGTTAGCATGTGAAAGGCCTGAATAGAATGTATGTAGTTGTAAAAGAGGGAATGCTGAAATACAAAACTGAAGACCGTGGACAGGAAGAAGAGGAAAAGGAAGACCTCAGATGCAATGGCAGGACGATATTGTAAAAGCTGCAGGAACTCACTGGAAAAGCGCAGCCAAGGGCAGAGAGATAGGAAAAGATTTGGGGAAGGCCTATGTTCAAAGTTGAATAGAAATGGGCAAAAGAAGAAGAAGTTGTAATCGGTTACTATCAAAACGTGCGTTAAGCGCTTGTCCTGTGAACGTACCCTCAGTTTCACAAATAATACAATATAAAAAAAAAATCGAGAAAAGGGCCATGTTAAAGACGTTCTCAACAATATAGCAACGTGGGCAAGGAAATGGCGAATTACAATAAATGAAAGTAAATCTGCACACATAACATTCACAAAATGCCATGGTGAAACGCCAAGCATCACCTTCAACAATGAACGAATACCTAAAACAGACAGCGTAAAATATTTGGGGATACACCTGGACAAACATCTAACCTGGCGTACCCACATATGGAAAAAAAGAAAGCAGCTGGATACTAAATGGAAAAAGCTGTACTGGCTCCTTGGCAGAAAATCACAATTATCATTGCGGAACAAATTACTAGCTTACAATACCGTTCTCAAACCAGTATGGACCTATGGAATCCAGTTATGGGGAACAGCATCTAAATCGAACATTGCTATCATCGAGAGATTCCAGTCAAAAGCCCTGCGCAGTATAGTAGATGCTCCTTGGTTCGTAAAAAACCGAGACATTTATAATAATCTAGAGATGCCAACGGTTACTGCAGTGACTAAACAGCTTAGAACAAACTACCTAAGACGCCTAGAGCAACACTAAAACACACTGGCAATTAATCTGCTTGACAACAGTGAAGAAACCCGAAGGCTGAAAATAAGAACACCCTTGGATCTACCATTCTAACAGCAATAATTGTACATATGAAATTAATTTTAAATTGTGATAGTTTTATTTTATTTTTTAATATCGATGTAATAATGTAAATTTACAAATTTTTATTGTTTTTAACATAAATGTAAGGATGTAAAAGTGCATACAGAGAGTGGATCATTGGACAAACTCTCTCTCACGACATTGTACCAATCAACATGTATGCTTATTGTTATTATATGATGTAACAGATTGCAAAATAAACATTAAACAAAAAAAATGGTAAAGACCTCCCAAGAAGTGGTAAAAAAATCAATAAGCCAAAAAACTGGACGCTGTACTGATGTTTCAAGAAAACTCCCATACCAGTTCGAGGCAGGTCACACTAGATCGTAATATACACCAATAAACTGTTGTTCTATCTATCTATCTAATTAGCTATTTTTAATGGGAAATAAGCCACAATTTTACCAAAAAAATTATTTTATTAACGTTTCGAAGCCCAAATCGGGTTTCGAAACGTTAACAAAATCATTTTTTTGGTAAAATTGTGGCTTATTTCCCATTAAAAATAGTTTATTATAAAAATGCCACAAGGAAATAGCTTCAGAACAACATCTAATTAGCCTTCTTCGGTCCATCTTTGGATATAGGCATCCCCAATCCTTTTCCATTCTTCTTTGTCTGTCGCTACAGTTATCCACCTAGAGCCCATGTGCTTCTTGATATCATCTGCCCATGTCATTTGGGGCCTTCCTCTGCTTCGTTTATATTTCCACGGTCTCTAATTTATAAGAATTTTGTTCCATCTTTCTTCGTTTTGTCTTACATTCTATCCGGCATATTTCTATTTCAATTTTGCAACTTCTTGTCGAATCTAACATCTCTAACTTTTGTGTTCTCTCTTATTTATCTCTTATTTTGTGTTCATTAGTCTTATACGCAACATTCTTGTCCTTCCATTGCTCTTTGCGTTTTTATGATTTTGTCCATGGCTCCCAAACGTCCACGTTGGTTTGGGAGCCACAAGTGAGAACAGGGAGTACGCATTGATTGTATACCTTGGTCTTAAGATTGTTGTGGATATCCTTCGTTTTTAAGGATGTAGCTTAGTTTGCAAGATGATTTAGAGTATATGTCAAGGAAATTACAAGAAGAATATAGAAAGTGGGGACTAGAAATTAATACAGAAAAAACAAAATACCTGCCAATAGGTACCGAACTGTCGAACATCACATTAGAAAATAATGAAATCATCATGCCCTGCGACCATTACACATATCTAGGAATCGTTTTTGACACAACGGGGAAAGATGATGAAGAAATAAAGAGAAGAATAACACAATCCAGAAAAACAATACGTTGTCTAAACAGCGTACTGTGGAATCATGAAATAGGAAAAAGAAGAAAACACAATATCTACGAATCTCTTATTAAAAGCAGTCTATTGTACGGAGCAGAAACTTGGCGGATAACCGAAAACAACAGAAGAAAACTGGAGGCAGTAGAAATGGACGCTTTTAGAAGATCAGTAGGAGTGTCACGCAGAGAGAGAATACGTAATGATGAGATAAGACAGTGAATGGGGGTTGACGGCTCTCTAACAACAGACATAGAAAGAAAACAGCTGATATGGTACGGACACGTCCAGAGGATGGATAACTCAAGACTCCCTAAAATAATTATGCAATGGGTACCACCAAACCGCAGAAAGAGAGGAAGACCCAAGAAATCTTGGAGAGAGGGAGTAACGAAGGCGATGAGCGCAAGAGATCTTAGAGAGGGCCAATGGGATGATTGAGTGTCATGGAAATTAGGCATCGGACAACGTCGCAAGACGTTTTAAAACCGATTGATATATATATATATATATATATATATATATATATATATATATATATATATATATATATATATATATATATATATATATATATATATATATAACAGGTATATAATCTTTGCTGAACAGTTAGGAAACAAGGTTGAAATATTGGGGTAGCAGCAATCTCAAAGAAAACTCTTTATAATAATTCCAAGCTTTCGATAATGTTTATTATCATCTTCAGGAAAATTATTTGAGGATGTAGAGCCTAGTTGTTAAATACTGACATAACAATGAAATTTTGTCTTGGTAAATAGTAAATAATATAAATTAAAGTAAAAACTATATAAAAACTTATAAAAATATGAGTATAAAGCGATAAAAGCTAAAATATTTTTTAAAAAATTATGTATGTCTAATTGGCATTTTACAAAATGTCTAACAAAATGTTATATTATTATATTATATTATATTATTATATTATATTAACAAAATATTTTAGCTTTTATCGCTTTATACTCATATTTTTATAAGTTTTTATATAGTTTTTACTTTAATTTATATTATTTACTATTTACCAAGACAAAATTTCATTGTTATGTCAATATTTAACAACTAGGCTCTACATCCTCAAATAATTTTCCTGAAGATGATAATAAACATTATCGAAAGCTTGGAATTATTATAAAGAGTTTTCTTTGAGATTGCTGCTACCCCAATATTTCAACCTTGTTTTATATATATATATATATATATATATATATATATATATATATATATATATATATATATATATATATATATATATATATATTGTTGTGATCTTGATTATTGATATGAGATAATATTTTTATATTTCATTTAATTTAATCAATGCATTAATAATAATCTAATTAATTTACCAGATCACATATCAATATGTTTTCAATCTCAGGGCTTTTTATAAAATTAATTACTTACATACGTGGCTTCTAAGTATTTCTTAATGGTTCCTAATCGGGATAGGAAAGAAAAGAGTAAAATAATAACACATATGGGTTACAATTGTAATCAAAATATTGTTTATTTTATTTAAATGGCAATCACTGCTTAATATTTGCTATATCTTATTTTTCTTAAACATAACATTTACACATGGGAATCTTATTTTCTTTTGATTTCCAATTGAAAGTTTTTATTAACATTTAACTATTATGATTTATTAGCAACAATTCTATTTAAGTTTGATGAAGCTTTTCTGATATTATTGATTATGTTTCTTCAATTTTAAATGTGGTATTTACTACGAAAAACCCATACATTCATGTCCAAACAAATGAGACTGACCTTTTTCTGGTGCACTGAGAATGTCTTCACACAAGACCCGTTTCCTGCTATCCCTGGCTGCAATCCAAACCTCGTCCTGGCTTCCAGTAATGTTCTCCTCTGAAACTAGCTCGTATAGCTCTCGTTTCCTGCTTCTGTCGTGATGCTGTGTTCTACCTTTTTCGAAACTGCAATCAGCTACCGGGAACTCTTGGCTCAAGGAGGTTCTTTTACTCTCAACCTGGCCTACCTCTCGTTCTACGATAGATACTTCACACTCACGGAACTACACAGGCTTTCTCACTCTCCGTACACTACCGTCTACTACTCGACTTCACTTCTCGACAGCTCAAAACATTCTGATCTCTATTTGTCATTCATTCCCCTGCTTTCTAAATATCCCTTCCAGATTCACAAATCAAACTTCCACCACCAACTCTCATTCGCAGTATTCCTCAAAACCAATTTTTAAACTTTCTAAATATGCTTAATGGATTTCAAAGAAAATAGTTAATTCCCATTCTAAAATTACTTTCTACTATATACAAATTTTAATGACCTACTCTCTATTTCCACTTAGTCTTATTTAGCATCGGCTAATGATCGATCCTTCCGCGAACAAACGATAATGGCCTATTATCGATTTCACTTGAGTCTTATTTAATCACTTCTTAAAATTAAATATAACAATTTGTTGTATACAGGTTGTTTTAAATTTATATGCCCGTGGTTGAGAAAATTGAAAATATTTTATATTAAATTGAATTCTGTTTATAATTATCAAAATTTAATTTTCATATCAAATAGAAATATAACAAATCCCCGCCTTGTATTCGATAAAATTTATCTGCTTTTTTAAATAAATTTTCTCGAGGCAAAACCAACTCCCTGTATATTTCCTTACTTTAATCTACGTCTTATATCCTAACTTACTATCTACTTCATGGAATTCTGTATTTTATTCGTGATATTTGTATACATCGTGAATATTATAAATTCCTCGGATCTTTTCCGAGTTCCTGTGCCTCAACTCATAACTATTTATCCCATTTTCATTATTCACGATGTACGGGCCTTCGAAAACAGGCATCAACTTTGCGCAAATGCCCCCAGGAAGATTTGATACTCGTAATGCCCTCACGAGTACTTTTTCACCCTTTTGGAAAGTCACTGGTCTTCTTTTTCTATTTTGTTCCTGTCTTTGGATATATTTTTCGTTGCTTCGCCGTAATCTTCTCTGTACGGTTTCAATCACCTGGTGATATTCTTTTGGCTCTTGGTCTTCCCATGGCCTTATCGGCAGTACACCCTTCATGATGTATTCTGGGGTCTCTTTTGTTACTGTGCTCGGAATTGTATTTAGATACCTTTCTATTTCCGCCATTTTCCTGTCCCAGTGGCGATGTTGACCATCTGTTGCAATGCGGAGAAATTTCGTCACTTCCTGTATGAATCGTTCAGAAGGATTACTCTGTGGATGCCTGATGCTGACAAAATTTGTCTCTATTCCTCGTTCTCGAAGTTGTCCCTTGAAACGATCATTTCGGAAATACGTTGCATTGTCCAGTAGAATCTTTTTTGGTGTTCCTACTATGGCTATAAAATTGTCGATTTTTCTTAATATTTCTTCCCCCTTTGTGGTGCGGCAACTATATAATTTTACGTATTTTGAAAACACATCCACCATTACCAGAATATGTTTGTTTTATTTTTTGTTGTGTTTCATCCATTTTTTTATCCAATTTTTGTTGTGTTTCATCCATTTTTTGTTGTGTTTCATCCATTTTCTGTTGTGTTTCATCCATTTTTTGATCCAATTTTTGTTGTGTTTCATCCATTTTTCGTTGTGTTTCCTCCATTTTTTGATCCATTTTTTGTTGTGATTCATCCATTTTTTGATCCACTTTATCCATTTTCTTTGATGTTTCTTCCTGATTTTTATCCATTTTTTGTTCTATTCTTTGTGACTGGAGTTGCATCATTTGTAATAATTTATCTATTCCTGATAATTCTTGCTGTTCTGATGCCATGATTGTCGTGTCTAAAATATCTTCTTGGTCTGAATTATTCTCTTGATTTGAATGTTCTTTTTGTTTTTTGTTGTCTTTGCTTTGGCTTCTTGTCACAGACATTTGTTTTCAAGAAGTACTGTCCCCGCCAAATATGAAATTTTACTAGTATGTTACCAAGACGACTTTTTCTCACCCAAATATTATAAATTGTCAATAAATATATCAAATGTAAATATCGTAAAAATAAAATATTAAATCAGTTATGTAAAATTTGTACCTAAAGAGATCTAAAATTTTATGTTATCAAATGTAAGTATCTCACTTTTTACCACAGGCATATAAATTTTCAAATACCGGCTTTACTCTTTCTATCCTTCAAATTTGCCACTAGAAATACTTAACAATGCTTTCCACGTTGGACGACAGTTGTTGTGATCTTGATTATTGATATGAGATAATATTTTTATATTTCATTTAATTTAATCAATGCATTAATAATAATCTAATTAATTTACCAGATCACATATCAATATGTTTTCAATCTCAGGGCTTTTTATAAAATTAATTACTTACATACGTGGCTTCTAAGTATTTCTTAATGGTTCCTAATCGGGATAGGAAAGAAAAGAGTAAAATAATAACACATATGGGTTACAATTGTAATCAAAATATTGTTTATTTTATTTAAATGGCAATCACTGCTTAATATTTGCTATATCTTATTTTTCTTAAACATAACATTTACACATGGGAATCTTATTTTCTTTTGATTTCCAATTGAAAGTTTTTATTAACATTTAACTATTATGATTTATTAGCAACAATTCTATTTAAGTTTGATGAAGCTTTTCTGATATTATTGATTATGTTTCTTCAATTTTAAATGTGGTATTTACTACGAAAAACCCATACATTCATGTCCAAACAAATGAGACTGACCTTTTTCTGGTGCACTGAGAATGTCTTCACACAAGACCCGTTTCCTGCTATCCTTGGCTGCAATCCAAACCTCGTCCTGGCTTCCAGTAATGTTCTCCTCTGAAACTAGCTCGTATAGCTCTCGTTTCCTGCTTCTGTCGTGATGCTGTGTTCTACCTTTTTCGAAACTGCAATCAGCTACCGGGAACTCTTGGCTCAAGGAGGTTCTTTTACTCTCAACCTGGCCTACCTCTCGTTCTACGATAGATACTTCACACTCACGGAACTACACAGGCTTTCTCACTCTCCGTACACTACCGTCTACTACTCGACTTCACTTCTCGACAGCTCAAAACATTCTGATCTCTATTTGTCATTCATTCCCCTGCTTTCTAAATATCCCTTCCAGATTCACAAATCAAACTTCCACCACCAACTCTCATTCGCAGTATTCCTCAAAACCAATTTTTAAACTTTCTAAATATGCTTAATGGATTTCAAAGAAAATAGTTAATTCCCATTCTAAAATTACTTTCTACTATATACAAATTTTAATGACCTACTCTCTATTTCCACTTAGTCTTATTTAGCATCGGCTAATGATCGATCCTTCCGCGAACAAACGATAATGGCCTATTATCGATTTCACTTGAGTCTTATTTAATCACTTCTTAAAATTAAATATAACAATTTGTTGTATACAGGTTGTTTTAAATTTATATGCCCGTGGTTGAGAAAATTGAAAATATTTTATATTAAATTGAATTCTGTTTATAATTATCAAAATTTAATTTTCATATCAAATAGAAATATAACAATATATATATATATATATATATATATATATATATATATATATATATATATATATATATATATATATAGCTTAGTTTGCCAAATGCCGCCCATGCCAGTCTAACTCGTCTTTTATATATTACGATTATTTTAAAAATTGACCTGTCCGAGCATTTTGCTTATATGCTAAAAATGAATATGTTAATAGGGGGGGGGGGGGCTAATACTTATTCCAGAGCACTGTATATAATCTTGAACTTGTTCTATTTCATCTTGCCCGATCTCCTCATTGTGATGTTCTCATCTGTATTTGTTATGATTTTCGTCTTGTTGTAATTCATGTTAAGGCCTATCTTTCCAGCTTCTATATCCAGTTCTTTCGTCATTTCAAATAATTCTTCTTTTTCACAAAACAATACGATGCCATCAGCGTACCTTAGATGGTCCAAGCGTTGTCCACAAATTTTTATACGTTTTTCTTCCCATTATATCCTTTTAAAAATATCTTCCAGAGCCTGATTGAAAAGTTTCGGTGATATTGGGTCACCCTGTCTCACGCCTCTATTTTATTTATTTGTATTGATTTTGTTCCTTCATGTACTTTAAATTGTTGTTTTGGCCTCCTTATAATTGGCTGTTAGGTCTGTATATCTATGGTCAATTCTGCTGTAATCAAAGAGCTTATCACTGCCCAATGTTTGACTTTGTCGAAAGCCTTTTCGAAATCTATGAGCGCTATATATAGAGAAATGTGGTATACTACATTCGCTCTCGCGAGATTTTTTTTGAGACATTCGGAATAGGAAACGTACAACACAAAAATTCCTACCTCACACTATTAACTGCTAAAATCAACTCAAATGAACTTAATCTTTCATTAAAAAAAGAAGAATTATTAGAAATAGTGGGAGTGTCTACTAATCTCATAAAATTTTGTGAAGTTTATTTCTACAAAATATTTTTATTTTGTACAATAAATAATTTTCTCATTTGCTATCAATACATTATAATGGTTTAAATAAATAAATATTGATTGGCGTAAGGTTTATGTTATTTTTATGTCTGTTTACTATTAATAATATTGGATATGAGCAGGTGCGTTGGTTTTGTAGTAATTTCCAGTCACTTCTGACAACTGAATTTTTCAAAAAAGAAATTACTAACGTCAGTGTCAAAAAAATCTCGCGAGAGCGAATGTAGTATATTCATGTGCTCGCTCTATAAAGATTTTCGTATTTAATAAATGATCACTTGTGCTGAATCCCTTTCTAAAACCAGCTTGTTCTTTCGACTGATATCCGTCGAATTTTGTCGTCTATTGGTCCATTGGTAAAAATTTTTGTTAGGAGTTTATATATTACATTGAGGAGTGTTAGGCAAGGCGCTCAGCAACGTGGCAACCAAATGGCGGGGCAATGGCGTCGAAGTGGTGTGGTGACCCAGTGGCAGGTAGAATTACTAAACCTGTATAAACACATTATGAAGTCGCACATATTGAAAGGTCGCACATATGTTTATATAGGTTTAGCAATTCTACATGCCACTGGGTCACCACACCACTTCGATGCCATTGCCACGCCATTTGGTTGCCACGTTGCTGACGCCTTTACCTTAGAGTGCTAAATAAAAGAATGTGTGTGTCCTTAGTAACACGTAAGAAGTTATACTTCTATTATATTTCAACGAAATAAAATATTTTAGAGAGTTTATTTTTATTTTATTTAAATATTAAACTAATTTTAATACTGACCACTTTCCAAAAATCCAAAAATTAAAAAAAAAATTCAGCAATTGTCCGCATTTGAACCCGGAACCTCTCGATCTGTCTGTAGTCGAATCAATGACCCACGACTCCACGAACTCACTGTTTATACGGTTTCTAGGACATTATGACAAATCACGGTAACAAATAGACGAAGTGAAGTATAAATATAAAAATGTTTTAAATACTCCCGAGGAAGACAAATACAAAGACACAAAAATTATAATAAGTATATTTACTAAAAACACTATTATATTCTTTCCACACCTTTCTTGGACTGATACACACATAACTTAGAAGATTTAGCAAAGAATATAGACGTTTAGAGAGAGTATATTATATATTCTTTGGATTTAGCAACGAACTCCATATTGTCTGTGTGCGCATCAGTGGTGTCATGGTGTGGGAACGCGTGGGAACGCCGTTCCCGCACTGGTTAAGCAAAGAAAAAAAATAATAGAGAATTTAGGTTTGTAAACAAAAATTAGCAGTGTGTTCCGGCACTGCGTTCCCGCACTGCTAATTTTGCCATGACACCACTGGTGCGCATGCGCGCAGAATAATAAAAATTCACTTCCATTCGCGCCTAAAGAAGTATAACTTCAAAAAGTAGAAGTGACATCTCTACAAAGTAAGTACATCTGATCCAGGAGCGGTTAGAAGATGACTTTGATAAAAGAATCGAAGTCTGCGAAACCACTATGAAACGATGTAACAGAAATCAGAGTTTTAAAGAAAAGGTTCTTTGAAAGTAAAAGATGCCTGAAAGAATGTCACAAAAAATAGTTTCAGTTATTTATGTTGATGTTTCCTTAATACATCCATCTTATCCACAATGTGGTATGTCATCCAATCTTTTCTTACTTTTGATCGGGTTTTGGAATCTCTTTTAGTGGAGGTTTAACCAAAATGTACGAAATGTATTCCCATGTTATATTTTATTTTGAGATTTTACACACATAAAACAACACCAAAAAATGTTACTCTACATCCTACCAGATTGAAAACAATGGGAACCTTCTCTGGTAACACCTCCGAGGCTTCTACAATTTGCAAGCCATAACATATGCTGAGACTAAGGAAGATGAGGGAATTTTACAATTTATAACTCACGTCTCATCTGCTCAGCGCGGTAAAGTTCCAACGAGAATGGTTCTCTTCGTACTCCAATCAGAGTAATAAAACATGTAAATCAAAAATGAATAACCATTTTCAATTTCGTTGCAACACGAAACTACAGCCACATCATTATTCCAGTTCAATCAGAGAGTGCAGCAAGCACCTCTACCGGTTTCGAAACTTATCTTATTAGTCTCTCATCAGGAGGCACATATGCTGCTCTCTCTGACCCAACTAGGACAAAACCCCGGCGTGCAGTCACGGATCGCAACGAACGAACTGGTGGGGATGCCCTAGCGGCAATTGCTAGCAAAAGACTAAGTTTTCAATCTAATAGGTTCTAAATATGTAGTTCTAATAGGTAATCTGGTAGGTTACCAGAGAAGGTTCCCATTGTTTTCAATCTGGTAGGATGTAGAGTAACATTTTTTGGTGTTGTTTTATGTGCTATTAGATTGAGCCACTCTCTCAAGCTACTTCTTAAGATAATTCTTAATAGAATCAAGCAGAAATGTGAAGAGACAATGGGAAACAAACAATTCGGTTTCAGAGAAGGATTGGGAACAAGGGAAGCTTTGTTCTCAATGTTAACATTACTTCAACGATCATGGGAAGTACAGAAACCAATTTACGTCTGCTTTATAGATTTTGAGAAGGCGTTTGATAGAGTTCAACATGATAGGTTGTTTCAATATCTAGAAATGATTGGAATAGATGATAAAGATCTGAGACTTTTACAACATCTATATTGGAATCAATAAGCTTCTATTCTGGTAGACGGCAAAGAAACAGACAAAATTTGCATTCAAAGAGGTGTCAGACAGGGTTGTGTGTTATCCCCAACTTTGTTTAACGTATACTCAGAAATAATTTTTAATGAAGCCTTGGAAGGACCATATGTATAGAATAGAAAAAGACTGTCTGACTTGTACACACTTCTATATAAATCTAAACGAGAACTGGTGTATGTTTTCAAAAGACTGATAGTGTGTAAATAAATTTATTAAGTCAGCTAAGTACTTTCAGCATATTAATACCATCATCAGAGCTATCCTATAAAAAGACTTAGTTGAAAAATCTTATTCATAAAAAATTATAAAGTGAAACTTACGTCTTATAGGTGTAAAAACCTCAAAAGAAGAGAAAACTTCGAACAAACACATTCTATAGTTTAAAATAAACCCAGGGATATAACTACTGGTTAGGGTAAAAACCCTTAAATGTTTAAAAAATCACATTTAATGTGTTTTTATAAAATGGCTACCATTCTTACAAACAACAGCTGTTACTGACAATGTTCAAAAACAACAGGCTGCTGACGGAAACAATAGTTTCTAGCGACATCTGTGTTATTAAAATTATTTAAAATTTTTGAAAATGACTAAGTTGTCATATGTAGGTTACTAATTGGTATGAAGTGAAAGTTAATATGAAAAACTAAAGTTAAATTTAAATGACAATTGTTAAGTTTAAAGTAAAGTTAAATGTGAAAATAATCAAATTATCAAAGTATTATTAATTATTAAAAAACCAAACAACCAGTCAGTTCTGACCAAATATAGAAGTGAGATAGATGAAAACCAAGGAGAAGCACCGTTGGACAAGCTCAGAGTTCCAAAACTGTTTGAAAACAATATTATTATTAAAAAGGCAAATCGAAAATATTTACTTAATTGTAATCAATGAAAGAAAATTCAAATATGTTATAAAGTATGTAATGTTCAAAAAACTAGAGCAATTGTTGGGCATGCTGAATATAACAGTATTAAAGAAACTTCTTAAAGATTGGATCAAATTTACAATTTAATTGAACCTGGGTGTTAACACAATTTTGAGGATTTCTTTTTAATTCCCTGCTAATTTCTAAGTCTTCTAATAAATTCATTTTTGTATAGTTGTTAATGGGTATACTATGTAGAATCCTACTATCTCTTTGGGGACTGAAGTTATGTTTAGAAGCATGTAAGTGATTGCCAAAACTAGATTTGTCAATCTTAGACAAATGTTCTTTGATGCGTGTTTCCAAAGGTCGCATAGTTCTCCCCACATAGGTAACAGGACAGTCTCCACAGGACAATTTGTATATACCACTTTTTGATGTTTTTCCAATTTTATCTTTGGTGTGAGAAAAAATAGATTTGATATTTTCCTTACATTTGAATGATAGTTTAAGGTTGGGGATGTTATTTAAGATTTTGGCTATATTATCTGAAGGATAACCTATGTATGATATTGATCTATACATAACTGCTGTAGTGGAATTGTTAAGGACAGAATTGTAAGCTAGGGATCTATTCCTTTTACTCCTTAATTTGTTGAGGATGTTATCAACTAAAGTAGGGGAATAACCATTACTATATGCAAGTTGTTTGATAATATCTAATTCTGAATTGAAATTAGTATCTGATAATGGTAGACTAAGTAAACGATGGATGTAGCAATAAAAGGAAGCCATCTTCTGTTGAAAAGGATGGTTAGAAGATCTAGGGATGGTATGGTCAGTCTGAGTAGGTTTTCTAAAGACTGAAAAAATTAATTTACTGTCCATCCTAGTTAAAGTAAGGTCTAGAAAATATCTATATATATGTTGGAGTATATATACTTGTTGGACTCGGTTTCTAGAGTGAAATTTATAGCTGGATGTAAATTGTTGAGCAAATAAAGAATATTTTCAGCATCTGTAGAATTGCCATCTATAATAGCCAATACATCATCAACATACCTGAACCAGTATAAGATTTTTTGGAAAGAGTTTTGGTTCGAAGAATTATTATCAAATATGTTAACCTCGAAGTTGTTAAGAAAACAAAACAAAAGCATATGTGCCTTCTGATGAGAGACTAATAAGATAAATTTCGAAACCGGTGGTGCTTGCTGCACTCTCTGATTGAACTGGAATAATGATGCGGCTGTAGTTTCGTGTTGCAACGAAATTGAAAATAGTTATTCATTTTTGATTTTTTATTTAGCTTGATGGTAGTCTCGTCGTTTACTTCCTGCAATATAGTGCAATACAACGTCTGTTAATTAATAAAACTGACGTTAAGGAGCAAAAACTACAAATAAACTGAATAAAAGAAGTGAGAACAAAAAACATGTTAGAACTATTATTTTCAGTACCAAGTACAACACAAATTAAACAATTATTGATAACAACGGTATAAAAGTCTGCAAAGCAAAATAATTTCTACCATAAAATTTTAGTCAAAAATTATAACTTGTTCCACACATTTATCAATTGATCGGCTTAAATTCATTTAAACACGAGCTTTTATGTCCGGTTTCAAAGATATATCCATCTGCTATTTTTACCTTTCGATATTTGATATCTTCTTGGAATCATACTTGATCTGACCCGGTCATAATCAATATGCCGCTTAAGAAAAACACTATCAAGTCTCCCTCTCACAGCAGGCAAGGTGTGAGGAATTTGGTATCTGGCACTATCTGATACTTGGTGCCCAGGGACCAGGGACGTGCATTAGGTATCAAAAGTGGACATCAGTTTAAGGTATAGAGGTAACGTGTAATAATGTTAACATAAATTAATTTAGAGGTAAGTCATACTAAATATTTCCTGTCGACATTTATCAAAAATACTAAAGTCTGAGTTCTACTCTACTACCCAGTACATGTATTATGAATATCATCAGGTCATTTATTTCGTGATCCTTAAAGAATATTGTTATTATCCTATAATATAAAGAATATTTAATTCTTTTTAATAAACAACATAAACTCTGATTTAATTTTCTCTCTTAAACTATAAATTATACAAAATTACCGTAATATAGTTATTACCTTTATGTAGTAGGTCTAACTATTTGTTAATTAAAGTTGCTTATCCTTTTGTTATGGAAAATTTCGAGAGCTTTTTTTATTAAGATAGCCAAGGTCTGGCGATCAGTATTAATTATACGTGTTCTAAATCAATCACACATAACCACCATTGACCGGTTTGAGTTTTTGAGCTCTTACTTATATCTGGGATCATTCATCACAAACACAGGGTCACTACTGAAAGAAATAAAACGTAGATGTGATCTAGCAAAAGTCGCCATAGGAAAGATGGCTAAAAATGTGGAAGGACTCTTATATTTCACGAACTCTAAAAATAAAGTTGCTAAATTGCTTAAGACTGACATACGAATGTGAATCTTGGATACTAAGACAAGCGGAAAGAAGAAAGATATAAATATGTTAATGAAATGTTTTGATTGAGAAGAAAGTTGCGAAATCAATTTTAAATGAGCTAAAGGTCAGCAAACAACTCTCCTGTTAAGTCCATCTCCAATAATTAAGATACTTTGGACATGTTATGAGAGCAGGCACAGAAAACATGGATAGACTAATTATCAAAGGAAAGGTAGAAGGCCAAAGATCACGAGAACAAGATGGATCAACCAAATTATAGGAAAATACGTGAGTAAAAAGAAATGACCAGAGACAGAGATCTTTGAGAGATAATTACGCAGACTATGTTTTTTCATATAACTAAAAACAGTCATAAATTGTATGCTTTACAATTCTGTCTTCTCCAGTTAACCAGGGATTTATATGTAGACACGGGAAAAGCTAATTCAAAAAAAGCTCATGGGGAATTCCTACACACATACTTATATTATATTAATAAACCTGGCTTTCGAAATACATATATGTATATCTGTCAGGAACATTCAAGTACCTACTTATCACCTGTGGTAAGAAAAATTGATATTTTATAATAGCAAGAAATGATTGAACCTAAACATAATACAAACTGATCAGATTAAAAGTTAATAGGATCTCTTAACTATCTTAAACATATTTGATACAATATCACTGCTTTAGAAACAATTGCAACTAAAAACTAGTTACAACCAGGACTAGAAGCATTAGTCCAGTGCGCATCTGTTTTGAGATGGACGTTGAGAGGTAACTCAAATTTTTTTGCAGAAACTGCTTGAAAATAAATCAAATAATAATATTTGAGTTATCCTCCCTCTCAAAAAGGTCCGGAACATTGTTTAAATAATCAAAATGACAAAAAATTAAGGAAAAATTCGATTTTTTTCTTCGTTTTTTGATTAAAACTTTAAAAGTATTCATTTCCGAGAAAAGTTGTACTGACATAAAAGTTGCGTAATTAAATTTCCTACAATACAGAATTAAATTGGTTAAAAATTTAAAAAATAGTCACCCTAGTTGCAAAATAGCAATAATTGCGAAAAAACCATACAAAAACAAGTATTCGAATTTTACGTTTTTTAACCATTTATGCTACACTTAGGACCTTCATATTTCACCCAGAAAAACTTTATGATACAGAAAAACAATACTGTAAATTTAATTAAGATTGGTTCAATAGATTTTGCAAAATAAATTTTGCAATCCAGCTTTCGCAAAAAAAATTCATTTTTTCAAAATGTTACAGGACTGAAAATAAAGCAGATAGCAAGTTGAATTTTTTTTTGCTTATAGAAATGTACTGTACCTATCATTTGCAATTTGCAAAATTAAAATCGATTAATTACCACGGCGTCAGGAAATTTTTTAAATAAACAATAATTTTTGGTGCTACGCGCAGGACAGCGGTGTTCGATTCACACAAGTGGATTTCCACCAAAATTTCTTCCAATGTTTATCTAATATATTATTTTCCTACTCTATATTTTGTTGTATTTTAATACATATTTTAATTCCACAAAAATCAAACTAATTTTATTATTGTTTGTGAAATATTGTTTAAACAATTACATATGTTTAAAAATAATAAACTTTTATTTTTTAAGTTAAAATATATGATCAAAAAGTTTTTGCTAATAAAAGTGTTATTTCAAAGGATAGAGTATGTGTTTTTATTTTGCAATAAACAAATTTATTTATTAATATCGAAATTTAATAAAAATTAAAATGTATCAATCATTATCAAAGGTGATTGGAATGCCCAATCAGAGCAAACTATCCGCTGTCCTGCGCGTAGTACCAATAATTAATGTTTATTTAAAAAAATTCCTGACGCCGTGGTGTTAATCGATTTTAATTTTGCAAAATTGCAAATGAAAGGTACAGTAGACTTCTATACGCAAAAAAAATTTCCAACTTGCTATCTGCTTTATTTTCAGTCCTGTAACATTTTGAAAAAATGATTTTTTTTACGAAAGCTGGATTGCAAAATCTATTGAACCGATCTTAATGAAATTTACAGTATTGTTTTACTGTATCATAAAGTTTTTCTGGGTGGACTATGAGGGTCGTAAGTGTAGCATAAATGGTTGAAAAACGTAAAATGCGAATACTTGTTTTAGTATGGTTTTTTCGCAATTATTGCTATTTTGCAACAAGGTTGACTATTTTTTTAAATTTTTAACTAATTCTATATTGTAGAAAATTTAATTACGCAACTTTTATGGCAGTACAACTTTTCTCGGAAATGAATACTTTTAAAGTTATAATCAAAAAACGAAGAAAAAAATCGAATTTTCCCTTAATTTTTTGACATTTTGATTATTTAAACAATGTTCCGGACCTTTTTGAGAGGGAGGATAACTCAAATATTATTATTTAATTTATTTTCAAGCAATTTCTGCAAAAAAATTTGAGTCACCTCTCAACGTCCAAATGTGCTTTTATTTTTACAGATGCGCCCTGGTCTACATTGAATTTTAAGTTAAATTAAAATGAAGAAGAAGACGTAGACTATCACTAAAGAGATATTAGAACTAATATATTGTACATAAAGCTTTATAAAATATTCCAGGGCACAAAAAGATTCAAGCAAACAAAAGTTAAATAACAGAGTAAAGTAAGACGTGATAAAAGAAACAAAAAATATAAAAAGAAATGAAGAAGAAAAAAATGGTAGAAATAAAACGAAAATAAAAGAGACACAATTGGAAGGAATCACAACTGCTAAGTGCAAAACATAAATTGGAAAGATTATTGCAAAGGAAAGGATTAATAACAAACTTTCTCAGTAAAACAAATTTTTCTAAAAATAACACAAAACAACGAATTATTTTCTTCTTCTTCGACTTTTCCTATTATGGGTTCGGCGGTTTGGTACTCCATAGCGCTCTATTATCCCATTCACTTTCTCTGAGGTCTCTACCTATCATAGTATTTCCTATCTACATTTTTAATCGTGTAGCAGGTCTTCCTCTACTTCTTCTTCCCGACGGGTTCCAGTCCACTATTATTTTCGGCTACCATCACAAGAGACCAAAAAAACTATTGTTGGCCTTTGCTGATGATCTAGATGCAGTCTACCAGAGACGCCAGAGAGGTGTCTTCACAAATCAAGGTAGTATGAGTCTTAGAATAAAAGAAGAGAAGACGAAATACATGCTAGTAACCAAAAATCCACGACCAAGAGTTAGCCAAAATATAAATGTTAAAGATCACCACTTCGAAGTAGTAAAAGAGTTTAAATATCTGGGGGTTGTAATCACAGATGACAACCACATCGAAAAAGAGGTCTCAGCAAAGATAGCTGAGAGGAGTACAGCATTATTCTCCCTCTTAACATTATCAAGATCTAAGATGCTAAAATGACAATGTAAATTAAGACTGTACGTGTCAATTATTCGCCCAGTTGTTACATATATGGAAGTGAAACTTGGACTCTACATCAGTGGTAAATAAATAAGCTGCTGGTATTTCAAAGGAAGGTTCACAGAATGATATTTGGCCCTCAAAGAGATGAATTGACAGGAGAGTGGAGAAGACGCCGAAATGCTGAATTGGTTACTGCATGGTACTGAAAACATCGTCAGACATATAAAAACTAACCGGATCAGATGGACAGATCATGTGGTAAGATCACAGGAAGAAAGAGTGTTAAAGACCATGTTTTATGAGAGATCAGAGGTGGAAGATCAGTAGGCCGTCCCAGAAAAAGATGGAAGAATGATGTTGAAGCCAATGTATCTAGGATTGGGGTACAATAATGGGAATTGAAAGCGCAAGATGATAGAAAATGGAGGGCTATAGTGGAGTTATAAAGCCAGTCAAGAAGAAGATTAATACCAAATGACTTAATTATTGATTTAATAAACAATTTAAAGCTTGTTATGAGCGATAGTGTTAAAAAAGTAAAAGCAGTAGAGACTGTGTGGTTTTCGAGAATGTCTATTTTAATTAATTGTTTATTTTTCTATAAAGGTTTAAAATTGTGGCACGTCCTTGGTAAGCACTCGGCATCGGACCATGACCATCGTGCTCGTGCTCTTCGCGTTCCATCCATTCGATGGTTCTTTGCTTTGCCGAATTAAATTTGCTTTGACAGTGTACAGTGTGGAGAGATTTTATGAGGCATATAACTTGCGCTTATTTAATAAATACAGTTGAATTATTGGTTTCGACTGCTCGACTCCCTTTAATAATTTTGTACGGTTAAATTGCGACGTTTATGTATATGCGGAATGAATTATGTATCATCAAAGATTTATTCTCCAGCGAGGGTAGGTGCTTATATAAATCATTAAGTTCTCGTAATGAATTCGATAGTATATTTAAAAATTCAGGTTTACATTACATCAGGTTTACATTACATATTATGTATGGTCCTTATAAACAAAGAAACGTTAAAATAATACAAAAAATTGAAGAGAAATCTGCGTAAAAGGTATATTTATTTTAAAAACCCCAATAAAGGGCAACAATTACAAAACAGAACGTTTTCGCTCTCAAGAGAGCATCACCAGTGTTCTTTGCAAGCTCTACATGCTAAGCCACCAAAAATACATGGGTTAAAAAAAACCCTTAAAATGTCGACTAAAAGTCTTACATTGAAATGTTATATACTAAATCCTGACGATGAATGAAATTAATATAGATATCCTAAGGCATTATATGACTATTCCACGAAGAACGTGGGTGGTTGAGTCGAATTCTCTGTCTTCAGGAAGATCTATATTAATTTCATCCATCGTCAGGGTTTAGTATATAACATTTCAATGTAACACTTTTAGTCGACATTTTAAGGGTTTTAACCCATGTATTTTTGGTGGTTTAGCATGTAGAGCTTGCCAAGAACACTGATGATGCTCTCTTTAGAGCGAAAACGTTCTGTTTTGTAATTGTAGCCCTTTATTGGGGTTTTTAAAATAAATATACCTTTTACACAGAAGATTTCTCTTCAATTTTTTGTAATTAGTGCCATTAGTGGTATATAGCCAGCTACAGGAAATTTTTCCTTGTGGAAGTTAAAATAATAAAAAATGAAAAAGTGATTTGTCATTTATATGAACTGCAATTTTTTTATGATATTGATTCCTCTTCTTTAAATGCCGTCTCCTAATCGGAGTTTAAATATCATCACTGTCTTTACTCTATCTACCGCTGCTCTAAAGAGTTCTATAGAACTGCATCTAAACCAGTCCCTTAAATTCTTCAACCAGGACACTCTATTTATTCCTATACTCATTCCTCCTCTTATATTTCCCTGTATTATCAGTCTTAGCAGTTCATATCGCTGTCCCTTTATTAAGTATCCCAGATATTCTAACTTTCTTATTTTTTATTGTGTTTATGATTTCGTATTCTTTTCGTATTCCATTTGCGCAAAATTTCCGTGTTAGTTTTCGTCTGTGTCCATGCTATTCTCAGCATCCTCCTGTAACACCACATTTCACAGGACTGTTGATTATTTATGTGTTCTTGCTTCAATGTCCAGCTTTCAAGTCCATATTGCAGTTTCGAGAATACGCAGCATCTCAAAGCTCTTACTCTCAGTTCTAATCTAAGGTCTTTGTTGCAGAGAAATATTTTCATTTTTACAAACGCATTTCTTGCTATTTCTATCCTAGCCCTCATTTCTGTTGTTGGATCATTATTGTCTAAAATCCAGGTTCCTAGGTATTTGTATTTATCAACCCTTTCTATCGGTATATTTCCCAAATGTATGTTAGTTTGTATATTTGTTCTTAGTTATTATCATGTATTTGGTCTTTTTATATTCATTTTTAATCCATATTTTTTACAGACACTATATGTTTTGTTTAGCAGTGGAGTTGTTCAGCAGAGCTTGACATAATCACGGTGTCATCTGCAGCCTATTTTATGTTGTTAACAGGTCTTCCGTTAATTATTATTCCTTCACTTTGAGACAGTAGTGCTTTCCAAAAATGGTTTCACTATAATATGCATTAAATAGTAGGTTCGTTATCTATTACAATGTGTGCTCTTTGATTCCAGTAAAGGTTTGTTATTATTCGTAAGTCCCTTTTGTCTACGTCCTTTTGTCTTTAGAATTTGGACTACTTTTTTGTCCTACTTTGTCAAATGCTTTTTCAAAATCAACATAACAAACATGCACTTTCACATTCATATCCATGCATCTTTGAGTTAACCCATTAAAAGCAAATAACGCCTTTCTGGTTCCTAGTCCATTTCTGAACCCAAACTGCCTGGAGGTCCCGTCATGTGGTATGGCGCTAACTTTCATATTACTGCACTTGTATAGAAGTCATAAACATAGAGTAAGAAATCAATATATTAGATGAAGATTGGTAGAAATTTTGTTGGTAATCAAATTATGTAAATCGAAGCTTACCTACTATTAGGTAGGTTCATTTTACATTTTCCAAATAGGTATGTAATTTTTTATTACAATATTGAAACATTTACAATTAAGTACATGTTGCTTTTAAAAACTATTTAAAAAGGCATTACAATCATAAACTTGCTTTTGTCTCTGTCCTCACAACAAGAAAAACTAATATACGCAACATTTGTTTACCCATAACTCATAACCGCCATATTGATCAATTATTGACAGGTCATTGTAATACCCAATCAGAGCACGTATAATGTTTCATCTGAGCCCAGTACCAAGACTTTTGATGAATTCGCGCACTATACATTTACTCCCAAACGCGCCTAAAGAAGTATAACTTCAATAATTTCAAAATTTCACGTTGTTATTATTCATAATAGGCCCCTACATTACATAATAAACTTTGTCAACGAAAACTTTTCGTTGATACATTCGCAAAAGTGTGTGTGTTATTGCGTTGCCGCTCCTGAAATATCTAGAGGCCACCTAGCGATGGATTCCTATGTAGTTTTGTCTTCTGAATCCAAATCTGAAAACGGCATTTCGCTATCTTTAACCATCTTCGAGATATCCGACCTCAAAGTCGTCATTGTGACGTCACAAGCCTCCTTTAAATTGTCATTTTCTTCCGACATAGAAACGTCAACTTACTTTGTTTTCGTTTGACGCAACTAAACGTCAACATAAAATTGAAATGTCAGATAAACAAATTTTATTTATTTATGTTAATGCAATGTTAAATTACAGTTCACTATTTTCAAGGAAAACTGTTTATTTTGTATTTATTTATTTTTATTAGATATCAAATCTATATTATACGAGGTGTGTCAAAAAATATGAAGTTCCATCAAGATTAAAGTGTCTTTATTTTTCACAATATTAAAAAGTGTTATTATAAAAAGTTGTTTGGAGTTAAAAACTATGTTCTAATATGCAATTATTACTTGTACATCCTTCTAAAGATAAAAAAATATTAGAAATTTTTTCACAAATTACGGATACCAATATCATTTTCATTCATAACTCTTTTATTATTAATTTTACGAAGAAAAGATATTCTTCATAAAAAGATCTGAATGGTCTAAAATCTAAGATGCAATCATCATATATCAAATTTTATCAATTTTATTCGAGGTATGTCAAAAAATATGAATTTCGTTCGAGAGTAGAGTACCTTTATAGTTCACAATATTTAAATTAGGATATAATTGCATATTAAAACATAGCATTTAATACTAAACAACTTTTCATAATAGAAATTTTTCATATTATGAATTTAAATACGTAAATAAACAAAGTTTTCGTTATGATAATGCTCGCATTTTCAGCTTGTTTGAGATGAGATTGTTAAATAGCTTTTAATAATATAAAAACATACAGGATGATTCATTAAAACTAATAATCGTGGACTATGCTAGACTTTAAAGCTAAGACAAAAATAATGGTGGTCGACAGATTTGACACTATTCAACTGACTAACATATTACAGGAATACCAGATAGTAAACACCTTTGTTTATCTCGGGTCTAGTATAACTAACGATGGTAACTGTGAAGCAGAAGTTCGGAGACGTATTGGTATGGCAAAAAATGCGATCAGTCGCCTAACTAAAGTTTGGAAAGACAAATTTATCTCTCAAAATATCATGATGAGACTGGTGAATGCCCTTGTATTCTCCATATTTTTATACGGAGCAGAGACTTGGACTTTACGCGCATGCGATCGCCAAAAAATTGATCCCTTTGAGATGTGGTGCTGGAGAAGAATGCTGCGCATACCTTGGACAGCTCATAGGACAAACGTTTCCATTCTAAACCAACTCAATATTAAAAAAAGGCTATCCACAATATGTCTGAAACGAATTCTGCAATTCTTTGGTCATGTGGTTCGCAGAGGTGACGACAGTTTGGAGAGATTAATTGTTTCTGGAAACGTTCCGGGGAGAAGATCAAGAGGACGATCACCAACTAGATGGTCTGACCAAATAAAGCATTCAGCTGGAAACTCATTCTGCGAAGCTCTTAGAGCAGCTGAAGATAGAGACCAATGGAGAAACATTGTTAAAAATATTGGAAGAAATCACGATCCTCAGTAATGGGGAAACGACAGGAGAGAGAGATGCTAGACTTTCGTGACTCACCCTGTATATTTAAATTTATGTTTATAGGACGCCCAATTGAATTTAAAAGTTGACGGGTCCCAGCATTTTTTATAATTTTCTAAAATAAGGACACAAACAATTTTATTTCAGAAGATGTTTCCATACTTAATAATTTGAAAATTTCACCCTGTATTGTTCATAATCCGCCCTTCATGATATAGTTCATTTAAATCAGGTTGTAATCAGGTAATCATTTAAATCGGCACCTTTTAAAAATATAAAAATATACAGGGTGTTCCACTAAAAATAAAGCTTACGGGGTCTGCTAGACTTACGCCAATCATTTAATTCTATATTTAAAAGGTGCACACTTATATTATATAAAAATCGACGAGAAGCGTTTTTTATAATTCTTTAAAACAAGGACAGAAATAATTGTATTCCATAAGTGCCTTCCACACTGTATATAGGAGCAGCCGATATCAACACGAACATTTTAATACGATCTTATATACACCAATAAATGATTTGTAATAAAACCAAATAAATCTGCCTGTAATAGCATTAAATTTCTGGTTGACACAGATCCTTTTCTTGTTCTGACATCATTTATCTTACAGTTATCACTTGGGGTATCAAGGAAAAATCTCAATAACAGTAGAGATGGTGGGATAAAAATAAATAATGTGTAAGTTATTCGTTAAAAGACGTATTTATTAATTTATCTACGACTGATACATAATATATGTATTATACTTGTGGTGTTTGCAATATAATGCCATATAATAATCCCTTAGGGATTAATAATGCGGGATTAATAGCTATTAATCCCTCTGGCACAACAATCACAAAATTCACCACGGAAACAAAATAATCAACCTCAAAAAGTGTCACTGTCAAACGAATAGTATATTTGACAGTTTGTGTTGAGATGGACGAAAATGAAGAATCTTTTAATTGTACACCACCAGAAATTGTAGAACTAGCTACAGCAACAGTTTTTGTTTTTTTTTATTTAACTGGATTAAAGCGTCATGGGGGCTGGAAGTCAACACAGGTAGCTGAAGGATACATTGATCAGTCTATGAGAAACAAGGCAACTACAGCAGATACTATCGCTAAAGAGATAAACAGTAATGTACCATCTTCTTGTTCTACAGCAATCGAGATCCCAAATATTTGTATTAAAAACTCTACTAAAGTTAATGATAATTCTCAACCAATTCAGTTTATTAATTGTACTATTACTAATTTTAATGTTTTTAACAAATAAAGTTGTTCATTAAAAATCTTAAATTAATTAATTTGTCGTAGATAAAGTAGAGTATACTACTCGCAATAATGGCTCTCATTCCCTCGGAATGTTACTCCCTCGCCGCTAACGCGGCTCGGTTCGTAAATATTCCTCGGGAATAATAGCCATCATTATTGACTCGTGGTATAATCTACTATTAATATCCACATTTAGTCCAGAGAAATAAGATTTTTCTCGTGACACATCCCCCTCCAGGCCGAAACCAAATTTTTTGAGTAGTATGGACATCTATATTATTAACCTATATGTTTCCTGCAGCCGATTTTGATGATATACATAGTTATAAACAAATGAAGATCAAAAAACTCTAAATTTTTACTTTTTTCGTCTATTACCAAAAAGTTAAGCACTTTAAACAACTTTGAGTGTAAGAAACTCATAAATCGTATAAAAAACTTCAATATGGCTGAATATGTCCATCCTTATTGGTTGCTTAGAAAATTGCAAAATAAATCATAAATTTTGAGTTTTTAAAAATATTCATAACTTATGTAAAAATTAACTTAGAACCTTCTTATTACACGGAATGCTGATACTTCTTGTACTTAAATTATATTTTAAATTTCAAAGCAATTGGTCGAATAATTTAAAAGTTATTTAATTTGTTTATCCCAAATTCATTTTTTTTGCAACACTACAAGTCAGAAAATTATGAGGCTACAATCATACTTCGGACAGTTTATGAAAGAAGAACATTTATACTATTACCATTATTAAAAATAAATGACAAAAAATAATTTTTAACATTGTAAAATTATTTTGAAAAAACATGTCGATTTTTTGCTTACTTATAAACAATTAGAATAACTTTTTAACCGTTACCTGTAGAAAAATTATTTTTTCATATTTAGAAAGACTGAATTTTTATACACATTTAGAAAGAAAAACAACTGTCCTAGGACAATTAGGGACAAAGTTAGCCCCCCCATTTATTTAATTCACATGTTTTTGCAAAATAATTTTGCAATATTTATAATTATTTTTTGTAATTTTTTTTTAATTAAATTAATACTGTAAATTTCCTTCTTCCATAAACTATCCAAAGTATTACTGTAGCTTCATCATTTTCTGACTTACAGTGTTGCAAAAAAAATAAATTTGGGATAAACAAATTAAATAACTTTTAAACTATTTGACCAATTTCTTCGAAATTTAGGGTATGAATTAAGCACCATAAGTCTCAGCATTCCGTGTAATAAGAAGGTTCTAAGTTAATTTTTACATAAGTTATAAATATTTATAAAAACTCAAAATTTATGATTTATTTTGCAATTTTCTAAGCAACCAATAAGGATAGACATATTAAGCAAACGCCATATTGAAGTTTTTTATACCGTTTATGAGTTTCTTACTCTCAAATTTGTTTAAAATGACTATTTTCTTAGTAATAGACGAAAAAAGCGAAAATTTACCGTTTTTTGATCTTCATTTGTTTATAACTATGTATATCATCAAAATCGGCTGCAGGAAATATATAGGTTATTATTATAGATGTTCATATTACTCAAAAAATTTGGTTTCGGCCTGGAGGGGGTTGTGTCACCAACAGGCTATTTTTTTTCCTTATTTCTCTGAACTAATTAGATAATGATCAGACCTTTCACCTATCATAATGGAATATTTTTGAGTTTTTAAGATAACGATAAAAGAGATGTTGTAAAATGTGGAATCTGAAATACTAGAGAGAGCAAAAAAAAACAGATAAAAAGTACCTAATAGGTTTGTTCTAGCATCAGTTTCAAACGGTTTGAAATCATCAGCGGATAGCGGACCAGCGCGAGTAAAGGGGATAGCACTGGTGACTGTATTATGTTCTCTCACTGACCAACTGTTTGCTGAGGGTTTCTGACTAGTTTGACTGTTTGCTAGAACAAACATATTGATACTGCGAACAAGGAAACGGACAAAGCGATAAGCGAGGTCATGATTACTGGTTATAATGAATAAAAGGTAGACAAATCGGACCCGCAGAATCACAGAACATTAATTTATTAAACACAACATTAAAATTAACAACCAAGGTTATAACCAACAAACTGATAACTGAATGAAATTATAACATTAGCATAAGAAGGTAAGTTCAGGAGAGATCATTAAAATACAACAAACTGGCATTTGACAGGGTTAAATAAAAGGACTTTATCCATTTACTGTACTTAAGAGAACTACCTCTAGGAATAATTAAAACGATCGAAAATATCTACCAGAACCACACAATAAATGTAAAAATATTCACTGAGTCCTATATTGTTCAACCTGATCATGGATGATATATTAAAAAAAGTAAAAACTAAGAAAGGATACCAAATTATGGGAGAACAACAACTTAAAATATTCTGCTATGCAGACGATCCTAATCTATAAAAGCAAAAATGATTTACAACGTGTGCTGCAGCAATTTAATATAATCGCCAAAAAATTTGACATGTTAATTTCCCCCCCAAAAAAACAACAGAATGCATGGTTATAACAGCAAATCCAATAAGGTTTAAATTAGAGCTGGAGGGTTAGATAAAAGGACAAGTGATGGAGTTTAAATATCTAGGCATCGCACTATCTAGCAACGGAAAGCTCGAAATAGTAGTAGAAGATCAAGTGAGTAGAACAAACAGAGCTGCAGGTTGCGTGAATGAAGCAATATGGAGAAATAAACACACAAATTGCAAAACAGTTATCAGACCAATAATGCTAGAAACAGCAGATATGGAGACTCTGCTGTTTCTAGAGAACACTAATATGTAACTGGGCAAGAAACAGAAGAGTAGAATTGAATGACCACATAAGCCGAATGACAACAAATATAGTAGTACGGAAGGCGAGAGACGTTCCCCAATAGGAAGACGATCAGTGAGAAGACCACGGAAACGATGAAACGACAACTTATTGGAGGCACATTGAAAAAACAGATAGAGTCATGGCTACACAAAAAGAAGAAGAAGATGAATGAATAAACAAACACCTAAACACGAAAGGATGGAGGAGGAGAACACCAAAATTTGAAGAATTAAACGCACTCATAATGTGATATTAGCAAAGAGAAATATTAGAGAAACTGTTTACAATAAATTATTAAAAGAGATAATGAACGAGGTACAGAAATACAAAACTGATAAAATAGCACTGCAGAAGAAAAAGCAAATGGGTTAGGAAACAAGATGAAATCAAATATATATTCCACTTTAAAAGTGGATAAAAATGGGTCTTCATGGTAATCGTCTTTACAGGAATCTAAATAAATCAAATTAAATTACGTACTATGATCTTTTTGTTTCTCTGTGAGTGCATTTTGTAGTAAGCTACAACGCTCATTATCTGCAACAGTGTTACTTATAATAAGTATCCTCAACTGAATAAACGATATCCTTCACAAAAAAAAAAGTAAGCACGGAATACAAATGTCGACGATTCGGATACATAAGGAACACATTAAGATTCAAATCCTTACAAATCACCGATTCTAAATCATGTGTTAAACGCGATCAGTAACGATGTTAAATCGACACACAAAAAATGAAAAAGAAGAAGAAAATAAGAGTTTCGCATGACCATAACGTGTGATTCATGGCGAAGGACTTGCTGGGCCTCACATTATTCAGATATTTATAGAAGTGGAACGGGTACAATATTTATCAATACTGGTAGTTTATTACGAATACGGATTTTAGGAGGCAGAAATAAATTCGATTTCTTAAGTTTAAAGTGATGTGGCTGCTTTGTAATATAATAAACATAAAGTGAATACATACATTTTTAGTTTTAACAGCGTGTATCGATAAATCTTCATACGTTATATAAAAAATATGGTTTTTACAAGTTATAGTCTTCACAACTTTACTACAATACTAATATTTTGTTAAGCCACTCTTGGATTTAAGAAGTGTAGCCACTCTCATCCATCTATCATGGCATCCTACACTCCTAATAGCGTATATTATATTGCCGCCCTCTTTGGTTTCTTCCGATTCATTTGTCGCGGCAAATCATTTTGGTTTTACAATAGGTTGTGTGACTTGGCGTCTTCTACAATACTAATCCATTCATTCCTGTTTTTGATTATGGTTGTCCATTCTCTCAAACTTCCATCTTCTCAAGGTCTGCAATTAACTGGTTCTCCCGTCTCGTTTTTGATTTCCCTCGTGGTTTGCCTGATACTGTTCTTCATTTGGTAATTTTCTGGATAATTGCTTCTGCTTTTTCTTTTTATACATCCCATCCATCTGAGTCTCTGTGCTTGACGATGTCTTTTCCTTTCAAAAATTCTCTTACTTCGTAGTTATTCAGTTTTCTAAATTCATTATTACCTAATAAATTATAAGTTTAGTGGGCCTGGTATTCTCCGAATGATTTTTCTCTCTATAGGATCCTCAATCTTTCTTCATCTTTCTGTGTCAAGCACATTATTTCAGCACCATATTTGATGTTGTCCATGTTTGACTAGTCTAATTGTTGCTCTGTAAATTTTCAGTTTGGTATTATGAGCAAGCTTCTTATCTTTGAGGAAGTTGTATTTCCAGTAGGTTCTGTTTTCTGTCAGGATTATTTAATTAATTACTATGAACATAAAATCCTTTATAAAAGGTATATTAGTTAAAATCCCTGTACAGTGCAACATCAAAGACATAACTAGTTTTCAATCGGTTGACCGATCATCATCAGTGTAATCCTAAAATGTGTATAACCAGATAAAATGATGCAAAGTATTTAAAATGTTGACTAAGGTTATAGAAAGTTATAGGCTATACTCACTTAGAATCTAACATGCTAACCACCAAAGTAAAAAATATTTGGATATAAACCCTTTATAATTGATCCGTAATAGGAACATATGAAAAAGATGTGATATATAACATGGATGTATAAAATATCCAATGTTTTACGCCCGAGGTACTAATGACCTTAATTTGACTAGTTCACATCATGGCTGTATGGAAGCAACTGATTTTGATAACGGAAATTCCGAATGATGACATGACAGGAATGACAGTTCCACAGGAAGTTATGCTGTACACTTGCTACAATATAGTCATCATGTGAACAAGTCAAATTCGAGCTCAATGGTACCTAGAGCATAATACATTGGATATTTTAGACATCCATATTTAATTTCACATTCTTTATCTATATTCCTATGACGGATCAATTGTAAAGGGTTTTTACCCACATATTTTCATTTTGGTGGTTAGCATGTTAGATTCACGTAAACACTGATGATGATCGGTCATCCGATCGAAAACTAGTTCTGTGATGTAGCCCTTTTTAGGGATTTTAACAAATATATCTTTTATAAAGAATTTTATCGTTTTTTTTCATTCTGTACAAATTTTGGCGTACAGTAGCACCGATACCGATACATCTTGCTTCTTCCAATTTATTCCTTATACAGTGTGTCAATTTGAAACGTTGACACCCTCCTATAATTTGGTCCCTATAGAAAATCTAAAAATATGCAAAAACTCGTCAAATTTATTTGTGAGGGGCACATTTTGTAGACCAGCTTTCAACTAAATTACATCAACCCTCTAGCGGGGGCGGACACAACCCCCAAAATCTTTAATGGAAAGGGGGGTTGAGTCATACCTAATTTTGAAGGTCATTCAATTACCTTTTCAAAAATACCGCATACCTGATATGTATTTCTGTTTAGTACTTTTGGAAAAATCTTGGACTCAATACTCTAAAAAATTTTGGAGTTCTGAACTCGATACTTAATATCTTAACGGTTTTACTTGATTTTTCCAAAAATACTTCAAAAAAATTCTCTAAATACTCCAACACTCAAAAAAAATTCAATTTGGAGCTCAATATTCCATAACAAGTTTTGGAGTTCTGAACTCGATACTTAATATCTGTACGGTTTCACTTGATTTTTCCAAAAGTACTGAATGGTAATTACCTTCAATATGAGGTATCACTCAACCTCCTTTCCATTAAAGATTTTGGTGGTTGTGTCCGCCCCCGCTAGAGGGTTAATGTAATTTAGTTAAAAACTTGTGTACAAAATGTCCGCCTCACAAATTTTGACGTGTTTTTGTATATTTTTAGATTTTCTATAGGGACCAAATTATAGGGCGTGGCAACTCTTCAAATTGACACTCTATATAGCTATGAATGCCTCTTCTGTGTTGCCACCTCATCTCGGGAGGTTGAAATTTTTTATTATATTTTGACCGCAAAAATTAGTAAAAACATTCATTATAAGCAAAAAACGTTCCATACATTTGTTTGATAAAATTAATAGTTTTCGATTTATTCGCTATCGAAAGTGTTAGTTTTATATCGAAAAAATCAATGTTTTTAATAAGTTTCTGCTAATAACTCCAAAAGTTTTCGTTTTATCAAAACAACTTTACTTAACAAAAATGTACCTTTTGAAAAAATAAAAAAAACTTTTTTTTAATTTCTTTTAAACCAATAGTAATCGAGCCATAGTTTATTATATGTTAGCTCTTCTTCGTCAATAAATGATAAATATTGAAGTTTTAAAGGGAAAAGACGGAAAAACTATGCATTTTTCGAGGATAACTTGTTGAAACTAATTTAAAGTATTTAAAAATATCTATGTCTAGAAATAAAAAAAGCTCAAAAATTAAGTGACTTATAATGAAAAGAATGTCAGCCCCTATTTTTTTCAGCGAAAAAGTGTCGGAATCAACCCCCTAATCACCACCCTAATTAAAATTAGTCATTGACCTTATTTAGTCGTTTTCATTTATGTATTATTAATAGGTTCGAGAAGTTTAACCGGCTTAGAATGATTAGTTAAAAAAAAATGGAGTTAAAAGCGAATAACGAATTTTTGTAGTTTGGAAAAAAATGGCATTTTCTTCAGAATAGAAAGATTAGCATCAGAAACACGAAAAAATGTTTATATATGAAATTGTTGCTTGTTTAATTCCCAAGAACCATGATTTGCAAAAAAATTTTCTACGGCAAAAATTGAGTGAGCTATTAACAATTAAACCTTGTAATAACATGCAAAAACCACCTTTACCAACCCTTTCAAAGTCACCTCTTTTTGCGACTGAGGATTCTAAAAAGATTTAATATTAACACGCTTATAGATCTTGTAAAAACCTACAAAATACTTTTTTACCAAACTCACTAGGATAAAAAATAAGAAAGTTACGGTTAAAAAATAAATATATTGTTTGAAACAAAAAAGAAGAATCCCAATTGGAAGCATAATAATGTAAGTTAGCGGTGTTTTTAGTTATTGGCCTTATTAATTCTTATTTATTTATGTATTATTAATAGATTCTATTCTGGAAGCTTGACTGGCTTGGAATGATTAGTTTTAAAAAAACTGGAGTTAAAAGCGAATAACGAATTTTTGTAGTTTGGTAAAAAATGCCATTTTCTTCAGAATAGAAAGATTAGCATCAGAGATACTAAAAAATGTTTAAATATGAAATTATAGGTTATTTAATTTCCAAGAGCTTGGTTTGAAAATTTTTTTCTACGGCAAATCGCCACGCTACGGCAAATTTTTTCTACGGTGAATCGTAAATGGGTATACTCCATCTAATTTACTTACCGTTGCACGTCATCCGCGTCATAGCCCGAGACGTCACATGATACCAACACGAAATATTTAGGCGGTAGGTGTGTTCTTTTTTAGAATCACTTTGCCGAGTACACTGGCGTTACAACCACTAGGCATATTTTATTATATACGCTTAGAAATAATATTTTAAGATTTCTATTAAAGTTAACTTAAGAAATACACAATAATATGTTTCATTTAATTTGTATAAATGGATTATAAAGCGTTTTTATGAAGCACATTTGTTCGGAATACACTGTAACTATAATCGAACGAAGGTGATATTTTGGCATAAATTGGTAACATTTATTTGACAGTTGCGGTGATGACACTTCATATTTGTTTATATTCTTTACTATATATAAGTATTTGTTTCATTATATTTACTGTGCTTATTATATACTTTAACGTAAAATTATAACTTAATTATTGTTTTCTATTTCTAAAGTTTTTATTTATTTACATTGAATAATAATTTGTTTTGCTATATAATCCACTTCCGCAAAAATTGTGTGATGTATTTGATTTAAAATGAATTCAAGAATTTTTTGTAATAGGGCACCAATGTCAACTCAGATCTCTAACGTAAATAATAACGTGCAACGGTAAGTAAATTAGACGGACTGTATATATTATCGAAAAACATTGATTTTTCGATATACAGGGTGTCCCGAAAAGATTGGTCATAAATTATACCTTAAATTCTGGGGTCAAAAATATGTTGATTGAACCTAACTTATCTTAGTACAAATGTGCACATAAAAAAAGTTATAGCCCTTAAGTTACAAAATGAAAATCAGTTTTTTCCAATATTTCGAAAACTATTAGAGATTTTTTATTAAACATAGGTATGTGGCATTCTTATGGCAGGATCATCTTAACAAAAAATTATAGTGAAATTTGTGCGCCCATAAACATTTTATGGGGTTTTGTTCCCTTAAACTCCTCCCAAACTTTTGCGTACGTTCCAATTAAATTATTATTGTGGTACCAATAGTTAGACACAATATTTTTAATACTTTTTTGCCTCTTATTTTTTTTTTCGATAAACCAGTTTTTATCGAGATGCGGCTTCTGTTTTAATATGTTTACATAAAAATTGTATGGGGGTTTCGTTCCTTTAAACCCCCCAAATGTTTGTGTACGTTCCAATTAAACTTTTATTGCGGTTATTAGTTACCATTAGTTAAACACAGTGTTTTTAAAACTTTTTCCCTCTTAGTATATTTTCATATTATAAAAATGTAAATTATAGATTTTTCATATTATTACCAGGATACCAGGTCTCTATAATCGTACTTTAACCATAATATACAAATAGGTGGTGGATTTGACAAATATTCAAAATATCTCGATAAAAACTGGCTTTTCGAGAAAGTATTAAGAGGCAAAAAAGTTTTAAAAACACTGTGTTTAACTAATAATACTTTAACAATAATTTAATACGAATATACACAAAAGTTTAGGGTGGTTTAAGGGAACAAAACCCCCATAAAATTTTTATGGGGTGCAAAAATTTTACTATAGTTTTTTGTTAAGATGTTCCTGCCATAAGAATGCCACACGTCTATTTTTAATAAAAAATCTCTAATAGTTTTCGAAATACTGAAAAAAATTGATTTTCATTTTGTAACTTGAAAGGGCTATAACTTTTTTATGTGCACATTTGCACTAGGTAAGTTAAGTTCAATCAGCATTTTTTTGACCCCAGAACCTGTGGTATAATTTATGACCAATATTTTCGGGATACCCTGTAAAACTAACACTTTCGATAGCGAATAAATTGAAAACTATTAATTTTATCAAAAAAATGTATAGAGTATTTTTTGCTTAGGATTAATGTTTTTATCTACATTTGCGGTCAAAATATAATAAAAATTTCTACCCCCGCGATGTGGTGGTAACCACCCCCATGGTAAAAGCGCCTTTCAGCATCATACATATTTTGATCCTTGGACTATCCACTGCTTGTTCTCAAATTTTCAAGCAAATCAATCCATTCTGTAAAAATTGCGAGGTGAAAAGCTTTGGTTACTGGCAGTATCTATATACTATTTATCGTTTTTGATTGTTTTGGCTATAATAGTGTTGACCCTAATAGTAGGTATATTAATTTAACAGAATAGGTACATAAAGATTCATCATAAAAATAATATCCAGCTATTTCTTTAATGTAGGTGGACATTATATATAGCAAACAGTATTCATTGACACTCAAAAAAACGTTGACAAATTGTTAATTCCAATCCTATACAATTAGAGGCATTAAACACCGTACGACTATAAATCAAATTATAGAGTGACATAATTCTTACAGTTGTAAGTGGCTTAAATATTGAATGGTTTAAACATTCAAACACCTTTTAATTATATCTGTTTCTAGCAGTCATTATTTTTTTGAGAAATTTAACCTTCGAAATCAACGATGACCATCTTTCGTCTATATAGGGTGATCAAGCTCTGAAATGAGCCATGATTTCGACCTTTGGAAAATAAACAAAATGGAGTAATGGAGTAAATGGAGACCATGATCAGATAAAGGTAACAGAGGGAGACCACCTACACGATGGCAAGATGATCTACTAAAGATGAAAATTGGATCAATATTATTTCACAAAACCGTGCACTCCGGATACAAACAGGGGAGGCCCATGTCCTGAAATGTACTTAAAACGAGCTGATAATGATGAGAGATAATAGCAGCAAGGACAGGTAGAAAGATTCATATATGTACCTTGGCTGCCTAATCTGCAATACAATTCAGTGTATTGATTCAGATCAAGGATTAAAAAAAGGATATAAATGCCCAAAAACGCTTTCCTAAGAATACAACCTTATCAATAGTATACGAGGTATGTTAAGAAATATGAATTTCGCTCGAAAATAAAGTAGGTAATACCTCTATATTTCACAATATCGAAAAGTGTTATTAAGAAAAGTTATTTGGAATTAAAAATTATGTTCTAATATGTAATTATATTCTTCTAATTGAAAAAAAAAACAAAATTTTTTTTCTCAAATTACGGATACCCTTGGATATCCTATGCGGATATCTAGTTTAAAAATAGTCCTAGAATTGTTTACAATATGTACACCATTTTAAAGTAAAGAAAATAAGCTTTCTTTATCGTTCAAAAAAATAAAAAAATTATTTGAAAAATAAAATCAAAAATCGTTAAAAGTATAAAACTTTGAAAAACCATAACTTGCTTAAAAATGGTCGTACAACCTTATACAATAGACAGTTTTAATGGTAACTGACTTCTCTTCCTGCTAAATGTACCATTGCATATACCTAGAAATGCGTAGAAAAAAGTTACAGAACAATGTTTGCGAAATAATGGGGAAAATGACCCAAAAATGCTGTGAGCGGCGAAAAAATCATATTTCGGAAACTATAAATCCTGAAATTCTAAATTTCGTGGATAGACGTTTTTTTCTGTGAAGCAATGCCTATACCTATATCACCGTGGAAAAAACTTAAGGGGTCAAGAAACAAAATTTCTATTTTTCGTGTTTTTTTTGCTTTTTTTAATATATTTTTGTAAAAAAAATATTTTTGACTTTAAAAGGTGATATTATGATAGTAAATTTAATCTGAAACAATTTTTCTGTAGACGTGTTTGTACCAAAAGTGCATAGAACTCACAATGCACCTTGTGCCTAGGGACTAATTCACCCCTTTCCCAAAAACGCACCCTTTTAAATGGTAGCACTCCGCGGATTTTTCATATTTAGAGGTCCATTGATCATATGAAACAATAAAACCCCGTTAACGTTGTAGTTCCTTTCTACAGTACATAATCAATAGCTTACATGTGTAACCTAATGAATCTTGGTTATACATCTTCCCAGAATTTTTAAAATAAAATTTTTTTAGAAAGATTTCCTTAATGGAAATGAAACGTCAAGCATTAGTTTCTTAAAAATGTAATTTTCATACCTCATGAAATTGATTTTTGGAGGAGGTCATCAAAAAGAAAAAAACACTCATAGATGACATCGAAAGACAGCAGCTAGTATGGTACGGATACGTAAGACGAATGGAGAAAAGAAGAATCCCAAAAAAAGTGTTAGAATGAACCTCTACATAAAAACGAAAACGAGGAAGACCAGCAACCACATGGATAAGTGGTATCTCCAAGGCGATGTCGGAAAGAGATTTAAGTGAAGAAAACTTCCACAATAGAAAGGACTGGTGATTAGGAACGGAAAGAGAAAACTATACAACGATATTTATATGTGAGATTTGGCACCGATTTAATTTTTCCAGACGAATGAAAAAACGATATGTTTAAAAAAACATTTTTACTCTGGACTAATTAGCAAAATACAAGGAAAAATTATTTACCAGCAATTTTATTGCTGGAATCAAATCTTATAATTGTATATAGGTATTAATAATATAGGTATGCAAAGTCCGCAGATAGTGTGCTACTTTTTTTTATAAACAAAATGGCGCCCGAAAGTCGTGTTTTTTTTTCAATTTTTGCTCTACAACTCCAAAGAATTTAACTTTACACCAAAAACACCCAAATAAAAATTCACCGTAATTAAATTCTGCATAGAGACGTGTTTTTCCCGATTTACTTCGACGAAAATTTTCACCGGAAAATGCGGGTATTTCCAACAAAATCTTTAATTTTGAACTAAAATTTTAGATAAGTAATTTGTCTATCAATAATTAAATAACTTGGTAATATAAAAGCTCGTTTCGTATAGATTATAATTCCAGAAGACGATAGAAATTGAATGAACAATGAAGCAACAATTGAATTTTTAATTAAAATTTTACGCTCGATATAATAACTACAATAATTATGATACATAAGAATAACTATGATTTTTATATAAAAATACACTTTACCCATTTAATGTACTTTACAGAATTGAAATTGGAATTTAAGCAGCCTCAGAAATATTTTAAAATTATAAACAATTTTTTGGCTTATAAACAAATAGAATATCTCGAAAAATATTAAATTAAATTAAATCATGAAAACGGCATTAACACAAAAGCGACAGGACGCTTCTTTTAAAGAAAAAACGTTTAATTATGTTGAGTGGTTCCTGAGATACAACCGGTCAAATTTGACCAGCATTTACGGCAAAGATATAAACAATAGGATCATAATTTTTGAACCATCACCTTTTTATTTTTGTCCTCTTTCTGCACACCAATTTTCATATCTTTAAAATACTCATAACATATATTATTATAATAAAAACTATCAATATTACGAATGAAAATTGACAAAAATAGCAAAATTCCCATCAAAAATTGGGTTGGAGAATATAAATTATTTTACGAATTGTCATTTTTTTCGACACTGTTAAGCGTTCAATTACGAATTTATCTTGTGATAAATTTCATTATTAAAATTATTAGATTGATAATTATTAAATAATTGGATGTTTCAAGGAGAACGACAAAGTCTTGCTTCGTAAATCAAAGAAGCGAAAATGTTGTTCTCCCAAGTTATTATTGTTACAATTTCGAACATAGTGCAAACATTTATAGGGATTTACATAAAACTGGCTACAAAATTAAGCATGATTTGAAAAACTTGAATTTTATTTCGTTTTATGAGGTTTTAGAACAAGCAAAACTTTTTATCAAGAATGACATTTTTCGCTAAAATTGAAAATAAAAAAGTTTTTCCTCTTGGGCACCCCATCCGTGGACACACTGTATAATCAAATTCGGTTAAAAAAATGCATTTTCTCGGCTTCCCATGGAGCAATTTTCTTCATTCTTTTTTGTTCTTAAGTAACGTATTATTAAAAAATGTCAAACTTGCTTTTGTTATAATAGATTAATTTATTTACAAGAAAAGAAAACTACATATTTTTTCCAGTTGTAGATTTTTTTAGATAAACTTACTACAAGTGTACCTCTTAACGTTAAAAACACAAATATTCTCACTTGAAAGCTGTATAATTATTTAAACAATCTTTATTTAAACAAATTCAAAATTTTTGTTATAATAAATAAACTAACTTATTATAACAAAACAAATGCAACTTTGACCATTTAATAATGCGTCAGTTAAATGGCTCTACTCGAGTTACTTGGGAACAAAAAAATAATGAAGAAAATTGCTCAATGGGAAGCCGAGATAATGCCTTTTTTTTAACGTATACCGATTTTGAACTGTGAGATTATATTTTCTCCAACCTAATTTTATAATTGGAATTTTGCTATTTTTGGCAATTTTCACTCGTAATATTGATACTTTTTATTATAATAAAATATGTTATGAGTATTTTAAAGATATGAAAATGGGTGTGGATAAAGAGGACCGACATAAAGAGTGGACCATAGCAAGAATATGCCCTATACATAAAAAAGGTGATAGAATGCTATGCGAAAACTACAGAGGCATCGCACTATTAGAAATAGTTTACAAAATCTTGGCACAAAGTATAAGTAAAAGGCTAAGTCATTATTCGGAAAAAATACTGGGGGAATACCAGGCAGGTTTTACAAACAACAGATCAACGACTGACCAAATATTTGCCTCAAAAGAAATACAGACTACCTGTTACGAACATAAAACAGTACTATATGCTTTGTTCATAGACTTCAAGCAGGCTTACGACACAGTAAATAGACAGCAGATGTACGAACTGATGAAATAATTGGGGATACCAAGTAAAATTGTCAGGATGATAAAGATGACGATGGAAAACACAACAAAGGAAATAGCTTGGAAAGGGTATACATCCAAAAAGTTTGAAACCAAGGAAGGATTACGACAAGGAGACCCACTATCAACAATTGCATTCAATCTAACATTGGAAGGAATAATCAGGAAAAGCAGAATAAACATGCAAGAAACGATATTTAAAAACGGCCACCAATGCATAGCATTTGCAGATGATCTGACGCTATTAGCAACAAGCAAAAAAGAACTACAAAAGTTAATGAAAAACATAATAACAGAAGCCAAAAAATTCGGACTTAAAATAAATGAAGAAAAGACAAAGTATATGATAATGGGAGAGATCCAAAAAGAAAAAGAGAATAACATCATAGTACAAATAGATGGAGAAAAAACATACTCGTTTAAAAGAGCCAAAGAAATTATTTACCTGGGAGCCAAAATAGATGAAAATGGTCATGAAGAAGGGGAGATAAAGGCAAGAATAGCTAAAGGAAATAAAAAATATGGAGCATTACGCACATTATTGAAATCCAAATACGTATCAAGAAAAACAAAAATAAGAATTTATAAGACTGTTATCAGACCTACAGTAACATACGCAAGCGAAACATGGGTGCTCAAAAAGTCAGAAACAGACCTGTTAGAAAGATGGGAGAGAAAAATGCAAAGAGCAATATATGGAGGTGTGAAAATAGAAGGTCAGTGGAGAAGAAGAACCAATAAAGAATTGGAAGAACTATAGCAAGAGCCAACGATTACGACGACGATCAAAGCACAGAGAATACGATACTTGGGGCACATAGAGAGAATGGGAAGTAAACGAATGCCAAAAATGGTACTTTCACGAAGACCAATACAAAAGAGGAGGAAAGGCAGGCCAAGGAAAAGATGGAAGGACAGTGTATATGAAGACTTGAAGAAAAGTAACATTGAGAGATGGAAAGAACTAGCATTGGACAGAAGGAGATGGAGAGAGGTTGTGAAGGAGTGTATAAAAAGACTGAAGTGTATTTAAATAAAATTTATAAGTTATGTAAGTTATATTAAGTTATTTACTATATTATTTATGTAATCAGAAATGTAAACATTTTAGCCCTGGGCCTACAAGGCCTGTTGCGCTTAATAAAAAAAAAATTATAATTGGAATTTTGCTATTTTTGGCAATTTTCACTCGTAATATTGATACTTTTTATTACAATAAAATATGTTATGAGTATTTTAAAGATATGAAAATGGGTGTGGATAAAGAGGATCGACATAAAAAAGTGATCTTTTGAAAAGATCTCTTTCTTTGCCGTAAATGCCGATCAGCTTTGACCGGTTGTAGCTCAGGAACCACTCATCACAATTAAACGTTTTTCTTTTAAAATAAGCGTCCTGCCGATTTTGTTCCAATGCCGTCCTCATGATTTAATTTAGTTTAATATTTCCCAAGATATTCTATTTGGTTATAAGTTATAAGCCAAAAAATTGTTTTTAATTTTAAAAAATTCCTGAGGCCGCTTAAATAGTCCAATTTCAATTCTGAAAAGTACATTAGATAGGTACAGCGTCTTTTTACATAAAAATCATAGTTATTCTTATGTATCATAATTATTGTGGTTATTATGGCGACCGTAAATTTTTAATTAACAATTCAATTGTTGCTAAACTGTTCGTTCAATTTCCATCGGCTTCTGGAATTATAATCTATACAAAAAGAGCTTTTATATTACCAAATTATTTATTTATTGATATACAATTAATTATCTAACATTTTAGTTGAAAATTAAAGATTTTGTTGGAAAAACACGTCTCTATGCAGATTTTAATTACGGTGAATTTTGATTTGGGTGTTTTTGGTGTAAAATTAAAATCTTTTGAGTTATAGGGCAAAAATTGAAAAAAACACGATTTTCGGTCGCCATTTTGTTTATTAAAAAAAGTAGCTCACTATCTGCGGACTTTGCATACCTATATTATTAATATTTACAATCATAAGATTCGATTCCAGCAATAAAATTGCTGGTAAATAACTTTTCCCACAAATGGCCTAGTCTCCGATAATCTGCCAGACTATTTTTTGATTTACCTATTTCGGTGTAGAAAAAGTCCACCAAACGCATAAAAGTGTAAGGATAAATCTATAGACTATAGACCCTTAACAATATTTTAATATAATATCAGATAGACTCAAGACAATCCCAAATTTATTAGAATTCCGCACCACCTTATATTTTTCTGAGCCAAGCGACCTAACGTAGAGGTATGAGACGGTGCATTTACACGTCAATCACAGCTCATTTAAACCGAAGATTTGACAGGTTAGATTGGCGCATACCCAGTGATTTATAACGCTTTGGACCGCCACGGTGAAGACAGAAATGCTTGTAAGTGACAGATGTGTATGTATAATTTCCCATTTGAACTGTGTGATTACTAGCGGGTTAAAAATGATGACTTTATTCTTGTGCCTTTCTTTCGCTGAATGCGATTCTAAAGATTATATTGATTATTATTTTGCTCATTTAAATGCTTTTGATTGTTATTTATTGACCATCTATTCATGGGAGTTTTTTAGTATTTTAATAGAATATGTGCATGATAGGTTACGTGTCTTCAGCATATAATTATTAAAAATAAAAATCATATCATACGAGTAGGGGAACAAGGGGCTTGTTGTAACAGGGGTAAGTAGTAAAACGGCTTTTTCATAGGTTATTTCACGATTTTTAACTAATTTAGCTGACACAATCTTATTATCTTATCGCCGTATAAATGACACTGTCTAGCCAATCATCCTCCAAAAGTTGCAAATAGTAGTTTTGTGCACGTGTTTCATTTGGATGAGGTAATATAAAATTTGACACTCATAAAATTTTGGTTATTGCTATTGTTTTAAACGGAAATGAATCTTTCGGTGTTAATTTCTTTTCTAAATTTAGTTATATGTACTTTGATGTTGCTTAACGATTTTACGATTAGGAAGTTATTTTTACAATTATTTTAATAAGTATACAAAAGTGTGCTACGGGGTTTGTTGTAACAAAACGTTGGGGCTTGTTGTAACATGCTACAACTTGCGCAGAATCTTATTAAATTTATGATCTACAATATAAAAACGTATTATTTATGTTTTTTCCTCAAGAATGAGATAATATTAAAAAAATCAGAAAGGGCAACTCAAAGCCAGGAAGTAAAGTCTACTAGTTAGTATTAGCTTCAGCGGAAGTTTTAGATAATCAATGTAGCATAAGACAAGCAAGTAACACTTTGAGACTGTGTCATGTATCTCTATACCGACATATAAAAAAAAAAGAAAAACAAGAGTCTACAAGTGGGCTATACTAAACCAGGGATAGTTTTTACAGCCGTAGAAGAAAGTAAAATGGCTTCGTGTATTCTGAAGTGCGCCGAAATATATTTTGGACTAATTCCCATGGAGATGCGAAAACTGGGTTACCAATGTGCCGTGAAACTCAGTGCTAAGCAACTTACTTCTTCTTCATATCAAAAGTATACAGTTGGTCCAGATTGAGTCCAAAATTTTATGCGTAGAAATCTACATTTACCTTTAAGAACACCGGAAGCCACGTTATTAAGTCGAGCAACATCTTTCAACAGGAATAACGTTTGTATTCTCTTTGAAATATACCAAAAAATTCGAATTTTCTTACTGTTACAACCTGCCCCAATGGATGTTACAACTAGCCCCAAGCCTGGGGTAAGTTGTAACAATGTATGTACTTTTTTTGGTAAAATGCTAGTTGATTAATAAATACCAGTCTTTTTAACTTTTTTTCAGATTGATTTTATTCATAAAGAGTTAAACTAACGTTTAGAGTTTAATTAGCGATAATTGGGAAAGTCGCTGTCAAGATATATTTAATTTTATGAAAATTGTTACAACTAGCCCCCTGCTCCCCTATGTATTACATATTGAAATGTGTATGTATATTAATAGACGAGGCAACGAAGCATTAAACCTAGGAATTTTGTGCAGTAAGATAAATCGTCATGCAACTTTTTGCACTCGATTTGTGAGAGTGTCAGACAATTTTGTGAACTAAATTGATCTCCGGCAAAAATTTTTGTGCATTAGAAAAAGCATCTTTAAAGTGCATCTCGAAGAGATGGAAAATAAAAAATTTAGGACTCAGGAAATATTGACGGAAATGAGTTCAATTTTTATACTTGAGGGTTTTGGAGGTCACTGAACACGAATTTCATGACGGCGATGGTCGTCGAGGTACCTGGAGTCCAGGGTGGAACTCGTCGCTTGGGACGACCGAATAATTCGTGGGACGATCGAATTATTCGCGAAATGAAGACTGTATCGAAAAATTGAAAAATACGTGTTCAATATTTTTCAAAAATCTATCGCATGACACCAAACACGACCATCCCACTCCACCCCCTGGAGGTGGGGTGGGGGTAGAGAATTAACATATCGGAAAAAAACGGAAAAAATTGGGAAAAACAGGCTTTTTTCCGTTTTTTTCCAGATCATTGGAAAAATTGGAAAAAATGGGAAATTTTGAAAATATTTTTTAATTGAGACTTCGGTGTACTTAAAGGGACTTTAATTGTAAGTGTCAAAACCGAAACTTCAAAGGTAGAAAGCACATTATCTAACCAAAAATCAATTTTTATACTTGAGGGTTTTGGAGGTCACTGAACACGAATTTCATGACGGCGATGGTCGTGGAGGTACCTGGAGTCCAGGGTGGAACTCTACGCTTGGGACGATCGAATAATTCGTGGGACGATCGAATTATTCGCGAAATGAAGATTGTATCGAAAAATTGAAAAATACGTGTTCAATATTTTTCAAAAATCTATCGCATGACACTAAACACGACCACCCCACTCCACCCCCTGGAGGTGGGGTGGGGGTAGAGAATTAACATATCGGAAAAAACGGGAAAAATTGGGAAAAACAGGTTTTTTCCGTTTTTTTCCAGACCATTGAAAAATTGGAAAAAATGGAAAATTTTGAAAATATTTTTTAATTGAGACTTCGGTGTACTTAAACTTAGAGACTTTAATTGTAAGTGTCAAAACCGAAACTTCAAAGGTAGAAAGCACATTATCTAACCAAATTGCTCAGTGGTATATTTCTATCTGAGTCTGAATCTGAATCTTCAGACCAAGCATCTGATTCAGACTCGATCTCCACTTCACCATCCTGAACGGATAACACAAACAACATGATTTTTGTCAGTCTCTCTTAAAAGTGGATCTGGTCTAGTATCGTAAATAAATATCTGTTTTTCGTTTATAACCAAATTTAAATGAATAGCAACAACAAATTTTATCCTGTGATAATATATTTTTTTTGCATGTTTATAATATGAGGCCCTGTAAAGACCAGTTTCTTTCTGAAGAGGCGGAAAATGGAGGTCCATTTAAAATTCGGGAGGCAATTAGCATAAGTGGCTGCGATGTACATAGACCTTACTACCATATAACGGGATTAGTACTACATATTTGCACTAGCCCATAAAGAATTTCGACTAAAAAAACCAGTTTTTGTTCTAAATTGGGCTAGATTTGCCACCACCTTTCCTACATCTAGGTTTAGGCCTAGTCTTTTCACCTCCGAATAAATAGTTATCGGGAAGTTTATCCGGCAGATTACATGTAAATCTGTCAAATAAACTTCCCGATAACTAGTTATTCGGAGGTGAAAAGACCGGGCCTTAGTGAACAAGCCATTTCAGCCGGAAATTTGAAATCTCTAGGTGGGGGTAACTTTAAAATCTTAAATAGAAACCCCATTTGTTATTGCAGATTTGGATTGCTTACGTAAAAGTAAGCAACTCTTATTCTAGCCATTTTTTAGAATTGGGGATAGATGGCGCTGTAATCAGAAAATACACTTCCAAATAAAAAATCAAAAAATACGTCTTTTATATTTTTTAAGAACCTATCGAATAACATAAAACACAACCCTTCACTCCACTCCTGGAGGTGGGGTGAGGTGTAACTTTAAAATATTAAATAAGAGCCCCCCATTTTTATTGCAGATTTGGATTCCTTACGTAAAAATAAGTAACTTTTATTCGAGACATTTTTTCGAATTATGGATAGATGGCGCTATAATCGGAAAACACTGTTTATTAGCGCCATCTATTAACAATTCTAAAAAACTGTTTCGAATATATTATGTTACTTATTTTTTCATAAGGAATCCAAATCTTCAATAAAACATGGGAATTTCCATTTAAAATTTTAAAGTTAACCCCCACCAGGGGATGGAGTGGAGAGTCGTGTTTGCTGTTATTCGATAGGTTTTTGAAAAATATTAAATACGTATTTTTTGTCTTTTATTTGGAAGTGTATTTCTCGGGATATTATACCGTTTCTATAATTTACCTATGCATCACGATAAATCGTTTTTTCCGATTATAGCGCCATCTATCCACAATTCGAAAAAATTTCTCGAATAAAAGTTGCTTATTTTTACGTAAGCAATCCAAATCTGTAATAACAAATGGGCGTTTCCGTTTAAGATTTTAAAGTTACTCCCACCCCACATTCAGGGAATGGAGTGGGGGTCGTATCTAGTGTCATTCGATAGATTTTTGAAAAATATTAAAAACGTATTTTTTAGTTTTTCGATCCAATCTTCATTTCGCGAATTATTCGATCGTCCCAGGCGACGAGCTCCACCCTAGGCACCAGGTACCTCGGAGACCATCGCCGTTATGAAAATTTGTGTTCACTGACCTCCAAAACCCCCAAATATAAAAATTGAACTCATTTCCGTCAATATTTTCTGAGTTCTAAATTTTTCATTTTCCATCTCTTCGAGATGCACTTTGAAAATGCATTTTTTCATGCACAAATTTTTTTGCCGGAGATCAATTTAGTTCAGAAAATTGCCTGACACAATTGTTGACAAAATTCCTAGGTTTTGGGCTTTTTAGTGCTTCGTTGCTTCGTCTATAAAATCACTACGATAGGAAAATAAAAGAGATATACGAGTACTATCACCAATTACACCTAATGAATGGGACGAATACTTCGACAGACTTTTAAATTAAAATAGAATAGACTTCAAAATAACAACAAAACCTATAATATAAAAAATATCCTAGTCTCACTTATACGAATAACATCAACAGAAATAGAAGACATAATATTATGTAAAGCATTCAAAAATAACAAGGCACCTGCTCCAGGAAAACATCCCTGCTGTCGTAATAAAATATGACACTTTTTCTTCTGGTTCCTATCCGTTTCGGATGTTGAGAATCATATTGGCAATCATAACCATGCTCGCTGCGGCTCGAAACAGTTCCGTTGAGGTTTTCTTAAACCATATTCTCAAATTCCGCAGCCATGATATTCTCCTTCTACCGGGTCCTCGCTTACCTTTGATTTTACCTTGCAATATGGACTGCAGCAAGGAGTAACGGTGCTGATTTTTCATAATCAGTCCTGTGATGTAACAAACCCGTTATAAATAACGTGTACGCGTTATGTTAACATAACGTTTGATTATAACAGCCTGTATAACGTGTTGCCAAAAATTAGATGTGACGTATCACGTTTTCAACGTGCACGTCATCCAGCATGTTATTTTCAAAACGTTACAAGTATCGTCTTGCGCAACAAGAATAACAGTATACAGAAATTGAATAAGTTAGAGGAAGACAGATATATACGTCCAGCGAAGTACTCATCTTGTTCATCGCACTCGCACATCTGGCACTGGACTTGGACTGGCACCAACTACCAACACAACACCAAAACCAAGATGTTATTTGAAATTCCCGGTCCTCGGTCCGTGAGGTGTTCTCTCTATTGTGCATTTTATAATTTTTGCTTGTCGTGTTGTTATGTTATAATATGGCTCAACAAGGATTTAAATAAACTACAAAACGAACATTTAAATGGATTTACCCAAACTGGTCTCTATAGTCTGTATGTTTTCTTCATTTATATGAATAAAATGTTTTTGTTTACAAATAACATAACCTAAAAAATAAAACGCTATTTCCAAAAAATAACTTTAACAAACCTTCTAATAGCATTTCTAATTATTTTAATAGCCCGACGTTTACAATCTGACAAAATTCTGGACTAAATTGTCCATTTTTTATATTTATTTATTCTTTATACTACACGTTATTTTATAACAAGAGGTTAAATAAGTCCCGTTCAAATGAACCTGTTATGTTACCAGATAACGTTTTTGAGAAACGTTATTTGTCATACATCACATCAATTTGTAGAATTTAACGTAAATGCAGGATAACGTGCACGTTATTTATAACATGTTTGATACATCACAGTGGTGAATGTGTCCCAGATACTGCAATTTTATGCGTTTGATGGTATACACAATCTCCGGTTCCTTCTTCATTCTTCCTAGAACTTCCTTGTTCGTGACCCTTGCTTTCCATCATATTCTCAACACTCTTCTATACAGCCACATCTCAAATACTTCAAGTTTTTAACAGTGGTGTCTGTAATCGTCCACGCGTTCGCTCCGTGCAATAATATAGAGAAAACATAACATCCCAAATGTCTCATTTTTGTATCTAAGGATATGTTGTGGCTTTTGAAGATGGCGATCATTTTGTTAAAGACCGTTCTTGGCTTTCCTATGCGGTACTTTATTTCCTGTACATTGCTCCACTGCTCATTTATAATAGTTCCCAGGTAGCCCTACTGTTTTACGCGCTCTATCTGCGTTCCATAAATGTATAGATAAGGCCCATTTATATTCTCCTTGCTGATAATCATTTGTTTCGTTTTTTGGGTATTAATGTTTAGTCCATAATGTTGACTGTACTCGTTAATTCTGTCCACTAGCCTCTGAAGTCCCTCTAAACTATCTGCTGTCACCATGGTTTCGTCGGCATATCTAATATTGTTTACTCTTTCTCCATTTAGCATAATGCCTTCGTCTACTTCGTATAATACCTCGTTAAAAATTCGCTTTGAGTACATATTAAATATCAACGGCGGTAGGATACATCCCTGTCTAACTCCACGTAGTATTTTTATGTGATCTGTTTCTTCTCCGTTAATTTTCATATATGCGGTATGATTCCAGTAGAGTTCTGAAATTATTCTGAAGTCTTTGTCATCCAAGTCTGCTTCTTTTAAAATGTTAATCATCTTTTAGTGTTGAACTCTGTCAAATGCCTTCTCATAGTCGATCAAGCACGTGTATACGTAGCAGTTAACATCCCTGCATCTTTGAATCAGGACCTGTACTCCGAAAAGTGCCTCTCTGGTACCCACTGCATTAATGAAGCCGAACTGTTTGTCCGATATTTGTTCCTCGCACTTCTTATAAATTTTTCCATGGATGACTCTAAGAAACAGTTTCAACATATGGCTCGTTAGGCTGATTGTTCGATATTCTTATGAGATATTTATAAAATATGACACAACAAAATTATATGAAAGCCTAGCCCAACTTTTCCAAAGTTGCATTAACGTAGCGGAAATCTCAGAAGAATGGAAAACATCATTCATATCTATTATACGCAGATGTAATATAATCGTCTCTGCTTGTAATATTCTTCTTTATCTTCTTCTAATCCCGTTTCGATGTATTTTTTCCATGCCATTTTCTTCTTTTTTATTTCTGTTTTCACTTCCTTATTCCGCCATCTTGTCCTTTTCAATTGATTATTACATTTTTTGATTCCACATACTTCAGGTGCTGTTTTTTTTAATATTTCCCTGTAAGTTTTCCATCTTTCTTCCACTTTGACTAAGGTCATACTTACAGTAGCATGCATGCGTGAGCCACCAAAAAGTTATGGGTAAAAACCCTTTAAAAGTTATAAGATCTTATACTACATATTATGTTTAAAATAGTTGGATGTTGCAAATATTCCTGGATATTACCCAGGTCAACACAGCTAATAAGAACACCTAGGGCTAATAAGAACAGCTGAAGACAGACCAGAGTCTGCAATATTGTAGTAACCAACCTCCATTGAGGAGAGGGCACTTTAAGAAGAAAGGAGAAGGACTTAGAAGGACTTTAAGAGAAGATTTTGTTTGGCGAATATATAGCACAATCTACCAATAACAAGAGTCAATCTTCTGAACAGACAGTGACTAGACGAAAATTTACCAAAATCTAGTTTTAAATTCATAGACACGAATACATGCTATAAACCAAAAACGTGTATATTATGCTTTCACTCATTCATTTCCCAACAAAAAGAGAATGCGCTCAATTAATTCAACTTCTGTTTATGTATTCATTCAGTCTGTTTTGCATATCCATAAAATAGGTACGCTAATAAATTTATGTAATATCGAATAAAATTTAGGCAGGTTGTTCGTTAAATAACAACTTTAATAAACGACAGTGACAAGTATGGACTTGGCACGCCAAGGAAATCAATATTTTATCTGTTAATTTGTTCCAGACCGAGACGTCTTGAGAGCTTGTAAATCGGTTTTAAAACGCATTGAAATACACACGGACCATGGACGGGCGTAAATGAATTTCCATCATGTCTTTACACACAACCAAACTTATATGGAATCATCTATTTCAAAGCAATATTTATTTCTTTTGAGAAAACTTGTTATTGTTTCGAAGAAAATTAGTCCAAATTCTAAAGACAAAAAACATAGACAAAAGGGACTTACGAATAATAACAAACCTTTACTGGAATCAAAGAGCACAAATTGTAATAGTAGGGGAGTAAAGTATGCTAAATTTGCAGTCACTCGAGCGTTATGGGGACCAATAGGGAACTTGCATAAATTTTTAAATATTAAAATGATGTTAAAAAACATAAGGTAACATATGATCTTAAAACGCTTGCATGCGAAAAAGCAAATATTTTTAACCCGTACGCCAATTACGACGCTTTGAAAATGCTATAAAATTCAAATATCTTAGGCCGATGTCAGATTATGAGTTTTGACCGGATGCGGTGGAGACGCATCCGTTTCCAACGCAACCGGGCCGACCTGTCACACTATGGGTTTAGCCTGGGCCTGGTGCAGTTAGTAAGCGCGTAACGATGTCTCAAGACGCATCCGTTTCCAACGCAACCGGACCGATCTGTCACACTGTGCGTTTTGACCGGATGCGGCGGAAACGCATCCGGTCAAAACGCATAATCTGACATCGGCCTTAGAGGCTCTTGAACGTCCTTCTATTGGTCCGACGTCACGGGCCACGGTCAAGCAGTGGGAAACAACGGGATTAGGGTAGGTATCACGGGTATATTACATTTTAATCGTCTTTAATGGAAAATTCCTAGGTGTTATTTATGTTCATCTTATATATTGTAATAAGTACAAATTGATATTGATAAAGTTGAAGTGCTACTTTGTAAAGAGTTTAAAACGCATAATATGACGGACGAGGGTAAGTCTGACAACTTACCTACCGTTGATGTCTTCATGGTGGCAACTTTTATAAAAAGTAGTGAAAGCTATTCTATTGGAGAAATGCGAGGTGTCAAGGCAAATAAGTAAAAGATTTTTCCATAATATTTGCTAAATTTGAAGTAAACGCGCCACAAAAGAGTTTCAAAATTCAAACTGTAGCAAAGTACTCTTTTGTGGCGCGTTTTACTTCAAATTTAGCAAATATTATGGAAAAATCTTTTAAAATAAAACTAAAATTTTATTTTGCATCAAAACGAAATAGTTATTTTCCTAACAAGTGCAGAAAGTTATACTTTTCCGCACGCGACTGCAGTTTGCCGAACGACGCGAAGCGGGAGTTGGCAAGCAGTCGAGTGCGGAAAAGAGACTTTCTCCAAGAGTTAGGAACACTATTTTTTTTAAGAGTCTTTAAAAAATGACCAAATCTTTATCAATTAATTTAATTAATATGAAAATATATACACAAACTAATTCTTTGACAAGGTTGTCAAAACCAAACTTTCAATATAATTAGTTAGCATGACGACGATCTTGGTTTCCATGACGATGATTCAAAATGACTGTTATTGTCTACCGATTTGACTTTTGAATATTATGTCAAAATAATTTTATTTCATCGAATTGTCGCGTTAATTTCATTAAAACAGGAACACAATAAGATACATTTGAAATAAAATAGTAAATAATATCTAAATATTAGTTTATTGCATGTATTGTAATTATTTTAAGGTCATATTAAAATATCTAAACGCGTGCGGAAAAGTAAAACGCGTGCGGAAAATTAAAACGTGGGCTGAAAAGTAAAACTTTCTAAACTAAAACGCGTGCGCGAAAGTAGACATTTTTGCACGGTCGTAGAAAAATACATTTTCGCGCCACGTAATATTCATATCAGATCTTTTGTAGCTGGAGTATTGTATTACGGCGTTTAGCGGTTTTTTATTCTTGTACTTTATACACAAATAGTGAATACACACATAAAAATATGTGAAATCATACATTCTTTTAATATTGTCAACTTGTCACCACATGCAGTTGTAGAAAAATAATTTTTAATATATTATGCTTCAGTCTTATGCAACAGTTTATGGCCAATAATCCCGGATAACTAATTGTTTAACATTTTTATGCTCTAAAACTGTGAAGCAATGCCCACACAGAAACGATGCATTCACAATGAATTCAACAATAATTTTTTGATAGTAAAGTAATTTATTAATAATAAAAAAATGTCGACAACAAAGAAAGTCGTAACTTATTCTCTCGGTTAATTTATGGCCCCTCTGTTCATAAAATAATTTTTAATGATTTATGTTTAAAAATACAATGGAACAAATAAATATATGCATAATAATTATGACATAAATGCACAATATGGTATTTATAATGATTCTTTCAGTTAGTAGTCGGATAATATAAAAGTTTTAGTTGTAATCTTCAAACAGTAGCCAAAGTTAAAGGATAAAAATGAGAGTCTTTAGGTATATATTCTTTAATTAAGAAGTGATAATTATGGGAAAAGTCCTGATTCGTTCTTTTAATTGTTGGTAAGTCTATATCTTATGCCAGCTCAAATACGTATTGGTACGAACTGATAGACCTGGAAACCGCGTATCAAAAAAAAGTTGATTAATAGAGAGTTTTTAAGCCCCTTATTTCAGCAACGTTAAACGTTATACGTTATTTTGCCCATGCGCATTAACTGAAAAATAACGTATTACTTTATTAGCGGATAAGGTATCCCCTTATTTAGGTAGAAATAAGGTTCACGTTATTAAGGGATTACGTATTTGTAAGATTGCCAAATGTCATATTTCTAAATCATAAAAAACGAAAAAAAAAGTCATATGAGCTGAACCAAAGACAACTAGAAAAAAAAAATATAGGAACATGTATAAAATTGTAATCAAAATTTGTTTTTCTTAAAAACTATCAGGTAATAAACATATAATATAATTGAATATAATCTGCTTGGCAACCGGTAGAACAATTCTATAAATTACACCATTTCTTGAGAAATCTGATACTTGACTGAATTATCTTGTATGGATGTTTTGTGTTCCTAAAGTAGTAAATTGTCTTTGGTGAACGTCTTAATACATTTTCTTCCGTTATGGCAAATAATTCAATACAATAAGTTATAACACACAACTGCCGTTTTGTAGGTTACGTTTGCCAAATGTCAATTAACGTTAAGCTGTGTGCGTATTTTCTGAAGGGTTTTAAAAACTATTTTGAGCAAACACGTTATTCCTTATTTATCACTCAGTGCGCATGACAAGTATAACGTTTTACGTTTAACTACGTCAAAAAGTAGAGGGTCTAAAATCTCTCTAATAGCAAGCTGAACATTTGTTAATAGCTTAACGGCGTCTATTCGGACAAACTTTGATGTATGGGAACACTGGAAGTTTTAATTGTGGAACAGGTTGAAAATTTGGAACATCAGACTACGAAAACGTTCCATGTATTTTGTCGGACAGAACTTCCAATTGATTTGTTACCAATTCATTAAACTCTCATGCAAAAATCAGACTGATGTTTATCACTAACTGGGCATTTTAATGAGTGGAACATGAAGAACATGTCAAATGACAGGAATCATGTTGGTTAGTAATAGCAGAATGATTTTTACATGAGAGTTTAATGAAAGGGCAACAAATAAATTGGATGTTCTGTCCGACAAAATACATGGGACGTTTTCGTAATCTGACGTTCCAAATTTTTAAACTAAACTTCCCTGTTGCAGTGTTCCTATACATCAAAGTTTGTCCGACTAGACACCGTTAAGCTATTAACAAATTTTCAGCTTGCTATTAATTAACTTTTTTTTGGTACGCGGGATCCAGGCCTATTGTATTATTATTTGTGATACATGATAAAAAACGGAGAAAATTGACTTATGCTTAATCGGCTTAATATGCTTTCTCAAGATGAATGAATATCATATAAGTGGGTCGCGGACGTTTCCCCAACTGTCATCAATACGACTAACTTCACGTGGAACTTTGATACGAGAATTATAAAAAAAAATATGCATTGAAATCCAGATCCCGTAATTCGTTAAGCGTGATAAAGTAAATACAAAGACATACATATTTGTTTCTTTGTAATTATAGCTTCAATTTACCGTAAACTTCTCGTAGACTCTGCTGATAAGCAGTGCCGGTTTATGCACTGGGCGCTTGGGGCGGGCGCCCAGGGGCCCGGGCCCGGAGGGGCCCGTAGAGACCCGTTCCTTTTCTTAATAAAAAAAGTTTAGTCCGCTAAATAATCTACATATTTTCCAAAATGGAAAAAAAAGACGACGAAATACCTGCGATTTCGAAATGGTCTGATTTTAAGACTGATGACTTTCTAAAAACTGTGAACTTTTAAACCAAAGAGTGATTTTAAACCAAGGGGTGAGAAAATTGTAAAACAATGTACCAAGATGGAGACAAACCTTATTATAGAAGATTAAATAAAAGCAACTTTTATAGAGGAAAACCCAATGAAAGGAAAGAAAATAGAGAGCTTGGCTAATATACGACGCAAGTGTTTATTGTTTCCCGTGCAAATTTTTTTCAATTGAAAAAATAGTTAACTGATTTTGGACGGATTCACTGGAAACATTTGAATAGTTTGCTCAAATCTCACGAAGAAAGTAAATTTCATCTGAACTCTATGGTTACATTAAGAAAGTAAATTTTATCCAAACTCTATGGTTACATTAAGAACAAGATCATCATTAATTGGAGTTATAGTTATAGACGCTGGCTTGAAAGAGTAAGTAGAACGCGAAGCTGACTATTGGATAAGCTTCATAAGAAGAGTTGTTTTCACTACCAAATTACGTGCTTCTCAAGGATACAATGAGGATTTAACAAGTCGTCATAAAGGAAATTACTTAAGTTGTCTTGTATACTAGGCTAAATTTCACTACTTTTTAGCTGAGCATTTACAACGGAATGCGAATAAATGAAAAAGTTAAATTAGCTATCTGTATCACTAAATTTGCAATGAATTCTTGGAAGTAATGAAATCAAAACTTGTACTCTTTTGACACTTTTGACTCTGTAAATGCTTTAGTTAAAAACTAGGGATCTATCATTCATCAAATCTATTTTTTCCAGTTAAGCAATAACAGAGACGAAAAATTAGCAATTAAAAATGAAGCCAAGACACTGCAGAATAAAATGGATACCTTTGAGACAGTTCTATTTTCTATTCACACTGATTTGGACAAAAAATTTGCAACGAGGTAATGCAACAAGCAAAACGTGAACGTGAAGAAACTGTGGACTTAAGCGTGTCAATTGAAGTAGAATTAATGACATCTATTTTGAGATTTGTTGAAGACGTAAGAAATAATATTTTAAGGGAAGTTGAACTAGAAGTCAAAAAAATATTTTTTACGAAGACGAGGATATCTCAAACATATTCTATACAACTGACCTTCAAAGAACAAAGAAGAACAAAACATTTTTCGATGAAGCAGGTGAAAGTGAAACAATTCAAGAGGAAAGAAATATTCGGAATTGAAGTATTTAATGTTATATGCTACAATAATTACTCAAGTTCTTTTAAAGAGAATTAAATGCTACAAAGATGTTACATCAGCTGTTAGATGTTTTTCTACGCTAAATAAAGAAGCAGTCAAGACGTCAATTAATACTTTATGTGTGAAATATAAAAAAGGTATTGATAAAACCAAAGAGAATTTGCATAGTGAAATTACTCATTCTATAACATGCCTATAATATAGTGGACTCACGCAGATGACATTGATCTCGTTGGAGACTCCATATTGTCCACAAAAGACATTTTCAACAAGGTGGAAGGAGCAACAAGCAAAGTAAAGCTGAGGATTATTGAAGAGACGACGAAATATATGTGTATAAATAGATCGACACGAAGAGACAGGATAGGACAAAATGTGACGGTCAACACCTTTAACTTCGAAAGAGCACAACGTTTTAAGTATCTGGGGGCCATAATTACAGCTGACAACGATGTTACTAAAGAAATAAAAGACAGAATCCAATCAGCAAATCGCTGTCTATTCGCACTGGATAAGCTTATAAAATCAAAAAATCTTACAAGAAGTTCCAAGATCAAAATCTATAAATCTATCGTCAGACCTGTACTAACATATGGTTGCGAAACGTGGACCATGACCAAATCAAACGAAGAAAAGCTCAGACGTTTTGAACGAAAAATACTTTTGGACTAAGATGGGCAGGCCACGTGCACAGACTTCATAACGAGAGACTTGCAAGACTGGTATGGGAGGAGATTCCTACTGACAAAAGACCACTCGGACGTCCCAGAATGCGATGGAGAGATAACATCCAAGCAGATCTCCGAAAAATGAATATCCCATTTGACCCTAGGTTGATGGAAGACCGAAGAAATTGGAAGAAAGTTGTACAGTCAGCCAGGACCCACCCAGGGTTGTAGCGCTACGTGATGATGATAGCATGCCAAAAGTTGAATAAATTTATAAAATTTGGTGTCATCCAGGATGTAAGGATTGTAGGCAACATTTCCAAGTATTTTACCTTTACTGCAAGTTTATTTCACGATACCAACTTCTACTGTGTCAGGCGAGCGGTCTTTTTCGGCTTTAGAAAGAATAAAAATATATTTAACGCTAAATTTGGGTCAAGAAAATCTAGGCGCATATCACTATTGTATTATAGGAAATGTTGGAGTAACTAAATTGTGATAGTATTATATGACAGATTACTAATGCCTAGTCAAGAAAAAGTCATCTAATCTTTGTCATATGTATTTTTTTAAATATATTTTTTTGTTTGTCATGCGTTGTTTTGTGTAACTTTCTGTTTTTTTATATATTTTTGAATGTACTTTTTCGAATATTTTTTACATTTACTATTCTTCTTCTTCTTGTTTGGTTTAAAAAAATATTGTATGGATTGATATTGTATGAATGAAAATATTGTAAGTTACAATAAATACATTTATTTTCTTGTTAAAAAAACTGACAACGAATAACAATTAAGGGGGCCCCTAAATATTTAGCGCCCAGGGCCCGAAGTTAGGTTAAACCGGCACTGCTGATAAGGTAGAGTCGTGTTGGGGAAAAGTCGCGCGTCCCATATGAACGTCTGTTTCTTTATTCTTGGAATTATTCATCAACTGCCTAATGAAAATTGCATCTGTTGTTGATTTGCCTTGCATAAAGCCAAATTGATTATCGGATATTCCGGTTTCTTCACGTATACGTTTATTATTTAGTTTCTCCCATATTTTCGTGGATTCACTAAGTAGTTTTATGGCCCTGTAGTTTATACATTATTGCATATTGGCCTTGTTTTTGTGAACAATTACTAATATACTACTTCTGCTTTAATAAACTGTCAAAGAACGTTTCCTTTTCGTTAACTCATACCTTAACTCATATTTTCATATCGGATACATCAATCTTATTAAAATCTTTTGCTTTTTATAATATATGTTTGACTATTTTATATTACATCTTTATTTCTCCTTACAGTGCATCGAGTTGATCGTATAGATTTGTATACGCCTTTGCTTCAGCTTTTGCTACTGCTACTTTCGGTTTCTTTTTGGCAAGTTTTGAAGATCTATTTCTTACCTATTTTCTTGCTATTGTTTATATAATTTTCTCTTCTGTTCTTTTCGTTTATTATTTTTTCTTGAATTTTATTTATCTCTATATTTTCAAACTTCTTTCCTGGCGTTTTTCCAAGTATTTTAATAGCCATCTTCCCCCAAATTGCATTAGGACTTTCTTTTATATTCCATAATATTTTTTCTATTATATTTGCCCTCAATAACATACCTTTTTCACCTCTACTTTACGCGATTTGTTCGACTTTAATCTAAGTGCAATAATCTTAGTATAATTATTTCTATTTAGAAATGTATAGTTACGATAACATTATATTCATCGCTAAGATGAATACATTCTTATCCTCCAAAATTATAATCCACTAAATCACTAAACCATTACTACCGAAATGGTCTAATAGTTACGACGCTAAACTTGTGATCAGGCAATCCGAGATCATTTGCCAGCCATCCCAAAACTTTGCTTTAATCTATTCCGAATAAAAAAAATCTAATGTACTTTCGAGGGACGCAAAAAAATACTTGGAAATAAACTTCATATGGTGTATTCCACGAATATACGTCTGTTTTGGATTATCGCGACAACGAATATTTTAGTGTGCAACATAAGAAGTACGAAAGTATTTTGCTCTAATAATTACTCCAATAAACAACAATAAAATTTGCAATTTACTTTCGATCTTCATATTTTGCACAGTAAAATCTTCGTTGTCGCGATAATCCAAAACAGACATAATATATTCGTGGAATGGGGTATACTCTTAATATATACATTTCAAACATTGAATTTATAATAAAAACTCCTGATACTTTAAGACTACTGAATAATTAAAAACCGCTAAACTCGGTAAAAATGAGCGGCGCAAATAATATTCCAGCTACAAATAGAGCTCATATTATGAATATTACGTGGCGCAAAAATGTATTTTCATTTTGATGGAAGAAAAAATTCTAGTTTCATTTTAAAGATTTTTCCAAAATTATTGCTAAATTTGAATTAAAACGCGCCACAAAAGAGTATATTTGTTAAAGTTTGCAGTTAGAGGCTTTTTTGTGGCTCGTCATACTTCATATTATTTAGCCAATATTATGGAAAAATGTTTTAAAATAAAGCTAAAAATTTATTTTCCATCATGAAAATATCTAATTATTTTACGCCACGCAATATTCATATCAGTTCTTTTGTAGCTAGAATATTGGTTTTTATTATTGTATTAAAAATATACTGCTAATTGTATATCATTAATTTTTTGTTTCGGCAAGCAAACACTAGCTATTTGTATAACAAGGGAGGAAAGTGCTTCTTTTCCTCCCGAGAATGAAGTTTACTGCCCGACGCTTAGCGGAGGGCAGTAATCATTCAAGGGAGGAAAAGACACTTTACTCCCATGTTATACATATGGTTTTTCCACCTTCCTCAAATTAATAACAAGTCATTTTTCATTTTTACTTAATTTATTTATGTAACTAATCAACAAAATTTATTAAAACTAAAACATAACAAGTAGGTACAATATAACTGTCAACTGTCAAATATAAGTCAAATTATTAATGTAAACATTGTTAAATCAAAATAACAATTTACTGTTTTTACCATTCTGCAAAATACAGGGTGTTTTATAAATAAACGTTAAAATGTATAGATACTTACGTAATAGAAATAGATAGTGTACAGGGCGTCAATAAGTTATATTTCATGAATGAAATACCATGACGTCACTTTTACTTTTCCTCCCTAGGGAGGAAAAATATTTTCCTCCCTAGGGAGGAAAAGCACAACTTTGCTCCCTACAATCAGGTCCGGAAAAGTATTCTTTCGATAGAGGTAGGTGGAAAAATCTTTTACTACAGTTGTCAAGACAATACATAAGATGTCCATTTTGTATTCACTATTGTTACACACTCGCAATTATCAAGGTGATAATGGTACTTTAAATAATGTTTTTTTTGTGATTGTTCAGAAATACAAAGCCGTATGACGTATAAAAATATTATTATTAACCAGCAAATTGGCTGTGTTAATATAGGCGACTTTATCGGCATATCTGGAGTTGTAAAAATAAAAATAACATTATATCGATAACCAAGCATAAAAGCTTTTTATTTGTTTTATTTATAATGAATTTTGCAGCTAACATAAAGAAATAAACAATGCAAACAAAAACAAAATGTCACTTCTATTACTCAGGTGTGATTATTTGTCAATGTTTAATTGAAAAAGCACTTATTTATTTCTATAAGTAAATAGAGTCATTTGACTTTGTTCGCAAATAGATGTAACTATAGACAAACACTACAAAAACAATATGGCGGACGATCTTTTATTGTCATATCTTTATTGATAACACTCTGGCAAGTGTTCTTTTTTAAAATTCGAAAGCGGTATTTAAATTAATGATTTTCTCGTCCTTAAAGTTGATCTCAAATTAAAATTGTTTTTTTTTTCTTCAAATCCTTTTTAACCGTCAGATTATTTCTTTTAATATATTTTTTCTCCTGCCTTTGTTCTTTTTTTTTGTTTCCATTATTTTCTTAGTTAAATTTGTTTGGCCCCTCCTCACTATATACAATACTAGCCCCATTGCTTCCTATCTATTTTGTCTCGTTTTTTGTTTATCTTTTGTCTATTTTTTTATTTCTGTATCTATTAAATTCTGAACAACCAAATCGATCATGTGATCATAGATGCTAGACACTTCTAAAACGTGATGGATGTCCGGACCTATCGAGGCGCCAATATTGATTCAGATCACTTTCTAGTTGGCACAAGAATTCGAGCTAGAATCTCAAACGCGAAGAAGGAGAGAAGTACCAAAACAACGCGCCTTAATGTTGAACTCTTCAAAAATCCGCAAACGGTAGAAAGGTTTCAAAACTATATCGAAACGAACTGCATAATAATCAATGAGAATCTAACAACCAGCGAACAATGGGAAATGTGTAAAAGTAATATTAAAGAGGCAGCAAATAATATTCTAGGACCAGAAGAACCACCATCACGCAATGACTGGTTCGATGCTGAGTGTGAGGACATTACAAAGAGAAAGAACGATGCATATAAACAGATGCAGCAAAGAAGAACCCGACAAAAACAACAAAAATTTAAAGACCTTAGAAGAGAAGAGAAGAGAAGAGAAGTGCATTCATAGAAGAAAAAAGAGAATTTATGAAAATAGAATACTGAAAGAACTTGAGGTATTAAAAAACAGGAAAATCAAACAAGAAAATTCTATAAAACCCTGAATAATGCAAGAAAGGAATTCAAACCAAGGCTAAGACTATGTAAGGATAGGGAGGGGCACATACTCAATACAAAAGAAGAAAAATATTGAAAAGGTGGGTGGAACACTATAAAAAACTACTTACCATCGAAGTAGAAGATCCAAATCAACCAAACCCAAGAGCAACCAACAATACACTATTAGAGCCTCCATAAATTCAAGAAGTACGGGATGCAATAAAACACCTAAAAAATAATAAATCTCCAGGAAGTGATGGTATATCCGCGGAACTTATTAAATATGGAGGAGCTACTCTGACTAATCAAATATATAAAATAATACTGAGAGCCTGGAATGAGGAACAAATCCCGGAAGAGTGGTGTATTGGAATCGTTTGCCTGCTACACAAAAAGGGTGTTCAATTGGAATGTAGAAACTATAGGGGAATAACCCTCCTTAATACAGCTTAAAAAATATTTTCGAGTATCTTATATGGTCGCCTAAGTGCACATTCAGAGGAGCTGCTTGGAGAATATCAAAATGGTTTTAGGCCTGGTCGATCAACAACAGACCAGATCTTTGTGCTAACGCAAATACTGAAAAAAACCAATGAATTCAATATCGACACAAACCATCTTTTCATAGATTTTAAATCAGCCTGTGATAGTATCCTAAGAAATAAATTGTATAAAGCCATGGATGAATTCCACTTCCCTAATAAACTGATAAGATTGGTTAAGGCTATAATGCGTAAAGTCGTTTGCAAAGTCGAAATACAGGGCGAACAATCACAGGCGTTTGAAACAAATGTTGGGCTGCGACAGGGAGATGCGCTGGCGTGTCTCCTCTTCAACATAGCTCTGGAAAAGGCGGTCAGAGGTGCACAAATAGACAACAGAGGAAATATTTTTAATAAATCATCCCAAATTTTGGCATATGCAGATGACGTGGACCTAGTTGCCCGCACAACACGCAAACTAGAAGAAATGTATACCACCTTCTCAAATGCCTCAAAAAATATGGACCTGAAAGTAAACGAGGAGAAAACTAAGATGTTGGCATCAACACCCAACAATAGAGCCAGAAACATCGGTCACCCATGCACTGTTGATAACTCTACCTTTGAAGTGGTGGACAAATTCACATACTTAGGCTCCCTGATCACCAAGGAGAACGTTATGACGGAAGAAATCAAGCGAAGGATAATCCTAGCGAACAAATGCTATTTTGGACTGAGTAGACATATGAGAAGCAGAAACTTAAGCCAAAAAACAAAAATAACCATATACAAAACCCTTATACAACCAGTGTTGACATATGGATCGGAGACATGGACCATCTCCAAGGCAGATGAAAATCTTCTGCTTATATTTGAACGAAGGATCCTGAGAGGAATATTCGGTGGCATCTGTGAAAATTGTATTTGGAGGAGGAGGTACAACTACGAGGTATACCACAGATATAAACATGTATTTGGTGGTAAAGACGTAGTATCTCTTATAATAATAGGAAAATGGGCAGGACATCTAGCAAGATCACAGCATAACAACCCTCCTAGCAGCATCCTTATGTCACAACCTGTGGGAAGTAGAAATAGGGGTAGGCCAAAACTTGGATGAAAGGATGGTGTAGATGAGGATGGGAGAAAAATAGGCGCAGCAAACTGGCAACGGTTGGCAATGGATAGGACTGACTGGCGTAATAGACTTGCTAAGGTCGAGGCTCTTTCATAGGGTTGTAGCACCATTGATGTTGATGAAGATCTATTAATTTAAGTCTCTCTAACAAGAAATCTTACTTCCATATCTTCAAGCTTTTTTGCACTAAGGCCTTCACCTCATTCCAAGACTTTTCTTGCCCTCTTATCTCGTCCATGATGGATCTTCTCCAAGTTTGTGCTGAGCGACCTCATTATATTTTTTTTCAGGGGATTCCACTCTAGGGCAGTCTTTGCAATACTGGAGCTATTTTTTCGGAGTGTGTATCCAACCACACTTTCTGGACCTTATTTTATTTTCTACCCTCTTTTGTTCGGCCAGGTGTAGCAAATCTTCTTTTCTGATGATGTTATAGGCCAGAAAATACGAACAATTCTTCGTAGGTATTTAGTAATAAAAAATATGAAAAAAATATTTTTAAGAAACGCTTTTCTTTAGTTACGAGTGACTAAATTTAAACATATAAAATAATCAACTAAAAAGCAAAAATAAAAAAAATCGAAAAAAACTAACACATTCGTCAAAGAAAAGCGTGGCGCGTCTTCATCGAATAAACTGTTTTTGCACCACGCTTTTCTTTAACGAATGTGTTAGATTTTTCAATTTTCTTTTTATTTTTTGTTTTTAGTTGATCATTTTATTATATGTTTAAATTTAGTAACTCGTAACTAAAGAAAAGCGTTTCTTAAAAATATTTTTTCATATTTTTTTATTTTTTACTTTTTAGTTTTACACTTTTTAAACATTAAAATATATCGTCATGTTTATTAAAATACGTATAAAACATATGATGTACAAACATGAACAGTAGTCGGAATCGGCAAAAAATTTGAAACTTTATTGTTTATTTATGAAGCATAACGTAAACAAATAACGTAAAAAGTAAAATTATGTATAGTTCATATAATTAGCTACAATCTGTAAAAGTTTCAAGTTTCTTCACTGCAAAAAACAAGATAATTTAAGCATTTTCCGTTAAAATCGTTTTTTATTTAAACAATTAATAAACAAAAAAAATTTTATTGACTATTCGTGTATTGTTTCCGCGAATGCATATGTCTGCAAATTTTTAGTCATTTGAATTAAAGAAAAGGCAGTCAAATTAACGTCCAAAGATTTGAAACAAACGATTGAACTAAAGAAAAGCGTTTAATTAATTAATACGACAAAACGAATTCTAATGTTAATTGTAGCACAAAACGTCTCTACCGGTGGTTTTTCTAAGACTACGATAAAAACACGAATTTTTTGAATTAGTTTTGGCTGAAGTTTTGTTTCGTATCGTATTGAAATTTGACACGAATAAACGCCGATTTATATATAAACAAATATATGAGCGTTCAAAATTTGAAACTTTATTGTTTATTTATGAAGCATAACGTAAACAATTAACGTAAAAAGTGAAATTATGTATAGTTCATATCATTAGTTACAATCCATAAAAGTTTCAAGTTTCTACATTGTAAAAAACAAGAGAATTTAAGCATTTTCCATTAAAATTGTTTTTTTTTTATTTAAACAATTAATAATCATAAAATTTTTTTTATTGACTATTCGTGTATTGTTTCCGCGAATGCATATGTCTACAAATTTTCATTCATTTGCATTGAAGAAAAGTTAGTCAAATTAACGTCTAAAGATTTGATGCAAACTATTGAAGTAAAGAAAAGCGTTTAAAAAAGCGTTTAATAAAGACTTGGCGTTTGTCTGTAATGGTTTTTGTCACTTGCCAGGTTTCACATCCGTGGGTAGAACAGACATGACATTTGACTGGAATAATGGGATCTTTGTCTTTGTAGTTTACTGGCCAGGCCTCCAAACAGGGTTTAGCATATTGAATGCTTGCTGAGTTTTACGTATCCTCATACGAATATCGTCTTCTGTACCTCCGGTTTCTGTTATACTGCCAAGGTACGTAAAATTTTTTTAAAAGACTGAGTTTTTTTACCAAGAAATGAACAATACTGTAAACAACTGTACGTAATTTAGATGTATTGTCTACATGTATTTCATGTTTTCGCAATTATAATGGAGTTTACCTATAAGTATACATTATTTTATTAATTTTTACCATATTCTCCGGCTAACCCGGATTTTCGATAACCCGGATCGTCCGCGGTCCCGATTAATCCGACTTATCGAGGTTCCACTGTATTGAATTTCAAACCTATTTTATTGGCTTCAGTATATTCGGTTTCTAGGCAGCTTTTCAGGGGTAAACCGCTTGCCTACTATCACCACACCCCCTTCACCAGCGAAGACATATCAGAGGCTGTTAAAGACATTAAGCCAGCAAAAGCACCAGGATTTGATAATATTCACCCTGAATTCCTAATAAATTGTGGCAAGTATATAAAAGTTTGGCTGGCTCGATTTTCGACATCATGGAAACTGGAAATATTCCACAAGAACTAAAGCGCTCTAAGATAATAACCATACTAAAGCCTGGCAAACCCGCCGACAACCTAAAAAACTACAGACCAATTGCGCTTCTCTCTGCCATCTACAAACTATTAGAGAGGCTTATATATAATAGAATCAGCACAGAACTGTTCCAGGTGATCCCAGTCGAACAGGCAGGTTTTCGACCTGAACGAAGCTGCGCGGACGAGGTAATGTCACTCACCACCTGCATGGAAGCGGGTTTCAAAAGAAAACTTAAAACTTCTGCGGCATTTATTGATCTCTCGGCAGCTTACGATACAGTATGGAGAGAGGGCCTCATATACAAAATTCTCCGCGCAATCCCCTGTAAACCCAGAGCACGCCTAATAGATAGCATGCTCAACGACCGAATGTTTCAAGTAGTGATGGGCACAGATATCAGCCCACCAAACTCAAGAATGGCCTACCACAGGGGTCAGTGCTCTCTCCACTACTATTTAGCTTATACTTAGCAGATATGCCGGAAACACAATCAAGAAAGTTCGGATACGCCGATGACCGGGCCCTCACTACACGATGCAGAACACTAGAAACGTCTGAAGAAGTTCTGCCTGCAGACTTACATATATTGGGCAAATATTTTCGCAAGTGGCGACTTCAACCAAATGCATCCAAAACAGAAGTTAGTTGCTTTCACCTTAACAATAAACTTGCTGGAAAGAAACTCAACATACGGTTTGAAAATACCACACTTACCCACAACAAAACACCTAATTACCTGGGCGTAACACTACACAGAACGCTATCATTTAAAGAACATCTAACAAAAACTGCCCAAAAGTTGAGTACAAGAAATAACATCATACAGAAGCTCTGCGGTACCACCTGGGGAGCATCGGCTTCCACTCTCCTCTCTACTGCCTTAGCCCTTGTTTTCTCGACCGCTGAATATTGTGCTCCAGTTTGGCTACACAGCCCACACGTAAAAAAGGTCGACACTCAGCTGCACAGCACTATGAGGATGATAGCTGGTACAATTAAATCAACTCCCACCCAATGGCTTCCAGTATTAAGTCACATCCCATATCCACATTTACGACGATTTGACGCACTTACACGTGAATACAAAAAGATCATGAACAACGTAATTCTGCCGACCCACCAATATACCGAGGATGCACGAAATACCCGTCTCCGCTCTAGAAAACCACCAATAAAAACGTCAAGAATTATACATGAGGAGTTCAACATCACGAATGCATGGTCCCAAGAATGGAACGCATGGCACAATATCATGCCCTGCATTACCCACAAGCCACCAGGTTTTGATGTTCCACGTAAAACATGGTCCATTCTAAATAGGATCCGAACCAGACATGGCAGATGTGCATACTATTAGAAATATTAGATAATAAAAGGTACAAATAATACTAAACAAACTATTTATTTTAACCGAACCGTATTATAATAATATACAAACAAAGAAATTAAGATGTGTCTTCTACAACGTATACTTCGAGACTACAGTAAAAATATCAAAAACAAAACTACTAAAATCGCTTTCACATCCATATGTCTTGTAACAGGATACTTTCATGTAATCAATCCTATGTAAGAGTTTTCGACCTAAAAGGTTCGGGGAATTAGCCCGCCCACTTTGACTGCTATGTCCATTTTAACACTAATAAGAATACCATAATTTATAGTTGAATATATTCTAACATCCCCTCGCAACTAAAATTATTTTTGAATTAGTCAAACAGACCCCCTTTACTACTTAAGTACTCTAACTTAACCCTATTCAGCGGCTTAGTCAACATATCAGCTATCATATCCTCGGTAGGACAATATTAACAACCCCTTTTTCATGCAATTCTTTTACGAAATGGTACTTTGTATCGATATGTTTTGTCCGATTACTGAATTTGTGATTTCCTAAAAGTTTTAGACAGCTTTGATTGTCTTCGTATATAACTATTTCCGGCTCTAAACCCACAAATTCCTTTATAACCTGTTTTAACCAAATTGCTTCCTGACAGCCTTCAGCCAATGCTATGTACTCTGCTTCAGTTGATGATAGAGACACGCAATTCTGTTTTCTACATCCCCAATTTATAGGCGAACCCCGTAATAAAAATATATACCCGCTATTGGATTTTCTGTTCCCCTTGTCTTCTGCCCAGTCAGCGTCTGCATAGCCGTATAATGCATTGTCTGTTCCTTCTTGTCCTAAAATAAGCTTTTTATATTTAGTTTTCTTTAAATATCTTAACACCCTCTTTGCTTCGTTCCAATCTACTTCTTTTGGATTTTTATTCTGTTGACTTAGTATGGTGACGCTTGCCAATATATCCGGTCTAGTATTTACCGCAATATATAATAAACCACCAATCAGTTGTTGGTATATTTCAGTGTTTTTCATCGGCTTCTCTCTGCTAAGCTTATAGTATCCAACATCCAGCGGTATATTGGACTCTTTTGCATCTTTCATCTTAAACTTGTTCAGCAATTTGTCAATATAACTGGCTTGATTTAAACTATATATCCCTTGATCGCACCTTTCAATCTTCATACCTAGATAATTTTGTAATAATCCCAAACTCGTTATTTCAAAATTACATTTTAGATTCTCTTCAAATGTATCAATTACCTGTGTATCCTTTGCTGCTATTAAAATGTCATCCACGTATATAAGTACGTAAACCCTTTCATTATTTATTACCTTGATATATAAACATGTATCAATATTGCTTTTACAAAAATTCTCTTTAGATAAAACTTCATCAAGCTTTTTGTTCCAAGTTCTGGCAGATTGTTTCAAACCATATAAACTTTTATTTAATTTGCAAACACAACTTGTATCCTTTTCTTCAAATCTCTCAGGCTGTTTTATAAAAATTTCTTCTGAAAGTTCTCCATTTAGAAAGGCTGTTTTTGCATCTATATGCCTTACTATGAGATTTTTTCTCCATGCCTCTGTCAATAAAATTCGAAGAGTAGCTTGCCGCGCAACCGGAGCGAACACTTCATCGTAGTCTACGCCGAATTTTTGGCTAAAACCCCTTGCTACCAGCCGTGCTTTGTACTTCTTCGAGCTTTGATCTTCGCCTGTTTTTAACTTGAATACCCATTTACATGAGACTATATTCTTTCCCTTTGGTGCTTGTATTAAATCTCAAGTTTTATTTTTCCTTAATGACGTGATTTCCTCTTCCATAGCTTGCTTCCATTTTTCACTATCACTTCTTTTAAGCGCTTCTTTAAAGTTTCTAGGTTCTACTTCTTCGAGTTCTGTCAACTGTGCTATGTAGCGCTCAGGTGGAATACCTTTATTTATTCTGCTAGATCTACGATCACCTGAATTCTCTATATCGAGATCTGTATCTAATTGATAGTTAGAATCACCGTCATCGTCATGGGATTCTTCCCAACTTAAGCTCTCATACGTGTTAGATGTGTCCGTAGAATTTTCTATTTCCTCCGTGTTTTCAAAATTTGCAACCTCTCTGTCTTCTACGTCGTTTGGCTCTATTTTTTCCCGTTCCATCATGGACCCAATGGATATTTCCTCACTTTTTGCCACCTTTTTCTCGACGCATATATTTCTCTTGGAAAACACCACACTACGGCTAATTGTAATACGTTCTGTATCTACATTTAACAATCTATACGCTTTTGATTCATCAGAGTAACCTACAAATATCAGTGACTCACCTTTTGGATCAAATTTATCCTTCATTTTTTCTTTGGGAATGTGGCTATAAACCGTAGACCCAAATATTTGCAAAATCGACACATTCGGTGTTACTTTATGCCACAATTCATAGGGCGTCTTTTCTTTCGACTTAGTAGGTAATCGATTTTGCAAATAATTGGCTGTCACTATCGCTTCCCCCCAAAATTTCTTTGCTAAACCCGCATCGATTAACATGCACCTAGCCATTTCAACTAGAGATCGATTCTTTCTCTCTGCAACCCCGTTTTGTTCTGGAGAGTACCCCGCTGTATATTGAATTTTTATACATTTACCCTTTAAAAATTCCCTTAAATTATTATTTACGTACTCGCCACCCCTATCCGACCTAATTACTTTTGGAACCCTACCTAACTGATTACTCGCAAATTCTATAAACTCTTTTATACATTTTACCGCTTCATTTTTATGATTTAATAAATATATAGTTGTATATCTAGAAAAATCATCAATTAAAGTCAAAATATAACGTTTACCCCCCTGGAGTAACAGTCTTCATGGGCCCACAAATATCCGAATGTAATAAGTCAAGAATATTAAATGTATTGCTATGAGAAAATTTTGGAAAACTCTTACGTAAAATTTTACCTTTCATACAGCATTCACAAGTTTCCCTAATCCTACAGTCTGTCATATCAATCCCGACTGCCATTTTCTTTTCCATTAAGTGTTTGACTGCATCCATGTCCCTGTGTCCAAACCGTCTATGCCATGCATGTTGACAGTTGCTGGAGTGCTCCACAGCACTCAATCCATGGTCCACAGTTGAAAGTTTGAACAAGTCCGGTGAAGGCACCGCACTCGCGACGACTTTTCCGTGTAAAGCGATTTTACACTCGTTTTTATCAAATTGCACATTATGTCCCGCACTTGTTAGCTTTTTCACCGAAAGCAGATTTGAGTCTAATCCCGGCACATACAACACTTCGTCGATTTTTAAATTTTCCACTCCCGATCCAGTCACGCACTCAATAAGTCCTGTTCCTATACCCTGAACCTCGGAGTATTGCCCTTTCTCCGCCAAACTTAGAACGCCTTTTCTGCTACCGTCAAATTGGGTAACCTTTGTAATTAACCATGAAGCTCGAAGCTCCTGAGTCCACATACCACGAAGCAGAATCCCTTTTTCCGTCCCTTGAGCTATAATTGACCATAAAACATGCATCATCAGTACCTTCAGTGACTTTATTGGCCTTTTCCTTCTTAAACGCTTTGTACTTAAAGCAATCTCGTTTAAAATGGCCCTTCCGGTTACAAAAATAACACTGCCTTGCTTCTGCCCTTGCAGTACCATTATTTTTGTTACCCTCGTATACTGACTTCATCACCGACTCCTCCTGATTTCTTCCCAAAGCTCCCTGACGTCTCCTGTACTCATCTATTAATTTACTCGTAACAAATTCTAGAGTAAATTCACTCGATGACCTACTTTCCAGCGCTGTAATCAAAAAACTGTATGAGTCTGGAAGACTTCCCAGCAAAATTCCTGCTGAGAACCTGTCCTTAATTTCTTCCCCTAAGGCGGCCAGTTTATTCAACGATTCTAGGAATAAACTAATGTGTGCTTCCATATCACCATTCTCCTCTAGCGATAGCCTACAGATTTGCTTTAACAAAAACACCATACTAGACAAACTTGATTTCTGATGATACTCCCTTAGCGCTATCCACGCATCGCGCGCGAATTCCCTGTTACGGATATGCACTAATTGATTAACGTCAACAAGTAAGGCTATAGTTGACAAAGCCTTATCATTTTGTTTTTTCCAAGAACTGCTTCGATCTGCTTCTAATGGTAACTCACTCGAAACTATTTCCCATAGATCAGCATTGATGAGTAACATTTTCACTAAATAACTCCAGGATTGATAGTTCTTGCCGTTCAACTTTTCGACGTTATATTTCGCACTCTCCGCCATTATGTATTCGGTTAACACGAAAATTTCGCGACTGTACACTTTTAATTATTATCTTAATACAGGTGAGCTAACAACGTAACTGAGCCCAGAACCTATTAGAAATATTAGATAATAAAAGGTACAAATAATACTAAACAAACTATTTATTTTAACCGAACCGTATTATAATAATATACAAACAAAGAAATTAAGATGTGTCTTCTACAACGTATACTTCGAGATTACAGTAAAAATATCAAAAACAAAACTACTAAAATCGCTTTCACATCCATATGTCTTGTAACACGATACTTTCATGTAATCAATCCTATGTAAGAGTTTTCGACCTAAAAGGTTCGGGGAATTAGCCCGCCCACTTTGACTGCTATGTCCATTTTAACACTAATAAGAATACCATAATTTATAGTTGAATCTACTCTAACACATACATGCTACATAAATGGGGAAAGAACCCGTCTCCTCAATGTGACTGTGGGGAGAACCAAACCATTGACCACATTATTGAAGAGTGTCCCTCAAGATCCTACAATGGTAGCCCTGAAGACTTCCTGTTTGCAACTTCAGAGTCAATTGATTATATTAATACACTTGATGTTTGTTTGTAACTATTTAAAGTTTGTCATGTACCTATATTACTGGTGTTTGTAATTTTGTTCTAAATGTGTTGTAATTGCCATACGATAAATAAATAAAATAAACTACACCACGCCCTTGTATATGTTTTAACAGACTTTTGGAATTAATTATTTTCGTAAGCATTACTTCACAATTATCGTATAATACGATATTCGTATCGGATGTTCGGATTTGTGTTCAGGTGAAAAACAGTTTGATTTTAATTAAAAGTTGATGTCGCTGTGTACAAACTTTTAATTGGCTTCGAAATGTCGGAACTCCTACAAAAATTATCGCCTCGGTGCTAATGTTATTCTTCGGTTATTATATTGACGTTTCTGTTGATGACTTTATTAAAGCTGAGTTTTATTGTCACATTCTTTTTGTCGTCGTAAATACCTCAATAACAAATACGGGAGCTCGCGATGTTGACTGAGATGTGTTTTTTTGGTAATAATATTTGATAAATTCATACTATAAAGCTTATTATTAATGCTAATTGATCTGTAAAATACAGTTTTATTAAACAAATTTTTTATTACATTATCATGTATCTGTAAGTCTGATAAGTACCTAATCTCTTCTGCTGATGTAGGTCTGGATCCCGCGTATGAAAAAAAAGTTGATTAATAGCAAGCTGAAAATTTGTTAATATCTTAAGGGTGTCTAGTCGGACAAACTTTGATGTATGGGAACACTGGAACAGGGGCAGTTTTAATTGTGGAACAGGTTAAAAATTTGGAACGGTCACACCACGAAAACGGCACATTTATTTTGTCCGACAGAACAGACTTTAACTCTTCGAACAGAGATTAAACTCTCATGCAAAAATCAGACTGCTATTTACATGGAACATGTAGAATATGTCCAATGACAGGAATTATGACAGGTGATAAATAGCAGTCTGATTTTTGCATGAGAGTTTAATCTCTGTTCGGAGAGTTTAAGTCTGTTCTGTCGGACAAAATAAATGTGCCGTTTTCGTGGTGTGACCGTTCCAAATTTTTAACCTGTTCCACAATTAAAACTGCCCCTGTTCCAGTGTTCCCATATATCAAAGTTTATCTGACTAGACACCCTTAAGCTATTAACAAATTTTCAGCTTGCTATTAATCAACTTTTTTTTCATACGCGGGATCCAGTCCTAACAGAGACGCTGCGGTCTCGCAAAAAATATTATTTCTAGAAAGTCTGACATTTTTAAACGCTTTTCTTTAGTTCAATCGTTTGGCTAAAATCTTTAGACGTTAATTTGACTGCCTTTTCTTCAATGCAAGTGAATGAAAATTTACAGACATACAATGCATACAATTGTATATGCATTCGCGGGAACAATACACGTATAGTCAATAAAAAAAGAATGTGTGTGTACTTTGTACGCACGTAAGAAGTTATACTTCTATTATATGATTATATGATTATAAACGAAATTAATATACTTTTTATTTATATTTTATTTAAATATTAAATTAATTTATACTTACTACTTCTCAAACATTTTTATTAAAACAGTGCCAAAAATTAAAATAATAAAAAAATAAAACACACACAAACACACTAAAAATGCCACAAATGATTTCTGAACATTAATTGTCGGAAAAATTTTTAACTAAATACGTATTTTCTGAAAATAAAATTATATAATAAATATACTTACAATCATAAAATGTATAAAAAAAAAATAAAAGTTTCTATTGGGATTCGAACCAACTTACCACGCGGCTGGTATTTGCGTTGTATTGGGATTCTCTCGCATTAAAACTGCGCCACAGAGACAGAGTGTCATTATGTGCGAAGATCGTCTAACTAAACCGATTAACCTTTTGACATTTTCAACTTATGTAAATTAAATTATTTTGATTTTGAATTGAAATGATTTACAATTGAAAAAATACAACAAAACATAGAGTAAGAAGACAATATATTATGTAAATATAAATATAAATTATGTAAATAAAAGTATTACATACTACTTATGTATTTTGGTAGGTTCAAGGTAGGTATCGGAGCCCGTATAACGACTAATAAATTTCGCAATCACTTGCGTCGTGCAAAGTGGCTATGTTCAAATATCATAACAAAATTTGATCAACTATTTATAAAACACTTACCAGTGAAAGATTCTTTAGCTTTGAATAAGCGAGATCTGCGGCACTCATACTAGGCACAGTTTGATGAGCTTTCACATTGGCATGAAACAATCATCTCTTCTATGTAAATAAGTCCAAAAATATAATATGAAAACTATTTAAAAAGGCAGTATAACCATTAACTAACTTTTTGTTTGTTGTTTCTCTTCCTACAAATTTTAAAACGCAACAAGCATACATTATAACCAAACGCAGTCCCACAGCTGTGCCACAGCTGCCATATTGGATAATTTTTGTCATGTCATTTGAACATCCAATCAGAACAAAGTTATAATGCGCATGCGCCCGGTCGCTAGGTTTTCCCATATAAAATTTCACTGTCATTACGCCCGTAAAGAAGTATAACTTCAAAAATTAAGCTTATTTTAATTGTTAAAATAAAAAAAAACGATTTTAATGGAAAATGCTTAAATTCTCTTGTTTTTTACGATGTAGAAACTTGAAACTTTGACAGATATGAACTATAAATAATTTCACTTTTTACGTTAATTGTTTACGTTATGCTTCATAAATAAACAATAAAGTTTCAAATTTTTTGTCGATTCCGACTACTTTTTATGTTTGTACATCATGCTTATAAACATCCTAAGCGGCGACGATTTTGAACGCTCATATTTGTTTATATAAACATCGGCGCTTATTCGTGTTAAATTTCAATACGATACGAAACAAAACTTCAACCAAAACTCGAATTCAAAAAATTCGTGTTTTTAACGTAGCCTTAGAAAAATCACCGGTAGAGACGTTTCGTGCTACAATTAACATTAGAATTCATAATTTGCGAGAAATTAACAGGGTCTACATTGTGCAATAGTAAAGCATTAGAAGAGATGGATAGACTGCGAAATCTGTAGTAGGTGTAAATAATGATTTTGATTTAAGAACTGTATGAAGAAATTACGGAAAATGTACAATGTATGTATCAAATGTTGAAATAAATGCAAAAAATGTGTCAATCATGTACAGTTACGATCATTGAAAAGTTTACAGGCTTACGTATCTAGGAGCCAATTTTTTTAAATTTCACCTCGTTTAAACGCACCTTTTACGTCAAAGTGACGTTACCAGTGGTGTACCTAGAATAGGTTAATTAAAATTAAAAAATCAAAATAATATAAAAATTTTATAAAATTTAACAAAAAGGGCCATTAGTTTTTGAGGCATTAAGCTAAATAAAAAAATTAACAAAATGGAAAGTATACAAAGAAGTTTTTTTTTTGAGGAGTTTGATATCGATTTATTTTATTTTTCAACACGCGAAATTTTTGGCAAGTATTGACTTTTTGAAATTTTTTTACTTTGACATTTATCAGATCCGTATCAGATATAAAAATTAAGGTGTAAACTATTCAGTGATCGTAACTGTACATCCTTTTTTTAAACATGACGATATATTTTAATGTTTCAAAAGGGTAAGACTAAAAAGTAAACAAAAAAGAATGTGTGTGTACTTTGTACGCACGTAAGAAGTTATACTTCTATTATAATATAATCTAACTTCATATTATGATTTCAACGAAATCAATATACCTATCTACTTTAAACAGTTTTTTGTATTGTATTTAAATATTAAACTAATTTTAGAAAGAACAAAAAGAATACCAAAATTTAAAAAAAAAGAATATGACTTTGTCAGGATTCGAACAGGGGACCTCTCGATCCCTAAGCGTATTCTCTACCGATCAGGTACCACTGCTTTTTGTATTCAGTCGATCATTTCTCGGACATAATTACAATCACGGTGACAGATAAATTAATTGAAAATAAACATTTTTAATAATACTTATAAGGAGGAAGAGAAATTCACTGTCATAAACATTATAATAAATATATTTACTAAAAACATTAATAGTCTGGGCTGATTATCGGAGAATAGGCCATTTTTGGGAAAAGTTATTTACCAGCAATTTTATTGCTGGAATCGAAATATAAGATCCTGTATATTAATAATATAGGTATGCAAAGTCCTCAGATAGTGTGTTACTTTTTTTATAAACAAAATGGCGCCCGAAAATCGTGTTTTTTTCAATTATTGCTCTATAACTCCGAAGATTTTACCTTTACAACAAAAACACTCAAATAAAAATTCACCGTGATTAAATTCTGCATAGAGACGTGTTTTTTCCGATCTGCTCCGACGAAAATTTTCCTCGGAAAATGCTTTTCCCAACAAAATCTTTAATTTTCAAATAAAGTTTTAGATAAGTAATTATCTACCGATAAATAAATAATTTGGTGACTTAAAACCCTTTTTTTGGTTTAGATTATAGTTCCAGAAGCTGATGCAAAGTAAACGAATATTTTAGCAACAATTCAATTGTAAATTAATAAATTACGGTCGCAATAATAACCAAAATAATTATGATACACTGATCAAACTTTGAAATCTTATAAAGATGAGATGCCTATTTAATATTTTGTCGACAAAATATAATTTTTTTAGTTTTTTGCATAATCTTTAAATGTTTAAAAAAATAGTTATAAACAAATTAACGTTTCTCAGAAAGTTTTTATTTTATTATAATTTTAAAAAATAGCTAAAATGCGCATTTCAAATATCTTGAAAATGAATGCTTTAAAACTTTTTTGCAACCATTTGCAAAAAAGTTATGAAACAGCAAAGTAAACATACGATTACTACGGTGTTTATTATTATTTTTAATTCTTTCAAAGCGTAGAAGTGAGTTTAAAGTACAAGCTAATTACTTACAAAAAAATAACGATTATCAGTTTATTGGTTATATTTTAATTAAAGATTATAAATATATTTTTTTGTAATTTACACGCGCGAAAGTAGAGTAATACAGTACTGTAGCTAAAATTTTCACTCTGAGCGACGATCGACCGCGCGACGTACACTTTTAATAAATAATGTATGCTGTCTGTCAGTCGCTTCGAGTGAACATTTTAGCTCCGACTCGTATCAGGCCTACTTTTGCGCTAAAAATTACAAAAAAAGTATTTTTAATCTTTGATTAAAATATAACCATTGCACTAATTTTTGACATTCTTTGTGCGTAATTAGATTGTACCATAGACTCACTTTTAAGCTTTGAAACAATTAAAACAAATTATAAACAACGGAGTAAATTTATATTTACTTTGCTGTTTCATAACTTTTTTGCAAATGGTTGGAAAATTTTTTTAAAGGATTTATTTTCAAGACCTATGAATTACGCATTTTAAGTATTTCTTAAAATTAGAATATAATAAACAATTTCTGAGAAATGTTAATTTGTTTATAACAATTTTTTTTTAACATTTAAAGATTATGCAAAAAAAATGAAAAAATTATATTTTGTCGACAAAATATTAAATAGGCATCACATCTTTATAATCTTTCTAAGTTTGATCATTGTCTCATGATTATTTTTGTTGTTATTGCGACTTTAAATTGTTAATTAACAATTGCATTGTTGCTAAAATATTCGTTTCATTTTCACCGCCTTCTGAATTTATAATCTACACCAAGAAAGCTTTTATTTCACCAAGCTATATAATTATGGATAAATAATTACTGGCCAAAAAAAATTATTTGAGAATTCGAGATTTTGTTGGGAAAACCCACATTTTCCGAGGAAAATTTTCGTCGGAGTAAATCGGGAAAAACATGCCTCTATGTAGAATTAAATTGGGGTGAATTTTTATTTGAGTGTTTATGGTGTAAAGTTAAAATCTTCGAAGTTACAGAGCAATAATTGGAAAAAGTACGATTTGTCGGCGCCATTTTGTTTATAAAAAAAGTAGCACACTATCTGCGGACTTTGCATACCTATATTAATAATAAATGGGATCTTATAATTTAATTCCAGCAATAAAATTGCTGGTAAATAACCTTTCTTTGTACTTTACTAATTAGACCAGCGTATTATAACTACTTTTTTTTCAAAATTTAAAGATTAGACAAAAAAAGAAAAATTTATATTTTGTCAATAAAATATTAAATAAGCATCTCAACTTTATAATCTTGAAAAGTTTGATCAATGTCTCATGATTATTTTGGTTATTATTGCGATCGTAAATTGTTAATTAACAATTGAATTGTTGCTAAAATATTCGTTTAATTTTCACCGGCTTCTGGAATTACAATCTATACCAAGAAAGATTTGATGTCACCAAGTTATTTAATTATTGATTAATAATTACTTACCTAAAACTTTATTTGAAAATTAGAGTTTTTGTTAGGAAAACACGCATTTTCCGAGAAAAATTTTCGTCGGAGCAAATCGTGAGAAACATATCTCTATGCAGAATTTAATTGCGGTGAATTTTTATTTGGGTGTTTTTGTTGTAAAGTTAAAATCTTCGAAGTTATAGAGCAATAATTGAAAAAAATACGATTTGACGACGCCATTTTGTTTATAAAAAAAGTAGCACACTATCTGCGGACTTTGCATACCTATATTATTAATATATAGGATCTTATAATTCGATTCCAGCAATAAAATTGCTGGTAAATAACTTTTCCATGAATTTTGCTAATTAGCCCAGAGTATAATAATATATTCTTTTTACGCACACCTTATTTGCGCTACATAAGTTAAAAGATGTAGCGACTAATACCATACTGTCGGTGTACGCATGCGCCAGGCAGTGCTGCCGCTGAAAAATTTAGGAATGTACTAGAATTCTTCATAAAATGTACTAGATTGTACTCACTGTCGCCAACGACGGAAAAATGACACTTGACAGCCCAGGAAAGAAAAAAAATGACAGATAACAACCCAAAAAAAGAAGAAATGACAGATGACAGGTTATTTTGTTAGATGTCAAAATAAAACAGACAAAGAAAACAACAAAAACTAGTTTTATTTTTTACTTATATAATATACAGTAAAACGTAAAACCTGTCAGTAACGGCCACTAAAAATAAAAGGACTGTTGGCCGGTATTGCCAGTTTTTGTAGTCTACATAATATAATTGGTTTGTGGAATTTTTTAACTGGCCGTTTTAGTACAGGTGGCCGGTAACACAGGTTTTACTGTAGTTTATATTTACATTAAAACAACATAACTGAAACTTTAAATACTTATTCTCACTCTAAAAATATAGAAAACAAGAAGTGTAAGTTCTGATAAAAGATATATACATTTTTAGATGAAAGTTAAGAAACAAATACTAGTCGAGTATTAAATCAAATACTTAAAATATTTCTTGTATAATATTGACTAATTAACGCGGCTAGACTATTTTTTGTTTATAAACATAAACCACAATAAACATGGAGAAGCCAAGACGCAAACGGCACAACGGCAGGTGTAATAAAGTGTAAACTAAAAACAGAGTTGCCAGATAACTAAAAAGACAGTTCACACAACCAACACAATAACCAAAAAAGTCACTAGAAAAATCACCAAATACATAATACATCTCCTTTATTGGTTGGTATCTGTATCTGAAAGTGAAGAAAATAGAAATCCACAAGGAAAAAAGTTTTCCTGTAGTTGGCTGTATACCATGTGATACAAAAACAATAAATGCTGTATAAAAGGTATATTTAAAAAACCCTCAAAAGGGCCACATCAATTCACATAACTAGTTTTCGACTGGTTTACCAGTCATCATCAGTGCTTACGTGCAATGTACATGTTAGCCACCAAAATGCTATTTTACAAAAATATGTGGGTCAAAGCCCATTTCAAGTAGTCCGTTAAGGAAACATAAGTATAAAAAGCTACCTTAAGCCTTGATGTTTAAAATATAATTTAATTTGCCCTAGGTAACATCTGAAACTTGGGTGTGACTTGTTCACATGTTGGAAGTTTGACGGCAAGTTATGTGAACTAGTTATGTGAATTGATGTGGCCCTTTTGAGGGTTTTTTAAATATACCTTTTATACAGCATTTATTGTTTTTGAAGAAAATAGATTGTGTAATAAATGTACTAGAAATGGGTGGATAATTTACAAAATGTACTTTCGTACTCACTCGCTAAAAATGTACTAGAAATAGTACAATTGTACTAGAACGGCAGCACTGGCGCCAGGTAATGTAAAAATTCACCCTCGTGCCTAAAGAAGTATAACTTCAAAAATATGAAAAAAAAATTTTACGAAACGCTTTTCTTTAGTTACGAGTGACTAAAATTAAAAATATAAAAAAATCAACTAAAAAGCAAAAAATAAAAAAAAATCCAATCTCAAAAGATTTTTCGAAAAAAACTGTTAGACAGATTAAATATACAACAATCTCAGACATTCGTTAAAAAATTTAAAAAATCTAACACATTCGTTAAAGAAAAATGTGGGGCGCGAAAAGTAAAAAAGTATCTATCCTCAAACCGTTTATTCGATGAAGACGCAGCCCAAGCTTTTTTTGGATTGTTAACGAATGTGTTAGATTTTTTCAATTTTTTAACAAATGTGTGAGATTTTTGTATATTTAATCTGTCTAATAGTTATTTTCGAATAATCCTTCGAATTTAGTTTTTTTATTTTTTTTAGTGATTTTTTTAAATATTTTTAGTTTTAGTCACTCAAAACTAAGGAAAAGCGTTTCTTAATTTTTTTTTTCATATTTTTAAATTTTAGCGCTATGCTAGTTTAGAAAAATGACGCATGTGGAGAAAAACGGTTCTCGATCTCTCATTAAGCATTATTATTATTTGTGACATAAAACGGCTAAGGAAACAAAAGAAAAGCTGGATAAATATGACAGGACTAATGCTTCTTTATACTACCCTTTCAAATTTTGGTTCAGTGAACTTCATAATGACCATATTTATGTCTACACTGGATGAACCACGTACTGGACGGCCCGCCGATGTAGTTACACTGGAAAGTCCACAATTATTAGTAAAGAACGCACTAGTCATATTTTAAATGAAGTTTTGAATAAGAAAAAATTATCCTGCCGATGGGTGCCGCGTTTACTGACCATTGACCAAATACATGATCGTGTCGTGATCACATTCTTCGGAATTTTTGCGTTGATTCGTATCTGTTGAAGAAATCTGGATCCAGTACTACACACCGGAGAACAGAATCAACGCAAGGCAGTCGATTAAAGCGGGCAAAAGTGCGCCGAAGCGGCCAAGAGTCGATCAAGGGATAGAAAAGTTATGGCCACTGTATTTTGGGATTGCAAAGGAATAATTTTAACTTACTATCTTGAAAAAGGTAAAGCTATTAATAGCGAATATTATTGTCCATTATTTGACAAAACTGAAGCAAGAACTCAGTCAGAAACGGCGCCTTATACGCAGAAGAAAAAGTGTTGTTTCTACAAGACACTGTACCAACTCACAAGAGCGGTATGGTAATGGCAAAAAGTCATGAGTTGGGCTTCAAGTTGCTTTCTCATGCAGCTTATTCTCCTGATTTGGCCCCCTCCGATCAGTGCGGGATTAAGAATCCTGAGGCCCCTAGGCAGCACAAGCTATGAGGCAACTTAAGAAACCTAGGTTTCTCAGTTCTTAATAATTTTTATTTTTGAAAATGTCCGTTCGCCTATTGCGAAATAACCCAAAATGACTGTGAAGCAGGAATAAATTGTTTTCCCTGCAAGTTTGAAGCTGGGCTATAAAATATTTGAACTGTTTTAGTTCATTTAAGTTCAGATTCAATATCATCATGATAGTTTTCATGTAGGTATGAAGCACACTCCTTTATTTGAGTATCACTCAATTTTGGAAAACACAAAAGACCAAATACTGAGTTCATTGACCCGTACACTGTCAACCGACGACTCAGCTCAGTAATTAGAGTATAGTAGAGAATATTCAGAGTATTGTAGGTCGCAGGCCCTCTGCTCGTAATAAGCAAAATTATCTTTTTGGAATTTTAAGAACTCCAAAAGTGAATTTAGAATCTGAACTGCAGTTTGAAGTTCAATCTCTTCTCTCTGCAATGATTTACTGACAGCGTTGATGCGTTCCAAAATTGTTACCCAAAAACTCATTCATTATAAATGTTTCTTTTTTTGACATTTCTTTCAACAAATACTTAGCCTCATGAACTATTTCAGCTTGTTGATTAGTGTCTTCAGCAAGAGTATGAAGAGCAGATTTAAAAGCGTTTTAACCTTTAGGCAAAGATCTTATGGCATGTGCTGCTTGTTCTAATAAGGACTAGATCGTGGCGAATGAGATTGCTTAGTGGAGTTTCATTTAAACATTTGATCATAACTTCCCAACGGTGGGTAGAGGATGAAAAAAAGTTGTACACAGACTGAACAAACCCAAAATACGATATTCTATTTGAGGGAAAATACGTCAGCAAATCTCTTTTAATTTTTGTTCCACTGATTTGTTTTCGAAAAACCATAGATTGTATAAAAATCTTGTAATGCCTTCAAAGTTTCTTTTTGACGCTGAAACACTTCCATTACAGTTTTTACATTCTAAAGACCTTTCCCAATCCAAAATGTCCTTACTTCTTCAGTTACTGTATTCCGTAATCCTATGCCGTTTTCCGAATTTAGGACCCAATTTATCTTTAACTTCAATTTTTAATTTAGTTTCGGTTTCTGGTTCTTTAACTTGTTGAACTGGAATGGAACTGTCGTTACATAGTTTTTTCATCTTCTTTAGTTAGGGAAGCTATGTTTCCCTCAGTTATTTCTAATCCATCACGTGCATTTTCATTGGTTGCTGCTTCACTACCTATGGATTTCCGTGTGAAACTGAGTTTAAATAAGTTTTGCTTATGTTTTGGATTTTGATTAAGGATCTTTTCTTTCTCCTGATTGTGTTTTTTTGCTCACTTTCGATTCTTGTTTCCGAGCAGAGACAGCGACATGGATGCGGTGACCGAGCATGGCTACGGTACTGACGCGGTGCGGTACTATGTGTTCCCACAGATAAAATACCTTACTTTTTCTTTCTGGCCGTAGCACATCCCACACTCTGCCGTGTGTCGGCTCGGACTCGGTCAGGATATGTGTGTCCTGGCCTTTATCCAACATATACCAATACAGTTTGTCCATATTACCGACCACAAGCAAAATCCGCCTCCATCTTTCCGGCTATTGCTAGAATACGCACATAAACATATTAATGCAAAAACACAGAATAATCAGAATTTGATATTTCATACATCCTCTTCAACCATTTGGCGGTTACATGTACAATGTACAACCTTTTTAACACATTTCTTAAATAATCTTTTTTTGAGGACTCAGCAGTCAAGACTCAAAGTGAAAATAAAAATGTTAGTGTTCCATTACAGATAGGCACTATAAGAAGAAGAGAGAGTAAATAACTATAAATATGTGGGTGGCTCAGTTACCAAAGACGAAATACCAAAAACTCAAGTATACCTAATACCTACAATTATAGCAATAGCGTAGTACAAACAATTTCAGCATTTATACAGGGTGTCCAGAAACTCTCCCGACAAATGAAGACCGGATATTCCTCAGATAATTTGAAAACAATTTATCCCAATTCACCTAGTCCGAAAATGCTTCCTAATGGAGCTAGAGCTCTTTAAAGATGTCGTTTTTTAAATAGTTTTTTTAAAATAGCTCCACAACGCTTCTATTTAGAAAAACGAAAACTCGTAAGTCTATTTATCTTCCAAAGATAAATCGATTACATCAATTGCGAATTTCTAGTACCGGTCATAGGCGTCCGTTTTGGGTAGGACAACGCTTATTCTATTACATAACTTTTTTGTCTTTTACTCTTAAGCATTTCTGACACAGAATTATCACAGAATTATTAAATTGTGAGGTATGATAGAACTAAAAGGTACTCTTGCTTTAAGTCGGTAGGATGCACCGTTTTCTAGACAAATCGATTTGAAAATTTCGTTTGTTGAATTTGAAACAAAAAAAGTCACAAAAAAACTATTTAGAAAAACGAAAACTGGTACGTTTATTGATCTTCCAGAGATAAATCGATTTCCTCAATTACGAAATTCCATTACCGGTCATATACGTCCGTTTTTGGTAGGTCAACGATTATTTTATTGCATAACTTTTTTGTCTTTAATTTTTAAGCATTTTTGAGTCTTGATAATGAAGTTATGAGGTATTTTACTACTAAAAGTTACTCTTGCTTTAAGTCGGTAAAATGCGTTCTTATCTGAGTTTTTTTTCATTTTTTTTAAATTGAAAAAACGAAAAATTTTCGAATTGATTTTTCTAGAAAACGGTGCATCCTACTGACTTAAAGCAAGAGTGCATTTTAGTACTAGAATACCTCACAATTTAATAATCCACTATCAAAGATGCTTAGAATATAAAAACAAAAAAGTTATACGATAAAATATCCGTTGCCCTACCCAAAACAGACGCTTATGAGCGGTAGTAGAAATTTGTAATTGATGGAATCGATTTATCTCTAGAAGATAAATAAGCATACCAGTTTTCGTTGTTCTAAATCGAAGCCTTCTGGAGATATTTAAGAAAAAGTAATCCCAAGACGCCATCTTCAAAGAGCTCTAGCTCCCTTAGGAACCATTTTCGGGCTAGGTGAATTGGGTTAAATTGTCTTCAAACTATCTGAGGAATCTCCTGTTTTCGTTTGTCGGTAGAGTTTCTGGACACCCTGTATACAGGGTGAGGCAGATAAAGGGCCTATTAGAAATATCTCGAGAACTAAAGGTAAGAGAATCATGAAAATTGGAATGCAGGGGTTTTGAGGTATAAACTATTTAATGAAAATATTTTGGTCTCTTTGCTACTTCCGGTTATACCGGAAGTTGATTGTAACTTCGTTTTTTTAAAAGGGACACCCTGTATATTTTTACATTTTTGGATTCTGCTCGATTTCTTCTTTCTTAAAATAGGAGGTTTTGTAATATTATACAGGGTAGTTAAAAAGATAATTACGGTTTTTTATAAATTTTGTAGCAATCTTCACACCCTGTAGAATTTTACTGATTGGATATCAAAAACTCCATTTATGTTCAAGTGATTTTTAATATAGTATGTTAGTATTAAAATTTATTAATGTAGCGAAATATTTAATTTTAGTATACAGGGTTGGTCGAAACTCGGAATAAGTATTATCTGAGTTTTCTTAAATGGAACACCCTGTATTTTAGTATTGTAATGAAATGATATTTTATAGTACTTTTTTATTTCTTAAGCATTCTCTATACCTAACTGCTTTAATTTGTAAGTTATTCGTAGTTCTTTAAGCCAAACATTAATTGCAACAAAAATTACTTGAAATTTGATTAGGTTTGCCGTGAAAATATTCAATCATAAACAATTCTTTGAAAATATATACATGTTAATCTAGAATGATCCTTAATTTATTAATATTGGATGAGATACCAAAATGTCTACGTTGTTAAAATTGTTGGTGCATAAAATATTCATAAAAACAAACCATATATTATACCTAGTTGGCTATGGCTTTGACACTAAACTTGATTATATTATTTTTATAGTTCCAGTTGCTTTGTTACCATTATTAATATAAATTTTTGTAATGGGGAACTGATTAGTAAAGTTTTTGTTCTAGGAGAGTATAACAAAAATGTACTACTAGCAATAAGAATTTATCATCTGCAACTCCCTGATAGACGACAGCCAAGAAGAGAAACTTTTCAAAGTTGACTAGAAGAGTTTCGACGTACTAGACACTTAGATTACGGGAACGTTAATAGTAATATGCAGATTCTCAGTGACACTAACATTTAATTCATTTTAATCATTTACAATAGTTTTTGTTCGATCAGATTTCTCGTAATCTAAATGTCCTGTTGGTTAAAACCGCTCTAGTAAATTTTGAAAAGTTTCTCTTTTTGGTTGTCGTTTATCATGGAATTGCTGATGATAAATTCTTATTGCTAGTAGCACATTTGTATTTGTTATACTCTCCTAGAACAAAAAAAAAAAAGAATGTGTGTGTACTTTGTACGCACGTAAGAAGATATTTTTCTATTATATAATAGGTAATTTAAACGAAGTAAATATACTTAAAAGGTTATTTGTACTTATTTTATTTAAAAATCAAACTAATTTTCTTATCTACCACTTTCAAAAAAGAAGAATATCTTAAAAAATTATATAATAATATACTTCAATCATAAAATCTATAAAAAAAAATAAAAAAATAACTTGCTTGGGGCTCGAACCCACTTCACGTCTACCGCACCGTACGAAAGTTGACGGCATTTCAAACTGCACCAAACTCTCGTATACGTCATGTGGGAATATACACAAACTAAACGTTTACACCATAAATTTATATGAATTTAATAAAATTATTAGTTTGATTTTTGTCGAAATAAAATACAACAAAATATAGAGTAAGAAAACGATATATGAGATGAAGATTTGTAGAAAGTTTGTTCGTAAAATCAGATTGTGTAAATTAAAGCATTGCCTACTAATAGGTAACTACATTATTTTGTTTACATTTTCCAAATAGATAGGTATTGAAACTATTAGGTATTTCCAACTGAAACATTTAGAATTACGTACCTGCGGCTTTTCAAAACTATTTAAAAAGTCACTATAATTATAAATTTGATTTTATTTCTGTCCACACATCAATAAAAACTAATATTATACAAATATTGAATGGGTTGCATATGTGAGTCCATATTAAATGTAGTAATGAAACACAGACTTACTCACAATCATTTAATTATACTTTGACGACCGGTTTCGATCTCTACATTAAACAGATCATCTTCAGGTCGGCGTTACAAGTAGTTAAATGCTACAATTAAGAAAACCAGAGTTAGAACATTATCTGGTTGCACAAGTGTTAACAGAAAGCCAAATTCGAAAAAATTTTTTTGCAATAAAGGTTTTCAACTGTTGACATTTCAGAATATTGATACCTACAAATGCACACCTATGAGTTAAAATGCTCATAAGCATATATGAGCAAATGGGTGCATGTAGTTTGTTAGTATGTGTTGAAATTTAAATTATTAACAATTAAAAACAAATTAAACCATTAAGCAAACTTAAATATGCATCCAAACTCAAAATAGCAATAACAAATAGATAGTAATATTGTTCAAACCTACTTACATGCCGTTACAAGGGATTTAAACAATATTAGGTTTGAAGGTTTGAACAATATTACTATCTATTTGTTATTGCTATTTTGAGTTTGGATGCATATTTAAGTTTGCTTAATGGTTTAATTTGTTTTTAACTGTTAATAATTTAAATTTCAACACATACTCACAAACTACATGCACCCATTTGCTCATATCTGCTTATGAGCATTTTAACTCATAGGTGTGCATTTGTAGGTATCAATATTCTGAAATGTCAACAGTTGAAAACCTTTATTGCAAAAAATTTTTTCTAATTTGGCTTTCTGTTAACACTTGTACAACCAGATAATGTTCTAACTCTGGTTTTCTTTATTGTAGCATTTAACTTCTTGTAACGCCGACCTGAAGATGATCTGTATAATGTAGAGATCGAAACCGGTCGTCAAAGTATAATTAAATGATTGTGAGTAAGTCTGTGTTTCATTACTACATTTAATATTATACAATTTTTTTGTTTACCGATAACCTCCATATTGAACAATTATTGACAGATCATTTCAAAATTTCAACACCCAATCAGAGCCCGTATAACCACTAATACCATACTGTCGGTGTGCGCATAGGTGGGGATCAATCAAATTTTACCCTCAATCGATTCGCCGCTAAAGAAGAATATCTTCAAAAATCTGAATCAGTTCCTCATTAGAAAAATTCATTAATGATAGCAAAGCAACTGGTACTTCAAAGATAGTAGAATGTTTAAGCAAAGCAAATGTTTAAGCCTATTTAGTGTTCAAGTCATAGCCAACTAGATAGAATATTGTATGTTTTTATTAATATATTACACACCAACAATCTTAACTACGTAGGTATTTTGATATGTCAACCAGTATTAATAAACTAAGGGTCAGTCGAGATTAATATGTGTTTATTTTCGAAAAATTATTTATGATTGAATATTTTCATGGCAAACCTAATAAAATTTCACGTAATTTTTGTTGTAATTAGTGTATGGCTTAAAGAACTACGAATAACTTACAAATTAAAGCAGTTAGGTATAGGGAATGCTTAAGAAATAAAAAAGTACTATAAAATATCATTTCATTACAATACTAAAATACAGGGTGTTCCATTTAAGAAAACTCGGATAATACTCATTCCGAGTTTCGACCAACCCTGTATACTAAAATTAAACATTTCGCTATATTAATAATTTTTAATAATAATAGACTATATTAAAAATCACTTGAACATAAATGAAGTTTTTGATATCAAATCAGTACAATTCTACAGGGTGTGAACTTTGCTACAAAATTTATAAAAAACCGTAATTATCTTTGAAACTACCCTGTATAATATTACAAAACCTCATATTTTAAGAAAGAAGACATCGAGCAGAATCCAAAAATGTAAAAATATACAGGGTGTCCCATTTAAAAAAATGAAGTTACAATCAACTTCCGGTATGACCGGAGGTAGCAAAGAGGCGAAAATATTTTCATTAAATAGTTCATACCTCAAACCCCCTGTATTCGAATTTTCATCATTTTCTTAACTTTATTTCTCTAGATATTTCTAATAGGCCCTTTATCTGCCTCACCCTGTAAAGGGTGTCCCAAAAGTAGCGGAACGGTCGAATATTTCACGAAATGAACATCGGATGGAAAAACTGAAAAATATGTGTCTAATCATTTTCAAAAATCTATTGAATGACACCAAACGCAACCCCCCCACGCTACCCCCTGAAGGTGGGGTAGGGGGTAATTTAAAAATGTTAAATGAAAACTCCCAGTTTTTATTGTAGATTTGGATTCCTTACATACAAGAAAGCAATTTTTATTCGAAACATTTCTTCGAATACTTCGTGATACCATAGGTAAATTATAGAAACGGTGCAATATCTCGAGAAATACACTACCAAAAGAAAAACCAAGAAATAAGTGTTTAATATTTTTTAAAAACCTAACGAATAACACCAACCATGACCCTCCACGGGGTAACTGTAAAATCTTAAATATGAACCCCAATTTTTTATTGCAAGTTTGGATTGCACATGAAAAAAATTAGTAACATTTGTTAGAAACATTTTTTAGAATTGTTGATAGATGGCGCTAATAAATCTAATTTTTCCGATTATAGCGCCATCTATCAACAAATTCTAAAAAATGTTTAGAACAAATGTTACTTATTTGTTCATAAGGAATCCAAATCTGGAATAAAAAATGGGGGTTAATATTTAAGATTTTACAGTTAGCCCCACCCCACCTCCAGGGGTTGGGGTGGAGGGTCATGTTTGGTGTTATTCGATAGGTTTTTGAAAAATATTAAACATGTATTTCTTGGTTTTTCATTTGGAAGTGTATTCCTCGAGATATTAGACCGTTTCTATAATTTACCTATGGTATCACCGTTGATTGATAAATACGGATATCAGTATATTTATCAGTCAACGGTATCACGATAAATCGTTTTTTCCGATTATAGCGCCATCTATCCACAATTCGAACTAATGTGTCGAATAAAAGTTGCTTCCTTTTATGCAAAGAATCCAAATCTACAATAAAAACTAGGGTTTTTTATTTAAGATTTTAAAGTTACCCCGACCCCACCTCTATGGGGTGTAGTGGGGGAACGTGTTTGATGTCATTTGATAGATTTTTAAAATTTATTGAAAACGTATTTTTCAGTTTTTCGATCGGATGTTGACTTCGCGAAATATTCGACCGTTCCGCTACTTTTGGGACACCCGTATTTATAGCAAAAATGTTAATGAAATGTTAATATGATATATTTTTTCTACTTTGCTATACGAGTCGGAAACCGATATGAAGAAATAATTACCCTTAAAAATAAAAATAATTCAAAAATGTTAATAGGTTGTAGAAAGACTAGAAAGGATAGTAGAATAGGTAGACAAAACAAATGAAAAGTAGAAATAGTCGAGGAATAAGATATTTTCAGGAAATCAACTGAGCGTTTAAGAGCAACAACGGCAAACAATATGAAATATTCCCACATTATTCTCTAGATCTCTAGCCTCCCACGAGGAGATGGAACATGAAGCAGAACAAGAATTCCATTATTTTAAAGCTACACTTCAACAGTTCAATTTATTTAGCATCAAGTTTTCATTTATATTTATGTCTTTTCATAAAATGTTTAATTACAATACGCATTTTCTGCAATTTTGGATGTGATTTCCGTTTTTATTTGTATTATATACAGAATGATTCACAAGTAATAGATGTTATTTTCCCCTGCAGATTCCATAAAGATACAAAGTAAGTTATAAAAATTATGTAGAAATGATCCTATATGTTTTAAATTATTTGTTTCGTAATAAAGATCTGAAACCATTTTCATGTGACGTACTAAGGGGCATTTGAAGCAAAAAACCGGTCATTATTATTTAAGGACCTATATTATCTCAAAATATAAAAAAACAATATTTAAAGAATATTTTGGACGTACATATGTATTAATAAAAATACATAAATCAATAACATAAAAGTACATACAATTTTTTTTTTGAAAAGTTGAACAAAGTGAATAATTTCAAACAAAAATATTCAGTAGTGATTACACGAAAGCTCTAAAATTATCGATTTGTATCCCTACTGACACTTTGACAGTTTTAATTTCACGACCCAAAGGGGAGTGAAATTATGTGAAAGTGTCACGAGGGCAAAACAGATCGATAATTTAGCAGCTCGAGAGTAATTCGGTAAGATTATTTCATGAATAAAACTATCTTTTTAAATCATTTTAAGTAATATTATATTGATATATTCGCCTGAATATTTACTAAACCTCTTTTTTTGTGTTCTCTACAAGCAAGTTATAAAACATTAATGGTCATTAACCTCTTTTTTGGTGTTCTCTACAAGCAAGTTATAAAACATTAATTGTGATTAATGTCACTGAATGTATTTTTGCGTAGCAACGAAGAACATCTGACGTAAAATACTTGACGATGGGAAATTATCAAAAATTATCGCTTTTTTTTATTTCTGTAGCTGCTATTGTATTATTAAAGTACAAACTGTCGCTTTCTGTTGCTTCATTTAAAATTATTGTCTTTGCTTTGTTCGAGAATGGCAAGATTATTGGTAAGATTTTCTTTTTGGTATTTGGCCCACTACTGCTGATGAAAGGATCGGATGTCAGAAGTAATCTACTATGTAAAACGTCTCTATTGTACTCAGTTCTCGAAAATTTTCCTGAAAAGTCCACCCAACATTTGCGAAAATGCTTATTATATGTTACTGAGACCCCATACTTTAGGGCTTCTTTTTTACGGCACAATTTTCTAATTTCTGTAATCTAATGCACCCTTGTGAGTAGACGGAACGATACCATAATACCATACAAGAGAAGCATGTAAAGAAGCAATAAATATAATAATATATTATTTTTATAATGTAAATCAAATTAAAAAATGATATAAAAATCAAAAATCAAGTACAGTGGAACCTCGATAAGTCGGATTAATCGGGACAGCGGCCGATCTGGGTTATCGAAAATCCATGTTAGCCGGATAATGTGGTAAAAGTTAATAAAATACTTATAGATTATAAACAAATACACATTATAATTGCAAAAACATGAAATACATATGCACAGTACATCCAAATTACGTACAGTTGTATATAGTATTGTTTATTTCTTGGTAAAAAACTCAGTCAAAGTGAAAAAATGTTTGTTTTGTCTGACGAAAATAGGTCCGGGTTAGCCGGACTTCCGGGTTAGCCGAACTTCCGGGTTATCGGAGGCCAACTTATCGGAGTTCCACTGTAGTGTTAATAGAAAAAAATATTTGCGTAATAGAATATTTTTGATTGCGGACATGAATTATTGTACTCATCAAAATACACAAGAAATAGTGGAAATAATACATGGGACATAATGTGTGTTGTCCAGTGTTATGTTATATGGAAACAAATATATACGTATTCAAAAGGCAATATCGCGACGAATAATACTTCAACGAATGGATGAAAAGGCTTTGCGTGTACCTAGATGCATAAATTAGGGTAGCTCACGCATGGAGATGTCAGTTTAACGTACGATACTTCTTTATTATACAATGTTCCGAGTTTCGACAGTTTGTTTTATAAATTTTGATATTTATTATAATAGTGCTGCAGTTAAGTGATACCAGGATATCTAAAATACACAATCATCAGACTTAAGCAAATATGCATATTCAAACGTAAGGCAGCGTTTAGACACGACGATAAATCGCAGCAATTTATCGATATCAATCGAGTTTCGTCAATTTATCATTGTGTGTAAACGGTACACGCACCGCAGCGATTTATCGGAATTGGATTGGAGTTGGTATCGTATTGCATCAATTTATGATAACGATCGAGTTGTTTCAGTTTATAATCAATCGCAACAATTTATCGCAGCGTCTAAACAGCTTTAAAAGAATCAATAAATCGCAGCAATTTATCGTCACAATAAATTGCTGCGATTTATCGCGGCGTCTAAACGCCACTTGAAGTAGGTATATACGCGTAAATATTATTCAACATAACATTCAACAAAACACACTATTTATGAATTTTAAAATATTTTTTTTTTACAAATAACAATTATTAAATTGTTAAATTAACTTAATGAACAATAATTGTGAGTTCTTATATTTCAGATTTTACATAAAAACAATAGAAAATTAAATGTTTCTCAAAATTTTCTATTAAAAATTTATGATCCCTGTCAGCATATTAGTCCATTTACCCACGGTTGTTGCTCCAAATTTTAAAGAACCACTTGGGTTGAAAACCACTTTTTGCAGAAAACTCTTTTAAACTTTTTTTTAGGTGTTTAAAAGAAGCTTTATTTTTCTTTTTTTTTTTTTTTAATTTCCTAGCATCAAAAGTAAGCAAGTGACGCTTAAAATAAAGATTGTCCCTTTTTTTTTTGGTAAAAGAAAATCGGGGAAATCACCTCTTAAGTAGCATCTCAAATGAAATTAATCGTTACCACTTTACAAGTTGCTTTACTTATGCTTTATTTATACGATGTGTAAGTTTCATTAGTTCAAAGGGCTTATTTTTGAAAAAATTTAGTTTTAAAGTAAAATTTTTTTATTTTTTAATTTAAAAAATGCTTTTTTTTAAATAACTTTTAATTAAGTAATAAAAAATATATATGTAGGTTTTGCTTTTCTGAATGTATTGGATTTTTTGTTTTTCTGTTCTTATTTAAAATTAATTAAGATATGGCTAACTGAGATGCTAATTAGGGAGTGATTTTCCCTATTTTTTTACCAAACAAACAGGAACCAAGTTTATTTTGAGGGTAACTTGCTTACTTTTGATGCTACGAACTTTTTTAAAAACAAAACAATAGCTTCTGTTAAACACTTTAAAACAGTTGTAATGAGTTTTCCCCAAAAATTGCTTAATGTTTTGGTTATTTCACGTTGAAATATTCGATTTGGAATTTGAAGAATATGGACTCATTTTTAATTAGCTACAACTGTGCTTCTACTGGGTCTAGATACTTCATACATACACCATTTTTTTCACTTTTTTATAATCTATATTTTTGCTAAGAAAATATCTTTTTCGATAAAATACATTGTGAGTTACATATTTACGAAAAACCCTCTAAAAACGTGTTTTTTTTTTGTTGAAAAATGAACATATCTACTCGCAAATAACTCGAAATGTATTAACTTAGTGAAAATCTCTATGGAACAAAACTCTTTTAGAATTAGTGAGTTTACCTATTTTGGGACTTATTTTGAACGTAAAAGTTAGTTTATTTATTCTCGATCAATTTGTAACTAGAGCAAATAATCTCTAACGTACAGAGCTTTGTTATCGAATTGTTTTATGGGTCTCTTTATTTTCAATAAAAACAAAATTCTTCGCAACAAAATCAAGTTTTTTCAAAAGAAATAAATATTGGTTCGAAATACATGGTGATTCCACATAAGTTTGGTTGGGTACATATATATTGATATTTTGTTTGTTATAATTTATATATGATATTACGTAGGTACAACAGTTTCTTTCATCAATGTTTTATAACTGATAATTTGTTAGCTTAGCGGCAAATTTAAAAAAGTAATAACCCATTTAGCAATATTAATTAGCAATTAATCTATGTACCCATTGTATAATATATTGTTAGATCGTCCAAGTAAGTGGACCCCAAGCTGATGTTTCAAGGTTACACATTAATCGAATTGTTGCATAACGTATTGTAGAATCAATTATGTTGAGTATCATCACGAGAAACAATCAATCAATTGTCTGGAATGATTACCACCTTCACTTCGATTTAATTAATTTTCCAGCGAACGGATTTACTTATTGTTCAAATTGTACTTCTACAATCATTAGGGTTTGTTTATTTTGTCATTATTTAGGGCTACGTAATACGTTCATAAGTATGTTGTAACCTATTAGAACCTGAAACGAGACATATTATACACAACAGAAAATGATTTATACGTAACAGCTATAGAAAAATAGTAATATTGTACAGCAAGAGAGAAAAAAGACATGTTTCTCACGAGGCGAGTGCCGCAAATCAAGCGAGGGAGAAATATGTCATTTTCTCACTTGTTGTAGACTGTACTTTTTCTATGGATGCGTTTTTGTCAAGAGTTCAAACTTCAAAATTAAATAATTTAGGTGCTCTTACGTATATTATATGCCTAAATTGAAATAAAATACATACAGTGATGAGCCAAGGTGAGCACGCTAATAACCGGCAAAAGATGGAAAACATAATACATTGCGAAACAAAAAGAGATGAAACTAGTGGAGGAGGAAATTATTGTTATAAACGTATAAATTAACAGTACATTTCATAGCTTTCGACCTTTAGACGTATCAAAGAAGTATGACAACTGTCACTGTGACAGTAGAATTTTATACAATACTCCTGTGACAGACGTCTAAAGATGGGACACTATGTAATGTAGTGTTAATAATTTATACGTTTATATCTAACGATAATTTCCACCTCCACTAGTTTTATCTCTTTTTGTTTCGAAATGTATTATACCTTTTGAGGAAGGTTCAATGGTATACGTAAAATGTAATGTATGTCGTTAACAAAGATCGAATGCGAGAACACTATATTTTTATCTAGATCTACGCCATTTGCCGTTGTAGATTAGATAGTAGATCTTGTTAAATCGGAATACCTATACAAAATACCTACCTACTGAGCAATACGATTCTCGATATGATTACCGGTACTACTCAAATACAAAAGTAACAAAAGTAATCATAGTAATCAAAGTACCGAATACTGTAAATGATTACTTTATACAAAAGTAACAATTTGTAACGAATACTCGAAAGTTACTATAATCAACATCACTAGTGATAATGAGTATTTTTGCTCTCTCATCACATGTCCTAAGTATTTAAGTTTACGTCTTTTGATAATTAATATTATTTTCGCCTCATTTTCTATCCATCTAGTTGCCTAGTTCTAACCTTATATTCAGACAACAAAGAAAAGTTCAATGAAAGTGCTATTTCAATACGTATCTTATTTTCTACATTTGATGTTAACCATGTTCGTAGGTAGGTATCTATTGTAGGTATCTAAACGCTCAATTGCACTATCTTGAATAATCAATTGGAGGCTTTCATCTGCTGATTTAGTCATGATCATACATTTAGTCTTTTTTTCAAATGTATCTTCACCCCGTATTCATAACAGCAGTCGTTCAGGCGTTGAATTACATTATGAAAATCATTGTTGTTATCCGTCATTATTACTGTATGGTCTGAAAAACGTAAGTTATTCAAAATTTCTCCATTGATAGTGGTAGATGTTCCCTCAATTGAATCCGAGAGCGCTTATTTAAATACAGCTTCACTGTATACATTGAAGAGTAATGGGGACAGCATGCAACCCAGGTGGACTCCTCTCTATATTTGACCTGCTAAACCTCAATTGAATCAAAATCAAAATAATAATGGGAGACTGCAACGCCAAAGTCGGAAGAGAGAATATATACGAACACATAATAGGGAAATATAGTAAGCATGAGGTGTCGAACGATAATGGCCAAAGAATAATAGGCTTTGCAACAGAAAGGCAAATGGTGATAAGAAGCACACAATTACGCCGAAAAGATATATATAAAGGAACGTGGATTTCCCCTGACAAGAAGACAGTAAATCAGATAGACCATATTTTAATAGAGAAGAAGCATGCAAACAATGTAATAAATGTAAAGAGCATGAGAGGAGCGGACTGTAACTCTGACCACTACTTGGTGAGAGCAGAATACAAAATCGAGCATAACATAAAGCGAAACAATAAAACAAGGGAAAAAATTGGAAAACAATTCAACATAGGACTACTAAAAGATAACAACACACAGAAGAAGTATGAACAGGGAATAACCAACAGACTAATCAGGGAACAAGAAACGTCAAGCCCAGACAAACAATGGCAAAATATCAAAGAAGCACTCTTGAACACAAGTAAAGCAATCCTAGCGAAAACCAAAAGAAAACACAAAACAAAAGATTGCTATGATGAAGAATGTCAAGAAGTAGCAGAAGCAATAAGAAAAGTAAGACTCAAAAATCTCACAAATGACGAAGAAAGCGCTAGAGAAGAATACAGAGAATTGAGAAAAATCATGAAAAGAAAATGTAGAAGCAAAAAGAGAAAATACAATGAGAACAAACTGAAAGAAATAGAAGAAAAATTTCAAAAAAAAAAGAAATAAGATCATTCTACCAGGAAGCAAAAAAAATGGAAAGAGGATATCAAAAAAACACCCCATATATGAGAGATGATAAAGGGATGTTGCTAAATGAGCCGGAAAAAATAATGGAAAACTGGCAAAACTATTTCACAGAACTGCTAAATAAGAGCGAAGTACAAAAGGAAACAAGCCATGAAATTGAAGATGATCATATAGCAATAGAAATACCCACAGAACAAGAAATAAAGAACGAAATAAAGAGCTTGAAAAATAACAAAAGCCCAGGAATAACAGAAATATCGGCCGAAATGATAAAATCAGGAGGGAAAAGACTACAGAAAGAGATCTATGACCTGATAAAAAGAATATGGGAAGTAGAAAAATTGCCAGAAGAGTGGACCATAGCAAGAATATGCCCTATACATAAAAAAGGTGATAGAATGCTATGCGAAAACTACAGAGGCATCGCACTATTAGAAATAGTTTACAAAATCTTGGCACAAAGTATAAGAAAGAGGCTAAGTCATTATTCGGAAAAAATACTGGGGGAATACCAGGCAGGTTTTAGAAACAACAGATCAACGACTGACCAAATATTTGCCTTAAAAGAAATACAGACTCCCTGTTACGGACATAAAACAGTACTATATGCTTTGTTCATAGACTTTAAGCAGGCTTACGACACAGTAAATAGACAGCAGATGTACGAACTGATGAAAGAACTGGGGATACCAAGTAAAATTGTAAGGATGATAAAGATGACGATGGAAAACACAACAAACGAAATAGCTTGGAAAGGGTATACATCCAAAAAGTTTGAAACCAAGGAAGGATTACGACAAGGAGACCAACTGTCAACAATGGCATTCAATCTAACATTGGAAGGAATAATCAGGAAAAGCAGAATAAATATGCAAGAAACGATATTTAAAAACGGCCACCAATGCATAGCATTTGCAGATGATCTGACGCTATTAGCAACAAGCAAAAAAGAACTACAAAAGTTAATGAAAAACATAATAAAGGAAGCCAAAAAATTCGGACTTAAAATAAATGAAGAAAAGACAAAGTATATGATAATGGGTGAGATCCAAAAAGAAAAAGAGAATAACATCATAGTACAAATAGATGGAGAAAAAACATACTCGTTCAAAAGAGCCAAAGAAATTATTTACCTGGGAGTCAAAATAGATGAAAATGGTCATGAAGAAAGGGAGATAAAGGCAAGAATAGCTAAAGGAAATAAAAAAATATGGAGCATTACGCACATTATTGAAATCCAAATACGTATCAAGAAAAACAAAAATAAGAATTTATAAGACTGTTATCAGACCTACAGTAACATACGCAAGTGAAACATGGGTGCTCAAAAAGTCAGAAACAGACCTATTAGAAAGATGGGAGAGAAAAATGCAAAAAGCAATATATGGAGGTGTGAAAATAGAAGGTCAGTGGAGAAGAAGAACCAATAAAGAATTGGAAGAACTATATCAAGAGCCAACGATTACGACGACGATCAAAGCACAGAGAATACGATACTTGGGGCACATAGAGAAAATGGGAAGTAAACGAATGCCAAAAATGGTACTCTCACGAAGACCAATACAAAAGAGGAGGAAAGGCAGGCCAAGGAAAAGATGGAAGGATAGTGTATATGAAGACTTGAAGAAAAGTAACATTGAGAGATGGAAAGAACTAGCATTGGACAGAAGGAGATGGAGAGAGGTGGTGAAGGAGTGTATAAAAAGACTGAAGTGTATTTAAATAAAATTTACAAGTTTTATAAGTTATGTAAGTTATACAAGTTATTTATTATATTATTTATGTTATCAGAAATGTAAACATTTTAGCCCTAGGCCTACAAGGCCTGTTGCGCTTAATAAATAAATATAAATAAAACCTCAATTGAAATGGAATGACAGATATAAAACACAAAACAATGACTGGAAGGAACACTGTAGCCAAATGATGTCCCAGAGAGATGGCTAACTCAGAAGAGATTATAATATTGACACAAAATTCCCTTCTGACACTGTGACTGCTGTTCTCGTTAGCTGATTCTATAAATTATTTCGGGCTTCTTTATTAAAAGAATACTATTCAAAAACTAGTTCACGATTTTTTTTAAACTTAACTTTGGTTACAGGTATGGCAGCTAGTAGTATGAGTCAGTCAATGGCATCCTATTACAATCCATCTGCAGCTTACGGTTCACTCAGTGCAGCTTCTATGGCAGCAGCGGCGGCCGCGGCTCAACAATCTGCTGCGGCGATGTCAGCAGGATTAACTGCGCCAGCGCAGGTAATATATTTTATTAATTATTGCATTAGTGTATAGAAAAAAAAAACGATTAGAAAATAAATTGGAATTTTATCAGCTCATAGAACAGGCGGGTTTTAGAAAAGGCTACGGAACAAACGATCACCTATTGGTAATAAAAAATCTTATAGAAAAATGTACTGAATATAATAAACCAATAGTTTTAATGTTTGTGGACTATGAAAAGGCCTTTAACAGCATAAATCAACAAAAAATGTTGGAAGCTTTGACAGAACGCCGAATTGACTATCGGTATATAAACATAATTAAACGCATATTCAGGGCCTATTCTACCACTAGGCCCATGAGGCACCTGCCTCCGGGCCCGCATTTTAATGGGGCCCGGAAAGATCACCAAAAAAAACTTTTATGGCAAAAACACAATAAATTTTAAAAATTCTTTTATTTTACGAACAGGAAATGATAAAAAGTGATAACAATGAGAGTTATATTCATAAACCATAAACCGTTCTTACCATAAAACTGAATAAAAGTAGGTAGATTGCCTAAATAAACGTACCAGTTTTCGTTTTTTTAAATAATTTTTTTAAATTTTTTTTGATATTCAAAAAAAGAAAAAAATTCAAATCGATTTTTCTAGAAAACGGTGTATCCTATCGACTTCAAGTAAGATTACCTTTTAGTACTATAATAACTTACGTTTTAATGATCCAGACTCAAAAATGCTTAAAAATTAAAAACAAAAAAGTTATGCGATAATATAACTGTTGCCCTACCCAAAACGGACGCCTATGACCGGTACTAGAAATTTGCAATAGATGGAATCGATTTATATTTGGAAGATAAATAAGTGTACCAATTTGCCTTTTTCTAAATAAAAGCGTTCTAGAGATATTTAAAAAAAAATAATAACCAGGCGCCATCTTCAAACAGCTCTAGCTCCCTTATAGGAAGTATTTTCGGACTAGGTGAATTGGATTAAATAGTCTTAAAATTTTCTGAAGAATCTCCTGTCTTCGTTTGTTGGTAGAGTTTCTGGACACCCTGTATATTCAATCCTGCTACTCCAGGAAGGAGCATAGGGCATCCACGAAGCTTCTCCATTTGTATTTATTTCTGGCAATGGCTGCTATTTCTCCCTAGGTTTTCTTCGTGCTTTTATAGTCATCTTCAATCGTACTTCTCCATGTTTTGGTCGGTCGTCTTCTGCTTCTTTGTCGTGTTGCATTCCATTTGAGTGCTTGTTTTGTTAAGAAATGACGTTTTATGAAATATTTATTTTTTATCAAAATTTACGTAAGTCCTATTGAAAGCTGCTGCTCTACTTAATGACGTAGTTTCTGGTGTTTTTAGAGATAAATGTGAATTTATACGCATACAATTTTGGAACCAATCTTGGTTTGCGGTGTAATTTTATTGAAAAGAACATGGAAGTTGCTTAGCACCGAGTTTCACGGCACATTGGTAAGCCAATTTTCGTATATCCATGGGAAGTAGTCCAAAATATATTTCAGCGCACTTCAGAAAACACGTAGCCATTTTACTTTCTTCTTCGGCTGTAAAAACTAATCTTGCTTTAGCATAGCCACTTGTAGACTCTCATTGTTCTTCTTCTTTTATATATCGGTATAGAGACACATGACACATGCTGAAAGTTTTACTTGCTTGCCTTAATATTATACTACATTGATTATTTAAAACTTCCGCTGAAACTAACTCGCAGACGTCCTGGCTTTTAATTACTCGTTCTGACTTTCTTTTGTATAAGAGCTTTACAAGAGGTCAAAGAACGGAGGTAAAGGAACTAATAGAACCAAAACACATATAAAAGCATACATGGATTGACTATCTGAAAAAGCTCTATGTAGAGGAAGAACAAATGATGCTAGAACCGGAAACACCAGAAATTACCACAAATTAAAGTGCACAGGAAGTACGAAAAACACTCGAAAAGCTGAAGAACAGAAAAGCTGCAGGTAAGGATGGAATACCAAACGAATTACTGAAATATTGTGGAGTAGCAATTACAGAACAATTAACAACATTAATTAACAAAATCATAAAACACAATAAAATACCGGAAGAATGGAGAACCAGCGAACTAATTCTACTATTCAAAAGAGGAGATAAAAAGCAGCCAGAAAACTACAGAGGTATCAACTTGTTAAATACTACTATAAAACTTAAAAATTAAAATCTTTTAATACGTAATGAATCAGAGGATAAGTTTAGCAGATAAACAACAGGGTTTTCGTACTGGAAGATCGTGTACAGATGCAATATTCGTCATAAAGCAAATTACTGAGAAATCACTAGAGTATAATAGACCAGCAGTTCTATGTCTGATTGACTTAAAGAAAGCATTTGACAGAGTAAGACTCAAAGATGTAATCCATCATCTATATTCTATATAATAGAGAAGTCCCTCTAGATATCATAAAAACTATTGAGAACATCTACCAAAACAACAAAATGGAAGTCAGAATAGATGGACAACTTACAGAAACTATAGATATGGGCAGCGGAATAAGACAGGGAGACTCATTGAGTCCTATGTTTTTCAATTTAATCATGGATGAAATCATCAAAAACGCCAACAAAGGAAGAGGATATAGAATGGGAAACAAAGAAGTAAAAATACTCTGCTACGCAGACGAACAATATTGATAGCCCAAGATAAAGATAGTCTGCAAAGATTAGTCCACAGATTTAACAGAAGAGCAAAAGAATTCAATATGACAATTTCATCTCAGAAAACCAAAACAATAGTAAGCAGTAAAGAACCAATCAGATGCAAAATAGAAATTGATGGGTATCAGTATTGAACAAGTAATGGAAGTAAAATACTTTGGAATTACATTGTGAAGTTACGGAGACCTAGACAAAGAAGTGAGAAATCAAGTACAAAAAGCAAATAGATTGGCAGGATGCCTTAATAACACTATATGGCGAAACCGACATATTAACACTGAGATGAAGTCAAGAATTTATAAAACCAGTATAAGACCAATAATGACATATGCATCAGAAACAAGACCCGATACAGCCACAACACAAAGACTACTGGAAACGGCAGAGATGAGAGTACTGAGAAGAATTACAGGAAATACACTGAGAGATCGAAAGAGGAGCGAAGATATTAGAAGGCAATGTAACGTACAGTGTATAAACGAATGGACACTAAATAGAAAAAAGAATGGAACAACCGGATAACCAGAATGGGGGAGACACGTGTGGTCAAAATAGCACGAGATAAATCACCAATCCGTAGAAGATAGAAGAAGTACCGGCAGACCGCGCAAAATATGGAGTGACAACCTTCCATAGAGGTATCAATCCGCCAATGAACAAGCAGAATTGCTTATAAAAAAGAAGAAGAAGAAGAAGACTTTTTTTGTATTGTCTTATTTTGGAAGAAAAACATTAAATAATAATATGCTTTTATATTGTAGATTATAAATTTAGTAAGATTCGGGGCAAGTTGTAATAAGTTACAACAAACCCCAAGGTTGGGTTACAACAAAAACCCCATAGCACACTTTTGTATATTTATTAAAAAAACTGTAAAAATAACTTCCTAATTAACCCCTCTGTGGCGCAGTGGTAAGAGCGCCTACCTTTGAAACGAAAGGTCGGGAGTTCGAATCCTACCAGGGGCAGAGATTTTTCATTTATTATAAATTAATAAGTGAAAAATAGTTTCTGTCCTTGTGGGATCGGTACTCACCGGAGGGACCGCAGACGTTCGGAAACAATTAGCGTCTCTTTGCAAAGACAATGACGTAGACTTTGCAAAGTAACAAGACACTTACTCAACACACACAGTACACATTACTCCCTTGACTTAGTGATAAGTTATACAATTACGTGGCTAAAGGTTCTAGTTCTAAACCAAAGCCAGAATCAGAGAAAAAAAAATTTCCTAATCGTAAAATCGTTAAGCAAGATCAAAATATAAATAAATTAAAATAGAAAAGAAATGACAACAGAAAGTATCAGATCCGTTTCAAAAAATTTGCAATAACCAGAATTTTAGGAAAGTCAAATTTTATCTTACCTGACCAAAATGAAGCACGTGCACACACCCACTATTTAGGACTATTCTTTTTCTCATGATCATCTTTCAGTGCGTCACAGTTGTTCGATTTCTTTCTAACGCATTAAATTGTATGTGACGGAAAAAAAGGCACGTCCGTGATTACAGACATTTACAAAATTTATTCTAGTTATTCTAGTTGTCGATAGTTGGCGCCATAATAAAAAAAATAATTTTTTTTTAATTAAATAATAATATTACAAATATAATCTGTATATAATTGATGGATTCGACCGTTACTTGATGGAAGTTCATTTTATCTAACAATAAAACACTGAAAACGTTTGTTTTCTATACTTCCACAAAATTTATTATAACTAAGTGACTACAGCTGTTTCGGCGGAGTGCCTTTCTCAAGTGATACAGTTTACAATGTGTTTGCCTTTTTAAGTCTTCAACTGAAGAGGTTGAGGAGTGGGGAGCTGTTTGTCTCGAGTTGGTCATTCAGAATTATATCTGTATTTTTCAGTTTATTAATTTCCATAGATTCTAAAAACTCGAGACAAACAGCTCCCCACTCCTCAACCTCTTCAGTTGAAGACTTAAAAAGGCAAACACATTGTAAACTGTATCACTTGAGAAAGGCACTCCGCCGAAACAGCTGTAGTCACTTAGTTATAATAAATTTTGTGGAAGTATAGAAAACAAACGTTTTCAGTGTTTTATTGTTAGATAATCTGTATAATTTATAAGACTATACAAATCAAAGAAAATACCATTCATTTTATAAATGCAAGAAACACATTTGATTTGTTTTTATTCCAAATTGAAAATAAAATGTGACAACTGTCAGATTTAACTAAAATGTCATGTTAGAATAAATGTCATAAATGTGTATTATCACGGACTTACCCTTTTTCCTATCATTTGTTACGCACTGAAAAATGCTCATGAAAAGGACAATATCAGCAGACGACTGGCTGGACGGTGTTTGTGCAGAGAGATAAGAGGGTAAGACCGAGTCAGCTAAATAAGTTGAAAACGTTCAAATAACCTATGAAAATGTCGTGTTACTATTTACCCATGTTACAACAAGCCCTTTGTTCCCCTACAATAGTTATTTTCCTAACTTGTGCGGAAAGTGATACTTTCACGCACGAGACTGCCGTTGACCCGAACGACGCGATAGCGGAGTTCGGGCAAGCAGTCGAGTGCGGGGAAGACACTTTCCGCATGAGTTAGGAACAATATTTTTTCTAGGGCCGTACGTTTGGAAAAAAGCCACAATAAATAGAGTCATATCAATTTTTATTTAGAAGTGAAAATACACAAATTTATTTTTTGACAAGGTTGTCAAAACCCAACTTTCAATATAATGGGTTACCACGACGACGATATTGGTTTCCATGACGACGATTCAAAACCATTGTAATTGTCTACTGATCTGAATTTTAAATATTACGTCAAAATAATTTTTATTTTATCGAATTATCAGTAGTAATTGCACAAGAGCTCTAAAATTATCGAATTTTCCCAGAGTGACACTTTGACAGTTTTAATTTCAAGACCCGAAGGGGAATGTCACGAGGGCACGAGGCACGAGGGATTTATGTCAAAGTGTCACGAGGGCAAAAATTCGATAATAATTTTAGAGATCGAGTGCAATTTGTTGCGATTATTTCATGAATAAAACGTTCAAAACCAAAATTTTATTGTAATTTATTTATGTAAGTACAAATTAGTACAATTAAACACACAGTTGTTATAAATATTTGACGGTTGAAAGTCATCACTTTTATAATTTTTAAAACATTAATTGTCATTAATGTCACTTAATGTATTTTTTCGTAGCAACGAAGGGCATGTGACGTAATATACTTGGCGACGGGATATTATCAAAAATTATCTTTCTATTGGTCAGAATCTCCTATGAATGAAATAATCGAGCTAATTTCATTAAAACATGAACACAATAAGATAAATTTAAAATAAATTCGTAAATAATATCTAAATATTAGTTTATTGCATGTATTATAATATATTATAATGCCATATTACAAGGTATTTTACTTTCCCGCACGCCGTGTGGGAAAATTTACTTTCACGCACGCCGTGCGGGAAAGTGCAACTTTCGGAAACGAAATGCGTGCGTGAAAGTGGCTCTTTTAGCACGGCCGTAGAAAAAAATACTTTCATGATATTGAAATTTTCATATCCCAATCAGTGAACTGAGTATTAGATTAGGAAGGAATGTAAAGTTAAATTTAATGTTCCAAGCATTCTCTTACATCTAAAATAAATATCAAAAGCAAAAGTCATCTTTCAAGCTAGAACATACGCATATCCCAAAAGAAATGGCGCGTAACGCGGGGGATATGTTTAAATCGTTAAAGTCCTTTGTCCGCGATGATCTATGTCCTAAATTGTCCTGCAAGGTGCTGCTCCTCGCGTTCACAATACCATGACGTATTACACCGGTTCTTTGTGGATGGAATTTTCGAGTTTTACCGTGTCGTTTTCGAGTACGTCTCTCGTAAATCTTTTCAATTTACCAACGCGTCTGTTACACTATTTCACAAAATTATAACTGAAGATAACGAATAAGGAAACTGGAATGTGATGGAGAGTCGTATAAGTATAATATATAATAATAACCAAAGATGTTTCACCGCGAGAGGAATTTTTATTTTTCTCTAGATCAGTTTAAAATATTGCGAAGAGTGGATGTACGAGTGGATTACAGATACTTCATAATTTTTATTAAATCTATCTCTGTTATTGAAGGAAATTGTAGAGAATATTTCGTCAGTTTACTCCCAAAACGAGCTTTTCCACTCCACTTTTTAAACTTTTGACAATGGTAGGGAAGCCCAAGCGAGGATTTTTGCAGTTACTCGAGCGCGTCAGATTATTACATGGGGAGAAACCTTGTACCCTGAAAATGCACCTCTAACGTATATTGGCTCTTAATGCAGGGGAGTTCGTTAACGGAGGGAGCTATATTTCAAAAATCTGACGATTTGAGCTGGGCGTAAGGAAATGGGTGAGTCACAAAGTTTGACAAGAAAAAAATAACGAATATTTCGCGAAATGAATGACAAGATCGAAAAACTAAAAAATACGTGCTCAATATTTTTTAAAAATCTATCGAGTGCTACCAAACACGACTTCCCACGGAGAGGGATGGGGGGTACCTAAATTTAATATTTTAAATACGAATCCCGCGATATTTCGCGAAATGAACATCAGATCGAAAAGCTGAAAATTACACTTATTCAATATTTTTAAAAAAACTATCGAACGGCACCAAACACGACCCCCCAAGGAGGTGGGGTGGGAGGTTACTTTAAAATCTTAAATGGGAGCCCCCATTTTTTATTGCAGATTTGGATTCCTTACGTAAAAATAAGTAACTTTTATTCGAGACATTTTTGCGAATTATGGATAGATGGCGCTATAATCTAAAAAAACTACTGATGGAAATGGAAAATTAAATTAAAAATGGAAAGTTCCCACTAAAATGAAAAACTTTAATTAACTTTTTTTGGTTTTAGGACCTACTCTTCACAACCCAATAGGTCCCCATAACGCTCGAGTGACTGCACATTTAGCATACTTTGGTCCGCTACCACAAATCATCGTTTTAAACTTTAATTTGAAGTCAAAAACGATGTGAATTTAAAAATGATTTATTGGCTGAAAATGTTTTAATTTACTATCTGTATTGGGAATAATTCACAATTTTGCTTTAAAATAAGTTTATTTCTTTCAAAAATATTAAAGTAAACCAAACCATTGCAAACCAAAAACATTGTAAAAAAATTGTTAAAACAAAGTGAAAATAACACAAAATGTGAAAAACATTTGTTCCACCTGTCTGTTTTTGAGCGTAAAAAGTTTCTAATCTTCCGGGTCACTTTGAATAGAGTATCGCTCTCCCCAATATCAGACTCAGGTCAATATCCTTCGAGGTATATACAGGTGAACCGAAATAGGAATAGACGTTGCGCGCTAGCAAATTTTACATTATGACAGGGAGCGTTCATTTGATCGACAACTGCTTAGCTGTAGATGTGGATAGTATTACTATAGGGACGATTCGCAACGTTGGCAAGTTTTGTGTAAATCTCAATTTTTAATAAATTTTAATAATAGTGATTTTGAATTTTCTATTTGTTTTAATAATTATATCAGTACTTTTCAAGGGGTGTCACCCTTTGTTTATAGAATCCTGTAGGTGCCTTTCGGTCTTTTTCGGAGGTCGTCTTCTTTTCCTCTTCACTGGTCTCCACTACATCATTTTATTTCGCCATCTGTCTCCATTCATTCATTGGCTTACATGTCGGTACTATCTCAAACTCGTGGCTTCAATGATGTCAATTATTGTTGTCTTAATACCTATTCTCTTTGATATCTCGCCATTTTTTATTTTGTCGTGTAGTATTAGCCTACACCAACATCTCAAAAACCCAATGAACTATCAACACGGATGGAATGGGCAAGAAGTGAATTTAATGCGGCCAGGATGAGAGAGTCTAGTCAGGAAGGATAGAAAATATTCGCCATCTTTCGTAAACAAACAAATTGGGGTTTGAGCTTCAATTTGAGGGAATTTCAGTTTCTAAGTTTGAGTTCTAAGGGAATTTATAAAATCACATCTGGCAACTCTGGTGGTATGTTGTAGCAAATTTTCCCTGGCAAGCTCTGTCTGTTTTTAGGACCTCTCACTTGTATGTTGGCCGCAATCTCGCTTCACTGTTTGAATGGGACGGGGCCATTCCATCCGTGTTGACAGTTCATTGTGAAAACCCCATTTTCATTGACAGTAGCTTTATTAAAACATTCTGTCATTTGTCAGATCTCAGCTCCATAAGTTGTGAAGCTTTCGGCTATGGTTTTATGTATTTCAGTTTTTTTCATAAAAAATCCCTCCGATTTTTTTTTCAACAAATTTACATAATATTATGCATTTTACGTTTATAATTTTTGTATCCTTTCTTTTGGAAGTTTCGTCTTCTTCTTTTTGTATAGACACGACTCTGACTTTTTCTTAATGTGCCTCCAGTAGTTGTCATTCCATCGTTTTCGTGGTCTTACCGCTGATCGTCTTCCTATTGGACAAATCTGTCGCCGTCCTTAGAACTCTATTTGTTGTCGTTCGGCTTTATGTGGTCAGTCCATTCTACTTTTCTGTTTCTTACCCAGTTATTAATGTTCTCCACCTTGCATCTCCGTCTTATATCTGTACCTACTTCTAGCTCTGTCCCATAGTGTCTTACCATCTATTTTTAGAAGGGTTTTCATCTCTGCTGTTTCTAACAATACTTTTGTCTTCTCTGTGTCAGGTCTTGTTTCTGCCGTGCATGGTATTATTAGTCTGATGACTGTTTTATAAATTCTGCCTTTCATTTCTTTTCCGATATTTTTATTTCTCCATATTGTTTCGTTCAGGTAAGATTTTGCTCTATTTGCTTTATTCACTTGATCTTCCACTTGCGTTTCGAGCTTTCCATAACTAGATAGTGTGATGCCTACATATTTAAACTCCATCACTTGTTTTATTATCTGACTCATCATCATTATCTTTTCCTTATCCCTATGCGGGGTCGGCTTCCCTAATTGCATTTCTCTACACAATTCTATCTTGGATCATATCAATGTTAATCCCCTTTACCAACACGTCCTGCCTTATCGTCTCCCCCCAGGACTTCTTTGGTCTTCCTTTCCCACTCCTTCCAGGAATCTGCACTTCAGCTATTCTTCGTATTGGGTGATTCACGTCTCGACGTTGAACATGACCGAATCATCTTAACCTATGCTGTCTCATTTTGGCATCAATTGGTGCCACACCTAGACTTCGCCTAATATACTCATTTCTAATTTTATCCTTCTTTGTCACTCCACTCATCCATCTAAGCATTCTCATTTCCGCCACATGCATTCGTTGTTCCTCTTTCTTTTTCATTGCCCAACATTCAGTTCCGTACATCATAGCCGGTCTTATGGCTGTTTTATAGAATTTTCCCTTCAGCTTCATTGGAATTTTTCTGTCACACAACACACCACTGGCTTCTTTCCACTTCATCCATCTAGCCCCAATTCTATTGCATGCATCTTCATCTATTTCTCCATTACTCTGTAATACCGATCCTAGATACTTAAAACTATTGCTTTTCACAATCATTTCACCATACAAAGATACCATTTTATTTGTAGTACCTAACTCCATCTTTAAATGAACATTCCAAATACTCTGTTTTTGTCCTACTAAGTTTTAAACCTTTTTCCTCCAGAGCTTGTCTCCACTGTTCCAGCTTTTGTTCTAAGTCTCTTTCACTATTTCCTATTAACACTACATCATCAGCATACATTAGGCACAATGGAATTCTACCCTGTAGTTTCGCTGTTACCTGGTCCAAAACTAATGAGAATAAATAAGGACTAAACACCGAGCCTTGGTGCAATCCTACTTTCACCTGAAACTTATCAGTCTCTCCCACACCTGTCCTAACACTAGTCGTTACTCCCTCATACATATCTCTCACAATCTTTATGTATTGCCAGAGATTCCTTTTTTATTGAGTACCCACCACAGTATCTCTGGAGGAACTCTATCATATGCTTTCTCAATATCAATGAATACCATAGGAGCGTTGGTCTCTTTATTCCTGTATTTTTCCATCAGTTGCCTTACAATGAAAATTGCATCTGTTGTTGATCTGCCCTACATAAAGCCAAATTGTTTATCGGATATTTCGGTTTCTTCACGTATCCGTCTATCAATTACTCTCTCCCATAGTTTCATGGTGTGACTAATTAGAATTTATATCCCTGCAGTTTGTACATTGTTGTATGTCTCCCTTGTTTTTGTAGATAGGTACTAATATACTGCTTCTCCATTCGTCTGGCATTTGTCCAACTTCCATAATTCTATTAAATAGACCTACTAGCCAACTTATTCCTGTCTCTCCCAATGCTCTCCATACTTCCCCAGGAATATCATCTGGTCCGACTGCTTTTCCTTTCTTTATTTTTTGAAGCGCTTGGGCCACTTCCTCGTTTGTTATTCTGGTAACCATTGCTGTTACTGTCTCCGTTAATTCCAGAGGCTGTCTATCAAATTCTTCATTTAATAAACTGTCAAAATACTTTATCCATCTCTTTTTGACATCCTTTTCGTGAATTAGTATTTTATTGCGAATTGTGAATTGCATAGTGTAGAATTCCTTCCCTTTGTCTTCACTGCAGCATCCATTTGGCTTGCAAATTGTAGAAGCCTTGGAGGTGTCACCAGGGAAATGTACCAATAAGTTTTCAATTTAAAAATCTTTTAGTAATGTTTTTAATATTTTCAGTATTATTAATTTTGCTATTAGGATTGAAAACTACTTCATCTTTCAATTGACAGATGACGCTAGTCACCTAATACCTTCACTTCGGTTGCAATGGGTGGGAAAGACTCTCGACGCTGGTCAGTTGGAGTATGGAGAACAGTGCCTACGTTCTTTCCGATGAGGCTCCAATAAGAGCCGAAAATCGCGATTCAGAGGACTGGACTGCGCTCCGTATTCTAATTGAAAAGTAAGATTGTTTTGCCTTCGCATTGCAACTGAATAAAAATGGTATACATTTTTATTTTATAGTCGTATTACTCCGTAGAGTAACCAGGTGCATTTTCCGTTGGAACTTCACCAAGCTGCAGACAGGGGATGTGAATTGCATAGTGTAGAATTCCTTCCCTTTGTCTTCACTGCAGCATCCATTTGGCTTGCAAATTGTAGAAGCCTTGGAGGTGTCACCAGGGAAATGTACCAATAAGTTTTCAATTTAAAAATCTTTGACTCTCCAGCTCTAATTTACATCTTATTGGATTTGCAGTTATAACCATGCATTTTGTCTTTTTTGGGAAATTAACAAGTTAAATTTTCTGGCGGTGATCTTCACACTGAGAGATTAGTATTGCATCGTCTGCATAGCAGATTAATTTAAGTTGTTTTTTCCCATTCGGTATCCTTTTTTATAAGTTTTTACTTTTTTTATTATTTCATTCATGATCAGGTTGAACAATGAAAGACTCAGGGAATCCCATTGCCAGCTTCAATTGGTTCAGTTAGTTCATCTTCTACTTTTACTTTTGTTGTGTTATTCTGGTAGATATTCTTTTAAGTACAACAAATGGATAACGTCCTATAATTTGACCCTGTCAAATGTCTTCTTAAGGTCCACGAAACATAAATATGCCGGTTTGTTGTATTTTAATGACCTCTCTTGAACTTGCCTCATTATAAATAAAGCGTTCCCGGCCTAAAACCTTGTTGTTCTTCTGCTATTATTATAATGATATTCGGTTTGTTTCAGTCCAAATCACTTTGGTTGTTAATTTTAATGTTGTGTTTAATAGGTTAATTCTTCTGTATTTCTCCGGATCCGATTTGTCTCCTTTTTTGAAGAGAGATATTAGGATTCTTAATCTCCATTCTTGTGGTATTCTGTTTTGTTGTATTATTTTTTTGTTTTAACGAAATTTGTAAACAACAATTATAGGAAAAACGTGTAAAATTAAAATTTATTAGTCAACAACGATTCAGTTACATTTATTCAATCATTATCTCATTATACCATACAAAACAAAGTAATCAACCTCTATAAACCATAAAACAGAAAGTAAAATGTACATGCCAGCATGTGAGAATTAAACAACTAATCTTTGTGAAATCAAAATAGTAAACTGTTTAACCTACCACAACTAGCAGTGCATGTTATGAAACTAGATATGCTCTCTATTCGTGGCGTTTCGGTGACCAAGAATTGAAAAGGCAAACACAGACAAAAACTAAACCAACAATAACTATAGATATTTGTTGTCTTTTCATTCGCTTTCAATTATTAAGTAAGTGAAAATTTAATTAGAAACCACAAAAAACTTAAGTTTGTTTCCCTTGTTGGTGATAATTGTGGGTACCTGATTTTTGCTTGTTTCACTGATCACCATTGATGACCATTGTTCTCTTAAGTCAACAGAAACTAATATTTGTGTTGTTATCTGGTCTCTAAATGATTTAAGTGCGTTTATCATATTAGCATAGTGTAGATTTCATTCTGAATATGATATATGATTTAAATATTGTGTTCATATGGGACTAAGCCACAATAATTGATTGTAATTAGTGTTGCCCAAATGCAAGACCAAGACGACACTTAGAGAGTCTTGGTCTTGGTCTTGCACCAATACACCTGGTTTTGCTCTTGGTCTTTGTATTGCACTCCCGGTCTTGGTCTTGGTCTTGCAGCAAGAGTCTTGCAAGTCTCGCAGTTACCAACTAGCATATTGCTATTTATTAAACGTTACTTTAGATCTTAGAACAACGTAACAGTACAGGTACATTTTCAGCTTGACTATTGAAAATAATACATGGTCGTATAAATAAAAAACTGGAAGAAGGAATAGATGATCGTCAGTTTGGGTTCAAAAAAGACTAGGAACCAGAGAAGCGTTATTTGTTTTCAATGTGTTAACTCAAAGATGCATGGATATGAATATGGATGTGCATGATTGTTACGTTGATTTTGAGAAAGCATTTGACAAAGTAGACATGAAAAATTGGTCCAAATGCTAAAGAAAAAAAATAGACAAAAGGGACTTATGAATAATAACAAACCTTTACTGGAATTAAGGAGCACAAATTGTAATAGATAACGAACCCAGTCCAGAAATTTAAATCAGGAGAGGAGTTAGGCAGGGATGTATTATGTCTCCATTACTCTTTAAATAGTGAAGCAATTTTTGAAGAAGCATTACTATCTCAAAGTGAAGGAATAATAATTAACGGAAGATCTATTAACAACATAAGATATGCAGATGACACCGTGATTATGGCAAGCTCTGCTGAACAACTCCAATTACTACTAAACAAGACAAACAGTTTCTGTGTAGAATATGGACTAAAAATGAACATAATAAAGACCAAATACATGATAATAACTAAGAAAACAAACATATTAAACGAGCATACTTTTGGGAAATGTACCGATAGAAAGGGTTGATAAATACAGATACCTAGGAACCTGGATTTCAGAGAAAAATGATCAAACAACAGAAATAAGGACCAGGGTAGAAATAGCAAGAAATGCGTTTGTAAAAATGAAAACAATTATCTGCAACAAAGACGTTAGATTAGAACTGTGAGTAAGAGCTTTGAGATGCTGTATTTAATTTGAGATGTGAGTATTCTCGATACTGCAATATGGACTTGAAAGCTGGACCTTAAAGCAAGAACATATAAATAAACTACAGTCATTTGAAATGTGGTGTTACAGAAGGATGCTTAGAATAACATGGACACAGAAGAAAACGAACACGGAAGTATTGCGAGAAATGGACAAATAATGCAAAATAATAAACACAATAAAAATAAGAAAGTTACAATATCTGGGACACGTAATGAGCAGTGCTGGATTAACAATTAGGCAAAGTAGGTAGTTGTCTAGGGGCCTCGGACAAGTCGCTAGTGAATGCCGTTTGGTAGAAGAAACAGTACTACCTGTCAGTCTGCACGATTTCTTAGAAGAGTAGAAATAGCAAAAGGTACAAATGAGTTAGCGCTCCCTCCCTACCATCTCCTCCACCACCCATGCCTTACGCTCTAGTTTCCCACGGAATTTATCATTTAGCCTCTTATTTCTTCTCGGTTTGGTTACTTCACAACAGGATATTCGGATTGGAAAATACTTCTCATAGAATGAAGTCACATGAAGAAAGTCAAGCTCACCGATCATGTGTGAAAACACTCATCGACAGGCAGCGCCTTCGTGGTCGAATTAACAGCTCTTTGGAAATTAAATTTAATCAAGAACGAGATTACTGGATCCAACGAAGTAGGTTCTGAAAAGAGTAGTATCTGTGGTTAAATTTCTATCTTCTCGCGGATTGGCGTTTAGAAGTCATACAGAGATCCTTGGTTGACAAAATAATAAGGCATTTTAGAGGTTCTTGTAATACGATCCTTGTTTAAGCTCTCATTCAGCTAAAAATGACAACAAAGGTACTGGAAAACCTTCTTATTTATCTTTAAAGATCTGTGAAGAAGTTATATAAGTAATGGGAAAACACGTTTTGAATACAATTGTTGAAGAAATTAAGGAAACCGAATACTACTCGATAGCCGAAGTGTCGATTCAACATCAGGTTTGTCTCATATTGACCAGTTAACTATTATTATATTAGTTAATCTGATGATAAAGTGTATGAGCGTTTCCTCATACTCATACCCATAAGTAGCCATAGTGGAGAAAATCTTTCTTCTGCTGTTTTAACCTTTTTAAATGACTGTGGCATTGATGTTAAAACGACATAAGGGGACAACCATACGATAATGCAGCAAACATGTCAGGCAAATACAATAGTGTCTAGGCTCATTTATCTAAAATTAACAAATTTGCATACACTTGCTACATTCCTTGTGTCGCACACTCACTTAATTTTGTTAGAGTAATTGCTGCTGAAGGTTGCGTTGGAGCAATATCGTATTTTGGGTTTGTTCAGTCTGTATACAACTTTTTTTCAGCCTCAACCCACCGTTGGGAAGTTATGATCAAATGCTTAAATGAAACTTGACTAAGCAATCCCATTCGCCACGATCTAGTCTTTAAAAGACCATGCAGCACTAGATAGAGTTATCCACTTATCTAAGGAATACCGCTCGGAGATGAAGAGGTTATCCGACGTTTTGGTAGAAGAAAGCACAGGTTTGTTTAGGGGCCTCATAGCATGGTTTGCCTAGGGGGCCTAATATTCTTAATCCGGGAGAGTGTCATGGTTGAAGAATTTAAGGGATTGGTTTAAATGCAGTTCTATAGCCCTGTTCAGAGCAGCAGTAGATAGAGTAAAGATAGTGATGATGTCCAACCTCCGATCCGATTACGAGACGGCACTTAATGAAGAAGATTCATAGTTGTAACCATTATTTCTGACGATGTAAAATTGACACAACCCTTTTGAAGATAAACGGATTGGGATTAATGCATAATGCCATATAAAGTGTCCGCAAGCATTACCAAGTGGTTCCTGCAGTTCATCTTATTAAACTAACTCTTGAAAATTGCCTTCCATAACTTGCATTTGTTTGAGGTAAAGTGAAAGACACTCAAATTAGTTAATAGAGGATTAGCGTCACAAATTTTTAATTGACCAACTTTAAAATATAATTATTCATCTAGATTATCGCACTATATTGGAATATCCTGGTATTGTTCAAGTTTCCTCCATTCGTCGTCGATGTTTTGCATTATTTGTAGGAATTGAGGATTACATATTCGGAGCACTTTTGACATTATCGCTAAAAGACTTTGGCAACTGTATTTAGGAAACGCATCTTTCCAAGACTGGATCTGCCAAATCTTTTTTTTACTCCCATGCAATACAAGCTGTAATCAAGAAACAATTGAATCTTTCGTAAAAAGAATGTTTCAATTCGTTATATAAATCAGTAATATTATGCGAATCAGTAATATTCCTAAATAGATACATTTTATTAATTTTGACAAATTTTCTAATATCTTGAGGATTATTGTATCAACATTTAAATGTGAAAATTTGTGATAACTACTACCTCGCTTTGGAAAAATTTATTTAATTCAAATTTTGGTAAAACCCTTCCTTCTTTTAAATCCAAGACTTTTCGTCGAAAGAAACTGCTTTCTGGTTACATTCTGAATCTCCGGCTTTATAAGCACGGAAACGACGAATATAGAAGAAAGTAGAAAGGACAACGGTCACGTATCTACTCCCTTTTCGTCTAGGAAAAAGTGCCGAAAGACAGTTTCGAGTACCTACTCAAAAATCTGAGTAAAGAAGAACAAGGGGAAAGGCAGTTTTGTTTTAATTTGATTCAGAGTTGGACCACCATCTACAGATAGCTATTTCTGCATCCTATGCTTCATCAGTGTAGCTATGCAGTCCCAACTCTGAAACAAAAATCAACAAGCCTGCCTTTTAAGGGAGATCACCGCGATGCTTAGAGTAATTCCACCTTTGACGCAAAACAGTGACATCTCTAGTAAAACTAGGAAGACGACAAAAAGACCCAGATGCAAAGTTAACTGTAATAAAACAATTAAATCCTTTCTACTTTCTTCTATATTCGTCGGCTCCGTGCTTATAAAGCCGGAGATTCAGGATGTAACCAGAAAGCAGTTTCTTTCGACGAAAAATCTTGGATTTAAAATATTTTTTATTGTTTTATTTCAATTATTTTAATTGTTTTATTACAGTAAACTTTGCATCTGGGTCTTTTCGTCGTCTTCCTAGTTTTACTAGAGATCTCACTGTTTTGCTTTTTAAACGTGGAATTATTGCATCGCGGTGATTTCCCTTAAAGGCAGGCTTGTTAATTTTTGTTTCAGAGTTGGGACTGCAAACTACACTAATGAAGCATAAGATGCAGAAATAGCTATCTGTAGATGGTGGTCCAACTCTGAATCAAATTAAGACAAAACTGCCTTTCCCCCTTGTTCTTCTTTTCTCAGATTTTTGAATACTCGAAACTGTCTTTCGGCACTTTTTCCTAGACGAAAAGGGAGTAGATACGTGACCGTTGTCCTTTCTACTTTTATCTATATTCATCGTCTCCGTGTTTATAAAGCCGGAGATTCAGGATGTAACCAGAAAGCAGTTTCTTTCGACGAAAAGTCTTGGATTTAAAATATTGTTTATTGTTTTATTTCAATTATTTTAATTGTTTTATTACAGTAAACTTTGCATCTGGGTATTGTCGTCGTCTTCCTAGTTTTACTATAGATGTCGCTGTTTTGCGTCTCAAAGGTGGAATTACTGCATCGCGGTGATTTCCCTTAAAAGGCAGGCTTGTATGATTTTTGTTTCAGAGTTGGGACTGCATAGCTGCACTGATGAAGTATATGATGCAGAAATAGCTACCTGTAGATGGTGGTCCAACTCTGAAATAAATTAAAACAAAACTGCCTCCCCCCCATTTCCTTCTTCTTACGGTGCCGTGCATTTCTGCGTAGGCGTCCACCGTACATCGTCTTATCAGGTGAGATGGTAAATAGTCATGATTAAATAATTCTGTTTTTAGCAGCATTGCGAAACATTTCATAGCTGTGGATTCCTGTCCATTGAACCAGACTAATCTTACACTCTATCTTTCCTTCAAGTATCAGTTGCTGAAAAGTGTATTGTTCTCCTCGTTATATTATGTGCCCCAAGTATGCAGTCTTCTTACTTTTAGCATATTTAATTAAAAAGTTCCCTATCCTGTAAGCCCGCTATTCTTAGTACTTCCTCATTTCCGACTCTGCCGTCCAAGATATTCTAAGCATTCGGCGCAGGCACATTTCAAACACTTCAAGTTTCAAGTTGGAAAACGCTTCCAAAAATAGGTAAAATGTTCCCATTCCAATTTATCCACTAACTTTATTTTACTTACTTTAATTTTCATACAATTGGCAACGCAGATAGTTATGTAAATCAGTGACAAATAGACCTGGACTCCGCGTACCAAAAAAAAGTTGATTATTAGCAAGCTGAAAATTTCTTAATAGCTTAACGGTGTCTAGTCGGACAAACTTTGATGTATGGGAACACTGGAACAGGGAAAGTTTTAATTGTGGAACAGGTTAAAAATTTGGAACGTCAGACTATAAAAACGTTCCATGTATTTTGTCGGACAGAACTTCCAATTGATTTGTTACCATTTCATTAAACTATCATGCAAAAATCGGGCTGGTGTTTATCACCAACTGGGAATTTTAATGAGTGGAACACGAAGAACATATCAAATGACAGGAATCATTTTGATTAGTAATAGCAGTCTGATTTTTGCATGAGAGTTTAATGAAAGGGTAACAAATCAATTGGATTTTCTGTCCGACAAAATACATGGGAAGTTTTCGTAATCTGACGTTCCAAATTTTTAACCTGTTCCACAATTAAAATTTCCCCTGTTCTAGTGTTCCCATACATCAAAGTTTGTCCGAATAGACACCGTTAAGCTATTAACAAATTTCCAGCTTGCTATTAATCAACTTTTTTTGATACGTGGGATCCAGGCCTAAAATTCGATCGGAAGCACATGGGTTTTACTCGGAATATAGGAGGATATATGATTTTTATCTCTTTCTAATAAATGTGAATATAATACTAGATATACTAGAGTAACAATAAAGATGTACTAGAAATAAACAAACCAAGACACGTTGAATATTACAAGAAACACTCCCAAATCATGATTGACATTGTATGTACATTGTAAATCTCAAATCATGATTTACAAAGTTTATGCAGTCGAACCCGCTTATTGCAATAGCCTTCCTGCCAAGAAAAAGTATTCCCATAACCGGGATGCATCTAACCATTCCGTATACGTATTTGGAACCTAGGAGTTTTCTATTGGTTCTTTGCAGCACGCTGTCATATTTTAACCAATAGGCGGCGAGGTTCCAAACGCATACACGGAATGTTATTCGGTGCCAAATTCATATACGGAATGTTAAATATTCGTACACCGAAAAAGATAAGTTTTATTAGAGTATGTTAAAAGGAGATTAATTTTAAAATACTTGTTACTGTATTATTAAATAAAAATAAAACAATTATAGTACATATTTGGAATGTTATTTGGTGTAAATTCATATGCGGAATGTTATATATTCGTAGACCAAGAAATAGGACTTTTTATTAATCAGTTAAAGAAGACTAATTTTAAAATACCTATTTTGTTAATGTATTAACCAATGATTACCTATATGGAATGTTATTTGGTGCGAAATTCATAAATGGGATGGTATCGATTTGAGAGATATATTTCTTTATTTGACTAAGCTTTCGCTTTCTCAGAATTTTTAATGACTTGCACGTGTTGTTTAGTAAGTTTAATTCTTTAATAATACAAACAAACGAATAAAGTCCTTTATAAAAGGTATATATTTAAAATCCCTAAAAAGGGCTACATCACAGAACCAGTTTTCGATTGGTTGACCAATCATCATCAGTGCATTCCTAAAATGAATATAACCTGATAAAATGATGCAAAGGTTTTAAAATTTTGACTTCGGTTAGCAAAAGTTGTAGGTTATACTCACGTGACTATTATACTAACCACCAAAATATATCTAATATTACAAATTTTATTTACATATATTACATAATTACAAATATTTTGGTGGTTAGCATGTAAGATCACGTGAGTATAACCTACAACTTTTTTTAACCGTAGTCAACATTTTAAAACCTTTGCACCATTTCATAAGGTTATATTCATTTTAGGAAAGTACTGATGATGATTGGTCAAACACTCGAAAACTAGTTCTGTGATGTAGCCCTTTTTTAAATATACGCTGTGAGCTCGTACGTAGAGGGATATTTAAAAATTCGCGAGCGCCAGTAGTGACAAGTCTGTAAACGTTTACTGGAAATTTGACATAAATGTCAAAGTGATTTATTTAAAATTAAAATTAAAAACATGAATTATTAAAAATATAAAAAATATACTTTTTTTAATGTTCCGTAATATGTAATTATAAATTAATCTATTAATCTTAGCGTCATCTACACGATAATTGTGAAAGTATCCGAAGTAAGAAATTAATATTTCATCAATACAACGTCAAAATGATTAGCAAAATCTTAAAAAAATCGATTACAATTTAATTATTTTTTGCGTTGTAAATATTAAGCGATAACAATTAAATAATAAATTTAAAAATTACCGGTGAAAGTTGCATTAGTAATCCGCTAGGAGCGACACCAGCGAATCTCAGAGCGGATAGACCTTTTATAAAGGACTTTATTCGTTTTTTTGTATTTCAACATTTCGAGTATATGGTATACAGCTAACTACAGGAAAACTAACTACTGAGCTTCGCTGGTGTCGCTCCTAGCGGACTAGTAATGGAACTTTCACCGGAAATTTTTAAATTTATTATTAAACTGTTATTACTTAATATTTACAACGCAAAAAAGTAATTAAATTGTAATCGATTTTTTTAAGATTTTGCTAATCATTTTGACGTTCTACTGATGAAATATTAATTTCTTACTTCGGATACTTTCACAATTATCGTGTAGATGGCGCTAAGATTAATAGATTAATTTATAATTACATATTACGGAACATTAAAAAACTTTTCAGTATTTAAAACGTAAGTATATTTAAGGTAAAAATATATACCACAGTTTTGACCAACTAATATTTTTTATAATTAATGTTTTTATTTTTAATTTTAAATTAATCACTTTGACATTTATGTCAAATTTCCAGTAAACGTTTACAGACTTGTCACTACTGGCGCTCGCGAATTTTTAAATATCCCCTCTACGTACGAGCTCACAGCGTATAATATATCGATTATGATGTCACTACCTGTATCATAATGAACTTCATTATGATACAGATTTTCATTAAGATACAGATTTTTAACCAATAGAATCGCGATATGACATTTGCGAAAAAAGGTGGCACACGCGCAGTAACCAATGGCGAGTCAAATACATACGCTTTGACAGTTCTCAATATGTAAACAAACTGTCAGACTGACAAACTACTTAATTGGTTTGCGTTACAAAATTAATAAATTCGAATATATTTTTTTGTGAATGATCATAGAAAAAATCGTGTATACAACTTGCATTTAATTATCATTATGAAGCTCGTACTCTATACGAAACTCGCCGTTAGGCGGCTCGTTTCGTATCCCCTATACTCGCTTCATAATGACCATCATTAAATGCCCGTTGCATAATAATACTATTAAAAGCCAGTCACATTTTAACTGGCTTTAATAAAAATCGTCTTTTTGTTCTACGAATATTTAACATACCGAATATGAATTTCGCACCAAATAACATTCCAAATACTATAATTGTTTTATTTTTATTTAGTAATACAGTAACAAGTATTTTAAAATCAATCTCCTTTTAACAGACTCTAATAAAAACTTATCTTTTTCGGTGTACGAATATTTAACATTCCGTATATTATGAATTTGGCACCGAATAACATTCCGTATATGCGTTTGGAACCTCGCCGCCTATTGGTTAAAATATGACCGCGTGCTGCAAAGAACCAATAGAAAATTCCTAGGTTCCAAATACATATACGGGATATATTTCTATTGCTTAAACCGGGATATTTCTTTAACCGGTATTCTTATAAGCTAATAAGCGGGTTCGACTGTACATTGTAAATCATGATTCGGGAGTGCTCCTTGTAACATTCAACGTGTCTTGGTTTGTTTATTTCTAGTACATCTTGTCTAGTTTAATTTCATTTGTCATTTACGTGACCTGTATAAGTGTTACTTACATACATACCTGAAACTTATGTATGTTCCATCGAGTTTAGAAATCTCGTTTACACATAGGTACTTACTGTGTAAACAAATAATTTCTGATTGCCTCTTATCTGTGACGAAACTAATAAAGCAAACTAAAGTTCTTTATCTTAATATACAACTTCTTTAATAGAAATAACTGTTACTTCATTGTACTTTAGTTACGTCTATCCGGCCGTCCAGCAGAAAGAAAGCCCACCTGGTCATTCCTCTCTAATTGCCATTCGGACAAAAAGTGACTCGACATATTTTGATTCAGCCGGTACTTTCTCACACTCCGTTAGTCACAGCAAATACGAACTGTACATGAAACTTCGGGGGATTATCATCAATTTATTATCCTTTTGTTCGAAAAGACATCAATTTTAAAGCTAGTGAGGTTTCGGAAATGGGTGAAAAGTGCAAATCAGTGAACATTTACGTCTTATCCATCAGCTTGTATCCCTTACTCTGAACGTTTATCTACAAAGTTTATAATATGATCCAACGATATTCCGATTCTATTTATTAACTAGTCGATTCTACAAGATTGTACAATAAAAAATATTTTGCCCAATTAATGAACAACAATAATTATGATAGTCCTGTCGCCAGGGGGGAGGTACAACGGCCTTTTTAATTCAGATAACCCAAGTTTTTTATGTATTTTGACCAGTAGAACACGAATTTTTTGGGTATCAGTTGATCCGGATGTCGATAAGATTGTTATAAACAAAGAACTTGAGGAATTACACAACAGCGATTTTTCGCAAAACCAAACATTTTTTTGTATTTCTTGGGTGATTTTAAGCAAGAAATGTTCTTACAAGTTTTTTCGTAGGATGCATAGTTTTCGAGATAAATGCGGTTGAACTTTCAAAAAATCGAAAAATTGGAATTTTTGAACCCGAATAACTTTTGATTAAAAATTAAAATAGCAATTCTGCTTACTGCATTGGAAAGTTCAAGTCAAATTCTATCGGTTTTGATTATTTGCATTGCTAAAAATTAATTTTTTTATTGTTAAACAAAGCTATAAACACATAGTGTTTCCCGTGCCCAATGCATGCGTTTTAATGTACGTAATCTATGTAGAAATTGTCTGTATGCGCACCTACTGGTCTTCGTTTGATTTTATAAATGAGAAATGCATTTAAAACATCATTCAAGCACTATGTGTTTATAGCTTTGTTTAACAATAAAAAAATTAATTTTTAGCAATGAAAATAATCAAAACCGATACAATTTGACTTGAACTTTCAAATGCGGTAAGCCGAATTTATTTTATTTTTTAATCAAAAGTTATTCGGGTTCAAAAATTGCAATTTTTCGATTTTTTTAAAGTTCAACCGCATTTATCCCGAAAACTATGCATCCTACGAAAAAACTTTTAAGAACATTTCTTGCTTAAAATCACCCAAGAAATACAAAAAAATGTTTTGTTTTGCAAAAAATCGCTGTTATGTAATTCCTCAAGTTCTTTGTTTATAACAATCTTATCGGCATCCGGATCAACTGTTACCCAAAAAGTTCGTGTTCTACTGGTCAGTAGCTATTCTGGAAGTTTATTCACGTGACACATGACCGCTTCGTAAGTCACTTGTCCACCAGGTACAAGCTCCTCTTTTTCATCACCTCCTTCTAAGTACTCATGCAGCTTTTCTGCGTCCACATTCTCTCCCCCAGGAATTGAGTTCGTTAAACTTGTAAGGAGAGCCAGTTCATTTTCATCTTCTCCAACTGCTAGTTTGACATAATATTCGATGTTTGATAACAGTTTTCTCCATGACTTCAGAATTGTTAAATACTCAAATGCGATTTCGTAAATAGAGTCGAGAATAGTTAAATTAAAAAAGCTTCTACGGAGTCCCGATTAAACAAAAGTTGACTGTACTATTTATTTACATAACTTATTTTTTCTACGGCCGTGCTAAAAGATCCACTTTTACGCACGCATTTCGTTTCCGAAAGTTGCACTTTCCCGCACGGCGTGCGTTAAAGTCAATTTTCCCGCACGGCGTGCGGGAAAGTAAAATACCTTGTAATATGGCTTTATACTCGTAATATACCGGGTGTCCACTTATATTTTCCCCCATTTTAACAGCCTATAACTTCTAAACGGCTCAAGATAGAAATATGCGGTTTTCGCTGAAATGTTTTATTTTAGTAAAAGTTTTGTTTGAATGGATTAAATTTTTTATATCGCTTTCAAATACGAAAAGAAAAATGGCGGATTTTTGAAAAAAACGTTGTTGACTTTTTTTAATGGAACACCCAGTATATTATTTTGTAAATTGAAAGAAATGTCATTCACCTATCCAGCGATATAAAGTTTTTCAAAATCGGGTGTCAAATCACTGAGTAATTAGTTTTTAAAATGAGAGGTGCAACGTGGATATCACATATCTAAATAACATAACTAAGCAAATTGATATTATGTTATGAGATTTCCATATTGCATCTCTCATTTGAAAAATTAATTGCTCAGTTATTTGACAACCGATTTTAAAATTTTTTATATCGTTGGATAGGTAAATGACCGTTTTTTAAAGTTTTTAGGTAAATGACCATTTTTTTTATCGCTTTTAAATAAAAAATGGCGGATTTTTGAAAAAAAAAACGTTGTTGACTTTTTTTATTCAAACACCCAGTATATTTTCTTGTAGCTTGAAAAAATGGTCATTTACCTATCCAGCGATATAAAAAATTTTATATTCGGTTGTCAAATGACTGAGCAAATAATTTTTAAAATGAGAGATGCAATGTGGAAATCATAATATAACATATATCATTTAGCTTAGTTATGTTATTTAGGTATATGTGATATCCACGTTGCACCGCTCATTTTAAAAATTAATTACTCAGTGATTTGACAACCGATTTTAAAAAACTTTATATCGCTGGATAGGTAAATGACCTTTCTTTCAATTTACAAAAAAATATACTGGGTGTTCCATTAAAAAAAAAGTCAACAACGTTTTTTTCCAAAAATCCGCCATTTTTTTCCGTATTTTAAAGTGATATAAAAAATTCAATACATTCAGACAAAACTTTTACTAAAATAAAACATTTCAGCGAAAACCGCATCTTTCTATCTTAAGCCGTTTAGAAGTTATAGGCAGTTAAAATAGGGGAAAATATAAGTGGACACCCGGTATTATAATACATGCAATAAACTAATATTTAGATATTTACTAATTTATTTCAAATTTATCCTATTGAAATTTATAATTAAATTAAACTATTTTGACACAATATTTAAAAGTCAGATCAGTAGACAATTACAATGGTTTTGAATCGTCGTCTTGGAAACCAATATCGTCGTCGTGGTAAACCATTATATTGAAAATTTGGTTTTGACAACCTTGTCAAAGAATTAATTTGTGTATTTTCACTTCTAAATAAAAATTGATATAACCCAATTTTTTGTGACTTTTTTCCAAACGTACGGCTCTAGAAAAAATTTTGTTCCTAACTCATGCGGAAAGTGTCCTCCCCGCACTAGACTGCTTGCCCGAACTCCGCTATCGCGTCGTTCAGGTCAATGGCAGTCTCGTGCGTGAAAGTATCACTTTCCGCACTAGTTAGGAAAATAACTATTTCGTCCGCTATAACTTTTCCCATGAGTCACGATTAATTTTCAAACAAATTAAGTCGGTATAGTATACAGTATCCAGTGACATGGATGTTTAATTTAACATCTCTTATTTATGTTCCTATGACGGATCAATTGTAAATGGTTTTTACCCACATATTTTGGTGGTTAGCATGTTAGATTCACGTAAACACTGATGATGATCGGTCATCCGATCGAAAACTAGTTCTGTTCTGTGATGTAGCCATTTTCAGCGATTTTAACAAATATACCTTTTATAAAGGATTTTATCGTTTTTTTTAATTTTGTAATTTTATGTCAACTATTTAGATTTTGAATGGGGTGCAAAAAATCGAAAACAATCGCGTTTTTGGCACTAAATTGTTAATTATTAAAAAACGGACGCGAACTCTAGGCTGGAAACAGGTAGGTTTTCTTCCTATAAGTCTACAATAACTAAAAAAATAGTCAGCTACCTGGATCTTTGAGTGTCCCGAACATGGTCTATTTCTAGCTTATTTCCCTGGAGTATAACTTCCAGTAATCGAAAGAGCACCTAAAGAAACTAGCCTATTTTAAATTAAGCAATACATTCTACAAAAATGGAAACCGGTGCTGTGTACTTATTATTTCTAAATTAAGATTGTACTATTTTTGTATTTTAATATTAAACAGGTTATGTCAATTAAGTCCGTTATTGCTACTAGTTCAGGTAAAAATTCACGAATGACAACTATGAATGCAGAAGTATAATGAGTTTGCTACTGCGGTAGTCAGAAACAATCATAAACTTTTGACTTGATCACCTCAGATGACTAACAGAACATATTAAACCTGTTTATTTTACAACCCAAACACCCTAGAATCTATAAAATATTTATGTTCAGGACCGGAATAGAAATATCTTTCAGAACAAAGTATAAGAATATTTTAAATTTTAAAGATTTGTATATTAAACCATACATTAATTTTAATCCAAAGATATAAGGATTTTCTCAGGACACTCAAATATCCAGGTAGCTGACTACCTTTTTATATCTTGTAGACCTATAGAGTAGTGTTGCCCAAAATCGGTCTTGTTCTTGCAGTCTTGGCAGGGGCGTAACAGACGCCCCCGCAGCGTGAAGCTTGCGGGGGGGCCCCAATCGCTTAGTAGTCGAAAAATGCGAAAATATGCATTTGCGATGCTTGAAAACTCTTAAGTTTTAACAAAAAGATCTTTTTTATTTAAGATGACCCAAAAATGCTAAAAAAATATTTTCGCGGGCAAAAAAAGGTGATGTTTTGAATTTGTTAAAAAAATATATTAAACAATTTCTGCCCAAAAATTTTGCCCGGCACCCTTCTGATTTGTTTATAGGGGATATTTTTTAACAAGAATCCACAAAGAAACCGAATCAGAACAGTCAGATGCAGGCAGCATAAATCCGGACTCCGGAAGTGTCATAGGTTTTCGAAACTGACCCTCAGGGAAACTAATTGGTGACCCCTGTTCTAGCGTTTATAAAATATTAAAATTAAAACCCAACTATAGCCTCATATTTTCTTAACATTTTGTTTTTTGATTCATTCGCTTATATGTTGGAGAATAAAAAGTTAGGTACTTTTTTAGCTAGCCATGTTTTTCATCAATACAGGGTGTTTTTAAAAAATAAGTATGGCAAACTTTAAGGGGTAATTAATTACTCTGCACGAAAAAGTAATGACAGTTTGCTTTTAAACGTATGTTCGCAAATAATTCGTTTCCGAAATAGGGGATGTTAAAATTGTTCTTACAAAATGACGATTTATTTATTGCTCTAAAACCGGTTGAGCTAATGAAATTTGGTAGGTTTTAAAAGGTAGTTATTACGCATTTTTGACATACAACTAATATTTTAATATTCACCAATGGCGCGCATACCTACGTGTAACCGGTTTGTTTAGAATTACCCCTTAAAATTTGCCATACTTATTTCAAAACAGCCTGTATTGATGAAAAACATGGCTAGTTATTAAAATACCTAACTTTGTTGTTATCCAAGCGAATGAATAAAAAAACAGAATGTTAAGAAAATAGACTGTAGTAGGGTTTTAATTTCAGTATTTTATAAAGGCTAGAATATTCCACAGGATGATGCGAACTTTGAGAGAAAGCACAGTTTGATTGGTAAACTCATTGGGACCGGTACGGTATCCGGTACCTATAGGTACAACAATAATTTACCTTCTAGCAACAATATTATTACAGCTTTATTGTTAACGAATAAATAATTCAAGCTTAAAATTTACCTACTCTGTTACGTTGTTCTAAGATATGTAATAGGCTAATGGGCAACTGCGAGACTTGCAAGACTCTTGCTGCAAGACCAAGACCAAGACCAAGACCTGGAGCGCAATACCAAGACCAAGACCAGGTCTACTGTTGCAAGACTGTCTAAGTCTCGTCTTGGTCTTGCACTTGGGCAACACTACTATAGAGAGAAAACCTACCTGTTTCCTGCTTAAAGTTCGCGTCCGTTTTTTAATTAATAACAATTTAGTGCAAAAAACGCTATTTTTTGATTTTTTGTATCCCATTAAAAAGCTAAACAGTTGACATAAAATTAAAAATTTTGATTTTTTAGAACATTGAAAAAGCTTTAAAATACCGACTTTTGAATGTTAAATGTCAATTTTTTGCTTCGCAAATTGCAAATTAAATGAAAATCGATATTAGAAATATCGATTATTAGAACTATCGTTCGTAAATAATATTAGAAATATTAATCTAATATTAGAAATATTAGAAATATCGTTAGTAAATTTAAATTAGAATTTTAGGGTTTCACCATAAGTTGGATATTTTGGTGCTTAACAAACCCTCGAAATTTGAGACCGATCCAATAATTAGTTTATAAATGTTATTCTATTTGTTTATCCCAGAGATTTTTATTTTGCAATAACATCAAACAGAAAATAATGAATATATGGCAATTCAAAGTAGAAGAGTGATAGTGTTAAAATGTATTAATAAAAGATAAAACAATTAATTAATATAGTCAAAAATCCTAATGCCAAATTTTTTAAATTTTTTTAGTTTATAAACACTTAGAATAACTTTATAATATTGTCCGTAAAAAAATATTTTTATAAATTCGAAAAGTTAGTATTTTAACACGAATACTCAAATAAAAAAATTTAGCCTGGGTTCATTTGGGACAAAGTTAGCCATGTGTTTTTTTTTAATTCGCTGCTAATTTTTTTATAATAATTAAGAAATCTCATTGATGTCATTTTAAAGAATGGGATTTGTATTTTTTGTTAAAAAATTTGCACAAACATTGTACGTTCACAGCACCATCTACGAATTTTCAAAAATATAGTTCAAACGGTTACTACGGGGAACCTACAAATCCACCGAGTTAACCTTCCGATGACCAACCTTTTTTTGTTACATGGATGACCAAGGGAGGGAAAATGACCCCAGGTCAAAAATGTCAAAAATGACAATTAACAAAAAAATGAAGTTTTTTTTATTTATTTATTTTTTTATGGCATGGACTTTATGTCATTCAGCCAGTCACAACATGAGTATTAGTGTCATGTGTAGTGTGTATGTTGAGTAAGTGTCTTGTTACTTTGCAAAGTCGACGTCATTAGCGTAAAACTACTTGGAATTACACATAATAGACGCTATCTTACTAAACATCAACTTCAGAATATATTTTTTATTCGTAAAATATAGGGATTTTTTTTTATTTCAAAATATGAGGATATCTAGAATGATACTAAAGTCAAATAAAAAAATAATGAGTTAAAAATTGAAAATACTTTTGAATTTATTAAAGAAAAACATACGCTGGGGTCACAGTTTCCCCCGCTTGGTCATCTGAAGGTTAAAATACCAAAAAAGCAATTTCAAACTAATACAATTTTCTGTATCTCCGGATCTACTCAATGGATTTTAATCTTTCTTTTTTTAATGTGTATTTAATTTCTACGTACATTACAAATATGTAATTTGTTTATAAATGTATTAATTAATAAACAGTCAAATTTGTTTAAATATTTCTTGAAAAAATATTTTTTTACAAAAACCTCTCTTTTAAATCATAGTATCATTAATGATCATAGAAAAAGTTAAAGGACACTTTAATAAATAAATTATTTTTATTAGATAATTATTTATTGAAGATAATTTATTTATTAAAATATACCTTAACTTTTTCTATGATTAGTAATGACAGCATGATTAAAAACATGGATTTTTGGGAAAAAATTATATTTTCAAAAATTGTTTAAACAAATTAGACTGTTATTAATTAATAAATGTCTAGACAAATTACATATTTGTAATGTACACAAAAATTATATACAAATTAAAAAAGAAAGATCAAAATCCATTAAGTAGATCCCGAGGTATAGAAAATTATAGTATGTAGTTTTAAGTTGATTTTTAGTTTTTGAACTCGTGCATTTGTCGGCTACCAGCTCCCCCTTCACTTACAAAGGACTAGTCACCATTTAAAATACATTTTTAAAAATTCGTGTAAAATACCAGCTTTTCGAATATGTAAAATGATTATTTCTAAGGACAATATTTTAAAGTTTTTCTAAATTTGTATAAACTACAAAATTTTAAAAATTTGGCATTAGGGTTTTTGACTGTATTAGATAATTTTTTTTACTTTTTTTACTATTTTTATTACTACTAGTTTTACTATTTTTTGAGATATTAATTTGTTTGCGGCCATTTTCACACACACGAGTCTTAAATGACAAGCGTTGTCATAATAAAATACAAAGTTGATGTTATTATCAAAGCCGTTGCCTAGCTACACAAAATCGCCCCGAAAGTAAAAAATGCGTCCCGAAAGTGAAAAAATTAGTCCCGAAAGTAGCTACTTTCGGTACGAGTTGTGCAAAATGGTACTTTCAATTTAATAAATTATACCGAAAGTTTTATTTTCGGAACAGCTGCAGAAAAAATGTTTTTCGACGTCATACGTATAATTATGACTGAAGTCAACTAGTTACGTACACTAACTAGCTTTATCTCCTACTATTTCACAATTTAATATGTTTTCTATCTTTTGCGTTATTTTGCCGGTTCTTAGTGCACTTATCACTGTATATACAGGGTGAGGCAGATAAAGGGCCTATTAGAAATATCTCGAGAACTATAGGAAAGAAAATCATGAAAACTGTAATACAGGAGTTTTGAGGTGTGAACTATTTAATGAAAATATTTTCATCTATTTGGTACTTCCGGTTATACCGGAAGTTGCTTATAGCTTCGTTTTTTTAAAAGGGACACCCTGTATATTTTTACATTTTTGGATTCTCCTCGATTCCTTCTTTCTTAAAATATGAGGTTTTGCAACATTATACAGGGTAGGTTAAAAGATAATTACGTTTTCTTATTAATTTCGTAGCAACATTCACACCCTGTAGGATTGTAGTAGTTTAACATAATAAACTCTATTGATATTCAATTGATTTTTAGTATAGTCTACTATTGTTAAGAATTATTATTATAGTTAAATTTTTCATTTTAGTATACAGGGTTGGTCAAAACTCGGAATGATTATTTTCTGAGTTTTCTTAAATCGAACACCCTGTATTTTAGTATTGTAATGAAATGTTATTTTATGGTACTTTTTAATCTCTTAAGCATTCCCTATACCTAACTGCTTTAATTTGTGAGTTAGTGGTGATTCAAGCCAAACATTAATTGCAACACAAAATACGTGAAATTGTATTAGGTTGGCCGTGAAAATATTCAATCACAAATAATTTTTTGGAAATAAATACATATTAATCTAGAATAATACTTAAAATTGCCAATAATGGTTGATCTATCAAAATACCATCGAAGTTAAGATTGTTGGTGCGATTAACAATTAAGCACAAATTAAAGCAGTTAGGTATAGGGAATGCTTAAGAAGTAAAAAAGTACCATGAAATATCATTTTATTTCAATACTAAAATATAGGGTGTTCTATCCAAGAAAACTCAGAAAATACTCATTCCGAGTTTCGACCCACCCTGTATACTAAAATTAAAAATTGAGCTATGCTAATAATTGTTGACAATAGAAGACCATATTAAAAATAATTTGAACATAAATAGAGTTTATTATGTCAAACTAATACAAGCCTACAGGGTATGAATATTGCTACGAAATTAACAAGAAAACGCAATTATCTTTTAACCTACCCTGTATAATGTTACAAAACCATATTTTAAGAAAGAAGAAATCGAGGAGAATCCAAAAATGTAAAAATATACAGGGTGTCCCATTTAAAAATACGAAGCTATAAGCAACTTCCGGTATAACCGGAAGTACCAAATAGATGAAAATATTTTCATTAAATAGATCAGTCTTCAAAACCCCCTTATTCCAATTTTCGTAATTCAGTTGCCCTTAGTTCTCGAGATATTTCTAATAGGCCCTTTATCTGCCTCACCCTATATATTTTTTTGAGAAGACTAGTTTGTGATAGGCGCTGAATATCGCCAATTTTAAATGTTATCTTCTTTCGAGTAATATATCCCTTCATTTGAGAACAAATTAATTCAATTTGATTTAACTCGCAATGGTAAGGTGATACCATGAAGTCTAACCATGTAGTCATCAGCATATTGACAATACCTACCAAGATGCTCCTCGATTATTACGAATAGTTCTAATATGACCATATCCTTTGTAAATAAAGTACATTTTTCTCGTAGCCAGCTATGCAGTTTCTGTCATCATTGGAATGCGTTCAACAAGGCGGCTGTGATAAGGTACATCATCCATTACTTTGAGGGTTACTATTTACACACTGGGGAATATTCTCGAGCCACTTTTCGAACTCTATGGACTCCATGTCTTCATGAGAGTCTCCGATTTTCTTCGATATAAGAAAACATTGGAATAATTTTCCAGAAAACCAAATCGCTGCCAATATGGACGACAACTAGACGCTGGCCTTTGCCTGATGGTGGTCGCAATTCTGTCAATAAACCTTTAATTCTAAAAAAATTAATAACGACGTCGTTGGAATAGGGCTTTTCAACGATTGTTATTTGTTTCGAGCTTGTGTCATATGTCGTATAATCCGTGTATATTAATACAAGAATAAAAACCGATAAACGCCGTAAAAACGAGTGGCGCATACAATATTCCAGCTACAAAAGATCCGATATGAATATTACGTGGCGCGAAAATTTATTTTCATTTTGATGCAAAACAAAATTCTAGTTTTATTTTAAAAGATTTTTCCATAATATTTGCTCAATTTGAAGTAAAACGTGCTACAAAAGGGTAACTTTGATACAGTTTGAATTTTGAAACTCTTTTGTCGCGCGTTTACTTTAAATTTAGCAAATATTATGGAAAAATCTTTTAAAATAAAACTGGAATTTTGTTTTGCAATAAAATAAAAATACATTTTATTTTCGCGTCACGTACTATTCATATCAGATCTTTTGTAGCTGGAGTATTGTATGCGCCACTCATTTTTACGGCGTTTAGCGGTTTTTTATTCTTGTATCTGGAGTTTTTCAAAGTTATTTATAAATAAAATGTATGAAGTTGAATGCAATGTTTCTCGATTACACGTTAAGCTTTATAAATGGTCGCCTTTGTCGCATTATCTCCCAAACGATCTAGTGTCCATCTAATGTACACTAGATTTCTTTCAATTCGAAATAGATTGGAAAGAATATTGGGATGGCCGGTAAATATACTCGGATTGCCCGTTGCCAGATCAAATTTAGCGTCGTAACCACTACAACTACATAAACCATTTCGGGAATAATCGTTAATTGGATTATACTTTTGTAGCTTAATAACTTCTAAACGGCTTAACCGATTTTGATCACTAAACATGAGTTTGAAACGTATTGACAAGTAGTATCTGATGTATCTATGGTCAAGTATGATAACTGAAGCTATTACAGGAATTATTGAGCTTGAAAACCCGTTTTTTCCCTTAGGAAATAGATTTGATCATACTTATGAAGCCTATAACTTAAAAACTTAAATTTTCCCGGATATGAGGTATACACCGTTAGATTCGTCCAGAGTCCTTCTACAAACGCTCGGTTATTGGCGCAATTCGTGGGTTGAAATTTTGAGTAATTGTCGAAAACCAAAATTTTCAAAGTTTGTTTTTCAGTTTTTTTGCTATACTGAGCCGTGTGTATGTCTGATCATAATGACTTAGACACCATTTGAAAGCATAACTCAATACTATTGATTTGGTGTATTTGCGGTTCTCCTGTCTCTTCTTGAACCGAAGATATATACCCCCAAAAAATATGCCACTTTATACCTACCAAGTCCTATAGCTGGCTTATGGTTGGTCAAAATTTAAAAACTACTTTGGTATGAATCGGCCCTGACCCCCTCTCCAAACACAGAAAAGAAAATTCAGATCGGGTAAACTTTTCCACACACATACATATCCACAAACATTTTCCCTTTTTTAAATAGAAATTGTGTCATATTTCTGAGCTCGGTAACTTTTGAATGGTATAACCGATTTTCAAAATTAGACGTGCGTTGGAAAGGTAATGATCAGTACTATTAGAAGCCGTAAAGGTCGGACTTAAATTTTCGAAGTTATTGGGAGTTTTGGGGACGGGAACGCAAAACAGACTCTAAATAGGAAGGGCCGTAAAATCCACGCCCTTGGACCAAAATGGATGGTTGACATATGAATGGGTGAGTCTTTACCTGACGTTTAAGATGGGAGTTGACCCAACTTTCAATTCAGTCAGATTTAGAACATCGAAAATTTCGTGTATATATCTAATATAGTGTAGCGTGTAGGTGGTGTGTGTGCGCCACTGGCGAGAACTGCCGTTCTCTGGTAATTATACACAGATTATACAATAGATCAGATGACAGAAGCTCGAAACAAATGACAATCGTTGAAAAGCCCTATTGTGAAATGTCCCAACAGTTGGTAGTTTTAAAATCAGATCTTAACAATGAATCACCCTCATCAATAAATTGTCGTACTATAATTACAACCATCAACTTACCATTTATGTAAAATAAAACCTTACGATATGACTTTAGTATATTAATATTTTAGATATTACGTCTTTGTAGTTTAAAAACTAAAAACAAATTTATTTTTCATTTACAGGTTGTAAGCTCTATGGACGCAATGAAATATTCAATGGAAGCGGATAAGTATCGTTCACCCTATATGCCTCCTTCCACTCTTGCCATGTCAATGTACTCAGATCCTAAATATATGGATTCACCATCGAAAAGTTATTTGGAACGCGGATACCTTGATTCTACATCTGCTCTAACCAAAGCCTACTTCGAATCATCTAAAATGTACATGGACGCCAATATAGCAAATAAATATAATCCGGATGCTACAAGGAGTTATGCGCACGGTTAGTTTGTTTTTTTTTTAATAACAATATGTTTAGTTCTGTTTTATATTTTTACTATTGATACTCTCGGCTAATTTGCAAAATACAAGGAAAAGTTATTTACCAGCAATTTTATTGCTGCAATCGAATCTTACGACTGTGTATGTTAATAATATAGGTATGCAAAGTCCGCAGATAGTGTACTACTTTTTTTATAAACAAAATGGCGCCCGAAAATCGTGTTTTTTTTTTCAGTTTTTGCTCCATAACTCCAAAGATTTTAACTTTACACCAAAAACACTCAAATAAAAATTCACTGTAATTAAATTCTGCATAGAGACATGTTTTTCCCGATTTACTTAGACGAAAATTTTCACCGAAAAATGCGCGTTTTTCCAACAAAATCTTTAATTTTCAACTACTAAGTAATTGTTCATCAATAATTAAATAACTTGGTAATATAAAAGCTCTTTTCGTATAGATTATAATTCCAGAAGTCGATAGAAATTGTTGGAACAGTTTAGCATCAATTAAGTTGTTAAATAAAAATTTACGGTCGCTACAAAAACCACAATAATTATGATACATAAGAATAACTATGATTTTTGTATAAAAAGATAATGTATCTATCTAATGTACTTTACAGAATTGAAATTGGACTATTTAAGCGGCCTCGGGTATATTTTAAAATTATAATCAATTTTTTGGCTTATAAACAAATAGAATATCTCGGGAAATATTAAATTAAATTGAATTATGAAAACGGTATTGGAAAAAAAGCGGCAGGACGCTTCTTTTAAAGGAAAAACGTTTAATTGTGATGAGTGGTTCCTGAGATACAACCGGCCAGAGTTGATCGGCATTTACGGCAAAGATATAAACAATAGGATCATAATTTTTAAACCATCACCTTTCTTTTTTTGTCCTCTTTTTCCACACCAATTTTCATATCTTTAGAATACTCATAACATATATTATTATAATAAAAACTATCGATATTACGAGTGAAAATTGCCAAAAATAGTAAAATTCCAATCAAAAATTAGGTTGGAGAAAATGTAATCACAAAGTTCAAAATTGGTATACGTTAAAAAAATGCATTTTCTAGGCTTCCCATGGAGCAATTTTCTTAATTCTTTTTTTGTTTCCAAGTAACTCGAGTAGAGCCATATAACCAACGCATTTTTAAATGTCAAACTTGCTTTTATTTTGTTATAATAGATTAATTTATTTATAAGAAAAAAAACTACATATTTTTTCCAGTTGTAGACTTTTTTTAGATAAAATTACTACAAGTGTACCTTTTAACGTTAAAAACGCAAATATTCTCGTTTGAAATCTTAATAATTATTTAAACAATCTTTATTTAAACAAATTAAAAATTTTTGTTATAATAAATCAATTAATTTATTATAGCAAAACAAAAGCAACTTTGACATTTAATAATGCGTTATTTAGATGGCTCTACTCGAGTTACTTAGGAACAAAAAAAGAATGAACAAAATTGCTCCATAGAAAATCGAGAAAATGCATTTTTTTAACGTATACCGATTTTGAACTTTGAGATCCTATCCTATCCTAACATATGCAGCGGAGACAAGGACCGATACAAGAAAGACGAAACAACAAATCAACAATATCGAAATGAAAGTTTTAAGATCAATAGCGGGCATATCATTAAGAGACAGACAAAGCAACAGAAGTATACGAGAACGTTGCAAAATTCAAAATATTAACAGGTGGATAAAAACAAGAAAGAAAAACTGGAACGAACATGTAAATCGAATGGAACCAGATAGATTAGCGAACATCTGTAAAAACAACAAGCCGTATAGCAGAAGACCCGTTGGAAGGCCGCCGAAAAGGTGGAAAGACAATGTACAGTCAACAACAACTGAAACAGAATAAGAGGCAGACAAACAGGAGTAATCCTAGTCGCGCGAAGAAGAAGAAGAAGAAGAAGAAGAAGAGATTACATTTTCTCCAACCTAATTTTTGATTGGAATTTTGCTATTTTTGGCAATATTCACTCTAGTTCAGAGAAATAAGGAAAAAAATAGCCTGTTGGTGACACAATCCCCTCCAGGCCGAAACCAAATTTTTTGAGTAATATGGACATCTATTATAATAACCTATATATTTCCTGCAGCCGATTTTGATGATATACATAGTTATAAACAAATGAAGATCAAAAAACGGTAAATTTTCGCTTTTTTCGTCTATTACTAAGAAAATAGTCATTTTAAACAAATTTGAGAGTAAGAAACTCATAAACGGTATAAAAAACTTTAATATGGCGTTTGCTTAATATGTCTATCCTTATTGGTTGCTTAGAAAATTGCAAAATAAATCATAAATTTTGAGTTTTTATAAATATTTATAACTTATGTAAAAATTAACTTAGAACCTTCTTATTACACAGAATGCTGAGACTTATGGTGCTTAATTCATACCCTAAATTTCGAAGAAATTGGTCAAATAGTTTAAAAGTTATTTAATTTGATTATCCCAGGACCAGGCAACACTCCTTATGGAAAAGTGGTCCCGGTCAAATTTGATGAAATTTTGGTCAATGATACTTCTTGCTGTGTAGATTAAAAAAGTTCATGGCACCTGGGTCTGAATAACTACTATTCTCGAGTTACAGCCTTCTGAAGTTATTGGATTTGGGTGCTCGGTTTACGTTAAGTGCACTAATTTACGGTCAAGTGAACGAAAATATTTATTATTAGAAGAAGAGAAACTCATGTTCTTCATACATACTTGCGTGTTGTATATGAATTTGTGGTAAAAATAGTTGGATCGTATTTTAGTCTTCATAAAATCTCCGAAAAGTCTTCAGAAAACTAAAGTGCGGTATAAAAGGTGCTGCTGGATCGATATAAGCATTATCATGTTTTCATAAATGCTTCTCAGTTATGGAATACCAGCAAAACTACAGTTCCGCCTTATCTTTAGAAAACTACTGAAGAGTGGCAGATATAGGGGGGATGGGGGTAATTCCACTCGTAACATGTTCCAGAATAATTAAAGAAAAAATTGTTGAAACATAAAAAAATACATTATTTGACATGAAACTTGTGCCTCATATCAGATATAAGACAGGTAGAGAACATGGACTTGATTTCAATACAAAAAAAACAAAGTAAATGGTAGTTTGTAAATGCTAAATATTAATTACAATTGTCTATGGAAAAATCGGGTTTAAATCATCATCGACTATTCGTATGTTAACATTTTGCTCCCCCACAGAAAAACGAAAACGAGGAAGACCAGCAACTACATGGATAAAGGTCATCTCCAAGGCGATGTCTGAAAGAAATCTAAGAGAGGAAGACTGCCACAATAGAAAGGAGTGGCGATTAGGAACGGAAAGGCGTAGAACGCTATAAAACCGATAAAATATATATAACATTTTGCTGATTTCGGTTAGATGCATCATACGTAGGTGAAACAGTAGCGATCAACAGGTAGCGAAAACGCGTTCCAAGATTGCGGCTGTAATTTTGAATATTTTTTCGAGATATTTGGCACACGTATCCGTAATATAATAAAGAATGGCGGTACAGAGCTTAATTTGAAAAATATATTAATATGTGGAAGTGACTCTGTAATTAAATACAATATTAAAAAGACGAGCCTGTAACGCCATTAAGAAGAACAAAAAAATACACTTTCTTCAAATAAACCTTTTTATCCGATGCCTAGATTTTGTGTCATTTTGGAACTACTAATGAAATAAAAAATTTTAGTAGTTCCAAAATGACACAAAATCTAGGCATCGGATAAAAAAGTTTATTTGAAGAAAGTATATTTTTTTGTTCTTCTTAATGGCGGTACAGGCTCGTTTATTAAATATTGTATTTAATTACAGAGTAATTTCAACATATTAATATATTTTTCAAATTGGGCTCTGTACCGCCATTCTTTATTATATTACGAATACGTGTGCCAAATATCTCGAAAAAATATTCAAAATTACAGCCGCAATCTTGGAACGCGTTTTTGCTACCTGTTGATCGCTACTGTTTCCTCTTAACTAACGACCTATCAGTATACTTAACATTGGGTTGATGTCATGCAAATCCTAAAAACCATAACACACTGGTGATATGAGCACAAGTACCTACAGTTCTCGCACCAGATTGACAGGTACAGTAGTACCCGTTAATCGGTTCTTCTACAGGCTCATCTTCATCATTATCTTCATCAACCGTATAGGAAATGAATACTTGGTGTTTTGTAGCTTGCCGAAACCTAGAAAATATTCGAACTCTTATGAATCCCGGTTCATCCATATTCTCATCAATTTGAAACTCTTCGTCATTTTTTCTTATTATTTTATCTTGTATGTAAGATGGTGCCATTTTAATTTGATATATCCCAATCGTAAGGTCTTTTAGGTAGTCGAAAAGAGGAAAGTTAGCAAAATCATGATTATGAAGCCTTCTCCATTGACCATTTCTTCTATATGATTATACCTAAGTATGAATATTATAGTTGTTATAAAAATAACCCTACAAAATTATTCTCCATAATATTTTGTATTAAAAAGCTCATCATCATTGGCTGTAGAACCCCTGGTGGACCTCGGTCTGTTCGAGAATCAGCTTCCATTCCATTCTATCCTCCGCGTTGGTTTTCCAATTTCGTACTCTTAACACCCGTATCTCATCTTCTCTGGTCCTTAAATTGTACTCTGGGCCATGGGCGCCCATACCCATGGGCAGGGGGGACCGTGACCCCCTGGCTTTTCGGGTGCTTTGAATTATATATGGTTATTCAAAGTATACAAAATATAATCTGCAACATCTTCACGTTTGCCACCCCCCTAAAAATTTTTGTATGGGCGCCCGTGCTCTGGGCTTACGTCTTTTCGTCACATTATCCTCTCTTTGGTTATAAATGTGTTTTAATGGCTCCATCTCGTTCATTTTCGTTAAATAAAGTTATTTCATTAATTCTGGAACATGTTACCGGTGAACTTACCCCTATCCCCCTAGATCCGCCACTGTTCAGTAGTTTTCTAAAGATAAAGCCGAACTGCAGTTTTGCTGGTATTGCATACCTGAGAAGCATTCATGAAAACATGATAATGCTTATATCGATCTAGCAGCACATTTTATACCGCACTTCTTTAGTTTTCTGAAGACTTTTCGGAGGTTTTCTGAAGACTAAAATACGATCCAACTATTTTTGACCACAAATTCATATACAACACGCAAGTATGTATGAAGAACATGAGTTTCTCTTCTTCTAATAATAAATATTTTCGTTCACTTGACCGTAAATTAGTGCACTTAACGTAAACCGAGCACCCAAATCCAATAACTTCAGAAGGCTGTAACTCGAGAATAGTAGTTATTCAGACCCAGGTGCCGTGGACTTTTTTAATCTACACATTAAGAAGTATCATTGACCAAACTTTCATCAAATTTGACCGGGACCACTTTTCCATAAGGAGTGTTGCCTGGTCCTTTATTTTTTTTGCAACACTGTAAGTCAGAAAATGATGAAGCTACAGTAATACTTTGGATAGTTTATGGAAGAAGGAAATTTACAGTATTAATTTAATTAAAAAAAAATTACAAGAAATAATTATAAATATTGCAAAATTATTTTGCAAAAACATGTGAATTAAATAAATGGGGGGGGGGGCTAACTTTGTCCCTAATTGTCCTAGGACAGTTGTTTTTCTTTCTAAATGTGTATAAAAATTCAGTCTTTCTAAATATGAAAAAATAATTTTTCTAAAGGTAACGGTTAAAAAGTTATTCCAATTGTTTATAAGTAAGCAAAAAATCGACATGTTTTTTCAAAATAATTTTACACTGTTTAAAATTATTTTTTGTCATTTATTTTTAATAATGGTAATAGTATAAATGTTCTTCTTTTATAAACTGTCCGAAGTATGATTGTAGCCTCATAATTTTCTGACTTGTAGTGTTGCAAAAAAAATGAATTTGGGATAAACAAATTAAATAACTTTTAAACTATTTGACCACTTGCTTTGAAATTTAAAATATAATTTAAGTACAAGAAGTATCAGCATTCCGTGTAATAAGAAGGTTCTAAGTTAATTTTTACATAAGTTCTGAATATTTTTAAAAACTCAAAATTTATGATTTATTTTGCAATTTTCTAAGCAACCAATAAGGATGGACATATTCAGCGAACGCCATATTGAATTTTTTTTATACGATTTATGAGTTTCTTACACTCAAATTTGTTTAAAGTGCTTAACTTTGTGGTAATAGACGAAAAAAGGGAAAATTTAGCGTTTTTTTCATTTGTTTATAACTATGTATATCATCAAAATCGGCTGCAGGAAACATATAGGTTAATAATATAGATGTCCATACTACTCAAAAAATTTGGTTTCGGCCTGGAGGGGGATGTGTCATGAGAAAAATCTTATTTCTCTGGACTACTCGTAATATCGATAGTTTTTATTATAATAATATATGTTATGCGTATTTTAAAGATATGAAAATTGGAGCGGAGAAAGACCACAAAAATTAAAAGGTGATGGTCCAAAAATTATGGCTCTATTGTTTATATCTTTGTCGTAAATGCCGGTCAACTTTGACCGATTGTATCTCAGGAACCACTTACCATAATTAAACGTTTTTTCTTTTAAAAGAAGCGCCCTGCCAATTTTTTTCCAATACCGTTTTCACGATTTAATTTGTTTTAATATTTTCCGAGATATTCTTTTTGTTTATAAGCCAAAAAATTGTTTATAATTTTAAAATATTCCTGAGGCTGCTTAAATAGTCCAAGTTCAATTCTGTAAAGTACATTAGATAGGTAAAGTTTTTCTTTATACAAAAATCACAGTTATTCTTATGTATCATAGTTATTGTGGTTATTATAGCGACCGTAAATTTTTAATTAACAATTTAATTGTTGCTAATCTGTTCATTCAATTTCCATCGGCTTCTGGAATTATAATCTATACGAAAAGAGCTTTTAGATTACCAAGCTATTTAATTATTGATAAACAATTACTTAATGAATTATGAATTGAATTGAATTAAAATTTTAGTTGAAAATTTAAGATTTTGTTGGAAAACCCCGCATTTTCCGGGGAAAATTTTCGTCAAAGTAAATCGAGAAAAACACGTCTCTATGTAGAATTTAGTTACGGTGAATTTTTATTTGAGTGTTTTTGGTGTAAAGTTAAAATCTTTGGAGTTATAGAGCAAAAATTGAAAAAAACACGATTTTCGGGGGCCATTTTGTTTATAAAAAAATTAGCACACTATCTGCGGACTTGCTGGTAAATAACTTTTCCCAAAAATGGCCTATTCTCCGATAATCTACTAGACTATGAATATAATTTTTAAATACTAAAAGTATATTTAGTCCAGGCAGAGGTCCAGGTGAGATCTGCCGAAAAGGTCTATGAAGGCTTCCTTATAAAGTGTAATAGGTTTTTGCATGCATTTTCCGGCTGACACATCAGCCTTTTTCTATTAAAGAAAAAGTAAGATTATAAAATTATTGTCAACAAATAAAAGTCTATTGAACAAAACTAACTATTTTTAACGAGAAAAATTTAATAAAGTAACTAATAAAACGCATCGGTAGCAAAAATGTTTCTTCATTGTACAATGCAAAAAAGCACTCAAAATACGCCTTAACTTTAAATAAAATTAGATACCTGTATTTTTAAAAAGGTTGCCAAAATAAAAACATCCAACTGTCCATACTGCCACCCACTCATTCAGCAGTTGAGCAAAACTTATTTCGAGTATATTTCCAAGTGCAGCAGTGCCTTGGAAATACAGTGAATGCTACAGAATGGAAATGAGAGTTCACCCAAAATGACCTTGAGCCTATTCAAATACCAGGGTGTACTGCCTGACTCGTTATTAAAAAATATTAGTTACAAATATAAAAAAGATTTTACGAACATCGGTCGTTGTATCATGCATGGGATTAGATGTTCTGATTACTGTCTGCACTTCAACGGTCAGACATGTAAAATTATTCTGTAAATTCTGTCATTAAAATTATCTTTGGAATCTCCAGAAATTTTGGATAAAGCTTCAGATGAAGAAGGGGAAGGAGAAGGAACCATAAATATACAAATCGATGATGAAGATTTTCAATCAAAAAAAAAGTAAAAGAGTTTAATAAAATATTAGTTGGTTAAGCTAAAATAGAATAGACAGCAGATATATAGAACTTAATAAAAGAAACTATGAACCAAGCTACAGCTACATACTACCTAAATGAAAATATGAATACACGAACCATGTACCATTAAACAGGGGAGTCAAACAGGGAGACACTCTATCACCCAAACTGTTCTCCTTAGTTTTGGAAGACGTGTTTAAATATCTAAATTTGGTTTGGCCCAGTATATTGTGCTGGCTAAAGAAACAAAAATTATTACAAGGTATAAATTGACAATGAAAACTTGTTGACTAGACCCTAGATCTTATCTAAAATAATAATGTGAACAGCCGTAGCGCAGAGGCATGACAACTGGTCTCATCTCATAAGCCAGAGCGTCGAGACACACGACAATACATTTTCATTTCTAAAAATGATACGAGCCGTCTCACCGTGCCTCGGAGAGTACGTTAAGCCGTCGCCACCCTCCCCCCGTACATCTACTATACAACTGTACTGGTCTAGTGTGTACATTGACACTGGTTACTTGAAACAAGGTTAAAGATGTAAATGGCGCCGGAACCTGTCCGAAAGGATCTCTCCGGCAAAAATGCCGGATTAAATTAAAAATGATATTATTACCTAAAATAATTCACTACTAAGCTATCACCAAATATATCTTCTTTTTTAGTTGATCATATCGGACTTTGAAGGAAATGCATAAATATTATATTATACTAATAAGTCACTAAAGAGTTCTAAAAACTCCACAAGGAAAAAGTTTTCCTGTAGTTGGCTGTATAATACAAAAAACAGTAAAATCCTGTATAAAAGGTATATTTAAAAAACCCTCAAAAGGGCCACATCAAAATTTTGGAGAGGGCCTCAAAAGGGATCAAGATTTTGATGTGGCCCTTTTTTTTGAGAGTTTTTTTTTAATATACCTTTTATACAGGATTTTACTGTTTTTTTGTTTTTTTTTTGTTTTTTTTTAGTTCTAAAAACAACTGTTTTTTTATATAAAAACAGACTAAAAATCTAAACATTAAAGGAATAACGCAGAAAATACAAAATATCGCTGATATAACTTAATTAACCTATGACATGCCAATAGTGTCAAAATTTTATAAATGTCATTAGTGTCAAAATTTGGTAATAGTGGAGTAAACTTGCCTGAGGTTGGACCAATTACAAACAAGCTTTACGACGCGGTAAATTTGAATTACTCCTCTTGGTTTAAAAATAGACTTTAGTAGTTTATAAAATAAATGACTTCAAATTTATCAGAGTGTATTCTGTCCTAAACTGAAGTTATTTGCTGATAGTCAGAGAGATAGAAGCGGATTTTTGTGCGTGATAAGTAATATGGAAAAACTATATGGGGATATGTTGAACTAGTTGTGTACATTACTTTCCCCAACGGCCGGAAACCAGAGTGGGGGCCGAGGGTAGATATAAGGGGTAAAATTCGCGGTTTTTATTTTTTTTTGTGACGCTCTTGATAGAGATAGTGCACCAAAATTTGGGAATAAGTAGCTCATGACGTAACTAATTAAAATCTCCAGGGGCGGAGCGTTGCGTCGCCGACAAAGGGGAAGGGGTGAATATAAAAATTATAATTGGGTTTTTTTTGACGTTCTTGACATGACATAACTAAGTAAAATCCCCAGAGCCGGAAACCAGAGTGGGGGACGAGGGTAGTTATAAGGGGTCAAAGTCCCAATTTTTATTATTTTTTTTCTAACGCTCATAATCGAGATAGTGCACCATAATTTGGGAATAAGTAGGTCATGACGTAACTAATTAAAATCTCGAGGGGCGGAACGCTGCGTGGCCGACAAAGGGGTGGGGGCAGGGGTGAATATAAAAATTATAAGGGGTTATTTGTGACGCTCCTGATCTAGATAGTGCATCAAAATTTGGGAATAAGTAGACCATCACATTACTAAGTAAAATCCCCAGAGCCGGAAACCAGGGTGGGGGATGAGGGTAGTTATAAGGGATCAAAGTCGCGGTTTTTACTATTTTTTTTCTGACGCTCATGATCGAGATAGTGCAGCAAAATTAATTTGGGAATAACTAGTTCATGACGTAACTAAGTAAAATACCCAGGGACGGAACGCTGCTTTTGGGAACAAAGGGGTAAGGGCAGGTGTGTATATAAAAATTATAAGAGGTTTTTGTGACTTTCGTTATCGGGATAGTGCACCAACATTTATATGTATTGCATAAAGTATATATTTAAATAAATTTTTGTACATATTAAAAGGCTACATCAGCGCGTCATCAAGACGAAAAACGCGTTCCAAGATTGCAGCTTTTGTTTTGAATATTTTGTCGGGTTATTTGACACACATATAAGTAATATATTAAAGAATGGCGGTACACAGCCCAATTTGAAAAATATGTTAGTATGTGGAAATTACTCTAAGTATAATTAAATAAAAGAAGAACAAAAAATTACACTTTTTTCGAATAAACTTTTTATCCCATGCCTAGATTTTGTGTCACATTGGAACTACTAAAATCGTTTATCTATAACAAGAAATCGAACTTAACTGACAACATTTGGCAACATAGAGAAATAGTCACCGTTATCACAATGCCTATTATTACAATATTGTGCTTTCGTCTTTGATAGTGTCACCTACTTCCGACGCACTGTTGCCAAAGTTTCGCAAAACTTTCGCTCGAATTAATATTAATGACACACTGATGTAGCCTCTTAATACTTGTAGATGTAAATAAAATTATGAATTTTTTATATTATAAAATTTATAAGATTAAAATTAAAATTAAAACTATAAAATTCATTTTTTATATTATAAATTATGTATGTATATATAAATTTTTTTCTAATTTCATCATTGTTTCTATCAATTAATAATAAAAATTTCGAGAACAATAATTAAAATTATTTGCATACATCAATGTTACAAAATTTTTTTGAAAAATATAAGTAATTTTAATTTTTCTCTACATTTTTTATGAAAATATTGTGACACCGTTTTTAACAAAGCTAGCTGACCTTACCTATAGGCTATTGATTATGTAATACTGAAAGGAACTACAACGTTAACGGGGTTTTATTATTTCATATGGTCAATGGACATCTATGTATGAAAAAACCGCGGAGTGCTACCATTTAAAGGGGTGCGTTTTTGAGAAATGGGTGAATTAGTCCCTGGGCACAGGTTACATTAGGGTGAGTTCTATGCACTTTTGGTACAAACACGTCTAGATAAAAATTGCGCCTGGTTAAATTTCCTATCTAAATATAACGTTTTAAAGTCAAAGATACTTTTTTTTACAAAAATATATTCAAAAGAAAAAGCACAAAGAAATCCAAAAGAAAGAAATTTTGTTTTTTGTCCCATAACTTTTGTCCACGGGGATATAGGTATAGACATTGCTTCACAGAAAAAAAACTTACATATTTTGTCTTTAAAATAATGTTTGGGAGAGGTCATTAGGATTTACAGTTTTCGAAATATGATTTTTCAAAATTCGCCACTCACAGCAATTTTGGGCAATTTTCCTTGTTATTTCGCAAATATTGTTCTGTTACTTTTTTCTACGTAACTTTAGGCATATGCAATGGTACATTTAAGAGGAATAGAAATCAATTACCTTTGCAATGTTCTACTGTATACTGTTGTACGACTTCTTTTAAAGAGGTTATCTTTTTCAAGACTTTATACTTTTAACGAGTTTTTATATTTTTTACGATTATTTTTTAAATTTTCCATTATAACTGTTTTTTTTACATTTAGGTATATATTATATAATAAAAAAGAAAGCTTATTCTGTTTACTTTAAAATGGTGTATTATAAAAAATTCTAGGATTATTGTTGAATAAGAAATGTATGCTTTTTCAAAATGCAATAAGTAGGTACTTGTGACGAATTTTGATTTTAGGATTATTTCTTAAATTCCTTATTATAACTTTTTTATGTGATTATGTATTATGATTGAATCTTATTTTTTATAGGTAGTACTTTGGATCCACTTGACTCGGCAGGGCAAACTTCAAAATATGGGTTAATTCCAATATTTACTGTCAAAGCTCCTACACCACAAGCTTTGCTTGAAAAAAGGAAGATAGGAATTAGTTGTTCAATAGTCTGTAAAGGGTGCATGTGCATGGGTACTAATTGTGGGAACGCTAAGATAACTGAGGTGTCAGAGGAAGATATTGAAACTAATGCTAACGAAGAGATGGACTTTGATTTTGAAAATTTTTTAAATGTCAACGTTTAAATAATTTTAACAAAAGTGATGTTTTCTAAGACTATTGTTTATGTAATTTTTGTAAAAGAAATAATTTTAAATAATACAGGTAAAAAAATATCAAAGAATCACTCGGTTTCCATTACATATTTAAATATAGATGATACACCATTTTAAAGAACAGAAAGTAAGCCCTGTTTATTGAGCAATATATAGTATATTCATATACAAGAAAAAAAAGTTATAATGAGAAATTTCAAAAATATTCGTAAAAAATGTAAAAAATAATATTTTTTATATTAAGTATTATATAATATATAGTATATAATATATAATATATTATATTATATATATTATATATAATATAATATTATATAATATATAATATGTTATATAATAATATTACTTTATTTTTATATTATATTATAAAAAATCTTAAAAGTATAAAAGCTTGAAAAACCATAATCTCTTTAAAAAACGTCGTACAACGTTATACAGTAGACCATTTTAAAGATAATTGATTTCTATTCCTTTTACGTGTACCATTGCATATACCTAAAGTTACGTAGAAAAAAGTTACAGAACAATATTTGCAAAATAACAAGGAAAATTGCCCAAAATTGCTGAGTGGCGAAATTTTAAAAATCATATTTCGAAAACTATAAATCTCAATTACCTCTACTAAAAAACATTTTAAAGAAGAAACATGTAGGTTTTTTTTTCTGTAAAGCAATGTCTATACCTATATCCTCATGGACAAAAGTTATGGGACAAAAAACAAAATTTCTTTCTTTTGGGTTTCTTTGTGCTTTTTCTTTTGAATATGTATTTGTAAAAAAAAGTATCATTGACTTTAAAAAGTGATGTTTAGATAGGAAATTTAACCAGGTACAATTTTTATGTAGATATGTTTGTACCAAAAGTGCATAGAACTCACCCTAATGTAACCTGTGCCCAGGGACTAATTCACCCATTTCTCAAAAACGCACCACTTTAAATGGTAGCACTCCGCGGTTTTTCATATATAGATGTCCATTGACCATATGAAATAATAACACCCCGTTAACGTTGTAGTTCCTTTTAGCTATCTTATTTTGAATATAATCAATAGCCTACTAGCTGTTCGCCCTTTTGGATTTTGATTCTACAATGAATCAATTGTGCAAGTTACGGACATATTCTCGATGACGAGCATAACCCAAAAATTTTGCGTATTCACCCTTGTCCGCCCCTGGAGATTTTATTTAGTTTTTTAATGATCTACTTATTCCCAAATTTTGGTACACTATCTCGTTAATGAAGGTCACAAAAAACCCCTATATTTGTATATTCAACCCTACCCACCACCCCGTTATACCCAAGCAGTGTTCCGCCTCTGGAGATTTTAGTTAGTTATGTCATGATCTACTTATTGCCAAATTTTGGTGTACCATCTCGATCACGAACGTCACAAAAAAACCCTTATAATTTTTATATTCACCTCTGCCCCCGCTCATTTATCCCCCACACAGTGTTCCGCCCCTGGAGATTTTACTTAGTTATGCCATAATCTACTTATTCCCAAATTTTGGGGCACTATCTCGATTACGAACGTAACAAAAAACCCCTTATAATTTATATATTCACCCCTTCCCCCACCCCTTTGTCGGACACGCAGCGTTCGCCCTTAGAGGTTTTACTTAGTTACGTCATGAACTAGTTATTCCCAAATTTTGGTGCACTATCTCGATCATGAGCGTCAGAAAAAAAATAGTAAAAACCGCGACTTTGACTCCTTATAACTACCCTCGTCCCCCACTCTGGTTTCCGGCTCTGGGGATTTAACTTAGTTATGTCATGGTATACTTATTCCTAAATTTTGGTGCACTATCTCGATCAGGAACGTCACAAAAAACCCAATTATAATTTTTATATTCACCCCTTCCCTCACACCTCTGTCGGCCACGCAGGTTTCCGCCCCTGGAGATTTTAATTAGTTACGTCATGACCTACTTATTCCCAAATTTTGGTGCACTATCTCTATCAAAAGCGTCACAAAAAAAATAATAAAAACCGCGACTTTGACCCTCTATCTACCCTCGGCCCCCACTCTGGTTTCCAACCGTTGGGGAAAGTAATGTACACAACTAGTTCAACATATCCCCATATAGTTTTTCCATATTACTTATCACGCACAAAATCCGCTCCCAGCTCTTAGACTATGATGAAAATTTATTTGTGTTTTTATTTAAAAAAGAATACTTGAGTTTTCTATTTACCTAAAAATGTTTTTCTTTAGCAGGCTTAGAACTCGGAAAAATGTATTCAGACCATCACCAACACCAGCAACAGCACAGTCAGCAAGTTTCGATGAGTTCACCGAGATCATCAGATTCTCCAGACGTGAAACCGATGCAAGACAGATTAGAAGGCAGTTCGTCATCCAGTTCGACAACGACTTCTTCGGCAGGCGCTTCACCTGGAGGTCTTCCGGGATATTATCCTTCGAGTGCAATGCAGCAAAGTACCGCCGGATTACTGCCGATGGCGCAGTACCCTGGGCAATATCCTTCGCAGATACCCGGTAGTGAATTTAGGAAACCGCTTACAGTCATATTTTGACCAGATAGAATGTGAACGTGATTTTTAGTGATATTTGTAGGTGAGATTTTTTATTTTAAAGTAACCGTCGTAGCGATGTATCGCCATTCTTTAAGATATTTAATAGTTGGAGAACCTGAAACTGTAGAACTATTATTTGTAATAGTACGCTGGTTAGGGAACAATTTACAATCATTCATTCTTACATGTATAAAAATATATTATTTAAAGTTGTAAAAAATAAATATTACCCATTTTTTTCTTTTTCAAATTCTTCTTTTTCTAAAACAAAGAGAAGTCTTAGATCCGAAAATCTAAAACTTCTATAGTTGCAATCAAGTTTCTGCTGACAACCTGATTTCGTGCCTTCTAAAATTTGCAAGGCAAACGAACGATGAATAAAGCAGATTAGGGGGAATCTAAGATTGCATTCCACCACCAGCCAATTCATCTACGAAAAATTACAACTAAATTAGATGAATTGACTGGTGGTGGAATGCAATCTGAGATTCGTCCTAGTCTGCTTCATTCACCGTCCGTTTGCCCTGAAAATTTTAGAATGCTCGAATTCAGGTTGTTACCAGAAACTTGATTCATATATTCACACTATAACTATATTTTGCATATCACCTATGCCAAATAATGATTACTTGCTAGATGATCTCGTTTAATTACAAACTAGCGTCCGTCAGGCATTTTGAATCTGTCACTACAACATAAACATAAAAGCAATGTACATGTCACAGTTTAGTTACCCAGAAGTTTCTTCTTCTTCTTCTTCTTCTTCTTCTTCAGCCTGTTTGCATCCACTCCTGGACAAAGGCCTCCCCATGAGTTCTCCATTTTTCTCCCCATTTTTGCTTTGATGTCGTCTAGCCATCGTTTTTGTGGTTCCTCTACTACGACTGTGAACGACCCAGAAGTTTATTGTTTTGAAAATAGTTGGGGGGACGCACTTTAGACGGGCACTGTATGAAGACAATACATATTCATGAACACAAGGACGCTTTACACTTTACTTTGCTCAGGCTTCGTGATGATCTTCTCACTGGAGTATTATCATTATTTTTACCGTCAGCATTGTTAATATTTATATCTTCTTCAGGGTTGTTTTCTTTGTCTTCTAAATTAAAACTCAAATATTTCTCTTATGGCTCATCAAAGTACAGACTTTATATGTCGCCTTTTGGTAGAATTTGACATGCCTGTCTTAAGAATACTTTTATTAGGAGTAATTCCATCGCTCGCTTTTATACCTTGAGTAATGTTCATCATGGTCAATCCGGGAGAACCTTTCAGGAGTGAGACTGTCTTTTGTACCATTGTTAGTAAGTGTTAATTGTTTTTCTTAGAACCATAATTGCCCTTCCATCACTTTTCATTTCATTTCTAGCTGATTTAACGATTTATCTTATTGAAAACGACGAAGATGTAGTATGTCGTAGTATTATTAAGACTTTACTACAACTTTTTTTTCGATAGGATTTCCTCCCTATTAGTATTATTTTTTTATAATATTTTTCTAAACTTTCAAATATAATTATCTAAAGTAATAACTTGATTATACATTATATCCCAAATTCCGTGTCATACATATTATCGGCTTTTCTTTGAATACTGAAGATTTAAACTCAGATATTTAACCTCTAAACTGTTCAAACTTTTTAGTGATGACAAATTAGATTTACCAACACAACATTCATCATAGGTATCGTTAGTTTCTTCTGATAGGTTATTGTTCTCTTGATACATTTCCCATACCATTCCCATCCATTTCCCACTTTGCTTTAATTCTGGTAATCTGAGTATTTAACAATTTTTCAAATCTGTTTAGCCAATTCGTTCTTCAGTTTGGTTAGATTTTCAATATCTGCTCTTTTTTTATTTAATTTGATGGCTTTGGTAAAGACCAGTTAGCCAGTATCTGCTCTTAGAAGCCTTAGAACAAACTAACAAGATAGTAAGCAATTTGCATGAAGAATAGCGGAGATTGAAAATTTAATCAAAGTGAAGAACGAATTCTGTGAAAAACGTAGTTATAACATTTTCTGGTAAAACAATTTTATTGCGATGCTACATAACCTCAAAAACGGCCAAAAAGAGCTAAGTATTTTTGTACTTTTAGACTGGGATATCTCAGAAACCAGAGGCAATTTGGCAATTTGAACTTCCTGAAAAGTATATTCTGATCTCTAGGTCTATATATTGGTCAAATTTTGTTGTCCTATGTGATTAAAAGAAAAGTAGAATATGCCTGTCATATTTTGCAATGGAAAAAAATAGGACTATTTTTAACGATATCAAAAAATATACTCCATCTCTGAATGATGAGGAATTCTAATTCGAAATACATGATCAATTATTGGCTTGTAAATGTGCATAGCATATCAGCAATTTTTTCATTTAATCTTTTATATTCTTCTGATATTTCGAAATTTTTCTTTAACAATCTTTGAATTTTCAGTCTTTGAGTTGCATCAGCATTTTCTTGGGAGACTCTATCCAACTGTTCCGAAAATTCTGTCTTCACTTTGGTTAGATTTCAAAAAATAAAAAAATACCTTACCTCCACACCTTTCTTCATAGTAATGTGTATGATTCTATTTTATTTTTTTAACATTTTTTTAAGAATTTTATCAAACGTTTATAAAATACTTACATTTTTAACAGAAATTTTGAAAAAAAACAAACTCTTATTTTATATGCACTATAATAGCGAACAGTTCCAGGTTCTTCTATTGCTGGTAATTTTTGTACCTGCTTGAACAGTTTTAGGAAAAATACTGTAAGTTATAGTTTACTCTTTTCACTGATGACGACCATAGAACTAATTCGTTTCTTTTGGCAGTGCCAACAACATCATTTCAAATTTTAAACAAAAATGTAAAGATCAAATTCAAACTCACTTTTATTAGCTATGAGTTGAAGGAGAGAATGAGAAAAAAACATGCCAAAGTTGTGTATTCAAAGAACTATTGTTTAATAGATTATTCAAAAGTGCCGAAAGAAACGAATTAATCCTATAATCAACCAGTGCTACAAATAAGGTTTGTTATACCGTCTTATTTTTTTCTGTTATTTAATATAATCATTTTTAACTCACAGTTCACAACAACAGTGACTTAAAATCATCAATCATCATCAAACGACATCGCTTGATGTCGTTTGACGCAGTGGCGGCTCGTGGCTTTAGGGACAGGGTCGGCAAGGTTTTGTCTCATCAGATAGGTATGTCATCTAATTAAAAGCAGTGGCGGCTGGTGACTCAAAAATTTGGTAGTTCTGCAGTATTTTTTGGTTTTTTTTAATTCAATATCTTTTAATCGTTGTATTTTACAACGAGGCTTTTAGTTTGATATTTTACACCATATATTTATTCATTATATATCTATTAAAAAATAATAAAGAACTTACCGATTTTCTTCTTTTCAAATTGAAGATAAATCCAATTATATCAAAAATAGCAATGATACATTATGGCACACTAGTAATTGTTTTTAGTAGAATGTTTTGTTTTTAGTAGAATTTTATCGATAAATACGCGAAACTAAGGAATGCAAACGAAAAAACACTACAAACAAAATCGCCACAACAATAATTGCATTATAGGGTCTTACGAACTAACTACACATAGAGCCAAATATATTATTTTTTTTTATAAATAAGCTCGATTCGTCGATTTTTTTTAAAGCAAACTTGTCTATAACTTTTTCATTAAAGTTTGGTATTTCTTTTATAAGTGTTTTTTCTACTGACAACATGGTTAATGCTACAAGTCGGTCTTCAGTCATGGAATTTCTCAAGAATGTTTTAATCCGTTTTAAACTCGAAAAGCACCTTTCAGCTTCTGCCGTACTCATGGGCACTGTAATTAGAATTTGAAGCAGTTTTACAGTTTCTTGAAAAGGCTCTGTTAAATAACAGATAATTCAGTCTTCAAGCGCTCCCTATCTAAATTTGGATATGACGCGCAAGTCAGGCTTAAATTATCATCTGGGAAATTCGCACAATAATTATCAAATTGCTCAGGATAAAGCAATGAAGTTGCAAGTAGGTGATTTTTAAAAGCAAATCTATCATTTGCACAATTTATGATTATATCACAAACTTCGATAGATGCTCTCCGATGATCTACTGGACTGTTATCCTTCCGTAACCTTTTAGTTGGTAATGGTTCAACGCATAAACTAGAACCTTGGTCAATGGTATCATCTATTGAATTTCTAACTGAATTCATGTATCTTTCGAAATCTGTCACCTTTTTATTGATTTCCAAAGGATCCGTTTTAGTCTTTTGAAGGGCATTATACAAAACGTCTACTTGTGGCATTATGCGATGGAAAAATGTTAACCAAAAAACAAAATTTTGATCTACTAGTATTCTTCGAATGGAAGACGCTGAACTACAGACAGCTGCCTTATCAAACGATTCTTCTATTTCTTCCATACATTCGATAAAAGAAGATCGATGTTCAAACACAACATTAACAGTTCGAATATTGAAGTTCCAGCGAGTTGGAGCGCCATGAGGAATTTTCTTTTGGACGATTTTATCTAAAACTGCCACTCGTTGTGGCGAATTTTTAAAAAAGGTAGGGATTTCATTTAAATTTCCAAAAAAAAGTCTAACTTGAGAGTTTTCGGAACAAGCCTTAGACATTATTAAATTTAATTGATGCGCGTAACAGTGTACAAAATGAGCAAATGGATATTTTTCTTTGATTCTGGCTTGAACTCCTGCGTGCTGTCCACACATGACCGCTGCCCCATCATAACTCTGAGCAATTAGTTTATTATTTGAGTTTTCCAGGATAGGATCCAAAACACTGAAAATGTTTTTGCTTAAAGTATCTGCATTTAATTTTGAAGGTACCAAATATGTCCAAAATCGTTCTACCGGTGCTCCATTTCGACAATATCTAAATACTACAACCATTTGTGATTTTGCTGAAATGTCTGTAGTCTCGTCGGCCATGACAGCTAGATATGGAGATTCCCGAATTTCCTCCAAAATTTTATCCTGGCATAATTCCAACATGCAGTCCAAAAGCGCTACCAAGGTACGTGGCTAGGTACGTGCCTTGGTGCCGTTTGCAGATCACCGATCGGCAGATTGGTATCTGCCGGACTTGCCATTCAAATGAATACGGGGAATGTATAATTGGTTGCCTATCGGCTAATATTCCATAGCTTCTTATTACAAGCAAATCGTCAATCTGGGGACCGCTTGCCGAAGGGGCCTATCGCAATCGGGTGCATGGCTATAGGATCATTAATTTGAAAAGTCTTTTACGCCCAGCGCACAGGAATCACTTAACGTATCGGATCGATCGAATTTTTTTTTAAACAATGAATAAAATTTAGTTTGTATTATCTCATAGATATTTTTTTATTTCACAGAAACGAATATCATCAACTCTGATTAAATGTAATATTTAAAAATATCTATAATGTGTCCATAAATGTCAGCCGCCTCTGGTTTGACTACCATTTTGTTGGAGGACGTCCTCGGATTACGATAAGCATCGTGTCTAGGTCTCCTTTCTAGAATTGTCTTTGTCCATCATCCATCTTTGAATCTGGCAACATGTCCAGCCCTGTAACATTTCAGCGTTGTAATTATTTGAACTGCATCCGTAGCATTTTCTCTCCTAACTATTTTATTTAAAACTCTGTCTCCGAGGTATATATTGACCTTTCCATTGCACTCTGTGCCACTTGTATTTTTTATTGATTAATTTTCTAGTAAGGGCCAATTGTGCTGCTCCATACGGCAGAACTGGGAATGCACATTAATCAAAGACCCTCCTTTGCAATTACATGGGTCTAAAGACTTCCCTGTTTTTCGTAAGCCGCCCACACCAGTGCTGTTTAATTCTGTTGTTTGATTATCACTTCCTAATTTAATCTAGTAGACCAGATATTTATAGCTATACACTTGTTCAATTTGCGTGCCATTAGTTAAATATATAGCTAATAAACAAGCTATACTTTTACCAATCTGTTGAGCAGGCTGGATTCAGAAAACATTTTAGTATCATAGATCACTGGCACTTGCACACTGTAAGAACACGTAACAGAAAAATGTACCAAGTACCTATAACGGTACAATTCATACGGTGTTTCTGTATTTTTAAAAAGTACTAGAAACAACGAACAGGACAATGAAACGAAACACGATTTTAATATCAGTGAGGGAAAGATTAGAAACATTTAGATAAGACGCAGAACGAAGATCAGGAATATCGTGCGAATTAACAACAAACATTAAATGGCGCTGGGCCGGTCACACAGCCATATGGGATAATAAGAGGTGGACATGGAAACTCCTAAAATGGAGACCATGGGGGACGAGAAGAAGCATGAGAGAGAACCTCAAATGAGATAGAGAAAGATGGAAGCATTTGGAAGTAAAGTGATTGACAAAGAAGAACAAGAGTTCACAACAGAAACATCACTCTTTGAAAATAATTTGAAATATCTCAGTGGCGTACCATTTTTTCCTTTAAAAAATTGACATTTTTACCCGAATCCGAGCGAATTATAAACATAAAATTCTTAATTGTACCTCAAAAAATGGGCAATAACTACCTTTTAAAATTCGCAAAATGTTCTTTTGCATATTTATATCCATCGGTTCAGAGCAATAAATATATCGCCAGTTTGTAAGGAAAATTTCAACAGTCCTTATCTTGGAAAAGAAACATTTGCGTACATACGTCTATATAACAAACTCTAATTACTTTTTCATATAGAATTACCCCCTTAAGTTTTTCTCACTTAATTACTCATCATCATCATCATCAACCCGTACTCGTCCACTGCTGGACATAGGTCTCCCTCAGCTCTTTCCATATTTCTCTGCTTTGTGCGGCTTGCATCCAGTTGCTGACAATACGCTTTAGATCGTCAGCCCATCTGGTTGGTAGTCGTCCTCTGCTCCGTAGTGCTTCTTCTCGTGGCCTCCACTCGACAATACGTTTTGTCCATCGGTTGTCTGACAATCTGGCGACGTGTCCTGCGCAATTCCACTTGAGCGACGCGATTCTTTCGACGGCGTCCGTTGTTTTTGTTCTACGACGTATTTCTTCATTTGAGATTCGGTCCCTCAGGGAGACACCCAACATCTGGCGCTCCATAGCCCTCTAAGTTATGCGAATCTTGTTCACTACCTTTTTTGTGAGTGTTAATGTTTCCCCTCCATAGGTGAGTACAGGCAATACACACTGGTTAAAGATTTTCCTTTTCAGGCATATGGGTAAGTCCGATCTAAATACATAGCTCAGTTTACCAAACACTGCCCTGATCCTATGCGACGTGGGAGCTCGCACGTCTGGTTATCTCTTCCCAACCGAATTTCATGTCCCAAGTACTTATAAGATGCAGTCTGCTCAATATTCATTCCATCAACAACAATATTACGATTTTGCACCAGATTAGTCATTATTTGCGTCTTGTTGATGTTAATCTTTAGTCCGACCTCTAAGGAAGCATGACATAATACATAACTTGTTCAACATTATTATTGCATCATCCATACGATCGGCTATAAGGACTGCGAATCTCAAATGACTGAGCTTCTCTCCATTTATATTGATGCCATATTCGTTCAGATCTGCCTTCTTAAAAGTGTGTTCTAAAAGGGTTGTGAACAGCTTTGGTGAGATGGTGTCTCCTTGCCGTACTCCTCGCTGCATACATAATTTATTAGTTTGTTGATCAGAGAGTCTTACGCTAGCCGTTGCATTCCATTCCACAATACTGTATATCTGATCAACTTTTTTTCATTTTGCAATACCACTTTGTTCTGGCATTACTAATACTTGTTACATTTATACCAGAGCAGTCAAAGCATTTTCTTCTATAATTTGAACTAATAGCCTTATTTTTAGTACTGCAATATTTTAGATTTGCATATTCAAGTAAATATTTGTAAAAATGTAAATATCATGTACAGAAATAAATGTTTATGTGCTTTTAGATCTAATTAAGTTTTGTTTAAATTATAAGACAGATGAGAAAATTTTGATAGATTATATGAGTATTCACTTTTTTATATCCAGTTTGTATTTTAAGCATTGCATATTAACAAAAAATAACAGTGAAATTTGTGCACCCCATAAAAGGTTTATGACGATTTTGTTCCCTTAATCCCCCACCAATATTTGTTTACGTTCCAATTAAATTACTATTGTGATACCGTTAGTTAAACATAATGTTTTTAAAACTTTTTTACCTCTTAGTACTTTTTCGGTAAGTCAGTTTTTATCGAGATATTTTGTATATTTGTAAAATCTACTATAGGCTATAGGCTATATATTTTAAATTTAAATGGTCAAGTAAGATTATCGAGACCTGGTAGTATTATTATGAAAATAATATTCTATAGGTAATCTTACTTATCCATTTAAAAATATATGGTGAATTTTACAAATGTTCAAAATATTTTGATAAAAACTGTGATTAACTAATGGTAAAACAATAATAATTTAATTTGAATGTACACAAATATTTGAAGGGGTTTAGGAAAGAAAATCCAATAAAATTTTTATGGGTGCACAAATTTCACTATTAATTTTTTTTAAGATGTTCCTGCCATAAGAATTCCACATGTCCATTTTCAATAAAAAATCTCTAATAGTTTCAGATATATTAGGAAAAATCAATTTTCATTTTGTAACTTTAAAGGGCTTATGTGCACATTTGTACTAAGATAAGTTGTTCAATCGAACTATTTTTGATCCGTTAATATGTTTTTTATTACTCGTTTTTATTTAACGATCTGTACCGTTAGGAACAATTAGTTATGACTGTCTTAAGTTATGACATGTAGGCAAGAATCCCAATGAAAACTTTCCTTTCTAAATTACAAACTACATAGACAATATTACTAATAAAATAAGTTAACATGCTTTTCTGAAGCTATTTCTTTGTGGCATTTATGTAATTTACTAGTCTAATTGTGGCTTATTTCCCAATTAGAATAGTAAATTAAATTAACATGTATAATTTTCCAGAATCTACTTGATAGGTCAGTTGGTTTATAACGCTTCAGTCTGCGAACGTCACTCTCCGTGTTTAACAATTCACTCGCAAACCATCTAATCTAATCGAACTATTTTTGGTCCTAGAATACGTGATTTAATTTATGACCTGACTTTTTGTTCCACCTTGTATAATAACTATTATAGACAAAGTTTCGTACTTGTTAGAAAGAAATGTTTTACTGTAAATATGTAATTATATTTTGTAAACGATTATCGTTTCTTGTTGCATTTACAGTAAAACGTCAAATCAAATGACAAACTTTATCATTTTTTGGGAAGTAAAAGAAAGCATACGTGAGAGAGTAAAGCTCGATTTTCAGCATTGGAACCCAGACTAAAATAAACCGGCCACGCCTATGCCCACTTTTTAATTTTTTAATAAAACCCAATAATGTGACATAAGCTTTATTCTAATTAACAAAATTTCTTATTTAGAAGAACTGATTCAAAGGAAATATCTTCATCAAATAATTGATATTCAAAAAAAAATTTATAAAAATTTTCTTATTTCTGTATTAAACACAAACCATGTGTGTGTTTCGTTACTTTTTTGTTGTACAAATTTTATTTGACTATTTATAAATAATTGACGTATTGTTTTTGTTCCTATCTTGAGGTATTAGTCAAACTTATAAAGTATTTACAATATATATTGTTATTAATAACTCCCAGTATATTAGAACACTTATTGTAAAAGGTATGTTATGTAAAGATCGAAAAATAAACTTAGAATAGTTTGTTTCAATTATTGTTTTACTAAATTCCTTCCATTTCAAATAATTATAAGAAGAGTGCGGCATATTAATATAAATAGCTTTTACAACAAGAGCAAGATTTAACATTCAACAACAGAGCCTGGAATATTGGTAATAACTTCGCTATCTACAATAATTATTCTGACTTTGAGATAGTAGAAAATTTCACGTACGCCGTTGTTAAAATTCTAACACATAAAAACGAAAAAGAGGAAAATCCTAGCAAACAAGTATTGCAGTGACTGAAGGCGGATAATGAGCTATTACCTCCGATTTCGTTGAACCTCAATAGATTTGCCTGAAAATTGGTTACTGGTTAGAGGATATCTCAAAGAACAAAGGTGACATGGTGCCAACTTGAGCTTTTACCCTGGGGGTGGATGCGACCCCTTCTCGGGGGCGAAAATTATTTTATTGAAAATAACCCCATAATTCGATAGAGTGACAAATTCTAAGAAAAATTTGTTATATAAAGTTTTTAAAATAAATCAAAACTTTTTTGAAGATCAAAGATTTTAGTTTTTCTTGAGAAAAATGCATGTTTTTAACCGATTTTTCATCAATAACTCAAAAACTATAAGTTTTTCCAAAAAATTATTACCAAAATTGAAGCTAATAAAAAGCTAAATAAACCCTTTGCTAGAAAAACCTTTTAATGTTAACTAAAAGTGAGTTATAGGTAATTGAATATATATTTTTTTCGGCGAGTAAAAGCATCTAAGTATTCAAGCTGAAATAACGGGAAAATGATGCATTTTATAACATAAACTTATTAAATATTTGTCAAAGTACTTAAAAATATCTATCAAACGAGCCCCCGAACATGTAGATAGCATTAAAATTTATGCACCAAAATTTTTACAAAAGTTATTTTTTAAAAATGTTTTAAAAAAATGTTAGTTTCTTTTTAATAACTTCGTCTATTTTTATGATATCAGGTTTATCTAAAAACTGTTTGAAAGTTAATTGCAAGGGCTATTTAACCACGTTGAATTTAATCTTTTAGACCCCTTATTTTTTTTAAAAATAAAATGTTAAATGGCCCCGGTTGCATGGTTTTCACAGCAAAATTTAAGATTTAAACGTTTCTATCTCGGTTATTTTTTACCCTATGGAAATAGTAAAACAGGTAAAATATTTGACACAGAAAAAACTAAAATTTGGGTATATATCATTTGTACGTATATTGAGTATTTTTGGATTTATTATCAAAAGAATGTGAAAATTACAATAATTTTAAAAATTATGATTTTTTTAAATTATATATATTTTTTTTCAAAAATATGCATTATAAACTGGTTAAAATTATTGAAATCATTACTTATGCTAATATTAAGAATTTCTTGTAAGGATTACTATAAATTTTAATTTTTGTGGAAATGGCGTATGTTTTATTTTTCACTTTTTCCTAAAAAATTCGAAAGGGTTCTTTTATTTTCATCATAACTTGCTTAATTTTGACGCCATTAACTTGTTCTGAAGCTCATTTAATAGCTATTCTGAAGTACGTTGACAAATGATTAGTAGGTATACAGAGAGAGTCTGTAATTTGGAATAAATTCAATATCTCAAATACTAATTGTTTTTTTGAAAAATGCTCAGACCCGTCGATTAGTATTTCAAATTGTCCTTTTTGATTTTCTTAAATAGCAACACTGTCATTTTGATAGCTATTTTGATAGGGTGTGTAAAGTTATACACAGCTGCAAAATATCAAATTTTTATTCTCTACCATTTACAAGATAATAGAAAATAACAAGTTATATCTGTAATTTAGAATAAATTCAATAATTAAAATAATAATTGTTTTTTTGAAAAATGCTCAGACCCGTCGATTAGTATTTTAAACTGTCATTTTTGACATACAATAATAATGTATACAGGGTGTCCCAATTTAGAGATATGACGTCATCATTGATTTTCTTAAATGGCAATACTGTCATTTTGATAGTTATTTTGATATGTTGTGTAAAGTTATACACAACTGCAAAATTTCAAATTTTGTTCCCTATCATTTACAAGAAAATAAAAAAGAGCAAAGTTAGGAAAAACAAGTAATCAAATAATAATTGAATTTAATTATTCCAATTAAGCAAATACTCATAATGTTGGCCCTCAATTATTGTCAAATTGTCAATGGGCAACGTTATGAGCATTTGCTTATTTGAAATAATTAAATTCAATTATTATTTGATTACTTGTTTTTCATAACTTTGTTATTTTTTATTATATTGTAAATGATAGGGAACAAAAATTTGAAATTTTGCAGTTGTGTATAACTTTACACACCCTATCAAAATAACTATCAAAATGACAGTGTTGCCATTTAAGAAACTCAACGATGACGTCATATCTCTAAATTGGGACACCCTGTGTACATTATTATTGTACGCCAAAAATGACAATTTGAAATACTAATCGACGGGTCTGAGCATTTTTCAAAAAAACAATTAGTATTTTAATTATTGAATTTATTTCAAATTACAGACATAACTTTGTTATTTTCTATTATCTTGTAAATGGCAGAGAATAAAAATTTGATATTTTGCAGTTGTGTATAACTTTACACACCCTATCAAAATAGCTATCAAAATGACAGTGTTGCTATTTAAGAAAATCAACGATGACGTCATATCTCTAAATTGGGACACCCTGTATACATTATAATTGCATGTCAAAAAGGACAATTTGAAATACTAATCGACGGGTCTGAGCATTTTTCAAAAAAACAATTAGTATTTGAGATATTGAATTTATTCCAAATCCTCTCTCTGTATATTTTATACATTGCATCGTTTTCCCGTTATTTAAGCTTGAATACTTAGATTTGGGTACTCGTCGAAAAAAATACACATTAAATTGCCAATAACTCACTTTGTTTAAGTGAGGAATGCATTCAGTTTTTTATTATCATCAATTTCAGTAATAATAACTATGTATTTTGTAAAAGTATTTAGTTTATAGTTTTTGAGTTATACGTGAAAAACCGATTTAAAATATGCATTTATTTCTTTTACTAAAAAATAAAATCTTTGGTCTTTAATAACTCAAAAAGTGTTGATTTATATTAATAACTTGATATAACAAATTTTGCTTATAATTTGTCCCTCTATCGACTTATGGTATTATTTTTAATAAAATAATTTTCACCCCCGAGAAGGGGTGGCATCCACCCCCAGGGTAAAAGCGCAAGTTGGCACCATGTCACCTTTGCTCCTTGAGGTATCGTCTAATTACTCACCAATTTTCATGAAAATCGAGGTTCAACGAAATCAGAGGTGAAAACCTTCAATGACTCCACTAAAGAGCTACTTGCACATAGCAAACAACTAAGAGGCAGAAATTTGAGCCAGAAAACAAAAATGGCAATATTATATAAAACACTTATTTTACCAGTCCTGGCATTCGGATAATAAACAGGGAGCAGAATTAAATCTACTAGTAATATCTACTCACTGTTAAAGATAAAAGAAGGTCATCTCTACATCAACCGAACCCCTGTAGAAAGAGTGAGGGACTACAACTACCTCGGCATCATTACAAATGAAGAATGGACCACAACCAAGAGATAACAGCGCTCATAGGAAAAGGTAGATCCGTCTTCAACCGGATAGGGATCTTCTACAAAAGCCACAACCTCTCTTAGCATAAAAGTAAGAATGCTGCGATGCTGCGTCTTCTCTGTTTTTTGATGGTGTTGAATCGTGGACCTTGAACGAAGAAAATTGAGCGCATTTGAGATGTCGCTGTATCAGAGAATACCAGCTTTTTCACCAAGTCAATACTGTTCGAGTTATTTGCGAGAGAATATGTTTATTTTTCAACAAAATAACAAGTTTTTATACGGTTTTTCGAAAATAACTCACAAAGTAAGTATTTTTTCGAAAAAAAACATTGCTAGTAAAATTAAATATCATGTAAAAAAGTGCGTGAAAAAAATGGTGCACATATTAGGTCTCTAGACCTAGTAGAAGCAAAGTTATAGCTAATAAAAAATAGGTTCATATTCGTCAAATTTAAGTTAAGTTTCCCATAAAGTGGGGGACTTTTATTTTTTTTTAATTTAATTTTCCATTTCCAATAATCATTTTTTCCGAAAATAATTCCATAATTCTAAAATAGTCTCGAATAAAAGTTGCTTATTTTTACGTAAAGAATCCAAATCTGCAATAAAAATAGGGGGCTAGTATTTAAGATTTTAAAGTAATTTCCCACCCCACCTCCGTAGGGGGTCGTGTTTGAAGTAATTGGATAGATTTTTCAAAAATATTGAATAGGTACCTACCTACGTGTATTTTGCCGTTTGGGAGCGTTCAAGTATTACGTAACGCAATTTTTGAAGATTTTTGACCCCCCTCCCCCCATGTAACGCCCCGTAACGTTTTCTGTACCCCCCCCCTACCTAAACGTAACGTAACACCCAAGTAACCATTTGAACCTAAATGGAAAACTAGGTTGCGAAAAGTACCGGAAACTCGGTAAAAGAACTTTGTTATTATTTAATCTCATTTGAGGTAATAATAAAAACTTACAATCATCATCCAGCCTCGCATGTCCACTGCTGAACATAGGCCTTCTGCCCTCGTTTCCAACCACGTCTATCCTAAGCCGCTCTCATCCAGTTTTTATTTAGCTTTCTTACGTCGTCAATCCATCTTGTAGGCGGTCGACCAACGCTTCGCTTGTCTTCTCTTAACCTCAATTCCAGTAAGCTTTTTGTCCATCGCCCATCTGTAATTCTGGCTATGTGTCTTGCCCATCTCCACTTCAACCTGGCTATCCTTTCGATGACGTCAGTCACCTTTGTTCTTCTCCTGATTTCTCCGTTTTTGATTTTGTCTTGCAGAGTTATTCTTAACATTGACCGCTCCATTCTTCTCTGCGTTACTCTTAGTTTGGTAGCCGAGGCTTTAGTTAAGGTAAGTGTTTCTGATCCGTACGTCAAGACTGGGAGGACGTACAAATCAAATACCTTTCTCTTTAGGCATGTGGACTAAAGCTAGGATACGTCAACTTTTAAATTCAACTATGGACTATTTAAACATAAATTTGAATATACAGGGTGATTCACTCAAGTCTAGCATAGTCCATTATCTTTAAAAGTTTCTCTCAGTTTTCCAAATACTGCCACCCAAGAACGATTCTTCTATTCAGTTCATGTGTCTGGTTATCCCTGCTAATCGTAATTTCATGTCCCATGACATGAAATATATCAAAAACTTACAATAATAATCTTTTATTACTATTTTAACATTTATATTTTCCCTACTTGGCCCCATCCTTACATACGTTTTTGGCTTCATCCTTTATTGTTCTTCTCATGTATTTTTCTATTTTATCTTTTTTAATAAAATAACATATTTATTATTTCAACATTTTATTTTGCTTAGTAAAAATTTTTGTATAACGAATAATATACGGTGTTGCCAGTAGTTTCGGAAAAATAGTGAAAAAAATGTGTAAAACTTTGTGTTCTTCAACGCCCTGTATCGTGAAAAAGCATGCCGTTACAAAAATGAATTAGTAAGCAAACCCCAATTATTTTTCAATTTTTCACCTATCCTAGAGATCGTGTTACCTTTTTCTGAAACACCTTGTATACATAAGAAGGCACTTATGGAATAAAATTATTTCTGTCCTTGTTTGAAACAATTTTAAAAAACGCTGAGACCCGTAGATTTTCATAGGTATATCAAAATGTGTGCTTTTTAAACATAAATTTAAATGTACAGGATGATTCACGCAAGCCTACCGTGGTCCATAAGCTTTATTTTTAATGGAACACCCTGTATAGTTTTATATTTTTAAAAGCTGCTTAACAATCTGATTTCATGGTCTTTATGAATAATACAGGGTGATCATTTAAAATTATAATGTATGGAAACCACTTATGGAATAAAATTGCTTGTGTCATGTGTCATTATTTTAGAAAATTATAAAAACGCTAGGATACGTCAACTTTTAAATTCAACTATGGACTATTTAAACATAAATTTGAATATACAGGGCGATTCACTCAAGTCTAGCATAGTCCATTATCTTTAATTATAATTAAACACCCTGTATATTTTTGTTTTAAGAAGCTGCTTAACAACCTCATCTCAAAAATGTGTATTATGTAGGGTCTATTATGAATAATGCAAGTGAAATTTTGAAATTATGTATAGTTTTCGTCCAGATATTTCACATAAAACTCTTTTTTATTGGCATGGACTTTATGTCAATCAGCCAGTCACAACATGACTACATTAGTGATGTTGATTATAGTTACTTTCGAGTATTCGTTACAAATCGTTACTTTTGTATAAAGTAATCATTTACAGTATTCGTTACTTTAATTACTTTGATTACTTTTGTATTTGAATACCGGTAATCATATCGAGAATCGCATTTCTCAGTATAAGTATAAGATCCGATAATATAACAACGACCTTCACCGATCTATTTAATGGATAGAAATTCTGGATAATGGATCTTTTATGTTAAAAATTATTAAAAACAAGGGGTGCCCGACATAATTTTGTCCAAAAAATTAGAATTTTGTAAAAATTCTACTATTTTTTTTTGGCCCGGGCAGATATTATTTTAGATTATTGAATCGTAACAAAAAATGCACATCCGTACCTCAGAGCAAAACTGTATTAAGTCCAAAATTTCCGTTTTCTACTTTTTTAGCTCACTGGGCTTAAAATTTTCCGCTCTATCCACTAGTGTTTCTTATTCGCTGTCTCGACTGAAATTGGCCAAAATAGCCTTGTATGAACAGTATTAAGTCCACACTTCGCTTAGAGCAAAACAATATCTTCTGCACTTCAAATGTATTAGATCTAAAATAGTGTATACGTTTCCCAGGGCAAAACCATATTATGTCCAACAAAAAGTATTATGTCCCACATAATGCAATTCAGGCAAAGCATTAAGTCCACAATCTTTTAAAATTTGGCAAGTTTTTGGCTCAGAGAGCACAAATTCACCGACAATTTTGGAATCATGAGACAACCATAGATCCAAAAAGACAGTTTTTATGTTCTTATCTTGAAAAAACGTGTATCAAAAGAAAAAGAGAACGAACAGGTACTCAAGCTAGCCATTGTAACTGGAAATATTTTTTTACCATTGAAGAAAAGAGACTCTAGATATTTCTCAATCTATTGTTAGATGTTCATTTGAAAAAATGCAAACAAGTGGAGTTTTAGAATGTCAGAAAAGAGTAAAAATAAAGTAAAGAATGAGGTAAAAGATAGGATTCATGAGCGTATAATGCCCTATCTATAAATATCCATATGAAGAATCACATTATAGTCGAAGAAGGACGGCGAACAAATATTTAGGTCATTAAATAATTTCTACAGTGTTTAGGATGTTTAAGGAAGAATGAAATTTGAAAAACATTCGTTCAGACGAAGTAGAGAAAGAATGGCTTTACAATCGCATTTTTAATACAGAATTTAATTTATCATTAGCTGTTCCTTCAAAAGACACGTGTCATAAATGTGATGAATTTCTAATCAATCTAAGACAGTCAACGTCGGAAGCTGCGTGAGAAACATTACAAGTGATGGTACAAATTGAAACAAATAGACAAGGAGATGTCCATCAATAGCCCCGGACAAAAAGTTGTAATGATAAATTTACAAAAATGTCTTCCTTGCCCAAAGCTAGCTGATCCTCAAAGTTTTTACAGTATAAATCTCTGGTGTTTTAATTATACAATTTATGATTCAACGGAAAAACAGGCGAACTGTCTAATGTGGGATGAATCAATTGCTGGTTGAGGTGGAAACGAAATGGCCTCATGCTTGGTCCAATTCATTACCTCAAAGCACAACTTCTATTGTTATTTGGACCTATAATTGCTCATCCCAAAACCGGAACTTACAAATGATTATGTGCTACTGTTATCTACTTATAAATATGTGGAGATATCCACATATAAAAGAAATCACTCACAATTTCCTTTTGTGCAGTATACACTCAGTACACTCATTACTTTTTGACAGTATACACTCAGTTATAGAACGACAGGCTAAAAATGCCCCAATTTTCAAATTATTATCTACTCCATGGGATTGGTTACAGTTACCTAAAATTGTTGGAAATAACAAATATTTCAAAGTGTATGAAACGACAATTTCCATTCCTAGACTTTAAGAAACTGCGCAATTCTTACGATTCGCCGTTTCAAAATTAAAATAAAACTGAGAATAATGAAAAAAATTTAATTTCACAAACAGTATGTATGTAATTCATAATTCAAGTTCTGTTACAACCATTTCTGTTTTTTTTAATTCGACTTTTTAATTACATAGGTAGTTTTCTTAGTACTCGTATAAATGGTTTTGTTACAAATACGTCCTTATAATATTTTTAGTTCTTTATATCCAAACATTTCCTTAATTTTGTAAAATAGGTATAATATTTTTAATACTAGAGCTCCGTCTTTGCCATAGAATAGGTAGCAAAATTAATATGAAGTCATCATCATCATCATCATTCTCTTTGCCTTATCCCTATGCGGGGTCGGCTTCCCTAATTGCATTTCTCCACACAATTCTATCTTGGGTCATATCAATGTTAATCCCCTTTACCAACATGTCCTGCCTTATCGTCTCCCCCAGGTCTTCTTTGGTCTTCCTCTCCTACTTCTTCCAAGAATCTGCACTTCAGCTATTCTTCGTATTGGGTGATTAACGTCTCGACGTTGAACATGACCAAACCATCTTAACCTATGCTCTCTCATTTTGGCATCAATTGGTGCCACACCTAGACTTCCCCTAATATACTCATTTCTAATTTTATCCTTCTTTATCACTCCACTCATCCATCTAAGCATTCTCATATCCGCAACATGCATTCGTTGTTCCTCTTTCTTTTTCACTGCCCAACATTCAGTTCCGTGCATCATAGCCGGTCTTATGGATGTTTTATAGAATTCAGCTCCATTGGAATTTTTCTGTCACACAACACACCACTCGCTTCTTTCCACTTCATCCATCCAGCCCTAATTCTACTGCATGCATCTCCATCTATTTCTCCATTACTCTGTAATACCGATCCTAGGTACTTAAAACTATTACTTTTCACAATCATTTCACCATCCAAAGATACCATTTTATTTGTAGTAACTCCATCTTTAAATGAACATTCCAAATACTCTGTTTTTGTCCTACTAAGTTTTAAACCTTTTTCCTCCAGAGCTTGTCTCCACTGTTCCAGTTTTTGTTCTAAATCTCTTTCACTATTTCCTATTAACACTACATCATCAGCATACATTAGGCACCATGGAATACTACCCTGTAGTTTCGCTGTTATCTGGTCCAAAACTAATGAGAATAAATAAGGACTAAGCACCGAGCCTTGGTGCAATCCTATTTTCACCTGAAATTTATCAGTCTCTCCCACACCTGTCGTAACACTAGTTGTTACTCCCTCATACATATCTCTCACAATCTTTACATATTCGCCAGGGACTCCTTTCTTATTGAGTGCCCACCATAGAACCTCTCGAGGAACTCTATCATATGATTTCTCAAGATCAATGAATACCATATGAGCGTTGGTCTCTTTATTCCTGTATTTTTCCATCACTTGCCTTACAATGAAAATTGCATCTGTTGTTGATCTGCCCTGCAAAAAGCCAAATTGATTATCGGATATTTCGGTTTCTTCACGTATCCGTCTATCAATTACTCTCTCCCATATTTTCATGGAGTGGCTAAGTAGTTTTATAGCCCTGTAGTTTGTGCATTGTTGTATGTCTTCCTTATTTTTGTAGACAGGCACTAATATACTGCTTCTCCATTCGTCTGGCATTTGTCCAACTTCCATAATTCTATTAAATAGACCTGCTAGCCAACTTGTTCCTGTCTCTCCCAATGCTCTCCATACTTCCCCAGGAATATCATCTGGTCCGACTGCTTTTCCTTTCTTTATTTTTTGAAGCGCTTGAGCCACTTCCTCGTTTGTTATTCTGGTAACCATTGCTGTTACTGTCTCCGTTAACTCCACAGGCTGTCTGTCAAATTCTTCATTTAATAGACTGTCAAAATAATTTCTTTATCTCTTTTTGACATCCTTTTCGTGAATTAGTATTTTATTATTTTCATCTCGGATACATCTAATCTGATAAAAATCTCTTGCTTTCTTTGCTCTCTGTTTGGCTATTTTATATATCTTTGCTTCGCCTTCCCTGGTATCAAGTTGATCGTATAGGTTTGAATAAGCTTCTGCTTTAGCTTTTGCTACTGCTACTTTCGCTTCCTTTTTGGCGACCATATAGTTTTGAAGATCTATGTCCGATCTGGTTTCTTGCTACTTTTTATATAATTTTCCCTTCTCTTTTATTTTTCCTTGTACTTCATTTGACCACCACCAAGTCTCTTTATCCTCAAACTTCTTTCCTGACGTTTTCCCAAGTATTTCAATAGCCGTCTCTCTAATAATATTGGCCATTTTTCTCCAAATTGTGTTAGGGCTTCCTTTCAGGTTCCAACATATTTTTTCTACTATTCTTTCCCTGAATAGACCTTCCTTCTCATCTTTTAGCATCCACCACTTGATTTTTTGTGGTCCTCTCCGATATTTTTGTTTAGTTAAAATTAATATTAACTCACAGTGAAAAATTTATTTTTCAGAGCGAAAATGTGTTCAAGTCCATTTTTTTCCAGAACAGTAATTTTCAAAAAATTTTCATTTTAGTGGTAAAAAGAACAATGATCATTATTCACATTTATAAGAAGTTGCTAAATAAAATTTAATGTGTTAAATGAAAAATGTTACTTCTTTTTCTTTCTCGAAACTCCTTATGCCACTCAGGGGCGTCGGAGAAGTGGAAAAAAACACTAAAAATAATTTTTATTTTCGCTCTCCTGTAAAATGTACATTTTGTGACTTAATACACTTTTGTTCTGAGGTACGGACATAGACCAAGACATTTAGGAAAAAATAAATGATTTTTAGGGAAATAGTGAAACAGGCAAAAGTTTTCAATAGAAAAATGGGTGGAAATGCAAATAAGAATAGTGTGTATTTATCATTAAAATCTAATGTGTTGCATTTTTATTTTCAAAGGAACTAAGATCTGTGAAATTCTGTGAATTATCTACCTCGACAAATCGTATGTATAGACATCTGTTTCTGGGTGCATGCTTTGTTAAATGATATATCTCCCTCTATTTCAGCTACTTCTCAGCGCCCTGTAATCCTGTAAAACTCTTCATAGCCTTCGCCCTTCACAGATAAAATTTTAGTTAACTGTACCACAGAATAACTAACCACACAGAAGCGAATCTGATTGTCGTTTCCATTGATTTTGTTGAGACCGAAATATTTGACCTTGTGCACCAATTACAGAATAGAACTTGATGTTCTAAGGAATAGACTAATAGACCATTCCAATTTAGGCAATATTTTTGATAAGTAGTTATTAATTAAATACGAAATATAAAATAAAACATATATAAATATAAAATAACTATAAACAACTGTCACGTCAGTCGCAAAAGTGAGGTTGCACCAGTTACGTTGACACATGAGCATGAAAATTATGTTACCGTTTTCGGCAGGAGTTTCGCTTCTGTGTGGTTATTTATTCTGTGACTGTACTAATACCGACCACTCGTCCAATACCGATCCGATTCCGATATCAACCGATTGTAGATACAATACTCAAAATATTTACTCGCTCTGATACGATTGGTACGAAGTAACGAAGTAATCAAAGTAACGATTTGCATCTCTGTATAGTAATCGTTACTTTCGATATTCGTAAGAAACGAGTACTTTGTAACGAATAGTTACTTTTTCAACATCACTAGACTACATAGGGAGCGTTCAAGTATTACGTAACGCAATTTTTGAAGATTTTTGACCCCCTCTCCCCCCCATGTAACGCACCGTAACGTTTTTCTGTACCCCCCTCCCCCTACCTAAACGTTACGTAACACCCAAGTGGCCATTTGAACCTAAATGGAAAACGAGGTTGCGAAAAGTACCGGAAACTCGGTAAAAGAACTTTGTTATTATTTTAATCGCATTTGAGGTAATAATAAAAGTTTACAATCATTATTCAGCCTTAAATGCCCACTGCTGAACATAGGCCTCCTCCCCTCGTTTCCAAACACGTCTATCCTGCGCCGCTCTCATCCAGTTTTTATTTAGTTTTCTTAAGTCGTCAGTCCATTTTGTATTGTAGGCGGTCGACCGACGTTTCTGTTGTCTTCTCTTGACCTCCATTCCAATAACCTTTTTGTCCGTCGCACATCTGTCATTCTGGCAATGTGTCCTGCCCATCTCCACTTCAACCTGGCTAGCCTTTCGATGACGTCAGTCACCTTTGTTCTTCTCCTGATTTCTTCGATTTTGATTTTGTCTTGCAGAGTTATTCCTAACATTGACCGCTCCATTCTTCTCTGCGTTACTCTTAGTTTGGTAGCCGAGGCTTTAGTTAAGGTAAGTGTTTCTGATCCGTACGTCAAGACTGGGAGGACGCACTGATCAAATGCCTTTCTCTTTAGGCATGTGGGCAACTCACTTTTAAAAATTTTTATCAGTTTTCCAAATGCTGCCCACCCAAGAACGATTCTTCTATTCAGTTCATGTGTCTGGTTATCCCTGCCAATCGTAATTTCATGTCCCATGACATGAAATATGTTCAAAACTTACAATAATAATCTTCTGTTATTAATTTTACATTTAAATTTACATTTTCCCTACTTGGCCCCATATCCTTAAATACATTTTTGGCTTCATTCTTTATTGTTCTTCTCATGCATCCTTCTATTTTATCTTTTTTAATAAAAGCTTAAAATAAAATAACATATTTATTATTTCAACATTTTATTTTGCTTTATAAAAATTTTTGTATAACGAATAATATACGATGTTACCAGTAGTTTCGGAAAAATGGTGAAAAAAATGTGTAAAACTTTTTGTTCTTCGACGCCCTGTATCGTGAAAACGCATGCCGTTACAAAAATTATTTAGTAAGCAAACCCCAATTATTTTTAAATTTTTCACCTATCCTAGAGATCATGTTACCTTTTTCTGAAACACCCTGTATATATATAATATATAAGAAGGCACTTATGGAATAAAATTATTTCTGTCCTTGTTTTAAATAATTTTAAAAAACGCTGAGACCCGTAGATTTTCATATATAAAAATGTGTGCTTTTTAAACATAAATTTAAATGTACAGGGTGATTCATGCAAACCTAGCGTAGTCCATTATCTTTAATTTTAATTAAACACCCTGTATATTTTTGTTTTTAGAAGCTGCTTAACAAACTCATCTCAAAAATGTGTATTATGTAGGGTCTATTATGAATAATGCAAGGTGAAATTTTGAAATTATGTATAATTTTAATTTAAATTCAAGATGTTAATCACTTCAAACTTTGAAATTAATAATTCAGGAATCACACTTTAAATAAGGGTATTATTTTTTAAAATATCTATCAATTTTTTAAACTAAGTATCAATATAGTGGGTTTTGTATTTAATGCTTTTTATTTAAAGACATTTTTAAATAATTTGAAAATTTGCGTATTTAAAACATTAATGAATACCTACTGCTGAAAACGATACTGCATGTTATGGACTTCAGAAAACATACATGATTTATGAGCATGTAGTATGTAGTTCCTTCTGCAACCTCTTCATCCCATATGTATCTTTTCATCTTTTGTTGTGGAGAAAGGTCCAGCTAATGATTGCAAACACATGTTACAGTGCTTCACAAATTTTAAGATTTTTTCACTTGAATGTCCTGTTGTCGGAACATGAGCGGAGCGTGAGGGCAGGGTTGCCAGGTCAATTTCTTCAGTAGTTTTGCTTTCAAAATATCAGTAGCAATCAGTAGATTTTTTAAACCATGTGTAATACCCTGTGTTAACGGCCACCTGTTAAAATCGGCCACCTTTACTAACGCCCAGTTTCTAGCTAACGGCCAGTTTAAAAATTGTCCAAACCAATTATATTTATGCAGATTCCCTTACTTATGAACTGGTATCAACGACCACCTTTATATTACGCACGCGGCCAAATAATCTCATATTTTTAAAACCTTCATAATACTTTAGTTATAAAATACTAAAATACTACAAAAAAAGCTACAACTTTACTGTAAAATAAGTTTATTTTGACGTTTTATTATGTATTTATTTACTTTACTTCAAAATAAACTCATCTTATGTGCTTCAGTGCTTATTCCCAACAAAAATATAAATTATAGAAATTAATTATTAATCATTTCTAATTAATAAATTAAAAACAAAGTACTGCTTATCTGATATTTAATTATTAAAATCAGCACCGCAAAGTCTAAATACCACAACTTAACAAAACACGCTCTGCAGTTATTGGAAATTGGAAACAGAATAAGTACTAAACTAAAGAAAAGACAAAAATTACCCAAAATATAAAGTAGCTACCTATACATTCATCAGAAAAACCCTAAACTCATAAATAACTCCGAGGGAACAGTTCCGGATATTGGAAACATAATATGACACATGGTCTATTGAAAACAAAACAATTCTCAACGAAAGAGTCCCTTATTATCTTAAAGGCACCATCATTTTTACTCTGAAAATCCTATGTCGCTAACTTTACCATCAAATAAAATTTAGGTGAAGTGAAACGAAAGAAGAATGCGCTGTTGGATGTTGGGCTTTGGGTTGTATAATATGAATGAGAAATGGTTTATATTTGAGCAATGAATTTTTTTTTTAATTTTTCGGTACATTTTATACAGTTTTCAGTAGATAAGAAGATTGGAGTTCAAATCAGTAGGCTTTATACAGTTTTCAGTAGATCGGAGTTCAAATCAGTAGGTCTACTAAAAAATCTGTAGGTCTGCTGAAAAATCAGTAGACCTAGGTAACCCTGCGTGAGGGTGCAACATAATACAATTCAGGGGTCTATGTAAAACATAAAAGAAATTATGTACTTTTTTTATTTAAGTTAAAAAATAATGTTACGTAACGCGCTGTTCGAACCCCCCTCCCCCCATGTAACGCGCCGTAACGTTTTACAAGACCCCCCTCCCCCCAAACTGCGTTACGTAATACTTGGACGCTCCCTAAGCTCTCTATTATGGTCTGAAGATATAAGACAAAAAACGAAATTGACAATCTATCGTACCTTGGTAGAGCCTATTATGACTTATGGGGCAGAAGTTTGGCAGATCACGAAAAAAGATAGAAAAAGGATAGAAGTAGTAGAAATGGATTATCTAAGGAGAGCGTGTGGTATATCCAAAAAAGTATAGACTGAATATTCCAGTGTAGATATAATTGAAAGGAGATAGAGATAACTAGTGTGGTATGGTCACGTGAAACGAATGAATGAAGATAGATGACCAAAGAAAGCTTTAAATTACATACCAAAACAAAGAAGAAGAAGGGGAAGGCCTTCAGATGCCTGGGAATAAAATGTACGGCACATCATAAGAGATAGAGCCATCAAAGAAGACGAATGGATGAACAGAAAAAAGATGGCGGTCGAAATGCGAGAAGCGGCAGAGGCTGCAGGAACCTCGCTTATAGATAGATAGATTTATTACAACGCAAGAGACCCTAAGCGTGTGCTCACTATGGAGACCAAAGGATGGTATCCTAGCCTAGAGCATAGTATCCTACTCTTCATATTCGTGAATTCTGGCATTCAAAATAATGCATTTATTTTACATAGCGATCGATAATATAGTTTCGATCGCCAGGTAAAATAAATACATTATTTTAAATGCGAGAATTCACGAATATGAAGAGTACGATACCATGCTCTAGGCTAGGATACCATCCTTTGGTCTCCGTAGTGAGCAATCCCTTACTTAAGAGTTACTTTTCTTTCCCGGTTAGCTAACCGGGGTTTAATCGGGACATAAAGTAGGTACCGGCCCTTAATATCATAATAATCTATAATTATATGATTGACTAATGCACAATCCAAATTGTCCCCTATTTATAGATATTGGTGCTTTACTTTAGGCTTCACACGTATCATAGCAATTATTGCATGATATAAAGGCCTAAAAATTCAGAACGTAAATATATTCAACAATTTTCGATATTGCCTTTATTAGACACGCTGTCAGCAATAATGATTTATAGACTATTTAATAGTTTACTTCTTTTGTGCGCCACATAGAAGTGTCAGTTTTGTGTAATTCAAAAATAAACATCGTCTATTGTCGAAGGACTTTATCGAAATTGTAATTACAAACGTTTTAAGTCCCCGCATTATGGATGCTTTGTCGTGAACTGTAGAAGTTCTGAAAAACAATTTTCTTTTATTGTCTGAAGCGGTAGAATGATGATTATTGCGTGAATTGTTGAACCTTTTAAGCGAGATAATTAAGTCACCACTAATTAAGTGTAAATAAGCGTTTCTTTTAAATGTTATAAAAGAAAATATGTAGGCGCTATAATCGAAACGAATTAGAGAATTTTATGAATTTACAAAAAGTCAATTGTTCTGAAATTAATATTATATGTATAACGTGGCAAATATACGGAGACTATTAAAAAAAATTATCAAATTGGCACTAAAAATACAGTACAATTTTAAAATAAGTACAATATAATACAATTTACAAAAACAAATACAAAAAATTCAATATTCGATGATTGCATTCTAGGTATTAGATTATTCAGAACTTCTTATAAAGAATAATTTTTTTTTTCATAAAACTAAAAATAAAAAAGTTTTCCGTTAGAGATGTTGAAAAAGTATCTATTCGTTACAAAAATACTCGTTACTTACGAATACCGAAAGTAACGATTACTATACAGAGATGCAAATCGTTACTTTGATTTCTTTGATTACTCTGATTACTTCGGTACTTCGTAAGAATCGTATCTGAGCGAGTAACGACTATTGTATCTACTTTGATTACTTTGATTACTTTGATTACTTTGATTACTTTGATTACTTTGATTACTTTGATTACTTTGATTACTTTGATTACTTTGATTACTTTGATTACTTTGATTACTTTGATTACTTCGTTACTTCGTACCAATCGTACAAGAGCGAGTAACGAATATTGTATCTACAACCAGTACACTTTATTACTTTTTACAAATCGTATCCCAGCGAGTAAAAACAGATCAGTGAAGGTCGTTGTTATATCGTAATACCTATACAAAATACCTACCTACTGAGAAATACGATTCTGGATATGATTACCGGTACTCAAATACAAAAGTAACAAAAATAATCATAGTAATCAAAGTAACGAATACTGTAAATTATTACTTTATACAAAAGTAACGATTTGTAACGATATGGTGGCTCCTGTCTTCTGAGCCACCCTGGATACTTAGGGGTGGTTACCCCGACTATGAGGGTTGATGTAGTAAATATCGTTCGTTGTTAATACATTTATTTACACGTTAAATATATCACAGAAAGTAACTGGTGGTATAGTATTTACTTGAAATCGATGTTACCCCCTGGAATCTCAACTGCTAATTGATTTATCTGTTCTCGTAAAAATATAATTAAAGTCGATTATTGTTTATTTACTGTTTTGGTAAGCCAAGGTGAACGTGATTCAAAAGTGCTGACTGTTAATAAACACCCTCTGAATATTATTGCAACTCGACCTTGTATCAAATACTAGCATGCATCGATGCAAAAACTAGGTTAATCGTATTTATTAAAAACAAACATTACCACGGGCATTTAATTATTAAAAGGTTTATTTTTAATATGATGTTTACTGAGATGCTGTGTATCACAATTCATCTTCCCCTTCCCCCAAAAATTTTCTGACTACGGAAAAGGAAGAAAATTTTTCTAATAGTACCACTAATTACTTGCTGCGTTTTACGAAGTACAATATATACATTTTTCCTATAAATACTAATTAAATACAAAAAAAAATAAAAGTGAAAATGTTCGTTATCTACACTGTTCCCGTTTCACTTGTCACTCACGGTGTTCTCGGATTGTAAGCATATAATCTATTCTTATGTATTTCCTTGATTTTATTGTTTTCCGATCTGATCTTACAATTAACATTATTTACCTCTGTTATTGTGAAAGGGCCTACATAAAGACTATCAAACTTACCATTCTCTTCCCTTTTTACCAGGACTAGGTCTCCTATTTTAAAGTGTTGTGGTGTTGCTTTGAGCTTATTCTTTTCTTGTCACTCTTTTTTGTCTTCCTTGCTTTCATTGCTTCTAGTGAATTGACCTATCGTGTCTATGTATTCTGTGTCCTCTGGTTTCGAAGAAAGTGTCCGATATCACGTCTTCTTTGACATGTGTTCTATTCGGTTTGTTAATTTGACATTCGTGGCATTGTTTAACGTATTTTCTTACGTCTTTTTCTAAATTTTTCCATCTGAACCTTACTTTTAGTTTCTTTATTAGTCTATTTTTCTTTAAATGTCCTCCAAACATCGGATGATTATGATATTCTTCTATTAACCTGTGTTTTTCTTTGTCATCTTCTATTGTCTCTGGTACTTCACATATGTATATTTCAACATTCTTTAATATTTTGTTTCCTTGTTTAATAAATTCCTCAATTGTGCACACTTTAAAAATAATATCGTTTACGTATATTTTTACTTTACGTACTGCATTCTCTACCGCCAGCTTATCAAGCTGTGCCAACGTTTGGTTTAAATCGAAATGATTGAATCCTGTGGCTATGCTCTTGCTGCACTTTATTTTGTTTTTGACCCTAATGCTCAGCCTTGGTGAGATTAGTTCTGCTCCAAAAGACAAAATTGGTAGTCTATGCGCCTCTAAATTGTTTAGTACCTTTCTTACTGTTTGTTTGTGGGCTTCTGGCTGTAGTGCGAGTTCACTTTCTGCCTTCGTTTGCCTTGCTTCCTTCTTTTTTTCTCTTGCTTGAGCTCGTGTTATAGCTAATATATGGGTATTGTCTATGTATAGGTTCTTTAGTTGATGTAATGTTATTCTTGAAAGACTATCTGCATAGTTATTTTTCCCTGTTATGTATTCTATTTCGAAATCGTATTCCTCTAAATCTAATCTGATTCTTGTAAGTTTCGAAGTTGGTTCTTTCATTGCAAATAAATGTGTTAGTGGTTTATGATCCGTTTTGACTAAAAATGTTGGTGCTCCATATAAATAACATTTGAAATGATTAATTCCCCAATGAATCGCTAGTAATTCCTTAACGATTATAGGTTTATTACATTCTCCTTTATTGAAACTTCTTGATGCGTATGCTATTGGTATGCTATTGGTATACAACTCTCGTTGGATGCGTCTGTTGTTAGTGTGAATTGTTTATTGAAATCTGGATATTTTAAGATCGGTGGCTTCATCAGAGATGATTTAAGCTTATTGAATGCTTTTTCACATTCTTCTGACCAAAAAAATTCTACTCCTTTTCTTGATAATCTGTTAAGTGGTCTGCATATTTCAGCAAAATTTTGAATAAAACGTCTATAATAGTTACAAAATGCTACGAATCTTTTTGTTTCTTCCGCTGTCTTAGGTGTCGGATATTGTTCAATCGTTGCATATTTCGCTTTGTCTGGTGATACTCCTTCCTGAGAAAGATCATGTCCTAAATATGTTACTTCTCTTCTAAAAAATTGACATTTTCCTGGGTTAAGTTTCAAATTGAATTTTCGACATGTCTCAAATGTCTTTTTCAGGTTGTCTAGGTGATGTTTTTCAGATATTCCTATCACTACTATATCGTCCATGTAAAGAAATGCTTTGTCTGGTGTTAATCCCGAAAATGCTATTGACATCATCCTTGAAAAGCTATTTGGGCTTACATTTAATCCAAAAGGTAATCTGGTAAATTGAAATGCTCCATTTTCTGTGCTAAACGATGTGTATTTTCTCGATGATTTTTCTAATGGTATCTGATGAAAACCTGACATTAAGTCTATAACTGAAAACCATTTTGCTCTTCCTAGTTGATCTAATATCGAGTATATTAATGGTAAAGGAAATTTGTCTGTGACTATTTTCTTGTTCAGTTGTCTAAAATCTATGCATAATCTCCATGCTTTATTTCCATCTATCGCCTTTTTCGGTACCAGTACTACTGGGCTGTTGTATTCTGATGTAGACGGTTCTATTATCCCTTGGTCTCTCAGCTTTTGTACTTGCCGGTTTAGTTCCTCTGTTTGTGCATGAGGTGTCCTATAGTTTTTAATGTATACCGGAGTTTGGTCTTTAACTCTCAGTTTCTGCTCGTAGAAGTTGTTACATGTTAGCATGTCATGCCTTAGGGCGAATATATCTGAATAATCTTCACATAAAGATACTAACTTATCGCGTATGTATTCTGGAATGTCTAACTTCAATGATTCCCGTAATTCCTTTTTCCTATCCTTGCTGTCGTTGATCAGTCTATACATGTTGAATAATTTAATGTCTAATGTTTTGATTTCGTTTGTCTCTACTTTTACTGTTTCGTAGGTTGTGTTCAAAATTTTGATGTACGGATTATTACTTGAAATAATTGCTCTCGCTATGAATATTCCTGGTTGTATTTCTTGTTGTTCCACTATCCTGTCGTTCTTCAGCGTTTGAAAAAATTTTACAACTCTGTAAATTTCACATCTAGGCGGTATTATTATCGTGTCATTATCTATATTATCCAAAATGTTTGTACTAATGTAACAATCGTTGTCCTCTTTAATGTGCATTTTAAGGTTAGCGTAGTCTAGTATGCATTGAAAATTTGAAATAAAGTCTCTCCCAATGATTCCGTCGGTTGGAATAGGAAAGCTAGGTTCCACTAACTGAAAGATATGCTCAAATCGAGATCCTCTTACTTCTAGCGTTGTTTCAACTTCTCGCATTGTTTGTAATTCTCCTTTAGTTACTCCTTTTATTTTCGCTTTTGTGTTTGGTTTCACATGTTCCTTCATAAAATCTTGTGAACACTTCAGTATAGAAATATCAGCTCCTGTGTCTATGATAAAGGTATTTGTGTTTTCTAGGATTCCTGTTTTCATTTGTACAAAATTCGTTAGGTTTAAGTCGAAGTTGTAAATATTATATTCCACTTCTGACTGTGTACTTTCCTTGCTTCGTTCATTCAAAACCCCAACTGCTGGTTTTCTGTTTCCTCTTGTCTGTCTTCTAACTCAAGTAGCCTTACGTTTCTGTTTCGTCCTCCTCTCTGGTTTCCTCTGTATGTTTGGTTGTTGAATTGTCTATATCCTCTGTTGGAATAATTCCGTTGGTTTCCTGTTTCTTCTCCTTCGTTCCGTTGTCCGAAGTTATTTCTTCTTCCTCTGTCGTATTTGTTATGGTATCCTCTTCGGTATTGCTGTTGTCCTCTCCTATTTTCATAATTCGTCCTATAATTGAACACGCTTCCTTGTGTGTTCTCCTCTGTCGTATCAATCGATAAAAATTTAGATACTACTTCCTGCGGTGTTGTGAAATTACCTGCCTCCAGTATTAACTTTGCTCTATCCGTATTAACGTTACGCTTCATTGTTGCTACAACTGTTTCCGTTGTGTATTTTTTCGCTAAAACCAATGGCATTCCTTCCGCTATGTATGCTACCTTCAACTGTTCCGCTAATTCCTCTACTTCGGATGCGTACACTGCTGCATCTTTGTTTCCTTGCCTTTTCTTTGCTAACTTGTCTATTATCGTTTTCGGATTGTCGCCTCTTAATTCCTTCTTCAGTGCCGCTGCTATAAGTGGGATCGTATCCTCTGTGGTTATCAGGTTTCTAGCCTTATTAGTCAATCTTGTTTTTATTAATGTTATTGCTGTTTCTTCATGTCCTTCTGCTATTTTTCCAAGTAACTCTAATTAGGCAATACCTTGCTTGCAATATTCAAAAATTCGTTGATTGTCAGAGCCATGTTTAATATTTTTATATCTTGTTTTATGTCGCTTTTTCCCTCTTTTATTTCCTCGTCAATTTTTTCCTCTATCTTCTCGTCACTTTTTTCCTCTTCTACTTCTTCGTCGCTTTGTTCTTCCTCTATTTCCTTGTCGATTGGTTGGTGTATTGAACTTGGAACTACTGTTCTTAAGTTTACAGCTTGAAATGAGCGTATAACTTTGTCTCTTATTTTTCCGAAATATTTGTTGCACGCTTCTCTTTGTTTGTCCGATAGCGCTTCCCAATTTTTCTTCGTTAAAGGTGTAAATTTGTTATACAATTTAATTAACTGTGTCGTTACTTCTTCTTGTATATCCTTAGATTTAGGTACTTTCTTCTTCAAGACCCTTTTGCTTTGCGTTGTTACTTCTTGCGTAATCTCCTCAACTATTTTGACGAAGTCTTCCCAAGTAACTTTGTTGCTACTCATTTATTCATAATTTTCTTATTCTTGTACCCGTAACGAACGCATAAATTTGACAGTCTTACGAGGTATAGTAAATATATATATATATATATATATATATATATATATATATATATATATATATATATATATATATATATATGTTCAGAAAGGTTTCCGCGGTTAATACAATGAAACTTAAAGCTAAAATCAATATCAACAAAAGAATTAATATTAAAATTAAACTCACCAGGCTTCCGGGTTGAACCGCGTCGTTGGTTTCTAGGCCGAGCTTTCGACGTCCTCTCTGACGTCATCTTCAGGGCTTCCGGGGTCTCAGTCTCCTGAGGCTCCAGACACTACACTCACTACTCACTACTTCACTACTCACTGCAATACTGTTGTTGCTGACGCTGGGGCGGTCATTTATACCGTGGACTGGTGTGACTGACGTGGCTGTCGATGACGTGGCGGAGTGGGAATTAGCGCAAAGACGATTTGGAGAGGCGCGAAGATTTTTGACGGCGGGAATTGTATTTGTAGATGGAGCGGACGATGTTTTCTTTAGGAGGGGTCTCCAAGTCGAAGGTAAACGGATGCCGTCATCTCTTTTATTGAGACAATTTGGCCGTTTTTCGATTTCTATGGCTTCTCGGATAATTCTTTGTTTATAGAAGCGGATGGGGGCTATGGTTCTGGAGTGTTCAAAGTCAATTTTGTGACCTGAATGAAGATGGTGTTGGCCTAGGGCTGAAACTGAATCGGAATTGCGAACAGATATGGAATGTTCATAAATCCTATTTTGGATTCTACGATTGGTTTGTCCTATGTAAGATCGGGGGCAGTCTGCACAAGGAATTTCATAAACTCCGTGTTGTTCATTTGGAATGTTGTCTTTGACGGATCGGACAAGAGATGAAAGTTTTTGTTGGGGGGTAAATACTGTTTTTATTCCTCGTGGTTTAAGAATTCTGTCGATTTTGTCAGTAACACCTTTGATATAGGGAAGAAAAGCTTTCGTATGATCAGGATCTGACTCTTTGGGTTGTGATTGAGCGGGAGATTGAAGTTTATGGATGCTCCTATCGATGTGATTTTCGCGGTAACCGTTTTGGATGAGGGCTTGTTTTAAAGAAGAGAGTTCAGTAGATCTACTTGCATCATCGGAAAGACGGATTGATCTGGAGACAAGAGTATTAATGACTGAATTAATTTGAGAAGGTGGGTGATGAGAGTTGCCATGCAAGTAGCGGTTGGTATGGGTGGGTTTTCGATAAACAGAGTGATGAAAACCTTGTGATTGGTTCTTCTTAATAAGAACGTCGAGAAACGGTAAGGATGAGTCAGTCTCCATCTCCATCGTGAACTGGATACTGGGATGTATACCATTCAGATGGGTCTGAAAAGACGCTAAAGCATCCCTGCCGTGGGGCCAAATGACGAATGTATCGTCAACATATCGTAGCCAACATGTGGGTTTGAGCGTAGATGTGGATAGTGCTCGGGTCTCAATATCTATAATCTTCTAATAAGCTTCTAATCAATAAAATCTTCCATAAAGATATTGAGACCCGAGCACTATCCACATCTACGCTCAAACCCACATGTTGGCTACGATATGTTGACGATACATTCGTCATTTGGCCCCACGGCAGGGATGCTTTAGCGTCTTTTCAGACCCATCTGAATGGTATACATCCCAGTATCCAGTTCACGATGGAGATGGAGACTGACTCATCCTTACCGTTTCTCGACGTTCTTATTAAGAAGAACCAATCACAAGGTTTTCATCACTCTGTTTATCGAAAACCCACCCATACCAACCGCTACTTGCATGGCAACTCTCATCACCCACCTTCTCAAATTAATTCAGTCATTAATACTCTTGTCTCCAGATCAATCCGTCTTTCCGATGATGCAAGTAGATCTACTGAACTCCCTTCTTTAAAACAAGCCCTCATCCAAAACGGTTACCGCGAAAATCACATCGATAGGAGCATCCATAAACTTCAATCTCCCGCTCAATCACAACCCAAAGAGTCAGATCCTGATCATACGAAAGCTTTTCTTCCCTATATCAAAGGTGTTACTGACAAAATCGACAGAATTCTTAAACCACGAGGAATAAAAACAGTATTTACCCCCCAACAAAAACTTTCATCTCTTGTCCGATCCGTCAAAGACAACATTCCAAATGAACAACACGGAGTTTATGAAATTCCTTGTGCAGACTGCCCCCGATCTTACATAGGACAAACCAATCGTAGAATCCAAAATAGGATTTATGAACATTCCATATCTGTTCGCAATTCCGATTCAGTTTCAGCCCTAGGCCAACACCATCTTCATACAGGTCACAAAATTGACTTTGAACACTCCAGAACCATAGCCCCCATCCGCTTCTATAAACAAAGAATTATCCGAGAAGCCATAGAAATCGAAAAACGGCCAAATTGTCTCAATAAAAGAGATGACGGCATCCGTTTACCTTCGACTTGGAGACCCCTCCTAAAGAAAACATCGTCCGCTCCATCTACAAATACAATTCCCGCCGTCAAAAATCTTCGCGCCTCTCCAAATCGTCTTCGCGCTAATTCCCACTCCGCCACGTCATCGACAGCCACGTCAGTCACACCAGTCCACGGTATAAATGACCGCCCCAGCGTCAGCAACAACAGTATTGCAGTGAGTAGTGAAGTAGTGAGTAGTGAGTGTAGTGTCTGGAGCCTCAGGAGACTGAGACCCCGGAAGCCCTGAAGATGACGTCAGAGAGGACGTCGAAAGCTCGGCCTAGAAACCAACGACGCGGTTCAACCCGGAAGCCTGGTGAGTTTAATTTTAATATTAATTCTTTTGTTGATATTGATTTTAGCTTTAAGTTTCATATATATATATATATATATATATATATATATATATATATATATATATATATATATATATATATATATATATATATATATATATATATATATATATATATATATGTAAAATAATATGTCAAAAATAGTAAAAATATAGTAAATTGCCATAAAAAAAATCAGTATATCACTCAATATAAATCACCATTAAAAGCAGTAAACCAATAAAAATGTAATAAAAATCAGTAGTCCAATAATAAATGGATAAGAATCAGCAAAGATAACATATGTTGGTAAATATATAAAAAAATCATATAAAAATCAGTATCAAATAAAAATGTATCATTACGTCCTATAATAACTAATATCAGGGTTAAAAAAAAATTCTGTATATTTTGGTAAATATTGGTATCATAAGGAAATTAAAATAGAATAATTAAGTAAAAATAGGTAAAACTTAAAAGGTAATGTGCGTCTTAAATTATAATTACGTTAATATTACTTTATACTTTATACTTTATATTATACGAATCAGGAAATACCATAAAAATAGCTAATATGGACTTACCACTTTAAACGTTTGTGTTCGTATCACCAAAAAGTCCTCGCTGCACGTTCCATGGCATTGTCCATTGTCCCACGATGTTCCATCTCCATACCAAGTTCCATTTTCCATATCATTCCATTTTCCATACCTCAGCTCCGTCTCGGGCCTGACGTCTCCATCCTTTTCTGCATACCACACTGTTCTAGGGTGGTCGAGGTGCCAGAACATTGACGTGTTTTCCCATTTCTCGTTCTAGACTGCTTGTTCCTTACGTTCTCGCCTGGTCTTGGATCGCCATATGGTGGCTCCTGTCTTCTGAGCCACCCTGGATACTTAGGGGTGGTTACCCCGACTATGAGGGTTGATGTAGTAAATATCGTTCTTTGTTAATACATTTATTTACACGTTAAATATATCACAGAAAGTAACTGGTGGTATAGTATTTACTTGAAATCGATGTTACCCCCTGGAATCTCAACTGCTAATTGATTTATCTGTTCTCGTAAAAATATAATTAAAGTCGATTATTGTTTATTTACTGTTTTGGTAAGCCAAGGTGAACGTGATTCAAAAGTGCTGACTGTTAATAAACACCCACTGAATATTATTGCAACTCGACCTTGTATCAAATACTAGCATGCATCGATGCAAAAACTAGGTTAATCGTATTTATTAAAAACAAACATTACCACGGGCATTTAATTATTAAAAGGTTTATTTTTAATATGATGTTTACTGAGATGCTGTGTATCCCAATTCAACGAATACTCGAAAGTAACTATAATCAACATCACTATTTTCCGTATTAATGGTGCAGACTTAATTGGACACTATGGGAAACCTTTTTAGTTCTATAAAAGTTATTGTTTATAAAAAGTTCCGCATGATCTAAAACCTAAGATTCAACCATCAAATATTAAGTTTTTCAGTCATATATATACGAGGTCTGCCAAAAAATATGAACATAAAATTCATATTTTTTGACAAACCGCGTATATGACTCAAAAAATTTAATATCTGATGATTGCATTCTAGGAGTTAAATCATTCAGAACTTTTCATAAAGAATAACGTTTTTTTCACAAAATTAAAAATTAAAAAAGTTTCCCATAGTGTCCAATTAATATTGTTCTGGAGCTATTTCTTTGTGAGATCTTATGCAATTTACTATTTTATTTGTATTTTGATAGCGATTTCCGAAGTGCAAGTCGAAACGTCAAATACATTTTAATTCCAACTTAAATTGTGGCTTATTTCTTAAGTAAAATAGTAAAGTGTGCAATTAAGGAGGTTCTGAAACTGTTATCGTGTGGCATGTTAAACGGCCTAACCGGGTAAGATGATGAAAAACGCCCCCAACTCGATTCGAATTCCATATTTATGCCAGTTTTTAGCACATATAGAGAATTTTTTTTATGAAATTTTAGAAATTTTTAACCCTCTAGGTGGTCACGTGAACCGCTTTTTATTTCTTATCTCAGCCGCATTGAGACTTAGCGAAAAACTTAAAAAAAAGTTGTAGCTTTCAAAAAGTTCTGTCTGAAATTTTTTATTTATTTTTTGGGGGAAAATTTTAATTTTTAGAACGATTTTAATATCTCTAAAAAAGAAAAAATAGGACACCCGTTCTCATGAAAAAAATATATAACGTGTATTTTTACACAATATTTCACCCTGATGAGTTTTTCAGATTTTTAAAACTAGTGAAACATACTTTTAATAGTTATTTATGATATAAGTGTTAAAAGTACACGTTTAAGGCACGCATGTGAAAGTTGGCAGAAAGACCGAACCGAGTCTGCAATTCACATTCTTCTTCTCCTATCCGTTTCGGATGTTGGCGACCATCATGGCAATCTGTACTTTGCACACTGCGGCTCTGAAAAGATTTGTAGTGGTTGTGTTGAACCACGTACGTAGATTTTTCAGACACGAAATCCTTCGCCTTCCTGTCCTCGCTTTCCCTCTTAGACTGGGAGATATTATACAGAAGTTCAGCCACGATTTTCTAAGTCCTGCCTTTTGCAATACTGGAAGGGTAGACGATGTAATTACAATCTGTGGAAACATCCACAAATTTCCTGTGACATTTTCCTGTAAAAATTAGATTTTCCCAAAAAATAAAAATAGGGTTTTGCGATGAATTTCTAAGTCCTGCCATATCCGTAGATAGACAGGATACTATCGATTTTATGAAGAAAATTTTTTGGGCAGGACGGTCGCAAAAGTACTTAGGGAGTATACATATATACAAATATGTAATGAAAATAATGAAATTTTCATGATTTTCTAAGTCCTGCCAACTTAATAAACTAAACATATTTATTTCAAAATGATCAAAAAAATATTGGCATGACGTCTCCTAATGTTTAAGTATACTTGTCCCTTGGAAAATTCTGCGGAAAATTCTCACCCTAATTCCGTGATTTTCTAAGTCCTGCCTTTAAAAAGTTATAATACTCAAATACAATCAATACCTTTTCGGTACTCGGCAGGAAGGTTAAACAGTTCTTGTAAGACGGCAGGAGTCCTAGATTTGTAAGAAAATTCGTGAAAAAGTCAACGATTTTCTAAGTCATGCCATTTTGCACATGTTTCAAGAATCTTAATATAAGTCTATATACAAAGAGGCAGGATGGTTTTATGGTTATTTTGTATACAGGGTGGGGCATTAGTGTGGGCTAGTCCAATTACTCGTTTGTCGTAAGATATACGAAAAAAGGTATTTAGGTAAAACATGTGCCACAGATAGGACTATAATTTAACAGTATTTTCTAATATACAGGGCTACCCGTTTTCACAGGGTGACAAAAATTTATGTTTTTTTAAATGGAATACCCTGTATATTTTTACATTTTTGGATTCTACTCGATGTCCTCTTTAATAAAATATAGTGTTTTGAAATATTATACGAGGTAGTTTAAAATATAATTACGTTTTTTTTTTATTTTGTAGGAACATTCACACCCTATACATATTGTTAGTGATTTGATATCCAAACTTCTATTAATTTATGTTTAAACGATTTTTAATATAGTCTACTATTGTCAGTTATTAATAGTATACCAAAATGTTTAATTTTAGTATACGGGGTTGGTTGAAACTTGAAACTCGGAATGAGTATTTTTTGAGTTTTCTTAAATGGGACACCCTGTATTTTAGTATTATAATAAAATGATATTTTATGGTACCTTTTTATTTGCTAAGCATTTTCGATACCATATTTATATATTAATTTCGGCAGTAAATTGATACAGACAGATTACTCAGGTGCTTTTTGGGGTTTCTGAACAAGAATGTCACATTAGAACAGATCTTTACCTAGTGCCCGGGGTGACTGATATACACGCCGTATTCTTAAATTTCGAGGCTTTCAGACACTAAAGTGATGCAAGTAGATTTCTCGAAGAGTTTTGTGGTTGCTGAACATGAATACGCCATCAGAATCGACCTCCAAAAACTGTCTTAAATTCGAGATCAGTCACCCTTTGCACCAGGTGCTCCGAGGGTCGGTTGTAATGTCATATTCGTGTTCGGCCATCCCAAAAACCATCGAATATTCTGTTTTTTTTTTAATTTATTGCCGATATCCCACGAAACTCCAGATGGCGTGCCTTAGCAGCAACTCTGGGCACTAGGTGATTCAGAGGTCGGTTCTGCTTGCGTATTCGTAACTCCATAAACCTCAAAAATAACAAAATTTTGCCCTTCATACACCGATTTTGACAGGTTCATGCACTTTTGGATGCATGTTATGCACTAAAATGCAATTTCTACCCATTTTTATATTATACACCTTTTCCTGATGTTATCCTGAACACAATGCAAAAAGTTGCAAGTAGATAGATGCTGTATTTAAAAATCGTTATTCTGGTGTTGTTAGTGTTAGTAAATTTTGCTATCAAATATAGGAAACAATATCAGGATAATATCTACAATCCTACAATATTAGGAAAACGAGTTGAGTGCGGCAACTCAGCGCCTGTTACATGCGTGTGTATTTTGTGTTCGAACAAGTAAGAAGGCGGGATAAAATTGCTATGCAACAAAATAAATTAATAACAACAAATTGATTTTAAGGCAATTAATAATTGCAATAAAGGCAATTAATAAATTTAATAATTTTACGGCAATTTAACACAATTCAACTAATCTGAAAATGCTTCCTAAGGCAGATTAAAATAACATAAAACGTGAAAGATGAGACGTGAAACATGAAACTTGAAATAAGAAACAAATAAATTGTGAAAAAAAATTTGATTTCATGTGATATACTAATCGAAGAAACAAAAATAAAATTTGTATAGTCGACAATGGAAAGTTATGACGAGGTCGTTGCTGTCATGGCAAACCTTTATTACTTTCTAAGGGAGGCCGCAGATCAAAGAAACGTGAAGTAAAACATAAAACGTAAAACATGAAACAAAATGAATTGTGAAGGACGAAACCGTTTCATATTATACAGGGTGTCCCGGAAAATAGTGCGTTCCTTAAAGGTGTGGGTAGAATGCACCATTTAAAAGAAAACTTTCTTATAAATTTTTTTTCTAAAGTCATCTGTTGCCCCAAAAAATTAGAATAATGTATTTTACTAAAATTTACATTTGGCAACACGGCAGTTTTATTTATTTTGACACAGCTTAGATAAAAATATACAAATTGTAAACACAAACAGTCATATCATAATCACCTGTAACCCCAGAGTAGGTACATCCTATTGTTGTGATATTGTCATGATTTAGATAGCGAGTATCATGATATTATGTTAATTACGTTTAGTGCAAGATTTACAGCAAGGCTATTTACCTCCAAGTAAGATCTTCAGAGAACCCGAATTTCTGTGTAAAGTGTTATGTGCAGATAAAGTTTATTTTTACGAATGGTGTGTTTAACTTTCGTGGTTGACAAAAGTATGAATTTGTGGGCTGGGAATATTTTTTATAATCATCTAATTGAACCATTCGAACTTCCCAGAAGATTGAATGGAGAAATGCAGGTACTCAAAAATGTTTGCAACATGTTCTATCGCTGCTTCTTGAAGACGTATTAGCTTTATTGTAATAAAAAATTTTTCTGTAAGTTAAAACACTATACAAACCTTATTTATTAGATATTTAATAAACACAAATATTATGCTGTTTTTCTATTACTGTTATCAGTATTTTATCAATGTATATTATGCCTATGATCGATGATTCATGATAGTTGAGTTACAGTAAAATTATTTTAGCACAGAAGGAACGCAGCGCTGCCGGCTGTATTTGCTTTTCTGTGGACATTAATCAAATGCATTAAAATTAATAAATTATTTTTTTGAAAACGGTTGACTTAACAAAAAAAATTTATTAGACTTTTTTGCTCTAAATGGTGCACTTAGCCCATACCTTGAAGGAACGCACTATTTTCCGGGACACCCTGTATACTAATCAAAGAAACAAAATGAAAATTTGTATAGCCAACAATGGAAAGTAATGATGACGAGGTTGTTACTCTTGCGGCAACTTTTTATTACTGCCCAACATCATAATCATAGTACGTATTTGGTTGCAAACGAACTAAGTAATCATCTTCCCAAATTTAAATAATTTTGTAGACTGAGTATTCAAACATCTACATTGTTTTATTGTGGGTCCTGGTTTAAAGAAAACTGATATTTTCTTATCATTACCTATTCGAGTACCTCTCCAGGTTATAATAATTGTACAACTCTTCATTCTACTTTACAACAGAAACCAATGCAATATTAAATTCTTGGTTGGAATTCATATTATGCACGTAATTAACTGTCCAAAACAATGAAACTGAAACCGAAAAATACAACACGATCTCTTTCCTGAAACAGATTTCACCAAGATAAAAATGTTTTATGTGCATGAATCACACTCGCTTCTTGTGTGTGCGGACTTCAATTTGTTTAACTGTGTTTTATTTTCATGAAACGTGTCATGTTTTATGTTTCTTTGGTGTGGGGCCTCTCGAAGATAAAAAAGTTTCAGGCACATGAATCACACTCGTTTTATTGGTGGGCGTACTTTTAAATAGACGGAGGCCTATGACCAGTACTAGAAATTCACAATTGATAAAATCGATTCATCTCTGGAAGAGAAATAAACGTAGCAGTTTTCGTTTTTCTAAATAGAATTTTTCTAAATTCTTTTAAACTCAAAAAACCAAAAAGCGAAAAATTTTTCACATCGATTTTTCTAGAACACTGCATTGCGTATTCTTCTGAGTTAAAGCAAAAGTACCTTTTAGTACAAAACTATCCCAGAATTCAATAATCCAGTGTCAGAGATGCTTAAAAGTTAGACAGAAAAGTTATTCGATAATATATCCGTTTCCGTACCCAAACGGACCCCTATGACCGGTACTAAAAATTGATAATTGACATTTGACAATTGACCTCTGGAAGATAAATAAGTGTACCAGTTTTCGTTTTTCCAAATAAAAGCGTTCTGCAGCTATTTTAAAGAAACTAATTACAAGACATCGATATGCTTCTTCTAGACGAAGCATATCGAAGTAGAGGTCGTCCGCCAACCAGATGGTCTGATGACATTTGTAAAGTTGTAAACGGTTTTAGATTAGTGTTTTTTAAGCATACTCGACATGGTATGACTCAAGAAAAATGTGGTGATATGAATATGTTTGTATAACACCCTGAAATAATTTTACAGACAGATAATTTAATTTTTTTATACGAAATAACTATACAACCATCCTGCCTCTTTGAAAATAGATTTATATTAACCTTCTTGAGATATGTGCGAAATGGCATGACTTAGAAAATCGTGTAATTTTCCACGAATTATCTTACAAATTTTTTAACTATATATAGTAAAAAAGGTGTAACTAAACATCCTGCCATTTTGCATAATGTATACTGAAATTATTTATTTTGTAACAAAATTTATTTTATGACTTAGAAAATCACGGAACCAGAGTGAAAATTTTATACAAAATTTTCCAAGAAACAAGTGCAGTTAAACATTAGGTGACGTCATGCCAATATTTTTTTTGGTCATTTTGAAATAAATATAATTAATTTATTAAGTTGGCAGGACTTAGAAAATCATGAAAATTTCATTATTTTCATTACATATTTGTATATATGTATACTCCCTAAGTACTTTTGCGACCGTCCTGCCCAAAAAATTTTCTTCATAAAATAGATAGTATCCTGTTATTCTATGGATATGGCAGGACTTAAAAATTCATCGCAACTTCCAATTTTTTTATTCATGGAAAATCTAATTTTCACAGAAAAATGTCACAGGAAACCCGTGGATTTTTTCACAAATTGTAAGTACCTTCTCTAACCTTCCAGTATTGCAAAGGGCAGGACTTAGAAAATCGTGGTTGAACTTCTGTTAATATCTCCCGGTTTATCTACTTTTCCCTGTAAGACCAGTTGCAGTAGTCCATATCTTTCACTGTTCCTCATGATGTGATCGAGGTATTCGATTTTGGCTGTTTTTATTTTGATTAACAGCTCTTTCTCTTTTTGCATTCTCAGTAAAATACCCTCATTCATAATGTGGTCGGTATAAGATATCTTCAGGATTCGACGATAAAGCCACATCTCAAAAGCCTCAATTTTCTTGCAGGTGGCGTCTGTGAGAGTCCACGACTCAACTCCGTACAACAGTGTAGGAAATATATAACATCGAAAGATATAACATATAATTCACATGAATGCCTTAAAAATGTACTTTTTAACACGCATGTCATACAATATTTTTTCTACAAACATAATTACAGGACAATATCTACATACCATATCATACAATATGTTTTCTACAAACATAATTACAAGACAATATCTACAAAAACTTTTACTTGAACTTGAACTTGACTGACATTCCATTTTCATATTTTTTTACATTACATTAAAATTGCCTATACGGTCAATACGAACTGCAGTGCCATAAAATTTTTAAAGCACTAGTGCCTTAAAGTAGCATTTTTAACCGTAGTGCTAAAAATTGCATTTTTCTACGGCCGTGCTAAAAGAGCTACTTTCCGCATTTCGTTTCCGAATGTTACACTTTCCCGCATGGCGTGCGTGAAAGTAAATTTTCCCGCACGGCGTGCGGCAAAGTAAAATACCTTGTAATATGGCATTATAATATATTATAATACATGAAATAAACTAATATTTTGATATTATTTACTAATTTATTTCAAATTTATCTGTAGGGGAGTGCATTTAGATTTTCACTTCGGAAAAAATCAAACAAGATAAAACTTCTTGTAATTTCATTAAGAAATGTTTAATAAACAACATATCAAAAAGTTCTACTCGAGAAGTGGGTGCTTCATTTTTTATTAAACAAATGAACAGCGAGGTTAGATGTTTTTTTTAAATAACTTCGAAAATATAATTTTTTGAAAAAAACTGACATGACCATTGAAAAATTCAGAAAATTTTACAAAAAAAACCTTATATAAAGATTTTTCTAAAATTAAATCTCTAGCTTCTGTAATTTTTTATTTATAACGCTAAAGTCACCCTTCTCACACACATTGGCGCACTGTAAACTAGCGTTGAAAAAAGTGCACGGTTGAGATTTTTTAATGTAATTCTTTAACTAATTGATCAAAAGAAATTTTACAAATTGGACATGAAAGAAGATGAAATAAGCTATCTTATGTACATAAGTACCGTGTGGGCGGAAATTGAGCCTTACATGAATTTTGTTTAAAAATGATTTAAAAATGTGTAACTAATACAATTTTACTTATAAAACTCTCAAATTTGCACAATTTACCTCTTAATCATCTTACTAAACGATGTTTTGTTCAAAAAAAATCTCAAAAATTTAATTCAAATAATACGATGTCTCAAAAAATTTAATTTTTGAAAACTTCGTAGTTTTACAGAATTCCCACCAGTTTAAGACGGTATTACTCAAGTTTGAATAAATATAATACAATTTTTTTGCTATTTTTTTTAAAGATTGGGATGAAATCTTTAAAAAACACTGAATTATTTTAGTTTAAAAATGAAATAAACAATTTTTTTTTTGAGAAAACTAAGAAAGATAACAAAAATGTAATACAAAAATCGAAAATTACCAGCTGAAAAAATGTATATACAGAGTGATCAAAACTTTTTTCTGTAAAACTTACCTAAAATACATTTAATAATAAGCTTCAACAATAATAAATGTTCAACAAAAAAAATTTTTTTTAGCTCTTATACGGTATGTCTGCGTAACTTGGAACCTATTGATAACTTTTTTAATATTAGTTTTACGAAAAAAAGTTATTCTTTATAAAATACTCTGTATCATATATAACATAAGATGAAACCATCAAATATCAAATTTTGTTAATTTTGTACGAGGTATGTCAAAAAATATGAATTTCGCTCAAGAGTAAAGTACCTTTATATTTCACAATATCGAAAAATTTTATAAAGAAAAGTTGTTTGTAATTAAAAACTATGTTCCAATATGTAATTATATCCTTCTAATCGAAAAATTTCTTTTTTTTTAAATATTCTTTCTAATACATCTTAATTTTTAATATTATTGTAAAAATTATTTGTTTATCTTTTTTTAAGAATGAAATTCCATATTTGTCTGATTGTATTCTACTTGTTTTTCATTTAAATATCCGCCATTTTGGATCCGCCATTTTCAATTTAAATTTTTAATCTTTAATTCAGATTCAACAACCTGTTAAAAATAAAGACAATAAATGTTTTAGAAAAATGTTCTTTTTTATGTTCTTTTTAGAAAATCCGCATTTTGGATCCGCCATTTTATAGTTTATAATGTTAACATTTAAGTTAGGTTTATCAAAGCTCTCAAAAATAAATATATATGTAGAAATAAATACATTTTGTAAAGAAATTATGATTTTACAACTATTTTTTAAGTTATCCGCCATTTTGGATCTGCCATTTTATAATTTATAATAAAAATTTGATTCAGGTTCAGTAACCTCTCAAAAATACCCACATATATGTAAACAAACACGTTTTATAAAAAAAATTCAGATTTTACAACTACTTTTTAAGGATTTTTAGAAAAAAATCCGCCATTTTGAATCCGCCATTTTGAATTTGCAAATTTTAATGTCAGATTCGGGTTCAGCATAATCAAAACTAAATTAAAAACATTTTTTATCAAAATAAAATGTTGAATTCACCCATATTCTTAACATTATTTATACAAAAAAATTGTTATTGTTTAAACAATTAATAAACAATTAGCGGCGAAATTTGTGAGTAGAACTTTTAACTTTAACATATTTATATACTAACAAAAAAAGTTTTAGAAAAATATAACCTTGTTTGATTTTTTCCGAAACATTGTATCTTTTCGTCCTAATTGCACTCCCCTACTGATTGTGTTCATGTTTTAATGAAATAAGCGCGATAATTCGATGAAATAAAATTATTTTGACTTAATATTTAAAAGTCAGATCAGTAGACAATTACAATGGTTTTGAATTGTCGTCATGGAAACCTATATCGTCGTCGTGGTAACCCATTATATTGAAAGTTTGTTTTTGACAATCTTGTCAAAGAATTAATTTGTGTATTTTTACTCCTAAATAAAAATTGATGTAACTCTATTTTTTGTGGCTTTTTTTCCAAACGTACGGCCCTAGAAAACATATTGTTCCTAACTCATGCGGAAAGTGTCTTCCCCGCACTCGACTGCTTGCCCGAACTCCGCTATCGCGTCGTTCGGGTCAACGGCAGTCTCGTGCGTGAAAGTATCACTTTCCGCACTAGTTAGGAAATAGTATATTGTGCAACAAGTGCAGAAAGGTACTAATTTCTCACGAGTTTGAAAAGGTACGAGCGCAAGCGAGTGCCGCAATTCAAACGAGTGAGAAATTACCTTTCTGCACGTGTTTCACACTATACTTTTTCTACAAGCACAGTTTTTCCTAAAAATAAAAATCACAATTTCCAAACGACGATTAATTATAATAGGTACCTATGTGATAAATTTTAAACTGTCTTTAATTAATACCTACTAATCAATTTAAATTCCTTATACCTAAATAAATTGCACAGAAATCAGTTAAAAAATTAATGCACTGCCTTAATTTGTTTAAATTTAAACAATTATTACACATTATTGACATTATATTTATGCAGTCACGGATTTACACAAAACCTACTTCATTCGACGTCTCTTGCACAGGTTGCTAAATCCTTATTGGTTACTTGATAATTATAAAATGTTTAATAAGAATAAAATTGTCAAATAAAACAGTTGTAACATCCATAATTTAGTTTCTATGCTAGAGTTAAATATAATAATTGTCTTATAGGTTATATATTTGTCTAAAGTTTAACCACGGATGTAAACAGAATATAACGTTACTCAGAATGCGGTAGTCCACGGATGTAAACAGAATATAACGTTACTCAGAATGAGGTAGTCAACTGTGCAGAAAAGAACTTTGCGGCACAGAAACGTCACTTTGCGGCACAGAAACGACCCGTGTTGAGCTGCCCCCCCCCCCCCCACTTGCAAAAATTAAAAAACAAATAGCCCTGATTTATGAGCTATTTATGAGCTCTCATATTCCGCAAACTAAAAATTTTGAGCTCGTTCCACTGAGCAGGAATTTAATACCCTAGTGGGGGGGGCTGACTCGCTACTTAAAAATAGGAATATTGAATCGGTTTTTGCGGCAGAATTACGAGCTATTTATGAGCTCTTGAAATTATATAGTTTAGATTTTTGAGCTCATCCCCTTCACCCCCAAACAACCCTTTAATTGATTTAACTTAAGAGAAAGATGCTGAGAAAACTTAAAATATATCGTATTGCGGATATAATTCCTATAGCTTATATACTCTAAGAATAAACTATTAAATCAAGGGCATTTCGATTATTGAGCTACAACCCCTTCGCAAGAAAACCACCCTATCTTCCCGGCTTAAGAGAAAGTTGTACTTAAAATGCGTTAAACTAATTATTTGGCGACTACATATCATTTAATAATTTATAAGCTTCCAAATTACGCGCATTTAGATCAGTAAATTGCAATTTATTTTGTATAGTGCAGTCACTGAAGGTAAAAATCAACGATTACCTTCAATTTCGGTGAACCTTCATCGATTTTCACGAAAATTGGTTAGTGGTTAGAGGATACGTCAAGAAACAAAGGTGACATGGTACCACCTTGCGCCTTTACCCTGAGGGTGGATACCGCCCCTTCTCGGGGGTGAAAATTATTTTATAAAAAATAATTGCACAAATCAATAAAAGAACAAATTAAAAGCAAAATTTATTATATAAAGTTAATAAAATAAGTCAATACTTTTTAAGTTATTAAAGATCAAAGATTTTAATTATTTGTGAAAAAAAATGCATGTTTTGAAGAGGTTTTTTGTAAATCACTGAAAAACTGTAAGTTTTTACAAAAAAGTTAATAGTAGTTTAATTCGTATAGCTTATATTCTAAGAATAAACTCTAAAATCACGCGCCTTTCGATTATTGAACTACAACCCCTTCGCAAGAAAACCATCCCATATTCCCGGCTTAAGAGAGGGTTGTACTTAAAATAATTTAAATTAATTATTTGTCGACTATATATTGTTTAATAATTTATGAGCTCGCAAAATATACGCATCTCAATTATTGAATTGCCATTTTCTTTCTATAGTGCAGTCACTGAAGGTAAAAATCAACTATGACCTTCGATTTCGGTAAATCTCCATTCATTTTTACGAAAATTCGTGAGCGGATTTTGATACTATCAACTTTTTCTGGATCTTATTTTTGATGGGTATTTCTAAGTATTTTGACAAGTATTTAGTACCTAAGTGTTATAAAATGCATCTTTTTCCCGTTATTTAAGCTTGAACCCTTAGATTTGAACAGTCGCGGAAAAAAATATACATTTAATTACCAATAACTTGCTTTAAATTAACATTAAAAGTTTTTCAAGTAAGCAATTTATTATATTTTTTATTAGCTTCAATTTTAGTGATGAAAACTTTTTTGTAAAAACTTACAATTTTTGAGTCATTTATGAAAAATCGCTCTAAAGCATGCATTTTCTTTCCAAAAATTAAAATATTTGATCTTTAATAACTCAAAAAGTATTGATTTATTTTAATCACATTATATAACAAATTTTGCTTAAAATTTGTCCCTCTCTCGATTTGTGGGGTTATTTTTAATAAAGTAATTTTCACTCCCGAGAAGGGGTGACATATACCCCAGGCTAAAACCCCAAGTTGTTATTGTCAATTCGTGAAAATAAATGGAGATTTACCGAAATCGAAGGTAATAGTTGATTTTTACCTTCAGTGACTGCACTATAGAAAGAAAATGGCAATTCAATAATTGAGATGCGTATATTTTGCAAGCTAATAAATTATTAAACGATATGTAGTCGCCAAATAATCAATTTAAATTATTTTAAGAACAACTCTCTCTTAAGCCGGGAAAATGGGGTCGTTTTCTTGCGAAGGGGTTGTAGCTATATAATCGAAAGGTGCGTGATTTAAGAGTTTATTCTTAGAATATAAGCTATACGAATTAAACTACTATTAACTTTTTTGTAAAAACTTACAGTTTTTCAGTGATTTACAAAAAACCTCTTCAAAACATGCATTTTTTTCACAAATAATTAAAATCTTTGATCTTTAATAACTTAAAAAGTATTGACTTATTTTATTAACTTTATATAATAAATTTTGCTTTTAATTTGTTCTTTTATTGATTTGTGCAGTTATTTTTTATAAAATAATTTTCACCCCCGAGAAGGGGCGGTATCCACCCTCAGGGTAAAGGCGCAAGGTGGTACCATGTCACCTTTGTTTCTTGACGTATCCTCTAACCACTGACCAATTTTTGTGAAAAACGATGAAGGTTTACCGAACTTGAAGGAAATCGTTGATTTTTACCTTCAGTGACTGCACTATACAAAATAAATTGCAATTTACTGATCTAAATGCGCCTAATTTGGAAGCTTATAAATTATTAAATGATATGTAGTCGCCAAATAATTAGTTTAACGCATTTTAAGTACAACTTTCTCTTAAGCCGGGAAGATAGGGTGGTTCTCTTGCGAAGGGGTTGTAGCTCAATAATCGAAATGCCCTTGATTTAATAGTTTATTCTTAGAGTATATAAGCTATAGGAATTATATCCGCAATACGATATATTTTAAGTTTTCTCAGCATCTTTCTCTAAGTTAAATCAATTAAAGGGTTGTTTTGGGGTGAAGGGGATGAGCTCAAAAATCGAAACTATATAATTTCAAGAGCTCATAAATAGCTCGTAATTCTGCCGCAAAAACCGATTCAATATTCCTATTTTTAAGTAGTGGGGGGGGCTGACTCAGCCCCCCCCACTAGGGTATTAAATTCCTGCTCAGTGGAACGAGCTCAAAATTTTTAATTTGCGGAATATGAGAGCTCATAAATAGCTCATAAATCAGGGCTATTTGTTTTTTAATTTTTGCAAGTGGGGGGGGCCAGCTCAACACGGGTACAGAAACGTCACTTTTCTGCACACTAATGTCAAATATCTTATACTGTGAGAAAATATCAAGTTTGCTAACATAAAACCGTGCAGAAAAGTGCACTTTGAATAGTGGTTGTAGAAAAATAACTATTTTAACACGGTTGTAGAAAAAAATAAAAAACCGAACTTTTTCGCTTTTTAGATACACTTTTAAACAGGGTGTTTCAAAAAAGGTAACACCGTCTCCAGGATAGGTAAAAAACTGAAAAATAATTGGGGTATGCTTAGTAAAAAAGTTTTATAACGGCATCCATTTTAAAGGTACAGGGCGTTAAAGAAAACAAAATGTTCTCAACCCTTTCACAAACATTTTTTTAACAAAAAAAGCACTACCATATCTATTTTTTTATTGCAACTAGAAGATTGATGAAGGAACGAGTCTCTTTGTTTTTTTATAGTCTACCAAAATGTTATACACAGTTTTTTTAGTTAGATGCATAGTTTTTAAGGTACGTATTCGCAAAAAACCGTTCGAAAAGGCGTTATGTTTCAATGAAAATGGCCAATTTTTAACCACGAATAACTCAGAAAGTATTGAGTTTACAAAAAAAAATGTTGTTAGTTTAACCAAAATATTTTCCAGTCCCGAGAAGGGTTGGGAACCACCCCCACGATTAAAGCGCACATCGGCATAGGGTAGACTTTGAATTAGGAGATAAGTAGAGGCTAGGCCCAAAAATTTCATTAAAATCCATGCAGTGGGATAGAATTCGGAGGTAATATCCTATTCTTGTTCCCATTGACTGGCGTAATGTCACTATTTAAAAAATAACATATTAAAAAAACATTTATAAATTACTGCAAAATAAGGGTTTTTTGCAACTATCTCGGTCAAATGTTTATGATGTACAACTTAAGATGTACAACTTTTATTTTAACCATTTTTCTCTAAAATGTAAAAGAAACGATTTATTGGCAAAAAATATTTTTTCACTTTTTATGATTGTTACTACTAATGCTAAAATTTTATTTATACCTAGTCATGGAAAAGTTACACACAGGTGTCCCAATTTGTTTGTAAAGCAGTAGATATATGTAATTTCCATATATTTAAATGTCTATCGCATAATAACAAAGATAGCCACAACTTTTTAATAAAATATAATTAAAATTCTTCAGTGAAAAACAGATTCTTAATGTTATGAAGGAGGCTGAAGTACAATCGAAGAACAATTTCTTCTATCTAATTAATCTCGATTGTCCTATTGAGATTCCGTTAAATTAAGAGGGAGTGACACAGCTTTTCTGTAAGCACCCTTCAAACCTCCAACGAAATCGTCAGGAGCATTTCCATTGAATCAATCTATTCTAATATCAAATCCATATCAAAAATCGGTAGCGGCAAACCGGGCCAGACAATATGGCCCATACTGGGCTTAATTCAAAATGAATTGAATCCTAGTATTGCCGCTTCTCAATGACTCTACACTCCGACCATTGTTTGGTGTAATTGTAGCCTCTGGAGTAGTGGCTGGAGCTCCAGGTGGTAAAAGGCCACTTTGCGAGATTCCGAATACAACCCCGAATTAGTCGCGGAGGCTTTAGATAATTATTGATCTCTGCGGGATGTCATATTGTCGTGTGCATTTTTTTTATATCAACTGTAAAGTGTTTTTGAAATCACTAAAGCGTTACTTCAATTTATAATACTGCAGACAATAGGGAGTTTTTGTTGCTACGTAACGTACGCATCTTCGTATACGTAAAGCAACTAACGTGTCGTAGAGGATGAATGTTAAAATAGGTAGTTTTTGTAACTGCCTTAACGTAACGTAAAGCAAATCGTAAAGTCACTTTTAAATTCCGTTGACATTCAAAAAAATAAAACAATGTTCACACAATATACAATTAATATACAAATGTAAAAAAAGATAAATGAATGATGAAATTGTTTAATATATTGAAAAATATTATTTTTCCTTAGGTTAAAATTTTTTCATTTTTGTTTATACCTACTTTTTAGTTGTAAATTATTGTATACCTACATCAGAATTCCAGTAGTATAGGTATAATGTAAATAGTGTGGTAATATTTATTTGAAAATTTTACTGAAACTAGGTCATTTGTAGTGATCACTGTATTTCTTAAATTAATACAAGATTTGTTTGTTTTGCTTTATTAATAGACAACTTAAAAACAATAAAATTTTAAATCTATTATGAAGTTCTAATTTCCAATTACAAACAGAATAATTTTACTCAAATAGACTAAACCAATAACCAATATAACCTTAAAATGTTTATAAACGGATAGTACGCTGATGAAATGTTCATTTGGTAGGTAATCGGGCAAGATCCTCGTGTGCATTCGGTGACTTTCGGCTCGATAGGGATGCGTATGAACCTAACGTACCAGCCCGTAACCTTAGGTAATACGTATCGCGATACGGGAGTTCAACCATTAATGCGCAAGCGTATATGTCAAAAAGATGCGTTACGTTTACGTATTTGTGTGCACAAAAACTCCCTAATAAACAAAAGATACGTTAGTAAATATGGCAATTGTTCAATATCACAAGAAATTATTACCTACTAATTTATACAGTATAATAAATTCTACATATTTTTTGTATAATGTCCTAAACCTGTTGTCCGATTTAAGTGATTTTTTTTTAATATATTGTAGCCTTAAGCTTGTCACGCACGGGGAGCTAAACTATAATATATATTATAGATTTATTCGCCCAGCATGCTCCGAAGCAGGCGTTCTCCCTCTGGGTAAGTTCAGGATACGTTCGGGGTAGGCTGCGCGAATAAATCTATAATATATAGTATAGTTTAGCTTGCCGTGCTTGACAAGCTTTATTCTTTAACAAGTAATACAATTGTTGCCAGACAGGTAAATTGTCATTGGATACCGGGTGTACCAATCAAACTGTGTTTTTTTCTCTAAGTTCACCACATTCTGGACTATTCTAGGATTTATAAAATATGTACTGAAATTAAAATCCAACTATAGCAAATATGATGTGCAAAATAATGTTGAATTCGGTTTCGCTACTGAACTTGCTTTTTTGTCATCAAAGTAGAAAAAACGTTCAATTTCTGTTGCATAATCATCATTGACCACTTATCGTCTAATATCCGTCGACTAATTCAGAATGGTTAATGGGTTGTTAAAACATTTTATCTTTAGCAGCTTCTGGAATGTCGTATACATATTGAATTTCATTGATAAAATGCGCATTCCCACTGATTTGCGTTTCTACTACACTTTAACAACTAGCCATGTTTTTCATCAATACAGGTGTGCGACAAACTTTAAAGGGTAATTTTATATAAAAAAGAAATGATAGTTTGCTTTATAAACTTACGTCCGCAAATACTTCGTTTCCGAGATACGGGGTGTTAAAATTTTTCTTATAAACTGACGACTTATTTATTGCTCTAAATCCGGTTGCGATAATGACACGTATGCGCGCCAATGGAGAATATAAAATTCTTAATGGTCTGTCAAATATTGCGCAATAACTACCTCTTAAAACCTACCAAATTTCAATTGCATCTCAACCGGTTTTAGAGCAATAAATAAATCGTCAGTTTGTAAGAAAAATTTCAAAATCCCGTATCTCGGAAACGAAGCATTTGCGGACATATGTTTGTAAAGCAAAGTGTCATTATTTTTTCATGCAGAATTACCCCTTAAAGTCTGTTGCACTTACTTAGAAACACCCTGTATTGATGAAGAACATGGCTAGTTGTTAAAGTACCTAACTTTTTATGATCCAACAAAAGCGAATGAATAAAAAAACAGAACGTTAAGAAAACCTGAGGCTATAGTTGGGTTTTATTTTCAGTATTTTATAAATACTAGAATATTCCACAGGTTGTGGTGAACTTTGAGAACAAAATAACAGTTTGATTGGTACATCCGGTATACAGTGACAATCTACCTGTCTAGAAACAATTGCATTACAGCCATATTGTTAAAGAATAAGGCTATAACATATTAAAAAAATCAATTACATCGGACTACAGGTTTAGGAAATTCGAGACATCAGAAATGACACATTTTTAAGGTGGTGCGTTAATTTCTTGGAGTAGTATATTAACGTATTATTCATACAAGTAAAACAGTAACGTGCCTAAGATGCCACAAAGAAATACAGTGGAACCTCGATAAGTCGGCCCCCGATAACCCGGAAGTCCGGCTAACCCGAACCGATTTTCATCAGACAAACATTTCAACAATAAAAATGTATGTATCTAGGTATTTTTTTTTCATACATATTATGTTAAAACATTTTATCTGTAGCCTCTTCTGGATTGTCTTAAAAATATCGAGTTTCATTGATAAAACTTCGCTTTGACCATAATATAATATTTGAGAGATAATGGGTATTTGTGTAATTTGAACTATATGATAGTGAAAATGACTCATGGCACAAGGCAGCGGCAGAGCGACGTTCATTATTTTGGGCTATCACAAACAACAGAGGCACGTGTTATTCCTTTATTTATTTCCAACTGTCTTTTAAAAAAATCTTTTTTAAATAATGGTCTTTTAAACAATGAAAGAGCCACTGTTCTTAAATAACATAACATCGTTCCGATGACAGACAAAGACTGACTGAGTTTTTTTACCTAGAACTGAACAATACTCTATACTGTCTATACTCTATTCTATACTATACATACTCTATACAACTATAGGTAAGTTAGATGTGTACTGTGCATATATATTTCATGTTACTTTAATTATAACGGTCTTTATCTATAAGTATACCGTATTTTATTAATTTTTACCATGCTCTCCGGCTAACCCGGATTTTCGATAACCCGGATCGGCCGCGGTCCCGATTAATCCGAGTTATCGAGGTTCCACTGTAGCTTCAAAACAATATGTTTTTTATATGGCATAGATATTAGTCATTCACCAGTTACAATAGATTTTCCAGTCAGATAAATACACAACTCTTATTTAATTAATCTATTATAACAAAATAAAAGCAAGTTTGACATTTAATAATGCGTTAGTTAGATGGCTCCACTCGAGTTACTTGGGAACAAAAAAGAATGAAGAAAATTTCTCCATGGGAAGCCGAGAAAATGCATTTTGAACTTTGAGATTACATTTTCTCCAACCTAATTTTTGTTTGGAATTTTGCTATTTTTGTCAATTTTCACTCGTAATATCGATAGTTTTTATTATAATAAAATATATGTTATGAGTATTTTAAAGATATGAAAATAGTTAGTTAGTTAGTTTTTATTATAATAATATATGTTATGAGTATTTTAAACATATGAAAATTGGTGTGGAGAAAGAGAATCGAAATAAAAAGGTGATGGTTCGAAAATTATGTTCCCATTGTTTATACAGGGTGTCCCGAAAAGAATGGTCATAAATTATACCACACATTCTGGGGTCAAAAATAGTTCGGTTGAACCTAACTTACCTTAGTACAAATATGCTCATAAAAAAAGTTACAGCCCTTTGAAGTTACAAAATGAAAATTGATTTTTTTCAATATATCGAAAACTCTCAGAGATTTTTTTATTGAAAACGGGCATGTATCATTCTTATGGCAGGACCACCTTAAAACAAAATTATAGTGAAATTTGTCCACCCCATAAAAAATTTATGGGGATTTTGTTCCCTTAAACCCCCCCAAACTTTTGTGTACGTTCCAATTAATTCATTATTGTGGTACCATTAGTTGAAGACAACGTTTTTAAAACTTTTTTGCCTCTTAATATTTTTTCGATAAGCCAGTTTTTATCGAGATGCGGCTTCTTTTTTACTATATTTACATACAAAATTTATGGGGGTTTTGTTCCTTTAAACATCCCAAATGTTTGTGAACGTTCCAATTAAACAATTATTCTAGTACCATTAGTTAAACACAGTGTTTTTAAAACTTTTTTGCCTCTTAGTCTTTTTTTGATAAGTCAACTTTTATCGAGATGTGGCTTCTTTTTCAAAATATACCAAAAAATTTAAGTTATAAATAAATTTTCAGATTATTAACAGGTGTCTATAATCATACTTAACCATATACAAATATGTGGTGGATTCGACAAATATTCAAAATATCTCGATAAACACTGGCTTATCAAAAAAGTACTATGAGGCAAAAAAGTTTTAAAAATATTGTGTTTAACTAATGGTGCCACAATAATAATTTAATTGGAACGTACATAAAAGTTTGGGGGGTTTAAGGGAACCAAACCCCCATAAAATTTTTATGGGGTGCACAAATTTCACTATAATTTTTTTTAAGATGTTGCTGCGATAAAAATTCCTCATGTCCATTTTCAATAAAAAACCTCTAGGAGTCTTCGATATATGAAAAAAAAATCGATTTTCATTTTGTAACTTCAAAGGGCTGTAACTTTTTTTGTGTGCACTGTTGTATATAGGTAAGTGAGGTTCAATCAACCTATTTTTGACCCCAGAATCTGTGGTATAATTTATGACCAATCTTTTCGGGACACCCTGTATATTGGCCGTAAATGCCGGTCAATTTTGACCGGTTGTATCTCAGGAACCACTCATCACAATTAAACGATTTTTCATTTAGAAGAAGAGTCCTGCCGCTTTTTTACAATACCGTTTGCATGATTTAATTTAATTTAATATTTCCCGAGATATCCTATTTGTTTATAAGCCAAAAAATTGTTTATAATTTTAAAATATTCCTGAGGCCGCCTAAATGTCCAATTTCAATTCGGTAAAGTACGTTAGATAGGCTCAGTATCTTTTTATACAAAAATCATAGTTAATCTTATGTATTATAATAATTATTGTCGTTATTATAGTGACCGTAAATGTTTAATTAACAATTCAATTGTTGCTTAACTGTTCCTTCAATCTCCATCGGCTTCTGGAATTATAATATATACGAAAAGAGTTTTTACACTACCAAGTTATTTAGTTATTCATAAACAATTACTCATCTAAAATTTTAGTTGCAAATTAAAGATTTTGTTGGAAAAACCCGCATTTTCTGGGCAAAATTTTCATCGAAGTAAATCAGGAAGAACACGCCTCTATGCAGAATTTAATTACGGTGAATTTTTATTTACGTGTTTTTGGTGTAAAGTTAAAATCTTTGGAGTTATAGAGAAAAAAATTGAAGAAAACACGATGTTTCGGGCGCCATTTTGTTTATAAAAAAAGTAACACACTATCTGCGGACTTTGCGTAGGCACCTATGTTATTAATATATATGTTACAGTTCAAGTTGATTATCAGTTAGAGTCGACTCCAACTAGTTGGAGTCAACTCCAACTGAAACGAGCAGTAAAAGTTGATTTTAAAAATTTAAATCAACTTGTACTAGTTGGAGTTGACTCTTCCTGGATCGATTCAGTAAATGTTGATTATACGAGAATCTCAAGTGCATTTTTGATGAGTTTGCGTTTCTTTGTCTTGACCGTTTTAACTACTTATTAGTAGAGTCTGTAACGTCATCCCCGTTAGGTTAATTATTCTGATTCGATTTTTTGCACAAACTTACTCAAAGAAATACATCCTTATAACAAATACACAGGGTGTCACGCGGTACCGTGGTCGAAAAATTTTTTAACCAATTTTTGTTAAATTCACAAAAATAATTTTTATCTACTTTATCTCATATTATGTAAGTAAAGGTTTTATTGTGTGAAAATTGTAAATATAGATAGCAGTACATGAAGGGCTTAAAGTGTGTCTGAAGTAACAATGTATTTTAAATGGCTTTTAATTTTTGTTTTCGCACTGTTTTTTAGCACACTTTCATATAATTAAACATCCTTAACTTTCGCCTTCGGGAGGAAATCAGACTCGCCCTTGCAACGGCAACTGAAATGCTCACAAAACAGCGACCACGGAAGCAAAGATGGATGACAGAGGAAATATTGGATTTAATGGATAAAAGAAGAAAATTCAAACAGCACAAAGCAATGTACAAAGCAGTAAATAGAACCATTAAACAAAAAATAAAAATTGCAAAAGAAAAATGGATAACACAACAAAAGAAATCGAAAACTTATATAAAAAACCTGATGACTTCCATCTGTATAAGAAACTCAGAAATTCACAAGCACGACATATTCAAAAGGACTAAATAATCTAATCAACGCAGAAGGCAAAGTGATTTCAAGCCCTGAAGAACAAATAAACATGTGGGAAGACTAACGACGAAGGTCTTCCAATACTGAAGTCCGAACTGGAATATGCTCTACGTCAACTAAAAAACAACAAATCTGTGGAAAAAGATGAAAAACCAGCTGAGCTGTTGAAGTTAATCAACGAGAAAACTTAGACCTTCTTCTTGGACTATTTAATAGTGTTTAAAATACAGGGACTATCCCTAAAATATGGCTTGAATCAGTCTTCATACCACTACCTAAAAAGAAGAATGCCAAATTATGCCAGGACTTCCGCCTTATAAGTCTATTAAATAACATTCTAAAGCTTTTCTTGCGTATCATACAGAACAGAATATACAGTAGAGTCTCGGTTATCCGCCCTTCATTTATCCGTCGTTCCGTTTTATCCGCCGCTCCTTTAAGTAATAATTTTTTTTTCAAATTTATATAACTTTGAAAATATTAAAGAATGAGTAAATTTTTTTTAAGATGAGATAAAATAAGCCGAGTATTCCGAGCAACAAGAAGAAAGAGCTGTCGATATTATGCTGCTACAAGATGGCGAGTATTGGCAGCAACAAAACGAGATACATCAGCAAGGCAGATGAAAATCGCTAGTTTTTTTCGTTCATCCTAAATCATTCTATCTACAATGTCCAATGTCAGTCAAAATTAAACTGATTCTCTTCTTCTTCTTCTTGTGCCACTCCTATCGGAGACTGGAAATCATCAAGGCTCAACTTGTGTTTCATTTAACGCTCCCTATTATCCGCCATTTTTGCTTATTCGCCCTTCCGTCGGCCTGTTTATGGCGGATAACCGAGATTCTACTGTATTATAAAAAATGTGATGAGGTCACCGGTCAAGAACAATTTGGCTTCAGGAAAGGTATGGGGACACGAAAAGCAATATTCTGTCTTCAAACTCTGGCACAAAGATAAGCAAGCAGACCTTTTTATCTGTTTCATAGATTTTGAAAAAGCGCTCGATAGGGTGACGCACAAGACCTTGATAGAAAGATTGAACAACATCGGAGTCGACAAAAGAGATTCTAAAATTATAGAGGCTATTTATTGGAATCAGGCAGCAATCGTAAAGACCAATGGTAATACGTCAAGGCCAATTGAAATACAACGAGGTGTTAGACAGGGTTGTGTGCTATCACCCATAATTTTAACGTCTACTTTTAGGTAATATTTGCGAACTCTTTATCGCACTCTTCAGAAGGAATCAGGATAAACGGTCAGAGAGTAAATAACATCCGCTATGCAGATGACACAGTATTAATGACTGATTCGGACCATAGTCTGCAGATAATGGTGGATAGGGATACTGAGAGTTGTGAAAAAATGGGGATGAAGATCAATACTGCGAAAACCAAAGTTATAAAAATATCAAGGAACAAAAATTTACCTCTTCCAATAAATATGTGAAACACCAAAAGCTTGAATACGTAAGCCAGTACAAATATCTTGGTTGCTGGTTCAACAATCAACTTGATTATAAACAAGAAGTCAAGAGCGAAAATACAGGTAGTCCGACAGCGGTTTATCAAAATGAAAAGCTTATTTTGTAACAGTAGCATTAATATCAGCCTTAGATGTCGTTTTCTGCATTACTATGTGTGGTCAATACTTTTGTATGGAACGAAGGCCTGGACACAACACAATACTGATGAACAAGTTGGACGCCTTTGAACTCTGGCTTTATAGAAGTGACTTGAAAATACCGTGGACAACCCACACCACCAACGAATATGTTCTGAGGAGAATAGATACAGGTAGGGAACTGCTAAAAATCATTAAAGTCAGAAAAGTTAGCTACCTGGGACACATAATGAGAAACGAAAAGTACCGCCTCACGCAACTGATCATCCAGGGTAAGATTAAAGGAAAACGGGGTCCCGGTAGGCGCCAGATTTCATGGCTTAGAAATATCAGAGACTGGACCGGCCTTGATTCAACATCTTTGTTTAGAGCCGCATTGGACAGAGACAGATTTGCCAGTGTAGTCGCTAATCTCCACTAAAGGAGAAAGCACCACAAGGAGAAGAACTTTCGCCTTGTCATGGTGATGACATGTAAGCAATAAATTACAAACAATGTGTTTTTGTGGTTTGACAGAAGTCTGAATTTTTAAATGTCAAAATGGTGCAATGGTGCATCTCACTCGCACTCACATTGATAGCTACGTCAATACGCTCCCAGCGCTCATTGTTAATAATTAAAAATAACCGCTTAGTAATAAAATAATACCAAATTACAAAAAACTCGAAGATGTACCACAAGGTTATTTTTTATTGTTAAAAAACATATATAAGGACGCGTTTCGGCTTAACACAAGCCATCATCAGCTTAAATACAGGACAAAAAACAACTGACTGACCTACAATGTAAAAATATCCAACGTTATATATGAGAATAAAGTAGATGGTGACAACGCCCACCTCAGTTTAGGAACTTACCAGAAAAAACAGGAAGGAGGAGGAATCAGCTAGTTTACATTATGAAATATATAGATGTACACATTTCTTCATTAATTATTAGCTATTAATAGCATTTTGTAATTATAGTGTTGTAAAAACCTCAAGAACTTTCACTTGTAGAGGAACCATCATGTGAGCCGGTCAGGTGTAAAGACCTTCCGGTGGAAAGTCAAATTGCTGTCAGTGATGACATAGAGTACTCAACAAAGAAGTGTCATTAATGGTGGTAAACTTGTAACTAGGAGACTGTTCGAACTAAGGAAAGAAAAGAAGAAGATAAACGTCAGAATTAATTTAAGTGAATTGAGCAGAGTGGAAAGGAAACTGAGACTGTATTAAAGTGTGACAAAGATGGAAACGACCAGAGAAAGTCTGTAATAATGTTGAATAGCAATAACTTTTATGTAAGTAACCACTGAGGCGGACGAGACCAAGTAAGGTTGGATAGAAGTAGGCCAGTCATTAAAAAGATTCAATCAGGGTAAAAAACATATTATGGTAGCACCAAATAAATTACAATAAGATAATACTCCAAATTAGGTATCACAGTCAGGAAGAAAAATAAATAAATAATATATATTACAATATCTGTTTAGGTAAAATGGTTTAAAAAACCGAAATAACACCCTGTGCACTCAAAAGTGTTAAATTAAAAGAGTACATAGATTAAATTTATAAGGTTATTTGGTAAGAGTATGGGTGTTAAAACAGTTCTATCACAAGGAGATGCATAAGTGATGGACTACAATAATTAGGTGAAAAAATGTAATATTGTACAAAAAGACCATGAGTGTCTTTGAACATGTTACTTGGGAGTGACACCATGAGAAAAATATGTGAATAAAATTTGTTTATATTGAAATTGATTGATTATTTAACAAAATTGATATGGAAAAAAGGTAAGTTAAAAAGATGGGATTCAAATAGCAAAAGAATCTTTAAGACACTAAAGCAGGTCGCAACAAAAACAAAACCCCAACTATCAGACAACCATACAAACAATCCTTAGAGTATATTGAAATAAAAGGAAGGGTTTAACTGGCTGGAAGGAAGAGGTGAATATTGGGATAAATGATAGGATATATCTAGATGTGTGTATTATGAATAGGTATAGTGTAAGAGGTTTTATGAAAAAAGTTCTATAGGAGGAAGCATCCTGCAAGTCCGTTTATTGAAAAGAGAAAAGAGATAGATTATGTTAAAAACAAGAATGAGATAATATTAACTGAGAATGTGGGTAAGTCCAATATCTTGGTGACTGAAAAAACTTAATTAGAACGCTAAATTAAGACAAATATAAGGTTCAGTAGGTAGGAGTTGTTCATTGAGAACATTTAAAGATGAGTTATTGGTAGCTATATGTATTTCGAAGGCTTCTAGTATGTTTAATCTATTGCCTTTATTACAAGAATGAACTATTTGAAAATCAGAGGTAGAAAAATGATGATTAGTAGTTAGAATGTGATTAGCAAAGGCAGAATTAGTGTTAGAGATATCCGTGTCTTTATATTTTTCAATGAATTTCAAATGTTCTGCAAAACGGGTGTCTAGACGTCTCCCACTCTGTCCAATATAAACGGAATTGCAAGAAGAACAGCAAAGCTTGTATACTCCTGATTTGTGGAAAGGTGGAACTGAATCTTTAGAGTTTACTATGGAACTAAGTTTATGATTAGTTTTGAAAGCAATAGGGATGTCATATTTTTTGAAAATTTTTTGAACTTGATAGGAGTGAGGACCTAGAAAATGTAATGAACCATAAAATGAGGAAGTGGTATTAGTCGTTATAGTAGGGTATGTTAAATTCAGCTTATTATGAAGTCTGTGCAAGAGCTTATCAATTAACTGTAGTGGAAAATTGTTATTAACCGCTAATTGTCGAATTATGTTAATTTCTTTATTGAAAGCTGTGTCAGAAAGAGGTAGTTTTAAGGCACGTGTAAAAAAACAGTTGAATGAGGCAAGTTTATGTGAGAATGGATGATTAGAAAGGTAATTGATCAAAGTATCAGTGGTTGTCGGTTTTCTGTAAACTTCAAAAGTAAGGGTTTTGTTGGGTTGGTCTCTGGTAATAAGAAGGTCTAGAAAAGGAAGTGAGAGCTTTTCCTCAAACTCAATGGTGAACTTTATTCTGTCATGTAGGTTATTAAGATAACTAAGAAATTTTAATGCTTCCTCTTTAGTGCCATCCCAAAGAACAAGACAATCATCCACATATCTGAAGTAAAAGACAACATTATCTTTGAAATCAGAATTATGCAGAAAAACTGTTTCTAGATTATTCATAAAAACCTCTGCTAAAAGAGGGGACAGATTACTGCCCATGGATAAGCCTGTATTTTGAGTGAAAAAGCTATCACTAAACTTGAAGAAATTTTGTTCCAAACACAAGCCTAAAAGTGAACAGATATCCAAAGTATTGTGTGTTGGAACATTGTTTGAGAAGAGTAAAGTTCTGACTAATTCTATACATTCAAAAGGTGGAATACTAGGAAATAAATTGGTAACATCCAGCGAAAGTAAGATACCGTTATCTGGAACTGTAGTGTTCTTTATTTTATTAGCAAGATCTACTGAACTAAGTACTGAATAAGGGTTAGTAAACCCTTACTTTTGAAGTTTACAGAAAACCGACAACCACTGATACTTTGATCAATTACCTTTCTAATCATCCATTCTCACATAAACTTGCCTCATTCAACTGTTTTTTTACACGTGCCTTAAAACTACCTCTTTCTGACACAGCTTTCAATAAAGAAATTAACATAATTCGACAATTAGCGGTTAATAACAATTTTCCACTACAGTTAATTGATAAGCTCTTGCACAGACTTCATAATAAGCTGAATTTAACATACCCTACTATAACGACTAATACCACTTCCTCATTTTATGGTTCATTACATTTTCTAGGTCCTCACTCCTATCAAGTTCAAAAAATTTTCAAAAAATATGACATCCCTATTGCTTTCAAAACTAATCATAAACTTAGTTCCATAGTAAACTCTAAAGATTCAGTTCCACCTTTCCACAAATCAGGAGTATACAAGCTTTGCTGTTCTTCTTGCAATTCCGTTTATATTGGACAGAGTGGGAGACGTCTAGACACCCGTTTTGCAGAACATTTGAAATTCATTGAAAAATATAAAGACACGGATATCTCTAACACTAATTCTGCCTTTGCTAATCACATTCTAACTACTAATCATCATTTTTCTACCTCTGATTTTCAAATAGTTCATTCTTGTAATAAAGGCAATAGATTAAACATACTAGAAGCCTTCGAAATACATATAGCTACCAATAACTCATCTTTAAATGTTCTCAATGAACAACTCCTACCTACTGAACCTTATATTTGTCTTAATTTAGCGTTCTAATTAAGTTTTTTCAGTCACCAAGATATTGGACTTACCCACATTCTCAGTTAATATTATCTCATTCTTGTTTTTAACATAATCTATCTCTTTTCTCTTTTCAATAAACGGACTTGCAGGATGCTTCCTCCTATAGAACTTTTTTCATAAAACCTCTTACACTATACCTATTCATAATACACACATCTAGATATATCCTATCATTTATCCCAATATTCACCTCTTCCTTCCAGCCAGTTAAACCCTTCCTTTTATTTCAATATACTCTAAGGATTGTTTGTATGGTTGTCTGATAGTTGGGGTTTTGTTTTTGTTGCGACCTGCTTTAGTGTCTTAAAGATTCTTTTGCTATTTGAATCCCATCTTTTTAACTTACCTTTTTTCCATATCAATTTTGTTAAATAATCAATCAATTTCAATATAAACAAATTTTATTCACATATTTTTCTCATGGTGTCACTCCCAAGTAACATGTTCAAAGACACTCATGGTCTTTTTGTACAATATTACATTTTTTCACCTAATTATTGTAGTCCATCACTTATGCATCTCCTTGTGATAGAACTGTTTTAACACCCATACTCTTACCAAATAACCTTATAAATTTAATCTATGTACTCTTTTAATTTAACACTTTTGAGTGCACAGGGTGTTATTTCGGTTTTTTAAACCATTTTACCTAAACAGATATTGTAATATATATTATTTATTTATTTTTCTTCCTGACTGTGATACCTAATTTGGAGTATTATCTTATTGTAATTTATTTGGTGCTACCATAATATGTTTTTTACCCTGATTGAATCTTTTTAATGACTGGCCTACTTCTATCCAACCTTACTTGGTCTCGTCCGCCTCAGTGGTTACTTACATAAAAGTTATTGCTATTCAACATTATTACAGACTTTCTCTGGTCGTTTCCATCTTTGTCACACTTTAATACAGTCTCAGTTTCCTTTCCACTCTGCTCAATTCACTTAAATTAATTCTGACGTTTATCTTCTTCTTTTCTTTCCTTAGTTCGAACAGTCTCCTAGTTACAAGTTTACCACCATTAATGACACTTCTTTGTTGAGTACTCTATGTCATCACTGACAGCAATTTGACTTTCCACCGGAAGGTCTTTACACCTGACCGGCTCACATGATGGTTCCTCTACAAGTGAAAGTTCTTGAGGTTTTTACAACACTATAATTACAAAATGCTATTAATAGCTAATAATTAATGAAGAAATGTGTACATCTATATATTTCATAATGTAAACTAGCTGATTCCTCCTCCTTCCTGTTTTTTCTGGTAAGTTCCTAAACTGAGGTGGGCGTTGTCACCATCTACTTTATTCTCATATATAACGTTGGATATTTTTACATTGTAGGTCAGTCAGTTGTTTTTTGTCCTGTATTTAAGCTGATGATGGCTTGTGTTAAGCCGAAACGCGTCCTTATATATGTTTTTTAACAATAAAAAATAACCTTGTGGTACATCTTCGAGTTTTTTGTAATTTGGTTTACCTCGAGACCACATTTGAGTAAGTATGGATACTTCTCTTCATGTTAATAAAATAATAACAAAAAGTTCTTCAGTATCTTGTAGGGGGGTCGCTAAAATTTTATTTGGTGACTTTCGGATTTTCTCGTGACTTTCGGTGACTTTCTCGTCACTTTCGGTGACTAATATAATTTTTAACTGAGTTATTAAGCCTTGAAAATGGTCATTTTCGTATGGTCTTGGGTTATGGTCATTTTCGTATTTTGAAATAAATATAACAATAAACAAGTATGAGGTCTTTTGACCTGGCTCCGAATGACCCAAATGATGTAAAGAAAATTGTCCTAAATGAATTTTTTTTGTGAGTTTGTTTAAAAAAGTTGTTTAAACAATTTTTCTACCACAGTACCATCTGAGACCCTGTGGATTCGTTATAAGGACATCTTTTTGAGTAAGTTTGTGCAAAAAAATCGAACTCGAATAATTTACCTATCGGAGGCGACGATACAGCCTAGAATATAAATATCACAATTTGAACATAATTATTTCCAGTAACATTTAATTTCTAGGATGATGACGTCATCTACGTTTTTTTAAATGAGAATAGGGGTCATGTGATAACTCATTTTAAAGGTAATTCAATTTTATATTCAGTAATATAAACATTAACATTATTATTTATACAGGGTGTCCAAAAAATATTTTTTTTGAATTAAATTTTTTGACAAAAAGAAGAATGTGTGTAATTTATTTAACTCATAATACATTTTACTCCTATCAGAAAACCGAAAATAATGTGTATTTGACAAATAAAAATATTGTTTTTTGCTTAAATTCAGTATTAAAGCAGCCACCCACCTTCCTCTTGACAGTTTGAACATTTAATTTAAGCGAAAAGCAATGATTATTTTTCAAATAAACATTTTATGAGAGCAGTAAAATGTATTTTGAATTAAATAAATTACATACTTGCATTCTTCTTTTTGTCAGTAAATTTAATCAAAAAAATAAAAAAATTTGGGCACCCTGTATAAAAAAATTATGTTATTAGTTTTATTATTGAATAGAGAATTGAATTACCTTTCAAATGAGCTATCACAAGACCCCTATTCCCATTTAAAAAATCATCGATGACGTCATCACGCCCAGATGGGTGACGTCACTACTATGGTATATATGCCAAAAAGTCGTAATTTAAAAATAAAAATTGACCTGTTTCGGGATTTCTTTCTAAAATCGTCCATTCTCGAGAAAATGAATTTATTCCAACCTTTACGTGCTCACTGTATATTATGAAAGTCAGAAACTAAAAAAAATCAAAGATTAAAGCTACCTCTATAAGATCCTGAAGAAATTTTTGTCATTATTTCATTAATAAGATATTATTTCTAATTATCAACAATGAGCGCTAAGCGCGTATTGAGGCGGCCGTCAATGTGAGTGCGAGTGAGATTCACCATTGGACGGCCCAAATGGTGCATCTCTTTAACACTCACCATTGACGGCCGCCTAATACGCACTTAGCGCTCATTGTTAATAATTAAAGATAAAGCTTAGTAATAAAATAGTGACAAACATTTCTGCTGGATCTTGTACAGGGGGCTATAAACTTTGATTTGGTCACTTTCTGACTTTCATAATAATGGATTTTAACCGAGTTATTAAGCCTTGAAAATGGCTATTTTTGCATTTTTCAAATTTTAAATCGCGTATAACTCAACAACAATCAATTTTAGAGAAAAATCACAAAATACCTTTTTTTGCTCAGAATAACTCAAATGATCTAAAAAAAATTGTTCGAAGTGAAAAAATTATTTTTGTGAATTTGTCTAAAAAAAATTGTTTAAACAATTTATTGATCAAGGTACTGCCTGGCACCCAGTAGATTTGTTATAAGGACCTCTTTTTGAGTAAGTTTGTGCACAAAAATCGAATCGGAGTAATTTCACTAACGGGGACGACGATACAGCCTAGACTAATTTGAACATATTCAGTAACATTAATTTAATTTCTAGAATCGGCTGTTTGTGTGAATCAGAATCAACTTTTACTAAATGGCATTGGGAAGAGTATACTTTTCCTAGTTGGAGTCTACTTTTACTAGTAAATGTTGAATATAAATCTTCATTTTATATTTATTATCAACTTTTACTGAAACCAGCCGTTAGAGTCGACTCCAACTAGTTGGAGTCAACTCCAACTGGATAATCAACTTGAACTGTAACATATACAATCATAAGATTCGATTCCAGCAATAAAATTGCTGGTAAATAACTTTTCCCAAAAATGGCCTATTCTCCGATAATCTGCCCAGACTACAAAAAGTCTACATATTCAATATTCGTTATCTTTGAGTGCAATCCAATATGTGCCTTATGCCTTACTATTGTTCATCATTGTACAGACAATTTATTTATTATAATTATTATTGTATTACAGTTTGTACAGTGGCGTAGCTAGCATGGGTGCAGTGTTGCCAATCGGCGGATAATTATCCGATTTGCGTACCTTTTGGAGAGTTGTCGTATCTTCTTCGTACCTTTAAATAAATCGGATATTTGCGGATATTTTTCAGTGTATCTACCATTGACTAAAACTTTCTCATTCATATATTCCCAACACCAACAACACATTAATTTTGTTTGGTTCCACCCAAATTTTTATAAATAGCCTATACTGGATGAATGTTAGTGACATCCGATACTTTTGATCTTTTGACAAAAGGGACATGTGCCGATTCTTTTGTTTAGAATTTAAATGCACAAGTGCGTCCACTTAAGGCATACTAATCCAATTCAAATTTCAAAAACCGTTATACAGTGTGAAAGGCACTTTTGGAATAAAATTATTTGTGTCCTTGTTTTAAAGAATTATAAAAAGCGCTGGGACCCGTCGATTTTAATATATATAAATGTGCATTTTTTAAATATAAATTTAAATCTACAGGGTGATTGACGCAAGCCTGGCAGAGTCCATATGTTTTTTTATTGGAACACCCTATATATTTTTATATTTTTAAAAGCTGCTTAACAACCAATTTTAACGAAATATAATTAACAATAATACAGGGTGAAATTTTGAAATTAGAAAGTATGGAAACTACTTATGGAATAAAATTGTTTGTGTACTTATTTTAGAAAATTATTAAAAAATGCTGTACCCGTTAACTTTTAAATTCAAATGGGCGCTTTATAAACATAGATTTAAATATACAGGGTGCGTCACGAAAGTCTAGCATAGTCCATGATCTTTAGTTTTAATGAATCACCCAGTATATTTTTGTGTTATTAGAAGCTAATATTATACCTAATTATATTTATGATTTTTTTGAGGAATGTAATGGTACTATGCAGAAAAGGACTTTCCGGCACAGAAACGTCACTTTTCTGCACACTACTGTCAGTTATTCTGTGAGAAAATATTAAGTTTGTTAACATAAAATTGTGCAGAAAAATGCATTTGGAATAGTGGTTGTAGAAAAATCTACTTATTTGAAACTAGTAGTATCTAGATATCTACTAATTAACTCAAAAATCCTTCAAATTTTTTGCCTATAAAAATTATTTAGTCGGGCATTAACGTTGAACGCACCACGGGTATTATGGATAATAACTTTGATACCTTAATAACTACAAGACTGTCAAATACATTTCTATTGTTTTAGTTGTAATAAATCTTTAGTTGTTAAAAGAGCGTAGGTGCAAAATTTCGGACCAATAATCTTTAAACTTATTAATTTTTTTCGATTCCTGAGAAAACTAATCAATATTTTTGAAAAATTTGAACGCAAAATGAAAGATTACATTATTATCGAGGGCTGAAAGTCCCTTAGAATAAACAAAATGTTTCTTTTGAATGAGATATTTAAAATTAAAAATCACACTCAATATGCTGTTTTCCTTTTACCCCTCTAACATATTAGAATAAAAAATTATAGAAATCTTCAGAGACTTTCGACCCTCGGTAATAATGTAATCTTTCATTCTGCGTTTAAATTTTTAAATAATACTTATTAGCTGTCTCAGTACTCGAAAGAATAATGCATTTTAAAAGCATTGACCAGAAATTTTGCGCCTATGCTGTTAATGTAGCTGTAGCTTATTTTGTATTGATTTATTTATTATTTATTTTTCCAGTACCTAGTTTTAGGTAGTTATTACGTTTTAATCAAATAACATTTAAAAGTGTTTTTTTTTTACTTAAATAATTATAATAAATTAATATAACGATCCAAATAATGAAATATTTAGATTTATTTATTTATTTAGAATTTAACACTTACGATAATACAAAATACGAATAATATAATAATAGTAAGTAAATAGTATTTACATACATGAATTAGGTAATAATCAGCTAGGATACGAGATTTTCATCTATAAACTAAAATTTTTAAACTTTGAAATAGAGAATCCAGTAGATTAAAGGGCCGGTTGCGGTTGTTCGAACGCTAATCAGAAATGGAATCAACTGATCATTATCAAATATTTAATTACTGTCAATGTCAACTTTGATTGGGTTGCTGAAAACATAATTGATTACAATTATGAGATTAGATTAATTAATCAATTATCTTAATAATTGTTACTTTAATTGATAATTAATAATTAATTAATCAATCAATTATGGTAATTATCATAATGATCATTGATTACAATCAACTGATTGGCGTACGAACAACGGATTTTGTTATTTGATGGTTGTTAAGGGGACTAAAAAATAACATTGGCAACATTGATTTTAATAACAGAATATTTTTTGACCTAGCGTACCTTTTCGTGACAAATCGGATATTTTTCGAGTGATTATCGGATAATCCAGAGAAATGCGATTGGCAACACTGCATGGGTGACACCCGGGGCGGTAATCGAAGGTGTCACCCCAAATCCAAAAAATGAAGATTGATAAAATCAACGAAAATCCGATAAACGTATATTTTGAATAATGAATCAATTTCAAGCTTCTTGAGAATTTCGTTACTTCGATCAGCTGCTTTTTTCCTTTTAACGGAAAAAATCCAAGAAATGCTTCTTTGACCTTGACTTTTCTCGGTTTCGTGTGTTCACAAATTAATATAGAATTTTATTTTGATTGTAAAGTGAGTAAAGTTACAAATTAACGATTCATTCTTTTGTGATCAGGTGTCTCGGGTGTCTTCACCGAACGGGTGACACCCGGGGCGGACCCCCCCTGAGTTTGTAAACATGTTGGGATATTAAATAAAAAAAATGTTTTAAAACATACCAAAAAGTGTTTGAGATAAGCATTATTATTTTTACTAAAATGAATAAGTAATTTATATAATATTGGCTTTATAAAAATTAGGTGTTTAGATTTTACACACTTCCCCATTTTTCCTCTAATCTTCCACGTCGCACGCCAGAGTAATCCTCGACATCACAGGGGTGAAAAAATCGAAGAAGACTGGTAAAGATTATTCGAATGGTAACAAAACGTAAATGGATCTGCTAACATGAAAAGACCAAATCCATTTTCTTGTTGGCAAGATCGTTTTCAGACGAGATTGACCGGTGAATAAAAGATCCATTTGTAATGAACTCGAGCTGGCAAATATAGCCGGGTGAATTTTATTTTCAGCTGTAAATAAAGTTGTATGGTAGTCTCTTTATGTTGTTACAAATCAAAAAAGCGTTTTTTAGTCTAGTAAAATAAGATTACACTACATGTAAATCAAAATGTAAATTCGTACAGGTTGGAACAAATTTTATATTAAAGTTTAGATGAATACAAAAGATATTTTCAAGAAAGTATCCAAATCATATAAGGGGATCATTGTTTAAATAATTAAAAAGTGGTCATTTTTGCACAATATTTACTTTTTTAACTGCTGAGGTAATTTACATTTTAATGAAGGTCTTTAGGTTTTTTTTCTACAAAGATGAAGGACAAGTCTTTCACCTAAGACTTACTAAATTAAATTTGACCCCCTATTTATTTAAATAATTATATATAAAATGTAAAAATCAAATTTGCAAAAGAATATTCTTTGCGTCTTAAGCACTATAAATTATTTTATTTAATAGGAGAAGTTGCGCTATGTTACCAATATTAAGCAAAAAATTGGTTAAAAAATATTTAATAATTTATGAGATATTTAATTTGTTTATTAAATGTTACTATATTTTCAATTTCAAATACGCCGTTGTTACCAAACCAAAACAATATAAACCTGTTTAAAATCTCATTACTTTTATTTTTATGTATGTTTTTGATAAATATATTAATTAATTCAAATTTCAATTTAACTCTCCTCTAATATGACATTTGAAATTTGTTCTAATTTGTTTATAATTTGTTTTTTTTTTTAGTAACGTCGCGTCAGGGGGAATAAACAATTTGAAATCCTGTTCAGATAATCGGGTTCCTGGGAATTTTTCACTAATTAACAAATTTGTTGTCGTTTTTTCTTCTTCTTTTTTTTCCCTTAAATTAAAAGATAAATTTTTGTTTATAGAGGGGGTTTGATTAAGAATGTCCAATCTCTGAGTTGTCGATTCTAGACCTCAAAATATTAAGATTTAACCAAAATCACTTAAATAAAATATGGCTCCTTATTGAGTTTTCCACACAGCGTGTTTTATTTCTACATTTAAAAATTATTTTTGCTCAGTATTTTAAAACTATTCGACGTATCCTTTTCATACTTAGCAGAAAGTGTAGGTACTATACATACACCCTATGAAAATATGTTAAATACAAGTTTCTGGCTATTACCAGAGGTGTACGACAGGGGAAAGCAAATGGTTGACACGTCCCAAATTCTACGTCACTGGCGAAATTGCCATTTTAGCGCAATTTTTAGATTCTCCAATACTCTCTATGTAAATAACATACTCTTCACTCGTAACGATAAAGTCATTAGTTTTCGAGATATTTGAAGTTAAACATGCAACGGCCACTAACGGCACAGTTATTTTGATTAATATTTTGTGCCGCTTAATTTTTAATTTCAAATATCTCGAAAGCTAATGATTTTATCGTTAAGACTGAAGAGTATGTTATTCATTCTTAACAATGAAATCATTAGTTTAACAAATATTTGAAACTAAAAATTAAGTGGCACAATATAATATTAACCAAAATAACTAAATAACTGTGCCGTTACATATTTAACTTCAAATATATCGAAAACTAATGACTTTATCGTTACGAGTAAAGAGGATGTTATTTGCATAGAGAATATTGGAAAATCTAAAAATTGTGCTTAAATGGCAATTTCACCAGTGACGTAGAATTTGGGAAGGATCAAGCATTTACTGTCCCCTGTCGTACGCCTCTGGTAAGAGCCGGAAACTTGTATTTACAATAAGTTCATAGGGTCTATAGTACTTACACTTTCTACCAAGTATAAAAAGGATACGTCGAATAGTTATAAAATACTGAGCAAAAATATTTTTTAAATTTTTAAGTAAAACACATTGTAACTCAATAAGGAGCCATATTTTATTTAAGCAATTTTGGTTAAATCTTAATATTTTGAGGTCTAGAATCTACAACTCAGAGATTGGACATCCTTAATGAAACTCCCTCTATAAGCAAAACTATTTTTTTACTATAAAAAAAGAATAATAAAAAACGACAGAAAAATTTGTTAGTTAGTGAAAAATTTCCAGGAACCCGATTATCTGAATTTCAAAATGTTTAATCCCCCCGACGTTACTAAAAAAAAAACAAATTATAAACAAATTAGAACAATTTTCAAATTCCACTTTAGAGGGGAGTTAAATTGAAGTTTGAATTTATTAATACATTTATCGAAAGCATATACAAAAATAAAAGTAATGACGTTTTACACAGATTTATATTCTTTTGGTAACTACCGCGTCAATAATGATTCTTGGTCAACATAAAACTACTAAAACAATCGGACATGGTTAGCTTCTGATCATTTTTTTTTTTTGATTATGTAAAGTAATGTTAAAATCAGTTAGGCTACTCTGGCTCTCATGGCCTCAATTATTTATACAGGGTGTCCAAATAAATATTTTTTAAATTAAAATAATTGACACAAAAAGAATGTATCTATTTAATTCAAAATACATTTTACTGTTGTCAGAAAACAGAAAAAAAATTATTTGACAAATAAACATTACTTTTAGTTTAAATTAAATCTTTAAACTGCCAAGAGGTAGGTGGGTGGCAGCTTTAATATTGAATTTAAGCGAAAACCAATGTTTATTTATCAAACAAACATATTTTTCTGTTTTCTGACAGCAGTAAAATGTATGTTGAATTAAATAAATTACATACATTCTTGTTTTTGTGTCAAACAATTTAATATATAACAAATTATTTTGTACACCCTGTATAAATAACTAGGTTAATGTTTATATTACTGAATAGATAATTGAATAACCTTTCAAATGAGCTTGCACACGACCCCTATTCTCATTTTAAAAAATCATCGATTACGTCATCACTTCTAGATGGATGACGTCACTAGTATAATATATGTATGTGCAAAATTTCACAATTTAAAAATAAAAATCGACCTGTCACTGAATTTTTCTGCAAAGTGACCTACCCAGCTAACCAGATGACGTCAAAATTGCGTCACAAGTACGTCATCTGATGACTAGACTGACGTCAGCAACTGACGTAATTATGACGTCTTTATTACGTGAAAAAGTCACAGCCCAGTGACGTCAGCAACTGACGTTATTAATCCGTCATCCTCTGACGGCGTAGTAACGTGATAATGACGTCTATTTCACGGCACAGACGGAAATGTCTGGGGTTAAAAATTGGTCATTGATAGGTCAGTACTGTGACTTCATTCAGATTTGATGCTGTAGAATACCTATAAATATAACTGGTTTAGCTCACTTGTAAAACGTGCGACCAAGTGTGTACTTAAGATAACAAAGAATATATGAGTTATCGCCTTTTAAGACGTACCTTAAATTGCATATGGCTTAACTATTTTTTAAAACCTTGTAATTCGTGTCTGTAAATTAAATAATAAAACAGTGGAATAATATATAATTATTTATTTTATTAGTAATAAAAAATATAAAAACAAAAACAACATTGCATTAAAATATAACTATAAATCTATGCAATACAATAACGTTGTACGTCATCTATTACTTGTGACCATATATTGTAAACTGGTCACAAAGTCCAGAGTTACTTAAATAAAATTTGTAGTATAGGTTGCTTTTCGAAAAATGTAAATAGCCTTGGATTTTGAGGCCGTTTACAATATGGTCACAAGTAATAGATGACGTACAACGGTTTTTATATTGTATAGATTACTATAATATATAGATATATATTGCACTTGCTTTTGTCAAATACATACATAAAATGTAGATCCCTATTACCATAAAAACCAAATCTATATTGCTAAAATTAACTTTTATTCATTTATTACTTAACTTCCAGTATTTTATTTAAATGTAATATATGAATGTAATAAAGGAAAAGATACAAAACTATCTGTACCCTCTTTTGGAAACAGCATACATTTTGCCACAATTTCATGTAGAAACAAACCAATATTGTAATGTAGAAAGTTTATTTACTACATATATATTCAACTCTTTTGAATCAAATGGATAACTGTACAAAGAATCATAATTTTCAAATACTTTTCCAACAAAATAAGTATCAGATTGTTTATCTAGAATATTCAGAATTTGAACAACCAAGCCCTTGTTGGTTAAAACATAACAATCCGAATAGGAATAGGAATGAATCGTCAACTGTAACCCATCTAATGTAATTTTTTTAAATTCTTTATATAAATTCTTTATATTATTATAATCTTTATCAAAATGTAAACGGAGACATGAGAAATGCTCATAGGAACATTGTATTTTTTTTGTTCCCGAATTTATTTTTAAATGATTATTGGATTCAATTAATCGACAGTAAGCCTGTTGAAGAGGTTTTGTTGGAGACCTTATCATTTTTTTTAAATGACCCAAAAAGTTTTCGAATGGAAATGCCGAAAATGAATCTAATTCACCATACATTTTAGAGTCATCAGCAAGGTGCGACAAAATGTGAACATTATATACTGCAAACTCAGCTCCATATATTTTTATAGCATGTGATACAAAAATTGACAATGAGTTATTGACCAAATCATATCCAAATTTGTTTACTAAAAAATATGAACATAAAATAAATATTCCAACATGAAGTAAAAGAAAGTGCTCATACATTCCAATATCTATATTTTCCTAACACAACTGGTCCTAAGTATAACAAGAAAGTACGAAATTATGTTGCTTTCCATCGTGCTAGCTCTGATAGGCTTCTAGGTTTTCTATTAATTTCCTTGACGATAAAAGGACGTAAAGATAACAAACTCTGTGACAGTAATTTAACGTAATATTCTCGAAGTCTAACATTTAAATTACCACCAATCCAACAATGTAATAATTTTCTCATTACACCTAAACATACAGCATGCATATAATCAATGGGAAAAGTGGATACAAGACCAATATTTAGTTCTAGCAAGAGAGAAATGCCAATGTGATGATCTTCATCTGACTGCAAAATAAAAGTTTCATCTGTTCTTTTAGCTGCTTTACTGCAGGACTTAAAAACAACTCTTCCTTTAATGTAACTGCCATGTTCAGCACATTTTTCACATGATGAATATCTTGAATAAGATTTTATGCATTTCACAAATGCTCGTGCTGGTGCATCGCATATAAAGTTATAGAGTTTTACTTCATAAACTGTGTTACCATATTTTAAATCATGATGAATCAAACTTGAAATATCCTTTAAAAATTCTTGCAAAAATAACTGAAGAGGTTCTGGTTTAGATGTTCCACAAAAAATTCCTATTACAAAAGGACTACAGATATTTTTTATCAGTCCTAATATTGGCCAAAATTGCTTACTGGAACTATTAAATAAAGGTAAACCACCTATATTAACAGATAATTCTAAAATATTAGTCATAAGTTGACATTTGGACAATATATTTAGTATAGTGTCCTTTATATTAAAATGAACATACTTTCCATTGTGCAATGCTATTGTATTTACTGTTCTCGGAGTTTTAAGCAAAGTCCGACAGTCTAGTGGTAGATGTTTATGGAAAGGTTTTAATATATGAAGTAATTTTGTTACAGAAGATTGCGGAATATTTTCAGTTCAACCTTTTTAGTTCAATATTTAGGTCATTAAACTTATTAACATCAGTATCAGTACATTCATGATCCTCTAAGTTGTCTAAATCTGCACAATCATCAACTTTTTCCATATAGTCATTATGACTATTTTCCAGATCATCAATATTCTGTTCAAAATCAGCATCCAGTATGTCATGTATGTCATTTCAGGTTATTTCATTAATACAGTTTGAGACAATATTATTGTCTGATTGTTTTGTTTCCATACTTTCACTGTTACAAAAAATGTCGCTCATTTCTGCAGAAACCTGTTTAGAAACTCTTCTGTAATACTCTCTCTTGCGCACTTTGTTTTTTAAATTTATTTTCTTGAACATTGTGAAATAACTTGGAAATTGTTACCAAATATTTTAAGTAATAAATGAATAAAAATAAAATAAGAATATTTTAAATAAGTATTTAACAAACTTGAAAGTTTACGAAAATAGTTTAAAAAACAAAAATGTAATTCTGATGCATTTTTAAAAAACTTAATAGTTTTAAATAGTTTTGTTTTGGGCTCTCTTCACCCTCTGTGGAGCATGTTTCAACCACACCTTAGTCGCTTTCTCTATTTCATAATCGGTAGCAGTTTTAAACCCTTGCTTAACTGAATCTTAAAAGAGAACAAACTTAATTAATATATTTTGCATAAAAATAGTTTTATTTAGAAATTAATACATGCACCTTATATTTTATGCAGTTTTGGACTAAACACAAAGCTCATTTCCTCTCAAGTACATAATATCTAGTTATTGGAAATTTACACATTTGATACTTCACATACGGCCATATTCATCAAAACGTTAACAGTTTGTTAAGTTTCTAACAACTGGTTGAATTACAATTTCGACCATTCGATATATCGAAATTGTAATTCTGGTTATATCGATCGGTCAAAATTGCAATTTAACCAGCTATTAGAGACTCACAACCTGTTAAAGTTTCGGTGAATACTACTGACACAGATATATACTTTCTTGTTAGCTCACAACAAAGTTAAAAATATGTTTACCAACTCAAAAAATATCAAGTATACATACCTCTTATAACACTGAAAAGCTTTAGTTTCCGAAACTCCTTTTTATCACGCTTTCCATAAAAGCTATAGGCTATTGCCAAGTTATCTGATAAAATATATTTCAAAATCCTATTTGTCTTGACAAATACAGTTTCACCTCCAATTCTTGTCAAAAAACAGATCTAAAAAATATATGGGTGGAAGTTTTATCTATTAATGAACTCATTATTTTCATAACTTACTACAACATTTGCGTGATTTTCTAAAAAAAAGCTCTAAAACTGAAAGATCTTCATCTGATGCTATGGGAATTGTAACTGGAAAATCTGGAAAACTATCTCCATTTATTGCTGTACAGTTTTTATTTTCTTCCAACAGAGCTAGGATCTGGGTATTTTGCTGTTGAATACCAGTGAGCTTTTGCAATAGTGTCTGATATGCTAAAAAATATGTGTTATCACAACAATGATAAACTTGTATTAAGTATATTTTACCTTTAGCATCTATCTGTATAGACGGATTGACCAATTCTTGACGTGTGTTTTGAAGTTCTTGAGGTGCTGCTGCTTTTTGACATGTGTCTTGAAGTTCTTTAACTGATGGAGATCTTGCTGTATAAAGAAAAATAATTATTTATTTGTATTGTTTAACTAGTGTAGACTCACCAGCAACTTTTTTAATTTTTAATGGAGGTGGACGTTTCACCACTGAAGTATCCTCATCACTGCTACTACTTGAAAACTGTTTCCGTTGTCTTTTTCTTTTTGTAGGAGACACCTCTTCATCTGAAGTATCAACATTAGAAGTTAATTCAGCTCTCTTCTGTTTAATTTCTGCAGTTTCAAATTCTTCTAAAACATAAAATAACTGTGATTCAATAAATATTACATGCCTATAAAATAAGGGAAATTAAACTGTATGGCGAATACTAAAGATATTTTTGTTTTTACACAATTATCTACATTCCTTATCACATAAATATATTACCAACATGTTAATTAATTCACTTTAACTGGGGTAAAACTATTGTTTCTATTCAATCCACATTTGTATTCTGCATTGGATTTCAAGATTATGGTATATTTGGCTTCGAGTGTGGCTATAGGCCAAGATGAACATTGTGTTAAATTAATATATATTAGTTTCGCAGAAAATTTTGCGGATGGTATACAGCTTCCACATGTTTTCATCCACCTGCTTTTTTCTTTTAACTAGTTTTTTATATAAATTATTGTCTTTAACTACACTTCTTTTTTTCTTGGGGTTAACCAGTTGCTGGGTACAACAGCTAAACCCCCTTCGTCAAATTCAATCACGAAAAAAGGCATTTGGAAAGCAGCTTTGTTGAAAACCAGCAATTTTGCAAGTATCTATATAAACAATGCTTACCAGAAATAACGATAACGACAAACAATAATTACCTCTGTGATGCCTGTGATACTTGACAGGCATGTTGCTTGACAGACACCGTTATGCGTATCGGGTTGAAATTGCCCGCTATATTTAAAAATCGACTAAAAGCGTCATCTACCACAATGCGAGAAACTATATTTTAGTTCCTAATATGCCTTATATAGAAAATTATGTATACTTTTTTATCTAGGCATAGACTTTGGAAAGGAAACATAAAACATCTTTTCCAAAACACACAGCAGACATGGTTGACAAATGACAAATGACGCTTAGTTAATATACCGTTCAAATATTCCTGAAATTTTAAAACAGCATTAAACGTGAAGCATATAATTGGCAGAGATCTTAAGCCAACCAGATGCTAACAAATATACACCTGCTCCAAACTTATACGGGAACAAAAATTACGAAACAGGGACGTCACTGTGACGTAAAAATGTGACGTCGTACAAACGTCATCAAAATGACGTCTTTTTAACGTCATATTGTGATGTGTGACGAAGATGACGAAAAGTGACCTAAAAATGACGTCTCGATGACGTCAGTTCTCGTCATCTGGTTAGCTGGGTATTCTCGAAAAAATGAATTTATTCCATAATTATACAAGTAACTAAAGATACGTACAAGTACCTAACTAAAGTATTTTTATTTGGGTATCAAAGTTGCATTTGCATCCTTTCTGATTCTGATCTAAATCTACTTATATGCGTCTATAATTTTCAAAAGTTTTCATTTTTGTATTTTGAAATTGCGGAACTTAACGGGAAGGAAAAAAAATGATCTCTTTACGTTTGTGATTAATTCTGAAAAAATGTATTAATTCAAACTTAAAGTCCGTTTGGAGTTTATTTTTGTATTCAAATTACAAAAAATAAAAATCTTTTTATACTCTTCTAATGAGTACTTAGCATTGAATAACAGTGATGGTGTCTAATGAAGGCTGTAAGTAATTGCTTGCAAATTAGCCGCAAAAATAATTAACTTAACATTCTTCGAATTCCCTCAACTGTTTTTCCATCTTCGTCGTACATAATTATGCCACGGGTTGTTCGTATTTAATGAATTAAAAAATAAAAGTTGGAGTGTGGCGAAGAGCATAATAACATAATTGAAGAGCCTTCAAAATAATCTCATCTTTTTGTTAAACATCTTGACTGTTGAAATTATAATCACTACCTTGCTTCTATTGTTGAATAAAGATGTTTCTTAAATGGGGGAAATACAGGGATGGTTTCAGTAAGATATAAAACATATCATTTTTTTAAGTTGTTTACAAAAAGGTTCTAAAAGTTCCCGCGCTAACTAGATTTTCAACTGAAACTGCATCTTAAGACATATAATGGCGCGTCCGCATTGGTAAAGTAAATTTTTCGTGCGTATCAGCTGTTCGTCGCAAATATTTGCGTGCTCGAAGTAAATTGTGCTAGTCTGGACGTGTTCGTCGCATAAATCGGACGCAAGAATTGTCGACGCACACAACGCACACGCTCCATCGGTTATCGTTTTCTAGCGAAGATCAAATGATTTGAGCATCGCGTCCTCACTGGTAAAAATTTGCGACGCAAATTCTTGCGACGAACCGTTAGTTCAATACGCACGAAAAATTTACCAATGTGAATGCGCCATAAGGCTAAAGCATTAAGAATGGAAGGAAAAGTATGAGAATTGGAAGGGGAGTTAAAAGATAAATAAAATGAAATATAGGAATGGCAAGGATTTGGTCAAAACAAAAAAAAACCCAAAGGCAAGTTTAACTAATAATAGTAATAATAAAAAAAGAATGTATGTGTATTTTGTACGCACGTAAAAAGTTATACTTCTATTATATTATGATTTTAACGAAATAAATATACCTAATTTAAACAGTTTATTTGTATTTTTTTAAATATTAAACTAATTTTAATACATACTTACAACTTTCCAAAAAATTTTATTAAAAGAATACCAAAAAAAAGGGAACACCCGGGGGTTTAAACCGGGAACCTCTCGATATGCAGTCGAGTAGAATTCTCTACCTCTGAGCTATAAGTATTTTCTGTTTTTAATGGATTGCAACTTATTATAAATTATTATTTCAAATTTTTTTATATTATTATTTCAAATATAATTTATTTTGCATTTGCACTCCGTAAAAAGCAATTGTAGTATATGAAATGGAAATTAATTGTGTGGTTTCCAAGACTATTACTTGATTTTATCCTATACAGGGTGTTTGGTAAAGAATGGGCCATAGCTTAACCTTAGCTTCCTGAGGTTAAAATAGGCCGATTTAAGCTAACTTACCTTAGTACAAAAGTTGATAATAACCGAAATACAGGGTGTCAAAGTTAAAGTTTTATTTTATTTATTCTCGAATATTTCCTAACAGAAATGCGACAATAACACGAAATTTGGTAAGCGGGTGTTCTTTGGGACGAGAAATCTAAATTCGCCACCAAAAATGATGTATTGCTCAGAGGGCGCCACATACGCTTTCCATCGCTCATTAAATAGGTTCAATTTTTTTGTTACCCACTCCTTGTAAAAATGTAGTATGCCTTTTTTAAGTAAAAATATTAAGAGAATAAAAATTTTGACTCAAAAAGTATGTAGAGTAGGTAAAAAAAAATTGAACCAATTTAATGAGCGATGGAAGGCGTATATGGCGGCCTCTGAGCAATACATCATTTTTGGTGGCGAATTTAGATTTATCGTCCCAAAGAACCCCCGCTTACCAAATTTCGTGTTATTGTCCCATGCCTGTTAGGAAATATTCGAGAATAAATAAAATAAAACTTTAACTTTTACACCCTGTATTTCGGTTATTATCAACTTTTGTACTAAGGTAAGTTAGCTTAAATCGATCTATTTTAACCTCAGTAATTTGAGGTTAAACTATGGCCCATTCTTTACCAAACACCCTGTATAATTAACAAAAATTTGATATAATTAGGTGCAATTCTTACTTGATACTGGTACAAATAAGCCTCAATCTCAACCCATTTGGTAACTTGAAATCTGTAAATGCACTTAAGAACAGTGTATTAAAACCACTTTTATCACAATATTCTAAATAATACTATATTATTCAACAATCATGTAATTATTACTATTACTCACGATGATGAAGTTTGCGACACAAGCCGAAGGTGACTGTGTAATTCATCAGAGACAAGTTCTCTCTTGTTTATACTAATAGTCATAGATTCCTTAATAAAAAATACAAAAGATCAAACAAGAAACCTTCAATATAGTAGGATAAAAAACTTAAATGCAATAAAGATCAACTCCTTCCTATACGCTGATAATAGAGTTTTAATCACAGACGCAGTAGAGAAAATGCAAAAACTAATAGGTATTTGGCAAAAAGAGATATTTACGGAATAAAAAATGGAAATCAATCTCAATAATACAAAACTTATGATAATAAATGAAGATGTTAAAAAAGAAAGGAATACCAATATAATAGCATAATAGTTAGGGAACAGGTTATAGATCAAGTATTTACTTGTGAATATTTGGGAAATCTAATAACTGATGATGGGAAAACAAATATGGCAATAAATAATAAACTGAAGAAGGCTACTAACGTATATTCCTCTTTAAATACAGTGGAACCTCGATAAGTCGGCCCCCGATAACCCGGAAGTCCGGCTAACCCGGGCCGATTTTCATCAGACAAAAACATTTCAACAATAAAAATGTATGTATGTATTTTTTTCATACATACTATGTTAAAACATTTTATCTGTAGCCTCTTCTGGAATGTCTTAAAAATATCGAGTTTCATTGATAAAACTTCGCTTTGACCATAATATAATATTTGAGAGATAATGGATATTTGTGTAATTTGAACTATATGATAGTGAAAATGACTCATGGCACACGGCAGCGGCAGAGCGACGTTCATTATTTCGGGCTATCGCAAACAACAGAGGCACCTGTTATTCCTTTATTTATTTCCAACTGTCTTTTAAAAAATTCTTTTTTAAATAATAGTCTTTTTAACAATGAAAGAGCCACTGTTCTTAAATAACATAACATCGTTCCGATGGCAGACTAGAGCTTCACGATACGATACAATATCGATACTTTTTAAGTATTGAGTATTGTATTGGTTATGCCAATGAAGTATCGTATCGCGTATCGATATCGGCAATACTTTCTTATAAAAATATCGTACTGATATTGATTTCGATACGATATCGATACAATACTCGATAAAATATCGACATAAAAAGGATTATACATCTGAGCTGTGTAGGCCCTTTATGCCCACTTTTGCGTGCTTGGCAAATGGACACTATTCTAAAAATATTACAAATATTGCTTATAACTTATAGATTGAATATGGCTGAATGCTTCGTTAAAAGTCGACAAATACTTACTAATTGTGTATTGTTTAAAAATTACTTTTGAAAGTATAGGTAAATCCCAGAGATTCGGAATAAATCGCAATTCAGTATTTGTTAAAATTATTTTTGAGTCATCATCACTTACTTCCATAATATTGCCACAAATGCCACATGACATAAACAGTGTAATCATAACAGACATTTACTCACTCTCAAGAATTTCAAGTTCATGCCCTCAAGTGTAAAATATTATAACAACTGATGCTTGGGTTGCAGATCACTTATACTTTTATGTAATAAATAATTATGATCTAAATACCTATTCCACAAAATATAATCAAACAACTGTGGCGTTTTATTTCTTTTTCGATTTTGATATTTTCAATAATATCGAGGCAAGCGTATCGACAATACAATAGTATTGTATTGATTTCAGATAATGAGTATCGTATCGACATTAATATTGCTAAGGTATGTATTGTATCGGTATCGTATTGGTTTTCGATACGATATCAATACAATATCGATATTTTTATCGAATATCGTGTAGCTCTATGGCAGACGAAATTGACACAACCGAAACTGACTGAGTTTTTTTACCTAGAAATGAACAATACACTATACTGTCTATACTCTATTATACTATACATACTCTATACAACTATAGGTAAGTTAGATGTGTACTGTGCCTATATATTTCATGTTATTTTAATTATAACGGACTTTATCTATAAGCATACTGTATTTTATTAATTTTTACCATGCTCTCCGGCTAACCCGGATTTTCGATAACCCGGATCGGCCGCGGTCCCGATTAATCCGAGTTATCGAGGTTCCACTGTAATACAATTTTTGGGAAATCAGAAACAGACAACAAAACTAAACCCAGAGTATACAACGGCATACTAAATCCGATAATGACATATGGGTCGAAAACATGGATTGTGCAAAAGAAACATAAATCAATGATAAACGCAACCGAGATGAAATACGTGAGAAGAATAGCTGAAGTTACGAAGTTTGAAAAATTTAGAAATGAAATATAAGGAAAGAGCTGCAGCAAGAACCGATAATGAGGAAGATCGAAAACAAACAATTGAACTGGTTTGGACACATAGAACGAATGGAGCAAAAGAGACTAACAAAGAAGGTACATGAAGCCAAAATGGGAGACAAAAGAAAAAAGGGAAGGCCGAGGAAGACATGGATGCACCATGCACCAGATCATACAAGACGGATTATAAGAGTTATGAAGAACCTGGTCACCAATAGAAGCGCATGAAAGAAATGGATAAGAGGCGGAAACCTATATCCGACGCTCTGAGGGACTAAGGATTGTGAGAAAGAAGAAGAAGAAATAAGTAATATGTAGTTATTCTTCTAGACACTTTTTCTATTATAAATACATTCGTATCACATCATTCACACTTTTCATTTCAAAATTACTGTAATCAAATCCACAATCCAAACCGTAATTTAATCGTCTACAAAAACTATGTAATTAACAAGAACCTCTGAACGGTGATCTTTGTCAAATCAAAATTCCCTACACACAAATCATTAAATCAGTGTTGTTTAGACACTTCAACATTATATTTAGGGGTGATAATTCAATAATCCAAACCATTGAATAGAATGCAAAGGGGAACAGAATTTTGATTATTCTGACCATTTTCTGAACGGGAAGCATCTGTATGAAAGCTCAAACTTTTAGTCCGCGACACTCTTCTCTCAATTATAACGAATGAGTGGTAGTAAGCTTGAATTAGGGGGGCGTGCTGATACGTCTGTTAATATTTTTTGATAACAAGTACAGGAAAGGACTTTTGTTCTCGTTTCATTTATCCAGACAGTAATTCTACAGGTACAATATTTTATTAGTGGTTCTACAATCAAATTTAACAGCAAGGAAGCTCAACGATAGAGGTCGTAAAATATTTATTTTTTATGCTAAAAATACATTAGGAGGCAGCAGAGGCGTAACAGAGGTCCCGCAGCATGAAGCTTGCGGGGGCCCGAATCTGTCAGGGGCCCCATCTTGTCGTCTAATATATGGAATAATTGGTTATTGTTATATTATTTTACGCATAGATATGTATTAATAAAATTGTAGATATATTCGCTGATAGTAGTGCACGAAGAAACTTATCCATCTCAGAATAATACTATGTAATAATGTAATCGTTTCATTATTTTTGTTCTATTTTATTGTATACTAATAAAAATGAAAAATGTAAGTTGTCATTTGTCATTAACAGTGCATGAATACACTAATAATCTAGTAAATGACCGTTTTGGAGTATAATTATCAGCGTCACGACGAATTTGCTTGACAATTTGGAATTAGCTTCTACTTACCCTCCACTTCAAAGTTGGATTTGTGCCGTTCGTTGCTTTTACTTGGGGAGTGAATGTCACCCCTTCTCGAGTGTGAAGAACATACGTTTAAAATAAGTCCGGAAATGGATAAATTGACTAATTATGTATAAGCTTACTTTTGTTCTATAGAGATTCTTTATCTAAGTCAATACTTTTTTTGTTTATACAAGTCAAGTATTGTCAATACAAGTTTTTTGCGACTCTGTTAATTTCTCAACAAATAAATCACGTTTTCAGGCGGTTTTTCGCAAATAACTCAAAAAATAGATATTTTAAATTAAAAAAAAAATTTAATTTTTTTTTTATAAAAGTTTATAGCATTAAAAATGTGCGAGTTACGCTCAAAATAAAGTTAGCCCCTTTTTTGGTTAAAAAATCGTGAAAATCGCCCCTTATTTAGCACTCCAAATAAAATTAATCGTTAGCGCTTTACCATTAAGTTTATATGTATATTGATTATATGATTTGTAAGTTTGGCAGGTTCAAAGCCCTTATTTTTGAAAAAATTTGGTTTTATATTAAAAAAAAAAAGAATATGTGTGTACTTTGTACGCAAGTAAGAAGTTATACTTCTATTATATGATTAATTGATTGGTTGACTTACCTGTTAAGGAAGGACAATCATAATTGTCCTATCTTACATTTCGAACATTTGTACTAATGGTAGTGGCATTTTCTGGCCGCTGATCACAGTTTAAAGAAGAAGAAGAAAAAAGAAGATATTAGGCTTCTTGACACGTGACGTGAGCGCATCACTGTTTTTTTTTATTTTATTTTGATCGCACAAAAAAAGGGGTGGGTTCGAAAGAATTAAAGGGAGGGAGCGTACAAATGTTCGAAATGTAAGATAGGACAATTATGATTGTCCTTCCTTAACAGGTAAGTCAACCAATCAATTAATTGTCCTTCACATTACATTTCGAACATTTGTACTAATGGTAGGCTGTTGAAAGATTAAGCAATATTGTGCGATAAATAAACAAAACTACATTGCAATCTAAAAATCGATACTTTACATTTTTTTTTATTATGAACTTTACAAAAATAGAGAACATATTAGAACAATTAAGAGTAATGTTTATAAAATAACAAGAAAATTAATGTTCTTATGTAATAATAATAACATAAACATATAATTACAAACGCATAACAAAAAATAAACAAACGAAGAAACATACTTGGACTAAACAGACAATATAGTTTTTGCAAAGAGTCCGTAATCTTTTGCTAGAGGTTTATTATAAAAAATATTAAATACTTGAGAATTTTCTGTCCATCCCGCCGTCTCTCTAATAGTTTCTACATTTAATCCAGCCCTAGCTCCTGCTGACGTAGATGCATGTCTAACACTAAACCCTTTAAAAATATTGGTGTCTATGTTACATAATTTTAAAACATCTTTTAGCCATCTACTCAAAGTCTGCGTAGATGCTGCTTTATATGTTTTTTTATAGTTATAAACAGCTTGTCCTCTGATTGAGGACGAATGTTTTGTGAAATCTCTAAATAGTGACATAAAGTCGATGCTACACACAACTGTGGATTTTCTTTAAAATAGGGAAATCTTAAAATAGGTTGATTTTTATTTTTCGAAGAAGTCTTTATCCTATCTGGTATCAAAATTTCAATTTTATTTTGATCTATGAAAATATTTTGAATTTTTATTAGGGATAGGGTCTGCAATCTGTGAGCTGTAGTCAGAGCAATCAACATTACAAGTTTGTAAGTAAGTTCTTTCAAGGAAAGACCTGTGAGAGGAAATAATATTTCTAAATAAACTAATACTGGTTGAGGGTCCCAAATAAATTGATATTTGGGCAATGAAGGTTTGTTATTATATATGCCTTTGTAAAATTTTTTAAAAATGTTTTTATGATTTTCTGGGATATCAATTATCAATGCCAATGCAGCTCTATGAATGTTTATAGAGCTATATGAATAATCCTGATCTACGATAGATTTAATAAAATTAATAATATTTGATAATTCATAAGCAAAAGGGTCCATATTTTTTTCTATACTATACCTCCACCATCTCTTGAAAACTGTATCATATAAATTTAGTGTTTTTGTTGTAATAGATGCAATCATAATTGCGATGGAATCCTCAGGAATTCCTTTTCTTAAAAAAGCTTGCCTGACAAACATGCGGCAGCCAGGGTAAGATGTTGGTGTCCCGGATATGGAAGCCTAAAAGGGTTTAAAATTAAATATTTATCAGGTCCTAAAATTATCTTTTTGCCTGATATGAGTTTATTAAAGGTTGGGTACCAAGGCTGATTTGGCCATTCTGGTACTACCACAATTCCTACTGCTTTGTCACATATGATTTTTTCTAAAACTCTTGGAATAACAGCAAAAGGTGGAAAAGCATAAACTTTCTCCGATTCGGGGTCAGGTTTCCAAGATACATACCTTGCAAATTTTTTGTTAAGATATGTGGCAAACAAATCGATTTCTGTAATATGAAGCTGTTTAAAAATTATATTAACACAATTATCACTTAAAGAATACTCTGTTTCCATTTTCAAAGATCTTGACTCTGAGTCAGCAATAATATTTTCTTTTGTACTGATATAAGATGCAAATATTTTTAAATTCCTATTTTCACAGTATTGCCAAATTTCTCTGCAAATGTTTTTAAGATTAGAGTATTGCACACTCCCCATCTTGTTAATACAAGATATAGCTGTTGTATTACCTATTCTTAGCAAAATATTACAATTCCTATATTCCTTGGAAAAGGATTTCAAGCCATTATATGCTGCCAATAACTCAAGAACATTTATATGTAGTTCTTGCTCTTCATAACTCCAAAAACTATGAGTTTTGTTATTATCACAGCATGCTCCCCATGCTAAAAGAGATGCATCACAAAATATTTCAAGTACATAATTAGATTCTTTTATATTTTGTTCACTAATTGGTATATTATTTAACCACCAATTGAAATCGTTTTCGAAGTATTTAGGTATGGTCATTTTTGTGTTAAAACTATTAGTTTTAGAAAGAGCAAGCCACTTTTCTTTTTCTAAATTTTTTAAGTATAATTTTCCATATTTAACTGAAGGACAAACTGCTACCAACTGACCGATTAATGCTGCAAATGATCTTATCTTACATGTATTTTTATTTTTTATGGTCTGAATATTATTAATTATTTTTTCTTTTTTGTCAGCAAAATATATCATTTTATTAGAATCAAACGTAAAACCAAGAAAAGTTATAATCTGTGTGGGTGAAAGTATACTTTTTTCTTTATTTATAGTAAATCCCAGACGGGAAAACATAGAAAAAGTTTCAACAATATTTCCTTTGCATTCTAAATATGACTTTGAAATCAGTAAAGTATCATCTTAAAAAATTACAGAAGTAAAGCCTCTTGTTCTTAGATTGTTTAAGGCTGGTTTTAAAGTTTTCGTAAATATAAAAGGCGAAATATTTAAACCAAATGGTAAGCAGTTGAAATGATATAGAATATTTTTGTACTCAAATTTTAAATATTTTTTTGAATTTTCATGAACAGGAATAGAAAAATATGCATCTTTTAAATCTACTTTTGCCATAAAACAACCCTTGAAAATAAGCTTGAGAACTGACCTATAGTCTTCCAACTTAAAATGTGGGGCTTCTATAAAGCAATTTAACTGTTTTAAATTTAAAACAAATCTATGAGTTCCGTTTTTTTTGGGCACTAGAAAATATGAAGGAATTGCCCTCTTGTATGTGACGAAGGAGAAATAGCTCCCTTTTCAAGTAATTGTTTTATAGCTAAATCATACGACTCATTTGGGTCTATCAACACTTTTGGTGCTCTCTCTTGAGAGGGTGTTGTTTTAAATAAAATATTAAAACCTTGGACCCAACATAAAACTTTGTTGTCTGAAGTAATCTTTTTCCAGTTTTTAATATAATTAGACACATTTCCTGCTGATTTTTTGTTTACCTTTAGTGTGACCTCCTGGTTGTTCTGGTTGGGTTTTGGTGCTGTTGTCTGCTCAACTGTTTGTATCTCCATGTTGGTTAAAGGTGATTTGGGTACTGCCTTTGTCGAAATCTTGGTCTGTTCGAGGCTGGATCGAAGTTTAAACGCTGCTGATTGAAGTTGTTAGATTCTGGAAGAACTCTTGTTGGATGCTGAGTGGAAAAAACAGCTTGGCGTTGTGGCACGGTCTTCGGATAAAAAGTGGCTTTTTGTGGCTTCATTATAGAGCTGACTTGAAAAGCTGCTGATCTTGTATCTTTGCTTTCTTTCAACATTTCAATCAAATTCTCCCCAAACAAATATTTATCTATAGGTTTAATTTAAATTTAATGAAGAACTGAGCAAAAATCTTCTGTGCAAGGACATCTTATAAAACACTTCTATGTTAAGGTTTATGGAATTGGCGATTGTTTCGATATTCCTTTTTTCGTTTAGTCCCAATTCGACCTCTTTATAAAGGGCCATAATACTTGCCGCTAAAATTGTTTGCATAGTTTGCAAGTATTTATCTTCCCTAATTTTATTTTTATCTTTTATGGCAGATAAAATCTCAGGATTCAACTGAGGTGGGCAAAGTTTTTCGCAGTTTGTAGCAGGTAGGAATTTTTCTGTAAGTTTTCCCACAATACTTTTGTCTAAGCCTTTGGAAAGAGAATAGTTTAGCCTTTTTGCTACATCTGGCAACATTTCAGAAGCATTAAGGTTAGTTTTTAATGGATCTTCCCCAATTAATTTAATCATATTTAAAGAAATAGATTCCTTTTGTGTAGGTATCTCTCCAATGAAAAAATCTTCTGTCTGTTGTTGCGACTCCTCAATAGGTACTGCTTGCTGTAGCTCTTCACTTGCCCCAAATTCTTCAATTATGCTCAAATTGCACTGGATCTCACTTTCTGTATTATTTAGTGAAGCTGGAGGGCTATGCACCTCCACAATGGTTTCTGTAATATTATTTTGACCTTCAGTTTGCCTCTCATCTAAAATTCAATGAATAAAATTTTTTAATATTTTGACAAAACCAAGCAAACATTTAGTGTAAGTAAACTTGCTACGCTTGAAATGTGAAATCAAGGTAAAATGTACAAAAAAAATGTTTAAATAAATATTCTTTATTCTATTTTAAATTTCTGGTCTACTATAAAGTAACTCTGAGAAATAGGAGCAGCTTAAATAAATCATAAAGATTTTCTGGGCCACTGAAAAGTGCCCGCTTCCCTAATATTATTGTTTGAAGACAAGCCAAACACAAATTTAGTGTAAGTAACTTGCTATCCTTGTGATGTAAAATCGAAGTAAAATGTGTAAAATTAGTTAAATAAAATATATTCCATTCTATACACCTGGCTACCATAAAGTACCTCTGATTTATTGTTATATCCTTAATTATTTAGTCTGTATTACTTTAGACTACCTTAAGGCACCCTTATTGAGACAAACAATATAATTTTTGTTTGCAAAATGTGATGTTTTTACATGTCATGAATGTTAATCCATTTTCTACTAAATAAACATTAATAGGAAAACCAGTGCAGTTCGGCAACATAGCGCCTGTTTTATATTCGAACAATAAGGTGGCGAAAAAACATGTACTATGGCAACAGAAAAATATATTGATAACAACAAAAAAAAGATTCCACGTCTAAATTTGATTTAAATTTTCACCTTGCAAATAATTAATAAATATAACTCTATATATTCACACTTAATTTAATGTATTTACCACAAGAAAACACAAAAAATATCATATAAATACCTGGGTCTCTCTCACAAATTTCCTCTCTCAACTTTATCAATTTCCGTTGCAACTCTTCACATGTTTGCTGCTTTCGGGACAAACAATCACCCTTTGATGACCTCTTTGGCATTTCAAATGCTTTTTAACAATTCCTACAAAATTATTTCGAACACGCGTGTGATCAGCCGCGCACAGAAAAAAACAGTGATGCGCTCACGTCACGTGTCAAGAAGCCTAATATCTTCTTTTTTCTTCTTCTTCTTTAAACTGTGATCAGCGGCCAGAAAATGCCACTACCATTAGTACAAATGTTCGAAATGTAATGTGAAGGACAATTTCAACGAAATTAATATACTTTAAACAGTTTATTTATATTTTATTTAAATATTAAACTAATTTTAATACTTACTACTTCTCAAAAATTTTTATTAAAACAGTGCCAAAAATTAAAATAATAAAAGAATAAAACACACACAAACAAACACATTGAAAAATACCACAAATGATTTCTGAACAATGTAGGAAAAAATTTTAACTAAATACGTATTTTCTGAAAAAAAAAATTATATAATAAACTTACAATCATAAAATGTATAAAAAAAAAATAAAAAAATAAAAGTTTCCATTGGGGTTCGAACCCGCTTATCAGCGCAGTTAGTATTGAAATTCATTCATTTTAAACTTTTACCCACGGAGACCATGTGTCATCATGTGCGAAGATCAACTAACTAAACGGATTAAACTTTTGACGGTTCTGAATTTAACCAAATAATTTTGATTTTAAATTGAAATTATTTAGAATTGAAAGAAATATTAGAATACAACGAAACATAGAGTAAGAAAACAATATATTAGATGAATATTGATAGAAATTTTGATGGTAATCAAATTATGTAAATCAAAGCATTACATACTATTTTAGTAGGTTCTTTTTAAATTTTCCAAATAGGTAGGTCCTACCTATGAAATTTAATACCTGTCGCTTTTAAAAACTATTTAAAAAGTCACTACAATATTATAAACTTGCATTTTTCTCTGCCATCACAGCAATAAAAAGTAATATACACAACATTAATTTGTTTATCCAAAATCTCCATATTGAACAATTATTGACAGATGATTTTAACACCCAATCAGATCCCTTATAACGTTTATACCATACTGTCTGTGTGCGCATGCGCGCAGAATTATGAAATTTTACTCTCAATCGCGCCTAAAGAAGTATAACTTCAAAAAGTTTTTTTTATTTTGGAAAAATGCCCTTTTTTTAAAATAAAGTATTAGTGATACGAAAAATCTCAAACGGTAAAGAAATGTAGGTTTTGCTTTTATATAAATATTTTGGTTTTATTTTGTTTTTCTGTAAGACAAAAATTGGTTAAGATATGGCTGTTAAAAATTTGCATAAACTCGTGATTATTGACTCGTTTAAGCCATTTCAAATAGAACCCTTTCAAAAATAAGCACTTTGAACCGGAGAAACTTACAGGTCATATAAAAAAAAGTTAAGTAATTTGTAAAGCGGTAGTGATTAGTTTCATTTGGGGTGCTAAATAGGGGGACATTTTCACGATTTTTCTTATCAAAAAAGGGGTTAACTTTTGAGCGTAACTTGCTTAGGTTTGATGCTAGAAACTTTTATAAAAGATAAAAACAAAGCTTTTTTTAAACACTTAAAAAAATTTTTAATGAGTTTGCCCCGACAAGTTTTTAATTTTTAGGTTATTTCACGTTGAAATATTCAATTTGGAATTTGACGAATAAGAACAATTTTTCATGAACTACAACTTTGTTTTTATTGGGTCAATAGTCTTCAATTTTTTATAAGCTACATTTTTGCTAAGAATATTTTTTTCGATCCGGTACTTTCTTTTTGAATTATTTGCGAATAGCACTCTGAAAAACGTGTTCTTTTTTTGTTGAACAATAAACCTTTTCACTCGCAAATAACTCGAAAAGTATTGACTTGGCCACTTCGATGGTTACACTAAAAATTACACGCGTATTTCACGTTCATTCACTGGGCTATAACACATATAAGTTTTTATTACACAAGTCGCATTAATAATTTTTTGAAAGGGGCCACATTTCCAATTCTGCGGGGGGCCCCGACGGAGTTTGTTACGCCACTGGGAGGCAGGACCGCTTTATCCGTTAGGCAATATAGGCAGTTGCTTAGGGCGGTGAATTATGAGAGGGCGGCAATTGATCAAGCAAAATCAAGAAAAAGCAAAAATACACAAAAATGGCACATGTTGAAGGGCGGCTACTAGAGAATTACCTAGGGCAGCAATTGATCTAAACGCGGTCCTGTTATGAGGACAAGCTTTAAATTAAAAGCAGTACCTATATTATTTAGTCAATAAACAAGTAATATTCTTTAAAAGGCTATTAGAAGCCGAAGAGGAAGATGATATAAATATTACATGTTTCAAATGAAAAGACGAAGGTCTGTAAATTGTATAGGTATTTAAAACAAGGTGCGAAGAAGGATTGTACATTTTCCAGGACGATAATATCCATATAGGATTCCACTTGACAATCATATAGCTCTGGGCTCTTAGCCACTAACTCTATTAGCAATTGGTCTTCCTTACCAGTAAATTTTATTTCGGATGTTATTATTTTTAATAAAGACCATCGGTACAACAGAAGTGTCGCGCAGCGACCGTCTTCACTACTACTGCTCTTGTAGGAGACACAGACAAGCGACAGTCGTTTGTCGCTTGTTTCGGTCGCGGGCAGCAGAACCACCCTGATATAATTGCATCGAGAGCAGATATGGAGAGTAGGGTGCATCGAAAGAGGCGAAAAAAAATTTTTTTTGCCATGGAAAAGGAATACCTCACAAAAGTTGCCCAATCAACTGTAAGTATTTTGGTAAAATTTTTTCGATATTGAAAATTATCTTTCCCCAAGAAAATTAAAAATTTTGAAAAAATGTTAACAGACGAAATAAATTTTTATTTCGAAACAATAGCTCACAAAAGTTGCCTAACACACTATTTAGTATTTTAGTAAATATGCGTTGAAGTAAAAAAATATTTTCTGCCCCCCTCCCCCACGGCAACTAAAAATTAGAAAAAATACATTAATATGCGAATTTCTTTTGTAAGGGAAATGTAATTCCTTATAGAATTTGAATAAATAAATTAGGTTTAAATTGGAAAATATTTTATGGTTTCACAAGGCAATTAAAAATTTTACTTAATAAAAGTATATTAAAACATTCTTTTTATAACAAAATAGCCTAACTTATCCGTCTCCCTGACGTCACCCAAGTTTTTTAATACTAAAAGAAATATAAAGCAAAGTACAAAATTAGGTATATAAATATTACAAAAAAAATATGGTAACAGCATTCTATTCGAAGATGTCTTCCGATTTAGCATTAAAGTGAGGCATAGTTTTTCGGGAATCTATTCTAATTTTTATAAATCCATCCCTCGAATACGCTCCTCAAACTGCCAGAGAAGCTTGTGTCACAAGCTTGACACATCGTTCTATACATTGTTTGTGGCAGTGATATTTCTCAATCTCAATGTTAAAAGGGTCTAAGTTAGGATTCTTAATAAAATCTCGCAGATTGTCACTCAGACGCTTTTATTACTTACGAATAGTCGTTGACTCCATAACACGTCTGAAGAATTTCGCGCATGCCTGTTACCTATAATATATCCAAACGACACAGCGCCAGTCCATCGTATAATCCCGTAGAGTGTGGTTATGTGTTTTCATGCCTCCGAATAAAATTTAATGTGCCGAAGTAAGTATTAATATATTTGGTAATACATAATGATATTAAATATTCTTGTGACGTGTAAATGCATCAGTATATTAAGTTTCTTTTTTATTATATAGTTGCTCAATAAATATAGTTTTGTTAAAGTTATTCAGTATTTTTTACAAACCATGCTTTTGGGGTTGGTTGTAACAACCACCCCCATAACGGGGTTGGTTGTTACATTTTTCGTCAGCATATATTTTACACTTTTTGTCTAATTCAATAGTGTTTAAGTTTTATTTCAGTTCTTTAATAAGTAAAAGAAGTGTTAAACTTTTGTTTGATTTATTTAAAATACATTTCTTAAAAATAGTTTTTGTTATATTATTCTTTTAGCCAAATCTGTAACAACCAACCCCGGTATCCCCTATCATATAAATTTAAATCTTATAACAATATGTATAGTACGTTCAGCTGTCTCGACCCGTGTTCGCTATTTGCTAATTAATGCAATACGCAATAAAATTACTTCAATTTAAATATTTCTTAACTGGTATCCGTTCTGTGAAATTTTATAATATTCCTATTGTCTTCGTCTTGTAATAGGACTATGTCCTGTTTCTTCTGTTACAGTCTCTGCTGCGATCCGGAGCTCCAGCTCCCGTACCATCATTTTGTGATTCTTCCTATGGGTCGCTTGGTGTTGGGCTTCTGTGTCTTCGCCCATTTCGCCATTCATTCAGGGTCCATCCGATCTACGTGGTCTCTCCATACGCGTCGTCGTGCTCTTGTCCATCTCACTACGTCTTGAACGCCTAGAGTATTTACTAAAACTCACGATTCGACTTCGCTTATTTTTTTTTTTCAATTTTTCCAACTATTATAATTATTAAAATAAAAATTAAAACAATTAGAAAATTCAAAATCACTATTATTAAAAATTGAGATTTTACTCAAAAATTGTCAACGTCGCGAATCGTCCCTATAGGAACACCAAAACTATCCACATCTATAGCTAAGCAGTTGCCTATCAACTGAACGCTCCCTGCCATAATTTCAAATTTTCTAGTGCGCATCGTCTATTCCTATTTCGGTTGACCTGTACATATTATTTGTAAATAATAGATATGTTACAGTTCTAGTTGATTCTCAGTTAGAGTTGACTATTACTAGTTCGAGTCAACTGAAACGAGCAGTAAGAGTTGACTTGAAAATTTTTATTCAACTTTTACTAGTTGAAGTAGACTCTTCCTAATCTTTGTTAGGGAAACTATATCGCGAGAAACAGAGAATCAACTCTTAGTAGTTTGAGTTGACTATTACTGGATCGATTCAGTAAATGTAGAGCCTCACGTGCTTGTTTGATGAGTGCGCGTCTCTTTGTTTTGACTGTTTCAACTACTTATCGCGATTTGAACATACCCAGTATATAAAACTTTTTTATTTCTAGAATCAGCTGTTTGTGTGTGTGATTGTTCCGCTTCTTGAGATTTTCAAATACTTAGTTTTAATTTCTTTTTCTTCTTTTTGTTTTTTTTAATCTTTATTTAAACTGGTATTTACTTAAAGTCTACTTTTCCTAGGATATGTTGAACAAAAATCTTAATTTTATATTTAAAATAAACTTTTACTAAAACTAGTCGTTTGAGTTGACTCGAACTAGGAATAGTCAACTCTAACTGGATAATCAACTTGAACTGTAACATATTTATAATATAGGAAAAGGAATATCCACATATTTAGTTATTAATACATATTTTTTATTATCGAACATTTAAAGTCAGTTACATTCGAATAAGTAACGATATTTTTTAATTCTTTAATTTCGGGTATTATTAAATCCGTATAAAGCAGCATCTTGAGCTTTGTGAAGTTTTCAGAGGCGATGCCAAATTGCGAATATCATGTGAAACATATAATTTGCGTTTGACAGTGTACTGCTTACTTCTTTTGTAGGGATTTTTTAATGGCATGTAAAGCTTCAAGTCACGACTTTTGAGCCTTTTGTGTTTGTGCGCTTATGTTCAAAGGCTGCCGTAACAGAGCTTTTAATAAAATTTCCAGATTCACCATTATCTGCTTCTCTGTGCCTTTCAAAAGGCAGTAACAAAATGAATATCGAAAAGCATTCGTTGTACGTTTTCATGTTTTCAAGTAAATTCATTCTAGGGAGGAATAATCCGATGATTTTTATGAGAAAAAGCAACCAAGCAGAATGAGACATCGGACTTTTTCACAAATAAGGAGTTTATTAAAAATGTGCTTTTTATTTGCTTTATATATACGATAATTTTATTATTGCATATATTTTATTACAGAGTATTTATGAAAAAAGGCAAGATATCTATAAAAATGTCGATATAAAACAGGAAAACAACAACATACAGGGTAAGAATTTAAAAATTTTCCAATGTTCATATCTTCATTCGAACTCTATACTTTTTAGTGATGCATGTATCGTCAAATCAATGAAAAGAAACCGCCTAAGATGTGTGGGCCACATTATGCGAATGAATGAAAGTGATTCTGCTGAAATAACTACGCTAAATATGCCGGTCAGAAGAAGAAGAAGAATGGAGCGGCATAAATTCATATATCTGGATGAGGTGCATGAAGATTTATGGGAGATTAAGGGCCAAGGCTCACAAAGGGCTGTAGAGCCAACTAATGATAAATATTTGATGGATTCGACCGTTACTTGATGGAAGTTCATTTTATCTCACAATAAAACCCTGAAAAACGTTTGTTTTCTATACTTCCACAAAATTTATTACAACTATGTTATTACTACAGCTGTTTCGGCAAAGTGCCTTTCTCAAGTGATATATTTTACAACTAACTAACTACATTGTTTTGATTTGCTTGTCTTGATAATGTTAAGAAGAAATGCATACAATGTGATTCCCCGTTTAGGATTTTGTCCTCTTCAGGGTTTGTGGTGAATGTTTAGTGTTGGCAGCAAAAGCAAACAGTCCGAAAAACACACTGGGGCAAGCACCGTGTCCTGGTGTTCTTGGATCCTTGGTTATGCCGGACGGTGGTGTCCAGAGGGCTAAGAAGACAACAGAGAAGAAAGTTTGATAGATTGTTGTTGGTTCCATAGACATTTACGTGTACTGTCCGTGCTTTGCTCTTGACCAGTCTCCCTAGAAACCATTGTACAACGACAGGCGAACCTGCGTCCCTCGTCGGCGGTCAGGAGGTGGCTTTGGGCGCAGCGTGGACAGTGAGCGTTCGAGTGGAGAAAATAGTTGCGGCTATTTTCTTGGGACGAACAGGTATAATTGTGCAATGAAGTTGGGAAACCGCAAAAAACCAACTTCTCCCTGTTCGGGGTAGGGAAAAGGAAATGTTAGAGGTGGGTACGGTAGGCTAACGGGGTAGCCTCAAGGATGTTTTCGTACTCTACCGGAAGTTCGTCAATGCATGTTTGCATTAGAGCGGACGGTACGTGAATCTTTTTGCGTTTGGGCTTTCGGTGGAGTACGTGGCCGGAAGATGAACAGGAACATTTGAGAGATTCTTGTGTGTCGGAAGGGGGGCCGTTGATTACTTTGATTGTGAAGTTCCTGTTCAGAGAGTTTATTCTCTCGGTGATTTTGGGGATGTTCGAGATGTTATGGATTTCGTTTGAGGGATATCGCCAGTGCTCATAGTTACATCTACGCAAGACTCTGCGCTCTGTCCTCAACAACCTCTCTTGTTTTTGTCTAGAGCAAAGAGAGTAGATACATGACTTGTACTCCATGACGGGTCGAATAAAGGTCTTGTAAGTGTGAATGAGAGTCTTCTTGTGTGTCTTGCCAATTTTTCCAGAGAGAGCGTTGAGAAGTCTGGCCCTGTTCCTTACCCTGTCTAAAGTTGCCTTTAGATCTGCGTCCCAGTTGAGAGTCCTGGTAAACAGAACTCCCAAATAGTTCACAGTCGGGCTAACAACAAGCCTTTCTCCCAACAAACTCAGAGGATATTGGTCGTCTTCATTGCGAATGATTCTATGTGACACAGAAGGGGCGCGAAACACAATTGTTGTTGTTTTGTTCGCGTTGAGCGTGACTCTCCACTTACAACACCATTCGCCGACGCCGTCCAACAGAGCCTGGGCTCTTCTGAAGAGGAGTCTTGGGTTGTATCGAGAGGTAGTTGAGAGCAGAGTCGTGTCGTCTGCATAGAGAAACAGCCGAGTGCCTGGGATATTTTGGTTAGTGATATCGCTGTTGTAGATGATGTACAACAGCGGCGCTAGGACTGAACCCTGGGGAACTCCAGCTTGTGGAGTGAAGGGGGTGGACTTTTGATCGCATATTTTCACTCTGACAGTACGATTGTGGAGGTAGGAGTGTACAATTTTGGTAAATTGCAATGGAAGCCCGATGTCCAGAAGCTTCCGAACAAGCCCGTCGTGCCAGACCTGGTCGAAAGCCTTCTGCACATCCAGAAATGTGGCTATGGCGATTGAACCATCGTTGATGGTTTGAGTAACTTTGGTAGTGAAGTCTATTAATGCATGTTTAGTAGATTTACCTGACTGGAATCCATATTGGAATTTTGGTATGATATTGTGGTTTTCGAGAAAGTTATTGAGCCTCTCTTTTAGGATTAGCTCAAGAACTTTACCCAGAGTATTGATTAATGAAATTGGTCTATAGGATTCCACGTCGGTTGGGGGTTTGCCTTTTTTCAAAAGCATGATGGTGTTGGCCACTTTCCAAGGAGTAGGAAAGTGGCTGTTTTTGAGACATGCATTGAATATTTTAGTTAGAAGAGGGATGATACTCTCTGGAAGTTTTTTGAGGCACCTTCGGTTGATGCCATCAGGTCCGGGAGCGCTGTTTTTGCCGATTTGGCAAAAGCTCTCCGTTTCCCTGTCTGTGAGGGGGTCCATGATAGGATTATAGACTGGAATGTAGTGGTTGAGAGTAACATTTACAATGTATTCTGTGTTGAATTTAAATATGCGATCAAAGTTCGGGTTATCTGGCGTTTGAAAATTGTTTTGAAGCGAATTTCTGAATGCTTCGGCTTTCCCTTCTGGGGAATTGACTATGTGATTGTTGACCAACAGATGAGATGGTTGAGATATTTTTTGTTTTGTTAGGACTTTGAATTTTTGCCAGAATTTACCTCCGTCTCTGTAGTCCAGTTTTGAGGTAGCATCTTCCCACCGGCGAGCCGTTAGGACAGATATCTCCCTCTTTATCCTGGCACAGATCCGGTTGTACTCTGTTTTGATAAGTGGGTTTCTGTTGGCCTTGTATTGACGTAGAAGACGTCGTTTTTGTTGAATTTTGGCAATGATGTATTGTGGAAGTGCCGGTGATGTATAAGTTATTTGTTTGAGTGGAATTGCGTGCGTGATCGCCTCAGTGATGAGGTTCTCGATATCGGTTGCACTGGTGTCGATACTGTCGTTAGTATCGAGTTCGCCTAACATAGGGAGATTTTGTGTGATGAAGTTTTGGAATTCAGTCCAGTTAGCGTGACGATAGTCTCTTATAGATCTTGGAGGGTTTGGTTGTTTTGGAATGAGTATGTCGGTGTCGACAAGAAGAGGTACGTGGTCTGACGTTATCGAATCACCTATGTGGCATCTATCCCCGAACCGATCCAGAATGTTACTAGTAACTAGGATGTGGTCGACAATAGAAGCCCCATTGGCGTTCAAAAACGTGAATTCAGTGTTGGTGATTCTTGAAATAGGAAGGTCTAGTAGATAATCCGTGAGGCGGATGCCTTCTGGGTTTTGACGATGATCACCAAACTGTGTGTGTCTACAATTTAGATCGCCCATCAACACAGCCTTGCCGAGCCTCGAAAAGTACTCTAGCAAATGCCTGTTGAGTGGTTGATCCGGGTGTTTGTAGTAAGAGACTATCGTGAGGGTTTCGTTATTGGGGATGTGCACGTCAATTGCCAGGAAGTCCACATCAGGTGGACGAAAATTTTGTGGGAATGTGTGTATGTTGTGCGGTATTCCGTGTTTCACGAGAATACCATTCCCACGTGAAACCTGACAGCGGCTTCGATGGATGATCGAATATCCTGCGAAGTGTGGATCGTTTTTCGACAGAGTATCTGTGAGTGCGAGGATCTGGATGTTATGCTTCGACAGGATATTCTTGATGAGGGGTCTCTTTTTGGAGAGACCCTGACAGTTGACTGTGCCTAGGGTGAAATCCATAAAGGGAGGGTGTTTAGTGGTTGGGGCGGAATGTCACCGTGACATTGCTCCCGTACCCGTGGACCACTGTGGAGTGGTCGTAGACTTGGCTAATCAGATTAGCCGTGATTGCAGCGATATGCTCGCGAAGTTCAGGCAACAAGTTAAGCAACAGAGCAGTCTGAATAGACAAGATGTTCTTTGTTTCAGTAGGGAGTTCGAAAGGGGGGAATGATCTTTCGATCGTAAGTGGCTGTATTTCGTGTTGGGCGGAGGGGATGGTGTGTCTTTGTGGACACTTGTTTGAGTATGCGGGGTGGTCACCGCCGCAATTCGGGCATTTGGGTTCCTGCTGTTTGGTGCAGGCGCTGGACTTGTGGTTACCGCCGCAGTGGGGGCAGACGAATGCTTTTTGAGGGCATTCGTCGATGGAATGTCCGTTGATGCAACATTTGCTGCAATATTTTGGGGTGGGGATTGTAGGGTCGGAGCCATGAGGGAGTTCGGCATTGTAGATTTCGCCATCTAGAGTTATGCCTCGGCTCAGTGCTGACGTAAATCTCTCCAAGGATTTGGTCACCACCTTGATCACTTTAGAGTCTTTGCCTGTTTTATAGGCTTTGACTCTCCACAGTCTTTCGACCGGGAATTGCTGTTCTGTGAGCAAGTCGGTGACCTCCTGCTCGGAGTAATCTACGTCGATTCCGGTAATGCAGAGGAGATAGGTAGGCTCTTTAGCGGAAGTGTTTGCATTTCTGCTACGGCTTTGGACCGTAACCATGGTTTGGCCAGTTGCTGTGTGGATAGCTTTCTCGATATCCCCTGCATTTATAGGGTTAAAAAGTCGAAGATGTGCGATTCCATGTGAGAGAACTTTACAAGAATGAATTTTGTTGGACAAAAGAGTGGTGGCATTTATTTGCCGAAAGAAGGTACGTTTGTTACAAAGATCTTTTGGAAGATCTTTGATTAGATACTCGGACAGTGTGGGATCGTTTATGGCGTTGATGACGTTTTGATTTCTGGCTTGGGTTTTGGGGCGTGGATTGGCTGCGGCATTGGCGTAAGACATTTGTCTTATTTGTCTTCTTTGGAAGACGAAATCGTTCGGTTCAGGATTGTTTTCAGTGCTGATGGTTGCTTGTGGTTGAGAAGAGGGTTGCTATTGAGAAGATTGTTGTTTCGATTGTTTGGGTGCTTGTTTTGAAGGTTGAGTTGGGACTTTTGGTATAGCACCGTGAATATTCCGAGCGCTCTGTCGCTGAGGACCAGCCTGTGCTGGTGTTCTTAGAGGCGGAAAATCATTAGCATATCGCTGCAGAAGGGGGTTGGAGGCGTCGTCCTGCTCGATGCGAAGGTAGACCTCGCGATACTTGTTGCGGACGATTTCCATCTCCGCGCTAAGCGTCTCGAGGTCTAGCTCCGCCGTGAGCCGGTTGTAACCTCTGGATGGGGGTACAGTGCCTTCCTGATGTAAGGAAGAGAATTGGTTGGCAGTAGTGGTGGCTGTAGTGGTGGTGGTGGTGGTGGCAACGCTTGTCGAGGTCGTCGTCCGAGGACGAAGCGACCGGGTGGAGCTGACTGACCTTACAGAAGAAGGCATTACAAATGGGTGAGGATGCAAGTCGAGCGATCGGAGGGCACCTCAGCCTCAAGGTGTTCTGGGGGGTAAACCCCAGGGATAAAGGTGGCTTGTCCACCCCTCCGTGCTTTTCCGGCGTAAGACAGTGACTATAATTACCTGATGGGTGCAGTTTACCCTGCTGCTGGTGGGTCCCTCGTTGAAAGCCTTTTTCGCAGTTAGTTTGGCCCCCTTACTCGCACTTGTTCTTGCAACCGTATGTGAACACTAGGTAGAGTTCGGGGCGAGCGAACTCGCTCGAGCCCAGGGCCAGAGTATTCCTCTGAAACCCAGTAATCCGTCTACCTTTTTGGTTTACACGGCCAAGCGTCGTTGGTTTTTCACACTGGTTCCAAACTAATAGCTTAGGGCTAACCGTGCGCCGCTTCTTCAGCACTTGGTGCTCTCAGGCTTCTCGCTGTTCGTCGGTAAGAGTGGGGTGTGCTAGCAGTGACCTTACTCTTCGACGTCCGGGACGAGAATGATATTTTACAATGTGTTTGCCTTTTTAAGTCTTTAACTGAAGAGGAGTGGGGAGCTGTTTGTCTCGAGTTGGTCATTCAGAATTATATCTGTATTTTTCAATTTATTAATTTCCATTGATTCTAAAAGTGATAGCTTAAGGCCTTTATTTTGAATATGTAGAATTTGAAACTCTTCATTGAAAGAATGATTATGATTTAGACACTTCTACATACGCACTTCACCTTCTAGATCATAATCATTCTTTCAATGAAGAGTTTCAAATTCTACATATTCAAAATAAAGGCCTTAAGCTATCACTTTTAGAATCAATGGAAATTAATAAATTGTAAAATACAGATATAATTCTGAATGACCAACTCGAGACAAACAGCTCCCTACTCCTCAACCTCTTCAGTTAAAGACTTTAAAAAGGCAAACACATAGTAAACTAAATCACTTGAGAAAGGCACTCTGCCGAAACAGCTTTAGTAATAACATAGTTGTAATAACTTTTGTGGAAGTATAGAAAACAAACGTTTTTCAGGGTTTTATTGTGAGAATGATAAATATCTTCATTCTCGTATTACCTCAGGGAAATTATAAAAAATAGACCATGTTCGGGACACTGAATTATTCAGGTATCTGATAACTTTTTTAGTTATTATTTATTATGGACCTATAGGAAGAAAACCTACCTGTTTCCTGCCTAGAGTCCGGGGCTGTTTTTAATTATTCACAATTTAGTGCAAAAAAACTAAAAAGTTGACATAAAATTACAAAATTTGATTTTTCAGAACATTGAAAAAGCTTCAAAATGTTGACTTTTGAAAGTTAAAAATTCAATTTGTTGGTTCGCAAACTGCAAAATAAGTGAAAATCATTATTTGTTCATAACTTTTACTAAAACTAACGTAGAACTTTGGTGTTTCACCCAAAGTTGGGTTTTAATACACATCCATTAATTACTTTATAAGTGACTCTATTTATTTATCCCAGAGACCTATTTTTTGCAATAACATAAGACATAAAATAATGAAGATAGAGCAATAGTCTGAGGATGCCACGTGAAACAAGAAAACATAGCCCACAGTACATAGTCCTTGGAAGTCCATAGTTTTTGGAAGATGATTACGTCTTCTTCTTCTTCCTTTTTGTATGTAGGCTTTAAAGCCTGTTTCTTCTTTAATATTAGCCTCCTAAATTGTATAAGTTATCGCACCATGTTTTTCTTGGTCTGCCAATACTTCTTCATCCATTTAGTGACTTATCTCGTGCTATTCATATTATCCTATCCTCTGCCATTCTAGTAATGTGTTCGTTCCACTCATGTTTCCGTTTTGTCACCTATCCATTTATGTCTTCTACATTGCATGTTCTTCTTATGTTTTTGCTTCTCTTCCTATCCAACAGATTTTTCCCTGATATTCGTCGAAGTATTTTCATCTCTGTTGTTTCTAATAGTCGTCTCGTTTTAGATGTGTCAGGTCTTGTCTACGCCGTGTATGTTAATATAGGTCTAATTGTTGCTTTATAGATTCTTGCTTTTGTGTCTTGTCTTAGGTGTTTGTTCTTCCAGATTGTGTCATTAAGAGATCCCGCCGCTTTACTTGCTTTTAAGCTTTGTTATCGTACTTCCTCTTCAACATCTCCGTAACTGATTATATCTATTCCCAGATATCTAACCTTCCATTCCTAAACCCAAACCTAAACCATCAATTTCGATTTTACATCGTAGTGGGTATTTAGATGTTGTCATACATTTGGTTTTTTCTGCTGATATTATCATCAAGATGATTACAAAAGTCTTAAAAATGGTTTTAACTGCTTCGTTTGAACGAGTCTACCACTTTCTGAAAAATTTTTGAGCGCAGATTGGACGCGTTTCCGCGTCCCGCGTCATTAATATATTTATGTTGTCGGACTAACGAATCGAGGCTGTAAATTTGTGGGATAAGAGATCGAGAATCTTTATTTATTAAATATAAGTACTTTCAATTGAAAATTAAGAGTTTTGTAATAACAAAACTACCGCGCTAGAGTGACATCTTTGTGTGACAAAATATTCAAAATTAAAGCTGCAATCTTGGAACTCATTTTTCGTCTTGATGACGCGCTCATGTAGCCTCTTAATTAAGAATACATAATTAAAACTTTTCAAACTTGGTTTGAATATGTTGGTAGCGATACAATACCTGACTGCTTTTGTTAAGGCCGCTATTGTCGGGATTCAAACAATATATTGTGCCTCGCACCATTATAAGTATGTTTACTACTACTAACTCCACCTCAATCCCAACCTATTTACAGACATTATGCTTAGATATTGCAACGATATTAATAACATTCCTTTCCCCTTAAAATCAGATGTCAAGTAACTGGGACTCCATTTGGACCGAAAGCTGACATGGAAAAACCATATCAAAACCAAGAAAACACAACTAAACTTAAAAGTCAGACAAATGTATTGGCTGCTTGGTAAAAGATCCCAGTTATCATTAGAAAACAAAGTATTATTATACAAAATTATACTAAAGCCGATATGGAGTTATGGTATGTATAGAGTTATTCCCGCCACTTTCTCTCTCTCTCTCTCTCTCTCTCTCTCTCTCTCTCTCTATCTCTCTCTATTGATAGTCATCCGCCGCTGCGGACAGTTCTATTCACTGCTTTCTCAGCTTGAAAGCAAAAGACTCTTCTCTGTTGATCCGCAAAGTCGACAGAAGCGCATATAACTGTTTTGTGCTACCGTCGAAGGGTAAAGATCTCTCTCTTTTGTGTCAGCTGTCGTTGGCAACACATCTCTCGTATATAAGACGATAATTCGATATAGACAAACCGTTAATCCACGAAAAACAGTTAAACTTCGTACGAGAACCAACTGCGTGTGAAATGGGCATATGTGTTTGATCGAGACGCGTGTGAGGAGTGACTAGACATTAATTTTGTGTAAGATTTTTTATGAACTTATATTATTTTCTGTATTATCATAATCTCTCTCTAAATTCCACTTGAACCAGTAACCCAAAAACATACAGTCCAAACAATGGAAATTATATTAATAATTTCATATAGACGAACGGCACACAACCAAAAAAACGCTTATTTCTCGAGATACTGACCACGGTGTGGTGAATGGCTAATTTTGGTCACCCTTTATGTTTTTGATCGTGCTGAAAACGGAAATGAGGTTTATTTTGAATTTTATGTGGGAAAACATTGTCAAAATCGCAATTTCACCCTAAAAATAAAAAAAATTAAATTACGTTTTTCTTAAAATTAAAAGTTGCACCATTATTTTTCTATAAATCATTTTAACATCAAGCTTTCCAAAAAACTTCTTTGTACTCTATATTTTAATATAAATGTGATTAAAAAACTAAATTTTAAATTTTGTCACTCAACTTTTGCAACTTAACTTTGCAATTCACAAATCTGCACCTCTTCTTTAAAAAATTCATATCGTTTATGAGAATAAAACTGAAGGCCTGTAATGGATTCCGTAGTGTTGATAAAGGCGAGGAATATAAATGCTGTAAAAATTTCAAAAATAAATAAAATGAATAGAGATGTAGCGAGTTAAACACAGAAAAACGAGATTTCTTTTTTTTTATTTTTCTGGTAAAATTGCGTTTCCGACACGAATTGCGTCCCTCCAACTAAAACACAAAATAAACTTAATTTCGTTTATAACCATCAAGAACATAAAGGAAGACCAAAATTATCCATTCACCACCCGTGGTCAATATCGCGAGAAAAAAGCCTTATTTTGGGGTGTATAACGTCGATTTAAAAGTTGCACCATTTTTTTTATATAAAACATTTTGATCTAAAACTTTCCAGAAAACTTCGCTGTATTCTATATTTTAACACAAAACGTGAGCCAAAAGCTAAATTTCAAATTTCGTTACTAAACTTTTGCGATTAGACTATGCAATTCAGGAATCTGCATCTTTAACTTTCAAAAATACATAACTTTTGTTAGAATAAGACTGAAAGCTTAAAACAGGTTCCATTGTCTTTAGAAAGGTGACAAATATACTTAATACTATAAAAATTTCAAAAAAGAAATATTAAAATGGAACAGAGTTCTAGAGAGTTAAATGTAAAAAAACGTGATATTGTTTTTTTTTATTTTTAGGGTAAAATTGCGATTTTGATAATGTTCCCCAACATAAAATTCAAAATAAACCTCATTTTCGTTTTCAGCACCATCAAAAACATAAGGTATGACTTTATTAGCCATTCACCCAACCATGGTCAATACCATGTCATTTTGGGAGTGCCTGCCGCTCGCCTAACATATGTACATTGTACGTGCCTCAATTATTGTACAATATTATTTATTCAAATTATTTTAAATTTCTAAAATTATTTTACTAAATTTCCATAAATTTTTGATTAATAATACATCTTTAAATCAATACAATTCAATGCAAGCATTTTACTATACCCACCCGAGTTTTGCTATAATAGGTTCGTAGTTGCTATTTTATTTTAGTTCTCAATTCTATATGAAACTAAAACACAATATAAAATCCATAATATTTGAAATATCGTTATAAAGTTTGAGTGAAACTGCCTTCAAAATGGATACTTGAAGCAGAGGTTGGTATGTATTGTTACATATTGATCGTTAGGTACTTCAACAAGTTATTAATTCAGAATACATCATTAAAACTTTTCAGACTTGGTTTGAATAATATGTTGGTAGCAATACTATACCTGACTGCTTTTGTTAAGGCCGCTATTGTCGCGATTCAAACAATGTATTGTGCCTCGCACAATTATAATTATGTTTCGGTTTTACTTGCAGAGTAGTAATTAAAAATGGCAGTATTCAGATTTAAAAACAAGTTGTATTTTATACCCAAAAGTGTTCAGTGTTGCATTATTAATAACGACTTGGATTTGTATTTTTTGATAATTAATTTAAATCGTTCAAAACTCTTTATTTTATACAAAAATGCAAATGGTATTTTAGCACGATAATAAAAATGAAAATAAAAAAATAAAAACACCTATTACATTTATAATATATATGTTACCGGCCAAACCCGATTTCAGAACAAACTAGTTTGGCCTAGGCCAAACTAGTTTGTCCTAAGCGCGTCAGGATAAACTAGTATGGCCTAGGCCAAACTAGTTTGTCCTATCTCGCGTAGGCCAAACTAGATTGTTCTAGACCAAACTAGTTTATCCTGATATAAATACACACACTTCAGGCCAAACTAGTTTGGCCTAGGCCAAATATATCCTGATATAAAGACACACACTTCAGGCCAAACTAGTTTATCCTGAAGTGTATGTTTTTATATCAGAATAAACTAGTTTAGACTAGTCTAAAGTAATTAATTACAGATTGGTTGCTGATTTAACCGTAAGTTTCGAAGATACTATTAAGAGTTGTAAGACTTTTAAGTATTTAGGGTAAATGATAAACCGATATGGCACTTGTATGAAAGATATAGAAATGAAAATAGTACGGGAAAAACAAGCCACGAAAGCACTCTATCGAGTGATATGGAAGAACACACTAACTAAAGAAAACAAAAAAGGATTTTTCAGGGCATAGTGCTGAATAAGCGGAAGAATGGCCAGTGACAACAATAATACGAAATAAAATACGAACAGTTGAATTGGAGTATATGAAAAGGTGTCTACAAATTACCAGGTAGGATAGAATAAGAACAGAGGAAATATGAAACAGAATAGAAGTAGAATGCTAAATTACAAAAAAGTTGTGGTAGTAAAAGTAGAGCCCTGAAATGGTACGGGCATTTACAAAGAATGTCGGAGCACAGGCGACCGAAATGATTACTGGACTGGGACCCTCGGGGAGGAAGACGGAGGGGAAGACCTGCTGTGAGTTGGAAAATTCACATAGGAAATGCTATGATAGATAGAGACCTCAGGGATGGCGACTGTAAGAATAGAGTGCCATGGAACACGAAAACGGCAAACTCATAATGGGAAAAAGCCAAGAAGAAGAAAGTAATTCGGCGAACTAGTACGGCTTAATATAAATAATAAATTGAATAAAATACTTTGTTCTTGGAAAAATAATCATTTTTAATAAAATTATAATTATTCGTAACAAACAATAATATTGAGTTATATTCGCGGTCAGACGGACAGTCAGTCTAGGTCAAATTTCTCACCTTTACTAGGTACCATCCTTGGATTATAAGCTTTCATTTGACACCTCATTTGTCATTCTACCTGGTATAAGACGGAGGAGTTGAGTTCACGGACAGAAAGACAGACGGACGGACGGGCGAACAGACGGACGTGGATTATTCAACGTATTCACATTTTTTCAAAATTGGTGAAAACAATATTAATTCGTACTCGATTTTATTCGTAAGTGTACCATTTCTTTTAATATTTGGAGAAAACCTCATCCCTTTATTTATTATTGTTTATACTATTTAATTATACAAGAATAATACATTGATTTATAGCATGTATGAATATCTTCATTCGATGTATCATATGATGTATAATTTTTTTTGTCATCCCTGTTGGGACGTGATTTGGGAATTCCCCGCAAGTCCTTACATGTTCGCTAAATTACTTTCGACTCGGCTAAATTGGTTTAGATTAGACCGTACTAGTTTATCCTGGAGTGTGAGTCTTTATTATATCAGGATAAACTAGTTTGGCCTGAAGTGTGTGTATTTATATCAGTATAAACTAGTTTGGCTTAAGACAAACTGGTTTGGCCTACAAGCGATAGGACAAACTAGTTTGGCCTAGGCCATACTAGTTTATCCTAACGCGCTTAAGACAAACTAGTTTGGCCTAGGCCAAACTAGTTTGTCTTGAAATCGGGTTTGGCCGGTAACATATACATTTAAAGATACTTTAAAGTTCTTGTGATGTACCCCTGCTGCACCATCTCCTTTTGAGCTGCTCCCTTTTCGAGTACCTATTTCTTCATGTCGTGGATTTCTGGACGTTCTCTAGGTGGGCGGAGGTAAATTCCTCACCAACCAGTAAAACCATATAATCCCACAGGTATTTTCCTCACCAAATTTAAGGGTTCTTATTAATCCGGTAGGTATTTTCCTCACCAACTCACTCAGGTAATAAAATAAATAATTACACTTTTATAAAAAACGACTTTTTTATAATAAAACGTTTTTATTATTTATAGGAGAGAATATAAAATAATTTGACGATATAAAATGCCTCAAATTCCAAAAATTACACTATAATAAAAAAGTAATTTTTATAATACCACGGTTTTGTTATATACAGGACACAACATGTTTCGAAAGAATAATTAACTTAAAAATACGAATTTTTAGTAGGTGTATTAACTGTTATAATTATAATTCCAAAAATTACACTAGTAGAAATAAGTACTTTTTATAATATCACGGTTGTTAAAAATGGTATAATATATAATTTTTATATATAATAATTAACTTATAAAATATTATTAAACAGGTACTTATTAAACAGGTAGAGGCTCAGTGAAGAGCCTTGATGCAAACCAACTGTCACTGGAAAACTTTCGGTCAATCCGACACAAATCGTTACTTTGGTGTAGGTACGCTCCCTCAAACATATCCTTCACGAGCCTTACGTACTTCTCAGGAACCCATTTATCTCTATTTGTGTAGGAACTGAGTCTTAAAGCAAACCCATCTGTTGTCCTCCTTCTTGTCATAAACCCAAACTGTTCTCCTATCCTATCGTGATGTGCAGGCGATCTTTTCTTGGCAGTAGCTACAGCACGTTTTGCTTCCCTCTTTACCACCTTGTATATCTCCTTCCTTATCTTCTTCTGTTTCAGATCTTTCTTTTCTCTAACCTTCTGTCATCATCATTTCACCACCAAGTTTCTTTGTCCCTAGGAGGCTCTTTACCCGATGTTCTCCTAGCACTTCCTCTCCCACTCGCATCACTACGTTGGCTTCCCACCAGTCATTGAGCGTATCTTTTTCCTGAAGCTCTCCCAACACTCTACCCTTAAAAACTTTTGCCAAATCCTTATCCTTTAAATTCCACATCTTTACTTTCCGGTACCTACTTGCTTTCCTTTCCGCCTCATCTTTATCTTCATACCACCTGTCTGTATTGACTAGCTACACATTCACCCTTCATCACTTTACAGTTGGGAACTCCTTTTAACTGACTTCTTCTACACAGCACAAAATCTATCTGACCTCCCTTCCTCCGCTACTATAGGTAACATACTGGTCTTCATTCTTCATAAAGAACGTATTAACGACAGACAAATCCCTTGTCACTGCAAATTCAATCACACTATTTCCTTCATAATTCTTTATTCCCGTCCTAAAAACATCCATGAACTCTTTCTCTACCAATATGTGCATTCAAATCACCTCCAATAAAATACGTTTCGTCTACATGAATCTTGCGCATCTCGCAATCAAGGGTACTCTAAAATTCTTCCTTTTCTTGTTTTTTACACCCTACCTGTGGAGCGTAGGCACATAATATAATGTTCTTTGGTGTTCCCTGCATTCAGTTTAACACTCATTATCCTATCACTTCTTCTGATTACTCTTATAAGATGTACTTCCACTCGTTGTTCAAAATAATACCTACTTCTCTTCTGCCATGACCGTTTTCTATATTATACTACTGCTATACATATATTTTAATTAATTCATCATCATCAGTGGCGTTACAGCTCTTTATGAGCCAAAGCCTTCTTCAGAACAATCCTTCATTCTCTGTCTCTGGCAACTCTTCTCCATGCTCTAATTCCAATAGATCTTATTTTTTAATAATACTGACTTATCGTCTTTTATGTTTTTTATGGTTTTGTTAATTACGCTGAACTGTTTTTTTTTTCTTCTGGAAGCCGTCCGTGCATGTACCCCGATCGCATTGCAGTCTTTTGGCTTATTGCGCTGAACTGTGGCCTTTGTTTCTATTTTTTCAGCCAATAAAAATATCGAGAGTGAGTATGCGGATTCCCCTTCCTCTCCTAGAGCCTCCCAAACATTCACAGGTATTTCTATTTGCCAGTTCTATTACAGTACAGTTGTACTGCCTTACCATTCCTCATCCTATTTAAAGCCTCGACAAGCGCGTTTCTCTCTATTCCCAGTATTACATTCTCATTTGGGATACAGAATCCTCTCTCTCGTCTGGTGTTCTTCGTTTAGCAACTTTCTAAAGTACTCATACCATCTTTGCTTTATTTTACCATCGGTTCTTAACACTCTTCCATCCTCACTCTTCTGCCATACATGAGCCAAGTCCTTTGATGACTTTCTCCTTGCTTTAACAATGCTGTGTAACCTTTTCATTCTATAGGGTGTTTTCAAATCTTCAAACAGCTGTGTAGACGATCTTTCCTTAGCCGTAGCTAGAGCTAGCTTTGCTTCCCTCTTTGTTTTGTTTTATATAACCTTATATTGCTCTGTTTTAGACCAGTCATACTTTTTGCCTCTTTCTTCTCTCTAACCTTTTGGTGCACTTCATCTTGGTTTAGGGGAAATTTTAGAAAGAATTGCAGATAACCCATCAAAGGTATTCAGAGATTGGAGGAGGTGGTTTAATGATGAGACTTATCGGCGTCGTAGAGGGTCTGGACGTCCTAGAATATTGCAAGACCGTGATTTGCGCCATATGAGACTTCCTGCTCTCAGAAATAGATAAAACAGTATACATCCAGTAAGAGATGGTTTAGTTGCAGGGTTGCAGCTACAGGAAGGGTAGTCTCAAGAGGAACAGTTAATCAAAGATTATTTGGAATTGGACTGAGAGTTTACCGTCAGCTTTTGGTGTACAACAGCATAAGGCTTGATGCTTAGCATGGTGCAAAGCTCGGAAAACTGGAATGGCCAATGAAATTTTGTCTGTTTTAGTGGTGAATCAAGGGTTTGTTTGGGTGGCTCAGATGGTCACATAAGGGTAAGACGTTTTTGAGGTGAAAGGCGAAATATAAACTTGGCTGTTAAAGGTCATACAGCAAGACAACCAAGCATTATGGTATGGGATGCTATATGTTGGGGAAGCAGATCACCTCTAATTCTTATTAACAGACCTGGCAGCTCTACGACATATTGGTGAAGCACTGTAACCAGTTTTACATTCCTACCTGCAAAACATTCCAAATGCGATCTTTCAATAGGATAACGCAAGACCTCATATTTCCCGTGAAACCATGGATTTTATACAAGAATCTGGTATAGAGAGTGATGAAGTGGACATCAAGATTAGCTGATTTGTCACCGATGGAACATGTGTGGTATATGGTAGGTCGAAACCTAAATCGATTTCCAGGTCCTCCAGTAAACTTATGGCATGCGATAAGAAGTATCTGGATAAGTATTTCGCAATGTGGTATAGACCACTTAATCCTAATAATGACTAATAAGCTAGTTTTGATGGGAAATAAGCCACAATTTTACTAAAAAAAATTATTTTATTAACGTTTCGACGCAAAAATCGGGTGTCGTTGTCAAAATACAAAAAATATTAATGAATTAAACAAAAATGTTGTTGTTTAGTAAAGAATTCTTGTAATAATTTATTTAATCTGACTCATTTATATCGGTAATTCAGACATATATTATACATTTTAAAGTAGAAAACTTTAAAATGATATTGCCAATATTTATGAGTTGCATTCCTGGGACGACTTTATTGAAAGATAGTTCATTCGTTTACATAAAATCAATCCCAACTCAAGAATGTGACATAACATGGTTGTCTTTAAAAAGACAACCACATGCACTGGTGACAGGGAAAACCAGGAAAAACTTCGTGATACTATCCCGACATCGTAAGTATTAGGTCTTACTTTAGTTTACTCTCAAAACTAATACCAAATTCTGACCTTAATACGTACATATGTTATTTTAAATTATAAATAATATTAATAATACATAGATATATAAACAAAACTAAAATATAAAATATGTACTAACTCGATATGTTATTGACTTACTAATCCTGGTATTTTCTTTCTATTGACTTCCTCTTTTAGTATGGGTAACCACATCCTACTGCATTCTACCGAGGAATTTGCGACACAATTGGTTTCATTTAGCATAATTAAAGCCGCTTCTTTGATTTTTCTCTTTTTACTATCTGTTTCTTTCAGGACTATACTTGAAACTCTCCACTGAACTCTATGTTCATTATCCCATGCGTGTTGACATATTTGAGATCTATCAAATTCTCTATTTTTAATATAAGACTGATGTTCACTTATTCTAACGTTTAATGTTCTTGATGTTTCACCTAAATAAAATTGTTCGCATTTACAAGGTATTTTATAAATACAATTCTTTGTTCTTTCTTGTTCACTGTTAGGTTTAGTTTTAGATAGAATAGATTTTATTTAGGTGAAACATCAAGACCATTAAAAGTTAGAATAAGTGAACATCAGTCTTATATTAAAAATAGAGAATTTGATAGATCTCAAATATGTCAAAACTCATGGGATAATGAACATAGAGTTCAGTGGAGAGATTCAAGTATAGTCCTGAAAGAAACATATAGTAAAAAGAGAAAGATCAAAGTAGCGGCTTTAATTATGCTGAATGAAATTAATTGTGTCGCAAATTCCTCGGTAGAATGCAGTAGGATGTGGTTACCCATACTAAAAGAGGAAGTCAATAGAAAGAAAATACCAGGATTAGTAAGTCAATAGCATATCGAGTTAGTACATATTTTATATTTTAGTTTTGTTTATATATCTATGTATTATTAATATTATTTGTAATTTAAAATAACATATGTACATATTAAAGTCAGAATTTGGTATCAGTTTTGAGAGTAAACTAAAGTAAGACCTAATACTTACGATGTCGGGATAGTATCACGAGGTTTTTTCCTGGTTTTCCCTCGTGATTTACTATGGGATCTCTAGCGCGAGAATTTTACTGTCACCATTGCATGTGATTGTCTTTTTAAAGACAACCGTGTTATGTCACATGTTATGATTTTTTTGTGACGGATATTCTTGAGTTGGGGTTGATTTCATGTAATCGAATGAACTATCTTTCAATAAAGTCGTCCCAGGAATGCAACTCATAAATATTGGCAATATCATTTTAAAGTCTTCTACTTTAAAATGTATAATATATGTCGATATTTTGCCGAAATAAATGAGTCAGATTAAATAAATTATTAGAAGAATTTGTTACTAAGCAACAACATTTTTTTTAATTCATTAATATTTTTTGTATTTTGACAACGATACCCGATTTGGGCGTCGAAACGTTAACAAAATCATTTTTTTAGTAAAATTGTGGCTTATTTCCCATCAATACTAGTTAATTGCAAAAATACCACAAGAAAATAGCTTCAGAACAACATCTAATAATGACCCATAGAGTAATAGGGAACTTGCACATTTTTTTTATTACATAATAATGTTCAGTTTTGTATAAAAATGAGATTTCCAAAATTTCACAAATTTCCAAACGACCCGTGACGTCACAGAGTTTGACTATGTGGTTCAATTTACGGTTATATTTACGTATATTCTTCTTCTTCTTCTTTAGTTTATTGGCTTCCACCTACTTGGGTATTTAGCCAGATCGGCGTCGGGGAATAAAGGAAATAGCTATTTGTATAACAAGGGAGGAAAGTGCTAGTTTTCCTCCCGAGAATGAAGTTTACTGCCCGACGCGTAGCGGAGGGCAGTAATCATTCAAGGGAGGAAAAGGCACTTTACTCCCATGTTATACATATGGTTTTTCCACCTTCCTCAAATAACAAGTAATTTTTTTATTTTTACTTAATTTATTTATGTAACTAACCAACAAAATTTATTAGAACTAAAACTAACAAGTAGGTACAATATAACTGTCAACTGTCAAATATAAGTCAAATTATTAATGTAAACATTGTTAAATCAGAATAACAATTTACTGCTTTTTACCATTCTGCAAAATACAGTGTTTTTAAATAAACGTTAAAATGTATAGATACTTACGTAATAGGAAATGGATATTGTACAGGGCGTCAATAAGTTATATTTCATGAATGAAATACTATGACGTCACTTTTACTTTTCCTCCCTAGGGAGGAAAATTACAACTTTGCTCCCTACAATCAGGCCCGGAAAAGTATACTTTCGGTAGAGGTAGGTGGAAAAATATTTATATTCTAATGACATTTATCGTATGTCATTGTAATAAAATATACCAATTTGTTGAGATTGCAGTTTGATAAAGTTTTTGAAGGAAAGGAAAGAAGGTTTACTATTGAAAATAAAACCATTTTGTAAATTACATTTTGTAAATTTTCTATGGATAGTTCAAACGATCAAAAACATTTGTAACGTCACATAACTGTATTTTCTACTGACGTTTATAATGTCTAATTTAAAATTATATATACAATTGGTGTAAAATGTAAACATACAACCCTGTGACGTCACGACGCGTTTTGGGGTGGCTGATATAAGTTGAATTTTTAGTCGTCTTTAGGGACCAAACGAAAGACAAACAAAAGGTTTTTATTTTTGATACAGGTTCTAAATTATCTTCTGTTGTGATTTATACCATTTTTTAGAATTTAAAATTTTATGCAAGTTCGCTATTGAATGTATAGAGAATCAAGGAGGAGCCACTCATTATCAATTTTGTGACGAAAATGGCATTGCAAATTTGTTCATAATGTTATGAAATAATAAGAATATTATAAGGTATACTTCCATAAATAAATATTTAAAAAAATATTTGTCCTTCTACGATCTACGTTTCTATCGATCTACATTTACGTATATATAAGTGAAAAAATAAATATGCTGCTTTTTTCAATATAAAATCTGTTTAATATTCATTTAGAATACCACACTGTAACATAAACTATTGGCTTTGGAAGCGTGAATGGTCTTTTTTCAGGAGGTGGCGTTAATTTAGCGTTCCAAGCGAAAATCTACAATTCTCCTTCCATAAAACATGTACGACATTATAAAAGGTGGAAATATTTACAGTGTATATTTGAAAAAAGAATTTACATAGCAGAAAAGAGCCATTCGCATGGAAATGAGACTTGTATGCGACGCCATTGTCAGATGCCGATAAAATATAAGTTGGCAACAATGGCAAGAATGGCAACAATGGATTGAAATGCCGTTTGTCGTTTGATGTATCGAGACTGGGGCATTTTGGCTCCGTTCTTTCTATATTCTGCTAACGATTCGGGACGTCCGGTTTTTCTATTTTAGTTTAGGCCATTTGGAATAAATAAGCCATTTATTTTACGTTTCATTCGCCTAATCAAATTATGCAAACATTGGAGCAGGGTTCTTGCCTTGCGAACTGTGATCGATGGTATGAAGTTTATTTTATCTCACGTAGACAGAAAAGTTGGTCAGAGGGTCGCAGTTCTTAGAGTGAAAAGTTTTTTATCTCCATACAACTAAAGAAAAATCACACAAATTTCAAAAGGGCAGTATATTCTAATTTATATGTTATTTACTGCCAGAACCAAACTAGTAATATCAAAGCAGATTTATTATTTATTAACTAACATTATTAACCATAATAACGTATGTCCTAAAAGTTTTGACACAAAATATTTATCGGATTTTTTCAATGAAGAAATTTATTTGAACGCTAACTATGAATTTACGTGATACTGTTTTCACTCAATTTTGAAAAAATGTGAAAACTTTGAATTAGGTATCCACTTCCGTCTGTCTGTCTGTCTGTGAACACAACTCCTCCGTCATTATACCAGGTAGAATGACAAATGAGGTGTCAAATAAAAGCTTATAATCCAAAGGTGAGAAATTTGACCTAGGCTGTCTATCCGTCCGTCCGTCCGATCGCTAATATAACTCCTCCATAATTATATCAGGTAGAAAGACAAATGAGGTGTCAAATGAAAGCTTATAAGCAAAGATGGTACTAAAGGTGATAAAGTTGACCTAGGATGTCTGTCCGTCCGATCGCGAATATAACTCCTCCGTCACTATACTAGGTAGAATGACAAATGAGGTGTCGAATGAAAGCTTATAATGCAAGGATGATACTAAATGTGAGAAATTTGACCTAGAATTTCCGGTTTTAGAAATGCGACCAGAAGTACTGTTTTAAAGTCACCGGAATAGTACAAGTGATATATTATTCGACCCTCCTTTGGGTGAAAGCCGAGGACTTACGAAGTCCAATTACTTGTTTTCACTGTAAGTAGGGAATAGCTGAAGAAGCAAAGTCTACCCTATACCGATGTGCGCTTTTATCTTGGGGGTGGATCCCACCCTTTCTCGGGGGTTGAAAACTTTTTGGTCAAAATAACCACGGAAGTGGCTAGAGAACCTAATTCTACGCAAAAGTACTTTTTAAGTAATTTGTGGTTGAAAATTGGCCATTTTCATTGAAAAATGACACCTTTTTGGACGGTTTTTTGCGAATACCTTAAATATTATACATCTAACGAAAAAAACTGTATAAAACATTTTTGTAGCTTATGAAAAATCAAAGCGACTCATTTCTTCATAAATCTTCTAGTTATAACACAAAAAGAGATAGGTAAGTGAAAATAGTTTTTTTTGGTGCATGCTCAAATCTGTGTATTTAACTTAAAATAACAGATAAATGGTCGATTTTAGGGGTATAATGCTTTTGTAGTGTTTGAAAGGGCCTTTAAAACGAGCACTGTTAAATGTCGATTACATTCAAACTAAGCGAGATATAGTGCAAAAAAAATTATGACTAATGTATTTTAAGGAAAAATGAGAAGTAGGTATGAGAATGATATTATATGTTATTACTATGTTAAAAACGTTGGACGGGTTTAAAATAAATGGTTTTTGAAAAAAACTAAGATCAAATTATAGAGCGCATTTTGAAATTTTCTTAAAAATCTTCCTTTTTCTCCATGTAGTACAAAAATGTAGTGTTTTTTCAGATATAAAATTTGTTATTTCTTTCATTACTGTGGCTGTTTCATTTTTGAGTTAGGTACATGGAGAAAAAGAAAGAAAGTTTATAAATGCGCTCTACAATTTGATCTAATTTTTTTTAAACCATGAGCTTCATAAACCCATCCAACTTTTTGAACATAGAAATAACACTATAATAAAAGACGATGTATTTAAATCGGGTGGATGAAGGGTTAAATATACTTCGTACTTTATCTTAAAATAAATTGGTCATCAATTTTTTTGCACCATATCTCGCTCAGTTTGAAGGTAATCGACATTTAATAGTGCTCGTTTTAAAGGCCATTTCAAGCACTAGAAAAGATTATTATACCCTTAAAATCGACCATTTCTTTATTACTTTAAGTTGAACACACTAATTTGAGCATGCACCAAAAAAAAATCTCTTTTCACCTACCATATATCTTTTTGTGGTAAGTATAACTGGAAGATTTTATGAAGAAACGAATCTCTTGTGATTTTTCATAAGCTACAAAAATATTTTATATAGTTTTTTTTTTCATTAGATGCATAATTTTTAAGGTACCTATTTGAAAAAGACCGTCCGAAAAGGTGACATTTTTCAATAAGAATGGCAAATTTTCAACCACGAATAACTCAAAAAGTAACAAAATAAGTTCTCAATCAAGTAGCACAGAAAACGACAATAAATATCGTTCTCATACCACTAGATTGACAACAGATGGAAACTCACTGGTTACTACCCCCGTGATTTTCAAAAATTATAAATCATACGGGTGCCAAGATGAACATTAAGATGAGGAAACGCCGAAAGTGAGATACCTGGTTGAATTGGAGAGAAGAGGATATTATGGGACTACTGATGAGGGAAATAATCCCCGAAACTGGTATAGACTCTTCCTGCACTCTCCGATTTAACTAGAGTATAATGCTGCTGCATTTTCGGATTGCAAAAAAAATGAAAATGTTTATGGTACATTCCATGTCAAATCACTCAGGCAAAAAATTTTGAATCTCCGATTTGTCTGAAATTTGGTATATAGCTTCTACGGGACGTAAAAATAAGTGATTTGGTGTTTATTTAAACAAATTTGCATTTTCTGTCGTAAAATATCAATGAAAAACATAATATTTTAATAGAAAGAACTCTAAAATGTCATTATATGGCATTATAACAAGTTATTTTGAATCAAAACAAGTTTTTGATCAAATTTTATAGTGTAAAAAACGTTAAAATACCGTTTTTTACATTTTCCTCCATTCCCAAAATACATCATCATCCATTTGGCTGAAAATTTGCCCACAGCTAGCCAAAAGATAGGACTTTAAGTGGTTAGAAGGATTTGAATTATATTGCAATACCAAAAAAGTTACATGCAGTAATATCAGACTCAAAAGTATATATTAGTCCAGTCGGGATAGCATTTGACCTTGAATGCCGAGCTGCCCAAAATTTTATTTTTCTGATCTTTAGGAGAGTCAATAGTAGCCTAAATTTAAAATCACGAATGAATTCCTCCGTTACGTTAGCCGCCATCTTGGTTTTAAAGGAGAACCTGTTTTGCTCAATATCTCCACCATTTTTAACTTATCGACAAAAATGGTAGGAACTGAAATTGTTCCAAATAAATCGTATTTACAATTATTACAATTTCTTTTTAACAATTTTTGTCGTGAGGTCGATATTTTCGAGTTAAATTGTACTTACAGTAGACGCCTATATGTTTGACTATAATATTGCATGTAACTTTTTTGGTATTTTAATATAATTCAAATCCTTCTCACCACTTAAAGTCCTATGTTTTGTCTATCTGTGGTCAAATTTTCAGCCAAATCGATTATGATGTATTTTGGGAATGGAGAAAAATGTAAAAACGGTATTTTAACGTTTTCTACACTATAAAATTTGATCAAAAGCTTGTTTTGAATTAAAGTAACTTGTTATAATGCCATATAATGACATTTTTGAGTCCCTTCTATTAAAATATTATGTTTTCCATTGATACTTTACGATATAAAATGCAAATTTGTATAAATAAACACCAAATCACTGTAAAATCGCATAAAATAACATTTTGAGCAAAAAAAGAAGAAGATTTTTTGACCTTAAATATCTTATTTTTACGTCCCGCAGAAGATATATACCAATTTTCAGACAAACCGGAGGTCCAAATTTTTTTTGCTCCAAAATTGAGTGATTTGAAATGGAATGACCCTTATACATTTTTAACTCAAAAATATTGAGTTTTCAAAAAAAAATTATAAAAGTTTTTGCTTAGAATTAGGTTCTCTAGCCAATTCCGTGGTTATTTTGACCAAAAAATTTTCCACCCACGAGAAAGGGTGGGAACCGCCCCCAATATAAAAGCGCACATCGACATAGGGTAGACTTTAAATTAGGAGATAAGTAGAGGCTATTCCTAAAATTACATTAAAATACATGCAATAGGATAGAATTCGGAGGTAATATCCTGTTTTTGTTCTCATTGACTGGCGTATAAATCATACTATCGAATTATGTGAAGTGGTCGGTCCATTTTGCCCTACTAGACTCAAACTTTTTCGAATGTCTTTCATGAGATCTGGACGGAATTTAGATCAATTTCTCTCGGTTTTTCGTAAATTCGCCGTCTTAATTGTTCCTTCTTAGAGAATGATGCTCATAAATCCTCTATTGGGCGAGCCTATGGCAAGTTTGAAGGATTATTGTTTTTGGGAACAAAAAGTATGTGGTATTGTAGAAGGCAGTGTTTGGTATCTCTTGAACAATGGCATGAGGTTAGGTCTGGCCAAAACATAATAGGTATCGTCTTTACCATGGTGTTCGTGGACGTTCGTGGGCAACTGAATAAATTTTGAATGGCAGTTATCAATATAGCTCTGACTATTCAAAGCTTCACCTCACAGCAGTTTGCGCACCAGATACCTAAGGATTTTACAATTGTATTTACCTGTATTGTACCTGCAATTTCGCTTTATGTTTGTATCTAACATTGTTGGGGCATTCCTCTATGTTGTCCGTATAAAATCCATCATTTTAGAATTTAAATTTTCATTTTAGAATTCAAAAAAGTCAAATACTTTTCGTCATCTAAAATAATGTTTTTTTTTTTCATTTGCAAAGTGTACTCGCCTCAGTTGACGACGTCATCTTGGTATAAAAAGGAGTTTAATTACATATCTTTCGATATTTAATACAATTCCTCCTCAATTCCAATGATATCGTACTCTTATGCCGCGTCCTCACTGGTAAAAATTTGCGTCGAACCAGCTGTTCGTCGGCAATTTTGCGTGTTCGAGGAAAATTGTGCTAGTGTGGACATGTTCATCTCATAAATCGGACGCAAGAATTTTCGACGCACACAACGCACACGCTCTATCGGTTGTCGGTTTTCGAGCGAAGATCAAATGATTTAAGCACCGCATTCTCACTGCTAAAAATTTGCAACGCAAATTCTTGCGACGAACCATTAGTTCAATACGCACGAAATATTTACCAATGCGGTCGCGGCATTAGAAGATCTGTATTAACGAGCCAATCTCCTAGTTGATATTTCAACCTGGTTTTTTGCTCTTCTCACCAATCCCTCTGACGTCTGTACAGTAAATTTACGTGGTCTTCCACTTTTTGGTTTGGTAGACATGCTATTCCCTGCTCGCACTCTGCTATCATTCCATAAATGGTTCTGCGTGAAATGTTTGCATTCTGGAATATCCGACAGAGATCAGTTTTGGGTACACACCCAACCAACTTGTAGATAATTTTTCTTATTTCTAATTTATACGACATGTTAGCGAAAACCTGAAAATAAATAAATCTCAACTGTGTAACAATTGGCCTTTCTAGCTAGACATTCGACGCGCATCGAAACTAACACAGTCCCACTAAGCTTCCACCACCATGGACGAGTGTTAGGCGATGGGTCCGCCCTAAATTGTAGAAAACTATGGTCGGACGATAGAAAAATCAGTTCCATCCAACGTGCTAAGGAAAGGTACTCAACTGGGCCGCCAGTCCGGGCAACCCAGTTCCCAACGTATTGAGTTGGAAACAACCGCAGTGTTGCGACTGTTGAACGGAGCGGTTCTGTATTGAAGGATTGTTTTGTTGGTGGTCGCGCTCTGAGCGACGAGCGACCGCCAGTTGGGGGTCGAATCGTTGCATGGATCTGTGAGCGTGGTTGTGATATAATTTTGATTCCATGATTGCCAAACTATGTGTACGCCACGGAAATAAGGCAAAAATATACCATGTTCGGGACATTTGAGCAGCCAAGTTGCAAATGGGTTTTTTGGGTACTATACAAATACATTATAAATACAAAAATGCCCGTCACAGTTCGGACGAGAATTTTAGTTATTAACAAATAAGTGTCAAAAATGGCAGTTTTTTCGTTTAAATCGCTACACGTAAAAAAGTAAATATCTTATTTATATTATCCTTCTTTTAGCAGATGAGCAATGGTTTTTGGCAGTTTTTGAATTTTAGTCCGATCATTTGTTGCTTCGGAAATTTCAAAATAAAACTAAAAATTCGAAAATGAAAAATTTGCTATAACTTTTGCAAAAATGACCTTAAGACTTTCATATTGCATGAAAAGTTGAGTAAAACAGTGCATATAATGCACAAAAAAATTTAAGACGATTCGTCGATTAGTTTAAATTTTATTTAATTTGTTTATCACAAAGAGCTTTTTTTGCAATGTAGAGTCATTTTTGAGACCTGTTCTTCCTAGGTACGACGGTTATGTCGTTATTTTTGCTTCTACTTCTTTCTACTTATGTTTTATGTAAGAATTTCCGTTTTGATGCGAAGCTTTTATACTGATGGGGTAGTAAGGTTTCTCTATAGTAAAACGAAAAATGTCACGAAACAACATAGATGGAAAAGTCAATTTACTCGACATGGAAAGTTCGTTATACACCGTGTAAACATTTCTACTAACCTTTTATTTATATCATATTAGTGAAATTGTTAGCGAAATATTCCATAATTTTTATTAGAATACTGGATTATAATGAAATAGTGGTTGATATTCACCAATATAATCAAATTAACTAATTAATATTTTGCTATCTTTATTATGACATTTGCATTAAATTATTAATTAACATTAATTAGCGTCTGTGCGAGGTTGTCAATGTTTGTCGTTAGTGTCATACATTTTAAATAATGTAATGTACAACTTTTTCACAATATGAAACAAAAATGTATGCACATTTATTGATAACATATATTGATAAATATTGTTTGTTCTCAAAATCAAAGAAGCAGCTCTCATCCTACTAAATGAAGAAAAAGTGTAGCGAATCCATCAGCAGAATTTAGCAGACTTTGGTTACCAATAGGTACTTAAAAAAAGTGAACAAAAAACATGCCAATGAGGACAAGTAAACGTGAAGCACATATCTCTATCATACGCTACATAATATATGCAACATACAGTCCCTGGCCATATTATTATGACCACCTATGAATTTTTACAAAAATCAACTATTTATATATACCACTAGGTAAGTTTTGTTTAAAATATTATTTTTAAATTTAGTTTTGTTATGCAATGTTAATGTTATGCATTAACTATAATATATTTAATAATAAACAGCAATAAAATATTTGAAAATATTACATATTTATATTTTTTTAATATTTTGTTGAACTTCTGACCTTCTGAACTTCTGACAGATGGAAAATATTTGGGAGCTTTTAAAACGATAAATTTCCGATGAAAAGGTCACTACCAAAATTGTTTTGATTAAAGAACTAATATATCATTGAAACAACAATGACAAATTAAAGCAAAAAAAAATTAACTGCATTCAAAGTATGCCAAGACGGGTACTATCGGTAATCAAAGTTAGAGGGGGCTCAGCAAAATATTTAAAAAATGCAAATATGTGATATTTTCAAATGATTTATTGCTGTTTATTATTAAATGTATTATATTTGATAATAAACACCAATAAAACATTTAAAAATATCACATATTTTTATTTTTTCAATATTTTCTTGAGCCCCCTTTAACTTTGATTAGCGCTTGTATTCGTCTTGACATACTCTGAATGCAGCTAAATTTTTTTTTTGCTTTAATTTGTTATTGTGGTTTCAATGATATATTAGTTCTTTAAATCAAAACAATTTCGATAGTGACCTTTTCATCGGAAAATACTCGTTTTAAAAGCTCCCAAATATTTTCCATCTGATTAAGGTCAGAAGTTCAACAAAATATTAAAAAGTATATAAATATGTAATATTTTCAAATGTTTTATTGGTGTTTATTATTAAATATAATATAGTTAATATATAACATTAACATTACATCACAAAATTTAATTTAAAAATGATATTTTAAACAAAACGTACTAGTGGAATAGTTGATTTTTGTAAAAATTCATAGGTGGTCATAATAATATGGCCTGGGACTGTACAATAAGCATGCAAAATAAAATTTAACTTACATCTTTTTTACCCCAAAAACTCATTATTATGAACACTCCCACATATAGAATCACATAACACACATAATTATTACACACACATACAGAATAATCAGAATTTGATGTATCACAGAACATAAAAACATCCACCATCATATCTTTTCAGTCATATCTGGTTGTTGCCTACAACCATCATGGTCAAAATACAATTTTTTGTTGACTGGGATGTAGCATAACCTCAATAATAACAACAATTAGGCGATTGTCTTTACTTTGTTAACAAATTATTGTTCTTGATTTCTTTCTTTTGACAACGATTTCCGGAGTGGAAATCGAAACGTTAAGTATTTTTAGGTAAAATATTATTATTATTATTATTATTATTATTATACAATAATATCGAGCCAAAGCAAAGCTTATATGGCTCAAAATACAAAATAATTGTAGGTCTTAAACTAAATAATATAACATAAAACAAATTCTTACAAAATAAAAATTAAATTAAAATAAATATTCAAAATAATTGGTTTTTACAAAAGTTCTTACAATAGCAAATTAAAAAAAATACAAAAATTAGAAAGTATACATAAAGATTACAATTTTTTTTCATAAAGAGAAAACATATATAAAAAAAAGAGAAAAAAAATATATCTATACATTTTATAACAAATATTATCACAAAAATTGCTAACATTGCACATATAAAGATACAATGTCCAGTTATTTCTCATCAAACCTCTTTTTGAAACTATTTAAGCTAATAGCCCCTACGATATCATCACTTAAACTGTTCATTTTATCAAAAACTCGATTAACCAAAAAGTTTTGTCTTGCAGTGGTTTTAAAAGATTCCTTTTTCAATGTATAGTGATGATCTCGCAGTCTAGCATCTTCGCTGATATTAAAAAAATTTGATGTTCCCCAAAATTCACCCCTATAATGGGATTTATCTCATTATTTAGATATTTTAGAAATCCTTAAATTACCTTAAAGTATTCGTTAGATATTTATTTATAAAACAATAAATATTACGCATATTTGTTATAATAATTGCAAAGTAGAACACCTTAGTTAAAGTCCACGTTTTGCTTACTCAACAAGGTTGTGATTATTCATTTTGACACACTAACGAGAATATATACAAACATATTTACAAAACGAAGTATTTGATAAATATGGGAACACGATCAGATTAGAGTCATTAGTGGGTCAGTCGAATTAGTTAGTTAGGTTTGAGAGGTTGCTGCCGTTAGAGCAGAATAATGTCACCTATCAACTGAATACATTTATACGGTATTAGTTTAACCAAATAAAGAAGTTATGAGTACATAGTGTATTCCTGATAGTCAACCCCATTCCAGTATAGTAAATATCGAGCAACCACCATATGGCGACCTGAGAGACGGACTGGACTTCTGAGGCAGTAGACAACAGGAACAAATATGGCAAAAAACTGGAGGAAACGAAGGAAATTTGGGGTAAAGTACCAATCCTCATACTAATTGGTATCAATAGATGGAATGGGACGGACTATATGGAGCTGGAGAGACCAACGATAAGGGAGTCCAAATGGTAGACGTCGACATGGACGAAGGTTTGGAGACATGGGACCACGCCCAAACGTCAAGAGGACAAATGGAAAGAAATGGACAATACCTAGTGGACAAATGTGTACCTAATCGTGAGTAACTTTTTAGCTATTTTTTTTAAATTGCATATACAGTCTCACAGATATGAATTTTTTTTATTAATATAGTATAATTATAATCATTTAAGAAGAACTAGAATTATTAATTTTCACTTAAATATAATTAAATTAGGTAAAAATTTTTTCGTATATTATTAAGTTTTAGGAGTATTTCACTAATTTAGAAGATTTTTTTTGAGAATTACATATATCATATATAGATAATCTTAATCGATAGTTTTATTTTAATAGAAATATAACAATTCTTATATTTTATATCGTAAGAAATAATATAATTATTTTTAACCATACGAGTACGTAAATAAGTTTATTTTGATTGATGTATTTCTGCTTTTTCTGCACTTTTTGCATAAGGAAGTTATTTTGTTTATACCAGTATTTACTATTTTTAAACTAAGTACTTCGAGTATAATATTATGATGATATGACGTGTTTGACATTGAAAATTGAAACGAATAAACTACATAGGAATTCGCTAAAGCGACAATTTTTACGAAGAAAGTTATTATGATAAATAAAATTAACCTGAAAATATAAGATATTAGTATTCGAACAATCTGTTTTTAAATAAGGAAAGATAAAAGAAAATATTTTAAGATGATGGAGAAATTGGAAAATCCAGCATAAAGGACTTATATTGGAGACGGAAATGTCTCAATCAATGGAAATTTTTGTTGAGAAATGCACGTAAATGCAAAGATTTTTACTTATGATAAATATGACAAGACAAAGAAATATACCCAAAAAAGCAAAAATTAAAAATGACTATGGAAAAGATATTAAATTTTTTTTTTAAATGAATAACCATTTTCAATTTTTATATACAAGGAGTATGATTATACCACGTACATAGGACTAATAAAATTCGTCCTCGTGAGAGAGCCCACAACTACTACCATAATGGCAGATGGAATGTTTATTGAGTAAACGAATTTAATCGTGAGAGAGTGAATTATTTTTATACAATGATTTGTGACGAAAAGAAAGTCAGTTAAGAAATGAGGATGAACTGATATAAGAAGAAAAATAAAGACAAAACAAGTTAAAAAAATACATTGAAGTAACGGAGTTATATTAAAGGAAAATTAAATCCCATTTAAGGAAAAAGACAAAAGAATTAGGAAAATTAAGACATAAAAAGTTATCTTAGAAGAAAGACAAGTATTAAGGATAATTTGAAGAAGATTAATGTCAAAAGATATGGAAAATAGAATTGAAGAGAATTTTGTACCTACAGTACAAAAAGTTACAGTACCTACAGTAAAAAGTAATATTTAAGAAGAATACTTTGTACGGCTTCAAGTAACATAATTATTAGTATAATATATAAAATAACTTTAAATTTATATAATATAGACGATATACTTACTTTATTCGAATGAGGTCATGTAAGACTGTATTTCAATTAAAGAAATAGAGATTATTTTTGTGACGTAAAAGTGACTATTCGCGTGAAGAAACTGAACTTCTGTTTAACTAGTAACAAAAATTTAGATTAACTATTTAGCTATTGTAGGTTTTTCTCATTAGTAGTTTTTATGTAAATAATTTAATGGACGTCCAGACTTAATATTAATTACTCAGCAATTGCAAGCTGAAATTTTCTTTATGTTTATAGGAGATTTTCATGATATTTCAGGAGATTTTCATTATTAGGAGATTTCCATGATATTTTTTCTAACAAGATATGGTCTATTTTTATTAACACTTTCTTTCGATTTTTTTCATAATTGAATGCTGAATTTTTTTTTGATACCGACTTTTTTATTTCAGTTTTTTAATATCGGTCGAATTTTAGTATAAATATTTTATAATAAAGTACAATTAAAGACAATTTAGACAATAAAAACCAACTCTTGTCAAGGAAAAGGTACAAAATGAAAATTAGAAGATATTAGCATACCCATTTCGTGTTTTGAAACTAACTGGATCTCACCTAGACTGAGTATATCAGATCAGACAGGAATTTAGGGATGCAAGATGTAGAAGATTTTTCAAGCGCACAACTATCCATTTTGCCTTTTTGGAACAAACCTTCTCACGACTAAGGACGTGCAAAAGGACCGGAAGCAAATTCAAGGGTATAAAGTTGCGAAAAACTACCCATCGGGTTAGAAAATTAAGAATTTATAAGGTAAATGATATATATAAATGAAGAATTATGAAAATAATACGAATATAGGAAGGAATACATATGAAATATAAAGTAAATGATAAAGAAATAATGAAGAAATATGAAGAAGAAGAAGAATTATATTTAATAGTACACTATGAAGAAAGTACTAAGTATAAAGAAAATGAAGAAATATGTAATTATTGTGAAGTACCAGACAAGAAGAAGAATAAGAAAAAAAGAGATAATTTCTAATAGAAGAATATTAAATTGGAGAAGATCAAAAGATTTGTCTTAAAGGTCTAGTAAAGAAGTAGAATTAACAAGTAAGTTCAAATGTAGGAGTTGTAATTTTTTTTAAACCTCTGAAATCAAAGTAAAGTATAAAATACAATTTCTGAGTATAGATTTTCGCAAGTCATAAGAAAAGAAATAACTAAGAATAGACGATGTTTGATAATTAGTGAAATAAATTGTATATATTTGTAAATTTTGTTTATATTTTTTTTTTTTGTAAAAATTTGTATAAATCTGTACATATAACGTAGTCAGTTGATGATGATAGTAAGAAAATTTTCTTCTCTTCGGGGAGGAAAAAGGAAGCACGGTACATGGCTCAGAAAATTTTCTTTTCTAAGGGGGATGATATAATGGGATTTATCTCATTATTTAGATATTTTAGAAATCCTTAAATTACCTTAAAGTATTCGTTAGATATTTATTTATAAAACAATAAATATTACGCATATTTGTTATAATAATTGCAAAGTAGAACACCTTAGTTAAAGTCCACGTTTTGCTTACTCAACAAGGTTGTGATTATTCATTTTGACACACTAACGAGAATATATACAAACATATTTACAAAACGAAGTATTTGATAAATATGGGAACACGATCAGATTAGAGTCATTAGTGGGTCAGTCGAATTAGTTAGTTAGGTTTGAGAGGTTGCTGCCGTTAGAGCAGAATAATGTCACCTATCAACTGAATACATTTATACGGTATTAGTTTAACCAAATAAAGAAGTTATGAGTACATAGTGTATTCCTGATAGTCAACCCCATTCCAGTATAGTAAATATCGAGCAACCACCATACCCCTAAGAATTCTGTAAGTAGATATTAAATCACCTCTTTCTATTCTATGAGTCAATGGAGACAACTTAAGCTTTCTTAATCGAGTTTCATAGTTTAATCTTTCATAATTAAGAGGTAGCTTAGTAGCTCTTCGTTGTACTCCTTCTAATAAATCATAAAAATATTATTTTATAAATTATAATAATTATAAAAAAATATTAAAATATCTCTTTGTAAATGAGGTGACCAAACAGATACTGCAAATTCTAGGTGAGGTCTGACATAACTTTTATAGAGTTTCAAAAACAAGTCCGGAGACATTCTGGGAAAAGCTTTTGAAATGAGGTATAAAGCAGAGTTAGCTTTACCGACTACTTTTGCTGTTTGAGTAGACCAACTTAACGTTAAGTTGACCGTAACGCCCAAATCATTAACTTCCTCTACCGATTTCAGAGGAACTCCATCCAAAAAATATGTTATATATGGATTATTATATCCACATTGAACGACACAACACTTACGCGTATTTATTGGAATAGCCCATTTCATGCTCCATTCTGATAGCTGGCTAAGGTCACTCTGAAGAGTATTAACAATATCGGGACAGTAATATAACTTTAAATCGTCGGCATATGAAACCGATTTTGACTGCCATCCGCACGTTAAATCAGATACGTACAGCAAAAACAGAATCGGCCCTAATATTGATCCCTGAGGGACACCACTGGCTACCGCACGTGGAACACTGCAGTCATTTTCCACTTTGACCGAAAAAGTTCTATCAGAAAGGAAGTTTTCTAACCACAATAACAACTCACCACGCACGCCGTAATGTTCTAGCCTTAGCATTAATTTTTGTATGGGTACCTTATCAAATGCATGGGAAAAATCTATATAAATAATGTCAATCGGTTCATATCGGCCCAAAGATAAAGTCCATTCATTAAGAGAGTGAAAAAGGTTGCTTCTTACAGAACGGTTCGGCAGAAATCCGTGTAAGGTAAATTACGGAAATTCGGAAATTCGGAACTGGAATAACATTATGCTCTAACCTAAATTTGCTCTACTCTAATTTATTAGCTATTAATCTTTCCATTACTTTTACTGATGTTGGTGGAACTGTTACTGGGCGATAATTAGACGAAAGGAGTTTATTTCCACTTTTATATATTGGTGTTACTATACCAGATTTCCATGAAACTCAGTCGCGGATCCAAGGGGGGGGGGTCAATGGGGTCAATTGCCCCCTCCTTGAGACTTCGCCTGGTGTCGCCTTTTTTTAAGAAAGAGATAATTACGATTGAAAATAAATAGTGAGTTTTGTGTCCTGTTGACAACTGAATAACGGAATGTAACAAAACATAATTCTTTCTCCAAAGTACGTGTTCTCGGTCTTACTGTATGGTGTCGAGTCTTGGACTGTGAATAAAATCGATCTACTACCTAAATCGCCTTAAGGCTTTCGAAATGTGGTTCTATAGAAGAAAAAGTATCTTGGGTGAAGAATATTCAAAACTCCACAATACTAGAACGTCTCAGCAAGACTACTGAGATTATAGAAGGCATCAAGAAGAGAAAAGTGGAGTATATTTTGGACATGTAATGAGAAGTTTCAAATATAGGTTGCTGCAAAATATTATGCAAGTGAAAATAGAAGGCAAACGCAGTCCAGGACGAAAAAGCACTTCGTGGTTGATTTAGGGTGGCAGTGAATAAAATTAAGATAGCTATGATATTAACCAACGTTCTGAAAGGACATGGTAGGTACATGAAGAAAAATAAAGTAACAGCCCATACCGAAAGAGAATCCTGCGTTCGCGAGTGACGAGAAAATTTTTATTTCATTGCCCCCTCCTTGCAAGGTTACTGGATCCGCCGTTGAAAACTGGTATTGAATTAGTATGCAAAGATTTGGCCAATAAAGCTGCTAGTGGAGCCGCTAAACTATCTGCACAATAAATTGTGATATAAAAATGGTGAAATATTTTCCGATCCAGGAGACGCAGTAGTATTTAAAGAACCTAATACTTCTTTAACCAATCCAGTAGAGATGTCAATTGTTGATAAACTTTCCGTTATTCTATCAGTAGTGGGCAAACCTGAAAACGCAGCCTCCGTGTCAACTGTAAAAGTACTGGAAAGTGTTTCAGAAAATAATTCGCAAACCTCTTCTTTTAAACATATTTCGCCATTAGATTTTTCTAACAACGGTATACCAGTTTTTGTACAGAATTGTGATCTAACGTATTTGTAAAAAGATTTGGGACCTCTGAAGCTAACTCTGTTTTCATCATAATAACTTCTCGACAATCTCAACTCCTTTGTCAGTCCATTGGAAAATTGTCTATGTGTATGTATATTTTCTTCAGTAGGATTTTTTCTTACCCTTTTCCATAAAATGCTTTTTTCTTTAGTCATTGCGATAAGTCGATTATCGATCCAAGGGCTTCTGGGATTAGTCCTAAGAGTGTACTTTGAAGAACATTTATCTATTCCTTTATATATAATTTCTTTATATTTATTCCAAGAATCGTTACGAGAACAATTATCCAAATCCGGCCAAATTACTTCTCTAAAATACTGATCTAATCTAACATAATCTATTTTACTAAACTCTTTAACTATTTTTTCATTAATTGCTTCAGTAATGTCTAGTTGAGCTTGTGTGTGAAACATGGTCCGAAATACCTATTGGTGAAAGATAATGAATTTCACTGATAAGTTCTTCCTCGTTAGTGATTATCAAATCTAAAACTGAAGGTGTATTACCTTGACGATATCTAGTAGGTTCTGTTACCAATTGGTTTAGATTGGTTTGAAAACGTAAATTGTAAAATTGAACACTGGTATTATCTCCAAAAAGCGGAGTTTGAACTGGCCATTTTAAATCCTTAAAATTGAAATCTCCACAAATGATTAAATTTTCTTTTTCTCTGCTACATTTTTCAATAAATTCACACATTGATTTGGTAAGAGTCAAAGAAATGTTTGGTTTATAGATGACAAGAAGGTGCATAACAACTTTATTAGGAAAGATAATTTTAAACTTTAAATTTAAAATTTTTAAAAACTAAATTAAACTAAATTAAAAACTAAAACTGTTAAAATATGTAACTGTCATTACAACCTAACTGTGGCTAATCCAATATAAACATAACTTTTATCCACAACTTCGTAAGAAATATGGTCTAGATTTTTATCAGTGTAAACAACAATATTCTCCCTCTTCGTTAAAATAATTGAACGGAGACATCTTTTTACACAGTCATAGTGGCGTAAATAATATTTTCCAAAGTAGTTAGTAATAAATCGGCTCTGTAATAGGGAGAAGGGCTATTAGCGGGTACTTATGGCAACGGATATGAGAGGGCAGCACCGCATGCCCATTCAACGCGCCAACTAGCTCGGAATTAAGCAATATGTTTGCTGTTATTAAGGAGGGTTGCTGGGGGTAGAGAAAGGGGGGAAGTTTAGGGGTTACGACCTAATCAAATTTGCATCGTGTCGCGTCGTCGTCCGCCGTCTTGGTACTGTAAATAATACGACAGGGGATGTTCGTTTTAATGGATATTGAATTTGTAGCAGTAAAATCTGGTAGCACTAATGATTTTATATTCGCACTCGTTTTGATTTATTTTAATCGTTAACAGTTCGCTAAAAGCTTCTTCTTCTTTCAGTATCCTGTAGAGTTGCACAAGTTTGACTTGAATGTTTGAACTTGACTTGAATTTGACTTAATTTCAAGTCAAACTCAAGTCAATCCTTCTGACAAATAATTCAAGTCAAGTCAAACTGGCCAATCGTACAGGTTTGAAAATTCAAACTGTTTGTCAAACTAGTTTGAAAGAGTTTGAAAAATAATTTATTTAGTAGATAGGTATACTTTTTTGTCGAGATTGACATGTTAGTTGCCAATTAAGATAAGAAAATTAATAGATAATACAATGAGTGCCACATAAAAGTATCTTGATACACGAAGCGATTATAATCAAAATAGGGTAAATTTTTTGAAAATGGTATGTATAGAATTGTATGCTTAGAATTGCTTGCTGGCAAATTTCGTTTTATCGATATAACTTTTTTATATTTGTGTGTTACTAGATTAAAACAAAGAATTCGTTGGATAGTTTTTTATCATACCAAGTGTAATTAAATCTACTTTGGAAGCTTTCAAGTATTACGTAACTCAAGTTGGGAGAAGGGGGGGCATGTAAAACGTTACGGGGCGTTATACGGGGGGAAGGGGGTTACGTTCGAACAGCGTGTTACGTAACATTGTTTTTTAACATAAATAAAAAAAACTACAGAATCACAATCTCCGAACTTTTCAACTTTCGTTTATATTTTACATAGAACCCCTGGATTGTATTATATTGCCCATTCACGCCCCGCTCATGTTACAATAGGACAATAGTATTCAAGTGAAAATATCTTGAAATTTTTATTAACCAGATCAAGCACAGTAGCACGTGTTTGCAATAAATAGCTGGACCTTTCTTTACAACAAAAGATGAAAAGATACAGATAGGATAAAGAGGTTGTAAGAGCTTCAAAAATTGCGTTTCGTAATACTTGAACGGTCCCTTTAACAAAAATGTATGAAGGAACAACAAAATATTATGTTTTTGATATAGGTTTAATGAATTTTTTGCGACTTTGCAATCTCGTCTTAAAGAATTAGTTCACTATCTGTCATTTTATAACGCTGTTCTTTATTTTATTAAACCACCATATATCTGTAAGAGGAAAAAATTGGTGTCTTATTACAGGAATGATAGATATGGCTATCGTAAATGGGTGCGTGCTATACAACATGATAGGTACCTACATAAGGGAAAATATATCCATCAAAGAATTTAGGCGACAAGTAGCTTATTCATATCTAAAAATTGGACATAATGTAAGAATAAGCAATGGTCGTCCATTTAGTCTTTCAAGTACAACAAGAAGCAATATCTCTGAAGACCTTAGATATGATAGTAAAAACCACATTGTTACAAAATGAGAAAATCAACGAATATGTCAAAATCGAAACTATACGTCAAAACCGCGAAAATAGTGCCAGAAATGTAATGTAACGCTTTGCGTGTCGATTTGTTTTGAAAAATTTCATTTAGTCCAGATAGCCACTGCGCATCCGCTAGGAAAAATATTCCGATTCGGATTTTTTGCACAATCTTACTCAAAAAGGACCCCTTTTAACAAATTTTCATGTTGCCAGGACCAAAAGTGAGTCAAAAATTTTTTAAACGTTTTTTTTTTGTTTTTTTTTTCCTAAAATAATTTTTTTTTAATGGAACATAGTTTTTTTAAGGTTTTTTGGATCATTCTTAACAGAAAGGGTCTTTAGTGACATTTCTTTAAAGTTGATAGCTTTTCACATATAAGCAATTCAAAATTGAAAAATTGCGAAATTGGCCATTTTTAACCCTCAAAAACTATGTGAAAAACTGAAAATTTGAATGTTGCTAAGGTAGGTAGATATTCTTTAAACATCGATTGATGAAATCCCGAAGAGTTTTTTGCAATGCAATATTCAAAACTCCTTTGTTTTTAATTGCTAATCAAGCGTGCGCGACACTATTTTCCACCGAAAGTATGGTGCAAATGAAAGGAATAAATTCGTTATTTCATAAACCGGCGACTTTAAGGAAAAATCCCGAAACAGGTCGATTTTTATTTTTAAGTTATGATATTGTGGCATATATGGTATACTAGTGACGTCATCCATCTGAGCGCGATGACGTAATCGATGATTTTTTAAATGAGAATAGGAGTCGTGTGGTAGCTCATTTGAAAGGTTCTTCAATTCTCTATTCAGTAATGTAAACATTTACATAATTGTTTATACAGGGTGTCCAAAATTTTTTTATTAAATTAAATTATTTGACAAAAAAAGAAGTAGAAGGACACCCTGTATAAATAATTATATAAATGTTTATATTACTGAATAGAGAATTGAAGAACCTTTCAAATGAACTAGCACACGACCCCTATTCTCATTCAAAAAAATCGTCGATTACGTCATCACGCCCAGATGGATGACGTCACTAGTATACCATATGTGCCACAATATCAAAACTTAAAAATAAAAATCGACCTGTTTCGGGATTTTTCCTTAAAGTCGCCTGTTTACGAAATAATGAATTTATTCCTTTCATTTGCACCATACTGTCGGTGGAAAATAGTGTCGCGCACGCTTGATTAGCAATTAAAAACAAAGGAGTTTGGAATACTGTATTGCAAAAAACTCTTCGAGATTTCATCAATCGATGTTTAAAGAATATGTACCTACCTTGGCAACATTCAAATTATCAGTTTTTCACATAGTTTTTGAGGGTTAAAAATGGCCAATTTCGCAATTTTTCAATTTTAATCGCTTATATGTCAAAAACTTGGAGAAATGTCACTAGAGACCTTTTCTGTTTGGAATGATCCAAAAACCCTAAAAAACTGCTCCATGCAAAAAAAAATAATTTTAGGAAAAAACAAAAAAAAACGTTTAAAAAAATTTTTACCCATTTTTGGTCCTGGCAACATGCAAATTTGTTAAAAGGGGTCCTTTTTGAGTAAGACTGTGCAAAAAATCCGAATCGGCATATTTTTCCTAGCGGATGCGCAGAAAAAATATAGGAATTATATAAACATTTTTTAACTCCATAGTATATAATATGAGTAGAATTTGAAAAACTACTAAATAAACTTATTTTGCTAAATTAAATTTTGTCTTTAATTTCATAGTAATTGAGCCCAGCGTCCTCAAATGAGGACAGTTGTTTTTTCAAAAATTTGAAAACAAAAAACAAATACTTTGGTAGGACATCATTTTGTACCTCAAAATATATTACGAAACAAAAAATTACGTTAAAAATGCAAAAAAAAATAATTTGGGCGTTAATGGGTTAAGGCCCTCAAAAGCCTTATTGCAGGGATGCTCTACATCTCCGACACTGGTGACACTGTTCAAGATATTCCTGAAAAAAATATTAAAAGCATGCAAACGGAAATGTGAAGGGATGTGAAGGCAACACTAGTCCGGGACAACTTATTGTACACATTCAGTTTTGCAGATGACCAAGTGGTAACGGCTCAAGATGAACAAGATCCTATATGCTCCGAAAATTAGAAGAGGAACACACAAAAATGGACTGAAAATAAACCTAGAAAAGACCGAATACTTAACAACAGAACAAGAACCTTTGAGAAACTTGGAAATGGACGACGATAGAGAAATTAAGGGCACTGAAAAATTTAAATACTTAGGATTCATACTCTCAAATAGTCTCAAAGAATGAAACCACCGAGCAAGAGCAAGAGATAACCAGCAGATTAACATAGACAAGAACATGTATTAAACAAATGAACGGGGTACTGTGAGATAGACAGATTACCAGAAATACAAAGAGGAGAATATATAGCACCTTGGTACGTAGTGTAAAGATCTATGGAGCAAAGAATTCGGGAGAAACAAACGAAACAGGTCCAATATTCTTCTTCTTCGTCTAGCCATTCACGTCCACATCTGAACATAAGCCTCTTCAAGTCTTCCTTTCCATTGTTTTTTGTTGTACGCTACTTGTAGCCAATTTTTGCCGAAAGTTCGTTTCTGAACATCTGTCCATCTCATAGGAGGCCTGCCTCTGGGTCTTTTTTGTTGGTATGGTCTCCAGGTTAGAATTTTTTCGTGCCATTTGTTTAGATCGCTCCTAGCTACATATCCAGCGTATTCCCACTTCAATTTTAATGATTTTTGTACCACATCGGTGACTTTGGTTTTCTGTCTTATCCATGTGTTTGTTTTCCTCTCCTTAAGTGATATGCCAAGCATTGCTCTTTCCATCGTAAAAGAATGCCTTCGCAGGTTCAAAATTACTGCAACTGAAATGGAGTTCATGAGAAGAAGTTGCGCAGTGACTGTGACAAGAATAGATCGCATTAGAAATGAGGAGATAAAACGGAGAATGGCAGTAGAACAATACATATTCAGCTCCGTCGAAGAAAAACGTTTAATTTGGTATGGACATGTGAGAAGAGCAGATCGTACAAGGTGGATATCAAAGATTTCGCATTGGAGCCCAATAGGAAAGATAAGAAGAGGTAAACCCTGAAGGTCGTGGAAAAACGAGACCTTATAGAGATGGAGAATGGCAGAACAGAAATGAATGGGGACGTTGGTTGAAAGAAGGAAGGAGGTGACAGCTGTAAAAATCCTTATATAGATAGCTAGACAAAACTATTTCATTTCTTATTCGATCAACTCAACTTATCTAGAATATTCGTCAATAAATCCACACCTCAAAGGACTCTAATTTTTTCATTAGTATCTCTGTAAGAGTCCATCTCTCCATGTCATACAGCAATGTGGAGAATATGTAGCAGCATACAGTGGAATCCCGATAAGTCGGCCCCCGATAACCCGTAAGTCCGGCTAACCCGGACCGATTTTTATCAGACAAACATTTCAACAATAAAAATGTATGTAATATAATATTTGAGAGATAATGGGTATTTGTGTAATTTGAACTACATATACGATATTAAAAATGACTCATGGCACACGACGTTCATTGTCGTGTTATCAGAAACAACAGACACCTGTAGTATCCTTTATTTATTTCAAACTGTCTTAGCATTGTTTCAAAAAGACTAAAAGACTATTTAAAAAATTCTTTTTTAAACAATGGTCTTAGTCTTCACTGTTACTAAATAACATAACATCGTTGCGATTGAGACCGTATTGTGTGTAGTACAGTCGTATTGTTCGCTTCCGTTCTCTAGTCGTTCGTAAATCTATTTATTCAGATTTTGTGTTTGTGCGTGTTTTTTTGTTTACGTAATGGCAACAAAACGTAAAAATGTTGTAGTGTCAATGGAAAAGAAACTAGAAGCATTAGGTAGAATTGATAAAGGCGTAATTGATACGTAATTCAGATATGTACTGTGCATATTATATATTTCATGTTATTTCAATTATAACGGAGTTTATCTGTAAGTATACCGTATTTTATTAATTTTTACCATTTTCTCCGGTTAACCCGGATCGGCCGCGGTCCCGATTAATCCGAGTTAACGAGGTTCCACTGTATTCATATAATTTTAAGGATTAATATAATATCTCTATTAATAAGAATTTTCTTGAATTGATAGAAGGCGGCTTTGGCTTTTTCAATGCGTATTCTTATTTCTTTGTTTATATCCCAGTTATCGTTAACGTTGGTGCCCAAATAGGTAATATTGTGAAATCTTTCTAACTTTATTCTATACGCTGTGATGTTCATTGATTGTAACTCCTTTTTGCTGACAACCATAGGTTTTGTCTTTGAAGTATTAAGTTTTATCCCATATTCATCACATGTTTTGGTCAGCACTCTGTTTACAAGTCGTTGCAATTCTTTTTCATTGGAAGCAATCAGCACCGTGTCTTCTGCGTGTCTGACATTCGTAACATTAATTCTGTTGATTGTAATGCCTGCATCTTCATCTAAGGCTTCCGGCCCCCTCTAAAAAAAGAGCGTGTGTACTTTGTACGCACGTAAGAAGTTATGCTTCTATTATTATGATTTCAACGAAATAAATATATTTTAAACAGTTCAATTGTATTTTTATTTAAATACTACACTAATTTTAATACTTCAAACAATACCAACAACTAAAAAAAGTAAGGCAAGACCACAACATGAGGTGTTCGCAAGTGGCCATCCATCCAAAACATAACCGCAGTCGACACTGCTTGACTATGGTTATCGGGCGACAACCGATATACAGTCCGTCTAATTTACTTACCGTTGCCCGTCATTATCTACGCCGGAGATCTAAGTTGACATAGTTGCCAAAGTATAAAAAAATCCTGAATCCATTTTAAATCAAATATATCACATAATTATTGTAAACGTGGATTATACAACAAAACAAATTAATATTCAATGTAAATAAGTAAAACTTAAGAAATAGAGAACAAGAATTAAGTTATAATCTTTTAAGATTTGCAGTGCAAGCGTTTTTGCACTGCATTGTTCATAATTAAAAAACGGCTCCGAACTCTTGGCATGAAGCCGGTAGGTTTCTTTGTATAATATGTCTACAATAAAAACTAAAAAAGTTGTCAGATATGTACCTCTATTATTCCAAGTCGTGATAAAATTAGGTGAAATTTATATTTTTATAGCAGAGAATCTTTTTATAGTAAAGTAAATAATAAAAACAGTAAATATAATAAAACAGATACTTATAATAAAGAATATAAACAAATATGAAGTGTCATCACCGCAACTGTCAAGTAAATGTTACCAATTTATTCTAAAATGTCACCTTCGTTCGATTACAGTTACAGTGTGTTTCGAACAAATGTGCTTCATAAAAACGATTTATAATCCATTTATACAAATTAAATGAAACATATTATTGTGTATTTCTTTAGGTTAACATTAATAGAAATCTTCAAACATTATTTCTACGCGTATATAATAAAATATGTCTAGTGGCTGTAATTCCAGTGTACTCGGCAAAGTGATTCTAAAAAAGAACACACCTACCGCCTAAATATTTCGTGTTGGTATCATGCCACGTCACAGGCTATGACGTGGATGACGTGCAACGGTTAGTAAATTAGACGAAGTATAGTCAGTGTGCTATGGCCGTAAAATTGATACCAAAATGAATTATTTTGACAGATTGTACAAATAATATTAAGATTGCTTTTTATTCTTCTTTTCATCATATTTTAGTACTAATCATCCTATTCCCAACGAAGACAAATCCAAATACACAAAAACTATAATAAATATATTTACTAAAAATACCAATACATTTTTTTCACACTTTATTTGTACTGATACATACGTAACTTGCTGGACGTTGAAGCAAGAACACATAAATAAACTAGAGTCATTTGAAATGTGCTGTAACAGAAGGATGCTTAGAATAGCATGGACATACAGAAGAAAACGAACACGGAAGTATTGCGAGAAATGGGCAAAGAATGCAAAATAATAAAAATAAAAAAGTTACAATATCTGGAACACGTAATGAAGGGACAGCGATATGAAATACTAAGACTGATAATACAGGGAAAGATAAGAGGCAGAAGGAGTATAGGAAGAAGGCGAGTGTCATGATTGAAGAATTTAAGGGACTGGTTTATTTGCAGTTTTATAGAACTTTTCAGAGCAGCGGTAGATAGAGTAAAGATGGTGATGATGATATCCAACATCCGATTAGGTGACGGCACTTAAAGAAGAATATACGTAACTTAAAAGATTTAGCAATTAACTTCACTGTAAAAGATGGTTTTGCTTGTTTTCGACTCAGAGGGATGCCCAATCGCCGGACAGCTATTTCCACCATTTCAGGCTTTATCAACAGCGCTAGCGTGCACTCCTCAGAATCGAAAAACAGCTCGACCATCAATTTAAGGGGAATTCCAAAGATCATTCAAATTCCCATTGGGACGCGGTCCCAATATAGAAAACAAAAAGAACTCCTTGCAATCACATTCCGTTTTTATTCGTCTAGGAAAAAGACAGAAAGAAACTTCCTAGTACTCAAATCTGAGTAAAGATAGAAAAGTAAAAGGTGGTTTTGTTTTTTTTTCGACTCAGAGGGATGCACAATCGCCGGACAGCTGTTTCCACCATTTCAGGCTTTATCAACAGCGCTAGCGTGCATTCCTCTGAATCGAAAAACACTTGACCATCAATTTAAGGGGAATTTCAAAGAAGATCATTGAAATTCCCATTGGGAAGAGGTCCAGCGACATCTCTTAACAAATTGAACCGCTGGACCGCGTCCCAATAGGAATTTCATTGATCTTTGAAATTCCCCTTAAATTGATGGTCGAGCTGTTTTTCGATTCAGAGGAATGCACGCTAGCGCTGTTGATAAAGCCTGAAATGGTGGAAACAGCTGTCCGGCGATTGTGCATCCCTCTGAGTCGAAGAAAAACAAAACCACCTATTACTTTTCTATCTTTACTCAGATTTGAGTACTAGGAAGTTTCTTTCTCTTAGGTGTGAAGCATTTCGTGGTGATTCTAATTTTACATAATACTAGGCTGTGGTCACTACCTACATCTGCTGAGTTGAGCCATCTTACGTCAATTATTTTTGATGGATGTATATCTTTGTCTACTGGTATTATTGAATGTATATTTGTGTTGGTCTTTGTGGTCAAAAAAGGTGTTGTTTATTCGAAGTTCGTTATTCGTGCAGAAGTTTATCATCAGTTCTCCATTTTCGTTTCTGACATTCTCATTATGTTTTTATTTAATTTCAAGTATTACTTGGTTGCCTATTCGAGCGTTAAAATCCCCCAGTATTATCAACTTTCCTCTAACTTGATCTACTACTTGTTGCAATTGATCATAGAATATTTCCCTTGTTGTTTGGGGCTTACTATTTTCTGGGCCGTAACTCCGATGATGTTCAGGTCTTCCTTGGTGATGTTGGGAGAAAAACAACTTAAAATAATCTGTTATGCAGACGACGCAATACTAATCTCTCAAAGTGAAGATGATTTACAACGTATGCTGCACGAATTTAATATAACCGCTAGAAAATTTAACATGTTAATTTCCCCAAAAAAGACTAAATGCATGGTTATAACAGCAGATCTAATAAGGTGTAAATTAGAACTGGAGGGTCAAATAATAGAACAAGTCATGGACTTTAAATATCTAGGCATCACACTATGCAGCTACGGAAAGCTCGAAACAGAAGTGGAAGATCAGGTAAATAAAGCAAACAGAGCCGCAGGTTGCCCGAATGAAACAATATGGAGAAATAAAAACATCGGAAAAGAAGTGAAAGGCAGAATTTACAAAACAGTCATCAGACCAATAGTGATGAGCAAAACAAGAACAAGACCAAGACCAGGCTAGTCTTGTTCTTGCAAGCTTGGTCTTGGTCTTGGTCTTGCAGCTAAAAGGCAGTCTTGGTCTTGGTCTTGGTCTTGCACTAGCCGGTCTTGTTCTTGGTCTTGGTCTTGCTGCAAGAGTCTTGCTGGTCTTGCTTTTTTGGTAGTAATAATTTGAACCAAACAATTTCGAATAAAATGTACATTGAAATAAATAAAGATGTGAAGAATGAAACTATATTTTTTGCTTTAAAATTTTAACAGAATGTAGAATGTAGTTTCAAACGGATACCAATTTTAACATTATACATTCACCTAATGACCTAATTAGTTCTCTCTATATAAAGAGATTAGAGTATATTTTTATAATGGTAATGTTTATCAGTAGGAAAAACCTGCATTTACAACCCTTGTTGCAATTGCCGGCCTTCGGTTGTGTCACGTTGTGTTTTGCATGCTGTCGATACCTGCCGCCTGCCTTCAGACCACGTCTTGAGTCTAAATTATTGTTTATTGCCCCTGTATTTTAATAAAATGTTAAAGAAAAAGAGCTTGTTAAAGGTGCCACAAATGGTCGGGGACCTTCAATTCACGGATTTTACGAAAAGGGATAAACGGTTTATGGTTTATAGTTGTTAACAGATAATGATCTGCTCCTTTCACTCGAACACTGTAGTATTTATCCTACGAGGGTCAAAGGACATCGCACACATCTTATGGAAAATATAATGTCACTCAAATTCAATAAAATTTATACGAATAGATGCGTTTTAAATTAACGGTCAAATCTTATCATTGCGCCAACTCTATATTTTCAATAATAAGAGCAGAAATTGATATAAATAAATCTGAAATCAAATGGGTACGTACATAAGTTAGAGAGAGAAAAAATATTTTAAAATACCCAAATTGTCGGTACTCCATAAATCAGCGGATTAGTTTCACTAATCCGCTTAGACCCAGCGGGGTTTAAGCTCTTGTGAATAGCACCCAGAGCAATAGTAATTGTAACTGACACTTTTACTGACTCAAAAAATGTGATTTCGATAAACTTTAATTGCAATTTGCGCCGTAATTAATCATAATTAAGAGTTGGTGCAATAATAAGATTTGACCGTTAATTTAAAACGAATCTATTCGTATAAATTTTATTGAATTTGAGTGACATTATATTTTCCATAAGATGTGTGCGATGTCCTTTAATAACATACATTAAATTTTTTTAGGAGAACAGAACAATCAAATATTTTTTACTCTATTTAATCATTATTTAATTTAATTAACTTTTTTTATAAAGTAACTAAAACATACTTTTTAGTAAATACGTACGTATTTACCATACCTATTTATAGACCTAATACTATAACATAATAACTAAACGTAATGGGGAGTTATAAACGCTTAATTCTGTAATTTGTTATCTTGCGGTTCTTTAATTTTATTTAAACTACATTGCTCTCGTAACACGAGTTATTCGCACTTTTTATTTTCACATATTTTTGGATTGAATACCCATTATGACATTTAAAAAGTTGAAAATATTCGGATGTGGGTAGTAAAAACTAGAATTTAACACACTGAAATGATGCGCATGCATTTCAAGTGCGGCACATACTATTTGTACTACTGGCCCTTTCTGGGGAAAACCTAGATTCTTCCAAATAGTTTTCAACTATGAAATCAGTAAAATTTTTTACACGTTTGTCATCCGGGATTTTCACAAATAATTCAACTTCCAACTTTCGTTGATTGTAAAAAATTAATCCAAAAAATAATTTTAAAAATTTCCCAGTATCGGAATTTTTGTCATTATATTCAGAAACTGAACCTAAGCTTTGGATTTTGCGATACCAAGCTTGACACATTACAATCGACAACCAGTTATTTTTTATTCAGGCCACAATGCTTTCACTGCATTGTGAATCCCTTTTCAAAATCTATTATGATATTTTTTGTATTCATTTTAAATTTAACGACCTACATTTTTCCTCGATTATGCGAAAAGAATTGAAATAAGTGTCAGTATTTTTATTAGACAAAAAAGCGAAAACTACTGGTTACATAAAAACCGTTTTTAATTGCATTTTTTATAAATGGATTTCCCTATCTATAATTACATTTTTTTGTCTTACAAGTAATTTCAATTGTCCTTGAACTGTCGCCGTTTGACAACTTGACTTCTGGACACTTTGAAGGTTGAGAAAATGCAAACCGTTTGATTTAATCAAAACCACTTAAAAATATAACCAAAATATTATGTATTTTAAAAATTCGATATTGTTTAAGGTTTCTTACAATGTCAGTATATATTATTGAACTAAAAAAATAAAGTTAAATAATAAAAACCAATTTTTCTCAAAAAAGTGCAAGAGTCTTGCAGGTTGGTCTTGGTCTTGCGTGGTCTTGCAAGGTTCGGTCTTGGTCTTGGTCTTGTTCTTGCAAGCTTGGTCTTGGTCTTGGTCTTGCAACCAAAAAGCGGTCTTGGTCTTGGTCTTGCTGCAAGACCAAGACCAAGACCAAGACCAGTCTCGCTCATCACTACAGACCAATAATGACATACGCGGCAGAAACACGACCTAATACAGAGAGGACAAAAAGAATGCTAGAAACAGCAGAGATGAAAACATTGCGAAAAATCGATGGTAAGACGCTGTGGGATAGAGCTATAAGTGCAGATATACGAAGGAGATGCAAGGTGGACAACATTAATAACTGGGTGAAAAGCAGAAGAGTGGAATGGAAAAACCACATAAGCCAAATGACAACAAATAGAGTAGTAAGGACGGAGAGAGACGGTTCCCCAATAGGAAGACGATCAGTGGGAAGACCACGAAAAAGATGGAATGACAACTTACTGGAGGCACATTGAAAAACAGACAGAGTAATGTCTATATAAAAAGAAGAAGAAGTTTCTTTCTGTCCTTTTCCTAGACGAACGAAAACGGAATGTGATTGCAAGGAGTCCTTTTTGTTTTCTATATTTGTCGTCTGCTGTCTTATAAATTGTAAAAGTCGCAGATTAAAGATGTACCAGAAAGAACTTTCAACACGAAAAGATTTAAATAACTATTTACCATTTTAATTTTATTAAAGTGGTGCATTCTGCATCTGAGATTTTCAATTTGTTAACTTCACTGTGTTCTGGGCACTTACTTCATACTATTATTTTTATAAAAATTCACTCTCAACAATTTTCCAAATCGCGCCTGAAGAAGTATACTTCAAAAAATCCAGAACGGTGTAATATTTCCACAAACATATACACAAATACAGCCTCAAACATTTTCCCCTTTTTAAATAGAAATTAAGTCAAATTTCTGAGCTCTGTAACTTTTAAATGATATAACCGATTTTCAAAATTAGACCAGAGTTAGAAAGGTATTGGCCAATAGTATCAGAAGCCGCCGAGGTTGGAAATGAATTTTCGAAATTTTTGGGAGTTTTTGGAACGCGCCCTAAAGACAGACCCCGAATGGGAAGGGCCGTCAACCCACACCCTTGGACCAAAATAAATTTTTGATATACGGATTTGGTGGGTCTGTCCTAAACTTTAATATGGGATATGACTATGACCCATTTTTAAATTCAGTCAGATTAACAGAATCGAAAACTTCGCGTATACATTATACCTAGTGTCGCATGTAGGGGGGTCACTAGCAAGGACCAGTTCTCTGGGATATTTCTAGAAGTCTTTAATCTACTGCCTAAAAAAGAAGGATTAAAATAATACCCATGAAGGAAATCACGTCACTATTGAACCACTTTCAACGTTAAACAGATAATAAACATTTCGTTTTATTATTTCTTAATATTTCTGAATACACTGAAATCAAGAATATTATGAAGAGCCTGTAAGTCTGGCGAAGTTAAAAGCTACTTGAAGCAATCAGCCATAAAAAGAAACCAATAAAACCAAGTAAAAAATTTAAAATCGAAACGCGACTGGATGCCAGGATGACTAAGCTATCAGTAACAATAACGACGTGTGAGTCTGATGACTTGCCGATAGTACCATCTGTTAAGATACTGTTTTATGCTTAAATTGGGCGTGTGTTTTGTTTAGTTAAACCGTTGGTTAAACGTAAATAATTGCAAAAACATAAACTTTTAAGTTGGGTACCTATTAATAATTATGAAAACATCAATAAATGATTTTATCGTCATAGAGAAGACGAAGATGACACTACACTTATAAAAGCGTTGAAAAATTAGATAAGGAAGCGAAGAGAATAGGGCTAGAGATAAACCAGCACAAGAAAAAATACATGACGATAGGTAAGGACGACATAACAACTCAGAACTATTTAATAACACACAACTATAAATTTGAAACTTTATCCATCTTTAGCTACTTGGAAGTAACAATGGGGAAAACCGGAAAAAAGAGAGCAGAGGAAAGAATTCTGAAAGGCAAAATAGTTATTTTCCTAACAAGTGCAGAAAGTCATACTTTTCTGCACGCGATTGCAGTTTCCGCTTCGCTTCGTTCGGCAAGCAGTCGAGTGCGGAAAAGAGACTTTCTGCAAGAGTTAGGAACAATATTTTTTCTACGAGCATTTAAAAATGACCAAATTAATTGAATTAATATAAAAATACATACACAAATTAAATCTTTGACAAGGTTGTCAAAACCAAACTTTCTATATAATTGGTTAGCATGACGACGATCTAATATCACCGAATTAAATTCAATGCGGTGCCTAAATACCTGTTATGTACAGGTTTTAATATTTTGAAGGCATAGCAACGATGTCAAACAAAGCAATTATTGTCAAGAAGCACGTCACACACTTTAAAATTTATCTTTACTTACGAATTAAAAAATAATTCAGTGATTTAGATGGCATCAAGTGACGAAGAACTACCTCCATCTATCCTCGACGTTGTCAATTATCTTAATTTGTTACCGGAAAAATCAGCAAACAGGTACAAGAAAGAATACAATATTTTTATGAGTTGGTGTAAAGAAAAAAGTGTAAATAGCTTAAAAGAAGAAGTATTTTTGGCTTATTTTATTAGTCTATCCAAAATCTGCAAACCAAATACTTTGTGGTCCCGCTATTCCATGCTCAAGTCAGTATTAAAAATTGAAAAAAATGTCAATATAGGCGATTATTTTAAGTTAACAGCATATTTGAAGAAAAAAGCGTAGGATTCAGTTGTACGTTCAATATAAACATTGTAAATAATAAATAGATATTATTAAAATTACATATTTTGTATTTGATAATAATAAAATTGTTAAAAAGTTGACTTAATTCTTTGACAATGTTGTCAAAACCAAACTTTCAATATAATTAGTTAGCATGACGACGATCTTGGTTTACATGACGGTGCGATGTACGGTGCGGAAAAGTAAAAACCGCGTGCGGAAAAGTAAACCGCGTGCGGAAAAGTAACACGCGTGCGGAAAAGTAAACTTTCTAAACTAAAATGCGTGCGCGAAAGTAGACATTTTTGCACGCTCGTAGAAAAAAACATATGGAGTGAATAGAAATTTGCTGATAAAGAAGACTCTAAGTAAGAAAACAAAAGATAAACCTACATATAGATAAAACAATACTGGGCCCAATGTAAGAAGAGAGGAAGCAATAAGAATGAAAACAAATGCCGAAATTAAAGAAGATTTAGAGAAAATATAGTTAGATACATAAAATATCTTCATTTAGAAGGGTAGGACATATACACAGCCACCCACTGTTGAGAAGGATAACTAACTGGACACCACTATGGCCCGGGTGTAGAGGAATTCCTAGAAGAAGATGGCTGGATGATGTCGAAGAGGACATAATTAAGAGCAATGAATGTGAAAGACTGGAAAGTTCAGTGCAAGGACAGGGAGGAATGTAAAAGAGTCACGACAGCAGCAAAGACAGACAGCAAGCTAAGCTATAAATGACAGAAGAGTAATCCATCCCCTACCCTCTAGCTAACAGTATGCGGCAAAATAAACAGTACTGAAATGAATATTGAAATGTTTATGATTATTTATATATCTATAATAAATGATATAGTCTTGCAAACATTATTCACGACGACGCACGTTCCCGATAAAACAGATGTTAAAGATGTCCTCTGGCCAGTGGCGGATCTACGGGGAGGGAAAATGAGGAAATGTAAACCCTTACAAGGTCCAAAATTAAAGAAAAAAAATTGTTCAAACACAAAAATATATTAGCTCACATGAAACCGAAACCACAGAAAGACAAATTCAACCCAATAAACACGCTAGTTAGGAAAATTAAGGGAACTTAATGCCTATAAGTTATTATTTATGTCTTTTATGTAATCTGAGAGTTTATCTTCTTTATGTCTTGGTTGGTTTTTCATTGGAAATTCCCGCCTAAAGCACATTTCCCCTCCCAAGGCAAATTTCTAGATCCGCCACTGCCTCTGGCACGAAAGACATCTTTAATTTTAGTCCTCAATTCCGAAATGGCAGACGGTGACCCCTTCAACATTCCCCATATGTACGCATCTGGTAGCGTTAGTTCTGGTGAGTGAAAGTTCCAAAAATAATCGCACAGTATTCGAAGAGAGTCTCTGGCAGTGTGACAGGTTATCTTGTCCTGCTGAAATCACTGTTGATTTTAGCTTGGACCATTTTCGTGACCTTTTCCGTATGGCCGAAAATAGTACTCCATTATAAAAAAAATTTCTGCAAAACTGAAAACCATCCTGAAGTATCTATCATTAACATGATATAGATAAACGTTATTACAACGTTCAGAAACCACTCAATACGTTTCGGCACATGACACATACTTTGAGGCATACGAATTTCAGTAGATAGGTACTGTTTATTTTGCCGCATACCGTATTTTCGTTCCGGAAATATGAATGTTGGCTATTAATAGCTTAATATTAAGCTGGAATAGCCACCTGTTTCTCTGAAGGAGATTAAGCAATAAATTTTTAATTTGCGTAATAAATTAGCAATAAAATAGCAAAAAATATGGGGTTAGTCTCATAGCTAACTTATGAAATAGTTATTCTAGCTTAATAGACATCTTTTTACTTACGCAGAAATAGATTTGTAAGCTCTTTTTGTAAACTATCAATCCAACTTAGTTTTAGTCATCCTTCTATTATTATTTTATTTAAAAAAATTTAATTCAATATGGCGGCTGTGGTTAAAGAATGTGTTGTTGTCATTTTTATTTATAGTTATGGTTGTTAAGTTGTGTTTTAAAAGTTGTGAGAACAGACACAAAAGTGAGTTTATAGCTGTACTGACTTTTTAAATAGTATTTATATATATTTTTGGACTTATTAATATAGAAAAAAAAAAGAGTGTGTGTACTTTGTAGGTAAACACGTAAGAAGTTATACTTCTGTTATTATGATTTCAATGAGACAAATATATTTTAAACATTTTAATTGTATTTTTATTTAAATATTAAACTAATTTTAATACTTAAAATAATATCAAAAATTAAAAATATCGTTAGTACGCCATTTTTTATGAACTGTAGCCTCCCCACAATTGCTTTTCTCTTGAGGAATAGTAGAAAAAATCTAAAAAACGGCAGATTTTCTACACAAATGTTTTAATTTAAATTTTAATAGAAGTACCTACAACTTCTTACGTGCGTACAAAGTACACAAACATTTTTATTCAGTTCATGTTTATTTTAAATTTGTGTTTTCGTCTAAATAAAAATATTTTAAACCAATCAAGGATTTTAATCGAAACGTCTAAGTAAAAATATTTTAAACCAAAATTAAATCTTTAACCTCTAGGTATGCCACAAGAAAATAGCTTCAGAACAAATTAAGTGTGTCTTATATGTATCTACTAAATTCTAAGCATTCACTTCTTTATCGATACTTCCACGCATTTTGTACAAAATCTATTTAACTTCCTAATGCTCCATAAAACAAGCACATCTATTTTACTTCCTCAATCTGATGTTGGACGCCAACATTTTCTTCCCACCATTCTAGTCATGAAAAATGATCTCAGCCTACGAGATAATATCAATTCGTTCGGCGGTTGGCTTCGCATTGTTCCAATAGAAAGAGCTACATTGCCCACAGAGAGAAATGAGAAATGCCTTCTTTTCTGATTTTAGAAGTATCTGTTTGAGACCCGTTTCACGCCATATTGCGGGCGTGTGTTGTTTTTCTATTTGAACCGCCTACTAGATTGTTTATAATGAATATTTTCTAGGATGCAGTTAAATTTAAACCAAGAATCCAATTTATGGTAGGGGCGCCCAAGCGGGGATTTTGCAGTTGCTCGAGCGCGTCAGATTATCATATGGGGAGAAACCTGGTACCCTGCAGATGTACCTCTACCATATTGGCTCTTAACACAGGGAAGATCGTTAAGAGGGACCCGAAAAAAAAATCTATCCTCAAAAAACTCGAAATTGTCAGATTAAGAGCCGTTTTACATGACCGAGATTTACTTCGAAACTGACGCTGATAACTACCATGAAAAATTATCTAATAAAAATATTAGATGTAAAACATAAGATTTACTCTGAAATTTCCCATGATAATTTTCAATATAAAAATTTAGAACCTGTTAGGTATATATTCTAGAAAGTTTTCAGAGTAAACTGCGTGAGTTTCTGCGCAGAACGTTAAATAACGCGGTGGTGTTTACGATAACACCTTTATAATTACAACAGGTGCTTATTTGTTTATTCAGTGAAGTATCTTTATTCAAATTAATTATTTTCGCACAAGAATTTACTTGCCTGTCCAAATATATTACTAAAAAATAAACAAATGAAAGTTGTAACTTATAACCTTAAAATGTCATTTCGCGTTTCTTCTTTTCTTATGTTACCTATATCTTAGTTTTCTTTCATCAGTGGTCTTTTATTTATAACAAAATTCTATTTAATGTCAATCACATTACACACTACGCATGCGTTTCACAACAATTAGGTATGTTAAGATTTAACTGTAGGTGTCAAACAAGGAACAATGGAAAAATTGTATAATTTTACTACATAAATTTTCGGTATTATTCTTGAAATAATTTTTGAAGTAAACCTCGGTCATGTAAAACGGCTCTAAGATAAGTTAAGTACATGCAAAAGAGTATATTTCAAAAAGCTGACGATTTGAGCCGAGCGTAAGGAAATGGTTGAGTCCCATGCATAGTTTCATAAGAAAAAAGCGAATATTTCGCGAAATGAATGACAGATCGAAAAATTAAAAAATACGAGCTCAATATTTTTTAAAAATCTATCGAATGATGCCAAACACGACTTCCCACGGAGATGGGTGGGGGGTAAATTTAATATTTTAAATACGAATCCCGCGATATTTCGCGAATTGAACATCAGATCGAACAACTGTAAAATACACTTATTCAATATTTTTGTAAAATCTATCGAATGGCACTAAACACGACCCCCAGGGAGGTGTGGTGGGGGGTTACTTTAAAATCTTAAATAGGAGCGCCCATTTTTTATTGCAGATTTGGATTCTTTGCGTAAAAATAATCAACTTTTATTCGAGATATTTTTTCGAATTATGGATAGATAGCGTTATAGGTAATCGGAAAAAACGATTGTTGGAAATGGAAAATGAAATTAGAAAATGGCAAGCGCCCACTAAAATGGAAAACTTTACTTAACTTTTAGTTTTAGGACCTACTCTTCACAACCCAATAGGTCCTCAAAGCGCTCGAGTGACTGCACATTTAGCATACTTTGCTCCCCTACTATTATGTTTGACTAAACTTGAATCTGAGACTAGGAAACGCAGGTGCAATAGAATTGGGAAGAAACCATCATTTTATTAATTTAGAAGAAAATTTGGATTGTTAGTGCAGTTTACATCTTCACAATCTGTAAGCCTATTAAATTGTTTACTAGCCCAATAGAAAAACGTACACTGATGTCTTATGATTTTGAAGCGAAGATTTTATAGTGACTTTGTATTAATTTTTCTCTATAGTACCTACCTAAAATGAAAAATCATCGCGACACGTGAAATGGATGAAAGAGTCAATTTACTCAACAAGGGGAGTGCATTATACAAATGTAAACATTTCATTTAATTATAAAGCAAATTGACATCCCAATTTATTACAATCTGCCGTTTTTTACAAAGTAATAAATTCGATGAGTAATAAGCATAAGCATTAAGTAATATTTATGGCGGTTAAACTATTGACATGTTCGCTCTTAATGTTAGTCTATTAAACTATTAACTACTACGGAATTGAATCCTGGACACTCACTGACGCGATGGAGAAAAAACTTAAAGCCTTCGAGATGTGGCTATACAGGCGAATCCTAAAGGCGCATTTAAATCAAAGCGAACACGAACGAACGAACGAATTCGTTCGTTAACTTTATTGTATTTGTACAGCGAATCGAGCGCGACCGAACGAATTCGTTCGCATTCGCACATGTTCCAACCGATGTCGGTAAGTTAGCGAATCATCAAAGGAAATGGTTGTTCAATGTGGACAGTGGATCGACGGTAGCGATCGAATTCGTTTAGAAGTACTGATTTAATTTATTTACAAACATTAGTTTGAGAGGGTTATTTATTGTGTAGTTGTGAAAACATAATTTTGCAATATGGAATATGCCTATGAAACCCAAAATCGAAGCTATATAAAATAATAAACAGAAAGACTGATGCTTGTTTTAACAATTCTATAGGAATGGGTTGTGATGTCTCTGAACTAAAAAAATGAATTAGCTTCTGGCATCATTTAGACGAGAAAGACAAAAACAGGGTTCGAAGTGGTGTGCTTTTAAAAGCCTAATGTTTTTATTTGATAAATTTCAACCCAGAAACACTAATGAGGTAACCAAATCAAATTAATTGCTAAAATTAATTAAAAGCAAATTTATTTTGATACACCAATTTTACAATTTATTATTTGAACATAATATAGTCATAATATCAAGAGCAAGTAACTTTTTCGAGGAAGAATTTTAAGAAAGCTGGTTCTTTATTATGTTATTTTCTAAGCTCCCTCAAACAGCGTATAATACCTGCTACCTGCTATTTTTGTAAGCTATTATTGTAATAAAATTTACCCAGCAAGAAACACGAAAATAAACTTACAATGTGTGACTGGCACTGGCCTATCTTAAAAACATCTGCGGGCAATATGCACTCCCGATCATCAACGAATGCGAACGTTCGCTTCAATGTAAATGGCCCTACTTTGTAGCGAACGAATGACCAAGCGAACACCTACGAATTCGTTCCTTCGTTCGTTCGTTCGTGTTCGCTTTGATTTAAATGCGCCTTAAGGATATCATGGACGGACAAGATAACCAACGAGACCGTAATACGAAGAATGGGGAAAGAAAGAGAGGTGATGTATACCATTAAAAGGAGAAAGTTATAATATCTCGGACACATAGTGAGAAACGGCACTAAATACAGATTACTGAAGGTAATCCTTCAAGGCAAAGTATTCGGAAGGCGAGGAATTGGGAGAAGAAGAATATAATGGTTAAAGAACCTGAGGAAATGGTTCTCCACAACAATATCTAATCTCTTTAAAGCATCAGTTAATAAAATAATTATAGCCAGAATGATCGCCAATATTCGAAATGAATAGGCTCCAAAAGAAGAAGATTAAACTATTATTGGTTCTGGCCGTTCTGGGAAAAATATGAATTAGAAATACACTTTTTGTTTGCTAACACTAGATCACTAGGCACTTTACGTTTTAACCTGCGCAATGTACACATCTGCATCAAGTTCCTTGCTATAGGAATGTGGTCTGGGTGTTCCCGCAATCGGTCCTTTATTCTTTTTATTCGATGTGTAATTTCTTCCTTTACATAAGTTATTTCTGCATCTCGATGCACGGCGTTGTTGGTGATATACCACGGTATATTTAAAATTATCCTTCGTATTTTGGATTGGAACCTTTGTATAATTTCTATATTAGAATTGGCAGCTGTTCCCCATAGTTCTATCCCTTAGTGGCTTCAACACCGCTTTGTATAGAAGTAATTTGTTTTGTGTTGTTAACTGTGATTGTTTTCCTATTAATTAGCAACTAGATATATGTCTCTCACTTTATGGCCCAGTTGTTTTATTTTGGAAAACATGTGTTTTTTCCAGGTCAGTCTTCTATCTAGGTGAATCCCAAGGTACTTTACATCATCTTTCTGTGGTATTTGTTTGTGGTTAATACATAAAGGTGGACAGGTTCCTCTACGGTTGTTTAATGTTACCACTATCGACGTTTGCTCATTCGGTTTAATTCTCCATATTTTCACCATTTTTTTGTCTTCATTTATGTTATTTTGTAGGAGTTCTGATGCGATGTGTGGATTCTTGTTGGAGCATAAGATCGCAGTATCATCTGCAAATGTAGCTGTTGTTGTGGAAGGTGATGTTGGAAGGTCGGCAGTGTAGAGTAGGTACAGCATAGGACCCAGTGCACTTCCCTGTGGGACTCCCGCTGTTATGGGTTGGCGTTCTGTTATTTAATTGTCGTATTTAACTCTAAAGCATCTGTCGTATTAAACTCTATTTTTAAGGTATGACTTTCTTCTTCTTCAGGTGCCATCTCCGCTAAGGAGGTTGGCAATCATCATAGCTATTTTAATTTTTGAGGCAGTAGCTCTAAATAGTTGTTTTGAGCTGCATCCAAACCATTCTCGCAGGTTCTTCAGCCACGAAATTCGACTTCTTCCGATACTTCTTCTGCCATCTATCTTTCCTTGCATTATGAGTCGCAGGATGCCATACTTCTCGCCCCGCATCACATGTCCTAGATACTGTAGTTTTCTTTCTTTAATTGTAAGTTCAACTTCCTTCTCTTTACCTATTCTTCTCAGTACTTCGTTGTTCGTAACCCTATCCTCTATCTACCCAGGAAACCCTCATAATTCTTCTATAGGTCCACATATCAAAGGCGTTAAGCCATTTCATTGTCTTTACATTTAACGTCCATGATTCCACTCCATAGTATAGTACACTGTATACGTAACATTTTGTTAGGCGTACTTTAAGAGCTAATGTTAAATCTTTGCTACATAGGACCTTTTTCATTTTCATAAAATTAGAACGTGCTTTTTCGATTCTGACTTTTATTTCTGCAGTGTAGTCATTATTTTCTGTTATAAGTGTTTCTAGGTAAGTGTACTTTTTTACTCTTTCGATCTGCTGGCCCTCTACTATCAAGATTTCTTTAGTATTATGGTTGTTTTTACTAATTTTCATAAACTTCGTCTTTTTTATATTGAGAGAGAGTCCGTACTCCCTAGTACACCTTACTATTTTACTCATGAGTCTTTGCAGGTCTTGTAAACTATCGGCTATTATTACTGTATCATCTGCATCTCTGATGTTGTTAACTAAGACTCCATTTACTCTTATGCCGACTGTTTCATCTTCCAGAGTTTCTCGCATTACCTCTTCAGAATAAGCGTTAAATAATAGAGGTGATAGTATGCAGCCTTGCCGGACTCCTCTCTTTATTGCCATTTCTTCGGATGTTTCTTTTTCAATTCTTACTATTGCTCGCTAATTATAATAGAGATGTGTTATTAATCTTAAATCTCTTTCATCTAGGTTTTTAGTTTTCAGAATTTCCATGAGTCGATCATGTTTTACTTTATCAAACGCTTTATTGTAGTCTATAAAACAGACGTAAAGAGGACGGTTAACATCCAAACATCTCTGTGTCAGCACGTTGAAGGAGAATAATGCCTCTCTGGTACCCATGCCATTGCGGAACCCATATTAAATGTCACTAATATCCAGCTCCAGTTTAGAGTGTATTCTGGCGTGGATTATTTTCGGCAGAATTTTCAAGGTATGTGACATTAAGCTTATGGTTCGGTAGTCACTGCATTCTTTGGCATTCACTTTCTTTGGCAAACACACAAATGCTGATGTTAACATTTCTCTAGGGATGATTCCCGTAGTATAGACAGCGTTGAAGAGTTCTTCTATTATGTCCAGATGTTTCTCGTTGACCAACTTTATCAGCTCGCTAGGTAATTCATCTGGACCAGCAGATTTATTGGTTTTCATAAAGTCTATTGCCTGACTAACCTCTGATTTGGTTATCTCTGGGCCCACATCTCCGGTTTGGCTATCTACGGTTATACTAGCTTCTCTCTGGTCATGAAATAGTTCCTCGATGTACTCGTTCCATCGTCGTAGTTTTCGTTCTGTCTCCATTATAATATTTCCGTTTTTGTTGAGCAATATATTTGAGGTTCTTCTATTTCCTATTCCGGCTAGTTCTTTGACTTTTTTTATGTAGATTGAAGTTGTCATATCTGTTTTGCAGTTCTTCTATTTCTTTACATTTTTCAGAGAAGTAGGTTTCTTTAGCATCCCTAATTTTTCTTCTTATTTGGTTTTGAAGATATTTATAGCTGGTCTTATTGATGGTTTTGTTATTTCTTCTTTCATTCATCAACTCTAGAATTTCCTGCGTCATCCACTCTTCTTTCTTACATTTGGTTGTTGTAAGTACTTTCTTACTTCGCTCTAATATAGAGGTTTTGAAAAATTGCCACTGATGTTCTACGTTGCAATTATTTCCTGGGTTTCTGTCTAGATTTGTGTTGATTTCGTGTTTCAGATTTTCTTTGTAGGGTATAACTTTAGTAGTGTGTAATAGTTTAGAGGTAAATAACTCCTCAGCTTATAGAGCAACCCCTGGGGTCATACATTGTCAAACGCTTGTCCTATGTCCTAGTTATGCCTCCTACAAGCCTAACAAATTTCTTCTACACAACTTGATATGGATAAACTAAAAACAACAAGATTTTTTAAAATCTTCAAAAATATACAGGATGTCTAATTTAAATTAAATAAGTTGAAGATATTTCGTGTAGAGTATAAAAAAATATGACATCAGCTGCGTCATGTATCATTGTACTATTAACATGCATTAAAGCATGCATGTTAATTATAACAACTATTAAAAATCATTAATTTTCGCCGTTGCGTAGCACCAAATGAAAACAAAGACACTATCTACCTACATCCTAGGATGTTCTTCTATTTTCGCATCCATATTTAATTGAAAGCCCATGATGATGTACTCGTGAAAGTAAGAGTTTGGCTTGAAAATCTCAATTAAAATTTCACCTCACAAGCTGTATATGTTGACGCAAATAAAAAACAATCAAATGTGAAACAAAGAGCACAATTAAAACAAAAAGCTATATGAACAAAACTCAGTGCCTGCCTGGATCCCCAGTTAATCACTAAAATGGCGTCTACTGTTTTCCCATGTGTTTTTATTGTGTTGTAAATTAAAACAGCCCCAACAATGGTATTCGGACGGGGGCGGGGGCGGGGCAGTAGCGGATTAAGCAGGAAACGCTCGGGCGTTACGCGACGAAAAATCTAATGTGTTAACGTTTTATACTAATGAAAATGATTTTTTAGCGACACCATAACTTTTAATTATTACCACGTTTAATTTCACCCCTTTAAAAGCTTTATATTTTGTAGTGTTATAAATGTACCATGTGTGTTATTTTTATTTAATAATTATTTTATTCCGATTATTTTTAGTCGGAGAGATAGAAGCGGATTTTTTGCGTGATAAATAAGTAATATTGAAAAACTATACGAGGATATATTGAATTAGTTGTGTACATGACTTTCCCCAACGGCCGGAAACCAGAGTGGGGGATGAGGGTAGTTATAAGGGGCCAAAGTCTCGGTTTTTATTATTTTTTTTGTGACGCTCATGATCGAGATAGTGCACCAAAATTTGGGAATAAGTAGGTCATGACGTAACTAAGTATAATCTCCAGGGGTGGAATACTGCGTGGCCGATAAAGGGATGGGAGTAGGGGTGAATATAAAAATTATAAGGGATTTTTTGTGACTTCGTGATCGAGATAGTGAACCAAAATTTGGGGGTAAGTAGATCATGACGTAACTAACCAAATTCTCGAGGGGCGGAAACCATAGTTGGATATGATGGTAGTTTTAAGGGGTCATAATTGCAGTTTGTATTATTTTTTATTGCGAGGCATAACAATATTTGTCCCCCACGCAGCGTTCCGCCCCTGGACATTTTACTTAGTATTGTCATGATCTACTTATTCGAAAATTTTGGAGCACTATCTCAATCACGAACGTCGCAAAAAACCCCTTATATTTTTAATATTCACCTCTGTCCCACCCTTTGTCAGCCACGCAGCGTTCCACTCCTGGAGATTTTACTTAGTTACGTCATGACCTACTTATTCCCAAATTTTGATGCACTATGTCGATCATGAGCGTCACAAAAAAATAATAAAAGCCGCGAATTTGACCCCTTATAACTCCCCTCGTCCCCCGCTCGGGCTTCCGGCTCTGGAGATTTTACTTAGTTATGTCATGGTCTACTTATTCCCAAATTTTGGTGCACTTTTTCAATCACGAACGGTGCAAAAAAGCCCTTATATTTTTTATATTCACCCCTATCCCCACCCCTTTGTCGGCCACGCAGCGTTCTACCCCTGGCGGTTTTACTTAGTTACGTCATGACCTACTTATTCCCAAACTTTGGTGCCCTATCTCCATCATGAGCGCCACAAAAAAATAATAAAAACCGCGACTTTTTCCCCTTATAACTACCCTCGTCCCCCACTCTGGTTTCCGGCCGTTGGGGAAAGTCATGTACACAACTAACTCAACATATCCCCGTATCTTCTTCTTCACGTGCCATATCAGAATTATCCGACGTTGGCGATCACCATTGCGAAGGTATCCCCGTATAGTTTTTCCATATTACTTATCACGCACAAAATCCGCTCCCAGCTTTTAGACTATATTTGATTTTATTCATTTGTTAATTTTCTGGTTTGTTTTTGTTTTACTATTTTTCTTCTAAAAATAGTTTGCGCTCAACTCTACTTCTATCTCCTAAATATTCTGTTTAGTCTTTATTCTTCGATTTCAATTTTTACTTATTTCAGTTCCGTCCCCACTTACTTTTCGTATACCCCTCGTATTCAAACCCCGTAGTTAGCTTAACTAGTAGTGACAAATTTTAATTAGTAGTAGTGAAAAAGCTTACTTTCATAAAAACCGTTCAGTTAATAGGCATAACTTTCATTATTATACCACAACTAATCCATACCTACCGCTACCACATAGTTACACACAGTCAAACTAGATAGTCGCTGAACATCTGGGGAGGTATTGTTGGTAACCATGTCGTGGGACCATCTTTTTTTTTTTGAAGAAAATCTAAATGGTGAAATGTATTTAGGATTTTTTGGTAAATCAATTGCCCATATTGTTGGAGGACGTTCCACTTTGTATACGTGAAAAAATGTGGTTTTTGCGTGACGGTGCTCCTGTTCACCATAATGCATTGATTCAAGGTGAACTTAATGATGGGCTTCCTGATAGATGGATTGGAAGAAATGGACCAGTAGTATGGCCACCCACATCACCAGAATTTAATAAAATGGACTCTTTTTTGGGGTTACGTTAAGAATAAAGTTCATAAAATACCTTCAACAACAAAGGATGAGATGAAAAATAGAATACAAAGTGTGTTTCGAAGTGTTAGTGTAAAAAAGAATGCTTAGTTGTATAAGCAACTCATTCAATGATCGTTTTCAGGCGTGCATAAATATATTAGGAGGTCATTTTGAACACCTTATGTAATCAAATATTTAAAATATTTTATTAAGAGTAGCTTTTAATTTTTTCAAAAATGTTGTATTTTATGTTTGTTTTTTTTTTGTAAACTTTATTATTGATAAATTATTTTTCCTTCTTAATTTGTTAAATTGTTACATTTACATACAAAAGTAGTTTTTAATTGTTTCAAAAATATTTGTTCAATGTGCTATATAGTTACATTGATTACCGAATTGATAATCAGTAATCGTAAACTGTCAGTTTTAGACATTTCAGTCATCGCTTACAGCTTACTTACAATTTGGAAAATGAAAATTTTGCTTTGGAATTTGCTTTAAAAAAGGAAAATATTTCAAAAACTAATAAATTTAGACGTAGGGAATATTGGGTAAATAAAAATTAAAGTAAGGTAATGGTACTTTTAAATAGTGACATAAAATACAGGGTATTCCTTTTAAAATTACTGAGAAAATAATGTACTTGCGTTTTGACTCACCCTGTATTCGATATAAAAAAAATTAGCAACATCAATCATTTTTTAAAAACTTTTGCAATCAATAAAAAAATATGGCATTAATAAACAATGCTGTTATGCTTATATTAATTTATAAGTACATGGAGTTGAATTTGTTACGATTTTCATATAAAATTGATTATAACTTTATAAATACCCTATAAAACATAACAAACCTTTATATTTTTGTGATGGGGAGGTTAAGAAAATTTCGAATATAAATTAAAATACAGGGTGTTCTGTTCAAAAAAACATAAGTTTGGTCAATGGGCCGTTTCACATTATAAGAATTTTGAACGTGCGAGGGTTTTCTCGTGCGGTAGTTTTGATGCACTGTCCTTTTCACACAATAAGAATTGAGTCGCACGAAGATATTTGGCTGTGTTGTTTAGTATATTATTTTTATTTGCACTTTGTGGCTGAAGTAGGTACATGATACGATGTCTGATATGTAACATGACGATGTATCATTACAAATGGGTATTTTTTGTCCATACTTTTGTCCTAATGCACTGTAATGCGTATTTAATTCATTTGCAATTTCTATTTTGTCAGTTATTATTTCTTATGTTTTTAATTAAAAGTCTTAATATAATTTGTTTTTATAATCGTTGTTCTACTAAGTTATTTGTGGGATTTTGGATTAGCTCATACAATCTATGTAATAAACTATTGTAAATGGGAAAGAAACCACAATTTAACTAAAAAAATTATTTTATTAACATTTCGACATCCGATTTGGGCGTCGAAACGTTAATAAAATCATTTTTTAGTTAAACTGTGGCTTATTTCCAATTTAGAATAGTTTATTACAAAAATGCCACAAGGAAATAGCTTCAGAACAACATTACAGTCTATGTTTGTCATGTACAGAATTTAAAAGACTTTAGAAAGAAAAGAATTTAAAAGTCTTCCACTTATTTTTAAATGTTGTTCTCCTCGTTTTAAATGTTGTTTTTAGATAATTTCACACAAGGCGTGACAGCCGCCCTACTCCAGTGTTCACCGAGTCGTTTACCCTATAAAACTAAATATAATTTCGTAGAATAAAAGGTATAGTAATATTATACGAAATCAAATTATAACGTTGTGGTTACTTTATCTACGAAGAAAGAAAAATAAGAGGAACCGAATTCATTGGGTCCATCCTATGAACGCAAAAAGATACGATTTATATATTTTTATATTCACACATATTGCTGGAACACCCTCTATACTCAACGATAACTGCAACTATGTAAAATAAAGTTTATTATAATACACTTACAAGGTTTAATTACTGTTGTTATCAGTTACATAGTTAATTTTGCTGTACTTACCAAATGTGTTTTTTCTTTATCACCTAATTCGTTAAATTCACTGTTAAGTGCACGGCATACACCATTCCAAGCATTTCTCGTCAAGTTTCTATCTTTATATATTTCTATTGTTTTGTCCCAAAGAACAGGTCTCGCTTCAATTAATGTTATTAATATTTTACTATCAATCTGAGATATCACAATATAAAATATATGCACCTACTTCAAACAAAGAAAATACCTTCGTGCGATTGAACGACAGTATCATATGAAAGGATGCATTAAGTTCCCTATGCTACTGGGTGCGTAAAGACGGCACGGCTGCCGTCTGTTGTTGTAAGCAAGGGATGGCATGAACACGGCGACTTCACCGAACGTTCCAACCACCGTCTAGTGAGAAAGGTTCCATATGATTACATGAGCCACCATTGGAATGTCGTCGTGCGTTCTAACCCTCGCACGTTTAAATTCTTATAATGTGAAACAGATCTCTTGTCCTTCACACAAGACGGGAACCAGCTTCTGTAGTGGTTGATAATGTAGACTCTGATAATCTTTGTCGAGTCGAAGCAAGGTGTAAATCGGTGTTGAAATGATTAATAAACGTGTGGGATTATTATTTTATTATTTAACACAATCACTATTTACAATCACTGTACAATATAATTATTATTGGGTTTACTACAAAACTTACATACATTTGCTATGTAGAATTGAAGGTAAAGTGAACCGCGATTATGAGAGTCAAGTATGTGAGTACTAAGGAGTGAGAGAATAGATAATTTGCGTGAAAAACCGTGTAATGGTAATAAGAGATGCGAGCCGTGAATTTGACGTGTAATCAGTAATCATTCGAGCGAATACATTTTGGGTAGAGCTAAAAACGCGAGCGACTAGCTCCTAGCTCTGAGGTTGGCTAATTATTGACTGAGAAACTGAACTAAATGAGAGCATAAGAATTCTTCTTTTTTTCGGATTTCGGAACAAGAGGGGAGATCAATTTATCAAAGTCATATGCGTATCTAATTTAAGTTTTAGAGTAAGCAAAACTTGTAATGCGGTCCGGTACGACAAAGGCTTTTATTCATTTTAGGAAACATAAATTCAACAGCGAAACAGCTTAATTTTACAATTCCAACTATAACTCTCCACAAATGGTCAAGTTAGAATATACAACTGTTTTTATTTCGGCCGAAACTGTGAGAAACAAGATATATCTTCGAATCGAATGTTTTTATAGCGCAACACTTCTTTTATGAAAGACTCAAAAAGGGGGCCTACGGAAATGTGATATATAACTAATGGGGTCAGTTAATAACTAATGCGATATATGGGGTCAGTTAAACCCAAATATAAATTTCGAGTCTGTTCTCTATGATTAAGACAATCGAAGAATACATGGTTCAGATCCCCGATCAGATCCCATTATTACATGAACAGAAGAAAGTTTCATAGATTCCAATCCTATGTAGATGCTCTGGAAAAAGGCCATGGTTTTAGCTGAGTTATTAATGAGGAATGTACTTTGTTATAATGGTAGTTAAAATGAGGAATATTTTTAGGTAATAATGGATGAATAGAAAAGTAATGATTTCTTGATGTCTCCTAACCATCTTTATATTTGGACCTCCATCTTTCCCTGCCAACACTTCTGATAATAGAAAATAGGTCTTTAAGGTTGAAAATGGTTGTGATTTCTGGTATCTTGTAACACCAGCGTTCCGGCCGCCATTTAATGTAAAACACTACTTAGCAGAACAACGTGGACAAATAAAAGAAGCCACAGCCCCACGTCGTTGGAGCCATTTAATGTAGCACGCCTATTGGATATCAAAGGCCAAAAAAATAATATGTAACACGACAAATTAAACAAACATAAAAATATACTTGGTGCTACGTAACTTTTCTGAGTGCCTCGGTAGCTAAGTCTCAGAGACCTAGGAGTGTGGGTTCTTAATAGATTTGAAATATAATAGAAACTCAAATGCTCGGGGGGCGCTATAATAAAATAAAGAATATAGTTTATATGTAAAAGTATAAAACTAAGAATGCCGGTTACTTGAAATACTTGTACTTACTGAAGCTACTTTCATGCCTGGTTACTTTCTAAGAAGGATAGAGATTGGTAATGAAAATCTAATAATTATACATAATTCTTACTTTATTGAAAACAAATAAAAATTTAGCAAAATTGTTACTAAGAGAAGAAAGAGGCCTGTAATAATTTGCTTAATTTGCTAGAAAACGTAAAAGTTCAAAAATCAAAAATAGCGCAAGTAATACCATTATTACATGATAGCGCAAGTAATACCTTGTTCTTTTCTTTATCCGTGGGTGTTCCATAGTCCATGCGGCAGCTAAGGTGTTAAACAAGTGTCCTTGTTACGGCACATTGGTTGTCACGGCACATAAGTTCACTCAATCAAGTTTTTACAAATAAAGTACAGCTAATAATTATACCAAAGATGAAATTCCAAGTTGGATTCCATAAAACCAAGTTGGGATCAGTTTAATTCATTAATGGAAACTCAAAATTCGGCCAAGAATTTGCACTCTCAACGACCGTAGATACAGCGGACACTTGAGCCTACTTCGGCTACAGGAACTTGAACTAAACACACCTTACTTCCACTCTAGACTCCCTAGGATTGATCCTTCTCGATTCCAAAGCTTGAATTCTCTTGACAGATCCCTCAACTTGACTTCTCAACCAAAAACTCAGAGAGCGTCTATCCTATTCATCCATCTCCGGTTGGACCAATCAAAAATTATCCAATTTCCAGTCCTCATCTTAACAACGAATAAAAAAAATCAAAGCAAATAATAATCACGCCTCCAGAAGGCAGTTACTTGTTTCCTGGCAAATCTGGATCAACAAACAAGATTCTGAGGACTCTATCCTAGCTGAAGACCTTCTCACGTTTACCGCAGCGTCATCAATATTGCAGCTGTTGACTTGTTGTTCAAACTCAGAGCCTCTTATCTCCTTTATCGGTTATAAAATAAACACTCTACAGTTTTACTGTCTCCAAAAGCAATTAGCTCTTTCAAATAAAACCGCATCACTCACTAGAATATAAACAATCCGAGGTACTTTCAGATAAAAAAATATGAAGATCCACGCCAAATCCCAGAGAACATAAGAAGGATTTGCGTTCTCGAATTCCCAAGCGATGATGACTTGTTTGAGACTTTTAGATAAACAGTATAACATTCGATATTCGTGAGAATAAAAAATCACAGATGATCAAATAAATTTCCTATAAAGGAGCTCTCCAACCCTTACCTCTTAATAACAGCCAGATTAGTACTGTTGTTGATTCTGTAAAATTTTTTGGTATTTTTTTAGACAGCAATCTTAAATGGTCCCTCCATATTAATTTGTTAAGGAAGAAAGTATCTTCAGCTTGCTATGCTATAATATCTGTTTCGAATGAACTAAATTTAGCATCTTCCAAAATAACATATTTTTTTTTTGTTCGAGTCACATCTTCGTTATGGTCCTTTTTTTGGGTTCTGGTACAGCTGCTCAATTCGATGTTATTTTCAAATTACAAAAAGAGCTTTAAGATATCTGTTTGGCCTCAGAAGAACAACACATTGTAGAAGTTACTTCAAAGATCACAGAATTTTAACCCTTCCATCTTTATATATTTTAGAAACTGTTTGCTTAATTCGTAAACATCTACATGTCTTTCCACCAAGACCTAATCATGACTACTTCACGAGAAATTCTACCTTTGACTTCTATTTACCGACCCCGTCATCTGAGTTAGTAAAGAAATCTATATTATATTCCGCAAAAAAACTTTACAACCATCTCCCTCTGCAACTTAAATCTGCAGCATCTTTCCCCAATTTCCGTAAACTGACAAAAGCCTACCTATCCGAAAGACCATATTATGCAGTAGAAGATTATCTTAATCAATAACTAAGAAATTACAGTACCCTTTGCACAAGTAGTATTTTTATTATTATTTTTCATCTGTATTTGGGTATCATATGCAGCAGCGTAACTTTTAAACTTAATTACTAGGTAGACTATGCAATTTGCAATTTATTTAAATTTCTAAATTTTGCAATTTTTTTTTATTTACATAAAGTACCTCGACAACTATGGCCATTGGTACACGAACACTAACATTAAATACATAATTAAATAACGAAAACATATAATAATTATATAACTTTAACTAATGATTATGGTATTAAATCTTCTTGTATAGCTGAGTGGTTTTTAAAAACGATATAGGGTAAACTACCCATTAGTTGGCACCTTTAAGAATCTTCCATTACAAATTCGTTTGCCAAAACTCTAAAAATATTTTTATCTAATTGTGTCTGGGAGTGAGATACCCACAATATATCAGGTTTTGAAAAAATTAATTAATTTACTTACATATCAACTATAAGCTTTGTTAATATTGAAGTAAAGTCAAAAAACTGATTTTCTAATTGTTGGCACCCTAAACCCAATAATGAGCACCCCATTTGTTGGCATGAGTCTAAATGCTGGCATCTCATTTGTTAGCATGGGTCTAAATGTTGGCACCTCATTTGTTAGCATGGGTCTAAATGTTGGCACCTCATTTGTTGGCACCTCAGCACTAGTTTTTGGCACCCATTTATGGAATTCATTTTTCGGACGGGGTCAAGTTCGCTCCCAATGGTAAGAATTTTACCTGAACTAAAAAAGGTAGAGTCCGAATTGGCTCCCATAGACAAAATTTATTTCACCTAAACATGTCGAAAATATCACCCAGCGTTGTCACTTCTTTCAAATTTTCTCTTTTTGTTAGAAACAGGTACCTTCCTAGAAATATCTATGGGAAAGGAGGAAGACCTAACCCTTCGGTCCTAACTTAACTTTCGGGTATTAGAGTGTAGAGCGCAAACCGGCCGATTTCAAATAAGAGCACAAAACGGTCGAGCGCATATCGGCCGACACCGATAATTTGTGTTAAAATTGCCACATATGCCAATGTTAAACTAAAACAAACTCTTAAAGTATTTGTCTAAAAGTATAATTTTCCTATAAAAAGTCTATATCACTATGTAAATTTCCTAAGCAGTATAAATATTACAGGATTTGGCAACAATGTCTAATGTTTCCGCGATTATATGAGAGCCTACCCGCATTCATGCGGGAGCCAATTCGTACCCTTCTAAAATATACCTGAACGAAGCGGAGCGAACTCGAGTTCACCCCATTTTTCTTGTGTGTACGTGTACGGTTAAGAATAATAAAAATTACCAAAAAAAAGGTACAAAGTCAATATAGTGAAATCAGAAAAAATACAAAAATACTCAAACTAAATAGGTGCAATTAAAACAAACTCTGTTTCTCTAAACATTTTATGTGGTATGTTCTGGAGCATCCTTGGCACTTGATACCAAGTAAACATTCATAAAATTTTTCAGTACATAAATAAAACATAGTCCATCATACTGAACAATATTCTTTCTTGGGATGTCTGTAAAAAAGTCGTCATCGCCTAATGCCTGATTTAAATTTCTAATATGTTTTTCTTTCATTGTTGATGTTTTGGATTTTTGATTATTTTTTTGTTTTCAATATACCGTGTTTTACTAGGGTTTTATTTTTTATTTGTGATTTTTCGTTGTTTTTCCTTCCTTTCTGCAACTTTCAATAGACGTTTCTGTCTATTTTCTGTTTCTTTTCTTTTTCTTCTTTTCTTTTTGTTTTCTTTCGGCGTTGGTTTTGTAGTCAGAGAAGTTAGTACAAATATGTTCTACAGTACTATTAAAGTTAACTGCATTGGTACATATTTCTTTGGTGGTTTCTGGTTGGTTAATTTCATGTAATCTTTCGTCCTCTAAAATTATTATATCACTGTTAAAGTTTAAGTTACTTAAATCTATATTTTGACTTTTGTCGGTAATAAAAGACATATATTGTCAATGTCATCATTAAATTTGAAATCACCGTTGCTTCAGTATTACTGAAATAAGTTAAGGACGATGGCACCTTAATTTCCTTATAAACTTTTTTAAGATGTGAAAATATTTACAGTTGTGAGATAAACATCCACTTGTATCAGAATTAAGGCGGGTTGACATTACTAGTGAATAACGAACGTAGCTCACATTTTGCCCGTGCTATTGATATTTAATTATCTATTTTCAAACTCGAGCAGTACATTTGCATAAATGCAATGCATAGATACAAATGTACTGCTCGAGTTTGAAAATAGATAATAAAATATCTAACAATAGCACGGGCAAAATACGTAAGCGTGAGCCACGTTCGTTATTCACTAGTAATGTCAACCCGCCTTTAATTTCGTCTATTAAGTCGGCATCAAACAAATTAATTATGTTTGATTTATCTGATTTTATACACATTTTTTTGCCTTTCGGAGCCACATAAATACGTGTAGCATACTCAAGTATAGAGTTGGATAAAAGTTGTTTCTTTTTTGGATAGATTTCAATATGTTTGTACCAACTTCTCATATCGTTTTCGTAAACAGCGGATGACGCATTTGTTACTCCTTCTGGTGTTCTTTCTGACAACTCCGGATGGCGTTAAACAAATAATTTGTGCCGACGTTCACCCGGCACATTCTACGTCTAAAAATGATTTGACAGACATTTGTAAATCAATTTTGCGTCTCGGAAACTCTTTTCGATCATTTTCAATAATCCAATTGACCAGTTTTAGTTCCTCATTTTCTGAGGGAAACGTATTCCTGCCTTTTTTAACTTTCATGGACTTATTCCCTAATCTATTGTTATATTTCTATTTGATATGAAAATTAAAATTTGATAATTATAGACAAAATTCAATTTAATATAAAATATTTTCAATTTTCTCAACCACGGGCATATAAATTTAGAACAACCTGTATACAACAAATTGTTATATTTAATTTTAAGAAGTGATTAAATAAGACTCAAGTGAAATCGTTAATAGGTCATTATCGTTGTTCGCGGAAGGATCGATCATTAGCCGATGCTAAATAAGACTAAGTGGAAATAGAGAATAGGTCATTAAAATTTGTATATAGTAGAAAGTAATTTTAGAATGGGAATTAACTATTTTCTTTGAAATCCATTAAGCATATTTAGAAAGTTTAAAAATTGGTTTTGAGGAATACTGCGAATGAGAGTTGGTGGTGGAATTTTGATTTGTGAATCTGGAAGGGATATTTAGAAAGTAGGGGAATGAATGACAAATAGAGATCAGAATGTTTTGAGCTGTCGAGAAGTGAAGTCGAGTCGTAGACGGTAGTGTACGGAGAGTGAGAAAGCCGGTGTAGTTCCGTGAGTGTGGAGTATATATCGTGGAACGAGAGGTAGGCCAGGTTGAGAGTAAAAGAACCTCCTTGGGCCAAAAGTTTCCCGGTAGCTGATTGCAGTTTCGAAAAAGGTAGAACACAGCATCACGACAGAAGCAGGAAGCGAGAGCTATACGAGCTAGTTTCAGAGGAGAACATTACTGGAAGCCAGGACGAGGTTTTGATTGCAGCCAAGGATAGCAGGAAACGGGTCTTGTGTGAAGACATTCTCAGTTCACCAGAAAAAGGTCAGTCTCATTTGTTTGGACATGAATGTATGGGTTTTTCGTATTAAATACCACATTTAAAATTGAAGAAACATAATCAATAATATCAGAAAAGCTTCATCAAACTTAAATAGCATTGTTGCTAATAAATCATAATAGTTAAATGTTAATAAAAACTTTCAATTGGAAACCAAAAGGAAATAAGATTCCCATGTGTAAATGTTATGTTTAAGAATAATAAGATATAGCAAATATTAAGCAGTGATTGCCATTTAAATAAAATAAACAATATTTTGATTACAATTGTAACCCATATGTGTTATTATTTTACTCTTTTCTTTCCTATCCCGATTAGGAACCATTAAGAAATACTTAGAAGCCACGTATGTAAGTACTTAATTTTATAAAAAGCCCTGAGATTGAAAACATATTGATATATGATCTGGTAAATTAATTAGATTATTATTAAAGCATTGATTAAATTAAATGACATATAAAATTATTATCTCATATCAATAATCAAGATCACAACAACTGGCGCCCAACGTGGGGCATTTTGAAAGTATTTCTAGTGGCAAATTTGAAGGATAGAAAGAGTAAAGCCGGTATTTGAAAATGTATATGCCTGTGGTAAAAAGTGAGATACTTACATTTGATAACATAAAATTTTAGATCTCTTTAGGTACAAATTTTACATAACTGATTTAATATTTTATTTTACGATATTTACATTTGATATATTTATTGACAATTTATAATATTTGGGTGAGAAAAAGTCGTTTTGGTAACATACTAGTAAAATTTCATATTTGGCGGGGACAGTACTTCTTGAAAACAAATGTCTGTGACAAGAAGCCAAAGCAAAGACAATAAAAAACAAAAAGAACATTCAAATCAAGAGGAAAATTCAGACCAAGAAGATATTTTAGACACAACAATCATGGAAACAGGAAAAAAAGAATTGTCAGAATTAGAAAAGATATTACAACTTATGCAACTCCAGTCACAAAAAATGGATGAAGCAAAACGAACAATGGATAAAAATCAGGAAGAAACATCAAAGAAAATGGATGAATCACAACAAAAAATGGATCAAAAAATGGATGAAACAAAAAGAATAATGCAAGAAAATCAGAAGGAAACAAAACAAGCCATAGAAGAGAACAACAAGAAAATGGAGGAACACATAGAAAAGTATGAAATGAAAATTAAAGATCACATGCAAGAACAAGAAATGAGATTGAAGGATCACATGAAAGAACAAGAAATGAAAACTCAAAATAAAATAAAGGAGTTAACGAATGGCCAGAAAAAGGAAATAGAAAATGTGGAAAACAAGTTTGAAAACGCTATTCAAGCAATCAGAGAAGAAATGGAAAGAAAGATTGCGGAAATCAATATTCAACAAAATGTAGGAGAAAGAAGAGAAAATGTTATACATAGCACAGATGACGTGAAGATAAGGTTTGGCGGGGATGTAAGAAGATTACACCCAGTGCCGTTCATAAATAGCCTGAAAAAGAAAATACAGCACATCGGAAATTTCGAAACAGCAAAAGAAACTATCAGAAACCATCTAAAATATGAAGCAAGCCTATGGTTCGATTGCAAAGAAGAAGAATTTGACAGTTGGCAACAATTTGAACAAAAATTTTTGAATTATTTCTGGGGAAAAGTCCAACAATTGGAAATTAACAAGGAATTGCAAAATGGGAAATACAATGATAGGATGGGTATATCAGAAAGGACATATGCATTACAAATTTACTATAACGCAAAACATCTACAATATAATTACTCATCGGAACAATTAGTCGAACTGATTGCAAGACATTTCGAAGAAACGCTGGAAGACCATATCACATTGCAAAACTACAAAGACATAGATAGTTTATGCCAATTCCTACAAATAAGAGAATCACGTTTAAGAGAAAGAAAATCAAGAAGGTCGCGAGAAGATTACAGGCTCCGAGAAACAAAGGATTACAGAGATAGAAATCAAAATAGGAGGGACTATACAAGACGAGAATTTAATCCCAGAAGGGAAAACGAAAATAGAGACAACGGAAGAGGAAATTATGAACAAAGAAATAGGCAATGGAATGAGGACAGAAATCGAGAATACCAGAATAGAAACACCACACTCGCAAATCAAGAAAACAGAAATAATGGTAGACAAAATGAACAGGGATATCGAGAAAACCGAAACAGATCCGACAGACCAAGAGAAAATAGAAGAGAAGTAAATAATACCCAGACAGATGAATATGACGGAGAGAGACATTATGACGAAAATATAAACTACGATGAGCAACCGGCGTTTTTTCACGACGGCGCTCACTAAAAACCAAAAATCAAACAGGAATCTTTTGTAACCCCAAGGAGTTTATTAAATTGGCAAGAAACAACGAAAAGAAAAATGGAGTTAATTTAAAATTTGTGGATGGATTTATCAACGAGAAACCAATTAAAATTATGATAGACACTGGATCTGAAATAACATTGGTCAACAGAAAACTAATAGAAGAAGTTAACTTAACAAAGTTAATTTACAAAATACCTAGGGTAAATTTAGTGGGCGCAAACAAACGGACATTGGCAACTATAAATGAAGGCATACGAGTAATGGTACGACTGGGTAAGAAGATGTATGCACTACAATGTGTAATAATGCCAAACATGTCACATGACATGATAGTAGGAGTTGACGAATTGGCAGAAAAACATGTAGTGATAGATTTTAAAAATAATACGATGAATCTAACAGAAGAAAAAGAAGAAGAACAGGACAAGGAACAGGAGAAACAAAATACGGACGAATCAGGTAAAGAACAAACAGTGGAAATGAATTTGGCAACGAAGCAAGGACAAAGAAGAAAAGGGAGAAAAAGTCAGAAAAAGACAAAAGAAAATGAAACCTGTGGCTCCTCAAAAGAAGAGTTGAGCCCAGAAGAAGAAAAATTGAGAGTATCAAAAGCAAAAGAAAACTGGGATTCCTCAAAAGAAGAGATGAGCTCAGGAGAAGAAGAAATAAAGCTAACAAATGAAAGCGAAAAAGATATGATCGAAACAGTGGCATTTGAAGAGGAGGCATATGAAAACGAGGATGCAGAATACACGGTAAAAGTATGTGAAAAATCTGAGGAAAAAGACAGAAGATTGATATGGGAAAAAGGGAAAGACAACATAATAGCCGACACTCTAACACAGGATGAGGACACTGAAAATAAGGAAACAATTACTCTACAGGTGGGACTAATTAGAGTAATACAAGAAGAAGGGGTATAAGACGTAGATTAAAGTAAGGAAATATACAGGGAGTTGGTTTTGCCTCGAGAAAATTTATTTAAAAATGCAGATAAATTTTATCGACTACAAGGCGGGGATTTGTTATATTTCTATTTGATATGAAAATTAAAATTTGATAATTATAGACAAAATTCAATTTAATATAAAATATTTTCAATTTTCTCAACCACGGGCATATAAATTTAGAACAACCTGTATACAACAAATTGTTATATTTAATTTTAAGAAGTGATTAAATAAGACTCAAGTGAAATCGTTAATAGGTCATTATCGTTGTTCGCGGAAGGATCGATCATTAGCCGATGCTAAATAAGACTAAGTGGAAATAGAGAATAGGTCATTAAAATTTGTATATAGTAGATAGTAATTTTAGAATGGGAATTAACTATTTTCTTTGAAATCCATTAAGCATATTTAGAAAGTTTAAAAATTGGTTTTGAGGAATACTGCGAATGAGAGTTGGTGGTGGAATTTTGATTTGTGAATCTGGAAGGGATATTTAGAAAGTAGGGGAATGAATGACAAATAGAGATCAGAATGTTTTGAGCTGTCGAGAAGTGAAGTCGAGTCGTAGACGGTAGTGTACGGAGAGTGAGAAAGCCGGTGTAGTTCCGTGAGTGTGGAGTATATATCGTGGAACGAGAGGTAGGCCAGGTTGAGAGTAAAAGAACCTCCTTGGGCCAAAAGTTTCCCGGTAGCTGATTGCAGTTTCGAAAAAGGTAGAACACAGCATCACGACAGAAGCAGGAAGCGAGAGCTATACGAGCTAGTTTCAGAGGAGAACATTACTGGAAGCCAGGACGAGGTTTTGATTGCAGCCAAGGATAGCAGGAAACGGGTCTTGTGTGAAGACATTCTCAGTTCACCAGAAAAAGGTCAGTCTCATTTGTTTGGACATGAATGTATGGGTTTTTCGTATTAAATACCACATTTAAAATTGAAGAAACATAATCAATAATATCAGAAAAGCTTCATCAAACTTAAATAGCATTGTTGCTAATAAATCATAATAGTTAAATGTTAATAAAAACTTTCAATTGGAAACCAAAAGGAAATAAGATTCCCATGTGTAAATGTTATGTTTAAGAATAATAAGATATAGCAAATATTAAGCAGTGATTGCCATTTAAATAAAATAAACAATATTTTGATTACAATTGTAACCCATATGTGTTATTATTTTACTCTTTTCTTTCCTATCCCGATTAGGAACCATTAAGAAATACTTAGAAGCCACGTATGTAAGTACTTAATTTTATAAAAAGCCCTGAGATTGAAAACATATTGATATATGATCTGGTAAATTAATTAGATTATTATTAAAGCATTGATTAAATTAAATGACATATAAAATTATTATCTCATATCAACAATCAAGATTACAACACTATATTAAATTGTAGCTCCAGGTATTGAAAATTTCACAGCAACTCTTTTCTTAAATACACCTTGTCTAACTTCCTCAAGAGCTTTCTGCAGCAGTTCTTCATTATATGTATTTTTTGTATCTAAAAAAATTAACACTGTTATCAGAATGACTTTATGGCAATTTTTATATTCTAATAAAAATTTAGTTTTAGTAAGCCTACTTCGTTTAAGCAGTTGATAGTTACAAGTTTATTTGATTTCTCCATTTTTGAAAAAAATAGGTATACGTGATTAAAATGGCATATACCTACTGAATATTGTTTTCTCAATTTTGGGTACGGCGGGTTAAAAAGTTTCATTTCAATAAAAAATTACATTTTTGTACCATACTGTTAACATTTAAGAAAAACATTCGAAGTTCTTCTAAATGTTGGCACTCTCATAATTTTTACGGAAAGTGTCTTTTTGACAAATTCTAACTTCAACTAAAAGACTAATAGATATACTTTTTTAGCGTATGTTTAATAAATATTTTTTCTATTGTTAAATATCTGAAATTTATTGGTTACTGACTGGGACCATACATGTTTACCTAACAAGAGTGGTAAGTTTAATCAACTTTATTTTTCATCTCACCTTTCGTTTATAAACTCCTGATCTTCTTTTCTTAATTTTATTAGAAGTATTTGGATCCATTTTTATCGTATTTTCTCTTAAATTAAAGAAATTTTGTTAATTCCTATCGGTGCCAAAAATTAGCTAAAATAATACAAAATTAACGTAAAATTGGCATGCATGAGCTAATATTTGAAAAAATTATCATAATGCATTCCAAATATTGGCACCCCTTTTTTTCACAATATTTTTTATGTTATAACGTTTTTTTTATTTTAGAGTATGAATTATACACTTTTATGTAATAACTACTATCATCGTAAACAACGAATTCAATCTAAAAATGAAACTAAATCGATTTTTAAAATTCCTACTCTGTTAAGGGTCGAGACAAATTTCTTACCTTGTTGATGGAGACAGACAATCACAGACCTATTTCACAGATCAAACTGAACTCATACTATTAATACGTGCCGTTTTGTATTACCAAAAATGTTGCCAAATTATTAAACATAATAATTTCTCTAAATAACGCTATATTTTTACAAAAACTGAAAAAAATTAAACTAAGGTGCCAACTAATGACTCAGTGCCAATATTTAGGGGTTTTACCCTAGTTTTCATGATCTCTGTATTTCTGTTGAGCATTTCTTTAACAGTAGGTTTCATATCAAGTGGTATACAGGTTGGTGAAAGAGTTACATTCGGTGAGGACGTGATTCACAGTCAGGAAAACATTACAATGGAGGCAAGTTGGACGAGTTTCTGAGGACATCAAGAAACCATGGGTAAGTTTGGTGTGGTTAATTAATTGATTAACTGTTTAACTTTATTATTATTATTTTTTAATTTATACTGACGATTTATGTAATTTTAGTAAATTGAATTGTTATTGTTTTGTTTTCTTGACTTTTTGTAAGCTTTGTCGATAAAATTGTACAATTTTTCATGACAGTAAACACATTTCTATTCTATCCTATTCTAATTCAACAGTTCTCTAACGAAAAAACATTACACTTGCCTATTTATTAGGAACGATAAATATTAAATGTATATATAGAGGGTGATTCGTCGATGTCTTTGAGACCGTTACAATCTTAGATGTATTTTTGGCCATTCCATCCACTATTTCGTTTCCAACTACTCCACTATGTCAATTATCGCATCAATATTTATAAATTTCATTAGAAATGTTTCATAACTTTTAGTGTTCATTACTGTTATCATTATGTACTCATTATTTAAATAACACAGGCTCTTAATCCGGCTCTGTGATGGGGATGAGTTTTGGGGGTTGCCCGCGAATGTATGCGAGTTGCGATTGTCGACAAGCCAAGCATCCACCTCCTACCCTCACAGACTGCAACTCGAATAACCGATACCTCTGAGACCGACTTTTCTCGCTGAAATTCGTTATTTTGTCTGAGTCCATTGTCTGTAAAAACATTATGGCTCTTCCACATCCGCCACTGTAATACTAAAAGTTTGGAAAAGTCTCTTAGGTAAGTGGATGAGTTAAGATTATACGATAAATGGAAAATTTCTATTCAATTAATAGTAAAATAATTGAATAAATGAAACATGATATAAAACAAACGAAAATATAAAATGAAATTTTGAAATCATATTTTCTAAATGTTTAGGACATTAGCTTCTTGATTTATTATTTATTATCTTCTTCTTCTTGTGCTACTCCTATTGGAGATTGAAAATCATCAAGGCTATTCTGACCTTGTACACAGCTAACCTAAAGAGTTCATTAGCGGAACAGCCAAACCACTATCTCAAATTTCGCAACAATGACATTCTTCTACGGCTTGGATTCCGTTTTCCTTCTATTTTTCCTTGCATTATATGTTGAAGTAATGCGTATTTATGTCCTCTCATCAGGTGACTCAAATAAACCAGTTTTCTTCGTTTTATCTTTAACAAAATTTCTGGGTGTTTTCCTATCCTTCGTATTACTTCAAGGTGGGTGACTCTTTCAACCCAACTTATCTTCAGCATTCGACGGTAGCACCACATCTCGAAACTTTCAATATTTTTTATGTTGTTCTGTTTGAGAGTCAAGGCCTCTACACCGTATAATAGCGTGTTAAATACGCAGTCTCTTAGCATTCTTAATCGTAGAGGGATGCTTATATTATCTCTGTTGCAGAAGAATTTTCTCATCTTCATGAACGTGGCTCTGGCAATTTCGATACGACTTTTTATTTCATTGTTTTGGTCTCCAGTTTCGTTTTTTAAAGTTCCCAAGTATTTGTAACTTGATACTTTTTCAATTTGAATGCCGTTTATACTAATATGTGCTGGTTGTGTCATGTTTTTACTGAAGACCATAATATATACTTGGTTTATATATTGATGTATGTGTCAGAATTGTTGCAAGTAATATTTATGTTTGTAAGTAATCGTTGTAATTCTTCTACTGTTCTTGCAACTGGTACAGCTTCCTTCCTTCGTTTGCATTCAAAAGGTCTTCCTGGCAGATGCTTTCACTGTATACATTAAATAATAGTGGTGACAAAATGCATCCCTGTTGTACTCCTCTACGTATTTCTATTGCTAATATTTATTATACACCGGTTTTTATCTTGTTCCGCTGTCTTCTAATTTTCAATCACCCAACAGCTGGGTAGTATAGACAGTTAGCTAGGTGTTTATACCACCCACTTTAAAAAAAGGATTGACGCCTTTGAAATGTGGTGCTGGAGAAGAATGCTTCGGATCTCATGGACGGAACACAGAACAAATCACTCAATCCTCCAAGAGCTTAATATTCAGACTCGACTTTCCTCTATTTGCCTCTCCACCGTCTTAAAATTTTTCGGCCATATTGCAAGAAGAAGTGATGATAATCTTGAGAGACTTATAATGTCGGAAAACGTTGAAGGGCGCAGAAGTAGAGGTCGCTCACCTACTCGATCGACGGATCAAGTACAGAAAGCCAGTGGAAAAACATTCTCTGAATCCATGAGGGAAGCTCAGAACAGAAGTCGATGGAAAGAGATAGTTGCTCGTATTATAAGGAATCACGACACTCAGCAATGAGGAAACGACTAAGGAGGAGGAGGATGATTTTTATTTCTGATTCTCTGACTCTTCTCTTCATATCATCTCTTCAGATCTGCAGAAAGCCATTTCCATGGCTATGAAGCATCTTATCTGTCTTTCATTCAAGTGATCATACCCGATTTGCTTTTTATGTTGTATTGCATTTGTATTAATTTTTAAAAATTCTTGTACAAAACAGAGACAAAACGGTAACGACATTTATTTCTGCTTTAAAAAGTCCTGTATGGTTATGGTAGATCGGGGCAGCAAGATTCCACTTGTGAGCCCTTCCCCCTTATGTATCACCTATATTAAACGGACTAGGTCGATAAGGACCTGGTCTTCGGCGTTTCTGGGCCAGCCCAGGCAGTTCCGAACACCCATATCTGCTAGAATCAGCAGGGGCTCCAAATCTGAGCTCTTCCTGCCGTTCCGGACATCTAAAAATCCTTTAGTAACCTTATAGCCTCACAGAAAGCCACAAGTCTCTTTACGTAACTTCCTCATTTGTCTCGGCTGCATCCGAAACCTGGATCTGCCACCTTTGATAGGTCAGTTCCGGTCACTTCCAGAGGACTTCTGAGGAGGTTTCCTTCTCCTCATCACATAGATGGCTCCGTGGACCATCCGCCAATCCAAGCAGATAAGGGTGTCACCTGAGTCTATAGTAGCTGGTACGCATACTGATGACCAGAGAGCATCCTCTACGGTCTAAAAGAAGTTAACAATCCTGTATAAAGACCGTTATAATATTTTCGCATAAAAACTGTAGACACCAAATTACATTCGAAATTGTAGACACTAAATTACAAGATAATTACACTTTTACAAAAAAAAAACTTTTTATAATAAAACCTTTTTATTATTTATAGGAAAGAATATAAAATAATTTAACGATAAACGATTTAACGATAAAATGCCTAAAATTCCAAAAATTACACTATAATAAAAATAGTTATTTATGAAACAGTTCGTGAAGTATGCTTTTTGCGAACACACGCGATATTTAGAGCACGAGCGACAACGGAGCGAGTGCTTATACATCGCATAAGTTCGCAAAAAGTACTTCACGCACAGTTTCATACAATATTTTATCTACGATAAACAAATATAAAAACTGTAACTCTTCGTCACTGAAATTCATGTCTATTCTACAATTTTTAGAACTTTGACATTTAAAAATCCTAACTACTTTCAAACCACAAAACTGTCAAAAACTTTGTTGTAAGTCATTGCTCATATTGTCATCACCATGACAACGCGAAAGTTAAGAATATTTGATTATATGAAAGTGTGCCAAAAAAACCATTGAAAGTGTGCCAAAAAGTAAATTCCATTTAAAATACATTGTTAGATACTTCACGCACTGCTCTCTATAATGACAGTTTTCACAAACTAAAAACTTATACATAATATGACATAGAGTAGATAAAGTACTTTTTATAATATCACGGTTTTGTTATTGTACATGTACATATTATGTAGGACACATAGAACATGTTTGGAAAGAATAACTAACCTATAAAATATGAATTTTTAGTAGGCGTATTAACTGTTATTTATAATTATGATTCCAAAAATTACACTAGTATAAAATAGTATTTTTTATAATACCACGGTTGTTTAAAATGGTATATAAAATTTTAAGTATATAAACTTTTAATTATTTATTAAAACAATTAAAAAAAGATATGCAACAGCCGGGTTCCAACTGGGGACCTCTCGATCTGCAGTCTAATGCCACTGAGGCACCATCAATTTGTAGATATCGATTTATTAACGTACTTTAAAATATCATTGCATTAGTCACATTTTTAAAATAGTTTGAAATTAAAAAAAAATCGATTTATCCATACAGTGTGATTGGTCAGTGGGGTAAAGCTTTGTAGATCCGTTATAAGTAATACAAAGTAATAAAAGTCAATAAAAAAAATTGTAGCCAACTTTGATTACAGATTGATAATCAGTAATCGTAAATTGTAAGTTTTAGAAATTATTCAGCCATGCCTTACTTAAAATTTAGAAAGATTTAGACCCGTAATTATTAATAATTTTGCTCTGAAAAATGAAAATATCTCGAAAACTAATAAATTTACACATAGGGAATGCTATACAAAAATTATAGTATTGTAATGGTACTTTCCTATAATGATATAAAATACATGGTGTTCTATTTAAAATTACTGAGAAAATAATGTACTTGCGTTTTGGGCTCACCCTGTATTCAATATAAATAAAATTAGTAAAACAAACATTTACGAAAGTTTTGACAATAAATAAAAAAATATGACATCAATAAACCATTGACCTTGTGCTTGCTTTTATTTATACAGGTAGTTAAACTTGTTACGATTTTCATATAAAATTGGTTATAACTTTGTAAATACCCCGTATAACATACCAAACCTTTACATTTTTGTAATCGAAAAGTTACGAAGATGTCGAATATAAAACAAAATACAGGGTGTTATATTAAAAAAAAACATAATTTTGGTCTGCCACTATGATATCGAACACCCTGTAACATTCTAGCTAATTTTGTAATATGAAGCTCAAAGTTCTCTACAATTTTTGTTATTAAGTTTTATCGCTATACGTTACTATAACGGATCTACGGAGCTTCACCCCACTATATAATTAATCACCCTGTATAATAGCAGTTAAATATTGCATTGTTAGCTAGGTCTAAGCTATCCTGAAAATGTCAGGTATCTAGGTAGCCTAGAACTATTTTTAAAATGGATTACAAAATTTGCGGAGTCCGTGACATCAACCAGGCCAAGTATATAAAAAGGTTTTAAAATGGTGATGGTGATGACCGAGCTATTCTTGGTCTTCCAATGGCGCACAAAAATTTTAATGCAAGAGTAGTGCGAGGTAGCGCTACTTGTATTAAAATTTTTTTACAAATTATATGTACTACTATTCTCTCCCATGTAGGGTACTTGTCCCCCATCGGACGTCTCCGCATAATATGGTGAATAGGGAAATGTCTCCCAGATATGGGTGATACCTGATACCGGGAAAATTAAATACCCGGGTTGGACCAAAACTAGAACACATGCAGTAACTGAGCCGCAGTGTACGGTTGAAAACTACGTCTGACCCAGAATGTGTGGCTGATAACAAAAACAAACTGAAAAACACGCAAGCATGCGCGGTGTTTTAAGTCCTAAAAACGCCCGATTTTTTTGGAAAAACCCCAAATAAAAGAGGAATTTTAAAACATATCGATGTAAATCCCAGTAGGGTAGATCAGTATTTGACAAATCCCACACCTCGGGAGGTTAACCTCAAGGATTCTGGCTCTGGGGGAGGTAAAAATTTGCTGAATAACAGTAGAAAGAACACCAAAAGAATCAAAAAGTATATACAGGGTGAGTCATGAGGAACTGTACATACTCCTACCTCGTATAGAGGCCCCTATGGGAAATAACAAATGACCATTAAAAAGTGTCTGCTCCCATTGTTTAATAATATACAGGGCGAGTTTCGCATTTGGACAGAAATTTGTATTCGTCATAATTTTTGAACGGTCAGATCGATGTGTCTCTTATTTTGGTCAATCGTTACACTATTGCCACCTAATCAACTGATTTATTCAAACTAGAAAAAAATCAGGTCCGGCTTTAAAAAAATTAGTTCGTTTGGGTCTTAGAAAAAATTTCACCCTGTATAAGCTTTTTGAAAACTCTAATATGAATTTTACAAACTAGACAAATAGGCAATTAAAATAACGTATTTATATTTTCCGCACACGATTGCTTAATTTTTTATAAAAAAATCAAATTTGATTATGAATTAAAAGTTTGGTAAAGTGAACCATAGATTTAACAAAATTAACTTTTATTACCAAAATTAATTTTTTTTTTGAACAAATATTTAATTTATGTTACCACTAATCAACTGATTTATTCAAACAAGAAAAAAGTCAGAAAAAATTAGACAAATAGGCAATTAAATGGCATATTTATTTTTTCCCCACACGATTACTTAATTTTTTATATAAAAAATCAAATTTGACTATGAATAATTAAAAGTTTGGTAAAGTGAACCATAGATTTTTTTTAACAAATATTTAATTTATGTTATCACCCAATCAACTGATTTATTCAAACTAGAAAAAAATCAGGCCCGGATTTAAAAAATTAGTTTGTTTGGGTCTTAGAAAAAATGTCACCTTGTATACGTTTTTTGAAAACTCTAATATGAATTTTACAAATAAGACAAATAGGCAATTAAAATGGGTTATTTATTTTTTCCCCACACGATTACTTATTTTTTTATTAAAAAATCTAATTTGACCATACATAAAAAGTTTGGCAAAGTTTTTGCATAGATTAAAAAAAAATTTACTTTTTTTACAAAAATTAATTTACAAAAACAACGTTTTTCTTAAAATTAAAAGTTTTACCATTTTTTTTTCTATAACACGTCTAGATCTAAAACTTCCCATAACACTTCTTTTGGACTCTATAGTTTAACATAGACGTGATCAAATTGATAAATTTTAAATCTTTCCACCTAATTTTTGCGATATACAAGTTTGCAACTTTTACAAAAAGAAGACTGAAAGTCTACAACAATTTTCATAGTCTTCACAATGGTAAGAGGTATGTGCTGTAAAAATTTCAGAAAAAAAAATATTAAAATGGAACAGAGTTGTAGCGAGTTAAACCGTGAGTTCATTGTTTTTTTCATTTTTAGGTTAAAATTCCGATTTTGACAAAGGACATCGCACACATCTTATGGAAAATATAATGTCACTCAAATTCAATAAAATTTATACGAATATATTCGTTTTAAATTAACGGTCAAATCTTATCATTGCGCCAACTCCATATTTTCAATAATAAGAGCAGAAATTGATATAAATAAATCTGAAATCAAATGGATACGTACATAAGTTAGAGACAGAAAAAATATTTTATAATACCCAAATTGTCGGTACTCCATAAATCAGCGGATTAGTTTTACTAATCCGCTTAGGCCCAGCGGGGTTTAAGCTCTTTTGAATAGCACCCAGAGCAATAGTAATTGTAACTGACACTTTTACTGACTAAAAAATTTGATTTCGATAAACTTTAATTGCAATTTGCGCTGTAATTAATCATAATTAAGAGTTGGCGCAATGATAAGATTTGACCGTTAATTTAAAACGAATCTATTCGTACAAATTTTATTGAATTTGAGTGACATTATATTTTCCATAAGATGTGTGCGATGTCCTTTGATTTTTTAATAAAAAATTAAGTAATCGTATGCGGAAAAAAATAAATATGCCATTTTAATTGCCTATTTGTCTAATTTGTAAAATTCATATTAGAGTTTTCAAAAAGCGTATACAGGGTGAAATTTTTTTCTAAGACCCAAACGAACTAATTTTTTTAAAGCCGGACCTGATTTTTTTCTAGTTTGAATAAACTAGTTGATTAGGTGGTAATAGTGTAACGATTGGCCAAAATAAGAGACACATCGATCTGACCGTTCAAAAATTATGACGAATACAAATTTCTGTCAAAATGCGAAACTCGCCCTGTATATTATTAAGGGGAGCAGACACTTTTTAATGGTCACTTGTTATTTCCCATAGGAGCCTCTACACGAGGTAGGAGTATGTACAGTTCCTCATGACTCACCCTGTATCTTTAAAAGTAGCAGCCCATAACGCCGGAAGCTTGTTATCAGAAAAAAATTTACAAAAATAGTAAGCGAAATATCAAACATTAACTGGGACATAACAGAAGTAAGTGAAGTCAGAAGAAAAGGAGAGAGTTTAAATACCCTCAAATCATGTCACATTTTTTGTCACATTGGAAATGAAGATGCATGAGTGAGCGGTATTGGGTTCTTTTTCACAACATCATACCCGTTAAAGAAATTTCAAGTAGAGTTACTTATTTAATCTTCAACGAAGGTTATAGTAGGTATTATTCAGGTTTACGCCCAAAGCTCATCTCATTCAGACGAGGAAGTTGGGGGTTTTACGACAAAATACCAATAGCGCTACAACTACGCAATATGTTATAATATGTGGTGATTTCCATAGGCGTAACCAATGGGTGGTTTTGGGGGTTATAACACCCCCCTTTTGGATGTACTTTGAGCTCTATACGCTTAACACCATTACTATTCCATACTTCACAGAGACCTTCAAGTAGATGTAACCCCCCCCCCTTAGGATCATCCTTTTCAGGGATTCCCCTTAGGATTTCAATGCTACACCTGGCAGCAGAACATAATATGTTGAAGAAACATCGATAGGAATATTTGGGCCAGACCAACACAATGAAAGAGGAGAAACCCTGGCTGGGTCTCTTCTCAAAATAACTTATTTAAAATGAACAGCTTCTTCCAGAAAAAAAAAACAACAAAGAATATGGACTTGGCAAAGCCCGAATGGCAAATCCAAAAACAAAATTGACTGTATAATTAGCAATAAAAGAGAAATCATCAAGATGTGACTGTCCTAAACAAATTCTGTACAGGTAGTGATCATTAAATGGTACAGTAAAACCGATTTATCTGCAACCACCAAGAGAAGACACGACAGACGTTCTAGGCCAGAATATGAAGCATTTTGGCTCGCAATTTTTTCGTTAAACATGGATTTACTTTTAATTGTCACAGAAGGTTGAAAATAGGCCAAGGATAATTTTCTATATCATGCCGCTGGACGCTAAAACCTTGGGGGTGGTTGCCACCCCATCTCGGGGGTGGGAATTTTTCATTTCATTTTAACCATGGAAATCGATGCAAAAAGTAATTCTAAGAAAAAAATATTCTTTACTTTTTCTTCGTAAAATTAATATTTTTCCAGTTATTTGCGGTTGAAAGTAACAGTTTTTCGACGAAAAAATCTACTTTTTTAGAGGGTTTTTAAAGAATAACTCTAAAAGTACGCTTTTCATAAAAAATTGTAGATATCAAAATTGTATCTTTTAGAAACACAAACAAAATTCCTTTTTTTACTAATTTTTCTACGACCAATATAAACCGACTTATTGTCGGAAAAATTGAGCGACTTATAATCAAAATAAGGTCGGTACCTACTTTTTTCTACGAAAAAATCAGTGAAAACAACCCCCTCACTACTCTCCTAATTAAAATTGATATTCACCCTTCTGTAAATCTTTAATAATATGTATTATAAATACACTCCAGAAGTATGACCTATTTAAAAGGCCTAATTTTAGAAAAATTTCAGTTTAAAGATAAATTGATTTTTTGCAATTTCGTATTTTTCACCCTTTTCTTTAAAATATCTCCGAAAATACTGGAGATACGAAAAAAATAATATGGTAAGTAGTATTTTTTTTTGTTTTGTAGCGTAGTTTTAAATTGTAGCTTATTTAATAACTAAAATTTCCCTGTGCATATATTTTCTTTAGGTACAGTGAATATTTAGCGAGGTAAAGCTGTTTAAAACCTCTATTTACGAGCAAACACCCCCTAATTCGAGCCCTCTAAACTCACCCCTCTTAAAAACTAAGTGATCTTACGGAACATAATTTACGTAGTCTTATAGCTCTTCAAAAACCCTACACAATCATTTGTGAAAAAACTTTTTATCGCCAAAAATGAGGGAGCTATGTTTACAAAACGATTTTTTTTTTGAAAAATTCGAATAGCCCGCTTGTGGGTGTAATAGAGCATTTTGAATGTATATAATACCACAGAACCTGACATCGATCTCGATGAAGATGACTAAAAAATGATTTGTATTTGTATTTGTAAATTCGTTATTTTGTGTAAATAAATGTTTTTGTACGTAATTCTACTTTTTTTCTGTATAGATCTATTAAATTACTTGTAAAAATTGCAATGTTATTAAGGGTGCTTCTTAAGGGTTGAAATATTATGATATTATATCCTCAAGCATAAAACAATCATTATTTAACCAATCAAACCCAAATTTTGCCCATGTTAAAGTTTACAATGTTTTTATATAATTTTAATCCTTTAATATAGTCCTAATCCCAAATTTTTATGCAAATTGATGCAAGCCAAAATCATTCTTTAAGGATAAATAAATTTTTTATATACAGCTCCAACAAGGGTTGTTTTAAGGTTTGAAATATTATATCCTAAAGCATAAAACAATCATTATTTAACTAATAAAAACGAAATGTTGACCATATTTAAAACTTACCTTGTTGACCAAAGTTTAAAATATTATTTTATAATTTTTTAAAATTAGGGGTAGTTTTCACGCTTAAAAACCAAAAGCGTACAACGGCTCAATATAGAAAATGAACGAAATGAGCCTAATACCAAATTGTTGTAGAAATCGATGCTGGACGAAAAAATTGTCATTTTTTCAGCTTCATTTTCTGACATATTCGTTGATGCGATGCAAGTGACCTTGAGTGTTTCAGTTAAATCTGTTCAGTTATACACGCTAAATTGAAACATATCTAGACAAGGAAAGACATCGATTATTGAAAAAAAAATGAAATACAGACATGGATACAACCCAGTGGCACTAAAATATACCAACAAGACATTGAGATCAAATTAAAATCAAATACCAGAACATGTTTTGTTTTCTATTTGTTTTAACAATAGTTCATATTAGAGGATATAAATGTTCTCAATGAATGCATTACACAGCTATCCAAGAAATCCAAAAGTTACAGTGTCCAAAAGTAAAGACCCGGTGGCGGATCCAGGGGAAGGCGATGGGGGCGATCGGCCCCCCTCTCAAACCAAGTTATATATAAAGATTATAAAAACATTCATTTATTCATCTATTTTGTCATAGAAATTTAGCTAATCGCGCCCCCTCTTGACGATGCTGGATCCTGCTGGATCCGCCACTGTAAAGACCAAAATGAAATATTTTGCAAATGTACAAAGAAAAAAGAAAATCTCTGAGTAGAACCCAAGTCAGGTCTTAAAATATCAATAAGTTAATAAATAAATGTATACTAGTGCACTGATCTATTTGACAGAAACAAATCGCGAACATCTAGAATCGTTCTTTCAACTGGCTACATTGGAGAACAATAATTAAAAATAATTACATCAAACCCAATTAGAACTGTCAACGGTCTGTAAGCATCAAGTATCAAAATGCACGTTGTCGCTCCGAATAATTATTGAAAAGGCGAATGGAAGCAGGCCTAACCTAACCTCACTTTGATATAAAGCTAATTGCTACTTGAGGCATTTAATGGGAGACGCCGGAAACGTTGAGTGGCCGTGTCGCACCGCTTACTTCCTGTGACGCTCTTCTCTACAGAGCCTCCTTGATGCGTTTAATGCATCGTTGACTTGATCAACTTGGTATAGCTTACGGACCGCAATTTGCCAAAGAAGCTGGTGCTCTCTTTTTCTTTTCTGTCTCACTGTAGTTTGTGTGTACCAGTATATCCGCTTAGTGTAAAGACTTTTGGGCTTGTTAAGCAGGGGAATCTAAGTTGAATTTAGTTATTACCAGAATAGCAATGTGTTTTTAGCAATAGGATGAAGCTTAAAGCCCTACGTTTGATTAAATAAATAAATAAATAAATAAATAACTAAATAAATAAATAAATAGTGTAAATAAGTAAGTAAATAGATAAATAAATACAATACAATACGCTAATAATAAATACAACAAATAACGAAGTAAAAAGACGAATATCAAGAGCAAACAGAACACTCCATGGTCTTCAAAAACATCTAAAAAATGGACGGCTGAAACATGAACTTTATCCGACGACGAGAGACTACCGTGAGAGAAAAATAGTCCGAAAGATTTTTAGGGCTATAAATGAAAATGATCTATGGCGTAGAAGATATAACTTTGAATTATACTAGTTATTCACAGATCCAGGTATAATGAAGTTTATAAAGATGCAGAGACAGATGGGCTGGACTTATTGCTAGAATGTCAGATAATAAATACACGAGGAGACTGGCAATTCTCAAACCCAGAGTGTAGAAGGAGTAGAGGATGACCGCTTAAAAGATGCATTGATGATGTGGAAGAAAACCTTAAGGATTGTTAAGGATTGGAGATAATTATGCTGATTTATTGTTCTTAATGGAAAGTAACCACAATTTTAATTGAAAATACGTTTATTTTGATGTTTAAATATAATCACATCAAAAACTTTCTTAAATGGAAAGATTTAGAAAAAAATTAAAAGATAAAACATGGAAACATTAAGTAAATGTTTTAACAAGATTAATAGAAGTATGTAATAAAATTCGAGAAAATATGACAATACTAGAAAATCCATTAAACTCTTTAAACTTCACAATTACACATCAATTTATCCCTTCAAAATTTTGCAATAGCATTAACGGCTCCAGTAAGCGTATATAGCAGGGGTGGCCAAACTGTGGCTCGCGGGCCACATGTGGCTCTTTGAAGGATTATGTGGCTCTCAATAAATGTACCTGAATTACTTTTAATTTTTGTATTTCAAAATGTCTTAAATTACTGACAACAAATAACAAAGACAAATTGTAACATCAGGACACAGACAAAGAGACCCCTTATCGCCTATTCAATTTGGCCTTAGAATATTATGTAATAAGTAAAATATCATCTGAGAATACAGGGGGATTTTAGAATCGAGGATCAAAACTATGGTTGGCTTTTGGTGATGATCTAGGTGCAGTCATTCATTCTACAAAAGACGTGAGAGAAGTGTTTTCACAACTCGAGGAAGAAACAGGTAGTCTGGGCCTTCGAATAAATGAAGAGAAGACGAAATATATGCTAGTAACCAAAAATTCAAGACCAAGAGTTAGCAGATCATAACTATTAATGACCACACAAGTAGTAAAAAATTTAAATATCTGTGGTAACCACAGATGACAAATGACAACCACATATAGAAAGAGGTCGCAGCATGGATAACTGCTTGGAATAGAGCATTATACAGTTATACTCCCTATCATCATTATTAAGATCTAAGATGCTGAAAAGACAATCTAAATTAAGACTGTAGGTATATGCCAATTGTTACATGGAAATAAAACATGGACTCTGCATCAGCGGGAAATAAAAAATATGCTGCTGGATTTTGAAAGGAAAGTTCTCTTATTTGAGCCTCAAAGAGATGAATTGACAGGAGAGTGAAGAAGGCGCCGCAAAGCTGAGTTGGTGACTCTGTATGACAGTGAAAACATCGTCAGACATATAAAAGCTAAGTTACTTATGTGGTAAGATCAGAGGAAGATATAGTGTTAAAGACGGTGTTTTTGAGAGACGATAGATCAATAGGCCGTCCCAGAAATAAATGGAAGGATGATATGAAGAATCAAAGAATCCTGAATTAGTAAAAACTGCTTGTAGAATTGTTTACATATTTGAAACAACGATGTGAACCATTTTATTTCAAAATTCGTGAATCCAAACAGTGAGAGAAAAATTTAATACCTTTTTTACACTTTTTAAATAATTGTTATTGGGCTCGCGAAAAATTTCAAATTTTTAAAAATGGCTGGGACTATCAAGGAGCTTGGCCACCCCTGGTATATAGCTAGTGGCGAACGGTCAGAACGCTCAACTTAAACGCTTTTCAAATTTTTCAAATATTTTCGTTTATAAATTCGCAAAGTCTGTTTGTTCTTTCGTGCGCCGCCACCCCTCCAATACATGGAGCCGATCTACTGATGGATTCTTATTTAGCCTTGCCTCGTGAATCCAAATCTGAAAACCGCATTTGGATATCTCAAACCGTCTTCGAGATAACCGTTATTCAACAGGGTGATTTATTAGTGGGGTAAAGCTCAATAGATCCTCTATAGTAATAGATAAGAATAAAAGTTAATAACCAAAATGGTAGCCAACTTTTAGCTTCACATTTTAAAATTAATTAGAATGTTACAGGGTGTTCGATAACATAGTGGCACGCCAAACTTATGTTTTTTTAAATGGAACGCCCTGTATTTTATTTTATATTCGAAATCTTAACTTCTCCATTACAAAATTATAAAGGTTTGTTATGTTGTACAGGGTATGTAGAAAGTTATATCCAATTTTATATGAAACTCGTAACAAGCTCAGCTCCCTGTATAAATAAAAATAAGCACAATAGCAATGGTTTATTGGTACCATATTTTTTTGTTGATTGTCAAAATTTTTAAGGATGGTTGATATTGCTAATTTTCTTTATATCGAATACTGGGTGAGTCAAAACGTAAGTACATTATTTTCTCAGTAATTTTAAATGGAACGCGTATTTTATATCACTATCGAACAGTACCATTAGATACCATAATTTAATTTTTATATAACATTCCCTAGGTCTAAATTTATTAGTTTTCGAGTTATTTCATTTTTCAGAGCGAAGTATTAATTATATAGGTATGTCTAAATTTTTCCAAATTTTACAATGCAGCAAATAAAGAAAGAAAAAATTTATTAGTCATAAATTTTACAAAAAAAAGCACAACCACAACATACAACATTTTTAAAACAATTAAAACTACTTTTGTATGTAAATGTAACAAATAAATAAAGAAAAATAATTTATTAGTTATAAATAAAACAAAAACAAAAACAAAATACAACATTTTGTAAAAACAATTAAAAACTACTTTTGTATGTACCTAAATGTAACAATGTAGCAAATAAAGAACGAACAATAATTTATCAGTAAAAAATTTTACATGCGTTCAAAATGACCTATAATAACACATTTATGCATGCCTAAAAACGGTCATTGAATGAGTTACTTACACTACGAACATTTGTAAATTAGTACTTCGAAATACAATTTGTATTCTATTTTTCATCTCATCCCTTGTTGTTGGAGGCATTTTATAAACTTCATTCCATAACTCCAAAAAAATCAGTCTAGTTTATTAAATTTAGGTGATCTGGGTGGCCACGCTACTGGTCCATTAACAAATGAAAATATCTCGAAAACTAATACATTTAGACGTAGGGAATGTTGTATACAAATTAAAGTACAGTGGAACCCCGATAAGTCGGCCCCCGATAACCCGGAAGTCCGGCTAACCCGGACCGATTTTTATCAGACAAACATTACAAAAATAAAAATGTATGTCCTTTATGCTGGATTTTCCAATTTCTTTTCAACATCTTAAAATATTTTCTTTTATCTTTCCTTATAAACATATTGTTCGAATACTATAATATCTTATATTTTTCAGGCTAATTTTATTTATCATAATAAACTTTCTTCGTAAAAATTTGTCTCTTTAGCGAATTCCTATGTAGTTCATTCGTTTCAATTTTCAATGTCAAACACATTATACAATGAGAGATAATGCGTATTTGTGTAATTTGATACATAATATACCTTAGTAAAAATGACTGGCATGGCAGACAACGCTCATTTTCGTGTTATCGAAACCAACAGGCATCTGTAGTATCCTTTATTTACTTGAAACTGTCTAGCATTGTTTAGAAAAGACTATTAAAAAATTATTTTTCAAACAATGGTCTTAGTCTTCACTCTTATTAAATAACATAAGTTCGTTCTCGTTGCGAGACGGTATTGTGTGTGTGTAGTCAGTGCGGGCGCTAGGGTATAAGGTGCTCGCCTGCAAAACTAGCACAGGCGCCACCCACCCCACACACATACACACAGATACTCGTACAACCCCAGCCTCGGGAACATGTCTGTTCAAATGGAACAGTGAGACCCACATGTCCGAAGATCAAACCGGTCACACTGAGTAACCTGACTCCGTATCTATCTGACCCTCAAGCTGTACCACCACCCCTCCCCATCACAGTACATAACGAATAAGGGTAAAAATATGCCGAAGATACATGGATGAGCGCGGTGTAGGTCGCGATCGCGGTCGCTACATCGATATCAAAACAAACCTTCATTTTCTTATGAGATCGCACATACCAAGGATGTGTCACCCGTTCACCCTCGCGACCTTGCATCGCGGTTTACAGCGATGTCGATGTCAAAACAGGATACGGAAAGTATATTCGGTATGTTCTGTCCGTCATCGATGTAAACCTCGACTGCGATCGCGACCTATACCGCGCTCATCCATGTATCTTCGGCATGTTTTTACGCTAAGGAGGCTTTATACTGAACGTTACCTTGGATGCACTGGGTAATGGAACACATTTTCTGTATTACTTTATGTGGTTAAACCACCTGATGTTAGGGGTAGCTAGAAGAGCTTTTCTCCCTATTAATGACTTGATTTTGGACTAGTGTCCTAAAAATGTGTGTTCCGGGCAGCGAGGCACCGACTTAAGTCGGTGTTCCGCTATCTGCAAATGTCCCCGGTAAATAAAATTCGGTTAGTTTTATTGGACCCTCATCTGACAAAACAACTTCACTTTAACTTTTTTAAGAAATTTACTAAGATAACTAGATTGTTTTTTTTGTGTCATTTCTTCTTTTTCAGCTGTTATTTTTCGATGTGTGCCCCAGATAATTTTTTTGATTCCATTTTTATTTAACTAAATAAAAATAATAACTTAACCGTAAATTAATAATAGTACTGAGAAGTACTTAACAAATATAATTTTATATTAATTGAATGCTAGATTCTTTAACTGCAGAGTACAACTGACAAACTATATGTATTATAATCACATGAGATAATACTAAAAGAGCTCTAAACTAAATTTTTATTTCAAATGTTTATTTAAATTAAAAATGTTAATTTAAATAATATGTTTTTATGGGATTAATACTCAATTTGATACCCCTATTAAAATTAAGAGGTACATAATACTTAAATAATTAGACAGGCGCAGGCGGCAAGAAAACTGTATCACAATCTTGTTTATTTTACTAGAAATCATTAATTTCCTCTCATAACTACTGATAATGTACAAAACTAACAACTTGCAAGAAATTTGAAGAACATAAACAAAGCATTCTCATTGAACAAAGTTGTTTGGTTGAAATATGATATCTTTGACCAATAAATTACATTACTACATGGTAAGAATTCTATGCCGCATTGCATATTTTTGTATATTATGTGATCTGCAAAACTAACAAACACAGATTAGGGTATTATGACGAATTTAAACCACATTTAAAAAATGAATTTTTCTATTTTAATATTTTACATAACACCAGCAGAAAAAAAGCTCATTTTGGCGCCCCCCAAACAGGGGCGCCCGCCTGCAATGCATCCCTTGCAGGCCCGTTATCGCCGGCCCTGTGTGTAGTAAAGTCGCATTGTTCGTTCCGCGTAAATATATTCAGATTTTGTGTTTGTAATGGCAATAAAACTTAAAATGTTGTTTTTGTTTCAAAATGATAACAAAAGACAGTTTGGACAATCGGTGCAAAGCTAAGAAAGCTAAAAATGAGACTCTCGACGACGCTTTGTATGTGTGGAACGCAAACGTGGTTTACAAGTGTCTGTGTGCCAATTATAACGGAGTTTATCTGTAAGCATACCATATTTTAATAATTTTTACCATTTTCTCCGGCTAACCCGAATTTTCGATAACCCGGATCGGCCGCGGTCCCGATTAATCCGAGTTAACGGGGTTCCACTGTACGTTAATGGTACTTTTCAATAGTGATATAAAATACAGGGTGTTCCATTTAAAATTTCTGACAAAAGAATATACCTACTTGCGTTATAACTCACCCTGTATTCGACATAAAGTAAATTAGGAATAGCAATCATTTTTAAAAATTTTGACAATAAATAAAAAAAAATTTGCATCAATAAACCATTGCCGTTGTGCTTATTTTGATTTATTCAGGACGTGTTGATTTTCATAGAAAATTTGTACATACCCTGTATAACATAACAAACCTTTATATTTTTGTGATGGCAGTGTTAAGGATATTACGAATATAAAATGAAATACAGCTTGTTCCATTTAAAAAATCATAAGTTTGGTCGGCCACTAGATTATCGAACACCCTGTAACATTCTAACTAATTTTGTAATATGAATCTCAAAGTTGTCTATAATTTTTTTATTCACTTTTATTGCTATCCTTTACAATAGAGGATCTATTAAGCTTACCCCACTAATCAATCACCCTGTATACTTATTATAAATTAATTTCTAACCAATGACAAGCTGCGACGACACGAAAAACCCACGAATCAGGCGTCTGAAATAGGCGTATTGGCTCATCTTGAAAGCGAATGAACAAAGGATATGCAATTTCATCCTAATGAAAAAAAAATATTTGAAATTTTTTCTGAAATTACGAATACTCAACATCATTTTCAATAATAATAACTCTTTTGTTATTAATTTTACGAAGAAAATTTATTAGGTATTCGTAAAAGGATTTGCATGGTCTAAAATCGAAGATGCAACCATCATAATCAAATTTCATCAATTTTATTCGAGGTAGGTATGTTAAAAAATATGAATTTCGCTCTAAAGAAATGAAGAGTAAAGGCGGGTTGACATTACTAGTGAATAACGAACGTGGCTCACGCTTACGTATTTTGTCCGTGCTATTGCTAGATATTTTATTATCTATTTTCAAACTCGAGCAGTACATTTGTATTTATGCAATTCAAAGATACAAATGTACTGCTCGAGTTTGAAAATAGATAATAAAATATCTAACAATAGCACGGGCAAAATACGTAAGCGTGAGCCACGTTCGTTATTCACTAGTAATGTCAACCCGCCTTTAAGTACCTTTATAAGAGTACTTACACTAAGCATCAAAATACCCGCACCATCTTAAAAATGGGACATTTTTGATGTCTCGTATTTAATAAACCTGTTGTACGATTTGAGTGATTTTTTTAGTATATTATAGCTTAATTCTTCAAGAATATCGGTGTAATAATATTATTGCTAAAGAGGTAAGTGTCATTGTATACCGGGTGTAACAATGATAGTGTGTTTTTTCCTCAAAGTTTGGAACACCTTCTGGAATCTTCTAGCCTATATAAAATATTGAAATTAAAACTTTACTGTAGCCTTAGGCTTTCTTAACACTTTGCTTTTTGATTTATTCGCTTCGCTTATGTTGGATAATAAAAAAGTTAGGTACTTTGACAACTAGCAATGTTATTCATCAATACAGGGTGTTTATAAATAAGTGCGACAAACTTTAAGGGGTAACTCTGCGTGAAAAAATAATGACCGTTTGCTTTATAAACATATATCCTCAAATGCTTTGTTTCCGTGATACGGGATGTTGATTTTTTTCTTACAAACTGACGATTTATTTATTGCTCTAAAACTGGTTGAGACATGCAAATGAGGTTTGGTAGATTTTAAGAGGTAGTTGTTGCGCGTTTATTTGACATACAATTAAGAATTTTATATTCACCATTGGCGTGCATACGGGTATAAACATTTTAGATACATCCCGTATGCACGCCAATGGCGAATATAAAATTCTTAATTGTATTTAAAAAAATGCGCAACAACTACTTCTTAAAGCCTACCTACCAACTACTTTCGTTTGCATATCTCAACCGGTTTTAGAGCAATAAATAAATCGTCAGTTTGTAAGAAAAAAACATCCCGTATCTCAGAAACGAAACATTTGTGGACATATGTTTATAAAGCAAACGGTCATTATTTTTGCATGCAAAATTACCCCTTAAAGTTTGTCGCACTTATTTAGAAACGTCCTGTATTGGTGAATAACATGGCTAGTTGTTAAAGTACCTAACTTTTTTATTATCTCACATAAGCGAATGAATCAAAAAGTAGAATGTTAAGAAAGCCTAAGGCTACACTTGATTTGATTTCACAGGGTGTTTCAAACTTTGAGGAAAAAACACAGTATGATTGTTACACCCGGTCCCGGTATATAATGACATTTACCTGTTTAGCAATAATATTATTAAACCGACATTCTTGAAGAATAAATATATAATACTTATACTAAAAAAATCACTGAAATCGCACAAAAGGTTTAGGAAATACGAGACATCAAAAATGTCCCATTTTTAAGGTGGTGCGTTAATTTTGATGCTTAGTGTAGTTCACAATATTTAAATTAGAAGGATATAATTGCACATATTCTAAAGAACTTTTCATAATAGCAATTTTCCATATTATGAATTTAGATAAGTACGTAAATAAACAAAGTTTTCGTTATGATAATGCATTTTTAGCTTGTTTGTTTATTACTATATATAATACCTATATTCTTTTTTGCAACCTTCTAAAATATACCTTTTTTTGTTTTTTTTTTGAAAAATGGCTTTGGCAGAGCCAATTAGCAAAATATACTTAAATCTTTTAGCAACAATAGGAACACTTTATGTACTTAATTTGTGATTACTAGGGTTCAAATATTTATTTACTGTAGCTACCTAAATACCTAAATGTTATTGGACAACCTATAATGCCAATAAATGACGAATGACGTAAAAGAGAAGTACAAAAACGTGACGTGCATTTTAATATTATCCATTTTCTAATTCTTATAATGGACGTAGGTACGTTTGGAGCAAGTATTTTCAGTATTTTGGTTTGTTTCTTATACATAATATGAAGATGCAGATGCACTAGAAATAAACAAACCAAGATACATTGAATGATACGGAGAACGAGGAACACCCCCAAATCATAATTTACAACCTATATGCATTGTAAAAAATCTGAGATCATAATTTACAAAGTTTATACATTGTAAATCATAATTTAGGACTTGGGAGTGCTCCTCGTAACCACTGGCGGATTCAGGGGGGGTGTCACGAGTCACGGGGGTCATGACCCCCCCCCCATAATTGTAAACCACCTTATCCTAGGGTTGGTAAGACTAAGTGGTCTTTCATCAAATATAAGTAATTAAATCAACCTCAAGACCCATGACACCCCCCCCAAAAAAAATTCTGGATCCGCCACTGCTCGTAACATTCAACTTGTCTTGGTTTGTTTATTATTTCTAGTGCATCTTTATTGTGATTTTAGTATACATAGTTCCACTAATTTTGACGATCATTATACCTAGAGCGCCATCTCGTAGGCAGTAGTTGTAGTACAAGGTTCGTACAAACGGAATCTATTCCAAATACAGTGGGCAAAAGATTCCTACTCTCAATACTTTCCCGTATTTCTTCTCGAGGGACAGCTTCCTCTCTAAAAAGAAACCTATTAAAAATTCAACGTCAGTAAAGGAAAACTACATACTAGGAGAAAAAACTAAACGGAAAAAGATTTCTTTTTTACTGATTACAGATAGGTAGATAGAAATCAATATTTGACAGTTTTGAAAACAGATTATTTAAAATAAAAAAATATTACACTGTGAATTAATAAGATACAATTATGTATATGTTACAGTTCAAGTTGATTATCCAGTTGGAGTTGACTCCAACTAGTTGGAGTCAACTCTAACGGCTGGTTTCAGTAAAAGTTGATTATAAATATAAAATGAAGATTTATATTCAACATTTACTAGTAAAAGTAGACTCCAACTAGGAAAAGTATACTCTTCCCAATGCCATTTAGTAAAAGTTGATTCTGATTCACACAAACAGCCGATTCTAGAAATTAAATGTTACTGAATATGTTCAAATTAGTCTAGGCTGTATCGTCGCCCCCGTTAGGTAAATTAGTCCGATTCGAATGTTTTGCACAAACTTACTCAAAAAGAGGTCCTTATAACAAATCTACTGGGTGCCAGGCAGTACCTTGATCGATCAATTGTTTAAACAATTTTTTTTAGACAAATTCACACAAATAATTTTTTCACTTCACAAAATAATTTTTCTACAACCACTATTCAAAGTGCACTTTTCTGCACGGTTTTATGTTAGCAAACTTGATATTTTCTCACAGTATAAGATATTTGACATTAGTGTGCAGAAAAGTGACGTTTCTGTGCCGCAAAGTGACGTTTCTGTGCCGCAAAGTTCTTTTCTGCACAGTTGACTACCTCATTCTGAGTAACGTTATACTTATTCTGTTTACATCCGTGGTTAAACTTTAACAAATATATAACCTATAAGACAATTATTATATTTAACTATAGCATAGAAACTAAATTATGGATGTTACAACTGTTTTATTTTACAATTTTATTCTTATTAAACATTTTATAATTATCAAATAACCAATAAGGATTTAGCAACCTGTGCAAGAGACGTCGAATGAAGTAGGTTTTGTGTAAATCCGTGACTGCATGTCAATAATGTGTAATAATTGTTTAAATTTAAACAAATTAAGGCAGTGCATTAATTTTTTAACTGATTTCTGTGCAATTTATTTAGGTATAAGGAATTTAAATTGATTAGTAGGTATTACCTAATTAAATACAGTTTAAAATTTATCACATAGGTACCTATTATAATTAATCGTCGTTTGGAAATTGTGATTTCTATTTTTAGGAAAAACTGTGCTTGTAGAAAAAGTATAGTGTGAAACACGTGCAGAAAGGTAATTTCTCACTCGTTTGAATTGCGGCACTCGCTTGCGCTCGTACCGCAACTTTTCAAACTCGTGAGAAATTAGTACCTTTCTGCACTTGTTGCACAATATACTATTTCCTAACAAGTGCAGAAAGTCATACTTTTTCGCACGCGACTGCAGTTTGCCGAACGACGCGGGAGTTCGGCAAGCAGTCGAGTGCGGAAAAGAGACTTTCTGCAAGCGTTATGAACAATATTTTTTCTACGAGTCTTTAAAAAATGACCAAATCAATTAATTTAATTAATATGAAAATACATACACAAATTAATTATTTGACAAGGTTGTCAAAACCAAACTTTCAGCATAATTGGTTAGCATGACGACGATCTTGGTTTCCATGACGACGATTCAAAACCACTGTTATTGTCTACTGATTTGACTTTCGAATATTATGTCAAAATTATTTTATTTCATCTCATTCTCGCGTTAATTTCATTAAAACATGGACACAATAAGATATATTTGAAATAAATTAGTAAATAATATCTAAATATTAGTTTATTGTATGTATTATAATTACTTTAAGGCCGTATTAACATATCTAAATTAACACGCGTGCGGAAAAGTAAAACGCGTACTGAAAAGTAAAACGCGTGCGGAAAAGTAACACGCATGCGGAAAAGTAAAACTTTCTAAACTAAAACGCGTTCGCGAAAGTAGACATTTTTGCACCTCGTAGAAAAAAGGTATTTTGTGATTTTCCTCTAAAATTGATTGTTGTCGAGTTATACGCGATTTAAAATTTGAAAAATGCGAAAATAGCCATTTTCAAGGCTTAATAACTCGGTTAAAATCCATTATTATGAAAGTCAGAAAGTGACCAAGTTTATAGCCCCCTCTACAAGATCCAGCAGAAGTTTTTGTCATTATTTTATTACTAAGCTTTATCTTTAATTATTAACAATGAGCGCTAAGTGCGTATTAGGCGGCCGTCAATGGTGAGTGCTAAAGAGATGCACCATTCCAGCCATCCAATGGTGAATCTCACTCGCACTCACATTGACGGCCGCCTCAATACACGGTTAGCGCTCATTGTTGATAATTAAAAATAATATCTTATTAATGAAATAATGACAAAAATTTTTTCAGGATCTTATAGAGGTAGCTTTAATCTTTGATTTTTTTTTAGTTTCTGACTTTCATAATTTATAATATCGTATGGCATTTTTGCCTTTCGGATAGCTCCGGCGCCAATTACACCTTTAACCCTGTTTCAAGTAACTAGTGTCGATGTACACTAGCCCAGGGGGACCTACGGCTTAACGTGCTCTCCGAGACACGGTGAGACGGCTCGTGTCATTATTGGAAATGAAAATGGTTTGTCTTTGGCAGGGCTCGAACCCACGTGCACTGGCGTATGAGGCCAGCGATTATGCCGTTACTCCACGGCCGCTCGCTCGACTTTCACAATAATTATCTTTAACCGAGTTATTAAACATTGAAAATGGTTATTTTGGCGATTTTCAAATTTTAAGTCGCTAATAACTCGACAACAGTCAATTTTAGAGAAAAAAGGCCCAAAGGATCTAAAAAAAATTTGTACGAAGTGAAAAAATTATTTTTGCGAATTTGTTTAAAATCATTGTTTATCGCCAAACGTCACTAAAATCATTCACTATTGTACTCATTTGCCCTCATTTTCGGCAGTAAAGTATCACTTTGTTGTATTGAAAGAAGAATGTTACTTTACCTGCCGCGATTATTAATCAAATTAACCGAGATTGAATGTAAGTGGTCAATGGCAGCAATCGATTATTTATTTGAGTGAAATTAAAATTTATTTACTTTAATTATTAAAAATATTGCACAAAATTTATCTTATTATTAATAAAATTTATGTCAAAAAGTAAAATTCTGTAGTGTTTCGCAATTATATTCATACAAAATAAATCAAAACTTTACAGATTTAGTAATTAGGTAGGTATACAATATTGATAACTATCGATTAAACATCAAAACCGGCCATCGTGCAAAAGTCATCTGTCATTACTGTCATACGAATTTTTATTTAGTCTAAAATTAAAAAAATTTCCTCAAAGTTGTAAGTAAGTGTTAATGTTTTTTATGATTGACGATACAATTTTGTACGCACCACCTCAATACTCTTTATCGAACGCGTCTGTTGCTCGCTTCGCTTCCTCTGCTCGTAATATCAGACTCGTTCGATAAAGAGCCACTTTACTGTCTTGGTACATAAATAACTATTAAACAATTTTTCGACCACGGTACTGCCTAGTACCATCTGTCCGACAGCGAGTATAACTCCTCGTTAATTATAACAGGTAGAATGACAAATGAGGTGTCAAAGGAAAGATTAATATCCAAGGATGGTACTAAACGTGACAAATTTAACCTAGGCTGTCTATCCGTCCGTCCGCGAATATAACTCCTCCGTCATTATAACAGGTAGAATGACAAATCTTCTTCTTCTTCTTTTTGTATAGACATTACTTTGTCTGTTTTTTCAATGTGCCTCTAGTAAGTTGTCGTTCCATCGTTTTCGTGGTCTTCCCACTGAACGTCCTCCTATTAGAGAACCATCTCTCGCTGTCCTGACTACATTCTATTCTATTCTTCTGTTTCTTACCCAGTTATTAATGTTATCCACCTTGCATCTCCTTCGTATATCTGTACTTCTAGCTCTGTCCCATAGAGTCTTACTATCGATTTTTCGAAGGGTTTTCATCTCGGCTGTTTCGAGCAATCTTTTTGTCCTCTCTGTGTCGGGTTGTGTTTCTGCCGCGTATGTCATTATTGGTCTGATGACTGATTTGTAAATTCTGCCTTTCATTTCTTTTCCGATATGACAAATGATGTGTCAAATGAAAGCTTATAATCCAAGGATGGTAATATTCATTTTCTTCTTTCATTCATTAAATCCAATATTTCCTCTGTCATCCATCTTTGCTTCCGTGGTCGCTGTTTTGTGAGCATTTCAGTTGCCGTTGCAAGGGCGTGTCTGATTTCCTCCCGAAGGCGAAAGTTAAGGATGTTTAATTATATGACAGTGTGCTAAAAAACAGTGCGAAAAAGAAAACCCATTTAAAATACATTGTTACTTCAGACACACTTTAAACCCTTCATGTACTGCTATCTATATTTACAATTTTCACATTTTACATAATATGAGATAGAGTAGATAAAAATTATTTTTGTGAATTTGGTTAACAAAAATTGGTTAAACAATTTTTCGACCGCGGTACCGCGTGACACCCTGTGTATTTGTTATAAGGATTGTTATACGGATGTACATATTTCTTTGAGTAAGTTTGTGCAAAAAATCGAATCAGAATAATTTACTTGACGGGGGCGACGTTACAGACTATACTAATAAGTAGTTGAAACGGTCAAAATAAAGAAACGCACACTCATCAAAAATGCACTTGAGATTCTCGTATAATCAACATTTACTGAATCGATCCAGTAAGAGTCAACTCCAACTAGTAAAAGTTGATTTAAATTTTTAAAATCAACTTTTACTGCTCGTTTCAGTTGGAGTTGACTCCAACTAGTTGGAGTCAACTCTAACTGAGAATCAACTTGAACTGTAACATATATATTATTTATATATTCCAGTAATATAAAATAAAATCAATGTAATTCCGTACGCGTTGGAACAAATTTTATATCAAAGTTCAGGTGATAACAAAAGATATTTGCAGGAAAGTGTCAAGTAACAATGATGAGGGCATCATTGTTTAAACAATGAAAAATGGGTCCTTGTTGCACAAAATTTACTTTTTAAGAGGATTGGTGTGTATTTTCGGCTACAATGCTATTCAAATGGGGATTCATTTTTTTCGAATCCTGAGAAAACTAATAAGTAGGTATTTTTGAAAAATTTTAACGCAGAATGAAAGATTACGTTATTAGCGAGGGCCGAAAGTCCCTGATAACTTCTATAATGTTGATTTTAATAAGTTACATGGGTGAAAAACTAAGAGAAAATTTAGTGGTATTTTTAATTTTAAATATCTCATTCAAAATAAACTTTTTATTTAATCTACGGGACTTTCGGCCCTCGGTAATAATTTAATCTTTCATTCTGCGTTTAGGTTTTTCAAAAATATTTATTGGTTTTTTCAGGATTCGAAAAAAATGAACACAATGTCCGTGGTAATATTTTCCAAATCTATCTTTGTCATACAACGCATTCAGTCGAATAGAATATTGTCAGCACAGACACTGACAATCAGTGACAATTTTAAATATTTGACATGAATCGGGAATATTTTGTGTTGTTGATTAAATAATATTGATATATATATATATATATATATATATATATATATATATATATATATATATATATATTGTTATATTTCTATTTGATATGAAAATTAAATTTTGATAATTATAAACAGAATTCAATTTAATATAAAATATTTTCAATTTTCTCAACCACGGGCATATAAATTTAGAACAACCTGTATACAACAAATTGTTATATTTAATTTTAAGAAGTGATTAAATAAGACTCAAGTGAAATCGTTAATAGGTCATTATCGTTTGTTCGCGGAAGGATCGGTCATTAGCCGATGCTAAATAAGACTAAGTGAAAATAGAGAATAGGTCATTAAAATTTGTATATAGTAGAAAGTAATTTTAGAATGGGAATTAACTATTTTCTTTGAAATCCATTAAGCATATTTAGAAAGTTTAAAAATTGGTTTTGAGGAACACTGCGAATGAGAGTTGGTGGTGGAAGTTGATTTGTGAATCTGGAAGGGATATTTAGAAAGTAGGGGAATGAATGACAAATAGAGATCAGAATGTTTTGAGCTATCGAGAAGTGAAGTCGAGTAGTAGACGGTAGTGTACGGAGAGTGAGAAAGCCGGTGTAGTTCCGTGAGTGTGGAGTATCTATCGCGGAACGAGAGGTAGGCCAGGTTGAGAGTAAAAGAACCTCTTTGAGCCAAGAGTTCCCGGTAGCTGATTGCAGTTTCGAAAAAGGTAGAACACAGCATCACGACAGAAGCAGGAAGCGAGAGCTATACGAGCTAGTTTCAGAGGAGAACATTACTGGAAGCCAGGACGAGGTTTTGATTGCAGCCAAGGGTAGCAGGAAACGGGTCTTGTGTGAAGACATTCTCATTTCACCAGAAAAAGGTCAGTCTCATTTGTTTGGACATGAATGTATGGGTTTTTCGTATTAAATACCACATTTAAAATTGAAGAAACATAATCAATAATATCAGAAAAGCTTCATCAAACTTAAATAGAATTGTTGCTAATAAATCATAATAGTTAAATGTTAATAAAAACTTTCAATTGGAAACAAAAAGGAAATAAGATTCCCATGTGTAAATGTTATGTTTAAGAATAATAAGATATAGCAAATATTAAGCAGTGATTGCCATTTAAATAAAATAAACAATATTTTGATTACAATTGTAACCCATATGTGTTATTATTTTACTCTTTTCTTTCCTATCCCGATTAGGAACCATTAAGAAATACTTAGAAGCCACGTATGTAAGTACTTAATTTTATAAAAAGCCCTGAGATTGAAAACACATTGATATGTGATCTGGTAAATTAATTAGATTAGTATTAAAGCATTGATTAAATTAAATGACATATAAAAATATTATCTCATATCAATAATTAAGATCACTACAACTGTCGTCCAACGTGGAGGGCATTGTAAAGTATTTCTAGTGGCAAATTTGAAGGATAGAAAGAGTAAAGCCGGTATTTGAAAATTTATATGCCTGTGGTAAAAAGTGAGATACTTACATTTGATAACATAAAATTTTAGATCTCTTTAGGTACAAATTTTACATAACTGATTTAATATTTTATTTTTACGATATTTACATTTGATATATTTATTGACAATTTATAATATTTGGGTGAGAAAAAGTCGTCTTGGTAACATACTAGTAAAATTTCATATTTGGCGGGGACAGTACTTCTTGAAAACAAATGTCTGTGACAAGAAGCCAAAGCAAAGACAACAAAAAACAAAAAGAACATTCAGACCAAGAAGATATTTTAGACACGACAATCATGGCATCAGAACAGCAAGAATTATCAGGAATAGATAAACTATTACAACTGATGCAACTCCAGTCACAAAAAATGGATGAAGCAAAACGAACAATGGATAAAAATCAGGAAGAAACATCAAAGAAAATGGATGAATCACAACAAAAAATGGATCAAAAAATGGATGAAAATCAACGTGAAACGAAACAAGCCATGGAAGAAACATCAAAGAAAATGGATAAAGTGGATAAAAAAATGGATGAAACACAACAAAAAATGGATGAAACACAACAAAAAATGGATGAAACACAACAAAAAATGGATGAAACACAACAAAAATTGGATCAAAAAATGGATGAAACACAACAAAAAATGAAACAAGAAATAGAAGAGAACAACAAGAAAATGGAGGAACGCATAGGAAAGTATGAAAAGGAAGTAAAAGGATGTTTGACAACAATGAAAAACGACATGAAAGAACAAGAAATGATAATTCAAAACAAAATGGAGGAGTTAACGAATGGCCAGAAAAAGGAACTAGAAAATTTGGAAAATAAGTTAGAAAATGCTATTCAAGTAGACAGAGAAGAAGTGGAAAAAAGAATCACAGAAATAGAAAAACAAGTCACCGAAAACAGGACGCAACAGAATGTCGGAGAAAGAAGAGAAATGGTTATACATAGCACAGATGACGTGAAGATAAGGTTTGGCGGGGATGTAAGAAGATTGCACCCAGTGCCGTTCATAAATAGCCTGAAAAAGAAAATACAGCACATCGGAAATTTCGAAACAGGAAAAGAAACTATCAGAAACCATCTAAAATATGAAGCAAGCCTATGGTTCGATTGCAAAGAAGAAGAATTTGACAGTTGGCAACAATTTGAACAAAAATTTTTGAATTATTTCTGGGGAAAAGTCCAACAATTGGAAATTAACAAGGAATTGCAAAATGGGAAATACAATGATAGGATGGGTATATCAGAAAGGACATATGCATTACAAATTTACTATAACGCAAAACATTTACAATATAATTACTCATCGGAACAATTAGTCGAACTGATTGCAAGACATTTCGAAGAAACGCTGGAAGACCATATCACATTGCAAAACTACAAAGACATAGATAGTTTATGCCAATTCCTACAAATAAGAGAATCACGTCTAAGAGAAAGAAAATCAAGAAGGTCGCGAGAAGATTACAGGCCCCGAGAAACACAAGATTATAGAGATAGAAATCAAAATAGGAGGGACTATACACGACGAGATTTTAATCCCAGAAGGGAAAACGAAAATAATCCCTCGGTAATAATTTAATCTTTCATTCTGCGTTTAGGTTTTTCAAAAATATTTATTGGTTTTTTCAGGATTCGAAAAAAATGAACACAATGTCCGTGGTAATATTTTCCAAATCTATCTTTGTCATACAACGCATTCAGTCGAATAGAATATTGTCAGCACAGACACTGACAATCAGTGACAATTTTAAATATTTGACATGAATCGGGAATATTTTGTGTTGTTGATTAAATAATATTGATATATATATATATATATATATATATATATATATATATATATATATATATATATATTGTTATATTTCTATTTGATATGAAAATTAAATTTTGATAATTATAAACAGAATTCAATTTAATATAAAATATTTTCAATTTTCTCAACCACGGGCATATAAATTTAGAACAACCTGTATACAACAAATTGTTATATTTAATTTTAAGAAGTGATTAAATAAGACTCAAGTGAAATCGTTAATAGGTCATTATCGTTTGTTCGCGGAAGGATCGGTCATTAGCCGATGCTAAATAAGACTAAGTGGAAATAGAGAATAGGTCATTAAAATTTGTATATAGTAGAAAGTAATTTTAGAATGGGAATTAACTATTTTCTTTGAAATCCATTAAGCATATTTAGAAAGTTTAAAAATTGGTTTTGAGGAACACTGCGAATGAGAGTTGGTGGTGGAAGTTGATTTGTGAATCTGGAAGGGATATTTAGAAAGTAGGGGAATGAATGACAAATAGAGATCAGAATGTTTTGAGCTGTCGAGAAGTGAAGTCGAGTAGTAGACGGTAGTGTACGGAGAGTGAGAAAGCCGGTGTAGTTCCGTGAGTGTGGAGTATCTATCGCGGAACGAGAGGTAGGCCAGGTTGAGAGTAAAAGAACCTCTTTGAGCCAAGAGTTCCCGGTAGCTGATTGCAGTTTCGAAAAAGGTAGAACACAGCATCACGACAGAAGCAGGAAGCGAGAGCTATACGAGCTAGTTTCAGAGGAGAACATTACTGGAAGCCAGGACGAGGTTTTGATTGCAGCCAAGGGTAGCAGGAAACGGGTCTTGTGTGAAGACATTCTCATTTCACCAGAAAAAGGTCAGTCTCATTTGTTTGGACATGAATGTATGGGTTTTTCGTATTAAATACCACATTTAAAATTGAAGAAACATAATCAATAATATCAGAAAAGCTTCATCAAACTTAAATAGAATTGTTGCTAATAAATCATAATAGTTAAATGTTAATAAAAACTTTCAATTGGAAACAAAAAGGAAATAAGATTCCCATGTGTAAATGTTATGTTTAAGAATAATAAGATATAGCAAATATTAAGCAGTGATTGCCATTTAAATAAAATAAACAATATTTTGATTACAATTGTAACTCATATGTGTTATTATTTTACTCTTTTCTTTCCTATCCCGATTAGGAACCATTAAGAAATACTTAGAAGCCACGTATGTAAGTACTTAATTTTATAAAAAGCCCTGAGATTGAAAACACATTGATATGTGATCTGGTAAATTAATTAGATTAGTATTAAAGCATTGATTAAATTAAATGACATATAAAAATATTATCTCATATCAATAATTAAGATCACTACAATATATATATATATATATATATATATATATATATATATATATATATATATATATATATATATATATATATATATATATATATATATATTGCATTTGCGTCCCTCGTGGCTTCTGTATAGTTTTGACTCTTCGTGACTTCCGATCAATATACAGCGTGTATATTAACAAGAATAATTTCATACAGTTAGCGCTCGCTTTGGCATCCGTTATACTGGCAACAATGTACTTATAGTATCAAGTAAAATATTTAACCTTGGTCGTGTTTATGTGCAAATTTAGTTGTAGAACCCAGACCAATTCTATTTATAACTTTTGCCAATTAGGTGGTTTTGCTCGGATATACGATAAGGATTTGCTGTAAATTGTTTGTTTTCGTTTTTTTATACTCTTAAATCAAGTTAGAAAAACTTATTTCTTGGGTGTAGTTATGAAAGATGTATTTTCTAATTTTTTAAGTTTTCTATTTTATTTCGATGGAAGAAGATTATGTATTATATATGATAATGTAATGTTATATTATGTATGATAATGTAATGTACTTAACAATACCACTATATACCCTTGACAAGTGTTTATTTTTTAAAGTTAATAATTGTTTGATGAGCCTTTCGATAGGTTAAGTTAGGTTTATTATTAAATTTTATTTTGATAAATAATCGGTATTGTTTCTCTCTCTCTCTCTCTCTCTCTATCTCTCTTCCTGTAATCCCTTCCCAGCGCATCCTTTTCTTTTTTATTCTTTCGAAATTTGCTATACAAGTATTTTCCATTGCTCTCTGTTTCTCGCTCTCTGTTGGACTTCTCTCCATCTCAGGCCAATTCTTTCATGATCTCTTATTACAGTTCTTCTCCAGCTATTATCAGGTCTTCCTCGTCTTCTTCTTTCGTCTGGTTGGTATTCGAGTGCTTGTTTGGTTATATTATTTCGATCCTTCCCCAGAGTCCGTATAATCCATTTCCATTTCATATTTTTAATCGTGACTGTTATTTTCTCTTATTTTGTTCTTCTCCGTAGATCTATGTTTTTTATTTTATCTGGCCAGTATATTTTTAGGATTTTCCTCAACGATTTTTTATAAAGGTTTGTAATTTTTTGCTAGTTGTTTCTTCCTGTCTCTTCCTGTAAATATTTTGATTTTGGTTAATTCTGATATATCGCGTGTGTTCCAGTTTTTCCTTAATGTATTATGATTATACAGGGTGTTAGTAAATAAGTATGAAAAATTTTAAGAGCTATTTCTACATGAAAAATTAATGCCAGTTTGCTCTATAAACATATGTCCGCAAATGCTTATTTTCGGAGATACGGGGTGTTGAAATTTTTATTTCAAACTTCCAATTTATTTATTGCTCTAAGACCAGTTGAGCTATGAAAATGAAATTTGGTGAGTTTTAGGGGGTAGTTATTACAAATTTTATGACATACAATTAAGAATTTTGTATTCATCATTGGCGCGCCTACGGGCAATGGTCTGAATTATTTTAAAGAAAAAAAATAGTACGCCACTGAGATATTTCGAATTAGAAATTATTTTTAAATTTCGCATCTAATTTATGATAAAAAACCTTTCTTGCCTTTTTTTCATATGATGCACCTTTTTTATGCAGAAAAATAAAACATCTTGGCGCATATTTTTCATTTCTTAATACATCATCAAGAACTATCCAATATAATAATACTTAAATAGAACAATAACAGAAAATATTACTAATACCATTTCAACTAGGTGCAAAGCTGCAAGAAATGTTTAAAATGATCTCCTTTACAGGTAACAGAAGAATTTTATATTCATCATTGGCGCGCGTACGGGTAATGGTCTGAATTTTTTTAAGAGAAAAATAGTACGCCACTGAGATATGTAAAACTAAAAATCATTTTTGAATTCCTCCTTCAATTGACGACAAAAAATCTTTCTTGCCTTTTTTTCATATGCGGTGCTGTTTTTATGCAAAAAAATTAAACATCTTAACGTTCACAAAGTATTTGAACTAATTTTCTATGCATATGGAAACTACCTCAAATACTTGGTAAGCGTTAAGATGTTTTATTTTTTTGTATAAAAACGGCGCCTCATATGAAAAAAAGGAAAGAAAGATTTTTTATCGTAAATTGAAAGAGGAATTCAAAAATGATTTTTAGTTTGACATATCTCAGTGGCGTGCTATTGTTTTCTTCAAAAGATTCAGACCATTACCCGTACGCGCGCCAATGATGAATATAAAATTCTTCTGTTATCTGTAAAGGAGATCATTTTAAACATTTCTTGCAGCTTTATACCTAATTGAAATCTTATTAGTAATATTTTCAGTTATTGTTCTAGTTTAGTATTATTATATTGGATAGTTCTTGATGATGTATTAAGAAATGAAAAATACGCGTCAAGATGTTTTATTTTTCTGCATAAAAACGGTGCATCATATGAAAAAAGGCAAGAAAGGTTTTTTATCATAAATTAGACGTGGAATTTAAAAATAATTTTTAATTCGAAATGTCTCAGTGGCGTACTATTTTTTTCTTTAAAAAAATTCAGACCATTGCCCGTAGGGGCGCCAATGATGAATACAAAATTTTAAATTGTATGTCAAAAAATTTGTAATAACTACCTCCTAAAACTCACCAAATTTCATTTTCATAGCTCAACTGGTCTTAGAGCAATAAATAAAGTGGCAGTTTGAAATAAAAATTTCAACACCCCGTATCTCCGAAACTAAGCATTTGCGGACATATGTTTATAGAGAAAACTGGTATTAATTTTTCATGTAGAATTAGCCCTTAAAATTTTTCATACTTATTTACTAACACCCGTATAATGAGTGCATATTTTGCCTTTACTATCCTTTTTTCTACATCTGATCTACTAAATAGCTTTATTCCGCTAACTGTTCACTGTAATGAAAATCTATGCACAATGGAATTTTACTTATTAAATAATAAGCTACAATTTAGTAGTCCATAAGTTTTTTCGTATCTCCAGTATTTTCGGAGATATTTTGAAGTAAAAGGTGACAAATAGGAAATTGCAAAAAGTCAATTTTTCTTTAAACTCCACTTTTTCTAAAATTAGGCCTTTTAAATAGGTCAAACTTCTTGGGCGTATTGATAATACGAATATAAAAGGAACTACTTACAGAAAGGTGAAGATCAATTTTTAATTAGAAGGGTAGTTGGGGGGCTGTTTTCACTGATTTTTTCATAGAGAATAGCAGGTACCGACCTTTTTTGATCATAAGTCTTTTAATTTTCATGCTAGCAGCTTCATATTATTTTTTGAAAGGTCTAACAGTATACTCGAAAAAAGATTGTTTAAGTTTAATTTAATTTGTGTTACTAAAAGATTAATTTTTGATATCTACAAGTTTTTTATTAAATGCATATTTTTCGATGTATTCTCAAAAAACCCTCTACAGTGGAGTCACTGAAGGTGGATATGAGCTATTACCTCCGATTTCATTGAACCTCCATCGATTTGTATAAAAATTGGTGAGTGGTTAGAGGCTATCTCAAGGAACAAAGGTGACATGGTGCCAACTTGCGCTTTTACCCTGGGGGTGGATGCCACCCCTTCTCGGGGGTGAAAATTATTTTATTGAAAATAACCCCATAATTCAATAGAGAAGCAAATTCTAAGCAAAATTTATTATATAAAGTTATTAAAATAAATCAAAACTTTTTGAGTTATTAAAGACCAAAGAGTTTAATATTTCTTGAGAAAAATGCATGTTTTACACCGATTCTTCATCAATAACTCAAAAACTATAAGTTTTTACAAAAAAGTTATTATTACTAAAATTGAAGCTAATAAAAAATGAAATAAACTCCTTACTAGAAAAACCTTTTAGTGTTAACTAAAAGTGAGTTATAGGTAATTGAATGTATATTTTTTTTCGGCGAGTAAAAAAATCTACGTATTCAAACTGAAATCACGGGAAAATGATGCATTTTATAACATAAACTTATTAAACATTTGTCAAAGTACTTAAAAATATCTATCAAATGAGCCCCCGAACATGTTGATAGCATTAAAATTTATGCTCCAAAATGTTTTCAAAATTTATCTTTTAAAAATGTCTCCAAAAAATGTTACTGTTTTTTTTTAATAACTCCGTTCATTTTTACGATGTAAGGTTCATCTAAAAACCGTTTAAAAGCTAATTTCAAGGGCTATTTCATCAAGTTAAACTTAATCTCTTAAACCCCTTATTTTTTTAAAATAAAAGGTTAAATGGCCCCGGTTGTATGGTTCTCACAGCAAAATTTAATATTTAAACGTTTCTGTCTCGGTTATTTTTTACCCTGTAGAAACAATAAAACAGGTAAAGTATTTGTCACAAAAAAATCTAAAATTTGGTTATATATTATTTTTACGTGTATTGAGTATTTTTGGAGTTATTATCAAAAGAATATAAAAATTACAATAATTTTAAAAATTACAATTTTTTTTTAAATTATATCTTTTTTTCAAAAATATGCATTTTAAACCGGTCAAAATTATCGAAATCATTACTTATGCTAATATGAAGAAGTTCCTATAAGGATTATTATAAATTTTATTTTTTATGGAAAATCGCGTATGATTGATTTTTCACTTTTTCTTAAAAAATTCCAAAGGGTTCTTTTATTTTCATCATAACTTGCTTAATTTTAACGCTTTTAACTTGCTTCGCAGCTCATTTGATAGGTATTCTGAAGTAATTTGACAAATGTTTAGCAGGTATATTTTATATATTGCATCGTTTTCCCGTTATTTAAGCTTGAATACTTAGATTTGAGTACTCGTCGAAAAAAATACACATTAAATTGCCAATAACTCACTTTGATATAACATTAGTTTAGTTCTTTAAGTGGGGAATGTATTAAATTTTTTTATACAGCGGCATGATATAGAAAATGATCCTTGGACTATTCCCTACCTTTTGTGAAAATTTCAAGTAAATCCATGCTGGACGAAACAATTGCGAGTCAAAATGCTTCATTTCCTCGACCATAGAAGGAGGAGAAACAATCAGTAAATGTAAACACTGGACGGAGCCGTTAAAGAACGAAACACTCAGGGCAGGAAAGTAATTAGGCTCCTAAACTCAGTACTCTGGGACAAGCAGATAAACAACCAAAACAAGAAAAAGATCTATAACGCCGTAGTGAAAAGCATTATAACATACAGCTGCGAAGTATGGCATATGAAGGAAAAATCAAAATGAATGTTAGAGGTCACCGAAATGGATTTCTGGAGAAGGGCTGCAGGAAGATCAAGAAGAGAACATGTCACCAATGAACGGATACGAGAAATAATGAACGTCACACATACAATAAATGACGAAATTAACGAAATACAACTACGATGGTTTGGTCACGTACAAAGAATGCATGATGACAGAAAACAAATAATAATACTATACACTTCGCGCTCGTTTTGGCATCCGTTATACTGGCAACAATGTACTTATGGTATCCGGTAAAATATTTAACATTTGGTCGTGTTTACGTGAGAATTTAGTTAAAGAACCCAGACAAATTATATTTATATCTTTTGCTATTTTGGCGTTTTGTCATAGAAAATCAGTTTTATATATAAAAATCTTTTAGAATCCTAAATTTATTCTTTAAACACTTGCTCTGTAGAATGTAGAATTAACAGGAAAAATTATAATTTTATAATTAGGTAGTTGTATTTTGCTTGACCGGTTTCACAAAGTTTGTCTTTGCATCATCAAACGGTTTAATATAATTAGATTTTTAATGGTAATGGCCAACGTTACACTAAAACAAATAATATGGAGAATAGAAGATTATGTAAGGTACATTCCATGTCAAATCACTCAGGCAAAAAATTTTGGATCTCCGATTTGTCTGAAAATTGGTATATAGCTTCTGCGTGACGTAAAAATAAGATATTTAAGGTCAAAAAATCTTCTTCTTCTTTTTTTCTCAAAATGTTATTTTATGCGATTTTACAGTGATTTGGTGTTTATTTAAACAAATTTTCTGTGGCAAAGTATCAATGAAAAACATAATATTTTAATAGAGGGGACTCAAAAATGTCATCATATGGCATATGGCACAAGTTATTTTGATTCAGAACAAGGTTTTGATCAAATTTTATAGTGTAGAAAACGTTAAAATACCGTTTTTTTACATTATTCTCCATTCCCAAAATACATCATCATCGATTTGGCTAAAAATTTGCCCACAGATAGCCAAAATATAGGACTTTAAGTAGTTAGAAGGATTTGAATTATATTACAATACCAAAAAAGTTACATGCAGTAATATCAGACTCAAAAGTATATTATTCCAGTCAGAGTCGGAATAGCATTTGACCTTGCATGCCGAGCTGCCCAAAATTTTATTTTTCTAACCTTTAGGGGAGTCAATAGTAGCCTAAATTTAAAATCACGAATGAATTCCTTCTTTACGTTAGCCGCCATCTTGATTTTAAAGGAGAACCTGTTTTGCTCAATATCTCAATTTTTAACTTTTCGACAAAAATGGTAGAAACTGAAATTGTTCCTATTTATTTTACTATTTACTATTTACTATTTACTATTTACTATTTACTATTTACTATTTACTATTTACTATTTACTATTTACTATTTACTATTTACTATTTACTATTTACTATTTACTATTTACTATTTACTATTTACTATTTACTATTTACTATTTACTATTTACTATTTACTATTTACTATTTACTATTTACTATTTACTATTTACTATTTACTATTTACTATTTACTATTTACTATTTACTATTTACTATTTACTATTTACTATTTACTATTTACTATTTACTACTTACTATTTACTATTTACTATTTACAATTACTATTGAAACTATTTACAATTACATATTACAATTTCTTTTTACCAATGTTTTCCATTTATACTTTACGATAGAAAATGCAAATTTGGTTAAATAAACACCAAATCACTGTAAAACAGCATAAAATAACATTTTGAGAAAAAAGAAGAAGAATATTTTTTGACCTTAAATACAGTCGGAAAAATGAAAGAATACCCATGAGCGATCACCTCAATCACTTATTTTGTATTTGCTGTCTTTTTCTATAAATAACAAACGTTAGTTATAGAAAAAGAGAGCAAATACAAAATAAGTGATTGATGTGATCGTTCATGGGTATTGTTTCATTTTTCCGACTGTATTTAAGGTCAAAAAATCTTCTTCTATCCTAAGGTCTTCTTATAATAGCTTCTGCAACCTTGTTTATCCAAGTATTTTCTACTCTGCGTACGTGGCCGTACTTTACGTGGCCGTACTATTTTAGTCTTCTCTCTTCTATATATTGCAGGGCATCTTTTTCCACTTGCATTCTTCTCCTTATCTCCTCATTTTTTATTCTGTCTCTTCTGGTGAGACCACAGCATCTTCTCCAGTATTTCATTTCGGTTGCCAGAATGCTCTTTCGGGCTTTTTTGTTTATAACCCAAATTTTTGCGGCATATGTCATGATCTTAATCTCGGCACAAGTACTAAAACAACTTCCTCGTAAGGCCATTATTATGCTAACAGTAATATTTAATCGCATGCTAAGTTTATCATACTTTCCAAAAATATGGAAATTTGCAGAAATTATAATGATCCTTAAGCCAGGCAAAGCTCCCAATGAAGTAACATCTTATCGACCCATCAGCCTACTCCCAATCGTTAGCAAAGTTTTTGAAAGATTGCTGCTATAAAGAATATACGCAGATCATGAATTCCTAACATTACTACCAGAACATCAGTTTGGTTTTCGGGAAAATCACTCTACTGCACAAGCCCATCGAATAGTAAATGAAATATCAAAAACTCTCGAAGAAAAGAAATACTGCAACGCTGTATTCCTAGATATCTCACAAGCGTTTGACAAAGTTTGGCACAGAGGACTGCTTTACAAAGTAAAATTAGCACTATCTAGTAACTATTTCCTCCTAATCAAATCCTACTTATCAAATAGATATTTCTCAGTAAAATTCAAAGACCAACAATCCAGCCTCTATCCTATTAACTCCGGAGTTCCGCAAGGTAGTGTTCTCGGACCGCTGCTTTTCTCACTCTACACAGCCGATATACCGGAGTCTCCTAATACTACGATCGCTTCCTTTGCTGATGACGTAGCAATACTAGCAGTAAATGAAGATCACATACAAGTCTCACAAGACCTGCAACACCATCTGGACATACTCAGTGAATGGTACACAAAATGGTGAACTAAAGTAAATAAAACAAAAGCATCTCAAATAACGTTTACAAACCGCCACAACACATGCCCACCTGTAAGAGGAAAATGTACGAATACCAACAGTAACAGAAGCTAAATACCTTGGCCTCCATCTTGACCAACGTCTTACTTGGAAAAAACATATACAGACTAAAAGAAGACAACTAGACTGGAAGTTTCGGCAAATGTATTGGCTCCTTGGACGCAGATCAAAACTCAATATCCAAAACAAAATTCTGCTGTACAAAGCAATAATCAAACCTATTTGGTACTACGGACTACACCTCTGGGGCTGTGCAAAGTCAACATCACTGAATATCATTCAAAGATTTCAGTCGAAAGTTCTAAGATCAATAGTGGGTGCACCCTGGTATGTAACTAATCAAACACTTCACGAAGACTTAAATATACCTTTCATCAGAGAAGAAATCCATCGAGCCTCGGAATCACAAAACGAGCGTACCATTCACCATGACAACGAGTTAGTAAGGGAATTATTTCATAATGGCCCTGTCACAAGGAGACTAGATAGAACCTGGCCTCAGGACCTATTTTAAAACTTTAAACGTAAATAGAATAAGATGAGACATCATTGGAAGTCTCTTCTTCATGGCCAAAAACATGGAAAAAATTTACTTAATACTCTTTTAATGATGTAGATTGTAAATAAACATAATTACATAAAAAAAATATGTTATGATGCTTCTCACTATTGTTTGGTATATCATTTTTTTATTTCCCGTAATGTTCTTATTTCAGATTACATTATGGAGTTGTCTGAAGCAAGATCTTGTTTGTCCCAATCTATTTTTTATTTCTGCGTCTGTTGTTCCGTTTTTTGACATTATACAGCCCAAATATTTAAAATCCTTCGTTCCTTTTATTTCTACTTGTTCTTCTATTTCTAAGTTTTTGACGTCTTCTTCCGATATTGCTAAGTACAGTAGAACCTCGATTATCCGTCAGAGCACCGGACCAAGGGTATGACGGATAATCGAAAAGACGGTTAACAGAACATTAAAAAAAATTCAAAATTCATAGTATAACTCACAAATTTCATTTGTATGTTTTGTTTGACAATATAAGAGGGATTTGTATTCGTAAGATCGAATCAATTTAAAATATTCTGAAATCTTTGTTTGTTTTACTGTTGCTTCACATTTTGCGACGGCTGAATTTATTAATCAGCGTAAGATCATGCAATCTACTTTATTGGCTTCTTCTTGTTGAGAATACCATTGATGAATTATTGCATGTGCGATGCAGCTTCTCTAGATTATTTAGGCAAATCTTTATCAGTTACAATAGGTTCATCAACATATCTACAGTCAAATTCCAAGTCTGTGTCAGCTTCTGAATCTGTTTGGTCCGCCTTTGTTGCCATTTCAACGATTTCTTTATCTGTCAGCAATGGCTAGCCCTTTCTGTCCTCATCACAAATCAAATTATCTTTTTTTTATTTTTTTACATTAAAATTTTTGCTTATGTAGTCAATACAACGTCTGTATGTACCCTGACGGTTAACAGAGGTGACGGTTAGTGGAGAGACGAATAATCGAGGTTCCACTGTATTCCGTTTTCTTCATATAAATTTCCAGGCTCACCTTTTGTATTCCTCTTTTAGTTTTCTGCAACTGATATCCTCTGCAACATGCAAATGGTATCCTCTTCATCTTGAGACATAACCACCTGATCGTCTGCGAAACACAATGTGTAGAGGTAATCGTCTCTTATCGGTATTCCCATACCCCTACATTTTGTTTTCCAAGTTGTTAGTGCGTGTTCTAAAAATATTTTAAATACAGTTAGTGACGTTGGGCATTGGGCATCCCTGTAGTAATCCTATTGTTGTTTTGAAGATAGCAACGGCATTGTTTTCTATTTTTATATTTGTTTCATTTCCACTCTACATGTTCTTGATGCTTGTGTTAGGTTAGGTGGTATCCCTATTTTAGTCATTGCTTTGTACAGTTCTTTCCTTGGCACAGGTCGTATGCCTTCGTAAGGTCTATAAACACCATGTGTAAATCTTTGTTCTTATCTCTTCTTTTTTTCTCTATTGGCTGTTGTATTATATGTATGGATATGATCTAGACATGATTTCCCTGCTGTGAAACCTGCTTGTTCTTCTCCGATTTTACGTTCTATATTTTTATCTATTTTGTTCCTGAGGATCCTGCCATACAGTCTTCCCATTGTAGTGATGACGCTTATCCCCCTGTAATTTTCGCAATCTTTTCTGTTCCCTTTTTGTATATTGATGTTAAGTAGGATTCTTACCATTGTTTAGGGATGTCGTCTCCATTTATTGCTCTTTCCATGATTCGGCATATCATTCTTCTTAATTTCTCTGTTCCATATTTGATTTGTTCCACCATTCCATTTTAATTAAATGTACGTTAGTATTATGCTTTTCGTCTGTTCTTAAATTTCTAAGGGTTTGCCAAACTTCAGATACTTTCGTTCCTCCCATATATCTATTCAATTCAGCGCATTTAATTTCCCACATTTCGTTTTTTCTTTCTGCAACTTTCCTTTTCACTTCTCTGTTTAACCGGGCATAATATATCTTTCTACCTTCACCGTCTTGTGAAACTAACCATGTCTGGTAAACTTTCTTTTTGTTTTCTATCAAGGATTCTAGATCTTGTGACCACTATTCTGGGTATTCTCTTTTAATGTTTTCCTTTTTTCCTAGCCCTTCTTCTGCTGCTCCATGAATGGCTTTCTTTACCTCCTCGTATATCGCTTCTGCGTTTCTATCTACTATGTCATGTTGTTTAGTTTTGCAACTAGTCTCCATTTACCTATACATAAAATATTATATAAAAATAATAATTAATGTTTAATTATTTAAGTAGTAAATATACGAAAAAATATAAAATTTTTTCATTATCATAAATAATTTCAATTCAAATACTGATTTGAAGACGTGTCTGTAGATTGTAGATTGTAGATAAATAATTTGACCAGGGCGTCGACGTCGGACCGTTGAGTATCGAGAAGTTATATCTTTAACACATGCCGACACAGAGTTGGTGACATAATTAAGAATTTAGTTGTTTAGTCTACGATGATTTATGGTTAACGGTGCGAATATGATTTTGAGAAAAAAATATTTAAAGATGATATTAGGTTCATAAAGTCAAAATCTATTCACTTGTCATCATTTTTTTTTTGTTAAGAAAAGGTAACAACCTCGTATTAATAGAATCACATTATTAGCCTTCACTTTATTTTATTATTTGGTATTATCTAATAAAGTTATAAACTTCTCATTATAAATTTAGAAAACATTACAAGAATAGAACCAAATTTAAATAAAGAACCAAAACACGGACCCACTTTAAATAACTTTTTCAAATACTTTTCAATTACGATTAAGTGAAGGACGTTACAACAGTAGAATAGGGTGACCAAACATTCCGTAAAAATGGGATTGTCCCGTTTTTTAACGATTTGTCCCGGGGTCCCGAAAAAGTCTCTCGGGACGCCTAAATGTCCCAAATGTTTGCTTTTGGTTGATTTTTTGTAACTGACCATATTTTCCCTCTTTAATTTTTCTTCAATTGCGGCATTTGTTTTCATTCGTATTTCTCTCTCTTTTGCTACATTGTGGCCCAGTATTATTCTCATTCTGTGTTATTAGATAGTTCTGAGTTATTGTGTCATCCTTCCCTACCGTCATGTATTTTGTTTTTTGCTTGTTTATCTCTAGTCCTATTCTCTTCGCTTCCTTATGTAATTTTCCAAGTGCTTTTGAAAGTGTCATCTTTGCCTTCTCTATTATGACTACATCATCTGCATTATGTTACTAGTTAAAGTTGATCTGTAATGTTTTTTTTTGCACAGTTTGTCCTTCTCATGATTACTTTCAATATAAGATTAAATCATGTCGTAGCGAGATAGAGTCACCTTGTTTCACACCTTTGTTTTCATTAATCTTCTTAGAAGTTGTTCCGTTGAAACTGATCCTTGCTCTGGTGTTCTTTAGGCTCACTGTTAGCATATGTCTTAATTTTTCTGGGATTCCAACATTCTCTAGCTCCCCCATCATTTTCTTCCGATTGATTGTATCAAAGCGCTTTTGAAATCCATGAATATTAGGTGTATTTCTCTGTTGTATTCTCTCGATTTTTGAATTATTTGCTCCACTGTATGTATGGAACTAATCATCGACCTTCCCGGTCTGAACCCGTTCTGGTATTCTTCTAATATTCGTTTAGCGCATGATTCAAGTCTTATGTTTAGTATGTTTGCTAGAATGTTATATGTGGTGTTAAATAAAGTGCTTGCTCTGTAATTCTCGCACTCCTTCCGATCTCCTTTTTATATACAGTAGAACCCCGCAAATCAGAACCCCGCTAATCCAAACGTTCGGCAAATCCGGACCAACGGCAAGTGAAAAAAATTCAAGACAAAAACTTAAAAACATGTTTATTATACAGAGTAAAACCAGAAAATTGAACAATCTACGTTTAATAGGTCTTTGACTCCATAACTTTGTTCTGACGCATGGAAGTGTAGCGAATTGATGCAGTGATGATAAACTATTTACACATAAACATTACATCTACTGGTAACGCAGCAGAGTTATGCTCCACGTAACGTAGAGCCACACCCAGAGCTTTAGTGGCATCTGCGTGTGACACCCAATATGACAGGGAAACTTCTTTCTCGCTTTCTTCATCTTCATTAGTCATTAGGGTTGCCTTGAGGTTGAACCAAGTCTACAATGTATTCATCCGTAAATTCTTCGCCCTCTTTGTCGTCAGCTTCAATCCATTCTGTAATTACACTTTCTTCTTAGTTTTCTCATCCATCTTGTATAGGGGAACGGGGAAAATGGAGCTTATTCAAATTAGAAATCAAGCCATGGAGTTAACGACTAAGCACAAATGATGACACTGGCTCTGCATCAGTGACATCAATCTGAGATGGGTGGAAGAGGGAGAGAGACAGGCACAGCGACTCAAAATCAACGACAAAGTAAACTTTCAATTATTAGTTAGGCTAACTTTCGGATAATCCGAACTTTTCGGAATCCGAACAGGCTGTCCCCCCAATTAGTTAGGATTTGCGGGGTTTTACTGTATATAGGTACCTACTATAATATCTGCGTTCCAATCGGCTGGTAGTCTGTTTTGATCATATTTTTTGTTGTATTAGCTGGTTTATTTCCTTATGTAATTCTCTTCCTCTGTATTTTATTCCACTGTTATTTCATTTTCTTCTGCTGCTTTTCCGTTTTCTATGTTTTTAATATTTGTTTTTGTACGTCTTCTTCTGTGAAAATTTCTACTTCGTTGTTATCTTGTTCTTCTTCATCTGTTTCCTTCATAGCGAATAGCATTTTTTCGTAATATTCTTCTCATATTCTGCTGATCTGTTTGTCTTCAAACAGCGTTTCTCTTTTTTTTTGTTTTTTAGTACTCTTATTTTAATGCTGGACATATTTTTTTTATCTGACTTTTTTGTAAAATTGTTGTATTTGATGGTTTTCTCTGTCTTTTTAATGTCCTCCAGCGAAACCCGTCATTTTTCTTCATTTTATTTGTTGATTTTTCTGTGTTTCTCGCTATTTTTTATTTTTCCCTGTTTTGTTTTGACGGATTGGTTGTTTATCCACGTCATTCTAGCGTAGTTTTTTAGTTTTCTGCTGTTTCGAAGTCTTGATCGTACGTAAATTACACATTTAAAATTGAAAAGGATTTATAGGTTCCAAATTAGCTAAAAGACGACGTTTCAATCTCTGTTTGGGTATCGCTCCAAACCCTTCTTGGCAGTAGCGCACCCAGGGGGGGATTTGGGAGTTAAACCCTCTTTCCCCCAGGGCATATGGAAAATATATAAATAATAGCAGGAAAATGTAACTTGTCTTTCACAAAATATAGAAAAAAATTTCGATGCCCAAGCCAACCCCCTTCTCCCCAGAGAAAAGTTATAGGTGCGCTACTGCTGCTTGGATGTGTCCCGTTTTTTCAAATTTATGATATGGTCACCCTACAGTAGAAACGCTTCTTAATTCACGAGAGTATTCTACACACTTGTTCTTAATCCAGAATACAGTTTTTTGTGTCAAATTAGAATTTCATAATGGTAGATAAGTTTATTTTAATTTTCTAATTTATTTCAACAGTAAGGCCCCCGCATAATGAAGACTTTTTACCTGCCGATAGTTTAGTCGGGTTGGGCAAAATTAAAGATTTTTCTTTTAAAAATATGTAAGAATGAAGTTCGTTTGGTATGGCATGAGTGCTTTAATTTTTTTAAGTATTCTATTTGTTTTTAATTTTGTAGACTAGCAGACTTAACTACTTTATGTAATGTGAAATTTAAGATTTATTACTATATTTTAAATATTTTTCAAAATATTATTTTCTATATCCTTACATAAAAAAATACATTGAGTGTATGAAATAAGTAAGCAATATTTTAAACATTTTTATTATTTTCCAGACACTTTTGCACGTATTAGTTGAACAAATTATATTATTAAAAATGTTGTACTTATGTACTTTACTTAAGCCGTCCTCTTGTACCCTACGCTGTCGAGGTAAAAATTTTGTAATAAAAAATTAAGAATTCAATTTTAACACTTCTATAATATGTTACAATTGAGCAATTAGACCAGCAGATTCGGCAACTGGCTATGATAAATTCATCAATTTTAATGAACATACTTTTTAATTTTTTATTTTTGCAGTGAAAAAAAAAATACATTGTTAATTATACAAAAAAATATCATTGATATATCACAACAACAATTTTTTCAACATACTACAATAATCAATTATAAAAATATCCGAAGTCTAAATTCCAACATTTGAGGTGGCAACAGCGCAGTGGAAGCCATGAGGACATAAACTCAAATATACGGAGACCACCACAACCGCAAACTGAATAAATATATATTTGGATGCCATCAAAACCGTTAAAGTGATTTTAGATATACAGCAAGCGAACATGGCCCGCCTGACGGCAATTGCTCCAAGTAATGTGTATATTATTATACAGATAACGTGACTGAGGACGTCCGGCCAATATTTTGTGTAAGCATTGTAGGAAGTGGTACCTTTCATTTGCGATACATTTTAGGGAAAGTCCTCGTGGCAACCGTATATCGGAGTTCACGAAGACCTGGAAGCCACGAGAGACTACGGTTTAACATGGGAGGACGTCATGAGATGCTAAAAATAAATATATATATATATATATATATATATATATATATATATATATATATATATATATATATATATATATATATATATATATATATAGTCCGTTCTTTAACGGTAAAATATTGCAAAACCTCTAAATTTTAAAGAACCGCTTGGATTGACATGAAATTTGGCATACTTATAACTAACAAATCAAAGAAAAAAAGTGATATTGTGCCGATATGTGCTTTTGCCCTGGTGGTTTTCACCTCCTCGTGGGGGTGAAAAAATATTTGTCCAAAGAAAGTCAGGAAATGGATAAACTGGCTAATTTTAAGTAACTTTTGTTCTCTAGAGTTTTTTCATTAAGTCAATACTTTTCGAGTTATTTGACAGTGAATATGTTCATTTTTTCAACCAAATAACCACGCTTTTAGATGGTTTTTCGCAAATAACTCAAATATTTTGTCGAAAAAACATTCTTAGCAAAAATATAGCCTGTAAATTTTTTTAAAAAAATGGTGTATATATCACGTCCCTACACCTAGTAGAAGCAGAGTTATAGCTATTGAAAAATAGGTTCATATTCGTCAAATTCCAAATGGAATACTTTAACGTGAAATAACCAAAAATGAAGCACATTGCGGGGAAAACTCATTACAACTTATTTAAAGTGTTTAAAAAAAGCTTCATTTTTGTTTTATAAAAAAAATTCTAGCATCAAAATTAAACAAGTTACGCTCAAAATAAAGTTAGTCCCTTTTGGTTTTGGTAAAAAAATCGAGAAAATCACCCCCTAATTAGTATCTTAAATGAACTTATTCGTTACGACTTCACAAGTTTCTTGACTCGTGTATACGTGTATATTGTTTATATGATCTGTAAGTTTCATCGGTTCAAAGTCCTTATTATTGAAAGGGCTGTAGTTAAAAGGGGTTGAACGAGTCACTGATCACGAATGTATGCAAATTTAGAAACACCAAATCTTAATCAATTTTTGTCTAACAGAAAAACAAAAAAATACATGATATTCAGAAAAGCAAATCTGACTATTTTTGTTTTTCGAGATTTTTGGTATCTCTAACAATTTTTAAGTTATTTTGAAAAAAAGCATATTTTTCAAAATTTAAATTTTAAAAAATTTTAATTTGAAACCAATTTTTTTCAAAAATAAGCACTTGGAACCGATGAAAATTACAGATCATATAAACACAACATAAGTAAAATAATTTGTGGAGCGGTAACGATTAATTTCATTTAAGTTGCTAATTAGGGGGTGGTCTTCCCGATTTTTTTTTTGCAAAAACAAAAGGGACCAACTTTATTTTGAGCGTAACTTGCTTAAATTTAATGTTAGAAACTTTTTGTAAAAACAGAAATAAAGCTTTTTTTTTAAACATTTTAAAAAAGTTATAATGGGTTTTCCCCAAAAAGTGCTTAATTTTTTGGATATTTCTCGTCGAATCTGTTTGAAATTTGGTGAATATGAATCTATTTTTCATTGGTTATAACTCTGGTTCTACGAGATCCAGAGACCTAACGCGTACACCATTTTTTTTTTACTTTTTTATAGGCTATATTTTTGCTAAGAACGTTTTTTCGACAAAGTACTTACTTTTTGAGTTATTTGCGAAAAACCGTCTAAAAATGTGGTTATTTTGTTGAAAAATGAACATAAGCACTCGCAAATAACTCGAAAAGTGTTGACTTGGCGAAAAAGCTCTATAGAACAAAAGTTACTTAAAATTAGTCAGTTTACCGATTTTCGGACTTATTTTGGACATATATTTTTTCACCCCAAAGAGGGGGTGAAAGTCACCCCCAGGGCAAAAGCACAGATCGGCATAATATCACTTTTTTTCTTTGACATATAAGCTATTCGTATGCCAAATTTCATGTCAATCCAAGCGGTTCTTTAAAATTTAGAGCAAAAACCGTGAAAGAATGTGAAAAGTTATTTATTGTGTATTATTGTATTGTATGGAAGATAGAAGCAGAGAATACATCAAGATATATTATGTGATCCAAGTATTTTGTTGTTAAAGATGTTCAAAATTGTAAGCGTTCCATAGTAACAATATATTATTATAAAATCACTTTACCACTTTTCCTCTTTTCTCGATCGAGTATTAGTTTTTGTTGTAGGTACATATATAAAAGCAATGACTACAAGGCAACAGTAGGATATGTGCGTAAGATAACTTAGTGTTGCATTAATATTGATGACCAAAATGGGTAAACGACAAAATATAATGGTATGGGCTATTCCACGAATATACGACTGTCTTGGATTATCACAACAACGAATATTTTAGCGTGCAACATAAGAAGTGCGAAAGTAAAGGGCTCTAAAAATCGTTCCAATAAAGAACAATGTATTTTGCAATTTACTTTCGTTCTTAATAATTGGCACAGTAAAATATTCGTTGTCGAGATAATCCACAACAGTCGTATGTTCGTTGAATAGGGTATATGATATGTATGTTGTCTTAGTGTTGCATTATAGAATTTGGGCTAAAAAGAATTAAGCTACACAAGGATATGTAGGTAATATTATGAAAAAAGTATTTCACTTTTTATTTATCTTAGTGTTACGCTCAACAGAAGGGTTTATTTCGAATCATTTGACATGGATATCACAAAAGTCATTTTTACTTTATCGTACTATATACGTAGTATAGTATAATAGATAAAGTTATAGTATCGTGCAAACAATTTTTTTTAGATTTCACTTTTTTTCGACGTTTTCAGTCCCCCTGAGTCTAAAAAGCAAATAAAAAATCATGTCGGAAGTATGTACGTACGTATGTACGTACGTATGTACGTAAGTATGTACGTACGTACGTATGTCGCCACTGCCCACCAAAAACTACCGTACCGATTTCGATGAAATTCGGTATAAATAAGTTTAAGAGAATTTTGTTGAGAAACTAAGCTTTAAAAAAAACCTCTCAAAGGGGGGCCGAAATAGGGGGGTTATTTAGGGCCCATTTTTGCAAATTTTGACCGAAACGAATGGAATTTAACAAAAAGTTAGCTCATCAATAGGTAAATACAAATACGGAATTTGACATTTCCAAATTAAAAATGGCGGCCAACATGGCCGACCGCCCACCCGTCACATTTCCCTACCTATCTAAAAACTTGTTTAAGATAAGTTTAATTTGAAAAAGTCATTATATAGCCTAAAGATGGGGCTATAAGAAGAATATTATCGTTTTTCAGAAAAAGTTATGGGTTGAATATATTTAAGGGGCCAAAATTTGACATAACTTTGAACCAGATTTTCTCAAAAATGGCTCCAAGGAATTTGTTTATTTTTTGATATATTTTTGATATTCTATCGGTAAATTGAATGACATTAGTCAGATTTCTTAACTCCCCATAGGAGAAGAGGTATAAATTTTCTATTAAAAAATATTGAAGTGCCCGTAACTTCCTTTGTAATAGAAACTAAAATTTGAAATTTTGCAGACATATATGGTACTTTATTATCTATATATATATATATATATAATCGGTTTAAAACGTCCTCCGACGTCTTCCGATGCCCAATCTCCATGCATCTCTATCTTCCCAAAGGTCTTCGTCTAAACCTCTCTCTCGGATCTCTCTGTCTATTCCTTCTCTCCAGCTCTTTCTGGGTCGGCCTCTTTTTCTTTTTCCATTTGGTGACCAATCTAGAATCTGTTTGGGCAGACGGTGTTCTGGCATTCTCTGCACATGTCCATACCACTTTAATTGTTGTACTTTTATATCTTCGACAATCGTATGTGTGACTCCCATAATCTCTCGTATACGTTGGTTATTAACTCTTTCGAGTTTTGATTTTCCTGCGGCACGTCTCCAGTAATCCATCTCCGTGGCTTGTAGTGTTCTTTCAGTAGTTGTCTTTAATTGCCACACGTCACTTCCATACATTACTATGCTCTTTATAATAGTGTTGTATATTCGATGTTTATTTTTTTTGGATATATGTCGATCCCAAATAATACTATTTAGTTGCGATATGGCCCTTCTACCTTGAATGTTTCGTTTTTTTATAGCCTGATCTGATTTGCCGTCGTCCGTGATTTCTACTCCTAAATAAGAATATTTATTGTTGTACTTAATGTGTTGTCCGTCATTTAAAATTAGACTCTGCTCGTTGCCACCGATGTTCATGTACATTGTTTTATCTATGTTAACTTCTAATCCCCATTTTTTGTATTCTTCGATTAATTTTCGAGTCATGTATTCCAGATCGTCATATTCGTTAGCAATCACAATTTGATCATCAGCAAAACATAGAGTGTACAGGTTGTTATTATTTAATTGTATACCCATGCCGCTGCATTTCCGCTTCCAAAGTTTCAATGCTTGTTCCAGATATATTTTGAAAAGTGTCGGCGATAGGCAGCATCCCTGCTTCAGTCCTTTGTCTACTACGAAACCTTTGGAAACATTCGTTCCTATTTTAACTTTGGCGTTGGCGTTATCATATAGTTTTTCCACTGCTGTTATGAGATTTGAGTTGATGTTCGTTTGTCTTAGAGTGTTCCATAACTTATTTTGGGGGATGCTATCGTAGGCCTTTTTTAGATCAACAAACAAAAAGTGGACTTCTTGATTTACGGCAACCTTTTTTTCTATAAGTTGAGTGATACAAAAAAGGTGGTCTATGGTCGATCTACCAGCTCTAAAACCTGCCTGTTCTTCTGCCTCCATATCAGTGTATTCTCTTTCTATTCTATTTTTGATCATTTTCCCATAGATTTTACTAATGGTACTAGTAACTGCTATTCCACGGTAATTATCGCAATTTTGTTTGTTTCCTTTTTTATGTAAAGTTGAAATGGTAGAGGTTTTAAATTCGGCTGGAACCTCTACTTTGTTTATGCAGTTTTGAAAGAGTATTGTCAGGTGCTCATATAGTTTTTCAGTTCCATTTTTTATTAGTTCTGAGGGTATATTGCCAGGTCCGGGTGCTTTTTTGTTTTTGAGTGAAGTACAAATATCCTTTACTTCCTTTTTCGTGATTCTTATAGGAGATGCTTCAACGCGTATGTTTTGGTTATTATCTTTTATTTTGAATTCTACTCGATCTTCTTGTAACAGTTTACTGAAGTACATGTCCCATGCTTCTAACGAAATTGGTGAGATTAAATCTTTTTTCTTGTCGTTAGTCCTAAGAGATTTAATAAGTTTCCAGCTTTGTGTACTTCTGGTTCCTCCTATGTACGTATTTATTTTTTGACAGTTTTGATCCCAGGATTCATTTTTTTTCTGTCTTATCATTTGTCTCACCTTAGCTTGTTGGTTTTTGTAATTAGACCAATTGGTATCTGTTTTTGCACTTAAATATTGTTCATACTTTTGTTTCTTTTGTTTTATCGCTGTATCTATTTCTTCATCCCACCAGTATGGAGTATTTTTGTTTTTCTTTTCGTAATATCCAAGGGCTTCTTTTGCTGCAGAGTGAATACTTTCTTTAATGTAATTGTAGTGGTCCTCGATGTTATTGAAAGTTATGTTTTTAAGTTTCTCGTTTAGTCTGTTTTGATACAATATTTTTACACTATCTTGTTCTAGGCTTATAAGATTATATCTTACGTCATCTGCCATCTCTGAGCGAACTACTGGTTGTTCCTTCTGGCATCTTCTTGAAAACATTATTTTTGCTTTTAAGAAATGGTGATCGCTTCCACAAACTGCACCTCTATAAGCTCTTACGTCGTAGATTTTAAGATTTGATCTTTGGCGTACAATCAAGTAATCTATTATAGATTTTAGATTCCTTGTTCTCTGTCCCCAGGTGTATTTATGTACTTCTCGATGTTGATAGAATCCATTTGTAATACGGAGCTGGTTCTGTTCGCATATTGTGATGAGTCTGGTCCCATTGTCATTTGTTATGTTTTCTCCGTAAGGACCAACTATTTTATTGTTTTGTTTTTTTCCGACCCTGCCATTAAAATCTCCAAGTAAGATTAATTCCCTCGTATTTTCTATCGATGTTATTTCTCGGTTTAGTTTCTCGTAGAATTCTTCTTTCTTGTTAACCAATGCATCTTCGTTAACTGCATATACACCTATTATCGTTAGTTTATGACCATGTATATTGAGGTTTATTTTAATTAGTCTTTCATCTATGGCTTCCCAAGTGGTGATATACCTTCTTAGGCTTTTACGAATAATTATTGAGACACCTTGTTGTGCTCTTTTTTCTTTTGATATGCCGCTATAGAAATGGTCGTAATGCCCTAAGTTTTCTGACCCTGTACCTTTTTTCTTGGTTTCTGTTAACACCACTATGTCCATATTGAGCTTCTTTGTTTCATACATTACTTCATTGAGTTTTGTAGAGAGACCCTGTACGTTCCATGTTCCTATATTCTTGATCCATTTTCGTAGCTTAAGTCGTCGTGTTTTATTCCATCCGTTCCGAGGCTGTAGATTTGGCTTTTTAACATTTATACATTTTTCTGAGTATTGAGGAGTTAGCCCAATGCCTCAACCCCCAACCTGGAGGACCGGGTGATTTGTTGTCAAGGTTTTCTTCCTCTAGCCTTTGATGGTTCAGCATCTAACTACAAGGCAACAGCTTCACCTGTACCCTAGGCAGGGGCCCTTACAGGGTGCTATCATCCGGGCCAGATGAACCCTGGTTTTTTTACGAGGTTGTTACTCCTCCCCCTTCCTCCTTTATCCGGGCTTGGGACCGGCAACATAACAGCTAAACTACTCAATTCGCCCAGCCGTCATGCAGGCGGACTTTATTATCTATTATTACAATAAATTTTACCCAAAATGTGGCTTCCAGTTAAACCGGAAATGAAAAAAAGCTTAAGTTTTTCTGATACGCCCTGTATATTTTTACATATTTTGAAAGAATTCAAAATTACCTTTCAAATGATATAAAACTCGTTGTTATAGCTCAAAAACACGAAAAGTTACAGTAAATAGAAATTTTGCTATAATCTTGTGTGTGTCCTCTCTCACGAGATCATAGCAGAACATTATTATTATTATAGGGCAGTCAATGAGGGTATTTGGCTCCGAATTCCATCCTACTACATCGATGTACTTGATAATTTCACAGTAAGTAGGGAATAGCTCAAGAAACAAAATCTACCCTATTTACTATGGCGCTTTTTATCTTGGGGCGGTTCCCACCCCTTCAAGGGGGTGGAAAATTTGTTGGTCAAAATAAGCACGGAAGTGGCTAGAGAACCTACTTCTAAACAAAAACTGGTCCATACTTTTTTTTGAGAACTCAATACTTTTTGAGTTATGCGTAGTTGAAAATTGGCATTTTCATTGAAAAGTGACACCTCTTCGGACGGTTTTTGTGAATACAGTATTTCTCATGGTCATTTTTCAGTGCGTAACAAATGATAGGAAAAAGGGTAAGTCCGTGATAATACACATTTATGACATATTTATTCTAACATGACATTTTAGTTAAGTCTGACAGTTGTCACATTTTATTTTCAATTTGGAATAAAAACAAATCAAAAGTGTTTCTTGCATTTATAAAATGATATTTTCTTTGATTTGTATAGTCTTATAAATTATACAGATTATATTTGTAATATTATTATCTAATTAAAAAAAATATTTTTTTATTATGGCGCCATCTATCGACAACTAGAATAACTAGAATAAATGTTATAAAAATGTCACCGACGAAATGTAATCACCGACGTGCCTCTTTTTCTGTCACATACAATTTAATGCGTTAGAAAGAAATCGAAAAACTGCGACGCACTGAAAGATGATCATGAGAAATACTGTACCTTAAAAACTATGCATCGAACTAAAAACACTATATAAAACATTTTTTAGATTATAAATAACAAAGAGATTCGTTACTTCGTAAATGTGCTATTTATAATACTAAAAGAGATATGGTAGGTGAAAAGAGTTTGTTTTTTGGTGCATGTTCAAATTGGTGTATTCAACTTGAAATAACAAAGGATCGGTAGGTTTAGGTGTATAATGCTACCAACGCCTTTTGTAGTGTTTGAAAAGGCCTTTAAAACGAGCACCATTAAATGCCGGTTACATTCAAACTAAGCGAGATATGGTGCAAAAAAGTATATAACTAATGTACTTAAAGGAAAAAATGAAAAGTACATACATTTAACCCCTCATCCACCAGAATTTAAATGCATTGTTTTTCTTCTGCAATACCTTTTAATATAGTGTTATTTCTACTTTCAAAAAGTTGAATGGGTTTAAAATGAATGGTTTTTGTAAAAAATGTGATTAAATTATAGAATGAATTTTTAAATTTTCTTAAAAATCTTCTTTTTCTCCATGTAATTCTAAAATAAAAATGTTCCACCCCCGAGAAGTAGTGGGAACCGCCCCCGTGATAAAAGCGCTATAGTATATAGGATAGACTTTGAATCAGGAGATTGGGTTACTCCCAAAATTTCATTAAAATCCATGCAGTAGGATAGAATTCGGAGGTAATATCTTGTTCTTAATCTCGCGCATTGACTGGCTTAATAGAAATAGAGTGAAATGCAAATATTGTAAACTATTAATTTCTCAGAAAAATGAACTAATTTGAAATGAAAGTATGACTATAATATTCTATTGATTTATGCAATAATCTATACATCTATAGTGTGTCCCCGAAATATGGCATCGACCATTTTCTCAAATGTAGGAATTAATGATGCGTAGAACCATAAGATATTTTCAAGTATACACGGTGTTTCTAAAATATCAAAATAACGAGTAACTTTGCTATTTTTATAGAATGCCAGTATCTAGTACGATAACGATAATAGATGGGTACGATAAAGTTCTTGGGCGGCCCTTCCGTCCAGCGTTTTTTTACATATCCTACTGTTGCTATGAGGCGACGATATCCTGTTTTTATTTTCTTTGCTGATATATTGGTCCCATAAAATGCTGTTTAACATTGTGATGGCTTTTCTCCCTGACGGATTTCTCTCTCTTATGGCTTTGTCTAATGTTCCATTGTGCGAAATAGTGATACCTAAAATGCTTGTAGTCACAGCAGTGCTTTAACGTGGTGTTATCGTCTAATATGAGATCTTTTCGTTCTCCTCCAATGCACAAGTATTCGGTTTTTTTTATTTACTTCTAGTACATAATTCTGGCGACATTTTCCCAATAAATCTAATAACAAAATAGTTAAACACCCACGTTGAAAAGAATAAAATAAATCCTGGAGGCTAGGTCCTTTCAGACAAACATCTCACCAGCACTGCCAGTATTATTGAAGGAAAAAAAAAGTTGAAATGCCCAATAAAATCAGTAGCGTAGCTGAACTTCCTATTATGATAATGGGTAAAGTAATTTTCACGTAAGTGATGTACAAGAATAGTCTGCTTATTTATACAGGGTGTCAGGTAACAAAAATACAGGTCATAAATTAAATCACATATTCTGGGACCAAAAATAAATCGATTGAACTAACTTACCTTAGTCCCAATGTGCACATAAAAAAAGTTAGATACATCCCTTTGAAATTACAAAATGAAAATCGATTTTTTTCAATATATCGAAAACTATTTGAGATTTTATGGGGGTTTTGTTCCTTTAAACCCCCCAAACTTTTGTGTACGTTACAATTCAATTATTATTGTGTATTGTGGTACCGTTAGTTAAACACAATGTTTTTAAAACTTTTATGCCTCTTTAGTACTTTTGCGATAAGCTAGTTTTTATCGAGATACGGATTCTTTTTTAATATGTTTACATAAAAATTTTAAGGGGGATATGTTCCTTTAAACCCTCCAAATGTTTGTGTATATTCCCAAATAAACTATTATTGTGGTATCATTAGTTAAACACACTGTTTTAAAACTTTTTTGTCTCTTAGTATTTTTTCAATAAGCCACCATTTTTCGAGATGTGGCTTCTTTTTTAATATATTTTTTAAAATATACCTAAAAATGTAAATATTATTATTTCATTTTATTACCAGGTCCTATATAATCGTACTTGACCATATTATATGGTAGGGGAGCAAAGTATGCTAAATGTGCAGTCACTCGAGCGCTTTGGATACCTATTGGGTTGTGAAGAGTAGGTCCTAAAACCAAAAAAAGTTAAGTAACATTTTCCATTTTAGTGGGCGCTTGCCATTTTTAAATTTAATTTTCCATTTCCAACAATCGTTTTTTCCTATTATAACAGTATCTATGCATAATTCGAAAAAATGTTTCAAATAAAAGTTACTTATTTTTTCGTAAGGAATCCAAATCTGCAATAAAAAATGGGCGCTCCTATTTAAGATTTTAAAGTAACCCCCACCCCATCTCCGTGGGGGGTCGTGTTTGGTGCCATTCGATAGATTTTTTAAAAATATTAAATAAGTGTATTTTACAGTTTTTCGATCTGATGTTCATTTCGCGAAATATCTCGGGATCCGTATTTAAAATATTAAATTTACCCCCCACCCCTCTCCGTGGGAAGTCGTGTTTGGTATCATTCGATAGATTTTTTAAAAATATTGAGCATATATTTTTTAGTTTTTCGATCTGTCGTTCATTTTGCGAATTATTCGCCTTTTTCTTGTGAAACTTTGGGACTCGCCCATTTCCTTACGCCCTGCTCAAATCGTCAGATTTTTGAAATATACACTCTTTTGCATGTACTTAACTTACCTTATCTTAATCTGACAATTTCGAGTTTTTTTAAGGATAGATTTTTTTTTTCGGGCCTCCCTTAACGAACTCCCCTGTGTTAAGAGCTAATATATGGTAGAGGTACATCTGCAGGGTACCAGGTTTCTCCCATATGATAATCTGACGCGCTCGAGTAACTGCAAAAATCCCTGCTTGGGCTCCCCTACTTGAAAAATATTCGAAATACCTCGATAAAAACTGTTTATCGAAAAAGTACTAAGGCAAAAAAGTTTTAAAATCATTGTGTTTAACTAACGGTACCACAAAAATAATTTAATTGGAAAGTACACGACAGTTGGGGGGGGGGGGGTGGTTTAAGGGAACAAAACCCCATACAATTTTTATGGGGTGCACAAATGGTCACTCTAATTTAATGCCACATACATGTCCATTTTCAATAAAAAAAATTTTAATAGTTTTCGATATATGTATTGGAAAAATCGATTTCCATTTTGCAACTTCAAAGGGCTGTAACTTGTTTTATGTGCATATTTGTAGTACTGAGGTAAGTTAGGTTCAATCAATCTATTTTTGATCCCAGAATATGTGATTTAATTTATGGCCTGTATTTCTGTTACACCCTGTATTATTGGGACCATAATGGATGAAACCAAGTTTCTAATATTTATAGAGCTTCACGATACGATACAATATCGATACTTTTTAAATATTGAGTGTTGTGCCTATTGGTTATGTCAATAAAGTATCGTATCGAGCATCCGTATCGGCAATACTTTCTTATAAAAATATCGTATTAATATTGATTTCGATACGATATCGATACAATACTCGATAAAATATCGACATAAAAAGGATTATACATCTGAGCTGTGTAGGCCCTTTATGCCCACTTTTGCATGCTTGGCAAATGGACATTATTCTAAAAATATTACGAATATTGCTTATAACTTATATGTATATTCTTATAAAGATTGAATATGGCTGAATGCTTCTTTGAAAGTCGACAAATACTTACTAATTCTGTATTGTTTAAAAACTACTTTTGAAAATATAGGGAAATCCCCGGAGATTCGGAATAAATCGCAATTCAGTATTTGTTAAAAATTATTTTTGAGTCATCGTCACTTACTTCCATAATATTTCCACAAATGCCACATGATATAAACAGTGTAATCATAACAGTTAACAGACATTTACTCACTCTCAAGAATTTTAAGTTCATGCACTCAAGTGTAAAATATTATAACAGCTGATGCTTGGGTTGCAGATCACTTAAACTTTTATGTAATAAATAATTATGATCTAAATATCTATTCCACAAAATATAATCAAACAACTGTGGCGTTTTATTTTTTTTTCTCGATATCGATATTTTCAATAATATCGAGGCAAGCGTATCGACAATACAAAAGTATTGTATTGATTTCAGATAATGCGTATCGTATCGACATTAATATTGCTAAGGTATGTATTGTATCGGTATCGTATTGGTTTTCGATACGATATCAATACAATATCGATATTTTTATCGAATATCGTGAAACACTAATATATTTACCAAGAAACCACATACCTAATAATGGCAACTTATTATTAACGGCTAAAATATGAGACGTTTATCAAATAGAAATGTCTTTGAACATCAATAAATCATTTATTTTCCTTCAATTTCTGTATTAAGTTCTTCTCTTGTCTCTCCTATCTGCATAACTTTTGTTTTGTTGAGATTTATCTTCATCCCGTTGTCAGTAATACCTACTTCTTTCCTTATTTCCAAATTATTCTAAAGTTCTAACAATAAAACACTGAAAAGGTTTGTTTTCTATACTTTCACAAAATTTATTATAACTATGTGACTACAGCTGTTTCGGCAGAGTGCCTTTCTCAAGTGATTTAGTTTACTATGTGTTTGCCTTTTTAAAGTCTTTAACTGAAGAGGTTGAGGAGTGGGGAGCTGTTTGTCTCGAGTTGGTCATTCAGAATTATATCTGTATTTTTTAATTTATTAATTTCCATATATTCTAATAAAGATAGCTTAAGGCCTTTATTTTGAATATGCAGAATTTGAAACTCTTCATTAAAAGAATGATTATGATCTACAAGGTGAAGTGCGTATGTAGAAGTGTCTCTTTTTCTATTGTTGAACGCCCTTTTGTGTTCTGCTATCCGTTTGTCAAAGGTTCTGCCAGTTTGACCGATGTAATTTTTCGGACAGTCACCACAAGTTAGTTTGTAGACACAACTCTGTAGTTGTTTTCTCTTTCGGCTCTTATTGTTCTTAATATATTTGCTTAAGTTGTTGTTAGTTCTCAAAGCTGTTGTTATTCCTTTCTTTATTATGTATCGGGCTATTTTTGTTGTTATCTTGCCAGTATATGTGATAGAGAGAGCAGAAGGTACTGGGTTCTCTCTATGGTGGTGGATAGACTAATTTCAGGGCTTTCGTATGGAGTTTTTGGAAAAAGCTTTGGTAACGTGGTTGATATAAGATATCTTCAGGATTCGACGATAAAACCACATTTCGAAAGTCTCAATTTTCTTGCAGGTGGCGTCTGTGAGAGTCCACGACTCAACTCCGTAAAACAGTATAGGAAAGATATAACATCGTAGCAATCTGATTTTTATGAGTATTGATAAATCATGACAGTTGAATAGCTTAGCTATTTTTTGAAATGAAGATCTTGCTTTCTGTATCCTACATTTGAATTCTAATGGTTCCAATTTTCATTGATGTTCGTACCAAGGTCGGTATATGTTTTACTCTTTCTATTTGTTGACCGTTCTTAGGAATCATCGTACATTTTGTTTTATTATTGTTTAGTGAAAGTCCATATCTGACATACTTCTGTGATTCTATTCAATAATTCCTGGAGGGCTTCAGGACTGTCAGCGAAGACCACCGTGTCATCTGCGTGTCTCATGTTATTGAGACATTTTCCGTTAATTTGAATTCCGGCTTCAATATCATCCACTGCTTCTTGAACGATTTCCTCAGAGTATATGTTGAACATCAGTGGTCATAGTATACATCCCTGACGGACTCCACGATTGATTTTGATATGGTCAGATTCTCTTGCCTCTGTCCGGATATAAATATGATGGTTGTTTCCAGTACAGATCACTAATAATAATTCTAAGACCACAGGTGTTTATTCAAATATTGGTTAATATCGCAAACAGCTTGTCGTGCTTTATTGTATCGAACGCTTTCTTTTAATCAATAAAGCATGCATAAATATTGCAATTTACGTCTTACATCGTTAAAATAGCACTTGTATACTAAAGAGAGCCTATCTCTTATCCACTGCATTCCGAAAACCAAACTGTGTATGTCTGATGTTTTCTTCGCACAATATGTATATTTATATCCTTTGACGTATATAGTGGCTATGCTTTTTCGTATTAAGTTTGGAAACGTTTTTTCTCCCGCCACTGGTGGTAAGCAATAAATGCATTATTTGCGATTGACCGAAAAGTCAACAAAACGCTGCCGTAAGTGAGTGCGATGTGCCAAGTGTCAAACAGGCCCAAAGCTATTCATTTGTTCCCTTATAAAAATAGGATCTGTTCGTTATTGTATCTTTTCCTATTTGGGGGGATTAGGTATTTTCTTTTCGGGAAAATAGGATATAGGAATTGATATGCTCTTCGGCTGTTGCAAACACACAAGACAGGACAAAAGGTTATTGGAAGAAGATATTGTATTTCGAAAAAAGTGAGGCATTGTATTATTCAGATATTCTTGGGGCTGGCGTCAGATATTGAGCTTTTTAATATTATTGTTTGTTGCACTGCATATTGATTTATAATGCATGGTATATTAGTCATTAATATAACTAAGTATATACAGGGTGTCGGGTGTCCAGAAACTCTACCGACAAACGAAGACAGGAGATTCCTCAGATAATTTTAAGACAATTTAACCCAATTCACCTAGTCCGAAAATGCTTCCTACGGGAGCTAGAGCTCTTTGAAGATGGGGCCATGTAATTAGTTTTTCTTAAATACCTCCAGAACGCTTCTATTTAGAAAACCGAAAATTTGTATACATGTTTACTTTTCAGTAATGAATCGATTCCATCCATTGCGAATTTCTAGTACCGGTCATAGGCGTCCGTTTTGGGTAGCGCAACAGTTATTTTATCGCATAACTTTTTTTTCTTCAACTTTTAAGCATTTTTGATACTGGATTATTAAATTGCGAGGTATTTTAGTACTAAAAGGTACTCTTACTTTAAGTCGGTAGGACACACCGTTTTCTACAAAAATTGATTTGAAAGTTTTTAGTTTTGGGAATTTGAAAAAAAATTGAAAAAAATTAAAAATAAAACGATGTATTTTACCAACTTAAAGCAAGAGTAACTTTTAGTACGCGAATATCTCATAATTGAATAATCTAGTGTCAAAAATACTTAAAAATTAAAGACAATAAAATTATGCTATAAAATAACTGTTGACCTACACAAAACGGACGCCTATGACCGGTAGTAGAAATTCGCCACTAATGAAATCGATTAATATCTGGAAAATAAATAAATGTGCCAGTTTTCATCTTTCTAAATAGTTTTTTTTTAATCTTTTTTTTTGACATTCAAAGAACGAAAAATTTTCAAATCGATTTTTCTAGAAAACGGTGTATCCTATCGACTTAAAGTAAGAGCAGTTTCTAGTACTAGAATACCTAACAATTTAATAATTCAGAGTCAAAAATGCTTAAAAATTAAAGACAAAAAAGTTAGGAGATAAAATAACTGTTGCCCTACCCAAAACGGACGCCTATGACCGGTACTAGAAATTCGCAATAGATGGAATCGATTCATTTCTGGAAAGTAAATAAGCATACTAATTTTAGTTCTTCTAAATAGAAGCGTTCTGGAGGTATTTAAGAAAAACTAATTACATGACGCCTTCTCCAAAGAGCTCTAGCTCCCTTAGGAAGCATTTTCGGACTAGGTGAATTGGGTTAAATTGTCTTAAAATTATCTGAGGAATCTCCGGTCTTCGTTTGTCGGTAGAGTTTCTGGACACCCTGTATATTAAGCAAGAAAGACTGACGATGGTCAAAAGTAAGGTTGATTATAAAGTTGAGGTATGTAATATGTAATGTCAATGAAATTCTGAGGATTCTCCGGTAGATTTACATTTCAAAGGTCTCCAATTAATTTACGGTTGATGTTTTAAGGGTCCAAGCTTCAACTGGCTAGAGAAGAGTTGACCAGACGTAGCATTTTGATCATCATATTCGAATTTCGAGTTTAATTCGAGAATCACATAGCATTCTTTTGAATTTGTCGAAAGATTTGCTGGCCTGTTTTATTGCGTATCTTATTTTAGATCAGGATTTATGCTGCCATCTCTCCAACATCCCAGGTACTTAAATCTATTGACCTGTTCCAAAATATGCCCGTTTATTGTGCAAGGTGGAAGTACATTTTGGGTTTTTCGCATTGACATCACTTTAGTTTTTATGTTTATTTTCGTACCAAATCGCTCACAGATCGAGTTGGTCCTGTCGATGAGTCTTTGTAGATACAAGTCGGAATCCGCAATTAACACCGTATCATCGGCGTATCTAATGCTGTTGATATTTACGCCATTCACCTTGACTCCATCCTTGGAATCTTCCAGTGCCTCTTTAAATGATGTGATAGAACATATTCTTATCTAACTCCCCTCCTAATTTTTACTTCTGTGGACGTGAAACGTTAGATCCTAAGTCTGGCGCTTTGGTTCCAGTACAAGATCTCCAGTGCAAGGAGATAAATTAGATAAGAGATAGGTTAGATTATACAAGCTCTTTACTTAAATACTGGCAAACAGATTGAAAGTAAAACTCGATTTATATCAGTCAGAAGAAGAATTTAAACGATGCAAATGAAATTTCTTGTGAAATTAATAGTGAATGAGTGGAGTGATCAATCGGAGGTTACTTATGGAGTTACTACAGCAACGTATAAAAACAGCACACAATGTAGGTTTTGAGATTATTAAGGCAAAGGAGGAGTGTAAGTAAACAAAGCCAAAAATGGTTTGATGATGAGAGTAAAAGAAAGAGGAAACAAATAATATTGTATCATAGAATATCTATTTAAAAAGACTAGCTCGATTTGTGCAATGAACATAAATATAGGTGAGTTAAACAGAACTACAAGCATCTTTGTGACCTATAAAAGAAAGCATTTGAGACAAGTAATAAAGGTAATAACAATTTTTTACAAATAATACAAGCATATTTGTGACCTGAAAAAGAAAGAATTTTATTAGAATTCTGAGTTTAAGAAATACAAACAATTCGAAAGGATTTTGGGAGGCTATTGGGCTGTATAAATTTGAAAGATCGGCAATTGGGGAAGGTGTTAACTTAAACAGTTTAATGCAGCATTTTGCTAGACATTTGAATGCGGAGATAACGGCAAATCGCGTGTTGTATGCAGAAGCGTTTATCCTCAATGAAAATTTAGAGTTGCCGTTTAGTATGGAACAACTTCAAATAGCATTGGATTGTTTAAAACCAAATAAAGCACTAGGAGTTGATATAATTGCTGCTGAGTTCTACAAGTATCATCCAGAAAACCGGAAAGAGCTTGTACTCAGGCTGGCTAATATTTTTTCGCTAAACCAGACTTTCCTCAGGTTTTTATCATGCAATAATTTTACTTCTGTATGTGAAACATGGAAAGTGTAGAAAGAAAGTTATCCAGATATTTGCTTCTTAAATGCAGTAACCAAATTCAAAACCTAGCATAGTAGACCAGTAAGGATCTGTTTTTAGGTGGATGTGAGAGGTGGCATTCAGATTTTTGCGGATAAAGCTAGGTGATAACTTCGTTAATAATAATTGATTTATGCTCCTTCTCAAATATGCCCGGAACATTAATAAAAAAAATAAAATATTTAAAAATTTTAAAAAATTTCGTTTTTTTTCTACTTTTTTTGCTTATAACTTAAAAACTATTCATTTTAGAGCAAAGTCCTATAAAAATAAAACAAAGACAATTAAATTTTCTATCAGATGCAAGTGGTTAAAAATGTCTTAATTTATCACCCTTGCTTCAAAATAGCAATAAATATAAAATAAGGGGGCAAAACAAGCCTGTCCTTATTCAATGATTTTCCATCACTTAGGTTACACTTGGAACCTTCCTAATTCGCTTAGAAAATTTTTGTAATGTCGTACACTAAATTTCATTGAAATTGACTTACTAGATTTTGCATAATAATTTTGCAATCTAAACTTTTTTTAAAAAATTAAATTTTTTTAAAATCTTGCACAACAAAAACTAGAACATACAAAGATTTGTCAATTTTTTTACATATTAAGAAGTACTCCACTTATCTAATGCACTTTACAGAATTGAAATCGGATTATTTAAACAGCCTCAGCAATGTTTTAAAGTTATAAACAATTTTTTGGTTTATAAACAAATTAGTGCTGTGGCCAGGAGGGAGTGCTACGGGCTCCTTTATTTAGATGGACTTACCCAAGTTTTTTATGTATTTTGACCCGTAGAACACGAATTTTTTGGGTAACAGTTTATCCGGATGTCGATAATATTGTTATAAACAAAGAACTTGAGGAATTACGTAACATCGATTTTTCGCAAAATAAAAAATTTTTTACATTTCTTGGGTAATTCTAAGCAAAAAATGTTCGTAAAAGTTTTTTCGTAGGATGCATAGTTTTCGAGATAAACGCGGTGGAACTTTCAAAAAAATCGAGAAATTGCAATTTTTGAACGCGAATAAAGTTTGATTAAAAAATAAAATAGCAATTCTGCTGACAGCATTTGAAAGTTTAAGTCAAATTATACCGGTTTTAATTATTTGCATTGCTAAAAATTAATTTTTTTATTATTAAACAAAGCTATTTGTTTAAAAGCCAAAAAATTGTTTATAAATTTAAAACATTGCTGGGACCCCTTAAATAATCCGATTTTAATTATGTAAAGTGTATTAGATAGGTAGAGCACCTCTTTATATGTAAAAAAATTAGCCAACTTCTAAATGGTCTACTTTTTGTTCAGAAAGATTTTAAAAAATTTGAACTTTTTTAAAAACATTTAGATTGCAAATTTATTGCAAAATGTATTAGGTCGATTTTAATGAAATTTGGTACACGATTTAAGTATGTTACAAAGAATTTCCTAAGCGAATTACTAAGGTTCTAAGTGCCACCAAAGTGGTTAAAAAATATTGAATAACAACAGACTTATTTTGCCCCCTTATTTTGTATTTATTGCTATATTACAGAAAAGGTAATACCTTAAGACATTTTTTACCAGTCGTATATCATACAAAATTCAATTATCTTTATTTTATTTTCCTACGACTTTGTTCCAAAACGAATCGTTTTAAAGTTAAAAGCAAAGAAAGCAGAAAAAAATCGATGTTTTTCGAAATTTTTAAATATTTTAATTTTTTTATGATTGTTCCGGGCATATTTGAGAAGGAGCATAAGTCAATTATTATTACTGAAGGTGTCACCTAACTTTATCTGCAAAAATCCGAATGCCACCTCTCACATCCAAAAATAGACGTTTTTTCGCAGATCCTTACTGGTCTATAGGTACAAAATAATAACATTTTAAATGAGTTCCAGGCAGGATACAGTTACATAATAGGATATTCAACTATTATAGAGAGAATGGTTTGACTTTAATGTAAAAGTGGGACAAAATGCCTTTTAAGTCCATTACTGTTTGCGCTTTCTTTGAATGGCCTGAATGAAGCCTTTGGATGCGGTTAGGAGATAAATGTTTTGATTCATCACCATCTTCATCATCCAGCCTTCTGCGTTCAAAGTTGAACATAGGCGTTCTTCTGTCTGCTCGTGGTCTCTACACTCAACGAAAAAGGTACGTAATATCAATAAAAATGTTAATTCAGACAACAAACGCAATACTTAAAATTTGTCCAATTCTTGGTTTTATTGGGACAACAAAACGATGTTCATCAATTTATTATTTTCGTTCGTTGAGCCAATGTATTACGTTTATTGAATGGATGAACATTCATTATGTATACCATAATATCACTTTATCTACGACTGATACATAATATATGTATGGGAGCGTTCAAGTATTACGTAACGCAATTTTTGAAGATTTTTGACCCCCCCTCCCCCCCATGTAACGCACCGTAACGTTTTTATGTACCCCCCTCCCCCTACCTAAACGTTACGTAACACCCAAGTCACCATTTGAACCTAAATGGAAAACTAGGTTGCGAAAAGTACCGGAATTATTATTTTAATCGCATTTGAGGTAATAATAAAAACTTACAATCATCATCCAGCCTCAAAAGTCTACTGCTGAACATAGGCCTCCTCCCCTCATTTCCAACCACGTCTATCCTGCGCCGCTCTCATCCAGTTTTTATTTAACTTTCTTACGTCGTCTGTCCATCTTGTAGGCGGTCAACCGGCGCTTCTCTTGTCTTCTCTTGGCCTCCATTCCAATAACCTTTTTGTCCATCGCCCATGTGTCATTCTCGCTATGTGTCCTGCCCATCTCCACTTCAAGTTAGCTATCCTTTTGATGGCGTCAGTCACCTTTGTTCTTCTCCTGATTTCTTCGTTTCTGATTTTGTCTCGCAGAGTTATTCCTAACATTGACCGCTCCATTCTTCTCTGCGTTACTCTTAGTTTGGTAGCCGAGGCTTTAGGTAAGGTAAGTGTTTCTGATCCGTACGTCAAGACTGGGAGGACGCACTGATCAATACCTTTCTCTTTAGGCATATGAGCAACTCACTCTTAAAAGTTTCTCTCAGTTTTCCAAATGCTGCCCACCCAAGAACGATTCTTCTTTTTAGTTCATGTGTCTGGTTATCCCTGCCAATCGTAATTTCATGTCCCATGACATGAAATATGTCCAAAACTTAGAATAATAATCTTTTATTACTAATTTTACATTTACATTTACATTTTCCCTGCTTGGCCCCATCCTTACATACATTTTAGGCTTCATCCTTTATTGTTCTTCTCATGCATTCTTCTATTTGATCTTCTTTAATAAAAACTTAAAATAAAATAACATATTTATTATTTCAATATTTTATTTTGCTTAGTAAAAATTTTTGTATAACACATATTATACGATGTTGCCAGTAGTTTCGGAAAAATATTGAAAAAAAATGTGTAAAACTTTTTGTTCTTCAACGTCCTGTATCGTGAAAACGCATGCCGTTACAAAAATTTTATACTAAGCAAACCCCAATTATTTTTCAGTTTTTCACATATCCTAGAGATCGTGTTACCTTTTTCTTGAAACACTCTGTATATATAAGAAGGCACTTATGGAATAAAATTATTTCTGTCCATGTTTTAATCAATTTTAAAAAACGCTGAGACCCGTAGATTTTCATATATAAAAACATAAATTTAAATGTACAGGGTGATTCATGCAAGACTACCGTAGTCCATAAGCTTTATTTTTTAACACCCTGTATATTTTTATATGTTTAAAAGCTACTTAACAATCTGAATTTATGGTCTTTATGAATAATACAGGGTGATCATTTAAAATTATAATGTATGGAAACCACTTATGGAATAAAATGGTTTTTGTCGTGTGTCATTATTTTAGAAAATTATAAAAACGCTAGGATACGTCAACTTTTAAATTCAACTATGGACTATTTAAACATAAATTTAATATACAGGGTGATTCACTCAAGTCTAGCATAGTCCATTATCTTTAATTTTAATTAAACACCATGTATATTTTTGTTTTTAGAAGCTGCTTAACAACCTCATCTCAAAAATGTGTATTATGTAGGGTCTATTATGAATAATGCAAGGTGAAATTTTGAAATTCACTTGAAATTTTGAAATCACACTTTAAATAGGGTACTATTTTTTTAAATATCTATCAATTTTCTAAACTAAGTATCAATATAGTGGGTTTTGTATTTAATGCTTTTTATTTAAAGACATTTTTAAATAATTTGAAAATTTGCGTATTTAAAACACTAATGAATACCTGTTGTGGAGACAGGTCCATCTAATTGTTGGAAACAGATGTTACTGTGCTTCATCTGTGTTACAAATTTAAGATTTTTTCACTTGAATAGGTACTATTAATTATTGTCCTGTTGTCGGAACATGACCGGAGCGTCAGGGTGCAACATAATACAATTCAGGGGTCTATGTAAAACATAAAAGAAATTCCGTAGTTTTTTTTCATTTAAGTTAAAAAAGAATCCACAAGGAAAAAGTTTTCCTGTAGTTGGCTGTATGCCATGTAATACAAAAAATAGTAAATCCTTTATAAAAGGTATATATTTACCTTAAAATAGATAGCTTTTATAAAGGATTTACTAATTTTTAAAAAAATAATGTTACGTAACGCGCTGTTCGAACCCCCCTCCCCCATGTAACGCGCCGTAACGTTTTACAAGACCCCCTCCCCCCAAACTGCGTTACGTAATACTTGAACGCTCCCTATTATACTTGTGGTGTTTGCAATATAATGCCATATAATAATCCCTTAGGGATTATTAATGCGGGATTAATAGCTATTAATCCCTCTGGCACAACAATCACAAAATTCACCACGGAAACAAAATAATCAACCTCAAAAAGTGTCACTGTCAAACGAATAGTATATTTGACAGTTTGTGTTGAGATGGACGAAAATGAAGAATCTTTTAATTGTACACCACCAGAAATTGTAGAACTAGCTACAGCAACAGCATCTACCTTAATACCTGAAACATCGAAATCCATTTATAATAAAACGTACGCAACATTCAACGAATGGCGTGTTCGAAACAACGCGAAATCATTTTCCGAAAATGTTCTGCTGGCCTATTTCGCTGAATTAAGTGCAAAATATAAACCGTCTTCATTATGGTCATTCTATTCAATGATTAAATCTATGTATATTGATGGAGGAGGCGATTTAACTGGATTAAAGCGTCATGGGGGCTGGAAGTCAACACAGGTAGCTGAAGGATACATTGATCAGTCTATGAGAAACAAGGCAACTACAGCAGATACTATCGCTAAAGAGATAAACAGTAATGTACCATCTTCTTGTTCTACAGCAATCGAGATCCCAAATATTTGTATTAAAAACTCTACTAAAGTTAATGATGATTCTCAACCAATTCAGTTTATTAATTGTACTATTACTAATTTTAATGTTTTTAACAAATAAAGTTGTTCATTAAAAATCTTAAATTAATTAATTTGTCGTAGATAAAGTAGAGTATACTACTCGCAATAATGGCTCTCATTCCCTCGGAATGTTACTCCCTCGCCGCTAAAGCGGCTCGGTTCGTAAATATTCCTCGGGAATAATAGCCATCATTATTGACTCGTGGTATAATCTACTATTATTGGTATTACGAACTCTGTTCACTGCGTCAACGAACACTATTTATTGAAACAACAACGTCGTTAATTGACCGACGAAGACTATTCGTTGTGTCAATAACAGTGTTATTTCTCCTAACGTATTTCGTTTATTTCTACAATTATTTCCGTTTATGGTTACAATTAATTTCGTTCATTCCTACTATGAACGTATTTTATATTAATAATTACTGAATGCAATAGCCCAATGTATGATATTAATTGATTAATAATAATTTTTTAAATCCCCCTTTTTTGTCCTTAACCTAAAGGACTTTACACTGTGTGTGATTTCTCATATGATTTCACTTATACAGTGTACTGGAATAAGTGTTACACTCCCCCAGCCCCTTATTAACTTATTTATTTTTAGCACATAAGCAAAACGCTCGGACAGGTCGATTTTTAAAATAATCAAAGTATATTATAACATCAATATTTCGAACTTTATACGATCCCTCTTCAGGTGACAGGCGCGGCGTAACTTTGATTTTTTTAATGGGAAAGTACGTCATGTGACAGCTTGTTTAAAAGCGTTTGAAATAGTAATTCCAAAAATGTATAACACTTTAATCCTTTTTGAGAGCGCAGGTGCAAAATTTCGATCGAATTCTTTTTAAGCGCATTCATTTTTTTTGGAATTCTGAGAAAACCAATAAGTATTTTTGAAAAATTTAAACGCAGAATAAAATATTACATTATTACCGAGGGCAGAAAGTCCCTTAGAATAAACAAAAAGTTTCTGTTGAATGGTATGCCTATTTGAAATTAAAAATCATACTAAATTTTCTCTTTTTCACCCCTGTGACTTATTCAAATACAGTAAAACCTCCGTTAACCGAAACCTTTTTAACCGAAACATCGTTTAACCGAAACATCGTTTAACCGAAACAGCTGACAGTTTCAATAATTTCGTCAAAAAGTAAATTTTTTATCGCAAAACGGAAACAATTCGATGTTAATTTGTCAACATCGTAAACATTACTTTAATACACAACTAAATAATATACAACAATGCGTTTGCTAACTTTGACCACGAATTCTATGTCATTTGATACAAGAAGAATAAGAAAACAATGTTATTTTTAACCGAAATTCTGGTTATCCGAAACGGCTTCTACCCCAATTATTTCGGTTAACGGAGGTTTTACTGTAATCATTATAGAGGTTCTCAGGGACTTCAGACCCTCGATAATACTGTAATATTTTATTTTGCATTTAAATTTTCAAAAATAATAATTAGTTCTCTCAGGATTCGAAAAAAATGAATACCGTAAAATGGGGTGACTTTGACCGATTTTGTACTTTAATCCTATAAAAATCATTTTTTAAATATGACATGACGGATTAATTATAAAGGGTTTATACCCTAATATTTTTTACTTTGGTGGTTAGCATGTTAGATTCTGAGTGAGTATAGCCTATAACTTTTTATAACCTTAGTCAACATTTTAAATACTTTGCATCATTTTATCTGGTTATACACATTTTAGGATTACACTGATGATCGATCAACCGATTGAAAACTAGTTATGTGTTTGATGTAGCCCTGTATAGGGATTTTAACAAATATACCTTTTATAAAGGATTTTATGTTTTTGTAATGGTATACAGCCAACTACAGGAAATTTTTCCTCATGGAATTATATAAAAATGTTTTCTTGTTCAAGGTATTGAAGTATGAGCCTATACCTATACAATACAACGAAGTATCAAGATGGAAGCAACAGATTAACAAAATTGATGAAAATCGACTAAATTAACAAATACTAAACTAAACACCGAAATAGAGAAGAATTTTTATGCCGAAATGTAACAAATACCTAACCCTGGAGTAAAGAAGAAAATCATTATTTAAAAACTAAATATTTTCAATATTTTGCCCTTCATAGAAGCTGCTTTCCTCTGTTGAAGGTTTCGTTAGACCATAACCAGTCATAATGTAAATTGAGAGGAAATTTAATAAAATCTAATCTTTATTCAATAGCATTAAAAAGTCTTATATTACTCTAAACTAAAAATTCTCAATTTGAATTTCATATTTGGAACGCAGTCGAATATTTTAACTATAATTTTCGACTAAGTCAAAATAATTGTATTTAAAACGGCACAATAAATCGCGATATGACCATAAAGAAACCATTTTTCTTATGATCGCGCTTTGCAGTTTCAATTTTTCCAATAACTCCGAATGGGTTTCTTTTTCAAAAGGCAAACTTGGCGATGGGAATCTTGATAAGTGAAAATAGCGAACGAATAATATCGTAAACTTTACAAATCCCATTTAGAATTGTGACTTTTATGTTCGCTGAAAGCGGATTTGGGATTTCGGCTTCTTTTTCTTGACTGTCTTCGATGGAATGCGGGAAAAATCTTTTCTTTAATGCGACACGTATTCTTTTCATTCTTTTCGGAGGTTCAATTATCTTTCTATTCCATCATAATATTGAACTTTGAGTTTTAGCTGAGGGCAAATAGAGTTCTGTTATATTAAATTAGGACTAAAAAAAGAAAATTGTCGTTTACTATAATCGTAGATACGTAACACATACACGTAAGTATAATAAAAACTAATCGTAGATAATATAGGTACATAGATAATATAGGTACATAGATAATATAGGTAGATAATATAAGTACACATCTTCATACTAAATACATTTATGGATCTCATCAGTTATGAGAACAATGTCATTGGCATATGGGAGATGATTTAGTTTTTGTCCATCGATTAGACTAGGAGCCGGTATAGGTGAAATTTGCTAATTATTTTAGGCACGTTATACGCTCTGAGCTTCGCTGGTGTCGCTAGTAGCGGATTACTAATGCAACTTTCGTCGGTAACTTTAAAGTTATTATTTAATTGTTATCGCTTAATATTTACAACGCAAAAAAGTAATTAAATTGTAATCGATTTTTTTAAGATTTTGCTAATCATTTAAACGTTCTATTAATGAAATATTAATTTGTTACTTCGAATACTTTCACAATTATCGTGTAGACGGCGCTTAGATTAATTTATAATTACATATTACGATATATTCAAAAAAGAATGTGTGTGTACTTTGTACGCACGTAAGAAGTTATACTTCTATTATAATATAATCTAACTTCATATTATCATTTCAACGAAATCAATATATCTACTTTAAACAGTTTTTTTTTGTATTGTATTTAAATATAAAACTAATTTTAGAAAGAACTAAAAAAAAGACTGTCCGGATTTGAACGGGGGACCTCTCGATCCGTAGGCGAATGCTCTACCGATGAGCTACCACCGTTTTGTATACACACGATCATTTCTCGGATATAATTACAATCACGGTGACAGATGGATTAATTGAAAATAAACATTTTCAATAATACTTATTACGAGGAAGACAAATCCACAGACAAAAAAATTATAATAAATATATTTACTAAAAACACTAATAATATATTCTTTTCACGCACACCTTAGCGCTACATAACTTAAAAGATGTAGCGACTAAACCATACTGTCGGTGTGCGTATGCGCCGGGAAAAATAAAAATTTACCCTCGTGCTTTGACAGCTTTGTACAGCTTTGACCAACTATGTAATATTTTTTCCTATTAATGTTTTTAATTTCAATGTTTTAAATTAATCACTTTGACATTTATGTCAAAGGCTATAGCGGGATAAAATGGTAAAATCTGCACTCGGCTAGATTCTTACTCGGGATACAGCAATCGAAAGTATATATATCTAAAAACCCCCCTAACCAAATTTTTAGCTCCCTACGTGGCCCCAGGTATGCCCTATCGCAAAGAATGTGTTTTTTTGAAAAACAATTTTTTTGGGCGATCCTTTGCTTTAAAACTGTGAAAAAATTTGTGAATGTACATTGTTATGCCCGAAAACATACTGATTTTTTTTCAAATTTTTTGGATGAAAATTGAGCTCAGGAAAATTTTTAGGTTATCTAGATAATTTTTGGCTAGCTGCAAAATAATTATTTTTAGTGTATTTTTTCCACTCTTTCGAATGGCGGGGATAGATTTGTCATTTTCTCGCCGGAAATTCCTCAAAATTCGAATAAAACCCATTTTTTAGTGACTTCCTCCTCATATTTTTAGCGTTTACTGAGCGATCTTTTGCTTTAAAAAATCTGAAAAAAAAAATGTATTGTTAGGCCCAAAAGAATCTTGATTTTTCAGATTTGTTGGATTAAAATTGAGCCCAGGAAAAATTTTTCAATATTTCAAATTTTTTTTTTTAATTATTCAAAAACTTTTTTAATTTTTCAAATTTTATTTTAATTTTTCAAAAAAAATTTAGGTTAGGTTTGTAAGTAACTTTTTTTGGTTTTGTGACCTACTCTTCACAATCCAATAGGTCGCCATAACGCTCGAGTAACTGTTTTTCTCCCCTACTATTATGTTCGTTATCGAACCGTTTGCTTTTCGACACCATACCTAACTGTGTAGCTGGTTGAAAACTAGGCTCCACGTCCAGTTCCTCTGCAGTTTCATTTACTGTAGTAATAACATCATTAAATTTGTAGTAATAACTGTAGTAAAACATCATTTACCCTGGTATGTAAACCATTTAAGGTCAACTGCATATTCATTGTTTTTGATTATAAAATTTTGCTAACGCAGTTAACTTCAGAACTTCAGACCTTCATCAGACCATATATGTGGACTGAGCATGTGAAGGTAAATGTTGATATTTTATCTTCTAAACATCTAGCTTGATATTTTGAATCAAGATTAAAATCCTAATTTGTTATATCACATAGTATCATAGATTTTTGGTAAATTTGTATACAATGGCTTTAAACCATCAATTCTGCTGGACCAGTGTAATAAATGTTTTAAAGTCAGATTTGTGAAGTGTTGTTTTATGATATCCCAACGCTTGGTAGAAGCTGAAAAATATTTATATAATTCTTTGATTGTACTAAAAAAACCGATTGTTTCGTGATTGAACTTCACAGCATCATCAACTACTAAATTTAACGTGTGAGTATTATATGCACATAGCATATAATAGACTTGTGGATTCAGATCTAAAATAATCTTTTGCAAACTGTTATTTTTACCACTCATATTAGAGTCATTATCATAGCCCTGACACCTCAAGTTATTGATATATAAATCAAAATTGGACAAAAAGCTAAAAAATGTTCTCGTATTTTAAATTTTTTAGAGCAGTCGTTAAGTGGACAAATCTAATGTTAATGCTTACTTGCTTCATATGTTCAATATCGGGAGTGCAATCTAATATGAATGAAAAGATTTTATTCTGCTTGCAAAGCTGGAAAATTAAATTTTGTATTTATTTAGTCAACTCTAGTACCTTTGTAGGTACTCTAGTGGCGCCCTTTAATTGCTGGTGCTGGCGCCTGTGTGCGCCGCATACATTACACACATGGACGGCGCGGCCCTGAATGCGCCAACTCACCCTCAAAATCTATAAAATGATGACATATTTGTCAAATTTTTACCACCGTGTTACCGTTTGAATACTATGTAATTTGGTACAAGAAGAATACAAAAAAAATGTTATTTTTTAACCGTAATTCTTGTTATCCGAAAAGGCCTCCCCCAATTATTTCGGTTAACTGAGGTTTTACTGTATAAAGCCAGTGTAAGACCAATGATTACATATGCATCAGAAACAAGAGTCGATAAATCCACAACACACAGACTACTAGAAATGGCAGTAATGGGAGTACCTACTTAGTCCAGGGCCCATCTGTTTTGAGATGGACGTTGAGAGGTGACTCAAATTTTTTTGCAGAAATTGCTTGAAAATAACAAATAATAATATTTGAGTTATCCTTCCTCTCAAAAAGGTCCGGAACATTGTTTAAATAATTAAAATGTCAAAAAATGAAGGAAAATTCGATTTTTTTCTTCGTTTTTTGATTATAACTTTAAAAGTATTCATTTCCCAGAAAATATGTATTGACATAAAAGTTGCGTAATTAAATATTCTATAATATAGAATGAGTTCTAAGTTGAAAAAATAATCCCCCTTGTTGCAAAATAGCAATAATTGCGAAAAAAACCATACAAAAACAAGTATTCGCATTATACGTTTTTCAACCATTTATGCTACACTTATGACCTTTAAATTTCACCGAGAAAAACTATATGATACAGTTAAATAATACTGTAAATTTCATTAAGATCCGTTCAATAGATTTTGCAAAATAAATTTTGCAATCCAGCTGTCGCAAAAACAATTCATTTTTTCAAAATGTTACAGGACTGAAAATAAAGCAGATAGCAAGTTGAATTTTTTTTTGCGTATAGAAGTGTACTGTACCTTTCATTTCCAATTTGCAAAATTAAAATCGATTAACTACCACGGCGTCAGGAATTTTTTAAATAAACATTAATTATTGGTGCTACGCGCAGGACAGCGGTGTTTCACATGAAGTTGATTTCCACCAAAATTTCGTCCAATCTTCATCTAATATATTATTTTCTTACTCTATATTTTGTTGTATTTTAATATTTTAATTCCACAAAAATCAAACTAATTTTATTATTGTTTGTGAAATATTGTTTAAACAATTGCATATGTTTAAAAATAATAAACTTTTATTCTCAAGTTAAAACATATGAACAAAGAAAGTTTTTGCTAAAAAAAGTGTTATTTCAAAGGATAGAGTATGTGTTTTTATTTTGCAATAAACAAATTTATTTATTTATATCGAAATGTAATAAAAATTAAAATGTATTATTGCTATTTTGCAACAACGGTGATTATTTTTTAAATTTTCAACCAACTCTGTATTGTAGGAAATTTAATTACACAACTTTTATGTCAATACAACTTTTCTCGGAAATGAATACTCTTAAAGTTATAATCAAAAAACCAAGAAAAAAATCGAACTTTTCCTTCATTTTTTGACATTTTGATTATTTAAACAATGTTCCGGACCTTTTTGAGAGGGAGGATAACTCAAATATTATTATTTGAGTTATTTTCAAGCAATTTCTGCAAAAAAATTTGAGTCACTTCTCAACGTCCAAATGTACTAATATTTTTACAGATGCGCCCTGGTCTAACTAGAGATGTTGAAAAAGTATCTATTCGTTACAAAGTACTCGTTACTTACGAATACCGAAAGTACCGATTACTATACAGAGAGGCAAATCGTTACTTTGATTACTCTGATTACTTCGTTACTTCGTACCAATCGTATCAGAGCGAGTAACGACTATTGTATCTACTTTGATTACTTTTATTACTCTTATTACTCCGTTACTTCGAACCAATCGTATCAGAGCGAGTAACGACTATTGTATCTACTTTGATTACTTTGATTACTTCGTTACTTTCTACCAATCGTATCATAGTGAGTAACGGACGGGACCGGTATTTACGAGTGTTATCAAATATCGTTATCGGTATGAAGCGTTTTAAGGGTGTGAGGGTGAGGAGAAGATAGAAGATGGAACAGAGGGAGATATAATGGTATACGTAAAATATGTAATGTATGTCATTAACAAAAATCGAATGCGAGAAACCTATATTTTTATCTAGATCTACGCGATTTGCCGATGTAGATTAGATAGTAGATAATTCACAAATTCACAGAATGAAAATAAAAATAAAACCTACCTACTGAGAAATACCATTCTCGATATGATCACCGGTACTCAAATACAAAAGCAATCATAGTAATCAAATCATTTTTATCCATTAAACAGATCGGTGCTACTGATAAATACGATTCTCGATATGATTACCGGTACTCAAATACAAAAGTAACAAAAGTAATCAAAGTAACGAATACTGTAAATGATTACTCTATACAAAAGTAACGATTTGTAACGATTACACGAAAGTAAGTATAATCAACATCACTAATAGTACCTACTGAGAAGAATTACAGGAAACGCGCTGAGAGATCGAAAGAGGGGTGAAAGAAAATGTTACGTACAGTGTATAAACGAATGGATACTAAATAGAAAAAATATTGGACCAACCACATAATCAGAATGGGGGAAACACGTGTGGTCAAAATAGCAAGAGATAAATCACCAATCGGTAGAAGTATCGGCCGACCGCGCAAAAGATGGAGTTACAACCTTCCATAGAGGTATCAATCAGCAAATGAACAAGCCGAATTGCTTATAAAGAGGAAAAAACGCTGGACGGAAGGGCCGCCCGAGAACTTTATCGTACCGATCTACTATCGTTATGGTACTAGATACTGGCATTCTATAAAAATAACAAAGTTACTCGTTATTTTGATATTTTAGAAACACCTTCTGTATCTGTACTTGAAAGTATTTTATGATTCTACGCATCATTAATTCCTGCATTTGAGAAAATGTTCGATGCCATATTTCGGGGACTATAGATGTATAGATTATTGCATAAATCAATAGAATATTATAGTCATACTTTCATTTCAAATTAGTTCATTTTTCTGAGAAATTAATAGTTTAAAATATTTGCATTTCATTCTATTTCGATTACGCCAGTCAATGCGCGAGATTAAGAACAAGATATTATCTCCGAATTCTATCCTACTGCATGGATTTTAATGAAATTTTTGGAGTAGCCCAATCTCCTAATTCAAAGTCTATCTTTATGGCGCTTCTATCATGGGGGAGGTTCCCACCACTTCACAGGGGTGAAATATTTTTATTTTCGAATTACATGGAGAAAAAGGAAGATTTTTAACAAAATTTAAAAATTCATTCTATAATTTGTTCACATTTTTTACAAAAACCATTCATTTTAAACCCGTTTAACTTTTTGAAAGTAGAAATAACACTATATTAAAAGGTATTGCAAAAGAAAAACAATGCATTTAAATTATGGTGGATGGGAAGTTAAATGTATATACATTTAATTTTTCCATAAAGTACATTAGTCATATATTTTTTTGCACCATATCTCGCTTAGTTTGTATGTAACCGACATTTAACTGTGCTCGTTTTAAAGGACTTTTCAAACACTACAAAAGGTGTTGGTAGCATTACACACCTAAAACCTACCGTTCCTCTGTTATTTCAAGTTGAATACACCAATTTGAGCATGCACCAAAAAACAAACTATTTTCACCTACCATATCTCTTTTTGTATTATAAATAGAACATTTACGAAGGAACGAATCTCTTTATTATTTATAATCTAAAAAATGTTTTATATAGTGTTTTTAGTTCGATGCATAGTTTTTAAGGTATTCACAAAAAATCCGTCCGAAAAGGTGTCATTTTTCAATGAAAATGGCCAATTTTCAACTACGCATAACTCAAAAAGTATTGAGTTCTCAAAAAAAAGTATAAACCAGTTTTTGCTTAGAAATAGGTTCTTTAGCCACTTCCGTGCTTATTTTGACCAACAAATTTTCCACCCCCTTGAAGAAGTGGGAACCGCCCCAAGATAAAAGCTCCATAGTATATAGGGTATATTTTGTTTCTTGAGCTATTCTCTACTTACTGTGAAAATATCAAGTACATCAATGTAGTAGTATTGAATTCGAAGCCATATACCCTCATTGATTGCCCTACACTAATGCTCTGCTATGATCGCGTGAGAGAGGACACACATAAGATTATAGCAAAATTTCTATTTACCGTAACTTTTCGAGTTTTTCAGCTACAGCAATAAATTTTATGTCATGGGAAAGGTAATTTGGCATTCTTTCAAAATATGTAAAAATATACAGGGCGTATTTAAAAAAAATAAGATTTCTTATTAATTTCTGGTTCAACCGGGAGCCATATTTTTGGTAAAATTTATTGTGATAATAGATAATAAAGTACCGTATATATCTGCAAAATTTCAAATTTTAGTTTCTATTAAGAAGGAAGTTACGGGCACTCGAATATTTTTTTATAAAAAATTCATAACTCCCCTCCTATAGGGAGTTAAGAAATCTGACTGATGTAATTTAATTTACTTATATGATATTAAAAATATATAAAAAAATAAAAAAATTCCTTGAAGCCATTTTTGAGAAAATCTAGTTCAAATTTATGTCAAATTTTGACCCCTTAAATATGTATAGGCAACCCGAAACTTTTTCTGAAAAACGATAACATCCTTCTTATATCCCCATCTTTAGGCTATATAACGACTTTTTCAAATTAAACTTATCTTAAACTTTTTTATCTTAAAGTTTTTAGATAGGTAGGGAAATGTGTCGGGTGGGCGGTCGGCCATGTTGGCCGCATTTTGAATTTGGAAATGTCAAATTCCGTATTTTTATTTACCTATCGATGAGCTTACTTTGAGTTGAATTTAATTCATTTCGTCAAAATTTGCAAAAATGGGCCCTAAATAACCACCCTATTTCGGCCCCCCTTTGAGAGGTTTTTTTTAAAGCTTAGTTTCTCGACAAAATTCTCTTAAGCTTACTCATATACTCATACCGAATTTCATCAAAATCTGGACGGTGGCGACGTACCTACGTACGTACGTACGTAGAGAGAGAATTTTGTCGAGAAACTAAGCTTTAAAAAAAACCTCTCAAAGGGGGACCGAAATAGGGTGGTTATTTAGGGCCCATTTTTGCAAATTTTGACGAAATGAATTAAATTCAACTCAAAGTAAGCTCATCGATAGGTAAATAAAAATACGGAATTTGACATTTCAAAATTCAAAATGCGGCCAACATGGCCGACCGCCCACCCGACACATTTCCCTACCTATCTAAAAACTTTAAGATAAAAAAGTTTAAGATAAGTTTAATTTGAAAAAGTCGTTATATAGCCTAAAGATGGGGATATAAGAAGGATGTTATCGTTTTTCAGAAAAAGTTACGGGTTGCCTATATTTAAGGGGTCAAAATTTGATATAAATTTGAACTAGATTTTCTCAAAAATGGCTTCAAGGAATTTTTTTATTTTTTTTTATATATTTTTAATATCCTATAAGTAAATTAAATGACATTAGTCAGATTTCTTAACTCCCCATAGGAGGGGAGTTATGAATTTTTTATAAAAAAATATTCGAGTGCTCGTAACTTCCTTCTTAATAGAAACTAAAATTTGAAATTTTGCAGACATATATGGTACTTTATTATCTATTATCACAATAAATTTTACCAAAAATATGGCTTCCGCTTGAACCAGAAATGAATAAGAAATCTTATTTTTTTTAATACGCCCTGTATATTTTTACATATTTTGAAAGAATGCAAAATTACCTTTCCATGACATAGAATTTATTGCTGTAGCTGAAAAACTCGAAAAGTTACGGTAAATAGAAATTTTGCTATAATCTTATGTGTGTCCTCTCTCACGCGATCATAGCAGAACATTAGTGTAGGGCAATCAATGAGGGTATATGGCTCCGAATTCAATACTACTACATTGATGTACTTGATATTTTCACAGTAAGTAGAGAATAGCTTAAGAAACAAAATCTACCCTATATACTATGGAGCTTTTATCTTGGGGCGGTTCCCACTTCTTCAAGGGGGTGGAAAATTTGTTGGTCAAAATAAGCACGGAAGTGGCTAAAGAACCTATTTCTAAGCAAAAACTGGTTTATACTTTTTTTTTGAGAACTCAATACTTTTTGAGTTATGCGTAGTTGAAAATTGGCTATTTTCATTGAAAAATACACCTTTTCGGACGGATTTTTTGTGAATACCTTAAAAACTATGCATCGAACTAAAAACACTATATAAAACATTTTTTAGATTATAAATAATAAAGAGATTCGTTCCTTCGTAAATGTTCTATTTATAATACAAAAAGAGATATGGTAGGTGAAAATAGTTTGTTTTTTGGTGCATGCTCAAATTGGTGTATTTAACTTGAAATAACAGAGGAACGGTAGGTTTTGGGTGTGTAATGCTACCAACACCTTTTGTAGTGTTTGAAAAGGCCTTTAAAACGAGCACAGTTAAATGTCGGTTACATACAAACTAAGCGAGATATGGTGCACAAAAAATATATGACTAATGTACTTTACGGAAAAATGAAAAGTATATACATTTAACTCCCCATCCACCATAATTTAAATGCATTGTTTTTCTTTTGCAATACCTTTTAATATAGTGTTATTTCTACTTTCAAAAAGTTGAACGGGTTTAAAATGAATGGTTTTTGTAAAAAAAGTTATCAAATTATAGAATGAATTTTTAAATTTTCTTAAAAATCTTCCTTTTTCTCTATGTAATTTGAAAATAAAAATATTTCACCCCTGTGAAGTGGTGGGAACCTACCCCATGATAAAAGCGCCATAAGGAGAGACTTTGAATTAGGAGATTGGGCTACTCCCAAAATTTCATTAAAATCCATGCACTAGGATAGAATTCGGAGATAATATCTTGTTCTTAATCTCGCGCATTGACTGGCGTAATCGAAATAGAATGAAATGCAAATATTTTAAACTATTAATTTCTAAGAAAAATTAACTAATTTGAAATGAAAGTATGACTATAATATTCTATTGATTTATGCAATAACCTATACATCTATAGTCCCCGAAATATGGCATCGAACATTTTCTCAAATGCAGGAATTAATGATGCGTAGATTCATAAAATACTTTCAAGTACAGAAGGTGTTTCTAAAATATCAAAATAACGAGTAACTTTGTTATTTTTATAGAATGCCAGTATCTAGTACCATAACGACAATAGATCGGTACGATAAAGTTCTCGGGCGGCCCTTCCGTCCAGCGTTTTTTCCTCTTTATAAGCAATTTAGCTTGTTCATTTGCTGATTGATACCTCTATGGAAGGTTGTAACTCCATCTTTTGCGCGGTCGGCCGATACTTCTACCGATTGGTGATTTATCTCTTGCTATTTTGACCACACGTGTCTCCCCCATTCTGGTTATGTGGTTGGTCCATTATTTTTTCTATTTAGTATCCATTCGTTTATACACTGTACGTAACATTTTCTTTCACCCCTCTTTCGATCTCTCAGCGCGTTTCCTGTAATTCTTCTCAGTAGGTACTATTAGTGATGTTGATTATACTTACTTTCGTGTAATCGTTACAAATCGTTAAGTAATCATTTACAGTATTCGTTACTTTGGATTACTATGATTACTTTTGTATTTGAGTACCGGTAATCATATCGAGAATTGTATTTATCAGTAGCACCGATCTGTTTAATGGATAAAAATGATTTGATTACTATGATTGCTTGTGTATTTGAGTACCGGTGATCACATCGAGAATCGTATTTCTCAGTAGGTAGGTTTTATTTTTATTTTCATTCTGTGAATTTGTGAATTATCTACTATCTAATCTACATCGGCAAATCGCGTAGATCTAGATAAAAATATAGGTTTCTCGCATTCGATTTTTGTTAATGACATACATTACATATTTTACGTATACCATTATATCTCCCTCTGTTCCATCTTCTATCTTCTCCTCACCCTCACACCCTTAAAACGCTTCATACCGATAACGATATTCGATAACACTCGTAAATACCGGTCCCGTCCGTTACTCGCTATGATACGATTGGTAGAAAGTAACGAAGTAATCAAAGTAAGCAAAGTAGATACAATAGTCGTTACTCGCTCTGATATGATTGGTTCGAAGTAATGGAGTAATAAGAGTAATCAAAGTAATCAAAGTAATCAAAGTAGATACAATACTCGTTACTCGCTCTGATACGATTGGTACGAAGTAGTACGTACGTAAATACTTTCGACATGTTTTTTATTTGCTTTTTAGACTCAGGGGGACTCAAAACGTCGAAAAAAAGTGAAATCTGAAAATTTTTTTGGCACGATCCTATAACTTTATCTATTATACTATACTACGTATATAGTACGATATAGTAAAAAAGGAAAAAATTGATACTAATAATCTGTTAATTACAAAAAATAAATAGGTATAACAGAAATATTGGGGTCAATGTTGGTAAAGAAAAAATAAAAAATTTAATATTGTGGACTAAAGGCTAAGGAGCGTATTCCTTTTATTCTCGCGACAAGATTTTCTAATATACGTATAAAAACCCGCTATCTTCTTGTATACAAAACCGATCCTTTCATTTGTATTCCGTGTATACAGTGGCCATTAAACATTTTTGTGGTTTGAGGAAAGTGAGCCCGAGCAGCAAAATGTCCGTTCAAGCGAACAAAACGAAATCCAAATAGATTTTTTTCAATTTTCTTGCGATCGTGAAAGATTGGATGTGTGTGCATATATAAAAAGCTCTTTATAATGTTTGCAGAGAGAAGAAAAAGAGAAGGAATTATTTGGGATTTGTGTGGAAGCGTGTAAAAGCGGATGCCAATGCTGTGCCGCAGTTTCTCTGATTCTCTGTATCAAATCTTTTCAAATCGTTTATTGTATCCTGTATGCGGGTATATGTGTGCATCCTGCAATGCTGGATTGCATTTTCTCACTTTGCGCTTATAAAAGAAATTCCTAGATGCGAATAAATTGTATAAAATACCATTGGGCTCATATACAGGGCAGCGAGAAAGTATGGAAAGACGGTAAATTCTCCGGAACCGCTTGAATGATTTTTATAAATTTTGGTGGATAAGAGTGCTCTAATGCGGCCGATAATATAGTTGTAAGTACAATGTTGTCAAATCTTCCGTTTTTGAAGTTATACTTCTTTACCGGCGATATAAGGGTGAATTTTTATATGTTAAAACCTATGATCCCGGCGCATGCGCATTATAACTTTGTTCTGATTGGATGTTCAAGTGACATGTCAAAAATTATTCAATATGGCGGCTGTGGTACAGCTGTAGTTTGATTATTTATGGTTGTTGCGTTTTAAAATTTGTGTGAAAAGAAACAACAAAAAAAATTTGGTTAATAGTTATACTGCCTTTTTAAATAGTTTTCATATACCTATATTTTTGGACTTTTGGACTATTTTGGACAAGGAAAACTCATTCTAATTTGGTAAGTAGTTTTTATTATAATCATATTGTAATTATACATTTGGATTAGGTTGAAATACAGTAGAACGTAAATTATCCGAACTAATTAGGGGACATAGGCGTTCGGAAAACCAATTTGTTCGGATAATCGAACTACAATATATTGACGTATATTTATAGTCATACATATTTATCCACAAGTGAATAAAAGCCATATTTATATACCTACATATTTATTTATATCTTGATAATGAAAACTAGCAACTAAACAAAAAAGTGCAGTTTTTGCAACAACATAATTATTTTTGGATACAATATTGAAGAAAATTGAAGATATTTTAAGAGTCAATTACTAACGCTTGCTCGGTATTCGAGTGCGGGACGCAGGAGTCGATAGTTCGAATAAGCGGTCGTTCGGTTGATCGACGTTCGGATAATCGGCGCTCTACTGTACATTTATTTTCTCAAGAATGGGGATTTTAGAGAGAAATCCCAAATTAGGTCCGATTTTTATTTTTAAATTATGAATTTTTGGCGTAGATTTATTTATCTAGTAGGTATGTAATGCTTTGATTTACATACTTAATTTGATTACCAACAAAAGTTCTACAAATCTTCATCTAATATATTGTTTTCTTACTGTTTTGTTATATTTTAATATTTTCTTCCACAAAATTTAAACTATATAATTTAATTATATTCAAAACAACTGTCAAACAGTAAAACGTTCAGTTACCCTATTTTTCCACATGATAAATAATGTGGAATTGGACGAGTGAGTCTAGGCTTCGATTACGAATCAAAGCGCCCCGAACTTCACGGGTTCGATTCCCGATGCAAGTTTTTATTTTTTTATTTTTTTATGCATTTTATGATTGAAGTATATTTGTTATATAATTTTTTTTTCAGAAAATGTGTATTTAAAATTTTTGGCAAAAATTATTATCGTTCAGAAATCATTTTTTCTTTGTGACATTTTTCAATGTGTTTGTGTGCGTTTTATTCTTTTGTTTTTTAAAATTTTTGGTATTGTCTTAAAAATCACATAATACGTAGTAGAAGTATAACTTCTTACGTGCGTACAAAGTACACACACATTCTTTTTCTGGAAATCTAATGAACTTTCTTATTTTAAATGAAACACCCTGTATATTTTTTGAGTTTTGAAGTCCTTAAGAAATAGTGATTGTTTTTCATGATATATTCCCTATACCTAAATGCCAGAATTTCGGAGTTATTACTACATTTATTTAAAAAAAAAATTAACAAATTATAAAAATCAATATTTTCGGCCCGGATAGACATTATTTTAGGTTCTTTGGATCATTGGGACCAAAAAAGGTCTTTTGTAATTTTCCTCAAAAGTTAATCGTTTCTGGGTTATAAACAATTTAAAACTGAAAAAATCGAAAAATGACGATTTTCTAGGTTCAAAAACACTAGTAAAAAATATTGTTTTTGAAACTACGAAGTGCCTAAATTCAAGTTCAAACCATATTGTATCAGACACCGATAAGTGATTTGGTCTTATTTCATTTTAAAATATTATTTTTAGTTGTTAATGGCAAAATATGCCAACATTTTTTTTACTTGTGTTTTTGAACCTAGAAAATCGTCATCTTTCAGTTTTAAATTGTTTATAAATCGGAAACGATTAACTTTTGAGGAAAATTACAAAAGACCTTTTTTGTTCCCAATGATCCAAAAAACCTAACATAATCTCTCTTCGGTCTACTTGGGCCGAAAAAATTGAGTTTTATAATTTGTTAAATTTTTTTTAATAAATGTAGCAATATAACATATTATGTATGGGGAATATAACATAAAAAATAATCAGTATTTCTTAGGAACTTTAAAACGCAAAAAATATATAGGGTATTCTATTTAAAATAAGAAAATTTATTAGATTTCCAGAATAACCGAAGATTTGACATCAATGTAATTACCACTATAATATCGGCCGAATTAGAATACCCTAACTCACCAAAATTGACAAAAATCGTTCAAGCGGTTTCCGAGAAATTACCGCGTTTCCATACTTTCTTGCTACCTGTATGCATATACACACGACCAAACTTATGTACATCAGAGGCGTGTGGTCCATGGAAGCGGGGGAAGCACCGCTTCCCTATTTATACGTCGATATAAGAAAATATATTATTAATTAATATTTAATAATCAAAAAATTTTCCATAATCCAAGTAATCTACATATTACCTAGGCAATAGGCATTGAAAAATATTAAAAAATTAATCGCGTACGAACGAACTCAATATGCACACAATTCAAATATTCGGTCCACTCCTGACAGAAGCGCATCTCAAAATCGCCGCTTGTCATGCAGTTGTCCCGTTTAAAAATTGGTTAGGGTTCAATGACCGCACCCTCTAGTCGCGCGAATTTTGGTAACCTGTGGAAGCGATCGTCCTATCGCCTTCCCGAAAGTGAGATGCGCTAACTGTTACTGCTGCTAAGGGGTGCTTAGGTATTACATACATTCGCTTAAAGAATATTTCGATTTAAATTTTTTGCAGAGATTTTTCCTTTTACTGATCTTTTATTTGACATTTTACAGAAATCAAATGGTATTGCATTTTGTATAAGACAAATTGATGACTTTATTAATACGATAATTAAAAAAACGAGAGCAGTTTAAAAATATTTGGGATAAAACTGAACATATGGGGTTTGAACATGAAAGAAAAATAATGAAAATTGATAATTTCGGAGACAGAGAGACAGAGAAAACAGAGGAAACAAAGAGAACTTTTGATAATATTCTACAACAAATGAATTCTAGCTTTCAAAATTTTAACGATTTAAAATTTGTAGAATTATATATAATCTTAATATTTCTAATTATAACTCATCAAAATTTCCCACAGAGGAATTTATGTCACTACGATTAAATAATGAAAATTTTTTGATATCCCAGCTTTGCATTCTCACTTAAGTGTCATTTATGAAACAACTGACATTAATTATTAAGAAATACCCAGAAATCTCGGATTTCTTTATAACTACTTGTTTTAAACAAAACAAGTCACTGTGTGAAGTGGTCAAGTTGTGTGAATTAGTACTACTAACTATCCCAGCCACAAGTGCATCAGTTGAACGAAGTTTTGCAGTATTAAGATGCATTAAAAGTTTCAAATTAAGAGTTTAAAAGCAACTCAACAAGCGAAGACAGACTTTGAAAGTTTGCCCTATTATCCATTGAAAAACACTGCATTCAACAATTATCAAAAGTTGATAGGAGAATAGACTTCGAGTATAAATAAGTGTCATTTTAGTGAAAGTTGTGTGTTGTGGAAAATGCCTCGGAGTATAAAATTTTTTTTAAATAGGATTTTTTTTTAGAAAACCAAGTCCGGCCCGAGGACTCAAGGCCCGAGCTAGCAATACAGATCAATGATAGGTCACTAGTTACTAGAAATAGCGGGAATAGAGTGCCTCACGTATTCATGCGTCACGGATTTAGTGTATGAGTCCTTGTACCCAGGACATCTCACATAAGTACTTTGCTGATAGAGAGCCCCTGCGCATCAGAGTGTTATCATTATCAGGTTGGAAGTGGCTCGACCCTCGACCCTTAAGAAAATATTTTTATATCCTTATTGAATCGCTTCCCCTTTCGAAAAAGTCACCGCACGCCACTGATGTACATATATGGAATCTTATATCTATATAAATAAAAATGAATGTTTGTATATATGTACGTATGTAATATGTATGTATGTACCTTATAGACTCGCAAACTATGCACTTGATCGTATGATGATGTTGATCAAAGTTGTTGTACATGAACCCGGGATGGTTTCTGAGTTGGTACGACCAACCTAACTAAAAAGGGGGCTTGCCCCCCCCCCCCCATAAATATTTTGTATTTTTTTGGACAAACTGCTCTTTTTTAATTGTATATGATGTAGAACCAAAATATACATTCGGCCCTAAATTTTCACTTTTCTATCACCAACCGTTACTTTTTAATAGCCATCTAAATATTACCTCTTCTATCTATATAAATAAAAATGAATGTTTGCATGTATGTATGTATGTATTGTTATGACCTGCTCTCTATTACTTTTATTGTTTTATTATATTATATTTATATTATTATTTATTTGATCAATTATTTAATTAACGCAAATCATACATAAAAATTAAGAAAGAATCTCACGGTGCCTTTTTATAATATAAAAAAAGTCTAAATTATCTTATGTTATACTTATCTTCTCTCGTGGTTTCAGTATCTCTTAGTTGATCCTTATCGGGATAAAATAGGAAAAGGAAATAAATAGAAAAATCATAAATAAACACATACAAATACCTTTATTACCAAAGCAACGCTCTGTAAATTTATTAATTAAATCCTGTGGGCATAACTGTCCAAAAGAAACTTTTACCATATAAATTAATCTAATTCAAAAAAATATTTATCGCTTTGTTCTTGATACTATTAATAAAACAAGCTAAACAAACAAATTTGGTATTCGCAAATTACTTATACTTCCTATTAAATTTTTGAAATGTTGGAATCTTAAATGCATATGCTTTTACGTAAAAAAAATTAACTTCTGATTATAAAACAAAATCTATCACATAGGTTATTGACTGACCTTTTTGATTCACACACAATGATGTCTCCTCTTGACCCAAACAGTTCCTCCTTGTCGATTATGTTAGGCTACCAATCAAAGCCCTCTCCGTTCTCAGCAAACAATCCAGCAGGATACCAGCAACTATTTCTCCAAAACACAAGCCAGGCCTCGTTTTTGCCAGTACTCGTTCAATAAACTCCAAAACTCTTTCCTCTCTTTCTCTCAACAATAATCTCCTGAGACCCAAGTATCTTTTTTACTTGGTGTCACAAATAATTTTTATAATGATAATTCTTGTAACGTACTCTCTTGGACTGTACATAATCAAAGAGATATTTCTTCTCGATTTGATTTGTCTCTCGTACCACTTTTCGGCTACTCCCACTATCAAAACAAAACACTAGTACTTGCTGCTGAACTACTCACGAAAACTTTTAACTGCCCCTTTTGGATGCCGGTAACACAATGAATTCCTCTTTCCAAAACTATCTCAACATTCAAACAAAACTTTCCCCATTCCAAATTGCCAAGCTAATCAGAAACATTTCTCTCTCCACCTCCCTCTGTTTCAATCGAAAAACCCAGTCATTCCTTCAAACAATACTTCTACTCAAAACTAATGGCTTTTCGGAAATTATCTAAATATTCCTGTCATTAAACAAACATATTTAAAATTCCAATTCTCTTTACCTCTATTTTTCTAAAAACTAATAATTACAACTACCTGTTGATTTCCCGTTTCCGTAATAAACAATCGGTTTAAAATTATAATCCTAAATAACTTTCACTCCACTTTTATTTACAAAAATGTTTTTAATTCTTCATGGAAAATGTCATTAAGGAGAAACCACCTTGCGTGACAGCTAACGTCTAATAAGTATTTACAAATCAATATACAGGGTGTATCAAATTTATGTGCCCGCGTTATATTAAAAAATAAAATTTTTATTCTATCTTTGATTGATAAATTGATACACAATAGTATGAATGTATGTATGTACCTTATAGACTCGCAAACTATGCATTTGATCGTATGATGATGTTAATCAAAGTTGTTGTACATGAACCCGGCATGGTTTCTGAGTTGGTACGACCAACCTAACTAAAAAGGGGGCTTGCACCCCCATAATTATTTTTTATTTTTTTTGGACAAACTGCTTTTTTTAATTTTATATGATGTACAACAAAAATATACATTCAACCCTAAATTTTCTCTCTTCTATACCTTTACCTTTACCTCTTCTAAATAAATTAAAATGAATGTTTGTATGTATGTATGTATGTACCTTATAGACTCGCAAATTATGCATTTTCCTCCGCGAGTATCGAGAACGCCGATGCCACCTCCGCGAGTATCGAGAATCGATGAAATTAATGAATTCAATGGAGGGTATGATATTGTAAAATTTGTGAGAAGTGAAAGACTGTTATGGCTGGTATATGTCTAGAGACAAGAAGATACAAAAACAATAACGAAAACATTACAATAGAGGTCGACATGAAAACGAAATAAATGAAGGCCTAGAACCATATGGTTATTTGACGTTGAAGACGACTTGAAAACTTTGAATGTACGACAATGGAGAAGGACATAACTATACAGGCAGAGCTCAATCCAGGGTTATGATGTTAAAATAACAATAATAATTAAAAAACACATACACCACTGAATTTTTGCCCTTTTATGACCTACTTTTATTTGTTAATAGCCATATCCATTATCCATATCTAACCGAGTTCGATAACTGACCAGTAATAATTATCAGTTGGAAGACTGACTGACATCCTACCAGGCGTCTAACGGTGTCACTTCTTACTCAGTAAACAACAATATAGTTTTTTATGTATCGAAATTAGTAGTGACGATTAATTGTTATTTTACCTTCTCAATGTAATTATCAAGTAAATTTATTATCAATTTGCTGGGCCACAATCACCAAGGAGAAATACAAAGGAGAGGATGTCTTTATTCCGCTTATTCCGATGATTCCAACAGATTTGCCATTTGATTTCAGGTATCTAAAATTTCCCGTGCCCTTGGCTTTTGGCATGACGATAAACAAAGCGCAATTTTTTGGAACTACAGAGCATGTGAACTTTAGTAAATTTTATATATTTCTAAGGTGCTACGAAGTTCGCCGGGTCAGCTAGTATGATATAAAAAAAACCAACATACGAAGTCAAACAATATTTTTTTAAAGGAATTTAATCACCAATACACAAGAATTAAATAAAACAATAGTTTTGAAATAATAATAATAAGTTGAAACTATACTAAAATCACAATAAAGATGCATGAGAAATAAACAAACCAAGACACATTGAATGTTGCGAGGAGCACTCCTGAATCATGATTTAAAATGTATAAACTTTGTAAATTATGATTTGGAAGTGCTCCTTATAACATTCAACGTGTCTTGGTTTGGTTATTTCTAGTGCACCTTTATCGTGATTTTAGTATAGTTCTTTTAAAGTCAATAGCATAAAAAAATTCAATATAATTCGTTCGATGCCCATACCGTAAACAGGCCTCAACTGAGGTACCCAAGCTAGTAACGTTATGGTTCATTTAGTAACCCAACACCACTGCCGACACTCGTGCGTTTTCGGTACCCTCGGTGAAACCCTCCTGCCGACACACTGTCGGCGTGGGCACTGAACGAGTTATAACCCAAAACGAATAATATTTAAACTGTTTTTCTCAATTTATGTCTTTTTTAGTAGTCAGTGTTACCACCCTTAGCCCTTGTGCAAGCTTTAATTTGCGTGGGCTTGCTCTCAATCAAATTGTCAAAATTATGCTGTTTTTGGTTGTTATTTTCTTAGCAGCTGGTACTAGCCGTGTGGTGTTTTGTGGATTATCGCAGCAAGCGGTAATTTTTCTTTTAGGCATATCCCACAAATGCTCTATTGGGTTAAGGTCGGGTGAGCAAGCAGGCAACTTCAGAAAAGTTTTATCTTTTGTTTCAAGAAAGTCTGTTAAATTTTCTCCCATTGTACCTCTCCAGAGCCTAAATGCAGATCCTAGAACCAGAAAACATATACCTGTGAGCTATTAAGATATAAGATGGTTTGATGAAAATTAAAGGAGTTTTTTACCGATCATAATGCCTCCCAAGAACATGACACTTCCTCCTTTATATCTGTGAACAGGCCTGAAAGTTTCCATTGCTTGTCTTTCTCGCCCTCTATGTACACGAATTAGTCGGTCATTTGATTTTACACCACTCCGGGTTTCATCTGAAAATAGCACATTTTGCCAATTCCCAATGTTCCAGTTTTGGTGTTGAAGACACCAATTTAGATGATAAATTTTGTGCTGCCAAGATAACTGGGTAACCCATAACTGTCTCCTGCTGTATACTACTTGGGCACGAACTCTTGCATCTACTTACTTTTGTAACTTCCAAAAGATGCCTTTGGAGCTGCATGTGAGGAATGGTTGGGTCTATTCTAGCTACTTGGCCAATCAAACGATGGTGGCTAGTCGTTGTTACTTTTTGGCGACGTTATCTTGGTCTATTTGTAAGTTTTCCTAATTCCTGATACCTAGCATAGGTTTTTGACAAAACGCAATGTGTTACGCCCACCACTGCAGCTTTATCCATCTCAGACATTCCTTGCTCCACAAGACCAATAATATTTCGCAGTTGTATGTCTGAAAACCCTTCATAAGAAATCATAGAACTTAAAAAATTAAAAAAAAATAATTCCGGGAGTGATGGGTACCCTTTCACGTTATTTTAAATGCTCCAATATCTTCCTCTTTGTGGATGATCTGCCTTTAGAATTACTGTCGTATTATCTTCTTCCTGTGCCGTGCTCGATTATCGTGCGTTGGCTATTAAATTGGCTATACAGTGGAACCCCGATAAGTCGGCCTCCGATAACCCGAAAGTCCGGCTAACCCTAATCGATTTTCATCAGACAAAACAAAAATGTTTTCACTTTGACTGAGTTTTTTACCAAGAAATAAACAATACTGTATACAACTGTACGTAACTTAGATGTACTGTGCATATGTATTCCATGTTTTTGCAATTATAATGGAGTTCATCTGTAAGAATACCGTCTTTTATTAATTTTTACTATATTCAACGGCTAACCCGGATTTTTGATAACCCGGATCGGCCGCGATCCCTATTAATCCGACTTATCGATGTTCCACTGTACTAATTTTGTTGAGTTTAAAATTTACAGTTAAACGTTAAAAAATGGCAAATCGTTCTTCTTAGTATTTAATTGGTTCCCCTTCGGAACAAACTCAACCTAAAAAGTTGTATACTTAAATCAATAGCGTTACACTAACAACTGATTATATAGTGATAATAAACACAAAAGCTTCTTTTGAGCCAACCCCAACACAAATCAAAGGCCCTAATACTTTTTCAGTAACATAATACTGAACTCTCCCCGTTCATAAATAATAATCGAGTATTAATTCCATGGTCGTAGACAAGTGGTAATATAAAATTTTTCGTACTTCCGGGCCTAAAGTGACAACTTCACTCCCTTGTGACAGGTACTAAAGTGTCACATTTAATCCCTCCGGGATTAAATATTGACGAAACTCCCGGAACGATTAAATCACAAACAAACGAATTTAACCTGCTCAGACGTGAGAATTCTTGACTTCTTTGGCTTAAATCCCTCATTTCTTCTCTTCAAAAAAGCTAATAATTTTGGAAATTTACTTATATCAATATCTTCTCTAATGTTAATAACCGATTTCAGCATTGAGTAATTCAGAGAGTTGAGGCACAAACCGCTTTTGATTTATCATCGAAGTAGACTAACAGCGCATTTTCAGTAGGTTGTCTCACATTTTTTAAGCGGCACCACTTTTTAAAAGCATCGTACTGCTGCTCGTATAGTTTTCTAGATTTCGGTGGTAACAATTCTTCACCTACTTCGGCTGCTCTTTTATCAATATCAGATACACCTTCTTCACTCATGATACCAATAATTATCAATAACAATGTTTCTTTACAATGACACTAGTAATGACAATGTTTCTAAATTATAACTGTCACAACGCAATGTTACTATGGTAACTTATTTTAAAGACAGTTTATTAAATGAGTTGAAGAGAGAAAAAACTGATTGAAATTATTGAAATAATTAATAAAATCATACCGGAAGTACGAAAAGTATCGTATATACCTTGCGACTGAAGTACATTTAATCCTTCAGGTAAATTATGGCCCTCCCTGCGGTCGGGCCATAAACTTTACCTTCAGGATTAAATGTACTACTTCAGTCCCGCGGTATATAATGTACTATTACAGGAAGATAATTTGATGTATGTGAATTAATTTAAAACCAATTTTAATAAAAAAAAATTAATGCGATTATTTCATTCATAGGAGATTCTGACCAATACAAAATTACAGAAATAAAAATGAAAGTAATTATTTTTTAATGATTTTAACTTCCAATCGTATGTTTCTGTTTAATCGATTGTTTCTGTTTAATTGCAACCTGGGCCCGGATTACGTAAACTCGATACGCATCGTATCCGCCATGTTTTACTGTAGCGCCTTATGGGAAAACATGGCGGATACGATGCGTATCGAGTGTACGTAATCCGGGCCCAGTTTCCTAGTTTTGACAACTGTCACATTTAAGAAAATATCCATAATATACTTTTAGTTCTGGGGTGAGAGCACGTCAAATAGAATTCTATTTTAGTGACGTCACGTTGCCTAGCAACCGTCGATTCTCCCATTGTAAAATTCGATTTTGTGACCTCAGCAAAATAGAATTTTATTTGGCGTGCTCTCACCCCAGCATCTAATGTCAAATTGTCACGAGGAGAACACAAATAGGCAAATTTAAGCGCTCGATTTACTTCGGTAAGATTATTTCATGAATAAAAATGTATTTATAAATAAATTAACTAATATTTTATTAATACCTTCATCTAAATATTTGCTAAACTGTGTTTTTCATTTTGACAAGTTAAAAAATGTGTGTCACATTAATTGGGATCAATGTCACTGACTGTTTTTATATATAAAGACGTGGATTTTATATGTAAGTATTAAAAAATAATCTTACGAATATCACACGACAGTAAGAATAAATAAGAAAATAATGCTTCATTTTTCTCAAATTTGTTGTCATTAGGCAATAGCCACTCGAGCCCTGCGGGCTCTCGTGTCTATTGCCAGACAACAAATTTTCGAAAAACTGTCGCATTATTTTCAATTTATTCTCACTCTCTTGTGATATTATACCCGATTATTTCATTCATAGGAGATTCCGACCAATAGAAAGCTACAGAAATAAAAATTAAAGTGATTATTTCATTCATAGGAGATTCTGATCAATAGAAAGCTACAGAAATAAAAATTAAACTGATTATTTTTTATTGATTTTAACTTCCACTCGTATAGTAAGATATTTGATCACGTGTTTAATTCTGTCCAATCATATTAAAATTATACGGAGAAGTATCTACTGTAGAAAATTACCGATAGAATTTTTTTAAGTAGATTGTTTCTGTTTAATGGCAACCCGTTTCCTAGTTTTGACAACTGTCACATTTAAGAAAATATCCATAATATACGTATAAAAAAATAATCTTACGAAGATCACACGACAGTAAGAATAAATAAGAAAATAATGCTTCATTTTTACTCAATTTTGTTGTCATTGGTCAATAGCCACTCGAGACCTGCGGGCTCTCGTGTCTATGGCCAGACAACAAATTTTCGAAAAACTGTCGAATTATTCTCAATTTATTTTCACTCTCTTGTGTTATTACCCGATAATTTTTGATAATATCCCGTCGTCAAGTATATTACGTTAGATGCCCTTCGTTGCTACGAAAAAATACATTCAGTGGCATTAATGACAATTAATGTTTTAAAAATTATAAAAGTGATGACTTTCAACCGTCAAATATTTATAACAACTGTGTGTTTAATTGTACTAATTTGTACTTACATAAATAAATTACAATAAAATTTTGGTTTTGAACAGTTTTATTCATGAAATAATCGCAAAAAATTGCACTCGATCTCTAAAATTATTATCGAATTTTTGCCCTCGTGACACTTTGACATAATTTCACTCCCATTCGGGTCGTGAAATTAAAACTGTCAAAGTGCCACTCGGGAAAAATTCGAATTTTTGATAATATCCCGTCGTCAAGTATATTACGTCAGATGCCCTTCGTTGCTACGAAAAAATACATTCAGTGACATTAATGGCAATTACTGTTTTAAAAGTTATAAAAGTGGTGACTTTCAACCGTCAAATATTTATGAGAACTGTGTGTTTAACTGTAGTAATTTGTACTTACATAAATAAATTACAATAAAATTTTGGTTTTGAACAGTTTTATTCATGAAATAATCGCAGCAAATTGCACTCGATCTTTAAAATTATTATCGAATTGTTTCCCTCGTGCTACTTTGACATAATTTCACTCCCATTCGGGTCGTGAAATTAAAACTGTCAAAGTGTCACTCGGGAAAAATTCGATAATTTTAGAGCTCTTGTGCAATTACTACTGAAAACTTTTTTATTTTTAAGTTTACGAAAAAAAGGTATTCTTCATAAAAAGTTCTGCATTGCATAAAACCGAAGATTCCACCATCAGATTTCAAATATTATTTAATATATCAGGTACAATCAAGGCCACGCCAACGTATTGGTTACCAGCACTAAAGCAGGAAACCCATTATGAACGCCCGGCCCGGCACAGCCCGGCACGGCACAGGACAGTCCAAATTTATTTGTATAGATTTAAATGCAACGTAACCCATTATGAGCGGCCAGCCCGGCACGGCACAGTCCAGCACGCAAACGGAACGGCCGAAATTCTCCGAGGAGAATAAAATCCGTTGAGGTCGAACGGCCTGAACGGCCAGTCGGGGCCAGTGTGTCATAATTGTTGGTAGTAAGCAGATATATTGTTGATTTTTTAATTGAAAGCGCGTTGTTGAAATTTTGGATCATCTTTATGCGGGAAAAGATGATGAATATCGCCATATTCTCTTCTTTTTTTAATATCTCGTGAACCCAAAACCGATGTTTCCGTCGTAATTTTGCATTTTCGTCTGTTTTAATCTCAGCACAAATTTCACTTACTATTATAACCTCTTCTTCCGACGAGGTGTCCATGGCAAATGATCATTTTTCCGGTGCCGTGCCGTGCCGGCCGTTACAAATGGGTTTTTGAACGTGCCGGCCTGTGCTGTGCCGTGCCGTGCCGGGCGTTCATAATGGGTTTCCTGCTTTAGTCACATAGCCGCCTCACACATCCGTCGAGAACATGCCCTTGTCAGGGAGTAGTAGAAAAATTAACGCCGATCCTGTGCTCCGCTCTCACGTTGGTATTAACGACAGAGACATAAGTAGGATTCGCTCAAGAAAAAACCCTCTGGATTCTGCAAGGATTCTAATTGAAAGGAATTTCGAAATAACCGACCGTTGGCAAGAAGATTGGGAGAAGAATGTTTCACCTGACATCCGGAATATGCCATGTAGATATTATAAGCAAGCCAGAGGGTTTCAATCAACCAAGACGGATCTGGGCGACACTAAACAGAATTAGAACCAACTGTGGTAAGTGCTCTGACTCACTTTTTAGGTGGGGAAAAATACCTTCTCCAAATTGCGATTGCGTTGCTGAAAGACGAACGATTAAGCAATTGGTGGAGGAATGCCTTATCAGATCATACATAGTGGCAACCGAAAGATGGAAAACATTTTAAGTTGTGAGATAAAAAGAGATGAACTTAGTGGAGGTGTTAAACTTAGCGATAGTAACTTATAGATTGACATTATATTGATTATTTCCCACCTTTAGATATATCCGACGAATTTGAGAAATGCCACTGTCACAGTGACAGTTTTAGTTGACATACTCCTCTGATACGTATGAAGGTGGGAAACAATCAATATAATGTCAATTTATATGTTACTATCGCTAAATTTAAAAACTCTACTAGTTTTATTTCTTTTTATCTCACAATTTAATATGTTTTCCATCTTTTGCGCTACTTTACCGTTTATTAGCACGCTCATCACTGTATTTACCAACTAAATTTTCGTTTATAAAAATTAATTATTATTTATAATGTATTGTTATCTTTATTTTTCTACAACCACTATTCAAATGCACAGTTTTATGTTAACAAAGTTGATATTTTATCACAGTATAAGATTTGTGACATTAGTGTGCAGAAAAGTGACGTTTTTGTGCCGGAAAGTGACGTTTCTGTGCCGGAAAGTTCTTTTCTGCACAGTACCATTACATTCCACAATAAAATCATAAATATAATTATAAAATGTTTAGATGAAATGGTTTTATTTAAGATATTAGATTTGATAGTGCTTTTCAAACAAGAACCAATTTAACTCATGTCCGAGAACTTTGCAAAATTCGTAACTTTAACACATTATTTTTGAATTTTACATTTGGTATTTTACAAATGACTACCTCATTCTGAGTAACGTTATATATTCTGTTTACATCTGTGGTTAAAAGGTAGACAAATATACAACCTGTAAGACAATTATTATACTTAATTATCGAATAGAAATTAAATTATGGATGTTACAACTGTTCTATTTTACAATTTTATTCTTAGTAAACATTTTATAATTATCAATTACCCAGTAAGAATTTAGCAACCTCAGCAAGATACGTCTAATGAAGTAGGTCTGTGGAATTCCGTAACTGCATAAATATAACGCCAAATGTGACATTATTTTGTAATAATTTATTTAAAATAGTTTAAATTCAAACAAATTAAGGCAGTGCTTTAATTTGTTAACTGATTACTCTGTAATTTTTTTAGATATAAGGAATTTAAATTGATTAGTTATATTTAAATTGATTAGAAATACAGTTTAAAATTTATAATTTATTATTATATTAAATATTTTTTTGGAAATTGTGATTTTAATTTTTAGCAAAAACTGTAATTGTAGAAAAAGTATAGTGTGTAACACGTGCGGAAAGGTAATTTCTCACTCGTTTGAATTGCGGCACTCGCTTGCGCTCGTACCCAACGAACTGTCAACACTGATGGAATCGCCATAAAACGAAGTTAATGGCGTCAGGATGAGATAGAAGATAATCAGGTATAGGAGGAAAGATAATCGCTATCTTTCGTAAGCAAACGTTGTAGTTGTAGCAAATTTTACCTGACAAATTCTCTGTCTCTCTCATGTCTCTCTAGAAGTGCTAGAACCTCTCTCTTGAATGTTGGCGCCTATCTCGCTTCACTGTTGGAATGGGACGGGGCCATTCCATCAGTGTTGACAGTTCATAGCTCGTACCGCAACTTTTCAAACTGGTGAGAAATTAGTAGGCCTACCTTTCTGCACTTGTTGCACAATATACTATTGTATACAAAAACTGTGATATGGCCTACGCTAAATAATAATAATAAATTATTTAATATATTTTTAAATTTATTTTGTTAAATCTGCAGTAAAAGTTCTTATTTAATAACTGTAATAAAAGCTCTTTTAAGTAACAATGTTACCACCAAGATTTTTATGTCACTTCAGTCCCTCACCCTTATCCGCCAGTGATTGCAATAACACACCACCCTTTACGTTTTCACTGTGTGCGATTAAATAGGCATTGAATATACAATGGGTACTGATTGGTGAGACAATTGAGGGTTTTTGCGATGTCAATTTGTTTTTGTATTGGCACAATATAGAGGAGGCCCTGGCAAACAGTGGAACCCAGTGACGGCAATTTTCAACTATACAATTTGGATGAGGCGCGACGCGAATTTTCAATTTTCATTATTTGCCGTAAATATTTCAGCTCTTTCGCTATCTATGCTTGTAATACAATATAAAAGTAATCATATAGTGTGAACAAAGGGGCCCCTTACACATGTTTTCATATAATACTCTTAATTACAATGATATAATACGATATAATACATATCATGATGTAACGTTAAAAACGTCACATCTTTGTTATTTTATTTTTAAATAATTAGTTTACTTTATTTTCTTAATATTTCATTAGTAATAATTTTCTTCTATTTGTTTTAGCTGCAATAAGTATACCATTTTTTTTTCAAAAAAAAAACGAATAACTTTTTTGGATTTTTTGGACTGCGCAGGTCTAATTCATTTTTTATTTGGTGTATTTAAAAAACTGGTATTTATGGATTTTTGGGGATTTTCGCCATGCTATTGACTTCTAAATAGATCAAATCAAGGTTTTTTTTATAGAGTCTTATCATACCAGCCGATGGGTAAAGACGTTAAATTCTAATTAATATTCGCTTACAGTTTTTGCAAAAGTTAAAAACGCGTTTTGTGAATGTGTTATTTTAACGATAAACATTGGTAAGGTGACTTTATTTAAATACATATTATAGACGACTTCAAAAATAGGCCAGTATTTACTGGCCCCAAATAATTGATATTTTGGCATACAAAATATCACTTTCTACATCATGGCATCCTCATCTACGTCAACTAAACCTACTTCTACACCAGACCAACAATCTCTAGAACCTAAAAGCTACTCTTCCGTAACCAGACAACCAACCGCTAATGTTTTTCCATCAAGAAACCAAGCAATTGTGTTCGACGCAATTGACAACACCAAAATTGAAGATTACCTCCACAGTTTAAGCCAAATTATTCGACCAATAAATATTATTTTCTGTTCAAAGCTATCCAACAACAGAATGTGCATTTACTTAGCAAATGAAAAATTAGTGGACGACTTTATTACCAAACACGGAAAAATCAAAGTTAATCAACAACTCTTACAAGCACGACGACTAATCACACCCAGCCAACGACTAGTACTCTCAGGCGTATGTCCATCTATTCCACACTCAATCTTAGAATCCGAATTGCAAGCACTTGGTGTCAACCTTTTGTCACCATTATCATTTCTCCGTATAGGGACTTCCAGTCCTGAGTTCCAGCATATATTAGGCTTTAGGCGACAAACCTATATAACCCCTTTAACCAACCATACCTTACCCGATTCTTTTATTATAACCCACGAGGAGACATCATATAGAATATGGATATCTCTAGACAACCAGACTTGTCATATATGCAAAAACACCAAGCATTCAGCAAAAGACTGTCCAACAAAGGCATCTGTATCAGGTGACACCACTTCAATTCCTCAAAATACAGAATCAGGTGAGAACTCTATTGAAAATAATTACAATCAGGCGACTAAAGAACTAACGAGTGGCATCCCACAAAATAAAACCGAACTGAACGATCAAGTTGTACAAAATGAAACACTAAGCACAGAACTCCAAACTAACCAAATAGAAACAGATCCAATATCACAAATAGGCACAGTTTCTGAGCGTTCTCCAACTCCTTCATCAGAACACGCTTTTGAAGTACCAAAAAACAAAGAGAAAAAGACTAAATTAAACCAAGGCAATAAACCAAAAAAGTCGTAAGAGGAAATGCTGAAACCTACAGAAGAATTATTTAGAGACCAAAATTCCAGTTATCCCTTAAACTATGATCAACTAATAGATTTCTTCGAAAATTGTACAGGCTCTTCCGACCCAATAAGCATTACAAAAATGTATACCAATGAAATTTCTGAAGTTACAGACCTACTGACAAAAATTTATCCTAAACTAATTGACCGAAAAATTAAAAGTACATGCACCCGAATAAGAAATAAAATTTTATGACAGATTGATCCGGACTTCCATACCGAAACAGGAAGCGACACCTCTACGGACACATATTAAAATATCAATATCATTCACTAGTTTAATTCAATGGAATCTGAATGGGTATTACACCCATTTAGAAATGTTGCAAATACTAATCTCAAAATACAGACCAATGATTCTATGTTTACAAGAAACTAATTTTAAAAACAACACTGCACATAAACTAAAAAACTTTAATTGTTTCTTTAAAAATCGACAACATGCTAAAATCGCCAGTGGAGGAGTAGCCATATACATAAAGGACGACATTAATAGCACAGCAATACCACTAGAAACAAACATTGAAGCAATTGCAGTAAGAATCAAAGACGTAACTAGTTTTTCCGTATGTAACATATACATCCCCCCCAATCAAGAACTTAACCATAACGAAATATCGGATCTTTTAGAACAAATACCTACTCCACGATTAATTGTCGGGGACTTCAACGCACATAATCCTTTATGGGGTTCAAAAAAATTAACACATCTTGGTAGAAAAATAGAAGTACTTCTGAAAAAACTCAACCTAAATTTACTTAATGATGGACAAGATACCCGTTTCGACATAAGAACGGGCGAGGGTTCTGCTATCGACCTATCTATATATGTGAACCATCAATTACGCATACACTTTCATGGGATGTATTACCAGAGCCATACGACAGCGACCATTATCCTATTTTAATCCATAACGAAGATGCATCTACAGCTATACCAGAAGCAAAATGGAACTTAAAAAATGCGGATTGGACGAAATTTCAAAATCATATCGAACGCAACTTGCATGCCATAAATGAAAATAGTAATGTGAACGAAGAGGTAGATTTCATTACAAAACTAATAATAGATTCAGCAGATCAAAATATTGGAAAAATTAACTTCAATAGTAAATTCCATCCAGTTCCTTGGTGGAATTATGAATGTCGACAAGTTATACAACAATCCAAAAAAGCATTTAATAAATTCAAACGACAGAAAAATGAACAAAACTCTTTAGAATTTAAACAATTAAGAGCTATAGCTAGATTTACTATCAAAAAAGCTAAGCGCGAATCTTGGAAAACATACGTTTCAACAATTGACAGTTCTACTCCAATGACAACTGTATGGAAAAAAGTAAAAAGAATATCTGGTGCGAAATATCAAATATACTGGCATTAGTTTATGAAAAAAATTCAAGAGACGCAAACTATTCACCAAATTTCTTAAGGAACAAAAGAAATGAAGAAAGATATACCATAGATTATGAAGATCAAAATAATAGTGAAATAAACTTTCCAATATCGATGGATGAATTAGAAGCGGTAATAAAAAGCTGTAAGAACTCGTGCCCTGGACCAGATAATATACCCACTATTTTTCTAAAAAACCTCACCTACCCATCTAAAGATCACTTACTCAGCATTTTTAACTTAATCTTCTCGAAAAGTTTATTTCCAAAATCGTGGAGAAATTCAATAATAATTCCTATTCCTAAGCAAAGTAAATCAAAATCAGATCCCGAAACATATAGGCCAATATCTCTTACTTGTAGTATGGGCAAAATGCTAGAGAAAATAATAAATAATAGACTAATGTGGTATCTGGAATCAAAAAAATTAATTATACCAGAACAGAGTGGCTTTAGAAAACATCGTTCTACTGTAGATAATCTTATTGACGTAGAATCGGAAATACATGAGGCTTTTTCAATTAAACAACATTGTATCGGAATATTTTTCGACATTCGTAAAGCCTACGATACAGTGTGGAAATTATCAATATTAAAAACTCTGAGCGAATGGCAAATTAGAGGTAATATACTCAAATATATATCAAACTTATTAAAAAATAGACAGTTTCAAGTCAGAGTAGATGGCGTATATTCCTCAACAAGAAATCAAGAAAATGGTATACCATAGGGCTCGAACCTTAGCACAACTCTGTTTCTTATAGCTATGAACTCTATTACCGCAAAAATTAAACATCCTGTAAAAGCTAGGCTATATCCAGATGATTTGGTTATACTTTGTAGAGGAAAGAACCCAACAACCATCCATAACCATGTCCAAAAAGCCATAAATCATATTGAATAATGGTCATCCACAAGTGGACTTCAGTTAATACCCTTAAAACCAAAGCAGTGTGTTTTACGAAAAGTCACCAAATACAACTGAAGAACTTATACTTAAATGGAGCACAGGTTAAATATGTAGACGAAGTTAGATTTCTCGGTATGATATTTGATCAAAAACTAACTTGGAAAATACATTTAGAATATTTAAAAAAGACATGTCAGCCTGGAATCAATTTGTTACGATCACTTGCAAACAAAAAATGGGGCGCCGACTCGTCTACATTACTACATATCTACAAGGCCCTAGTACGTTCCAAACTTGACTACGGCTCAATCGTTTACAACTCCTCAAAAAAGAGCACTTAAAAACAATAGATGTGATTCAAAATACAGGTCTTCGAATTTCCTTAGGAGCACACTACACAAGTCCAATACAAACTCTATATTAGGAGACTGGAGAGATCCCACTCACGTTTAGAAGACAATATCTAAGTCTTTCTTACGCCGCTGCAGTATCCTCTAATCAAGATAACCCAGTTATACACAACGTATTTGCTGACCGCTTTAAAAGTTGTTTCCAAAACTCAAATAGAACTGATCAACATTTTTATTACCGCATACAAACTTACTTATCAAAAATAGGTATTCATTTTCCAGACACCTACGATATTTCCGCAATCCAAACCCCTCCTCCTTGGACAATTCGCCTTCCCTCTACTGATACCAGCTTATTGCGACTAAACAAATCAGAAACGCCTGCAAGTCAAATCAATCAAGAATTTCTTAAAATATTAAGCAAATATGGTAGCTGCTTCAAAGTTTACACCGATGCCTCCAAAAACGAAGACGGAACTGGCGCAGCAATCTACTCGTCAGATTACACAGCAGCTTATAAGTTACCTTCATATACAACAACGTTCTCCGCTGAACTGTTTGCTATTCTAAAAGCATTGGCTCTGATAGTTAACAAAAATAATAAGAGAAACGTCATTATCACAGATTCTCTCAGCTCAATATTGGCATTAAAACAACTCTATTCTGATCATCCACTACTATTTTTCATTAAAAAGGAAATGAAATATGCAGAAAATATGAATATTAAAGTTAATTTTATTTGGGTACCATCTCATACTGGAATCGAAGGTAACAAGGTTGTGGACAAAATAGCAAAGAATGCACCTAATAACCCAAACGCAGAAGAGAACATGAAAACCCTACACACCGACCTGAAAGCATATTTCAAAGTAAATACTTTTAAAATATGGCAGGATACATGGAGGGACTCATCAACCAAGCTATACGAAGTTGACATTAACCACAATCAAATTCCACAATTCAAAAACAGAAGAGAGCAAGTAATCTTCACTCGTCTCCGGATTGGCCATACTCGATTAACCCATGACTACATACTCCAACGTGCCGATCAACCTGTGTGTGATTTGTGTAGAAGTGTCCCTACCGTAAAGCATTGTTTATTGCAGTGTCCGAAGTATAAAGCGCAACGAAAAAAGTGCAACATACCACCAACATTAAATAGAGCACTCGGAAAAGACAGTGATACAAAAAGCATCTTCACATTCCTCAAAGACTGCAACCTCTTACCAAAAATATAGTATTGTAGCGGAAGAGAAATCTTGGCCGATCCCCGTATAACAGTAAACACCTCGAGAATGACGTAATCGGATGTGCTAGGCCTCGCCGGAGAATTCTGGAAGATACGTCACGTAGGCGGAACAAGCCGATAGCTCGAGATGGGAGTCGATTGTTCCAGAATAACAACTGGGTATAAATACGGGCATATTTTGTAAATAAGTTTAGTGTATAAGATAAATTCGTCTGTAACTTATATAAATAAAGTCGTATATAAATTACGAACCGCTAGTTTTATTGTAATTATAAGTAACTACAATAGTCACGTTACAGTTGGTGTCGGTGTTCGGTAAAGTTAGTGCGATATAAATAAGTGAATTACAGAGAGACTTTAAAAGACTTTTGAACTTTATTCGTCGGGAATAACCGGAGTGCGTTAATTGTTCGGTATTCGGAAAGACTTTAAAAGACTTTTGGACTCTATTCGTCGGGAATAGTTAAAGTGCGTTGATTGTTCGGTATTCGGAAAGACTTTTAAAAGACTTTTGGAAAGTACGTGTGTGCCGACCAAAGATGTTGCTACAAGAACTTACAGTAAAACAGCTCCGTGAACAGCTAGAGGAACGGAACGTGGACAGCAGTGGGCTCAAGATAGTCCTACAAGCACGACTCGAGGAAGTCCTCAAGGAGAATGGAGATGACCCAAAGACGTTCCACTTCCAATCAGCAGAACAAGCGATCTTATCGAAATTTGAAAGTGTTTCTCAAAAGATCGATGAAACGTCTAAGATAAGTCTAAGTCTTTCTCAAACGATCGATGATATTTCTAAGATAAATAATGAGAAATTCGAAACCATTTCTCAAAAGATCGATGAAACTTCTATAAAGAACAACGAGAAACTTGAAGAAGTTAGTAGAAAAAGCGACGAGAAATTTGAAAGTGTTTCTCAAGTAATTAAAGACGTTTGTAGACAGAATGACGAGAAATTTGAAGAAGTTTCTAGAACATTCGATAAGATGCAGAAAAGTGTAGAGACCGTAGAAGAAAAGATCAAACAACTAGAGAGCATGATAACCGATACAAAAGTACAACCATCAGTTAATGCAGCAGCGTTAGATCCGGTAGTGAAAGATGAACTACCGAGAGACGAAACGTCGCATAATATGAGATTCAAATTACCACCATTCGATGGAAAGTCCTCTTGGTCCATATATCTTAGACAATTTGAAGCTATTGCGACCGCCAATCATTGGACCGAACAGGAAAAGGCTGTTTCCTTGACTGCTGCTTTGCGAGGTGATGCTGCAGATATATTAAGATCAATTCCTAAGGGTCAAGAAAATTGTTACCAGACCTTGTTCACTCGTCTAGAAAAACGCTATGGAGATGCCCATCTACAACAAGTATACAAAGCACAACTGCGAAGTAGAAGTCAACGAGCAAGTGAGAATCTGCAAGAATTTGAAGCAGATGTGGCTCGTGTGGTGCGGTTGGCTTATCCAGAGGTGCCAGACAGCGTTTTAGAAGAAATTGCAGTAGATACTTTCGTCAATGGGCTGAAAGATAATGAACTACAGAAAGCTTTACGACTAGCAAGGCCGAAAGTTTTAGATGAAGCACTTGCTATTGCATTGGAACACGAAACGGCTAGTCAAACTTCACGAGGCCATAGAGTAAGAACCATTGAAGAAAGTGACGAACACAACGATGAACGTCTGGAGGAAATGATACGGAGAGTATTAAGTAATCAGATGCCAAAGAGACGCGAGCCTAGATGTTGGAATTGTGGAGACGTAGGCCACATTCGTCGTAATTGTAAGAAGATCGTACAGCCGTCGGAAAACTAGAGCGGGTCGACACCAAGGGGCAACTGCCGACCTCGAGAACTAGAGCCCCCATAGTAACTGTCAACCTTACGTCCTCCGGTGGAATCCACAACTTATACATCGAAGGTCGTATCAGTAATAGATGTAGATCATTTTTGGTGGATACAGGTGCAACGAGAACTATCGCACGTCCAGATGTAGTACGAGACCATAATAAATTATCACCTGCAACAGTAAAGCTTAGAACAGCAACTGGTGAGCTAATTAATACATATGGCGAGGCTAATATGTCAGTATCCATTGGCCAGACCACAGTTGAACATCAAGTATTAATTGCCGAGATCTCCGACGAGTTCATATTGGGGATGGACGTACTACGAAAAGTGGGGGCAATATTGGATGTTCAAAATGGAGTTCTCAGGATCAACGGTGAAGAGTTGCCCTTTCACGACGACAAAGAAGATGTCATCCGCTTACTAACTACATGCGACGTAACCATACCCGGTAATAGTGAGAAAATTCTGATGACCATGCTTGATGGACACTGCCGAGAGGGAAGTTTAAGGATGGTCGAAGATGTAGAAAATGTCGAGTTCCTAACGGCGAAAACTTTGGTAAAAGTTCGAGATGTCATCCCTGTAAGAGTTATGAATTTAAGGGAAACTGCTATTAAGTTAAGTAGAGGAGCTTTGATCGGACAGTGTGTTCCCGTGGCTTCAATTTGCTCTATGAATACCAATGAGAAATCATCAAAGTCAAAGTATCCAAAAGACCTTGTCGAGATGATCATTGAAAGATGCCAAGACCTTGACTATGAACGAACGGAAAAAGTAAGGTCTATCCTGATAGAGTATCAAGATGTTTTTGCTATTGATAAGAAGGATAAGGGCAAAACAAGCATAGTAACGCATAAAATAAATACCGGAGACGCTCAGCCAATCAGACAACGGCCTAGACGACTTCCATTTGCGAAAAGAGATGAGGCCGAAGAGATTATCAAGGATATGGACAAACAAGGAGTAATTGAACCATCGAACAGTCCATGGACATCACCAGTAGTTCTGGTACAGAAGAAAGATGGTTCAACGCGTTTTTGTATCGACTACCGCCAGCTCAATGCGGTAACAAAAAAAGATAGTTATCCTCTGCCCAGAATAGACGATACATTGGATACTCTCTCCGGTTCTCGTTGGTTTTCCACACTCGATTTAAAAAGTGGATATTGGCAAGTAGACATGGAGCCAGCCGATCGGGAGAAAACCGCATTTTCGATAGGATCAGGGCTTTGGCAGTTTACGGCTATGCCGTTTGGTTTATGTAATGCCCCTGCCACATTTGAAAGATTAATGGAGGCAGTTTTAAGAGGTCTAACATGGAAAACATGCCTGGTTTACTTGGATGATGTAATTGTGGTTGGAAGGTCCTTTGATGAACATGCCAAGAATCTAATAGAAGTCTTTCCACGATTGAGGGCAGCGAACTTGAAGTTAAGTCCGAAGAAATGTCACATGTTTCGACGAGAAGTTAAGTATTTGGGACATATTGTATCGAGTAATGGTGTAACAGCTGATCCTGAAAAGATTGAAGCAATTAAAGATTGGCCAGTACCAAAAGATAAACATGAAATTAGAAGTTTCCTTGGTCTATGTACATATTACCGACGATTTGTCAAAGGATTTGCCAATATCTCCAAGCCCCTAACAAAGTTGACGGAGGAGGGCAAAGAATATACATGGAGTGAGGAGTGTCAAAAAGCTTTCGAACAACTACAAAGGGCTCTGATCAGTGCACCGATATTAAGCTACCCGGGACAGGCAGGAAAATTTGTTTTGGATACCGATGCTAGCAACAGTGTCATAGGAGCTGTTCTCTCACAAATCCAGGATGGACAGGAAAAAGTCATCGCTTATTTCAGCAAAGTCCTGTCGAAACCAGAAAGAAACTATTGCGTTACCAGAAGAGAACTGCTGGGTGTAGTGAAGGCTTGCGAACATTTCCATAAATACTTGTACGGCAGAAAGTTCCTTCTTCGAACAGATCACGCTGCTCTAAAATGGCTCATACAATTCCGTAATCCAGAGGGCCAGATGGCAAGATGGTTAGAACGACTGCAAGAATATGATTATGAGATAGAACACAGGGCCGGAAGAGTTCATTCAAATGCTGATGCCCTTTCGAGACGACCATGCAGTGCAAATTGTAATCACTGTGCCAAATTAGAGGAACGATTTTGCCCCGTGAGACGAACCACCGTAGTTAATGAGCAATGGCAGCCCCAACAGTTACAAAACGCCCAAGAAGATGATCCATGTATAAAAAGAGTATTGGATTGGATGCAGCAAGGTGAAAGACCTAGTTGGCAGAACATTAGTGCATGTAGTCCAGAAGTCAAGGCCTACTGGAGCCAATGGAATTGCCTGGTACTAAAAGATGATCTTCTGTACAGAACCTTTGAGAACGATGATGGTACAGAATCTAAGCTGCAGTTGATTGTACCTAAAAGTAAAGTGTCAGAAGTATTGCGTCAGTTGCATGACGGTACATCAGGTGGACACTTTGGTATTACGAAGACTCTGCAAAAGGTTCGAGAACGGTTCTATTGGGTGAACTGTAAAGATGATGTAAGAAGATGGTGCCGAAAATGTGAACTGTGTGGATCCGGTAATGGTCCGGTTGGTAAAAAGAGAGCACCCATGAGACAGTACAATGTTGGAAGTCCTATGGAAAGAGTAGCTATCGACATTGCAGGTCCATTTCCAGAAACCGATGCTGGAAATAAATACATCCTGGTAGCCATGGATTATTTTACAAAATGGACTGAGGCCTATGCATTACCAAATCAAGAAGCTGCTACCGTTGCAGAGGTACTTGTTAAAGAATTCTTTAGCCGATTTGGTGTTCCCTTGGAGATCCACTCCGACCAAGGGCGAAACTTTGAGTCAGCTCTTTTCCAAAACGTTTGTAAATTGATTGGTGCCAATAAGACCAGAACAACACCCCTGCATCCTCAATCAGATGGGATGGTCGAGAGGATGAACCGAACGATGGGTAAACACTTGTCCAAAGTTGTATCTGAACATCAGCGAGATTGGGACCAACACATTCATTTATTCCTGATGGCCTACCGCTCGGCCGTAAATGAAACTACAGGTCAAACACCAACCTGCCTGATGTTGGGTCGTGAAGTTCGGTTGCCCTGCGACCTAGAGTTTGGCTGCGGACCTTCCGAGGAACATGTTGCAGGCGAAGACTACGTTGACCGCCTGAAATTACGAATGAACAACATTCATGAACTTGCCCGACAACACATCCAGATAGCCAGTGACAGAATGAAAGATCAATATGATTCTCGATGCAAGAATGAAAGCTTCGAAGTAGGTGATCTTGTCTGGCTTTATAATCCGCAACGTCGTCGAGGCTTATGTCCTAAACTGCAAAGACAATGGGAAGGTCCATATGAAGTTAAGAAGAAAATAAATGACGTAATATATAGAATTAAGAAGTTGCCAAACGGTAAACCAAAAGTTATTCACATAAATCGTCTTGCACCATATGCTGGCTCAAATGAAACAGAAGAAGCACGAGTCCTCCAACAGGAGATGAAAGATGTCGCACAGCCAAGTTTTAATCAATTTATGTCAAATTACGCAGCGAGAAAGAGTGCTAGATTCGGCGTGACCACAGAAGTTCAGCAAGATCTGTTTGGTGTTCCAGAAAACGTCTCTCTGGCCCACTGTGTTGCCCAAGACCTCGAGATGACTAAAGGAATATCGTCCGTATTCAATAGAAAGTTCGGCCGCCTGGACGAGTTAAGAAATCAGCAGCCTAAAATTGGAAGAGTACTGCGATTGGAAGATGGTCCTCGATCTTTGCTGTATATGGTGACCAGAAAGTCTTATACGGACACGCCAAGCTACGAGAACATATGGCGTGCTCTAACTAATTTGAAGAAAATCGTGTGTAATTATGACATCAAAAATTTGGCTTTACCAAAAATAGGCCATGCAGTAGAAAATCTGGATTGGAAGATTGTGAGAAGCATGCTTGAAGTGGTCTTCAGAGGAACTGGTGTACAAATCACTGTGTGTTGCATGAACCCGAAGATGTCGTACCCTTCAAAGACAGTAGACTGTTATTTCTTCTTGAAGGGTGTATGCAGAGCTGGAGAGTCGTGTAGATTCCGCCATCCTGGGCCTTCATTTAGAGTTGCTGATCGAGACGCTCAGATCTTAAGAGGGGAGCAGTGTAGCGGAAGAGAAATCTTGGCCGATCCCCGTATAACAGTAAACACCTCGAGAATGACGTAATCGGATGTGCTAGGCCTCGCCGGAGAATTCTGGAAGATACGTCACGTAGGCGGAACAAGCCGATAGCTCGAGATGGGAGTCGATTGTTCCAGAATAACAACTGGGTATAAATACGGGCATATTTTGTAAATAAGTTTAGTGTATAAGATAAATTCGTCTGTAACTTATATAAATAAAGTCGTATATAAATTACGAACCGCTAGTTTTATTGTAATTAGAAGTAAGTACACTAATCACGCTACAGTATTTACTTTACTTTGTATAGATTTAGAGCTTTCTATAATTTCCTATTGTTATGTTTAAAATCTATTTTTAAATTATAATTTTGTAACACAATCCATACACGCTAATAACCCTGCTTGGTTGATGCGTAATGTAAGGAAAAAAAAAGGTTTTTTATAGGTTGTATATAATTTGAAATAACTGAATGTTACTAAGTTTTTGAGGGTTTATTTTTTGAAATCGATACAAAATGAATAAATTTTTTCATTTTTTACGTTTTATGTAGATAATTCAGCGCAATTTTATCTTGCCACCTCCTTTTCCCTACCATCACGTCATTTTTCGTTTTTATTTTTTTTTTTGAGGGTTGCAATCAATTTAAAAATTTTACAAAATTCAGAAGCTGAGCTTTTACAAAACTTGTCCTTTTTTTATATACCCGTAGGTTGAGTTTACATAGCCTAAAAATTCTTTTTTCTTAATTTTTTTTTTTTCGAAACAATCATATAACTTTTTTTGAAGTTTTTATGTTGCAGGTTTTTATTATGTAATTTTATCAAAAACTATATTTCTGAATTTTTTCAGATTTTTCCGTAGGGGTTTTGAGGATTTTCCCCATTTTATAGACCTTCAAATAGGTAGATCTAATAATGGTTTTTTTAGGGTATATAAAATTTAAATCCTTTAATTCCAAGGGTATCTATATAAAATTTAAATGCTTTAGTTAGGACATTCAAACATTGGGCGAAACACGTTTAAAGCCTCACTTATCGATGTTAAGGCTTTTACCGAGTTTTTATTTTTAAGTGCCTTTAACGTGACGTCAGCTATAAAAAAATGTCATGAAAAATGTCAAAATGTGGTATTATCTTTCCTTAGTAAGACTACCTAAATAAAATTTTGAACGCCCCTAAACCCTTCGAAAATATGTCTATCAAAAGTTTTAATAAAGTTTTTTAAAATCTTTCTTAAAAAAGAAGATGTATAAACCTGTAGTTTTTGAAATTTTTTCAATAATTACCCTGATCTCGCTAATTAGGTGAGCTATTGATGATTTTATTGGTCAATGGTTACTTTAACGAAAAAAGAAGTGAGGAACTCTGCAAACCATACCAATTTGGGACACCCTGTATAGTCCAGAAGAATCTAGCAAAGGAAGGTAAGCTATTTACGAGTTACATTTTACAAGTCTATGTGTAAGATTGGGAAAACATATTTTTGTCTATTTAATTTCATTTCTGAATGTGTTGAATAATACATACACTCACCGGCACAAAATTCCTCCGCCCAAAATTTTTGATTAAGTTTGACAATTTATAACTTTATTATTTGTACTCCGATTTTCAAGATTCTTGCATCAGTTTATAGGTACTTGTTTTGGTGTTGTTTGTTATTATTTCGATAGCAAAAAAAATTGCTTAGATGGCAATATAGCGGGGTGAATGGAAGCATTGTATTTTCTCATAATTTTTAAAAATTCTGTGGAAAAATTGGAGGGCTGATTTTGTTACACATAATACATACACTCACCGGCACAAAATTCCTCCGCCCAAAATTTTTGATTAAGTTTGACAATTTATAACTTTATTATTTGTACTCCGATTTTCAAGATTCTTGCATCAGTTTATAGGTACTTGTTTTGGTGTCGTTTGTTATTATTTAGATAGCAAAAAAATTTCTTAGATTGCATTATACCGGGGTGAATGGAAGCGTTGTATTTTCTCATAATTTTAAAAAATTCTGTGGAAAAATTGGAGGGCTGATTTTGTTACATACTCCTTTTATATTATCCTGAAGATATTCCTAAGATTTTTCTTTTGGAATTATCCGAATATCTCTTTTCTTGTAAGAGCTGTACAATTTTTTATAAATAAAAACCCTGATTTACTCATAAATATAACTATCTTAAATAGAAGTTGGATTGATAAGATTAGAATGGCCCACATGCAGCCCAGGGCCCTGATTCTAAATCAAATTTCGACACTAAACAAGTCGCTTTCATAATGGCGACGTCGAAATGCGACTGTGAGAGCCTTGTGGATTTTAGTTGAACTAACGAAATGACGTCACGAAATAGCGACTATCGAAATTAATAGCGACTCCAAAAAAGTGGTTGATATTATAATTTCGATGTCGAAATTATTTGACACGGAGATGAATGAATGGGCAAAAGCGAGGTTAGGTTTAGTTTAGATGTGTTTTGTTTATTTCTTGCAAGGAAAACTAAAGCAAAAGGTATTAATATGGCTGGGTTTAATTGAAATTTGCTTGTTTTGAGGAATTAGATAGAATAGTATTAAATTAAAAATATAATAATTGAGAATGTCCACAACATGAATCATCAACTCAATGAAAGATGTAAGGTAATAATCTGGGAAAATTAGTAAAAAACAAGGAAAATTAATTACCAGCTATTTTATTGCTGGACATGCTAAAATCAAATCTTAAGATTTCCTGTATTAGTAATATAGCTGTGCAAAGTCCACAGAAAGTGTGCTATTTTGTTTATAAACAAATTAGCGCTCCGAAATCTTTTTTTTTAATTATTGCTCTATAACTCCGAAAATTTTAACTTTAAACCAAAACACTCGCATAAAAATTGACAGTAATTTAATTCTGCACATTGATAATTTATTCCAATTTCCTTCGACGGAAATTTTCCTCGGAAAATTCGGGTTTTCCAAACAAAATATTTAAGTTCCAACTAAAATTTGAGAGAAGTAATTATTTATCAATAATTAAATAATTTGGTGACAGTGACATAAATCTTTTTTGTTATGAGTGTCTTGAAGATATGAAAATTTGTATGTACAAAGAGGACCGGAATTAAAAGATATCTAATGGTTCAAAGATTAAAATCCTGTTGTTTATAACTCTGTCGTAAATGCCGGTCAAATTTGACCGGTTATACCTGGAATCACTCCTCGCAATTCAATTTTTTTCTTCGAAAAGGGCACAGAAGCCGTGCCCTTTTCAACAGCGTTAACTGAATTTAATTTAATCTAATATTTTCTGAGGGGTTCTATTTGTTTATAAGCCAAAAAAATGTTTCTTTATAACATTCCTGAGACCGCTCAAATGATCCAATTTCAATCCTGTAAGGTACGTTGAATAGGTATAGTGCTTTTTTATACGAAAATCATAGTTATTCTGGTGTATCATCATCTTTCTGGTTATTATTTCGACCGAAATTTTTTAATTAACATTTTAATTATTGCTAAACTATTATGGAATAAATTCATTTTCTCTAAAATGGACGATTTTAGAGAAAAATCCCGAAACAGGTCGATTTTTATTTTTGAATTAAATTTTTTGGCATATATTTCAAACTAGTGACGTCATCCATCCGAGCGTGATGACGTAATCGATTATTTTTTAAATGGGAATAGGGGTTCGTGTTGTAGCCCATTTACAAAGGCGTTCAATTCTCTATTCAGTATAGCGTTTTTCATTCACAGTCATTTATTTCGAGCTTCTGTCATATTTCGTATAATCCGTAAATATTAATATTATACACAGATTATTCAACATATGACAGGAGCTCGAAACAAATGACAATCGATGAAAAGCCCTATTATAAACATTAATATTATTATTTATACAGGCAGGTCAAAAAAATTTTTGAATTAAATTAATTGACGCAAGAAGAACAATGCATGTAATTTATTTAACTCAAAATACATTCTATTGCTGTCAGAAAATAGAAAAAAATGTTTATTTTGCAAATAAACAATGCTTTTAGCTTAAATTAAATGTTCAAACTGCCAATAGGTAGGAGGGAGGCTGTTTGTGATTTAATTTAAGCGAAAAGAAATGTTTATTTGTAAAATAAACCTTTTTTTCTATTTTCTGACAGCAGTACAATGTATTTTGAGTTAAATAAATTACATACATTCTTCTTTTAGCGCCAATTAATTTAATTCAAAAATTATTTTTTGGCAACCCTGTATAAATACCTAATGATATTAATGTTTATATTACTGAATAGAGAATTGAACGCCCTTTCAAATGACCTACCACACGACCCCTATTCCCATTAACAAAATTATCGATTACGTCATCACGCTCAGATGGATGACGTCACTAGTATGAAATATATGCCAAAAAATTGTAATTTAAAAATAAAAATAGACCTCTATCGGGATTTTTCTCCAAAATTGTCCGTTTTAAAGAAATGAATTTATTCCATAATTTAGTCCCTCTGTATCTTCTTCTTCTTCTTCTTCTTTTATATAGGCAGTACTGCCTGTTTTTCTTCAACGGTGCCTTTCATTCTGCCCCTAAGTTGTCATTCCATCTTTTCCTTGGGCGTCCTATACTTCTCCTGCCTAACGGTGACTTGTCCCTGGCTATTCTTACTATCCTTGATTCAGACATCCTGCTTATGTGCTCATTCCACTCTTCTTTTCTGTTCTTTACCCAGGTATTTATATTGTCTACTCCACATATGCGTCTGATTTCCTCACTTCTTACCCTATCCTGTAGTCCTTTTCCAGCAATCCTTCTTAAGATCTTCATTTCGTTGGTTTCCAGATGTCTTCGTGTTTTGCTTGTATCTGGTCTTGTTTCGGCCGTGTAAGTCATAACTGGCCTAATAACTGACTTATATATTCGGGCCTTTGTTTCCAATCGTAGGTGTTTGTTTTTCCAAATTGTGTCGTTTAGGCACCCGGCCGTTCTACTGGCTTTAATTATTTGGTCTTTTACCTCTTCTTCGATATTGTTGTCGGCTGATAGATTAATTCCCAGATATTTGAAAGTCATTACTTGTTGTATAATTTGATTGTCTAACTCCAATTTGCATCTTATTGGTTCTTTGGCAATTACTAAGCTTTTTGTTTTTTGGACTGATATTTTCATATTCATTTCTTTTGCGTTAATGTTGAACTCGTGCAATAATCTTTGTAGGTCGTTTTCGCACTCTGCTACTAACACGGTGTCATCAGCGTAACAGAGTATTTTTATCTCTCTATTGCCCATTTTGTACCCTCTTTTTTTCTTCACTTGTTTTATTATTGCATCCAATATTATGTTAAACAGTAGAGGGCTTAGTGAATCTCCTTGCCGGATTCCTGTGTTTGTTTCTATGGGTTCTGTTATTATTCCATTGACTTTCATCTCTATTTTATTTCTTACATATATGTTTTCTATCAGTTTTATGATATCCAGTGGTAAATTTTTCTCATATAGAAGGTGTATCACATCTTTTAATTGGATTCTATCAAACGCTTTCTCTAGGTCTATGAAACAGAAAAAGGCTGGTTTGTTATATTCTAATGATTTCTCCGCTATTTGCCTTATCACAAAAACTGCATCGTTACATGATCTTCCACTTCTAAATCCTTGTTGTTCATCCGATATATTTATGCACGCCATTATTTTCTCCATAAGTATTTTTGTTGTGAGTTTCAGTATAGTGCTCAGTAAATTTATCCCTCTATAGTTACTGGGGTCTGCCCTATCACCTTTCTTAAATAACGCTATCATTTGAGTGGTTCTCCATTCTTCTGGAATTCTTCCTGTATTTATTATTTTACTTATAAGGATATTCAGTTCTTTGTGAAGTCTATCTCCTCCGTACTTTAAAAGTTCATTAGCTATTCCATCTTTCCCAGGAGCTTTTCGATTTTTCATCTTTTTTAAGGCGTTCTTTATATCTTCCTCTTTAATTTCTGTTTTCTCATCCGATTCTAATCGTGGTGTTTCCAGTTCTTTGTGATTAGCTGTTTGATAAAGGTTTTTTAGGTAAGTTGTCCATGTATTTGTATCAATATGTTTTACCTCTATCAATTTCTTCATCTCTGCTCTTTGACCTCTTATCATTTTCCACATTTCCCTTTGCATCCCATAAAAGTCGTGCTCCATCTCTTTTGAAAATGCTTCCCAATGTTCTGTTTTCTTCCTTCTGTATAATCTACTATAATAAATCTTTCATGTCATCAATTATTTACTTATTGATAAATAATTAGGTACTTCCCTAAAATTTTAATTGGATATTGCAGATTTTTTGGGAAACCTCGGATTTTCTGAGTAAAATTTTTGTTGAAGGAAATCGGAAAAAAAAATAACTTTGTGCAGAACTAAATTACGGTGAATTTTTATTTGAGTGTTTTTGGCTCAAAGGAAAAATCTTAGGAGTTACAGAGCATGCACTAATTGAAAAAAAAAGAAGATTTAGGAGTGCTAATTTGTTTATAAATAAAATAACACACTTTCTGCGGACTTGTCATACCCCATATTACTAATATATGCAATATTAAGATTCGATTTTAGCAATAAAATAGCTGGTAAATAATTTTTCCCAAAAATGGCATTTTTTCGATAATTTTCCCAGACTATCAACAAATTCCAATAAACCGGAGCGCCAACCCAAATTCTGAGTAGTGTCAACATGATAAGGTTAATATTCCCAGTTGTAACTAATATCGAAATGAATAAGAATCGCTATACTCTGCGGCTGTCATGGCGGTGTCGAAATGAAATTGCGACTGTCGAAATGAATTAGAATCAGGCCCCAGATATCAATCCTATTGAGCATTTATGGGATGAATTAAAAATAGCAATTCGCCGTCTCCTGGGCTTCCAGAAAATTTAGTCAGTTACGGCCCTGGTAGAGGAATATAGGGCTATTCCCAGGCAAGATCATCGCATCTTTATTCGATGCCAAACAGATTGCGAGCGGTCGTTGCTGGGAGAGGTGTACATACTCCCTATTGAACTGTTTTGTTTTGTTGTTAATGTCAGTGAGTTTGATATTTTTAATTAAGTAAACCTTCAAAGCTGTGTTTTAATTTACAGCTTTTAAAAGAAAACAGATATTCGGATAATTCAAAAAACAAAATCTTAGGGATACCTCCAGGAAATACAAAAGGAGTAACAAAATCAACCTTCCAATTTTTCCATAAAATTTTTTAAAGTTAGGAGAAAATACAACGCTTCCATTCACTCCCGTATAATGCCATCTAAACAAAAAAATTTTGTTACCAGAATAATAACAAACGACATATTATGAAAACATGTATGTACCTACAAATTGATGCAAGAATCTTGAAAATCGGAGGACAAATAATAAAGTCATAAATTGTCACTTAATCAAAAATTTTGGGTGGCGGAATTTTGTGCCGGTAAGTGTAGTTTATCACAGAAAACCTACTGGTGTATTTTTTAAATAGATATAATTTTAACAAATAGTTTCGTTATACAGTGATGGGCGCGCTAATAACCGGCAAAATAACGCAAAAGATGGCAAACACAATATATTGCGAAACAAAAAGAGATGAAACTAGTGAAGCTGGAAATTATCGTTATAAACGTATAAATTAACATTACACTACATAGTTTCCCACCTTTCAACGTATCAGAGGAGTATGACAACTGTCACTCTGACAGTAGAATTTTATAAAATACTCCTGTCACAGACGTTTAAAGGTGGAAAACTATGTAATGTAATGTTAATTATTTATACGTTTATAACGATAATTTCCACCTCCACCAGTTTCATCTCTTTCTGTTTCGCAATGTATTATGTTTTCCATCTTTTGCGTTATTTTGCCAGTTATTAGCGCGCTCATAACTGTATAACTTAATTTTGTAATACCTTACATTTAAAGTTTTATTACTATTAGACCTGGATCCAGCGTAAGAAAGAAAAGTTGATTAATAGCAAGCTGAAAATTTGTTAATAGCTTAACGGTGTCTAGTCGGACAAACATTGATGCACGGGAACACTGGAACAGGGGAAGTTTTAACGGTGGAACATGATAAACGTGTCGTCCTATGATGGTGAAAAATAGTGTTTGCGCCAATATGAATATATATTTCATTTATTTTAATTCGGGAACGTCTTGGCAACACAGTTCTAAGTAAGCATAATCTTCTGTCCTTTATGTTAAGCCAGTCAGTCGTTAACAGACATACGGTCGGAACGTATAGTACACTTTGACAATTTTAATTTGATTTTGTGTGTGTTTTCCGTGAGACAAATTGACGATACCAGACAACATATTTTCGGTAAGTTCCCTTCTTTTATCCCATCCTTCATTTTCCTTAATGCCACCGAAAATAGTGCTTCAACATTTAACAACACGAAGAAAATCTAAGAAAATCTCGGTAAGTTATTATTATTAAATTTTTTCCATTTGGTTTGCTAAAAGCCAAAACATAATTTGGTCAATTTCGAGCTCGGATATTCAGCGTAGGTTTACAGTTTGCTTTGCTTAGTTTTGTATTATTAAATAATAATATTCTTATTTAGAAAGAAATTGTTCGGTAAAATTTAATGTCGGCACGTATCGGAAAAAAAAACTCTGTGATAACTTTTTGCTGATTTTTGTATTTGTATCGTTTTTGTTTCTCGGAACAACTTGGGCTTCGGGCGTGAAAGAAGTTAGGTTTTTAAATATTTGCGGTGTTGTCAAACGTGAATATTTTTCGACTCAATCGGTTACGGAAAAATTCGGATGTATGAATAAAAATTATTTTGTAAACAAATACTAAATTTGATTCACGGTTCTAAACAAAATAAAGAGTTTGCATAATAACTGCCCGGAAGGCTTGTTTTTTAACAAATCTCTATAATTAATTAATTTTATTCAAAATTTATACTCAGACCTGGTTTGTTATATGCTACAGTTTTCTTAAAGTAGACTTTGTTTTTTTTCTGATTTTGCGGATTGATTTCAGTAACAATGACTACTTACGAAAGGCAATTTAAAATATTAACGGCTAAAAAAGAAACGCTTTATACAATCATTCAGACTTTATATGACTTATCGAAAAACTTAACTACGGATAACACCATTAAAAAATTCACAAACTTGTATCAGTCGATGGATTCGACAAGGACAGAAATTCTCAAAATTTTGGATGAAATCAACGCAGTCGGGTTTGACGTTGATGAAAACTATAAACCAGATTTTCAGGTGATGTCTGTTATTAACGAAATGTGTTGTGAAGCAAGGGCGGCTTATACAAAATTAAAACCAAGCACCAATATTGTAAATCCAACTTTACAGCAAAGTACACAACAACAGTGTAATGTACACAGTCTTTTGCCAAAAATCACTATTCCAGATTTCCACGGAGAACCAAAGGAATGGGAAACTTTTTATTCGATTTACAAACCATTGGTACACGATAATTTCCAGCTGACGGATGCAGATAAGGCTCGGCTTTTGGTTTCACATTTAAAGGGATCGGCCCTTAGTATTTGTGCGGGAATAGCTACTTCTGGGGATAATTATGACACGTTATGGAAAGCACTTTTAGAAAAATATCATAATAAAAGGTTGTTAGCAAACACTTATTTACAACAAATTTTTAATTTTAAATCCAACGTCAAAAAAACTGTCAAAGTGTTTAGACAAATTTAAGAGTTCCTCCGGAAAATTTGTAGATTTAGTTAGTTCTAAAGTCTTTTTTCATTCAACTCAAATCGATTGTGAAGTATTAAAGTGTGTTTCAAGAGATTCTACAGAGTGTTTAGCCGATTTTGTTTGTTTTTCCGTATATTTTAAGTTTTGTTATTTGACAACTGTACTGTAAGTAGAAATTTTTTTATATACTTATATTTGAACGTCGCTCGTGCCCCGGGATGTCCGTGGGCAAAAATGGAAAGGATCCACCAGATCCTGGTGTAGAAAATATTGGGTTCACAGATGAGAGCGATATAATTATGCAGACAAATGATTTAAATCAGAATAATTCTCATAGTGAATGTTTAAATGATACTAGTAAAAGTACTAATGATACCATAAACTTGACATCTACTTCAAATAAAACAAATACTATTCAAAAAAGTCAGGAATTTAATTCATCTAATCGATTTAGTTTAAATGATACTGGTCCGTTTTTTATATTTGTTCAACATATAAATTTGAGTATCGGTCGTTTGCATCCAATGAAACTTGGAGAAAAACTACTTTCGCTATCTAGTCATGATAAACATATTATTGAAATTGTTAGTGTAGGTAAAAATCGCATTAAAATTCAAGTCAATTCAGGTGCTGTTGCGAATAAATTAGTAGTTGAAGATTTTTTCGGAAAAAATAACCTAATTGCATATATTCCAAATTATTTAACGGAAAAAAAGGGTCTCGTTCGCGGAGTGGACACTACTCTAACTGAGAGTGCACTACTTAATACTATTAAATCTAATATTCCAATAAAAAAAGTTCATAGAATGACTAGAATAGTTCAAAGTGACGGTGTATCAGAAAGAGTTCCTAGACAAATGGTTATTATTAGCTTTGAAGGTAAATTAATTCCCCAATATATTTACATCAACAAAGTTAGGTGTCCAGTTGAAATATATGTTAGTCCTGTTATGCAATGTTTCAACTGTCTTCGTTATGGCCATTCAACGACTCAATGCAAGTCAAAAAAAGATGTAAGAAGTGCGGTAATGAAGGTAACACTGATTGTCCCGATAAATGTACTACATTTTGCGTTTATTGTAAAAATAGTAGCCACGAGTCAGTTTTTAAAGAATGTCCCGAATATTTAAAACAAAAAAAGACTAAAGAAGCTATGACTAACTTAAATATTTCATTTAAAGAAGCCGAAAAAGCTCTTGAAAATCCATGTTATTCCAGTTTAGTCCAAAAAAATAAATTTGCACCTTTAATGACCTGTGACACAGACTTTCCTCCATTAAAAAGCTCCTCCCCTAAACCCTCGAATTCCACCACTACTTATAAAAATAATAATCATCTGAATATAGCCCCCCCTAACGATAACCCCCCCAAAAAAAGGAAGACTACTGATACAACTCCTAATTTTCCTCCTGTGCGTAGGGAATACCCGACCAGTTTCTGTTCGGGATCTGTATTTCAATTTGGAAACCATGAGCCCCGTAATGAATTTGATATATTTATAGGCCAGCTCAGTGCTTCACTCAAAAATTTAATCAAACAGAGTATCCTTGACTAAAGACTAAGTTTTCACTCTAATGGCATATAACATATCCCACCAGAATGAAAATCCTTGACTATTGTAATTCTTCATCAAATGTAGAAACTAATTTTAAAAATTACGAAATTGAATTAGAAAATAAAATTAAAGATATTATAGGTAATATTTTTACATAATTTTAATGGCTGACAAAAGTATTAAAATTCTTCAATGGAATATTCGTTCGCTAAATGCGAACCGATATTCTTTACAGCAATTACTGTTTGAAGAACGTTTTGACATAGGTCTTTTATCAGAAACTTGGTCAAAACCATCTGATACTATTTGCTTCAATAATTTCAATGTAGTTAATAAAAGTAGAATTAGAGGATATGGAGGAGTTGCCATAATTTTAGCAAATAACATTATTTATAATCCCATTTCATTTGTTAACAATTTCAATCCTAATTTAGAAGTTTGTGGTGTAGATATTAAAATTGACCAAAAAATGTATACTATCCTGAGTGTGTACCGTCCATCAAATGTTAGAGTAACAGTGCAAGATTACGTTAGTCTTTTTTCTCAAATTAGCAATGATTGTATTATTACCGGAGATTTTAATGCACATCATGGATTATGGGGATCAAATTCATGTTGCGTCGATGGTAATATACTAGTAGAAGCATTAGATTTCTTTCCTAATTTAATTGTTGTTAATGACGGGTCGGCTACTAGAGCTACTCCTCCAGGGAATATGAAATCTGTTGTAGATCTTACTATTATATCCTCTAGTTTATGTCCATCCTTTGACTGGACTGTTCTTCCAGATACCTATGGATCAGATCATTTTCCAATTAGACTTTCTGTGCAGAATATGAAAATTGAAAATAGAACTTTTATATCTTCGGCTAAATGGTCGATGTCTAATGCAAACTGGGATAATTTTAGAAAGAACGTAGAAAGTGCCTTCAGAGACGAACCAAATAAAAACCAAACAAACGACATGATTTTCTTTTTATTAGATTCTATTACTGATGCAGCCAACAAATCTTTCAAAATTATCAAACCGTCAGTCAAATCTTTCAAATCGCCACCATGGTGGGATGATGAATGCCTCACTGCTTCTAACGCTAGAAAAAATTCCTTTAAAATTTATAAATCTAATCTTACCCTTTCAAACTTCATGGAATATAAGAAGAATGAAGCTATATGTAAACGAACTTTCCGCTCAAAAGCTAAATCTAGTTGGGCTCGGTTTTGTTCCTCACTTACTAGGCAAACTTCACCTTCAGAGCTTTGGAAAAGGGTAAACAAAATTCAAGGTAACAAAAAGTACACCGCTAATGATGAATGTATGGTAGAAAGGCTCTTTACAAAAATCTCTCCGGATTATGTCCATTTACCACTATTTATGCCGAGCATCTCTACTAATGACCACTTTTTACTAACCCCCATTTCAGCTGACGAACTTAAAGCAAATATCAAGAGTTCTAAAAATACAGCCCCTGGTATTGACGGCATTAACTATAGTATGCTATTAAACCTACCTGCAATTGCTATATATTATTTGTGCAAAATATACAACAATATTCTACTTAAAGGAGATCATTGTGACGCCCTCAAACAATGCCTGGTTATTCCTATACCCAAACTAAACCAGCGTACCGACTTAAGGCCTATCTCTCTCATGTCCTGTTTGCTTAAAACATTTGAACGAGTTATGAAAAGCAGATTAGAATGGTGGTGTGAGAACAAAAATATTTCCAGTGTCTCAGTATGGCTTTCGTAGGAACAAGGGAACTATTGATTGTGTTTCTCAATTAACAACTGATATTCAATTATCATATTCAAATAATAATTATCTATCTGCCATTTTTCTTGATATTTCTGGGGCTTATGACAACGTCAATTTAAATCTATTGTTCGAAAAACTGAAGCACATAGGTATTCCACCTTTGTGTGCTTATGTATTAGTAAACCTATTCCTTAGTAGACAGGTATTTATTAGATGTAATGATAGATTGATTGGCCCAAGAGTAGTGCATCAAGGTTTACCCCAAGGATCAGTCCTCAGTCCCTTGTTGTTTAATCTATACACTCTAGATCTCCACAGTATAGGAATTAGATGCAGTATATTACAATATGCAGATGATTTCTGCTTTTACAATGTGAATAAGTTGTACCAACAAAGTATTAATTCAACTAAGATGGTACTGGGTGATGCAAGAGAGTATTTTTTTTTACAAGGATTTGACCTTACTGCAAATAAATCAGCGGTGGTATTTTTTACGCGACATCGCTTACCAGTTGTGACCAGCATCATGATTAACAACCTAAGTATACCCGTTCATAAGCACTATACTTATCTTGGTATTACATTGGACACCAAGTTAACATGGGATGAACACATTAATAAGTGCTTAATAAAATGTGAGAAAAGTTTAAATATTCTTAAAGTAGTTAATCGCTATCGATGGGGTGCTGACCCTAAAATTAATTTAATGTTTTATCGTGCATATACCAGATCCATTCTCGACTATGGAAGCATTCTATATGGATCTGCCACAAACAGTCGCCTTAAAAAATTAGATCGCATTCAATATAAGGCTCTGCGGTTAGTTCTAGGTGCGCTCAAGTCTACGCCTATAGAGAATCTTTTAGCTGAATCCATGGAGCCTCCTTTACATTTAAGACGACTATTTTTGGCTGAAAAATTTATTCTTAAATGCCAATCTTACAACCAAACTGAACTACTACAAAAAATATGTGGCATCTCTGTTTCTAATCTTGTCGACAAATGGTGGCACAACAGGAATTCTCCTATTTTAGAAGTAGCATACTCGAACGTTTCTCAGCACCTAAACAGTCCAGGTGAATTAACTTTCTTTAAATCGAGTTTTAATATATCTTATGCCAATGTTAATGTTTGGTTCCCAAATTTTGACAGTGAGAATCCAGTTGACTTTCAGCAACATATAGCCAAGCTTGATAATCCATGCAGGATTTTCACGGATGGTTCAAAATCAAGATTGGGAGTTGGATGTGCTGTATATATTCCGGATCACCAAGAATCCTTGATGTTCAAGTTAGATAAACAATGTTCCATATACTCTGCAGAAATGTTCGCGATTTATCAAGCTCTAGAATGGGCTGTCAACAAAAAAATTTCTAACAAGCAAGTTGTAATTATGTCAGATTCAAGATCTTCGTTATTAGCTCTAGAAAACACACGTAAACATTTATATAAAAATAGCCTTGTCGTCAAAATTTTAGAAAACCAACTAAAGCTACTGGAAAAACAGACTTCTGTAACTTTCGTCTGGGTAAAAGGACATATTGGTATTTCCGGTAACATAAAAGCAGATTTTTTTGCTAAAGAGGCAATCTTAAAAGGATCGGAAATAACTTGGCTAGATAGAAGCGATCTAACAGCTACTCGCAAGAAAAGTTTGAAACAAAATTGGGATATTGAGTGGCACGCTTTCTGCAATCGAAGCAACAATCTCTACACAAAAATTCATCCTAGTTTACCTACTGAGCCTTTTGCTATCAGAAGTTATCCCAATAGAAATATATATGCCATGTTTATTAGAGGTCTCTTTAATCATGCCACTGTCAAGTCATACCTCTATAGATTTAACCTATCCGAATCAGATCTTTGCGATTGCAATGGATATGTTGACGGTATTAATCATTGGTTGTTTGGATGCAAACATAATGATGTTGCAATTAAGTTTTTGATGAACAATCTGGTTCAAGAAGAAATACCTTTCCCACAAAATAATGCTTCTCTTTTATATTTGTCTCGTAGAAATTCTAAAATTAAACAAATCATCTGGGAGTTTTTAAAAAGGACTAAGAGGAAAATTTAACTTGCACTGAATGAGTCCGGTTGAGTGTGTTTAGCAATAATTATTGTTTTTTATGTTTATCCTTATTATGTAATATTGTCTCCCTGTGAAAGTTCATTAAGTAGATTTTGCAGGGAGGTAATAAGAATAGAATTGCATAAAAGTTTATATTGAAAAAATTAAAAAAAAAAATATACAAAAAAATATGTATACAAAAAAAATGTATAAAAAAATTAAATATTATTAAAAAAAATAAATAAATAAATAAATAAAAAAAAGTATAATAAATTATAAAAAAAAAATAAAAAAGAGAAAAAAAAAAACAAAAAAAATTAAAAACACAAAGAGGGTGTAAACCTCCGCGGGGTTGATCCGGGTTGAAGCCTTATCGCTGTGTAAAAAAAAACATATATTTATTAGCATTTAGTATTAGTATTTAGTATTAGCATGTAGTTTTTTTTGTCGATTTAATTATTTGTAAATTAATTTAAGTTGGTTAGGGCCATGAATGAGGAGTATACCTACTGGTCAATTAAATGTTTCCACTTCTACATATGTATGTATGTATGTGCGTGCATAAGTATTATATGTGCGCACATGTACCTAATGTATTATGTAATGCAATGTATTATATTTGGAATATTGTAGCAAACAGTAATTTATTATCTATCGTGGCTGAATGGATCAAGTAATCCAAAGCCAATAAGGAAGAAAAAAAAAAAAAAAAATTTAAATCCTTGCAATCGGAATCTGAAAAAAATCTAAACAGTTTTTTAGAAATCTTTGACGCCTCGGTTAATGCCTTAAAAAAGTTGGATGTCCCGGATTTAACGGATTTTATTTTACTTTATCATGCACTCTCAAAACTGGACAGGGAAACGGTAAAATCTTTTGAAAATCACATGCGCGGAACGGTTATTCCTACTTACACGGATTTAATTAAATTTGTTAAGGATCAAACAAAAATTTTGCATAATAGTGACTCACAAGAGGCTAGCTCCGGTGGCTATCATAAAAATAAAGCCAGCATGAGAATAAAAACAATAACAGAATGCCTTTTTGTGTTTTATGTAAAAAATCGTCACATTTTTTGGGTAGGTGTGATAAATTTAAGGCTATGAATCCTACACAAAGGTACGATTTGGTAAAAAATAATAATTTATGCTTTCTGTGTTTTTCCCAGTCACATGGTGTAAGACAGTGCTTAAAAAGACCGTGTGCCCAGTGTGCCAAGAATCATCATTTTCTTTTATGCGCAGGAAAACCGGAAATAAGGGGTGCGAAGGAAAATAATCAAAATAATCAACCAAATTCTGGTGTCGGTATTCCAGAAACGGGTTCCAATAACCACAATTCGGGTTCAGTTAATTGTGCGTTTCAAAATTCTAGTTTTTTGAGTAGAAATCAGGAAAAAACGGTTCTATAAGCAACGGTAACGGTATGTGTGTTAAATAGTCCTTTACAAAATGCAACGGCGCGGTTTATTTTGGACAACGGTAGTCAGTGTAATCTTTTGACCACGGAATGTTGTAAAAAACTAGGTCTTAGATATACAAAAATTAATTCTTCGGTACAAGGTTTGGGACAAAACTCTCAGTCGGTAAGGGGAGTAACGGACATTATTATCGCTTCGCGTTTTGATCAGATTAAAAAATACGATGTTCAAGCTTTAGTTATTGATCATATTACAGATAAATTGCCAAAAACGAAATTAAATTTGCAAACTTTATCGGAATTTAAAAATTTACAATTAGCGGACGATAAGTTTTTTGAACCTAAATCAATCGATGGCATAATCGGTGCGCAGTTTTTTCCTATTCTTTTCGGCGGTAATCGGATTTTGAGTTCTTCAGGTTTAGGGGCGGCTTTAGAAACAACGTTCGGGTATGTTATTATGGGTCAGGTGGATACGGAATATTCCACTCCCATAAATTTGCTCACTTTAAGGGAAGAAACATCGATTGAACAAATTTTGACAAAATTTTGGGAATTAGAGCAGGTTCCAAAACGGGAAATTCCGGATTTAGACGCTATAGAATGTGAAAATATTTATAAAACCACGGTTTCCAGGGATATATCGGGCCGGTTTACTGTTGCATTACCTTTTAAAAGTTCACCAAAAAATTTGGGAAATTCAAGGGTTTCGGCGGAAAATCGGTTAAAAACCTTGGAAAAACGGTTAACAAAATCGGACAGCTAGCGTGCGGATTACAATAAAATTATGCAGGATTTTTTGGATCAAGGATACTTAAAATTATTGGAAAAAGAAGATTGTGACTTATCCTATTATATTAGTCATCACCCTGTAATAAAATTAGAGAGTTTAAGTACACCTATACGTATCTTATTGGATGCATCTTGCCCTTCAGACAGTGATGTCTCCTTGAATGATTTATTGCATAGCGGGCCTAAACTGCAGGCGGACATATGCACTTTATTAATAAATTTTCGGCTTTTTCCAGTAGCATTGAGTTCGGATTTAAAAAAGATGTTTTTACAAATAAAATTAGTACAAGATCACTGGCGGTTTCAAAGAATATTATGGAGATTTGATCCAAACGAGGAAATAAAAACGTATGAATTTACGGTGGTTGCGTTAGGTTTAAGGTCGTCACCTTTTTTAGCGCTACGGACGGTTCAGCAATTGATAAATGAAGATGGCAAAGATTATCCTTTAGCTAAAAAATATATTTCTTCGGGGCTATATATGGATGATTTTTTAACGAGTGTTCCGGACGAAATTGAAGCTAAAGAATTATATAATCAATCGGTAAATCTCTTCAAAGGTGGTTGTTTTGACTTAGTTAAATGGTCGACTAATTTGGACAATTTGTTATCAGAAATTCCGCTGGAAAAACGTTTACAAAATTCGGTTACATTTAAATCGGAGACTAAAGTTTTAGGGATGCAATGGGATCCGCAGAGGGATGTTTTGAACTATAGGTTAACCACCCCCGATAAAAATTGTACAAAACGTAAGATTTTATCTCTTACTGCAAAATGTTATGATCCTATTGGTCTGATTGCTCCATTTATTTTGCATTTAAAGTTAATGATCAGGGAGTTATGGCAACTAAAATTGGGTTGGGATGACTCACCCCCGGATACGATTAAAAAATCATGGGAAAAGGTATGCAATGAATGGCAAGATTTTTCAAAATTTGAGGTCCCTAGACATGTAGGAGCCATGAGGGATGTTCCGATTATGATTTTGGGGTTTGCGGATGCAAGTCAAGACGGTTACGGTGGGGTAGTTTATTTAAGGGTTGTAAATTCTAGCGGTGAAGTCAGTGTGAGACTGGTTGCTGCAAAATCGAGATGTGCACCTTTAAAAAAGACCATGACCATTCCGAAGCTAGAATTATGCGCGGCTTTGTTGTTATCATCTTTGCTGAAATTAATATTTGAAAATTATAGCAAACTTACTCATATTTCACAACTAGTTGCGTATTCTGATTCGACCACGGTGGTGAGTTGGTTAACTTCGGCAAATACCAAAGATATTTTTGTAGCTAATCGAGTGCAGCAAATTAAAGAAAACCTTCCTAATATTTCATGGCAACATATTGAAGGTAAAAATAATCCCGCGGACTGCTTGTCAAGAGGGTTGACACCCTCACAATTAATAAATCATGAACTTTGGTTACAAGGTCCTAGTTGGATAAAATTACGGGAATCGGACTGGCCTTCTTCAATATTAGAATCGGATATTTCGGAGGTTAAGGTTTTGGTTATTGAGGAGGAGAAGCAGGGTGAAAAAATTCATCCCTTACTTGAATTGGTTGAACGTCATTCTAGCTGGCATAAAATTTTACGGATTACGGTTCGGGTTTTAATGTTGTTAAAATTAATTCCTGTGCAAAAATTAATTACGGCTACTGCGCTAAGAACAGCAGAATGTTATTTAATTCAGTTAATTCAGTTAAAACATTTTGAAACTGAAATAAAAATGATAAAAGAAAACAAACAATGTAAAATACAGCTTAATAAATTACGGCCATTTTTACAAGACGGTTTACTTATGGTGGGGGGACGACTTAATAATTCATCCCTTAGTTTTTCGGGAAAACATCCACTAATTTTACCGGGAAAAGAAACGTTAGTTGAACGGATTGTTGATTTTTATCATATAATTTATATGCATACGGGGGCATATTTGCTTGAAGCTTTATTGCGTCAAAAGTATTGGATTCTTGGGGCAAGAAATCTTATAAGAAATCGGGTTTTTAAATGCAATCGTTGTTTTAGAAATAAACCGAAAATTTTGACACCGCTCATGGCAGATTTACCGGTATCGAGGGTTACTGCTACTAAACCCTTTTTACACGTAGGGGTTGACTATTTTGGGCCAATAAATATTACATTAGGTAAAAAACGTAATGCGGCGGTTCATAAATCGTATTGTTTATTAGCGGTTTGTTTAAGCACAAAAGCGGTTCATTTAGAATTGGTGAGTTCTTTAAGCACACCACATTTTATGCAAGCATTTAAAAGACTTTTAGCAAGAAGGGGCCCATGCAAGGTTTTGTATTCTGATCAGGGATCATCTTTTGTTTGTGCGAAAACGGTTTTAAGTGAAATTAATCGGTTTGCTAGTTCGGACGAATATCAGAATGCACTGTTATGTGAATTAAATTTGAACGGTGTGGAATGGAAATTTATAAGTCCACAAAGTCCGAGTCACGGGGGTCTTTGGGAAAGTAATGTAAAGAGCGCTAAGTCGCATCTCTATAAGGTCATAGGGGATCAGTTGTTAACATATGAAGAGTTAAATACTCTATTAATTCAAATAGAGGCAATCTTAAATTCGAGACCTCTTTGTCGTCGACCAACTGATTCATCTCAAATATCGGTATTAACTCCATCACATTTTTTAAATTTAACACCGTTAGGAAGTTTGCCGGCCGACGATTTAACAGATTTAAATATAAACCGGTTAGATAGGTTCCAGTTAATCGATCGAATGGTGCAAGATTTCTGGAAAAGGTGGCGTTTGGAATATTTGACTACCTTACAAACTAGAGAAAAATGGAATATAGATTTGCCTAATGTTAAAATCGGAACGGTTGTTATTTTAAAGGTAGACAATGTACCTACACTTTGTTGGCCGTTGGCCATTGTTACTGAGGTTCATCCGGGTAAAGACGGAGTTGTTAGAAATGTTACTGTAAAAACTTCGAAAGGGACATTTACACGACCAGTTTTGAAGTTATGCCCTCTTCCGAATCAATAAATTTACAGTAATATCTTTTGTATATAGTTATAGGTATTTTTCATTAGAATTTATTTATTTTTTTTCGATTATTTTTTTTGAGTTACGGTAATTAACTCTGAAAATTTTGGTATATTAATTTATGCCTGGTCCTTTGAGTATTTATTTGGAACTAGTTTTTTTTTATTGTGTTTTCGGCACAAATTGCATACAGATTTGGCTGAAAAATGGGTTTTTCAGGGCGGGGGCTATGTTTGCGCCAATATGAATATATATTTCATTTATTTTAATTCGGGAACGTCTTGGCACACAGTCAAAGTAAGCATGATCTTCTGTCCTTTATGTTAAGTCAGTCAGTCGTTAACAGACATACGGTCGGAACGTATAGTACACTTTGACAATTTTAATTTGATTTTGTGTGTGTTTTCCGTGAGACAAATTGACGATACCAGACAACATATTTTCGGTAAGTTCCCTTCTTTTATCCCATCCTTCATTTTCCTTAATGCCACCGAAAATAGTGCTTCAACATTTAACAACACGAAGAAAATCTAAGAAAATCTCGGTAAGTTATTATTATTAAATTTTTTCCATTTGGTTTGCTAAAAGCCAAAACAAATAGCAAGTTGTTTTTAAATTTATTCAATAGCCAACGTTATATAATATATGAAAAAATGTTTGTCCGACAAAAAGGTTGGGCATTTTAACGAGTCCGACACGTAGAACATGTCACATCACAAGAATTATGTTGGTGATGAATAGAGACTGGAAAATATGCACTAAAAAATGTCTAAAATATGCATGCAATATGCATTTTAAAACAAGCTGAATATGCACAATTAACATGCAAATATGCATTTATATATGCACTTATTTTTATATGAATAATTTTATGGTTTACGTTAAATACATAAATAAATAAAAAATAATAAAAATAAATAAATAGGTTTGAATTTAAACCAAATTGTATTATTATTTCTTAATATATTTTTTTAACTTCAGGTTTTGTGACAAATAAAACGGCAAAATATTTTATTTTGACCACAAGATAAATAAGAGTACAATAAAATAAATGTACATATTTTTATTGTTACAATATTGATTCATATTTTCTAAACTAATATTATAAAAAGAGTACAATAAAACAAATTTACATATTTTTATTGTTACAATAAATATTTTTCATATATTGATTCATATTTTCTAAACTAATATTATGTCTTCTATCTGTTAATATTTGTTTATAGGCAGAAAAAGATCTCTCAACGTCACAAGATGTAATTGGGGCATATTTAAACTTTGCTATTAGAGACGGATCCATATTAATATTTTCATCGAAGTTTCCAAAATTGATTATATTATTTATTGAACGCAATAAAGTGAAACCCTCATTTTTGTTTAAAACGTCATCAAGTTTATCTTTAATTTTTACTCCAATTTCCCCATTCAGATTTGTTATTTTCTGTTTAACCGAATCAACAATAGACATACTATTGTGAAGACATAAATTTTGAGCCTCTAATTTTGTAATTGAACTTTCAATGATATCGAAATTCGATTTTATATACAACAATTGATTTTTAATAGACTTTTCTTTAAAAATATTTTGACAGTTATCAATAGCGGTACAAGTCGGATCAAAACTTGAAATAACGCTTTTGATGTCGTCGTAGTGTTCAGATAAAAATATAGCACTTTTAAGCCAAGTTCCCCATCTGGTTAATACTGGTTCTGGTGGTAAAGGAATATCGGGAAGCATCTCCCTATATACCTGTACACGTAGTGGTGCTTTCAGAAATACTTTTTTTACATTATTTATTAAGGTGTTTACATTGGGAAATTCAATTCTAACTTTCTCTGCAACTCTGTTTAGGCCGTGCGCCAAACATGTACAGTGAATTAAATTAGGGAAAAAGATTTTAAGATTGGATGCAGCTTTCATCATATATGAGGCGGCATCACTAAGCATTAATAATATTTTTTCAAATGGTACTTGATCAGGTAAAAAAAAATTTGTTAGGGATTCGTTAACAAATCTAGCTATTGTAGCATAGTTTGTTTTTTCCAAACATTTTACACTAATTAAGTATGAGTTTTTAAAATCGCCAGAGTCGTTAAGAACTCCAACAATTAGATTCGCAATTTGTCGACCCTTTGTATCCGTTGTTTCGTCGACGGAAATCCAAAGATATTCGGCTTTTAACTGATTTTTAATACTCGTCATCACATCTTTGTAACATGCACTGACATATTTTTTCCGAAGAGTTGAAGAACTTGGTATTTGAGCTGGTTTATCTTTAATCTTGCAATAAGTTTTTAAAAAGTTTTGACACGATTTATGTTCTAACTTGTGCAGAGGGATATTGCAGTTCAAAAAAAAATGGCATAAATCCTTTGCAAAGGTTTCTTGCCCAACTGACGTATTCTGAATCTGCAAACTGTTCTGTAGAATCTGCTGGCGAGGTTTATTATCATTTTTTGATAGCTTAGTTTGGTGAAGTGAAGTTTTTATGTGTTGAACTACTTGGAATTTCTTTTGACATGGAATCTGGAATATAATGATAATGATGTTTTAGATGTTTTCGTAAATAGATACCTACATTAAAATGATCAAACTTTTTAAACCTCCCCCAATTTTTTTTTATTTCTCAAAGTGAAATTGAAATCGTCAAACAATAAAGTACAGTCAGTGTACCGTAGTATACAGGGTGGGCCACTCTCATCACCTCGCTCTGTATAAGCCAAACCGTTGCGAACTTTAAAATACAGTTTTTGAAGAAATGGGACGGTTTGTCATTTTAGAATAGACAGACACATAGATGTGCAAAGAAGTTTGATAAGTTTAAAAATCTATTGAAGTGGAGAACTTACCTTTTTATCACAAATGGTGCAAAACATACTTTCACTGTCGATAACTTTTAGATGATTGTTACTTCCAATCCAACTTCTGAGAAGACTTGATTTTTCCCTTGCTACTTTAGGCATTTTCACAATAATAATAAAATGATTTTTTTACACAGTATAGTCAATAACTTGCAATCACAAAAGTTGAATAATCGGCGATTGATTTAAGACTAACCATTCATAAAATAAAATAATCTATCCTACCCTTAAAATGCTTAAAATTTCGTTTTGGTTGGTTTTCCCAGAATAATTCATAGTTGGCCGACACCAGCAGAAAGTACAGGTAATATTTGTAATGTTATTCAAAATATAATCGGTATTTACTTAGGTAATTTGTAAATTCTGAGAAGTCTATAAATCTTAAATATCCGGATAATGATACCTGCAGCTATAAATAACGCCCATTATGTTTATGGGTACAACAACAAAGGAGCTTAACAGCAAAATATTTACTTTCACATTTTATTTTAATGGATGTTGATGTTACTAATATATACCTTATTTTTAAATGGGGTAGAGTAAATTCCCATCAAAATATGCATTTATATGCTCTTAAATCTCCAAATATGCAAGGCATATGCATTTATGAAAAACATGAGAAATATGCAGCATATATATGCATATGCATTTTGCATATAATCCAGTCTTTAGTGATGAATAGCAGTCTGATTTTTGCATGAGAGTTTAATGAAAGGTTAGAAAAGCAATTGGAAGTTCTGTCGGACAAAATTAATAGGAAATTTTCCTAGTCGGACATTCTAAACATGTAAGATATAGACAAAAATGTTGGTGATAAATAGCAAGCTAATTTTGATTTGTTTATGTACAAATTGTATTTTGTAACGCAAAAAGTTATATGTCGGACAAAAAGTTTGGGCAAATCGAAGGAAATAAATAAAAAACATTTTTTCAGAATTACTTAGTCACATATTGATAAAGCTATTTTAGTTGTATATTATTATTTATATTCACATATTTGCATGTGCATATATATACATGCACACTCCAAAAACAGTGAGGTAAGTATCAATGTATGTATATATTGCAAAACAATTATTTTTTTGGGTGCAGGTTGTTCTAGATATTCTCAAAATGATAATAAAAAATGTCAAAGAACATGTGAAAGCAATCTCTTGGGGTTTTCTAATTAGGCGCATCAGAAAGTACGGAAAATTTCCTACAAAGAATGTTGTATACATTTTTTTCCATACTCAAATCTTAACCCTGTAAACGACATTGAAAAATGTGAAGAGTGTAAAACTTCTGTGTTTATAAGAATAGACGTAAACATGACACATTATGCTTAGAAGTATGTACTACTGGCCAAGTACCTGAGAGGTGGAGGCCATAAAACTACAAGAAGAAGAAGAAGTATTATTAGAAGGCTGCATTTGTCAGTGTGACACTTTGTGCTATACAAAGTAGTATTTGAAAATACATGGTCTCTGAGTTTCTGTTTGCCACGTGTGTTAAAAAATTAAAATTTATATTAACTATGGAGTGTTTTTGTGCTATTGAATGTCAACAGTTTAAATTTTAAGTCGCCAAATCAAAAGTGAAACCATTCAACGGAACATTTTTAAGTAATTTTAGAACATTTTACAAAGTTCGTAAAATACTTTGTCATCAATTCAATGATGTTCAGTTGCCAGATAATTGTGAAAATTCTATTGAATATCATTCTTCGTGCTATAATGCTTTGCTTAATTGAAAAAGGGTACCTAAATAAATTATTATTAAAATTATATAACGTAACTTTTCTCAACTTTCTACAAATGAAATATATTAATGTAATATGTCACATGGCTAGAAATAATTTGCTGCCAAAATAAATCGATTAGTTTAAATTTTAAGTTACGATTGCAATTTATTATGAATTATTGTCAAAAGTGACAGTTTTTCTTAAATGGAAATGTATTCATAGACATATAGACATAAGGGTAGACAGGGAATACAGTGCAAAAAGTCGATAGGTGGTCTATCTATCTCTTTTTTTTTGACCAAGCGATCCCGCGCATGTGGCAGACAAAGATAGCTAGACCACTCAATCCATAATATACTTTGCCTGATCTACTATAAATGTATTACAGTGAGGTATCTAACTGATGTTGAGATAAATCGAAAGATATCGATTGTAATTGATTGCAGGTACTTTTGACATAGAATAATCACCCGTTATTGAAATTTCAAAAATTATTTTTTTAAATTGTCCGACTAAAAAACCTACCCCTTATTTTTTTCCGACAACAGTCATTCTTGGTAAGGAATAATTTACTTAATTAAATTTCGTCTTTGTCGGAAAGCTATTTATCACCAGCATTTTTGTCTATATCTTACCTCTTTAGAATGTCCGACTACGAAAACTTCCATTAATTTTGTCGAACAGAATTTCCAATTGCTTTTTTAACCTTTCATTAAACTCTCATGCAAAAATCAGACTGCTATTCATCACCAACATAATTCCTGTGATGTGGCATGTCCTACGTGTCGGACTCGTTAAAATGCCCAACATTTTTGTCGGACAAACATTTTCTCATATATTACATAACGTTGGCTATCGAATAAACTTAAAAACAACTTGCTATTTTTCACAATCATAAACTTGTCAGGACGACACGTTTATCATGCTCCACAGTTAAAACTTCCCCTGTTCCAGTGTTCCCGTGCATCAAAGTTTGTCCGACTAGACACCGTTAAGCTATTAACAAATTTTCAGCTTGCTATTAATCAACTTTTCTTTCTTACGCGGGATCCAGGTCTATATGTAATAATAGTTCTCCAAAAATCCATTCAATTTAGTAGATACAAATTTATTTTAGTAGATAATTACGCAAAGATCATCGTAAAACTATCCGAATTTCAATAAATTAAAAAGAATCTCGACCTGTCATTGAATATGACATAAAACCCAATTAGAAAACACAAAAAATAGAATCAGGGAAAAAAACAAACCTCCTCACAATCCTCAAAAACGCTGGACCAGTAGAAATAATCATTAACAAAAATGTAGAGCTGATTATATCATATGAATAATTTCATCATTATCCTTTCAAACAACATTAGGTTGTCTGGAAGGATAATCCGTCAGCTGCTGGTTTGAAGCTCAGAATCATTCAATGATTGGTCCTTAGTTCAGGATTTTGTTTTCTAATTCATGCCAGTGGCACCTTTAGTCCCTCATTTTTAGTCTCTGAAAGGTACACACGTATGGATTTTGGTAGTTTTTGTGCTCTAACGACCTTCCACTCCGTCTTTTCTTCCAAAGAATCCTTGTGTCGATTACCTTCGTGACCAGGTGCGCAAGGAACCTTCGATATGTTTAATTAGGGCTTCTTTTATTGCCCCAACGTCACTTTCTGACACAGCAGCCTGCAGCAGTTAGGCTCTTTTTTGTTAATTTCTCCTTGGGAATACTTATATCAGACAGAGTCAGCTTAACATGCATGTGTGATTTTGGTATTCCTTGGAGCCTTAATTTGAGATCTATGAGGTAATTTGACCTTAGAAGTGTCAATTCTATGTTCTCGCATTTTCTTAAGCATCCTCCTCTGTGCCTCAGATATTTTTGTCAAAGAAAACTTTAAGCTTCTTAGTATCTTTCAAAGGAGTCCGCGTTATATCCTCAGTATTTTTATTACCCAATGTGCGCGGTTAATTTTCTTTCAGATTCTGCTTATTTTCTTCCAGATTCTGCTTATTTTCTTCTAGATTCTGCTTATTTCCTTCCAAATTCTGCCGAACAACCTCAATGGGGAAGTATTAAAGTTAGTTGGGTCCTCCTACGAGACCCCAAGGGTTACATCTTTAAAAATTGTACGTGGTTACATCTTGATTAGAGCTTCTCGATATTCGATAAAAGTATCGATATTGTATTGATATCGTATCGAAAACCAATACGATACCAATACAATACATACCTTAGCAATATTAATGTCAATGTCGATACGATAATCATTATCTGAAATCAATACAATACTCTGGTATTGTCGATACGCTTGCCTCGATATTATTGAAAATATCGATATCGAGAAAAAAAATAAAACGCTACAGTTGTTTGATTATATTTTGTGGAATAGGTATTTAGATCATAATTATTTACATAAAAGTATTAAGTGATCTGCGACCCAAGCATCAGCTGTTATAATATTTTACACTTAGTGTCTGAACTTGAAACTCTTGAGAGTGAGTAAATGACTGTTATGATTACACTGTTTATCAAGTGGAATGTGTGGCAATATTATGGAAGTGAGTGGTGATGACGCAAAAATAATTTTCAACAAAAATACTGAATTGCGATTTATTCCGAATCTCCGGGCACTTCCCTATCTTTTCAAAAGTAGTTTTTAAACAATACAGAGTTAGTAAGTTTTAGTCGACTTTTTTCAAAGAAGCATTCAGCCATATTCAATTTTTATAAGAATCTATAAGTTATAAGAAATCTATTTAAGTTCAAACTATTTTTAATAATAATTGCTAAAAATTATTAATATAGCTAAATGCTTTAATTTTAGTATAAAATTGAAGTTGAAAAATCAATTACAATCATAAATTATACTTACACCATAATGCTTAAATCTGAATTTTTTCCATTTAAAAAGGGTGGATTTCACCCCTAAAATGTAAGAAGGGCAAGTTGGCACCATATCATTTTTGTTTCCTGAGGTATCCTCTAACTACTCACCAATTTTCATGAGAATCAATGAAACGAAATCGGAGGTGAAAACCTTCGATTACTGCACTTTCAGAAATATAAAAAATAATTTTAAAGCAAGGGTGCATTTCACCTCTAAAATACAAAGAGCGCAAGTCGGCACCTTTGTTCCTTAACCTGCGAGTAGTTTCGCGATAACTTGATGAAAAATTTTGCAATTTTGAAAAAATTTCGTAAGTGCCTCGAGGAAGGGTGTAGTAATGCGTAGAAATTTTTTTTCTTCTTCTTTTTGTGGAATTTATGACTTTGGGGAGAGCCAATTAGCTTTAACCCGCGAGTAGTCGCGCCGTTAGATAGAATCTCACATTTCATCCTTTTTCGTAATACATACAGTAAAATTTGTCAGTAACGGCCACTAAAAATAAAAGAACTATTGGTCGATATAGAAAGGTGGACGGTATTGCCAGTTTTTGTAGTCTACATATAATTGGTTTGGGAAATTTTTAAACTGGCCGTTAGGACAGGTGGCCGTTAACACAGGTTTTTTTAATAAAATTGTTAAAAATATATATTTTCAATATAAAAAGTAGATAAAAATAGTACAAACTAAAAATTTGTTTTAAATTCGTATTTTGAGATAGAATCTCACACGCGACTATCGACGTTACAGAAGTGAGCGCGACTACTCCCGGGTTAAGGTATCCTCTACTCTAACCACTGACCAATTTGCAAAAGAATCTATTGAGGTTCAACGAAATCAGAGGTAATAGCTCAAATCCACCTTCAGTGACTGCACTATGTATGTTTTAAGAGCTTTGTTTAATAAAGACAAGAATAAAAAACCGCTAAACGCCGTAAAAATGAGTGGCGCATAAAATATTCCAGCTACAAAAGATCTGATATGAAAATTACGTGGCGCGAAAATGGATTTTCATTTGATGCAAAACAAAATTCTAGTTTTATTTTAAAAGATTTTTCCATAATATTTGCTTAATTTGAAGTAAACGCGCCACAAAAGAGTAACTTTGATACAGTTTGAATTTTGAAACTCTTTTGTGGCGCGTTTACTTCAAATTTAGCAAATATTATGGAAAAATCTTTTAAAATAAAACTAGAATTTTGTTTTGCATCAAAATGAAAATACATTTTCGCGCCACGTAATTTTCATATCAGATCTTTTGTAGCTGGAATATTTTATGCGCCACTCATTTTTACGGCGTTTAGCGGTTTTTTATTCTTGTATCAGGAGTTTTTCAAAGTTATTTATAAATTAAATGTATGAAGTTGAATGCAATGTTCCCCTATTACACGTCAAGCTTTATAAATGGTCACCTTTGTTGCATTATATCTCAAATGATCTAGTTTCCATCGAATATACACTAGACTTTTTTCTATTCGAAATAGATTGAAACAAAAATATTGAGATGGCCGGTAAATGAAGTCGGATTGCCCGTTGCCAGATCAAATTTAGCGTCGTAACCACTACAACTACATAAACCATTTCGGGAATAATCGTTAATTGGATTATACTTTTGTAGCTTAATAACTTCTAAACGGCTTCACCGATTTTGATCAGTAAACATGAGTTTGAAACGTATTGACCAGTAGTATCTGATGGATCTAAGTTCAAGTATGATAACTGAAGCTATAACAGGAATTATTGAGCTTGAGAAACCGTTTTTCCCACAGGAAATAGATTTTATCATATTTATGAAGCCTATAACCTAAAAATTTGAACTTTACCGGATATTAGGTATACACCGTTAGATTCTTCTTGAGTCCTTCTACAAACGCTAAGTTATTGGCGCAATTCGTAGGTTAAAATGTTGAGTAATTATTGAAAAACCAAAATTTTCAAAGTTTAGTTTTTCAGTTTTTCGGCTATACTGAGCCATGTGTACGTCTGATCCTGACGGCTTAGACACCATTTGAAAGCTTAAGTCAACACTATTGATTTGATGTATTTGCGGTTCTCCTGCCTCTTCTTGATCCGAATATATATACCCCCAAAAAATATGCCGTTTTGTACCTACCAAGTCCTATAGCTGGCTTATGGGTGGTCAAAAGTCACAAACTACACCGGTTCTAAATCAGCCCTGACCCCCTCTTCAAACACAGAGAAAAAATATCAAATCGGTTTAACTTTCAAACACACATACATACATATCCACAAATATTTTCCCCTTTTTAAATAAAAATTGAGTCACATTTCTAAGCTCTATAACTTTTGAATGGTATACCCGATTTTCAAGATTAGATATGCGTTGGAAAGGTAACGATCAGTTCTATTAGAAGCCGCAAAGGTTAGACTTAATTTTTAAAGTTTTTGGGAGTTTTGGGGACGAGAACGAAAGACAGACCCTAAATAGGAAGGGCCGTAAAATCTACACTCTTGGACCAAAATCGATGGTTGACATATAAATCGTTGAGTCTATTTCTGAACTTTAAGATAAGAGTTGGCCCAATTTTCAATTCAGTCATATTTAGAAAATCGAAAATTTCGTGTATATAATGTCGCGTGTAGGGGGGTGTGGGTGTGCGCCACTGGCGAGAACTGCCGTTCTCTGGTAATGTTCAAAATTAGACATGCTTTGGAAAGGTAATGATCAGTACTGTTAGAAGCCGCAAAGGTCGGACTTAAATTTTCGAAGTTTATGGGAGTTTTGGGGACCAGAACGAAAAACAGACCCTAAATAGGAAGGGCCGTAAAATCGACACCTTTGGACGAAAGTGGATGGTTGGCATATGAATGGGTGAGTCTTTTTCTGAACTTGAAGATGGGAGTTGGCACAATTTTCAATTCAGTCAGATTTAGAAAATTGAAAATTTCGTGTATATAATAGTGTCGCGTGTAGGGGGTGTATTTCTGCGCCACTGGCGAGAACTGCCGTTCTTTGGTAATTTTTTCGATATAAAACTAACAGCTTCGGTAACCACTAAATCGAAAACTATTAATTTTATCAAAAAAATGTATAGTGAACATTTTTTGCTTACAATTAATGTTTTTACCAGCATTTGCGGTCAAAATATAATAAAAAATTTCCACCCTCGAGATGAGGTGGCAACCATCCCATGGTAAAAGCGTCTTTCTGCATCATATAGATTTTGATCCTCGAACTATCCACTACGTATTGTCAAATTTTTAAGCAAATCTATCCATTCTGTAAAAATTGCGAAGTGAAAAATTTCAGTTCCTGGACTAATTATACATTTGGAGCTCTATAACTTCTGAACGGCTTATCTGATGTTAATCACTAGACATGAATTTGAAACGTATTGACAAGTAGTATCTGATGCATCCAAGATCGAGTATGATAACTGAACGTATTACAGGAATTATTGAGCTTGAAAAACCGTTTTTCCCATAAGAAATAGATTTGATCATACTTATGAAGCCTATAACTTAAAAATTCGAATTTTCCCAGATATGAGGTATACACCCTTAGACGCGTCCTGAGTCCTTCTACAAAGGCTTAGTTATTGGCGCAATTCGTAGGTTGAAATTTTGAGTAATTGTCGAAAAACCAAAATTTTTAAAGTTTAATTTTTCAGTTTTTTGGCTATGGTGAGCAGTGTGTATGTCTCAGCTTGATCGCTTAGGCGCTATTTGAAAGCTTAACTCAACCCTATTGATTTGGTGTATTTGCGGTTTTCCTGTCTTTCCTTGAACCTAAGATATATACGCCCAAAAAATATGCTATTTTGTATCTACCTAGCCCTCTAGCTGGCTTAAGGGTAGTCAGAAGTAAAAAATGAGACCGGTTCTGAATCGGCCCTCACACCCTCTTGAAACACAGAAAAGAAAATTCAGATCGGTGTAACTTTTCCACACACATACATACATACATACATATCCACAAACATTTTCCATTTTTTAAATAAAAATTGAGTCATATTTCTGAGCTCGATAACTTTTGAATGGTATAACCGATTTTCAAAATTAAACATGCGTTGGAAAGGTAATTATCTGTACTATCAGAAACCGCAAAAGACGGGCTTAAATTTTTAAAATTTTTGGGAGTTTTGGGGACGAGAACGAAAAACAGGCTTTAAATGGGATGGGCAGTAAAATCCACACCCTTTGACCAAAATTGATGGTTGACATATGAATGGACGAGTCTTTTCCTAAACTTTAAGATGGGATTTGGCCCAATTTTCGATTCAGTCAGGTTTAGAAAATCGAAAATTTCGTGTATATATAGTGTCGCATGTAGGGGTGTTGTGCGCCACTGGTGAGAACTGCCGTTCTCTGTGGATAGTGATAAATGAATAAAGAATAGTTTTTATATTAATTTAATGTCCTTTTAATTATGTCAAGGATTATTATATTTAATAATCCTTTTATGTCGATATTTTATCGAGTATTGTATCTTCTTCGACATTGCGTATTTAAAAATATAGGGAATATCTTGTGGTAAGGTAGGGTGGATAGTATAATACTGATTATTTGAGTTCGCTGCTATTTTCTTTCCATTTTTCTTATTAGGATCTATATCATTATATGTATCTAGTTCTCCAAAAATCCGTTCAATTTAATACAAATTGATTATGCGAAGATTATCGTGAAAGTATCCGAATTTCAGTAAATAAAAAAAGTCCTCATCTTCATCACTGCCCATTGAATATACCATAAAACTCAATTAGAAAACACAAATGTAGAGTTGATTGTATATGAATAATTCCATCATTATCCTGTCAAACAACATTAGATTGTTTAAAAGGATAATCCGTCAGCTGCTGGTTTGGAGCCCACAATCGCCCAACGATTGGTCCTTAGTTGAAGATTTTGTTTCCCAATTCGTGATAGTGGCACCTTCAGATCCTCATTTTTAGTCTCTGGAAGGTAAATAAGCACACGCATGGATTTTAAGAGATCTTCAGCCCTAACTACCTTCCACTCCGTTTTTTCTTCCAAAAATCCTTTGTAATCTTAAAGGATTCCTCATCAGCACATATCAACCCATAGTATCCATCCACGAGTCGAATAGGTACCCATCTCATGGGTTATTTCGGCATTACCTGGAGCCTTAATTTTAAGGTCTATGCAGTAATTTGACCGTAGAAGTGTCAATCTCCTGTTCTCTCATTTTCCGAAGCATCCTCCTCTGTGCCCTAGATATTTCAAGCTTCTGAGTATCTTTAAAAGGAGTCCACCTTACGCGTTCAGTCCTCAGTATTTTTATTACCCGATGTGGTGAGTTTATTTTCTTCCAGATTCTGCCGAATAGCCTCAGTGAAAGTATTAGAGTTAGTTGGGTCCTCTTCCTACACCACAATGGTTAAATCTTTAAAATTTGTACATGGTTTCATATTGATCCCACTTGTGCTGGAGAAGTAATCTATCCATAGTATCCATTCCTGCAGCGCTCTCTGTACAGGCATAAGGCCTTAAATGAAAGGGTAAAGTTCCCTAAGACTAAGTTCCCACAGTTGACCGTTTGAGACAGTTCAATTTAGACACACAACTGCCATGCAGGTTTGAGCATGGTACAATTTTATTACACTTTTACGTTTTGTGTTGGCGGGTGTAGGTTTAGTGGTAAAGTCGATGAAGAAGGGATAGACTTTTCTTGGTTGTACCCAGAGTATAGGACAGATACAACTGGTAGAGAATATCGGTTCGAGTTGACCATTTATTGGCGATGTGAGCAGTGCCGTAGACTGGAGATGTGGCAGTGAAGACCAGAGGGTCTTACGCCAGGGGTAGTGTTACAAGTACAACCAGATAGGGGTGGATATGGGTTATTTTGGGATAATCTAGCAAAGAAAGGCAAGCGATTGGGGAGGTATATTTTGTATGTCTACGTGAAAGATTCAAAAACGCATTTGTCTATTTAATTTAATTTTTCAATATGTTGAATAATACCTATTTTATAAAAGATGCCCTACTGGTGTAATTTGTTTTAATATTGATAGTTTTAACAAATAGTTTCGTTATATGTATAAAGGCTATTGATTATGTATTTTAGAAAGGAACTACAACGTTAACGGGGTTTTATTGTTTCATATAGTCAATGAACCTCTAAATATGAAAAAACCGCGGAGTGCTATCATTTAAAGAAGTGTGTTTTTGAGAAAGGGGTGAATTAGTCCCTAGGCACAGGACGAATTAGGGTGAGTTCTGTGCACTTTTGGTACAAAGACGCCTACAGGAAAATTGTTCCAGGTTAAATTTACTATCGAAATATCACATCTTAAAGTCAAAAATATTTACTTTTTACAAAAATATATTCAAAAGAAAAGCAAGAGAAAAACACGAAACACGAAAGATAATAATTTTGTTTTTTTGCCCTATACCTTTTTTTCCACGGGGATATAGGTATAGGCATTGCTTTCTTCTTCTTAAGGTGCCTATTCGTTCCGGATGTTGGCGATCAGCATGGCTATCCTACCTTTGCTTGCTGCTATTCTGAATAGTCCGGTTGTCGATGTATTAAACCACTTTCTCAGGTTTTGAAGCCAAGATATTCTTCTTCTCCTGCGAACATTGCTTTAGCGAACAAAAACTTCCATCCTTTCTCTTTAAAATGATGTCTGGTATAAGTCTTTATCATTTATAGTTTCCAAAATATGATTTTTCAAACTTCGCCACTCACAGCGATTTTGGGCCATTTTTCTTGTTACTGCGCAAACATTGTTCTGTAACTTTTTTCTACGCAGCTTTAGGTATAGTCGGTTCGCTAAACTCAGACACAACTGGCTAGTGATTTTAGTAAGTAAGTTTGCCAATTTGGTAAAATTGAAAAAAAATAATTACAAAATAGTTAATAATTACTAAATAGTTAGTAATTTTGCCCATTTTTGCAAAATTGGCCAAAAACAAAAAAATTACCGAATAAAATCACTTGCCAGTTGTGTCTGAGTTTAGCGAAACGGCTATATATATGCAATGTTACATTTAATAGGAAGAAAAATCAATTACAATGGTCTATTGCAGAAGGCTGTATTTGAGCAAGATATGGTTTTTCAAAGTTTTATATTAATATTTATTAATATGTATTTATTTTAATGGTTTTTGATATTATTATTTACGATTATTTTTAAATTTCTCATTATAACTTTTTTATTGTATATACATTGTGCAATAAAAAAGAAAGCATATTTTCTTTACTTTAAAATGGTGTATGGTAAAAAATTCTAGGACTATTTTTAACCTAGATACATATGCTTTATCAAAATGTGACATATACACATGCAATAGATCCCACTAAGGTGGAACCAAATGGAAAACTTTTTTATTAATAACTTTATGAAAAAAATATTTCTTATAAAATCCTCTGTATAGTCTAAAACCTAATATGCAATCATCAATTATCAAATTTTATCAATAGTGTACGACGTATGTTAAAAATATGAATTTCGCTCAAGAGTAAAGTACCATTCTATTTCACAATATCGAAAAGTGTTACAAAGAAAAGTTATTTGGAATTAAAAATTATGTTCCTATATGCAATTATTTATATTCTTCTAATTGAAAAAAATAAAAAAATTTTAAATTTTTCTTTGAATACGGATACCTTTGGATATTCTACGGATATCTTGTTTAAAAGTAGTCTTAGCATTTTTTGCAATACACCATTTTAAAGTAAAGAAAGTAAGCTTAAAAAAACAGTAAAATCCTTTATAAAAGGTATATATTTAAAATCCCTAAAAAGGGCTACATCACAATCACATAACTAGTTTTCGATTGGTTTACCAATCATCATCAGTGCTTACGTGAAATTTACATGCTAACCACCAAGATATAATTTTACAAAAATATGTGGGTCAAAGCCCTGTACAAGTAATGGGGGATTACCCATTTTAGGGATTTTAAAAATCTACCTGTTATAAAGGATTTTACTGTTTTTTGTATTACATGGTATACAGCCAACTACAGGAAAACTTTTTCCTTGTGGGTTTTTAAGCTTTTTTATTCCACAATATAAATATATACCTAAATGTACAAGAAAAAAAGTCATAATGAGAAATTTAAAAAATAATCATAAGAAATATCAATAATCATTAAAAGTATAAAACCTTGAAAAAGCAGAACTTGCTTAAAAATAGTCTTACAACCTTAAACAGTAGACTATTATAAAGGTAATTAACTTCTATTTCTACTAAATGCACCATGGCATATATTGCATCTAGACATGCGTAGAAAAAAGTTACAGAACAATGTTTGCGAAGTAATGGGGAAAATGGCCCAAAAATGATGTGAGCACCGAACTTTGAAAAATCCTATTTCGGAAACTATAAATCCTGGAGACTTCTACCAAACGTCATTTTAAAGAGGAAGGACGGAGGTTATTTTTCGCTGAAACAATGCCTATACCTATATCACTATTAAAAAAAGTTATTGGGCCAGAAACAAAATTGCTTTCTTTCGTGTTTTTCTCTTGCTTTTCTTTTGAATATATTTTTGTAAAAAGTAAATATTTTTGACTGTAAAATGTGATATTTCGATAGTAAATTTAACCTGGAAATTTTCGTGTAGACGTGTTTGTACCAAAAGTGCATAGAACTCACCCTAATTCACCCTGTGCCTAGGGACTAATTCACCCCTTTCTCAAAAACGCACCCATTTAGATGGTAGCACTCTGCGGTTTTTTCAAATTTGTAGGTCCGTTAACCATATGAGATAATAAAATCCCGTTACCGTTGTAGTTCCTTTTAGCTCTCTTATTTTGAACATAATCAATAGCCTAATAATTTAATTTTGTAACAGCTTACATTTTAAGTTCTATTATGTAATGTTCCCACGATATATTTATCTAGTTCTTTAAAAATCCATTCTATTTCATACAAATGAATTACTCGAAGATAATCGTGAAAGTATCCGAATTTCAATAACTAAAAAAGTGTCCTGACCTCCATCACTGCCCATTGAATATGGCATAAAACCCAATTAGAAACACACAAAAAATAGAATCAGGGAAAAAACAAAAACGCCGCATCAGTAGAAATATTCATTAACAACAATGTAGAGCTGATTGTATATGAATAATTCCATCATTATCCTTTCAAACAACATTAGGTTCATTGTAGTGGTAGCATTGTTGTTTTGGCGGCAAAGCGCATCGGCTTTACAAAGAACAATAATTGAATGTGAACCGAGCGATTGTTGTATGTATCAATATGGGATCGTGTTCTAGTTAATAGTTATTCTTATTTTTTTAAGTTTATATCGTTTTTTTAATATAAAACTACATATTTATTTTCCATTTCTTATTCTTTCACTAACACTAGTTCGTTTTATCGATGACTTTATCCATTGGTCTTATTAGTAATACAGGGTGATTGATTAGTAGGGTAAAGCTCAATAGCTCCGCTATAGTAATAGATAGCAATAAAAGTTAATAACAAAAATTTTAGCCACCTTTGAGCTTCACATTACAAAATTAGTTAGAATGTTACAGGGTGTTCGATAACACAGTGGCAGACCTAACTTATGTTTTTTTAAATGGAACACCCTATATTTTATTTTATATTCGAAATCCTGTTAACTTCTTTATCACAAAAATATAAAGGTTTGTAATGTTATACACGGTATTTTTATATAACATTCTCTATGCTCAAATTTATTAGTTTTCGAGATATTTTCATTTTTCAGAGCAAATTATTTTAGGTGTTTAAATTTATCTAAATTTTAAGTAAACCATGACTGAATTGACAATTGAAGATTACCGATTATCAATCCGGTAATCAATGTAACACTGTAGCAAATAAAGAAATAAAAATAATTTATTAGTAATACATTTTACAAACAAAAACACAACCACTACATGCAACATTTTTGAAACAATTAAACACTATCTTTTTATGTAAATGCAACAAATAAACAAAGAAAATTAGTAATAAATTTTACAAAAAAACACACAAACACAAAATACAACATTTTGTGAAGACAATTAAACACTTCTTTTGTATGTAAATGTAACAATGTAACAAATAAAGAACGAAACATAATTTATCAGTAATACATTTTGCAAAAAAACATGTTTGAAAAATTAGAAGCTACTTTTAATAAAATATTTTTAATATTTAATTACATAAGGTGTTCAAAATTATCTCCTAACACATTTATGTACGCCTAAAAACGATCATTGAATGAGTTACTTACTCTACGGTAGTGTTGCCCAAATGCAAGACCAAGACGAGACTTGGACAGTCTTGGTCTTGGTCTTGCACCAGTACACCTGGTCTTGGTCTTGGTCTTGGTATTGCACTCCCAGTCTTGGTCTTGGTCTTAGTCTTGCAGCAAGAGTCTTGCAAGTCTCGCAGTTACCCACTAGCATATTGATATTAATTAATAAGCAACTCACATTAGGTGGGTTTGTACCCACGATCTAAACTATCCCTGCCTATACTCTAACTAACTGGGCTATCTACCATGTCCCACGGGAGTCAGTCTGTACATCTTCTTTTTTGGTTGACCATATCGGCCTTCGACCGTAATTCATACAAATTATATTATACTAATACGTCGCTAAAGGGTCCCAAAAACAACTACTCTTTTTTATATAAAAGTAGACTAAAAATCTAAAAATTAAAAATAGCACAGAAAACACAAAAATCGCCGATATAACTTAATTAACCTATGAAATGCCAGTAGTGTCAAAATTTCATAACAGAGGAGTAAACTTGGCGGATCTTGGACCAGTTAAAAACTAGCATTACTGTACGGTAAATTTGAATCCTCTTTTGAAAAAATTCCTTTTTAATCCACTTTTTTAAATTCATTTTCCATTTCCAATTTTTGCGTTCCAATTTATTTTTACGTAAGGAATCCAAATCTGCAATAAAAAATGGGGGATACTATTTAAAATTTACAGTACCCCCCACCCCACCTCCGCAGGGACCGCGTTTGGTGTCATTTGTCATTCGATAGATTTTTCAAAAATATTGAATACGTGTAATTTTTAGTTTTTCGATATGATATTTATTTCGCGAAATATCGCGAGGTTGTTCGCATTTACAATTTAAAATTTACTCCCCACCCCTCTCCGTGGGTGGTCGTGTTTAAATCATTCGATAGATTTTTGAAAAATATTGAACGGATTTTTAAATTTTTTGATCTGACATTCATTTCGCGAAATATTCGCTTTTTTGTCAAACTTTGTGACTCGTTCATTTCCTTACGCCCCACAAATCGTCAGATTTTTTAAATATACACTGTTTTGCATGTACATACTTAACTTACCTTATCTTAATCTGACGATTTTGAGTTTTTCTAAGAATATGTATTTTTTTCGGGCCTCCCTTAACGAATTCCCCTGTATTAAAAGCCAATTTATGGTAGAGGTACATTTACAGGGTACAAGGTTTCTCCCCATGTGATAATCTGACGCGCTCCAGTAACTGCAAAAATCTCCGCTTGGGCTCCCCTACCATTAAATACATCATTTTATTTCAATTTTTTATAAGATATATTTTTGCTTAGAATATTTTTTTCAATAGAATACTTACTTTTTGAGTCATTTGCGCAAAAACCGTCGAAAAACGTGTTTTTTCTTTCTTAAAAAATGAACATATTCAGTCGCAAATAGCTCGAAAAGTATTGACTTGGTTTATTTGTAGATGAATAAAATAGAACAAAAGTTGCTTAGAATTAGTCAGCTTATTCAACCTAGACTTATTTTGAACCTTTGTTTTTTAACCCCCCAAGAAGGGGTGAAACTCATCCCCAGGGCAAAATCACACATCGGCCAATATCTCTTTTTATATAATAATATCTCTTTGTTTGAAATTTTAAGGTTTTGTAACATTTTACCGTGCGTGAATGGACTATACAGGGTAGCCAAGCATTATCTTATCTAGTGCCTTTTCAGCAAAAAATTTTGTTTGGCCGATTGATTTAATATCTAATTGCACACCCGGCAAACAGTTTATAAGTAGGACGTTTAGTCTTTACGATAGGGATAAGGAAAAACAATTGAGTGGTTGTCTGTAACACTTGATATGCTATTCGTATTATATTTTTATTACCTTTGTTAGGCGACATACTTCTTTAAAAGTTTCAATGCCATATTATTATACTGCCGTGTCGGCGTAACACAACACAAGAAGATTATTTTATGAAAGGTTAGCTATTCTCAAAATTTAGACAATACTCAATTGTAATTAATTTCGGAGCAAAGGCGTCGTCTGATATTTAGACCAGGGCGCATCTGTAAAAATATTAGTACATTTGGACGTTGAGAGGTGACTCAAATTTTTTTGGAAAAATTACTTGAAAATAAATCAAATAATAATATTTGAGTTATCCTCCCTCTCAAAAAGGTCCGGAACATTGTTTAAATAATCAAAATGTCAAAAAATTAAGGAAAAATTCGATTTTTTTCTTGGTTTTTTGATTATAACTTTAAAAGTATTCATTTCCGAGAAAAGTTGTAATGAGATAAAAGCTGCGTAATTAAATTTCCTACAATATAGAACTTGTTAAAAATTTAAGAAATAGTCACCCTTGTTGAAAAATAGCAAAAATTGTGAAAAAAACATACAAAAACAAGTATTCGCATTTTGCGTTTTTCAACCATTTACGCTACACTTAGGACCTTCATATTTCACCCTGAAAAATTTTATCATACAATAAAACAATATTGTAAATTTCATTAAGATCGGTTCGATAGAATTTGCCAAATAAATTTTGCAATCCAGCTTTCGTAAAAAAAATTCATTTTTTCAAAATGTTACAGGACTGAAAATAAAACAGATAGCAAGTTGAAAATTTTTTTGCGTATAGAAGTGTACTGTACCTATCATTTTCAATTTCGCAAAATTAAAATCGCTTAAGACCACGGCGTCAGGAAATTTTTTAAATAAACATTAATTATTGGTGCTACGCGCAGGACAGCGGATAGGTTGCTCTGATTGGGCATTCCAATGACCTTTGATAATGATTGATAAATTTTAATTTTTATGACATTTCGATATAAATAAATAAATTTGTTTATTGCAAAATAAAAACACATACTCTATCCTTTGAAATAGCACTTTTATTAGCAAAAACTTTCTTTGTTCATATATTTTAATTTAAATAATAAAAGTTTATTATTTTTAAACATATGCAATTGTTTAAACAATATTTCACAAACAATAATAAAATTAGTTTGATTTTTGTGGAATTAAAAAATTAAAATACAACAAAATATAGAGTAAGAAAATAATATATTAGATAAAGATTGGAACAAATTTTGGTGGAAATCAACCTGTGTGAATCGAACACCGCTGTCCTGCGCGTAGCACCAAGAATTATTGTTTATTTCAAAAATTTTCTGACGCCGTGGTAATTAATCGATTTTAATTTTGATAATTGCAAATGAAAGGTACAGTACACTTCTATAAGTAAAAAAAAATTCAACTTGCTATCTGCTTTATTTTCAGTCCTGTAACATTTTGAATAAATGAATTTTTTTTTGCGAAAGCTGTATTGCAAAATTTATTTTGCAAAATCTATTGAACCGATCTTAATGAAATTTACAGTATTATTTTACTGTATCATAAAGATTTTCTGGGTGAAATATGAAGGTTCTAAGTGTAGCATAAATGGTTGAAAAACGTAAAATGCGAATACTTGTTTTTGTATGGTTTTTTCGCAATTATTACTATTTTGTAACTAGGGTGACTATTTTATAAATTTTTAACCAATTTTATATTATAGTAAATTGAATTACGCAACTTTTATGTCAGTACAACTTTTCTCGGAAATGAATACTGTTAAAGTTATAATCAAAAAACGAAGAAAAAAATCGAATTTTTCCTTCAATTCTTGACATTTTGATTATTTAAACAATGTTCCGGACCTTTTTGAGAGGGAGGATAACTCAAATATTATTATTTGATTTATTTTCAAGCAATTTCTGCAAAAAAATTTGAGTCACCTCTCAACGTCCATCTCAAAACAGATCCGCCCTGGACTAATTAGGAAAGAATGAAATATTTTATTTTTAAGTAAAATTTAATAAAAAATTTTGGTCTTGGTAAAAGGTATATTATTTTAAAAAGCCCTATAGGGCTACAAACATCGAACAGAACGTTTTCGCTCTAAAAAGAGCATCATCAGTGTTGCCTAAAATAAGTATAACCATATTAATTATCAAAATGTTGAATTTAAAGTGATGACCAAGGTAGAATCAAAGTTTGGTTATACTTACAAGAACATGGTGAGCCAACCAAAAAATACGAAGGTCAAAGCCTTTCAAAAATGGACTAAAAGTCACATCAAAATGCTAACATAGCAAATTCCAAAGGATGGATATAATCCCTAAGGATATGGCCCTAGGATAACATATGACTCCCACACGTTGTAAGTGGGTCAAAGGTAACAAATTAGGTCATTATGTTACAAGAGCTGACAGGCAACTAAGATATGAGATATCAAAAGCGAATCTGTCTGATGTCAAGACAACAATTGTCAATGGAACTTGAAGTATCATGAAAAATTGGTTACACAGCTACTAAACTTATAGTTGTTTATAGTACAAGCAATGATAACAGCTAACATCAGTGTGTTGGAATTATAAAAATAAAGAGTTAGTGAGAATAGATTATCTAGATGTAAAATAGAAGGGGGGAATTTGAGTACCCACAATCATCAATGAAGTGTACGTAAATTGATGAAGAAAGATAGGCAAAACAACATACAGATAATGTAATGTATGGTTTATGTTTTGAAATTAGATAATTTATATTTGTGAACCAACACAAATGATGGCTGAGAGGCTGGCTGAAAAACTAGAGACAAAATAGGGGTCGTGATATCAAATGCTGAAAAAGTTGTAAATGCAAAATCTTATTTATAAATTAATAAAATATAGATGGGTTCATCAACACAAATTTACAAGACTGAAAAGGTTGTATTACAAGCTTAGTCCAAATTTCTTTATTATGTCCTTTTATGTTAAATAACATCTAGGGCAAAGAAAAATTAATAACTTGGATAAAAGTGTCTAAGCTACAACTAAAGTGGGGTCAGATGAAGATAAGTGTTGAGTAAGATTATTGACTATATGAGAAAATTAAAAATTGTGTTTATTTGAGATAGATGAGTTTGTGGTAGATAAAGTAAATTTGACATCACTATTGAGACTAATTAACATTATTGAGAGACTGGGGACTCCAGAGACCAGGCAACCAAACAAACCAAATGATGAATGAAAGGTTGGCTGAATGGAATAACTACTAGATGTGTGAAACTTGAAAGATATATTGTACAGTATTATTGGTTGATTTAGTTTAGAATGAAATAGTTATGATTGGACACTAAACGAAAAACGGTTTGAAAAGATGATGTGGAGAGAATGGGATATATATTGAATAGATATAGTTGTGTACAAGTTGTGACAAATGGATGTTGTGGATATAGTTGAAATTGCTTTGTTTGGGAGAAGAAAAATTTTTTGAAGAAAGGATTAGATGATTATCGAAAATTGAGTGAACATGTGGATGTGTGTGAATAAGAAGAGAAAAGAAAGAAATAGAACAATATTGGTAGATGCGAATAATTAGGAGAAATAAAGTAATATAAGAAACAGATTTATAATGTAATTTATGAGAAAAGTTGTCGATGTAACGGTTGAAAGTCACGATTGAAAGACACATGGCGATTAACACAATTTGGACTTCTCTGTTTCTCTTTGACTATTTCAAGATCCTCGTATAGGTCCAATCTCAGAAAGTTTTTATCGGGAATGTTATGTATTAGGGATACGTTATCAGGGATATTGAGAGTATGGTTGTTTTGTTTAAGATGTTGAGAGAAGGTTGATGTATTCTCTCTTTTAGTATGTTCAAGTGAACGGGAGGCAAGTGACCTACAAGTTCTCCCTATATATGTGGCATCACAATCAGAGCATTGCAATTTATAGACACCGCTACGATTCATGTAGTTAATAGGGTCTTTGGAGTTGGAAAGGCACTGTCCTAAATTACTTGATACCTTAAATGAAATTTGAATGTTATCAACTGATCTTTTAATAATATCTCTAATATCTCCAGACAAACGTTCATGATGATATGGTAAGGAAGTGTAAATGGGTTTGGTGGTCGAATCTCTGGGGAACGCAGCCTCTCTCAAGACTCTCAGTTGTCTCTTATGGATAAACTTGTCTATGATGTTAGGTTCGTAACCATTATTGAAGGCTATTTGTTTGAGAATGTTCAATTCTTTGTTGTAATTGGATTGTGATAGAGGGGTAGTTTCTAAACGGTGTATGAAACTGTGAAATGCTGAATATTTGTGTGAAATGGGGTGATTAGATGATAGGGGTATGACATGGTCCGTCTGTGTTGGTTTCCTATAGATACTGAAATCGAAATGGTCATTTAATCTGGTGATAGTGAGGTCAAGAAAGTTAATGGATTGGGATGATTCTAGTTCCATGGTGAACTTAATATTAGGATGGATTTGGTTGATTTTAGAAAGAAGTGAATCAGCTAAATTAGAATTCCCGGCTATGAATAACAAACAGTCATCCACATAACGACGTTATGTGGATGACTGTTTGTTATTCATAGCCGGGAATTCTAATTTAGCTGATTCACTTCTTTCTAAAATCAACCAAATCCATCCTAATATTAAGTTCACCATGGAACTAGAATCATCCCAATCCATTAACTTTCTTGACCTCACTATCACCAGATTAAATGACCATTTCGATTTCAGTATCTATAGGAAACCAACACAGACGGACCATGTCATACCCCTATCATCTAATCACCCCATTTCACACAAATATTCAGCATTTCACAGTTTCATACACCGTTTAGAAACTACCCCTCTATCACAATCCAATTACAACAAAGAATTGAACATTCTCAAACAAATAGCCTTCAATAATGGTTACGAACCTAACATCATAGACAAGTTTATCCATAAGAGACAACTGAGAGTCTTGAGAGAGGCTGCGTTCCCCAGAGATTCGACCACCAAACCCATTTACACTTCCTTACCATATCATCATGAACGTTTGTCTGGAGATATTAGAGATATTATTAAAAGATCAGTTGATAACATTCAAATTTCATTTAAGGTATCAAGTAATTTAGGACAGTGCCTTTCCAACTCCAAAGACCCTATTAACTACATGAATCGTAGCGGTGTCTATAAATTGCAATGCTCTGATTGTGATGCCACATATATAGGGAGAACTTGTAGGTCACTTGCCTCCCGTTCACTTGAACATACTAAAAGAGAGAATACATCAACCTTCTCTCAACATCTTAAACAAAACAACCATACTCTCAATATCCCTGATAACGTATCCCTAATACATAACATTCCCGATAAAAACTTTCTGAGATTGGACCTATACGAGGATCTTGAAATAGTCAAAGAGAAACAGAGAAGTCCAAATTGTGTTAATCGCCATGTGTCTTTCAATCGTGACTTTCAACCGTTACATCGACAACTTTTCTCATAAATTACATTATAAATCTGTTTCTTATATTACTTTATTTCTCCTAATTATTCGCATCTACCAATATTGTTCTATTTCTTTCTTTTCTCTTCTTATTCACACACATCCACATGTTCACTCAATTTTCGATAATCATCTAATCCTTTCTTCAAAAAATTTTTCTTCTCCCAAACAAAGCAATTTCAACGATATCCACAACATCCATTTGTCACAACTTGTACACAACTATATCTATTCAATATATATCCCATTCTCTCCACATCATCTTTTCAAACCGTTTTTCGTTTAGTGTCCAATCATAACTATTTCATTCTAAACTAAATCAACCAATAATACTGTACAATATATCTTTCAAGTTTCACACATCTAGTAGTTATTCCATTCAGCCAACCTTTCATTCATCATTTGGTTTGTTTGGTTGCCTGGTCTCTGGAGTCCCCAGTCTCTCAATAATGTTAATTAGTCTCAATAGTGATGTCAAATTTACTTTATCTACCACAAACTCATCTATCTCAAATAAACACAATTTTTAATTTTCTCATATAGTCAATAATCTTACTCAACACTTATCTTCATCTGACCCCACTTTAGTTGTAGCTTAGACACTTTTATCCAAGTTATTAATTTTTCTTTGCCCTAGATGTTATTTAACATAAAAGGACATAATAAAGAAATTTGGACTAAGCTTGTAATACAACCTTTTCAGTCTTGTAAATTTGTGTTGATGAACCCATCTATATTTTATTAATTTATAAATAAGATTTTGCATTTACAACTTTTTCAGCATTTGATATCACGACCCCTATTTTGTCTCTAGTTTTTCAGCCAGCCTCTCAGCCATCATTTGTGTTGGTTCACAAATATAAATTATCTAATTTCAAAACATAAACCATACATTACATTATCTGTATGTTGTTTTGCCTATCTTTCTTCATCAATTTACGTACACTTCATTGATGATTGTGGGTACTCAAATTCCCCCCTTCTATTTTACATCTAGATAATCTATTCTCACTAACTCTTTATTTTTATAATTCCAACACACTGATGTTAGCTGTTATCATTGCTTGTACTATAAACAACTATAAGTTTAGTAGCTGTGTAACCAATTTTTCATGATACTTCAAGTTCCATTGACAATTGTTGTCTTGACATCAGACAGATTCGCTTTTGATATCTCATATCTTAGTTGCCTGTCAGCTCTTGTAACATAATGACCTAATTTGTTACCTTTGACCCACTTACAACGTGTGGGAGTCATATGTTATCCTAGGGCCATATCCTTAGGGATTATATCCATCCTTTGGAATTTGCTATGTTAGCATTTTGATGTGACTTTTAGTCCATTTTTGAAAGGCTTTGACCTTCGTATTTTTTGGTTGGCTCACCATGTTCTTGTAAGTATAACCAAACTTTGATTCTACCTTGGTCATCACTTTAAATTCAACATTTTGATAATTAATATGGTTATACTTATTTTAGGCAACACTGATGATGCTCTTTTTAGAGCGAAAACGTTCTGTTCGATGTTTGTAGCCCTATAGGGCTTTTTAAAATAATATACCTTTTACCAAGACCAAAATTTTTTATTAAATTTTACTTGTAATTAATGGTATACAGCCAGCTACAGGAAATTCTTCCTAGTGAATTTTATTTTTACATTGTATGTATAATAATTTATTATCACCTCTGAGTACGTATCCAATAAATAAGAGTGTTGTTATATGAATATTTTAATTCGGTATGTATGTTTATCATATTGTTCATAATGCGGATAAATCCAATTTTCCAAATTTTTGTTACATATTTTTTTGTATCTCATAGTCTCTAAGCGTATACCCTAACTAATATACAGGGTGTAACAAAAATACAGGTCATAAATTAAATCACCTATTCTGGGACCAAAAATAGTTCGAATGAACCTAACTTACTTTAGTACAAATATGCACATAAAAAAAGTTACAGCCCTTTGAAGTTACAAAATAAAAATCGATTTTTTCCAATATATCGAAAACTATTAGAGATTTTTTATTGAAAATGGACATGTGGCATTTTTATGGAAGGAATATCTTAAAGAAAAATTATAGTGAAATTTGTGCAAGCCATAAAAATGTTATGGGGGTTTTGTTCCCTTAAACCCACCCAAACTTTTGTGTACGTTCCAATTAAATTATTATTGTGATACTATTAGTTAAATTCAATATTTTTAAAACTTTTTTGGTTCTTAGTATTTTTTCGACAAGGCAGTTTTTATCGAGTTGCGGCTTCTTTTCTAATATGTTTACATAGAGATTTTATGGGGGTTTTGTTCCTTTAAACCTCCCAAATGGTTGTATACGTTCCAATTAAACTATTACTGCGATACCATTAGTTAAACACAGTGTTTTTAAAACTTTTTTGCTTCATTGTATTTTTTCGATAAGGCACCTTTTATCGAGATGTGGCTTCTTTTTTAATATGGTTCAAAATATACCTAAAAATGTAAATCATAAATAAATTTTCCTATTATTATCAAGTCTCTATAATCGTACTTAGCCATATACAAATATGTGGTGGATTTGACAAATATGCAAAATATCTCGATAAATACTGATTTTTCGAAAAAGTACTAAGAGGCAAAGAAGTTTTTAAAGCATTGTGTTTAACCAATAATACTACAATAATAATTAAATTGGAACGTACACAAAAGTTTGGGGGGTTTAAAGGAACAAAATCCCCATAAAATTTTTATGGGGTGTCTAAATTTCACTATAATTTTTTTTAAGATACTACTGCCATAAGAATAGCGCATGTTCATTTTCAATAAAAAATCTCCAATAGTTTTCGATATATTGGAAAAAATCGATTTTCATTTTGTAACTTCAAAGGGCTGTAACTTTTTTTATGTGCACATTTGTACTAAGGTAAGTTAGGTTCAGTGGAACTATTTTTGGTCCCAGAATATGTGATTAAATTTATGACCTGTATTTTTGTTACACCCTGTATTATTCCATAAAACAACACTCAGTCCTAACTGCAAGACGCAAGAGTCTCGCAGGCTTAGTCTTGTTCTTGCTCAAGTCTTGCACGGTCAGTCTTGGTCTTGGTCTTGCTAAAATAAGGCGGTCTTGGTCTTGGTCTTGGTCTTGCTAAAACGCAAGAACAAGACCAAGACTGCAAGACCAAGACCGATTTTGGGCAACACTAACTCTACGGAGCATTTGTAAATTAACACATCAAAATACACTTTGTATTCTATTTTTCATCTCATGCCTTGTTGTTGGAGGTATTTTAGAAACTTCATTATTAACGTAACCCCAAAAAAATCAGTCCAGTTTATTAAATTTTGGTGATTTGAGTGGCCACGCTACTGGTCCATTGAAAAATGAAAATATATCGAAAACTAATAAAATTAGACATAGGGAATATTACCTAAAAATTAAAGTGCGGTAATGCTACCTTTCAATAGTGATATAAAATACAGGGTGTTCCATTTAAAATTACTTAGAAAATAATGTACTTGCGTTTTGACTCACCCTGTATTTGATATAAAGAAAATTAGCAATATCGATCATTCTTGAAAATTTTGACAATACGTTAAAAAATATGGCATTAATAAACTATTGTTGTTTTGCTTATTTTTATTTATACAGGGAGTTGAACTTGGCGGAGGTAAATTCCTCACCAACCAGTAGAAACATATAATCCGACAGGTATTTTCCTCACCAAATTTAAGGGTTCCTATTAATCCGGTAGGTATTTTCCTCACCAAATCACTCAGGTAATAAAATAAAAATATAGATGTAATTTAAGAATGATTATTATAGAAGCATCCAAAATCCGAATAAAAGACATTAAATTCCTTACATTATAATAATAGTTTATAATATAGGTAATAAGCAAAATGTATAAATTATTATAATATTTACTATTATACTAAGAGACACACTTTACAAAATCCATTTCATTTGATTAGACTGATATTAATAAATTTTCTACATTTATTTTTCAATTTCAGTTTAACTCCTTTATCTTTGATACGTTTAGCAATATGCAAACTTTAAATTTTAATATACGTGTATATTATCTGAAATTCTTTAATTTATTCTAAGAAGATATATATGGATGGATGCGTATTATAAAACGATGAACTAAAATGCGACTGAAAAGATTCGCAAGCATTCGTAGTACGAATAACAGAAGAATTTGCCTCTGCTCACAAATATGGGGAGAATATGGTATTTTCGTCTACATAAGTTTCAACTAAATAATCAACATATTTGTGTAAAATTTCAATTTCTGGTTTGCATGACATTAAATCAAACACAAAACAATCTGATACGTCTTCTGGTTTTATATATAATATGTAAGGCCAAAAGTCTGTTTGAGCCACTTACCTACTTCAGAATCATTTTGTATATTCTGATGTTAAATGAAGAGACTGAATTTTTCTATACCAAGCTTGGTGTAGATGAAATCTACAACCATGTATTTAGGCGGGTTGACATTACTAGTGAATAACGAAAGTGGCTCACGCTTATGTATTTTGCTCGTGCTATTGTTAGATATTGTATTATCCATTTTCAAACTCGAGCAGTACATTTGTATCCATGCATTGCATAAATACAAATGTACTGCTCGAGTTTGAAAATAGATAATACAATATCTAACAATAGCACGGGCAAAATACGTAAGCTTGAGCCACGTTCGTTATTCACTAGTAATGTCAACCCGTCTTTTCAGTGTTCGGACACATTTGAATGATTGCATTATGTATAGCCTTTTCAAAATCTACAAAAATTTTACTAGGATTGATTGGGGGGAGGGGCGATCAAAAATCTTCAAAAATTGCGTTACGTAATACGTGAACGCCCCATTACGGTGCGTTACGTAGGAGGGAGGGCGGGGTCAAAAATCTTCAAAAATTGCGTTACGTAATACTTGAACGCCCCCAAACTCAATTTTGAGAGCTTTAGAAATTTCTGATTTTAATAAATAAAAAAATTGTTGTAAGTTTCTGTTTATTGTTTGGCAGTAAACAGTATATCTAATAAAGATATAATGCCCATATACATAATGCCCATTATAATGCCCATTACTTAACCCAACCAAGACTAGTGAATAATTGCAAATAATATGTGGTACAGTAAGAAATATACCATACATACATACGAGAAGGGCAAAATTATGAAATAAATTCATTTTCTCTAAAATGGAAGATTTTGGAGAAAAATGCCGAAACAGGTCGATTTTTATTTTTAAATTGCAATTTTTTGGCCTATATTTTATACTAGTGACGTCATCCATCTGAACGTGATCACGTAGTCGATAATTTTTTTAAATAGGAATAGGGGTCGTGTGGTAGCTCACTTGAAAGGGTGTTTAATTCTCTATTCAGTAATATAAACATTAACATATTTATTTGTACAGGGTGGCCAAAAAAATAATTCTTGGATTAAATTAATTGACACAAAAAGAAGAATGTATTTAATTTATTTGACTCAAAATACATTATATTGCTGCCAGAGAATAGAAAAAAATGTTTGTTTGGCAAATGAACATTGCTTTTCGCTTAAATTAAATGTTCGAATTGCCAAGAGGAAGGTGAGAGGTTGTTTGAGATTTAATTTAAGTGAAGAGAAATGTTTATTTGTAAAATAAACATTTTTTTCTACTTGCTACTCTGACAGCAGTATAATGCATTTTGAGTTATTATAGTCCAAGTAATGAAGCTTAAAATAGGACAAAACTTCGCAATTTTTACAGAATAAATCGATTTGCTTGAAAAATTGAGAATAAGTAGTGGAGAGTCCAAGGATTAAAATCTATATCATGCTGAAAGGAGCTTTTACTATGGGGGTGGTTTCCACCCCATCTCAGGGGTGGAAATTTTTTATTATATTTTAATCACAAAAGTTTTTAACCACCCTAATTAAAATTAGTCAATGACCTTATTTGGTCTTTTTTATTTATAAAAGACTAAGTTTTTCAACCTAATAAAAATATTTGTAAATTAAATATTTTTAAAAGATTTTTAATTGAAAAACTTTATTGGCCCATTTCCTGGTGACAACCTCCAAGGCTTCTACAATATGCAAGCCAAATGGATGCTGCAGTGAAGACTAAAGGGAAGGAATTCTACACTATGCAATTCACAACCCCCGTCTGCAGCGTGGTAAAGTTCCAACGGAAAATGGACCTAGTTACTCTATAGGAGTAATACTAATATATTACTATATTTCACCCATTTCCTGGTGACAACCTCCAAGGCTTCTACAATATGCAAGCCAAATGGATGCTGCAGTGAAGACTAAAGGGAAGGAATTCTACACTATGCAATTCACAACCCCCGTCTGCAGCGTGGTAAAGTTCCAACGGAAAATGGACCTAGTTACTCTATAGGAGTAATACTAATATATTACTATATTATTACTATATTATTATATATTACTATATTATTAGTATTACTCCTATAGAGTAACTAGGTCCATTTTCCGTTGGAACTTTACCACGCTGCAGACGGGGGTTGTGAATTGCATAGTGTAGAATTCCTTCCCTTTAGTCTTCACTGCAGCATCCATTTGGCTTGCATATTGTAGAAGCCTTGGAGGTTGTCACCAGGAAATGGGCCAATAAAGTTTTTCAATTAAAAATCTTTTAAAAATATTTAATTTACAAATATTTTTATTAGGTTGAAAAACTTAGTCTTTTATTTAGCATATGCCGCTAGGCACCTACTACCATCTCGTCAGTTGCGGTGGGAGATGGATATGTTGAAGATTTTTACCTGGGCCAGAGAAATGCAGCCTATGCAGTCTCTGATGAACCTCTAACAAGAGGTGAAATCGTCGATAAGAGTGCTGGCTGCACTCTCTGATCTGAGTAAAAATTAAGACAGTTTTGGTTTCGCACCGCAACTGAATGAATAAAAATGGTATACATTTTTATTTTTTTATTTATGTATTATTAATAGGTTCTAGAAATGGCGGATCCAGGGGGGTGTCACGAGGGTCATGACCCCCCCATAATTGTAAACCCACGTATCCTAGAGTTGGTAAGACTAAGTGACCTTGCATCAGATATAGGTAATTAAATCACCCTCAAGACCCATGACCCCCCCCCCAAACAAAATTTCTGGATCCGCCAATGGGTTCTAGAAGTTTGACCGGCTTGGAATGAACAGTTTTTAAAAAATTGAGTTAAAGCAAATAACGAATTTTTGAAGTTTGGAAAAAATTGCTTTTTCTTCAGAATAGCAAGATTAGCATCACAGATACGAGAAAATGTTCTAATATGAAATTGTAGCCTATTTAATTTCCAAAAACCTGGTTTGCAAAAATTTTTTCTACGGCAAAAATTGAGTGAGCTATCGACAATTAAAACTTGTAATGACATGCAAAAACCACCTTTACCAACCCTTTTAAAGTCACCTCTTTTTGCGACTGAGGATTTTAACAATAATTAATATTAATAGCCTTATACACCTTATAAAAACCTACAAAATTCTTTTTTACCAAACTTCTAGGACCAAAATTTAAAATGTTAGGGTTAAAAAATCAATATATTTTTTTGAATTTTTTGAAAAAAAAAAGGAGAAATCTAATTGGAAGCATAATAATGTAAGTTAGCGGTGTTTTTAGTCATTTGCCTTATTCATTCTTATTTATTTCTGTATTATTAATAGATTCTAGATGTTTGACTGGCTTAGAATGATTAGTTTTTAAAAACAGGAGTTAAAAGCGAATAACAAATTTTTGTAGCTTGGTAAAAATGTCAGTTTCTTCAGAATATAAAGATTAGCATCAGAGATACGAAAATATGTTTCAATATAAAATTGTAGGTTATTCAATTCTCAAGAATTTGGTTTTGAAAAAATTTTTTCTACGGCAAAAATTGAGTGAATCGTAAATGAGTATATCTATCAAAACATTGATTTTTTCGATATAAAACTAACATTTTCGATGGCAAATAAATCGAAAACTGTTAATTTTATCAAAAAAAATGTATAGAACATTTTTTGCTTAGAACTTAGAATGCATGTTTTATTAACTTTTGCGGTCAAAATATAATAAAAAATTTCCACCCCCGTGATGGGGTGACAACCACCCCCATGGTAAAAGCGCCTGTCGTCATCATATAGATTTTGATCCTTGGACTATCTACTACTTATTTTCAAATTTTCAAGCAAATCTACCCATTCTGTAAAAATTGCGAGGTGAAAAGCTTCGGTTCCTGGCCTATTAAATAAAGTAGGTACATGTACATACATACCTACATTCTTCTTTCTGCGTCAACTAATTCAATTCAAAAATTATTTTTTTGGTCACCCTGTATAAATAATGATGTTAATGTTTATACTATAGTCCAGGGCGCATCTGTTTTGAGATGGACGTTGAGAGGTGACTCAAATTTTTTTGCAGAAATTGCTTGAAAATAAATCAAATAATAATATTTGAGTTATCCTCCCTCTCAAAAAGGTCCGGAACATTGTTTAAATAATCAAAATGTCAAAAATTGTAGGAAAAATTCGATTTTTTTCTTGGTTTTTTGATTATAACTTTAAAAGTATTCGTTTTCGAGAAAAGTTGTACTGACATAAAAGTTGCGTAATTAAATTTTATACAATATAGAATTGGTTACAAATCTAAAAAATAGTCAGCCTAGTTGCAAAATAGCAATAATTGCGAATAAACCATACAAAAACAAGTATTCGCATTTTACGTCTTTCAACCATTTATGCTACACTTAGGACCTTTATATTTCACCCAGAAAACCACTATGATACAGTAAAACAATACTGTAAATTTCATTAAGATCGGTTTAATAGATTTTGCAAAATAAATTTTGCAATCCAGCATTCGCAAAAAAAATTAATTTTTTCAAAATGTTACAGGACTGAAAATAAAGCAGATAGCAAGTTGAATTTTTTTTGCTTATAGAAGTGTACTGTACCTTTCATTTGCAATTTTCAAAATTAAAATCGATTAATTTCCACGGCGTCAGAAAATTTTTGAAATAAACAATAATTTTTGGTGCTACGCGCAGGACAGCGGTGTTCGATTTACAATTTCCACCAAAATTTCTTCCAATCTTTATCTAATATATTATTTTCTTACTCTATATTTTGTTGTACCTATTTTAATATTTTAGTTCCACAAAAATCAAACTAATTTTATTATTGTTTGTGAAATATTGTTTAAAAAATTGCATATGTTTAAAAATAATAAACTTTTATTATTTGTTAAAATATATGAACAAAGAAAGTTTTTGTTAATAAAAGTGTTATTTCACAATAAAAATAGTGTTTTTATTTTACAATAAACAAATTTATTTATTTATATCGAAATGTAATAAAAATTAAAATTTATCAATCACTATCAAAGGTCATTGGAATGCTCAATCAGAGCAAACTATCCACTGTCCTGCGCGTAGCACCAATAATTAATGTTTATTTAAAAAAATTCCTGACGCCGTGGTGTTAATCGATTTGAATTTTGCAAAATTGCAAATGAAAGGTACAGTACACTTCTATAAGCAAAAAAATTTTCAACTTTCTATCTGCTTTATTTTCAGTCCTGTAACATTTTGAAAAAATGAATTTTTTTTACGAAAGCTGGATTGCAAAATTTATTTTGCAAAATCTATTAAACCGATCTTAATGAAATTTACAGTATTGTTTTACTGTATTATAAAGTTTTTCAGGGTGAAATATGAAGGTCCTAAGTGTAGCATAAATGGTTGAAAAACGTAGAATGCGAATACTTGTTTTTGTATGTTTTTTTCAAAATTATTGCTATTTTGCAACAAGGGTGACTATTTTTTTAAATTTGTAACCAATTGTATATTGTATAAAATTTAATTACGCAACTTTTATGTCAGTACAACTTTTCTCGGAAATGAATACTTTTAAAGTTATAATCAAAAAACCAAGAAAAAAATCGAATTTTTCCTTAATTTTTTGACATTTTGATTATTTAAACAATGTTCCGGACCTTTTTGAGAGGGAGGATAACTCAAATATTATTATTTGATTTATTTTCAAGCAATTTCTGAAAAAAAATTTGAGTCACCTCTCAACGTCCAAATGTACTAATATTTTTACAGATGCGCCCTGGTCTACTATTGAATAGAGAATTATTTTACCTTTCAATTGAGCTACCAAACGTGACTAGTAAGAAATATATGCCACAAAATTTTAATTTAAAAATAAAAACCGACTCGGAATTTTTTTCCAAAAAACGTCCATTTTAGAGAAAATGAATTTATTCCATAATTTTTACCCTCTCTGTATAAAATTCAATGTGGCTAAAAGTCTTATATTTGTTTCACAACTAAATACAATTATCTTACTTTTGACACAGTTTATAAAGAGAAAATTACCCCCTTGGTTGTTTTTTGAGCACAGCTCTTCACAAATTCTTGAACCTCATCAATATTGGAAGGAGGTTGACCAGGCATCATTTTTCGTCGATAAATATATAAATATATTTTCTTATGTAACTGACATCAATCGTTAATTGTTTCAGTAAAATTACCTGCAAGGTCTTGGCGTATAATTGTTGCTGGTTTTTCAGTTAGATTCTCTTCGGATTTACGTTTACAAGAGTTAGAAACAATTTTTAGATATATCTTCTGACGATCTGGTTCATGATTATGTTGTAGGCTACTTCGAGATATTGTAAAATTTGCACCAATAGTAAACAATTTCGCACTACAAGTTGTTTTATTACCCCTCCAGAACACTTCTTAAAACTTTCATTTTATAAAAAATAAAATTTTCAAATACCAGTAAAGGTTTACCGCAATTACTTTCTATTAAACATGTCATTTTTGTCAAAATTCCAATTGTGACTCAAAATAAAATACTATAATCAATTAACTAAGTATTATTATGGGTACCTACTGTAATTTTATAGTAGATAAATAATTCCCTGATTGCCTTTTAGTAAAATCTACCTGAAAGAACCATTTCGGTTTTGGTGAGGAAAATACCTGTGGGATTATGATATACCCTTCCAAACGCAGGTAAAAAATTATTTTGGTGAGGAAAATACACCCGCCGTTCAGTTTTGGTGAGGAAAATACCTGTCGGATTATGACATACCCTTCCAAACTCAGGTATAAGATTATTTTGGTGAGGAAATTACACCCGCCGTTATGGGGCCAAGTAGGGAAAATGTAAAATGTAAATGTAAATATAATAATAAAAGATTGCTATTGTAAGTTTATTATTTATTGTTAGTTTATTGTAAGTTAGTTATTACCTTAAATGCGATTAACACAATAACAAAGTTTTTTTTTTTTTTATTTAAAGAGATAAAGTCGCATCCACCCAAAGGTTATTAGCGACATTCCTGTAACATTTGTAATAATATTAAATTTAACATTTATAACAATCAATCATTTTAACAATTAATTAGAATTTGAGAACAATTGAACATTTGTAACAATTAATTAAGTTAAATTTTGTGTAACATATTTATACATTTTAAGTAACCCAATAAATTGTCCGGAACTAAATTTTTGTTGAGGAGTGCTTTCAGGTTATTTGGCAAATTGTAAAACTGTCTTTGATTTACATATTTAGGACAGTCTATCAAGAAGTGCTTTATACTGTCTACTGTATTGCATGTTTCGCATTTTGGAGGTTCACTATTTGAGAAGAGATAGGCGTGAGTATACCTACAGTGTCCAAGTCGTAGACGTGTAATAATAGTTTGGCATCTTCTGCTTCTGACAGTGGACTTCCATGAAAAAATGTCACTTTTGATGGTTCTGAGTTTAGAACTAGAGTCATTCCACTCCCGATTCCACGCACTTAACACTTTATTTTTGAAATAAACTTTTAGATCGCCTGCGACACTCCGACACTCTGTTTCTGATGCGTCACTGTTGATAGCGTTACGCGCACTAGTATCTGCTTCTTCATTCCCTTCTATACCTATATGAGATGGTATCCACAGGAAGTGGATTCTTCTAAAATTGTCTTGAGCTTTCATTAATTCGGCCTTGATCATTTTCTCAATGGGGTGTTTAGGGTATACATTTTGCAGGGCTTTGACTGCGCTGAGAGAGTCAGAAAGGACTAGACAACAAGGGATGTTTTTGATATTTACTTGCTTGATGGCTTTGAACAAACCAAATAGTTCTGCAGTATAGATGCTGGAATTTAAAGGAAGTTTAAATTGAAAAGTGTCATTTGGGGTTACCACTGCTGCTCCAACGCCAAGTTCGCCTTTGGATGCATCTGTATAAATTTTAATCCACTCATTGTATTGTTGATCTAGGATTGAATTTAGTTTGACTTTAAAAATAATAGGACTAGTTTCATGTTTATTATATATACTTAACGCTGTATTGACTTTAGGCTGTTCGATAGTCCAAGGTAGATAGTTATTTGTATTCGTTTGAAATACTGTTGGGAATTGAATGTTTATTCTGGAACTATATAATCGGATTCTCTCGTAGTAAGGTTAGGGGGTACGGGGCTTATTATTGTAATAGTTGATATATTTGTTATTAAAAGTATTACAGAAGAGAGGTTTTTTTATATCTGAGGCTATATATGTAGCATGTGCTAGAGCTAAGTACATTCTTCGGTAGTTTAGAGGTGGTTCGCCGGCTTCGCTCAGTATGCTCTCGGAGGGAGTTGTCCGGAAGGCTCCAAGTGCAATTCTAATACCAGCGTTGTGTATGCTGTCAAGTTTTTTAAGTAATGTTTTTGAAGCAGATGCATATGCAATTGATCCATAATCTAATTTAGATCTAATTAATGTTTTATATATTCTCAACAGAGTTTCCTGATCTGATCCCCAATTTCGGTTTGCCAAGGTTTTCATTAGATTCAGTCTTTTATGACATGTTAAAATTGTCTGTTTTATATGTTCCTGCCAAGTAAGTTGTTGATCAAACCACATACCTAAAAACTTTGCCGTTGGTTTAAATGGGAGCATAGTATTATATAATTTTAAGGTAGAGGACGTTGATGAAGCCTTTTTGGAGAAGAGTATTCCTGATGTTTTTGTTACTGAAAATTTGAATCCGGTCGTTAGAGACCATTGTTCTAATTGGTTTAGAAAATGCTGCAAAGCGTTTGTCATTGATGCGGTGTTATTTCCTTTGATATACACAACAAGGTCATCTGCAAAAAGTCGAGCCTTTAGAGGTTTATTAAGGTTGTTAATAATATTATTTATTGCCACTAAGAATAATGTAGGGCTTAGGACTGATCCTTGGGGTGTTCCATTTTCTTCACTTTTCTCCTCTGAGTAAGTATTATGTACTCTCACGCAAAAAGACCGGTTCTGTAAAAAGTTTTTAATAAATTTCAGGCAATTTCCACGAATATTCCATGAATGTAGTTCTTTCAGAATATTAAATTTCCAACAAGTATTAAATGCCTTTTTCAAGTCGAAAAATATTGCAATACAGTTTTGTTTGGTTGCTAGCGCTTCATGAATGTCAGATTCTAGATCAAGAATATTGTCAATGCCCGAGCGATTTTGTCTGAAACCGTTTTGTTCCGGAACTAAACGATTTGATAATTCTAATGTCCACGTTAATCTAAGATTTACCATTTTTTCCATCAATTTGCTCATAGAGCATGTTAAGCTGATTGGTCTGTATGAGTCAGGTTCTAGGATTGATTTTTGAGGTTTTAAAAAAGGTAATATAATAGCTTTAGACCAAATTGATGGAAATTTATTATTTTGCCAAATTAAGTTAAAAAGTTGAAGAATAAATAATTTTGTTGAGTAAGGAAGATGTTTTAAAAATATTGCCGGGATATTAGTCCTGTCGCCAGGGGGGTACAACGGCCTCCTTAATTCAGATGGACTTGCCCAAGTTTTTTTTATATATTTTGACTCGCAGAATACGAATTTTTTGGGTAACAGTTGATCCGGATGTCGATAAGATTGTTATAGACAAAGAACTTGAGGAATTACATAACAGTGATTTCTCGCAAAACAAAACATCTTTTTGTATTTTTTGGGTCATTCTAGGCAAAAAATGTTCTGACAAGTTTTTTCGTAGAATGCATAGTTTTCGAGATAACCGCGGTTGAACTTTCAAAAAATCGAGAAATTGCAATTTTTGAACACGAATAACTTTTGATTAAAAAATAAAGTAGCAATTCTGCTTACGGCATTTGAAATTTTAGGTCAAATTATATCGGTTTTGATTATTTGCATTGCTAAAAATTTATTATTTTATTGTTAAATAAAACTATAAACACCTAGTGCGTGAGTGATGTTTTCAATGATTTCTCATTTAAAATCGAACGAGTAGGTAGAGTAGCTACAAGTGCAAGCGAGGCAATTTCTACGTAGCATGCGTTAAAACGCATGTATTAGGCACGGGAAACACTATGTGTTTATAGCTTTTTTAACAATAAAAAAATTAATTTTTAGCAATGCAGATAATCAAAACCGATATAATTTTACTTAACCTTTTAAATGCGGTAAGCAGAATTGCTACTTTATTTTTTAATCAAAAGTTATTCGGGTTCAAAAATTGCAGTTTTTCGATTTTTTGAAAGTTCAACCGCGGTTATCTCGAAAACTATGTATTCTACGAAAAAACTTGTAGAAATATTTTTTGCTTAAAATGACCCAAAAAATACAAAAAAATGTTTTGTTTTGCGAGAAATCGCTGTTATGTAATTCCTCAAGTTCTTTGTCTATAACAATCTTATCGACATCCGGATCAACTGTTACCCAAAAAATTCATATTCTACGGGTCAAAATATATAAAAAAAACTTGGGTAAGTCCATCTGAATTAAGGAGGCCGTTGTACCCTCCCTGGCGACAGGACTATATCGTCTGGGCCCGGGCTAGTGTTTTTTAATTCGGATAAAGCATTTTCCAGTTCTTCAAAAGTGAAGGGTAGATCCAATGGATCATTTAAATTGTCATTTTCAAAAAGATCAGTATTTTCTGTTATTATTTTTCTTTCAAGGAATGTATTATTGTAGTTACTGTTTGAAGACATTTTAAAAGATTCAGCTAAAGTGTTAGCTATCTCTTGAGGACAAGTTGAAATCCTATTGTCAATTTTTAATTTTGAAATCATTGGCGTGTATTTCAAACCAGAAATTTTTCTTATTCTTTTCCATACTTCGCTGACAGGAGTTGAGGAATTTATTTCTGAAACATATTTGGACCAGGAAGCCTTTTTAGCTTGTTTTATAATAAGTTGTGTCTTAGCTTTAAGTGATTTGAACATGATTTTATTTTCAGGTGTTTTATGTCTTTTATATTTATTAAATGCAGTTTTACTTGCTCTAATAGCTGCTCCACATTCTGAGTTCCACCAAGGTACAGGAATCTGATTATTCTTTGTCTTTTTTGATTTCCCAACGAATTGCTCAGCACTACTCATAATAATGCTATTCAAATTGTTTAAAGATTCATCAATGCTTTCAGCCATTTTACAGTTTGGCATTGAGTTGTCGATATAATTTTCAAATTTTAACCAATCGGCAGTTTCAGTTTTCCATCTGGGTATGAAAACGTCATGGGTCAGAGCCATAGAGTTTTTTATTACTATGGGATGATGGTCGCTCCCATAAGTGTATTGTAAAACTTCCCAAAATAATCGTGGTGTGAGTGCAGGGTCACAAAGACTTAGATCAATTGCTGAAGAATTTCCGGTATTAATGTTAAATCTGGTTGGAGATCCGTCATTAAGAAAATTCAATTGAAAATCTGTAATTATATTTTCGACAATTTTTCCTCTAGCATCCGAATAAAAGGAGCCCCAAATAATATTATGACTATTAAAATCGCCCACAATAATGCGAGAGGATGGTATTTGACTGAATAAATTCTTTAAATCGTTGTACGTTACTTGGCGACTGGAGGGTAAGTAAAGGTTGCAAATAAAATACCTGTTTGATGATTGTATTTCCACGACTACAACTTCCAGATTTGTAGCCACTGGAAATTCTTTCGCTGATAGTGATTTTTTTACTAGTGTGGCTACACCACCTGAAGAAAAATTATTATTTGTTATCCTGTCTTTGCGAAAACAGTCATATTGGATGGAGTTATATTTTTTTTTGGGATTCAGATTAGTTTCCTGTAGGCATATTATATCAGGAGATTGTTCACCAATTAGATGTTGGAGCATAGCAAGGCGATGGAAAAATCCATCAATGCTCCACTGAAGTAGAGACTTGAATTTTATTATTGGCTTAATTGAGATGTGTCACTTTCCCAGTCCGATGCCTCACTGCCAAGATAACTATTGATTTTTTTCTTTATGGACGTGAATTTACGTTTTATGGATCTTTCCTTTAAATGGGGGTAAACTTGACTGAGCATATGGGACAAAGCTGATAGGTCTGTGGTATATTCTTGAATTGTGGTTATAGGATCTGTTGATCCCGTGATATTCATTAAGAGCATGTTAAGTTGTTCAAAGTTTAGAGGGAAAGATAGAGGTTGATTTTCTATGAAGTTTTTAGCAGGGTCAAGTAAGAGAGAAAATGAGCATTCAGAAGTGCTTGCTGAACTAGTTTTAGCTTTTTTAGATTTTGCTTGGGCTTTAGGTGGTGGAAAAATGTTACATTTTTTTGAAGATGGATCTGCTTCAGGTGAAATAATTTCATTAAAGCTACGTTTTGGTTGATTGGTTGGTTGGTTGGTTGGTTGATTGGTTGGTTGGTTGGTTGGTTGATTAATTATGTGACTGTCCTTATTTGATGCATCTACTTTGTTCGGTATCTCTGGGAAATTTGAAATAGACATTTGTTCACACTGAGAAGCGTTTGTATCATTGGGTGCTTGCAAAGATATATTTGTTGCGCTGGATACCGATGCTTCATTGTTTTGGTTGGGGTTTAGTTGAGGTTGAGCTAGTGGTTCGGAGCACTGTGATGCAATGTGACCTGGCTTCTTGCATCTGAAGCAAACTAAACTGTCTTGAGAAATGAATATTCTATAATTCGTGTTGTCGAAAACAAGAGTAAATGACTCTGGTAGTGTTAGACTGTGAGGACTGATATAGATTTGTCTTCGAAAACTAAGGATGTGATTGTACTCAGGCATAGAAGCACCAATTTTGAGGAATGTCATGGGGGAGACAGGAACTATGCCGATTTTTTGTAACTCATTGATTAGCAAGTCGTGCGGTATTGAAGGACATACGCCGGAGAGCACGAGTCGTTCCGCTGGTGTAACTAACCTTCTTGCTCTGACAATTTCACCTTGTATTTCTATTTGACCATGATTATTCATAAAATCATCCACTATTTGTTTATTGGATAAATACATACATATGCGATTATTAGATAATCTAGAAGAGAAGATTATATTTTTCGGTTGAATTATATTTCCAAGTGGGAGAAGGTAGTCTTGAAGTTTGGTGTTTTCTAAGGCACTAAAGATAATTGCTTGGGACTTTAAAGGAAATTGCACTCTCGACGCTGCCAAAGAGTATGACTGTGGTGCATTTATTTGACTTTGATGGTCTTGTATTGAAGAACTGTTTTGTGATTCCATGTTAGAATTCATTTCGATAAACGTTAAGTGAAAAGTAAGTCCGACCCTGTACACCTGCTAAAACAGGTGTATAGGTCTTTACTAAAAGCGGTTATTTTGCTGGTAAAACTGGATTTGTTTGTTGACAACAATAACAAATAATTGCAATTTGTTGACTTTAATGCTAATTTAACTGGATATTATGTAAAGAGTTTGTACACTTACAGTTTATTTCAATATATCACTGAGATTCACAATTTGTAACTTATATTAAACTTTGTTAATATTAAAAATATTCGGAGCCCACATTGAATACAACATTATAGTTATCGGTGCAGAACCGAACTCCCAATAACAAAGTTGTTTTACCGAGTTTCTAGTACTTTTCGCAACAACTGGTCACTTGGGTGTTACGTAACGTTTATGCAGTGGCGGCTCGGATCACTTTAAGTAGGGAGTGCCAGAATTCGGGCAGCTGTCTGTCTAAATTTTTAGTGACGGGTTCGCGATATTGTCAAAAAAGGTATAAAATAGAAATTTAAAAATATAGGTACGGATACTTTTATATTATCATTACATTATCATGCCCGTCCAACAAGTAAAATCTCCAAAATCTCTCAACTTATCGCCCTTTACACAAATATCGGAAAACTATAACTAAATGAAATTCACCAGCGACGTCTGTCGTTTCATTGGCAATTACTGCAACATAAAGATAATTTTCAATTTATTTCCTTTTTTCCTCGCGATAAACATCTAACATGCACTGAAGGAGTTCATTTTGGGTTGTTTTGAGGTAGGTACCTACCTTTAAAAGATTTGGAACTTTGAATATGAACCTAAGTCGTGGTCTAATTCTTCTAAAATTGAATAGTTCCTTAAAGATGCCTCTATTTTATGAATTTTCCTTATCGTCGTGATTTCTCAAAACTAACTTGAAAGCTCCACAAAACCATATGGATACAATTTATAATTTGATTCGAAACATATCTATTCTTATTCACTTGTTCATTGTGTTTAATTAGACTATCCCGATAAGCTGAATTTAACTTGTGTTTTATTAAAAATTAAAAATTTTCAATTATTTAAAAATATAATAATTTATAATAAAAAGTTTAATAATTAAAAATGTAATAATTATAAATACAAAAACGAGCGAGCGAGCGCGTAAAGAAACTCGAAAATATAATTTACTACCCTGTACGACAATCTTTTTGGATCTACGATCCACTATCCACTATGATCATAGTAAAAAATATTAGTCGAGCCAGGCACACGAATAGTTTCATTTAAACGTATATTAAAAGTGCAATATAGCTATATCTCTGTCACTTACATAGAATGCCCGTAAAATCTTTCTCTTTTCAGACGAGGCACATAAGCATTTGGCACGGTCATTCCGTCTGCTGTGAGTGGCGAGGTTTATATTGCACTACACAGTTGCCAGATTTTATATAATTTATAAAGAAAAAAAGAAATACACACAAAAAAATTAACAGATATTAAAACGGTTTAAAGATAAAAAGAATATGTTTCTGCATAAAAATATGGTAGTGCCATGGCTCCATGGCACTACCTCACCGGCCGCCACTGCGTTTATGTAGGGGGAGGGGGGTACAGAAAAACGTTACGGTGCGTTTACATGGGGGGAGGTCAAAAATCTTCGACAACTGCTTTGCGTAATACTTGAACGCCCCCTTTTTTGTTTAGAATCACCTAAAAAATCTGAAATTATATCTGCCCAGGTCGAATTTTTTTTTAAATTTATATAAAGAAATGTACTTATAATAATAATAGTCTCCCGTTTTATAGCGCTCACGTGTCTTTGGGAGTATAGCAGGGTAGTCTGCTATATCTAGGGCCTACGGTATACAAGGAAGGTAACAGGGCCAGTGCTACGCTTCAACCGCCTATTATTAGATACCCCTGGTTTTACCCAAGGTACTCATTTTATTCAGGCTGAGTCGACCTGGGGCCTATAAACATTTTAAAAATGTCTAGAACTCCGGACAACCGGCACTCGTTAAAAATGTCACAAAATTAAAAAATGTAATTTTTTAATTATTAATTAATTATAGTTAGAACAAGATTAGATCGGGCAAGCCTTGTTTTTTGTAATTATTGTTAACCAGTGGTGTCATGGCAAAATTAGCAGTGCCGGAACGCACTGCTAATTTTTGTTTACAAAACCTAAATTCTCTATTTATTTTTTATCTTTTCTTAATAACCAGTGCCGGAACGGCGTTCCCGCACCATGACACCACTGTTGTTAACATGCTAAATTACTAGTCTGTAGAGAATATTGAAGTGATTAATAGAACTGAGTCCTATTTCTGTTTTTCGTAATATCCTGTTTTTGTCAAATGCTTTCTTATTATTCCAAAGAGTTGTTTTGAGCAGACTATTCATAAATCTGGATTTATTTAACGTACGCTAATTTGATCAATGGTGAATGAGATGAAGGGATTGATTATTTGATAATTCGTTTTTAATAAAGAATGAACCTATAGTAGATAGCAAGTTATTTCCCATGGATTGAATAAAAATCCTTATCAAGTTATTTTACATGTTTGAATAAAAATCGTATACCTAAGTGTGCTAAAAGCGAAAACATACACACAGCTTTTAATTAAGGTTAAATTTTGAAACGATTGAAATTCTTCACCTGAACTTATCACTTATCAGATCCTGTATAAATTGGATTACCGTTGCTTGGAGAAAACAGACACTTGTTGCTCCACAACGCCATGGATAACCCTACCACCCGCGACGTTTTTTAAACCCCGCCCCTGCGACGCGCTATTGGTGGAATTGTGCCCTAATCACATCTGTAATCTCTCGAGTTCTAGTGTTTCTCCCAGAACGAGAGAAGCAGCGGTGTTGAGATGATATGGTCTGATAAATTTTATTACGACTTTTCTACAGGGTCACGTCTATAATTCTTGAAATAGTAATAAGCTTAACCTATGTTTATATGGGATTTAGCCACACTTATTTGTGTAATGAAATTTACATTTTTAATCTTAACTAATGTTTTGACGTTTCGATTTCCACTCAGGAAATAGTAAGGAAAATCTTAAGTATTTGGGAAGATTTTATAACCTGACCTATGGACTGTAACAATTAGTGGATTTCAAACAAAAAAATTTGTTTGAAATGATGGGTGCTATTATAGTATGCTGTCTACCTCGAGGGTGTGATCTACCTAAATTATTTGCACAAAATAATGAAATACAAGAATACTCTTGTAGAAAAAAATATTTATTCACTACCAGGTCATTTTATTTGAAAAGGGCGGTTGATATATGTATATTTGCGAATACCCTGGAAAAAGATTACGGTGTTATTTGCAAGTTTATTGTATATTCCTAAATAGTAGTAGGTAGTAGGTATAAATGTTTATTAGTAGATAGATACTTAGCAATAAACATTTCGCCTACAAACGTTTGTTGCATTTCATTATTGTGTGGGCACAAGTACAAACCAACAAATCCTTCAAGGAAAAGGTTATCGCGTTTAGCAGTAGATGTACAATGTATACAGTACCAGCAAAAACAATCTTTACAAAGAGAATAAAACGCATAAGTCAGAAAAATTATTATTTTAATTTTACAAATGAAAACTTTGTCATATCAATTTACTATTTGGCATACAAAATTGGCTTATTTCCAACAAAATAAATTGATATCACAAATTAAATTATTATTGAAGCGAATACTTCTTATCGCTCCGTATGGAATTTTGACGGGACTAAAATCGTTTTGGACCTCATTAAAAATCGTGACGCGAGAGGTAACTTTGGGGTATACCGAAATATATATAGGTACCTATCTTACTATTACTCTTACTAATAGATACCTATTTATTACTCTTTTCCATTTATAACTAATCTTACTCCAAAATTAAAAGGGATTTTTAACGAATTTAAAAGAGTATCTAAAGATAGCCACTAAAAATATAAAAACTCTGTTTTCACTATACACTAAAACTAAACAAAAATTTAACACTCTAGAAAAATGCAATGTTATCTACTCCATATCTTGTACAAACTGCGATTTAGTTTATATTGGTGAAACTGGTAGAAATCTATCTGGTCGCATCACATCTCATAAAAGTAATTGTAAAATTCTTAAACCATCAAGTGCCTTAGCAGAGCACGTTATTCAAAATGACCACATTATGGATTTTCACGATCCAAAAATATTGGACATCGAAAACAATGGTGATCATCTGATGGTGACATCTTGAGATGGTTTATATCAGCAAGGGTTCGAACACAATGAACAAAAAATCTGAAATTGACAATCTTAGCAAAATTTATAATAGTCCTGTCGCCAGGGGGGGTACAACGGCCTCCTGTATTCAGATGGACTTACCCAAGTTTTTCTTATGTATTTTGACCTGTAGAACACGAATTTTTTGGGTAACAGTTGATCCGGATGTCGATAAGATTGTTATAAACCAAGAAGTTGAGGAATCACATAACAGCGATTTCTCGCAAAACAAAACATTTTTTTGTATTTTTTGGGCCATTCTAACAAAAAAACGTTCCTACAAATTTTTTCGTAGGATGCATAGTTTTCGAGATAAACGCGGTTGAACTTTCAAAAAATCGAAAAATTGCAACTTTTGAACCCGAATAACTTTTGATTAAAAAATAAAGTAGCAATTCTGCTTGCCGCATTTGAAAGTTTAAGTCAAATTATATCGGTTTTAATTATTTGTATTGCTAAAAATTTATTATTTTATTGTTAAAAAAAGCTATAAACACCTAGTGCTTGAGTGATGTTTTTAATGATTTCTCATTTAAAATCGAACGAGTAGGTAGAAGAGGTAAAAGTGCAAACGAGGCTATTTCTACGTAGCATGCGTTAAAACGCATATATTAGGCACGGGAAACACTATGTGTTTAAAGCTTTTTTTAACAATCAAAAAATAAATTTTTAGCAATGCAAATATTCAAAACAGATATAATTTGACTCAAACTTTTAAAGGCGGTAAGCAGAATTGCTATTTTATTTCTTATTCAAAGGTTATTCGGGTTCAAAAATTGCAATTTTTCGATTTTTTGAAAGTTCAACCGCGTTTATCTCGAAAACTATGCATCCTACGAAAAAACTTGTAGGAACATTTTTTGGTTAGAATGACCCAAAAAATACAAAAAAATGTTTTGTTTTGCGAGAAATCGCTGTTATGTAATTCCTCAACTTCTTTGTTTATATCAATCTTATCGACATCCGGATCAACTGTTACCCAAAAAATTCGTGTTCTACGGGCCAAAATACATAAAAAAACTTGGGTAAGTCCATCTGAATTAAGAAGGCCGTTATACCTGGGTACCCCCCCTGGCGACAGGATTATAATTACATTCTTTCTTTTGAAAAATAGTTGTATTTATATCAGATCATAATGTTATATTTTCTAATCTCTGACACTTTTAATGTGGCATTAAATGTTAACAAAATTAATTAATATCACTAATATTTAAAACTAACTTTTCTCCTTTTTAAAGACAAACATTTCTTTATTTTTGTTATCATAGATTTTTTTCATTTCTTTGTAGACACCTATAGGTACGTTACGCTATAACCATAGTTACATACTTTTTAGCCATGTATTTAGGATTTATAAATAAATTTTTAAAAGCCAATCAAAATTAGATCATAACTTCAAAATTAAGCAATTTCTTATCTTTTTTAAATGTTTTCTGAAAAAATTTTATTGTTTTTTTTATGTTATTCGAAATGTTCAACAGCCGTTTACTAATAATATTTTTAATGTTATGTATTGTAATCAACATTCTTTTATAATCTAAATTCTGGTAAGTTACTAAATACTATTTTTTTTCTTTCTCTTGTACTTTTTCAAAAATTTAATTTTGAACAACTTTGCTGTAGATGTATATGAACGAAAAGTACAGTGGAACCCCGATAAGTCGGCCCCCGATAACCCGGAACTCCGGCTAACCCGGACCGACTTTTATCAGACAAACATTTCAACAATAAAAATGTATTGCTGTTACAAAATCTCGTGAACCAAATTCATTCATTTGGTGACGTCAATATACGAACGAAACGATTGATGAATCCGACATTACTGAAAATATCAGGGTGCAGATGGGACCCTGTCGCGCAATTCGCAGCAAATAAAATAGTCGTATGTTTTTGGCTTCATTTTATTTCGGTTATACATACGCATTTTCAAGGTTCACGAGGTTTTGTACCAACTCTATGTAATATAATATTTGAGAGATAATGGAACCGGATTGAACTACATATAGCATAGTAAAAATGACTCATGGTACACCACATTCATTGTCGAAAACAACAGGAACCTGTATTATCCTTTATTTTTTTGAAACTGTCTGTGTTAGCATTGTTTAGAAAAGACTATTAAAATTCTTTTTTTAACAATGGTCTTAGTCATCACTGTTATTAAATAACATAACATCAGAGACGGTATTGTGTGTAGTAAAGTCGTATTATTGTTCGCTTCCGTTTTGTAATCGTTCGTAAATTTATTCAGATTTTGTGTTTGCGTGTCTTTTGTCTATAAGGGCAACAAAACGTAAAAATGTTGTGGTGACAATGGAAAAGAATAAAGAAACTAGAAGCATTAAGTAGAATTGATAAAGGTGAATCTTGCAGCATTATATTATGGTGTCGGTACATCTAAAGTATCGGATTGGAAGAAAAATAGAACTAAAATCGAAGAATTTTTTTTTCAAAATGATAACAAAAGACAGTTTAATCGGTGCAAAGCTAATAAGGCTAAGAATGAGACTTTTGACGACGCTTTGTATGTGTGGTTTTTGTGTGGAATGCGAACGTGGTTTACCAGTGTCTGTGTGACAATTATAACGGAGTTTATCTGTAAGCATACCATATTTTATTAATTTTTACCATTTTCTCCGGCTAACCCGGATCGGCCGCGGTCCCAATTAATCCGAGTTAACGGGGTTCCACTGTACATAGAATTCACCCTAATGCACCCTAGTATATAGAGACTTCCTTACTTAATCCTCTTGTTTCCATTCGGAACGTAGGGCTTCTACGGTTCTCTTCTCTTGTTTCTGTCTTTTGCATCTATTTTTATTTCTGTCCATGTTTTATTTATGTTTTCTACTTCATTTTCTGTACTTCTCTTCCAGATTTCTGATGGTCTTCCACTTCTTCTGTTTCCTGTCGGCTTATATTCAAGGACTTCCTTTGTTATATATGTCTTTTTCTTTTCTTAGTGTATGGCCAATCCACTTCCACTTCCTTCTTATAATTGTCAAACTAACTGGTTCTTGTTTCGTCCTTCTCCACAATTCCTCATTGGATATTATATTTGGCCAATATATTCCTTCTATTTGCACTACAGTTTCCCTTACATGAATACTCCACAAGAAACAAGAATAAAGCAATACCCACGACATGTGAAAAAACAATTGGACAGCGTTGTTTCACTTACCTAGGACCTAGGTCATTTAATGTTTTACCCACGGATATTCAGAATGTCAGGAATATAAAACATTTTAAAATTAAGTCAAAGAAAAAATATATTACCGATACGCCTCTAACAGTAATCCATAATTTAACTGACAGAAAATAAAATACCTAAGTGTTTGGATATTACGAGTATACTCATAGTTGTAATTGTTTTTTTTTTGTCTCATTTGTTGATTTGTTATTTTTTGATAAACAAATTATAAGGATGATGCATTTTTTTCTAGATTTTGAAATTAGTTTTTTTTAATTTATGAGATGACAATGTAATGTCCTTTGTTTTTTATTCTCTTATTATTAAGTAGATAATAAAAAATTGTAGGTTTTGATTGTGAAAGGATAGTGTATAGGGCTTTTCATTCACAGTCATTTGTTTCGAGCTTCTGTCATGTGTCGTCTAAAATTAATATATTATCTACGCAAGATATTATCTACGTCATACGTCTTTGGTTTGTATCATTGGTATGTAAGTAAAGTACCAATATGACGCAGATATATTAATATTAGATGACACATGACAGAAGCTCGAAACAAATGACAATCGATGGAAAACCACTACACAAGCATCCTACTTCAAGTGGTTTTTGTGTTTATTTATAGGGAATTATAATTATTTTAATGTATTAGCATTGTATATATTTAAGTATCTTTGCTCTGAATAAACATTATTTTTATTTATTTATTCTTCTAAGGCATTTGTCAATAAATACCTGAACCTTATTCAAGTTACTTTGGATGTTTTCCAGGTTTCAGTAAGTACCATATTAAGATACTTTTTAACATTATCTAGTGGTGAAGATCTTTATTTTCTTATTTTCATATTTTATTTTGTATTTTAGTACGTATTGACTAATTCACCCCTTTTTCATAAACGCATTCCTTTAAATTGTAGCACTCCGAAATTTTTTCATAATTAGGGATCCATTGAATATATGATACAATAAAACCCATTCAACGTTGTAGTTCGTTTTAGCCCTCTTTTTTTACATAATTGTTGTTATTAATTTTACTGCTTACAGAATACACCATACCAGGCTATATTCTGTGATCCAAATATTTTGTTGTTAAAAATGTTCAAAATTTATCTAAGCGTTTCATAGTACCTAACAATGTAAATTATTAAAATCACTTAATCACTTCTTCTCTTTTCTCGATTATTAGTTTTTATTGTATACATAGTTCATAAATTATTGTAATCGCTGAATACATAGTTAGTGAAAAAATAATCCTATTAATTAACTGAATTAATAATTTAAGCGAATATACAAGTAACGGTTATCCAAGAACATTCAAAAACTGAACGAAATAGCCATCTCTATGTTAATGATGACAATGTCATTGTCAACTAATATTTACATCTCCATACCAGTGAGAATTTTACTACACGTAATTTGCCGTGTAATAAGAAAGAAAAAGTAGGGATAGCCATAAAATATGTGAGCCTACGCTCTTAAGATCAGTCCCGGATTAAGAATCTTGAGGCCCCTAGGTAACCCAAGCTATGAGGCCTCTTAAGGCCTCCGCCATCTCCATCCTTCATCTGCAGTTTTAAGTTCATCTCTTCTCTCTGTAATTATTTACTGACAGTGTTGATGCGTTCTAAAATTCTTGCCCATTCATTAATTACGAATGTTTCTTTTTTTGACATTTCTTTCAACAAACACTTAGCCTCGAACTGTTTTATCCTTTTGATTAGTATAATCGGCAAGATAATGCACAGCAGATTGAAAGACGTTGTAACCTTTAGACAAAGCTCTTGTTACGTCAGCCCTTGCACTCCATCTAATGCTGCTTGTTCTTTTAATGACTAGAGAATGGGATCGCTTAGTGGAGTTTCATTTAAGCATTTGATCATAACTCTCCAACGGTGGGTAGAGGCTGAAAAAAAGTTGTACACGGACTGAACAAACTTAAAATACGATATTGCTTCAACGCAACTTTCAGCAGCTCTTACTTGTTACTCAACTAAATTAAGCGAGTGTGCGGCAAAAGGAATGTAAATTGCAAGTTCGTTAATCTTAGATAAATGAGCCTGGATACCATTATATTTGCCTGATACGATTGATTAATGATTGTCACCTCATGTCGTTTACATCAATGCCACATTCGTTTAAAACGATTAAAACACCAAAAGAAAGATATTCTCCAGTATGTCTAGTTATGGCTATGAATGTGAGAAGCCCCTCATACACTTTACCATCAGCTGGATTTGCATATCTTAATAAACAGTCAATTGGTCAATATGAGACAAATCTGGTATTGAATCGACACTTCAGGAGTAATATTTGACCTCATTAATTTCTTTGACAATTGTATTCAAAACGTGTTTTCCCATTACTTCTATTATTTCTTCCCAGATCTTTGAACATAAGTAACCTTATTGCCATACTTAGCTAAATAAGAGCTTAAAGAAGATAGTAGGTACTCTGCAAGTAGGTTTAAAATGCCTACGTAATTCCCATTATTTTGTGAACGAAGGATCTCTGTATCCAGTGGCGGCGCCTGGTGTAAAATATTGGGGGTGCACACATAATGTTAACATATAAAAAGACCTTAAGACCCTGTTTCCGTAGGTAAAGGTTTTTGAGTGTCTTCAAATTGTAAAAATCAAAGGACCTTTTTTTTTATTTTATTCTGGCCTTGGTTCAGAACCTTTAGCCACGTAACTACATATAAAATTATTATTCTTCGTTCATAAGTATAAAATTGTCCAGTATACACTTAAAAATAAAAAATAAAAAAAATAAAGCTTACAAATAACAATGCCTACGTACTATGTTAATAAATACAACTATATTAATTTTTTTTTTCACTACGGTAAGAACTAAAACATACATAGGTTATAAAATAATATAATTAATTACAGTAAATATCTCATTCATACATTACATAATACAAAAGAAATACCTATTCATTCAAACAAAATAATGTATTTTATTGACTTAAAATTATAATTTAGTGTTTAAATGTTACAAGCAAGTTTTGTAACGAAAGTCAGTCGCCTGTTATTTTTTAGATAAATTATTCACAAACAAATTCAGTAAAATTTGGAATTTCTTGAATCATTTTTTTTATTGAAAACATTGCGAGTGCAGTTAATCGATCCTGGCCCATAGCTATTATAAGGAAAGTTTTGATAGATACGTTTCAATGCAGAGAGACATCGTTCTGTTTCTGCAGTTGTCACTGGCATCGTAACAAGTACATAATTGGAGAATTCCAATCTGGAATTCCAACTGGATAGTTAAAATCGTATCTTCTATTTTATTCATTATGCTTCCTCTTCTCCAAATATGTGCTTCACACCTACACAATTTGTAAGTTTTTACACAAATCTCCATTTTAAATAATCATTTATAATCCCGACGTTTGCACTTTGGTACATTCTTAATTAACAAATTTGGTTTCGGCATTTTTAATTTTTCTTCTAAATATAATGAAGAAAATTTAATTGATTTTAAATATTCCACGCTAACATTTACGTCCACAAATCCTTCCATTCTTAATATAGTTCCGAAATTCGAACTTCATGAAAGCAAAATTTAAACATACGTGTGCCGTGCACGTTGAAAACATCAAAGATCATGCCATAAGATCACATCCAACTTGTGATCCTGTGGCCATCTAAACTTATATATCTATCTAAACTGTGGGCTATAGCGGGTAGCGGGGTGGGTGGTGAGTTGTATTTAGTCGTATGAAAAGTCATTGGTATAGGAACCACTGTGAGAGCGGTGAACGCGGGGTTCTGTCTAAGGCCTCGCATCCGTGAACTTTCTCCTTTGAAATAGAATAAAAATAATTAAATGTTACCTATTAGATACTTATAAACTCCTTGGATCTGTTATTTCGAATTTCAATTACTGTATAGTTAGATAAAAATGTTATTTATAGAATGATAAATATTACAATATATGAATGTCGGTGTGAAAATAATTTTGGGGGTTCACGTGCACATGTGCACTTATGGAGAAACCGCCACTGTCTGTATCATTTTTAAACGTTAACCCCCGAGAAGATAGAAACTTAACCACAGAAACCACTCATTTCAGAACTTGTAATCTCGTAATCTCGATCTTGATTAAATTAAATTTACAATGAGTGTTCGCGACGTTCGCCAAAAAGAATACATGGAAAGCAGTAAACATTTCCATTTGAGGGAGAGTACGTTAGCCAATCTCTTTTAATTTTTGTTACACTGATACATTTTCTAAAAACCATAGATTGTAAAAAAAATCTTGTAATGCCTTCAAAATTTCTTTTTGATGCTAAAAAACTTCCATCAAGATATTTAGAGAAGGAAAATCAGCTGGCAAGCGTCCACCGTTGAGACCACCAAAAATATGGAGAGATAGCTGACAGACTACCTCTCAAGAAATATTTCAACCTCGAAATTAACAGATCAACAGATCAACAACAAGTGTAAGAAGAAGATTTTTACATTCTGAAGAACCTTTCCCAATCCAAAATTTCCATATTTCGTCAGTTATGGTATTCCAGAATCCTATTTGTTTCCGAATTCTGGGCCCAATTTACTTTTAACTTCAATTTCTAACTTAGTTTCGGTTTGTTTACTAGAACTGAAATATAACTGTCATCTGTCATCTGTCATTGTATGTTTTTTATCTTCTTTAGTTACGGAAGCTATGTTTCCCTCAGCTATTTCTATTTCATCACGTGCATTTTCATTGGTTGTAGCTTCACTAGCTGTGGATTTTCGTATGAAACCGAGTGTATGGTATTGCGCGATATTTGAATTTTTCAACATACATGATTTATAGTTTTTATTTAATTGTAATTATTATTTTTTCGTTTTGGGTCCTACGAGGCCCCCTTTAGGGCCGAGGCCCCTAGGCAACTGCCTACTTTGCCTAATGGTTAATCCGGCACTGCTTAAGATTCAATAAAAAAATTATAACCTAAAGAAAATAGGCAATGTTTTCTATTTACCTACCTTAATCTTACGTAAATTTTGGAACACCCTTCATGTATCTTAAATTTTTAAACACTTTTCAACATCCCTGTATACCTACTAGTATAAATGTTGCTTTTAGACTTATTTCGTGACTGTTTAATTTTCAATGTTTTATTTATTAAATCAACTTCAAAAGTATTGGTCTACACTATTAAGTATGTAAATACAGTGCGTCCATAAAGTAACGCATAAATTCATTATTTCGTAAACCGGCGACTTTAAAGTAAAATCCCGAAACAGGTCGATTTATATTTTTAATTTACATCATACTAGTGACGTCATCCATCTGGGCGTGATGACGTAATAGTTGATTTTTTTTTAATGAGAATAAGGGTCATGTGATAGCTCATTTGAAAGGGTATTCAATTCTCTATTCCCTAATATAAACATTAACATAATTATTTATACAAGGTGTTCAAAAAAACATTTTTTTAAATAAAATAATTGAAACAAAAAGAAGTATGTATGTAATTTATCTAATTCAAAATACGTTTTAATGTTGTCAGAAAGCAGGAAAAAAGTTTATTTGACAAATAAATATTGTTTTTCGCTTAAATTCAATATTAAAGCTGCCACCCACCTGCCTCTTGCCAGTTTGAACATTTCGTTCAAGCGAAAATCAATGTTTATTTGTCAAATAATTTTTTTTTCTGTTTACTCACAGTAGGAAAACGCATTTTGAATTAAATAAATTACATACATTCTTCTTTTTGTCTCAATTATTCTAATTAAAAATATATTTTTTTGAACACCCTGTATAAATAATTATATTAATGTTTACATTATTGAATAGAGAATTGAATACCCTTTCAAATGAGCTATCACATGACCCCCATTCTCATTTAAAAAAATCATCGATTACGTCATCACGCCCAGATGGATGACGTCACTACTATGATATATATGCCAAAAAATCAGAAATTAAAAATAAAAATCGACCTGTTTTGGGATTTTTCTTAAAAGTCGTCGGTTTACGAAGTAATGAATTTATGCGTTACTTTATGGACGCACTGTATAATTTATTTTATTATAACTAGAGATACAATAATATATTATATCATTGTCTGTCATTGTACAGATCTGAAGAAAATCTGGAACAATTTTTAACATTTTCCCCGCTCCGAAAAATAATGAGCCCGCAATTGCTTGTTTTCTTTTTCCTTCAACAAACCTCCAATTTACCATTAACCAATTCCTTCACATCGGCGCTAATCTCGCAGTTAGATGTGTATTACCGCCTCGGAACACAAATAATTTCTCCGCCCCCAAACGCCACCCCCACTCCTCGTTCGAAAATCGGGGAAGAGATTCGAAAATACTGTCACAAAACCGTTTAAGCCAGTCTATCAACTAGACTACTCGCGGAAGAACATCTTATCGATAGGTACCTATCAGTTTCGATTAATCGGCATGTCTAACGAGTAATTTTTACCGGTTTTAGATAAAATAAATAAGAAAGTCTTGGTTGTATTAAATTTGTTGTTTTGTCTTTTCCGCGAGAATGTCGTCACCGAAGCCCTTGAACCAGGAGCATATCAAGAGACCAATGAATGCCTTTATGGTGTGGTCGAGGGGGCAGAGAAGGAAAATGGCACAAGAAAACCCGAAGATGCACAATTCAGAAATTTCGAAAAGACTTGGGGCTGAGTGGAAGTTGTTAAGTGAGAGTGAGAAAAGGCCTTTCATCGATGAAGCCAAAAGATTAAGGTAAGATAAATTATTATATTTGCTTTGTTTTGCCAATGGTCAATCATTTCACTGGTAGTTATTTTTAAAATTGAACAAAGTTATCGATAAAGATTTTAATGTTTATACTTTCAGATATTCAGGTAGTTGAAAACTAGTTATGCTACAGCTACTTTTGTTTTTATGTACCTAATATAGAATGTGAGACATAATATTTATACTTATTAATTGTTGATAGGTAAATGTTTTAATATATTTACTACAATACACCAGCCTATCTGTGAAAAAATACAGATATTATGTAGGTATTTGAAGGTTCTAAAAAGTCTATAAGGGGTAACCGACACCAACATATTTGTAAAAAAACCCTTATTTTGCAGTAATTTATAAATGTTAATAATCTTGTTTTTTATATACCTAATGACTTATAATATATCCACTGAAAATTATGGCAGTTAATGAGTTGTTAAAGTGTGCTAAATTTTAAACAGATTGACCAAATAAACTGCTCGTCAAAAGTTAGAAATATAGAAAATTGTGCTCATTTTCATAGTTGATTTTTTCGTGAACAGATTAACAGATTCCGCTAATTTTTATTTTAGATATAGTATTTACACAGTTGTGCAAAGGTTAATTCAAACTACTTTTTTTACTTATACCGGGTAGAAGAAAATACGTTTGTGGCTCCCTATATAGGGAGAACGAGGTACATTTATTTATTTAGCTATATGCTATATCACAGTTTTTGTATACAAATAAAGATAAAAATACATTATAAATAATAATAAATGTTTTATAAACGAAAATTTAGTTAGGAGATATTTTCAATTGACTCATTGGTCGCCACTAAAAATTCTGACTGATTGCCACTGTACGATCTGATTCCTACACGAAATGCTTAATCGTTTGTATTTAATTTAATTAAATGCTTAATTTGACGAGATACAAATGTTAGAATACATCGGAATCGTATCGTAGTCTTATGTTTTGTGAACATTTTGTTTTTTTAATGTTCCTGATATCTTTATAAACAAAGAAGATAGGTGGTTTTACTCTTTAACATGTGTAGGTACTGAAACAAAACTAAATTAAATTGGTACCGTACCAGGCAGGCGGTATGCACAGCGCAACATAAGAGAGACGAGATTGTATAATGGAGGCTCTTTGATGTTTTGGAGTGGAATTTCCTTGAGAATAAGTACGGATTTGGTGTCTACGTCGGGGCTCTTTAAATAGCGAGAGGTACATTACACAATTTTTTTTTACTCTGTTCCGGTCGTACTATATGTAGGAAATCATTTCATCTTAGTGGTATGATAAGAAATGGCCTCCTCACGTTCTCAGGCGTCAGTTAAAACACATATTAAAGAGTAAAACCGTCTAGCTTCTTTGTTATTAAAGATATCAGAGAAATTAAAAAAACAGAATATTCTCAAAATATGAGACTACAACATAATATCGATGTATACCCACCTTTTTCCCCTTTCCTCCCGACAAGGTGTCTCAAACTTTTGTTTCGGTTAAAACACATATTAAACTATAAAACTGTCTATTTTCTTTGTTTCTAAACATATCATGGATATTCAAAAAACAAAGAATACAATAAGATTTTGATGTATAGGTACTCACATTTGTACCTCGTCCTCCCTCCTCCCTACGGACTACGTAGAAACGTCTTAAACTTAACTTAGAAAAACATTTCTTTTCTTCCACTCGGTATAATTACAAAAAAGAAGTTTGTGTAAAGCTTTTTACAACTGTGTAAAAACTAAAGAAAAATCTAAAATAATAAAACAAAAATGTTGAATCCGTTATTCTGTTCACGAAAAAATCTACTATGAAAATGAGCATAATTTTCTATATACCTAACTTATGACGAGCAGTTTAGTTTATGTTATTCAATTATTTGTTTATTCCGGACTGCGATTATTTAAATTCCTGTTCTTGCCCAAACAGTCACTCTATAGGTATTTTGTAACAGTTTGAAAAATACTTTTTAGATTAGACGACATTTTTCACGCTTGTAGCTGGGCTAATTGAAAAGCTGGTAAAAGACACACTTCCCAAAAAAGCAGAACGTTTTATGACCAATAGAAAACAAGATAGCATATTTTCATCATATCTTCCTTCTTTATTATCACTAATAGCAAAAAATGTAACGGATTCTAAATGAAAATTTAGATTTTATTATTCAAGTTATATATGACATATTGGATGAAGGAGTAAAAAGTTATAACCCGTTAAACTGATGGTACTCGGAAAAGTGGAGGGGAGAACTGTCCGCTGCAATATCTTGGTTTGTTTCTTGTTATTGGTCATAGATGGTTCTGTTTTTCTTTTGGAAAGTGTGTTTTTCACCAGATTTTCATTGAGCCTAGTTACAAGCATGTGGCATAAATGATGTCAACGTTATTATAAATGTTTATAAACTAAAAAGTCAGCCCTGTTCTAACTGTTTCAAGGGCGCAGGCGCAAAATTTCGCGCCAATGTGTTTTAAATGCATTTTTTTTCGAATCCTGAGAAAGCTAATAAGTAGTTTTGAAAAATTTAGCCATAGAATGAAAGATTATAATAATAATATAATAATAATAATAATAATAATATTTATTCATCCTTTAAGACATACAATGTATAGGACATGTCATTAGTTTTACATCAAACAAACAATAAAATTAATACATTTATAAATTTTATAAACATTTGAAGGTAGATAGAATTAATAACATTCAGGTAATATTTCTGTCCGAAACAAACTCTTCCACAGTATAATAACATTTGGTAAGCAATAAGCTTTTAATGGATGTCTTAAAGAAATATTTATTCATTGTTCTATATTTTTTTGGTAAAACGTTAAACAATCTAATGCTCATATACTTTACTGACATTTCAAATTTACTCGATCTATGACCAGGTACACTCAGCAAGTCGCCACCTCGCGTCGAATAATTGTGGAAACTAGAATTTCTGTCATACGTATGAATATTATCAACAGCATATAGTAACATTCTGAAGATATAAATACATGGAAAACTTAAAATATTACTACATTTAAAATTAGGTTATTAGATCGACACCAGTCATTAAATCGAGCTAAAAAACTATTGCAAGTAGATGCCAATTTCTCATAGGTCTTTGCTGAGACCACAAGAGAAGTATCATCTGCAAATAACATCAGGTCCAAAGCATCAAACTGGTTAGATGCATCGTTAATAAACAACAAAAAAATTAGGGGTCCTAATAAAGAGCCCTGTGGAACTTCCAGATTAATAAAACGTTCCTCCGAAATAGCTTCATTGATTTTAACACAAATTATCCTATCTGATAGATAATTGATTAGCCAATCTAAAAATATACCTCTAAAACCAATATTATACAGTTTATTGCTAACAAAACGGCTATCAAGACAATCAAAGGCACGGGTTAGATCAAAAAAGAGACCTGCCACATATTCACCTGCATCCAAAGATATGTAGACCCTTTCACAAAATCTGCAGGCAGCAGACTGAGTGGATCTACCGGTACGGAAGCCATGTTGACAATCACTTACGATTTTAAATCTACCCAAAAACTCAGACATACGATACACAATTCTCTCAAATACTTTGGAAAGTACACACAATAAGGAAATAGGTCTATAATTTGAAATGTCTTCCGGATCGTCTTTTTTGTAAATAGGAATAACGATTGCTTTTTTTAGAATACTTGGAAAGACTCCTTTACCTTTTGATAAATTTATCAAATATGCAATGTGGTTTATTATATCAGATGACATAGCCTTTAATACTCTTATCGAGATAGAATCAGGTCCAGTGCTTTTTTTTATTTTTTAAATTATTAATCACATTCATTACCTCATTACCAACAACAGGTCTAAAGAAAAAACTGTTTTTAAGAATAGTAGAAGATGTGCAACTATTAGATCGAGAATTGCCAAAATGATTTGACAGTTTCTCTTCGGTTACTGTAGCAAAATAATCACAAAAAACTTCAGACAACTGCTTAGAATCAGTACAACTTTCACCATCTATATTTAATGCTATGTTTCTTTGGATAGACTTCCTGCCAGTTTCCTTGTTAACAAGATTCCATACAGTTTTATTTTTATTACTTGAATTATTTATCAATTGATCATGGAATTTTAATTTAGATTTTTGTAATAGTTCCGCGTGGTCTTTCTTAATTTTTTTATAATTTGCAAGAGAATTGGCATCTTTTAGTTCTTTAGTTCTTTATTAAGCCAGTAAGCATTTTTTAAATGAACACTAGACTGCTTAACTTCCGGAGTAATCCATTTTTTATTGCAAGTCTTCTTACTGATATTATACCGTTTTACTGGACAGCAATAATCTAACACATATATTAAACTACTTATAAAATTTTCAAAGGATTTATCAACATTATCGGTTAAATAAATATCGTCAAAGTCAGTTATAGATAGCACAGAAGAAATTTGTTTAAGGTTGTTGTCACACAGGTCTCTAAAATATTTATAATTAGGCTGGTCATTGGATTTAGTACAGCTACTATTAATGTCTACTACAAATTCCAAACTAATTGCTCTATGGTTACTTAAATGCGCTTCAAAAACATTAGAATTGCATTGAAGTATATTAGCTGTATTGGTTATAATATAATCAATCTTACTGATAGAAGTTTGGTTCAAACAATTTGTCGCTACCCTTGTGGGAACCATAGAGGTTATGCTAAGATTGTAGCTCATTAGAACATCGTTAAAAAGAATTTTAAATAAACTATTTTCTAAATAATCAATGTTTAAGTCACCACATATAAAAATATCGTCAACATACCTATTACAGAGTTCAATCGTATAGGAAAACTGCTTCAAAAACAAATAAAAGTCTCCACTAGGAGGCCTGTAGTACTGATGACTGCAACTTTTCTTTCACAAAACATTATTACATTAATAGACCAGGGTAGAAAAATAAAAACGGAAAAAAAATCAATACAGGTATTTGAAGGTGCTAAATCGTAGGGAGGATATAGTTAATTAAAAATACATACAGAGGTACTCGTAAATCGACCTCATTTTTTTATAAAAAAATGCCAAAATCAGAAAATATTGTTTTTTGCCTTTAGCATTTTTAGTATCATATTTACAGCAAAAGTTGTGTTATGAAAGTTATGTATCACAAAAAAACGATTAATTTGAATTTTTACAAGTTAAAATCCATCAAGAATTAACCGAGATAATTGCAAAAAACCACGATTTTTGCACTATTTTGGAAATGTTAATAACTTTTACTAAATAGGTCGTAAGGAACTTATTGTACCTTGATCATGAGGTAATTAAGTGCGTTTATTAGTTTACAAAATCTTAGGAAGATCTGTTTGTTAGTTTACAAGTTATGTTAAATGTTTATCCCAGACATCGAATGTTTAAACAATCATTGTTGCCCAAGGAGTGTTTTCAGAGCTTTTTGGCAAAGTGCAGTGACTACTTAAAGACTCAAAGTACTAAGAAAGTTAAAAAAAATAATATATTTTTTTTTAGATGTTGTTAAACAAGTCGATAAAAAAATGGTAAGTTTTTTCCTTATAAACAATTAGAATATCTTTGCCATTTTTTCTGATAAATAATTATAATTGGTTGTGTCAAAAATCTGGTAAAAAAATGCACATTAAAATGAAAAAAATAACTTTCTAGGACCAATAATAGCCAAGTTATACTTTTTTTTTTGAAAAATCACATCTCTACTGTTTATAAATATTAAGAGTTGAAATTTTTACAGCAGGGTAATAAATATCTATATTTTATATGACAATTGATAAGTACGAAATATCTTCTATTTAAAACGAGTAATAACCCTGTAAAGTCAAGTTACTCACGCTGACTGAGCTGGGACCGTGTGATATGAAAGAATGTCGGAGTTCAGTTTCTCTAGTCAAGATTTTGCTATAGAAAGTTCAATTTGGAGCGCTTGAAAAATTTTATAATATCTCAGCTTCCAGAGAACGTAGAGCCTTCAATTTTTTTTTAAATTGGGGTAACTCGACGAAAGAATAACAACTAGCTAATTTTCATTGATCGGAAAAATCGGAAAATTCTGGAAAATGGATTTTTTTATTCAACATTCTATTTACAACGTTAACAGTAATATATTTTGATAAATATTTTCATAAAATATTATAAATTTGTGAATAAATATTAAAATATAGTTTAGTATGTATATATTTATTTATATACAGGGTTGTTCATTTTATTCGCCTCAGTGTCAGTACGGAAAACGACTTGATTTAAAAAAAATTCTTTATAGAAATATACAAAGCCATTAACACTACAATCTAAAAATAATATGAATTATACAGGGTGCTTCAAAAAAGAGTGGTATGTCAAAGATATATTTTTTATGGAACACCCTACACCTGATGAAATTTTTGAATTGCTCAATTTGAAACAATATGCTAGCTGCTAGCTAGACTATACCTAAGTACAGGATGTTTTAATTTATTAAAATTTTTAGAAAAATGTAAAATTTTAGAAAAAAATAAATATTTACGAATCTAAGAATCGGTGACAATTTTTTCTTGGATCTTCATAATAGACTATTTAGCATATTTAAACAGATGTTTATTGTAACAAAATTTATAATTACTTAGGTCCAGTTTCACCAACAACAAATAAATTAATGAATGCTATTCCTCGAATAAAATGTATTAGAGGTTTAAGTTTATATTTTGTTTCAATATAATTTTAATAATTTAAAGTGAAACTGGCGAATTTACTTTCTTCTAAATATTTACAGTCAGATTAACTTGCCAATTTACTCAAAGAGTAAGTATTTTTCTGATAAATAAATAAAATAAGTCTTATTTGACGTTAGTAAAATGGAGATATGTCAGTTGATTGGTCGAATAACTTTAATCATAGAATAAACTACTATTCGTCTTTGGTGAAACCCGGTGAAACCGGCCATTAATCGTACATTTTTAGATTTAAAAACTAATTGGAAACAAAAACATTCTCAAATTAAGAAAAAATGTTTATGTATAGATTATAATTATTGATCTTTGTTAATTCTACACAGTTTATGTACAGATTTATTAATTTCTTAAACATTATCCCTAATTTTTTTAAACAAATCTTCTTCAACTTCACTTTTGTCATCTATAATAACTGTCAAAAGGTTGTAGCATTTTTTTCGTCAGTATCATCTTTGCAATTTATGCAAAGCTCGGTACAATTGATTTATTTTAAGAAATTATGGATAATGTGGAAGAAATTGATGAACCTGTACAAAAACTGTGTAGAATTAACGAAGATCAATAATTATTATAATCTATATATTTTTTTTTCAATTTGAGAACGTTTTTGTTTTCAATTAATTTTTAAACCTGAAATTGTACGATCATGTAATTATAAATGTTGTTACAATAAAAATCTGCTTAAATATGCTAAATTGTCTATTATGAAGATCCAAAAAAAATTTGTCACCGATTCTTAGATTCGTAAATACCTGTTTATTTTTTTTCTAAAACATTACATTTTTTTTTAAATTGAAATAAATCAAAACACCCTGTACTTAGGTATAGTCTAGCTTATTGTTTTAGGGCAAATTCAAAAATTTCATCAGGTGTAGGGTGTTCCATAAAAAATATGTCTTTGATATACCACTCTTTTTTGAAGCACCCTGTATAATTCATATTATTTTTAAATTGTAGTGTTAATGGCCCTGTATATTTCTATGAAGAATTTTTTTTAAATCAATTCGTTTTCCGTACAGACACCGAGGCGAATAAAATGAACAACCCTGCATACATACTATAATTATATTTTAATATTTATTCACAAATTTATAATATTTTATGAAAATATTTATCAAAATATATTAGTGTTAACGTTGTAAATGAATGTTGAATAAAAAATACATTTTCCAGAATTTTCCGATTTTTTCGGCCAATGAAAATTAGTTAGTTGTTATTCTTTCGTCGAGTTACCCCAAAAAAAATTAAAGGCTCTACGTTCTCTGAAAGGTGAGATATTGTAAAATTTTTCAAGCGCTCCAAATTGAACTTTTTATAGCAAAATCTCAACGCGAGAAACTGGACTCCGACATTCTTCCATATCACACGGTCCCAGCTCAGTCAGCGTGAGAAGGGTTATTACTAGTTTTAAATAGAAGATATTTCGTACTTATCAATTGTCATATAAAACATAGATATTTATTACCATGCTCTAAAAATTTCAACTCTTAATATTTATAAACAATAGAGATGTGATTTTTCAAAAAAAAAAAGTATAACTTGGCTATTATTGGTCCTAGAAAAATTTTTTTTCATTTTAATGTACATTTTTTTACCAGCTTTTTGACACATCCAATTATAATTATTAATCAGAAAAAATTACAAAGATATTCTAATTGTTTATAAGGAAAAAACTTACCATTTTTTATCGACTTGTTTAACAACATTTAAAAAACAAAAATATTATTTTTTTTTAACTTTCTTAGTAATTTGAGTCTTTAAGTAGTCATTGCACTTTGCCAAAAAGCTCTGAAAACACTCCTTGGTCAACAATGATTGTTTAAACATTCGATGTCTGGGATAAACATTTAACATAACTTGTAAACTAACAAACAGATCTTCTTGAGATTTTCTAAACTATACTAAACTAATATTTTCTGACTTTGGTCTTTCTTTATAAAAAAAATGAGGTCGATTTACGAGTACCTCTGTATGTATTATTAATAAACTATATCCCCCTACGATTTAGCACCTTCAAATACCTGTATTGATTTTTACCCTGAAATCGCTCATATTTATTTTTCTACCCTGGTGTATTGTGGAGAAACACAAAACACAAAAACACATACTTATTATGTGTTTTTGTAGATACGCATTAAAACTAGTTTTGGCCATATAATGAGGTATGTTTTTGTTTATGTTTTCAGTTTTGTTGAATGTTTTTGTTTTTAATTAATTTTTAAATCTAAAAATGTACGATTAAATAATTATAAATATTATTACAATAAATATCTGTTCCAATATGCTGAATAGTCTATTATAAAGATCCAAGAAAAAATGTGTCACCGATTCTTAGATTCGTAGATATTAATTTTTTTTTCTTAAACCTTACATTCTTATAAAAATCCAAATAAATCAAAACACCATGTATTTACGTGTAGGAAACCCTTATAAAAATATAGCTTATTTTTTAAGGAAAATTCAAAAATGGCTCACGAGTAGGGTGTTCCATAAGAGAGAAAATATAACTTTAATATACCCCTCTTTTTTGAAGCACCCTGTATAATTTTCATTAGTTTTAGATTGTAGTGTTAATTGCCCTGTAAATTGCTGTCAAGAATTTTTTTTAAATATCAAGTCGTTTTCCGTACAGAGACCGAGGCAAATACGATGAACCACCCTATATATATATATAAAGATATCTATACATTTATTATTTATTTACAAATTTATAATATGTTATGAAAATATTTATTGAAATATATTAGTGTTAACGTTGTAAATTAATGTTGAATATAAAAGTCCATTTTCCAGAATTTCCCGATTTTTCCGGTGAATTGAAATTAGCTAGTCGTTGTTATTTCGTCCAGTTACCCCAATTAAAAAAAAATGAAGGCTCTACGTTCTCTGGAAGCAGAGTTATTGTAAAATTTTTCAAGTGCTCCAATTTGAACTTTCAATACCAAAATCTCGAAGTGCGAAAGCGGACTCAGAGATCCTTCCACCATCACACGGTCCCAGTTAAGTCAGCTCGAGTACCTTCATTTTAAAGGGTTATTACTCATTCTAAATAGAAGATATACTGTAGTTATTAATTGCAATGTAAAATATAGATGTCTAATATGATTTTTTGCAAATTTAGACTCTTAATATTTATAAACAATACAGATATGATTTTTCGAAAAAAAAAAGTATAACTTGACTATCATTGGTCCTAGAAAGTATATTTTTAGTTTTTAATGTGTGTTTTTTTACCACTTTTCTGATTTAACTAATTATAATTATTTGTCGTGAAAAATAACAAAGTTATTCTAAATGTTTATAAGGAAAAAACTCGCTATTTATTAAACGACTTGTTTAAGAACATTTAAATAATAAATGTATCATTTTTTTAAATTCCTTAGTACTTTGAGTCTTTAAAAACTCATTTCACTTTACTAAAAAGCTCTGAAAATACTCCTTGGGCAACAATAGATGTTTAAACATTCAATGTTTTGGATAAACAATTAACGTAACTCGTAAACTAACAAAACGATCTTCTTGATACTTTGCACTCTAATAAAGGCACATAATATCCTCATAATTAAGGTACAATATGTTCCTTAGGGCATATTTAGTAAACTTTATTAACATTTACAAAATAGTGCAAAAAATGTGGTTTTTTGCAATTATCTCGGTTAATTATTTATCAATTTTAACTAATAAAAATTAAAATTAATTGTTTTTTTATGATACATAACTTTCATAATACAACTTTTGCTGTAAACATGATACAAAAAATGCTACAGGCAAAAAACAATATTTTCTGACTTTAGCCTTTGTTTATAAAAAACTGAGGTTGATTTGCGAGTAACTCTGTATCTATTTTTAATTAACTATGTCCCCCCTACGATTTAGCACCTTCAAATACCTGTATTGATTTTTACCCTGAAATCGCTCATTTTTATTTATCTGCCCTGGCGTATAATACCGTGGGCCGAAAGTCCCTGAAAACTTCTATAATGTTTTTTTTTTATAATTTACAGGGTTAAAAAAAGAGAAAATTTAGTGTGATTTTTAATTTCAAATATCTTATTTAAAATAAACTTTTTGTATATTCTAAGGGACTTTCGGCCCTTGGTAATAATGCAATCGTTCATTCTGCGTTTACATTTTTAAAAAATACCTATTAGTTTTCTCAGGATTCGAAAAAAATTAATGCATTTAAAACAGATTGGGCGAAATTTTGCGCCCTTAATAACAAATTTAATAAAATGTTGAATGTTAAAAAGTTTGTTTAATATACATAGGTTCATAGGTACCTACCTATTTTAAAAATGAAGCCCTAAATAAATCGATTGCGATTTCTACAAATTTTATTTGAACCATTTTTTCCAAAACGTAGATATAAAAAACGTTTTATAGGCAATAATAGTTATTTATGAAACAGTTCGTGAAGTATGCTTTTTAGAGCACGAGCGACAACGGAGCGAGTGCTATACATCGCGTAAGTTCGCAAAAAGTACTTCACGCACAGTTTCATACAATATTTTATCTATGATGAACAAATAAAAAAACTGTAACTCTTCGTCACTGGAATTTATTTATATTCTACAATTTTTAGAACTTTATAACAAAATAGGAGGTGAAAACCTTTAAAGACTACACTAACTTTCCCCTTTCATCCCTTATTGCTACTTCCTGTATCCACTGAGGTGTCAGCCTGAAAGGGGTCATAATTATCAATATACAATAGACACATTTCACATGCCAAACTCTATATTACTTATGACGATGATTTTTCGGCTCTAGCTCTCCATCTAATATACCATTAGAACCTTTAAATATTTGTATAAGACTTTTTCAGCTTGTTTTCTTCCTTGATTGGTAAAGGGTAGCTCGACCAGTGAATGAACAGAAAGATAAGTTTTCAATTAGAGGATCTACAAATCGGTCTCTTATTTGTTGCAGTAGGTTGAAAATAATTATGCAAAGATAAAGTATAAACATTTCTCTGTTATATGAACATTTAAAATTATGATAGAATTATTGCTTTTAACGTGTTGCCAATTTTATTTAAAAATGTCGATAATTCCACAATTCCAGTAAATGAACGGACTCATCCAATTAATGAAAACCGCAATAAAAGTCAATGAAAAGCGTCTATTTCTTACAGTGGCGGCTTGTACCACTTTAAGAAGGTAGTGCCAGAATTCGGACAGCCGCCAAAATTTTTAGTGACGGGTTCACGATATTGTCAAAAAAGTGATAGAACAAAAATTAAAAAAAAATAGGCGCTGATACTTTTCCCTTATGTATCTTATGTATATTTATCTGAGGTGCCAAGAAATTGTTCAAAATTTATCAAAACAGTTCCGCAAATTCATTAACAATAAAAAACTCTCAACTTACAACCATTATTTACCTACTGCTAATATTACTAGCCCAGTAAATGAACGGGAAATTCGGCGATACCGTGTAATTTTCAGGGGCATTTCCGAATTGCATGAAAATTTGGTTTTAGGTTCTACTTATCCTCCACTTCAAATTTGTGCCGTTGGTTGCTTTTACTTGGGGGGTGACAGTCACCCCTTCTCGGAGGTGAAAAAACATACATTAAAGATAAGACCGGAAATAGATAAATTGACTGATTTTAAGCAACTTTTGTTTTATAGAGTTTTTTACGTAAGTCAAAACTTTTCGAGTTATTTGCCATTGAAAATGTTGCTTTTTTCGACAAAAAAACTATGTTTTCAGACGGTTTTTCGCAAATAAATCAAAAAGTAAATATTTTATCGAAAAAAATATCCTTAGCAAAAGTGTAGCTTATAAAAAACCCAAAAAAATGGTGCATCAGCAAAGTCTATCAATTAAATAAAAACAAAGTTGTAGCTCATGAAAAATACGTTCTTATTCGTCTAATTCCAAATCGAATATTTCAAGGTGACATCACCGAAAAATTAAGCACTTTTCGGGAAAACCCCATTTAAACTTTTTTAAAGTGTTTATAAAAAGTTTTGTTTTATTTGTTAACAAAAGTTCTAGCATTAAAAATAAGCGAGTTACGCTCAAAATAAAGTTGACCCTCTTTTTTTTTTGTAAAAAATCATGAAAATCTCGCCGTGTTTAGATCCCCAAATGAAATTAATCGCTAGCGCTTTACAAACAATTTACTTACCTATCTATTTTTTATATGATCTGTCAGTCTCACCGGTTTAAAGTGTTTATTTTTGAAAGGGTTATAATTGAGAAAGCTTGAATGGGTCACTAATCACGAGTGTATGCAAAAATTTGAACAGCCATATCTTAACCAATTTTTGTCTTACGGAGAAACAAAATGAAACTAGCATATTTATAATAGCAAAACCTACATTTTTTTACTCTTTAAGATTTTTCTTATCACTAATACTTTTTAAGTTATTTTAAAAAAATGAAATTTTTCAAAATTTTTTTTTACTATAAAACCAAATGTTTTCAAAAATAAGCACTTCAAACCAATGAAACTTACAGATCATATAAACAATACACATACAGTTAAAATAGATGGTAAAGCCAAACGATTAATTTCATTTACCGTCCTAAATAGAGGGAGGTTTTCACGCTTTTTTTTACCAAAAAAAGGGGCCAACTTTTTTTTTTAAGTTTAACTCGTTTATTTTTGATGCTGTAAACTTTTGTAAAAACGAATAATAAGCTTTTTTCGATACTTTAAAAATGTTAATAAGATTTTCCCGAAAAACGCTTCTTTCTTCGGTGATTTCGCGTTGAATTATTCGATTTGGAATTAGACGAATAAGAACGTATCTTTCATGAGCTACAAGTTTGCTTCTACTCAATTTGTAGACTTTACTGGTACACCATTCTTTTTGTTTTTTTATAGGCTACACTTTTGTTAAAAATATTTTTTTCGATAAAATATTTACTTTTTTAGTTATTTGGGAAAAACGGTCTGAAAACGTAGTTTTTTTTGTCGAAAAATCAACATTTTAAATCGCAAATAACTCGAAAAGTATTGACTTACATAAAAAACTCTATAGAACAAAAGATGCTTAAAATAAGTCAATTTGTCCATTTCCGGCCTTATTTTAAACACGCGTTTTTCACCCCCCGAGAAGGGGTAAATGTCACCCCCCAAGTAAAAGCAACCAACGGCACAAATTCAACTTTGAAGTGGAGGGTAAGTAGAACCTAAATTTCAATTTTCATGCAATTCGGAGTTGACCCTGGAAATTACACTCCAAAACGGTCATTTATTGGGCTATGCTTAGCTTGTACGATTTAGTCTCTATTTACAAAATTATAAAAATAATACTATTTCATTATTTACACACATGCACAAAGTTGTGTTAATACCAATTTTAAAGTTTACGATACATCCTTCTTGTTTTTTTTTGGTTGCAAAGTTTTCAATGACTTTATTATTAAAATTATCAATACCATTTACAAAATGCTTTTCTGCAGATAACATACCTAAGTCGTTCTCGTTTCATTGTATTTTTAAATAATGTTTTAATTAATTTTAACATCGAAAAACAGCGTTCTGCTTCAGATATTGATATAGGAATGGTAATTAAAATGCTTAAAAGTTTAATAGTTTCTTCCAATGTGCTTTTTAAACCTTCCTCATTTAATAAAACTCATAGCGGAATAGCCCCAGAGGTAGTACTTAATTCGTCTCACTAATACAGTACTTCTAATTCAGTTATAAACCGAGTTTTGTTTAAAAATTAAAATTGTCTCCATGTTTCATTAAAAATGATTCGGGGAACCGACGCTTGTAAGCAGAAAACTTCTCCGACATAAATAAATTAGAAGCAACTTTACATGTCAGGAGACGGTAGACGTAGACCTTTGAAAGATCTGGAACTTTAAATATTATGAACCTTTAAGTCGTTGTCTAATTCGGCGCTAAAATTGACCAGGTCCTTAAATATGCCTCTATTTTGTGATTTTTTTTTCGTCGTGACCTGTTTAAGCTAACTCGAAAGCTCCATAAAACCTTATAAAATTTGTAAAGAAAAACCACCAAAAGAGTTTTTTAAGATACTAATCTGACTCATTGTCAATTAATAAATTAAACTAATAATCAAAATATTATTTATACTACACCCACGATAATGATGCACTAAAAGTTTAATAATAATGTGTATTATAAATACAAAAACTTTAACAGAAAGTAGACATAACAAAAGCGACAAGCCAGCACTTAAAGAAACTCAAAATCTTGTGCCCGGCACGAGATTCTAATTTAAGGTATACTAAATAGTCCAATATAGCTCTTTCTCTGTCACTTATATAGGATGCTCGTAAAATCTTTCTCTTTTCAGCCGTGGCAGTACCAATTTTGGCTCAAGATTCTCCAGCCGAATAATCTCCGCTGTAAGTGGCAGCGATTGTACTACGCGCACAGTTGCCAGATTTTATATAATTTATGAAGATAAAAAGAAATACACACAAAAAATTAACAGGCATTAAAAGATTTTAAAAATAAAAATATGCTTCTGCATAGTTAGGAAGGTAGTACCATGGCTCTATGGCACTACCTCACGGGCCGCCACTGATTTCTTATAAAGTATTAATAATATAATGGTTTATAATATTTAAATATTTATCATCCAGCCTCAAAAGGCCACTGCTGAACATAGGCCCCCTCCTCGTGTTTCCAACCCTGTCTATCTTACGCCGCTGTCATCCAGTTGTTATTTAGCCTTCTATAAACAATCAGTAGAAAAATCTCCAATTTAAGATTTGCTGATGACACTACACTTATAACAGCAAATGAGCAAGAAATGTTCTGCGAAAAGTTTAGTACGAAAGCAATAAAGTTGGTCTGAAAATCAATAAAGCTAAGACAAAAATAATGGTCGACAGATTTGACACTATTCAACTGACTAACATATTACAGGAATACCAGATAGTAAACACCTTTGTCTATCTTGGGTCTAGTATAACTAACGATGGTAACTGTGAAGCAGAAGTTCGCAGACGTATTGGTATGGCAAAAAATGCGATGAGTCGCCTAACTAAACTTTGGAAAGACAGATCTCTCTCTCAAAATATCAAGATGAGACTGGTGAATGCCCTTGTATTCTCAATATTTCTATACAGAGCAGAGACTTGGATTCTTCGCGCATGCGAGCGCCAAAAAATTGATGCCTTTGAGATGTAGTGCTGGAGAAGAATGCTGCGCATACCTTGGACAGCTCATAGGACAAACGTTTCCACTCTAAACCAACTCAATATTAAAAAAAGGCTGTCCACAATATGTCTGCAACGAATTCTGCAATTCTTTGGTCACGTGGTTCGCAGAGGTGACGACAGTTTCGAGAGATTAATTGTGTCTGGAAACGTTCCGGGAAGAAGATCAAGAGGACGATCACCAACTAGATGGTCTGACCAAATAAAGCATTCAGCTGGAAACTCATTCTGCGAAGCTCTTAGAGCAGCTGAAGATAGAGACCAATGGAGAAACATTGTTAGGAATATTGGAAGAAATCACGATCCTCAGTAATGGGGAAACGACAGGAGAGAGAGAAACAATCAGTCCATCTTGTATTTGGTCGACCGACGCTTCTTTTTCTTCCCTTTATTTCAATAACTTCTTTGTCCATCGCCCATCTGTCATTCTAGCTATGTGTCCTGCCCATCTACATTTTAGTCTGGACATCCTTTTGAAGCATTCGAAATGTGGGTGTACCGACGCATTCTTCGTATATTCTGGACCGAATATATTACCAACATAGAGATAATCCACAGAATCGGAAAAGAGAAAGAAATAGTGAGCACAATTAAAAGAAACTTGAATATCTAGTCCACATATTGAGAAAAGATAAGTACCATCTATTGCAATTGATTGGCCAGGGGAAAATAGACAGTAAGCGAGGGTCACTCAGGAGAAGACACTCGTGGTTCCAAAATCTGCGGAAGTGGTTTGGGCACACATCAGTCGAACTATTCGGAAGTGACGTAAGCAAGATCAGAATTGCCATGTTAATAGCCAACGTTCGCAACAGACAGGCCGTTGCGAACTTGAACGCAACTTAAAGAAGAGAAGAAGATCCTTTCGATGACGTCAGACACTTGGGTTCTTCTCCCGATCTCTTCATTTTTATTTTGTCTCCCAGAGTTATTCGTAACATAGATCACTCGATTCTTCTCTGTGTGACTCTCAGTTTGGCTTTTGTTAAGGTAAGTGTTTCTGCTCCGTATGTTAACACTTGGAGGACGTTTTGATCAAATACTTTTCCCTTCAGGTATGTGGGCAGCTTACTTTTAAAAGTTTTCTCTCAGTTTTCCATATGTTGCCCACCCAAGACCCATTCTTCTCTTCAGTTCATGGGTCTGATTATCCCTGCCAGTCATAATTTCATGTCCTAGGTGTTTATAGTTATCTACGAGCCCTATTTCTTGCCTATCAATACTGATGTTCTGGTTGAGTATCAAATTCGTCATTATTTTTTTTTGAGATGTTTGTATTTAAACCTACATTTTTGGAAAAAACGTGTTGTTTATTCTCAACAAATTTTGGGTACAGAATTCAACAAGGTATTCTCCATTTCGGTTCAATATATCTTCGTTGAATCGTTGTTTGATATTATCTATGCTGTCGTTTTCTATTCTTGCATTGAGGTCTCTAAGAATAATTATTTTTTTCGTTCTTCTTTATCTTGTCGATGACATCCTGTAGAAGTCTTCGGTCTCACCCTCGGGTTTACTTATATCTGGTGCGTAGATTGATATGATGTGAAGTTTAGTGTTTTCCATATTCAAAGTCGTCATCAGGATTATATGGTTGATATATTCGATATTTTCTATGCTCTTTTCAAATTTCATTTGGATTAGAAGGCCCACTCCTGAGCTAGCATATTAGCACCTCATCGCGATTCTATTGGTTAAAAATCTGTATCTTAATGAAAATCTGTATTGTAATGAAATTCTGCATCATAATACAATTATGATACAGGTAGTGAAATCATAATTGATATATTAAATTATGAAAATATAACTATTTAACATCTACAACATTTATTTGAAAACGTTTTCCCTAAAATACCCAAGAAACATATTATGGTCAAAAAACTGATTTTTTCATTGTTTATAACGGTTTAAAAAAAGAACAAGCAACATTTGCTGTACCTACGCCTTCACGGAATTATAATCAGTTATCCATCATCTACCATTTAAAACTTTCCAAATCCTGTATAACATTTTTTCATGTTTTTTTCTCCTGTAGTCACAACGCCACAACAAGTTCCTGTACCATCTCTCTTGCCATTCCTAGATCCTCAACTATTATGACTATAGCATCAATGAAATCAACGTTATCGAAACGTAAGTTGTTTAGATATTCTCCATCTATTTTTATTCCCTTTGTCAGTCAATCCAATTTCTTAAAAGAATGTTCTAGCACCGTATTAAAAAGTTTAGGTGACATTGGGTCTCTATTCGGGTCTCTATTCGGGTCTAAGGCCCCGCTCTATTTTTATGCGATTATTATTAGTATGTAATGTGACAGTGGTTGCTGCTTGCAGGTATATATTGTATAATAATTTTGTAAACCTATAATCTAGCCTGCATTCTTTAAGCGCCTGTAGTATTTTGATTAGCTCAACTCTGTTAAAGGCTTTGTGAAAATCGATTATCGAATAAACATTAGTTGATAAGTACTGCTTTCAGATGGGTCTGGAATGGGTTTCATAAACAATGGAAGATGTACAATAAGCCAAGTGGCTGCAGTACAACCGGTTCACAACAGACGGCTTCCAGGGAAAAAAAACTGCTTTTAGATACCGGCTCCAAAAATTTTTTGAAATAAACTATTTTATATACCAAATCTGGTCTAAGCTTTTGCGCCATCTTCAATTTTTATTATTTTTTTCATAACACTGATTTCATATTCTTGGGCTCTTGATCTATAATTTTTATCAAACCTGGATAGTTCTTGTTTTGGTAACTCACTCAAAAACCGATCTTTTTTTTCATTATTTATCTTTTCCTTTTTTTATTTACTTGTTCCATATCTATGCTATTCCACCCACTTACTAGATTAGATAATTGCATAGGGCATTCGCACACGTTGGCTTCTCTTTTTGGTACACTTTTTTGCTTTGAACAATGAAGACTATTCTCCCATAATTTACCTAAAGTATTTTTCTTTCTTTGACCTATGATACTATTGGATATCTTAACCTTTGTTTCATTGCAATGGACACATGGTTAGAATAACAATACACTCAAATTTTTTCTCCACGTTTTTTCTCCAAAAAGTTTTCTCTTCCACAATATTATAAACATTGTCAATAATTGGGATCATTGCACATCATTGGGATTTATAGAAACTCCCAATTTGGCTTTTGCCAAAATCCAATTCACTATTCTGTTTTCCTCATAAGAACTCAACACTGTAGAGGGTCCCATTCTTCGTATATAAGACACCTTTCCCGTTAATTTGTTATAGTCCAGAAAGCCACTGCGCATCCACTAGGAAAAATATTCTGATTCGGATTTTTTGCACAATCTTACTCAAAAAGGACCCCTTTTAATAAATTTGCAACTTGCCAGGTCCAAAAGTGGGTCAAAAATTTTTTAAACGTTTTTTTTTGTTTTTTTCCTTAAATTTTTTTTACATCCAACAAAGTTCTTTTAGGTTTTTTAGATCATTCCAAACAGAAAAGGTCTTTATAGTGACTTTTCTCTAAAGTTTTTTAAAGTTTCTCTAGTTTTTGATATATAAGCGATTAAAAATTTAAAAATTGCGAAATCGGCCATTTTTAACCTTCAAAAACTATGTGAAAAACTGAAAATTTCAATGCTGCCAAGGTAGGTAGATATTCTTTAAACATCGATTGATGAAATCCCGAAGAGTTTTTGCAATACAACATCGAAAACCCCTTTTTGTTTTTTAATTGCTAATCAAGCGGGCGCGATACTATTTTCATCCGTTCGTTGCATGTAGACGTAATATGCGTAAATACCTGTAGGTACATAATATGTACCGAAAAATATTTTGATTCAATTTTTTTCACCATCTTGCTTGAAAAGGTTCCCTATTAACAAATTTGGATATTGCCAGAGTCAAAAATGGGTCAAAAAATGTTTTAAACAATTTTTTTTTAAACTTCAAATATTTTCCGATTACATCTACATGCAACGGTTGAAAATAGTGTCGCGCCCGTTTTATTAGCAATTAAAAAACAAAGAGGTTTTCGATAGTGTATTGCAAAAAGCTTTTCGGGATTTCATCAATCGAAGCTCATAGAATATCCGCGTACCTTGGTAACATTGAAATATTCGGTTTTTCACATAGTTTTTAACAGGGCCTATTTTACCACTAGGCCCGTGAGGCATCTGCCTCGGGCCCGCATTTTAATGGGGCCCGGAAAGATCACCAAAAAATTTTTTATTGCAGTAACAAAATAAATTTTCAAAATTCTTTCATTTTACGAACAGTAATGATAAATGATGACTTCACTGTTGATTTTCAAGCGAGTTTACCTGTCACAAGTACATCTCCGTCATCTCCTATAGAAAACGACAATGTCAATAACTGTTTTCCTAACGATATAGGAGATTGGCCAAACATTTAAATCTGGAATTTCAACAATATCTTTTAAATAATCGACCAAATCAATATATTGGTAAAATTAATGAATGTGTTACATAACTGAATAATAATAAAACCAGGCATTTGCAAAGTGCAATTTTTTATAAAATGAAAGCTAATGCGGAGAAAATTCTTCGCGAGTGGTTAGATGACAGTTCTAAATGTGGCCGTGTTTAGGTATTGTTACGTTTGTAAACTGATTTCCACGAAAATTATTGTTTTTCTAACTTTCGCTGGGTATAATGACTGGAAAAATATTAACAAAACAGTTATTCAACATGAGCCATCTCCTGAACATATTTCATCAATTGGTACGTAGAGTTAATTGGTGGTCAAGACTGTCAAGAGAAGTAGTACAGCAGGCAAATTAAAACATTAATTGAAAAAAGTTATTTAGAAGAAAAGGAACATTGGAGAAACGTTCTTCAACGAATAATAGCAACCATTAAATTTTTGCCAAGATCGGTTTATCCTTTTATGGTTCAACAACCAAATTATTTACAAAAGGAAATGACATGTATACAGTGTGTCGCATTTAAGATGAAGACATTTCTATATTTTGACTATCAAAATAAATACAGATTTAAAGTTTTGCACAGTCATACCGGTTGAATGTTCACATCTTTTTAAGATACTCAGCTGAAATTTAAATTTTAAACGCAGCCTACTGTGACTTCACAAACAGGATAAATGTGCGATAATTTGCTTCGCGTTAGAGATATGGGAAAAAGTACTTTGAAAAAGATGTTCCAAACACTATTCTAACCTCATGTACCAAATTGCATGACAAAATTTTCACTTTTAGTTTTTTATTATTTGTGGTCAGGATCCTAAAACTTAAAATTGGCTAGCCCGAGATGCATCTCGCGACAGACGAATTTTAGGGTCTAGACTACAAATACTGAAAATACTAAAAGTGCCAATTTTGTCATGCAATTTGATATGTGGGGTTAGAATGTTATAATAAGATTTGGAAGTACTTTTTCAAATAAATCAGATATCGCTAACACGAAGCAAAATAATATATAAAATTTACTCTGTTTGTGGATTCGCAGTAGGCCGTGATTAAAATTTAAATTTCAGTTGAGTATCTTGTAAAATGTAAACCTTCAACTTGTATAACTGTGCAAAACTTCAGATCTGTATTTATTTTGATAGCCGAAATATAGATCTGTCTTCATCTTAAATGCACACACTATATTTAAACAATGTTTGATTGTTTAAATAATATAAATTATATTTATTGTTAATAAAAATTTAGATTTCTGGTGCAACTATATTTCTGTTAAATAATCAATTCATTTAAAAAATTTGTTATTATTATTAAATCATATTTAGGGGCCCGAAATTATGTAGTGCCTCAGGCCTGATTTGAAGTAAAATAGGCTCTGGTTTTTAAGGGTTAAAAATGGCTGATTTTGCAATTTTTAAATTTTCAATCGCTTAAATCTCGAAACCTATCACATTTAGAGAAAAGTCACTTGGTATCTTTATTATTTGGAATGATCCAAAATCCTAAAAAAACATTGACCGATGCAAAAAAATTAGTTTTAGGAAAAAACAAAAAAAAAAACGTTTAAAAAATGTTTGACTGCCGTTTGATCCTGGCAACAGAAAAATTTGTTAAAAGGGGACTTTTTCAAGCAAGATGGTGAAAAAAATTGAATCAGAACATTGGTAACACTATTGGTATCAGATGAACCTTGGCAACATTGAAATTTTCAGTTTTTCACATAGTTTTTGAGGGTTAAAAATGGCCGATTTCGCAATTTTTAATGGCTTATGTGTCAAAAACTATCAACTTTAGAGAAAAGTCACTAAAGACCTTTTCGGTTTGGAATGATCCATAAAACCTAAAAAAAACTTTTCAATGCAAAAAAAATAATTTTGGGACAAAAACAAAAAACAAACGTTTAAAAAATTTTTTACTCACTTTTGCACCTGGCAACATGCCAATTCGTTAAAAGGGGTCCTTTTTGAGTAAGATTGTGCAAAAAATCCGAATCAGCATATTTTTCCTAGCGGATGCTCAGTGGCTTTCTGGATTATTATGTAACTTGGAAAAAAGGAGTTTTTAAACTAGGTAGGTACTTTCGTACTTCGTAACTTCTATATACTGGTACATGCCGGTTTATAATGTTCTCCACCGTTTTCCGACTTCCAATTGCCATTCCGTCTGGTTGTTCCATAAGTTCTCTTCTATGTTTCTTTCTCTCAGCTCTTTCTATTTCTCAGCTTGTTCTATTCTTTTCTCTTCAGCTCTTTCTTCTCAGCTTTTTCTATTCCTTCGCTCCAACTTTTCTCGGTCGACCTCGTTTTTTCTTTTCCGCTGGTTGTCATTTTAGTATTTCTTTTGGCATTCGTTATCCGTTGTTCGTCCATTCTTTGTATATGTCCGAACTAGATAAGTAGTTCTGTTGATAAGTCATCTGTGATTGTTTGTTTGATTGCCATCATTTCTCTAATGCGTTCTTTGGTAATCCTTTCTTTTTTATATCTTATACTTTGCGACGCGACGTCTACTTCAAGATATACGCTTTTTCTGTTTTTAAAATTGATTTGAGTTTTGTCTCACTAATACACCATGCATTACAAACACGTTTATGTACGGATTGAACTGGTAGCAAAGGGTCTCCATTGGCTTTTTCAGTAGTAAAATAAGCGTGCACATTAAATGTTATTTGATTTATATCTAAAATACGTCTCGCCATTTGCGCTGTCAATACTCAAACAAACCCCTTCCACTCACAAGTACTACTATGACAAAATTATTAGGGTGCCATTAATTTGCAAGCGGTTTGGGAGTATCGCTAAAATAAGATATCATTTTCTACGAATACAATGGTCAAAAACCCAAGTACAGGCTATGAGAGATTCAATAAACAATAAATATCTACGCTAAGGCTAAGGCCAGACACGCGATAAATTACGGCGCCGTAAGAGCCGTAAAATGAAGCGCAAAAATGGGTCTCTCGGTGAGAGTAGTGGATGGCCAGACTGAGCTGTAAAATATCGCGCAGCACCATCGAACGAGCCCATCTTTGGCGTCGCGCGTCGTGTCCAAAAAGAATGGACCTGGTCCAAATTTGTAGCTCATCTCGCCACAACAACGACCAAAACGTTGTATTCACACCTCGCGACACGCGCCGTAATTTACATCCCCGTCTAGCCACTCGCGCATGGCGACCGCGCAATGTTCTTAGTCGCTTTTGCCCCACTCTCGCATTGCTAGTCGCATAGAAACGTACGGATTTTAACAGGGAAAACCCGCATTTACCACTGGTGAATTACCAATTGCATACTGCCGGTATTACTTCTTGAGATCAAGGCGCCGACAGAGAAGTGGTTTTACTGTGGAACCTCTATATGTATACTGTGGTCTAGCCATGCTTTTTACAGCGTTTACTGCTCTTACGGCGCCGTGAATTATCGCGTGTCTGGCTTTAGGCCACAAGGGCGATATTAACAGCGCCGTAAGAACAGTAAACCCATTGGTTGACTAACTCCTCCACCAATTGTAGATGAAATAGGAGTTAGTCAACCAATGCCCCGTCAGGTTTACTGCTCTTCCGGCGCCGTAAATTATCGCCCGTGTGGCCTTAGCCTTCGGCTTATTCGCTCCGTGCATGACTAACGCGACACTTGGCGTCGTCATTTGACATTTTTGGCGACCACAATTTGAACTTGTTGTGAAGTTGCAAATTATAATAATTAGTTTTTTAACGATATTTTTCCAATTTATGTACAAAATGGAGGTAGTATTAAGAACAGGGTTTATAAAAAGTCGTCACAATTTATCTTTTCTAACCCAAAAGGATCAGAAAGGGAAAAGTGTATCCTCGTTTTTTAAACTAGGAGGAGTAATTCAAATTGACCGCGCTCTAATGCTTGTTTGTAATTGGTCCAACTGCAGGTAAGTTTACTTCATGAAATTGTCAAATTTTGACACTATTTAAAGTGATACTAAAATTGATAATAAAGTAGTTATAATAACTACAATAGAATGTTGGGTATCCGTAATTTAAGGAAAATTTGCTTTTTTTCAATTAGAAGGATGTAATTGCATATTAAAACATTGTTTTTAATTCCAAACAACTTTTTATAATAACAATTTTTGATATTCTGAAATATAAACGTACTTTACTCTTGAATGAAGTTCATATTTTTGACATACCCCGTATAAAATTGATAAAATTTAATATCTGATAGGTGAGTCTTAGATTTTAGACCATGCAGAGTATTTTTTGAAGAATAACATTTTTTCGTAAAATTTATAAAAAAAAAGGTTCCCATATGGTTCCTAGTTTCGCAGAGGTACTGTATAAGAGCTCAATTTTTTTTAATTATCAAATTTAATGTCAGATTCGGATTCAGCATAATAAAAAACAAAATAGAAACATTTTTGATCGAAGTAAAATGATGAATTCACCCATATTTTTAAATTTATTTATACAAAACAATTGTTATTTTTTAAACAATTAGCGGGTAAATCTCTGAGTAGAACATTTTACTTTATATATAAACTATAAAAAAAAAGTTTTAAAAAAATATAATTTTTCCGGAAAAAAAATTCGTTCTACATTGACATTGACTTAAGGTAAACATTAAAAGGAAAAGTTTAAATTTTAGAAGTCAGAAAACAACTTGTTTTTAAAAACTTATAATTACAGATAAAAATGCAAATACGCATAAATCAAATGCAAATTACGCCTATACAATAAAATCAAAATATCAATAGACGTTCCCTTGTTTCACATTTCTGAGCATTTTAGAGCACACAAAAAGAAGATTGTTTTTCTTATCATAACAATGTGTACACAAAACTATTTGTCGAGTTAATTATATTTTTTCTGTATTCATGGTTATATTGTCTTCTCCTGATTCTAATTCGTTTGAGATAAAGCGTATCTAAAAACAATTTCGTACGTGTTTAAACATTGTAAAATGTGTTAAAATGGAGGTAATAAAGCAAACTATCCATTGTGTAATAAACTTAAATAATCTAAATATACAAACAGTAAAAGATGCTTTAATTTGTTCTAGATGTGATACATTTTGTTTTGTGAGGTTTAGGACTGTGAAAACTGCGTCTTAAAAATATAAAAGGCCCATTCTCAAAAATACTTTTATATATTTTTTTCATTATTGTGGAATTTCTTTTGTAATTATGATAATGTAAGGGAAAATGGGTGAATGGTGCGCAGTGGGTAATCGTGCGCTGATTTTATTTCAAATTCCGTGGATGATTTTAAGAACTCAACAAGTCCTACACGTTTTGGATGATCTTGTGAACGGTTGACGCCATTATCTTCAGTCGAATGTTGAACGTGGACTAAGTGAGATCCGATTATTAAAAATCGCAATAATTCTTTTAGATTTTCTGCTCCAAAAATTAAGACGCTAAGTTCGTAGGTTTTATTGAGTTGCTTTGAGCTTACTATTGATTTAAATCATGTTGTTTTCCGTACATTTTGTTTTGTTTGTGACGACGTTTGCTATTTAAGGCGTAAAGGGGGTAATAGTGCACAGGAGTGCGCACGATTCCAGTGCACACGATTTTCGTCGCATTTTACTTTCCAGAGGCGACAAAACTACACTAGAAAATCTATGATTCTTACATATTATACTAACGAATATTTACAAAATCCTCTGTATGCAATCAGAAATGACGGCAAAAAAATAAGGGAAACGATAAAAGCTTTCGACATTCAATATCGACTTCAAGAAAAAGACGAACGGGTTTATGTACCTAAAGGAGCTACATATGTAGGCTCTGTCTGTTGATGGTGGAAGAACTATCATGGCCGTTTATTGCATGAAGGCTGGAGAAAATTATTTTTCACTCATGTTAATCTATCACGAGTTAAACAATCGAAAAATCTTACAAGCTCACCAATGAAGATAAAATTGGAGAACTCCAAGGAAAAAAGATGACTAAGGGACGTGAATCTCGAGAGAAATGAGGAATAGAAAGCAGCAAGAAAGGCAACTGTTCAAAAAAGATTTGTTAAAAAATCGCTAGATATCTCGCCAGAGAGAAAAAAACTTGAAGGCAAACAAAACAAGAAGAGAGTGCAAAAGGAGCTAACACCTGAGTAGTCTGATGTAACAGACACTGATTTGTCAGATATTATCGATGAAGACAAATTATATGATATAAAAGTTTCATTCCACCACCAGAAAACCAGCTGCACCTAAGGACATGTTGTATTTGCTGGAAAACAGAAAAGAAAAATGTTAAAAGAATTTTATAAAAACATTATTCAGGGCGCACCATTTACCAATCAGTGCGCGTGATTACCCTCATGGATGGGAAATCGTGAGCAAAGGCACTTCTTTTCGTTTTTTAATATTTTGCTTTAGTACTTTGTATTTCTCTAAATCCGATTTTAAATATTCAAAGTAGAATCATTAGAGCTTACTGTAACATACTAGCGGTTATGATAGATTTAAAGAATTTACAACAGAATCGATTTCTGCTTAAGTGCGCACTATTCCCCCACTTCCCCTTAATAGATATTTTACTTACCTAAATGTGATAGTGTCACCCAATATTTTTGAAAATTTTATTAAAAACCCTTTATAAAAGGTAAAAGGTATATTTATATTAAAAAGTCCCTTACGGGCTACATTACACAACGTTTTCGGAATGACAGTTTCATCATCAGTGCTGCTTATGAGGTATATATGGGACCGGCCAAACCCGATTTCAGAACAAACTAGTTTGGCCTAGGCCACATCCGAAACGGATAGGCACTACAAGAAGAAGAAGAAGGCCGTACTACTTTATCCTGAAATGTGAATCTTTATTATATCAGGATAAACTAGTTTGGCCTGAAGTGTGCGTTTTTATATCAGGATAATCTAGTTTGGCCTAGGCCAAACTAGTTTGGCCTGAAGTGTGTTTATTTATATCAGGATAAACTAGTTTGGCCTAGGATAAACTAGTTTGGCCTACGCGCGATAGGATAAACTAGTTTGGCCTAGGCCATACTAGTTTATCCTAAGGCGGTTAGGACAAACTAGTTTGTCCTGAAATCGGGTTTGGCCGGTAACATATACATGTTTGAGCCACTAAAATTTCTAGGTGAAAACCCTGAATGGTGTAAAATTATACATTGTTTTAGTTAATTAAAATTTTTAATACAAAGAATGAGAAGAGACCTTGTTGGCATAAATATAGAAAATATAATACAAAATGAAGAATTATTTAATACACTAAATAATTTAGCGGACATAATATCAAAGAAACAATTAGAATTATATAATATTAGACGAAGAACAAATCAAGTAAATAATATCCCAACCTCTATGAATTTGAATAAGAAATTATACAAAAAAAAATTAAAATTACATATAAAAATATAAAATAAAATATTGGAATAATTAAATAAATATTTATATAATAAATAATTAAAAATTAATATCAAATATAAAATAAAATAAATCAAAAATCATAAAAGAAAATATTAATCAAACAAAAAAAATTAAACTAAAAACCTGAAATTTTAAAACTCAATGGTCTGAGGCTCACCGAAATACCATTGAGAATATCATAAAGTCGATTAGACCTGCACTTAAAATTATTCGTGACTATTTTTAGATGAATAGTGCTGGCATTTCTCATCTGAGAATGAGAAATGGGAGCACTTTTATAAAAATTATATGGTAAAAAAAAGTATAATAATTATTGTAGTACAATATAGTAGTATAATTGTTGTATTGTAAATCTTGTAGTACAATAATTTATCTTTTGTTTATTAGTTTTTGTTTAGTTGTTATTATTTGTTCATTAGAATTGTTTATTAGAATTGTTTACAATTTGTAGTTTTCATAATTAGTAGTAGATTAGGGCTATTGTTAATTAGTCAAATAGAAAAAATTCTTAAAGTAATAATATTGTAATAAACTACTGTAATCTCATCAGGAAACGACCTGGATTAGTCACAAGAGGCCAGGTCAATTATATAGTACTATAAATAAATAAATAAATAAAAGTTAATGGTACGTGATGTTTGAAGTTTTACTCCACCTTTCGTTTAATGTTCCTCTCAGGGGCAGAAACCCACATAATTGCGAAAGGGTTTTCACCCAGAGTGGCTCAACGATGTAGGTATAGGTACCTGCTAAGAAGCACTGATGATGGAATTCTCATTCCGAAAACGTTCTGTGATGTAGCCTGAAATGTTATATAGCGATACGCTTTAATTACTATTTTTGCTAAATTTTTAATAACTTTTTTGAAAACGAAATAACATTAGTCATTTAAAATTCACATTTAATATACAAACTATATATTTAATATACTTACAAACTAATATATACAAAAAATTTTAGATAAGCTTGTCTGTATCTTCAATAAAGCATTTCTTTTACTTCCAATTAAGCCAAAACATCGCAAACCCTGGACTACTAAAGGTATCCGAATATCTTCCAAGAATATGCGTTCTCTACCCTACATCAAGAAATTTACTACCAACGTCTCTATCACTGAATATATCACCAAGTACAGGGCAACCTATCTTAAACTTATAAAATCAGCTAAAAAAGTCTACTACCAAAACCGTCTGGGAAGCTCTAAAAGTGTTGCAAAAGAAACTTGATCCATAATAAACGATCTTCGAAATAAAAGCCACACTGCTCAAATATTTTCCCTTCCAGACCCTGAAAATCTAAATGATTACTTTGTTAATGTGAGTAAAAATATTACATCAACTATTTTGCCACACAAAAATCCCATTTCCTATCTCCCTAATTCAAGAAAGGTCTCGAATTCATTCTTTATAAAACCAGTCGATAAATCTGAACTGATCCAAACAATCAATAGTATCAATAGTTCCTGTAGTACTGATCGATAAAAATTTTTTCTAATCTCCCAGAAAATGTGTTGGAAGTCCTCATCTCACTGATTAATGATTCTTTTGAGAAAGGCAAATTTCCAGAGTGCCTAAAGACTGCCATCATTATTCCTCTTCATAAGGGTGGTGAAATATCAAATACCTGCAATAATTATAGACCTATTGCACTACTACCGGTACTCTCCAAAATTATTGAGAGACTCATAAAAGCCCGACTTATGTCCTTTCTCGTTGAAAACAACATTTTATCACAAAATCAGTTCGGCTTTTTAAATAAAAAATGCACCACTGATGCCATGTTTTCTGTACTACATGGGGTTTATCAAGCACTGAACAATAATCTTCACACTGCCACCGTTTTTTGTGACTACGCCAAAGCTTTTGATTGTGCAAATCACAACATTTTGATAAATAAACGAAATTTCTACGGAATTCGAGGTATTTCTTTGAATTGGTTCCAATCTTACTTGGATGATAGGAAACAACTGGTTAGAGCAAATGATACAGACTCTAGTCTCAAAGACATTGTATGTGGGGTACCTCAAGGATCAGTATTGGGTCCTCTACTTTTCCTTATCTTTATTAATGACATCACTAGTTTAAAAATCGATGGAAAAATCTTTCTTTTTGCTGATGATACCAGTATCACTTGGAGCAACTCAAATATTGCAACTCTTCATGCTACTATAACTTCTGATCTAGTTACAATAAAAACCTGGTTTGACTCTAATTTACTCTCGTTTAACGTACATAAAACAGTAGCATTATCTTATAAAGGGGCTCTCCAACCCTTACCTCTTAATAACAGCCAGATCAGTACTGTTGATTCTGTAAAATTTCTTGGTATTTTTTTAGACAGCAACCTTAAATGGTCCCTCCATATTAATTTGTTAAGGAAGAAACTATCTTCAGCTTGCTATGCTATAAGATCTGTTTCGAATGAACTCAATTTAGCATCTTCCAAAATAACATATTTTTCTTTGATCGATCCACATCTTCGTTATGGTCTTTCTTTTTGGGGTTCTGGTACAGCTGCTAAATTCGATGTTATTTTCAAATTACAAAAAAGAGCAATAAGATATCTGTTTGGCCTCAGAAGAACAACACATTGTAGAAGTTACTTCAAAATCACATAATTTTAACCCTTCCATCTTTATATATTTTAGAAACTGTTTGCTTAATTCGTAAACATCTACATGTCTTTCCACCAAGACCTAATCATGACTACTTCACGAGAAATTCTACCTTTGACGTCTATTTACCGACCCCGTCATCTGAGTTAGTAAAGAAATCTATATTATATTTCGCAAAAAAACTTTACAGCCATCTCCCTCTACAACTCAAATCTGCAGCATCTTTCCCCAAATTCCGTAAACTGACAAAAGCCTACCTATCCGAAAGACCATGTTATGCAGTAGAAGATTTTCTCAATCAATAACTAAGAAATTACAGTACCCTTTGCACAAGTACTATCTTTATTGTTATTTTTCATCTGTATTTGGGTGTCATATGCAGCAGCTTAACTTTTAAACTTAATTACTAGGTAGATTATGCAATTTGCAATTTATTTAAATTTTTAAATTTTTCAATTGATTAACTGTTTAACTTCGTTATTGTGATTATTTTTTTAATTAATACTGACGATTTATGCAATTTTAGTAAATTGAATTGTTATTGTTTTGTTTTCTTGACATTTTGTAAGCTTTGTCGATAAAATTGTACAATTTTTCATGACAATAAAGCATATCTCTATTCTATTTCTAACCATATGCTAACAAGGGCCGTTAAGTTTAAGAAACGAAATGTATCCCTAAGCAGATTGTATAAAATTAATGTTTTTTTTCAAGTAAACACTAATAGATTTCGAGGCCAGATTGCCACGCTCTTTATGTCAACTTCTTAAAATACAGAAAGGTTCTCATCTTTTAAAACGCAAATGTAGTAATTTATTGCCTTTCTAGCCATATTGTAAATCCGCAAGCATGTTGACATAATATATATATATATATATATATATATATATATATATATATATATATATATATATATATATATATATATATATATATATATATTTTATGCTTTTATGTACAATATTTTTTATCGTCTTAATTTCATTGTATTTACTAAAACTTTTTTAGCATATCTTGAAGAAGCAAATAAATTTTGCGAAAGCTTGATAATAACTAAGAGTTTTACTTATCCTGCCCCCTGAAATTTATGACTGCAACCTCAAAATTAACAAGATTTTATATATATATATATATATATATATATATATTGATGTGATCTTGATTATTGATATGAGATAATATTTTTATATGTCATTTAATTTAATCAATGCATTAATAATAATCTAATTAATTTACCAGATCACATATCAATATGTTTTTAATCTCAGGGCTTTTTATAAAATTAATTACTTACATACGTGGCTTCTAAGTATTTCTCAATGGTTCCTAATCGGGATAGGAAAGAAAAGAGTAAAATAATAACACATATGGGTTACAATTGTAATCAAAATATTGTTTATTTTATTTAAAAGGCAACCAATGCTTAATATTTGCTATTTCTTATTATTCTTAAACATAACATTTACAAATGGGAATCTTATTTCCTTTTGGTTTTCAATTGAAAGTTTTTATTAACATTTAACTATTAGGAGTTATTAGGAACAACTCTATTTAAGTTTGATGAAGCTTTTCTGATATTATTGATTATGTTATTCAATTTTTTATGTGGAATTTAATACGAAAAACCCATACATTCATGTCCAAACAAATGAGACTGACCTTTTCCTGGTGAACTGAAAATGTCCTCACACAAAACCCTTTCCTGCTATCCTTGGCTGCGATCAAACCTCGTCCTGGCTTCCAGTGATGTTCTCCTTTGAAAAACTAGCTCGAATAGCTCTCGTTCCTGCTTTTGTCGTGATGCTGTGTTCTACCTTTTTCGAAACTGCTATCAGCTACCGGGACACTCTGGGCTCAAGGAGGTTCTTTTACTCTCGACCTGGCCTACTTCTCGTTCCACGATAGATACTCCACACTCACGGAACTACACCGGCTTTCTCACTCCTCGAACACTACCGTCTACTACTCGACTTCACTTCTCGACAGCTCAAAACATTCTGCTCTCACTTTGTCATTCATTCCCCTACTTTCTAAATATCCCTTCCAAATTCACAAATCAATCTTCCACCACCAACTCTCATTCGTAATATTCCTCAAAACCAATTTTTAATCTTTCTAAATATGCTTAATGGATTTCAAAAGAAAATATTTAATTCCCATTCTAAAATACTTTCTAACTATTTACAAATTTTAATGACCTATTTTCTCTTTCAAATGAGTCTTATTTAGCATAGGCTAATGATCGAAACCTTCCGCGAAAAACGATAATGAACTATCATCTATTTCACTGAGTTTTATTTAGCATAGGCTAATGATCGACCTTCCGCGAAGAAACGATAATGGTACGCGTCATTCACTTTGTTTATTCTAAGCACATTGTTCCGAGTTTCGTACGCTTATTCTAATCACTTCTTAAAATTACATATAACAATTTGTTGTATACAGGTTGTTTTAAATTTATATGCCCGTGGTTGAGAAAATTGAAAATATTTTATATTGAATTGAATTTTGTTTATAATTATCAAAATTTAATTTTCATATCAAATAGAAATATAACAATATATATATATATATATATATATATATATATATATATATATATATATATATATATATATATATATATATATATATATATATATATATATATATATACATAGAAAAGAAAAATCATTGGCAAATAACTCGCAATGTGAATGTGAATACAAAATTAACAATATAAAAAGATGGAATGCAACTGCAGATACGTGTTTCTGACTCATTAGTCGTCATCAGTACAGTATAGCCAAGTTGGAAGATAATAGTTTAACTTGGAAAAAGATCACTACAGGAGCAATATTACCATTTGTGACAACAATGTCAGAAGACCCTGCCTTTCAGGGCGACGACCAACACAGTCACGGAGGTAAAGCTACCTGAGGAAAGAAAAGCCAAAACCTTATAAAATAAAGGATGTTAAGTAAGCGAGTACAACTATAAACATAAAAAAGAAAAATCATTGGCAAATAACTCGCAATGTGAATGTGAATACAAAATTAACAATATAAAAAGATGGAATGCAACTGCAGACACGTGTTTCTGACTCATTAGTCGTCATCAGTACAGTATAGCCAAGTTAGAAGATAATAGTTTAACTTGGAAAAAATCACTACAGGAGCAATATTACCATTTGTGACAACAATGTCAGAAGACCCTGCCTTTCAGGGCGACGACCAACACAGTCACGGAGGTAAAGCTACCTGAGGAAAGAAAAGCCAAAACCTTATAAAATAAAGGATGTTAAGTAAGCGAGTACAACTATAAACATAGAAAAGAAAAATCATTGGCAAATAACTCGCAATGTGAATGTGAATACAAAATTAACAATATAAAAAGATGAAATGCAACTGCAGACACGTGTTTCTGACTCATTAGTCGTCATCAGTACAGTATAGCCAAGTTAGAAGATAATAGTTTAACTTGGAAAAAGATCACTACAGGAGCAATATTACCATTTGTGACAACAATGTCAGAAGGCCCTGCCTTTCAGGGCGACGACCAGGTAGCTTTACCTCCGTGACTGTGTTGGTCGTCGCCCTGAAAGGCAGTGTCTTCTGACATTGTTGTCACAAATGGTAATATTGCTCCTGTAGTGATCTTTTTCCAAGTTAAACTATTATCTTCTAACTTGGCTATACTGTACTGATGACGACTAATGAGTCAGAAACACGTGTCTGCAGTTGCATTCCATCTTTTTATATTGTTAATTTTGTATTCACATTCACATTGCGAGTTATTTGCCAATGATTTTTCTTTTCTATGTTTATAGTTGTACTCGCTTACTTAACATCCTTTATTTTATAAGGTTTTGGCTTTTCTTTCCTCAGGTAGCTTTACCTCCGTGACTGTGTTGGTCGTCGCCCTGAAAGGCAGGGTCTTCTGACATTGTTGTCACAAATGGTAATATTGCTCCTGTAGTGATCTTTTTCCAAGTTAAACTATTATCTTCTAACTTGGCTATACTGTACTGATGACGACTAATGAGTCAGAAACACGTGTCTGCAGTTGCATTCCATCTTTTTATATTGTTAATTTTGTATTCATATTCACATTGCGAGTTATTTGCCAATGATTTTTCTTTTCTATGTTTATAGTTGTACTCGCTTACTTAACATCCTTTATTTTATAAGGTTTTGGCTTTTCTTTCCTCAGGTAGCTTTACCTCCGTGACTGTGTTGGTCGTCGCCCTGAAAGGCAGGGTCTTCTGACATTGTTGTCACAAATGGTAATATTGCTCCTGTAGTGATCTTTTTCCAAGTTAAACTATTATCTTCTAACTTGGCTATACTGTACTGATGACGACTAATGAGTCAGAAACACGTGTCTGCAGTTGCATTCCATCTTTTTATATTGTTAATTTTGTATTCACATTCACATTGCGAGTTATTTGCCAATGATTTTTCTTTTCTATGTTTATAGTTGTACTTGCTTACTTAACATCCTTTAATATATATATATATATATATATATATATATATATATATATATATATATATATATATATATATAGAGTCTCGCAGTATCGACAGAGCAGGCGCGCGGTTCAGACACACCCTCGTTAAAACAACAACAAAACCCTTACGAGATAATAAACGAAGCACGCTTGTTTACCCAAAAATAAATAAGTATATTATTGACAATTGTTTGCGTTTTAATTAATATTATTTTATATAATTGTTTCCGTCAACACACCCACCAACGGAATAGTTCTTTTTAATGTAGATATACCTTTTATACAGGATTATTATCTAATACATTTTTGTGATTTATGGTATAGATACAGCCGACTACAAAAAATTCATTTGCTTCTGGATTTCAATATTTTTGAGTTTAAAGGATGGCGGTGGGTTCGAGATTAAATACAAACATGAGGGACTGGAAAGGTACCTACCTATACGCCTAAGGTTTGGATACGGTAATCTTTAGTGATGAAGATCATTCTCATTTAGATGGTTATGTCAATAAACAAAATTGAAGATATTGATCCCCTAATAACCCACACGGAAAGCATGCAAAACAGCTTGAGACCAAAAAAGTGACAGTGTGGTGTCAGAAAATGGCATACTTGATGTTTGCTGTAGGACTGCACTACTTGACGGTATACTGAATGTTCTTATTTAAGGTATGAAATAAAAAAGTTTATTTTTTTGGAAAGCATTTTTGCAACACTCTTAGCTCTGTAAAGCGACCCACCAGAGGGTCGCGACCGTTCATTTTGGGAGGCACTGGTCTAGATAAAAGAAGTAAAAAGTGTCCCATCGACGTCCAAACAACAGTGGTAATTGAAATTAAAAGTATAAATTTATACGAAATATTAAAATTATAATTTATATGATATAGAGAAATGTGTAGCAAACCCATCAGCAGAATGCATCAAGCTTTGGTTGCCAATACTAAAAGAAGAAGTCAACAACAAGAACATACCAACAATAGCGTAGGGTAATAATATCACTTTAAAACAATTTTTTAACCACACACTTGATGTGGCCGATAAGATCTAGGCCAAATATGCCAAGTTTTGAAAAAGACATACATCAAATCTAGGTTAATAACTAATCTAGGTTATAAAAACTTAAGAATTTTTCAAAAAATTGTTTAGAAAAAATCTTTTTTGAGAATGACTTCTGGAATGGAAATCAAAACAACAAATATTTAGTTAAAAAAATGTGGCTCCGTCAAAGATAGTATTGTACAGGTAGTCCAGGATAATAAGGGTTTTCTCGGGACACTCAAAGATCCAGGTAGCTGACTACTTTTTTAGTTATTGTAGACCTATGGAAAGAAAACTTACCTGTTTCATGCCTATAGTTCGCGTCCGGTTTTTAATTATTAACAATTTAGTGCAAAAATCGCGATTTTTTAGATTTATTGCACCCCATTCAAAAGCTAAATAGTTGACATAAAATTACAAAATTTAGTTTTTTAGAACATTAAAAAACCTTCAAAATGCCGATTTTTGAAAGTTAAAAAGTTAATTTGTTGCTACGCAAACTGCAAAATAAGTGAAAATCGTTATTTGTTAATAACTTTTACTAAAACTACTTTAGAATTTTAGTGTTTCAACCGAAGTTATTGGGTATTGTCGTACTTAACAAACCTTCAAAATTTGAGACCAATCCATTAATTAGTTTAAGAGTTATTCTATTTGTTTATCCCAGAGACCTTCATTTTGCAATAAGATAAGACAGAAAATAATGAAGATGGAACAATTCTGAGTATGCCAAATGAAAGTAAAAGAGTGATAGTATCAAAATGTATTAAAAAAAGATAAAAAAACATAATTAATATAGTCAAAAATCCTAATGCCAAATTTTTGAAATTTTGTAGTTTATAAGCATTTAGAATAACTTTAAAAATGTTGTCCGTAGAAACAATCTTTTTATATATTCGAAAAAATAGTATTTTAACACGAATTTTTAAATAAAAAAATTTAGCCTGTGTTTATTTGGGACAAAGTTAGCCCTGTGTTTTTTTTTAATTCACAGCTAATTTGTTTATAATAATTAAGGAATCTCATTAATGCCATTTTAAAGACTGGGATTTGTAGTTTTTCTTAAAAAAATTGCACAAACATTTTAGCTTCACAGCACCCTCTACGATTTTTCAAAAATGTAGTTCAAACGATTACTAGGGGGAACCTACAAATCCACCGAGTTAAAGTACCGAAAAAGCAATTTCAAACGAATATAATTTTCTGTATCTCCGGATCAACTCAATGGATTTTGATCATTTTTTTTAATTTGCATGTAATTTATACGTACTTTACAAATATGCAATTTGTTTTTAAATTTATTAATTAATAAACAGTCTAATTTGTTTAAACAATTCTTGAAAAAATATGTTTTTACAAAAATCTATTTTTTTAATCATAGTATCATTAATGATCATAGAAAAAGTTAAAGTACACTTTAATAAATAAATGATTTTTATTAGATAATTATTTATTGAAGATAATTTATTTATTAAAGTATACCTTAACTTTTTCTATGATTAATAACGATAGTATGATTAAAATCATGGATTTTTGGGAAAAAAGTATTTTTTTTTTAATTGTTTAAACAAATTAGACAGTTTATTAATTAATAAATGTCCAGACAAATTGCTTATTTGTAATTTACAGAAAAATTGCATACGAATTAAAAAAAAGAACGATCAAAATATATTCAGTAGATCCCGAGATATAGAAAATGATAGTAGTTTTAAGTTGACTTTTTTAGTTTTTGAACTCGTGCATTTGTCTGCTCCCAGCTCCCCCTTCACTTACCACGACTAGTCACCAATTGAACTACAATTTCAAAAATTCGTATAAAATACCAGCTTTTCTAATATTAAAATGATTTTTTCTACGGAAAAGATTTTTAAAGTTATTCTAAATGTTTAAATCCTTATAAACTACAAAATTTCACAAAGGACATCGCGCACATCTTATGGAAAATATAATGTCACTCAAATTCAATAAAACTTACATGAATAGATTCGTTTCAATGTAACGGTCACTTATTATCATTGCGCCAACTCTGAATTTTCAGTAATAAGAGCAGGAATTGATATAAATTAATCTGAAATCAAATGAGTAGGTACATAAGTTAGAGAGAGAAAAAATATTTTAAGATATCCAAATTATCGGGACTTCATAAATCTTTTAAGATTATTAAGCCTCTTACCTTGTAAATCATAAATGACAACGCACTTCCAGTGACGCACCGTAAAACAAGGGTATTTAACGCACTAATGAGAATTTAACAGAATTTTATTTAATTAACACTATTGAATTACGACTTAAATTGCATTCTACTGTGTTTTAACATTATCGATCAATTAAAAGAAAATTAGGCAAATCGTTTGCTTTAGAAAGAATCAAAAGTTTTTGTCACTAGTCAACTTTATCTGGTAATTATTGTAAACTAGTAATTATTATAAAGGGTCGTTACGTTCCGCCAAATGGTTAGTTTTTGTCGAACTGTTGTTCTACTATTAACTATTTTAATTAGTGAAAATGCAGTGTTATATTTGTGATGTTCGAGTTCTTGCTAGAGGTTTTCGTCGAGTTGAGAACTTAGATAATCTTCCACCAAGATTTCAGGAGATTGCATTGGGTCGCCGCATGAACAACAATCTACCGGAAGCCAATTTTGATATTGGGATTGTGATTCACATAAACTGCTACAGATACATCATTGAAGAAATTGAACAAGGTAATGATGATAATGTGAATGCTTGTAGATAAGTGTGTATTACAAAGAAATAATTTATGTTTTGTATGTGATAGAGCTAGAAATCTTGAACGTTTGTCATTAGAAGCTAGAGTAGATATCTACATGAAACGAGAGATTTTTGTAGGAAAGGGTGCTTTATGTTGCAGTGATCACATAAATGATGACAGTATTTTAGATCATAATATAATAGAGAATTTGCGTGGTAATATGCGTAATGTTAACTTAAGTCCGAAAGAAGTTTCAGAGTGGTTTCAAGCGTTACGTCTGACAGCAATTGAAAATACTACTAATCGTTTCGAGACAGACACGGGTATTCAAGAGGACGACTTCAAAGCATTGACAAACTTAAGCAAAAATAATTTTCAAGATCTTTATACTTATTGCGATGAGGTCGTAGTTTATGATAGAACTAGAGTTATTACTAAAAAGGATTTAATTACATTTCTTATGAAATTAAAATACAATTTAAGTGACGATTTATTAAAAATTTTGTGCTCATATTCTAGCAGATCCAACGTTAGTCTGACAATAACTGCAGTACGTACAAGTCTTTGTCAACGATTTGTTAGAGAAAATCTGGGTTTAGAAGCAATTGGTCGCCAAGAATTTATTAGAACCCATGTTACAGATTTTGCTAACTCTTTGTACAATCCGAATCCTGACAATCCCAAGCCATTATTTACATAGATGGAACCTATCTCAAAATTCCCAAATCGTCTAATTTTCGAAGTTTTCGCCACACTTACTGTCTATATAAGGGTTATCATTTAATCAAACCTGTTTTAATAGTCGGACCTGACGGATATATTTTGGACGTACAAGGCCCCTATTTTTCTGATTCAAGAAATAACGATGCTGCAATTTTACAACATCACCTTGAAGATGAGGAACAAGACGAAGTAAATAACTTGCGTAACTGGCTGCAACCAAATGATATTGTAATTGTAGATAGAGGCTATCGTGATTCTATTCATTTATTAAATTATTTAGGCCTAGAATGTCATATGCCACCACTTCTACCAAGAGGACAAAGACAGTTGTCTACTGAAGATGCTAATAAAGCGCGATTAATTACTAAAACAAGATGGATAGTTGAAGCTCGGAATGGACATTTAAAAAGTATTTTTAAATTGTTTTGTGGATTAATACCGGTCCATCATGTGCCTAATATTAGAATATTTTTAAAAATTGGGTGCAGTTTAATTAATAAATATTTTCCACCTATTCAAATGCAAGGTGCAACTGCAGAATTGGCAGAAACAATGCAGGAATTGGCTGCATATGAAAATGTAAAAGCTCGTGTTGAAGTTGACCGTTTGGACTTACAACGTATTCAAGACGATGCATGGGTGAATTTAGATGAACTTATTTTACCAGAATTTCCCATTTTGTCGTTACAACAGATTAGAGATTTGACTATTGGAATCTACCAAGTAAAACCCAGTTACATTCAAGATAAATTACAGAGAGAAAACATTGAACATTTTACATTTCAAGCACTTTTAGAAGAACAGGGTCTTCTTAGAGCTCGTATTTACTCTAGATTTCGTCAGGCGACTAAACATCAATTATGGATAGCTTTTCAACCACTCCATCTAGAAAATGACGGTGACAATATACCAATCGATGGCTACTACTGCACTTGCAAAACTGGTGCACGAACTGTTGGATGCTGTGCTCATGTTGCAAGTGTATTATGGTATCTAGGGTATGCAAGGCATGACGCAAATGTAAGGTATCCATTAACACAGTTATTACATTCTGTCTTAGACGCTCCTAATAGAGACGTGCATTTGAATCAGTAATTGTTGACTTTTTGAATACCACAACTTGGTTTTTAATTTTTTTATATATATTTTTAATAATTAATGACAACATGGATTAGGCCTAATGGGGAAACCATGCAAAAAAACGCCCCTTGCATTTTACCTCAATGGTGGTGGGGAAATGAATGCATTATTTAATCGAAATTAGTTACAGATTTTATGTATACTTACCATACATAAATAATAAAAAATGATTAGTATTGCACAACATTTACACAGACGAACCACTCACTAATGAATGCATTATTTAATCGAAATTAGTTACAGATTTTATGTATACTTACCATACATAAATAATAAAAAATTGATTAGTATTCCGCAACATTTAAACAGGCGAACCACTCACCATTGATAATTTTTAACGAACGCCTATGTAATAGTTAAATATTTGGTGAGAAGTAGGAAAGTATAATAGTTTCACTAATCCGCTTTTAGGACCCGCTGGGTTTAAGCTGCTTTGAATAGCACCCTGAGTAATAGTAATTGTAACTGACATTTTTATGAACTCCCAAAATATGATTTTGACAAATTTTAATTGCAATTTGCGCCGTAATTAATCATAATTAAGAGTTGGCGCAATGATAAGATTTGACAGTTAATTTAAAACGAATCTATTCGTATAAATTTTATTGAATTTGAGTGACATTATATTTTCCATAAGATGTGTGCGATGTCCTTTGGCATTAGGATTTTTGACTGTACTAGATATTTTTACTTTATCGTAGTATATACGTAGTATAGTATAATATTACTTTATCGTAGTATATACGTAGTATAGTATAATAGATAAAGTTATAGGATCGTGCAAAAATTTTTTTTTCAGATTTCACTTTTTTTCGACGTTTTGAGTCCCCCTGAGTCTAAAAAGCAAATAAAAAAAACATGTCGGAAGTATGTACGTACGTACGTACGTACGTATGTCGCCACCGCCCAGCAAAAACTACCGGACCGATTTTGATGAAATTCGGTATCAGTAAGTTTAAGAGAATTTTGTCGAGAAACTAAGCTTTTAAAAAAAACCTCTCAAAGGGGGGCCGAAATAGGGGGGTTATTTAGGGCCCATTTTTGCAAATTTTTACCGAAATGGATGAAATTTAACTCATAGTAAGCTCATCGATAGGTAAATAAAAATACGGAATTTGACATTTAAAAATTCAAAATGGCGGCCAACATGGCCGACCGCCCACCCGACACATTTCCCTACCTATCTAAAAACTTGTGTAAGATAAGTTTAATTTGAAAACGTCGTTATATAGCTTAAAGATGGAACTATAAGAAGGATGTTATCGTTTTTCAGAAAAACTTAGGGGTTGCCTATATTTAAGAGGTCAAAATTTGACATAAATTTGAACTCGATTTTCTCAAAACAGGCTCTAAGGAATTTTTTTATTTTTTGATATGTTTTTGATATCCTATCGGTAAATTGAATTACATTAGTCAGATTTCTTAACTCCCCATAGGAGGGGAGTTATGAATTTTTTATAAAAAAATATTTGAGTGCCCGTAACTTCCTTCATACTAGAAACTTAAATTTTAAATTTTGCAGACATATATGGTACTTTATTATCTATTATCACAATAAATTTTACCAAAAATGTGGCTTCCGGTTGAACCGGAAATGAATAAAAAATCTTAATTTTTTTAGATATGCTCTATATATTTTTACACATTTTGAAAGAATGCAAAATTACCTTTCCAATGACATAAAATTTATTGCTGTAGCTCAAAAAGTCGAAAAGTTACGGTAAATAGAAATTTTGCTATAATCTTATGTGTGTCCTCTCTCACGCGATCATAGCAGAGCATTATTGTAGGGCAGTCAATGAGGGTATTTGGCTCCGAATTCCATCCTACTACATTGATGTACTTGATATTTTCACAGTAAGTAGGGAATAGCTCAAGAAACAAAATCTACCCTATATACTATGGCGCTTTTTATCTTGGGGCGGTTCCCACTTCTTCAAGGGGGTGGAAAATTTGTTGGTCAAAATAAGCACGGAAGTGGCTAAAGAACCTATGTCTAAGCAAAAACTGGTCTATACTTTTTTTTTGAGAACTCAATACTTTTTGAGTTATGCGTAGTTGAAAATTGGCTATTTTCATTGAAAAATGACACCTTTTTGGACGGATTTTTTGTGAATACCTTAAAAACTATGCATCGAAGTAAAAACACTATATAAAACATTATTTAAATTATAAATAATAAAGATATTCGTTCCTTCGTAAATGTTCTATTTATAATACAAAAAGAGATATGTGAAAATAGTTTGTTTTTTGGTGCATGCTCAAATTGGTGTATTCAACTTAAAATAACAGGAACGGTAGGTTTTAGGTGTATAATGCTACCAACACTTTTGTAGTGTTTGAAAAGGCCTTTAAAACGAGCACCGTTAAATGTCGGTTACATACAAATTAAGCGAGATATGGTGCAAAAAAATATATGACTAATGTACTTTAAGGAAAAATTAAAAGTATATACATTTAACTCCCCGTCCACCATAATTTAAATGCGATACCTTTTAATATAGTGTTATTTTTACTTTCAAAAAGTTGAACGGGTTTAAAATGAATGGTTTTTCTAAAAAATGTGATCAAATTCATTCTATAATTGGGAACCGCCCCCATGATAAAAGCGCCGTAGTATATAGGATAGACTTTGAATTAAGAGATTGGGCTACTCCCAAAATTTCATTAAAATCCATGCAGTAGGATAGAATTCGGAGATAATATCTTGTTCTTAATCTCGCGCATTGACTGGCGTAATCGAAATAGAATGAAATGCAAATATTGTAAAGTATTAATTTCTCAGAAAAATGAACTAATTTGAAATAAAAGTATGACTAATATTCTATTGAATTATGCAATAATTTATACATCTATAGTGTGTCCCCGAAATATGGCATCGAACATTTTCTCAAATGCAGGAATTAATGATGCGTAGAACCATAAAATACTTTCAAATACAGAAGGTGTTTCTAAAATATCAAAATAACGAGTAACTTTCGTTATTTTTATAGAATGCCAGTGTGTAGTACGATAACGATAATAGATCGGTACGATAAAGTTCTCGGGCGGCCCTTCCGTCCAGCGTTTTTTTTTTATCTTTTTTTAGTACATTTTGAAAGCATCAGTTTTCTAGTTTCATTTGGCATACGCTGAATTGCCCTATATTCATTATTTTCTGTCTTATGGTATTGCAAAATAAAGATCTCTGGGATAAGCAAAACTCTTAAACTAATTAATGGATCGGTCTCAAATTTTGAGGGTTTGTTAAGTACCCCAATACCCAACTTTGGGCGAAACACTAAAGTTCTAAGGCAGGAGCGTCATTTGAAATTTTGTTTGGGGGGGGGGGCAAGCACTATATATACAATACATTATATATGATGTTATGATGAATACTGATGTATTTTTTGTAAATTTCAGTCATTTTTTAGGGCCAGGGGGGGGGGCAAATGCCCCCCCTGGACGCCCAAATGACGCCCCTGTTCTAAGGTAGTTTTAGTAAAAGTTATTAGCAATTAACGATATTCACTTATTTTGCAGTTTGCGTAGCAACAAATTAACTTTTTAACTTTAAAAAATCGGCATTTTGAAGGTTTTTTAATGTTCTAAAAAATTAAATTTCGTAATTTTATGTCCACTATTTAGCTTTTGAATGGGGTGAAAAAAATCGAAAAAATCGCGATTTTTGCACTATAATTGTTAAAATTTATTAAATTGTTTTTAAATTGTTAATAATTAAAAAACGGACGCGAACTCTAGGGCAGGAAACAGGTAGGTTTTCTTCCTATAGGTCTACAATAACTAAAAAGTAGTCAGCTACCTGGAGCTTTGAGTGTCCCGAACATGGTCTATTTCTAGCTTATTACCCTGGAGTAAGGCGTCTTTGTCTATTATAAAAGAAGGAAGAAGATTTATTGACTTTTGTTACCTAATATTTTTCAATTAAATATATCGTTATAATCAAATTTTAATTTTGCCACTGCGTAACTAGAATTAATATTTAGTCCGTACTTATAGTTAACACCAACAACTTGCCAATTCTCACAGTTATTAAGTCGCGATTGCATGAGTGCCTCATCTCAATAAACAGAGATTTAAAGTGATTCACTACAAAGCAGGTCGTCTGTTTTACAAAAGATAACAGAGCGCGCTTCTGAATGGGCCGTATGCGTCCTATTAATGGGACTTAGAAGCGGATTAGACAGGGCATATTAATAAAGTCATAATGCTGTGTTATGGGATACACATTCTAGGTACTTTGTGAGCGTACTCGATGGATTAGTTTCCAACAATTTGGGGGAAGCGCGGAATAGGTATTGCTTTCGATTTTTATTTAATAAAGCCGCTACGGAAAATTTTGGTAATAAATTTGTGTAATCTTTTGTAAGTGAATATTAAGAATAAAAAGAAGTAGTAGTATTTTCATTTATAGACCAGGGCTCATCTGTAAAAATATTAGCACATTTGGACGTTGAGAGGTGACTCAAATTTTTTTGCAGAAGTTGCTTGAAAATAAATCAAATAATAATATTTGAGTTATCCTCCCTCTCAAAAAGGTCCGGAACATTGTTTAAATAATCAAAATGTCAAAAAATGAAGGAATAATTCGATTTTTTCTTCGTTTTTTGATTATAACTTATAAAGTATTCATTTCCGAGAAAAGTTGTACTAACATAAAAGTTGCGTAATTAAATTTCCTATAACATAGAATTGGTTAAGAATTTAAAAAATAGTCACCCTTGTTGCAAAATAGCAATAATTGCGAAAAAAACATACAAAAACAAGTATTCGCATTTTACGTTTTTCAACCATTTATGCTACAATCAGGACCTTAATATTTCACCCAGAAAAACTATATGACACAGTAAAATAATACTGTAAATTTCATTAAGATCGGTTCAATAGATTTTGCAAAATAAATTTTGCAATCCAGCTTTCGCAAAAAAAATTCATTTTTTCAAAATGTTACAGGACTGAAAATAAAGCAGATAACAAGTTAAAATTTGTTTGCGTATAGAAGTGTACTGTACCTTTCATTTGCAATTTTGCAAAATTAAAATCGATTAACTACCACGGCGTCAGGAATTTTTTTAAATAAACATTCATTATTGGTGCTACGCGCAGGACAGCGGATAGTTTGCTCTTATTGGGCATTCCAATGACCTTTGATAATAATTGATACATTTTAATTTTTATTACATTTCGGTATAAATAAATATATTTGTTTATTGCAAAATAAAAACACATACTCTATCCTTTGAAATAACACTTTTATTATACCCTATTCCACGAACATACGCCTGTTTTGGATTACTTCGACAACGAATATTTTACTGTGCAAAATAAGAAGACCGAAAGTAAATTGCAAATCACATTGTTATTTATTGGAATAATTATTAGCGCCATTTACTTTCGTACCTCTTATGTTGCACAGTAAAATATTCGTTGTCGAAGTAATCCAAAACAGGCGTATGTTCGTGTAATGGCCCATAGCAAAAACTTTATTGTTTATATATTTTAACTTAGAGAATAAAAGTTTATTTAATTAAAATATTAAAATACAACAAAATATAGAGTAAGAAAATAATATATTAGATAATGATTAGAAGAAATTTTGGTGGAAATCAACTTGTGTGGATCGAACACCGCTGTCCTGCTTGTAACACCAAAAATTAATGTTTATTTAAAAAATTTCCTGACGCCGTAGTAATTAATCGATTTTAATTTTGCAAATTTCAAATGAAAGGTACAGTACACTTCTATAAGTAAAAAAAATTTCAACTTGCTATCTGCTTTATTTTCAGTCCTGTAACATTTTGAAAAAATTAATTTTTTTTGCGAAAGCTGGATTGCAAAATTTATTTTGCAAAATCTAGTAAACAGATTTTAATAAAATTTACAGTATTGTTTGATTGTATCATAAAGTTTTTCTGGGTGAAATATGAAGGTGCTAAGTATAGCATAAATGGTTGAAAAACGTAAAATGCGAATACTTGTTTTTGTATTGTTTTCTCGCAATTATTGCTATTTTGCAACAAGGGTGACTATTTTTAAAAATTTTTACCAATTCTATATTGTAGAAAATTTAATTACGCAACTTTTATGTCAGTAAAACATTTCTCTGAAATGAATACTTTTACAGTTACAATCAAAAAACGAAAAAAAAAATCGAATTTTTCCTTAATTTTTTGACATTTTGATTATTTAAACAATGTTCCGGACCTTTTTAAGAGGGAGGATAACTCAAATATTATTATTTGATTTATTTTCAAGCAATTTCTGCAAAAAAATTTGAGTCACCTCTCAACGTCCATCTCAAAACAGATGCGCCCTGGACTATTAATTAAATTGTTAAAGGTAAATCGTAGAAATGGTAGGGGAGCAAAATATGCTAAATTTGCAGTCACTCGAGCGTTATGGGTACCTATTGGGTTGTGAAGAGTAGGTCCTAAAACCAAAAAAAGTTAATTGAAGTTTTCCATAAAGTGGGGGACTTTCTAATTTTTAATTTAATTTTTCATTTCCAACAATCGTTTTTTCCGACTATAGCGCCATCTATCCATAATTCGAAAAGATGTCTCGAATAAAAATTGCTTATTTTTACGTAAAGAATCCAAATCTGAAATAAAAATTTGGGGTCCCATTTAAAATTTTAAAGTAAACCCCCACCCCACCTTCGTGGGGGTCGTATTTGGTACCATTAGGTAGATTTTTCAAAAACATGTTGAAAGTGTATTTTGAAGTTTTTCGATCTGATGTTCATTTTGCGAAATATCGTGGGGTTTGTATTTAAAATTTTAAATTTACCCCTTACCTCTCTCCGTGGGGGGTCATGTTTAGTACGATTCGATAGATTTTTGAAAAATATTGAAGACGTATTTTTTAGTTTTTCGATCTGACGTTCATTTCGCGAAATATTCGCTTTTTTGTGAAACTTTTTGACTCACCCATTTCTTTACGTCCCGCTCAAATCGTCAGATTTTTTAAATATACACTCTTTTGCATGTACTTAATTTACTTTAACTTAATCTGACAATTTCTAGTATTTTTAAATATAGATTTTTTTTCGGGCCCCCCTTAACGAACTTCCCTGTATTAAGAGCCAATATATGATTGAGGTTCATCTGCAGGGTACCAGGTTTCTCCCCATATGATAATCTGACGCGCTCGATTAACTGCAATCAGAAGGATCTTCTTCTTAGGGTGCCTGTCCGCTCGGAACGTTGGCGATCATTCTGGCTATGGTGACTTTGTTAGTTGCTATACGGAATAGTTGTGTTGAGGTCTTTCTATACCATGCTCTCAGGTTCGCCAGCCAGGATATTCTTCTTCGTCCTGGGGCCCTTTTTCCTTCAATTTTACCTTGTAAAATGCACTGGAGTAGCTCGTATCTACCTTGATTTCTCATTATATGCCCCAATACTGCAGCTTACGGCCCTTCACGATGTTGACTAAATCTGCAGTTGTGTTCATCCTCCGTAGTACTTCTTCATTGGTGACTTTGTCTGTCCATGGTGTCTTCAGGATCGTTCTGTACAACCATATAGCTCAAAAGCTTAAAGTTTCGATAGAGTTTCCGCCTTCAATGCCCACGTTTCTACTCCGTATAAAAGCACTGAGTACACGTAACATTTAAGGAGCCTTATTTTTGTTTTTAGAGTGATGTCATGGCTCTTGAACACAGAGCTCATAGTCAAGAATGCACTCTTTGCCTTTCCGATGCGACATTTAATTTCTTGGGTATAGAAACCCTCGACTCATTGATTATAGTTCCCAAATAGTTGTATTGTGAGACACGTTCAATTCTCATTTGGTTCACATACAGATTTACTCCAGTTATGTTTTGCTTGCTGATGATCATTAGCTTGGTTTTGCTGGTGTTTATATCTAGTCCATTCTACTGGTTTCAGTTATTTTATTCATTAAGTTTTGCAGCCCTTCTATGGTATTGGAAAACACTATTGTATCATCTGCATATCGCAGGTTACTGAGCTTGACTCCATTTATTCAGATGCCTTCATCAATATCTATTAGAGCCTCTTAAAAAATGTGCTCTGAGTACAGATTGAACATCAGCGGTGAAATTATGCATCCCTGTCTCACCAGTGCCGGATTTAGGGTGCTTGCGGCCCTAGGCCAAATTACCCAGAGCGGCCCCCGATAACTTCACGATTATGTAATTAAAGCTTATAGCACATTTCAAATTATTATATAACGTTTATTTTAATTTTACTTTTTAAAATTGGTACAACATGCATACCATAACATAAATGGATAGAAATACCACTAATATTCTATTTGAATACTGTACATAAATAGGTTGAAATGTATTCACTCATTAAAAAATAATCTTGGTTTACAAATTTGGCTAAAACCCCAAAACAGCTCTAAAAACAATTTCTATATTTATATAAAATATATAATTCAAAAAGTTAGCAAACAGCATATTTGTAAAATTATTAATGTTGCTAAAATTATTATACATATTATAAATTAGTACCTATTGCAGTTAATTGTTAAAATTAAATAAGATTTGTTTCATTCGGCGGGAAAAGTACAGGTCACAACAAAAGTCTAAAAAAGCCGAGTTCAAAAGACATAATAAGTAAAAAAAAACAAGCAAAATAATATGAACTGTAGTAGTAATAGGCTACGATACCGAAAAATAAAAATATTAAGAATACATCAAATAAACTTATAGAACGTTCAATTCTCACATTATTCTCTTATCCTGAAAAAGTCAACAAAACGTTGCTAACAAAGCATACTTCTCTCTGTCGCAGGTGTTTGAATCCAAAGATATCCATAAGGAAGTAAAGTTTAAAATATAAAAACCATCATACGGTCAATAGCAACATATAGTGTAGAAATATGGATCATGACTGAAAAGGCAATAAACCTTATTAACTCTTGGCAAAATGCGCAGGTACTTTTACTACACAAGAAAGGAGACAAACACTAACTCGAAAATTACCGACCAATAAGCCTGTTGCCACATCCGTACAAACTGCTTACCAAAATAATTATTAACAGACTATCAAATAAATTCGATAGTTACCAGCCAGTTGACATACATAGTACCATAGAACACCTACAGATAATAACGAAACTTATCGAAATGTGCAACGAATACAATGAACCTCTTCATTTTGCATTTGTGGATTACAATAAGGCATTCGAGTCTCTAATCACATTGTTAAAATCTAAGGGCGCGTCCATGGTGCACGCTGGTTTCCGCGTCAGACAGCCAGCGCCGAGTCGGTGTGAGAATTATCATTCGTATTTAGTTGTCAGGACAGGCCCATTTGAATACGAAGAATTTAGCTCCACCGACTCGGCGCGCGCGTCGTCTTTCTGGCTCGGAAACCAGCGTGCACTATGGACGCGCCCGTAGGCTTGAAAAAGCTCAGCATTTGAAACAAAACTACAATACAATCTAGAATCTTCGTCAGAAGTCGAGTTCCTCAAGTAGATTTTGATTTTTTTCAACATTCTGAATGATCTTTCTCCAGATGCAATAGATATCATCATGCATAGTAGAATGCGCAAAGCCGTGTCCACATTCGGAAATATTGTTGTTAAACTGTTTGTCACGAATGAGTTTCAGATACATTCCTAGAACTTTCCACATCCCACCTGCAATATGTAGCCTCCTATACCCTGGCAAGCGTTAATATTTATTTTTGATATGAACGTTGGTTATTTTAATTAGATTGTTTTGTTTATATACAAAAGTAATGTACTCGATTTACAGTAGCGGTAATTATTAATTAATTTTGGAAAATAAAAATTCAAGTTTTTTACCTAAATTCTTTTTTTACAAAACGCTGCGGCCCCCTTTTGCTTGCGGTCCTAGGCCGCGGCCTAGTCGGCCTAGTGGTAAATCCGGCACTGTGTCTCACTCCCCTTAAGATTTTGACCTGATCTGTATATTCTCCATCTATTCGGAGCATTGCTAATTGATTCCAATACAGGTTAGCTATTATTTTCAGGTCTCTTCCGTCAATCCCTGTCCTCTTCAGCACTTCCATCATTTGTTCATGTCGGACTCTATGTCGAAAAATAATCATTTTTATTAAAATTATAATTATTTGTAACAAACAAACAATAATATTGAGTTATATTTGCGGTCGGACGGATAGACAGCCTAGGTCAAATTTCTCACCTTTAGTACCATCCTTGGATTATAAGCTTTCATTTGACACCTCATTTGTCATTTTACCTGGTATAATGACGGAGGAGTTGAGTTCACGGACAGACAGATAGACGGACGGACAGATAGACGGACGGACAGACGGACGTGGATAATTCAACGGTTTCACATTTTTTTTCAAAATTGGTGAAATTGGTTTATTTTGGAGAAAACCTCACCCTTTTCTTTATTAATTTTTATATTATTTAATTATACAAGAATATATTGATTTTTATCATGATCTTCATTCGATATGATACAATATATCGATGTACCTATAATTTTTTTGCCATCCCTGTTGGGACGTGATTTGGGAATTCCCCGCATGTAAAAGTCCTTACATGTTCGCTAAATTACTTTCGACTCGGCTAAATTGGTTTAGACTAGGCCGTACTAATTTATCCTGAAATGTGAGTTTTTACCATATCAGGATAAACTAGTTTGGCCTAGGCAAAACTGGTTTGGCCTGAAGTGTGTGTATTTATATCAGGATAAACTAGTTTGGCCTAGGACAAACTGGTTTGGCTTACGCGCGATTGGACAAACTAGTTTGGGCTAGGTCATATTAGTTTATCCTAACGCGCTTAGGACAAACTAGTTTCGTCTAGGCCAAACTAGTTTGTCCTGAAATCGAGTTTGGCCGGTAACAGATATACATATTGGCATAGCTACATATATATACATACATTTTTTGTTTTTAGTATGAATATCGTTTAATAATTTGATTGTTAACTACTATTATGACAAAATATACGAGGATTTCATTACACAAAATCTAATTTAAATTTGTTGTTAGGATTATCATAAGTACATTCAAACTATCTTGTTTATAAATAAAAACAAGAATAAAAAACCGCTAAACGCCGTAAAAATGAGTGGCGCATAAAATATTCCAGCTACAAAAGATCTGATATGAATGTTACGTGGCGCGAAAATGGATTTTCATTTGATGCAAAACAAAATTTTAGTTTTATTTTAAAATATTTTTCCATAATATTTGCTAAATTTGAAGTAAACGCGCCACAAAAGAGTAACTTTGATACAGTTTGAATTTTGAAACTCTTTTGTGGCGCGTTTACTTCAAATTTAGCAAATGTTGTGGAAAAATATTTTAAAATAAAACTAAAATTTTGTTTTGCATCAAATGAAAATCCATTTTCGCGCCACGTAACATTCATATCAGATCTTTTGTAGCTGGAATATTTTATGCGCCACTCATTTTTACGGCGTTTAGCGGTTTTTTATTATTGTATCAGGAGTTTTTCAAAGGTATTTATAAATTAAATGTATGAAGTTGAATGCAATGTTCCTCTATTACACGTCAAGCTTTATAAATTGTCACCTTTGTTGCATTATCTCCCAAATGATCTAGTGTCCATCGAATGTACACTAGATTATTTTCTATTCGAAATAGATTGAAAAAAAAATATATTGAGATGGCCGGTAGATGAAGTCGGATTGCCCGTTGCCAGATCAAATTTAGCGTCGTAACCACTACAACTACATAAACCATTTGGGGAATAATCGTTAATTGGATTATACTTTTGTATCTTAATAACTTCTAAACGGCTTAACCGATTTTGATCAGTAAACATGAGTTTAAAACGTATTAACCAGTAGTATCTGATGGATATAAGGTCAAGTAGGATAACTGAAGCTATTACAGGAGTTATTGAGCTTTAGAAACCGTTTTTCCCACAGGAAATAGATTTTATCATATTTATGAAGCCTATAACCTAAAAATTCGAATTTTCCCGGATATGAGGTATACATCGTTAGATTCGTCTTGAGTCCTTCTACAAACGCTAAGTTATTGGCGCAATTCGTACGTTGAAATGTTGAGTAATTGTCGAAAAACCAAAATTTTCAAAGTTTAATTTTTCAGTTTTTTTGGCTATGGTGAGCACTGCGTATGTCTCAGCTTGATCGCTTAGGCACCATTTGAAAGCTTAAGTCAACACTATTGATTTGATGTATTTGCCGTTCTCCTGCTTTTTCGTAATCCGAATATATATATACCCCCAAAAATATGCCGTTTTGTACTTACCAAGTCCTATAGCTGGCTTATGGGTCGTCAAAAGTAACAAACTACACCGGTTCTAAATCGGCCCTGACCCCCTCTTTAAACACAGAGAAAAATATCAAATCGGTTTAACTTTCAAACACACATACATACATATCCACAAACATTTTCCCTTTTTTAAATAAAAATTGAGTCACATTTCTAAGCTCTATAACTTTTGAATGGTATAACCGATTTTCAAAATTAGACATGCGTTGGAAAGGTAATGATCAGTTCTATTAGAAGCCGCAAAGGTTGGACAAATTTTTAAACTTTTTGGGAGTTTTGGTGACGAGAACGAAAAAGAGGCCCTAAATAGGAACGGCCGTAAAATCTACACCCTTGGACCAAAATCGATGGTTGACATATAAATGGGTGAGTCTTTTCTGAACTTTAAGATTGGAGTTGGCCCAATTTTCAATTCAGTCAGATTTAGAAAATCGAAAATTTTGTGTATATATAGTGTTGCGTGTAGGGTGGTGTGGGTGTGCGCCACTGGCGAGAACTGCAATTCTCTGGTAATGTTCAAAATTAGACATGCGTTGGAAAGGTAATGATCAGTACTGTTAGAAGCCGCAAAAGTCGGACTTAAATTTTCGAAGTTTTTGGGAGTTTTGGGGACCAGAACGAAAAACAGACCCTAAATAGGAAGGGCCGTAAAATCGACACCCTTGGACCAAAATGGATGGTTGACATATGAATGGGTGAGTATTTTTTTGAACTTGAAGATGGGAGTTGGCAAAATTTTCAATTCAGTCAGATTTAGAAAATTGAAAATTTCGTATATATAATAGTGTCGCGTGTAGGGGGGTGTATTTCTGCGCCACTGGCGAGAACTGCCGTTATCTGGTAATTTTTTCGATATAAAACTAACAGCTTCGATAACTAATAAATCGAAAACTATTAATTTTATCAAAAAAATGTATAATGAACATTTTTTGCTTATAATTAATATTTTTACCAGCATTTGCGGTCAAAATATAAAAAAAAAATTTCCACCCTCGAGATGAGGTGGCAACTACCCCATGGTAAAAGCGTCTTTCGGCATCATATAGATTTTGATCCTTGGACTATCCACTACTTATTGTCAAATTTTTAAGCAAATCGATCCATTCTGTAAAAATTGCGAAGTAAAAAATTTCAGTTCCTGGACTAATTCTACTTTTGGAGCTCTATAACTTCCGAACGGCTTACCTGATGTTGATCACTAAACATGAATTTGAAACGTATTGACAAGTAGTATCTGATGTATCCAAGATCGAGTATGATAACTGAACGTATTACAGGAATTATTGAGCTTGAAACACCGTTTTTTCCCATAAGAAATAGATTTGATCATATACCCTATTCCACGAACATATGCCTGTTTTGGATTACTTTGACAACGAATATTTTACTGTGCAAAATAAGAAGAACGAAAGTAAATTGCAAATTACATTATTATATATTGGAATAATTATTAGCGCCATTTACTTTCGTATTTCTTATGTTGCACAGTAAAATATTCGTTGCCGAAGTAATCCAAAACAGGCGTATGTTCGTGGAATGGCCCATACTTATGAAGCCTATAACTTAAAAATTAAAATTTTCCCAGATATAAGGTATACACCGTTAGACGCGTCCTGAGTCCTTCTACAAACGCTCAGTTATTGGCGAAATTCGTAGGTTGAAATTTTGAGTAATTGTCGAAAAACCAAAATTTTCAAAGTTTAATTTTTCAGTTTTTTGACTATGGTGAGCACTGTGTATGTCTCAGCTTGATCACTTAGGCACCATTTGGAAGCTTAACTCAACCCTATTGATTTGGTGTATTTGCGGTTTTCATGTCTTTCCTTGAACCTAAGATATATACGCCCAAAAAATATGCTATTTTGTATTTACCTAGTCCTCTAGCTAACTTACGGGTAGTCAGAAGTCAAAAATTAGACCGGTTCTGAATCGGCCCTCACACCCTCTTGAAACAGAAAAAAAAATCAGATCGGTTTAACTTTTCCACACACATACATACAAACATACATACATATCCACAAACATTTTCCATTTTTTAAATAAAAATTGAGTCATATTTCTGAGCTCGATAACTTTTGAATGGTATAACCGATTTTCAAAATTAAACATGCGTTGGAAAGGTAATGATCTATGCTATCAGAAGCCGCAAAGGTCGGGCTTAAATTCTTGAAATTTTTGGGAGTTTTGGGGACGAGAACGAAAAACTGGCTTTAAATGGGAAGGGCCGTAAAATCCACACCCTTGGACCAAAATGGAGAAGTAACATATTGTAGCGTGATTAGTGTAATTACTTCTAATTACAATAAAACTAGCGGTTCGTAATTTATATACGACTTTATTTATACAAGTTACAGACGAATTTATCTTATACACTAAACTTATTCACAAAATATGCCCGTATTTATACCCAGTTGTTATTCTGGAACAATCGACTCCCATCTCGAGCTATCGGCTTGTTCCGCCTACGTGACGTACCTTCCAGAATTCTCCGGCGAGGCCTAGCACATCCGATTACGTCATTCTCGAGGTGTTTACTGTTATACGGGGATCGGCCAAGATTTCTCTTCCGCTACACTGCTCCCCTCTTAAGATCTGAGCGTCTCGATCAGCAACTCTAAATGAAGGCCCAGGATGGCGGAATCTACACGACTCTCCAGCTCTGCATACACCCTTCAAGAAGAAATAACAGTCTACTGTCTTTGAAGGGTACGACATCTTCGGGTTCATGCAACACACAGTGATTTGTACACCAGTTCCTCTGAAGACCACTTCAAGCATGCTTCTCACAATCTTCCAATCCAGATTTTCTACTGCATGGCCTATTTTTGGTAAAGCCAAATTTTTGATGTCATAATTACACACGATTTTCTTCAAATTAGTTAGAACACGCCATATGTTCTCGTAGCTTGGCGTGTCCGTATAAGACTTTCTGGTCACCATATACAACAAAGATCGAGGACCATCTTCCAATCGCAGTACTCTTCCAATTTTAGGCTGCTGATTTCTTAACTCGTCCAGGCGGCCGAACTTTCTATTGAATACGGACGATATTCCTTTAGTCATCTCGAGGTCTTGGGCAACACAGTGGGCCAGAGAGACGTTTTCTGGAACACCAAACAGATCTTGCTGAACTTCTGTGGTCACGCCGAATCTAGCACTCTTTCTCGCTGCGTAATTTGACATAAATTGATTAAAACTTGGCTGTGCGACATCTTTCATCTCCTGTTGGAGGACTCGTGCTTCTTCTGTTTCATTTGAGCCAGCATATGGTGCAAGACGATTTATGTGAATAACTTTTGGTTTACCGTTTGGCAACTTCTTAATTCTATATATTACGTCATTTATTTTCTTCTTAACTTCATATGGACCTTCCCATTGTCTTTGCAGTTTAGGACATAAGCCTCGACGACGTTGCGGATTATAAAGCCAGACAAGATCACCTACTTCGAAGCTTTCATTCTTGCATCGAGAATCATATTGATCTTTCATTCTGTCACTGGCTATCTGGATGTGTTGTCGGGCAAGTTCATGAATGTTGTTCATTCGTAATTTCAGGCGGTCAACGTAGTCTTCGCCTGCAACATGTTCCTCGGAAGGTCCGCAGCCAAACTCTAGGTCGCAGGGCAACCGAACTTCACGACCCAACATCAGGCAGGTTGGTGTTTGACCTGTAGTTTCATTTACGGCCGAGCGGTAGGCCATCAGGAATAAATGAATGTGTTGGTCCCAATCTCGCTGATGTTCAGATACAACTTTGGACAAGTGTTTACCCATCGTTCGGTTCATCCTCTCGACCATCCCATCTGATTGAGGATGCAGGGGTGTTGTTCTGGTCTTATTGACACCAATCAATTTACAAACGTTTTGGAAAAGAGCTGACTCAAAGTTTCGCCCTTGGTCGGAGTGGATCTCCAAGGGAACACCAAATCGGCTGAAGAATTCTTTAACAAGTACCTCTGCAACGGTAGCAGCTTCTTGATTTGGTAATGCATAGGCCTCGGTCCATTTCGTAAAATAATCCATGGCTACCAGGATGTATTTATTTCCAGCATCAGTTTCTGGAAATGGACCTGCAATGTCGATTGCTACTCTTTCCATAGGACTGCCAACATTGTACTGTCTCATGGGTGCTCTCTTTTTACCAAATGGACCATTACCGGATGCACACAGTTCACATTTCTGGCACCATCTTCTTACATCATCTTTACAGTTCACCCAATAGAACCGTTCTCGAACCTTTTGCAGAGTCTTCGTAATACCAAAGTGTCCACCTGATGTACCGTCATGCAACTGACGCAATACTTCTGACACTTTACTTTTAGGTACAATCAACTGAAGCTTAGATTCTGTACCATCATCGTTCTCAAAGGTTATGTACAGAAGATCATCTTTTAGTATCAGGCAATTCCATTGGCTCCAGTAGGCCTTGACTTCCGGACTACATGCACTAATGTTTTGCCAACTAGGTCTCTCACCTCGACGCATCCAATCCAATACTCTTTTTATACATGGATCGTCTTTTTGGGCTTCTTGTAACTGTTGTGGCTGCCATTGCTCATTAACGACGGTAGTTCGTCTCACAGGGCAAAGCTGTTCATCTACTTTAAGCCGGTGATTACAACTTTCACTGCATGGCCGTATCGAGGAAGCATCTGTATTTGAACCAACTCTTCCAGCCCTCTTCATGCGTCTCTTCGGCATCGTGTCACGAATCACCCTCCGTACCATTTCCACCAAACGTTCATCTTTTCTCTTATCGCCTTTTTCCACGGTTATTACTCGATTGTTTCGTGAAGCTTGGCTAGCTGCTTCGTGTTCCAAGGCAATAGCAAGTGCTTCATCTAAAACTTTCGGTCTTGCTAGTCGTAAAGCTTTCTGTAGTTCATTATCTTTCAGCCCATTGACGAAGGTATCTACTGCAATTTCTTCTAAAACGCTGTCTGGCACCTCTGGATAAGCCAACCGCACCACACGAGCCACATCTGCTTCAAATTCTTGCAGATTCTCACTTGCTCGTTGACTTCTACTTCGCAGTTGTGCTTTGTATACTTGTTGTAGATGGGCATCTCCATAGCGTTTTTCTAGACGAGTGAACAAGGTCTGGTAACAATTTTCTTGACCCTTAGGAATTGATCTTAATATATCTGCAGCATCACCTCGCAAAGCAGCAGTCAAGGAAACAGCCTTTTCCTGTTCGGTCCAATGATTGGCGGTCGCAATAGCTTCAATTTGTCTAAGATATATGGACCAAGAGGACTTTCCATCGAATGGTGGTAATTTGAATCTCATATTATGCGACGTTTCGTCTCTCGGTAGTTCATCTTTCACTACAGGATCTAAAGCTACTGCATTAACTGACGGTTGCACTTTTGTATCGGTTATCATGCTCTCTAATTCTTTGATCTTCTCTTCTACGGCCAAAACTACTGCATTAACTGAAGGTAGAACTTTCGTATTGGTTACCATAGTCTCTAGTTGTTTGATCTTCTCTTCTAACATTTCTTTATTGTCGTCTACACTTTTCTGTATCTTATCGAATGTTCTAGAAACTTCTTCAAATTTCTCATTGTTCTGTTTACAAACTTCTTCAAGTTTTTCGTTGTTTTGCCTACAGACCTCTTTAAAAGTTTCTTCAATCTTTTGAGAAGTCTCGTCGAATCTTTTAGCAACGTTTTCGAATTTCTCGTCGCTTTTTCTACTAACTTCTTCAAGTTTCTCGTTGTTCTGTCTACTAACTTCTTTAATTACTTGAGAAACACTTTCAAATTTCGATAAGATCGCTTTTTCTGCTGTCTGGAAGTGGAACGTCTTTGGGTCCTCTCCATTCTTCTTGAGGACCTCGTCGAGTCGTGCTTTCAGGACTTTCTTGGACCCACTGGCATCTTGCTCGTACTCTTCTAATTGTTCACGGAGCTGTTTTAGCGAGAGTTCTTCTAGCAACATCTTTAGTCGGCACACACGTACTTTTCACAATGTCTTTTAAGTCTTTCCGAATACCGAACAATCAACGCACTCCGGTTATTCCCGACGAATAAAGTTCAAAAGTCTTTTAAAGTCTCTCTGTAATTCACTTATTTATATCGCACTAAGTTAACCGAACACCGACACCAACTGTAGCGTGATTAGTGTAATTACTTCTAATTACAATAAAACTAGCGGTTCGTAATTTATATACGACTTTATTTATACAAGTTACAGACGAATTTATCTTATACACTAAACTTATTCACAAAATATGCCCGTATTTATACCCAGTTGTTATTCTGGAACAATCGACTCCCATCTCGAGCTATCGGCTTGTTCCGCCTACGTGACGTACCTTCCAGAATTCTCCGGCGAGGCCTAGCACATCCGATTACGTCATTCTCGAGGTGTTTACTGTTATACGGGGATCGGCCAAGATTTCTCTTCCGCTACAATATGGATGGACGAGTCTTTTCCTAAACTTTAAGATGGGATTTGGCCCAATTTTAAATTTTCAGGTTTATAAAATCGAAAATTTCGTGTATATATAGTGTCGCTTGTAGGGGTGTGGTGCGCCACTGGTGAGAACTGCCGTTCTCTGTGGATGTATACCATTTTTATTCAGTTGAAATGCGAAGGCAAAACTGTCTTATTTTTCACTTAGAACAGAGAATGCTAACCAGCACTCTAAATCGACGATTTTCGCCTCTTGATGGAGGCACTATCAGAGAGGCGTAGGTTTTCTGTTCTCTGCCCCAAGTGACAAAACTCCGAGAGCTAGTCCTCGCACTGCAACTAACTTTATGGATTAGGTGCCTAGCGACATCTGCTAAATGAAAGTCAAAGTTTTTCAACCTAATAAAAATACTTAAAAATATTTTTAAAAGGTATTTAATTGAAAAACTTATTGGACCATTTTCCTGGGGACACCTCCATGGCTTCTAAAAATTGCAAGCCAGATGGATGCTGCAGTGAAGACAAGAGGAAATTCTAAAAGTTGCAATTCACAACCCCGTCTACATCTTGGTAAATTCTAAGTCAGTTGCAGTGCGAGGACTTAGCTCTCGGAGTTTTTTCACTTGAGGCAGAGAACAGCAAGCCTATGCCTCACTGATGATGCCTCCAACAAGAGGCCAAAATCGTTGATTTAGAGTGCTGGTTTGCGCTCTATGTACTAAGTGAAAAATAAGACACTTTTGCCTTCGCATTTCAACTGAATAAAAATGGTATACATTTTTATTTTTATATTAGTATTACTCCTAAAGAGTAACTAGGTCCATTTTCCGTTGGAATTTACCAAACTGTAGACGGGGTTGTGAATTGCCACTTTTAGAATTTCCTCTTGTCGTCACTGCAGCATCCATCTGGCTTGCAATTTTTAGAAGCCATGGAGGTGTCACCAGGAAAATGGCCCAATAAGTTTTTCAATTAAATATCTTTTAAAAATATTTTTATTAGGTTGAAAAACTTTGACTTTTATCTTGTTTATAGTTTGATTGTATAATTTATATTATCAAATTATTTGCATAATTCATAAAACTAATTCTATTTATCTTTGGCAAATAAAGTTAGGTTAAAGAATATTTTTATAGGATATATCTAATAATGTTTATTATGCGACCATGAGTGTTTATTATGGATCTGTTAGTAATTAACTTTCCAGTAGTCGCGTAGATTTCCAGGGCATGCATAGTCGCGCCGCGCGCCGGAAAAACCGGTTTTTATTTAACATTGTTTTTGGAAAAAATAGTATACCTTTTCTCTAGCGAACAACAACTTGGACTTTTAGGATTAATAATAGACACACACACACGCACGCACACATAGTACAAAAACATAATAGACCGGGCAGTATCGTCGCCCCGCTAGCGAAATTATTCCGATTCGATTTTTTTGCACAAACTTACTGAAAAAGAGGTCCTTATAACATATCCACAGGGTGCCGGGCGGTGCCGTGGTCGAAAAATTGTTTAAACAATTTTTTTTAAACAAATTCACAAAAATAATTTTTTCATTTCGAACAATTTTTTTTTAGATAAATTGGCTTATTCTGTACAAAAAAAGGTCTCTTGTCATTTTTTTCTAAAATTGATTGTTGTCGAGTTATATGCGATTAAATATTTGAAAAATGCGAAATTGCCATTTTCAAGGCTTAATAACTCGATTAAACATTATTATTATGAAATTCAAAAAGTCATCAAATCAAGTTTCAAATCCCTTCTTCAAGGTCCTGAAGAGATTTTTGTCATTATTTTATTAGAAAGCTATTATTTTTAATTATTAACAATTAGCGCTATAGTCCAGGATTTATCGTCGCCCCCGTTAGTGAAATTATTCCGATTCCATTTTTTTGCAGAAACTTACTCAAAACGAGGTCCTTATAACATATCCACAGGGTGCCGGGCGGTGACGTGGTCAAAAAATTGTTTAAACAATTTTTTTTAAACAAATTCACAAAAATAATTTTTTCGCTTCGAACAAAATTTTTTTAGATAATTTTGGACATTCTGAGCAAAAAATGTCTCTTGTGATTTTTTTCTAAAATTGATTGTTGTCGAATTATACGCGATTTATAATTTGAAAAATGCGAAAATGGCCATATAACTCGACAACAATCAATTTTAGAGAAAAATCACAAAAGACCTTTTTTACTCAGAATAACCCAAATTATCTAAAAAAAATCGTTCGCAATAAAAAAAATATTTTTGGGAATTTGTTTAAAAAAATTGTTTAAACAATTTTTCGACCACGGCACCGCCCGGCACCCTGTGGATATGTTATAAGGACCTCGTTTTGAGTAAATTTCTGCGAAAAAATGGAATCGGAATAATTTCACTAACGGGGGCGACCGATACATCCTGGACTATAGCGCTAATTGTTAATAATTAAAAATATCAGCTTTGTAATAAAATAATTACAAAGATCTCTTCAGTATCTTAAAGAAGGGGTTTGAAACTTGATTTGGTCACTTTTTGAATTTCATAATAATAATGTTTACTCGAGTTATTAAGCCTTGAAAATTGCCATTTTCGCATTTTTCAAATTTTTAATCGCATATAACTCGACAACAATCAATTTTAGAAAAAAATGACAAGAAACCTTTTTTGCTCAGAATAAGCCAATTTGTCTAAAAAAAATTTGTTCGAAATGAAAAAATTATTTTTGTGAATTTGTTTAAAAAAAATTGTTTAAACAATTTTTCGACCACGGCACCGCCCGGCACCCTGTGGATATATTATAAGGACCTCTTTTTGAGTAAGTTTGTGCAAAAAAATCGAATCGAAATAATTTCGCTAGCGGGGGCGACGATACTGCCCGGTCTATAATTACTCCAGAAAGCCACTGCGCATCCGCTTGGAAAAATATTCCGATTCGGATTTTTTGCACAATCTTACTCAAAAAGGGCCTCTTTTAACAAATTTGCATGTTGTTCGGTCCAAAAGTGGGTCAACATTTTTTTAAAGGTTTTTTTTTGTTTTTTTCCTAAAATTATTATTTTTGCATCGAAGAAAGATTTTTTTTAGGTTTCTTGGATCATTTCAAACAGAAATGGTCTTTAGTGACTTTTCTCTAAAGTTGATAGTTTTTGACATATAAGCGATTAAAATTTTAAAAATTGCGAAATCGGCCATTTTAACCCTCAGAAACTATGTGAAAAACTGAAAATTTCGATGTTGCCAAGGTAAGAAGATATTCTTTGAACATCGATTGATGAAATCCCGAAGAGTTTTTTGCAATATGTACAATATCGAAAACCCTTTTGTTTCTTAATTGTAACATGCCTAAATACATTATGTGCAGAAAAATATTTCGATTCAATTTTTTTTCACCATCTTGCTTGAAAATATCCCCTCTTAAATTTGTATGTTGCCAGGATCAAAAAGTCAAAAATTTTTTTAAACGTTTGATTTTTGTTTTTTCCTAAAACTAATTTTTTTGCATCGGACAATCTTTTTAGGTTTTTTGGATCATTCCAAATAGAAAAGATCTTAAGTGACTTTTCTGTAAATGTGATAGTTTTCGAGATATAAGCGATTGCATTTTAAAAATTGAAAAATCGGCCATTTTTAACCCTCAAAAACTATGTGAAACACCAAAAATTTCAATGATACAAAGGTACATAGATATTCTAAAAATATCGATTGATGAAATTCCGAAGAGCATTTTGCAATAAAATATCGAAAACCCCTTTGTTTTTTAATTGCTAATCAAGCGAGAGCGACACTATTTTGAACCGTTGCACGTGTATATGTAATCGGAAAACATTTTAAGTTTAAAAAAATTGTTTAAAATTTTTTTGACACATTTTTGACCGTGGCGACATGCAAATTTGTTAATAGGGAACCTTTTTAAGCAAGATGGTGAAAAAAAATTGAATCTGAATATTTTTCCGCACTATATTTACCCATATTACATACAATGTTGTATACCTACATGCAACGGTTAAAAATAGTGAAGCGACCGCTTGACTAGCAATTAAAAAACAAAGGGGTTTTCCATATTCTATTAGAATATCTACGTACCTTGGTATCATTGACATTTTGGGTGCTTTACATAGTTTTTGAGTGTTGACAAAATGGCCGATTTTGAATCGAAATATTTTTCCGCACATATTATATTTAGGCATGTTACATATACATGCAACGGTTGCCAATCAAGCGCTCGCTTGATTAGCAATTAAAAAAACAAAGGAGTTTTGAATATTGTATTGCAAAAAACTCTTCGGGATTTCATCAATCGATGTTTAAAGAATATCTTCTTACCTTGGAACATCGAAATTTTCAGTTTTTCACATAGTTTCTCAGGGTTAAAAATGGCCCATTTCGCAATTTTTAAATTTTTAATCGCTTATATGTATATCAAAAACTATCAACTTGGTAGAAAAGTCACTAAAGACCTTTTCTGTTTGAAATTATCCAAAAAACCTAAAAAAACTTTGTTCGATGCAAAAAAAATAATTTTGGGAAAAAACAAAAAAAAAACGTTAAAAATTTTGACCCACTTTTGGACCTGGCAACATGCAAATTTGTTAAAAGGGGTCCTTTTTGAGTAAGATTGTGCAAAAAATCCGAATCGGAATATTTTTCCTAGCGGATGCGCAGTGGCCTTCTGGACTAAATATAGTAATTTTAATTTTAATCAGAGAAGCTAAATTGGTATTAATCCTAAAGGAAAACTTAAAAATTCAATCCTTAAAAAATGTCAATTTTATGAAAATTAAAATTTAATTTTTGTATTGAAATGTCTACATCCTTATTTCAGTTAGTGCCTATTTAGCTCAGCCGGGCGTAGATCCTGTACTGTGCCAAAATAAATCACCTATCCAAGCGTCTAAGGGAGGTTAATCAATAAAATTCAAAAGTAACTTCGCATATTCGTTTATTATTATTACTGGTAAAAGAAATCCGTTATGAATTTATTGTCATTTTAAAGCAAAATTCTTCTTCTTCTTCCTTCTTGTATGTAGGCTTTAAAGCCAGTTTCTTCTTCATCATTAGCCTCCTAAATTGTTTAAGTTATCGCACCATCTTTTTCTCCGTCTGCCAATACTTCTTCGTCCATTTGGTGATTTATCTCGTGTTATTCGTACTATCCTATCCTCTAGCATTTTACTAATGTGTTCGTTCCACTCCTGTTTCCGTTTTGTCACCTATCCATTTATGTCTTCTACATTGCATGTTCTTCTTATGTTTTTGCTTCTCTTCCTATCCAACAGATTTTTCCCTGATATTCGTCGAAGTATTTTCATCTCTGTTGTTTCTAATAGTCGTCTCGTTTTAGATGTGTCAAGTCTTGTCTCCGCCGTGTATGTCAATATAGGTCTAATTGCTGCTTTATTGATTCTTGCTTTTGTGTCTTGTGTCATTAAGAGATCCCGCCGCTTTACTTGCTTTTAAGCTTTGTTGTTGTACTTCCTCTTCAACATCTCCGTAACTTTTTATATCTATTCCCAGATATCTAAACCTTGCTTTCTGCTTTATTATTTTCCCATCAATTTCGATTTTACATCGCAGTGAGTATTTAGATAAGTAACCATAATATTGCATATATTCAATACAATATACAGTACTGGTATAATACCGCAAGAATGGTTGCTGTCTACGTTTGTCACCATACCGAAGAAAACTAAGGCAATGCAATGTTCAGATCATCGAACAATCTCCTTGATGAGTCACCTGCTTAAAATATTTCTTAGAGTCATCCACAACCGAATCAATCAAAAACTAGACATCGATATTAACGATACACAGATGGATTCAGAAAAGGATTAGGTACAAGGGATGTTCTCTTTGCCTTGAACGTTCTAACACAGAGATGCCTAGATGTTAACCAAGTGGTACACGCCTGCTTTATAGACTTTGAAAAGTCCTTTGACAAAGTTTGCCACAGTAAACTCAAAGAAATCCTGGAGAGTAAGAACATTGACACCAGAGACATACAAATAATATCAAATCTGTACTGGAATCAGCGAGCTTAAATAAAAATAGAAGACCAAACATCGGACGAAATAGAAATACGTAGAGGGGTACGACAGGGTTGTATATTGTCACCGCTCTTGTTTAATATCTACAGCGAACAAATGTGCCAAGAAGCTCTCTCATATGCAAACGAAGGGATAATAGTCAATGGGGAAGTTATCAATAACATTCGATATGCTGACGATACTGTGATAATGGCAAGAACAGCGCAAGATCTACAACATCTAGTTGAAAGTATGAATGAGATATGTAATAACTACGGCATAAGGATGAACGTCAAAAAAACCAAATATATGACCTTCAGTAAGAATCCAATAAATGACACTAGTATCACAATAAACGGTACCCAACTTTAAAAAGTAAACGAATACAAATACTTGGGAACCCTTATCAATGAAACAGGTGACCAAAATCACGAGATAAAAAGACGTATTGAAATTGCCAGGTCTACTTTTATAAAAATGAAAAAATTATTTTGTAATCGTGATATTAGTATTCATCTACGAACTAGAATGTTAAAATGCTATGTATTCAGTACTTTGCTCTACGGTGTTGAGTCATGGACTCTTAAACAGAGGAATATTAAAAATCTTGAAAGCTTTGAGATGTGGTGCTACCGCGGTATACTAATAGTCCAGAAAGCCACTGCGCATCCGCTAGGGAAAATATTCTAATTCGTATTTTTTGCACAATCTTACTCAAAAAGGACTCCTTTTAACAAATTTGCATGTTGCCAGGACCAAAAGTTTGTCAATAATTTTTTAAACGTTTTTTTTTTGTTTTTTTCCTAAAATTATTTTTTTTGCATGGAAAAAAGTTTTTTTAGGTTTTTTGGATCATTCCAAACAGAAAAGGTCTTTAGTGACTTTTCTCTAAAAATGATAGTTTTTGACATATAAGCGAATAAAAATTGAAAAATTGCGAAATCGGCCATTTTTAGTCCTCAAAAACTATGTGAAAAACTGAAAATTTGAATGTTGCCAAGGTAGGTAGATATTCTTTAAACATCGATTGATGAAATCCCTAAGAGTTTTTTGCAATACAATATTCAAAACTTCTTTGTTTTTTAATTGCTAATCAAGCGTGCGCGACACTATTTTCCACCGACAGTATGGTGCAAATGAAAGGAATAAATTCGTTATTTCGTAAACCGGCGACTTTAAAGGAAAAATCCCGAAACAGGTCGATTTTTATTTTTAAGTTATGATATTGTGGCATATATGATATACTAGTGACGTCATCCATCTGGACGTGATGACGTAATCGATGATTTTTTTAAATGAGAATAGGGGTCGTGTGCTAGCTCATTTGAAAGGTTCTTCAATTCTCTATTCAGTAATATAAACATTTACATAATTAAAAATGAATAACCACTTTCAATTTCGTTGCAAAACGAAAATACAGCCGAACCATATTCCAGTCCAATCAGAGAGTGCTGCAAGCACCTCTACCGGTTTCGAAACTTATTAGTCTCTCATCAGGAGGCACATATGCTGCCATCCCTGATCCAACCAAAACAAACCCCAGCGTGCAGTCCCGAATTGCAACGAACGAAATGGCATAGATGCCCTAGCGGCAACTGCTAGCAAAAGACTAAGTTTTCACTCTAATGGCACATAACATATCCCACCAGAATGAAAACAATGGGAACCTTCTCTGGTTACACCTCCGAGGCTTCTACAATTTGCAAGCCATACGGATGCTGAGACTTTTTTGATTTACATTTACTCTGTGTGGAGTATGAAGGGAACCAGTCTCGTTGGAACTTTACCGCGCTGAGCAGATGTGACGTGAATTGTAAATTGTAGAATTCCCTCATCTTCCTTAGTCTCAGCATCCGTATGGCTTGCAAATTGTAGAAGCCTCGGAGGTGTAACCAGAGAAGGTTCCCATTGTTTTCATTCTGGTGGGATATGTTATGTGCCATTAGAGTGAAAACTTAGTCATTTACATAATTATTTATACAGGGTGTCAAGAAAATTTTTATTAAATTAAATTATTTGACAAAAAAAGAAGTAGAAGGACCCCTGTAAAAATAATTATGTAAATGTGTACATTACTGAATAGAGAGTTGAAGAACCTTTCAAATGAGCTACCACACGATTCCTATTCTCATTTAAAAAAATCATCTATTACGTCATCACGCCCAGACGGATGACGTCACTAGTATACCATATATGCCACAATATCATAACTTAAAAATAAAAATCGACCTGTTTCGGGATTTTTCCTTAAAGTCGCCGGTTTACGAAATAACGAATTTATTCCTTTCATTTGCACCATACTGTCGGTGGAAAATAGTGTCGAGCACGCTTGATTAGCAATTAAAAAAATTATGAGTTTTGAATATTGTATTGCAAAAAACTCTTCGGGATTTCATCAATCGATGTTTAAAGCATATCTACCTACCTTTTTAACATTCAAATTTTCAGTTTTTCACATAGTTTTTGAGGGTTAAAAATGGCCGATTTCGCAATTTTTCAATTTTTAATCGCTTATATATCAAAAACTATCATTTTTAGAGAAAAGTCACTAAAGACCTTTTCTGTTTGGAATGATCCAAAAAACCTAAAAAAACTTTTTTCCATGCAAAAAAAATAATTTTAGGAAAAAAAACAAAAAAAAACGTTTAAAAAATTTTTGACCACCTTTTGGTCATGGCAACATGCAAATTTGTTAAAAGGAGTCCTTTTTGAGTAAGATTATGCAAAAAATCTGAATTAGAATATTTTTCCTAGCGGATGCGCAGTGGCTTTCTGGACTATAAGAATAAGTTGGGTGGATAAAATTACAAATGAAGAAGTAATACGCAGAATAAATAACGAGCCAGAAGTTCTACTGAATATAAAAAAGAGAAAACTTGAATACTTAGGCCACCTGATGAGGGGACAAAAGTACACATTCCTACAAAATATAATGCAAGGAAAAATCCAAGGACGAAGAAATCCAGGCCGTAGAAGAATATCCTAGATGAGAAATTTGAGAGAGTGGTTTGGTTGTACCACTAACGAATTGTTCAAAACAGCAGGAAATAAAATTAGAATCGCCCTAATGATATCCAATCTCCGATAGGAGAGGCACTCAAAGAAGAAGAAGACTCGAGTAGAGTCTACTAACTAACGTACTACGAAATGCCAAAGAGGCTTTAGTGTTGTTATAATAAATTAATTTATTTATAACAAAATAAAACTACATAATTTTTGCAGTTGTAGACTTTATTTAGAAAAACCTAGTGTACCTTTTTACGGTCAAAATACAAATATTCTCATTTGAAAGCTTGAATACATAAATTAATTTATTATAACAAAATCAAAGCATCTTTGGCATTTGTTAGTGCATTAGTTAGGTGGCTCTACTCGAGTTATTTGGGAATAAAAAAAGACATGAAGAAAATTACTCCATGGGAAGCCGAGAAAAGAGATTTTTTTAACTTATACCGATTTTCAACTTTAAGATTCTATTTTCTTCAACCTAGTTTTTGATAGAGATTTTGGTATTTTTGGTATTTTTCACGCGTACCTAATACCGATTGTTTTTATTATTATAATATATGTTATCAATCTGTAAGTTATGAAAATTTGTAAGTAGAAAAAAGACCGAAATAAAAAGGTAATGGTTTGAAAATTGTCGCAAATGCCGGTCAATTTTGAACGGCCGTATCTCAGTAACCACTCATTGCAATTAAACTTTGTTCCAATCTCCGATAGGAGAGGCACTCAAAGAAGAAGAAGAGTATTTACATGTTGTCACACATTTGGTTTTTTCTGCTGATATTATCATATTGTATTTCTTGGCTGTTGTATTGAAGATGTGTGTTAATCTTTGGAGATCGTCTTCTGTCTCGGCGATTAATGCGTCGTCGTCTGGATAACATAATATTTGGATTTCTTGGTTCCCCATTCTGTAACCATGACCTTTATGTACTACGCTTCTATTATTTCGTCCATTATTATATTAAAGAGCAGTGTATGACTCACCTTGTATGACTCCGCTTTGTACTGGTATAAACTGTGTTAGTTTTCCATTTATCTTTGCCTGTATTCGATTATGAAAGTAGATGTTCTCAATGGTTTGTATAATATTGATTGGTATATAAAGCAAAATTAAAGTTGTTAATTAATTCAAAGGATCTAATTGTTCAGCAGTACTTTCCGTTGATGTTCGATTTCAAAAGGGGTACTTATCTGCGTTGACTCCGGCGAGTGATCTCCGCTGCCGTCTTCAGATTTTTGAGAAACGTCGGCTCTATATGCCCTCTACACAATTGGTATGTACTCGCTCTTGATTGTCTGTAATCGCCGATTGTGTAGAGGAGCCATCAAACATTTGTAATGATCGCTCAGGTAAATTGAAGTTAGGAAAATAACCACCCCAATAAATTGGGCAAAACTTCTTGCTGGTCTATACTTTCATTGATTTCAAACTTTTTAAATTTTATTTGGAAGAAAACTAATTTCACAAAGGCATTCGTTTTAAGCGGTTAACGTATGGGAGAAAAACTCGTACTGAAGAATAGATCTAGTGTTCACTAATTACAATAAATAATTCGAAGTTTTAGAAAATTACTATTTGAAGTACGTTTAAAGAATAGGACATTACCTGGAACAACTGAAATGCTGAACTTACTATTTGAATAGCGAATGGGAGCTTAATTTGAAAGAAAAACTACCGAATGAAATGTAAACTAAATCGAAAAGGCTTGGAACGACAATGGACTCAAATGTCAAAGATACAAAACGAAGAGAAAAGCTTTAGATGAGAAGTGAAATACAAAGAAAAGCAATAAGTAGGAGAAATTATAAAAAGGAGATGGAACCTTGTAACGGTACATATAAGACAATAGTTAAACAACTGACAAAACTGCCATTACTGCTGTTGGGCATTTTCATCACAAGATCGACAAATAACTGTAATGTGTTCCAAACACGGTATTTATTGCATGTGAAACAAGTGTAGTTCATTTTTCGGTACTTTTTCCAGTGACAATATCTGCATCTTCCAGGTATATTATTTCTCGGAGGACAGGGACCCATATGGGCGTCGTGCGGCGCACGACGGCGCCAAGGCGTTAAAGGCGCCCTTTGACTCGGCAAAGTTAAATAAATATCCAATTCAAAACTAAATATTTTTTGAAGCAAAAAAAACATTGCAAAAAATAACTTAGTCCACTCATTCCCAAACATTACTATTTCGTTACGTATAATATTAACTATAGGCATCGATTTCTGTAGCTTCAGCCGTTCTAGCTAAGCGTTTATTTGAAAAACAACACATGTCCATTTTTCGAAAATTCGACTTTATGTATTGTTCTTATAGAATAGTAGTTTATTTCTCCAGTTCACACATTTGGTTCACATTGCATAGAAAATTTTGATAGTTTTAGAAAAACAACAGATGTCCATGCGTTTTTTTGTAAAAATAACACTTGTCCCATCCTAGTCAACGGTAGTTGTAAGTGTGAATGATCTTATCCTTAAATTTATCAGTTGTGTGCATTCTTTGATAGTAATAATGTGATGTTTGTTTCTTTTGTATTAGAAATAGTTCAGCATAACAGAAACTATATGTATAACACAATACCTCTCTATTTTCGAATATATTTTGGTAAGTTTGTACAATTATTTTGATATCCACATTCCTTCCAATGAATGTCTTAATAAAAGTAAGATTTGAAATAAATTAAAGCTGAGCAGTTTTACTTGATTTTCCAAAATTTTCATTTTTGGACAAGTATTGTGTTTCAAATAAACGCTTCAATTATTTAAGATCTAGAATGGGTCAGGAACGGCTAGAAAATCTTACTATTATTTCTACAGAATTTGAGTTTTTAAAGGACCTGAATAATGAAAATCTAATTAATAAATTTGTCAAAGGTAAAGCAAGAAAAGTTAAATTTCTATAAGAAATATCCGTTGGTTTTCATCATAATAAGTACATTTGTTTAAAAAATCGCAATATAAATATGTTTCATTTTTTGATCTTCAATCTTTTTTAATAATTTTAAGTAATGCTGTATAACTTTAACATAGTTTTTATTCTGTTCTGTTTTATTATGCAATATAGTTTTAAAAAATTATTTTTAACAACTACTACACTACTAGAAACAACAGAGATGAAAATACTTCGACGAATACAAAAGTCTGTTGGATAGTGAGAGAAGCGAAAACATAAGAAGATCATGCAATGTAGAAGACATAAAATGGATGGGTGACAAAACGGAAACAGGAGTGGAACGGAAACATTAGTAGAATGACAGAGGATAGGATAGTACGAATAGCACGAGATAAGTCACCAAATTGACGAAGAATTATTGGCAGAAAAAGAAAAAGATGGTGCGATAATCTAAACAATTTAGGAGGCAAATATTGAAGAATAAACATGCTTTAAAGTCTCCATAGAAGAAGGAAGAAGAATATATTATTTTTTATAACAGTACTGTGTACTTATTATTTCCTTCAAAAAAAAATCTGGGTAGAGGTAGAAAAAATTTCATAGTTTTCCACGTTGAAATGTGAAGGAGTGATTGATATTTCTACCCTGGTAATTTTGATAAAGGCGCTTATCAATATTTTGCACGACGGCGCCGAAGTTACTTGGCGCGTCCCTGTCGGAGGAGCATGTTGAACAGCGTCTTAAGTGCTACACATATCTCATATCTTTAATCGAACCTGAATATTTCATGGTATGTTTATCATTACAGCACGTGCCTATAAATGAGGATGCAATAGTTTATTTACTAGTTCTCTCAAATATTTTCTTCTCAAAATATATTCATTTGGGTTGTTGAAACAATATATTACTTGTACGATTAGAAGCATTGGGAATGTGGGTCTACCAACATATGTTAAGGGTCTCGTATATATGTAGACCACACAAATAACATAACTAATCTCCATACTTCGGTCACATTATACGTAATAATAAACCGACTTCTATAGTTGATTCTATACAAGCCAAAATATAGAGCAACAAAGGCCCTGGACGTAGAAGTATATCCTGGCTGGCCAACCTTAGGAAATGGACTGGTCTATGTCTAACGCAACTGATCTATTTCAAGCTTCTGTGAATAGAATAAGATGGGTCAATGTGGTCGCCAAAAAAACCAAAACATAACTCAGCCCCTTTAACCTTCGGATGACCAAGCGGGGGAAATTGTGACCCCAGCGTATGTTTTTCTTTAATAAATTCAAAAGTATTTTTAATTTTTAACTCATTATTTTTTTATTTGACTTTAATATCATTCTAGATATCCTCATATTTTGAAATAAAAAAAATTCCCTATATTTTACGAATAAAAAATATATTCTGAAGTTGATGTTTAGTAAAATAGCGTCTATTATGTGTAATTACAAGTAGTTTTACGCTAATGACGTCGACTTTGCAAAGTAACAAGACACTTACTCAACATATACACTACACATGACACTAATACTCATGTTGTGACTGGCTGAATGACATAGAGCCCATACCAAAAAAAAATTAAAAATTAAAAAAAAAACTTTCTTTTTTTGTTAATTGTCATTTTTGACATTTTTGACCTGGGGTCATTTTCCTCCCTTGGTCATCCGTGTAACAAAAAAGGGTTGGTCATAAGAAGGTTAATAACCATAATTCTCTATCAGATTAGTATTTAATGTTGTGTTATGTGTTTCTTAATTGTCGCATTGAAATTTGCAAAATTTTTGTAAATAATTATGGTAGGGGAGCAAAGTATGCTAAATTTGCAGTCACTCGAGCGTTATGGAGACCTATTGGGTTGTTATTATTAGTGGGGACTTTCCATTTTTAATTTAATTTTTCATTTCCAACAATCGTTTTTTCCGATTATAGCGCCATCTATTCATAATTCGAAAAAATGTCTCGAATAAAAGTTGCTTATTTTTACGTAGAAAATCCAAATCCACAATAAAAATTTGAGGGTCCCATTTAAGATTTTAAAGTAACCCCCACCCTACCTCCGTGGGGTGTCGTGTTTGATACCAGTCGATAGATTTTTCAAAAACATTTTGAAAGTGTATTTTGCAGTTTTCCGATTTGATGTTCATTTTGCTAAATATCGCGGGGTTTGTATTTAAAATTTTAAAATTACCCCTCATCTCCCTGGGAGTCATGTTTAGTACCATTCGATAGATTTTTGAAAAATATTGAAGACGTATTTTTTAGTTTTTCGATCTGACGTTCATTTCACGAAATATTCGCTTTTATTTGTGAAATTTTTTAACTCACCCATTTCCTTACGCTCCGCTGAAATCGTCAGATTTTTGAAATATACACTCTTTTGCATGTACTTAACTTACCTTATCTTAATCTGACAAATTCGATTATTTTTAAGAATAATTTTTTTTTTTTCGGGCCCCCCTTAACGAACTTCCCTGTATTACGAGCCAATATGTGGTAGAGTTGCATCTGCAAGGCACCAGGTTTCTCCCCATATGATAATCTGACGCGCTCGAGTAACTGCAAAAATCCCCGCTTGGGCTGCCCTACCATTATAATATTTAATAACTACAAATCAACAAGTAACAACCAATAGAATTAAACCTATTTCTCGAGAAAAAATTAGGAATCGTAGCTATAAAAGAAGGCGTCATGACTTTATATACAAAAATCGTCTATAAGTAGATTGTTTGATTCGTATCTAGTCTTCCACACATGCATAATAGAGCAGAGTAGAATAGAACAGAATGGGAAGAGAATGGAATATAATGTGTTACTGGCTTCTAAATGTGAAGCGATCGCTAGAGGTAAATACTCCAATTGTTTCGGAGTATAGAAGAAAATAGGCTCGTGAAACAGCGTGAAACAGCATTTGAGAAAGTACCACATGGAAAACTATTCGATTTCCTAAAAAGATCAGTACTCGATGGTAAGGATATAAGACTGATCTCAAACTTACATCTCCAACGAAAAGCAACAGAGCGATTCGAGAATGACTTATCCGAGATCTCCACACTCGGAACAGTAGTTAGACAGGGTTGCATACTGTCAGCAGCATTATTTAACATATGTATTCTCTGAAAACATCTTTAGAGAGGCCTTGGACGAATCAGAAGATGGTACTGCAGATAATGTTGTAAAAGCATGTAACAAATACGGCGGCCTAAAACTAAATTTTAAGAAGACAAAAATAATGATCATTAGTTATAACACCAGCATAAAAGCCCAAATTGCAATAATCGATACAGCATTAGAAAAAGTGGAGAAAATATGAGGCGCTCAGAGCAATAGTGGAATAAGCCAAAAATTAAACATTTTTATATTAATATATCAATAAAAGCAGCAACATTAAATCTTTGGATAAACAAGGGTCTACACAACCTACCTCTATATTTAGCTAAAAATGGCGCTACATAATTTGTAGCGCCATCCCATAAGCACAATGGAAATACGAATGTAAAGATTGCATTTATCTCAAAACTTGTTTTTTGGGGTTAGGCCAGTGTTGCTCTGAGCGCCTCATATGCCATTTGAGCTACAATATTAAGGATAGCTAGGATCACAGCTACGAAATAAAAACTTGTATTGAAAAAGCCAGAAGCTCTTTTAACCGTCCTAGGAAGATTCTCTGCAACTTACCATTAAGTGCGGTATGCGCCAAAATAAACAGTACTGAAATTCGTATGCCTCAAATTTGCATGTGTCAGGCGCCGAAACTTACTGAGTGGTTTCCGAACTTCGTTATAACGTTTGTGAATGTCGTGATAATGTTAGATGCTTCATAATGGTTCTCTGTTTTGCAGAAAAAATTTTTATGATGGAGTACTGTTTTCGGTAATACGGAAAAGACCACGAAAATTATCCAAGCTTAAATCAACAATAGTTTCAGCAGGACGGGACAACCTGTCACACTGCCAGGGAGTCTCTTCAAATACTGCACGATCATTTTGGGACTGGCCACTCACCAGAACTAACGCCACCAGATACATACGTATCGGGAATGCTGAAAGAGTCAAACAGATATACCGTGTGCCATTTCGGAATTGTGGACTAGAATTAAAGATTTTTCGTGCCAGGAGCAGTGGCGAATCTAGAAATTTACCTTGGGAGAGGAAATTTGCCTTAGGGGGGAACTTCCAATGAAAAACCAACCAAAAGACATAAAAAAGATAAACTCAGATTACATATAAGTAATAAATAATAACTTATAGGCATTAAGTTCCCTTAATTTTCCCAACTAACGTGTTTATTGGGTTGAATTTGTCTTTCTGTGGTTTCGGTTTCATGTCAGCTGATATATTTTATGTTTGAACATTTTTTTTCTTTAATTTTGGACCTTGTTAGGGGAGGGAATTTCCTCATTCTCCCTCCCCGTAGCTTCGCCCCTGGCCAGAGGGCATCTCTAACATCTCTTTTATCGGGAACGTGCGTCATCGTGAATAATGTTTGCAAGGCTATATCATGTATATAAATAATCATAAACATTTTAATATTCATTTCAGTACCTACTGTTTATTTTGCCGCATACTATATTAATAGGGAGTTTTTGTTGCTACGTAACGTACGCATCTCCGTATACGTAAAGCAACTAACGTGTCGTAGAGGATGAATGTTAAAATAGGTAGTTTTTGTAACTGCCTTAACGTAACGTAAAGCAAATCGTAAAGTCATTTTTAAATTCCGTTGACATTTAAAAAAATAAAACAATGTTCACACAATATACAATTAATATACAAAGGAAAAAAAATAATTGAATGATGAAATTGTATGGTTTTAATTGCGTCTATTTAAATATAAAAATATTATTTTTCCTTAGGTTAAAATTTTTTTATTTTTGTTTATACCTACTTTTTAGTTGTAAATTATTGTATATCTACATCAGAATTCCAGTAGGTATAATGTAAATAGTGTGGTTATATTTATTTGAAAATTTTACTGAAACTAGGTCATTTGTTTATCTAGTTATTAATTGTGGTGATCACTATATTTCTTAAATTAATACAAGATTTGTTTGTTTTGCTTTATTAATAGACAACTTAAAAACAATAAAATTTTAAATCTATTATGAAGTTCCAATTTCCAATTACAAACACAGAATAATTTTACTCAAATAGACTAAACCAATAACCAATATAACCTTAAAATGTTTATAAACGGGTAGTACGCTGATGAAATGTTCATTTGGTAGGTAATCGGGCAAGATCCTCGTGTGCATTCGGTGACTTTCGGCTCGATAGGGATGCGTATGAACCTAACGTACCAGCCCGCAACCTTAGGTAATACGTATCGCGATACGGGAGTTCAACCATTAATGCGCAAGCGTATATGTCAAAAATATGCGTTACGTTTACGTATTTGTGTGCACAAAAACTCCCTAATATACGCATAAGAATTCTTAGATGTGATTTCTTTAGTGTCCTCATTTACGGAGGAGAATGCTGGAGTTTCACACAAGATGGCATAAAACGAATAGAGGCATTTGAAGTGTGGTTCTACCGACATATTATGTTAAGGGTCTCGTATATAGACCACATAATTAACATTACTAATCTCCAGGGGCTAAAAACAGTCAAAGAAATTATAAACATAGTAAAGAACAGAAAATTGGCTTACTTCGGTTATTTATTATTACGCGTAATAATAAATACCAACTTCTACAGTTGATTCTACAAGGCAAAATTGAGGGCAAGAGAGGCCATGGGCGTAGACGTATATCCTGGCTGGCCAACCTTATTAAATGGACTGGTCTAACGCCAACTGATCTATTTCGAGCTTATTTGAATAAAATAAGATGGGTCAATGTGGTCGATAACATCACTGGAAGATAGACACGTTTAGAAGAAGAAGAAAATCAAAAAAACATAACTCGGCTCCTCTAAGAACCAGAATTCTCTATCAGATTAGTTTTTTTATGTTGTGTTATGTGTTTCTTAATTAGTCTCATTGAATAATTATTTCTATCTGCCTCACATAACAACTAATAGAATTAAACTTCTTTCTTGAGAAAAAAATTAGGAAAAAGTATAATTAGTAGATAGCTATAAAGGAAGGTGGCAATACATTATACGAACATCGTCTAGTAGATTGTTTGATTCGTATCCAGTCTTCCATACTTGCATAATAGAGCGGAGTAGAATAGAACAGAATGGGAAGAGAATGGAATTGAATGTGTTACTGGCTTCTAAATGTGAAGCGATCGCTAGAGGTAAATACTCCAATTGCTCCGGCGAATAGAACAAAAGAGGGCTCGTGAAACAGCGTGAAAGGGGTGCATTATATTGGCGGCGAGACGCGAGACGAGCCCTGCCTGGAGACAATCTCCCATTCAATGGGATCACAGGAGGTGCTCAATGTGTCCTTACAATGGAGGTATTATCTTTTGTCGCCAGATGAATATGTTGGTTTAGATAGTGTGTATTTACTCTGGGCAAGATTCGGATGGCTTCTTTCTCTATAAGTAATCTTGTAAGTTCCGCAACATCGCTTCCTTTTGATTGGCGAGGGAGTTGAAACAGATAAAAATTTTATTTACTTTTCATTTTATTTGGAAATATTTTAAATTGTAATACATTTAAATAAATAAATAATATTTGTTGTTCCACACGAAGTCCAGATAATTATATATCACACATTTTCAACGAAAACATTTCGTTTATAAATTCGCAAAAGTGTGTGTGTTATTGCGTTGCCGCTCCTGCAACACTTAGATCAGATTTATCGATGGATTCTTATGTGGTTTTTCTTCTGAATCCAAATCTGAAAACGGCATTTCGATATTTCTAACCGTCTTCGAGATATTCGACTTCAAAGTCTAAAATGTGACGTCACAATCGTTTTATTTTCTTCCGACACAACTACACGTCCAGCTGAAATCGTTGCTATTAAGTAGGCTAGTTTTTTAAACTCGATTTGTTAAGCAAAGCATAGGTTATTTACATTAGAGTTTGACACTTCGTGAATGTCAAACTAAATTTTAAATTAAGTATTAATAAAACATCAATGACATTTTTTGATATTGAATTTAATTATTACATAAAATAAAACATAAGATGTTCAAAAATACAATTTGAGTATATTTTAAAAGCAATAATTTATTAACAGTTTTAAAAAGGTTTATTCGAGTATACGGCCTCCGCTTTATGATAAATGGACTGTTCCATTTGCTATGAAATTAAAATATAGTCGGTTCGCTAAACTCGACACAACTGGCTAGTGATTTTAGTAGGTAATTTTTTTGTTTTTGCGAATTTTGCCAAAATTGACAAAATTACTATTTATTTAGTAATTATTAACTAATTAGTAATTATTTTTTTGCCAAATTGGCAAAATTATTGACTAAAATCACTAACCAGTTGTATCTGAGTTTAGCGAACCGACAGTATATGAAATAATATTGTTTGGTATAAAAAATTATGGTCTTATATGTGCAATTACATCCTTCTAATGGAAAAAAATATTTTGAAGATATTGTCTCTTTTATTTTTAATTTGACGAAGAAAAGTTATTCTTCATAAAAACCTCTTCATATTCTAAGATTTATGATGCAACCATCATATGTAAAATTTTATTAATTTTATACGACGTATATAAAAAATATGAATTTCGATCAAGAGTAAACTACCTTTATAGTTCATAACATTTAAATTAGAATGATATAATTGCACATTAAAACATAATTATTAATTCTAAACTACTTTTCATAATAGTAATTTTTCATATATTATGAATTAAAATACGTAAGTAAACAAAGTTTTCGTTATCATTTTCAGCTTGTTTTTTATAAAAAAGTGTTTCAAGTTTAATTTCCCAAGTTGTTCTAATTCCCTAGTTGTTCATTTTCATGGAAAGTGTGTTTAAAACTTTTCATAGAAACTGCCAAAAATACTGAGAAAATATTTATTGAATAGAAAATTAAACTACAAAATTAAGTTGTTCATAAAAAAAATAATGCAGTAAGCAGGCGCGGATCTAGAAATTCATACTAGGGGGGAGAGAAAAAATTAACTCAAATACAGTGATGCCACATCTACCGATCTACCTAATTCTCCTTTTTTTTTCTACCGAAAAATCAATATTATTAGAAAATTTTTTTAGCGGATAAATTTGGCAACAGAGTTTTGTCAATTTTCAACAATTCTTGAATTGCTTTTAATAGCTTGTAACACAATGTGCGAACCAGCAGATACGGAGTTACCGATATCAATTTTATGACCAGTCCTTTGTCCTTTTCCTTTTATATTATGATTTTGTGAGTAAAATGTATCTACCTGAATCTGAATAGTGAATACTAAAGGATTGTGGCTTATTTTGTAATAGAAGATAATTCCAAACTAAAAATAGTATTTATATTAAAATCTTAAAACAGGAGGAATTTATTTTGCACCTTTTTAACTTACAGTATTTCGACATAACTAAAGAACATTAAAAATTTTTCTCGTTCTCAATGCTTCAATATCCGACATTGTTCTGTTTTTAAACGATTATAAAGTGTAAAAAATCATGTTTTTTGCCTATAAAACATTCCTTGTAAATTTTAGAGAAAAATGTTTCAAATGAATATTCTAGATCTTAATAGTTTCTAATTTGAAATACATAAACAATTGGAGATAATTGCAAGAAACGCTTATTTTTGCAGTAATTTATAAATGTTAATAACTTATAACTATTATTTATTACAACAAAAATGTTAAACTTGTTTAAACAATTATACAGCTTTCAAATAAGAATATTTGTATTTTGAACGTTAATAGGTACACGTGTGGTAAGTTTTTTTTAAGGCCTACAACAGGAAAAACTATGCAGTCTTATTTTATTATAAATAAATTAATTCCTTATAACAAAACTAAAGCATCCTTGATATTTAGTATTGCGTTTGTTAGACGGCTCTACTCGAGTTACTTTGGACTGAAAAAAAAAGAAGAAAATTGCTCTATAATACCTAGAAAGCCGAGAAAATACATTTTTTTACGGTATACCGATTTTGAACTTTGAATGATTTTTATGATGAATGGTGATTATTGATCATTACATATATGATGATGAATGTAGTTTATTTTTGAGTGTCTAACTCGTACCTAAAGTATCATTTTTTGCAATGTGATAGCAAAAGAAGCAAAAAATGAAATCTACCGAAATTTGACGATTTCTACCGAAAAAATAGGAGCAGTCTCCCGAAATTTTGTTCAAGACCTGTGGCAACACTGCTCAAATATTATATTTTCCAGATTTAGCCATCCGACTCACACTTACTCTAAGGATAAAATACACTTTAAAATCCCAGATACCTACGGTATCAAAAGGATTGATAGACAATTCACGACTATTGTTAATCTCACTGGTCGTTCTTTACCATAAAGATTAACCTTTCTACCATCAATGGGTAGTTACGCATGGATTATCTAGTAAAATACAAATTTTTATATCTTTATTTTATCGCAAATTTGAAACGTGACTTTTCATGAGATAAGGTTTATACCCAGTGTAATGTATTTGCATTTTAAAATATCATTTTTGTTATTCTTTGAATTGAGAAAAATATTGCCGTTGTTTATGGTTCCACCGGTACCCAAACAAATGCGCCTGCAGATTATTTTTCAGAGAAGGGTGTTTTCTTTTATGGCTTCTTTCAATTCTTTGGAAGTGGTTGTCGTGTAATTTAGTGTTGTACTGATGGCTTAAAGTTTAGAGTTAACAGAAAAAAATAATAAATAATAAAAAAATACTTATAGACTAAATACAATAGGGGGGTCCATGGACTCGTTGACCCCCCCTGTATCCGCGCCTGGCAGTAAGTGTAATCTATGTTAGACAATTGTTGATTTTTTTGAATAAAATCGTTATATTTTTCCGTGATAACTGCGTTTTATAGTTTTCTTCTTGCGGATTTTTGTGAGCGAATTCTCTTCAAAGTCCAGCAATAATCATTTAATATTCTAATATTCCATCTTCCTTGGTAACGTCTCTCTATTTTATTGATGTCTTAACCTCTCCCCCTGTTCCTTGGCGACAGCTCCAAGATTATCCAAAAAAATAGTAAACGTGGAAATCCAGAAAATGAAGTTGGATTTTGAGTCAACTAATGTATCATGCTGTATATTTTTTTTGTCTCGGTACAAGTCTTCCTCTGAGAGGCCATCCTTTCTTAACATTTAACGTAACTTTCGTAATCGACTGCCCCACTCGCAACAAATAACATGGATACTTTGTGAATTCAGACTGCTGACCCAAAAGTCATAGATACCTAATTATATTAAACAATGAGGCACATAACGCGAACTAGAAAGTCGAAGTCCACACTAACCCAATGGCTTCCAGTTCTCAGCAACATCGCTCCGTCTAAAACACTACGACCAGCCACACTCAAAACTTTAGTTAAAAAATTCCAACAATACCCAGCACTGCTGATAAATGCAAACTGAACTTGACCACAGACAGTTAAGACTAAGATCAAAACATCCTACTACTACATACTAAAAATTTGAGTTATTTCACTACTAATGAGCACTGGGTGGGCGAAGGGATCATCATGAATTCTATCCTGATAGAGAACCCCACATTAAACCAGACGGTTTTTCTCTCACTCAACCTCTTCCGTCCACTGCTGGACATAGGTTATATAATGTTGTATGTTTTTAGTATTTATAGATGGGAGAGGAAAATAGAAATTATTTAGTTTTATTCGTCATGGCGATGAATTCCATTACAATATTATTTCATTCCAACTGATATTTTTGAATTGCCGTTTACAATGGCAATTGTATCACGATGTTTATTCGTAAGAAACGTTTCTGTTTGTGAACTGATAAATAGAGAATTGGTATTATTTAAACATAAAGGGAATATTATCTTGGACATACAAAAAGGTGTATGTTTAAACTAACAGAGTGAGAAGAGCACATTCAAAACTATTTTTGTAGTTGTTTAAATACGGAAACACTTATCAGTAGTAAGTGATAAAATATTTTTGAAATTGTTTACACAGGTTGACAGTTTACTAAACGAAAAATAAATAGTAATAAAGGTACTCTACTTTTCAAAACTTGTACCAACATTCGTATAATCCAAGAAACAACAATTGTTTTAAGAAATTACTCAAGATTAGGAGAGCAATATAATTTAACAGAATAAAGGTAAAACTAGGTAGAATTTTATGATTCAACTTGTATCAGGTTATCACACAAATGAAAACACAAAAATATTAGAGTTTGTTAAATTAGAGAATTTCAATCTTTATTCACTGTCAGATTTTTTATTTAACCTCCCAATTTTTTACAACCTGTAAAACAAGTTACAATAAGTAAATGTGACGACCACTAGTGTAGGTGTATTCTAGAAAATTATTCTTTAACCATTTTCTCTACATATATTTCACATAACTGTAGAGTTGTTTGACTCTGGTAATTAGGGCTCATAATTTAAACTAATAATGACATACGCGGCAGAAACACGACCTGACACAGAGAGGACAAATTGCTAGAAACAGCAGAGATAAAAATCCTTCGAAAAATCGATGGTAAGACACTATGGGACAGAGCTAGAATCACATATATACGACGGAGATGCAAGATGAACAACATTAATAACTGGGTAAGAAACAGAAGAATAGAATGGAATTACCATATAAGCCGAATGACAACAAATTGAGTAGTAAGGACAGCGAGAGACGGTTCCCCAATAGAAAGACGATTAGTAGTAAGACCACGAAAACGATGGAACGACAACTTACTAGAGGCACATTTAAAAAACAGACAGACTCATGTCAATACAAAAAGAAGAAGAATTAAAATCGTGATGGTAGATCACTGGGTCTAAGTCTCCGTCTAACTGATTGCCTTATCAGGTTTCTCGCTGATATGTTTTAGACCGGGCAGTATCGTCGCCCCCGCTAGCGCAATTATTCCGATTCGATTTTTTTGCACAAACTTACTCAAAAAGAGGTCCTTATAACATATCCACAGGGTGCCGGGCGGTGCCATGGTCGAAAATTTTTTTAAACAATTTTTTTTAAACAAATTCACAAAAATAATTTTTTTATTTTCAACAATTTTTTTTAGATAATTTGAGATTTGAGTCCTGAAGAGATTTTTGGCATTATTTTATTACAAAGCTGTTACTTTTAGTTATTAACAATTAGCGCTATAGTCCAACTGTATCGTCACGTCACCCCCGTTAGCGGAACTATTTAGATTCAATTTTTTTACACAAACTTACTCAAAAAGAGGTCTTTATAACATATCCACAGGGTGCTGGGCGGTGCCGTGGTCGAAACATTTTTTAAACAATTTTTTTTAAACAAATTTACAAAATTAATTTTTTCATTTCCCACAATTTCTTTTTAGATAAGTTGGATCATTGTGAGTAAAAAAGGTCTGTGTTCATGTTTCTCTAAACTTGACTGTTGTGGAGTTATACGCGATTTAAAAATTTGAAAAATGCTAAAATGGCCATTTTCAAGGCTTCATAACTCGATTAAAAATTATTATTATGAAATTCAAAAAGTGACAAAATCAAGATTCAAATATCTTCTTCAACGTCCTGAAGATATTTTTGGCATTATTTTATTAAAAAGCTGTTACTTTTAGTTATTAACAATTAGCGCTATAGTCCAACTGTATCGTCACCCCCGTTAGCGGAACTATCTCGATTAGATTTTTGTTATATTTATTTGTTAATACAGGGTGCGCCAAACCTCTGGTCTTCTTTGATAACGGCTAAACTATGAGATATACAAAAAAATGTTTATAACAAAACTAATGTGTATCAAAGAGGTCTATAATCTAAAATTATTTTCAATTATACAGGGTGAGTCAGAACTACGGTATGAACCAAAGTTTTATTTTTTTAAATGGAACACCCTGTATATTAAATCATTTTTGAATATATTATTTAAAAATATGAAAAATTTGTATAAGGTCTTATAGGCCTAAAGTTAATAATTTTCGAAATATTTACATTTTTATTGAGAAAAATGGTAATATTTATAGGGTTGTGGATTATGTTTCCAAGGAAATAAAAATTTAGGTGATAGGTCAAAGTTTTTAAAATATAGTGTTATTTTTAAATAATTTAATATTTTTTACTTTTAGCCACAAAATATACAGTGTGATCACTATTTGCAAATACAAAATTTTCTCATTTTTTTTAAATGGGACACCCTGTATATTAGTTTTGCGTTTTGTAGTAAATATTACAACCTTTCTTTTGGTATAAGGTTGTATGTACCTAGCTGGCTTCGTTTTGTAGATATTTTAAAAAAACTATAGATTTTACGTGTTTGCGGATTTTTTATTTAAAAGTTTTTTTGCAAAAAAAATAATTATAATCTGGTTTTAGAAACATACACTAAAATATAAAATATGAAAATAAAAACGTAATTAAAGATTAAAATAAATCGTATGCTAGTACAATTCAATTGAATTTAATAACTTTAAATTATTTTACAAAAAATATTTTACCTTATTAATGAATACATAAATTAGTTACTAAATTAAATAAACAACCAAATTTTAAATCAATCGTAGTAATTCTTCTACCGCAGCAACTTTCCTGTACCAAATTAATTGTTAGTAAAATTGTATTTAGTTAAACTTTTAATTTACCTTTTAAATTTACTTACATACATCTTGAGAATATAAAAATTACTATAAAGTATGCTTTGAAACAAATGAATGTTAAATGTATCATCCAAATTATTTATTAATATAAATAGTATTTACTGGTGTCACAAAAACTGGTAATAATTTTGTAGTTGAAATTTTTGTAACAATTTTTTATATTTTAAATTTTAATTGTTTAACCGAAAAATTTTTGGATATGACATTTGTTTTGGGCGAAACCATTAGAAATTATTACCAGCTTTTGTGACACGAGTAGGTACATAGATACTATTTACTTCTTAATATACTTCCATAACGTTCATTTGTTTCAAAGCATACTTTATACGTTCTCAAGATGTAGGTAAATTAAAAAGTTATTAACTGATCTTACTCGTAAATACAATATAACTAACAATTAATTTGGTACAGGAAAGTTGCTGCGGTAGAAGAATTACTACGATTGATTTAAAATTTGGTTGTTTATTTAATTTAGTAACTAATTTATGTATTCATTAATAAGGTAAAATATTTTTTGTAAAATAATTTAAAGTTATTAAATTCAATTGAATTGTACTAGCATACGATTTATTTTAATCTTTAATTACGTTTTTATTTTCATATTTTATATTTTAGTGTATGTTTCTAAAACCAGATTATAATTATTTTTTTTGCAAAAAAATTTTTAAATAAAAAATCCGCAAAAACGTAAAATCTATAGTTTTTTTTAAATATCTACAAAACGAAACATGCTAGGTACATACAACCTTATACCAAAAGAAAGGTTGTAATATTTACTACCAAACGCAAAACTAATATACAGGATGTCCCATTTAAAAAAAATGAGAAAATTTTGTATTTGCAAATAGTGATCACACTGTATATTTTATGGCTAAAAGTAAAAAATATTAAATTATTTAAAAATAACGCTATATTTTAAAAACTTTGACCTATTACCTAAATTTTTATTTCCTTGGAAACATAATCCACAACCCTATAAATATTACCATTTTTCTCAATAAAAATGTAAATATTTTGAAAATTATTAACTTTAGGCCTATAAGACCTTATACAAATTTTTCATATTTTTAAATAATATATTCAAAAATGATTTATTATACAGGGTGTTCCATTTAAAAAAATACAACTTTGGTTCATACCGTCGTTCTGACTCACCCTGTATAATTGAAAATAATTTTAAATTATAGGCCTCTTTGATACACATTAGTTTTGTTATAATCATTTTTTTGTATATCTCATAGTTTAGCCGTAATCAAAGAAGACCAGAGGTTTGGCGCACCCTGTATATTTGTCTATATAATTTTTTGGATTAATTTCAAATATCCTATCTCCTAAATATGACTATTTTATTTGTTAAAAAATTTTTCATTTACCTATTTGTTATTAAAATTATGTTATGTTTAATTGTTGAAGCGGATGAATTAGAATAATTGCCGTGATTGATTCTATTACAAAATATTATGCATTTAACTTGGCGATAGTTGATGAAAAATTGAATAACATTCGCAAAAAAAAAATAAATAAACAAAACAAAGTTTTAAACTTTGATGTGGTCACTTTCTGACTTTCTTAATAATAATTTTTAATCGAGTTACTAACCCTTGAAAATGGCCATTTTCGCATTTTTCAAATTTTAAATCGCGTATAACTTGACAACAATCAATTTGAGACGAAAACTACAAGAGACCTTTTTTGCTTAGAATGACCCAAATTATCTAAAAAAAATTGTTGGAAATGAAAAAATTATTTTTGTGAAATTGTTTAAAAAAAATGTTTAAAAAATTTTTCGACCACGGCACCGCCCGGCACCCTATGGATATGTTATAAGGACCTCTTTTTGAGTAAGTTTGTGCAAAAAAATCGAATCGGAATAATTGCGCTAGCGGGGGCGACGATACTGCCCGGTCTATTTTGATGTTGTGTCAATCTGTCTTCGTATTTCTGAGCACAGTTAATAATTTCTTCTTTTAGCGTTGCAATTTCTAGGTGGTGTCTAATAATATTATTTGTAATATACCATGGAACATTTGTTATAATTCGAAGAACTTTTGAATATATATTGTGTAATGTGAGACCCAGTTGTTTACGTTGGATCCTGATGTACTGACATAACTGCTGTGTCATCTCACTGCTGTGTCATCTGCATATATAGCTTTCGTGGTTAGAAAGTTTGTTGGTAAGTCCGCTGTGTACAATAGGTGCAATTGGTCCGCTGTGTACACTAGTCCAAGACAGTGCTCTGTGGGACTCCTTATCCAACTGGAAATATTGACAGGCAATCATTTCTATGTTGTACATTTACTACATTGTAGGATTTTAGATATTGTATACTTAGAGGAGTTCGACAAGGGTGCATACTTTCACCACTCTTATTCAACGTACAGTGAAGTGATATTTCAAGAAGCTTTATTGGATATCGTGGAAGGTATTTTGGTCAACGGAAATAGCATTAATAATATTAGATATGCGGACGATACGGTCATATTTGCAAGTGACATGGAAGATCTACAGTACATAATACAACATGTATACAATGCATGCAAATGAATCTCAAGAAAACGAAATCAATGATATTCTCAAAAAAACCACAAAATGTAGATAACCTGATCATCAATAATACAACGATCGAAAGAGTAACAACATATAAATATTTAGGAACGTGGCTAACCGAAGATGGAGATCAAACAAAAGAAATCAGATCTAGAATAGAAATGGCAAGAAACACGTTCATAAAATTGAAGAACTTACTTTGCAACCGTAACCTTAATCTAGAGATCCGCACAAGAATGCTACGTTGTTACTACCGATGATGATTTCCAACCTCCGATAGGGGAAGAACCTGAAGAAGAATGATTTTAGAATTAGGAAATGAGTGAGTGGAAGCATTTTTTTAATTTGTACAGAAGGCCTGTATGCCAAACTTTATCGAATGATGTCGAGATGTCTAGAAAGGTGGCAGTACAGTACATTTTGTCTTCCAATGGTCGATTCACAGTTCTGCATAACCGATGAACCTGTTCCATGGTTGCATGTTGGGATATGATCTGGATCCAAACTGGTGGGCAGGGATTAGTTCTCCATCTCTTTAGGATCTTTGACATTATCGGCAGCAAACTTATGGGTCGATATGATTTGATATCTTCCAGAGGCTTATCGTGTTTGGGAATTAGTATAATTTGTGCGACTTTTCAGAGGAGAGGGAAATATGCGGTTCTTAATACTGCAATGAATAATTGATTAAGATATACAATTCCTTTCCTGTGTAGTTAATTCATAATTTGCTTCTGGAAATAAGAACCCTGTTAGTCATTCCCAGTGCCGACAGATATCTAGAGCTATTCAGGCTGCTTGTAAACGAGACAACAACAAGCATGTAGAGAAAATCTGCAGGGAGATTAAACAACATGCCGACACAAGTAACACCAAGGAACTGTTCGATAAAGTCACACTACTCACTACTCACACGTAAATTTAAGCAGAAATCTTTGTCTATCAAAAATTATAAAGACAATGTACATACGGATTTGGATAAGGTTATAGATGTTTGCAGGACGTATTGTAAGTCTTTATACGCCGATACGGATCAGTTGCCCGTGGACGTGTAGGTAACTGAATGTTAGGACTGTACTTTCCACTCTCCTTCAACAGGGATACACTTCTCTCCCAGACACCGGCAACAAAACCTTTAATCTCAATCTGACATACTTTTTTCGGGGTTGAATTTGTTCTGAAGAACAAATAAGTTAGCGTTCACTAATGTGAAGGTAGAAAAATGTAGAATAGAGAAGGATAGGAGTATAGGAGTGCATTCAATAACATGTCCAAACTCTATAAAAGCTACAACTTTAATCTGGAGATAAAAATAAAGCTCCTACGATGCTATATCTTCTCAATATTGTCTTACGGAATTGAATCCTGGACACTCACTGCAGCAATGGAGAAAAAACTTAAAGCCTTCGAGATGTGGCTATACAGGCGAATCCTAAGGATATCATGGACGGACAAGATAACCAACGAGACCTTATTACGAAGAGTGGGTAAAGAGAGGTGATGTATACCATTAAAAGGAGAAAGTTAGAATATCTCGGACACATAATGAGAAACGGCACTAAATACAGATTACTGAAGGTAATCCTTCAAGGTAAAGTATTCGGAAAGCGAGGAATTGGGAGAAGAAGAATATCATGGTTAAAGAACCTGAGGAAATGGTTCTCCACATACAACAACTAATCTATTTAATCATAAGTTAATAAAATAATTATAGCCAGAATGATCGCCAATATTCGAAACGGATAGGCACTAAAAGAAGAAGAATGTGAAAGTGACATTGACATTTAAGTAGGAGAGAGTATTTCAGACGCATCACTACCTCATCAGAACCCAGAAACTATACATCATTTTAATTCCATAATATTTGCATATTTGGTTAATAAAATCCTAGCAACTGTCAGATTGGTCTCGAATTGTATGTAATAATTATTATTCTCGACGTCTAATGTTCAAAACACAACAATTCTTTCACGTATTTTGAGAAGAACTAAATATATCATTGTATTAACTATTTTTACTATAATTACAGATAATATATTTATATACATTTTTTATTACAGGGCACTGCATATGAAAGAACATCCAGATTACAAATACCGTCCACGAAGAAAACCCAAACCCCTAATGAAGAAAGAACCAAAATTTGGATTTTCAATATCACCTCTCCTTGCCAATAGCCAACTAGATAATTCTCAATTACATCGTCCGTTAATGCCGCCCATTTCGACAGCATCTGGACTTCCATCATTTGACCACGAACATTTAAAACTCTCCAGAACTCTGTTCCCCCCTCTACCATACCTTTACCATCCTTTCCGACACCCTGACGAATCAAAGTTTGCCGCAGAACTAGCTCTTCTATACAGCAATAGTCCAATTTATCCTCCAGGTTTCAATTGGCCAATAGCCAATAACGTAAATAGTAGTGTTCCATGTAACATTTGTCCTCCAACGTTTTCCAGGAGGTCACCGAGTCCAGAGGCAATCAAGAGGCCTGTCTGTGTGATAATGAAGAACGACGAATTCAGGAACGAGCCACTTCCTGCACATGTTATATGAAAACCGCTCCCGGTTCTTCCAGAACGGTTGAACCTTGGAACGTGGTTTAGTGATATATCGAATCTAGCAACTTCTAGTGCTAACGGGTCGTCTTCAGGCGTAGGTGAATATAGAGATAGTCAGTCAGGAAGGGACAGTAACAGCCCGTGTGACCTCAGTGAAAAAACTGTTAGGTACCATAACTGAACTCGTTGTAAATTTAAGGTATTTTTGAAATCACCTAGAAATAAACCTGAATCTATTGTAGGGTAAACAGTATTTCATTATTACTTTCTTTTTACATTATTTATCGAAGCGTAAGACTCTTAAAATCTGAAAACATTTACTTTGTGTTTGTTATTACTTATTATTTAAGCAAGTGTTACCTCAACTTAATAATTGAAGTAATACATTGAAATAAAAAAAAATAATACAAGCAAGTAAAGTATTTTCAACAATTTTAGTTCTTGCATGAAAAAGATTTGTAGATTTAAATTTATGATTTCATTAAACGTTTCTAAGTTTTATCAAAGCATGGTAAAATAAGGCACTAGAACAAGAAGGGTAATTGGGTGATTCAAATCACGACCTAATGGACGGCCGCAAGTTGACACGCTGCTTCGAGAGGTGACGCAGGGTGAATCACGGTGAATTTCTGTGAAACACAGAAATGATACTAAGACCGCAAGCTCCCGCGCAGAGTGACGTGACGCAGATTTCACGGTCCGTGACCCTCCGTTACGCAGTTCTCATTCCGTAGATTGTCAAGGTGTATATAGATGAGATTCAAGAAACCTGCAGGAAAGAAACACGTCGCATAAGAACAGTAGGCGCAAACTGCGTTTCAATTTGCGGTGATCCAGTCACCACCAGTTTTTTCGCACCATGACTCACCTGCGTCACTTCACCAAGCAGCGTGTCAATTTGAGGCGGCTCTTAATGTTACTTCTAACTAAACCTAATACGTACCCATTTATTTTTACCTAGTACCAAGTAGTTTATATTATTTATTTAAGTTATATCCAAAACACGATAATTAATAGAACAAGAATAAAAATATTGATATTTTTTCGAAAATATCGTTTTAACACGTTGATCGCCATGTGAAGTAAATGTTCCCCCACGAATGTAACTTAACATGCATGTGTTTCCCACATTTTTTTCTAGCGCAATGCATATTGAAGCCAGTCGTGGTCTGGCCAGTTGCAAAAATGACATCAATAGAGAAGCATTTGTTAATCAATTTACTGGACTCTGAATCCGAAGATGAAAACGTTGATATTATGTGTAATTTGAGGGGAAAAAGGAACAAAAAGCAGTGCATATTTGAAAATTCAAGTTATCTACAGAAGTTCCAGACAACGTTTTTAAGGAATCGTTTCGCCTCAATCGAAGCCAGTTATCGGAAGTCCATGTAATGCTCAGAAACCCATTATTGGCAGTGAAGAAAAATTAGCCGTATAGCTCAGGTAAGAATAAATTACCTCATTTCAATATAAAATTTAATTTTCATATGTACTTTAATATAAAAGCATCGGCTACAAGAAGAGTTGGGTACACGTCTTGAAACAAGTAAACGATGGACAACCCCAGCTAATTGAAATAATATTTGAAAATATTACCTCAATCATCCAAGATAGCTATAGCTGCACCCTTAGCTTAGCTCAGTCTCTCAGGTGTGTGTTTGTCTTGTCCTAATCTTAGAAATGAACTATGAAAATTCGGAATGAAAGCAAACAAAACAATATTTTTTAATAATCATGTTTATTGTTAATAAAAATATAATAAAAATGTTACTTATTAAGTGCACTAACAAATACATTCAAATTCTTGACAAAAACTAACAATTCTGGATAATATGGCTTTTGGTAGCTTCGATCTAATAGGTAACACACGATTAAGGATGAGGGAGACTTTCGTGAGGTTCGAGAAGGAAGCAGAGAATATGGGGCTCCAAATCAACTAAAACAAGACGAAATATATGTATATGAGCCGCAATAACCAAAGCAGAGACAGAATTGGTCAGAATATCACCATCGATTACTTTATCTTTGAGCGCGTTAGAGAATTTAAGTAGCTTGGAACAACAATAACTGAAGACAATAACGGATCACAAGAAATAAACAACAGGATACAGGCCGGCAACAGATGTCTTTTTTTCTCTCCAAAACCTTATAAAATCAAAACAATTAACAAGACGTACGAAGATACAAGTCTATAAAACAATCATACGACCCGTTGTGATGTATGAAAGCGAAACATGGACGATAACAAAGGCAAACGAAGAGAGACTACTTGTTTGGGAAAGAAGAAGCCTAAGGAAGATCTTTGGTCCTGTGCTGGATGAAGCATCAGGACAATATAGGATAAGAACTAACAAAGAGCCCGAAGAACTTTACCCAGACGCCAACATCATAAAAGAAATAAAGTCCAGAAGACTCCAATGGGCGGGACACCTCAGAAGACATTCTGACCAAAGAACAATAAGACTGGTGTGGGAGGAAGTCCCAACTGGAAGGAGACCACGCGGACGCCCTCGACTCCGGTGGCGAGATAATATAGCAGAAGACCCTAAGCGCGATGGGCGTGGAGAATTGGATGGAGGTTGATCAAGACAGAAAACAGTGGAGGCATGTTGTCGAGTCGGCTAAAACCCACGAAGGGTTGTAACGCCGCGGAGTAAGTAAGTAAGTAAGTTTTGGTAGCTGGTATTTGATGGTAACTTCTTGATGTCGAATGGTACTACTGTAGACTTCTTGTAGGCCTAGGCGGATGTTCGGCCCTAAGCCGAAGCTGAAGGTTGTAGATGTTGCAGCCTAGATTTTATGGTCCCATTGTTGTCAGCCTTAGTGTCATCGCCGGCGATAGGCTTTTCTGAAGCTCCCAGAGGGAGGAAATTGGTTTATTTCCAAAAACCCAAAAACTGTAAGATAAAAACACATATCAAACATCAAGAAGAAAACCAAATTGTACCTTTGCTAAATAATCGTAAAAAGTAGTTATTGGCAAAGGAATAATTAAATGGAATTAAGATTGATACTACTAGTTAAAATTTGATTTACACGTGCATATATGAAAATTAGAAAGATATATTTAAAACTAAAATATCAGCAACCATGCTTTTAGATGGGAGGTTAGGTTAGATATAAAAATTTTTAGAAAAAGCCGTTAGATGTAGAAATGTAATTACAAGAAAAAATAATTAGAATACACAACTCACCCCAAGAGAATGAAAGTCTGGAAATAGATAGGGCCTTATGGGCCCATCTCTTTAAATAGATTTATTTTTCCCTTCCATTTTGATTTTGTGTCAGCGAGTAGGGATGAAGTGTCACTTTCATGACAGTGCGACGTAGACAGTGGCAAGCATGTTCCGTATTGAAAAACAGATACTTACAGAGTAAGAATATACAGGGTACGTTCAGTATGATGATTTAGATTTTAGATGAAAAGAGATATATTAAATAGAAGATAATAAAAGAGGATAATAAAAGAGGATAATAAAAGAGGATAATAAAAGAGGATAATAAAAGAGGATAATAAAAGAGAATAATAAAAGAGGGCGCCAAACAAGTTTTTAACGAAAAAGCAAATTAAAACGAATAGAAGATAATTATTAATGAAATATTAAAGAAAATAGAATAAAATAATTATTTAAAAATAAAATATCAAAGATGTGGCGTTTGTAACGTTACAGTTTTACATAAGGGGTAGATTTTATATAAAGTTGGGTAAATTGTAATGTAAAATATAATTTTAATATTAATTTTGATACAAAATAAATTGAAGTCATCATTTTGGGAGTATTTCTGCGGTATCGTAGTTAATCAATGGCAGTTGACATATGTCCGCTCCATCCTGAGAGTACTATGGATTGAAAAATTCATGGTACGCCTGTGGTATCGTAGGTAATCCATAAGATGGTTCGGAAGTTGATGAGTAGGATGTAGTAGATGGAATCTCACTTCTGATTGAACCTGTCGAGCCATGTTCGGTATCTTCTTCTGTCTTTGATACATCTTCCACCACTTTCCTTCTGATTTGCCGCGTCTATCTGATTGGGAGATTTTTCGTTATTTGGTACATGGACATGAGGAAATGGTATAAGGGATCATTTTGATTTTATCTTTTTTCTTCTTGCTCTTGTTGAAGTAGCAGTCTTCGCTCTTCGTCCCTTCTTTTGGCACGTTCCTCGCTATTGTTGATGAATCGTTTAATGAGATCATTGAGGCCAACTTACAGTATTTTTCATTACTTTTTGGGGTTTGAAAACATTAACGTTCTTAAGAATCATGTGGCCCTTAATCGGCGGGTAATGTAATGTCCTTAATATACTCAGATTTTATTCCATCGGACTGTTGAGCTTCAGGGCACCCCATAGTGGCATTATTTCTCTAATACGGCTTCAAAAATGCCATTTGCTTTTGGTAGCTCCACAGCCTGACAGGTACACTCTATTGGCCGCTTTATACTACGATACCGCAGAAGTACTACCAAAATGATGACTTCAATGAATTTTATACCAAAATTAATATTAAAATTATATTTTATATTAATATTAAAATGATTACCCAACTGTTCTTTTTTTTTTTTTTTATTTACAAACTCGCATCAGCCTGTACGGCTATTAGCGAAAATGATAGTTTTGTTAACAATAATAATAACTATAGAATACTACAATTAAATTTTATATAAACAGTTTATTGCTTTTAAGTATTGAAGGATCACTTTGGAACCGCACTTTGAGAATAGTATTTTCAAATCGTCCGGGATTCCGAATTGAACTCTTTCCGCACTGTATAACGGGCACTCCACTAGAAGGTGTTTTATTGTCAGAGGGGTCTCACAAGCATAACACTCCGGTTGAGGATCTCGTGTCATCAGATGACCATGCGTGAGGCGGCTATGACCAAGCCGCAATCGCGAGATGATCACTTGGGAAAATCGATTTGTGGAATTATCAGACCATCGTTGAAATGTTGGTTTTACCTCAAATAACTGCTTCTGGTTTTCATGCCATCTGCTATTCCATATATCAACTATTTTGCTGTGGAAATATGATTTGAGATCTGACGCTGGAGTTGTTGGATAGATCTCTATGGTTGCGTCCTCTAAGGCTTCTCGAGCATGTTTATCTGCCAGTTCATTTCCAGCGATTCCAATATGAGATGGAACCCACAGGAAAGCAACATTTTTGTGATTTAGATTGTGCAATTCTTGTCTTATGAGTTTGGCCACAGGGTGGGGAGAATAGATTTTAGAGATGATTTCTAAAGAATTTAAAGAGTCAGTAATTATGAGAAAGTTAATTTGAGAACTTTTCCTAACATGACTTAGGGCTCTATATATCGCAAAGAGTTCTCCTGTTAAAATAGTGTTAGTCCCCTCTAGTTTATTTTTCTTTATTTCATTATGTGTTATAAAGGCAGATGCTACACAATATTTAGTCTTTGATCCATCAGTGAATAACTGTTCGAATGAGGAAAATTGAGAAATTAAGGTTTGATATTTAGAAATAATTATATGACGATTGGTTTCTTTCTTATTTTCTAACGCTAGATCCATTATTAAATGAGGAGAAGATATTAGCCAAGGAGGGGGAGTTGGTATTTTGCTAGGATAGATTTTAGGAACTTTAAGGTGTAGTTCATTTATGATTCGTTTGCATTTTTCTTGAAAGGGAATTTGAGTTTTTGTATGCTGAGTACTTGAAGAGCAAATAGTTTGGTGACATTGTGAAGAGTACCGCTTCACTGCATATGAGAGTATTAATTCCTGTCTTCTTAAATCTAAAGGTAGTTCGCCGAGTTCGGCCTGAAGACTTATAATAGGAGTTGTTCTAAATGCACCACATATTATTCTAAGAGCGTTGTTTTGTACCATATCTAAAACTTTTAGAGTTGTTTTTGAAGCAGATGAGTAAGCTTGGCATCCATAGTCAATCTTGGAACGGATCAGATTTTTATATAATGTGAGTAGAGTCCTACCGTCCGCTCCCCAGTTTGTACCAGAAAGACATTTCAAGAGGTTTAGTCTTTTTTGACATGCTGCTGAAATATATTTAATATGTTCTTTCCAGGTTAAAGCTTGATCAAATATTAGACCTAGATATTTAATTGTTTCTACATATTCGAGTCTCTGACCTCCAAATTTTAAAGTAGGTATCTCCTTTATCTGCTTTGGTCTCTTTGAAAATAGGATACAGCGAGTTTTGGATGAAGCAAATTGAAAACCACTCTTTTTAGACCAAGATATAAATTTATCGAGTTGATCTTGTAGTAATTTGGCCATACTCTGTATATTGTTTCCCTTTAAGAATATTATGAGATCATCAGCATATAATCTGGCTTGAATGGGTTTATTCATTGATTTGATTATATCATTAATAGCTACAAGAAAAAGCGTCGGACTGATCACTGATCCCTGAGGTGTGCCATTTTCTTGATATTTCACATTAGATAGAAGACCATTTACTTTTAGCTTGAAATTTCTATTTAGGAGAAAATTTTTAACAAAAGCGAGTATATTTCCTTGATAACCCCATGATTTCAGTGATGATATTATTTTGTGATTCCAGGCCATATCAAATGCTTTATGCAAATCAAAATAAATTGCAATACATTTCTGGTTGTTACAGAAGGCGTTATTAATATGCGTTTCTAGATCTACTAAGTTGTCGGTGGCCGATTTTAAAGGACGAAATCCAGATTGTTCATTAATCAGATGGTTGTTTTCTTCCAGACACCACAATAAACGTTTATTTATAATTTTTTCTAAAAGCTTACACATGACACAAGTTAGAGAGACAGGACGATAAGAATCTGCTTTGTTTCGTGGTTTATTAGGTTTTAAAATGGGAATAGTTATAGAGGATTTCCATAATCTGGGAAATTCATGTTTAGTCCATATACGATTGTATATTTTTAATAAAATTTCTAAAGCTTCTTCAGGTAGGTGTTTCAGAAAAGAAGCTGGAATGTCATCCGGACCTGGAGATGTGTCCTTTAAAGAATCTAACATCTCTCTTATTTCTCTGATTGTGATAAGTACATTTATAGGTTCATTATTGTTTACTATGTTGATGGGAATACTTTCTTTTTGTTCTTTATATGTTAGGAAATCTTTATCATAAATAGAATTTGAGGATGTTAACTGGAATGTTTCGGCTATTTTTTCTACGATTTCTGCATGGTCTGTTGTAGATGATTTATTGTCTAATTCTAATGAATCTATTCCTTGATATGAACTCGAGCCTGTTATCTTCTTTATTTTCCTCCAAACTTTTGATACAGGTGTGTAATTATTTATCGTTTCTACATATTTTATCCAGGATTGTCTTTTAGATCTTGTGGTAACCAGTTTGGCTCTAGCCCTATTCCTTTTAAGTTCGATTAAATTTTCTAGATTTTTGTGTCTTTTGTACTTTTGAAGAGCTTTTTTACTTAGTTTAATAGCTTCTTTACATTCTTCATTCCACCAGGGAGTAACTTTATCCCTTTCAATGAACTTTGTTTTTCCTATTGCTTTTATAGCTGCTTCGGTTATGATTTTGTTGAATTGTAGAATTGTTTCGTCTATTGTATTATCTAAACAAATCATTGAAGATTCACTACGGATAATTTCTTGAAAAAGGCCCCAGTCAGCTTTGTCTAACCTCCATTTCGGATCAGGCTTAACTGGCGTAGCTTTAATCAAGTGTTTTTCTATTAAAATCGGGTAGTGATCACTCCCATATAAGTCTTTTTCTACGTACCAATTGTGATTTATTTGAAGAGTGGGTGTACAAAGTGAGATATCTATAGAAGAAAATGTCCCTGTCGATAAGTTTAAGTGGGTGCTACTACCATCGTTTAGTATTGCAAGATTTAACGTGTTCACTATATTTTCAATCTTCTTTCCGGTAGATGTAGTTTTAAAGGAACCCCAGTTAGTGTTATGTCCATTTAGATCTCCCAATATAAATTTTGGATTAGGTACCTGATTTATTAGGTTTACAAGATGTTGTTCTTCTAGGTTATAATTTGGAGGTATATATATATTACATATGTTAACTTTTTGTGTTGTACCAATTTGTACAGCTACAGCTTCCAGATTTGTGCTTAGAGGAATTTCTTTGGATATTATTTGTTCTTTTACATAAATGGCAACGCCACCTGAAGCGTGACCAGCATTATCCCTATTTTTAAAATATGAATTAAAAGATTTTAGATTCATGCAGGTGGAATCTTTAAAATTAGTTTCTTGAAGACAAATAATTTGTGGTGTGTATTGATTGATTAACAACTGTAACATAGGTAAACGAGTCTTAAAGCTATTTAAATTCCACTGTAAAATTTTGTTATACATAAATGATTATATTTTATTAATGAGCACAAAAATTAAAAAGTGGATGAATCACTTTCAGAATCCAAATTCGTGAAATTAATTTGTAGAGCTAATTTTTTCCTCAATTTAGTGCAGCGATATTTTGTTGTTCTGTCTTCTAAATGTGGGTGAATTTCATCCAACATAGTGATAATAGCTACGATGTCAGAGTTATAATCCTTCGCCACCGTTACTACATCAGAACAGCCGTAGCAATTTTCTAGTAGACTTTCAACTTGCTGACTGCTGAGGCAAAAAGGAGGCGAGTGATTATCTATATATGTTTTAGTATTGTCTGAAAACTTTATGTTTTGTTCAGGTTTTTTTTCTGTTTTGGTCTTTTTCTTATTTTGTGTTATAGTTGGAGTTGCGAATTGGACATCCTCAGAAGTGGGAGAAGAAACAGCAGAAGCGGTACGTTTTTGTGAGTAGTTATTTTGTGTTGAGGGATGATCGGACTTTGTATTGTCCACCAAAATATTTTTGTTTATCTCAAGATTCATAGGGGTATTGAAAGATTGAGAGAGGGGTGAGTTTGATAGTTCTGGATTTTGTGGCGTAGATAGCTTAGACATATCTAGGGGTACATTTTGTTTTATTAGTGAACTGTGGTCTTTGATGGGTTGTGTATTATTGGAAGAAGAAGCGGTAGTGGTGTCAGAAATAGAAAGTGCTGAATTCTGGGCCTGAGTTATGTTGTCTGGTTGAATATTGCTTCCTGTAGGTATCATACTCATAGGTGGTGGAAATGAGGCAGTGCATTGTAAAGCATTGTGTCCTGTCTGCTTGCATTTGAAACAGTTGTGGCTGTCTAGTGTTAAATATAACCTATTTACTATTCCATCTTGTTCTATATCAATGTATTCCGGTAAAGATGCATTTTCTGGAGACGAAATGTAAATTTGTCTTCTAAAACTAAGTATATGGCTGTAAGCTGGGTCAGTAGCTCCAATTCTCAGTTGTATCATTGGCGATAATAATGTTAAGCCTAGATTTTGTAAACATCCTGTGATTTCTTCATTAGAAATTGTGGGGCTTGCATTAGATATTAGCAATCTATCTGATGGGGTAATTAATCTTCGAGCAACTATACGAGTGTTATTAATTGTGATACTTCCATAATTTTTTAGAAAATCGTCGACAATGTTTTTATCTCTCAAGTATATGCATACTCGATTGTTAGAGATGCGTGAACAGTATATTATATTATATGGGTTCACTATTGGTCCAATCTGTAGGAGATAGTCTTGTATTTTAAAACCATCTATTGATGTAAAAACTACAGCTTGATCTCTGTTTGGTAGTAGATTCGAGTTCTGGGCTAACGCCGCTGAATACGACTTAGTAGGGTTATTGACGTTCTGTGACATGTTAAATATTATGAAGTAGGTAAATTAAATAGGTACTCACTAAATTTGTTATCATCCAATGATAACAAAATCTATCATCACCCAATGATTAATAGATGTGTTGTTTTGCACTTCACTAACAAAAACTTGTGAAATTAAAAAGCAATTATAAACTAATGGTTATCTACGATAACGACTTTACTGTCCGAACGTTCGAACGAGACTCTCCCCAACTGTTCTTGTATCCGTTGTTTTTATACTAAATATGTGAAAATTTAATTTTATATTGAAGTAAGTTTAGTCTTACCTGAGGCATACAACTGATTTTTTCACTGCCATTAGGTTTCTGAGCATTACATTCTCTCCCTACTACATATATGATCCTGGATTATATCATATACCTCCGAGAACTGGATTCGATTGAGTGCCTTCCTGTGGACCTGAAAAAAACAAATGGAATTTTTGAAGCCGTATATGGAAATATACGGCCACTGTGGTGTACCCTGAAGCTCAAAAGTCCGATGAAATACAATCTGAACAGATTGCGGACATCACAGTACCTGCTGATAAAGGGCCAAATGATGCTGAAGAACTTGAACGTTTTCAACGCCTAAAAATATAGTGAAAAAAACTGTAGTCAGCCTCAATGATCACAAAACGATCAACAATAGCGAGGAAAAGGGCCAAAAAAAGTACGAAGAGCGAAGACTGCTATTTCAACCGAGCCAAGGAGAAAGAAAATCACATCAAAATTATTCTCCACATTACTACCAATTCTTCCTTCAGAAATGAAGATGGTCCTAGGTACTCATCAACTCCCGAAACATCTTGTGAAGTACCGACGTTACCACAGGCGTAGTCTGAATTTTTTAATTCAGTGTACCTACTCTCAGGGTGGAACAGGCACATCACAACTGTCAATAATTAACTACGATATCGCAGAAGTACTTCTAAAATGATGACTTTAATTTATTTTTTCTACAACCGTGTTAAAAATGCAATTTTTAGCACTCCATACGAGCGTTAAAAATGCTACTTTAAGGCACTAGTGTTTTAAAAAAATTTAAGGCACTGCAGTTCGTATTGACCGTATATGCAATTTTGATGTAATCTCAAAAAAATATAAAATTGGAATGTCAGTCAAGTTCAAGTAAAAGTTTTTGTAGATATTGTCCTGTAATTACGTTTGTAGAAAAAATATTGTATGCTATGCGTGTTAAAAAGTACATTTTTAAGGCACTCATGTGAATTGCAGAACTCGCTATCGCTCATTCTGCAAACTTTCACATGCGTGCCTTAAACGTGTACTTTTAACACTTATATCATAAATAATTATTATATCAAAATGAGTATTAAAATAATTTTTTTGATATTAAAATGTAACAATTATTACCCAACTTTTCTTGTAGCGGCTAATCTGCCAATAGAGTTCTGAGCATTACGTTCTCTCCTTACAATACCATCCTGGATTATAGCGTGTACTTCCGAGAACTGGCTTCGCTTGAGGCAAAAAGATTGCTTATAAACGTTGTCTGGAACATCTGTAGATAACTTAAACTCTCCATGGCTTTCTCTTCTTTTCAAATACTGATTTTTCTTCTTTTTCCCCCTTTTTTCAATTAAATTACACATAATCACAACGTGTTCATCTTCGGATTCAGAGTCCAGTAAATTGAGTCATTTTGGCAACTGGCCAGACTACGGCTGGCTTCAATATGCGCTGCGCTAGAAAAAACGTGGGAAACACATACATGGGTCGCCCGTGGGGCCGGCGTGTGCGGGGCCTGGGCCGGATTCAATATGCGGCGTGAGCGGGGCCTGGGCCGGATTCAATATGCGGCGTGCCTAATTCAACAGGCAGCGCCGCAAGCATATATTTTTTATAAAGTTTTATAAAACAGGGATACCTACCCCTATTTCGCAATATGAGATTTGAAATTTGATGTTTGTAACGTTGCCAGATTTTTGTAATGTTTCTTTATTAAAATCTCTTCTAAAACTTTAAAAACAGTTCAACCATATACAATATTCTCGATTTTATGTAGTCAAGAACATCTTACAAAGATAAAAAAACTCTTCTTCAAGTGCCATCTCCGCGATGGAGGTCGGAAATCATCATAGTTATTCGGACTTTGGAGACGGCTGCTCTGAAAAGTTAATTTGATGTACATCCGTACCATTCTCTCAGGTTGCGCAGAGACGATATTCTGCGTCTCCCTATGCTCCTTTTTCCTTGAATCTTTCCCTGCATAATGAGTTGGAGCAAGTTGTATTTCCCTCCACGTGTAATATGTCCGAGATATTCCAATTTTATGCTTTTGATTGTGTTTAAGACTTCCATTTCTTTATTCATCTTTCTCAGAACCTCTTTGTTTGTGACGTGTTCTGTCCATGATATTTTCAGAATTCTTCTATATACCCACAACTCGAATGATTCTAGTTTTTCATTGATGCCGCATTCAAGGTCCAAGCTTCCAGTCCGTAAAACAGAGTCGACAAAACGTAGCAGCTAGCTAACCTTACTCTTAGCTCTAACTTTAGATCTCTTGTGTAGAGCACTTTTCTCATTTTGTTCAAATTCGCACTAGCCTTTTCTATTCTAATTTTAATCTCCTAGAAGTAATCATTTGTGGAGTTCATCATTGTTCCAAGATATGCATATTGGTCTACTCGTTCGACATTGGTTCCGTTTATGAGGAGATTCTCGTTATGTCTTTGAGTTTTAGATATTCTCATAAATTTTGACTTCTTGATGTTCATTGTTAGACCGTATTCTTGGCTATATATCGCTATTCTGTTAAGCAGTCTCTGAAGATCTTCAATATTTTTTGCTAAGATGACAATATTATCTACATATCTAATGTTGTTAATGGGAACTCAGTTCACCTTTATTCCAGCTGTTTCACCCTCAAGAGCTTTAGGATCTCTTCCGAGTGGGCATTAAAGAGAACAGGCGACAATACGCATCCCTGTCTCACCCCACGTCTAATTTCAATTTCCTCTGACAACTGTTCGTTAACACGTATTTTTGCTCGCTGCTTATAGTATGAATAAGATATGATCTTGAGGTCATTGTAGTCTATCTTCTTTAATTTCAGGGCATTCATTAATTGTTCATGTCGTACTTTATCGAAAGTTTTATTATAGTTATTAAAACAGACATATTATACATCTTGATTGATGTCTAGACACCTTTGTATTATAATATTAAGTGAAAAAGAGCCTCACGCGGTCCTAACGAAACCAAAATTTTGTATAAAAAAAAACTAAGAACGCCTAATTGTGTGAATAGTTTTTTGGATTCAAAATATGCACAACTAAATTTGAACGTAATAATGTTCAATAAAGTATTCAAAATGTCATCTGTTGTTAATTTGACAGTATTCTAAACGATGATACAATGCGTCGATTACATTTGTCTAGAAATTAGTATGGATTCATCGAAAAACTCTTTGCCTTAGCTCTGCGACACCTGTGGGTTTAGTTTTAGAAATTCTGCTTTGTAATTATCCCCAATAAACATACTCTTTAGGATTCAAGTCAGGTGAATGATAAGTCTATTCAATAATACTACCTAAACTACCAATCCATCGTCCGAGAAATGTCTGGTCTAAATAACGCCGAACATTTACAAAAAAATGAGCTCATTTTGTTGAGCCCCGTCTTGCTGAAACCATGTCTCATTAGCATTAGCTCCATACTTGTTTTTCAGGGCAGGTACAATTTCATTTCTAAGTAGCATAGACTTGATATGAGTTTCCTTTTATAAAAAAGGCTCAATTAACTTACATAGTATCCACTATTATACCCGGCCATACATTTAGTTTTTGTGGTCTTTGAGTATGGTATTCACGTATCTGGTGTAGATTTACTTCACTCTAATACCGTATATTTTGGAGATTTACATTCCCACACAATGTAAATATTGTTTCGTCGGAAAACATATCTTGGTAATGAAGTTCTCGTCAGTTACAATTGTATTCATCATTACCTCACTAAACTGTAATCTACGGTCATAATCACCTTCATTTCGTACTTGCAACAGCTATATTTTGTAGGACTTAAATGACTTCTCATGTAATACACGCAAGACTGAAGAATAACCTACATACATAATATATTTGTTCAGTTCTGGGTGAGGATGTATGTGGATCTTCGACGAAACTCTACATTAAATCTAAAGTTTTAGTTTTGGTCGACCTGTTCGAATGCCATATTTTACCAGTTCCTTTGGCGCTTTACAATTATTGTTTGTACCTTCGTACCTTGCCTTATGGATAGGGGAATGATTTGGGAAAGTATCGTTAAACAAGTTGGTTACTTCACTACATGATCTCTTTCTATCGCCGTAGCCCCTCACCATTAAAACAGTAATTCGCAATTTTTCATTAAAAATCATCTTTATTTTAGATATTTTAAAACACACAAAGAAAAACTGTCAGCTTTAGTTATTATTAAAATTTATTTTGTAAAACTTTTCAGTACACGTTTTTAAGGGCATAGACGCAAAATGTCGTCTGTCAAAATATTCAACGTGTTTTAAATGTATTATTTTTTTCGAATGCTGAGAAATTGCATAATGAAAGATTACGTTATTAATACGAGGGCCGAAAGTCCCGGAAAACTTCTATATTGTTTATTTTAATAAGTTACAGGGGCGAAAAAAAGAGAAAATTTAGTGTGACTTTTAATTTCAAATATCTCATTCAAAACAACTTTTTGGTTATTCTATGGGACTTTCTGCCCTCGGTAATAATGTAATCTTTCATTCTGCGTTTAAATTTTTCAAAAATACCTATTAGTTTTCTAAGGATTCGAAAAAAAAAAGAATGTGTGTGTACTTTGTACGCACGTAAGAAGTTATACTTCTATTATATGATTTAAACGAAATTAATATACTTTTTATTTATATTTTATTTAAATATTAAACTAATTTATACTTACTACTTCTCAAACATTTTTATTAAAACAGTGCCAAAAATTAAAATAATAAAAGAATAAAACACACACAAACACATTAAAAATGACACAAATGATTTCTGAATATTAATTGTCGGAAAGTTTTTTAACTAAATACGTATTTTCTGAAAATAAAATTATATAATAAATATACTTACAATCATAAAATGTATAAAAAAAATAAAAAAATTAAAGTTTTTATTGGGATTCGAACCAACTATCAGCGCGGTTGGTATATTGGGGTTCATTCGCCTTAAACGCTTCCCAACGGAGGCAATGTGTCATTACGTGCGAAGATCGACTAACTAAACGGATTAAGCTTTTGACATTTTTGAATTAAATTAAATTATTTTGATTTTGAATTGAAAAAATTCAACAAAACGTAGAGTAAGAAAACAATATATTAGGCGAACATTGATAGAAATTTTGATGGTAATCAAATTATGTAAATAAAAGTATTACATACTATGTATTTTGGTAGGTTTAAATAGGTAGGTACCTATGATACATTTACAATTATTACGTACCTGTTGCTTTTAAAAACTGTTTAAATGTCACTACAATTATAAACATTTTTGTTTCTGTCCTCACAACAATAAAACTAATATATTATACATTTGTTTACCTTCATATTGAACAATTATTTATTATTGACAGATCATTTCAACACCCAATCAGAGCCCGTATAACGACTAATACCATACTGTCGGTGTGCGCATGCGCGCAGATCAATATAAATTCACCCTCAATCTCAATCGCGCCTGAAGAAGTATAACTTCAAAAATTAATACATTTAAATTACATTGAACATTTTGACAGGCGACATTATGCGCCTATACCCTTAATTTTATGAATTAATGTCAATATCACAGCATTATACGTTTACTGAATTACTTCAAAACTATTTGATACTGAGAAGTTTTATTTAATTAAAACCTTCGTGGCTAGATAAAATACCCAGTGTTACATAATATGGTTACATATTGTTACATATGGTCGTATTGAAGTGAGGATTCCAATAAAAATACAATATAATATCGAGTATTGTATTTAAAATACCAAAGTGACTAATGATATACAATATAAGGACTAGTGATATAAAATTTAATGTCGAATAGGCGTATCCCGGTTTTGGTACAGTTCGGACCATTCTTTCGCGTTTTGTGATGCGTTTTTTAGATTTTATAGGGTAATTACGATTGTAACTGTTTTCAGAAAACGTCAACTTTTCGTTGTCAATGAGAAGCAAAAAGCCTCATTTGTTAAATAATTGTGGAACAAATAATATTTTTCTATAGATGCTATACAATGTGCAACTTCTCTCACTACTTACATACATTCAAAACGAATAATTTCTTAGGGTGTGGGAAAAGTCGGCCATTGCAGTGAGAAATATTTTTTCTCACGGGTTCCATACGTAGAATCGCGGTTTCCATGGCAACATGCACAATACAGACACAAATATTTTTGTCAAATAAAATGTGTCAAATCAAAACTTACCAGGAATTACCTTTCGAAACTGTTCAAATATAACTGGTAACTATAATTTTAAATAAATAAAAGTATATAAATATTAAGAATATTAAATACCTACATACTATGTGTATAATATGTATTTTATTTCAATTTTGGCATATAATCTACATAAAAGCACCTAAATTATTAAATTTTGTAGTTTGAACTCTTGAAAAAAACGCATCCATAGAAAAAGTACAGTGTACAACACGTGAGAAAACGACATATTTCTCCCTCGCTTGATTTGCGGCCCTCGCCTCGTACCTCGGCTTGTGCCAACAAACTTCTGCGCTCGTGAGAAATATGTCTTTTTTCTCTCTTGTTGTACAATATACTATTTTTAAATGGTATAAGGTGTAATAATGAAATAGCTGTTTATTTTAATATCTCGAATCTGGTTTAATAACCAAATAGTTTCTTATAGAAATAAATCGAATATACCATAATATCAAAATTATTATAAATGTCTACGAATGTGTTTGTCTAGATCTTTTAACTTTTTATTTAAAAATAAAATTTATATGTGAACTACATTCATTTTAACTTACAAAGTACATTATGTGCATTCCTTTATGCTAATTTCCATTTATGTATGATTATAGTATTTTTTATAAGACTTTAAAATAGAACAACATTAGTTTAGACATTAAAATTTTTGTTTTATAACACTATGATGAGTAGGAAAGCTTTTCTTTCGATAGGCTTTTGAGATTTTTCTTTGTATTTTTATTGCTTGTAAAAATGGATATGCCTTTTATTAAACATTATCATTTTTTAAGGATTCATAATATTTGCTCACTTGAAGTGAAGAGTTGCTTTTCAGTTCTTTTTTGAGTTATATTATTTTTGTTTTGATTCTTCACACACCTCCAGAAGCTCTTTAGAATGTAGACTTTTTAAATTTGTGTTAATCACAAAGGAGGAAATATGATATTTAACTAAAGTCTACAGAAAACCACTTATAGTAGCATATTTATATTTAATTTAATCACTCATGCAATAACATAATTATTATCAAAAAGCGAATCATCAAATCACTAGGTATATGATAAAAACATGTGCTCCAACAAAAATGTATTTCAGGAAGAAATAACACACTTTTTAACAAAAAATAGATTAGAGAAACGAAAAAAAAACACGTAAAAACCTATCCATAAATGCTCATAAGAAGGAATTTGAAGATAACACCAATACCATACGTAAAGGCTTATGCGACAAATTAAAAATAATAGGATTCTTTAGAAAACCAAACCCAACACACAGATGATATTTTTATCGGAAGAAACCTTTAAGACCAATAAGGGTTAGGATAAATGTGCACAAATCATACATTAAATCAGAGACTATGGCAAATCCCAGATATGCAAACATGTCTGGAATAATAAACACGTAATACAATGAAAAGATGCATCACTAGTTATAAAAGAAACAGACTGCAAAAAGAGAAAAATCAAAAAAGCACCTCTCATCCTAATAACGAAAAATGTTTAGAGACATGTTTAATGAGTTAACAGAAGTTAGAGATATTATCTATAATTAATTATATAAGTACAAAAAGCAGTGGCGTAGCTAGCCCCACAGGAGCCCCATATCAAGGTTTGTCGCGGGGCCCTTTTGAATGACTGATATGGGATAGTGCTAAAAAACTGTTCAACCAAAGAAGCAAAAACGCTTTTATAGAATATAATAGAAACATGCTTTATTGGCACTAAAAATTTTACAATTTTATGGTCAAAGCTTACAAAGAGTAAAAAAAACAATAACAAATACAGTTTACTGAAATTAAGTAAATTGTCAATATTATTACAAAATAAAAGGAAATGAAATAAAACAAAACAATATATTGCAAAATTTAAATAAATTGCAAATTACATAATACAACCTTAGGAACTTATAAGTTCTGCATGTGTTCTGCATAACACCCAAATATAGATAATAATAATAAACCTAATAAACTCTAATAAACCAAAGTCAAAAATTATATTTGAATTGATGAGACTCATTGTTAGAAAACAGATTCATTTTTTTCAATCCAAGTGTGAATTGGCATTGAAAATGAGCTTAAACAAAGAAGCTCTGTTCTTATGGTATGGCGCTGAGCGACCGGCAAATAGATATACATAAATACAATTTATAGATAAAGAACAGATTACACGAAAATATACCCAAACGATACACACTGTTTCAAAAATTCAAAGGTAAAGAGATTACAAAAATTTTAATTTGGCATTATACATTATACAATGTCTCACACAGAGCCAACCGGGAATGGACAATGAAAGGTAGCTTAAAAACAAAAAAGCTCTGTTGTTATGGAATAACGGCCAGCGGCAGAGAATAGAAAATAGATAAATATAATTTATATATAGATAAAGAATCCATTAGACGAAAATGTCGATATCCCAACAATATACACTGTTTCAAAGCGTTTTAATAGTGAAATAATGGTAGAATATTTTGTTCAATTTTTTTTAAATGGAATTTTGTTTCGACCTGCCGCGCTGGGGTCCTTGAATGTCGGGGGCCCCGTATAACATATGGCTGATATATAATGATACGGCTGATACAGCGGTAGCTACGCCTCTGATAGAAAGATCCGCATTTGATATCAATCCGAGGGTACAACATTACATCTCAGATTTTCATAGAAAATATCCATATTCTCCTACAAAACCCAGGCCAAGTAAGTCAACTGTCAAATTAGTTGCTACAAAGCGCCTATTTACACGTTAACACTAACAATTTCTTAATTTTCTTTTTTTGAAAATCATCTCAGATAAAAAAAAATATTTAATGATATATAACTCCTTATAATATACAAAAATAAATTTATATTTCAAATAAAGCAAAAATTTTAAGCAAGTTATATTATATTTTAAATATATGATGTGAAACTGACTACCCATCCAAAAGAAGACAGTCCAGGGCCTGCTCTATTTACGATTGTTTTGTACATGGTAGCTCTGTACCATGTACTATACTTTAAAAACACTTTAATCCTACTCATGAGCTCACATTAAACTTAGTAGTCCTTGGAAAAATTACAATTAGTGCTGCATTTTTCAGAGGAAGCAATTTTTTTATGTATAGTGGGTGTTAGTATAAGCTTAAGTTCAAGTTTTTGGGGTCGTTACCCTTGGCCCCCGGCAGCCATCTTGTAAAAAGGGGTGCCAAGAGTTTTCGCGCTGTATCTCATAAACTAGCAATCCTAAACAAAATTTTATAAAACATCGTTCGAAGAAAATTAAATTGTAAGTTATAAATAAAAATAACTAAAAATTTTTTAACAAATTATTTTTTTTGAGCAACAAGCTCACAAACTTGAACAAGTTTATACTTACGACCCAAGACATCAAACAAAATAAAGCTAATGCCTAAAAATTTGTAACTATTTCAATGGACTACAGTTTTTAATTTGTTACAAAGTACTTTCATTTTATACAACGAAACAAATAAAACCAAATCTATTTTAATTTCTTATATTAATACACAATTTGTAAATCATTTAAAAAGGGTCAGTGCAATTTATTGTTTGCTGCATTGTTGATAAATTTTGTACCGATTTTAGTTTCAATGATAGTATTTGTAAAATGTAAAAAGTTATCGTTATTAACCATTATTTGTTCGATATTATGTAAATAGTAATAAAGTTGTTAATATTTTTTTCGAATGTGTTCAACCAGTTTCTTAAATAAATGTACCTAATGAAATTGTTTACATGTGTTTTTCTTAAACCCATTCAATATTCCAATTGTCAGAGATTTGATCTCTAATAACGAGACGAACAAGCTAAATTTTGCCGAAAATGTCAATTTTGGGACCCAAAAAAATGCTAAAAAGTTTGCTACTCCCGAGTTTCCCCCTAAAACCCACCCTAGTATGTAGGGAACACGGAAAACATCGATTTACCAAGAATCTGTACATCCAAAAAAATAGGTCTTCTTCTTCTTCTTCGCGCGACTAGGATTACTCCTATTTGTCTGCCTCTTATTCTGTTTCAGTTGTTGACTGTGCATTGCCTTTCCACCTTTTCGGCGGCCTTCCAACGGGTCCTCTGCTATACGGCTTGTTGTTTTTACAGATGTTCGCTAATCTATCTGGTTCCATTCGGTTTACATGTTCGTTCCAGTTTTTCTTTCTTGTTTTTATCTACCTGTTAATATTTTGAATTTTGCATCGTTCTCGTATACTTCTGTTGCTTTGTCTGTCTCTTAATGATATGCCCGCTATTGATCTTAATACTTTCATTTTGATATTGTTGATTTGTTGTTTCGTCTTTCTTGTATCGGTCTTGATAGGTCTTACTGTTGTCTTGTATACTTTTATTTTGCTTTCCGTGGTCAGATATTTGTTTCTCCATATGGTTTCTCGGAGGCAACCACTTACTCTTGCCGTTTTTGTTGCTTGTGCTGTGGTATCTGCTCTTATATCCCTGTCACTATTGATCTCTACTCCTAGGTAATTGAATTTCATTACTTGTTCTACAATTTTGCCGTCTATTTCTAACTTTCATCTACGCGGCTCTTTACTTATCACTATACATTTAGTTTTTTCTACTGATATTCTCATATCAAGTTTATTTGCTGTGATATTGAAAGTGTGGAGCTGCCTTTGTAGGTCATCCTCGTTATCAGCAACCAGTACTGCATCATCGGCATAGCATAGTGTCGTGATCTTATGCGCTCCCATGTGGTATCCATGTCGTTTTATTACTTCGTGAATTATTCGATTCATCACCATATTGAATAACAATGGGCTGAGCGAGTCTCCTTGGCGGATTCCTCCTTTTAGCTCTATGCGTTCTGTTTCTCCTGTTGACATTATAATTCTGGTCTTGTTGTTCTTGTTAATTTCATTAATTAGCCTTATTATCTGGTGGTCTATTTGTTCAGCTTGTAATAAATTTAAGATATCATTTCGCCTCACCCTGTCAAAAGCAATTTTTAAATCTACAAAGCACATGTATGCTGGTTTTCCATATTCAATAGACTTTTCTACTATTTGCCTGATAATAAAAATTGCATCTATTGTGCTGCGGTTCTTCCGGAAGCCTTGTTGTTCATCTGCCATGTTCGCTTTTTCCTCGATTTTATCTTTTATGACTGCCGTCAACAATTTTAATGTGCTGTTCATGAGACTAATGCCTCTATAATTTTCAGGATTTTTCGAGTTTCCCTTTTTGAGTATCGGTAGCAGGAGACTTTCCTTCCATTCCGCTGGTACTACTCCGATATTTATTATATCGACAAATAATTTTAGGAGCCATTTGAGTAGTGTTCCTCCTCCATATTTTAGCAGTTCATTATTTATCTTATCAGGACCAGGTGCTTTTCTATTTTTTTATTTTTTTATTCGTTCTTGTAGCTCTTCTTCTGATATTAGTACCCTATCGTGGGTTTCATTAATGTTTATTTCTCTGTTCTCTTCTTCTCCTTTTCCATATAATTTGTAAAAAAATATGTAGCTGAGATAATATTGAACAAAAATGTTTATTAGCACTTTTTGTGTAGACTGAACCTCTCAGAATGTTCTCTCAGAAACATCGCTTAAAGCGACCGGCGGTTTTGAATGCCGCAAAACTACGGAGAAGACAAAACAAAAGAAAACAATAGTCACACTTAGAAGAAGGTAATCGAACTGGAGTGGACATACATTAAGGAAAGACCAAAATAACATAACCAGACAGGCTCTCGACTACCAACCAGACAGAAGAAGAAGAGAAAGAGCAGATAATAGCTGGAGGAAGAAATGTAAAAAGAGATCATAAAAGGATGAGCATAAAAACTGATCATGAAGCCTGAAATGGAGAGAGGTCAAACAGAGATCGAGAAATAGAGAGGAATGGAAAAGACTTGTAGAGGAAATTTCGAAAAAAAAAAGAGGAGGATGTGCTGATCCAGCCAATCAGCCATATTTCACTTTTGGCTAAGAAACGCAAAAGCGCCCAATACTCCATGAGGAGGGAAGCCAGTAGAGAGAGACACCAACCTCGTCTCATTCACATAAAAAATTTAAGAGATTTACGACGAAATATCAATAAAGCTACACCAGAAATCTACACATACAGTGGCAGACCAAAAAAACTGGCGGGGAATGGGGGGGGGGGGGCAAGTCACAAAAGATTTTGAGTGACCGGTGGTTTCGTTTGGTTCTCAAAAACCTCAATCATTGTGAGGGGATGTAAACATGCAAAAAATCAATTCTACTATAAGATAGTTATTAATTGAATTTTCGAAATTCCATCCGTTTCAGCACACTTATGAAATAAAATGGATTAATTGATTAATGAAAACTATCAATCCTTCTCCAAAAACATCAAGTCAACATATCTTTAAATAAAAATATATTAAACAATAAATAAATAACTGAGAAATTGTAGCAACACATTTTATTTTATACAGATTTACCTACTGCTTGTTGACAAGGTTTACATTTATTTACAAATTTAATCTTCCCTGGCCAACATTACTAAACATGAAAAAATGTCTATAATTTGGTCTGGATTGTTCATCACCTTTCACTTTTTTCTCTTTCTATCGATATTATTGAAAGGTTCGTCAGTTGATTAGTTGTCATGGTAGAGCGCAGGTAAGTTTTGACTCTTTTCTTTGTGGAAAAACTTTTTTCAGCTACAGCACTCGTTACAGGTAATGTAAATAAAAGTTGGGCCAATTGTGAAAGCTCAGGATACAACATTTTTTGTGTAAGTAAATCAAAATAAAAATCTGTTGTCTTTTCTTTGAAATCATGGAATGATTTTCATACTTAAGATCTGAAGATAAACACAAACGGTGAATAAACAAGATAACGTGCCTTTTTAACGAAGATTATAGTACAAAAGTCCTGTAAAACTGGGGGGGGGGCGACTGCCCCCTGCCCCGGGCTAGAACCGCCACATCAGTCATAATATGTGGCGATTTTAATGCTAAACCTGGCAATAGAACATGTGTTGAAGAAACATTTAGAAAATTTGGTTCAGACCAACGCAACGAAAGAAGAGAAACCCTAGTTGGTTTCTTTCTTCAGAATAAATTATTCCAAATGACCAGCATCTTCCACAAAAAACAACAAAGAAGATGGACTTTGCAAAGACCGCATAACATAAACAAGTAAACGATGGAGAAAAATAAAAACTTCAAAGAAAACTAAAAAGCTGGAAAGAGTCAAATAATCCAATCAAAAAGCAAATACTAACGAATAAAACTGAATTACACAGGCCAACGATGAACAAACGTTTTTGATAAAATTACCTCTATCTTATGTATTTTAGTGTGCTGAGTCCGAAAATCATATTAAAAATGCTGTATCACCGACCATTCTTTCACTCAGTTTTTTAGGCAGTAATGGGATTTGGTCTACTATAATGATATTGGTGGTCTCATGAATGAGTTTGTTATTGAGTATAATAGGGATGTGTAACGGTCCGTCACGTAGTCACGTTACTAAAGCATTTTGAAATATTGAATTATTTTTATAATTATTTTCTCTTAATCTCTTAATTAAGTTCTCTAATTCTTCTAATTAATTCTCTAAATTTCTCTTAATAACCTATTTATAATTATTATCTTCTCTAATATTTCTTCTTCTTCTTCAAGTCCGTCTCCTATCGGAGGTTGGAAATCATCACAGCTATTCTTATTTTACTGGCGGCTGCCCTAAATAGGTCGATGGAACTGCAGCCGAACCATTCCCTCAGATTTCTTAACCAAGATATTCTGCGCCTACCGATATTTCTCTTACCCCTGATTTTACCCTGAATGATCAGTCTCAGCAGCGAGTATTTGTCACCTCTCATAACATGGCCAAAGTATTCAAGCTTTCTTCTTTTAACAGTAAGTACAACTTCACATCCTTTTCCGATCCGACGTAAAATTTCGGCATTCGTCACGTGGTCCACCCAAGATACACGTAGCATTCTACGGTAACACCACATCTCAAAAGCTTCAATGTTTTTAATGCTGCCCATCTTGATGGTCCATGACTCAACTCCGTATAATAAAGTGGAGAAGATATAACACCGCAGCATACGCACTCTCAGATCAAGATTTATGTCACGACTACAGAGAAATATTTTCATCTTGTTAAATGCTGATCTAGCTATTTCTATTCTTGCTCTTATTTCTTTTGTTTGCTATTTCTCTAATATTTATATTCTTTTAACGACGTCACACTTCAATGTTTGCGGAACCTACTTGTTGAATTTAATTTCCCTGACGTTTATTTTGTATTCTAAGATGTTCTGACGTTTTCCTTGTCGGAAAAGAGCAGTTCGCTCTCCACTCTACTCGTAGCTCGGAATAGGTAAAGTCGAATAGGTCGGGGGTAGTACCAAAATGGCGGAATATTACTCGTAATTAAGAAGTATTTTTTGGGAAATAAAGTTGCCTTGGAAGTAAAATGTATCCACAATCTTTTTCCCGAATAGTGTACAATGTTTTCTAGAGGTAAACGAGAATGAAGAACTAAGATTTCCGGTAATAATTTTTTTAATTTACCTACTTATAGAGTGTCATCCATTTTGTACTCTATGTGATATTTGGAATATTATTTCATTATTGAATTTTCTAAATCAATTTATCGATTGGATTTTATATAGATTATTTCGATGTTTATTTAATATTAATTGAAAACTTCATATGTTTTTTATAGACTTTTGGAGGCTTTTGATAGACTCCTCAAAAACAAGTTTAAAAGCTGTATTCTTACACAATGAGGACACTTATGCTTCACTTCCCGTTGTTCATTTAGTCCATATGAAAGAGGTATATGATAATCTTGACACAATTCTACAGAAAATCAGATCTTCGACTCAGAATTGGATGATCTGTGGAGATTTAAAAGTTGTTTGCATGTTACTTGGTCAAAAAAAGAGATTTACAAAGTTTCCATATTTTATTTGTGAATGGGACAGTAGAGCAAGAGATAAACACTGGTCCAGAAAACAATGACCAATTTCTTTGGTTTGGTCTACATTTGATTTTAACCATGTTTCTAAGTTATCCACTTTCACTTGTAATGATTGAAGTGAATGATTATTAATAACAGTGGAATATTTCTATCAAGAACTGTACAGTAGTAGACGGAACCCCGAAATAAAGATATAAAGGCAACTCAAAAGCTATATTGAATCAAGCTTTTGAACTCATGCCAGACATAACATCTAGTTAAATCACACAAGCAATGGCCAAGATTAAAGCCAACAAATCACCCGGAGATGATGGACTAGTAATAGAATCCTTCAAGAACGGGGGTCGCGGTGACACAATGAGTATTAACACATTATCTTTGTACGTCTAGAGATATTGAATCAGATTTATCAAAGATCTTAAGAAAGAATGGAAAGAAAGGTATATTGATGAGAACATAAATACAGGAAACCATTACAGATCAATCAGAAACTACATATCAGATAAACTTTGGTTTTCTAAAATGGAGTCGACAAAGGATATGACAAGAACAGATGAGAAATTTAAAAAATAATCGTAAAAAAATCAAAAATCATTAAAACTATAGAACTTTAATAAACCGTAACTTGCTTAAAAATAGCCGTACAGCCTTAGCCTTATATAATAGACCATTTTAATGATAATTGACTTCTCTTTCTACTAAGGGCCGGTTGTTCGAACGCTAATCAAAAATGATCATTATCAAATATTTCATTACTGTCACAACTGTCAATGTCAACTTTGATTGGGTTGCTGAAAACATAATTATTGATTACAATTATGAAATTAGTTAATCAATTATGTTAATAATTGTTATGTTAATTGATTAACTAATCTCATAATTATAATCAATTATGTATTCAGCAACCCAACCAAAGTTGACATTGACAGTTGTGACAGTAATTAAATATTTGATAGTGATCATTGTTGATTAGCGTTCGAACAACCGGCCCTATATGTAATTGCATATACCTAGAAATGCGTAGAAAAAAGTTACAGAACAATGTTTGTGAAATAATGGGGAAAATGGCCCAAAATTGCTGTGAGCGGCGAACTTTGAAAAATCATATTTTGGAAACTGTAAATTCTAGAGACTTCTGTCAAACGTCATTTTAAAGAGAAAGGGTGGAAGTTTTTTTTGGTAAAGCAATGCCTACACCTATATCCCCATGGAAAAAAGTTATGCGGCAAAAAATAAAATTGCTTTCTTTCGTTTTTTTTGAATATATTTTTGTAAAAAAACACTTTTGACTTTAAAAGGTGATATTTTGATAGTAAATTTATTCTAGAACATTTTTTCTGTAGACGTGTTTGTACCAAAAGTTCATAGAACTCACCCTAATGCACCCTGTGCCTAGGTACTAATTCACCCCTATCTCAAAAACGCACTCTTTAAATGGTAGCACTCCATATTTTTTTCACATTTAGAGGTCCATTGACTATATGAAATGATAAAACCCCGTTAACGATGTAGTTCCTTTCTAAAGTGCATACTCAAGAGCGTGGTAGGTAGAATATTTTTTTCCTAACAAGCATTTAAAAAAATTTGATTATTACGAAGTATTTTTAATTGTTTGTAGTGTGCACGTGTAAAAAACTGCTCGTGGCTCGCTAATTTTAATATCCTTGCCTTCCTCTAAAATCGACAGCCACTCTACTCCTAATGAAACATTATTTTTTAATTTTCTCAAATCCCCCAACTCGATCGATGATTCTCGCTGCAAGCAATAAAGTATACTCCATTACTTATCCGACTGGAAAATAGAACAAATGTTGAAGCAACCCTTGTCTTTTCATCCCAGTTTGTTTTTGTACTTGTGTGGGGCTTTATTGGAGACTACAGATAATATAAAACAATAATTAAAAATTCTACTATTTATATAAAAATGTTTTAAATCTTTTTTATTTAGTCTTACTACGGTGGTAAGAGGTCCAATTTACTATCACTGCAAGATATACTTCTTTTTCTTTAGTTGCCGTCTCTAATGGAGGTCGTCAATCTTCTTCTTCATGTACCATGTCCTTTCAGAACGTTGGTTACCATCATAGCTATCTTAATTTTATTCACTGCCACCCTAAATAGCATGCTTGTATCAACGCCATACCAATTTCGCAAGTTCTTCAACCATGAGGTTCTTCTTCGTCCTGGACTGCGTTTGCCTGCCTTATTTCCTTGCATGATATTTTGTAGCAACCTATATTTGGGACCTCTCATTACATGTCCGAAATACTCCAGCTTTCTCTGCTTGATGCTTTTTATGATCTCAGTAGTCTTGCTGGGACGTTCTAGTATTGTGGAGTTTCGAATCATCTCCACCCAGGAAACTTTTAAAATTCTTCTATAGCACCACATTTCGAAAGCCTCAAGGCGATTTAGATCAATTTTATTCACAGGCCTGGACTCGACACCATAAAGTAAGACCGAGAACACGTAGCAGCGAAGTAGGCGGATCCTCAATGCCAATTTTAGGTCTCTGTTACGTAACACCTTGGACATCCTTCTAAAAGCGGCTCTAGCCTGCTCTATCCTAGGTCTAATTTCGCCGTGACTTTCTGCGTTACAATTTAATTGCTATCCAAGGTAAACGATTTTATCAACTTGCTCAAGTTTGGTATTATTTACATATATATATATATATATATATATATATATATATATATATATATATATATATATATATATATATATATATATATATATATATATATATATACGGTTTTATATCCTGTTGTTTACTTATTACGAGTATTTTGGTTTTCCGTATGTTCAGATCCAGATTGATGTTATGTATCCAGATTATTTGCCTTCTGCCAGGGCTACGCCTTCCTTCTATGTTTCAATCCATTATAATTTGAAAGAAGTTATAATTGTAACATGTCCAGTATAAAGTCATACTTGTTAAGAGAAATATACAAGGAGATAAGAGAAATCAGAAAATAAAATAGAGAATATAAAGAGGAGATACAAAAGAGGAAAATAAATGAGGTGGGAAATAGATTGGAAAGGCTCAAAGAGAAATCGAAAAAAAAACAATATTGTGGTAACTCGATTAAAGATTGATACCTACAGATGAAGATAAGATAAAAAAAGATATGACAAGTTTTATAAAAATACACCTCATGCCTCATGTAAATACAGTCCAACCCGCTTATTGGAATAGCCTTCGTGCCAATAAACAGTATTCCTATAACCGTGATATTCTAATAACCGATCATTGGTCGCTAGTAGAAACGTTTCCGGACCTCAAATTTATATTCCTTAAACCGGGATATTCCTTTAAGAGGTATTCTAATAAGCGGGTTTGACTGTATATAAATACACACATTGGAAAAGTCTAGGGGTACCTATTTTTAAAAAGAGACGTAATTTCTTCTTTAATTGATTTGAATAAATGATAATCGATTTGTAGTGTTGAGTAGTATTTAATATACAACATACAACCAAATTTGTTGAAATGTCAAAAATAAGGAGAACGCCTTTCAGTAATGTCAAAAATATCGAGAAGTACAATTAAAAAAAATAGGTCATCACAAAATATGGTCTTAATTAGTGTTGCCCAAATGAAAGACCAAGACGAGACTTAGACAGTCTTGGTCTTGCAACAGTACACCTGGTCTTGGTCTTGGTATTGCGCTCCAGGTATTGGTCTTGGTCTTGGTCTTGCAGCAAGAGTCTTGCAAGTCTCGTAGTTGCCCATTAGCCTATTACATATCTTAGAACAACGTAACAGAGTAGATAAATTTTAAGCTTGAATTGTTTATTCATTAACAATATCGCTGTAATAATATTGTTGCTAGAAGGTAAATTGTCGTTGTACCTATAGGTACCGGTACCAATGAGTGTACCAATCAAACTGTGTTTTTTCTCAAAGTTTGCATCATCCTGTGGAATATTCTAGCCTTTATAAAATACTGAAATTAAAACCCTACTACAGTCTGATAATTTCTTAACATTCTGTTTTTTTATTCATTCGCTTGGATAACAAAAAGTTAGGTATTTTAATAACTAGCCATCTTCTTCTTCTTCACGTGCCATCTCCGCGACTGAGGTTGGCAATCATCATGGCTATTCTGATCTTAGATGCTGCTGCTCTTAACAGTTCGGTTGATGTGCATCCGTACCATTCCCTCAAGTTACGCAACCACGAAATTCGTCTCCTTCTTACACTTCTCTTGCCCTGGATTTTCCCCTGTATAATCAACTGAAGTATGTTGTATCCCTCATTACGCATAACATGCTCCAGGTACTGCAGCTTTCGTGTCTTGATGGTTTCCAATATTTCCAGTCCTTTGTTGACTCTTCTCATGACTTCGTTGTTTGTTGTATGCTCGGTCCATGATATCTTCAGGATTCTTCTATACACCCACAGTTCAAATGCTTCCAACTTTTTAGTAGTCGATGCGTTAACTAGCCATATTTTTCATCAATACAGGCTGTTTTGAAATAAGTATGGCAAATTTTAAGGGGTAATTCTAAACAAACCGGTTACACGTAGGTATGCGCGCCATTACTTACTTATTTCCTGTTACTCCGTAAAGGAGCATAGGGCATCCACGAAGCTTCTCCATTGGACTCTGTCTCTGGCCATAGCTGCTACCTCTCCCCAGCTCTTTCTCATACCTTTGTAGTCAGCTTCAATTGTTCTTCTCCAGGTCGTTGCGGGTCATCCTTGCTTTCTTCGTCGTGCTACTGTCCATTTTAGAGCTTTCTTTGTTATATCTGAGTTGTCCTTCCTCAGGGTGTGTCCCAGCCAATTCCATCTTTTTCTTTTAATTGCAATTTCAATTGGCTCTTGTTTGGTTTTCTTCCAGAGTTCTTGATTTGTTATGATGTTGGGCCAATATACTTTCAAAATTTTTCGGAGGCACCTGTTTACAAATCATCATCATCATCATCATTGGCTCGACAGCCCTTTCTGGGTCTTGGCCTGTTCCAGGATTCTTCTCCACTCTGATCTGTTTCGTGCTTTTTTTCTCCAGTTTTTCATTTTTAAGGTTTTTATATCATTTTCTATTTGTTCTAAATATCTCAGCTTCGGTCTTCCTCTTGTTCTTTTTCCTACTGGCATCTGTTTGAATATTTTGTTTGGTATTTCGCCTTCTTCCATTCTTTCTACATGTCCCATCCAACGCAGCCGTCCTATTTTAATGAATGTTATGATATCTGGATCCTGGTATATTTCGTATAGTTCAAAGTTGTACCTTCTTCGCCAAATTCCATTTTCTTTTGTGCCCTTATATATGTGTCGCAAGATTTTTCTTTCAAAGGTGGCTAGCAATGTTTCCTCTCTTTTAGTGAGTGTCCAGGTTTCTGAGCCGTATGTGAGTACCGGTCTTATTAGGGTTTTGTATATTTGGCATTTTGTTTTCCTTGCGACGTTGTCTGATCTTAGTTGCCGAATTAACCCATGATAACTTTTATTGGCAATAAATATTCGCCTCTTCACTTCCTCTGCTACGTTATTATCAGATGTGACTAGGGATCCCAAGTATGTAAAGTTTTTTACCCCCTCAATGTTGTATTCTCCTATTGTTATATTTTGTGGCTGCCTTATTTCTGTGTTTTTACTTACCTGCATATATGTTGTTTTGTTCTGGTTGATTTTCAGGCCACTATTTTGTGCAGCTCGTTCTATTTGATTGAATGCCTCTATCATTTCTCTTCTTGATCTTGCGATTATGTCAACATCATCTGCAAATGCTAGTATTTGCACGCTTTTATTAATTATTGTTCCTCGAGTATTGACTGTTGTGTCCCTCATTATTTTCTCGAGTACAATGTTGAACAAGATGCATGATAGAGCGTCTCCCTGGCGTAGTCCCTTTTTCACATCTATTGTTTCCGTTAGTTCGTTTTGTATCCGGATTTTACTTTCTACTTTTAGAGATTCTTTTATCAGTTCTATTAGTTGTGTTGGTATATTAAATTCTTTCATTGCTTTTATTAAGAATTCTCGGTTTATATTGTCATATGCGCTTTCGAAGTCTATGAAGAGATGATGTGTGTCGATGTTATGTTCACTTGTTTTTTCAAGGATCTGTCGCAGAACAAATATCTGGTCTATTGTTGACTTCTGTCTACAGAAGCCACTTTGGTACCTGCCAACTATTTTTTCAGCGTGTGGTCTAAGTCTTTCATAAATGACGTTGGACATTATTTTGTATGCTGCATTCAGCAGCGTGATTCCACGGTAGTTTCCACATTCTAACTGATTCCCTTTTTTATGTAATGGTACAATAATACCACTATTCCACTCCGCTGGTAGCTGTTTATTTGACCATATCTTTGTTATCAATACATGTATTGTTTTCTGTAGTGCGTCTCCTCCTTCCTTCAGTAATTCCGATGCTACTTGATCCGATCCCGGTGATTTATTGTTCTTTAATTTGTCTACTGCTGTTCTAATCTCGGCTATTGTTGGTGGACTCTTTTCTCTGTTGTCTGCTTGGTCTAATGGTATATCAGGGTTCGTCTCACTCCCATCTCCTTCAAGCTTTTCCGTAAATGTTCTGTCCATCTTCTTAGTATCTCTTGCTGTTCTGTCAATATATTACCTTCCTTATCTCTACACATCGTCGTTCTCGGTTTGAAGTCTTTTCTGCTTTTGTTCAGTTTCTGATAAAATTTTCTTGTCTCTGTCGATCTACTTAGTTCTTGCAGTTCCTGAAGTTCTTTGTTCATATATTCTCTCTTTTTTCTTCGGTGAGTTTTCTTTTCTTCTCTGCGTAGTTGTTTATATTCTTCCTCTGCTTGTCGGGTTCTGTGCCCCTGTTGCATCAGTAAATATGCTCTGTTTTTTCTGTCTGTTATAATCTGACATTCTTCGTCAAACCAGTCATTCGTTCTTGTTCTTCTTTCTTTACCTTCTATGCCTAACACTTCTTTAGCTGTCTCTTTTATGATTTCTCTGCACTCTTCCCACTCCTTATTTGGGTTTTCATGTTTTGGTGTGTTTTCTAGTTTGATGCTTATCTTTTCTTTATACTCTTTATTTTTGTTTGTTTCTTTGAGTCCTTCTACCTTGTATCGTTCATGTTTAGAGCCTCTTTCCTTTTTGATGTTTGAAATTCTAGCCCTTACTCTACTTTCGACCAGGTAGTGATCAGAATCCGCATTTGCCCCTCTTCTGGTGCGGACGTTTATTATATTCGATTGGTGTCTCGAGTCTACAATAACATGATCTATCATATTTACTGTCATTCCATCTGGGGACTTCCAGGTACCCTTGTGTATATCTTTGCGAGCGAAGTATGTGCTAGCAATCACCATGTTAAGTGATCTTGCTAGGTTTAATAACCTATTGCCATTGTCATTTGATTGCTCATGGAGACTGTGCCTACCTATTGTGGGTTGGAATTGCTGTTCTCTTCCAACTTTATCGTTTAGGTCTCCATAGATTATTTTTATATCATTTTTTGGGCATGACTGATATGCGGACTCTAGTTCATCATAAAACTCCTGTTTACAAATACTTGGAGTTTTTTGACAGTTCCGTCTGTTATTGCCCAGGTCTCGCATCCATACAGTAATACTGTTTTAACATTACTATTAAACAGTCTTATTTTGGTGTTTTGACTAATTTGTGTTGACCTCCATATGTTTGAGATTGTTCCAAATACTTGTTGTGCTTTTCTAAGTCGATGTTTAATGTCCGCCTCGATTCCACCATGTACGCCAAGTATACTTCCTAGGTAGCAAAATTCTTGTACCTGTTTTACTTCTTCTTTACTGATATATAATTTTTCCTGTCGGAGTTGGCCTATTCTCATCTCAACTGTCTTATTGACATTTATTCGGAGACCAATTTCTGCCGCCTCTTTCTCCAGTTTACTTAGCATGTTCTGCATATCATCTATTGTATGGGATACCAGACATATATCATCTGCATATTCCATATCAGCCAGTTTCTTACCATCTAAGTAGTTCCAAGGGATTCCGTTTTTTCTGTCTATGGCTTTTGGAAAATGTAGTTGAGACATATATTAAAGAGTAGAGGTGAGAGTATACAGCCTTGCTTTACCCCTTCTCTATTTCTATTTTGTCCGTCATTTGACCCTTATGTAATACCTGGAATGTTGTTCGGTTATACATCATTTGTATTATTCTAATGATCTTAGGTGGAATTTTCGCGTGGCTTAAAATGTTCCAAAGAGCTTTGTGTTTTATACTATCAAACGCTTTGGCAAAGTCTACAAACGTCATTATCAGTGCTGCATTCTTTTCTTTAATTTCTTCTATGATGATACGTGATGTAGCAATCTGGTCAATATAGGATCTTCCCCTTCTAAAACCCGCTTGTTCATTAATTCACACCCGCACGTTAATTCTTTGATGTACAATATAGGCTAGTATTTTATTTATAGAACACAATAGTGTTACTCCTCTCCAGTTTTCGCATAGCTGCGCGTCACCTTTTTTTGGGAGATTTATTATGATTACATTATTCCACTCTGTAGGTACGTGTTCTTCATTCCATATCTCTATCAGCAATGGTGCCAGTAACTCCACTGTTCCCTCAATGTCAGCTTTCCACAATTCGGATGGGATACCGTTAATTCCTGCTGCTTTGTTATTCCTCAGGTGACGGATTGCTTCACCTAATTCTTTCTTCGTTGGGCTCTCTGCATTTATTTTTAAACAGTTTTCAATTGGTCCTGCTGCATGGTCTTCTTGCGCAAACGGTTCGTTTTCTTGCTCTGCTATGAGTCCTTGGTAATACTCTTGCCATCTATGGGTCTGTTCTTTTGTCGTTGTGAGAACTTGCCCTCTTTTGTCTTTTAGTGGTTTGTTATTGTTTGTGTTCCTGTTTGCCGAACGCTTGGTGTTTCTATATAATTCTCTTTGGTTATTTGTTGCTGCTGCTTCTTCTGCTGCTCGAGCCATTTCCTCAGCCCATTTTCCCTTGTCTCCTCTAGCACTCTTTTTTACCGGTTTATTTGCAGCTTCATATTCTTGGGCTATTTTAATTTTGTCGTCACTTCTTTGTGCTCTATTTAATGTGGCTTTGAGGTCCTTTCTTTTTCTAATAAGTTGCCAGGTATTTTCACTTATCCACTCTTTCCGTTCTTCTTCTTGATATCCTAAGATTTCCTGAGCATTTTAATGTACGGCAAGTTTAATCGATTCCCATTTCTCTTCTACACTTATCTGCATATGGTTTATAGTTTCTGCATTCAGTTTTATTCTATTACTCCATTCATTATGAGTGTCGCTATCATTCAATTGTTGTATGTTGTATTTCTTGCGTCTGTTAAGTTGTTTATTGCTATTTTTCGCCCTTATTTTTACTTTTATTTCCCCCAATAGTAGGTGGTGGTCACTCCCTACATCTGCTGATCGCTTATTCCTTACATTTAGTAGACTGCTTCTCCATTTGTTACTAATCAGAAGGTGGTCTATTTGATTTTCTGTTTTCTTATCAGGTGATACCCAGGTTATCTTGTGACACTTTTTATGTGGAAATATCGTTCCTCCAATTATCATATTGTTTTCTAAACTAAATTCTATGAGTTTTTCTCCATTTTTATTTCTTTCCCCCAGCCCGTGTACTCCCATACTTGCTTCTGCCCCACTATTATCCTGACCTACTTTCGCATTCAGATCCCCCATAACTATGATAATATCTACTTTGTTTATCTTCCTCACAACTTCATTTAATTCTTGATAAAACTTTTCTTTATCCTCTTCTTCACTTACTTCTGTAGGTGCATAGCATTGCATGCGCGCCATTGGTGAATATTAAAATTTTAATTGTATGTCAAAAATGCGTAATAACTACCTCTTAAAACCTACCAAACTTCATTCGCATATCTCAACCGGTTTTAGAGCAATAAATAAATCTTCAGTTTGTAAGAACAATTTTAACATTCCCTATTTCGGAAACGAAGCATTTCCGAACATACGTTTTAAAGCAAACTGTCATTACTTTTTCTTGCAGAGTAATTACCCCTTAAATTTTGCCATACTTATTTAAAAACACCCTGTATTGATGAAAAACATGGATAGCTAAAAAAGTACGTAACTTTTTATTCTCCAACAAAACGAATGAATCAAAAAACAAAATGTTAAGAAAATATAAGGCTATAATTGGGTTTGATTGGTACACTCTAGCAATAGTATTATAGTATTATTACAGCGAAATTGTTAAAGAATAAGGCTATAACATAATATTAAAAAAATCACTTCAATCGACAACAGGTTTAGGAAATTCAAGACATGAAAAATGACCCGTGTTTAAGGTGGTGCGTTAATTTCTTGGAGTAGTAACATTGGAGTAGTCACCAAACACAAAGAGTAACAAAAGAACAGTCGATTGATAAAACAAATGACCAATTTAATTTAACTACAGAAAAAACTGCTATAAATGTGCTTTTGTCTTGCGTACATTTCACTTTAATATTTCTTTGTTCAATGCCTCGGTAGACAGTATATCGTTATTTATTAATACTTTTGTATTAGACAAATTTTGTCTAACTGAATGAGGTCATTGCACAATCAACAGAAAAATATACATAATAGTCTTACTATTCTATATACCGATAAGATGTAATAGGTATATTTTTTATCAACTACTAATTTTTAACGACATTATTGTCGGCATCGCAAAGTCGCAACGCAGGAATATTAATTTATGAATAAAGGCCGGCTAATGTAAAACTTGGACAATTAATTTCAGAGCGAAGATGTCGTCTTATCTGCTGGGAAAGCATGTAAACATATTTTATTTTTGCATTGTAATAATGATCTCTGAGTACGTGTCAAATGTGTCAAGTGTTATTTTAATAGATATTTTGATTTGCTATGTATGTTAGTGGTATTGTTCGTAATGCGCATAAGTCAAATTTTCCAAATTTTTGTAAACATTTTTTAGCCTCTCATAGAGTACTATCTAAGAATATACCCGAACTAATATGCTCTCTAAAACGACCCTCAGTTCTAACTGCAAGACTTGCAGGCTTAGTCTTGTTCTTGCTCAAATCTTGCACGGTCTGCACGGTTGCAAGTCTTGGTCTTGGTCTTGCTCAAATTAGGCGGTCTTGGTCTTGGTCTTGCAAAAACGCAAGAACAAGACCAAGACTGCAAGACCAAGACCGATTTTGGGCAACACTAGTCGTAATAAGAAAAAAACAAATTTAATACAAAGTATCGGGTCCACTCCGAGTCTTATTAAGCCTCTACATCTGTCGCTCATAGACAAAATGATATTGTCGATACCCTGTTGAAGTACGTTTGTCCATTCCTCTATCAGATGTTCTCGAAAACGAAACGGCGGGTATATGTTGTCCATATGTGGAGCATTTCTTCGCTGAAGCATGTCCCATACATGCTCGATGGGATTCAGGTCGGGGGATTGGGCTGGCCAAGGCAACACATCAATACCTTACAAGCAACAAGCAGAACTTACTACAGTGAAAAACCAATAGCTTGTTCCTCTCCTGTAAAAAGATTTGTCAAATATTCGTTATCACTTTGGCCGTTATGTTTTACTCACAAAAATTTACAGAATGAGCCACTGTATAAATTCAATTGAAATTAAATGACCACGTGAATTTATTTTTATTAATTTTATTATGATATAAAAATATCTCTAGACTTTTCCGATGTGTGTATATAAACGAGAAAATAAATATAGAAAAAGCAATCAAACTAGTGCAGAAAATTTTTTTGCTACAAGTCAGAGAACACGTGGAAAAAATATAATTTTGCAAAAAAAGAGTCAGCTGAAAAAGTTAAAGGAAAAGGTATTTATAAATAATGACAATCTAACAACGAAAGAAAGAGAAATGAGAAAAGACATAACTCAAATTGTAAAGAACTTAATGGTAAAACCTAAAACGGTAAAATTAGGTTTTAAAAAGATCGTAGTAGACGGAGGGGATAAAGATGGAGAAAGAAAGCCATTTTTAAAAATATTGGAATGCAAAAAAATGAGGAATAGAGGAGAAGGAACAGAAGGAACAGAACAGAAGGGATAACTGTCAAAATCATGGCTATGACAACGAACATGAATAAATTAAATCAAAGACTGAAAAGCATAAAACACATAGACATATTCAAGTAGGAAAAAATGAGCAAATCTTTTGAAAAATTGCAGCGCGGAACACAAAGAGCATAAATAGTAAAGAAATAGAATTAGTAGAGGAGTGTAAGGCCGCAGAATTAAGTACACTAGCAATTTCAGAATTTATTAGATACAAGTCAATGTTTACAAATAAGAAATTGAGTATGGCTATCAGATTAAGGTTCGTCGAATGTTATGTTTGGTCTCAACTACTATATGGGGTAGAGCTTGGATTCTGAAAGCCCAATCCAAAAAAATTGCTGGCATTCGAAATGTGGCTATATAGGCGTATTCTAATTCATTGGACTGCAATAGTCTCAAACGAAGAAATGTTAAGACGAATTGGTCATGGCAGAAAACTTATGAACACAATTAAAATAAGAAAAACATCGTATCTGGGTGACATACTTCGAAACGATAAATACTCTCTGCTAAGGAAAGGCTTGGAAAGAAAAAATAAATCTTGGATTAGGAATATCAGAGATTGGACTAACCTCAGTGTTGAACAGATATTTTACGTTGCAAAAGATAGGGAAAAGCTTAAAGAAGTCAATCCTTAGTGTAGAAAACCTAGCCCGAATCCTCACTTCAGATTTTGTGTTTCTCTGGCCGTTACATTTGTTCCTCTGAGCTGAGCCATTCTTTACATACTCAATAACTTCTCTCCCAATCCTCCATCAATTTTAAATTCTTCTATCTATCTATCTAATCAGCCCTAAACATCCATCTTTGGATATAGGCCTCCTCTTCCTTCTTCCATGCCTCTCTATCTTGGGCAATTTGCATCCATTTTGACCCAGTGTGTTTCTTCAGGTCATCTGACCATCGCATCTGTGGCCTTCCCCTTTTTCGTTTGTGGTTCCATGGTCTCCAATGTATTATCATCTTAGTCCATCTTTCATCCTTCTGCCGTAGGGTGTGTCCGGCGAACTTCCATTTAAGCTTTGCTACTTGGGTAGAGACGTCTTTCACTTTTGTTTTGTTACGGATCCATTCGTTTCTTTTCCTGTCTGATAATTTAATGTTCAGCATTTGTCTTTCCATGGCTCTTTCTGTCTTTGCTATTTTTTCCATATTCTCTTTTGTAAACGTCCATGTCTGAGAGCCATATATTAAAACAGGGAGTATACATTGATTGAAGACTTTTGTTTTTAGGTATTGCGGGTATTTTCTGTTCTTTAGAATATAAGACAGTTTTCCGAATGATGCCCAGGCCAACCTTATTCTTCTCTTTATTTCTTCGGTCTGATTTTCTTTATTTAATCTAGTGATTTGTCCTAGATATATATATTCTTTTACTTGTTCTATTCTTGTTTGTGCCACTGTAATTACTAGTTCTTCTTGTTGATTGGTCATGGTTTTTGTTTTACTGTAATTCATCTTCAGTCCTATCTTTGTCGATTCTCTATCTAGTTCTTCCATCATTCTTTGTAATTCTTCACTTCCTTCTGCTATTAATACAATATCATCAGCATATCGTAAGTGATTCAGATATTGCCCGTTTATGTTTATACCCAAACCATCCCAGTGCAGTTGTTTGAACACATCTTCTAGCGCTTGGTTGAATAGCTTGGGCGAGATGGTATCTCCTTGTCTTACTCCTCGGTTTATTTTAATAGGCTTCATTTGTTTCATTAGCTTGATAGTTGTTGTTGCCTTATCATATATATTTGTAATTAAGTCGGTATATCTGAAGTCTATTCTGCTGTTTTGTAGGGAATTCTTTACTGCCCAGTGTTCCACACTATCAAATGCTTTTTCGAATTCAATAAATGCCATGTATAGCGGGATATGATATTCGTTAGCTTTTTCGATTAATATCTTCATCGTTAAAAGGTGGTCACTTGTACTGAAGCTTTTTCTAAATCCGGCTTGTTCTCTTGCCTGGTATCCATCTAATTTAGTTGTTAATCTGTTTGTTAATATCTTGGTTAATAGTTTGTACATCACATTTAGTAAAGTTATGGGTCTGTAATTCTTTAGATCCTTTTTATCTCCTTTCTTAAATAGTAACAATGTTACTGCTTCGTTCCAAGTGTTGGGTATTTGTTTTGTCATTAATATTTTATTCATAAGTGTGTATAAAACTTCTCTAGTTGTTTTCCCACCATTTTTTAGCATTTCTACAGTTATCCCGTCTTTTCCTGGCGATTTATTATTCTTCATTTCCTTGAGTGCTCTTTTTATCTCATTCTTACTGATTTCTGGTTGTATATTTTTATTTGTAATTGCTTAAGGATTTCTTGTGTTGGTTTCTGTTTTGTATTGTAGAGGTTTTTATAATATTCTTGTGTTATTTGTATAATTTCTTCTATATTATTGGTCTCTATGCCTTCTTTGTTCTTTATACTATTAATCTGTATGCTTCCAAGCTGTGGTTTTAAGCACTTCATATTTTTATTTTGTTCAATGGTTTTTTCTATTTTTTCTTCCTGTACTCTCCTTTGACTTTCCTTGATGTTCCTTCTGATAGCTTTGTTTACCTCTTTGTAATCTATTGTGTTTCTCTTATCTTGTTCTATTAATGTTTTTTTTGCTCATGAGGTTTTTTGTTTCCTGAGATATATAGTTTTCCTTTTTTATTCTTGTTTGTGCTACCTCTTTTCCCGCCTTTGCTAATGTATCGGTTAATAGCTGATTTATTTCATCGATATTTTTGTTTTCCAAATCTCTAGTGGCCGGTATACTTTCCCTTATTTTTTGTTTATATTCCTCTTTTGCTTTCTTAAGTTTTCCCATATCTAGTTTCGATCTATTTTCCATTTTCTTTTTTGTTTCGAATTGGCTATTAATGCTGAGTTTGGCTCTGACAAGTCTATGATCACTACCGGTTGAAAAACGATTCAGCACTGTAACATCTTTGATGATGGCTTTTTCTGTTGTAAGGATGTAATCTATTTCGTTTTTAGTATTGCCGTTGGGACTTATCCATGTCCATTTTCTTTGCGGTTTTTTGTTAAAAAACGAGTTCATAGCATTTAAATTCTTACTCACTCTAAATCGCAATACCCCAGAGTATTGTGTTACAAGACCAAAAAAAAAGGACAAGAAATATAGCCCATTCCACAAATATACGACCCTCTTGGATTATCGCGACAACGAATATTTTACTGTGCAAAATATGAAGAACGAAAGTAAATTGCAAATTATGTTGTTGTTTATTGGAGTAATCATTAGAGCAAAATACTTTCGTACTTTTTATGTTGCACACTAAATTATTCGTTGTCGCGATAATCCAAAACAGTCGTATATTCGTGGAATACACCATAGTAAAAATGGATAGTAATCATATCATAATACAGTGATGAGCGCGCTAATAACCGGCAAAAATAACGCAAAAGATGGACAACATAATACGTTGTGAAGTAAAAAGAGATGAAAATAGTAGAGGTGGGAAATTATCGGTATTAACCTATAAAATATTACCACTTACGATAGTTTCCCAGTTTTAGACGTTAGCTAAGAGCTAGTTGACTTTAGTCATAAGTATGACGTTAACGTGACATTAACATTTTTTTAATTTTAAATCATTTTGACGGAACTGTTAGAAAGAATAGAATGAGTGAGTTAGGAAGCAAGGCTGTCCATAAATAAATCGAAAACAATGAGTAGTGGTATAGTCGGTTCGCTAAACTCAGACACCACTGGCTAGTGGTTTTAGTAAATAATTTTGCGAATTTCGTAAAATTGTCAAAAAAATAATTACTAAATAGTTAATAATTACTAAATAGTTAGTAGTTTTGCCAAATTTTCCAAAATTGACAGAAAACGAAAAAATTACCAACTAAATTCACCAGCCAGTTGTGTCTGGGTTTAGCGAACAGACTATACTTCTTTTTATATATACTGATTTAAGTTAAAAAAAGAATGTGTGTGTACTTTGTACGCACGTAAGAAGATATTCTTCTATTATATAATAGGTAATTTAAACGAAGTAAATATACTTAAAAGGTTATTTGTACTTATTTTATTTAAAAATCAAACTTACTTTCTTATCTACCACTTTCAAAAAAGAAGAATATCTTCAAAAATTATATAATAATATACTTACAATCATAAAATCTATAAAAAAAATAATAACTTGCTTGGGGCTTGAACCCACTTCACGTCTACCGCGCCGTACGAAAGTTGACGCCATTTCAAACTGCACCAAACTCTCGTATACGTCATGTGGGAATATACACAAACTAAACGTTTACACCATAAATTTATATGAATTTAATAAAATTATTAGTTTGATTTTTGTCGAAATAAAATACAACAAAATATAGAATAAGAAAACGATATATGAGATGAAGATTTGTAGAAAGTTTGTTCGTAATCAGATTATGTAAATTAAAGCATTGGCTACTAATAGGTAACTACATTATTTTGTTTACATTTTCCAAATAGATAGGCATTGAAACTATTAGGTATTACCAACTGAAACATTTAGAATTAGGTACCTGCGGCTTTTCAAAACTATTTAAAAAGTCACTATAATTATAAATTTGATTTTATTTCTGTCATAATTAAAAATATAATAAATATTATACAATATTTTTGTTTACCGATAACCTCCATATTGAACAATTATTGACAGATCATTTCAAAATTTCAACACCCAATCAGAGCCCGTATAACAACTAATACCATACTGTCAGTGTGCGCATGCGCGCGGATCAATCAAATTTTACCCTCAATCGATTCGCCGCTAAAGAAGAATATCTTCAAAAAACTTCTTGTACTTCGATATCTTCTTCTTACAAGATTATTTTTTGATTGTAGCATTAGCTCCGATGATGACAATTTTGTCGAAAGCGCTTAACTAAGGAAGTAAATATTTTTACACATTTTGATATACATTTTTTTTAATTCCTTCCTACTACTGACTAAACAAAGATGATAACGCCCAAATCAAAGCTAAATTTTGGGGAGAGAAAACATTTGCAACAGAAGCCGCCAGAGGAGAAATAAACATTACAAGGGATTTCGATAGGAATAAAAGACGAAATTTACACTAAGCATGTACGACCATTTGGAGAAATGACCAGAAATAACAATGGAAGGAGATTGCTATATTTGTGCACTTTAAACAATATGACAATAAATACATTTTTAAATACAAAGAAACCCACATGTATACTACTAGAGGAGTCAAAAGTCGAAATGAAAAATCCATAATGGACTATAATAATAGTTAAAAGCAATGATAGAAGAAAAGTAATGCATACAAAAGTACACAGAGGATCCCAAATTGGCAGGGACCATTATATGGTAAAATACGAGAAGAAATAAAAAAGACGAAAAGCTAAGTACAGAACAGGAAAAATCAAATAAAAAGAGACGAAAAAACGTATAGCTAAGAAACAAAGAAATGGCAAAATATTTTTATATTGAAAATATAATAAAAATAAAATAATAATAAATAATAAATATATAATAAAAATATGTTTTAACTAAATATAAAAATACTCTGTTTTGCTATGTCTCATACGTAGCAATTGTTACAAAATCAATTTTTCTCTTTGAAATAAATCAATTTTACAACATAGGTATACCTACAAAACGTTACTGATACTATTCTTTTAAGAAAATATAAAAGCATATTGTACTAAATAAACGACTGCAATGTTACCCCTTATCATCATCAAAGATCAAATATTTGTTCTACACCAAAGAAATCAAATAAAGGTGATTGAAAGATAGACTATCGTCATTATTTTTAATATAAAATACTAGAATATTGACTGCTATATTTTATTATTCACTTCCGATATGGTACAAAAGCTGGGCTTGTTTATGAAATCGATAAGTAAATATCTGTTAAAATACAATTTTAAAGCAATATTATCTATAGCGAGATAAAGACAGCGAATATGGAGGTACTGAAAATAGCTAACGATTGGGACCATGGATGTAATATAATATAAATTAAAATAACAGCAAGACAATTTGAAATACACTTAACCGGAAAAGTTTTGCAACACGAAATATAAGTTTGAGACACCCTGTAGGGAGGATAAGTTACAAGGGTGGGTGTGAGTAATGTTCGTCCGCTATAACTTTTCCCATGCGTCACGATTCATTTTCAAACAAATTAAGTTAAAACATAAAGTGAAACGTACGCCAATTATACAGTATGCAAAATGTATATACACATCGACGTTCGTTTCACTTTATGTTTTGACTTAATTTGTTTGAAAATGAATCGTGACGCATGCGAAAAGTTATAGCGGAAGAACAATATGCATCAAAATCATGATGTAATAGTCTCATGTATTGTGAACATTTTGTTTTTATTAATTTCCCTGATATCTTTTAAAATAACTAAAATATACGGTTTTATTCTTTAAGGACATAGGTGCAAAATGCCGCCTGTCAAAATGTTCAATGTGTTTTAAATGTATTAATTTTTTTCGAATCCTAAGAAAGTAAGCAACTTTTGTTCTATACCCTTTTTTCACTAAGTCAACACTTATCGAGTTATTTTCGAGTGAATATGTTCATGTTTCAACAAAGAAAACACGTTTTTAGACCGTTTTTCGCAAATAACTCAAATAGTAAGTATTTTATCGAAAAAACCAATCTTAGCAAAAATATAGCTTATAAAAAAGTAAAAAAAATGGTGTATGCATGAGGTCTCTCGACCCAGTAGAAGCAGATTTGTAGCTAATGAAAAATAGGTTCATACTCGTCAAATTGCAAATCGAATATTTCAACGTGAAATAACCAAAAGATGAAACACTTTTTGGAGAAAACTCATTTTAACTTTTACAACAGTGTTTAAAAAAAGCTTTATTTTTGTTTTCTAAAAAAGTTCCTAGCATCAAAAGTAAACAAGTTACGCTCAAAATAAAGTTGGTTACTTTTTCTTGGTAAAAAAAATCGTAAAAATCACCCCATAAGTAGCATCTCAAATTAAATTAATCGTCGCCGCTTCACAAGTTCCTTTACTTGTGTATGTATTGTTTATATGGTCTGTAAGTTTCATCAGTTCAAAGTGCTTATTATTGAAAGGGCTGTAGTTGAAAGGACTTGAACTAGTTACGAGTGTATGCAAATTTTGAACAGCCATATCTTAACCAATTTTTGTCTTACAGAAAAACAAAAATCCAAAATATTCAGGAAAGTAAAACCCTATTATTTTTTTACTCTTTGAGATTTTTGGTATCACTAATAATTTTTAAGACATTTAAAAAAAATAATTTTTTTCAAAATTAAAAATTAAAAAAATGTTACCTTAAAATCCATTTTCATTCAAAAATAAGCACTTTGAACCGATGAAACTTAACTTAACATAAATAAAGGAACTTGTGAAGCGGTAACGATTAATTTCATTTGAGATGCTAATCAGGGTGTGATTTTTCCGATTTTTTTTAGCGATTTTCAGCAACGTAACTTGTTTGCTTTTGATGCTAGAAACTTTTGCTTTTTTTAAAAAACAAAAATTAAGCTTTTTATACACTTTAAAAGTTGAAATAAGTTTTTCCCATAAAGAGCTTCATTTTTTGGTTATTTCAAGTTGAAATATTCGATTTGGAATTTGACGAATACGAACCTATATTTAATTAGCTACAACTCTGCTTCTACTGGGTCTAGAGACCTTATGCATACACCATTTTTGTTCACTTTTTATAAGCTTTATTTTTGCTAAGAATGTTTTTTTTAGATAAAATACTTACTTTTTGAGTTATTTGCGAGAAACGTTCTAAAAACGTGGTTTGTTTGTTGAAAAATGAACATTTCACTCGCAAATAACTCGAAAAGTGTTGACTTAGCGAAAAAACACCATAGAACAAAAGTTGCCTAGAACTAGTGAGCTTATCCACCTCTGGACTTATTTTGAACGTATATTTTTTCACCCCCGAGAAAGGGTGACACTCATCCCCAGATCAAAAGCACAAATCGGCACACCATCACTTTTTTTCTTTGACATATTAGCTATGTGTATGCCAAGTTTCATGTCAATCCAAGCGGTTCTTTTAAATTTGGGGCAAAAACCGTGGGTAAATGGACTAAAAGCAATATCCACTAAATTAATAATAAAAAATAACAACAGTTAAAAAAAACTTAAAAAAAAGAAAAGTGAGACTTCGTTATTCATCGATCAGGTGAGCAATATTATAATGTTGTTCTGAAACTATTTCCTTGTGGCATTTTTATAATAATCAACTATTTTTAATGGGAAATAAGCCACAATTTTACCAAAAAAATAATTTTATTAACGTTTCGACGCCCAAGTCAGGTGTCGTTGTCAAAATACAAAATACTACTACTTAAATTAAACAAAAATGTTGTTGCTTAGTAAAAAATTCTTCTAATAATTTATTTAATATTAGATTATATTATATTAGAATATTATATTATATTATTATATTATATGTACATTATATTATAATATTACACATGTATTCAGACACGCAACTCATCTCAATATTGGCAATATCATTTTAAAATCCTCTACTATAAAATGTATAATACATGTCTGAATTGCCGATATATATATATATATATATATATATATATATATATATATATATATATATAGGATGTTAAGTAAGCGAGTACAACTATAAACATAGAAAAGAAAAATCATTGGCAAATAACTCGCAATGTGAATGTGAATACAAAATTAACAATATAAAAAGATGGAATGCAACTGCAGACACGTGTTTCTGACTCATTAGTCGTCATCAGTACAGTATAGCCAAGTTAGAAGAATAATAGTTTAACTTGGAAAAAGATCACTACAGGAGCAATATTACCATTTGTGACAACAATGTCAGAAGACCCTGCCTTTCAGGGCGACGACCAACACAGTCACGGAGGTAAAGCTACCTGAGGAAAGAAAAGCCAAAACCTTATAAAATAAAGGATGTTAAGTAAGCGAGTACAACTATAAACATAGAAAAGAAAAATCATTGGCAAATAACTCGCAATGTGAATGTGAATACAAAATTAACAATATAAAAAGATGGAATGCAACTGCAGACACGTGTTTCTGACTCATTAGTCGTCATCAGTACAGTATAGCCAAGTTAGAAGAATAATAGTTTAACTTGGAAAAAGATCACTACAGGAGCAATATTACCATTTGTGACAACAATGTCAGAAGACCCTGCCTTTCAGGGCGACGACCAACACAGTCACGGAGGTAAAGCTACCTGAGGAAAGAAAAGCCAAAACCTTATAAAATAAAGGATGTTAAGTAAGCGAGTACAACTATAAACATAGAAAAGAAAAATCATTGGCAAATAACTCGCAATTTGAATGTGAATACAAAATTAACAATATAAAAAGATGGAATGCAACTGCAGACACGTGTTTCTGACTCATTAGTCGTCATCAGTACAGTATAGCCAAGTTAGAAGAATAATAGTTTAACTTGGAAAAAGATCACTACAGGAGCAATATTACCATTTGTGACAACAATGTCAGAAGACCCTGCCTTTCAGGGCGACGACCAACACAGTCACGGAGGTAAAGCTACCTGAGGAAAGAAAAGCCAAAACCTTATAAAATAAAGGATGTTAAGTAAGCGAGTACAACTATAAACATAGAAAAGAAAAATCATTGGCAAATAACTCGCAATGTGAATGTGAATACAAAATTAACAATATAAAAAGATGGAATGCAACTGCAGACACGTGTTTCTGACTCATTAGTCGTCATCAGTACAGTATAGCCAAGTTAGAAGAATAATAGTTTAACTTGGAAAAAGATCACTACAGGAGCAATATTACCATTTGTGACAACAATGTCAGAAGACCCTGCCTTTCAGGGCGACGACCAACACAGTCACGGAGGTAAAGCTACCTGAGGAAAGAAAAGCCAAAACCTTATAAACTTAACTTCCTTTATTTTATAAGGTTTTGGCTTTTCTTTCCTCAGGTAGCTTTACCTCCGTGACTGTGTTGGTCGTCGCCCTGAAAGGCAGGGTCTTCTGACATTGTTGTCACAAATGGTAATATTGCTCCTGTAGTGATCTTTTTCCAAGTTAAACTATTATTCTTCTAACTTGGCTATACTGTACTGATGACGACTAATGAGTCAGAAACACGTGTCTGCAGTTGCATTCCATCTTTTTATATTGTTAATTTTGTATTCACATTCACATTGCGAGTTATTTGCCAATGATTTTTCTTTTCTATGTATATATATATATATATATATATATATATATATATATATATATATATATATATATATATATATATATATATGAGTCAGATTAAATAAATTATTAGAAGAATTTTTTACTAAGCAAAAACATTTTTGTTTAATGTAAGTAGTAGTATTTTGTATTTTGACAACGACACCCGACTTGGCGTCGAAACGTTAATAAAATTATTTTTTTCGTAAACTTGTGGCCTTATTTCCCATTAAAAATAGTTGAGCAATATTACACACTAAGCATCAAAATTAACGCACCACCTTAAAAATGAGACATTTTTGATGGCTTGTATTTTCTAACCTGTTATCCGATTTTAGTGATTTTTTTAGTATATTATAGCTTTATTCTTCAAGAATATCGATGTAATAATATTATTGCTAAACAGATACGTGTCACTGTATACCGGGTGTAACAATGATAGTGTGTTTTTTCCTCAAAGTTTGGAACACCCTGTGAAATATTCTAGCGTATATAAAATATTGAAATTAAAACTCAACTCTAGCCTTAGGCTTTTTTTAACATTTTGCTTTTTGATTTATTCGCTTGTGTGGAATAATAAAAAAGTTAGGTACTTTAACATTAAGGGGTAATTCTGCATGAAAAAATAATGACCATTTGCCTTATAATCATATGTCCGCAAAGTATTTGTTTCCAAGATACGGGATGTTGAATTTTTTCTTTCAAACTGACGATTTATTTATTGCTCTAAAAGTAGTTGAGATATGCAAATGAAATTTGGTAAGTTTTATAGTGCGGCAGATTCGTGCAAATATTATAAGAGTTATTGTGCATTTAATGGTAGAAGCATATAATTTGGACCACATATACTACACATACAAAGGCTCAAATTTAGATATGAGGCCATCTCAGATTTTTTCCTTTTACAAAAAAGGCGGGAATTCAAAATGGCGACTACACATATGTGACTAATAGCACGATAACTTTTGAACGAAAAGTCCGATTTCAACCAAAGGTATATAGGTTCTTTTACCAGAAGTTCTTTTACCGTTTTACCAGAAGTTGTGTTTTTCCTGATTTTTTTATAAAAAAAATTGTTTATTTTTTCAATTCTTTCACCCTGTATATATTAATTTTTCAAATAGGTAAAACGGCGTTGAAAAGAGCATAAAAATATTTTTTTGGAAATATTTTCAACTCTTTAGTTATATTAATTACCATTTAATAAATGCATAACGTATCTTTACATGTAGGTACCTACCTATGTGCGGCAGATTCGTGCAAATAAGAATTATTGAGAATTTAATGATAGAAGCATATAATTTGGACCACACATATTACACATACAAAGATTCAAATTTAGATATGAGGCCATATCAGATTTTGTCTTTTACAAAAATGGCGAGCATTCAACGTGAATCTGCCGCCCATAGGTACATGTGAACATACATTATGCATTTATTAAATGGTAATTAACATAACCAAAAAGTTCAAAATATTTCCTAAAAAATATTTTTACACCCTTTTCAATGGCAGTATTAATTTTTTGAAAAATTTATATATACAGGGTGAAAGAATTGAAAAAGAAACAACATATTTTTACATAAAAAAAGTAAAAACACAACTTCTGGTAAACCGATTCTTTCAGTTCAAGACCTCGACCTTACTCATCAAAAAAAGAACCTTTATATCAAATTTGGTTGAAATCTGACGTCTCGTTCAAGAGTTATCGTGCTATTAGTCACATATGTATAGTCGCCATTTTGAATGCCCGCCATTTTTGTAAAAGAAACAAAAACTGAGATGGCCTCATATCTAAATTTGAACCTTAATATGTGCAGCATATGTGGTCCAAATTATATGCTTCTACCAATAAATGCACATAAGTAACATGTGAAGATACGTTATGCATTTATTAAATGGTAATTAACATAATAGTCGGAGAGATAGAAGCTGATTTTGTGCGTGATAAGTAATATGAAAAAACTATACGGGGGTATGTAGAATTAGTTGTGTACATGACTTTCCCCAACGGCCGGAAACCAGAGTGGGGGACGGGTAGTTATAAGTGACGCTCATGATCGAGATAGTGCACCAAAATTTGGAAATAAGTAGGTTATGACGTACCTAAGTAAAATCTCCAGGGGCGAAACACTGCGTGGCCGCCAAAGGGATGGGCAGGGGTGAATATAAAAAATATAAGGGGTTTCTTACGACGTTCGTGATTGAGATAGTGCACCAAAATTTGGAAATAAGTAGACCATTATATTACTAAGTAAAATCCCCAGAGCCGGAAACCAGAGTGGGGGACGAGGGTAGTTATAAGGTGTCAAAATCGCGGTTTTTATTATTTTTTTTGTGACGCTCATGATCGAGATAGTGCACTAAAATTTGGAAATAAGTAGGTTATGACGTACCTAAGTAAAATCTCCAGGGGCGGAACACTGCGTGACCGACAAAGGTGTGGGGGCAGGGGTGAATATAAAAATTATAAGGGATTTTTGTGACGTTCATAATCGAGATAGTGAACCAAAATTTTGGAGTAAGTAGATCATGACGTAACTAAGCAAAATCTCAAGGGTTGGATACCAGAGTTGGGGATGAGGGTAGTTTTAAGGGGTCAAAGTCGCAGTTTGTATTATTTTTTTTATGACGCATCACAACATTTATCCCAGCGTTCCGCCCCTGGAGATTTTACTTAGTAATGTCATGATCTACTTATTCCCAAATTTTGGTGCACTATCTCGATCACGAGCGGCAAAAAACCCCTTATATTTTTATACTCACCAATGCCTACCACCCCTTTGTACCCCAAGCAGCAAGAGACTTTATAAATCTTCTAGTTATAATATAAATCTTTATGAACCTTCATAAATCTTTTAGTTATAATATAAAAAGAGGTATGGTAGGTGAAAATATTTTTTTGGTGCATGCTCAAATCGTTGTATTCAACTTAAAATAACAGACAAACTGTCATTTTGGTGTATAATGTTGCCATCACCTTTTGTAGTGCTTAAAAAGATCTTTAAAATGAGCAATATAAAAGGTATATTGCATTCAAACTAAGTGAGATATGCTGCAAAAAAATTGATGATTAATGTATTTTAAAAAAAATGAGAAGTATATTTAACTTCTCATCCACCAGAATTTTAATGCATCATTTTACTTCTACAATACCTTTTATTATAGTATTATGGACGACTTCAAAAAAGTGAAAGGGTTTAAGATAAATGGTTTTTGAAAAAAAAATATGATCAATTATTTTTTATTTTTTTTTAACATCCAACGTTTATTGCAATCTGTCTTATCACAAACAATAAGCAATACATATAATTATTGAAAAATAACACAGATGGAAGCCGCCCAGTGGCGAGCACCCAGTAAGACATATAACATTATAATTTTAAAATAAGACATAACAATTACTTGGAACATAATACATAGATAAAATTTAGTATAGTGGACAGTTCAGACAATAAAAATATGATTATTAAAAGTCTAAGGAACATGAATAAAAATACGAAAGAGTTTAAAAAATCACTAAAACTAAAACATGATTATTGCACTGCACTATGACACTGCACTCTGTTGTTGCTCTGATGTCCAGATGTACTAGAGGTCCAAAGGGTCAGGTCTTTTTAATCGTCTTTCATGAGAAATATTGAGCAGGTCCGTGGCGAGTGGATTTGGATGGCAGGATAGTCTGGTCTTGTATCTAGAATTTACAGCAGATATTGCTTCGCTAACTGTTGGTAGCTGTAGGTCGTGGTACAATCTCTGGTTCGTGACATACCAAGGGGCATTGCAGATCTGGCGCAACACTTTTGATTGGAACCGTTGAAGTTTTTGAATGTTGGTATTACTTGCTGTTCCCCATATTTGTGCTGCATATAGCCACACCGGTTTTAAAATACATCTTTAAATCATAATTTTGTTCTCCAGGCTAAGATTTGATTTCCTACTCATGTACCAATACATTTTGCTGTAGATTAGGCCTAGTTGAAGACGTTTCTTCCAGATGTGGGTGCCCCAATTAAGTTTACTATCTAAATGAATTCCCAGGTATTTTCCGGCGGTATTGACTGGTAGTGGAGTGTTATTTATAGAAACCGGAGGCGCGACACCTTTTTTTAAAGTAAATTTTATTTGTGTGGATTTTAAACTGTTGACTTGTACTCGTCACAATTTAAGCCAGCTCTCTAGTTTAGTCAGATGATTTTGCAATACCTCGGATGCTTCTGTTGCTATCGGATTTGAAGCCATTATAACTGTGTCATCCGCATATGTAGCAATTGTTGTATTAATGGTGGTTGGAAGATCCGATGTGTATATTAAGTAGAGTGTTGGTCCTAATATGCTTCCTTGTGGAACTCCAGAACATATTGGAAACAGGTTAGTAATTTCCCCTACTCTTTTGACTTAAAAAGATCTATCTGTCAGATAGGATCTTAATAGTGAATTTACGGGATAAGGAAATATGGATTTAATCTTGGAGATAAGACCTACATGCCAAACTTTGTCGAATAGCTGTGAGACATCTAGGAATGCAGCTGTACAGTAATTTTTGTGTTCGAGCGAATTTCTGATAGTTTTTACTACCCTATGAATTTGCTCGATGGTACCATGTTGTTTCCTAAAGCCAAACTGATAATTAGGTAAAACATTGTTGCTGTCTAATGTAGGCTCTAGTCTTCTCAGGAAAAGCCGCTCAAACACTTTGGATATAATAGGCAACAAGCTTATTGGACGATATGAAGATACTCCCGCGTGATCCTTATTAGGTTTTGGGATTAGAACAATTTGAGCTACTTTCCATTGGAGTGGAAAGTAACCTGTTTTTAATATTGAATTAAATATATAAGTAATTAAGCTAACACCTTCGTTGGGTAGATTTTTTAGTACCAAACTTGATATTATATCATACCCAGGTGACTTCTTATTCTCCAGATTATCAATTACTTCTTCTACTTCAGATTTCTTGAAAATTTTAATAGGCGGAGCCAGTTGATATGGTGCGTTTATGACTTCATGAATATCTTCTTCTTCTTCAGCTGAGACTTCCCTCTGATGCGGTTGAAATACCTCGCATAAATGATTTGCGAAAGTATAAGCTTTATCTTTGTCAGTTTTAGCCCATGTGCCATTTGGTTTCCTGATTGGCATATTCATTTGTTCGTTGTCTTTAAGTTTTTTTGTTAGTTTCCACAGAGAATAATTTGTATCATCTGAAGGTGAGAGGTTCTTTAAATAATTGTTGATTCCATTGTCTTTATGTTGGATCAAGTTTCTTTTGAGTAATCTGCAAGCTCTATTAAAATTTGTTTTATCTTCTGGGTGTCTAGTGAGCTGCCACCTCTTTCTTAGTTTTCTTTTTTCCAGTATAAGTGTATTTATGTGAGCAGGATACGACTCGGAGTTGTGTGTGTAGGTAATTTCTGGAGTGGACGACCAAGCAGCTTGCTGAATAACTGTAGTTAAGTGAGTGACTGCATTTTCTATGTCCCTGTCACTTTTAAGAGGCAAGTTTAGGTTAATGGATGATTTTATTTCGTCTCTATACCTATCCCAGTTTGTTCTTTTATTAGACAGTGTTAGAAGTTTAGGACAATTGTGAATTTGGCTTAGTAGGTCTATGAAGAAAGGGGAATGATCCGATGATACGTCAAAAGAAGGAGAAATTTGGATATGGGTGTGTGATATTCCTCTTAATATAGCGAAATCAATAAGATCAGGAATTTTTTGTCTATCAGTGGGCCAATAAGTAGGCTGTCCAGTAGAGAGAGGAGTTAAATGATTCTCATTAATACTTTTTAATAATTCTCGCCCTCGTGAGGTTATGATTCTGGAGCTCCATTTGTGATGTTTGGCATTGTAATCTCCAGCAGCAATGAAACGGTGTCCGAGTATCTTAAAGTATTCAGTAAAATGATCAGCTTTAATTATTTTATTCGGTGGACAGTAAACAGCAGATAAAATAATCGAGCCTTGTGAATCTTCTACCGACACTGATGTGGCTTGAATGTTAACTCTGCTAATTTTGTTTATTTCATGATGCTGAATATTATTTCTTATAATAATTGCCGTACCTCCATGGGCCTTTCCTAATGGATGTTGAGTTACATAGGTTGAATATCTGGAAATATTAAAATAACTCCTAATAGTCATGTGTGCTTCGGAAATAAACATAACATCTAGATTATGAGAATAAATAAAAGCTTTTACTTACGTAACTAAGCAAAATCTCAAGGGTTGGATACCAGAGTTGGGGATGAGGGTAGTTTTAAGGGGTCAAAGTCGCAGTTTGTATTATTTTTTTTTATGACGCATCACAACATTTGTCCCCCACTCAGCGTTCCGCCCCTGGAGATTTTACTTAGTAATGTCATGATCTACTTATTCCCAAATTTTGGTGCACTATCTCGATCACGAGCAGCAAAAAAACCCCTTATATTTTTATACTCACCAATGCCTACCACCCCTTTGTACCCCAAGCAGCAAGAGACTTCATAAATCTTCTAGTTATAATATAAATATTTATGAACCTTCATAAATCTTTTAGTTATAATATAAAAAGAGATATGGTAGGTGAAAATATTTTTTTGGTGCATGCTGAAATCGTTGTATTCAACTTGAAATAACAGACAAACGGTCATTTTGGTGTATAATGTTGCCATCACCTTTTGTAGTGCTTAAAAAGATCTTTAAAATGAGCAATATAAAAGGTATATTGCATTCAAACTAAGTGAGATATGCTGCAAAAAAATTGATGATTAATGTATTTAAAAAAAATGAGAAGTATATTTAACTTCTCATCCACCAGAATTTAAATGCATCATTTTACTTCTACAATACCTTTTATTATAGTATTATGGACGGCTTCAAAAAAATGGAAGGGTTTAAAATAAATGGTTTTTGAAAAAAAAAGATCAATTATTAGAGCGCATTTTTAGATTTCCTTAAAAATCTTCTTTTTCTACATGTAACTTGAAAATTATAAGAGAGACAATAATGAAACATAAAACAAAATTTTTACTCAACAAAATCCTACATTTTTGTATGGTACCTTTCTTTCGTATCTCTTATCATTTTCGAGTTACATGGAGAAAAAGGAAGATTCTTAAGAAAATTTAAAAATTCGTTCTATAATTTGATCTTTTTTTTTTTAAACTATCCATTTTAAACCCGTCCAAATTTTTGAACATAGTAATAACACTATAACAAAAAGTATTGTAGAAGGAAAACGATGAATTTAAATACTGATGGATGAGGGGTTAAATGTACTTCACATTTTTTTTTAATTACATTAGTCATCAATTTTTTGCAGCATATCTCGCTTACTTTGAATCTAATCGACATTTAATGTAGCTCATTCTAAATGCCTTTTTAATCACTACAAAAGGTATTGGTAGCATTATACAACTAAAATTGACCGTTTCTCTTTTATTTCAAGTTGAATACACCGATTTCAGCATGCATAAAAAAAAACAAACTCCTCACCTACCATATCTCTTTTTGTAATATAACTAGAAGATATATGGAGTAACGAATCTCTTTGTTTTTTTATGAGCTACAAAAATGTTTTGTATAGTTTTTTTCGTTAGATGCATAGATTTTAAGGTATGTATTCGCAAAAAACCGCCCGAAAAGGTGCCAATTTTTAACCACGAATAACTCAAAAATTATTGAGAAAAAAAAAAATATTGAACAGTTTTTGCTTAGAATTAGGTTCTCTAGTCACTTACTGACCAACGGCTTCGGGTGGATGAGTTGGTAAGTGGCGGATGAACCAATGAAGTGGTCAACGGCATAAGGATAAGGAAGGGAACGGAAAACCACTGTATTAAAGGTCTAAAAGGCATTCCTAGACAACCATAATGGCATTAGAAAAAGCCCAAAAACACCTTACTGATCATGGAAGTCGGAAACCAAGATCCGTCAGGAGAGGTACACTTGAAGAATATGAGGCCTCTCAGGTCGTTAGCAAACGAAACCCTCATAATCAGAAGGAAACCAAGAAAACCATTGGTTTAGAAAAAATAGAAAAAGGAAGAACCCTAAGACTGGCCACATGGAACGTGAAGAGTTTATATCAACCAGGTAAGCTCGATAACCTAACAGCTGAAATGGATCGCCTTAACATAAATATATTCGGTATCAGCGATGTTCAATGGCCGGATTCAGGAAAACTAACCACAAACAACGGCATGATGTATTATGTTGGTAACAATGATCCAAGACACCGATATGGAGTTGCCATACTTGTAGACAAAGAGACAAACAAATCTGTCGTTGGTTTTACTCCCTACTCAGAGAGATTGATGATGATTCAGTTGAAAACATTCTCTAAGAAGATAAACGTTGTCCAAATATATGCACCTACTGCAGACAAAGATGAGGCCGAGATAGAAAGGTTCTACATGCAATTGAACGAAATCATAAGATCCACAAAAAAAGATGACATATTGTTGGTGATGGGAGATTTCAACGCCAAGATTGGAAAAGGAAAAGTGGATGGATGTGTGGGAGAATTTGGCTTGGGAGAAAGAAATGAAAGGGGGGACAGACTTGTCGAATTCTGCCAAAGCGAGGAGCTGGTAGTAATGAATACATTATTTAAACTACCTGAAAGAAGACTTTATACCTGGAAATCACCGGCGGATTCGGAAGATCACATTGTAAGAAACCAGATAGATTACATTTTAATCAAATCCAGATATAAAAACACTATAAAGTCTGTGAGAACATACCCTGGAGCTGACATAAATTCAGACCATAATCCACTAGTAGGCATAATGAAAATAAAATTAAAAAAGATCCAAAAAGAAACAAATATACCACGATTCGATGTCTCAAAGATAAAAGAAGAACCTATACGTCAGAGTTTAAAACAAGAAATAAATGATAACTTAAAGAAAATCAAACAAGACGTGATAAAGACAACAGATGTTAATGACAAATGGAACATGATACAAGAAACGTTAGTAGAGGCAGGAAAGAAAATATTACAGACAAAAATAAGAAAAAAACAGAGATGGATGACTTCAGAAATCCTAGAGTTAATGGAGGAAAGAAGAAAACATAAAGGCAGGAATAAGGCAAAATACAAAGAAATACAGAGGTTAATACTAAAGAAAATAAAAGAGGTCAAATCCACCTGGCTGACAAATCAATGCAGTGAAATAGAGGAATATTCTAAAAAACATGATAGTTTTAATATGCATTAAGATGGCCTTCTTAAAGACATAAATGGAAAAATTATTATAGAAGTCAAAGAGAAATTAAAAAAGTGGAAGGCGTACATAACAGATCTGTTTGAGGATAATAGACAAGAACCGGAAGAAATCGATAGCGAAACGGGACTAGAGATCATAATGGAGGAAATCGAACAAGCAATACGAAACGCAAAAAACGGAAAAACTGTAGGTCCAGACGAAATACCTGCAGAATTACTGAAATGTCTAGACGATGAAACTCTACCTGTACTACTGGATCTGTTTAATGAAGTATATAAAACCGGAAAAATACCTCAGGAATGGTTGGTGTCCACCTTTGTAACAATACCTAAAACAATATATGCCAAAGATTGTTCAGACTATAGGACAATATCACTAATAAGCCATACCCTCAAAATATTTCTAAAGGTGATTCATGGAAAATTATACAGAAAGCTAGAAAATGATATGGATGATACCTAATTTGGGTTCCGCAAAGGACTTGGAACAAGAGAGGCATTGTTTGCATTTAGTGTCCTCTCTCAAAGATGCTTAGATATGAACCTGGATATTTATTCCTGTTTCATCAACTTCGAAAAAGTGTTCGACAGAGTCCGACATGAAAAACTAATAGAATTATTGAAAAACAGAGATATAGACAGACGAGACTTACGAATTATCATCAATCTGTATTGGAATCAAAAGGCCAATATAAAGATAGACGAACAAGAGTCCGAGAATATTGTTATAAAGAGAGGGGTAAGACAGGGTTGTGTACTGTCGCCGCTACTGTTTAACGTGTACAGTGAAGCCATATTTCAGGAAGCGATAGCGGAACTAAGTGATGGAATCTCTATAAACGGAAGAGCAGTAAATAACATAAGATTCGCTGATGACACCGTTATAATGGCAGACATCCTTGAGTCGCTACAAGAATTGTTAAATAGAATTAACGATTATTGCATTCGATATGGACTCAAAATAAACAAGAAAAAAACTAAATTTATGATTGTCTCAAAAACACAACATGGAAATGAAAGGTAAATACTAGAGCAAACCCAAATAGAAAAAGTAAAGACATACAAATATCTGGGAACCTGGGTTGATGACAAAAATGACCAAAGCAAAGAAATTAAAGTCCGAATTGAAACTGCAAGGCAAGCATTTATAAAAATGAAGACACTGCTTACAAACAAAGACCTTCATTTGCCTCTCAGATTGAGGGCTCTAAGATGCTACATATTTTCTATATTACTATACGGAATGGAAGCTTGGACATTGAAAAGGCAACATATAAGAAAAATAGTAGCCTTCGAAATGTGGTGTTACAGAAGAATGTTGAAAATTCAGTGGGTTCAAAGGATTACCAATGTTGAAGTGCTACAACGTTTAAATAAGGAGTTAGAAATTATGAACAGTATAAAAACAAGAAAACTAGAATATTTGGGTCACATTACCAGAGGAGAGAAATATGAGCTGCTGAGAGTTATTATGCAAGGAAGGATCCAAGGAAAAAGAAGCATAGGAAGAAGACGCATCTCCTGGCTGAGGAACCTTGGAGAATGGTTTAACTGTAGTGCATTACAACTGTTCAGAGCAGCAGCCAATAAAGTGACCATAGCCATTATGATATCCAACCTCCGCTAGGAGATGGAACTTTAAGAAGAAGAAGCCACTTGGCCGTGTTTATTTTAACCAAAAAATTTTACATCTCGTGAAGGGGTGGGAACCACCCCTAAGATAAAAGCGCACATCGACATAGGGTAGACTTTGTTTCTTGAGCTATTCTCTACTTATTGTGAAAATATCAAGTAAATCGATGTAGTAGGATGGAATTCGGAGCCAAATAACCTCATTGATTGCCCTATAAATAAAATTTCGAAATTACAAATAAACACTCCTGTATAAATGTACATCCGTGTTTTTAAAAGAAACTTTCCTTCTAGTCTCTTGTGCTTCTATTATTTAGATGAAAACTAGCGATTTCAACAAAAATTCGTTGAATTTCCGTTATGGATAAAATACGATCCCGACCCTATTCTTGCGAAAAAGGCGAGAGGGTGTTAAGTAAATACATATTGCATACAGAAAGTCAAATAAATAAAAGGAAGCCAGTGGTCACTTATGACCCTACGTCTTTCGATAGCCATCTTGAATTTCCTGAAGTTGACCACAAGGCACCAATATTTCTAATACTGGAGCCTTATCTAAATAGAAGAAGAGAAAACCTCTGGAAAATATGTGTTTTATGATATGGACGGCATATCCTAAATTCTTTACTTCAACGGTATTTTTGATAAATTCGGAATTTTTATAACAAATCTTATAAGTTATCTTTTCATCTTAGGTAATACCTATACTGGGTTCATTTTTATTGTACCATTATTTTTGTTCTATACGAGTATACATAGTCTTGTTACGGTATCTTTTCACCTAAGATATCTAATATTAATAAATAATAATTTAGGCAATGAGCTACACCGTCGATTTCTGTACGGAAAACGACTTAATATCCAAAGTTTTTTTCTTCATAGAAATATAAAGGCCATTATAGGCCTGGATCCAGTGTACTAAAAAAAGTTTATTAATAGCAAGCTGAAAATTTGTTAATAGATTAACGGTATCTAGTCGGACAAACTTTGATGCACGGGAACATTGGAACAGGGGAAGTTTTAATTGTGGAACAGGTTTCGAACGTCAGACTACCAAGTATTTCAAACGTCCCATGTATTTTGTCGAACAGAACTTCCAATTGATTTGTTACCCTTTCATTAAACTCGCGTGCAAAAATCAGACTGCTGTTTACCACCAACATAATTCCTGTCATTTGACATGTTCTACGTGTCGGGCTTATTAAAATGCCCAACATATTTGTCGGACAAACATTTTTTCATATATTATATACAGTTTGCTATTGAATAGATTTAAAAAGAACCTGCTAGTTTTTACAATCATAAACTTGTCAGGATGACACGTTCCACAATTAAAATCACGTTGTACAATTAAAACTTCCCCTGTTCCAGTGTTCCTATACATTAAAGTTTGTCCGACTAGACACCGTTTTAACAAATTTTCAGCTTGTTATTAATAAACTTTTTTTTGGTACGCGGGATCCAGGCATACTAACACTACAATTTAAAAGTAATGTGAATTGTACAGGGTGCTCCAAAAAATACTTGTTCTTCTTTAGGTGCCGTGTCCGACGTTGGCCATCATTATGTTTACAATTTCCTGAAACCTTGCTCTATCGGCTGCTGCGCGAAATAATTCTTCTACTGTGGAACCACACACCATTGTCAAATATTACGAAGCTATGAAAGTTTCTTTTGTCCAATTAATCTCTTTCCCTGCAATATTAGAGATGCATCAAGTCAAACTAGTTTGATTTTGACTTGACTTGACTTGAAAACCAAACTTTTTCTGTAAAAATGTTTGACTTGACTTGATTTCGATATCTTTAGGTTTGACTTGAATCATATTTGCGAATATCATATTGCGCAACGTGTTTATTTCCAATTCTAATTGAGAGCGTACCGACTTTTGTTTTGACTTATTTGGATAGGTCTGAATCTGTACTCTGCTACTCTGCAAATTAGTTTGTACTAGTTCATATTAAGAAGTATGTGCTTGGCTTGTTTATTACGTTCGTTTTGAAATGTGTGCTTTGTGAAATAATATCTTAACCTGAATATTTTTCGGCTCAGAACAAGTACCAGATCAAATTGAGTCTGATTTTGAAGGTATCCCTTCTCTTCCACTGCAAAAATTAAGAGAAAAAAATCTGTAGTTGAAGTAGAATTAATTAAGAAAAATAAATATATGTACTTCAAAACAATGAAAACTGAAAAGTGCATACTTGTATTATATAAAAATAAAGAACAGTGTTATAAAATGACAACTAGTGAACTAATTCTTTAAGACGACTTTGCAAAGTCGCAGAAAATTCATTAAACCTACTCTATCAAAAATATAATATTTTGTTGTTCCTTCATAAATTTTTGTTGTAGGGCCGTTCAAGTATCGTAATACAACTTTACAACCTCTTTATCCCATCTGTACCTTTTGTTGTGAAGAAAGGTCCAGCTATTTATTGCAAAGATGTGTTTCTGTGCTTGATCTGGTTAATACAAATTTTAGGACTTTTTCACTTGAATACTATTGTCCTATTGTAACATGAGCGGAGCGTGAGGGGGCAATATAATACAATCCAGAGGTTCTATGTAAAATATAAACGAAAGTTGAAAAGTTGGGAGATTGTGATTCCGTAGTTTTTTTTTATTTAAGTTAAAAAACAATGTTCGGTAACGCGCTGTTCGAATCCCCCCCTCCCCGTATAACGCGCCGTAACGTTTTACATGACCCCCTCCCCCAACTTCATCATCATCAGTAGCTCAACAACCCACAACCCTTTTTGGGTCCTGGCTTGTTCTAGGATTTTCCGCCATGCTGTTCTGTTCCTTGCTTTGTTCTTTCAGTGGGTAATCTCAAGTGTTTTCAGATCTTGTTCCACTTGTTCCATGTATCTAAGTTTGGGTCTTGGGCCTTGGGTCCACATGTTTTGGTGTTTCGGTCTCCAACATCCGTTTAACATGGCCCATCCAGCGCAGACGTCCGATCTTTATAGATGTTATGACGTCGGGTTCGTTGTAGGCTGCGTACAGTTCAAAATTATATCTTCTGCGTCATACGTCATTTTCTTTCACCCCTTATATATGTGTCTGAGGATTTTTGTTGTCTAGATGTTTAATTAGTCCATTTACTAACTTGCGTTACCCTTCCCCAACTTGCGTTACGTACCTAATATTTTAAAGCTTCCAAACTAGATTAAATTACACTTGGTATGATAAAAAAAACTATCCAATGAATTCTTCTAATCTAGTGACACTCAAATATAAAAAAAAGTTATATCGATAAAACGATACTTACCAGCAAGCAATTCTAAGCATACAGGAATCATTTTCAAAAAATTTACCCTATTTTGATTATAATCGCTTCCTGCATCAAGATATTTTTATGTGGCACTCATTGTATTATTAATTTTCTTATCTTAATTGGCAACTAACATGTCAATCTCGACAAAAAAGTATATCTACTAAATAAATTATTTTTCAAACTCTTTCAAACTAGTTTGACAAACAGTTTGAATTTTGACCAGTTTGACTTGACTTGAATTATTTGTCAAAAGAATTGACTTGAGTTTGACTTGAAATTAAGTCAAACTCAAGTCAAGTTCAAACATTCAAGTCAAACTTGTGCAACTCTATGCAATATTGTCCTCCTTGTATTATAAGGCGAAGTAGATGGTATTTGGGTCCTCTAATTGTATGGCCGAATTATTCTGTTTTTTTCCCTCTTTATGATGTTTATGAGCAGATGTTCTGAATTCAGCATTTGAAGAACATCTTCATTGGGAGTGTGCGATATCTTTAGGATCCGTCGATAGTACCACAATTCGAATACTTCTAATTTGCTTAGCATTGTGATTTTTAACGTCCATGCCTCACAACCATACAATAGGATAGACCACACATAACATTTCAGGACCTTTTTGCGAATATGGATCTACATGTTTCTATTTCATAAAACTGGTTTCCAGGTCATAAAAGCCTTATTTACGTGATATTTCGATCCTGGTTATTATCTATTTATCGAAGACACGATTTACATTTAACCAGCTGTTGAGGTATTTAAAATGTTTTACACGTTCTATGTCCTCTTCATGAAGAGATCTCTCTCTAAATTCTTATGAAACGTCCTATATTTGATGATATATGTGCATATCTAAGAATATTTTCTAAGAAAATGGTTTTAGAAAAAATTAAATATCTAAGAATCTAAGAATCGGAGACAAACTTTTTATGGTGTCTCCATAATAGTCTATTTTTTCATATTGTTCTGAGACTATTCTAAGAATCTTGTCTAAGAAAAAGGTTTTAGAAAAAATTAAATATCTAAGAATCCAAGAATCGGATTGAACACCAGAATCTTGACACTAGAATTTTTTCTGGTGTGTTCATAATCGACTATTTTTTCATATTATTCTGAGACTATTCCCTTGTGGCATCTTTTGTAATTTACTATTTTATTTGGGAATAAAGCCACAATTTATGTTTGAAATTAAATTTATTTGACGTTTCGAATTCCACGTCGGAAATCGTTATCAAAATTCAAAACATTAATAAATTAAACAAATCCTATTTAATTGCTAGGTTAAAAACATTCTTCTAATAATTTAATTTTATATCACCCATTCATACTAACAAGTCAGGTAGGTATATTTTATACATTTTAAAGTAGACTATTTTAAAATGATCTTGCCAATATTTATGAGTTGCGTTTCTGGGATTACTTTATTGAAAGATTGTTCATTCGATTACCTATATGAATCAACTTTAAATTAAGAATATTTGTCAGAGAAAATCATAGCATGTGATTTGTCTTTAAGAAGACAACCACATGCAATGATGACATTAACATTCTCGTGATAATGATTCCATAGTAAATAACGAGGAAAACCAAGAAAAAACCTCATGATACTATCCCACCGTGGTAAATGTTTGGTCTTACATTAAGTTTACTTTCAAAATGAACACCAAGCTCTGATTTTTTATGTTGTTTTAAAATATAAATGATGTATGCTCGATATGTTATTGACTTACTAATTGTGGTAAAAAAATGTACATGGCGATCAACACATTATACTAAAATCACAATCAAGATGCACTACAAATAAGCAAACAAAGACAGTAAATGCTACGAGGAGCATTCCCGAATCACGATTTACAATGTATAAACTTCGTAAATCATGATTTGGTATTTACAATGTGTATACATTGCAAATTATGATTTGTGAGTGCTCCTCGTAACATTTAACGTGTCTTGGTTTATTTATTTTTAGTGCATGTTTATTGTGAATGTAGTATATATTGTTCTATTAGCACATTCAAGTTGTTATAACGTACTTATTTTAATAAAACACCTTTTAGTTTATTAGTCTGCCGTGAGGAAAATTTACTTAGCTTTCAATCTATTTTAGAGATTCCTATACATTTCTCACTTCATTTGTAAAATATTTAAAGATTTCCTAATTTGCAAGCTCTAACAATTATAATCAAGCATGTCATGGTTATGTACAAAACACATCACCAGACATCGGCGATATACCTAGCCAGAATACTATCATCAATAACAGTACAGAGAACATAAATTATTATAACTGCAATTCCAATTTCAAATGGACCTTCTCAGGCCATGCCACGTTACTAGACAAAAAGACCAACGTTGGAACGCCACAATACAACATTGGAAACGTTACGAATATAGACAATCAAGAAGACGACCACAGATGAGATGGGTAGATGACTTTAAAAAAATAGCCGAAATAAATTGGAAGTATGTTGCTCAGGATATACATATTAATCGGAGAGATAGAAGCGGATTTTACTCGTGATAAGTAATATGCAAAAATTATACTGAGATAATATATGTTGAATTAGTTGTGTACATGATTTTCCCTAAAGGGCGGAAACCAGAGTGGGGGACGAGGGTAGTTATAAGGGGTCAAAGTCGTGTTTTTTTTTGTTTTGTGACGGTCATGATCGAGATAGTGCACCACAATTTGGGAATAAGTAAACCATGACATAACTAAGTAAAATCCCCAGAGGCAGAAACCAGAGTGGGGGACGAGGGTAGTTATAAGGGATCAAAAGCGCGATTTTTATGATTTCTTTTTGTGACGTTCATGATTGAGATAATGCACCAAAATTTGGGAATAAATAGGTCATGATGTAACTAAGTAAAATCTCCAGGGGCGGAACGCTTCGTGGCCGACAGAGGGCTGGGGGCAGGGATGAATATAAAAATTATAAGGGATTTTTTGTGACGTTCGTGATCGAGATGGTGCACCAAAATTTGGGAGTAAGTAGATCATTACGTAACTAATCAAAATCTCCAGGGGCGGAAACCAGAGTTGGGGACGAGTGTAGTTTTAAGGGGTCAACGTCGCAGTTCTTATTATTATTTTTGTGACGCAGCACAACATTTGTCCCTCACGAAGCGTTCCACCCCTGGAGATTTTACTTAGTTATGTCATGATCTACTTATTACCAAATTTTGATGAACTATAAATATAGTTCATCAAGACTAATATAGAACTATATATATAGTTCATCAAAATATAGAACCAAACATACAACCAAAATATAGAACCAAATATAGAACCAAAATATAGAACATCAAAATATAAACCAAATATAGAACTAAACTATATATTTTTATATTCACCCCTGCCGACCTCCCCTTTGTACGACAAGCAGCGTTCCGCCCCTGGAGATTTTACTTAGTTACGTCATGACCTACTTATTTCCAAATTTTAGTGCACTATCTCGATCATTAGCGCCACAAAATAGATAATAAAAACCGCGACTTTTGTCCCTTATAACTACTCTGGCCAACCCTGGACACCCTGGCGTCCTCTGGCCAAGTATGACACTAGACCAGAAGACACCAGGGTAGTGCCGGATTAACCGTATTCCGTCTAAAACCTTAACCACCGCTCCAAAGTAGTGGTAAAAGAAACCAAAATCCATACACCGTCCTTGGTTTAATTTCCTCTTCTGTCCTCCTGTTTCTTCTTCTTCATCACCCCCGAGATCAGACAGTGCACCTCTCTCCATTCTCTCTCTCCTCTTAACATCACATTTACTATATTTCTTTCATCCAGCCTGAAACCCATCCGCCTCTCGAAGTCTCCCCTCTCATTTGCCCACCTCTGACAGTTAAAGAGGTGGGCGGGAGCGTCCGGCACTCCACAAACAGCACAGTTCGCCGAAGCTGATTTACCTATCCTATTTGTGTAGGTGCCAAAGCTACCATGCCCGGTCAGAAACTGCGTCAGGAAGAAGTCCAGTTTTCTGAACTTACATTCCCACCACGGCCTCAGATCGGGAATAAGCACCTTCGTCCACCTTGCCTTTCCGCTATCACTCGCCCATTCTCTCTGCCACTCCTCTATCGTTCTCTCTCGATCTTCATCACCTATATTTCCATCCATCCTCCTCGCATACACTCTCGCTCGCTCTTTACACAATAAGACGATCGGTATCACCGCTCCCATAACATAAAGAGCCTCGTTTGAGGGCGTCCTATAGGCACTAGATACCCTGAGGAGCATTCACCTTTGCGAAATCTCCAACAGCTTGGCGTACTTCGCTATATTTAGCACGCTGCACCACGCGGGAGCAGCGTATGTCACCACCGACTGGAAAACTCCATTTAAAACCCTCCTTTTGGTACTACCTGGGCCTCCAATGTTCGGCATTAGCCGTACCAATACCTCCAGACATCGGTTCACCTTCTCCACCGTCTTTTGGACATGTACTCCAAATCTCAGTCCTTCCGACAGCCAGACTCCGAGGTACTTAACCGATTTAACCGGTAAAACCTCCACCCCTTCCACTAAAAAGCGAAGAGATGATTTGTCTCGGCTCCCTTTGAGAACTACCACCTCAGTTTTCTGAGGTGCTAGTTGTAGATCGTTCTCTCTGATCCACCTACTAATACGACGCAGGGCTGTGTTAGCCGCATTAACCATGTCCGTTTTCTGGGATGTCCGTTCCATGTCCGTTCACTACAAGAGTGCAACCCCTCGGCATCTGTACCCTCAGCACCCCATCGTACAGGACATTCCAGAGGGTGGGACCCAGTATCGAACCCTGCGGAACACCCTGCGACAACTTGATGCTGGTATCCTTTTCCGTTATGAACCTGTCAGTAAAGTACCTGTCAACCACGTTGACCAGGTACTCACTGACACCCAAATTTCTCAGCCTGGACATGATTTTTTCCCATGATGCCGTATTAAAGGCATTTTTGACATCTAGCAAGATGAGAGCCACCCATTTCTTTGTATCCTGCGTGACTAAGCAGGTCACTTCTGATACCGCATCTATGGTGGACTTTTTGGTCCTAAAACCATACTGACGATCGCTTAATGCATGCTTTTCTTCCAGCTCTCGCTCAAGGCGACCTTTTACAAGCTGTTCGTATAATTTAGCTACCGAGCTAAGAAGGCAAATTGGCCGAAAACGCACCTCTTCCTCATCCCCTCTACCTTTCGGGATAAGGACAACCTTAGCCTCTTTCAACCGAGTTGGGAACTGCTGTTGTTCGAGCAGTTCGTTTAGCAGCCTCAGGAAAACCTGCGGGTATCTTTGTGCGGCGAGCCTTACCGTTTCCGGCATGACTCCGTCTATGCCAGGTGCTACGTCATAACCTACTGATTCCCAAATTTTGGTGTACTATCTCGATCATGACCGTCACAAAAAAAAATAATAAAAACCACGACTTTTACTCCTTATGACTACCCTCGCCCCCCACTTTGGTTTCCGCCCGTTAGGGAAAATCATGTACACAACTAATTCAACATATCCCCGTATAGTTTTTCCATATTTCTTATCACGAGCAAAATCCGCTCCCAGCTCTTGGACTAATATCGATGGAAGGAGTTGAATAAGGCCTATGTCCAAACATGGACGATAAAAGGCTAAGAAGTTGAAGAAGAAGTAAGAAATCATCTGAATTTTTATGTGATACAGTTTTCGTAATATAGAATTTAGCTTAGTACTAGGAATTTGATATATATTCTATACGAGAGTTCTATAATAAATAGGGTGAATATATCAGAAAATGTTTGTTTATTTAATTCACTTTATTAATGTACACCAGATTCAAGAAAAAAAGTGATATTTAAAAAAGTTTTATATTGTAAAATATTTTAATAATTTTCCAGAAGACATCCCTGTTCCTTGGCAGTCGTCATTAAAGAAAAGGACTTCATTTTTATGTACCAAGTGAAATAATAAGCATGATTGTCTGAATTGTGTCAAAATTGGGTAGTGAATACGCCCTAAAGACCACTCCATCCATTGCGTTATTCTGTTCGAGCGTTCGTCGTCTTTGCTTTTGGCCTTTTGTTACTTTTTCTCTGATTTCCGTTTCCCTTGTAACCCTTTCGGAGCGCACTGACATTGTTGCCATTGTTGGAGATAAGGTCGCTCCTGATGTGTCGCCGGTAATGTACTTTCATTCTTTTTAGGACTGCGAACTGTCAATTACATTTTTTACGTCTCTGATAACATATTTTCGTCTTAGAAATTGTAAATAATGGAAATTTTATTAAATTTAAATTTATTATTTTCTATTGGGAGAAAACTAAAATACGATTTTTGTTTAATTTAAAGCAGGGAGATTGATAAACACCAAAAAAATTATTAATTAGAATTCATACAATTTACAGGCCAACAAAAAATTATAGTTGAAAACTTTGTTGACTTTAATTGCTAATTTTTATTGATTTTTACATGTGTGGCGCAACCAAATCTGGGCTTAGTTTTTTTATTATCCATTGTTTTGACCAACCTGCTTTTTATTATACAGGGTTTTTCATTAATAATTAAAAATATTTTAACTAGGTTCTTGAGCTCAAAATATTGGGATTTAACCCAAATCACTTAAATAAAATGTGGCTTCTTACTGAGTTACAGGGTGTTTTATTTAAAAATTGAAAAACTATTCGTACCCAATACTTTAAAACCATTTGACGGTTTGGCATACCCTTGTTATACTTGGCAGCAAGTGTAGATACTGTACACGTGTACACCTTACTAAACTAACCTATGTTAAACACATGATCCAATGTCAAAATTATACAGAGTGAGTGATAAAAAAGTTGAACGTAATAAATGAGTACTGAAAGGCGTATGTGGCGCCCTCTGGGCAATACACAATTTTTGGTAGGGAATTTAGTTTTCTAGACCCAAAAACCCCCACATACCAAATTTCATGTTATTATCTCATACCTGTCAAGAAATATTCAATAATAAATAAAAAAAAGTTTAAGTTTGACACCCTGTATCTCGGTTATTATAAAGTTTGTACTAAGGTAAGTTAGCTTAAATCGGCCTATTTTAACCTCAGGAACCTGAGGTTAAGCTATGGCCCATTCTTTACCAAACACCCTGTATATCGTACTAGTGACATCATCCATCTGGGCGTGATGACGTAATCGACTATATTTTTAAATGAGAATAGGGGTCGTGTGCTAGCTCATTTGAAGGGTTATTCAATTCTCTATGCAGTAATATAAACATTCAGATCATTATTTATACAGGGTGTCCAAAATTTTTTTTAATTATTAATTAAACAATTAATTTAATTAAAAAAAATTTTTTTGGACACCCTGTATAAACAATCATGTTAATGTTTATATTACTGAAAATGGAATTGAATAAACTTTTAAATGAGCTAGCACACGACCCCTATTCTCATTTAAAAAAATAGTCGATTACGTCATCACGCCCAGATGGATGACGTCACTAGTACGATATATATGTCAAAAACGCATAATTTAAAAATTGAATAAGTTTTGTATTTTACATTTTTTCTAATTCTGCAAATAAAGCAGTTTAGAGGGGGGTCAAAATATAGTGAATAATCTGGGGCCGACCGACCGGCTCTGTCCCGTCATACAGCTGACCGACTATAATAACTTTTATTTATATTCAATTTAGAATGTGTGTACTGATTTTCAGCCTTAGTAAATGGATTTAATTACCTTCGTAGGAAAGCAACTTTGATACCCTCCCAGTAACCCCTGTTCTACGTTTCGCTTGAGCGATCGCCGTATGTTTCTCTACACAATCACAGTAATCAACTGTGAAATAACTAGCTTTAGAAAATTCAGAGAAATTTTTCAGCGCTGCCTCTTGGACTATGATGATGCTCTGCAAATTGTAGAGAGCGAAACCGGTCATCGGAGTAATACAATAAATGATTGCGAGTACGTGTCTCTTTTATTATATTTTTTGTGTTTATAAATTATGATTCTCTCAAAAGATTATAGCCAGTCGGGATAGCATTTGACCTTGCATTAGGAACTGCCCCAAATTTTAGTTTTCTAATATTTAGGGAGGGTCAATGTTAGTATAAGTTTAAAATCTCGAGTGAGTTCCACCGTTGCGTTAGCATCTTGATTTTAAACGAGAACCGTTTTTGCTCAATATCTCCGCCATTTTCAACTTTTCGACAAAAAGTGTAGAAACTGAAATTGTTGAAAATGCAATTTTCTATAATTTTGTTAAGTATAATTTTTTTCGTGCGGTCGATATTTTCCGAGTTATGGGGAGGGGGGAAATAGTGACAGTTAGAGCATAATTATTGAATTATTGAATTATCTCGTTTATTATTAGTTTTACAACAAATATGTACCTATACAAACATTAAAAGAATTAAATTTTGCATAATTCTGATATCGTTCATTTCTTTGATAAAATCAATATTTAAGGTAGTACGTATGCGGTAATGGTGCGAGCGTAAGACCTGATTGATTTTATAGCAATGGTTTTTGTTCAATATCTCCGCCATTTTCAACTTTTAGACAAAAAGTGTAAGAACTGAAATTGTTGCAATTACGATTTACTACAATTTTTCGAGAGAACCAGTGGCGGGTCTACAAGGGGGGGATGGGAAAATTCCGCCAACAAGGCCCAAAATAAAAAAAAATTGTTGAAATATTAAAATATATTAGCTGACATGAAACTTAAAATATCGACAGACAAATTCGACCAATAAAACCCGCTAGGTAATAAAATTAAGTAAACTTAATGCATATCAGTTATTATTTATGTTTTTTATATACTTAGTTTGGTTGATGTTTCATTGGAAGTTTCAAAAATTGTATAAAATATAATTCTCTTTATTTTTGTTTATGTACAAGTATGTCGTAAAGTTAATAATAAATAAGACAATTTAATAATTATGCTTCCCCTCCGCTTCCACTATTTTCCCCCTTAACTCGGAGAATATTGATCGCATAAAAAAATTGTGCTAAATAAATTGTAGGAAATTGCATTTCCTACAACAATTTTAGTTCCCACCATTTTTGTTGAAAAGTTGAAAATGGCGGAGATATTGAGCAACAACAGTTCTCATTTAAAATCAATATGGCGGCTAATGCAACTGCGGAATTCAGTCGAGATTTTAACTTTACACTACTATTGATCTCCCCTAAAGGATAGAATTATAAAAATTTTGGCAGCTCGGAACCAAGATTCAATTAAATAATTTGCTCCCCCCACCACTTTTTACTATTTTCTCATGTAACACGGAAAATATTAACCGCATGAAAAAAATTGTTAAAAATAAATTGTAGGAAGTCATATTTTGAACAATTTTAATTAAAAAGATCGTAGATATTCAACAAAAACAATTGCTATAAAATCAATCAGATCTTACGCTCGCGCTATTACCGCATACCTACTACCTTAAATATTAATTTTAGCAAAAAAATGAAAGAGATCAAAATTGTGTAGAATTTATTCTCTCTATTTTCGTATAGGTACATTTTTGTAAATAAACTAATAATAAACGAAATAATTCAATAACTATGCTCTAACTGTCAATATTTTCCGGCACAACTCGGAAAATATCGACCTCACGAAAAAATTGTAATAATAGAAATTATAGAAACTCATATTTTCATCAATTTTGATTCGTGTACTATTTGTCGAAAAGTTGAAAATGGCAGAGATATTGACCAAAAACGGTTCTAGTTTAAAATCAAGATGGCGGCTAACGCAACGGCGCAATTCAGTCGAGATTTTAAATTTACACTACTATTGACCCCCCTAAAGACTAGAAAAATAAAATTTGGGGCAGCTCCTAATGCAAGGTTAGGCCTTTTATTCGTCTGACTCGACTGGACTATTATGTTTTAGTCGATTTCGCCCAATTAAGCACTCGTTCGAGATATTATTTTTTATTAACTGAAATATAGATCACAATATCTGGCAACCAATTTAATAAAGTCGGCAGATATATAGATAAAATATTATTTAGCAACTCTTTCATCCATTAGGGAAATCAGTTAGCTTAGAGAAGGAATAGACTCTGTAGCTTAATTACTTTAATCTTCACAAGTTGAGCAATTTGTAACAATTAAAAAGTTTGTGGAAACATATGTTAATTACAGGCTGCGTTGTGAGGAAATACCGGAAAAGCCTCTTAATTACCGTTCCAGCCAACTCTAAATCAGTGAAGTTTGAAAAGTTGCCTTTGCCTGCTCTTACGCCATACTTATGCACAATCTCAAAATCTTGTTTTCATCAGAAGAAAGTTGTACACAGAGAAATTGTTTGGAGATTGCAAATCATAATACACAATAAAAATTTATTTAAATAAATATTGACGTATCTACTAAATGTATATATTATTTGTCGTCTGTTTTTATTTATATTACTGAACTTTTTAACGAAGTGATCAAATTAAATTTTATAAAAATTGGAAAAAACATTAAACAAGATCTACAATCAAGATGCAGTAGAAATAAACAAAGCAAGACACGTTAAATGCTACTAGGCAGAGGTGTAACCAGGATGATCCTAAGGGGGGGGTTACAACTATTTGATGGTCTCTGGGGGTATGGAATAGTAATGGTGTAAAGCGTATAGAGCTCAAAGTACATCCAAAAAGGGGGGTTATAACCTTCAAACCCCCCCGGTTGCGCATATGCTACTAGGAGCACTCCCGAATCATAATTTATAATGTATAAACTTTGGAAATCATGATTGGGATTTACAATATCTTGTTATGATCTGCCTTCTCTTACTTTTATAGTAATTAGTATTTATTTAATTAATTATTCAATTGACGCAAATCATACATAAAAAAAATTAAGAAAAATCTCAGGGTGTCTTTTTGTCATAAAAAATAACTAAATTACCTTAGGTTATACTTATCCTTTCTCGTGGCTTCAGTATCTCTTAGTTGATCCTTATCGGGATAAAATAGGAAAAGGAAATAAATAGAAATACCATAAATAAGCACATACAAATACCTTTATTATCAAAAGCAATGCTCTGAAAATTTATCAATTAAATCCTGTGGACATAACTGTCCAAATAAATTAAATTACCATATAAATTAATCTAATTCAAACAAATATTTATCGCTTTGTTCTTGACACCATTAATAAAACAAGCTAAACAAAAAAATTTAGGTATTCGCAAAACTACTTATACTTCCTATTAAACTTTTGAAATGTTGGAATCTTAATTCATATGCTTTTACGCAAAAAAAATAACTTCTGATTATAAAGAAAATCTATCACATAAGTTATTGACTGACCTTTTTGATTCACACACAATGATGTCTCCTCTTGACCCAAACAGCTCTTCCTTGTTGATTATGTTAGGCTACCAATCAAAGCCTTCTCCGTTCTCAGCATCATACCAGCAACTATTTCTCCAAAACACGAGCCAGGCCTCTTTTGACCAGTACTCGTTCAATAAACTCCAAAACTCTCTCCTCTCATTCTCACAATAATAATTTCCTGAGCCCCAAGTATATTTTTTAGTTGGTGTCACAAATAATTTTAATAACTCTAGTTCTTGTAACTTAGTCTCTTCGACTTTACAGAATCAAAGAGGTATTTTTTCTCAATTTGATTTGTCTCTCGTTCCACTTTTCAGCTACTATTTCACTATCAAACAACCACTAGTACTTGCTTCTGAACTACTCACGAAAACTTTTGACTGCTCTTCTCGGATGCCCGTCACATAATAATCTCCTTTTCCAAACTGTCTGAACATTCAAAACTTCTCTCTCCCCATTCCAAATTTCCAAGCCAATCAGAAACATTTCTCTCTCCGCACTACTCATCATAATTACTTTTCGGGAATTCTACAAATATCCTTGGGCTTAAACAAAAGGACTTAAAATTCCAAATTTCTCTACCTTATTTTTCTAAAAACTAATAATTACAATTACCTGTCGATTTTGCCTTTCCCGTAACAAAACAATCTTTTTAAAATTATAATCCGAAATAAATTGTCTTTTCACCTCACTGTATTTACAAATGTCTTTAATTCTTCAGGGAAAAACTCATTAAGGATAAACCCACTGCGTAAAAGCTAACTTCTAATAAATAGTTACAAATCAATATAGAGGGTGTATCAAATTTATGTGCCCGCGTTATATTAAAAAAAATAAAAATTTTACTCTATCTTTGATTGACAAAATGATACACAATAATATATACATTGTAAATTATGGTTCGGGAGTGCTCCTAGTAGCATTTAACGTGTCTTGGTTTGTCTATTTCTACTGCATCTTGATTGTAAATTAAGTATAGTAAGTCGTACTGTCCTCATCTACGTTTTTCGCATACGCATATAATTTAAAAGCTTAAGAAACACTGAAGTATTTAATATGTCTGCCTCATGGACAGAAAAAATAAGTTATTTATATCATAAAATCAGACATAAACTGGATAGAAAATATTTTGTAGGAAATTAAACCAGTCTGATACAAAATTACCAAAGTTATTTGATCAGTGGCTGGCTCATCTTCATTCCTTCCATATATTAACAGTGTAGCCTAAAGTGTCTTGATTATACGCTTCATAATGTTTTCCTTATTAAATTTTCTTAGCGAACTTAATGACGTTCTGATATGTTTGGGGAGCTTTAATTATCATGTGAATAATTGACTTGGAACGTTAATATTGTACAGTTTATCTCTCCAAGTTTCCCACTTATTTCCCATTGCCATTAATTGATAATTGAATTAGGGGCTCATTACGTTTTACCTTATCGTGGTAATCTTCCGCGTTTAAAATAGTTTTTAAAATAAATATGTACTCATTTACTTTTATTCATTGTTTATTTACATTATTTTACATTGTTTGATATACATAATAATATACTGCCAACTTATCTAGAAGGAACCTGAAGCACAGAAAGCTGGAAATTAATAAAATATTTGAGAACAGAAAAGAACACAGACATAATTCTTCTTCTTAACGTGCCCTATCAAGTCCCCTTGACGTTGGCGATTAACATGGCGAAACTGTCTCTGTATCGAGCTATTCTAAATAGGTGTCCTGCTTTCTTTATTCCTGTCCACTCCCGGATGTTCTTCAACCAAGAGGCCTGCTTTCTACCAATTAATCTGCGTCCTTCAATTTTACCCATCATAATAATTTGAAGAATATTATACCGGTCTCCCCTTACTACGTGTCCAAATAGGCCATCTTTCTATATTTGATGTTATCAAGCAGCTCGCGGGTAGCATTTGCTCTCTTATAAGAGAGTCCTTATAAGGACTGCCACATTTGTCAGCATAGCCGTCCATGGTATTTTCAGTATACGTCTGTGCAGCCACATTTCAAAGGCCTCCAAACAGTTAATGGTGGATATTTTTAATGACCATGCTTCGACACCATACAAGAGGACTGACCAAATGTAGCATTTAATCATGCGCTTTCGAAGTTGAAGTTGCAAGGTATCATTACAGAAGAATGACCTCATTTTTAAAAATGTCGTGCGGGCTATCTCGATTCTACATTTTATCTCTTTATCTGGATCTAGTTGTTCAGTAATATGGCAACCAAGATATTTAAAACTGGGTACTCTTTGAATTATATGACCATCAACATATAACCGTGAATCTTGATGGGCCAAACGGATAAATACCATGTATTTTGTTTTTGAACAGTTTATATTTAGGCCAAACTCTCTTCCCACTGTGTCAATGGCATTTAAAAGGTGTAATCCATTCATATCATCACTTAAAATAACTGTATCGTCTGCATATCTGATTGTATTTATCAGAATTCCATTAACTTTCACACCCCATTCCAAATTATGCAGCGCTTCCTTAAATATTCTATCTGAATATAAACTGAATAACAGTGGGGACAGTATACAACCCTGTCTGACACCTTTTTGTATTTTGCATATTTCTGTTGATTTTCCATTTATGCAAGCTGTCACTGTTTGACGCCAGTATAATTTTTCTATGATTCGTACATCTTGACTATCAACTCCTTTATCCTTTATTATTTTAATTAATTTGTGATGTTGTACTCGATCAAAGGCCTTCTCATAGTCAATAAATACAGCAAAGACGTCTTTCCTTTGATCTAGGCATTTCTGAAATAACACATTTAGTGCAAAGAGTGCGTCCCGGGTTCCCAGTCCATTTCTGAAGCCAAATTGTGTTTCATCCTGGTCTTCTTCACATTTATCTCTGATTCTACTGTGGATGATACGTAGAAAGATTTTCAAAGTGTGGCTCATAAGGCTTATCATTCGCAAACAGTGAGTCCCGGGTTCCCAGTCCATTTCTGAAGCCAAATTGTGCTTCATCCTGGTCTTCTTCACATTTATCTCTGATTCTACTGTGGATGATACGTAGAAAGGTTTTTAAAGTGTGGCTCATAAGGCTTATCATTCTATAGTCGCTACAGTTTTTCGGACGTTGTTTTTTTGGTAGGGTTATGAATTCGGACTTTAACCAATCTTCAGGAATATCACCAGTCGAATAAACATCATTGAAAAGTTTGACTAGTATTCCAATTTTTTCCTCATTTATGAGCTTTAACATTTCTGTAGGTATGTTGTCGGGACCAACGGCTTTCTTGTTTTTTGCCAATTTTATAGCATGTAGTATTTCTGATTTCAATATTTCTGGTCCTTCACCTTCATCTAAAGTCTCCAGTTCTTCGGATCTATCATCATTATACAGTTCATTTATATAATTATACCAGGTAGTTCGAATTTCGTGTTCGTCTATTATCATTTTTCCCGACGAATCGGTTATAGTATGTGGAGTTTTCTTATGATAAAGACCAGCTACTTCTCTAACTTTTTTAAACATATTAAACGTATCATGTTTTTCATTCAACTTTTCTAATTTCTTGCATTTATCCTCCATCCATTTTTCTTTAGCTACCTTTATTTTTTGTTTAATTAGTTTCTGTTTTTCTTTGTATTCTGTTTTGTTATCTTTCAGTTTTCTTCTCTGTTCCATCAATTCCAGGATTTCATCAGTCATCCATTGTTGTTTTTTGTGCCTCTGCATCGTTGTTGTATATTTTTCCATTACTTCAGTGGCGGCTCGTGACCTCAGTATGCGGGTAGGCTACACATATACTTCGGGTAGGCGACAAAAAATATCCTACAGTTTGTAATACATTTTGAGCCGTCTTGCAATACTAAATGTAATCTATGAGAGCAACAATGTGTAAAAATTGCTTTTGGAGCATCTACTTTAATTTTTGATTGTAATCCGTTTAAAGAGCCAGCCATTACTCTTGCACCATCGTAAAATTGAGCAATTAATTTATTTTTGTAATCATATGGCTCAAGCACATTTGAAATTAAACTATATAGAGCGTCTGCAGATCTATTATCGTTAACATCAAAAAACCCTAAAAATCTTTCTGTTAAGTGACCAACTTTGTTAACAAAACGTATTGTTAAAGTACACTGTGATTTTTCGGTTATATCAGTAGTATCGTCAGCTAGTATAGAAAAAAATTGACTTTCATTAATTTCTGTTGAAATTTCATTTTTTACGTAATCGGCAAGACAATCTATTAAATCATTTTGTATTGTTTTTGACAAACCCGTGAACATCCTTTTTATTTTTTAACATGATCCTGGATTTCCTGATCGCGTTTAACTACTAAATTAAAAATTTCTTTAAAATTACCCATGTTTGAAAAATTATGGCTCTCATCACGACCGCGAAATGTAAGTTCTTGTTTTGCTAAAAGAATTGTAACATCAATTTCTTCAACTTCTTCAATCTTTTTCAACTTCTTCATTATATATCTTATTAGATAGAGAAATATGTCCAGCGAAAGCACTGTCAGTAGTTTGTTTATTTTTTTCTAACCGTTTTAAATCTAAGCAATTGTTTAAATGTTCTTTCCAAGATTCATGTTTTTTACACTAGCTGATAAATTTTTCAAATCTGAATATCCCTGACTCACCCAAACATTTTGCTTCAAATTTGAGAGCAACAGACAAGGCCAACAGAAAAGTGAATTTTTAAAATAACTTCCGCTTAGCCATTTATGATTTTCATACCATATTGTTTTAAACGATCTCGAAAATGGTTGATTGTCTTTTGTCTTATCTGTGGATAAAATTGTTAAATTTTGTAAAGGCCGGCCCATTGAAATAATTACTAATCTTTCTTGATTTTGGCGCCTTGAAAAAGGCGTCTCGATCAAACTGCATATTACATAGTTTAAAATATTCATATTCGATGACTAAAGTTTTTCCACCAATAAAACTAACACACCTACGTTTCAACAACGTCAAATATTACTTATTTTATTTATGTATCAAATAATAATTTACTATTCGAATAAATTGATAAGTTAACAATTAACCTCGCTTTAAAATTTTAATTATCTATATAATCTAATAACACATTATTCAGTTTTCATAAACAAATTTAAATTGTCCTACCTAGTTTTATTCAATACTTAACCTACTAATAACAGCCAAAATCAAAAAACAATTATTTTAAAACAGTTTCACAAGACACAAGAGAAGCAACTGATAAAATTTTGTAGGTCCGGCTATAAGACTCTGTGCCTATCCACCCGTTCAAAATCGTAGAATACGGTCGCTACGAGCAGACCTGCAGCAGGCTGCTCGCGTAAACAGAGAGAGATCGCACGTCAATTCGGTGTTGGCGTCGTTCTATTTCAGGCTACGTTCCCGAGTGCCTGACCAAGGAGAATATAGAATCTATACAGTACTACTGATACTACAAGGAGCGTACAATAATTATAACTACGGAGAAAATTTTTTGGATATTTTTAAAAATAATTTGGATAATTTTTGCTATTTTATTGTAGATATTGTGTCAAAATTTATAAATTACAATTTTGAAATAAGTAATTTATATTAATAATTTATATTATTGTACTACATTTGAAGAGGGTAGGCGGCGCCTACCTTGCCTACCCCGACGGGCCGCCCCTGCATTACTTTTCAGGTAAGATCTTTAAACGTGTTCCATATTTCTGTATTGTTTTCATTTGTTGAATTCTTTAGCTGATTATTCAGGTCATTTTCTATTAGCGTTTTGTTGGATGCTGATATATGCAATTTTGGTGTTTTGCGGCTTTCTTCGACTTTTTTGAGCTTCACTTGGATGTCAGCTTCATAATACAGAGCATAAAATCTGAACGCTGAGAAGAGTATTTCAAAGAACTTTTACTAGAGGATAGAGTCGAATTTCAAGAACATGAAAACCAAAACCAAAATAGAATTGCAATAGTAGGCTTGCCAATTAGATTACCAACAGAAAAAATTAAAACTTTATGTAAACTGCTGAAAAGAAACTGTTATTAATTATATTTTATATTGCATCAATAATGATGAAAGAAACGAACAAGAAAAAGAGAATAGTCGAAGAAGTCACTCTCATCCTACTTAATGAAGAAAAATGTGTAGCAAACCTATCAGCAAAATTTTGTTGCCAATACGAACAGAAGAAGTCAATAACAAGAACATACTAAGAATAGCAGAGTGGCATCTACATCTACCTCTTAAACACTACACATAGTTATTGGTGAATTTATCTGCTATGTGCTTACTAGATAGGTAGATACCTTCATTATTTTATATTATTGGACAAGCGACTTAAGAAGATAATGTTTTTTGGTAGAACCAATAGGAAGGATATATAAAACGGTAATAGGTCCCACAGTGACGTATTGTAGCGAATTACAGTGGAACCCCGATAAGTCGACCCCCGATAACACGGAAGTCCGGCGAACCCGGACCGATTTTCATCAGACAAACATTTCAACAATAAAAATGTATGTAATATAATATTTGGGAGAAAATATGTATTGATGTAATTTGAACTATACGATAATAAAAATGACTCATGGCGAACGGCACCGGCGGCAGAGCGATGTCCATTGGTCCGGATTATCGGAAACAACAGGCACCTGTATTATTTCCTTTATTTATTTCAAACTGTCTTAGCATTGTTCAAAAAAGACTAAAAGACTATTTAAAAAATTCTTTTTTAAACAGTGGTCTTAGTTTTCACTGTTCTTAAATAACATAACATCGTTCAGATTGTGACTGTATTGTGTGTAGAACAGTCTTGTATTGTTCACTTCCGTTTGTTTAGCGTGTTTGCGTGTTTTTAGTAAATTAGATGTGTAGCTACTGTGCATATATATTTCACGTTATTTCAATTATAACGGAGTTTATCTGTAAATATTCTTCTTAGGGTGCCTGTCTGTTCCGAACGTTGGCGATCATTCTGGCTATGATGACTTTGATAGTTAGATCTGTAAGTATACAGTATTTTATTAATTTTTACCATATTCTCCGGTTAACCCGGATTTTCGATAACCCGGATCGGCCGCAGTCCCGATTAATCCGAGTTATCGAGGTTCCACTGTATGTATAAAGAAAAAAACAAATGCGAAAAAATTAGAAAAATAGGATAGGAAAATGTTCAGAGCTTTACATGGAGGCAAAAACACGGTGGAAGTTTGGGGCGACGAACAAACAGGGAGCTAGAGCTAGAGAAACTGTATAACGAACCAAGCATAAGTCGATTCATAAAGGCACAGAGAGTGAGATGAATGGGGCATGTGATGAGAATGGAAAGGAAAAGGATGCCAAAAATAATCTTAAAACGGGACCCAATCACAAAAAGAAAGAAAAGACGACCCAGACAAAGATGGCTTGATAGAGTACAGGAGGATCTCAGAAATAAGAGAATTATTGATTCGGAAGAAAAATCAGCAAACAGGGATGAATGTAGGAAGTCAATAGTAAATCAATTTGGGAGACAAGGAGCATGATTGGACGAGAAACCACCCCACTTGATATATTTGTAATATAAAAGTATTATATGTATTCTAATAATTATATTTTTAGTCCTAGGCCTTCAAGGCCTATTTACAGTGGCAGATCCAGCATCGTTAAGAGGGGGGCCGAATGTCTAAATTTCTATAAAAATAAATGAATGTTTTTATAATCTTTTTCTTCTTCTAGTTCCTTCTTGTATGTAGGCTTTAAAGCCTATTTCTTCTTCAGAAGAAAGCCTCCTAAATTGTAAGTTATCGCACCATCTTTTTCTTGGTTTGCCAGTACTTCTTCGTCCATTTGGTGACTTAGGAAAAAGGGTAAGTCCGTGATAATACACATTTATGACATTTATTCTAACATGACATTTTAGTTAAATCTGACAGTGGTCACATTTTATTTTCAATTTGGAATAAAAACAAATCAAATGTGTTTCTTGCATTTATAAAATGGTATTTCCTTTGATTTGAATAGTCTTATAAATTATACAGATTATATTTGTAATATTATTATCTAATTAAAAAAATATTTTTTTTTATTATGGCGCCATCTATCGACAACTAGAATAACTAGAATACATGTTGTAAATGTCTGTAATCACGGACATGCCTTTTTTTCTGTCACATACAATTTAATGCGTTAGAAAGAAATCGAAAAACTGTGACGCACTGAAAGATGATCATGAGAAAAAGAATACTATCCTATTCTTGTTCTCATGATCATTTTTCAGTGCGTCATTAATTATGACGTCATATACTGTATTGGGTGTGTCGAGACTTATTTCATGTAATTATTGACGAATCTGACAGATGCCAGAATCATACTTTAGATGAAAAGCTTGTGGAATTAAACTAATTAGTAATTTAGTAGATTTGATTTTTACACAATATGTTAACATGGAGGTATATAAAGGGGAATAAAATTAAAAAGTAAACAATATTGTTAATTAAATTTATAAATATGAAAACATTAAAAAATGACACAAAACTATCCATAAACTGTGTTTTTATCTTCTTCTCTAGGTGCTGTCTCCGCTTAAAAAGTTGGTAATCATCACAGCGATCTTTATTTCTGAAACCGCGGCTCTAAATAATTCATTGTTATTACATCCAAACCAGTTCCTAAGGTTCTTCAGCCATGAGTTACGTCTCCTTACTATGGATATTTTTCTTGCATAATGACCTGGAGTATAAACTAACTTCTAACGAATTAAATTCTAAACCAAAATACAAAACTAACTTTTAACGAACTAAATTCTAAACCAAAACACAAAATAATGCACAAAAAAAGTTGTGAAACACGAGGGAAGTCGAATTCGAAATTTCAAAATGACAGGTACACAAAATACTGACCTGAATAATAACCGTCACTTGACTCTTTGACACTTCTAAAAAATGGCCAAAATGGACGAAGTTTTCGTCAAATGTTCGTAATACGTGTATTTGATTGGCTAGAAAAAACGCGCATTCTAAATATCAACGAATCAAACGTAGGTTAGGAATAGACATCTTATGTATATAACCATTGTAATGCTGCATTATTTTTGTGTTTAATCACGGAGCTACCGCTTTTTCCGTCTCATCAAACTTAATGCATTAGAGAGTAATCGAAAAACTGTGAAGCACTGAAAAATGATCATGAGATCAAGAATATCCTCTGTCATTCTACTAATGTGTTCGTTCCACTCCTGTTTTCTTTTTGTCACCCATCCATTTATGTCTTCTACATTGCATGATCTTATTATGTTTTCGCTTCTCTCCCTAACCAACAGACTTTTCCCTGATATTCGTCGGAGTTTTTATAATCTTTATTTATAATTTAGAAAAATTTAAATCACTTGATTTGAGAGGATGAGGGGGGGCGATCGCCCCCATAGTCCGTCCCTGGATCCGCCACTGCCTATTGAGCTGTGTAAATAAATAAATCCTACCTATTTGTTAATATGTTTGTTTCTTTAGCTGTACAGGCGATTGATAAATACCAGTTCATTGTCGAAGTTCGCACACTACTTAGTTTTTAACTAGTTTTTCATAATAAATATTTTCAAAATAATTTAATAATAACTAATATTTAATATTTGTTTCTGAGGAGATCTAAATATACCTACATTTGTTCCAACGGATTTTGGCACAAACGTAATGATTGATTTGCAACCAAGTTAAATCAAAACATTAAGTGAAACGTACCTCGACATGTACTATCAATGTAATTATTAGAAAATGGCTACTGTCTCGGTAGACGTATTTTATAAAGTTATTTTACTGAAGTTTTTGTTTTTTTTTTTTCAGTATAGACGAGATATTTGATCATACCGACTATTACTAATATATAAAGATAAATAGAACGGCATTAAATAAATTTAAAACAAAAACAAAAAGTTAAACAGTAATATCGAAATAAACGAAATGATCTCGAAAATAAACAAATAAGTTTCCTTATGACATAACTAAGTATAGTCAGACTCATGCCTGGATCCCGCTTATGAAAAAAAAAGTTTTTCTATGACCGTTTAATAACATGTTCATTATTCGCTATTTTTAATAGATAATAGCACCCACTACTTTACCCGTGAATAATAGTTCATTACTCACAGACTGAAGTTACCAACGGGTCATTACTCACGGGTTGAAGTTAGATTCAAGTGGCGCAAGCCACTTTTAATATTAATCGTATATAAACTGCAAATAAAATTACTTAGACTTGTTTATTTAATACAATAACCAATAATTATTGTAATCAGTGCCGCATTTAGGGTATGTGCGGCCCTAGGCTAAATTACCCCGAGCGGCCCACGATAACTTCACGATTATGTAATTAAAGCATAAAGACTTAATAATAATAATAGTAATGATAATAATAATACTAATAAGCTCCTGTGGGAGTTTTTTGTCAGTTCTTCTATCAGGCGCGGCCCCCTGCGAATGGGGGATACTTTCTGGGTATTCGTAGCGCCAATACCCAGAGAGTAGCAGGGATACTTGCCGTGGAACAAAAACTGACACCTGGCAGTAGGTATAAAATGCACACCCATTAATATGGAGAATTATGGTTTATGTTTAGGATCGCTGCCTGGGGATCGCCAGGGCACGTCTGGAGCCGGCGCTGGACGTGACAGCATGCGGGACGTCGGTGGCAGGGTGTTGAGGAGGCGGGCCCCTGTCACACAAACAGCTACAGCCCAACAACAACAACAACCACAAGCGAGCCAAACAACAGCAAGAGCTCCACTCGCTGAAGGTGCTGCGCTGGAACATCAGCCGGCGCTCACTCAAGCGGGACGACCGAGGCAGCGCATGAAATGGACTGTGTCCATTAACGAAAGCATTTTGCGCTCCTATTATAAGGTGACAAACCTCGGTCAAGAAACGATCGGCTACAGACAACAGCTGTATGCCGAATTTTGCAGGGAGTACCCAGATATTCTAGTATCGGAGCAAAGAGTATCAGATCAATACCGGGTAATCATAAGAAACAACCTTATCCCAGAGACTAGACGCAATACGATCAAAAGCGAAGTCGAACGGGAGATTAATAACCAAGAGCTAGTTATAGATCAAGTCCCTAATGCAGTTCTTGATGAGCAGATTCCTGAGATTCCTATAGCAGAAACTCAACCTGACAATACAGAGCAGGAAAACAACGAGTTGCGCGATAGTCTAGCAAACGAAATGGCTCGTGCTGTACAAGAGTTTAATGGAACAAATCCACTTAGCAGACCACCGCTACCACGAATAAACTCTTGTAAGAAACTAGGTGCGCTGTTACAAATTGTGAACACTGAAGTCCTACCCAACTATGTCGTAGAAGCCCACTCATTGGAATATCTGCATATGCTAATCTACTGTGCAGCAACAGCAATTGCTAATGTAATGGGCGTTAAGATCAGAACAAGACGGGGGTACTAATAACGGAAGGACTTGTAACAGGACTGCACCTTGGGAAAAAAGACTTCTAGGAAAAATTGAATTACTGCGTAGGGATATTGGTCAAGTAACAGAATATATAAGAGGTGTAACAAGTAGAAAAGTCATTAAGAGAGCTGAAGAAATAATGCGGAGCACTGCAAGACACTCGAGATACGATCCGGAAAATAACACAGCCCAACAGTGTCTGGATACATTAAAACAAAAACTCTCCATCTATTCAGGTCGATTAAGAAGGTATAAAGTTAGTAACAACCGAAAATGTGACAATGCACTTTTTGAGAACTCCGAGAAGGCGTTCTACCGAAAACTTAATTCCACCGTAGAAAGTGTCGACAAGTCTTACCCAAGCCAAGAAGAGATTCATGAGTTTTGGGGAAATCAACTTTCCACACCAGCTGCTCTTAACAACAATGCTGGCTGGATAGAAGATACGACGCAGAACTGTCACCACTATGTCACAGCTAACTACGAACCATTCACTACCGATGAGGTCTCAAATATCATCAAAGAGCTTCATAACTGGAAATCTCCTGGACCAGACGGAGTTCAGAACTTCTGGCTTAAGAAGTTTTGGAGTATTCATGAGTGCTTGTCAACATTAATTAATCATGTTATTTCTAACCCGCAGGAAATACCATCATTTCTAACTCAGGGAACCACTTATTTAATACCGAAGGATCAAAATAACACACAAGATCCAGCCAAGTACCGCCCAATTACTTGTCTTCCAACTTTGTATAAATTGGTCACATCCTGTATAACCTGGCGTATCTACCAACACTGTGCTCTAAACAATATCATAGAGCCTCAACAGAAAGGATGCGCTAAGGGTTCTATGGGTTGCAAAGAACAACTGATCATCGACTCAGTCATTTCTAACCAGGCATTCACCAAAAAAAGGAACCTCTTTACTACCTTTATTGACTATAAAAAGGCCTTTGATTCAGTGCCGCATGAATGGCTTATAGATATATTGAGAATATGCAAAGTCGATGATAACATAGTGACTTTTTTAAGGCATATAATGACAAGTTGGAAGACTAAAATTCACCTCCAAATACCTGGTGAAAACAATATCGAAACGGAAAATATCGCAATCAACCGGGGCCTGTTTCAAGGAGACTCGCTGAGTCCATTGTGGTTCTGTTTGGCTATGAACCCTCTATCACAGCTATTAAATTCCACTGACTCAGGTTTTAGCATTAAAAACAACAATACTGTAGTAGCGAAGCTTAATCATCTGTTGTATATGGATGATTTGAAATTAATGGCTTCTACTCGAGACAATCTAGAAGAAATGCTAAAAACAGTAGAAACATTCTCTAATGATATTAATATGCACTTTGGACTAGACAAGTGCCGCGTTTTAAATATAGTCAGAGGAAAGATACAGCCCGGTGGATTCGATATGCAAAATGGCCAGAACATCGATGCCATGGGTGAAAACGATATATACAAATATCTTGGAGTAAAGCAGGCGCGGAAAATTGACCATAAGCAAATGAAAACTGAGATAACTACTGAGTTTATACGAAGGATAAAACAGCTGCTTCGTTCACAGCTTAACAGTAAAAATTTGTTTAAGGCACTAAACACCTACGCTTGTTCCGCGCTTAGCTATTCATTTGGTATTGTTAAGTGAACAAAAACAGATATAGAAAATCTTCAGCGAAAAGTACGAACACACCTCACAAAGGCACAAAAACACCATCCTAAAAGTGCAGTAGAAAGAACGACATTACCACGGAATCTAGGAGGAAGAGGACTTATGGATATAGGTGAGCAATTAGATAAACAAATTGCTAATTTAAGATCTTATTTTCAGATGCAAGCTGAGATATCTACTCTACATCGCGCTATTTGCGCAGTAGATGACACAACACCGATCAAACTGAGGGAACCAGAAATGCGCATAAACCACCTCACTAAAGACGAAAAAATGCGCGCCTGGATGGGTAAACCTCTGCACGGGCGACATCCCAATGAGGTCAGCCAAGACTATGTCGACAATACAGCGTCGAACTATTGGTTGACAGCAGGAAAGATGTTCCCTGAAACGGAGGGTTCATTACTGGCCATTCAGGATCAGGTTATACCAACCAGAAATTACCTGAAATATATCATCAAAGACCCTCAGGTTCAACACGACAGATGCCGATATGGATGTCAAGCCCAAGAAACCATCCAACATCTTACAGGGGGCTGCCAGGCATTTGCTGCAACTGAATACAAGGAACGGCATGACGCAGTTGGAAAAATACTTCATCAAGAGATAGCTATCAAGCTGGGACTTCTCCAAACGGACCATCTTCCGTATTATCAATACGTCCCCGAGAGTATGCTTGAGGATGGCAACTACAAGCTATACTGGGACCGCACTGTGCTCACAGACCAAACAGTGGCACATAATAGACCAGATCTCGTACTAGTTAATAAATTAACAAGACAAACAACACTAATTGATGTGGCGATACCTAACAACAATAATCTACGTAGTAAATTTACTGAAAAAATCGCCAAGTACAGAGATCTGGAAATTCAAATACGAAGGCAATGGAGAATGCAAAGTACCCAGACGATACCGATTATTATGTCTACTACTGGAGTCATTCCGAAGACCCTCCTCGAAAGCATAAAAAAGCTGGGTCTAAATGAACACCTTTATAAGACCATGCAGAAAGCTGTACTACTCGCGACGGCCAGATGCGTACGAAAATTTCTGGGAGAAACTCCAGCATACCAAGTCACCTAGGGCTCGATAACACGGAAAGAGTCCCACCAGAGCTCAATCCTTTTGATACCGTAGGTATCTGGGATGAGTCAATTTCCCCCTTAGAGGGAGTGTGAGCCGTATGGCTAAATCTGGATAATAATAATAATAATAAACGATGTTGTAATTGAAGATCAAGTCCCCAATGAAGTGCATGAGCAGATTCCTGAGCTTGCCATACAAGAAACTCAACCTGACAATACAGAGCAGGAAAACAACGAGCTACATGATAAACTAGTAAGCGAAATGGCACGTGCTGTACAAGAGTTTAATGGAACAAACCCACTTAGCAGACCACCGCTACCACGAATAAACTCTTGTAAGAGACTAGGTGTGCTGTTACAAATTGTGAACACTGAAGTCCTACCCAATTATGTCGTAGAAGCCCACACATTAGAGTATCTGCACATGCTAATCTACTGTGCAGCAACAGCAATTGCTAATGTAATGGGCATTAAGAACACGACGGGGTTCTAATAACGGAAGGACTGGTAGCAGAATTGCACCCTGGGAAAAAAGACTGCTCGGAAAGATTGAATTGCTGCGTAGGGATATTGGTCGAGTCACAGAATATATACGAGGTGTAAGAAGTACAAGAGTCATCAGGAGAGCTGAAGAAATAATACGGAATACTGCAAGACACTCAAGATACGATCCAGAAAACAACACAGCCCAACAGTGCCTGGATACGTTAAAACAAAGACTCTCAGTTTATTCAGGACGACTAAGAAGGTACAAAGTGAGTAACAACCGAAAATCCGACAATGCCCTTTTTGAGACTGCTGAGAAGGCGTTCTATCGAAAACTCAATTCCACCGTAGAAAATCTCGATAAGTCTTATCCAAGCCAAGAAGAAATTCATGAGTTTTGGGGAAATCAACTTTCCACACCAGCTGCTCTTAACAACAATGCTGGATGGATAGAAGATACGGCACAGAACTGCCAACACTACACTACTACTCTCTACGAACCCTTCACCACTGAAGAAGTCTCAAATATCATCAAAGAGCTTCATAACTGGAAATCTCCTGGACCAGACGGAGTTCAAAACTTTTGGCTCAAGAAGTTTTGGAGTGCTCATGAATGCTTATCAACACTAATTAATTATGTTATTTCTAATCCGCAGGATATACCATCATTCCTTACTCAGGGAACCACTTATTTAATACCGAAGGATCAAAATAACACCCAAAATCCAGCAAAATACCGCCCAATTACTTGTCTTCCAACTTTGTATAAATTGGTCACATCCTGTGTAGCCCGGCTTATCTACCAACACTGTGCGCTGAACAATATCATAGAGCCTCAACAGAAAGGATGCGCTAAGGGTTCCATGGGCTGCAAAGAACAACTTATCATCGACTCAGTCATTTCTAATCAAGCATATTCCAAAAAGAGGAACCTATTTACTGCTTTTATTGATTACAAGAAGGCCTTTGATTCAGTGCCGCATGAATGGCTTATAGATATATTGAGAATATATAAAGTCGATGATAATATAGTGACCTTTTTACAACATATAATGACAGAGTGGAAAACTAGAATTCACCTTCAAATACCTGGTGAAAGTAACATCGAAACTGAAAATATCGCAATCAGCCGGGGCCTGTTTCAAAGAGATTCGTTGAGTCCTCTGTGGTTCTGTCTAGCTATGAACCCACTATCTCAGCTATTGAACTCCACAGATGCAGGTTTTAGCATCAAAAATAACAACAATGTGGTGGCGAAGCTTAATCATTTATTGTACATGGATGATTTGAAATTAATGGCTTCCACTCGAAACCAACTCGACGAGATGCTAAAAACTGTAGAAACTTTTTCTAATGATATTAGTATGCACTTCGGACTAGAAAAGTGCCGTATTTTAAATACAGTCAGAGGAAAAGTACAGCCCGGAGGATTCGATATGCAAAATGGCCAGAAAATCGAGGCCATGGGTGAAAACGATATGTACAAATATCTTGGAGTAAAGCAAGCGCGGAAAATTGACCATAAACAAATGAAAACAGAGATAACTACTGATTTTATACGAAGGGTAAAACAGCTGCTTCGCTCACACCTTAACAGTAGAAATTTGTTTAAGGCACTAAACACCTACGCATGTTCCGCGCTTAGCTACTCATTTGGTATTGTTAAGTGGACAAAAACAGATATAGAAGCTCTTCAGCGAAAAGTGCGAACACACCTCACAAAGGCACAAAAACACCATCCTAAAAGTGCAGTAGAAAGAACAACATTACCACGGCATCTAGGAGGAAGAGGACTTATGGATATAGGTGAGCAATTAGATAAACAAATTGCTAATTTAAGAACTTATTTTCAGATGCAGGCTGAGACATCTACTCTACATCGCGCTATCTGCGCAGTAGATGACACAACACCGATCAAACTGAGGGAACCAGAAATGCGCATAAACCACCTTACTAAGGACGAAAAAGTGCGCGCCTGGATGGGTAAACCTCTGCACGGCGACATCCCAATGAGGTCAGCCAAGACTATGTCGACATTATAGCGTCGAACTACTGGTTGACATCAGGAAAGATGTTCCCTGAAACGGAGGGTTCATTACTGGCCATTCAGGATCAGGTTATACCAACCAGAATTTACCTGAAATATATCATCAAAGACCCTCAGGTTCAAAACGACAGATGCCGATATGGATGCCAAGCCCAAGAAACCATCCAACATCTTACAGGGGGCTGCCAGGCATTTGCTGCAACTGAATACAAGGAACGGCATGATGCAGTAGCAAAAATCCTTCATCAAGAGATAGCTATCAAGCTGGGACTTCTCCAAACAGACCATCTCCCGTATTATCAATACGTCCCTGAGAGTATGCTTGAGGATGGCAACTACAAGCTATACTGGGACCGCACTGTGCTCACAGACCAAACAGTGGCACATAATAGACCAGATCTCGTACTAGTTAATAAATTAACAAGACAAACAACACTAATTGATGTGGCGATACCTAACAACAATAATCTACGTAGTAAATTTACTGAAAAGATCGCCAAATACAGAGATCTAGACATTCAAATACGAAGGCAATGGAGAATGCAAAGTACCCAGACGATACCGATTATTATTTCTACTACTGGAGTCATTCCGAAGACCCTCCTCGAAAGCATAAAAAAGCTGGGTCTGAATGAACATCTTTATAAGACCATGCAGAAAGCTGTACTACTCGCGACGGCCAGATGCGTACGAAAATTTCTGGGAGATACACCTGCATTCCAAGTCACCTAGGGCTCGATAACACGGAAAGAGTCCTACCAGAGCTCAATCCTTTTGATACCGTAGGTATCTGGGATGAGTCAATTTTCCCCTTAGAGGGAGTGTGAGCCGTATGGCTAAATCTGGATAATAATAATAATAATTAAAACGTTTATTTTAATTTTACTTTTTTTTTACTTTTTAAAAGTCGTAATACAAAGCATAACATAAATGAATAGAAATGCCTCTAACGTTCTATTTGAATACGGACATAAATTTTGAAATGTATTTACTAATTAAATAATCTTGGTTTGCACATTTGGCTAAAACCCCAAAACAACTCTAACAATTTCTATATTTAAAGAAATTTCTTTGAGATGTTGGTTTTTTAAAGGATGCTGAAGATCTCTTGGACAGATCACGTGACCAACAACGAGGTGCTGAGAAGAATGGATACTGAGAGAGAATTCCTAAATATTGTAAAAAACAGAAAAACGAGTTATCTAGGAAATAATTTACATAGGAGACATATACAACTTTTTACGACTCATAATGGAAGGGAAAGTGGAAGGAAGAAGAGGTTCAGGAAGAAGAAAATGCTCCTGACTGAAGAACGTGAGAGACTGGACAGGCATAGACATACATTCGATACTAAGAACCGTTCAAGATAGAGAACAATTTGCTGTAGTTATAGCCAACCTTCAGTAATGGAGAAGGCACCTTAAGAAGAAGATAGAGAATATATAATTCAAAATGTTAGCAAACAGCAGTTATTTATAAAATTATTAATATTGCTAAAATTAAAATATAATAGATAATTAGTATTGTAGTTAATTGTTAAAATTAAATACCATTTGTTTCATTCGGAGGGAAAAGTACAGATGACAACAAAAAACTAAAAAAAAGTCGAGTTGAAAAGACATTATAAGTAAAAGAACAAGCAAAATAATATGAACTGTACTAGTAATAGGCTACGGTACTGAAAAATAAAAATATTGAATATAACAAATAAACTTCTAGATTGTTCAATTCATTATTCATTATTCTCTTATAATAAATATCATATCTAAAGTCTAAAAACTCACTTTTCTAGCTTTTTTGACTGCAAAATCTTTAATCAAATTTTTAAAGTCTAAGGCTTCAAAAAGCTCAGCATTTGAAACAAAACTGGCCGAACTAGATAACCTAGAATCTTCGTCAGAAGTCGAGTTACTCAAGTAGTTTTTGATTCTTTTCAACACGCTGAATGATCTTTCTCCAGATGCATTAGATGTCATTATGCATAGTAGAATGCGCAAAGCCGTGTCCATATTCGGAAATAATGTTGTTAACTGTTTTTCATGAATGATTTTCAGATACTCCAAAAGTGTGTTTCTCGGAGGCTTGGTAATCTTGTTGCCATAAGGTTCTCTTTCTTCATCAAATATACCTTCAACAAAGCCTTTGAACTGTACACACTCTTCTCCAAAGTAGCCATCTATGTCGATTCGATACTTTTTAGTCAAAATAGAAACGTTTACCCCGATTTCTCCATTGTAAATTGATGATAAGTTGTTTTAAATCCATATTCTTCATTAAGACTGAAATAAACTTCGGACCTTTCATTCAATTCTGAATAAATCGTGTCAATTACAACATTGAATCTTTAAGTTTTCTTTTCCATTAAAGTGGGTTTCAGTGGATTTATCTTCTTTGTCTTAGCCAGGGTGAGCTTTTATTTTCGGGCGTCTTTTTATTTCAAGAATATAGGTTTCATTTTTAGACAACTCTTTTCCTCTTTTTCATAGGAATCAAAGTTGTCTCTCAGACTCAATGCATACTACTTTAGAGATTTGTATGTTGCAAGTCACATCCAAGTCTGTAGCAGTTAATGTTTTGCTACTCTTGTCGAAAGCGTTGTAAAATACCGTACCACGTGATTAGTAGAATAGCCGTTCTCTTATTTAAAATTTTTTTTTTCTGATTTCAAATCAATTCGTAAAATTTTTTTACCAAAAAAGTTTTTTTTTTACAAAACGCTGCGGCCCCCTTTTGCTTGCGGCTCTAGGCCGTGGCCTAGTCGGCCTAGTGGTAAATCCGGCACTGATTGTAATTTATATCAATAATTAACTTCGACATTTTTTAAAGGAATTTTAACTGTAACAATGTCAGTATAATTTTTACGTTATATTTTGTTTACTAAATATTTTGATGTTTATCATTTATTTTAGTGACAGTGACATTAGCGCATTTTGTTTGTGTTAATTATTGGAATTTATAACTAATATTGTGTTTATTTTTTAAGTTATATTGTGTTAAATATGTTATCACACATTATACATATATAGTTATATTATTATATTATATATTAGATATGGTCGCCAAAAAGGAAGCGAAAGTAGCAGTAACAAAAGATAAAGCAGAAGCGTATTCAAACCTATACGATCAACTTGATACCAGGGCGAAGCAAAGACAATATAAAATAGCCAAACAGAGAGCAAAGAAAGCAAGAGATTTTAATCAGATTAGATGTATCCGAGATGAAAATAATAAAATACTAAATCACGAAAAGAATGTCAAAAAGAGATGGAGAAAGTATTTTGACAGTTTATTAAATGAAGAATTTGACAGACAGCCTGTGGAGTTAACGGAGACAGTAACAGCAATGGTTACCAGAATAACAAACGAGGAAGTGGCTCAAGCGCTTCAAAAAATAAAGAAAGGAAAAGCAGTCGGACCAGATGATATTCCTGGGGAAGTACGGAGAGCATTGGAAGAGACTGGAATAAGTTGGCTAGCAGGTCAATTTAATAGAATTATGGAAGGTATACACATGCCAGACGAATGGAGAAGCAGTATATTAGTACCTGTCTACAAAAACAAGGGAGACATACAACAATGCACAAACTACAGGGCTATAAAACTACTTAGACACACCACGAAAATATGGGAGAGAGTAACTAATACACGGATAAGTGAAGAAACCGAAATATCCGATAGAATAGAATAGAAATATGCTTTATTGTCACTGAAAATTATACAATTTTATGGACAAAGCAAACATAGATTCACGAAAAAGATATACATAACAATAACAAATACAATTTTATAAAATTAGATAAATCGTCAATAAAAAAATATAAACAAGTTAAAAAAGTGAAGTAAAAAACAAAAACCAATATATTGCAAAATTACTATAAATTGCAAAATTGAACATACAACATAATATAATAAAACACAAACAAAGGAACTAATAAGTTTAAGCTGCTGTATGTGACACCCAAATATACAGCGTGTCCCGAAAAGATTGATCATAAATTATACCACACATTCTGGGGTCAAAAATAGTTCGATTGAACGTAACTTACCTTAGTACAAATGTGCTCATAAAAAAAGTTATAGCCCTTTGAAATTACAAAATGAAAATAGATTTTTTTTAATATATCGAAAACTGTTAGAGATTTTTTATTGAAAATGGACATGTATCATTCATATGAAAGGAACATCTTAAAACAAAATTATAGTGAAGTTTGTCCACCTCATAAAAAATTTATGGGGGTTTTGTTCCCTTAAACCCCCGCAAAATTTCGTGTACGTTCCAATTAATTTATTATTGTGGTACCATTAATTAAACACAACGTTTTTAAAACTTTTTCGCCTCTTACTATTTTTTAGATAAACCAGTTTTTATCGAGATGCGGTTTCTTTTTTAATATATTTACATAAAATTTTTATGGGGGTTTTGCTCATTTAAACCCCCCAAATGTTTGTGTACGTTCCAATTAAATTATTACTGCGGTACCATTAGTTAAACACAGTATTTTTAAAACTTTTTTGCCTCTTAGTCTTTTTTCGACAAGTCACTTTTTATCGAGATATGGCTTCTTTTCCAAAATATACCTAAAAATGTAAATTATAAATAAATTTTCATATTATTAACAGGTCTCTATAATCGTACTTAACCATATACAAATATGTGGTGGATTCGACAAATATTCAAAATATGTCGATAAACACTGGTTTATCGAAAAAGTACTAAGAGGCAAAAAAGTTTTAAAACCATTGTATTTAACTAATGGTGCCACAATAATAATTTAATTGGAACGTACAGAAAAGTTTGGGGGGTTTAAAGGAACAAAACCCCCATAAAATTTATATGGGGTGCACAAATTTCACTTTAATTATTTTTTAAGATGTAACTGTCATAAAAATGCCACATGTCCATTTTCAATAAAAAATCTCTAAGAGTTTTCGATATATGAAAAAAATTCGAGTTTCATTTTGTAACTTCAAAGGGCTGTAACTTTTTTGTGTGCACTATTGTATATAGGTAAGTGAGGTCCAATCAACCTATTTTTGACCCCAGAACCTGTGGTATAATTTATGACCAATCTTTTCGGGACACCCTGTATATAAATACACTTTAGTTACTTGTACATTACTGTGATTTCTTAGTTAGTCATTAAGAAACTCTTCTACTGAATAATATGGTCTTTTAGATAAATGAGCTTTGGTCATTTTACGGAACTTGAGAAAGGATGTTGCAGATTTGAGTTGTAAAGGGAGATGGTTGTATAGTTTTTTTGCGGAATATAGTATAGATTTCTTTACTAACTCAGAACACGGGATCGGTAAATAGACATCAAAAGTTGAATTTCTGGTGGAGTAGTCATGATGAGGCCTTGCTGGAAAGACATGCATGTGTTTACGAATTAAGCAAACAGTTTCTAAAATATACAAAGATGGAAGAGTTAAAATTTCGTGATCTTTAAAGTAACTTCTGCAATGGGTTGTTCTTCTGAGGCCAAACAGATATCTTATTGCTCTTTTTTGTAATTTGAAAATAACATCAAATTGGGCAGCTGTACTAGACCCCCAAAAAGGAAGACCATATCGAAGATGAGACTCGAATAAAGAAAAATATGTTATTTTAGAAGATGCTAAATTGAGTTCCTTCGAAACAGATCTTATGGCATAGCAGGCCGAGGCGAGTTTCTTACTTAACAAATCGATATGAAGGGACTATTTGAGGTTGCTGTCTAAAAGAATACCAAGAAATTTTACAGAATCAACAGTAGAGATCTGGCTGCTATTCACAAGCAGGGGTTGAAGAGCACCTTTATATGATAATGCTACCGTTTTATCCACGTTAAAGGAGAGTAAATTAGAGTCAGACCAGGTTTTTATCGTAAGAAGATCAGAAGTTATAGTTGCATGAAGAGTTGCAATAGTTGAGTTGCTCCAAGTGATACTGGTATCATCAGCAAAAAGAAAAAATTTTCCATCGATTTTTAAATTAGTGATGTCATTTATAAAGATCAGGAAAAGTAGAGGACCCAATACTGAACCTTGTGGTACTCCACATATAATGTTTTTGAGACTAGAGTCAGTATCATTTGCTCTAACCAATTGTTTCCTATTATCTAAGTAAGATTTGAACCAATTCAAAGAAATACCTCGAATTCCATAGTAATTAAGTTTTTTAATCAAAATGTTGTGATTTACACAATCAAAAGCTTTGGAATAGTCACAGAAAACAGTGGCAGTATAAAGATTATTGTTTAGTGCTTGGTAAACCTCGTGAAGTACAGAAAACATGGCATTAGTTGTACATTTATTAGTTAAGAAGCAGAACTGATTTTGTGATAAAATATTGTTATCAAAGAGAAAGGACATAAGTCGGGTTTTTATGAGCCTCTCAATAATTTTGGAGAGTACCAGTAGTAGGGCAATAGGTCTATAGTTGCAGGCATTAGATTTTTCGCCACCTTTATGAAGAGGAATAATAATGGCTGTCTTTAGGCACTCTGGAAATTTACCGTTTTCGAAGGAATCATTAATTAGTGACACGAGGAGTTCTAACACATTATCTGTGAGATTTGAGAAGATTTTTATGGATAGTCCATCAGCACTACAAGATGATTTGCTTTTGATACTATTGATCGTTTGGATCAATTCAGATTTATAGATTGGTCTTATAAAGAATGAATTCGAGACAATTTTTGAATTAGGGAGATAGGAAATGGGATCTTGTTGAGACTGAATAGTTGATGTTATATTTTTACTCACGCTAATGAAGTATTCGTTTAGATTTTCAGGGTTTGGAAGGGCAAATGTTTGAGCTGCGTGGGTTTTATTTCGAAGATCGTTTATTATGGACCAAGTTTCTTTTGCAACACTTTTGGAGCTTCCCAGACGATTTTGATAGTAGGCTTTTTTAGCTGATTTGATGAGTTTTAGGTATGTGACTCTGTAATTGGTGATATATTGAGTGACAGAGACGTTGGTAGTAAATTTCTTGATATAAAGTAGTGAGCGCATATTTTTTGCTGATATGCGGATATCTTTGGTAGTCCAGGGTTTGCGACGTTTTGGCTTAATCGTAATTAAATGAAATGCCTTATTGAAGATACAGACAAGCTTCTCCAAAAAATCACTGAAATTATAGTCCACGTCCGTAGAAGGAAAATGCCAGTCAGAAGTTAAACATAAATTTTGAAATTTATGAAAATTCCGTGCGGGAAAAATCCTACCTAAACGTCGGGTTTTCGAGGAGGGTTTGCTGAAGATGTTAAATTTCGTATATACTGCTTCATGATTCATGATCCGATAGTTCCGCATTAATAACTGTAGAGCAAACATCAAGGGGTGAGAAATCGGAGACAATATAATCAATTATGGTAGATGTAGTTTTTGTAATCCTTGTAAGAGAATTAACGTGCATTGAGAGACCATATGATTCAAATATGTTGACCAAGAACATTTGGGTAGCACAAGCAGCAGCATATAGACTGGGAGATATTATACAGAAGTTCAGCCACGATTTTCTAAGTCCTGCCTTTTGCAATACTGGAAGGGTAGACGATGTAATTACAATCTGTGGAAACATCCACAAATTTCCTGCGACATTTTCCTGTAAAAATTAGATTTTCCCAAAAAATAAAAATAGGGTTTTGCGATGAATTTCTAAGTCCTGCCATATCCGTAGATAGACAGGATACTATCGATTTTATGAAGAAAATTTTTTGGGCAGGACGGTCGCAAAAGTACTTAGGGAGTATACATTATATACAAATATGTAATGAAAATAATGAAATTTTCATGATTTTCTAAGTCCTGCCAACTTAATAAACTAAACATATTTATTTCAAAATGATCAAAAAAATATTGGCATGACGTCTCCTAATGTTTAAGTATACTTGTCCCTTGGAAAATTCTGCGGAAAATTCTCACCCTGATTCCGTGATTTTCTAAGTCCTGCCTTTAAAAAGTTATAATACTCAAATACAATCAATACCTTTTCGGTACTCGGCAGGAAGGTTAAACGGTTCTTGTAAGACGGCAGGAGTCCTAGATTTGTAAGAAAATTCGTGAAAAAGTCAACGATTTTCTAAGTCATGCCATTTTGCACATGTTTCAAGAATCTTAATATAAGTCTATATACAAAGAGGCAGGATGGTTTTATGGTTATTTTGTATACAGGGTGGGGCATTAGTGTGGGCTAGTCCAATTACTCGTTTGTCGTAAGATATACGAAAAAAGTTATTTAGGTAAAATATGTGCCACAGATAGGACTATAATTTAACAGTATTTTCTAATATACAGGGCTACCCGTTTTCACAGGGTGACAAAAATTTATGTTTTTTTAAATGGAATACCCTGTATATTTTTACATTTTTGGATTCTACTCGATGTTCTCTTTAATAAAATATAGTGTTTTGAAATATTATATGAGGTAGTTTAAAATATAATTCCGTTTTTTTTTTTAATTTTGTAGGAACATTCACACCCTATACATGTTGTTAGTGATTTGATATCCAAACTTCTATTAATTTATGTTTAAACGATTTTTAATATAGTCTACTATTGTCAGTTATTAATAGTATACCAAAATGTTTAATTTTAGTATACGGGGTTGGTTGAAACTTGAAACTCGGAATGAGTATTTTTTGAGTTTTCTTAAATGGGACACCCTGTATTTTAGTATTATAATAAAATGATATTTTATGGTACCTTTTTATTTGCTAAGCATTTTCTATACCATATTTATATATTAATTTCGGCAGTAAATTGATACAGACAGATTACTCAGGTGGTTTTTGGGGTTTCTGAACAAGAATGTCACATTAGAACAGATCTTTACCTAGTGCTCGGGGTGACTGTATTCTTAAATTTCGAGGCATTCAGACACTAAAGTGATGCAAGTAGATTTCTCGAAGAGTTTTGTGGTTGCTGAACATGAATACGCCACCAGAATCGACCTCCAAAAACTCTCTTAAATTCAAGATCAGTCACCCTGTCGGTTGTAATGTCATATTTGTGTTCGGCCATCCCAAAAACCATCGAATATTCTGTTTTTTTTTTTATTTATTGCCGATATCCCACGAAACTCAAGATGGCATGCCTTAGCAGCAACTCTGGGCACTAGGTGATTCCGAGGTCGGTTCTGCTTGCGTATTCGTAACTCCATAAACCTCCCAAATAACAAAATTTTGCCCTTCATACACCGATTTTGACAGGTTTATGCACTTTTGGATGCATGTTTTGCACTAAAATGCAATTTCCACCCATTTTTATATTATACACCTTTTCCTGATGTTATCCTGAACACAATGCAAAAAGTTGCAAGTAGATAGATGCTGTATTTAAAAATCGATTTATTCTGGTGTTGTTAGTGTTAGTAAATTTTGCTATCAAATATAGGAAACAATATCAGGATAATATCTACAATCCTACAATATCAGGAAAACGAGTTGAGTGCGGCAACTCAGCGCCTGTTACATGCGTGTGTATTTTGTGTTCGAACAAGTAAGAAGGCAGGATAAAATTGATATGCAACAAAATAAATTAACAACAACAAATTGATTTTAAGGCAATTAATAATTGCAATAAAGGCAATTAATAAATTTAATAATTTTAAGGCAATTTAACACAATTCAACTAATCTGAAAATGCTTCCTAAGGCAGATTAAAATAACATAAAACGTGAAAGATGAGACGTGAAACATGAAACTTGAAATAAGAAACAAATAAATTGTGAAAAAACATTTGATTTCATGTGATATACTAATCGAAGAAACAAAAATAAAATTTGTATAGTCGACAATGGAAAGTTATGACGAGGTCGTTGCTGTCATGGCAAACCTTTATTACTTTCTAAGGGAAGCCGCAGATCAAAGAAACGTGAAGTAAAACATAAAACGTAAAACATGAAACAAAATGAATTGTGAAGGACGAAACCGTTTCATATTATATACTAATCAAAGAAACAAAATGAAAATTTGTATAGCCAACAATGGAAAGTAATGATGACGAGGTTGTTACTCTTGCGGCAACTTTTTATTACTGCCCAACATCATAATCATAGTACGTATTTGGTTGAAAACGAACTAAGTAATCATCTTCCCAAATTTAAATAATTTTATAGACTGAGTATTCAAACATCTACATTGTTTTATTGTGGGTCCTGGTTTAAAGAAAACTGATATTTTCTTATCATTACCTATTCGAGTACCTCTCCAGGTTATAATAATTGTACAACTCTTCTTTCTACTTTACAACAGAAACCAATGCAGTATTAAATTCTTGGTTGGAATTCATATTATGCACGTAATTAACTGTCCAAAACAATGAAACTGAAACCGAAAAATACAACACGATCTCTTTCCTGAAACAGATTTCACCAAGATAAAAATGTTTTATGTGCATGAATCACACTCGCTTCTTGTGTGTGCGGACTTCAATTTGTTTAGCTGTGTTTTATTTTCATGAAACGTGTTTTACGTTTCATGTTTTATGTTTCTTTGGTGTGGGGCCTCTCGAAGATAAAAAAGTTTCAGGTACATGAATCACACTCGTTTTATTGGTGGGCGTACTTTTAAATAGACGGAGGCCTATGACCAGTACTAGAAATTCACAATTGATAAAATCGATTCATCTCTGGAAGAGAAATAAACGTAGCAGTTTTCGTTTTTCTAAATAGAATTTTTCTAAATTCTTTTAAACTCAAAAAACCAAAAAACGAAAAATTTTTTACATCGATTTTTCTAGAACACTGCACTGCGTATTCTTCTGAGTTAAAGCAAAAGTACCTTTTAGTACAAAACTATCCCAGAATTCAATAATCCAGTGTCAGAGATGCTTAAAAGTTAGACAGAAAAGTTATTCGATAATATATCCGTTTCCGTACCCAAACGGACCCCTATGACCGGTACTAAAAATTGACAATTGATAATTGACATTTGATAATTGACCTCTGGAAGATAAATAAGTGTACCAGTTTTCGTTTTTCCAAATAAAAGCGTTCTGCAGCTATTTTAAAGAAACTAATTACAAGACTTCGATATGCTTCTTCTAGACGAAGCATATCGAAGTAGAGGTCGTCCGCCAACCAGATGGTCTGATGACATTTGTAAAGTTGTAAACGGTTTTAGATTAGTGTTTTTTAAGCATACTCGGCATGGTATGACTCAAGAAAAATGTGGTGATATGAATATGTTTGTATAACACCCTGAAATAATTTTACAGACAGATAATTTAATTTTTTTATACGAAATAACTATACAACCATCCTGCCTCTTTGAAAATAGATTTATATTAACCTTCTTGAGATATGTGCGAAATGGCATGACTTTGAAAATCGTGTAATTTTCCACGAATTTTCTTACAAATTTTTTAACTATATATAGTAAAAAAGGTGTAACTAAACATCCTGCCATTTTGCATAATGTATACTGAAATTATTTATTTTGTAACAAAATTTATTTTATGACTTAGAAAATCACGGAACGAAAGTGAAAATTTTATACAAAATTTTCCAAGAAACAAGTGCAGTTAAACATTAGGTGACGTCATGCCAATATTTTTTTTGGTCATTTTGAAATAAATATAATTAATTTATTAAGTTGGCAGGACTTAGAAAATCATGAAAATTTCATTATTTTCATTACATATTTGTATATATGTATACTCCCTAAGTACTTTTGCGACCGTCCTGCCCAAAAAATTTTCTTCATAAAATAGATAGTATCCTGTTATTCTATGGATATGGCAGGACTTAAAAATTCATCGCAACTCCCAATTTTTTTATTCATGGAAAATCTAATTTTCACAGAAAAATGTCACAGGAAACCCGTGGATTTTTTCACAAATTGTAAGTACCTTCTCTAACCTTCCAGTATTGCAAAGGGCAGGACTTAGAAAATCGTGGTTGAACTTCTGTTAATATCTCCCGGTTTAATAATTTATGTTGAAGTCTCCGCATAGAATATTTCTGCTTTTGTGAGGCAAGTCATCTAACAAACTTAGCAGGTTCTGAAAAAATAGTTCCACGGAAGAGTCAGGTGATCTATAGATGCAAATAATGTAAAGATTAAGATTTTTATTAAAAACTAAGGAAAATTCAAAGAAGGCTTCATTCAACAAAAAGTCATATTTTGTTATCAGAGAAAAATCATTGTTTGCAGAAAAAATTAGGGTGCCTCCATGAGCTGAGTTTGGACGATCATACCTAGCAATTGTGGTATATTTCTCTACAAAAAAAGGCTCGTTGACTGCAAGCCAGTGTTCTGTAACAGCAACTATCTGGGGAATCCCAGATAATCAATTTGGCTTTATGCAGGGCAGATCAAAAACAGATGCAATTTTCATTGTAAGGCAACTGATGACAAAATACAGGAATAAGGAGACCAACGCTCATATTGTATTCATTGATCTTGAGAAAGCATATGATAGAGTTCCTCGAGAGATTCTGTGGTGGGCACTCAATAAGACAGAAGTCCCTGGCGAATATGTAAAGATTGTGAGAGATATGTATGAGGGAGTAACGACTAGTGTTAGAACAGGTGTGGGAGAGACTGATAAATTTCAGGTGAAAGTAGGATTGCACCAAGGCTCGGTGCTTAGTCCTTATTTATTCTCATTAGTTTTGGACCAGATGACAGCGAAACTACAGGGTAGCATTCCATGGTGCCTAATGTATGCTGATGATGTAGTGTTAATAAGAAATAATGAAAGACATTTAGAACAAAAACTGGAACAATGGAGACAAGCTCTGGAGGAAAAAGGATTAAAACTTAGTAGGACAAAAATATAGTATTTGGAATGTTCATTTAAAGATGGAGTTACTACAAATAAAATGGTATCTTTGTGGCAAAAAAGGATAAAATTAGAAATGAGTATATTAGGGGAAGTCTAGGTGTGGCGCCAATTGATGCCAAAATTAGAGAGCATAGGTTAAGATGGTTTGGTCATGTCGAGACGTTAATCACCCGATATCAAGAATAGCTAAAGTGCAGATTTCTGGAAGGAGTAGGAGAGGAAGACCAAAGAAGACCTGGGGGGAGACGATAAGGCAGGACATGTTGGTAAAGGGGATTAACATTGATATGACCCAAGATAGAATTGTGTGGAAAAATGCAATTAGGGAAGCCGACCCCGCATAGGGATAAGGCAAAGAGAATGATGATTATATTATATATAGTTAAATGTAAATGTACATTATAATTTTATGAAATACGTCCACCGATAATAGCCATTTCCTATTTATTAGATTTATTGCCAGTAGGTACAAATTTATGTTAATAATTTTTTGGAAACGAACAGGACTTGAATTGACTATTTCTTGTTGTATTTTTACAATACATAAAAATTTGGTAATAGTAGGCAACCAATTATTCAGCTACGTATTGGGGGTAAACAGCATTACGGTATTTTTGTAAATTATTTTAATTTAAATTTCGAGTAGTTGATAATTATATTTTTTTCTAATTAAAATAAAAAAAGGTCGTAGAAAAAGTATAGTATTCTACTCGCATGTAATGGCTATTACTCACTCTGATAAATTACGACACTCGCCTACGGCTCCTCTCCCAAACTTCATAATCGTGAGTAATAGCCATCATTACATGCTCGTTGAATAATATACTAGGTAATTATTAATAGCAAGCTGAAAATTTGTTAATAGCTTAACGGTGACTAGTTGGACAAACTTTGATCTATGGGAACACTGGAACAGGGGAAGTTTTAATTGTGGAACGTGATTTGAATTGTGGAACGTGTCATCCTGAGTTTACGATTGTGAAAACTGGCATGTTGTTTTTAAGTTTATTCAATAGCAAACTTTATAATAATATATGAAAAAATGTTTGTCCGACAAAGATGTTGGGTATTTTAATAAGTCCGACACGTAGACCATGTCAAATGACAGGAATTATGTTGTTGGTAAATAGTAGTCTCATTTTTGCATGAGACTGTAATGAAAGGGTAACAAATCAACTTTAAGTTATGTCCGATAAAATACATGGGCCATTTTTGTAGTCTGGCGTTCGAAACTTGTCACCTGTTCCACAATTAAAACTTCCCCTGTTTCAGTATTCCCGTACATCAAAGTTTGTCCGACTAGACACCGTTAAGCTATTAACAAATGTTCAGCTTGCTGTTGTTCTGAAGCTATTTCCTTGTGGCATTTTTATAATCAATTATTTTTAATGGGAAATAAGCCACAATTTTACCAAAAAAATGATTTTATTAACGTTTCGAAGCCCAAATCGGGTTTCGTTGTCAAAATAAAAATACTACTAAAATAAACAAAAACGTTGTTGCTAAGTAACAACATTTTTGTTTATTTTAGTAGTATTTTGTATTTTGACAACGAAACCCGATTTGGGCTTCGAAACGTTAATAAAATCATTTTTTTGGTAAAATTGTGGCTTATTTCCCATTAAAAATAGTTGATTGTTCAGCTTGCTATTAATTAACATTTTTTTCCCGCGGGATCCAGGCCTAGTAGTATAATGACAATTTGTGGGTTAAAAAATATTAGATACTTGTCACATTTGCTAAAAATAGATAATTACCGGAAGTAATCAAATATGAGAGAAGCAGTTACAAAAAAATAGTCGTTCTAACAATTACGTTTGAAAACAAAAATTACAATGAAATATACAAACAAAGACTAAAAGTTTAAATAATAATAAAATCCATTTTTAAATACAACAAATGCGCCGATATCACTGAAAATGATAAACGCTAAAATTTATAACTTCCATAATCGAATACAGGCAAAGATAAATGGAAAACTAACACAGTTTATACCAGTAAAAAGCGGAGTCATACAAGGTGACTCATTAAGCCCACTGCTCTTTAATATAATAATGGACGAAATAATAGAAGCGTAGTACATAAAGGTCATAGTTACAGAATGGGGAACCAAGAAATCCAAATATTATGTTATGCAGACGACGCCGCAATAATCGCCGAGACAGAAGACGATCTCCAAAGATTAACACACATATTCAATACAACAGCTAAGAAATACAATAATATAATATTAGCAGAGAAAACTAAATGTATGACAACATCTAAATACCCACTACGATGTAAAATCGAAATTGATGGGAAAATAATAAAGCAGGAAGCAAGGTTAAGATATCTGGGAGTAGATATAACCAGTTACGTAGATGTTGAACAGGAAGTACGACAACAAAGCTTAAAAGCAAGTAAAGCGGCGGGATCTCTTAATGACACAATCTGGAAGAACAAACACCTAAGACAAGACACAAAAGCAAGAATCTATAAAGCAGCAATTAGACCTATATTGACATACACGGCGGAGACAACACCTGACACATCTAAAACGAGACGTCTACTAGAAACAACAGAGATCAAAATACTTCGACGAATATCAAATATCAGGGAAAAGTCTGTTGGATAGGGAGAGAAGCGAAAAGATAAGAAGATCATGCAATGTAGAAGACAAATGGATGGGTGACAAAACGGAAACAGGAGTGGAACGAACACATTAGTAGAATGGCAGAGGATAGGATAGTACGAATAGCACGAGATAAGTCACCAAATGGACGAAGAAGTATATAAGTCACCATATGGTGCGATAATTTAAACTTCAATATTAGGAGGCTGATATTGAAGAAGAAACCGGCTTTAAAGCCTACGTACAAGAAGGAAGAAGAAGAAGAAGGTAAATAATATATCAAAGATATGCCGTATCACTTATCCTTGTTTAACTATTGGACAAGCGGCTTAGTTTTGCGATACTAGTTTCTGTAAGTAAAAAAGAGACCTAGCATAAAAAGTAATTTTTGAATAATTTAATACGTGTGTAAAGATCCGTTGGACTGTATGTATTCTAACTTTGACAGCCCTGTAATGGTTTTATATAGCTTTGTTTGTTACTTTTGTATTGTTTAAATGAAATTTTAGTGTACTTAAAAAGTCTACATAAAAATTTCCATCCATTTAATCCCATTCAAGATACATTCTCACTTTTTAATGTTTGATATTTTTGTTACAACCATCGTTCTGCCGATGCAATTGTATCTGCAACGCTGTTGTATTGTATAATTCGCCAAATATGGTTTCCTTTAAAATCGACATTCTGCAATAGAGATTTTCGTTGAATACCTCCTTTATGGCGAACCAGTGAATCGTCACAAATAATATAGGATTATTTTCACACACATTGATTTCGACTAGATCAAGAAAATACACAGATATTTCGTACATGCATAATGCTTTTGTCGATGCTACTAATTCAAAAATCAATGTAAGTGTTCATGCGAACCAAGGATGAATGACGATTGTTTTTATGCTAGTCTAGTAATATATTTTAGTAGAAATAATATCCCAGAAAACTGTGACAATAAAAAAATATTTTAAGATAATATATTGCTATAATAATACGAGATAAGAAACATATACGAATAACGGATGACAATTAAGAAGGCTCAATAATACATGGGTTTTTCATAATAATACATGGAAAAAAACCCATTAACGAATATAGAAGTTTAAATAAAATAGAAGCAGAACAATGGACCGCCTATATAGAAGAACTATATAAGGAAGATACTATAGTACCTGAAGAAGAGGAAGAAACGGGAAATGAAGACGAATCCTTAATAGACACAGAACTAGACACAAAAGAAAAAATAAGGAATAACATACGTAAATTAAAAAACAGAAAAGCACCAGGACCCGATGGGATACCAAATGAACTCCTGAAATACGGAGGAAAAACCTTAATCGAAAACATATATAGATCTTCTTTCAAGAAATAATATGTAGCCAGCGTGTACCAGACCAGTGGAGGACGAGTATAACAATACCTATACACAAGAGAGGAAACAGCAAAGACCCTAGCAACTACCGTACCATCACCTTGCTGAGCACAACTCTTAAACTCTTAACAAAAATACTTGCCAATAAAATAAATGAAGAATACACAATTAGTGAGGAACAACAAGGTTTTCGGAAAAATAGGTCCACAATAGACGCCATATTCATAGCCAGACAAATTACTGAGAAGGCACTGGAATATAATAAACCTGCATTTATGTGCTTTTTAGATCTGACTAAGGCCTTCGATTGTGTAAGATTGGAAGATGTGCTAAGATTGTTAAAGGAGAAAAATCAGCCCAACAAGGTGATAAGGATAATTAAAGACATTAATACGAAGAACAAAACCAGAACAAAAGTCGAGAATGAACTAACATCGGAAGTAGAAATCAACTCGGGAATCAGACAAGGGGATAGCTTGAACCCATTGCTTTTTAATTTAGTCATGGACAAAATCATACAAAGCATTAAAGGTACTGGAAAAGGATATAAGATGGCGGAAAAACAAATAAAAATCCTCTGTTATGCTGACGACGCAATCTTAATCTCCGATAACGAGGATAACCTACAGCGAATGGCACAAAGTTTCAATACAGTGGCGAAGAACTACAACATGATAATATCAACAGCCAAGACAAAATCCCTGGTAGTGTCAAGAGAACCCATAAGATGCAAATTATTAATTAACAACGAACTAATTGAACAAGTCTCGAGATTCCAATATCTGGGAATCGAAATATGTAGTTATGGAGATGTTAAAGAGAGCGTCCGAAAGCAAGCAAATAAAGCCAATTACGTGTCAGTCAGGATGTCTGAGGGATGTCATCTGGAGAAACAAAGATATGAGGCTGGAAGGAAAAGTACGCATATACGAATCATGTGTAAGACCGATCATGACGTACGCAGTAGAAACAAGATGTGACACAGCAGAAACCAAGAGGATACTGAGAGTATCAGAAATGAGAACGCTGAGGTCAATAACTGGGAAAACACTGAGAGACAGAATACCGAACGACAGAATAAGAGATCTCTGTAACATAAAAGATATAGTACGGTGGGGAAGACAGAGACGACGAGAGTGGAATCAGCATGTGACGAGAATTGACAACGAGAGAATAGCCCGTATAGCCAGGGATTCGAAGCCAACAGGCAAGAGACCAATGGGAAGGCCCTTTGAAAGGTGGTGAGATAGCTGGCAGGCAACATCACAGCTACAAATACAAGCTCAAAATCGGTAGGAACAGGCCAAGAGGCCTATTATAAGAAGAAAAAGAAGAAGAATAATACATGAAGAAATCATACAAGAAGCATTGGTAAACGAGACAGTCGGCATAAAAGTGAATGAAAGTTTAATTAATAACATTAGGGATGCCGACGATACAGTCATAATAGCCGCCAACTTATAAGACTTAGAAAGAGTAATGAACAAAATATTAAGATATAGCGGAGAATACGGACTCTCTCTTAACATCAAAAAAACCAAATTTATGAAAATTACGGACAACAGAAACAAGTATGGAGCCTCATAAGACAACAAAGAAGCGAAATGAAAGAACTAGTTGAAATAGAATACATAAAAGAGGATGACACATAAAGGAGGATGCTTACATGGGTGGCCTTCCTGAGAGAAATGTTTAAAAAAGAAACGAAGAATCTTTACCAGAAACACCAAATCTAATAACTGATGAAAAGACCGAAATATCCCAAAAATATATGAAACAAGGAATAAACAAATTAAAAAATAGAAAGTCACCAGGAGAAGATCAAATACCAAATAAACTCTTAAAATATGGAGGTGATTACCTTGCACAACAACTGCAACAGACTACCAGATGAATGGAGGAAAGCGACCACGCTGATGTTCTTCAATAAAGGAGATAAGAAAGACCCCATTTAGTAATAGTCTTAAAAATGGTTTTAACTGCTTCGTTTTAGTGAGTCTACCACTTTCTGAAACATTTTTTTAGAGTGCAATTTGGACTCGTTTCCGCGTCCCGTGTGATTAAGATATTTACGTTGTTGGACACGAGATCGACAATCTTTATTAATTAAATATAAGTACTTTCAATTGAAAATTAAGAGATTTGTAATAACAAAACTACCGCGCTAGAGTGACATCTTGCGGGAATCGGACTCTACGATCGCGTCCTCTTTTTTTGTCCGACGAAAATAATTTATTTTATTTTAACGTATAATCTTTTGATTAAAATTAAAATTTTTATAGTTTTGCAATAACAAAACCTAACCGCGCTAGAGCTATAGGTTTAGGCGTGGGGCGTGCGGAAACGCGTCCAAACTGCACTCTGAAATTTTTCAGAAAGTGGTAGACTCGCTCAAACGTAGCAGTTAAAACCATTTTTAAAACTTTTGTAATCAACTTCCAAAAAGGACGATGTACTGTGGACTATAATTATAGAGCAATAAATCTTTTAAATATAACACTCAAATTAACAACAACAATAACAGCGACAAAAATAAACGAACGAATTACTTTGCAAGCGGAACAGCAAGGATTTTGGACAGGAAGATCATGAACGAATGCAATTTTTGTAATAAGACAAAATAAAAGAAAACTCGCCGGAATACAACAAACCAGCATATAATATGTGCCCTATCGATTTGAAGAAAGCGTTTGATATATAGTGAGAATTCCACAAATCCTAGGTGTGACCACAAAAGGATTTACTATCGATTTTCATTGTTATTGATTTTATGTGTAATGTTGTTTGCCTACTTCCATCATGGACAAACAACACCTGACCGCATTTTAACACAGCTACTTTAAACACATAACTATAACATCAAGTTTAATTTTACTTTAATTCATTATTTATCACAGTGGAGGATGGTCGTTACTGTTTTCAATTTTAACAAGTTTTACACCAGTGGCTACATAACTAATAAGTAAATATTTCAACTTCCTGTGGAACTGTCATTTCTGTCATGTCATCATTTGGGATTTCCGTTATCAGTCGCCAGTTGCCACCATTTATTTAACATGTGAACAACTCGATTTGGGCTGAAATGATGCCTTGAGCAGAATACATGAGATATTTTGTGCATCCATGTTCAATTTCACATTTATAATCAATGTTTCTATGACGGATCAAGTTTAAAGGGTTTTTACCCGAATATTTTGGTGGTTAGCATGTCAGCATCTTGTGAGCATAACCTATAACTTTTTAAAATCATAGTCAAAATTTCAAAAACTTTGCTTTAACTTATACTTGTTTTTAGGTCAGTACTGATCTGTTATCAGATCGAAAACTAGTTCTGTGATGTAGCCCTTTTTAGGGAATTTAATTTAAGTATATACCTTTTGTAAAGTATTTTATTTGTTTTTTTTTTACTTTTAATCTATGTTGCGTAATGAAAACATTCCATGTAAATAAAAGAATTTGGTTACTATCCTACTTTATAAAAAAGGAGATAAATTAGATCTTGACAATTATAGGCCCATTAGCTTACTAAACTACCTATACAAGCTCTTTACTCGAATACTGGCAAACAGATTGGAAGTAAAACTTGATTTCTACCACAAGAACAAACAGGATTTTGATCAGACCACGGAACAAATGACCATCTGAAGTGCCTTAGTATACTAGTCGAAAGTCTATCGAATATAATATACCACTTGTTCTTATTTTTGTTGACTTCCACAAAGCATTTGACACAGTGGAAACAGTTGCTATCAGAATGCCGAATAGACCCCAAGTATGTGAATATTATTTGAAATATACAAAATGCGATAACTTTAAACCTTCTTCTTCTTCTTCAAGTGCCATCTCCGCGACGGAGGTCAGCAATCATCATTGATATTTGGACTTTGGAAACGGCTGCTCTGAAAAATTCATTTGATGTGCACCCGTACCATTCTCTCAGGTTGCGCAGCCATGCTGCCGTCGTAGCAAAAACGCGGTATCTACACTGTAAATTTACAGAGTAGATACTGCGTTTTTGCTTACGACGGCAGTATACCTAATACATTATAAATACGATATACCGCCGTCGTAAGCAAAAACGCAGTATCTACACTGTAAATTTACAGTGTTCATTTTCAGTGTAGATACTGCGTTTTTGCCTAGGACGGCAGCATGATATTCTGCGTCTTCCTATGTTTCTCTTTCCTTGAATCTTTCCCTGCACAATCAATTGGAGCAAGTTGTATCTCTCTCCGCGTGTAATATGTCCGAGATATTCCAATTTTCTGGTTTTGATTGTATTTAAGACCTCCATTTCTTTATTCATCTTTCTCAGAACCTCTTTGTTTGTGACGTGTTATGTCCATGATATTTTCAGAATTCAGTTTTTTCAGCCGCATTCAATAAACCTTCACTGCATGATAAAGAAGATAAAACTGGCAGAGACAGATGGGTGCGGCCGGAAGACACTTTAACGTTAACACTATTTATAACAGTCATGGAGTACGCATTTAAACGATTAGAGTTGGGACTGCATAGCTACACTGATGAAGCATAAGATGCAGAAATAGCTATCTGTAGATGGTGGTCCAACTCTGAATCAAATTTAAATCAAAACTGCCTTTCCCCCTTGTTCTTCTTTACTAAGATTTTTGAGTACTCGAAACTGTCTTTCGGCACTTTTTCCTAGACGAAAAGGGAGTAGATACGTGACCGTTGTCCTTTCTACTTTCTTCTATATTCGTCGTCTCCGTGCTTATAAAGCCGGAGATTCAGGATGTAACCAGAAAGCAGTTTCTTTCGACGAAAAATCTTTCTTTCTAAAGCAGTTTCTTTCTAAAGCCGGAGATTCAGGATGTAACCAGAAAGCAGTTTCTTTCGACGAAAAGTCTTGGATTTAAAATATTGTTTATTTCAATTATTTTAATTGTTTTATTACAGTAAACTTTGCATCTGGGTCTTTTCGTCGTCTTCCTAGTTTTATTAGAGATGTCGCTGTTTTGCGTCGCAAAGGTGGAATAACTGCATCGCGGTGATTTCCCTTAAAAGGCAGGCTTGTTGATTTTTGTTTTAGAGTTGGGACTGCATAGCTACACTGATGAAGCATACGATGCAGAAATAGCTATCTGTAGATGGTGGTCCAACTCTGAATCAAATTAAAACAAAACTGCCTTTCCCTTCCCCCTTGATTAGAATTGAATTTAAAGGGTATTGCCATCGATGGAAAGAAACTGCACATCTGCTCACACGGAGCAGAAACCTCAACTCTCACAAAAACTTCATCGAAAAAATTGAGAAGGACACTACGTAAAATGGAGAGATAAATGCCTGGAATAAACTTAAGAAATAAACTAAAAAAGGAGGAAGTTTATAGATGAACTGGACTGGAGGACTAGAAGAACATAGAAGACTGGAAGATATTATTCAACGTAATACAAAGCAAAAAATGGAGATGGACAAAGATGCCCAACGCGATGGACCGACGACCTCAAAAGAATAATTGTGACCAATTGGATAGCAGAGGTTCAGTACAGAAGAAGATGGGAATATCTGGAGGAGGCCTATGTTCAACAATGGACAAATCAGGGCTGATTGATGATGATAATGATGATTGCTGACTTAGATGCATACCTACATACTTTAGATTTTAAGAGTCAGATTTTAAAAGTAGACAATAATATTGTCTTATTTACATATTTTTTAATTTTTTTGTGTAAAAATGATTGCCAGTGTGTAATAACAAACAATCTTAACAAATTACCGTCTATTTTATGCGAAACCCCCAAAGATTCTCTTCTCAGGTAAGTACATTATATTTTGCAATTTCAAGTAAATGTCAAGCACTAAAATTGGATAAGCGTCAAGAGGAAATGATGATAATGCAATATTTTATCCAGGCCCAAAAGCAACTCGACTGTAAAGAATTACAATCATGGCTGAAAAATAGAAAAACGACAACGCTACAACGTCATCTAAATTAGTGAAAATTGCCGTAAAATATAGACCGAGCTCCACCATCTGCAAATGTGATATTATTCGTTGCTTTTTTGCTTTTTTCCAGGGTTTTATTGAGTTTTCGCCAGTGATATCGGATACAGTTTACGTTGTTAATAGAAACCGAAAAAAGTTGATGATAAATAACTGTTGTATACCCAGCCTCCGGAGGGAATTGTAGCTGACTCTATCTGATTTGCGGGTATTTGTAGCATATTAAAATTTTATTACTACTGAGATTTCAAAGAAGGTAAATAAAAAATTGCAGTGGTTCTTTAATCTCACATGAAATGTTTGTCGGTAAAAGCAAATTAATATTAAATATACAGATTTTGTCTGTTTGTATAGAATGTTTTCTATTCGAGTATTAAAATGTAAATAAAATCTATGTAGGTTAATTTTTAATAATCATTAACCGGAGTTTAAAAGTTTACACAGTGTACAAAACAGGAAACATACCAAAACAATGGTTACTCTCCACTTTTTGTGCTATCCCTAAAAATATAAACGCTAAATATTGCAGTTAATACAGAACAATATCATTAATGAGCCACGTTCTCAAATTATTCTTGAAAATAATACATGGTCGCATAAACAAAAAACCTGGAAGAAGGAATAGATGATAGTCAGTTTGGGTTCAGACACGGACTAGGAACCAAAGAGGCGTTATTGGCTTTTAATGTGTTAGCTCAATGGATGTACATGATTTTATTTGATGACTTGATATAATATATTTTGCTAAAAATTTATTCTTCTATCCATTTATGAGGTTACTCTTAATAAAATATTTTTCACCCCTTGAGAAGGGGTGGCAACCGCCTATGTTTATATGACCTGTATGTTTCATCGATTCAAAGTGCTTATTTTTAAAATAAATTGGTTTGTAAGTAAAATTTTTAATTAAAAAAAAATGTTTTTTTTTTTGCAAAATCACTTAAAAATTATTAGAGATACTTACCAAAAATCTTTAACCATAAAAAAAGTCGGCTTTGCTTTTTCTTAACCCGGCATTGGTCGCTAGGTAAATTGTTACGCGAGTGGTTTTTCTCTCACATATCCAACTTTTGCCTTTCTTTACAAAATCTTATAAAAAAGATGAGGTTTCATCAACGATAAAGCCATTTGCTTTAAAAAGACAGGACGTTTTTCTGTTTTATTATTATTATCTTCATATAAAATGTGACTATTGATGCCGCCAATATTAAACATTGAAAAATATATACTAAGTGACCATCTACAACTAACCCGTGAAACAGAATATAGGATTTTCATATCATCGACCACATCCACGGCGCCTTTTATTACATCATAAAAGGATATTATTTTAGGTTTTAAGGGGGAAAATAAAATTAATTTTTATACACAGTTGGTGACGCCGGTGGTCGCTTGATGAGAGAAGCTCTCACATGAGAGCAAGTAAACTGAGTCACTATCTGAGCGGACGAGTCTATTAGATTGTCGACGGAGGATAGTTAGGAGACTAGAACGAACTACAGCGCGTATATTTTCCCAGAAAAAAAGTTGTGCACAATTTTCTGAAACCGTAAGAGAAAATCTCATATAGTGACCACTGGCGGGTTAAGGGGCCTCATAGCTTTGGTTGCCTAGGGGCCCCAAGATTCTTAATCCGGGACTGGTCTAGGTGTGTATATGCAAAAAGGAACAATAAGAGGGATAAACTTTTTAAAATGTTGCTAGAAGTTTGTATGTATTTAAATATTTGTTTGTGTTTAAAGACTTTTAATATATTCTGAAACACGACATATAAAATGTGTTAAACATGTTTATCCCCGTACTGATTCGTGAAATTGATAAACATAATTTCAATTATAACTGTAATAACAGTTATGTAGTTTTCATGTTAACAAAAATAAACATAATAATTAAATTTTGACGTTACGAATTGTCCGTTACGAATTTGTATAGTTACGAACTGTCGCCGTTACGAAGTGTCGCTGTTACGAACTGTCGCCGTTACGAATTGTCACGTTACTAGATGTCTGGTCACGTCTTTTGGTATGTGTTTTGTTCCCATATTTCTTTTCAAATGCTTTATTAGTACTAGTCCTCCATATTTGAGCATTTCAGCTGTTACTTCATCCTTTCCTGGGCTCTTTAGTTTCTCTATTATTTTTGTTTAGTTTCTCTATTATCGCCCTACACCACTATGTGGTACATAACAGGATTTTTAAAAATATATATTATATGTATATAGTTTGTCTATTATTCCGTTTACTTCTTTTTCATTAGGCGGTCTTTCTTTTTCATCATATTCTGTTGAGGGTTTAGAAGCTCTTCGAAGTATTCTTTCTATCTATTCATTATTTCCTCGTCACTTACAAAATTCCTTCCATATTTGCTTTTGTAGTGTACGGGTTTTCTTTGGTAACCCTTTTTCTTATTTTTACTCCATGAGATAGGTTTCTAATTTCTCCATTTTTAATTCTCTAGTAGAATGGGTTTAAACAGATCGTTACATATTTATCAATTTGGATTTTTTTAGACTGCGGCTTCCTGCTCCCCTTATTTATCCTTCGGACAAAAAAGTACATTGATAGCTGCGGTTTTATCGGTGAGATGCAAATCCCTATAAATGTCCCTGTAATCATTCAGCAAATAAGTCCCTTTGAGACGTTTATATGGTCTAATTGAAAGTATCCACACGCATAAAATCAATTTCGTCAAGTGAGGGGGCTGTCTCTTTCAATGACTAGAGGGTGAGTGCATACACACATGCATTGATTATGACAGGGGAGTGATAAAAGAGTTCAAATGAATTAAGGGTGTGCAAAGAGACACTTTTTGTGTACGAAGCCCTACATTTAAAAGGTCAGGACTAAAATTTGCATTTAGTGCGCGCAAGGAAAACTTATAAAATATGTACTTGAGAACTATGGAGAAAATCGTAATTGGAGTAGGTTGTGAAAAATACAGATCAATATGATAAGAAAAATCATAATAATTTTTAATTAAAGACAGCTTTTTCATTTAGGTTCAGAGATGATCCACCATCCCCATACGTCCGTTTCGGTCTCTCCAGGCCTCTGCATGAACACCTCTGAATCGACACGAAACCAAGCTGTGTCAACATCATTATTGAACCAGGATCTATCCACTGCTAGATATAGGTCTCCCTCAGTCTTTTCCATGCATTTCTGTTTTGTGTTGTTTGCATCCTGTTTTTGTCGACCCGTTTTATGTCATCAGACCATCTGGTTGGCGGACGACCTCTACTTCGATATGCTTCTTGTCTTGGTCCCCAGTGTATTATTCGCTGTGTCCATCTATTATCCGACATTCTAGCTATGTGTCCAGCCCAGTTCCACTTTAAGGTCATAATTCTTTCTATGGCATCCGTCACTCCTGTTCTCCGTCTTATCTCCCTGTTCGTAATTCGCAGTGACGACGCGTGACTTTTTCTAAAGTGTTGCCAAACCCAGATGTAAAAAAGCTTGTTTAACAGAACCTAACAAATATAAGTTTTTGTTTATTTTATTTGGAAAAATGTTAATAGCAGGATCGTAAAAATAGGGTTCTGTCATTAATCCATTTAAAAAGCGTTAGGTACTCAATGAAAATTAAAGAAAATGACGACATTCGATCTTGCAATTGGGTATTTCTTTGGCATGTTTTAATCCGATTCATTGCTGAAAAACTTCTTTCAACAAATGCACTTGTAGGCGGAATTATTAAAAATAGGTTTCCTGACCCTTTAAAATATAATGGGTTCCTGAAATGCATTATCAAGTTCTGAAGACGTTAAATATTGATACAATTCTTGTATATATTTTTTTTTAAATAATCTGGAGCGTTATAAAGAACTGCCAATTTTGTTTTTTTACTTTACTGTGTCAAACTTTTGTCCATATATGTAGCTTTACAAATTGATGCAAGGCCATATCTGAAAAATTTTTGCTTTAAATTAGAAAACCTATTTTTAAGTTGGATAATCATAGTGTCAAAAATTTCAAAAAAAAGTCGTCAACGACACTCATCCATGTTTAATTGCACGCACACTGTAATAGGTAAGTAACCATTGTAACCATTCCAAAAGTGGTAACAAGAATACTAATATCCAGAGCGCGCTTACGCCTTCGCCTTTCAAAATTTTCAGACACGAGCCGTCTTTGACCGTCCGACCGATAGCCGATGGACCTTCATTTGTATCCACATTTAAAAATCATAACATTAACCTGCAACCGAGTCGCATAAATTCGCCAATATTTTCGTGCGTCTATTTGGTTTTTTAGTGAATTACTATTGACACTCATATATTATCTCTATTGAAAAATAATTAAAATAAAATTATTTCACAGTAGTCATAAATTATTTATTTGCAATATTTTTAACTGTTACCAATGGTAACAGTGGTTACATGGACGCTTCGCCAGTGGTAATTCGATCCCGACGAGAAATGCCTAACATTGAGCGTTCCATGGCTCTTTGGGTAAAACAAATTTTATTTCTTACTTTCTTGGTTATTGTTAAAGTTTCTGCACTATAGGTAAGTACTGGCAACACACACTGATCAAAGACTTTTCTTTTGAGACACATAGGCAGTTCTGACTTAAGGACATAACTCAGCTTGCCGAATGCCACCCAAGTGAGTCCTATGCAGCGGCTTAGTTCGCACGTTTAAGTATCTCTTCATATGCGTATCTCATGCCCTAAGTACTTATAAGAGATGGTTTCTTCAATAGGCATGCCATTTACTGAAATATTTTCGCTTAACACAAGATTTGTCATGATTTGTGTTTCTGTATGGTTGATTTTTAATCCAACTTCTAAGGAGGCTAGGTATAGTTTCTCCAGTTGCGATACTGCATTATCGATGCTGTCAGCAAAAAGAACAGTATCTTTAGCGAATCTCAAATGACTAAGTATTTCTCCTTTGATATTAATTCCTTTTTCACTCAGATTTGCGTTCTTAAACATATGCTTTAATAATGTTGTAAACAGTTTTGGCGAAATTGTGTCTTCCTGTCGCACTCCCCGTTTTATTTTAAATGCGTTGGTATTTTTATCTGCCAGTTTCACGCTTGCTGTCGCATTTTGATAGATGTATTTAATCATGTTTATATAGCGATGATCTATACGACATTCTGTTAAGGCTTTTAACATTTTTTGATGACTTATGGTGTCAAAAGCTTTTTCGTAGTCAACAAATATCAGGACTAATGGCTTGTTATATTCAACACTATTTTCTATTAAGTTATTAATTACTTGTAAATGATCATTCGTGCCATATCCTGCTCTAAAACCTGCTTACTCTTTTGGCTGATAGAAATCCAACTTACTTCCTAGTCTATATTCCAAGCTGTGTATTTTTAAGCAGAATTATAAAAATGATTAGGGCATCGGACGGTGTAGCGACATCTATTAAATAAATGATGTCCCAAATGTCCCAAATGATGATTAAAGTCCCATATGTAAGCAATAAATCTGAAAATTTGCGTGGAACCACTTTCTGGTGGTTAACATCCTAATTTCTGCCTTTTACAAATGTATAAGGCAAGTTCTGAAGCTATGTCGTTGTGGCATTTTTATAATTACTTATTTTTTATGGAAAATAAGCCACAGTTTTACTAAAAAATGAATTTATTAACGTTTCGAAGCCCAAATCGGGTTTCGTTGCCAAAATACAAAATACTATTGATTAATATTAATATTAATAATATTAATAATATTAATAATATTAATACTATAAATAGAATTTTGTATTTTGACAACGAAACACGATTTGGGCTTCGAAACGTTAATAAATTCATTTTTTAGTAAAATTGTGGCTTATTTCCCAAAAAAAATACGTAAGTATAAGGCAAGGACACGACGAATAAAGGGACTCGACAATATGCAGTCACATGCCGTCTATTTGACAATATTCGTCTATGGGAGCGTTCAAGTATTACGTATCGCGGTTTTTGAAGATCCAACCTGCGTTACGTAATACTTGAACTGCAGGAGCCGAAGTTTTTCATCTCGCAATTTTTACAGAATGGATCGAATTGCTTGGAAGTTTGAGAATAAGTAGTGAATAGTCCAAGGATCAAAATCTATATGATGCCGAAACGCGCTTTTACCATGGGGGTGGTTGCCACCCCATCTGGGGGTGGAAATTTTTTATTATATTTTGATCGCAAAAGTTGATAAAAACATTCATTCTAAGCAAAAAACGTTGTATACATTTTTTTGATATAATTAATATTTTCGATTTATTCGCTATTGAAAGTGTAAGTTTTATATCTAAAAAATCAATGTTTTTCGATGGTATACTCATTTACGATTCACTTGTATTTGCCGTAGAAAAAAATTTTTCAAACCAAATTCTTGGTAATTAAATAACCTACAATTTCATATTTATTAAACATTTTTTCGTAACTCTGATGCTAATCTTTCTATTCAGAAAGGGAATCGCATTTTTTGCCAAATTACAAAAAATGTGTTATTCGCTTTAAACTCCAGTTTTTTAAAAGCTAATCATTCTAAGCCAGTTAATGAATAAGGCCAATGTCTAACAACACCGCTAACTTACATTATTATGCTTCTAATTGGATTTCCCCTTTTTTTTCAAAAAAATTTATTGATTTTTTAACCGTAACTTTTTTATTTTTTATCTTCTCTCTTCTATTGCAGGGCATATTTTTCCATAGTTTGTAGCAATTTTCAATAGTTTGCTTTCTCAGTGTACTCTCCTCTGGTAATTTATTGAAATAATTTTCAAAAAAGAACTTAAAACTAAGATGATTAAAATGTATAAATATTTTCAATTTCTTTGCAACACGAAAATGCAGCAGCTGCATAATACTCTGGTAAAATCGGAGAATGCAGGAAGAGTCTATACCGGTTTCAAAGGTTTTTTCCTCCTCATCAGTAGTCCCGTATCCTCTTCTCTCCGATTTCCCCAGGTATCATACTTTGCGCCTTTCCGAATTGCAAAGAACGAAATGCCGCAGATGAACTAGAGCCATCTACCGAAAAACAAAATAAGTTATCAATCGAAGTAGCACAAAAAATGACAATAAATATCGTTCCCATACCACCAGATTGACAACAGGTGGAATACTTTCTTTGGTTACAACCTCCCGAGATTTTCAAAAATTATAAATCATACAGGATACCGAGGAAATTAAGATGAGAAAATTTTAAATAATTCACAACCCATCTCCTCAGCGTGGTAAAAGTTCCAACAAGAAAGATTCCTTAGTACTCAACAAAAGAGTTACTCTTTCATAATTTACAATGTATAAACTTTGGAAATCATGATTTAGGATTTACAATGTATATACATTGTAAATAATGATTCGGGAGTGCTCCTAATAGTAGCATTTAACTGTCTTGCCTTAGTTATTTCTACTGCATGTTGATTGTAAGTTTAGTATAGAAATCAATTATAAAAAAATTATCGATATTTTATTATTAAGAGGTAACATCAGCGCGCGGAAAAGGCGTTCCAAGATTGCAGCTTTATTTTTAAATATTTTGTCGAGATATGTGGCACACATATTGTTAATATAGTAAAGAATGGCGGTACAGAGCCCAATTTGAGAAATAGGTTAGGACGTGGGAATTACTCTATAATTAAATAAAATATTGCAAAAAGGAGCCTCAAACGCCACTAAGAAGAAAAAACAAAAATACACTTTCTTCTCTTCAAATAAACTTTTTTATCCCATGCCTAGATTTTGTGTCACATTGGAACTATTAAAAATCGATTATCTATAACAATAAATCGAACTAAACTGACTTGGCAACATTTAGCGCGTCTATGAGTATAATGATTATTGCTTTTGATAGTATAATGTCACTGTCAGTGTCGTACTGCCGACGCACTGTTGCCGCACTGTTGAAAGTTCGCAGAATTTTCGAAAAACAAAAATATTGATGACACGCTACTGTTGGCTCTTAAGGCCGTAAGCGCAAAATTTCGCGCCAATGTGTTTTAAATTGTTTTCGAATCCTGAGAAAACTAATAAGTATTTTGCAAAAATTTAAAGGCAGAATGAAAGATTGCATTATTAAAACTATAAATATGCTTTATTGTAAAATTTTACAATTTTATGGACAAAGCTACATACAGTCAAAATGTACCGAGTGCCGAAAGTCCCTGAAAACTTCTATAATCTTTATTTTAATAAGTTACTGTGGTGAAAAGAAGAGAAAATTTGGTGTGATTTTCAACTATCTCATTCAAAAGAAACTTTTTGGTTATTCTAAGGGACTGTTTAGTTAGCCCTCGGTAATATTGTAATCTTTCATTCTGCGTTTAAATGTTTGCAAAATACTTATTAGTTTTTTCAGGATTCGAAAAAAATTTAAAACACATTGGCGCGAAATTTTGCGCATACGCCCTTATCCTAAATTTTATTATAGAAAGATTTAGTATTATGATAGCAGTATGAATAATAGCATGGTTAGTAAATAACATGCAATTTTAAAAAAGGCAAAAATAAGCGGAATTTATGAAAAAAGGCAAAATGAGCAAAAAACATCTAAATAGACAAAATATGAAAAATAAAGACATTTTACCTATATCCGAGCTTTAGTTGTGACAGTTTAATTTAAATCGAAATCCCATTATATCCAGTTATAACCTTATTATTGCTCGAATGTATTATCCGTTTCAAAGTGATTATATTTGTAGCAATAGTGGTCAGTGAAAGCAAATGAGGTGTGGTATTAGCAGCTAGACTATATTACACTTTAATCAAACACCAATTTTAATAGATAAACGATATTGTCAAGATCATGTCAAATGTGAACCTTTCAGTGATAATGAGGCCATTCGTGATATCAGCACGAACCAAACAACAGTAATTATGGAAGTTACGAATAAACAAATAAACGATACGTGTTTTAATATGATTGAAAGTTTCTATGAATGGAGTTTCAACCCGATTTTGATGTCTGCTCTAGTTGAACAAAAAATGTAAACAAATGTGCAATAGTGTATTTAATAAATATCAAATTGTTTCAGTAATCAAGCAGATATTTAGCTTAGAATTTATATAATATCAAAAACAGCAGCATCTTGTTCTTCTTCTTTCTTGGGTCTACAACTCTAAGTGAGTCTTAGCCGTGTTTACTATTTTCCTTCACTCCTCCACTGTTGTCGGTCTTGTGCAATAATCTCCCATTGTTGTACCCCCATCATACGTAGATAAGTACTCTATGGAGACGAAAATACAATACGATAATCAAAGCGTATCGTATAAGATGAACAGGACATGTAGTACTGCGAGTGAATGATAAAATACTATTAAATACAATCTTCTGGGAAAGGATGTCGGTTGGTCGTCCAAGAAACTGGCTCATTATACATTCATTCTGCAACTACTGTGTGCAACAATTCCGAGGTGTAATACTATCATGTCCAAATTTTTGTCTCAACTCAACAGATGGGCAAGAGTAATAAGTGAGATAAGTTATCGCTCAAATGTAGGCTCAAAAATGAGTAACTCTTCTGAGCTTATAAATACAAATACAACGGGAACTATATAGAGGTGACTTCAGCTGCGGATTATGTCTTTCTTCCAAATACTCAGCCATTATATATGTTTCCAAGGAAATAAGATCTAAGCCAGGTAGGAAAAAATGTCTCGTTGTGGCTTAATAAAAGAGGATGAAAGAGGCAAAAATAGCTACTGGCATATGTACCACAGCAAATCCACATAAAACCAATGAGAGAGCTTCTAGCAAAAACAGGATCAAAAGAGATCTCGGGAGAATACCATTACCGCTTCACCCCTCCCTCCTGCGCCAAAGAGACGCTAAAAACCAAGAAACTTTACCGAACAGACTAGTTCATTTAGCAATGTAACAAAAGTATTTAGGATGACTGTGTCAGACAGACTCCATCCTGACATTCAAGTAGATTAGCCTCAAGCAGTCTTAATCATCAACAAACTTATATAACCGGTGGATAAGGTAAAGTGCAAGTTCGGAAAAGCGACACCTGGTTTCATAGCTCAGCAACATTTTTAGCACTTTTAATTATATTGGCCAATTATATTAGTCCTGGTTGCTGGAAAATTGTCAAGGCCATAGCCCAAAAAAATTATACGAAGAAAAAGTAATATTAAGGTTATGTTATTAAAAGGTAAATAATTTTATGCAGTAAATAAAATTAATTATTAAAATGCACTACTACAATCAAAATACAACTAATTAATTTTTTTTATTTAGCTAATGCCTCTAATGGCCATTGGCATGGTAGGTAAGGTGAATTTTTGCAGTTAGGTAGGTATTTAATGTCATTTGTAGTGTGTGTATTGAGTAAGTGTCTTGTTACTTTGCAAAGTCGACGTCATTGTCTTTGCAAAGAGACGCTAATTGTATCCGAACGTCTGCGGTCCCTCCGGTGAGTACCGATCCCACAAGGACAGAAATTATTTTCATTTATTAATTTATAATAAACGAAAAATCTCTCACCAAATTTGCTTTTATATAATAATTGCATATCATATCAATATTGTGGAGCAACACATAATTGTTCTTCTTCATTGAGAGTAGATATGAAATTACGTCAATTTACGTCACGCGGCAAATATCATCATCATCATGGCTTATTCACTCCTGGCGGAGTGTTTGCCGCCCTTTTGGGCTCTCTGATTCATTTGTTGCGGAGAATCAGTCCGCTGTTGTCTTTTATTATTATAGCAGCGTGAGTGACTTGGCTTTGTCTACAACTTTTCTCCATTCTTTCCGGTCCTTACAACGCTCCTTCCAATTGTAGATTCTCAGCTTCTTTATGTCTCCTAAGACTTGATCTCTCCATCTTGTTTTGGGTCTTCCCTTTGGTCTCCCTGTTGTTGGTCTCCAGCCAGTTATTCTCTTTAGCGTAGAGTCTGGGTTAGCTCTTTCTGTGTGTCCCAGTCACCTGAGCCTCTGCGCCTTCACGAACTTGATTATGTCTTCACCCTGGATGACTTCTTTAATTTCTTCATTTGTTAATCTTCTAAATTCGCCTACACTTATCCTCACCGGTCCCATTATTCGTCGAATTATCTTTCTCTCTAAGATTTCTAATCTCATTTCATCTTTTTGTGTTAGGCACATCGTCTCTGCACCATAGGTGATCACTGGCCTGATTGCAGTCTTGTAAATTTTTAATTTGGTTGTCTTACTAATGTGTTTTTCTTTCAAGAATTTTTGGTAGTTCCAATAGGTTTTATTACCCAGTAGGATGCGTTCATTTATTTCATCCGTTCTATCATTTCTGCCATTCACCATCACTCCCAAATATTTGAAACGGTGTACTCTTTCAAATATATATGCTCCAAGCTTAATTTCTTTCTCGATGTTCGTATTCTCTCTTGAGCACTTGAGGTATTTCGTCTTGCTTTGGTTTATTACTAGCCCTCTCTTCTTTGTTTCTTTATCTAGTATTAATATTATATTCTGCATGGTTTTTAAATCTCTAGTAACCAGTGCAATATCGTCTGCATACGCTATCAGTTGGGCTGAAGATTCGATAATTGTTCCCCTAATTTTGGCTGCTCTTACTGCACCCTCTATGGCAATGTTAAATAATGTTGTTGATAGGGAGTCTCCCTGTCTGACACCTACCTCCATTTGTACTTCATCTGACGGGCCTTCCTTTGTTAAGATTCGTGCTTTGGATTCCTTCATCGTCATTTTCGTGAGACTTACTAGTTTTTCTTGAATGTCTAGTTGCTTCATATCATTAATTAGCTCCTCCCTTATTACACTATCAAAGGCTTGCTTGTAGTCAATAAACAGTATATGTAGATCTATTCCATGCTCGTAACTTTTTTCGACGATTTGCGTTACAATGTGTATTGCATCTATTGTTGACTTATATTCTCTGAATCCATGTTGGTATTCACCTATTTTTGTTCTCGTTTCTTTTTCTATTCTTTGTCTGATCAAATTAGTTAATATTTTGTACATTGTATTTAATAGCGTGATTCCCCTGTAGTTGGTGTATTTCGTCTTGTCACCTTTTTTAGGGATTGGTGTTATTTATAATGTCGTCTGGTCCTGCTGCTTTCCTTGTCTTTAATCTGTTTATGGTCGCCAATGCTTCGTTGTATGAGGGAGGCTCTGATTGTTCTTCATTTCTATTTACTGTTTGTTCTTTATTTTCTGCATTTTCAGCAACGCCTTTCTTTTGGAACAATTCTCTATAGTGGATACGCGGCCAATATAAATAAGTGGATAACCATGGTTTGTTCTATTCCGGAAAGGGTAGATATATTCCGGAAAGAGTAGGAAGTATGTTTTGGACTTAAAACTTTGGACTTTGGAGTAAAAAATAGGAATGTAGGACAATGTAGGTAATAAAAAACAAGGTCTAAAAAAACAAGAAAATTAAGGGCCTGTAGTTAATATACCTAGTGTAGTTGCAGTATTTGGACATGTTCACCTATGTAGATTCCATATTAAGTACGTAGTTAGTAGCAGCTGTGTCTGGAATCAACTGAACCAGCGTCCAAACCATTTTGAAGAAGAACAAATTCCATTAGTTAAGACTGATATTATTCAAAATGAGCAACAATATGATATGATGAAGATCGTTTGACTTTTCAACAGGACGGCGCCCCTGTGCATTATGTTTGACTTGTTCGTCAATATTTAGACCAATATTTTTCTGGTACTGGATTGAGAGGAGAGGCAGCATCGAATGGCCTTCTCGATCAGCAGATTTGTCAACCCTGGATTTTTTTGCAGGAACACCTAAAAAGTAAAATCTATAGCCTAATCCATGGGGATCCATGCCTAATTGGACCGAATTTTTAAATACTAATGTATGAGAAATTTCAAAGATTTTCAAATGATACCTTATTTGGCCAGCATTTCCATTAAAAAATGTTGGGGTTATTCTTACTCTGGCTTAGGGGTGAAAGTAAAATAATTGAAAACACCGGAAATATATGTTCCCCTTTAATCAAAAATTAACCTGTTAAGTACTAGATTTTTCAACAATATTGTAGCTCCTGATAATGCTTGTGTTTCGTTTTCGTCCAGCCACCCTGTATATGTCTGAACTTAAACTTAAACTTAACAGACCTGACGTTCTCAAACGTAATATCTTTCTCCATCTCTTAATCGGTTATTTAAGAATCACTCCTTTCCACCTCTAAATAAAAAATGGATAAAGCCTTTCAACCACCAAGGGAACTCTTCTGTATGTCAACACGAATTACACCCAACAAATTACAATTCGATCTAGCGAATATCAAATGAATCCGATTTTAATCAATTTTTACACCAACAATTACCGGTTTTAATGACGCAAAAGTAATTTTAAGTTTTAATTTAAAGCTTTTGTCGAAAAACGAGCTTTTTAATTTATTTGTTTATTGAATGAAAATAAATATTTAGTTTATTTCAATCTCGGATTAAATGGAACGATTCAGTTCCGTTCTGTAGATAGTATTTATGGCGAATATTTCGAGCATAGTTTTTTTAACTTCAAATATTTATTGACGGAATTGAACGTGATTAAATTGTGATTAATTGCAATTTTTACTCTCATTCATTAATAAATTTATTAGAGTGTTATCATGTGTTTTATTACCTTTGTTTTATGTATTTATAAATGTTTTGATTTTAATGTTTTGATGCTTTTGATCGTGTTTAACACCACAAGTTAATGCAAATCCTCAAGAAACTTGATATAGATCAAAGATACATAAGATGCATTGAAAACTTGTACTGGTATCAAACGGCACGATTAAAAATAGACAATATCCAGACCCATACATATAAGAAGGGGTATTCGACAGGGATGTGTGCTCTCCCCTCTTTTATTTAACATTTATTCGGAAGCCATATTTCAAGAGTCTTTGGAAGATGTAGAGATGGGAATCAAAGTGAATGGAGTATTGATCAACAACATACGATATGCTGGTGATGGTGAATGGTATATGCGATTGGGATTGGAGATTAATACCAAAAAGACCAAATTCATGATCATTCCCGGAAACTTGGATGCACTTGAAAACTCCACCATAACACTGAATACCAAGTCCTTTGAAAGAGTGAGCAAATTTAAATACCTGGGAAAGTGGATTTTTGAAGACTGGGCATCGGACAGGGAAGTAAAATGTCGCATTGAGCAAGCTCGACAAGCTTGCGTAAAATTCAGGAATAGTTCAGAGAAATAAGGAAAAAAATATCCTGTTGGTGACACAACCCCCTCCAGACCGATACCAAATTTTTTGAGTGGTATGGACATCTATAATAATAACCTATATGTTTCCTGCAGCCGATTTTGATGATATACATAGTTATAAACAAATGAAGATCAAAAAACGGTAAATTTTCGCTTTTTTCGTCTATAACCAAAAAGTTAAGCATCTTAAACAAATTTGAGAGTAAGATGCTCATAAATCGCATAAAAAACTTCAATATGGCGTTCGCAGAATATGTGTATCTTTATTGGTTGCTTAGAAAATTGCAAAATGAATCATAAATTTTGAGTTTTTATAAATATTCATAACTTATGTAAAAATTAACTTAGAACCTTCTTATTACACGAAATGCTGAAACTTCTGGTGCTTAAATCATACCCTCAATTTCAAAGCAATTTAAAAGTTATTTAATTTGTTTATCCCAAATTAATTTATTTTGCAACACTATAAGTCACAAAATGATGAAGTTACAGTAATACTTTGGATAGTTTATGAAAGAAGATTTACACTATTAATTTAATTAAAAAAAATGACAAAAAATAATTCTAAATATTGCAAAATTATTTTGCAAGAACATGTGAATTAAAAAAAAGGGGGGCTAACTTCGTCCCTAATTGTCCTAGGACAATTGTTTTTCTTTCTAAATATGTATAAAATTCAGTCTTTCTAAATATGAAAAAATGATTTTTCTACGGGTAACTGTTAAAAGTTCTAATTGTTTATAAATAAGCAAAAATCGACATGTTTTTGCAAAATAATTTTACACTGTTTAAAGTTACTTTTTGTCATTTTTTTTAATTAAGTTAATAGTAAAAATGTTCTTCTTTCACAAACTGTCCGAAGTATTACTGTATCCTCATAATTTTCTGACTCATAGAGTTGGAAAAAAAATGAATTTGGGATAAACAAATTAAATAACTCATAAACTATTTGACCAATTGCCTTGAAATTTAAAATATAATTTAAGCACAGGAAGTCTCAGCATTCCGCGTAACAAGAAGGTTCTAACTTTATTTTTACATAAGTTATGAATGAACATTTATAAAATCTCAAAATTTTTGACTTATTTTGCAATTTTATTAGCAACAAATAAGGATAGACATATTCAACGAACGCTATATTGAAGTTTTTTTATATGATTTATGAGTTTCTTATTCTCAAATTTGTTTAGAGTGCTTCACTTTTTGGTAATAGACGAAAAAAGCGAAAATTTGCCGTTTTTTGATCTTCATTTGTTTATAACTATGTATACAGTAAGGTCTCGTTTTATGCGGTGGATACGTTCTACAGAAAAGTGCATAAAAAAATCGCATAAAAAAAGACGTTACTGGCATTGAAAAAGCTGGGATACGTTCCGTAGTTTTCTAAAATCACATAAAATGGTGGACGTTTGTCCACCAAAAATTGTATGTGTTTGATGTTTTTTTCTCCATGAAACATAAAACTTTATGACACTTAATTAAATGTTTCAATCCAGAAATCAAAATGTGCTGTTTATTATACTGCAACTTGAAATCAACAACATTTACGCCCGGTTTCATAATCAACTTAAAGTGAACATTAACTAAAGTTCACTTTAACGTTGACATTTACCCATATGAATTGCATTGATAAAGGTACCAACTTAAAATTTAAAGTCCACTTTAACTAATTATGAAACTGAGCGTTAAACTCTTAAATACTTAAACATTTAAATTTAATTTCAAAAGAATTAGATGTTATACCTTTCAATGCGAAACTCAGATTGATGTAATAGCTACATGCTACATCATGGAACAAGGGGAATACCCGAATTGCAAACCCTCAGATTAATGGCATCTGGATGGGAATAGTTAATATTAATTCTTCTTCTTCTTCTTGACTGGCTTTACAACTCGGGGTGAGTCTTCGCCGCATCCACTATGGCCCTCCATCGTCTGCGATCTTGCGCTTCGATTTGCCATTGTTGTACCCCAATCCTAGATAGATCGGTTTCAACATCATCCTTCCATCTTTTTCTAGGACGGCCCACTGATCTTCTACCGTCTGGTCTCTCGAAGAACACTGTCTTTAGCACTCTGTCTTCCTCTGATCTTACTACATGACCTGCCCATCTTATCCGATTAGCTTTTATAAGTCTGACGATGTTTTCAGTACCATATAGAGTCACCAATTCAGCATTGCGGCGCCTTCTCCACTCTCCTGTCAATTCATATCTTTGAGGACCAAATATCATTCTGAGGACTTTCCTTTCAAATATCAGCAATTTATTTATTTCTCGCTGATGTAGAGTCCATGTTTCACTCCCATATGTAACAACTGGGCGAATAATTGACATGTACAGTCTTAATTTAGATTGTCTTTTCAGCAGCATAGATCTTAATAATGATGATAGGGAGTATAATGCTCTATTTCCCGCAGCTATTCTTGCTGAGACCTCTTTTTCTATGTGATTGTCCTCTGTGATTACTGCTCCCAGATATTTAAACTCTTTTACTACTTCAAAGTTGTGGTCATTAATAGTTACGTTCTGCCTAACTCTTGGTCTTGGATTTTTGGTCACCAGCATATATTTCGTCTTCTCTTCATTTATTCGAAGGCCCAGGTTACCTGTTTCCTCCTCGAGCTGTGAAAACACCTCTCTTACGTCTCTTGTAGAATGAGCGACTGCATCTAGATCATCGGCAAAGGCCAACAATAGTTTTGATCCTCGATTTGCGAATCCCCCTGTTAGTTCAGACGATATTTTACTTATTGCGTATTCTAAAGCCAAATTGAATAGCAATGGTGATAAAGGGTCTCCTTGTCTAAGCCCTGATGTTATACTAAATGGCATCGATGTTCTGTTTCCTATCTTTACCTGTGCATATGAGTCTGCCACGCACATTTGAGTGAGCTGCACTAATTTTCTTGGTATTCCCATTTCTAGCATTGCTAGCCATAGTCTGCTTCTTTTTATCGAGTCATAAGCTTGCTGGAAATCTACGAAGATTTGGTGTACATCTGGGTTGAATTCCCAGTTTTTTTCTAATATTTGTCGGATGGTAAATATTTGATCTATTATTGACCTTCCACTTCGAAAGCCGCATTGGTAGTCGCCTAGAATATCTTCCGAATACGGAGTGAGTCTCTTTAGTAAAATAATTGATAGAATCTTATACGCTGTACTAATAAGCGATATGCCTCTGTAGTTTCGGAATTGCTCTTTATTTCCCTTCTTATGTATGGGTATTATAACGCTTCCATTCCATTCTCTAGGCATTTTCTGCTGTTGCCATACTCTGAGAATAATGTCATACAATTTTTGATGTAAAACGTTTCCTCCTTTTTTTAGCAATTCTCCATTTATACCATCATTTCCTGGTGCTTTGTGGTCTTTAAGAGATGCTATTGCATTCTTTACTTCTTGGAGTGTTGGTGGTGGTATTTCCACATCTGCAGAATGAAATGTAGTCTCTGATTCCTCCATCTCACTTTCAATATTTAGTAAATTCCGAAAATATTATTAATTCTACTAGTTATTAATAATAGAAATTTTTGGATGAAATACAAACCGCATAACTTCAAAATCGCATAAAAAATCCGCATAAAAAGAGAAATTATTGTATCATCAAAATCGGCTGCAGGAAACATATAGGTTATTAATATAGATGGCCATACTACTAAAAAAATTTTGTTTCGGCCTGGAGGGGGATGTGTCACGAGAACAATCTTATTTCTCTGGACTGGAAGGTACTGACTTGTTCAGAGTTCGATCTTCAACTGAGACTAAGGTTTAGTAAGTGCTACATATTATGGTCGGTGCTGATATATGGCGTAGAGGGCTGGACACTCAAAACGAGGGATATAAACAGATTAGAAGATACCATGGACGGCGAAAGTCACAAATGTAGAATTTGTCTTAAAAGAATTAACTAAGAACGCCAACTTTTCGAAACCATCAAGAAAAGGAAAACGGTGTATCTAGGTCACATCATTCGAAATGAAAAATACCAGTTTCTCCAACTTATAATCGAGGGTAAAGTTGAAGGCAAGAGAGGAATGGGACTCAAGAAAATGTCCTGGTTCCGAAACATAAGGCAATGGACAGAGATTAACGACATACAATATCTCATACATATTGCAAGAAACAGAGAGTTAATCGAAAATGTGATCGCTAACATCCATTAGTGGATTTGCATCTGAAGAAGAAGAAGAAGATTTCTAAATGCCTCTGAAACACAACTAAGTAATTTCTTAATAAACTTATTCAGTCTTATTTTGTTTGTATTGTGGTTCTTTTTGTTATTTTTGCTGTTTTTACTTTATCGTACTATATACGTAGTATAGTATAATAGATAAAGTTATAGGATCGTGCAAAAAAGAATTTTTCAGATTTCACTTTTTTTCGACGTTTTGAGTCCCCCTGAGTCTAAAAAGCAAATAAAAAAACATGTCGGAAGTATACGTACGTACGTATGTCGCCACCGCCCAGCAAAAACTACCGGGCCGATTTTGATGAAATTCGGTAGGAGTAAGTTTAAGAGAATTTTGTCGTGAAACTAAGCTTTTAAAAAAAACCTCTCAAAGGGGGGCCGAAATAGGGGGGTTATTTAGGGCCCATTTTTGCAAATTTTGACCGAAATGAATGAAATTCAACTCAAAGTAAGCTCATCGATAGGTAAATAAAAATACGGAATTTGACATTTCCAAATTCAAAATGGCGGCCAACATGGCCGACCGCCCACTCGACACATTTCCCTACCAATCTAAAAACGTGTTTAAGATAAGTTTAATTTGAAAAAGTCGTTATATAGCCTAAAGATGGGGCTATAATAAGGATGTTATCGTTTTTCAGAAAAAGTTACGGGTTGCCTATATTTAAGGGGTCAAAATTTGACAAATTTGAACTAGATTTTCTCAAAAAGGCTCCAAGGATTTTTTTTATTTTTTGATATATTTTTTATATCCTATCAGTAAATTGAATGACATTAGTCAGATTTCTTAACTCCCTATAGAAGGGGAGTTATGAATTTTTTATAAAAAAATATTTGAGTGCCCCTAACTTCCTTCTTAATAAAAACTTAAATTTGAAATATTGCAAACATATATGGTACTTTATTATCTATTATCACAATAAATTTCATCAAAAATATGGCTTCCGGTTGAATCAGAAATGAATAAAAAATCTTAATTTTTTTAGATACGCCCTGTATATTTTTACATATTTTGAAAGAATGCAAAATTACCTTTCCAATGACATAAAATTCATTGCTGTAGCTCTAAAACTCGAAAAGTTACGGTAAATAGAAATTTTGCTATAATCTTATGTGTGTCCTCTCTCACGCGATCATAGCAGAGCATTATTGTAGGGCAGTCAATGACGGTATTTGGCTCCGAATTTCATCCTACTACATTGATGTACTTGATATTTTCACAGTAAGTAGGGAATAGCTCAAGAAACAAAATCTACCCTATATACCATGGCGCTTTTATCTTGGGGCGGTTCCCACTTCTTCAAGGGGTGGAAAATTTGTTGGTTAAAATAAGCACGGAAGTGGCTAAAGAACCTATTTCTAAGCAAAAACTGGTCTATACTTTTTTTTTGAGAACTCAATACTTTTTGAGATATGCGTAGTTGAAAATTGGCCATTTTCATTGAAAAATGACACCTGTTCGGACGGACTTTTTGTGAATACCTTAAAAACTATGCATCGAACTAAAAACACTATATAAAGCATTTTTTAGATTATAAATAATAAAGAGATTCGTTCCTTCGTAAATATTCTATTTATTATACAAAAAGAGATATAGATAGGTATATAGATACAAAATTATTATATATATATATATATATATATATATATATATATATATATATATATTTATATATATATATAATCGATAACCCTTCTACCCTAAGGTGTTGGGCATAAAGTCTAAAATAAAGTCTGTTTTTATGCTTCGTACACAAACTTCCTCCAATCCTTCTTATTTCTTGCCATTTTCTTCGCTTGTTCTTTAGTGACTCCTCTTTTGTCTAGGATGGCAGCGATTTCATCGTCCCATGTCTTCATGGGCCTGCCCCTCGGTCTTTTCAGGTTTCTTCTCGCTTCCCAAACTTGTTTTACTGGCCTTCCTTTATCCATCCTAACCATGTGGCCGTACCATCTTAACTGGGCTGCTTCGATTTTCTTCTCTATTGGTTGGACCTTAAGGCGTTCTCTTATTTCCTCATTCCGTATCCTGTCCATCCTGGTCACACCTAGTACTCTTCTTAAATACTTCATTTCCATGCTTTGCAGTTTCTTCTTTAGTCTGGTGGTGAGCGTCCAGCTTTCACATCCAAATGTTAGGATAGGTACGAAAACTGTGTTGTAGATTGTTATCTTGGCTTTTTGGGATACTTCTTTTTTCGATAGAAATGTGCTCTTAATTGCATGGTATATGCGGGCTGCGCTTGCTATTCTGTTGTTTATCTCAGTATCGTGTGCACCCCTACTCTCTATTTGAACTCCCAGGTATTTGAAAGTTTCAACTTGTTCTAGGGTGTCGTTATTGATTTTAATTTTTGTACGTTTATCTGTTTTCCCACATATCATGACCTTAGTTTTACTTTCGTTAATCCTCAGATTACGTTTTTCAAGTTTATCCCTCCATATTTGGAGGTTTCTCTGTAGTGCGGCCTCATCTCTTCCAAACACAACGAGATCATCTGCAAATGCACATTCTGCTATCTGTATCATTTCGAGATTTCTATGTCCAACATATATTTTCGATGTTTCTTCTCTGGTCTCCTTCATTACATCATCTAGAACAATATTGAACAAGATGGGGCCTAGTACACCTCCTTGTCTTAAGCCATCATTAACTATAAACTCGTCCGATTCCATATTATCTGTTCTTACTCTATTTCTTGTGTTTTTGTATAGGCTCATAATAGCTTTTCTGAGTTTAGTGTCTACTTCCCTGTTCATTAGGCTTTTGTCGATTTCTATCCTTGGTGTTCTGTCAAATGCTTTTTCTAGATCTATAAAAGCTTGGTGTAGTTCTGTGCTTGTATTTCGCGTATTTTGTATTAGCTGCTTGAGTGTGAAAATATGGTCATGAATGCTTCTTCCCTTCCTGAATCCGCTTTGTGACTGTTCCAGTTTGTGGTCCACTTCTTGTAATAATTTTTTCTCTAGTACTCGTTCGTAGACTTTGGAAGGAATACTCAGGAGGGTTATACCTCTATAATTACTGCAGTCTCGTCTGTCTCCTTTTTTGAAAATGGGTAAAATAATCCCCACTTCCCAGTCTTTTGGGACCTTACTCTCATTCTATGCTTTATTGCAAACTTTTCTGAGCATTTCATTTCCATTTTCTCCCATATTTTTTAGCATTTCCGCGGATATCTTATCATAGCCAGCTGCCTTTCCTCTTTTAAGCTTACATATTATTTCTTTTATTTCATCTGTTGTTATTTCGGTTTGATTTTGGTTTTCAAGTGCATTTTCTTCGGTGTTATCTGATTTATTATTGGAGTCTTCTTGGGTCAAGAGGTTTTCAAAATATTCTCTCCATCTGTTTATGATTCTTTCGTTCTCGCAGAGAATGTTGCCATTTTCATTTTTAATTTGTTTTGGTGTTTGTTGTACCTTCTCTGCTCTTAGACTTCTCAGGGTTTTGTAAAATAATTTTTGATTAGTGTGGTAGTCTTTCTCCATTTTATTGCCAAAGTCCTCCCAGCTCTTCTTTTTCGCTTCCATAACCATGTCTTTTACTTTTGCCCTCTGCTGTTTATATTTTTGATAGCTTTCTGGGCTCTGCTTCCCTAGGTATTTCTTCCACGCTAACTTTTTTAATTTGACCTCTTCTTTTATTTCATTACTCCACCAATTTGTGCACTTCTTGTTTTTATTAATTATAGTCATTCCGCAGACTTGCTTGCCTCCATCTAGGAGTGCTTCTTTAAGTTTTTGCCAAGTTTCTTCTAAGTCATAGTTCTGGTTTAAATGCTTTTGAAGACTATTGTTTACATAGTTTTTGTATTTCTGTGCTATTTTCTTATCTGTTAGCTTATATGACTTAATAGCTGCGTTTGTGAGATTTTTTGGGGTTTTGTCTCTTTTTTTCAGTTTCCTTTGAGTTAGTTTTTGTTCGTTTCCTATACTTGTTCGGGACACTACCAAGTAATGGTCGCTATATATTTCTGCTCCCCTTCGCACTCTGACATCTTTAATATATTGTCTTAGAGATCTGTTCACCAATACATAATCAATAATAGATCTTTCTCCTCTGCTTTTAACTTCTCTGGTGAATTTATGCACATCTTTATGCTGAAAAAACGAATTCATTATTAAAAGATCATTCTCTCTGCAAAATTCTATAATACGTTCTCCATTATTATTTCTTGTTAGTTCTCCATATTGCCCTAGTACATCCGAGGAGTCGTTGTCTTTTATGCCTACTCTACCATTAAGATCTCCCATTACTATTGTGTTCCCTTCTGCGTTGTCTATAATCTCTGTCGCCTTTTCCCAAAAAATGTCCTTGGTCTTCGCTCTTTCGGTATCATTTGGTCCGTATATGACAAATATGTTAAGTAGCTTCTTCTCATCGGTTGTCATCCTTATTTTCAGGATCCTTTCGGTGATACATTCCCAATCCTTAATGCTGCTAGTCAAGTTTTTATTAATTAAACAACCAACCCCTTCACTTGCTCTTTCTAATTGCGATACTCCGCTGAGGATTAAAAAATGGCCATTTTCCAGAAACTGTGTGCTCTTGCCCTTTATTTTTGTCTCTGTTATACCTAGTATGTCTATTCGAGCCTTATCAAATTCTTCTGCAAGTTCTGTCTCCTTACCGTTGAGACCTCTTACGTTCCAAGTTCCTATTGTCCATCCTTCGGGTAATTTGGTCTTTTCAGTTGCAGTTGTTTCTATACTTTTGATCTTGTTGTTTGCAGCTGTTCTGTGTATTTGTAAGTAGGGATGGACTCGAGCCGAGCCAAGCCGAGCTTTTGAAAAGCTTGTGCTCGGCTCGAAATTTCGAGCCGAGCTCGAGATAGAAGCTCGGCTTGAACTTCGAGCTTGCAGGTTGAGCTCGTGGCTCGTGCCGGCTCGGCTCGAATAGTTCGAGCCGAGCCGAGCCGAGCTCAAAAACATAATAATGAATGTAAAATATAACATTCGTAGTAATTTTTTTTACTTATAATAGTCAAATATAAGAAATAATAAGAAATTCACTAAATGCTTTTCACATAATAGCTACATACTCTGTCATAGTAACGTTAGGAGACAAGAAGAGCGAGATATTTTTTTTCTTAGATTAATGAACAAATAGGAGAAATTAAAAATGTTTATTTCACAGTTTGTCTTAATTTCTGTTTAAAAAACTATGATAATGTATGATTTTAGTGTCCGTCCTGAAATAATGTCAGTCTTTTTAAAATAACCGGATTTAAAGGAAGCCAAGAAAATAGTTTTATCGCTGAGAAACTATATAGGTAGATATATTACGATAGTTTAATATAAATTTCAAATAAGATGGCATATTTGTATTAAGTATTATGACAAGATAGTGGATGAATTGTTTGATAACACCCGGATTTCGTATAGTGTAGTGATAATAAATAATACAAATAACAATAAAAAGTAAAGTCTAATACGACCAGAATAATCCATAAATAATCGGAGTAGGAAAAAGCAGCATATTTTATGAAAACATTTTTTTAAATATCAATATTCATATGTACATACAGTGTGGCCAAGCCAAATGGAATAAATTTATTATTTCGTGAATAAGCGCTTTTGGAAAAAAAATCCGAAACAGGTCGGTTTTTATTTTTAAATTACAATTTTTTGGCATATACTCGTATATGATAGTAGCTCATTTGAACGGTTATGAAATTCTCTATTCAGTAATATAAATATTAACATAATATACAGGGTGTCCAATTTTTTTTTAATTAAATTAATTGACACAAAAATGAGAATGTATATGTAATTTATTTAATTCAAAATACATTTTGCTACTGTCAGTAAACAGAAAGAATGTTCATTTGACAAATAAACATAGCTTTTCACTTAAATTCAATGTTCAAGATGCCACTCACCTGCCTCTTGGTAGTTTGAACATTTAATTTAAGCGAAAAGCTGTGTTTATTTGTCAAATAAACATTTTTTATGTTTTCTGACAGCAGTAAAATGTATTGTGAATTAAATAAATTACATACATTCTTCTTTTTGTGTTAATTAATTTAATTCGAATTTTTTTTGGACACACTGTATACATAATTATGTTAATATTGATATTACTGAATAGAGAATTTAATAACCTTTCAAATGAGCTAGCACATGACCCCTATTCCCATTTAAAAAAATAATCGATTACGTCATGACGCCCAGATGGATGACGTCATTAGTATGATATATGTAGGTATTATATATGCCAAAAAATCGTAATTTAAAAATAAAAATCGACCTGTTTTGAGATCTTTTTCCAAAATCGCTCATTCACGAAATAATGAATTTATTCCATTTGGCTTTGCCACACTGTATAATACTATTGGTAATATTGTAATGTAGTACCTACCACCTAAAAGGCCTGCATAAATAAATAAAAAATATAAATAAAAAGTATCAAGTATTTTATTGTCTTATATTATACTAGATTCGCATAAAATAAATCTTTCACTAAACTTAATACAGATGAGTTGTAACTCTTTTTTTTTTTAATTTAAGTAACTAAAAAACCTGTGTCACCTGAAAAATATTTTTGTACACTTACAGTCAATTATAAATAGGTACATAGTATCTCCATTAACATTTTATATCGGAGATACTATTTAAAAAAAAATTACATTGTTAATAAAAATCATTTACAAGAGGAAAGGAGGAAAGTGTAGGTATATATTTAAAAATAACATTATAACTCTATTCTTACCAAATTATACATATACGACTCTACTTCAACAATAAATAAAATTAAACCTAGAACTAATTTAAACGATTAAAATTAAAAAAAAAATTGTTTTACACATTTTTCAAAATTGGGTTTTCTACCCAAGAGTTTAGACATAAGAGGCACTTAGCCGATTCATTAGTCAATCTATTGCGTTGTTTTCGAATAATTAAGCCAGCTTTCGAAAACAATCGCTCAGATGGTACGGACGTAGCAGGAATACTTAGTAAGTCTCTGGCCATTTCAGCAAGAACAGGAAATCTTCCTTTATTTACCTGCCACCACTTTAAAATATCTTCGTTGCCAGTACTTTGCGGGAGTGCTATGTAGTCATAGAATTCAGTACTTAAGTCTTTTGGTTTTGTTATGACCTTTGATTGATAATAGCTTTCGAAATTGATTTCAAGCTCATCTTGTACTTCCATGACCACCGACGATTCAGATGTACTTTGCGTTATATTTTCTACAGCTTGCTGATTTCCTTCATACTTTTTTAACAGTTTTTTAAACACTGAATACGATTCGTTCTTTAAGTCCCTTCCCCAAAGTGAGTTATCAAATGCTTCAAGTTTATGTCTTGGGTCCAAAATAAGTACTGCACAGTAAATCCAATTTGTTTGTCTGTAATGTTTTAAAATTTTATCTCTGGCCTTTTGAAATGCAGTTAAAAGTTGTTCATCTACACAGGAACGATTCGGTTTATCGTCAAGCAACTTTGATTGTAATTCGATTTTGTCTAACAGTATATTTAAACTGACTATCACTGATGGAAGCGTTGCGTATTTGTCTCCTCCAAGGTTTTCGCTTACTATTTTAAACATCTTTAAAAATTTACAGACAGAAGCTAACATCTGCCATTCGTTTTGGTGTAGTCGAAAATTGTTTAATTTATTGACACTGTCGCTTGCACATAGACAGTCGATCCCCTTTTTTAACTTTAATGCGACATCCAACATATCATGAGTGGAGTTCCATCTTGTTGGAACATCCAGAATAGGTGAAATCTGTGTAGATGCCCCAGCAGTTTGGCACGCACTTTTAAAACGGATCCGTAATTTTTCAGATTTTTTTATTTTCTTAAATATATAACGAATTTTATCCAAACAGTTAGTTGGTGTTTGAATATCTTCATCTAGAACATCGTTGTGTTCGAACTCAACCTCTTCATCTACGTTACTGCTTTCTTCATCTTCAGCCTCCCCTCCTACGTCTTCTTCTATTTTCAGAGATTTTAAGCAATCTTGAACAGCCAAGTTCAGAATATGTGCTACACATTTAAAATGTTGATTAACGTCATCAAAAGAAGGAATAAGCTTTTTTAACTCCTGCATGAACGTTGTATTTGCTGCAGTGTTGTCAACAGTTATGCCTTGAATTTTCGATGTGATGCCATAGCTCTGCAAAGATTCATAAAACAACTTGGCAATATCTCTCCCAGTATGAAGCCCATGTGAAGGTGAGAAATCGATAACTACAGACTGGAGTTGCCAATGGTCATCAATAAAGTGGGCGGTGATCCCATAATAAGATTTTCCATTAATTGCCGTCCAGCCATCAATGGTAAAAGATATTCTTGATGTGTTTTGTTGTAGTATATGCATAACTTTTTTTTGATCCTGTTCAAAACGGGACACAACCATTCTCTTTAAAGCTTTTCGTCCAGGCAGGTTTATTCCAGGTTTGATTTGATCGAAGAAGTTCCTTGTTGCTTCGTCGTCAAAAAACGAAAAAGGTAGGTATTTAGTGGCCACCCAATCAACGATAAAGTTTTCATCTTTAGGTTCATTCACGGATTTCTGCAATAAACATAAACGAGTGTAAATTACTTGATATTTGAATGTAAATTTGAATTATTTTTAAAATAAAGCTATTATTTTATTGTATTTATTTTGCTATTTATTATTTCCCAGCCAACATGAATTCACACTAAATTACCAGAGCCCGCTAATAGTTAAAATAGGATTGGAGGTCGTTGGGTAGGTACAATGAACTGCACACTAAAGGGATTACCGAATTGGGCGCTGAATTTTTTGAACTTTTTTTTTGGTTTTTCCATAAATAAACAAATTAAATTGACCTAGTCTTTTAGAAAATTATGAAATATAAAATATTTTAATTAGAACTTTTATTTGTTCTTTAAGTCAATATCATTTACATTGTTAAAAAACTAAATCATTGAGAAAAGTAGTAATAGATAATGAGAAATTATCTAATTGTTTAGAATTATTATAGCAGCCCAGCGGGTAAACAAAATTATTTTTACCAACTTTACGGCAATTGAACCAACAAGAATATTAGCAAGAATAAGGAGACAATGGTTGTTAAGTGTTAAATGTTCTTTACGTATTTTATATTTTAATTTTTGGTTCCTTTCAGACTTTTGTAAGCTTTGGTTTCAAACAACACAAAAATAGAAGTAATTAAAAACTAAATTATGGACGAAAACGGCAAGAATTACTTGTCGCAGACGGAAAAGTTTTATAAAAGTAAAATGAAAGTGATAAAACATGGTAAAAAACATAAAAGGGAGTTTGGGTGTGGTACCAGTTATTAAAGATAAAATGAGATAAGTTTAAGGTGGTTATGGCGCGTACAATGCGCAAAGGTACCATTTCATCCAAAAAGCGAAAATGTGTGTCGCACCTGGAGCTAGTAAGAGAGGAAGAAGAAGCCGTTATGGTAAAGTTAGGAATGACATGGCGGTAAAGAATATTTATTCTGATGTGGCTCAAGACAAAAAAGGCAAATATGTATAATGATGATGATGTAATAGAAGAGAATATATTAGGCTATTGATTATGTTCAAAATAAGATGGCTAAAAGAAACTACAACGTTCACGGGGTTTTATTGTTTCTTGTTTCATATGGTCAATGGACCTCTAAATATGAAAACACCGCGGAGTGCTTCCATTTACAGGGGTGCGTTTTTGAGAAAGGGGTGAATTAACCCCTATGAACTAAGGTGCATAGTATGAGTTCTATGCCCTTTTAGTACATACATTTCTACAGCAAAATTGTTCGAAATTAAATTTACTATTGAATTATCACCTTTTAAAGTTTAAAAGTGTTTTTTAAAAAATATAATAAAAAAATGCAAATTCATCCTTCCTCTTTAAAATGACGTTTGGCAGAGGTCATCGCTTATAACTCGACAACAACTAATTTTAGACAAATATCACAAGAGACCTTTTTTGCTCAGAATTATCCAAAGAATCTAAAAAGACCTTAATACTATCAATTTCTTTACAGGGCTTCTCATAAAGCCCTTATTTTACCATAATTTGTTAATAACAATTAAACGGACCATATTTGGGCTTCCAGACCACTTCCATTGGATTCAGCGACCCAAAAAACTTATAATACCACCATTAAATCACGGGGAGCTCGAACTTTCCCACGGGACCCCCTCTGTTGCGACTAGACAATGGATCTCGGATTTGCATTTTAGGTTAAGTAGGTATATCAATTTTCATTATAATTAATGCAATTGTTAGTACTGAAAACTAACAGCTTAAAATTTTATAATTTTACTCAGTTTGACAACATTGTTTAACGTTAAGCAATTATTTAATGCCAAATATTTATCAGATTATTACATCGACCAAAATTTTATTAAGAAAATTCCCAAAAAAACTGGTTATGAACAAAAAATTTTATTACACTTTTTTTTCCAACAATAATAAATAAAAACTGAAACATCATGCAAAAAAATAATAAAATATTATTTTTGAATATTTGCATTGTTTTGGCACATCGAAAACTTTGGCGTTAATACTTTGAATATTGACATTACAATAGTAAAATGTGTTCTTACCTTAATTGTTAAGAAATTATGAAGTGGTCCAGCTTTGCTAGTTCCAGGTTGAGAGAGCTTTGGAAAAATAGTACCATATTCCTTTGGATGTTTACTTAATAAGTGCCTTTTTAAAGTAGTTGTAACGGAAAGTTTTACTTTAAACTCACTTTTAATTTTTCGTTTGTTACATAATTTGCATGTCGCTAATTTGTTTATTTTGTCAATAATTTTAAACTCAAAAAAGCATGTAAACTTGCTCCGAAATGTCGAAGTTTCGTCAAGAGTATAATCGCCGCTAACGCTTTCAGTCGACTTAGTTGACACTTCACTATTTTCACTTGGACTTGGAGAAGGAAGATTTGTGTCCATAAAACTATCATCACTATCGTAATTAAACATTTTAAAAACGCGAAAAATTTGGAATTAGGTTCCTAAACAGAAATGGACGAACAGCAACTTCAACTTCTTTCTCAAGACTGAAAAGATTGTAATAACTATTAGATTTCTTTCCTACTACCCGTAAAATACAAACGTGCTAGTTTTCTTAAAATCGGAATTATTTTCTTAATACCTACAGATTTAGCAAAGTTTATACTGAGAAATAAGTTACAATAAAACATTCAACTGTACAGATTAACAGTAAATTTCTATTGTTAAATTCATATCATTATGTCCAAAACCATTCAAGTATGGAGGTACGAGGTAGAATCCCAATTTTATAATCCTCCATAAACTTAAACTGCCTCTTGTAACCTTCTTAAGAATTTGTTTATCAAAAAGACTAACTTCTAGGAATGCGAATATTTACATTTTACCATAACAAAAAAATATGTTCATTAAAATTTTTACCTCTTCCGAGTAACTATAGTAAAAATGAGAAGTACATAACTGCATTTTATAAATCCTATTCAAATATTTAGTGACGATATTAGGGATAATCGAAATGCAAGAATATTATTTAAAAAGGAATTTATACAGAGTGTCCGTAAAATATGTAATAAATTAGATACTTCCTTAATCCTTTTTAAAAATATCTGGAATTCGTGGAGTTTTAATTTTAATGTTCTACCTTCTACCATAAAATTTGATTATACAGGGTGATATACATTAAGCTGATATGTATGAGGTAAATGTACACTCTGTACCTACGTTGTGACATTTTTAGATCGAAAAAATGAGCTGATGTTAAAAAGGTATGATACTTGGGGTCTAACGGACAGAATTTCAAAGATATGCGCTATGAAAATAAATTTTATTGATTTCAAATTATTAATCTAAGAATTTGAAAGTAATCCAGTAATTGATACATGACTTTATCTTAAATTTTCACACTCCCACGTCTTCCAATCCACCTGTTCGGAAAAATTTCGTCTACGTACCTTGGAACATCTACAGCATAATGCGGAGGCGCAATATCCTATTGAAACCATAAACTTTCATCAAAACCTCCAGGATTAATTCTACTGGGAAATAAATAAATTAAAGTAGGTGCGAGATACCCCGTTAAAGACTGATGTTATGCGACTCGTTTCAATTACCTTTGAAAAGTAGGGTCCGATAATTGTTAGCCCACATATTTACCTTTTGCAGGTATTGTGTATGAAGCTGTTATATTTACAAAAAATCCGATGGCGTCATCACCTTTATGTGTATCACTCTGTGTAATTAAATTTGGTTGTAAAATGTAGATCATTAAAATTAAAAATCGACGTGTTTTAGATTTTTTTCAAAAGACTTTTAGTTTAGGAAATATCCCATTTATTTAATACATTACGGACACACTGTATATTGCAAATACATATTTGTCGTCTAAATTACTTATTCTCAAACAAAAGTATCAGTGGTATCAAAAATAAATAGAAAAAATATTAGAGTATTAGCTAAAATATTGACAAGCTCGTTAAGGAAAGCTCGGCTCGTTTCCAATTCAGCTCGGCTCGGCTCGAAAAAAATTTGGCTCGGCTCGAAGCTCGGCTCGCAAGAAACAAACAGGCTTGAGCTCGAAGCTTGGCTCGTCAAACGAGCCGAGCCTCGAGCCGAGCCGAGCTAAGCTCGAGCTTGTGTCCATCCCTATTTGTAAGCATTTCTCATCATTCTTAAAGTTTAAGTTTCTATCCTGATCGTTGCATATTGCTTTATTTCTACTCGTGTCCTTGTTCATTGCCTGTTCTATTATCGTTTGTCCATTGGCGCTTTTTATTAGTTTTTTGATTTTTCTATCTTATCTTCTTTATTATTCCATTTCCATTCTTCATTATTTACCCAGAGTTTATTTGTACCAATTTTTACCTCATTACGTTTATCTCTCTCTTCTCGTGCGATCATCCGGATAGTTTTTTGTATTTCTCTTTCTCTCATTGTGGTGTCATTGTTGATATATATTTTTTCTTCCTTGTAATTTTTTAGCTTGGACTTATTCTTCATGACTTTGATTTTGTCTTCCTGGTCTTCTAGTTCAATCAGACAGGTTTTTGTTCCCAACTTGTATGCATTTTTTATTTTGACCTCAATTTCCATATGTCCTTTGAACAAATTCAGCATCGCCTCTTTTATTGCTCCTTGTTCATAGGTGTCTATTGTTAATCCATTCATTACTACGTTGTTCTTCCTCCGTTGTTTTTCCATAAATTCCATATTTTCCTTTATTTCTTTCAATTCCTCTTTGATTTCCTTGTTTTCTTGTTTAAGGTGTTTGTTCTCGTTCTTCAACTTTCGGTTATCTTCAATGAGCTGTTCTATTGCTTCTTTACTGCTCTTTTGGTCTTTCTTTATCTCTGTGACATCGTTTGACAATTTACTCATCATTTCGATTATGGTATCTAGTTTTGATTCGTACTTTTTTTGTGGTGAATTCGTTGAAAGCTTTCTGCTCTTCGCGTGCTCTTCTCTTTCCTCATTTTCGTTGTCCCCCTCTCTCATTTTTCTTTTTGTACCTTCGTCCGTTGTCGAGCTATCACTCTCATAACCTTTTCCTTTCTCCAAAAACTTTTTCATTATTATTCGGCGCCAAGCACTGCTTTCCACCTCAAAAGTGCGGAGAAAGCAGTGCCTACCGTTTATTTACTTTGTTACAATTAAATTAAAATTGAATTAAAAATTAAAATATTGTCACCTGGGATATTTTGCTCACAGTGGCAACGTCGCAAATAAATCGGCCGAGACTTCGCTCTCTCGTTTGTCTGTTATCGCTCTTATCTGTTAACCTTATGGATTTGTTTTGGTTAATTTTGTATAGTTTTTTAGCCGACTCACCTTTTAGAATCCCAATTTTTTGCACTACTGATTAGTTTTTGACTTGGTCAAATTTTTTTAGATATGACTTAGTATATTTTTACATATTTTGAAAGAATGCAAAATTACCTTTCCAATGACATAAAATTCATTGCTGTAGCTCTAAAACTCGAAAAGTTACGGTAAATAGAAATTTTGCTATAATCTTATGTGTGTCCTCTCTCACGCGATCATAGCAGAGCATTATTGTAGGGCAGTCAATGACGGTATTTGGCTCCGAATTTCATCCTACTACATTGATGTACTTGATATTTTCACAGTAAGTAGGGAATAGCTCAAGAAACAAAATCTACCCTATATACCATGGCGCTTTTATCTTGGGGCGGTTCCCACTTCTTCAAGGGGGTGGAAAATTTGTTGGTTAAAATAAGCACGGAAGTGGCTAAAGAACCTATTTCTAAGCAAAAACTGGTCTATACTTTTTTTTTGAGAACTCAATACTTTTTGAGATATGCGTAGTTGAAAATTGGCCATTTTCATTGAAAAATGACACCTGTTCGGACGGACTTTTTGTGAATACCTTAAAAACTATGCATCGAACTAAAAACACTATATAAAGCATTTTTTAGATTATAAATAATAAAGAGATTCGTTCCTTCGTAAATATTCTATTTATTATACAAAAAGAGATATAGATAGGTATATAGATACAAAATTATTACAGATACAAAAAGAGATAGGTGAAAATAATTTGTTTTTTGGTGAATGCTCAAATTGATGTATTCAACTTGAAATAACAGAGGAACGGCAGGTTTTGGGTGTACAATGCTACCAACACCTTTTGTAGTGTTTGAAAAGGCCTTTAAAACGAGCACCGTTAAATGTCGGTTACATACAAAATAAGCGAGATATGGTGCAAAAAAAATATATGACTAATGTACTTTAAGGAAAAATGAAAAGTATATATATTTAACTCCCCATCCACCATAATTTAAATGCATTGTTTTTCTTTTGCAATACTTTTTAATACAGTGTTATTTCTACTTTCAAAAAGTTGAACGGGTTTAAAATGAATGGTTTTTGTAAAAAATGTGATCAAATTATAGAATGAATTTTTAAATTTTAAACCTCCCCCATGATAAAAGCGCCATAGTATATAGGATAGACTTTGAATTAGGAGATTGGGCTACTCCCAAAATTTCATTAAAATCCATGCAGTAGGGTAGAATTCGGAGATAAGATCTTGTTCTTAATCTCGTGCATTGACTGGCGTAATCGAAATAGAATGAAATGCAAATATTGTAAACTATTAACTTTTCAGAAAAATGAACTAATTTGAAATGAAAGTATGACTATAATATTCTATTGATTTATGCAATAATCTATACATCTATAGTGTGTCCCCGAAATATGGCATCGAACATTTTCTCAAATGCAGGAATTAATGATGCGTAGAACCATAAAATACTTTTAAGTACAGAAGGTGTTTCTAAAATATCAAAATAACGAGTAACTTTGTTATTTTTATAGAATGCCAGTATCTAGTACCATAACGATAATAGATCGGTATGATAAAGTTCTCGGGCGGCCCTTCCGTCCAGCGTTTTTTAAATTTGTTTAAAAAATTATGATATGGTCCGATGGTCGTATAATTTTGGAAGTCTGATAGGTAAGAGTGTGGTGTGTAAGATTTGGTTTAAAGAAGGAGAGTACAAATACAGGCAAAGAGAGCCTCTAAGAGACTAGATGGATAGGACAAAGGGCGTAGAACTAGATGAAGAATACAAATTGTGGTATGAAGAGAAAAGTAACAGTAGGAATATGTAGTTAATATAATTGCTGAGAGTGACAGGAGAGATAGAGTAGTAGAATTTGTAAGAATAAGTGATAGAATAATTTCAGTGAAATTTATAATTGATAGAGAATTATTGAATGTTGTGTACATTACGAAACCTCCTTACGAAATCTACCCATTGTTTTTTTCGGATAGCAGTTATTCTTTATAAGGAATAGTTTACTTAATTAAATGCCATTTTTAAGTTTTACAAATCCTGCTTAATTTTGTAGTCAATTTTATGTAAATCCCTATAAATTTTTGCACTAAGTTCGAAATCGTAACAATAATCTAGTGTTGCCAAGCCACAATGTAGCTGTCAACTCCGATAAATAATTTGCGAATTGTCATTTTTTTTTTCGACAATGTTAAGCGTTCAAAAAATAATTTATCTTGTGATCAATTTTATTGTTAAAATTATTGGAATAATAATTATTTAATTATTAAATAATTGGATGTTTCAAGGAGAACGACAAAGTCTTGTTTCATAAATCAAATAAGCGAAAGGGTTGTTCTCCCAAGTTATTATTGTTACAGTTTCGAACTTAGTATAAAAATTTATAGGGATTTACATAATATTTGCTATAAAATTAAGCATTATTTGAAAAACTTGAATTTTATTTTGTTTTATGGTGTTTTAGAACAAGCAAAATTTTTTATCAAGAATGACATTTTTCGTTAAAATTGAAAAAAAAATGGTTTTCCTCTTGGGCACCCCAACCGTGGACAAACTGTATTATAAATATAATATTGGCTATTGAATAAACTTAAAAACAACCTGCTAGTTTTCACAATCATAAACTTGTCAAAATGGCACGTTTATCACGTTCCACAATTAAAGCTTCCCCTGTTCCAGTGTTCCCATACATCAAAGTTTGTCCGACTCAACACCGTTAAGCTATGAACAAATTTTCAGCTTGCTATTAATAAACTTTTCTTGGTACGCGCGATCCAGGACTAATAGTTGGAAAAACGCCAGGAAAGAAATTTGAGAATAAAGAGACCAGGTGGTGGTCAAACAAGTATAAAAAAAAAGAGTCAACAGGTTCCGCATATCCATGATGATTTCCAACACTCGATAGAAGATGAAACTTGAAGAAAAAGATGAGCAAAGAAAGCAAAAGATTTTAATCAGACTGAATGTATCCAAACGAATAAAATAAAGTAGCAATTCACGACAAGGATGTTATAAATATATGGAAAAAGTACTTTGACTGCCTATTAAATGAAGAATTTGGCAGAAAACAAGTTGAGTTTTCAGAAACAGCAACAGAAGTGGTCACCAAAATAACAAACGAGGAAGTGATTCAAGCACTTCAAAAAATAGGATAAAGAAAAGCAGTTGAACCAGATGATATATATACCTGGGGAAGTGTGGAGAACATTGGGAGAGACAGAAACAAGTGGCTTACAGGTTTATTTAATAGATTTATGGAAATTGGACAAATGCCAGACGAAAGGAGAAGCAGTATATTAGTATAGTACATGTTTACAAAAACAAGGGAGATGTACATATGTACAACAATGTACAAACTACAGACCCATAAAGATATGTTGTGGGAGAGAACAAAACCACCCACCATGAAAATGTGGGAGTGACAAAAATGTATTTTAACAATGTATATAGGGAGGGATATATTTGCGACAGATTTTATATCAATAATGCAAAAAAGCTAAACAATAAAATGTAACAGAAACTCTTGTTTGTAACATCCAATATAGCTTGTCATCAGTCACCACTCACTTCGACTACATATATTTATTTAAATGAAGATGATTGAGTTACTATAGCAATAGAAGGGCCCGCTACTCTTCCAACTTCGAATAAAAGGAAGGATTGATAGGGCGTTCAAAGTGGCGATTCTAGTCACGTGTCGGCTCAATCAGGATACAAAAGCCAAAATTTGCACGTGATCTACACATCTCTCGCGTATACCACGCGAATTTGTTCGCTATATTCTATTCTATCTGACTACAGTTTGTGCGAATATGATGTGTGTATTTAGTATTCATGCATTTATTGTTTGAAAATTGCTGACATCAATGCAGCAATTCGATTTCCATGCCCTAGTAGACTATTCTTTTCGAATTAGAATTGTTACCGCTGTGTTGGTGTGTACAGTACAAGGGAGAATTTTTTTTTGTCTCTGCTAAATTCAAAATAAATAATTTGCAGTGTATTTAAGATTTAGTACATATGCATGTATGTTTAGATGATAGTGCATGGATGAGAGAGTACTAATAAGAAATTATTCTATTCTCATACAATATATCAATTATGATGTCACTACCTGTATCATAATGAACTTCATTATGATACAGATTTTCAATACGATACAGATTTTTAACCAATAGAATCGCGATATAGCATTCGCGATGAAGGTGGCACACGCGCAGTGACCAATTACGAGTAGTGATGTTGATTATAGGTACTTTGATTAATATAATTACTTTTGTATTTGTGTGCAGGTAATCATATCGAGAATCATATTTCTCAGTAGGTAGGTATTTTGTATAGGTATTCCGATATAACAACGACCTTCACCAATCTGTTTAAGGGATAAAAATGATTTGATTACTATGATTACTTTTGTTACTTTTGTATTTGAGTACCGGTAATTATATCGAGAATCGTATTTTCCATTAGGTAGGTATTTTGTATAGGTATATAGATATAGATCTAGATAGAAATATAGGGTTCTCGCATTCGATCTTTGTTAATGGCATGCATTACATATTTTATGTATACCATTATACCTCCCTCTGTTTCATCTTATATCTTCTCCTCACGCTCACACCCTTAAAACGCTTCACACCGATAACGATATTCGATAACACTCGTAAAATACCGGTCCCGTCCGTTACTCGCTGGGATACGATTGGTAGAAAGTAATCAAGTGTACTGGTTGTAGATACAATAGTCATTACTCGCTCTGATACGATTGGTACGAAGTAACGAAGTAATAGAATAGAATAGAATAGAATAGAATAGAATAGAATAGAATAGAATAGAATAGAATAGAATAGAATAGAATAGAATAGAATAGAATAGAATAGAATAGAATAGAATAGAATAGAATAGAATAGAATAGAATAGAATAGAATAGAATAGAATAGAATAGAATAGAATAGAATAGAATAGAATAGAATAGAATAGAATAGAATAGAATAGAATAGAATAGAATAGAATAGAATAGAATAGAATAGAAAGAATAGAATAGAATAGAAATATGCTTTATTGTCATGAAAAATTGTACAATTTTATTGACAAAGCTTATAAAAAGTCAAGAAAACAAAACAAACAATCCAATTTACTAAAATTACATAAATCTTCAATATATTTACAACAATAACAATAATAATGAAGTTAAACAGAAATAATCAATTGCAAAATTTAAGTAAATTGCAAATGCATAGTCTACCTAGTAATTAATAAGTTTAGAAGTTAAGCTGCTGCATATGACACCCAAATATAGACAAAAAAATGATAATAAAAATACTACTTGTGCAAAGGGTACTGTAATTTCTTAGTTATTGATTAAGAAAATCTTCTACTGAATAATGTGGTCTTTCAGATAGGTAGGCTTTTGTCAGTTTACGGAATTTGGGGAAAGATGCTGCAGATTTAAGTTGTATAGGGAGATGGTTGTAAAGTTTTTTTGCGGAATATAATATAGATTTCTTTACTAACTCAGAGGACGGGGTCGGCATATAGACGTCAAACGTAGAATTTCTCGTGAAGTAGTCATGATTAGGTCTTGGTGGAAAGACATGTAGATATTTACGAATTAAGCAAACAGTTTCTAAAATATACAAAAATGAAAGGGTTAAATTTCCGTAATCTTCGAAGTAACTTCTGCAATGTGTTGTTCTTCTGAGGCCAAACAGATATCTAATTGCTCTTTTTTGTAATTTGAAAATATCATTGAATTGGGCAGCTGTACCAGAACCCCAAAAAGGAAGACCATAACGAAGATGTGACTCGAACAAAGAAAAATATGTTATTTTGGAAGATGTTAAATTGAGTTCATTCGAAACAGATTTTATAGCATAGCAAGCTGAGGATAGTTTCTTCCTTAACAAATCGATATGGTGGGACCATTTAAGGTTGCTGTCTAAAAATATACCAAGAAATTTTACCGAATCAACGTTATTGATCTGGCTGTTATTAGGAGGTAAGGGCTGAAGAGCTCCTTTATAAGACAATGCTACTGTTTTATCTACGTTAAACGAGAGTAAATTAGAGTCAGACCAGGTTTTTATTGTGAGTAGATCAGAAGTTATAGTAGCATGAAGAGTTGCAATATTTGAGTTACTCCAAGTGATACTGGTATCATCAGCAAAAATAAAGATGTTTCCATCGATTTTTAAACTAGTGATGTCATTAATAAAGATAAGGAAAAGTAAAGGACCCAATACTGAACCTTGAGCTACCCCACATACAATGTTTTTGAGACTAGAGTCTGTATCATTTGCTCTAACCAGTTGTTTCCTATCATCCAAGTAAGATTGGAACCAATCTAAAGAAATACCTCGAATTCCGTAGAAATTTAGTTTTTTTATCAAAATGTTATGTGTGTGTGTGTGGAGAGAAAGAGATGGCATTAGACAAAGAGTCTTTTTGCCACAGAATTTTGTTATAGACATGTTTAAATTTTTATCTTAGAATCATTTATAAACTTGATTAAGATATTAAATATAGATTTGTCAGAATAAGATAAAAGATTGCTGATGCTAACTGGAAGGCTAATGTTAAGGTTAATTAAACCTAAATATAAGTTTCGAGTCTGATCCCTATGATTAAGACAATCAAAGAATACATGGTTCAGATCCCCGTTGGACTCATGGTTACACGAACAGAAGGGAGTTTCATAGATTCCAATCCTATGTAGATGCTCTGGAAAAAAATATTATGATTTACACAATCAAAAGCTTTGGCGTAGTCACAAAAAACGGTGGCAGTGTGAAGATTATTGTTCAGTGCTTGATAAACCTCATGTAGTACAGAAAATATGGCATCAGTGGTGCATTTATTATTTAAAAAGCCGAACTGATTTTGTCATAAAATGTTGTTTTCAACTAGAAAGGACATAAGTCGGGCTTTTATGCGTCTCTCAATAATTTTGGAGAGTACCGGTAGTAGTGCAATAGGTTTATAATTGCAGGTATTAGATATTTCACCACCCTTATGAAGAGGAATAATGATGGCTGTCTTCAAGCACTCTGGAAATTTACCTTTCTCAAAGGAATCATTAATTAGTGAGATGAGTACTTCTGACACATTTTCTGGGAGATTAGAAAAAATTTTTATCGATAGACCATCAGTACTACATTAAGATTTGCTTTTGATACTATTGATTGTTTGGATCAGTTCAGATTTATCGACCGGTTTTATAAAGAATGAATTCGAGACCTTTCTTGAATTAGGGAGATAGGCAATGAGATCTTGTTGTGGCAAAATAGTTGATGTAATATTTTTACTCACATTAACAAAGTATTCATTTAGATTTTCAGGGTCTGGAAGGGAAATTGTTTGAGCAGTGTGGGTTTTATTTCGAAGATCGTTTATTATGGACCAAGTTTCCTTTGAAACACTTTTTGAGCTTCCCAGACGTTTATGGTAGTAGTCTTTTTTAGCTGATTTTATAACTTTAAGATAGGTTGCCCGGTACTTGGTGATATATTCAGTGATAGAGACGTTGGTAGTAAATTTCCTGATATAGAGAAGAGAACGCATATTCCTGAAAGATATTCGGATACCTTTAGTAGTCCAGGGTTTGCTATGTTTTGGCTTAATTGCAATTAAAGGAAATGCTTTATTGAAGATACAGACAAGCTTATCTAAAAAAGCACTGAAATTATTATCCACGTCCATAGCAGGAAAGCGCCACTCAGAGGTTAAGCATAAATTTTGGAAATTACGAAAGTTCCGGGTGGAAAAAAATCCTGCCTAAACGTCGGGTTTTCGAGGAGGGTTTGCTTAAGATATTAAACTTCGTATAAACTGCTTCATGATCAGATAGTCCAGCATTAATAATTGTAGAGTGGACATCAAGGGGTGAAAAATCTGAGACAGTATAATCAATTATAATTATTGTAATCCTTGTAGGAGAATCAACGTGCATTGTTAGACCATACGATTCAAATATGCTGACTAAGGATATTTGTGTAGCACTAGCAGCATCATAATCAATGTTAAAGTCCCCGCATAAAATTTTTCTACTTTTATGGGGCAGGTCATCTACATAACACATTTAGCAGGTTCTGAAAAAATAGTTCCACGGAAGAGTTAGGTGATCTATAAATGCAAATAATATAAAGATTAAGATTCTTATTGTAAATTAACGAAAACTCAAAGAAGGCTTCACTTAGCAGAAAGTCATATTTTGTTACCGAAGAAAAAATCATTGCTCGTAGACAGAATTAGGGTGCCTCGATAAGCTGAGCTTGGACGATCATACCTAGCAATTGTGGTGTATTTTTCTACAAAAAAAGTGGTGTGGTGTATTTTTCTAATCAGAGTAATCAAAGTAGATACAATAGTCGTTATTCGCTCTGATACGATTGGTATGAAGTAACGTAGTAATCAGAGTAATCAAAGTAGATACAATAGTCGTTACTCGCTCTAATACAATTGGCAGGAAGTAACAAAGTAATCAGAGTAATCAAAGTAATTAAAGTAACGATTTGCCTCTCTGTATAGTAATCGTTACTTTCGGTATTCGTAAGTAACGAGTACTTTGTAACGAATAGAAACTTTTTCAACATCTCTAATGACGAGTCAAATACATACGCTTTGACAGTTATCAATATGTAAACAAACTGTCAAATTGACAAACTACTTAATTTGTTTGCGTTACAAAATTAATAAATTTAAATATATTTTTTGTTGTGAATGATCATAGAAAAAATCGTGTATACAACTTGCGTTTAATTATCATTATGAAGCTGGTACTCTATGCGAAACTCGCCGCTAGGCGGCTCGTTTCGTATCCCTCATACTCGCTTCATAACGACCATCATTAAATGCTCGTTGCATAATATACTATTGTCTTATGTAATACTAGAATAGGATTCAAAATCCTTTGTATTTATCGAACGTGCAAGTACCTATCTTGAATAACACTATGGAATAGTGTTGAATTATCGAGGGTTGCGGTCGGTGACCCTAATTGAAATTACATTTATTTCTGTTGAATTCGATATTTCGTTGAATATTTCTGTAGCGTTATGACAATAATAGTCGATATATCGATCTAGCGATCTAGCCTAATTTTTCAGTAGATCATTTTGAAAGTTTGAAAGGCCCTTTAAATTCTTGAAATTTTTAAAGTGAGTTGCCAATGTGATTTTCAACTTACCACATTACCGGTGTAACGAAATTTATTAACTGCGGTATTAGATAATTGTTTGTTATACATTTTTTTAATGAGTTTCTTCAGAATACACACACAGAATTCATAATCATGTTTTGACAACCCAAAAACAAAGTAAATGGACATATCAATCAATGTATAAACATAAAAAATCGAGTAATATATTATATGTAATAATTACCACAGCTGAAACATCATATATTTCATTCTCATTTTTAACGGTTTTAGCTTCACCATATATATACCAAACTCTGCCAACTTGAAGAAATGTTACTAAATAACATCAAACAAAATAATCTCATTTTGTCTAAAATCAGACATATTATGGTTCATTTCACGAATATACGACTATTTTGGATTATCGCGACAACGAATATTTTAGTGTACAACATAAGAAGTACGAAAGTAAATGGCTCTTATAATTATTCCAATAAACAACAATGTAATTTGCAATTTACTTTCGCTCTTCATATTTTGCACAATAAAATATTCGTTGTCGAGATAATCCAACACAGTCGTATGTTCGTGCAATTGGGTATATACCCTATTCCACGAACATACGGCTGTTTTGGATTACTTCGACAACGAATATTTTACTGTGCAAAATAAGAAGAACGAAAGTAAATTGCAAATTACATTGTTGTTTATTGGAATAATTATTAGCGCCATTTACTTTCGTACTTCTTATGTTGCACAGTAAAATATTCGTTGTCGAATTAACCCAAAACAGGCGTATGTTCGTGGAATGGCCCATATCAAGTTTTGCCATACAACTACAGATTTATTTTTCATCTTCATCAGGAACAAACTACAAAATTAACTAACAATTAGATACAGACATAACAATACAATAATATAACTTACGAATTGCTGTATAGTCTAAGCGCCAAATAGAGGTCACCGTGTCATTTTCAATTCTGATGGACAAACTCAACGGTTTCTTATGGATTTTGGGCTGCTGATTACGAATTTCGAGGGGGGATTTCGATCCGAGTGGTCAAAAAATTGTTATAAACAATTTAATTGTTTATAAGGCTCTGGCTCATAAACTAAAAGAGATAAAAAAATCTTTCAAATAAAATTTGTTCCCGAATAAAACACGAGGAAATAACCGTTTACTAAACTTAAATCCGACAATTAGAACTCAAGATATTGTAAAATTAGTGCACAATGCAAATTGCAAATTGCAAAATAAGTATTTTTCGAAGCTTTACCGATCGTAACTCGGCTTCTACTTATGCAAATGAGCCTTATAAGGTGTCCTTTTAAAGCTTAATTAAGAGGCTTCCAAACAAAGTTTGTTAAATTATTTAATCTTCATTTGTTTTAAAGTTATACCCGTTTGAAGTTATAATTTTCTTAAAAAAATTGTACATTAATTTGTTTATAAAGGTTTCAAGCAAACTTGAGCTATAAATATTTATACTTTAATTAACAATAATGATAAAACAACTCAAAAGGAATAATTTGAGCTTACGAAAATGTTCGTAAGTTTATTTTTGGCTAAGATGTCGAAATTTTAATGGCGCGCTATGAGGCGCAAGATTGGCTCACAGTCAAGTAAGTATGTATTCTTCGACGCTTTATCGATCGTAACTCGGCTTCTACGCATGAAAATGAGCCAATATGTGATATCCATATAAAAATGGATCGAGTTCTTTTGCAGCATCATCATTTCATATAAAACGAGCATTTATGACGTGGCGGCATACACACAATTGACGGGACTTGATGATGCTGCAAAAGAACTAGATCCACTTTATATGGATATCATATAGATAATTAGACTCTGAAGCCTCAAAAAGTTTTAGTTTTACTGCCTACAAGAACAGACTTGTACTACCATGTAACTGTTAAAATTTCGCTAAGAACTTATGCAGATGTAAAAAAGCTGATATTCCCTGTATATCTCTATGCAGATTTGCAGATGCATGAAAAAAATGTTTGTAAAAATAGTATTAATAAATAATATGAACTTACTTTTTAGTTATACTTCTGAAATATTAGTTTTTAATGTTTTTTTCTCATTTAGTACAAAAAAATAGAAGACAATGTAAATAGAATGAAAGGTGATACGAGGTACAGTATGATGATTTAATTTTAAGAATTATATGATAAAATTTTATTAGGATCTTCAAAAATGAAAAATGAAGATAACGTATGTATACATAGAAATTATAATTTGCATCGAGAAGTTAGCGCGTGAACCTTTACGCGGTGAGCCATCTTGGCCAAAAATAAACTTATGAACATTTTCATAACCTCAAATTGTTCCTTTTGAGTTTTTCTATCATTATTGTTTATTAAAGTATAAATGTTTATAGCTCAAATTTGCGTGAAACCCTTATAAACAAATGAATGTACAATATTTTTAAGAAAATTATAACTTCAAACGGGTATAACTTTAGAACAAATGAAGATCAAGTAATTTAACAAACTTTGTTTGGAAGCCTGTTAATTAAGCTTTAAAACGACACCTTCTAAGACTTTTTTGCATGCGTAGAAGCCGAGTTACCATCGATAAAGCTTCGAAAAATACTTAGTTTGCAATTTGCAATTTGCAATTTGCATTGTGCACTAATTTTACAATATCTTGAGTTCTAATTGTTAGATTTAAGTTTAGTAAACGGTTTTTCTTCGTTTTTTATTAAGGAACAAATTTTATTTAAAACATTTTTTTTATCTCTTTTAGTTTATGAGCGAGAGCCTTATAAACAATTTATAAACAATTAAATTGTTTATAACAATTTTTTGACCACTCGGATCGAAATCCCCCCTCGAAATTCGTAATCAGCAGCCAAAAATCCATAAGAAACCGTTGAGTTTGTCCATCAGAATTGAATATGACACGGTGACCCCTCTGGCGCCTAGACTATTAGGTATGTTATATAAAACAATTTAGCTTAGAACTACATATATCGTTTTGACGAGAACTACTAGACGACACTGAGTGATGTATCTTTTGTTCAGATGTGTTAAGGGCTTAGAGTTCCATTATCGTGCCATCTGTTAAATATTGTGTTATTTTTAAAATATTTCAATAAATGTGGCTCAACTTGCTTGTATTTGTTTTATAATAATTGAATTTCTATTTTTGTTTATGTGGTACATTTCGAGAAATAATCTTTTTATAATTCTGCCGTGCTTTGCTTAAAAGTGGTATCTGTCAGAATTATGAAACTGAGAAAAAGGGGTTTAAAGTTGTAAGCACATTCCGACCCCATGTAAATTTATATTGTGTGATATTATGATGCATTTTATGTAGTAATAGGTAGATTTAAACTTACTGAATAAAAAAGTAGTTATCTTTGGTTTTTATTTAAAAAATGGTAGATACCACTTTCAAGTCAAGAATTATTTATATTATTAACAGTGGCAACCTACTGCCAGTGAAGATACCACTTTTAAGTTAAGAACAATCATAATTGTTATATTTATAGAAATAAAGTACACCGAGAGAAAAAAATTCTTGACATAAAGAAACTTTATTAATATTTAAGAAAGATCGACTTGGCATATTGCCTAAGAAATATATCTTTGTATGTAAGATATAATTTTCTAAAATATTTCAAATAAATTCTACTATAGCCAAAGAAATATGTCTTAAACATAATTGAACTATCACTTTCTGGCAAACTTCAAACCCATTTATCAGAAAGAAATTACACTTGATGTTAATTAATTTTATTAGTCATAAAAATATATTTTCTACACATTACAAAACTATTCTTTCTGAGCAATAATATTTCTTAGTAAGGAATATTATTATTTTACTATTAATAATTAATGTATTTAATGTTAAGAAATATATTTCGCAGAGATAAACGTATATTTAGAGTTAAGTTAATATTTCTTGAAAATAAAGTGATATTACATACGGCGAAATAAATCATTATGTTAAGGTAAAATCATTATTTATTAATAAAACAAGATATAAAACGTTATTATTACATACAAATATTTTCTCAACTCTTAAACCACTGGCTTCTACACAACAATAAAAGGATGGAGAGGCAAATCCAACTTCCTCAAATTTTCCTTCTTTTGTTAATAGCACTTTGTATATCAGCAATTCACTAAAACAAAATCGTTATGTGGAAAGAGTAAACTTACTTTAATAAAAAATTTTTTATAAAGATATAGATATTTATTTTGACAAATTTAGGAAATACAAAAAAAAACAAATACACGGCCCCACATAAGAACTATTAATACTAATAATAATCAATCATATTTAGTTCAAACATGGCATTATTTAACCTACACATCTTTGTTTATTTTTTTCTTTTTGTTAATGAAATATTAATTATTTATCTGTATAATATTAAGTCACACAATAAACATTGTTTAGCTAAAACAAGAGGGAAAATACAACCAATGTAAAACATTGAAGCAGACATAATAATATGTAATTTTCTTAATTTTTATAATCTAAAAGAGACAGCATACCTAATCATTAAGAAATTTTATTACGGGAAAGTATTATTAGTTTACATCTAAGTCATTTAATACATATTAACTAATTCACGGTTTTCGGCAATAACATTTCTTAACCATAAACATATATTTCTTTTAGACTAACTGATCTCTTTATCTCAAATAAATTAACAGAACACATCCTCAGCGTTGCACCCGCCATGTTTGATATAGCGTTGTATTGTATATTTTTATAGAAAGACGATACATTCAAGAAACCTATTATAGTTGATACATAAGTATACAAATTTTTAAAAAGGTACTTACATGTATGAAATTCTACCATTTCTGGAAAGCCCCGCAGTTGGTTAATAACTCCTTTCTTAATATTGTTCTGAAGCTATATATTATATCATTCTGTCCCAGCTTTAAATTGTGGCATATTTCCCAATTAGAATAATAAGCTCCTTTATTTCAGAGTCGTCCATCATTATACCTAAAAAGCATATAAAGATACTGTTATGTTTCTTTTTTAACCATTCGGATACGCAACAATATTATTATTACATCTTAAATTACTCAATTTACTTTTATTTTAATACCTATATATGTACGTACCTTCAAAATATCCGTTAATTTTTAGAGAACACCAATAAATCCAAAATCCATCTATATGAACATGAACATATCACGCCATCTTGACAAAGACTGACGACTAAATCATAAATAGTTAATCTGCGCAATTCTTTTGTGGAAGAAAATCTCTTTGCAAGTAACATTTCGGCATTAATGACAAAGTTTTTATTTTATAACCACAGTTACTACAGAGTGTATTTCTGAAGAATTATTTCTTGTGGTTTAAAATATTTATTTGATTGCAATAAAATTTCTTGTTCGCAAATATAAATATGGATTAACTTAACATTATATTTCTTACGCTGCAAAATATTTGTAGTTTTCAATTTAAGAAATAAAAACTTTAGGATAAGAAAATTAAATGTAACCATTAATGCATTTCTTAGTATTGAAGAAATTATCTGTAAGAAATTATTAAGTTGTGTTTAAAAAACTCGTTTCTTTATATGTGAACCGGTATGTTTAAGTTAATAGGATATGTTAACTTTTAAGAAATATTGCTCAAAGAAATCGGTGTTTTAGGAGAAAAGAAATTGTTCTCTCGGTGTAGGAGGAGAAAAATATGTAAACGAGTACATATAAATTGTTTATTCATGTTCATTAAAGAAAAGAAAAAAAACATGTATGTAACGTCAGTATACTAAAGAAATAAATTTGAAAATAAAATTGAATAATTATTTTGCAAATAACCACAACGGATATTTTTTAATCTTCTACGTTGCTTAGCAAATCAGTGGCTTTGTTTTTAACTTGCAAATGTTCCCAAAATATAAGCCTATTTGCTGGCATTAAGGAACATAAGGTTTTAATATTATTGGCCTTTTTTCTTCAGTGATACCTCTTATTAATTTATTCTTTTTGGTAAAAAGCCCTCCATTTTTCAAGTTCTCATTTTTCAAAAAAATTTAGCTCAAGTTCTTCAACTTGAGTTTCTTTCCTCTTATGCTCGAATTTGCAGAATATCCTTTAGATAAATGAGCAATTGTTGTTTCTTTAATTTATAAATTGAAGAATGATCAACCCACTCATAAAAATTTTCAGGTGTAATAACTTTTACTTTGCTGGAATTAGCTTTTTGGATAACATCAACAAAATCTTTAAAATCATATATCTTTGGATTTTTTTTTCATAGAAGCTTCTACTTGATGATGAAAATTGTCCCAGACGTAAACGTATGCCCAGGATCAAAGTATTTAATAACAATCTCGTTAATATAGACCTCTGGTGAGTTAACAATGTAAGTTTAGAAAGTAAATAACCTCCAATTTTTATTTTTTGACGAACAGTTTTCTACCCATAACACAACATGTTCATAATCTCTCATTTCTGAAAAGAAATTGTAATACATGGTCACCAAGTCTCCTTTTTGTCTTCCTGCGAGGCCTTCATGCCAAAGTAAATTGGTATAACTTTTTTTCTGTTTTGTGTCAATCGGAACAAAACTCTGATTGAATAGGTACTACGATTCTTGGACAAAATATCGCCTTTTTAAACATATCCAATCTGGGGAGCATGATAAATTTTTGAAGATCTCCCGAAAAATAGGACAGTTTTGTCATTTAAATAATCTTTGTGTAGCTGGTAGACTGAACGAGTTTCATTTGCCTTGAAGATATGGTTTTGCCACAATAAACAAACTTTGCAGTGTACACAAGGATTTTCTTTTGTATGTCCCGGATTATGTAGCAAAAACGTTTCACAGGCTTCACACTCTTCATGGCCGAGTTTTGTAAATGAAATATTCATTTCTTTACTTACTACCGTTCGATATATTTCGTAAGAACAAAGAAAATTGGGGTGTTTTTCTTTGAAATCTGAATACAAAAGCTGGATAGTTAAATCACTCAGTAGGTATCGTTTATTTGGGGCGTGTTCCCGGCTATAATGAGATACAGCAGGATTAAACTTTTCAACATGAGCTTCTATCACATTTCTATCAATTTTGGGAGTCTTGGTATGCTTACCTTGTTTACTAATACTGTGACAGATAATTTTTTCTGAGTTTCTAGAAAACCAGTCTTGTACTATTCGATCACTATTTTTACTGTATCCCAATGTCGATATAAAAAATTGTTTGCAAACTTGTACATTTTCCCACAGAACTACACTTACCTAAACTGTGCCCATTTCTAGGTAAAAACAAAATTATAATAAGCAAATTTACTATAGTCCGTCCCACCTTGACTTTACAGTATAAGGAATATAGGCAATGCAGTCCTTATGAGAGTTTTTAGCGCAGAGATGCCGATTTTATCAAAAGGGTTTGTAATCGATCATTAGAGAGATCAAATTAAAACTGTTTTAGAAAAGCAATCTACAATTTTAGGATTCATATGCGTTTAAGTTTATTTGATATACCTACTATAGTTTTTCCTCATATGAATCCTAAAATTGTAGATTGCCAAGGAAAATTTTCATCGGGCCAAATCGGTAAAAGCATGTCTCTATGCAGAATTTAATTACGGTGAATTCTTATTTGGGTGTTCTTGGTGTAAAGTTTGGTGTAAAATCTTTCGAGTTATAGAGCAATAATTGAAAAAAACACGATTTGGGGGCGCCTTTCTGTTTATAAAATAAGTAGCACACTACCTGGTGACTTTGTATACCTATATTTAGAATCACAAGATTGGATTCCAGCAATAAAATTGCTGGTAAATAATTTTTCCAAAAATGACATATTCTCCGATAATTAATCTGCCCGACTATTAGGAATATTCGAAAGGGTAAATTTGAACTAGAATTATTCTGCTGTTTATATATGAATATTCATATTACAGTCTTAAATTTCATGTAATCTTTATTATACGTATAATACGTACACAGGTACAAAACGTAAATGTGCTAGTCTTTTAGTAACGTCTTTAAAAGTAGCGTCTGATTTAGTTTGGCGTGAATAATGCCTTACTCTTTGATATCTTTTTCAGGTAAATGATTTTAATATCTTCCACGAGTAGTGGAATCAAGTTGATGAATCAACATAAAGGAATGAGTTTAAATCTCCGCGTTCATACTTATTTTCTCAAATATTATTTTCACAAAAGCAAAATTATTAAAGGAGGAACTTTGATGTTGTTTATACGTTAAACTGTAGATTTAAAATTTATATATAAAGGATGTCCCATTACTCTTTGATTCTAGGGTACTGGGACCGAACTTACTATGGTGGTCACTTACGGTTACTATACGCAGATAGACACAGAAAAACGTATATTTTTCACACACACATACGTTATCAACAGTATCCCGTACGTTTACCCAGAGCATATTTTACTTCAAATCAGTCCCGAGACACTACATAATTTTCGTATAACAAAAATTTAATAGTAATAATAATAATAATTTTTTTCTAGATATCTGGATAACTTTTTAAATGTATTAATTATTTAATAGAAATTTAGTCCCTATCGAAATTTAAATTTTTATTAACAATAAATAAAATTTATGTTTAGATAATTAAACGTTGTTTAATTGATTAAAGTGGAAAAACTACCGTGGAATTTCTCTACTATGTAGGTACATAAAGTCCTCACGTAGTAAGTATATTATAAATCAGCGGCTCCAACCACTAGCAGAAAATATTATTGGAGAGTTTCAGACGGGCTTCAGACGGGGAAGATCGACAATGGATAAAATAATATTTACAGTCAAGCAGGTCTTAAGCAAATCATGAGAACACGGCATTATGTTCACAACGTGTTTGTAGACTTCAAACAGGCATACGACTCAGTCAAAAGGAAGAGTAAACTATATATTGGCTAAATTCGCAATACCACACAAACTAATTATACTCATTAAAGCCACAATGGATGAGACTCAGGCATGTGTACGAGTACAAAACCACCGGACAGACTTCTTCAAAATCTCGCAGGGATTGAAGAAGGCTGGCCCCAACATTGTTTAACCTGGCACTGGAGTATGTGGTTAGGCAAATGCAAAGTGGACGAGGAAACCTACTGACCAACAGAACCGTTCAACTGGCCGCTTATGCCGGTGATATTAATATTATGAATAGATCGTCAACAGAAGCACAGGAAACATACGCAGAGTTAAAAACGCAAACGAAAGGGCTAGGTCTGGAAATTAACACAGAAAAAAAACAAAAATTATGATACAGACGAGAAGAAATATAGTCCCACAAAACATTATACATGAAGATGACATTGAAACGGTTGGAAAATTTATATACCTGGGAGTAGAAATACATGCCGACGGATCAGTAGATGGAGAAATACGGAAGAAAATAACGCAAGCGAACAGCTTATTTTGCCCTCTCCCGTATATTTCGGTCTAAAAGTGTCCACCGAAGTACAAAGATAAGAATCGATAAAACGTTAATTCGACCAATAGCATACTATGGTAATGAAGCATGCATCCTGAAAGAAAAATCCAAAAACAAACTCAACACATTCGAAAGGAAAGTACTGAAGAGAATACTAGGACCTGTGAGGGAAAACCGGATCTTCAGAATTCGATACAACAACGAGCTTTATCAACTTTATAAGGAAACACCTCTGTCAGCTTTCATTAGAATACAGAGTTTGCAATGGGCCCGGACATGTGATACGAATGGGAGAGGATATACTACCTAAAAGAGCAATGAACGCTAAGATGCAGGGAAAGAGACCGATTGGAAAGCCGAGAAAGCACTGGAATGACACAGTAAGCAGCGATGCACAAGCATTTTTAGTAGTCCATGTATGTATGGAGAAGAGCAGCCACTGGTAAACAAGGGTAGAGGCAAAAAATAAAGGAGACCAAGGCTCAATTTGAGCTGTTGTGCCGTAGAAGAAGAAGAAGAACAGGATGGGAGGACGAACTTTCTTTTTGCACACAGTTTTGAGGTGTAAAATATGATAATATTGCATCTTTTTGTGCCTGCCGTTCCTGTTCTCTCAATTTTTGCTTTTTTCGTTTTTCACTACCACTTAAATGTTTGTAACTCATGATACTCAAATGTTTGGTCCTACTTGTGGCAAGAATACACCTTTACAAATCCAACACGTTACACCAGACTAGAAACCAAATTCAGGAAAGAAACCTTGGTACAATAAGTTCGATTACAATCGCAAAAGCATAACCACTATTAGTAGAATGAAGTTTGGTCATGCATGCTATCCAGCATACTTACATAAAATCAAAATACTTGAGAGTGATCTTTGTGAAGTTTGTAATAAAATCGGTGACCTGGACCACATCTTTTTTGATTGCCAAAAATATAGGGCTCAATCAAATGAGCTGTTCAGAAAATTTCTACAATTGAACATTGAAAGCCCATATAACATAATGTATCTTCTTGCTTTAAACAGAAAAGAAATTTACGATTGTTTGTTATATTTCATCAGAATAACAAAAATACAAATTTAATAATGCCATTTGCTGCTACCTTATGTCTTTCCTTAATGTATATATACCTTATCTATCCGAGGCCTACCTTTGATCGTTTATAAAATGCCCTAATCGGCCCTGGGCGAGAAGAGTGTAATCCTTGTGTCAAATCCTTGTACTTTCTTTTACAAAATGTCTATCTGGCTGTGTGGGTTTTACCTTAAAGCCAAAAAAAACTCATGATAATAATGAAACGGTCACTTAGTTAAGAAAAATAAATGTTTAAAGAAAAATAAAACGACTAATGAATAGATTAGTTGAACTAACTTAAAAAGAACAGGACTGAAAACTAATACAAGCAAGCAATACCTTATCTTTGCAGAAAACGGCATCAAAACATCAAACTAAATATTAAATTTAAAAGTGCATTTTGAATAAATATTATGACAATACGTGACAATACCTCTTGTTAATCCTTCGGAGTGGTGTCTAAATTGTGCTTGTTGTTATTGATGCCAACAAGGCAATGTACTTACTCTTATTGCACTTTTATGATAAGAATGGTTTATGACTATAACTCTATTTATTATCATTTATCATTTCCTGTTCGTGAAATGAAATAATTTTGATTATTTCATTGATAGGAGATTCTGACCAATAGAAAGCTGTTTGCTGAAAGCTCGTGACACTTTGACATAATTTCACTCCCCTTCGGGTCGTGAAATTAAAACTGTCAAAGTGTCACTCGGGAAAAATTCGATAATTTTAGAGCTCTTGTGCAATTACTACTGAAAATTTATTTTGTTTTTTCAATAAAAACTGTCTTTTAGTGTTCATTTTGGGCCCCATTAAAATGCTGGCCCGAGACAGAGGCCTCATGGGCCTAGTGGCAAAATAGGCCCTGCGTTTACCATGCCTACCTACGATTGTCTGATACACATTATCTGTTCACTTGTCTGCTTGATTTTTTATATCATGCTTTCATCTAAGTCTGGACGTCTTAGTCTCTTGATGACTCTTGGATAACACGTTGTAATTCCAATGGACCACGTAGTTTAAGTTCTTCGCTTTAGATATTCTACACAGAGCCATTTGAAGCTTTAGATTTTGTACCTATATTCCATCTGTTAATCAGTTTTTCTGTCGGATCCATTTTATTATTTTGTGACCTATTTTTTATTCCTAGAGGACTATGATTTGTTATTTATTTAATATTTGTAATTAATTTGTGTACAGTAGTTGTTTTGAATTTATTACAGTCTTCTACAACTTATTTTAATTCATTTACATTAACACTAAACACAAAATATCGATATAATTATTTATTACTTAATGATACTTAATGATAATGAAGTTCATATCTTCGATTGACTATCTATAATTTTAATCGCTCTTTTATATTGAGTATGAATCCAGATGTCTTTCGATGTGTCGTTTGATGCCCCGAATTTCAAAAGAAACTTCTCGATATTATAGGTAGGCCCCTCATGACGTCATTACCATCATATTTAGAATCCCGTCAACCATCAAATTCTCTAGTTGGTCATTGAATGTCCGTCTGCTGTTCTATCACAGTCCAAGTATTACTCCTGATATACCACAAACATGCATCGATCCATTGACCTTTGAGTAATTTGGGGTTTCTTTACTATTTCTTTCTCTTTTTCCTTTAGGTGGATTGGCATTCTAGATTTGAATATTACAGTTCCTGCAATATGCTACTCAAGGAAATTCTGTCCACCCAATTTATGTAAGTAAGGCATTTATTTTAAACCTGTACAACTTTTTAAACATAGAAATAACACTATAAGAAAAGGTATTGTAAAAGGAAAACGATGAATATACATTCTGGTGGATGAGGGTTTAAATATACTTCTTATTTTTTCTTAAAATACATTTTAGTCATCAATATTTTTTGCATCATATCTTGCTTAGTTTGAATGTATTCGACATTTAACATTGCTCATTTTAAAGGTCTTTTCAAGGACTCCAAAAGGTATTGGCAGCATTATACACCTAAAATCTACCGTTTCTCTGTTATTTCAAGTTGAATACTCCATGCATGAGCATGCACCAAAAAACAAACTCTTTTCATCTACCATATCTCTTGTTGTATTATAACTAGAAGATTCATGAAGAAACGAATCTCTTTGTTTTATTATAAGCTACAAAAATGTTTTTTATAGTTTTTTTAGTTAGATGCATAGTTTTTAAGGTATTCGCAAAAATCCGTCTGAAAAGGTGTCATTATTCAATGAAAATGACCATCTTTCAACCACGAATAACTCGAAAAAAGTATTGAGTTTTCAAAAAAAAAACTATAGAACAGCTTTTGCTTAGAACTATGTTCTCTAGTCAAATTCCGTGGTTATTTTGACCAAAAATTTTTCCACCCCCTTGAAGGAGTGGAAACCGCCCCCAAGAGAAAAGCGTCATAGTATATAGGGTAGACTTTGTTTCTTGAGATATTCCCTACTTACTGTGAAAATATCAAGTAAATCGATATAGCAGGATGGAATTCGGAGCCAAATACCCTCATTGACTGTCCTATTGATATAAAACACATTTTTTTGATTATTGTGCTTATTTTAAATGTCTATAAGTGTTAATAATTAATTATTAAAAAACGAACTATGTAAATCACTAATTTGAAGATACTCCTATTGTCTGTCTATTTAATTCAAGTGATTAATTTTTTTGCATATTTTCTATTTTGTTATCGTCATTATCGTAGCACTGGCTAAAACAAAATTCATCGTCATTGCCTTAAGCTTTTTAAGTAGAGAATATAACACATCACCGTCGCTACACGAATTTCCATCAACGACAGCGGTGACAATTTTCAGGATAACAATGTTACATCTCGGCTGGATGAGTTCTAATCGCTTGCATGAAACAGTTTAAGGAGAAGCGAAACAATTTCCAACCTACCACGTTGTTTCACGGCTTACTTAATCGAAATATGATTATGCGACGACCGTTAACAATTTTTAGATTACAAAAAAGAAGAATATGAAATTAGTCAAAATATACAAAGTGGTTTAGGTGTGAATATTACTAATAATTAATAAACTTTCTTCTTGCTATAATAAACGTATTGTAGCAAGTTTTATAAATAAAGCTATCGGTTTCTGTACAGGGTGGTCCTTAAGTAATTGTACAAAAAGAAACAGTAGATTCTACAGTCTAAAATATTACGATTTAACCCAACTTACTCTAATAAAATGTTGATATTAAGAAAGATACAGGGTGGTAAATTTAAACTTTTTTTTATTTATTATTAAATATTTCCTGACAGGTATGAGATAACAACATGAAATTTGGTATGTGGGGGTTTTTTGTGTAAAACTAAATTCCCTTACTACTAAAAATTATGTATTGCCCAGAGGGAACCACATACGCCTTTCAGCACTCATTTATTACGTTCAATTTTTTTCCCTTACTGTATAATTTTGACATTAAAATTTTTATTCTCCTATTAGTTTTACTTAAAAAAGGTACAGGTACTTCTTTCATCTCCCTTAACTCAACCGTTTTCGAGATAAACGCATTTTAAATCTGCGATACACCATCATTTTTAGCATAATATCATTGTAGTTACACCCGAAATATAACTATATATATACACCGTTTTTAGGCGTGAACGCCCTTCCGGTAGGGATCTATGGAGGAGTGTCACCGAGCCGCAAGCCCTTATCCCTTGCCGTACCGCTCCTCCATAGGCCGATCAGACACCAGCTTATTCCAGACCAAGTCGTAGATTCTTTTTAGGATTTTATACTACGACGTCAGCCTTTTTATTTTTCTATTCACCGGGCTGGGGCTCGAACCTCGATCGCCTCGACCGCATATCCACTAGATTTGTCAATCGTGCGCCTCAGTCCGCTTGGCTAATCTGATCGACATATTTAAAACCATAAAATTATCCAAAAATGTATCGCAAATTTCTTCAAATGGAATTTGCGATGCAATGACATAAATTTGAGAACTGGCAGAATTATTATGGTTTTAAGTTATTTTTCGGGTGTAACTACAATGATATTATGCTAAAAATGATGGTGTATCGCAGATTTAAAAGGCGTTTATCTCGAAAACGGTTGAGTTTAGGGAGATGAAAGAAGTATATCTTTTTTAAGTAAAATTAATAGAAGAATAAAAATTTTAATATCAAAATTATACAGGGTGAGGGATAAAAAAATTGAACGTAATAAATGAGTGCTGAAAGGCGTATGTGGCGCCCTCTGGGCAATACATAATTTTTGGTAGGGAATTTAGTTTTCTCGACCCAAAAAAAACCCACGTACCAAATTTCATGTTGTTATCTCATACCTGTCAGGAAATATTCAATAATAAATAAAAAAAAGTTTAACTTTACCACCCTGTATCTTTCTTAATATCAACATTTTATTAAAGTAAGTTGGGTTAAATCGTAATATTTTAGAGTGTAGAATATACTGTTTCTTTTTGTACAATTACTTAAGGACCACCCTGTATATACGACTATTTATTTACAACTTTACAACTCGAATTTATCTTAATGACTAACTGACTTATACTAATAAGATCGCTGCTTATACAGGGTGTTTCATTAATAATTGTCCAAATAGCAACTGGAGAAACCTTAGCCCAAAATACGAAGATTTAACATAAAACACTTAAATAAAATGTGGTTCCTTACTGAGTTACAGGGTGTTTTATCTAAAAATTTAAAAACTATTTTTGCTCAGCATTTTAAAACTATTCGACCTATCCTTTTCATACTTGGCAGAAGGTGCGACTACTGTACACCCTACTAAACTATGATTCGCAAACGTTTTTAGCTACTACCAGAGACGTACGACAGGGGATAGTGAACGGTTGACCCTTCCCAAATTCTACGCTACTGGAGAATTTACTATTTTAGTACCAGTTGTAGATTCTTCAATACTTTCTACGTAAATAATATACTCTTCATTGGTAACGATAAAGTCATTAGTTTTCGAGATATTTGAAGTTAAATATGAAACGGCACAGTTATTTTGATTAATTATGAAATAATTCATAATATGATTAAAATTTAAAAATTATTTGTACCCAGTACTTTAAAACTGTTTGGCGTATCCTTATCATACTTGACAGAGAGTGAAGGTTCTGTACACCCTACTAAAGTAAGATAAATACACGTTTCTAGCTACTACCAGAGGCGTACGACAGGGGATAGTGGCTGGTTGACCCTTCCCAAATTCTACACCCATGACTAAATTACTATTTTAGTGTAATTTTTGATTTTCCAATACTTTTTATGTAAATAATATATTGTTCATTCGTAACGATAAAATGATTAGTTTTCGAGATATTTGAAATTAAAAATGAAGCGACACAATACATTAATCAAAATAACCGTGTAGTTTCATTTTTAACTTCAAAGATCTCGAAAACTAATGACTTTATCGTTACGAACAAAGAGTATATTATTTTCATAAAGTGTTGGAGAATCCAAAAATTGAACTAAAATAGCAATTCCGCCAGTGGCGTAGAATTTGGAAAGGGTCAACCATTCACTTTCCCCAGTTGTACGCCTCTGGTAATAGCCAGAAACGTTTGTTTATCATAATTTAGTAAGGTGTATAGTAGTTGCACTTTCTGCCAAGTATGAAAAGGATACGTCAAATAGTTTTAAAATGCTGAGCAAAAATAGTTTTTAAATTTTTAGATAAAACACCCTGTAACTCAGTAAGGAACCACATTTTATTTAAGTGTTTTATGTTAAATCTTCGTATTTTGTGCTAAGGTTTCTCCAGTTACTATTTGGACAATTATTAATGAAACACCCTGTATACATAATACGTTAATTTAAGGACCAATCAGATGTAAAATAGAAATTGATGGTAGCAGTATTGAACAGGTAATGGAAGTAAAATACCTTGAAATAACATTGTCAAATTACGGAGACCTGGACGAAGAAGTGAGAAATCTAGTACAAAAAGCAAATAGACTTAATAGCACCATATGGCGAAACCGACTTAGAATTTTTAAAAGACAGTGTAAGACCAATAATGACATATGCATCAGAAACAAGACCCGATACAGCAACAGCACAAAGACTACTGGAAACGGCAAAGATGAGAGTACTGAGAGGAATTACAGGAAATACACTGAGAGATCGAAAGAGGAGTAAAGACATTAGAAGACAATGTAACCTACAGTGTATAAACGAATGGACACTAAATAGAAAAAAGGATGAAATAACTACATAACCAGAATAGGGGAGACACGCGTGGTCAAAATAGCAAGAGATAAATCATCAATCGGTAGAAGAAGTATCGGCCGACCGCGCAAAAGATGGAGTGACAACTTTCCATAGAGGTATCAATCGGCCAATGAACAAGCAGAATTGATTATAAAGAGGAAGAAGACGAAGAGGTTAATTATAGAAAATTCAGGAAAGGTCCGCTCATCTCTAGCCCCGCTTGCTCGCCTCTCGTACGTCAATATGTTGTGCCAATATGTTGTGTTGGAACCGTTATTCACGATAGGTCGGAATCAATTCTTTCCTCGCACTGCTGCCCTCTTAGGATCTGAGGGTTCCGATCAGCAACTCTAGATGAAGGCCCAGAATGGCGAAATTTATAGGACTCTCCAACTTTGCGTATACCACTCAAGAAGAAATAGTCTACGTTCTTTGAATGGCACGACCTCTTCGGGTTAATGCAACACACAGTAACTCGTACGCTGGTTTCTCTTCGGAAGATCAGTTCAAGCATGCTTCTCACAATCTTTCAATCCAGATTTTCTAGTGTAGTCGATTTATTGTGAATAATTAAATAATCTACCAATCAACATATTATAATAATAAATAGAACTCTTTAATAAATATAAATAAAACCGTTAAGTATATACCATCACAATTTTTATTCCTCCTAACAAACAAATTATCAAGCACGGAATTGCTGGCTGTCATTCGCCACTTTCCCCCTTAAAAACTTGCCCAAAGATTTGCTAATCAATGCGGTCCAACATAATCCATCCTGACAACATAGTCCATCCATTCCATCAGTTCCCTATTAGCAAAAATTAAGCAAAAAGGTATGATAGTGCAGACTTTAGAAACCCTTGCTTGTATCGGCATCATTTAGTTTACTGTTACCGTCACCTGACGATGCTGTGCATATTATAGACAGCGAAACCGGTCTTCGGAGTAATTAATAAATGTTTTTGAGTACGTCTCTTTTACTTATTCCATTCATCACATATGCAACCTATTCAACATTTGTTTATATATTGTATATATACTTAACCTTTGCTCGTTCTCTATCTACTTCTTTTCTTAATGGTAAAAGCATGCCGAAGATACATGGATGAGCGCGGTGTAGGTCGCGATCGCGGTCGAGGTTTACATCGATGACGGGCAGAACGATCTGCACGATCTTCGTAGAAAGTCCATTTCTACTGCCTTCAGTTTGTCTCTGTTTCTTTGTGTTATCTTCCAACATTATTATATGACTTCAATCCAACGTCATTATATGATCGAGGTTTATTTTTGTTACCCTGATGTTTTTTTACCATAACATATAATAATATTATATGATCGAGGTTTATTTTTGTTATCCTGATGTTTTTTGACCATAACATAGTTTTTACTTTTTGGATAGCTGTTTGTCCTTGAATTACTCTTTTATGGATATCCTTTTCTGTGCTACCGTCTTCGGCAATAACAGTTCCTAAATATTTATATTCTTTACAGCTATTTATAATACCGTCTTCAACTGGAATATTTTCTGGTTTTCCTCCAACTACAAGATGTTCTGTTTTATTTATGTTTATTTTTAATCCCCATTTAGTGTATTCTTCGATTAGCTTTCTAGTCATAAATGTTATGTCTTCTGCACATACCTATTGTTTATAAGTAAAAAATGACGTTCAATCTTATCACCAATATTTGATGACGTTATCACAAAATCTACCAACAGCAGCTGTTGGATGCCTGTATCAAAGAGTGGCATTAGAAAATAGTTAGTTCCCTGGTCTAAGTGTGCATTTTAACATTGGTAACAAAGTAAACTTAACAGTCATTAATACACTTTAGCAAGAAAAGTTGTATAAATTCATTTAGCAGCACCATCCTCGGCAAACTCAATTAACAATCAGCCACGATTGTTGGTAGACAAAGAGGAGAAAAGAACGGTCTATGCGCCGTACAAAAGGCATAAAAACCCGCCGAAAGATAACATTATATTCGTATTGTGGTGGCGGTAGCGGTAACGCTTTTGATTAGAGAGGGTAACCGATGGAACGATTTCAAAAGGAAGAGCTACGAAAGTTTTCTTCCAATAAAGGTGCTAGTTGATTTGTTGGAAAATTGTATTATTGATATCTTTAAAAGATTTTAGCTCTTAGATTTATGATTTTACAATAAATTTAGAAGTAAGATATTACACAGTAATCTGGTTTTAACTGACTGTATCTAATGATTTAATTTTCTAATTTATTAATGAATTTTAACACTTATTTTATTTGGTTTTTATTTTAATTTATTTATACTTAACACTATTTCCACTAAAACATAATTTATATTCCCGACTTAAAACCGCACAAATAATGATATAATTTATTATTTCAACTTTAGAATACAATACTTTCATTCAAACTGACTGTTCTTAGATGTTGCCCAGGCATTTGACAGAGTTTGGCATGAAGGACTATTTCATAAATTAGAGACTATTCTTCCAAAATCATACAGAGACATAAATTTTTTATTTATATAAATAAAAAATTATTTAAATAAATAAAAAATTATATAAATAAAAATACAAAATCATAACCGTCATTTTTTCGTTTTTGTTATTATTTTTTTAATTTCAAAAATTTTACGCGCATAGTTGTAGACCAGGAAGGATCAGTTTTGAGGTGGATGTGAGAGGTGGCATTCAGATTTTTGCAGATAAAGTTAGGTGATAACTTCAATAATTATAATTGATTTATGCTCCTTCTCAAATATGCCCGGAACATTAATAAAAAAATTTTAATATTTAAAAATTTTGAAAAATATCGATCTTTTTCTACTTTCATTGCTTATAACTTTAAAAGTGTTCATTTTGGAACAAAGTCGCAGGGAAAGAAAATAAAAATAATTGAATTTTGTATAATATACGACTTGTTTAAAATGTCTTAAATTATTACCCTTTCTGCAAAACTGCAATAAATAGAAAATAAGGGGTCAAAAAGACTGTTTTTATTCAATGTTTTTTAACCACTTAGGTTGCACTTAAACCGTCCACCAAATTTTATTAAAATCAACCTAATAGATTTTGCATAATAATTTTGCAATCTAAATTCTTTTAAAAAAGTTCAAATTTTTTAAAAACTTTCTGAACAAAAAGTGGACCATTTAGAAGTTTGCTATTTTTTTTGCATATAAAGAGGTTCTTTACATACCTATTATCTAATACACTTTACAGAATTAAAATCGGATTATTTAGGCGGCCGCAGCACTGTTTTAAATTTATAAACAATGTTTTGGCTTATAAACAAATACAGTGAGGACGTTTGAGTTGGAATAAATTCATTTTCTTGAGAATGGGAGATAAATCCCGAAACAGATCGATTTTCATTTTTAAATTATAATTTTTTGGCATAAATATCATACTAGTGACGTCATCCATCTGGGTGTGATGACGTGATCTAAATATTGGAATTAATTTAATTCAAAAATTTTTTTGAAGTTATACGTCTTTAGGCGCGATTTCATTGAGGGTGTAATTTTATTAATCTGCGCGCATGCGCACACCGACAGTATGGTATTAGCCGTTATACGGGTTCTGATTGGGTGTTGAAATGATCTGTCAATAATTGTTCAATATGGAGGTTATCGGTAAACAAAAATATTGTATATATTAGTTTTTATTGTTGTGAGGACAGAAATAAAATCAAATTTATAATTATAGTGACTTTTTAAATAGTTTTGAAAAGCCGCAGGTACGTAATTCTAAATGTTTCAGTTGTATTCCAATAAAAAATTATCTTCATACCTATCTATTTGGAAAATGTAAAAAAATAAAGTTACCTATTAGTAGGCAATGCTTTAAATTACATAATCTGATTACGAACAAACTTTCTACAAATCTTCATCTAATATATCGTTTTCTTACTCTATATTTTGTTGTATTTTAATTCGACAAAAATCAAACTAATAATTTGATTAAATTCATATAAATAAACAAAATGTCAAAAAGTTTATGATGTAAAAGTTTAGTTTGTGTATATTTCCACATGACGTATACGCGCAGGTGGTGCAGTAGGAAATCGCTTCGACTTTCGTACGGCGCGATAGACGTGAAGTGGGTTCAAGCCCCAAGCAAGTTGTTATTTTTTTATTTTTTTTTTATAGATTTTATGATTGTAAGTATATTATATAATTTTTTTCAGAAAATACATATTTAATTAAAATTTTTGGCAACAATTATTGTTCAGAAATCATTTGTGGCATTTTTCAATGTGTTTGTGTGTGTTTTATTCTTTTATTTTTTTAATTTTTGGTATTGTTTTAATAAAAGTTTTTGGAAAGTAGTAGAGAAACTGTTTAAAGTATATTGATTTCGTTGAAATCATATAATAGAAGTATAACTTCTTATGTGCGTACAAAGTACACACATTCTTTTTTTAATTCAAACTCTGTATAAATGATTATGTTAATGTTTATATTAGTGAATACAAGATTGAATAGCGTTTCGATTGAGCTATCACACGGCACCTATTCTCATTTAAAAAATCATCGATTACGTCATCACGCCCAGTTGGATGACGTCACTAGTATGATATATATACTAAAAACTTAGAATTTAAAAATAAAAATCGACCAGTTTCGGAATTTATCTCCAGTGACGCCTGTTCTCAAGAAAATGAATATATGTCAACTCAAACGTCCTTACTGTATTTGTTTATAAGCCAAAAAATTGTTTATAATTTTAAAACAGTGCTGAGGCCGCTTAAATAATCCGATTTTAATTCTGTAAAGTGTATTTGATAGGTAGAGAACCTCTTTATATGTAAAAAATTAGCAAACTTATAAATGGTCTACTTTTTCTTCAGAAAATTTTTAAAAAATTTAAAATTTTTAAAAAAAATTTAGATTGCAAAATTATTCTGCAAAATCTATTAGGTCGATTTTAATGAAATTTGGGGAACGATTTAGGTATATTGTAAGAATTTTCTAAGCGAACTACGAAAGTTCTAAGTGCGACCGAAGTGGTTGAAAAACATTGAATAAAAACAGGCTTATTTTGCCCCCTTATTTTGTATTTTTTGCTATTTTGCAGAAAGTGTAATACTTTAAGACATTGTTAACCAGTCGTTTATCTTATCATACAAAATTCAATTATCTTTATTTTATTTTCCTACGACTTTGTTCCAAAATGAATCGTTTTAAAGTTATAAGCAAAGAAAGTACAAAAAAATCGATGTTTTTCGAAATTTTTAAATATTTTAATTTTTTTATTAATGTTCCGGGCATATTTGAGAAGCAGCATAAGTCATTTATTATTATTGAAGTTTTCACCTATCTTTATCTGCAAAAATTCGAATGCCACCTCGCAAATCCAAAAATAGACGCTTTTTCACACATTCGCCCTGGTCCATTGAGGCTTATACAAAACTTGTCTATTTTTATAAACCCCTATAGTAGGGGAGCAAAGTATGCTAAATGTGCAGTTACTCGAGCGTTATGGGGACCTCCTGGGTTGTGAAGAGTAGGTCCTAAAACAAAAAAAGTTAAGTAAAGTTTTCCATTTTAGTGGGGACTTTCCATTTTTAATTTAATTTTCCATTTCCAACAATCGTTTTTTCCGATTATAACGCCACTTATGCATAATTCGGAAAAATGTTTCGAATAAAAATTACTTATTTTTTCGTAAGGAATCCAAATCTACAATAAAAAATGGGGGCTCCTATTTAGGATTTTGAAGTAACACCCCACCTCCATGGGGGGTCGTATTTGGTGTCATTCGATAGTTTTTTCAAAAATATTAAATAAGTGTATTTTACAGCTTTTCGATCTGATGTTCATTTCGCATAATATCGCGGGATTCGTATTTAAAATATTAAATTTACCCCCCACCCCTCTTCGTGAGAAGTCGTGTTTTGTATCATTCGATAGATTTTTAAAAAATATTGAGAACATATTTTTTAGTTTTTCGATGTGTCAATTATTTCGCGAAATATTCGCTTTTTCCTTGTGAAAATTTGGGGCTCACCCATTTCCTTACGCCCGGCTCAAATCGTCAGATTTTTTAAATATACACACTTTTGCATGTACCTAACTTACCTTATCTTAATCTGACAATTTCGAGTTTTTTTAAGGATATATTTTTTTCGGGCCCCGTTTAACGAACTCCCCTGTGTTAAGAGCCAATATATGGTAGAGGTACATCTGCAGGGTACCAGGTTTCTCCCCATATGATAATCTGACGCGCTCGAGTAACTGCAAAAATCCCCGCTTGGTCTCCCCTACCATTAGTTTGAATGTACACAACCTAAAAATTTTCTTTTTTCAAGAAAAGCGTCTGTTTATTTTTGTTATATTTTAATGTTTATTATTGTATAAGCCTATTAAATTTTTTTTAATGACTGCGTGTCTATTTTTTTTGTATTTTGTGTATTTTATCACAATCTATATTTCCGATTTTTTACACATTTGTCATTAAGGTGCGCCACCTTCAAGAACTGATTTTTTAGGAGTTTTTAAGGATTTTCTTCATTTTATAGCTTTTAGAATAGACCAAATCAAGGTTTTTTTATAGGTTATAGATAATTTGAAAAAACTTAGTCCTTTTTTATATTCGAAAATAGGGCGAAACACGTCCAAAATCCCAAAAAACAATAAAGAACACATAAAGCCTAAAAAAAGAAAAAATTGATTCTCGATCTTAAAAAATATTATTATCCCGGCAGAAACTCGCAAAATCCATAAAAACCTTAAAAAACATTATTTCTGGGGTTCTAACGTATTTCGCCAAATTTTTGCATGTTCTATGAGGACTCAGCTACTTCAAATTATAAATAACCTATAAAAAAAACCTTGATCTATTTTGAAGCCTATAAAATGGGAGAAATCCCTAAAACGCCTTAAACAGCTTTTCTGGTTTTCGAAGGTCGGACCTTACGGAAAAATCTAGAAAAAATCAAAAATAAATATTTTGACAAAACACACAAAATAAAATAAATAGACCTGCAGCCATCTCAAAAAAAAAATAGGATTTTTAAAAAAGAATGCATTTTTAGGTTAAGTAGAATTCAATAATTATTCGTATGAATTTTTTGATTTAAATTGATTGCCGGAACCCCGGAAAAAAATTAAAACGCGAAAAAACGATGTACTTAGGGAGGCGGCTGGCGGGATAACATTGCACTTTGTCCCATTTTTAATCACATAGAACATGTAAAAAAAATGAAAAAATTGATTCATGTTGTATCGATCTCAAAACATATGATTAAAATTTTGAAAAATTATGTTTTTCGGGAATTTGAACTCCAATGATTTCTCCAATGAATTTGAATGTTTCCTCCAATTTTTGAATATCCAAAAGGACTTCAAATTATCTATAGCCTATAAAAAAAACCTTAAAAATGGAGAAATTACCCAAAAACCCCAGTTTTTCGGGTTTTTGAAGGTGGCGCACAGTAAGGACAAATCTGGAATATAATTTATGATAAAATACACAAAACACAATAAAGTGAGACCCGCAGCCATCTCAAAAAAGGTATACCTACGCTTTTTTCGAAAAAAGAAAATGCATTTTTAGGTTATGTACACTCTACTTACGGGTTTATAAAAAAATTAAAGTTTTTAAAAGCCTCAAATATGAGAGTAAATTTTTTGAAATTTTCTGCAAATTGATTGCATCGCATCTAAAAAAAATAAAAACGAAATAATTACGTTTTTGTTGGTAGGGGGAAGGGAGAGGGTGTCGGATTAAAATTACGCTTAGTCGTATTTTTTAATCATATAGAACGTAAAAAAAATAAAAAAAATGAAATACTGGGAATGAGGGCACTTTGCTTATTTTAACCTATTTGATCCCACGACATTTATTTTTTGATAATACAAAATTTTTTTGAATGTACTTGTTGAACCTGGGTTAAATAGCAAAAATTCATCGTTATTTGACATAAAAAAATTGAATTTTTAGCAAAAAGTAGGTGTACTCATACGAGTACAATGGGCTGATCGGGAGTCAAAATATAAAACATTGTATAAAAATGAAAATGTTTTATTTTCTTACAGTATAGGTAGGTACATACGTACTTGGGTATATCATGTATTATAATCTAACTATCATGAAATTGTACAAAACAATCACGTTTCAAACACAGAGTAACTTCACACTTTATACTATAAGTCCAACGCACTTTGTTGGCATAGGCTACATCGAAGTTGTTTGTCTATTTTCTTTGGAAAATGACCGATTTCATCCATTTTTAGACTAATTGGTTCTCGAAATAGTTCAATACGAGATTTACCTCGGATCTACTCTTTCATATGATCCAGACGACCCTTGTAACCTGTTGTAGATGTCATACAAATATCAGTAATTTCTTCTGTTCAGTCAGATTCTTTGGTTTTATTTTGACTCTTCAATAAATTTTCTTTTCTAATGGCAAGGGGAAGAAGATTGTCTTCTTTGTCGTTGTCAGAGTCATCACCCATGTAATGAACTATTTCTCTATTTCTCCGGGAATATCATTCGGAAAGCTTTGGGTCTGAAGATCATCCTTATCTATGTCCTCATTTTCAGTTTGATAGTCAAGCTTAGGAGGAATAACTACCGCCGATACATCTTATGAGTGAAACTCGCTATATCATTTGAAGCTAAAGCGGGTGTTTTATGTTTTCCATAAAATCCGATGGGACTCATAGGCCGCAATTCTTGAAAATCAATTCCAATAAAAATATTGAACATGAAAGAATAAAAAACTAAATAAATGTATTTGATCTCATACTAACCCACTGTACTCAGATGAGTACATATTTATTTTGTAACATAAAAACAACAATAATAAAAAAAATTCTTACACTGTATAAATAAACATTACCAGTACTTACCCTTCCAACAATACAAGTTAAAAAAATGATAAATAATACCAAAACCACAAAATAGCAACACTTCAATGATTCAACAGAAATATGGAGGTTAGCTTCTAATTACTGCATCACAGGTTAGGAAACGGAGCGCTTCCGAGGTTATAATTTGTGAAAATCTATTAGAACACTTCCAAATAGAATCGGATATATACTGTTATATTTCTATTTGATATGAAAATTAAATTTTGATAATTATAAACAAAATTCAATTTAATATAAAATAATTTCAATTTTCTCAACCACGGGCATATAAATTTAGAACAACCTGTATACAACAAATTGTTATATGTAATTTTAAGAAGTGATTAGAATAAGCGTACGAAACTCGGAACAATGTGCTTAGATAAACAAAGTGAATGACGCGTACCATTATCGTTCTTCTCGGAAGGTCGATCATTAGCCTATGCTAAATAAAACTCAGTGAAATAGATGATAGTTCATTATCGTTTTTCGCGGAAGGTTTCGATCATTAGCCTATGCTAAATAAGACTCATTTGAAAGAGAGAATAGGTCATTAAAATTTGTAAATAGTTAGAAAGTATTTTAGAATGGGAATTAAATATTTTCTTTTGAAATCCATTAAGCATATTTAGAAAGATTAAAAATTGGTTTTGAGGAATATTACGAATGAGAGTTGGTGGTGGAAAATTGATTTGTGAATCTGGAAGGGATATTTAGAAAGTAGGGGAATGGATGACAAAGTGAGAGCAGAATGTTTTGAGCTGTCGAGAAGTGAAGTCGAGTAGTAGACGGTAGTGTTCGAGGAGTGAGAAAGCCGGTGTAGTTCCGTGAGTGTGGAGTATTTGTCGTGGAACGAGAAGTAGGCCAGGTCGAGAGTAAAAGAACCTCCTTGAGCCCAGAGTGTCCCGGTAGCTGATAGCAGTTTCGAAAAAGGTAGAACACAGCATCACGACAAAAGCAGGAACGAGAGCTATTCGAGCTAGTTTTTCAAAGGAGAACATCACTGGAAGCCAGGACGAGGTTTGATCGCAGCCAAGGATAGCAGGAAAGGGTCTTGTGTGAGGACATTTTCAGTTCACCAGGAAAAGGTCAGTCTCATTTGTTTGGACATGAATGTATGGGTTTTCGTATTAAATTCCACATAAAAAATTGAATAACATAATCAATAATATCAGAAAAGCTTCATCAAACTTAAATAGAGTTGTTCCTAATAACTCCTAATAGTTAAATGTTAATAAAAACTTTCAATTGAAAACCAAAAGGAAATAAGATTCCCATTTGTAAATGTTATGTTTAAGAATAATAAGAAATAGCAAATATTAAGCATTGATTGCCTTTTTAAATAAAATAAAAAATATTTTGATTATAATTGTAACCCATATGTGTATTTTTTTTACTCTTTTCTTTTCTATCCCGATTAGGAACCATTAAGAAATATTTAGAAGCCACGGAAGTAAGTAATTAATTTATAATTCGCCCTGAGATTGAAAACATATTGATATGTGATCTGGTTAATTAATTAGATTAGTATTAATACATTGATTAAATTAAGTAACATATAAGAATATTATCTCATATCAATAATAAAGATCACATCAATACATGGAGTACCACTCTTTTGCAAGATGTGTCACTACTAGGCTATTTTTGCTGCTGTACTCGGACGAGTACAGTGGGACCAAATGGGTTAAATTAGGTTCTTGTAAAAAATGTTGAATGCACTTTCAGAGAGCATTCGCCAATATTGCATTTTAGGTTGTGTTATAGCCCGTATACACGACAACAATTTAACGTAGCGATGTGACTGTGCAGATCGTTGGTGTCGATTTATCGAACATGTGGACGCAAATCAATGCAGATTTTTGGTTCAAAAACTGCGTCGATTTGCGTCCCCCACGTTCGATAAATCGACACCAACGAACTGTAGGGATAGGAAAAACCTGCCGGTTATAACCTAAAACCGGTTATTGTAACCTAAAACCGGTTTTTACTTCGCAATAACCGGTTTTACCGGTTTTTTGTCTCGGTTATAACCGGTTTTTTCTTTTTAAATTAATAACCGGTGAAAAACCGGAGAAGTTATTATACCTCTGAAAAAAATAATGATTTTGGAGAAAAAAGATTGTTTGTTTTAAATTCATCAATATTCTTGACTTGTTTAATGTTTATTTTTACACTCACGGTAATATGTTTAAAAATGTGATAGGCTGAATTGAAGATAGGTCTGTTGAATTGAAGAATCCTATTTAAATAAATAGTATCAATCAGTTGTGCAGTGTCAGCAGTGTGCAGTGCAGATAGTTATAATGTTATACACATACACTGTAACAGTGGTGTACACAAACGAGAATAAACTTATTTTTTATCATTGTATATTATAAATTCAGGCGAAAAAAATCATTCCTGTGTAATTACTAATCCCGTTATTACATGATAAAAAGAAAAAATAGTTTTGCGTGTCTTGTGTAAAAAGGAATTAATTTTTTTTACAAAAATTTAACTGACAAAAATTTAGCACAGTACGTCCAATTCAGAATTACAATGATTCATCATTTATTTTAATAAGTTTGACTATTTTTAATCTTGCATTTTTGTTTTTATAATTCATATAAGTACAAGCAGCGTATATTGTACGTTATAGTCTAATCTCTAATCTACTTCATGTTACTTTTATATTCTTATGCAACTTCACTACCTTTTGTATTTTTTAATTATTTGGTTTATTTGTTTATTGTTTGACCTCTAAGAATATTTGTTTTCCAACTTCTTACATTGGAAACTGGCATCCGCTTTTAAAAATAGCTGCTGACATCCGAGTGCCTTAGCTCGTCTCTATCTCTCTAATCAGCCCTAAATATCCATTCTTGGATATAGGCCTTATTTTCCTTCCTTCGTGTCTCTCTATCTTGGAAATTTTTCATCCATTTTGACCCGACGTGTTTCTTCAGGGCATCTGACCATTGCATTTGTGGCCTTTACCTTTTTCGTTTGTGGTTTCGCGATCTCCAATGTATAATCATCTTAGTCCATCTTTCATCCTTTTGCCTTAGGGTATGTCCTGCGAACGTCTGATGACTGATTTCTATTCTCGATCCCAATTGGCTAGTTCGAACTTCCAGTTCCACTTTCTGTATCCCACTGCGCAATACCCAATAGTCGCCGACGCTGTTTATATATCGATTGATTATATTGGTATCGATATGGATAATATTGATATCGATTCGAATGTAGTATCGCAAATTAAAATGCAATTTAATGTAACGTTGTAACCTATTGGGTATTGGATATTAATTAAAAAAAACCAAAAACTGGTTTTTTGGATTAACCGGTTTTTTCGTCCGGTTATAACCGTTAGGTTAATAGCCTAATAAAATAAAAAAAATCAAAATGTAATTCCGTACCGGTTGGAATAAATTTTATATCAAAGTTTAGGTGAATACAAAAGATATTTTCAAAAAAGTATCCAAATCATATGAGGGGATCATTGTTTAAATAATTAAAAAGGGGTCATTTTTGCACAATATTTACTTTTTTAATTTCTGAGGTAATTTACATTTTAATGAAGGTCTTTAGGGTTTTTTTCTACAAAGCTGAAGGACAAATCTTTCACCTAAGACTTAATAAATTAAATTTAACCCCTATTTATTTAAATAATTATATATAAAATTTAAAAATCAAATTTACAAAAAAATATTTTTTGCGTTTTAAATAAGCACTATAAATTTATTTAATTTAATAGGAGAAGTTGCGCTATGTTACCACTATTAAGCAAAAAAATTGGTTAAAAAATATTTAATAATTTATGAGATATTTAATTTGTTTATCAGTTGTTACTATATTTTCAATTGCAAAATCGCGGTTGATACCAAAAGAATTTAAACCTGCTTAAAATTTCATTACTTTTATTTTTATGCATAATTTCGATAAATGTATTGATAAGTTCAAATTTAACTCCCCTCTAAAATGACATTTGAAAACTGTTCTAATTTGTTTTTTTAATAACGTCGCGGGCATTAAACATTTTGAAATTCTGTTCCGACAATCGCGTTTCTGGGAATTTTTCACTAATTAACAAATTTTTTTGTCGTTTTTTCTTCTTCTTTTTTTTTCCTTATAGTAAAAGATATAGTTTTGCTTATAAAGGGGGTTTCATTAAGAATGTCCAATCTCTGAGTTGTCGATTCTAGACCTCAAAATATTAATATTTAACCAAATTCACTTCGATAAAATATGGCTCCTTATTGAGTTAAAGGGTGTTTTATTTAAAAATTTAAAAATTATTTTTTCTCAGTATTTTAAAACTATTCGACATATTCTTTTCATACTTGGTTGGTAGAAAGTGTAGGTACTATACACCCTATGAAATTATGTTAAATACAGGTTTCCGGCTATTACCAGAGGCGTACGACAGGCGGACAGGGCAAAGCAAATGGTTGACCCTTCCCAAATTCTACGTCACTGGTGAAATTGCTATTTTAGCAAAATTTTTAAATTCTGCAATACTGTCTATGTAAATAAGATCCACTTTACTCGTAACGATAAAGTCATTAGTTTTCGAGATATTTGAAGTTAAACATGTAAGGGCACAGTTATTTAGTTATTTTGATTAATATATTGTGCAGCTTAATTTTTAGTTTCAAATATCTCAAAAACTAATGATTTTATCGTTAAGAATGAATAATATACTCTTCAGTCTTAACGATAAAATCATTAGCTTTCGAGATATTTGAAATTAAAAATTAAGCGGCACAAAACCTTAGTCAAAATAAAATAACTGTGCCGTTAAATGTTTAACTGCAAATATCTCGAAAACTAATGACTTTATCGTTACGGGTAAAAATGAGTTATTTACATTGAGAGTATGGGAGAATCTAAAAATTGCGCTAAAATGGCAATTTCGCCAGTGACGTAGAATTTGGGAAGGGTCAACCATTTGCTTTCCCCTGTCCGCTTGTCGTACGCCTCTGGTAATAGCCGGAAACCTGTATTTAACATAATTTCATAGGGTGTATAGTACCTACACTTTCTACCAAGTATGAAAAGGATATGTCGAATAGTTTTAAAATACTGAGCAAAAATAATTTATAAATTTTTAAATAAAACACCCTGTAACTCAATAAGGAGCCATATTTTATTAAAGTGATTTTGGTTAAATCCTAATAATTTGAGGTCTAGAATCGACAACTCAGAGATTGGACATTCTTAATGAAACCCCCTCTATAAGCAAAACTATATCTTTTACTATAAGGAAAAACAGAAGAATAAAAAACGACAAAAAAATTTGTTAATTAGTGAAAAATTCCCAGGAACCGGATTATCGAAACAGCATGTCAAAATGTTTAATCCCCGTGACGTTATTAAAAAAACAAATTAGAACAACTTTTAAATGTCATTTAAGAGGGGAGTTAAATTGAAATTTGAATTTATCAATAGATTTATCGAAAATATACATAAAAATAAAAGTAACGAGGTTTTAGACAGTTTTATATTTTTTTGGTAACAACCGCGTTTTTGCAATTGAAAATATAGTAACATTTGATAAACAAATGAAATATCTTATAAATTATTAGATATGTTTTAACCAATTTTTTTTTGCTTAATACTGGTAATATAGCGCAACTTCTCCGATTAAACAAAATAATTTATAGTGCTTATATAAAACGCAAAAAATACTTTTTGCAAATTTAATTTTTAAATTTTATATATAAATATTTAAATAAATTGGGGGTCAAATTTAATTTAGTAAGTCTTAGGTGAAAGATTTGTCCTTCAGCTTTGTAGAAAAAACCCTAAAGACCTTCATTAGAATGTAAATCTCCTCAGCAGTTAAAAAAGTAAATATTGTGCAAAAATGACCCCTTTTTAATTATTTAAACAATGATCCCCTTATATGATTTGGATACTTTCTTGAAAATATCTATTGTACTCACCTAAACTTTGATATAAAATTTGTTCCAACCTGTACGAATTTACATTTGGATTTACATGTAGTGTAAATTTATTTTACTAGACTATAAATAAACCGTAAGTAAAAAACGAACCGGTGTTTTGGCAACAACTCCCATCCCTAAACTGCACAGTAGGGATGGGAAGAACCTACCGGTTATAACCTAAAACCGGTTTTTTTTCTCGGCAATAATCGGTTTTTCCGGTTGTTTTTTTTTTGTCCCGGTTATAACGGGTTATCTCATTTAATGTAATAACCGGTGAAAAACCGGAAGTGAAAAAATACTGAATTCAGAGAAAAAATGGAAAAACTTTCACAACAATGAAAACTGATTTCTATACTAATATAGACTCATATCGATTCGAATGGAGAATCGCAAACTAAAGCTCAATGTAAATGTAACCTATTGGGTATTGGCTATGAATAAAAAAAACCGAACACCGGTTTATGAAATAACCGGTTTTTTTGACCGGTTATAACCGCCAGGTTAAATCGTAGGTAGAAAAAACCGATATAACCGAAAACCGGTGTTTTGTCAACAACCGCCATCCCTACTACACACTTACACAGTCACATCGCTACGTTAAATCGTTCTCGTGTATACCTACGGGCTATTAGTTTGTTACTAATTGTTATCTATTTTTTTTTTGTCAACCGATTCTTGTGAATAAAGATATTTCTATTCTATTCTATTGATAAATGATTGTAATTGCGTTATTTTTAAAGATTTTTATTCACAGAAAAGCAACAGTTCCGTGGTAAACTGTCACACGGAATATACAGTCAACATCTCTACCGTCGTTATCGAGCAGATTCCTTCATTTCCGGCACCGCGGTGCTCCTGACGCTGCTGCGGCAACACTGATAACTAGATATCGCCGGCATTCCGACCACTTTATCTCCAGAAAGAATAAGAAAACGCCTCAGAATGGACCATTATGTTACGTATAGTAAATCCTATTATACAGAGGGCGTTATCTCGCGAAGCAAGCCCGTATACTTTATCACTATCTGGAGCACGTGCGCGAGAGCTATAAATCGCGCCAAAAGCTGGATCAGGAGCGCACATAACTACATACTTAGTTGTATTTATGTAACAACTAAGAAAGAGTAATTAAGTCACTTTATTCTCTGGAAATCTTTACAAAAGACTTTAATTATCAAGAAGTGAGTGCTGGTTTCGTGGCAGCTGTTTATAGATGATATACACCCGTTGTCTTCTAGGTTAATTGTATTTTCTCAATTACGATCTTTTTTGATAATATGTGTCGTAGTCGTAGGTACAATTGATATGTATATAGCACAGATTTTTGAAGATAAAGAGGGAACAGGAGCACCAAACGATGATACTGGGTACATAAAAGATGGTACTGGGTACATAAAAGATGGTACTGGGTACATAAAAGATGGTACTAAACAAGCTAAAAGTGATGTCTTGAAATTATTTTTAAAAGTAATTCACAATAGAATACAGCATGCAGGAATACAGGATAATTCACAATAGAACACGGGATTCACTGCTTGCAGTGAGTGTTCTTTCACAGAGATGCCGAGATATGAATCAGGAAGTATATGCCTGGGTTCATTGATTTTAAGAAGGCATTTGACAAAGCGCAGCATAATCGTCTTACAGAAATTGTGTTAAATAAAAACATAGACAATATAGACATTAGAATTATAAGAATACCGTCCTTCTGGCTTGACCACTAAAAGAACTGTACCTTGCTCAACAACTAAATATATAAATTGCAACGATTATGAACTAAAAATAAATTTGAAGAAAACCAAATTCATGGTAATTTACAAAAGCACAAGACATCAAAGTTAAGCTAAGTATTCTGAAAACATCATGGATGGATCGCAATACAAACGCACAAGTCCTCGAATAACTAAAACAATGCGATGTTTTAAGTTCCCTAAAAATCAGGAAGTTAAAATTCTTGGGGCACATCATAAGAGGTAAAAAATACGAAATATTAAGAAATATAATTATATAATATAATTATAATCAGAAGAAGCGTAGAAAGGCGTAAAATCTCGTGGCTACGCAATCTCTGTGAATGGTTTGGATGCAGTTCAATTGAACTATTCAGGTGCGTAACCAACAAAATTATAATTGCTATAATCATTTCCAATCATCAGTAGGAGCGGAACTTGAATAAGAAATCGCAGACGAATTTTTACTGTATTAGTAGGTTTTGACAGAAAATGGCAGAAGAGAAACCAAGAGAAATGACTATGCCGTGTACCTTCGTCTAGACTCTAGAGAGACTGATAAGAAAAGCTATCCAACAAGCTAAAAACAGGATTTTGGAAGAATAGTGTGAAGAAATAGAGATATTAGAACGTAAACACGATTCGTTAGAGATCAAGGAAAAGATCAAAGAAGCAGCAGGCATCTATTAATCAAAAAGGCCAGGACACTTAACAGCCGCTCAAGGAAGACGCTCAAGGAAATTTAATAGGTGATATTGAAGTGAAGAAATAAAAAACACATGGTTGAAAATAAAATACAAATGACGATACAGGACCAACTGTTTTCGAAACGGAAGTAAAAGCTGCTATAAACAGCATTAAGGAGGAAAAATACGCAGGATTAAAGGACTTCTACACAGAATTCTTGAAAGTTATGGACAAAGGTACAGTAAAGTAAAGATCGTGTAACCTTCTGGCTAAGGTCTAGTGTTAGGGTTTTCAGATTGCGCAAGTGCCCCTAACATGACTTAACGACTACTTACGTAGCCGGTACCGACGGCTTTACGTGTCCTCCGAAGTACGATGTCGTCTCAGTTAAATTAGAAATTGAAAAATTTGTCGGTGCCAGGATTCGAACCCGAGCCCTCCAGCTTGTTAAGCCAGTAACATAGCCACTGCGCTGCGGCCGCCACAAAGGTACAGTAAAAGACTTACGTTGGTCATCAAAAATATATACAAAAGTGGAAAAATATCCTAACAGTGGCTTAGATCAACTTTCATAACAATGCTTACAAACCTATTAAAAAGGATGTGAAAAGAGATGGAAAAAGTACTCTTTGACAGTTTATTAAGGAAGAATTTGACAAAATAGCAGTTGAGGTAACCGTGACGGAGACAGTAACAGCGATTGTCACGAAAATAACAAACGAGGAAGTGATTCAAGCAGTTTAAAAAATAAAGCAAGGTAAAGCAGCTGGACCATATGCTATTCTTGGAGAAGTATGGACAATATTAGGAGTGATGGGAACACGTTGGCTAACAGGTTTATTTAACAGAATTATGGAAGTGGAACATGACTGTAGAACATAATGTAGAAGCAGTATATTAATTATTGACATAATGTAGAAGTAGTATATTACTCAGAGAGACTGATAAGTTTCATATGTAGGATTACACTAAGGCTGAGTGCTTACTCAATATTTGTTCTCTTCTCATTAGTGTTGGATCAGATAACAGCGAAACTACAGAGTGCTTAATCTGTGCTGATGATGTAGTGTTAGTAGGAAATAGTGAAAGAGACTTGGAACAAAAACTGGAACAGTGGAGACAAGATCTTCAGGAAAAAGGTTTAAAACGCAGTAGGACAAAAACTATAGCATTTAACGATGGAGTTACTACAAATCAAATGATATCTTTGGATGATAAAATGATGGTGGAAAATAGTAGTACTACCCTAGGATCGGTATCACAGAATAATGGGGAAATGGATGGATGTGCATGGAGTAGAATTATGATTGGATAAATGAACTGGAAGGAAACGAGTGGTGTGTTGTGTGATAGAAACATTCCAATGATGCTGAAGGTAAAATTCTCTAAAACAGTAATAAGACTAGCTACGATGTACGGAACTCAATGTTGGCAGTTATAAAAAAATAGCATCAGCGAATGCATATGGAGCAAATGAGAATGCTTAGCTGGATGAGTGGAATGACAAAAAATGATAAAATTAAGAATGAGTAGGTGTATTACGAAAAGTCTAGGGATGTCACTAATTTTACCAAAATGAGAGAGAATAGGTTGGTTACGATGATGTGGTCATGTTCATGGTCGAGGAGTTAATCACCCAATTCGAAGAATTGCTAGTTCCTAGAAGAAGTAGGAGAGGAATATCAAAGAAGACCTAAAAAGGACGCTTAGATAGGACATATCGGTATAGGACGTTGATATTGGTAGGTATGACCCAAAATATCAAAAGATGATTATTCATGTTAAATGTACAACTTCTTGGTAAAACCCATGCAAGTAAATCTATAATTGAGATTTTCTATTGATACTTTTTCATAACATCTTTCATATGAAAGAAAATCTGAATTTAAAAAAATGTATGTCTAATACCGATATAGTATATACCGAGAGTGAAGCGAAAGCGATTGTGTACGAACCCTTATCCATTGGCAACAATTATTTTTATGAGCTAAATTTTAAAGAGATTGAATAATGCTCAAAAGAAAAAAGACCTCGAAGACAATGACATGACATCAAGTTACTTAAGAGGATCGGTACGGATTTTCGGCTGCAATGCTATTCAAATGGGGATTCATTTTTTCGAATCCTGAGAAAACTAATAAGTATTTTTGAAAAATTTAAACGCAGAATGAAAGATTACGTTATTAGCGAGGGCGGAAAGTCCCTGAGAACTTCTATAATGTTTATTTTAATAAGTTACAGGGGTGAAAAACTAAGAGAAAATTTAGTGTGATTTTTAATTTCAAATATATCATTCAAAATAAACTTTTTATTTATTCTAAGGGACTTTCGGCCCTCGGTAATAATTTAGTCTTTCATTCTGCGTTTAAATTTTTCAAAAATATTTATTGGTTTTCTCAGGATTCGAAAAAAATGAACACAATGCCGTGGTAATATTTTCCAAATCTATCTTTGTCTTACAACGCACTCAGCCGAATATAATATTGTCAGTCAGACACTGACAATCAGTGACAATTTTAAATATTTGACATATTGCATCGGGAATATGTTGAATTATTGATATATAGTGTATTTGATAAATAATTGATTTAAGACGTGAACTTAATAAAAAGTTATTTATTGTGTATTATTTGTGGAAGATCCAAGCAGAGAATACATCAGGATAATATATTCTGTGATCCAAGTATTTTGTTGTTAAAGGTGTTCAAAATTGTAAGCGCTCCATAACAATATACATATTATTAAAAAATCACTTTAACACTTTTCCTCTTTTCTCGATTGAGTATTAGTCTTTGTTGTACAAATAAATTATTACAATCACTGAATACATAGTTAGTGAAAAAATTATCACATTTATTAACTGAATTAATAATTTGCATTTATAAAAATAACAGTTATCCAAAAACATTCAAAACCCATCTCTTTAAATTAATGAAGACATTTTCAAGTAGAATGACATTCTAGTAATATCCATATAATATCCATACCAGTGTGAATTTTACTACACGTAATTTGCCCTGTAAAGACAGAAAAAGTAGGGATACACGTAAAATATTTGCGAATTATGTACCCATAGCCTTAAGAAACAAATAAATCATGCTGATATAAAAAAAGGAAAAAATAATAACTGGTAAAATACAGAGTGCGCCTATGTTATAACCAAAAACAATTTAAAAAGTAGTAAAGCTTGAAAAAAAGGCATTCACGTGTCTTAACCACATAAACACTGTAACGAAAATGGCGACAAAACGGAGCCAAAATGGGATCTTCACTTTATATTTTAAATTTATTGCGACAGTGTTTTCCTTTTCTTTTCTGCTTCAACCAAGCTAGGTCATTTTAACCACGTCATTATTAGGAATTCTTACCTATAACTGGCAATTTATGGTGGAATCTTATCTGATTTTTCTTTTTTCTCGTAAAAATGAATATAAAAAGAGATACTTAAAATGAAATGCTGTGTTATGTCTCCTAAAGAATCAATATTTTAAGGAGGTATATCTAAATTATTTATTTAAGAATAAAGGATTGTTAACCTGTGAACTCAATAAAAACATAAAGGGTGATTATTAGGGCAGACAAAAACTTAATAATTTTGTTTTATTTAAAAGTATTTTGCAATCTATTGAGTATCAATAATAAACAAAAGTAGTGACATTGACTAAAGACAAGAAGGATTTTATCCACATACAGTAATAATAGAGCGCGCTAATAACCGGCAAAATAGCACAAAAGATGGAAAACTTATTAAGTTGTGAGATAAAAAGAAATAAAACTAGTCGAGCTGTGACATACATTATATTGATTATTTCCCACCTTTAGACATATCGGACGAGTTTGTCAACTACCACTGTCACAGTGACAGTTTTAGTTATCATTCTCCTCTGATACGTGTAAAGGTGGGAAACAATCATACTCTGGGCTAATTAACAAAATACAAGGAAAAGTTATTTACCAGCAATTTTATTGCTGGAATCGAATCTTATTATTGTATCTATTAATAATATAGGTATGCAAAGTCCGCAGATAGTGTGCTATTTTTTTATAAACAAAATGGCGCCCGAAAATCGTGTTTTTTTTTAATTTTTGCTCTATAACTCCAAAGATTTTAACTTTACACCAGAAACACCCAAATAAAAATTCACCGCAATTAAATTCTGCATAGAGACGTGTTTTCCCGATTTACTTTGACGAAAATTTTCCCCGGAAAATGCGGGTATTTTCAACAAAATCTTTAATTTTCAACTAAAATTTTATATAAGTAATTATTTATCAATAATTAAATAACTTGGTAATATAAAAGATATTTTCGTATAGATTATAATTTCAGAAATCGATGGAAATTGAATGAACAATTTAGCAACAATACGGTCGCTATAATAACCACCATAATTATGGTACGTAAGAATATCTATGATTTTTCTATGAAAAGAGACTGTACTTATTTAATGTACTTTACAGAATCAAAATTGGACTATTTAAGCGGCCTCAGAAATATTTCAAAATTATAAACAATTTTTTAGCTTATAAACAAATAGAATATCTCGGGAAATGATAAATTAAATTAAATCATGAAAACCGTATTGAAAAAAAAATAGCAGGATGCTTCTTTTAAAAGAAAAAACGTTTAATTGTGATGAGTGATTCCTTAGATACAACCGGTCAAAGTTGACTGGCATTTACGGCAAATATATAAACAATAGGATCATAATTTTTGAACCATCTCCTTTTTATTTTTGTCCTCGATCTCCACACCAATTTTCATATCTTTAAAATACTCATAACGTATATTAATATAATAAAAACTATGGAAATTACGAGTGAAAATTGACAAAAATAGCAAAATTCTAATCAAAAATTAGGTTGGAGAAAATGTAATCTCAAAGTTCAAAATCGGTATACGTTAAAAAAATGCATTTTGTTGGCTTCCCATGGAGCAATTTTCTTCATTATTTTTTTGTTCCCAAGTAACTCGAGTAGAGCCATCTAACTAACGCATTATTAAATGACAAGCTTGCTTTTGTTTTGTTATAATAGATTAGTTTATTAAAGAAATCTACATATTTTTTCCAGTTGTAGACTTTTTTTAGATAAACTTAATGCAAGTGTACCTTTTAACGTTAAAAAAACAAATATTCTCATTTGAAAGCTGTACAATTATTTAGACAATCTTTATTTAAACAAATTAAAATTTTTTTGTTATAATAAATAAATTAATTTATTATAACAAAAAAAGCATCTTTGACATTCAATAATGCATCAGTTAGATGGCTCTACTCGAGTTACTTGGGAACAAAACAAGAATGAAGAAAATTGCTCCATGGGAAGCCGAGAAAATGCAATTTTAACGTATACCGATTTTGAACTTTGAGATTACATTTTCTCCAACCTAATTTTTGATTGGAATTTTGCTATTTTTTGCAATTTTCACTTGTAATATCGATAGTTTTTATTATAATAATATATGTTATGAGTATTTTAAAGATATGAAAATTGGTGTGAAGAAAGAGGACCGAAATAAAAAGGTGATGGTTTGAAAATTATGATCCTATTGTTTATATCTTTGCCGTAAATGCCGGTCAACTTTGACCGGTTGCATCTCATGAACAACTCATCACAATTAAACGTTTTTTCTTTTAAAAGAAACGTACTGCCGTTTTCTTTCCAACAACGTTTTCATGATTTAATTTAATTTAATATTTCCGACGATATATGTTTATAAGCCAAAAAATTGTTTATAATTTTAAAATATTCCTGAGGCCGTCTAAATAGTCCAATTTCAATCCTGTAAAGTATATTAGATAGGTACAGTGTCTTTTTATACAAAAATCATAGTTATTCTTATGTATTATAATTATTGTGGTTATTATAGTGACCGTAAATTTTTAATTAATAATTCAATTGTTGCTAAACTTTCATTCAATTTCCATCGGCTTCTGGAATTATAATCTATACGAAAAGAGCTTTTATATTTCCAAGTTATTTAATTATTTATAAACAATTACTTATCTAAAATTTTAGTTGAAAATTAAAGATTTTGTTGGATAAACCCGCATTTTCCGGGGAAAATTTTCTTCGAAGTATGTCGGGACAGACACGTCCCTATGCAGAATTTAATTACGGTGAATTTTTATTTGGGTGTTTTGGTGTAAAGTTAAACTCTTTGGAGTTATAGAGCAAAACTTGAAAAAAACACTATTTTCGGGGGCCATTTTGTTTATAAAACAAGTAGCACACTATCTGCGGACTTTGCATACCTATATTATAATTATATACAATCATAAGAATCGATTCCAGCAATAAAATTGCTGGTATCTAAACTGAGACACAACTGGCTAGTGATTTTAGTAAGGAATTTTGCTAATTTGGTCAAATTGGCAAAAAAATAATAATTACTAAATAGTTAATAATTACTAAATAGTTCGTAATTTTGTCAATTTTAGTAAAATTGGCCAAAAACAAAATAATTACCTACTAAAATCACTAGCCAGTTGGGTCTGAGTTTAGCGAACCGACTATAAATATCTTTTCCCAAAAATGGCCTATTCTCCGATAATCCGCCCAGACTATCAATATAATGTAAATTTATAGGTTAATATCGCTAAATTTCCCGTCTCGACTAGGTTCATTTCTTTTTATCTCACAACTTAATACGTTTTCCATCTTTTGCGCTATTTTACCGGTTATTAGCGCGTTCATCACTGTATAAAGTTACAAGAAGAAAAAACCGCTAATTGCCGTAAAAATGAGTGGCGCATACCATATTCCAGCTACAATTAGCTGATATGAATATTACGTTGCGCGAAATGTATTTTTATTTTGATGGAAAATAAAATTCTAGTTTTATTTTGAAAGATTTTTTCCATAATATTTGCTAAATTTGAAGTAAAACGCGCCACAAAAGAGCCTCAAAATACAAACTGTATCAAAATTAGGTACTCTTTTGTGGCGTGTTTTATTTCAAATTTAGCAAATATTATGGAAAAATCTTTCAAAATAAAACTAGAATTTTATTTTTCATCAAAATAAAAATACATTTCGCGCAACGTAATATTCATATCAGCTCTTTTGTAGCTGGAATATTGTATGCGGCACTCATTTTTACGGCGTTTAGCGGTTTTTCTTCCTGTATCAGGAGCTTTTCAAAGTTTTTTATAAATTAAATGTATGAAGTTTAAGTAGGTACATATAAATATGTAGCAAGAAACAAATCGCCAAATCGAAGAAGATTATTGGGACGACCGAGGAAAAGATGGTCAGACAAGGTCAATCGTCAATTGAGGCTAAAAACCGAAGTAAAACAGGCATTGAGCCTATTTATAAAGTAGGAAGAAGAAGACCTACGTAATTTAAAAATATATAAATTAAAAAAAAATTGCCCATAAAATAGTCAAATTAATCATTAAAGAAAATATCCATCTAACACTGATATTTATGGGTGAACGTTATTTTTTCATTTTCAGGAGCACCCTAATTTAATTTAACTTCTCTCACTATTTGTTTCTCATCGTGGACTACTGTAACGTGAGTATATTCGATGTCAAAAGTTTTATTTGCCCTTCTACTTCAAACCTTGTTCGTGACACTTAATCGTATTATCGGCTATTTTTCACTTGCTTTCTTTTCATTACAAAGATATGTTTTTAATAAAAATATTTTCTTATTACGGCATTTTTAGAGAAAATAAACCTACAAGAAAATTAGATGTCAATTACTTATTTGCTAAAAAAATTAACTCATTATGGCTTTTTACCCATTGAGAATTGCATAAAGTAGGTATAGTGGAGTCACTGAAGGTGGATAATTATGCGCTATTCCGATTTCGTTGAACCTCCATCAATTTGCATGAAAATTGGTGAGTGGTTAGAGGATATCTCAAGGAACAAAGGTGACATGCCGCCAACTTGCGCTTTTACCCTGGGGGTGGATGCCACCCCTTCTCGGGGGTGAAAATTATTTTATTAAAAATAACCCCATAATTCGATAGAGGGATAAATTTCAAGCAAAATTTGTTATATAAAGTAATTAAAATAAATCAATACTTTTTGAGTTATTAAAGATCAAAGATTTTAATTTTTCTTGAGAAAAATGCATGTTTTTAACCAATTTTTCATCAATAACTCAAAAAGTGTAAGTTTTTACAAAAAAGCTATTATTATCAAAATTGAAGCTAATAAAAAAGAATGTTTGTGTACTTTGTACGCACGTAAGAAGTTATACTTCTATTATATGATTTAAACGAAATTAATATACTTTTTATTTATATTTTATTTAAATATTAAACTAATTTTTACTAACTACTTCTCAAACATTTTTATTAAAACTGTGCCAAAAATTAAAATAATAAAAGAATAAAACACACACAAACACACTAAAAATGCCACAAATGATTTCTGAACATTAATTGTCGGAAATTTTTTAACTAAATACGTATTTTCTGAAAATAAAAGTATATAATAAATATACTTACAATCATAAAATGTATAAAAAAAATAAAAAAATAAAAGTTTTTATTGGGATTCGAACCAGCTATCAGCGCGGTTGGTATATTGGGGTTCATTCGCCTTAAACGCTTCGCCACGGAGGCAATGTGTCATTATGTGCGAAGATCGACTAACTAAACGGATTAAGCTTTCGACATTTTTGAATTAAATTAAATTATTTTGATTTTGAATTGAAATGATTAAGAATTGAAAAAATACATCAAAACATATAGTAAGAAAACAATATATTAGGTGAACATTGATAGAAATTTTGATGGTAATCAAATTATGTAAATAAAAGTAGGGTCTAGGACGTTTCATCGCCGCCGTTTCGATGCCGCCAGTTCGATGCCGATGCCGGCCGATTCATCGCCAGTCAATTAATCGCTATCTGATATATTTCCGAATTTTCGACAGTTACAATTATTAGTTATTTTTAGTATTAATTAAGAATTCTAGGAAATGCTATATATGACGGCGATGAAATGGACTGGCGATGAACCGGCGGCATCGAAACGGCCGGCGATGAACCGGCGGCATCGAAACGTCCCATTCCGATAAAAGTATTACATACTATGTATTTTGGTAGGTTCAAATAGGTAGGTACCTATGATACATTTACAATTATTACGTACCTGTTGCTTTTAAAAACTATTTAAATGTTACTACAATTATAAACTTTTTTGTTTCTGTCCTCACAACAATAAAACTAATATATTATACATTTGTTTCCCTTCATATTCAGAGCCCGTATAACGACTTACCGTCCCTTCAACACCCAATCAGAGCCCGTATAACGACTAATACCATACTGTCGATGTGCGCATGCGCGCAGATAAATTCACCCTCAATCTCAATCGCGCCTAAAGAAGTATAACTTCAAAAAATGAAATAAACCTCTTACTACAAAAACTTTTAATATTAACTAAAAGTGAGTTATAGGTAATTGAATGTATATTTTTTTTGGCGAGTAAAAAACTCTAAGTATTCAAGATGAAATAACGGGAAATTGATGCATTTTATAACATAAACTTATTAAACATTTGTCAAAACACTTAAAAATATCTATTAAATGAGCCCCCGAACATGTTGATAGCGTTAAAATTTATGCTCCAAAATTTTTTCAAAATTTATCTTTTAAAAATTTTTCCAAAAAATGTTTTTTTTAACAACTCCGTTCATGTTTACGGTATCAGGTTCATATAAAAACTGTTTAAAAGTTAATTCTAAGTGCTATTTTTTAAGCACGTTGAACCTAATCTTTTAAACCCCTTACTTTTTTAAAAATAAAAGATTAAATGGCCCCGGTTGCATGGTTCCCACAGCAAAATTTACGATTTAAACGTTTCTACCTCGGTTATTTTTTACCCTATAGTAATAGTAAAACAGGTAAACTATTTGGCATAGAAAAAACTAAAATTTGGTTATACAGTATGTCCCTGTACGTTGTATCCATATGGAAAACTTTTTTATTATTAATTTTACGAAAAAAAGTTATTCTCTATAAAAAGCTCTGCATGGTCGAAAACCTAAGATTTAACCATCAAATATCAATTTTTTTGAATATTATACGAGGTATGTCAAAAAGTTTGAATTTCACTCAAGAGTAAAGTAGCTTTATTTTTCACAATATTGAAAATTGCTATTATGAAAAGTTGTTTGGAATTAAAAACTGTATTCTGGTATGCAATTACATCCTTCTAATTGAATTTTTTTTTTTTTTGAAAAAATGTGGATAACTAACATTATATTCGGTTATTTTAATTCAGATAACTCTTTTATTATTAATTGTACGAAAAAATTGATTCTTAGTAAAAAGTTCTGCATGGTCTAAAATCTAAAATACAACCATCTTTTGTCAAATTTTATCAATTTTTGTACGAGGTATGTCAAAAAATATGAATTTCGCTCAAGAGTAAAATACGTTTATTTTTCACAATATCGAAAATTGTTATTATGAAAAGTTATTTAGAATTAAAAACTATGTTTCAGTATGTAATTACATCCTTCTAATTGAAATATTCTGAACTATAAAGGTACTTTACTTTTGATCTAAATTTATCTTTTTTGACATACCTCGTATAAAATTGATAAAATTTGATATAAGATGGTTGTATTTTAAGTTTTAGACCATCCAGAACTTTTTATTAAGAGTCACTTTTTTTGTAAAATTAATAATAAAAGAGTTAGAATTGAAATAACTGAAAAAATAATGATAGTTATCCATAATTTTTCAAGAAAAATTTTTTTTCAATTAGAAGGATGTAATTGCATATTAGAATATAGTTTTTAATTCCAAACAACTTTTCATAATAGCAATTTCCAATATTACGAAAAATAAAGCTACTTTACTCTTGAGTGAAATTCAAACTTTTTGACATACCTCGTATAATATTAAAAAAATTTGATATTTGATGGTTAAATTGTAGGTTTTGGACCATGCAGAGCTTTTTATACTGTATATAATTTTTTACGTATATTGAGTATTTTTGGAATTATTATCAAAAGAATATGAGAATTACAATAATTATAAAAATTGTGATTTTTTTAAATTATATCTTTTTTTAAATATGCATTCTAAACCGGTCAAAATTATGGAAAACATTACTTATCCTAATATAAAGCAGGTTCTTGTAAGGATTACTATAAATTTTAATTTTTGTGGAAATGGCGTATGTTTAATTTTTCACTTTTTCCTAAAAAAAATCGAAACGGTTCTTTTATTTTCATTATAACTTGCTTAATTTTGACGCTATTACCTTGTTCTGACGCTCATTTGATAGGTATTCTGAAGTACTTTGACAAATGCTTAGCAGGAATATTTTATACATTGCATCGTTTTCCCGTTAGTTAAGCTTGAATAATTTGAGTACTCGTCGAAAAAAATACACATTCAATTGCCAATAACTCACTTTGAACTAACATTAGATTAGTTCTTTATGTGAGGAATATATTAAATTTTTTATTATCTTCAATTTCAGTAATAATAAGTTTTTTGTAAAAGCTTATAATTTTTGATTTATACGTGAAAAACCGATTTTAAACATGCATTTTTTTACGAAAAAATAAAATCTTTGGTCTTTAATAACTTAAAAAGTGTTGATTTATTTTAATAACTTTACATAACAAATTTTGCTTATAATTTATCCCTCTATCGACTTATGGTATTATTTTTAATAAAATAATTTTCACCCCCGAGAAGGGGTGGCATCCGCCCCCAGGCTAAAAGCGCAAGTTGGCATCATGTCACCTTTATTCCTTGAGGTATCCTCTAATTACTCACCAATGAAAATCGATGGAGGTTCAACGAAATCGGAGGTGAAAACCTTCAGTGACTGCACTAGTAATATTTTATTTGGAAACGACAAAAAGTATTTATAATTAAAAGCGTAACTTTAATTGCAATCAATTGGGGGTAATCCCATATAAGCATAATTTTCAACTTGACATGCCACAAAAAAACAGTTTAGAATCTTTAAATAGGTTGTCTAACATTGGCGGATGCTCCCTTAAAGCGCATTCAACATTTTTTACAAGATCCCAAATTGACACCTGTCAATCATTATGATTGAATAAGCTTAGCAAAACAAGATAAAATGAAAATATATTAGAATTTTTATTATCTAAATTAAAGCTTCCCTTGCCACACAAAAGAGAATGAGATAATAAAAGTTTCTTTTGTACTGAGATTAAAAAATCAATCTTGAAGGCCGATGAACCAAGGTCAAGTCAACGGCATAAGGATGGAGAAGGTAACGGGGCATTAAAGACTCTATTCTTCTACTTTTTTCATCATAACCCTGGGCGGTTCTTTGCCTGTCTGGCTCCTTCCATTCAGATATATCCTTTGCCCTTCTCCTCCATTGTCTTATATTCATGGTTTTCAGGTCGTCTTCCAGTCTTCCACGTCATCCAAACATCTCGTTCGGGGCCTTTCTTTTTTTTTGCCTTCCAACTGCCTTCCATTGTAATAGTTGCTTTGTTGTTTTTGTATCTTCTTGTCTCTGGAAATGTCCCAGCCACGACAGTCTTTGACTTTTCAGAAATATTACAATATACATACCCTTCATTAAATTCATTAACCTCGTCGTTTCTCCTGATTCTCCATGTGCTGTCTTCCTCTTGCATCAGGCCATATAATATTCTCAGTATCTTTCTCTCGAATGTTCTGAGTTGGGCTTCTCCTTTTTTGTTATTTGTTACCAATGTTTCACAACCATAGGTTACTACGGGTCTAATGAATGTTCTGTAGATAGTCATTTTGGTTCTTTTGTATAATAATTTTGATGTCATCAATCTTTTGCATAGTATGTACGATTCCCACTAGAAATACGTGTATTAATTTCGCTACTTACGAAATTCTTCTGATTGATTTCTGTGCCCATATATGAAGGCATCCACACGTTCAAAAGTATAGTCGTTGACTGATAAATATAGGTACTGATAAATATCCGTATTTGTCAATCAACGGTATTTATATATATTATTGTGTTTTCAATTTATCAATCAAAAGCAAAATAAAAATTAAATTAAATTTTTTTTTAAATAACGCGGGCACATAAATTTGATACACCCTGTATATTGAGCTGTAGATATTTCTTAGAATGTAGTTTGGATGTAAGTAGATTTCTCTTTTAATGAGCTTTCCGATGAACCATTAAAGACTTTTGTGAATAATTAAAGTGAAAATAACGATGTATTTAGATTTAAAATGGAAAAAGATTGTTTAGGGTATAGGTAATTATAAATTTCTCGAAATTGATAATTGAAAAGAAAGTTGGAATTTTAATATCTTTATTTCAACACGAGTATATGTTGGAGAGTTTCTCCGAAAGTAATTAGGATTGTCGGAATAATTTTGAAAATGACTGTTTTATTTGTCGAATGGAAAAGTCGAGGTTTCTGATGATTGGCAATGTGAAAGGGGAAAAGTAGTTAGAATGATTGAGAGAGTTTGAAAAGGAAGGCATTATGTTTTTGGCATCGCTAAGGATCGGTTCGACGTGTTAGTGGATAGATAGTTAGCAGATACCAGTGACTGTTTGATAGTGGAGAATAGTGTTGAAAAGTGGAACGAGAGACAGATCAAATTGAGACGAAATACCTCTTTGATTCTGTATTATTGTGAGAAGGAGAGCAGAGAATTTTTGGAGTTTTGTTTGAATCGAGTACGTGTCAAAAGAGGCCCGGCTTGTTGGAGAATTGGTGCTGGTATGCTGATAGTTTTGAAGCTGGACAAAGGAGAGGGCTTTGATGAGTAGCCTTTAACATAGTCAACGAGGGAGAGCTGTTTTGGGTCACGAGAAGACATCAGAGTGAGTGAAGCAAAAGGTCAGTCAATTTATGTGAAAGAGATTTTTATGTTCGGAAACTAGATTTTTGAGTAAAAAGCATATGAATTAAAATTCCAACTATTCAAAATATAAATAGTAAATATAGGTAATCTTGCGAATACATAAATTTGTTTTGTTTAGTTTATTTTACTAAAGTCATCGGGAACAAACCGATAAATTGTTTTTTTAACTATAATAAATTTAAGTGGTAAAAATTTCATTCGGACATCTGTGTTCACAGGTTTTTAGATTCGATAGATTTCAGAGTATTGATTTTGATAAATAAAAGACAATTCTGTATTTTTATTTTAATATTTTGCTTTATTTCTTTTCCCTATTTTATCCCGATTAGGATCAACTAAGAGATACTGAACCCACGAGAGAAGATAAATATAACGTGAGATAATTTGGATTTTTTTTTAATAGTATAAAAAAGCACCCTGAGATTTTTTATTCAATTTTTTTATGTATGATTTGCGACAATTAAATAATTAATCAAATAAATAATAATTAATATAAAATTAATAAGAAGCAGATCATAGCAATATATATACATATATACATATATATATATATACATATATACATATATATACATATATATACATATATATATGTCTATTGTCTATTGTGATATTATTTTCATCGGTGTAATTTTGATGGGCATGTACCGGGTGTCCCAATAAGAATGGCTCTCGGCCATATCTCAGGAACCGTTTATAGTACAGCTTTGAGAAAAAAATATTTATAACAAAAGTTGCCTCGAGAAAAGCCTGGAAATTATTTTCATAATTGTAGGTTCACCGCTAGAGGGCGTAATTGAATATAAAAAATTAAAAAATCAAAATTTTACAAAATTTGCCTAATGAAAGAGCACTGAAAATTAGATCATCGTATTCTTCATAAAATTCTGCGCATATTTGATTTCACAAGTTTAAGTGTACCTTTGCAAATAAGAGGTGGAGGTGAGTGGGAACCTTGTTATGAAAAAATGGCTGTAAGACCGGTTCTGCTAAATAAAATAAAAAAGTTTGGGCTTGTAGAAAACAGCTCTTTTTAGTCAATGTAAGAGTTATAATTTCGAAACAGCCTATTAAGTAATACGCCAGCTAGGAGGCGTTATTTAATTATTTTCAGAAATCTAGTTTTCTATGGAAAATATTAAATACAGGTATGCATTTTTAATCCTGTATTACAAAATATTAGATCAAATTAGCAACAGAATAGCGAAAACCGCATGTTGATAACTTTTTTCTATCTCGAGATATCTTAACAAACGTGTAAATTTTAAACATAACTGTTACTGTCACCGGTAAACGAAGTTAAGGAAAGCTAGTGTGCTGTGGAGAAAACAAACAACACTATAAAATATAACGAAGAAATAAAAACAACTACTTAGTGACGACTTAAATGTTCAAATTATGGCCCATAATTTTCGATGTAAGTATTTACTCTTCAAGAGTATATTGAACAGCAGTCTCAATTTCTGCTCTCGCAATGCTTTGTATGACGTTTCCTACTCTATGGATCATGTTTTCTCGAGTAGTAGGCCTAGCGGCAAAAACAAGGTCTTTAATCCGCTCCCATAAATAAAAGTCTGAAGCAGTTAAATCGGGTGATCTGGCTAGCCAAAAAATAGGCTTCCACGTCCTATCCATCTATCAGCGAAATACTCATCAAAAAAATCTCTTACTACTCTGGAAAAATTCGCTGGACAACCATCGTGCTGAAACAACATGGACATACGAACTGCTAGCGGTACATCTTCCAGAAGAAGAGGCAATTCATTCCTTAAAAAAATTAGATAGCCTTCACCAATAATAGCATTATCGAAAAGAAAGAGTCCAATTATCTGACTATCACTAAATATAACTGTTTGGTGTGGGGACGGTTAGGTATTTCACTTTTATTTAGGTATGGGGACAGATGAAAGACCTTGTTTTTGCAGCTAGGCCTACTCGAGAAAAAATGATCCAGAGAATACGAAACCCCATTCAAAGCATTTCGAGAGCAGAAATTAAGACTGCTGTTCAATCTACTCTTGAAAGAGTAAATGCTTGAATCACAAATGATGGGCAATAATTTGAACATTTAAGTTTTCACTAAGTAGTTGTTTTTATTTCTTTGTTATATTTTATAGTGTTGTTTGTCTTATTGTTATTTTAATTAATTATATAGGTACGTTGAGATCTGGAAAATGTTTCTTTGTTTTTTTTCCACAGCACACTACCTTTCCTTAACTTCGTTTACCGGTGACAATAACGATTAGGTTTAAAATTTACACGTTTCTTAAGATATCTCGAGATAGAAAAAAGGTATCGACATGCGGTTTTCGCTATTTTGTTGCTAATTTGATCTAATTTTGTAGTACAGAATTAAAAATGCATACTTGTATTTAATATTTTCCAAAGAAAACTAGATTTCTGAAAATAATTAAATAACGTCTCCTAGCTGGCATATTACTTAATAGGCTGTTTCGAAATTATAACTCTTACATGGACGAAAAAGAGCTGCTTTCAATAAGACCAAGTTAGCAAAATTCGAATTAGCAGAACCGGACCAACAGCCATTTTTTCATAACAAGGTTCCCACTCACCCCCACCTCTTATTTGCAAAGGTAGACTTAAACTTGTCAAATCAAATATGCGCAGAATTTTATGAAGAACACTATGATCGGATTTTCAGTGCCCTTTCATTAGACAAATTTTGTTAAATTTTGATTTATTAATTTTTGATTTCAATTACGCCCTCTAGCGGTGAACTTACAATTATGAAAATAATTTCCAGGCTTTTCCCGAGACAACTTTTGTTATAAATATTTTTTTCTCAAAGCTGGACTATAAACGGTTGCTGAGATATGACCGAGAGCCATTCTTTTTGGGACATCCGGTACATACTTAGTTTTTGTTTCGTTTATTTTAAGCCCTGTTTTTCGTGCTTCAGGATCAATTTCCTTGAACGCTTCCATTAGTCGTGGCTTGTTCCTACTAATGACAGCTGCATCGTCTGCATATGCAGTAATTTATATTGTTTTGGTATTTATATGGCCGGTTACATAAGTTTTTCTGATGACTGCCTCAAGAACTAGGTTGAACAGCATGGTTGAAAGTGAGTCTCCCTATCTCACTCCCGTGTTGTTGTCAAACAGAGGAGTCAGTTCTCCATCTACTCTAACTGCGGCTTTTGAACCCTGCAACGTCATTTTTATGAGCCTGATATATTTTTGGTGTACTTAGATGATGAAGGTCTTCCAGAATTTTGTCTCTTTCCACACTATCAAAAGCTTGTTTAAAGTCTATACATATACATATTATATGGTTATATGTCGTATTCATAAGCGTTTTCTTGTATCGTTCTTAGTATAAATATTATTATAGTCTGTAGTGGCTCTATTTGCTCTGAATCCATTTTGATAATCACTAATTATATTTTCGGAGTATTCTAACAATCTATTGTAGAAGAAAGGATTTTGTATATTACATTTAGCAATGTAGTTGGCCTATAATTCTGGCATCCCTCTAATCTCCTTATTAAAGACTCTAAGAGGACTCTTAAAGACCCCAGTAGAGTTATGAATAGCAAATTTCAAAGAAATTAAGCAAACTTATTGATTATTAATAAAAGATTTGGATCATCAATAACTAGAACTTGTACATACCCTGGCGCCGATGTTCCATCAGACCATGTCCTTCTCTTAGCAGAAATAAAAATAAAAATCACTAATATGAGGAGACCTAAACCAGAACCAACAATAGACTATGCTAAACTTAAACATGAGAATACCAGAAGAGAATTAAGTATGAAATTAAACAAAGAACTATCAAAGAATACAAAAGTAGAACTAGAAAGAGAAGTTAATTTTGATAACACATGGAGAGCCATAGAGGAAACAATGACGGATACAGTTAAAAAAGAATTAGGTAATAAACAAAAAATACAAAAGAAAAGTTGGATGACTGACGAAATCCTGGCAATGTTCGAAGAAAGAAGAAAACATAAAAATCAAGGGAACTGAGACAAATATCGAGAACAACAACAACGCATAAGAAGAGAGATAAGAACGGCAAAAAATAAGTGGCTAAAGAAACAGTGTGAGGAAATCAAACAGTTACAAAAACAACATGATGACCACAACCTACATAAGAAACTAAAGGAGGTAGCTGGAATATACAGGAAAAAGAAATTTTCTAACTTAGAAAATAAACAAGGAAAATGGCACAAGATGATAGAGAGAGGAAACTCATATGGGAAAAATACATCAAAAATCTCTTTGCAGACGAGAGGCCTGAGATAGAAGTCATTCAGGAACAAGTGATAGATATTAACAACCTATCTGGTCCCGAGATCACAATTGAAGAAATTACTAGAGCAATAAATACCTCGAAAGACGGGAAAGCAGTTGGACCTGATAAAATTCCTGTTGAGTTACTCAGATTGTTAGATGAAGAGGGAATTACGATACTCCAAAGATTTTTCAACCAAATCTATAAAAAAAGGAAAATTCCCTGTCCAATGGCTTGTATCTACCTTTATCCCTTTGCCAAAAAAGAACAACGCAACAAAGTGTCAAGAGCACCGACTGATAAGTCTGATGAGCCATTCTTTAAAAATATTCCTCAAAGTTCTTCACTACAGAATCTCCACAAAATGCGATAAGGTTATTGGTTGCTCACAATTTGGATTTCGAAAAGGCCTGGGTACCAGGGAAGCACTAGTCGCAACCCAAGTGCTAGCTCAGAACTGCTACGATCAAAGGAAAGATGTAATGATGTGCTTTATAGATTATGAAAAAGCCTTCGATCGAGTACATCATAAACTCATACATATACTAAAACAACTCGACATAGATCAAAAAGACATTCGTTGCATAGAGGCTCTTTACTGGAATCAAACAGCTGTCGTCAAGGTGGATAATGAAACAACGCAAGCTCAAAAAATTCTCAGAGGTGTAAGGCAGGGATGTATTCTCTCCCCACTACGTTCAATCTATATTCAGAAAGTATCTTCCAGGAAGCTCTTGAGGAATGCGAAAGCGGCATCAAAGTGAATGGTACCTGGGTCAATAATATACGATATGCGGATGATTCGGTCTTAATAGTAGACAATATAGAAGACCTCCAAAACCGTCTTAATAAAATTGGAGAACATAGCGAGAACATGGGACTTAGCATCAACATAAAAAAGACGAAGTTCCTTATAATCAGTCGTCAATTATGTCAACATCAAAATGCAAGACTAGCATATAACAACCAAGATGTAGAGCGCGTAAGAAAGTTTAAGTACCTGGGAACCTGGCTATGTGAAGACTGGATGTCGGATATGGAAATTAAATGTCGGATAGAAAGAGCCAGAAGTGCATTCATGAAATTCAGAAACGTCTTTACGAACTCTGACTTTGACCTAAACCTAAGATTAAGATTCACAAAATGCTATATATGGTCGGTGCTCCTATATGGCATGGAAGGATGGACTTTAAAAATAAACACAATGAATAAGCTAGAGGCATTTGAGATGTGGTCTATCGACGAATCCTTAAAGTTCCCTGGACCGCAAGAATAACAAATGAAGAAATCCTGAGAAGAATTGGTACAGAACGACAACTGATGTGCACAATTAAACAGAGAAAAACGGCATACCTGGGACACATAATTAGAAATGAAAGATATCAGTTTCTGCAAACCTTAATTGAAGGAAAGATCGAAGGAAGAAGGGGAGTGGGCAGGAAGAAAATATCATGGCTCCGTAATGTCAAACAATGGACAGGACTAAAAAACATAGGAGACCTAATACATACTGCAAGGGATAGAGAAAAATGGTCAAACGTGATCGCGAACATCCATTAGTGGATTGCATAAGAAGAAGAAGAAGATTGATTATTATGGATCGCGGAATGACAGATTCAGCAGTAATATGGACTTCTTAGTTCATAAAAATAGAAGAACAAATTGAATAAAACAAAATAAATTAGCGGCGCCGGCGCCAGGAAAGGATCTTAGATCAGTCTCCCAGGTATCTTACACTGCTGTAAAATATTTTAAATCAGTAAATGTACCTAAATATGTAGGAAGAATAATAAATGATATGCAAAATAAACAAATATTTATTAAATATAACTACTAGATTTCCGATAATCTCTGAGTTAACAAAATGAATAGTATGTGACTTTGACATGACAAAAGTTATAGTTTAACAGAATATCCACAGAGAACGGCAGTTCTCACCAGTGGCGCACAACACCCCTACATGCGACACTATATATACACGAAATTTTCGATTTTCTAAACCTGACTGAATTAAAAACTGGGCCAAATCCCATCTTAAAGTTTAGGAAAAGACTCGTCCATCCATATGTTACTTCTCCATTTTGGTCCAAGGGTGTGGATTTTACGGCCCTTCCCATTTAGAGCCTGTTTTTCGTTCTCGTCCCCAAAACTCCCAAAAATTTCAAAAATTTAAGCCCGACATTTGCGGCTTCTGATAGCACAGATCATTACCTTTCCAACGCATGTTTAATTTTGAAAATCGGTTATACCATTCAAAAGTTATCGAGCTCAGAAATATGACTCAATTTTTATTTAAAAAATGGAAAATGTTTGTGGATATGTATGTATGTATGTATGTGTGTGGAAAAGTTAAACCGATCTGAATTTGTTTTTCTGTGTTTCAAGAGGGTGTGAGGGCCGATTCAGAACCGGTCTAATTTTTGACTTCTGACTACCCGTAAGTCAGCTAGAGGGCTAGGTAGATACAAAATAGCATATTTTTTGGGCGTATATATCTAAGGTTCAACGAAAGACAGGAAAACCGCAAATACACCAAATCAATAGGGATGAGTTAAGCTTTCAAATAGCGCCTAAGCGATCAAGCTGAGACATACACACTGCTCACCATAGCCAAAAAACTGAAAAATTAAACTTTGAAAATTTTGGTTTTTCGACAATTACTCAAAATTTCAACCTACGAATTGCGCCAATAACTGAGCGTTTGTAGAAGGACTCAGGACGCGTCTAATGGTGTATACCTTATATCTGGAAAAATTCGAATTTTTAAGTTATAGGCTTTATAAATATGATCAAATCTATTTCTTATGGGAAAAACGGTTTTTCAAGCTCAATAATTTCTATAATACGTTCAGTTATCATACTCGATCTTGGACGCATCAGATACTACTTGTCAATACGTTTCAAATTCATGTTTAGTGATCAACATCAGGTAAGCCGTTCAGAAGTTATAGAGATCCAAAATTATAATTAGTCCAGGAACTGAAATTTTTCACTTCGCAATTTTTACAGAATGGATAGATTTGCTTGAAAATTTGACAATAAGTAGTGGATAGTCCAAGGATCAAAATCTATATGATGCCGAAAGACGCTTTTACCATGGGGTGGTTGCCACCTCATCTCGAGGGTGGAATTTTTTTTTTATATTTTGACCGCAAATGCTGGTAAAAATATTAATTATAAGCAAAAAATGTTCATTATAAATTTTTTTGATAAAATTAATAGTTTTCGATTTATTAGTTATCGAAGCTGTTAGTTTTATATCGAAAAGATTACCAGATAACGGCAGTTCTCGCCAGTGGCGCAGAAATACACCCCCTACACGCGACACTATTATATACACGAAATTTTCAATTTTCTAAATCTGACTGAATTGAAAATTGTGCCAACTCCCATCTTCAAGTTCAGAAAAAGACTCACCCATTCATATGTCATTCATATGAATGGGTGCCATTCACACATTCATATATCAACCATCCATTTTGGTCCAAGGGTGTCGATTTTACGGCCCTTTCTATTTAGGGTCTTTTTTGCGTTCTGGTCCCCAAAACTCCCAAAAACTTCGAAAATTTAAGTCCGACCTTTGCGGCTTCTAACAGTACTGATCATTACCTTTCCAACGCATGTCTAATTTTGAACATTACCAGAGAACGGCAGTTCTCGCCAGTGGCCCACACCCACACCCCCCTATACGCGATATTATATATACACAAAATTTTCGATTTTCTAAATCTGACTGAATTGAAAATTGGGTTAACTCCCATCTTAAAGTTCAGAAAAAGACTTACCCATTTATATGTCAACCATAGATTTTGGTCCAAGGGTGTAGATTTTAAGGCCCTTCTTATTTAGGGTCTGTTTTTCGTTCTCGTCCCCAAAACTCCCAAAAAGTTTAAAAATTTAAGTCCAACCTTTATGGCTTCTAATAGAACTGATCATTACCTTTTCAACGCATGTCTAATTTTGAAAATCGGTTATACCATTCAAAAGTTATAGAGCTTAGAAATGTGACTCAATTTGCATTTAAAAAAGGGAAAATGTTTGTGGATATGTATTAGTCTAAGAGCTAGTGAACCCTCCGACTAACGGTCGTCCTGTAAGGCTAGAAATTTGTATAGTGATAATTCATAGCACACCAAGGCTAAAAACCATGACCTGGCAGACATCAGCGTTGCACGTGTATCTACCAGGTGAATCGAAAAGTGCAAATTTAGGGGGTAAAATAAACTTTCTCCTGTAAGGTTTAAATTTAAGTATGTGTTTGAGTAAGTCATTTAGAAGAAATGTGTACAATGACAGGCGATTCTGAAGAGCATAAGACCTTGCCAGGCTAGGGGAAAGATTAGGGGTTTTTCCTAAAATTATTCTTTTTGCATCGAACAATGTTTTTTTAGGTTTTTTGAATCATTCCAAACAGAAAACGTCTTTAGTGATTTTTCTCTTAAGTTAATGGTTTTTGTTATATAAGCGATTGAAAATTTTGAAAATTGCGAAATCGGCCATTTTTAACCCTAAATCGGACATGTATCTAAAAATTTTAATGTTGCCAAGGTACGTAGGTATTCTTTAAACATTGATTGATGAAATCTCGAAGAGTTTTTTGCAATAAAATATCGAAAACCCCTTTGTTTTTTTAATTGCTAATCAAGCGGACGCGACACTGTAGTATAAGTGAGGACGTTTGAGTTTGCTTAAATTCATTATCTCGACAATGGGCAAATTTCAAGAGAAATCCTCAGACAGGTCGATTTTTATTTTTGAATTAGGACTTTTTGGCATATATATAATACTAGTGACGTCATCCATCTGGGCGTGATGACGTAATCGATGATTTTTTTAAATACGAGTACGGGTTGTGTGATAGCTCATTTGAAAAGTTATTTAATTCTCTATTCGGTAATATAAACATTAACATAATTATTTGTACAGGGTGTACAAAAAAATTTTTTCTTCTATTTGTCAAATTTAATCAAAGTTAATTTAATAAAAAAAATTTTTTTGTGCACCCTGTATAAATAATTATGTTAATGTTTATATTAGTGAATAGAGAATTAAATAACCTTTCAAATGAGCTATCACACAACCCCTACTCTCATTTAAAAAAATCATCGATTACGTCATCACTCTCAGATGGATGACGTCACTAGTATTATATATACGCCAAAAAGTCCTAATTTAAAAATAAAAATCGACCTGTCTGAGGATTTCTCTTGAAATTTGCCCATTCTCGAGATAATGAATTTATGCCAACTCAAACGTCCTCACTTATACTACAGTGTCGCGCCCGCTTGATTAGCAATTAAAAAACAAAGGCGTTTTAGATATTGTATTGCAAAAAACTCTTTGGGATTTCATCAATCAATGTTTAAAGAATATCTACTTAGCTTTGCAACTTTGAAATTTTTAGTTAAATGTCCGATTTAGGGTTAAAAATGGCCGATTTTGCAATTTTCAAAATTTTCAATCGCTTATATAACAAAAACTATTAACTTAAGAGAAAAATCACTAAAGACATTTTCTGTTTGGAATGATTCAAAAAAACTAAAAAAAATTTGTTCGATGCAAAAAGAATAATTTTAGGAAAAACCCCTAATCTTTTCCCTCGCCTGGCAAGGTCTTATGCTCTTCAGAATCGCCTGTCATTGTACACATTTCTTCTAAATGACTTACTCAAATACATACTTAAATTTAAACCTTACAGGAGAAAGTTTATTTTACCCCTAAACTATGCACTTTTCGATTCACTTGGTAGATACACGTGCACCGCTGATGCCTGCCAGGTCATGGTTTTTAGCGTTGGTGTACTATGAATTATCACTAGAAAAATTTCTAGCCTTACAGGACGACCGTTAGTCGGAGGGTTCACTAGCTCTTAGACTATATGTATGTGTGTTTGAAAGTTAAACCGATTTTATATTTTTTCTGTGTTTACAGAGGGGGTCAGGGCCGATTTAGAACCGGTGTAGTTTATGACTTTTGACCACCCATAAGCCAGCTATAGGACTTGGTAGGTACAAAACGGCATATTTTTTTGGGGTATATATATTCGGATCAAGAAGAGGTAGGAGAACCGCAAATACACCAAATCAATAGTGTTGACTTAAGCTTTCAAATGGTGTTTAAGCCGTCAGGATCAGACATACACACGGCTCAGTATAGCCGAAAAACTGAAAAACTAAACTTTGGGTTTTTCGACAATTACTCAACATTTCAACCTACGAATTGCGCCAATAACTTAGCGTTTGTAGAAGGACTCAAGACGAATCTAACGGTGTATACCTCATATCCGGGAAAATTCGAATTTTTAGGTTATAGGCTTCATAAATATGATAAAATCTATTTCCTGTGGGAACAACGGTTTCTCAAGCTCAATAATTCCTATAACAGCTTCAGTTATCATACTTGACCTTAGATCCATCAGATACTACTGGTCAATACGTTTCAAACTCATGTTTACTGATCAAAATCGGTTAAGCCGTTTAGAAGTTATTAAGATACAAAAGTATAATCCAATTAACGATTATTCCCCAAATGGTTTATGTAGTTGTAGTGGTTACGACGCTAAATTTGATCTGGCAACGGGCAATCCGACTTTATTTACCGGCCATGTCAATATATTTTTTTTCAATCTATTTCGAATAGAAAAAATCTAGTGTACATTCGATGGACAGTAGATCATTTGGGAGATAATGCAACAAAGGTGACCATTTATAAAGCTTGACGTGTAATACAGGAACATTGTGTATTAAATAGTGTGATGTTATTGCCTTCTAGGTCGTAATTAATTAAAACTCTCTTAGTTCAAATACATTATATTATTTACTTTTAAATCCGTCTACAATTAACCATAACAATGGGTTTACATATCACAGTAACGACCTACCGTCACGTTGCTCAATTACTAATTACTATAAATAATTATAACGATAACGATGACCCGTATCATCGGGTGTTCACTTATATACATGATGAACTCTCGCAACCTCACGCTCGGCCTTGGTCAAGGGCGAACGATGAATGATATATGTTTTTCTTTGAATAACACATCTTTTGTACAGGGTGATATTATAATACCACACCTCCCCGTTTTGTTAAAATTACATATTTTTAAAATGTGATGCTCCTCTTTCCCTTTTACAAAAAATGTTTATGGTTATCTAATACTATTTTGAAAAATTAAATTTCCTAACTATGCTAACTAACTGTAACATGGTACATTTCAGATCAATCAATTTTTCCCTAAACATGTATATTCTTTTTCCTATTTTACACAAAAGTTCATATTTTCCCTATACTAAAACTGGTATTTTATAACCTATTACTAGTTCACGTACTTTCACGTCGTGTCTTTTCGTCCTTTTTTTTTTCGTTCACTAATTCACTTCATCAAAACAGTGTCCACAGTGAATGAAATTGATCCTAACTTTTAAATAGTCTTTTAGTGCCTATAAGCCGTAACTAATCTAATTGTAATAAAATCTCGACTTTAATACTTCCTAAGCTAAGCTAAATATTACCTAAACTTCTATTAAATGGTATATAAAAAAAGAATTTAACGTTACTTTACTATTTCATCTTATTATTTCAGTCTTATTTTGATTTATTTATATACGCCTTACTAACTTTAGAATATTGTACCTATAATAGAAATGTAATCTCTCTAAAACTTTTAATATGTGTCTCTAAAAAAACTTCTAATAACTCTCTTGTACCTATAATAAAGATTTAATCTCTCTAAGAACTTCACTTTTTGTGTCCCTTTGCTTACTATCTACTAACACTATTGTAAGATATTGTCTATCCTTAATTCAAACACTTCCATTTTCCGCGAAAATTTAACCTGAATTCATTATATACATTTAAAAATAAGTTATTTATAATTAACATTACTTTAGAGCAAAAAAAAATTTACAGCTTTAATTCTTAGACATAATTCAATGATTAGCTACTTATTTGATATTATTCTTAATTTTGCTTCTTTTCTTGCAATTTTTATGTGTCTTCTTTCATTTTTCCCACATATTTTAATAAAAAAATTATCTTTTTTTTCTCTTCTTCTTCTTGTCTGGTACTACAACTATATTTCTTCATTTTCTCCACATAATAACAGTTCTACAGTGTACATAATTCATCTTCATATACATCTTTCATAGAACAATCATATATCATTTATCTCATATATCATTTCATATAACATCATAATCATCACTTCATATACTAGCTCCGATACCTTCGTTTTACCTTAATAAAAGAGGTTTCACTCGGATGTCTTAGTTCTCCGCCAATATTAACCCGAATTTTCGCCCTGATCTCTACGCACCATTAAGGTGGTATAGTTAACTCAAAACACGAAATAGGTATTTTATGCGGTTCAAATTCTTCTAAAAATATCACAACCTCAATCCCTTGCTTTTAGGCCGTTGTTTATTCACGAATAATCATGAATAAAATAGGTACTCTCAAAACACAGAGTGGGTCTCTAATAAGCTTTCAAGCTTCTATAAATCACTTAGTACCTTCCCAATTTGACAAGAGCAGTGGGTTTCTTATTGTCTCAAGTTGTCTCATAATATTTAGCTAATACTATTGTTAGTTCTTCTTCTTATCTATATAGTTCTTCAGATTCTTTATCTCGACTCTTCAGGTCGGTTCGTTAAAAATATATCTCTTGCTTATAGCAATGTTTGTCTTAAAGCTCTTATATCAACGTATGTCATCACTAATCATTATTCATTAAAAAAATATCATTTATCACTCAAAAAAATATTAATTCAGGTTCATATCATACAAAAATTTAACACAAAATCGATGAAAATGTATCTATATAATCAATAAATATCAATAATAAAAACAACTGGCTAATAAAAATTCAATAATAGTATACATATTCGACAAAAATTCAATAAAAAATAGCATATGCAAAATTAGATAGATAAAAATATTCAAAATCAGTTCATATCTTAAAATTCGATAGAAATTTTTGAAGAAAAAATTCGATATTCCATAAAATATTCAAAAATAACCGTACTAAAAATCGAAATCGGATAGATTTTTCAAATAAATTCAATAAAAATTCAAAATTCAATAATAGCATATATAATAAACTTCGATAAAAATATTCAATTCAAAATCACTTCATGTTTCAAAATTCATAGATATTCTTAAAAAAAATCGATACTTCATAAATTATTCAAAAATCAGCAAAGATAAATATTCAATGTTCAATAATAATATAAAAACGAGGGAAGCATTTTTAATAAAGACTTACACTTTACTTACATTTTATCACTTTGTCTTTGTTCCCTGGGTTCTCTGCATCTTCGTCCTGGTCCATCTTCGCCGTCTCCGTTTCCAATTTTTGTCGCCCATTTTCAGAAGATTCTCCCAATTAATTTACAGGAGCGCCATGTAATAAATAGTGTGATGTTATTGCCTTCTAGGTCGTAATTAATTAAAACTCTCTTAGTTCAAATACATTATATTATTTACTTTTAACTCCGTCTACAATTAACCATAACAATGGGTTTACATATCACAGTAACGACCTACCGTCACGTTGCTCAATTACTAATTACTATAAATAATTATAACGATAACGATGACCCGTATCATCGGGTGTTCACTTATATACATGATGAACTCTCGCAACCTCACGCTCGGCCTTGGTCAAGGGCGAACGATGAATGATATATGTTTTTCTTTGAATAACACATCTTTTGTACAGGGTGATATTATAATACCACAATTGCATTTAACTTCATACATTTAATTTATAAATAACTTTGAAAAACTCCTGATACAAGAATAAAAAACCGCTAAACGCCGTAAAAATGAGTGGCGCATAAAATATTCCATCTACAAAAGATCTGATATGAATGTTACGTGGCGCGAAAATGGATTTTCATTTTATGCAAAACAAAATTCTAGTTTTATTTTAAAATATCTTTCCATAATATTTGCTAAATTTGAAGTAAACGCGCCACAAAAGAGTTTCAAAATTCAAACTGTATCAAAGTTACTCTTTTGTGGCGCGTTTACTTCAAATTTAGCAAATATTATGGAAAAATCTTTTAAAATAAAACTAGAATTTTGTTTTGCATCAAATGAAAATCCATTTTCGCGCCACGTAACATTCATATCAGATCTTTTGTAGATGGAATATTTTATGCGCCACTCATTTTTACGGCGTTTAGCGGTTTTTTATTCTTGTACAATATAACAACAGTCCTGTTATATGTTACAAAATTGAAATACCTCTTACTTATATATGGGGTACAACTCACATGAGACTACCTTTACCAAATGATTATAGTACGCCTGATACGTACAGCTACATTAAATATCGAAAGATATGACTAATACTACAAAGACATACTAAACTCTAAATGAGCTAAGCAGGCACAAGCCTGACCAGGTAAAATATAACAACGAAATGAATTAATTAAAATGAACGTTAAATAAATTGAAGTTAAGATAAATATATAACCGACTTGAATTGACCGAACAAATGAAGAAGCAAATTGTACAGTAAGGGAAAAACCCTTACTGTATAATATAATATGTAACCAAAAAATGTGTATAATTTAGGCATAACTAGGTCGTTAAAAAAGGTGTTGTTTCTGTAATAACAAACAAAGCGAAGGTTGATTGATGGAGTTTGTTTGGGTAACCTTGCGAGTAAGAAACGATGCTCACGTACCGTTTACTTTCAAAGTCCAAAATAAAGAAAGATATAAAAATCCCGAAGAGAGGTTAGATAGATAATTATTATTACAGTTAGCATTATGCGAGATGGGTGTCTGAACGACTACCCCGTGAAACACCTGCTTAACCTTACGTTTATGGATGTTGTAAACTTTAAATAAAAGTATAGTATAGAGTCAGTGTTTTCCTAAGTTCGAGAGTTGGCTCCCTTTCCGTCCCGTAAGGACCCAACGCGACATGGGGACCCTGCCAGGATGCCAGAATTTTACATTTTCCTGTTAAGTGGTGCGGCTATTTCCGCGAAATGGTTTGTATGTTTTCTATAATAATTTGCAAATGCTACGAACCGCTTTGTTTCCTTCGCGTTCTGGGGTGTAGGATATTGTTTCATTGATATTAATTTTTCTGGGTCTGGGGCTCTCTCTTTTTCCGAAATCCTGTGTCCTAAGTATTAGAGTTCCTTTTTTATAAACTCGCATTTCCCCGGGTTTAGTTTTAAGTTGACCTTCCTAAGTCTCTCTAGTACCTTTACTAGGTTCTGGTTGTGTTGTTGTAAATTGTTGCCAAATACTATCAAGTCGTCCAGATATAATATGAACATGCTTTCGTAGGTTAATCCTGACACTGCCATCGTCATTGCTCTTGAGAAACATTACGGGCTTGTCTTCAGTCCCATGGGAAGTCGTGCCATCTGGTATTGGCTTCTATTTGTTGAAAATGCCGTGTAGGGTCTAGAGTCTGAGTCTAATTCTATTTGGTAATATCCCTGATACAAATCTAAATGTGGGAAATATGTTGCTCTAGATAAAGCGTCTAAGATTTCTTCTATATATGGTAGTGGAAATCTGTCGTTTTCTATTTTATTATTTAGTTGTCTATAATCTACTACTACTCTCCATTTTTTCATTCCCTGGTTATCACTCTTCTTTGGTACTATAAGTAATGGTGATGAGTATTCCGAAACTGCGTTTTCAATGATTCCTTTCTCTAACATTTTGTCTATCTGTTTATTGATTTCCGTTTTCTATCCGTGTGGCAATCTATATTGTTTCCTGTAAACTGGTGTTGTATTTTTTTGCAATCTAATTCTTGCTTTGTATACATTAGTTCTGTTGTAAAAACATCTGCGTAATTCGCACAAATTCTTTCTATGGACCTCTTTTCTTCTAATATCCGAGTATCCGTTTGTATCTTGTTCAAAATTCGTTCGACTCTGTCAACCGTTTGTCTTGTTTTTCTTATGTAAAAAATATTGAATTTGTCTAAATTCTGTATTTTCGGCTTAAAATTTCTAATTTTTATATCTGTATTGTTTACATTTATCATTCTTACGGGTAGCATACCGTTAATCGGCTTAACTATCAATCCTGCGGTAAATACTCCTTCGCAAACTTCTTGTGGTATCACCACGTACTCTCATGTTTCCGTTCCTATATAAAAATAATTTATTGATTCGCACCTTGCTGGTAGAATCGAAAAATGTTCCCCTATTATTTCCATCCAAGTACTTCCAATGTTTTCTTTTTTATTCGCAATATTACAATGTTAGTCCTAAAGTTAAGATAAATATATAACCGACTTGAATTGACCGAACAAATGAAGAAGCAAATTAACAATAAAATATCTGGGAAACAAGCAATTAATATAACAAAGTAAATTTACACAAATAACCGAAACCAATCAAATTAATAATAAAAAGTATGGTATACCATGAGCTCAACGTAACCTAGCGTAGATACATAATTAAGTTTGGGAACTTAATACACTAATATATAAATATGTTATATAAAAAACAAAGGTAAGCTAAATCTTAAAAAAAAATACTAAACATAGTGCATTAACCAAATGTCTGTGATAGGAAACGCAATAAGCACTAAAAGTCACAAAACTGAATGTTCCCAAACAAACCCATTCCTCGAACGACTTCCCAAAAAGGTTCGATGAAAGGTTTCCAGGAAATGAGCACCAGGATGGTGCCAAACCATGCTTCCTGCAAGTACAGGTGAAAAAAGATAGAAAATGGAGCTGGAACGCTCCCGCTGGCTCCCAGGTGACTTGACTGTGGCTGTAATACTAGGTGGTCAAAGGGGCTACGACTTCACATGATGGTTACATATTTCTTCCAAATGACGGGTGATTTTTATTGAGATTCCATCGGATTCGTGTTTCACACTTGTCTCCTTACTCTAGACAACAATTGGTAATAAATTTTCACTATCAAATTGCACTTGAGGAGTTGAATAAAAGTCTTCATAACTTAGTTAGAATTATCAACCCGCCATTTATGCCACCGACTTAAGTCACAACCACGAGCCAAGTGAAGTATCGCTCCTTCACAGAGCAAGACGTCAAATTCTCAGAACAAAAACCAAACGTAAAGGACACAAATCCAACAAACTAACAGGTAGTTTTAAGTGTGTTTAGGTATGACGTCATTCAAATAAATATTTTAAAATATGAGAGAAAATAATCATTATATATAGTTAATTAGGAGAAAATTAGAGAAATTAATTAAGATATTTTGAGAAATTAATTAAAAAATTAAGAAAAAATAATTATAAAAATAATTAAAGATTTTAAAAATACTTGAGTAACGGGACGGACCGTTATAATAGGTAATTCAACGTTTTCACATTTTGTTAAATGGTTGAAAACAAAAATTAGTGACATTCCAAGCAGGTGAAAAAGAGTTTGTACTAACTTATTCTACATATAATTGCTTGTTCTTGTTTCTTGGCTATTATGAGTAGATAGACCTTTGGCCCACACTAAAAAAATTGCTTACCTCTCCTACCATTGTCCGACATATTTTTAAGGGTTTTCAAGGGTTTCAAGGGTACCTACTACAATTGTCGGACACACCAAAGTTTAGAAACCTCTATCCCTGTATATTTACGAAACACCCCGCTCCCGAAAATTTTCCGAATTATATAAGTTGTCTGACTCGACATAATTAACTGAATAAAACAAGTCTCATAAGGAGGTAATATTTTTTTAACTGTGGTCTCAAGACCTAAGAAGCCATAACTAAAGTTTATTGTTTTTCTCTGATTTTACTGTATACTTTAACAGTTTCTATACTTAACAAAAAAACCTACATATTTTATTACCTCCTAATGAACGTTCCATTCGTAATAAAATATTCCCCGTCCGACTTTCATAAACGTGTATTAAAAATTATTCAAATTTCAGAGAAAACTCCGAAAATAATGTAAATTTTCAAAGAAAAAGTATCATTTTTCCATAATTTCTTTGCAATGTTTGTAATCTAACAATAAGCCTAATGGCGCATACTTCTCAAATGGGTACAAATGAATACAAATAAGAATGAACAGTTCTCGTGAAGTTTTTCTCACTTTAAACTCGATTACGATGAAAAGTGAGTTAAAAGAAAATTAAAAGTATTTTTACAAAAAGTTTGTGTTCTCATCGTGAATCTTTTTTAAATAGGAATTTTAAACAGATTCCAGCAGTTCCAAATCAACTGCTAGCTAGCCTACGCTACTTGGGCAGATAAGTAAAAGGGACATCTCTTATACATCGCGCAATGGTTAACATTTTTTTTTAATTCCTTTATTTATTCTTCTTCTTCATGTGCCGTGCTTGACTATCAAGCGTTGGCTATCAAATTGGCTGTAGTAATTTTGTTGAAGAAACCACAAAACCCATACCAATTAACAGAGGAGTGCGACAGGGAGATGTTATTTCTCCTAAACTATTTACATTAGCACTGGAAGATGTTTTCAAAACAATGGAATGGACAAACATGGGAATAAACATAAATGGAAAGAAACTTAACCACCTAAGATATGCAGACGATGTAGTAGTCATAGCATCAAGTTTTGAAGAACTACAAACCATGCTAACCGAACTAGCAAATGAATCCGAACAAATAGGTCTAAAAATGAATTTTGCCAAAACAAAAACAATGACAAACACACAAGACAATAGAAACGTAATACTAAACGACACCACAATAGAAGCGGTTAATGATTATATACAGTCGGAAAAATGAAAGAATACCCATGAACGAACATATAAAACACGCTGTATTTTCCTGTCACCGTGTCACAAAGAAAATTGTCCAGTGCAAGTACATGTAACAATAATTATTACATGTACTTGCGCTGGCCAATTTTGTGTCTGACACGGTGACAGGAAAATACAGCGTATTTTATATGTTCGTTCATGGGTATTCTTTCATTTTTCCTACTGTATATTTGGGACAGATTATAAAAATAAATAAGGAAAACCAAACAGCGGAGGTAAAAAGAAGGGTCAGATTAGCCTGGGCAGGATTTGGAAAATTAAAATGGGTCCTAAAGAATAAAAAAATACAACAATACTTAAAAACAAGAGTGTTTGACCAGTGCATACTCCCAATTCTCACATACGCATGCCAAACATGGACCTTGACCAAGGCAAACATGGATAAAATAATAAAGACACAAAGAGCCATGGAGAGAGCAATGTTAGGAGTAAAATTGACAGACAAAAAGCAAAACAACTGGGTCAGAAATAGACCAAAAGTCAAAGACGCAGGTCAACATATAACCAGGCTAAAATGGAGCTTCGCAGGTCATAACGCTAGACAAACGGACAATAGGTGGAATAGCACGATACAACAATGGAGACCATGGACAGGAAAGAGAGCAAGAGGACGACCCCAGATGAGATGGGGAGACGACATTAAAAAGATAGGAGGAACGCACTGGAAACAGAAAGCACTAAACAGAAGCGAATGGAGGAAACTGGGGGAAGCCTATGTTCAGAATTGGACGAATTAAAGGGCAAAAGAAGAAGAAGAAGAATTTTGTTGACGGCAGCTCGGAAAAGGGATGCAGAAAATCTGTTAAACCACAGCCTCCTACAGTTATAAGCCATGAAGTAGAAATTTGGCAACGTCAATGGGTAGTCCTATTCGAATGTGGCCAGCTGATTGCAGTGCATTGAGAGCTATGTATAAATTATATTTTCTTACTTAATATTAAGTGTTTTTATGTGTCTAGAGGAAGAAGAACAATCCGGTTTTCGAACAGGAAGAAGCTGTACTGATAATATCTTCTGCCTCAAACAACTAATAGAAAAAAAATTAAGCACAAATCAAGAAACCCACCTCATGTTTATTGACTTTCAGAAGGCGTACGATACAGTTCCTGTAAACAAACTCTGGAACGTGTTACGACAGACGAATATTAGTGTCACCTTAATAAAAGCCTTAAGAAATTTGTATGAAGGGTCAACATCACAAATAAAAACTGGAAACAGATTATCGCAAAGCTTCCTGGTTAATAAAGGTCTACGTCAGGGGTGTTGTGTATCACCGACCTTATTTAAAATATATGTTGCAAAAGCATTGAAAGAGTGGAAACGAAAATACAGAGGCATGGGCGTAGACCTTGGAGAGATTTGCTTATATACATTGCAGTTTGCTGATGACCAGGTTGTTATAGCAAACGATAAAGATGATTTAGAGTACATGGCAAGGAAATTACAAGAAGAATATAGAAAGTGGGGACTAGAAATTAATACAGAAAAAACAAAATACCTGCCAATAGGTACCGAACTATCGAACATCACATTAGAAAATAATGAAATCATCATGCCCTGCGACCATTACACATATCTAGGAATCGTTTTTGACACAACGGGGAAAGATGATGAAGAAATAAAGAGAAGAATAACACAATCCAGAAAAACAATAGGTTGTCTAAACAGCGTACTGTGGAATCATGAAATAGGAAAAAGAAGAAAACACAATATCTACGAATCTCTTATTAAAAGCAGTCTATTGTACGGAGCAGAAACTTGGCGGATAACCGAAAATAACAGAAGAAAACTGGAGGCAGTAGAAATGGACGCTTTTAGAAGATCAGTAGGAGTGTCACGCAGAGAGAGAAACGTAATGATGAGATAAGACAGCGAATGGGGGTTGACGGCTCTCTAACAACAGACATAGAAAGAAAACAGCTGATATGGTACGGACACGTCCAGAGGATGGATAACTCAAGACTCCCTAAAATAATTATGCAATGGGTACCACCAAACCGCAGAAAGAGAGGAAGACCCAAGAAATCTTGGAGAGAGGGAGTAACGAAGGCGATGAGCGCAAGAGATCTTAGAGAGGGCCAATGGGATGATAGAGTGTCATGGAAATTAGGCATCGGACAACGTCGCAAGACGTTTTAAAACCGATTGATATATATATATATATATATATATATATATATATATATATATATATATATATATATATATATTATGTGTCTAGGCAGTTATTTAAGTTATATTAATGGACTAATATTATTGATATTGTAATTGTACTACAATGTAAGGGCTTATAATATGTAGCTAGTAGCTACGGATTATGTAAACTTTACAAAAATATCGTATTTGTGAACAAAGCGCAAAATATATTTATCTTGTTGCATAAAAAATCTTAAGCAATATATTTTAAATAATTTTACTAAAAATGAAAATAATAGTAAACATGCAAAAAAGCGGATAAACGTAAAAATAAAGAAATAAAAGGAACTGTTGAAACTGTACCAAAAAAAAAAGAAAATTATCAACGTTAACAAAATAATAGTCATTTTTAGTCAAGTCCAATTTAAGCGGTGTTCAGACTGATTGTTATCTCTCAATATGTTTCAAATCAGTATCGTTAACTTTGTAAAAATACGGACTTGATCTCAATACGAAGAAAACAAAGTACATGGTAGTCAGTAAGCGCGAAATATTAAATGCACAGCTTTTGGTTAACCAACAACTAATTGACAGGGTCGACAGCTACACATACCTTGGTACTTGGTACCAACATAAACAGCTAGTGGGATTACTCAAGTGAAACAAAACAACGCATAGGAAAAGCGAGATCAGCGTTCATAAGGATGAAGTCTCTTTTCAGAAGCCACGATTTACCTCTTGCTACCAAAATCTCTATCGTCAGATGCTATGTATTTTCTGCGTTATTATACGGAGTAGAGACCTGGACACTTTCTTTCTTTGAGAAAACTCGAGGCATTCGAGATGTGGTGTTACAGGCGCATTTTGAGAATTTCGTGGGTGGATCGTGTGACTAATGTTGAGGTTCTACGTAGAATAGGCAAGGAATGCGAGATTATTAACACAATCAAAGAGCGCAAACTGGAATATCTTGGCCATGTTATGAGGAATGAACAGAGATATGGCTTGTTGCAACTCATTCTTCAGGGCAAGGTATTTGGAAAGAGTGGACCAGGGAGAAGAAGAATATCTTGGCTTCAAAACCTGAGAAAGTGGTTTAATACATCGACAACCGGACTGTTCAGAATAGCAGCAAGCAAAGTTAGGATAGCCATGCTGATCGCCAACATCCGGAACGGATAGGCACCTTAAGAAGAAAAAGAACTTTGTAAAATCTACTAGGTATTTTTATTGACAGTACCTAATCGTAAATGGTCCTTGCATACTGATTCCCTAGAAAGAAACTAGCCACAGTAACTAGCCTCCCTTAAGAAATTTGCTTTGCAATAAGATCTGTTTCAAAGGAAATAAATTTATCATCTGCAAAAATGGCATATTTATCATTGTTTGAGTATGATCTTCGATAAAGGCATAATTTTTGGAGTTCTAGTACAGCTGCCCAATTTGATACTACTTTTAAATTACAAAAAAGAGCAATTTTTATATATTTTAGTAACTGTTTGTTGGATTCACAAGCATCTAAACATTTTTCATGGAAGACCTGATCATGGCTACTCTTTTTAATGTTACTAATTTAAGATTGTTTTGTTCTGTTGGTTTATATTTTTATATTATTTCACTTTTTTGTTAGCTTTGTCCATAAAATTGTACAATTTTCAGTGAGAATAGTGATAACAGTGTTAATTTAAGTTAGAATATAAGCCCTCCGTTTGTTGGTTTGTTACTGTAATAATAATAAAATTAATAACACATATATTGTAGACTCAGCTAGAAAAGTATCGAATTAAAAGTGTTTTTATACTTTAAGAGGATCGGAACGTATTTTCGGCTGCAATGCTATTCAAATGGGGATTCATTTTTTTCAAATCCTGAGAAAACTAATAAGTATTTTGGAAAAATTTAAACGCAGAATGAAAGATTACGTTATTAGCGAGGGCCGAAAGTCCCTGAGAACTTCTACAATGTTTATTTTAATAAGTTACAGGGGTGAAAAAACTAAGAGAAAATTTAGTGTGATTTTTAAATTCAAATATCTCATTCAAAATAAACTTTTTATTTATTCTAAGGGACTTTCGGCCCTCGGTAATAATTTAGTCTTTCATTCTGCGTTTAAATTTTTCAAAAATATTTATTGGTTTTTTCAGGATTTCAAAAAAAATGAACACAATGCCGTGGTAATATTTTCCAAATCTGTCTTTGTCTTACAACGCACTCAACCGAATATAATATTGTCAGCATATATTGTCAGTCAGACACTGACAATCAGTGACAATTTTAAATATTTGACATTGCATCGGGAATATTTTGAGAAATTGATTAAATATTATTTATATATAGTGTATTTGATAAATAATTGATTTAAGACGTGAACTTAATAAAAAGTTATTTATTGTGTATTATTTGTGAAAGATCCAAGCAGAGAATACATCAGATATATCCTGTGATCCAAGTATTTTGTTGTTAGAGATGTTCAAAATTGTAAGCGTTCCAAAATAACAACATATTATTAAAAAATCACTTTAACACTTTTCCTCTTTTCTCGATTGATTATTAGTTTTTGTTGTACAAATAAATTATTACAATCACTGAAAACATAGTTAGTGAAAAAATTATCACATTTATTAACTGAATTAATAATTTGCAATTATAAAAATAACAGTTATCCAAGAACATTCAAAAGCCATCTCTTTAAATTAATTATGACATTTTCAAGTAGAATGACATTCTAGTAATGTTTACATATCCACACCAGTGTGAATTTTACTACACGTAATTTGCCGTGTAAAGACAGAAAAAGTAGGGCTACACGTAAAATATTTGCGAATTATGTACCCATAGCCTTAAACAATATTGTAATTCATAATGCTTGATTTACGACTCCCTGTATTCGTTTTTTATTGCTGGTATACTGAGTACATACCCGTATTTTCTCTTAATCTGCTAGGTACTACACATTGTTAATTATTAAAACACTAGATTTTAAAAATTAAAAATATTGACTATTCCTATACATTTCTAACATTTGTATGAAAAATAAATATTATTACTAGCAAGTTTAACTTATTTATTTCATACCTTCCTTTTTAAATTTTAATTTAGTTAAAATTTCTCTTATTTGAACAATTTTAAAAAGAGATTCATGCATTTCATTTAAAATATTCCGTTATGAAACGGACCACCAATTCTCCTTCGTAGGACTACCGAAATCATATGTTGCGACGTTGCCTTTTTTACTTTATGGCTTGTAACTGTAGGAGGTTGTGGTGAAACCATTCTCTCAGGTTTTTAAGTCATGACGTGCTTTGTCGACCTGGCCCTCTTCTTCCGTCTACCTTGCCTTGTATTATTAAATGTAGTATATTATATATCTCTGGGTTTCGCAAAACATGGTCAAAATATTCAAGTTTTCGATTTTTAACTGTTCTGACGACTTTCGTGGCTTTTCCTACCCAATGCAAAACACTCTATCCACCCAACTTATTCGTAGGATTCTCCGATACACCCAGATTTCAAAGGCTTCCAGTTTCTTGAGAAGTATATCCGTTAAAGTCCAATCTTCGTCACCGTACAAAAGAGTAGAGAACACATAACATCTCACTAATCTAATTTTCAAAGTAATGTTGTTTCCAGATAAGAGTTTCTTTATCTTAAAGAATGCAGCTCTGGCCTTACGTATTCTAATGTCTTTATTCATGTCCACGTTTTCATTTAGATTACAACCAAGGTATGTGATACTGTTAGTTCTCTCCAGTTGTGCATTATAAGCTGTTACTACTTCCGGTTCTATTGGAGTCTTACTGACAACCATCACCTTGGTCATTGTGGTGTTTAGCTTGAGTCCATATTCATCACATGTTGTGGTAATTCTATTAATCAGATGTTGAAGTTCTTCCTTGCAATTAACACCGTGTCATCCGCGTATCTCAACTTATTAATATTGAAGCCATTAATTTTGATACCAGATTGAACATTATCCACTTCTTTATTGAAAACAAACTCAGAATATATGTTAAATATTAGTGGGGAAGTGCAGCCCTGCCTTACTCCTCTTCGTATTTGTCCGTCGACGTTCTTCAGAAGTGTCCCGGCAAATCCTAATATTTGCACCTTAGACCATAAAAACTGATAGACACGCCTTGTACCGAATCGTTGAAGCAAAGACCTTCCGCGAAAGTGACGTCACAATACGGCAAGAACTCGTTTGGATTCTTAGCAAAGCACTAATAAAATTACCCAATTTTAGATTAATTTTAGTATAACTTCAATATTTTGTAAAAAATATTGAAGAAAAATCATTTAGCAAAGTATTTAATAAATATTTTTGACTTAAAGTAATTTATTTTGTAAAAATAAATGTTTTATTTGAAAGTATATCATTGGTATATCTCTTCTTGTTTAATAATCAAAAATAAATTTAAAGGAGAGTAATTTTGTTTTGGGTTAAGTTTCAGGTTAGGTGAAAAAATATGTAGGAAATCTATTAATTAATGACCACAAAACAAAATTGCTTTTGTTAACCTACTTCTAACTTTTATTACATTATTTGGTTTGTTTCAAAATCATGATCAAACATAATTATGTTTGATCATTAATTTAGAATACATAATTCTAATTTCGCTTTCAGCAATTTTGCAAATATGAATGACGTCTTTAGAAGGTTGAATTAAGATTTTTTTTGATAATATGCTATAATTTTTGTGTCTTATGAATGGACATTGTAAATTATCACATTCAATTGCACACAAACATAATATTATGTCACAATCTAATGTTTTCTTAACTTTCTTAACTCCAATCCCAGCGATATAGTCAATAACATCACAAACATAAGATGACTGTTTTTGAAAAACTTAAATTATTTACAGTATAATCATGGTTACTAGTTATTATTTCCCTATTATTTTCATCAGTATGATCAACAGTTTTCATTTTCACAGTATTTGTTGTGCTCATTGCTAAAAATGTGGAAGGTGCCTGTTCTATACAATTAGCCTGGGTAGATCCTGTAACACTTGTGTGCATTAAGAGTCTTTTGTATGCATCTTTAAATTGTTTTGCCGTTGGGTTGTTGTTGTAACCTCCATGACTCCTATAATAGAACTAAAGAAAATTTCTAAGTGATCCTGAGAAAGTTTATAGGCCGAAAGACGAGATACTTCAAACGTCCATCCATATTATCCTTCACGTAATTTTTCCAAATTCGCATTAGTGACTTTAAATTAATGATCATACCAATAAAACCCGTTTTTCTTTGGCTTAGATGCAGTGGTTCATCATTGTTGGAATATTTGAGTGAATTAAGATACTTTATAAATTCTTAAGTTTTTTGAAAAGTCGCTTGTTTATTATGCTGCTGTAAACTGGATTTTAGGTGTTTTCCCTTTTTTTGTCGTTGCGTACAATTAAATGCTCTGCAAGATAACACCATAATTAAAAAATTAGTGTATTGAAATTTTTTAAATTGGAACACTTTAAAAAGTTTACAACGCCTATTATAATCACTTCTAATCTCTAATAGGGCAAACGTTTTCTGCCGTAAACTGACGTCACGCACAGCTGTGTGAATCGCTTTATGTTGGCTTCACTCTTCGAGACGAGAGAATAGCATTACGGCGTGTCTATCAGTTTTTATGGTCTAAGGTTTGCACGTTGATGCCAGTAAAGATTTTTAATAATGCGTAGGTCTTTATAATCAATACCCATCTGCTGAAGAATGCCAATCATTTTAGTATGTTTTACTCGATCAAAGGCCTTATTACAGTCAATGAACCGGCTGTCTGACATCTCTCCATCTCTGTACCATAACCTGAATACTAAATAATGCTTCTCTGGTTCCAAGGTTATTGCGGAATTCAAATTGTGTATCATCAAGATGTTCTTCTATTTTTTGGTACATCCTAGAGTGCAAAATCCGTAGAAATGTCTTTAAAACATGACTCATCAAGCTGATGGTTCGGTAGTCACTACATCTTTTTGCATTTGCTTTTTTAGGTATCGTCACAAAAGTCGACAGCAGCCAATCCGTTAGTATATAGCCAGTTTTATAAACTTTATTAAAAAGATGAAGGAGAGATCTTTTACCTGAACTCTCGAAGAGCTTTATTATTTCACTCGGTATTTCATCTGGTCCCGTCGCTTTTCTGGTCTTTGCTAATCTTATTGCTTGTTCAATTTCGTCCATAGTTATGTCAGGGCCTGTAACTACTTCGTTAATTTCAAGCTCGGGCCTTTCATCATTATACAGTTCCTCAATGTATTCTTCCCATCTGTCTATTTTATCCAAATCAGTGATAATCATTTTTTCCGTCTCTATCAACGATGTTACTTGCATCTTCTTTGCTTTATTTAAGTATTATTACAATCTATTATCAATATAACAATAAACAATATATTTGACAGAAACAGAAAAAAAATATGAAAAAAATTTTTAAGAAACGCTTTTCTTTAGTTACGAGTGACTAAAATTAAGAATATAAAAAAAAATCAACTAAAAAGCAAAAAAGCAAAAAAAAATTGAAAAAATCTAACACATCCGTCAAAGAAAAGCGTGGCGCGTGTTCATCGAATAAACGGTTTTCCCCCACGCTTTTCTTTAACGAATGTGTTAGATTTTTTCAATTTTTTTTTTTGCTTTTTTGCTTTTTAGTTGATTTTTTTATAATATTTTTAATTTTAGTCACTCGTAACTAAAGAAAAGCGTTTCTTAAATTTTTTTTTTTTCATATTTTTTTATTTTTTACCTTTTAGTCTTACACTTTTCAAACATTAAAATATATCGTCATGTTTATTAAAATATGTATAAAACATATGATGTAATAACATGAAAAGTAGTCGGAATCGGCAAGAAATTTGAAACTTTATTTAAGTGAAATTATGTATTGTTCATATCATTAGCTATACGGGGGACATGAAAGGAGCCTCCACGTAGATTGTGATCACTTGTGAATACAATCGGGCGTCCCCTGGAAACGAGTAATGTCGGCTAATCCTTTCAACACCGGTGCACCAACAACACAGATGAAATCAAAATCAAAACGGTCTTTATCAAGGCCATTTTTGATGACGACCTCAATTAATATTGAAGGACTATCAGCAGATAAAGAAGACCTATTGTCTAATATGTACAGAGAACATGGTGTCGATGTTCTACTAGTTCAAGAAACCCATAGAGGTACTGCAAGCCGCAGACCAAGGATTCGGGATATGAAGCTCATACTGGAGAGACCACACGACCAATATGGTAGCGCAGTCTTCGTCAGACCAGATATCGACGTAGCATCCACATCTCTAACAGATCAAAATGACATCGAGATCCTCACAGTGGAGATAAACTCCTGTACAGTAACGTCAATCTACAAACCACCAAACGCTGACTTTGCTTTTGAGGAACCGAATAACTTTCAATCACAGCAAATCAAATTCGTACTGGGTGACTTCAACTGTCACAGTGTCGCGTGGGGTTACAACGAAACAGATTCCAATGGCGAAGAACTAGAAAAATGGGCTGAAAGCATGAACCTAAAACTTATTCACGATCCAAAGCAGCCTGCGTTGTTCAACAGCGGAAGATGGCGCAGAGGTTACAACCCAGATAATATATTTGTCAGCGACAGAATTGGAGACCAGGTGACAAAAATCGTTGGAAGCGCTCTCCCAAAGACACAGCACAGACCAATAATTTGTCTTTCCAACGCGGCAATCAGATACGAAATTGTTCCTTTCAAGAGAAGGTTCAACTTTACTAAAGCAAAATGGGAAAAATTCTCTGAAACATTGGATCAAGAAGTTTCCCAGCTAGAACCTTGCCCTGATTCATACGATAAATTTGTAGAAATCGTAAAGCAAGTATCACGGAAATTTATCCCTAGAGGTTGTCGAACTGAGTACATAGCGGGGCTCAATGAAGAATCTAAACCCCTACTTAAAAGATACGAACAGCTATATGAAGAAGACTCTTTCTCGGAAGCGACAATACAGGCTGGGGAGGAAATGTTACATGCGATATCCGCCAACAGAACGGAAAGGTGGTGCAAGCTGGTCACGAGTCTGGACATGAAACAAAACAGCAGACGTGCCTGGAAGCTGATTCGGAATCTTGGCAACGATCCCGCTGCTCCGGCAGTCAACATGACAGAAGTCACACCCGATCAGATAGCCCATCATCTTCTAATGAACGGTAAGACGACATCAAGAAAGAACAAGGTGAGAGGAATATCGACGAAGAAAGAGATGTTCTAGGTACCTCTTTTTGTCTAGAGGAGATGAGAGGCGCGATCCATCAAATGAAAGATAATAAAGCGGCTGGCCTGGACGACATACGAACAGAGCAAATAAAGAACTTTGGACTAAAAACCGTAGAGTGGCTCGTAAAAATGATGAATTGCTGCATCCGTACATTACAAATCCCCAAAATCTAGAGGAAAGCTAGAGTGGTAGCCCTCTTAAAACCAGGGAAGGATCCGGCGGATACAAAGAGTTTTAGACCTGTATCTCTCTTGTGCCACCTTTTCAAGGCCTTTGAAAGAATGATATTGAACCGGATCGCAGAATATGTCGAGACTAAAATTATTCCAGAACAAGCAAGATTCAGGCCCGGAAAGTGCTGCTGCAGTCAAATTCTTAATCTCACCCAACATATTGAAGATGGTTTTGAACGGAAGGAAATAACAGGAGTAGCGTTCATAGACCTAACTGCCGCCTATGATACAGTTAACCATCAACGGCTACTCGCAAAACTCTACGAAACTACAAAGGATTTCCGACTAACAAGGTTAGTGAAATGTCTCCTCCAGAATAGACGCTTCTACGTAACGCTCCAGTCCAAGAACAGTCGGTGGAGAGACCAAAAAAATGGGCTACCACAGGGAAGTGTCCTCGCGCCGATTCTATACAACATATACACCAACGACCAACCCATACACCAACAAACAAGGCAATTTATTTACGCTGATAATACAGCGGTGGCAGCTCAGGGAAGAACCTTCAATGAAGTCGAAGTGAAACTGACAGATGCCCTGGGAGACTTAGCTCTATACTATGATAAAAACCATCTGAAACCCAATCCCACAAAAACCCAGGTATGTGCTTTCCACCTGAGAAACAAGCATGCCCGAAGGTCGCTGGAGGTGGAATGGCGTGGTCAGATGCTGGAACACAACAAGACGCCAAAATACCTTGGCGTCCGTCTGGATAGAACTCTGTCTTACCGATACCACTGTCAAGATGTCAAGAAGAATGTAAGTGCCAGAAATAATATCATCCGCAAGCTAACTAATACAAAATGGGGAGCACAACCACACACTCTCCGCATTTCTGCCTTGGCATTATGTTTTTCGGCCGCGGAGTTTGGAGCACCAGTATGGGCAAACTCTGCTCACGCAAAGAACGTCGACGTGGCTCTAAATGAAACGGTCCGTATAATATCGGGTTGCCTGAAACCGACACCTATCGAAGAGGTATACTCCATTGCTGGAATTGCTCCACCACCTATCAGGAGGAAGGTCACGTCAGAGGTAGAACGGAAAAAGCAGGAGACGGACCGAAGACACCCCTTATATGACCACCAAACTCAGCCAAGCAGACTAAGATCTCGGAAAAGCTTCCTGAAAACATCAAGATCCATCCCCGAGGCGCCAGAGACGCGCCGAATACACCTATGGCAAGCGTCAGCTACCGCGACACATTTTCCTCCCTCGGAGGAAATGGCTGCTGGACACAATTTACCGTATCCGACTTGTAAAGCGCTAAACAGACTAAGAACCGGCGATTCACGTTGTGCTAGTAACCTAAAAAAATGGGGATACCAGGAGGACGATACCTGCGACTGTGGCGCGGTTCAGACCAGCCGGCATCTACTATAATGCACAGAGATGAGAGAGACCTGCACAGAACAAGACTTAATTATAGCAAATGACAGGGCCATCTATGTGGCCAACCATTGGAAATATAGAATTTAAAGTTGTTGGTGTTCCGGACACGGAAAGTAAGTAAGTATTAGCTATACAATCCGTAAAAGTTTCAAGGTTTTACATTGTAAAAAACAAGAGAATTTAGGCGTTTTCAAAATAAACAAAAAGCAAAAGATAGCTAACACTCTAAAATTATTAAATGGCATTTTGATTATTATACATGAACATTTGGTTATGAGAAAGCTGTTTTCCAAATGAGTGTCGCATTTTCTCACACCAGACCAATAATTCAATAAAATTGTGTATTGACTAGGAAAGTTTTGGGGTAGTTCTGATTTCTTCCATTATATATGTATTTTGGGCTACCGAATATGAGGTTTGCGGACAAAATTTCGTGACGGAACATTGAAAAAAATAGCGAAAAAAGCGTAAAATTTCTGCTTTTTCTCGCTTTTTTGCTTAAATAAATAAATATAAACCTTACATAAAATTCTCTACAATATCACTATTTACTTTTTTTTTCAGACGAACCGTTTGGTCTAAAATGAACTTTATTTTTTATTAGAATGCTGTCATTTGATAAATTTCTCCTAGTTTTCTACACAAATAATAACTGTTAGTTCATTTGGTATGTTCCTTGTGACAGCTTCCATGAATCCATTCCATCCTAAGAGGCCGGGAATGTCTCTGCTTTTCCCTTAGGCAAGCCGCGCACCAAAGAAACATGAAACGAAAAACATGAAACATGAAACGTGAAAAATGTTTCATGAAAATAAAACACTGCTAAACAAATCTCAAAGTCCGCCTACCAATGAAACGAGTGTGATTCATGCTCATGACACATTTTTATTTTCGGAGAGTTTCATAAATGGCCGGACGTATATTTGTTTAGCAGTGTTTTATTTCCATGAAACGTAATTTACGTTTCATGTTTCTTTGATGCCTTAGAGCCACAAAAGATCAGGCACAGATGGAGTCACAGTTTCAGTTGGTGTGAACATTTCCTTCGGATCTGATATCTTGATTTCTGATAAACCTTGAGGTTTTGTCCTTTTAAAATGAATTAGTTGAATAGTTCCCTGACTTCCATAAAACTCAGTCGCGGGTTTCGTTTTTAACCGAGGAATGGATTGGTTAGGAGCTACTGCATGTTTTGATGCAATACAAGAAATGTAACCTATGACGTGAAAAGTGTGGTATCCGTCCATTGTATGTATGTTAAAATCAACGTTATCTTGAAGTTACACCTGCTGTGTAAAGCACGGCAGGTCAATTTTCTGCGGATCGCCTGCGAATGCTGACACTTCCAGGCAAACAGCTTCTGTATAGGATGAACAAAACCCCAGAGAGGAAACTACATCAACCTATTTTCTTGAGCCGTACTTTTTGTAGAGAACACGGCCAACACTGCAAGGAATGGTGAGACGAATTATCTGGACCTTACTGCCGCTACAAGACTTTGAGAAAGCGCGTTGCTTATCTGGAAGTGTCAGCAATGGCAGGCGATCCGCAGAAAATTTACCAGCCGTGCGTTACACAACAGGTGTACGATAACACTGATTTTAACGTACATAAAATCGACGGATACCACACTTTCCACGTCATGGGTGGAATTTCTTGTATTGCACCAAAACATGGAGTAGCTACTAACCAGTCCATTCCTCGGTTAAAAACTAAACCCGAGCCTGAGGTTTATGGAAGTCAGGGAGCTGTTCAACTAATACATTTTGAAAGGACTAAACCTCAAGGTTTATCAGAAATCAAGATAACATATCCGAAGGGAATGTTCACACCTACTGAAACTGTGACTCCATCTGTACCTGATCTTCTGTGGCTCTAAGGGAAAAGCAGAGACATTCCCGGCCTCTTAGGATGGAATGGATTCATGGAAGCTGTCACAAGAGACATACCATATTCATATTCAAGAAAAAATTATTGTTTCACCAAGACAATGCACCGTGTCACAAGCAACGAACTGTCAGTATTGACAGTACGTTGGTCACAAGTCGATGAAAACAATAGGGCTTTTCATTCACAGTCATTTGTTTCGGTCTTCTGTCATATATTGTATAATTCGTGTATATTAATATTATACACAGATTATACGAAATTTGACAGAAGCTCGAAACAAATGACAATCGATGAAAAGCCCTATTACAAAAATGAATTGCGCTTTGAATTGCTTCCATGTTTCAAACGTCATTCAATGCTGTCTTAGTTAATCATTGTTTTTGTTATGCTATTCTCATTATTTAGTATTATTGTTGAATATTTTATTCCTTTCGTTCCTGTTTACTAATTTACTCACATTGTTGTTTTCACCGCTCTAGACAAACAGTTACTTATAACACCAAACTTTTTGGGAACTACTGGCTGTTGCAATTAATTTAAAATAGCGCATTTGAAAAAATATAAACGACAATTTGTCCGTCTTGTAACCGCTTCTTCTTATTCAATACCCCTAATTTAAACTCAGCCAATCGCGCACGTCGTCATTCAAAAAGTCTTTTTACGGCTAAGTTTTAAAAACTGCTAAAAAGTACACGATGATGAATAGAGACTTAACTAGAACCGTTGAATATTTACACATTTAATTATGGGATTCCTATTCAGGGTGAGAAAGGAATGAAAGTGGAAAACTGTTGAGGGTCTTTGGCTTTTCACGAAAGAAAAAAGATTAATATAGTATTAGTATATCTGGTTAAAGTACGTTGTATTTAAAATTGTAGTCAGGACCGTATTTTCTTATTGTATTATAGCGACAAGAAAAATAAAAAATATTTTGTCGTAGGTACCTATATATCATAAGAGAGAAAATTTTGCCGGCAATATTTTCGACTGGTAATGGTAGGGGAGCAAAGTATGCTAAATTTACAGTCACTCGAGCGTTATGAAGAGTAGGTCCTAAATCCAAAAAAGTTAAGTAAAGTTTTCCATTTTAGTAGGTTTTTACATCTATTGAAGTGGCTAGTTACAATTACTTGTACACTGGACGTAAGTAATCACATTTTCTATTTTTTTCAACTGTCAAAATTGCACCCTTTTGCTTTTTAATCTAAGTGGTTCACTTATTCCAGGTTTACACTGATGATGGTCAGTTTGACCAAAAACGTTTTGTACTTCCACTCACTTGTGGTTAAATTTTAAGAATTTTAATAAATTCATATACCTACCTGTATACAACAGAAGTGTTTACTTCATTCCACGTTGTTTTATCGAAGGTATACAGCCAACTACAGGGTTTACCCTTTTTAAAGTTATAAGGAATATAATTTTAGTAATAATTACATAAATGATAAAGAATGGGTTGCACGTGAGAATTCATTTTGAATTAAGTAAAAGACAGGCGTACTCTCAATCATTTATTGTAACTTCGACGACCGGTTTCGATCTCTACAATATACAGATCATCTTCAGGTCGACGTTACAAGTGATTAAATGCTACAATTAAAGAAAGCCAGAGTTAGAACAATGTCTGGTTATAAAAGATGCTAAAGATCCATAAGATCAAGCCAATATTGAACAACATACATAAAAGGTTATTCAGGAAGCAGACAAATACATATGCATGTACACACAAGGGCGACAACAAACGCCCTCATGCCCACAAACACATGCAAATGTATGCAGTCTGTAATCATGCAATGATAACGTGTCATACTTACATTCCGCTACAAAGGGCAACTCCCTGAGTATTCAATAACATGATATCTTGCTCAAATTATGCCAATGGGATACAATGGGGCACTTGTTAACTTGCATAATTTGAGCAAGATATCAAGTTATTGAATACTCAGAGAGTAGCCCCTTGTAGCAGAATGTAAGTACGACACGTTAACATTACATGATTACAGACTGCATATACATTTGCATGTGTTTGTGGGCATGAGGGTGTTTGTTTTTGTTGCCGCCCTTGTGTGTACATGCATATGTATTTGTCTGCTTCCTGAATAACCTTTTATGTATGTTGTTCAATATTGGCTTGATCTTATGGATCTTTAGCATCATTTATAACCAGACATTGTTCTAACTCTGGTTTTATTTGTGACATTTAGTGACTTGTAATCGTTGACCTGAAGATGATCTGCATACTGTAGAGAGCGAATCCGGTCGTCGGAAGTTACAATAAATGATTGGGAGTACGTCTGTCTTTTACTTCATATATAAATTATACATTAAGGAATATAAGGACAAGGACTAACAAGTCACTGCCAAAGTTTTGCTGCAGTTTTTGTTTATATTTTTTAAGCGATTCCCTCTAATTATGTAAATAGTGTGTAATGACAATTACATTTTTAACTAAAAATTTTACGTTTAGGTTTACACCCCGGAAATTGTTTTCAAAAAAATTGTTTAATAATTGTGTTAAAAGGTGTATAACCAGGCATAACCGCCAAAGTTGTTGAAGCCTTTTTAATCACCTTTTGAATTACCTTTTAAAAAATTGAAGTTGACTTACTTAGCCGCGGTGTTGTGGGCAACATCCATCCTATGGCTGAAAAGAACTGAGGGTGGATTTTATGCCCTATGGGACATTAAATTCTAATTATTCTGCGTGTTTCTACATTATTTGTATGTGCTTTTTTGTGAGTTTGTGTGTTGCATATGTAGATATTGTGTATGATTGTAGAATATGTGTTTTAGATTTTCTTTGCTATTGCTAGTTTATTCTTTTTGTTGACTTTTTTTAGTTTTTTATATGTAACAGGCCTTTCAAAGCCTATTGATGCATTTTTCTATTGTCCTTTGTATTCATTGTGCCAGGCATGTTTGCATAATATGTGTGATTTGTTGAAGTCCCTGTTTTTTATGCGTGTTTCCTGCTCCATAATAGCTGATATATAGATTCAGTTTGGTTTTTGTTGTCAATGTATCGTTCCCCTCGAAGTTGACTTTTATTATTTTTAAAGTTTTCTTCAATGACACATTGGTGAAAATGCTGATGATATCACAATAGGGCTTTTCATCGATTGTCATTTGTTTCGAGCTTCTGTCATGTCACATAATATTAATATATCTACGTCATACGTCTTTGGTTTTAGTACGTTCTTTAACGGTAAAATATTGCAAAACCTCTAAATTTTAAAGAACCGCTTGGATTGACATGAAATTTGGCATACACATAGCTAATAATAAGTCAAAGAAAAAAAGTGATATTGTGCCGATGTGTGCTTTTGCCCTGGTGGTGAGTTTCGCCCCTTCTCGGGGGTGAAAAAGTATATGTCCAAAATAAGTTCGGAATTCGGAATAAACTGACTAATTCTAAGCAACTTTTGTTCTATAGAGTTTTTTCACCAAGTCAATACTTTTAGAGTTATTTGCGAGTGAATTTGTTCATTTTTAAACAAAATAACCACGTTTTTAGACCGTTTTTCGCAAATAACTCAAAAAGTAACTATTTTGTCGAAAAAAATATTCTTAATAAAAATATAGTTTATAAAAAGATGAAAAAAATGGTTCATATATTAAGACTGTAGATCCAGTACAAGCAAAGTTGTAGCTAACGAAAAGTAGGTTCTTATTCGTTAAATTCCAAATCGAATATTTCATCGAGAAATAACCAAAAACCGGAATACTTTTCGGGGAACACTCATTTTAACTTTTTTAAAGTATTTAAAAAAAGGTTTATTTTTGTTTTTTAAAAAAACTTCTATCCTTAAAAGTAAGTGTGTTATGCTCAAAATATTGTTGGTACCTTTTATTTTTTGGTAAAAAGAATCGCGAAAAGCACCCCCTAATTACCATATCAAATAAAATTAATCGTTACCGCTTCACAAGTTACTTTACTTATTTATTATTTATACGATCTGTAAGTCTCAGCGGTTCAAAGTGTTTATTCTTGAAAAGGCTGTAGTTAAAATGGCTTGAACGAGTCACTAATCCCGAGTGTATGGAAACTTTGAACAGCCATAGCATAACCGATTTTTGTCTAACAGGAAAACAAAAAGTCCAAAATATTCAGAAAAGCAAAACGTACATTTTATTACTTCTTGAGATTTTTGGTATTACTAATAATTTTTAAGTTATTTTGAAAAAGAGCATTTTTTTCAAAATTTAAAATTTGATTTTAAAACCTTTTTTTTTTTCAAAAATAAGCACGTTGAATCGATGAAACTTACAGATCGTATAGACAAAACATAAATAAAGCAACGTGTGAAGCGGTAACGATTAATTATATTTAATCAAGTATATTCAAATGGGAAATAAGCCACAATTTTACCTAAAAATGATTTTATTAACGTTTCGACGCCCAAGTCGGGTGTCGTTGTCAAAATACAATATAATATTAAATAAACAAAAATGTTGTTGCTTAGTAAAAAATTCTTCTAATAATTTATTTAATCTGACTCATTTATATCGGCAATTCAGACACGTATTATACATTTTAAAGTAGACGACTTTAAAAATGATATTGCCAATATTGATGAGTTGCGTTCCTGGGACGACTTTACTAAAAGATAGTTCATTCGATTACATGAAATCAATCCCAACTCAAGAATAGCCGCCACAAAAAATCATAGCATGTGATCTGTCTTTAAAAAGACAACCAAATGCAACGGTGGTACTGAAATTCTCGCGTTAGAGATTCCATACCATTTGAATATACTTGATTATAAAAATGCCACAAGAAAATAGCTTCAGAACAAAATTATATTTAAGTTGTTAATTAGGGGGTGATTTTCCAGATTTTTTTATGCCAAATCAAAACAGACCAACTGTATTTTGAGCGTAACTTGCTCACATTTGATGCCAGAATATTTTTTTATAAAAATGGACATAAAGATTTTTAAACTCTTTAAAAAAGTTATGTTTTTTTCCAAAAAGTGCTTAATTTTTTGGATATTTCACGTGGAAATATATTTATTTGAAGTTTGGCCTATTTTTCTTTAGCTTAACTCTGCTTCTACTAGGTCTAGAGACTTCATGTGTACATCATTTTTTCATTTTTTTACAAGCAATACTTTTGCTAACAACGGGTTTTTCCATAAAATACTTACTTTTTGAATTATTTGCGAAAAATTGTCTAAAAACGTGTTTGTTTTGTTGAAAAATGAACATATTCACTCGCAAATAACTCGAAAAGTATTAACTTGGTGAAAAAACTGTATAGAATAAAAGTTGCTTAGAATTGGGCATTTTATCGAATTTCCGACTTATTTTGAACGTATGTTTTTCACCCCCGAGAAGGGGTGAAACTCACCCCCAGGGCAAAAGCACACATCGGCACAATATCATTTTTTTTCTTTGACATGTTGGCTATGCGTACGCCGAATTTTATATCAATCCAAACGGTTTTTTAAAATTTACAGCAAAAACCGTCAAATAATGTACTATTTGTATCATTGGTAGGTGAGAGTTGGACAAAACGGGATACCATTCTTGTTTACTTTTACTACGGAAAATATATTAAAGAAATTATCATATTATTTTTTATAGGTATAACATTTATTGCAGCACACAAAACACATATCTTTAGCCATTTTTAATAACTGGAAAATAGTAAAAAAAATATTTATTAAAGTCCTACACATCCCGTTTTATACAACCACGGTTGGATAAAACGGGATAGGTTTATATTATTTAATTTTTTGTATAAAATTATCTAAAACTTAATTTATGTCTAAATTAAGTAGACATTAAACTGTATAGTAAAATTTAATCTTGAAAGAATAATATCTTCAGTAGTCAGAAACTTAAAAATACGCGTTTTTTATGTTTTATGGCAAAATGGGAAATAAGACCTTTTATTTAGGACTAGGTACGTATATCAGAACAAAAGTCACATAAAAATATGTTGTTCTTCTCTGCGGCATGAGAAAACGCTTCATATCTCTATTTAAAAAATTATTAGGCCAACAAATAAATAGGTATATAAAACGGGACATAAGAAACGGTATCCCATTTTATCCAACTTATAAGTGTCCCGTTTTGTCCAACTCAGACATTTTTCAAAACAAAAATGGCTGCTGCCTAAATGTGAAAGTAAAATTAGGTAGACTACACATGAGAATATTCGTTAATGACTGCTTAATTAAATGTAATAGTCACCGGAATTATGTTTTTATATATGTAGGCGGTATAATGTAGAAAACAACGCACTTAAAAGTACAAAGTATCAAAAAAATAGAGTTAAACAATTCTATCTAAACACAACAACTTTTCATCAAATAGTGGCATCGCGGTAAAACGAACTGAGAATGTTAAAATGACGACTGATAACAAGTTTTTGTCATTGTCAGATTGATAGCACCACTAGTTGGGTCTCTAGGCTAGGTATCCCGTTTTATCCGACTATACCGTTTTATCCAACTCTCCCCTATATACCAATAACGTACGACGTAGATATATTAATATTATGTGACACATGACAGAAGCTCGAAACAAATAACTGTGAATGAAAAGCCCTATTGATTAGCATAGGTGGTGATATGAGAACTGCATAGGGATTACGTACACTCGATACGCATCGTATCCGCCATGTTTTCCCGTAAGGCGCTATGGGAAAACATGGCGGATACGATGCGTATCGAGTGTACGTAATCCGGGCCCTGATCAACCGGTCGATCAACCGTTTGGGTACCTCTGGTCCAGAAAGTCAAAAAGACTGGAGTTAAAATTATACAACTAGAATTATTATAACAAGTCTTTATTAACAATTACAAATACCAACAAGTATAACATAAAAATCCTATTTGATCCTAAGCTAAAGTTGCCTTGCTTCCTCTTTTTAAATCATCTATAGTAGAACCACTTTGAAATTTTGTGTAGCTGGAAAATAAAATAAACATAACATTAGCACATACACTATATTCAGTACAACAATACTTACATTCTTTCATACTTTAATCTTTCTTGATTTGATAATGAAGGTTTTGTTTTACGTAAAGATTCAACCAATTGGGCTTGATTTATTTTAGTATCCTGAGTTACCACCTACAAATAAACTGTTATTATATACGTTATAAAATTAAACAGCCTTAAATATTCAATATATTGAGGATGCTCCTTAGAAAAAAGGACGATTTTCGATTAGGGCCGATTTCTCATAACTAAGTTAATATATAGTTCAATTGACTGAGGTTCATCCTTGAAATTCGGTTATTTTGGAAATGCAATTCTCATTGACAGTTCAGTTGTGCTTCACGTTCTACGTCTAATGTTCGTTCGGCTACGTCAATGCCATAGCCACCTTTACTTAACAAGCCATGAAGTTGAAACTTGGCAACATCTATTGGTAGACCGATTAATTCTGACAGTTCTCATTTGTTTTTAAATAATTTTCACTGTATTTACAGAGAAACGGAAATAGTTTACAATATTTCGTGCTCTAAATTATAAAGAACATTAAAAGGTATGTTATTAAGATGACTTTAGTTCAATATAATATATTTTTATATAAACTTGCGTGCATATAGAAATCCGTCCACTTAAAAATTTTGTCATTTTTAATGTATTATATTTCCTAAACCTGTTGGCAGATTTAAGTGATTTTTTTAATATGTTATAGCCTAATTCTTTAACAATACCGCTATAATAATATTGTTGCTAACCAGTTAAATTTTTATGGTGTACCGAGCATTTATAAAATACTGAAATTAAAACCCAACTATAGACTCCGGTTTTCTTAACATTCTGTTTTTTTGATTAATTCACTTATGTTTAACAACTAGATTTGTTCTTTATCAATTCAGGGTGTTTCTAAATAAATGCGACAAACTTTAAGGGGAAAGGAACACAATGCAAAATTTTGACACCTGTATTTTAAATGTAATCATTTTTTTCGAATTCTGAGAAAACTAATAAGTATTTTGAAAAATTTAAACGCAGAATAAAAGATTACTTTATTACCGAGGACCAAAAGTCCCTTGGAATGAATAAAAAGTTTTTTAATGACGTTTTTGAAACTAAAAATCACACTAAATTTTCTTAGTTTTTCACCCCTGTAACTTATTAACATAAACATAGAAGTTTTCAGGGACTTTGGGCCCTCGGTCCTAACGTAGTCTTTCAATCTGCGTTTAAATTTTTGAAAAATACTTATTAGTTTTCTTAGGATTCGAAAAAAATGAATCCCGTTTATTATCTTGTTATTGTTTTTTTTTTGTATAATAAACGTTACTTACAAGGAATTACTTTTAATATTATTTTGTACAAACTTCTAATTAATAATATTTTCTTGTTCGACTCAAAAAATACTATAAATTTTACCAGAATTTGTACTTTAAAATAGTAGTTTCGAAAGCGGTAGTCCGAAAGTCAGACTACGGACGTCATCAATTGCGACGTTGCCTTTTTCTCTTCATGGCTTGTAAAGTAAAGGTGGCTAGGCAATGCAAAAATCCCTAGATTCTAGTAGCTTTCGAGAAATGCCAACAGATGGCAATTGACGTGGAGTAGCCGTCATTGTGTATGAACTTTTTTATGCGATCTCTGAATAATGTTAAATTTAAGTTTTTATAATCAAACAGTAATTTTAATAATTATAAATAAATCTAACAAAAATACTAATAATTCTATCGTTTATCGTTATGCTTGGATATCTATTTAACGAATGATAACAATCTGATTTCCAAACCAGTATTTTGAAACAGGTACAGCTGGTTCCAAAAAAACTGATACGACTCTTAAAGCGTATTTTGTAGAAAATTGAGCAGTGTACTTTCTTCTTCTTCTTCTTCTTCTTTTTGTTTTTGGTCTCGCTGCAAGGCAATTACCAGCACGATTTATAGGCGATCTTAATGTAGTCTGGCTCTAAGCGATATCAAAATCGCTATGTTCTTGTAAAAAGCTTTTGATGAGGTGTGATATAATGAATATGAGTTTAATTTTATTTAATTTATTATATTTTGATGGATAAATACTTATTATTTACATACTGTCACTGTCACTGCCAAATCTTAAAATTTGTCAGATAACTTCAACCTCAAAAAATGGCTGTTTGTTTGTTTATTTTATTATTTGTCTGTCATAATAAATATAATGTCAGACCAATCATACACTGCTCAAAATGATCAAATCTTACTAAGAGTCGTATCAGTTTTTTTAGGAACCAGCTGTACTTTTGTGTACGAGTATCAATTTGACCTTGACCACAATAACTTACATTACAGATGCAGACAAATGCCTGTGTTCTATGACAGAAGAATTCCAATGAAGCTGACGGGAAAATTCTATAAAACACCCATAAGACCATCTTCGGTGTGGTGTACGGAACTCAATGTTGGGCTGAGTTGGGCAGTTAAAAGGAAAGTGCAACAACGAATGCATGTGCAACGGAAATGGGAATGCTTAGATGAATGAGTTGAATGACAAAAAAGGATAAAATTAAAAATGACTATATTAGGGGAAGTCTAGGGGTGGTACTAATTGATGAAATGTGAAAGTAGGGGTATTAATATTGATATGACCCAAGATCGAAACTTATAGAGAAATGTAATTAGGGTAGCCGACTACTCATAGGGATAAAGGAAAAGAAAATGATGAATTAATTATCAGTCAAACACCTGAATTTGTAATACCTATATTTTAATTTAATATTTTAAATGAATTGGAATTTTAGTTAAGATTTTATGTTTTTACGGTAATTTTAAGTATTATTGTAGATTAGCTTTACCTATTTAAATAATAATAATAAACACTTATTTAATGAATGCTCACATTTATTGATAAAATATGTTTTTCTAAAATGCAGCAAAATTATATGTACAACATAACAACCACGTAGCGAGGACATTATTTGCTGAATAGATTAAAGATATGTTTGAGATATTAACTTATATCATATCAAGGTTTGAGATTTTCATTTGAACTAACTTGACATAACCTCCACTAATGACTGGGGTAATTATCACCTCATATTGTTTCACTTCTAGTATAATCGTGCTTCGAAAATACCTCACTTATTTACATCTCTATCTCACTATCTCCTTATTTCACACTAACTTACAAATCTTGGGATAATCTGCAGACGATTGAAGTCGCTAATCTTAATTATGAATCTTAAATGTATTCATAACTAGCTGCGGCTTTATTAAGACTCCGTTTTACGGTGGGTGTGATAGTAGATTCCTTCACCTACGTTAGCATTTATATTTGCATTGTTAGTTACCCAGGAATATTTACTAATGGTTTATAGCCTAATAAAATAAAAAAAAGTCAAAATGTAAATTCGTACAGGTTAAAACAAATTTTATATCAAAGTTTAGGTGGGTACAAAAGATATTTTCAAGAAAGTATCCAAATTATATAAGGGGATCATTGTTTAAATAATTAAAAAGGGGCCATTTTTGCAAAAAAAAAATACTTTTTTAGCTGCTGAGTTAATTCACTTATTAATGAAGGTCTACGGGATTTTTTCTGCAAAGTTGAAGGGTAAATCTTTCACATAAGACTTACTAAATCAAATTTGACCCCCTATTTATTTAAATAATTGTACATAAAACTTTAAAAACAAATTTGCAAAAAATTATTTTTAGCGTTTTAAATAAGCACTATAAAATATCTTATTTTACAGACTAAGTTGCGCTATGTTACCAGTATTAAGCAAGAAAAAAACTCGTCGAAAAATATTTTTTGAGATATTGAATTTGTTTATTAAATGTTACTATATTTTCAATTGCAAAAACGCGGTTGTTGCCAAAGAAATATTCACCTACTTAAGATCTCATTATTTTTATTTTCAACAAAAACATTTCGTTTATAAATTCGCAAAAGTCTGTGTGTTATTGCGTTGCCGCTCCTGCAATACTCAGATCAGATTTATCGATGGATTCTTATGTAGTTTTTTCTTCTGAATCCAAATCTGAAAACGGCATTTCGATATTTCTAACCGTCTTCGAGATAATCGACCCCAAAGTGTAAAATGTGACGTCACAATCGGGTTATTTTCTTCCGACACACTACAAGTCCAGCTGAAATCGTTGCTATTAAGTAGGCTAGTTTTTTAATCTCGATTTGTTAGGCAAAGCATAATAGGATATTTACATTTGAGTTTGACACTTCGTGAATGTCAAACTAAATTTTAAATTAAGTATTAATAAAACATTAATGACATCTGATAGTGAATTTAATTATTATATAAAATAAATAAGATGTTCAAAAATACAATTTTTTCATACGTCAAATAAACGTCAATACTTAAATATAATTTTTCAAAGTTCTCTGAAAAATTGTTGGTTTTTAGCATTGATTGGGGATTTGAAAGCTAAATATTTTGCAAGGAAGAATGTAACAACTGAAGATATTGCTAATAGTTGTATTCCTGTCCGTATTGGTGTAATTAAGATAAAACCAGTGAAAATCCGGAGAAGTCAGGTGAGATCCTTTGAGATCCTTTTTTTCCTTTCCAATTTGCGAAAGGGTCTGTGGGTACTCTCACATATTGTGTTGTGGTCTTGGTAACCAGGACTTCACACATTATGAACAACACACAACCAACTACATCTACACAAAACACCCCTAATTCCATCCCAAAATCTTATGTCGCTGCCACACTCTCCAGGCCTCCTCCCCCTTCGTTTCCTAAAAGGGAACAAGCTGTTGTCATGCATTCCATTCCAAATACCGTTTTGTTTGAATATATTAAAGCCATTGGTGAAATAGTTCAGCCAAAAAATATTACTTTTGCGTCTCGCATTCCGAACAATCGAATTTGCATTTTTCTCACGTCGACCGACATCGTTGATAAACTATTGAAAAATACACCACATATCACAATTAATTCCACCATCGTCCCTATCCGCAGGCTAATTTCTCCAGCCAAAAGAATCCTTATTTCTAATGTATGTCCTTCCATCCCGCATTCACTGATAGAACAGTCTCTAAAAGATATTGGCTTACAGCTAGCAGCACCTGTTACTTTTGTTAAATGCGGAACATCGGATGATCAATATGCTCATATCATAAGTTTTCGTAGGGTTACATTTGTTTTCCCTGACAAGGAGGACTTCGAAGTGCAAACTTCTCTGCTAATCAATCATGAAAATACTTCCTCAAGAATATTTGTATCCACTGACAGGCTAGAGTGTTTTCATTGTAAAATTACGGGACACACCGCGGATTCTTGCCCTAAAGTCCCCAGTGGACCAGACCACACACTTATTTCGGCTAATGCTTCTCCCTTATCTTCACTTTCAGCTGACTCTTTAACTACATCAAAACAACTTCCTTCTTCAGAAATTGAATCCATCCCCGTTAACGACACACCTTCCTCGACTGCCATTACGGACCTATTCATCCCTCCTCCAACTAATACAAAACCCATATTGACTGTAGGACAAAAAAGAGGACACTCTAATGATAGTTCTCCTGATACTCCTACCATTCTCTCTCCCTCCATTGCTCTTTCCCAATCAACTTCTTTAACCCCTCCGTTATTCACGATGCCAGCCAAACCAGCCAACAAAAAGTCCAAATCTAATCATCGATCAGATTATTCAATGGGGCCTGATTGTATTTCTTGTATAGAAACAGTTTACAAAGATAATCCGGCTAATTTTACACTTAATTCAACTCAACTTATTGCTTTTCTTGAGAATTCTTTTGGATGTCCGACGCCACTACAAGAAGCTCAAAAATTTTCCTCTGACATAGATGGCATTCAAAACGACTTATCTCAGCTCTACACAGCTACAAAGGAACGATCACTAAAAAACCGTATCACCAGAATCTTGAAAAAATTAAGACAACATTCTTCCTTAGCTGAATCACAGGACTGTATAAGTGCCTCTTCCGATAATCCTTCTGATGTTGAATCTAATTACAGCACTCATAATGAATAGTTATCCTTTCAAGCTAATTCAATGGAATTGTGATGGGTTCTTCCCTAGGCTGGAGAGAATCCAACACCTAACATCACAATTTAAACCTAACATTATATGTCTGCAAGAAACCAATGCTAAGAATTCCAAACTTCCTCATTTAAAACACTTCGAGGGGTACCACTATATAAGGACTAATTGCATAAGAGCCAGTGGAGGCACCTCTATCTTTATTTCTTCTGATATTTTCTCATCACATCTTCCACTCTCTTCTAAATTAGAAGCCATAGCTGTAACTTGCTGGTGTCCGAATAAACTTACAATCTGTAATTTATACATTCCTCCCAACTACCCTCTCAAAGAGGAAGAGCTGGTAAACTTAATCTTTGAACTTCCTAGCCCCTACATACTTGTTGGGGACTTCAATGCTCATAATGTGCTGTGGGGTTCCAACCACACATTTGCTAGAGGTAAAATTGTTGAAAATGTTATTAATTGCTCGGGTACATGTCTGTTAAACACGGGCTCTCATACTCACTTTAATATTTCTACTGGTACCTTCTCCAACATTGATCTAAGCTTTAGTGACCCAAAATTAGCTCCTACATTAACATGGCATACATCTGATGATCTCCACGACAGCAATCATTTCCCAATCTTTATAACCAACTCAGATACATCAAATTCTCAAATATTGACTAAAAGTTTTTGGCGCTTAAATAATTGTAATTGGTCTGATTATATTAGTGAAACTGATTATTGCCTACCTAAACTCACTCTAACTGATAACATTGATATGGACGTCACCCAATTCGCAAACACAATTCGCCTTGCTGCTGAAGCACATATTGGAAAATCAGTCATTTCAGCTGAACGAAAAAGTGTCCCATGGTGGAATTCCTCTTGCGAAAACGCTGTGGAGCAGCAAAAATCTGCTCTAAAAATTTACAGCAGAAACAAATGTCAGGAGAACCTTATTGCACTTAAAAAAACAAGAGCGAAATCTAGATACATTATTAAATTAAGTAAGAAAACTTCATGGAGACAATATATCTCCTCCATAAATGAAAATAGTAGCCCAAGCCAAGTTTGGAAAAAAATTGGACAAATACAGGGCAAAAAAACTAATCTTAAGATCTCCAATCTCCTTTTTAATCAAAAGGTTATCATTGATAATCAGGAGATAGCCAAAGTTCTGGCAGAAAACTTTAAAGAAAAGTTTCACAACAAATCTGGGCCTAACCCTGTATCCTCTACTCTTCCTTCACCCTTTCCTTATTCTTCTCCAGTTTCACAAGATATCAATTATCTGAATTCTCCTATAACCTATTCCGAATTAAAATCTGCACTCAAATCCTGTAAAAACACAGCTGCTGGCCCTGATGACCTTCCATACATATTCTTAAAGAAATTGTCATCTTCATGTCTATACAAACTTCTCGAGATATATAATAAAATATGGATTTTCCACAAATTCCCGAATGAATGGCGAACGTCAATAATATTACCAATCAAAAAAAAAGATCTACCTGCCTCTGTCCCTGATTCTTATAGGCCTATATCCCTTACCTGTACCATGTGTAAAATACTTAAAAAAATTATCAATAAACGTCTTATGTGGTATCTCGACAAACACAAAATTATTCCTAAAGAACAATCTGGCTTTAGACGACACAGATCCACTCGTGACAATCTTGTCCTTCTACAAAGTGACATCGCCAGCTCAATAAATGAAAAGTATGAAGTAACGGCTGTCGTTTTTGACATAAAAGGAGCATTTGACACGATTAATCGACAAGCTATAATCGCCAAGTTAAAGCAGCATAATATCACCGGAAATATATTTTATTTTATACAAAATTTTTTGTCTCAAAGGACGTTCAAAGTTTCTGTAAATGGTGTATTCTCTTCTGTTTATACTCAAACCAATGGCACCCCTCAAGGTTCAGTGTTAAGCCCTACCTTATTTAACCTCGGCATAAGTGATCTTTGTTTTAATTTACCATCTCCTACTAAATATGTAGCTTATGCAGATGATTTAATATTATATTGTCACGGTCGTTCAGCTTCCACTAGTTCTAAAATTTTGCAAGCGGCCATAAACATTGTAATCTCTCGGACCCACTCTTTGGGACTAACTTTATCCCTCACAAAATCCAAAGTTATTAAATTTAGTAGACGGCCTCCAATGCCCCCTACACCTCTATTTATAAATGATTCACTTCTTCCCGTAGTTGATCATTGTAAAATACTGGGATTGACGTTTGACTCTCGCCTCTCTTGGAAGCAACATATTCTCAATTTAAAAAGTGCATGCCACAAAAGATTAAACATTCTTAAAACACTGTCTCACTATCACTGGGGTGCGGATGAAAAGTCGCTCCTTAATGTATATAAAGCACTAATTCGCTCTAAATTAGATTATGGTAGTATTGCTTATATGTCTGCTTCAAAAAGAGATCTGGATTCCTTAAACTCTATCCATAACACAGCCCTTCGACTATGTCTAGGTGCATTTCGTTCCAGTCCATCTGAAAGTGTCTACTGTGAAGCCGGTGAGCCTCCTCTCTGGATTAGACGGCAATATCTTCTTCTTTCCTATGCTGCATCTGTCTCTTCTAATCCCCTTAATCCTGTATACCGTTTATTCACAACAACCTATACCACCCCTTCACCAATAATAAAACCTATATTTTCTATATTGTCCACAATAACAAGCGACATCAATTTTAAACTGACAAATCCCATCCCCTTTCATCGAATTCCTCCTTTGATTATGCAGACCCCTCAAACTAACACAAATTTAACAAAATTCAATAAATATGAAACACCTAAAGAACTCATGATAAAAGCTTTTTTTGAAATTATACACAATAACCACTTTGATCAAGTAATATACACCGATGCTTCCAAAAGTGATTTAGGGGTTGGCTGTTCAGTCACCTCTCAAAACAATCTCATTTGTGCTTCTTTTATTCCTCTTCTGTGCAGCGTACATACTGGAGAATTATATAGTATCTTACAGACTGTTAAGAATATTAACCTCCCGAATATAAATGTTGCCATTTGTACAGACTCTCTAGCTTCAATTTTATGCATTCAGGAACTATTTACCGTCATTGTCATCATCCTCTTGTCCAAAATATCCATCATTGTTACTACCACCTTTCTACCTTAAACACTAAGATTACATTTATATGGATTCCGTCTCACATTGGTATACCTGGCAATGAACTTGCAGATCATCATGCTAAAACGGCTTCAACAGATACCACGTCAACAACCCACATCCAAATTTGTAAAGATTTGAAAACAGAAGCGTACAGATTCACATGGAGATTATGGCAAACCCACTGGAGTTCCTTAAATACATCTTTACGTGCAATCCAGCCCTCAGTATATAAGCCACTTTACACTGGCCCCACAGGACTCTCTAGACAAGACCTTAGAAATATAAGAAGAATCCGTATAGGCCACACCAAACTTACTCACGGCTTCCTGATGTCATCAGATATCCGGCCTATCTGTTTAACATGCCAGTGCCAACTTACCGTGAACCACATTATTACCGAATGTCATCAGTTCAGTGTAGTAAGACAACAGCTCAAACTAAAACCGCAGCTATGTGACATTCTAAGTGATACCAACCAGTTAGACAGAGTTCTTCAGTTTTTAAAAAAAATATTGTATCATAAACTTTAATTTTTTTTTATGACATAACTTGTTAATGCTCTTTAATTATACCTCTTGTAATCTTGTTTGTAATCGTCCCGTGCGAGTGGCCATAGTTGCCGAGCACGTTAATGTAAATAAAAAAAAATACAATTTGAGTATATTTTAAAAGCAATAATTTATTAACAGCTTCAAAAAGGTTTATACGAGTATGCGGCCTCCCCTTTATGATAAATGGACTGTTCCATTTGCTATGAAATTAAAATATAGTCAGTTCGCTAAACTCGACACAACTGGCTAGTGATTTTAGTAGGTAATTTTTTTGTTTTTGCGAATTTTGCCAAAATTGACAAAATTACTAATTATTTAGTAATTATTAACTAGTTAGTAATTTTTTTTTGCCAAATTGGCAAAATTATTTACTAAAATCACTAACAAGTTGTGTCTGAGTTTAGCGAACCGACAGTATATGAAAGAATATTGTTTGGTATAATCAATTATGGTCTGATATGTGCAATTACATCTTTCTAATGGAAAAAAATATTTGGAGATTTTTCTCAAATTATGGATACCAGCAACATTTTCATTTATAACTCTTTTATTTTTAATTTGACGAAGAAAAGTTATTCTTCATAAAAAGGTCTTCATGTTCTAAGATTTATGATGCAACCATCATATGTAAAATTTTATTAATTTTATACGAGGTATATAAAAAATATGAATTTCGATCAAGAGTGAACTGCTTTTATAGTTCATAACATTAAAACATAATTATTAATTCTAAACTACTTTTCATAATAGCAATTTTCCATATTATGAATTAAAATACGTAAATAAATAAAGTTTTCGTTATGATAATGCTCGCATTTTCAGCTTGTTATGTATATTTTCGATAAATGTATTGATAAATTCAAATTTCAATTAAACCAAAAAGGCATTTGAACATTATTCAAATTTGTTTATAATTTGTTTTTTTAATAACGTCGCGGGGATTAAGTATTTTGAAATGCCGTTTAGATAATTGGGTTCCTGGGAATTTTTTATTAATTAACAACATTTTTTTGTCGTTTTTTCTTCTTCTTTTTTTGTTGGAGTTATATTACTACGGGCCCTTTTATGGTTAAATTTTATTAAGAATGTCGAATCTCTGAGTTGTAGAGTCTAGACCTAAAAATATTAAGATTTAACTAAAATCTCTTAAATAAAATGTGGCTACTTACTGAGTTACAGGGTGTTTTATTTAAAAATTTAAAAATTATTTTTACCGAGTGCTTTCAAACTATTTGACGTATCCTTATCATACTTGGCAGAAAGTGTGGGTACTATACAGTCTACTAAATTGTGATTAATAAACGTTTCTAGCTAGCGCCAGAGGCGTACGACAGGGGATAGTGAATGATTGACCCTTCCCAAACTCTACGCCACTGAGCGAATTACTATTTTAGCGAAATTTTTCGATTCTCCAATACTTTGTATGTAAATAACTTTATTGGTATCGATAAAGTCATCAGTTTGAGAGATATTGGAAGTTTAAAATGAATGAATGAATGAATCAAAATAACTATGCCGTTTAATTTTTAACGTCCAATATCTCGAAAACTAATGACTTAATCGTTACCAGTAAAGAGTATATTATTTACATATAAAGTATTGGAGAATCGAAAAATTTCGCTAAAATAGTAATTCCCTCAGTGGCGTAGAATTTGGGAAGGGTCAACCATTAACTATCCCCTGTCGTACTCCTCTGGTAGTAGCTAGAGACTTTTATTTATCACAATTTAGTAGACTGTATAGTACCCACACTTTCTGCCAAGTATGATAAGGATTGTTAAGAGGAGGATGGTGGATCGAATTAATCAACGGCTTTAGTTACAACTTACTTTATTGCCTACAAACTACATATCTAACTTCCCTATCTAACTACGCTACATTGTTACACGACGCTTCTCCATTGCTTGCGATGTTCTCTTCTTCAAGTCTCTCATACTACTCCTTGTTACGCCTGCGCGACCCTAACACTGCGCGCTAGACACTATACACTGTACACACTACCAAACGCTACACACAAACCTAAATCATATACAATATAAGATGTAATTCCTAACACGCCTCCTTACATTTATATTGTATTTACATCAATAATCTTTCAAATCTAACATATTTCGAAATCTTTCAAATTTTTCTCGGCACAAGGACTTTGTAAAAATATCAGCTATATTATCATCTGAATCTACCTTAACTACATTGATTACATTTTCTTTAACATACTCATGAACATATTGATAATGAACTTCCACGTGCTTTGAATTCTTTGTAAAATTTCCATATTTTGCAATACTTAATGCCCCAGAATTATCTTCATATATATATCAATCGGTTTTTCTAGTTTTACATCAAAAAATCTTAACAACTCTTTTACAAATATTAACTCACTTACTGCTTCTGACAATGCTACATACTCTGCAAAAGTCGAAGCTTTTGTTACACTCTTTTGCTTTCTTGATTTCCAATAAATTACATTACCAAATAATCTAATTACATACCCAGTTGTAGATTTTCTGTCTAAATGATCACCTGCCCAATCGGCATCTACATAACAATCAACAATATTTACTTTTTCATTTTTCTTATAAGACAATTTTAAATCTTTAGTTAAGTATAAATATTTTAAAATCCGCAAAGCATATTTAAAATGTGTTTCATTATAGCAATTTTGAAATCTACTCAAATAATTAACAGAAAAACTTATATCAGGCCTTGTTGCCGAACTTATATACAATAAAGCACCTATCAAATTTCTATATTTAATATTTCTTTCACAAACATCAGCTTTATCTAATTTTAAATTTACTTCCATAGGAGTACTGTATAATTTACTATTTTCCAAATCATACTGTTTGCTTAATGACTCAATATATTTAGTTTGGTTTAATTCCATTTCCTGACTGCAATAGTTATAATTAACTGTGATACCCAAATACTCTTTAATATTTCCAAGATCTTTCATCTTAAATTTATCTGACAATAAAATTTTAATCTTTTTAATTTCATTCAAATTTTTACTACAAATCAATAAATCGTCAACATATATCAATAAATAAACAATATCATTTTTACTTTTATTAACATATAAGCAAGGGTCAATCTCGCTCCTTTTAAAACCCAATTCTATTAAAAATCTATCTAGGCACTCGTACCATGCCCTTGGACTTTCTTTTAAACCATACAAAGCTTTAATCAATTTACAAACTTTATTTGAACCATCTTCATACCCTTCAGGTTGTTTAATATAAACTTCAGAAATTACTTTACCATTTAAAAAAGCTGTTTCAACATCCATTTGTTCAATTACTAGGCCCATTTGACAACAATATGTCAATAAAATTTTTAATGACTGCATCTTAGCAACAGGTGAATAAATATCGTCAATTTCATTTGTTTGCTGAAAACCTCTTACAACCAATCTAGCTTTATAATTATCATCAGACTTTTTAGTATATACCCATTTAACATCCAAAACTTTTTTATTTTCAACATTTTCGACCAATTTCCAAGTTTTATTTTTATTCAAACTATCAATCTCCTTATCCATAGCCTTTTCCTAATACTTACTTTCATCAGAATTCATCGCCTCCTCAAATGTATGTGGTATATCAGTTCTACACATATTTACAAAAATACTACTATTATACACATAATAATCATCAAATTTCTTTGGAGGATTTTTGTCTCTTTGAGATTTACGTAACTCATTATGTTCATTTTCGGTATCATCCATACTTTCATTTAAATTTTCATTTCTATTGTCAAAAGTTTCATCTATTGATTCATTTTCATCATTTTTATCATTATCTGATTCAACAAAATCCAAACCTACACATTTAATATTTTCTTCAACGATATCTACATGTCTAGCAACAATGACTCTACCATTTAAAAGTACACGATATCCAACATTACTATAACCAATTAAAATTCCCATATCTGCTTTTTTATCCCATTTTGAACTTCTCCTTTCTTCTGGTTTCCTAACAAAAACTTTACTACCATATAATCTTAAATTAGAAACATTCGGTTTCTTTCCAAAAAATATCTCATAAGGTGTTTTCTTTTCAATAGTGTCTGATAAAGTACGGTTTTTCAAATAAACCGCTGCGCATACTATTTCAGGCCAATATCTTTTGTGTATACTTGCTTCTGCCAATAAGCAACGTGACATATCCATTATCGTTCTGTTAAATCGCTCAGCTGTTCCATTTAGTTGATGTACATACGGAGGACAATGATCAATCTTAATCCCTTTTTCCTTTGCAAATGCATAAATCCTACCATTTAAATATTCTTTACCATTATCACATCGTAAAACCTTTATTTTCTTACCAGTTAAATTCTCACATTCATTCGTATATTCAATAAAACAATCATATACTTCTGCTTTTGATTTCATTACATATATTTTGGCAATTTTACTATAATCATCAATAAAAGAAACAAAGTATCTCTCACCATTAAAACCCTCTGTCTGAAATGGACCGCAAACGTCTGTATTAATAATTTGTAAAATATCTTTAGCCCTTTCTCTATTATTTTTAAAAGAAATATTGTGCATTTTATTTTCAATACAAGTTGCACACTTCATAAATTCAGATTCTACTTCATTTGGGATACCATCCAATAATTCATCTTTACACAAAGTATTCAAATATTTAAAATTTACATGACCTAATAAACGATGCCATTTTTCCTTCTGACTCATAATATTCATATTTCTATTTGCAATATTTACACATAACTCAACTGATTTCAATTTACTTTTCATAAAATACAAACCATTACGTTTTACTGCTATAGCTGTCATATTATCAAACTGATCAAAAACTTTAGACATATTACCTTGAGAAATAATCTTATTACTTTCAGTTATTTTACTATAACTTATCAAATTTGACTTCATATCTTTAACATAAAATACATTTTTCATATCTACTAAACTCTTTTTACCAAAAACATCAAAATAACTTAAAACATTACCAATTTTAGTAGCTTTTACAACTCTATTATCCCCTAAATAAACATTGATTGGATCTTTAAGCAATTTACATTTATCAAAATACCTGTCATCATTAATAATGTGATCTGTACACCCAGAATCTAAAATCCATTTAATTTCATTACAATCAGCTGTACTTACAATTTCTGTGTTGTGCGCAACAGACGGCGCATCATGTGCTATGCTTGTCAACCAAGCGCTGTTCTTGTCAACTTCATTCTTCTGTCCTTGTCGGTTGTAATTTTGTGTGTTGCCTACACACTCACCACGCTGTCCTGTGCTTGTGCGCTGGCCTCGTGAGTAGCCGCGCCCCCTGACGTAATATCCTCTTCCTGCTTCTTGTCGACCTCCACGTGTCCACGACGAGGTTCCATTTCTGCTGTTTGTCGTTTGTCCGCCATATTGTTCAAATCTGCAATTCTTTTTTACGTGTCCAACTCTACCACACCCGAAACATGATCGTTCTTGCTGACTTTTGTTCACCATAAACGTACTCGATTTTCTTCCAAAACTATCTTCTCTTTGATTTTTCAATTCGGCCATCTTAATCTTATTTATTACGTAGTCTGCAGTCTGCTCTTCTTTTTTTAGCGTATCTATTAAGTCTCCAATATAACTATAACTTTCCGGCAGAGTATTTAACAAATAGTTCAATTTTTCCTGTTCATTTACGGTTGCTCCAGCACCTTTCAACTCGTTCACTGATTTTTCAAAATCACTTAAAAACGACGCACTATCTGCATAATTTTTCAATTTCAATCTTTCTAACTGATTTCTGCAAACTATCTGCAAAGCCGTCGACTCCTTCAAGTACAAGTTATCAAACTTTTTAATCATTTCATAAGCCGAAGTTTTATCATCAATATATTCCATTTGTCTATCAGAAATTGCACCACAGATATAATTCATTGCTCTCAAGTCGTGTTCTTCATAATCTACATCGCCTGCCGCTAATTTTGTCCTCGTTACAACCTCATCACATTTTTTCATCTTCAAAAATAACATCATACGTTTCTTCCACATTTTGTAATTTTCACCATCGAACACTGGTATTTTAAAATCACTATTACTGCTACACGCCATTTTCAATCACTTGGCTATCTTCAAACACTGTAAAAACTTTTAGCGGGAAAACACTTATCTACCGGCTTTTTGTTATAAACTGCAATATCTTCCTTTTTCTTCAAACCAAACCTCTGCTACCATGTTAAGAGGAGGATGGTGGATCGAATTAATCAACGGCTTTAGTTACAACTTACTTTATTGCCTACAAACTACATATCTAACTTCCCTATCTAACTACGCTACATTGTTACACGACACTTCTCCATTGCTTGCGATGTTCTCTTCTTCAAGTCTCTCATACTACTCCTTGTTACGCCTGCGCGACCCTAACACTGCGCGCTAGACACTATACACTGTACACACTACCAAACGCTACACACAAACCTAAATCATATACAATATAAGATGTAATTCCTAACAAGGATACGTCAAATAGTTTGAAAGCACTTGGTAAAAATAATTTTTAAATTTTTAAGTAATTTTTACTCAGTAAGTAGCCACATTTTATTTAGGTGATTTTAGACCAATCTTAATATTTTTAGGTCTAGAATCTACAACTTAGAGATTCGACATTCCTAATGAAACTTAACCCTAAAAGGGCCCTAAAAACTAAAAGTAATATAACTCCAGGAAAAAAAAAGAAGAGAAAAGAAGACAAAAAAAATTGTTAATTAGTGAAAAATTCCCAGGAACTCAATTATCGAAACGCCATTTCAAAATATTTAATCCCCGCGACGTTACTAAAAAAACAAATTATAAACAAATTTGAATAATTTTCAAATGCCATTTTAGGGAGAGGTTTAATTGAAATTTGAATTTATCAATACATTTATCGAAAATATACATAAACATAAAAATAATAAGATTTAATGCAGGTGAATATTTTTTTGGCAACAACCGCGTTTTTGCAATTGAAAATAGAGTAATATTTAATAAACAAATTCAATATCTCAAAAAATATTAAATAATTTTGGACCCATTTTTTTACGATTAATACTGATAATATAGCGCAACTTCTCCTGTAAAATAAGATATTTTATAGTGCTTATTTAAAACGCTAAAAATAATTTTTTGCAAATTTGTTTTTAAAGATTTACGTATAATTATTTAAATAAATAGGGGGTCAAATTTAATTTAGTAAGTCTTATGTAAAATATTTACCCTTCAACTTTGCAGAAAACAATCCTGTATACCTTCACTAGAAATTGAATGACCTCAGCAGTTAAAAAAGTAATTTTTTTGGAAAATTACCCTTTTTAATTATTTAAACAATGATCCCCTTGTATGATTTGGATACTTTCTTGAAAATATCTTTTGTACCCACCTAAACTTTGATATAAAATGTGTTTCAACCTGTACGAATTTACATTTTGATTTACATGTAGTGTAATTTTATTTTACTAGACTATTATTCAGTTCAAAACGGCAAACAGGTGTATGTTTTCAAAAAACTTTTGATAGTGTGTAAAAAATATATTTTATATCAGCTAAGTACTTTCAACACATAACGTGCCATCATCAGAGCTTCCTAAAAGGACATATTTAAGATAAGATTTTTTTTTCATATAAAAAAATGAGTGAAAAACTTACGTCCTCTTAAAATACCTTCATAGAAGAGCAATTGCTTAACAACACAACAAAAAACATGAATGCTGGGCAAAAGCCACAGATATAGGGTAATAACCCTTTACAGTGAATAGAATCACATCTAAATTCTTTTATTAATTTATAAAGACAACATGGCTGAGTCAGACCATTTTGGGCTCAAATACATATCAAAATACGGATCAAAAAAACATATTTTTCCAGTTGTAGACTTTTTTTAGATAAACTTACTACAAGTGTACCTTTTAACGTTAAAAACCCAAATATTCTCATTTGAAAGCTGTACCTATAAATAATTATTTAAACAATATTTATTTAAACAAATTAAAAATTTTTGTTATAATAAATAAATGAATTTATTATAACAAATCAAAAGCAACTTTGACATTTAATAATGCATTAGATAGATGGCTCTACTCGAGTTACTTGGGAACAAAAAAAGAATGAAGAAAATTGCTTCATGATAAGCCCAGAAAATGCATTTTTTTAACGTATACCGATTTTGAACTTTAAGATTACATTTTCGCCAACCTAATTTTTGATTGTAATTTTGCTATTTTTGGCAATTTTCACTCATAATATCGATAGTTTTTATTATAATAATATATGTTATGAGTATTTTAAAGATACGAAAATTGGTGCGGAGAAAGAGGACCGAAATAAAAAAGGTGATTTGACCGGTTGTATCTCAGGAACCACTCATCACAATTAAACGTTTTTTTTTTCAAAAAACATGTCTTGCCGCTTTTTTCCAATACCGTTTCCATGATTTAATTTAATTTAATATTTCCCGAGATATTATATTTGTTTATAAGCCAAAAAATTGCTAAGTTATCTCCCGTACTAAAACTATATGATGACGCTAACGTCAAGTAGTCATTTATTAAGCCAGCTCTTATTTGAAACTACAAAGGTTTCTTGCGACATTCACAAGTTACCTAAAACAATTAATTCCTTCCATAATGCTCCCTCGGTCTCATTTGAATTTCGTTTCGATTGCGTTTCTCGTTTTCAAAGGACCTTTAATTATCCTTTTCAGAAGATACATTATGCATATATATGTATACACCATATTTTAAACGTAACCCTCTTTTCTCTCTAGACCTTATTTGAGTTTTGTCAAGGAGTATTGTCAATTAATAAAGTTAATTAACACCTTTTCTGAGCCATTTTGAATAACTTGAAACATAATTTACTTTATAGTGAAAATGGTTGCTTTTTACCTTTCTGTTCCAAGCCCAGGTTAATTAAATTTGGTACGTTGAATACGATTTACAAAATATTATATAAAGTCCCATTTGGGGCTTCCTAACAGAACTGAACATTTTTCTAATAGTTTAGAAACTGAGGGCGGAGTTGAAGGTTGATGTGTACATGCCAAATGAAACTTTTATTTATAAAATTAACCGCAAGAGTTTTGTACCACTGTGGCATTATCCCAATTAGATTAATTATTTATTATATTTATCGGATAACTTTGTGCGTGTAAGAATTGTTTTAAAAATAGCATGTGTAATGTTTGTAAATATTATGTACATAGTAACCTAGTTATAACCATAGTAACCTAACTAACAAAAATCGGTGAAGCAAAAATAGAAAACAATTACTCTCAGTATTTAGTCCTGTCGCCAGGGGGGGTACAACGGCCTCCTGTATTCAGATGGACTTACCTAAGTTTCTTTTATGTATTTTGACCTGTAGAACACGAATTTTTTGGGTAACAGTTGATCCGGATGTCGATAAGATTGTTATAAACCAAGAAGTTGAGGAATCACATAACAGCGATTTCTTGCAAAAGAAAACATTTTTTTGTATTTTTTGGGCCATTCTAACCAAAAAATGTTCCTACAAATTTTTTCGTAGGATGCATAGTTTTCGAGATAAACGCGGTTGAACTTTCAAAAAATCGAAAAATTGCAATTTTTGAACCCGAATAACTTTTGATTAAAAAATAAAATAGCAATTCTGCTTACCGCATTTGAAATTTCAAGTGAAATTATATCGGTTTTAATTATTTGTGTTGCTAAAAATTTATTATTTTATTGTTAAAACAAAGCTATAAACACCTAGTGCTTGAGTGATGTTTTCAATGATGTCTCATTTAAAATCGAATGAGTAGGTAGAGGAGGTAAAAGTGCAAGCAGGGCTATTTCTACGTGGGGATGGCCCGTTTCGGCGCCGGCGATTCGGCGCCGGCGATTCGGCGTCGGCGTTTCGGCGCCTGCCGGTTCGGCGCCCGCCGATTCGGCGCCCGCCGATTCGGCGCCCGCCGATTCGGCGCCGGCTGATTCGGCGACAGATACTTTGGCAAAGTGAGAGAGAAAAAAAATAGTTGTTAATGTATGATAGTCTGAAATTTTCTTTAACAAAAAATGTAGAGTCAGGAGAACAATTTTCGACATTTTAATTTTAGAAGATGTAAAATAATACCCGAAAGTTAGGTTTGGACCGAAGGGTTAGGTCTTCCTCCTTTGAAAATTGTACTGTATAATATATAATATATATAATATATTAATTTTTTAATTAATTATGTGCAATTAAATAGCTTACATTTACAAAAGTTGGAAAAAATAACATTTAATATATTTTTTTAGTGTGGTATAGATATAAATCAAGAGCCTCTTAAATTTCTAAAAAAGTAACGTAGGTATAATCTGGCGCCAAAACAGCCGACGCCGAATCGGCCGGCGCCGAACCGGCCGGCGCCGAACCGGCCGGCGCCGAACCGGCCGCGCCGAACCGGCGGCGCCGAATAGTACTAGACCCTTCTACGTAGCATGCATTAAAACGCATGTATTAGGCACGGGAAACACTATGTGTGTATAGCTTTTTTTAACAATCAAAAAATAAATTTTAAGCAATGCAAATATTCAAAACAGATAAAATTTGACTTAAACTTTTAAAGGCGGTAAGCAGAATTGCTATTTTATTTTTTATTCAAAGGTTATTCGGCTTCAAAAATTGCAATTTTTCGATTTTTTGAAAGTTCAACCGCGTTTATCTCGAAAACTATGCATCCTACGAAAAAACTTGTAGGAACATTTTTTGGTTAGAATGACCCAAAAAATACAAAAAATTGTTTTGTTTTGCGAGAAATCGCTGTTATGTACTTCCTCAACTTCTTTGTTTATAACAATCTTATCGACATCCGGATCAACTGTTACCCAAAAAATTCGTGTTCTACAGGCCAAAATACATAAAAAAAACTTGGGTAAGTCCAGCTGAATTAAGAAGGCCGTTGTACCCTCCCTGGCGACAGGACTAATTGTGCATGCCGTTATTATATACTTCTAATTATTGTTCCTATTTCCGATAAAATGTGCTGCCTAGAAATAAAGGATTAAAGTAACATCTCACTAATAAACGTACATGCACCAATAGAGGAGAAGACGGAAGATTCAAAAGACGAATTTTATGAAATATTAGAAAGAGAGTACAATAAACTGAACAAGCAAAACACCAGGATGATCATGGGGGATATGAATGCCAAAATAGGAAGAGAAATAAGGTACAGAAAAATAGTAGGAGGAGAAAGCAAACATGAAATAACATAATAATGGAAGGAGAGTAAATGAGTTCGCGGAAGAACGGAACATGAAAGTGATGAGCACACGTTTCAAGCGCAAGGATATCTATAAAGGAACCTGGATGGCACCAAATAGGGAATACACAAATCAAATCGATCATATAGTTATAGATAAGGCACATCATACAGCAATAAAGAATGTAAGATCATGTAGAGGGGCAGATATGGACCACTTTCTAGTCAAAATAGATATCAAGAGATAGAAAGAGAAAATGGAAAAATAAAAAAAAAGAAACTAGAATTAAAATATTTGATGTAGGAAAGTTGATGGAATCAAAAGTTCAACAAAGTTATGAGAAATAATCGCAACGAATATGCCAAGAAAGAGAACAGGATAAGGTAGAGGGTATAAACGACCAATGGAAACAATTAGAGCACATAATAAAGAAAGCTACTAAGCAAACATTACCAAATAAAAAAACTGCAGAAAAACGAAGTATGGTGGGATGAGGAAAGCCGGGCAGAGACATAAAAAAGAAATAAACTAAGAATGTTAGCATTACAAACACAGCACCCTGATGCAAAAGTAGCATCATATAAGGAGCAGCGAGCAAAAGTGAAAAATATAAACAGACAAAAAAAGAGCAAGTAATGAACAAAGAGTAAAAAAAATAGAAGGCTACTATAAAAGAAAAGAAATTAGAAACTTTTACAGAGAAATTACGAAAGGGAAAAAAGATATAATTACAATGTGTATATAAAGGACAAGGAAGGAAATTTATTAGGCGACAAAGAAAAAATGAAAGAGAGATGGAGATAATATTTCTGTGAATTGCTAAACGAAAACCCAGGGGAAGAAGAATGGCAGACAATAGGAGAAGACAATATTGAAGTACAGGAACCAACAGAAGAAGAGCTAGAAAAATCTTAAGCAACATGAAAAACAATAAGAGCGCCGGACAGAATGAAATAGCAATTGAAAATATTAAATATGCTGCCAGAGATAAAACGTAAACTGTATGAACTAATTGTGGACATATGGAGAGAGGATCAGATGCCGAAGGATTGGGACAAAGCAACAATAATACCGATTTTAAAGGATGGCGATGAGGCAAAGTGTCAAAACTATCGGGGAATATCACTGCAGGATGTGGCCTACAAAATCATAGCGACAATCATTAAAATCAGGCTGAAGGTACTAGTTGAACCACAGATAGGGGAATATCAAGCAGGATTTAGAAAAGGCAGAGGAACAACCGATCAGATATTCATAATGAAAGAGGTACTGACCAGCTGCTATGAATACAAAATCCCGGCAATAGTATTATTCATAGAATTTAACAAGGCGTAAGACTCTGTCAAGAGAGAAATAATTGTGGAAGTTATGGAAGAATTTGAAATACCTACGAAGCTAAAGAAACTAGTGACGATGACATTGAAGGATACGACCTGCAACGTAAGAGTGAAAGAGGGAACCTCAGAAGATTTTGCAGTCAGAACTGGACTTAGGCAAGGAGACCCGCTATCAACGCTAATATTTAACATGATACTAGAAAAACTCATTAGAAATAGCAACTCTTAAGTAGAAATGGACACATATTGTACAAGAGCCATCAATTAGTGGAATATGCAGATGATGTGGCAATTGTAGCGACGAGTGAAAAGATACTGAAATAGATAACAGAAAAATTGGTAAATGAAGCGTATAAGCTGGGTCTACAAATAAATCAAAAGAAAAACAAAGTTATGAAAGTATGAAAAGAAAACCGAGATGGGACAAAGTTCAATGTAAGCACCAATTAGGAGAGTTTAAGTTTGTAACGGTCAAAATAAATATGTTTTTATAGTCGTATAAATATATCAAGTCCGACCCTGGTGAAGAATAAATTAGAAGTATGTGTATTGCGCAATCCTTTTTTTTCCACAACGATGTATTTTTCGTTGCCTGATCAACTAGAGAATTTGTTTATCTTCGGCGAATTATCAAAAGGATTTAATGCTTTTTCGAGACTGGAGTCTGAGTTTTTGTTGATAAGAAGTTATCAATAAGATCAGATTACCGCAGCTGGTAATGTGTGTACGATCGCAATTCTGTGGGAATCACAAGAGCCTTAGCTGATGTGGCTCTATGATTTGGATTCGTCAAAAGAAGATTTACGATTTTAGTGGGATGTGACTTAGTAACATACCCTGGTTATTTTATTGGTAGAAGAAATATTTGGTTTCTTCGAAAACGAAGGATGGTGGGATGAGGAATGCCGGGCAGAGACATAAAAAAGAAATAAACTAAGAATGTTAGCATTACAAACACAGCAACCTGATGCAAAAGTAGCATCATATAAGGAGCAGCGAGCAAAAGTGAAAAATATAAACAGACAAAAAAAGAGCAAGTAATGAACAAAGAATAAAAAAATAGAAGGCTACTATAAAAGAAAAGAAATTAGAAACTTTTACAGAGAAATTACGAAAGGGAAAAAAGATATAATTACAATGTGTATATAAAGGACAAGGAAGGAAATTTATTAGGCGACAAAGAAAAAATGAAAGAGAGATGGAGATAATATTTCTGTGAATTGCTAAACGAAAACCCAGGGGAAGAAGAATGGCAGACAATAGGAGAAGACAATATTGAAGTACAGGAACCAACAGAAGAAGAGCTAGAAAAATCTTAAGCAACATGAAAAACAATAAGAGCGCCGGACAGAATGAAATAGCAATTGAAAATATTAAATATGCTGCCAGAGATAAAACGTAAACTGTATGAACTAATTGTGGACATATGGAGAGAGGATCAGATGCCGAAGGATTGGGAAAAAGCAACAATAATACCGATTTTAAAGGATGGCGATGAGGCAAAGTGTCAAAACTATCGGGGAATATCACTGCAGGATGTGGCCTACAAAATCATAGCGACAATCATTAAAATCAGGCTGAAGGTACTAGTTGAACCACAGATAGGGGAATATCAAGCAGGATTTGGAAAAGGCAGAGGAACAACCGATCAGATATTCATAATGAAAGAGGTACTGACCAGCTGCTATGAATACAAAATCCCGGCAATAGTATTATTCATAGAATTTAACAAGGCGTAAGACTCTGTCAAGAGAGAAATAATTGTGGAAGTTATGGAAGAATTTGAAATACCTACGAAGCTAAAGAAACTAGTGACGATGACATTGAAGGATACGACCTGCAACGTAAGAGTGAAAGAGGGAACCTCAGAAGATTTTGCAGTCAGAACTGGACTTAGGCAAGGAGACCCGCTATCAACGCTAATATTTAACATGATACTAGAAAAACTCATTAGAAATAGCAACTCTTAAGTAGAAATGGACACATATTGTACAAGAGCCATCAATTAGTGGAATATGCAGATGATGTGGCAATTGTAGCGACGAGTGAAAAGATACTGAAATAGATAACAGAAAAATTGGTAAATGAAGCGTATAAGCTGGGTCTACAAATAAATCAAAAGAAAAACAAAGTTATGAAAGTATGAAAAGAAAACCGAGATGGGACAAAGTTCAATGTAAGCACCAATTAGGAGAGTTTAAGTTTGTAACGGTCAAAATAAATATGTTTTTATAGTCGTATAAATATATCAAGTCCGACCCTGGTGAAGAATAAATTAGAAGTATGTGTATTGCGCAATCCTTTTTTTTCCACAACGATGTATTTTTCGTTGCCTGATCAACTAGAGAATTTGTTTATCTTCGGCGAATTATCAAAAGGATTTAATGCTTTTTCGAGACTGGAGTCTGAGTTTTTGTTGATAAGAAGTTATCCATAAGATCAGATTACCGCAGCTGGTAATGTGTGTACGATCGCAATTCTGTGGGAATCACAAGAGCCTTAGCTGATGTGGCTCTATGATTTGGATTCGTCAAAAGAAGATTTACGATTTTAGTGGGATGTGACTTAGTAACATACCCTGGTTATTTTATTGGTAGAAGAAATATTTGGTTTCTTCGAAAACGAAGGATGGTGGGATGAGGAATGCCGGGCAGAGACATAAAAAAGAAATAAACTAAGAATGTTAGCATTACAAACACAGCAACCTGATGCAAAAGTAGCATCATATAAGGAGCAGCGAGCAAAAGTGAAAAATATAAACAGACAAAAAAAGAGCAAGTAATGAACAAAGAATAAAAAAATAGAAGGCTACTATAAAAGAAAAGAAATTAGAAACTTTTACAGAGAAATTACGAAAGGGAAAAAAGATATAATTACAATGTGTATATAAAGGACAAGGAAGGAAATTTATTAGGCGACAAAGAAAAAATGAAAGAGAGATGGAGATAATATTTCTGTGAATTGCTAAACGAAAACCCAGGGGAAGAAGAATGGCAGACAATAGGAGAAGACAATATTGAAGTACAGGAACCAACAGAAGAAGAGCTAGAAAAATCTTAAGCAACATGAAAAACAATAAGAGCGCCGGACAGAATGAAATAGCAATTGAAAATATTAAATATGCTGCCAGAGATAAAACGTAAACTGTATGAACTAATTGTGGACATATGGAGAGAGGATCAGATGCCGAAGGATTGGGAAAAAGCAACAATAATACCGATTTTAAAGGATGGCGATGAGGCAAAGTGTCAAAACTATCGGGGAATATCACTGCAGGATGTGGCCTACAAAATCATAGCGACAATCATTAAAATCAGGCTGAAGGTACTAGTTGAACCACAGATAGGGGAATATCAAGCAGGATTTAGAAAAGGCAGAGGAACAACCGATCAGATATTCATAATGAAAGAGGTACTGACCAGCTGCTATGAATACAAAATCCCGGCAATAGTATTATTCATAGAATTTAACAAGGCGTAAGACTCTGTCAAGAGAGAAATAATTGTGGAAGTTATGGAAGAATTTGAAATACCTACGAAGCTAAAGAAACTAGTGACGATGACATTGAAGGATACGACCTGCAACGTAAGAGTGAAAGAGGGAACCTCAGAAGATTTTGCAGTCAGAACTGGACTTAGGCAAGGAGACCCGCTATCAACGCTAATATTTAACATGATACTAGAAAAACTCATTAGAAATAGCAACTCTTAAGTAGAAATGGACACATATTGTACAAGAGCCATCAATTAGTGGAATATGCAGATGATGTGGCAATTGTAGCGACGAGTGAAAAGATACTGAAATAGATAACAGAAAAATTGGTAAATGAAGCGTATAAGCTGGGTCTAGAAATAAATCAAAAGAAAAACAAAGTTATGAAAGTATGAAAAGAAAACCGAGATGGGACAAAGTTCAATGTAAGCACCAATTAGGAGAGTTTAAGTTTGTAACGGTCAAAATAAATATGTTTTTATAGTCGTATAAATATATCAAGTCCGACCCTGGTGAAGAATAAATTAGAAGTATGTGTATTGCGCAATCCTTTTTTTTTCCACAACGATGTATTTTTCGTTGCCTGGTCAACTAGAGAATTTGTTTATCTTCGGCGAATTATCAAAAGGATTTAATGCTTTTTCGAGACTGGAGTCTGAGTTTTTGTTGATAAGAAGTTATCAATAAGATCAGATTACCGCAGCTGGTAATGCGTGTACGATCGCAATTCTGTGGGAATCACAAGAGCCTTAGCTGATGTGGCTCTATGATTTGGATTCGTCAAAAGAAGATTTACGATTTTAGTGGGATGTGACTTAGTAACATACCCTGGTTATTTTATTGGTAGAAGAAATATTTGGTTTCTTTTAATTGGATAACTATCTGGTGATTGTCATCATCGGAGTGTAATTTCTGTGTTTGAGAGGAGAATTTTGTCTTGAATTAGGAGAGGAAAGGAGTCAAGATCTAGCTACGACGGAGTTAAGTTGAGACACGGACCGTGTGGTTTGGTCCGAGAGACAGTTTTTAGTTTTGTCTGCGAGACAAGTTGAGTTATCAGATGGAGTGAACTCCAATCTTTTTAGTCTGTTTTCTTAGTGAGAAAACAATCGCGGATGTCCCCTTCCGGCTGAAATTATAGATGCTCCATCTGTCAATGTTTTTAAAAAGACTATGTGCTATGTTTTTGTATATTTAGTTATATTTATTTAGTTAGTTAGTTTGCATAATATGTATCTATTGTAAAACTATTTATTTGAACATTTCATGCATACTATATAATAATATTGTAGTCTAATGGGCATATGGGTTTTGCGACCCCTGCTCAAATTTATTGTATAATTATAATAAGAAGTTGATTTGAAACCATAGCCTCCTCCCTTAATTAATCACATTATTTCTAATCCTCGGGAAATGCCATCACTCTTACTTAGAGGGAGCGAGAACCACATACCTTACATTACAAAAAAATAAAATATATATATATATATATATATATATATATATATATATATATATATATATATATATATATATATATATACAAGAAATACTGGATATTAGTGACTGTCGATATAAACAAACAACTAGTTTATTAGGGTTGCAGTCAGAAGGTTGGCCAGGATGTTAAAGAAACACTCTTTTGACTTTTTGTCTAGCTTTCGGAATGGTTTTATTCCTTTTTCAAGACTCTGTAATATAGATAAAAAGAAATATGTAAATTTTTATAAAATATCACAATTCGTCAGTTCAACTTACTAGTCGTTGAGATTATTTAAAAGCTTTATGACCCTCAACAATACTAACACAAACATAGAATACAGAAAATAATGGACAAAATACATTCTAAAATTTGGTAAGGATGGTAAATTTTTATATTTATTCTATGACATCTTTTGATGGTGTGTTTTAACTCTGATACATAGAGAACAGAAAGAAAAAACAGTCAGATTAAAATGTAATTAGGTGTTTTTAATATTGTATTTATTTTCAAAAAACCAATAGGCCCATACTGGGTAATTTTTATTTTTAAATCTGTCTTAATGGTATGCAACCTGTTATGCACACAGATGTATTGTGTAGTGCATATGTATAAGAAATATTTATTTTATTTTTGATGTTTTTCCAGTAAGTAACAATAAATATTGCTCAGTTTATCTATGTCAGACTTTTTATTTATGCAAGACTTACTGGATTTTATCAAACACATTTCCAAGAAAACACGTTTTGAATGGTTTGTTTCTTTGGCCAAAATACATGAATCTTCGAAATTAAACTCATGTTTCAAAGTTAATGCATGTTCTGTAAGTGCACATGCATTTATTTTATTGGTTTTTATATCACTACGATGTGAGATCACCCTACTGTGGAAATTGCGAGATGTTTCCCCGATGTATACGTTGTTACAATTGGAACACGGTATGGAATAAACAACATTCGAAGACTCTTGTCTTGTGAAGGGATCCTTTGTTTTTGAGTATAACTTAGATACCGTTTTCACGTTCCTAGTTGAAATTTTTAAGCCATTAACATTTCTGAAAATGTTAATTAGCTTAGGTGTCAGAACTGGAATGTAGGGCAAGGAACCAAAAGTTATTTTAGGTGGTATTACTGATGTGTTGTCGCTGTCTGTCAATGTCAATTGTCGGACCTCATTATTATGAAAATTTTGTTTACCAGAAAATTGAGAAGGAAAAGGAGAACCGAAAATGAGTTTATTTAAAAGCCCTATGGGATATAGATCTCAACTTTTTTAGTCATCAAAAATAAAATAAATATTTCTTATACATATGCACTACACAATACATCTGTGTGCATAACAGGTTGCATACCATTAAGACAGATTTAAAAATAAAAATTACCCAGTATGGGCCTATTGGTTTTTTGAAAATAAATACAATATTAAAAACACCTAATTACATTTTAATCTGACTGTTTTTTCTTTCTGTTCTCTATGTATCAGAGTTAAAACACACCATCAAAAGATGTCATAGAATAAATATAAAAATTTACCATCCTTACCAAATTTTAGAATGTATTTTGTCCATTATTTTCTGTATTCTATGTTTGTGTTAGTATTGTTGAGGGTCATAAAGCTTTTAAATAATCTCAACGACTAGTAAGTTGAACTGACGAATTGTGATATTTTATAAAAATTTACATATTTCTTTTTATCTATATTACAGAGTCTTGAAAAAGGAATAAAACCATTCCGAAAGCTAGACAAAAAGTCAAAAGAGTGTTTCTTTAACATCCTGGCCAACCTTCTGACTGCAACCCTAATAAACTAGTTGTTTGTTTATATCGACAGTCACTAATATCCAGTATTTCTTGTATTTACAATATGGGGTTTTTCGAGAACATCCGAAGAGGATATGGTTCTGCTAGCGTAGATTTCCTAAAACAATGGGCCAACTTCAACATCAAGCTTGCATCACTCAACAACAGAAGGATTTTCCTTCTGAAATGTAGAAGAAATCTTTGTTTTCCTGTACACATAGAGAATGGAAAGTTTAACGTCAATAACTTGTTACATCATAAAGGAGGTAAATTAGGTAGTAAAATTCAAAACTTTAATTCAAATTTAAAAACCAAAATCTTAAACTTAGAAATTTCAGTAACAATAAGTGATATCACGTACATAGAAAAGAATTTACATCAATTAAAAAATATATTAGAGCAACATTTACCTGCTCCTTTACTACAAGAATTTTATAGAAGACAAAAAATTAAATACAATAAAGTATTTTTCCAAATTAGAAATAATAACATCAAAAAATTTAACAAAATAAAAATAGATCAATTTTCAAAAATAACGTTCCAAGAAAAATGGTTTAAAAATCTAACTGACATCACTTTTCCTTACAATGTCAAAAAACTTTTGTCTTTGGGTCCAAAATTTTGCCTATTTCCTAGCGCTAAAGATTTCAAAATGTCTTCTCTTCTCTCAGATATTGAATTTCTAATTTCTGGTCTAGAACTCCAGGAGAAGGACATCATGAGATCTCAAAGCACTAATGTTATCACTAACTTTCTACACAAAACAAGTAAAGAAGGGCATTTTTTGAACAATATATACAATGAGTGCAAACAATTTTTAAAATCACATCCGGAAATTTACATTGTTAGGAGTGACAAGGGAAATGTAACAGTGGCAATGTATAAGAATGATTACATTGAAAAAAGTAATAGTTTATTGAATGACAAAAAAAGTTACATCGAACTAAGGAATAGTCCGGTGTGCACCCTCCAACAAAAGGCGAACAAGCTGGTTTCGGATTTAGCTTCTTCCAAATCCATAACAACAGAAGCTGCAAAATCCTTGAAAATCTATAATGCAGTTGCACCCAGGTTTTATACACTTCCTAAAGTTCACAAACCCACTATTTCAATGAGGCCTATTGTCTCTTCAATTGATGCTCCCAATAGTAAACTTGCTAAACACCTCACAGATATTCTCACAATTTCCTACAACGAATCCAATGAATTCTATATTAGAGATTCCTTCACGTTTAGTAACTTCATCAACAATGTTAAAGTTCCGAATAATTATATATTGATTAGTTTAGATGTTGTGTCACTGTTTACAAACTTACCACTAGATGCTATCCTTAACAGCATCAAAAACAACTGGAACAGCATTTCTCTGCATACCAAGATCAGTTTAGAGGATTTCATAAGAATCTTAACGTTCATATTTGACTCCAACATCTTTTTGTTCAATGGTAATTTTTTTAAACAAATCTTTGGCACTCCAATGGGTAGCAAAATATCCCCCATCCTATGTAACTTTGTTTTGGATGAACTTATAACAACTTGTAAAGAAAAGATACCGTTTCACATACCTTTTATTAAGCGATATGTAGATGATTTGATTTTGTCGGTCCCTGAAAACAAAGTATCTGATGTTTTAAACACCTTCAATGCCCAATGTGAACACCTAAAGTTTACAGTTGAGAGGGAGGCTGATAATATGATTCCTTTTTTGGACATGCTTATTCATCGTGGCAGTGATGGCATTCTGAGGACGGAGTGGTATCGTAAGCCTTGTTTTAGTAACCGTTTCATAAATTTTCATTCTCAACATCCATCTAGGATGAAAACAAACTTGGTTTTGGCCTTAAAAAGTAGGGTTACAAACTTGTCGCACATTGATTTCAGGGACAAGGGACTAAAAAAGTTGAGATCTATACTACTAGAGAACTCATATCCCATAGGGCTTTTAAATAAACTCATTTTCGGTTCTCCTTTTCCTTCTCAATTTTCTGGTAAACAAAATTTTCATAATAATGAGGTCCGACAATTGACATTGACAGACAGCGACAACACATCAGTAATACCACCTAAAATAACTTTTGGTTCCTTGCCCTACATTCCAGTTCTGACACCTAAGCTAATTAACATTTTCAGAAATGTTAATGGCTTAAAAATTTCAACTAGGAACGTGAAAACGGTATCTAAGTTATACTCAAAAACAAAGGATCCCTTCACAAGACAAGAGTCTTCGAATGTTGTTTATTCCATACCGTGTTCCAATTGTAACAACGTATACATCGGGGAAACATCTCGCAATTTCCACAGTAGGGTGATCTCACATCGTAGTGATATAAAAACCAATAAAATAAATGCATGTGCACTTACAGAACATGCATTAACTTTGAAACATGAGTTTAATTTCGAAGATTCATGTATTTTGGCCAAAGAAACAAACCATTCAAAACGTGTTTTCTTGGAAATGTGTTTGATAAAATCCAGTAAGTCTTGCATAAATAAAAAGTCTGACATAGATAAACTGAGCAATATTTATTGTTACTTACTGGAAAAACATCAAAAATAAAATAAATATTTCTTATACATATGCACTACACAATACATCTGTGTGCATAACAGGTTGCATACCATTAAGACAGATTTAAAAATAAAAATTACCCAGTATGGGCCTATTGGTTTTTTGAAAATAAATACAATATTAAAAACACCTAATTACATTTTAATCTGACTGTTTTTTCTTTCTGTTCTCTATGTATCAGAGTTAAAACACACCATCAAAAGATGTCATAGAATAAATATAAAAATTTACCATCCTTACCAAATTTTAGAATGTATTTTGTCCATTATTTTCTGTATTCTATGTTTGTGTTAGTATTGTTGAGGGTCATAAAGCTTTTAAATAATCTCAACGACTAGTAAGTTGAACTGACGAATTGTGATATTTTATAAAAATTTACATATTTCTTTTTATCTATATTACAGAGTCTTGAAAAAGGAATAAAACCATTCCGAAAGCTAGACAAAAAGTCAAAAGAGTGTTTCTTTAACATCCTGGCCAACCTTCTGACTGCAACCCTAATAAACTAGTTGTTTGTATATATATATATATATATATTTTTACCAATGTTTCTTGGGTTTAGGTTCATAAAAAAAGCTTGTCTATGATGTTATGACCATATTTATTGATATATTATCCGACGTTTCGGCAGGAAATCCATGCCTTTTTCAAGGATTGACTAAAACAACATTTATTGAAAGCTACAATACAATTTAAAAGAAAATCGACTTACCATGCAATCGTAAATTTAGTTTTGAAACAAGTACACAAATAGACGTCACAATTAAAACAATGTTAAAATGTTAAAGCATAGGAACGGACCCACTAAGTCATTGCGTTAAGAGAGTAATGAACTGTGTCAAAAATTATTATGGTGTTTATTGATGTTTGATTTTATGTTAAGTCAAAATAGTTGTCTTCGTCTCATAGGCGTGCTGAAATATTATATAGTTAATTTTAGATTAAGTTGAAATATACCCTATTAAGGTTTTTGACATCCCGTTTATCATTGACAGCTTTGTTATTATCTAGAAGAATTTGTTTCAGCAGTCGAAACAACATTAAAATCAACATATTTTATATATAAAAACAAAATTTTCCAACAAACAGATGGATGCGCTATGGGTGCTAGCATATCTAGCGCCATAGCTCAATTAGTTCTAGAGCACCTAGAGGAAATTGTTTTGAATAAAATAGATTTCAATATTCCTTTTTTCTATCGATACATAGATGACTGTTTAAGTGCAGCACCAGAGGACAAAATGAATGTTTTGCTAAATGAGTTCAATAACTTCCACCAAAAACTCAAATTCACGTTAGAAGTTGAAAAAAATTGTCAAATCAATTTTCTGGACCTGACCTTACATCGAGACAACAGCATCATAACTACTTCATGGTACACCAAAAAAACCTGGTCGTCAAGATACCTAAACTTCAACTCTCATCACCCGTTGTCCCAGAAGAAATCAGTAGTTATTGGCCTAGCCGACAGAGCCATCAGATTGTCTGATCCCATCAATAGACCTCATGCTATAAAAAAAGCAAAAACAGCACTAACACTTAATTCATACCCACATCACCTCATTGAAAACACCTTCAAGTCACGACTACATACATTTTACAACAACAAAAACAACAACAAAAATAATAAGGAAAAGAAGAAATATATGTCTTTGCCTTACATACAAGGGTTATCTGAACAACTTTCGAATCTCCTAGCCAAGCATAACATTACAGTTGCTCACAAAGGATATAATCTCTTGAAAAGGAATTTTACTAAACTTAAAACTAAAACCCCGCAATCAAAAAAATCACATGTTGTATATGAAATTCCTTGTTCAAATTGCGATGGGGTATATATCGGACAAACCAGCCAGCTACTAAACTCTAGAATTCGGTCTCACAAATATGACAAAAATAACACTACAGCCCTCACAAAACATGAAAACGAAAAGAAACACAAATTTGATTTCGATAAAACTAAAATCCTAAAAAGTGAACCCAACAAAAAGAAGAGGGAACTGCTAGAGTCCATAGAAATTAAAAAAAATAACAAAGCTGTCAATGATAAACGGGATGTCAAAAACCTTAATAGGGTATATTTCAACTTAATCTAAAATTAACTATATAATATTTCAGCACGCCTATGAGACGAAGACAACTATTTTGACTTAACATAAAATCAAACATCAATAAACACCATAATAATTTTTGACACAGTTCATTACTCTCTTAACGCAATGACTTAGTGGGTCCGTTCCTATGCTTTAACATTTTAACATTGTTTTAATTGTGACGTCTATTTGTGTACTTGTTTCAAAACTAAATTTACGATTGCATGGTAAGTCGATTTTCTTTTAAATTGTATTGTAGCTTTCAATAAATGTTGTTTTAGTCAATCCTTGAAAAAGGCATGGATTTCCTGCCGAAACGTCGGATAATATATCAATAAATATGGTCATAACATCATAGACAAGCTTTTTTTATGAACCTAAACCCAAGAAACATTGGTAAAAAAATATATCAAGGTTCAAGAATTAAACTCAAACTATATATATATATATATATATATATATATATATATATATATATATATATATATATATATATATATATATTTACTCCCAGCGTATGAAGTGAGCCACATATCAAAAGAAACTGCGGTTGAAGTGAGGTCCTGTACAAAGTGAGGTCCAGTATACGGACCTCACTTAGTCAATCAATGTAAGACTTTTTCGTAGACATGTACTGATAGCAAACACTGTTTTTTTACAAAAAAAAGTGGGACCTCACTTTGTATGGTCCACATCAATTTTTAGTTCAGAGATTTTCCGCATAGAGGCGCTGACTTTGGCGTATATTTTCTAACCATGTATATTCTATGCCCTGTTGAATAACTTACGATACACATAGTGAGGACCATACAACTGGCAACATCTGTTCAACCAATCTTTAAAACAGTGGATCGTCAATCGTCGCATAAATTCAAACAGTACAAAAATGTTTAATACTTTAATCCTTTTTGAGAGCCTAGGCGCAAAATTTCGGTCGAGTTCTTTTTAAACGCATTTATTTTTTTCGAATCCTGAGATAACTAATAGGTATTTTAAAAAAATTTAAACGCAAAATAGAAAACTACATTATTCCCGAGGGCAGAAAGTCCCTTATAATGAACAAAAAGTTTCTTTTGAATGATATATTTAAAATTAAAAATCAGACTATTTTTTTTCACCCCTGTGACTTATTAAAATAAATATTTATAGAAGTTCTCAAGGACTTTCGACCATGGATAATACAGTAATATTTCTTTCTGCGTTTAAATTTTTTAAAAATACTTAAGGTTTTCTCAGTATTCGAAAAAAATGAACGCATTTAAAAATAATTCGAGCGAAATTTTTGCGCATATGTTCTCAGAAAGGCTTAAAATACTATAAATTTTTGTAATCAGTATTTCAATAGTTATTTATGATATAAGTGTTAAAAGTACACGTTTAAGGCACGCATGTGAAAGTTTGCAGAATGAGCGACAGCGAGTTCTGCAATTCACATGAGTGCCTTAAAAATGCACTTTTTAACAGACATATCATGCAATATTTTTTCTACAAACGTAATTACAGGACAATATCTACAAAAACTTTTACTTGAACTTGACTGACATTCCATTTTTATATTTTTTTGACATTACATCAAAATTGCCTATACGATCAATACGAATTGCAGTGCCATAAAAATTTTAAAGCACTAGTGCCTTAAAGCAGCGCCGGATAAAGGGGCGGGCGAGCCGGGCGACCGCCCGGGGCGCCAGAATTTGGGGGCGCCAAATTTTGAGAGACGCTGATATATAAATATAATATTTACCCCCCTCCGTGGCTCAGTGGTAAGAGCGCCTGCCTGTGGATCTAAAAAATCCGAAAGGTTGTGGGTTCGAATCTCACCAGGGTCGGAAATTTTTCATTTATTATAAATTAATAAATGAATATAGTTTCTGTCCTCGTGGGATCGGTTCTCACCGGAGGGACCGCAGACGTTCGGATACAATTAGCGTCTCTTTGCAAAGACAATGACGTCGACATTGCAAAGTAACAAGGCGCTTACTCAACACACACTACTTACACATGACACTAGGTACCTAACTGTTCAAAATTACCGTACCTACCATGCCAATGGCCATTAGTTGTCGAGGCATTAGCTAAACAAAAAAAAAATATAATATTTTTTACATTCATTATTTTTTTGGACTTTATAGATTATCTTTGGGCTAAGATTACTCCTAAGACAATTAATATTAAATAATTGTAACAATAAGAAAACTATTTCTAGCTCACAAAAATTCTCTAATAAAAATAATGCAACCTAAAAATTGTTATGGCTTTTAAAGGTCATTTGTCAGGTAATACCTATCACTTTTATGGTATTACAATGTTATATATACATACTTAAAATACACGAAGATCAGATTTACGAAGTATCAACAAATTTATGAATAGTCAGTGATATTATTATACTGCTGCTTGTCATTATAGCCTCAATGGTTAAATAGTTTTGTCTTCCTGTTCTGTAAACTTTGCTTTATCAACATTGTCGTGTGTCCGTGGGTGTGTAATTTGAAATAAAAAAAAACAAACCAGGTATATCTATATGAATTAGAATTGACAAGTTCTTTTTCATAATATGAATATATAGAAATTTATTTCAAATACTTTGTACGCGTTAAGATGTTTCACTTTTTGCATAAAAACGGCACGAACGACGTATGAAAAAAAGGAATAATAGATTTTTGTATATATCATAAATTGAACGAGTAATTCCAAAATGATTTGTTATTTGAAATATCTCATTGGCGTACTATGTTTTTCTTTAAAAAAATTCACACCATTTCAACAGTAGATATAAAATTATTAATTTTATGTCAAAAAATGCGCAATAATTACCTCTTAAAACACATCCAATTTGATTTGCATATCTGAACCGGTTTTAGAACAATAAAGAAATCGTCAGTTTGTAAGAAAAATGTCAACACCCCATATCTCGGAAACGAAGTATTTGCTGACATATGCTTATAGACCAAACTGTCATTATTTTTTCATATAGAATTACCCTTTAAAGTTTGTCGCATTTATTTAGAAACATCCTGTTTTTTCTTGACCACCCTGGATTTCCATAGTTTTTCCTGTATTATTTCACTTGACCGTAATTTTCAGTTCTTTCTGTTTTTCCAGTCCTGCAGGTTTCTTTTCTAATATTGCTTCGTCCATTTTATCTCTAAAAGATTTTCGGGGTCTGTCTCTCTTCCTTCTTATATACTCGATAGGTTATAATGTTAATATAATGTTATATGTTACATACATTTATATTGCAATTCAGTTTGCTCAATTTTCCTCCCGAAAAATTCCCCAACCAATTCAACCTATAAAAATTTTCCCATGTGCTTTCAAATTACCCTAAAAATGGGCGAAAGTACCCCAATCTGGCATCTCTGATTCGTCGCTCGTTGTAGACGGCGTCGGTGTATATTGCGTTGTCAATTGGGATATTCCCAAAACTCCCAAAAGTGATGATCCTACCGATCTACCGACATGTCCCTAGGATCTATCGAGTTTAAAAAAATATCCAAATGACATATTTACTTAACAGGAAACAGTAGCGATCAACAGGTAGCGAAAACGCGTTCCAAGATTGCGGCTGTAATTTTGAATATTTTTTCGAGATATGTGGCACACGTATTCGTAATATAATAAAGAATGGCGGTACAGAGCCCAATTTAAAAAATATATTAATATGTGGAAATTACTCTGTAATTAAATACAATAGATATTAAAAAAACGAGCCTGTACCGCCACTAAGAAGAACAAAAAAATACACTTTCTTCAAATAAACTTTTTTATCCGATGCCTAGATTTTGTGTCATTTTGGAACTACTAAAATTTTTTATTTCATTAGTAGTTCCAAAATGACACAAAATCTAGGCATCTGATAAAAAAGTTTATTTGAAGAAAGTGTATTTTTTTGTTCTTCTTAATGGCGGTACAGACTCGTTTTTTTAATATTGTATTTATTTACAGAGTAATTTCCACATATTAATATATTTTTCAAATTGGGCTCTGGACCGCCATTCTTTATTATATTATAAATACGTGTGCCAAATATCTCGAAAAAATATTCAAAATTACAGCCTCAATCTTGGAACGCGTTTTGGCTACCTGTTGATCGCTACTGTATCACCTTAAAAATAAATTCGATAAACCAATTCATCATTTATTGCCATCAAAAAATTTCAGTAGGTAGTATTTTTTAACACGTTTGTATAATACCTTTCATTTCCTAAGAATTATGTATTATTTAAAAATTACATAATGGAGATTCCTAATCGTATTTCGGTATTAACATTTCATACAAGAGTCTCAAAGTACTCATGTATAAACAATTTTTAGATGATTTTGGGAATATCGATTTCAAGCAGATCACATACCTTTTTATGTAAATATTCATGTGTTTCATAAAAGCTGATGTGACACTTTCGTCCAGTTCTTTATTAGTAAATAAAAGTTGAATTATGGTTGTTTGGGTTAATAATTACTTCGCATATTATTTATAATACATATAGTAGGGGAGCAAAGTATGCTAAATGTGCAGTCACTCGAGCGCTTTGGGCACCTATTGGGTTGTGATTATTAGGTTCTAAAACCAAAAAAGTTAAGTAAAATTTTCCATTTTAGTGGGGACTTTCCATATTTTAATTTAATTTTCCATTTCCAACACCCGTTTTCTCCGATTATAGCGCCACCTATCCGTAATTAGAAAAAACGTTTCGAATAAAAGTTGCTTATTTTTACGCAAAGAATCCAAATCTGAAATAAAAAAAGAAGTTCCTATTTAAGATTTTAAAGTACCCCCCCCCCCCACCTCCGTGGGGGTCGTGTTTGGTACCATTCGATAGATTTCAGAAAAAATATTCAGAAATTGTAGTGTATTACCTATAAGCAGTTACCGTTAAGCCGGGTCCAGACTATGTAACAAAACATGTTAAATAACAAAGTTTTGTAACTTGTTACAAAATTTTAAAAAAACAAGTTTTAAAACACAGTGTTGTATAACATTTTTCTGGTTATATAGCATGTTTTATGTTATCCAACAGATGTCGGTAAACATCAAAGAAAGTTATAAAACCGCACCGCGACTGATCTACACCTAAAAACATGTTATTGAAACATTCTCTGGCATAGTACCTACGCGAGCAGCAACCGTTGGAGTCATATCGCCTTGTTCATTCTGGAGTGATTGTGCTAGATTTTTCTTTGCTCTGTTCACGTAGGGTCATTTACGCGATGAAATTGTCGAAAGAACTGACTACTCATTTAATTGAGCTATTTCGTAAGTAACGAGTATTATGGGATTGCTATGGGATGAGCTACATTTATTGATTTAAAAAACAAATAAAAAACACGATGAATAGACTGAAATAGAAGTGAAAATAGATACAGAAACTGTAGTTAAAACTAATGCACGTACGCCTATAACTCAAGCCAACAAAAGAAAAGCAGTACGCGGAACCTTAACAGCAAATCGGTGCAAATCAACTCTAAATTTGACATAAATACTATTCTCTACAGAGCAGAGTGTTCAGACATAAAACCTGTAACATTCACTTCATTCGCTACACAGATGCAGACTTCTTCATCAGCTACTCAAACAGGCACTCAATCATACAATATATCTGAGCCTTTCTATTCCGTCCACTACACCTACATCCGCTACTTCTCCAGCTACACCAATTCAAACAGACAGTGACACTCAATGATGAACAGGTGAAGACGATAATACTGAGGAATTAAATTTTACACAAATGTTATACTTCCTCTCTGAAACAATGAGTAAAAAGTTTAAAAAATATACTTTGCTAATAATATAACTGTTAATCTTTCTCTTATTGGAATTGCATCTCGAAATGTCTTTCCTGCCTATTTTATGGCCGATGTCATTTATAAGAAATTCAAAATCAGAACTTTCTATTCTTAAGAAGTTTTTAAAACTGCCATCACATTTAATGTCTCCTGTCGATGGGTCTATGTTATCTCTTTCCAGATCAGCTAAAAGAGCTGTACCACTACCTATATTTTGCTCGAGCTGCTAATGAAGGACACATCCAAAATATTAATTTAACACGCCGGTGTCGGCTCCACAATATTACACAAGCTGCTGTTGCTATGAAGAGATCCTCCATACTTATATGACGCAATTCTATATACTACCTAACCTACCAGCTATCCATCTAAAATGCTGCAAAATTTATGCGCATGTTGTTGTTTTGTTTTTTGTTATATAGTCTGGATACTCATGCTATATTATACCAAGTTACATAACAAAGTTGTACAACAAATTTGTTGTACAACTTTGTTATTAGCATGTTTTGTTACATAGTCTAGACCCGGCTTTAGAAGTTCCCCGTTTCAGGAAAAAATATTGTCTTAAGAGCGATAGCCTAGTGACCTAGTGGGTAGACCTCGGATCTCGGATTCGTAAAGCAGAGGTTTCGATTTCAAATCCGGGGTGTGGATCTCCGATTTTTTTATTTATTGTTACTGCATTCATGTCTGTAGACAATGTTGCAATCTATTATGAGCACAATAAAAAAATATAGTAATAAAATAATAAATAAATATTTCAAAAAAAAAAACAAGAAAAAAAATACAATCACTGGAAGCGAAACTAAACAATACGGAAGAAATATAACCACTGGATTCGGAACTGGATATGGAACTGGATAATATTAGAAAACTGATATTATAATATGTAAGCAGTACGAGCCTAGTAGGCCCATGGCTTGATGTACTATTCTTTTCCACTCCCTTTTGTCAGTCGCTTTTGTTTCCCAGTTCCTTAAGTTAATTCTTCTCATATCTTCTCTAACTCCATTACTCCATCGTGACCTCGGTCTTCCTCTTCGTCTTTTCCCTGCCAATGCACTAGATAGTACCATTCTGGGAATTCTAGATGGAATCATCCTCTGCACATGGTCCAACCATCTAAGTCTTTGCGCCTTAATTACTGCTAGTATGTTAGGATCTTGATAGAGCTCAGTTTCCCACCGGGTGGAACAACAACTCTTGATGTTTTTTTGTTGTGACCCATGTGTCAGAAGCATACGTTACTATCGGCCTTATTACGGTCTTGTAAGTTCTTAGTTTTGCTCTTCGTGATATATGTTTACTTCTTAACAACCCATTAAAAGCAAATATAGCGCGGTTGCCCGACATAATTCTCTTTTGTATTTCTTCTTCACAGTTAGGATCTCTTGTGAAGACAGTTCCTAAGTACTCAAATCTCTAAACTTCTTCGAATTTATACTGTGTTCCCTTCGCTGTTGTCATTGTTATGTATTGCCCCCGAACGAATTGCTTATTTGTTCATTCCATATACTTTGTTTTTGCTTCATTTATATACAATCCTTTGGTTGCTGCCCTCTCCTCGAGTTTCATGACTGTTTCTATAAGTTCTATTTTGCTCCTAGCCAAGATTACCAAATCGTCTGCGAATGCCAAGCACTGATGTTTTTTGTGGTAGATCAGACCTGTTCTATTAATGTTTGCTTCCTGTATAACCTTTTCTAGTAATATGCTAAACATTATAGACGATAATGGATCACCCTGCCGCAGTCATTGTTTGACCTCAAAGCTTTCTATTATAGTATTGTTTATCTTGACTTTATCATACTGATATATCATACTGATATTGTTTAAAAACACTAATAATATTGATATAAAATGTTAATCAATTTTATTTATTGTTATAAGAATCAAAGGTAAATATGATTAGGCGAATGAAGCCTTAGGTTTCGCAGTCAATATCCCAACCACACACACATGTTGCAATATATTTCAATACGGTTTATAGTACAAACTATACACTTAGTATTAAAATAGTCTGATATATTTTTTTAGTTGAGGACACTTGTTCACATTGCATTGTTTCAGGATAAGGTGAAATATCTTCAATAAATGGAAAAAAGCATGTATGTCATATATTATAATACTTTCTATACTCTTAATATGTAGTCTCGTATAAATTTGTAGTGACATGATTTTAAGTATAAGAACAAGAAGCTTGCAACAATTTTCAGAGAAAATAGAAAACTAAAACTATTTTAACATGATTATTCGAAATAAAACATATGATCATATTCACTGTATTTGCCATCTAGTGGAATAACTGTAAAATTAAGTCAGTAAAAAAGGTACATTAAGTTTAATTAAATTAAGTAAATCATCTTGTATACTAAAATTAAGGTTGGAAAATTGTCGTTTCAAAATGAAAATCGACAGGGGCAACAGTACCTATACTAAAATACACTCTGTATAGATAATTATGTCAATGTTAATAATACTGGATAGAGAATTGAATATCCTTTCAAATGAGCTAGCACACGCCCCTATTCCCTATTTAAAAATAAGGGGTGGGGGAAATGGAAGGGAGGGGGTTGACAAATGACAGATATGTATGTACCGTAAAAACTGTGTTCCCCTTAGATCAAAAGTCGGGCTTTTATATTTATATGTTAAGTTCAATATAAATTTCACATAACTGAACTATCACTGTATTCTCCATTTTGATTATTATTGTTCTCAACTAACGCTATTTTCAAAATTCTTGCTTTCCTATCCATCTTTAACGTAAATTATTAAAAAATATAAAACTATTTCTTTATTAACGCTAGTCTCCGATAAGGCTACCGTGATTTAATGCTGAGGTACTAAAATGTTATAAAATTAACAAACAGTACGAGCAAGAACAAAGAGTCCACATCCTTCTTATAACTACAAGTGACTGAAACAACGAAACAATAATAATTCTTACTGTGTTATACAGAAAAAGGCAGTAGAAACGATTAATCTCATATTTATCGACAACACTGTATGGTCCTCACTTGATGAGCTGTAAGGAAATATACACGTAAAGTTGTCCTCACTTTGTGCGCATAACGAAAAAGTATATACAGTCTCACTTTAATAGCTGCGTGTAATGGCCTCACTTGGGTGGCAATATACTTAAACAATACGGGGCACATATACGTAATCTTTTTTGTGTATACTCGTCATTTTTTAATTGCTATTTACTTGTCAAGGTCACTATGAAGAGTTGAAACGATTATGTCTACGTTTTCTACCGGTCCTCACTAAGTGCGCGTAATGTCAGGACCTCACTTTGATATCTGTGCATAAATATATATATATATATATATATATATATATATATATATATATATATATATATATATATAAAAACACATAATCACATAATAAAATAATAACAAAAAAATAATAAATAAAAAAAAAATAGAAACAAACATAAAAAAAAGAAGCATTTTGCACAAATTAAAATATATATTAAAAAAACAGTAAAATAATTAAAAAGATACACAATGTACCACTGTATCTATAAAAATAATATTGTAGAATGTACTTATGTTTATAAGAAATTTATGACTATGAATCTGCAATCAATCACAAACAAGTCTGGCTAATTGGCTCTGCCAAAGCCAGTTTTCAAAAAAAAACCACATACCTTAAACCAAGATAATTGTTTCCAATTATTATCATTTTCTGAAGAAGAAAAGATTAACTCTTATTATCAAGAAGATTAACTCTTGCTTGGGCAGCCTACGGAGCTCTGAGAGACATATTTAGGAGCAGTATACCGATCGGTTTAAAAAGACAAGTGTTTGACCAATGTGTGCTACCGGTAATGACATATGGAGCAGAGACACTGACTCTAACCAAGGCAACAGCGTCGAAAATGCGGGTTGCTCAAAGGCGCATGGAAAGATCCATGCTGGGCGTAACTCTACGGGATAAAATAAGAAATGAAGATCTCAGACAAACAACCGGTATCGCAGATGTTGTAGAACGTATCACCAGGCTCAAATGGAACTGGGCAGGACACGTCGCCAGGCTGAAAGATTCAAGATGGGCACGAAAGCTGATGGAGTGGAGACCAAGAGAAGATAAACGAAGTAGAGGAAGGCCGCCTACACGATGGGCAGATGATATCAGGCGGATTAGTAAAAACTGGCAAAAATCAGCACAAAACCGTGAAGTGTGGAAACAATTGAGGGAGACCTATGTCCAGCAGTGGACGTGAATTGGTTGGATGATGATGATGATGATTATCATTTTCTTGTTTTTACCATTTTTATCTATTTATTTTCTATCACATACACAGTTGTTAAAACTCATAACTGAAAATAAAGAAATTCATTTCATGTATCTTACCTTATCATTTTCAAATGAATAATCAATGGTTAGCATGTGGGCTGAATAAAGAAGGGACTGTAAATCAGCCCCTGAATAATTTTGTGTTTTTATAGAAATGTCTTCTAATGATACATCATCGCTTAAATTCAGATTTTTTGATAGTACCTTCAGAATTTCGTACCTATCTTCCTATAAAAGAAATATATAAGTATAGTTATAGATATCAAGATATTTCAGAAAACCTTAATCTTAATCTTATTACAAACTCATTTGTATTTGAATAGTGTGGTTAAGTTTCCGGTGCAGGTAGAAAGTAATCTATTATTAATCTAGTGTAGTTTTAATTATTATACCTGCTGAAATTTAACGATCTTACTCAAATACACATGACTTTGTGATAGGATTAAGATACAGTTTTCTCAAATATTTTGTTGGCAAGAATACCCTAATTTGTCAATTATATGTCATTATTAATATATAAGTGAAATTGTTATGTGTATATCGGGTGTCATAGTTTCAAGGTTTTTTGCCCGTTGCATGAAATGATTGCAGCAGAAGTCCGAACGATTATGAAAAATAGTATTATATAAAATTGGTACGTGCAGAATATATGCGGCATGTATATATGCGAATTTATATAAATAAGTTATTAGGGCTATATTATAGGTGTGGTTCAAATCTTCTTCTTCTTATACTAGTTGTAGATCTGTGATCTGTTAATTACGACGTTGAAGTATTTGAGAGGTCGACTGCCAGCTATCTCTCCATCTTTTTGCTGGTCTCCCCGGTGGATGCTTGCCAGCTGGTTTTCCTTCTAGCGCAGTTCTTGGTAGTCGGTTTTCCTTCATTCTTTTTACATGACTGAACCATTTTCTTCATTCTCTAATAATGGGGTAGAGTCAGTAGAATGAATTATTAATAAGAGTTTGATCCAGTAATAATTTGAAATTTGAGATGGTAATTATGCATTTGATACAGTGAAAAATATAATATTACTTTTCGCGCTTGAAAAATTGAACATTAGGCATGTTTATCGAAATAAAAAGTATGAATTTAGTACTTTACCTCATTGGGTAGGGGACATAATAACTGCTTGTCGAGTCTTCCCGGTCTCAGCAATGCCGAATCCAAGAGATCCGGTCTCGAAGTAGCTGCCAAAACGCACACACCTGTCAAAGATTCGACACCATCTAATTGAGTAAGTAGTTGATTGACTACTCTATCCGTGACGCCTGTGTTGTCATGACCACGTCTAAAATAGTTAAGATATAATATATATTGATAGGGTCTGGCTACCTCAGGTTAAGATATACAGGGTGTGTTTTTAGTGCGACATTCGTCGATAATTCAATTATGTGTAACCAAAAAAAGTTATTTAGAAAAATGTATGCAAAGATATTCTCCGGGCTTGGAAAATATGCCGAATTCTATAAGACACTAATTAATAACTGCGTGATCAAGCAAACATACAATGTGTTTAAATAGGACACCCTGTTTAATGTCTATATTTAGATTCCTCTCATAGAACCTGTTCTTACCATATGAAACTTAACACTACTATACAGGGTGTTTAAGGAGTTATGACCATTTACCATTCTTATTTCGATATCGCTATGAAATAAACACCTGATATACTGGATGCTAGTAAATAAGTTTAACAAACTTTAAGGGGTAATTCTGCATGGAAAAATAATGACAGTTTGCTCTATGCTTCCTTTCCGAGATACGGAGTGTTATCATATTCGGGGGGAAATGAGTATCACAAATGAAGGCTACAGACAAAGAAGGTGCTATGTCAAAATAATAAGTTTTATGGTTTTAAAGAGAACGGGAAAAATAGTTTTAAAGTTTGAGACTCTCTGGTGTTTGTTTATTATTTATGCACTGACGAAAACTCGTTTATTTACTAAATTTACTGGAATTACAGCGATGGTACTATGTGTACAACATGACATAGCACTTTTTTGCCGGAATCGCGCGCACTTGCCACCTTCTTAGCCTGACTAGAGAAATTAAAACATAGGCGTAACCAGGGCGGTTTTGGGGGTTATACTCCCCATTGGGATGTACCTTGAGCTCTATACGCTTAACACCATACGCGCTAGAGACCTTCCAGTAGTTGTAACCCCCCTTAGGGCCTTGTAACCCTTCCCCTTAGGGCCATCCTGGTTACGCCTATGAATTAAAATATGTAGTTATTCCTGACTGAACACATTCATAGCGGTGATGGATTTATAGAATGGTAGTATAGATCGCTGGCTAACAGAGGGGACCAGAAACTCATTTTCTGCAAAAATTGACATAGCACCTTCTTTGCCTGTACCCTTCAAATGCAATCTTTTAAGAGAGAAAAAATATGAGTCATTTCTTATGTTTCGAATTTCCTAAACCTGTTGTCCGATTTAAGTGATTTTTACTACGTTACAGCCTTATTCATTGACAATATAGCTGTAATAATATTGTTGCTAGACAGTCAAACTGTCATTGTATACCGGGTGTACGAATCAAACTGTGTTTTTTTCTCAAAGTTCGCATCACCCTGTGGATTATTCTAGCATTTATAAAATACTGAAATTAAAACCCAACTATAGCCGCAGGTTTTCCTAACATTTTGTCTTTCGATTCATTCGCTTATGTTGGATAATAAAAAAGTTATCATTATCAAAGTTATAATCAGTACAGGGTGTTTCTAAATAAGTGCGACAAACTTTAAGGGGTAATTTTATATGAGAAAATAATGACAATTTGCTTTATAATCATATGTCCGCAAACGCTTCGTTTCCGAGATACGGGATGTTCAATTTTTTTTTACAAACTTCGATTTATTTATTGCTTTAAAACCAGTTGAGATATGCAAATCAAATTTGGTGGGTTTTAAGACGTAGTTATTGCATATTTTTTGACATACAATTAAGAATTTAATATTCACCATTGGCGCGCAAACGAGTATTATGACCGATAATATTACCCGTACGCACGCCAATGGTGAATATATAATTTTTAATTGTATGTTAAAAAATGTGCAATAACTACGACTTAAAACCCACCAAATTTCATTTGCATATCTTAACTGGTTTTAAAGCAATAAATAAATCGTCAGTTTGTAAAAAAAATTGAACATCCCGTATCTCGGAAACGAAGCGTTTGCGGACATATGATTATAAAGCAAATTGTGATTATTTTCTCATTTAAAATTACCCCTTAAAGTTTGTCGCACTTATTTCGAAAACACCCTGTACTGATTACGAACATGGCCAGTTGTTAAAGTACCTAACTTTTTTATTATCCAACATAAGCGAATGAATCGAAAGACAAAATGTTAAGAAAACCTGAGGCTATAGTTGGGTTTTAATTTCAGTATTTTATAAATGATAGAATAATCCACAGGGTGATGCGAACTTTGAAAAAAAAACACAGTTTGATTCGTACACCCGGTATACATGACAGTTTGACTGTCTAGCAATAATATTATTACAGCGATATTGTCAATGAATAAACAGAAATTAAACAGAATAACAACAAATTAAAAAAAAAGTAAACAATATATAATTTTAACCAAACAAATGTGAAAGTTTACAACTCAGTGACATCTCTTTTATTATTAATTAGATTCAAAATTTTTCGAGGCACAGTTTTTACAAAGTTCTGGCAACACTCTGGTGTAAATGAATCCCATATTTTTTGCAAGTTTTGCTTCAATTCTTTGACGAACCTATCATATATAGATGTTTCCCCAATGTTTTTTATTTCGCGCCACAAAGAGACGCGAAAGTTTCTCTCAGTTACAAGTCGGGACTGTTAGAAACGTATTCCAGAAGTAGTATATCATGGTCTCCAAGCCAGTTTAAACTCTTTTGAGGTATGGCAACCTAAGCCATCCCGTTGGAAGACAAAATGTTTCGCTGATTTTAACTTATTTAAATGACTTTGTTCCAAAATCGGTAAGAGACTATTTAAAACCTTCAAATATTATTCGCCCATATTTAAAATTATATCGATAAAATTCAACTTTTCCACTCCTTTCACCGACATGGTGCCCCAGACCACGATAAACGTAGGAAATTTGACTTTACTGTTGAGAGAGTAGGGCTGAAAATTTTTATTTTTTTTAGAATAACTCGACTTTTACTGTCTCCAATTCGACTCCAACACACACACTTCAAATCTGGATTCATCACTCCATTGTATTGCATCCATTAGTGAATTTGTCCAACCTCAAAGCTCTTTTGACTATTTTAACCTATTTTTCTGGTGTTGTAATGTTAAGACTGGATTGTCATTAGTCTGAGATAAAATGAAATTTTTCAAAAACAATTCATATTGATTTTTTTCTACTTTATTCAATTTATTTGTAAGTAAGCAAATAATAATTTGTGGGCCTCTCGGTGATATGTTGATCTAGAAACGTACCTTCCAACAAGGTTACTTCACAAAACACTTAAATCTAGATAAGTTGCACGTCGTTTTTTCACTATAATGAACCTTAACACTATAATGAGTTTTAATTCCCTTCGACTTGCTTCGTTTATTTTACTTTTTCCTGCATTTATAGGTTTGGTAATGCCAAAACCTGAGGTTTTGTATCTTCTAATATTTCTTACACTATACTGTGACAATTGAAGCATATTCGCGATTTCCGAATTGGATTTTCCAGAATTCAAAAATCTATTGATGATTGAACGAAAATGTTCTCATCCATCACTTTATCTCCTCCGATTTCCATTGGTAATTTTATCTCGGCAAACGGTAGTAGGCTTTAGTAGGCTCACAAAATCTATTTGAGATTAATTGACAATTGTTTTGATAATAATTTTGCACAGCTAGCTCTGATTTTAAGATAATTATGAAAAAAATCAATGTATGTTGATGTAAGTGATCAAAGGCCACGATTTAGCGATTTTTTATTATTAGTGTTTGAACTAAATAAAAATATCATAAGGGTAATGTTTTCAATAAATATTAATAAAAAAGGCAATAATAATTAATATGCGAACTTATAAAAATATGTAGATTATCATTTTTGTTTGTGGTAATTGCCATAAACTGCAAATTCCAAAGGTGGTCCAACTGAAATGGGAAGGGGCTCATACATTGTAAATCCCAAATCATAAGTTACAAAGTTGTACATTGTAAATCATGATTCGGGAGTGCTCCTCGTAACATTCAACGTGTTTTGGTTTGTTTATTTATAGTGCATCTTTATTATGACTTTAGTATAGAACAAATTGTTTATCTTATAATGTAAAATGAATACTTATTTATTTATTCCTTTTGATTCATAGCAATTTCGAAATAAAAATGGTCATAACTCGTAAAATGCTCTGTATAGTAATGTCAAACCTCATATTGTAAGAACAAAAATTATGAGAGGAATCTAAATAAGAAAACATACAAAATAGTCTCCAGAATATTGCACTATTAATTTTCTATACAATGGTTACTTATTTCTGTAAATCTAAAATGCTATAGAATATTTACCTGGGTGCTAAACTGTCAAATTCATCAAAAAATAATATGCAGGGTCTTGCACTCTGAGCTCTAAAAAAGAAACAAAATAGATACACTGACTTTTTTTAAGTGATATAGTTACCATACTTTTGGAAAATATCTCTAACTGCTTGCTCACTAGCACCAATGTATTTGGACAACAATTCTGGACCTTTAACAGAAATTAACCTCAATCCACACTGTTTCGCCGCTGCAGCTGCAATTAAAGTTTTACCAGTTCCTGGAGGTCCATAAAGTAATAGTCCAGATTGAAGACGAAGTGGAGCGTTAGCAAAAATGTTTGGGTACTGCAAGATGCGTAAATAAACTTTTTTAATTCCTTCGTTTGTCGGTCTGTTATAAATAAAACAATTTTTTATTGAAATGAATTTCGACTCGATTCAAGTTCTCTGTTTAACCCAGGTATGACAATACCAAAAGGCACCGCTAGGAAAATATTCCAATTTGCGGTTCAGAGAGCCTGTATGAATCGAGTCTGTGTACTCTAATACAGAGTATGGCATTAGTAAAATAAGAAAATCTACGAAACACGACCGTAGTTTCTCGATATAAATTAAAACTATGTATATCGCAGTACGGTTAGAACGCCCTCTAACGTGGAATAAGTGAAATTAATTTCGACTCGATTCAAGTTCTCTGTTTAACCCAGTACTATCGGAGGATGGAGGAAGACAGATTTAAATCAAAACGAAACCGTAGATTCTCTTATTTTACTAATGCCATACTCTGTATTAGAGTACTCGATTCATACAGGTTCTCTGAACGGCAAATTGGAATATTTTCCTAGCGGTGTCTTTTGGTATTATGATACCTGGGTTAAACAGAGAACTTGAATCAAGTCGAAATTCATTTCATTTATTCCCCGTTAGAGGGCGTTCTAACCATACTGCGATATAAATAGTTTTAATTTATATCGAGAAACTACGGTCGTGTTGGTGTAAATTTGTCTTCCTCAGAGCCTCCTTGACAACAGGTAGACCTAGAAATAGTACTATCGGAGGATGGAGGAAGACAGATTTAAATCAAAACGAAACCGTAGATTTTCTATTTTTTATTGCTTAAACATTTCAGCTATCTTCGCCATTCTCAATAAGAAATTTAATTAAATAACCATTATTTATTATAATTATTGATATTTATGTCTGTACTGTTTGCTTGTTTGCGATGGAACGGAAACGTGATATTTTACACAGATATCATAAATATGACAGACACTTGAAACTATGGTAGTGGAGTCCAAGCGGGGATTTTGCGTTACTCGAGCACGTCAGCAAATCACATGGGGAGAAACCTTGTACCCCTACCATATATGGACTCTTAATACAGGGGCGTGCGTTGGGGGCAGTCCGTAAAAAAAATCTATCGTTAGAAAACCTCGAAAACGTCAGATTAAGATAAGGTAAGTTAAGTACATGAAGAACAGAGTATATTTAAAAAATCTGACCATTTGAGCGGAGCGTAAGGAAATGGGCGAAAAAAGCGAATATTTCGCGAAATGAACATCAGTAGAATTCTACTTTGCTGACGTCTCAAAACGAATTTCACAATACGAGAATCGACGGTTGCTAGGCAACGTGACGTCACTAAAATAGAATTCTATTTTGCGTGCTCCCACACGCAAGGTTTTTAATATTTTTCAAAAATCTATCGAATGATACCAAATAAGACCCCCCCCCCCCCGATATGGGGTGGAGGGTTACTTTAAAATCTTAAATAGGAACCCCTTTTTTATTACAAATTTGGATTCTTTACGTAAAAATAAGTAACTTTTATTCGATACATATTTTCGAATTATGGATAAATGGCGCTGTAATCGGAAAAAAGAATTTTTGGAAATGAAAAATTAAATTAAAAATGGAAAATCCCCACTAAAATAGAAACATTTTTGGTTTTTTATTCTTCCAATTCCAAATCGAATATTTCATCGTGAAATAACCAAAAAATGAAGCACTTTTCGGGAAAAACCCTTTTATACTTTTTTAAAGTGTTTAAAAAAAGCTTTATTTTAATTGTTTACAAAAGCTTCAAACATTAAAAATAAACGAGTTACGCTCAATATTAAGTAGGCCCCCTTTTTTGGTAAAAAAAATCATGAAAATCTTCCCGTGTTTAGCTCCCCAAATGAAATCAATCGTTACCGCTTTACAAACAATTTACTTTACTTATCTATTTTTATATGATCAGTTTTACCGGTTTAAAGTGCTTATTTTTGAAAGGGTTATATTTGAAAGGGCTTGGAACGAGTCACTAATGACGAGTGTAAGTAGACCTTGAACAGCCATATCTTAACCAATTTTTGTCTTACATTTTTTACTGTTTGAGATTTTTCGTATCACTAATACTTTTTAATTTTATTAACTTTTTTACTCTAAAACCAAATTTTTTCATAAATAAGCTCTTCAAACCGGTCAAACTTACAGATCATATAAACAATATACATTCATTTAAAATAAATGGTAAAACGGTAACGATTAATTTTATTTAGGGTGCTAAATATATGGAAATTTTCACATTTTGTTTACCAAAAAGAAAGAAGCCAACATTTTTTTCAGTGTAAGTCGTTTTTTTTATGCTAAAGAAACTGTTGTAAAAAATAAAACTAAAGCTAGTCATAAATAATAAACTAATACTTTAAGAAATGTTCATAAGGTTTTCCCGAAAATTGCTTAATTTTTCGGTGATTTCACGTTGAAAATTCGATTTGGAATTAGACTAATAAGAACGTTTTTTTATGAGGTACAATTTTGCTTTTATTCGGTTTATAGACTTTACTGATACACCATTTTTTCGGTTTTTTATAAGCTATATTTTTGCTAACAATATTTTTTTCGTTACATTATTTACTTTTTGAGTTATTTGCGAAAAACCGTCTGAAAACGTAGTTTTCTTTGTCGAAAAATAAACATTTTCAATCGCAAATATCTCGAAAAGTATTGACTTGCAAAAAAAACTCTATAGAACGAAAGTTGCTTATAATCAGTCAGCTTATCCATTTCCGGGCTTATTTTAAACACGCCTTTTTTCACCCCCGAGAAGGGGTGATTGCCCCCCCCCCCAAGTAAAAGCAACCAACGGCACAAATTCAACTTTGAAGTGGAGAGTAAGTAGAACCTAAATCCAAATTTTCATGCAATTCGATGTTGCCCCTGAAATTTACACTCCAAAACGGTCATTTATTGGGCTATTAAGAACAACTCAATTTATTAAGTTGTGATATACAGGGTGTCCAGAAACTCTACCGACAAACGAAGGCAGGAGATTCTTCAGATAATTTTAAAACAATTTAACTAAATTCACCTAGTCCGAAAATGCTTCCTAAGGGAGCTAGAGCTCTCTGAAGATGGCGTCTTGTAATTAGTTGTTCTTAAATATCTCCAGAACGCTTCTAGTTAGAAAAACGAAAATTGGTACACATATTTATCTTCCAGAGACAAATCGATTCCATCTATTGTGAATTTCGAGTACACGTCATAGGCGTCCGTTTTGGGTGGGGAACGGTTATTTTATCGCATAACTTTTTTGTCTTTAACTTTTAAGCATTTTTGATACTGGATTATTAAATTGTGAGGTATTCTAGTACTAAATGATACTCTTACTTTAAGTCGGTAGGACAAACCGTTTTCGAGAAAAATCGATTTAAAAATTTTTCGTTATCTGAATTTGAAAAAAAAATGACGAAAATTAAAAAAACGGTGTATTTTAACAACTTACAGTAAGAGTAACTTTTAGTACTAGACTAACTCATAATTTAATAATCTAGTGTCAAAAATTATTAAAAATTAAAGACAAAAAAATTCTGCGATAAAATAACCGTTGACTTACGCAAAACGGACGCATATGACCGGTACTAGAAATTCGCAATTAATAAAATCGATTCATCTCTGGAATATAAATAAACGTACCAGTTTTCGTTTTTCTAAATAGTTTTTTTTTAATTTTTTTTTGATATTCAAAAAACGAAAAATTTTCAAATCGATTTTTTTAGAAAACGGTGTATCCTATCGACTTTTAGTACTATGATACTTTACGTAAGAGTATAAGTAAGAGTATATTTTAGTACTATAATACTTTACATTTTAATAATCCACACTCAAAATGTTTAAAAATTAAAAACAAAAAAGTTATTCGATAATATAACTGTTGTCCTACCCAAAACGGACGCCTATAAGCGGTACTAGAAATTTTCAATAAATGGAGTCGATTTATTTCTGGAAGATAAATATGTGTACCAATTTTTGTTTTTCTAAATACAAGCTTTGTGGAGATATTTAAGAAAAACTAATTACCAGACGCCATCTTCAAACTAGGTGAATTGGGTTAAATTGTCTTTTAAAATTATCTGAGGAATCTCCTGTCTTCGTTTGTCGGTAGAATTTCTGGACACCCTGTATATTGAAAAGATCTTTTATAGTTCTTATTATTAACAAAATTTTAATCTTTTTTTTATATGAATCATCTCCAATTTACATCTTTTGTTGTAAGTAGTTATTTCTTTTTTTTTTTTTCAAAACCAGTTTATTCTCAAAATCAAAAGAATGGCTATTTTGCAGAGAATGCTTAGAAGGCTGATTACAATGGGTGTCTTATTATTTTATCCTTATTATTTTTATTATAATTTTATAAGTTGCGTTCTTACCTGACCAGGCCACAGCAAGTTCTCGAGCAATACTTCCTTTATTTCGTGCAAGCCTCCTATACTAGAAAAGTTTTTATCGCCTGGCGAGTGTAGTTGGACATTTTGTAAGGACATGACAGTTGTATTTTTTAAAGCCGTTTCCAAATATTCAGATTTTATGAAAGTTGTTGTGGTATCTTCCGGTTCTAGAATACATTATTTATGTTCATTTTATGAATCATGAAATTGTTTCATGAAAATATTTAAACCCAAATTATCCACTGGTGTAAGATTAACTTATACAAGCATTAAGTATAGGGGCTAAGTAAACTACAGTTGAGTCCATATGGTTCTTTACCCGTGCGTCATTAATGCCTGGCGAGATAAAACACATACTTTTTATCTAGCATCATTGTCTTCCACGCATGAAACTTAAGGCAAACCAGCTACAGCCTGTTACTAAGTTTTATTTTTACGCATTTTATTTTTTTACACATTTTATTTTTATGATCGCTCTAGACTCAGTACATCGAAAACAGATAGAGGTACAAAAAAGACGCTTGGGGACGTTTTCAGATTTTAAGTACAACTTGTAACGTTTCTGGTTTGTTTACTTGTGGCTGTCAGTTTGTTGGATTTTTTTAGAAGTTGTTTATTTTACACAAAATGTTGTTTTCACAACTAATTATATACTGGAGTTTGAAATTTTATGTTAAGTGTATTTTATTTTGCCATTAACTTACATACAAAGTTAACCTCATTCACACGGTTAAGGAATGGGTTTGTTTTGAGTTTCCGCAAAAGTGAAAGAAATGACAAAAATGTACATTTGTTATATAAAAATGTACAATTTTTATAAATTGTTTATTTATTTATTAATCGCTAATGAGATTAAAATAATTTATTGAGCTACTTCAAATGTGGCTGTAACTCTGCACCAAAATTTTAAAGCAAAACTAACATTTTACATTCTATTTATTTAATAACGTCAAATTTTATAATATGATTCGTGATCGGAGCCGTAGCCACTTTCTGTCACTTATTTCGTATGCTTTAAATGATGACGCACGGGTAAAGAACCATGTACTCAACTGTAGGTGTTATAATTAATTCAAAAATATACCAAAAAACACTAGTAACATTACTAGAACTTCAGAATAAAAACCCAAAGAAAGATATCAACAATATATTAAAGAATATTGTTAAAATTATACTACAAATCAAGGTGAGTCAAGAGCTATTTTTAATGATTTCGTCACTAAAATGTCATAAAATGACGAACAAATAAAAAACTGTGCCCTTCACCAATGCACAATGGTCCTTTTATTTGGACCTGGTACCCAGGACTCTTGTACCAGGGAAGATTAAACTTTCTCATCGTAACAGTAAGTTCTACGGAAACTGCCATACTGTGCTGAATGTTATCCTGTAGGAGCCGAATTAAGCTTTGAGACCGGGTTAATCTCCCTGTTAGTTTTATTTATATTTTTACATGTGGCCTTAGAAGAGTCACTATTTTCTAAGTTCCTTTTCTATGTCATCTCTTTTGTCTCCATTTCTATTTTATTCCCAGGTTGTTGGAACTAAATGTTGTTACATCTCCAAGCGTTCAGCAGATTTCTAGGGCAACGCTTAGGTAGCACTTTTCGCCCTGTGGCATGCATCCCTGGGCAAGATTTTACATCCCGTAGCTGGGGTCCTATATAATGACCGCATTTGATCTACCTGTGTTTATTTACCTTATACATACCTGTCATATGGTCTTATCTTTCTTTGGACGCACCTTCTTCTCCTTTAAAACAAGGCGTATCAGAGAGAAATCTCTTAATCTCGTTTGCGTGGATTACTGGAGAGCTCAGTCGCACTCTGAGACCAGAATTTCTATTAATTTAACTTTTATGGCTCATAAAATAACGAGGATAAAGACTTTAGACACGCAATTTATCAATTCCATGAATATCAAAAAATTATTACATACATTAAAGTTAGTGATACTGTTTCCAGTATTTTACAATAGCCTTACCATGTTTGTATATTTCGAAAAGTGTTTTATTAGAAAAATCTACTAAATCTTGAATCACAAAACCTTCTGTTTTAATGGCCAAATCATTACAAGCATCATTATCCAATGTGAAATCTTTAAATAGAAATTGTATAGCAGATATTCGGTTAGCCTAAAAGAAAATACATCACTTTAAAAAACTCTTGAGATAGATTTAAAAACTTAAAATAAGAGTAAATTTTGAAATAGTAAGAGCAACAATGATTTCTTTCATTGAAAAGGAGCTCACTCCCTCACTCAACCACAAATTTTCAACTGTGCCCTGAATACCTGAGGCAAACAACTATTAAAGACATCATATTCCAAAAGAATTTAACATAATATAATGACGCAATTAATTTAATGTCTAATAGATCCTATTCAAATGCAACTATTACAATAGATAGATTACAATACTAAATTGAAAACAAATAAAATACGAATTACGGTCTTACCTTAGTCAGTTCTTCTATTGAATAAATATTTTTGAACAGGTGGTTTCCACGTGAGGTATAAATATTCTTATTTAATTTATCGGTACTTTCAGATGAAGCTAAAATTGTAATCTTATTCAAGGGAGATACCAGTTTTAGAAAGTTATATAGCATTTCACTGATTCTAAAATTAAACAAATTATTATAAACAAGCTTCTGAAACTATCATCTTGTAGCATGTCTAAATTAAATAGTATGTATTGTTATATTTCTATTTGATATGAAAATTAAAATTTGATAATTATAGACAAAATTCAATTTAATATAAAATATTTTCAATTTTCTCAACCACGGGCATATAAATTTAGAACAACCTGTATACAACAAATTGTTATATTTAATTTTAAGAAGTGATTAAATAAGACTCAAGTGAAATCGATAATAGGTCATTATCGTTGTTCGCGGAAGGATCGATCATTAGCCGATGCTAAATAAGACTAAGTGGAAATAGAGAATAGGTCATTAAAATTTGTATATAGTAGAAAGTAATTTTAGAATGGGAATTAACTATTTTCTTTGAAATCCATTAAGCATATTTAGAAAGTTTAAAAATTGGTTCTGAGGAATACTGCGAATGAGAGTTGGTGGTGGAAGTTTGATTTGTGAATCTGGAAGGGATATTTAGAAAGTAAGGGAATGAATGACAAATAGAGAGCAGAATATTTTGAGCTGTCGAGAAGTGAAGTCGAGTAGTAGACGGTAGTGTACGGAGAGTGAGAAAGCCGGTGTAGTTCCGTGAGTGTGGAGTATCTATCGTGGAACGAGAGGTAGGCCAGGTTGAGAGTAAAAGAACCTCCTTGAGCCAAGAGTTCCCGGTAGCTGATTGCAGTTTCGAAAAAGGTAGAACACAGCATCACGACAGAAGCAGGAAACGAGGGCTATACGAGCTAGTTTCAGAGGAGAACATTACTGGAAGCCAGGACGAGGTTTTGATTGCAGCCAAGGATAGCAGGAAACGGGTCTTGTGTGAAGACATTCTCAGTTCATCAGAAAAAGGTCAGTCTCATTTGTTTGGACATGAATGTATGGGTTTTCGTATTAAATTCCACATATAAAATTGAAGAAACATAATCAATAATATCAGAAAAGCTTCATCAAACTTAAATAGAATTGTTGCTAATAAATCATAATAGTTAAATGTTAATAAAAAACTTTCAATTGGAAACCAAAAGGAAATAAGATTCCCATGTGTAAATGTTATGTTTAAGAATAATAAGATATAGCAAATATGAAGCAGTGATTGCCATTTAAATAAAATAAACAATATTTTGATTACAATTGTAACCCATATGTGTTATTATTTTACTCTTTTCTTTCCTATCCCGATTAGGAACCATTGAGAAATACTTAGAAGCCACGTATGTAAGTAATTAATTTTATAAAAAGCCCTGAGATTGAAAACATATTGATATGTGATCTGGTAAATTAATTAGATTATTATTAATGCATTGATTAAATTAAATGACATATAAAAATATTATCTCATATCAATAATCAAGATCACATCAACTGTCGTCCAACGTGGAAAGCATTGATAAGTATTTCTAGTGGTAAATTTGAAGGATAGAAAGAGTAAAGCCGGTATTTGAAAATTTATATGCCTGTGGTGAAAAGTGAGATACTTACATTTGATAACACAAAATTTTAGATCTCTTTAGGTACAAATTTTACATAACTGATTTAATATTTTATTTTTACGATATTTACATTTGATATATTTATTGACAATTTATAATATTTGGGTGAGAAAAAGTCGTCTTGGTAACATACTAGTAAAATTTCATATTTGGCGGGGACAGTACTTCTTGAAAACAAATGTCTGTGACAAGAAGCCAAAGCAAAGACAACAAAAAACAAAAAGAACATTCAAATCAAGAGAATAATTCAGACCAAGAAGATATTTTAGACACGACAATCATGGCATCAGAACAGCAAGAATTATCAGGAATAGATAAATTATTACAAATGATGCAACTCCAGTCACAAAGAATAGAACAAAAAATGGATAAAAATCAGGAGGAAACAAAACAAGCAATGGAGAAAAATCAGGAAGAAACATCAAAGAAAATGGATAAAGTGGATCAAAAAATGGATGAAACACAACAAAAAATGGATGAAACACAACAAAAAATAGATGAAACACAACAAAAATTGGATCAAAAAATGGATGAAACACAACAGAAAATGGATGAAACAAAAAGAATAATGCAAGAAAATCTGAAGGAAACAAAACAAGCCATAGAAGAGAACAACAAGAAAATGGAGGAACGCATAGAAAAGTATGAAATGAAAATTAAGGATCACATGAAAGAACAAGAAATGAAAATTCAAAATAAAATAAAGGAGATAACGAATTGCCAGAAAAAAGAAATGGAAAGTTTGGAAAACAAGTTGCAAAATGCTATTCAAGCAATCAGAGAAGAAATGGAAAGAAAGATTGCGGAAATCAATATTCAACAAAATGTAGGAGAAAGAAGAGAAATGGTTATACATAGCACAGATGACGTGAAGATAAGGTTTGGCGGGGATGTAAGAAGATTACACCCAGTGCCGTTCATAAATAGCCTGAAAAAGAAAATACAGCACATCGGAAATTTCGAAACAGCAAAAGAAACTATCAGAAACCATCTAAAATATGAAGCAAGCCTATGGTTCGATTGCAAAGAAGAAGAATTTGACAGTTGGCAACAATTTGAACAAAAATTTTTGAATTATTTCTGGGGAAAAGTCCAACAATTGGAAATTAACAAGGAATTGCAAAATGGGAAATACAATGATAGGATGGGTATATCAGAAAGGACATATGCATTACAAATTTACTATAACGCAAAACATTTACAATATAATTACTCATCGGAACAATTAGTCGAACTGATTGCAAGACATTTCGAAGAAACGCTGGAAGACCATATCACATTGCAAAACTACAAAGACATAGATAGTTTATGCCAATTCCTACAAATAAGAGAATCACGTCTAAGAGAAAGAAAATCAAGAAGGTCGCGAGAAGATTACAGGCCCCGAGAAACACAAGATTATAGAGATAGAAATCAAAATAGGAGGGACTATACAAGACGAGATTTTAATCCCAGAAGGGAAAACGAAAATAGAGACAACGGAAGAGGAAATTATGAACAAAGAAATAGGCAATGGAATGAAGACAGAAATCGAGAATACCAGAATAGAAACACCACACTCGCAAATCAAGAAAACAGAAATAATGGTAGACAAAATGAACAGGGATATCGAGAAAACCGAAACAGATCCGACAGACCAAGAGAAAATAGAAGAGAAGTAAATAATACCCAGACAGATGAATATGACGGAGAGAGACATTATGACGAAAATATAAACTACGATGAGCAACCGGCGTTTTTTCACGACGGCGCTCACTAAAAACCAAAAATCAAACAGGAATCTTTTGTAACCCCAAGGAGTTTATTAAATTGGCGAGAAACAACGAAAAGAAAAATGGAGTTAATTTAAAATTTGTGAATGGATTTATCAACGAGAAACCAATTAAAATTATGATAGACACTGGATCTGAAATAACATTGGTCAACAGAAAACTAATAGAGGAAGTTAACTTAACAAATTTAATTTACAAAATACCTAGGGTAAATTTAGTGGGCGCAAACAAACGGACATTGGCAACTATAAATGAAGGCATACGAGTAATGTTACGACTGGGTAAGAAGATGTATGCACTACAATGTGTAATAATGCCAAACATGTCACATGACATGATAGTAGGAGTTGACGAATTGGCAGAAAAACATGTAGTGATAGATTTTAAAAATAATACGATGAATCTAACAGAAGAAAAAGAAGAAGAACAGAACAAGGAACAGGAGAAACAAAATACGGACAAATCAGGTAAAGAACAATCAGTGGAAATGAATTTGGCAACGAAGCAAGGACAAAGAAGAAAAGGGAGAAAAAGTCAGAAAAAGACAAAAGAAAATGAAACCTGTGGCTCCTCAAAAGAAGAGTTGAGCCCAGAAGAAGAAAAATTGAGAGTATCAAAAGCAAAAGAAAACTGGGATTCCTCAAAAGAAGAGATGAGCTCAGGAGAAGAAGAAATAAAGCTAACAAAGGAAAGCGAAAAAGATATGATCGAAACAGTGGCATTTGAAGAGGAGGCATATGAAAACGAGGATGCAGAATACACGGTAAAAGTATGTGAAAAATCTGAGGAAAAAGACAGAAGATTGATATGGGAAAAAGGAAAAGACAACAAAATAGCCGACACTCTAACACAGGATGAGGACACTGAAAATAAGGAAACAATTACTCTACAGGTGGGACTAATTAGAGTAATACAAGAAGAAGGGGTATAAGACGTAGATTAAAGTAAGGAAATATACAGGGAGTTGGTTTTGCCTCGAGAAAATTTATTTAAAAATGCAGATAAATTTTATCGAATACAAGGCGGGGATTTGTTATATTTCTATTTGATATGAAAATTAAAATTTGATAATTATAGACAAAATTCAATTTAATATAAAATATTTTCAATTTTCTCAACCACGGGCATATAAATTTAGAACAACCTGTATACAACAAATTGTTATATTTAATTTTAAGAAGTGATTAAATAAGACTCAAGTGAAATCGATAATAGGTCATTATCGTTGTTCGCGGAAGGATCGATCATTAGCCGATGCTAAATAAGACTAAGTGGAAATAGAGAATAGGTCATTAAAATTTGTATATAGTAGAAAGTAATTTTAGAATGGGAATTAACTATTTTCTTTGAAATCCATTAAGCATATTTAGAAAGTTTAAAAATTGGTTTTGACGAATACTGCGAATGAGAGTTGGTGGTGGAAGTTTGATTTGTGAATCTGGAAGGGATATTTAGAAAGTAAGGGAATGAATGACAAATAGAGAGCAGAATATTTTGAGCTGTCAAGAAGTGAAGTCGAGTAGTAGACGGTAGTGTACGGAGAGTGAGAAAGCCGGTGTAGTTCCGTGAGTGTGGAGTATCTATCGTGGAACGAGAGGTAGGCCAGGTTGAGAGTAAAAGAACCTCCTTGAGCCAAGAGTTCCCGGTAGCTGCTGAAAAAGGTAGAACACAGCATCACGACAGAAGCAGGAAACGAGGGCTATACGAGCTAGTTTCAGAGGAGAACATTACTGGAAGCCAGGACGAGGTTTTGATTGCAGCCAAGGATAGCAGGAAACGGGTCTTGTGTGAAGACATTCTCAGTTCATCAGAAAAAGGTCAGTCTCATTTGTTTGGACATGAATGTATGGGTTTTCGTATTAAATTCCACATATAAAATTGAAGAAACATAATCAATAATATCAGAAAAGCTTCATCAAACTTAAATAGAATTGTTGCTAATAAATCATAATAGTTAAATGTTAATAAAAAACTTTCAATTGGAAACCAAAAGGAAATAAGATTCCCATGTGTAAATGTTATGTTTAAGAATAATAAGATATAGCAAATATGAAGCAGTGATTGCCATTTAAATAAAATAAACAATATTTTGATTACAATTGTAACCCATATGTGTTATTATTTTACTCTTTTCTTTCCTATCCCGATTAGGAACCATTGAGAAATACTTAGAAGCCACGTATGTAAGTAATTAATTTTATAAAAAGCCCTGAGATTGAAAACATATTGATATGTGATCTGGTAAATTAATTAGATTATTATTAATGCATTGATTAAATTAAATGACATATAAAAATATTATCTCATATCAATAATCAAGATCACATCAGTATATATTGTACATGGGTTTAAGCCACAGTTATTGATTGTAATGAAAATAACATTTTTAACCAACTAACTGTTTGACGTTTCTACTTCCACTCCGGAAATCGTTCTCAAACAAGATTATTTTTTAAAAATTCTGCCAAAATGTATAACCGCGTTGTTCTTAGGTTATGCCATTTTCCAAAATTTTAAAAACATTAAACGAAGCTTTGTATCTGTGGTTCACACAACAAAGAAAAATGCATGTCGCTAACAGGTCCAATACTGCAAGAGGTAGCTAAAATGTTAGCGGAGTTGCTAGGTGAGGAAGAAAAAAAATTTGTGCTAGCTCTGGCTGGTTAGATAGATTTAGAAAGCATTATGGTATTCGACAACTGAACTTGCGCAGAGGAAAGTTATCTGCTAATTCAGACGCAGTAGATGATTTCAAAACAGAGTTTTAAAATTTACGTCAAGGCTATAGTAAGGACTAGATTTATAATGCAGGAGAAACAGGAGTAAATGTTAAGATGTTGCCTAAAAAATCACTTGTTTCAGTAACTGAAACGACTGCCCCAGGTAACAAAATAAAAAACAACGGATAACAGTGATTTTTGCTGCAAATGCCTCATGCAGTCATAGACTACCACCAATATGTGTCGGCAAGTCAACAAAACCACGTGCATTAAAGGATATTACGCCCAATGCTCTGCCAGTTTTTTACAGAGCTCAAAAAAGTGTGCAGATTACTTCTGAACTATGAAGAATGGTTTTTGATCAGTTTCAGCCGAAATCTGGAAAATGTTTGCCCAAAAAAGCTATCTTATTAATTGATAACGTGTCCTCACATCAGAATTAAAAAGAAGCAATATTGTTGTTCGCTTTGTAACGTTACAAACGTCACATCTTTGCTATTTTATTTTTAAATAATTATTTTATTTTTTTTCTTTAATAATTCCTTAATAATAATCTTGTAATTGTTTTACCTGTTTTCCCCATTAAAAACTTGTTTGGCGTCCTCTATTTCCTATCTCTCTTTTCATCTAACATATAAGTCATATAGCCCAGTAAATGAACGGGAAATTCGGCGATACCGTGTAATTTTCAGGGGCAACTCCGAATTGGGTGAAAATTTGGTTTTAGGTTCTACTTACCCTCCACTTCAAAGTTGAAATTGTACCGTTCGTTGGTTGCTTTTACTTGGGGGTGACAGTCACCCCTTCTCGGGGGTGAAAAAACATACGTTCAAGGTAAGAGCGGAATGGATAAATTGACTGATTTTAAGCAACTTTTGTTCTATAGAGTTTTTTACGTAAGTCAATACTTTTCGAGTTATTTTCCATTGAAAATGTTGATTTTTCGACAAAAAAACTACGTTTTCAGGCGGTTTTTCGCAAATAACTTAAAAAGTAAATATTTTATCGAAAAAAATATCCTTAGTAAAATTGTAGCTTATAAAAAACCCAAGAAAATGGTGCATCAGTAAAGTCTATCAATCACATAAAAACAAAGTTGTAGCTCATGAAAAATACGTTCTTATTCGTCTAATTCCAAATCGAATATTTCAAGGTGAAATCACCGAAAAATTAAGCACTTTTCGGGAAAAACTCATTTAAACTTTTTTAAAGTGTTTATAAAAAGCTTTGATTTGATTGTTAACAAAAGTTTTAGTATTAAAAATAAGCGAGTTACGCTCAAAATAAAGTTGGCCCTCTTTATTTTTGTAAAAAATCATAAAAATCTCGCCGTGTTTAGCTCCCCAAATGAAATTAATCGCTACCGCTTTACAAACAATTTACTTATCTATCTATTTTTTATATGATCTGTCAGTCACACCGCTTTAAAGTGTTTATTTTTGAAAGGGTTATAATTGAGAAAGCTTGAATGGGTCACTAATCACGAGTGTATGCAAATTTTGAACGCCATATCTTAACCAATTTTTGTCTTACGGAGAAACAAAATAAATTAGCATATGTATAATAGCAAAACCTACATTTTTTTACTCGTTAAGATTTTTCTTATCACTAATACTTTTAAAGTTATTTTGAAAAAATGAAATTAAAAAAAAATTAGAAATTTTTTTTTTACTATAAAACCAAATGTTTTTAAAAATAAGCACTTCAAACCAATCAAACTTACAGATCATATAAACAATACACATACAGTTAAAATAGATCGTAAAGCCAAACGATTAATTTCATTTAGGGTGCTAAATAGAGGGAGGTTTTCACGATTTTTTTTTTTACCAAAAAAAGGGCCAACTTTTTTTTTCAGTGTAACTCGTTTGTTTTTGATGCTGTAAACTTTTGTAACAAAACAAATATTAAGCTTTCTTTCGATACTTTAAAAATGTTAATAAGGTTTTCCCGAAAAACGCTTCTTTCTTCGGTGATTTCGCGTTGAATTATTCGATTTGGAATTAGACGAATAAGAACGCATTTTTCATGAGCTACCACTTTGCTTCTACTCAATTTGTAGGCTTTACTGGTACACCATTTTTTTCGTTTTTTTATATGCTACACTTTTGCTAAAAATATTTTATTCGATAAAATATTTACTTTTTAAGTTATTTGGGAAAAACGGTCTGAAAACGTAGTTTTTTTGTCGAAAAATCAACATTTTAAATCGCGAATAACTCGAAAAGTATTGACTTACGTAAAAAACTTTATAGAACAAAAGGTGCTTAAAATAAGTCAATTTATCCATTTCCGGCCTTATTTTAAACACGCGTTTTTCACCCCCCGAGAAGGGGTAAATGTCACCCCCCAAGTAAAAGCAACCAACGGCACAAATTCAACTTTGAAGTGGAGGGTAAATAGAACCTAAATCCAAATTTTCATGCAATTCGGAGTTGCCCCTGGAAATTACACTCCAAAACGGTCATTTATTGGGCTAATACGGAGCATGCTTATCCATCTGTCTATACTTCACGCGGTCATTTCGATGACAGTGTCAATCTCCCCGTACACAAACTGTTTATGGTGGTGACAAAATAATTTTATAAAATCCAGGGATTTTAAATAATCCCTTCACTTTATTCATCAGACCATCATCATATTTCTTGGAGTAAGAAATTCATTATATTTATTTCATTATATTTTGTTACATTCATAGTTCCTTTGGCCACCTTAGTATATCTAACCTCACTCTCCAAAAGCACATGGTCAATTTTAAATACTTCTTTTTACTTAATTAATAGTATGCAGTAGTAGATCGCAAATAATTTAACTAGTAATAATTAATAATAATTCCATTTAATATATCCTTGCTAATTGCTATACTTTTCGGTTATATGGCAAGGTACTCTTTGTTCTTGATGTCAATCTGATTTTATCTGATTTACACATTTTGTATTCTAGTTTGGATATAAACCAAACCTTTCTCCCTTCGGGAGCTTCAAGTCACATCAACGGTGATGCCACTACAAGGATGACAATAAGATGAATCTCATCGAGACTGCAACGAATAACACCACCAACTTCTCTAGTTGCAGGGACCTGTGGCCATAACATCTAGGAGCCAGGTCAACAGCTTTACCATCCGACATCCATACTGTCAAATACCGCAAGCCATAAGTATAATCCAGAATTGTCAGCGTTTGGCAAGAATTTTAAATATTGTCATTGAATTTAATAAGTCATATTTTACTATATCTTTACTGGAGAATAAACATGATTAGTTAAAATATTGTTTTGTTTGCTTCCAATCCAGATCTTCACCGTTCATATTTTTGATTAGGACAAGACGAACACACAGCTTGGGAATCTGAGTTAGGCTAGGGTAAACGATAACTATCATAGTTGATTGAAATATTATTTTTCAATAGTATTTCAATTATCTGTGGTAGTTTATCGCGACAGCTTCCTTCCTCCAAGAGTCACTAGACTAATTCAGCCTCTCGATTAAAACGTTATAGATATACAGTATACAGTGCTCTTCAGTTAAAACTATCCACCTTAAATAACTTTTGAAACACTGATTTTTAGAAAAAACGCAAAAACGCGTCAAATAATACGTGAAGGGCAAGACATTATGCCGTACTTTTGCCGGCAAAGGCACCCTCTCACCCCCGTATCATCCCTTAATTTTTTTAAATTACTTCCACCTTTTTTATTTGATATTTGGATTCTCCTCTTTGTACTGATTTCAAAAATGTATAACACTTGATGCCCTAAGTGATTAGTTTATGAAAAAAATAAATAAAAAAGCAAGAAAACTGGATTGAATAAAAATTATTTTTTTAACAATTTTATAACGTTTAGAATGAACATTTCAATTACCAAAAATTTTAACAATAAATAAGATAAAGGCAGTTTTTGTTTTTATTTGATTCAGAGTTGGACCACCATCTCCATATAGCTATTTCAGCATCTATGCATCCTCAGTGAAGCTATGCAGTCACAACTCTGAAACAAATATCAACAATCCTGCCTATTTAAGGGAAAACATCGCTATACAATGTTTCCACCTTTTGAGACGCAAAACAGCGACATCTCTCGTAATACGAGGAAGACGAAAAGCCCTAGATACAAAGTTTGCTTTGAAAACAATATTTTAAATCCAAGACTTTTCGTTAAGAAACTGCTTTTTGGCTGCATCCTGTATCTCCGGCTTTTACAATATATAAGCACAAGAGACGACGAATATAGAAGAAAGCAAATAAAGGACACTTTGGCCACGTATTTACCTTCTTTTCGTCTAGGAAAAGGACCGAATGACAGTTTCAAGTACTCAAATCTGAGTAAAGATGAAACAGATAAAGGCAGTTTTTGTTTTTATTTGATTCAGAGTTGGACCACCATCTCCATATAGCTATTTCAGCATCTATGCATCCTCAGTCAAGCTATGCAGTCACAACTCTGAAACAAATATCAACAATCCTGCCTATTTAAGGAAAAACATCGCGATGCAATGTTTCCACCTTTTGAGACGCAAAACAGCGACATCTCTCGTAATAAGAGGAAGACGAAAAGACCTAGATACAAAGTTTGCTACTTTTATAAAATTAGAATAATTGAAATAAAAATAACAAACAATATTTTAAATCCAAGACTTTTCGTTAAGAAACTGCTTTCTGGCTGCATCCTGTATCTCCGGCTTTTACAATATATAAGCACAAGAGACGACGAATATAGAAGAAAGCAAATAAAGGACACTTTGGCCACGTATTTACCTTCTTTTCGTCTAGGAAAAGGACTGTTTAACAATAATTATTCAAAATTTCAGAAGTCATTTTGAATAAAAAATATGTATTGTTAAAATTTTTGGTAGTAAAATTTTCATTCTAAATATTTGTATGTAATAAACTTGTTAAAAAAATAATTTTTTTTTGAATCCAGTTTTCTTGTTTTTGTATTTATTTTTCTCATAAACTAATCACTTTAAACATCATGTGTCATACATTTTTGAAATCAGTACAAAGAGGAGAATGCAAATATAAAATAAAAAAAAGGTGGAAGTAATTTAAAAAAAAATAAGGGATGATACGGGGGTGAGAGGGTGCCTTTCTCGGCAAGCTTAAGTATGGCATAATGTCTCCCCGTTTAAGTATTATTTGACGTGTTTTTGCGTTTTTTCTAAAAATCAGTGGTTCAAAAGTTATTAAAGGTGGATAGTTTTATCTCAAAAGCACTGTATTTAAACGACACTGTCGAGGGTTATTGTTTCCGAATCATTCCACAGGATTGCCAAACATGTGATGTGAATGATGCGCAAAAGTCAGTGAACATAGGTTACGTAGTATACTCGTGTGCGCAAGCTTGTGAAAAGGTTAGAAATGAAACACTGCAAAGGTGCTGGAGAAAACTGTACGAAGAACTGGAAGAAGAAGGAACAATAAGTTTCGAAAACTTGACACAAGATGGTTCACACATTTCCCTAAAAATTACGTGAACAAATGGATCCTTGCGGATGACTCCGAAGAACTTACAACCAATACATTGTAGAGGCAGTTTTGGATGATGGAATCGGCACAGTGACTGCTGAAATAACTTGCCATTAATTAACCCAAATTCCCGAGATAAAGGCTTTTGAAAGATCAACTTCTTGAGGCTTTTTCTAATTGATTGCATTTCAAAAATGGGGATGCATGCGCAATTTTGTACAAAAGCTTAAAATGACAGTTTATATAATATATATAATGTTGTTGAACTCCCGAGTGGAGCATAGAGCTTCAGTGAAAACGCGCCATCGGGTTATATTTTGAACTAAGGGCTTCATCTCATTCCAAGACTTTACTTGACCTTTTATTTCGTCCATGAGCGATCTTCTCCAAGTGTGTGCTGGGCGACCTCTTTTTCTTTTTCCTTGGGGATTCTACTATAGGGCAGTCTTTGCAATACTGGAACTATCTTTTCGGAGTTTGTGACCTATCCAACCCCACTTTCTGGACTTTATTTCATTTTCTACCCTCTTTAGTTGGGTCAGGTGTAGTAGATCTTCGTTTCTGATGATGTCTGGCCAGAAAATATGAACAATTATTCATAGACATTTGTTAACAAAGACCTGCAGTTTGTCTGTAAGGGTTTTTGTCACTTTCCAGGTTTCACATCCGTAGATAAGTACCACAATAGACTACAGGTTCACCCAAACATATTGGTCACCAATCTCCTGACACCCCTACAGAACAGAAGACTAAAAAGAACAGACACTCTTGACCTCAACACTAATTAATCATTCCAACTTATTACTATTGTACTATTCAAATTAATTCAATTAATTATTAATAACAGTATTAATTCAATTATTATTGTGCTCTTTTAGGTATTCACCACTGGGATTGCAATAAAATGGATGTCAAAAAAAACATCCGTAGAGTAGAACAGACATGACATCTTTGTCCTTGTAGTATAGTCGACAGACCTCCAAGCAGGGTTGAACATGCTGAATGCTTGTTAAGCTTTTCGTATCCTCATACGAATATCGTCTTTTGTACCTCCGTTTTCTGTTATGACACTTCCAAGATACGCACAGTTTTCCACATTTTCAATCAGCATGTTGTCGATAGTAGATAGCTTATTGTTCCTTGCATTTATTCTCATGGACTTGGTTTTACTAATATTAATTTTCAAACTGATTTTATTGGCTTCAGTGGAAAGTGTTTGCCATTGGCCAGCCACATCTTGGAAACTTTGTCCTAATAGGCAGATATCGTCGGCGTATTCTAGATTGCTTAGGCGTGTGGTTAATGTCCCTTGCATTCCTCTTGTGTCGGAGTCTAGTTTGGAGAGGACATAGTCTACAGGTATGTAATTGAAAAAAGAAATTGAAAAAGCACGCATCCCTGTCTTAAGTACATCAAATTCGTCACTATTGATCCCATTGTGTGTCACGCTGCATTTCGCCTCAGTGTACAGTGACGTTATATGGAAATTATTTTAAGCGGGATGTTTCTTAGCTCTAAAATTTTCCATATAGCAGCATAAGATAAGCTGTCAAAGGCAAGTTTAAAATTAACAAAAATCACGTATAGGGGTGTGTTCCATTCAAGCGATGCCGCGATGGTTCCATTATACTCACAGTATTGATATGGTCTATGCAGGAGGATTCCGGTCTAAAGCCTGCTTGATTAGCATGAAATTCAACCGTGTTTGTTAATCTTATAGGGTCATTATAATATCAACTCAACACACCTAATTTCCACCACACTTCAGATTTGGTTATAATTTGGAATACTCATAGTGGGCTAATAAGGGAAACAAGAATACAAAATTTTAAATTTTTATCTCAAGCCGTTTCCGAAATATGGTTATGTAAAGTTTTCCAAAAAAAATCCAAAACACCGCGACCATACTCTTTTGGAATGGTTGTAGAAGCTGTCCTAATTGAGCTAGAATGCTGGGAGAGGTGTCATTTTGCAGCATTTTTAAAACTCTTTACTGTGATATATTATACAACATGATGTTATGGTGAACAAGTTTTTTTCAAACAAAAAAAATATATTTTGATTAATTTTTTTTTTCCAAAAAGTACATAATTTAAACTTTCATAATATTCCTACAAATACATAGTACTGTTAGTTGTTAATAACATATAAAAGTGGTATCATGGGATGGTGTGATGGGTTCACCATAAAAAAAATTAATCTAACACATGCAGTATGGTGCAAATGAAGGAATAAATTCGTAATTTCACAAGCTGCCGACTTTAAGGAAAAATCCCGAAATAGGTCAATTTTGATTTTTAAATTGTAATTTTTTAGCATATATATCGTCGTCGTCACGGCAAAACTCACTAAGTCCACTTTTGTCGAAATTGAGTTAAGTGTCTTGATCGATTCACAATTTCAATTTTCACAGCATGGCAAAAATAACGAAGTCCTAGAAAGTATCTAGAGATGGTTGCCTGAATATGCATAAATCCAAAATTACCATTGTGTTGTCAGGCAGAAGTCACTAAATGTTCGTTTTCTCAGATCTGTTGTTTTGGATTTTGGACTTAGTGACTTTTGCAGCGACGACGACATCATACTAGTGACGTCATCCATCTGGGCGTGATGACGTAATCGATGATTTTTTAAATAAGACTAGGGGTCGTGTGCTAGCTCATTTGAAAGGTTATTCAATTCTCTATTCAGCAATATAAACATTAATATAATTATTTATAAAGGGTGGCAAAACAAGTTTTTTTGAATTAAATTAATTCACAAAAAAGAGTAATGTATGTAATTTATTTAATTCAAAATACATTTTACTGCTGTAAGAAATCAGAAAAAAATGTTTATTTCACAAATAAACATTGCTTTCGCTTAAGATACTAGTACACTTTAGAAGACCAAAAATAATCATTTTTTTTCAAGAATTTTTTTCTCAGAAGCTTTATTAAAAATGAACATAAAACTTTATAGATATTAATATCTAACTCTTAGAGAGTGCAAAAAATATATCTTTTTATTTATGCACGTACACTAATATTGCAGAGGGCGCAAAATTCGAGGCCTCGAAAAATGATGGCGGACAGTTAATCTCAGGATTGGGATATCTGAAACAAAAAAATCATACAGCATTTGAAAGAGGAATGTGTCTTACGTGACAATTTACCACAATTTGACCAAAAAATAAAAAATAAATATTTTTTAACCATGAAAAACTGAAGAAAAACAGGCGATTTTTTCACAAATTTTTTTCAAATTTCCGTAAAATCTTTTTTTTTTGTGGAATTTTTTACTATCGGTGGTAAATTGTCACGTAAGAAACCTTCCTTTTTCAAATGTACGATTTTTTTGTGTCAGAGATTCCAATCCTGAGATTAACTGTCCGCCATCGGAACTAATTTTTTTCGAGGCCTCGACTTTGGCGCCCTCTACAATATTAGTGTACGTGCATAAATGAAAAAAGATATATTTTTTGTATTCTATAAGTGTTATTTATTAATATGTAAAAAGTTTTATGTTCATTTTGAATAAAGGTTCTGAGAAATAAAATCTTGAAAAAATGCTTATTTTTGGTCTTCTAAAGTGTACTAGTACCTTAAATTAAATGTTCAAAGTTTAAAAAAGCAGATGTAATTAAAAAACATTTTTTTTGTCACCCTGTATAAATAATTATATTAATGTTTATTATATAGTAATGTTTATTATTTATTAATTATATATTAATGATTATATTGCGGAATAGAGAATTGAATAACCTTTCAAATGAGCTAGCACACGACCCCTAGTCTCATTTAAAAAAATAATCGATTACGTCATCATGCCCAGATGGATGACCTCACTAATATGATATATATGCCAAAAAAATTACAATTTAAAAATAAAAATTGACCTATTTCGGGATTTTTCCTTCAAGTCGACAGCTTGTGAAATTACGAATTTATTCCTTTCATTTGCACCATACTGTATATGTGAAATTACTTTTTTTTTATGTTGAACTCATAACCATCCCATGATAAAAATGTTATATGTTATTAACAACAGTACTATGTATTTGTAGGAATATTATGAAAATTTTAAATTATGTACTTTTTGGAAAAAAGCCTAATCAAAATATATTTTTTTGTTTGAAAAAAACTTGTTCACAATAACATCATGTTGTATATATCACTGTAAAGAGTTTTAAAAATGCTGCAAAATGACACCTCTCCCAGCATTCTAGCTCAATTAGGACAGCTTCTACAACCATTCCAAAAGAGTATGGTCGCGGTGTTTTTAAGTTTTTTTTTGGAAAACTTTACATAACCATATTTCGTAAACGGCTCGAGATAAAAATTTAAAATTTTGTATATCTCTTCACCTAATAATCCACTATGAGTGCTCTAAATTTTAACAAAATCTAAATAGGTGAGGAAACAAATTCATTCAAAGTGTGTTGATTTGACTTGGAAAAGCTCTATAAAGTATTATGGTCGTGAAAATTTTATTTATGGCGGTAAGGAAGGTTATTCCTCCCCAATGTTTGCACAGTGTGGCGGTTTAGGCTAAAATGACAGTTTAAAATGACAGTATACAAAATAATAAAAACAAACCTGCTAAAGTAAATAAAGTTGGGGGCAGCTTCTTCTCCGTGAACGTTTTCACATAAAATGTGTAAATCGTCCAAAATTAATACAGATGGTTGGTGTAGCAATAACTCGGAAAATATATTTGAAAAAAATTTATGTAAGGAGTCCATAGTTTTTCCTTTGATGCTTTTACATTTCACTTCCTTTATAAACAAAAAATTGGGATATTGGCACAAATTTCGCGCGATTTCGCTTAAAAGTGTCGATTTTCCTGTTCCTGGTTTTCCTATAAATTAAAATCAATGAAAATTAATAAATTAAATAGTTTACGTTACATTATGATTAACTATTTAGATGGGAAATAAGCCACAATTAAATTGAAAAAATAATTTTATTAACGTTTCGACGCGCAAATCGGGTGTCGTTGCCAAAATACAAAATACTACTAAATTAAACAAAATTGTTGTTGCTAAATGAAAAAAAATTCTTCTAATAATTTATTTAATCTGACTCATTTATATTGGCAATTCAGACGTATATTATACATTTTAAAGTAGAAGACATTTTACATAAAACATATTATACATTTTAATTAAAACGATATCGCCAATATTTATGAGTTGCGTTCCTGGGACGACTTTACTAAAAGATAGTTCATTCGATTACATGAAATCAATTCCAACTAAAGAATATCTGTCACAAAAAAATCATAGCATGTGATCTGTCTTTAAAAAGACAACCAAATGCAACGATGACAGTAAAATTCTCGCGTTAGAGATTCATAGTAAATCACGAGAGAAAACCAGGAAAAAACCTCGTGACACTATCCCGACATCGCGCATCGTAAGTATTTGGTCTTACATTTAATTTACTTTTAAAAACTAATACCAAATTCTGACTTTAATATGTTTAAATTATAAAGTCAGAATTTGGTATTAGTTTTTGAAAGTAAATTAAATGTAAGACCAAATACTTACGATGCCGGGATAGTATCACGAGGTTTTTTCCTGGTTTTCACTCGTGATTTACTATGAATCTCTAACGCGAGAATTTTACACAACAATCTACAGGTCGAGCAAGTCTCGTAAATTTCACGATTGCGAGCCACGCTTCACGCAACCGTGTTTGCGTACTTGTGTTTCGAGTTGCGTGGTCGTGCGGCGTTATATTTACCAAATTTAAATATAATCGTTTTCAAAATTAAATCAATATGTCAATATGGCTACTGGGTGTAAAAGATAAATCTTATTCTATCTGTTCTTAATGAGTTTTAGATAATTTTAGTTGTATTTCTTTGTAATTTTGTGTTGTACAAAGATTAATTTAACATTTTCTCTGGAAGTATTAATTTAGAAAGATAATATGCTTCATTGGTGTTGTTTTGTGTTTTGAAGTGTGAAATGCAAAGTAATTGTGATAAAGTCAAGATAAAGTTCACTTTTAAACTGAACTAAATAAGGTATCTGAGAGACAACAATGGTTAAATGCAATACAATGTACAGGTTTTACTAGCGAAATGAAAATTTTCCTGTCCTGTCTGCTGTAATCATTTTATATCTGGTAAGTTACAATTACAACAGTAACGATTTTTGAAGATGTTAACATTTTAATCTTATAGGAAAATCAGCCGACTTAATCGATAATAACAATCTCCAGATTGGGTTCCTTCAATAAATATGGTCTATAAACACAATGAAATAAGTTCCCCAAAATCTAAAATGGAGTGGTATCAAAGGAGAATTAAAGTGAAAAATATTCATATTGAAATTATTTATAAGGCACTGGACTGTCTTAAATTCTACAATAATACTAGGTGGGTAAATGATTTTAGACATTTTTCATTAAGAGTAGATTAAGATTAAGTAGATTTTCATTCAGTAGATTTAAGACTTGTTTACACAGGTAGAGTAATGATGCAAGTACTTGATAGAGTAGAGTAACTCTACCTGTAAAAATGCTCAGCACAGTAGAATAGCTGGTAGAGTGTATAGTTGGAGTTAAAGTAGAGTGACTAGCAACCTATGGCAAAGTAACTACTCTATGACCACCACTACTGCCAAAATGTCTACTCGGCTGCACACTCTACCCATGGAACACGCTCAATTATGGCAGAATAGAGTAGGTAGGAGAGTACATGGGGGCGCTGTCATTCTGGCTGGAATTGTGTTTTGTGTAAATAGTGAAAATGAAGTTCACCGAAGATGAAACTTTAAAACTTGTAGAGCTATAATACGGCGAATACCAGTGTTTATGGAATTTAGGTAGTGTATACTACAGAAATAAAAGTTTGCAGCAAGCTGCAGAGGATGAAATCGTAGAAAGAATGGCAAAGGGGGCTTTGGAGTAAACGAGCTTAAGCAAAAAATTAAGAATTTAAGGTGCACTTATAATCAAGAGTGTTTAAAAATACAAAAATCGGTTTCACTATACTAGCATCAGTACAGGGTGATCAGTTAAGGGTAGCGAGCATCCATATCTCATAAGATATTGGTCGTATAGATTTGAGAAAAAAAAATCATGATAAAAGTCGCCAAGAGAAATTGCTGGAAATTATTTTCGAGTTTGAGGCATAGTTTCGTCCGCTAGAGGGCATAACAACCAACACAAAGTAGAAAAATGGAATTTTTATAGAATTTTGTCTAATGAAAGTTTATCAATGATATCATTTTCATATTTACAGACCATTTCCCTACATTTTTTGTCTAAAACGTTTTGTTCTATCTATCAAAATAAAGCGGTGGGGGAAGTTCAATTGTTTTTTTAAACAAACCAAGGTTTCTTCCGTTTCTTTTGACCGATTTTAGCAAACTTAGGCTCATATGAAAGAGCATAATTTGCACTACAAAACGCTTATTTGGTTTTGAATTTTTTACGTTTGCTGTCGCCGCTAGATGGCGTTAACTGAAATGGTAGCAAATTTTTGAGTTTAAAAAAAAAAACAAATGTAATGGTATATTAATTTTTATATATTTTAAAAGAGGATAAATTTCTCTATAATTTAATGAAAAGAATTTATTATCTACCTTTTTTTGAACCGTTGATATTGACCAAAATATAATTTTATTACATTAAAAAATGGCACGCCACTGTTTTTTATCAAAATAAAAATCAGTTTTGTAATCTCTTATTAGTTGCTAACAAAAAGAACCTCTTGACTTTTTTTCGTTAGACAAACGGTTTTGGATTGAGAAAATAAGATATGTTTACATGGGGCGCCCATATCTCGAAACATTACTAATTTACTTTTTTTTCAATCTAAAACCGTTTGTCTAACGAAAAAAGTCAAGAGGTTCTTTTTGTTAGCAACTAATAAGAGATTACAAAACTGATTTTTATTTTGATAAAAAACAGTGGCGTGCCATTTTTTAATGTAATAAAATTATATTTTGGTCAATATCAACGGTTCAAAAAAAGGTAGATAATAAATTCTTTTCATTAAATTATAGAGAAATTTATCCTCTTTTAAAATATATAAAAATTAATATACCATTACATTTGTTTTTTTTTTAAAACTCAAAAATTTGCTACCATTTCAGTTAACGCCATCTAGCGGCGACAGCAAACGTAAAAATTCAAAACCAAATAAGCGTTTTGTAGTGCAAATTATGCTCTTTCATATGAGCCTAAGTTTGCTAAAATCGGTCAAAAGAAACGGAAGAAATCTTGGTTTGTTTAAAAAAACAATTGAACTTCCCCCACCGCTTTATTTTGATAGATAGAACAAAACGTTTTAGACAAAAAATGTAGGGAAATGGTCTGTAAATATGAAAATGATATCATCGATAAACTTTCATTAGACAAAATTCTATAAAAATTCCATTTTTCTACTTTGTGTTGGTTGTTATGCCCTCTAGCGGACGTTTGACAAACTCGAAAATAATTTCCAGTAATTTCTCTTGGCGACTTTTATCATGATTTTTCTTTCTCAAATCTATACGACCAATATCTTATGAGATATGGCCGCTCGCTACCCTTAACTGATCACCCTGTACTATACTTGTACTCTCCTCATGTGAATGGTATCAAGCCATTTTTGGTAGAGTACTACCACTACTCTACTCTCCTCAAAACTCTACCCATGTAAACAAGTCTTTAGAAACAGTGGAAAATGAGGTAGCTAGTAGAGTAGTAGTAGAGTAAAATATACTGGTTTAGCAAATTACAATGTTTTAAGGTAATACAGTAGCGATAAACAGGTAGTCAAAACGTGTTCCAAGATTGTCACTGTAATTTTGAATATTTTTTCGAGGCATTTGGCACACGTATTCGTAAAATAATAAAGAATGGCGGTACAGAGCCCAATTTGAAAAATATATTAATATGTGGAAATTACTCTGTAATTATACAATATTTAAAAAACGAGCCTGTACCGCCATTAAGAAGAACAAAAAAATACACTTTCTTCAAATAAACTTTTTTATCCGATGCCTAGATTTTGTGTAATTTTGGAACTACTAATGAAATAAAAAATTTTAGTAGTTCCAAAATAACACAAAATCGGATAAAAAAGTTGTATTTGAAAAAAGTGTATTTTTTTGTTCTTCTTAATAGCGGTACAAGCTCGTTTTTTTATATTGTATTTAATTACAGAGTCATTTCCACATATTAATATATTTTTCAAATTGGGCTCTGTACCGCCATTCTTTATTATATTACGAATATGTGTGCCAAATATCTTGAAAAAATATTCAAAATTACAGCCGCAATCTTGGAACACATTTTCGCTACCTGTTGATCGATACTGTTTCCTCTTAAGATAGTTTTAATAGTTATTTATGATATAAGTATTAAAAGTACAATTTTAAGACGCGCATGTGAAAGTTAACTTGAAAAAATAATTTTATTAATGTTTTGACTTCCACATCAGATGTCATTGTCAAAATACAAAATATTCATTATTATTAGGTTTGTTCTAGCAAACAGTCAAACTAGTCAAAAACCATCAGCAAACAGTTGGTCAGTAAGAGAACATAATGCAGTCACCAGTGCGATCCCCTCTACTCGCGCTGGTCCACTATTCGCTAATGGTTTCAGACTGATGCTAGAACAAACCTATTATTATTATGCATATCATTATCTGTAAATAATATTTCTTCTGATTGTTAATTGTAAAGGATAGAAAAATTACCATTTATTTTATTTTTTTTAGAATCAGCTGAGAGAAGTGGTCTACAAAAAACCAGGAAGGAAACGGAATATGTGGCTACGAAAGGCAAAAGAAAGGTTTACAAAGCAAATGTGACATATTTTTTTGAAATATTTAGGAATAACAGTAAATTGCATTAAAAAATGTATGAAAAGATTTTGTTCAATAAAAATGTTTATATTTATCAAGGATGTATTATTTGGTATGGCCACATATCGTCAGTGATGTAATAATACATCCTATCTGTTTTTTCATGAGTTTTGTAAGAGAGACTAAAAACTTGTCTTAGGGTCACCTCCTGTTTTCATATATTTTTTGACTTGTTTTGTAGTAAATTAAACTATCTATGAACTACAAAACAAGTCAAAACTTACATATGAACACAGGAGGTGACCTTAAAACATGTTTTTCCATCTCTCATACAAAACTCATGAAAAAACAGATAGGAGGTATTGTCACATCAGCAAAAATGTACAGTGATGAGTGCCCTAATAACCGGCAAAATATGGGCAACATATTTAGTTGTGAGATAAAAAGAAATGAAACTAGTTGAGCTGGGAAATTTAGCGAAATTAACCTTTAAATTTACGTTATATTGATCCCACCTTTACACATATCGGAGGAGTATGTCAACTAAAACTGTCACTGTGACAGTGGTAGTTTCCAAACTCGTCTGATACGTCTGAAGGTGGTACACAATCAATACAATCTAAATGTATAAGTTAATATCGCTACCCAGCTCGACTAGTTTCATGTCTTTTTATCTCACTACTTAATACATCTTTTGTGCTATTTTGCCGGTTATTACAGCGCTCATCACTGTATTTCTGGTATATCCAGGGAATGTCTACAAAATATATTTTGAATGTCCAGAGAACATTCGTGGACATTCATGGAATGTTCCAATAAAACATTCAGGTAATGTTTAAAATGCTGACACAGGATTTTCCTGGGATGTTCAGGGAACATGTTTTCGGGGATATTCCAGGAATTTTTCAATGTCTGTGTACCTTCTATGGACCTATATGGAATATTTTGGTGTTATTACCGCCGCACTCCACTTGCGATTTGTAATCAGGAAGATTGAACACATTGTTTCAAATACAAGTCAATCCATTTGTGACTAAATAATCATGGATTGACTTCTATTTGAAAGAATGTGTTCAATCTTCACAACTACAAATCGCAAGTGGAGTCCGGCGCTTAGAGCTACTTCCTCTTCAGTATTATGTATTATACTACAGAAATCAGGAACTTTCCTTCTAAATATATGTATGCATCTTGGCCATCAAACATATTCTTCCAAACATTTTTTTAAGGGGTTACATAGGTCTTGTGGGTAAAAAAAGTGACTTTTTAAAAAAATTATATCTCGAAAACTAAAATTTATTTTTATTTATAATTGGAACATGTAAAAGTATAGTACTTAAGGTAGTCTCAAAAAAAGTTTCAGCCAAAAATATTCATTTTTGTAGAGTTTAGGTTTTTTTGCGTTGGCAGCATAACTAAGTCCAGTCTCATCTGAAATCAAAAAGTTTCTTGTAGTTTATACCTCTGGCTAGAATATGAACGAAGGAATTAAAAAAAATGAAATTTGAAGATTTTACATAAGTTTAAACACATTTTTGACCCCAATTTTTCTCATTTTTAAAGTAGTTTTTTTTATAAAACAAAAATGACCTCATCTAATAAAAAATCCTTTGTTCATTCACTAGCCAGAGGTATAAACTACAAGAAACTTTGATTTCAGATGAGACTGGACTTGTTATGCTGCTCACCGCAAAAAAGGGCTGTTGTCGAAAAATTGCAGTCCACTCTACAAAAATGAATATTTTTGGCTGAAATTTTTTTGAGAGTACTATACTTTTACATGTTTCAATTATAAATAAAAATAATTTTTAGTTTCCAAGATATAATTTTTTTAAAAAGTCACTTTTTTTACCTGCAAGACAACAACTTAACAAATTGTTGATTTCAAATTGTAGCAGTTGTTTTGCAAAGTATGCTGCCCTCTTGTATTTTCTGTGTTATCTTCATCATACAATTACTTCATCTAAAAACTTTCTGCGATATATTCGCAACAACAAAAACAAACAAAACAAAAAAAAAATAAAACAAAAGTTTAACCACCTTCACACCACAGAATCAAGCAATCAAGTTACACAAATTTTCAAACACCTCACCTGACGACACAGCGTCTCAAGTACGATTGCGCGAATTGGTAAATATAACTCCGCACGACCACGCAACTCGAAACACAAGTACGCAAACACGGTTGCGTGAAGCGTGGCTCGCAATCGTGAAATTTACGAGACTTGCTCGACCTGTAGATTCTTGTGAATTTTACTGTCATCGTTGCATTTGGTTGTCTTTTTAAAGACAGATCACATGCTATGATTTTTTTGTGACGGATATTCTTGAGTTGGGATTGATTTCATGTAATCGAATGAACTATCTTTTAGTAAAGTCGTCCCAGGAACGCAACTCATAAATATTGGCGATATCATTTTAAAGTCTTCTACTTTAAAATGTATAATATACGTCTGAATTGCCAATATAAATGAGTCAGATTAAATAAATTATTAGAAGAATTTTTTTACTTAGCAACAACAATTTTGTTTAATTTAGTAGTATTTTGTATTTTGACAACGACACCCGATTTGGGCTTCGAAACGTTAATAAAATTATTTTTTCAATTTAATTGTGGCTTATTTCCCATCTAAATAGTTAATCATAAAAATGCCAGAAGGAAATAGCTTCAGAACTACGTTACAATAAATAGTAAATAAATGTGTGTAAGTAACTTGTGACGATAATATAATTTTATCATCAAGAGTACGCCTATGTATTACGCAAAACGTATTTCTAAACCATCTCTGACAGTATAAAAAACGGAACGGAAATCCATTTGATTATTCTCTGTGTGCTGGACGGAAAATAACCATCCAGGTGGGTTAAACGTATTACGACCATATTCCGATACCTTCCGAACCCCGTCGTCTTGGCGAGATGAGCGAATTCAACGAATCACAACTCCAACTTGGGCTACGCGAGTTGAACGAAACGATCCTGCCATTTTCGACCCGAGAATTACGAAAGTCTGATATGTAGATTGTAAATATATTTTGATAACGAAATTAACAAGTACCTAATTAACGCTAATTACTTTATCTTTTGTATGAGTTAGACTCCTTTGCACAAGTTAGAAATATCAAATGGGGGAAATATCAAATTTTTCTGCGTAAATTCTGGACTGAGACAGAGAGATCCGTTGTCCCCATTGTTATTTAACCTAACCTTAGAGTATGTCATAAAACTTTATCCAGGCATAGCTGCTCGGGGATCAAAAATTGTACTCGCATTCCCGATGACGTAGATGCAGTAGCATAATCAACATTGGAAGTTAAGGATATTTTCTCGAGCTCTGAATAAGCTGCATTAAACATCAGTCTAGAAATAAATGAAGATAAAAAAATACATGGTCGTTTCAAAACAAGAACGACGGCGAATAAGGCAAAATATGACTATAAACGATCATAACTTCAAATTGGTTAAAGAGTTTAAATATCTGGCAGCAAAAATCACCAATGACAACAAAATAGAACGAGAAGTTGAAACGCGAATAATGGCGGGATCTTTCCAACAGATCTTTCTTTGCAATGCAACATCTATTGAAGTCAAAACTTCTCTCACTACGTCCAAAAATCCAGATATATAATATATGGAAACGAAACATGGAAGCTAACAAAAAGAGAAGTAAATAAACTGTTGGTGTGGGAACGTAAATTCCTTCGAGTGATATGTGACCCTTGCAGAGACAACGTGACAAACGAATGGAGACGCAGACACAATATCGAGTTAAGAGACTCTCTTGGGAAAGGAAAATCAAGTCAGTTATATAAAGGCCAATAGACTAAGATGGACAGGGCATGTGATACGACAATCACCTTATAAACAATGTACTTTGAGAAAGACCAGTTGGGAGAAGGTCTGAAGGATGACCCAGGAAAAGGTTGAAAGATGCAGTGAGAGAAGATCTGGAGAAAATGGGAGTGGCACAATGGGAAATAGTGGCACAGGACCGACAAACATGGAAGGCAATTGTAAACGCGGCAAAGACTCTCGAAGATTTGTAACGCCATTGATGATGATGATGAAAATATATAATACCTCCAAGCTAACTTACCTGTTATTAAAACGTTTTCTGTCAGCCTCGAAATATCGTTTACAGTATCGTCTATAAGTGGTTTAAAGTTTGAAATATCTTTTAAAATATGGACGCTTTGATCTTTTGACTTCTTCTTTTCCTTAATAACATTCTCGATATTCAAAAAATATTTACAACTTCTAACAAGATGATCGTCGATTACACAAAACTTTGGTTCATCTGGGAAAAATTTTAGGTTGCATACAATGTTGTCACCAATGTCAATAGGAATGTCGCTATTCAGTACAAAAACGTTATCTTGATCAGTTCCCTTTGCCAGGAATCTCTTGAAAGTTTCTATAACATCAACTGTGTAATTTTTATTAGCGTTGATCTGAATTTCACTAACAAAGGGATATTTGTCTACAGGTTTTAAACTCATTCTAGCTCCTAACGGACAATCGAAAAAACTAACTATGTCTTCATCTACATATAGCTCATGATCCTTATTTAAATCAAAATTTTCAATAAACATTAGTCTTGCATAAATGTCCTTAGCAAAAACATCATTAGTTAATAAACTCAGTCGAAATATTTTACACGGCGATATGTCTTCTGATGTCTCATCTTTGAATAAATATATAGTAAATGGAAGATCTGAGAGTAAAGAATTATCAGAAAAAGGCACTTTATTTAAGGGAACAACCCTAAAAAGTAATTCAGATGGTAAAGTGATGTATTTTTCAAAAGGATTTGTCGAATTAGAAGCTTTAATAAAATTGGAAAATAGTTTCAAATCGGATTTATCAGCGATCTGATTGGAACCAGCTGTTACAGTATTATCTTCCAAAGGCTTGTGAAAGTATTCTTCTATATGTACTTCCGTCAAAAAGTCTATTGCACCAGGAGACACTGGATTCACATTACCTAGAAAATTTCGATTATGTTTGTATAGTAGATAAATAGCAACTACACACACACACACTCCCCGGCACAAATTTTCGCCACAAATATTTTTTATTAAGATTGACAATTTATAACTTTTTTATTTTATTCCGTTTTCCAAGATTCTTGCATCAGTTTGTAGGTAAGTATATGGTATATGTATTACGTCGGTTGTTATTATAGGCTATTGATTCTATTCAAAATAAGAGAGCTAAAAGGAACTACAACGTTAATGAGATTTTATTGTCTCATATGGTCAACGGACCTCTATTTAATGATTTTTGATATTTTTTATGATTATTGTTTAAATTTCTGATTATGACTTTTTTTGTACATTTAGGTATATACATTGTGCAATAAAAAAGCTTATTTTCTTTACCTTAAAATGGTGTATTGCAAAAAATTCTAGGACTATTTTTAAACAAGATATCCGTAGAATATCCAAGGGTATCCGAAACTTGATATCCGTAACTTGAGAAAAATTTTAAAAAATTTTATTTTTTGCAATTAGAAGAATATAGTTGCATATTATAACATAATTTTTAATTTCAAATAACTTTTCTTAATAACACTTTTCGATATTGTGAAATATAAAGGTACTTCACTCTTGAGCGAAATTCATATTTTTTAAAATAACTCGTACACTATTGATAAAATTTTATATCTGATGATTGCATCTCAGGTTTTAGATTATGCAGGGTATTTTATAAAGAATAATTTTTTTCATAAAGTTAATAATAAAAATGTTTCCATAATATGGTTCCAGCTTGGCATGTGGCATGTGTATATGTCACATTTTGAGAACGCATATCTTGTTTAAAAATAGTCCTAGAATTTTTTACAATACACCATTTTAAAAGAAAATAGGCTTTCTTTTTTATTGCACAATGTATATAACTAAATATACAATAAAAAGTTATAATGAGAAATTTAAAAATAATCGAAAAATATATCAAAAATCATTAAAAGTATACAATTTTCAAAAACCATATCTTGCTTAAAAATAGTCATACAGCCTTCTGCAATAGACCATGTTAAAGGTAATTGACTTTTCTTCCTACAAAATGTACCATTGCATATACCTAAAACTGCGTAGACAAAAGTTACAGAACAATGTTTGCGAAGTAACAAGGAAAATGAGTCAAAATCGCTGTGAGTAGCGAAGTTTGAAAACTCATATTTTGGAAACTATAAACTACAGAGACTTCTACCAAACACCATTTTAAAGAGGAAGAATAGAAGATTTTTTCTTGTGAAGCAATGAATATACCTATATCCCAATGGGAAAAAGTTATGGGGCAAAAAACAAAATTGCTATCTTTTGTGTTGTTTTCTTGATTTTCTTTTGAATATATTTTTGCAAAAAAAAAATATTTTTCACTTTGAAATGTGATATTTTAATAGTAAATTTAACCTGGAACAATTTTCATGTAGACGTGTTTGTACAAAAAGTGCATAGAACTCACCCTAATTCGCCCTGTGACTAGGGACTAATTTACCCCTTTCTCAAAAACGCACCCCCTTAAATGGTAGCACCCCGCGGTTTTTTTCATATTTAGAGGTCCATTCACCTCATTAAACAATAAAACTCCGTTAACGTTGTAGTTCCTTTCTACAACACATAATCAATAGCCTATTATTCTGGTAGATAGATAGATAATTTTATTAACCCTTGGTTACATACACGTATGCATAGGGCATGTAAAAAAAAAGACAATAAACATTACAACACTACAGTTACAAACAAAAATAATATATAGTACAAGACAAATACATAATAAGTCGCCAACAATTATTCTATAAATCATGTCAATACAATTTTAAAATTCGCCCCAGACATTGGACATCTTCTAAATAATTAGAGCTAAGCATTCTGTAAATTCACGTAGTGAATAAAAGGCATGGCTTATTAAGAATTGCTTTAAGTTTTTTTGGAAAGTTCTTAGTGAATTAAAATTTTTAAAACTAGATGGTAGTGTATTAAAAAGTAGGGAGCCTGCATATTCAGGAGATTTTCTAAAATTAGTATGAATATGACGGGGAAGATGTATTATCCCGGCATTTCTTGTGTTATATGCGTGTGGTAATAAACAACTTTTGCATAAATGGCATTCTACAGCGGTGAATAGAAGCGTTATATTTTCTCCTAACTTTTTTCCCTAGCTGATTTTATTTCATAGTCCTTTCGCTATATTATGCCGAAGGCATCACTAAGATTTTGGTTTTTGAATTATTCGAATACTTATCTCTTTTTTTTTGTAAGAGCTGTACAATTTTTTGTAAACAAGAACACTGATTGACTCATAAACATGAATATATTAAATAGAGGTTGGATTGATAAGATTGTAATGGCCTACATGCACCCCAGATCTCAATCCTATAGAGCACTTATGGGATGAATTGAAAATAGCTATTATTTCGCCGTCATTCTAGGCCCCCAGAAAATTTGGTACAGTTAAGGTTGGCGCTGGTAGAGGAATATCGGACTATTCTCCAGGCAAGGATATCACATCTTACTCATTCGATGCCAAACAGATTGCGAGCAGTCATTGCTATGAGAGGTAGGCATACTCGCTATTGAATTGTTTTGTTGTCAATTTTGTTTTGTGTTGTTAATTTTAGTGCATTCGATATTTTTAATTAAATAAATCTTCACAGCAGTGTTTTTATTTACAGCTATTACAAGAAAAGAGATAATTCAAAAAACCAAATCTTAGGGATGCCTCCGAGACAATATGAAAGGACTATGAAACAAAATCAGCCCATCAATTTTTCCACATAATTTTGTAAAGTTAGGAGAAAATACAATGCTTCCATTTACTATACACTGTACTACACCATTTACTATACATTTTTATAATGTCATCTAATCAAAAAATTTTTGTTACTGGAATAATAACAAACGATGTCAACATGGGCGCCCAAACCCATGGGAGGGGGGGGCCGTGGCCCCTCCCCCTAGCATTTCGGGTGCTGTAAACTATATATGGTTATCCAAAGAATACAGAATATATTGTGCAACATCTTCACGTCTGCCCCCCCTGAAATTTTTTATACGGGCGCCCGTGGATGTCAATACATGTAGGCTACAAACTGATGCAAGAGTCTTGAAAATCGGAGTACAAATAATAAAGTTATAAATTGTCAAACTTAATCAAAAATTTTAAGGGGTGAAATTTTGTGCCAGGGAGTGTATAATAATTTAATAATTCTATTTTATATGCAAAACATTGTCGCTGAATATGTAAAATAACAGTCCATCATATAAATCACATTGGAGATTACCACAACTACAAGCAATATTCACAATGCAACTTAGTCTATAAAAATTCTATTTGAAGCTACCTCGAAAGGTGCGACAATCTCTAATGAGTTTGAGTGGAAAACCCTCGAATTGGGCAGATATGTCACATTGGAGGTATTGCATGCTCACCTATTCTACACAGTAGGTTTAATACCATAAATAAAAGTGAAAAAAAGCTTACCAACACATACAGTCACATTAATATTATTTCCTATCCATATTACTATTTTCTGTCCTGTATATACTACCCTAATTTGACTAAGTAACGTATCCTGAATGTTATCAGCTAACATCTCCTGTAACGAATAAAAACTATTATTATATAAAAACTGTACAAAACTGATATGATGAGAATGCTTAACTCAATTTTAAAATTCTTTCTTTGTATAGTAAAATAGCACAAATCTAGAATGTTACTTTTGTCAGAACATAATTGATACACTTACCATCACTTCATACTCATTTCGATTAACTGGAAAAACGGTAAGACTAGACACTGAAGGGAAGGAAGGGACTTCAGATACTCTTACTAATATATTATTGTCTAGATTTAAAGTTCTAGCAAATAAAGAGTTAAGTCCAATACAGTTGTCATCCAGTTCTACTGAGGTATCACCAATAGAAAAATATACAACATGATCCTCATTAATGATAACTTTAACACAAGCCTAAAATAAAATGTAATGTATTAACAGGTTGACTGTCAGCCTCTTTTTCCCTACATTAATAAAGAGTCATTTGAGTACCATAGGTAGGTATATGGTACTCAGTCCAGAAGATAAATTCAAATAATGAGGGCCAAATTTGGTACTCATATAACTTACAAATCTACATGCCGTGTACCTCAGCAGTCGCTCGGCATGTATATTTTATATGGAGAAGTTAAAGTTTTGGCCTCAGAAAATCGTTCTGTAATTTTAGCCCTTGGCAAGATGGTGTTATACATTTATTATGTAGGCCGTTTAAGTATTAAAGTGTCATAAAAATGCTTTTTCAACTTAAATATTTATTTATATAGTAGCGTAATGCTAACAAATTGTACAAAAAAGTCTACAAGTTAACATAAATGCTATAAAAGCACTCAGAATACAAATATTTTGTGCAAGCAGAATACTTTGTACTCACACAGGGAGTCCTTTTGTGCTGTTTTTCTTCCATGCTTGAGAGCAATATCCTTGTATCATTGATTGCTGTGGTTTCTTTTTGGATATTTTATTAAATTGTATATATTAACACGTTCTGTGCGGATGGCATACATGTCAGCTACATGATGCCTTCACCAATGTGTGGAAGGCTTGCATTGATTGAATATTGACTATGCCATGGATATGGATTATACACATTTTTAATATGTGTGTTTTTTTTTGTCCGTTCAGAGTACAAATCTTAGGATCAGACATCCACACTCTATGTGTTAATAGCAAGCATTACACAATCACATTTAGTAAGTGTATGTTCAATAATAGCCTCTCTAAATGCTGTTATTTTTGTGTTATATTTGTTAGTCTGGAGAAAAGTGACCATTTCAATCTTGAAAATTATATTATAAGAATTCATTTGATCAGATACATATACAGGTTGATTGATTAGTAGGGTAAAGCTCAATAGCTCCGCTATAGTAATAGATAGCAATAAAAGTTAATAACAAAAATTTTAGCCACCTTTGAGCTTCACATTACAAGATTAGCTAGAATGTTACAGGGTGTTCGATAACACAGTGGCAGACCTAACTTATGTTTTTTTAAATGGAACACCCTATATTTTATTTTATATTCGAAATCCTGTTAACTTCTCCATCACAAAAATATAAAGGTTTGTAATGTTATACAGGGTATTTACAAAGTTATAACCAATTTTGTATGAAAATCGTAACAAGTTCAACTCCCTGTATAAATAAAAATAAACACAACAGCAATGGTCTATTAATGCCATATTTTTTTATTTATTGTCAAAATTTTTAAGAATTATTGATATTGCTAATTTTCTTTATATCAAATACAGGGTGAGTCAAAACGCAAGTACATTATTTTCTCAGTAATGTTAAATGGAACACCCTGTATTTTATATCATTATTGAAAAGTAACATTAACATACTTTAATTTTTATATAACATTCCCTATGCCCAAATTTATTAGTTTTCGAGATATTTTCATTTTTCAGAGCAAATTATTTTAGGTGTTTAAATTTATCTAAATTTTAAGTAAGCCATGACTGAATTGACAATTGAAGATTACCGATTATCAATCCGGTAATCAATGTAACACTGTAGCAAATAAAGAAATAAAAATAATTTATTAGTAATACATTTTACAAACAAAAACACAACCACTACATGCAACATTTTCGAAACAATTAAAAACTATCTTTTTATGTAAATGCAACAAATAAACAAAGAAAATTAGTAATAAATTTTACAAAAAAACACACAAACACAAAATACAATATTTTGTGAAGACAATTAAACACTACTTTTGTATGTAAATGTAACAATGTAACAAATAAAGAACGAAACATAATTTATCAGTAATACATTTTGCAAAAAAACATGTTTGAAAAAATTAGAAGCTACTATTAATAAAATATTTTTAATATTTAATTACATAAGGTGTTCAAAATTATCTCCTAACACATTTATGTATGCCTAAAAACGATCATTGAATGAGCTACTTACTCTACGGAGCATTTGTGAATTAACACATCGAAATACACTTTGTATTCTATTTTTCATATCATCCCTTGTTGTTGGAGGTATTTTATAAACTTCATTATTAACGTAACCCCAAAAAAATCAGTCCAGTTTATTAAATTCTGGTGATTTGGGTGGCCACGCTACTGGTCCATTGAAAAATGAAAATATCTCGAAAACTAATAAATTTAGACATAGGGAATGTTATCTAAAAATTAAAGTACGGTAATGGTACTTTTCAATAGTGATATAAAATACAGGGTGTTTCATTTAAAATTACTGAGAAAATAATGTACTTGCGTTTTGACTCACCCTGTATTTGATATAAAGAAAATTAGCAATATTGACCATTCTTGAAAATTTTGACAATACGTTAAAAAATATGGCATTAATAAACCATTGTTGTTTTGCTTATTTTTATTTATACAGGGAGTTGAACTTGTTACGATTTTCATATAAAATTGGTTATAATTTTGTAAATACCCTGTATAACATAACAAACCTTTATATTTTTGTGATGAAGAAGTTAACAGGATTTCGAATTTAAAATAAAATATAGGGTGTTCCATTTAAAAAAACATAAGTTTGGTCTGCCACTGTGTTATCGAACACCCTGTAACATTCTAACTAATTTTGTAATGTGAAGCTCAAAGGTGGCTAAAATTTTTGTTATTAACTTTTATTGCTATCTATTACTATAGCGGAGCTATTGAGCTTTACCCTACTAATCAATCACCCTGTATGAAGAATGTTCTTGCATTATACTGTACCAGTTCCAATGCTAGGGTATGAGACGCCCGCCTGCAAAACTAGTTTAGGCGCCCTTAGGTTTTTTTAAATTAGTATTTTGTAAAACACTAGCACAAAAAAGGTCATTTTGGCACCCCCAAATAGGGGCGCCCGCCTGCAGTGCATCCCTTGCAGGCCTGTTATCGCCGGTCCTGTACTGTACTATGATCTGCGGTTTAATTTTGACTTTGTGTCACATTTACCATAGAAGACAAAGCTTTGAATGTATAGCTAGAACATCTCGCTGATCATTCCACTTTAAAACTATTAGGTACATCATTATCAGCTTGCCTTCCAACAAATCACCTTTTTTAGTTACATCAGTTGGATTTCGTTTCACTATTGGCCCGAAGTATAACTACTAAAAATGTTTCTATATCCAATAATTTTTCTGCCGACACTATTATACCAGTTGTCTGCATAAAGTTTTCTAGGTACTCACGTTAAAAGTGGTGTGAACTACTTGAAAAGATACTAATTAACCCCAAAAGTTTCTTACACATGCCAACATTAAAATAATAAATAAAAATCTTGGTGCCCCAATAGGTCAACAGGCTTTAAAAAAGCTGCAGCATAAATGAAAAGTTAAGGATGTACCACATTTGGTACTCATGGCAGTTAACCTGTTAAATAGTAGTGAGCCTAGAAAAATCATACTTACACCAGTTTTTAAAAATTTCAAATTGGGACAAGTATATAAGAAGCTGTCTTTTACAGGTAAATACTTTAAAATTAAATTTCTTTCAAACATATTGAAGTATTCTTCAAGCAAGTTGTCGTTTATGTTATTCCCTATGTTTTCATTTATATTGGGCACACAGTTGGGCACATATCAGATCATCAAAATCACCATTCAAATTCAAAATATTTGTAAAAAGAGGTTATGTCCTTTTGTTTATTTTGAACTTTATATCCAAAACTTATGACATATGACAAATGTCCACTTTGGGCTATCCAATCAGATGTTTTTATAACTGTTGTATTTTCAAATTTAATGGAAGGCTGTGTTGCCAAGTAGTATGTTTTTAAAGTGTTCTATTATTTTAATACAAAATTATTTGTTTAATAATTTAAGTTAAATCTTTAAAAACGAATAATATCAATTTAATTATGTAGTGTTTTATTATACGGTTCTATTATCGTATTACACATTATTTTTAAATTTCTGGAATTAAAACCAATTAAAATTTTGAGACTTCTAAAATGTTCATTTTTTTTTCTCTGTAGTGTTTAAAATTAGAATACAGTTTTCTTTACCTTTCAAAGCATGATTTTCAACTCATTAATAATTAAATTATTAAGGAATATTATATTATTCGTTATGAGTCATAACGAAAAAAAATGTTACATATATTTCGCTTCTTGTAGGATTAATTTAATTGTTCAATACATGCTGGGAGGTTTAAATATTACGAATTTAAATTTTATCTAACGACAATTATTTTGATTCTGTTATAATGAATCGATTAGAAATATGACAACACAGCTCTTGGGTTTCAGTTTATAACCGTCGTGTTCGTTTGTTCATTCAAGCTGACAAATCTTTACTCAACGATTTTTATAAAGTTTAAAAGTTTTTAGAAGTTTTTTACAACAGTATTTTACACATTTAGCATATAGGTAAGTATTACAAAACATTCTAAATAATGGTTTATTCAGCAAATGAGAAAAATAATATGAAATGTGATCGTCATAACAGTAAGCAAAAACCCTAACTGCGAATTCATTTTTTAATGTACTTTTTAGGTTCCTTGTTTTTATTTTTACGTTAGATGAAGCTTTATTATTTAAAGCATGATAGTGTTTATAAATATTGAGATAAATTTGGTAACTATATAAAAAAAGGCGCTAAAATACACCTGGATGTCATTCTGATACAATCCCAGCCCATATAGTTTGTGATACATACCTTTGATTTTTTTATGTAAGTTTTTTTATATAATTCATAAACCAACTGGTTATATTTAGTTTTTATTATAAAATAATGTAGTCTAATTGTAAATAAAACATGTATTAGTTCGTTTTGGTGTTCCCCCAAAAATTTGATTGAGGAAAAGGTATTTAATCTGTTAGGTATTTACCATTTACTGTAACATCTTCAAACATTTTAAATGTAAGAATAGAATAAATTGCTTCAAATATACAAAATAAATTTTATGAAAAATTTTCTTAGTACACTATAATTAGTACTTAACTGTAAAATATTGCACAACCTCTACATTTTAAAGAACCACTTGGATTTACATGAAATTTGGCACACATACAGCTAACAAGTCAAAGAAAAAAAGTGATATTGTGCCGATGTGTGTTTTTGCACTGGGGGTGGGTTTCACCTCTTCTCGGGGGTGAAAAAAATATAAATGTCCAAAATAAGTCCGGAAGTGGATAAACTGACTAATTTTAAGCAACTTTTGTTCTATAAAGTTTTTTCATTAAGTCAATACTTTTTCAGTTATTTGCGAGTGAATATGTTCATTTTTCAACAAAATGACCACGTTTTTAGACGATTTTTAGCAAATAACTCAGAAAGTAAGTAAGTACTTATTTTGTCGAAAAAAACATTCTTAGCAATAATATAGCATATAAAAAAGTGAAAAAATGGTGTATATATGTATTAGGTCTCTACATCTAGTAGAACTAGAGTTATCGTTAATGGAAAATAGGTTCATATTCGTCAACTTACAAATCGAATATTTTAACGTCAAATTACCAAAAAATTAAAGCACTTTTTGGGGAAAACTCATGACAACTTTTTTTAAGTGTTAAAAAAAGCTTTATTTTTGTTTTATAAAAAAATTTCTAGCATCAAAACTAAACAAGTTACCCTCAAAATAAAGTTGGTCTATTTTTTTGGTAAAAAAAATGAGAAAATCACCCCCTAATTACCATCTCAAATGAACTAAATCTTTACCACTTCACGAGTTGCTTTACTCTTGTATGTATTGTTTACTTACGGTAGGGGAGCCCAAGCGGGGATTTTTGCAGTTACTCGAGCGCGTCAGATTAGCATATGGGGAGAAACCTGGTACCCTGAAGATGTACCTCTACCCTATATTTTCTCTTAACACACGGGTGTTCGTTAAGAGGGGTCCGAAAAAAAATCTATCCTTAAAAAAACTCGAAATTGTCAGATTAAGATAAGGTAAGTTAAGTACATGCAAAAGAGTGTACATTTAAAAAATCTGACGATTTGAGCTGGGCGTAAGAAAATGGGTGGGTAGATAGATAGATATATAGAATTTATTCGTCTAGAAATTTATACAATGTATACAACATTACACAAATTTATCTGCCTAGTCAAAAAAAATATTATATGATTATACAAATGTAAACACATTAAAAAATGAGTACATTAAAATTTACAAAAAAAGAAAAATACATTACAAGAAACACATTAAAAATTTAAAAATTCTTCAATACTGTAAAAAGCATGGCTAACTAGAAATGTTTTTAGATTTTTTTCAAAGCATTTAATAGTGCCAAGATTCATCTTATGTGTCACCGACATGTCACTGAACTTATTAAAACATTTGATCCCAATGTAGGAGCATGCTGTGCCACTCCCAGGTGTGAAATAGGCTGATGTATGTGGCGTGTGTTATGTGAATGTAGATCAGCGTTCCTATGTTTGCTCATGTTTTTTTTATATACATTATTAGTTGTAAAATATATAGGCTAGGAAGAGTCAAGATGTTAGCTTTTATAAATAGTGGTTTACATGATGTAGTTGGTGATACTTTAAACATAGTTCGTAGTATTTTTTTTGAAATATAAAAGCTCTATTCATGTATGGAGATGAGCCCCAAAATATTAAGCAGTACTGAAGGACTGACTGCACCAAGCTATAGTACATTAGTTGTAATATATGGAAGGATACAGTATCCCTTATATTTCTAATTACATAACAACGACTACTTAGTGTCGAGGTTACTTTATCTATTTGATCTTCCCAACTTAGCTTTGGATCTAGCATCAGTCCTAAAAATTTTATTACTTCAGCATTTTGAATGGACTTGTGATCAATATATAGATAAGGATCATAGTCAGGGGCTATATTCTTTGGTAAAAATCTCATGAAATTGGTTTTTGTTATATTTAATTTAAGGCCGTTGTCTTTGCAGTACTTACTAAATTCCTGAGATGCTGTATTCCCTTGCTAACAAGCTGATCAAATTGATGATGTAATATAATGAAGCTTGTATCATCTGCGTATTCAATAATTTGATTAGGAGTAGTGCAAACTTGGTTGATATCGTTGATAAAAACAATAAAGAAGAGAGGACCAAGAACCGAAAACCTTTGGGTCCCAAAGTTTCACAAGAAAAAAGCGAATATTTCACGAAATTAATGACAGATCGAAAAACTAAAAAATATGTGCTCAATCAATCAATAAATTTTTTAAAAATCTATTGAATGATACCAAACACGACTTCCCATGGAGAGGGTTGGAGGGTAAATTTAATATTTTAAATACGAATCCCGTGATATTTCCCGAAATGAACATCAGATCGAAAAACTGTAAAATACACTTATTTAATATTTTTGAAAAATCTATCGAATGGCACCAAACACGACCCCCCACGGAGATGGGTTGGGTGGTTACTTTAAAATCCTAAATAGGAGCCCTCATTTTTTATTGCAGATTTGGATTCTTTACGTAAAAATAAGTAACTTTTTATTTGAAACATTTTTTCGAATTATGGATAGATGGCGCTATAATCTAAAAAAACGATTGTTGTAAATGGAAAATTAAATGAAAAATGGACAAGTTTTTTTTAGGACCTACTCTTCGCAACCCAATAGGTCCCCAAAGCGCTCGAGTGACTGCACATTTAGCATACTTTGCTCCCCTACTATTATATGATCTGTAAGTTTCTTCGGTTCAAATTCCTTATTTTTGAAAGGGCTGTAGTTAAAAAGACTTTAACAAGCCAATAATCACGAGTGGATGCACATTTTGAACAGCCATATATCTTAACCAATTTTTGTCTTAGAGAAAAACAAAAATATACAAAAGATCGAATTATGGATAGATGGCGCTATAATCTAAAAAAAACGATTGTTGTAAATGGAAAATTAAATGAAAAATGGACAAGTTTTTTTTTTAGGACCTACTCTTCGCAACCCAATAGGTCCCCAAAGCGCTCGAGTGACTACACATTTAGCATACTTTGCTCCCCTACTATTATATGATCTGTAAGTTTCTTCGGTTCAAAGTCCTTATTTTTGAAAGGGCTGTAGTTAAAAAGACTTTAACAAGCCAATAATTACGAGTGGATGCACATTTTGAACAGCCATATATCTTAACCATTTTTTGTCTTAGAGAAAAACTAAAATATACAAAATATTCAGAAAAGCAGCTTTGACTTTTTTTATTGTTTTAGATTTTTGGTATTTTGAAAAAAAATTTAAGTTATTTTGAAAAAAAGCATTTTTTTCAAAATTAAAGATTTAACAAATTTAATTTTAAAACAAATTTTTTTCAAAAATACGCAGTTTAAATCGATTAAACTTACAGATCATATAAACATAACATAAATAAAGAAACTTTTTTCAGATTTTCAGATTTTTGTTGCCAAAACAAAAGGGGCCAACTTTATTTTGAGCGTAATTTGCTTACATTTTCTTTTTTTCAACATTTTAAAAAAGTTGTAATGAGTTTTCCCCAAAAATGGCTTCATTTTTTGGATATTTCACGTTGAATTATTATATTTAGAATTTGGCGAATATGAACCTATTTTGCATTAGCTATAACTCTGCTTCTGCTAGGTCTGGAGACCTCATTTTTTGCTTTTTTTCACAGGCTATATTTTTGCCCAGTATATTTTTTCGATCAAATACTGGCTTTATAACATTTTTTTATATAATAGGATTAGTTAATAATTAATTTACCCTTTGGAATAATTCTTAAGCCCACTAGCACTAATTACTGCTACGCATATGGCCGTATCTGCAAATAACTGAGTTTATTATTCTAAACGGGACCATTTTTTTATTGAAATTTTGCTTAAACACAATGTTTTGGAAATAGACCCAAAGTATCTTATTTATGGTGTTATTGTAATCTGTTAATATAAGAGGTACCGTTAAGAAACCTCCCCAAAGTGGACTACCAACATTTCGTTAGGTATTACACTTTATTCAAAGCGGCAAGGGTATTGCCATGTTTTATTGCCACTTTCCGTTTCAGTAATATTTCAAAGGAATAACTTTCCCTTCTGAAAACAACCGTTAGGTCTTTTGACTTCATTTTGCATGTACAGAGACTTTACCTAAAAACGCAAATAGGTCAGTTCTTTTTGAGAAATGTAACTTTTTGTGAGAGGGAGATATCCCCACATTTTTTAAGGAACAAGGATCGCAAAGATTGCGAAGGGGACTTGGCAGCTAAAGAGCTTGAAGTGCAGACGTGTGTCGAGAGTACCTCATATCTTATCTACCATATTTATACCTTATCTACAATATATCTTATCTGAGTGATATTCACTCTCTTATCGTATCTGTAATTGGATCTAACATCCGATTAGATTCAAATTACCAAATAACTTCAGTGCTTGCTTACTAGTTAAAGTAAATATAGATTCAGTGCAAATTAAGAGGCAGAGTAACTGTAAGTGGTTTAATTATACTACCTACAACTATTTCCAAAAATAGAGCAATCTATGGGCTATCTACGTCAAAAATATCTTCATCGGTGGTTAAGGCTAACCTCCGATGTAATCTCATCAGCGATTTCATCAATAGAATTTTTTTATTCATTAATAGAACTTTTCATTGTCAAAACTAAGTACAAACATTCACCAATTCATTAATAGCTGTGCGATTGATTTTTTTATAAAACCAAGTGCGGGATGGTTTTGATCTTTGAACTGTAAACGGCTGTTAACTTTGTATGCTTTGCATTTAATTTTATTATATCTTTGTACTTTATATTTTCTATCCATCATTAAATTTACCATATTAGTTATCTCGAGATAAGCCCTAAAACAGTAAAGAGAGATTTTTCATGATAGATGCTTGATTTGATTTTTTTTAATTCATAACCAGGCTCTCTTTACTGTGTTTTTAATTGTGCATGTTTTTGTTATAATATGATACTTGTATTTATTCTATCATAATCATTGTTTATTTCTAACTGTACACCACAACACATTCATTTTTGGTGCAGTTTTGATTGGTGTATATTGTTTTCGCTTTATTTCTTGTTTTTTTGGGATTCACCCTTCTGGAGAACTATTTGTTTAATATATTGTTTTTTATTTATTTCACTAGTTTTATTTACCTACTCATAATAAATTCCCTGATAAGAAATTACCGCTAAATATTTACTAATTAACTGTCTATATCTTTTCTTGTATTTGGTCTCAGAACCTCATTATCTTTCCTTACCTACCTGTTTTCGTTTCTAAGGTTTCTTAATTTTCCCCTTGCAACCCCAAAAAGTTAAGTGGCGCCATTGATTATAAATATTCCTGTAGTTATTAATCAATGGTGGCGCCCTGTATCTCTTCTCTTATCTTAGGTAATTTTACCTATCTATCTTTTTATCTGTTTCTCTCTTCTCTAATCTACCTTCTCTTGTCTTATCTTTACCTATTTCTTCTATTGACTTCCTTCCACGTTCCAAAAGCTAGTTTCGAACCCACGACTCGCTTTCCACCTACCATCTGGCTGCCGTCGCTGTGTCTCCATTGGTGACCTTTCTAGTACCATCCAAAAAAAAAGGTTTCCGAGGTTACAACTTTTTGAGTTATTTGCGAAAAAAACCGTCCAAAAACGTGGTTATTTTGCTGAAAAATGAACATATTCACTCACAAATAAATCGAAAAGTATTGACTTAATGAAAAAACTATAGATCAAAAGTTGCTTATAATTAGCCAGTTTATCCATTTCCGGACTTATTTTGGACATATATTTTTTCGCCCCTGAGAAGGGGTGAAAGTCACCCCCGGGGCAAAAGCACACATCGGCACAATATCACTTTTTTTGTTTGGCATGTTAGCTATGTGTATGTCAAATTTCATGTCAATCCAAGAGGTTCTTTAAAATTTACAGCAAAAACCGTTAAATAATGTACTAAATAGAAATAGACCATGTGTTTAGCCGTGATACCTACAATTTTATAGGTACCATGGCTAATATTTATATGGACAAAACAATAAAATAGAAGTACAATCACTATCTTACACTATTTCTTATAAAAATAATTTTTAAATAATGAAATTATTTAACTAGGGTAGAAGTGGATCTTCTTATCCTTCTATCGTTCATCTTTGGACTTAGGCCTCTCCCAACTCCTGCCATCGGTCTCTATTCTGAGTAACATACTTCCAATTTGTTCCAGCTATTCTTTTTATATTATCAATCTATCTCATCTGTGATCTTCCTCTCGGTCGCTTACTTTCGTAAGGTCTTTTTGTCTAGCAGTGTAGGCTGCAAAGCTTCATTTAAGTTGGCAATTTTTGTTGTTACATCCTCGACTTCTGTTTTGGATCTTACCCAGTTGTTCCTCTTTTTATCTGACAATCATATACCTAACCAGGGCCGGCGATAACGGGCCTACAAGGGATGCACTGCAGGCAGGCGCCAAAATGAGCTTTTTTTGCTGGTGTTATAATATATAATACTAATTTTAAAAAATCGAAGGGCGCCTATGCTTGTTTTGCAGACGAGCACCTTATACCTTAGCGTCGGGACTGTACCTAACATTGCTCTTTCCATTGCCCTCTCTGTTGTGGTTGGTTTATTGATATTTGCCTTGGTTAGGGTCCAGGTTTGACATCCATATGCCATGATAGGATGCACTGGTTGAACACTTTGCTCCTCAGGTATTGAGGTATTTTGAGGTTCTTAAATATCCAATTAAGTTTTCCAAATCCTGCCCATGCCAAATCTTGCTCTTGTAGTGCATTCCGCACTTTGATTCTCTTTGTCAAGTTTCAGGATTTGGCCTAGGTAGATATCGCACCCTCAGTGCAAAACTATTGTAAGTCAAAATAAATAAGTTTCGAGATAACAGAGATTTTGTTTATTTTCGTGCTACTATCGATGTGCTAATATCGGTGCGATAGTTCTGTGGTGCTAAGGCAAAACCCGATATGTCAAAAAACGTGATTTTGCAGCAGATGAGTTTAAAAGTTTGCAGTGTTGTTGTAATAGTGGACATATCGGAAACTAATTTTATCATCTACTGGTTACATGGATGCGTTTAGCCATTTAGGGTTTTGTCATCAGTCATCATATTCTTCATCACTCAATGTAAGTACATATTGGCATTAAAAATGAAAAATCGATAAGTTTTGACATATCGGAGTTTGCCTTAGTACCAAAGAGTTGTGATATTTGGCCGGTTTAGCACTTGCAAGTTGCATCTTGTAAATAAGTTTAGTGTATAATATAAATTCGTCTGTAACTTGTATAAATGAATTCGTGTAAACGAACCGAAAGTATTATTTTAACAGTAATTACGCTACAATATGCATGTTTACAAGTGAGTGCCATGATTACTTCATTGTTATAAAATTTTTGACTTACAACAGTTTTGCACTGAGGGTGCGATATATTCCTGGACTTCTGGGATATTGTTAAAATACTAAAAAACATAATGTTGTATATCTGTCATGCATCAAAAACTTCGTCATCATCGTCTTCTCAGTACTCTGGGAAGTTATAGGTGAATTTTTATAAAAATGATAACATATAGATGACGAATATGGTAAGGATGACATCAAGTCATCAAATTTTTGGTGAGAAATCCGTAATAAGTCATTAGTGATATGCAGAACCTCTGACCATGTTATTTTTCCACTTATTTAAAATGTTATATCAAGTTCTTGGAAGTTATTATAATCAAAAGAATTTAAAAAAAAAATAGCTTCCCTATAGCCTCTTGATGAACCTGAAGATGAACACAGGGAGATCACCCTGGGACCACCATTTAAAAAAAATATTAGCTCTCTCATGGGACTATTTTTATTCAGTTGATTCAGGTCGAATCAGACAACTTTTCTACTTCGGAAAATTTTCGGTAGGGGCGTTTTGTACATATAGAGGTTTCTAAACTTGGGTGTGTCTGACAACTGGAGTACCATGTTTATGATGCATGAGCTTACCCCCTGCCCCTATTCCACTATACTATGGAGACATAAATGATGACTTTTTGTAGGATTGTTCGATAAAAATACTTACAGTTTAATGATAATATTGTCAAATTTTTAAGGGTACTCTAATTTTCGGAACACACCAAAGTTTAGAAACCTCTATATTTACGAAACGCCCCCGAAACGTCAACATTCTGTTTTAGAAAGGTATGACTTTATACTTTATCAACTGCAAACCTGTGTTTATGTTGGTATCTTACTTGATGTTTATATTAATATTCCAATAAGCAGTCAGTAATCATTCAAATTATGTATGATAATGTATGATAATGTAACCGATATATGATAGATTAATTAAAAAGAAAATAAAAGAAGCTAAAGAGAGAATGTTACATGAGCAGTGCCAAGAACTGGAAGAATTTGAGAAAAAATATGATAACATGCATAAAAGAATTAGAGAACTAATAGGAATGAAAAAAACACTTCAAACTAGGCAACTAAGAGATGAAAGTGGTGCACTTATGACAGATATAAACCAGAAAATGCAGAGATGGACACAATATATAGCACAGCTTTTTGAAGACAAAGAGAGAACAGAAGCACCAAAAGAATTTAAAGATGTTACTGGACCTGACATTATACGAGAAGAAGTCGAATATGCAATGAAACAAGCTAAAAGTGGTAAATCTCCCGGGCCTGATGAAGTTCCTATCGAATTACTCAAAATTGTGGATATTGAATCTATTGACCTTCTTTTGGATTTATTTAACACCATATATATAACAGGTATAATACCTATAGAATGGCTCCAATCGACATTTATACTGATACCCAAAAAAGCCAATGCAAAGGAGTGCAATGAATATCGCACCATAGCCTTAATGAGTCATGTCTTGAAATTGTTTTTAAAAGTGATTCACAATAGAATACATAAGAAATTAGACGAAGGCATAAGTGATACACAAATGGGATTTAGGAAAGGTCAGGGAACACGAGACGCACTGTTTGCAGTAAGTGTTCTTTCGCAGAGATGCCTAGATATGAATCAGGAAGTATATGCATGTTTCATTGATTTTGAGAAGGCATTTGACAAAGTGCAGCATAATCGTCTTAAAGATATTTTGTTAAATAAAAACATAGACAGTAGAGACATTATAATTACATGTAACCTCTATTGGAATCAAACAGCAAAAGTGAAAGTTGAAAATGAACTGACTGAGGATATCCAGATTCGCCGTGGGGTGCGCCAAGGGTATTTTATCACCATTGTTATTTAATTTATATAGTGAAGCCATCTCAGAATTAGCGTTGGCCGAAGTCAATGAGGGCCTAATAATAAACGGTGAGCCACTTAATAATATAAGATATGCTGACGATACCGTACTTCTAGCGGGAACACTGGAAGAATTGCAACACCTTGCTCAACAACTAAATATACATTGCAACGATTATGGACTAAAAATAAATTTGAAGAAAACCAAGTTCATGGTATTTACAAAAGCACAAAACATCAGAGTTAGACTAGTACTGGATAATACAGAAATTGAGCAAATATCTTCGTACAAATACCTTGGAGCATGGATCACAGAAGATACTGATCAGACAAAAAAAATAAGATGCCGCATTGAAATTGCACGATCCATTTTTAACAGAATGAGGAAGCTTTTCTGTAATCGCAATATCAATATAACGCTCCGGATAAGAATGCTTCATTGTTATATTTTCTCCACCCTTTTGTATGGGGTTGAGGCATGGACACTAAAACAATCCAACATTAAAAACCTGGAAGCATTCGAAATGTGGTGGTATAGACGTATTCTGAAAATATCATGGACAGATCGTAAAACAAACGCACAAGTGCTCGAACAACTAGGAAAACAATGCGAAGTTTTAAATTCCATAAAAATCAGGAAGTTGGAATACTTGGGGCACATCATGAGAGGTGAAAAATACGAACTATTAAGGACTATAATGCAGGGCAAAATCAAAGGCAGAAGAAGCGTAGGAAGACGTAAAATCTCGTGGCTACGCAATCTCCGTGAATGGTTTGGATGCAGCTCAATTGAACTATTCCGGCGCGTAACCAACAAAATTATAATTGCCAGAATGATTTCCAATCTCCGATAGGAGCGGAACTTTAAGAAGAAGAAGAATCATTCAAAGATTTTAGAAAAACAAGATGTAAAAGCTATAGAACAGTAATTTTAGTCGAATGTACTGTTCCTATTATTGTAGATTAAACATTTTCAAGTACACTGGGGTGCAAAATTAACCGGACACCTTAAAAATTTAAGTGATTTTTTAATATGTTATAGCCTTATTCGTTAACAATATCGCTGAAATAATATTGTTACTAAACGGGTAAATTTTCATTGTATACCGGGTGTACCAATGAAACTGTGTTTTTTTCTCAAACTTCACATCACCCTGTGGAATATTCTAGCATTTATAAAATACTGAATCCAACTATAGATTTATGTTTTCTCAACATTCAGTTTTTTTTATTCATTCGCTTATGTTGAACCATAAAAAAGTTAGGTACTTTAACAATTACCCATGTTTTTCATGAATACAGGGTGTTTTTAAATAAGTGTGGCAAACTTCAAGGGGTAATTCTACAAGAAAAAATAATGACAGTTTGCTTTATAACGCCGCCGCCTACGAAAAGTATAACCCCGAAAAATGCCGTTAAGAGTAGAACTTTCAATGAACGCCGCGAAAAATATAATTTTTGATTATATGATTGTGAAAATTATAATCCCTAATAAAGTGTTGCGAAAAAATTTATTTTTTGAGGAGTATCAGCAAAAAACATCATTTCTGTTTGTGGGTCCACGAAAATTATAATTACTAAAAAGTTCTCAAAAATAATTGTTGTCGTCGGCAGAAACAGAAACAAAAAGGGAAATAATTGTTTTCGTCGGCATCTATTAGGTATGAACTAAATCTTTTCGTTATAAATATAACAACACTTATCAAAGAGTTATTATTTTTACTGGAAATGTATTAGGAATCACATTAATCATAGTAATACCAGCGATAAACCTATGTGCGCAAATGCTTTGTTTCTGAGATAGAGGGTGTTGAAATTTTTCTTACAAACTGACGATTTATTTATTGCTTTAAAACCGCTTGAGATATGCAAATGAAATTTAATGGGTTTTAAGACATAGTTATTGTACATTTTTTGACATACAAGTAAGAATTTAATATTCATCATTGGCGCGCATACGGTTGTATGAGCGGTTATATTACCTGTATGTCTGTATGCGCGCCAATGGTGAATATTAAATGCTTAATTGTATGTCAAAAAATGTGCAATAACTACGTGTTAAAACCGACCAACATTTGCATATCTCAACCGGTTTTAAAGCAATAAATAAATCGTGATTTTGTAATAAAAATTTCAACACCCCCTACCTCGGAAACGAAGCATTTGCGGACATACCGTTTATAAAGTAAAGTCATTATTTTTTATGCAGAATTTCCCCTTAAAGTTGGCCATACTTATTTAAAACACCCTGTATTGATGAAAAACATGGTTAGTTGTTAAAGTACCTACCTAAATTTTTTATGGTCCAATGTAAGTGAATGAATCAAAAAACAAAATGTTGAGAAAACATGAGGCTATAGTTGGAATGTAATTTCAGTATTTTATAAATGCTAGAATGTTTCACAGGGTGATGCGAACTTTGAGAAAAAAACACAGTTTGATTTGTACACACGGTATACAATGAAAATTTAACTGTTTAGCAACAATACTATTACAGCGATATTGTTAAAGAATAAGGCTATAATATATTAAAAAATAAATTAAATCGGACAACAGGTTTAGGAAATTCCAGACATCAAAAATGACCCATTTTTAAGGTGTCCGGATAATTTTGCACCCCAGTGTATGATTGAGCTGTAGTTCCTACCTCTACAGTATTAGCGGATAGCACTGTGTTATTGTGGTTTTTCCTCTTCATTATTCTTCTCTCTTCTTATTTTTCTTCCTTCTTCTCACTCGTTTTCTTTTTCTTACTTCATGATTTTAGACAAATTAGCTGTTTTATCTGCATACACATATGATTCTTTCAGTGTTCATGAATTCCTCGTTATCCTTCCTTATATTCCCAAAGAAAGACTTGAGAAGCCCTGTCTCCGTAAAGATTAGGTGGGTGTACGACCGACGAGAGCGTCTGTCATGGGCCAGGGTTCGCTCCGGGAGCTGTAAATACTTTAAAAATATAATATAATTTAATTAGTTATTAGGAGGGAGGGTATGATTTGAAATCAGCATTAATTTTTGTGAATTTTTTTTTTGAAACTCTGGTAGAATTATTTTATTTTGAAATTAAATAAACATTCAGTACAATTTACAGAATATTCAAAAAAAAATTCAAGGCAAAATATTGAAAAATAAGCCAACAGTTGCAAATTTTTACAGACACCTCCCAAAAAAGTGGATTTTGTGGTAGACATTAGAAATCAGAACTTGTCATTAGATCTTGTGAAACGAAAAATTCAAATAGATTTTATTAGCTTATGAGTTTCTTAGGTAACGCTGTCAAAGTTTTTTTAGTTTTAACGATTTTTGAGTTTTTGGTTTCACTCGAAAGTCAAAATAACGAATTTGTTGTAAAAATGGGTGAAAATCAACATATTTATTATTGTTAAGCAAAAAATAAGCATCAAACAAAAGATCTGTCGACAGGCTTACCTCATGAAATGTCTAAAGAAAATCTTTGCAAAATTTCAGGTGGATCAATCAAGTAGTTTTTTGAGCTACAATCTCAAAAAAAGCAGTTTTGAGAAAAACGCGTTTAAAGTTTGGAAACCTTTTATTTTCAATTTCTTTTTTGTCTGTCAAATCGTAAAGTGATGCATACCGGAATATTTTTTTGAATCGCGGAATAATTTACAAAGGAGAAGGGGAACAGCTGTAAATGTTCCTCAGTACGCTCAAGCGCAGCAAAGCGAGTCGAAGCTAGGGATATTCAACATGCTATATTCGCGGTAATTTTGCTACGATCAATCTGAAATTTTCGGAGAGTATTCTTGAAGTTATGTAGGTAGTTTAATTTATAATAATAAAAAAATCAAAAATTTCAAAATCTTCAAACATTAAACCCCCTGCCACACCCTTAAATATGTAGTGCTTTTGATGATTTTTACGGTGATTATTGATTTTAGAAACAGAACATAGAAAATGGCCCCTATAAAAAGTCACCACAGTATACTCTCCAACTTTACATTGAAGAACCGTATATCTACAAGGAGCTCATCAATCGTACAATGCCCCAATAAAGAAATGACAGTTTCCGTTAAGGATATGAACAGACCTAAGAGAAAAGCAGATTGTTCTCCATCAAAAGAAAATAAACTGAACAAACGAACTGCCTTTGGAGAAAGAAATATAAACACAGAGTTGATTAAGACTAAGACAGCGGAAGTTAAACCTAAGAAGACGACAGTTCCAGTGAAGAAAGTAACAACACACTTGAAAATTTTACCTTCTATTAAAACTGTACATAAACCGAAGCAAAATGAAAATTTATTCCCACCTGCTGCTCCGGGCCAAAAGGTTAGTGAAAAGTAGAATGTTGCTTTCTATATTAACCCCTTAATGTGCACGCTCGAGTTAACTCGAGCACGCTAAACTGTCCAAACTGTGCACACTCGAGATAATTCGAGCGGCGTTGTATTTTATCTTGCTATAATTTTTCACACTCGAATGCAATCCAGAATTGAAACTAACAATGTGAAAGCAAAAAAAAATTATACTTATCACTTACGACTGATCTGTTCCTTGTGAGCTGCTTTTCGACAAATGTGCATTTGTATATGGTGTTTCGCTCATTTTGCAATTGTATATATTTTACTAAAATATTATGTAAAATATAATATAATAACAATAGGTTTGTTCCAACACAACGAAAAAACAGTCATGTAATGATCACGCTTTTTGCAGTAAACAAAATACCGTAATATCCCGCACTTCGCGATAGGTGGGACCAAGCGATAACCGCGTAAGTAAAATTCGCGTAAGTCGGGGTGTAATTTCGCATATTAGTCCAGAGAAATAAGATTTTTCTTGTGACACATCCCCCTCCAGGCCGAAACCAAATTTTTTGAGTAGTATGGACATCTATATTAATAACCTTTATATTTCCTGCATCCGATTTTGATGATATACATAGTTATAAACAAATGAAGATCAAAAAACGGTAAATTTTCGCTTTTTTCGTCTATAACCAAAAATAGTGTAGGAAACAAAGGTTGAACCTTGCAAAATGGACACAAGTCCGGTTTTATTTTTTTTCTGGTATATCAAGGGGTGCTTATTATAAGACTAACTTTTTCTGAAAAAATTTCGCCCCGGAACCTCCCTTTTCACCCCTTTAAAGGGGGTAATTTGTGGTTTTTGCGGAACGTAGCCCTTCCTGTAACTTTTACAAAAAATTTCTTTTATAGAAATATGAAGAGGACTATATTTTCTACGATTTATTTCCAACACCATCTCTCTATCATCCACCGTTTAGCGGGGGTGGCGCCCTAAAGTTGACAAGTTTTTAAAAAAGATGTTTTTAAAAAAAATATATTTTTCCCTAACTGTAACGGAAATTAAGAAGAAATCATGAGGCAATTATTCACAAATAATTGACTGATTTTTTGGTATAGGTTTCACTTAAGGGTAATTGCCCTTTTTTAATTACAGGGTGTTACATTTTAAAAAACCTCTTTTTATACCATCTGAACCGTTTATGCTAGAGTAAAAAGACTTTCAGCGATTACCCATGTACTGGTGCTATTTACAAATTTGTATAATGCACCCCCATTTTTTCCCCGGAACCACCCCAAAAAAAAGAAGAATTAATAAATACATTGATTTTCTTGGAATCCTTCACACACAATGCCCTTTATTAATATGCTTCATATATCATTTTGTGGACGTTATTATTACCCATACATGAACACCAAAAGCAATTTCCTAGTGCAACCCCTGTAGCAAAAAAAATAAATAAAATGGGGGGTTGAAATTTTTTGTTTTTTGCTTTTTGATCCATATGAGCATATGCTTCATCAATAGTGCTTTTCAAAAATATATATGGTTATTGCAACATCTCTGCGAAAACCACCCCTATCCTTGAAAATATACTGCAGAAACTACCCCTATCCCTTGGCGAGCATGTTTTTACGATTTTCTCATTACCTATGTATTCTTTTCAAACAAAACTTATACAAGGTTAAAGACCACTATTTACTCTAAAAATTATGTTCCTATTCATTTTTCCGTATAAGCAACCGTTACGGCACAGTGGCGCCGTAAACCTCATATATGCTTTGGCGGGCTCCAGTTTTTGGTTTTTTCTTCGTCATCTGTTCGTTTTATTGATAAAGTACTTATGCAAAATAAAACAACACAATGTAACCTACAAATTATGACTTATGCACATTTTACATTCTTTGCTCCCCAAAGCCACAGTGGTGGCCCAAAATAAATGTTTGCATATTTTCGCCACCTACATGCATTTTATTGCATTAATGCTACCTTAACAGCACAATATTTACCCTTAGGTGGTCGCTACGCAGTGGCGGATCCAGGGAGGGGTAATGGGGGTGATCACCTCCCCCCCCTCTCAAACCAAGTGATATTATATTCAAAGATTATAAAAATATTCATTTATTTTTATAGAAATTTAACCAATTGGCACCCCCTCTTAACGATGCTGGATCCGCCACTGTCGCTAAAGCATAAAAAGTCATTCTTATAAAAATAATATTAATATAATATAAGTATTTCTATAAAAATAAATGAATATTTTTATAATCTTCAAATATAATATCACTTGGTTTGAGAGGGGTGGGGGTGATCGCCCCCATCGCCCCTCCCTGGATCCGCCACTGCTTAACGACCACTTAGGGGTGAATATTGTGCTATTAAGGAAGCATTAACGCAATAAAATGCGTGTAGGTGGCGAAAATATGAAAAAATTTAATTTGGGCCACCACTGTAGCTTTGGGGAGCAAAGAATGTAAAATGTGCATAGGTCATGATTTGTAGGTTACACTGTGTTGTTTTATTTTACATAAGTACTTTATCAATAAAACAAACAGATGACGAAAAAATAAACAAAAACTGGAGCCCGTCAAAGCATATATGAGGTTTACGGCGCCACTGTGCCGTAACGGTTGCTTAAACGAAAAAAATGAATAGGACCTAATATTTAGAGTAAATAGTGGTCTTTAACCTTGTATAAGTTTTGTTTAAAAAAAAATGAATAGGTAATGAGAAAATCGTAAAAACATGCTGGATAAGGTATAGGGGTAGTTTCTGCAGTATATTTTCAAGGATAGGGGTGGTTTGCGCAGGGATGTTGCAATAACCATATATATTTTTGAAAAGCACTATTGATGAAGCATATGCCCATATGGATCAAAAAGCAAAAAACAAAAAAAAAATTTCAACCCCCCATTTTATTTATTGTTTTTGGCTACAGGGGTTGCACTAGGAAATCGCTTTTAGTGTCCATGCATGGGTAATAATAACTTGCACAAAATGATATATGAAGCATATTAATGAAGGGCATTGTGTGTGAAGCATTCCAAGAAAATCACTTTATTTATTAATTCTTCTTTTTTTTTGGATGGTTGCGGGGAAAAAATGGGGGTGCATTATACAAATTTGTAAATAACACCAGTACATGGGTAATCGCTGAAAGTCTTTTTACTCTAGCATAAACGGTTCAGATGGTATAAAAGGGGTTTTTTAAAATGTAACACCCTGTAATTAAAAAAAGGGCAATTACCCTTAAGTGAAACCTATACCAAAAAATCAATCATCTATTTATGAATAATCTCCGCAGCATTTCTTTTTAATTTCCGTTACAGTTAGGGAAAAATATATATTTTTAAAAAACATCTTTTTTAAAAACTTGTCAACTTTGGGGCGCCACCCTTGCTAAACGGTGGATAATAGAGAGATGCTGTCGGAAATAAATCGCAGAAAATATAGTCCTCTTCATATTTCTATAAAAGAAATTTTTTGTAAAAGGTACAGGAAGGGCTACGTTCTGCAATAACCATAAATTACCCCCTTTAAAGGGGTGAAAAGGGGGTTCCGGGGCGAAATTTTTTCAGAAAAAGTTAGTCTTATAATAAGCACCCCTTGATATGCCAGAAAAAAAATAAAACCGGACTTGTGTCCATTTTGCAAGGTTCAACCTCTGTTTCCTACACTAAAAAGTTAAGCATTTTAAACAAATTTGAGAGTAAGAAACTCATAAATCGTCTAAAAAATTTCAATATGGAGTTCGCTGAATATGTCTATCCTTATTGGTTGCTTAGAAAATTGCGAAATAAATCATAAACTTTGAGTTTTTATAAATATTCATCTTACGTAAAAATTAACTTAGAACCTTCTAATTACAGGAATTGCTGAGACTTCTGGTGCTTAAATTATATTATAAATTTTAAAGCAATTGGTCAAATAGTTTAAAAGTTATTTAATTTGTTTATCCCAAATTCATTTTTTTTGCAACACTATAAGTCAGAAAATTATGAGGTTACAGTAAGACTTCTGACAGTTTATGGAAGAAGAACATTTATACTATTGACTTAATTTAAAAAAATGACAAAAAGTAATTTTAAACAGTGTAAAATTATTTTGCAAAAACACGTCGATTTTTTGCTTACTTATAAACAATTAGAATAACTTTTTAACCGTTACCCGTAGAAAAATTATTTTTTCATATTTGGAAAGACTAAATTTTTATACACATTTAGAAAGAAAAACAATTGTCCTAGCACAATTAGGGACGAAGTTAGCCCCCCCTTTTTTTAATTTACATGTTTTTGCAAAATAATTTTGCAGTATTTAGAATATTTTTTTGTTTTTTTTTTTTATTAAATTAATAGTGTAAATCTTTTTCTTTTATAAACTATCCCAAGTATTAGTGTAACTTCATCATTTTCTGACTTATAGCGTTGCAAAAAAATTAATTTGGGATAAACAAATTAAATACCTTTTAAACTATTTGACCAGTTGCTTTGAAATTTAGGGTATGATTTAAGCACCGGAAGTCTCAGCATTCCGTGTAATAAGAACGTTCTAAGTTAATTTTTACATAAGTTATGAATATTTATAAAAACTCCAAATTTATTATTTATATTGCAATTTTCTAAGCAACCAATAAGGATAGACATATTCCGCGAACGCCATATTGAAGTTTTTTATACGATTTATGAGTTTCTCACTCTCAAATTTGTTTAAAATACTCAACTTTTTGGTTATAGACAAAAAAGCGAAAATTTACCGTTTTTTGATCTTGATTTGTTTATAACTATGTATATCATCAAAATCGGCTGCAGGAAACATATAGGTTATTAGTATAGATGTCCATACTACTCAAAAAATTTGGTTTCGGCCTGGAGGGGGTTGTGTCACCAACAGCATATTTTTTTCCTTATTTCTCTGAACTATATATGTATGTATATAAATATAAATTATTTTTAATTGGGACCGGAAGCTAAGAAAAGTAGCATATTATACAAATATAAAATTGTCAATTTAATTTATTTTGATGTAGAAGTCTGCATAAAATCTAACAAAGAGACAACTCAAAGATTTGTTTTCTCCCGCAAAATTTCTTCATAGCAGGCTAATAATTTTTTTATTCCTTGTTTGGTAGAAGAAATGCGATATTTGTTATAGTTTATATTTTCTAAAATTTATAAGCCCTTTTCAATTAAACTGAGACCTTCAGTCAGTCAAGTTTCCAACCGTAATTTGATCTTCAGTTTAAACTGGGTCCAAACAAGCAATCTCTTCAATGTCTTGTTCTTCCTCATGAATTTCTATGAGGTCATCAATAGTTAGCTCCCGATTGTGGGAATTCAACAGTTTTTCAACGTCATCACTAACAACAACTTCTTTAATTGCATTACTAATTTCATAAAAATAACAAACACCCACTCGCAGACAAAACTGTAGATAAGAAATACCTAATATTACAAAATAAATTCTAGTGATGTGCTGAGTTCGTGCAAAAAATCCAAATCTACAATTTATGTGGGCGGTAATTCTATTTCATCGATAATGGAGCGATTGTGTGGCGCTAAAATGACAAGATTTGAAAATCGCTTTCGTGACGATCACTTCAGTAATCGCATAAACGCAAGTACTCGTTGGGCAGATCTGCTCACTAAATAGGATCAATTATTTTTTCATTAAAAACAAATTGATTTTTTGCTGGTCTTTTTAAAAAAAACTGTGAATTAAGGGGGTTAAAACTCCTAAAACGACGTTATACCGACAATCACGAAAATCAACACTATGGTGAATGACCAATTTTGGTCATTATTTATGTTTTCGAGGTCGCTGAATCCGAATATAACATTTATTATTATCTAGAATTGGTGGAACATATACCTACAAAAATCAAATTTTATGCAAAAATGCGATAAATCAATTTAGATGATTTTACAACTTTAACTCTCTGCATCTTTGGCCCCTGTAAAGATTTCCTATTGAAAATGTTACAGTATCATCTTTGAAGCATGTATTTAGATAACAATGATATTATTTGTCCGAGATGTTTATGCAAATTAAAAGAGTAGTTGTTAATTTTTAAACATTTAGTCGTCAGATTTCGTTAGTTTCATGTTTACTTAAAAGAGTTGAGCGACAAACTTTTTAGTTTATAATTTTAACCAACACAGCATTAAAACTTTGTCTGATCCATAAGTCATGAAGAAGTTTTCTAGAAAATTTCAAGTCAAATTATGCAGTAGGAAAAAAGTTCTTTATAGACGAGTGGCACCCCCAAAAAAAAACGATTATTTCATGATACTTACCACGGTGTGGGTGGTAAATGGCTAATTTAGGTCATACTCTATGTTTTCGAAGGTGCTGAAAACGAAAATAAGGTTTATCTTGAATTTTAAGTGGGGAAACATTGTCAAAATCGCAATATTACCCTAAAAATAAAAAAAAATGAAATCACGTTTTTCTTAAAATTGAAAGTTGCACTCTATATTTTACTCTATATATTAACACTTTGTACTCTATATTTTAACATAAACTTGATTAAAAAGCTAAATTTTAAATTTTGTCACTCAAATTTTGCGATTAAACTTTGCAATTCAGGAATCTGTACCTTTTACTTTAAAAAATTCATAACTTTTATTATAATAATGCTGAAAAATTGAAACAAGTTCCATTGTCTTCAGAAAGGTGAGAAATATACATATACATACTATAAAAATTTAAGAAAAAAATATTAAAATGAAACAGAGTTGTAGCGAGTTACACGCAAAAAAACGTGATTTTTTTTTTATTTTTAGAGTAAAATTGCGATTTTGACAATGTTCCCCACATAAAATTCATTTCCATTTTTTTTTTTTCATTTTCAGCACCATCAAAAACTTAATGATGAAAATTAGCCATTCACCACACCGTGGTCAGTATCTCGAGAAATAAGCGTTTTTTGGGGTATGCTCTTCGTCTATAAAGTCTTTTATCTTTATCTTTCTAGTCTATATCTTTTTTCCTACTGCATATTTTGAAATTTTCCAAAAAACTTCTTCAGGACTTATGTTGGTAATAATGTGTTGGTTAAAATTATAAAATAAAAAGTTTTTCGCTCAACTTGTTTAAGTAAACATGAAACTAACGAAATCTGACGACAAAATGTTTAAAAAGTAACAACTCATCTTTTATTTTTTTTTATACATTTCAGATAAATCTCATTGTTATCTAAATACTTAGATGATACAGTAAAATTTTCAAAAGAAAATATTTGCAGCGAACTTGTTTCAATTTTTCAGCATTATTATAATAAAAGATACAGCGAGTTAAATTTTAAAAATCATCAAAATGTTTTTTGCATTTTTGCTTAAAATTTGATTTTTAACATGTTCCACCAACTCTAGATAAAAATAAACTTCATATTCGGATTCAGCGACCTCAAAAACGTAAAGAACGGCCAAAATTTGCCATTCACCTATCATTGTCGCTTTTTCGATTTCTAAGCCTCAAATAAGGGGTGTGCCGCTCGTCTATGACAAGAATAAAAAACCGCTAAACGCGGTAAAAATGAGTGGCGCACAAAATATTCCAGCTACAAAAGAACTGATATATAAATATTACGTGGCGCAAAAATATATTTTTTCTACAACCACTATACAAAATGCAGTTTTATGTTAGCAAACTTGATATTTACTCACACTATAAGATATTTGACATTAGTGTGCAGAAAAGTGACGTTTCTGTGCCGCAAAGTTCTTTTCTGCACAGTTGACTACCTCATTCTGAGTAACGTTATATTCTGTTTACATCCGTGGTTAAACTTTAGACAAATATATAACCTATAAGACAATTATTATATTTAACTATAGCATAGAAACTAAATTATGGATGTTACAACTGTTTTATTTTACAATTTTATTCTTATTAAACATTTTAAAATTATCAAATAACCAATAAGGATTTAGCAACATCTGCAAGAGACGTCGAATGAAGTAGGTTTTGTGTAAATCCGTGACTGCATAAATACAACGTCAATAATGTGTACCTAATAATTTTTTAAAATAGTTTAAATTTAAACAAATTAAGGCAGTGCATTAATTTTTTAACTGATTTCTGTGCAATTTATTTGGGTATAAGGAATTTAAATTGATTAGTATTAATTAAATACAGTTTAAAATTTATCACATAGGTACCTATTATAATTAATCTTCGTTTGGAAATTGTGATTTTTATTTTTAGGAAAAACTGTGCTTGTAGAAAAAGTATAGTGTGTAACACGTGCAGAAAGGTAATTTCTCACTCGTTTGAATTGCGGCACTCGCTTGCGCTCGTACCGCAACTTTTCAAACTCGTGAGAAATTAGTACCTTTCTGCACTTGTTGCACAATATACTATTTATTTTGATGGAAAATAAAATTATAGTTTTGTTTTGAAAGATGTTTCTTTAATACGAGGGCTATCCAGACATTTTGTTACGTTTTGATCTGTAGCCGTAAGGAGCGGGGCTATAGATGATCCCAAACCCTTTTTTCAGTGCGTCATTAATTTTGACGTCATATAGCATTTTAAGAATGTTGCAAATCATTACATGACATTTTAGTTAAATCTGACAGCTGTCAGAATCTATATATAAACATCAATATTTATACAAAATATTTGCCAGAATATTAATATTCAATAGTTATTTATGATAATTGTTAAAAGTACAATTTTAAGGCACGCATGGGAAAGTTTGCATAATGAGCGAAGCGAATTCTGCAATTCACATGAGTGCCTTAAGAATGCACTTATTAACACGTATATCATACAATATTTTTTCTACAAACGTCTTATATATCAACAATTATAATTTATTCATTCTAAAATACAGGACAATACCTACAAAAACTTTTACTTGAACTTGACTTACATTCCATTTTCATATTTTTCTTGACATTACCTACATCAAAACTGCCTATACTGTCAATACGTTATTTTTTTTCTACAAACGTCCAAACGTGTTAAAAATGCAATAATATAGTTTAAATTAAATTTTAAAAAACCTTTTAAATCACCTTTTTAAATTGAGCAAGTTGAACTATTAATATTAATGTTAATAAATGAAATATAAATATTTTGACGTTTCACAATTTGACAATTCACTTTTTCCGTCGACCGTCCATTTATGATCCAATTTTAACACCCTCAAAAAAATCATTGATTAATGACCCCTAATAATGAATGATTTTCTATTAATGAACGATTTCATTATAGGCAACACAACATTCATTGCTTGCATAAATTAATTAAACGCTCTGTGATTGGCAGTGACCTGTGGTGTAGGCAACCAAACATATACCTATTTATATTCCCACTAAAAAATTTAAAATCAAGTAGCCGCTGTTAGTACTATCTGTCATTGTATGTCATTATTTACTTTATTGTTTAAAATTCTGTGTATTTGAAAAATCAAAAGGTGGATATATCTTTATTTCTGAAAACGACGGTCGACGGAAAAGTTTTGTAACGAACTCGTGAATTAAAATGGCGATTAATAATCTCGAACATTAACGCGCTCGCTCCGCTCACGCGTTGGCCGATTTAAGTGATTTTTTGAACATGTTATAGCCTGATTCTTGAGCAATACAACTGTAATAATATTGTTGCTGAACAGGTAAATTTTCATTGTATACCGGGTGTACCAATCAAACTGTGGTTTTTTCTCAAAGTTCGCATCACCCTGTGGAATATTCTAGCATTTATAAAATACTGAAATTAAAACCCAACTATAGCCTCAGGTTTTCTTAACATTCTGTTGTTTGATTCATTCGTTTATGTTGGATAATAAAAACTTAGGTACTAAACATGTTCTTCTATGTTCGTCTAGAACAACTAGACATGTTCTTCATCAATATCATCAATATTAACGGTGTTTCCAAATAAGTGCGACAAACTTTAAGGGGTAATTCTGGATGAAAAAATAATGACAGTTGGCTTTATAAACATATGTCCGCAAATGTTTCGTTTCCGAGATACGGGTTGTTGAATTTTTTCTTACAAACTGACGATTTATTTATTGTTTTAAAACCAGTTGAGATATGCACATAAAATTTGGTAGGTTTTAAGAGACAGTCATTGCGCATGTTTTGACATGCAACTAAGAATTTTATATTCACCATTGGCGTGCATACGGGTAATATTAACCCGTATGCAGGCCAATGGTGAATAGTAAATTCTTAATTGTATGTCAAAAAATGTGCAATAACTACGCCTTAAAACCCACCAAATTTCATTGGCATATCTCAACCGGTTTTAAAGCAATAAATAAATCGTCAGTTTGTAAGATTAAATTCAACAACCCGTATCTCGGAAACGAAACATTTGCGGACATATGTTTATAAAGCCAACTGTCATTATTTTTTCATCCAGAATTTCCCCTTAAAGTTTCTCGCACTTATTTAGAAACACCGTTGATATTGATAATATTGATGAAGAATATGTCTAGTTGTTAAAGTACCTAAGTTTTTTATTATCGAACATAAACGAATGAATCAAACAACAGAATGTTAAGAAAACCTGAGGCTATAGTTAGGTTTTAATTTCAGTATTTTATAAATGCTAGAATATTCCACAGGGTGATGCGAACTTTGAGAAAAAAAACACAGTTTGATTGGTACACCCGGTCTACAATGAAAATGGACCTGTTTAGCAACAATATTATTACACTGGTATTATTAAAGAATCGTGCTATAACATGTTCAAAAAATCGCTTAAATCGGCCAACAGGTTTAGGAAATATGAGACATCAAAAATGACTACTTTTTTAAGTGGGCCGATTTTTATGCACGTAAGATTATATGGAATCGATTTATCTCTGGAAGATCAATATACATTTTCGTTTTCCTAAATAGAAGCGTACTGGGGGTATATAAGAAAAGACGCCATCTTCAAAGAGCTCTAGCTCACTTAGGAAGTATTTTCGGACTAGATGAATTGGGTTAAAATGTCTTAAAATTATCTGAGGAATCTTCTGTCTTCGTTTGTCGGTAGAGTTTCTGGACACCCTGTATAATAAAATATTTTTCTTGTACTTGTTTTTTTTTTCTATTCCAAAACGTAATGTACTTTTTGGAGAGCCTGCGTATTTGATTTTGAAGTAAAACCTGACACAAAAAAGTACCTTTGATAAAGTTCATAGTTGGAGGCTCTTTTGTGGCGCGTTTTACTTCAAATTTAGCAAATATTATAGAAAAATATTTCAGAATAAAACTACATATAATTTTATTTTCCATCAACATGAAAATACATTTTTGCGCCACGTAATATTCATATCAGCTCTTTTATTGATGTAATATTTTGTGCGCCACTCATTTTTAGTGCGTTTAGCGGTTTTTTTTCTTGTATTACGAGTTTTTTAGTTTTTTTATAAATTAAATGTATAAACTTGAATGTAATGTTTTTCGATTACACTTTAGGCGTTATAAACCATTATCACCGAAATAGTCTGTAGTGGTTACGACACTAAACTTGTCATCAGACAATCAGAGTTCATATCCCAGCCATCCCAATATTTTTTTTGTGTCCGTCGAATGTACACTATATTTTATTTCTTTCCGGAATAGATTGAATAAAAAAATATTGGGATAACTGGTAAATGAACTAGGATTACCCGATCAACTTTAGCGTCGTATCCACTAGACCATTTCGACGATAATGGTTAAGTGGAATATAATTTTGGAGCTCGATAACTTCTAAATGGTTTAATCGTTTTTGATCACTAAACACGTGTTTGAAAGAGATTGACAAGGAGTGTCTGATGCACTCAAGATCAAATATTAGGTATATCTGAAGGTATTATAAGTTTCAATGGGCTTGAAAACCCGTTTTTCCTGTATGAATTGGTGTTGATTGTTTTTATTAGGCCTATAACTTAAAAATTCGAATTTTTCCCAATATGTGGGATGCACCGTTAGACGCGCTTGGAGTCCTACTACAAACGCTTAGTTATTGGCGCACTTCGTAGGTGGAAATTTTGAGTACTAGTTGCAGAAAAACCAAAAACCGTTTGTATTATATAATACAAACTATATTATTATATAAGCCAAGCCCGTAGTAACTCAAAACTACTTTGAGAAGAATCGGCACAAATTGCTATAAAATTGGGCAAGTACAGATTACTGCTTTATTATCGTTGTTAATGTCATAACTAATAAGACTTATATTTCGATAATGTTTGTACTTTCCCATGTCATAATATATCCGATCATGACCACTTAAGCACCGTTTGAAAGCTGGACTTAAACGCTACCGATTTGGTGTATTTGCGACTTTTCTATCTCTCTTTAAATCTTAGATATATTCACCCAAAAAATATGCCCTGCTATACATACATACTTAGTTCCAAAGCTGGCGTATGAGTAGTCAAAATTCACAAACTACATCATTTTTTACTTCAAAAGTAAAATATTTTATTTATAATTTATTCCCAAAAGTTATAGTAGTTAATATTAAACAAATATCACGATACTTTAGATATCAACAAGGCAATCAAAAACAGTAATTCCAAACCAGACTGCAGTGAAACCTAAAGAAGTCTTAAAAGAAAACAATGCAAATGTTAACAAACCAGGTAAAAGACTCAGCAATGAATTCGAGAAGACTGAAGACACTTTATATTGTACAGCTTTGGAGGATGGGTAAGTCGCTTAAAATTAGCTTGTTAATAAAATATGAACTCATAGAATTTTTTTTAATCCTGTACAATGGTTATGGTTGTAGAATTACAGTTGCGAGCAAAAAAATAAATTGACTCGATGAATTGTAGTTTACGCTTAGTAAATTCATGTTGTGTTCTTGAAATTAAAACAAATGTTTAAGAATGTTGTCGGTTATAGGGCTTCCAAAAAATAATTGTTTTGTGCAAATTGGCAACGTGTTTGCGTGTGTAAAATTTGCCACACTTCTATGTATGCCATATAGTTCATTGAAATGTTGCATTTTTTAGGCCGTACCTTGCATTTGTTAGAGGAGTCAATTTTATTTTTTATTATACAGAGGAGATGATTAGGAGCTTAAGTTCAAGTTTTTGGAGTCGCCACCCTTGTCCCCCGGCCGCCATCTTGGAAAATGGGTGCAAAGGGGTTTCGCGCTATATCTCGTAAACTAGCGTCCCCACGGTAAATCTAATCAAACATAAAATGTATCAAATTAAATGTTCTACAATTTTCTTTCTATTACTTTTTATCGTCAAGTGACCAACAAAAAAGATATAAACAAAAATATGTAAAAAAATTTTAACAAGTTTCCTTTTGGAGGTTATAACTTTTTTTCAGTTCATTTTACAATAAAATAATATACCAATTTTGTAGAGGGTTTTTCAGCGAACAGTTTCCACTATAAAGTTGTTTAATTCTATTTATTTATCTAGGTTTTACAGCGCTCCAAACTTGAACAGATTCTCGAATGCTCATAGGGATACAATAAAAACAAAACGTTAGGCTTACTTTTCTATCTATATATTTTTTATTCATACAATTGATTATGATTTTAACATACCTATGCTATTATTAATATATTTTTGACCTTTATCTCCACTATAAAACTTAGAACCCTAAGCATATATAGAAAAGGCACAAGAAGTTGTTTGAGGACAAATTCGCCGGTCCAGAAGATGAATGACGCAACCGAAAAATGTAAAATTCTTCAGAAGAGCAAAAAACCGATTTTTGAATATTTAAAATAGGGATTAAATTAAGAGTAATCGTCCAGGAGCATCGGTATGGCGTTTGTTTTTTGACAACGATGGCTTTTATTTTCATCGATATTGGTTCGAATTTCATTACCTTAATTTAATCGCCCCATTTTCAACCCTATCTACAGTTGCGTCATTATGCATCTGAAACAAGGTCTAACGTAGCGCGTATTTCAGTAACGACGCATTTACCCTATTCGCACCGAGCGTTAACAAAGTGTCAAAGCAAAATCGACCGACCTGCTCATGGTGGCAGTTGCTTGAGTCTTTGTAAGGACGCTTTATTGTATGTTTAAATGGGACATTCTAAAAAAATGCTATATCACGTTATTTTTGTTGTGTTGTTCACTGTAAAAATACATGGAAAACTAGTGATGTGAAATACTTTTATTTTCCTCGTTCTCAAAAAAAAATTAGATCAAAGAATAAAATTAATTAACGCTGTTATAAGGATGAAGTGAGGTTAACTTTTTCTATATATACAAAGGATGTGGCAATATACACATGATATAATAATATTATTTACGTTTTTATAAGTTTTCTACATATTACATACACTTTTTGCTCTGATAAATCCGAATTGACTCCAAAAAGTACGGATACGGTATGTCCTATATAACCTCACTATCGCAAATTATGTCAATAAATCTTTATTAACGACAAACAATATTTTTGTTGAACTACAAATGACATTATAAAAGAATCACTAATGAATTATAAGAATTTGTATTCGTTTATTATCACTAGAAAATAAAATATTCAAGTTTAACAACACAATCCCATAAGAGTCAATACTAAAACGTCCTTACAAAACTGACAGCGTGTCACGTGACTGTAAATTTCTGTAAATAGAGGGGAGACGCACGGAGCCAATAGTGGCTCAGTACATTTTTACAGTTTGGTCGTTTTTGTATCATCTGTACATAATATTTTAGAAGTTAATTCGCAAAGTACAAAAAACCTCTGGGGAAAATTATTTGTCAGTGAGAAAGTCAAGCCATCTTTACTTACTGTTGTGGGCGAACGTTTTTCGTCTCTTTATATGGCGGAAATAAAGACGGTTCTCTGGAAACCCTGAGATTCTAACGATTCTCTAAAACAGTGTCAAAAATGCATTTAATCTCTTCTCACTTCCTCCAACACAAGGTGCAGCCCGATTCCACAGACTCCGAGAGTATCACCAGATTCAATCATGGCTCGGTAAACATTGTAATCCAGAAGATTGGGCCTGGAAAAAGCATGGAAGATTTTGGATACCAATCCAAACTTCCAAGCCTCCAGTACCCCTGAGCTTCTTAAGAAAATGAATTTGAAGATGAATTACCGACAATGACGCCAACTCTAACTCTCATTATACCTCAAAATTTCACCTAGGATACTGATTCAGATCTTGACTCGCAGCCTGGACCATCGAAAAAAATGAAAAAATAATAACTATGATAGATCTTTTTCAAGATGTAATAATAAATAATATTATTTTGTCTAGAAATTGTTCGTGGATTAGGCCTATTGGGGATACCACACAAAAAACGCGCCTCCAGACTCTACCTCGTAGGTGGCGGGAAAAAGGGTCAAAATAGCTTAAGAATAGCGTAGGAATGTTAAAATTATATAAATAAATATATAGATAGAAAAGTATCTAATACTAAGGTTTTGTTTTTATCGTATTCCTATGAGAATCCGAGAACCTGGTCAAGTTTGGAGCGCTGTAAAACCTAGATAAATAAAAATTAAACAACTTTATAGTGGAATTTTATTGTGAAATGAACGGAAAAAAGTTATAACTTCCAAAAGGAAAGTTCTTACAAAATTTTCTCTTATTTTTGTTTATAACTTTTTTCTTGGTCACTTGTCGAAAAAAGTGATACGATATAAAATTGTAGAAAATTTAATTTGGTTCATTTTACCTGAAATTAAATTTTCTGTAGAGTTGCTAGTTTACGAGATATAGCGCGAAACCCCTTTGCACCCCATTTTCAAGATGGCGGCCGTGGAACAAGAGTCGCGACCCCAAAAACTTGAAGTTAAGCTTCTACTGCACCCCCCTACACATTAAACATATAAAATTGACTCGTCTAACAAATGCAACCCTAAATGTAACATTTCAATGAACTAATAGCTAATGCAGCAAACATTGTAAAGGGCATGTTCAACGCAATTTATACCTCTATTAATTTGCTGGGGGTCGTATCGGTCGCTTTTCAAACGTTGACGTGTGTGTACACATCGAAGTGCAGTAAGTGAATATTTTATAAATGGATACTTCACCAATGAAGGCGACTCAGCCAATTGCATAATTACGAGAGCGCTATAGTCAGAGGACTGTCGCCCGTCGCCTCCTTATAACGCAGTCTGTAGTCTCGGGGGCTTACCGATATCAGGAGACTGGTACTGTAGTCGGAGTTGAGCTTCAACAATCCTTGAGGAATGTTCGAGGTGTCACCACGACTAGGTGGATAGTTAAGTAGAATATGACTTAAGGTTGCCACTTTGACTCCCAGACAAGCTAACACAGGGCCCAAATTGGGCGCACGTCAAAAACAAGCTTTATGTCATCAGACCATCTTGTTGGCGGACAACCTGTACTTCGATATGCTTCTTGTCTTGGTCTCCAGTGTATTATGCGCTGTGTCCATCTGTCCATCATCATTCAATCCGGATTTATCCACTGCTGGATATAGGTCATATATCCGGATCTATCCCTCAGTCTTTTCCAAGCATTTCTGTTTTGTGCTGTTTGCATCCAATTTTTGTCGATCCATTATTTTTGACGACCTCTATTTCGATATGCTACTTGTCTTGGTCTCCAGTGTATTATTCGCTGTGTCTATCTGTTATCCGACATTCTAGCCATGTGTCCAGCCCAGTTCCACTTTAGGGTCATAATACCACTTATGACCCTAAAGTGGTATTATCATAATATTATCTAAAATCATTAAAAATGATGTTGATTCAAGCCTTACCATCTTAAGATTTACTTGGGACCTCAGTCTCAGTGAGGTCACCAAACTCAATGGAGAAGTTAAATAGAGAGAATAACATCTAATGTTATGTGCTTCTTCTTCTTCTTCGTCTAGCCATTCACGTCCACATCTGAACATAAGGCTCTTCAAGTCTTCCTTTCCATTGTTTTTTGTTGTACGCTACTTGTAGCCAATTTTTCCCGGCAGTTCGTTTCAAATCATCTGTCCATCTCATAGGAGGTCTGCCTCTTAATCTTTTGTGTTCGTATGGTCTCTAGGTTAGAATTGTTCTGTGCCATTTGTTAAGATCGCTCCTAGCTACATGTCCAGCGTATTCCCATTTCAATTTTAGTGATTTTTGTACCACATCGGTGACTTTGGTTTTCTGTATTATCCATGTGTTTGTTTTCCTGTCCTTAAGTGATATGCCAAGCATTGCTCTTTCCATCGCGTGTTGAGTGACTCTGAGTATGTTCATATTCCTTTTTGTGATTGTCCATGTTTGTGCCCCATATGTTAATATCGGAATAATGCATGCATCAAAAACTTTAGATCTAAGATGTATGTAGTTGAATTTGTTGATTTCTGAGTATATAGTTCAGTTTGCCGAATGCTGCCCATGCTAACTTTCTTCTTCTTTTTATTTCTTCCGTTTGAATTTCCCTATTTAGTATTATTTTTTGTCCTATATATTCTCAACTTTTTCTATAACTACACTACTACTTATTATAATAAACAACAAAGTTATAGAAAAAGTTGAGAATATATAGGACAAAAAATAATACTAAATAGGGAAATTCAAACGGAAGAAATAAAAAGAAGAAGAAAGTTAGCATGGGCAGCAATAATTATTGTCATCGTTTCTTCGGAGTGCATGACTTTTGTTTTTAGACCTAGACTTTTGACTATTTTAGAAGATTCTGTGTGTAGTTCTGAAAGCATGGTTTGCAGTTCCTGTAGGTCAGTAGCTATCAGGATTATGTCATCCGCAAATCGTAGATTTCTGAGATAGCGGCCATTGATGTTTATTCCCTTATATTTCCAATTTAGATTTTTAAAAACGTCCTCCAAAACTAAGGTGAACAGTTTGGGTGATAGAGTGTCTCCCTGTTTGACTCACCTGTTTAATGGTACAGAGTTCGTGTATTCATTTTCATTTAGGTAGTATGTAGCTGTAGCTTGGTTCATAGTTTCTTTTATTAAGTTAGTATATCTGCTGTCTATTCTACAATTTTGCATTGCGTTTATTACGGCCGTTTGTTCTATAGTGTCGAAAGCTTTTTCGCAGTCTACAAATGCTATAAAAACTGGAAACTTGTATTCGTTACATTTTTCTATTAATATTTTTGTGGTTAACAGGTGATCGGAAGTTGAATAGCCTTTTCTAAAACCTGCCTGTTCATATGGTTGGTATTCATCTAATTTTCTCTTTAGTCGGGTAGTTATGACTTTGGTGAGTATTTTAAATAGGTGTGACAATAGACTGATGGGCCTGTAGTTTTCCAACTTTCGATTATCACCTTTCTTGTGTAATAAGATTACTTTAGAGTTGTTCCAGCTCTTAGGGACTTTGCCCTGGTGTAATGTTATGCTTATACATATGGATATCACTTTGTATTCTGAGTGTAGCTTTTATTTACTTTATTTGCTTGTTTTGTTAATAATACTAATTATATTAGGTTTATTTTAATTTTATTGCTAGAATTGTGTGCTTTTATTATATAGCTCATTGCAAATTATAATTATTAGAATCAACTGACACCAAGAGAGACTCTTATTGAATATTGTAAGTGATTTTGAAATTATTTCTCGCAATCATTCATGTATAAGTTTTTACAATAGAAGCCGATAAAAAATGAACAAAGTAACTTAATAGGTGATTAACGATAAAATCGTTGCTGATGTGCAATTAAGAAAGAAAATTTATGGTTTTTAACTTTTGAAATTTTATAGTCATTTATAGATTAGAGAAAATAGTTAAAAACCAGATAGACAATACAGTAGGATAAGTGAAAGACACCGTAATGCTATTAAAGCCGTGAAAGCATATCCCGGCCTCAGATCACAACCCACTTATTGCCAGGATTACACTCAAACTTAAAAACGTTAAAAGACATCAAAGAATTCCTACAATAGACACAAGCAACCTTAAAGAGCCCAACGTAAAAGAATGCTTCCAACACGAACTGCATGAACTGCATCAAACTGAACGTAGACATCAATGATATTGACGAGCACTGGGATCGACTAAAACATTGTCTACTGGAACCGTGCAAAGAAATACTAAAGATTTCTTCTGCAAGAAATAATAAAGAAATAGGTTCGCAAGGAGAAAAGAGGAATTGACGAATGACGTGATACTAAGTATGATTTAACAATGAAGACAATGTAAGGACAAAGATAACAATAAATACAGGGAGATTAACCACGAGATCAGGAAGGCGATAAAGCAGGCAAAAGGAAAATACTTTAAAGACAAATGCAAAGAGATCGAGGACCTTCAAAAAAGATAAGATCTATTAATCTACACAAGTAAGTTAAGGGGGGGGGGTTGGTTTGAAATCAATATATCAAGCACATTTTTGTGAATTTTTTTCGAAGCTATGGCACAATTATTTTATTTTTAAATCAAATAAACATATTAAGTACAATTCAAAGAATATTTAGAAAAAAATTCAATCCAAAATATTGAAAAGTAAGCCATTGGTGACAAATTTTGACAGGCAGCTCACAAAAAAATGGTTTTTGCGGTGGACATCAGAACTGGTCACTAGGTCATACGAAACAAGAAATTCAAAAAGATTTATGAGTTTCACGAGGTCACAACGTCGAGTTTTTTTATTTTTAACCTTTAACTACACGCGCTGGCGTACTTTGTACGCCAGATATAAGAATTCTACTGGAAATATATTTAAAAATTTAATTTTTGACCTTGCTTATTTTTCTAACCTATCACTGGAATGTGCTTTACAATTTGGTTTTAGTTTCGTTATAATCGGCGTTCTGGAAAGATCGTAATTTACATTTTATTATTTGTTGTTTCCGGTGGTGGACAATATACCCCAGGATTATATTACTATAAGTCGTAATATAAGTACATATTTTAATTGTTTTTTAGTCATTATGGCAAAAAATATATTTTTCTTTGTAAACAATACTTAATGCTACCCTAATGTAGGGCCATATGGACTTGGCGAACGAAATGACAGAGGGGATCGCCTAATAGAATTTTGCCAGGAACATAATGTTGTAGTCGCAAATACATTCTTTAAATTACCTAAGCGACGCCTTTATACATGGAAATCGCCAGCTGACAAAGACAACAGAATCGTCAGAAATCAAATTGACTACATCCTAATAAAGCACAGATATCGAAACTCAATTCAGGCAGTAAAGGCATATCCAGGAGCGGACGTATCTTCTGATCACAGTCTTCTTATTGCTAGGTTTCAACTTCAACTAAAAAAGACGCAAAAAAGCCGCAACAACAATAAACTTAACATACAGAAACTTAAGTCAGAAGAAACAAAAGAAAATTTGAAACATGAAATCAACACAAATCTAGATAGAAACCCAAGAAATAATTGCAACGTAGAACAACAGTGGCAATTCTTCAAAACCTCTATATTAGATCCAAGTAAGAAAGTACTTACAACAACCAAATGTAAGAAAGAATAATGGATGACGGAGGAAATTCTAGAGTTGATGAATGAAAGAAGAAAAAACAAAACAATTAATAAGACTCGCTGTAAACAGCTTCAAAACCAAATAAGAAGAAAAATTAGAGAGGCTAAAGAAACCTACTTCTCTGAAAAATGTAAAGAAATAGAAGAACTTCAAAACATATATGACAACTTCAACCTACATAAAAAAGTCAAAGAACTAGCCGGAATAGGAAATAGAAGAACCTCAAATATATTGCTCGACAAAAACGGAAATACTATAATAGAGACAGAACGAAAACTACGACGATGGAAAGAGTACATCGAGGAACTATTTCATGACCAGAGAGAAGCTAGTACATCCGTAGATAGCCAAACCGGAGATGTAGGCCCAGAGATATCCAAATCAGAGGTTAGTCAGGCAATAAACTCTATGAAAACCAATAAATCTGCTGGTCCAGATGAATTACCTAGCGAGCTGATAAAGTTGGTCAACGAGAAAAACCTGGACATAATAGTAGAACTGTTCAACGCTATCTATACTACGGGAATCATCCCTAGAGAAATGTTGACATCAGCATTTGTGTGTTTGCCAAAAAAAGTGAATGCCAAAGAATGCAGTGACTACCGAACCATAAGCTTAATGTCACATACCTTGAAAATTCTGCTGAAAATTATCCACGCCAGAGTACACTCTAAACTGGAGCTGGATATTAGTGACACTCAATATGGGTTCCGCAATGGAATGGGCACCAGAGAGGCATTATTCTCCTTCAACGTGCTGACACAGAGATGTTTGGATGTTAACCGTTCTCTTTACGTCTGTTTTATAGACTACAATAAAGCGTTTGATAAAATAAAACATGACCGACTCATGGAAATTCTAAAAACTAAAAACCTAGATGAAAGAGATTTAAGACTAATAACACATCTCTATTACAATCAGCGAGCAATAGTAAGAATTGAAACAGAAACATCTGAAGAAATGGAAATAAAAAGAGGAGTCAGGCAAGGCTGCATACTATCACCTCTATTATTTAACGCTTATTCTGAAGAGGTAATGCGAGAAACTCTGGAAGATGAAACAGTCGGCATAAGAGTAAATGGAGTCTTAGTTAACAACATCAGATATGCAGATGATACAGTAATAATAGCCGATAATTTACAAGACCTGCAAATACTCATGAGTAAAATAGTAAGGTGTAGTAGGGAGTACGGACTCTCTCTCAATATCAAAAAGACAAAGTTTATGAAAATTAGTAAAAACAACCATAATACTAACGAAATCTTGATAGTAGAGGGCCAGCAGATCGAAAGAGTAAAAAAGTACACTTACCTAGGGACACTTATAACCGAAAATAATGACTACACTGCAGAAATCAAAGTCAGAATCGAGAAAGCACGTTCTAATTTTATGAAAATGAAAAAGGTCCTATGTAGTAAAGATTTAACATTAGCTCTTAAAGTACGCCTAACAAAATGCTACGTATATAGTGTACTATACTATGGACTGGAATCGTGGACGTTAAATGTAGAGACAATGAGACGACTTAACGTCTTTGAAATGTGGACGTATAGAAGAATTATGAGGGTTTCCTGGGTAGATAGAGTTACGAACAATGAAGTACTGAGAAGAATAGGTAAAGAGAAGGAAGTTGAACTGACAATTAAAGAAAGAAAACTACAGTACCTCGGACATGTGATGCGGGGCGAGAAGTATGGCATCCTGCGACTCATAATGCAGGGAAAGATAGATGGCAGAAGTAGCATCTAAAATAGCTATGATGATTGCCAACCTCCGTAGCGGAGATGGCACCTGAAGAAGAAGAAACAATACTTTTTCTCCTGTAAAAAATCACATTTAAAAAAATTTTTTATTAGTAATTTTATTTATCATGGAATCCAGTTATTCCATGATTCCAGTTATAAATCCCAATTGGCTTACTGAAAAGGAACTCCAAGTATTCACTGATGCCGAATAAGGTTTATAACAAACAACTAAGTGTATTTTTTCAAAAAAAATTAAACAAATCCGCTGTTTTTAAGTGTATTTTCTTGTGGCGTACAAAGTACGCCACGCGTGTAGTTATGTTATAACTTGATGCGCGGGTAGTTAAAGGTTCATGATTTTTGAATTTTTGGTATCACTCAGAAATCAAAAAAATGAAATTTTTGATAAAAATTTTGTGAAAATCAACAGATTTATTATTGTTGAACAAAAAAAATAAGCAAAAAAAGAAAAATATCTCGACGTTGTTACCTAATGAAATGTCTCAAGAAAACCTGTTCAAAATATCAGGTAGATCGGCCGAGTAGTTTATCAGTTACAATGTCCACCGCATTTGAAAAAGCAGTTTTGAGAAAAATTCGTTTAAAGTTTTGACAACTGCATCTTCATCTTCTTATGTGTCTGCCAAATCGTAAAATGATGCACATTGGAATATGTTTTTTGAATCGAGGAGTAATCTACAAAAGAGAAGGCGAACAGTTGTTTAACGTTTCTCACTACGCTCAAGCGTGCTGGCGCGAAGTCGCGGCAAAGTCGAAGGTAGAGATATTCAACACGCTGTATCTCTGGTAATTTTACTCCGATTATTTTGAAATTTTGAGAGTATTCTTGAAAGTATGCACTTTTATTTGAAATAATAAAAAAAATTAAATATTTCAAACCATACCCTCCTTAAATGAATGGCAGGACTAAGAGAGCAAAATCTCACTGCCGCACTTGGGGATAGGCACGAAATTACTATAATACAGACGGATGAGAAAGTACAGCGCTGGACAGAATACATCGACGAACATCGTTAAATGATGAAAGAGGAGACCTGGAACACATAAAACTTACTTCAGAAGAAATAGGTCCAGATATTACAAAAGAAGAAATATTACACGCATTTAAAACAATGAACAGTGGGAAAAGCTCTGGACCTGACATGCCTCCTATGGAGATACTAAATATATAGTGCAGCCGATATGTGAAACAATTGTGCATTTAATGATAGAAGTATATAATTTGGGCCACATATACTACACATATAAAGGTTCAAATTTAGATACGAGGCCATATCAGATTTTGCCTTTTACAAAAATGGCGGGCATTCAAAATGGCGACTATACATGTGACTAATAGCACGATAACTTTTGAACGAGACGTCAGATTTCATTCAAATTTGGTATATAGGTTCCTTTTTTGACGTAAAACGTCGATGTCTTGAACCGGAAGAATCTGTTTACCAGAAGTTGTGTTTTTCCTGGTTTTAATGTAAAAATATGTTGTTTTTTTTTTCAATTCTTTCACCCTGTATGTATTAATTTTTCAAAAAGGTAATACCGCCATTGAAAAGAGCGTAAAAATATTTTTTAGGAAATATTTTAAACTTTTTAGTTCTGTTAATTACCATTTAATAAATGCATAACGTATCTTCACATATACCTATGTGCGGCAGATTCGTGCAAATATTATAAGAATTATTGTGCATTTAATGGTAGAAGCATATAATTTGGACCACATATACTACACATAAAAAGGTTCAAATCTAGATGTGAGGCCATCTCAGTTTTTATTTCTTTTACAAAAATGGCGGGCATTCAAAAGGGCGACTATACATATGTGACTAATAACACCATAACTTTTGAACGAGACGTCAGATTTCAACCAAATTTGGTATATAAGTTCTTTTTTTGATGAGTAAGATCGGGGTCTTGAATCGGAAGAATCAGTTTACCAGAAGTTGTGTTTTTACTGTTTTTTTATGTAAAAATATGTTGTTTCATTTTCAAATCTTTCACCCTGTATATATAAATTTTTCAAAGAGATAATACCGCCATTGAAAAGAGTGTAAACATTTTTTTTAGGAAATATTTTGAACTTTTTAGTTTCGTTAATTACCATTTAATAAATGCATAACGTATGTTCACCTATGGGCGACAGATTCAAGACAAAACCTTAGATGGACTCATTTGAATCTTTGTATCTGTAGTATGTGTGGTCTAAATTATATGCTTCTATCATTAAATGCACAATAACTCTTATATTATTATTTGCACGAATCTGCCCCACATAGGTACCTACATGTGAAGAGACGTTATGCATTTTTATTAAATGGTAATTAATATTGAACTAATAATAATTTTTCAAAACATTTCCTAAAAAATATTTTTACGCTCTTTTTAACGCCGGTATTACCTTTTTGAAAAGTAAATATACACAGGGTGAAAGAATTGAAAAAATAAACAACATATTTTTACAAAAAAAAATCAGGAAAACCACAACTTCTGGTAAATCGACTCTTCTGCATCAAGAGCTAGATCTTATACATAAAAAAAGAACCTATATCCCAAATTTGGTTGAAAGCGGACTTTTCTTTCAAAAGTTATCGTGCTATTAGTTACATATGTATAGTCGCCATTTTGAATGCCCGCCTTTTTTGTAAAAGGCAAAGTCTGAGATGGCCTCGTATCTAAATTTGAACGTTTATATGTGTAGTATATGTAGTCCAAATTATATGCTTCTACCATTAAATGCACGATAATTTTTATAATATTTGCACGAATCTGCCGCACATAGGTACAGTTACGGTCAGTGAATAGTTTACAGGCTGGCTTATCTAGGAGCCGATTTGTTAAATTTTTACCTCGTTTAAACGCACCTTTTGCGTCAAAGTGACGTTGCCAGTGGTGTACCTAGAATATGTAGGTTGATTAAAATTAAAAAATCAAAATAATAAAAATATATTTTACAAAATTTAACAAAATGGAAAATATAGAAAGTTTTTTTTAAAAAGGAATTTTGGTCTTAATATGGTTTATTTTATTATTTTATTTTTCAAAACTCGCGAAATTTTTGACAAGCATTGACTTTTTGAGATTTTTTGACTTTGACATTTATCAAATCCGTACGACACTGCAATTTTACAGTATTACAATATAAAAATTAAAGTGTAAACTATTCAGTGATCGTAACTGTACATGTGAAGATAAGTTATGCATTTATTACATGGTAATTAACATAACTAAAAAGTTCAAAACATTTCCTAAAAAATATTTATACGCCCTTTTTAATGCCGATATTACCTTTTTGAAAAATTTATATTATAAGTCTGCGTAATTTGGAACCATATGGGAAACTTTTTTAATATCAATTTTACGAAAAAAAGTCATTCTTTATAAAGTGCTCTGCATAATCTAAAACCTAAGATGCAATCATCAGATAACAAATTTTGTCAACAGTATACGAGGTATGTCAAAAAATTTGAATTTCGCTCAAGGGCAAACTACCTTTATATTTCAAAATATCAAAAAATTTTATTATGAAAAGGTATTTGTAATTAAAAACCATATTCAAATATGCAATAACAGAAATAATACAAATATACCAATAACAAAAATAATAAACCAATATATAATAAACCAATAACAAAAATTCTGAAATTTTTGTAAATTACCGATTCCGAACATCATTTTTATTTATTAGACATGTAATAACTCTTTTATTAATAATTTTAGGAAAAAAAGTTATTCTTCATAAAAATCTGTGCATGGTCTAAACCTCAAGATGCAACCATCAGTTATCCAAGTTTGTTAATTTTATACGAGGTGTGTCAAAATTTTTAAATTCATTCTATTCATATTATTTGACACACCTCGTATAAAATTAACAAACTTTAATAACTGATGGTTGCATCTTGAGGTTTAGACCATGCACAGATTTTTATGAAGAATAACTTTTTTTCCTAAAATTATTAATAAAAGAGTTATTACATGTCTAATAAATAAAAATGATGTTCGGAATCGGTAATTTAGGAAAATTTCAGAAATTTTTTTTTAAGTAGAAGGCTGTTATTGCACATTTGAATATGGTTTTTAATTACAAATAACTTTTCATAATAAAATTTTTTGATATTTTGAAATATAAAGGTAGTTTGCTCTTGAACGAAATTCATATTTTTTTGACATACCTCGTATACTGTTGACAAAATTTGATATCTGATGATTGCATCTTAGGTTTTAGACTATGTAAAGCACTTTATAAAGAATGACTTTTTTTCGTAAAATTGATATTAAAAAAGTTTCCCATATGGTTCCAGGTTACGCAGACACCCTGTATACAGGGTGAAAGATTTGAAAAAAAAAACAACATATTTTTACCTAAAAAATCAGGAAAAACACAACTTTTGGTAAACCGATTCTTCCGGTTCAGGAGCTCGATCTTGTACACCAAAAAAAGAACCCATATACCAAATTTTGTTGATGTCGGACTTTTCGTTTAAAAGTTATCGTGCTATTAGTCACATATGTATCGTCGCCATTTTGAATGCCCGCCATTTTTGTAAAAGGCAGGAACTGAGATGGCCTCGCATCTAAATTTGAACCTTTATATGTGTAGTATATGTAGTCCAAATTATGTACTAGTATCATTAAATGCACAATTCTTACAATATTTGCACGAATCTGCCGCACTAATAGGAAAAAATGCAAATGGAAACTTGGAACTTGAATGCGACATCAATGAAAATCTGGAATAATTCGAGTTATCGGTGTCTAGAATAGAAAACTTGAATACACTCAAAACAAGAAAATTAGAGTATCTCGGACATATTACGGCAATTATCGGAGTAAAATAGCTTGGCTGCGCTACCTCAGATAATGGTACGGATGTACATAAAATGAAATTTTTAGAGCAGCCGTCTCTAAAGTCCCAATAGCTATGATGATTGCCGACTTCCGTCCCGCAGATGGCCCTTAAAAAAGAAGAAGGTAAATTGGTATTTACAAATATAAAGATGTTATCGAAAATTAATGAATATACACTTCCATTATTCATGATTATTCTTCTTTTTTCAATATTCCCGAGCTCAGAGTTTCAGATTCAGAGCTCATTATGAGTGAGATAACGGCTAAAAAAAATCTTTATTCGCTATCGAAATATTCTTGAATTATCAGCAGTGTATTAGTGTATTGTCCTTATCAAATTCTCAGTGTTAGGTGTGTTACATATAATTATAATTTGCAATGCGTTATACTATTAGATATAATATGATAACCACACAATTCCAGCGATTCTAGTAATGAAAGTACATACTTCAGTGCAAAAAAATTACACAACTTGCGATCTGCGAGAACTTCAGAATCGGCAGAGACGCAAAAAAGCAATAAAGAAAACGAAAAAATGGAAGCCGAAGACAAGTCAAATCTCACCGTTGTTGCCGAGCAAATGGAATTAAAACTAAATCTTGGAGACCACGACGTACCAGAGAATGTAATAAATTATGACGAAGAGAATTGGAATGATATTTTCCAAGTGTCACATTATGCCATGGACATTTTCAACTACCTCAAAGAAAGAGAAGTAAGTATACTGTGTGTTTACTTTTAAATTATATATAGGCCCTATACCCAATACATGGCAACACTGCTTCCCCGCTTCCCACATCCGAGTCGCGCGGATTTATTCAGTCATTCATCGATTCAACAGTGGCAATGCAACTGCTTTCTCATAAGCAATGTTGCCGGTTTTAGCGCTTCCTTCACCCGCCCATCTCTAATCGAAAACTAAACGTATAGTCCAAGTAATGAAGCTTAAAATAGGACAAAACCTCGCAATTTTTACAGAATGGATCGATTTGCTTGAAAATTTGTGAATAGGTAGTGGATAGTCCAAGGATCAAAATCGATATGATGCCGGGAGGCGCTTTTACCATGGGGGTGGTTGCCATCCCATCTCGGGGGTGGAAATTTTTTGTTATACTTTAATCGCAAAAATTGGTAAAAACGTTCATTCTAAGCAAAAAATGTTCTATATTTTTTGATAAAATTGATAGTTTTCGATTTATTCGCTATCGAAAGTGTTAGTTTTATATCGAAAAAATCAATGTTTTTAATAAGTTTTCTGCTAATAACTCCAAAAGTTTTCGTTTTATCAAAACAACTTTACTTAACAAAAATGTACCCTTTGAAAAAATAAACAAAACCAATTTTTTAAATTTTCTTTAGGACCAATAGTAATCGAGCTATACTTTATTATATGTTGGCTCTTCTTCGTTAAATGCTAAATATTGTAGTTAAATCCAAAGTCAAAGTACGGAAAAACTATGCATTTTTCGAGGAAAACTTGTTCAAACTAATTTAAAGCACTTAAAAAAATATATCACCAGAAATAAAAAAAGTCTCTAGCTCAAAAATTAAGTGACTTATAATGAAAAGAATGTCAGTCCCCATTTTTTTTTCAGTGAAAAAGTGGTCGCAAGCAACTCTCTAATCACCACCCTAATTAAAATTAGTCACTAACCTTACTTGGTCTTTTTTACTTATGTAAGTACTTTTACTTTTTTACTATTTTTACTTAAGTTTGACCGCCTTAGAATGATTAGTTTTAAAAAAGTGGAGTCAAAAGCGAATAACGAATTTTTGTAGTTTGGAAAAAATGGCCTCTTCTTTAGAATAGAAAAATTCATCAGATATAAAAAAAAATGTTTAAATATGAAATTGTAGCTTATTTAATTTCCAAGAACATGGTTTACAAAAATTTCTGCTACAGCAAAAATTGAGTGAACTATTGACAATTAAAACTTGTAATAACATGCAAAAACCACCTTTACCAACCCTTTCAAAGTCACCTCTTTTTGCGACTGAGGATTTTAAAAAGATTTAATATAAATAAGCTTATAGATCTTGTAAAAACCTACAAAATTATATTTTTATCAAACTTTCTTGATAAAAATAAAAAAGTTACGGTTAAAAAATCAATATATTTTTTTGAAAAAAAAAACGAGAAATCCAATGTAAGCATAATAATGTAAGTTAATAGTAATGTAAGTTAATAAAAGTAAGCATAATAATGTAAGTTAGTGGTGTTTTTGGTCATTGGCCTTATTCATTCTTATTTATTTATGTATTATAAATAGATTCTAGAAGTTTGACTGGCTTAGAATTATTAGTTTTTAAAAACTGGAGTTAAAAGCGAATAACGAATTTTTGTAGTTTGGTAAAAACCATTTTCTTCAGAATAGAAAGATTAGCGTCAGGGATACGAAAAAATGTTTCGATATAAAATTGTAGGTTATTTAATTCCCAAGAACTTGGTTTGAAAAAAAATTTCTACTGCAAAAATTGAGTGAATCGTAATATCGAAAAATGATTTTTTCTAGACAAAACTAACATTTTCGATAGCGAATAAATCGAAAACTATTAATTTTATCAAAATATCTATAGAACTGTTTTTGCTTAGAATGAATGTTTTTATCAAATTTTGCGGTCAAGATATAATAAAAAATTTCACCCCCGAGATGTGGTGGCAACCACCCCCATGGTAAAAGCGCCTTTTGGCATGATACAGATTTTGATTATTGGACTATCCACTACTTATTCTGAAATTTTCAAGCAAATCGATCCATTCTGTAAAAATTGCGAGGTGAAAAGCTTCGGTTCCTGGACTAGTATCATTTAATAATTTTTATAACATATTTTTAATGATTGTTTAACCTCGCATTTATAAAAACTAATCGTATTCTACTGCTACTAGAATAGTTCTCGTATATGCTCCTTTAGAAAAATCTTTGGCATTAGAGAGACATTATTTACTATGTGTAGTAGATGATCAGGATGTGAGAATCATGACAAATTTATTAGTCCAGAAAGCCACTGCGCATCCGCTAGGAAAAATATTCTAATTCAGATTTTTTGCACAATCTTACTCAAAAAGGACTCCTTTTAACAAATTTGCATGTTGCCAGGACCAAAAGGTGGTCAAAAATTTTTTAAACGTTTTTTTTTTGTTTTTTTCCTAAAATTATTTTTTTTGCATGGAAAAAAGTTTTTTTAGATTTTTTGGATCATTCCAAACAGAAAAGGCCTTTAGTAACTTTTCTCTAAAAATGATAGTTTTTGACATATAAGCGATTAAAAATTGAAAAATTGCGAAATCGGCCATTTTTAACCCTCAAAAACTATGTGAAAAACTGAAAATTTGAATGTTGCCAAGGTAGCTAGATATTCTTTAAACATCGGTTGATGAAATCCCGAAGAGTTTTTTGCAATACAATATTCAAAACTCCTATTTTTTTTAATTGCTAAGCAAGCGTGCTCGACACTATTTTCCACCGACAGTATGGTGCAAATGAAAGGAATAAATTCGTTATTTCGTAAACCGGCGACTTTAAGGAAAAATCCCGAAACAGGTCGATTTTTATTTTTAAGTTATGATATTGTGGCATATATGGTATACTAGTGACGTCATCCGTCTGGGCGTGATGACGTAATCGATGATTTTTTTAAATGAGAATAGGGATCGTGTGGTACCTCATTTGAAAGGTTCTTCAATTCTCTATTCAGTAATGTAAACATTTACATAATTATTTATACAGGGTGTCCTTCTGCTTCTTTTTTGTCAAATAATTTAATTTAATAAAAATTTTTTGGACACCCTGTATAAATAATTATGTAAATGTTTATATTACTGAATAGAGAATTGAAGAACCTTTCAAATGAGCTAACACACGACCCCTATTCTCATTTAAAAAAATCATGGATTACGTCATCACGTCCAGATGGATGACGTCACTAGTATATCATATATGCCACAATATCATAACTTAAAAATAAAAATCGACCTGTTTCGGGATTTTTCCTTAAAGTCGCCGGTTTACGAAATAACGAATTTATTCCTTTCATTTGCACCATACTGTCGGTGGAAAATAGTGTCGCGCCCGCTTGATTAGCAATTAAAAAACAAAGAAGTTTTGAATATTGTATTGCAAAAACTCTTAGGGATTTCATCAATCGATGTTTAAAGAATATCTACCTACCTTGGCAACATTCAAATTTTCAGGTTTTCACATAGTTTTTGAGGACTAAAAATGGCCGATTTCGCAATTTTTCAATTTTTATTCGCTTATATGTCAAAAACTATCATTTTTAGAGAAAAGTCACTAAAGACCTTTTCTGTTTGGAATGATCCAAAAAACCCAAAAAAATTTTTTTCCATGCAAAAAAATAATTTTAGGAAAAAAAAACAAAAAAAAAACGTTTAAAAACTTTTTGACCACCTTTTGGTCCTGGCAACATGCAAATTAGTTAAAAGAAGTCCTTTTTGAGTAAGATTGTGCAAAAAATACGAATTAGAATATTTTCCCTAGCGGATGCGCAGTGGCTTTCTGGACTATATACCGATATAAGAAATCCATAATACGAGTTGACCAACAAAAATCTAAAGAGATACCTATAAGAAGAAGAGTACAACAAGTATATTCGAATGGGAAATAAGCCACAATTTTACCTAAAAATGATTTTATTAACGTTTCAACCCCCAAGTCGGGTGTATTATAAAATCGGGTGTAAAATAATTATTTTGTATTTTGACAACGACACCCGACTTGGGCGTCGAAACGTTAATAAAATCATTTTTAGGTAAAATTGTGGCTTATTTCCCATTTGAATATACTTGATTATAAAAATGCCACAAGAAAATAGCTTCAGAGTACAACAAGGGTGTGTACTATCTCCTCTACTTCTTAATATGTAATAAGAAGAGATGTTTAAAGAGACACTAGAAGACATCAGTGAAGGAATATCAATTAATAGAAGACTATAAATCTCAGAAATGCAGACGATACAATACTTGCGGACAGCAGAGAAGGGTTGCAAATTTTGGTTGATCGCACTATGCCAGCGTTTCCCAACCGATGGGTCGCCTTACTTCAGAGATAATGAGTTTCGAAATTTTGTGTCATGCTTTCTAAGAGGTAATAGCTCAACGAGTTCATAAAATTTAGCACTAGACATTCGATAATACTTGAAATACTTTTCGTCATCTTCGACGGTCGGGAAACGAATGATAAAACTCTCCATAAGTTTGTCGTTTCAAATTAATGTTATGAATCCAATATCTTAGTTTTTGTATTTCATAACATGTTCTTCAAACTCTGATTTAAAATGACTGAAGTCTATTTATATCACACTGTTCACTGTACAAGGATCTACAGACCGAGCTAGTCTCGTAAATTCCACGGCTTCGAGCCACGCTTCACGCAACCGCATTTGCGTACTTGTGTTTCGAGTTGTGTGGTCGTGCGCTGCTGGTCGAGTGGAGTTCTAATTTACCAAATTTAAATAAAATATAATCGTTTCTACTGATTCATAATATACTATAATACACTCACCGGCAGAGAAAACGGGCACCCCAAAATGGGTCATTTTTAATGTCTTGTATTTCCTAAACATGATGTCCGATTTAAGTAATTTTTTTAATATGTTATAGCCTTATTCTTTATCAATATCGCTGTAATAATATTGTTGCTAGACAGGTACATTGTCATTGTATACAGGGTGTACGAATCAAACTGTGTTTTTTTCTCAAACTTTGGAACACCCTGTGGAATGTTCTAGCTTTTATAAAATACTCAAATTATAACCAAACTATAGCCTAAGGTTTTCTTAACATTCTGTTTTTTGATTCATTCGCTTATGTTGGATAATAAAAAAGTTAAGCACTTTAACAACTACCCCTGTTTTTCGTTAATACAGGGTGTTTTTAAATAAGTACGGCAAACTTTAAGGGGTAATTCTGCATGATAAAATAATGACAGTTTGCTTTATAAACGTATGCCCGCAAATGCTTCGTTTCCGAGATAGGGGGTGTTGAAATTGTTCTTACAAACTGACGATTTATTTATTTCTCTAAAACGGTTTGTGATATGCAAATGAAATTTGGTAGATTTTAAGAGAGGTAGTTATTGCTCATTTTTTTGGCGTACAATTAAGAATTGTATATTCACCATTGGCGTGCATACGGGTATAAATATTTTAGATATATCCCGTATGCACGCCAATGGTGAATATAAAATTCTCAATTGTATGCCAAAAAATGCGCAATAACTAGCTCTTAAAATCTACCAAATTTCATTTGCATATCACAAACCGTTTTAGAGCAATAAATAAATCGTCAGTTTGTAAGAACAATTTCAACACCCCCTATCTCAGAAACGAAGTATTTGCGGGCATAAGTATATAAAGCAAACTGTCATTATTTTATCATGCAGAATTACCCCTTAAAGCTTGCCGTACTTATTGAAAAACACCCTGTATTGACGAAAAACAGGGGTAGTTGTTAAAGTTTGAGAAAAAAACACAGTTTGATTCGTACATCCTGTATACAATGACAATGTACCTGTCTAGCAACAATATTATTACAGCGATATTGATAAAGAATAAGGCTATAACATACTAAAAAAATTACTTAAATCGGACATCAGGTTTAGAAAATACAAGACATTAAAAATGACCCATTTTTTGGGGTGCCCGTTTTCTCTGCCGGTGAGTGTATAATATATTAGTTTTTAATATTGCTAATATTATTAAAGTTTTTAACATTGTATTTTAATATAATTTTTTTTATTAATAATGATAATACCTAAGTATTGCACCTCTAGTTCAAAAAAAGTACAAGATAAATACCGCGGTTTTTTTATATGAAAATGCAAAGCAAAATATACAATTTGCAGAGTAAATGCTTGTTTTCTTGATAAAATAATGCAAATTGTATATAGGTAGGTAGAGTAGCTAAGCGTTGATAGTCTAGTAAAATAAAATTACACTACATGTAAATCAAAATGTAAGTTCGTACAGGTTGAAACAAATTTTATATCAAAGTTTAGGTGGGTACAAAAGATATTTTCAAGAAAGTATCCAAATCATACAAGGGGATCATTGTTTAAATAATTAAAAAGGGGTCATTTTTGCAAGAAAATTACTTTTTTAACTGCTGAGGTCATTTAATTACTAATGAAGGTCTATAGTATTGTTTTCTGCAAAGCTGAAGGGTAAATTTTTCACACAAAAACTTACTAAATTAAATTTGACCCCGTATTTATTTAAATAATTATACATAAATCTTTAAAAACAAATTTGCAAAAAATTATTTTTAGCGTTTTAAATAAGCAATATAAAATATCTTGTTTTACAGGAGAAGTTGCACTATGTTTTCAGTATTAAACAAAAAAAATGGTCCAAAAATATTTAATATTTTTTGAGATATTGAATTTGTTTACTAAATGTTACTCTATTTTCAATTGCAAAAACGCGGTTGTTGTCAAAGAAATATTCACCTGTATTAAATCTTATTATTTTTATTTTTATGTATATTTTCGATAAATGTATTGATTAATTCAACTTACAATTAAACTTCCCCCTAAAATGGCATTTGAAAATTATTCAAATTTGTTTATAATTTGTTTTTTTAATAACGTCGCGGGGATTAAATATTTTGAAATGCCGTTTCGATAATTGGGTTCCTGGGAATTTTTCACTAATTAACAAATTTTTTTGTCGTTTTTTCCTCTTCTTTTTTTTTTCTTGGAGTTATATTACTACGGGCCCTTTTAGGGTTAAGTTTCATTATGAATGTTGAATCTCTAAGCTGTAGATTCTAGACCTAAAAATATTAAGATTGGTCTAAAATTACTTAAATAAAATGTGCCTACTTACTGAGTTACAGGGTGTTTTATTTAAAAATGATTTTTACCAAGTACTTTCAAACTATTTGACGTATCCTGATCATACTTGACAAAAAGTGTGGGTACTATACAGTTTACTAAACTGTGATAAATAAAAGTTTCTAGCTACTACCAGAGGCGTACGACAGGGGATAGTTAATGGTTGACCCTTCCCAAATTCTACGCCACTGAGAGAATTACTATTTTAGCGAAATTTTTCGATTCTCCAATACTTTCTATGTAAATAATATACTCTTTACTGGTAACAATTAAGTCATTAGTTTTTGAGATATTGGACGTTAAAAATGAAACGGCATAGTTATTTTGATTCATCCATTCATTCATTTTAAACTGCCAATATCTCTCAAACTGATGACTTTATCGATACCAATAAAGTTAATTACATACAAAGTATTGGAGAATCGAAAAATTTCGCTAAAATAGTAATTCACTCAGTGGCGTAGAATTTGGGAAGGGTCAATCATTCACTATCCCCTGTCGTACGCCTCTGGCACTAGCTAGAAACGTTTATTAATCACAATTTTGTGGGGTCTATAATAGCCACACTTTCTGCCAAGTATGATAAGGAGACGTCAAATAGTTTTAAAGTACTAGGGTAACAATAATTTTTAAATTTTTAAATAAAACACCCTGTAACTCAGTAAGTAGCCACATTTTATTTAACAGATTTTAGTTAAATCTTAATATTTTTAGGTCTAGAATCTATAACTCAGAGATTCGACATTCTTAATAAAATTTAACCCTAAAAGGGCCCGTAGTAATAAAACTCCAAGAAAAAAAAAGAAGAAGAAAAAACGACAAAAAAATTTTGTTAATTAGTAAAAAATTCCCAGGAACCCAATTATCGAAACGGCATATCAAAATACTTAATCCCCGCAACGTTATTAAAAAAACAAATTATAAACAAATTTGAATAATTTTCAAATGCCATTTTAGGGGGGAGTTTAATTGAAATTTGAATTTATCAATACATTTATCGAAAATATACATAAAAATAAAAATAATGAGATCTTAAGCAGGTGAATATTTCTTTGGCAACAACCGCGTTTTTGCAATTTAAAATATAGTAACATTTAAAAAATAAATTCAATATTTCAAAAAATATTAAATATTTTTTGACCAATTTTTTTTTGCTTAATACTGGTAACATAGCGCAACTTGTCTGTAAAATAAGATATTTTATAGCGCTTATTTAAAACGCTAAAAATAATTGTTTGCAAATTTGTTTTTAAAGTTTTATATACAATTATTTAAATAAATAGGGGGTCAAATTTAATTTAGTAAGTCCTATGTGAAAGATTTACTCTTCAACTTTGCAGAAAAAAATCACATAGATCTTCATTGATAAGTTAGTTACCTCAGCAGTTAAAAAAGTATTTTTTTTTAAATGACCCCTTTTTAATTATTTAAACAATGATCCCCTTGTATGATTTGGATACTTTCTTGAAAATATCTTTTGTACCCACCTAAACTTTGATATAAAATTTGTTTTAACCTGTACGAATTTACATTTTGACTTTTTTTTTATTTTATTAGGCTATGAGTAGTTATAGCAAAAGTAGCTACGCCATCTGAGACACGAAAAAGATGAAATTAGTTTTATTTTATTTTTTTATGGAGCATGATGGAGAGTTTTTTAAAATAGGTCACAAAGCATGTTGTTTTGTTACCTATGTTGCAAATATGTTGTTTTTTTTTGCAAATTACAAAATATGTTGTTTTCAATACAAGTTTAAAGAGTTTAAATTATAAACACAAAACTAAATAAATAATTTTTCACAACGGTCAAAAACCACACTTAAAAGTTTTAAAAATTCACAACACAGAATATCAGTTACGCAAATTTTCAAACAGAATCCAAACACCTGACACAGTGTCTCAAGTACGATTGCGCGAAGCCGTGGAATTTACGAGACCAGCTCGGTCTGTAGATCCAAGTGTTCACTGTTGCTGATACGAAACTGCCGAGGACGCCGAGGTGACCGAGTCAGTGCTCGGGTACACTTTGCCGATCGTACCGTAACCGTAGCAAGGCACGTACCTTCCTATCACGTCCGGGATAAAATTATGAAATACAGTCCGTCTAATTTACTTACCGTTGTACATCATTATTTACGTTAGAGATCTAAGTTGACATTGTTGCACAATTACAAAAAATTCTTGAATTCATTTTAAATCAAATACATCACACAATTTTTGCGGAAGTGGAAAACAAATTAATATTCAATGTAAATAAGTAAAAACTTTAGAAATAGAAAACAAGAATTAAGTTATAATCTTACGTTAAAGTACATAATAAAAACAGTAAATATAATGAAACAAATACTTATAGTAAAGAATATAAACAAATATGAAGTGTCATCACCGCAACTGTCAAATAAATGTTACCAATGTATGCCAAAATATCACCTTCGTTCGATTATAGTTACAATGTATTCCGCACAAATGTGTTTCATAAAAACGCTTTATAATCCATTTATGCAAATTAAATGAAACATATTAATGTGTATTTCTTTAAGTTAACATTAATAGAAATCTTTAAATGTTATTTCTACGCGTATATAATAAAATATGCCTAGTGGCTGTAACGCCAGTGTACTCGGCAAAGTGATTCTAAAAAAGAACACACCTACCGCCTAAATATTTCGTGTTGGTATCATGTGACGTCTCGGGCTATGACGCGGATGACGTGCAACGGTGAGTAAATTAGATGGAGTATAGGTAAATAGGTAGTTTTACGTCGTTTAATGATTGATATTGTAATTTTTTAAGTTGTTAGGAATTACCATTTAGGTGACAGGATGAATCGGAGGATTCGTTACATCAAGTTAATTATAGAGAACAAATAAAATTGTTTAACAAATTTTCTAATTTACTTTCTGACTCGTAAGACATTTAGCGGCGTACCTAAAACAGCACAGAATGAAAGAATCAATTAGTAGTTACATTTTGATGCTTTTCGGTAGAAGTAGACGAAACTACTGATAGAGGTAACATGTCATTCACAAGTATCAATTATTGTTCTTCGATACGCGTTACGTCTAATGTTTATGAGAGGTTTTTAGGTTTTCAGACGTGAGTAGAAGCCATAAGACAGAATATATTTTTGGTGTTTTAAAGGACATATTAAAATTTTTTGATATCAAAAATAAATTGGTAAGGCAAATTTCTGACGGCGCTGCCTTGATGTCCGGTGAATTGTATGGTCTCCAGGCAGAAATTAAAACTATTGCACCAGGCAAAACTATTATTTACTCACTGTTATAAGTCATTGACCTCTTTGACGATTCAAAATTTAAAAGTTACGCCAAAGAATTTTCAAAATATCTATTAGACAAGTTCATTAAAAATTATCCATCATTCTTTAATCAAATAAAATAAGAAAATGGATTAACAGGTTTATATGCTGATCCAAATATTTTCGGAAGGTGGGATAAGTTACAAAATATGTACATATAATTTTATATATTGCAATTCATTAGGTACAACAAACTGTTCCCGAAATTAATAAATTATTGTGCTCAAATGTGGGCAAATTTTGCCTCAAATGAACGGGATCTCTGTTGTCTCAAAAAAGTCAAAACGTATTGTCGAAACACCATGAAACAAGAGAGAATGTCAAACTTGTCTCAAATTTCTAATGTCAATAGAAAAAAACTTTTAAAATCTCCCCAAAGCAATAATAAATTTTACAATGACGTTATAACCCATTTTGCTGCTTCGAAACAACATAGACTAAATAGACTTAATTTATAAACAGGTTTAGGTTCTAAATTTATAGGAAAAAACAAAAAAAAAAACGAAAAAAAAAATAAAAAAAAAAACAAAAACCAAAAATCTCCTATGAAATTGAAACCTTTTAATTAGATGGCATACCTATCTGAGGAGACAAAACCTTGCCGACCCTGTCCCTAAAGCCACGAGCCGCCACTGGTATTTGTCTGGAGAAACAAAGAATTATAACTCTTCCCTATTTCGCTAGATGAACTGTACCTATGTAGTTATGTATATCAAACAAAGTCAGATTGTCCTAATCCTAATAACTAAGACTGTGGACAATCAATTTCTACTTCCTCTTGTAATTTGCATCTCATTTTTGGCTTTAACTAACTTTCAAAACTTTAAATACGTTTTCTCAACAATTAACAAATTTGCATTGATGTACGTCAGTGTTTCCCCAAAGGTGCGAACTATGCTAAAAACTAATTATTTTATAAGCCGATACTATATTATAGACAACACTGATTGCGATTGTAGTTGCAAAAACTGCTTATCTATTAGTAAGTATATTTATATCTCGTCTACATATTTTGTTTTTAAGCATAAACAAAAATGTATTTAATATGATGACAAATTTTATTTGAGGGTAATGCGATATTCAAAGATATCTTTAACGGTTTTTAAATAATGAATAATTTTTCAATGATAATGTTGTGTAAATTAGAAGTGAATGATACAAAAATTTTATACCTATATAAAGGGGATTAGGCCATCATTTGTGACATTGTATTTCTACTAGGCCTGGATCCCGCGTACCAAACAAAGTTGATTAATAGCAAGCTGAAAATTTGTTAATAGCTTAAGCTTTGATGTATGGGAACACTGGAACAGGGGAAGTTTTAATTGTGGAACAGGTTAAAAATTTGGAACGTCATACTACGAAAACGTCCCATGTATTTTGTCGGACAGAACTTCCAATTGATTTGCTACCCTTTCATTAAACTCTCATGCAAAAATCAGACTGGTATTTATCACCAACTGGGCATTTTAATAAGTCCGACACGTAGAACATGCCAAATGACAGGAATTATGACAGATGATAAATAGCAGTCTAATTTTTGCATGAGTTTAATGAAAGGGTAAGAAATCAATTGGAAGTTCTGTCCGATAAAATACATGGGAAGTTTTTGTAGTCTGACGTTCCAAATCTTTAACCTGTTCCACAATTAAAACTTCCCCTCTTCCAGTGTTCCCATACATTAAAGTTTGTCCGACCAGACACCGTTACGCTATTAACAAATTTTCAGTTTGCTATTAATTAACTTTTTTTTGTTACGCAGGATCCAGGCCTATTCGTTTTAAGTAACCTTTTTTTTTTCTAATAATGTGTTCTTGTAAAGGCATATCTGGTATCGCCGTTTATTTTGTCTACGAGTACCTATAGTATGGTATAGTTAGACCCAAACCCAGACATCCAAAGTGAAAGTTATCCTTTAACGCCAAATTGTTCTATACAGTGCTAGTCAAAAGTCCGTACCCCCCTAGTATCTTTTGAACGGTTATACCAATAATAGTGAAATTCGGAGGGAGGAAATAAATGGACGTAGGCTTCTTAACTAGTTATGACAGGTGACGTAATAGTGACATGACTTTACAGCGCCACTGTGACAGATAATTTTAAATGAGACTATATGGCAAGTGACACCTCGTTTAAAAGGTATTGCAAATACCTATTCAGTCATAATAATTTTGTTTAAGTTTAAGCTAATTTTGATGAATAAATGAAATAAATATAAAATTGTAGTTTCGCATTTAATTAATAAAAATTCAAAATTCCGCCTATGATTACTTGTCAAAAAGGTTGATATTGACGTAAAAACTACTAGAGAATTGAAAAACGTCATATTTTTTTACAAAAAAACCATAGGCGGACATTTGAATTTTTATTAATGAAATGCGAAACTACAATATTGTATTTATTTAATTTATTCACCAAAATCAACTTAAACCCAAAAAAATTAGTATGACTGAATAGGACTTTTTAATACCTTTCAAACGAGGTATCACTTGCCATAAGGTCCCATTTAAAATTATCGGTCACAGTGGCTCTGTAACGTCATCTGTCACTATTACGTCACCTGTCATGACTAGTTAAGAAGCTTACGTCCGTTTATTTCCTCCCTCCAAATTTCACTATTATAGGTATAACCGTTCAAAAGATAAGAGGGGGGTACGGACTTTTGACTAGCACTGTATGGTCCACATAATGTTCAGAAAAAAGTCACACCATTTTGAGCGTCGGGTTTGGGGGGGAGAGGGGGGAGAAATCTGCAAATTCGTAGTTTTTTACGTTTTTCGTCAATATTTCTAAAACTAAGCGGTTTAGCATGAACAACCCTCTACACAAAATTGTTCTACATTAAATTTGAAATCAAAAAGGCCCTATGCATAACCCTTTTAAAATAAACGGTTCCAAAGTTACGGAGGTAGTATAGTATAATTGGTCCAAAAAAAGGCCTAACCCAGACATCCAAAGTAAAAGTTTTCCTTCAACACCAAATTGTTCTATATGGTCCACATATTGTTCGGTAAAAAGTTACACCATTTTGAGCGTCCGGTTTGGGGGGGGGGAGATGGGGGAGAAGTCGGCAAATTAGTAGTTTTTTAAGTTTTTCGTCAATATTTCTAAAACTATGTTTTAGCGTAAGGAATATATTATAGAAAAATGTTCTACATAAAATTTAAAACAATAAAGGTTCTATACATAATTGTTATAAAATTAACGTTTCCAGAGTTACGGAGGGTGAAAAGTGGAGGTTTTCGGAACTTTTTGTATTTACCGATGTCTCCCCCCCTCTCCCCCCCCCCCCAACCCGACGCTCAAAATGGTGTGACTTTTTTCTGAACATTATGTGGACCATATAGAACAATTTGGTGTGGGAGGATAACTTTCACTTTGGATGTCTGGGTTTTTGGTATAGTTACACGATAAATATTGCCCAAAAAATATAAAAAGTATCGAAAACCTCGACTTTTCACCCTCCGTAACTCTGGAACCGTTGATTATATAACAATTACGTATAGAACATTTTTTGTTTTAAATTTCATGTAGAACATTTTTGTATATAACATTGTTCACGCTAAAGCATAGTTTTAGAAATATTGACGAAAAACGTAAAAAAACTACTAATTTACCGGCTTCTCTCCCATCTCCCTCCCAAACCGGACGCTCAAAATGGTGTAACTTTTTACTGAACAATATGTGGACCATATAGAACATTTTGGTGTTGGAGGAAAACTTTTACTTTGGATGTTTGGGTTATGCCTTTTTTTTTTGGACCAGTAGTACTATACTACCTCCGTAACTTTGGAACCATTCATTTTAGAAATATTACGCATAGGACCTTTTTTACTTCAAATTTAATGTAGAACAATTTTGTATAGAGGGTTGTTCATGCTAAACCGCATAGTTTTAGAAATTTTGGCGAAAAACTTAAAAAACTACGAATTTACCGATTTCTCCCCCCTCTCCCCCCCCCCCCCAAACCCGACGCTCAAAATGGTGTGACTTTTTTTTGGACATTGTGTGGACCATATAGAACAATTTGGTGTTGAAGGATAACTTTCACTTTCGATGTCTGGATTATGCCATCTTTTGGATCAACTATACTATACTACTAATAAAGTTATCAGAATTTTAATGACAAAGCTGTGTTGGGTTTTGATTAATGTATAGTCCTTTTCATGACCATTTTTCAGTGCGTAACAGTTTTTCGATTTCTCTCTAACGCATTAAATTGTATGTGACAGAAAAAAAGGTACGTCGGTGATTACAGACATTTATAACATTTCTTCTAGTTATTCTAGTTGTCGATAGATGGCGCCATAATCAAAAAAGAATTATTTATTAAATAAAATAACAATATTATCAATATATACTGTACAATTTATAAGACCATACAAATCAAAGAAAATACCATTTTATAAATGCAATAGACACAATTGATTTGTTTTTATTCCAAATTGAAAATAAAATGTGACAACTGTCAGATTTAACTAAAATGTTATGTTAGAATAAATGTCATAAATGTGTATTATCACGGACTTGCCTTTTTTTCTATAATTTATGACGCACTGAAAAATGGTCATGGAAAGGAGAATACTAATATTTTTATCTATCACAGTAAATTATACTAAACCATTCGTATTCAATTCGTTTCCTATTTTCTCCCATACCTCGTCTTTCAATTTCGTCCTCATATAATCCACGTGGCTGGTATCATATACCATGGGATAATTCCAAACGAGTTCTATCAGCTTTTCTATCAACGTCCATCTCGGAAACAAAAACACAACTGAGAATTGAGTCACGTGTCCTACGACCCAAGAAAACTGTACGCCGATGACAAACGTTCCCAAGCGAGACCTGCGAACGCATGAACTGATAGTAGGATGCGCAGAACTGTCTACGCAGTTCGCCGGTGCAGGTCGTGTCTCGCTTAGGTTCAATTTGCGCCGGGACTAAGTCGTGAAACCGGTAGTGGCACTTGCCGCGGTCTCTGATTGAACTAAAATATAATGCCACTGTAGTTTCGTGTTGCAACGAAATTGAAAATGTTTATTTATTTTTAAATAATATACATTATTTTTTTAGGTTCTGTTTCCAGTACCTGATTATTTAGACCGTCAAATATGTCTTACTCGGTGGATGCGATCGCTACTCGTCGATTGGATGGTCGAAATTCAAGAAAGTTTCGAACTCAATCATGAGACTCTTTATTTGGGAGTTAAATTAGTTGATATGTACCTCAGTAAAATGACAGTAGGAAAGGAAACTTTACAATTAGTCGGTGCCGCAGCCATGTTGATAGCCAGTAAATACGACGAAAGGATTCCACCTATGCTTGACGATTTCTTGTATATTTGCGATGGCGCTTATACCAAGAGGGAACTTATTAGGATGGAGATCAATTTGTTTAAAGTAATAGGATTCGATCTGGGAATACCTATTAGTTACAGATTTCTGAGAAGATATGCCAGGGTAAGAAAGTTATTTTGTATTATTCCATAAAATATCGAATAGGAAAAATAAAACGTTTAAAAATAAGATTTCCAAAATTTCACGCCTCAAAAACATATAATAACTTAGAAGAAGAAATTTAAAATCTTTTGTATAATTGAATCATTTCGAAAAATGATCGAAAAAGCTCGCCAACATTTGTGACTTCATAACATAATATTTTGTAATGACATTTCTGTCTCATATAAAATTATATACCATTTTGTTTACTTTGAAGTTTAATTCAGTTTTTAAAGAGATGGTATTGAATAGGAAACTTGCACTTTTTGTTGTTACATAATAATGTTCAGTTTTGTTTTTAAAAATGAGATTTTCAAAATTTCACGCTTCAAAATATCATAATAACTTAGAACTACAGATTTAAAATCTTCTGTGTATTTAAACCTTTATAAACGACCCGTGACGTCACCTAATTATTTTTATTTTTATGGTTATATTTATATGTTGATGACATTTGAGTTTGATACAGTTTTTGGAGGAAAGGAAAGAAGAATTACTATGGAAAATAAAATAAAACGCTATAAGTGTTGTTTAGTGTCATTTTGTAAAAGTACAACTATTAAAAACTACAATAAAATATTTATCGGATTACATAAACCGATAAAAGACGGCGTATAATATACATATTTATGTACTTACTTATCTGCTTTAACTCTTCGAGCTTCTCCAATGGCAAAATTTTCACCCTTTTGAAAATATGTGGCCACCATACACATAGGTATTTACTATAGGTATATATGAAATACTTAAATATTAGACTTTTCTAGAATTTTCTATTAGAAGTTTTCAATCCAATGGCATATAAAACAACATAATGTTATTTTACATCCCACCAGGCTGAAAACAATGGGAACCTTCTCTGGTTACACCTCCGAGGCTTCTACAATTTGCAAGCCATAACGGATGCTGAGACTAGGGAAGATGAGGGAATTTTATAATTCACGTCCCATCTGCTCAGCGCGGTAAAGTTCCAACGAGAATGTTTTCCTTCGTACTCCAATCTGAGTAAACATGTAAATCATAAATGAATTTTCATTTTCAATTTCGTTGCAAAACGAAAATACAGCCGCATCATATTCTAGTCCAATCAGAGAGTGCAGCAAGCACCTCTACCGGTTTCGAAACTTATTAGTCTCTCATCAGGAGGCACATATGCTGCTCTCCTTGATCCAACCAAAACAAACCCCGGCGTGCAGTCACGGATTGCAACGAACGAAATGGCATAGATGCCCTAGCGGCAACTGCTAGCAAAAGACTAAGTTTTAAATCTAATGGCATATAAAACAACATAATGTTATTCTACATCCCACCAGACTGAATGCAATGGGAACCTTCTCTGGTTACACCTCCGAGGTTTCTACAGTTTGCAAGCCATAACGGATGCTGAGACTAAGGAAGATGAGGAAATTTTACATCTTATAATTCACGTCCCATGTGCTCAGCGCGATAAAGTTCCAACGAGAATGGTTTCCTTCGTACTCCAATCAGAGTAAACATGTAAATAAAAATGAATAACCATTTTCAATTTCGTTGTAAACTCGTTGTAAACGAAAATACAGCAGCATCATATTCTAGTCCAATCACTCAAATATTAGTCAGAAATAGCAACTATCAAAATATTTATAAAACTGAGTGTCAGTGCCAAAACGAATGCCAAACCTAATGAATTAATGGCGAGGACATCCAATACTACAATTATATGACGTCACGACCAATGATGGCCCGTTTTGGGCTGGCTGCTATAATTTGAATTTTTAATCGTCTTTAGGAACCAAACGGAAGACAAAAATAAATGTGTGTGTTTACTATGGAAAATAAAAGTGAATACTATAAGTTCAGTAGTTTATTGAACGTGGTAGCTTGAGGTTTTGTTTTGATTTGCAACGGGGTCAACTGCTAATTGTTGTGTTTACATGTTTTGTTATTGTTTTGTTTTTTGGAGTGTTGTGAATTACTAGTAGTAAGTCGTTTTACTTTTGCTTACTTTCATCGACCTTGTTTATTATTGCAATATAAGTTTGACCATGACCTACAGCTGCGAGGAATGTCTTTCACATTTTTCTGATTCAGATAAATTGAATAATCTGAAATGTAATGGAGATTGCCGGCGTACTTTTTGTATGAGATGCACGGGGTTAAATAAATCGACCACAATTAGAACACTGATTAGAACAAAAATTTTCCCATCTAAATCTTTTTTGTACACTATGTGACTCACCTAGCTTAATATATTTAAATGAAAAAATAACTAACCTGTCAAAAACTCAAATACCTATAGAAAACTTTGAAGCCTTAACACAAGTTACTAAAAAACTTTCTGATAATCTGCCTGTTTTTATAGACACTTACGATTTGTTAACAAAAAATGACGACAAACTGGACTATCTTATCAAAAAAAAAGACGAGATCCATAGACTAAATAACCTGGTGAATCCTGAGAAGGTTTTAACATGTATAAGACAGATGGAACATGATCTTTTCAATATATCGTCAGTTTTTTACGGCGGTTCAGATGAGACTATAAAAGTTCAAATCCAAGACTAAACTTCTACTGAGATTAAGTTGGGATTAGAAAGGCTCTCTTCAAATATCAGTGAAATATCAAATCGAATGAGCAATATTTCTTAAAATCTATCTACCATACTAACGAAAAAAGAGGTATTGAACAAAATACACATTTTATGCCACCACAAGTACCCAACCTGGGTACTTGTGGTGGCATAAAATTCTCAACGTTGCGAAGTAAGTCCAGAGCAAAAATAAAAAAACACAGGAGATAAATGTCACTTTGTAGTTATTAGTAACTTAACCCCAATGTACACCCCTATACAAGTGGTACACCTTATTAAATAGAAGCTAGGTATCAAAGAATATATTAGATGTTACGCCCTCGTTAAAGATGCCGACATAGCAACTGGTTCTTCATTTAAAATAGGTATAAAATCTAGATCATCTATTAACTTATTATTTAATAAGGAAATTTGTCCACCTGGTGTAAACATTAAATGGTCCATTGAATCTTCATATTCCGAACCATCGCTTTCATCTGAGTCACATAAGAATCAGACGAATATCAGAAGTCCTGTTAGCCTGGAAAATCCAGTTACCAGTTTATGCAACAACAAATATGAAGTACAGAACACAAACATATGTTCAGACAAGCAGGCCATCGAAATTTGCAAATCTAAGAATCCTTTCCATTCGCATATTAATTTCATTAAAAAAGATACTTTAGAACCATCTATAAATCTGGATCCTTTGACTTGACCAAGAGTTAGATTAACCAATAACTCTAATAGTCGATATCTGCTAGCCAGATTAAGGGAACCAGATATCTTAAAAGCCATTAAACTTCATCTTGCTTTTACACGACCAACCTGTTTCAGTATTTTATGGTGGATTTACCAACACAAGCGTTAAACTGTTTTTGGCATCCGAAGGGCTTTCCACTAAGACTGAAGATCTACGAAAAATTCTTCTAGAATTTAACGATGCCTATGGAATTGGTCCAGATGAGGTTGAAGCTGATCTTGCTGCTTTTAGGTCCTTTCTCACTTCTGAAAGAATTATTAACTTACAAAAATCAAGGGGGTGTCACCGAAATTACTATTCCTCTCTCTCCAAAACGAAATTTTTAAACATCACGACGTGTTCTGAAGGACTAGAAGCCAATAAACTTCATCTTGCTTGTCTACACGACCAACCTGCTTCAGTATGTTATGATGGATTTACCAACACAAGCGTTAAACTGTTTTTGGCTTCCGAAGGGCTTCCCACCAAGACTGAAGATCTACGAAAAATTCTTCTAGAATTTAACGATACCTATGGAATTGGTCCAGATGAGGTGGAAGTTGATCTTGCATCTTTTAGGTCCTTTCTCACTTCTGAAAGAATTATCCACTTACAAAAATCAAGGGAGTGTCACCGAAATTACTATTCCGCTGTCTCCAAATCGAAATTTTTAAACATCACGACGTGTTCTGAGGGACTAGAATCCTCAAATTATTTTAGTGATAACAACTTTAGCATGGTTCTGATTAATATTCGTTATATAAGATACAAAACTGATGAATTGTTTTGCTTCTAGAGGAATTAGGATTTCCCCCGGTAGTTGCGGTTACAGAGCACTGGTTTGAAATCAACGAGCCTTTCTTTGTAGAAAAATACATGATTTTTCTTTGGTAACAAAATATGACTTTCTGTTAAATGAAGCCTACTTTGAGTTTTCCTTAATTTACAATAAGAATCTTAATCTTTATATTATTTGCATTTATAGATCACCTGGCTCTTCCGTAGAACTATTTTTTCAGAACCTGCTAAATTTGTTAGATGACCTGCCCCATGAAAGCAGAAAAATTTTATACGGAGACTTCAACATTGATTATGTTGCTGCTTGTGCTACACAAATATCCTTGGTCAATATAATTGAATTGTATGGTCTAACAATGCACGTAGATTCTCCTACAAGGATTACTAAAACTTCATCTACCATAATTGATTATATTGTCTCAGATTTATCACCCCTTGATGTGCACTCTACAGCTATTAATGCTGGACTATCTGATCATGAAGCAGTTTATACGAAGCTTAATATCTTCAGCAAACCCTCCTCAAAAACCCGACGTTTAGGCAGGATTTTTTCCACTCGGAACTTTCGTAAATTCCAAAATTTATGCTTAACCTCTGAGTGGCAATTTCCTTCTTTGGACGTGGACTATATTTTCCGTGATTTTTTGGATAAGCTTGTCTGTATCTTCAATAAAGCATTTCCTTTAATTACAATTAAGTCAAAACATCGTAAACCCTGGACTACCAAAGGTACACGAATATCAGAACTTATAAAATCAGCTAAAAAAGTGTACTGTCAAAACCGCCTGGGAAGCTCTAAAAGTATTGTAAAAGAAACTTGGTCCATAATAAACGATCTTCGAAATAAAACCCACACTTCTCAAACATTTTCCCTTCCAGACCCTGAAAATCTAAATGCATACTTTGTTAATGTGAGTAAAAATATTACATCAACTATTTTGCGACAACATGATCCAATTTCCTATCTCCCTAGTTCAAGAAAGGTATCGAACTCATTCTTTATAAAACTATTTTGCGACAACTTGATCCAATTTCCTATCTCCCTAGTTCAAGAAAGGTATCGAACTCATTCTTTATAAAACCAGTTGATATAGCTGAACTGATCCAAACAATCAATAGTATCAAAAGCAAATCTACCTGTAGTACTGATGGTCTATCGATAACAATTTTTTCAAATCTCCCAGGAAATGTGTTGGAAGTCCTCATCTCACTAATTAATGATTCTTTTGAGAAAAGCAAATTCCCAGAGTGCCTAAAGAGAGCCATCATTATTCCTCTTCATAAGGGTGGTGAAAAATCTAATACTTGCAATTATAGACCTATTGCACTTCTACCGGTACTCTCCAAAATTATTGAGAGACTCATAAAAGCCCGACTTATGTCTTTTCTCGTTGAAAACAACATTTTATCACAAAATCAGTTCGGCTTTTTAAATAATAAATGTACCACTGATGCCATGTGTTCTGTACTACATGACGTTTACCAAGCACTGAACAGTAATCTTCACACTGCCACCGTTTTTTGTGCTTATGCCAAAGCTTTTGATTGTGTAAATCACGGCATTTTGATAAAAAAAAACTAAATTTCTACGGAATTCGAGGTATTTCTTGAATTGGTTCCTATCTTACTTGGATGATAGGAAACAACTGGTTAAAGCAAGTGATACAGACTCTAGTCTCAAAAACATTGTATGTGGGGTACCTCAAGGTTCAGTATTGGATCCTTTACTTTTCCTTATATCTATTAATGACATCACTAGTTTACAAATCGATGGAAAAATCTGGTATCGCAAATATAAATTAATATCGTTTTTTGTCCTTTGCGCTACACGAAATGTGCAAAAATTTATCGACTGAAAAAGATGTTTTTGATGTTCTGAATTGAAAGACAAAATTCAACTGAATAAAAACCGATTCGTATCCACTGAGCCGTTATTATTTTGGTATCTTTCGTTCCAAATAAATATAGTAATTAAAACTGTGCTGATTTAAATTCAGATATGAATGTGAGCTATATTTATTTTTTAGTGTGCGAAAATAACAATGCCTGTTTTGACATTAGCTAGATTTATTCTAGAATACTCATTAATGAATTACGAGACAGTCACTATTAGGGATTCCAAATTGGCATCAGCTGCTCTTTATATAGCACTTAGGATGCAACGTATCAGCCACTGGACTCCAACATTGGAATTTTATACAGGTAAAGTATTTGATGGATATTTTAAAAATTTAAGTTGACCCCATCTTCTTTGCCTACTAAAGCACCCAGAATATATTAAAGAAAAATGGGAATATGTATAAATTAATGTATCTCTAAATAAAGAAAATAAAAATTGAACTTATGAAACAATAAAGTATCCCGAAAAATAAAACAATTTAATCATTAATGTCAAGTTGAAGAACTTACTATTCGTTGCAAGATATTTCGGATTTAATCTTAATTTGAATTTAATTTTAATTTTGATTTAAAGTAAATTCAATTAAATTTAATTTAATTTTTTCATTTTTTACCGTTCTATGTGATTAAAAAATAAGAATTATCGCAGTTAAGGCCCCCCCCCTTGAACGTTATTTTTCATTTTTATTTCTTTTCATTGGATTCCATTAAATTTCAAGATTTAAAAAAAACTCACACGCATTGTTGATGCTTTTACAATTTTTTTATTTTTATAGACCCGTAGGTTGAGTGTACATAACCTAAAAATGAATTTTCTTTCGAAATGGTTGCAGAAATGGTTTATTGTGTGTATTTTATAAAAAATATATATGTTTGATGCTTTCCAGATAGGTTTTTTAATGCGCGGATTAATAGTGTTTAAAGGCGATAAAAGATGGAAAAATCGAGTAAAAACTTCCAAGAACCCGGCATGTATTTCCCAACCCGACCGGAAAATACATCATCTCATGTTTTTCAAGCACATACCTTGAAACGTGTCATTTAATAGCACATAACAGAAAAAAAATAGAAAAATTCAAGAAAAAACTTGAAAGCCCAGTTTTTTGCACGTTTCAAGAAATCTCTAGCTTTTCTGAATATAGAAAATACATGGTGTCATCATTTAGAAAATTTTTGAAGACATGCTGCTGTTTAATAATGTAGAAAGGTAAGAAAAGTTGGGTAAACCCAGCCAAAGCCCCGAATAACCCTTGAAAACCTGGGTTTTCGCATAAACGATGATTGTATTTGCCTCTTCGAGGCCTGAAACCATTCTTTTTCAAATTTTTCCAGTTTGAATTTTTGTGGCATGGATTCAGGTTGTATTAATCTCAAAATATATTATTAACTCCGCAGAAACTCACCAAAAACCCCCAAAAACCTTGAAAAACATGTTTTTGTGGTTTAAAGGTGTTCCGCCCAATTTTTGAATGTCCTATATAGGAACCAGTTTCTTCAAATTATATTATAATCTATAAAAACTTTATTTGACCCGTTTTTATGTTTATAAAATGGCTAAAATCCCCTTAGAAAACCAGTTTTTCGGGTTTTTGAAAAACCAAAAATATAATCATAAAATTAGAACCAAAAAAAATCAGAAATATATTTTTTTGTAAAATACACAAAATAAAAAAATTGGAACTGCAGCCATCTCAAAAAAAAATACGCTTTTTTCGAAATAATATAAAATTCATTATTAGGTTATGCACACCCAACCTATGGGTCTACAAAAAATAGAAAAGTATTGTAAAAGCCTTATGGGCATAGGCGCAAAATGTCACTTGTCAAAACGTTCAATGTGTTTTAAATGTATTCATTTTTTCGAATCCTGAGAAAACTAATAAATATTTTTGAAAAATTTAAACGCAGAATGAAAGATTTATTGCTGAGGGCCGAAAGTCTCTGAAAACTTCTATAATTTTTATTTTAATAAGTTACAGGGGTAAAAATAAAAGAGAACATTGAGTGTGATTTTCAATTGCAAATATTTCATTCAAAAGAAACTTTTTATTTATTCTAAGAGACTTTCGGCCATCGGTAATAACGCAACCTTTTAATCTGCGTTTAAAGTTTTCAAAAATACTTGTGAGTTTTCTCAGGATTCGAAAAAAAATGAATATACATATTTAAAACACATTGAAAATTTTAACAGGCGACATTTTGCGTGTTTCCCTTAACTATGCGTGGGAACTTTTTGAAATTTTTATATTGATTATAACCCACTAAAAAAAAAACAAAAAAGTACATATTAGCAATTTAAAAAATTATGTTTTGTCTGTAGGGGAGGGGATAGCGGCCTAAAATTGCTCTGAGTCATATTTTTTAACAAAAAAATTAAATAATTATTTAAAAATAAAATAACAAAGATGTGACGTTTGTAACGTTAAAGTCTTTTTGTCTATTTAAACGGGGTATACCTTTTATAGCACTTTATGAAAAATTAAAAGCAATAAATGATCAAATGTTTTTTTATAAAACGTTTAACATTTTTTTAGGTTATAAATTAGAAGAATTCAAAGACGTTGTAATTATCTTAAATACAGGTATCAATCAGCCTCCCAAATCACAAATAATGACAGTAAGAAACAAATATTCTCATAAAATATTTTTCGAAGTAGCGAAAGTACCACTCCTAGGAAACAATCAGCTGTTCTGAAATTTTTTTCGAAAAGTTTCGAAACATTTCATGTTAACTGACGTTATACAATATTTTATTTTTGTATGTAAATTTAGCTTCGATTGACGGTCTATAAATAACAGGATGTTAGCTTGATGTTATTTTACATAAAAAAAAAGTTTTAGCAATGTATTTTAAAATATTTTATTTGTGTTGATTTTATAATTTAATGTCTTGTATAAAGCGTATAAAAAAACATGCTTTTCAATTCGTTTATCGCATGTTGCCACAAGGACAGTGTACTATTTTTATTTATTTTTTAGTTTGAGTGATTTTTGTGGGACAATAATTTGACTTGAATTTGCAGTTAAACTGACTGGTTATAGTATTTTTAGTATTATTAAAATTAAGAGTACGATCCTGTACTGTGTTCGCTTCTAAGATAAGTCCCGCAAATCAGAAGCCCACATTTAGCTACGTGACATTGATTTTGAGAGCGATTGTACAGGGGTGCAATAGGCCAAAGCGTTTACAACATAAAGCCTGAATTAAATTTACACCTTATACCTCGTAGTACATTTTTCTCTGCCATTTATTATAATAAATGGTGTTTTAAAAATAACTAGAGATTTAAAGTAAACAATTTACCAATTTATAGTAAACAAACTATTATGAAATATAGATTTAATTTTGTATATTTAAAAAAACTTACTTGGAGAACAGTTATTTAATAATATGTTAATTTTATTGCAATACTAATTTTAAAATCGAATTTACGTACTTATTCTTCTGTATGAAATTTTATTATAAGTGAAGAACACATGTCGAAAGTATGACAGTTTGAGATAATTAAATGCTAATACAGCTCCTAAAGTTCAAAAAGCCGCAGTTAGAGTAGATGGAGAACTGAATCCCCTATGTGACATCAATGTGGGAGTGAGATAGGGAGACGCACTATCAACAATGCTGTTCAACCTAGTTCTTGAGGCAGTTATCAGAAAAACCAATGTAACCGGCCATATAAATACCAAGACAGTACAAATTACTGCATATGCAGAAGATGTAGCTATCATTAGTAGCAGCAAGCAACGACTAATGGAAACGCTAAAGAAAATTGATCCTGAAACACGAAAAAGAGGGCTTAAACAACAAAAAACGTAAGTATATGACGGTCAAAAGAACACGTGACAATGAAAATAGTACCACAAAAGACATCTATACCATCGACTGTGTGGATGCCTTCACATATCTGGGCACATAAATCAATCAGAAGAATTCCGTAAGTCGCGAAATTATGCACGTATTTCCAGTGGGAATCGTACATACCATGATAAATTAAAGATTAATGACATCGAAATTATTAGACAAAAGAAGCAAGATACACTTGAGTCCAGGGTTCTTTACCCGTACATCATTTAAAGCATACGAAATAAGTCGGAAATTTACTCCACTCAACAGTAAGTGACAGAAAGTAGCTACTGCTCCGATCACGGGTTATATTATAAAATTTGACTTTATGAAATAAATAGAATGTCAAATAATAAGGAGTATAATTAATATTTTCTTTTTGTTATTTTATTCACTTTGGAGAAAATTTAAACACAACCATTCCTTAACTGTGTGAATGAGGTTAGCTTTGTATGTTGTAAAAATTAAAGGCAAACTCCAATATAAAATTATTTGTGACAACAACTGTTTGTGTAATATAAAAAACTTAAAAATGCAAAAATTCGACAAAAAAATCAACAGACTGACATCCACAAAAGTAAACAAACCAGAAACGTCACAACTGTACTTAAAATCTGAAACGATTCCCAACCGTCTTTTTTTGTACCTATCTCTTTTCAATATACTGAGTCTAGAGCGTTCATAAAAATAACATGCGTTTTTACTTAATAACAGGCGGTAGCTGGATTGTCTTTAGTTTCATGCGTGGAAGAGAATGATGCTAGAAAAAAAGTATGTGTTTTATCTGGCAAGGTATTAATGACGCACGGGTAAAGAATCGTGGACTCAACTGTAACTATATACACAACATTGATTAGACCCGTAATAAACTATGGTTGTGAAACCTGTTTAAGGGGCTATCCTAGTTAGGGGAGTGCTATAGATTTTCACTTCGGAAAAAATCAAACAAGATAGAACTTTTTGTAATTTCATTAGGAAATGTTTAATAAACAACATATTAAAAAGTTCTACTCGAGAAGTGGGTGCTTCATTTTTTATTAAACAAATGAACTTCGAAGTTTGATGTATTTTTTAAATAACTCCGAAAATATAAATTTTAGAACAAAACTGACTTGACCATTGAAAAATTCAGAAAATTTTACAAAAAAAAACCTTATATAAAGAATTTTCTAAAATTAAATCTGTATCTTCTATCATTTTTTATTTATAACGCTAAAGTCACCCTTCTCACAAACATTGGTGCACTGTAAACTAGCGTACGACGAAATGCACGGTTGAGTTTTTTAATGTAATTCTGTAACTAATGGATCAAATGAAATTTTACAAATTGAACCTAAAAGAAAAAATTAAGGTATCTTATGGTTATAATAAAAAGAAATAAAATGTATGGGCATAAGTACGGTGGGGGCGGAAAGTGAGCCTTACGAATTTTGTTTAAAAATGTGTAACTAATACAATTTTTCTTATAAAACCCTCAATTTTGCACAACTTACTTTTCAAGCATCGTACTAAATGCTGTTTCATTAAAAAAAAATCTTAAAAATTTAATTCAAATGATATTATGACGTCTTAAAAAATGTAATTTTTGAAATCTTCGTAGTTTTATAGAATTACCACCACTTTAAGACGGTATTACTCAAGTTTGGACAGATCTATTACAGTTTTAAAGTGCTTTTTTAAAGCTTAGGATGTAATCTTTAAAATGCACTAAATTATTTCACTTTAGAAATGAAATAGACTATTTGTTTTTGAGAAAATTAAGAAAGATAACAAAAATTTAATACAAAAACCGAAAATTACCAGCTAAAAAAATGTTTATATAAAATGATCAAAATTTTTCTGTAAAACTGACCTAAAATACATTTAATAATAAACCTCAACAATTGTAAATGTTCAGCAAAAAATTTTTTTTAGCTGTTATACAGTACGTCTGCGTAACTTGGAACCTATTGATAACTTTTTTAATCAGTTTTACGAAAAAAAGTTGTTCTTTATAAAATACTCTGCATCGTATATAATCTAAGATGCAGTCATCAAATTTAATGAATTTTATACGAGTTATTGAAAATTGTTATTAAGAAAAGTTGTTTGGAATTAAAAAATTTGTTTTAGTGTTCAATTACTTCCTTCTAATTAAAGTATTGTGAATAATAAAGACACTTTTAACTCTTAAGAATAATTCATATTTTTTACATACCTCGTATAAAATTTAAAAAGTTTAATATCTGATGGTTGTATCTTATATTTTAGACCAAGGAGAGCATTTTCTGAAGAATAACTGTTTTTCGTAAAAGTGATAATAAAATAGTTATCATAATTGTAATAAAATGATGATGAGTATCCGTAATTTGAGAAAAAAAATTTAAAAAATTTTTCGAATAGAATAATGTAATTGTATATTTAAACATAGTTTTTAATTTCAAACAACTTTTCATAATAGCATTTTTTGATATTCTGAAATATAAAGGTACTTTACTCTTTAACGAAATTCATATTTTTGACATAACTCGTATAAAATTGATAAAATTTGATATCTGATGGTTTAGTTTTAGATTTTTGACTATCCAGAGCATTTTATGAAGAATAACTTTTTTTCGTAAAATTGATAATATAAAAAGTTTTCCATGTGGTTCCTAGCTACGCAGACATACTGTATAAGAGCTTCTGTATAAGAATTTTCAAATTGCAATGCCATATTCGGATTCAGTATAATCAAAAACAAAATAGAAATATATTTGATCAAAGTAAAATGATGAATTTAACGATATTTTTAAAATTATTAAAATACAAAACAATTGTTATTGTTTAAACAATTAGCGGCCAAATCCGCGAGTAGAACTTTTTACTTTAACATGTATATAAACTAACAAAAAAAGTTTTAGAAAAATATAAGCTTGTTTGAATTTTTCCGAAACAATGCATGTTTTCGTTCTAATTGCACTCCCCTAAGTTTAAAAGTACGAAATTCATATACTTCTTTTGGGTATCCCAACACCAAATTGTTGTATATGGTCCACATGATGTTCAGAAAAAGTCACCATTTTGAGCGTTGGATTTGGTGGTGAGGGGGGAGAAATCGGTAAATTCGGAGTTTTTTACGTCTTTCGTCAATATTTCTAAAACTATGCGGCTTAGCATGAACAATGTTCTACATTAAATTTGAAATAAAAAAGGCCCTACGCATAATCCTAAAATGAACGGTTCCAAAGTTACGGAGGTAGTACAGTATCATCATAAAATAAAAAATACTGTACCAATTGTTTTGAAAATTTGCATGAGCATTTATTATAAAAAGAAGTACATGTAAAACCATTTTCATAAAAAATATTAAAAATTAAACGATTTATGCGCCATCTACTGGCACCATGAAAATAAAATCATGGCTCCACTGCTGCAGTGATTGAGAAGAGATCCTGAAACATAAGATTTCAAAGTGACTATTGAAATATAAGTTATTTCCTATACCATCAACTAGGATTTTTGAAAAATATTAAAATTTGGAAAAATGACGGAAGTGTTGAAATTTTTTTTTTAAATTAGCTAAACCATTTTCAGTTTCAAAAACCGCCAAATTGACATTTTTTATCCGATCAAAAAACCCCTAGTTGATGGTATAGAAAATAACTTATATTTCAATAATAACTTTGAAATTTTATGTTTCAGGATCTATTTTAGCCTAAGGCTCCACGGGCGACAAATTTACGCTGGCAATAGCCTTAAAACGAACTTCGGTTCCGCGGAACGGAATAGGAATAGCCGAACTGAACCGACTACGCACAAGTCCTGTAGTCGGTACAGTTCGGCTATTCCTACTCCGTTCCGCGGAACCTTAAGTTCGTTTTACGGCTACTGCTAACGTAAATTTGTTGCCCGTGGAGCCTTAGCCTTAGTCCCAATCACTGCAGCAGTGGAGCTATGTTTTTATTTTCACGGCGTTAGTAGATGGCGCATAATTCGTTTACTTTTCAATACTTTTTTTATCAAAATTGTTTTTTATCAAACATGTACTTCTTTTTATAATAAATGCTCATGCAAATTTTCAAAACAATTGGCACAGTACTTTTTATTTTAGAAATTCCCAAAAAAGTATATGAATTTCGTACTTTTACACTAGGATAGCCCCGTAATGACGAAAAATATGAAGTCCAACTCGGGACATTCGAGAGAAAAATTTTGAGAAAAGCATATGGCCCGGTGCAAGAGGAAGACGACACATGGAGAATCAGTAAAATGACCAAATTAATGAATTAAATGAAAGGTACGATATTGTAAGATTTGTGACAAATCAAAGACTATGAAGTCTGGGACATGTCCAGAGGCAAGAAGATACAAAAACAAAGAACATGTTACAATGGAAGCCGATAGCAAGACGAAAAAAGTAAGGTCTAGTAAGAGGTGGTTGGATGACGTGGAAGAAGACCTGAAAACTATGAATATAAGACAATGTAGGAGATGAGCACAAGAAAGGATTGAATGGAAGGGCGTAGCCAGTCAGGCGAAGACCCATCCAGGGTTATGATGCCCACCATATTTATGGAAACATGATTGTCAAAACTTCGTCTACAGAGGAATTAGTGAACGGTATGCCAGTTGTAACCTCGTACAGAGCGCTAATTTTGGTGGTGGCGACATATGGCGGTGCTATACAGGGTGTTTCATTGGGAAACGGAAATACTTTAAATGTGAATAGAGGTCACCGAGGCGGTTCTAGGTATACTACATTTTTTGCCCTACCGCAGTGGTTTCCAACCTTTTTGTACCTGCGCCCCCCTTAAAAAAACAAAAAATTGTTGCGCCCACTTAATTTTTGAATCTAATTTCATAAATACTCAACTGATATTATAATTTATTTGATGCACTACAGAATAATATACAATATCATGTAAAAATATACATGAAAAATAATAAAATTTGCTTGTTAATAGTGTTTATCCCATTTTTAAATTAATTTTCAGACATTTTGTTACAATTTCCTCCTTGTAATAAACAATTGTTACAGCTGCATGCCTCCCCTGCAACAGTCTCGCGCCCCCCTAGGGGGGCGCGCCCCACAGGTTGGAAACCACCGCCCTACCGACTTTTATAACCGAGTTACAGGGTAATTTATCGATTTTGTCAATTTCTTTCCTAAGCCATAACTTTAGAACCACCCTGTATATTTTTTTGATATTTGGTACACATGTGCCTCATCCAAAACCCAAACGATCGACATATTAATCACAAGAAAAATCCAGGTCCGGATTAACAAAAAATTAAAAAGTAATTGTGACCTTAAAAGAACACCCTGTATATTGAAATTCTGAAAATCTGTTTGCATATTTGAAAAGAGCACAAAAAACTAAGTCTAATCGTTCGCTTCAATTTTTCGGCCAGACAATTTTATGACTTTAATTTTGAAATTATATTGAATTTTTTAAGAACTCTGACATTAAAAAGCAGGTATTAACTTTTAATTATAAATTATTAAAGCTATTGAATAAATACTCATTTTAAAAATAATCAATACTTATTTACCACATTGGAACGACCCAATTATTAATCACAAGAAAAATCCAGGACCGGATTAACAAAAAAACGTAAAGTAATTGTGATCTTGAAAAAACACCCTGTATATTGAAATTTTCAAAATTTGTTTGCATATTTGAAAAGACACAAAAATCTGAGTTTATCGGTTTGCTTTAATTTTTTGTGAAGGAAATTTGATGACTTTAATTTTGAAATTAAATATATTGATACTTTTAAGAACACTGAAATTAAAAAGCAGATTTTTAAAGCACGTTTAACAATAAGTTATTAAAGTGATTAAATAAATACCCATTTTAAAAATAATCAATACTTATTTACGACATTCGAACGCCCCACTTACAAATCACAACAAAAATCCAGGTCCGGATTAACAAAACAATATAGTGTAATTGTAACCTTGAAACAACACCCTGTATATTGAAATTTTCAAAATCCGTTTGCACATTGGTATGAAAAGAGCACAAAAAACTAAGTTTAATCGTTCGCTTCAATTTTTTGGCCAGACAATTTAATGAATTTAATTTTGAAATTATGTCGAAATTTTTGAGAACTCTGGAAACTCGTAATAAAAATTGCGATATATGTAATTTCAAAAGTAATGTCATTAAATTGTCTGCACAAAAAATTAAAGCGGGACATTAAACTTAGTTTTTCGTGCTCTCTTCAGGTGTGCAAACGTATTTTAAAAATTTCAATATACAGGGTGTTTTTTCAAGGTCAATTACTTTGTATTTTGTTGTTAATACGGACCTGGATTTTTCTTGTGATTAGTAAGTGAGTCCTTCTAACGCAGTAAATAATAAATGATTATTTTTAAAATTAGTATTTAGTCATTAACTTGAATGATTTATTATTAAGTGCTTTAGAAACCTGCTTATTAATTTCAGGGTTCTAAAAAATTTGAATAATATATTTAATTTCAAAATTAAAGTTAATGAATTTTTGCACAAAAAGTGAACCGATAAACTCGGATTTTTGTGGTCTTTTCAAATGTGCAAACAAATTTTTAAAATGTCAATATACAGGGTGTTGTTTCAAGGTCACAATTACTATATGTTTTTTTTGTAAATCCGGACCTGGATTTTTCTTGTGATTAATAATTGGGTCTTTCCAATGTAGTAAATAAGTATTGATTCATTTTAAAATGAGTATTTATTCAATAACTTTAATAATTTATAATTAAAAGTTAATAATACCTGCTTTTTAATGTTGAGTTCTTAAAAAAATTCAATATAATTTCAAAATTAAAGTCAAAAAATTTTCTGGCCTAAAAATCGAAGCAAACCATTAGACTTGGTTTTTTGTGCTCTTTTCAAATATGCAAACAGATTTTCAAAATTTCAATACAGAGGGTGTTATTTTAAGGTCACAATTACTTTATAATTTTTTGTTAATCCGGACCTGGATTTTTCTTGTGATTAGTAAGTCGGTCGTTTGGGTTTTGAATGAGACATATGTGTACCAAATATTAAGAAAATGTACAGGGTGGTTCTAAAGTTATGGCTTAGGAAAGAAATGAGCAAAATCGATAAAACACCCTGTAACTCGGTTATAAAAGTCGGTAGGGCAAAAAATTTAGTATACCTAGAACGGCCTCGGTGACCTCTATTCACCATTAAAGTATTTCGGTTTCCCAATGAAACACCCTGTATAATAGTATTTCTTGGAAAGGACATACCGAACTTGATGATGCTACGCCATTTGCCAGCCATATTGGATATGACAGATTCGTGCTAAGGCGTCTTCCTTGTCGCTAGAATAGTGAATACTTACCTTGGTGAGATTCAATTTAAAAATTATATTGGCCACCATAATATAGCATATATCGGAGTTGAATCTGATCGAGCATTTATATGACACTTTAAAACATCGCATTCGCAAAATTAATCCTAAATCTGTGACACGGGGAGGACTAAGGATTGCAGCAAAAAAAATTTCACTTCACATGATAATTTCAAAATATGCAATATTTTTGTCCGCTAGTGTATTTAACTGAATGCAACAGAGTGAAACAAAAAAAAAGAAGAACTTATGTTGGAGGGAAAGTAAAGAATGATATACTCCAACAGAAGTAAGGAAAAAAAAGAAAGTAACTAATGGGACAAAAATGAACATAGATGGGATGTAACGAAGAGAGTGTAGTTGGCTTCTACGTTGAGGAGCCGCAGTAGGAAAAATACTACTTGCCAGTAGTATTAGTGGAGGAAAGTGGAAGGATGTAGAAGTGAAGAGAAGAGGCAAACTGAATAGAGTTGGGCTAGCAAGAGATGCAAGAGAACAACTTGACACAAGGATGGTTATGGCTCGTTTGCATGCCTGTCGAAGAACAGTAGTTCATAGTAGATAATGATGACTAAAAAGTGAAATAATAAAATAAGAATAATGTACTGAAAATGAATAAAGATGAGTAATTGCTAAAGAAGAACAAAATAAATAAAACTAACAAATCATGGGCGCCAAGAAAATGATATTCGATCACTCTCCCAGGTATCTTACACTGCTGTCAAATATTAACTATATTAAATCAGTAAACATGAACATAAAGGAATAATAAAAATAAATGATATACAAAATAAATAAATATTTATTAAAAATAACTACCTAGATTTTTGACAATCTTTGAGTAATACAAAAGTTATATCGATCTAAGATAACAACAATAATGTTACCTGTTACAAAATTATATAAGTACCTCTTACTTACATATAGGGTACAACTCACATGAGTCCTCTTTACCAAATGGTTATAGTACGCTTGCTATGTACAACTAAATTAAAACCCGAAAAATATATAAATAAATAGGCAAAAGCCTGACGAAGAGAACATCCAATGATGAATTAAGCAAAATTAATTAATAAAAGTTATAAAAATGAAGCTAAGATAAATACTGAAACTATGACCTAAATTATCCGAACAAATGGAATAAAGCGAATAAATATTTGGGAAACAAGCAAGTAATATTACAAAATAAATATTAAACCAATAATAAAGTATAAAACCCTAATTGTCTAGGCATGATTACCTTGTGCACACAAGTAACTTACCATAGATAATAGTTTGGGAACCAAATACACTAATATTCAAATATGTTATAATAAAAACCAAATGTAAGCTAAATTGGAAAAAAAAATATTAACAAACATAGTGCATTAATCAAATGTCTGAAATATAAAAAAAACCAATAGTTACTAAAAACACATCACTAAATGTTCCCAAACAAACCCATTTATCGAACGATTTCCTAAAGAGGTTGCGGTTGCATCCTCGAAAATGAGCACCAGGATGGTGCGACCCCATGACTCGTTTAGGCCCAGGTGCCAAGACGAAAAGGAGTCGGAATGCCCCAAAAAAAAACTTGTTTCCCCAAGTGACTACTGCCAGAGTGACTTGACTGTGGCTGTAATGGTTTCCCTAGGTGGTCAAAGGGGCTACGACTTCACGTCGTGGTTTCTCCAAAATGGCGGTGATTTTTATTAAAATTCCAGAAGGAGTTGTGTTACCCACATGTCTCCCTACTGCAGAAAACCATTTGTGGTAACTTTTCACTTCACTTTAAAATTGCTGGATGTTAAATAAAATAATTATGATAGAAATCAACCGCCATTTTATGGTACCAACTACCCATCTTACAGCCACAAGTCAAGTAACGAACATGCCTCTCTCCTTCCAAGAGGAGCATCTCAAACGATCACAGAACATGAATTAAATAAATGTCACGGAACGATTCGACAAGTGTTCCGTAGACGTCGACGTGTGACGTCACGTAAGTGGTCCTTTACGAGAAAATTAAAGAAATTAATTAAGCGATCAAAAGAAAATAATTATAAAAATAATTAAAGCGCTAAAAATGATATTATAACGGGTGGACCGTTACAAGAGCCAGTGGTGAAACTTTATTTCCAGTGAACTATTTTCGTCCCATCACCCCATCACATGTTGTTCGATTTAAACGTGAAAAACTTTACAAACAACTGTTTAGAATTTCCCTAACAATAATTTCAAAATTATTTTAATTGCACTCGGTAACAAAATTAATAAAATTAAGACTAGTATTTTCTAAAACCCACAAAAACATTCACAACTTAAAAATTTTGTAAAGAGGCGCATTGTTCTATTTGGTTAACAACCACCTAATTCTCGATATATTTTGTTAGATTTATAATTTGGTAGAGGGCTAATGCATGAAAAATAAAATATATAAATAATTTCAATGTAAGATATTTTATAAACAAAAAAAAAATAAAAAAAAAACGAAAAATTAAGTTTGTGCTCTTAATATCACAGAAATGTATTGCATTGAAAAATTTTTAATCTACAGAATTTCAGCTTGATTGGAATTGAGTGCGGATCTAAAGGTGTACTTAAAAGGGCAAAAAAATTTGCTCAATCATGAACAATAATGGTTGATTGTGACGTGACAAAATTTCAAGCAATTTACGGTAACGACGATGAATATCTATCAGAATGGAACAATGTGTAGCAACTACAATATTGGGCGATAAGGAGCAACTCGAAGAAATTAGACAATACTTTCATACATCAATTTACAAGGGAAGAAAAGGAAAAGGCATATCCGACGATTCTGAGGGAGTAGCCAAAAGATAGACAATTTGTGCTATTACGTAATGAAAGAATAAAACCATGATTTGTCGTATCATGACAAGATTCTCTGCAAAAAGTTTGTAGATCCGGTTTTTTCTACAAAGATCAGCGAATAGAAATAATAATATACAGAGATAAAATTAGTATCTGCATAATAGAACAAACATGAAGATTGTCCTAAATAAGAGAGTGTATAAACATAGGATGCTGGATACAAATATGAGAACTCTTACAAATAGCTATCCAAAGGTAAGAAGCATTTACTAAATGAGGGAGAAATATAAATAACAAATTTCTAGAACTAAAATACTCTCTTCAATGCACAGTGGTTCCAAATCTAGGGATTTTCATGTTTACAGTTGCTTTCTCATAATGTCGTGGAGTCGTAATACGCAGGTATAAGAATCAAGACTGGATGTTTCTTATTCATAGCTCAGGGACAAGACAAATGAGCCATGTACGACGTTATTTTGGCTGGTGAAAGTGAAAAAGCGCGTATATTTTAAAAAGGCTGTAAAACGTTTTGTAGTTTATCTATTTCCTTCTTTTTCTAGTATGTATCAATGTAAAGTATAGGTTGACTTAAAATTTAATAAAAATAAATGCATAAAATTTGTTAATGAATAAACAGTAGAAATATACTTGAAATAATCAAAACTTGTAATGTAAAATGTACGTTTAGTGATCTCAATGGTTTATCCATTGAGATGGATATAATCACATTAGTTTAGGCCTTTGCATTACTGGCACTTGTTTGAATACAAAAGTGTGAAATGACGCATATTAGATGATTCTGGCGATTGTACATAAGTAATGGGTTCTAAATATTGTACTTCACAAAGAAGTTGGATTCGTAATCAGCAATTTCAAAAGTAAAAGTCCTTTGTAGTGTAAAATTTCAAAAAAATGTGCGTTTAAAATAAAATTTTTGAGAAATTCTTTCCGCCATATTGGATCCGTTATTTTGTTTTTGAAATAATAATGTCAGATTTGTAATCAGCGACTTTAAATTACCAAATTTTGAAAAAATATTGCGTTTTGATTGATATTTTCAATTTCTTTCCGCCATTTTCTTTAAAAAATGTCAGATTAGTAATCGGCGGTGCCAAAAACCCTTAAATACGAAAGTAATTCCGAAGTGTATTCATTTTCCCACCTTTTCCGTGGCTTTCCTTTTTGTCTTACACCCTGCATCGAAATTTATCGAGGACTTTTTTGTATTTTGTTATTAAATAAACAACAATCTTCTTTTGTGTTTTTATTAATATCGGTAGATAACATTATTATTTGTACTTACGGATTAAAATAAATAAAACGATTAATATAAAAATAATTTCATATAAAAATTTTGTTACTATATTTCTATATTAACTACATATTTATTCTACCTACTACTAGTACTATCAGTGCTTTCTTTTCTTCTTTGGATGCGTGAACACTTCTTGCAAGGTACTTGTCTAGACCAACACTTCATATGATAGCAAGAGCCACATTTATCACATCTAGACACAGATCTCATCTGCCATGGGAATATCACCTCATCGGCGCCACAGAATTCGCAGATAAAGCCTCGAGCTAGGCATAGCTACAACAAAAAAAACTTTAAATAACAGTATTCCTAACTAGATAAAGTGCAAGCTGTATTCATAAATGGATTTAGCCCTAGTGATCAACCCTTTGCACAGCCCTAACACAGACAGAAGAGATACTAAAATTATAGAGGCTATTTATTGGAATCAGACAGCAATCATAAAGACCAATGGTAACACGTCAAGGCCAATTGATATACAACGAGGTGTCTATCAGGGTGGTGTGCTATCACCGATACTGTTTAACGTCTACTCTGAGGTAATATTTGCGAACGCTGTCGCTGTATCGCACTCATCAGAAAGAATCAGGATAAATGGTCAAAGAGTAAATAAAATCCGCTATGCAGATGACACGGTATTAATGACTGATTCGGACCATAGTCTTCAGATACTGTTAAATAGGGTTACTGAGAGTTATGAAAAAATGGGGATGAAGATCAATACAGTAGACTCCCGTAAGTTACCTACCTAAGCTACCTAAAAAATGCCCATTTATTATTTGTAAGGATCTAGAAAACACAAAACACTTGGATACTCTGGCATATATTTAACACATATGAAAAGACAGAAGGTTACAGAACACTACAAAATAATACTTACAGAACTGTAAGTAGGACTAATAAAATTTAGAAATGTTACTGTATGTGGTTGGCTTCGTAAACACTTAAAAAAATCTTCTATTTTTTTTCTAATAATTTTTTATATGCAAAGTCACGCCATTTTTTAATAAACATTACATCGATGGCAGTTGCCTCTTTTTGCTGTTCGATATAGGTAGCGGCCAGTTGCAAAGCTCCAGTTTGCCTCCAGCGTGGCTTATTCTATTTTCTTCATCTTCCTCTTCTATCTAAGCAGCATCTGCGTCGGTATCCTTCTCATTTTCCTGGCGAATGACACACTCAGCGATTTCGTCGTCGTTCAAAATCTCGTTGTATAGCTGCTTTTCAAAGTTAATCCACTCCAGAACATCTTCTTCAACAATGGGACCACAGTTCGATAGTTGCTGAAGGTCGTGAGATAATGCTGCATTTTCATCAAGTTCGCAACAAGAATGTTGTTTGGCTCATCTGTTGTTGTGTTTGCTTGGTAAATCTTATCTTCTATATTTGGCCAAACTTCCTCTTGGGATACTTCCTCTTGAAGCACGCAATGGCTCCTTAGTCCATCGGCTGTTGAAGACTCGGAACAGCAGTAACTTATTTTTCATCGTCACACTGAATATCTTCCTGGTGAGTACGCGCGCTGTCAGGAAGTAGAAGTGCTTTGATGGGCAGTTTTAATTTTGTAAAATGTTTTTTCACTTTGGGAACAAATTCGTAAACGAACTATTGCCTGAACAAATATGTGTCCATCCATGCTTATTTCTGTGACCGATAATACACTGGGAGAGTTTCCACGTTTATGTTCATAAACGGTATAGTGAAGTTCGATGGCTTAACAACGGCAGAAGAGTAATAGACAACTCTGTGTTTAATTATTTTGGAGATAATACCCCACATAATAATAGAGAAATCGATAGAATATAACAGGTCACTGGTACGTATCTTCGTAGACTTTCACAAAGCCTTCGGCACCATGGAACTAGGCAGCTTTATAACCGCTCTGAACAACAGAATATACTGCCGCTTTACAAAGTTAGTATAAAGATTGTAACAAAATGCCACAATGCGTGTAAAACTACATGATACCACTAGAGAAATACATATCAAGCGAGGTGTGAGACAGGGCGACACTCTCGCACCTAAATTATTTATAACGGTCCTCGAATACGCCTTTAATATGCTTAAGTGAGAAAATAGAGGAATAAAGATAGATGAGGAAATGCTCAATCATCTGTGTTTTGCCGACGATATAGTACTTATCACCGAAGATCTAGGTCAAGCACAACAAATGCTATAAGAATTAGAAAACGTATGTTCAACAATAGGTCTAAAAAACATCAGTAAGACCAAATTTATGACAAATTTAGTTTCCAGCCAATACCTAACTATCCAAAATCAAGTGGTCGAATTGAAAAAAAAAGTATATACAGTCGGTGTCCCGGAAAATAGTGCGTTCATTAAAGGTGTGGGTAGAATGCACCATTTAAAAGAAAACTTTCTTATAATTTTTTTTCTAACGTCGTCTGTTGCCTCAAAAAAATAAAATAATATCTTTTACTAAAATTTACATTTGGCAACCCGGCAGTTTTATTTATTTTGACATAGCGAAAATATTTAAAATGATTGTAAACACAAACAGTCATATCATAATTACCTGTAACCAGAGAATACATCGTATTGTTGTGGTATTGTCATGATTTCGATCGCAAGTATCAGGTTAATTACGTAATACCTATAGTGTATAATTAGTGCAAGATTTAGGTACACCAAGGCGATTTATCTCGAAGTTTAAGGATTTGTAGATGGTTTCAAAACAAAATGTGTAAAGTGTTGTGTGCAGATAAAGCTTGTTTTACGAGAAATGGTGTTTGTGTGTTTTACTTTAATAATGCCAAAAGTATTAATGTATGGGCTTGGATTATTAGTAATCATCTGATTGAACCACTCGAACTTCCCAGAAGATTGAATGGAGAAGTGTAATATGTACTCAAATTTTTTGTAACATGTTCTACCGATAGATACTTCTTGAAGACGTAGCTTGATTGAGTTGATTGTGATTGTAATAAAAATTTCTCATGTAAGTTAAAACACTATACAAACCTTATTTATTAGATATTTAATAAACACAAATATGCTGTTTTTCTATCACTGGTATCAGTATTTTATCAAAACATAATATTATGCCTAATGGTCGATGATTCATGATAGTTGAGTTCCAGTAAAATTATTTTTACACAGAAGAACGAACGCAGCGTTGCCGGCTGTATTTGCATTTCTGTGGACATTAATCAAATGCATTAAAATTAATAAATTATTTTTTTGAAAACTGTTGACTTTACAAAAAAATTTTATCAGACTTTTTTGCTCTAAATGGTGCACTTAGCCCGTACCTTGAAGGAACGCACTATTTTCCGGGACACCCTGTATATCTCGGTCATGAAATCAGAATAAGTAAGGATAATCAGACCTGTGAATTTCAACGACGAATAACACTTGCTTGGGCGGCGTATGGTTCACTAAGAGACATATTTAAGAGCAATATCCTGATAGCTATGAAACGGTTGACATTTGTCCAATGCGTTCTTCCTATTATGACATACGGAGCAAAAACTCTCACTCACTAAAAATGCGAGTGGCACAAAGGCGCATGGAAAGATCGATTCTCGGCGTGACAAAAAAAGGAACCAAGCCGTGAGGAAAAATACAGGTATCACTGATGTCGTCGAACGCATAGAGAAGCTGAAATAGAATTGGGCAGGCCAAGTAGCGAGACGAAAAGACTCGAGATGGACAGGAAAACAGAATTCTACTTATGAAATTAAACACCATGCCGTGCAATATAAACATCATTACAGCATACGCACCGACATCTGATAGCACAGAAGAAGAAATAGACAACTTTTATAATGAATTAGACAAAACACTAGAAGAAACCAAAAAAGAGAAAGTTAATATTATTTTTGGCGACTTTAATGCGAAGGTAGGAAAAGGAAGAGATGGAGAAGTAGTAGACGATTATGAACTAAGAACATGTAATGCGGGAGGAGAGAAGCTAGTTCAATTTTGCAAGGACAACTAACTCATTATCAAGAACAAATGGTACCTGTATGAAGAATATACCCCTCTAAAGCCCCTAGAGATGAGGGTGAGAACATAATAAGAAATCAGATTGACTACATCATATAAACCAAAGATCCGTAATGCCATAGTATCGACTAAAGTTTGCCCATGGCTAGATATAGCAAATGACCACAACTTTGTTTTAGCAGACATGAAACTCAACCTAAACAATATAAAAACAGCGATCAAAACACCTAGAATTCTAATTATTAATTATAAATCTAAGAAGACTAAAAAAGGAGCTCTCTGCCAACAGATCAAAGAACAAATACATAAGGAAGTCTAGAAAGTAGACAGACAAGAACAACTTAACGCTAAAGAAAAATGGATAGTTCGAAAAGTTTCTGAGGAACATCATACAACAACAACTGGAGGGCGATACATCCCCTAAAAGCAAACAATGGATAACACAAGAAATAAGTCACTGATATCGGAAAGGAGGTTATACAAGAATAAAAACAACAATACAAAAATGTAAATAAAACAAACAAAAAATCAAAGAAGCGAAGGAATTGTGAGTATCAGAAAACTGTGCAGAGATAGTAAAGTTAGAAAAGCAACATAGCTTTATTATATACAGGGAAATTAAAGAAACAGCTGCCATATACAAAAAAAGAGGTATTGAAACACTGGTCAAAAACAACAAAAAACAATAATTGACAGTGCAGAGAATCAATACATGGAAAGAATGTATAAAAGAGCTATTTGAAGACTAGGAAAGAATGGACACAATAGAACCACGAGGAAGAAATGGACCTACAATTGCCAAAGGGGAAATTGAAAAAGCACTAAAACGTATAAATAAAAGTGGTAAAGCCAAGGCAGTGGCGTAGCTAGCCCCGCAGGGGCCCCGTATCAAACTTAGTCGCGGGTCCCTTTTCCACGACTAATATGGAATAGTTCTAAAAAAATGTTACGACAAAAGAAGCAAAAACGCTTGTATTGAACAAAATATTTATTTAATATAGTTATAGAGTACACAAATAATTACAAATTAAAATGCTCCTACAAGCCAATAATATATTACCCAAATAATTTAAAAATGAACTTTTCTCGCCTTTTGTTCGGCAAACTTATTTATTAAAACATCCATAGCTGAAGAAGATTTAAATTTCTCTAGACATTCGGTTTCTATAGACAGCAACAACAAGTCTGATAGAGTCCAGAAAAAGTAGTTTTTAATCAATTTCTTTATCGTATGTCTTTATCTTTATCGTATTTAGTAGTCAGTCTTTCTACTTGCTCTTTTATAATTTTATTTGGAAATGATATAAGTTTCTCGGCTTGTAATATCAAAAAATGTACTATTCAAGTCACAGAGACTTTGAAACCTTTGTTTGGTTTTAGAAATCAACATATTCAAACTGCAATAATAATATTGACCTTGAGGTGCCATTCCAGGTCTGAAATCCTCTCATCTTCTGATAACTCAGCAAAAAATCGCTTTGTTACTTTTCGTTTTTTATTTTTAAGAGGAAACAGTAGCGATCAACAGGTAGCAAAAACGCGTTCCAAGATTGCGGCTGTAATTTTGAATATTTTTTCGAGATATTTGGCATACGTATTCGTAATATAATAAAGAATGGCGGTACAGAGCCCAATTTGAAAAACATATTAATATGGGGAAATTACTCTGTAATTAAATACATTATTAAAAAAACGAGCCTGTACCGCCATTAAGAAGAACAAAAAAATACACTTTCTTCAAATAAACTTTTTTATCCTATGCCTAGATTTTGTGTCATTTTGGAACTACTAAAAATTTTTATTTCATTAGTAGTTCCAAAATGACACAAAATCTAGGCATCGGATAAAAAAGTTTATTTGAAGAAAGTGTATTTTTTTGTTCTTCTTAACCTTTCCGTGGCCGTGCGGGGCAACTTGGTTACCCCAGATGCGGTTTTGTCTTTATAACTTTTCAAAATATTTTTATATTTTTTTATCCCTCCAGGTAATCTTAGAAAATATATTACTAAATCGTTTTTTTATAAAAATTATCAAATATAATTTAAATTTTATACCAAAATTAAAATTAACTACTCGGGGCACACAGTGCAAGAAACCCCTGCCAGAGACATTCAACAATATACAAGTCGAAGATGCAGCTTTTGTGCCAGGGCACGTGATAGAAAGACTCAAATATCATATAGTACATGCAGAAAACCAATTTGTACCATACATCGAGAAGAAAGTAAAACATTTTTATGCCCTGACTGTAAAAATCAGGAATAAAATCAAATTGTAATTACAGGTAAAAATAAAAAAATGTAAATCTTTTTAATAATAAAAACAAACTATTTCAGTTACTAGTGCCTTATTATATAACTTTCCAAACAATAATGTAAAATTTAAACGAATTACTAAAGTATTTTAGTGGGATAACATAGTTGCCCCGCACGGCCTGCAGCGTAAGTTTTTATAGCACGGTTCCGGAAAGGTTAATGGCGGTACAGGCTCGTTTTTTAATATTGTATTTAATTACAGAGTAATTTCCACATATTAATATATTTTTCAAATTGGGCTCTGTACCGCCATTCTTTATTATATTACGAATACGTGTGCCAAATATCTCGAAAAAATATTCAAAATTATAGCCGCAATCTTGGAACGCGTTTTGGCTACCTGTTGATCGCTACTGTATCACCTTAAAAATAGTTGTTTACCCCCACTTTTTTACTAGGTTTTTAGAGTCGTTTATCAAATCATCAAATTAATTTTGATTTCTTTGATTTTTCAGTTTATAAAATTATGAAATGAATTTTGGTGTCTGTAAATCATTGTTTTCATTCTGTAGAGCTTTACAAACAGGGTTGATTATTTCAAACAATGATGAACAAAAAAGACTACAAGCACTATAAAATCGTAAATTTTCTAAACAGTTATTATATTTTTACATGCATCACGTTCATCTTTTTTAGTGGAAATTAAATTTATTTCAAATACAAACAAAGTTTTCATTATCAGTAATTTTTTATAACCGAAAAATCATCGTACCTTAAATACCATCTAGTGGAACATACCTACTTTCTTGAGAGTAATTTTATATTTTTCAGATTTATCGTTACTTAACATTGACCAGTGTTTTATAATATTAGCAAAAAAATATATATGTTTTCTAAATTATCAAAAAAAATTTACACTTCAGAAACGCGTGTTTCATCATCATTTAAAATTAAATTTAATACATATATCACACAATGAATGTAATCTGCATTTGGGGCAAGTTTCTTTTATAAATGCTTTTAATCCTGCATATGCACCAAACATAACGTGTGCACCATGGTGACCCTGCCCTCTTCATTTAGATAAATCAATTCCATATTCTGTCACACTATTTAAAATAAGAGTTTTAAGTCCGTCTGCACTGCAATCGGCTACTGATATGAACCCCAAACAAGACTCACAGGTTTTGACATACTCATTGTTTTCTACTATTTATTGACATGTATCGAAAAACTACAGAAGGTTGGTCAGTTTTTGACAAGTCTTGAGTTGTATCCAAAATAATCGCCATAAATGAAGCTTTTTTAAGAGACAATTGTTTGAATTGCGGGGCTTAAATAATTTATCTCATCTAGCCGAAATTTCGGCTTTAAAATAAGTTCTTTTAAAATATAATCATAATTTGATATTAAACAAAAGATAAAAAATAGATATACATAAATATAATTTGTAGATAAAGTATAGATTGATTAGGTACACGTTATTCAATGAAATATTCAAAAGTAAAGCCATTACCAAAATTGCAATTTTGCATTATACAGTGCCTCACACACACCCAATGGTGAATGGACAATGAAAATTAGCTTAAACAAAGAAATTCTGTTCTTATGGTATAGCCGGCGGCGGCTAATAGATATACATAATACATAAATATAATTTATATATAGATAAAGATTATATTATTACACGAAAATACCGATAACAATACAAAACACTTCTTAAATAATGCACACGACCTAATAGTGAAATTGTAGAATATTCTGTTCAATTTTTTAAATGAAATTTTATTTTGACATGGCGGGGCCCCTGCATTTCGGGGGCCCCGTATAATTGATACGGCGGTAGTTACACCTCTGAGCCAAGGCCCGTTGGCCCAAAAACAGGAGACAGTGGAGGGTTTCCGAGTTATTCAGGAAGCAAAAGATTGATCCTAAAAGTTGGTATTTTCAACACCAAAACTGAAACATTGGAAATTGGCAAGATGTGCTATTTTCGAATGAAACTAGGATTTGTGTAAAATCAGATGACTGAGGAATTTATGTACATACTTAAAGGTCGAGGAAAACAAGCAAGAACGGAAACTGCCAGAGCTGTTCAGATATATAGATGAGGCACTGTCATGTTCTGGGGAGACATTATGATTGGTGAAAAAATTCTTAATTTCCGTCCAACCAACTTTAATAGCTCGCACGTATGTTGATTTAATTCTAGAATTTGTAGTTAGGATCTGGAGAGGTGCAATAGGAGAAAATTTAAATTCCATGCTTGAAAATGCACGTCCACATACATCATGGACGTATAAATAAATACGTCCATGACATACATAAGATATCACTGATTTGAGGCCTGTCTACTCACCCCACCTTAACCCTAGAGAGCATTTGTGGGATATATTTAAAAGAAGAATTATAGCTCGCTGGGATAATCCACAAAACACCGCACAGCTGCTCTTGAAGAATGGAACTACGTACCCCAACAAAATGTTGACAATTTGATTAGGAGCATGCCCATCCGAATTACAGTTTGCATTAGGACTAGAGGGTTGTAAAACTGAGTGCCAAAAAAACATACATAAATAAAAGCAATTTAAACGTTATTCATTTTGCATTGAAATTTTTGTCTGTTATTGTCTTTAAAACAAGTAGTTTCAATTTATTATTTGAAGAATTTATTGTTTTATTTTTACTTTTACATCATCACTTAAATGCACAGATTTTCTAGGAAACCCTACCCTACCTGACACTCGGAGGTATGCCTGCAACATATATCCACGAGATTTTTGAGTTTTATTATTAATTCTCCACTTCGAATTTTACATAAGTCATCCATAGAATACATGTCTGGTTCTGCCAAAGATGATCCCATACTGTCTTCTAATGTTGCCCTAATTCTGTAAAGAAATATACTCAATAAATTTTATTGAGAGTAATATTAGAAATAAAATAAATAAAGTTAATAGTAAATAAAGTCACTGGTAAGACAGTAAAAGCAGAAACGCATTAGAGCAGGGGTTCCCAAACTGCCCCCCCCCCCTGGAAGCGTGAAGAAATTTAGTTATTTTTCTAAAATTCAAAATTAACCGCTTGTTAAACTGTGTCTGGTAACGCAGAGTAAGCAAAAGTTATCTCAAATACCTCTTTTTGACAACACTGTGAAACGCCGCATTGATGATATGACCGAAGACATACAAAACCAGGTAGTTGATGCAGTAAAATAATCGCCATTTTTTGCTATTCAGCTAGATGAGAGTACTGACATAGCACAATGTCATCAGTTAATTGTTTATGTTCGGTATATTCAAAACGAAAGAATGAAAGACGAGCTACTCTTTTCTATAGAGTTGGAGACTGGAGACCACGACAAAAACTATTAATGTTATGAAAGCAGTGTGAGAGTTTTTAACACTCTCTTGGCAAAAACTGATCAGTTTATGTACAGATGGCGCACCTTCAATGCTTGGTTTTCTCTCAGGCTATTTGCAATTAGTAATAGAGAAAAATGCTGATGTGATTGGGATACATTGTTTTATACATCGACAAACCTTGGCAGCCAAAACTCTTCCAAATGAACTTATGGCTGTCTTAAAGTTGTGTATTAAAGTAGTGAAGTACATAAAAAACAGTGCGTTGAATACTCGACTGTTTAAAACTCTTTGTAAAGATTTAGAAAGTGATCACAAAACACTGCTACTTCATACAGAAGTACGATGGCTCTCAAAAGGAAACATGTTGGCAAGATTATTTGACCTTTGAGATGAAGTAATCACCTTGGAACATCAAAAGCAAAATAAGCTAAGCATGACCTTCAAAAAACATTGTACCCAAGTAATATTGGCTTATTTTTGTCAGACATATTTGACTTGTTGAACAGCCTTAACCTAAAACTGCAGGGTGGAGATTCAAATATAGTAGTTACTCATTGTGATGGAGGCTTAGTTACTTAACTTTGGAGGCGTAAAATATAGGCAAACCCCTGAAATTATTCAAATTTCTCTGAAGTAGAGCCAATCTCAGAAGAAAAACGCTTCAAGGACATTTATGAAGAATCAAGTTTTAAAATCCAAATATCAAACCATTTGGAGAGCCTAATTGAAGAGTTCTAAAAATACTTCCCAAACACTTGTGACAATTTTATTTACAGAATGTCTACTGATCCATTCCATGTCAACATAGACTTCAAGAAGATGCCTGAATCACTTCAAGAAGATGCTTTGCAAATAAATCCAAATGATTTTTTGCATGATTGCTCTGCCAAATACTTTGTTACAATGGACAAAATTTCATTTTGGTTAAAATATTTCAAAGTGTATCTTAGTGTATAATGGGAAGCTCTTCATTTATATTTGCCTTTTTCAAGTAACTATTTGTGCGATTTTCAACACTTGTGGCAATTAAAACAAAGTATAGGAATAAACTTGATGTTTCTAGTGACTTGTGCTGTGCACTTACTAAAACTCAGCCACGAATAGGCATACTAGTAAATAAAATGCAAGCACATCCATCTCACTAACCAACCTAATCCATTTTTCTTTTATTAATAATTTTTGTATTTTATGGAAACTGATATTGTTTTATCTTATGGCAGAATAAATGTTTTGTTTTCAAGCTAATACCATTGATTAATAACTACATACAGGAATATTTATAATCAATGCTAATACTTGTTTTTGTTTTGTTCCTATTTAAGCGCATACAATTTATTGTAAAGGGAGGGGGGCGAGAAGCTTTCATTTCAACAAAACCCCTGCATTAGAGAGTCGCAGACGCGACTCGTCGGGGACAAGACAGTGGAAGACTTGAGATTCTCATTAAAGATTGAATCAAGTCCTTGTCTTCCTCGACTTCCAAATGCGTTCATGAAGTTTAAAGACAACGTAGAGAATCTGAGCTAGACTAGTAGGCGACGAGTCGAGTCGCGTCCGCGACTCTCTAGTGCGTTTTCTAATGCCTTAAAGGTTTACTGCTTTGCTAAATTAATGTCTACCTAATCGAAGGTTCAAAATGTTCCCCGTTGTTAATTTGACAGTATCCTAAACGATGGTAGAATGCGTCTATTACATTTCTTCGGTTTTCTCGAAATTAATATGGATTCATCGATAATTTTTTGCCTTAGCTCTGTGACACTTGCTGGTTTAGTTTTATAAATTCTACTTTTCAAGTAACCCCGATAAAAATAATATTTCGGATTCACATCGGGTATACGAGGTCATTCAATACTACCTAATCTACCAATCCATCTTCGGGGAAATGTAAATCTTCTTCTTCTTCTACGGCACTACAGCCCAAATTGAGCCTTGGCCTCCTTTATTTTTTGCCTCCACACTTGCTTATCTGTGGCTGCTCTTCTCCATACACGGACTCCTAAAAGGGCTTGTGCGTCGCTGTTTACTGTGTCTTCTCAGCGCTTTCTTGGCTTTCCAACCGGTCTCTTTCCCTGCATTCTGTGCTCTTTTTGGTATCCTATCCTCTCCCATTCCCAGACTTGAAATGTAAATCTAAAACGATGTAAATATCGCGAAACATTTACACCAATATGAGTTTGAGTTACGTCTTGCTAAAAGCATATCTCAATTTTTAAAAGTACAATTTCATTTCTATGTAGCATTTCATAATTATCGCTTTTTAAATACGATTCTACAAAAACCGCCCAATTAACTGAGTACCCACTAGCCCTGATCATACATTTAGTTTTTGTGGTCTATGAGTAGGTACAGTTTTCACGTATCCAGTGTGAATTTACCTCACTCCAATACCTTAAATTTTGGCAATGTACATTCTCTTCTTCTTGTAGTGCCTATCCGTTTCGGATGTTGGCGACCATCATGGCAATCTGTACTTTGCAAACTGCTGCTGTAAAAAGATTTGTGGTTGTTGTGTTGAACCACGTACGTAGATTCTTCAGCCAGAAAATCCTTCGCCTTCCTGGTCCTCGTTTTACGTTGTACATTCTCACATTGTGTTAATATTACTTCGTCAGGAAAACATATCTTATTAACGAATTTCTCGATTATTACAACGTTATTCATCACTTAACTCACTAAACTGTAATCTACGGTCGTAGTCATCTTCATTTAATTCTTGCAAGAACTGCAAGGCTGAAGAACGACCTACATCGTGTATTTATGTAAATCTGCATGAAGATGTATGTGAATCGTCAACGCAGCTCTGCATTAAATTTAAAGTTTTATTGTAATTTATAACAGTTTTTGGTCAACCTGTTCGAATGCCATCTTTTACTCACCGAAAAATGGTTTGGGAAAGTATCGTTTAAACAAGTTGGCTACTTCACTATAAGATATTTTCTTTTCGCCGTAGACCCGCATCATTAAAACAATAATTCGTCTTTTTCCATGAAAACCCATCTTTATTGTAGAGCTTTTAAAAACACATAAAACAACTGTCAGCTTTAGTTAGTAGTACAATTGATTTTACAAAAATTTTCAATAAATTATTAGCTATTGTCAGTTTTATGAATTAATGTAAAAATCACACCATTCTATATTGACTGAATTACTTCAAAACTATTTGACACGGAAAAGTTTTATTTATTTAAGACCTTCATAATTAGATAGAATACCAAGTGTTGCATATATGGTTCAACTCATATTTAAAAGTAATTAATGATATCACAAAAAATGGTAATTCTGGCAACATTACAAGCAATTTCGGTCCGTTGGATCCGATACTTTAAAAAAAACATTTATTTTAATTCGCAAATTTTATTCAGGTTTCACTTAAATATGTCTTGTATTTGGTACCCCGTCAAAATAGCCCCATCGAAAAAGCTCCGACAAAATAGCCCCGACATAATATCCCGCACACAAAACAGCTTCGACAAAATAACCTGCAGACAAATTAGTCGCGGAACAATAGCTCGCCCACAAAATAGCCCCGACAAAAAAGCTCCCTTCAGAATTCATCATTAGATAATCCCTTAAAATAGTTATTTATGAAACAGTTCGTGAAGTATGCTTCTTGCGAACGCACGCGATGTCTAGAGCACGAGCGACAGCGGACCGAGTGCAATACATCGCGTAAGTCATTCCACCAAGTTTTTCTAAATCGTGAATTAGTCCCTGTTCTCTTCTCCGGTATACATATCTTACAATATTCGTTTAATTTATTTACAAATTGTTGGTAACTTAAATTATTATCAATTTCCATGAAATTATGAGTGACAGAAGAGAAAAGAGAACAATCCGTTTTATTTATGTTCCATTGGAATTTTGTATTTACACATTCCGCTTTATTAACATTAATATTTGAACATTAAAATATTGTTTAGAATATTTTTATTTCAATTATTCTAATTGTTTAAAAAGTAGTAAACTTTGTATCTGGGGCTTTTCGTTGTTTTCCTCGTAATACGAGAGATGTCGCTGATTTGCGTCTCAAAAGGTGGGTTCATTGCATCGCGATGTTTTGCCTTAAAAGAGGCAGAATGTTTATATTCCCTTCAGAGTTGTGACTGCATAATCTTCACTGATGATGCATAAGGATGCTGAAATAGTTGCTATATGGAGATGGTAGTCCAACTCTGAATCGAATATAAACAAAACCTGCCTTGAACCCTTTTTGAACCCTTTTTAATAATTAATATTTGACTTAATAACAATAGCAAAATGATTTGATCTTAATGTCTCGTCCACAACATCCCAATCGAAAAAATTATTAATATTTGCTGAGCATATTGTAAGATCTATTGCAGATTTGTTATTACTATTCGGTCTACGCATCAAAGTTTCTTTACCATTATTTAAAATTACATGATAACAGTCCTCAATAGCTTCTAACAGATTTTTTCCTATAGTGTCTACAGTACTACAATCCCAAACATAATTGTGGCTATTAAAATCACCACCAAATATAAAAGGCTTCTCTAGACTATTAAAAAACTTTTTCCATTCATTTACTGTGATTTCAAGATTTGGTTTTACGTATATTGAATAAATGTTTATCTTTTTCCGGATTGAATTTTAATTGATATGCTATTGCACATTATGTCATTGATTTGGTGAAAAGTAGGACTCTTGTAAAATTTAATTAATTTTTTCAAAAGGATGGCTACTCCACCCTATCCATCATCCCTATCATTCTTAAAGACATTATAACCAGCAAAGTTAATAAAATTACTTTTTTTAACAAAGTTTCTGATATTAATCCTATATCTATGTTATTGTTATACAATAATTTTTCTACATAACCCTTATTTGTTTAAATTGATCTCGCATTCCATTGAAGAAATGAAATGTTAGCCATCACGAGGTAATAATAATTGTGAAATATTCTTTTTTAATATTCCAACGTTTTTTTATCTACTATTATTTCTCCTATATTATTTTGATTATCGTTTTGTGTTTGTGTTTTGTTAGAATAAATGGGATTATTAAAATTATAACAAGGCTTACTTTGTACTTTTGGTGTTTGCAAAATTTTTCTGCGTGCTTCCATTCTTTCTTTATCTACACTACTAGAATCAATACTACTTGATCGTATTCTTTATATATTGGATATTTATTTGAAGTATTTTCTTGTTCTTTACTTACTGTTTATGTACTGTAATATGCTTTATATTTATTATTAGCTTCATAATGTTATATTTTCATTATTCATAATTTTTTTAATACACTCCTGTTTTTGTCTTTCTGTACAATCTGCTCCCTTGTCAGTAGCGCTGTGTTTTCCTTTGCACAATACACAAAGTAAATTATTCGGATTGGAACAATTAGATTTGTTGTGTTCTTCGCCACATCTTTCACACCTATCTTTTTCTCTACATTGAGCACTTATATGCCCAAATCTCAAACACTTTAAACACTGGATTATTCTAGGTGTATAATTTTCCACCTCGTATATCATTTTTTCTATTACATTTTTTGGTATAGACTGACCTTTAAAAGTGACAATTACGGTTCCTGTTTTTACATAAATAGTATTACCATTATCTTGAATGACTTTCCGCATAATTCTTTTTACATGTAATACTTCGAACTTAATTCCAAATCTAGGTTTAATTAATGATAATAAAACATATCTTCTATCTCTTTTTCTACCAATTTTATAACACCTTTCTTTTGAGTAAAAAAACGTTGGAACATATGCCTCGTACTGTTTGCCTTTAGAATTTCAGAATCTTTATTAGCACTAGCAAAATTATTTAGTTCTGCCTTGAATATATTTCTACCAACTACGGTAATTTGTGTGATATTATTTTCAATTTCAGGTACTGAACTTAAAATCAATCGGGCATATGTACTATATAAGGTGCATTATCTCCAAATTGATATCTGTTTTAATCTTAAATTTATTACTTTATCATGAAGAGAAGTATCCATTCTCAAATGTGGTCTCGAGGTAAGGAAATACAAAACTCAAAGAGGTACCACAAAAAATGTATATTAATAAAAGGTCATAAAAGGACGCGTTTCGGCTCTTCACGAGCCATCATCAGCTTTAAAATACAGGAGCAAGTAACAAATTTAGTTCCAATAACGATGAAATTTTGACAAATTTAAATCAAACAGATAAGTCAGGTAAGCAAAATTTAAATAAAGTAATAAGGAAGTACAGAACTCAAAGAGGTACCACAAAAAATGTATATTAATAAAAGGTCATAAAAGGACTCGTTTCGGCTCTTCACGAGCCATCATCAGCTTTAAAATACAGGAGCAAGACGTACTCCTGTATTTTAAAGCTGATGATGGCTCGTGAAGAGCCGAAACGCGTCCTTTTATGACCTTTTATTAATATACATTTTTTGTGGTACCTCTTTGAGTTTTGTACTTCCTTATTACTTTATTTAAATTGTGCTTACCTGACTTATCTGTTTGATTTAAATTTGTCAAAATTTCATCGTTATTGGAACTAAATTTGTTACTTACCTCAATAGTGCTACTTGTTTGGTTTTGTTTGTTTGTTACCTTATTATTTACCCTATTGATATTTTTATTTAATTCCTCATATTCCATCACCCCACTCCTTCTAATTCTACATAGAATTTCCCTCTGTCTGGAGGTTCGGGTGGTATACCTTCCATATTAATTGTTTTCTGAAATTTAACTTCTAGGCGCGAAATTTCACACTTTCTTACAGAGCACGAGTTTAGTACTTCTTTATACTACTAGTAATACCCAAAAAATTAAGAAAAACCCTTAAAAATTAATAATTTTTAAGAGAACTTCTAAATAAACTGCCTTTCAATTTGACGTTTTTTTTAACTATTTTTGAAAATAGTAATTATTATTCTCTATTCAGATGTCTATCTTAACCACGTGAACTCGAACCCTGTATGTTCTGTTAGGAAAAACCAGGAAAAAAAATTCCTGGTTTTTCCTCGTGATTTACTATGGATTTACTATTTACTAACACGAGAATTTTACTGTCACCACATGCTATGATTTTTTTGTGACGGATATTCTTAAGTTAAAGTCGATTTCATGTAATCGAATGAACTATCTTTCAATAAAGTCGTCCCAGGAACGCAACTCATAAATATTGGCAATATCATTTTAAAGTCTTCTACTTTAAAATGTATAATATACAGGCTCGGCAAAATTTCATGGTTGGTATAGCAAAATTTAATACGATATCTAACAAAGATATAAAATCATGTTTTCAGCGAATAGACAAAGATATCAATCGTATTTCGCCTTGTCCTCCCCACCACATTGTTCATGCACGCCCATCAGAGAATGTCAACACGAAACACGATTATTACCGATCCGTATTATACGTAAAATGCAGGGTTGCTATTACATATTTGAATTAAAACATTAAATTGATTCAAAAAATTGGACTGAACTGGCTGAGGATATTAAAAATGAAACACTAATTGACAAATACTGGTCAAAAGCATGAGAAATTTACAGATTCGCAGTTTTATTTGACGAAATTGTAACATAATTTCCGATAAAACACGATAATTTTGGCAACATAGTACCATAATCCTGTCAGTTACTGACACCGCTTCTCCAAGTTGTTGTGCTTCAGTGTTGCCAACCAGAGGGAAATTTCCCTATTTGCGGGAAGTTTTAACAAAAAAAGTGATAATAGGGAAAAAGTTAACCCAAAAGGATATTTTTGCCCTAGTCCAAAATATATGAAAATAATTCAACATATCTACTCAGATTTTGTAAACAGTACGAAATTTTTCCATAAAAGTGTAAACTTTTAAGGTAAGTTGAGGGATAAAGTTTGCTCGACAGTTAGCAATACTGGGCACATAATGTGCTTAAAGCGACGCGAAGTCCGTTAACTATTTCTTTTTAGAGGTAGACTTTGAGGTGTTAACATAAAAATTAGGAATTAAATATGCCGACTGTTTATACAACTGAAGAACGAGTACAAATAGTAAAATTGTACTGTCATCCGAACCGTTCAGTACAAGACACTGTCAATGAATTCATTGTAGCTTTTCCAAATAGACCAATACCTGCCGAAAAAACTCTATTGGCAATTATTCACCACTTTGAAAAGTTTGGCTGTACTCATGGCAGGTGTAAAACATGCTGCCCACCAGATCAACCTCGCGAAAAGAAAATCTCTCAAGAACGAGAAACTAGAGAAATTCAGGTCTGCGCATTGGCAGAAGCGACGCCGTGTTCTAGTCAACAAATCGCCGATGAAACTGATTTGAAGGCAAGAACAATGAGGAATATCTTGAAAAGAAATAAATACCATTGCTATAAAGTGCAGACGACTCAAGAAATATTTCCTGATGATCATTTTAAACGGCTGACTTTTTGTGAAGAGATGATCGAGAGATGCAATAGAAATAATAATTTTTTGAAAAATATTTTATTTACAGATGAGTCCTCCTTCACTATTCACAAAAAACATAATTCATCCGTTCTACGTTATTGGTCTCAAGCAAATAAGCATTTGAGTGTGTCTGTACGTACACATTATCCACAAACGTTAAATGTTTGGGTTGGAATTTTGGGAGACCATATTATTGGTCCTTTTTTCATCGAAGGGAATTTAAACGCTGTTAAATATCTTGAATTATTGCAAAATCAAATTATTCCTGAACTTGTACGTCTTCGAATTAACTTCAACCAAACATGGTTCCAACAAGACGGCTGTCCTGCACATAATGCAAATGCAGTTAAACATTATTTATCTTTAACTTTTGGTGAACGTGTCATTAGTACAGACGGTACAATAAAATGGCCCCCTCGGTCACCCGACTTAGCTCCCCTAGATTTTTATTTTTGGGGGATGCTAAAGAACAAAATTTGTACAGGCATGAGTTCGAACGAGCCACCAACTTAGGTGAACTGAGAGAAAAGATTATATAACTTAGCCAAAACATATCGGCAGATGAACTCAACGCCATGAGACATGCGTTGTATAACGGATTTGGTTATTGTTTGCATGAATATGAGAATATGGTGGATTGTTTGAACATTTACTTCCCTAAGAATTTAATTTAGTTTATAATTTCTAATTGTTTGGAATTATTTTTAATTTAAACAGTAATGTTGGAATTATTTTTTATTTGATTTAATTTTTTTAGAACAAATTTTATCTTTTCTAATTCATTTTTATAGAATTAATTGTAGGTATTTTATTTAATTTTTATAGAACTAATTTTTATTTTAACACTTATTACCTCCAAAAAATCTTAAAGAAAATAGGGTTTCAAAGATATTATTTGGAAAATACCAAATAATATCTTTTTTTTACATAAAAAAACGTTAATTTTTTCTCCAGTTTAAATTGAATTCAACACACGCTCCCCCAACAGACGAATGAATACTAAACTTTAACATTAAGGGCCGGTTGTTCGAACGCTAATCAAAAATGATCATTATCAAATATTTAATTACTGTCACCAACTGTCAATGTCACCTTTGTTTGGGTTGCTAAAAACATAATTATGGATTACAATTATGAAATTAGTTAATCAATTATGTTAATAATTGTTATGTTAATTGATTAACTAATCTCATAATTATAATCAATTATGTTTTCAGCACCCAATCAAAGTTGACATTGACAGTTAGTGACAGTAATTAAATATTTGATAGTGATCATTGTTGATTAGCGTTCGAACAACCGGCCCTTAACCTTTAACAGGTTAATAGACACAAGTTCGGCTGTGACCACACCCACCTGTGAATGATATACACAACGTTGCCAATTAATATTTTTCTGAAACTTTTTTCTTGTGGCATCTTAATGCAATTTACTATTGGAAATCAGGCACAATTTGAATTTAAAATAAGTTTATTTTGATGTTTAGATTTCCACTTCGGAAATCGTTCCGAAAATACAAAACATTAATAAATTTTATTTATATAAAACGATTTCCGAAGTGAAAATCAAAACAAGTAATTGGACTTCGTAAGTCTTAGGTTTTCACCTAAAGTGATCGAAAGTAGAACCTAAAGTCGATATTTGAAATCGACGCAAAGTTATAACTTTGCGTCGATTGATATAAGATTTCACTAATTTGTCGATTGAGTATTTTTACTAAACTTTCGGTCATAATTATTGTTTAAACAGAAATTATATACATACTTCAAAACCGGAACTAAAGATTCAAGCTTGACTTTTCAATACTATTCGATTGATATGTTACATGTATAATTTCTGCGACTATAATATGGCACTTCCGGTTAAAACTTTTTTAACCGGAAATGATTTAAACACTAAATGTATAAAAATAATAAACTTAAAGATAAAACCCATAACTAAATTAAAATTCATGGTGACGTTTCAATTATTACTTTAATCATCGTCAGAATAATAAGCTTCTTGAGCGGATGCTTTTAAATAATTTTAAAGGAACAAACATAATTAATGAAAACGTAAAAAATGACATTGACAATCATTGGGTTAAGTTAATAATTTCAAACACGCCATGTCTTGTTGCGTGTTTAAGGGTGGCTTTTGAAGCCACTTTCAAACACGCAACAAGACATGGCGTGTTTGAAATTATTAACTTAACCCAATGATTGTCAATGTCATTTTTTACGTTTTCATTAATTATGTTTGTTCCTTTAAAATTATTTAAAAGCATCCGCTCAAGAAGCTTATTATTCTGACGATGATTAAAGTAATAATTGAAACGTCACCATGAATTTTAATTTAGTTATGGGTTTTATCTTTAAGTTTATTATTTTTATCAAGTTTAAGGGTGTGTCCTTATCTACATACTAAATGTATAGGTAAGTTTGTTCTTATCTTGCTCAGGTACGTCGAATATTATATCGCTTATACTGTTTTGCTGACTTTAAAACGGTACTTCCGGTTACAGCTCTAAAACCGGAAGTCCGAGGTCAAATTTGTCATCTTTAACCCTCGTAAGGCTGTGCGGTGTGCAGCCGCACTCCAGACCTCGTTTTTCTCACCTATCTTTTTTAATATTTTTTTTTATTTTTGTCCATTTTTTATTCGCATTAAATTAAATTCTAAACGCACTCCACCCATTACAGCATTTAAAACACTTTGCGTTTACGTGTTTTTTTTTGGAAAAATGACTATGAGGTGCAAATGATGAAAATTTCATCCTGAATTAGACGTTTCTGCTGTTACACCTGGAACTAACAGAGCTATAGGACAATGTCGGTGTTATTTATGTCAGAAAAAAAGACCGAAAGTCCCGGCATAACTGTATTGTGTGTAAAAACTTTGTGTTGCTCACACTGTGAAAAATTTTATGTGTTTGTCTTGCAGAGATAATATTGCTTTTAAGAAGAAATGAGTACTTTGTTTGTAAAATTATGTTTCATAATATGAAAAACAAGTCCTAATTATCTTTCAAATCAATTTCCCCAACGTTCACATATAAAAAAATGGATATACGGATGGGGTGCAAACGCACCCCGCACCGTTGTTTACGTAAGAATCTAAGCACCGCCTTACGAGGGTTAATACCATCTTCGAGTTATAAGCTTTCTTTCTACACCTCACTTGTCATTCTAAACGAAGGATATTCGCGGACGGACGGACAGACAGTCATGATTCCGGAAGTATATAATTGTTCTCGTCTTGCTAAGGCGCGTCGAATAATATATTGCTTGTACTATCCGGTGACTTTAAAACAGTAATTCCGGTTGCATTTCTAAAACCGGAAGTACTAGATAAAATTTCTAAGCTTTAGTACCATCCTTGGATTATAAGCCTTTTATTCAATACCTCATTTGTCATTCTACCTGGTATAATGACGGAGGAGTTGTGTTTGCGGTCGGAAGGACGGACAGATGGACATGGATAATTCAAAGTTTTCACATTTTTTCAAAATTGGGTGAAAACAATATTTCTAAGCTTATTTTAAAGTACAATTGTGGCATATTCCCAATAAAAATAGTGAGATGTCATTTAAATCAATTTGCCCAAATTTGATTGTCATAGAACATTGTTCAAATGCTGAAAAGACGACATGCAATAGGTCAAGTAAAAACAATAAGTTTGGCAACAATGTAAAACCTCTCCTCTCTAGGTACTTCCACTACTGAATTTTTGGACAATATTAGGCGGACCTAATATACCTACCTCTTTTTAAACTAGCTGTTTTTCACTCCCTCTCACGTAAGGTCAATACCAACGATGAAAATTTGCCGAGACGGTATGTCTGAATTGCCGAAATGAATGAGTCAGATTAAATTAAATTATTAGATGAATTTTTTACTAAGCAACAACATTTTTATTTAATTTATTAATATTTTGTATTTTGACAACGACGTCTGAAGTGTAAGTCGACACGTTCTTAAAATTATTTTTTTAAGTTAAATTGTGGCTTATTTCCCAATTAGAATAGTGATTCAAAATAAATGATACTCCGTTAAAAGGTAAAACTTATTATTTGGGGGTGTTTTAGCCGGGGCTGTCTTGACCGGGGCTATTTTGTGTGCGATCTATTTTGTCGAGGCTATTTTGTTTACGGTCTATTTTGTATGCCGGCTATTTTGACGGGGCTGTTTTGACCAGGCCATTTTGACGGGTCACGCTTGTATTTATTACTAAAAATTTTTACAATAAAATACAAACTTTTATACTTACTGTTCTGCATATCTGCAGGTTAATATAAAGTCTTTTAAGTAGTGCAGACCTAATCTTAATCTTTTATAAAATTCAAGACTTTTAGACAATTTTCCTACATTCTTATTCAATGAGAATATCCTAAACAGAGGATCTGTATACATTTGTTCCAACAGTCGATACGAAAACGTCGATACAGGATAACTGCAACAATTAAATATGATTCTTGTATATTTTAAATAGTCTAAATAAAGAAAGGACCCCGCAACACTCCTTATGGAAAAATGGTCCCAGTCAAAGGACACCACACCCATCTTATGGAAAATATAATGTCACTCAAATGAAATAAAATTTATATAAATAGATTGGTATCGAAATTTCAATAATTTCGTACCATTGCGCCAACTCTGTATTTTGAATATTAAGAGCGTAAATTGATAAAAATAAATCTAAAATCAAATGGGAATGTATATGTGTGAAAGAGAGAAGATTTTGCAATTCGCTTACTCCATAAATCTTTCTGAGGGGTTAAGGCAGATGCTTACTCTTATCTTATCCTATTATTATTGATAATAAAGTAGGTATATTGCGGTCAGTTGTACTGCCCCTAATCGGCTTAAGCTAATGGTAGGTAAGCTGTTTCAATAGCCGTTAGAGTAACATTATTTATGAATGACAGTTTTATAGACTTCAAAAATGCGACTTCGATAAACTTCAATTATAAGTAACGCCCTAATTAAGCAAAATTCAGAGTTGGCGCAATGGTACGAAATTTTTGAAATTTCAATACCAATCTATTCATGTAAATTTTATTTTATTTGAGTGACATTATATTTTCCAGGGTCTAGGACATTTCGCCGTCGCCGTTTCGCCGTCGCCATTTCGCCGTCGCCGTTTCGCCGTCGAGCCATTTCGCCGTCGCCGTTTCGCCGTCGAGCCATTTCGCCGTCGCCATTACTTGTATATAAGTTTTGAATGGTTTTCGAACAATTATATTTCGAACACTTTTGCATAATGAAGTTTTTTATTTTTGATACAGTAAAAACAATTGAAATTGAAATCCCTTTTCTCAATATTGTTTATTTCCGGGAATCTGATAATAGTCATATTTTTAATACTGTAAATATTTTATTTTTCAGACGAAAACAATGTATAGTTGAATACGAAAATATAACTTGGTTTAACTACCAACATCAGCATTTTATTTACACTGACATTTAGTATAAAAAAAGTTAGTATGTTATCACGTTCTTGTAAACTTAACCAATGCCGGGATGGCGACGGCGAAACGGCCAACGGCGAACTGGCTCGACGGCGAAACGGCCGACGGCGAAGTGGCTTGACGGCGAAACGGCGACGGCGAAATGGCGACGGCGAAACGGCGACGGCGAAACGTCCCAGTCCGTATTTTCCATAAGATGGGTGCCGTGTCCTTTAATGAAACTTTGGTCAATGATAGTTCTGAGTGAGTAGATTAAAAAATGCCATGGCATCTAGGTCTTAAAAACCATTATTCTCGAGCTACAGCCTTCTGAAGTTCTTAAATTCAGGTACTTTGTTTTACGGTCAAGTGAATGAAAATATCTATTATTGAAAGAAGAGAGAGACTCATTTTCTTCATGCTTTTTGCATGTTTGCGTGTTGCATATGAATTCGTGGTTAAAAATAGATGCATCGTATTTTAGTCTTCAGAAAACCTCCGAAAAGTACTCAGAAAACTTAAGAAGTGCGATAGAAAATGTGTTGCTACAGCGACATAAGAATTATCATGTCTTCATGAATGGTTCAGACTTATCTAATACCAGCATAGCTGCAGTTAGAAATATGCTTTATTGTCGCTGAAAATTATACAAATTTTATAGACAAAGCTTAATATAAAGTCAGAAAAAATAAATATATAATAATAATAAATACAATTTTCTAAAATTTGATAAACCGTCAATATAAAAAAAATACAAGTTAATAAAGTAAAAAAAACAAAATCGATATATTGCAATAATTAATAGAAATTGCAAAGTGAACATACAACAAAGTAAACTACAGACATAGGAACTAATAAATTTAAGCTGCTGCATGTGACACCCAAATATAGATAAGTTTGGTTACTTGTACAATGTACATTACTTTAATTTCTTATTTAGTCATTAAGAAACTCTTCTACTGAATAATATGGTCTTTTAGATAGATGAGCTTTTGTCATTTTACGGAATTTGGGGAAAGATGTTTCAGATTTGAGTTGTAAAGGGAGATGGTTGTATAGTTTTTTTGCGGAATACAGTATAGATTTCTTTACTAACTCAGAAGACGGGATCGGTAAATAGACATCAAAAGTTGAATTAGTGTGAAGCATTCATAAAAACATGATAATTGTTATGTCACTCTAGTCGGACTTCCTCAGTTTTCTGAGGACTTTTCGGAGGTTTTCTGAAGACTAAAATACGATGCATCTATTTTTGACCACGAATTCATACGCAACACGCAAATATGCATGAAGAAAATGGTCTACCTTCTTTCAATAATAAATATTTTCATTCACTTGTCCGTGAATTAGTGCACTTAACGTAAATCGAGTACCTGAATTTAAGAACTTCAGAAAGCTGTAACTCGAGAATAAGTGCTGTTTCACATTATAAGAATTTTGAACGTGCGAGGGTTTTCTCGTGCTATAGTTTTGACGCACCTATCCTTTTCACACAATAAGAATTGAGTCGCACGAAGATATTTTGCTGTGTTGTTTGGTATATTATTTTTATTTACACTTTGTGGCTGAGGTAGGTACATGATACGATGTCTGATATGTATCATTACGATGTATCATTATACATGGGTATTTTTTGTCCATACTTTTGTCCTAATGTACTGTAAGGCGTATTTAATTCATTTGCAATTTCTATTTTGTCAGTTATTATTTCTTATGTTTTTAATTAAAAGCCTTAATTTGTTTTTATAATCGTTGTTCTACTAAGTTATTTGTGGGATCTTGGATTAGCTCATCTAATTAGCTCATACAATATATGTAATAAACTGGGAAATAAGCCACAATTGAACTAAAAAAATGATTTTATTAACGTTTCGACATCCGATTTGGGCGTCCAAACGTTAATAAAATTATTTTTTTTTTTGGTTAAATTGTGGCTTATTTCCCATTTAGACTAGTTTATTATAAAAATTCCACAAGGAAACAGCTTCAGAACAACATTACAATCTATGTTTTTCATGTACAGAATTTAAAAGACCCTCTGTCATCCATTCATTTTTAAATGTTGTTCCCCTCGTTTTAAATGTTGTTTTTAGATAATTTCACACAAGACGTGACCGTAGCCCTACTCCAGCTTTCACCGAGTTGTTGCGAGGGTTTTCTCGTGCGATAGTTTTGACGCACCTATCCTTTTCACACAATAAGAATTGAGTCGCACGAAGATATTTTGCTGTGTTGTTTGGTATATTATTTTTATTTACACTTTGTGGCTGAGGTAGGTACATGATACGATGTCTGATATGTATCATTACGATGTATCATTACACATGGGTATTTTTTGTCCATACTTTTGTCCTAATGTACTGTAAGGCGTATTTAATTCATTTGCAATTTCTATTTTGTCAGTTATTATTTCTTAGGTTTTTAATTAAAAGCCTTAATTTGTTTTTATAATCGTTGTTCTACTAAGTTATTTGTGGGATCTTGGATTAGCTCATCTAATTAGCTCATACAATATATGTAATAAACTGGGAAATAAGCCACAATTGAACTAAAAAAATGATTTTATTAACGTTTCGACATCCGATTTGGGCGTCCAAACGTTAATAAAATTATTTTTTTTTGTTAAATTGTGGCTTATTTCCCATTTAGACTAGTTTATTATAAAAATTCCACAAGGAAACAGCTTCAGAACAACATTACAATCTATGTTTTTCATGTACAGAATTTAAAAGACCCTCTGTCATCCATTCATTTTTAAATGTTGTTCCCCTCGTTTTAAATGTTGTTTTTAGATAATTTCACACAAGACGTGACCGTAGCCCTACTCCAGCTTTCACCGAGTTGTTGCGAGGGTTTTCTCGTGCGATAGTTTTGACGCACCTATCCTTTTCACACAATAAGAATTGAGTCGCACGAAGATATTTTGCTGTGTTGTTTGGTATATTATTTTTATTTACACTTTGTGGCTGAGGTAGGTACATGATACGATGTCTGATATGTATCATTACGATGTATCATTACACATGGGTATTTTTTGTCCATACTTTTGTCCTAATGTACTGTAAGGCGTATTTAATTCATTTGCAATTTCTATTTTGTCAGTTATTATTTCTTATGTTTTTAATTAAAAGCCTTAATTTGTTTTTATAATCGTTGTTCTACTAAGTTATTTGTGGGATCTTGGATTAGCTCATCTAATTAGCTCATACAATATATGTAATAAACTGGGAAATAAGCCACAATTGAACTAAAAAAATGATTTTATTAACGTTTCGACATCCGATTTGGGCGTCGAAACGTTAATAAAATTATTTTTTTTTTGGTTAAATTGTGGCTTATTTCCCATTTAGACTAGTTTATTATAAAAATTCCACAAGGAAACAGCTTCAGAACAACATTACAATCTATGTTTTTCATGTACAGAATTTAAAAGACCCTCTGTCATCCATTCATTTTTAAATGTTGTTCCCCTCGTTTTAAATGTTGTTTTTAGATAATTTCACACAAGACGTGACCGTAGCCCTACTCCAGCTTTCACCGAGTTGTTGCGAGGGTTTTCTCGTGCGATAGTTTTGACGCACCTATCCTTTTCACACAATAAGAATTGAGTCGCACGAAGATATTTTGCTGTGTTGTTTGGTATATTATTTTTATTTACACTTTGTGGCTGAGGTAGGTACATGATACGATGTCTGATATGTATCATTACGATGTATCATTACACATGGGTATTTTTTGTCCATACTTTTGTCCTAATGTACTGTAAGGCGTATTTAATTCATTTGCAATTTCTATTTTGTCAGTTATTATTTCTTATGTTTTTAATTAAAAGCCTTAATTTGTTTTTATAATCGTTGTTCTACTAAGTTATTTGTGGGATCTTGGATTAGCTCATCTAATTAGCTCATACAATATATGTAATAAACTGGGAAATAAGCCACAATTTAACTAAAAAAATGATTTTATTAACGTTTCGACATCCGATTTGGGCGTCGAAACGTTAATAAAATTATTTTTTTTTTGGTTAAATTGTGGCTTATTTCCCATTTAGACTAGTTTATTATAAAAATTCCACAAGGAAACAGCTTCAGAACAACATTACAATCTATGTTTTTCATGTACAGAATTTAAAAGACCCTCTGTCATCCATTCATTTTTAAATGTTGTTCCCCTCGTTTTAAATGTTGTTTTTAGATAATTTCACACAAGACGTGACCGTAGCCCTACTCCAGCTTTCACCGAGTTGTTGCGAGGGTTTTCTCGTGCGATAGTTTTGACGCACCTATCCTTTTCACACAATAAGAATTGAGTCGCACGAAGATATTTTGCTGTGTTGTTTGGTATATTATTTTTATTTACACTTTGTGGCTGAGGTAGGTACATGATACGATGTCTGATATGTATCATTACGATGTATCATTACACATGGGTATTTTTTGTCCATACTTTTGTCCTAATGTACTGTAAGGCGTATTTAATTCATTTGCAATTTCTATTTTGTCAGTTATTATTTCTTATGTTTTTAATTAAAAGCCTTAATTTGTTTTTATAATCGTTGTTCTACTAAGTTATTTGTGGGATCTTGGATTAGCTCATCTAATTAGCTCATACAATATATGTAATAAACTGGGAAATAAGCCACAATTTAACTAAAAAAATGATTTTATTAACGTTTCGACATCCGATTTGGGCGTCCAAACGTTAATAAAATTATTTTTTTTTTGGTTAAATTGTGGCTTATTTCCCATTTAGACTAGTTTATTATAAAAATTCCACAAGGAAACAGCTTCAGAACAACATTACAATCTATGTTTTTCATGTACAGAATTTAAAAGACCCTCTGTCATCCATTCATTTTTAAATGTTGTTCCCCTCGTTTTAAATGTTGTTTTTAGATAATTTCACACAAGACGTGACCGTAGCCCTACTCCAGCTTTCACCGAGTTGTTGCGAGGGTTTTCTCGTGCGATAGTTTTGACGCACCTATCCTTTTCACACAATAAGAATTGAGTCGCACGAAGATATTTTGCTGTGTTGTTTGGTATATTATTTTTATTTACACTTTGTGGCTGAGGTAGGTACATGATACGATGTCTGATATGTATCATTACGATGTATCATTACACATGGGTATTTTTTGTCCATACTTTTGTCCTAATGTACTGTAAGGCGTATTTAATTCATTTGCAATTTCTATTTTGTCAGTTATTATTTCTTAGGTTTTTAATTAAAAGCCTTAATTTGTTTTTATAATCGTTGTTCTACTAAGTTATTTGTGGGATCTTGGATTAGCTCATCTAATTAGCTCATACAATATATGTAATAAACTGGGAAATAAGCCACAATTGAACTAAAAAAATGATTTTATTAACGTTTCGACATCCGATTTGGGCGTCCAAACGTTAATAAAATTATTTTTTTTTGTTAAATTGTGGCTTATTTCCCATTTAGACTAGTTTATTATAAAAATTCCACAAGGAAACAGCTTCAGAACAACATTACAATCTATGTTTTTCATGTACAGAATTTAAAAGACCCTCTGTCATCCATTCATTTTTAAATGTTGTTCCCCTCGTTTTAAATGTTGTTTTTAGATAATTTCACACAAGACGTGACCGTAGCCCTACTCCAGCTTTCACCGAGTTGTTGCGAGGGTTTTCTCGTGCGATAGTTTTGACGCACCTATCCTTTTCACACAATAAGAATTGAGTCGCACGAAGATATTTTGCTGTGTTGTTTGGTATATTATTTTTATTTACACTTTGTGGCTGAGGTAGGTACATGATACGATGTCTGATATGTATCATTACGATGTATCATTACACATGGGTATTTTTTGTCCATACTTTTGTCCTAATGTACTGTAAGGCGTATTTAATTCATTTGCAATTTCTATTTTGTCAGTTATTATTTCTTATGTTTTTAATTAAAAGCCTTAATTTGTTTTTATAATCGTTGTTCTACTAAGTTATTTGTGGGATCTTGGATTAGCTCATCTAATTAGCTCATACAATATATGTAATAAACTGGGAAATAAGCCACAATTGAACTAAAAAAATGATTTTATTAACGTTTCGACATCCGATTTGGGCGTCGAAACGTTAATAAAATTATTTTTTTTTTGGTTAAATTGTGGCTTATTTCCCATTTAGACTAGTTTATTATAAAAATTCCACAAGGAAACAGCTTCAGAACAACATTACAATCTATGTTTTTCATGTACAGAATTTAAAAGACCCTCTGTCATCCATTCATTTTTAAATGTTGTTCCCCTCGTTTTAAATGTTGTTTTTAGATAATTTCACACAAGACGTGACCGTAGCCCTACTCCAGCTTTCACCGAGTTGTTGCGAGGGTTTTCTCGTGCGATAGTTTTGACGCACCTATCCTTTTCACACAATAAGAATTGAGTCGCACGAAGATATTTTGCTGTGTTGTTTGGTATATTATTTTTATTTACACTTTGTGGCTGAGGTAGGTACATGATACGATGTCTGATATGTATCATTACGATGTATCATTACACATGGGTATTTTTTGTCCATACTTTTGTCCTAATGTACTGTAAGGCGTATTTAATTCATTTGCAATTTCTATTTTGTCAGTTATTATTTCTTATGTTTTTAATTAAAAGCCTTAATTTGTTTTTATAATCGTTGTTCTACTAAGTTATTTGTGGGATCTTGGATTAGCTCATCTAATTAGCTCATACAATATATGTAATAAACTGGGAAATAAGCCACAATTTAACTAAAAAAATGATTTTATTAACGTTTCGACATCCGATTTGGGCGTCCAAACGTTAATAAATTTTTTTTTGGTTAAATTGTGGCTTATTTCCCATTTAGACTAGTTTATTATAAAAATTCCACAAGGAAACAGCTTCAGAACATTACAATCTATGTTTTTCATGTACAGAATTTAAAAGACCCTCTGTCATCCATTCATTTTTAAATGTTGTTCCCCTCGTTTTAAATGTTGTTTTTAGATAATTTCACACAAGACGTGACCGTAGCCCTACTCCAGCTTTCACCGAGTTGTGTACCCTATAAAACTAAATATAATTTCGTAGAATAAAAGGTATATTTTATATGGAGCGAAATCAAATTATAGCGTTGTGTTTACTTTATCGTCGAAGAAAGAGAAATAAGAGGAACCGGTTTTTTTCTTTATCACCTAATTCGTCAAATTAATTAATTCAAATTAATTCGTGCACTGTTAAGTGCACGGCATACACCATTCCAAGCATTTCTCGTCAAGTTTCTATCTTTATATATTTCTATTGTTTTGTCCCAATGAACAGGTCTCGCTTCAATTAATGTTATTAATATTTCACTATCAATCTGAGACATCATAATATAAAATATATGCACCTACTTTAAACAGCCACAAAGTGTAAATGAAAATAATGTACCAAACAACCAAAGAAACTACTTTCGTGTGACTGAACTACAGTATCATATGAAAGGATGCATTAAGTCCCCTATGCTACTGGGTGCGTAAAGACGGCACGGCTGCCGTCTGTTGTTGTAAGCGAGGGACGGCATAAACACGGCGACTTCACCGAACGTTCCAACCACCGTCTAGTGAGAAAGGCTCCATATGATTACATGCGCCACCATTGGAATGTCGTCGTGCGTTCTAACCCTCGCACGTTTAAATTCTTATAATGTGAAACAGCACTAATAGTTTTTCAGACGTAGGTGCCATGGACTTTTTTAATCTACTCACTGAGGACTATCATTGACCAAAGTTTCGTTAAATTTGACCGGGACCGGCAACACTTCATAAGGAGTGAGTGAGTACTTTGAGCAAAAAGGAGTACGAGTAACATTTATTTTCATAAAATTTTATATAATACTACCCTAAATCTTAGAACTAAATGTTTACAAGAATTAATGAATCATAGGATAAGTTTAGCAGATGAACAACAGGGTGTTCGTACTGGAAGATCATGTACATATACAATAATTGTCATAAAGCAAATTCCTAAGAAATCACTAGAGTATAATAGACCGGCATTTTTATGTCTGATTGACTTAAAGAAACCATTTGACAGAGTCAGACTCAAAGATGTAATCCATCTTCTGTATAATAGAGAAGTCCCCCTAGATGTCAGAAAAACTATTGCAAACATCTACCAAAACAACAAAATGGAAGTCAGAATAGATGAGTAACTTATACAACCTATAGGCAGCGGAATAAGATAGGGGGACTCATTGAGCCCTTAGCTCTTCAATGTAATCATGGATGAAATAATCAAAAACGTCAAAAAAGGAAGAGGATACAGAATGGGAAACAAAGAAGTAGAAATATCTTGTTACGCAGACGACGCAATACTGCAAAGATTAGCCCACAGTTTTAACATAAGAGGAAAATAATTAAATACGACAATCTCATTTCAGAAAACTAAAACAATAGTAATCAGTAATAGCCTAATAAATTTATGCCTAATATCAGTAATAGCCTAAGGTTGAAACAAATTTTAATATCAAATTTTAGGTAAATACAAAAGATATTTTCAAAAAAGTATCCAAATCATATAAGGGGTCATTGTTTAAATAATTAAAAAGGGGTCATTTCTGCACAATATTTACTTTTTTAACTGCTGAGGTAATTTACATTTTAATGAAGATTTTTAGGATTTTTTTTTGTAAATCTGAAAGATAAATCTATCACCTAAAACTTACTAAATTTAATTTGACCCCATATTTATTTAAATAATTATATATAAGATGTAAAAATCAAATTTGCAAAAAATTATTTTTTCGTTTTAAACAAGAACTACGAATTATTTTATTTAATAGTAGAAGTTGCGCTATGTTACCAGTATTAAGCAAAAAAAATTGGTTGAAAAATATTTAATAACTTTGAGATATTTAATTTGTTTATTAAATGGTACTATATTTTCAGTTGCAAAAACGCGGTTGTTGCCAAAAGAATATAATTCTGTGTAAGGTCTCATTACTTTAATTTTTATGTAGATTTTCAATAAATGTATTGATAAATTCAAATTTCAATTTAACTCCCCTCTAAAATGGCATTTGAAAATTATTGTTCTAATTTGTTTATAATTTGTTTTTTTAATAACGTCTCGGGGATTAAACATTTTGAAATCCCGTTTCGATAATCAGGTTTCTGGGAATTTTTTACTAATTAACAAATTTTTTTGTCGTTTTTTCTTCTTCTCTTTTTTTCCTTATAGTAAAAAATATAGTTTTGCTTTTACAGGATGTTTCATTAAGAATGTCCAATCTCTAAGTTGTAGATTCTTGACTTCAAAATATTAAGATTTAACCAAAATCACTTCAACAAAATATGGCTCCTTATTGAGTTACAGGGTGTTTTATTTAAGAATTTAAAAATATTTTTGCCAAGTATTTTAAAACTATTCGACGTATTCGTTTCATACTTGATAGAAAGTGTACGTACTATACACCCTATGAAATTATGTTAAATACACCGGCTATTACCGGTTTCCGGCTATTACCAGAGGCGTACGACAGGGGACAGTAAATGCTTGACCCTTCCCAAATTCTACGTCACTGGTGAAATTGTTATTTTAGCACAATTTTTAGATTCTCCAATACTCTCTATGTCAATAACATCCTCTTCACTCGTAACGATAAAGTCATTAGTTTTCGAGATATTTGAAGTAAAACATGTAACGGCACAGTTATTTAGTTATTTTGATTAATGTAATGTGCCGCTTAATTTTTAGTTTCCAATATCTCGAAAACTAATGATTTTATCGTTAAGAATGAATAATATACTCTTCTGTCTTAACGCTAAAATCATTAGTTTTCGAGATGTTTGAAATTAAAAATTAAACTTGTTCTGAAGCTATTTCCTTGTGGCATTTTTATAAGCAACTATTTTTAATGGGAAATAAGCCACAATTTTACCAAAAAAATGATTTTATTAACGTTTCGATTATTTAGTAATAATTATTATAAGTAGTATTTTGTATTTTGACAACGAAACCCTATTTGAGCTTCGAAACGTTAATAAAATCACCTTTTTGGTAAAATTGTGGCTTATTTCCCATTAAAAATAGTTGATTATAAAAATTAAACCGCACAAAACATTAATCAAAGTAATTGTGCTGTTACATGTTTAACTTCAAATATCTCGAAAACTAATGACTTTATCGTTACGAGTAAAGAGTATGTTATTTACATAGAGACTATTGGAGAATCTAAAAATTGCCCTTAAGCGGCAATTTCGCCAGTGACGTAGAATTTGGGAAGGGTCAAACATTTGCTGTCCCCTGTCGTACGCCTCTGGTAATAACGGAAACGTGTATTTAACATAATTTCATAGGGTGTATAGTACTTACACTTTCTACCAAGTATGAAAAGGATACGTCGAATAGTTTTAAAATACTGAGTAATTTTTTTTTAATTTTTAAATAAAACACCCGGTAACTCAATGAGGAGCCATATTTTGTATAAGTGATTTTGGTTAAATCTTAATATTTTTAGGTCTAGAATCTACGAGAACTAAGAGATTGGACATTCCTAATGAAACATCCTGTATAAACAAAACTATGTTTTTTGCTTTAAGAAAAAGAAGAAGAAAAAACGACAAAAAAAATTGATAAACACTGAAAAATTTCCAGGAACCTAATTATCGAAACGGCATTTCAGAATGTTTAATTCCCGCAACGTTATTAAAAAACAAATTATAAACAAATTAGAACAATTTTCAAATGCCATTTTAGAGGGGAGTTAAATTGAAATTTGAATTTATCAATACATTTATCGAAAATATATATAAAATTAACGTAATAAGACCTTATACAGAATTATATTCTTTTGGCAACAACCGCGTTTTTGCAATTGAAAATATAGTAACATTTAAAAAACAAACTAAATATCTCATAAATTATTAAATATTTTTCAACCAATTTTTTTCTGCTTAATACTCATAGCGCAACTTCTTCTATTAAACAAAATAATTTGTAGTGCTTGTTTAAAACGCAAAAAATATTTTTTTTCAAAATTGATTTTTAAATTTTATATTTAATTATTTAAATAAATAGGGGGTCAAATTTAATTTAGTAAGTCTTGAGTGAAAGATTTATCCTTCAGCTTTGCAGAAAAAAATACTAAAGACCTTCATTAAAATGTAAATTACCTCAGCAGTTAAAAAAGTAAATATTGTGCAAAAATGACCCCTTTTTAATTATTTAAACAATTATACCCCTTATATTATTTGGATACTTTTTTGAAAATATCTTTTGTACCCACCTAAACTTTGGTATAAAATTTGTTTCAACCTGTACGAATTTACATTTTGATTTACATGTAGTGTAACCTTATTTTACTAGACTATAAAGAAACAATTCGGATATAAAATAGAAATTGGTGGCATCAGTATTGCGATGTAATAACACTATAGCGAAACCGACATATTAATACTGAGATGAAGTCAAGAATTTATAAACCCAGTGTAAGACCAACTATGACATATGCATCAAAAATAAGACCCGATACAACCTCAACACAAAGACTACTAGAAACTGCAGAAATGAGAGTACTGAGAAGAATTACAGGAAATACGCCGAGAGATCGAAATAGGAGTGAAGACATTAGAAGAAAATGTAACGTACAGTGTATAAACGAATGGATACTAAATAGAAAAAAGAATGGAATAAGCACATAAACAGAATGGGGAAGACAATTGTGGTCAAAATAGCAAGAGATAAATCACCAATCGGTAGAAGAAGTATCGGCCGATTGAGCAAAAGATGGAGTGACAACCTTCCATAGAGCTATCAATCCGCCAATGAACAAGCAGAATTGCTTACAAAGAGGAACACGAATAAAATTTTATATTATTTTACATATTTTGATAAGCATATGAATACACTGAGGAAGGATACCTAGAATGTAAACCCAATGAAGCAGATAAGCGCGAAAGTCTACAATGAAGTTCATTATAATGAACTAATTGAGACCAAATAACCTGGATTTGGCAAAATGGAAATCCGCCGATCCGTTGTTTAAGTTTAGAAATAAAAAAAGTCACTGAGTATCAAATCAGGTGAGTCTGATGGATGTTGTAATAATTCAAATCATTGTTTATAGTTATGATTTATTTTATATCATCTTTTATTTTTATATTTTGTCTATTCTATTATTTGTACCCCTTTTGCTTAAATCTTATTTATTGTCACATACCTTTTAAAATCCCATTTCTGAATTACTTTTGCCGGAATAAGAGCTACCTGGTTTTTATGACATCCGGTACAAAAAAATCTACCTAAGTATTCGCAATATCGAAATCGGGATGCGTATTTCGGTGCTACTCGCATGCTACATCCAGCACATCTGTAATTCTGTTTCGCAATGATATCCTTCCTTCTGCAACCCAAAAAATATTAAATGACAAAAAAAATATAGGCAATAACATTTTTAGATGATAAATTTAAATCTACTTAAACTCAACTCAAATTAAAACTCTACCACGTTTTCCAAATTCTATTTATACCACAATTCTACCTCTACCACATTTATCCAAACTCAACCACATTCTATTTTCGTGGAGATCTCGTATACATACAGTAAGGACGTTTGAGTTTGCATAAATTCATTATCTCGACTATCTATTTTTAAATGAGGACTTTTTGCCATATATACAGGGTGTTTCATTAATAATTGTCCATATAGTAACTGGAGAAACCTTAGCTCAAAATACGAAGATTTAACCTAAAACACTTAAATAAAATGTGGTTCCTTACTGAGTTACAGGGTGTTTTATCTAAAAATTTAAAAACTATTTTTGCTCAGCATTTTAAAACTATTCGATATATCCTTTTCATACTTGGCAGAAAGTGCGACTACTATACATCCTACTAAATTATAATACACAAGCGTTTCTAGCTATTACCAGAGGCGTACGACAGGGGATAGTGAATGGTTGACCCTTCTCAAATTCTACGCCACTGGAGGAATTACTATTTTAGTGCCATTTTTAGATTCACCAATAATTTCTACGTAAATAATATACTCTTCATTGGTAAGGATAAAGTCATTAGTTTTTGAGATATTTGAAGTTAAATATGAAACGGCACAGTTATTTTGATTAATTTATGATATGATTCATATGATTAAAATTTAAAAATTATTTGTAGCCAGTACTTTAAAACTATTTGGCCTATCCTTATCATACTTGGCAGAAAGTGTAGGCACTATACACCCTACTAAATTAAGATAAATACGCGTTTCTAGCTACTACCAGAGGCGTACGACAGGGGATAGTGGCTGGTTGACCCCTCCCAAATTCTACGCCACTGACGAAATTGCTATTTTAGTGTAATTTTTTTATTTTCCAATACTTTTTATGTAAATAATATACTCTTCATTCGTAACTATAAAATGATTAGTTTTCGAGATATTTGAAATTAAAAATGAAGGGATACACTACATTAATCAAAATAACGGTGTCGTTTAATTTTTAACTTCAAAGATCTCGAAAACTAATGACTTTATCGTTACGAATAAGGAGGGTATTATTTTCATAGAAAATATTGGAGAATCCAAAAATTAAACTAAAATAGCAATTCCGCCAGTGGTGTAGAATTTGGAAAGGGTCAACCATTCACTTTCCCCCGTCGTACGCCTCTGGAAATAGCCGGAAACGTTTTTTTAACATAATATAGTAGTTTGTACAGTACCTATACTTCCTGCCAAGTACGAACAGGATACGTTGAATAGTTTTAAAATGCTGAGAAAAAATAGTTTTTAAATTTTTAGATAAAACACCCTGTAACTCAGTAAGGAACCACATTTTATTTAAGTGTTTTAGGTTAAATCTTCGTATTTTGTGCTAAGGTTTCTCCAGTTACTATATGGACAATTATTAATGAAACACCCTGTATAATACTAGTGACATCATCCATCTGGGCGTGATGACGTAATCGATGATGTTTTAAATGAGAGTAGGGGTTGTGTGATAGCTCATTTGAAAAGTAATTCAATTCTCTATTCAGCAATATGAATAATAACCTAATTATTTATACAGGGTGGCAAATTTTTTTTATTAAATTAATTGACACGAAAAGAAGAATGTAAGCAATTTATTTAATTCAAAATACATTTTAGTGCTGTCAGAAAACAGGTAAAATGTTTATTTCACAGTCAAACATTGCTTTTCGCTTAAATTCAATGTTCAAACTGTTAAGAGACAGGTGGGTGGCAGCTTTAACATTGGATTTAAGCGAAAATAATATTTGTTTGTCAAATAAACATTTTTTTCTGTTTTCTGACAGCAGTAAAATGTATTTTGAATTAATTGAATTACATTCAGTCTGCTTTTTTCTCAATTAATTTAGTTCAAAATTAATTTTTTTGGCCACCCTGTATAAATAATTATGTTATTGTTTATATTGCTGAATAGAGAATTGAATTACCTTTCAAATGAGCTATCAAACAACCCCTACTCTCATTTAAAAACATCATCGATTACGTCAACCCGCCTAGATGGATGACGTCACTAGTATTATACAGGGTGTTTCATTAATAATTGTCCATATAGTAACTGGAGAAACCTTAGCACACAATTCGAAGATTTAACCTAAAACACTTCAATAAAATGTGGTTCCTTACTGAGTTACAGGGTGTTTTACTTAAAGATTTAAAAACCAGTTTTGCTCAGCATTTTAAAACTATTTGACGTATCCTTTTCATACTTGGCAGGAAGTATAGGTACTGTACAAACTGCTAAATTATGTTAAACAAACGTTTCTGGCTATTACCAGAGGCGTACGACGGGGGAAAGTGAATGGTTGACCCTTTCCAAATTCTACGCCACTGACGGAATTACTATTTTAGTTCAATTTTTGGATTCTTCAATACTTTCTATGAAATTAGTATACTCTTCATTCGTAACGATAAAGTCATTAGTTTTCGAGATCTTTGAAGTTAAAAATGAAACGACACGGTTATTTTGATTAATGTATTGTGTCGCTTAATTTTTAATTTCAAATATCTCGAAAACTAATAATTTTATCGTTACGAATGTAGAGTATATTATTTACATAAAAAGGATCGGAAAATCAAAAAATTACACTAAAATAGCAATTTTGTCAGTGGCTTAGAATTTGGGAAGGGTCAACCAGCCACTATCCCCTATCGTACGCCTCTGGTAGTAGCTAGAAACGTTTATTTATCTTAATTTAGTAGGGTGTACAGTACTTACACTTTCTGCCAAGTATGATAAGGATACGCCAAATAGTTTTAAAGTACTGGGTACAAATAATTTTTAAATTTTAATCATATGAATCATATCATAATGTAATCAAAATAACTGTGCCGTTTGATATTTAACTTCAAATATCTCGAAAACTAATGACTTTATCGTTACCAATGAAGAGTATATTATTTACGTAGAAAGTGTTGGAGAATCTAAGAATGGCACTAAAATAGTAATTCCTCCAGTTGCGTAGAATTTGAGAAGAGTCAACCATTTACTATCCCCTGTCGTACGCCTCTGGTAGTAGCTAGAAAAGTTTGTTTATCATAATTCAGTAAAGTGTATAGTAGTTACACTTTCTACCAAGTATGAAAAGGATACGTTGAATAGTTTTAAATTGCTGAGCAAAAATAGTTTTTAAATTTTTAGATAAAAAACCCTGTAACTCAGTAAAGAACCACATTTTATTTAAGTGTTTTAGGTTAAATCTTCGTATTTTGTGCTAAGGTTTCTCCAGTTACTATATGGACAATTATTAATGAAACACCCTGTAGATATGCCAAAAAGTCCTATTTTAAAAATAAAAATCTACTTGTCTGAGCATTTTTCTTCAAATTTGCCCATTCTCGAGATAATGAATCTATGCAAACTCAAACGTCCTCACTGTATATGCGACTATAATATAATTAACATGAAACTACGATATCGAGTATGCGATGTTTCTTATTATAAACTTTCCATCTTAATCTCGTTATAAGTATTCCAATTATCTCTTCCTCTCTCCAATCGCGCTACAGCCCAAGTCGGGCCCTGGCCTGCCCCAGCATCCATCTGCAAGCATTCCTTTCTTTGGCTGATCTCCACCAGTAATCTACCCTCAATATCTCTAGCATCGGTTCTCACTTCGTTTATTCACCTATTCCTTGATCTTCCTACTAGCCGATGTCCCATAGTTCCACTAACTGTCCTACTAGGTGTTCTGTTATCTATTCTTATAAGGTGACCTGTCCAGCGCAATCTTTGTATTTTTGCATAATTTGCTATTGAGGGTTTTTTGTAATATTGCTATAAATCGTGGTTGAACCTTATTCTCCACATACCATTGTCGCAGCTGGGCATGGATGATATCTTTCTTTCAAAAGTATTAATGAGATTTCTTGTTTTTTTCTGTAATGATCCATTTTTCTGTGCCATATATTGCTATTGGTCTTAAGATGGTTTTATATGATTAACTATTTAGATGGGAAATAAGCCACAATTAAATTGAAAAAATAATTTTATTAACGTTTCGAAGCCCAAATCGGGTTTCATTGTCAAAATACAAAATACTACTAAAATAAACAAAAATGTTGTTGCTAACTAAAAAAATTCTTCTAATAATTTATTTAATCTGACTCATTTATATTGGCAATTCAGACGTATATTATACATTTTAAAGTAGAAGACTCTAAAATGATATCGCCATAACTATTTATGAGTTGCGTTCCTGGGACGACTTTCTAAAAGATAGTTCATTCGATTACATGAAATCGATCCCAACTCAAGAATATCCGTCACAAAAAAATCATAGCATGTGATCTGTCTTTAAAAAGACAGCCAAATGCAATGATGACAGTAAAATTCTCACGTTAGAGATTCCATAGTAAATCACGAGGGAAAACCAGGAAAAAACCTCGTGATACTATCCCGACATCGCGCATCGTAAGTATTTGGTCTTACATTTAATTTACTTTCAAAAAACTAATATCAAATTCTGACTTTAATATGTTTAAATTATAAATAATATTAATAATACATAGATATACAATAAGTAATACTAAAATATAACATTTGTACTGACTCGATGTTATTGACTTACTAATCGTGGTATTTTCTTTCTATTGACTTCCTCTTTCAGTATGGGTAACCATATCCTACTGCATTCTACCGAGGAATTTGCGACACAATTGGTTTCATTTAGCATAATTAGAGCAGCTTCTTTGATTTTTCTATTTTTAGGACTATACTTGAATCTCTCCACTGAACTCTATGTTCATTATCCCATGCGTGTTGACATATTTGAGATCTATCAAATTCTCTATTTTTAATATAAGACTGATGTTCACTTATTCTAACGTTTAATGGTCTTGATGTTTCACCTAAATAAAATTGTTCGCATTCACAAGGTTATTTTATAAATGCAATTCTTTGTTCTTTCTTGTTCATTGTTAGGTTTAGTTTTAGATAGAATAGATCTCAGTGTGTTTGTTGTTTTGAATGTTGTTGAAATGTTGAATTTATTTCCTATTGTTTTAAGTTTTTCGGATAGTCCTTTTATATATGGTATTGACATTTTGCTCGTATTATTTCTTGTGAATGTTATAGGATCCCGTTCTAAGTTGTTCTGTTCCATTCGATTCAATCTTGACAATTCCTTATTTATAAACGATAAAGGATAATCATTTTTTAATAAAACAGATGTTAACAATATTGTTTTTCTTCTAAAAATGAATTTTCGTTAGAACAAGTAATTTTGGCTCTATCATATAAGGATTTAATGATTCCCTTTTTAACGTTGATGTGATTTGATTTGTAATTGAGATATTTGTTGGTGTGTGTTGGTTTTCTATACATTTGAGTCTCATATCCAGTATCCTTCTTTGAGACTAAAACATCGAAGAAAGGCAAAGTGTTATTGTATTCCTTTTCCATTGTAAATTTTATTGTCTCTTCTTGATCGTTTATAATATTCAGGAATGTATCCAACAATTCTGATCTATGAGGCCATATTGAAAACACATCATCTACATATCTCCACCATACTGTGGGCATTGTTTATTTAGGGATAGTTGGTCAGCCCAATAGGAAAATTTGTTTGATTCAAATTGAGACAGTCACCAGATGTCCCCACAATTTCTGTCAGGGTCGCAACGTCAAAATGCATAGATACCAAGTTGGATACGATCCAATTCGTAACACCCCAACTCGCATACATATTAAGAAAAATAAATATATATGTATGCGAGTTGGGGTGTTATGAATAGGATCGTATCCAACTTGGTGTCTATGCATTTTGACGTTGCGACCCTGACAGAAATTGTGGGGACATCTGGTGACTATCTCAATTTGAATCAAACAAATTTTCCTATTGGGCTGACCAACTATCTCTCTATATAAACAATGCTGTGGGTTTTAAATTTTGTTTAGAAATGATATATTTTAAAGTCTTCTACTTTAAAATGTATAATATACGTCTGAATTGCCAATATAAATGAGTCAGATTAAATAAATTATTAGAAGAATTTTTTTACTTATCAACAACATTTTTGTTTATTTTAGTAGTATTTTGTATTTTGACAACGAAACCCGATTTGGGCATCGAAACGGTAATTATTTTTTCAATTTAATTATGGTTGTTTCCCATCTAAATAGTTAATCATAAAAATGCCACAAGGAAATAGCTTCAGAACAACATGGTTTTATATATCTTGAACTTTCTTCCCCATCGATGTCTTTGGATCCAAACACCTGCGGCAAAGAGAAGTATGCTTTGTTAGCAAGCATTATTATTTTCCGTATTTCCTCCTCGCTGCCGACCTCAGTTATCTGTACGTCCAGGTATGTGAGCTGTTTTGCAGCATCAACGTTGGCGTCGTTTATTGTCAAATTTTGCAGGTTTCGTTATTTTCTTGCTTATATTAGGGGTTTTTGTGTCTTCTCCAGTATGTTTATGCGGCATCTAAAATATATTTGTAATAGAAAGAGATCCGAACCGCATACTGCTTCCCTCCTAACTCTCACATCCATTACGTTTCTTCAATCTATTTACATGTTACCTATCTGGTTGGTTGTTTGACCAATCGGTGAGAGCAATGTGGCTCTATAGATGTCTAGTGAGAACAAGGTTGAGCTTATGATCATTCCCTTGTTAGCAGCGACGTCTATTATAGCTCGGGAGGTAGTGTCACATTTGACCGGAGCATTTTAGCATGGCTGTTTTCTTTTTATTTAGATAGGTGTTCTAAACAAATGATGTGTCAGCTGGCCCAAATCCGGAGTATTTAGGCAAGAAAAGGTAAAATGTGAAACTTGATGGAAAAAAGCTACAACTTATATGTCAAATATTTATCTCCGGGACTCACGTGTATAATGGACTAGAATATCTAGCTAGTGGCTTTCGCGCAAGGGAGTCGGGTTCAGTTCCTGGCTTTGGAGATTTTTTTTGTTTTTAAAATTAACATTTTGATTTCAAAAATAATTATTTTTTGATAATACTACGTTTTTATTATTTATACGACACAATATAAAAAAGTCTGTACTTATGTCTTTTATAGAATAGTAAACGTAAACTATGCATTTGATCATATTATGATTGACCTTAATAAGCAAAGTTGTTGTACATGAAGCCCTGAAGTTTCCTGAGTTAGTACGAATCTACTTTTTTATTCCAGAAATATCTACCACGACATTCTTTTTTATTTTTTGGGCAAACTGTTTTTTTTTAATTGTATATGATGCAGAACCAAAAGATACATACAACCCTAATTTTTCACTTTGCTATCACCAACCCCCATTTTTTAATAGCTATCTAAATATTTCCCTGTTTTCTATAATATATAAAAATGAATATTTGTCTGTATGTCCCTTATAGAATTGTAAACTATGCATTTGATCAAGAAAGCTTCAGGGGTTCATGTATAACAACTTTGCTTATTAAGGTCAATCATAATATCTATGATCAAATGCATAGTTTACGATTCTATAAAAGACATACCTACAGACCTTTTTTATATTGTGTCGTATAAATAATAAAAACGTGGTATTATCAAAAAATAATTATTTTTCAAATCAAAATGTCAATTTTAAAAACAAAAAAAATCTCCAACGCCAGGAATTGAACCCGAGTCCCCTGGGTGAAAGTATTCTACGCCATTATACACGTAAGTCACAGAGATAAATTTTTGACATATAAGTTGTAGCATTTTTCCATCAAGTTTCACATTTTACCTTTTCTTGCCTAAAATTCCCGGATATGAGCCAGCTGACACCTAACTAAATAAATAGAAAACAGCCATGCTAAACTGCTCCGGTCAAATTTGACACTATCTTCCGGTCTATTAGTAGTCTTCCATTTTCGTTAGATCATGGAGGCTACGCTTACCTATTGTTCCCATGTATTCGGTATCTTTTCCAATCTTGGTATTCATGTCGCCGATTATTATTTTTATGTCATTTTGTGGTGACATATTGTATGCGATGTTAAAAGCAAATGAAATACTACTTACACTGGTACTGGATGTAAGGTAAAAATTATCTGTGCTCTAGGTGGAGCCCATTCCTCAGTGCCTCTCAAAGGAGTCACGTGCTCATCAGCACTGTCGGGACTGACGGGCCAACTCTTTGGTAATGGTAATAATGCCTGGGGAGCATCTTTTTCGGAAACAAGCCATTCCAAATCAGAGGCTCTAAAAATAATAGTTTAAAATTGCATCATATAAGAAAACTTTATAGACTAACATAGTCCTAGATATAAAGAATTTATTTTTCTTTAGTCAGATATACACTTAACTTATTCTTATTAGTTTCCAAGTATATAAACATAATATAAACTAGGTTTTAGTTCCCCTTAAAGCAGTGGCGGATCTAATTAATTGCCTTAGGGGGGAACTTCCAATAAAACACCAACCAAAAGACAAAAAATATAAACGCAAATTACATAAAACCTATAAAAAATAAAACTTATGTGCATTAAGTTCCCTTAATTTTACGAACTAGCGGATTTATTGGGTTGAAGTTGTCTGTCTATGGTTTAAGTTTCATGTCAGCTAATATATTTTTATGTTTCAACAATTAGTTGGTCTGTGCCCATTGAACTGGCAAGTACCTAGCATTTTCGAGCAGGGAAACATGTTGCCCTTTGAGCATGTATTTTATTATATCTAACAACATCGACTTGTAGTCACCATATTCTATTAAAATATAATATGTAAACCATATATTATGGGGGTTACCACTTTAAATAGTGTGCTAGTTTCAAACTACTCAGCAGAATGCACTGAAGATGTTCTGAATTAGAACGAAAACGTTTTGCAATCCATTTGGATGACTTTTTAGATAGTTTTTAATAAACGATTTTATACCAGAATACAAGTTGAAGTTTTTACTTCTGTATGAGTTTTTTCTTTAAGTTTGGACCTTGTTGGGGGAAATTTCACCATCCCTCCGTAGAGCCCCCACTGCTTTAACGTACTTAAGGCAAGGGAACGAGTAATAGTAAAAAATGATAAGAATCGGATAATTCTGTTTCTGATTTTCACACGTTCTACATGTTTTCCAACTACAGGACGACATAAAGAAATAGATAGAATGTATAAAAGCAAGGAAATACTATTTCTGGAAAGGATTACGGAAATATGTTGAGGAATATTTAGCAAATATGTAATAAAAATAAAGAAGCCGAAACAGTAGATCAATAATTGGTAGAAAATTTCGTTTTGAGGCATGAGGTCCCCAGAAGCATGGTAACAAACCAAGACATAGAGTTTATGGCAAGAATATTTAAGGAAATGTATGCATAGAGCAACTAAACTCTACAGCGTATCATCATGAGAGAATTAGAGCTTTAGAAAATTCTCATAAGCATTTAAATGCCTATCTTAGGATCCAGCTGTCAAAATTCTCGACAAATTGTAGTACGTGGGTACAATATAGGGCTTTTCAACGATTCTCATTTGTTTCGAGCTCCTGTCATATGTCGTATAATCCGTGTATAATATTAATATACGACACATGACAGAAGCTCGAAACAAATGAGAGTCGTTGAAAACCCCTATTACTGTTTTCTTGGTGCATTCATTAAAAGGTTACACATCACTCAAATTAGTGCTCGGAAAAATCTTTACACTGCCTACAAATGTACAAAACGGAATGGAACCCCTATACAACTTTGACGACTACCCCATGGAACTAAAATACAATTTACAAGTAGGCGCTAAAGAGACCAGAGAAAGATTAATAAGATCAAAACACATTAGAAAGAAAGCATATGATGTCAAATCGGGCAAAGTAACATATAGGTAAATCAGAAGACAAGGTATTAGTCAAAACGAGTCGAATTCAAAATAAAACCCTTTGTTTTCAGGTCCATATAACGTTATTGAGGATAAAAGACCTAACATTATTATAAATAATAATGATAAATACTTAGCCATTCATAAGAATTATGTTAAAAACTGATATTAGTGTTAAAAAACATGTAGGTAACTGAATAAAAATTAGTTTTTATACTTTAGATACTTCGTTTTTAAACTAAAAAGGGGTAGTTCCCTGGATTGGCTGTATACCTTATAGTTAAACAAACTGGAACATGAAGTAAAAACCACTTCTATGTAAAAGGTATATTTACTAAAAATTTTTAGAATCCCAATGGATTCAATAAAATGAGTTCATCAGAACGTTTTCAAACCTATCGGTCCATCATCAGTGAATCTAAAATCAAATAAGTAATCCCACTATTAAAATTGAAAAGATGGTTGAAATTGTGAAAGTTAAAAAATGTGGTTATGATTACTTACTTGAATACTTGCAAAATAGCCCCAGAACCAAACAATGGTTGTGATTATAAATAAATCTACATTATGTTGAAATAAATTTAAAATGGCTAAACGCCGATGTTCAGGGATTAAACCTCTGGGAACATGGTGAAACTCTACCCGAGGACCCAATCAACCATCTTCGGTCAACGATGACTACTAAGTGTCAAAGCTATGTAAGGAAATGCTTGATGTGACATTGACAGTTGAGGAAGAAGGTAGTCGATTTTCAAGGAAATTTAAAAACAAAGTCATGATCCAAGACGAAGATATGGTAAAGATTTTAATATCTGAAAATGTCTGTTAATTAAATCTATTGTTTTTTAAAATTAAAAGAAAATGTGTTTTACAAAATAAAAATTATTTTAACTGTAGGTAACTACAAATTGACTGTATCAAATAAAATAAACCTGATCAAAAAATTTCAATATGATAAAGTGAGCTGATTAGTAGTAATGACAGAAATAAAATTAAATAAGCGGTGATATAGAAGAAGTTTTAAATTTTGAAAAGGGATATTATTATTCAAGAAATTTATATGTCCACAGTATGTGTATTGATGGTTGTATAGGTAGAAGGGAAATTATTATTTGGATGTAGGTGAAAAACTTCGTTTTTAAACTAGGAGGAGTAATTCAACTTTACTGCGCCGTAATGCTTGTTTGTAATTGGTCCAACAGCAGGCAAATTTACTCCACTATATTATGACATTCTGACATTTATGAAATTTTGACACTATTAGCATTTAAAATTCATAGTTTAACCTTCCGATGACCAACCTTTTTTTGTTACACGGATGACCAAGAGGGGGAAAATGACCCCAGGTCAAAAATGTCAAAAATGACAATTAACAAAAAAATGAAGTTTTTTTTTTATTTTTTTATATTTATATGGCATGGACTGTATGTCATTCAGCCAGTCACAACATGAGTATTAGTGTCATGTGTAGTGTGTATGTTGAGTAAGTGTCTTGTTACTTTGCAAAGTCGACGTCATTAGCGTAAAACTACTTGGAATTACACATAATAGACGGTATTTTACTAAACATCAACTTCAGAATATATTTTTTATTCGTAAAATATAGGGAATTTTTTTTATTTCAAAATATGAGGATATCTAGAATGATATTAAAGTCAAATAAAAAAATAATGAGTTAAAAATGGAAAATACTTTTGGATTTATTAAAGAAAAACATACGCTGGGGTCACAATTTCCCCCGCTTGGTCATCCGAAGGTTAATTAAGTTATATCGGCGATTTTTTTGCGTTATTCTTTTAATTTTTAGATTTTTATTTTGCATTTATATAAAAAAAACAGTTGTTTTTAGAAACCTTTAGCGACGTATTAATATAATATTTTATGGATTACTGTCGAAAGTCGACATTATCAACCAAAAAGAAGATGAATCTGGTGATTTTTCTAGTGACATTACTGAGAGTGAATCTGTCTTTAGAGTTTACTACCCCTACTTTAAAAACAGGGTATAGCTAGATGTAGTTGTGTTATATACATTTTAAAATCCTTACCTCGGTAACTGTTTATCACTAAATTTGCTAATAAGAGAGAGAGCAACACCTTCTGCAGAGAGTATGTCTGAAGAACCATCAGGAGCACCACGAGTATTCCTCCTCATAAGATCTGCTTCGGAGTAGAGAGACGCCATAGACATCGAGAGACCTGAGTTTTCCTCCAAATTCGAAGTTTCGTTTATTTCGAGCTCTTCTACATAATCGGAGCTAGAATCGTCCGTTCCGGAGGCAGTTGAAGAGCAAGGGCTTACTGTGGTGGTTGCTGGAAAACAAAAAGGCAAAAATACTACTTGAGTAAAATCGCACCCCCGCTTCAGAAGAGACACAACGTGGTACGCGGGATCCAGGCCTATCATCTCGCCATTAATCCAACAAAAACAAAGTACGTACATGATAAGAAAATATGGTACTTAAAACATCCATAAACTAAGTCGTATTTTCATCCATAAATTTTGGAATGTTTAATACCCTCCTCCCCTTCCGTCGTAAAGCGTTCCCCCCTCATGCCGACATCAGTGGCGTAGCTGAAGATTGAGGGGCCTCCCCGCAACAATTTTGGTGGGCCCCCGTATTATAAACATAACGACAACTAATAACAGTATAATTATTACTAAAATATATGTAAATGACATTATTTGGCCTTTGTATAGGTCTTCATCAGTTAGTGTTAATAGATTTTTTGGGAATGGACTTGAAAACCTATTATACATGTCTCTTAATCCGGCAAACCTATTAGTAAGTTGTTGCAATATTATATGTATATGTAAATTTACATTGAAAACATTAACTTCAAAAAATTTTTTGCTATAAGTTATTTTTTCGTCGTAGCTGAGCTCATCGTAAAAATTTTTTTTATACGTTTTATCCGTTTATTCTTAAATTCCGGTATAATACTATAATATCCCACTATTCTGCTATTCTTGCTGCTTCTGCTAAAGTTTCGGAAAATAAATTTTTCATTTCTCGAAAATTATCACGAGTTTTTTCAAAAAGTTGAAGGGCCGTTTCAGATTGAAAAAGTTCTGATGCTAGATTCACAATTATTCATTTGCTTTAAAAATGCATTAGCTTCTAATTTTTCATCGTCTTTTTAGATAGCAATGAAATTTTTGTTAAAGCTTTCATTGCTTGTTGGAAATCTTGATGCCAAGCCATAACAGCATCATGTCTGTATGACCATCGAGTTTCACATAACCTTTTAAGTGTTGGCAAACGCGATGAATCCAAAGTCATAACAGCACATAGTACATCCCATATTTTTAAATGTGCAGTAAAAAACATATAATCTTTTAATTGTATCCTAAAAAAACAACTCCTGTACACCAGCAACGGCATCATTCAACACTAGGTTCAGATTATGGAATGCACGATCAACATAGGAAGCTCTTTTTCAATGTCAGTTATGCGCCTTTGTACGCCTGAATATACACCGCTCATAACGCTTGCCCCATCATACCCCTTTCCTTTGCAGTTGTGTACGGAAAGGTGCTTTGATTGTGATTGTATAAATTTTAAAATTTCCTAATAGGGATGGAGTCGATTCTAGCCGAGCCGAGCTTTTGACAAGCTTGGGCTCGGCTTTAACTTTCGAGCCAAGCTCGGTTTGAACTTCGAGCTACAGGTTGAGCTCGTGGCTCGTGTCAGCTCGGCTCAAATATTTCGAGCCGAGTCGAGCTGGGCTCGGCTGGAATTTATTCCATATTTTATGGACACCCTCTATATTGAAAATACATATTTATCGTCTGAATTACTTATTCTCAAACAGAAGTATGAGTGGCAACAGAAATAAATGAATTAGAAAAAGTATTAAGTACAGTGGACTCTATCTATAACTAACACGGATATTACGAGGTTTCACTTATAACGAGGTACGCTAGATGACCTATGAAATTCCTGTTGAACTATAACACCTCTATAACGAGGCATAATAACGAGGAAAAATGAAATCAAAGAATATGTTTTTTAGCTGTTTTTAGCGAAGTAATGGCTATAAATAAATACCCCAACTACTTGTATGTAGAAATTGCCAACATAAATATGTGTTATTATCGAGGCCAGTTGTGCAATAAACACCGCCTGCAATAAACTTCTTTCTGTTTATCTATCGACCGATATTGAATACATATTGTAGGAAAGGTACAATTTACGATGGTACGTAGTTTCATTGTTCAGGTCGACCATTGACACAATAAACTACGTAAGAGGCATGAAAACATTTCAATATTATTGTTGTCTGATATAACGATATCCGCTTATAACGAGGTAATTAGTCCGCCATTTCAGTTCTCGTTATAGAGGGAGTCTACTATATTAGCTAAAATATTGACAAGCTCGTTAAGGAAAGCTCTGCTCATTTCGAACTCAGCTTGACTCGGCTCGAAAAAAAATTTGATTCAGCTCGAAGCTCGGTTCGCCAGAAACAAACCGGCTTAAGCTTGAAGCTCGGCTCCTAGCCGAGCCCAGGTAAGCTCGAGCTTGTGACCATGCCTATTTCCTAATATGCGAATAAATCCCAAAAAACTTTCGTCAAGTTTTGTTTTAGAAAGTAAATTATTTTCATCGCAAGTCACTTTTACATACCGGAAAATAAAACTAAGCTGATCGCATTTTGAAATATCTTGTGTGGTATCAAGAATTATTGAATAAAATATTATTTTTTTTAATTAAATTAATTAATTTGTTTTCAGTTTCTTGAGCCATCAAATTTATAACTTCGTTTTGTATTCGTTTTGTTTTTAAGTTATTGTTTGTATCGATTAATTTAGCTAAAACAGGATCAATTTAGCTAGTAAAAGAACCACGGACAAAAAATTACCTTTTTTTGGATTCACTTTCAGCTAAACTACCAACATGTCCACGAAAAACTACGTCAATTACCTGCTTCATTACTTCCTTCCAAATTCACCATTTTGATGCTTATTAGGAAAATATGTTTTGGTTCCCAATTTAAAGAAAGTAGCAGTACTAAGCTTGAAGGCTTTAAGGGCCCCCTCCTAAGGTCGGGGCCCCCCGCCTTGCGGGCCCTGCGGGTCTGTCAGCTACGCCACTGGCCGACATCGCAATTGCAACTCATGACTCCCCACTTTAGTGATTTTTTTTTATTCCATGTTATTTCTGGATTTTTTAAAGTTAATTCTCAAACTTTATTTAGAAATGTATGCAAATCAATACTAATATCATCATCAGCCTCTCTCAGTCCACTGCTGGACATAGGCCTCCCCTGTTTGTCTCCAAAGTGTTCTATCTTGTGCTTTCTGCATCCAGTTTTTTGTTGTCTTTCGTAAGTCGTCTTGCCATCGTATTGGTGGTCTTCCTCTGCTACGTTTATCGGCTCTTGGTCTCCATTCAACTAGTTTGTGACTCCATCTTCCGTCCTTCATTCTGGCAACGTGTCCAGCCCATTTCCATTTTAAGTTACAGCTTCTTTCAACGACGTCTATGACTTTGGTCTTAGCTCGTAGATCTTCGTTTCTAATCCTGTCTCGCAGAGTGGCCCCTATCAGTGATCGCTCCATTCTTCTCTGCGCTACTCTTAGTTTTTGTGCGTTTTTCTTTGTGAGCGATAATGTTTCTGCACCATAGGTCATCACCGGTAGCACGCATTGGTCGAAAACTTTTTTCTTCATGTTAGTTGGAATGTCACTCTTAAAAATGTTCCTAAGAGCTCCGTATGCTGTCCATCCTTGTATTATTCTTCTGGATACTTCGGTTGTTTGATTATCCTTACCTATCTTAATTTCGTGACCCAGATATAATATATATTTGTCTACCAGTTCTATTTGTTCATTTTGTATTTCAAGGTGTTTACTTGGTACTAAGTTCGTCATATATTTTGTTTTTGTTATATTCATTTTTAAGCCTATTTTATGACATGCTGTACTAAGTTCTTCCAACATTTTCTTTATTTGTCCCAAATCGTCTGCAATCAGGACTATATCGTCTGCGTAGCTTAGGTGGTGTAGCATCTCTCCGTCCACATTTATTCCTTTATCACCCCATTCGAGGGTTTTGATCGCTTTTTCTAGAGCCGATATGAAAAGTTTAGGTGACAACGTATCCTCTTGACGGATACCTCTTTGCATTTTTATTTGGTTGCTTTTAGCGTGTAGTTGTATCGAGCTTGTCGCATTTTTATATATATTACATATTAGCCTCGAATATCGGCTATCAATGCGGCTGTCGTTTAGTGCTTCTATAACACTGTCGAGTTCTACTGAGTCGAATGCTTTGTGGAAATCTACGAATGCTAAAACTAAGGGCTTGTTATATTCTATGGATTTTTCGATGAGTTGTTTTATTGTTTGGAGGTGATCGTTGGTTCCAAAGTTTGCTCTGAATCCAGCTTGTTCTCTACTTTGATATAGGTCTAATTTCTTGTCTACTCTTGTGGTGATTACTCTCGTGAAAAGTTTATAAAGATGGTTTAACAGACTGATTGGTCGGTAATTTTCAAGATCAGTTTTTCTCCTTTTTTGTACAGAAGAATTGTTTTGGCTCTATTCCATTCAGATGGTATGGATTTCTTTGTAAAACATAGATTAAAGAGATCTTTTATTTTTCTCATTAGAGGTTCACCGCTATTCTTAACAGCCTCGATCACTATTCCATCGTCTCCTGGTGATTTATTGGATTTCATTTTATTCATCGCTTGTCTAATTTCACTGAGAGTTATTTCTGGCATGAGTTCAGAGCCTTGATTTAATATTCTTTTGCTTATTGCATCTTTTAGCTGTGTTTGGTTCATCCGTCTGCTTTTATAAAGTTCTCCATAGAAGTCTTCTACTATTGTTAAAAGCTCCTATCTATTTGTTGTTATTTCGCCCTTTTTGTTTTTTAATTTAATAATCTAACTTTTTCCATTATTTAGTTTTCTTCGCAGTCTTTTTAGACCTTCATTATTTTCTATGGTATGTTGATTTTTAGTGTATTATACTTTCTTAAGTCTTTTCTTATTGCTGTTTTACTTCTCTGTTTATCTCTCTCTGTTGTTCTCCATTTGGATTATTTCTTTCTGTAATAAGATTTCTTTGTTTCATTAAATTCCTGGTGTCAGTACCAAGTTTTTCTTCGTTCTTATTTCTTGGACAGTGTTTTCTCATGCTTTCTCCAATGGCTTGCGTAATACGTTGGTTTAGTGCATCTATGTTTTCGATGAGAGTTATGTTTGTGTTGTTTCTCAGTTTGGTTTCGATGTCGTTTTGATATTCTTTAATGTCTCTAGGTTGGGTCCATATTGGTATTGGTTTCGTATTTACTAATTTGCGTCTCTCTTGTTTTGTGCTTATTCTGCTATCTATCTGCTCTTACCATTCTATGGTCACTACCAGTGTTGAATGCATTTATAGGAATGCTCATTAATAGGACTTTTCAACGTTTTTCATTTGTTTGAATCGTTGAAAAGTCATATATCCGCGTACTTTTTTCCCTCGGTTCACTACACAACTAGGCAATTAGCTTTAGTTGTACAAAAGACAACACTTTTATCGTAGTTCCTATGCTTTCTTAACTGCATCATATAGATCTGGTACCCCGTCGAAAAAGTTCCGATGAAATAGCCCCGACATAATATCCCGCACACAAAACAGCTCCGTCAAAATAGCCTGCAGATAAAATAGCCTCGGAACAACAGCTCGCATACAAAATAGCCCCGACAAAATAGTCCCGGCAAAATAGTACCGACAAAAAAGCTGTCTGCAGAAATCGTCATGAAATAATCCCTTAAAAACATATTTTTTCGGAAATGGTAATTATTCTCTATTCAGATGTTTATTTTAAACATAATAAATAAAAATAGTCTTTTAAATTACAGTTGACGCTAAGTCCCGCCAGTATAATATCGGACTTCGAAAAAGCCATCCAAATGGTAGCAGCACAAGTACTTAATGGCGTTGAAATCGTTGGATGTTTGTTTCACCTAGGGCAGTCTTTGTGGAGAAATGTACAAGAATGTGGTTTAACAGAAGATTACCAAAATAGCGAAAACGTGCGTCAATACACAAAAATGCTTTTATCTTTAAGTTTCGTTCCGGTAAATGATGTAATCATGGCCTTTGAAGAATTAATTGAGAATATTCCAAACTGTTTGGACCCTATTGTAAATTACTGGGAAGACAACTACATTGGACGACTAAGGGAACGAACATGCCGAAGATACATGGATGAGCGCGGTGTAGGTCGCGATCGCGGTCGAGGTTTTCATCGATGACGGGCAGAACGTTCCGAAGATACTTCCTTTCAGTGTTCTTTGCGGTTTCCATATAACCAAAACTTGCCGCAACCTGATTAGAACAAGAAATGAATAAATACACCAGCAATATCTCCGGGGAATGTCACGTGGTTTAAAAACCATCAATAAACTTTAATTTACCACGCGATCAGCAGCTCGATCGCGATGTAAAACAAACTATTTTGTTTTGGCACCGACATCGCTGTAAACCGCGATGATAGGTCGCGAGGGTGAACAGGTGACACATCCTTGGTATGTGCGACCTCATAAGAAAATGAAAGTTTGTTTTGACATTGATGTAGCATGACATTAGGTAATTATTTATTCTTTTGTTTTATAACTATTTTTATCATATGAACCCTTTAATATTTAGTATTGTTTTAAGTAGGGATGGGAAAAGCCTACCGGTTTTAACCTAAAACCGGTTGTTTACCTTCGCAATGTAACTTCGCAATAACCGGTTTTACCGGTTGTTTTTTTGCCCCGGTTAGAACCGGTTTTTTATTTTTAAAGTAAAAACCGGTTATTAGGTTTTTACGGTGATTAGGATTAGGTTAGGTATTATTTTGGATCCCAATCATAATTATTATTCTCAAGTAATTATTCCAAACAAAACCATAATTCAAATTTTATTTTATAAATACAGAAGCAAAGTGCAAACTCGCATCAGCCAGAAACAATTAAGTTTTATTATAATATTTCGTTGAAAACGTATTTGTAATCATAATATTTATATAAGAGGTGATCTGGTTGAAGTAGACGCAAACATCATCTATTTTTTCACACTTGACTCTTGACATTGAAAGTGGGTGAATTACTTTTTCTGATTACCAAAAATAATGTTCTGACTATGAATATCGAATTACCGATTACGAATACGAATCTCCAAGAATTTCCCTACGTTTTCAAAACGATACACCCATACAGGAAGTATTAAATGAGTTAAAATGTACCCATTATACAGGGTGTAACGAAAATACAGGTCATAAATTAAATCACATATTCTGAGACCAAAAATAGTTCGAATGAACCTAATTTACCTTGTTACTAATATGCACATAAAAAAAGTTACAGCCCTTTGAAGTTACAAAATGAAAATCGATTTTTTCGAATATATCGAAAACTGTTAGAGATTTTGTATTGAAAATGGACATGTGGCATTCTTATGGCAGGAACATCTTAAAAAAGGATTATAGTGAAATGTGTGCACCCCATAAAAATTTTATGGGGGTTTTGTTCCCTTAAACCCCCCCCCCCAAACTTTTGTGTACGTTCCAATTAAATTATTATTGTGGTACCTTTAGTTAAATTCAATATTTCTAAAACTTTTTTGCCTCTTAGTATTTTTTCGATAAGGCAGTTTTTATCGAGTTGCGGCGTCTTTTTTAATATGTTTACATAAAAAGTTTATGGGGGTTTTGTTCCTTTAAACCCCCCCAAATGTTTGTGTACGTTCCAATTAAACTTTTACTGCGGTACCATTAGTTAAACACAGTGTTTTTAAAACTTTTTTGCCTCTTTGTATTTTTTCGAGAAGGCACTTTTTATCGAGATGTGACTTCTTTTTTAATATGGTTCAAAATATATCTAAAAATGTAAATCATAAATAAATTTTCATATTATTACCAAGTCTCCATAATCGTACTTAGCCATATACAAATATGTGGTGGATTTGACAAATATTCAAAATATCTCGATAAAAACTGACTTTTTGAAAAAGTACTAAGAGGCAAATTTTTTTTTAAATATTGTGTTTAACTAATAGTACTACAATAATAATTAAATTGTAACGTACACAAAAGTTTGGGGGGGTTTAAAGGAACCAAACCCCCATAAAATCTTTATGGGGTGTCCAAATTTCACTATAATTTTTTCTTAAGATACTACTACCATAAGAATGCCACATGTCTATTTTCAATAAAAGATCTTTAATAGTTTTCGATATATTGGAAAAAATCAATTTTCATTTTGTAACTTCAAAGGGCTGTAACTTTTTTTATGTGCACATTTGTACTAAGGTAAGTTAGGTTCAATCAAACTATTTTTGGTCCCAGAATATGTGATTAAATTTATAACCTGTATTTTTGTTACACCCTGTACAAATATACAAACGTGTTAAAAGAAATACATGATAAATTTTTTTGATGGTAGTAAAAATAAAAGATAAATTGCATTATCCAATTTATTTTTAAGTGAAATTTTTTATAAGTTAAAATGGTTGGGTTAAATTGTATATTATTGCAATATGTATATATAATATAATATTACGCTATATTATACTTAATAATAATCAATAAATATATAATAATAATAAGATAATAAATAATTATAATTCTAATTGTAATCTAAACTTAGAATAAAATATAAATAAAACACAATTTATTAAAAATTGTGTTTTATTTATATTGATATTGATGTTGTTTCGACAGTACTAATGTTGATCATATTGCTATCGAGTAACGAGTCGAGTGGAGTATCGCAAACTAAAGTGCATTGTAAATGTAGCTTTGTAACCTATTGGATTAAAAAACCGAATGTCGGTGTAATTGCCGGTTATAACCGCCAGGTTAAACCGTAAGCAAAAAAAACAGGTATAACCGAAAACCGGTGTTTTGTCAAAAACCGCCGCGCCATCCCTAGTTTTAAGTACTAATTTTTTGGAATATGTTGTAATAATGTTTTGGACGAGAATGTATTAAATTCTTGACGTTATGATAAAATAAATAGTACTCCGTTAAAAGGTAAAATTTTTTATTGGGGGATACTTCTCCGGGGCTGCTTTAGCAGGGGCTGTCTTGGCTTGGGCTATTTTGTGTGCGATCTATTTTGTCGGGGCTATTTTGTTTACGGGCTATTTTGTATCCGAGCTATTTTGACGGGGCTGTTTTGACCGGGCCATTTTGACGGGTCACGTATAGATCTTGATACTTATTTTGTTTTGATTTCAATGCCATTTCTTTTATTAAGTATAAATACAATGTACTAACTAAATAGAATAGAATATTTTATTTCTATTCATTCTTTTAGAATAATTTGTTTCACACAAAGTATTCAGTAAATAAATTAACTAATAGTTTAATATTTTATTGCTTCCAGACGTTGTTCTGTATAGAAGCGTTTGTTTAAACACAAAGAACAATGTTTTATTGTTTGTTGTTCTGTACAGAAGTGTTAGAAATATTATTTAAGGCTGTGACTGATAAAAACGAAATATGACACGAAATCGAAAGTATGCGATAAAAGTAATACAATTCTTTTTATTTCTAAAATAGGGTATATTTATATTCGTGAACCTGTTGTTTTCATTTTCAATTTCATTTATGTTATTAGTATATTATATAATATAATTTATTATATAGCTAGTATTGAAGTTTTACGTTTTTATATGATTACCTATCTGATACTTTTCATAATGCTGCCTTCTGGTAGAAGCTAGTTAAAAATTATATTTATAGAGATAATAGCGACAAATCTAATATACCAAATGACGTCGGATGTGCACTCATGACCCCTCCCCCTGTCGTATACCGTCGTAATAAGCAAAGGCCCCCTCCACCTTTTCTACGACGTAGTTTATGAATGTTCCCATTATGCAAAGTGACATGAGACCAAATTAAGATGAGACGATCAACTGTACCTATAAACGCATCACAAGTTTTAATCAAGAAAAATTGAACAAAAGTAAACAGTCACAAATGATAAAATACATTGTGTGAGGATGTTAAAGCAATATTGTAATAAAATTATATCAATCAATTAAGAACTTAACTGAGCGAATATGCTTCAAAAGAGTAAATACAAAGATTTACTTACTATCAGTTTTGCCATCGCTCATTAAACTACTGGACAATGATTTTTTCTGAGTCTCTAAAACTCGTTTAGTTCTTCTTAGCCTAATCTTCTGTTTCAAATCCATTATCTCCGGATCACTCTCATCCAACTGTTCTTCGACTAATCTAAAACTTTTCTTACATCTAATTTGTTCCATAGCAGAAATAATAGCTTCAGAGACACTAAAATGTGCATTCTCTCGATCCAACTCTGCATTGGCTCTAGCGAATTGACTAGAAGTTAGAAAAGACATTAAACTTTGGCCTTTGACTGGTTTGGGAAAGTAGCCTGTAGCCATGGGAAGAACGCTCATCCCACCATCTTCGATGAACGTTTTTCTCGGTAACTTCTTGTAATATTTTTCACCAGACATAGGCAAAAATGAGTCGACCATTGACAACGGAGATTGCGATAAACTGAGGGGTGATTTGGGTTTAATATCAGATGTTGATGCGGTAGAACTATTCAATTCATCGTTTATTAAAGTGGTTCCACTACTTTGTGAGCTGCTTAGAGAGTGTGTGTATTCAACTATGTTTAAGTTATCTATCAAAACATGTTTTAATCCAGAAGTTTTCGGTAAAGTATTTTGTTTTGTCTTCTTGAAGTTGGACTTCCGGGGATGAGGTTGTAAGGTTTTATAATCCACCTATAAACGATAAATATGATTTTGTAAATGAACAAATATGTACTGCGAATTTTGATAAGATATTTGACAGGTGATAGTTAAAACAATTTTTACATATTAAAAAAATATTTCATTTTGGCATAAATTTCTTTCAAACTAACGTATCGTGAGATATTACAGTCTAGTTAGAGGAAAAAAGACCTAATGTTACAATAGGCCTGGATCGCGCGTATCAAAAAAAGTTGATTAATAGCAAGCTGAAAATTGGTTAATAGCTTAACGGTGTCTAGTCGGACAAACTTTGATGTATGGAAACACTGAAACAGGGGAAGTTTTAATTGTGGAACAGGTTAAAAATTTGGAACGTCATACTACGAAAACGTCATATGTATTTTGTCGGACAGAACTTCCAATTGATTTGATACCCAGTGGCGACGCGTGACTTTTTCGAAAGTGTTACCAAAACCAGATGTAAAAAAATCTTATTTAAAAAAATTATTTTGAACATCCCAAATATAAGTTTTTGTTTTTAATCCTGTGGGATAAAATTAAACAAATCACTATTCCCAAATTATATGTATGTAATTATGTATATGTAATAGGTATAACAATAAATAATAAACAAACTAAACAGATTAGTCTACCATAAAATTAACATAAAAAATGAACAAGTAGGAAAAAGAACATATTTTGAAAATTATTGTTTATATTTTAAGTCTTCCATTTTCAATAATCCCATTTTTTTCTTCAAAATTATATATAAAAAAATATACATACAAGGAGAATGACTTTTCAAGTAGTTGATCGATTACGCAATACGCAGCAACACTCTTCCATGTTTAAATGCACGCACACTGTAATCTGTAATAGGTACTAAACTAACGTTAACGTTACCAAACCAAAATATGGTTACAATGTTGATATACACAGCGTGCCAAAGCGCCGTCTCTAGAGCCAAAAAAATTTCTAGAGAATTCAAAATTTTTAGAAACGAGCTAGTCCCGAGCGACAGCAAGTATTCTGCGTTGCCATACCCAAATGTGGTAACAGCATATTAATAACGTTCAACGGATTCACATCGTCCCTGCCATTTCCAACTATCGAATGTGAAAAGTGGTACTTTTCAGGAGCGCAAAGTAACTCTTTTTTAGAGACTCCTAAATCAGCGCATTGACAAATGGGAAAATTTTTATATTTTTTGTATGTAATGTTTAATCCTTGTTAGATTGATAACAAATTTGAACTGCTTATCATTTTTTTTCTTTCCAAAAAATCACATTCGTTACTTTGCTTTTTGTATTAAAGATTTGTTTCGGTCCGATGATTCAAAGTAGCGAATGTATAATAGCGAATAACTGTACAATCAAATAATGCAAATCCGGTAAAATGAAATCATCAACTGCCTCACAAGAATTTCTTGGAAGCGATACTGAAACAAAATTCGCACAAATTGTAAACACGTGAATTTTATTCTTCTCGGCAGTTAAGCATTGACAGTTTACAGATTATAATTATTGAATAACTGTTGAATAAATTACAACACAAATTAACGAATGTGACACATTCGACATTTAGCGTTGTACAAATATACCTTTAGTTATATTTATACAAAACAAAAGTATCGAATATAATCATTTTCGTCAGTTTGCAGTCAACCAAATGAAAAAATGTCCATATTCGATGTGTTCGAGCCATTTTAAATATCATGTTAAGTGTTGCTTGTTTTGTGTGCACCCTGTATACAAAACCGTTAGTTATTGAGAATTGTTAAAAGCGCTGGGTAGTGAATATTTTCGTAATATGGGCACATCAACATTCTTCCACTACTTTTATCGGTTTGCTTTGATAATAATTACGTCAGATACATATCATATTGTTTTGTTGAATCAGCAGAATCGCTTATATGATGGGAAGAATTTACCCTTGAAATGTATAACGAGAATTTTGAAAAGTGAGTGTCGTATGAGTATGTGAACAGACAAGACAAGATACCGAACGAAGAGTATCGGAAATATTTCCGTGTCGGCCGGTAAAATATAAGTAAGTTCCGAAGATACTGTAATGCACGTCGAAATTCCGGATTACGGTACAAACACTTTAATTATACGCGGTGTGTTAGAATTATCCATTTTAGAGATATACTGTTTATTTTTCGCTTTAATATTTTGCAAGCTGTTAACTCTTTTGACTTAAAGCTAATTATAGAAGATATAAGTGCAAAGGCTTTTATTTAATTTCGAATCTCGGGGGTTTGTCTTAAGATCGGGTAGATTTTTAGAGGCCCCCACACGATGGTTTAAACAGCATATTTCCCGCGCTCCTAATCAAGCTACAATAACGGGAATTTGCCACAAGATGTATCACGTATAATGCGAGGGCAAGGTATCGAATCTGAAAAACCCGATTTTTCACATTCGATAGTTGGAAATGGTAGGGACGACCATAATCTCGCCAATATTTTCGTGCGTCTAGTTGGCTATTTACTGAATTAGGTACTCTTAATAAATATTTCCGTTAGTAAAAAATATAAATGGAATTATTTCATAGTAGTCATAAAATATTTATTTGCAAGATTTTTAACTGTTACCGATGGTAACAGTGGTTACGTGAACGCTTCGCCAGTGTTGATACCCTTTCATTAAACTCTCATGAAAAAATCAGACTGGTATTTAATTTATCACCAACAGGGCATTTTAATAAGTCCGATACGTGGAACATGTCAAATAACAGGAATTATCTTCTTCCTACTTTATAAATATACTCAATGCCTGTTTTACTTCGGTTTTTAGCCTCAATTGACATTGTCTGACCATCTTTTCCTCGGTCGTCCCAATGATCTTCTTCCATTTGGCGATCCGAATTCTTTCTATGTGTTGAATCCATTCTATTTTTCTTCTTTTGGTCCACATGTTCATTTCTTCTATACCACATCTCGCTCATACTTCCTCACTTCTTACTCTGTCTCTTAGAGTTTGATTTGTTATTTTTCGTAGGACTTTCATTTCTGCTGTTTCCAGCAGTCTTTGTGTTTTCGTCGTATCTGCTCTTGTTTCCGCTGTGTACGTCATTATCGGTCTTATTGTTGATTTATATATTCTGGTTTTCGTTTCCATTGTGAGGTATTTGTTTCTCCAGATTGTGTTGTTGAGACATCCTGCTGCTCTGTTCGCCATGTTCACTTGTTTTTGTACTTCTTCTTCCACTTTTCCGTAACTTGACAGTTTTATTCTCAAGTATTCCATTTCCATCACTTGTTCTATTATTTTGTTATTTACGACCAGTTTACATCGTCTCGGTTCCGCTGATATTACTATCGATTTAGTTTTCTCTGTTGAGATCACCATGTTGTATATGAGCGCCGTGTCTTCGAATTCTTTAATTAATCTTTGTAGGTCATCTTCATTTTCGGCTGTTATTATGGCGTCGTCAACGTAGCAGATTATCTTTAATTCCTTTTCTTCCATTCTATATCATCTTCTTTTTTATCTTTCTTTATGATTTCATCCATTATCAGATTAAATATTAATGGGCTCAGCGAATTTCCTTGTCTAATGCCAGTTTCATACTTAATAGGTTGCGATAGTTTCCCCTTACATATTATCATAGCTATGTTATCTTTATAATATATATTCTCAATGGTTTTTATTAAATCCACTGATATTCCCTTTTCATATAATAAATGTATCGCGTCCCGAATTCTCACTCTATCAAACGCTTTCTTCAAATCTATCAGGCACATATATGCTGGTGTGTTGTATTCCAGCGACTTTTCTTTTATTTGTCTTACGCTCGGTTTCATAATCAACTTAAAGTGAACATTAACTAAAGTTCACTTTAATGTGTATATAATTCCATTGATAAAGGTACCAACTTAAAATTTAAAGTCCACTTTAACGATTATGAAATCGAGCGTTATATCCAGATTTAGCCATACGGCTCACACTCCCTCTAAGGGGAAAATTGACTCATCCCAGATACCTACGGTATCAAAAGGATTGAGCTCTGGTGGGACTCTTTCCGTGTTATCGAGCCCTAGGTGACTTGGTATGCAGGTGTATCTCCCAAAAATTTTCGTACACATCTGGCCGTTGCGAGTAGTACTGCTTTCTGCATGGTCTTATAAAGATGTTCATTAAGACCCAGCTTTTTTATGCTTTCGAGGAGGGTCTTAGGAATGACTCCAGTAGTAGACATAATAATCGGTATCGTCTGGGTACTTTGCATTCTCCATTGTCTCCGTATTTGAATTTCCAGATCTCTGTACTTGGCGATCTTTTCAGTAAATTTAGTACGTAGATTATTGTTGTTAGGAATCGCCACATCAATGAGGGTCGTTTGTCTCGTTAATTTATTGACTAATACGAGATCTGGTCTATTATGTGCCACTGTTTGGTCTGTGAGCACACTGCGGTCCCAGTATAGCTTGTAGTTGCCATCCTCAAGCATACTCTCAGGGACGTATTGATAATATGGGAGATGGTCGGTTTGAAGAAGTCCCAGCTTGATAGCTATCTCCTGATGAAGGATTTTTCCCACTGCGTCATGCCGTTCCTTGTACTCAGTTGCAGCAAATGCCTGGCAGCCCCCTGTAAGATGTTGGATGGTTTCTTGGGCTTGACATCCATATCGGCATCTGTCGTTTTGAACATGAGGGTCTTTGATGATATATTTCAGGTAATTTCTGGTTGGTATAACCTGATCCAGAATGGCCAGTAATGAACCCTCCGTTTCAGGGAACATCTTTCCTGATGTCAACCAGTAGTTCGACGCTATATTGTCGACATAATCTTGGCTGACCTCATTGGGATGTCGCCCGTGCAGAGGTTTACCCATCCAGGCGCGCACTTTTTCGTCTTTAGTAAGGTGGTTTATGCGCAGTTCTGCTTCCCTCAGTTTTATCGGTGTTGAGTCATCTACTGCGCAGATAGCGCGATGTAGAGTAGATGTTTCAGCCTGCATCTGAAAATAAGATCTTAAATTAGCAATTTGTTTGTCTAATTGCTCACCTATATCCATAAGTCCTCTTCCTCCTAGATTCCGTGGTAATGTCGTTCTTTCTACTGCACTTTTTGGATGGTGTTTTTGTGCCTTTGTGAGGTGCGTTCTTACTTTTCGCTGAAGATTTTCTATGTCCGTTTTTGTCCACTTAACAATGCCAAATGAATAGCTAAGCGCGGAACATGCGTAGGTGTTTAGTTCCTTAAACAAATTTCTACTATTAAGGTGTGAGCGAAGCAGCTGTTTTACTCTTCGTATAAACTCAGTAGTTATCTCTGTTGTCATTTGTTTATGGTCAATTCTCCGCGCTTGCTTTACTCCAAGATATTTATACATATCGTTTTCACCCATGGCCTCGATGTTCTGGCCATTTTGCATAAGTGCATGCTAATATCATTGGAAAAAGTTTCTACAGTTTTTAGCATCTCATCGAGTTGGTTTCGAGTGGAAGCCATTAATTTCAAATCATCCATATACAATAAATGATTAAGCTTCGCCACCACATTGTTGTTATTTTTGATGCTAAAACCTGCGTCTGTGGAGTTCAATAGCTGAGATAGTGGGTTCATAGCTAGACAGAACCACAGTGGATTCAACGAATCTCCTTGAAACAGGCCCCGGCTGATTGCGATATTTTCAGTTTCGATGTTATTTTCACCAGGTATTTGAAGGTGAATTCTAGTCTCCCACTCCGTCATTATATGCTCTAAAAAGGTCACTATATATTATCATCGACTTTATATATTCTCAATATATCTATAAGCCATTCATGCGGTACTGAATCAAAGGCCTTCTTGTAATCAATGAAGGCAGTAAAAAGATTCCTCTTTTTGGAATATGCCTGGCTAGAAATGACTGAGTCGATGATAAGTTGTTCTTTGCAACCCATGGAACCCTTAGCGCATCCTTTCTGTTGAGGCTCTATGATATTGTTCAGAGCACAGTGTTGGTAGATACGCCGGGCTACACAGGATGTGACCAATTTATACAAAGTTGGAAGACAAGTAATTGGGCGGTATTTGGCTGGATCTTGGGTGTTATTTTGATCCTTCGGAATTAAATAAGTGGTTCTCTGAGTTAGGAATGATGGTATATCCTGCGGATTAGAAATAACATGATTAATTAGTGTTGATAAGCATAATCGAGCGTTATATTATTATTATTATTACAAAAATTGCATCCGTGCATGACCTTCCTCTCCGAAATCCTTGCTGTTCCTCTTGCAGAGTTATTCGTTCGTTTATTTTTGCCGCTATAATTCTTGTTGGTCAGGAATCGTGACAGGAATTATGTTGGTGATAAAGTAGAAGTCTGATTTTTGCATGAGAGTTTACCGAAAGGGTAACAAATAATTAGAAATTCTGTACGACAAAATACATGGGATGTTTTCGTAGTCTGCCGTTCCAAATTTTTAACCTGTTCCACAATTAAAACTTCCCTTGTTACAGTGCCGCGTACTTCAAAGTTTGTCCGACTAGACACCGTTAAGCTGTTAACAAATTTTCAGCTTGCTATTAATCAACTTTGTTTTGGTATGCGGGATCCATGCCTACAAGGCCAGCTATCCCAAATTTTATTATACCTTAAGTGGGGCAATATTACTGTAAATTTAAAATCGCGACTGAATTGCGCTGCCGCCATCTTGAATTTAAAGGAGAACGTTTTTTTTTCGATATCTCCACCATTTTCAACTTTTCGACAAAAATGGTAAGAACTGAAATTGTTGCGAATGCAATTTCCTACATTTTCTTTTTTTCAAATTTTTTCGAGAGGTCGATATTTTCCGAGTTAAGGGGAAAAATAGTGAGAAAGCGTAATTATTAAATTATCCCGTTTATTATTAACACATAACACATTGACTGCCATAATATTAAAAAAAATCGGTCCCTCAGGCCAACTTACAAAAACAGTTCTAAACATGTACAGCAGTAATCCTTTAGTTCCTTATAGCTTATAAAGAACTGAGACAACAACGCGGCTATAATCATATTACTACCGAGACATCTAAGGTGTGTTACGCGGCTGTTATCAAAAATAACATGAGACACAACATTTACGTCTCACGGCAGCCAACGTGTTAACTTTACGACATAAACGTACCTAAACAAAAATGGAGAGAATTATATTTTATACAATTTTATTCTCTTTCATTTTTTTTGCTAAAATTACTATTTGAGATCCTACGTATGCAGTAAAGGCACGAGCGGAAGACCAACGAATATAAACGCATATAGAAGCACACTTCACTGGCATTTTTTATTACTTGCTGTTCGGGTATTAAAACTAGTTCAGGAACTTTTACTTCCGTTTCTGTACCACTAGGTAGCGGTCATGTGATCTCCCCTTCACAACCCCGTCAACAAATTATTACTGCTTCTAAAATATGAAAGAGTGTGCATTAGTGATGTAACGTCATTTTTTGAACATTCGCGAATACGAATGCGAATATCTGCTTGCGACATTCGCGAATGCGGATGTCAATATTCGATTTTTTTTAATGTGCTTCTATTTTTGTAATGTTTTCTCAATTTATAATGAGAAATTGAAACGGTCTGAATTGTTTGTTGTCTGAATTGTTCGAAAAAATCAAAAGATTCCTATGTGATTTTCGAATACAACTCGAAATTCGACAACGTTTATCAAAATGCAGTAAAAATATGGGTCCTTAAAACATCAACCGTAAATAAGTTGGAGGCCTTTGAAATGTGGATCTACCGGAGAATCATTAAAATTTCATGGACATCGCATACATCAAACGAAGAAGTGCTGCATAGAATAGGCAAAAACGAGAACTTTTCAACTCAGTTGGAAAAACATCATACCTAAGCCACATACTGAGAAATAATAAGTACCAATATGCTCTACGAATAATAAAAGGAAAGAGTGGACTAGGCCAGAAAAGGCTAACAAACATCCGACAATTGACAGGGCTAAATTTTGAACAGCTAATAAGAACAACTACTGAAGAGAGACAAGAGTTTGCAATTGTAGTAGCCAACCTCCATTGAGGAGAGAGCACTTTAAGAAGAAGGATCTGAATCTTAATCTTTAGTACATACAGTGGAATCCCGATAACCCGGAAGTCCGGCTAACCCGGACCGATTTTCATCAGACAAACATTTCAACAATAAAAATGTATGTAATATAATATTTGAGAGATAATTATTTGTGTAATTTGAACTATACGATAGTAAAAATGACTCATGGCACACGGCGGCAGAGCCACGTTCATTGCCTCGGATTATCGGAAACAACAGGTACCTGTAGTATTCCTTTATTTATTTCAAACTGTCTTAGCATTGTTTAAAAAAGACTAAAAGACTATTTAAAAAATTCTTTTTTAACTGTTCTTAAATAACATAACATCGTTCCGATTGTAACTGTATTGTGTAGTACAGTCTTGTATTGTTCGCTTACGTTTGCTTAGGTTTGTGTTTGAGTGTTTTTAGTAAATTAGATGTCAGGCACTGTGCATATATATATTTCATGTTATTTCAATTATAACGGAGTTTATCTGTAAGTATACCGTATTTTATTAATTTTTACCATATTCTCCGGCTAACCCGGATCGGCCACGGTCCCGATTAATCCGAGTTATCGAGGTTCCACTGTAATACCAAATAATAAAATAAAGTGAAAGATGATAATGTGATTATACGAGTATGACAAAGATAAGTGAATAGATTTTGAGTTTATTAACCTAATAATATCTTCAAATAATTTTTTTCTGATATTCATATTCGCAAAACATTCACACAAATTCGAATTTTCGTTACATCACTAGTGTGCATAGAAAGCCTACTCTTAAATTTTTGCATTTTATAAAATTGGAGATCAAATCCTACTCATGCACATATCTTTTTTTTTGTGGAAAATAAAATATTTTAACTTTTAATACTTTTTAATAACTGAATGTTTTTAGAACTATAAACAATACTGTGATTTAAATGTTTAATTTACATAGTAGAAATCTACAAGAATGTAATAATGTTTATGCAATCGCCATCTACATGAGCATTTTGAAGTATATACTAACCTTGACAATTTCTCCCATTTGAAATGTGCTTCTATATTCGTTGGTAAGACCTTCTATAGGAATTATCTTTAGGTACCTATCTAAGTACTATCTCTGCCATTTTCAAGTTTTACCAAAATGGTAAGGACTTACGTTTTCTCAAATCTTGTTACCCGAAAGAGTACAGTCGGAAAAATGAAAGAATACCCATGAACGATCACATCAATCACTTATTTTGTGTTCGAAACTCTCACAAAATATTCACAAAATTCAAAGAAGTACGTTCCTTATTTATATTATTGTACATATGCGGCATTTCCCATCTCTAGTGACGTCAAAAATATGATTCTGTCACGTAAAGCAAAAACCCAAAAACGTCAAAGTGACAATATAAAAAAAATTCATCTCCCGTAATTAGCAGATCATCTCGTTCAAGAAAGAAATTAGAAAAATAACCCCAAAAGAGACAAATATTTGTTTCTCTCCACATAATAATATAAAGGATAATTAAATAGAAGATACAAATACCCAGAGTCTCTCCCGTTAAGTATTTAGTAATCGTAAATTTGGTCATCTGATTCGTAGCAAAATTTGAGTGGAAATTCTCGTCATACCTAGGCAAGTGGTATTAAGTTGGAGGTAAGGACATTATTTATACAGGGTGTCCCGGAAAATAGTGCGTTCCTTTAAGGTATGGAGAGAATACACAATTTGGAACAAAAAAGTCCTATACCATTTTTTTCTAAAGTTAACCGTTTCCAAAAAAAAGTTAACATTGTTTTCCATATACCTGTATTCTAATGTTTGGAAATTTTAATAAACTGGCAACGTCGTACGCACTACGGAATAATAACATAATAAGAACTCGTTTGTGATTGTGATTAACAGTATTTAAAATAATCCAACCTAATAGTAGGTAATACTTATGTATTTACTATTTGTTTACTAAAATTATTTTCTTTTGAAATGTATTGAAATACCTATTGCATAATTTTAAACGAATTACACATCTTTTAACATAAAAACACAGCTTTTAACTGAACTACTATTATGTATTTAGTAAGGTTTAAATGGGTTGAATGCTGAGTATTGCTGAGGGCTTTAACTGAATTACATAGTTTTAATAGTTTACAGTGGAACTTAAATACACCAGATAATGTCTCAGTAATTTGTTTACTTGTGAACTGAAATAACTAAGTTGTACTTACTTGAAAATAATTATTATACCGAATAGATGTTTCAAGTAACCTTTCACAAACACCATTCATAGGTAATAACATAATAGGTAATACACTCACTATTCGAAAACATTTTCGGCATTGACACTAAACAGGATTCTTTAAAACCTGTTTACTATCTATCTTCTATCTATTTATTTACATGGGACTGTCTATGCTTAAATTTGCGTACCGCACATAGTTGTCAGATTTAAATTTGCCTACCAAAATACATTTTAATTTTTTGGTCAAACGGTTGCATTTAGAAAAAAATGTTATAAGAGTTTTTTGTTCTACATGGTGCCTTCTACCTATACCTTTAAGGAACGCACTATTTTCCGGGACACCCTGTATTTATGAGCTCATAATATAAAGACATATCGGTCAACGGACTATTTTAGTGCGCGGAACATTTATGTAAGTTTAGATACAATACCGTAGTTTTTCTCGTAGTTTTCGTTCGGACATTTTCATTAGATTTAGTTTATAAAATCTGTCATTTTTGTTTACTGTTCATAATTATTTATTTTTAGGTACATATTATTTTATTTATACGTATATATCTTCTTCTTCTTTTTCATACAGAGGAAGAATTATTTATATATGTATATATTTTTCACTTCTCTTTAATTTCATTGTTTGATTTAGAATAAATGTGTTAAATTCTTATCTTATCATAATTCATTGCTCTAAATTTATCCCTTTTGGAAGCAGTCTCGCTGGTACTTTTAGTGGTATCAGCTAATTACCTTTCTCAGCGAACCAGCACCTATAGAACCTGAGATTGGAACAATTTCATTAAAGTGGGGTCTATTTACCAGCCTCATAACATGGTCCTTCGAGCCGGATCTGAATAGATATTGGTGATTTGCTTATTTTGCTATTAATTTAACTCATTTAAGATCATATTAATTTTTCTCTTCCATTTTATTATGTTTCTTTGTTTCTCTTAATATAAATTAACACATTTATTCTAAACCAGGTACTTCTCTGAACTTTAAGAATGGATATTAAAACGGCCAAGGAAAATTGCAAATCCGCGAAAGCGTCTATGACCAGAATTCAGAAATGGGTTAATAGTAAATTAAACTCGGAAACTAATTTATTCATTGTAGAAAATAAAATGTCACTGTTAAAAGATGCCTTTGATAAATTTTCGGTAAATCAAGATATAATAGATTTAGCTACACCTGACACACAAGAACCTGTGGACAGGTCCCTTCAGGAGGATTTGTTTTCTGAGTTATCAGCTCGTCTAGCTGAGAAGATGAATCCTCAGAAGCACAGAGCCGTAATAGATTCAACTCAAGTACTAGTCAATAATAAGACAAGTACGGCACCTAGTGTAAAGTTACCCAATATTTCTATTCAATATTTCTCTGGTGACCCTAGTCAATGGTCAAATTTTTTCGATTTATTTTCTGCCCTTATTATAAATAATAATGAAATTACCGATGTACAACGATTTATTTATTTAAAGTCATATCTTAAAGGTGAAGCTCTCAAAATGATTAATAATATAACAGTTTCGAATGATAACTTTCATATAGCTTTAAAAACTTTGAAAGATAGATATTCAAATAAATATAATATTATAAAAGCATTATTAAACGAATTACTCGATATTAAGTCTCTTAATAGTAATGCAAGCCATACTCAAGTACGTGAATTTTATATTCAGATAAAAAATACGTTGCAAGCTATAAATAATTTAACTCTCTCTGACTCTGAATTATTGCAATTGATTTTGATTAATTTTATTGATAGACATTTAGACTTTGGTACACGTAGGTTTATAGAATTTGAAAGAAAAGGCGAAAAAATAGACTCTCTGGATGAATACCTTAACTTTATAGATGAAAGATGTTCTCACCTAGAGAATCTAAACGTTAAAGAAAGGAATAAATCTCATTATAGAAAGGAGGAAACACAGGCCTCGTTTCATACAACGGTGGTAAATCGTAAAGCTAGTCCATCTTCGGGATATGTCAATAAAAATGCTCATTTTGCAATAATACGGGTCACAAAATTTACGCTTGTCACGCATATCAAGCACTCTCAATTCAAGATAGGTTGTCTTTTGTGAAACGATCGAAACTTTGTATAAATTGTCTAGGACATTCTCATCTAATTGCTAATTGTACTTCGTCTCAGTTATGTGCTTTATGTCATAAAAACATCATTCGTCCCTACACCATTCGTCCAACAGTGAAGGCAACAGGAATATGGGAAGTAGAAGAGGCTTCGCTGATGCATCCAGAGGACAATCTCCTACAGTTTCAGCTGACAGTCAGGTACAACGGAGTGCTACTATTTTAAATGACAATAGAGAAAATGATATTTCTCGAGCAGCGCTAGCTGTTAGCAGACCTCTAGTACAAAAGGGCTCTATTCTATTGGCCACATGTAAAGTAAAAATAGCAGATGCATTTGGCAATTATATCTCGTGTAAAATGCTGATCGATACGGCTAGTCAGCTATCCTTGATAAAGAGTAGCTTAGTAGAAAGACTAGGTTTTCAAACGTACGCAAACACAACTAGTGTTCTAGGAGTAGGGTCTCGGGTAGCTAAATCAACGGAAATGGTTGATCTCGTAGTTTATTCAAGTAATACAAAGAATAGTTTAAATATTAATTGTGCAGTATTAGAAAATATCACTTGTGAGTTACCTCAGGTAGAGATTGATATATCCAAGCTCAATATTCCTCTCGAGTATAGATTAGCTGATGATGAGTTTCACGTTAGGTCAGAAATTTCTATTCTCCTCGGCGCAGATTTCTGTTATAAACTTTTCTCGGATGGCATATTTCACCCAGGTAAAGGACTCCCGACTCTTCAAAATCCCTTGTTCGGTTGGATTGTTGGTGGTTCTGTTGATAGAAAATATCATCGCCACAAGGATTCTACTAATCCTTCTCGAAATTTGGGTCTAGTGAGTTATGCATCTTGTGAAGAACAGGACCGACATGTATCGTTGCTAGTGTCAGAGGGAAATGATGAAAGCCTTAACACTCTCGTGGAAAGATTTTGGAAGGTTGAAGAGATACCGATAATCCATACACCCGGGTCTGAAGCTGAAATGGCTGAGCGTATATTTAAAGAAACAACCAAGATATTGCCGGATGGCAGGTATCAAATCTCTATACCCTTAGTTCTCAAAATGCGACGTCTAAACTAGGCGACTCTTATAGAATTGCGCAGAAAAGGTTTTTAAATGTTGAAAAAAGGCTGATTGCTAATCCCGAAGTATTTGCCCAATACCATTCTATTATAAATGATCATTTGAAGGTAGGAATTTCACAGATAGTCAAAGATCCTCATCCCGTGGTAGGTAAAGATCAACACTTCATTCCTCATTTTAATGTTTCGAAACAGAAAGCGGACGGTAGTATAGGTATTCGTGTGGTTTACGATGGTTCTTGTCCTACTTCTAACGGCATTGCTTTAAATGAAGTAATGTTAAATGGTGGCAATTTGCAGCCGTCATTGTTTTCAATTATATGTCGTTTCAGGATGTTTAAGTACGTTCTTACTGCCGATTTAAGTAACATGTATATGAACATTGCCATTGATCCCACACAACACGCATTATTGCGCATAATATGGCGCAATGATACCTCGGACCCATTGCAGATAATTGAGTATAAAAGGTTGTTATATGGGTTAAAATGCAGTTCATACATTAGTCAAAGAGTTTTAAAAGATATAGCGGACAATGCCCATGAAATGCCCTTGGCCACCAATGCGATTCAAAATCAGACATACATAGACGATATTTTAGCCGGTACCCAAACGTTAAATGACATGCAAGTGTTGTATGAACAATTGTCTACTGTTCTGAATGCAGCTTGTTTTTCTCTTCATAAGTTTAACTCAAATTCATCAGAGTTCTTGATGTCTAACAATCTGGTAGCTCGCGATAATGTAGAAATTCACACTAACGAATCTCAAAATAGTAAAGTGTTAGGACTGCATTGGAATCCGCAAGAAGATAGTTTTTATTTTTCTAGTCCTCGTCATCTAATTGAAGGTAAGCTTACTAAACGTCGCATATTGTCAATAGTAAGTCAGTGTTTTGATCCAATAGGCATCATTAACCCATTCGTTTTAAAGGGAAAGCTGTTAATGCAAAAATTGTGGAAACTGAAAATTGGATGGGATGACGTCATCACGGACGATTCCATCATTAAGGAGTGGTTAAGGTTGGTCAATGGCTTTGAATCATTGAATATGTGTAAAATTCCGAGATGGTATTTTCATAACAAGTTAATACGAGAACAGGAGCTTCATATTTTCTCAGACGCCAGCAAGGATGCTTATAGTACATGTGCTTATATAAGGTCCCTTTATCTAGATGGATCAGTCTCGTCAAGTTTGGTCGCAGCAAAATCTCGGGTAGCTCCTTTAAAGGAAATTACAATTCCTCGATTGGAATTAGCAGGACTAGTGTTAGCTGCTAGGTTATTTGCAACTCTAAACAGGTTTTTGAGAATGGTTTATCCTTTAGCTCATATCACATATATTCAGACAGCATGATAGTATTAAGTTGGTTAGCCAGTGATTCGTCTAAATGGAAACAGTATGTTGCGAATAGGGTAGCATTAATTAAGGAATTGACTCCAGAGGTACATTTTCATCATGTACCAGGCTCAGGCAATCCTGCGGATATAAATTCTCGAGGTTCCTTTCCTCAGGAACTCTCAAATAATTCTCTGTGGTTTTATGGTCCTTCTTTCTTACAAGAAAGAATTATTGACTATTCAAATTTAAAGTTAATCCTACTAGACTCGTTACCGGAAGAAAAAACGGAACATTCTCGTTCACATCACGTCGCAATAGACGATGTGCTAGACTGGGTTGAATTTTTCTCGCGATTTTCTGAATATGAAAGACTAGTTAAGGCCGTTAGCTATGTATTTCGGTTCGTTCATAATGCTCGTTTCAAGGGAAGTAATAGTCGCTTGCAGTCAGGCAAGGTAGTAACCGCGGATGAACGACTAAATGCAGAAAATTTTATCGTTAAAAGTCTCCAAAGAAAATATTTCAAAGCTGAATACAAGGTTCTTTTAGACAATAGCACAAGAAGCTCGTCACGTATTTGGTCTCTATCTCCCTTCATCGATAATTCACGTGGACTTATATTGGTAGGTGGTCGGTTAAGCTCGTCTGAGCTGTCCTTTAACCATAAACATCCAGTTTTGTTGCCAAAGGACGACCACACAGTCTCGCTTTTAATAAAGTCTGTGCATATATCAGTCGGACACGCTGGAGTTCAAGCTACTCTAGCTAATATTCGGCAACGGTTTTGGATAATAAACGGTTTAAATGAGGTCAAGAAGGTTATTCACCGATGTATTCTTTGTCATAGATTTCGAGCAAAATTTGCTACTCAAATGATGGCCGGTATGCACAAGGACCGAGTTCAAATTTGTAGACCATTTTCTAAAGTTAGTGTCGACTATGCCGGTTACTTTTTGTTAAAAACCTCTAAATTACGAAAGGCCGCTACTGAAAAGTGCTATATCGCCGTATTTGTTTGTATGGTGACAAAGGCTACACATCTCGAGGTTGTTACCAGCTTGTCAACCGATGCCTATCTAATGGCATTGAAAAGGTTTATAGCACGTAGAGGCAATCCTGCCCTTATATGGAGTGATAATGGTACAAATTTTTCTGGTGCAAGTAACAGATTCGTTGAATTGCACCACTTTTTTGCAAATAATGCAAACTCTAATTGCATCTTGGATTTCTGTGCAACAAATAGAATAGAATTTAAATTTATAGTACCTAAGGCACCACATTGGGCAGGTCTTCAAGAAGCCGCCGTAAAAAGCACGAAACGGCATTTATACCGAATAATGAAAAATCTCACAGTTACATATGAAGTTTTCTCTACAATCGTAACCCAAATAGAAGGAATTTTAAATTCGCGTCCTCTCTCCCCACTTTCTGAGGACCCAAATGATTATGGCTGCCTTACCCCTGGGCATTTTCTTATCGGAACTGCATTAACTGCTCATCCGGAAAAAGATCTCTCGCAACATAATTCGAATAGGTTGAATATATATCAGAAAATTTGTCAAGCTCGACAACTCTTTTGGAAAAGGTGGAAGTTAGAGTATCTTCATCAACTGCAACATCGACCTAAATGGTGTAAACCTGTTAAAAATATACAGATTAATGATCTAGTTATCTTACGCGACGACGATTCGCCTCCCCTTTGTTGGCCACTTGGACGTGTGATTGAGACATATCCCGGTAAGGATGGATTAGTCCGATCTATTAAAGTTAAAACTTCATCCGGGGAGTATGTTAGGCCCATTACACGTGTTTCACTTCTCCCGATTGATGATTCCAAACTCATGGAAGTTGGAATGCCATAGCCCAGGACATGATAGTCCAGTCATATTAGTGATAGTGGTAATAAGATTCAATTTTAGATTTTAGCATTGTTACACAGTAGTATAAGATTTAGTTTACGGTTACATTCTGATCCATCTGGGATCTGGTCCTTCGAGATTTTTTTTGTTCTTGTTTTTTAGCTTATTAATTTATTTAGACATTTTGACAAGACATCGCCTTGTCAAGGCCGGCCAATATGTTCGAAACTCTCACAAAATATTCACAAAATTCAAAGAAGTACGTTCCTTATTTATATTATTGTACATATGCGGCATTTCCCATCTCTAGTGACGTCAAAAATATGATTCTGTCACGTAAAGCAAAAACCCAAAAACGTCAAAGTGACAATATAAAAAAAATTCATCTCCCGTAATTAGCAGATCATCTCGTTCAAGAAAGAAATTAGAAAAATAACCCCAAAAGAGACAAATATTTGTGTTTCTCTCCACATAATAATATAAAGGATAATTAAATAGAAGATACAAATACCCAGAGTCTCTCCCGTTAAGTATTTAGTAATCGTAAATTTGGTCATCTGATTCGTAGCAAAATTTGAGTGGAAATTCTCGTCATACCTAGGCAAGTGGTATTAAGTTGGAGGTAAGGACATTATTTATATTTATGAGCTCATAATATAAAGACATATCGGTCAACGGACTATTTTAGTGCGCGGAACATTTATGTAAGTTTAGATACAATACCGTAGTTTTTCTCGTAGTTTTCGTTCGGACATTTTCATTAGATTTAGTTTATAAAATCTGTCATTTTTGTTTACTGTTCATAATTATTTATTTTTAGGTACATATTATTTTATTTATACGTATATATCTTCTTCTTCTTTTTCATACAGAGGAAGAATTATTTATATATGTATATATTTTTCACTTCTCTTTAATTTCATTGTTTGATTTAGAATAAATGTGTTAAATTCTTATCTTATCATAATTCATTGCTCTAAATTTATCCCTTTTGGAAGCAGTCTCGCTGGTACTTTTAGTGGTATCAGCTAATTACCTTTCTCAGCGAACCAGCACCTATAGAACCTGAGATTGGAACAATTTCATTAAAGTGGGGTCTATTTACCAGCCTCATAACATTTTGTATTTGCTGTCTTTTTCTATAAATAACAAACGTTTGTTATAGAAAAAGACAGCAAATACAAAATAAATGATTGATGTGATCGTTCATGAGTATTCTTTCATTTTTCCGACTGTGCTTAGTGTTAACCCCATATTAAATTTAGTAACAAAGCCTTCTATTGTCAAATGGTTGGGTAATATTTTTATAGTTTGGGTTAAGAGAAAACAGTAGCGATCAACAGGTAGCCAAAACGCGTTCCAAGATTGCGGCTGTAATTTTGAATATTTTTTCGAGATATTTGGCACACGTATTCGTAATATAATAAAGAATGGCAGTACAGAGCCCAATTTGAAAAATATATTAATACGTGGAAATTACTCTGTAAATAAATACAATATTAAAAAAACGAGCATGTACCGCCATTAAGAAGAACAAAAAAATACACTTTCTTTAAATAAACTTTTTTATCCGATGCCTAGATTTTGTGTAATTTTGGAACTACTAAAATTTTTTATTTCATTAGTAGTTCCAAAATGACACAAAATCTAGGCATCGGATAAAAAAGTTTATTTGAAGAAAGTGTATTTTTTTGTTCTTCTTAATGGCGGTACAGGCTCGTTTTTTTAATATTGTTTTTAATTACAGAGTAATTTCCACATATTAATATATTTTTCAAATTTGGCTCTGTACCGCCATTCTTTATTATATTACAAATATGTGTGCCAAATATCTCGAAAAAATATTCAAAATTACAGCCGCAATCTTGGAACGCGTTTTGGCTACCTGTTGATCGCTACTGTATCACCTTAAGCTACTTTAGTCAGTTTATAAAAAAAAATAAAGTCCTTTTTCATGCTGTAGTATAACATGTATAGCCTACCTTCAGCAAAGATGGGGAGATCTTTTTTGAATGGACGGGAGTATTGGGCGTAGTTTTACTATCTGAACATGGTCTCCTCTTAGTAATTTTCCGTTGATCTGCCAGCAAATTAGGCATGCTGTGCCACGTTCTTATTTTACTTCGAATGTTGCTTCTATTTGTTGCTTCCATTAATTCATCACTTACACTTTGAACTGTTCTTCTGCGGATATTTACTTTTTCAGCATATATCTTCTGCATGTGATTATCAGGAAATGACGAACATCTTCTATGAACTTTTAAGAATTCTTTAGGCTTTTGCAGAAATAGATAAGGATTAATCTCGGACATCAGACTAGCTTGGTTTCTCTCCACAGCTCTTAAACATATTAAAGTAGCTTCTGCATATTTTTCTTGAGCAAGAAATGCATAAGATTGGTAACAATTTGATACGTGTGTTTTATCAGATAGCAGCCATGATAGTTTTTGTGACAAAGAGTGGTTTTCTAGACTTCTGTATAACCAAATAGCTGACATGTCATTCTTTAGATGAGGAGGAATATGGGGACGGTACTCACAGTCTACAGACAAATATGATTTGGAGCTTTCTGGTTGTAACCACTCTAGTCCTTGAATGAATTTATAGTAACCGATCTCCTATAAAGAAAAATATATAAGTTAATGCAAAGAATTGAGATGATAAAATACCAGAATTGATACAACAATAAAAAAAATAATTCTAGGAAAACATGTTTACAAGCAATAAAACATGTTAATTTTTATATGATTAACCGTTTCATTGCTAACTTGATATTCCCTGCAGCCCTGCATTTACATTGTAGTGTCATATGACTCCTGAAGCCGACAGGTACAGGTGCACTTGACAGTAGTAACGGTATGACGTTTTTAGGAGTCATCGGCATTAAAAGGGTTCAAAAAAATATCATACATTGTGAGTACCTACAAGGTAAATTCTATTTACTTTCAGTGAAATAAACTTTTCATTTCGCCAGCATTTGACAACAACTCATCAAATACATTTTATTTATTTGTCAATGAGCAAATGCCCAATTTAAATACAATATTCCAATAATAAATACAATATTCCAATATTTTAAAATTTAAAATCCTAATTAAGTAATACATACATAAACTTACGTGCATAGAAATCGGCCCACTTAAAAATTTGGTCATTTTTGATGTCTTATACATATTTCCTAAACTTGTTGGCCGATTTAAGTGATTCTTTGAACATGTTATTGCCTGATTCTTTAGCAATACCACTGTAATAATATTGTTGCTAAACAGGTAAATTTTCATTGTATACCGGGTGTACCAATCAAACTGTGTTTTTTTCTCAAAGTTCGCATCACCCTGTGGAATATTCTAGCATTTATAAAATACTGAAATTAAAACCCAACTATTATAGCCTCAGGTTTTCTTAACATTATGTTTTTTGATTCATTCGTTTATGTTGGATAATAAAAAAGTTAGGTACTTTAACAACTAGACATGTTCTTCATCAATACACGGTGTTTCTAAATAAATGCGACTAACTTTAAGGGGTAATTCTGCATGAAAAAATAATGACAGTTGGCTTTATAAACGTATTTCCGCAAATGTTTCGTTTCCGAGATACGGGATGTTGAATTTTTTCTTACAAACTGACGATTTATTTATTGGTTTAAAACCAGTTGAGATATGAAAATGAAATTTGGTAGGTTTTAAGAGATAGTTATTGCTGATTTTTTGACACAAAATTAAAAATTTAATATTCACCATTGGCGTACATACGGGTAATATGATCGGTCATATTACCCGTATGCGCGCCAATGGTGAATATTAAATTCTTAATTTTATGTCAAAAAATCCGCAATAAGTATCTCTTAAAACCTACCAAATTTCATTTGAGTATCTCAACTGGTTTTAAAGCAATAAATAAATCGTCAGTTTGTAAGAAAAAATTCAACATCCTATATCTCGGAAACGAAACATTTGCGGACAAACGTTTATCAAGTTAACTGTCATTATTTTTTCATGCAGAATTACCCCTTAAAGTTTGTCGCATTTATTTAGAAACACCGTGTATTGATGAAGAACATGTCTAGTTGTTAAAGTACCTAACTTTTTTATTATCCAACATAAACGAATGAATCAAAAAACAGAATGTTAAGAAAACCAGAGGCTATAGTTGGGTTTTAATTTCAGTATTTTTTATATGCTAGAATATTCCACAGGGTGATGCGAACTTTGAGGAAAAAACAGTTTGATTTTTACACCCGGTATACAATGAAAATTTATATGTTTAGCAACATAATTATTACAGTGGTATTGTTAAAGAATCGGGCTATAACATGTTCAAGAAATCACTTCAAGAAATCGGCCAACAGGTTTAGGAAATACGAGTCATCAAGTCATCAAAAATGACCAAATTTTTAAGTGGGCCGATTTCTATGCACATAAGTTTATGTTTACATTCGGCACTAACAAAGTAAACAAAATTGTATATAATTTTAAATTAGACATTATAAAATCAGTTGAAAATACAGTTATGTGACGTCACAAGTGTTTTTGATCTTTCAACTATTCTTAGAAAACTTGTTACTTTTACAAAATGGTTTTATTTTCCATAGTAAACCTTCTTTCCTTTCCTTCAAAAACTGTATCAAACTCCAATCTCAACAAACTAGTATATATTATTACAATGACATATGATAAATGTCATTAGAATATAAATATTTTTGAAGTGAAAACTTCTTTAGGGGCGTTGTGCGATTTTTGGATAGGGGAAAAAGCATTGAATTCGCGACCGTCATCGCTTATGCTATGCTATTATTTGTATGCCTATGTATGCCTATTATTTGTATGCCTTTGTATGCCTATGCTATTATTTGTATGTATTGATGTGATCTTGATTATTGATATGAGATAATATTCTTATATGTCATTTAATTTAATCAATGCATTAATCATAATCTAATTAATTTACCAGATCACATATCAATATGTTTTCAATCTCAGGGCGAATTATAAAATTAATTAATTACTCTCGTGGCTTCTAAGTATTTCTCAATGGTTCCTAATCGGGATAGGAAAGAAAAGAGTAAAATAATACACACATATGGGTTACAATTATAATCAAAATATTGTTTATTTTATTTAAATGGCAATCACTGCTTAATATTTGCTAGATCTTATTATTCTTAAACATAACATTTACAAATGGGAATCTTATTTCCTTTTGGTTTCCAATTGAAAGTTTTTATTAACATTTAACTATTAGGATTTATTAGCAACAATTTTATTTAAGTTTGATGAAGCTTTTCTGATATTATTGATTATGTTATTCAATTTATAATGTGGTATTTAATACGAAAAACCCATACATTCATGTCCAAACAAATGAGACTGACCTTTTTCTGGTGAACTGAGAATGTCTTCACACAAGACCCGTTTCCTTCTATCCTTGGCTGCGATCAAAACCTCGTCCTGGCTTTCAGTAATGTTCTCCTTTGAAAACTAGCTCGTATAGCTCTCGTTCCTGCTTCTGTCGTGATGCTGTATTCTACCTTTTTCGAAACTGCAATCAGCTACCGGGACACTCTTGGCTCAAGGAGGTTCTTTTACTCTCAACCTGGCCTACCTCTCGTTCCACGATAGATACTCCACACTCACGGAACTACACCGGCTTTCTCACTCTCCGTACACTACCGTCTACTACTGGACTTCCCTTCTCGACAGCTCAAAACATTCTCTTCTATCTTTTCCATTCATTCCCCTACTTTCTAAATATCCCTTCCAGATTCACAAATCAACCTTCCACCACCAACTCTCATTCGCAGTCTTCCTCAAAACCAATTTTTAATCTTTCTAAATATGCTTAATGGATTTCCAAAAAAAATAGTTAATTCCCATTCTAAAATTACTTTCTACTATTTACAAAATTTAATGACCTATTATCTACTTCAAATGAGTCTTATTTAGCATAGGCTAATGATCGAACCTTCCACGAACAACGATAATGACCTATTATCGATTTCACTTGAGTTTTATTTAGCATAGGCTAATGATCGAACCTTCCGCGAACAACGATAATGGTACGCGCCATTCACTTTGTTTATTCTAAGCGCATTGTCACGAGTTTCGTTTAATCACTTCTTAAAATTAAATATAACAATTTGTTGTATACAGGTTGTTCTAAATTTATATGCCCGTGGTTGAGAAAATTGAAAATATTTTATATTAAATTGAATTCTGTTTATAATTATCAAAATTTAATTTTCATATCAAATAGAAATATATCAGTATATATAAATTGTATAGAAGTATTTAAATTTAAATTAAATGTAAAACCTATTTTAGGATGGGGAAAACAGATTTATTTCGCGACCGTCATAGCGACCGTCATCTCTTCGACGAAATAAATTTTGTACGTATTTATATTATGTGTATCTATACATAAATTGTATAGAAGTATTTAAATTTAAAATAAATGTAAAACCTATTTTTCGATAGGGAAAAAGGATTTATTTCGCGACCGTCATCTCTTCGGCGAAATAAATTTTGTACGTATATGTATTGAAGTGAAAACTTCTTTAGGGACGTAGGGAAAAAATAAATTTTTGAAGTGAAAACTTCTTGAGGGTCGTTGTGCACTTTTTGGATGGGGAAAAAGTATTAAATTAGCGACCGTCATCGTTTCGACGAAATAAATTTTTGAAGTGAAAATTTCATTAGGGACGTTGTGCACATTTTAGATAGGGAAAAATATTGAATTAGCGAACGTCATCGCGACCGTCATCGCTTCGGCAAAATAAATTTTTAAAGTGAAAACTTCTTTTGGGGACGTTGTGCACTTTTTAGATGGGGAAGAAGTATTGAATTAGCGACCGTCATCGTTTCGGCGAAATACATTTTTGAAGTGAAAACTTCTTTAAGGACGTTGTGCACTTTTTGGAAGGGGAAAAATTATTAAATTTGGATGGGGAGAAAGTAAATAAGCGACCGTCATCGCTTCGACGAAATAAACATTTGAAGTAAAAACTTCTTTAGGGACGTTGTGCTCTTTTTGGATGAAAAAAAATATTAAATTATCGACCGTCATCGCGTCCGTCATCCCTTTGATAAAAACGTGACGCGTGAAGTGTAGCGACCTTCATCGCTTCGACGAAATAAATTTTTGAAGTGAAAACTTCTTTAGATCGTTGTGCACTTTTTGGATGGGGAAAAAATATTTAATTAGCTACCGTCATCGCTTCGACGAAATACATTTTTGAATTGAAAACTTCTTTAGGAACGTTGTGCACTTTTTGGATGGGGGAAAGTATTGAATTAGGGACCGTCGTCGCTTCGACGAAATAAATATTTGAAGTGAAACTTATTTATGGACGTTGTACACTTTTTCGATGTAAAAAAGTATTAAATTAGCGACCGTCATCGCTTCGATGAAATCAATTTTTGAAGTGGAAACTTCTTAAGGGACGTTGCGCACTTTTTGGATGGGGAAAATATTATATTAGCGAACCTTCATCACTTCGACGAAATAAAATTTGAAGTAAAAACTTCTTGAGGGACGTTGTGCACTTTTTGCATAAGGAAAAAATATTAAACTAGCGACCGTCATCGCTTCGACGAAATAAATTTTTTAAGTGAAAACGTTTATAGGGACGTTGTGCACTTTTTTATGGAGGAAGAGTATTGAATTAGGGCCGTAATCGCTTCGACGAAAGAAATATTCGAAGTGAAACTTATTTAGGGACGTTGTGCACTTTTTCGATGTAAAAAAGTATTAAATTAGCGACCATCATCGCTTCGATGAAATAAATATTTGAAGTGAAAACTTCTTAAGGGACGTTGTGCACTTTTTGGATGGGGAAAAAGTATTGAATTTGCGACCGTCATCACTTCGCTGAAATAAATTTTGTACATATATATAAATTATGTGTATGTATACATAAATATCATAGGGCATACGCATCGCGTATATGGTATATGATATACGTATAGCACTTCTTTTAGCATGGGGTAAAAGCATTGAGCTCCTAATTTATACACTATAAGAAGTTTTCACTTTTGTCGACACTCCCACGAGTGCCTTTAATTTTTTTTTAGTTCCTGGAGGGTTGACAGTAAGAGAAGGAATACACATATTAGAAAGAATTCATGATACAGGCCGATTGAATGTTATGGATACGGTAGAACTCAACCCAGATATAGGAACTGAATGAGACGCTCAAAAAATGGTTGGAGTCGCTATTCAACTTCTTGCGGCCGCCTGTGGTTTCAAGAGAGGTGGAATCAGACCCAAAGATGCTACCTTACCTTTGCAACCTAATCAAAATAAAAATACTAATAGTTATATATTTTTTTATTTTATGCGTATCGCAAACTTTCCTTTTTTCCTTATTCCGTGACAATGAGCTGGCCAGATACCCAAATAGGTGGAGGCCAATAAACTAAAGAAAGAGAAGAAGAACATACCTAAATATAACCATAAATATAACCATATATGTAGTTAAACTATGTGACATCACAGGTCTTTTGAACTATTTCAATATCGCAGAAGATTTTAAATTTGTATTTCTAAGTTGAGTTTTTGAAGCATGAAATTTTGGAAATCTCATTTTTAAACAAAACTGTACTTACATTATTATGTAATAAAAAAATGTGCAAGTTCCCTATTGTGTCAGTGTGTACCTATATGTTGTTGCTTTCTTGTTGTACACCAATTTTATAACCATGTTATTACTTCCCTGAAAAATCCATGAAGAACAACAAAGCATCCGGGCCGGAGAACATACCAGCAGAACTTCTTAAACACGGAACACCAAAACTAATAAGGTATCTTAAAGTGTTATTCACAAGATACTTGAATGGGGAAGAAATCCTGAATAGTTGGAAAGAAGCATGGATTACTCCAATTCACAAAAAAGGTCTAAAAGATATTTGCGGAAACTACAGGTGTATCTTGGTCACTAGTAAATTTAGCAGGCTGTTTGGTAAAATTTTAAAAAACATGATTGAGCAAGAATACGAACCTCATGAAATTGAACAGCAAGCAGGTTTTAGAGCTGGAAGATCTTGCACAGACCACATATTTACCCTAACACAACTTAATGAAAAGAAAGTTGCAAGAAGCCAGGAAATACATCTTTTATTTGTGGATCTTACAAAAGCATATGACACGATTCCTGTGAGAAAGCTGTGGCAGTCTCTTGAACGATCTTCCTTAAATAGCACGATCATGGCCGCGGTCAAACAACTATACAATAAAGCCACATCAAAAATCAAACTAAACAACACCTTATCAGAAGGATTTCCAGTAACAAAAGGATTACGACAAGGATGCTGCCTCTCCCCAGTACTATTTAAGATCTATTTAAATGAAGCACTAAAACACTGGAGACAATCTTGTTCAGGGATGGGAATTCAACTTGACGATGATACAACTTTGTATACTCTACATTTCGCGGATGACCAAGTCGTGGTAGCAGCGGATAAGGAAGATTTAGAATTCATGACGAGACGGTTATTTCAAACATATGAAGATTGGGGGGATTGTCTGTAAATAGAAACAAAACGCAATACTTATGCATCGGGAGTGAAGTAGAAGACCTAATAGTTAATGAACAAGAAACAATCAAGAACTGTGAGGAATATGTATATTTAGGAACAACAATCAACAAGAGTGGGCGCACCGAAAAAGAGAGAGAGCAAAGGATCGTGAAAGGAAAAAGGGTGATTGGATGCCTAAACCCGATGCTATGGTCAAAAGAACTATCTAATCAAAGAAAACATCTTATCTTTAACTCCGTCTTTAAAAGTATAGTGCTCTATGGATGCGAAACATGGCAACTTACTAAATCCCTGGAACGACGCCTACTTGCATTGGAAATGGACTTCTGGAGAAGATGGGCTAGAAAATCAAGGCTTGAAAGAATACAAAATGACCAAATCAGAAATATAATGGGAGTCAAGTCAACCATCATAGATGAAATTCAAAGGAGACAACTGATTTGGTATGGCCATGTAGACAGAATGGATGACAACAGACTGCCAAAACAAATTCTAAAATGGACACCAAGAGAAAGAAGGAAGAGAGGAAGGCCGAAACAATCCTGGCTAGGCAGCATTCAGAAGGCAATGTCAGAAAGGAATCTTCACTCTGGTGAATGGAACGACCGACGAAGCTGGAAACTGGGAACCGGAAGGCGAAGAACGCTATAAATAACCGGGATAATATATAATATTACTTCCCTCTCTTCTTCGTTTCAGGGATTAGACATTTGTTGTCTATTCTGATATAAAACCACGCTCTATGTTTGTAGACCAATGTTGTAAAAGAGAGTCAGTCATAGTTAGGACCGCACAAGGGGGTCTGGGAGGGCTAGTGGGCTATCCCAATCCACAACGTTCAATGTCCATTGTTTAAGAGATAGAGCAGCCTAGTCAAGTGTTGTGTTGGGTCCTTATGGGACAGAAAGGGAGCCAACTCTCAAACTTAGGAAAACACTGACTCTAAACTATACTTTGACTTAAAGTTTACAACATCCATAAACGTAAGGTTAAGAAGATGTTGTTTTGTGGGGTAGTCGTTCAGACACCCATCTCGAACGACTGCTACTATAATAGTAATCTTAATAATCATTTATTTTACCCCTCTTCTGGCTTTTTATATCTTTCTTTATTTTGGACTTTGAAAGTAAATGGTACGTGAGTATTGTTACTTACTTGCGAGGTTACCCAAACAAACTCTGTCAATCAACCTTCGCTTTGTTTGTGATTATAGAAACAACACCTTCTTTAATGACCTAATTATGCCTAATTTTTTGGATACATATTATATAAGGGTTTTTTTCCCTTACTGTACACAAGTACTTTCAGCTAGCTTGTCCTAGCTGTTATGGCACAGACTAGCTGCATGCCTCTAGTGTTGACAAAAGGCTCTTATGCAACAGACGACATTACAAGCCTATTAGATGATACATGGATTGTTAACAAAGATCCCCCTTGTGGTGAAGTCCAGCGACTCCCAAATAATGCAGACAAATGAACAAGTCCCAAATTTTGGTAGAGCAGGGTGCAGGTAAGTTTTGTCTGTCATTGTAAGAGGTTTTTCTGTCCTATTCTGGCAGAACCAATGCCCAACGAGTCTGTCTTTCAGATGAGGGTGGTGCTCCACCCTTGCCTTCGTACCTGTGGTGCTGCATGAACACTTGCTGAACACGCTGCCTGTTATACCTGTGAGGGCAAACTGGTTAATGCAGGCAGGAATAAGGTCCTGACCTCACATGTTGTACAGGTAACCACCTAATTCTCAGCCAGAGATAACCAGATCCACACACAGAGGTTACGTGGAATGGGAGTGGAGTGGTTTCACTAGTGATATTTTATAACCATCATCCAATAGCATTGAAGATGACAAATGAAAAAAATTATTTCATTTACAAATATAATACAAAAAAATGATTGATTAGACTGCCTGGTTCAATCAACATGCAGATCATATTATAAATTAAAGAAGAAGTACAGAAATCTTACTTAATGGAGTCCAAAAAATTAGATCATACAATTTTTGGTTAAAATACATGTGTGTAATAAACTTTTCTATAACATGGAATGTAACAATAAATTTCCTGCACAGGTAACAGTTCCAGTAAAATATTTCTAACATATTATGGACATGGACAATCATTACAACGATTTTCAGGATTAAGTTTTTAAATATTAATGGTCAATTATCATATAAATGACACCTTTTAATGGGACAAACGATTTAATAACTTACTTCTTCAGAACCATTACATCCGTGTTTGAATATTTTATCCACTATATTATGAAACCTGTTTAGCCCACCAAAAACTGACCAAACATTAGCCACTTGGGTCATTAATAATCCTTCAACTGTACTTTTTAAATCTCTTAGTAATTGCTGATATTTTAAAGTATATTGTGAGGATTCGTTCATTTTTATATCAATTATAATTTAAGAACTACAATTATTAAGAATATTAATAAAACATCGTAATTAGTACTAGTCTAATTTCGTTTTGTTTAAATTAAAAATATACTTCTCAACTTTCAAAACACCCATTTTTGTTTTGACAGCGAAAGGTCACTGTCACGACTGTCACTCTGAATCAGCTGTATCTAAGGCATCTTTTAATGACTGGGTTGTTAGAGGTAAAAAGTTTCAAATGTCAACATATATTTTGCCTGTGATTTTGCTTTATTTTCAAGTTTTAACAATAAAATTGTTTGTACACAACACGTACACAACTTGTTTGTTTCCGGTATTAAGTCTATTGGTTCCAATATTTAAGGTGATTTAAGTAATAATTATTTTTCAAATAAATCTAAGTTTATCAAAAAATGCCAAGGTTAGGGACACAGTTGTCAGGTAATGAGGTTAAATGTCAAATAGTAGCAGCGTTGCCACATTTACTATATTTCTATTTTTTTGGTAGATTTTTGATATTTTTTCAAAAATTCTGATATTTTTGAAGTGAAAACTTCTTTAGGGACGTTTCCCCTATCCGTTGGATAGGGGAAAAAGCATTGAATTCGCGACCGTCATCGCTTATGTTATTATTATATGTATGTATATATAAATTGTGTGTAGAGGTATTTAAATTTAAAATAAATCTAAAACATATTTTAGGATGGGGAAAAAGGATAGATTTCGCGACCGTCATCGCTTCGGCGAAATAAATTTTGTTCATATATAGGTATATTATGTGTATGTATTATATAAATTGTATAGAAGTATTTAAATTTAAAATAAATGTAAAACCTATTTTAGGATGGGGAAAAAGGATTTATTTCGCGACCGTCATCTCTTCGGCGAAATAAATTTTGTACGTATATTTATTATATGTATGTATATATAAATTGTGTAGAAGATGGATAGATAGATAGATTTTGGGATGGGCAAAAAGGATTGATTTCGCGACCGTCATCGCTTCGACGAAATAAATTTTGTACGTATATTTATTATATGTATGTATATATAAATTGTGTAGAAGATGGATAGATAGATAGATTTTGGGATCGGCAAAAAGGATTGATTTCGCGACCGTCATCGCTTCGACGAAATAAATTTTGTACGTATGTTATTATAATGTACGTATAATAATAGTAATATTATTAAAGTGAAAACTTCTTTAGGGACGTTGTACACTTTTTAGATGGGGAAAAAGAATTGAAGTAGTGACCGTCAATGCTTCAACGAAACACATTTTTGAAGTAAACACTTCTTTATAAAGGACATTGTGCACTTTTTAGATGGGAATAAAGTATTAAATTAGCGACCGTCATTGCTTCGACAAAATAATTTTTTTAAGTGAAAACTTCTTTAGGGACGTTGTGCATACTTTTTGGATGGGAAAGAAATATTGAATTAGCGACCGTCATCGTGACCGTCATTGCTTCGATGAAATAAATTTTTGAAGTGAAAACTTTTTTAGGGACGTTGTGCCCTTTGTAGATGGAGAAAAAGTATTGAATGAGCGGCCGTCATCGCGACCGTCATTGCTTCGACAAAATAATTGTTGAAGTGAAAACTTCTTTAGGGACGTTGTGCCCTTTTTAGATGAAGAAAAAATATTGAATTGGCAACCGTCATCGCGACCGTCATTGCTTCGACGAAATAAATTTTGTACGTATGTTATTATAATGTACGTATAATAATAGTAATATTATTAAAGTGAAAACTTCTTTAGGGACGTTGTACACTTTTTAGATGGGGAAAAAGATATGAAGTAGCGACCGTCAATGCTTCAACGAAACACATTTTTGAAGTAAACACTTCTTTATAAAGGACATTGTGCACTTTTTAGATGGGGATAAACAGGGCCGGATTAACACTTTTGCCGCCCATGGGCCAGAGGTCTGCCTGCCGCCCTAGCGGGGGTGCAACACCGGGGGGGGGGGGGGGGTCCGGGGCCCCCCCCCGAAAAAAATTGAAATTTAGAGGCAAAATAACGCATTTTGGGACATTTTCCAGCGCTCAACTGTCTCTTGATATTGTAATGGTTTTAGTACCTCTCATGATGAAAACAAGAAACTATGTCCTAAAATTGCGTTTTATTAATTAAAATAAACTATTTGACAAAACTCCGTTAATTACGAAACCATTTTCTACAACCGTGATATTCCATTACTTAAGATTACAATAATAGTAAATAAAATCGTTGTTGATATTATTTTGTGAAACATCATGCAGCTCGTAATTCCCAAACTCAACAATTCTTTTATAGTTTTATGACTATTTTGGCTGAGAATGATTGATTTGGAGTGAAGTGAAAATTCGGCTTCGTTACTCGGCGACGGCTCACCTGTGAATGTGCCCGCAGGCTTTGAGCCATAATCGGTCATTGCTGTCGATTTATGGGCAAAAACAGGACAGTTAGGAAGGGGCTAAAATTAGTAAAAGGTGTACAGAGTAAGACTGCAAAATAAATGATAATTTCTGTATTGAATATAGGATAATAACAAATATATACAACATCGAAATATAACTGTTCAGAGCATACAAATCACATATCCAAACAAATAACTTACTCACTAAATTAGCTTTGTTAAAGTAAATATAACTTAAAACTTCTTCTTTCTTGCACGTGCATTGGAAAAATCATCAACAACTGCACTGAAATCGAGTTTTGTTGTCAGTTCATGTTCTATGGCTAAAACAGCCAGGCTGACGAGTCGTTCTTGAGTCACTGTTGAACGCAGATAGTTTTTTACTCTTTTCAAGGTCGAAAACGATCTCTCAGCAGAACAGTTTGTAGCAGGAGTTGTCAAAAACATTTTCAAACCAATAGCCACGTTGGGAAACAAGTCCTGTAGATTTTTTTCTATCAAAAATCTGTACAAGTTTGATAGTGAAAAGTCTTTTTCGGCTTCTTTGTAGTTTCCTCGGATCAGAAGTCCTTTCAGATGGATGCACTCGCATATAAACTCTGACTCTTCAATGTCTTCAATATAGATTTTCTGCAAAGACGTCGCGTTAGCAGTAATTTCTTCGGTAGTTAGAGTCTTTAATTTTGTTAGAAATGAAAACTTTGCAACGAAGTCTGTGTACACAGAGATCCTTTTGTCTAACTGAAACTGAAGTGTTTCCACGATGATGTCATAACTTTGTTGAAGACAATTTCCCCTAATGTCATCATCCTCATCATAAGTTCTTTCTTCATCTTCTTCTGAAGATTCATCAAAGAACCTCTTTCTTTTCGCCTTTCTTTTTGGGCGATCAAAATCTTGCTGCACCTGCGGCTGCGTCTCTTGTGGAAGTTCTGGCTCATCGTTCTGTCTCATTTCACCTTGCGCAATTTGCAGTTTTTTTTCGCCCTCTTTCTTATAGTGGGTAAACATGTCTTTCATGTTCATCACATACTCTGTGAGTGAGTTGTACAGGATTACAACGCTGTCCACGGTCATATTTTCAGCCTGGATCTTTTCACTGACTGAATTAAATTTTTGAAGTACATCTCCCCAAAGGGCTGCCATGAAACATGTTTCTAGAGACATTAGTTTTCGCAACAACCCTTTGGCTTTGGATTGTGTCTGTTTGTTTTCATGATTGCTTGAAGTCATGTCTATCAGCGTCTTGACCATGGGTTTGTAGTCTTTATTAAGGCTTTTGCAAGCTTCTTCCCTTGCAGACCATCTTGTAACACTGAGAGACTTCAACGACGTGTTCTTGTCCTTTCCTGTGGCCGTGAAATTTGACAGAAGAAGATTCCACCTGTGCGTAGAAGACGAGAAAAAATTGTACAATCCTTGCAAGAGATCAAAGAAATGTTTTGCAAGAGAACAGCATTCTGCTGCGCTTGATCCCACTAAATTTAGTGAATGCGCTGAACAAGGCACATAAAATATCAAGGGATTCTTTTCTTTAAGTCTTGCCTGCAACCCCGAGTACATTCCTGACATATTTGACGCGTTGTCATAGGACTGTCCCCTACAGTTTTGTATGTCCAATCCTTTCGACTGTAGGAAAGAAAGCACTGAGTTCACTAGTTCTTCACCTGTATGACCTTGATTTTTCATAAATTCAACAAAATGTTCTTCAGGGATTCCCAATTCATTCACATACCTTAATATGAAAGACAATTGATCAATGTGTGTTACATCAGGGGTGGAATCTACTATTATAGAATAGTACTTGCTTTTCTTAGCATCATTCAAAATTGTATCAATAACGGTTTTTGCCATTATTTCGATGAGTTCTTCACAAATGGTTGATGATAGGTATGACTGTTTGCCTTTACCCGCTTTCCCATATTTTTCAATGTGTGCTTTCAAAAATGGATCAAATTCGGCAATCAGCTCCAAGCACATCATATAGTTGCCATTTGAAAAAGAACCAAATTTTTCGTCAGTCCCCCTAAAGGCAAGACCACGCGAGGCAAGTTTTTTTATTACGGCCACCACTCTCTGGAGAACTGCCTTCCAATACCTTATTTCTTCTTCCACTTGGTTTTGTAGAAGCTTATCGATCCTCCCGGCTGCTTCTGCTCTTTGTTTGTATACTATTACACTATTGTAGTGAACGTGCGAGTTTTCATGCTCTTTTATTCTCGCTGATGCATGTTTCCAATCACTGAACCCATTTTCAGTAAACTGAGTAGAGGTCGAACTAAACAATTTGCATGGACCACAGAACAAAGAGCCTAAACTTGGTGAGTAAATCAAGAAATCTCTATTTACAATTTCGCCATTTGCAAGTTTTCTGTCGAATAGCCATTTAGCCAACACTCTTTTCCTGTCTGGATATTGCCTTTCAGATTTTTTAAAATCGCAATCTTTATTTTGATTCCATCCATTTTTAACAAAATATTCCCGCGTCTCTTCATTCACTATCCATAAAGCAGGATCATAATTTGGTTTCAAATGGACAGAAGAGTCAGGTTCAGAGACTGTTAATTGATCTTCAATCTCGTCAACAACAAAAGTTAATTCGGATATAGCTGGTTTGATCTTGTCAGTATCAACACATGACGAAGCTGAAGGTGCTGATGCTGAAGGGGTTGAGGGTGAAGCTGAAGGGGTTGATGCTGAAGCTGAAGGGGTTGATGTTGAAACCGGAGGGGCTGATGCTGAAGCTAAAGGGGTTGATGTTGAAGCTGAAGGGGCTGATGCTGAAGCTGGAGGGGTTGATGTTAAAGCTGAAGGCACTGATGCTGAAGCTGTTGAAGCTGAAGGCGTTAATATGGAACATACTTCTAGTTCTACTTCACAAAATTCTTTGACACTTTCTAAAAGCACTGGTTCTGGTGGCACTGGTAGGTTACTTCTTGTAAAAAATGTATCAAGCTTCGCAGTTTTATTTACAACTTCTGTCAATTTTTTTTTCTTCTCTTCGGCTACTTTTTTGTATTGCCACCCACTGAGCCGTTTGCGTCCATCCATTTGTACAGCTGCTTGTTATAGCATCAATGACATCGGAAGTAAAGGTCTGACTGTAAAAAAAAGAATATCTGTATAATTCAAAACTGTAGTACGATACGACAGGAAAAATGAAGCGAAAAAATGAGGGAAGCGAATTTCCTTCCATTACTTATTCAACTCATTGTGAAACCTATACGTATGGCAACATGCCGAATTACATTTTTCCTTATAGAGAACGGAATTAGCTAGAAAATCGAAATTTGCCTTAACATTTTCAGAAAAATATGCTCTACACGAATTTAAAACATAAAGAAGAATTTTTCCCATACGGGCCCCAAAAACCAAAATTTTGGGGTAAAACCCCCCCAAAAAGGGGGTAAATGTTATGGGATTCTTTTGGCTAAATAACTTAGCCGAGATATTGCAAAAAGGAAAGTGTGTGCGTGTGCCGAATTTGAAGAAAATCGGTCAAAAATTGCGACCGCTAGAGCGCGGTCTATATTAACTTACATTACCATTACTATAAACAAATAAATATTTCTTACCTCACAAGTTACAATTTCAAAATGTTACTCCGCTCAAAACAAATTACAAAAACGTTAAACCTAAACAGTTAGACAGACTGCAGTACGTGGAGTTGAGACCAGACAACCGAATGACAATGGCGCGTGGCGGTGATGGAGTTGGTGGGGGGAGGGAAGCGGCAAGGCGACAAGACGCCTGCCATCAGCCAATGCTAGCAACTACTACGATCCCACAACTAAATTTCCCGTGCGTAGCGTACGATACAGACTGCCGCCTCGCCCCTTCGACTCACTTGGATAGAGTGGCGTAGCGTAGTGTACTGCGACACATTACACCGCGCAGAGTGTCGCGTTATAAATAAATAATAAACAATAAAATAGTTTTTTAATATTTAATGCTCAGGTTCACTGGTCTTGATAATCGATAATAAAGCTTTATAATCAATCAAAAATAATTACACTTTTTTTTTCTCAAATCCGCCGCCCCAAAATTTTGCCGCCCTGGGCCGCGGCCCAGTTGGCCCGTGCCTTAATCCGGCCCTGGGGATAAAGTATTAAATTAGCGACCGTCATTGCTTCGACAAAATAATTTTTTTAAGTGAAAACTTCTTTAGGGACGTTGTGCATACTTTTTGGATGGGAAAGAAATATTGAATTAGCGACCGTCATCGTGACCGTCATTGCTTCGATGAAATAAATTTTTGAAGTTAAAACTTTTTTAGGGACGTTGTGCCCTTTGTAGATGGAGAAAAAGTATTGAATGAGCGGCCGTGATCGCGACCGTCATTGCTTCGACAAAATAATTGTTGAAGTGAAAACTTCTTTAGGGACGTTGTGCCCTTTTTAGATGAAGAAAAAATATTGAATTGACAACCGTCATCGCGACCGTCATTGCTTCGACGAAATAAATTTTTGAATTTAAAACTTTTTTAGGGACCTTATACACTTTTTAGATGGGGAAAAAGTGTTATTAGCGACCGTTACCGCTTGGGCGAAATAAATTTTTGAAATGAAAACTTTTTTAGGGACGTTGTGCACTTTTTGGATGGGCAGAAATGATAAAGGATCATCATTCCATACATTTCTGGGCAACTATATACACGTGTTTCGACCTAATTGGACCTTGTCAGTGTTAGTTGTAGCCTTGCGATATGCGGGTCTTCTAACAGTAGGTATGGCCAAAAATGGTAACATTGCTCCTGAAGTGATCCATTTACAAGTTAACATACAACTTTTTTAACTTGCTACACTATACTGATGAGGTCCAATTAGGCCGAAACACGTGTATATATTTGCCCATATAGTTGCCCAGAAATGTATGGAATGATAACCCTTCATCATTTTATATATATTTCCATTTAAATTCACATTCACTTTACGAGTTTTAGCCAATAATTTTGCTTATATTATGTTTGTACTCGATTATTCAACATCATTTTATTATGTGTATGTATACATAAGTAGCATATAACGTACGCAACGCGTATATAATATAGCTATAGCACTTCTTTTTGGATGGGGAAAAAGCATTGAGCTCGTAATTTATATACTATTGATAAGAAGTTTTCACTTCTGTCGGCACTCCCATGAGTGCTTTAATTTTTTTTAGTAGATTTTTGGTATATTTCAACATTTTGTTATGACGGAAATAAAATTTGCTTTTTAATAGTATTTACCCAAAGTATTTCTAAATTAATTTTCAGACATTTTGTTACAATTTCCCAATGTCATTACCGAAAATAAGATTCAAGAGATAGATGATGAATTTTACAGAGAAATGAAACTGGATTCTGGTGTAACAAACTTGCAGATTTCAAGTAGCAGTGCAAGCAGTATTTCAGGTGTTGAAGAGTTCTGGCATTCGGTGAGCCTATTAGAAGCTAACGATGGAAAACTAAAATATGTAAGCATATTGTAACTTTGCAAAACAAAAAATGTTGTGTTTACGTCGTCGCTAATTTGCAAAAAGGGGCCAAGTAACATTTTTATATTTTTACTAAGTGGAACTTCTTAGCTCCTTTTTACACAACCAGTTTAAAAAAAAGTTACTTGGCACCAAATAGTTATTGGACTATCTCAACAACAATAATTAATACACTTGACCCCTTTTTACAGAATAGGTAGAACCTTAATTCGTACCTATCATTTTTGCACATAGCCCCTCTTTTGAATAAAATGTCACTTGGCACCTTTTTGCAAATCAGCGACGACGTGTTTCTAATGTAAAATGCGAAATAATTGTTTGAAGAATTTGATCCAGACATGCAGATGTTAAAATCAGTGAATGACAAAATATTACATATTATACAAATATTAAATATGAAACTGATAAAAATTACTTACTAAGGAAGTAAAACTTCACTTGTAGGTAGATGGTATATAAATTTATTAAAAATTTTTATCTAAAAAGATCCAAATTGGATTGAAGTGGGTACATCACTAGTACAAAAAATACAAACGTTTTCGGACCAAACAGTCCATCATCAGGTTGAAAACTTCAGATCCAAAGTAGTTGGAACCAGCTACATAGTTAGGTCGAAAGACCTTAGTAATACAAGAATTAGGCCATTTCGGCTACAACAATGTCGACAATAAGTCGATGTTAAAAGAATATAAAAATGTAATGAGACTATAAGGGAGTCTTCATCTTGGCTTCAAACTGACAGACTTGACTTCAAGCTGACTCTGTCTGTCAGTTTGAAGCCAAGATGAAGACTCCATTATAGTCTCATTACATTTTTATATTCTTTTAACATCGACTTACTGTCGACATTGTTGTAGCCGAAATGGCCTAATTCTTGTAATACTATAAGGTCTTTCAACCTAACTATGTAGCTAGTTCCAACTACTTTGGATCTGAAGTTTTCAACCTGATGATGGACTGATTGGTCCGAAAACGTTTGTGTTTTTTGTACCTACTAGTGATGTACCCACTTTCAATCAAATTTGGATCTTTTTAGATAAAAATTTTTAATAAATTTATATACCATCTACCTACAAGTGAAGTTTTACTTCCTTAGTAAGTTTTTTATTATGGTATATAGCCAATGAGAGGAATCTATTCCTTTATATTTTTTTGATAAAAATTAATTATAGTAGGTAGGTCATTTTGTTTCCCAGTTTAAATCTAAAAAAGTTTAGTTTTTTAGCAAATAGTCATATTATATTAATTTCTAGTTAGTCAGATGTTGTTTTTATTATAAAAAGTTTTAAATTCTATACAAATACGTTAATAAAGTTTTATGGTATATTTGATATTTTTTGATTTAATGTAGACTTTCTAAATAAAATGTGGCAACGCTGAATCTGAATAGTAGGGTGAAGGCGTGAAGGTAATGTCATAAAGTCATAACAAAACAAGACAAGATGATAAAAATCATCCTAAAAATGTTAATGTTGTGAAGTATTTGGGTCTACATTCTTTTATTGGTAGTACATTTAAAATGGAATCTAGAGAAACTTCTGAATTACAACAACTAGTCTCCAGTGATGCAGAAAATGAAGATAGTATTACTCAAGATGAACATGAGAGCAAAATTGTTTCCCCAGTTAAAAGCAGTAAAGTGGTAATACATTAAAAGAATTGAAATGTTTACTTTCAAATTTTTGGTATTAATTCCTTTCAATATTTTTTTACTATAACTACAGCAACATTACTTACCAGGGAATGTTAGTCTGCAGGTTCTGTGTTGTGATCAAACACTAATGAGAATAAATATAAGGAATGAGCCCAGATGTATTCCTACTTCCACACGATACTTGTTTCTCTTCTATACATGTCCTACCACTAGTTATTCCCTCATACATATCACTGATAATCTTCACATAATTACTGGGACTCCTTTCAGTCCTTTCTTATTGAACACCCACTGTAGAACCTCTCAAGAGACTAAGTGGAGAAGAGTCTCTTTGTGATAGGTAGGGAAAAGTGATACAAGGAATACAGTATCATATTAAAGATGCTTAGCAGACAGGTGAAGAATAGTTACTGTTAAAACGAAGACATGGTCAAGAACCGAGATAAATGAATCAAATTTTTAGGTGGTCAAAGGTGGACCTATACAGCCTTATATGAGTTTTTTGAGACAGACGTTTGTTAGCTAAGTACTTTGATAGACCATGTTAACACTTGTTTACAATTATTATTCGCCTTTTTATTTCCCCTGATGTGTTATTATTGGGGTTAACTGATGTCCCTAGATATATGAACTCTTTGACCGCTTCAAAGTTTTGGTCATTGATTATTAGATCTGCGTCAACATTTCCAGCTCTTGTGTTTATGTTAGTCGCCATGAATTTGGTTTTATTTTGATTTATATGTAACCCCATTCGTTCTGCTGCTGTTACTAGCTCAGTTAGGATTTCCGCAGTTCTCGCCCTGGTTCGTGTTAAAATGTCTCTGGCTCTTATTATGAATATTACAGGGTGAACTTTTGAAATTATAAAGTATGGAAACTGGCTAATTGGCTCTGCCAAAGCCATTTTTCAGAAAAAAAATAAGGAATAAAATTGTTTGTGTTCTTATTTTAGAAAATTATAAAAAATACTGGGATGTGACAACTTTTAAATACAAATGGGCGCTTTAAAAACATAAATTTAAATATACAGGGTGATTCACGTAAGTACAGCATAGTCCATGATCTCTAGTTTTAATGGACCACCCTGTATATTTTTTTTGTTCCTAGAAGCTACTTTACAACCTCATCTCAAAAAAGTGTATTGTGTAGGACCCATTATGAATAATACAAGGTGAAATTTTTTAAAAATTTGACTTTGTATTAGTCATAATAAGCCCTACAGAATACACTTTTTTGATGTGAGGTTGTTTAGCAGATTCTAAAAACATAAAAATATACAGGGTGTTTCATTAAAATTAAAGATCATGGACTATGCTAGACTTTTGTGAATCACCCTGTATATTTAAATTTTTGTTTATAGGGTACATATTTGAATTTAAAAGTTGATGTATCCTAGCGTTTTTTATAATTTTTTAAAATAAGGACACAAAAAATGTTATTACATATGTAAGTGGTTTCCACACACTGTAATTTCACCCTGTATTATTCATAAAACACCATACATAATATGGTTCGTTGAAATCAGGTTGTTTAGCAGCTTTTAAAAATATAACAAATATATAGGGTGTTCCATTAAAAATAAAGCTTATGGACTGTGCTAGGCTTGCGAGAATCACCCTGTAGATTCAAATTTAGGTTTAAAAAGCGTATACAGTCAAAACCGTTTATAACAAACTTCAGGGGACTGGTGGTTTTTGTATGTTGTAGCCAGTGTACTCTGTAAGCGGTTCTATCTGTTATAACGAACAGGTTGCTATAAACGATATTACACTAGTAGCAACAGTCAGTTCGTTGTAACTTTATTACTTATAATATGTTATAACATATTACACATAACATTTAACATATGGGTTTATTGTACTTACGTACTTAAATCTAAATATGTACATACATACATACATATAATAATATGAAGATATTGGAATGTGGAATGAGTAAAGGTAGTCAATAAACAATACTCATAATATAACGGGTTCTCAAAATCATTGTACACACTATTGTTTTTTACACTATTTATTTTTAACTATTTATTTACACTATTTATTTTTAAAAAGACCAAATATTGTAAATTACACCATTGGGCCAAATTGTATCTATTGTCATTTAAATCATGCATTTGTTATAATTGTTTATTATATAGTGAAAAGGTCATAATTAAAAAAAAATTGATGTTGTATCTCTCCGAGGTACAGATATGTATGCTGTAACCAATATTTCAACTGCTAGTGTTCCAAGAAATATGTTTGCTTTAACCAATTTGTTCGTTATAAGCAATGTAAATGCTTTTTTTATATGTCATTTTACGGGACCTACTATTTTGTTTGTTATATCCGGTTGTATGTTATAGCCGGTGTCGTTGTAAACGATTTTGACTGTATTTATATTTAAAAAGGAGCGGGTCTCAACGTTTTTGAAAATTGTTTAAAACAAGGACAGAAATAATTTTATTCCATAAGTGCCTTCCACCCTATACAGGGTGAGGCAAATAAAGGGCCTATTAGAAATATCTCGAGAACTAAAGGCAACAGAATCATGAAAATTGGAATAAAGGGGTTTTGAAGGATGATCTATTAAATGAAAATATTTTCATCTCTTTGCAACTTCCGGTTATACCGATATAACTTCGTTTTTTTAAATGAGACACCCTGTATATTTTTACAGTTTTGGATTCTATTCGATGTCATCTTTCTTAAAGTATGAGGTTTTGTAATATTATACAGGGTATTTTAAAAGATAATTACGTTTTTTTATTAATTTCGTAACAAAATTAACACCCTGTAGAATTGTAGTAGTTTGACATCTAAAACTCTACTTACGTTCAAATGATTTTTAATATACTCTACTTTTGTTAAGAATCATTAGTATAGCTAAATTTTTAATTTCAGTATACAGGGTTGGTCGAAACTCGGAATGAGTATTTTCTGAGTTTTCTTAATGGTATTTTAGTATTGTAATGAAATGATATTTTATGGTACTTTTTTATTTCTTAAGCATTCCCTATACCTAACTGCTTTAATTTTTGCTTAATTGTTAATCGCACCAACAATCTTAACTACGTAGGCATTTTGATAGATAAACCATTATTGGTAATTTTAAGGACCAGTCTGGATTAATATGTATATATTTCTGAAAAATTATTTGGGATTGAGTACCTATTTTCACGACCAACCTAATAAAATTTTACGTAATTTTTGGTGCAATTAATGTTTAGCTTGAATCACAAATTAAAGCAGTTAGGTATTGGGAATGCTTAAGAAATAAAAAAGTACCATAAAATATAATTTCATTACAATACTAAAATACAGGGTGTTCCATTTAAGAAAACTCAAAAAATACTCATTCTGAGTTTCGACCAACCCTGTATACTAAAATTAAAAATTTAGCTATACTAATGATTCTTAACAATAGTAGAGTATATTAAAAATCATTTGAACGTAAGTAGAGTTTTAGATGTCAAACTACTACAATTCTACAGGGTGTTAATTTTGCTACGAAATTAATAAAAAAACTTAATTATCTTTTAATATACCCTGTATAATATTACAAACCTCATATTTTAAGAAAGAAGACATCGAAGAGAATCCAAAAACGTAAAAATATACAGGGTGTCCCATTTAAAAAAACGAAGCTATAAGCAACTTCCGGTATAAACAGGAAGTTGCAAGGAGATGAAAATATTTTCATTTAATAGATCATCCTTCAAAACCCCTTTATTCAAATTTTCATGATTCTGTTGCCTTTAGTTCTCGAGATATTTCTAATAGGCCAGTTATCTGCCTCACCCTATATATTTTCAATTTAATCATAGCAAGTTCATCATGGGTATATTGTTTGATTTAGGTATTTAGTTATAATCTGTTTTAAACTTTTAGATATCTTCTTCTGGCAATACAAGTCATAGTTCTGTAGTCCATAGCGCTAGAAGAGCGGGGAGTGGAACTGCAGCGACAGGTTCAAAAATTACATTTGTTAATGAAAGAAAAGTTAAAGAGGGTGCCAAACCAACTACAGTTAGAGCTAGAAATCCACATAAAGGTAAATTAATTGGAATAATATTTCTTAAAAAGGTTTAAGTAAAAATATTGGTGGATTTTTAAAAACATGTTAATACACATATTCTCAGTAGACTACTCTGAAAAATAAAAGTTAAATTGAAAGTGAAATCAATTTTTCTTTAGAAACCAAGTTTAGAATATATTGAAAGCAGTTTATGGCTGCTAATTATACCATACTGCACATTAAGATATGCCTGTTTGTAACAAATGGCTTCATAAAAAAATCTAAGCACAGGATTTTTATGAGCTTGTCATGTTTTGATATCATCCTGACCAGTTGTCAGTTTTTTCATGCCTATGAGTTTTTTTGGAATTCTCAACTCATTCATAGCACAAAAAACTTGGTCTTATGACACTGTTATACGCTGCTTTAAAATCGACAAAAGGATGATGCATATGTACATATCTATATTCAGCTTATCATAAATAAAAGTGAGGGCTGCAGAGAAATTGAAAGAAAGCAGATGTTATGGCTCAAGAACATTCACAATTGAACAGGAATACACAGTGTCAAACTATTCTGATTAGCTGAAGACATTAGCAATATGGCACCGAAAGAAGAGAAGTATATTTTCTATTGACTAGTCTAGTTCTATTGATAAGTCATACATTTTGAATTTTTACATAAAAACATGAAAATTAAATGATATACTATTTTTTTCGAATTTGCTTTTGGGGTGCTAATTTTTGTTTCTTGTAGAATAACATAAACTATAAATTTTTAAAATAAAAAGGTATTTTACTGATCAAAAATTGCATTTGACTAAGAGATATCATGCTGATAAGCTGAGTAGAATTGTGAATCATAGTGTCAATAAATGCAGCAAAAAATTGGGCTAGATGGTATAAAAATCTTCACTTAAACCAGTACTTTTGCTTTTCAACTGGAGATATAAGAAAGTGATAAATGGTCTAAGTTTTCACTCTAATGGCATATAAAACAACATAATGCTATTCTACATCCCACCAGAATGAAAACAATGGAAACCTTCTCTGGTTACACCTCCGAGGCTTCTACAATTTGCAAGCCATACGGATGCTGAAACTAAGGAAGATGAGGGAATTCTACAATTTACAATTCACGTCCCATCTGCTCAGCGCGGTAAAGTTCCAACGAGAATGGTTCCCTTCATACTCCACACAGAGTAAATGTAAATCAAAAATGAATAACCATTTTCAATTTCGTTGCAAAACGAAAATACAGCCGAACCATATTCTAGTCCAATCAGAGAGTGCTGCAAGCACCTCTACCGGTTTCGAAACTTATTAGTCTCTCATCGGGAGGCACATATGCTGCTCTCCCCGATCCAACCAAAACAAACCCCAGCGTGCAGTCCCGGGTTGCAACGAACGAAATGGCATAGATGCCCTAGCGGCAACTGCTACCAAAAAGTCTAAGTTTTCACTCTAATGGCATATAAAACAACATAATGCTATTCTACATCCCACCAGAATGAAAACAATGGGAACCTTCTCTGGTTACACCTCCGAGGCTTCTACAATTTGCAAGCTATACGGATGCTGAGACTAAGGAAGATGAGGGAATTCTATGAGACTAAGGAAGACTAAGGAGACTAAGGAAGGTATTTTCGTTTTGCAACGAAATTGAAAATGGTTATTCATTTTTGATTTACATTTACTCTGTGTGGAGTATGAAGGGAACCATTCTCGTTGGAACTTTACCGCGCTGAGCAGATGGGACTTGAATTGTAAATTGTAGAATTCCCTCATCTTCCTTAGTCTCAGCATCCGTATGGCTTGCAAATTGTAGAAGCCTCGGAGGTGTAACCAGAGAAGGTTCCCATTGTTTTCATTCTGGTGGGATGTAGAATAGCATTATGTTGTTTTATATGCCATTAGAGTGAAAACTTAGACTTTTTGGTAGCAGTTGCCGCTAGGGCATCTATGCCATTTCGTTCGTTGCAATCCGGGACTGCACGCTGGGGTTTGTTTTGGTTGGATCGGGGAGAGCAGCATATGTGCCTCCTGATGAGAGACCAATAAGTTTCGAAACCGGTAGAGGTGCTTGCAGCACTCTCTGATTGGACTAGAATATGGTTCGGCTGTATTTTCGTTTTGCAACGAAATTGAAAATGGTTATTCATTTTTGATTTACATTTACTCTGTGTGGAGTATGAAGAGAACCATTCTCGTTGGAACTTTACCGCGCTGAGCAGATGGGACGTGAATTGTAAATTGTAGAATTCCCTCATCTTCCTTAGTCTCAGCATCCGTATGGCTTGCAAATTGTAGAAGCCTCGGAGGTGTAACCAGAGAAGGTTCCCATTGTTTTCATTCTGGTGGGATGTAGAATAGCATTATGTTGTTTTATATGTCATTAGAGTGAAAACTTAGACTTTTTGGTAGCAGTTGCCGCTAGGGCATCTATGCCATTTCGTTCGTTGCAATCCGGGACTGCACGCTGGGGTTTGTTTTGGTTGGATCGGGGAGAGCAGCATATGTGCCTCCTGATGAGAGACTAATAAGTTTCGAAACCGGTAGAGGTGCTTGCAGCACTCTCTGATTGGACTAGAATATGGTTCGGCTGTATTTTCGTTTTGCAACGAAATTGAAAATGGTTATTCATTTTTAAAGTGATAATTCTTCAAATGAAATTATTCTTGATTTTAATTCAACGATTTTAAATAATTATTTTTTAAGTAGCTATAATTTACTTTGTTTAGTTTTTTGCAAAAATTCTATTTTGACTTTTATTATACTTTGATTCTTACATTATGTACACAGTTCTTTAGTTTGCACTATATATTTCTTTTTATTTCATTTAATTTTATTTTCGTTTTCGTTTATTTTTTTTTCTTTTATTTTTCGTTTAGTAGAAAATCCCCATAATTCAGACACTCCTCATCATTCTTTTATCTCCCAAGTTCCCGATGTGCGACATATGGAGAGAGCCTTGTTGGGACTTTTGGCAGACTTTCATTCTGGGAAGCTGCGAGCCTTCGGTAGTGGTTGTACCATGGAGCAAATGACCAACATTAGAGAGCAACAAGAAAAACTTGCCAAGCTGCATTTTGACCTAGCTTCCGCCACTGTGCCTAGTTTGAATGAAGAGGATATTCAGAAATCACAGAGTACCATGAGCCAGCTTATACAGAGGTTAGAACAGTTAAGTGATTCGATTGAAGGTTTGCATAATACATCCAATAAATAGTTTTATTTTTTTATGAATACCTATATAAAGTTCCTTGGTTAGTCTTGCCATTTATGGTGATTTTATAAAACATCAACTATATTTATATGGATTCATTTTGTATTAAAGACGATCAATGCAAAAACCTCGAGCGCCAGTTTAAGGAGACTTACTATCTAAATAGAAAAAAAAAATTTACACTTTTAGTTGTTTTTCACCACGGCAGAGGGCGTTTTCTAAATTATTATTTTTAGTTTGGGACATACTTTTCTGCCTTCCTGTAACTATTATTTTTTAATTCCAATGGAATTCAATTTGTGAGACTTAAAATTAATAAATAAACCTTTAAAATGTTCATTTGGGGGGGGGGGGGGGGTGAATTTACTCCTGTACTAAAAGGTGGAGTGGTTTTTATCTTTTTAATTCAACAGTCTCAGATATCCAGTGATGAGCGCGCTAATAACCGGCAAAATAACGCAAAAGATGGAAGATTTAATTAAGTTGTGAAATAACAAGAGGTGAAACTAGTAGAGGTGGAAATTATCGATATAAACGTAAACCTTACATAAACATTACATTCAGCCATATTCTGTAACTTTTAACAGATCGAATAGAAATGACCAAGTCGAATCGTAATTACCCGAAATCGGAATGTTTGATATCTATCGCGTCATTTTTGTGTTTGCATTAGCATTCTGTAACAGGGCTTTTCATCGATTGTCATTTGTTTCGAGCTTCTGTCATGTGTCACATAATATTAATATATCTACTTCATACGTCTTTGGTTTGTGTCGTTGCAGGTTTGTTCCAACATGAACTTTTGGACGGTCCAGAAACCGTCACGAAACTACTTGTACCGTTTGTTGTGCGCATGTTCGTAATTGTATCGTCCAGTTATCGCCCCATGACGGTAATTTGGAAACCGATGTTGGAACGGGTATCTGACTGATAACTGATTTATCTATCATTAGGTTTGTTCCAGCATGAACTTTTGGACGACCCAGAAACCGTCACGAAACTACTTGTACCGTTTGTTGTGCGCATGTTCGTAATTGTATCGCCCAGTTATCGTCCCATGACGGTAATCATATATTTGTCATTTTTGTTGGTGACAGCTTGTGTGCTTTTAGTCGATCAAAGGCTCAAAAAATTTAAAGAATTAAATCCTAGTGCTCAAGTCAGTCCAACCAGCACATTATGCATTTGCCCGATTACTGAAATGATCATCACGAAACCGTCACCGAAAGATCACAATTCTTGTTGGAACAGTGGGAAGGACGATCCGATGACGATCATATTTTTGTTGGAACGGATTTTCTTTACTGCGCAGGAGCGTTACCGTTTCGTGACGGTTCTCGGTCGTGTTGGAACAAACCTATTATCATTTTTGTTGGTGACAGCTTGTGTGCTTTTAGTCGATCATGATTCCCGCTTTCGATTTGCAAGTCAGTCCAACCACCACATGCATTTGCCCGATTACTGAAATGATCATCACGAAACCGTCACTGAAAGATCACAATTCTTGTTGGAACAGTGGGAAGGACGATCCGATGACGATCATATTTTTGTTGGAACGGATTTTGTTTACTGCGCGGGAGCGTTACCGTTTCGTGACGGTTCTCGGTCGTGTTGGAACAAACCTGGTATATACCAATAACGTATGACGTAGATATATTAATATTATGTGACACATGACAGAAGCTCGTAACAAATGACTGTGAATGAAAAGCCCTATTCACATCGTATAATCAGGGTAAATCGAAATCGGTAACTTCTATTTCACGCGCTCAGGAGATGATGGCAACCCCGCATTGACAAGCGAAATGAGAGTTCTTTGACCTGTTTGTTACTGGATCTAAACTTGAAATATGACACCGTTGCCATATCCTCAATTTTTTCATACTATCATATCACATTACATAAAGTTACATTTAAAAAATAGTTTTTAAACACCAAAAAAGAAAAGTTTTGAACAATAAATAATAAAATATTAGTGTAAATACTGGATACAAAAAGATCAAAAGAGGATAAATGGTTTTAAATCAAAGTTAATTAAAATTGTTATAAAAAAGAAGATAAATTGATATAATATAAAAAAGATAAATGAAGATAAGATGTATAAATGCTTTTAAATCAAAGATAATTTAAATTGATGTTATTAATTATTATTAATAAATTGTTTTAAATCGATATTACTAATAATATGCAATCTTTAAGATTTTATTCCAGCTGAAAGAACTGCTAAACAGCTTTTCCCAAAAATGGCCTCTTTTCTATAATTTGTTCAGACTATAAGCGTTGATTGACAAATATGCAAGTATACTGGTATAATATATTTATCAATCAACGCATAAGAAGTTTATTGTATATTGTATATTATTCTTGTACATTATTACCATTGATTGAAATTGTACAAGAAATAAACAAAAAAAGTATGGCAACACTGTGACTGGCAAACATTCAGATGCCAACTAGCAAATAAATAAGGTTAGGTTCAATGTATACTCGTACAACATGTCTAAATTAAATATATAATTCTCTAAACAAATAACACCACATACTAAAAATTAAGCAGCTACAAAAAGGTACAAATACTATAAATAAGTAGTAATCAATTATTTTTAGTAGATATATAAAATATAAACGTCAAAACAAAACAAAATGCGCTTGCGTCAAGCACAATGCCGATATCGAAATCTTATTTCGACGGGGTTAATGCTGTCGAAGTGATTTCTATTCACTATTACGATTGTAGAGATTCCAAAGTAGTTATGGAATACTGATTTGGACTATTTCTATTCGACTCGGCCACTTCTATTCGATTTACTTCTATCATCGAAATGAGTTACAGAATAGGCATTACATAGTTTCCCACCTTTAGAAGTCTGTGACAGAATTTTATAACTCCTGTCAGAGTGACATACTCCTCCGATACGTCTAAAAGCGGGAAACTATGTAATGTAATGTTAATATATACGTTTATAACGATAATTTCCACCTCTACTAGTTTCATGCCTTTTTACTTCACAATCTATTATGTTTTTCATCTTTTGCGTTATTTTCCGGTTATTAGCGCGCTCATCACCGTACAAAGTACCCAAATAAATTTGGTCTATTGAGATTGGTGAACCTAGTAGATTTGAAAATTTACAATGTAAAAGTCCCCATAATACACCTATCACCAAAATATCAACAATGTTTTAATATCCACTGAATATTAAATTGAATTCCATTGTCACACAAATCATTGAGCGAGAGAGGAATTACTATTCTTAACAAAAAAAATTGTAGTTATAATTTATAACAGAAGGTATTGTATACGAAACAGTTAAGAAATGTCAAATATGTCAAAGCAATTTTTAAAATATGTTGTAGATAAATATCTCTGAACATATTTGTTTCTTCTATCTCATTTAAAAACCAATAAAGGACCAAATTTACTTCTAGTGGTCATTTAACGACAACTAGCAAATATTATACCATAGAGCTGAGTCTTATCGTATTCCCTGTCATTTTAACACTATCCATAGCTTTGAAGTGATATTACAGAGGATATAGACATGATGCTTAGAATAGATCAAGATCTAGCCTTTCTTTACATTTTATTCCCAGATGAAACATTCCAATTGAATGGTACTCGTAATCATAATTGCAGATATTGGGCAGTCGAGAATCCTCATTAGATGTGAAAGAGCAAAACCCAATATCTGCAATTTGATTAGGCCATTCCTCATCGATGGTAATCTTACTGCCCAAAGCTGTGAAAACCAGCTTTGAAATGAAATAACTGTAACAATAAGGGAGATTACAGTAGTATATAAGTTGCAGCATGTTTGGTTTCAGCGAGATGGTGCTACACCTCATTAGGGACGGAACCTTCTTAATTATTAAGATCAACATTTTCCTGATCGTTGTATTGGACGACGATCTAATGGCCTGTCAGGTCGCCAGCTTTAACTCCGCTTGATTTTTTCTTGTGGATTTATTTAAAAGATTGGGTTTATGAAACGAAGCATTAAACTTTAGATGAATTGTGTCAGATAATTTATCTAGCTGCCCAAATACCTACGGAATACTTAAACAATTCCATCTAATCTGTTTACTATCGATTAGTTTACTGCCAAGAATCAAGATGCTAAAAACTGTTCCGCGCTTGCATGTGCTGAAATTGCCATTCTACTGGGTTATGCCTAATCCTAAAATCAACACACTGTAAAAAGTTATAATAAAACTAAAAGGAGATGTATAAAAAAATGTAATTTATTGCAATACAAACTTTATTTTGTCACTATTATTAGTTATAATGAATCCAGAATTAATTTGATTTGTGTATATGTTTTTAATAAAATTTTATATTGAATTTTTGCATTTCATTTCATGTGTCCCACTGTAAATTCTTATGTAATAATATTAATAAACAGTCTTTCTTTTATCTTCTTCCTCTTTGTGCCGGACCAGGATCTTGCCTCCTATTTTCTGGAATTAAAAACAAATGTTTATTTTAGAGGGGTTTTGTTTATAAATTAAATATTTAACAAAGTAAGTTATCAATCGAAGTAGCACAGAAAACGACAATAAATATCGTTCCCATACCACCAGATTGACAACAGGTGGAATACATTCTTTATTTACAACCTCCCGAGATTTTCAAAAATTATAAATCATACAGGATGCCGAGGAAATTAAGATAGAATTTTAAATAATTCACAACTCATCTACTCAAGTTCCAACAAGAAAGATTCCTTAATACTCCTACAAAAGAGTAAATGAATTAAAATGTATAAACATTTTCAATTTCTTTGCAACACGAAAATGCAGCAGCTGCATAATACTCTGGTTAAATCGGAGAGTGCAGGAAGAGTGTATACCGGTTTCGGAGGTTTTTTCCTCTAGAAGAAGATATGGGACTACTGATGAGGAGGAAAAAACCTCCGAAACCGGTATAGACTCTTCCTGCACTCTCCGATTTAACCAGAGTATTATGCAGCTGCTGCATTTTCGTGTTGCAAAGAAATTGAAAATGTTTATACGTTTTAAATATTTAAGTTACTGAAATATTAAACAAATGAGGAAAAGAATCAGATAAGAATGACAGTTTGAGTTGAATGACAATCAAGTATGTATTTAGATTTAGAATTGATGGGTGCGTTCTGACGAAGTTAGCGGCTGACTTTAAGCACAAAGCGGCTTTAGTGGTTAGTGGCTGAGGCTTAGATCCAGCAGAGAAAAACCGTCTGAACGTATTTGTCTCAACATTTCATTTCATGTTTGACATTTTGATGAATCACCTCAATATTTACACAAATACTTCTATAAATAAATATTCTCGTTCAGTACCAAACTGTAAATCCATTTTTTAAAGCAATCGAAATTTTTTACTTAAGAACTTTGGCTGGCTTCCAGCGGCTTGTCATAATGCTTACTTAGCTATCCAGCCGCCATCGAATAAGGAAAGAAGCAAAAAAATTGAAACACTGATTTTAATGCGAATTAAACTATATACGCCAGTCAATGGTAGCAAGAATAGGATATTACCTCCGACTTCTATCCTACTGCATGGATCTTAATGAAATTTTGGGAATAGCCTCTACTTATCTCCTAATTCAAAGTCTACCCCATGCCGATGTGGGCTTTTATCCTGAGGGGTGGTTTATCCTGGTGGAAAAATTTTTAGTAAGATAACCACGGAATTCGTTAGAGAACCTTATTCTAAGCAAAAACTGTTCTATAATTTTTTTTGAAAACTCAAATACTTTTTGAGTTATTCGTGGTTGAAAATTAGCCATTTTCATTGAAACATAACACCTTTTCGAACGGTTTTTGTCCAATACCTTAAAAAATAGGCATCTAATTAAAAAAACTGTATAAAACATTTTTGTAGGTTATAAAAAAAAACAAAGACACACTTACCTTCATAAATCTTCTAGTTATAATACAAAAAGAGATATAGTAATAATAATAGATAATAGATATAATAATATATATATATATATATATATATATATATATATATATATATATATATATATATATATATATATATATATATATATATATATATATATATATATATATATTCAATAGGTGAAAAAGTTTGTTTTTTTTTGCTACATGCTCAAATTGGTGTATTCAACTTGAAATAACAGAGATACGGTCGATTTTATGTGTATAATGACATCAATACTTTTTGTAGTGCGTAAAAAGACCTTTAAAATGAGCAATATTAAAGGTAAATTACATTCAAACTAAGCGAGATATCTTGCAAACAAAATTGATAACTAATGTATTTTAAGAAAAAATGAGAAGTAATTTTAACCCCCATCCACCAGAATGTAAATGCATCATTTTCCGTCTACATTACCTTTTATTATAGTGTTATTTCTATGTTCAAAAAGTTGGATGAGTATAAAATGAATGGTTTTTGAAAAAAATAAGATCAAATTATAGAGCGCATTTTTAAATTTTCTTAAAAATCTTCCTTTTTCTCCATGTAACTTGAAAATGATAACAGATACAGTAATGAAAAATAAAAACGAAATTTTTATCTAAAAAAACTAGACATTTTTGTATTATATATTTTTTCGTATCTCTTATCATTTTCGAGTTACATGGAGAAAAAGGAAGATTTTTAAGGAAATTTAAAAATGCGCTCTATAATTTGATCTTATTTTTTTCAAAAATCCTTCATTTTAAACCAGTCCAACTTTGTGAACGTAGAAATAACACTATAATAAAAAGTATTTTAGAAGGAAAACGACGTATTTAAATTCTGATGGATGAGAGGTTAAATAGACATTTCTTCTTAAAATACATTAGTCATCAATTTCTTTGCAGCATATTTCGCTTAGTTTGAACGTAATCGACATTTAATACTTCTCATTTTAAAGGCCTTTTCAAGCACTATCGAAGTTATTAGTACCATTATACACCTAAAATCAACCATTTATCGGTTACAACTACTGGAAGGTCTCTGAGGGGTATGGTGTTAAGCGTATAGACCTCAAAGTACATCCCAATGGGGGGGGGGTTATAACCCCCAAAACCCCCCCCTGGTTACGCCTATGTTTATCGGTTATTTCAAGTTGGATACACCGATTTGAGCATGCACCAAAAAACTAACTCTTCTCACCTACCATACCCCTTTTTGTATTATAACTAGAAGATTTATGAAGTAATGAATCTCGTTGTTTTTTTATAAGCTACAAAAATATTTTATATAGTTTTTTTGTTAGATGCATAGTTTTTAAGTTATTCGCAAAAATCCGTCCAAAAGTGTATAATTTTTCAATGAAAATGGCCAATTTTCAACCACGAATAACTCAAAAAGTATCGAGTTTTCAAAAAAAATTATGGAACAGTTTTTGCTTAGAATTAAATTCTCTAGCCTCTTCCTTGGCTATTTTATCAAAAAAAAATTCACCCCCGAGAAGGGGTGAGAACCACCCCCAAGATAAAAGCGCACATCGGCATAGGGTAGACTTTGTTTCTTGCGCTATTCCCTACTTACCGTGAAAATATCAAGTAAATCGATGTAGTAGGATGGAATTCGGAGCCAAATACCCACATTGACTGCCCTAATAATTCGTATTTATTTATTTATTACGAGATGTCCCTATTTTTACAAAATAAAATATCTTAACCATAACACAATTACTAAACTAAGTTTTAATTAATCATTAAATATTGTTAAACAAATAATTAATTTCAGTAGATTAAATTTCCTGAAAATCTCTGACAATTAAAATCAAATGAGCTTTTTAGTAAAACTCGAAATGAATTATCAAAGAGACAAGTGAACTTAATTTAACCATTAAATATTTCAACAATATACCCAAAATTGTTAAAAAAAAAGAATGTGTGTGTACTTTGTACGCACGTAAGAAGTTATACTTCTATTATATTTTATAATTTCAACGAAATAAATATACCTACTTAACAGTTACAATACCAAAAATTAACCAAAACTTAACAATACCAAAAAAAAATGAATATGAATCATCCGGGATTCGAACCCGCGACCTCTCGATCTCTGGTCCAATGCTTTACCAACCGAGCTATGAAGCCCCGTGCTATTGACGTGTCGGATATAATTACACATCACGGTGACAAATAGATCAAAGTGAAGTATAAAAATAGATATTTTATTATCTTACGCCCAAGGAAGACAAATCTAAAGACATAAAAATTATAATGAATAATACATTTACTAAGAACACTATACTAAGAACATTTACTAAGAATCTATAAAGAAGCCATTAGACCTATATTGACATACACGGCGGAGACAAGACCTGACACATCTCAAACGAGACGACTACTAGAAACAACAGATATGAAAATACTCGGACGAATATCAGGGAAAAGTCTGTTGGATAGGGAGAGAAACGAAAACATAAGATCATGCAATGTAGAAGACATAAATGGATGGGTGACAAAACGAAAACAGGAGTGGAACGAACACATTAGTAGAATGGCAGAGGATAAGATATTACGAATAGCACGAGATAAGTCACCAAATGGACGAAGAAGTATTGGCAGACCAAGAAAAAGATGGTCCGATAACTTAAACAATTTAGGAGGCTAATATTGGAGAAGAAACAGGCTTTAAAGCCTACATAAAAGAAGGAAGAAGAAGAAGAAGATTAATAACACTAATATATTCTTTTAATGACTTATTTGCGCTGATACATACATAATTTGAAAGATTAGCAACGCGTCTGTCCCTGACCCTGTGTGTCTGCGCATGCGCCAGGAAATTATAAAATTTCACCCTCGATCGTAAAGAAGTACAACTTCAAAAAATAAAAGTTTCCATTGGGGTTCGAACCCGCTTATCAGCGCAGTTAGTATTGAAATTAATTCACCTTAAACTTTTACCCACGGAGACCATGTGCGAAGATCAACTAACTAAACGGATTAAACTTTTGACGGTTCTGAATTTAACCAAATTATTTTGATTTTGAAGTGAAATTATTTAGAATTGAAAGAAATATTAGAATACAACAAAACATAGAGTAAGAAAACAATATATTAGGTGAATATTGATAGAAATTTTGATGGTAATGAAATTATGTAAATCAAAGCATTACATACTATTTTAGTAGGTTCTTTTTAAATTTTCCAAATAGGTAGGTCCTACCTACGAAATTTTTATTAAACTTGCATTTTTCTCTTCCATCACAACAATAAAAACTAATATACACAACATTAATTTGTTTATCCAAAATCTCCATATTGAACAATTATTGACAGATGATTTTAACACCCAATCAGATCCCGTATAACGTTTATACCATACTGCCTGCGTGCGCATGCGCGCAGAATTATGAAATTTTACTCTCAATCGCGCCTAAAGAAGTATAACTTCAAAAAACTAAGTCAGTCTCCACGTGGCACGCCTCATAGTAACTTAATTATTTATTACCAAAATACAAATGGGCTTCGAACTAAACTTTAGACACTTTTATTAAATATTTCACATTGTTCCTATGATGTAATTATTTTAACTGAGACTGGGCTGACTGCTGATTTTCTAGACTCTCAACTTGGTATGGGAAGTTACAATGTGTACCGAAAAGATAGATTCAGTGAAACTAGCATCCACACAAGGGGTGGCGGTGTTTTGATTGTGGTCAGGAAGTCAATCTCGAGTGCCCTATTTGTAAGCAGCAGTAATATTGAACAGGTGTTCATTACTATTGGCAGTGGTCAGTCTATGGCAATATTTGGAACTGTTTATATTCCACCCAAAGCGGAACCAGCTGTATATACCGAATTCAGTGAAAGTGTTGATGAGGTTAGTGAGAAGTATCCAGCTTCCAAACTATTTTTGTTCGGAGACTTTAATCTGCCAAACATTATGGGGTCAAATGATGAACTATCTTCCAATGTTACTTTTAGTCAATAGTGTACTCCTAATGAAACTCAATCTGCTTGGATATTGTCAAATCTATGTAATTTTCACAATTTATTTCAAATCAACACAATATCCAATTCTCGTAGGGTTTTATTGGACTTGATATTTGCTAACGACAGTTCTATTCAAGTTGTAGCTTTGATGAGGAATTAATAGTAATAACTGCTCAACAAACCAGAACAGCTCTTACTATTTGGATTTTAATAACACTGATTTTAAAGCCTTGAATGATTGATTACCTTTCTTGTATTAATTGGGATTAAATTCTTGAAAATCAAAGTCTAGATAAAATGTTAAATAGATTCTACGAAGTCATGTACTGTGCTTTTGAAATTTTTGTGCCAAAGAAAATGATGTCAACAAAAAATTTCCAAAATGGTTTTCGCCAGAACTAAAGAAACTAGCAATTGAAAAAAAGTTGTCACATTTAAAATTTAAGTTAGTTCCTCTCTAAATGATTATAATGCATTCTCCAGCCTGAGAAGTAAATGTAAAGCTCTAACAAAAACTTGTCATAATAACTTTATAGAAAAAACTGAGAATTCCATTCATAGTAACATTAAATCAATTTGGTCATTCATAAATTGTAAACGAACAAGGACGGGTTTACCAAATGAAATGTCTTTGAACAATATCACTTATACAACTCCAAGTGATATTGCAAATGCTTTTGCATTATATTTCTCATCAGTTTATTCTGAGAAAGCAATCAGTAAACGTGTTTCATCTCCCACCACCAATAACAAAATTCCTGTAATATTACAATATCTCAAGTACATGAAAAAATGATGACGTTAGATGTGAACAGAGGTCCTGGTCCTGACAAAATACCTCCTATGGTTTTAAAGAAATGCAGTTTTATTTTGGCAAGACCATTGTGAAAAGTTTTTAATTGTTTGTATACTGCGGTTACTTTCCTGATCCTTGGAAATTAAGTTTTTTAATGCCAATACATAAAGCTGGTAGTAGATCCAACATTACAAATTACAGACCAATTTATATATTAAGTACTATTCCTAAGTTATTTGAAAGCTTCGGAATACCTCTCGATATGTTTCAAATTGTTTCCAGTAGATAAGCAATATGGTTTTCAGAAACACAAATCATCGGAATTAAATCTTCTTTGCTATTTGGATGCGTTGTCAAGTGCTTTGGAGGGTGGGTATCAAATTGATTCTATTTATACAGACTTCTCCAAGACATTTGACAGGCTAAATCATAACATCCTATTGACTAAATTAGAAGCTGCTGGAGTAAATGGGAAACTGCTTGAATGGCTGGAAAGCTACCTAATAGGAAGGCGCCAAGTAGTAAGGATCCAGGATTGTCTATCTCAGGATGTAGTTATCAGTTCTGGTGTCCCTCAGGGTTCACATCTGGGTCCACTATTATTTATTATAATATTTATAAATGATATTGCAGATATAAACTGTGGTAAGCTTTTGTTTGCGGATGATTTAAAAATCTTTTCAAAAATATCTTTATTATTTTAAATACAATTTATTTAAAAAATAGAATTTTTGTAAAAATAGTAAAAAATTGGCATATGCAATGCAAAAAGTAGGAAACACACTAGAAATAAACTCAACTAGTCATCATCGCTCTCAAAGCAGTTATCTGATTCGTCGGGTTCTTCCTGAATATTATCCTGAGTGCCTTAATCTGGGATTTGTTGTCTTTCCTGTTATTGCTAAGACAAATTTCTATAGCAGTTGTGATGGATGGATGGATGCACAAACTGCATTAATTCCATAAGATTAGCATACTTTGCCTGTTTTAATAATGGCTTTCTGGTTTCACATGGTAGATTATTTTGTACTATCTGAGGTTTTCCCCGACGATTCGGTTTCATGCTCAAATTTTCGAAAAGAGATTCAGTTCCTATACTGTTTTTAAAAAATAATGTATCAGTAACAATGTATTTCAAACCTAAGCCACTGCATGGCACGTATTTCCGGTACAGTATCTTTATAGAACTGCCGAAGAGTATCTAAATTAACAAAATCCTGATCTTTCATTTTAACCACAATAAATTTTGAAGTGGTCTTGGCAATCATCTCTTCCCAGTGTTTTGGTACAAACATTTCTCTTTCAGTTTTTCTTTTTTTTTTTATCCCAATAAGACCAAATTTTTATCACACTTATTAAATGAATGTCCAGTTACGAAAAATCTGTGATCTACAGTTTTAATTTTCGTTGTTGCAATTATTTACAGCCAAAATTTTACAATAAATGTAACTAACTTGCGCAAAAATATAATTACTAAAATTATTCGACTGTTATGTCTGAGATTAGCGAACCAACTATACCACTAATCTAACAAGTATTAATGAGTTGGCTGCCAAATGATATAACTAACAATTGTTTGGAGGTCAAGGGATATAAGCGAACTCATATCCAATGGTTGCCAAAGGATAAACAAACTATTATCAGGTTATAAGTAAAATACCCATAGATGTCACTACTGGTTTTAACCCATTAACCGCCAAGCAAAGAAATACTGCAATAATATGTAATATATTTGATTAACTAGAGTAAAATAAACTTAAACATTCGTAAAAAAATTGTTTCACACTTTGATAATGGCAGGTGTCACAACAACAAAATGGTTCGTTTTCGAACCTTTGGCGGAAATGAGATATAAAAACTGAAATACACAATTTTATTTTTTGTGAAAAAAGTCTCGAAACATTTAGAGTGTAAATGGAGCTGGAAGTTTTGATAAACAAAAATAGTATGGTTAGAACATTGCCTACACCTTCTTTCTCAAAAATGAAGTCGAACGGCCCTCTATCTTTTTTAGAAGTTATTTTAGATATTTCCAGTTTACACTTTCCAATCCTGTATCTTGCACTGTGCCAGTTGTATAAATTCGACAAATCGACATATTGTCTACAACACTACACAACATCCCTTATGTAGCTCCCTCCCCCCTCCCCCACCCTAGATTATAACAAAACTGAATACCAGAATACCCGTCTTTCTAAAGGTACGTATCCACTACGTTCGTAATATTCGACCACCGAGGCACTGCCGCACGATCGTTGGTGAACTGTTACACGGTCCGGGAGTGCCTACCATTCACTATGTTCACAAACCGCTTGCGCTCCACGCTCCATGCAACTGCTACCATCTACATGCATGCGCTCCTCTACATATAAACCGCCACCTATAGGACCGTTGAGGCGGAGCGCACACTGTTGCATGGTCCGAGAGCGCCAACCATCCACTATGCTCACGGACTTCTTGCGCTCCGAGCTCTCTGTAACTACTCCAATCGATACGGTATGCGCTCCCTTACATAAAAACTGCCACAGATTGGAACGTCGAGGCAGAGTGCGCACCATTGCACAGTCCGGGAGCGCCAAACGTGTCCACTATGTGGAGCAGTTGCAGGAGCTCGGAGCGCAAGAATAGTGGATACGTGTTTTTACACATAATAAAGAAATATCCCAACAAATTACTGCCTGTGCATCACCTTGAAGTTATTCCTGATCAGACAGGATTATATGTCGACTTCCGCCAATGGTTCGTTATCGAACCATTATTTTCAAACACGAGATTTGATGACTCAGAACATTTTTTTTGTATTTTTATAGCAATTGGTGTACAAATAGGTTAAAAAAATAATGTTTTATTTTATTTGACCACAAAAGTGTTATGCCAATAAAATTACTACAGTAAAAATAAAGTTGTGTCGAAGGATTGAAAATGTCGGACATTTAGAAAATATTTTTGTGATGAAAGCATGAGTTTAGAAATTAAACAAAATTAAATTTAGTTACACTTATATCTTCTGGTTGCTTAAAAAATACAAAGATTTAAAAAAAATTAACGAATTGTCAAAAAAAAATTCTACAAAATAATGGTGTGTTTTCGCACCTTTGGCGCTAAATGGGTTAAATTCACTTGTATCCTTTGTACCCAACATTAAAATGGGTATTAACTATCTATTACTGTACTTATCTCCAACTTGACCCAAAATTGCACTTATACCCCTTGGCTTTTAGACGTCTCATATTCAATTCAAGAAGATCATCTAATTTACATTGCTTTTGGACATTGTTGCATGCTACGTATTTGGTGCAGGTTATAGCGTTGTCAACTTGTAAATGACAAAAGTGGACTTGATCCACTTGTATTCTGAGCCCTCCATATATGACTCGTAACACTGTCAAAGTAAGTTTATACATATCTTAAATGTAGCGAAGGAGTTAAAACAGAATATATACTTACTTATTCTGGTTTCAGCAGCGCTAGAAGCAGTTACAAATGTTCTTTGCAACTTTGATTTCTTTTCCTCCCTGTAAGCTTTTGCAACATCTTTAGAAAGTTCAGCTATGCGAACCATCAATTTCTGAGGATACCTAAAATCTTCAAATTGTTAAAAGAATGATTTTGAAGCTAATCTAACTTACATGCAACCCATAAATTCAATATTGGTAAAAGCCTTTCCCAAGGCAACTAAATAGTCCTCACTGAAGTTGCCTTTATGGGCTTCAAAAAACTTCTTCCTTAATTCCCAGTGATGCTCTGGTTCTGTATCATCCTTATATTTGTTTATGTCCCAGTTGGTTGGGTACGTCTTGGTCATTTTGATTTCAGAAAAATATTAATAAACTTACAATTTTAATTAAACAAAATTAAAATTCAAAACAATGTGGATGGATTGGTTTGTTTTGAATTAGGGATTCCAATGAACTGTCAGTGGTGGTCGGTGGATGGCTAAACTGACATGCCCATAGACATAGTTAAGGGGGGTGGTCATGGCGTATCTAATGTTTACATTGAATATTGCCAAATTTGTAAAGAATATCCTGTTTGGTTTTGTTTTTTGTTAATTGTGTAGCGAAATTTGTGAAATTGTGATAGCAAATTAAATATGAAGTGGTTTAAACATTGGATACGCCTATGGATGACAGTTTCGCCATCCAGCAGCCATATTATATCACGTGATTTGGAATGCCTAAATTAGGCATTCCAAATCACGTGATATAATATGGCTGCTGGATGGCGAAACTGTCATCCATAGGCGTATCCAATGTTTAAACCACTTCATATTTAATTTGCTATCAAAATTTCGCCACACAATTAACAAAAGAACAAAACCAAACAGGATATTCTTTACAAATTTGTCAATATTCAATGTAAACATTAGATACGCCATGACCACCCCCCTTAACTATGTGTATGGCCATGTCAGTTTAGCCATCCACCGGCCACCACTGACAGTTCATTGGAATCCCTAATTGTTCTTGTCACCCACTCTTCTATGGTTCTTGTTCTTCTTCACTCAGCCTTCAGTTCACCTTCTGTTCATTTGAATGGCCTTAGCTGCTAGGGCTATCCGGTCAGGAGAGATAATAACATGAAATTTGGCAACAGTGGATAGAAGGCCTATAAAATATCTGTTTCTGTTTACATTATGCATTCTGTTAGTGTGTTAAAAACTTTTCCAAGAAAAACCTTCTGTTAGAGAAAAAGTGCTGTGCCAAAATTATTTCCAGGACTTCAAAATATTTGACAAAACACAAAGATAGCGCTAAAAGGAATAGTCCCATGAAAAGGAGAAAATTATAAATAGACACCAACAAGAGAAGACCAATGGCTTCAAATTATGTGATAGTGGATTTTTGTAGTTGCACTTAAAATTAATATATAATAATTGTTATTGGATTTATTACAACGAAAGAGACTCTAAAGAGGTACCGATTAAACCCCGGTTAACTAACGATTGATGTTTAATCTCGATTAAACCCCAGTTAACTAACCGGGTTTAATCGGACATAAAGTAGCGGGCCTAAAATTTTTGATTAAATTTGACAATTTATAACTTTATTATTTGTACTCCGATTTTCAAGATTCTTGCATCAAGAGGTCCCGATTAAACCCCGGTTAGTTAACCGAGGTTTAATCGAGACATAAAGTACCGGGCCTTAGTGGCGGAATTTTGTGCCGGTGAGTGTACCCAGTCAGTGCCGGTTTAACCTAACTTCGGGCCCTGGGAGCTGGAGGTTTAGGGGCCCCATTAATTGCTATTGGTTGTCAGTTTTTTAACAAGAAAACACATGCATTAACTATAAAGGTTTATTGTAAAATCCATAAAATAATTTTTTTTAAACAAGCAAGAAGAATGGCAAACGTAAAAAATAATCCCGGGCCGGCGTAGCTCAGGTGGTATAATAGGTAGTATGTTTGACTCGCGTGCTGGTAGGCCGGGGTTCAAATCCCAGCGTCGGCAAGAACAACTAGAAATGTTTAAATAAATGTCTATATGGGCCCCAGGTCGACTCAGCCTGAATAAAATGAGTACCTTGGGTAAAACCAGGGGTAATAATAGGCGGTTGAAGCGTAGCACTGGCCCTGTTACCATCCTTGTATACCGTAGGCCCTAGATATAGCAGACTACCCGCAGTCAGCGGTATAAAACGGGAGACTATTATTATAAAAAATAATCCAAAAAATACATTTAAAAACATGAATCAAAAACAGAAAGTTTCACAAAACAACACATGACAAACAAAAAAAAAATATTCTAAAAAATACATAAAGACAAAAATTAGATCACTTTATTTTCCTTGACTTGGCATTTGCAAACTGCCATATAATATTATCACAATTCAGTTTCTCCAGTTCTTCATTCTATAAACAATAGTGATAATGCGTCTAGGTTTTCTTGACCCAAATTTAACCTTAAATATGTTTTTATTAGCATATCCCGGGAAGACATCAAAGAACTCCTCTAATAGACACAAGTAAGCTTAAACAACAAGATATAAAAGAATGCCTCCAACATGAACTGCATATGAACTGTAGCAAACTGAACATAGACACCAATGATATTGACGAGCACTGGGATCGACTAAAACATTGCCTACTAGAACCGTGCAAAGAAATACTGAAGACTTCTACAAAAAGAAATAAAGAATGGATGAACGACGAGATACTCAATATGATGGAACAACGGAGACAACATAAGAACAAAGATAACAATAAATAGATAGAAGGGAGATTAACCACCAGATAAGAAGGATGATAAAGCAGGCAAAAGAAAAACACTTTGAAGAGAAATGCAAAGAGATTGAGGACCTTCAAAAAAGATACGATCTATTTAATCTACACAAGAAAGTAAAAGAAATGGCAGGGCTAAGAAAACAAAATCTCACTGGTGCACTTCTGGATAGACACGGGATTACTATAACACAGACCGATGAGAAAGTACAACGCTGGGTAGTATACATAGAACCTGTTCGATGATGAAAGAGGAGACCTGGAAAACATAGAACTTACTTCAGAAGAAATAGGTCCAGATATCACAAAAAAAGAAATAGCACACGCATTAAAAACAATGAAGAACGGAAAAAGCCCTGGGCCTGACATGCTTCCTATCGAATTAATAAAAATTATAGATGAACAGCACATTGTCGATGTTCTAGTTATACTTTTGAACCAAATTTATAGCTCAGGCGTATTACCCAAAGAATGGTTAACGTCGATCTTTGTTTGTCTCGCCAAAAAGAAAAACGCAAGAGAATGCGCCGATTACCGCACCATCAGCTTGATGTCCCATGTGCTGAAGTTGCTACTGAAAGTCATCCATAAGCCCATAACCGAATATATCATAAATTGGACATAGATATTAATGATACACAATTTGGGTTTCGCAAAGGCCTAGGAACATGTGAAGCTCTTTTCTCACTTAATATTCTAATACAAAGGTGCCTAGACGTCAATCAAGATATATATGTCTGTTTTATTGACTATAATAAAGCTTTCGATAAAGTACGACATGAACAATTAATGAATGTCCTAAAATTAATAAAGAAGATAATAAAGCTTTCGATAAAGTACGACATGAACAATTAATGAATGTCCTGAAATTAATAAAGAAGATAGACTGCAATGAATTCAGGATCATATCATAACAGTTGTCAGAGGAAATTGAAATTAGACGTGGGGTGAGACAGGGATGCGTATTGTCTCCAGTTCTCTTTCATGCCTACTCAGAAATGATCCTAAAACAAGCTCTTGAGGGTGAAACAGCTGGAATAAAGGTGAACGGAGTTCCCATTAACAATATTAGATATATGCGGATGACACTATGTCGTCTTAGCCGAAAATATTGAAGATCTTCAGAGACTGGTTAACAGAATAGCGACATATAGCCAAGAATACGGTTTAACAATGAACATCAAGAAGACAAAATTTATGAGAATATCTAAAACTCAAAGAAATAACGAGAATCTCCCCATAAACGGAACCAACGTCGAACAAGTAGACCAATATGTATATCTTGGAATAATTATCAACTCCACAAATGATTACTTCCAGGAGATTAAAATTAGAATATAAAATAAGGCTAGAGCGAATTTTAACAAAATGAGAAAAGTGCTCTGCACAAGAGATCTAAGGTTAGAGCTAAGAATAAGGTTGGATAGGTATGCTACGTTTTCTCGACTCTGTTTTACGGAATGGAAGCTTGGACCTTGAATGCGGCATCAATGAAAAAACTGGAATCATTCGAGATGTGGGTATATAGAAGAATTCTAAAAATATCATGGACAGAACACGTCACAAACAAAGAGGTTCTGAGAAAGATGAATAAAGAAATGGAAGTCTTAAATACAATTAAAACCAGAAAATAGGAATATCTCGGACATATTACACGTAGAGAGAGATACAACTTGCTCCAACTCATTATGCAGGGAAAGATTCAAGGAAAAAGAAGCATAGGGAGACGCAGAATATCGTGGCTGCGCAACCTGAGGGAATGGTACGGATGTACATCAAACGAACGTGCAGCCGTCTCTAAGGTCCGAATAGCTATGATGATTGCCGAGCTCCGTCGCGGAGATGGCACTTGAAGAAGAAGAAGTAGATGTCATTATTCTTTTCAAAGCCTAAAAAGACCGCTCGCCTGACGCATTAGAAATGGGAAAGTTGCCTTTACATCCTGGATGACATCAAATTTTTCATAAAATGTATGTTTATTTAAATTTTGGCATAACGTTACAAAATGGGTAATTTCATTATGCAAGTTCTCTTTGGTTTCATCAACATCTTTTTTATATTTCTCGTATGAAGTATTAATTGACGTCTTGACTTCTTTATCTAGCGTAAAAGAACCTCTAAAAGCTGATGTACACCCTTGTAGAATTCAATTCTCTTTAAAGATCTTGAGTATCTAATATTGTCGCATATAACATTAAATAGGTACTTCAATTCTGAATATCTTTTGCCCTTTTAAAATGATTTGACTTTCACCTGCTTCTTCGAAAAATGTTTTTATTTTCTTTATTCTCTGGAGGTCATTGAGATATCCTCGCCTTCACAAAAGAAAGTTTTCGCTTCTTGTTCAATTTCTTAAGTCTTCAAACTTATTTCTTACGTCTTCAACAAAGCTCAAAAGAGATGCCATTAATTCTATCCCAATTGACACGTTCTACGTTTAAGTCCACAGTTTCTCACGTTTTGCTTGTTGCATTTACTCGTTCCAAAATTCTTGCCCAAATCAGTGTCAATAAAGCTGTCTCAAAGGTATCCATTTTATTGTACAGTGACTTGGCTTCAACTTCTATTATTTATTATTGCACTGGAAAAAATATGTTTGATGGATCCGTAGTTTTTAAATAATGCATTTACAGCGTCAAATCGGGCGGACCATCTAGTTTCAATTATTCTTTTTACACCACATTTGCCGCTTTCTTTCAGTAAATTCCACCTTTGAGGAGAAGCCGAAAAAACGTGTAGATACTTTGAACAGTTCTGAAATAACTAGTTGCTTCCAAGCTGGATTCACATGCAAAATTCACTACAATTCGAGACATCTTTCTGACAACTTTCTGTAGTTTTTGGAAAAGGGCCCCGCCACAAACATTGACACGGGGCCCCTGTGGGGCTAGGCTACGCCACTGTGTATAGGCGTGAAGAAATATAACAATAGAACATAGGTGTTTGCAGTGTATTGGCGTATGCTATTATTTTCGGAAAATATGTAGATTATTTAGCGATTTTATTTTTTATAAGTAAAAAGAACTGGCCCTTTCGGGCCCCTCCGGGGCCCGGGGCCCGGGGCCCATAATGCGCCCAGTGGATAAACCGGCACTGTACCCAGTGTACCTATATGGTAAATCTAGATTGTTTACCTTTTCTTTTAAAATATTTCTATTATATTAAATTAGTAATAAGTGTATTTCGTTTATTAATGACTGTGTCTATTATCTAACTAGATTAAATAATATTTTGTGTTAAGATAATCAAATATAAGTCAATTAAAAATTGTAGGACAACTTTCCGTTGTAGGACAATATTTATAACTAGGCCCTCTATTTGACAGCTCGACAGTGCTGCCACATCTATTATGACGGCCATGTTTTGTCATAGAGTAAAAATACTAATTTCTTATTCTGTGATTTTATGATGGAAGACCCAAGTTAGGTTACACTATTGTCTAAGAGATGGCAGAGAAAGTTGTTTCATTTATCGACTAATGACGTCATCACACAAGGAAAATAATATTAGGTGACCTTGTAATGTTTGTAAATAACATAGACACGTTGAGCTGTTTTTGTGTTGATTGAGTGCTTTATTTGCAAGTTTCAGAAGTTGTCTTTAGAAGCTAATTACCACAATGAATTTTGAAGAAATGGCAGTCATTGAAGAACACAGTGTTTGCGTAAGTTAGCCATGACAACTAGTTTTAAAGTTAAAATTAAGTAATCATTTGTATCACACCATGGTCTGGTGATATCTAGGCATGCTCGTCAACATTCTTTTCTCGTTTGTTTCATTAATCGATAATTTCTAACATAATTTTGGTTGTTGTTACGTACATATAATAGTAATAAAACCTTTTTGTATAAAAGTTGGTCATTTTTAAAAACATCTAAAGGTATTCCAAATTAAATAATTTAAAGAGGCACTGCTTTGGGTGATAGCTATAGTGCGCATGCTCGAGAGCAGAACAAAATTTAAATTGAACTGAAACTGATAATGATTTAATTATGCCAATAAAATTTAATATGTTTGATCCTCTATTACATTTGATAACGTGAAAACTTAATGTAAATCATTAAAAACATAGAATTGAAATTTTACAAATAAAACTATTCTGGTTATAATCCAGTATTTATTTTTGTTACAGAGAGGATCCCATAATAAGATAGAACTGCATGGATCTATGCAATGGATAAAAATGATTTGAAATGTAATTTAGTATGTTAAAAATTATAAAAAAAAACTAGGGGTGTCCGATATAATTTTATCCAGACTCTAATCTAATGATAAAATAACTTTGTTTTATAAATTTAAAAAAATATTCAGATATTCTTTTAGATTTTTTTGGATGATTTGAAACAAAAAAGGTCTTCTGTAATTTTTCTCTTAAGTTGAATAATTTGATCGTTTTCGAGTTATAAAAATTTTAAAGCACTAGTGCACCTTAAAGTAGCATTTTTAATGCTCGTATAGAGTGCTGAAAATTGCATTTTTAACACGGTTGTAGAAAAACAATTTAAAACTGAGAAAAAGAATGAAAAATGACAATTTTCAAGGCTAAAAAACAAGTAAAAAAGAATGTGTGTACTTTGTACACAGGTAAGTTATTTATACTTCTATTATATGATTTCAAAGAAATCAATATATTTACTTTAAACAGTTTTTTTGTATTGTATTTAAATATTAAACTAATTTTAGAAAGAGAAAAGAATACCAAAAATTAAAAAAAAAGAATATGAATTGTCCGGATTTGAACGCGGGACCTCTCGATCTGTAGGCGACTGCTCTACCGATGAGCTACCACCTTTGTGTATACATACGATCATTTCTCGGACATAATTACAATCATGGTGATCAAGATCACCAATCATAGATCAAGTGAATAAACATTTTCAATAATACTTACATTATCTTACTCCCGAGGAAGACAAATCCAAAGACACAAAAATTATAATAAATATATTTACTAAGAACACTAATATATTTTTTTCATACCTTACTTGTGCTGATACATACATAACTTGAAAGATTTAGCAACGAACTCCATACTGTCTGTGTGCGCATGCGCCCAGAATAATAAAAATTCACTCTCAATCGTGCCTAAAGAAGTATAACTTCAAAAATATTATTTTTGTAATCATCAACTACCTAAGTTCAAACCTTCTGCTATCAGGTCCCGATAAGAATTTTTGCCATGTTTTATTCTAAAATATATATTTTTTTAATTGTTAATGAGGAAGGTTCTTTATGGGAAGACATGCGATGGGGCTGCATTAACAACTAAAAACAATGCTTTAAAATGAAATCAGTTCAGAATACTTCTTATCAAGAACTGATAGAATAATGTTTGAACTTGAATTTAGGTATTTTGTAATTTCAAAAATGATATTTTTTACTTTTATGTTTATGAGCCTTGAAAATCGTCATCTTTCGTTTTTTTTTAAGTTTTAATTTGTTTATAACTCGAAAATGAACAGAGAAAAATTACAAAAGGCCTTTTTTGTTTCGAATGATTCAAAAAGTCTCAAATAATATCTGCCAGGGCTAATTTTTTTTTTTTATAAAAGAAGTCATTTTTTAATTACTAATTAATTGTAGTCATAAGTCATAACAAAATTATATCGGGCACCCTTTGTTTTTTATATTTGTTAACATACTAAATTACATATAAAATAATTTTTATCCATTAGACAGATCAGTGTATTTTGTCCTTGTATCGTATCTTAGACTATATGGGGCCTCTTAATGTTTTAATTTTGTACATAATACAGAAAATGTGTACATAGTCATCAAAAAAAAGTTCAATTTCAAAGGTCAAAAAGTTCAACGGTTCAAATTTCAAAAAAAGTTCTGGTGAAAAACTTCAACGTAGGAACCTGTAGTTTGATTAGAGCTTCCTGGAGAATGGGAAGGCATACTGCGAATAGGTTTGCAGTTAAGTTAGCTGTCATTAGTTGATTGTGAATAAGTTGGCTTAGAATGTTGGTAAATGTTCGGAACAGATGAAGAGTGTGCAAATTGGTTACATTGTTGTTGATTCAAACTAAATTTCAAATCAAACCCCCCAGTTGGCTGCTTACACAAAAAATTTTCTGTTTAGCCATGAGTTTAATTCCTGCATTATTTTTTTTACTGTAGCCTTTATTTGGTAAAAGCAATCATGTTTTTCTTTTTGGTTCTTCTCGTCTTTCATTTTTTTCAACAGTCTCATGTCCTCTATGTTTAGAGTTTAATGTGTTCAGGGTGTTTCATTAATAATTGTCCATCTAGTAACTGGAGAAACCTTAGTACAAAATACGAAGATTTAACCTAAAACACTTAAATAAAATATGTCGTTCCTTACTGAGTTACTGAGTTTTGTCTAAAAATTTAAAATCTATTTTTGCTCAGCATTTTAAAACTATTCGATGCATCCTTTTCATACGTGGAAGGAAGTATAGGTACTGTACAAAGTACTAAATTATGTTAAACAAACGTTTCTGGCTATTACCAGAGGCGTACTACGGGGGAAAGTGAATGGTTGACCCTTTCCAAATTCTACGCCACTAACGGAATTGCTATTTTAGTCCAATATTTGGATTCTCACATACTTTCTATGAAATAATGTACTCTTCATTCGTAACGATAAGTCAGTAGTTTTCGAGATATTTGAAGTTGAAAATGCAACGGCACAGCTACTTTTGTTAATGTGTTGTGTCCCTTCATTTTTAACTTCAAATATTTCGAAAAATAATGATTTTTTCGTTACGAATGAAGGGTATATTATTTACATAGAAGGTATTGGAGAATCTAAAAGTAATGCTAAAATAGCAATTCCATCAGTGGTGTCGAATTTGGAAAGGGTCAACCATTCACTTTTCCCGTACGCCTCTGGTAGTAGCCACAAAACGTTCATTTAACATCCAATAGTAGGGTGGACAGTATGTATCTACACTTTTTGACAAGTATAATAAGGATATTTGAAATTCTTTTAAAGTACTGGGTACAAAACTGTTTTAAAGTCTAAATCAAACATAAGTACCTATTACATAAATATTAACTATTTGTATCTAGTACTTTAAAAGTATTTGACATATCCTTATCATACTTGGCAGAAGGTGTAGGTACTGTACACCATACTAAAATATGTTAAATAAACCTTTCTGGCTACTACCAGAGCCGTACGACAGGGGAAATGAATGGTCGACCCTTCCCACGTTTTACGCCACTGGCGGAATTACTATTTTAGTGCAATTTTTGGATTCTCCAACACTTTATGTAAATAACGTACTCTTATTCGTACCGATAAAATCATTAGTTTTCGAGATATTTGAAGTTAAAAATGAAGGGGTACAATACATTAATCAACATAGCTTTGCCGTTTCATTTTCAACTTCAAATATCTCGAAAACTAATGACTTTATCGTTACGAATGAAGAGTACATTATTTTCATAGAAAGTATTGGAGAATCCAAATATTGGACTAAAATAGCAATTCCGCCAGTGGCGTAGAATTTGGAAAGGGCCAACCATTCACTTTCCCCCGTCGTACGCCTCTGGTAATAGCCAGAAACGTTTGTTTAACATAATTTAGTAGTTTGTATAGTACCTATACTTCCTGCCAAGTATGAAAAGTTGTCGAATTGTTTTAAAATGCTGAAAGCAAACATAGTTTTTAAATTTTTTAACTCAGTAAGGAACCACATTTTATTTAAGTGTTTTAGGTTAAATCTTCGTATTTTGTGCTAAGGTTTCTCCAGTTACTAGATATATGGACAATTATTAATGAAACACCCTGTATTGAGTCTTGGCCATCAACTACACAATATCTGGAATGAGAATGTTGCTGAAAAACTTCTACGAAAGCGAAAAACTACTACGTAGCGTAGTGTGCTGTGGCGTTTCTTCAACAACACGGCCTCCTTGACGAACCAGGTGATTCTCAACCGTGCCATCGTTGTAGAAGTGCCATGCAGCAAGAAGACACGAAGAGATCGACGTGGAGAATCGAGGCTATTTCCTCGTTGTCCTCGCAAGGGCTGCCAAGTAACGTTCGTTAGGGTAATAAATTTTTTATTATACTGATCTCAACAACAGGACCAATTCGAAGTTGTCCCTATACGATATTTTGGAAATAGTTTTCTTCTTCGTGGAAGATATTTCATTAAATACGACAGTTAATCTAATGAGAAAGTCAGTGGATATGGCGAGAAATTTGTACACCCATCGCATCGAAAAGAGACCCGAAAAGATTCGCTGGTCGCCGAAAATACAACCGAGGACTCATGCTGAAAGTAAATGGTGGTACAGAATCGTAGGACAGCGATGCTGAAGAGAAAAACCAATGGAATGACGGTCTCTATTATCCATAGGTAAGTTGCAGCAAGTTCCGTCAGCCATTCTTAGTGATGTTAGAAGAGAATATTCTCGAGAACGAGAATATTCTCGAGAATATTATTGGCCAGAAAATTCTCTCGAGAATATTCTCGGCAAAATTTTTCTATATTTTCAAAAACCGAAACAAAAATAAAAACTAGATACGGGTCAAATTATTATAATTTAAAAAATATGTAGGTATATTGTTTTTGCCAATCCCATGAACCACTAGCAAGTGTGTTGACAGTGTCAATATTTATTGTTTTGGTGCAATATTAACATTCAAATATTTAGAATGGTGTTCATTTAAGCAACTTTAAAATATGGTGATAAGTCGGCTGAAATAATGGCAGATTTGGCACTTTATCGGTCTAAGGAGGGATTTTTTGGAAAATCGTACGTTGTAAAGTCAATTGAAAAACTAGACTTAATCATTTGGTGAAAAGGTACATGTTTCGGAAAAAAATTAACTAAAATAGTAGTTGATATATTATTAAGCATGCTTTCATCCAGTGCAGCGACTGAAAGAAGTTTCAGTACTTATGGTTTTTTTATCCATTCTAAAAGAAACCGACTCACTGCTGAACGGGCTCGTAAGGTAACTTTTATTGCTCACAATTTAAAATTGTTAGACGTAGATCAATCCATGACTGAGCTGGCCACACGTGAAAAACAAAATTCCACAACTCATCAGTACATTGAAATGCAGATTGTAGATGACTAGGATGAGCTAATGATAGAAATAGATTCTGAATCTGAGGTTTCATCTTTTATCATACCACATCGATCATTTGCTGTTAAGAAGAAAATTTCATTTTTTTATCAAAGAAATGTTGTGTTTTCTGTTGTTTTTATATTTTTTTATATACAAAGGACACTGTTGTTTCGTCTCATAATTTTGTATATAAGATCATGATTTTTAAAACCTTATTTTTCATCTTCAACAATATTCTTAAGTGCGTCACGGGGTTCATTCTCAGAAAATTCTCCATATCGAGAATATTCTCCGATTTTTCATTCTCGAGAATTTTCCAACACTACACACAATGGATCCAGCATGGTTAGATGCAAAGATCCGCATCATAAAGAAAATGCGAGGAGTACCACGTCAACATTTCCAGTCTCACCTGGATGACTACTGCTGCAGAATTTTTCCTGAAAGATGAAGAGGTAAATTCGCAAAATTTTCGCATTTTTTAACATTTGTTTATTAAATTATGAAATGTTCTAGTACTAAAAGTTACTCTTACTTTATGTCGGTAAAATACACCGCTTTTTAGAAAAAAAATTTCAAATGATTTTTCTAGAAAATGGTGCATCCTACAGACTTAAAGCAAGAGTACCTTTTAGTACTAGAATACCTCACAATTTAATAATCCAGTGTCAAAAATGCTTAAAAGTTAAAGACAAAAAAGTTATGCGATAAAATAACCGTTGTCGTTCCCAAAAAGGACGCACCGGTACTAGAAATTCGCAATTTATGGAGTCGATTCATCTCGAGAAGATAATCAGTTTTCAGAGGTGTAACCAGGATGATCCTAAGGGGGGTTACAACTACTTGATGGTCTGTGGGGGGCAGTGGCGGCCCGTGAGGTAGTGCCATAGAGCCATGGCACTACCTTGCTAACTATGCAGAAACATATTTTTTATCTTAAAAACATTTTAATGCCCGTTTATTTTTTTTGTGAATATTTCTCTTTATTTTTATAAATTATATCAAATCTGGCAACTGTGTAGCGCAATGCAAATCTACCGACTCTGGCCACCCACAGCTGACCGGATAAAGGATGAAAATCATAAAAATCCCAGTGCCGAACGGCATAGTGGCTCGTGAGAAAAGAGAAAGATTGTATGAGCATCCTGTGTAAGTGACAGAGAGAGAGCGGTATTGCACTTTTAACATACGTTTAAATTGGAGTCTCCGTGCCAGGCTCGAAATCTCGAAAAGGAAGTTAGTGGATCTTAAGATACAATGTTTTAGATCTACATATTTCTAGTTTCTTTACGCGTTCGCTTGACGCTATTGTGTTTATTGTCTACTACTGTATTGTATATTTGTGTTTATACTCTACTATATTTTTTAATTTGTAATTATTAGTTAGTGCGTTGTGATCGTGGGTGTCCTAGGTATAAAAATAATATTTTGATTATTTTCTACGTTTAATTTATTTATTGACAATGAATCAAATTAGTATATTAAAAAACTCTTTTGGTGGTTTTTCGTTAGGAAAAAAAACTACAAATTAAAGAACTCGGTCGGCCTTTACCCGATTTAAAAATTTAAAAACAAAGTGGAAATGGACAAAAACTTCGCTGTCGTAAGTTTAATAAAATTATTTATGATAAAAATAGCTGGTTGTGTGGTTGCGAACAAACTAATAAACTCTTCTGTTTTGTATGCGTTTTGTTTGGAGGTGACGAGACTTGGTCAAACAAAGGCACCGATGATCTTGTACATATATGGGAGAAATTGAAATCCCATGAAAAATCTAAAGTGCACATGAATAACGTTTTTAGCTTTTCAATGCTTGGTAAGTTAAATATAAAAACCCAATTAAATTCAGCTTATCGTGATACTCTATTTATATTTTATATCCTTTTTGATCATATCGTAAAACCGCCACAAAAAATTTAGGCAGCTGCCCGGATTCTGGCACTACCTTCCTAAAGTTATACGAGCCGCCACTGGTGGGGGGTATGGAATAGTAATGCTGTTAAGCGTATAGAGCTCAAAGTACATCCAAATGGGGACGGGGGTTATAGTTATAACCCCCAAACCCCCCCTGGTTACGCCTATGTTAGTTTTCGTTTTTCTAAATAGAAGCGTTCTGGGCCCTGATTCTAAATCAAATTTCGACCAAAAACAAGTCGCTTTCAATATGGCGACGGTTGAAATGCGATTGTGCGAGCCTTGTGGATTTTAGTTGAACTAACGATGTGACGTCATGAAATAGCGACTATCGAAATTAATAGCGACTTAAAAAGGGTGTTGATATTATAATTTCGACTGTCGAAATTATTTGACACGGAGATGAATGAATGGCCAAAAGCGAGGTTAGGTTTAGTTTAGATGTGTTTTGTTTATTTCTTGCAAGGAAAACTAAAGCAAAAGGTATTTTAATATAGCTGGGTTTAATTGAAATTTGCTTTTTTTGAGGAATAGATAGAATAGTATTAAATTAGAAATATAATAATTGAGAATGTCCACAACATGAATCATCAACTCAATGAAAGATGTAAGGTAATAATCTGGGAAAATTAGTAAAAAACAAGGAAAATTAATTACCAGCTATTTTATTGCTGGACATGCTGAAATCAAATCTTAAGATTTCCTATATTAGTAATATAGCTGTGCAAAGTCCACAGAAAGTGTGCTATTTTGTTTATAAACAAATTAGCGCTCCGAAATCTTTTTTTTATTATTGCTCTATAACTCCGAAAATTTTAACTTTAAACCAAAACACACATAAAAATTGACAGTAATTTAATTCTGCACATTGATAATTTATTCCAATTTCCTTCGACGGAAATTTTCCTCGGAAAATTCGGGTTTTCCAAACAAAATCTTTAATTTTCAACTAAAATTTGAGGGAAGTAATTATTTATCAATAATTAAATAATTTGGTGACAGTGACATAAATCTTTTTTGTTATGAGTGTCTTGAAGATATGAAAATTTGTATGTACAAAGAGGACCGGAATTAAAAGGTATCTAATGGTTCAAAGATTAAAATCCTGTTGTTTATAACTCTGTCGCAAATGCCGGTCAAATTTGAGCGGTTATACCTGGAATCACTCCTCGCAATTCAATTTGTTTTTCTTCGAAAAGGACACAGAAGCCGTGCCCTTTTCAACAGCGTTAACTTAATTTAATTTAATCTAATATTTTCTGAGGGGTTCTATTTGTTTATAAGCCAAAAAATTGTTTCTTTATAACATTCCTGAGACCGCTCAAATGGTCCAATTTCAATCCTGTAAGGTACGTTGAATAGGTATAGTACTTTTTTATACGAAAATCATAGTTATTCTGGCGTATCATAATCTTTCTGGTTATTATTTCGACCGAAATTTTTTAATTAACATTTTAATTATTGCTAAATTATTGGTTAGATTGTCGCCGGTCTCCTGATATACAGAGAGGGGCTAAATAATGGAATAAATTCATTTTCTCTAAAATGGACGATTTTAGAGAAAAATCCCGAAACAGGTCGATTTTTATTTTTAAATTAAATTTCTTGGCATATATTTCAAACTAGTGACATCATCCATCCGAGCGTGATGACGTAATCGATTATTTTTTTAAATAGGAATAGGGGTTCGTGTTGTAGCTCATTTACAAAGGCGTTCAATTCTCTATTCAGTATTATAAACATTAATATCATTATTTATACAGGGAGGCCAAAAAAATTTTTGAATTAAATTAATTGACGCAAGAAGAAGAATGCATGTAATTTATTTAACTCAAAATACATTCTATTGCTGTCAGAAAATAGAAAAAAATGTTTATTTTGCAAATAAACATTGCTTTTAGCTTAAATTAAATGTTCAAACTGCCAATAGGTAGGAGGGAGGCTGTTTGTGAATTAATTTAAGCGAAAAGAAATGCTTATTTGTGAAATAAACCTTTTTTTCTATTTTCTGACAGCAGTACAATGTATTTTGAGTTAAATAAATTACATACATTCTTCTTTTTGCGCCAATTAATTTAATTCAAAAATTTTTTTGGCAACCCTGTATAAATACCTAATGATAATAATGTTTATATTACTGAATAGAGAATTGAACGCCCTTTCAAATGACCTACCACACGACCCCTATTCCCATTAACAAAATTATCGATTACGTCATCACGCTCAGATGGATGACGTCACTAGTAAGAAATATATGCCAAAAAATTCTAATTTAAAAATAAAAATCGACCTCTTTCGGGATTTTGCTCAAAAATCGTCCGTTTTAAAGAAATGAATTTATTCCATAATTTAGCCCCTCTGTATAATCTACTATAATAAACCTTTCATGTCATCAATTATTTAATTATTGACAAATAATTAGGTACTTCCCTAAAATTTTAATTGAAAATTGCAGATTTTTTGGGAAAACTCGGATTTTCTGAGTAAAATTTTTGTTGAAGGAAATCGGAAAAAAATAACTTTGTGCAGAACTAAATTACGGTGAATTTTTATTTGAGTGTTTTTGGCTCAAAGGAAAAATTTTAGGAGTTACAGACCACTAATTGAAAAAAAAGAAGATTTAGGAGTGTTAATTTGTTTATAAATAAAATAACACACTTTCTGCGGACTTGTCATACCCCATATTAATAATATATGCAATCTTAAGATTCGATTTTAGCAATAAAATAGCTGGTAAATAATTTTTCCCAAAAATTGCATTTTTTGATAATTTTCCCAGACTATCAACAAATTCCAATAAACTGGAGCGCCAACCCAAATTCTGAGCAGTCTCAACATGATAAGGTTAATATCCCCAGTTGTAACTAATATCGAAATGAATAAGAATCGCTATACTCTGCGGCTGTCATGGCGGTGTCGAAATGAAATTGCGACTGTCGAAATAAATTAGAATCAGGCCCCTGGAGAGATTAAAAAAAAAAAATACACTGACCGGCACCAAAAATGGCCACCCCAAAAAATGGGTAATATTTGATGTCTTGAATTTCCTAAACTTGTTGTCCGATTTAAGTGATTTTTTTAATATGTTATAGCCTTATTCTTGAACAAAATTTCTGTAATAATATTCTTGCTGGACAGGTAAACTATCATTGTATACCGGGTGTACCAATCACACTGTTTTATTCTCAAAGTTCACCACACTTTATGGAATGTTCTAGCATTTATAAAATACTGTAATTAAAACTGAACTATAACCTCAGGTTTTAATAACATTTTGTTTTTTGATTCATTCGCTTATTACGTTGGATAATAAAAAAGTCAGGTACTTTAAAAACTAGCCATGTTCTTAATTAATACAGGGTGTTTTTAAATAAGTGCGGCAAACTTTAAGGGGTAAATCTGCATGAAAAAATAATGGCCGTTTGTTTCATAAACACATGTCCGCAAATGCTTCGTTTAAGAGATACTGGATGTTGAATTATTTTCTTACAAACTGACGATTTATTTATTGCTCTAAAACCGGTTGAGATATGAAAATGAAATTTGGTAGGATTTAAGATACAGTTATTGCATATTTTTTGACATGCAATTAAGAATTTTATATTCTCCATTGGCGCGCATACGGGTAATATTACCCGCATGCACGCCAATAGTGAATATAAAATTCTTAATTGTATGTCAAAAAATGCGCAATAACAACCTCTTAAAACCTGCCAAATTTTATTTGCATATCTCAACTGGTTTTTAGAGCAATAAATAAATCGTCAGTTTGTAAGAAAAAATTCAACATCCCGTATATCGGAAACGAAGCATTTGCGGGCATATGTTTATAAGCAAACGGTCATTATTTTTTATGCAGAATTATTTCTTAAAATTTGTCGCACTTATTTAGAAACACCCTATATTAATGAAGAACATGGCTAGTTGTTAAAGTACCTAACTTATTTATTATTCAACATAAGCGAATGAATCAAAAAACAGAATGTTAAGAAAACCTGAGGCTATAGTTGATAAACACAGTTTGATTGGTACACCCGGTATACAATGAGAATTTACCTGTCTAGCAACAATTTTATTACAGCAATATTGTTAAAAGATAAGGCTATAAAATATTAAAAAAAATCACTTAAATCGGACAACAGCTTTAGGAAATTCAGACATCAAAAATTACCTATTTTGTGGGGTGGCCGTTTTTTGTGCCGATCAGTGTAACTACAAGGCGCCATCTTCACAGAGCTCTAGCTCCCTTAGGAAGCATTTTCGGACTAGGTGAATTTGATTAAATTGTCTTACAATTATCTGAGGAATTTCTGGTCTTCGTTTGTCAGGAGAGTTTGTGGACACCCTGTATAATATGCACAGGTAAACCGCATCCTCTGGCTAGACCGCACAGTATAGCGGCACCAACAAAATGTAGAGTCTCATGACGGAAGCAGTGGCGTCATCCTACTGAAAGGGTTAATCAATAAATCAGTACCTACCTAAAATCTTATCAGTGGAATATAAAAACTAATTTTGACACGTGTGCCATAGATCTTTAAATGCCTACAAGCAGAAGTGCGTAGGTTGTTATTTACACCCTATTAAACTCCCAAAATTATCGGTAGTTGCATAAAATTTTAATTCTAATTAGTTTACATGTTAATTGTTAATTAAATGAGTGGCACTCATAGTGGCACTGCTCTCCCCCCCTCTCAAACCCGACGCTACATCGCTGTCATCGCTACAATACAACGTAGTAAATAAAACTTGTGCTGTGCATAGCTAATATCGAACGTTGCCAAATGTCACACGTTTTTCTTGTAATTTTCGATTAAATTTAATTTTTTTAAGGAAGTAATTGTCTAATTGACGATAATTACGAAGAAACGTCTAAATTTCAGAAAAATTAATTTTGCAATAACTGTTGTACAAAAAATAAGTCTACATCTTTGAAATTCTTGTCAAATGATAGTTCTTTGGTGCTTAATATGTGACAAAAATGTCAAAGCGATTAATTTAATTGTTTTTATTTTTTTTTCAAATTGTTTATCCCAGAGAGCTTTTTTTGCACTAACATAAGTCAGAAAAAAAATAATGTTAGAACCATTCTACAGGTGTCAAATGAAAGAGCATGAGCTAAATTTTCAAATTGGTTTAAAAAAGTGAATAAAAAATGCATTTATTAGTAGATAATAATTATGCAAAAGTATGGTCAATTTTTCTTTATAAACTTTTTGTAATAAATTATATAAATTTATTACAATTTTTCATTAACTATCATATACATAACATTACTTGGTAGTTGTGCACCTAAAACACGGTAAAAAATAGATTTTTTTGAAAAAAGTTGTTCAAAAAATTTATAAGGAAAAATTGACAATACTTTTGCATCATAATTATTTAATACTAATAAATGCATTTTTTATTCACTTTTTTTAAACCAATTTGAAAGTTTAGCTCATGCTCTTTCATTTGGCACCTGTAGAATGGTTCTAAAATCGTTTTTTTTTCTGACTTATGTTATTGCAAAAAAAGCACTCTGGGATAAACAATTTGAATAAAATTTAAACAATTGAATTAATCGCTTTGAAATTTTTATCACGGTTTAAGCACCAAAGAACCATCATTTTACAAAAATTTCAAAGCTTCACATTTATTTTTACAATAGTTATTGCGAAATAATTTTTTTTGCAAATTTGACCTTTTTTCGCAATTATATTAACAGTACCTATATGAGCATATCAAACTTTGTAATACGTCATTTTAAAGCTTTTCCATTCTCTAGAAGATGTTTGTACTAAGAAAACCAGTCTTAACGTTTTCCATTGATTTGAAAAAAAAAAGAAAAAAAGGCCGTTTTCACAATATATTATTTATAAATAAAAATGGCCGCCAGATCCTACGCAGGAAATAGTTGCAATTTGTTCTCATAGGTATTGCCTGTCGAAAAAACGCTACATTACCTTGGCTGTTGAAGTGTCACGAACAGGGTATATTTTTGTCTTATTACCCTGGCCTAAAGTACCTATAAACTGATGCAATAATCTTGAATATCTTAGTTCAAAGTTATATGATTTCAAGAAATTAATATAGGTACCTTAAACAGTTTATTTATATTTTATTTAAATATTAAACTAATTTCTACTTGTTACTTCTCAAAATTTTTTTTTAAAACAGTGCCAAAAATAAAATAACAAAAGAATAAAACACACACAAACACATTGAAAAATGCCACAAATATTTTCTGAACAATAATTGTCGGAAAATTTTTTAACTAAATACGTATTTTCTGAAAAAAAATAATATAATAAATATATGTACTTACAATCATAAAATGTATAAAAAAATAAAAAAACAAAAGTTTCCATTGGGGTTCGAACCCGCTTATCAGTGCAGTTAGTATTGAAATTCATTCACCTTAAACTTTTACCCACGGAGACCATGCGTCATCATGTGCGAAGATCAACTAACCAAACGGATTAAACTTTTGACAGTTCTGAATTTAATCAAATTATTTTGATTTTGAGTTGAAATCATTTAGAATTGAATTATTAGAATACAACAAAACATAGAGTAAGAAAACAATATATTAGGTGAATATTGATAGAAATTTTGATGGTAATCAAATTATGTAAATCAAAGCATTACTTACTATTTTGGTAGGTTCTTTTTAAATTTTCCAAATAGGTAGGTACCTATGAAATTTTTTATTAGGATACTGAAACATTTACAATTATTATTACATACCTGTCGCTTTAAAAAAACTATTTAAAAAGTCACTACAATTATAAACTTTTTTCTCTGCCATCACAACAATAAAAACTAATATACACAATATTTTTTTATCCATAATCTCCATATTGAACAATTATTGACAGATGATTTTAACACCCAATCAGATCCCGTATAACGTTTATACCATACTGTCGGTGTGCGCATGCGCCCAGTAAAATCAAAATTTACCCTCGTGCCTAAAGAAGTATAACTTCAAAAATTTTAGGTGGCGGAATTTTGTGCCGGTGAGTGTATTTTACATTAATCAAGATATTTATCTATCCCTGGATTAAAGTCTAATTTGAAATTTTATTACTATATTTTTAAAAATTTTTTTTTCTAATTTTAACGTACAATAAATTTTCCAAAAACCACCGATTACTGATAGATAATTAAGCCGGCAACATAGGCACGTAGTAAACAAGCCGCTGTATCCATGTTGCAATTGTACTGCGCAATAGGTTAGCGCGGTGTTGCCGCGTGCTTCTATTTATTTTCTTGAAATCCTATTTGGATTACGTGCTTTTTATAACTGCGATTTTTATAAATATACGCATAATTTTGAAGTATGGCGTGCTAAATATAGGTTTATACAGGGTGAATTAACTACGAGTATTTATGACTTTGTATTCAACTGATGATGAAATTACTCTTATCTATTATACAAGGAGATTTGATGTACTGAAATTATTTATATGAAGAAGGAATAAATTATTGTAATATTCATTAATCTCGATCGTGCAAATATACTGTATAAGGTACATTCCATGTCAAATCACTCAGGCAAAAAATTTTGGATCTCTGATTTGTCTGAAAATTGGTATATAGCTTCTGCGGGACGTAAATATAAGATATTTAAGGTCAAAAAATCTTCTTCTTTTTTTCTCAAAATGTTATTTTATGCGATTTTACAGTGATTTGGTGTTTATTTAAACAAATTTGCATTTTCTGTCGTAAAGTATCAATGAAAAACATAATATTTTAATAGAAAGGACTCAAAAATGTCATTATATGGCATTATAACAAGTTATTTTGAATCAAAACAAGTTTTTGATCAAATTTAATAGTGTAAAAAACGTTAAAATACCGTGTTTTACATTTTCCTCCATTCCCAAAATACATCATCATCGATTTGGCTGAAAATTTGCCCACAGATAGCCAACAGATAGGACATTAATTGGTTAGAAGGATTTGAATTATATTACAATACCAAAAAAGTTACATGCAGTAATATCAGACCCAAAAGTATATATTAGTCCAGTCGGGATAGCGTTTGACCTTGAATGCCGAGATGCCCAAAATTTTATTTTTCTGATCTTTAGGGGAGTCAATAGTAGCCTAAATTTAAAATCACGAATGAATTCCTCCGTTACGTTAGCCGCCATCTTGATTTTAAAGGAGAACCTGTTTTGCCCAATATCTCTGCCATTTTTAACTTTTCGACAAAAATGGTAGGAACTGAAATTGTTCCAAATTAATCGTATTTACAATTATTACAATTTCTTTTTAACAATTTTTTTGGTGAGGTCGATATTTTCGAGTTAATTTTACTTACAGTAGACGCCTATATTTTTGACTATAATATTGCATGTAACTTTTTTGGTATTGTAATATAATTCAAATACTTTTCACCACTTAAAGTCCTATGTTTTGTCTATCTATGGGCAAATTTTCAGCCAAATCGATTATGATGTATTTTGGGAATGGAGAAAAATGTAAAAACGGTATTTTAACGTTTTCTACACTATAAAATTTGATCAAAAGCTTGTTTTGAATCAAAGTAACTTGTCATAATGCCATATAATTACATTTTTGAGTCCCTTCTATTAAAATATTATGTTTTTCATTGATACTTTACGATAGAAAATGCAAATTTGTATAAATAAACACCAAATCACTGTAAAATCGCATAAAATAACATTTTGAGAAAAAAAGAAGAAGATTTTTTGACCTTAAATATCTTATTTTGACGTCCCGCAGAAGCTATATACCAATTTTCAGACAAATCGGAGGTCCAAAATTTTTTTTGCTCCAAAATTGAGTGATTTGAAATGTAATGACCCATAAGTATAATTAAAATAAATACACGTCAGTTTCTAATATTTTTACACATTTAATAGTTACGTTTCAAATCATATCGGTTAACAGTGGTCGGCAAAGTGCGGCTCCGGAGCCGCATGTGGCTCTTTGCCTCCTTAGTAGGTGCGGCTATGGGTGCGGCTCTTGCACAAATATCCACGGAAAGCGCAATATAAAAAAAATTGGTAGGACTCTTTTTGTTTTGATCTCGTGTCCCAGATATATGTAAGTGTCTGATTGTTGTGTGGTATTATTGTCAATAGTTATCCTTCCACTCATTACGATATTTTGAAGTTTTATTTTACTCAAAGTTTATTTTTAATCCTGCTTTCTCAGACAGAGTTTTAAGCGAATGTATCATAGAAACTGTATATTGTAAGTTGTCTGTGGTTAATACATCATCATCGGTAAACCTCAGATGACTTAATATTTTTCCATTTATATTGATGCCCATATATTGCCATTGAGTGTTCTTAAATATTGACTCTACAGCAGCCGTGAACAATTTTGATGAAACATTGTTTCCTTGTCCTATTCCTCGAGCTAAGCTGAATCTTTCTGTGTCTTCGTGTAGTCGTATACTTTGTCGTTATATTATGGTTTAATACAGTTTCTTACCCTCACAAATTATGGAGAAAAGAACAGCCAGAAATTTACTGCCTCATTTAGTGTTCGTTGATTTAGAGAAGGCGTATCACTACCTGTAAAAAGATTGTTTGAAATTCACGGAACCAAAATTTGACAGTATTGTCTGTAGGATCATTAGTGTTAATGTTTATGCGAAAACACGTCATTTTTCCAAACTTTATGCAGCTGTCAAAAATATACTATATGGCCGTATCGCGCTAAAATTTGACATGTGTGCCCAAAAAAGATTAAACTTTCTCGAACTAATGTTTTATGAGATCGCAGCGCCCAATAGGATTTTTCAAAGATTCTCTTGTGTTTCGAGCTTCTGTCATATGTCTATAATATGACAGATGACATATGGCAGAAGCTCGAAACACATGAGAATCGTTGAAAAACCCTATTGGAAAATAGGTTACTTATCAGATCATCAGGTAGTTAAGTCAATCAATCACGGTACTGCGGTGTCGTTCGACAAAATCATCGATTATATAAATTCTGCAGTACTGCAGCAAACAGGTCAGTCTCTCTGTGGTAAATTTATAACGATTTTGTTGGATGCACTGTCACACACTATCAAAACTTTTGTCAATTGGTCGAATTCGACAAAATTGAACGACGCCGCGGTATCTTGAGTGGCCTGCTTTAAACGTGTGAAGTGTACACAGCGACCACATTAAAACCACTGTCTTATACCGTGCGTTTAATTTTCAATTACATATACGGACTTAAAATGACAACACTGCCGGCTTCCCACAGTCAATAAGCTATGCGAGATTATAATTTATAGACATTATATTAAGAGTGTAGGCGGCATAGAGTCATAGAGTATCAATTTCGGGCTCTTCAGAAATAAATAGAAACAGACTGTTTGACTTGTACACACTTCTATATAAATCAAAACATTGAAGAATCTTATTCATAAACAATTATAAAGTGAAACTTACGTCTTATAATTGTAACTACCTCAAATGAAGAGAAAACTTTGAACAAACACATTCTAATATTAAAAATTAACCCAGGGATCTAACCACTGGTCAGGGCAGGTCCGCGTTTAGGTCAATTGACGCCCTAGGCAATTCTCTAGTAGCCACCCTTCAAGCATGTACCATTTTTGCGAAAAAAAATTGCAAGTAGATTTTTTTATTTAAATAAGAATATATAAAAATTGTCATTACAGTTCGATCACAACAGATTTCTTTCTTGATTTTTCTTTGGAAAAATCATCTATAATGTCGTCATAATTTATCGCGTTTGTTACGTCACTTTCTATGGACAAAATCGACAAATTGTTAAGACGTTCTTGCGTCATACTTGATCGGAAATTATTTTCATGACTATTTTAAATTCTTGACATTTTTGAAAATGACCTTTCAGCGGACACGTTGGTTGGCAACTGGGAGGCACAAATAAATGCGCAAAGCAATATCAAAATTAGGTAAAATATCTTTCAATCCACTCTTCTTTAAATATTTAGAAATGTCAACTATTGGTGATTGGTGATTTTATTGTGGTATCCAAATGAACCTTTAAGTGAATGCATTTATGCATGAATGATGTAAGTATCTACATATTGGTGCAGTCAGTGAGGGTATTTGGCTCCGAATTCCATCTACTGCATCAATTTACTTGATATTTTCAATGTAAGTAGGGAATAGCTCAAGAAACAAAGTCTACGCTATATCCTATGACGCTTTTAACTTAGGGGTGGTTCCCACCCGTTCTCGGGGGTGGAATTTTTTTTATCAAACTAACACCGGAAGTGGCCCGAGAACCTGATTCTAAGCAATAACGTTTTATAAATTTTTTTGAAAACTCCATACTTTTGGAGTTATTCGTGGTTAAAAATTTGCCATTTTCATTGAAAAATGACACTTTTCGGAGACAGTTTTTTTGGGAATACCATAAAAATTATGCATCTAACGAAAAAAACTATATAAAATATTTTTGTAGTTTATCAAAAATCAGAGAGATTCATTTTTTCATAAATCTTCTGGTGTTAATAAAAAAGAGATGGTAGGTGAAAAAAGATTTTTTTTGGTGCATGCTCAAATCGGTCTATTCAACTTAAAATAACGGAGACATTGTCGATTTTAGGAGTATAATACTACAAATACTTTTTGTAGTGCTTGAAAAGACCTTTAAAACGAGAACTGTTAAATGTCGGTTACATTCAAACTAAGCGAGATATGGTACAAAAAAACTTATGACTAATGTATTTTAAGGAAAAATGAGAAGTATATTTAACCCCTCATCCACCAGAATTTAAATGCATCATTTTTCTTCTAGAATACCTTCTACTATAGTGATATTTCTATATCCAGAAAGTTGGACGGGTTTAAAATGAATGGTTTTTGAAAAGAATAAGATCAAATTATAGAGCGCATTTTTAAATTTTCTTAAAAATCTTCCTTTTTTCCATGTAATTCGAAAGTGATAAGAGATACATAAAAAAATACCTTACAAAAATGTAGGTTTTCTTTTAGATAACAATTTTATTTTTCTTTCATTACTGTATCTCATTATCATTTTCGAGTTACACGGAGAAAAAGGAAGATTTAAAAAAAATTTAAAAATGCTCTTTATAATTTGATCTTATTTTTTTCAAAAACCATACATTTTAAACCCGTCCAACTTGTTGAACATAGAAATATCACTATAGTAAAAGGTATTTTTAGACCATAGACGCAAAACGATGCATTTAAATCTGGTAGATGAGGGGTTAAAATATACATACTTCGCATTTTATCTTAAAATAAATTAGTCATCCTTTTTTGTTGCACCATATCTCGCTTAGTTTGAATGTAATCAAAATTTAACAGTGCGGTCGTTTTAAAGGTCTTTTCAGTACTTACAACGGATATTGAAAGCATTATACCCTTAAAATCGACCATTTCTCTATTATTAAGTTGAACACACCCATTTGAGCATGCACAAAAAAAATTATTTTCACCTACCATATCTCTTTTTATGTTATCACTAGAAGACTTATGAAGGAATCTCTTTGATTTTTCATAAGCTACAAAAATGTTTTACACAGTTTTTTTCCTTAGATGCATAATTTTTAAGGTATTCGCAAAAAACCGTCCGAAAAGGCGACATTTTTCAATGAAAATGGCAAATTTTCAACCATGAATAACCCAAAAGGATTGAGTTAAAAAAAAATTATAGAACCGTGCGCCCGCCGCCTTTGCGGTGCTGCCGACGCGACGGCCCAATAATCCCTAAATTTACGACTTCTGTCCTTTTTGACTGAATAGTGTTAAGAAAATGCAATTTGTGTTCTAGAAATGAATGCCCACTTATATTCCATTGATGGATGTATGATGTACCTACTTAAATGTTATTCGATTTTAATTTTTATACCTACACAAATATTTTTTGTACAGTATTTTTGCCGCCCTCTCATAATTTGCCGCCCTAGGCAACTGCCTATATTGCCTAATGGATAAAGCAGCACTGGGTCAGGGTAAAACCCCTTAAATGTATAAAATAATCACATTTAATGTGTTTTAAAAAATGGCTACCATTTTTACAATCAACAGCTGCTGCTGCTACTGACAATATGCAAAGACGACAGGATGCGGGGACGGAAACAAAAGTTCCTAGCGGCATCTATGTTATTAAAAAATAATAAAAAATTTGAAAATGACTAAGTTATCATATGTAGGTTAAATTGGTTTGAAGTTAGAAGTTAATATAAAATTCTAAAGTTAAATTTAAATAACAATCGTTAAGATTAAAGTAAAAAGTTAAATGTGAAAATTATCAAAATTATCAAAGTATTATTAAATTATTAAAAAACAAAACAAAACAGTCAGTTCTGACCAAATATAGAAGTGAGATAGATGAAAAACCAAGGAGATGTACCGTTGGACAAGCTCAGAGAAATAAGCTTTCTTAAGAAATAAACCATGAATACGCAATAAAAACAAACATCGGAAATGTACAGCTCCCCGTTATTGTTGAGTACTAAATGCCTTCCAGCCTTCCTCGTTAAAGAGAGGGGAGTGCCGAACTATACTAAAGTGGAATAATAAGCAATGTTGCCGATTTTAGCGCTTCCTTCACTGTGGTATATCTAATTAGAAAGTATACGCTCTGTATATAGAGTGAAGTATAGATTGAAGTTATTGAAGATTTCTTGTTATTCTTGAACTTGATCATAATTTTGTGCTGCCTTGACTTTCTGTCGCAGTATTCGCCAGTGCGAATATTTTTATGTGCCGTATTTTATAGTCCTTTAAGTATATTTTTATTACTATTCATTGCCAATAAAACGTGATGATTTATCGTTTTATGTTGTGTAGTTTGTCGTAATAATAATAAGATATAACTGAAAAACAAAAATAGAAATGGCGAGTTTAGTTCATTATAAAAATTAAGACGTACGATTGCAAATAATTATACTCAAATTTGACCATAAACAGTACGTGCTTAATTGGTCTTATGGTCAGTTGTTTTGTTTACGATACGTTTTTTTTGTAATTTAGATTTCAATTGTTATAATTAAATGTAGCCGCTGTACTATGGTCGTATAGTCAACAAGACGTAATAAAATTCAAACGAAGAATCGTGTCAAAACTCAATTTTAAAAACAGCCGCGGGTTTGTAAAAATCCATTAAAATCGCGTGATCCAAAAAGTCGGGCGTCAAAAAATGTTTCAAACAAGAAATATAACTGAGGTAATTTTGAACAAAAATGTTTATTAGTACTTTTTATGTAGAACGAAAAATTTTCTTTGTTCTACATAAAAATTCGTATTTTTTATTAGAACGCAAAAAACGGAAAACTGTAGGTCCAGACGAAATACCTGCGGAATTACTGAAATGTCGAGACGATGAAACTCTACCTGTACTACTGGATCTGTTTAATGAAGTATATAAAACCGGAAAAATCCCTCAGGAATGGTTGGTGTCCACCTTTGTAACAATACCAAAAACAATATATACCAAAGATTGTTCGGAGGACTATAGGACAATATCACTAATAAGCCATACCCTCAAAATATTTCTAAAGGTGATTCATGGAAGATTATACAGAAAGCTAGAAGATGATATGGATGATACCCAATTGGGTTCCGCAAAGGACTTGAAACAAGAGAGGCATTGTTTGCGTTTAATGTAGAGATGCATCAAGTCAAACTAGTTTGATTTTATTCAACAAACTTGACTTGACTTGAAAACCAAACTTTTTCTGTAAAAAAGTTTGACTTGACTTGATTTCGATATCTTTAAGTTTGACTTGAGATCAAACTTCTTCAAACAGTTTGAAGTTTGAATATCATATTGCGCAACGTGTTTATTTCCAATTCTAATTGAGAGCGTACCGACTTTTGTTTTGACTTATTTGGATAGGTCTGAATCTGCTAATCCGCAAATTAGTTTGTAGTTTATATTATTAAGAAGTATATTATGCTTGGCTTGTTTATTACGTTCGTTTTTAAGTGTGTGCTTTGTGAAATAATATCTGAACCTGAATATTTTTCGGCTCAGAACAAGTACCAGATCAAATTGAGTCTGATTTTGAAGGTATCCCTTCTCTTCCACTGCAAAAATTAAGAGAAAAAATCTGTGTTGAAGTAGAATTAATTAAGAAAAATAAATATACTGATTTATTTGATATTGCAGCAGGTGATTTCAAAACAATGAAAATTGAAAACTGCATACTTGTATTATGTAAAAATAAAGAAGAGTGTTATAAAATGACAATTAGTGAACTAATTCTTTTAGACGATATTGCAAAGTCGCAAAAAATTCATTAAACCTACTTTATCAAAAATATAATATTTTGTTGTTCCTTCATAAATTTTTGTTGTTAAAGGGGCCGTTCAAGCATAGTAACACAATTTTACAACCTCTTTATCCCATCTGTACCTTTTCATCTTTTGTTGTGAAGAGCTATTTATTGCAAACATGTGTTACTGTGCTTGATCTGGTTAAGACAAATTTTTAGATTTTTTCACTTGAATACTATTTTCCTATTGTAACATGAGCGGAGCGTGAGGGGGCAATATAATACAATCCAGGGGTTCTATGTAAAATATAAACGAAAGTTGAAAAGTTGGGAGATTGTCATTCCGTAGTTTTTTTTTATTTAAGTTAAAAACAATGTTATGTAACGCGCTGTTCGAACCCCCCTCCCCGTATAACGCGCCGTAACGTTTTACATGACCCCCTCCCCCCAACTTATTATCATCATCAGTAGCTCGACCCTTTTTTGGTCCTGGCTTGTTCTAAGATTTTCCGCCATGCTGTTCTGTTCCTTGCTTTGTTCTTTCAGTGGGTAATCTTAATTGTTTTCAGATCTTGTTCCACTTGTTCCATGTATCTAAGTTTGGGTCTTCCCTTCGACCTTCTCCCTACTGGTATTTGCCTTATTATATGTTTTGGTGTTTCGGTCTCCAACATCCGTTTAACATGGCCCATCAAGCGCAGACGTCCGATCTTTATGGATGTTATGACATCGGGTTCGTTGTATGCTGCGTATAGTTCAAAATTATATCTTCTGCGCCATACGTCATTTTCTTTCACCCCCTTATATATGTGTTTCAAGATTTTTCGTTCAAACGTACCTAATAAGTTCTCATCGCTTTTCGACAGTGTACATGTCTCTGATCCATATATAAGGACCGGTTTTATCAGGGTTTTGTATATTTTGCATTTGGTTTTTCTCGTGATGTTGTTAGATCTTAGATGTTTAATTAGTCCATTTACCAACTTGCATTACCCTCCCCCAACTTACGTTACGTAATACTTTAAATCATCCGAAGTAGATTAAATTACACTTGGTATGATAAAAAACTATCCAAAGAATTCTTTGTTTTAATCTAGTGACACTCAAATATAAAAAAGTTATACCGATAAAACGAAACTTACCAGCAAGCAATTCTAAGCATACAGGAATCATTTTCAAAAAATTTACCCTATTTTGATTATAATCGCTTCCTGTATGAAGATACTTTTATGTGGCACTCATTGTATTATTAATTTTCTTATCATAATTGGCAACTAACATGTCAATTTCGACAAAAAAATATATCTACTAAATAAATTATTTTTCAAACTCGTTCAAACTAGTTTGACAAACAGTTTGAATTTTCAAACCTGTACGATTGACCAGTTTGACTTGACTTGAATTATTTGTCAGAAGGATTGACTTGAGTTTGACTTGAAATTAAGTCAAACTCAAGTCAAGTTCAAACATTCAAGTCAAACTTGTGCAACTCTAGTTTAATGTCCTCTCTCAAAGATGCTTAGATATGAACCCGGATATTTATTCCTGTTTCATCGACTTCCAAAAAGAGTTCGACAGGGTCCGACATAAAGAGAGGGGTAAGACAGGGTTGTGTTCTGTCGCCGCTACTGTTTAACGTGTACAGTGAAGCCATATTTCAGGAAGCGATAGCGAAGCTAAGTGTTTAATCTGTATAAACGGAAGAACAGTAAATAACATAAGATTCGTTGATGACACCGTTATAATGGCAGACACCTTGGAATCGCTACAAGAATTGCTAAATAGAATTAACGATTATTGCATTCGATACCGACTAAAAATAAACAAGAAAAAAACTAAATTTATGATTGTCTCAAAAACACAACATGGAAATGAAAGGTTAATGATAGAGCAAACCCAAATAGAAAAAGTAAAGACATACAAATATCTGGGAACCTGGGTTGATGACAGAAATGACCAAAGCAAAGAAATTAAAGTCCGAATTGAAACTGCAAGGCAAGCATTTATAAAAATGAAGACATCTCTTACAAACAAAGACCTCCAGTTGGCTCTCAGATTGATGGCTCTAAGATGCTATATATTTTCTATATTACTATACGGAATGGAAGCTTGGACATTAAAGAGACAATATAAGAAAAATAGAAGCATTCGAAAAGTGGTGTGTGGTGTTACAGAAGAATATTGAAAATTCAGTGTGTTCAAAGGATTACCAATGTTGAAGTGCTACGACGTTTAAATAAGGAGTTAGAAATTATGAACAGTATAAAAACTATAAAACTGGAATATTTGGGTCACATTACCAGAGGAGAAAAATATGAGTTGCTGAGAATTATTATGCAAGCAAGGATCCAAGAAAGAAGACGCATCTCCTGGCTGAGGAACCTTAGAGAATGATTTAACTGTAGTTCATTACAACTTTTCAGAGCAGCAGCCAATAAAGTGACCATAGCCATTATGATATCCAACCTCCGATAGGAGAGGGAACTTTAAGAAGAAGAATGTAGAACGAACCGTTCTCTCACAAACAACACTTGAAACAACCGGTGATTTTGAATGTCAGTTACGCGCGCGAAATCAATTTTTTAAATAAAATGTATGTCAACTCGACGGTAAAAATTCGATATCTTTTGATCAGAGTGTCCTATCGACAAAAATGAAAATGCGTTTTAAAAGAGAAGAGTGCAGCATCCGTATGCAAATTTGCATTTTGCCGAAAATAATATTCGTTTCTATAAAGCTGTTAAATAAACAAACGTTGCGCGATTTTTGCTACTTTTTAAGAATCTCATGAGACCAATACTGTTACTCATGAGACATGTTACTTCCATCGACGGGTCACTATGGAATTTACATTACAATAAAATTATAATCTTCAAAACCTATAATATGAAATTAGGATTCTGACTTTTGGCAACAAAAAATATGAGGTATTTGAAATATGCCTAAAAACGCCTAATGTAAACTTTCACTTGTCAAACGATCTAAAACGTTTAAAACTGCTTCTTTTCAATTGCGCAAGTACGTTTTATTGAAGTTATACAAATAATTCAACTACAAATTTCACTAAATGCCTTCTTCGTGGAAGCATTTCCAGTGACGAGGTATCGTTTGTAATGTGGTGAAAGTTTAAATTCAGCGTTTTTTGACATATTTCAAATGTTTCCCATATTTGTTGCCAAACTCAAAATCGAAGTTTCATATTATAGGTTTCGAAGATTAGGCTCTAACAATGCAAATTCCAGAGTGATCGGTCAATGGAAGTAGTACATTTCATTGATCTCATAAGAATCGTAAAAAATGGCAAAAATCACTCATGTCTTTTTATTTAACAGCTTTATAGAAACGAACTCCCTTTGCGGCAAAATGCAAAAATTGCATAAGAAAGCTGCGCGTCACCTTTAAAACGCATTTTGTTTTTTGTTGATAGGACACTCTTATCAAGAGATATGCATGCATAATATTAAAAAAAGAATGTGTGTGTACTTTGTACGCACGTAAGAAGTTATTCTTCTATTATATGATTTCAACGAAATCAGAAATCAATATACTTTAAACAGTTTATTTATATTTTATTTAAATATTAAACTAATTTTAATACTCACTACTTTCCAAAAATTTTTATTAAAACAATACCAAAAATTAAAAAAATAAAAGAATAAAACACACGACACATTGAAAAATGAAACAAAGAAATGATTTCTGAACAATTATTGTTGACAAAATTTTTAACTAAATACGTATTTTCTGAAAAAAAATATAATAAATATACTTACAATCATAAAATGTATAAAAAAAATTAAAAAAATAAAAATTTGCATTGGGAATTGAACCTGCGTCTATAAGGTTGTTAGACCGCACGCAGAACTTAGCTAGCGAGACATTTGAATGATGTGGAAAGATATAGCAACTAAACGTTTTAAACTTTTTTGACAGTTGTTTATTCTCTTAGTTTAATTAAATAAGTTTGATTCTTGCGGAATTAAAATATTAAAATACAACAAAATATAGACTAAAAAAGCAATTTATTAGATATGAAGATTGGTAGAAATTGTATTGGTAATAAAATTATGTAAATCAAAGCATTACCTACTATTTAGCTAGGTACCTACATTTTTCAAATAGGTATCTTCTTCTTTTTGTATAGACATGACTGTCTGTTTTTTGTGCCTCTAGTAAGTTGTCGTTCCATCGTTTTCGTGGTCTTCCCACTGATCGTCTTCCTATTGGGGACCGTCTCTCGCTGTCCTGACTACCCTATTTATTGTCATTCGGCTTATGTGGTCATTCCATTCTATTCTTCTGTTTCTTACCCAGTTATTAATGTTATCCACCTTGCATCTCCGTCGTATATCTGTACGTCTAGCTCTGTCCCATAGAGTCTTACCATCGATTTTTCGAAGGGTTTTCATCTCCGCTGTTTCGAGACATCTTTTTGTCCTCTCTGTGTCGGGTCGTGTTTCTGCCGCGTATGTCATTATTGGTCGGATGACTGTTTTGTAAATTCTGTCTTTCATTTCTTTTCCGATATTTGTATTTCTCCATATTGTGTCATTCAGGCAACCTTCGGCTCTGTTTGCTCTATTCACTTGATCTTCCACTTCTGTTTCGAGCCTTTCGTAGCTAGATAGTGTGATGCCTAGGTATTTAAACTCCATCACTTGTTCTATTATCTGACCTTCCTGCTCCAATTTACATCTTATTGGATCTGCTGTTATAACCATGCATTTTGTCTTTTTTGAGGAAATTAACATGTTAAATTTTCTGGGATTATGTTGAATTGGTGCAGCATACGTTGTAAATCATCTTCACTTTGAGAGATTAGTATTGCATCGTCCGCATAGCAGATTATTTTAAGTTGTTTTTCTCCCATTTGGTATCCTTTTTTAGTTCTTACTTTTTTTATTATTTCGTCCATGATCAGGTTGAACAATAAAGGACTCAAGGAATCCCCCTGTCTTATCCCATTGCCGGCTTCAATTGGGTCAGTTAGTTCGTCTTCCACTTTTACTTTTATTGTGTTGTTCTGGTAGATGTTTTCTATCGTTTTAATTATTCCCAGAGGTCTCTCTCGAGTATAACAAGTGGATAACGTCCTTTAATGTGACCCTGTCAAATGCTTTCTTAAGGTCCACGAAACATAAATATGCCGGTTTGTTGTATTCCAACGATTTCTCTTGAACTTGCCTCATTATAAATATAGCGTCAGTGCATGACCTTCCCGACCTAAAACCTTGTTCTTCTGCTAATGTTATAATTTCATTCAATTTGTTTGTTATCACTTTTGTTGTTAATTTTAATGCTGTGTTTAATAAGTTAATCCCTCTGTAATTCTCCGGGTCTGATTTGTCTCCTTTTTTGAAGAGAGGTATTAGGATACTTGATCTCCATTCTTGTGGTGTTCTGTTTTGTTCTATTATTTTTTGTGTTAGTTTTAATAGTTGTTTAGTTAGATCTTGTCCTCCGTACTTTAGGAGTTCGTTCGATATTCTGTCCTCTCCTGGAGATTTTCTATTTTTTAATTTTCTTAATGCTTCCTTTACCTCTCCCTCCTCGATGTTTATTTCTTCATTTGTCGTAACTACAGGTGTTGGTGGTTCATTATCGTCGCCTTTAGCAAATAGAGATCGGAAGTAGTCTGCCATGTTTCCTTCTGAATGTGTTTCGCTTTTATTAATTCGTTCATCTCCTTTCTTTGCCCTCTGATCATTCTCCATACTTCTTTTTGTGTTCCGTAGATTTTGTGTTCCATCTCTTTTGAGAAACTCTGCCAGTACTCCCAAATAGGTATGTAGGTTCTAATCTTTTATTACAATACTGAAACGTTTAAAATTACGTACCTGTTGTTTTTAAAAACTATTTAAAAGGTCACTACAATTATAAACTTGCTTTTTGTGTCTGTCCTCACAACAATAAAAACTAATATACTGCATACAATTTGTTTACCCATAACCATTGACGTATTAATAAAATAACCGACATATTGAACAATTGTTGACAGGTCATTGTAATTAGCCAATCAGAGGACGTATAACGTTTAAGCTGCGCCGGGTACAAAGATTTTGATTATTTCACGCACATATAAATTTACTCCCAACGCGTCTACAGAAGTATAACTTCAAAAATTGATGGAGGTTCTTACAAAATCCTTTAGAACTGAATTACAAAAAAACTAGCGTTGGTAAGTAAAAAATATTAAACTAATGTTAGCACTTGAAACTGGAACAACTGGACGAACTTACTGCCGAATATTGCCGATACTAATAGCGAAAGAATACTGAATGGACTGATTTTACCTATAGAAACGTAAACACTGACATGCGGTACGTGATACCGCAAGAAAACTTTACGTTAACATAGCTCAAAGACTAAACCATACCAGTGGCGCACAGAGAATTTTCCTCTGGGAGGGGTTGGCTTGGACACCGAATTTTTTTTGTATTGTTTGTGAAAAACAAGTTACATTTTCCTGTAGGCGAGGATATAAAGCATTACGTTATGAAACCTTTTGCGTTCGATTCGAGAGAGCATTGGGAAAATTCTTGAATGCTCGGCATGAGGTACAAATAAAAATTGTATTGTTGTAAACAGAATAGTTATTTATTAAACAGTTTTCACAAACTAAAAACTTATACATAATATGACATAGAGTAGATAAATACAGTGAAAACTGTCATTATAGATAGCAGTGCGTGAAGGTATTAAAGTGTGCGTGAAGTAACAATGTATTTTAAATGGGATTTACTTTTTCGCACTGTTTTTGACACACTTTCATATAATCAAATAAATATCCTTAACTTTCGCGTTGTCACGGTGACGACATAATGAGCAATAAATTACAACAAAAATTTTGACAGTTTTGTGGTTTGAAAGAAATTAGAATTTTTAAATGTCAAAGTTCTAAAAATTGTAGAATAAAAATGAATTCCAGTGACGAAGAGTTACAGTTTTTTATTTGTTTATAGTAGATAAAATATTGTATGAAACTGTGCGTGAAGTACTTTTTGCGAACTGTGCGTTCGCAAAAAGCATACTTCACGAATTGTTTCATAAATAACTATTTCCAAAGTGCTTCTTAAAGTGTCAAAATAAAAATTCACAACTCAGAAAATAATCATGGAAATGAGTTATATTTTTATACTCGGGGGTTTGAGGTTCCTAAACAGGAATATGGGTTCGGCGAAGCTGTAAGAGGTACCTGGTGCCTGGTATCCCAATAGGCACGTCGTCTCCTGGAGATTTATGGAAATTCATTGAAAGTTATTCCGAGGTTTTTGAGGTCGCTGAACCCGAATATTGCTTCGACGATGCTATACGAGGTACCTGGTGTCCGGTTCTATATTATCTCCAGGAGTTTTGCAATAAATGTTGCATGGAAGATGCCGTATGAGTTACCTGGTGCCCGGACTCTACTTCGTCTTCTGGAGTTTTATAGAAATTCTTTATAAAATTCAACGGTGTGTAACAATAACAGTAAGTTACTTTAGTTCAGAGCGAAAATTATGAAAAAAAAAATTCGAAATTTTATTTTTCACTATTAATAATATTTTTTGTAGATATAGAAATGCCAGAACCTCGAGTATATGATTAAAACTCTTAGTTACCTTAAAATCCCCGGAATAACAAGTTGCAACAAATTTTATTACTAATTTTCATACAATTCCCAGAGACGACGTAGATACAGGGCACCAGGTATCTCGTACAGCATCTTCGTTGCAATATTCTTGTTCAGCGATCTTAAAACTCCTCGAGATGGCGTAGATTCCTGGTACCAGGTACCTCTTACATCTACTCCGACCCTGTATTCCTGTTTGGCGACCTCAAATTCCTCCGAATATGAAAATTAACTCATTCTCATGATTATTTTCCAAGTTTTGAATTTTTATTATGTAAACACTTTGAGATGCACTTTGGAAAATGGATTTTCCGCCTACAAGAATGCAATTCTCATTTGTAATTATTCATGCCAAGTATTCAAGAATTTCCCTGAAGCTCTCCCGAATCGAATGCAAAAGGTTTCATAATCCGTCTTACTTTAAAAAAGTTAGAGTTTAGGCGATTTTAGTGCTTTACCACTATTCTTTATATATCTTTGTTATATGCCCTGGGAGGGGTTTTAACCCCCAAAATCCCTCCCTGGGTGCGCCACTGAACCATACTAAAACTGTGAAGTTGGGAGCAGGGAGCAGGTACAATTACACACCACTTGAAGGTACACAGATGGTTTTCTAGGAATCTGTTATAAAACAGGTTTTACAACAAAATATATTTTTGGCGGGGTATGGCATACCACATGTCAATGGTTAAGGGTTAAATTATTTCGCGCGCCTGACATTCAAAATCGCCGGTCGCTTCAAGCTTTATTCCTGAGAGAACGGTTCATTCTATATGTTATAGTCAAAGCCCGAATTTCAGGCACTCCTAGGTTTGACTAGGCAATCCTCAGGTCTGACTGAAGGTCTTAGTCAAAGCCCGAAATAAATTACAGTTTCGGCCTTTGACTAGTCAAACCTAGGAGAGACTACGTTGGTCAGGCAAAGGTCGAAGTTTAATTTTATGAACAGTCATTTTTATGACAAGTCAAACCCCGATCAGCTATTAAAATGTAATTTGTTAGCTTATATAATAGAACGTCATTTTTTAATTGTAATGTTTATTATTTTTATATTGTCGTAATTAAAATAAAAAAAATAGTGTTTATTCTCGCATGTTAAGGCATTATGGCATTTAGAGTTGCACAATACGTTAAACCTTTTACACTTACATGGTTTTGAAGAGCACTTCCTATTGCAGTGGTATTTTATAAATCCTTGTCCTCCAAATTTAGAATCTTTTGTACTAATTTCTCTTAGAGACAGCTTAACATCTCGAACATCTTCGAAATTAGGAAAATTCTCTTTGTATTCTCTATTTGATTTCTTGAAAAAACTGTGTTTATTGTTTCGTATTTCGTACCAACTCTATATAAACCGTCAGTTATTGTTTTATCTTGTATACTTGTATGATACCCAAAATATTTCGAGTATCTCCTTGGCACGCGTTCGAGCATGCGTTGTGCACAGACAGAAAAGATTAAAATAAATAAAGGAAATGCGATTGAAGGTCTTCATGCCCAGGCTAATGCTATGAAACAATTAAGTGAAAAAAATTTCCTCCAATTTCGATCGGAAAAACTGTAGCAATACATATCCCCAGCTTTGAAGCCCCAGAGCCAAAGAGGATGCTCGAAATATTTTGAGTAGCATACAAGATAAAACAATTGACGGTTTATATAGAGTTGGTACGAAATACGGAACAATAAACACACTTTTTTCAAGAAATAAAATAAGAGAATGCAACGAGAAATTTCCTAATTTCGAAGATGTTCCAGACGTTAAGCTGTCTCTGTCTCGTAAGAGAAATTAGTACAAAAGATTCTAAATTTGGAGGACAATGATTTATAAAATGCTACTGCAATAAAAAATGCTCTTTCAAATTACGTACAATCTGACAAGAGAGAACTGGCGGCTGACCTTCTCGTATTTTGTATTTATCGCTGTGTATTTTCGCTCAAGGTCACACGCCAGCTCTGGCTTGTCGGATTGTAAGTGTAAAAGGTCTAACGTATTGTGCAACTCTAAATGCCATAATGACTCAACATGTGAGAATAAACACTAATTAAAAAAAAACTAAATGGTTATGAAAATGGTAATTCATTTTTGACTAATTTTTTTATTTTAATTAGGTACGACAATATAAAAATAATAAACATTAAAATTAAAAAAAATGACGTTTTATTAACCGAATTTAACAAATTACATTTTAATTTCGACCTTTGCCTGACCAACTTAGTCTCTCCTAGGTTTGACTGGTCAAAGGCCGAAACTGTAATTTATTTTGGGCTTTGACTAAGACCGTCAGTCAGACCTGAGGATTACCTAGTCAAACCTAGGAGTGCCTGAAATTCGGGCTTTGACTATAACATATATAAAAAAGTTCTAAGTTCTAATAAACAATCAAAATTATGTCGGCTACATTTCTTATCTGAAAGATTTTTTTCTACGGCGTACATATTCTTGGTAAATCGATGTCACCTCCTCGGGGGGTTTTTTAGGGGGAAGTGCGGGCTAGGAGTGGCAAACTTTTTTCTTTTTTGGGGTCCCAAAATTGACAATCATAGCAAAATTCAGCTAGTTCTGATGATTTTTAGAGGTTCGGTGGCATTTTCGTAGTATTATTTTTTGAATAAATAAAAGATTCCATTTTAAAGCCGCGATCTCATGGAACGTGGCGCGGCACTCTTCGCCAGTTCACGTCGGCAAAGAGAAATAGATAATAGTGAACAGAAAAGAGAACACTGTTGGTGTTCCACGTTACTGTTAAATTAATAAATATTTACTTTGTACCATTCCCTAGTAGCAGGCCGAGTAAAATAGAAACATGTAACAGAAAAAGATAAAAACCGAAGACGGGATTCAACGCAACGTGAAATAGCGAAACTTGGCTCAAAATTTCTTATTTATGATCCTTAAGCTAATACCAAACCCTAATTTATTGCCTCTGTATCCTATTTTTATTGACCTGAGGAGTGTGGATCTCTCGTTAAAATGACACAGTTTAAAGAAATTCAACATATTGGTGCTAAAGCGTCGTCCCCCTTTCGACTGAGTTAGGGAGCTGATACGATCAGTGCCGTGGCAATTTTACAGTGGTTTAAATACGTTGTGTTAAGGTTTTTATCATTGTATGAATTAACCAATTTAATAAAATTTGTACCGCCCACATTGGCGGTTTACCTTCATATTCTTGGGCACATGATGGTCTCACTTATTTTATCATAAAAGTAAATATTTTTTAATTTTATAGTACTGTGGGATGCAAACTGTGCACTCTTTCCTTTTCAATATTATATATTTTCTATCTCTCTTTGCCGACGTTTCAATTGGTAAACCACTTTAACACGCTCTTCAACAAGTCGGAATTTGGTCTTGACTTCCTTTTAACCGTGTTTATTCTCCGAAAAACGATGGGAGAGTCCGCGCCGACCCAGGGCCGGATTTAAGGGGGGGCAGGCTGGACAGCTGCCCGGGGCCCCACATTCCGGGGGGCATCCACAAAACCCCAAACGTAAAAAAATCAGCACATTATTCACATATGGGCCATTCCACGAACATACGCCTGTTTTGGATTACTTCGACCACGAATATTTTACTGTGCAACATAAGAAGTACGAAAGTAAATGGCGCTAATAATTATTCCAATAAACAACAATGTAATTTGCAATTTACTTTCGTTCTTCTTATTTTGCACAGTAAAATATTCGTTGTCGAAGTAATCCAAAACAGGCATATGTTCGTGGAATAGGGTATAGAATAATTTTTGTCATTCAATTAACTGTGATATTTCGTTACATGAAAGGTTTTACTCCTGTTGAAAGGTTTCTCATATTTTTCCAAATCACGGTCATAATAAATCAGAAGATATATTTAATTCTCTAATGACATTCTTGCAACAACATGATATCGATTTGAAAAACTGCAGCAGGGGACAGTCCTACGACAACTCGTCAGTTGTGAGTGGAAAATACAATGGTGTTCAGGATAAAATTAGAGAATATTGACGTTGTGGATTCTGTGTGCCACCCACTCTCTAAATTTAGTAGCAAAATCTGCAAATGAGTATTGCCCTGCTGCCATAGCTTTTTTCATAGATAGACATAGATTTCTTAGAAGAACTATATTATGAACTATGTATAAGTATTTTTCACTTCCTCTACATATACATTTTAATACAACTTGTTAATCGAATGTTTAAAAGCTGCGTCTTTAAGCGAGAGTAACGCCGACCGTGACGGTGACAGAAATATTATTATTGTTCCTAAAAGAGTAAATACTACTATTAGATGGTCACCTAGAAGTGATTCCGCAAAAGGACTAGTTAAAGGTTATAATCATATTAAAGGAGCATTATCCACAATTTCAGAAGACGATGAGCAACAATTTAAAACTCGTAGCGATCCAAATGGTTTGTATAATCTAATGTGTTTACTGGAAACAAGTATATTTGCAATATTTTGAAATGAAATCTTAAGAGGACAAACAGCACAAGTCGTATTCTCTAAGATCCAAGTATTGACCTTCATACAGGAGTGGCGGCACTTAGATCACTTAAAGAATTTATATTCTTTTAAGGAATATTCGACAGACTCCACTGGATTATGGAACATCTCCAGATACTGAAATAACAACATCAGAGAAATGTATGACTCAAAATTATATCGCTATTATAGATCCTTTCATTTCCTGTTTAAGTCGGAGGCTTTCTTTCCAATTTTGAATTTTTACATCATTTGGAAAATTTAACTCCCAATGAAATAATTGAAGCTCACTCACTGAAGCTTACTTACATTTATAGCAACGATTTAGATGAAAATCTAGGTGTCGAACTGGTACAATTTATAGAATTTTTCAATTCATTTAAAGAGGAAATCGGCTCATCAAATATGACTAAAGAACTTCAAATGTACCGACTAAGACAAGAATGTAAATCATGCGTTTCCAAACGGTGAGGTGAAACTTCGTTTATATTTAGTTCTGATGTTAACTAACTGCAGTGGAAAGAGATTATTCTCAAAACTTAGGTTAATTAAAAATCGACTTCGGTTTATGATGGGCCAAGAGCGTTTGAATCATCTCTCTATAATGATCATTGAACAAGATGTCTTTACACCTTGGCTGCGTTACGGAACATTTACCTAGATCTCGTACTATACTAAAGGTCAGCTGCGTCGACTGGTATACGGGAGATATATGCCTCGTAACGCACCCAACGTAAGTTTATAAATATTTCTAAACGCAGCCAAGGTGTTAAAGCAACTAGACATGTCCGACATAATCAAGGAATTTGCAATTAAAAAATCTCGAAAAGAACCCGGACTTTAACTATATATCTTAGTATGTTTATTTTTAATATTTTACTGTAACAAGATTCTTATTAAAATTACCTTATTTACAAAAAATGTAGAACCACTTTTTTTAAATTGCTAAAAGGGAAAACCTGTAGTTGGCTGTATACAGTATACATTTGAAGTTATACTTCTTTACGCTCGATATGAGGGTGAATTTTTATATGTTAAAACCTACGATCCCGGCGCATGCGCATTATAACTTTGTTCTGATTGGATGTTCAAATGACATGTCAACAATTATTCAATATGTGGGCTGTGGCAAAGCTGTGGTTTGATTATTTATGGTTGTTGCGTTTTGAAATTTGTGTGAAAAGAAACAAACAAAAGTTAGTTAATACTTATACTGCCTTTTTAAATAGTTTTCATATATATTTTTGGACTTTTGGACTATTTTGGACAAGGACTCATTCTAATTTGGTAAGTTGTTTTTATTATAATCATATATTAGGTTGGAATAAATTTATTTTCTCAAGAATGGGGATTGTAGAGAGAAATCCGAAATTAGGTCCGATTTTTGTTTTTAAATTATGATTTTTTGGCGTAGATTTATTTATCTAGTTGGTATGTAATGCTTTGATTTACATGTTTAATTTGATTACCAACAAAAGTTCTACCAATCTTCATCTAATATATTGTTTTCTTACTGTTTTGTTATATTTTAATATTTTCTTCCACAAAAATCAAACTACATAATTTGATTTAAATTCAGAATAACTGTCAGACAGTAAAACGTTCAGTTGACCTATTTTTCCGCATGACAAATAATGAGTAATTGGATGAGTGAGTCTAGGCTTCGATTACGAATCAAAGCGTCCCCAAGTTCGCGGGTTCGAATCCCGATGCAAGTTTTTATTTTTTTTTATTTCTTTATGCATTTTATGATTGTAAGTATATTTATTATATAATTTTTTTTTTCAGAAAATGCGTATTTAAAATTTTTGCCAACAATTATTATCGTTGAAAAATCATTTTTTCTTTGTGGCATTTTTCAATGTGTTTGTGTGCGTTTTATTCTTTTATTTTTTTTTTAATTTTTGGTATTGTCTTAATAAAAATTTTTGGAAAGTAGTAAGTATTAAAATTAGTTTAATATTTAAATAAAATATAAATAAACTGTCTAAAGTACATTATATCAATTTCGTTAAAATCACATAATATGTAATAGAAGTATAACTTCTTACGTGCGTACAAAGTACACACACATTCTTTTTTAATGGTAGGAAGTAGTGCCCGACACGAATTCTGCCCAGGGGCCCCCACTGCTTTAAATCCGGCTCTGCGCCGACCCACGCCCCCCATAATTCGAGGGTTCTGTCTTAGCCCAAGGATAATACGCTGGTATTTACAGTTCACCAAATATAGCTGAAAGTGTGAAAACGCGTGACAATCATGATGCGCATTCGTCAAAAGACGGACCTCGCACTCGCACTGACGATCCAGACCGTTTGTATGTGCGTTCTCACTTCATTGTTAGCGCAGGCAATGGGAATTTCACATTTTCAGCTATATTTGGTGAACTGCACCTATGATTAATGTGATTCCTAATACATTTCCAGTGAAAATAATAACTCTTTGATAAGTGTTGGCGAAACAATTCTTTTTTATATCGTGTCTGCGAAGATTATAACTCCCAAAATATTTATAACGAAAATATGTAGTTCATAAAATAGATGCCGACGAAAACAATTATTTCCCTTTCTGTTTCTGTTTCTACCGACGAAACAATTATTTATGAGAACTTTTTAGTAATTATAATTTTCGTGGACCCAAAAACAGAAATGCTGTTTTTTGCTAATACTCCTCAAAAAATATTTTTTTTCGCTAACACTTTATTAGGGATTATAATTTTCACAATCATATAATCGAAAATAATATTTTTCGCGGCGTTCATTGAAAGTTCTATTCTTACCGGCATTTTTCGGAGTTATACTTTTTGTAGGCGGCGGCGAATAAATCACAAATTTTGAGGGAAAGAAAAAGAACGCTATTTCACTGATTCCCGTCTTTACTTTTTATCTTTTTCCATTACATATTTCACGCCACGTTGCATGGGATCCCGACTTACGAGCCCTGCCCCACGTTTTTTCGTATAAATAGAAAACAAATCCTCTTTTTTATTTATAATTTTGAAGCTTAAATCTGGAAACACCGCTAGATATAAAGGTAATTATTTTTAGTACCTAATTACAGAAGATTATATTTGGCAAAAACGTATTAGAAAAATTTTTTTGCGTCGATCCAATACACGTGTACCACTTCACGGAATTTTTTTTCAACGTGGCAACACAGCACGTGCGTTCTAATATTCGACGAGCTGTCTCTCAAAGCCGATTTCCGATACTCTGCTTTGCCGGCCGCGTTTTCTGTTGTGTGATTGTTTGATTGTGTGGTGTGTGGAAGTATTTAACTGCGTGTTGCGCCGGCTTAACTACGCATTTTCCATCGGTAAGCTATTTTAATATTTAATTCTTTGAATTATCCAAATATTCTTAGTAAACAGAGTCTTTGTATACGTTCTAAAACTAATATTAGATCAATCCAATTGATACGATAACTTCGTTTCTGTTTGATGCACTTTCTAAAAGGGCATTGTTGAAAACTTTGGAGGACGTGACAGTTCTTGGTGTGAAACTTATTTTGTATTTACGTTTCTCCTTGACTGTAAACAATTGGCATGCATCTGTTTTCCTAGTTTTGAATAATGAGTTTAATTTTGTTTTTTCTATAGTTCTATATACCTGTTTTGATGTAGTTGAAGGAAATCAACTATAAATATTTACGCATTATTATTTGTTACTGACCAAGGTTTCTACCGTGAACGTTGAGGTTACAGCGTAATACTTATTTATCTCGTTTTGAATAAGAAATGAGATTGAAAATTATATTGAAACGGTGAGCACAAATCAATTTTGCGTATCTGTCATATAATGCAATTCAATTGAAGTGACCACTTGTAAAGAGAATTTTGAGTGTATATCTAGTAATTTTTTTATAAAGTAAGTTGATATTATTTTTATTTATTTTTGTCACTTGAAACAATGATTTTTCTGTATTTTTGTCATTTAAAACATTAATGTGATAGGCGCAAACTTTCGGCTCCAATGCTATTTAAATGTATTCATCTTTTTCGAATCCTGAAAAAACTAATAAATATTTTTGAAAAATTTAAACGCAGAATGCAAGACTTCATTATTACCTAAGGCCGAAAGTCCCTGAAAACTTCTATTTTTTTTTATTTTAATAAGTTACAGGTGTGAACAAAAAAGATAAAATTTAGTGTGATTTTTAATTCCAAATAGTATCTCATTCAAAAGAAGCTTTTTATTTATTCTAAGGGACTTTCGGCCCTCAGTAATAATTTAGTCTTTCATTCTGCGTTTAAATTATTCAAAAATATTTATTATCTAGTTTTTTCAGGATTCGAAAAAAAAATGAATATATTATTTAAATAGCATTAGAAACGAAAGTTTGCTCCTATCACCTTAAGGATGATTTTGAATTGTTAATAAATCAACTGCTCCTTCAAAATTAAGAAATTATCAGTGCATTTTTATCGCAATAATTTAGAAGGCATATAGACCGGCCTGTATCGTCGCCCCCGCTAGCGAAATTATTTCGATTCGATTTTTTTGCACAAACTTACTCAAAAAGAGGTTCTTATAACATATCAACAGGGTGCCGGGCGGTGCCGCGGTCGAAAAATTGTTGAAACATTTTTTTTAGATAATTTGGGTCATTCTGAGCAAAAAAGGTCTCTTGTCATTTTTTTCTAAAATTGATTGTTGTCGAGTGATATGCGATTAAAAATTTGAAAAATGCGAAAATGGCTATTTTCAAGGCTTAATAACTCGATTAAAAATTATTATTATGAAATTCAAAAAGTGACCAAATTAAGTTTAAAACCCCTTCTTCAAGGTCCTGAAGAGATTTTTGTCATTATTTTATTACAAAGCTGTTATTTTTAATTATTAACAATTAGCGCTATAGTCCAGGATGTATCGTCGCCCCCGTTAGTGAAATTATTCCGATTCGATTTTTTTGCACAAAACTTACTCAAAAAGAGGTCCTTATAACATATCCACAGGGTGCCGGGCGGTGCCTTAGTCGAAAAATTGTTTTCAGTGTTTGAACAACAATTTTTTTTAAACAAATTCACAAAAATAATTTTTTCACTTCGAACAAATTTTTTAAGTATCTAGATAAATTGGGACATTCTGGGCAAAAAAGGTCTCTTGTGATTTTTCTCTAAAATTGATTGTTGTCGAGTTATACGCGATTTAAAATTTGAAAAATGCGAAAATGGCGACATAACTCGACAACAATCAATTTTAGAGAAAAATCACAAGAGACCTTTTTTTGCTCAGAATAACCCAAATTATCTAAAAAAAATCGTTCGCAATGAAAAAATTATTTTTGTGAATTTATTTAAAAAAAATTGTTTAAACAATTTTATCTACTCTTAGGTCTGGATCCCGCGTATGAAAAAAAAGTTGATTAATAGCAAGCTGAAAATTTGTTAATAGCTTAAGGGTGTCTAGTCGGACAAACTTTGATACATGGGAACACTGGAACAGGGGCAGTTTTAATTGTGGAACAGGTTAAGTATTTGGAACGGTCGGGCCACGAAAACGGCACATTTATTTTGTCCGACAGAACAGACTTAAACTCTCCGAACAGAGATTAAACTCTCATGCAAAAATCGGACTGCTATTTATCACCAAATCGGCGTTTTAATGAGTGGAACATGTAGAATATGTCAAATCACAGGAATTATGACAGGTGATAAATAGCAGTCTGATTTTTGCATGAGAGTTTAATCTCTTTTCGGAGAGTTTAAGTCTGTTCTGTCGGACAAAATAAATGTGCCGTTTTCGTGGTCTGATCGTTCCAAATATTTAACCTGTTCCACAATTAAAACTGCCCCTGTTCCAGTGTTCCCATATATCAAAGTTTGTTCGACTAGACACCCTTAAGCTATTAACAAATTTTCAGCTTGCTATTAATCAACTTTTTTTTCATACGCGGGATCCAGACCTATCTATGTATGTCATATTATGTATAAGTTTTTAGTTTGTGAAAACTGTCATTATAGATAGCAGTGCGTGAAGTGTTTAAAGTGTGCGTGAAGTAACAATGTATTTTAAATGGGACTTACTTTTTCGCACTGTTTTTGACACACTTTCATATGATCAAATATCCTTAACTTTCGCTTTGTCATGGTGATGACATAATGAGCAATGAATTACGACAAAAGTTTTGACAGTTTTGTGGTTTGAAAGAAGTTAGAATTTTTAAATGTCAAAAGTTCTAAAAATTGTAGAATAGAAATAAATTCCAGTGACGAAGAGTTACAGTTTTTTTATTTGTTGATCATAGATAAAATATTGTATGAAACTGTGCGTGAAGTACTTTTTGCGAACTTACGCGATGTATAATAGCACTCGCTCCGTTGTCGCTCGTTCTCTAAACATACTTCAGCACGAACTGTTTCATAAATAACTATTATCTACTCTACGTCATATTATGTATAAGTTTTTAATTTGTGAAAACTGTCATTATAGATAGCAGTGCGTGAAGGGTTTAAAGTGTGCGTGAAGTAACCATGTATTTTAAATGGGATTTACTTTTTGGCACACTTTCAATGGGTTTTTTGGCACACTTTCATATAATCAAATATCCTTAACTTTCGCGTTGTCATGGTGATGACAATATGAGCAATGACTTACAACAAAATTTTTGACAGTTTTGTGGTTTGAAAGTAGTTAGGATTTTTAAATGTCAAAGTTCTAAAAATTGTAGAATATAGTATTTTTACTACAAAAGCGATATTACTTAGGTCAAAATTTTTGACGTAAGAGAACTGTCAAAACATTAGAATGTGACTTTTCATTATTGCCATGTTTATTATAAACATGGCAGTAATGAAGAGTCAACATTCTAATGTTCTGACAGTTCTCTTACGTCAAAAATTTTGACCTAAGTAATATCGCTTTTGTAGTAAACATACTATACAAATGAATTCCAGTGACGAAGAGTTACAGTTTTTTTATTTGTTTATCGTAGATAAAATATTGTATGAAACTGTGCGTGAAGTACTTTTTGCGAACTTACGCGATGTATAGCACTCGATCCGTTGTCGCTCGCTCTAAATATCGCGTGCGTTCGCAAAAAGCATACTTCACGAACTGTTTCATAAATGACTATTTTCTACAACCGTGTTAAAAATGCAATTTTTAGCACTCCATAGGAGCGTTAAAAATGCTACTTTAAGGCACTAGTGCTTTAAAAATTTTAAGGCACTGCAGTTAAAAGTGAATTGTCAAATTGTGAAACGTCAAAATATTTATATTTCATTTATTAACATTAATATTAATAGTACAACTTGCGCAATTTAAAAAAGGTGGTTTAAAAGGTTTTTTAAAATTTAATTTAAACTGTACTATTGCATTTTTAACACGTTTGTAGAAAAAACAAGTTTATGTAACGGTATAATATTTTCGCTCAGAATTTTTAGACATTCCCCTCGAGTGTAGACAACCAGTTCTACCTTTTAGGGGTCATAGGATTCATGGTTTCAGCAATTAACAAAAATATTGTATTTTATAAATTTATAACGTTTGTAGAAAAAATAGTGTATGATATACGTGTTAAAAAGTACATTTTTAAGGCACTCATGTGAATTGCAGAATTCGCTTCGCTCATTCTGCAAACACTCATTCTACTTTTAACACTTATATCATAAATAACTATTTCGACCACGGCACCGCCCGGCACTCTGTGGATGTATTATAAGGACCTCTTTATAACGGGGGCGCGACGATACATCCTGGACAATAGCGCTAATTTTTAATAATTAAAAATAGCAGCTTTGTAATAAAATAATGACGAAACATCATAATATTCATAATAATAATTTTTAATCGAATTATTAAGCCTTGAAAATGGACAATTTTGCATTTTTCAAATTTTTAATCACATATAACTCGACAACAATCAATTTTAGAGAAAAATGACAGGAGACATTTTTTGCTCAGAATGAACCAAATTATCTAAAAAAATATTGTTCGAAATGAAAAAATTATAAAAATAAAATAAAAATTTCATTTTTAATTTAGTTGCAATGCGAAGGCAAAACAATCTTATTTTTCAATTAGAATACGGAGCGCAGTCCAGTCCTCTGAATCGCGATTTTGGACTTTAATTGGAGTCTCATCGGAGAGAACGTAGGCTTGTTCTTCATAGAACAAGCTTCTATAGAAGCTCTTCTCGTAGAACAAGCCCGGTCTAATAAATTTTGGTCAGTCTGTCTTTGAACTGTCTTCTTTAAGTGCCATCTCCGCGACGGAGATCAGCAATCATCATAGCTATTCGCACTTTAGAGACCGCCGCTCTTAAAAGTTCATTTGATGTACATCCGTACCATTCTCTCAGGTTGCGCAGACACGATATTCTGCGTCTCCCTGTGCTTCTTTTTCCTTAAATCTCTCCTTGGATCAGTTGGAGCAAGTTATATCTCTCTCAACGTGTAGTATATCCGAGGTATTTCAATTTTCTTGTTTTGATGGTAAGTATTTAAGATTTCCATTTCTTTATTCATCTTTCTCAGAACCTTTTTGTTTGTGACATGTTCTGTCCACGATATTTTTTAGAATTCTTGTGTACACCCACAGCTCGAATGATTCTAGTTTTTTCATTGATGCCGCATTTAAGGTCCAAGCTTCCATTCCATAAAACAAAGGAAAACGTAGCACCTATCCAACCTCACTCTTAGCTCCAACTTCTAATCTCTTGTGCAGAGCACTTTTCTCATTTTGTTAAAATTTGCTCTAGCCTTTTCTATTCCGATTTTAGTTTCCGGGAAGTAATCACCTGTGGAGTTGATCATTGTTCCAAGATATGCATATTGGTCGACACGTTCGACATTGGATCCGTTTATGAAGAGATTCTCGTTATTTCTTTGAGTTTTCGATATCCTCATAAACTTTTGTCTTCTTGACGTTCATTGTTAAGGGTCGTTTAAACACAGCGATAAATCAAACAACTTATCAAGGTCAATCGAGTTGTTGCAACTTATCACTGTGTGTAAACGGTGCATCGCACAACTTATCAAAGTTGGAGTTTGGTTGAAGGTGGTATCGCATTGAATCGCAGCGTCTAAACAGCGTTTCAACTTGTCATCACAACTAGTTGCTGTGACTTATCGTTGTGTTTAAACGACGCTTTAGAAAGTATTCTTGTCCAAACTCAGCTAAAATGACAGTGTCACCCGCATTTACCTTTATTCCAGCTGTTTCACCCTCAAGAACTTTTTTTAAGATCGCTTCCGAGTAGGCATTAAAGAAATGGCGACAACACGCATCCATGCGTGTTGTACACACTCTGAACTGCACAGAATTCTAAAGAATTCTTAAGGTCTGTTCGTACAGGAATCAGAAACTATCACTGACTATCAGCAATTGCACGACGCATGCGTGTTTCAATTGTGCGAACGCTAATATTGAAACACGCATGCGTCGTGCAGTTGCTGATAGTCAGTGATAGTTTCTGATTCCTGTACGAACATACCTTTAGTATTTCGAAGTTTTTTAGTGTAGAGGTATGGAAAGAAGGAAGAGGCGAATATGACTATGGGTATGATCCAGACTGGGGCTAGGCAAGTGGATGTAGGTGAAAGTTTTAATGTATGCAAAGTGTATTTTCTCGGTTAGTCCAGGGCCGTAAGTACGATGTTGGGGGCCCCGGGGCAAACGTGATCTGGGGGCCCCCTACCAGGGGTCTGGACTCTGGGTGGTTTACCCCCGAGCAGAAGGAGGGATGGCCCGGAAAAATGTTTGATATTTAACCCCTAGTTAAAACATCTGTTTTCCAGTGAAGAATGTACGACTGAGTGGATATAAATGAGTGGCATCGAACATGTAAAGGTCGCGGCATATTATCATGGACGCTTCGTTTCCGGTACGTAGCGTTTAGTTTCCGAAAAATATTGATTTTAATCAGCCCTATTCTGTAACTTTTAACAAATCGAATAGAAATGACACAAGTCGAATCGTAATTACCCAAAATCGGAATGTTTGATATCTATCGCGTCATTTTTGTGTTTGGATTGGTATTCTGTAACTCATATCCTAATCGAAATCTCTGACTTCTATTTCACGCGGTTCTGAGGAGGCGGCAACCGCGCATTAACCAGTGTTCTGTGACCGGTTTTTTACCCGAAATATGACACCGTTGCCATATCCTCAATGTTTTCATACTTTCTTCATACTATCCTCAAGTTTTGAAAAGTAAATAAAATATTAGTGTAAATACTGGATGCAAAAAGCTCAAAAGAGGATAAATGATTTTAAATTAGAGTTAATTAAAATTGATATAAAAAAGAAGATAAACTGATAAATAAAAAGATAAGTGAAAGTGAATATAAGAAGTATAAATGCTTTTAACGCTCGGTTTCATAATCAGTTCAAGTGGACTTTAAATTTTAAGTTGGCACCTTTATCAATGCAATTCATACGGGTAAATGTCAACTTTAAAGTGAACTTTAGTTAATGTTCACTTTAAGTTGATTATGAAACCGGGCGTTTTAAATCGAAAGATATTTAAGTTGATGTTATTAATTCATAATTATTAATAAATTATTTAAAATGGATATTACTAATAATATGCAATCTTTAAGATTCGACTCCAGCTGAAATAACTGCTAAACAACTTTTCCCAAAAATGGCATCTTTTCTATAATTTGTTCAGACTATGAGCGTTGACTGATAAATATACAAGTAGGTATACTGATATAATATACAAATATACACTGTGTCCGTAAAGTATGGAACAAATTTTGTTTTACCTAAACAGAGCATTTTAAGAAATAATCCTGAAACATGTCGATTTTTTATTTTAATTTACCGTATTTTAAAATAATATTCTAATATACAGGGTGAATTACTTTCGAGTAATGACGTCACCGTCATTTTTTTTAAATAGAACACCCCCATTTTGTCTCAATTTTCGGACCATTCTAGCTGAGCTGATTCCAAAAATGTATCACATTTTGATTCAAATTGGTACAGGGTGGACAAAAATACAATAGTTTGTGTGTGTTCATAAAGTAACGCGTTAGTTAAATTAACAATATTATCAAAAATACTTACAGAATATGATGAAATACATGACTTTATAAATGTTCGAACTGCTTGACAGTAACCCAAACGTTGTACAAATTCTTGTTGAACCTTGTTTATTGTTTCTTGAGAAATATTGTTTATTGGTGTCCGAATTCTGTTTTAATTCTTGAATATTTGCTGGTTTCGTTTGATACACAACATTCTTCAGATGGCCACACATAAAATAATCCAAAGGATTGAAATCTGGTGACCTGATATTGTTAATTTTACTAACGCGTTACTTTATGAGCACACACAAAACTATTGTATTTTTGTCCACCCTGTACCAATTTGAATCAACATGTGATACATTTTTGGAATCAGCTCAGCTAGAGTAATCCGAAAATTGAGACAAAATGGGGGTGTTCCATTAAAAAAAATGACGGTGACGTCATTACTCGAAAGTAATTCACCCTGTATATTAGAATATTATTTTAAAATACGGTAAATTAAAATCAAAAATCAACGTGTTTTAGGATTATTTCTTAAAATGGTCTGTTTAGCTAAAAAATAATTTGTTCCATACTTTACGGACACTGTATATATTTATCAATCAACGCATAAGAAGTCTATTGTATGCTATTCTCGTACATTATACCATTGATTGAAATTATACAAGAAATAAAAGCAAAAAAAGTATGGCAACACTGCGAGCGGCAAACATTCAGATGTCACATAGCCACAGCATAATAAACGAAACCAGCAAGGACACTCCCTGATGCCGCCTTTGAAGTTGAAAAGTACAGGGTCGCCATTTTTCGCGTAGTACATCTCAGTGGTGATGTGATGTGTTGGTTCATCAGTGTTGCCGATGTCACCAACTTTATTACCCGTTAAGAGATTCTTTTTGAATAATTTCTGGAATTTATGCAAAAGATTAACAATACAATCGCCATTCATCGTCAATATTTTGTGTTATGTCCCAATTATTGACATAATTCCCACAGGCATACGTATAAAATTATGTTAAAAAATATGAATGTCATAAAGTTGAGTAAATCTGATAATTATGTACAAATCGGCAACACTGTCGATTTTCTACATTGTCTGGTACTACGCACAAAATGGCCGACGATCTGCGCAGTAATAGTGCGCGAACTTTTCCCGCCTACTAGTGTGTCACTGCTGTTGCGTTTTCTATGCTGTGACCTGTGACATAGCAAATAAATAAGGTTAGGTCCAATTCATACTCCTACAACATGTCTAAATTAAATATATAATTATCTAAACAAATAAAACCACAGACTAAAAATGAAGTAGCTAAAAAAAGGTAGAAATACTATAAATAATTATAAATAAGTAGTAATCAATTATTTTTATATATAAAATATAAACGTCAAAACAAAACAAAATGCGCTTGCGTCAACCACAATTCCGATAATCGAAATCTCATCTCGACAGGGTAAATGCTGTCGATTCTATTCACTATTACGATTGTAGAGATTCCGAAGTAGTTATGGAATACGGATTTGGACTATTTCTATTCGACTTAGCCACTTCTATTCGATTTTACTGACTTCTATCATCGATATGAGTTACAGAATAGGCTTGAATGCAGGGCCCCCGCTACCATATGTGCAAAGTGTGCAATGCACACGGGCGCCATCCTATAGGGGCGCCAAAACCTAGGGCCAAAAATTGAAAAAAGAAATTGGCAAAAAAACCAATTTTACAACAAAAGTTAAGAAATTAAATAGAATTCGTTAAAAAAACAAAGATTGTAACAACTGTATTTTTACCAACTGTACTGTATTCACCTCAAATAATGTAATAAGTACTCCATACGTTTTTGTACCCGTGTCAATGGCCATATCTGTCGAGACACGATAATTTCAATAAAAAAAAATAGAATTAGGTATATAAACGCACACGAAACATATTTAAATTAAGTGACAGCGATCTTTTAAAGCGTTGTTTTGTTCTTGAAGAACGACTGACAGATCAGGATAATAAGGATATAGACTGCAATCATTTGTTTTGAAATAAAGCGTTAAATTTATTTTCATTACTTGATGATGCTGATCCCTTAAATATTTTACAATATATATTTGAAAACCATTAATCTCCAGCTTTTCAAAAGTAGACATTTCACTAAGAATTCTTTTGACATTGCCTAATCTATAGCTTTTGGCGAGCGATCTTTTTCAAAATTAAAAATCATTTAAGGACAATTCTTCAAGAAAGATTGCCTGGGCTAGCAATTTTAGCAATTGAACAATAAATGTTTGATAGTATAAATTTTAGCGATATAATTAATGAATTTGCAACAGCAAAGTCTCAGAAAATATCGCTACTACAATAATTGTTAGCTACTTTTTTAAACGCTTTTCTTTAGTTCAATCGTTTGCGTTAAATCTTCAGACGTTAATTTGACTGCCTTTTCTTCAAAGCAAATGAATGAAAATTTGCAGACATATGCATTCCTTGGAACAATACACGAATAGTCAATAAAAACTTTTTATGTTTATTAATTGTTTAAATAAAAAAAAAGATTTTAATGGAAAATGCTTAAATTCTCTTGTTTTTTACAATGTAGAAACTTGAAACTTTTACAGATTGTAGATAGTTATATGAACTATACATAATTTCACTTTTTACGTTAATTATTTACGTTATCCTTCATAAATTAACAATAAAGTTTCAAATTTTTTGCCGATTCCGACTACTTTTTTCATCAGTTTTTCCATCTCTTCTAGTGCTTTAGTATTGCACGGTGTAGCTTTGATTTAAGAAAAAAAAATAAACAAAAATTTGATTTTGATTTAAGAAATGTATGAAGAATCAAATGTATCAAATGTTGAAATAAATTCAAAACATGTGTCTATTATATACATTCTTTTTTTTAAATATGACGATATATTTTATTGTTTGAAAAGAGTAACACTAAAACATAAAAAATAAAAAAAAAATATGAAAAAAAAATTTAAGAAACGTTTTTCTTTAGTTACGTGTGACAAATTAAAAATATAAAAAAATTAACTAAAATGCAAAAAATAAAAAAATTTAAAGTCAAAGGATTATTAGAAAAAAACTGTTAGACCGATTAAATATAAAAAAAATCTCACACATTCGTTAAAAAATTGAAAAAATCCAACACATTCGTTAAAGAAAAGCGTGGGGCGTTTTTCTTTAACGAATGACCTCAAACCGTTTATTTATACGAGTTTTTAACGAACGTGCTGATTTTTTCAATGTTCTAACGAATGTGTGAGATTTTTGTATATATTTAATCGATCTAACAGTTTTTTTCTAATAATCCTTTGACTTTAAATTTTTTATTTTTTGCATTTTAGTTAATTTTTTATATTTTTAATTTTAATCACACGTAACTAAACAAAAGCGTTTCTTAAAAAATGTTTTTTATATTTTGTTTATTTATTTTTCTTCTGTACACTGTATCTAGTATCTATAGCCCAGTACATGAACGTGATAACGTGTAATTTTCAGGGTCACCACCGAATTGCATGAAAATGTGGTTTTAGGTTCTACTTCCCTTCACTTCAAAGTTGGACTTATGCCCATAGTCGCTTTTGCTTGGGGAGTGAAAGTTACCCTTTCTCGGGGATGAAAAAATATAGGTTTAAAATAAGTCCGGAAATGGATAAACTGACTAATTCTAAACAATTTTTATTCTATAGAGTTTTATAACTACATAAATCAATACTTTAGAGTGAATTAACGTTATTTTAGAGAGAAAATGTTTATTTTTTCAACAAAAAAACACGTTTTTAGGAGGTTTTTTAACGTTTTTCGCAAATATTTAGGCGGCAAATAACTCAAAAACAAAGTATTTTATCGAAAAAATATTGTTATCAAAAATGTAGCTTATAAAAAAAAACGACAGAAGTGGTATGTTATTGAAGTCTATAGACCTAGTAAAACCAAAATTGAAGATCATGAAAAATATGTTCTTATTCGTCAAATTCCAAATCGAATATTTCTACATGAAATATCCTAAAAATGAAGCATTTTTCGGGGAAACTCATTAAAACTTATTATGACTTCTAAAGTTCAGTTTTTTGCCTTAATACCTACATACTTTCAAAGAAATCATAGAAATAAATAAATAAATACGAACCAAAATGCCTTAAGGGGCGCCAAAATCCTTTTTTGCACACAGGCGCCAGTAGCCCTTACGGGGGCCCTGCTTGAATGGTTTTAAATATGAACAATTCACACTGTCTGGAACGTATCGTATCAGACACCTCTTTGTAAAATCAGGGTTTTTCGGAGACTACGCTACGTGCCGGAAACGATTCGTGCATGATATCTAATACGCCGCGACCTTTATCGGAAAGAAACAACAATTTTAGTTGAAAATAAAATGTCGCGTAATTTAGAAAAGTAAACTGGTTTTAAAAACGTAAATGTTATGGAATTTGAAAAACGGCGAGACATAAACATATTATGTCGGAGACGTCTCTAAATCAGGTTTTAAATATTGAATTATGTTTTGTTTTCAAATAAAAAAAAGATAAAGATAATAGTCTCGGCTTTCTGCAGTTGCGGTTCGGATAATTTATTTTTGAATCCTCATCGTCTTTCCTTTTCTGCAGTGGTAATTAATAATTCTGCATGTTGACACCGTAGACTTCAGATGGTAAGGTTTCTTGACCTTACCATGATCAAATATTCGTTATTCGTTAATTTTTCGTGTGAAAGTCCTTTGTGCTTGTGATAGATGTTTTAACTTTTCTGACCTCTAAAATAAAAACATAGTTGAGCATTTTTTCAACAGTCAGACAAGGTTTTTTTCCATAAAATAATAAAAAACTGCATAAGAAATACAAGTATTTTATATCATACATGGGATCCATCTCTTCATAGTGGTATTTTGAACCTTTTGACCATAGTTCTGAAGATGGCTTTGTAAGCCGAAAGCGCTCAGCTAGGAATTATTTATTTTACACACTTCAAAAATACACTTCTCCCTATTTACCTGTTGTCATAAGTGTGTACAAAACTATTTCAGTCTTTACATTAACCCTTAACTGGTCCGGCGTCGTCTGACAGTCGATTCAATAATTTTGATTATTTTTTACTGGAAATTGGCACCGCCCACAGGCAAGTCGTTCTATCTAATCTTTAAACTATTGGAGCTTGACAAGTGGGTGTATTTGAGACAAGTTTCTCTCAGTTCCTAAAAAGTTATCGCAACAGTTAGGTTGAGAGTAGTTCCTCAGACGACGCCGGACCGTTTGTGTCACTTTTCTGTGTTCATACTTGGAGTTCAAGAAGAGCAAGAGGATGTTCTTATTTTAGAAAAAGCGCAAGATTTGCAGTTTATGTCCTTGTAGAAGGCGCAGGATGACAAAATACCTGTGCTTGAGTTGCAAAAAGCCTGTTTGTTTGGGATGTATAAAACCACTACCCATGTAAAAATTGCATATAAAATAGGTAAAGTTTGACTGATGCTGGAAACAAACATTTTTGATCGATTTTTATTTTACCTAGTTTTTTGTTTAGTGTGCAGTTTGAACATCTATCCTAGCAATACATTTTTTTCATGTTGTTTTTTATATTTTTTTTATTTACTTTACAAAACTATGTACTTTTCCACAAATATTTGTGCGGATTTCAGTTTTATTTTAATATTTTTTTCCTAACAAAAATAATGCCCAAATCTAATACGTTCACTTTTATATAAACATATCAAAGTATGTTTGTAACATTTATTCTTAATAAAAAAATTATTTTCGAGTGTTGTTTTGCTTTCTTGAAAAGAGTAGTTTCGCAGACGACGCCGGACCAGTTACGCTACTGCTACAGTACCGGACCAGTTAAGGGTTAATAATTAATAATAATACATGTTTGTCAATGCAAATAAATCTTTTTCGCTATTGACCTTAGCTATTTTCTCAATTTTATGCCGGGTTTCCAACAAACAACAAAACACAAACTCTTATCGAATAAAACAAAACAGCAACTTTTTGTAAACTTTATGGTACCTGCTCAAAAACTAATTAAAAAAATTAATTCGTACTAAGAAATTGCCTAATCATTGTTTGACACCAACTGGTTAGAAATTTAAAGAAAAATTATAAAACAATTTCGCATAATCAACGTGCAAGAAGGAACTATAAAAAAAATGAAGAAATCCGGCGCAGGATAGAATTCCGGCGCACACTGCTAGACAAAAACACCAACGTTGGAATGCAACAATACATCACTGGCACTGGAGACCTTACGAAAACAAACGACCGAGAGGAAGACCACAGATGAGGTGGGTTGATGATATTAAAAGAGTAGCCCGAACAAATTAGAAATATGTTGCTCATGATAGAGACCGATGAAAGGAGTTGGGAAGGGCCTATGTCCAAACGTGGACGATAGAAGGCTAAGAAGAAGAAGTGGTTTGTGAATTATACCTGTAATACCGATCCAGGTTTCATAGACGGTTATAGTAGATCTCAAAAATTGTTCGATTTATGAATACTTAAAACACTTAACCGATATTTAGTATTGATTACCATACCACCATTCTCTATCTCACTAATTTAATATACCTACCAGTGGCGGCTGGTCTGTAAGTGAAGGGGGAGGTCATATCCGGTAGTTCAAGATTTTTTTGGAAAAACAAGACCTACAAATCCCATTTTAAATAATTTCTTATTCCATCATCTGTATTGGTTTCTTATAACTTATTTTGCAATATGTTGTTTAAATTTAAGCGGATCTTTATTTGACAAGTAAATATGAAATAAGTAAAAGGAACAAGTCTTCATTACTAATTGTCAAATAAATCAGATAAATAGTATGATATATGTAATTATAACAGCCAGAATATCAACAAACTACTTAAACTCAAAACCTAAAATAAATAAAAACTTACATTTTTATGCGGATTTAAAAAGTAAATCGATTCTTCTTCAATTTAATTTCATTTGGCGTTGGAGTTCATTTATACTAACCACTGCCGATATTTTATAAAAATCTATAATAAAATAATATTAATCTCACGAACGCACTTAACTTTGTAAATTCCGAACTAATCTTACTCCCTGCGTAGATAGTCACGTCTCAACGTCAACCGTAGATCTACGGTCTACGGTCAATGACCACGATGGTACCAACTTGCATTTAAGAGAATATTTTCGTGAACGTTCGGAATCCCAGATCCCAGTGCTGTATTCTCAGTGAGGTCAAATAAATTTCTTGACCATCATGAATGTTCGTATTTAGCTGTTTAAGAGTAATATTGCGGTAGTTTCAGTCAAAGATAAATTTGGTTTTTTGGTACTGTCAAACAGCTCGTATTTCATGTTTATTTATCGGTAATCTTTTGGCGGCATCTTTGTCGCTATATTTTACAACAACAAAATGACTGAAAAGTCAATACAATAAAAGCAAAATTTAACTTTGAACGATACTATTGTATTCCGAACATTTTTAATACAGAAAATTTTCTTTTTTTAAGGAAATAATTACATTATAATCGTTTGATTGTACAACTATTACAGGGAGGTCATTGACCAATTGATCTAAAGGGATAATCGTCACTGATACCTACGATGTCTACTATTTCATTTACTTATACTCGAAATGCATCCAATACAAGACTTTTTCATTCATTCATTATTTCCGGGGCAGTGGCAATTTTTGACCACTACATAGTTAATGATTCTGCCTAGGCTGTGTTCTCACCAAAAGCAACCGGTGACCGCAAAGCAATTGCAACACAACAGCAACGGTGCTAATGTTTACATACACTTGTTTCCATCTACTAAAAGGCAACACAACTGCTACGCAACAAGTTGCTTAGTGGTTGCTGGCAGGGCAGCGCTGCATACCGCGTGGCTGTTGCCAGTTGCGGTCTACAGTTGCCAAATTGTTGTGGTCCTCGTCGAAACAAGAGACTTCAAAACAGTTATTTCAGTAATTGCACAAGAGCAACTGAACTAATGTTGCGGTGTCATTGCACTTGCATTGCGGTCGCCGGTTGCTTTTGGTGAGAAGACGGCCTAGTGTTTAATTCTGTATCCCAGTTTTAACCATTGAAAATGCACGAGCTGCTTTCAATGGTCTTGAAACCCGAAAATGAATGAGCTGCTTTCAATGGTGTTGAAACCAGCTATGCTTTGATTTCGTATGGTGTTGGATTTTGTTAACAAGCGTTGAAAAACATCCTAATCAACACATTCCTCTGGTCCTGCGAACTTGAAAGGAGAAGGGTTCATACCAACAAAGCTTCCAATGTAAGTCTTCTTCTTTTTTTTTTCTCATTGTGTAGACATTATTCTGTCTGTTTTTTCAATGTGCCAATAAATTGTCGTTCCATCGTTTTCGTGGTCTTCACACGGATCGTCTTCCTATTGGGAAACTGTTTCTCGCCATCTTTACTATTCTACGTTCCACTCTACTCTTCTGTTTCTTACCCAGTTCTTAATGTTGTCCACCTTGCATCTTCGTCGTATATGTGTACTTACTTCTATCTAGCTCTGTTCCAAAGTGTCTTACCATCGATTTTTCGAAGGATTTTCATCTCTTCTGTTTCTAGCCTTTTTTTGTTCTTTCTGTGCCAGTTTGTGTTTCTGCCGCGTATGTAATTATTGGTCTGATGGCTGTTTTTTCTTCATATTGTTTCATTCAGGCAACCTGCGGCTCTGTTTGCTTTATTCACCTGATTTTCCACTTATGTTTCGAGCTTTCAGTTGCTAGATAGTGTGATGCCTAGAAATTTAAACTCCATCACTTGTTCTATCCAATGTAGGTATGTATAAGACTTAGAAGACGCGGCATTGTACGTTCAGTAGGGCTTAACTGATAAATCTTTATACCCAAGGCCAAGACCATTCTCTTAGCTCGAGTAGTTCTAACAGGAACTCTTTAGTCCTTAACGGGAACTTTTTTTGAAGATCTTAATATTATTGTAGATACGCTATAATCACGATTTTTACTAGAATTTATAAAAAATTGTTACATTATAATAGTTTCACTATTACTGTCAAAAATATGCTGTACAAACATTTGGATAATTTAAATTTTTATTAGCTGTTTTGTTTATACGTGCCTAATCGCACGTTTATCGGTTTCTGTAATATTTTGATTGGTAAGATCGTGAGTTGTAATTCTTGAAATTAAAAATAGAATCATTTTGCAATATTGAATTTAGGTAAAACTAAATAAAATGATTTTAGCTGAAAACTAAATAAAATGCTGACCATTAGGTAACTTTTCTTTTAATGTTCACTAAAGTTTTCTGTGTAGTAACTAAAGATGTGTAGTAACAAAAATATGCACAAAAAACTTAAGGAAGTCTGCGCATAATATAAATGCCATTTTTATGCAAAAACTGTATCATAAACATTTTTTTATAAAATAAAACAACTTTTAGTAGCAATATTATTAAAAAAATTGAACTAAATTTCCACTTCGAAAATGGTTCTCAAAATACAAAGCATTAATAAATTTAACAAAAAAGTTAGTTTAATTTATTAATGTTTTGTATTTTGAGAACGATTTCCGAAGTGGAAATCAAAACGACAAAATAAACTTATTTTAAAATAAAATTATGTTTTATTTCAAATAAAAATTGTAAATTGTATAAAGTTAGTATTTTCTATTGCGCTGATCCAGCCAATCAGCCATCTTTCACTTTTGGCTAAGAAACGCAAGAGCACCCAATACTCCATGAGGAGGAAAGGCCATAGACAGAGTATTTTTCTAGTATTTTATTAAATATGATTGTGCTTTACCTAATTCATGGTCTCCATACCTTAGTAATTTATTAGTTCGCTATGTGGTCCTTTATAAGTGCCCTCTTATTCTTTAATTTTTTGGATTTGGGTTTTTGTTTCGTAATCTTCTATATTTAAAAGTATGTTTAAATTCACTAATGAATTTGCAAAAAATAATCATAGTACTTTTTTAATTACAGGAAGGGCCTGCCCGTAAGGAATCAGGGAAGCGGGGACGAAAGCCAGGCAGGAAATCGGCTGAAAAAGTGGACATGAAAGCCAAATTGGGTGAGTGCTATGTTTTCATAACTATCTAAACTAGTGAGACAGAGTTGAAAAATTCTACTAAAGATCATTATAAAATCAAAAATCTGAACAAACGAATGAGTTGAAAGTATGTAATACACTGAGCGGCACAAAAAATGGCCACCCCACAAAATGGGTAATTTTTGATGTCGTGAATTTTCTAAATCTGTTGTCCGATTTAAGTGATTTTTTTAACATTTTATAGCCTTATTCTTTAACAATATCGCTGTAATAAAATTATTGCTAGACAGGTAAATGATCATTGTATACCGGGTGTACCAATCAAACTGTGTCTTATTCTCAAAGTTCACCACACCCTGTGTAATATTCTAGCATTTATAAAATATTGAAATTAAAACCCAACTAAAGCCGCAGGTTTTCTTAACATTCTGTTTTTTGATTCATTCGCTTATGGTGGATAATAAAAAAGTTAGGTACTTTAACAACTAGCCATGTTCTTCATTAATACAGGGTGTTTCTAAATAAGTGCGACAAACTTTAAGGGACAAATCTGCATAAAAAATAATGGCAGTTTGCTTTGTAAACACATGTCGGCAAATGCTTCGTTGCCGAGATACTGGATGTTGAATTATTTTCTTATAAACTGATGATTTATTTATTGCTCTAAAACCGGTTGAGATATGAAAATGAAATTTGGTAGGTTTTAAGATACAATTATTGCACATTTTTTGACATACAACTAAGAATTTTATATTCACCATTGGCGTGCATGCGGGTAATATTACCCGTAATATTACCCGTATGCGCGCCAATGGAGAATATAAAATCCTTAATTGCATGTCAAAAAATGTGCAATAACTGTATCTTCAAACCTACCAAATTTCATTTTCATATCTCAACCGGTTTTAGAGCAATAAATAAATCGTCAGTTTGTAAGAAAATAATTCAACATCCAGTATCTCGGAAACGAAGCATTTGCCGACATGTGTTTATAAAGCAAACGGCCATTATTTTTTTATGCAGATTTGCCTCTTAAAGTTTGTCGCACTTATTTAGAAACACCCTGTATTAATGAAGAACATGGCTAGTTGTTAAAGTACCTAACTTTTTTATTATCCAACATGAGCGAATGAATCAAAAAACAGAATGTTAAGAAAACCTGCGTCTATAGTTGGGTTTTAATTTCAATATTTTAGAAATGCTAGAATATTACACAGGGTGTGGTGAACTTTGAGAATAAAACACAGTTTGATTGGTACACCCGGTATATAATGATCATTTACCTGTCTAGCAATAATTTTATTACAGCGATATTGTTAAAGAATAAGGCTATAAAATGTTAAAAAAATCACGTAAATCCGACAACAGATTTAGAAAATTCACGACATCAAGAATTTTGTGGGGTGGCCATTTTTTGTGCCGCTCAGTGTACAAAAATGAGGGACTAAAAGCATTGGACCATAGTGCAATGTTTTATTTTTAATTTATTTACACTGACACTAAAAACACAATAATTTATAACATTTTATTTACTTCACGCTACAAAAATCTTTATTAGACTGACTCTACAATTTAATTTCCTTTATGTATCCATAATGCAGCACAAGCGGCCACAAGGTATAAGGAAAATATGATCCGCAGTGGTCACAAGAAATAAGAGAGTTGCTAGATACCAAAAAAAACATATCGAATCTGGCTACAAACACAAAATCCAGAAGACTTAAGAACATACGCTTACTAGAATGGGAAAGTTAGAAAAACTGTGTCCAAAAGAAAAAACGACACGTGGGACAAAAATGTGAAGAAACAGATACTCGTATATAGGTGGAACTCGAGTATCTGAAGCTTCGAAGTTTATAGAAAACCTTAGAAAAAGTCACAAAGGAACAGGGAGATTAAAACCCGCAAATATCTCAGAGTGGGAAGAATATTACAAATCCTTATTGACGGAAGCAAGACCAAATTGCGAAATAAATTACATAGATTTCATAACAGATCCAATAGACGAAGACGAAGTACAACCAATCAGTGTGGACTGCAGACGATATAAGACAAACCTTAAAGCAAATGAAAAACATGAAGCCACAGGACCTGGAAACGGACCTATAGCGATAGGCTTTAATTACTATTTTTGCTAATTTTAATTTTAATATTTTTTCTCAAAAACGAAACAACGTTAGTCATTCGAAATGCACATTTAAATACAAATGTTAAGAGACATGGCTTTACCCTGTCACATCTGTTTTTCGTCTGTGCGGTGCAACAAGCTGCACCCTCATTAATTAAGTACTTTATCAGACAATTATTGTGTCAACAACTCACTTAATGCAGTCGAAATTGTTTTTCCTAAAAGTGCAAAAGTAGACGCCAGACCTAGTGATTTATTTGCTCATCTGGTCAGGGGAAAAGGAACACAAACATTATTATCGTTTGTGGTTTTTTCTTCAGTCACTACACAGCACGAGAACGATTCACACACACACCGACTCGACCCTCTCCGAGAGACCTAAACGAAACACATTTTCGCTACAACAATAAAATTACCGTTCGTTTTATTATATTCATTTTTAATTAAATTCCGGCAACTCACCCATCGGAATAGACCCATTGAATAATAAATATCTAAAATAAAATAAAAATGTATACCATTTTTTTATTCAGTTGCAATGCGAAGGCAAAACTGTCTTATTTTTCACTTAGTACAGAGAGCGCAAACCAGCACGATTTTCGACTCTAATTGGAGTCATCATCAGAGAGGCGTAGGTTTGCTGCTCTCTGCCCCAAGTGAAGAATTCTTCTTCGCTTCAGCATCCATCTGGCTTGCAATTTTTAGAAGCCATGGAGGTGTTATCAGGAAAATGGTCCAATAAGTTTTTAATTAAATATCTTTTAGGAATATTTTTAATATTTTTCAATATTTTTAATATTTCTATTAGGTTGAAAACTTTGGCTTTGACTTTTAATAAATATCTAATCAAATAAGAAAAAAATCCATAAGGTTAGAATTTGGCGTGTATAAGCTCTATCCACAAAAAAAGGAACAAAAGGAAATGTAAAAATTACAGAAGTATAAGCGTTATTAGCTCATTGGGGGGATTGTAAACAATACATTTTATTTGATATACATGAAAAAACTTTAAATATGCTTACATTAGCGATTGAATTAGTCTAGATTCTAGATATTCCGATCCTTTACCATGGGTTATGATTACAATCAGTATTTCCTGTTAAGGTTATATTAACTATGCAATTATTTGATAATCGTTTACTCTTAACATTATGCGAATGGTCTCTGAATAATGCATTTCTTTTTCTGTTAATTGTTACTATATTTCTCATATAATTAATATATTAGCAAAGTTTATTGTGTAGTAATTAATTTGTTTGTTTTTTAGAACGTAGTAGACAAAGTGCTAGAGAATGCCGAGCTCGTAAGAAGTTGCGCTATCAATATTTAGAGGAACTTGTAGCCGATAGAGAGAAGGCAGTTATCGCACTAAGAAAAGAATATGAGCAGGTGAGTGTAAAGAGCTGTTTCGATTAACACGCTCTTTTTAATTTTGATTGTTTATTTACTATTTATTTATTTTTTACTACTACTATTTATTTTTAAATTGAAATGTACAGTAAACTCTATATTACAGGGTGTAACAAAAATACAGGTCATAAATTAAATCGCATATTCTGGGACCAAAAATAGTTCGACTGAACCTAACTTACCTTAGTACAAATGTGCACATAAAAAAAGTTACAGTCCTTTGAAGTTACAAAATGAAAATCGATTTTTTCCAATATATCGAAAACTATTATGAGATTTTTTGTTGAAAATGGACATGCTGTATTCTTATGGTAGGGACATCTCAAAAAAGTAATAACAGTGAAATTTGTACACTTCACGTCATAAAAAACTGGTACACTTTTTTCCCAATGTAGACCTGTGTTCAAACTTGACACAATGGTTCGTGAATCACTTCGTTGTTGCCATTACAGATATCGGAATTGCACTAAATCTAAATAAAAAAAATAACATTTAAAAATATATAAGTTTATAGATAGGTATTATTTTTATCATTAATAACAAAAAACCGTATCTAATAAATTTAATAAACAGAGAGAGGGTTAAGTTAATCTTAAAAAATCCACTTATAACTGAATAATTGAACGATTAAACATAATAAAAAGCAATAGGTCCAGTCCTCGATGACTTATTTAATTACTTAACATCTGTCAGATTTGATAAGTTGGTTAAAGTAAATTTTTAACGATGCCACGTCAGTGTGATAAAACGAGAATAATTTCTAAAATAGAAGATGATTGGTCTGTCCGAAAACTGGCTTAAGAGTTGAATAATATTTTCGTTGAACTGGCAACGATGCCCTAGAAATTAGAATGACACATTTGACAAGACCAACTTACACAACTTGAAAAACACGATTTTCGGTTATAAGAGTTGTACCAGTTTTTTTTGCCGCGAAGTGTACACCCCATAAATATTGTATGGGGTTTTGTTCCCTTAAACCCCCCAAACTTTTGTGTACGTTCCAATTAAATTATTACTGCAGTACCACTAGTTAAACACAATGCTTTTAATAAAACTTTTTTGCCTCTTAGTATTTTTTCGATTAGCTAGTTTTTATCGAGATGCGGCTTCTTTTTTAATATGTTTACATAAAAATTTTATGGGGGTTTTGTTTCCTCAAACGCCCCAAATGTTTGTTTACGTTCCAATTAAATTATTATTGTGGTACCATTAGTTAGACACAATGTTTTTAAAACTTTTATGCCTCTAAAGTATTTTTTCGATAAACGATTTTTTATCGAGATATTAATATGTTTCAAAATATACCTAAAACAATGTAAATTCACAATAAATTTTCATAGGTCTCTATAATCTTACTGACCATGTAAAAATTTGTGTTGGATTTTACAAATGTTCAAAATATCTCTATAAAATAAAAACTGACTTATCGAAAAACTATAAAGAGACAAAAAAGATTTAAAAATATTTTGTTTAACTAATGGTACCACAACAATAATTTAATTGGAAAGTACACAAAAGTTGGGGGGGGGGGGGGGGGATTTAAAGGAACAAAACCTCCATAAAATTTTTATGGGGTGTACAAATTTCACTGTTATTGCCATAAGAATGCCACATGTCCATTTTCAATAAAAAATCTGTAACAGTTTTCAATATATTGGAAAAAATCGATTTTTATTATGTAACTTCAAGGGGCTATAACTTTTTTATGTGCACATTTGTACTAAGGTAAGTTAAGTTCAATCGAACTATTTTCGGTCCCAGAATACGTGATTTAATTGATGACCTGTATTTTGTTACACCCTGTATGTTGTTACTGGTTACTTGGTTTTATAGGTCATTCCACGAATATACGACTGTTTTGGATTATCGCGACAACGAATATTTTAGTGTGCAACATAAGAAGTACGAAAGTAAATGGCTCTAATAATCATTTCAATAAGTAACAATGTAATTTGCAATTTACTTTCGTTCTTCATATTTTGCACAGTAAAATATTCGTTGTCGAGATAATCTAAAGCAGTCGTATATTCGTGGAATAGGGTATAGTGCAGATTTGCAAAAATCTGTGTTAAATACAGAGGTACATTCTCCTTTAATGGAACACCAAAGTTTAAACTTTCTCTACTACTGAATATTCCTTTACCCGGCCCTTCTGCAGTTTTAGACACGTCTATGTACTAGGTATAAGCAGTAACCAAGCAGGCTTTCATGCTAAACGCTTCACTATAGATCACATAATATGTACTTTATGAATCATCCTCGAACAAGCCAATGAACGGCAGAGAGATATAAATATAAGTTTTATCGACTTTAAAAAGGCTTTCGATCGAGTCAATAGGGAACAAATGTGGAAAATTTTAAGAGACAGTATCGACTACCAACAAAAAATATTAACCTGATCAAACTGTTTTATGAAGGGTACAAAACTTGACTAGAACACGAGGAAGTGATCATAGAAGAAATAGCTATTGAAACAAGATTGTATCTTGTTTCCTACGTTATTCCTAATCTTGGTAGATTGGATTATGAGGAAAGTAATAGATTATCGGACAGGCATTAGATGGGACCTCTTTAATCAGCTTGAAGATCTTGTATTTGCAGACGACGTCTGCCTGTTAAGCAAACAAAAATCGATAAGCTAACACAGTACTCCGACATGATTGGTCTCCAGATAAATGCAGAGAAGACAAAAATCTTAAAAAATTAATAAAATCAAAATGCAAGAATAGAGAGATTTTG